>NC_090437.1:320191426-326121426 GCF_031143425.1 Pleurodeles waltl
CTTGCCACCAGTTTGGCCATATTTCAGAGCTGCAACATCACTGGAGTGCCCAAAAGCAAAAGGTGTGCAATACTCAGAGACATGGCCAAGGTAAGAAAGGCTGAAAGACGACCACCACTGAACAAGACACACAAGCTGAAACGTCAAGACTGGGCCAATAAATATCTCAAGACTGATTTTTCTAAGATTTTATGGACTGATGAAATGAGAGTGAGTCTTGATGGGCCAGATGGATGGGCCCGTGGCTGGATTGGTAAAGGGCAGAGAGCTCCAGTCCGACTCAGACGCCAGCAAGGTGGAGGTGGAGTACTGGTTTGGGCTGGTATCATCAAAGATGAGCTTGTGGGGCCTTTTCGGGTTGAGGATGGAGTCAAGCTCAACTCCCAGTCCTACTGCCAGTTCCTGGAAGACACCTTCTTCAAGCAGTGGTACAGGAAGAAGTCTGCATCCTTCAAGAAAAACATGATTTTCATGCAGGACAATGCTCCATCACACGCGTCCAAGTACTCCACAGCGTGGCTGGCAAGAAAGGGTATAAAAGAAGGAAATCTAATGACATGGCCTCCTTGTTCACCTGATCTGAACCCCATTGAGAACCTGTGGTCCATCATCAAATGTGAGATTTACAAGGAGGGAAAACAGTACACCTCTCTGAACAGTGTCTGGGAGGCTGTGGTTGCTGCTGCACGCAATGTTGATGGTGAACAGATCAAAACACTGACAGAATCCATGGATGGCAGGCTTTTGAGTGTCCTTGCAAAGAAAGGTGGCTATTTTGGTCACTGATTTGTTTTTGTTTTGTTTTTGAATGTCAGAAATGTATATTTGTGAATGTTGAGATGTTATATTGGTTTCACTGGTAATAATAAATAATTGGAATGGGTATATATATTTTTTTTGTTAAGTTGCCTAATAATTATGCACAGTAATAGTCACCTGCACACACAGATATCCCCCTAACATAGCTAAAAATAAAAACAAACTAAAAACTACTTCCAAAAATATTCAGCTTTGATATTAATGAGTTTTTTGGGTTCATTGAGAACATGGTTGTTGTTCAATAATAAAATTAATCCTCAAAAATACAACTTGCCTAATAATTCTGCACTCCCTGTAGTGCGATCACACTGCGTTTTTTTTCTTTTAATTTGTGTGGCAAGAAAGGTCCGGTTAGGAGTTTACCACGCTAATAGCTCTAACTCGAGCAAATGCGAGATCCGTTGCATTGAAAATACTTGTTTGCTCTTGAGGTCTCCTCCTCTATGTGCTCTTGGCCCCCCGTTCCCCTTTTTCCTGTCTCCCCTGCTCCTTAACTGCTTCTCTTCTTCCCCCTAGCATCTTCTGCTGCCGCACAACCCCGCTTTACACCCCTGATTCCCTACTCTCTTCCCAGGACCTACCTAATGGCAGCCACAGTGTGGATAAGTGCAGTGGGCGTGCCACTGGTGCGCCAAAGGCAAGCACGTCTGGGCCCGCCCACTTCTAGACCCTGCTGAGTGCCAGGAGCCCAGGTCCAACCCACCCCCCTTCGATACACCACAGCACTCCTCAGTTCACCCAATGCAGGTTGCCTCTCCCCCAACTGCTACCTCGCCACACAACAATGGGAGCTTTCATCTTCACCCCCTGCCATGAAAACTTATCTTGATTGTTAGTTTTACCCATTGAAGCCCCTTCTTACAGGAAAAATAAAATGATAATAACGTACATTATAATTTAATTTTTTATTTACCTGCAATCTAATGGGGCGACGCTCCTCCACCTTAGCGGAGGAGCCACCCCCGGTATTGCGTCTGCCTTATTACAAGTACATTATGTCATAATAAACTTGTAATACCGCATGAGAGAGTACTCGCCAGCCATACTTTAAATTAGCCCCTTATACTTTAGAGAGAGTAGATGCAGCACGAGCAGCTCAGTTTACTGAAGTTGTGAAAATGACTACCTACCACTGAACCAGTAAGTATGCTGAGGGTCGTTACTTTTGTTGGCCCTGCAGTTTTGGTCAAAGTTGGCTGTAATGGGAATTGGGAGTCAGCTAGACTTGCAATTGGAACCAAATAGGATCACCTCAATTTTAAAACTGTTTAATTGGAGAAAGTTGACATTCTTTCATTCGCATATTTGTCTCAGGGTGGTCTGTAGATCTTTGACCAAAGAACTATAGACCTGAGTGTCACTGATTTATGTCTGTATTCCCACCAATAAGACAAAAAAAAGAATTGGAATAGCGGAAGCCTTTAGATGTTAAAATGGGCATGGACCCATAGTGAGCCCAATGAGACAGCACTTGTGGGTGAGACCTACTAGAAAAGAAAGGAGCATAAAGACACTCATTGAGAAAATGACGTAAGCAATGAGCTTACCCAGTACACTCATGGAGAATATGACGTAAACAATGAGCTTACCCAGTCAGCTGTTAAAATCTGCTTTTACAATGTCAAGGCTGTTAAAAGTTGCCAACAGATCTAGTATGAGCAGCAAACAACCATCTCATGAACGTATCTGAGGACAATGTCCTAGAAGTCCAATCTAGCATGTTTAGTGCCACTCTCAACCCCAGTTGGACAGAATATAGACAGTTATACTCGTTCAGATGTGAATGAAGTCGTTTGACTATCACATTTTCACGGTTCCTGGGTAGGACAGGGTAAATTGTAATCGGTCTAAGGTTTGCTGCAACTGATGCGTCATGGTCAGCATTTTTAAGTGTGCTCTAATGACTCCTTAGTTTAAAAAAATAATATTTGTATTCTTTTATTTTGAAACCAACTAAAGAAAAACACTTTAAAGTCACGCACGAGGAGCACCAATATCTCCAAGTTCAGTGTTCGGGTTACTTTACATGGTGAGTGGAGAACGGTACATTGTGCTGCACAATCAGTACACAATTAATGGAGGGGTATCATGCTGTGGACATAAAACATTCAACTTTGATCTGGATTATTATGAGTTGGCGACAGGGTCATGGAGTGCCTCTTGGGAGGCTATTGTTGTGCCTAGCCCAGAGTATGTCTTCCACCAACCCCAAACTCTTTCACATTTGTGTGGGCAGCCTCTACTACATAGACCATCTTTTCTGCTGCCATGTAGAGGCCCATGTCCTTCCACCTTCTTGTAGATTGGGCACTTCTTGGTCCCCCCAGTATTTGGCAATTTCCCTCATCACCATCACCAAGTCCAGTGCACTAAATATACGTTTAGATCGAGGAATGCCCGCATCATTTGGGCTTCCCGGCAAAGCAAATCTGGGCTCAAGTGGGAAGGGAACCTTTAGTATACCTGTGAGTTCCTTGACTATAAGGTTCCAATAGGCTTGTATGTTGGGCATTCCCAAAGTGTGTGTATAAAAGAACCCGTCACTTCTGAGCAACGCAGGCATATTGATGTGTGGGCCCTCCCCGTATTGTGTAGTGTATGGCAGTCATAATATTCCCGGTGGAGAATTTTGTATTGAATCAAGCATAGATGTGACTTTATGGCTACTTCTCAAGGGTGCATCAACTCTGCCCGCCAGTCCACTTCATGGCCCCACCTGTCTCTAACCCTACCTAGCATGTCGGGCATATTATTGTTTAGCATTTTGTAGATGCATGAAATGGCATCCTTTCCCAATTCCTCCATCAGTATAATCCTCTCCAGTGGGTCGTATTCTGGGATTTCAAGATTTTTCAGCCACGCCGATTGCCACACATGATGTAGCTGTGCATATTTGAGGAGCTGGGACTGGTACAGGCCATATTACCACTGTGCCACTGAGAAGAGCATAAAATCTTCATTGTCAAAAGATATTCCTACAATTTTGCCAGTCCTTTCAACCATGTACCTTCCCATAGAGGTGTTGCTCTTATAATTTTTCTTGCCCATCCCAGAGCCTTTGTTGCCTTAGTCCAGGCCAAAAGTGCCACTTGTGTGGCGGGGTTAGGCAGCGGGAACCCAGACCGCCAAACATGTAGTATAAGTGGGATTTCTGCCCCAGCAGCGTCCGCTCAAGACAGAAGGTTGGGTGATCTTGTGTGGCAAAGAGTCAATCATTAATATTTACAAGGTGCGTTGCCCAGTAGTAGGTTTCAGCATCAGGGAGGGCCAGTCCTCCATTGTAGGGATTGCACTGTAGCATTCGAGTCGCTATACGAGGGTGGCCTCCGTCCCAAACCAGCATCCTCAGTTCTCCGTTGATCTTGTTGAATACCGTTTGAGGAAGGGTAATAATTTTAAAGAGGGCTGCTTGTCCCATCAAAGTGAGTGGAAGCCCCTCCACCTCGAACTGAAAGTTTGTTAGAACTCGGCCCACACTGTGTCTAGTGCACAGATCAGTCTGCAATATTACGAATATCCCTAGGTATTTGAACTGCTCTTTGACTATCTTGAGCCCCTGTGGGGGTCGGTGGAGGGTAACACAATTCTCGTGGGGGACTAGTATTGACTTGTCCAAATTAATTCTGTATCCATCGGGCCCCATATTCCTGCAGGGTCAGGAAGAGTAATGGGATGGTATTCTCGGGGTCTGTGGTGTAGGGGAGGATATCATCCACATAAAGCGATATGTTTTCCTCCTCCCAATCTGTTTCAGAGATCTGGAATCCATGTATTTCAGGGTTGCAACATAGTTGCAGTATAGGAGCGCAATCCATTTTCTAAACTGGGGAGCAAACCCGAACATGCACAGTGCCTGGACCAGGAAGGGTCTCAATGGACTGTGTCAAATGCTTTGTCAGCCTCCAGGGACAGGAATATATGTGGTAAGTTTTGAGTCTTGACCGTGGCAAGCCAATTATGCGCTTGCCCAAGATTAGGTTGTGTTGAACTGCCTCGCATAAATCATGATTGATCACAATGGATCTGTGGGGAAATAACATGCAAGAAATGTGTGGCCAGGACCATGGCGAGTATTTTCGCGTCCATGTTTAACAAGGAGATTGGGCGATAGGAGTCACATCTGTCTCCTGGTTTCCCCTGTTTAGGTATCATTACCATTACTGCTTTCTGGAGATCAGGTGGGAGTTCCCTATGATTTCTCACTCCCTGGAACAGTCCCAACAGGTGTGGCCCTAGCATGTTCACATATTCTTAGTAAATCTCAATGGGGAGGCCGTTTGGCCCCAGTGTCTCCCCAGTGCTCAATTTGGTTATTGCACCCTACATCGTTGTCAACGTCAGATCTTGTTCTAGGGATTCTTTTGCCATCGAGTCCAGTTCAGAGCAGGGCATTGCCACCAAATATTGGGCAATTTTGTCTGGGCCATGTAGGGGACGAGCCTTGTAGAATTGCTCATAATATTGAGCAAATTCTGCTACTCTTTGGCCATCTATGTAATAAGTTTCTCATGTGTCTGCCCTAATCATTCGGACCCATGAGGCTTCTTGTTCTCTCCTGCTATGCAAGGCCAGCAATCTACCTGCCTTGTCACCAGACTCATGTAGCCGATTTAGTGTCATGAACATGTGTTTTTTGGCTCGCCCTTCTGATAAATATCTATATTTTGCTTTTAATGAAGCAAACTGTCAAAGGGGAAGGAGGTCATTTGTCTCACCCGGGGAGGCTTTGAGTTGTGATATATGTGTTTCAAGCTCTTCAAGTTATATCTGTGTTTCAAGCTATTCAAGTTCAAGTGTTTCCTTTCTCTTTTTCTGTGCTATTAGATTTTGCGCCCTGTCTCGTAGGGCAGTCTTATAAGCTTCCCACAGTGTCACCTTAGAGATCGCTGACCCTTGATTTTTGGTAAAGTAGAGCCCATGCGCTACATCCCTAACCTTTAAGCCCCAGGAATTCAGTCTCCAACCTGTGTCTCGTCTATCCCTGATTCTCCCCAGTTTAACTGGCAACGGTGAATGGTCCGATAGGCCACTGACAAAATATTCAGCCTGTGTGATATCACCCACCTCCCTCCTGGGCACCAAAATATAGTCAAGGAATGAGTAAACTTTATATGCCCCTGAAAAGTAAGAGTATTTTAGGTCTGTCAGGTGTAGCTTTCGCATAAGTTGGTCAGGCCCATTCTGTCCACAAATAGTACTAGCGATGTCAAAGTGGGTATCTGTGATTTTGGACAGGGTGGGTGCCTGGCACTGACCTGGCTGAGGGCTTGAAGTGTGTGAACTGCAGTGCACTGATGGAGCTGCACCCGAGGTCCCAGTATGGAGCAGCAGAGTGTACTGACTGGAAGAACTGAGGTGCTCTGGCAGGCAGCATTTGTGGGGTTCCTGGCACTGGCATGGCTGAGGGCTTGGAGTGTGTGCACTGATGGTGCTGCGAGTGGGATTCCAATATGGAGCAGAAGTGGGCATTGTCTCTAAACATTGCAGATCCCTGGTATAACTGGGTGCCTAGGCTTTATGCTAGTAAAAGCAATACCCCACCCTTGCTCTCAGAACATAGGCAAGCACACTTTGTAAAGAAAATCCAAGTCAAGGAAGGGCGGGAGCCAGGCAGCTGAGAGAGGGTGCAGAGAGCCCACAAAGACCAAATGTGACCAAGATAACAGCCTGATTTATAGCCTTGCTTACATCTAAGCTCAGAGGAAAAATGCTCTGCAAATGAAAAGAGAAGCTTCCCAGGACAGGAGCAGGAAACAAAGTAAAAAAATGTCTCCTAATGACCAGATAAACAGGACAAAGCGTAATCATACAGTAGTTGGTCCCTGCTCCCACAAAGAAGAAGGAGGGACAAAGAGACAAAGAGGCATGACTGACTTCTAGCAAGCAAGGATTTTTAAATGACACTGAAACTAACACATGAAATAGCTGGAAGCTCACAGAAGAAGTATACATAAAAGTATACAAGATTTCGTACGCTTACACTTGACCTAAAAACAACTGAAATAAATCAGTATACATTTGTCTGTACTTTCACCACAACTGAGCCACTCCCATCCTTTTACTCACTTTTCTCCTGCTCCTTCAGAATGCAACAGGTCAATGCATGATCCCATCCTGTCTGGCAATCTCCAACTCATGGCTTTGAGATTTTGGGAGTCTCAGATCTGCCCCAGGACTTTCCTCAGAGACTATTGACTTCAATAATAAGGCTTAGGAATTCAGAACCTCAAATGTTTACAAATGAACATGTTCTCAATTGTACATATTTGCTGTTTGGAATCAAGTTTAAATTCCCATTTGGCAGATATCTCTACCATAATAAATTATTTAGGTTATCTTGTTGCTTAAGGAAAGTCTACAGGATGATAAATATACATAGATCTAACGTTTCTTGCCACCACCATTACATTGGCAGCAAACATTTAGGAGAAAACCCTTTGATTTGCAAGTTGCTTCGTGGGATTAGGCTACGTATTGAAATACACTTGCTTGTGGGGTGCAAACATAGCTTTAAATATCTGACAATCCAAGTTTATCTTTGAAAGGCTTACCAGAAATATTGGGAGTGCTATTATGCCTTGTCTAAAATAAAAGTGTGCCTGATGAGAGAGCTTTGAATCTTTCTGGAAGACAATTTAATGCTTCTGGGGTTCTTTTCAATACTAAAAGAAGAAAAAAACGTTTTTTTCCACAGTACAATATCTTACTTTTTCGAATAATCCAAAATTTTGTCTCGTAAGATGCTTAAAGGAATATGAAGTTTGCATAACTGATTTCCAGAACCATACTCTGGAAACAAAAGAAGACCTGGCAAAAATGTTTATACCAGACCCCCTTTGCCTACTCACGCAATCTATCTCTTTCCATCCATCCATGTACTTTCTCTCTATCTCCTGTCCTCTCTCTCTCTTCTTTTTCCTCAGATCACCTTCTCTCTATGTTCTCCATCCCTCCCTCGCTCCAGCTTTTTCTTAAAGCCTTCTTGAGCCTGCTCCAGTTAGCTTCGGGGAACTGGTAAAAGTGATAGATGCACCAGAGGTGGCCCTGGGCCTCCAACAGTTTCATCCAAGGGATGATAAAAGGCCTGTCTAGTCTTGCTCATCTTAGAATATCAATGAGTCAATGCTTGTTTTATTTGTAAAAACTCAAAACATCCTCCAATATCTTTCACTTCCTTTGCAAGACGGGTCAAATGAATTATGACCCAAACTAGTATTGATGTTCCTAGTTTTGGAGCTCCATTCTCCAAAGCAGTTATCACTTCTAAAGCCTTTTGGGATGGAGCTACACTAAAAGAGATTCTGAGAACAGCAATTCGTCTTTGGCCACTACTTTCAGAACGTTCTACTGCGTACCAGTTCCTGATGTTGCTGTCTCATTTGCTAATAAGATTTAAAAATGCATAATACGGGCCTCCATTTCTTAATTCAAAATGTGGATTTTCCAAGAGTTATTCCTGGAAAGTTCTTATTTTATTAAGGACACAAGGCAAATATTATCCCAACACAGTGTCTAAAGTGAGGTTTTTATCATTGTCTCCCTCCTTCTGTTTCTTCTGTTACCAATTCTATTTTACTTTCCAGTGCCACATTGAATAATTGTCCAATCAATCCAGTGATTTTTAAGATACCAGAGGATGGATTGTATCTCTTCTGATATGTGTCTGCCTTTACTTCATTCTGTTCCCGTTCTTTTCTAAGCTGGACTGATTTTTTGAATATCAAAAAAAGAAGTCTATGAATTGTGAAGGGGTCTATTTATAATGTACTAACGAGACACATTTGTTGCTACGTTGGTTGCCGCATTGGTTGCAACATTGGAAGTCCAGCAGTTGTTTTCATGGTATTAATGTTTCTATTGATCTTTGGCTGCTATGTGATAAAACAGACAGGAAGGTAGCTTAATACTCACCTCCGAGTTCTTAATAAACGCAGGACTTTCCAGCAATTACTCTTGGAAAATATCCATTACTCAGCACGGTAAATGGCGGGCGTTTCTACTACAAGATGTACGAGTAATTAATTTATAAATATTAAGGGCATCAGAGGCTGAGGTGGTCTTGCTAAACATCAGTGTCAGAACCTGTAGGTCACAGCTTATAATAGCAACAAGCAACTCGCTGGGCAAGCTTTCCGTGGATAAAACTCTTTGCAAAACAATAAATGTTGCATGTTTATTTCCCCCCATATTTAGCAGGAAACTGGTCTACATAACAATGAAACAGAATATTATACTTAACTATATTTGTACTTAGGTTTACTGGCAGTGTACGAGTGCTGCCTCTTCCCTCTTATTTATTTACGTGAGATTTTTATAGTACTTCTGCACCTCGCGGCATTAGTGCACTTTACAATTTTAACAAACCATACAAGGAATATATGGACTAAACATTTCACCAGGGCAATATTGTGGCACTGAGGTTGGAGTTTAGCTGGGATGGACTTTATGTTAAGAGGAGGCAGAGGACGAACTGGACATTTCCTAGGGACATTGTTTTTAACCTGCTGCCAGATATTATAATTTGCGTGTGTTGCAGATTGACTTCGAAGGAGGGTTTCAGAGCTGGACCTCATTGCTTCAGGCCGTGGATCTAACAGCAGCAACAACCAAAGCCTATTGGAAGCAACCTACGACAATCACAACACGCTAAACACAGTCTCTGGACCTGTAAGACGCATCAGAGCTTCCCATGATAAGCATGGAAAACGTAACCATGACATTGTTTTTGTCATGTCATGCATGCCAATCTCTTCACTGATTCTTGTCACTTCCAACCAAAGGGCTGCAGCAAATGAATCGAAGGGAACTGCACCACATTCACCCGTCACTGTGAGATATGAATTCAAAACATAGCTGTAATGGAATACAACAATGATGTCAGCATTTCTCCCCAAGCATATCTCCTCTTGAAATATCTATTTTTCGTAAAAATCATTATTTTTACTAGAAATTGTTTCTATGCAGAATTTTCTTCCAAAGGACCGGGGACTCAGATAAAGGTATGTATTGCAAATTTTATGAGATCGCTTCCACTCCTTATCAATTAAAAAACGTTTACAAAATTTAGAAAAAGATTTGGAGACCCTTTTAGATATTTGGGCCAATTCTAAATGTTCACCTAAATTCTCATTCCTGTAATAATCATATTCTGCACCCACGTCATCAAATACCAATAGGTTTATTTTTTTAAATGAAACGTTTTGGTTCTAGAGCCTTTAATTAAATGTTATTTAGTTAGTGGTGCTAATAAAATAATATTTGAATTGTTTGGATTCACTTTTATTGTATTTCCATCACTGCAGTATAGTCTTTTTCCTGGCACACACCTGACGAAGAGCTGCATTGCGCTACCGCACACGTGGGATTAATGCCAGCAAATCTACCTCTTTCATACTAGCCAAAAGGTCCCACGGTTGGCTGGTCCTTAATTCATACAAAACACCTATTGAATCCCCAACACTGGCTGCTCCCTAGTCATCGAAAATCAAACAACACTTTTTAAGGCTAAGACTGGGCGACCTGCCAACGTTAAACCTTATACCAAAATGGAAGTTGGCGTCACAAAGACGCAACCTAGAATGCCGCCTATGTAATTTCACTGTAGAGACTTTGGGGCACGTGGTATGTCTATCCCCATCCCTGGCCATTCATAGAAGACAAAGGCCGAATAAGGAATTTAATGCATTAGAGGTTAGAACACACAGACAGGCTCTAATTGAGACACTCAATCCAAGAAATGTAATATTGAACATCAGGTTGGTCCAATTTCTGGAAATGTTTATGTCACTAGTCACCCCTCCAAAATCTGAACCTGGATTAGGCGCCTTCCATAAACCCCTATAAACCTCAGTAAATTCAAATAATATTAGGGAAGCAAATATATACACTGTCATGGGTCTGACAATTTTTCATTTTTTTGTTCTTAACAAGATTTTTTGGAGCCTAAAAGGGTTGTTAAGTTTATTGCTCTGATTATGAGATTTTGTACTCACCGCATTTAATAATGTCTTGTACGATGTAACGATAAAGGATTATTTTGGTAACCAGTAAATTTGGACAACATTAGGAGAGCGAATATATATACTATTATGGAGTCAAAAATCTTTAATTTTTATTGCACTGACCATGAGCCTTTATTGATTGCACTTATGAAGGTTTTATTTGATGTAATTGTGATGGATCATTTTATGGTTTTTATTAACTAATAAATAATAATTTAAAAAAAACCTCTTTCATACTGATTACCTCTTTCATACTGATGTATAAACAGAATCCTTCTCAATATAGTACCTACCTCACCCCAGCATATTATGTGCATACAATTTTTATTTTTGGAATCCATTTTGAAATAGGCACATTTGGTTCTCCATAATACAAAAACATCAAAAAGGATTTATCACAACTTATGCTCTCACTAGCTTTCAAATACATGGAATTGCACTTTTAAGAGAGGACCACATTTTGAGTTTGATTGTCTTTCAAAGCATACAATCTGCATTATTTTATGTGTTTTTTCTGAACACACTGAATAAACTTTTTCTTTTTCTGTAAAGGTTCCAACTCATCATATCAAAGCAGCTCTTAATGTGGCAGCAGACAATGCATAAAAACATAAACAGCATTCATGCCCCTACATTAACATTTATGTATGCTGGCACGTCCTTCAGACCTTATATTTTTGTTGATATCTTATTTTATAAGGGGACACGTTGGGGGGGGTCACATGTACCCTTGGACTTTGACAGTGAGAAAGGGTATGGTCTCAAAACAACTCATCAATAAACATCTCAATCAATAATATCATCAATTTAACTAGGAAATCAATAACTTGAACGCACCATGACCTATGTGGCCACGAATCACCACACCAGTTTAGTAAAGTTTAAACATTTATTTCCCTAGATTAACAATGCTAAGATCATGTAAATCAAGCAAAGAACACTATGATAGAGATACACAAATAGCACTGGCTGTTTAAATCTCCTAAAGAAATTCAGCAAAACATGTATTCTTAAACACTCAAGAATCATCATACAGAATAGAAACAATATCAAATGAATAATTGAAACAGAATACATTGAGTTATGGCAAATGAATCAATAACAATTAATTCACTTAACAGACTTATTTTGGGCTATGTGGCACCCTAAACTATTACCCTAATCAGATTGTGAATGTTCAGGCCAAAATATAATTAGGAAAACATCTACATATGGCACTAACAAAAATTAGCGGTTTGCTTCTAGATGGGAAAACATAAAAAACCTGCAAGAAAACAGAAACACAATTTATACCTCTTAATTTGATTCAGCAGCGGTGAGGATTTTCTTCAGCAGAGCATCTTGACGGTCAGCTTCAGATGGGCAGTGACATAAGGGAAATGGTTCAGTAAAAGTGGCCTTAAAGTAACTGAACGATCAATGGCAGTAAATTAAAGAATAAACATCAAGTAAAGTAGGAAGAAAAAGATTTAAATGCAGTCAAGGAAAGAAAAGCCACTGAACATTAGAAAGGCTGAAAAACAACAATAAGCAACTGCAGGGTTTCAAAAGATTGAAAGACAACTGTAACAACTGAAAAGCAACTGAACAGAAAGCTGAGCAGAAGCTAGAGAGACTGAGACTGCGAGAGACAAAGAGTGAGAGAGACCGACCTGCTTCCTCATCACCAAGGGTTTTTATTAAAGTCTCAGAAATTATCTAAATTGTCTGCCATTGGACAGATATTAGGGTGACTAAGAAAGAACCAGTAACATTAAATACGTTTCAGAATGTAACAGCTTTCTTCGGTGGCATCTTCTCAGGCTCCTGTTCTCACGCAGAGGTTTTCACCATCTGCTTCCCACAGTGTTCACAATGTGCAGACTGTACACCATTGTTCTCCACCAGCACACTATCAGCTAAGAAAGTTACAAATATGTTGCAGCTAAGGAACATTTCTCATGTGCTGCATGATGCTCTGGGAAGGAACGGGATATCATCTTCCCTTCACATCATAAATTCTAAACCTTTTCTACATGTGGAGTTAAATGTGTGTTTCAGCTGAAAGAAAACACACATTTAAAATGTGCAATATAAACATTTCATAAGCTCTAAACTAAAACATTTTCATTTCATAAATCATTAGTTAATCATTGTGCAGAGTTAGTAAAATACGAAAAACATTTCATAGTGTATGTATTTCAGTAATACATTCATGTAACATTGTGCTTTTATTAATAAAGTGTAGGCCACATTTAAAACGTTTGCTCATGTTATTTAATTTGTGCACTGTTTAAACCTATGTAAGCCATATAATTAGTCACATGAGTGGGTAACACTAAATTACTCTCTATCACGTATTAGCAGGCATATATAGGGGCGGCCCGAAACGACGCGTGGCAAAGTCCTGGACATTGGACAACTTTTCAAAAACACTGTGGAAAAATTATTAGATCACATTGCCAAATCATATCGAAGGTTCTGTATTCGATCACCTAAAAGTTAATCAAATATTCATACAAATGCATAAAAAGATGAAAGACAATTAAAAATCAACAGGTCTAACTGATTCATTTACTTCTAGCTGTCGTTGAAAGTTATACTAAAAAGACTTTAACAATAATTTATATGTAAAGTATCATAAACCAAAGGGTTAAAATCGATAAAAAAGACAACATTTAATCCTTGCGATCTAATCAATATGTAAAAACCGTGTAAAAAATCATAGATTTACAAAAAAGAACAGCAAATTTCACAAATAAACGTACATTTTAACGTAACTGAGAGCAGATAGGTAATTGAAACTATATCACAGGCGGTCTGCAACTGGTAATTCTGAGCCTGCGAATAAGAGGCACTGCTAATCTTTTTGTGTAGGGTTGGCAGAATTTGCAAAAAAAATGTAACGTGCAATAAGGACTGAGCGGAAACTGCATCACAGCGACAAGTACAAATACTGGGGGGCATATTTACAAGCCCTGTCCGCTATCGGTGCGCCACTTATTTGTGGCACACTGGTGGAATATAGTGCAGGCCCATATCTACAAGGCCACACAACACCAGTTTGCATGGCTTTTAATGGCCTTGTAGATATGGTGTCAGGCAATCCAGCAGCTCTCTCTTACACTGCTCAGGGAGGCACACCATGGGCGTTGCAGTGGGTGTTCCCACGCAACACCCATGGGTTTTGACGCATTCCCAGATTTACAAGAATCTGTGAACCTGGGAATGCATCAAAACTGTACGCCTGCCCCAGGCAGGCACAACAAGGAGAAATATCTTTATTTCTCCTCGCTGTTTCCTCTTTGTATGTGTGATGCAGAATTCAGCACACATAGATTGCTAGATTGTTTTTGTGCAGAAAGGTGCCCCTTCCTGCACAAAAACAATCCTGCTGACAACGCAGACACCCTTGCACCATGGTGCAAGGGTGCCTCTGTTGGCGCTAGGCAGTAATGTGTGCACCAGCACGGGGGAAAGGACAGAAATGCACTGTATGTTGTAAATGCAATGCATTCCTTCCCTTCCCATGTGGCGCAGGGCAGCGCTGTGCTGTGCTGCCATGCACCTTGGGACTTGTAAATATGCTCCTGGATCTCTTGTTGACCCTGGGGGAACCTGAGAATCTACCCAATTGAACCCAATCTGAATCAGATCAACAGCATCTGTTCCCATGTGTCAGATCCAGATAGGGCTCCACCCCCAATGTTGTGTGAAGCACGCAATATATTCTCTCAGAGATGGCTTCATTAGTCCCTTTACCTCTCTGTCAGCGCTCCTATCAGACATAAAACGCCCACTGAACTACCCTTTATCCTTCTTTCTTAGGTCAGTGGGGCTCTAAAAAATAGACAGAAACCCAAAGGCAGTGGTGGAGGCCTTAATATAGTGGAGCAATGGTATTCTATAGCCTTGGTCGCATGAGAGATAATCTTTTATTGTCTTTTTAAAGAGGCTTGTTCATTGCTTCAAATCAAACTCCACAGTTGTAAAAGGGGCTAGTTTAATCTAATCTAGTCCGAGTTCTTGTTGTATCTCAAAATGTGAACTACTCAATGGTACACCCACAACAACACAGCCTACTCTCTTCTGCTTGACCACTGCCTACTTACCATAACCCCAACAACCTGTACCATATGTTAGAATTGAGATACATGTTCTCTTGTACATTTCCCACAGGGGACTAATGGGCTTTCTCCTTATGTTGGAAATAAGGACAAAAGAGTGCCAACAGGTTGCAAGAAGCCTTTTTTTCCTGTTCATAATACAAGGGCACGATTGAACATTATTTGTAGACAGAGGAACTGGTTCACCCTTTCAATTAATCTATCCTTGATACTCAAATCTATGAGGCTTCACATTTTTAGGACTTTAGACCATGATATAGGTTTTGCAATAATTTGAATCCAGGTTTAGACATTTCATGTGGTCTATGAAAGCATCAAGCAACTTTATAAGACCATTAACTGTTCTTGCAAGCAAGACTGCATCATTTGCATATAACAGCTCTGCAATGGGCCTTTTATTTGATATAGGATCACCAAAACCCTTCTAGACCAGAACAATTTTTAGCCAATTCCACAAAGCAAGAGCAAAATAGGTGCCAATGCACATGTCTGTCTGATGTAAACCCAGCCTTAAAGCGAAAGACTGTGTATTCACCCCCTTCAGCATATCTCATGAAGGTAGTAAGGCGAGCATGTAGTGCCCTTATAAAATTCTATCAACCTAGTATCACCACAAATAGTGGTTAGGATATTTTATATTTGCTCACTATCAAGTGCAAATGTAGGTTTGTCTACAGATTATTTTTCTAACAAATTTGGCAGAACAGTAAATCACAACCTCCACCTTTCATAGCCACCCCCCGGCCTGGGAAACTTCTTCTCCCAGGACCCCTACTCCCCTCCCACAGCCGCTCCACCCCAAAACATTGTTGAAACATAGGGCACAGCATGCCCATTTTGCACCTCAAGTCGGCTGGTTTAGATTGTCACACTGGCATCCAAAGGGATCCATAATAACCATCAATTTTCAAATGCCCTAGGATTCGTTAAGCCCTTAATCATTTCGGGCATTTTAAGTTCCTTAAAGTCTGTTAGAAAGTATTGCAATTGTGGCCCACATTGTTTAGCAAAGCCTTTTGTTTTTCCTCTCTCTCCTTTAGCCAGCTTTTCCATCCCCACCAACCACCACAAGCGTTTGATCCATTTTGCCTCTAAGGGTATTATACTTTGGCTGTCAATAGCAGTAGAGATATGAGTTGTCTTCTGCTACACCACCCCATGGGTAACTGTCATCATCTGGGTGGCCCAGGATTATAACCTCTTGGATGTGGGTTATCTCCAACCCTGTAATCTGATGTATCATCGACATGATCCCGCCCCAAAACTCCTGGAGTTGGTGACCACTCTTCCAACCGTCCTCTCCAACATTCTGCACTATGATATTTATTCATATGAGCCAAGGGCTATGGTTCAAAGTGCCATCTAAATAACAGTTTGAGAGTCATTTCCCTCCCAGCTATATGTGTGGCTCCTAACTACGCCCTTTGAAGAATCTCCTGCAATTGGCCAATATCGAGGGTGATGTGTGATTCTCTCTCCGATGCTTTCTGATTGGTGAGTTTGCCTATGTCCTGCTGTGTATTCAGCATTCGGTATATTCTAGAAATCATGTGTATTGTTTGGAGCCATGATGAAATATTTCCCAAAGGGCATCAAAGATCTGGTCGCTCTCTGTTTAAGAACCAGACGGAGGAGCCAGGGGTGATGCTGGCAATATCGCTTTCTCCCCTTCTGGGAGTCCATATTCATTTCTCAGCCGGTTGAAGAGTTTAAACATGTCTCGTAGCATTTTACATCCGCCCTCCTGCCAGACCTGATAAGGCTTGCTGCTTCTCCCTGGTATGAAATCCTTGTTGCACCTTATGGGGGTGAAGAATGAGGGAAAAGTGGTAAGGCCCTGTTGCACTGCCCAGCTATCCCAGACCTCCAATGTTACCCTCGTCACTGGGGATTATATAGTGTGGGTGTTCTCTGTACCTTTTAACTCCATGTTACTTCCCACTGGGGCCCTGATGTCATTGTGGTCCACCTAGTACCACCCCTTGACGGTCTCCCGCTGTGCCCAGTGGTCTATGGAGAGGAGATGGGAGGCAGCATAATTGTATGTGAGATTCGAAGATCCCAAACCCACTTCCTGGGTTCTGAGCAAGCTACGGCCTCGGGACAATCTTGCCACCTTACTCTGCCAGGAATAGGTCTGGGAAGCAGTCTGTGCATTCTTGCTATAATCCCTGGGGATCAAAAGGACCAGGGTTTGAAAGAAATAGAGAATCTTTAGAAGGGTTCACATTATGAATGCCGCTATCCATCCCAGTAATACAAGACATTTAGGGGCACATTTTTGAGCCCCTAGCACAAACGGAGTGTCACTTTAAGTGACACTATGGTGGCGCTATGCCCTGTGCCGTATTTACAAGGTGGCATTAAGCCACTTTTTGTGGCTTAATGCCACCTTGTAAATATGGCCCCTTTACACGTAGCACTTTGTGTGGAAGGGGCGTGCAAAGGGTGTTGCTTTGGGTGTGCCACAGCAACACCAATTGCATTTTGATGCTGCCCCAGATTTACCTGTTTTCGTCAACCTGAGGCAGCCCCAAAATCTAACGCCACCCCAGGGGCTTAAAAAGGGTGGGGCAGGTATGGCGTGATGGGGAGGGGAAGGGGCAAAGGGACAGGGGTGAAGTGGGGGTGTATATTAAATTATTATTTAAAAAAAAATAAAAGCTGCTCTCCTTTCCAGCATAGCTGCAGGTACAGGCTCCCAGCCTGCCCTGCACCAATCCTGACACTGCTCAAAGCAGCATCAGGAATGGCTGGGAGTGCCCAGCCAGGGCACTCCCAGGCAGACTGGGAGCCTGTGCAGGCTCTCTCCAGCCCGGCAACACAGAGGCAGCCTACTGCACATGTATGTTTGGCTGGCCCAAGACGGCCGGCCAAACCCACATGCGCTCTGAGGGGGAGTGCTGAGCACTTCTCCTCAGTGCACATCACCCCCGTGGCCCCACCCCTTTCAGAACAAAAGGATAATAAACACAGTTTATTATCCTTTTGTTCTGAAAGGTTTGCAGCTTCTGCTGCTGGCGGGGGGGGGGCAGTGCTCCACTACCCTTATGGAGCAGTAGCCCCTGCTTTTTCTATGTGTGCTGCATTCTGCAGCACGCATAGAAAGAGCAAAATGCCCGAAATTATTTTTTATGTGCGGGAAGGTGTCCTTTCCTTCACATAAACAATCCTTCAAAATTACGCATTGGCACTTCTATGTGCTGCATTCTGCAGCACACACAGAAGTGCCAAATCGCCATTAGTAATTGTTTATGTGCAGGAAGGGACACCTTCCCACACATAAACAATCAAACCCCTCAACGCAGATATCCTTCCACGATGGTGCAAGGATGCCTGCGTTGGCACTGGCAGCTAGATTTAGCACCAGTGCAGGGGGAAACGCAGGGCTGCGTCGTATTCTAATAAATACAGCACAACCCTGCGTTTCTAAAGTGAAGCAGCATGGCGCTGCCAATTTTCGCGCAGCGCCGCGCTGCGCCACATTTTTCCAACTGTTGAGTTCTAGTTTCGCTGATTTCTTAAATCTGTGGAAGTTTAGGGGCAAATTTATGGTTTTTGATGCAAAACTGCGCTAACACAGTTTTGCGGCAAAATCCTTAGCGCCGGCTATAGTCATTTCATAACAGCAACCGTGCGCCATATTTATTGAATGGCGTCCACCTACACTAAGGATAGGCTAACATCTCAAAAAATGATGCTAGCGGGGGGGGGATGGCGGTAGGGTAAAAGGCATAGTGGGTCAGAAATTACGCTCGGCTGGTTAGCGGCAATAAATATGCCGCTAACCAGCGTAGCATCATTTTCTGATGCACAAGCACCCATAAATTACCCGTCTTAGTAAGACAGGAGCCGTGCCCACCACCCCAGTGACCAGCACAGGGGACCATTGTCCCCCGGGCAAGGCCATTAGATCCAGTGCCAGGCAGGGGGGCCCATATAAGGGGCCACCAATGCCACATTGAAAAAATATATATATAAAAACAAAAAATATATGAATTACCTATACTTACTATGGTGTCCTTCTGGTGTGGGTGGGGGTGTTTCTGGGGCTTGGGGTGGACACGTGTGGGCCCATTTCATGGTGTTTGGCCATGGAAATGTGTCCACAGGTATCCTTTTGGCTGGTCTGACCGAAAAGTTAAATAATGGCGCTAAGCAGGCTTAGCACTATTATTTGGGTCTGCCTACTCTGTGCGTGTCATTTCTGCGCCAGAGTATAAATAAGGAGGTAGGGTGTTAGTGTCATATTATGGACGGAAACACCTATCATGCATCTAATTAGCGTAAGGTAGTTTGCCGCATTCACAACATGACTCTAATTCCAATATTTTGGCTCTAGACGAGTCTAGCATCAAAATATAAATATGGAGTTAGCTCAGCGCAGTTTTAGCATCAAAATTATTGATGCTAAAATGGCGCAAGCAAAAATATAATTATGCCCCTAATTTGTTTTTTTTATGCAGCATTTGTGCTAGTGCCAGCCCCAAGTATTTGATGTACGAAGTGGCCCACTGGATCAGGGTAAGCTGCTTTAGCTCATCTGCCAGTGAGTCTGGGGTGAAGATATTAAGAATCACTGATTTTGTGAGATTAAGGGCCAGATGTACAAAGCTTTTTGCAATGCACAAACTTCGTTTTGCAATTCGGTAACCTGGTTACTGAATCGCAAAACGGGTTTGCGAGTCGCAATTAGGAAGGGGTGTTCCCTTCCTAATTGCGAGTCGCAGTGCAATGGAGGATTGCTTTGTGACCGCGAACGCGGTCACGAACCAATCGCAGTTTGCACCCTTTTGAAATGGGGGGTAACCCATTCGCAAAAGGGAAGGGATCCCCATGGGACCCCTTCCCCGTTGAGAATGGCACTGCAAACATTTTGGACCACTGCCTGCTCTGAAAAAATGAAACGAAAACATTTCAGTTTTTGTAATGCATCTGGTTTTCCTTTAAGGAAAACGGGCTGCATTACAAAAAAAAAAAAGGCTTTATTAAAAAACAGTCACAGACATGGTGGTCTGCTGTCCGCAGCAGGCCACCATCCTTGTGAGGGCCACCATTCGCAAGGGGGTCGCAAATTGCGACCCACCTCATGAATATTCATGAGGTGGGCCTTTGCGACCCCCTCGCGATTCGTAGATGGTGTCAGGGACACCATCCAACATTCCGAATTGCGACTCGCAAATTGCGAGTCGCTCTGACTCGCAATTTGCTGGTCGCAATTTCAGAATGTTCCTACATCTGGCTCAAAATTTGAATCTCAACTAGGTCTGACAGTCTGTGAGCTGTCTCAGGAGCTGAGGGAGGGATTAGCTTGGGTCAGTGAGGGACCCCAGGATGTCATCTTAGTTAGCTTAATATTCTGCATCCCAAATTGAATACCCTGTATTTGAGGATTATCCCTGATTTTTTGGGCAGAGGTTGTAGAGTTGCTGTGGACAAGAGCAGGGATAGCGGACAACCTTACCTTATCCCCTGTGAGATGGACAGAAGTCTCAAAAGTATTCTCTTCAACATGCGGGCCTTAAGGGCCTCCTAGCATGCTAACAACCAATTACTAAATGAGTAGTAGAAGCCCATCTGGCAAATGGCATGGGCGGAAAGTCTCAATCCCCCCAATCGAAAGCTTTCTCAGCATCCAGAGAAGCCAGGACTGGCTGTTTGACCACTGTTCTGCCTATACCAATCAGATGCATAGCTTTCTTTGTATTATCTCTGGCTTCACACCCCTAGATAAGACCTGCTTGATCAGGCTGATTGAAGGCATAAGGAGGCAATTTTGGTGAATATTTTGACATCCACACTCAATAGGATTGTTGGGTGGTAGGAACTGTAATTACTAAGGTCTTTCCCCATCTTAAGTATAAGCAATATTGTAGATTCCAGCATGGAGGGTGTCACTCACCCCTCCTGTATCATTTCTGTGTATACTTTATCCAAAAGTGGTAGTAGTGTGGGAGCAAAACATTTGGCAAAGGGCACCTCTGAGATCTCTTCTGTAGCTAATGGTTTTTGTAATTTGTCCCTCTCCCAACCGATCAACATGGGGATGCCCACTCCCTCCAGATAAGACTTTCTCGCTTGAGGGTATATTGGTTGCTGAATGTATAGGGTCAAGTAGTAGGTCCTAAAGCACTCTGCCTTGTCCTGGTCAAATGTGTAATTTCACCCATCTAGGCCCTTAATTTCTGTGATTGTGTTGCATGTATGCCTGGCCCTCATGAGGTTCGCCAGTAGCTTCCCTGATTTGTTGCTTATTGTGCAGAATTTATTGTCTAATTTAGCTAGAAAGTTGGCCATCCTGTCCATCTCAAGCGTCTTGAGCTGACCTCCTGCTAATGAGGATTTTTCTCCAGACTTTTTAGGAGTGTGTGTGCTTGTGCCCCCTTCAGATCTTTCAGGTCAGACAGGAGTTTTTGACTCAGTCCCTCCCTCAGTTTTTTCAGTGTGACGCCCCTGTTTTAGTACACCAGCGGATCACAACTTTTAGGGCATCCCACTTGGTCCCCGTTGATCTATTGCCCGTGACATTAAACTCTATGTATTCCCTAATGTGCTGAAGCCTCCAGGAGGTCCTCAATTCAGGTGGACCCATCCAGTTGAACACGAGGCAGCATGTGCCTGGACCATGATGCAATAATATAATTTGTTCCTGCTCCACTTCATTCAAGTTGTCTAACAGGAGATAGTCCGGTTGTGTATATGTTTGTGGGCACCAGAAAAATTAGAATAGTCCTGCCCCAGTGGGTGTTTATATCTCCAGGCATCTATAAGGCCCACATCCTCTGTGAAGGATCTGCCTGTGGGGGATAATAGCATTGTGCCTTACCAGCCCTGTGTCTACTGTGCTGTCCCAGAACAGGTCAAGGACTCCACCTATTGAAATTGAAGACCATGATGCCAGAGTATGTATAGTGTCATTAAGGAAGTGCACCTGTTCCTGGTTGGGAACATAAACCAAGGCCACCATCTTGGCTGACCCTCAGAGTGCACCTGTCAAGGGAACCCAGCATCCTGCTTTGTCTCTGTAAATTGGCTCATCGGGCATCGTAAGTGTACCAGTATTCCCATGCCTCCTGTCTTTTTCTCTCCAGAGGAAAAGTATCACAGGGGGCAATGTTTGGACCTCAGACATGACAAATTGTGTTGTAAGAGGTGGGCCTCCTTTGGAGACTAAACAGTTCTTGTAGCACAGAATGCCTTTTGAGTGGATTATTAAGGCGCCTCACATTATATGTTATTATGAGGGTTGTGTGTATCGGCATAAGTGTTTGGTGCATGCTTACCAGTGTGTGCCTTCTCGGCTCTGGCTACTAGTGTCAGAGTGCGGATACAACCATCCCTCTCTGCATTTCCCTCCACTTTCCACATCCCACACCCATCAAAATATAGCAACACAGCCTTATAAACTGAAGAACTAACAAACCCTCCAACTCGGAACATCCAACCATGTCCAACTCCAAGCCACGAATGGGCTAGGTAACCTCCATCTGTGAAGAGCACCTGGGACCTCTGTCAGCTTTGGCAGCGTCTTGTCTTTCCCTGACATGGGTCCATGTGTCCTATCAGTAGAAAATGATCCCTCCACCTACCGGTCCAATTCCCGTGACCATCAGCAGTGGCACTGTCCCAACTGGGGGGCTGAAGGGCGCCCTACTGTTTCCCTGCCAGGACTCAGTGGAGTGCATTCTGGGCAATTCCGAGGATGGAGAACCACCACTCACTCTCTCTACCTGCACAAGTGCTGTTTTGTACTCTGCCACGCGGTCTTCCCTGCTCGAGCGCTTCCATCCATGTTGGTTGGTTTCAGTCTTCAAATCGGGCCATGAGGTTGCAGAAGTTCTTCTGGATTGCTTTAACTGTCTTCTGGCTGTGAGAGTTTGAGGATTCTGCAGGATTCCTTAAGCAATGTAGTTGTCTAGGGCTTAGCTCTCTATTCAAAGTGCAGATGGATGTGGTGTTCCACCTGTTACGTATTTTGTGATCCTTGAGATAGGTGGTGACTGGGCGGAAGGCTCTGCGCTTAGCCAGCGTGATCACCGACACATCTTATCAAATTTGGAGAGAGTCACCATAATAGCTAATCGGGCCTTCACCCCTTATGCCTCCAACAGTGCCTCCTTCTTGCATAATGGTGAAAGAACATTAAGATGTCGGGCCAGACCGCAAATTTGGGGATGGCAGGCCTGCTGTATGTGCTCAATCAATGCAGGAATGCTCTGAGTGGTGATCGTTGAAAAGCATTTTTGCGAGATCTGGGAAGTATTGCTTAATGTCCTCAACTTCTCTTCCTGGTGGGACTCCCCTTATTCACAAGTTAGAGGGCCAGGATCAATTTTCTAGGTCATCTTGTTTTTTTCTACATCTGTATCACTTGGTCTTGTAAGTCTATCAATTGAGCACATATTTAATTTGAGATCGAGGCAGCGCTGTTCCTGAGCTGATTCTAAGGAGTTAACTCTTTGGCCCAGGTCATCAAGTTCTCTGTGGGCTTCCGAAAGGCTCTGTTTCAGATATTTCCTCACAGAGCCAATTTCTGTTATCACATCCGTAATGAAGGGTAATGAAAGTCTTGGTGAGTGTCTCATTCTCACTGGGTAGGTTATCAATGTGGTACTGGCACTCAGTCGGTTGCAGTTTGGACACCATTGCTCCGTCTCTCTTGCATTTGTTTGTTGAGGTTTGGAGGAGCTCTTTAGTCATGCCATCCTGTTTGTGTTTTATGAAGACCTTGATGCATTTAGTAAGTCAATCCTTCCGATGGCAGCTCCCCAGCCCCTTTGATACAATGTTAACCAGGGATGACAGAGGAAGGCAAGAGTGTATTTCTGCCCCAGCTGTGCTGCCAGTGTAAGTGTGCCTTTGAGAGAGTACAAGTGTTCTCCAGCTGTGTTCTGCATTTAATTGGATGAACCAGTATTCCCAACCTATCAGGGATGGATGCATGCTCACCTAATCACTGCTGGGAGTGTGAGATCATAAACTCAGGGCATACACCGTGGGCTTCTGCTGAAGACGGCTGGCCCTAGCTGCCCTCTCTTGCTCCTCGCCATAATCACCAGCCAACCTCCTCACCTTTATCACTGAGGCCCACAAAACAGCTTGCTTGTTTGTTCCTGATTTGCCTTCAATGGCTACTCAGCCATCAGCTGGGGCTATGGCATCGCCAAGTCTCCAATTCTCCAAAGAACATGCTCGGGATGTGCAAGTATGGTGGTTCACCTTCCATTCTGCATCAAAGGCTATGGTCCGACATGTTTCGTGGCTCCCCTCAGGTTGGCTACTGCTTGCTGGCTGATAGACCTAAAGTGCTTGGCACCAAGATGGTGGCTGCCATTGGATCGACGAGCCTGTCCCGGGTCTGACGTCTGAACAACTCGACTGGCTAGGGGTCCTCTTTGCCTGCCTCTCCTGCGGGCCTTGACTGTTTGTCCCTCTCACCCTGAATGGGGACCGTCTGGCTCCTGGGAGTCCCTACTGAATCACCAGTCCTTTTTCCGCAGCCCCATGGCTCTTGGCTACTCTTTGCATCCAGCGGCAGTGCCCTACTATGATTCAGGCACCAGAGATTAAACATTCAGGCCCATATTTATACTTTTTGACGCAACACTGCGCCAACGCAGTTTTGCGTAAAAAAAATTAGCGCCGGCTAACGCCATTCTGAAGCGCCATGCGGGCGCCGTATTTATTGAATGACGTTAGCCGGAGTTAGCCGCCGTCGCCGTCTGGTGTGCGTTAAAAAAAACGACGTACACCAGGCAGCGCCGGCGTAGGGGGATATGGAGCTTGGGCGTCAAGAAATGGGGCAAGTCAGGTTGAGGCAATTTTTTCGCCTCAACCCGATTTGCGCCATTTTTTTTCACTCCCAACCCCCATAGAAATGACTCCTGTCTTAGCAAAGACAGGAGTCATGCCCCCTTGCCCAATGGCCATGCCCAGGGGACTTCTGTCCCCTGGGCATGGTCATTGGGCATAGTGGCATGTAGGGGGGCACAAATCAGGCCCCCCATGCCACAAAAAAAAAAAAAAAAAACACTTACCTGAACTTACCTTAATGTCCCTGGGATGGGTCCCTCCAGCCTTGGGTGTCCTCCTGGGGTGGGCATGGGTGACAGGGGGTGTCCCTGGGGGCATGGGGGGGGGCACCTCTGGGCTCCTTCAGAGCCCACAGGTCCCTTAACGCCTGCCTTTTGCAGGCGCTAAAAAACAGCGCAAAAGCGGCCGTACGTCATTTTTTTTTACCCGCCCACTCCCGGGCGTGATTTTTGCCCGGGAGTATAAATCCCACGCACATGCCTCGGAGTCGATTTTTTAGACGGGAACGCCTACCTTGCATATAATTAACGCAAAGTAGGTGTCCACGCTAAAAAATGACGCTAACTCCATGGACTTTGGCGCTAGACGCGTCTAACGCCAAAGTATAAATATGGAGTTAGTTTTGCGTCAGAATTGCGTCAAAAAAAACGACGCAATTTCGGTGCAAACGGAGTATAAATATGCCCCTCAGAGCTAATACCTGCATCAGGGAAGGAGCTCCACAACTACAACACCGTTGCCATTTTGGGGTTGGCTGTGCCTCAGCAAGTGCAAATTCAAACATTATTCAAGAGTTCCCAGACCTTTCCTGAAACCATATTGGACCACAGATAAAATGTTGTACCAAAGCTTCTCCTTCGCAATCTCACTTACCCCGACCTTCACTTTTTCTGGAGTATTACTTTAAAGGCCCCAACAACTGGTACCCTGTTTAAAGGAGGTGGCCAACTGGATGGCCTGTTGTTGCCTTAAATTTAATGGTGCAAATAGGTGATCATATTTTTGGGTAACAACCTTAACAATCAGGTGCTGCTTCCCTGGCCAGACTGTATAGGAAACATACCTAGTCCCAGAAATCCCAAAAGAAGCCTGGGTGTTTGGCTATACAACACTCTCACTATGGAAGTATCTTTCAGCAAACTGTTTTGGCATACTCAGAAAGTTGAGGAAAGTATTAGATCTTCACTCTTTTCTTTCCAGAAGGCTTATCATACTGGCACTCGTAATTCCTGTAATGGACTATGGGAATTCCTTGTTCCTTGGCTCCCCTATCACATAAGAAAATGGCTACCGGTTATACAATATGCAGCACCCCACATCCTTCTTAACACTGACAGCAGTCAGTAAAAAGAGCACTTGCAGACCTACATTGGCTCCTGATTGAACAGAGAGTGCAGTTCAAGGCGGTCTGTATAGTTCATAGGGCCTATCATAAGAAAGGCCCCTAGTTACTACAATCTTTTGTTGAACCCTATATCCCCATTAGGGCATTGTAATTGGCCATGGTACATCTTATAACAGTACTTAAAATCTGTAGAATAAGATAGGGGGGGTGCTTACTTGTGTACCTGTCCCTCAAGCTATGGAACTCTTTGCCTATCAGACTGTGCCAAACAGATTCAGAATCTATTTTTAGAAAAGTTTTGGAAACCTGTCTATCCATGATCTAGTTGTTCCCCTGGATCTTGTACACATCAATGGCAAGGATTGTGTTGATTGCTCTAAGCACTGGGTAGCCTTTTGGTAACCATGCGTTCTATATGTCAAATTGAATTGAACTGAATCAAAAGCAGCAGTCTATCCAAGACAATTCTACCAATGATTTTCACCATTGAGTCTTTTAAAGAAATAGGGCAGTAGCATTTTGACTCCTGAAGAATCCCCTTTTTAAGACTGGTACACTTTTTGAAGAACGCCAAGACCACAGAATAGCAGCTATGCATGCAGAGTTAATGGTGTTAGTAAGGAGAGGAGCCCAAAACTCGGGACTGCCCTTGTAGAGATCCATAGGAACCCCTTCTGTCCCAGAAGCCTTTTTGATGGACTGTTGGTTATGGTGTCCATTACTTCTTCCACTGAAAAAGAAATGTCTATGGGGAATATGGAGAAGTCACAGATCATGAGATCATAAGTACTATTGGCAGGGCAGTAAATTGTAAGAAAATTATTTATTCACTCATCTGTGCCAATATTCAAACTCAGCATGTTCTTTGGATTATTGGGATTGCATATAATAATATCATTGGTTAAATGTATAGTAACTAATACAACTTTTAATGGAATCAAGTAGTAGGCTGGAATGCATATACTGAAATGAATACATTGGGATCTAAACATTCTCAAACATTGCTGCACACAAAATCAGATCTTTCATAGATCTTTCATAGCTGGAATGGCTCTGAAAGAGCAGCTTCTCTACTTCCTTAAATTGTAATTGTAAAATGTATTTATATAGCACTTACTACCCCTGATGAGGTGTTGAAATGCTTTCCGGTGAGTACCACGCTACTGCAGAACACAAAGTTAGAGGAAAATAGCTAGTAGATTAGTATTATGTGTTTCCTTTTCCTTATTGGATTAGTTGTGTTATGTTTGTGCTCTCGAGATCTCATGCATTAACTTTAGCATAGAGTTTTCCAAATTATGGTTGCAACCCACTGATGGGTGTCCAGTCTATTTCTGGTGCGCTGCAAAAGAGCTATAAATAAAGATGCCTTTACCTTTTTTATTTATTTGGTCACAT
The DNA here is from genome assembly GCF_031143425.1 of Pleurodeles waltl. Lineage (NCBI taxonomy): Eukaryota > Metazoa > Chordata > Amphibia > Caudata > Salamandridae > Pleurodeles > Pleurodeles waltl. The sequence continues at coordinate 320,218,909 of NC_090437.1, forward strand.
TTGCTGTGCTTCAGATACATGTGTCAAATGCCATGCTATGTATTCTGACAAATTGCTGCTTATTCCTTCTAACTTGTGGAATGGTGTTTACTTTTCCTACTCCGACTGCAAGGGGAGAGGATTTTTTAAAGCAAGCTATGTGACAGACTCGCTAGGGTACAGAAGTTATGAAAGAAAAGGCTATAGGATGTTATTTTTGTAACACACAAAAAAGGTTGTCTGTAAATGAATTGTGCACTTAATTCAGAATATATCAGCAGTTAGCAAAGCAAAAATGAAACACATTTTTTGTAATTCTGAAGTGTGGAAGAAATAAAGAGTTTAATAGGCTCAAACTAAATCAAGACACTTTTACTTGGTGTTATACAAATGATAAATATTTGCTGAAACCTGATTTCCATACATTATCATGCATTTGCTATATTGTTTTACGAATAGAAGTTTATGCCTGTGCAAATTTAGTGGCCATTTCTAGTTCTGAAAAGTTGGTTGTGGTTCTAAAAAGTTTGGGAAGCAGTGATTTAGGTTTTTGAATGTGGTTAGATTACTTTAAGTGGATTAGTAAAGGAAAAGTATGAGATGATATTGGAAGTGGTCAACACCTTGACCTGTTACCTGGTAGAGTAGGTAGATGGAGAGGAGTTTTGAAAATATGTATGGGAGTCTATAGTGAAATGTTTAGGATGAGTCAACGATTAGACGAAAAGTGAGATGTGGAAGTCTTTTTAAAAATAACACATGCATTTATATTATACATGTATATAGACATACTCACACACACACTATATACACAATTGACACATATGAACATTAAACAGTCAAGTCAACATTACTCAAGCACAATACAGTCATGTCATGTGCCTATACAAATCATAATTATATATATATATATATATATATATATAGATAGATAGATAGATAGATAGATAGATAGATAGATAGATAGATAGATAGATAGATAGATATAACATAGTGGTCATCGTGTTTTTTGCTTTGCAGATAGCTTTTGCCCTGTTTGACGAATCTTCATGAAACTTAAAAAAAAAAAGTTCATCCACCTCAGCTTCTTCCTGGAAAGTTTCAGAGTGATCTGTCAAGCTGGGGCCGAGAAAAAGAGGGGGGGTTAAAAAGCGCAAAATCCCCATGCATTTTCTATAGCCTTCTTTAGGCAGGGCTACAACAAAAACTGTTTATCACAATTACATCACATTTGGCAGGAAGCTAAATCTTAGTACACAGATTCTGGGCCTCATTAGGAGTTTGGTGGTCAGACCTGCAGTACTGAAAACACCGGCATGCTGGTGGTCCACCAGTCCGAGTTATACAGGCAGGGCTGCTGACCGCCGAGCGAAAACGGCAGACCGGCAATGGTGCGGCGGCTTGGGGATAGGCGGTCCAACCACTGAGCATATTACAATCACACAGTTGATCTGGTAGTCTCCTCGTGGTGGTCAGCCAATGGAAGTTGACCATAGTGGTTCACGGTCAGCAAAGTAACAAACTAGTGCACACTGGATGATTTAAAAAAGCAACACAGCTGACACACATTGGCCAAGTGGACACACCTGCAAAACACACTATAAAACACACCACTTCACAGACCACAATCCTTTGCATTTCAACACGGAGCCAAAGGACCATGACCAGCACATATTGATTTTAACATAGATGAGGCATGCCTTATGCCACCATCCCACAGACCACCCTGCACACACTTTTGACCATTCACACCATATTGCACTTCCCCTGTTAAGTAAGTCCCTGTCATCCTCTTTTTTGTCCACCATGTTACATGTAGAAAATACTAATTTCTCTGAAGTTGAGTTAAGAGTCACAGTGGATGAGATCATGAGTAGAGCCACAATTGTTTGGAACACAAGTCTAGCATACTCCTCTCAGTAGGAAAATGGGAATGTGGGGCAGGATTGTTAACAAAGTGAATGCTGGGTGCACCACCCTGCGCACAAAGGAGGACATTAGGAAGAGGTAGAATGACCTCAGGGACAAGGGCCATTCCCTGGTTTCCAGGCACCAGCTGCAGGCCAAGACGAATGGTGGTGTCCCTCCCAGTGCCCCATTACAACTCTTTCCCTGGGAGGAGAAGGTCTAGGCCATCCTGCATTCTGACGGCTTGACAGGAATACCTGGGGAAATGGACTCTGGTAAGTTACAAAACAAAAAATGTCACAAAAATGCAATGTCATGCATGCTCCCAGCTCACCTTTTGCCACTGTCTTGATCATGTACCTCAACAAAATTCAATATCCAGAGTATTTGAGTGTCAACACTGTCAATCTCTTTTGTTGGAACCAACATCACATTTACCAAGGCCCATCACATGCCATATGTCCAAATTCAGCCTGGAAATCTCACAATAACAAAAACATTCCAGGATTCATGGTATGTCCCAAACTGTAAATATATGCTCAAACCTAAATGCAGCCTATATACAGATATGTAATAAACAACAGTTGTCAAGTGTTGAGGAGTAGTGAGAGTGTCCTGACTGCAGCTCCCAGCAGGCCCTTTTTCTGTAACTCCAACCACCAGGCCAATGTTCTCTTTTCCAAAGACTCCTGTTTGTCAACTCCCAAATGAAGTTTACTCACCTGGTAGTGATCAAGCACAGATCATGCTCTAGTCAGAAACCCTGTCTGCCTACCTAGTTCTATCTAGACCTGCAAACCAAGCTAAAACTATTGAGGACAGGAAAGACACCTTAACCAGCGTGTACAACAAGTATTCCTAAGGCCTCAAGATGCATCACCTGATTGGTAGCAGCAGCAGGCACAATGCCACAGCACTGTGGACATGATGACTCCAGTCACATATACAACAAAGTCCTGTGCCTGCCTGCATCCCACTCAACTGGGCCTCAAAATGGTCAAAGCCATATCTTGCCTCTCCACTGTGTTAGCTGCACTGGCGGTAAAATGTCATTTTCAGGCCATCCTCCAAAGTGCAACTGATGTGCACATCTCATCTGCTGCTTGAGTGAAATTGGGTAGGCATGCTTCACACATGTCATGTCAAATCACCCAATACAATGGTTAATTTGCACAATTGGTTTGACTACAACTTAACTTTGTCCAAGGCCTCTGCTTACTGTGAAACTGAACCTTTGGAGCTAGATGTCACAATACAACCAGGAACAATGTATGTTTTAAATCAACAGGTGGATCTGCCACTGAGCGCACAGAGGACCTGGAACAGACTACCACTACCCCCCTGGATAAAGCCATCAGTGACAACAACACTCCTGGACATCTGAATGTGGAGGACAGTTCGGGCCGATCTGGGAAACCTGGCCAGACCACAACAGTGAGTCTCACTGTGCCTACAACATCATCTCCCAGCCCTGTTACTTCAACATCCCAGGCACCCATTTGCCCACCAACCTTTGTTCCTAGCACAGTGTCCACCATCTCTTGCCCCGAGTCCTGGATCTTGAGGTGCAGTAAAAAACTTTGAACAATGAGGATCTAGGAACAAGTTGGAAAGGGCACCCTGTGGCAGGGGCACAGGCCCGTGGGGGGTAGGGTGCATGGGAGGGATGCTGTGGGATAGCGGGGTGAGGTCACTGGGGCTGCTCTTGCCCAGGACACCATTAGCCATGTCTTGGAAGTCTATCAGGAGTCCCAAGGCGTGATGGGCCAGGTGTTGACCGAACTCTAGGAAATTAAGCAGCTACATAGGGATATGCATAGGGACATGCACGAACAGATGGAGGACCATCATTCCAACATGGCCTCCCTAACAGGGGTGGTGAAGGACATACACACCATTCTGAGCGGGGCTTTTCATAACCAGTCTACCCCTTCCTTTGGCTTATCAACAGCAGGGCCATCAACATTGGTTCAAGCCTCAGGAAGGGAGGCCCTGCAAAAGAGAAACATGCACCAGACACCCCTGCCACTGTAGCAGCTGATCCCCACCCCCGCAAGCGGGGAAATCCAGCAAAGAATCCAGGAGGTGCTGATGGCAAGACACTCACCACTGTCATCAATAACCCTCTTCCTTAAGGACCTCCTTTGTGTGTTACACAATCACTCTGGGCTGATCCTGAACCACCTACAATTTCCAATGAGAGGAGTACTCCGGACTCCCAGTGGTGTGGCATCTACTCCAATGACTTGATTCACCATGACTGACCCCTTCACATTTGAATTTCTGTTGAGTCATGTCACGTATATTACCTGTTTGTCATAGCTTCACAATAAAATCACCCTTCGCTGACTTATTGTCTGCTGACTTTGATTTCGTATGTAGCCACGTAGATACAGTATGTCAGACCAGGTGAACCATACAATAATTATCCAAGGTACTTGTTCAAGATGGGATATGTTGCATGTACACAGTGTCCAGCTCAGGATTACAACCATCCGTCACAAAGACATACTTACAAGTGTCTGGTCAAAGTAAAAATGTTATTACAGTGCTCAGCACATAGGCTGTTAACATATCTGAACTATTTGAAATCATAAATGATTGACTCATTCTGAGTAAATGAACATATTTACAGGTACAGACCTCCAGGCCACATAAGGAAGTGATCTGTCACACTGTCCTGTAAAATAGGCAAACACTGAGGTAGTTGATGTCACCAGCTTGAACATTATCACATACCACACCAAAGTAATTCAAGATCACCTAATCAAATATACAGACAGATGGCAGTACAACAGTCCCTTATCACAGGGCTATCATAATCCAATGCTCATGCATCTGGTGGTATGACACAGACATATGTTAGTGTTGTGGCCCAGGCACTGTGGCCCACAATGATGAAACACATATACATCTACGCACAGATCATACAAAAAGAGTGTTTAACCAATGTGAAGAGAAAATGACTTGGGCATGGTCTAGGACTATATATTATATGCCCACATGTTGACACACATGATGCATCAGGCCCACCACAGCACACAAAACAGGTCCAATGGGCATGTCTGACCTTCCACGCAGGCACTCTGCAATCTGTCTTGGCACAGGTCTCAAACACCCAAACGCTTTGACCTCCATTACCTGAAACAATATGTCTGAACAGTATCACATACCTGCCAGTGTCACAACATCGGAAATGCCCACATGAAGATGTCATGAAAAAGGTACATGCACAACAAAACAAAACAAGGAGTATAGGCTTGAAACCATACATGTAACACAAATCACATAGCAAGTATCTGGAAAACAAAGCACATTGCAAGGAAACTGACACAAGCAAAGTCACATCATCAAGGTGGGTATGTGTCAAAAGCTATCTAATCATTCAGCCTTTGGCTGATTATTGCAGAGTATCAGCTCTCTAGCTGTTTCAAAAACACTAACCTCCACACATTCTCACAACTACAGTTCATCGTACAATCACAGTCATGACATCCCATGACATACTTACTCTCATGAGAAGTAGCTGTGGATGAGATCTTTGCGCAAGTCAGTTCCTTCCTCTTCACCACTGTCACCCTCAGTTAGCATGCCAGGATTCTCACCCGGTGGCACTGCAGGCTCCCCCTGCTCTGGGATGTATGGGATAATCCTCCACAGGGTAATGTTGTGGAGCATGCAGCATGCACAATGATCTGACACACTTTCCCAGGTGAGTAGAGGAGGGCTTCACCACTCCTGTTTAGAGACCAAAATCTGGACTTCAGGAGCCCAAACGCACACTTCACTGGCTGCTATGTTCTTTTATTGGTCTCAATGAAGCGGCTCCTGTAGGAGGCTGGCCTGGCTTGTAGTGGGTACCAAAGGTACTTACACCTTGTGCCAGGTCCAGTTATCCCTTATTAGTAGAATAGAGGTGTTTCTAGCAGCTTAGGCTGATAGAAGGTAGCTATGGCAAAGCAGCTTAGGCTGAACTAGGAGACATGCAAAGCTCCTAATATACCACTTATATCATATGCACAATATCATGAGAAAACACAATACATAGAGTTACTAAAAATAAAGGTACTTTATTTTTATGACAATATGCCACAAGTATCTCAGTGAGTACCCTCAGTAAGAAGGTAAGTAATATACACAAGTTATATGTACACAAACCAAAAATAGGTAAGTAAGAGTAAGAAAAGTAATACAAACAGTGTAGAATTACAATAGGTTGCAATAGGCAGATATAGATCTAGGGGCAACACAAACCATATACTCCAAAAGTGGAATGTGAATCACGAATGGACCCCAGACCTATGGGAGCTTGTAGAGGGTCGCTGGGACTGTAAGAAAACAGTCAGGGTGTCCAAGATACCCCACCCCAAGACCCTGAAAAGTAGGAGTAAAGTACACCTATTACCCCAAAAGAACACGATAGTCGTGTTAGGGGGATTCTGCAAGAACCACAAACACCAGCGGTGCACTGAAAACGGATTCCTGGACCTGAGGACCTGCAAAGGGGACCAAGTCCAATAGTCGCGACAGTGGCCAGGGGGGGCAGGAGCCCAGAAAACCCCGAATGAAGGTGCAAGTAAGCTGCCTCTGGATGGAAGAAACTTGGAGTTCTGCAAGAAAGAAGAGGACTAGGAACTTCTCCTTTGGAGGGAAGATGTCCCATGTCGCGATGAAACTAGGAAGGACCAGGATGTCGCCACTTGGACGAGGAGACAGAGGGGGCACTCAGCAACTCAGAAAGCCCTCACAGAAGCAGGCAGCACCCGCAGAAGTACCTGAACAGGCACTTCGAAGATTTGTGAACCGAATTCCACGCAGAGTTACAAAAGATGGTCCCACAACGTCGGAGGCCATCTCAGCGGGTTGTGCACTGCAGGACGGAGTGCTGGGGACCTAGGCTAGGCTGTGCATGAAGGAAATCCTGGAAGAGTGCACAGAAGCCGGAGCAGCTGCAAATCACGCGGTACACAGGTTTGCAGTCTAGCGTGGGGAGGCAAGGACTTACATCCACCAAACTTGGACTGAAGAGTCACTGGACTGTGGGAGTCACTTGGACAGAGTTGCTGTGTTCCAGGGACCACGCTCGTCAGGATTAGAGGGGACCCAGAGGACCGGTGATGCAGTCTTTTGGTGCCTGCGTTAGCAGGTGGAAGATTCTGTCGACCCACAGGAGATTCCTTCAGAGCTTCTGGTGCAGGGTGAAGGCAGGGTACCCCCCAGAGCAACCACCACCTGAAAACAGTCGAGAAAGCCGGCAGGATGAGGCGCTACAATATTGCTGGTAGTCGTCTTGCTACTTTGTTGCGGTTTTGCAGGCATCCTGGAGCAGTCAGCAGTCGAACCTCGGTAGAAGTCGAAGAGGGAGATGCAGAGGAACTCTGGTGAGCTCTTGCATTCGTTATCTGAAGAATTCCCCAAAGCAGAGACCCTAAATAGCCAGAAAAGGAGGTTTGGCTACCAAGAAAGGAGGATTGGCTGCCAAGAAAGGTAAGAGCCTATCAGAGGGGGTCTCTGACGTCACCTGCTGGCACTGGCCACTCAGAGCAGTCCAGTGTGCCCCCAACACCTCTGTTTCCAAGATGGCAAAGGTCTGGGACACACTGGAGGAGCTCTGGGCTCCTCCCCTGGGAGGTACTGGTCAGGGGAGTGGTCACTCCCCTTTCCTTTGTCCAGTTTCGTGCCAGAGCAGGGCTGGGGGATCCCTGAACCGGTGTAGACTGGCTTATGCAGAGATGGGCACCATCTGTGCCCATCAAAGCATTTCCAGAGGCTGGGGGAGGCTACTCCTCCCCAGCCCTTCACACCTATTTCCAAACGGAGAGGGTGTAACACCCTCTCTCAGAGGAAATCCTTTGTTCTGCCTTCCTGGGCAAGGGCTGCCTGGACCCCGGGGGGCAGAATCCTGTTCGAGGGGTTGGCAGCAGCAGCAGCTGCAGTGGAAACCCCAGAAAGGCAGTTTGTCAGGTTCTGTGCTAGAGACCCTGGGGATCATGGAAGTGTTCCCCCAATACCAGAATGGTATTGGGGTGACAATTCCATGATCTTAGACATGTTACATGGCCATGTTCGGAGTTACCATTGTGACGCTATACATAGGTAGTGGCCTATGTATAGTGCACTCATGTAATGGTGTCCCCGCACTCACAAAGTTCGGGGAATTTGCCCTGAACGATGTGGGGGCACCTTGGCTAGTGCCAGGGTGCCCACACACTAAGTAACTTGGCACCCAACCTTCACTAAGTGAAGGTTAGACATATAGGTGACTTATAAGTTACTTATGTGCAGTGGTAAATGGCTGTGAAATAACGTGGACGTTATTTCACTCAGGCTTCAGTGGCAGGCCTGTGTAAGAATTGTCAGAGCCCCCTATGGGTGACAAAAGAAATGCTGCAGCCCATAGGGATCTCCTGGAACCCAGCACACTGGGTACCTTAGTACCATATACAAGGGAATTATACGGGTGTACCAGTATGCCAATGTGAATTGGTAAATTTAGTCACTAGCCTGCAGTAACAAATTTGGAAAGCAGATAGAGCATAAACACTGAGGTTCTGGTTAGAAGAGCCTCAGTGATACAGTTAGGCACCACACAGGGAACACATACAGGGAACATACAATGAGCACTGGGGTCCTGCCTGGCAGGATCCCAGTGACACAAGGACTAAAACAACATACATACAGTGAAATATGGAGGTAACATGCCAGGCAAGATGGTACTTTCCTACACAACCCCCCCCCAAACGAAGGACAATAAGACTAGCCATGACCTGATGAGTCTTCATTGTCTAAGTGGAAATATCTGGAGAGTCCATCTGCATTGGAGTGGGTACTCCCAGGTCTATGTTCCACTGTATAGTCCATTCCCTGTAGAGATATGGACCACCTCAACAATTTAGGGTTTTCACCTTTCATTTGTTTTAACCAAAGTAGAGGTTTGTGGTCTGTCTGAACAATAAAGTGAGTGCCAAACAGGTATGGCCTCAACTTTTTCAGTGTCCAGACCACAGCAAAGGCCTCCCTCTCTATGGCACACCAACGCTTTTCTCTAGGGGTCAACCTTCTGCTGATAAAAGCAACTGGTTGATCCTGGCCCTCAGAATTCAGTTGTGATAAGACTTCCCCCACCCCTAATTCAGATGCATCCGTTTGAACAATGAATTTCTTGGAGTGACATGGGCTTTTTAGGACAGGTGCAGAGCACATGGCCTGTTTGCGCTCCCCAAAAGCTTTCTGACAGCTAGCTGTCCATAACACCTTCTTAGGCATTTTCTTGCTTGTGAGATCATTAAGAGGGGCTGCTATGGAGCCATAATTTTTTATGAATCTCCTGTAGTACCATGTGAGGCCTAACAAGGCTCTCACCTGGGTCTGAGTTGTAGGGGGAACCCAATCCATGATTGTCAGGATATTCCCCTGTAGTGGTGCAATCTGTTCTCCACCTACCAGGTGGCCCAGATAAACCACTTTCCCCTGCACTAGCTGGCACTTTGAGGCCTTGATAGTGAGGCCTGCTTTTTGCAGGGCCTCCAAAACTTTCCAAAGGTGGACCAGGTGCTCATCCCAGGTTGAGGTAAAGACAGCAATATCATCAAGAAATGCTGCACTGAAAGCCTCCAACCCTTGCAGGACTGTGTTCACCAATCTCTGAAAAGTGGCAGGTGCATTTTTCAAACCAAAGGGCATCACTGTAAATTGGTAGTACCCTCCTATAGTTGAAAATGCAGTCTTTGGTTTAGCATCTTCTGCCAATCTGATCTGCCAATACCCTGCAGTCAGATCAAAAGTGCTAAGATACTTGGCAGAAGCCAGTGTATCAATGAGCTCATCTGCCCTGGGTATAGGGTGAGCATCAGTTTTTGTTATCTGATTGAGACCTCTGTAATCTACACAAAACCTCATCTTCCTCTTTCCATCTTTGGTGTGAGGTTTTGGTACAAGCACCACTTGGCTAGCCCATGGGCTTTCAGAAGGTTCAATCACTCCCAGATCCAGCATTTTCTGCACCTCTGACATGGTCAGGCTGCCTATAAATTTTACTTTTGACAGACAGGCTGTCTCCAGAGTCAATTGTGTGTTCACATCAGGATGTTGTACCTGGTACAATTGAAAAGAGGTCTGAAAATTGGCCTAGGAGATTGATGCAGTTGTCTTTCTGTTCTGCAGTTAGACAATCTGCTAAAACTTCTCCCTCCACTAAGACATCTGCTTCAGTGGTGGAGAAGAGATCAGGGAGAGGGTCACTCTTTTCTTCCTGTCCCTCATCTGTTGCCATGAGCAGGGTGGTTGACATGAATCACCCTAAGGGGACTCCTGGCAGTGCCCAGGTCTACCAAATAGGTAACCTCACCCTTCTTCTCAACAATTTGATGGGGTCCACTCCATTTGTCTTAGAGTGCTCTTGGGGCCACAGGCTCCAATACCCACACCTTCTGTCCTAGTTGGTACTGGATCAGAACAGCTTTCTGGTCATGCCATTGCTTTTGCAGCTCCTGGCTGGCCTGAAGGTTTTTACTGGCCTTTTTCATGTACTCAGCCATTCTGGATCTTAGGCCAAGTACATAATCCACTATGTCCTGTTTAGGAGTTTTTAAAGGTTGTTCCCAACCCTCCTTCACAAGAGTGAGTGGACCTCTTACAGGGTGCCCAAAGAGGAGTTCAAAGGGGCTGAAGCCCACTCCTTTCTGGGGTACCTCCCTGTAAGCAAAAAGGAGGCAAGGTAACAGGACATCCCATCTCCTCCTGAGTTTTTCAGGGAGTCCCATTATCATACCTTTGAGAGTTTGATTAAACCTCTCTACCAGTCCATTAGTCTGTGGATGGTAAGGGGGAGTGAACTTGTAGGTAACACCACACTCCTTCCACATTGCTTTCAAGTATGCAGACATGAAGTTGCAACCTCTGTCTGATACTACCTCTTTAGGAAACCCCACCCTGGAAAAGATTCCCAGGAGGGCCTTTGCCACTGCAGGAGCTGTAGTGGTCCTTAGAGGAATGGCTTCAGGATATCTTGTGGCATGGTCCACAACCACCAAGATATATCTATTGCCTGAAGCAGTAGGAGGGTCAAGGGGGCCAACTATGTCAACCCCCACCCTTTCAAAGGGCACCCCAACCACTGGAAGTGGAATTAGAAGGGCCTTTGGAGTGCCACCAGTCTTGCCACTGGCTTGGCAGGTCACACAAGACTTGCAAAAATCCTTGGTGTCCTCTGTCATACGTGGCCAATGAAACAAGGGGACAAGTCTTTCCCAAGTTTTGATCTGGCCCAAATGCCCAGCCAAAGGAATGTCATGTGCTAGAGTAAGATTAAACTCTCTGTACTGCAGGGGCATGACCAATCTCCTGGCTACTCCAGGTTTTGGGTCACTTGCCTCTGTGTACAAGAGGTTATCTTCCCAGTACACTCTATGGCTGTCACTGACATCCCCATTTTGCTGTTCGACAGCTTGCTGTCTGAGACCCTCCAATGTGGGACAGGTTTGCTGTGCCACACTCAGCTCTTCCCTGGCAGGCCCCCCTCCACCCAAAAGCTCAGCAGTGTCTGCTGCCAGCTCATCTGGTGAAGGTTCTGCACAGGGAGGAAATCCCTTTTCCTCAGAAGGGGAATCATCTGTAGAGGGAGGGATAGTGGGTAGAGATTTACCCTTGCTACCCCTAGCTTTAGGGAGCACTTGGTCCATTGTTCCAGGATCCAAGTTACCCTGTCCTTTTTGCTTCTTGGCCTGAGCCCTGGTTAAAGCACAAATATGCCCAGGAATGCCCAGCATTGCTGCTTGAGCCTCCAACTCCACTTCTGCCCAAGCTGATGTCTCTAAATCATTCCCTAGTAGACAGTCTACAGGTAAATCTGAGGCAACCACAACTTTCTTTGGACCAGTAACCCTCCCCCCCCCCACAGTTGAGATTCACAACAGCCATGGGGTGGCTAAGAGTGTTGTTATGGGCGCCTGTCACTTGGTACTGCTGACCAAGTCGATGTTGTTCAGGGTGGACCAGTTTTTCTATAACCATAGTTACACTGGCTCCTGTGTCCCTGTAGGCCTGAACCTCAACACCATTTATTAGGGGAAGTTGCTTGTACTTATCCATATTAAGGGGACAAGCAACCAAGGTGGCCAAATCAATGGCACCTTCAGAGACTAAAACAGCCTCTGTGGTCTCCCTAACAAGACCAACCCCAAGTACATTGCCAATAGTGAGCCCAGCTACACCCTTGGATTGGCTATTAGTAGTAGATTTCCCATCACCACTCCTATTACTAGGGACACTAGAATTTGCAGCAGGGGTTGTGGTGGTGGGAGGTTTGGCCTTTGACTTTATACAAATAACACCAAGGCTGTTTAGTTTGATTATTGGAAGAGGATTTGGCCCACCACCCCCAGAGGATTTTTGTGGGCCTGATGAAGACTCAATATGTTTACTTTTGTCCCCACCCTTGTCAGAAGACTTACCATCCTTCTTCTTGCCATCCTTGTCAACCCCTGTATGAACTTTTCTGTTCACCCTTGTTAAGCCAAATCCATCCAAGAGTGCATCCTTCAATACTGTGTAGTTGTTAGCTTCACTTTCTCTAACAGTAAGGAGCCTATCCCTACCCTTTCTAGTGAAAGATAGCCACAACATAGCAGCCCACTGCCTTTGAGGGACCAGCTGTACCATACAGGCCCTCTCAAGTGCAGCAAACCACTTGTTGATGTCATCCCCCTCCTTGGAAGGGGGGACTATCTTGTGCAGATTCCTGGAATCTTGCTCTCTAACAGGATTACTATCAGGAATACTGCTGCCACCATGGGGTCCTAACCCCAACCTCTGTCTTTCCTTCTCAATGTCTAGGGATTCCCTATCTAAGGTCAGCTGTTGCTGTTTAAGCTTCAGTCTGGTCTCTTCAACCCTCAACTTTTTGAGTTCCCTTTCTAACAAGTTATCCTCAGGGTGGGTGGGTTGGGAATGCTTTGACACAGATGACAAATTGGAAACTTCAGAGGGGGACCTGTCCCTAACTGTCTGGACCCTGGTAACCTGGCCTCTAGGAATAAAGGATGCCCTACTGTGATGGGAACCTCTATCACTACCAGCATTACTAGGTGCCCTGCTAGGGGGCAGACCCTGATCAGAACCCTTCCCACCCTTCTCAGGGAACTCTCCTGAGTCAGACTGGGAAGTTTCTACATGTTCTAACCTCTCATTTGATGGGCCAGACTGGTTCTGGTCATCCACAACAAGCATGTTAAACAGAAACTCTTTTGTAGGGTTCTTTCCTATAACTAAACCTCTATCTAGGCAGAGACTCCTTAAGCTCTTGTAGTTCAAAATGTCGTAAGTAGCATTGACAGTTTTGAGAGTGGAATCTACCACAGACATGATGGTAAAAGGTTTAGAGATAGGGAGAAGAGAGAAAAAGTTTTAGAACTTTTGAAAGCACAGAGAAAAACCTTTTTCTAACTTTTAGAAAACTTTTAGAAGTTTTAAGAAACTTTTCAGAAGTTTGTAAAAAGAAGTTTGTAAAAAGTTTTAGGATAGAAAAGCAAACTTTTTGGTTTAAGTGCACATACACTGAACTGTTTGGTATATGATTCTCTTATGAAAAGTACAAAATGACAAAGTGGTAAAGCAGTTACAAGTACTTATCCCACTGCTGCACCACCAATGTAAGAGGTTGGCTAGTGCCAGGGTGCCCACACACTAAGTAACTTGGCACCCAACCTTCACTAAGTGAAGGTTAGACATATAGGTGACTTATAAGTTACTTATGTGCAGTGCTACATGGCTGTGAAATAACGTGGATGTTATTTCACTCAGGCTGCAGTGACAGGCCTGTGTAAGAATTGTCAGAGCCCCCTATGGGTGGCAAAATAAATGCTGCAGCCCATAGGGATCTCCTGGAACCCCAGTACACTGGGTACCTTAGTACCATATACAAGGGCATTATATGGGTGTACCAGTATGCCAATGTGAATTGGTAACTTTAGTCACTAGCCTGCAGTGACAAATTTGGAAAGCAGAGATAGCATAAACACTGAGGTTCTGGTTAGCAGAGCCTCAGTGATACAGTTAGGCACCACACAGGGAACACATACAGGGCACATACTATGAGCACAGCACTGGGGTCCTGCCTGGCAGGATCCCAGTGACACAAGGACTAAAACAACATACTTACAGTGAAATATCGGGGTAACATGCCAGGCAAGATGGTACTTTCCTACAGCTCCCCCTGGCATAGCTGGATTTCTCAGCTGTGTCAACAACCAAAGGTGGTTTGGATATGCTGAGTTAAGACATGGGACCTAAGTTAACCATTGAGTCTCTCACTTCATGATTGTAGCACCTTACATTGCTCCCACACAATTAGGACAGACGTGACTTACCAACCAGCCATGCCCTCTCTAGTTGCAGCTGTGACATCAGCTGGGGTATGGTGCTGTTCTGCATTATGAAGAAATCATGTGCTGATACTGGATAATGGGCACACACATTTGAGATGTAGAGATCTGCCAAACAGACAACTTGCATGTTGATGGAATGGAAGCTTTTTATGTTGTGATGGACTTGTTCAGTGGCCTGCGGTGGCACCAAGTCAACATGTGTGTCATCACTGGCCACCACTACATGTGGGAGGTAGGCAAAACCATAGAAGTCAGCCTTCACATTTGCTAAATCCTTACGTCAGGGGAACCTTATATAGCTGTCAGTGTGTTTCAACATTGCTAAGAAGAAATCTTTCAACACCAGCCTGAACATAGGTTGGGACATACCAGCAGATAAGGCCACTGTATGTTGGAAGAACCCTGTGGCCAAGAAGTGCAATAGTGATGTGACTTTTACAATAGGTGGTATGTGGGTTGGATTACTACTAGCTGGCATCAGATGTGGCTCCAACTGCCGGCATATGTCCTCTACTGTTTTCCTATTCAGATGGTATAACTGGATGATGTGACATTCCACCATGGTCTGAAGGAATGGCAGTAGACAGTAGTTAGGAGGTTGTTGCATCCCTGTGTGTGTGACAATACGATTTGTTACATTATTTAGTGCGTCCACAGCAACATGATGCATTCCAACAATATCATGTGACAAAGCATTTCTGACTGGAGAGACATGACACACAGCACACATCACAGCTGGCAACTCCTCAAGGATCAAATGTGACCCCATAGTTGTCAACACATGGGTTCACAACATGGATTCGGGCGACATTTGACTATCAGCTACACATTTGTCCCTTGAAATATGACTGAATTTTCCGACCACCAAACATTCTGTAACGGTTGGTGGACCATATGCGGCCGTCATATGCCATCTGTGCCCTGCAACACACTACACTGGTGGTTGTATAGTTGGACCTACACAACAAGACAGATTGAGGATGTTTCTAATGACAAGAAACTTATATTGTTGTTGTGACACGTTTTACAGGGCCATAAACAGCATTTCAAGCCCCCAAAATGGCAGATGTCTGACCTACTTCACTAGACATCAGGAACCTCCTGTGTCCATTGACAGAAGTAATTTGCACAGTAGGCAGTTCCAATCGCGGCAGACACAGCCATAGCCTAATTTTGTTGCCTGTGGCGGTCGCGACCCAATGGCTGTGTGCTTCGGCGGTGATGACCGCGTAATGGTGTACTTGTATGTCGCATTGTACAAAATCACTCACTTGACTCCTGACACTGCTAGCAACACCTCCACCCCTTCAGCTGCTGTGTGCCGCCTCTGGGAGCAATCATGCCACATCCAGCAGGTGAATGGGCCCCTGCCTTCTCTTCAGAGTAGCTGGATAGGCTTGTGAGTGAGGTCCTTCCCCTGTATGCACAGCTCTATAGCTCACCAGAGAAGAAGGTAAGTACCTCATTGGTACAGTTGACTCTGTTCAACCTCATCCTTTCCCTCCTCACAGGCAACAATGTATCCCTTTGTGCTAGTCAGACTGCTTGTGTGGCTATTGTTGCAGTCTGGTTGGTCTCAATGGGATGTACATGGGGCAGATATTGATGACCCGTACTATGGGTGTCATTATAACATTGGCGGTAAAAGCCGCTTACCGCCGTGCAGAAGACCGCCAATACACCGCCGCGGCTGCGGAATTCCGCCACAGCTATTATGACCCACATACCGTACACCGCTGAAATTCAGACACCCACACAAGTCCGCCACACCAAAGGTCAGTGTTAAACTGGCGAAAACAAATCCTCCACCATCACGCCAACAGAAACACGCCCATGCTATCACGACCCACGAATACACGCGGCGGTCTTTCAACCGCGGTATTCCATTGGCGGTACACACCGCTGCACTCAAAATACACACACATCTCCAAAACACCGCCACATTGGACAATTCAAAATACGCACACCTGATACACATACAAACACCACTCCCACACACCCAATACAATATAAAACACACACCCACATCACCCACAAACCCCTACGACCAAAACTGATTGACAAAGGCCAGAGAGAGAGTACAGAATAGACAACACCATCACCCACACAACATCCACACACAAAACACCACACACCACTACACATCACCACACTCATCAACACATACACCACCCCACACATCACCCACACCACCCCATGTCACGCCAAAGACACCCCAGGTTTTCCGAGGAGGAGCTCAGGGTGATGGTGGAGGAAATCATCCGGGTAGAGCCACAGCTATTTGGCTCACAGGTGCAGCACACCTCCATAGCCAGGAAGATGGAGCTATGGCGCAGAATCGTGGACAGGGTCAACGCTGTGGGACAGCATCCAAGAAATCGGGAGGACATCAGGAAGAGGTGGAACGACCTACGGGGGAAGGTGCGTTCTGTGGTCTCCAGGCACAACATCGAGATTCAGCGGACTGGCGGCGGACCCCCACCTTCTCCCCCACAACTAACAACATGGGAGGAGCAAGTCTTGACCATCATGCATCCAGAGGGCCTTGGAGGAGTCGGTGGAGGAATGGACACTGGTAAGTCAAATCTTAACTATCACATCCCCCACCCTACCTGCATGCTATCACACACCCCCACCCTCACTCCCTCCCCTATCACTCCAACTCCTCACTAATGTACTAATAACACAAACCACACATCCCAACACCAAGCCCTACATGACACAACAAAGCATGGACACCCATCACTAAAGCATGCCCACTGCACATACCCATAACACCCCCCCAACCATCATCACACAAGCCCCCACACAGGAATGCTTGCACTGGGGTACACACACACCCACCCATTGCACACCAGGACACACACACATGCAATAATCATGCTCTTAAACCCCTGCAGGACCACTACGGAACGTCACCACACAGGAGGGTCCAGACATCTCCACTCCACCCACAGAAGAGGCCCACTGTGACGACAGCAGCTCTGGCCAACTGGATCCAGATGACCAGCCCGGACCATCGTGGGCCTCGGGACAGTCGGTTCCCCTCGCACAGGCACAGCCCAACACTGACCTTCCACCCTCTGGTAACACCAGCACAGCACCCACCCAGCGGGCCCATACCTCCGTCCCCAGGACACGTCAATCAGCGGTGTGTCCACCACTACAGGGAACCCAGGATAATCCACCACCCCAACAACAACAGGGACCTGGGGGCAGTGGTAGTGGGCACACGGTCCAGGGGACGGAGGCACAGGAACACAGGGGAACTGGGAGGGCTGCTGTGCGACAGGGGGCGGACAGGCCAAGGGAACCCACCCTCCACGAGGCCCTCTCCTCCATCATGGGAGCATACCACCACTCCCAGGAGACAATGGCTACGGTCCTGGCCAAGTTTCAGGAGACCCAGTGCCTGCAGGAGGAACAGTATTTGGGGTTCAGGGAGGAGCTCAGAACCATCAGCTCCGCCCTGGGCACCATCGTAGGGGTGCTGACGGATATACAAAAGACCATGAGGGACACCGTGGCACTCCAAGGGGCCCCTGACACTAGCATGGACGATGAACTGCCCACCACCTCCGCCGGCGCTAGTGGACAGGATGCCCCGCCACAGGACCACCACACCAGCACCCCACCCCCTGCAGACGGAGAACCACCCTGCAAGCGGTCCCTGAGATCCAGGAACAGGACAGAGCAAGATGGCAAGACCCCCGCCAGGAAATGAGACCACCCTGATTGTCCTCCCACTCTCCCACTTTGTTACCCTGCCCAGATTGGAACTGCCCCAGCTCCACTTCCTATGCCCATATGGGCAGTCCACCCGTGCGACTAATAGACTGGACTCTGCCATGGACATTCCTCCACCATCACCCATCACCATTCTGCCACCCCCTCCAATAATTAGCACTTCAATAAACACACTTGAACCACAAAACAATCTGGAGTCAGTCTGTGATTTTGAAAATTTGTATTAGCAATGACAGTGTCAAAATGCGTTTTCAATGGTAATGCCAATATACCTATGTCACACATCACAAGTCCATGAAGGATGCAAGCAGATGAGACACGTTGGTAGCCACACCTGTGAAACCGTAATGGAAAGGTACAACTCAGTTACCAAAAACTGCTACTAATTGACAGACAGGATAGAGGTAGAAGTGTGAAACTAAATGTAATATTACAAAAAAATGTTCTCACCTGTGTGTCACTGGAAATATTGCTGTATGACTGACTCCCTGTTGTCTATGTCTTCTTCCTCAGCTTCCTCCTCATCACTGTCCACAGGCTCCACAGCTGCCACAACACCGTCATCTGGACCATCCTCCTGCAGAAAAGGCACCTGGCGTCGCAAAGCAAGATTGTGAAGCATCGAGCAGGCGATGATGATCTGGCACACCTTCCTTGGTGAGTAGAATAGGGAACCACCTGTCATATGGAGGCACCTAAACCTGGCCTTCAGGAGGCCGAAGGTGCGTTCGATCACCCTCCTAGTCCGCCCATAGGCCTCATTGTAGCGTTCCTCTGCCCTGGTCCTGGGATTCCTCACTGGGGTCAATAGCGATGACAGGTTGGGGTAACCAGAGTCCCCTAATAGCCACACACGGTGCCTCTGGAGTTGACCCATCATATAAGGGATGCTGCTATTCCACAGGATGTAGGCGTCATGCACTGAGCCAGGGAACATAGCATTTACCTGGGAGATGTACTGGTCTGCCAAACATACCATCTGTACATTCATCGAATGATAACTCTTCCGTTTCCTGTACACCTGTTCACTCCTGTGGGGGGGGACCAGAGCTACATGGGTGCCATCAATAGCACCAATGAAGTTGGGGATATGTCCAAGGGCATAGAAGTCACCTTTAACTGTAGCCAAATCCTCCACCTCAGGGAAAACGATGTAGCTCCTTACGTGTTTCAGCATGGCAGACAACACTCTGGACAACACGTTGGAAAACTTAGGCTGGGACATACCTGATGCCATGGCCACAGTTGGAAGGAAATGGAGCACTGATAGCACCTGCACTTCAGGGGGTATTCCTGTGGGATGGCGGATTGGTGAGATCAGGTCTGGCTCCAACTGGGTACCCAGTTCCTGGATTGTGGCACGGTCAAACCTGTAGGTGATGATTAAATGTCGCTCCTCCATTGTTAACAGGTCCACCAGCGGTCGGTACACCGGAGGATTCCGACATCTCCTCAAATGTCCCAGCTGACGGTGCCTAAGAAGGACAACAGCGACCACAGAGTCAACAATTTTCCAGGTATGTACCCACAGCTACACAGAACACAACACCAAATTCAAAACTCTTCCTGTATGTGTGTTGAGTGTAGGCCTAGGTATGTGTGACGCAGTAGTAAATGAAGCCATGTGGGCCTCTGAAATGGCGGCTGCCTGACCTCTAAACTGGGACAATTGGATGTGAGGTAACTGCGCTGGCGTTGTACACCGTCGCGGTAGGCGGTCGTAGACCGCGGCGCAATGCTGCATTCGTTAACATTGGACCCTATGGGTCCCAGGAGCCAATGATGAAGTGCGCCGGCGGTGATGATACGCACCACCGCGGACGTCACCACCGCGGACGTGACCGTCATTTTCTATCTGTTGAATCACTCGATACCTGATCTTCGACAGGAGAGGACCTACACTGCAAGTGCTGCTGTGACCTCGGTCTGGAAGAGACAATGGCTGCTGCGTCTGGGGAAAGGGCCCCTGCCTTCACTGCTCAGGAGTTGGAGAAGCTCGTGGACGGGGTCCTCCCCCAGTACACGCTACTCTACGGTCCTCCAGACCAACAGGTAAGTACACAGGGCGCACGTTGTATGGGCTATGCTGGGTGGAGAGGGCTGGATGTCAGTAGGAAGGGGGCAGAGTTCAGCGAACATGAAGGACTGTGAATGCATGTGCCACATGGCAAGGGTAGGGATGGGGGCCACTCACTTCGACAGTGCAGTTGGTAATGACTTCTCTTCTTCCCCTGTACATGTGATGTAGGTCAGCGCCCACCAGAAGAAGGACATTTGGCGTGCCATCGCCAAGGACGTCCAGACCCTGGGGGTCCACCAGAGACGGGGCACCCACTGCCGTAAAAGATGAGAGGACATTCGCCGCTGGAGCAAGAAGACGGCGGAGGCTCAGCTGGGGATGGCCTCCCAATGTGGGAGGGGTGCCCGTCGAACCATGACCCCCCTGATGTTCCGGATCCTGGGTTGGATGGGCGCTTGAGGGCATCACAGCAGCCACAAGGGGGTGAGTACACTCGCATTGTGCGGACTTTGCGCGCAGTGGAGGGGTCTGGGTGGGGGACGAGGGCTGTGGGTTTCCCTAGGCCAGCGCGAGTTACGTAGGCTAGGCCCCTCCGGAATGCAGGCCATGTGGCACTCCACCCCACCTCTGTAGAGTGCCAAGTACAGGTATACATGCCCCTGTGTCATCTATGTGTGCAGATGTCCCCCATAGCCATGTAGGCCAGATCCCAGGAATTGCATCTGTAGAGGCCAAGAGCACGGTGTAGTGCAGGGGGCTGCTGTGTCTGTATTGTCCGCCAACGGTAGCGGTAAGCCATGCACTCAACCTGTCTTTCTTCTGTCGTCCCCCCCCCTTTTTGTGTTCTCCCTGTTCTTGTGTGCATCAGCATCATCAGGCAGAGGTACAGTGGCACCTGTGCACGAGGGAGCTCCATCCCACATGGCCATGGAGGGCCACACCACAGACTCTGAATACACCAGTGGGACGGAGGGCGAGGAGAGCTTCACGTCGGTCACCGGATCACCAAACAGCGACACAGACTCGTCCGCCGATGGGAGCTCCCTTGTTGTGGCGGCACCATCTGTGCCCCCCACTTCTACAGGTACAGCCGCCACCTCCCCTACCAGCACCGCCCTCCCAGGAGGGTGGGCATCACCTTCGCCCCAGGCACCTCAGCCCCTGCCCCAGTCACCCCTGCTGCCCTCTGTTGGGCAGTCTACCATTGTGAATGCCGTCCAGGGTGTAGAAAGGGAGTTGCAACACAGTAATGCATTCCTGGAGGGCATTCATTCTGGTCAGGCTGCCCTTCAGTGAACCCTGCAATCTCTGGCCTCAGCACTGATGGCAGCCATTGTCCCTGTGTCTAGCCTCCCCCCTCCAACTTCCTCCACCCAGACCCAGTCCCCTGTACCCCAGCCTATCCCAAGCACACCATCAGACAAGCATGCATACACCTCAACACACAAAAGTGGCTCGGGCAAACATAGGCACCACACAACCCACAGGCACTCACACAAGCATCACCCACATACAGACACAACAACATCCACTGCCTCCACTGTGTCCCCCTCCTCGTCGTCTCCCTCCTCCCTCATAGTGTCGTCTACACTCTCACCTGCATGCACTACATCTACAGCCACTAGGACTCGCACCAGGACACCCAGCACCACACCCCGCTCACCTGCACTCACCACCCCCACTACCATTTACACGTCCCCTGTGTCCACTCCCAGTGTGTCTGTGAAGACCCCTCCCAAAGTACACAAACGCGGGCACCCACACACCCAACATCCATCCACCTCACGACAGCCTCCAGTACCTGCACCCAAATCACCTAGAGTTACACCTCCTACAACCACCTCCTCTTCCTCCACTCCCAGACCCCCTCCAGCTACCTATCCCAGTCTTCGTCAGAAACTTTTCCTGAGCAACGTTGACCTCTTTGCCACCACCCCTACCCCTCCATTTCATAGGTCCCGTAGTAGCACCTCACCCAAGAAAAGTCCAGTACCAGTGGTGCGTGTTAAAGGTGTGTGGAGTGCACCGGCCACCAGGGCAGCCAGTGTGACACGGAGCCAAAGCACTGCCAGTCCACCCCCTGTAAAGCACCTTAAGTTGGAAAGTGGCCGACGGGACAGGGTGAAGACTCCTGCCGGCAAAACTGGTCCCAAGGTTCCCGGGGGGAGTGTCAAATCAGCTGTGACTCCTCCCAAGGTGGTGAAGGGGCAGAAGAAGTCTCCAAATTCTGGTAAGAGCAGCACGGCCGGGACGCCACCGCCAGCACTGTCGTCACTGGTCCGGAGACCACCGCCAAAGTCTGTGCCCAGGAGGGTAGCACTGTCGTCACTGGTCCGGAGACCACCGCCAGAGTCAGTGCCCAGGAGGGCAGCAGTATCGTCACTGATCCGGAGACCACCGCCAGAGTCAGTGCCCAGGAGGGCAGCAGTATCGTCACTGGTCCGGAGACCACCACCAGAGTCAGTGCCCAGGAGGGCCCCGGCAGCCACAGCCCCGCTGGGCACTGAGGGACCGTCATGCCACACACCAATGCACAGGTCAGAGACAGCAAAGTAAAGCACCGCTGAACAGGGCAGAGCCCGCCATGGTGAAGACCGCTGAACAGGGCAGAGCCCGCCATGGTGAAGACCGCTGAACAGGGCAAAGCACCACTGAACAGGGTAAAGACCGCCATGGCAAAGCATCGCTGAGCAGGGAAAAGACCGCCAAATCAAGCATCGTTAGCCCATGTGCAGCTGTGACAGTGACGGAACAGGGACCTTCACGGGGAGCGTGATGCACTCTGGGCACCAGTCCCCCTCCAGAACCATTGGAGACTGTTATCCACTTGAGAGACTGTGGCTTTGCACTCCCCAGGATGGTACAGTGGGCAAACCACCCACTGTAGAGACTAGAGAGTCTGTGGCTTTGCACTCCCCAGGATGGTACAGTGGGCAAACCACCCACTGTAGAGACTAGAGAGACTGTGGCTTTGCACTCCCCAGGATGGTACAGTGGGCAACCCACCCACTGTAGATACTTGAGAGACTGTGGCTTTGCACTCCCCAGGATAAAGCAGTGGGCAAACCACCCACTGTAGAGACTTGTGAGACTGTGGCTTTGCACTCCCCAGGATAAAGCAGTGGGCAAACCACCCACTGTAGAGACTAGAGAGACTGTGGCTTTGCACTCCCCATGATGGTACAGTGGGCAAACCACCCACTGTAGAGACTTGAGAGACTGTGGCTTTGCACTCCCCAGGATGGTACAGTGGGCAACCCACCCACTGTAGAGACTTGAGAGACTGTGGCTTTGCACTCCCCAGGATAAAGCAGTGGGCAAACCACCCACTGTAGAGACTTGAGAGACTGTGGCTTTGCACTCCCCAGGATAAAGCAGTGGGCAAACCACCCACTCTAGAGACTTGAGAGACTGTGGCTTTGCACTCCCCAGGATGGTACAGTGGGCAAACCACCCACTGTAGAGACTTGAGAGACTGTGGCTTTGCACTCCCAGGATACATCAATGGGCATGGAGCCCCGTCGTAGATCTGGCGTGGTGTTGTAATCCGGCTGAGGTGCCCCCCCTTCCCTTCCCCCGGAGGTGCCTGTTGTATTTCTATCTGATGCCCCGCAGTGTTCTCTCCGTTTGTGGACAGGTATCTAGTGTGGGCCATGCCCATGCATTTTGGACCCAGTGGTCCACGGACATTGATATGTGCATACCTGCACTACTAATCGTAATGTATAAATTCTGGAATGTGTATATATCTGTATATATTTGGTTACTGTGGTTTGATACATTACAATGGCTGAACTGATTTCCTTTTGTCTTTGCATTCTTCCGGGGAGGTTGTGGGTTGTTACTGTGCTGTTTGGAAATGCATTGGTGTGTGTGTTGTAGTGGGTGAGGGTCGGGGTGGGGGTGGGGGTGTTGCGTGTGTGTCCCCCTGACTTTTGCCTCCCCCCTCCCCTATGTCGGAGGTGCAGTACTCACCATTGTCTTCGGCGCCTACGTTGCTGGTGATCGTAGAGGAGCAGGAAGACAAGGGCAGGGAGTATTTGGAGTTCCGGCTCCATGGTGGCCTCCTTCCTCGTGGAGTGTGTAGAGTTGAGTGTTTTCCCATTGAAATGTCTGTTTCCGCCGTGTTTTTATCTACGGTGAATCCGCCTCAGAAAAGGTGGCGGATTGGCGGGTTGTGATACTGTGGGCGGTACATTGTCTGCCGCCTGTCTGTTGACGGTGACCGCCGCGCTGCTTGTCTGTACCGCTGTGGCGGTCAGAGTGTTAAAGTGGCTGTCTATGTTGGCGGTTTCCGCCACGGTCATAATTCCCTTTTTTTGTCCGCCGGCCTGTTTGCGGTATTACCGCAGCTTTAACACTGTCCGCCAGGGTTGTAATGACCCCCTATATGTTGTGTACATTCACATTGTGTTGTGTGATGTATTTTGGGCTCCTAGATCCTCCTTGGATGCACATAACTGGGCAAGGAGACTTTACTGCCATCCAATGATATGTTTTTGTTTGTGGTGGTTGTAAATGTTAGACAGCATATACATGCATGACAGCATGAGCTGTGTATGCACCTTGCCTGAGTCATTTCAGCATCTTGTAAGCAATGTGTATTATGCCATAGATCTTTCACCCCACATCTGGCCTTGCCAAACTGTTTTCTGGAAGGCATATCATGACTCACTGTGCCCTTCAGGTTGCCACACAAGCTACAAGCCACATTGCCGCTGGGCACTTGATGTACTGTCATGCATGGAAATGATGGAAATGTGAGTGTGATGTAGGTTCTGTGTGCCCAGCCTGCAGAAACCTGGGCCTGACAAATGTATCTCCCAGTATGGTACATAGTCCAGGCTGTGGGAGAGTCACTGTGGCTATGCAACTGTGGCACTGTGCCCACTCACTGTACAACAGCAGATCCTGTTATGTGGCCAATATGAGGCTCTAGTTTTAACACTTACCCTGAGTGCCTCAGTCCCTTGACTAGATTAGGAATGGGCACTGAGGTAAATTCCTGAAGTAGTCCATATGTACATTTTTCATAATTGTCAATGTGTGTCTTTGACTCATGACAGGTCCCTTACTCCTACAGCTTTTTTGTCACCTTCACAGAAGTCATATCTGTCCTGTACAGGCTTATTCCACAAATGACACACCACAGTGCAGACAGTGTGTGGATTTCTGGGAGGCCATGACATGTGACTCAGTAGCTTGGTTACATAGAGGACATTGTACAAAGCATACCTTTGTATGTTGGATGCAATCTCTGAAGTTTAGACACATATGTTCAAAGGAGTGTTCTGTGCTACAGGTACATATCTCAGATACACACCCAACTTGGCATGAGTCTGCATTTGGTAGACTGCACGTCCACACATGCACAGGTAAGACACTTTCTTTACCAACCATGCCAGCCCCTTCATTGTCACTCAGGTGCAAGGTTGAAGTCTGTACTATGGAAGTTGCCTGTAAGGACTGTGTTCAATTAGTTAATCTTGCAGAGTGTAAATGTGTTGGTCCAGTCATGCCTAAGGAGTTTACCCTTCAGAAGCCTCATTGTAGCTCACATCACAGTTCATGTTGCTGGAGCCTGGGCTACCTTATGTGAGATAGCTCGATTAGCTATTGTAGGCCATGAGCAGGGAAGTGGGTTAGTCCACAGATGGATACAAAAGTGTGTAGTCATGTCTCTGTACTTTTTGGCATGTGTGCTTTACACTTGTGGTGTGTTGACAAACTGACCATGTTTTACTTGAATTTCTGACGTGTGTGATACAATCATTTGGGCAAAAACTTGTGTTTGTAATCGACTGATTTATCTCTTGCATCCATGCAGTTCAGCGCCCATCAAAAGATGGAGATTTGCAGAGCCATCGCCGGAAGGTACAGAGCCTGAAGGCCACAGCCGGCAGAGCACCCACTGTCACAAGAGATGGGAGAACCTGAAATGCTGGGCCCGGAAGATCGCAGAGGTCCAGTTTGTGCTGTCTTCCCAATGTGGGCAGGGCACACATCAGACCATGACCCACTTAGACCCATATTTATACTTTTTTAGCACCGCATTTATGCCGCCTTTTAACCAAAAAGTGGCGCAAACGTACAAAATACAACTGTATTTTGCAAGTTTGCGCCACTTTTGCGTAAAAAAATTACACAAATGCGGTGCTAAAAAAGTATAAATATGGGCCGTAATGTCCTGTATCCTGGCGGTGATGTACTCTGATCTTTATGTGTGTTTGAGGGGAGCACAGCAGCCTCAAGGGGGTGAGTACAGGGCATATTCCTGCCTGTCACATTGCCAAGTTGGTGTATTATGTTCTGACATCTCCCCCGGACGAGTAGGGATAGGCTATGTATGACAGAGGAAAAATGAGTAATTGTTTGCGTAGATATGTAATGTGGTGCATACTGATGTGCCTTGCCTAATAGCCCAGGGACCTAGGACACAACTGGGTACAATCCACAAATTATTTGCTCTCCAGGGAAAACACATGGCTGTGTACATTGATCAATCAAGTAATGTTTGTTGTTGTAGTGGGTGTAAATTCTATGCTGCAGACCAAAACACCTCAGTGTTACAGGCCAAAGAAAAAGAAGTGATGAATCACTGTCCTCAGCCATGTGTCTGGTCAAATGAGTAAATTGGCATCTGCTCCCCAGAGGCCATTAGTCTTCAGTGTGTGTGCCTCACTACTGTCTGTCATGTGAAGGTGACCATAATACATGTGACATCCCATACATTGTTCTTTGGGGGCAGTGTAGCATGTATCCCTTTCTCTTTTGACAAAATGTGTAAACTGCTGTTTCATACATGGTCTACCTGTGTTCATGGGATGATTTCTGTATTCTTTCACATATGAAAATGGCATCCTGTGTTTGGAATAGGGCATTTGCAATAGGTCTACATTTCATGTGTTGCCACAGACATGAGGGTGTCACCATTGATTGTTGGCTCACACATACCCCCCACCCATCATAGCATGTCATTTGGCATGTACAACCTGCTCTAGCAGTGGGGGACATGATAGATAGAAATGTCACTTCGAGGGGAACCGCGGCACTGCCTGCTCGGGTCACGGCTGGGGCCGCGATCCATTTTACGGTCCGCGGGGCCCGCCGCACCCCTTTCTTCCGGCCTCGCGCCATCTTCTCTGCTGCGGCGAAGGGGGGGAGCCCAGGATATTAACTTTGGATGCACGCGGGCCCCCCTCTCGACCTTCCACTCACCTGGTGCCCACTACTTGGCCTTCTCCTTTTCCTCTTTTTTCTGGCAGCCATTTTTTCCTATCTCCCCCAGCATACCTTTCTCTTTTCTGGTTCCCTGCATGCATCTGTTTCCTTTCTTACTTTGGTGATTTTCCTACCTAGTCCTATAACCTCTTCCCAATCCAAGATTGCTGTTTTTCAGCTTCCTGTTTGTCACTTCCTGTCTAGGGGTACACAAGGGGATTGAATTATCTTCTCTTTGCATTGCAACACTTCTCCTGTGTGGTCACGCTCCAGCTGGTCTTCTATTCAGAATCCAGTTTTTGCTCCTGTTTTTTCCCTCTATGCTTCCTGAGTTTTTCCTGGCATCCAGGTTCTGATTTTTCTTGTGTCCTCCTTTTCTTCCAGGGAGTTCCTGTCTGGAGGTTTTTTCCCTACGGGGTTTTTCCTCTGGGACTCCTTCTGGAGGGAACGTACTATAGTGGTGTATTACTGTCAGCAGCATCATGGCTACCGGAAGGGGTCGCCCCTACCTCGGCTAGAGCCGGATTTGCAAGAACCGAGGCCGCACACCATCTCCCTCTGGCCTGGACGGTAAGCCAAAGAAAAAATCTGACAGATTGCAGCACCCAAAACTCCGGTCATGGTCCAGTACCATGGAGGACCCCTCGACAAGTACAGAACAAACAAATCAGTCATTGCTGCTGACTATCCAACAACAAGCCCAGGAACTACAACAGCTACAAAACGAAAATGCGGCCTTACGCCAAGCATTAATTTCCAGGACCACTGATATTCCCACGGTTTCTGCCTCTGCACCCCGTTTTCTGGGGATCCTGACAAATTACAAGAATTCCTAGACTGCATTTAGACCGTCACAATTCATGCAAGACAAGACCAAGGTCGAATACCTAATCAGTGCCCTGTCCAGCCCAGCTTTAGCCTGGGCAACTCCTCTGGTAACTTCCAGTGATTCCCAACTGTCTTATTTTCCCACCTTCATCGCCAGCTTTAAACAAATGTTTGAGTGTCCTGGACTTGAAACTTCTGCAGAATAAGCCTTATGCGATATCCAACAAGGGAGTTAGGACGTCTTACAATACATCACACGGTTTAGGCAACTGGCAGCGGAAACTTCTTGGGTAGAACGTACCCTTGTTACTCTTTCTCAAAGAGGACTGCGGGAGGAAATCTAAGACGAATTAGTGCATTCTGCTAGAGTGGAGGATCTCAAGAGTTTGATGGACTTAACTCTCACCATAGAATATCGTCTTCACGAACGCAGACTGGAAAAGAAAAAGAATTGTGTGCATATTCAGTAATTGCACGTGCACCTCCTCATTGTTCTGAAGAAACTCGTCCTGAAACTAGAGGAACTACCAATGAGGAACCTATGCAAATTGACATGGCTCGCGGACCTTTATTGGCTAGTGAACGTGAGACTAGACGAAGGAAAGGACTATAGCCCTCATTACAACATTGGCGGAAAATGCCACCTACCGCCATGCTGACAGACGCCAACATACCATGACCGCGGTGGTATACCGCTACGGGTATTATGACCCACACAGAGAAATCCACCACTATACAGACACCTCACAAGTCCGCCAGACCAAAGGTCAGTGATAAACTGGCGGTACCAAAACCCACACCGTTACGCCAACAGAAATACGCCCACAGTATCAGGACCCACGAATCACCGCAGCGGTCTTTCAACTGCGGTAAACCATTAGCGGTACACACCGCTGTGCTCAAAATACACAGACATCCAAAACTCAATTTATACACACATACACACACCACAGCCACACACCCACACGACTATAAAACACACACCCACATTACCCACAACCCTTTCAACAAAAAAAAAGATTGCTAACAGAGAGAGAGAGAGACAAGCCAGGAGCACCCACTCAATCTGAGCCACAGAACACCATCACCCATACACCATCCACGCACCTCACAACACACACCACAACACATCACCCCACACATCCTCACACATACCACTCACACCACATCCATGGCACCCCAAAGACACCCCAGGTTTTCAGAGCAGGAGCTAAGGGTCATGGTGGAGGAAATCATCCTGGCAGAGCCACAGCTTTTCGGATCACAGGTGCAGCAGACGCCCATTGCAAGGAAGATGGAGCTATGGTGGAGGATCGTGGACAGGGTCAACACCGTGGGGCAGCACCCCAGAACAAGGGATGACATCAGGAAGAGGTGGAACGACCTACGGGGGAGGTGCGTTCCATGTTTGCAAGATACCAGGTAGCAGTACAGAGGACTGGTGGTGGACCCCCACCTCCTCCCACACAACTAACAACATGGGAGGAGCAAGTCTTGGCGATCATGCATCCTGAGGGCCTCGCAGGTGTAGCAGGACGACTGGACTCTGGTAAGTCAAATCTTTACCACTATATCCCCTACCCTACCTGCATGCCATCACAAACTCCTGCCCTCACCCCCATCACTCTACCACCTCAATATACCCCACTATCACAACACACCCACCCCAATACCAAGCCCTGCATGCAACACCAATACATGGACACCATCACAGACCTGCATGGACACCCATCACTAAAGCATACCCATTAGAGAGAATCACCTAGCCCACAAAATCACCACGCACACAAGGCAAAGCTGACAGGGATATCACAACCATACAGGGAAACATACCCATGCACAAGATGGCACAGGCAAATAGAATAACACTGCATTTACATCCCCACAGGACCCTCACTCAACGTCACCGGAGAAGAGGTGCCACCAACATCCAGTCCCCCACAGAAGAGGCCCACAGTGATGAAAGCAGCTCTGCATGCCTGGATCACAATGACCAACCTGGCCCATCAGGGACCTCTGGACAGTCGGCTACCCTGCCACAGTCCCATACCACCACAGACCCTCCCCCCTCCGGAAACACCTACCACTGTCCCCAGGACACATTAATCAGCAGTGTGTCCACCACTAGAGGGACCCCAGGCAACCCCACAAACCCAAGACAATCAGGGACCTGGGGTCAGTGGCAGTGGGCACATGGTTCAGGGGACAGAGGCACAGGACAACAGGGAAGCTGGGAGGACAGCTGTGCGGCAGGGGGAGGACAGGCCCAGGGAACCCACTCTCCACGAGGCACTTGCAGGGATCCTGGGAGCATACCACCATTCCCAGGAGATCTTGGGCCAGATACTGGGCAAGTTGCAGGAGACCCAGCAGCTGCAGGAGGGACAGTAACTGGGGATCAGGGATGACCTCAAACACATCCACACCATCCTGGTCACCATTGCAGGGGTGCTGGCTGACATGGCCAACACCATGAGGGAGGCAGTGGCACACCAACGGGCCCCTGACAGTAGCCACACCAAAAAACAGCCTTCCACCTACGCCTGCGCTAGTGGACAGGAGGCCCTGCCACTGGAAAACAGGCCACCAGCACCCCATCTGCTGCAGAAGGAGAACCACCCCACAAACGGTCCCTGCTATCCAGGCAGAAGCCAGAGAACATTCCCAAGACCCCCTCCAGGAAATAAGACTCTCCTGATTGTCACCCTTGTGTCCCACTCTGTTATTCTGTCCACCTTGAACTGCCATTGCACCCCTTCTTATGTCCCATTGGACAATGCACCTGTGATACAAAGAGACTGGACTCTATCTGGACATTCCTCCACCATCCACCCAACCCATTGCACATCCCCTCAACCTCTTAGCACTTAAATAAACACCCTTGGAACAAATACAAGTCTGGAGTCTGTCTATTGATTGAAATATGTATTAATACAACAATCTGTAAACATTGCAATTCATATGTACAGTTATATATACATTGGTATGACCTGTAGTGGGCAGCAGTAAACACACCAGGAGCCAGAGTGGGCCACAGAGATCTGAAAATAGAGATGCCAAAGGGTAGAGAAAGTGGCCATAGACATAGGTAAATCATGCTGCCATGTTCAATGTCCAACAGAAAACTGCATTGTAAAGTGAAGTTACAGTGTCTTACCTGTGTGTCACTGGAAGTACTGCTGTATGAGAGAACGTCTGTTGTCTACATCTTCATCCTCTTTCTCCTCTTCCCCACTGTCCACAGGCTCTACAGCTGCCACAAGACCATCTCCAGGCTCCTCCTCCTGCAGAAAAGGCACCTGGCGTCTCAAAGCCAGGTTGTGCAACATGCAACAATGATCTGGCACACCTTCTTGGGTGAGTAGTACAGTGATCCACCAGTCAGATGGAGGCACCTGAACCTGGCCTTCAGGAGGCTGAAGGTTCTCTCAATTATCTTCCTTGTTCGCCCATGTGCCTCATTGTAACGTTCCTCTGCCCTTGTCCTGGCATTCCGCACTGGGGTCAGTAGCCATGAGAGGTTGGGGTAACCAGTCACCTGCAAATATCGAGGGATACCTGTTAGCCACACACTCACCCTTAGGGACAACCCCATACACCAACATATACTGGGTGGGGACCTTGGGCTCACCTATTAGCCACACCCGGTGCCTCTGGAGTTGAGCCATCACAAATGGGATGCTGCTATTCCTCAAGATAAAGGCATGATGCACAGAGCCAGGATACTTGGCATTCACATGGGAGATGTACTAGTCTGCCAAACACACCATCTGCACATTCAGAGAGTGATAGCTTTTTCTATTCCTGAACACTTGTTCATTTCTCCGGGGGGGTGGGGGAGACAAATGCTACATGGGTACCATCAATGGCTTCAATAATGTTGGGGATATGTCCCAGGGCATAACAGTCAGCTTTCACTATGGCCAAATCCTCCACCTGGGGGAATACGATGTAGCTGTGCATGTGTTTCATCAGGGCAGACAACACTCTGGTCAACACTTTGGAGAACATTGGCTGAGACATCCCTGATGCCATGGCCACTGCAGTTTGGAAGGAACCACTTGCCAGGAAATGGAGCACTGACAGGACCTGCACTAGAGGGGGGATACCTGAAATCAGGCCTGGCTCCAATTAGGCACACAGTCCTTGGATTGTGGCCCGATCAAGTCTGTAGGTTAGGATAATGTGTCTGTCCTTCATAGTCGCCAGGTCCACAAGGGGTCTGTACATGGGGGGATGTCTCCATCTCCTATTCATCCTCAGCGGTTGAACTCTAGGGTGGAAAACGGTGAGCAGAGGGTCATATTCACACATATGTTGCAATAAAAATGCATTTCTTCCTTTAGAGAAACAGTATGTGAATTTGAAAATCAGTTGATGTGCCAATGTCTGCTGTGATGCAGTTATGTGCCATGGCCTGTGCCCCCCTGAAATGGCGGATGCCTGACCTCTGAGGAAAGACAAGTGGAAATGAGGTAATTCCGCTGGCGTTGTGCGCCGTTGCGGTTGGTGGTCGACGACAGCCGCGCAACTTCGCATTGGTTATCATTGAGCACTATGGGTTCCAGGAGCCAATGGCGATGTACGCCGGCAGTGAAAGTACGCACCGCCGCGAACGTGACCGCCATTTTCTAACTGTTCAATCACTTGCTACCTGACCTTCAACAGGAGAGGGCCTATACTGCACATGCTGCTGTGACCTGTGTCTGGAAGCGACAATGGATTGAGACCCATATTTATACTTTTTGACGCAAAACTGCACCGGCGCAGTTTTGCGTCAAAAATATTACCGACGGCTAACGCCATTTTGGTGCGCCGTGCGGGCATCATATTTATACTTTGACGCACGGCGGCGCAAACAACAGGTGGGAGTCATTATTTTTGACGCACACCGCGGCGTCAAGTCGTAAAGGAAAACGACGTTAACTCGGCGGAAATGACTGTGGGTCGATTTACGACACCGCAAACCGGATATGTGCCGTTTTTTTTTACGCAATAGCATCAAAAAACACAGCGAACAGCCATTTCACCAGAGGAGAGCCAAAATGGATCCCAGACGCCACGACAGACCCCAGGAAGATGACAGCAGACCAGGAACCAGCCAGGAGGACCCACACAAGAACCAGGACACTTTTAAGAAGAAAAGAAAGTGTTGCTTTAGTGCAGAGGAGCAGGAAATTCTGGTTAAAGAGGTGACGGAACACCAGCACCAACTGTTTGTTACATCAAAGTTGCCAATCAGTAGGAGAGAGGCCATATGGCAACAAATTTTCGACAAGATTAACAGTGTGGCTGAAGTACGCAGAGCAGTCATCGAGTGCAAGAAACGCTGGCATGACTGCAAACGCAGGACCAAGGAAAAGATTTCAAGGAACAGGAAGGCAGCACTGCAGACTGGAGGGGGGAGTCCAGCACACCAGGAGGCCCTGGACCACATGGAGGAGATGGTCGCAGCCGTCATCCCTGAGGAGATCGTCACAGGGATTCAAGGACAGGACAGCGCAGACTACCAGGAGACAACGCACATGCAGGGTAAGTTGCATGGGGAATTAAAATGCACAAATGTTAACTGCAAGCGGGGGGGATACCGACCACAAAATGCATGGAAGTCAA
Source organism: Pleurodeles waltl (assembly GCF_031143425.1). Classification (NCBI taxonomy): domain Eukaryota; kingdom Metazoa; phylum Chordata; class Amphibia; order Caudata; family Salamandridae; genus Pleurodeles; species Pleurodeles waltl. The sequence continues at coordinate 320,252,608 of NC_090437.1, forward strand.
CATATACATGGAGTGGCATGGGTAAAGGGACATGTCATTGGGGCATGGCCTCCACAGACAGAAGCTGGGGCACACCATTACACTACACCAACAACAGTCCCATGGGGGCATGCTGTCATGCCAACGATGGAGCAAAGGGAAAGCCACGACAGGAGGGAAGGCCACTACCTCAAACTTACATCCTGGCACTCGTCAGCCAACATACCTCCTACATTAACTAGGGCCATATTAGCAATCCTCTAGCCAAACCGACAACTGCAATGTAACTGCGACAACAGTTGCCACTACCACCTCTGATCTGTGTGCAGCTCAAGTAGCCAATGGCAGTAACCTCCCCATGGATCATACACACCTAAATTAGGGGGTGAGTATGACATGTATCCAAAAAGATCGAGAAACCAAATAATCCCACACATTCATAGTACTTCTGTGAACGCTTTCCTTCCACACTCACCAGACTAACATGAGACCAATGTTTGAGCCACTTTGCTATTATCATTTGACGTGAAGGCAGCACTCATTTTCAGCATCATGTAGTGATTCTAAAGTCAGTCTAGCAATTGCGTCAACATAGTTGACCTAAATGTTGGCACATCTGTACTTCTCTGTCAATAATACCCTATATAGACATGATTGGCTCCTATTTTGTTAGCTGTGCTGACAAAAAGGCTGCACCAATTTCCTTCATGGTAAAGTTACCTGTAAGTTTGCTGAGCACGTGCTACCTGACAGCTAGCAATTGTGATCCTTGCCATAGTGCATCAATGATCCCCTTATATTTCCCCAGCATTACACACAGTCATCAAGTTAGCTGGCAGACATTGCACTAATCCCCTGATGTCACTACAGAGCATTTAATCGTGCACATTAACAATTGTCGTACTCACCAACAGTGCCACCAATCATGATTTCCAGGTGGTCCAAGAGATCCTGCTCCCTGGTGATGAGGTCAGCCCACAGGTGCTCCAGTTGGTGGTCACTCCTCTGGCTGGCATACATATGCTGCAGGTGATGCAGCACCTTTCCCGACTGGATTCTGCGCGCCTCTGTCGGGTACCCCTGTATGACCCTGCCCCCTGCCTGGATCATGAGTGGCAAGAAATGTGTCACCAGCCAGATGAAGCCCCCCAACTCCTCTTCCCCCATCCTGCCAAGACGTGGCCTACCAGACATACTTATAGTTGAAGATAAGGAATAGGGGTAAAAGAAATAGAAAGGGGAAATGGGTGAAAGTAGGGGTAAAAAGACAGAAAAAAAGTAAACCTAAACACTAAAAGAGCCCAACTATCCCCAAACTAACACTACCCACAACAGACTACCACAAACAAGAAATACACAAGATAAATGGACAAATGTAGACAAAACACAGTACTACAGTATACACAAACAATATTTATTTCACAAAAGGACTTTACAGATAGCACACAGGACAAAAACAGCACAAAATCTCTGGACAACACTCTCTACACAGCCACACAGTCTAGAAGGATCATAGACTGCAAAGTGAAAGTGAAAGTACACCCACTGTACATGATCTGTAAACAGGATATCCTATTACATCACTTCCTGTTTGAAAAGTCCCGCCTTTTTTGCGTTATGCGTAATTTTTTGTTGCACAAAACTGTATTTGCGTAATTTTTTTTTACGCACAGACGTGAATATTAACCCGCATCCACATAATGATACATGGACTATACAAATATCTGGATGCGGGCTAAATTTCATTCCTGTGCGTCAAAAAAAATTACGCAAATACAGTTTTGGTAAACAAAAAATGACGCACACCGCTAGGGATGTCAAAATTGCAGTGCATTAACTGGTTTGGGGCATTTTTACTTGTTTTTTTGGTTATTTTACATTTGGAACACATCAGAGATTGGCTAATTGAAGACAGTATGGTGTTGATGGTGTATGTTCACATGTGTGACATCATACTGCAGCGGAACATCATCCACTACACCCTTCACAGTATGTTTACAGTTGGCTGACGTCATAGATGGTCATAAGTGTGGCCTACATATATTTGTGCACAAATTGTGCATGTTTGTCATAAGGAGAGGATAGCAATGTGACGCACATATGTACAATACCTAAATGCCTTTGGCTCAAAGTGTGTGCTTTGACAACTAATGTGTTGGTTGACCAAGTGTGTGTGTATATCACATGAAGCATTATTGTACATATGGTTGTATGAATGTGACGTCCATGTGTCCAATCCTAAGATGCAAGTCAAATTTGGAATGAGCAAGGGCATGTGTTAGTCATACATGTAACAACACCCGTAAAGTATACTTCCAAGTTTTAGGGTCACGTAGACACCACATGTGACATAGCATGCACCAGATGGATGGCAGACGCATGTTCATGTCAATGGTCCACATTTTCTACATCCTATGTCCTAGAGTATTGGTAAGAGCTTCCTAGGCACTAGTTAATGAATCCCACAGTGAGTCATACACATGCATTCAGGAAGTGGGTACCATGTTGTATGCACAGACAGACAAGGGTCATTCTCATATGTATGATTACACCACAGTTGAGGCCATAGAAGTAATCCCCAAATATCAAGTGGCTGTGGTGGACCAGCATACAAGACAGCACGTGTCCAGATATTTCCGGTGATCAATTGCTCATAGGTGTCTTGTTCATGTGTGGTCCAATGATGATCCTGTAGATTGTTTGGGGTGTAATTTATCACAGTTCGGACCAGGACTCATCATGAGTCAGTGGCAGCTATTCCTGTAACTACTGAGTATCCTTTGTTGATCAATGTGAGTAATGTAGATGTGGACATGTGAAACAACATGTGGATGGTCCCATCCTGTCACTAAAGACGTGTAATGAGACAGTCAACAGGGCAACCTTGGTGTGCTGAGTGAGATAATGTCTCAATTGTCATGTTCCGGCAGGTGTCATTACAACATTTGTACACAGGTTGGCATCTGCACTTCCCACTGCATCTGGGAACATCATAGCCTCTGTGCTGATTATTCTCGCAGCTATTCACCACACACGGTCCATCACTATGTTGTGCGCACTGTGATGCTGTGTGTGAACTGTCATGGTCCTGACATTTGTGTATTATTCATGGACATTATCAGAGGGTGCTGGTTGTGCTGAAAGCCCCGTACCCAATCCCTGCCTACGGCCCTGGGACACTGTCACACTTTGTCATTCATGCATAAATGCAACCCAGACAAGGGATGGGCCATGAATTTTGCTTTTCCAAGAGGATGTAACTCAAATGGTACAGTTAAAAGGCAGATGATGCCATACAATGTATTTGGGTATGCATGGAAGAAGCCCATGCCCAATGCCCCCTGATGAATGAGAGGTTTGCTAACGCAAGTGTGGTACATATGTAGACACAGGGATACTTTAGTGTGACGCACAGACAGTTGCCGGTCAGGCTGACAGAATGCAAGGTGATTCAGGATCCAGTTACTTGACAAGTTACGTAACCAGTGGTCTGACTGAGACTGTTTTGAGGACAAACTAGACAGTTGACATGTAAAACTGTGTACGTCCTGTGTTTTTGAAGGTGACAAATGAACCCAAGGGCTGTGTTGCACGGCTTAATTAGTATCAATGCTTGACGGTGTATTTGACATAATGGCAACTCCTATGCTTTTCCAGGCATCATCAGGGGCAGTGCTTTTTTAAATGGGTGGTGTGCATGGAGGTGATCACAGGTGTGGGCTGCATCTGTTTCTCACCAGTCCTGTAGGTGAGACTTGCATTTTAAGGGCCAACAGACATTTTCACAAAGGGAAACAATCTACATGTGCTAACAGGGCTTTGAAACTAGAAGACAGTGTATAAATTGACCTGACGTCCATGCAGTCAGATGTTATATGACAATGGCATACCTTAGGAAAGGGTGTAGCACACTGGTTTGCTAATGTTGTTCTGTGTGTGTAGAGGAGGTATTATCAGGGTACACATCTTAGTATTCCAGGGACCTCTTCCGACAGGTGGGTTGTGACCAGGTGCATGGGTGTGTCAGGAGTTAGGAAATGGGCTGACATGTGCATGGAATGTCATGTGCGCAATGCATTTCATATATGTGGCACTTGTGCTGTCTATGTTCTGCTTCTATGGAACTCTAGTCACAGATATTCCTTGCAAATATTGGATGCAGTTGGACTAACTGCTGTCAAGGGTCTTGTCAGACATTCCTGTTAGTGATGCCAAAGCACATTGACTGCCTCATGTATGAGGCTTGTTTTCCCCTTATTGAGTGATGGTGTCATAGTTGTGTGCCATATGCTGCGTTGGACCTTGCTTTCAACATGTATGTGTGAAATAGTTGTGGTCCTCTGCTATTGGCCTTCAAAGGAGATATGTACATGATATATATCATTAAGAGTGTGTGTGTATGTGACCATTGTATGTTAGGCATCACATTAGCTCTGGGATGTTCCTTGTCCTCCTCAGTATCTCAGCAATGCTCTATGAGGCAACACTCTTATTCTGATAAGTAGAGATGAAGGTGTGCAAAAGGGAATAGCCAGACCATGATATGGTGATTAGAATAGGTGTTTATTTAAATTAGTTAACTAACGTGGTGAAGGTGATCATATTCAGAAGAAATTATTTACAATCTGTTGCCGCATGCGTATACCAGCAGCTGTGTTCTGTAGTTCCCCCTCCTGTTGCAGGCCAGCATCCTCCTCTTCCTCCTCTTCAGGCATGTGTGGCTCTGGTTCCAGGAGGGGAATGTTTCCTTTGATACAAATGTTGTGCAGTATTGCACATGTGAGGATGATCCTACAGACCATCTCGGGGGAATATAGGAGGCTACCACCAGTGATGTCGAGGCAGCGGAACCTTGACTTGAGGATGCCGTAGGTCCGCTCAACAATGCTGCGTGTCCTCCTATGGGCCTCGTTGTATGCACGCTCTGCAGCTGCACTTGGGTTGCCAAATGGTGTCATAATCCATGGCTGGATTCCATACCCCTGATCAGCTGCAAGAGAAAATGAATGGGATCATGTTGATGTAGCTGGCACTATTGAAAAGACCTTTAATGGCAGTAGCTGTCTTGTGTTGTCTGTGACTCTTTTGTATACTAATGTGACATCCTATGCTTATAGGCTGTACCATCTGCATTGTGTTGTTTCCTTGGCTGAACGAGTGTTTGTCTGCTAACCGTTTGTCAGCAGTATGTTTTGGGATTTGCAGTACAGTGTGCCCTCCCTAGCATTGTGACTTGTGATGCAGGTGTCCATGTGTCTTCACTGGGGGTGAGATGATAGTTCCATGCACAGTTAAAATTGAAAGTTTTGTTAACACGTTCATATCAAAGTACCCTGGACATCCCATACCTTGAAACTTATGCAATGTATTAATGTAAAGGTCATTGGGACACTTACAATTTGCAAGGTGACATTTAGGCAACCACACTCATTGACGTCTTCACATTAGGCTGTACAGTAATTTGCAATGTGTGACAGGTTCAATGGTGACTTAAGAAACATAGCTAGTGATGTCACGACCTCAGTGTGTTCCTGTTCACATGTTGCTGTTGTGGTGTATGTGTTGTGTGTCCTAGAGGGTTGCTGTGCAGTGGGTATATAAGTAGGTTTTTGTACTTACCAACAAGTAGTCCATTGCCATACCATCCATCCTGGAAGTGTTCATTGATGGTGCAGTGACGGAAGATGTATGAGTCATGTACACTCCCAGGATATTTAGCCACGATGTTGGTGATCAATCCCTGGTGATCGACTATGGCCTGCACGTTGATGGAATGTGTGTGCTTCCTGTTGCGGTAGAGGTGTTCAGTTGCAGCAGGTGGCACAAGGCGTACATGTGTGCAGTCGATTGCACCAAGGACGTGTGGGAAGACACTGATTGCGTAGAACCCCTGTTTTGTTTCCTGCTGCTTCTGCAGTGTGTTAGGGAAGCAGATGTGGCGGGGTGTCAGTCGAATGATGGCATCCAGTACTTTGGGCAAAAAGGCGAAGAATGATGGTTGTGATATTCGGCCAACCAGGGCACCAGTTGTTTGGAAAGAGCCACTTGCCAGCATGTGAAGTACGGCAAGCAGCTTTGTTTCTGTTGGGATGGTGCAGGGTGTCACCAAAGTGGGTGCCAACTGCTGTTCAATGTTTCGCAGCAGCTGCTGAATGGCCTGCCAGTTCAACCGGTACCTCTGTATGATGTCATGTTCCCTGAGGCCCTGAAGGGTTGTTCTTGGGTGGAATATCCTTTCCTGCCTTCTGCGCTGCCTTTGGGGTCCCTGCTGGTGTTGTTGTAGCTGCTGTTGTTGCTGCTGGGCTCTGCGTCTGCGTCTGCGTGCACGCTGGATTAGAATCACCTCCATGGCTCCCTGTTGCTGCTCTGCTGTTTGTTCTGTGTGTTCTGATTAAATACAGGTGTGTTCATTTTTTACGCAAATCGGGCTGTGCGTCATTTTCTGGCTCCGCCTCCCGGACGTGCGTCATTTTTGCCCGAAAGCATAAATACGACGCACGGCCGTTTAAGCCATTTTTTGGACGGGAACGCCTACCTTGCATATAATTAACGCAAGGCGGGTAGCCGCATCCAAAAAACGACGCACCCGGCGGAATTTTGTCGTCCGCGGGCTCGGGCGTCAAAGTTTAAATACAGGGCAACGTTTGCGCTGATTGTGCGTCAAATTGTTTGACGCACAATCGGCGTAGACGGAGTATAAATATGCCCCTGAGTGTCTGGGGAAAGGGCCCCGCCTTCACTTCGGAGGAGTTGGAGAGACAGGTGAATGGGATCCTGCCCCAGTATACTTCACTCTATGGTCCTCTTGAGAAACAGGTGAGTACACTTTGAGCATGATGCGTGGGCCATGAATGTATGGAGTGCTGTGTGTGTGTGCCTCGTGTAGGGGGGGCTTAGGGGTCCTGGGTAGAGTGTTGCATGTCTGGTGGTCAATGTCTGTGCGTAAGGGGATGGGAGGATGTTGTGGTACTTGAGTGTAACAGTCCGGACGGTATGACTAATCCCTTTTTTCTATGCATATTTCCCTGCAGGTCAGCGCCCATCAGAAAAAGGGAATTTGGCGTGCCATCGCCAAGTAGGTTCGGACCCTGGGGGTCTTTGACAGGCGGAGCACCCACTCCCGCAAACGGTGGGAGGACCTGTGCCGCTGGGCAAGGAAGACGGCGGAGGCCCAGCTGGGGCTGGCCTCCCAACGAGGAAGGGGTGCCCTTCATACCCTGACTCCCCTGATGTTCTGCATCCTGGCAGTGGCCTATCCGGAGTTGGATGGGCGCTTGAATGCATCACAGCAGCCACAAGGGGGTGAGTACAGAATCATAACTTTGCACGCATTAAGGTTTTACCTGGGTGGGGGATGTGGCCTGTGAGTGCCCCCAGGCCAGGGCAAACTGGCAGGGTAGGTCCCTTGTTGGGCAGGCTCTGAAGCGCTCCAACCCCAATAGTGTTAGTGGGCATCTACTACTACCTGTGGGTTTCAGGCGTTAGGCATTGTACCCCATGGGTTGGTGACTAGCTGTGTAACTGGTAGTGCATGACCCAGTGCATAGGGCAGCTCCCTATGTGTTGTGTACGCCAACGGTAGTGGTGTTGCTGGCATTGACCAAGTGTATCCTCTGTCTCCCCCCCCTCTTTTTGTTTTGTCACCCTGTCCTTGTGTGCATTAGCATCATCTGGTGGAGGAGCAGAGGCACCGACGATGGAAGGAACTGCATCCCACATGGGCCTGGAGGCCGAATCCACCGATGGTGAGGGCACCAGTGGGACGGAGGGCGAGGGGAGCACCACGACTGAGACAGGAGGGGACACTCCAGACAGCGACTCCTCCTCCGATGGAAGCTCCCTGGCGGTGGCGGACACCTCTGTGCCCACCCCAACAACAGGTACAGCTGCCACCCCCCCACCAGCACCGCCCGCCCAGCAGCCCCTCAGCGTGTTTCCCGTGCCCGCTCACCCAGGAGGGCGGGCATCTCCTTCACCCCAGGCACCTCAGGCCCTGCCCCAGTCAGCCCTGCTGCCCTGAGTGAGGAGGCTATTGACCTCCTGAGATCCTTCTCTGTTGGGCAGTCAACCATTCTGAATGCCATCCAGGGTGTCAAGAGGCATTTGCAACAAACAAATGCATACCTGGAGGGCATTCACTCTGGTGTGGCGGCCCAACAGAGAGCATTTCAGGCTCTGGCCTCTGCACTGATGGCAGCCATTGTCCCTGTCTCCAGCCTCCCCCTCCAACTTCCTCTACCCAGTCCCAGTCCCCTCAACCCCAACCTATCCCAAGCACACCTTCAGACCAGCATTCACCCAAACCAACACACAGAAGTGGCTCAGGCAAACACAAACACCACACATCATTCCACAGGCACTCACACAAGCACCATCCAGAAGCAGACACTCCAACATCCACTGCCTCCACGGTGTCCCCCTCCTCCTTGCCATCTTCCTCCCTCCCAGTAGCGTCTCCACGCACACCTGCATGCACTACATCCTCATCCACTACCTCCATCACCAGCACGCCTATCACTACACGCTTCTCACTGGCAGTCACCACACCCACATCCATGCATACATCCCATGTGTCCTCTCCCACTGTGTCTGTGACCCCTCCTCCCAAAGTACACAAACACACACACACCCAACAGCCATCCACATCACAACAGCATCCAGCTCATGCACCTGCACCCAAACACAGCAGACTGACACATCCTACAACCACTCCCTCTTTCTTCACTCCCAAACCCTCACCCTCTTCCCGCCCCAGTGTCCCTAAGAAGCTTTTCCTCACCAGCATTAACCTATTCCCTACCTCTCCCCCCATGTCCTTCACCTCAGGCTAGGGTGGCCAGAACCCAGCCCAGCACCTCAGCCACCATGTGCACGTCCGCTGTGGTTTCTGGAGCTCAGAGAGGCTCTAAGGAGGTACCCGTCAGGCCAGCCAGTGTGCCACTAACACCTGCCAAGGACAAGAAGGTTCCACCACCAGGAAAGGGCAAAAAGGGGAGAGCATCCAGCAAGGAGAAGGAGGCACAACCAGCCAGGAAGGCCAAGGCTGACTCTAGCTGGCAGAAGCAGGAAGGCACCACCATCTGCTGAGGGCAGAAAGGGGCACAGAACACCAGGCAGATCACATTAGCCGTCCGAGGCTGCAGGGGAAGGGCTGGAGCCTCCCCCCTCCACTGGCAGCACCACCACCTGCACCGCCAGCTGCACCGCGGCCACTACCCCCAGCTGTCCCGTGGCCAGCACCGCCACCTGCACCGCGGACAGCAACACCCCCACCAGCAGCCCCAGTGGGCAGCCGTCCGAGGCTGCAGGGAAAGGGCTTGAGCCTCCCCCTCCACTGGCAGCACCGCCACCTGTACTGCGGCCACCACAGCCAGCTGTACCACGGCCAGCACGCCACTTGCACCGTCGCAAGCACCGCTGCAAGCACCACTGCCCCCAGCAGCAGCAGCCCCATTGGGCAGCCGTCCGAGGCTGCAGGGGAAGGGCTGGTGCCTCCCCCCACCACTGGCAGCACCGCCACCTGCACCGTGGCCACCCCCTCCAGCTGCAACGTGGCCAGCACCGCCACCTGCACCGTCGCAAGCACCGCCGCAAGCAGCACCGCCACCAGCAGCAGCAACCCCAGTGGGCAGCCGTCCGAGGCTGCAGAGGAAGGGCTGGAGCCTCCCCCGACCACTAGCAGCACCGCCACCTGCACCGGCACTGTAACCACTGTACAGCCGTCCCCGTTGGCGGATGAACGTAGTCATGCATCCATGGTGTGTCATGCATCCTGCCCACAGAAAATCGTGTGGATCTGACACCCAGGTGAGTGACTGTGACCTTGTACACCCCATGTGCTGCATCACTGGGCACACAGCCCCCTACAGAACCAGTGGAAGAAGGCATCCACTCACCCTATCCTTGGCAGGATGAAGCACACTGGGCACCAAGACCCCTCCAGCACCAGTGGAAGAAAGCATCCACTCACCCCTCCCCTTCCCCCCTCCACTGGCAGCACCACCACCTGCACTGCCAGCTGCACCGCGGCCACTACCCCCAGCTGCCCCGCGGCCAGCACCGCCACCTGCACCGCGGACAGCAGCACCACCACCAGCAGCCCCAGTGGGCAGCCGTCCGAGGCTGCAGGGAAAGGGCTTGTGCCTCCCCCTCCACTGGCAGCACCGCCACCTGTACTGCGGCCACCACAGCCAGCTGTACCACGGCCAGCACGCCACTTGCACCGTCGCAAGCACCACTGCCCCCAGCAGCAGCAGCCCCATTGGGCAGCCGTCCGAGGCTGCAGGGGAAGGGCTGGTGCCTCCCCCCACCACTGGCAGCACCGCCACCTGCACCGTGGCCACCACCTCCAGCTGCAACGTGGCCAGCACCGCCACCTGCACCGTCGCAAGCACCGCCGCAAGCAGCACCGCCACCAGCAGCAGCAACCCCAGTGGGCAGCCGTCCGAGGCTGCAGAGGAAGGGCTGGAGCCTCCCCCGACCACTAGCAGCACCGCCACCTGCACCGGCACTGCAACCACTGCAACCACTGTACAGCCGTCCCCGTTGGCGGATGGACGTAGTCATGCATCCATGGTGTGTCATGCATCCTGCCCACAGAAAATCGTGTGGATCTGACACCCAGGTGAGTGACTGTGACCTTGTACACCCCATGTGCTGCATCACTGGGCACACAGCCCCCTACAGAAGCAGTGGAAGAAGGCATCCACTCACCCTATCCTTGGCAGGATGAAGCACACTTGGCACCAAGACCCCTCCAGCACCAGTGGAAGAAAGCATCCACTCACCCTATCCTTGGCAGGATGAAGCACACTGGGCACCAAGCCCCCTCCAGAACCAGTGTAAGAAGGCATCCACTCACCCTATCCTTGGCAGGATGAAGCACACTGGGCACCAAGCCCCCTCCAGAACCAGTGGAAAACCGGCACACACTAGAGAGACTGTGTCTTTGCACTCCCCAGGACCAAGCAGCGGGCAAACCACCCACTTGAGAGACTTGAGAGAGTGTGGCTTTGCATTCCCCAGGACCAAGCAGTCGGCAAACCACCCACTTGAGAGACTGTGGCTTTACACTCCCAGGACCAAGCAGTGGGCAAACCACCCACTAGAGAGACTGTGGCCTTGCACTCCCCAAGACCAAGCAGTGGGCAAACCACCCACTAGAGAGACTGTGGCTTTGCACTCCCCAGGACATGGGTGTGGGCATGGAGCCCCTTCCAGGAGCAGTGGTGTTGTACCATCTTCTGGCTGAGGTGCCCCCTCTTCCCCATCCCCCTGTGGTGCCTGTGTGTTTTCGACCTGATGCCCCTGGAGTGTTCTCTCCGTATTGAGGCAGGAGTCAAGTGTGGGCTTGGCCTATGTGTTTTGGCCCAGTGGGCCACGGATATTTTGAGTGGACATTGTCCCTCCTTTTGTACATATTGTATATTTTGTAAATACTGTTTTTGGATTATTAACGTATTTCGAACTATTTCTAATATAACACTCATTTGATTCAATTCCTTTTGTCCTTGCATTATTCCTGAGGGTTACGGGGTGTATATGGAATGTGTTTGTGTGTATGGTGTTGGGGGTGAGGGTTGAGGTGGGTGTGTTGTGTGTTGCGTGTGTGTGTCACTCTCTTTTTCCTCTCCCCTCCCCTATGTGCTAGGGGAAGTACTCACTGTGGTCGTCGTCGCCGCCGTTGGTACTCCTGGTATATGAGAAGAAACACCAGGATGGGGAAGACCTGCAGCTCGGGCTCCATGGCGTCCTGGTTCTTCCTTGAGCGTCAAGAGGTGAGTGGTTTCCCTTCAAAATACTGTTTTCAACGTGCTTTTGATGGCGTTGGTACCGCCCCGGAAAAGCTGGCAGATGGGCAGATTGTAATGGGTTGGGCGGTACATTGCCTTCCGCCTGGCTATTGGCGGTTACCGCCGCGGTGTTTGTTGCTACCACCGTGGAGGTCGGAGTGTTAAAGTGGCTGTATCTGTTGGTGGTTTCTGTCGTGGTCATGATTCCATTTTTGTTACCGCTGGCCTGTTGGCGGTATTATTGCCGCTTTTACACCGACTACCAGGATTGTAATTAGGGCCTATGTCTTTATTGTGGTGCTTCCGGTCATCTAATTTGTGCTTGTTCCGTTTGTCCGGCGAGGCCCTTGGGAAATGCCAGCTCCCGTCCTCTGTGAGAAGGGAGAGGATGGGATATTCCGAGATACCTTCCATCTGTTCCTCCAGAGAAGAAATAACAGCTCTTTTTCTTTTACCTATCACCTTACAATTAGCAGATGGCCGAGAAGAAAAAGCTTTAGCCTTGTTGGATTGTGGGGCCAATGGTATCTACTTAGATGAAACATGGGCTCTGGAAAGGAAGATTCCTCGGGTACCCAAGGACATACCAGAGCAAGTTCATACAGTGGATGGTTCTCTGCTAGCTTCTGGTCCTGTTACTAATACCACTCCCACCCTGTGTTTACAATTCGGGAAACATCAGGAATGTTTCCTTTGATCTGATATCTTCACCTAATCATGTCATGATTCTAGGTATTCCGTGGCTCACTCAGCACAATCCCTATATTAATTGGGGAACTAGAACCATTTCTCTGTCCTCTCAATTTTGTCAACAACACTGTTATTTAGCAGGAACATATTGGTCTCCAAAGAAAATGTTGTCAACTAAAGTGAACTGTTCCATCAACCTCCTTCAAGGAGTACCCAGACATTATATGGAATATGCTGACATCTTTCAAAAACCTATTAAACCAGTACTTCCGCCTCATAGAGAATATGATTGTGCCATTCCTTTAGAATCCAATGCGGTAATCCCCTTTGGGAGAATGTATTCTCTTACTGAACCGGAGAAGAAGATCCTCAAAGAATACCTAGAAGAGAATATACAGAGCGGTCTGATAGCTCCTTCCTCTTCTCCCGCAGGGGCTCCCCTCTTTTTCGTACTGAAGAAGACGAAAGACTTGTGCCCTTGCATAGACTTTTGCAGATTGAATAAGATTACTACTAAAGATCGCTACCCCTCATTAAAGATATTCTAGAAGCCGTCAGAGGAGCCAAGAGATTTACCAAATTAGATTTTAGGGGAGCCTACCATCTTTTAAAGATAAAAGAGGGTGATGAATGGAAGACTGCCTTCAGAACCCCTTTTGGCCATTTTGAGTATCTGGTAATGCCCTTCAGGCTTACTAATGCTCCCTCTATATTTCAGACATTCATGGACGCCATCTTTTCTGACCTTTCACATCAAACAGTGGTTGTCTATTTAGATGATATTTTTATCTTCTCCACTCACCCTGAGCAACACACTAAACATGTACTCCAAGTCCTAGAGAGGCTTAGGCAACATCATCTATTCTGCAAACCAGAAAAATATAAATTTGATCAGACTGAAGTGAGGTACTTGGGGTACCATATCAACCAAGTACGGATTGCCATGTACTCAGACAAGATTCAAGCTATTCTGGATTGGCCATCTCCCTCCTTCATCAAAGAAACACAGTGTTTTCTAGGACTGGCCAATTTCTACTGTCAATTCATAGCTGATTTCGCCAAGCAGATCAGTCATATAACTCAAACTCTTAGGAAAGAAAATCTACGGAAAGGTTTTCACTGGACCAAAGACCAACTCCCATTTTACGGCATCCAGATACCACCAAGCAATTCATTGTTGTCACGGATGCCCTGGAAAAAGCAATAGGGGCCATTTTGCTACAAAAACAAAATGATGATGGGTTAGAACATCCTGTATTGTACCTTTCCCACTTACTGTCCAACTCTGAACGTAATTACTCAGTGTTAGAAGGAGAACTGCTCGCCTTGAAGACCGCCTGTACGGAGTGGAGACAATTTCTTATGGGATCCAAAGAATCTTTTGAGGCGAGAACCGACCACCGGAATCTGCAGTGTCTAAGGAACTTTCAATGCCAAAATAGTTGTCAAGCCCTATGGGCTTTCTTTTTCTGCCAATACGACTTTTATATCACGTATATCCATGGCTCCCAAAACATTTTGGCTGATGCCTTATCACAACGCTATCGGAATGTAGTGATTCTACTGTACAAAACCTATTTGAACCTAATAAAATCATTGGGGTTGTGCAATCCTTTCTTGACAAAGTTCAATCTGAGTATTCCACTCTAGGGGAGGATGAAATGAATAAATTACATCCACAATTACACAAGGATAAGGACTACTATTACCATAAGAAAGCCTTATTCCTGCCTACTAAAACAGTCCAAACAGAAGCCCTACAAATGTGCAACGTCTCCCCAATTGCAGGTTATGGTGGAATCAAGACCACCCAAGATCTCCTTCTTCGCTCCTTTTGGTGGCCCACTGTTCAGGCTGACACTGAAAGTTACGTGACTTCTTGTCCTATCCGTGCACAAGCAAAGACATCCCGTAATAGACCAGCAGGACTGCTCCATCCCTTCCCGGTTCCACTGGCTCCGTGGCACACTGTATCCACTGACTTCATGTGTTCTCTGCCTCCCTCAACTGTGAATCGAGTAATAATGGTGACAGTAGACTCATTCACTAAAATAGCGCACTTTACTGCATTAAAGAAGTTACCTACGGCAAAAGAATTAAGTAAAATATTTATTCAGGAGATCTTTCGGCTTCATGGCCTCCCTCAAGTCATCGTCTCAGACCGTGGTTCCCAATTCAGCTCACGCTTTTGGAAACAATTCTGTAGAACACTCAAGATCAACGTGGCTCTTTCTTCTGGTTTTCATCCTAAGACTAATGAACAGACTGAATGGTTAAATCAAGGACTTGAACAGTATCTACAAAGTTTCTGCAATGCTACACAAAGTAACTGGTCCATGTACTTACCTCTTGCCGAATTTTCATACAATAATGCATTGCATAGTGCTTCGAAGGATTGCCCATTTTATTGCTCATATGGGTTCCATCCTAAGGCCTTTCCTGTTATACTCAGAGAATCAGTTACACTTCCTGCCATCACAACGTTTGTTCGACGATTACACACCATCCAACGTATCATACATTCTAATCTTCAAGCCACCAAAATACACATGAAAAGAATGGCTGACAAGTGACGTTGTGAGGCTCTGTCTTATCAAATCAATGATGAGGTCTGGCTTTTCTCAAAGTTTTTACCTCTCCGGTTATCCCAAAATAAGTTCAAACCCCGGTATTATGGTCCTTTTCTGGTTCTTCAAAAAATCAATCCCGTCTCTGTTCGTCTTCGTCTTCCTCGGATATGGAAAATACATCCAGTATTTCATGTATTCCAGCTTAAGCCATATGTACCTGATCCTTTTCACAGACAATTCTCCTGCCCCTCCTCAGTTGGTTGACAATGTGCTGGAATACGAGGTACAGGAGATCTGTGACTCCCGGTATTGCCGTGGACGTCTTCAATATCTCCTCCATTGGAAGGGCTATTCTATGAGTGAGTGCTCCTGGGAGGATGGCTCTTTAGTGCATGCCCCTCTCTTAGTCCGTCATTTTTTCTGCCTCTTTCTTCACAGACATGTGGCTTTGGGGGGGGCCTACTGTCACGTCGTGGGGAACTGCGGCGCTGCCTGCTCGAGTCGCGGCAGGGGCTGCGGTCCATTTTGCGGGCTGCGGAGCCCACAGCGCCCCTTTCTTCTGGCCTCGCGCCGTCCTCTCTGCTGTGGTGAGGGTGGGAGCCCAGGATTGGGCTTTGGTTCTCGTTGTGCATTGTGCGTAGCACGAATATTAACTTTGGATGCCCGCGCCCCCCCCTCGACCTTCCACTCACCTGGTGCCCACTACTTGGCCTTCTCCTTTTCCTCTTTTTTTCTGGCAGCCATTTTTTCCTGTCTCCACCAGCATACCTTTCTCTTTTCTGGTTCCCTGTATGCATCTGTTTCCTTTCTTACTATGGTGCTTTTCCTATCTAGTCCTATAGCCTCTTCCCAATCCAAGATGGCCGTTTTTCAGCTTCCTGTTTGTCACTTCCTGTTTAGGGTTATATAAGGGGATTAAATTCTCTTCTCTTTGCATTGCAACACTTCTCCTCAGTGTTCACGCTCCAGCTGGTCTTCTATTCAGAATCCAGTTTTTGCCCGTTTTTTTTCCTTTGTGCTTCCTGAGTTTTTCCTGGCATCAAGGTTCTGATTTTTCTTGTGTCCTCCTTTTCTTCCAGGGATTTCCTGTCTGGATTTTTTTTCCCCACTGGGTTTTTCCTCTGGGACTCCTTCTGGTGGGAATGGACTGTAGTGGCGTATTACTGTCAGCAGCACCGTGGCTACCGGAAGGGGTCGCCCCTACCTCTGCCAGAGCCGGACTTGCAAGAACCAAGGCCGCACGCCATCTCCCTCTGGCCTGGACCGTAAGCCAAAGACAAAATCTGACAAGGACTAGAGTTTTTACATGGAATGTGCATTTCATTGCCATGGATGTGGCATCATGTGGAAAAGTGCAGTGCAATTGTGTAATGGGAAATGGTCATTACCTGACTGTTGACATGCATCATGGGCCTGACTTGCTGTTATGTTGGGATCAGATGTGGTAGGGTACAACCATTCATCCATGAACATCTGGGTTTCCAGGACCAAAATGGAGACAGTGATGTAGCATCCTACAGGGCAACATGTTGAGGGCCTTCTACAAGTACTTGCAAATCCCTGGTTCTCTCCAACATACAAAGGACTAATGGTGTCTACTGATGCAATCAGAGTATGCCATTGAAAGGGGTGCCAGACATTAGTGGTTATTTCTTTGGGGCTTACCGATTCATTGTGTTTTGGATTTTAGACATATCTTCCTGATAATTTGCACATTTTGTCTACAGTGTACATTTCCAAGCCAAATGTGCCACATATCTGAGCAACCTTAGTACTACCTCCATGACTCGATTAGGACAAGGTACACATGGTGAATTGTGCTTTGTTGATATGTTCCCAGCGTGACATGAGTATTTCCATGTCATCTTCTTCAGGCCACTGTACTGCTGTCAGCAACATGTGAGGTTTTTGGAGCATCATCACTGTGTACTTCACAAATAGATGGCTGTGTGACCTTGTGTGTGATCTGTGGGAATGAACTTGGCAATGGCTTACTATTTTATGAGAACAGGTAACTGAGGTATGCTCCATGAGGCAAAGCATTAAAGGTGATGTTGTCTGCTACTTGTTCAATGGTTACTGTGATTGCACAACCTCAGCCATGCCATTGTAGTTGTCAGAGATCCTGATGTTCCTGTGTGCAACTGTTGACAGTTCAGATGACATGCATGCATATGGTATGGTACATGTAGGAGCAACTTTAATGTAGTTTGTTGCTTGGGCCTTCTTGATGTCATGGTAATGTTTGCTAATCAAGGGTGTTGTTCAAATGTGATCAGAAACATCTGGTGACCCCTTTCCTCTTTGTTTTTGCAGCATCAGCCCAGGGAAGCAAGGTAGACAGGCTACAACCAGGTGGGGAAGCATCTGGCAAAGGCACCTCCAGTCATGACACCATCAATACTTGACACTGAGGGAGCCAGTGGCCCGGAGAGTGCCACTGAGGAGACAGGATCAAAGTCATCATCATCGGATTCTACCTCCAGTTGCCACTCCCTAGTAGTGGCGGACCCTTCAGGACCTGCTCCCTTTACATTTTTGTCTGCCACCCCAATTCTATTGCCATCCTCCCTGTTGCTCCCAACCCAATTGTCTGTACCTACTCACCCAAGAGGGTGGGCATCTCCTTTGCAGCAGACACCTCAGCCCCAGCCCTTGCTACCCCTGCTGCCCTGAGTAAGGAGGCAATTGACCTCCTGAAGCATCTCTGTGATGCAGACTGCCATTGTGAATGCCATACAGGCATTGGCCAGCCAACTTCAGCAGACCAGTGCTTTCCTGGAAGACATTCATAGTGCCATGTCTGGCCTACAGAGATCTTTTCAGGCTCTGGCCTCCTCACTGACAATAGCCAGTCACCCCCCCATGATCCTACCCCCTCCACCTTCCTCTTCCCAATCCACATCCCCTATTCCCGTGCCTGTCCCAAGCACACAGACACATTTCCATGCACGTACCTCAACACACACAAGCAACACACATCAACACAATCACCACTAGACACACCAGTGTGCAGGCACTCAACAGTCACACACAGACACCATATCAGCCACCACTTCACCAGACACCCCCAACCCCCAACAACCCACACACCACATCCAGCATACCCACATACAGCACCATTACAGCCAGTGACACTTCCACCATACCCACCATATACCCAGACACCAGCACAACACTCACAGACACATCCACCACATCTGCCAAACACGCAGACACCACCCCAACACACACAGACACATCCATCATATCAGTCATACCCGTAGATACCAACCTAACACAAACAGACACAGCCACCACATCCAGCATACATACAGACAACACCTCAACAGAAATACACACACTTGCATTACTCCTACAATCGCCAGCACCTCCATCACCCAGCCCCACAAGACACTAAAACACCCACACTCACACAAGCAACAGAGACCACCAAACAGAAGCATACTTCATAAACGCACACACCCAAGTCATCTGCACCCACACACAAGACAACCACTCCCTCAACCTCCAAATCCCCAACCCCTATCTGTTTTCCCAAGAAGAGATTCCTTTTCAAGCTTGCCCTTTCCCCTGTTCCCTCGAAACCTCCTCCCAAACCCGAGGCCCCCACACACATCCCAACCCATCCCTTTCACATCCAATTCCTCCCCTGTCACACCTGTCCCCTGGTAACAGCCATACCCCTCCCCTCAAGAAGCCCACCCATCCAAAGAAAAAGACCCCCTCCAAAATCCAAACCCACCTATCCCAAATCCAATCCTACCCCACTCAAGGATGATCCCTGAGGTGCCTACCTGCCCACTTGATGCCTCTTTCTATGGAGGTTCTCAGGCAGTGATTGGAGTCATGTGTGGGCACAGTAATGTGCATGGACACTGTGGACTGGCCAATGGCCTTTGTTCTAAATCATTTGGATGGAATAAAACCAAGTTGTCGTTTTTTGGGGTACACATTTGACCTACACTGTAATTACTTTTCTACCTTTGTGTTGTTCCTGAGTAACTTGTGTGATATGCCTACAGTTGTGCGTGTTTTACCCTGACTGCTGATCCATTTGCTATTGTTTGCAAAATTTGACTTTGTGGGCAGTGCTGATATCACCCGTGCCAAAGGTAGGTGTTGACTGTATGGATATGTGGGTTTAATCCAATTGGGGTGTCATCACATTGTGTTCTGTTTGCTATGAGAAGTATTTCATCTTGTGTTGTCCAATGTCAGCATGTATTGTCTAGGCTTGCCCCCCTGATATGGATTGTACAATCGTCTCATGTGTGAATGCTCAAGTTTTGTTTGTCCACACATGGAGGGTGTTCATTTGTGCTTGCTTCCTTTGCATTAGACTGAGCATGTGTCCACTTTGATGTGTGTACCTTACAGCTACTTCATCTAGATGTATGACCTATGTTGTTGCTGTTGTATGTGCTTTCTTGACTTGCACTTACACATTATAGAGATAGTCATGTCACTTGGCTCTGCTATTGTTTGTCCCTGAGATACGTGAAGGGCCACTTTCTGTGCAAATGTTGTTTTAGGGGCATGTGCAAAGTGTAATGTGGCCAGTATCCTTCTATGAGTACTCCTGATGCCCCCATCTCTATTGTGCAGGCATTGTTTGCATTGCGAGCTTTAGATATTTGTTCTCTCTGGCTATTGTACATCTTATTGACCTTACATTGTGTTTCAATGTGGGTGATGTGTGAGTCCATCGCAGGGCTGTTTCATGGGAGGGGTGTGTGTTAAATTACACTTCCATACATATGTGTCTTCCATTTGATGACAGTTAATGGCATGTGATCAATGTGTGGATGTCATTTGAATTATGTGTGATGTTGCTGTGGTGTTGCTGTTGTGTGACACAATGTTCTGTACACTTCACTGTCCCTGTGCCTGAGATGGGCAGACGTGTTTTTGTGGAGTGTGGCTATGCAGTGTCAGTGACCTGCCCAAAGGGGGCATTTAACGGCTGTGAATGTGTCCTGCCTTGTGAATGACTCTGACTGTGGACACGATGACACGTGTACTTGGCGTCTGTAGCGTAAGCCCCATATCATGTGGATGACGGCACTACGATCTGTTGTTGAGCTTCATGTCAGGTATGTGTGTGTTCTTACCATCAGTTGCATCCACAGCAGTGTGGATTTTGGGCACCTTCAATGAGCAGCAGCAGCGGCAGGACTGTGAGATGGGCAGCTTGGCAGCACAGGACGTGTAATGCTGCTTGTGGATGAGTTGACCCTATATACTCTCCGTTTCCACCTGCTGGAACATAGTGGTTGAACTGCCAGGGTCACATTGGCGATGTGCAACATCATATTGTGTCTGAGAGAAACACTGGCTCTGTCAGCCTGTTTGGCCTCCCTCGTCACCGTGGCAGTTGGCTTGCCTGGGGGTGCTGGCAGGACCACAGGGGTCTTTGCCAATATCATAATACGGTGGTCCATCCGCCAAACCGATTGTGGTGGGATGGTTGCCGCTGCCATGGTGGTGCACAAACCGCCAAACTCTTTATCAGGCCCTCTGTTTTTTGGAATTTGGTGTAAATCCGTTCAGTAGTTTTTGAGAAATTAAGGATAAAAAATAATTCGATATTTTGGCAGTTGGGCTCTTGAGAGTCTCCAAGTCTCTGAGACATTCCCAGGAGTGTCAATTTAAAAATAGAGCATACTGATTGGCCCAGGGAGATTTATTTCACTTGGGTCATCTTGCTGCCAGGGGAGTCACACTCCCTCGAGAGCGAGAGCTCTGATTGACTGCCAGAAAAAATTATTGCTGGCAGCCATTACAGGACTCAGGGCCTGATTTAGATTTAGGTGGACAGGTTACTCAGTCACAATGCTGACGGATATCCCTTCCGCCGAAATATAAATCCCATTATTTCCTATGGGATTTCTATTTGGTGGACAGTTTATTTGTCACTGTTGTGACAGACCAACCGGTCTGGGGAAATCTAAATCAGGCCCTAAGTCCCCTATCCTTACATTGTAAAAAAAAGATACCAAGGCACCCACCCTTAATTGTGCTTGGCCACAGGGCATGCGGTCCCCAGCTCTGAAATTTGCCAGGGGAGGAGAGTCCGTGCCCCTCCGCCCTCTCCCCCTTGAATATAGTGCCCAAACCTTGGGGATGGGGTCCCTGTGCACAAGTTGGCTTAGGGAGGAGGGCTGTGCACCCCCTCCCACAATATACTGCTGTGTCCTGGGGATGGAGTCCCCAGGGCTGAAATCAGCACCAGGAGGGGGCTGTATACACCCTCCCCCTTCAATATAGTGCCGGGCCCTAGCAGATGGGGTCCCTGGGGCTGAAATCAACCCAAGGTTCTGAGGTTGGGAGCCATGTGTCCCCCTCCCCCTTCAATATAGTGCCAGAACTCGGGATGGGGTCCCTGAGCCCCAAATTAGCCCGGAGAGGGAGGCTGCATGCCCTTTCACATAAATATTGCTCTGAGTCCCAGAGGAAAAGGTCCCCAAGGCTGAAATCTATCTGGGGAGGGGGGGCATGTGCCCTATCCCCAAACAAACATGCTGGAGCCCAGAGTTTTGGTCCAATGGGCCGAAATCGGTCCAAGAAAAAGGGCCATGTGGACCCCTCCCCAAAGCAAGCATGCCTGGTTCCTGGAGATGGGGATAAAATATTGGCTCAGGGGAATGGGGTCCTCAGGGTCTAACAAGGCTTTGGGAGGGAGGCCACCTAGTCCCCTCCTATTGATTTAAATAAGTAGTCCCGGGGGATAGGGTCTGCAGGGCTTCTAATGACTCAGGGGCAGCCCCCCTTCACTGTAATTAATAAAAATGGCCCTGGGGGATAGGATCCCCAGGGCCAGGTCCTAAGGCAAACACCCTCTGTGCATGGCTTTTGGGTGTGCGCAGTGTGGGGTCGGCTGTATGGGTGGGTCTTGGCTGCAGAGCCTGGCTGCAGGGTAGGTACACACACACATATATACAGGTACATCCCTATACAAAGCCTAAATCCATATTGATACACACATGCATATGTACACCTCCGCAGTTGCAAAGCAAGATATACATATACATGTAATGGATCAATATACATATAGGGCCTCATTCTGACCGCCAAAGTACCGCCGTCAGAATACCGCTGCGCGGTCAAAAGACCGCCGCGGTAATTCTGAGTTTCCCGCTGGGCTGGCGGGCGACCGCCAGAAGGCCGCCCGCCAGCCCAGCGGGAAACCCCCTTCCATGAGGATGCAGGCTCCGAATCGAGCCGGCGGAGTGGAAGGGGTGCGACGGGTGCAGTTGCACCCGTCGCGATTTTCAGTGTCTGCTTGGCAGACACTGAAAATCTTGGTGGGGCCCTGTTAGGGGGCCCCTGCAGTGCCCATGCCAGTGGCATGGGCACTGCAGGGGCCCCCAGGGGCCCCGCGACACCCGTTACCGCCAGCCAGGTTCTGGCGGTCAAAACCGCCAGAGCCAGGCTGGCGGTAAGGGGGTCGGAATCCCCATGGCGGCGCTGCCTGCAGCGCCGCCATGGAGGATTCCCCAGGGCAGCGGGAAACCGGCGGGACACCGCCGGTTTTCCGTTTCTGACCGCAGCGGTACCGCCGCGGTCAGAATGCCCATGGATGCACCGCCAGCCTGTTGTGCATCCGCGGTCGT
The DNA here is from genome assembly GCF_031143425.1 of Pleurodeles waltl. NCBI lineage: Eukaryota > Metazoa > Chordata > Amphibia > Caudata > Salamandridae > Pleurodeles > Pleurodeles waltl. The sequence continues at coordinate 320,275,255 of NC_090437.1, forward strand.
TGGCCTGGCGGTAGTCTACCGCCAGGGTCAGAATGACCCCCATAGTGCCATGTGCATAGCAGATTTGTTCAAATATGGACTCAAATACACACACTCAAATATATATATATATATATATATATATATATATATATATATATATATATGTAAACATACAAAATCTATGTATATACGACTCCACGTATACATTCACATTACAGTGCATCCTTATACAAAGTATTGACACAAATATGTACACATCTGTGCATCCACATTACAATGTCTATATACATAGACAGCAGACCTTATTTTTGGCAGTTATGAATTCCATCATTTAGCTACCTGCACAGAGAAGGGTTTGCTTTCATTGACAGCTTGAAGTCCGTGGTAATTCCAAGGTTTCGTACTTCCTTGGATATTTCTGGTGGTGGTCGTAGATTATCAGGCAAGATGCACAGAGGGTCAAAAGCTTCCCAATCATTGCAGGTGATTAGTTAAGTTTTGGGGGCTTTCAGTTTAACCACTTCGCTGCCAGGCCTTTTCCCCCTCCTGTGCCAGGCCTTTTTTTGCCTATTTGGGGCAGTTCGCGCTTAGGCCCTCATAACTTTTTGTCCACATAAGCTAACCAAGCCAAATTTGCGTCCTTTTTTTCCAACATCCTAGCGATTCTAAAGGTACCCAGACTTTGTGGGTTCCCCTGAAGGAGGCCAAGAAATTGGCCAAAATACAGTGAAAATTTCGTTTTTTTCAAAAAAATTGGAAAAAGGGGCTGCAGAAGAAGGCTTGTGCTTTTTCCCCTGAAAATGGCATCAACAAAGGGTTTGCGGTGCTAAACTCAGCAGCTTCCCAGCTTTCAGGAACAGGCAGACTTGAATCCGAAAACCCAATTTTTCAACACAATTTTGGCATTTTACTGGGGCATACCCCATTTGTGCAATTTTTTGTGCTTTCAGCCTCCTTCCAGTCAGTGACCGGAATGGTCATGAAACCAATGCTGGATCCCAGAAACCTAAACATTTCTGAAAAGTAGACAAAATTCTGAATTCAGCAAGGGGTCATTTGTGTAGATCCTACAAGGGTTTCCTACAGAAAATAACAGCTGAAAAAGAAAAATATTGAAATTGAGGTGAAAAAAACATCAATTTTTCTCTACTTTTTACTCTGTAACTTTTCCCTGCAATGTCAGATTATCGAAAGCAATATACCGTTACGTCTGCTGGACTCCTCTGGTTGCGGGGATATATAGGGTTTGTAGGTTCATCAAGAACCCGAGGAACCCAGAGCCAATAAATGAGCTGCACCCTGCAGTGCGTTTTCATTCTATACCGGGTATACAGTAATTCATTTGCTGAAATATAAGGAGTAAAAAATAGCTATCAAGAAAACCTTTGCATTTCCAAAAAGGGCACAAGATAAGGTGTTGAGGAGCAGTGGTTATTTGCACATCTCTGAATTCCGGGGTGACCATAGTAGCACGTGAATTACATGGAATTTCTCAAATAGATGTCTTTTTTACACACACCCCTATATTTGGAAGGAATAAATGTAGAGAAAGACAAGGGGCAATAACACTTGTTTTGCTATTCTATGTTCCCCCAAGTCTCCCGATAAAAATGATACCTCCCTTGTTTGGGTAGGCCTAGCGCCCGCGACAGGATATGCCCCAAAACACAACGTGGACACATCACAGAAAACAGAGCTGTTTTTAGCAAAGTGACTACCTGTAGATTTTGGCCTCTAGCTCAGCCGGCACCTAGGGAAACCTACCAAACCTGTGCATTTCTGAAAACTAGAGACCTAGGGGAATCCAAGGAGGGGTGACTTGTGTGGCTCGGACCAGGTTCTGTTACCCAGAATCCTTTGCAAACCTCAAAATTTGGCTAAAAAAACACATGTTCCTCACATTTCTGTGGCAGAAAGTTCTGGAATCTGAGAGGAGCGACAAATTTCCTTCCACCCAGCATTCCCCCACGTCTCCCGATAAAAATGATACCTCACTTGTGTGGGTAGGCCTAGCGCCCGCGACAGGATATGCCCCAAAACACAACCTGGACACATCACAGAAAACAGAGCTGTTTTTAGCATAGTGACTACCTGTAGATTTTGGCCTCTAGCTCAGCCGCCACCTAGGGAAACCTACCAAACCTGTGCATTTCTGAAAACTAGAGACCTAGGGGAATCCAAGGAGGGGTGACTTGTGTGGCTCGGACCAGGTTCGGTTACCCAGAATCCTTTGCAAACCTCAAAATTTGGCTAAAAAAACACATGTTCCTCACATTTCTGTGGCAGAAAGTTCTGGAATCTGAGAGGAGCCACAAATTTCCTTCCACCTAGCGTTCCCCCACGTATCCCGATAAAAATGATACCTCACTTGTGTGGGTAGGCCTAGCGCCCGCGACAGGATATGCCCCAAAACACAACGTGGACAAATCACAGAAAACAGAGCTGTTTTTAGCAAAGTGACTACCTGTAGATTTTGGCCTCTAGCTCAGCCGCCACCTAGGGAAACCTACCAAACCTGTGCATTTCTGAAAACTAGAGACCTAGGGGGATCCAAGGAGGGGTGACTTGCGGGGCTCGGACCAGGTTCTGTTACCCAGAATCCTTTGCAAACCTCAAAATTTGGCTAAAAAAACACATGTTCCTCACATTTCTGTGGCAGAAAGTTCTGGAATCTGAGAGGAGCCACAAATTTCCTTCCACCCAGCGTTCCCCCACGTCTCCCGATAAAAATGATACCTCACTTGTGTGGGTAGGCCTAGCGCCCGCGACAGGATATGCCCCAAAACACAACGTGGACATATCACAGAAAACAGAGCTGTTTTTAGCAAAGTGACTACCTGTAGATTTTGGCCTCTAGCTCAGCCGCCACCTAGGGAAACCTACCAAACCTATGCATTTCTGAAAACTAGAGACCTAGGGGAATCCAAGGAGGGGTGACTTGTGTGGCTCGGACGAGGTTCTGTTACCCAGAATCCTTTGCAAACCTCAAAATTTGGCTAAAAAAACACATGTTCCTCACATTTCTGTGGCAGAAAGTTCTGGAATCTGAGGGGAGCTACAAATTTCCTTCCACCCAGTGTTCCCCCAAGTCTCCCGATAAAAATGATACCTCACTTGCGTGGGTAGGCCTAGCGCCGGCGACAGGAAACACCCCAAAGCGCAACGTGGACACATCCTAAATTTTGGAAAAAAACAGAGGTGTTTTTTGCGAAGTGCCTACCTGTAGATTTTGGCCTCTAGCTCAGCCGGCACCTAGGGAAACCTACCAAACCTGTGCATTTCTGAAAACTAGAGACCTAGGGGAATCCAAGGAGGGGTGACTTGCGGGGCTCGGACCAGGTTCTGTTACCCAGAATCCTTTGCAAACCTCAAAATTTGGCTAAAAAAACACATGTTCCTCACATTTCTGTGGCAGAAAGTTCTGGAATCTGAGAGGAGCTACAAATTTCCTTCCACCCAGCGTTCCCCCACGTCTCCCGATAAAAATGATACCTCACTTGTGTGGGTAGGCCTAGCGCCCGCGACAGGATATGCCCCAAAACACAACGTGGACATATCATAGAAAACAGAGCTGTTTTTAGCAAAGTGACTACCTGTAGATTTTGGCCTCTAGATCAGCCGCCACCTAGGGAAACCTACCAAACCTGTGCATTTCTGAAAACTAGAGACCAAGGGGGATCCAAGGAGGGGTGACTTGCGGGGCTCGGACCAGGTTCTGTTACCCAGAATCCTTTGCAAACCTCAAAATTTGGATAAAAAAACACATGTTCCTCACATTTCTGTGGCAGAAAGTTCTGGAATCTGAGAGGAGCCACAAATTTCCTTCCACCCAGCGTTCCCCCACGTCTCCCGATAAAAATGATACCTCACTTGTGTGGGTAGGCCTAGCGCCCGCGACAGGATATGCCCCAAAACACAACGTGGACATATCACAGAAAACAGAGCTGTTTTTAGCAAAGTGACTACCTGTAGATTTTGGCCTCTAGCTCAGCCGCCACCTAGGGAAACCTACCAAACCTGTGCATTTCTGAAAACTAGAGACCTAGGGGGATCCAAGGAGGGGTGACTTGCGGGGCTCGGACCAGGTTCTGTTACCCAGAATCCTTTGCAAACCTCAAAATTTGGCTAAAAAAACACATGTCCCTCACATTTCTGTGGCAGAAAGTTCTGGAATCTGAGAGGAGCTACAAATTTCCTTCCACGCAGCGTTCCCCCAAGTCTCCCGATAAAAATGATACCTCACTTGCATGGGTAGGCCTAGCGCCGGTGACAGGAAACACCCCAAAGCGCAACGTGGACACATCCTAAATTTTGGAAAAAAACAGAGGTGTTTTTTGCGAAGTGCCTACCTGTAGATTTTGGCCTCTAGCTCAGCCGCCACCTAGGGAAACCTACCAAACCTGTGCATTTCTGAAAACTAGAGACCTAGGGGAATCCAAGGAGGGGTGACTTGCGGGGCTCGGACCAGGTTCTGTTACCCAGAATCCTTTGCAAACCTCAAAATTTGGCTAAAATAACACATGTTCCTCACATTTCTGTGGCAGAAAGTTCTGGAATCTGAGAGGAGCTACAAATTTCCTTCCACCCAGCGTTCCCCCACGTCTCCCGATAAAAATGATACCTCACTTGTGTGGGTAGGCCTACCGCCCGCGACAGGATATGCCCCAAAACACAACGTGGACATATCACAGAAAACAGAGCTGTTTTTAGCAAAGTGACTACCTGTAGATTTTGGCCTCTAGCTCAGCCGCCACCTAAGGAAACCTACCAAACCTGTGCATTTCTGAAAACTAGAGACCTAGGGGGATCCAAGGAGGGGTGACTTGCGGGGCTCGGACCAGGTTCTGTTACCCAGAATCCTTTGCAAACCTCAAAATTTGGCTAAAAAAACACATGTTCCTCACATTTCTGTGGCAGAAAGTTCTGGAATCTGAGAGGAGCCACAAATTTCCTTCCACCCAGCGTTCCCCCACGTCTCCCGATAAAAATGATACCTCACTTGTGTGGGTAGGCCTAGCGCCCGCGACAGGATATGCCCCAAAACACAACGTGGACATATCACAGAAAACAGAGCTGTTTTTAGCAAAGTGACTACCTGTAGATTTTGGCCTCTAGCTCAGCCGCCACCTAGGGAAACCTACCAAACCTGTGCATTTCTGAAAACTAGAGACCTAGGGGGATCCAAGGAGGGGTGACTTGCGGGGCTCGGACCAGGTTCTGTTACCCAGAATCCTTTGCAAACCTCAAAATTTGGCTAAAAAAACACATGTTCCTCACATTTCTGTGGCAGAAAGTTCTGGAATCTGAGAGGAGCCACAAATTTCCTTCCACCCAGCGTTCCCCCACGTCTCCCGATAAAAATGATACCTCACTTGTGTGGGTAGGCCTAGCGCCCGCGACAGGATATGCCCCAAAACACAACGTGGACATATCACAGAAAACAGAGCTGTTTTTAGCAAAGTGACTACCTGTAGATTTTGGCCTCTAGCTCAGCCGCCACCTAGGGAAACCTACCAAACCTGTGCATTTCTGAAAACTAGAGACCTAGGGGGATCCAAGGAGGGGTGACTTGCGGGGCTCGGACCAGGTTCTGTTACCCAGAATCCTTTGCAAACCTCAAAATTTGGCTAAAAAAACACATGTCCCTCACATTTCTGTGGCAGAAAGTTCTGGAATCTGAGAGGAGCTACAAATTTCCTTCCACCCAGCGTTCCCCCAAGTCTCCCGATAAAAATGATACCTCACTTGCATGGGTAGGCCTAGCGCCGGTGACAGGAAACACCCCAAAGCGCAACGTGGACACATCCTAAATTTTGGAAAAAAACAGAGGTGTTTTTTGCGAAGTGCCTACCTGTAGATTTTGGCCTCTAGCTCAGCCGCCACCTAGGGAAACCTACCAAACCTGTGCATTTCTGAAAACTAGAGACCTAGGGGAATCCAAGGAGGGGTGACTTGCGGGGCTCGGACCAGGTTCTGTTACCCAGAATCCTTTGCAAACCTCAAAATGTGGCTAAAATAACACATGTTCCTCACATTTCTGTGGCAGAAAGTTCTGGAATCTGAGAGGAGCTACAAATTTCCTTCCACCCAGCGTTCCCCCACGTCTCCCGTAAAAATGATACCTCACTTGTGTGGGTAGGCCTACCGCCCGCGACAGGATATGCCCCAAAACACAACGTGGACATATCACAGAAAACAGAGCTGTTTTTAGCAAAGTGACTACCTGTAGATTTTGGCCTCTAGCTCAGCCGCCACCTAGGGAAACCTACCAAACCTGTGCATTTCTGAAAACTAGAGACCTAGGGGGATCCAAGGAGGGGTGACTTGCGGGGCTCGGACCAGGTTCTGTTACCCAGAATCCTTTGCAAACCTCAAAATTTGGCTAAAAAAACACATGTCCCTCACATTTCTGTGGCAGAAAGTTCTGGAATCTGAGAGGAGCTACAAATTTCCTTCCACCCAGCGTTCCCCCACGTCTCCCGATAAAAATGATACCTCACTTGTGTGGGTAGGCCTACCGCCCGCGACAGGATATGCCCCAAAACACAACGTGGACATATCACAGAAAACAGAGCTGTTTTTAGCAAAGTGACTACCTGTAGATTTTGGCCTCTAGCTCAGCCGCCACCTAGGGAAACCTACCAAACCTGTGCATTTCTGAAAACTAGAGACCTAGGGGGATCCAAGGAGGGGTGACTTGCGGGGCTCGGACCAGGTTCTGTTACCCAGAATCCTTTGCAAACCTCAAAATTTGGCTAAAAAAACACATGTCCCTCACATTTCTGTGGCAGAAAGTTCTGGAATCTGAGAGGAGCTACAAATTTCCTTCCACCCAGCATTCCCCCAAGTCTCCCGATAAAAATGATACCTCACTTGCGTGGGTAGGCCTAGCGCCGGCGACAGGAAACACCCCAAAGCGCAACGTGGACACATCCTAAATTTTGGAAAAAAACAGAGGTGTTTTTTGCGAAGTGCCTACCTGTAGATTTTGGCCTCTAGCTCAGCCGCCACCTAGGGAAACCTACCAAACCTGTGCATTTCTGAAAACTAGAGACCTAGGGGAATCCAAGGAGGGGTGACTTGCGGGGCTCGGACCAGGTTCTGTTACCCAGAATCCTTTGCAAACCTCAAAATTTGGCTAAAATAACACATGTCCCTCACATTTCTGTGGCAGAAAGTTCTGGAATCTGAGAGGAGCTACAAATTTCCTTCCACCCAGCGTTCCCCCAAGTCTCCCGATAAAAATGATACCTCACTTGCGTGGGTAGGCCTAGCGCCTGCGACAGGAAACACCCCAAAGCGCAACGTGGACACATCCACAATTTTGGGAGAAAACAGTGCCTACCTGCGGATTTTGGCCTGTAGCTCACCCGGCGCCTAGGGAAACCTACCAAACCAGTGCATTTCTGAAAACTAGAGACCTAGGGGAATCCAAGGAGGGGTGACTTGCGGGGCTCGGACCAGGTTCTGTTACCCAGAATCCTTTGCAAACCTCAAAATTTGGCTAAAAAAACACATGTTCCTCACATTTCTGTGGCAGAAAGTTCTGGAATCTGATAGGAGCCACAAATTTCCTTCCACCCAGCGTTCCCCCAAGTCTCCCGATAAAAATGATACCTCACTTGTGTGGGTGGCCCAGGTGCCTGCAAAATAATAAGGCCCAAAACCTGAAGGGATAGAAGGGATAGCACAGCAAGTTTATAAGGGCATATTCTTTTATACATCTTTAGACGGACTCTGCTTTGGGGACCCACATAAGTGAGGTGTCATTTTACTTGGGAGACTGAGGGGAAAACTGGGGAGTAGGAATTTTGTGCTGGAGCGGTGATCCTACTAAGAAAAATCAGGAAAATATGCTTTTTTATGCAAATTGTGAGGTTTACAGAGGAGTCTGGGTAAGAAAATGTTGGGGGAGCCACACAAGCCACACCTCCCTAGACTCCTTGGGGTGCCTAGTTTTAAAAAGTTTCTGGGTTTTGTAGGTTTCCCTACATGACGGCCGCACCCAGGACCAAAAACATAGGTGGGCCCTCCCCCCCAAACACAGGTATTTTTGGAATATATCACTTTGATGTGTGCACATACGTCCGTGATGTGCCAAACACTAAAATTGTGAAAAGAAACACACTTAGGTTATGTGAAGAAGACCCCTCACCCACCAACCAAGTTGGTGGCATGCTTCATCATCGGGGTCCCACCTGAGGCACCTAGCGTGTCTCAAGTGTGCTGCGACGCCTGATTACAGCGGAGCAGGTTTTGTCATTTGTACCACACATACTGGTTGGATTTGGCACGAGGGTGAGTGATGGTTCAGTAGATCAAATTTTATTAACAAGAGATTTCACAAAAGTGAAATGCACTGGTAATAACTGAAAGGCCAAAAAACTGAACCAATGACTCACAGCTCGTGAGCTGTAAAGCCACGACAAGGCACCAACCGCTTTACAGTCCATTCACACACCTTTCATACATGACATGCACTAGACCATTCACGCCGCCAGCCACGGGCCCAGCACATTACAAGACTCGCATCCACAGACAGCGCCAGTCAAGGGCCCATCACTTTCATACGCCCACATGCCTGATACAGCAATCACACCAGCTGATGAGTGTGTGGACTGGCGTTTGGCCGGCACTGCCAGCCAAGCGCCACCCCACCCACACCACCAGCCAAGCGCCACCCCACACACACCGCCAGCCCAGCGCCACCCCACACACACCGCCAGCCCAGCGCCACCCCACACACACCGCCAGCCAAGCGCCACCCCACACACACCGCCAGCCAAGCGCCACCCCACACACACCGCCAGCCAAGCGCCACCACACCCACGCCGCCAGCCAAGCGCCACTTTACACATGCCATCCCCTTTTTTTTGTTTTTAAACAACAAAGAAACCACTAATCATAAATTAGTACAAAACTACAAACACAAAAGCTCTAACTGAATACATGACTAATGCCAACCGTGAAACCGAACATATAAAAATATAAAACACCAGTTTACGCTCACGGAATTTCCCAATAATTCTTCTGTGTGTGGTAGCTCCTGAAACAGCCACCCACACACAGCCCAGGCTTTGAAGGACAATCAGGGCAGTACATCCTAGTCTCCTTCCTGATACCTCTTCGAGCACAGACTCTACATCTCTTAGCAGGAAAGTTTTTTTTGGCCGTGGGAGGAATGTGCTCAGCAAAGTGACGATCTTTCAATCTAGCCACATCCTCCACCACTGCTTCTCTAGGAACTCTTGCCTGTTCCAGCACAACAAGGCTAGCTATGATAGACTCCTGAAATTTCACAAATGTCATCCTTGACTCTGGAGAACTATCCTTAAACACAACAAAAGCATTAAAAGTTGCCAAGTGGAACAAGTGAAGCGCTAATTTCTTATACCACACATAAGACTTACGAGCAGCAGTGTAAGGTTCTAACCTCTGATCTACTCTATCAACACCACCCATGTGCTTATTATAGTCTAAGATGCACACAGGTTTGCGCACTTCGGCAACCTGACCCCAAACAGCCACAGGTGAAGTACTCTCATCATGGATGGTGCTTAGCATGTATACATCCCTCTTGTCTACAAATTTCAGAGCTAGCAGCTCATCATTCCGCAAGGCACTGCACTGTCCCTTCTCAAGTTTTTTACAGACAAGCTCTTTTGGATAGCCTTTCCGATTAGAGCGGATTGTGCCACAAGCAACAGTGTCCACTCTGAACAACTCCTTGAACAACCGAACTCCAGTGTAGAAGTTATCTACATATAAATGGTGACCTTTGTTAAACAGTCGTCTACCAAGTTCCCACACAATTTTCTCACTAACTCCAAAAGTGGGAGGACAACCAGGGGGGTCAATATTGGAATCCCTACCAGTGTAGACCCGGAAATTATAAACATATCCTGTACTACTTTCTGACAGCATATACAATTTAATTCCATACCGTGCCCTCTTGCTAGGAATGTACTGCCTAAAAACCAAACGACCCTTGAACAGGACCAAAGACTCATCTACAGATATTTCTTTCCCTGGAACATAGATCTCTGAAAACCGATCTACCAAATGATCAAGGACAGGTCTAATCTTAAAAAGACGGTCAGAATCAGGATGATCTCGTGGCAAGGCTAAAGCATTATCTACAAAATGCAACATCCGAAGAAGAAGCTCATACCGGTTACGACTCATGATGGCAGGAAATATAGCAGTTGCCATCAAGGGACTAGTAGACCAATATGAAGACAGCGACGGCTTCCTTATCAGCCCCATCAAAAAAGTTAAACCCAAGAACTTTTTCAACTCTTCCAGATTTGTGGGAATCCACCGGCTAGCTCTAGAGTGTGGCCTAAGTCTGGCAGCGTTGTCCCTCAAAAACTGCTCTGCATACAAATTAGTCTGCTCAACAATCTCTTCCAAAAATATATCGTCCATAAACAACTCAAAAAAGTTGACGGGCAAAAAGTTTTCCGTATTAACTCGACACCCTGGAAAACCAGTAAACGCAGGCAACTGTGGCTGCTCCATGTTTGGTGCAACCCATGCGTCAGGTCTTCCAATGGGAAGCCTTTCAGCCGCTGGCTCCTGCACCATTGGCACATCACTGTCCTCCTCTAAAACAGGCCCTTCATCAGCACTGAGAGTGGCTTCATCATCAGATGATTCATCTCTGACAGAAAATTCACTTCCAGAATCCTGCACTTCCTCCTCTGCCTCAGATGCAGAGTCAGTCTCATATTCATGGTCAGAAGATGACTCAAAAAGCACACTAACAACCTGCTGAGCGGTCATCCTACGGCTGGCCATGATCCTTCCTACTAAAATTAACTGGACAAATACACCACCAACAACCAGCACTGTGTAAGATAAGTAACAAAGTATAGGTTTATCACTAAGAATTATAAACTCAAAAACTATACTGCTCACTTGCCTGAAAAAGCTTGACTCACCAGCAACTACTCTGCACAGCCACAGCAATCACCAACGATATCCCACTAAAAAGAGAAAAAAAAAAGCAAATTAGACATAAGACAACACAATAATCATTGTGCATAACTCTAAGGACAATTTCACACACAATCCTGCATTCAGTACACCACCTACAAACATGTCATTCATGCATTGCAACAATACTCACTTGGAGTAAATTTATTTACTTACCTAAAACATGCAACTACGCAAACCGCAGGACAACTACTGCCAAAACTGCAACAAGCCACAGCAAAGTCAGCAAAAGCTTAGAACTAAAACAAAAAGGAGAAAAACTGTTATTATCATAAAAGTAAATACTTCGCCAGTTGACAAACACTCCGCCACTAACCATTTTTTCATTTTCCCGAGTCTAGTCTTCTCTGCTTGGGGGAAGATGGGCCTAAAAAAAAAATAGGCCAATCTACCCCCAAGGGGAGGGGGCAGAAATCACCCAGATTACATTGCACCCTTTGGGGGGGGGCGACCCTTGCCCAAGGTGCCACACCCCCACACAAAGCACACACACACATACATAGTATCCCTGGCGCTATGGGGATTCTGCCCCCCTTGGGGACAGAAAGGCCTAAAAAATAGGCATATCTGCCCCCTAGGGGGGCAGAACTGCCCAAAAATACATGTGGGACCCTGGGGGCGACCCTTGCCCATGGGGCCACCCCCCAACACAAAAAATAAAAATCAACAATAAAATCCCTGGTGTCTAGTGGCTTTCTGCCCCCCTTGGGGGCAGATCGGCCTAAAAATAGGGCCAATCTGCCCCCAAGGGGGGCAGAAACGACAATAAATACATTGCGCCCCTGGGGGGAGCGACCCTTGCCCAAGGGGCCACCCCCCAACACAAAGCACACATACATACATACTATTTCTGGCGCTATTGGGATTCTGCCCCCCTTGGGGGCAGAAAGGCCTAAAAAAAATAGGCCTCTCTGCCCCCAAGGGGGGCAGAACTGCCCAAAAATACATGAGGGCCCCTGGGGGCGACCCTTGCCCAAGGGGCCGCCCCCCAACACAAAAAATACACATCAACAATAAAATCCCTGGTGTCTAGTGGCTTTCTGCCCCCCTTGGGGGCAGATCGGCCTAAAAATAGGGCCAATCTGCCCCCAAGGGGGGCAGAAACGACAATAAATACATTGCGCCCCTGGGGGGAGCGACCCTTGCCCAAGGGGCCACCCCCCAACACAAAGCACACATACATACATACTATTTCTGGCGCTATTGGGATTCTGCCCCCCTTGGGGGCAGAAAGGCCTAAAAAAAATAGGCCTCTCTGCCCCCAAGGGGGGCAGAACTGCCCAAAAATACATGAGGGCCCCTGGGGGCGACCCTTGCCCAAGGGGCCGCCCCCCAACACAAAAAATACACATCAACAATAAAATCCCTGGTGTCTAGTGGCTTTCTGCCCCCCTTGGGGGCAGATCGGCCTAAAAATAGGGCTAATCTGCCCCCAAGGGGGGCAGAAACGACAATAAATACATTGCGCCCCTGGGGGGAGCGACCCTTGCCCAAGGGGCCACCCCCCAACACAAAGCACACATACATACATACTATTTCTGGCGCTATTGGGATTCTGCCCCCCTTGGGGGCAGAAAGGCCTAAAAAAAATAGGCCTCTCTGCCCCCAAGGGGGGCAGAACTGCCCAAAAATACATGAGGGCCCCTGGGGGCGACCCTTGCCCAAGGGGCCGCCCCCCAACACAAAAAATACACATCAACAATAAAATCCCTGGTGTCTAGTGGCTTTCTGCCCCCCTTGGGGGCAGATCGGCCTAAAAATAGGGCCAATCTGCCCCCAGGGGGGGCAGAAACGACGTAAAATACATTTGCCCCCAAAGGGGAGCGACCCTTGCCAAAGGGGCCGCCCCCCAACACAAAAAATACAAATCAACAATAAAATCCCTGGTGTCTAGTGGCTTTCTGCCCCCCTTGGGGGCAGATCGGCCTAAAAATAGGGCCAATCTGCCCCCAGGGGGGGCAGAAACGACGTAAATTACATGTGCCCCCAAAGGGGAGCGACCCTTGCCCAAGGGGCCGCCCCCCAACACAAAAAATACACAGCAACAATAAAATCCCTGGTGTCTAGTGGCTTTCTGCCCCCCTTGGGGGCAGATCGGCCTAAAAATAGGGCCAATCTGCCCCCAGGGGGGGCAGAAACGACGTAAAAAGCATGTGCCCCCAAAGGGGAGCGACCCTTGCCCAAGGGGTCGCTCCCCTACACTAATATTCACTCACACACACACACATACAGAAATCCCTGGTGTCTAGTGGGCATTCCTGCTGCCCGATCGCATCGCGATCGGGCAGCAGGAATGCTCAAAGAGACATCGAGGGAAAGGAAAACCCTTTCCTTTCCCTCGATGCCTCTCTGAGAGCACCCCCACCCCGCACGAAGGTGAAATACTCACCTTCTCCCTTGACGCGCTGGAAGCAAATGGCTTCCAGCGCGTCATTCCCCGTTTCCATGAAATCAGCGCGCGATCGCGCGCTGACGTCATGGGGGGGGCGGGGGGGGGGGTGGGCGTGAAAGGGGAAGGGATTCCCCTTTCAGCCCTGGCCTGGGGGTGTTGGGGGGCGGCCCTCGGGGGAAGCGCTAGCGCTTCCCCCGACTGCCAGTCCCTGGACGTAATGGTTACGTCCATGGCGCCACACGGGCGCTGCCATGGACGTAACCATTATGTCCGTGGCGGGGAAGGGGTTAAGGTGGCTCCATGTTATCTAATGGTCATTGACCCAGAGGCAACTGAAGATTTTTGTTTTTCTAAAGTTCCTGGGTTTTCTACCTTAAAACGTATCTGTGTGTCATCTGCATAGGTAATACATGTGGATTCAAAAGCATTCATCAGTTCTGGGAAGGATTTCATGTAGATTCTGTTGAAAAAGAGGGGTGAGATGACAGGGCCTTGAGGAGTCTTGCCTTTATGCTGTAGTATTTTGATGAGCAAGGTTAGTATAGATCACATGTGTTCTATTGTGTAGCTAAGATGAGATTCAAGTTAGAGCGGTGCGCTCAGTGCTGGCTTCCTTGAATCCTACAATTAATGTGTTATGATAGACTGTGTCAAAAGCAGATGTATATACCTTCAGTATGATAAAAGAGGCACCATTAGAAGAGGTCTAACAGTCAACACTGTTCAATCACATACTAATAGGAGTTCATCATCAGGATTCTACTTGATATTGGCCTGAGACACTGCTAAATAAATAATAAAATACAAAAACGCATGGAATATGAATACACAATCAAAAACACAAAAGAAAGCTGACATCTCAGCCCAAAAATATGTGTATGGATAACAGCAATCATTTCATTACTTATGATAGGCATGTACTTATCTATCACCAGGAAGGCGCAGAATGGAATCCTGGTTCACTGACAAAATATTGATGTAAACAAAATCAATTCCCTAAAATATTGGAAAATAGATATTGTTTACAAAATTACTGTATTCCTATACTTAACTAACAAAAGCATAAATATCGATGGCCAAAATATTTCTGTGAAAAATACGTATTTTCATTTATATCGATAATATAATTATCAGACACAAAAATGTTGTGACCTTTAAATAAACATATGAATACACACAAATAACGGAGCATAAAATATCGACTCCATAAATATTGGTAAAAAGCAATAGTTTTAGAACAAAAGCATGCAAATAACAAAGCTTCACATAAAAAATTAAGATTCACCATTACAAAATATCGATCTTTATTCTAACAACATTATAACAATGGTACATTATTAAAATAAACATACATAAGCCCAACAAAAGGAAAACAAATCAAAGCATCAAAATGTTAATAAATAATACTATAACAAGTATAAAGATTTACCAAATAAACACAAATTATTTTCTATAAATAGATAATATCCAAATTAAAACAAATATACATATCTATGTGTGTGTGTGTGTGTATATATATATATATATATATATATACATATATATATATACATACATATATATATATATATATATATATATATGACATTATAAAATACACACAAACTAGTATTCACCATAAATAGTAATATTAGAAAAAATAAACAAACTAAAAGAAAATAAAAGAAAACTAACCAATAAAAATACAATGGCAACAAAATTAAACAATACAATTCAGCAATCAACATAACTAATAATAAAAAGGCACACACAATGTAAGTAAATGTGTCTCCAAAAGCTACAAAAGCTGCAAGGTGACAAAACTCTTCTGGGCTGCAAACAGAAGTGGAGAAAATGTGCACTACTACCTTCCAAATTATTTAAAATATTTATTTATGCTGTATTATACGAATGCTACAAAATAATTACTGCAACTTGAAGAAAATACCAAAAAGCAAAAAAAGACAAAAATGAAATGAATGGACTAAAACTAATAAAAAGTAAGTAAAATCCATCAGCCCTCACTAACCACCAATGAACAAACATTCCAACTAAAAATAAACACTTTTTTCCAACAGAAATAAGGCACCTGACATTACAAGAAACACAACAGAAAAACTGAAAATAAAGCGTTAAATTTCCAGCCACCACAGACATGTAAGTATGAAATAGTAAACACAACGGATAATTTCGGATGTTAATGGTAAACAGATTATACATTTCTAAACAATTAATACTTCATATTATTACACTATTTTTTGACAAAATGACAGAAAGAGCAGGATACATTACATCACAGAAAGGGAAACAATTACTCTCCCACCTGGGCTACACTTACAGCAAAGAAAGTACGAGCACACAAACAGTCAGCAGGAAATGTATTAAATATTACTCTAATGCCTACTACAGAAGGGTTACTATAAAATATGATGTTGTTGTGTAAGGGGACACAGCCAGTTCCCTAATGTTACAGGTCTCAAAGTAAGGCATGTACTAAAAGATTTAAGAGAGGCTAGCACTAGTTCCTAAGAGTCCACAATGAAAGTATTAAAAGAAGTATTTCCCAAAATCCATGACCACATCAGAGATCACCTACAGCCTTTATCAACCTTAAACCGCTTAGTAGCATAAACTAAAAAAAAGAGTGACACCTCTCCTATCCCTAGTAGATACCAAGATATCAACATTTCTGAACACTTAACTATCACACATGCTGAGGAACAGTTCCTCTTACATGATAACCTCAATAACACTATCTCAAAAATGGATGATGGATGGCACATTAAAAATGTTCCCCAAACCATTCACTCAGATTTACACCATACATGGTGAATACCAAAACACTAATATATCATTTTCATATACCCTTCTACCTACTAAATGAAGTAATACTTACTTGAACTACTAAACTACTAAACAACATGAAAAGTAAAACAAATAACTATACCCCACATAAAATAATTGATTTTGAACAAACCATGATTCAAACTATCCTAAAACTGTCGCCACACACAGCCATAAAAGACTGTTACTACTGCTTTAATCAAAGTATCTGGGGACACATCCAGTAGTCTGCACTAAGGGCCCAATTCACAAAGGGGCTTACGACTTGTAAAGTTTCAAATTCAGAATCTCCACACTCATTTGTGAAATCTCCGTTCTGCATTGCACAGTGTGAAGGTTCCATCCTGAGTGCGGAAGCTCCACCCTGAGTGCTGAGTCTCTGCACTCTTAACTTTATGAATCACAAGTCCCTTTGTGAATCAGGCCCTAATTGTAGAGTATGCAACAAAGATCCAATTTACCTTTACATAAAAAAGATGATAGCACTAGCCTGTGTCCCTATCAAAAAGGTAGCTCACCACTACAACATACATATAGAAAGCCCTTTCTACCCAAAAAACAAACACTGTCCACGTCCCATAATCGACTATTTTGAAGACACCAGGGTTTGCAGACTACATCGTCCAAGACACAGGTGCCAAGTCAAATTCCAAATGCCATGATGGAATGTCTTTGACAACGTCATGGCACAGGAAGCCAACAAAATAATAATGCCATGGAAGGATGACACTATGCCTTCCAATCCACACTAGGCAGAACCCAACCTACACTATACAAATTCATTGAAACCCTCCACAAAGAACAGAGCTAATAAGAATTACAAATGGAACAATCAGAAACCCAAATTAAAACTAAAGTAACTAAACAAACCAATAGAATGTACAATAGGCTTCAAATAAATTAAAGTAAAACTCTATGTTAACAAAGGAGTACACTACTTAGAATTAGTAGCCAAAACCCTACTATAAAAAAAATCAAATTCCCCACATAACACTCAAAAATCCAAAGTAAAAACCAGTGCCAATAAAAGACTTTTTAACTAAGTATTAAATCAATTATTTTGAAACGTCAGTTTAATAAAATACATAACACAAATTACAGGTTAAGAGTCTGCTTAGGAGTTTGGCGGTCCTAAGACCGCCAGATTTGCAGTGGCAGTCTGACCACCACAATCTTGATGATTCAATAGAGAGATTATGATCCTGAAGTTCAGGCCTCCAGGAGATTGCCGCCTCCACCAGGATCAAAGATCCCGACGGGCTGGCAGTGGTGAAAGTTGTGTTCAGCCATGGCGGTGCCAAATTCAGCACTGGTGTGTTGATTATAACTTTCCTTTCTGACAGCCTTTTCATGGCAGAGTCACCGCCATGGAAAGGCTGTCAGAAAGGCAGTGTTGGGGCCACCGGAGGGCCTGCACTGCCCATGCCATGACATGCAGGCAGTTCACATTCTAAGGGTGCTGTGCGCAATGGCATTGGCCTCAATTCCCTAAGGGACCTGAGGCCAATGCCGCCACACTGTTTCCACTGGTCAGCCTGGCAGAAACATCGTAATATGACAGTGGGGAGTCCGCCAGATTGACGGCTGCCTCCTCACCGCCGTATTGGAGTTCGGCCAGTCAGAGCGCTGAACTCATAATAAGACCATAAGTAAGATTAGTAAAATTAGTAGATATATGAATAATTTAAAAAATGAAGTCACCAACTACCAAAATGTATAACATAAATAAATTCAAATGAAAATAATGAAATAAAACAAAAAATATTTAAAAAACAATCATATCAAATACAAAATCATAAATAAATATCACATTTTCAACCCAACAACAAATAACTTAAGTATAACTTACAATTATGTAGCAACTGGTCTTTCTCCATCACCATGCAGTAAAAAATGCTACTCTCCAAAAAGGGAAAAACAAGGAGCCCCTCCCAAAAACTGCAAAAATAAGACAGGCCCAATAAAAATCCATTGAAGTAATCCAAATTCTTAAGGAACCATAAAACCCTGAAACAATATTAAAGGAAAAAACATTTTGGGTAAACCAAAAAATCAAAGGAACTCAAAATTAAAATTATTGTTTTGTTAGAAACAATAATACATTCCTTTAAAAAAATCAGCAAAATCCAAATGTCCATACAACACCTTCCCATTCATAGACCTGTTGAAAAGGAGGCCATACCTGCCCACAAAAAACAGTACATCTAAGCATAAACGTAACCATAACAATAAAGGCATACGAAGTTGATAATAAAACATAAACTAGTATATAAAAATGATATCTTACTAACAAGTACAACCCATGCTCAATGGAACAATGAGCCAACAAAAACACAAAACTCAAATTAAATGTTTCAAAAACCATAAAGCTACACTCAAACCACCATTTACTACTACTCACTACATCCCCATAATCCTAAAACCCTATAAAAAACATTACAAAGGGGGTCATTACAACCCTGGCGGATGGTGGAGAACCGGCGGTAAGACCGCCAACAGGCTGGCGGTCTTACCTTGGTATATTATGACCATGGCGGTTACTGCCATGGTCAACCGCCGGTTCTCCATCCCGCCCGCCAGGCTGGAGGCCTGGGTCTCCAGCCCGAGGGCCGTCTGTATACCGCCGGCGGTATTTTGACCCGGCTTACCGCCGTGGATTTACAGCGGTTTGCACCGCCATGAAATCCATGGCGGTAAGCACTATCAGTGGCAGGGAATTCCTTCCCTGGCACTGATAGGGGTCTCCCCCGCCCCCCACCCCGACTCCCTCCCCTACACCCCCCACCACCCCTGCCACCCCCCAAAGGTGGCAGGGCCCCCCTCCCCACCCCGACCCCCAACATAACATTACTCACACAGACCTGACACGCATGCAGGCAACACACACGCACACACACACCGACATACATGCCTACATCCACACACACATTCAGACTCGCACACCCACATTCAAACATACACGCACACATCCATACAGACATACCTACAGACATACACGCACTCATTCCCATACACACAACACCCCCGCAAGCATACACGCACTCACACCCCCCTCTACATACACAGGCGCACACCCCCATGCACCCACACAACACACAACACCCCCCCACCCCCCTCCCCTAACGGACGATCGACTTACCTGTTCTGTCGATCCTCCGGGAGGGGACGGGAGCCATGGGGGCAGCTCTGCCGACACCACACCGTCAACAGAACACCGCCACGGCGAATCACAGGACGTGATTTGCTGGGCGGTGTTCTGTTGGCGTGGCGGTGGAGGTGGAGCAACCTCCACTTCCCTGCCGCCCACAAGTATGGCTGTTGGCGGCTCTCCATCAGAATAACGACGGGGAGTAGCCAACAGTCATAATACGCAGAGCGGCAAACCGCCTGCACAGGCGGTCTTCCACATGGCGGTCCCTCGGCGGTCTTGCAAAAAGACCGCCGAGGTCGTAATGACCCCCAAAATGTCTTACCTGCTCTGATGAATGGCAGCAGCTTCCTTGTAAATGTACCAAAATTGAGACAAATAGCCTATAAGAGATGTTAGTGGAAACAAATGTCTGATACATGAAAATAAGAAAAAACACAATTTACCTATAGAAAACAGTAGGGGGTAAATATAAAAATGTCTATAAAATGAGTAAAAAATGTTAAACATGTCTGAAAACCTAAACTGTACAACACTGCATATATATTATTTACATGTTTTATTTATTATGTAACAATTACTAACATGTTGTTTAAAAATAACCATATTATTGTGTTTCCTATTTGTAAAAATATTTATACAATAAAAAACATATCCATATACATTCAATGAAGGAAAAAAGCATACAAAAATACAAAGTTTGTATGTACTTTTATTATCATTAAAAGAATAAAAAATTCATTATGTATGTAAAAAGTGAAACTCTATTTCCATTGTAATCTAGTTTGGAGAAAAGGTTGGGCAGCACCAAAGGACTTAAATGTACTAGTTCCACTCCAATCTAAGCCATTTCAGATAAATATTCAAAACTATTCTATTCTAAGCGATTTATAGATCACATGGCTACCTAAGTGGGCCTTCCAGTGCTATAAACATTCGAGCAAACTTCAACCCCCCAGGGAAACCATATTCCCGACTTCAGGAGAAAGAACTGAGGGCCTGAATATGAGTTTGGCGTCCGAGGATCGCCAAACTTGCGGTGGCAGTCGGACCGCCTCACTCCTGGCTGTAAAACTGACAGATTACGATCCTGGCAGTCGGACCACCAGGAGACCACTGCCACAGCCATGATCATGGATCCCAATGGGTTGGCAGTGGTCAGATTCGTGATCAGCCATGCTACTCACAACTCCCCTTTCCGCCAGCCTTTCCATGGCAGGTGCACCACCATGGAAAGACAGTACAGGGGCCTCCCCTGCCAGCACCCTTGTAATGCAGACAGTGCTCATTTTGAGAGTGCTTGTGTGTGACAGCAATGTCCTCGACTGCTTTAGGGAGCTGGGGCTATTGCTGCCACACTGTTTCCACTGGGTTGACTGGCTGAAACATCGTAATACAACGTTTCTGCCAGTCATCCCATTGGAAACATCGTGTGGGTGTGAGGCCACCGGCTTGATGGCAGATTCATTCCCGCCACATTACTGCCACCGAGATTGTAATCAGGCCCTTGCTTTGCAAACAGCCATAATTTTAAGTGCTTCCTAAACCTTACTTCATTTTCTATTTAGCTAAACCTATCTGGTAAGGAGTTCCATAACTTGGGGGTCAGATAGGAAAAAGAGCAGCCATCGCGCCTTACTTTACAGATTATTGGAATTTACAGTTCACTAGCAGACCTTAAAGCTTGGATGTGTGTACAGAGCTGTAGCAAAGACTGTGGACCTTATTTTGAGGTTGGCGGTCCTAGGACCGCCAGCCTCGTGGTGGCAGTTGGACCCCCGCAACCTGGGCAGGGCATGGACAGTACAGGGGCCACCCTGCCCAGTACTGCAGACAGTTCTCATTCAGAGGGTGCTGGAGTTCTAGGATATTAGCCTTGGCTCCCTTAAAGGAGCCGTGGCCAGTATCCTAGCACTGTTCCCTCCGGTCTGCCCAGTGGGAACAGGTATTAAAATGTTCCTGCCAGTCAGCCCAGCGAGAACATTGTAAAACACTCGAGTGAATGCCACCGATGTGACGGTGGCGTCCTCCCCACGGATTTGACTGTCTGCTTTTAGGACCACCAAAGGAAAATAGTTATGAGGGGATTCCCTGAACAAATAAGCGTAGCTCAAACAGGGAATTAACCAATGTAGAAAAAACTACTAAGAGAGCTACTCAAATACACATGAAGATGCTATAATCTTCAAGAAGACAACAATATAGTTGTAACTAATAATAACTAAATGTAACAGACCAATTATAGACACATGATATCAGGCTGCTGTACTCAAGCAATTACTCACAGATAGAATAATCCTATTACATAATTTTATATGAATTTTTTATTTTTATTATTCAATAATAGTACAATCATAGAAAAATATATACATTATTTCATGAAAAACAAACGAAGTACCTAAATCAGACATACCACAAGCACACTAGACGAAACAAATGAAAAGAGGTGTCTTATCTACAAGTGGAACATAACATCAATAAAGCTAATCCTAATAACATAGTGAGGCTAAAACAATTCTTAATAATAGAGATATATAAATATAGATTCTTCTAGTACATTAATATTGATAATCTAATACACAAAAGGAAAAACAATGCTGACGTAGTTCTATCGAAGTGGTACCGTAGGGACCAAAGGGCCTATGCGCGTTTCGGTGTTTTATGATATTATGGGTCACCTTCTTCAGGGCCGTTCCCAGTGGTGCTGTTCAATAGTGGTCTAGTCTTAGCAGCCAAATCTTCTGGTCAATTTAGATTTGTCTCTTTGCATTATGTTGCCCGTAGAGCGCGCACTGTCCTTATGTTGACAGTTCTCCCCCCTCCCGAATGCGCTCTAGGGCCTGGTTTGTCTGGGTTTAGGCGGTGAAAACGCTGCACTAGTCGTGGAGCATGAATGTCAGATGCTGAGATCCATGAGTCGTTCTCTGGACCGTACCCTTTCCAGGATATTAGATACCAGAGAGTACAATTTCTAAATTTTGAATCCAAAACCTGTTTTACTTTGTATTCCAGTTCTCCTTGTACCAGTACTGGATTTGGCTGAGAGCGAGTTTTCTGGAAAGCTCTTTTTAGGAGATAAGTATGGAACACGGGATGAATACGTAGTGATTTTGGTAACTGTATTTTGTAGGATACTGGATTGATCTGTTGAAGAACTGTGTAAGGACCTATATATTTGGGATTAAACATCTGTCTTTTCTTGAAGTCAATGTGACGTGTGGAAAGCCACACTCTATCTCCTGGCTTATATTGTGGTCCCTCACAATGGTTTTTGTCATAATGTTTCTTATACTTTTGTTTTGCTTTGTTCAGATGTTGCTGGATTTGATTCTGGGCTTGATGGAGTTGTCATATTGTTTCTGACACTCCTGGTGTAAGTGAACTTTCTTGTGATTGGCAAAGTATCTGGGTGATAACCAAATAGACCAAAAAAGGGCGTCGCTCCAGTAGAAGAATGATACGAGTTATTGTAGGCCAATTCAGCTAACCAAAGCACTGATACCCAGGAATGAAGTGCTTTTTCAGCGTAAGCACGCAAATATTGTTTCAATGTTTGATTGAGTCTCTCAGTTTGTCCATCTGTTTGAGGATGGTGACTGGTAGATAATGTAGTTGTAACTTGTAGTGTTTTGCACTATGTTTTCCAGAAGTTAGAGGCAAATTGTGATCCTCGATCGGAAATAATAATGTTTGGTAATCCATGATAACGGACCACTTGATTTAAAAGTATTGTTGCCAATTCACTGGAGGTAGGCAATTTCCTGCAAGCAATGAAATGTGCATATGTTGTGAGTCTATCCACCTCTACAAGAATTACTGAGTGATGTTGAACAACTGGCAGTCCTGTAATAAAGTCTATTGATATGTGTTCCCAAGGTTGGAGCGGAGTTGGGGGAGGATGTAACAATCCTTTTGGTTTTGAATTACTTGTGTTGGTATGGGCACAAACTTCACAGTTAGTTACCATTTGCTTGACGTCTTTTGTCAAAGTAGGCCACCAAAAATAACGTTGGATTAGTTCAAGTGTTTTAGGAATACCTGGATGACCTGCCGTAGGTATAATGTGCAACCAATGAAACACTAATTTGCGCAACTTGGTAGTAGGAACAAATAAACATGCATCATGAAAAGGTAGACCTTGTTTGATTGATCTTTTGGGGTTTGCTTGAGCCCATTTCTGCCATTTTTCGATGGTGAAAGAATTACGAATACTTTAAAAAAAATCTTCAGTTTTGAGGATACAAAGGATTTTGTCTGGAGCAAAGATAGCTCGTGGGGACTGGATTGTGGGTAACATGGTAGAGTCTTGTCTGGACAAGGCATCCGCTTTGCGATTATCTTTGCCGGGGTGAAAGGTTCCCACAAAATCAAACTCGGCAAAAAACAGCATCCATCGTAATTGTTGAGGAGTCAAAAGTCTAGCTGAACTCATGAACTGGAGATTACAATGATCTGTGTGTACTGTAATAGTGTATCCGGCGCCTAGCAAATAGTGTCTCCACTCTTTAAATGCATCACGAATTGCTAGGAGTTCTTTCTCAGCAATGACATAATTTTGTTCTGCGTCGTTTAGTTTTTGAGACATGTAAGCTACAGGGTGTAGCTGACCGGTATCTTTGTAGCATTGTGATAACACTGCACCAATTGCCACATCTGAAGCATCTTCTTCTACTATGAATGGATGTTCAGTGTCTGGGTGAGTCAAGACTGGGGCGATGGAGAAGGCTTCCTTTAAGATTGAAAAAGCCTTGTCAACTTCTGGAGACCATACAAATGGTTCTTTCTTTCGTAGTAACTTGGTGATTGGTGCCACTGTCTGTCAGAAGTGGTCAATGAACCTATGATGGAAATTTGCAAAATCAAGGAAACAATGAACATCTCAAACGGTTTTTGGGATTGGTCAATCGGATACTGCTTGCACTTTTCTTTCTGCCATGACCATGTCTTGAGGAGTAATGATGACCCCTTAAAATTCAACGGTGGTAACATGAAATTCACATTTGCTCAATTTGCAATATAAATTATGTTTCCGAAGGGCTGTGAGAATCTTTTGGACATGTTGTACATGTTCGACTTCGTTATCAGAATAGATTAAAATATCATCAATATAAACTATTGCAAATAGATCTGGATATTCTGTAAGGACATAATTCAGAAAAAATTGGAATGCCGCTGGAGCATGACTGTGTATTCAAATAGACCATATCTAGTTTTAAGGGCGGTTTTCCACTCGTCGCCTTCTCTCATCCTGACTAGGTGGTAAGCTCCTCTTAGGTCTAACTTGGTGTAAATGTTGGCCTTTTTTACTTGATCCATCAGGACAGGCATCAAGGGTAATGGGTATTTATTCTTTATTGTGATTTTGTTTAACCCTCCATAATCTATACAAGCCCCATTAGCCTTGGGAACAAAAAAAAGAGGAGATGCTGCAGGAGACTTGGAAGGACGGATAAATCCATTAGCTAGAAATTGGTCTAAATAGTTCCTTAGATATTTATTTTCGTGTTTAGACAGGGCATACACATGACAACTAGGGAGTATAGCACCGGGAGTCAAATCAATTTGACAGTCATAAGGTCTGTGCGGTGGCAAGGTTCCTGCTTCGTTTTCATCAAAAACATCAAGGAAGGATGAATACTGCAAAGGCAGCGTTACATCTTTTTCAGCGGCTGTGGCTATGTGGGCTTTGTGTGAATCTGTGCCACTTGATGTTTGGAGACATTTTTCTTTACACCTAAATGAAGAAAACGTGATTTTCCTTTCTTGACAGTTTATTACAGGATTATGGTAATTTAACCACGGCATTCCTAGAATAATTCCATACTGAGGAGCATGGATTACATCAAAGATTATTTTCTCTAAATGTTTGGTGTCTTGATTTCCCCCTTTATAGATCACAGACAAGGGGAAGGTCTGTAGAGTCACAGGACCTACAGCTAGGAGTTTTCCATCTACAGCGTGTATTATTTCTGGTGTTTTCTTCTTTTTACATGGGATCCCCCACGTTTGAATCAATTGTGCATCGATAAAATTACCAGTAGCCCCAGAATCTACTAAGGCTTTCTTTAGGTAAGCCTTTTGTTTTACCAGCACTTCTAGATCTAATTTTAAATGTCTTGACTCGAGTAAAACCATTTTAGCATCTTGTGAAGGGTCCACGGTTACACCCAAGAGCAACCCTTCCTTACATCTTGGGTGTTCTAGTTTTCCTGAGTGATCGGTGCATTTGCTACAACCTTCTTGGTAGGGGTTTGTTTATTTTTTGGTTTTGCTGGACATTCTTTAGCGAAATGGCCCTTTCGACCACAATACAGACATTGTCCGTTCTTTCTACGTAGATCTTTCTCCTCTTTTAAGGGCCGCCTGATGGTTCCTATTGCCAGGAAATGATTGTGCACTCTGCCGATCTGAACTACAAGGGTTAATTGCCAAGAATGAATCACGCACACTGCTTCTGATTCAACCATCAAGATTCAAATGCCAGGAAATGATTGCGCACTCTGCTGATCTGAACTGCAAGTGTTAATTGCCAAGAATGAATCGCGCACACTACTGCCGATTCAACCATCAAGATTCAAATGCCAGGAAATGATCGCGCACTCTGCTGATCTGAACTACAAGGGTTAATTGCCAAGAATGAATCACGCACACTGCTGCCGATTCAACCATCAAGATTCAAATGCCAGGAAATGATGGTGCACTCTGCCGATCTGAGCTGCAAGGGTTAATTGCCAAGAAACAATCACACACGCGATTTAATCAAAAGACCAAAAGTCGAAAATCTCTTGAAACGGAGTTGGGGGGCCTACCTGAACCTCCCCCTTACCGCCCTGCTTGAGGATCACCAAGGTAATAAGAACAGGGCCTGGAAATGTCCAAGTAGGCCTCTGGAAAGGAAGCCCTGGAAAATGCTCTGCACCGGGACCTCTGAATAGTGAGCATGTGGAGCTGGGCTGTGTTCCTTAAATAGACCCAAGCCCGCCCACCTGCCACACCCAGCCAGGCTGCAGGAAAGGCTTGAAAATGAACAATACATTGCAAACAGTATTAAAGACATTTCAAGATAAATACCTTCAATGCAAAAAGTTAATATGCAATATCAGCACACAATGCATGAATTATTACATTGCATAAGGTTTGCCTCTTTGCATTATGTTGCCCGTAGAGCGCACACTGTCCTGATGTTGGCACAAACATTGCAAATCAACTGTACAGAGAATGAGCATAGATTAATGACCTATAGCTGGCTGTAGTGATCACACCAGGAGTATATGCCAGGTCACCAACATCTGCAAAATGAATTGCCAGAGGGAACAGTAAGTGGGCATAGAAGTTGAAAATATCAGCATGCCATTGACAAACAAATTAAAACAAAAGTCATTGAAATGTGAAGTAACACTGTCCTACCTGTGTGTCATTGGAAGTATTGTCGGATCACATAGGTTCTGTTGTCTTCATCCTCATCCTCTGCCTCCTCATCCTCACTGTCCACAGAGTCTTCTGCTACCACATGGGCATCTCCAGCCTCCTCCTCCTGCAGGGATGGGACATGGCGTCTGAGGGTCAGGTTATGCAACATGCAGCATGCCACCACTATCTGGTAGACCTTCTTTGGTGAGTAGCACAGGGATCCACCTGTTAGATGGAGGCACTGGAACCTGCCCTTCAGGAGGCCGAAGATTCTTTCAATTATGCTTCTGGTTCGCCCATGTGCCTCATTATAACGTTCTTCTGCCCTTGTCCTGGCATTCCTCACAGGGGTCAGCAGCCATGATAGGTTTGGGTAACCAGAGTCACCTGCAAATATTGAGGGACAATATTTAGCCACACAGTATCCTATATGGCCCACACCATACCCATACACCAACATATACTGGGTGGGAACCAGGGCTCACCTATTAGCCACACCCTGTGCCTCTGTAGTTGGGCCATCACATTTGGGATGCTGCTATTCCGTGGGACAAAGGCATCATGCACCAACCCAGGATAGTTAGCATTGACGTGAGAGATGTACTGGTCCGCAAGGCACACCATCTGCACATTCATAGAGAGGAAGCTCTTACGATTCCTGAACATTTGTTCATTCTGCCGGGGGTGGGACAAAAGCAATATGGTGTTCCATCAATTGCCCAATTATGTTGGGGATATGTCCAATTGCATAAAACTCGGCCTTGACTGTGGCCAAATCTTCAACCTGGGGGAAAACAATGTAGCTGCACATGTGTTTTATAAGGGCAGACAACACTCTTGTCAGCACTATTGAGAACATTGGCTGTGACATGCCTGCTGCCAAGCCCACTGTCACTTGGAAAGAACCAGTTGCCAGGAAATGGAGTGCAGATAGCACGTTCACAAGAGGGAGGATCCCAGTAGAGTGACGGATAGCAGATATCAGGCCAGGCTCCAATTGGGCACAGAGATCTGTGATTGTGCCCTGTCAACTCTATAGGTGAGGATAATGTGCCTGTCCTCTCGTGTTGCCTATTCCACCAGCCATCTGTAAACAGGGGTATGTCTCCATCTCCTATTCATCTGCAGCAGTAGGAATCTAAGGGACAAATTGAGCAATGGAGCTTCAACAGTACTTTGCATCCTGTAAACATGTAATGGCTCATTGTGATTTGTCCAGTATGTACTAATATCACCTGTGATGCAGCATTATTCCAGGGCCTGCCCCCCTCCTGAAATGGCGCCCGTCTGTCCTGTGTGGAGGGAGAGGTGGAAGTGAGGTAATTCCGCTGACATTGTGCGCCGTTGCAGGAGGCGGTCAGGAACCGCTGTGCACCTCCTCATTGGCTAACATTGGGCCCTATGGATTAAAGTGGCCAATGGTGATCTACGCCAGCGGTGACGATATGCACCGCTGCAGACGTGACCGCCATTCTCTATCTGATTCCTCACTTGTTACCTGACCTTGCATAGGAGAGGACCTACACTGAATGTGCTGGTGTGGCCTGTGTCTGGAACCTACCATGGCCCATGTGACCTAGGAAAGGGCCCCAGCCTTCAGTTTGGAGGAGTTGGAGAGACTGGTGGATCGGGTCCTGCCCCAGTACGGACTGCTGTATGGGCTCCAGACCAACAGGTGAGTACACTGTGAGCACGATGCATGTGGCATGAATGCATGGAGTTGTGTGTGTGAAGGCCTTGTGTAAAGGGGGTGGATGTCGTCTTGGTGGCGCACAGGTTGTGTGCTGGGCCATGTGTGTGTAAATGGTGATGGGAAGGGGTATGGTAGGCCATATGTGTAACAGGCAGGACTGTTTGTCTAATTCTATTTTCCTGTGTGTATTGCATCTGCAGGTCAGCGCCCATCAAAAGAAGGGTAAATGCCGTGCCATCGCCAAGGAGGTGCGGACCCTGGGGGTCTATGGCAGGAGGATCTCCCACTGTTGCAAACGGTAGGAGGACCTGAGACACTGGGCACGGAAGACAGCGGAGACCCAGCTGGGGATGGCCTCCCAATGAGGAAGAAGTGCCCATTGAACCCTGACTCCCCTGATGGACCGCATACTGGCCTATCCTGAGCTGGATGGGTGCTTGAGGGCATCACAGAAGCCACAAGGGGGTGAGTACAGTGCCCATCATTACAACTTACTCATGTTAGGGTGGTATCCGGGTGGGGGATGTTTGTCAGTGGGTGCCCCTAGGCCAGGCCTGACATTGCAGCATAGGTGCCCTGGTAGCTAGGGTTCAGAAGGGAATATCTTGCTACCTAGCTCGTAGGCATCCACTAGTGGTCAGGGCTGCGTGGGTCCCAGGTGTGCTGCATTTCGCTGTGTGTGCCCCTCCCTATGCCTTGGTGGCTAACTATTTATTTGGTAGTGCAATGCATATTGCGTAAGCCTGTAACCTGTGTGTGAGGATGCTGTATACGCCAACTGTGGTGTTGGTGCAGCCATTGACTCAGTGTATCCTGTGTCTCTTCCTCCCCTTTTTTTATTTTGTCATCCTGTCCTTATGTGCATTAGCATCATCTGGTGGAGGAGCAGAGGCACCGGCGAAGGAGGGAACTGCATACCACAGGACCCAGGAGGCAGAGTCCACCGACGCTGAGTGCACCAGTGGGACGGAGGGCGAGGAGAGCACCACGGCAGAGACTGGAGGGGACAATACAGACTCTGATACCTCTTCCGATGGGAGCTCCCTGGTGGTGGCGGACACCTCTGTGACCACCCCAGCTACAGGTACAGCCACAACCCGCTGTACCAGCACAGCCCTGCGAGCAGCCCTTCATCGAGTTGCCCTTGCCCGCTCACCCAGGAGGGTGAGCATCTCCTTTGCCCAAGGCACCTCAGGCCCTGCCCCAGTTAGCCCTGCTGCCGTGAGTGAGGTGGCTAATGACCTCCTGAGATCCATCTGTGTATGACAGTCAACCATTGTGAATGCCATCCAGGGGCTGGCAGCCCAGATGCAACAACCTAATGCATTCCTGGAGGGCATTCACACTGGCTTGGCGGCCCAAAAGAGATCTATTCAGGCTCTGGCCTCCTCTCTGATGGCAGCATTGTCCCTGTTGCTACCGTCCCCCCTTCCAACTTCCACTGCCCAGTCCCATTCCCCTCAACCCCAGCCTATCCCAAGCACACATACAGAAGAGCATGCACACAAGACAACACCCAAAAGTGTCACAGGCAAACACAAGCACCACACTTCATCCCACAGGCATTCACACAAACACCATCCAGTTGCAGACACAACAACATCCACTGTTTCCACTGTCTCCCCCTCCTCACCCTCCACCACCTCCCTCCCAGCCACGTCTACACTCACACCTGCATGCACTACATCAATATCCACTACCAGCATCATCACCACAACAAGCGGAACAGACACCTCACTGGCAAACACCTTCACAACAGCGATGCACACATCCTCTGTGTCCCCTCCCACTGTGTCTGTCCCCCACCTCCTAAAGTACACAAACACAGGCACTCTAACACCCAACAGCCATCTACCTCAAAACAGCATACAGCCCATGCACCTGTACCCAAATCCAGCAGACAGACACCTTCAACAACCACTCCCTCATCCTCCACTCCCATTACTTCTCCCTCTTCCCACCCAAATGTTCCTAAAAACTGTTCCCATCCACCATTGACCTCGTCCCTCTCCCTCCCCCCCCCATAATGCACGTATGGCCAGGGTATCACAAAGCCAGCCAAGCACCTCAGCCACACAGTCCACGGGCCCAGTCCTAACTGCACCCACTCGTGGTGGAAAGGGATCCAGGCCACATATACTGAAGTGGAAGGAGCCTGCACCGGCCAGCCTAAGGGGAAGGAGACTGCCCCAGCAGGCAAGAAGGGCAAGGAGCCTGCACCTGCCACCCGAAAGGCCAAGGAGCCTGCACCAGTAGGCAGGAGGAGCAAAGAGTCTGCCCCAGCAGGCTGGAAGAACAAGGAGCCTGCACCAGCAGGCAGAAAGAGTAAGGAGCCTGCACCAGCAGGCCGGAAAAGCAAGGAGTCAGCACCAGCAGGCATGAAGGGCAAGGAGCCTGGACCAGGAACTGTGACGGAGCCCCACCACCAACCATGGTTGTGCGTCCATCCGAGGGTGCAGGGGATGGGCAGGAGCCTCCCCCCACCAGCAGTACCACCACAGTGCAGCCATCCGAGGATGCAGGGGATGGGCAGGGGCCTCCCCCCACCAGCAGCACCACCACTGTGGAGTTGTCCAAGGGTGCAGGGGATGGGCAGGAGCCTCCCCCCACCAGCAGCACCACCACAGTGCAGCCATCACTGCTGGCGGACAGTATGTAATCCTGCCTCCATGGGCTGCTGTGCAGCCTGTCCACTCCAGAACCAGTGGGGAAGACACCCGCTCAAGAGACTGTGAACATGCACTCCCCAGGACCAAGCACAGGGCATGTTGCACCCTCCAGAACCAGTGGGTAAGACACCCACATGAGAGACTGTGGCCCATCACTCCCCAGGCTCAAGCACAGGGAATGTTGCCCCATCTAGAACCAGTGGATAAAACACCCACATGAGAGAATGTGGCCCATCACTCCCAAGGATCAAGCAAAGGGCATGTTGCCCCATCCAGAACCAGTGGGTAAAACACCCACATGAGAGACTGTGGCCCATCTCTCCCCAGGATCAAGCAAAGGGCATCTTGTCCCATCCAGAACCAGTGGATACGACAGCCACATGAGAGACTGTGGCCCATCACTCCCCAGGATCAAGCACTAGGCATGTTGCCCCATCCAGAACCAGTGGTCTTGTTACATCTCCCGGCTGAGGTGTCCCCGTCTCCCTGAGGTGCCTGCCTATTTACCACCTGATTCCCCGGCAGTGTTCTCTCCGTGTTGAAGGAGGTGACATGTGTGGCCTTGGACTTTGTCCTGTGGTAATGTGGCCCATGCAAATTGAGGACTGGGCTGTGTCCCTTTTTCTGTAAATATGTATATCTGTATTATCTTGCCTAACTTATTTTTTTTACTGTGTTGATCTTATTACAAACACTTTGTCAAAATCGATTTGTCCTTGCATTATTCAGCCGAGTTACGGGGTCAAATTGTTTTTGTAATGCATATGGTTGTGTGTATGGTGTGTGTGTGGGGTGTGTGTTGTGCATGTGTGTGTGTCACTCTCTTTTTCCTTCCCCCCTCCCTTGTGTGTTAGGCAGCTGTACTCACCCTCGTTGTCTTCGCCGGCGTTGGTGTTCGTGGTGGAGTAGAACGCAGATTATCATTGGAAAAACATGCAGTTCGGGTTCCATGACGGCGTGGTTCTTCCCTGTGTCTCTAATAGTGAGTTCTTTCACTTCTAAGGTCTGTTTCCGCCAGGCTTTTGATGTTGTTGGTACCGCCCCGGAAAAGGTGGAGGTTTCCTGTATCTTAATATAGTTGGTGGAACATTGACTTCCGCCTGGCTGTCGGCGGCTGTTGGCGGCTACAGGCTGTTGTTTCCACCCTGGCGGTCGGTGTGGTACATTGGCTGTCTTTCGGAGATCTTTCCGCCATGGTCATAATTTGGTGGTAGTTACCGCCAGCCTGTTGGCGGTATTACCACCACTTTATCACCAACCGCCTGGGTCGTAATAAGGGCCTGTGCACATGACTGGCATCGGAACGTCCTGGGTATAGGGGATGGATGAAAGAGAGAGAGACACTGGAGCCACAGGTCCTGATCTGAACGACTGGTGATGGTCCTTGAAGAGCCGCGATTTCCTGTGATAAATTACAGATCACTCTAACAGCTCATAACTCGTAAACATGCATATACTAGTCTCTGACTACTATGTGCAAGCTAGGTGTACCTGTTAGGTTCCCCTTTCCTCCTTTAGATGGCTCTCCTTCTCCATAGAAATTTTCGGAAAATGATGTGGATTACCTATAATTAAATAGGAGCCTTGATTCTACTATAATATCTATAACTACTCCCACTGTGACCCCAGATTGATCCCATGTCACCTTAATTAATGCCTACCTAAATGTACTTGAAGTTCCCTTGATATCTTGTTTGATGACCTTGCTGAGATTTCCTAAGATGCTGACTCACTCAACTCCATAGACATTTAAATAGGTAACAAATAAGGACAACAAGTTATCAGGTAATTAGGTTTGTAGACATTCATGGGTTAATTTACGCACTGTACTTAGAATTCCAAGAGACACACATTAGGTGTCTTTTGTTAAATAGGTAACAAATAAGGACAACAAGTTATCAGGTATTTGTGTTTGCAGATATTCATGGGTTAATTTATGCACTGTACTTAGAATTCCAAGGAACACACATTCTGGGGCATATTTATACTCTGTTTGCACCGAATTAGTGTAATTGTTCTTTACTCTAATTTGGTGAAAAACTAACTCCATATTTATACTTTTGCGCTAGACCCGTCTAGTACCAAATTTATGGAGTTAAAGTAATTTTTGGGGACGTGGAAACCTACCTTGCCTTAATGAAATGCCAGTTAGGCGTTCCCATGCAAATAATTACTCCATGGCCTTAACGCCATAACGATACTACTATTGTGCAAAATGGTGCATGGGGGGAGGAGGGGTCAGAAAATGGTGCAAAGCGTGTTTTGCCCCACTTTTTAACGCCTGGGTCAGGGCGAGCGTTAGGGTCCTGTGGGCCTATTTCCATGGTGGAATAATGAAATAAATGAAATAAGCCCACAGGAGCCCTCCCCAGACCCCAGGGACACCCCCACCCACACCAAAGGGACAGCAGAGGATGGGGGACCGCATCCCAGGTAAGTACAGGTAAGTATTTTACTTTATTTTTTAAAGTGCCATAGGGGGACCTGATATGGGCCCTCATACATGGCACAGGGTGCAATGGCCATGCCCAGGGGACCCTGGTCCCCCTGTGCTGGCCATTGGGGTGGTGGGCATGACTCCTATATTTTCTAAGACAGAAGTCATGTGGTATGGATGGTTTTGCATCAGAAAATTACTCTAGGCAGGTTAGAGTCGTTTTTACTCTAACCTGCCTAATGTCATTTTTTGGTGCAAAACCCCCCTTTTCCATACCGCAAGCCCCACCAGCCTAACGTCATTTTTTCTTTACACTAGCCTACCCTTTGCACTGGCTTCCTCCATTCCATAAATATGGAAATATGGTGCCCAGCTGGTGCACAGAAATGGTGCAAGCCGATGCTAAACATTTTGGTGCAAAACTGCGTTAGTGCAGTTTTGACCCAAAAAGTATAAATCAGGGTTTCTGTGTCTTTTGATCACACTGAAAACATAGAGTTAATATCAAAGATTACGGTGCAAAGTTTGCATCACTCTGGAAACAGAGGGTTAATGCCAAAAGATCACAGTGCAATGTTTGTGCCACTCTGGGAATATAGGGTTAATATCAAAAGATCACAGTACAATGTGTGTAACACTTCGGGAAAATAGAATTAATATCAAAAGATCACAGTGCAATGTTTGTAACACTCTGGGAACATATGGTTAGTATCAATAAGTGATTGGTTTTATCACTGTTACATCGCAGCGTAAGTTGAGCATAGCATTGAAACTTTCAGGCCATTCACAAAATGTTCTGTATCATGAGCACCAATTATGAAAATGTCATATTAAACTTAGTCATAACAAACAAATGCACAATGCATAGTTTTTAAGATAATTGCATGAAATAAATTTTTTTTGCGATATATAGCAAGCAACAATGATAAGTGTTATTGCACGACTAGCGATGAGCATCCCAGTGACCTTAAACACCAATGATGTGCCATCATAGGCTCTGAAACGTCCGACTTCTGAATATCAAGT
The DNA here is from genome assembly GCF_031143425.1 of Pleurodeles waltl. NCBI lineage: Eukaryota > Metazoa > Chordata > Amphibia > Caudata > Salamandridae > Pleurodeles > Pleurodeles waltl. Next base: position 320,309,833 of record NC_090437.1, read on the forward strand.
CAGCAAGTGTCAAGATTTCACAAGTAAATGCTTTTTGAGCACATGCAGCTTGTTACCTCCTTTTTAGTTCAATTCTCTCAATCTCTTCAACTCCCCAGAAGCAGCATCCAGCATACAGGACAGAACACAAAGGTCAAACATGCAAAAGCAGAGACTCCTTCTCTGCAGCCGATGGTCTTTACAGCAAGCAATTCTCTCAGGCCGGGTGTGGTTTAAATACCTGCTGCATCCAGCATCACACCCAATCGGAGTGATAGAGAGCCACATCCAGTCTGAGTCATAGGGATGCTGGAGGATTGAGAAACACATGTCCTAAACTAGCATTGGTTTCAACAAGCATTGGTGTTTGTAAACAAGCATTGGTATCTGTAAAGCATTCTTATGGGGTTACAACAAACATTGGTCCATGCAAAGGCAGATGTTTGGTTTAAGAGTTCTTTAATGGAGTACATCCAGTTTGCAGGCACGACAGAAACAGGACCTGCTGGGAGTTACAGTAAGGTCACTCCCTCAACTACACACACTAAACAACTGCTATCTTCCCAGTGGAGTACACTGTGATTGAGAGTTAACAAGCAGGGGTATTTGGACAAGTGAACACTGGGCTGGTGGTTGGAGTTACTGAAACAGTGCCTCCTGGGAGTTGCAGTTAGGTCACTCCCTCTACTACACACTCTATATAAATGTTATCCTCCCAGATGAGTACACTTCAATTGAGAGTTAACAAACAGGGGTCTTTGGATAAGAGAACACTGGGCTGGTGGTTGGATTTCATGAAACAGGGCCTGCTGAGAGTTGCAGTCAGACCACTCTTTCTTCCCCCCCAATACTTGACAAATGCTATCTCCCCAGGTGAGTAAACTTCATTTGGGAGTTGACAAACAGGGATCTTTAGACATGAGAACACTGGGCTGACCAACTTGTCAACTGTTGTGTATTACATATCTGTATGCAGGATGCATTTGGCTTTGAGCATACATTTATGTTTTGGGACATACTATGGATCCTGAAATGTGTTTTTATTATTGTGAGATTTCTAGACACCATTTGGAGATATGGCGTGTGATGGGCCTTGGTAACTGTGATGCTGGGTCCAACAATACAGATTGACAGCGTTGACACTCAGATACTCTGGGTGTTGAATGTTGGTGAAGTATATGAACAAGACAGTGGCAAAAGGTGAGGTGTCAAGCCCTCAGGATTCAGTATGGCCAAGACCTTCTCCTCCCAGGGAAAGAGTTGCAATGGGGCACTGGGAGGGCCACCTCCAGTCTTCTTGGCTTGCAGCTGGTACCTGGAGACCAGGTAACGGACCTTGACCCTGAGGTTGTTCCACCTCTTGCTAATGTCCTCCTTTGTGTGTAGGGTGGTACCTACAGCCCTACATACTCTGTCAACGATCCTGTTCCACATTTCCATTTTCTTACTGAGAGGAGTATGCTGGACTTGTGCTCTAAACAGTTGTTGCTCTACTGTTATGATTTCATCAACCATGAATCTTAACTCATTTTCAGAGAAACAGGGTTTTTTTACAGGTGACATGGCGGGCAAAAAGAGAGGTTGACAGGGATTTACTTAACAGGGAAAGTGCAATAGAGTGGGAATGGACAAAAGTGTGTGTGCAGGGTGTTCTATAGGATGGTGGAATAAGGGGTGCCTAATCTATGTAAAAATCGATTTGTGCTGGTTGCAGTTCTTTGGCTCCATGTGGAAATGAAAAAGATTTATGTCTGTGAAGGGGTTTGTTTTATAGTGTACTTTGCAGGTGTGTCCACTTGGCCAATGTGTGTCACCTGTGTTGTTTTACCAATTCATCCGATGTGCACTTGTCTGTTACTTTCCTGACCGCGAATTGAGGTGATCGTCCGCCTTTGGCGGACCACCACAGCGACTGTGATTGTAATATATTCGTGGTTGGCCATGGCACTGATGGCACTGGAGGTCAGACCACCTATATTCAAGCCTCCACTGGTGGTCTGTCTTTTTTCCTTGGCAGTCGGCAATCCTCTCTGTATAACTCGTGATAAGGCAGTCTGGGGGATGGCCGGTGTGGCGGTCTTTTCAGGACTGCCAACATGGCAGTCTGCTGATCTGACTGCCAAACTTGTAATGAGGCCCTAAGGATTACAAGCTTGTTCTTAGCCATCCTTTTTGAAAAGGCTGGTGGAGAACAGGTGCGGGGGCCGAAGTGGGGGCCCCTGCACTGCCCATGCACTCGGCATGGGCAGTGCAGGGGTACCCCTGCCCAGCAACCTCGCAATGTTCAATGTCTGCTGTTGCTGGTGCACCCTGCAGGCCACAGAATTGCTGCCGGCTCGATTATGAGCAGGAGGCAGTGCTGTTACCTGTTTCCCACTAGGCTGACAGTCGAAACCAAGGTTTCCATCTGTCAGCCTAGCGGGAAACACCTAATAAGCCTGGCAAGGTGGTTGCCACTACGGCAGCAGCTACCCTGTCGGGAGTTCGGCAGACAGGCTTTCCCGTCCACCAAACTCAAAATGAGGGCCTAAATGTCACCCCTTTAGTGTCCAACACCATTACCAAAATAGTTTAGATTGGACTTGGGAAAAGTAAATGTGACCCATTTAGTTTTGGACCCCTTCCCCAATATGGTTTTGATTGGAGTGGTAATAGTGAATGTCACCCCTTTACTGCCCAATACCTTTCCCAAACTGGACTCAATTTGAGTTGGAATAATCAATGTAGCCTCTTAGGTGTCCACAACCTTCTCCCAAAGTGGTTTCGATTGGAGTTGGGATAGTAAACGTTGCCCCTATAGGCTCAACATCTTCCCCAAATTGGTTTAGATTGGAGTGGGAAATGTAAATATGACCACTTTAGTGTAAAACTCCTTTCGCAAAATGGTTTACATTGGAGTGAGAATAGTAAATGTCACCCTTTTAGTGTCCAACACTTTCCCAAAAATAGTTCACGTTGGGGTGTGGCTAATCAATTTAACACTTTTAGGGTTAAATTCCTTTGTTAAAATGTATTTCGATATAGTTGGAGTAGTTTATGTCATTTGATTAGTATTGTTGATGCGTAGAAAGATAATTAACATACGAGTTGGTTTTATATTTGGAATAAATAACTTTGTTATTGACATATTTTCATAGATTAAAGTATTTTTAACATATATTCAAGTAATAAAATATTTGTAGCTTGATAAATAAAACATTTAATACATTTTATTATTAAGTAAACAATGCAAATCATATTTGAACAGTATTGTATGTTGTACATTTTTCAGGTTGTTTTTCTGTTGATTAACATTTTTTAACATTAATTCAGTTATTTTATATACATATTCTTAACATAATGTTTTCAGTATATATGAAATAATTGTATTTCTATACTATTATTTAATTTATACTTTACAATTTTTGTACATATTTAATAAAAAATTTGACAGGCTTTACATGTTTATATTTTTTGCAATTTTGAAAACATTGTTTAAACATTTTTAACTTATATCCCTATTCATTTTTATTGAGATAATTTTTTTAGTTTAATTTAGCAGCCTTTTTTTACCCCACCTTCTATGTTGTAGTCTATTTGTCCCATTTTTAGTCTATGTTCCAGTATCCAGGTTGCGGGATGGTGCTAATGTTCACTGGAACAGGTAAGCCCTTTTCAAAAGTTTTCTATAGAGTTTTGAGGGTTGTAGGGATGAAGTCTAGAGGGGATGTAGGATTGAGGTCTAAAGGTTAGTTATATTGGTATGTTTGTTGAGTTTTAGTACATTTAGTTGTATGAATTATATTGTTTTTCACTAGTGTGGTGGTTTGGGGTTTTGTACAATGGGGCTGGTTACGAGTTTGGTGGTCCAAACTCCTGATGAGGAGACCACCATGGTGCTGGCGGGCTCCCACCGGCACCATTATGAGTTTTCCACTGGGCTGACCAGCAGAAACCAAGGTTTTCACTGGTCAGCCCAGTGGAAAATGTGCTGTGGCATTGGGCTCGGCTCCACTTGAAGCCGAGTTCAATGCCATCGCACAGGGGTCTCCCTAGCTCCCTCGGAATGCACAATGTTTGCACATGTTTCCCCAGCATTCTGACGGTGCTGGGGAGGGAGGCCATGCCACGGCACACAATGCGCATTCCGAGGGTGGTGGGGGTAGCGTCTGTGTGCCGTGGCATTGACTTCAGCTCTCCCCGACAGCCGAGGCCAGCACCGCCGCACTGTTTCAGCCAGGCAGCCAGGTGGAAACATAATCATACAGCTGTGGGGTGGATGCTGGCTTGGCAGCTACCTCCCCACCCCCGTATTGGTGGTTGGATGGTCAGACAGCCAAAAATGTAGTCAGTTCCTAAGTGTAATGTCTATGTAATGTTTTTATTGTACTTTTTTACAGGTGGGTGTTCTGTTTTACTGTGCGGGTTTTTCTTTACCAACGTGTCCTATGGACATCTGGATTTATTGTTTTGGTTTCTAGTGAACCAATACTTTTACTTTGATGTCCTTTCTTTTTGGGTTTCCAGGAGCGTTTCCTTTTTTACCAATGTTTGGTGGTTTATACTTTTTTGCTATATAGATACAGAGTATGATCTGCAGCTACAGTACAGTAAGGGCCTCATGAACCGCCATGTTGTCGGTGGCTGTCAGTCACCGCAACTCTGGTGGTCCAACCGCCAAATTATGAGTTCAACTATGGGACTGCAAAAAGACTACCAGTAGTCCTCTGGCCCCGCCACACTGACTATCAGTCAGTATGGCAGGGGCTGCGGTGGTCCTTCACTGCGGTGGTCAGTGTTAGAGGTCCCAGCATCAGGACCGCATGATTATTACGACCTGCCAGACTGCCAGATTTTCATTGAAAATTGCACTGCCATGGAAAGTTTGGAGGTCTGGCAGGTAAGGGGCCCAAAACAGGGGGGGGCCCAGGTGTATGGCCGCATGGAGTGAGAGGCAGTGGCCCATGTGGACCCCCAAGATTTGGGGTTCGGGGGTGCAGTGTGTCCCATGCATGGCATGGTGCATGGGAAACAGTCTACCCATCGTACTGGCAGGTGGGAGAGCATGGCTGGCAGTAGCTCCATTGTACTGCCACATGCGTCTGCCCACCAGCCACTCCAGCCCAGTGTGGAACTCATAACACTGCAGCCCTAGGACTGTCAGCCAGGTGCCATTCGAAGAACTGCCTCCATGGCGGTCCAGCGGTCAGACCGCCAAACTCATAATGTTTAATTTATTTTTTTGGGTGGGAAATGTTATATTTCATCATTTATGTACATGTTATGTGATTATTATTGGTATTATATATTTTATATTTTGTAATTTTTGCAATGGATTGAGTTTGTTGTTTGAGTTTTTTGATTGATGAAGTTTAGGAGTTTTATAAAAATAATATAAATATTATTTTATTGTTTCAGTCTTATTTAAAACTGGAGTTTTATTTAATCTTTTGACTGACATAAAATATTTTGTTTATTATTTATATAAGAAAAGATTTGTAATGTTGGTCAAGATAATGCTGTCCTTTTTTGGGAATTCTATAGGCTAGTATTTATTTTATAATATGCGTTGGCTATTATTACAAAGTAATCTACTCCTTTGTGGTTTATGAAAAGTTGTACTTTAAATTGAAGCTTGTCGTACGTTCTTTTGGTTTGTATGCTAATTTTAGCTGCAACTTGGGTTACAGATTGCTCCATTCGCAGTCGTTAGCTTTGCACTTTTTGTAAGGCTTCCATAATTTTATAGAGTGTAGGTTGGGTTCTGGCTAGAGTGGACTGGAAGGCATTGTGTCATCCTTCCACTGCGTTGTTCGTTTTGGCTCCCTATGCCAAGGTGCTGTGAGAGATATTCTACCATGGTATTTAGAATTTGGGTTGGTGTCTCTGTCCGGAGTGATGAAGTCTGCCAACCCAAGTGTCTTCAAAGTAATCCATTAGGGGGCTTAGTTTGTGTTTGTTTTGTTGGTAGAAAGGTCTTTCTATTAGTAAATTGTAGTGGCTAGCTATCTCTGAGATAGGGGCATAGGCTAGTGCTATTATTTGTTTTATTTCAAAGGCTAATTGTCCTGTTTGTAGCATAGTCCATAATTAGGGGCTGATTATGAGTTTGGCGGATAGAAACATCAGTCTGCCAAACTCATAATGGGGAGGTTGCTGCAGTTCTGGCGACCTCCCCGCCTACCCTATTATGACTTTCACACTGGGCTGACTGGCGGAAACTTAGGTTTCCACCGATCAGTCCAGTGGGAAAGGTGAAGCAGCATTGTCACTGGCTCAAGATAGAGCTGGCAGCAATGCTGCCGCATGCAAGGGGCACAAGCACCCTCGAAATGCACACTGTCTGCACAGTTCTCCACCAACCTTTTCATGGTGGTCAGACTGCTATGAAAAGTCTGGCGGAGAACAAGGTTGTAATCAGCAGGGCGGCGCTGAGTTCAGTGCTGCCCTGACTTATTACAACCAAGACGGCCATCAGCCCATCGGGATCACTGATCCTGGTGGGGATGGCGATAGGTTAGCGGGTCTGCCCATCAACCTCGTAATGTGGCAGTTGGACTGCCACAGCCACTGTGGTCAGACCGCTACTGCAAGGCTGGCAGTCTTCGGACCACCAGCCTCGTAGTAAGGCCCTTAGTGTAGATTGTTCAATCAATCAGACCATTTCCAGAGCGCAAACTGTCACCCCTGGGGGTCTCTGGGCACTTTGGTGCCTTGTCTCAATCAAAAAGCCAGGTCTTGATTATTTTAAGGAATTCTGTCACGGCTGGGGCTGTTTGGAGGTGTAGCGGTAGGGAGTTTCAGGTCTTGGTGGCAGTGTAGAAAAATGATCGGCCGCCAGTGCGGCTGTGGCAGATGTGGGGTGTATGTGTGATGGCCAGTGTGGAGGAACGCAGGTGTCTTCTGGGCTGGTGGAAGTTTATGCAGTGGTTGATATAAGATGGTCCTTGTTCATGCAGTGCTTTGTAGGCTTACGTGAGGGTCTTGAACAGGCATCTCTTCTGGATAGGGACCCAGTGGAAGTGTCTGATGTGCGGGGTGATGTGAGTCAGTTTTGGTAGGTTCAGGATGAGGCTGATCATGGTGTTCTGAATGGTCTGGAGTCCTCCAAGGTGTTGGGTGGGCAGTTAGGTTTAGAGAGCTTTGCAGTAGTCAAGGCGACTGGACACGAGGGACTGTGTGACTGTTTTTCTGGAGTCGCTGAAGATCCAGCTGAAGATCTTGCAGAGCATACAGAGGGTGTAGAAGCATGTGGAGGTGACTTTGTTGATCTGGTGTTTCATTTTCAATTGGCTGTCCAGGATTACCCTGAGGTTGCACGCCTAGGCTGTAGGTGTGGATGTGGGTCCGAGTTCCGATGGCCATCAGCCGTGGTCAAAGGTAGAGGGGTTGTTACCAAATTTCAGTAATTCCATTTTGTCGGAGTTGAGCTTGAGGCAGCTTTCCTTCATCCAATTGGTTATGTCTGTCATGGCCCTGCGGAAGTTGATTTTGGCTTTGGTTGAGTCTTAGGTGAGGGAGAGGATGAGTTGGGTGTCATCAGCATATGAGATTATGCTGAGGGCCTGGGATCTGACAATGTCCGCGAGGGGGGTCATGTAGACGTTGAACATTTTGGGGCTGAGAGAGATCCCAGGGGTATGCTGTAGGTGATGTCCTTGGGTGCCAAGGAGAAGGGAGGCAGTCTGATGCTCTGCATTCATTCAGTTAGGAAGGAGGCAATCCATTTGTGGGCATTTTTCTGCATGCCGATGCAATGGAGTCTGTCAATGAGCGTTCAGCGAAAGATAGTGTTTAATGCTGCTGAGAGGTCTAGGAGGATCAGGGCTGCGGCTTCTCAGTGGTTGAGGAGGGCTCTTATGTCTTCTGTGATTGTGATAAGCATTATCTCTGTGCTGTGGTTTGTATGGAATCCAGATTGAGATGAGTCGAGGAGTTGGTTGAGTTACAGTTGTTCTGTGAGTTGTTTGTTCATGGCCTTCTCTTGTACTTTGGTGGGAAAAGGGAGGAGGGAGATCAGTATGTAGTTCTTGCAGACATTGGGGTTGGCTGAGGTCTTTTTCAGAAGGGGTCTGAACTCTGCATGTTTCCACCTGCCTTGGAAAGTTGCTGTGGAGATGGAAGTGTTGAGGATGTTGGTGATTTCTTTACTGATAGGGTTGGCACTGAGGTTGAAGAGATGGTGGGGGCAGGGGTCGGTCGGTTCTCTGGAGTGGATTGAGGACCTAATGGTCATGGTGGTCTGGGTAGTGAGAGGGGTCCAGGTGGTGAGCGTTCAGTTGACGTTTCCTGGTTGCTCGCAGTTGATGAGACTGAGGGTAGGGGAGTGGGGGTTGAAGTTGTTGTAGATTGTGGTTATTTTGTTGTAGAAGTAGTCCAAGAGGGAGTCACAGAGTTCCTGGGAGGGGTGGATGGTGTTCTCTGTGGTAGGACTGTTGGCGAAGTCCTTAATGATCTTGAAAAGTTCCTTAGTGTGGTTGGGCTTGGAGTTGATGCGGTTAGTGATGGCTGCTTTCTTGTCTGATTTGGTGTTTCGTGGTATTCGCTCAGGGCTGTCTTGTATGTGGCTCTCTCAGAGGGGTCTTTAGAGGTTCGCAATTGCTTCTCGAGTTGATAGCAACTGTGCTTGGCGGTACTGAGCTCTGGTGTGTACAGCTGGCTTATTTGTGGTTTTGTGAATTTGTCTGGTTTCAGTTGGGCGATTTTGTTGATGCAATTGGTGACCCAGGTATTGAAGTTCTGGATGGCCTGATTGAGATCTGCTGAGGTTTCAGGTTGTGTGGTGCAGAGGGATTGGGTCCATTGGCTTTTTTCCCCAGCTGAGGTTGGTGGGCTTGTTGGTTGTGGTGGGTGCGTGATGATCACTGCCTGTGAAGGTGGAGTGGACAATGGTGTTGTCAGTCCAAGTGAGCTCTGTGGTGTGGATTAACTTGATTGCGTTGCTGAAGCAGGCATCTAGTGTGTGCTGGCTTTGTGTGGGTGTGGTGACTAATTGGGTGAGGCCAATGCTGTGGAGGTTCTCTAGGAGGGTGGTGGTATCTTTGGTGTCATCGATTTTGAAGTTAAGAACACTGAGCAGGATGTAGTGCTGAGAATCTATGGCCAGGGGGGCTATGGTGTTGGGGATGGCCTCACAGAAGACGGGACAGGGTCCTGGTGGTCAGTAGATGAGGGTGCCTCTTATTGTGGTCATGGCATCTATATTTAGTTGGGAATTGAGGTGTTCAAGAGGGGCGTGGTGTCATTGTTGGTGATGGTGCAATAGATGGTATTCTTGAAGATTATGGCAATTCTTCCACCATGTTTGTTTGTGTGGTCTTTGTAGAGCATCTTGTAGCCAGTGGTGGTTGAGACTGCGATGTCAGGTTTCATAGTTGGGTGGAGCCAAGTTTCTGTGATGAAGGCCACGTCAGGGGCAAGGGTGGAGATGGTGTCCCAGAACTCTATGGAGTGCCTGTAGTCGGAGCGGGTGTTGAGCAAATGCACTGGAGGTGTGCTGGTCTCATGATCTCATTCGCGGAGGGCCTTGGGCAAGCCAGACGTCTTGTGCGGCAGGTGAAGCCGCAAAGGTGACAGGTGAAAGGTCCTTTGGTTGAGCGCTGTGAGGTAGTGAAGTAGTTGTTGTTCTGGCATCAGGGGTTTAAGGCCAGGAAGTCTTTCGCAGTGTAGCGGAGAATGGTGGGAGGGCCCGGGGTCCTGGCGCTAGGGCATGGGCCATAGGCGGATGTGTACAGACGGGCTTGCCTTTGGCGCACCTTTGGCGTACCTTTGGCGTGCCAGTCACGTGCCGTTGTTGAGGTAGTCCGAGAGGGAGTCACAAGGTTCCTTGCAGCCACCTCCATAAATAGTCTTGGGGGTAGGTAGAGCTGTGCGGGAGGTGGGGTGGGACAAAAGGCAGGAGGCGGGAAGCGGGATGGCGAACTTAGGACGACTGAATGTAAAACCAAGAATAAAACAAAACCAAGGTAAAACGAAGACTGAAACAAAACACTAGCGGCCTCATTACAAGGCTCACAGACCTAACACCACCAGCCTCGTGATGGCGGTCGGACTGCTGCACTCCAGATGGTCCAACCTCCAAATTACAAGCTTGGCCGGTGGACCCATCTAAAAACCGCCATCCCTTCCAAAAACATGGTTCTCTACGTGGTGACGGAAATCGAGGTTGTAAGCAGCCAGGGTGACGCTGAGCTGAGTGTCACCTGGCTGATTACAACCCCACTTTCCACCAACCTTTTCATGGTGGGGGCCCGACATGAAAAGGCTGGTGGAAAGTCAGGGGCCACAAGGGGCTTTGCACGGCCCATAATATGGGCCGTGCAGAGCCCCCCTGCCCAGCACCCCTGGAATGTGCACTGTATTCCAAGGGTGTTGGAGTGCTAGGATATTGGCCTCGGCTCCCCTACCACTGTTCCGGCCGGTCAGCCTGGCGGAAATGTGTATTGCAATGTTCCCACTGGTCAGCCCCGCTGGAACATTGTAATATGTTCAGGAGGCGTCACTGCCAATGCAGCTGTGTCCCCCCACGACTTTGACAGTCCTGTGGTGGGACCACCAAAGTCTAAAACTTAAAACAAAGTACCCAAGGACAAGCACCTATGCACATACACAGCTGGGAGCACATTCGTGGCTGGGGAGACCTTGAGTGCTGCTCCAGTGTGATGGACAGCAGGCGAGCAGCAGGCTCAAGCAGAGGCACAGCCAAATTTCTGAAACCCCAGGACACTGGAGGATGGAAAAGAAGAGGTCCCACCACCAGCCCTACATAAATCTAACCAACAGATTACGATCCACAAAACACAACAGCGGTTCTTCCATGGCTGAAAACTATTGGCGGCGCAAACCACGGTGGTCTCAACTCACATCGCAATGAACACAGCACCACATTGGATAGTTTGAATACCACACATCTGACACACATCCACACACCTGACACACACAACTGCACTATATAACACACCCCTACACAACCCACAATCCTTTGCAAACAGAACTCCACACACAACCACAGACAAGCAAAATTGTTCTCAGATATAGAAAATCCAACATTAGGCATCCATATCCATTTCACTATGTGCACATCACACACCTACGCAACATACACAACACACATTTGATACCACACACAATCCACAACAACTGTCACTCACATCACAGCACCTTCACCTCACCATTTACCTTTTTATCCAGCCTTTTCCTTTGAACAGTACCACACCATCTTCACCACCACTACCATGTCCCCACAAAAACACCCATGTTTCACGGATGATGAGTTGAGGGTCATGGTGGATGAAATCGTCAGGGTAGAGCCACATCTGTTGAGAGCACAGGTCCAGCAAACATCAAGTGCCAGGAAAATAGAGTTGTGACAAAGAATAGTCGACAGGGTCAATTCTGTAGGCCCCTATCCACGCACAAGGGAGTACATCAGGAAGAGGAGGAATGACCTCAGAGGGAAGGTACATCCTATGGCATCCAGGCACCAGCTGACAGTTATGAAGACTGGCGGTGGGTCCCCACCTCCTCCCCCTACTTTCACATCTTGGGAGGAGAAGGTTTTGGACATACTGCACCCTGATGGCCTGACTAGAATACCTGGGGAAGTGGAGTGGTGCAAGTTCCCACAAAATCCATTTCACCCAATTTTCATGTCCCTCATGCTCTCTCACCACCTTAACCCACCCCAATTAACACACCACCCACTACACCTCTGTCCAAATGTTCAAATACCCCTCTCTGGCATGCCACATGTCCACTAACCTCACAGGTCTTGGGAATGGCATGTGAAGTACTGGCAACTCATAGCACTACTATTTCCAGAATGCAATATCCCACCATTGTGAAAATCTGAACAGTGCACCACATGTGAGATGTCATGCATATGAAACTAACTACCAATATAACCCACCTTTTATGTGCAAGTGTGAAACAGTTAATGTCAATGACAGCAATGCAATGGCCCACTCCCACTATTATCACAAGCAAAACATAGCTATAGCTGAGTGCCCAATCAAAATGCCCTTTGAATAAAGATTCCTAAGATTGAAATACACCCACCTGGAGTGGAAATCAAGATGCCAATGTGGATGCACATGCAGTACATCTAATTCAGGTCAATGTCTATTGCTTACCCCCATACTGTGTCCCTACTCTGACACTACTGTGCATTGCACACCTCTTTTTTGTGCCATGTATCATGTCAGACACTATAGTAGGCAATGAAGATGAACACCAATGTCAATAATCAGACAACATAAGATGGTATCAGCAGTCCATTCACTACCAACATAGTTCAACAACTTCAAGCATGTTGTATGGTATTGAAATTACAGAGTCTCATATTGTACAAAGCAAGATTGTGCAGCAGTTGTCATTGTCATTTCTGAAGATCATGTTAAGACACTGTCTGCAGCTCACACAGCATCAATAATACCCTAGGTGTGACAGCAACTCTGTGTTCCACTTCTCCGACAGGTAACCTTGCCAAAGTTGCCATGGACAGGATACCAGAGACTGCCACAACCCCTCTGGATGAAGGTCCCAGTGAGGACAACACCCCTGGATGTGTGGGCACTGAAGAGGAAGCTGGCCCATCAGGGACACCTGGTCAGTCAACAATTGTCAGCCTTACCCTGCCCACATCGACTACTCCCAGCCCTGTTGCATCTACATCACAGGCAATTTGTTGCCCCCAAACCTCTGTCCCTAGGACTGTCTCATCCATTGTGTGCCCCACAGTACAGGTACCTGAGTTTCTTTTTGTCACCCCTGACAATGATGGTCCTACCACCACTGGGAGTGGACACACTGTGCCAGCGGCACAGGCACGTGGGGGTAGGGTGTGTGTGGAAGGGATGCTGTGGGCCAGAGAATGGGGGCTGAAAGGGACAATACTGACCAGGAAACCATATCCCAAGTCGTTTGAGCCTACTAGAATTCCCAAGGCATAATGGGCCAGGTAATCACCATGATGGGGGAAATCCAACAGCTGCAGAGGAACAACCACCAGGAAGTCATGTAGCAGTGGCAGGCACAAAACGCCATCCTGGCTTTCATAGCTGTGGTGCTGAGGGACATCAACACTACCCTGAGTAGGTCTGCAACACAACATCAGGCCTCTTCCACTAGTAATGACTGTTCAGGCCTTTCAACATCTGCAACTGCCAGCGGAATTGAGGCTCTGCCAGGGTAAGGACATGCCTCAGACACCCCACCCTCTGTAGCAGAGGAACCCCCTGGCAAACGTGGACATCCACCCAGACATCGAGGAAGGGCAGATGCCAAGGCCAAACCCACTGCCAGGAATTGAACCTTTCCTGACTTGCTCCCCTTGTGTGCCATGGATACATCCTGTTGACTGTTCTGAAACCAATCTCCATTTTCCCATGGTGCAAGGACATTGGACTTGTGTATCCTAATAGTGTAGCAGCTACACTCATGATTCCTGCCACATGACTGATCCCTTCACTGTTTAATTTGTGTATATTTAAGTTTCTAGTCACATATATTGTTTTACTGTCCACAATAAATTACGTTTAAACACAGGTCCTGTGTATGTGTCATTTATCAACCATGGACAACTGTTATGTATGCCAACTCTACTATCAATATGTCCCTCTCTTTGTACAAACTTTGTTATGGACATAACATGTGGACTCTATCAGCAGGAGACTCATTACACTAGGATTGTAACATGGACAGATTCAAAAACAGTTGCATACTACATCTACACACATGTATTGGAAGATATGCAAAGAGCACATGGAGTATAACTAACAGTAGCATCAGGATGTTTGTTAAGGTGTCAGACACTGCTAAATCACAGCACACAGAAGGTAAGGACATGTCAGCCTTCCTACAAGCCAGGAGTCATACAGATTTGTCCATTGTGTCACTTGGTAAAGCCTTATCACCTGCCCATATCTTAGCTTCCCAATATTCATACCGCATATGGTTTCCGCCGGCCTAGCGGGAAACTCCTAATAGGTCCAGCAGGGTGGTTGCCACTACCGCGGTGGCCACTCTGCCAGGAGTTTGATGGATGGGCTTTCCTGTCCACCAAACTAAAAATGAGGGCCTTTGTCGTGGGTAGGAATACCAATCTCCTTTTTATCTCCTATCTAAGAATCCTACATAAACACCTGAAACCCATATTAAAACTCTTAAAATCTTTTTTGTGGAGGTTAATTTCCCAAGCCCCCTTGTAACTCATAACTCAAGCCCTAAACAAAATGCTAAACACATACTAAACTATGTAATTTATTAATCCCTAACTCTAGAACATATACCTAAAACCCATTATTACATGTACGCACCCATGGGTGGTACAGACTTCTATTATATAATAATACTTTGTAATGACTTGCTTTACAGCACCGTAGGCCATATTTACAATAAAGTGGCACATCATCTTCTTGCACCCACTAGGACACTATTGTGGTACTTTGCAGGATTGTGCCATAAATTGTGGCACTAATCCTGAAAAGTAAAGGGAGACCCATTGAAAGTAATGGGCTTAACATTTTAATCCATGTCTTAGGCAGGCATTAAAATGATGCTAAAAATGGCGCATTGAAATGTTGTAAATTTCACTGTGCCATTTTGTGCGGGCCCACCTGCGTGGTAACGTCCCCATTGCATACATTATGCATGGCACAGGCATAATGTGGCGCATGGCTTTACAAAGTGGCGCAATGAATGCATTGCACCACTTTGTAAACATGGCAAAGGAGAATGGCCTCCTTAACGCCACATTAACATAAAAAAATGACCCTAGTGTGGCGCTAAGAGGCAAAAGGGCCTTGTAAATCTGGCCCCATGTGTGTTGTAATTACATTATGGTAAAGTAAGGTGTTGTAACAACTTGTTTTATGACAGCATATGCATTGTAAATGCATCATGGTAAAGTTACCACAATGTAATAATTACAATTTAAAAGTAGCATACCAGCAGGTAGAGCTGCTCACCTTGGAACATGGGAAGCCAGGTTCAAATCCAGGCCTCAGTTTAGCATCCTGTTATTCTGGGCTAATCACTTAGGGGCATATTTATACTCCGTTTGCGCCGAATTTGCATCGTTTTTTTTCGACGCAAATTCGACGCAAAACTAACTCCATATTTATACTTTGGCGTTAGACGCGTCTAGAGGCAAAGTTCATGGAGTTAGCGTCATTTTTTTGCGTGAACACCTTCCTTGCGTTAATGATATGCAAGGTAGGCGTTCCCGTCTTAAAAAATGACTGCGATGCATATGCGTCGTATTTATACTCCCAGGCAAAAATGACACCCGGGAGTGGGCGGGACTAAAAAACCCGCATTTGCGCCGGATTTTAGCGCCTGGGTCAGGGCAGGCGTTAAGGGACCTGTGGGCTCAGAATGAGCCCAGAGGTGCCCTCCCAAGCCCCCAGGGACACCCCCTGCCACCCTTGCCCACCCCAGGAGGACACCCAAGGATGGAGGGACCCACCCCAGGGACATTAAGGTAAGTCCAGGTAAGTATTATTTTTTTTTTTTGTGGCATAGGGGGGCCTGATTTGTGCCCCCCTACATGCCACTATGCCCAATGACCATGCCCAGGGGACAGAAGTCCCCTGGGCATGGCCATTGGGCAAGGGGGCATGACTCCTGTCTTTGCTAAGACAGGAGTCATTTCAATGGGGGATGGGCGTCGTAAAAAAATGGCGCAAATCGAGTTGTGGCTAATTTTTTGCCTCAGCCTGACTTGCACCATTTCTGGACGCCCATACGCCATTTTCCCCCTACGCCGGCGCTGCCTGGTGTACGTCGTTTTTTTTAACGCACACCAGACAGCGCCGGCGGCTAACGCCGGCTAACGTCATTCAATAAATACGGCGCCCGCATGGCGCTTCGGTGCTAATTTTTTTTACGCAAAACTGCGTTGCCGCAGTTTTGCGTCAAAAAGTATAAATATGGGCCTTAATGCTCTGTGCCTAAAAAGGCAAAAAAGTGTCATAAGTCTTGTTTTGTTGCAAATCACTCTAATTCGCTTGGACCAGGATAGCTCTATGAAAATGCTGCATGATGGTGCAGTGCTGTAAACTGTATACTGCCTTTCATGCCACCAGAGTGTGCCAGTAGTTTTGACAATATGGCCCAGATTTAAGGGGGCCCTTAGCCATTCCAACACCACATTAGCACCATTTATTTTTATATTAATATGGCACTGGAAGGCCAAAAATGCCACGTCATATTTACAAAGTGTTTTGTAACCCCTTGTGCCAGATTATGGCTGGCCCAAGCATAATGTATGCAAGGGGAGCATTCTGTCGCTAGGGGGGCTAAACAAATGGCGCAAAGAAATCTAAGAGATTTCTTTGCAGCATTTTTAGTGACAAGAGCAGGCGTTAAAGGGAGGCTCCCATTGTTTTCAATGGGCCTCTGGGTGCTTTGCAGGATTAGCACCAACATTTTTTACGTTAATCCTTCTAAGCGCCGGACTAGCATAAAAAATGATGATGTGACTACCCCTGACTACCACCATGGTGTGCCGTATTTTAAATATGGCGCACACATGGTGGCGTTAGTGGGGCACTAAGGGACGCAAGAAAAGTGGCACTGCACTAGGTGCAGCACCACTTTTCATAAATTCGCCCCTACGTTTGGATGAGACTGGATATGTTTTGATTTTTTTCCCGATTTATTGAGAGTGTCAGATGAAGGTGGTACTGTGTGATCCTCCTCCTCAGAGATCTACCATCATGGAATATCCTTATAACACATCATGAAATCCTCTACTCACTGTCGAAGATATTTGAATGCCTCAGTGGTTGAACAGTATCTGGACCGCACTAACACCTTGTATTGATAAATCAGCAATGCCATGTGCATCTATGTCGGAATAATGTGTGGACTGCCGAAGCTTTTGTTTGAGCCCCCATCCTTTCTAAATGACTGTTATTGTAAAGTTATTTGAACAAATTCTACCTGGAATTGGTTCAAGTGCTTGTCAGTCTAAGGGGGTCTGTTTCATATATGTGAGAGATGAGAGCAAACATTCAGCAGATCTCCCCCTGGCCGCACTGGCGAGGAAGTCTAAAGAGGAACTTCTGGTGACAGAGCTTCAATGGGATGTCAATCGGTTACGATATCTGGGGGTTCAGATAGCCACAGACTCGGAGACACAATATAGCCTCAATGTAGGTCGAGTGCTTTGTGGCAGTGGTGGCAGGCAGCTTTAGAAGGGAGGGGGCGGGCGGGAAGCACACACCCACACACACTCTTTTTTTCAGACACAGACGCACGCACATCCATTAACAACACTCATAATATTCAAACATGGATGCACCAAATATTCATTTTAAAACATCACACACACTCATTCTTTCACGCACGCACATCCATTAACACTCATAACATTCAAACATGCACGCACGCACCAAACATTCATTTAAAAAAATCACACACACTCATTCTTTCACACACACGCACATCCATTAACAACACTCATAACATTCAAACATGCATGCACGCACCAAACATTCATTTTAAGACATCACACACACACACACACACACACTTACCTTCAGCCTCGAGGTCCCAGGAGGGTTGGGACTGCTGCCTTCCCTCAATGAGGGAAGGCAGCAGTCCCAGCCTCGTCACAGAGTGGGATGGGGTCAGTGAGACTGCTGATCCCACTCCACTCTGTGACAAAGTGTCACTGATTGACACTCGCCCTGGGCACTTCAGGGCTTAAACCTGAAGCGCCCAGGTCGAAGTCAATGGGTGACGCTTTCCTCGTCACCCAAGGGAGGGCCTTGAGGCACCTTTGCTGAGCCGAGGAGGTCACGCCCATAGGAGCTGTGACCTCCTCAGCCCAGCAAAGTTCAGCTCAGGCAGCCAGGAGTCTGTGCAAATCGCACATGTCTCACTCCTGGCTGAGCTGAAAATGAAGAGTGTCTGTCAGGATGACCTTTGTTCTCTTCATGAGGGGCAAAAGGTGGGGGGGCGTGGCCCCTCCGCCCTAAAGGATAGGCCGTGCCTCCTTCGTGGCCTGGAGGACTTGGTGTGATTCTGGGTATGCCTACCATTGTCAGTGAAGGGCAGAGTCGCTCTGTGCAAGATGGTGTTTCTCCCCCGATGCCTATATGCTCTGCAAAACGCAATGTATAGGATTCCCCTATCCACCTTCGCTCAGCTCAACATACTCCTAGTGTCCCTGGTGTGGGCAGGTAAGCGTAGTAGAGTTAAGCTAGACTTTTTGAAACTAGACATGGATTTAGGGGGTTTAGGCTTACCGGCCACCCAACTGTATTACTTTGCCAGCCTGCTTTAGTATGCTGCCCAGTGGTGTGCTCACGGCCCCAGTGTGGAGAAGATCTTACTGGGCTCATGGGGCAACGGGGTGGAGCTTTCCCACTACCTCATGTTGGGGACAAGGGTTCATGCTGATTGCCCCTTCATCGTTTAGCAGGTAACTGCGGCCCGAGAGCAGGTCGTGACACAAGTGTTGCGTTGGGCCCCTTATGCGAGGATGCTGCCATTGCGGTGGCTGAAACCTATGTGTGACATACAGTTGGTCATGGACCTGTTGCAGTGGTATACCTGTGGTTGCACTACACTGGGCGATTTATTCCACAATGGCATGTTTCTCTTGATGGCAGAGGCACGGGGTGCATTTGGCGTACATGAGGGACAGTTCCTTCAATACACCATAATATCTCGGAAAGTCTGAGAGATTTGGCTGACATTTCCCACCGACCCTGAGGAGACTCAGATGTTACGGACGGTGCTGGATTCTGGGACCTATAGGGGCCTGATTTTTGCTTTTATGTAGCCCAAAAGGGGGACCGCCAAACAGACACCACTGTAGTGCAAAATGAATGGAAGGCGTCACTCTCCACAGAGCTTTCGGCGAGTGCCTAGAGACACACATTCGCACAGGTGTTGGAGGTGGCTAGCAACACATGATTTAAACTCAATCAATTTTATTATCTCCACCAGGCTTACCTAACCCATCAGCTTTTACATAGAATTGACAGGATACGCTCAGCTGCTTGCCTTCAATGCAGATTGTCACCAGCGGCGTTCCTTCATTTGACGTGGGACTGTGGTGCCCTGAAGACTTACTAGACGGAGGTCCTGCAGAGGCTGTGAGAGGCCACGTGAGTGGCGCTGGAGTCCTCAGTGGAGAACTGGCTTCTGGGGGTGCTCCCATGCCCCATCCCCAGGCCCACATCCGTCATAGGCTGGCCTTGCTGTGAATGGTCTTGGCCAAGCGCCACATAGCTATACATTGGGCACAATCTGCAGCCCCTCCTGGTGGTAGGTGGTTGGCAGATGTCCTGGAGTGGGGCGTGGCAGAGGAGAGGTGGCCATACACACAGATGAAAATGCCAAACGGGACCTCGATAAGGCAGCAGCAATGTTGGATGTCTTATTGGAGGGTTTTCATGGCGATGCTGATTCCCGAGCAGGATCTTGGGGGTCCAGCAACCTGAGGCACTGAGTGTCGATGACTACAGAGCCAGAGCTATGTCTGAACTCATTCCATCTTGATTTCCCCCTGCCCATGGGGGGCCCTGCTCATTTTTCCTTGGACACTGGTCCTCTGCCCTGCCCCCTGCGCCCCCCCCCCTCCACTTGTAGGGATGACCTTAGTGAAGCTGCTTTTACTGTTTGCAAGTTTTCAGTATGTTGATCATTGTTTCTCACTACAATGTATTAACTGTCATTGCGTCTGCATTGTGTTATGAATTATGTACCTAGCAACCCGGCCCATTGCATGAACCTGTGCCTTCTGCAGCACGTCAAGAGCTGTGCATTGCTATACAACTGAAATGTATATATATTACGAAAACTGTAATAAAGACATGTTTAAAAAAACACATTCAGCAGATCTATGCCTTTTGATGAAGTCCATTTTGCCCTGGAACCTGAGAGGAATGTGAGCTTCCAACTATTCAGTGGTGGAGAGAAATTAAGCTGCATTCTATGGAGAACGTCACTGTTAGTTAACATACTGACACAAGGATCACTTTCACTGACCAAACATTATACAGTGTGTACGAATCACATGTGCTCCTTCAGATGTTAGCAAATCCCTAACAATAAGATGTCTTGCCCAATTCCCCAGCAGCCCAGGAGAAGTTGAACTTGATTGCCATTTTCCGTCTATCCTCATGGAGGGTGACCTCTCATGAGGTATACAAGACTCACCTCTAGTCTATTATTGACACCCTCTTAGACATTACCTCCTCCCTCAACAAACACTTAACTTACCTGCCAGCTGCTTCCTCCTTCCCTATTTGGAACTCAGCAGATTGTGCATATCACATAATTAAACAGATCGGCCCTGATTTAAGAGGGCCTAGCACCATAATGTTTTTGACGCTAAGGTGGCCTTTTACCTGTTACAAACGTTAACACTTTGCACTACACTATGGCTGCACCAGGCTTAATGTATGCAAAGGGGCATTCCTCCGTTAGTGGTGCCGAAAAAATGGCGCAAAGAAATCTAAGAGATTTCTTTGCGTCATTTTTTTGGGCACTTTTAACGCTTGCTCAGAGCAGGCGTTAAAATAGTGCACACCATTATTTACAATGGGCCCCTATGTACTGTTCACGGTTAGTGCCAAAATGTTTGCACTAACCCTGAACAGTACATCAATAGCGTCAAAAAGTTTAACGCTATTGCCCCCTACCCTGCACCATGGTGCGCCGTATCTTAGATATGGCACACACTTGGTGGCGGTAGGGGTGACTAATCTGCGAAAGGAAAGTGGCGCTCCACTGGGTGCCACGCCACTTTCCTTAAATCTTCCCCATCATCCTCCACCTCCTTTGTTCTAGTATTGACTGCTAAGATTTTGGCCCTGATGCCTAGGTTACAAACATGACTTTACTACTGGCTATTACATTGTATCCTATGTGCATTTTGTCTGTTTGATCAATCCGGCACAAAAAACCTCAGTGACCTACAGGGTTCAATAAAATTTTCCAAATGTGTTGAGCTAATTTTTGCAAAGTTCGAAACCTGTGGACTAGCATATCCTGATGACTTCCTTTTTGACTGCAGCTGCAAACCATGAAAATAAAACATTTTTGTAATATAAGGGACGATAATTAGGAGATTTCCTCCTGACAACTTTGCAAATAAATGTATCTCAACAAATGAATGCGTCAAGACCAGAAACACGAACCTTGTCCTATCCCTAATCAATTTGACATATATTTAACAAGAGTAAAGATGAAGGTGCTGTCAGATTTATGTGTCGTCATTCATCTTAGAAAAAAAATCTAATCAAGATGCAAACTTTCAAATAAGGCGTGTATCCATTTTTCTCTTGCACGGTATTGGCATTACTATATATCTCTTTTTCAAAGAGAGTGCTTTAGAAAGCAATAAATTACACTCCAATACAGCAATAACTTCAGGAAGACAAATGTGGCGGTCATTATGTGCTGGGCCCTGCATTAGTGCTAATTAATCAGGGAAACCCGACGAGGAACATGCGCTAGGACATGGTGTACTGAATGGATCTGCCCAACTCTATCAAGGGAAAGGCACGGTTGACACCCTGACTGTTTCTCTCCATTTTACTAAGCTTGTGACTATGTTGCAAACGGAATTTTTGGGAAAGATAAAGACAGCAATTTAAAGTTTAGAGGGTACAATGTGTAAAGTGCCCCGTGGTTTGTTTTCGCACAGTGTAAAACCAAGCAGTGGCGTACCGAAACTGGACCCCCTCCCCCCTCAAAGAA
Organism: Pleurodeles waltl; assembly: GCF_031143425.1. Classification (NCBI taxonomy): domain Eukaryota; kingdom Metazoa; phylum Chordata; class Amphibia; order Caudata; family Salamandridae; genus Pleurodeles; species Pleurodeles waltl. Next base: position 320,331,511 of record NC_090437.1, read on the forward strand.
CATGGAGTGGGGCTTCCTCCGGAGTCACTCAGGCCAGGTGCTCCGCTTAGGGACCCCTCTGGAGCACTTGGGGCCCCCCGCACCGCAGGGGGCTGCGGGGGCCTTTGTTACGCCCCTGAAACCAAGCTAGGTATTGTGGCAGTACATTGAAGCAGCTGATCCACTTTCAGTTTGTGCTTTAACCCCTTCGCTGCCAGGCCTTTTCCCCCTCCTGTGCCGGGCCTTTTTTTGCCTATTTGGGGCAGTTCGCGCTTAGGCCCTCATAACTTTTTGTCCACATAAGCTAACCAAGCCAAATTTGCGTCCTTTTTTTCCAACATCCTAGGGATTCTAGAGGTACCCAGACTTTGTGGGTTCCCCTGAAGGAGGCCAAGAAATTGGCCAAAATACAGTGAAAATTTCGTTTTTTTCAAAAAAATTGGAAAAAGTGGCTGCAGAAGAAGGCTTGTGGTTTTTCCCCTGAAAATGGCATCAACAAAGGGTTTGCAGTGCTAAACTCAGCAGCTTCCCAGCTTTCGGGAACAGGCAGACTTGAATCAGAAAACCCAATTTTTCAACACAATTTTGGCATTTTACTGGGGCATACCCCATTTGTGCAATTTTTTGTGCTTTCAGCCTCCTTCCAGTCAGTGACAGGAATGGTCATGAAACCAATGCTGGATACCAGAAACCTAAACATTTCTGAAAAGTAGACAAAATTCTGAATTCAGCAAGGGGTCATTTTTGTAGATCCTACAAGGGTTTCCTACAGAAAATAACAGCTGAAAAAGAAAAATATTGAAATTGAGGTGAAAAAACCATCAATTTTTCTCTACGTTTTACTCTGTAACTTTTCCCTGCAATGTCAGATTATCGAAAGCAATATACCGTTACGTCTGCTGGACTCCTCTGGTTGCGGGGATATATAGGGTTTGTAGGTTCATCAAGAACCCGAGGAACCCAGAGCCAATAAATGAGCTGCACCCTGCAGTGCGTTTTCATTCTATACCGGGTATACAGCAATTCATTTGCTGAAATATAAGGAGTAAAAAATTGCTATCAAGAAAACCTTTGCATTTCCAAAAAGGGCACAAGATAAGGTGTTGAGGAGCAGTGGTTATTTGCACATCTCTGAATTCCGGGGTGACCATAGTAGCACGTGAATTACAGGGAATTTCTCAAATAGATGTCTTTTTTACACACACTCCTATATTTGGAAGGAAAAAATGTAGAGAAAGACAAGGGGCAATAGTACTTGTTTTGCTAATCTATGTTCCCCCAAGTCTCCCGATAAAAATGGTACCTCACTTGTGTGGGTAGGCCTAGCACCCGCGACAGGATATGCCCCAAAACACAACGTGGACACATCACAGAAAACAGAGCTGTTTTTAGCAAAGTGACTACCTGTAGATTTTGGCCTCTAGCTCAGCCGCCACCTAGGGAAACCTACCAAACCTGTGCATTTCTGAAAACTAGAGACCTAGGGGAATCCAAGGAGGGGTGACTTGTGTGGCTCGGACCAGGTTCTGTTACCCAGAATCCTTTGCAAACCTCAAAATTTGGCTAAAAAAACACATGTTCCTCACATTTCTGTGGCAGAAAGTTCTGGAATCTGAGAGGAGCCACAAATTTCCTTCCACCCAGCGTTCCCCCACGTCTCCCGATAAAAATGATACCTCACTTGTGTGGGTAGGCCTAGCACCCGCGACAGGATATGCCCCAAAACACAACGTGGACATATCACAGAAAACAGAGCTGTTTTTAGCGAAGTGACTACCTGTAGATTTTGGCCTCTAGCTCAGCCGCCACCTAGGGAAACCTACCAAACCTGTGCATTTCTGAAAACTAGAGACCTAGGGGAATCCAAGGAGGGGTGACTTGCGGGGCTCGGACCAGGTTCTGTTACCCAGAATCCTTTGCAAACCTCAAAATTTGGCTAAAAAAACACATGTTCCTCACATTTCTGTGGCAGAAAGTTCTGGAATCTGAGAGGAGCCACAAATTTCCTTCCACCCAGCGTTCCCCCACGTCTCCCGATAAAAATGATACCTCACTTGTGTGGGTAGGCCTAGCGCCCGCGACAGGATATGCCCCAAAACACAACGTGGACATATCACAGAAAACAGAGCTGTTTTTAGCAAAGTGACTACCTGTAGATTTTGGCCTCTAGCTCAGCCGCCACCACGGGAAACCCACCAAACCTGTGCATTTCTGAAAACTAGAGACCTAGGGGAATCCAAGGAGGGGTGACTTGCGGGGCTCGGACCAGGTTCTGTTACCCAGAATCCTTTGCAAATCTCAAAATTTGGCTAAAAAAACACATGTTCCTCACATTTCTGTGGCAGAAAGTTCTGTAATCTGAGAGGAGCCACAAATTTCCTTCCACCCAGCGTTCCCCCACGTCTCCCGATAAAAATGATACCTCACTTGTGTGGGTAGGCCTAGCGCCCGCGACAGGATATTCCCCAAAACACAACGTGGACATATCACAGAAAACAGAGCTGTTTTTAGCAAAGTGACTACCTGTAGATTTTGGCCTCTAGCTCAGCCGCCACCTAGGGAAACCTACCAAACCTGTGCATTTCTGAAAATTAGAGACCTAGGGGAATTTAAGGAGGGGTGACTTGTGGGGCTCGGACCAGGTTCTGTTACCCAGAATCCTTTGCAAACCTCAAAATTTGGCTAAAAAAACACATGTTCCTCACATTTCTGTGGCAGAAAGTTCTGGAATCTGAGAGGAGCCACAAATTTCCTTCCTCCCAGCGTTCCCCCACGTCTCCCGATAAAAAGGATACCTCACTTGTGTGGGTAGGCCTAGCGCCCGCGACAGGATATGCCCCAAAACACAACGTGGACATATCACAGAAAACAGAGCTGTTTTTAGCAAAGTGACTACCTGTAGATTTTGGCCTCTAGCTCAGCCGCCACCTAGGGAAACCTACCAAACCTGTGCATTTCTGAAAACTAGAGACCTAGGGGAATCCAAGGAGGGGTGACTTGCGGGGCTCGGACCAGGTTCTGTTACCCAGAATCCTTTGCAAATCTCAAAATTTGGCTAAAAAAACACATGTTCCTCACATTTCTGTGGCAGAAAGTTCTGGAATCTGAGAGGAGCCACAAATTTCCTTCCACCCAGCGTTCCCCCACATCTCCCGATAAAAATGATACCTCACTTGTGTGGGTAGGCCTAGCGCCCGCGACAGGATATGCCCCAAAACACAACGTGGACATATCACAGAAAACAGAGCTGTTTTTAGCAAAGTGACTACCTGTAGATTTTGGCCTCTAGCTCAGCCGGCACCTAGGGAAACCTACCAAACCTGTGCATTTCTGAAAACTAGAGACCTAGGGGAATCCAAGGAGGGGTGACTTGTGTGGCTCGGACCAGGTTCTGTTACCCAGAATCCTTTGCAAAACTCAAAATTTGGCTAAAAAAACACATGTTCCTCACATTTCTGTGGCAGAAAGTTCTGGAATCTGAGAGGAGCCACAAATTTCCTTCCACCCAGCGTTCCCCCACGTCTCCCGATAAAAATGATACCTCACTTGTGTGGGTAGGCCTAGCGCCCGCGACAGGATATGCCCCAAAACACAACGTGGACACATCACAGAAAACAGAGCTGTTTTTAGCAAAGTGACTACCTGGAGATTTTGGCCTCTAGCTCAGCCGCCACCTAGGGAAACCTACCAAACCTGTACATTTCTGAAAACTAGAGACCTAGGGGAATCCAAGGAGGGGTGACTTGTGTGGCTCGGACCAGGTTCTGTTACCCAGAATCCTTTGCAAACCTCAAAATTTGGCTTAAAAAACACATGTCCCTCACATTTCTGTGGCAGAAAGTTCTGGAATCTGAGAGGAGCTACAAATTTCCTTCCACCCATCGTTCCCCCAAGTCTCCCGATAAAAATGATACCTCACTTGCGTGGGTAGGCCTAGCGGCGGCGACAGGAAACACCCCAAAGCGCAACGTGGACACATCCTAAATTTTGGAAAAAAACAGAGGTGTTTTTTGCGAAGTGCCTACCTGTAGATTTTGGCCTCTAGCTCAGCCGCCACCTAGGGAAACCTACCAAACCTGTACATTTCTGAAAACTAGAGTCCTAGGGGAATCCAAGGAGGGGTGACTTGTGTGGCTCGGACCAGGTTCTGTTACCCAGAATCCTTTGCAAACCTCAAAATTTGGCTAAAAAAACACATGTCCCTCACATTTCTGTGGCAGAAAGTTCTGGAATCTGAGAGGAGCTACAAATTTCCTTCCACCCATCGTTCCCCCAAGTCTCCCGATAAAAATGATACCTCACTTGCGTGGGTAGGCCTAGCGCCGGCGACAGGAAACACCCCAAAGCGCAACGTGGACACATCCTAAATTTTGGAAAAAAACAGAGGTGTTTTTTGCGAAGTGCCTACCTGTAGATTTTGGCCTCTAGCTCAGCCGGCACCTAGGGAAACCTACCAAACCTGTGCATTTCTGAAAACTAGAGACCTAGGGGAATCGAAGGAGGGGTGACTTGCGGGGCTCGGACCAGGTTCTGTTACCCAGAATCCTTTGCAAACCTCAAAATTTGGCTAAAAATACACATGTTACTCACATTTCTGTGGCAGAAAGTTCTGGAATCTGAGAGGAGCCACAAATTTCCTTCTACCCAGCGTTCCCCCAAGTCTCCCGATAAAAATGATACCTCACTTGCGTGGGTAGGCCTAGCGCCGGCGACAGGAAACACCCCAAAGCGCAACGTGGACACATCCTAAATTTTGGAAAAAAACAGAGGTGTTTTTTGCGAAGTGCCTACCTGTAGATTTTGGCCTCTAGCTCAGCCGGCACCTAGGGAAACCTACCAAACCTGTGCCTTTCTGAAAACTAGAGACCTAGGGGAATCCAAGGAGGGGTGACTTGCGGGGCTCGGACCAGGTTCTGTTACCCAGAATCCTTTGCAAACCTCAAAATTTGGCTAAAAATACACATGTTACTCACATTTCTGTGGCAGAAAGTTCTGGAATCTGAGAGGAGCCACAAATTTCCTTCTACCCAGCGTTCCCCCAAGTCTCCCGATAAAAATGATACCTCACTTGCATGGGTAGGCCTAGCGCCGGCGACAGGAAACACCCCAAAGCGCAACGTGGACACATCCTAAATTTTGGAAAAAAACAGAGGTGTTTTTTGCGAAGTGCCTACCTGTAGATTTTGGCCTCTAGCTCAGCCGGCACCTAGGGAAACCTACCAAACCTGTGCATTTCTGAAAACTAGAGACCTAGGGGAATCGAAGGAGGGGTGACTTGCGGGGCTCGGACCAGGTTCTGTTACCCAGAATCCTTTGCAAACCTCAAAATTTGGCTTAAAAAACACATGTCCCTCACATTTCTGTGGCAGAAAGTTCTGGAATCTGAGAGGAGCTACAAATTTCCTTCCACCCAGCGTTCCCCCAAGTCTCCCGATAAAAATGATACCTCACTTGCGTGGGTAGGCCTAGCGCCGGCGACAGGAAACACCCCAAAGCGCAACGTGGACACATCCTAAATTTTGGAAAAAAACAGAGGTGTTTTTTGCAAAGTGCCTACCTGTAGATTTCGGCCTCTAGCTCAGCCGGCACCTAGGGAAACCTACCAAACCTGTGCATTTCTGAAAACTAGAGACCTAGGGGAATCCAAGGAGGGGTGACTTGCGGGGCTCGGACCAGGTTCTGTTACCCAGAATCCTTTGCAAACCTCAAAATTTGGCTAAAAATACACATGTTACTCACATTTCTGTGGCAGAAAGTTCTGGAATCTGAGAGGAGCCACAAATTTCCTTCTACCCAGCGTTCCCCCAAGTCTCCCGATAAAAATGATACCTCACTTGTGTGGGTAGGACTAGCGCCCACGAAAGGAAAGGGGCCAAAACACAACGTGGACACATCACATTTTTTTATAAAAAGCAGTGCCTACCTGTGGATTTTGGCCTGTAGCTCAGCCGACACCTGAGGAAACCTAGCAAACCAGTGCATTTTTGAAAACTAGAAACCCAGGGGAATCCAAGATGGGGTGACTTGCGGGGCTCTGACCAGGTTATGTTACCCAGAATCCTTTGCAAACATCAAAATTTGGCCCAAAAAACACTTTTTCCTCTCATTTCGGTGACAGAAAGTTCTGGAATCTGAGAGGAGCCACAAATTTCCTTCCACCCAGCGTTCCCCTAAGTCTCTCGATAAAAATGGTACATCACTTCTGTGGGTAGGCCTAGCGCCCACAAAAGGAAATGGCCCAAAACACAACGTGGACACAACATATTTTTTCACAGAAAACAGAGGTGTTTTTTGCAAGGTGCCTACCTGTGGTGTTTGGCCTGTAGCTCAGCCGGCCCCGGGGGGGGGGGGGCAGAAATGCCCTAAAATAAATTTGCCCCCCCAACCCCCACCCTCCCCCGCCGGGAGCGAGCCTTGCCTACGGGGTCGCTCCCCCTGCGTGACATTGGCACCAAAAAACAAATCCCCAGTGCCTAGTGGTTTCTGCCCCCTTGGGGGCAGGTTGACCTAAACTCAGCCAATCTGCCCCCAAGGGGGGCAGAAATGGCCTAAATACAATTTGTCCCCCAGGGGAGCGACTTTTGCCTGATGGGTCGCTCCCCATCTCTAAAAAAAAAAACCAAAGAAAAAAAAAAAGAAAAAAAAGAAAAATTCCCCTGGCGCCTAGAGGTTTCTGCCCCCCCCCCGGGGGCAGATCGGCCTAATAATAGGCCGATCTGCCCCCCGGGGGGGCAGAAATGGCCTAAAATAAATTTGCCCCCCCAACACCCACCCCCCCCCCCGGGAGCGACCCTTGCCTACGGGGTCACTCCCCCTGTGTGACATTGGCGCCAAAAAACAAATCCCCGGTGCCTAGTGGTTTCTGCCCCCTTGGGGGCAGGTTGACCTAAACTCAGCCAATCTGCCCCCAAGGGGGGCAGAAATGGTCTAAATACAATTTGCCCCCCCAGGGGAGCGACCCTTGCCTGATGGGTCGCTCCCCATCTCTAAAAAAAGAAACAACAAAAAAAAAAATACACAAAAAAAAAATTGCCCTGGCGCCTAGAGTGTTCTGCCCCCCCCCCGGGGGCAGTTCGGCCTAATAATAGGCCGATCTGTCCCCCGGGGGGGCAGAAATGGCCTAAAATAAATTTGCCCCCCCAACCCCCACCCCCCACCGGGAGCGACCCTTGCCTACGGGGTCGCTCCCCCTGCGTGACATTGGCGCCAAAAAACAAATCCCCGGTGCCTAGTGGTTTCTGCCCCCTTGGGGGCAGATTGACCTAAAATCGGCCAATCTGCCCCCAGGGGGGCAGAAATGGTCTAAATACAATTTGCCCCCCAGGGGAGCGACCCTTGCCTGATGGGTCGCTCCCCATCTCTAAAAAAAAAAAAAGAACAAAAAAAAAAAACACACAAAAAAAATTTGCCCTGGCGCCTAGAGGTTTCTTCCCCCCCTGGGGGCAGATCGGCCTAATAATAGGCCGATCTGCCCCCAGGGGGGGCAGAAAAGGCCTTCCCAAAAAATTGCCCCCCCTGGGAGCGACCCTTGCCAAAGGGGTCGCTTTGTTGCGTGACATTCACGCGCAAAAACAAACTCCCTGGTGTCTAATGGTTTCTGCCCCCCTTGGGGGCAGATTGGCCTTATCAAAATAGGCCAATCTGCCCCCAAGGGGGGCAGAAATGGCCTAAATATATATTGCCCCGTAGTGGAGCGACCCTTGCCTAAGGGATCGCTCCCCACCTGAAAAAAAAGAATTCATCACAAAAAAAAAAAAAAAAAAAAAAGGTCCCTGGTGCCTAGAGGTTTCTGCCCCCCCTGGGGGCAGATCGGCCTAATAATAGGCCAATCTGCCCCCAGGGGGGGCAGAAAAGGCCTTCCTAAAAAAATGCCCCCCTGGGAGCGACCCTTGCCCAAGGGGTCGCTCCCTTTTGCCAATTTCAAGAAAAGAAAAAAAAATCCCTGGTGTCTAGTGGGGTTTCAAAAGCCGGATTGCAAGCAATCCGGCTTTTGAAACCTGTGAGAGACTTCAAAGGGAAGGAAATACATTTCCTTCCCTTTGAAGCCTCTCGGGGCCTCCCCCATGGGATTGAAAAAGAAATGCAAAAGCATTTCTTTTTCAATCGCGCTGGAAGCTCTGCTTCCAGCGCGATGGGGGAGACCCTGTGACTAATCAGCGCGCGCTCGCGCGCTGACGTCACAGGGGGGTTTGGGGGGGTCGGGGGTGGGAGGGGAAGGGCTTCCCCTTCCATCCCTGACTTGGGGGGGTGGGGGGGAACCCCACAGAGGGAGCGAGAGCGCTCCCTCTGGGCTCTGTGCACAGGACGTAATGGTTACGTCCTGGGCACAGCAGCACTGTGCCTCAGGACGTAACCATTACGTCCTGGGCACAGAAGGGGTTAAAGCCTTCCATCCCATGCAGTCCAGTACAGCTGAGCAAGTTTGCTTTTTCCATACTGCCCCTTCACCTGCGGCAAGGAGACACAGGGATTGCATGATCTGAACTCAGTATCACTGAGGGCCCGGGAACGGGTCACAGAATCCCTTGATCCTCTCTGTCTTCTATTGAGAGGGTCCACAGCTGACATTTCTGTATTGTGACGTTGAACATTGGAGTGATTATGCATTGCTAGGGATTGCTTGCGCATTTCATAATCGTATTGTACTGCCGTTGCATTTATATATCACTTAATTCTATATCAGGACCGGAGGCGAGGATTATGCAGATCTTTCTTCACTTTTTATTAAACGGCAAGTTCAAAGTTAAACAAAGAATACACAAAAAAACTACAAGTTCCATGAGGCCACCGCCATGGTAACCAGTGTCCAATGAGGATCCGCTCCCAATGCCGGTATAAATATCCCAGAGTGCGTCATTCGTCCTCTTTCTTCACTGCTTCAGTCAGATAAGTGCCTCTCTGCCTCCCAGTTATTACGCTTGTATTTGGTTAATGTATGTTTATTGCTTGAAACGCACGTTTCTTCTCAGGCTTATTCTGTTGTAGCAACAGGTGTTGCTACGAGCGTGTCTCCCGCGTGGGAGGCGTTCCGCCAGAGCGCTTTTAGTTTTATTGTGGAGACGCGTCAGGCCTGACAGAGGGCGCGCGCATGCATTTTAACGCGCGTTGAGCGCTCATGTGTTTCTAAAACACTCGGCGCTCGGTTTCATTTTCTATATTTAGCTTTTTTCTTTTGTGCTTTGTTTCCCTACCCTGTGACACCATTTTGGTAGGATTTAACCCCTTTTGGAAAGACTTTATTCCAGCAATTGCTGCCTCTTTATTTTGACAGAGGGGGTAGGGAATACCCTTCGTATATTTTTATAGGGTGTTCTCTGTCACATTAAATTTCTCTGAGTCTCAGGATGCAGTCCTCTCAGCCTTTTGCTAACATATCCCCAGGTGAGGGACCCTCTCACCATACCCTTCCCCGTGGGGTGGATGCCCTGTTCTCACAGGCTATTTCTCACGCCCTCGCCCCTCTTAAAGAAAGCGTGGCTAGGCTCACAGAACAGGTGTCCAAAGGGACGGGCATGTTTGGCGTGACGGGAGCGGAGTATGGAAACTCTACTCTATCGGCCCCCAAGAAATCGCGCAAGCGCGACCCGGGGCACCTGGACGATGTTGAATTTTTGTCAAGTACCTTCTCCAAGAGTGCGCACGCGCATAAGCGTTTACCCTCCCGGGAGGGTTTGATACCCGGTGCAATTGGTGACAGGCTTCACCACATATGGAACCCTGATATTGGGTCACCTAAAGGCATCACTGGAGACTCAGATGATGATTCCTCATCTTTGGATGATGAGTCCGGTCACCCTTGGCGCCCCGGAGCTCCCATGCCAGATCCTTCTGATCTGGGAGATTCTGACTCAGATATGTTTGACGCGGAGGGGATTTACCATCCGCGTTCCTCGGAGTGGCGTCCAAACCACAAGGTGGCAGAATATGTCACCAGTAAAATTAGACAACCTCTTGACAAAGAGGTGCGTGCCCGTTTACGGGCGGAATGCCCACACCCGTCTTTGTCAGATAAGGTCGCGTTCACGCCTGATATAGACCCCAAAATGTGTACCTTTTTTGCCAAGTACACTAAGGACCTCAAGAAGGGGATTGACTGATCCTGGAGGGCATGCCAGGATAAACTCCTCAATGTGTTGGAACCCCTCACACAGATAATTCAATTGGCGGAACGTGCCAAGCAATCAAACACACCCCTTCAGACAGACATTGTAGCGGGGTGGGCCCAGACAGCTGTCTGTCTCCTGGGCAATGCAAACTGTGCCATTTCGGCTGAAAGGCGCAGGTCTTTGCTCATCAAAATAGACCCCAGCTTAGGGGGGCTTTCTAACGCAGGGGCTATTGCCCAAGGCAATTTACTTGGCAACCCTTTTGTTAAAGAATTGGGAAAATTCATTGCCACTTTTTCTGCTCTTGACAAGGCCCAATCATCCATCAAAAAGATCTTCCCCGAATAAGGTTTTTGGCGGGGCCGGACGAGGCAGGGGTCGCTCTTCCGGCCGCCAGTACCAACAAGGCCCCGGTTCCTTCCGGAATAACGGTGGGCGGGATGGTCGACAGGGAACGTTCTTCCCCAACAGAGGCAGGGGTAAAGGCAGAGCTAACAGGAGTGCACGAGGAGCAACTAATGCCCCCGGAGGACCTTCTGGTAAGGCTTATCCCTTTTTCCCCTTAAAACTTCGGAGGGAGATTATGTTTTTTCAAGAACAATTGGAGTCACATCACCTCCGACGCCTGGGTTCTGCAGACAGTTTCTGGTTTTCAGATCGAATTCTGGGGTACCCCATCCCAGGAGACGCTACCCGCGCCCATAGTATTTTCAACCGCGGATTCCGAGCTCATAAATTTAGAAGTTCAGGCTGTCCTTCACAAGAATACTATATCCTTCGCGTCTCTTCATCCCAGAGGTTTTGTAAGCAACATCTTCTTGGTAGAAAAGAAGGACAAGGGTTTTCGGCCTGTTATCAATCTCTGGACATTCAACGAATGGGTAGTATACAGGCATTTCAAAATGGAAGGTATTCATATGCTCCGCGATCTCCTCTTACAAGGGGACTGGATGGTTTGTCTAGATCTCAAGGACGCATATCTCACCGTCCCTATTTTTCTTCCCCACCGCAGATTTCTGCAATTTCTCTGGAACGATCAAGTAGTCGACTTCACCACTCTCCCCTTCGGTCTTTCTTCAGCACCATGGTGCTTTACCAAACTCCTCAAGCCCGTGGTGGAAGTACTGCGGTTGCAAGGAATTTGTCTCATCATCTATCTGGACGATCTTCTTCTGATGGATCAATCCAGGTCTCAAGTCTTATCCAATATGAACACAACTATTGCTCTTTTGCAGGATCTGGGGTTCGTGATCAACCAACAAAAGTCAGAACTTACTCCGGCCCAATCAATGGTCTTTCTGGGTTTCCTCACAGACTCCCAGTCAGCATCCCTCAGTCTTCCGACCCCAAAGATATCCAAGATCAAGAAGGAACTAAGGAAGGTCCTTTGGCGTGGCAGGATTTCGCTACGTCAGTTAGCCAGAGTGGTGGGCCTGCTATCCTCCTCAATTCAGGCCATTTTTTCAGGCCCCCTCCACTACAGAGCCCTTCAACGTCTGAAGGCTTTTCACCTTCGACGGGGGTGACGTATTCCAAACTAATCTCCCTTTCTCAGGAGGAAAAGACGGAATTACATTGGTGGCTAGACCACATGGAAGCGTGGAATGGCAGAGCCATGTTCGGGGCCGCCCCAGACCTGGTGATTGAGTGGGACGCCAGTCGCCAGGGATGGGGAGCACGATGCGGGGACATCTCGTTTGGGGGACGCTGGACCCTGCAGGAGCTCACCATGCATATCAATTGTCTGGAACTCCTGGCGGTGTCTTTTGCGATCAGATCTCTGACGAGAGACAAGATCTCATGTGTAGTGCTACTGCGGATGGACAATGTATCTGCTGTGCAGTACATAAATCGTTTGGGGGAACACGATCGAGGGTCCTAACGGAGCTAGCGAAGGACTTTTGGCATTTTTGCCTACAACATCAGATCTCTGTCACAGCAGAGTATCTTCCGGGGTCCCAGAATGCCTGGGCAGATTGGAATTCCCGGTTTCTCACGGATTCCAGCAACTGGCAACTAGATCGATCGATTTTTCAGGCGATCATGGCTCATTGGGGTGCTTGCTCTGTGGACCTCTTTGCATCCAGGTGGAATGCCCATCTACACCTATACTTCAGTTGGCTCCCGGATCCGGGAGCTGCGGCAGTGGATGCGTTTCTCCAGAACTGGGAGCAACTTCAGGGGTATGCTTTTCCCCCCTTCCTTTTTATCCCATGGGTTGCAGCTCAGGTTCGCCGTCAGGAAGCAACAGTGGTCCTTATAACCCCCTGGTGGAGGTCCCAAGCATGATTTCCAACTCTGCTGGAACTCTCTTGCGAGTTACCTATTTGTCTCCCGGTCTTTCCCTCGATTCTCCGGGACCCGTCAGGCCTTTCTCATCCACTGGTCCTTCAAGGCCATCTAATTCTCATGGCATGGAAGATTTCAGGTCTCGCTGGCAGGACTGCCGACTTTTGCAAGAAGCTAAAAAGTTCATTGCACAGGCCTGGGCTCCTGGAACATGCAAACTATATAGATCCGTGTGGAATAGATGGTCTCGTTGGTGTGTGGGCAAACATTGCGATCCCATGGGGGCCAGTATTACCGACATCATCAATTTCCTTGCAGAATTAGCTGAGTCTGGCCTGGCTTATTGTACTATCAATTCTTTTCGATCAGCTATTTCGGCGGGTCGTCCCCCTCTTGATAACCGCCCGATCGGTGAACATCCTTGGATATGTAAACTTCTCAAGGGTATTAAACTCTCCAGACCTCCACAACCTAGGTATGCAGAGCTCTGGGATGTAAACCTAGTTCTTAATCTATTATCCTCGTGGCAGGATAATCAGTATTTGTCAAGGAAAGAGTTGTCGGCCAAGCTGGCCATGCTTTTGTGCCTCATCTCATGTAAGAGGGTGTCAGATGTCAGAGCCCTGGATAAATCGGCTGGAGTGTTTACTCCAGAAGGAGTCACTTTTACTATATCAAGGAGAACGAAGAATAATACCAGGTCAGTATCCTATCCAGCTTTTCCTAATTCCCCAAAATTATGTGTGATTAGATGTCTCAAAGTCTATGAAGAGGTGACAGTGGAACTTAGACCTCCAGGTGAAAATCAATTGTTGATTTCCTTAAAGAAACCGTTTAAGGCAGTTTCCTCTCCTTCCATTGCCAGGTGGGTCAGATGGATATTAACCGAAGCAGGTATCAATATTCAGGTGTTTGCCGCTCACTCTACTCGGGGGGCCATGGCTTCAAAAGCCATTCAAGTGGGGGGTAGATTAGAGGACATTATGCATGCGGCTGATTGGTCTTCTGAATCTACTTTTAAAAAGTTTTATTTTAAACCAATTCATGAAACAGCCTCCTTGGTGGTGGGTAAGCTTTGAACTTGCATAATCCTCGCCTCCGGTCCTGATATAGAATGCGAAATTTCCTAGATATTGTGAAGGAAAGTTTCAATTCTATTAAGGACACGGAGGTGAGGATTATCCCACCCAATACTACTCACGAGTTTTCCCACCCGAAGAATTTTAACTTCGTATTACGGTGGTATGCTTGCGTTAATGCTCTTATTTACTTGTTTTCCTTGAACACATTTCTAGTTAACATTAAGCTGAGTTAGTTACTATTATAACTGTATTCTTTCCGATTCAAATATCTGAGATTTGTAAGAACTGTTCAGTTTTCTGTTGCTTGAGTTCAACATTTGCCATCTAATTTTCAGTTTTTTAATTAGAATGTTTTTTCGTAGGATCCCAAACTGCAACCAATTGAGACTTCTAGGATTCCTTTTGCAGTGAAGTCGAGGACGAATTACGCACTCAGGGATATTTATACCAGCATTGGGAGCGGATCCTCATTGGACACTGGTTACCATGGCGGCGGACTCATGGAACTTGCAGTTTTTTTTGTGTATTCTTTGTTTAACTTTGAACTTGCTGTTCAATAAAAAGTGAAGAAAGATCTGCTTAATCCTCGCCTCCATGTCCTTAATAGAATTGAAACTTTCCTTCACGATAGCTAGGAAATTTCGCTTTCTCCTGAAGAGGCACTCACAAGCAGGTAGAATTCTACCCCGCGGGCAGTGCTTTAAATGGGCAGGTACTGTCCGGTACTGAGTACCTGCACTTCTTTAATTTGAAACGGAGAGTACCTGCACTTGTCAGCAGTGAGACAATACATTTAACAGGTACTCTAAATAGTGAGTACCCGTACTTCTATAGTTCCATTGAAAGCAGTGCCCGTGGGTGTGCTTGGATGAAAGAGTGTGGGTTGCTGTGTGACCCATACGGGTAGCATTTCGATATTGTACCCTCTTATCGTGTTCTGTCGCTATGGTTTGGGGTGTGGTGAAGTGAAAGAAGGCAGAGCTAGGACGCGCAGGCGTGTAAGATGTTAGAATATGTACTGAGTGAACAGTGCATGAAAACAGTGTGGCCTGTGTGAGAAAGCTTTTAGTGTCGTATGCCTGAGCCACAGGCTGCTCTGCAAGTGTGTAGCTGTGCTTGTGTTTAGAGTGAGCAAACGTGCATGGGGGATAGATCCCCATGTGCTGGTGTCTATCATCCTTACCATGGTTGGTTCTGGTTTTAGGTGGGCACGATCTTGAGGACTTTATTATCCATCTTATCGTAGTGATGGAATCTGATTTTGTCCACTCGGTGGGCCATCTTGAGAACAGCCTAGTCTGCCTTCCTCGCCTCCAGGTAGTCTTAGGCAGCATGGAAACCATGTCATTTGAACAGAGCCCTTTCCCTTGAAAAGAAACACCTCACATTTCAAAAGTGATGCAGCGCGACGTGTGCAGTGGCTCATTTACAACCATAGGACCGCCATTGTGGCCCAATTCATTGGCACACTTGTTCCTGGAATACAAAATGGAGCAACAGTGCGTCTTGCAACCCTCATCATGAGAGTGACAGAACTAGAAACATGGAGAACGGAGCGCAACACTTACTACCGGGGTACAATGGGCAGCATCACTGCCGACATCCTCTCGCTGCGACGTCAAGCTACGCTGCTACACACTGTTTCCTTCATTGTTATTGTCCAAATTACATTTTTGTGCATTGTTTATCACTTTGTTCTCTGCAAGACGTTGTATTCCGTGTGTCTCGCGCTCCTTTATCCACGAGCCTGTTTGACCCAGCACTCCTTTTGTTAAAACGTGTTGCCTTTTCTAATGCCCCTTATATCTGTGTGCTGTACCTGTGCCTAGACATAAATTAATTTTTTCCCCTCACCTCTGTGCCTGCATATATATGCATCGGTAATCATCTGGGGAAGTTGACATTTAAAGATGAGAGAAGTCCATTTTCACCAGTACTTGTTACCGGTACGCGTGAAGACTGACTTGATTTCATTATTATTGTTAATTAGCAGATCCAAGCTACCAGGGAAGTTCTTGGTGCCAGATTCCATACTAAATATAGCAAAAGGAACAGACGCTTGAAACCCCGCCAAACCTACACTACATCATGATAAGTAAAGACTGTTATGTGTACTAGATGAGAAAACATATTTCAAATGGAGGAGAGCAGAACCTCTAAATGATTTATCTCTTGAAACTAATCAACTAATCAATGTTTCTATTTACACTGAATGCTAATTTGAAATCTTATGGGTTTGAACATCCCTTTCTAATATTCATTGTGCATGTGCAGCTCTTGGCACCTACATCATCATTGTTCTGTGTGATCCTCTAAAATGGCTGGAGGGCGATGTGCAACTCATCTCGGAGCTACTAATCAAATCTTTTGCCCACACATACTGTTCAGTGGTCCAAATGCTGTCATTATTGCTTTTCTTGACCACAGAAAGAATTAGATCAATTTGAATGCCAGTGAATCCATACTGAAGAAGGTGATGTTAGCAGCTACCCATTAAAGAAAGTACACTAGTAGGATTGGCTGGATTCCCCAGTGACCTAAAGCTTTACCAGCAATGTGAAATATGCAAACTGATTTCAGTACTCAGTTATTTGGAAAAGTCTTAAGTGTGTGCCATCTGTTAGCACAATCAACCTACTAAATTTTTAATATGATCCTCTGTCAAACAGTGATGGTAATACAAGCACACTGAGCATTGCCACAGTTAGTGCCGATAAGGGCTACGGGATCAGATTGTTCCGGGAGTGTGCTCATGGTTAATGCAAACGCATATTAACAAAACGTAATTTGCCAAAACCTGCAAAAAATGTTAATTTACTTACAAAAATTGAAGAAACAACATAAGAAGAGCCCACACTATTTAGTGGAATCAACAGCAATCACAACATAAATGACACACCCGACACACACACCACAACTGCACAGATATTTGACATACCCTTTGAAATACCATGTAGTGTTTGGTCTCAGACTCAAAAACTAAAGAAGAGATGGAGACTTCACACTTAGCATAGAACGAGCCATATGTCATAATTCAAGGATTACATGGGTACTGTAGGCTAGGCAATCTCATATCTGTGCATGAGCACATTCCTAGGAGATGGTGCATGGCTCGAGTATTGTGTGTTAGTCTCTTGAATGTAAAGATGTACAAAGAAAGTGGAATCGACTGTGTATGTAGGTAGCTCCCATAAAGGGTGCTGCTGATGGTAAGTATATATCTAGATGCCCCACCAGGAGCTGGTTAGCTTCCTGCTCAGCATCCAACTGATCTCCACATATAGAGAATACCATCTCTAAATTTCCAACTAGAACATCTTCCACTTTGGGCACCAGCACACCTTGAAGGGTGTAGAAGAAACAAACCAAACACCACCCCCTCCTTTACAGAAAATACATAAAATGAGACATGTAAGACATAGAACCCAATTCATCTATTTTACAACAACCACAAACTGAGACATGTGTCCACTCATTTAGACTTCAGTAAGAATAGCAAATGCTCTAGCCAGGGCCCAAACAAGCTCCCCTAAAACTAGCACACACTTTATGGGAAAAACTATCTTCCAGCCAATGTAAGATGCCAGGTTAATGCTTAAGGTTAAAACTTAAAGGAATTGACAGAAGGGCATCACCACGAGTGGAGTCTGTGGATTAATTTGACCCAAGACTTGAAACCTCACCTTGCCCGGACATGGAAAGGATTGACAGATTGATAGCTCTTTCACAATTCTGTGGGTGGTGGTGCATGGCTGTTGTTAGTTGGTAGAGCGATTTGTCTGGTTAATTCTGATAACAATCAAGACTCCTCTATGCTAACTAGTTACACAAACCCCAGCATCTGCTTTATTGGAAGGAGAAATAAAGACTGGAATTTCCATTTCTCTTTGTTCACCAGAGGTACTAAGGTTAGAGATTACAGTCTGATTCTTTTTCATCTCATCATGCATCACTTCCTATTATTCAGTTTGGCATGATGTGGTTTTCTATTCAGGGCACTGTATTGCTTATCCAGAGACATCTAACTTTAGATTTTTGGTACTCATTAGATTTTGGCTGTTTCTCTTTTACATCTTCCTAGCATTCAGTTCTTTTGTTGCTCAAGTTGGAAACGTTTCAGTGACTCTTGAGCCCATTAGCCCATTTTTATTTTTATTTTTTATTTGTGGTTTGTCCCCTATGCCGGTCATTTATGTCACGTTTAGCAAACTCAACCATCCAATTGACATATTCTTGCTCATTGCGTTAACATTTTCTGTTTGTGTGAAGGCCTCATCTGGACCATTTTCCAGCCGCAAATGTCTTTGTTCTATTTGATGTCTTTCATTCTTATTTTGTATTAAAGGACCTTTCTGATATCTTACCCTAGTCTTCTGTGGTACAGTGTAGGCATTAATTCAGCTGGTCGTTTCTACCACTTTCTCTGTCATTATTGTGTACATCTTGTCAGGTTAGTCGGGCTGAAGACCAGCATCATCCTCTCTGCACTCTCACTTTATCACGTTAAATAATTCAAATATCCATCTCCCTTGAGCTGTAATTGCCTGTCGGGGGTTTGCTACAAATCTTTTCTTCTGCTTTTACACAGGTTCCATTATCACTGGGCATCTTTTCAGGTTTTTGTTGAAATGCATTCACTTTCCTCTTTTGTAAATAAATCAAGTGGCATCATAATATTTTCAAATGCTTCATCATTTTTCATCCTTTTCACAATCCTTCCCATAGTCCCCTTGGCAACTGGCAGAGCCTCTTTTTCTTCCTCAACTAAAGGAAAAAGTGTGAGAGAGAGCACGGCTGATTTCCGGATAATGCCCAAATTCCTGGCCTCATCCTCCAGGACTAAAGGTTGAAACCCTTTTTTAATAAGAAGGTTGCTTACTTGCTTGGAGAGGAGCTTTGTCTCAGTGTTATGATTCCGGCCTTTCCATCTTTTGCTTTTTTAGTGTTTTGCGCTTTAAACTGGACTATTGGACTGTTGTTAGGCTAAATTTATTTTTCAGGCGAATCTTTCTATTATATTTTTATCACACTCTCGTTTTCTCTTCTCCTGACTGACCAGTGAGCTCGTGTTCTGAAAGACAATGCTGAAGTTTATTATTATGTTTCCACATTTCTTTATTTATATATTTTAATGTTTCCTGCTTCCAATTCTCGCCTTTGTGAGTCTGGCAGTACAGTATTTTGTCTAGTCTGCTTTGTTGCCCATTTAGGAATCAGTATAAACACAAAGGAGTAATTCTACGACAGTAGAATCCAGGTATTTATTTATGGCTACCCATTTAACAGGTTCTTTGCCTATGCATGGTAATTCCATGTCAGACTTTTCTGCTTTAATAGTCAAATATTCGATTGCTATCTCTGCTTTCCCTTTTGGGTTCTGATTCAGGCTTCTCTGGCCAGAGTCTTTATTTCATGCCTTCTTTCATGTTGCCAAGGCATGTTTGTATTTTGTCCCTACGTCTATTTGAGGATGTTTCTGATTTTTATGATTTAGAAGGTGCATTTGTGCTCTCTCTCTTAACTTTCTCTGTACACATCAAAAAGCTGCCGTAGAAAGGGCAAAAAGCAATGCGCTATCCAAAGTGCTGTGTCCCCGAAAAGGGATCCAAAGGCCGCTAATTTCCCTCAGTATGGACTTGTACACATCCACGCGCACACCTGAATGTGGAAGTGAGATAAGTCTGTTTATGCAGTAGGGGTTTGTAGATAAATAGCTCCTTTTTGGCTCAAGGTTCCTATGTCTGCACTAAGAGGATGCTTGATAGTACAGGTAGTGATAGTCTCTTGGGCGGAGGACTTCATGGAGGAATACATACAAATATTATTCATCGCCATTCCTCTGGTCGAAGAGGCATGCAAAGACAATAGTGGGTGAGGTGAAGTAGAGAACAAATGCTCCGTCCCATCAGTTTAACCAATATGGAGGAAATGTGAGAACAAAGGGGCATATTTACAAGAAAGTGGCACATTGGTCCCAATACGCCACTTTTCTTGGTCGCCCTTTCCACACCTAACAACACCTCCGTTGTGCCGTATTTACAATACAGCGCACCGTGGCAGTCGTTAGGACAATAGCATCAACATTTTTGATGCTATTGAGGCGCTTTGCTGCACTAGTGCCAAAAATGTTTAAACTAGTGCAGCAAAGCACAGAGAGGCGCATTGACTAAAATAGGTGCGTCATTATAATGCCTGCTGTGAGAGGCATTAAAAATGCAGGAAAATATGGCACAGTGCAATGTTGTGAATTTCACTGCACCATTTTTCCACACCTCCCTACGTTGGAATGCTCTCATTGCATACATTATGCCTGATGCATGCATAATGTGGCGCAAGGGGTTGCAAAGTGGTGCAATGCAAGCATTGCACTGATTTGTAAATACGGTCTGGGGAAAAAGCCACCCTGGCACAGCCTTAACATTAAAGAAAATGTTGCTGTGGTGGAGTAAGGTGGTGCTAGGGGCTCGTAAACATGCCCCAAAGATTCTTACTCTGTGTTGCCACCCTTTGCATATTTCTTAACCATGCCTTCTTCACCCAGTAGACTCAACAGATGCAAGTCTCCCATATGTGCTCTTCAATTTTGATTTTGCTCATTGGCCCAGTACAAGGTTATAATGGACTAAGGGCACACCAAATCATACCCCACCTGCTCAAAGTGTAGGGTGGCTACTTTCCACTTATCATGTTGTGGCAGAGTTCTTCAAACTGGGGGTCGGGCTCCCTCAGGGGGCTCTCAAGAGATCATGGGGGGGGGGGCAGGCTCTGGCCAGAAGAAGCATTATGCTAGTAACAGAATTTGTTTTAAGCTGCAAAACATGAGTAGCAGTAATAAACCGCTCTGCATTGGGCCATCACTAACATGTTTTGTCATTCATATTCAAACTGAGAGTATGGCCCTCATTACAACATTAGCGGCAAAAGCCGTTTACCGCCGTGCAGAAGACCGCCAACACACCGCCGCGGCCGCGGAATTCCACCACTGTCATTATGACCCACTGCTCGGAATCCGCTAAAATTCAGACACCCACACAAGTCCGCCACACCAAAGGTCAGTGATAAACTGGTGAAAACAAAACCTCCACCGTCACACCAACAGAAATACGCCCACACTATCACGACACATGAATCCACGCGGTGGTCTTTCAACCGCGGTATTCCATTGGCGGTACACACTGCTGCGCTAAAAATACACACACATTTACAAAACACTACCACATTGGACATTTCCAAATACACACACCTGATACACATACACACACCACTCCCACACATCCAATACAATATAAAACACACACCCACATTACCCACAAACCCCTATGACAAGATTACAGAGAGAAGGCCAGAGAGAGACACTACAAACAACTACCAAGCATCCACAGGCACACAATGCCATCACCCACATAACTTCCACGCACCTCACACAACACACCACTAAATATCACCCCACTTATCACTACACACAACACCCCACACATCACCCACACCACCCCATGGCACAGCAAAGGCCCCCCTTGGTTCTCTGAGGAGTAGCTCAGGGTCATGGTAGAGGAAATCATCCGGGAAGAGCCACAGCTATTCGGATCAAAGGTGCAGCACACCTCCATAGCTAGGAAGATGGAGCTATGGCGCAGAGTAGTGGACAGGGTCAACGCAGTGGGACAGCACCCAAGAAATAGGGATGACATCAGGAAGAGGTGGAACCACCTACGGGGAAGGTGTGTTCCGTGGTCTCCAGACACCACCTTGCGGTACAGAGGACTGGCGGCGGACCCCCAACTCCTCCTCCACAACTAACAACATGGGAGGAGCAAGTCTTGGCGATTTTGCATCCTGAGGGCCTCGCAGGAGTAGATGGAGGAATGGATTCTGGTAAGTCAAATCTTAACTATTACATCCCCCACCCTACCTGCATGCTATCACATACCCCCCCCACGCCCTCACCCCCATCACTCCAACTCCTCACAAATGTCCCAACATCACAAACCACACATCCTAACACAAAGCCCTGCATGCAACAACAAAGCATGGACACCCATCACCAAAGCATGGCCACTGCACATTCCAATACACCCCCCTAAACCACCATCACACAAGGACCCACACAGGAATGCAAGCACTGGGGTACACGGTCACCCACCCATTGCACACCATGGCACACACTGATGTAATAAACATCCTTTTATACCCCTGCAGGGCCCCTACCCAATGTCACCGGACAGGAGGGTTCGCACATGTCCACACCACCAACAGAAGAGGCCCACAGTGATGACAGCAGCTCTGTCCAACTGGATCTAGATGACCAGCCCGGCCCATCTGGGACCTCTGGACAGTCGGTTCCCCTGACACAGTCACAGGCCACCACAGAGCTTCCCCCCTCTGGAAACACCAGCACAGCACCCACCCAGCGTGCCCATACCTCTGTCCCCAGGACACGTCAATCAGCAGTTTGTCCACAACTGCAGGGAACCCAGGCTAACCCACCACCCCAACAACAACAGGGACCTGGGGGCAGTGGGCACACGGTCCAGGGGACGGAGGCCCAGGAACACAGGGGAACTGGGAGGGCTGCTGTGCGACAGGGGGAGGACAGGCCAAGGGAACCCACTCTCCACGAGACCCTCTCCAACATCATGGGACCCTACCACCATTCCCAGGAGATGATGGCAACGGTACTGGTCAAGTTTCAGGAGACCCAGCGCCTGCAGGAGGAACAGTATTTGGGCTTCAGGGAGGAACTCAGATCCATCAATTTCTCCCTGGACACCATTGTAGGGGTGCTGAAGAAAGTCCTCAACACCAGGAGGGACACTGTAGCACAACAAGGGGCCCCTGACACTAGCCTGGACGATGAACTGCCCACCACCTCTGCCGGCGCTAGGGGACAGGAGGCACCGCCACAGGACCACCACACCAGCACCCCACCCCCTGCAGAGGGAGAACCACCCCGCAAACGGTCCCTGAGATCCAGGACAAAGACAGAGAACGATGCCAAGACCCCCGCCAAGAAATTAGACCACCCTGAATTTCATCCTTCTGTCCCACCTTGTCACTCTGTCCATCCTCAAATTGCCCCAGCTCCACTTCCTATGCCCATTTGGGTAAAGCACCTGTGAGACTAATAGACTGGACTCTGCCATGGACATTCCACCACCATCACCCCTCACCATTTTACAACCCCCTCCAATATTGAGCACTGAAATAAACACCCTTGAAGCACAAAACAATCTGGAGTTTGTCTGTGATTTCAAAATAGTGTATTAGCAATTACAGTGACAAAATGCTCTTTCAATTGTAATGTCAACATACCTATGTCACACAGCTCTAGTCCATGAGGAAACAAAGCAGATGTCACACAGTGGGACCCACATCTGTGAAATCGTAAGGGAAAGTGACAACTCAGTGACTATACACTGGGTGAAAACGACAGACAGTAGAGAGGTAGTAGTGTTAAAGTACATGTAGTAGGCAGGTTTGTATTCTTACCTGTGTCTCACTGGAAGTATTGCAGGATCACAGAGTTCCTGTTGTCGATGTCCTCTTCTTCTGCTTCCTCGTCTTCACTGTCCACAGGCTCCACAGTTGCCACAACACTGCCATCTGGACCATCCTCCTGCAGAAAAGGCACCTGTCGTTGCAAAGCTAAGTTGTGAAGCATACAGCAGGCCACAATTATCTGGCACACCTTCTTTGGTGAGTAGAACAGGGATCCACCTGTCATATGGAGGCACCTGAACCTGGCCTTCAGGAGGCCGAAGGTCCGCTCTATAATCCTCTGAGTCCGCCCATGGGCCTCATTGTAGCGTTCCTCTGCCCTTGTCCTGGGATTCCTCACTGGGGTCAGTAGCCATGACAGGTTGGGGTAACCAGAGTCACCTGCAAATGGCGAGGGCAACTGTTAGACACACACTAACCTGTAGGGATGTCCCCAGACCCAGACAACCATTCCCACTGACTTGCTTCCAGGTGCTCACCTAATAGCCACACACGGTGCCTCTGGAGTTGACCCATCACATAAGGGATGCTGCTATTCCGCAGGATGTAAGCGTCATGCACTGAGCCAGGGAATTTGGCATTCACATGGGAGATGTACTGGTCTGCCAAACACACCATGTGCACATTCATGAAATGATAACTCTTCCTGTTTCTGTACACCCTGTTCACTCCTGCGGGGGGGGAGGGGTACCAAAGCCACATGTGTTCCATCAATGGCACCTATGATGTTGGGGATATGTCCCAGGGCATAGAAGTCACCTTTCACTGTAGGCAAATCCTCCACCTGAGGGAAAACGATGTAGCTCCGCATGTGTTTCAGCAGGGCAGACAACACTCTGGACAACACGTTGGAAAACATAGGCTGGGACATCCCTGATGCTATGGCCACTGTTGTTTGAAAAGACCCACTTGCAAGGAAATGGAGTACTGACAGCACCTGCACTAGAGGGGGTATTCCTGTGGGATGGCAGATAGCTGACATCAGGTCTGGCTCCAGCTGGGCACACAGCTCCAGGATTGTGGCATGATCAAGCCTGTAGGTGATGATCACATGTCTTTCCTCCTTTGTCGACAGGTCCACCAGCGGTCTGTATACCGGAGGATGCTGCCATCTCCTCACATGTCCCAGCGGACGGTGCCTATGAAGGACAACAGCGAGCACAGAGTCAACCAACTCAGAGGTACGTACCCACAGCTTACACAGAACACGAATCATATTCCGAAATTTGGCCTGTATGAGTGTTGAGGCAAGGCCTAAGTATGTGTGATGCAGTTAAAAATTAAGCCACGTGGGCCCCTGAAATGGCAGATGCCTGACCAGTAAAGTGGGACAATGAGATGTGAGGTAACTGCGCTGGCGTTGTACACCGTCGCAGTAGGCGGTCGAAGACCGCGGCACAAATCTGCATTGGTTAACATTGGACCCTATGGGTCCCAGGAGCCAATGACGATGTACGCCGGCGGTGACGGTACGCACCGCCGCGGACGTGACCGCCATTTTCTATCTGTTCAATTACTCCATACCTGATCTTCGACAGGAGAGGACCTACACTGCAAGTGCTGCTGTGACCTCAGTCTGGAAGAGACAGTGGCTCGTGCGTCTGGGGGAAGGGCCCCTGCCTTCACATCGGAGGAGTTGGAGAAACTCGTGGATGGGGTCCTCCCCCAGTACACGCTACTCTACGGTCCTCCAGACAAACAGGTAAGTACACTGGGAGCATGCTGTATGGGCTATGCCTGTGTGGAGTGGGGTGGATGAAAGATGGGGGGGAGATTGAGGCGTGCATGAAACGACGGTGAGTGCATGTGCCACATGGCAAGGGTAGGGATGGGGGCCAATGAATGTGATGGCGCAGTTGGTAATAACTTTCCTTTTTCCCCTGTACAATTCATGTAGGTCAGCGCCCACCAGAAGAAGGATATTTGGCGTGCCATTGCCAAGGATGTCCGGACCCAGGGGGTCTTTCACAGACGAAGCACCCACTGTCGTAAGAGATGGGAGGACATTCGCCGCTGGAGCAAGAAGACGGCGGAGGCCCAGCTGGGGATGGCCTCCCAACGTGGGAGGGGTGCCTGTCGCACCATGACCCCCCTGATGTTCAGGATCCTGGCGATGGCGTACCCGGAGTTGGATGGACGCTTGAGGGCATCACAGCAGCCACAAGGGGGTGAGTACACTCTCATTCTGCTGATTTTGCGTGCAGTGGAGGTGTCTGGGTGGGGGAGGTGGGCTGTGGGTTTTCCTAGGCCAGGGCGAGTGTGCTAGTTAAGTCCCCTTGTTCTGGCAGACCCTGTGGCACCCCACCCCACCTGTGTACAGTGCCAAGTACACCTAGTCAGACTCCTGTGACATCCATGTGTGCAGATGTCGGCCATAGCCTTGTAGGCCATGTCCCAGGGATTGAACAGTGGAGCCCAAGTGCGCAGCGTAGTGCAGGGGGCTTCTGTGTCTGTTGTGTCCGCCAACGGTAGCGGTAATGCATGCACTCAACATGTCTTTCTTCTGTCGTTCCCCTCCTTTTTGTGGTCTCCCTGTTCTTGTGTGCATTAGCATCATCAGGCGGAGGAGCAGTGGCACCGGAGCAGGAGGAAGCTGCATCCCACATGGCCCTGGAGGGCGAGACTACGGACTCGGAATTCACCAGTGGGACGGAGGGCGAGGGGAGCTCCACGGCGGGGAACAGGAGCTGACACCAGTGATGCAGACTTGTACTCTGATGGGAGCTCCCTTGTGGTGGCGGCCACATCTGTGCCCCCCGCATCTACAGGTACAGCCGCCACCCCCCCTACCAGCACCGCCCTCCCAGCAGCCCCTCAGCCTTTGCCTCGTGCCCGCTCACCCAGGAGGGTGGGCATCACCTTCGCCCCAGGCACCTCAGCCCCTGCCCCAGTCACCCCTGCTGCCCTCAGTGAGGAGGTCATTGACCTCCTCAGGTCTCTCACTGTTGGGCAGTCTACCATTTTGAATGCCATCTAGGGTGTAGAAAGGCAGTTGCAACAAACAAATGCATTCCTGGAGGGCATTCATTCTGGTCAGGCGACCCTTCAGCGAGCTTTTCAGACTCTGGCCTCAGCACTGATGGCAGCTATTGTCCCTATCTCTAGCCTCCCCCTCCAACTTTCTCCACCCAGACCCAATCCCCTCTACCTCAGCCTATCCCAAGCACACATTCAGACCAGCATGCACACACGTCAACACACAAGGGAAGGTCAGGCAAACATAAGCACCACACATCCCACAGGCACTCACGCAAGCATCACACACATGCAGACACACCAACATCCACTGCCTCCACTGTGTCCCCCTCCTCCTCGTCTCCCTCCTCCCTCCCAGTCTCGTCTACACTCACACCTGCATGCACTACATCAACAGCCACTAGTTCCATCACCAGCACATACACCACCACACACCGCTCACGTTCACTCACCACCCCCACTACCATTCACACGTCCCCTGTGTGCTCGCCCAGTGTGTCTGTGACTTCACCTCCCAAGATACACGAACGCAGCCACACACCCATCCAACAGCCATCCACCTCACAACAGCCTACAGCGCATGCACCTTCACCCAAAGTCACCAAACGAACACCTCCTACAACCACAACCTCTTCCTCCACTCCCAAACCCCCTCCAGCTACCCGTCCCAGTGTTCCCAATAAACTTTTCCTGTCCACCCTTTGACCTCTTTCCCTCACCTCCCCCACCCCATAAGTCTCCTAGGGCCCGACTCTCCGGGTCCCAACCTAGCACCTCAGCCACAACATCTCCGGGACCAGTGGTGCCTGTAGTCACCAAAATCTGGAGTGCACCGGGCAGCAGGGCAGCCAATGTGGCACGGAGCCACAGCTTGGACAGTCCCCCACCTGTCAAACATCAAAAGTTGATTTTCTGATTCAGGTCTGCCTGTTCCTGAAAGCTGGGAAGATGATAATTTTAGCACCACAAACCCTTTGCTGAAGCCATTTCCAGGGGAAAAAAACACATGCTTTCTTTTGCAGCCCTTTTTTCCCATCTGTCTGAAAAAAATGAAATTGTAGCTGTATTTTGGCTAATTTCTTGGTCTCCAGGGGAAACCACAAATTCTGGGTACCTTTAGAATCCTTAGGATGTTGGAAAAAAGGATGCAAATTTGGCGCAGATAGCTTATGTGGACAAAAAGTTATGAAGGCCTAAGCACGAACTACCCCAAATAGCCAAAAAAGGGCTGAGCTCTGGGGGGGGGGGAAGGCCCAGCAGCTAAGAGGTTAAGGCCCTGGTCATCAAAATGTTCAATTCATTTTCCCGCCACAGGACATAAATAGCCACAATTCATAAATCCCAGAAACCATCCTCCTTGCAAGCATACATGTCTAATGCCAAGCTAACTGAAAGGCAGAGGACAACTCTCAGCCCATCCTAACATGTCAGCGATTCCTCCAAGAAGGGGGAAATTATGCCAGTCAAGGTATGGTAGGTGAATATATAACAACTGACAAAAATATTGTATTCTGTTTACATAAATATCATCCCTTTGGAGTAAACACAGGAAAATCTCCCAATTAAATAATATTTTTATAAATGGTGTAGGAAGCTGGCCTGGTGTGTGGTGGGCACCTAAGGTACTTACACCTTATACCAGGTCCAGGTGTCCCCTCTTAGTGAAGTGTAGGAAGTGTCTAGAAGCCTGGCTCTCTAGAGGTAGCTGTGGATGAGCAGCGAAGGCTTATCTAGGAGACATGCAAAGCTCATGCAAAACCACTGTAGTCACAGAGCACTTACACACATGAAAGAAAACACTCAGTTGTACAAACATAAAGGTACTTTATTTTCATCACACAATACCACAAAATACTAGAAGGGCAACCCTCCAATAGGAGGTAAGTAATAGACTAATTATATACACTAGTAAACAGTAATAGTCATAGGAATGGTTATAAAACAGTAGACATATCAATAAGCAATAGTGACCCTGGGGGGGGGGGGAGGGAGGCCCAAACCATATACTAAAAAAATGGAATGCGAACCTAGGTAAGGTGAATGTGTAGAGGGGAACTGGAAGTACGAAAAAACCACAGAGGTAAGTAACACCGTACCCCCCAGTGACCAGGAATGCAGGAGTAAATCACTGGAATTTCCGCAAACCACCCAGAAGGAGAAAAAAGAAGAAAAGAAGACACCCAGACAAGACTGCAAGAAACCAGCAGTGGATTACTGGAGAAGAAGACCTGTGGAAAGAGGGGACCAAGTCCAAACGTGTCAGTGGAGCCCAGGAGGAGTAGGAGCTACTACCCATACAGCTGTACTTGCAGGAGTTGGTCGATGGTGATGAAGATAAGGTTAGCACTGCAGCCCTGGAGCCGGAGAAGAGATTGGTCACCTAGCCAGGTAAGCACCTATCAGGAGGAGGCAATGACGTCACCAGCTTGGTCTGGCAACGTGGATGCTCCCAGAGTTCACCGCCAACCTTAGAAACAAGATGGCAGAAACCAGGGACCCCCTGGAGGAGCTCTGAGCACCATTCTGGGGTGATGATGGACAGGGGAGTGGTCCCTCCCCTTTCCATGGTCCAGTTTCATGCTAGAGAAGAGACTGGATGTCCCTGAACTGGTGCAGACTAGTTTATGAAAGGAGGGCTCCAAATGTGCCCTTCAAAGCATACCAGTGGCTTGGGAAGGCTACCCCTCCCAAGCCAGTCACAGCGATTCTGAAAGGAAATCCTTTGTTCTGCCTTCCTGGGCTTGATTAGATCAAGCAGCAGAAGGGCAGAAACCTGTCTGAGGGGTGGCAGAGGCTTGGGCTGCCTGGAAAACCCTGTAAGACAGGTGGTAGCAATTCTGGGGTCCTGCAACAGTATTAGGGTATGATTCTGACATGTTTGATGCAAACATGCCCAGGTTTAGAATTACCATTATGTAGCTCGACGTAGGTAGTGACCTATTTCACACAGGCTGCAATGGCAAGCCTGCAGGACCTTTTGCATGGGCTCCCAATGGGTGGTAGAATACCTTCTGCAGCCGATAGGGATCCCCTGGCACCCCAATGCCCTGGGTACCTGGGTACCATATGCTAGGCACTTATATGGGGAACCTGTATGACAAATTTGGAAAGGAAAAAGTACAGTTACCAGAATTTACAGGAGAGAGCATAACCACTGGGGTCCTAGTTAGCAGGATCCCAGTGGACACAGTCAAACACACTGACAACAGGCAGAAAATGGGGGTAACCATGCCAAGAAAGAGGGCACTTTCCTACACAACCCCCCAAATGAAGGACAAGAAGGCTAACCTTGCCCAAATGAGTCTTCATTGTCTCAGTAGAAATATCTGGAGAGTCCATCTGCATTGGAGTGGTTACTCCCATGTCTATGTTCCACTGTATAGTCCATTGCCTGTAGGAATATGGACCACCTCAACAATGTGTTTTTTTTTCCTTTCATCTGTTTGAGCCACAGAAGGGGCTTGTGGTCTGTTTGAACAATGAAGTGAGTGCCAAACAGGCATGGCCTCAGCTTCTTCAAGGCCCAGACCACTGCAAAGGCCTCCCTTTCTAAAGCTGACTAACACCGCCCTCTGGGGGTCAACTTTCTGCTTATGAAAGCAACTGGCTGGTCCTGGCCCTCAGTGTTAAGTTGTGAAAGAACTGCCCCAACCCCTACCTCTGAAGCACAGTCTGAAAAATGAACTTCTTTGAGTAGCCAGAGAGTTTTAACACAGGAGCAGAGCACATGCCCTGTTTGAGGTCCTCAAAAGCTTTTTGACATCTAGCTGTCCACAAAACTTTTTTGGGGCATTGTTTAGAGGTGAGGTCATTAAGAGGAACTACTATGGAGAAATGGTTCTTAATGAACCTCCTGTAGTACCCAGTGAGGCCTAAGAAGGCTCTCACCTGGTTCTGTGTAGTAGGGGGAGTCCAATCTAAAATAGTTTGGATCTTCCACTGCTGTGGTTGAATCTGGCCTCCACCTTCCAGGTGGCCCAGCTACACAGCCTTCCCCTGTCCTGTCTGACACTTAGAGGCTTTGATAGTGAGACCTGCCTTTTTCAGAGCCTCCAAAACATTCCAGAGGTGGACCAGGTGATCATCCCAGGTGGAACTAAAGACAGCAATATCATCTAAATAAAATGCGCTATAGGGTTCCAAACCTTGGAGAACTGTATTCACCAGTCTCTGAAAAGTGGCAGGTGCATTTTTCAAAGCAAAGGACATCACTGTAAAGTGATAATGCCTTCCAATTGATGAAAATGCGGGTTTTGCTTTAGCATCATCTGAAAACTTGATCTCCCAATAGTGAGATCAAATATGCTAAGATATGTGGCAGATGCCAGTGTATTTTATTTTTGAGCTCATCAGCCCTAGGAATAGGGTGAGTATCAGTTTTCGTGACAGTGTTGAGCCCTCTGTAATCAACATAGAACCTCATCTCCCTTTACCTATTTTGGGAGTGAGGTTTTGGAACCAGCACCTCTGGGCTAGCCCAGGGGCTGTCAAAGTGCTCAATGACTCCTAGGTCTAGCATATTTTGCACCTCTGCCTTGATGCAGTCTCTAACATGGTCAGGTTGCCTGCAAAGTTTACTTCTGATAGGCAAACTGTCCCCTGTGTCAATGGTGTGCTCATACCATGTTGTCTGACCATATGTCAGAGGTACACAGATCTGAAAACTGCCCCAGAAGGTTCCTGCAGTTTTCTTTCAGAAAGACAGTCTGCTAGGACAACCCCATCCACCGAGCCACCAGCTGTAGTGGTGGAAAAGATGGTAAAGGAGAGGGTCACTTTCTTCTTCCTGTCCCTCATCAGTGGCTATGAGCAGGGTCATGTCAGCCCTGTCATAATAGGGATTAAGGCGGTTCACATGAAGCACCCTGAGGGGGTGCCAAGGTCCACTGAATAGTGACATCACCCTTTTTCTCCACAAAGGTGTGGGGGGCCACTTCACTTGTCTTAGAGTGCCCTGGGAGCCACAGGCTCCAGGACCCACACTTTCTGCCCTGGCTGGTACACAGTTAGGACAGCCTTCTGGTTATGCCACTGCTTCTGCAGTTCTTGGCTGGCCTGAAGGTTTTTTTTTTTTAAAGATATGTCTATTGGTATTTGAAATAAATTTTAACTGTGAGTGTTATACTTCACAGTGGTATATCCATACATTGGGTAGCATATTCAACATTTTGTTCTCACAGTTTTTAACACACATAATATAGTGCTCTTATAGCATGTATATACATCTCATTGACAGTCTGTAGCTATTACAATCAATAGTTGTATTCGAGACCTCCGTGGGGGGTCTGATTTGTTGGACGCCTTGTCCCCTGGTGCAGAACCATCATTCATCCAGAGCATAACCATGCCATAGCTTAACGTGTACTGGATTATTATCGATATTACAAAATTTTAACTCTACAAACTAAGTAACTGTGTCCCAATAACCTGCGATCTCAGGGGTCTCTACGCTCATACAGTGGCAGTAAGTCACAGTCTATCAACGCTGAGCTGGTCGGTGAAAGCTCCAAGATGTGGGGAGGTGGGTAGCGTTTGGGAGGTAACCTTCAGCTGCAGGGTATATATCCCTACACAGCACTCTAGGGTGTCATACAGCAATAACAGGCGGAATATCCCATGGCTCCGTCCCAAGCTCCCCACCCCTCTGCGCCAGTATTTTCAGTGTGTCTACCTGGATTCTCTCTCATCGTTAAGCTTCAACATTCATGGCTTCAGGTCTGGCCTCTATGTGTGCATCATCCGTGTGATCGACAGATTCCCACTCATCTGCTACTTCTGACCAGAGGTGGGCCATGGGGCGATGTCTAAGTCTCTGGGATTCTTCCCTCATTAATGCCCGTTCCTCCACGTGGGCCCAGCCTGAGTAGGTGGGATCCCTCAGGGGCTTTCCAGGACAGAGCTATCCTGCGTTTTACCAGTGCCAGTGCCAAATCTATAAATCTGTTCCCTACCTTTTTAGAGGGTGTTCTAACCAACAGGCCCAGCAAACAGACTTCCATGGTAATGGGAAGGGACCTATCCAGGGTCAGATTAAGGCGTGCAATGACTGCAGCCCAATAGGCTGTTTGAGTGGGTCATCCCCAAGTCATGTGGCCAATATCAGCTTTCGGGGCTCAACATCTAGGACAGGTCTGGGGCTCTCCTCCATATATGGTCTAAAGTCTATGGGGGGTGAGATATGTTCTATGTATGAAGTTAAAGTGAACTAGTTTAAGACGTGTATTCCGGGATACACCGGATGCATAAGCAAGCACCCGGTCCCACTCCACATCCATCAGCTCGCTGCCCAAGTCTACGTCCCAACGCGTCCTCAGAGAATGTAGTGGCCCACTCATCATCTCAACCAGAGCCCTGTATAGCCATGTCATTAAGTGAGAACCTTCACCCATCTTAAGCATTGTCTGAAGCACAACATGGGTGCACACAAGTCCCATAGAGCACGAATCAGTGCTTCTTATCTCAAAAACTGACCCTGTGGGAGGTCGGTCTGCTCCAAGAGATCTGCGAAGGAAGACAACCTGCCCTGTGTAGAACAGTCGCCCACAGAGGTTAATCCCACCGTGGTCCAGGGAAGCATTTGTCATTGCTTAATGCAGCTAGGGGGTTCACCAAGTGGGAGCCCCAGCAAAGAAATTATGGGGTTGAAGGGGGTTGGGACTCCCGTTTGTCTAAGCACTCTATGCCATACCACGAAGGCCCCACCGGCCCGGGAAGTCTTGAGTCGCGGCCGAAACAGGCCATCATTACAAACCTGGTGGTAAATCCCGCTTACCGGCATGCAGAAGACCGGCAACATACCACTGCGGCCGCGGAATTCTGTTATAGGTATTACGACCCACAGCTCGGAATCCGCCACAATACAGACACCCACACAAGTCCGCCACACCAAAGGTCAGTGATAAACTGGCGATACCAAAACCGATACCGTCACGCCAACAAAAATGCGCCCACACTATCACGACCCATGAATCAACGTGGCTGACTTTCAACCGCGGTAAACCATTGGCGGTACACACCGCCGTGCTCAAAATACACACACAT
The DNA here is from genome assembly GCF_031143425.1 of Pleurodeles waltl. Lineage (NCBI taxonomy): Eukaryota > Metazoa > Chordata > Amphibia > Caudata > Salamandridae > Pleurodeles > Pleurodeles waltl. Next base: position 320,364,479 of record NC_090437.1, read on the forward strand.
ATACAAAACACCACCACATTGGACAATTCAAAATACACACACCTGATACATATACAAAACACCACCACATTGGACAATTCAAAATACACACACCTGATACACATACACACACCACACCCACACATTCAATCCAATTTAAAACACACACCCACATTACCCACAAACCCTTACTACCAGAAATTTGAAAGCAGGCCATGGAGAGACACTACCTTAAACAACACCAGCATCCACAGACACACACCACCATCACTTACACAACATCCACGCACCTCAAGCAACACACACCAACACATCCCCACACACATCACAACACACACCATCTCACACATCACCCACACCACATCATGGCACCTCAGCGACAATCCAGGTTCTCTGAGGAGGAGCTCAGGGTCATGATGGAGGAAATCGTCCAGGTAGAGCCACAGCTATTCGGATCACAGATGAAGCACACCTCCATTGCAAGGAAGATGGAGCTATGGCAGAGAATTGTCGACAGGGTCAACGCAGTGGGACAGCATCAACAACATGGGATGACATCAGGAAGAGGTGGAACGACCTATGGGGGAAGGTGCGTTCCGTGGTCTCCAGACACCAGATTGCAGTACAGAGGACCTGGACTCTGGTAAGGCAAATCTTTACTACTTTATCCCCCACCCTACCTGCATGCCATCACATACCCCACCCTTACCTTCACACCCATCACCCCAGCAACCCACAGATACCCCAACAACACAACTCACACATCCCAAAACCAAACCCTGCATGTAACACCAATGCATGGACACCCATCACCAAAGCATGACCAGTACAGATACCCACACAGACCTCAAACCAACTATCACACAAGGACCAAGCCAAGAATGCAAGCACTGGAGTAGAGGGTCACTCACCCATTGCACACGATGGCACACACAGATGCAATAATCATGCTTTTACACCCCTACAGGACCCCTACCCAACGTCACCGGACAGTAGGTGCCAGACATATGCAGTCCACCCACAGAAGAGACCCACAGTGATGACAGCAGCTCTGCACAACTGGATCAAGACGACCAACCTGGACCATCAGGGACCTCGGGACAGTCAGTTCCCCTGACACAGTCACAAGCCACCACAGAGCCCCCCCCAGGAAACACCAGCTCAGCACCCACCCAGCGGGCCCATCCCTCTGTCCCCAGGATACGTCAATCAGCAGTGTGTCCACCACTACAGGGAACCCAGGCAACCCCACTAACACAGGACGATCAGGGACCTGGGGGCAGTGGCAGTGGACACACAGTTCAGGGGACAAAGGCACAGGACAACAGGGAAGCTGGGAGGACTGCTGTGCGACAGGGGGAGGACAGGCCCAGGGAACCCACTCTCCACGAGGCCCTCTCCAACATCATGGGAGCTTACCATCATTCCCAGGAGACGATGGCAACGGTACTGGCCAAGTTTCAGGAGACCCAGCGGCTGCAGGAGGAACACTATCTTGGGATCAGGGAGGACTTGAAGTCCATTAACAACAACCTGGTCACCATTGCAGGGGTGGTGCAAGACCTTGTCAACACCAGGAGGGACACAGTGGCACAACAAGGAGCCCCTGATACTAGCCTGGACGATGAACAGCCCTCCACCTCCGCCGGCGCTAGTGGACAGGAGGCACCGCCAGAGGAACACAACACCAGCACCCCACACCCTGCAGATGGAGAACCACCCCGCAAACGGTCCCTGAGATCCAGGAACAAGACAGAGAACATTGCCAAGACCCCCGCCAGGAAATGAGACCCCTCTAAATGTCACCCTTCTGTACAACTTTGTCACCCAGTCCATCCTTAAACTGCCATTGCTCCACTTCCTATGCCCCTTTGGACAATGCACCTGTGAAACAAATAGACTGAACTCTGCCATGAACATTCCTCCACCATCCCCCCAGCCCATTTTACAACCCTCTCCACTTATTAGCACAGAAATAAACACACTTCAATCACAAAAAAATCTGAAGTCAGTCTGTGCTTTCACAAATGTGTAATTGCAATAACCATGGAATATAGCAATGTCAATTTACTTGTGGACATAGCGATGTAACACAGCTGTAGGCCAGGAGGAAATATAGCAGAGGGCCCAAAGTGGGACCCACATCTGTGAAATGGAAAGGCAAAGTGACAAGTCAAGGTCCATACACTGAGTGAAAATGACAGACTTATCCTAGCTCCAACAATAGTATGAGATGTGGGAGGCAGTGACATCTTCTTACCTGTGTCTCACTGGAAGTATTGCATGATTATGTTGTTTCGGTTGTCGATATCCTCTTCTTCTGCCTTTTCTTCTTCACTGTCCACAGGCTCCACAGCTGCCACAAGACCACCAGCTGGCCCATCCTCCTGCAGAAAAGGCACCTGCCGTCACAAAGCCAGGTTGCATACAGCAGGCCACGATGATCTGGCACACCTTCTTTGGTGAGTAGTATAGGGAACCACCTGTCATATTAAGGCACCGGAATCTGGCCTTCAGGAGGCCGAAGGTGCGTTTGATCACCCTCCTAGTTCACCCATGTGCCTCATTATAGCGTTCCTCTGCCCTTGTCCTGGGATTCCTCAAAGGGGTCAGTAGCCATGACAGGTTGGGGTAACCAGAGTCACCTACAAATATCGAGGGACAACTGTTAGACACACACTAACCCTTAGGGACAACCCCATACCCAGACACCTATTCACACTGTATTGGGTCCTTGGCCTCACCTATTAGCCACACGCGGTGCCTCGGGAGTTGCCCCATCACATAAGGGATGCTGCTATTCCTCAAAATGTAAGCGTCATGCACTGAGCCAGGAAACTTGGCATTCACATGGGAGATGTACTGGTCTGCCAAACACACCATCTGCACATTCATCGAATGGTAGCTCTTCCAGTTTCTGTACACCTGTTCACTCCCGCGTGGGGGTACTAATGCCACATGTGTCCCATCAATGGCACCAATGATGTTGGGGATATGTCCCAGGGCATAGAAGTCACCTTTCACTGTAGGCAAACCCTCCACCTGAGGGAACACAATTCAGCAGGGCAGACAACACTCTGGACAACACGTTAGAGAACATTGGCTGGGACATCCCTGATGCAATGGTCACTGTTGTTTGAAAGGAACCACTTGCCAGGAAATGGAGTACTGACAGGGCCTGCACTAGAGGGGGTATCCCTGTGGGATGGCGGATAGCTGACATCAGGTCTGGCTCCAACTGGGCACACAGTTCCTGGATTGTTGCACCATCAAGTCTGTTTGTGACTATGATGTGTCTCTCTTCCATTGTCAACAAGTCCACCAGGGGTCTGTACACCGGAGGATGCCGCCATCTCATCACCTGCCCCAGCAGGCATGCCCTATGGAGGAGAACAGTGAGCAGAGAGTCAGCCAACACTTAGGTATCACAAAATGTCATTTGCAGAAATTTATTAATCCACAATGTGCCTGTAACTGTGTGTATTCCAGGCCTAGATAGGTCTGACGCAGTTATTATTAATGCCATGTGGCCCCCTAAAATAGCGGCTGCCTGACCTGTAAGGTGGGACAAGGGGATATGAGGTAACTGCGCTGGCGTTCTACACCGTCGCGGTGGGCGGTCGAACAACGCAGCGCAATTCAGCATTGGTTAACATTGAGCCCTATGGGTCCCAGGAGCCAATGACGATGTACGCCGGCGGTGATGGTACGCACTGCCGTGGCCGGCATTTTCTGTCTGTTCACTCACTTGATACCTGACCTTCAACAGGAAAGGACCTACACTGCAAGTGCTGCTGTGACCTGTGTCTGGAAGTGACGATGGCTCATGTATCTGGGGAAAGGGCCCCTGCCTTCACTTCGGAGGAGTTGGACAAACTAGTGGATGGGGTCCTCCCACAGTACACACAACTGTACGGTCCTCCAGACAAACAGGTGAGTACACTGTGAGCATGCTGAATGGGCAATGCCTGCTTTGAGTGGTATGGCTGGAAGATACATGCGGGGGGCTGAGGCCTACATGTGCGGATGGTGAGTGGATGTGCGTCATGGCATGGGTGGGAACTGGTGGGCAATGAGTATGACGGTCTGGCTGGGTGAGTAATGTCCTTTCCCCGTACCATTCCTCTAGGTCAGCGCCCACCAGAAGAAGGCTATTTGGCGTGCCATCGCCAAGGACATCCGGACCCTGGGGGTCTACCACAGACGGAGCACCCACTGCTGTAAAATATGGGTGGACCTGCGCCACTGGAGCAAGAAGGCAGCGGAGGCCCAGCTGGGGATGGCCTCCTAACGTGGGAGGGGTGCCCGTCGCACCATGACCCCCATGATGTTCCGGATCCTGGCGGTTCGCCTATCCGGAGTTGGATGGCCGCTTGAGGGCATAACAGCAGCCACAAGGGGGTGAGTACACTCTCATTCAGCAGACTCTGCACGCATTACGAGGTGTCTGGGTGGGGGAGGTGGGCAGTGGGTTCCCCTAGGCCAGGGCGATCTTGGTAGGCAAGGTCCCTTGTGAGGCGGGCTATGTGGCCCCCCAACCCCACTAGTGGTAAGAGCCATCTACATCTAGTCAGGCTTCTGTGACTTCCAGGTGTGCAGCAATTAGGCTTAGGCCTCATACCCCATGGGCATGTGAAAAATCTAGGAACTATTAGTGCATGGCGTAGTGCAGAGGGCTGCTCACTGTCTGTTGTGTCTGCCAACGGTAGTGGTGTTGCATGCACTGAACATGTCTTTCTTCTGTCTTCCCCCCTCTTTTTGTGGTCTCCCTGTTCTTGGTTGCAATAGCATCATAGGCGGAGGAGCATTGGCACTGGAGCTGAAGGAAGCTGCATCCAACTTGGCCCTGGAAGGTGAAGAAACGGAGTCTGAAGCCACCAGTGGGACAGAGGGCGAGGGGAGCTCCAAGGCGGGGACAGGAGCAGAGACCAGCGACAGCTGGAGAGGTGAGTGCTTTCCCTTCTGTGTACTTTTTCTGCCGTGTTTTTGTTTGAGTTGGTTCCGCCCCGGAAAAGGTGGCGGACAGGCCTGTTGTGATACGGTGGGTGGTACATTGCCTTCCGCCTGTCTGTTGGCGGTTACAGCTGCAGTGTTTGTTTCTACCGCCATGGCAGCCGGAGTGTTAAAGTGGCTGTCTATGTTGGCGGTTTCCGCCATGGTCATGATTCCATTTTTGTTCTGCCGGACTGTTTGCGGTATTACGGCCGCTTTAACACCGACCGCCAGGGTTGTAATGAGGGCCACAATCTGTGCCCTGTCCTTCACCATGCCAGTCCAATTCCGTCAGGCCATACTTGTTCAGCCAGCGTGCAACCCTTTGCAGCTGCGCCGCTATGTAGTAGAGTTCAAAATCTGGGACTCCCAATCCTCCCACCACTGAGGGGAGGCAAAGTGTAGCGAGCACAACCCTGTGATGTTCACCGTTACATATCAATTCCCCTAGAACTGTATCCAAGGACTTGAACCAAGATGCCGAGATAGTTACTGGTAGATTAACAAGAAAATACAAGAGGGGCGGGAGCATTATCACCTTAGACAGCGAAACTTGTGCCATAAAGGACAGGTTAAGGGAGCGCTAAATTCTGACGTTGGCTCGGAGAACCTTACCCAGGTTACCTTGCCTGAAATCCCCCTCATCATGGTAAATTTGAATGCCAAGGTATTTAAATGTTCGGGGTGCCCATGTAACATCTGCCAGGCAGGTAGAGGGTGGAACAGTGCCCACAATCACTGGGAACACACATGTCTTCCTTCTATTAAAGCATAGCTTATTGTACCACCCAAAGTCCTCCAACGCCTGGAGCGCCCAGGGCAGCGCCTGTTCCCCATCTCTCAGATAGATCAACAGGTCATCGGCATACAGCAATATAATATGTTCTGTACCTTCTCTACATATCCCTCTACCGTGGCCCTCCTTCCTGAACCACTCTGCTAGCGGCTCCATCGCTATGGCAAACAGTAAGGGAGAGAGTGGGCACCCTTGCCTGATACCCTAATGGATATCATATAGGTAAGAAACCTGTTGCTCCATTTTAACTCTCGCCACGGCAGAGACAGTAACCTAAACCATTTAATCCATGCTTCTCCTAGCCCCAGTCGGCGCATACTAATTTCCAAATAATCCCATCTCACCGTGTCAAAGAGCTTCTCGAGGTTGACCGACACTACCACTGTGTTGGAATCAGTCCAGTGAGTGTGACCATACAGCACAGTGTACAGTCTACGGAGATTATGCAAGGTGTTCTGGGCTGGCATAAACCTGCACTGATCGCTGTGGATCAGGGTCTGCATATGAGACAATAGCCTTTTGGCTAGAACCTTACTCAGGATTTTACAATCCGTGTTGAGCATTGAAAGAGGTCTAAAGTCTGTAACTGATGCATTCCGGTCGGTGGTCTTTGGGAGGGCCTCCCTAATCATCGCAGGCGGAAGAGTTGGCCTGAAGGTTTGTAGTGGCCTTTTTCATGTACTCAGCCATTCTGAATCTGAGACCAAGGGGCATATTTATACTCTGTTTGCGCCGAATGTGCGTCAAAATTTTTGACGCACATTCGGCGCAAACACTGCCCCATATTTATACTTTGACGTCCGACCCCGCGGACTTCAAAGTTCCACCATGTGCGTCATTTTTTAGAAGGGGGAACCAGCCTTGCGTTAATTATATGCAAGGTAGGCGTTCCCTTCCAAAAAATGACTTTAAGGCCTGTGCCCCATATTTATACTGTGACGTCATTTTGACGCACAGGAGGGGGCAGGCCTTAAAAAACGGCGCCCAGCCTGATGGGCGCCGTTTTTTAACGCCTGGGTCAGGGCAGGCGTTAAGGGACCTGTGGGCTCAGAAGGAGCCCAGAGGTGCCCTCCCATGCCCCCAGGGACACCCCCTGCCACCCTTGCCCACCCCAACAGGACACCCAAGGATGGAGGGACCCATCCCAGGGAAGTTAAGGTAAGTTCAGGTAAGTATTTTTTTTTCATATTTTTTTTGTGGCATAGGGGGGCCTGATTTGTGCCCCCCTACATGCCACTATGCCCAATGACCATGCCCAGGGGACATACGTCCCCTGGGCATGGCCATTGGGCAAGGGGGCATGACTCCTGTCTTTGCTAAGACAGGAGTCATTTCAATGGGGGTTGGGCGTCAAAAAAAATGGCGCAAATCGGGTTGAGGCCAAAATTTTGCCTCAGACCTGACTTGCCCCATTTTTTGACGCCCAAGCTCCATTTTCCCCTACGCCGGCGCTGCCTGGTGTGAGTCATTTTTTTTACGCATACCAGTCCGCAGCGCCGGCTAACGTCATTCCATAAATAAGGCGCCCGCATGGCGCTTTGGAATGTCGTTAGCTGGCGTAAAAAATTTTGACGCACAACTGCGTTGGCGCAGTTGTGCGTCAAAAAGTATAAATATGGGCCCAAGTACATAATCCACAATGTCTTGTTTAGGGGGATTGAGAGGTTGCTCCCAGCCCTCTCTTACAAGAGCAAGTAGACCCCTAACAGGTAGTCCAAACAGAGGTTCAAAGGGGCTGTAGCCCACTCCCTTCTGAGGAACCTCACTGTAGGCAAAAAGGAGGCATGGTAGGATGACATCCCATCTCCTTCTCAGTTTTTCAGAGAGTCCCATGATCATGCCCTTGAGAGTTTTGTTAAACCTCTCTACCAAACCATTGGTTTGGGGGTGGTAAGGAATGGTGAATTTATAAGTTATACCATATTCCTTCCTCAATGTCTTAAGGTATGCAGATATAAAGTGTGTATCTCTGTCTGATACCACTTCTTTTGGGAAGTCCACTCTGGAGAAGATTCCCAGGAGGACTCTTGCCACTGTAGGAGCTGTAGTGGTCCTTAGAGGTTTAACATCTGGATACCTGGTGGCATGATCCACCACCACCAGTTTAAATATGTTTCCAAAGGCAGTGGACGGGTCTAGGGGGCCAACAATATCCACCCCAACCCTCTCAAAGGAAACCCCAACCACTGGTAGTGGGATTATGTGGGCCTTTGGTGAGCCACCTGTCTTGCCACTGGCTTGACAGGTGACACAGGAGTGACAAAACTCTTTTGCATCTTGAGACATATGGGGCCAGTGAAAGTGTGGGACAAGTCTGTCCCCAGTCTTACTTTGCGCCAGGTGACCTGCCAGGGGTATGTCATGGGCAAGGGGCAACAAAAAATCTCTATACTTCAGAGGTACTACCAACCTCCTGGTGGCACCAGGTTTGAGTTCCCTTGGCTCTGAGAATAAGAGGTTGTCTTCCTAATACACATTGTGGGTGTCACTAATATCCCCTCCTTCCTGAAGGACAGGTTGCTGTCTTAACCATTCCAGTGTGGGACGGGCTTTCTGATCCATACTGAATTCCTCCCTGGCAGGCCACCTGCACCTAAGAGTTCAGCTGTGTCAGCGTTCAACTCTTCAGGTGTAGGTTTTGCCAGTGAAGTTATTGCTTATTTCAGGTGCCAAGTTTCCTTCTTCTTTTTGCTTTTGGCCTGCACCCCAGTTAAAGCAAAAATATGCCCTGGGATGCCCAGCATTGCTGCATGGGCCTCCGTCTACTTCAGCCCAAGCTGAAGTCTCCAAGTCGTACCCTAGTAGACACTCTACAGGTAGGTCGGTGGACACTACAACTTTCTTTGGACAGTAACCCCCCCAGCTGAAATTATCAACTGCAATGGGGTGGTACACAGTACTGTTGTGGGCGTCAGTCACTTGGTACTGATGACCAAGTCAGGGAACGGCCAGTTTTTCAGTCACCACAGTGACACTGCCACCTGTGTCCCTGTAGGTCTCTGCCTGAACACCATTTTCAAGGGCAGTTGCCTGTACTTACCCATGTTAAGGGGACAGGCAGCAAGGGTGGCAAGATCAATGCCCCCATCTGAGACTAAAAGAGCCTCAGTAGTCTACCTAAGTAAGCCAGCCCCAACCACACTTCCTAAAGTGAGCCCATCTACACCCTTGGATTGGCTATTGTTACCTGACCCAACACTACTGCTGTTAGTAGGGGCACTAGTGGTAGAGGTGGGGGTTGTAGTGGTGGGTAGCTTGGTGCTTTTCGTAGGACAGGAGCTGTCTCCTGGCCTGTGACCTTTGTTTTTGCAGACATAGCACCAAGACTTCTTGTTATAGGAAGAAGAGGAACTGGTTTTGGACCCACCCCCAGAGGACTTTTGTGGGCCTGGTGAACACCCTTTAGATTTGTTTTTGTCCCCACTCTTGTCCTGATACTTACCTGCTTCCTTTTTCTTATCTTTGTCACCCCCTATGTGAGCTTTTCTACTCACCTTTGTTCTGATCCATTTGTCTGCCTTCTTCGCCAATTCTTGGAAAGAGGTCAGATCTGAGTCTACCAAGTACTGGTGCAAAAAATCAGACACACAATTATTAAGTGTGTCCTCTCTCAGAATAAGATTGTATTAAACCCTCATAATCATTGGCTTTGCTACCAGGTAACCAGCCTTCCAAAGCTTTCACAGAGCAATCCACAAAAGCAACCCAATCCTGGGAGGACTCTTTCCTGGTCTTTCTGAACTTTATCATGTATTGTTCAGTGGTAAGGCTGAACTCATCCAAAAGAGTAGACTTCAACACAGTATAATTATCAGCATCTTCCTCTCTGACAGTAAAGAGTCTATCCCTTCCTTGTCAGAGATGGAAAGCCAAAGGAAAGCAGCCCACTGTCTCTGGGGGGACCCTCTGTACTTTACAGGACCTCTCCAGAGCAGAGAACCACTTGTGGCTGTCACCCCCCACCTTGTATGGGGGAACCACTTTACTTAGGTTTCTGGGATTAAACAAGTCCTCCCTGACCCTAGGCTCCCTGAAACCAAAGTTACTGCTGCCACCATGAGGTGCTAACACCAAACCCTGTCTCTCTCTCTCCACTCCCAAGGCCTCCCTGTCTAGGACTAGCTGTTGCTGCTGCAGTCGCAGCCTGGCCTCCTCCAGTCTCTGTTTTTTTAGTTCCCTGTCTAGAGAATTTTCCCCTGGGGTTGTGCAGTGTGTCCCCTCAGATACTGAGGTGACATGAGAGTGGGCAGAGGAGGATCTGTCCCTATTCTTTCCACTAAACCTCTGGGCACAAAGGGGGCCTTACTATCATTGGCTTCCCTTCCCACTTCCTGATGTGCTCCCAGCTAGGCTAGAGGGTTTACTGGGGACTCTGTGATCCTCTGAGGGACCCTGCTGACCCTCCTCAGTGTCTAGATCCTGCCTCTCTAATACTGGGGGGTTAGAGTCTGCATCCTCCTCCCCCTCCTCCTCGCTACCAGCATGGTCCTGGTCATTCTGGAGGAGCAGGCTCAGGAGCAGACTCTTATTAGAGTTCCTCCCTGCCTTCATGTTCCTTTCTGACACATCTCCCTCAACTCTTGGAAGGTGAGGCCCACATAAGATGATTCCATAGCCTGAGATATGCCCTGTTCTGAAGACATGTTCATTAGCTAGAGTGGTATAGGATCCCTAACTAAGTCCCCAAAATAAATTTGGAGTAAGGACTTTGGATAGACCCTTCTCGTACCCAAACCCAAGAGGCTGTTTCCTGAATCTAGGTATAAGTGTAGACCCCTAGCTGGTAAATGGTCTTTCCCGTGGAAAGTATCAAGTGACAGAGTAGTAAGGCATTTGCAAATGCTTATCCCACCGCTGCACCACCAATGTAGGAAGCTGGCCTGGAGTGTGGTACTTTCACCTTATATCAGGTATCCCCTCTTAGTAAAGTGTTGGCAGTGTCTAGAAGCCAGGCTCTCTAGAGGTAGCTGTGGATGAGCAACCAAGGCTTATCTAGGAGACATGCAAAGCTCATGCAAAACCACTGTAGTTACACAGCAATTACACACAAGAAAGAAAACACTCAGTTGTACAAAAATAAAGGTACTTTATTTTTGGTCACTCAATGCCACAAAATACTAGAAGGGCAACCCTCCAAAAGGAGATAAGTTATATACTAATTGTACACACTATTAAACAGTAATAGTCATAGAAAAGGTTAGAAAACAGTGTAAATACCAATAAGCAATAGTGACCCGAGGGGGAGCCCAAACAATATGCTAAAGAAATTGAATGCGAACACAGTACCCCCCAGTGACCAGGAAAGCAGGAGTAAACCACTGGAATTTCCCCAAACCACTCAAAAGGAGGAAACAGAAGAAAAGAAGAGCACCTAGACAAGACTGCAAGAAACCAGCAGTGGGTTCCTGGAGAAGAAGAGCTGTGGAGAGAGGGGACCAAGTCCAAAAGTGTCAATGGAGTCCAGGAGGAGTAGGAGCTACTACCCACCCATCTGTACTTGCAGGAGTTGGTCAACAGTGATGAAGATCAGGTCATCACTGCAGCCATGGAGCTGGAGAAGAGTTCCTGAAGGATGCAAAAGATATCCCACCGCTCACTGCCACCAATGTAGGAAGTTGGCCTGGTATAAGGTGTAAATCCCTTAGGTACCCACGACACACCAGGCCACCTTCCTACAAATGGTATTCAGACAACAATATTTACAACAGATGATAAGTTTGTTATCAATATCCTGGCCTACAAGCCAAGATAGCTAAAAAATGTTGTCATCTCCCTACTACCCAGTTAGATCTAATTCCATCTCAGAAATCCTAGCAAATTGCAAACTCAGATGCCCTGTTAAGCAAAGACATCAAAAAGCATAGTCATTGCCCACCTCTCCTCATATTCAAAACAAAATTGTTGTGACTATGAGGATTGGTCCACCTTCTGCCCATGCCACAGAATAGAAATGGGTCACCCAAGGATTCCACAGGAGGTGACCACTACCACGAATCGAGGTCATAAAAGAGTCTTAATCCTATTTGATTCTTCACTGCGTCTGACACATTTGACCACAATATACTCCTACTGTGCCGAGGCACTGAATCTGCAGAGGGGGTCTCCGGTCTAGAGTAGTCCAAGTCCTTTGTCTTCTCTTCCACTTACCAGGTCAAATGTTCACCCTTCCTCCCTGCTGTCATCACCATTACGTGTGAGGTACAGCAAGGCAAGTCTTGTCCATCATTGCTTTTAGTATGCCAATGAGAGATCTAGATCCAGCTGACTCTGTAATAGAAGGCTAGCATTCCCTGCAAGCTACGAACTGTCTATCTCAAGTCCTTCTCAAGGTGCACAACAGCTGGCTATGCCTAAATGTCAAAAGACAAAAGATCAGCTCATTGGCCCAGAAACTCTTCTGCTATTCCCTTCAGAGACTACTACGAGTAGGGCCTCCACTTTCTTACATACAGAGCATAATCAGGAGAGTGGAATGTATGACAACTTTATCCTTCATTACCCCTGTCAATATCTCCTGGTGATCCTCCTTGCTGCTTTTCCATAACATGAATGTGCTTCTGCTCATATTAGAACTTTTTGCTTACTGTAACCATATCTATTCCAGCTTCTCAGCCAAGCCACTCATCAAAGTGCAGAAAGTGAACAATTATAAGTTTGTGTTCATTTTTATTCTCAAAAGATCTGCCTGCAGTACCCTAACATTATAGCTAAGCATTTACTGTGAATAAAGCAGCAATCAGAGTTTAAATCCCTCTGCCTGTGTGCACGAAGAACTTCATGTTGGGGCCCTGGATCCTTGTCCAGATGGTCTTCTCCGTATCTATTGGCTAGACCAGTGCTGTATATATGATTCGATACATCATCAAGAAGGCCCCATCCCTTTAACACACTATTGCACTCAACTGACTGTATTAAACAATTAAGTTTTAGGAGGGTGAAGAGCCCTGCTGCTCCAGCTGACCTTTGGCTTGTAATCATACCACTATTTTTGCATTGTCTAACTACCCTAAGAACACCAAATGAGTCCAACCAGTTCCCCACCTATGGTATCAAGATTTAAGCAGTCCACTACTGCTAGAAATGTGCAAATCTCTCCAGGGAAGTGAATGGACATGATCAGCAATAATTGATCCTCTCTCAATCAGCGTTATCTGTAGAGAGATGTAATGCACGATGATCCAGGAGTGATATAGCACCAACCAACTTTTTTTTGTTTTGAGGAAGCCGCAAACATGCCATGGTCCATTTAAAATAAATATATAAAATTATTTGACAATAATATTTAACAGAAAAAAGTGCAAATAGTTTTTCCATGTTTGATAAATGTATTTACTTTCCCCTACACCTTACCATAATGAGTTCTCTGCTCCTACAGTGGAGACTTCTTATGATAAGGTACATGGAAAAGTAAATAAAATATGTTTATTGAAGTTTTTAACAATATTTTTACAATACAAACAATGTAAATTATTGTTATGTATTTATTTTACATGTGAATGTCACAGCACTACTAAATTAATTTATTGTTATATCTTTAATGAATGTGAATATTATATATATTTTTTAAATTATTGCTCTTAAGTTTAAATAGAAAGATAACTTGAAACCTGGAGTGAAAAAAAGTATATTTTATATGAATTATTAAACATGATATTTGGAATAACTTAAAAGTCATATATGTATATTTAATAAAACACCTTGTTACACTGAATTATAGAAGTTTATTATAATACTTTTTAAATAAATAGTAATTAATTAGTAAATATATATAATTTTCATATATTTCTCAACATTAAATTATAATGATTTGTATTTTAGCTATTTAAATTAATTAAATGCAAGTAATAATATTTCTTTAGGGTTGTATTTAAAGTCTCCAACTCATTTGATTTCTATGAGAGGGTGTTGTAGTACCAGTAGTTTGGCCATGCGCAGTGGGGCCTATGGTCAGGCCCTGTGTCCAACACAACACAGGTAGCCACCCCACAGCTACTCATGTTTTTTGGGGGGGAGGGGGTGTTTTTAATTTGTTTAGTAAATTTTTTTTCAATAGACCAATTATTGTATTATTTTTGAACTTATGGACTCTGATAATGCATATCTATCCTCTATTCTTATGGGGTCATTCTGCTCTCCTCACTATGGGGGTCATTCTGACGCCTGCCAAGCAGGAACCGCCAATTGGCCGCTCCGCGGTGAGAAGACCGCGGGGGCCATTCTGACTTTCCCGCTGGGCGCCCGCCAAGGGAGCGCCCGCCGGCCCAGCGGGAAAGGGCCTGCAACACTGAAGCCGGCTCCGAATGGAGCCGGCGGTGTTGCAGGTGTGCGACGGGTGCAGTTGCACCCGTCGCGCTTTTCACTGTCTGCTAAGCAGACAGTAAAAAGCATACTGGGGCCCTGTTAGGGGGCCCCTGCACTGCCCATGCCAGTGGCATGGGCAGTGCAGGGGCCCCCAGGGGCCCCAGGACACCCGTTCCCGCCATCCTGTTCCTGGCGGTGAAAACCGCCAGAAACAGGCTGGCGGTAAGGGGGTCGGAATCCCCATGGCGGTGCTGCTTGCAGCGCTGCCATGGAGGATTCGCCCAACCGGGGGAAATCCGGCGGGAAACCGCCAGACCCGGTTTTCCGACCGCGGCTGTAGCCGCGGTCGGAATGGGCAATGAAGCACCGCCAGCCTGTTGGCGGTGCTTCAGTCATCCGTGGCCCGTCAGAATGACCCCCTATATGTGCTTCTTAGATTCCAACCTGTAGAGTGAGTACACTCCAAGGTGTGGATTTAATTTCATCTGTTGATTTTCCAGGATCTCTGAAGTCACACATGGGAATGTGTCAGCCTTCAGTGCCTCTGCTCCACCCACTCCCTTTGCCACTGCCCATAGTCCTTCTCTAGACATGAGGTGTCTTATCGTCAAAGCACCAAAAGACTAATGGCCTCATGGTCCTCAGTGAAATGTAAGTTTTTGGTCACAGATTTTGTACGTGATGTGTGTATTTGTTTTATTTTCACCCATTGTTTGCTCCAACAGGGGTCACAAGCTCACTGTGCCACTGGAACCAAGCTATTCCTGGCTGAATAACCCTGAATAGGGTGAAACTGGTCCTAGTTTGCTTGTGTTTCACTTCACGGAGGACCTGGCCTTGCAGTGTGGGTTAGACTGTTGCAATGAGGAGCAGGGTCACAAATGTTTTGCATATGGCCGGGTCCAAACTGAGGTGGCATGGTGTGAAGATAAATGATGGATTAGGATGCAGGCCAGAGCGATTGCCAGTGGCTGAGATTAATTCAAGCATTCCATCCATCATTGTTTTTGAATTTGTCACATTCTGTAATGGCAGCCACAAGAGAGTTTTTTCTTGTGCAGCCATCCAATAAGCTTATTTAGGTCCACAGCCTCTTATTTCTGTCTGCGAAAATAGAATGGTTCATGTGAGTCAAAGACTCATCCGTCCTATAGGCAGCCTTTATTTTTTTAAATTTTAGTCTGTGGGTGTGTACTTAGGGTCTCATTATGGCCTCATTATGAGGCTGGTGGTCTTAAGACCGCCAGCCTCATGGTGGCAGTCAGGACAGCGGCACCTGTGATGGTCCGCCGCCACATTAAAACCCTGGTGGTCAGACTGCCAGGGATCTGCTGTCTCTGCTGTGGTCAGTAATCCCGAAGGGTTGACTGCGGGTGAAGGTCTTAATCCACCATGGCAGCGCTGCATGCAGCGCTGCCCTGCAGATTACAATCTCACTTTCTGCCAGCCTTTTCATGGTGGTTTCACTGCCATGAAAAGGCTGGTGGAGAACAGGCGCATGGGGCCACAAGGGGCCCCTGTAGTCCCCACGCCCTTGGCATGGGCAGCGCAGGGGTCCCCCTGCCAAGCACCCTCACAATGTTCACTGTCTGCTGTGAAGACTGTGAACATTGAAAGGGTGCTGGTACACCCTGCAGGTGAGAGAATGCTGCCACCTGTTTCCTGCTAGGCTAATGGACAGAAGCCAAGGTTTCTGCTGGTCAGCCTACCGGGAAACACCTAATAGTTCCGGCGGGGTGGTCACCAATATGGCGACGGTCACCCTGTTGGGAGGTTGACGGACAGGCTTTGCCGCCCACCAAACTCAGAATGAGGCCCTTAGTCCACAAACGTCTGTGTAGTGTAAGGGCACTGGAATACAAAAGTGTGCATCTTTTTCAGCCCACTCAGCATCTTTTTCAAAGGCACTTTTCTCAAAAAACACTAAACTGATTTAAACTGAACCAATGAAAGTTCTCATGCCAAGTATAGTGTAATCCTGTTCCTTAGCTTTCACTGCAGTCTTGATCAAAATTCCCTATGAGAGGTAAAAAGGGAATACATATCATTTTTCACCTCTTTAACTTCTTCCCCTACATGGGGCTGCATGGGAATGAGCATGCCTGACCTTAGCTGACCACACCAAGTGATGGCCAAATTTGGTGCAGATACCTCCACGAGGTAAAAAGATATAGGTAAACCAAAAAATGCCTTTTCAATGGAAATCTGACCTGAAAGATACCAATATGTGTTTATGCGCATTTGTAAATAAATGTGCTCAATAGCAAATTATTTTGGCAGCTGTACTAATAAGCACACATGCAGTCATTTATTACTACAGGGCAAATGTCAAACTCAATCTTAGTACTGCAAATCATTGTTTACTGCTACACTGATTGCTTGTTACAGTGGAATAGGTTTACAAATCTTTTTAGCAGCTGCAAACCTAATGTGTGGGTTTGTGACCACTAAAAACCTTTTTATTATGTACCAAAGCCAATTTAATTATCAGTAAAACTTTACTGATTTATAAATTAGGTCTGCGTTTGGATAGCGAATTGCAATCTGGAAGGGGTGCTGTGGGCACCCCTTCCAAATTACAATTAGATAGCACAATCATCAATAGTTTGTGAGTTTAAGTCCAGTCACAAACCACTGAAAAGTTACTGACTCCTCAAAACAGGTGATAAATGTGAATGTTTGTGAACATTTCAGGGGGCTAGACAGTGGTCCAAGGGACCACTTCCAACTCTTAGTTAAACTTCCAACTCTCATTGAAACTTAAGAAAGCAAACAATTTATTAAAAGTAGACTATTTTCCTTTTAAATGAAACTGGCTTTTTTATTTTTTTAGAGAAAAAGGTGTATTTAAATACAATCATAGACCTGGTGGTCTGTTAGCCCTTTGAGGCTACTATCCCTATGAGCGTGGCCGATTAGGCTGAGTCTCAATTTACTATCTACCTCGAGACCATCAATGAAAAAGGTGGATTCAGAGAGAGTCGATATCCACCCTTTTCATTAATATTCTTGAGGTAGTTAGCAAATTACGACAGTTTTTGCAACCAGTACAATGATACATCTGGCCCTATGATCATACATGATGAAACAACTGATAAATGGAGGTCTTTCTTGGGATTTCTAGTGCAGAAAACAATGTTTTTTGTTTGATTGTTCATCTACTATATTAAATAAGCATGTCTTTGTTTGAAAAAGCTCAGTAAATATGGATTGAAAAAATACCTAACGAGATATTCCATCCTTAGTTTAGCTCATCTAAATGTATGGAGGGGAACAGGTGAGGTGGGAAAGTGTGGCCAGAAGAACAGTGAGTAGATTAAAGGAAAGAGAATGGTACCTGGTAGATGCTTGCCTCTAATCGATTATGGGGTCAATGGGGGCAATACCAAATTGTGCATAGAATAGGAATGTTAATCTTTTTATCTTTTCAAGATGGATAGAACATCATGGATTAAACTGATGCATTTTACCAATATTACCAACGTCCATGAGAGTACCCAGCACAAATGTGTGTGGTCAGCAAACTCTCAGGCACCGTCAAGACGTCATGTCACAGAGTTCGAAGTTGCCAACATTTTCAAATGAGCCCCCTTTACTTTATTACGTTGGGTGCAGCTTTTATTTTGGTTCCTGGGCTCTTTTCTGTTCCAGTGAGAAATGGTTGAGACAGTGCTTGCCCTGGGAACATGGAGGCAGTGTCACGTAAATAAAAACAGGCGGGGACACAGGCATACACTGGGAAGTGGGCAGGATAAAAGAAGCAAGAATAGGAGTGGAAGACACAGGACATGCACGGGAAAGGGGTTGAGGCAGGGTAGAGGAAGCAAGTAAAGGAGTGGGAAACAGATGACGTGCACTGGGAAAGGGTGAGGAAGGGTGAAAGAAGCTAGAGCAGGAGTGGAAGACACTGGACATGCACAGGCAATGGCGGAGAGGAGACAGGGTAAAACAAGGAAGGGCAGGAGTGGTACACTCAGGGCATACACTGGGAATGGATAAGGAGAGGCAGGATAAAAGAACGAAGGACTGGATGTAGTAGGCCCTCTGTGCAGTGTGAAAAGCTAGGCACACTGTGCAGGGGTCCAGGCGACCACATGCTGGTTTACAGGGGTAAAAACAAGATCATCTAATCCTCTAATTTTTAAGGTATCTTGGTCGAGCAGTTAGACCAATCTTGGAGAAGTGCAAAGCATTTGTTGTACTCACAGTATCAATCATGCAACTCACACACTCGAAGGAATAACTCGAGACCAATTTATAAAAATACCTCCGCTTTTTATGTAATTTCTAAGACCAAGAGTCTCAAAATTGATTAAGTACTTTTTCAGATATTCATTTTGAAGTTTCATTAAAGAAGTATTTTTGTGCGTAATTACGCACCAAGATTGTAATTGTAATTTTAATTTTATTTATATAGCGCTTACTACCCCTGATGAGTCATCAAAGCACTTTTCGGCGAATAGCACGCTACTTAGGAACCCAAGAGGAATTAGTGGTAGATGAGTACAGTATTAGTATTATTGTGAGTTAATTTGAGCAGAGGATATGTGAGTTTGTTAGATAGATTGACTAGAGTAATGGAGGGATAGAGGAGGGATGAATCCAGAAGTGTTAATTTGGAGTTTATAGTAATAGGATGAGGCTTGGGATGAGTAAAGGAGAGATTGAGGAGGGAAGAGTCTATGGAAAGGGGTTATGGAGATCATAGTAGCAGGAGGGGTTTTGGAAGAGTCAAAGGTAAGATAAACGAGGGAGACTTTAGTAGGGTTGTTTGGGAGATCATGGTAATAAACTGGGGTTTGGAGTGAGCTAGAAGCGGTACAGGAGAGAAGAGCTTAGGCAGAATATTTTTTTTTATGGTGAAAGTAGTAGAATGGGGTTGGGATGAGTCAGAGTGGGGATGGAGGATAGATTGATAGACATATAGGGTAAAGGGGAGACAGAGTAAAGCTTACGAGAGAGTAGCATTTATGTGATTTTTTATTTATTTGCTATTTTATTTATATATAGAGATATTTTCTTTCTTTCTTTCTTTAATGTAATTAATATGTTGAATTTTATTTACTGATTTAATTGTATTTATTTTTTATTGTTATTTTACTGTTATTTATTTTTTTCTCTAGTACAGTTGGACCAAAGTAATAAATAAATATATATGTAAAGACATTGTAAGGGAATATATGTGCAAGGAATATAATAAAGGGTATAGTAATATGAGAAGAAAAGTAGTATTGTAAACACAGACTTTCAAGATTTGTAATATTTGAAGTTAATAAGTGTACTTTTCTAACATTGATTTATTTTTCCTAACTTTTTGAATAGCGAAATGCTTGCTGTTAAATAGTTAAGATAACATTTGCACATTGAAGTATAAAAAAGAAAGCAGGGATTCATGAGTGTCTCATATAACAACTTATCTAGGAGCTATGCAATGACCTATGAATATGTGAAGCATAGAATAATATACACATTTATATGTATACACACATATACGGACATATATGTATATGCATACATACATATATATGTATATATATATATATGCACACAAGCACACACATAGATACACACACACACACATATATATAAATATATATATTTAACCGTGAGTAAATATACATTTGTTAACCCCTTCGCTGCCAGGCCTTTTCCCCCTCAGGTGGCAGGCCATTTTTTGGCAGTTTGGGGCAGTTTGCGCTTAGGCCCTCATAACCTTTTGTCCACATAAGCTACCCACGGCAATTTTTTTTTTTTTCCCAACTTCCTAGGGATTCTAGAGGTACCCAGACTTTGTGGGTTCCCCATGAAGGAGACCAGGAAATTAGCCAAAATACGGCAAAAACTTCATTTATTTTTTAAATGGGAAAAAAGGGCTGCAGAATAAGGCTTGTGGTTTTATCCCTGAAAATAGCACCAGCAAAGGGGTTGCGGTGCTAAAATCAGCAGCTTTCCAGCTTTCAGGTACAGGCAGACTTCAATCAGAAGACCCCATTTTTCAACACAATTTTGGCATTTTACTGTGACATACCCCATTTTTACTATTTTTTATGCTTTCAGCCTCCTTCCAGTTAGTGACAGAAATGGATGTGAAACCAATGCTGGATCCCAGAAAGCTAAACATTTTTGAAAAGTAGACAAAATTCTGAATTCATCAAGGGGTAATTTGTGTAGTCCTAAAAGGTTTCCCCACAGAAAAAAATGCTGAAATAAAAGAAAATATTGAAATTGAGGTGAAAAAAACAGCCATTTTTCTCCACATTTTACTCTGTAACTTTTTCCTGTAATGTCAGATTTTTTAAATAAATATACTGTTACGTCTGCTGGACTCTTCTGGTTGCGGGGATATATAGGGCTTGTAAGTATATCAAGAACCCTAGGTACCCAGAGCCAATAAATGAGCTGCACCTTGCAATGGGTTTTCATTCTATACCGGATATACAGCAATTCATTTGCTGAAATATAAAGAGTGAAAAATAGGTATCAAGAAAGTCTTTGTATTTCCGAAATGGGCACAAGATAAGGTGTTGTGAAGCAGTGGTTATTTGCACATCTCTGAATTCCAGGGTGCCATACTAGCATGTGAATTACAGGGCATTTCTCAGAAAGACGTCTTTTATTCACACTGTCTTACATTTGGAAAGAAAAAAATGTAGAGAAGGACAAGGAGCAGTAATACTTGTTTTGTTATTCTGTGTTCCCCCAAGTCTCCCGATAAAAATGGTACCTCACTTGCGTGGGTAGGTCTAATGCTCGCGACAGGAAACACAACATGTACACATCACATTTTTACATTGAAATCTGACGTGTTTTTTGCAAAGTGCCTAGCTGTAGATTTTGGCCTCTAGCTCAGCCGGCACCTAGGGAAACCTACCAAACCTGTGCATTTTTTAAAACTAGACACCTAGGGGAATCCAGGATGGGGTGACTTGTGGGGCTCTGACTAGGTTCTGTTACCCAGTATCCTTTACAAACCTCAAAATTTGTCACCAAAACACTTTTTCCTCACATTTTGATGACAGAAAGTTCTAGAATATGAAAGGAGCCACAAATTTCCTTCCACCAAGTCACCCAATAAAAATTGTGCCTCACTAGTGTTAGTAGGCCTAGCGCCCATGACAGAAATGCCCCAAAACACAACGAGGACACATCACATTTCCCCAAAGAAAACAGAGCTGTTTTTGGGAAAGTGCCTAGCTGTGAATTTCGGCCTCTAGCTCAGCCGGCACCTAAGGAAACCTACCAAACCTGTGCATTTTTTAAAACTAGACACCTAGGGTAACCCAGGATGGGGTTACTTGTGGGATCTCACCAGGTTCGGTTACCCAGAATCCTTTACAAACCTCAAAATGTGGCCAAAAAACACTTTTTCCTCACATTTTGGTGACAGAAAGTTCTGGAATCTGAAAGGAGCCACAAATTTCCTACCACCCAGCGTTCCTTGAAGTCTCCCGATAAAAATGGTACCTCACTTGTGTGGGTAGGTCTTGCACCTGCAACAGGAAATGCCCCAAAACAAAACCTGGACACATCATATTTTCCCAAAAAAACACAGCTGTTTTTTGGAAAGTGCCTAGCTGTGGATTTTGGCCTCTAGCTCAGCCGGCAACTGAGGAAACCTACCAAACCTGTGCATTTCTGAAAACTAGACACCTAGTGGAATCCACAATGGGGTGACTTGTGGGGATCTCACCAAGTTCTGTTACCCAGAATGCTTCGCAAACCTCAAAATTTGGCCCAAAAACAATTTTTCCTCACATTTTTGTGACAGAAAGTTCTGGAATCTGACAGGAGCCACAAATTCCCTTCCACCTAGTGTTCCCCCCAGTGTCCTGATAAAAATGGTACCTCACTTGTATGGGTAGGCCTAGTGCCCGCGAAAGGAAATGCCCCAAAACACTATCTGGACACATCAAAACAAAACTACCTGTTTTTGCGGGGGCATCTGCGTTTTTGGTCCTGGGCTCAGCAGCCATCTAGGGAAACCTACCAAACCCAGACATTTCTGAAAACTAGACATCCGAGGGAGTCCAGGGAGGTGTGACTTGCGTGGATCACCCAGTGTTTTCTTACCCAGAATCCTCAGCAAAGCTCAAATTTAGCTAAAAAAATCACATTTTTCCCACATTTCTGTGTGGGATCACCGTACCGGGACGAATTTCTTACCACCCAACGTTCCCCTCGGTCTCCCAGTGTTAATGATACCTCACTTGTGTAGGTGGGACAAGTGCCTGTGACAGGGAAGAGCAAAAAACATGTAAAAACTGAGGGGGAACCAAAGAGGGTCCAAAAGGGAAGTTGGAAAAAAAACATTTTTAGGCTGACAAGTGGGGCAGAATTTGTATTGGTATAGATAAGACAATGCTGGGTGGTAGGAATTCTGTGGGTTCCTTGAGATTCTGAAAGGTTCCATCACAAAAATGGGGAAAAAATGTGTGATTTCCAGCAACGTTGGAGTTTTTGGGTAAGAAAATGGTGCTGGTGCATGTGAAGCACACCATCCTGGACTCACCCAGATATTTCGTTTTCAGATGTGTCTAGGTCTTGCAGATTTTTCTACATGGCAGCGTCCCAAAGTCCAACAAGTGCAGCCCTCACCATTCCAAGTGGCCAATTTTGAGAGTCAGCCAAGCTCTCATGGCCCAAATTTAAAGCCAAAACCCCAAATAATCAAATGTCCTCTTGTTGCCATGGGATAAGATGTCTTAGTGGGTGGGGGGAGAGCTGAAAGACTGTTACCCACTTCAGTTGGGGTGGGGGCATAACCAGGCCCTTACTGGTTTGTAGACGGGTCTCGGAGACCGCGTCTTACTTACCCCGAATCCGCCATTACTCGGCAGGCTCCTCGGAGATGACGTTGCGTTCCCCTGGCAACGAGGGGACGCCACGCCGGCACAGCTTCGACAACTTCCGGGTTCCAGCGGCAATACAAAAGAAGGACAACGATCCGGCGAAGAAAAAGGACGCGACGGAGGAACAGAGCGAGCAGGAGAGAACCCCGACCGGGAGAACAGAGTCACCGGCAGCCCCATCAAGGAAGCAGGAGTTGGACCGCAGAAGGTGCACAGAAACGCAGGAAACGGCAAAAGGAGAGACGCCGGAGACACGCGAATGCCGCCACGACCCCGGAGGGTCGTGGCTTAACAAGGTACGGTCCCTCCTAGGGACAGGAGGGTTACGGGGAATCACGGGCATCGGGAAAGGCACCAGGGAGGTGGGAGGAAGGACGGGGAGGGTGAGTGAGGCACAAGGGAAGGGGAAGGAAGGGAACCAGGCACTTTATGGACACCAGGAACTCTGAACCCCACCACTGACCACCCCCTCACGAACTCACCCTGCTTGCTGCCTTTTCCCTCACGAGCACAATAAATAGCCCAGTTCCACAGAAGGACGTACCTGTTCCTTTCTTTTCCCTTCATGCCCGGAGTCCGAGGGAGACGCCCAAATCCTTCACAACCGGAACCGTCCCGAGGGAGAAGAAACCTAAGGGAAAAAAGGAAAGAAACTGAGAAGAGCAGAAAACACAAGGCTTACCAAATATTTAAAACAGTGAATAAGAGAATATCCTGTGAATAAAACAGAGAATAAACTTCAAACATAAAAAGCAGATACCCCTTCTCTGACTCTACTTGATCCGCTCGTAAGACGGCCTACCACATGGTTGTTAGCCACCACCTCACTATTTTTTTTTTATTTTTATTCCCTGGCATCTAGTAGACTTTCTGCTCCCCGAGGTGTGGATCGGGGGTAATTGCCCTATCTGCCCACTGGTAGACAGAACAACTTTGGCCCCATTTATTTGAGGTGGGGGTATGGCCATACTCCGCCCTCTTATTTTGGAAACAAAATCTTCCCTGGTCTCTGGTAGGCTTGGGCCTTCCAAAAATAGGGGGAAACATCCTTTTTTACGACTTTTTTTTTCCGAAGGTCGTGGTTAACGAAAGCGCAACAACGCTTTTTTTAACCACGACTTCGGTTTTTTGTGCCTTAACTACGTATGTTCTGAACAACGAACATGCGTGGTTAAGGTACAAAGAAGGGACTTGGCGAAGGTAAGTGTGGGTTTAGGTTTTGTGGAGGGGGTGGGGGGTCAGGGGGTTTTAGGTTTTGGGGTGGGGTTGGGGGGGTGGGGCGTTTTTGGTTTTGAGGAGTGGGTGGGGGTCAGGGGGTTTTAGGTTTTGGGGTGGGGTTGGGGCGTGGGACGTTTTTGGTTTTGGGGAGTGGGTGGGGGGTCAGGGGGTTTTAGGTTTTAGGGTGGGGTTGGGGGGGTGGGGCGTTTTTGTTTTGGGGAGTGGGTGGGGGGTCAGGGGGTTTTAGGTTTTGGGGAGGGTTTGGGGGGGCGGGGCGTTTTTGGTTTTGGGGAGTGGGTGGGGGGTCAGGGGGTTTTAGGTTTTGGGGTGGGGTTGGGGGGGTGGGGTGAGGGATGTAGGGTGAATGGTGCCTATTGCTAATGATTTTATCAGGAATGCCTTTACAATGAAATATCGTTGTTAAGGCATTCGTGGTAAAATCATTAGTAGTAGCAACAAGGTCGGTGTTCCGACCTCGTTGTTAAGGCAGTAGTTTTTTTTGCAGTCGTTGTTTCGTCGTACAGTCAAAAATAGGCCGATCTGCCCCCAAGGGGGGCAGATATGGCCAACAGTAATGTGCCCCATGGGGAGCGACCCTTGCCCAAGGGGCTTCCCCCCAAACAAAACACACACATACACACACACACCAATCCCTGGTGCCTACGTGGCTTCTGCCCCCCAAGGGGGCAGATTGGCTAATAGAAATAGGCCGATCTGCCCCCAAGGGGAGAAGAAATGTCCTAAAATAAATTTGCCCCCCAGGGGAGCGACCCTTGCCTAAAGGGTCGCTCCCTTTGCATGAAATTGGCACAAAAAAAAATCCCTGGTGCCATATGGTTCCTGCCTCTCATGGGGGCAGATCGGCCTAAAACAAATAGGCTGCTCTGCCCCCAAGGGTGGCAGAAATGGCCTAAAATAAATTTACCCCCCCCCAGGGGAATGACCCTTGCCTAAGGGGTCGCTCCTCTTGCGTGAAATTCATGCAAAAAAATTAAAATCCCTGGTGTCTAGTGGTTTCTGCCCCCTTGGGAGCAGATTGGCCTAATAAAAATATGCCGATCTGCCCACAAGGAGGGCAGGAATGACCTAAATACAATTTGCCCCAGGGGAGCGACCCTTGCCTAAGGGGTCGATCCCCATATATAAAAAAATAAAGTAAACAAAAAAAATATTCCTGGTGTCTAGGGGTTTCTGCCCCCCGGAGGCATATCGGTCTAATTATAACAGGCTGATCTGCCCCCGATGGGGCAGAAAAGGCCTAAAAGTATTTTGCCCAACTGGGGAGTGGCCCTTGCCCAAGGGGCCGCTTCCCTTATGAATAAGTATAAAAGAAAAAAAAATCCCTGGTGTCTAGTGGTTTCTGCCCCCTTTGGGGGCTGATTGGCCTAATAAAAATAGGCCGATCTGCCCCCAATGGGGGCAGGAAAGGCCTAAAAGTAATTTTGCCCGCAAGGGAGCGACCCTTGCCTAAGGGGTCGCTTCCCACATATAAAAAAATTAAAATAAATTATCCCTGGTGTCTAGCGGTTTCTGCCCCTCTGGGAGCAGATTGGCCTAATTATAATGGGGGGTGGCAGAAATGACCTAAAAATAAATTGTCTCCCTGGGGAGAGGCCCTTGCCCAAGGGGCCGCTCCCCTTATTAAAAAATCAACAAAAACAAACCTCCTTGGTGTCGAGTGGGCATTTCTGCTGCCCGATCGCATCAGCTGCAATGCTGAGAAACACATCAAAGGAAAGGAAGGGGAAGGCCTTTCCTTTCCTTTGATGCTTCTCTCAGCCCCTCCACGTGATCGGAGGAGAAATGCAAAAGCATTTCTCCTCCGATCGGCCCTGGAAGTTGAGCTTCCAGCGCGGAGGGGCAGGCCTCTGATGAGGTCAGAATGCGATCGAATGCTGACCTCATCAGACACCACAGGAGGGTTGGAGGGGTGGGGGTGGAAGGGGAAGAGATTCCCCTTCCATCCCTGCAAAGGGGACACTGAGGCGAGGCTCATGGAGGGAGCGCTAGCGCTCCCCCCATGAGCCAGTCCAAGGATGTAATGGTTACATCCTTGGCGCCTCAGCACCACAGCCAAGGACATAACCGGTATGTCCTTGGCTGCGAAGGGGTTAAACAGGCTTAAAGAGCATGTGTATAATTTATCATTATGAAATAGTAACAACACATATTTCTTAAGGAACTATACATATCTAGAAAATACACATAATCAGATTATGAATATTTATCAACACAAGCATATCGAGTCCATTGCTGTTTGAATATGGTGGTTTTGAAGGAAAGAGCCAA
Organism: Pleurodeles waltl; assembly: GCF_031143425.1. Taxonomy (NCBI): domain Eukaryota; kingdom Metazoa; phylum Chordata; class Amphibia; order Caudata; family Salamandridae; genus Pleurodeles; species Pleurodeles waltl. Next base: position 320,390,903 of record NC_090437.1, read on the forward strand.
CTCTTGAGTAGTCTTCTGAAGGCAAGATAGTTATCCGTGGATCTTATATTTGGGGGTAATGAATTCTATAGTTTGGCTGCTTGAACAGAGAAGGATGTACCACGTTTTTCTTGTATGGTGGTGTCTTAAAGCAGGGTGCCAATCTTAAGCAGAGGTTTCTTTGTTGAATGTATTTGGTTATTTTGTTTCTAATTAAAGCAGTCCTGTTCCATGTATAGGTTTGTGGGTGATACAAATCAGCTTGAAGATGGATCTTCTGGCAATGAGTAACCAGTGTAGTGTTCTCCTGGCAGGGGAGATGTGGGTTGTGGCTATACATGTAATAGTAGCCTGGAAGATGAGTTCTGAATACATTGTCGTTTTTCATAGTAGATAGAGATGATCCATGGTAAAGGCCACTGGCATAATCCAGTTTGGATAGTACAGGGGAGATAGTAGCCTGCACCTTGTGTGGAAATCTGGGGTGGGGAAAAAGCGTTGCAGAGTCTTCAAGGTGATGAAGCTTGATCATGCTAATTTGTCCACTTGGGAATTCATTGTTAACTTGGAGTCAATGGTAATTGCAAGGTTTTTAACTTCCTTGGATACTTGAGGAGGTGGCCCGAGTTCATCAGGCCAGGTGCCCAGTCATAATTTTTCCAGTAGCCACATGTGAGTATTTCCATTTTTGGAAGCATTCAGTTTGAGATGGCTCCAAGTCATCCACTGATCAACGGCTCTGAGGCAACTGAACATTTGTGAGTTTTCAATGTATTTGGGGCATTCCAATTTAAGTAGTATTTGTGTGTAATCTGCATAGTTGTAGCATGTGAGTTGAAAATCATTGATCAGTTCTGGTAATTACATCATGTAGATGTTGAAAAGCATAGGTGAGATGATTGATCCTTGGGGGGGGGCGGCTTTTGTGAGGTAGGGTGTGGACAAGAAGGGGGGAGAACAGAAAATATTAGTTCTGTTTTGAAGGTAGGATGTAATCGAGTTGAGAGCAGTCTCTTCTATGCCGGCTTCATGGAGTCTTTGAATTAGAGTGTCATGGTCAACAGTATCAAAGGCAGCTGAGAGGTCCAAGAGAGGTTGTGCAGCAACTTCATTGTGGCCAACTGTGTTTTTAAAATCATCCCAGATTGCTATTCAGTACCTCTTCCTGTGAGGAATCCAGTTTGGTAGTCTGAAAGTATGGATTTGTCTTCAATTAATTGTGACATCTGGGCGAATGCTGCGTTTTCTATCAGTTTGCCCAGGAAAGGTTCATTTGTGATTGGTCTGTAGTTGTTGGGGTCCTGTCAGTCTAGGTTTGTTTTCTCTAATAACGGACGTATGTATGCTTTTTTTCAGGTCTTCAGGAAAAGTTCCTGTAGTTAATGAGTTGTTGATGATTCTTCTTACAGGTGTGGCAGCAGAAGTAGATAAAATAATTTTCTTTAAGATGTGTGGTGGGCAAGGGTCAGAAGGGTAACTGGAAGGCCTCCTTGTTTTGAATAAATCCATAAATTCACCTTGTGATATTTGTTTGAAGGAGTGTAGAGGCTGGGTTGATTTACTCTTGGAGGGGATTTTAGGAAATGGGTTGGTGCTGATGGTTTTCTTCTGTTTTAAATAGGAGTCCAATGTGTCTGCCTTGGCTGTGCAATGAGTTGTCAGTTTGTTTGTGAAATCTTGAGAAGTGGGATGACTTCCTTCCATGCATTTAGGTTTTTGAAATTCATTGATAATTTTATAAAACTGTTTAGTTGCAGATTTAGCATGTAAAATTCTGTCTGAGTAGCACCTTTTTCTAGCTTTTTTGATAGCAGATTTGTATATTATGTTAGGTTTGTCTAGCTGAAGTTTGTCTTGAATGCTGTTTGTTTTGACCTTCTGCAACCTTCTGGTTTGGGTCTTTATATCTTATTAAGTTCTATGTTTCTCCAAGGTGTTGGTTTTCTTTTGTCCTGTTAAGTTTTTCTGGGAGGTAATAGTATATTGAAAGCTTACTGTAGCCACTCATAAAGTTTTGGAACACAATTAATTGTGTCTAGATTTGTGTTGGCTGTTAGTTGTGTTTCTAAGTCTTCACAATTGACTTTGCTCCATGGTCGATATATACTTGTATGTATGTTGCTATGGGGTGCGTTGATTTGTGGTGTTTTATGTTGGAAAGTTATCAAATGGTGGTCTGCCATGTGATTGGTGTGATGCTTTGAATGGTAACCAGTTCAGGCTTTGCAAAAATGACATCTAGGATCTGTCCAGCGTGTGGGATTGTGTACAATCTGATGTAGGTTATATGTGACTAGGCCAGTGGTGATAGCTTTTGGATTGGGGCATATTGGGTTTGTCAAACCAAATGTTTATGTCTAGGGTTTTCCTGAAGTCCCTCGACTAAGGCTTCTTCCTTTTCCTTTTTTCAGCCCCAGGCGGGCTGGTTTTCTTGGTGTCCGAATTAGCTGACCAATACCCTGTATATTGTTACGGTTTTACCACTGGAGGGTGCAGTGCCACCAAACGTGGCACACTTGCAGGGTTTGTCCTTACAGTTTTTGATGTGCCATTGGGTCCAGCTGAGACTTTCAGTTCGGTGAAGTGACCCTCACAGGTTTGCTGGTTTCTTGTTGTTGCAGAGTGGTACCTCCACTTTGGAGGGAGTTCTATGGCAATTTTTGAAGCCTGGAGGTCCTCTGGGGCTCTTTAGAGTTGTCCAGCAGCTCCTCGTTGATGATTGTCGGGTCCTAAGTGCGTCAGGCAGTGTTTGGCGCCTTTTCTTTGTTGCAGCAGGTCTACAGTTCTCGTGCCTTGTATCTTCTTTGTGCTGGTCTTCTTTTGTCCATCGAATCTGATTACCTAGTCTATAGATTCCCACTAAATACTGAATTTAGTGGGTGTTTTAGGGGGAACCTGATAGTGACCAATGGGACACCTACCTCTGAATGGCTTCGCCCAATACACCTCCTGTGGGAAAGCCCACTTCCCTATTCCTGATTGGCTATTTTCCTTCCATCTAAGAAGAAGGAAAAAGAAATGGAGTGCCTACCTTGCAGGCAGCACCTTAGGCGTAGTGCGTGCCGGGGAGCCACTCCTCCTACTCTTTGTGTAGTTTCCCGCCTTTGCTCCTGCCAAAAGTGGTGGTTAGTAAGGGGGTGACCACCTGCTGATAGCAGCAGGCCTGGGGGTAAAATTTCAAAGGCAATACGCCCTTTGAAGATCCCCACCAGGGAAGTGCATATTCCTGAGGGAGAGGTGTTAGCACCTCCACCCAGGAAGGGCATTGTTCTACAAACCAGAGAGAGGGATCTCTCCCCCAGGGTTTGTAGATTGGGTGTCTGGAGGTTTGAAGCTGGATAGGACCAGTTAGCAACCATGCCAGGGTAGTTAGCTTTTGCAGGGGGCACCTCTAAGGTGACCCCCGGGTAGATTTAGGGATAAATTCAATACTGGTACCAGTTTGGATTTATCATTCTGAGTTGTTTGATACCAAACAACCCAAGGTTCAGAGTGGCCATCATGTAGCTTGGAAATTCGTGTTGACCAGTGTCCAGCACATGTATAGAAATGGCTGCTCTGTTCACTCAATATGTCCCAGGTTTGGCAAGGACACTGTGGTGGCATATGAGACATAGATTCTGCTAGCTTGGAAGTGTGGATTCAGCCTGTCTGTATCCAAGGAGATTCTGAATAGAGCAGCAGCTCTATTCCCACAGGGGCTGGGCCTAGCTGATTGGCTCTCTGAGTGCCAGGCAACCTGAGCCCTCCTCCCACACCTGATCTGGCCCTTACGTTTGTGAAGGGAACCCCAAGACAGCCACCTCCATTTTGTGGGCCCATCATTTTCCCTGCGTCCTAATACAGCCCAGTGATCAAGGATTCCTCGGAGACCTAGGTAAGGAGCCCCAGACTTTTCTGAGAAATCTTATCAGTTTTAAAGTGTTTTCTACTGCTACCCGTGCCTGTTTACTGTGGTCTCTATGTGTTTCAGGCAGCTTGGCCTTTTAAAGTGCTGTTTTTTAGCCGTGACTGTTTGAAATTTCCCTCTTAGTTTGTGGCACAAGACGGCATAACGCCCCCCCCCCTCTTTTTTTAAGTAAAAAAGCTACATACATCTCAGTGACTATCCAGAGCGTGTTTAGGAGACTGCTTCATCTGTTTCTGTGATTTAAATTGTGTTTAGAAACTGTCTGCATCCCCTGTTTTTGCTTTGAAAAAGCCACATTCCAGAGCGTGAGACAAGCAGCAGTACAGTGTTTTTTTACAATCTCTCCCTTACCTGGAAAGTGGATTCTGCTAGCTTGGAAGTTTAGATTCAGCCTGTCTGTATCCAAGGAGATTCTGAATAGAGCAGCAGCTCCCTCCTCCCTTCCCACGGGGACTGGGCTTCAGTTAACTTGGCCCTTATATAAGTTTCTATTGGTTGTTACATATACAAGGTAGGTACAATGTAGGATGTTGGGGGATGGTATTTCTATTGGCTTAGGAATTAGGGTTGGGTTTGTGATTGGTATTAGGGTTGAGATTTTGATTGGTTCCTGGGTATTAGGGTTGGGTTTGTGATTGGTAGTAGGGTTGAGATTCTAATTGGTTCCTGGTTTTTAGGGTTGGGTTTGTGATTGGCAGGAGGGTTGAGATTCTGATTGGTTCCTGGTTATTAGGGTTGCGTTTGTGATTGGTACTAGGGTTGAGATTCCTATTGCTCCTTGGTTTTAGGGTAGAGGTTGTGATTAGTTGTCAGGATTAGGGGTATGATTGGTGATTAGGGTTGGGTCTCCCATTGGTTGTGAGATTTGGGATTACAAATCTGATTGGTTAGGGTTTGGACTAAGTTTCTATTGGCTAGTAGGGCTATTTAAGCCTAGGGCGTCTCAGCCAGGGTGTCGAGGCTAAAGGTGGAGAGGACAAGGTCAGCTGCCTGTTTGGGCCTGTTTGGGACTGGTAGGGCCTAGGGCCAGAAATGCTGCCCAATTTCCCATTTATCAGAAAGAAACTTACTCCCTACACATCCATCAACATGCAAACACATTATCTGCAAAGACATTCAACTCCTGCATCACAAACTGACCACATACAGATTGCAATGTCTCATCATCCAACACAATACCCCATATACAACACCTATACACATATCCACCACAACTACAACAGTAAGACACCTTCATTCTCACAGCAAACACTACTCTGTCCACTCCCACTAATACAACCTGCCATTGCCCACAGAACACAACACCACATTATACATTACTTTCAGCCATCCAGATATCCAGTCCCTGTTCATACAAACCAACAGCACTATCCTCTATTTGCTCCACACAGACCCCCTTTTCATCATGACAATACCTAAACCCAGCCTTCCAACACACCCTCTACAAACGCCCTTCCCCTCTCTTCACCAATTACATACAACCATACAATCCTCACACTCCACTCCACCACATATATTACCTCTTCCAGTCATCATAACTAACACAAACTCCCCTGTTTCACATCCATCCCCTCTTACACACCTCATTCACTCATCTCCAAAACACATCAACACCCCCTGTAATACTCTAATTCCACTCACCAGCACTAATTCACATACAAATCCCTCACAGAAAACCACTATATCAATATCCCCTCTTACTCTTCTACAAAAACAATACAGACCACACACATCAGCACATCAAATCAACACAAACTTTCATTAAACTTATCGTCACACCCACTCTCACCAACCATGACTATACAAAGAAAACAAATCCTGACCAATCTTTACCCCTACATTCTCACTGTTCACAAACATCTACCATAAGCACCCTAACACAGGAACATTCATTCACCCACCTCTCATCCATTGCACAATTTACAGCCTCACATAATGATCCACATGCTCCTCCACCACCCCTAACCCATAACTCCACACTAAACAGACGCAAACAAAATTAACAACATGCTGTAGGAGGCTGGCCTGGCTTGTAGTGGGTACCAGAGGTACTTACACCTTGTGCCAGGTCCAGTTATCCCTTATTAGTGTAGAAGAGGTGTTTCTAGCAGCTTAGGCTGATAGAAGGTAGCTATGGCAAAGCAGCTTAGGCTGAACTAGGAGACATGTAAAGCTCCTACTATACCACTGATGTCATATGCACAATATCATAAGAAAACACAATACACAGATATACTAAAAATAAAGGTACTTTATTTTTATGACAATATACCAAAAGTATCTCAGTGAGTACCCTCAGTATGAGGGTAAGATATATACACAAGATATATGTACACAATACCAAAATTATGCAGTAATAGCAAAAGGAAGTAATGCAAGCAGTGTAAAGTTACAATAGATTGCAATAGGAGCACATAGGTATAGGGGCAACACAAACCATATACTCCAAAAGTGGAATGCGAACCACGAATGGACCCCAAACCTATGTGAGCTTGTAGAGGGTCGCTGGGACTGTAAGAAAACAGTGAGGGTTAGAAAAATAGCCCACCCCAAGACCCTGTAAGGTAGGTGTAAAGTGCACCTACAACCCCCAGAGAGCACAGAAGTCGTGATAGGGGGATTCTGCAAGGAAAACCAACACCAGCAATGCAACAACAGTGGATTTCCGGACCTGAGTACCTGTAAGACAAGGGGACCAAGTCCAAGAGTCGCGACAGTGTCGAGAGTGGGCAGGAGCCCAGGAAATGCCAGCTGAGGGTGCAAGGAAGCTGCCACTGGATAGAAGAAGCTTGGTGTTTTGCAAGAACAAAGAGGACTAGGAACTTCCCCTTTGGAGGATGGGTGTCCCACGTTGTGAAGAAGCTTGCAGAGGTGTTCCCACGCAGAAAAACCGCAAACAAGCCTTGCTAGCTGCAAGGGTCGTGGTTAGGGTTTATGGATGCTGCTGTGGCCCAGGAGGGACCAGGATGTCGCCACTTGGATGAGGAGACAGAGGAGGTGCCCAGCAAGTCAGGGAGCCCTCACAGAAGCAGGCAGCACCCGCAGAAATACCAGAAAAGGCACTTAGAAGAGGAGTGAACCGGAGTCCATGCGAAGTCACAAAAGGGAGTCCCACGACGCTGGAGGACAACTCGGAAGGTTGTGCACTGCAGGTTAGAGTGTTGGGGACCCAGGCTTGGCTGTGCATGAAGGAAATCCTGGAAGAGTGCACAGGAGCCGGAGCAGCTGCAAATCACGCGGTACCCAGCAATGCAGTCTAGCGTGGGGAGGCAAGGACTTACCTCCACCAAACTTGGACTGAAGAGTCACTGGACTGTGGAAGTCACTTGGACAGAGTTGCTGAGTTCCAGGGACAAGGCTCGTGGTGGTGAGAGGGGACCCAGAGGACCGGTGATGTAGTCTTTTGTTGCCTGCAGTTGCAGGGGGATGATTCCGTCGACCCACGGGAGATTTCTTCAGAGCTCCTGGAGCAGAGAGGAGGCAGGCTACCCCCAGAGCATGCACCACCTGGAAACAGTCGAGAAAGCCAGCAGGATGAAGTGATACAAGGTTGCTAGTAGTCATCTTGCTACTTTGTTGCGGTTTTGCAGGCGTCCTGAGCAGTCAGCGGTCGATCCTTTGGCAGAAGGTGAAGAGGGAGATGCAGAGGAACTCTGATGAGCTCTAGCATTCGTTATCTGAAGAATTCCCCAAAGCAGAGACCCTAAATAGCCAGAAAAGGAGGTTTGGCTACCTAGGAAGGAGGTAAGAGCCTATCAGAAGGAGTCTCTGACGTCACCTGCTGGCACTGGCCACTCAGAGCAGTCCAGTGTGCCAGCAACACCTCTGTTTCCAAGATGGCAGAGGTCTGGGGCACACTGGAGGAGCTCTGGGCACCTCCACTAGGAGGTGCAGGTCAGGGGAGTGGTCACTCCCCTTTCCTTTGTCCAGTTTCGCGCCAGAGCAGGGCTGGGGGATCCCTAAACCGGTGTAGACTGGCTTATGCAGAGATGGGCAGCATCCGTGCCCATCAAAGCATTTCCAGAGGCTGGGGGAGGCTACTCCTCCCCAGCCTTCACACCTATTTCCAAAGGGAGAGGGTGTTACACCCTCTCTCAGAGGAAATCCTTTGTTCTGCCTTCCTGGGCCAGGGCTGCCTGGACCCCAGGAGGGCAGAAACCTGTCTGAGGGGTTGGCAGCAGCTGCAGTGGAGACCAAGGAAAGGCAGTTTGGCAGTACCCGGGTTCTGTGCTAGAGACCCAGGGGATCATGGAATTGTCACCCCAATGCCAGAATGGCATTGGGGTGACAATTCCATGATCTTAGACATGTTACATGGCCATGTTCGGAGTTACCATTGTGATGCTATACATAGGTAGTGACCTATGTATAGTGCACGCGAGAAATGGTGTCCCCGCACTCACAAAGTCTGGGGAATTTGCCCTGAACAATGTGGGGGCACCTTGGCTGGTGCCAGGGTGCCTACACACTAAGTAACTTTGCACCTAACCTTCACCAGGTGAAGGTTAGACATGTAGGTGACTTATAAGTTACTTAAGTGCAGTGGTAAGTGGCTGTGAAATAACGTGGACGTTATTTCACTCAGGCTGCACTGGCAGGCCTGTGTAAGAATAGTCAGATCTCCCTATGGGTGGCAAAAGAAATGCTGCAGCCCATAGGGATCTCCTGGAACCCCAATGCCCTGGGTACCTCAGTACCATATACTAGGGAATTATATGGGTGTTCCAGTATGCCAATGTGAATTGGTGAAATTGGTCACTAGCCTGTTAGTGACAATTTGGAAAGCAGAGAGCATAACCACTGAGGTTCTGGTTAGCAGAGCCTCAGTGAGACAGTTAGTCATCACACAGGGAACACATACAGGGCACACACTTATGAGCACTGGGGCCCTGCCTGGCAGGGTCCCAGTGACATATAGACTAAAACAACATATATACAGTGAAATATGGGGGTAACATGCCAGGCAAGATGGTACTTTCCTACACATGCCACTTGTAACAACTTCGCGTCCCCTTGTCTATTACATAATAAGGCTACCCTACAAAAAAATTACACTCTTCATGTCTCTCTCAGCCACCAAGTCCACCACCCACACACACATAGACCCAACAAAATACCTCCTACACCTGCTGGAAGAAGAACACTACATTGAAAAACAAGACTATTGGGACCCTCACACAGTTATCACAACTAACAACACACCTGCTACAAGCTCAAAATATACTGCTCACCCTTCTCCTAAACAAAACAACACCACCACTAACACACTTTTTCTAAACTGACAGCTCATAAATGCTCGGTCACTTTAAAAAAACAAGCACTGCATCTACTACCTGCTCACAGACACACAACCTGACTTACTATTCATAACAGAATCGTGTTTGGGAGATGACATTCCCAGATGCTTTTCTAGATACAGTCTCAAACCTTATTACATTATACTAAAACCTATGCATTTTTGGGGACCTAAACATTAGGTTTGACAAACCCAGTATGCCCCATCCAAAAGCTATCACTACTGGTCTAGTCGCATTGAACCCACATCAGATTATACACAATCCCACACACATTGCTGGACACATCCTAGATGTCATATATGCTAAGCCTGAACTAGTTACCCTTCATAGCAGACCACCATTTGATAACTTTCCGACATAAAACACCACAAATCAACTCACCGCACAACTACTTACATATATGCAACTATCGACCTTGGAGCAAACTCGATTTTGATGACTTAGAAACACACTTAACAGCCAACACAGATCTAGATACAATTAATTATGTTCCAAAACTTTATGAGTGGCTACAGGAAGCTTTTGATATCCTAATGCCACTCAGAAAAAATTAAACAGGACAAAAGAAAACCAACACCTTGGAGAAACACAGAACTTAAAAAGATAAAGCAACAAATCAGAAAGTTGCAGCAGACCTGGATCAAAACAAACAACAGTCAAGACAAACTGCAGCTACACAAACTTAACAGAATATACAAATCATCAATCAAAAAAGCTAAAAAAAAAGGTACTACTCAGTCAGAATTCAAAATGCTAAATCTGCAACCAAAGAATTTTATAAAATTCTCGATGAATTTTGAAAACCTAAATGCATGGAAGGAAGTCATCCCACTACTCAAGATTTCACAAATAAACTGGCAACTCAATACACAACCAAGGCAGACACATTGGACTCCTATTGAAAACAGAAGAAAACCATCAGCACCAACCCCTTTCCTAAAATACTCTCTAAGAATAAACCAACCCAGCCTCTACAGTCCTTCAAACAAATAGCACAAGGTGAATTTATGGATTTGGTCAAAGCAAGAAGACCTTCTGGTTGCCCTTCTGACCCTTGCCCACCACACATCTTCAAGAACATTCTTTTATCTACTTTTGCTGCCACACCTGTATGAAGAATCATCAACAACTCTTTAACTACAGGAACTTTTCCTGTAGTCCTGAGAAAAGCATACATACAAGGGTTATTAAAGAAAACAAACCTAGACCCGCAGGACCCCAACAACTACAGACCAATCACAAATGGACCTTTCCTGGGCAAACTGATAGAAAGAGCAGCATTCGCCCAGATGTCACAATTCATTGAAGACAATTCCATACTTTCAGACTACCAAACTGGATTCCACGCAGGAAGAGGCACTGAATCTGCACTCATAGCAATCTGGTATGATCTTAAAAAAGCAGTCGACCGCAATGGAGTTGTTGCATTACTTCTCTTGGACATCTCGGCTGCCTTTGATACAGTTGACCATGACACCCTAATTCAAAGACTCCACGAAGCCGGCATAGAAGGGACTGCTCTTGACTGGATTACATCCTGCCTTCAAAAATAACTAATTTCATCTTTACTCCCCACTTCTCGTCCAAACCCTACCTCGCAAAAGCAGGGGCCCCCCAAGGATCAATCATCTCACCTTTGCTTTTCAACATCTACATGATATCATTACCAGAACTGATCAATGATTTTCAACTCACATGCTACAACTATGCAGATGACACACAAATACTACTTAAATTAGAATGCCCCAAAAACATTGAGAGCTCACAAATCTTCAGTTGCCTCAGAGCCGTTATCAGTGGATGACTTGGAGCCATCTCAAACTAAATGCCTCCAAAACAGAAATACTCATATGTGGTGACTGGAAAAATTATGAACTACTGTGCGCTTGGCCTGACGATCTCGCACCACCTCCTCAATTATCTAAGGAAGTTAAAAACCTTGGAATTACCATGGACTCCAAGTTAACAATGAATGCCCAAGTGGACAAATTAGCACAAACAAGCTTTCATCACCTTGAAGACTCTACGACGCTTCTTCCCCCACCTCGGATTTCCACACAATGTGCAGGCTACTATCTCACTTGTATTATCCAAATTGGATTATGCCAATGGCCTCTGCCATTGGATCATCTCTATCTGAAAAAACTACAACATAGTCAGAACTCCGTTACCAGGCTACTATTACATGTAAAGCCACAAGCCCACATCTCACCTGCCTTGAGAGCACTACACTGGTTACCCATTGCCAGAAGATGCACCTTCAACCTGCTTTGTATCACCCACAAAGCTATACATGGAACAGGACCACTCTTTATCAGAAACAAAATAAATAAATACATTCAACAAAGAAACCTCCGCTCAAGATTGGCATCCCGCCTTACAAGAAAAAAACCATAGTGGTAGATCAAGCAGCTAAACTATAGAATTCATTACCCCCAAATATAAGATCTACAGATAACTATGTTGTCCTTAGAAGATTCTCAAGAGCTGGCTCTTTCCTTCATAACCAGCATATTCAAACAGCTATGAACTGCATATGCTTGTGTTGATAAATATTTTAATCTGATTATGTGTATATTCTAGATATGTATAGTTCTTTAGGAAATATGTATCACTACTATGTCATAACAATAAATCACACACATACTCCTTAAACTTGTTTAACCAATGTATATTTACCCACGATTTAAATATGTATATGTATGTAAATATATGTGCATGTATGTGTGTGTGTATATATGTATATGTATATAAATATATATATATATACATATATATATATATATATATATATATATATATATATGTATGTTATTCTATGCTTAACATGTTCATAGGTCATTGCATAACTCCGAGGTAAGTTGTTATATAAGATACTTATGAATCCCTTCTCTCACTGTATATCACCCTGATCAAATGTTTTATTATCATAAGCATTTGGCTATTCAAAAATTGAGTAAAGATAAATATATGTTAGAAAAGAATACTTCAAATATTACAAATCTTGAAGGTCTGTGTTTATACAATACTACTTTTCGTCTCATATTATACCTATTATTATATTCCTTGAACATATATTCGCTTTCTACGTATTTACATATCTATTTATTTATTACTCTAATCCTACTGTACTAGAGAAAAATTAAATAAAAATAAAATAAAATCTGTAAATAAAATTCGAATTATAAATAAATAACTAAAACTTTTTTAAATAATAATCATGAATAAAATAAATAAAAATAATGATCAAAAAATGAGTGTATATATGTATATATGTATATAGATATATATATAAAATTATAAATAAAAACAAATATTATATTTCTACTCTCTTGTAAGCCTTACTTTGTCTACCCATCACCATATGTCATGTCTCTATCAATCTATCTTCCATCCCCACTCTGACTTATCCCAAACCCATTCTACTATTTTCATCTCCTAAACAACCCTGCCTAAGCTCTTCTCTCCCCTTCCACATGTAACTCACCCAAACCTCAGTTTACTACCATGATCTCTCAAGTAACCCTACCAAATTCTCTCTCATTTATCTCACCTTTGACTCATCCAAAACCCCTCCTGCTACTATGATCTCCCTAACCCTTTTCACAGACTCTTCCCTCCTCCATCCCCCCTTTACTCATCCCAAGCCTCATCCTATTATTATAAACTCCCAATTAACACTTCTGGACTCTTCCCTCCATTACCCCGACCCCTATTACTCCAGTCAATCCAACTAACAAACTCACATATCCGCGGCTCAAAGTAACTCATAATAAAAATTAAACTGTACTCATATTTCCCTATACTAATCTACCACTAATTTCTTTTGCGTTCCGCAGTAGCGCGCTACTCGCCGAAAAGCACTTTGACGCATCGTCAGGGGTAGTAAGCGCTATATAAATACTATTACAATACAATTACAATACATTATTGCTCATGTAGCTATGCCCTCACATATAATATGGTTCACGCTGCCTTAGGTTTGGAAAGAACGCCAGAGGGGTATCTTATGCACAGTGTATGCAGTGTATGGTGAACAGGGCACAAAAGTCGGGTTTGTGTTTTAGATTTGCACCAGGACACCCAGTCTACAATGGCAGTGCTGGGTGTATCTGGATGCATGGCTCTAGAGGGCGCCAAAATCAGTGTTGCTGCCCTCAGTGGCATACCCTTAGTACCCCATACCCTGGGTACCTAAGTACCTTTTACTAGGGACTTATAGTGGTAGCTAAAGGTGTATCCAATTGTGCCAGCACATCACAACAGTTTTAGGGAAAGGGCTCTGGCCCACGGAACCTGGTTTGCAGGGGCCCTGGGCACTACAATTACTAAGCTACAACATACACCAGGCAAAATGTGAGGGGCTAACCATGTAAAAAAGAGGCCTTTTCTCCCAGTGGAGTGGAAGATATAGGACTTGCCCATGGGCGTCATTTAGGGGGTCGCCAGGGGTTGCACCTGCAACCCCTGTCTTGCCCATTGTGACCTCTGGCACTACCTTTGCGACCCCTGGCCTCAGAGGTGGCAAAATCAGTGCCAGAAACAGAAGTGCAGCTCCTCCTTATGGATATCGGCTAGGGATTCACTTTCCTTGTTTTTGCCAAGTTTTTTATTGCACTCATACTGAATAATGTTATAATTTTCAGTATTAGTGCAATAAAAATTGGAGTAGAGTTAACATGAAATATGACCCTCTCTAGCAGCTGAGGTAAGTAAAAGAATGCATTCAATGTAGGTTGTGGGTATGTGCTTGCGGGTGAGAGAGGGTATGTGAGAGAGAGTGTATGAGTGTGTGTCTGTGAATGTGTGTGTGTGAAGGAAAGTGAAGGGCAAATGGCGCGTTGTGTCACTTTCTCTGCCCCTCATAGGCATGCCCTGGTAAAGGGGAGGCGAGGTAGGGTAAAAGAAGCAAGGATAGGAGTGGAAGATGCAGGACATGCACTTGATTTGGAGAGGCAGGGAAGGGTGAAAGAAGCGAGGATATACCTGGAAGACACCGGACATGAACTGGGAAGGGGGAGCGGGGCAGAGTGAAAGAAACAAGGATAGGGGTGGGGGGCACAGGTCAAGTACTGGAAAGGGGGAGCGAGGCAGGCTGAAAGAAGTGAGAGTGGGAGTAGGAGACCCAGGACATGCCCTGGGAAGGGGAAGGCGAGGCAGTGTAAAGGAAACAAGGAATGGAGTGTTACACACACAGGGCATGCACTGCGAATGGAGGCGGCGAGGCAGGGTAAATGAAGCAAAGATAGGAGTGGAACACACAGGGCACGCACTGGGAATGGAGAGGCAAGGCAGGGTGAAAGAAGCAAGGATAGGAGTGGAGGACAGGGGAGATGCACTGGAAGGAGGAGATGAGGCAGGGTAAATGAAACAAGAAATGGAGTGTTACACACACAAGGCATGCACTGCGAATGGAGGCGGGAAGGCAGGGTAAATGAAGCAAAGATAGGAGTGGAAGAAACAGGACACGCACTGGGAATGGAGAGGCAAGGCAGGGTGAAAGAAGCAAGGATAGGAGTGGAGAACAGGGGAGATGCACTGGAAGGAGGAGATGAGGCAGGGCAAAAGAGACAAGAGTAGGAGCCGGAAACCCAGGACATTCACTTGAAAGATGACGAACAAGAAATAGTTCGGTATTTAGATGCAGTGTGTCTGCACAGACTCGAGTTTATCGGACCAGCCTGCAAACACTGAAAGCAAAATGATCCGTAAAATAATTTTGCCTTCATCTGTGAAAAAGGTTCCCAAAACAAGTATAACCTGAGAAGTTACACGCTATTTTACCAAATGGAAGAAACCGCAGAAAATAAATCCAATCCACATTCCTCTGTGTGCTTCTCCAGAAGGTCCACAATCTCTGGTTTAAAGAATAAAATAAAGAAACGTTTATGAATGCCACCCCGAGCAGAAAAACGAGCAGCCGAAAGACCTCACTATCTGTGCAGCTTTATCAGTCTGCGCCATTAGCGAAACATCTGGTTTTAATGCTGATATAAGCCGTGCGATTTTGGCTGCTCTCACATCTTACATTTTTCCATCCTTTTATCAGTGCCTGTGTCAACCGTTTGATGGAGTTAAATTGACTGCACTTGATGTTACTTACCCAGAAAAAAATTAAGTGGTTTTGTTGGAAGTTTGGGAGTTTACGATTCCCTCTTTGAATTTTGCTAAAATATTAAATGATTCTAAGGTGGAAAGAATACCAAAGTATTACCTTGGTCTAAAAAATAATCTCCTTCGATCTGCGTCCTTGCTTAAACATGCAGATAATGCATGGTTTGCATACCCAGTAGATGACATGAACCAAATTGGAGTTAAAATGAAGTTGACCCCTGAAATGAGTTTTGGGCCTCCAGTTTCCACACCCTGGAGAGCATTTGTCATTGATACCGGCCCACCGGCATGGCTGATGTGGCATGGCACAGCTGGCAAATATTGCTCACGAAAATTAAAGGAGAGAGGTGAGCCTGGAGATCGCGTTCACACCTCATCATGTCCCACAAAGGCGAATTTGTCAAGGTTACCATTTGGAGAAATGCTTGGACGACCTTTTGGCTAAAGAACTAGCACTTTGTCGGGAAGCAGCTGCAACATGCTGACTGATGGCACATAAACGCATTTCTCTGTCTTCTATCTATCTATCTATCTATCTATCTATCTATCTATCTATCTATGCAATTCTGCAGTCTGGCCGTCTTTTTTTATTTGTTCACCTGTCTCCTCTTCCTGTATGTCTGTCTGTCTTTTTATGCCTGCCCGTCTACCTTTCCATATGTATTTTATCAACCTGTCCTTGTATATTCTTTTACTATTATCCAATTTCCTTATGCACCAAACACTTCTGATCGTGAAATCGCACCACGAAGTGGTAGCCAGCTGTGGTACTGTGAGATATGCAAATATTCCCACCAGTTCTTTTCCTCTCTGCTTCATTTTGCCCCTCTTTAGCGTTCCAAAAAAATGAATAACTGTTCCCTGAATTTTCACGCACATTTTTGAAGATGCACATGAATATGTGTATACCGTTGCCTAACTTAAGAAAACAACTGAAAGGCTGCGTCCATAAATTAATTTGGAGCCAGTGTGCCAATTCATTACTGAGCCCGCCGTCTGCTGCCAGCGACACCTGTCCCCGTGATGCTCGTGGTTAGCACGGCTGGAAGCAAGGCCTCCTGTCACTTGCTATAAGGCAGCTTCTGGAGACGTAGAACGGCTGGGGACCAAGGCGCCTTCCAGCGCTGCGTTTAATTAATACTGGGCCTGGCGGGCTCAGGGGGAGCATGGGACAGGGCCTCAAAGCTCTCTTGTTAAAAGAAATATTGATTCAATGCCTTTGGTTATTAATAGACTTTTTGCATGTGCTCGGTGGTTTTAATTGCTCGTCCTTATCCGCCCTGCCGCAGTTTCTGCCGGCACCGTTGTTTACCTTCCCGACTCGGTACCTCTGGATGCAGTGTCTCCACGCTGTCAATCACCGACGGCAGAAGTCCACCTCAGGAAATCGAACACAGCCAGCAGAGGCTCGGCAGAATCCAGAAGTACTGCCAGGGACAACGAGGGTGGATTATGGAAAGTCAGATTTGAATACAATTTGGCAGGAGAAGTGGGCCGATTTATGGCTAGGCAGGAGGCACGTGAATATATTGGGAACTAATGCAGGGGGAAAAGCAGATGTGCGGAAAAGAACAGGAAGTAATGAGGTGGAGAAAGTCACGATTAATTTGGCAAATAAATCAGAAAAGAAAGTGCAGAAAAGGCTACAGTGGATTAATTGTAATAAAACAGCAAAATCAATCTCTACTACAAGTGACATCACTCATCTGTTCAGCCTAAACTTTGACCCAGAGAAGTTGCCGCTGTATGTTTATGTTATAAATATTTTCGAAAAGTTGAGTCTGCGGCATATTAGGGGGCAGATTTACAAGTGGCACGTCGGTCCCAAAGCACCACTTTTCATGCTTCGCCCCTGCCCCACCTAACAACACCATAGTTACACTTTATTTACAAAACGGCCCACCATGGCGGTCTTTAGGAAAATGGCGTCAACATTTTTGATGCTATTGTGGCGCTTTGATGCACTAGTGTCAAAATTTTTGACACTAATGCAGCAAAACACAGGGAGGCCCATTGATTGAAATGGGTGTGTAATTTTAGCTCTGAGCAGGCGTTAAAAATGACCGAAAAAACGGTGCAGTGAAATGTTGTAAATTTCACTGCACCATTTTTTCGGGCCTCCCTGCGTCAGGACACCCCCCTTGAATACATTATGCCAGGCACAGGCACAATGTGGCACAAGGGTTCACAAAGAGGCGCAATGCAGGCATTGCACCACTTTGTAAATACAGCATCGGATAAAGGCCTCTTTAACACCGCCTTAGTGCAAAAAAATGATTCTGTGGTGTCGAAAGGTGGCGCTAGGGGCTTGTAAATATGCCCCCAAGTATTTAGTGAAAAGTGTGTGATAGTGACACATACATACAGCTACTGAAGTTAGCTAAAGCTAGAGACAAATGTAGTTGATAAAGAGCAAGGTCAGGTCAGCTAAATAGGAGGGACTGGATGCAGGTGACATGTGAGTACTATGACAAGGCCACTGGAGTTATGCAATTGTATGACCATAGCAGTTTTTGTCTAATTATAGAGTTTTTTTGTCTAATTATAGAGTTGCTGCATTTGCCACATAATCATTCATCTGCAGCATAATTTACAGATTTTAACCCTAAAAATTGTTTCTAGCTCAAATGGTTCAAAAGTTACTAAAATGCAGCAACGCGTGTTGTCACGCTATCAAAGTCCATTTTCAAAGCTGGACTGGTCATCTTTCTGTTGCTTATTGCTATATTCTGGTGTTAAACTGGTACTAATGAGGTGTTACCAAGTTTTAAAATGATGAAATAATGACGTAATACTATTAAAAAATAAGCTGCAATATGGCGCATAATTTGCGTTTTCTTGTTGTATAATTTACTCAACTCTGCTGCATAATTTGGCCCACTCCTGCAGCATAATTCCAGTGGCCCTGACTATAACTGGGTACCCATGGGTAGCTTTCCCACTGCCTCCTTGCGTGCAGCTTGTGCTGGGGTTAGTGATGCCTACCCACCAGATCAGTAACTGGTACCCGTTGGCAATGGACTCATGCTGATACTCCAACAGAAGACGTAGCTAGGAGTCTGAAGAATATTGAATCTGCTCTGCTTCTTCACCAAATTATATCATTTGTGCCTTACCTCTATGCGCAGCAACAACCAGAAGACTTTGGTGCACAAGCTTGAAGACCTTGTCATGCTTTGCCCTTATTCAGCAGGTTGTCATGGTTTTGGAGGAACAGTAAATGAATTGTTGGCGACTTTCCGTGAATATTCCACAAACACACATGGCATGAATGGTACCTCAGTTCTTCCTCAAGTGTTGGTCCAGTGAGCCAAAGCCAGGAGCTGGTGATGCTAGCATGTGGCCTGAGGCCGTATGGCAAGCACAAGAATATGGAGCGATTGGCTCTACCTCCCTGAATACCTTGACTCAACTCAAATCTCTGATATAACACCTGTATGGCTTTGAAGGGATGGACAGTACAGATGTGAGCCACATTTTCACCATGATGCTTTGTTTTAGCATAGCAGCTTGCCCTTGCTTTGAGAGAGGACAGCTTTTTCCTTTTATCAAGGAACCTCTTCATGAAAATGAGATATTTTCTGCTGGAAAAAAGCTGCTTCTTGAGGAAATTGTAGGAGTTTGTTGATGCACCCGATGACTATATTAAAATAACTGTATCTTGGTAGAGCCTATTTCTAGTGCACTAGGAATAAAGTAATCATTATTCATTTGTTTTTTGGGCCTTTACTATCTGTTTTATCTCTAAACTATTTACTTTCTGACAAAACCTCAGGCCCCTGTGTTTTTGTGGCAGTTTTTTCAGTTACTCTTTCATTTTAAGTCAGGTCAATTGGAATCTGCAATTGTTGACCAGTTGCTGGTCAGTTCCCGTGTCTATCACCATAGCTGACTGCACTTGTTTTATTATGTTATGTCATGTTATATTGATTTCAGTGCTTATTTTGTAAACGAAACATAAGTGCCTGGGCTGTCATCAGGGGCCACTGTAACTTGCACCACACATTATCCCTGCCTTGTTGCCAATGATAGTAATAATACAACCACTGAGCATCGTGTGAGAAAAGGCCTCTTATTGCCATGGTTAGCCCCCGCTTTTTGCCTGATGTATGATTTAGCCTAGAAATTGATAGTGCCAAGGGCCCCTG
The DNA here is from genome assembly GCF_031143425.1 of Pleurodeles waltl. Classification (NCBI taxonomy): domain Eukaryota; kingdom Metazoa; phylum Chordata; class Amphibia; order Caudata; family Salamandridae; genus Pleurodeles; species Pleurodeles waltl. Next base: position 320,410,351 of record NC_090437.1, read on the forward strand.
CTAACCAGGTCCCCTGGGTCAAAGCTCTTTCCATAAAACTGTTGTGATGCATTGGCACAATTAGATACACCATTAGCTATCACTATACGTCCCTAGTAAAAGGTACTTAGGTACCCAAGGGCATGGGGTACTAAGGGTAGGCCCCTGATGGCAGCAGCACTGATTGTGCCACCCTCTAGGGCCATGCATCCAGATGCACCCATCACTGCCATTACAGGCTGAGTTTCCTGGTGCAAGCCTAAAGCACAAACTAGACATGGCACACTGCCTGTGTGCCCTGTCCAGTATACAGTGCATACACTATGGATAAGACACCCCTCTGGCAGGCCTTACAACCCTAAGGGAGGGTGCATCATATTATATGTGAGGGCATAGCTACATGAACAATATATCACCTCTGTGACCTTGCCAAACTTTGGACATAGTGAGTGCACAGAGCAGCCATTGTAATACATGTGCTGGACACTGGTCAATACGAGTTTCCCAGCTACAAAATGACCACTCTGAACTCTGGGTTGTTCAGTATCAAACAACTTAGAATGATAAATCCAAACTGGTACCAATGTTGAATTTATCCCTAAATGTACCCAGGGGTCACCTTAGAGGTGCCCCTGCAAAAGCTAGCTACCCTGGCATGGTTGCTGACTGGTCCTATCCAGCCTGCCACCTCCAGACACCCAATCAACAAGCCTTGGGGAAGAGATCCATCTCTCTGTTTGTAGATCAAAGCCCTTCCTGGGTGGAGGTGCTAACACCCCCTCCCTCAGGAATGAGCATTGCCCTGGCGTTGAGCTTCAAAGGGCCCATCGCCTTTGAGACTTGATCCCCAGGCCTGCTGCTAGCAGCAGATGGTCACTCCCTTTGTAAACCCCCACTTTTGGTGGGAGCAAAGGTGGGGAACTACACAAAGAGTAGGAGGAGTGGTCCCCACCTGGCATGCACCACCCCTAAGGTGTTGCCATCGAGGTGGGCACTCCTTTTCATTTTCCTCTATATTGGATGGAGAGAAAATAGCCAATCAGGGAAACGGAAGTGACTCTCTCCACATGAAGTGGTCACTTTAGTATGTTTAGCCGCAGAAAGGTAAATGACCCATTGTCACTACCAGGTTTCCCTTAAAACGCCCACTAAATACAGTATTTAGTGGGCATCTCTAGACCAGGAAATCAGATTTGATGGACAAAAGAAGACCAGCACCAAGAAGATCCAAGGCACAAGAACTGTGGACCTGCTGCAACCAAGAAAAGGCATCAAACCCTGCCTGCTGCACCCAGGACCTGACAATCACAGCTGATGAGCTGCTGGAAAGCTGGGAAAACTCTAAAGAACCCAGAGGACTTATAGACTTTGGAAATTGCCATAGAACTCCCTCCAGAGTGGAGGTACCACTCTACAACAGCAAGAATCCAGCAAGCCAGTGATGGTCACTTCACTGACCAGCTGCTAACTCCTAAACTGGAGGCGTAGCTGGACCAAACAAAACACCAACAACCATGAGGACAGACCCTGCAAGTGTGCCAAGATTGGTGGCACTGTACCCTCTAGTGGTCATACCATACCCATACCCTGGGTATTGGTCAACTAACATCAGACACTGAGAAAACCAGTCCTCCCAAGGCTTAAAAAGGACCAGGAGGAAGCCCGAGTCATGGGACTTCAGGAAAATCCTGGACCTCCCACCAGAGTGCCCCTGTTGTCCTGCAAACAATCCTTGAACCAACTTACCTCCTGCTCCAGATGGCATCCATGGGCACAGCTCTTTGGCTCACCGATTCGCTCTGCACCCTGGTGCCCTGTGCTCTGCACCAAGGAACCTGCTGTGCTCTAAGGGTCCCCCACCCCTTGCAACTTTGACAATCCAAGGGGACCCCAAGGGACTATCCTTCAACTTACCTCTGCAGTGCTATTCCAAGTGGTCCCCTGCAGTGACCCTGCACCAGCTCCTGTGACCTTCTCCTGCAGCTCCAGCTGAAAACGGGAGCTGCCCAAACTCCTCCAGCTGGCAGTGTGCCCACCGATTAATTTGACCAATCTGCAAAAGAAGAACTTGGCAAACCAACTGTGCGATTTTATATGTATTTTTAAAGGTGATCTTCCATTAATTCCTATGGTGCGTAGTTACACACAAAAATAATATTTTTATTAAACTTAAAAAATTAATATCTTGAAAAGTACTTAACCAATTTTGATAACCTTGGACTTAAAAATGACATAAATTTCTGATGTATTTCTATAAAGTGGTCTCAAGTTATTCCCTTGAGTGTGTGAGTTAGAAGATTGATGCTGTGAGTACAACAAATGCTTTGCACTTCTCCGTGATTGGCCTAACTGCTCGACCAAGCTACCTTAAAAATTAGAGCATTAGCTGATCAAGTGTTTACCCCTGTAAACCAACATGTGTTTGCCTGGACACCTTGCACAGTGTGCCTAGCTTTGCATACTACATGGAGGACCAGCCTCCTACACATCACACTACTAAAAGTGTGACTATTCAGACTGTTCCAGGCTCCAAAGCTATAAGAGTGGCTTGGGCAGTAGGCCTCATCACCCGCAAGCCTCATTCTGGACATCCCCCGCCACAGCCACATCACAGCCCACCTGAGAGACCTGCACTGGCTCCCTGTCAACAAAAGAATCACGTTCAAGCTCCTCACCCATGCTCACAAAGCACTGCAAAACGCTCGACCACAATACCTCAACAGACGACTCACCTTCTACACTTGACCTGCCACCTTCGCTCCGCTGACCTTGCCCTCGCCACCATTTCACACATCCATAGAATGACCGCCGGTGGCAGATCGTTCTCCCACCTCACCGCCAAGACGTGGAACACCCTTCCTATCCACCTGCGACAGACACTGGACCTGCTAACCTTCAGGAGACACCTCAAGACCTGGTTGTTCTAGCAGTAGTAGCACCCTCCCCCAGTGCCTTGAGACCCTCACTGGTGAGTAGTGCGCTTTACAAATGCTATGATTGATTGGTAATCAGTACTTTAAATATGTATTGAATTAATAATTAACTGTTGCTGTTGGTCATCTCTAAAAAAGCCAGACAGCCCCAGCTTGTGGTAGACTGTCACAAGTGTTGGTATTGACAATTATGGGCCGAGCACTGGAAACCACAGGCTCAAATTAAGCACTTATTTATTTGCATAGTTCACTAATCGCCCAAGAGGGTATCCAGGGTCCTGGGCAGATGTGTAAGTTTGTTGTCCCCAAGGTGGTTATACAAAGAGCTAGGTCTTGAAGTTTCCGCAGAACTGAAGTGAGGAGGAGGCTCTGATGTGTTGAGGGAGGTTGGTGCACGTCCTGGGTGTGATATTGATGACTGAGTGATCCCCAGTTTTGCTTTTGCAGAAGCGGGGAATGTGTGCGAGTGAGGCAGAGCATAGGCGTTTGTTGGGTTCATAAAAATGTATGCAGATGTTCAAGTTTTCTGGTCCTGTGTTGTGTAGGGCTTTGCATGTGTGCATGAAAAGTTTGAATTGGCTGCACTTGTGAATGGGGAACCACGGTAGCTTCCTGAAGAGTGGTGTGGGTGCCGCATGGAAGGTCAAGTATAAGTCTTGCAGTGATATTCTGGATGGTCTGGAGTCTGTGTAGGAGTTGTTCGGAGATTCTGGCATGGAGAATTTTGCTGTAGTCCAGCCTGCTGGTGATGAATGGTTGTGTGACGGTCGGTCTGCTGTTCTGAGGCCACCATTTGAAGATTTGTTTGCAGCATGAGTAGGATGTAGATGCAGGGGTTGGATACTGCGCTGACTTGAGCCGTAATGTTTAGCTTGTCATCCAGGATGATCCCTTGATTTCTTGTGTGGTCTGTGGGTGTTGGTCCTAGCTCTGACGGCCACCAGGGGGAGTCCCATGCAGAGGTCTTGTTCCTGAAGACCAGTACTTCTATCTTGTTTGAGATGAGTTGCAGGCAGTTAGTTTGCATCCAGTCTGCTACTATGATCATGCAGTTGATGAAGTCCCTTCCAGATGGGTGTCAGCTAAAATGTGTGGGAGCTGGACTACTGTATGGGGTTTTTCTAACCAATTCCCATTCTACTGTCATTTAAATCTCATCCACGAGCCCTTCAGTTCCTGCTCTGCACGGAATCCCTCAAGTTCCTCCACTCTCCAAGGGCATTCCCATCCTCCAGAACGATTAACCAATCAATTCTTGTGGTTTCCCATAGCCAAGTTCAGGAACACTGAGGTATGTAATTACTGGAAAATTGTTAAGCTCTCTAACCAGCTACACTTCCCACCAGCCCTTAGTCGAGCTGACAGACACAGCCTCTTAATCTCGTGTGTGCAACCTTGGTACTCAACCACTATACATTGTTTATGACACATTTTCAACAATCTCTATCCCTATGTCCCTTAAAATAACAAAGCATAATTTTCCAAGAACTCTTAATATTAATCCAAAAAACTGTTTTCCAGGAATCTGTAGGATGAGCCACTTCCCCTGTGCTTCTGACCTGCAGGTAGCTGCAGAAGTGCTGCTGGCTTCCATTGGGTTTTCGTCTATGCTTCCTGTTTTGGTTTTGATGGGCGATGCAATGACATGCTGCACATGGATAGCAATAGTGGGGCTGCCATGATTGTTGGCTCTTGAATCATCATTATTCTAGAGGCACGTTGTGGTCACTTAAGACATTGTTGACTTGGGGATGTAGTGGGAGCTCTACACATTTTGTTGTGGTATCCCTCGCCTGCCGCAGCCCGCTTCTGTGAATGTTGGCCTCTTTGGCCTCATGTACCTAATATCGCAGAGAGGCTCTCCCTTTACTGGAACATTGGCAGAATTATAAGCAGGTCAATCTGTTGCTGTTTTCAATCAGTTTATAAATGGTTGTCTCCCCTACTCATTTCCAACTCCTCGTTTCTAGGAATTGTGAGACCTAACAATATCATTCATTGCAACTGTTAATTATTTTGAAGGGTAAACAGATAGCATCTCTTTTCATGTCACTTCTGTGGATTTTTCCAGGTTTTATATTCTTAGGAGTTATTCCTAGTTTCTTTTGAAGCTTTGTGTTGATTTTGCATATCTCATACAATTTATTGTAGATAGCTTTGTGTAAAGCACAGTTGGACTACCATTAATACACTGATATAAATAAATCTAAGCAGCTTTGAAGATACTTTTTTGAAGCTCCGTGAGAAGTCTCGAGCAACAAGTATGAGTAAGCTATGAGAAGGAATGAATGGATGAAGATTTATTCTATCAGTAAAAAAAACAACCACAAAAGCACACAATAACTATGTATATACAATAAACACAGAACCGTCAAACAATAAAAATTCTCCCAGTATTTCATTAATCAGTAAACAGACAACCAAAATTACAGTAAAAAGTTAAAACATACACTTTCCCCAGTGACACAAGGCAGATTAAAAAAAAGTTCAAACGCTAAACATACTAAGGGAGCATTGAGATATCCAAGGAACATTAAGGCACGCATACATTTTACCAAAAAAGCCCTACTTAATATTGGAGTTATCATTGTTTCAGTATATTCACAATACAATTTGCAGATAAAAGTAAAGTGCAATAAACGCTGTACAGAGTGTTCATCACAAGGGCATATCATAATGGTTGACTGATCAAACTGGCCTAGGGGAAAACATAAATAACCTTCAATAATCCAAGACCTGAATTTGGTCAGTAAGATTCAATCCCATGTATCAAACACCATGGGGCAGATTTAAGAGCCCCTAGTGCCTCCTTGCGCCACATTAGAATCCATTTTTTATGCTAATGTGGCACAACAAGGCGAAAATCGCCTTGCCAAATTTACAAAGTGACTCAATGCATGCATTGCACCACTTTGGAACCCTTTGCGCTACATTATGCCTACACCAGGAATAATGTATACAAAGGGGGCGTTCCCCCATTGGGGGGGTGAAAAAATGGCGCAAAGAAATCTAAAAGATTTTGTTTGCGTCATTTTTATCAACACTTTTAACGCCTACCTAGAGCAGGTGTTAAAATGAGGCACACCATTGTTTTCAATTTCAATGGGCTTCAATGGGCTTTGAAGGATTAGTGTAAAATATGTTGACGCTAATCCTGCAAAGCTCTGACCTAGAGTAAAAAAGTTTTGACGCTACTTCCCCTACCTACCTCCATGGTGCCCCGTATCATGGTACTGCCATAGCGCAAGAAAAGTGGTGCTGCACTGGGTGCAGCACCACGTTTCTTAAATCAGGCCCCATATCTTAATATGACTCCACACCCATGTGCATATCCCAATGTTCAATATTTGTTGTGTTATTTGATTCTATGTCTTCCAAGTCGTTCCTCTTCAGGGCCATGAAATTGCTTTCAGCTACCCTTTCTCTTTAGGATTTAATGCTCTGGTGTTAGAGAAAAGTGAAGGCCTACCCAGCATGTTGCTGGTTTGTTGGATGGAAGAGAGCCATGGAATCTGACACCCTGGTCACAAGATAAACAGTCATCAATGACCTCCCAGTTAAAAGTGGATTGCTGTTTACACTAAATCAAACACCATTACAACAGAGGAGTTAAGTTGATGTAATTTCCCACATACATGAGATTCAACTTCTAATGCATCACAGTCAGGACAACGACCTGGGAGGACTAAAGACATCTTCCTAGGTCTGCAGAATGCTCACATTCTTGTATCTCTACACTCCTGAGCAATAAATGATGACTGGTAGGCACTTACTCTTATAAACTTCTAGAAATGGGTTCACAGGTTTCCTTCCAATTGAGGATGTCAGATTAAACGGAAAACAAGCAGCATTCGAAAATCTCTGTATCCTTTTTGTCAGATACAGTGCCCAACAGCCCTTAGAGTCAAATGTTACACCCCAATAGGGAAACCTATGAGTTCTTGCAATGGGCTTAACCTGCATAGCCAGTTGGCAAGACTTAAGATTTCTAGGCTCACACGCCATAACAAAAGTTTTGGTCATATTCGTTTTCAGATTTAGGGGCATATTTATACATTGCGCTGCATTTGTGTCTTTTTTTCACGCAAAAGCACTGCAAACTGAGCTCCATGTTTATATTTTTACGCTAGACCCGTCTAGTGTCAAAATGTAGCGTTGGCGTAATTTTTTGGATGCGTGAAACCACTTTGCGTCGTTTTGCACCAATGATATGCAAGTTAGGCATTCCCTTCCAAAAAATAATACTAAGGGGCATATTTATACTCCGTTTGCGCCGAATTTGCGTCAAAAATTTTGACGCACTTTCAGCGAAAAACGTTGACCCATATTTAAACCCTGACGCCCGATCCGGCGCACCAGCAAAATGGCGCTATGTGCGCCAGTTTTTGGAAGCGGCACCCCGCCCTGCGTTAATGACATGCAGGGTAGGCGTTCCCGTCCAAAAACAGACGCACATAGCGGTGCGTGGTATTTATGCTCCAGGGCAAAAATCACTCCCGCGCGGCAGGCGGCGCAAAAAAATGGCGCAAAGCACGAATATCGTGAAATTTTAACGCCTGGGTCAGGGCAGGCGTTAAAATGGGGCAAACACACCTGTACTTAATCAGAACACACAGAACAAACAACAGAGCAGCAGAGCAGCAACAGGGAGACATGGAGGTGCTTTTTCTTCAACGTGCACGTAGACGCAGAGCCCTGCAGCAACAACAGCAGCCACAACAACAACAGCAGGGACCCCAAAGACAGTGCAGAAGGCAGGAGAGGATATTCCGCCCAAGAACAACCCTGCATGGCCTCAGGGAACGAGACATCATCCAGAGGTACCGGTTGAACTGGCAGGCCATTCAGCAGCTGCTGACAAATATTGAACAGCAATTGGCCCCCACTTTAGTGACTCCACGCACTATCCCAACCGAAACAAAGCTGCTTGCCGTACTTCACCTGCTGGCAAGTGGCTCGTTTCAGACAACTGGTGCCCTGGTTGGTGGAATCTCACAACCATCTTTCTCCGCATTCCTGCCTAAAGTACTGGATGCCATCATTGGACTGACACCCCGCCACATCTGCTTCCCTAACACAGTGCAGAAGCAGCAGGAAACAAAACAGGGGTTCTACGCCATCAGTGGCTTTCCGCACGTCCTTGGTGCAATCGACTGCACACACGTACGCCTTGTGCCACCTGCTGCGAGTGAACACCTCTACCGCAACAGGAAGCACACACATTCCATCAACGTGCAGGCCATAGTCGATCACCAAGGACTGATCAGCAACATTGTGGCTAAATATCCTGGGAGTGTACATGACGCATTCATCTTCCGTCACTGCACCATCAACCAACACTTCCAGGATGGACGGTATGGCAATGGACTACTTGTTGGTAAGGACAAAAATCTACTGATATACTCACTGCACAGAAACCCTCTAGGATAAACAACACATACACCACAATAGCAACACCTAGACAGGAACACACTGAGGTACTCACATCACTAGCCATGTGTCACAAGTCACCATTGAACCTCTAACACATTTGAATTTACTCCACAGCTTAGTGTGAAGACATTCATGACTGTGGTTGCCTAAATGTCACCTTGCAAATTGGAAGTCTCACAATAACCTGTACACTAATACAATGCATAACTTTTAAGGGATGGGATGGCCTGGGTATGTTCATATGAACGTTTCTAATACCCTTTCATGTTTCAACTCTGCATGGAACTATCATCACACCCCCAGTGAGGACACACAGACACCTGTGTCACAAGTCACAATGCAAGGGAGGGCACACTGTACTTGAGAAACCAATACATCCTGCTGACAAACAGTTAGACAACAAACACTTGCTCAGCCAAGGAAAAAAAACAATGCCAAAGTTTCCACCAACAACCATAGGTTGTCACATTAGTACACAAAATAGTCACAGACAACACAACACAACTACTGCCATCAAAGATACGTACAACAGTGCCTCCTACATCTAATTGATACCATTCTGTGTTTCTCTTTCAGCTGATCAGGGGTATGGCATCCAGCCTTGGCTAATGACACCATATGGGAACCCAAATACTGCTGCTGAGCGGGCATACAATGACGCCCACAAGAGGACACGCAGCATTGTGGAGAGGACCTTTGGGATCCTAAAGTCAAGGTTCCGCTGCCTTGACATCACTGGCGGAAGCCTACTATACTCCCCAGAGATGGTCTGCAAGATCATACTCACTTGTGCCATATTACACAATATTTGTGTAAAAAGGAACATTCCCCTCCTTGAACCGGACCCAGACATGCCTGAGGATGATGATGAGGAGGATGCTGGCCTGCAACAGGAGGGGGAACAACCTAACACCGCAGCAGGAGTGTGTAGGCGCCAACAGCTTGTGAACAATTTTTTTACTTAAGTTATTATAATCACTTGTATTCCACACTTGTAAATAAACACAGATAACAAACACCACATCATGCTTTGGCCTATTCATTTCTGACCACCTTTAGTTTGAAATAGCTGAAGATGAATGTCGTCTCATTGATCAAGAATGCCATTAAAATTCATCACACCAAAAATAAACATCACAACTGTATGCACAGAGGGTAGGATGTGACATGTTACATTACCATACACAGAGCCCAACAAGAGTACAAATGTGACAATTACACATGCCGGATCCAAACAACTGAAACAGTCTCTCATCCAGCCCAAAATTGGAGATCATTTGAAAGTCACATCACACGTGTTCAGAGACAGGGTGGGACCATCCATGTGTACGTGAACATGTCATCAATGGCTTCTCTCAAGTGTATGATGTGAGAAATACACAATTGCAACAACATCAGCTGCCACTAACTCAGGAGGAGACCTTGAAGTTACAGTGACAACATACACACAGACAGGTCATACTGGATCCACATTCCCACACACATGTACACATATGTCATACAACCAACCTAATATTTGAAAGTAGACCATCACAGTTGTGTCCCAGTTTGAACCTAGCAGGAAGATTGTAACATGACACTAAACCAGTTTATGCAGAAAGGGACACAGACAAGCAAAAAAATCTTTGCATTATCACATCGTGAACGCTGAGAGTCTTGCAAACTTAGTCATATGAAAATGGTATGCAACTTAGCTCCAAATCATCATTACTGCAAACGTCAAATGGGCTAATGAGATGAATGAATGGTCAACAGTCATTCATACCATATGGCCTTACATTCGCCCGCTGCTGCAGGTTTGCCATGATATGATAAAAATACTCCATGGATACAGTAGCTATTCTGGATGGTCAAATCCTAGGGTGCTGGGGGCCTAATTCCACCTCTACCACCCCCAAAACATACAAGAATCATGTACTTGTGAACTAAACACATGCATAAGGCACATGTGTAGCCTCCATGTCACAAGTCCTACACAAATATGAAACACAAAATCATAATGGGACATGGTCAGCCCCATAAAAACTGAAAGTGACTCTCCCACTCCCTGTTAGGACTACAGATAAAAGCATCCCCATCATAAAGGTGGGCACATTTTGGAGACGGAATACATAATGGTATCAAAAACATCATTTCAAAATAGCCATCAGCAATTACACCAAATATGTTGTCAAATATGGTCAATACATTAGTTAACGTATCCCAAACATCACAGTGTGAAGGCCGTCTATACATAAAAGTACGGACATTTGTCATATACAAACACAAATGTGTCTCACATCGCACCGTTTGACCATGACAAATCACATTTCCAAAGATAAACACATGAAGACATTTGGATAAATTTGCTCCATATTCTACGCATACAGCATGGCCGTCATAATTTGTTCACGTACATGAGTGCACACAATGCAGAGTCAGATACAAATGTGTCCAAAAGTGTCTTGATATTTCGCCTTCAAAATATTATTTACATCCACAATATTTTTGACTCTGCATCATGTGCACTACTGTACGTGTAAAAAAAAACCCGCCCATGATGTATGCGTGGTGAATTTGACGCTACATGGACAATATGTTGGTCATTTCATGTACAGTATTAATTATTAATATTCATATCATATTTTTTCACTCCGCATCATGTGCACCACTGTACGTGTAAAAAAAACGACGCCCATGATGTATGCGTGGTGAAATTGACGCTACATGCACAATATGTTGGTCATTTCATGTACAGTATTAATTATTAATATTCATAACATATTTTTTCACTCCGCATCATGTGCACCACTGTACGTGTAAAAAAAACAACGCCCATGATGTATGCGTGGTGAAATTGACGCTACATGCACAATATATTGGTCATTTCATGTACACTATTAATTATTAATATTCATATCATATTTTTTCACTCCGCATCATGTGCACTGTAATGCGTCATAAAAAATTGACGCACAACTGTGTATGCGTGAAAATATGACGCATAACTGGAAAATAAAAACGGCGGCCATTTTATGCAGGAAGTGATGTAATAGGATATCCTGTTTACAAAATCTGTACTGGGAGGTAACTTTCACTTTCACTTTGCAGTCTCAGATTTCTCTAGACTGTGTGGTTGTGTGAAAGGTGTTGTGTGTTTTACTGCTCTAGTGTCCTGTGTGCCTTGTATTTTGTCTTAGTGTCAATCTATTATAGTTGTATCACATTGTCTCAGTCTGTTTAGTGTTATTTTGTCTATACCTGTGATAGTTTGTATTGTCTGTGGGAGTCTGTTGTGGGTAGCATAGTTTGGGGGGTTAGTTGGGCTATTTTTCTACTTCTCCTTTTTCTTTCACACCTCTACCTTTCCCCATTTCCCCCTTTATATTTTATATTTTGTTGGTACATTCTTATCCCTCTCAATATGTCAGGTAGGCCTCGCCTGTCCAGGATGGGGGAAGACGAATTGGGGGGGTTCATATGGCTCGTAAGCCATTTCCTCCCACTAATGCTGGAAGCTGGGGGCCGTGTGATACAGGGGTATCACACGGGGCCAGGAAAATCCGGTGGGAGAAGGTGCGCCATCACCTGGTCCGGGTCTATGGGAGTCTCAGGAATGTACACCAACTCAAGCACCGCTGGGCAGATCTGATCACCAGGGAACAGGACCTGCTGGACCACCTGGGACTCCAGATTGGTGGCCATGTTGGTGAGTAAAAAACAATTACATGGGAATGACAGAAATCGGTGTGTGAACATGTGATGATTGTTAGCGAATCTGCAAAATAAGTAGCTGAGTGTGTGTAATGCCAGGGAAACCTAGGCCCATGGTTATACACATTAATCCCCATTCTTGCAACACATGTACACGCAATGACAGCTTTATAAATTCAACATCTATTTGTATTATGCTAAGTCGCCCCCTCTCTGCGTCCCAAAATGTTTCAAATGCTGCACTACAAAGGTATACATATGTGTCCTAATGTGTATTTGTTGCAGAATGTGTATGAAGACCTATGCTACCAGTCCGATGGATCATTTTTGCAACACATACCAGATGCCTGTAGCTGCATGTAATGTAGTGTTGCCTTTGTGTCAGAAAAGCAACACGTGAACGGCTCCATTTGTACTCCACTGGTCATAATGGCCAGTGAGTACGTCATGTAGAAACAACATACCTACATATGCAGACGCCATAGCTAGACAGAAAATTGGAAACACATGATGATGCTATACATGTGTGTTGCCGTCACGTCACATGAAGTTAGTCATGTTGTTCACACATATGTCACATGTGTGTCTGTTTGCTGTCTGTTGACCCTGTCCAAATAGCCTGTTTAATTGTGAGTGGTCATGCAGTCCTCATGGAACCAGTTTTGGAATGTCTCTCGGGGATGCACATGCTGAGATGTATGGATAACATTATTGTTGGGGCATACTAATGGAGGATTAACTTGGACGACACCTGACTGTCCTGACCACTGCATGAGTGTAGTAGGGTGTGACACTGGAGCAGGAGACTCATCCAATGTTAATGTTGAATACAAAGTGATCCATGCAGGATGAGCATGTGTGAAAGTCTATCATTACCATGTCATTTTCACACAGTGTCATTGTAACAGAAATCTTTTGTCCGTTCACCCAGTCTGAGTATAATCTTTGTTTCATGCTTTACAGGTGGACCAGCCCCGTACACCGTGGGAGAGGTGGCCCATTTTGACGACCCCGATACCTACAGTGAGTGTCGCCTGAGTGCTATTTACATTGTTTGGTAGTGACGCATGATGGATTACTGTGTGTTCAAGAGAATTCATGATTTGATGTGCTGGCCGTTCATTGGCTTTGTTCTTTTAGTGTGATATCAAATTAGAATTATGTTTCTGCAAAGCAATACGTAGTCATCTCTCAGATTGAGGGGCTGTAGCCCATTCAATTATGGCGGCAATTGGGAATGGTATGACTCATTTCGAATAGACTGGTCAATGTTAGACTTGGTCAGGGACTTGCCATGAACTGAGTCTGCATATCAGACTGACAGTCTCCCAGATAGCTTAGGCACATGGCATTGATGACAAGTGCTTCTTCCTAGTTGAGGATGGACTGTGTACACTGTAGGTTGGATCTTCCATGGGCATGTACTTCCACAAGGTGAACTCGAAGTGTGTGTGACTTGAGTGCAATGCCCTAGGTGTTCAGTTGAATCATGTGAATGGGTGTACTACCTCCCCTGTGTGTGTTGTTAAACATGCCTCACTAATAGTATGTTATGTTGGGCTAAGTCATAACATTTTGACATGTGTGGACCTGGGATGTGACAAGGTTGGGCTGACTACAACGTGTTGCTAGCCCTTCATAGGTGTTGTGTGTGAAGGCACATAATTGTTGCACTTTCTGTACACTCCTGGGTGTGCATTGAACATGGGATTGTTGGTTGTTCTTCCCACACCACCCACAAAGACTGGGATGTTACTGTGAAACAGGGTACCTAGGACTGTAGCAACCAGTATGTTACACGTACTTAACACCTTTTGTGACTTGAGTTAGTACCTTGGGCCAGAGTGAGAAAAATGTCTACACGTTGCAAATGGCATAAATATCTGTGTGGGATTTGCAAACGTCTGTTTCCTAATCCAAAATGTCTTTGGTGGTCATGTACATATGAGTAAAATGCTTTTCAAAATTGATATAATGAAGGGTTTTACCAGACCTACTTGCAAATCACAGTGGTAGGCAATCCCATTTGCAACCGAGTATGTGGTTGCAAAGTGAGTAGCTGTTATCATCCACTTGAAGTGGATGGTAACCACCTTGCTGACTGGAAGGGGTCCTCATTGTAAAGCTTCAGCCTTTGTGAGTGGACTAAAAAAATCCTGCGCAAAAAAGCCAGTGGTCTAAGGGACCAATAATTACCGTGAAAATTTCCAAGTACAATTGTTGTGATTTAAAAATAATTGCAGCTCATTTTTCTTTCCGGTAAACGGCCTACACTTGGGGAGAAATAACTTGCTTAATTTAAAAACAGTCACGTCTATGGAGTTCTGCTGGTCCCAGCAGGCCACCATCCCCGTGAGTGCCCATGTTGCTAAGGTGGGGCAACTTGGAACCCACATCATTGATGTTCATGAGGTGGGTTTTAGGGACCCCATAGCGACTCGCAGACGGTGTCAGAGACACCGTTCTGCTTTGCAATTTACTAGTTGATTTTCCTAAATTCCTACATCTGACACCTAGTGTGGACACATGATTCTGGGCCAGGGGTTCAATCTTAGCACACAACTAATTAAAAATGCTATTGAGTGAGGAGTGTGAGTGTAATCACATAGAATGACATATGTACTGAAGTCAGTATGCGGAAGAGCTGGTGCCATAATGTCAAATGCCTTAGGTATGATTTGGATGAGTAGTTTAGGGTGATGTCATCCATCATGTAGAGACATGGATATGCTAGGTGTGATATGACCTTAGGGATGCATGATTCACATGTACTTCCTCTGAGCATTTCCGTGAACTATGTTGTAACAATTGCTGCATACAATATATTTCTAGTAATGGACAAATGAGCCATTGTGGGATTCAACCCACTGTAAATTCAATGCTCAATATTTCCCTTTTCTCTTCACAGCTGCAAACCTGAGTGCCGCAGAGCGCAACCATTTTGAGCACAGGGCAATGAGGTACAGGCACATCCTGCAGGTGCAGTGTGGGTATCGGAGGATGGCCCGCAGATACAATTCCGATCGGGCCTCCGGGGCGTGGTATGCCACACCACAGGCTCCACCAACGGTGCCACCTACAACTACCAGGTCTGCCCAATGGGACCCAGCGACGGACCAGCCATCTTCCTCAAGACCTGGACCCAGCCGTGTGTTGGGAGCAGGGCTGTCCCGTGGCCACTCCACTCCAGCGACAATCTCCACCTCCACCGGCACGCAGACCAGCAGTGACCCTCCAATTGACCCTGCAGCCTTCCAGCCACTGTCTAGGAAACTGGACAGGTTAATTCAAAAGGTGGACAACCTGACGGAGGACATGGCGGAGGTTAAAAAGAAGGTGCGCTCCATCCGGCGCACACTTCAGAGGGCAAATCTTTAGTTATTTTGCCCTCCTGAACTTTTACCCCTCCCCTCTCCCCTCTTTCCTCTTTTCATACTGTTAGTTGGGTTTGGGGGGTTAGTTATAGGATAAGTATAGGTAATTAGCTTAGTTAGTGTTAGGTAAGAGGGTGGGGGGTCCTTATACTTTCTATCTAATATTTTTGTGTGGGTGGGTGGGTGGGGGGCAATGTTGGGATTCCTGTTTAATAAAAAAAAAAAATATATATATATATAAAAAAAAAAATACAAAAAAATATATGTTTGTTTAGGATAGTATAGTATGTGTGTAGGTTAGTAAGTGTTGTCCTGCATGTGTCTTGTCTCTTAATGGTGGGTGGGGGGTTGATGTTTAGATCGTTTCGTTACATGTGTAGAGTAAGTTTAGCTTAGGTTAGTTAGGGACAGTTGTGGGTTAGTAGTAGCCAGGTTAGATTAGTGTAGGTTTACCTTTCCCTTAGTTGCCTCTTTTATTACTACTTTTAAATAAAACATTTGTTAACCCTTTACCTGATGCGTTAGGTGCTACCTTTTCATGGCCTTGACATCAGTGTAGCAGAAATGTTAAGTATGACATTTGTGTTCCATGCTCCCTATCCCCAGGCTTATGAGGTTTAACATGCCAGCTACCCGTGTGCTAACTTGGTAAGTATCCACCATGTTGGAGAGCCACCATTGGTAGTGTGCATTGATCATCAAGGTTTGGGGTTGGTATGTATCCTACTTCACAAAGAGTGCTTCCAGACTTGTTATTGTAGGTAAATAGATAGGTCGGACAGCATTGTGAAGTTCAGGGAGAGCTTTATAGATGATGATTTGTTCACACTCTTGTCTTGTTGCTATCATTGCTGACCTACATCATGTGTGTACTGATTCAGCATGACTTTCCTTCATGGAAGTATACGCCGTAAGGGTGATTGATGCAGTGTAATTTGTTTATCATTCCTTTCATTCTACAGCATAATTTCAAATTTTAATATTGCATGGTGCCTACATTTCTCAGACACCATTAGTTGTGTAGAATAGCTATAGATGGTGCATCATTCTGTCCAACACAGCATGATTGTGTGTGCTTAGTCCCTTCATCAGTTATTTTCCTCAGTATAGTAAAGCTATGATGCAATCCTGGCCACTGCACAGATGATTCAGTATACATGAAATCAGGACAGTAGTATAGAGAATCGACATGGTTTCCACACAGCCACTTTGGAGTTATCTACTGCACAGTTGAATTTTGAAATGACACAGAGACACAATAGGTGTGCAAGTGATATTTATTTATAAGTGGTGTTATGCAAAATGTCCATTCACCATGTTTGCTGACTCCTTTCTGGTGCATTATTACATGGTGATCCTACAGAAGGGGTGTGGATGATGCTCCTGACATGCTGGGGTGATGTCACAGACAGTGCAGAGGAACATGAAATGCCAAATGGTAGGAGAGAAACATTCACTGGCAAGGTGGACAAGTCAGACAGTGGATTGCCGAACAGTCATTGAGGTTAGTTGTAGTGAGACTGGCATGTGTCAAAACGAAGGACCTTGGTCAGAGTAGGGCATGGTGCAGGGACTAGGGCTTCCGGGTACTCTTGCGTGTGAATGTTATCTGTTCCATGTCTTCTTCTTCTGATGTGTGTGTTGCCTGGTGTGTCCTTGTTGTTGGTTGTGAAGGGGCAACACACACCTCAGTGTTAGAAGACATGGAGGCAGACATCCCGGGGGCTGATCCCTGTTGAGTAAGGAAGGGCAGTACTGCAGCAAGGAGGGCCTGCTGGTTTTTCAGAATGGCAGCCACATCCCGATGGTAGGCAGCCAGGTCGGCCCTGAGGGGTTCTATGTTGCATTCGTGCACACGTTGAGTGGCTTGCAGTTTGAGTTGTTGTGTCAACTGGATGACAGCTGTGCCAATTTCCTTCAGTGTTTTTGAAATGTCCTCCAAGAGAAAATTTCTGGCTTGCATTGCAGCTGCCTGATCAGCAGTTGACAACATGCACGAACGCACCCCCTCAAGGCTGGCTGCCATATTTTGCATCCCCACCCGCACCTCCTTGGCCAGCTCCTGCTGGACCCCAACGACAGTTCTTTCGAAGCTGGTGCCAGTGTCGTCAGAGTCCTCAGCTATGTTGGAGCTGGCAGGTCTTACAATTGGGGTGGCGGGTGGTTCTACTGTGGTGGCTGCTTCTTCTGTGCTCCTCCTTGTGACTGAAGGTGGGGTTTGGAGGCTTTCAAGGACCATGTCAATGGTCTCTTGTGGGAGGTTGATGGTGTCGTCATCCATGTCATCAGGGAACTCATGGACAGGCAGATCAGCAGGAGATCCGTGTTCCTCTGCAATGAAACAGGGTACAATTAGTGTGTCTGTGTTGTGACAATTTTGCAGTAAGATACAAGCCTTTGGATGCCTTAACATTGTACTCTGTGTTTGTCTAGGTATCTGCTGTCTGTCATAGGGCATTGTTGTAGGCCTATTACCCACCTGTGTGTCACATGTTTGATATGGATCTTTCAGACATGTCTGCCAGGTCGCCTCTAGGTGTTGCTTTGCAATTATTTAGGAATAGGCGTTTTTTTCTCCTACTCCTCACCCGGTGTTTCACTATTGTTATGGAGAGACATTTTGTAGGGTGGGCTTTCATTATCCAACATGTGATTCTTGGCTTTCTAGGCAGCAGGATAGCTAATGGTGTGGGGGACTAAGTTTGACCCACTTGAAAATAACTCTGTCACCCAGATATTCAATTTAGCTAAGACTAACTAGCAGTGCCTCTGGTCTCCCACATCAAAGGAATGTTTAGACATCCGAGCGCATGACATCTTTGGAACTTCTCAGGGAAGTGGTGGTCACTCAGGTCCTACACATTTGTATCTTTTCCGGTAGGTTCCCATACACAAATGACATAGACAGTATTAGTTTGATATGAAGTTTCATTGTACAACTGACTTGTAGGAATTTAGGTGTGAGCCCCATTTACACAAACAATATACACTGTTAGAATTGAAATAGTCCGCAGGAGAGTAATACATTAGTACACAGCTTTCATGGTGCCTAACTGTTTCTACTCTCCCCCTGCATGTTCTATGTATAGCACAGCTTGTTAAGTTTGGAGGTTGCCTGTCAGAATCACAGGGGAGACATCATCCCTCATATCAGAGGAATGGGCTAGGATCTGGTTGTGCATCAGCAGCAAGGCAGGCAGCATCTAGTTGTTATTTTCTGTTTGGAAACTCCCCCATGCGTGTCTTGGGACAAGGGAGTGAATGTAAAAGACATATGTCATGGTGATGACAAAGTTTCCCTAAGCAGGAATGCCAAACCTTGACCCCTACCACATCTATCAGCAACGCACCAGACGGTATCCTTGACTGGGGCACAGGGTGAATATGTTCTGGCAAACTCCAGTGCAGAAGTAGGCAAAACAGTGTGATTTGACTAATTGACAACACCTTAGGACTGACTATTTGCTACATTAACTGATAGGAAGGGCAATGAGAATCATTTAGTGCAAATTGCTCTGAGGCACTTAGATGTGAGCAAATGAGTATAAGTACATTCAGGGTAAGATGCACAAAGGCCTCCAGCCTGAGGCTAATGCGCAAAGTATACGTTTCACTTGCCACACTACACTTTGACTGACTGTGGGTGTCGTGACTGCCCTGCCAGCACACTTGCCTCTCAGGCCCTGCCCCATACACTTTTTATTCACATTGCATGATCTGTACATGTAACGTGGCATTACCTATGCATGTCAATGTTAGGATGTGGTATGGATGTAAACATTCTTGATGTTTTGAGATGATGTTGGGTGATGTGTTTTGAATTGGATTGGCCTGTTTATCGTATGAAGGTCCTATTTGTTTGTCCGACTTTGCAGGTGTGTTTCAGTGACCAGTTGCCTGTGTCCCCTCCTCAATGTTGTTGTCTGAGCAGTATGACATTAGTGATGTAGCCTTGTTAGCCAGGCACGTGAGGGACCCTGACGTATGCAGCATGTGTGTATCGTTAGTGCTGTGTGGCTCCTATTGCTGTTTACTTAGGCTTATGTATGTGTCAGTTATGGACATTCGGCATTTGAGTGTACTGGTACCTTTGTCTTATTTCTAGGAGTAATTGCAGATGTCACCCTCACCCCCTAATTTAGGTATGTATGTTCCAGGGTGGGGTTTCTGCCATTTGGTACTATAGCTGCACAGAGATGAGAGGTGTTATTGTCAACTGTGTTTGCAGTTAAGTTACAGTTGTTGTATTTGCTACTGCATTACAGATAGGGACCTAGTTGATGTAGAATAGATTTTGCAATACAAGTGCCTGGATGTGGATTTGAGGTAGTGTCCTTCCCACCTGTCACTGCTTTCCCTTGGCTCTCTTGTTGTAATTACAGGATGCCCCTGTGGGACTGTTGTGGTTGCTGTATTTTGTCGTGCCCCAGCTTCGGTCAGTACTGGGCATGCCCCCCTGCCGTGCCCCTTTCCCCATGCCACTTCATATATGTGCTGACTTACATGCATTGTGTAGTAGGTATCCCCCCCCTGCTTACAGTCCCCATTATTGTATTAGGATTACCCATGCGACTTACCCTGCATGTGCGTAGTGTCGTGGTAGTCTGCGCTGTCCAGTCCTTGAATCCCTGTGACGATCTCCTCCGGGATGACGGCTGCGACCATCTCCTCCATGTGGTCCAGGGCCTCCTGTTGTGCTGGACTCCCCCCTCCAGTCTGCATTGCTGCCTTCCTGTTCCTGGCCATTTTCTCTTTGGTCCTACGTTTGCAGTCATGCCAGCGTTTCTTACACTCGGTGACTGTCCGGCGTTCTTCAGCCACACTGTTAATCTTGTCCACAATTTGTTTCCAGATGGCCTCTCTCCTACTGAGTGGCAATTTGGAGGTGATGAAAAGTTGGTGCTGGTGTTCCGTCACCTCTTTCACCAGGATTTCCTGCTCCTCTGCACTGAAGCGACACTTTCTTTTTTTTTTTTTAAATGTCCTGGTTCCTGTATGCTTCCTCCTGGCTGGTTCCTGGTCTGCTCTCATCCTCCTGGGGTCTGTTGGGGCATCTAGGATCCATTTTGGGTCTCCTCTCCTGAAAGGGCAGTTTTCGCGCAAAAATGTGACACAATTGCGTGAAAAAAAACGGCGTTTTCACGATTGCGCTGTCGTAAATCGACCCAAAGTGATGTGCGTCGCATTTACGTTGGTTTCCTTTACGACAGACCGACGCTGTCTGCGTCACGAAATAATGACTCCCACCTGTTGGTTGCGCCGCCGTACGTCAAAGTATAAATTTGACGCCCGCATGGCGCATCCAAATAGCGTTAGACGGCGCAATTTTTTTTTACGCAAAATTGCGTTAGCGCAATTTTGCGTCAAAAAGTATAAATATGGCCCTAAGCCTCTTGCGCCATATTTATCTTCCGACGTTAAAACATCACCCACCTAGGAAGTGGACCCAGAAAATGATGCAAAAACCGATTAGCGTCAAATTTTGACGCCTGGGTCAGACTAGGCGTTAAAATGAGGCCGACACACCACTACTTAAGCAAAACCCACAGAAGACACATATGCAACCTCCAGGGCAACATGGAAGTGTACTGCTCCGGCTTGGCACATGCTACAGATGTCAGCGACCACAGCAGCTCCTCCCACCACCACATAAGCAACCACAAACACCACCACATCACCCACAATGGCAGCGGAGAAGGTGGGAGAGGATATTCAAACAGTACACAACCCTACTTGGCCTCAGGGAACAAGACATCATCAGGATTTACCACCTCAACCGGGAGTCCATTGTATGCCTGCTGCATCACATTGTGCCAGACATTACAGCAGGCTGTAAACTCCAACAAATATACCACCCATTACAAGGCTCCTCACTGTCTTGCATATGCTGGCGTCTGTATCCTTTCAGACAACAGGGGCACTAGTCGCTGGGGTCTCCAGCCATCATTCTCAGTCTTCCTACCAAAGGTCCTAGATGCCATCATCCACCTCACACCCCACCACATCTGCTTCTCAAACACCCAGCAACAGCAGCAGGAGACCAAGCAAGGTTTCTATCAAATTGCTGGGTTTCTGCATGTGCTGGATGCAATGCACTGCACCCATGTCCATCTGGTGCCACCTGCTGCTAAGGAACACCTATACAGGAACCATAAGCACACCCATTCCATAAATGTACAGGCCATTGTGGACCACCGTGGGCTCTTCACTAACATCTTGGCCAAGTATCCAGGCAGCGTCCATGATACATTCATATTCCAGCACTCCACCATCAACGAGCGGTTCCAGGATGGCCAATATGGCAAAGGCCTACTTGTTGGTAAGTCAACAAACTGATCAAAACACGCACAATACACCAACGCTGTAGGGCAAACAAGACATACACCACAAAAAATACACATGGGCAGGGCAACACAGATGTACAGGCGACAACACATATGCACCATGCTGTAGTATACGGCAATCATTGCACATCACAAACTCATACACCCACCTGTACCTAACACAGCCGCAACCTGACAGCCACACCACGTGAAGGACAGATGGAGCTATAGAAAAAGCCCGCAAACAACTACAAGTGTCCACTGGTTGACTACTAAATACACTTCACACACATTACACCAAACTAAGAATAGCTCTGCTATGTCAATGGCATATGCCATGACTATGTAAAGAAAGTCACACCCAGGCACTGCCGACTTACAGCAAGGTGTGCAAGCTTCTGGCACAATCTATTTCAAATGCCACCCAAGTGGTGCCAAAATCAACTACATCTCATCTAAACATACCTGACATACCTGTGGTGTGCACATTCATCTGTCTCCTGCAATGTGCCGCACACATAGGAATACTAAATTAACTGCCATGAAATACCATGGGGCAGAATTATGAGAAATTGTGCCACACCTACTCTTCTGCCACCTCACATGCGCCACTTAGCGCCCCCTGACACCATCATGTCTGTTCAGTAAAGTTAAATTGTACAGCATGGTGCAGAGTCAGTACAAAACTTTACTTATCATGAATGCCATAGTAGGCCCCTGTAGGAGTATAGAGGACATGACTGACCATTCATGCACTGTACTAAGTGACACTTTAGAAAAATAGCTGTGCCCCCTCCCAAAGTCTGCACTGTGCTTGTGTTGAAAATATGGCAGAAAATCAATTTTTGGAAGCTAGGAGATACACCTGTACCAAATGTGATCAACATACTAATATGTGATAAACACCCTTGTACACTTGATGGCTGCCACAACCATCATCTGCCACTATGGACCACTACGGGGGTCATTCTGACCCTGGCGGTCACCGACCGCCAGGGCCAACGACTGCGGAAGCACCGCCAACAGGCTGGCGGTGCTTCCTGGGCCATTCTGACCACCGCGGTCAGAAAAGGGGAACCGGCGGTTTCCTGCCGGTTTTCCCCTGGCCCAGGGAATCCTCCATGGCGGCGCTGCTTGCAGCGCCGCCATGGGGATTCCGACCCCCTTCCCGCCACCCTGTTCCTGGCGGTTGTTACCGCCAGGAACAGGATGGCGGGAACGGGTGTCGTGGGGCCCCTGGGGGCCCCTGCACTGCCCATGCCACTGGCATGGGCAGTGCAGGGGCCCCCTAACAGGGCCCCATAATGATTTTCAGTGTCTGCTTTGCAGACACTGAAAATCGCGACGGGTGCCACTGCACCCGTCGCACCCCAGCAACTCCGCCGGCTCCATTCGGAGCCGGCTTCATCGTTGCTGGGTCTTTCCCGCTGGGCCGGCGGGCGGCCTTTTGGCGGTCGCCCGCCGGCCCAGCGGGAAAGTCAGAATGACCGCCGCGGTCATTTGACCGCGGTGCGGTCTTTTGGCGGTCTCCGCCCGGCGGGCGGTGCCCGCCGCCCGCCGGGGTCGGAATGACCTCCTAAGTGTTGCACTACATGTGTAGTGCCTCATGGTAACATGGACGGGATACTCTGGCTATGTAGGGCTACTATGGTGTCTCCACATCTGACACCATTGTGCTGCAAGGAGGCTCTAGCTTCTATCTAACAATAGGACACTGCCACAATTATGGACTATTCAAAAGATGTAACATCCATGATGAGCATCAATGTTGGAATCATAATGATAACTTACAGGTTCTTGAGTCAATGCCCAAGATTTTCATGTACATCAACACAGTCAAATTAAACCATTTCACAAGAGCAGAAACATACACGATACCACAAGCATGTCGGAATCACCACTCAAACTACAACTAACTAATGCCATTATAGATACATAGGCCCTCATTACAACATTGGTGGTAAAAGCTGCTTACCGCCGTGCAGAGGACCGCCAACACACCGCCGTGGCAGTGGAATTTCGCCACAGTCATTATGACCCACTGCTCGGAATCCGCCAAAATTCAGACACCCACACAAGTCCGCCACACCAAAGGTCAGAGATAAACTTGCAAAAACAAAACCTCCACCGTCACGCCAATGGAAATATGCCCACACTATCACGACACACTAATCCACGCGGCGGTCTTTCAACCGCGGTATTCCATTGGCGGTACACACCGCCGCGCTCAAAATACACACACATCTCCAAAACACCACCACATTAGACAATTCGAAATACACACACCTGATACACATACACACACCACTCCCACACACTCAATACAATATAAAACACACACCCACATCATCCACAAACCCCTATGACAAAATTACAGAGAGAAGGCCAGAGAGAGACACTACAAACAACTACCAAGCATCCACAGGCAAACAATACCATCACCCACATAACTTCCACGCACCTCACACAACACACCACTACATATCACCTCACTTATCACTACACACACCACCCCACACATCACCCACACCACCCCATGGCTCTCGGAGGAGGAGCTCAGGGTCATGGTGGAGGAAATCGTCCGGGTAGAGCCACAGCTATTCGGATCACAGGTGCAGCACACCTCTATAGCTAGGAAGATGGAGCTATGGTGAAGAATAGTGGACAGGGTCAATGCAGTGGGACAGCACCCAAGAAATAGGGATGACATCAGGAAGAGGTGGAACGACCTACGGGGGAAGATGCGTTCCGTGGTCTCAAGCCACCACCTTGCGGTTCAGCGGACTGGCGGCGGACCCCCACCTCTTTCGCACAACTAACAACATGGGAGGAGCAGGTCTTGGCAATTCTGCATCCTGAGGGCCTCGCAGGAGAAGTTGGAGGAATGGACTCTGGTAAGTCAAATCTTAACTATTACATCCCCCACCCTACCTGCATGCTATCACATACCCCCACCCTCAACCCCACCCCCATCACTCCAACTCCTCACAAATGTCCCACTATCACAACCCACCCATCCCAACACCAAGCCCTGCATGCAACTACAAAGCATGGACACCCATCACCAATGCATGGCCACTGCACATACCCACACACACCCCTAAAAAATTATCACACAAGAATGCAAGCACTGGGGAACACAGTCACCCACCCATTGCACACCATGCCACACACAGATGTAATAAACATTCTTTTATACCCCTGCAGGACCCCTACCCAACGTCACCAGACAGGAGGGTCCACACATGTCCACACCATCAACAGAAGAGGCCCACAGTGATGACAGCAGCTCTGTCCAACTGGTTCTAGATGACCAGCCCAGCCCATCGGGGACCTCTGGACAGTTGGTTCTCCTGACACAGTCACAGGCCACCACCGAGCTGCCCCCCTCTGGAAACACCAGCACAGCACCCACCCAGCGGGCCCATACCGCTGTCCCCAGGACACGTCAATCAGCAGTGTGTCCACCACTACAGGGAACCCATGCTAACCCACCACCCCAACAACAACAGGGACCTGGGGGCAGTGGCAGTGGGCACACGGTCCAGGGGACGGAGGCCCAGGAACACAGGGGAACTAGGAGGGCTGCTGTGCGACAGGGGGAGGACAGGCCAAGGGAACCCACTCTCCATGAGGCCCTCTCCAACATCATGGGAGCCTACCACCATTCCCAGGAGACAATGGCAACGGTACTGGCCAAATTTCAGGAGACCCAGCGCCTGCAGGAGGAACAGTATTTGGGCTTCAGGGAGGAACTCAGATCCATCAATTCCACCCTGGGCACCATCGTAGGGGTGCTGAAGGAAGTCCTCAACACCAGGAGGGACACTGTGGCACAACAAGGGGCCGCTGACACTAGCCTGGACGATGAACTGCCCACCATCTCTGCCAGCGCTAGTGGACAGGAGGCACCGCCACAGGACCACCACACCAGCACCCCACCCCCTGCAGAGGGTGAACCACCCCGCAAACGGTCCCTGAGATCCAGGACAAAGACAGAGAACGATGCCAAGACCCCCCGGCAAGAAATGAGACCACCCTGAATGTCATCCTTCTGTCCCACTTTGTCACCCTGTCCATCCTCAAACTGCCCCAGCTCCACTTTATAAGGCCCATTTGGGCAATGCACCTGTGAGACTAATAGACTGGACTCTGCCATGGACATTCCTCCACTATCACCCATCACCATTTTACAACCCCCTCCAATATTGAGCACTTAAATAAACACCCTTGAAGCACAAAACAATCTGGAGTCAGTCTGTGATTTCGAAATAGTGTATTAGCAATTACAGTGTAAAAATGCTCTTTCAAATGTAATGTCAACATACCTATGTCACACAGCTCTAGTCCATGAGGAAACAAAGCAGATGTCACACAGTGGGACCCACATCTGTGAAATCGTAAGGGAAAGTGACAACTCAGTGACCATACACTGGGTGAAAACGACAGACAGTTGAGAGGTAGTAGTGTTAAAGTACATGTAGTAAGCAGGTTTGTATTCTTACCTGTGTCTCACTGCAGGATCACCGAGTTCCTGTTGTCCATGTCCTCTTCTTCTGCTTCCTCGTCTTCACTGTCCACAGGCTCCACAGCTGCAACAACACCGCCATCTGGACCATCCTCCTGCCGAAAAGGCACCTGTTGTCGCAAAGCTAAGTTGTGAAGCATACAGCAGGCCACGATGATCTGGTACACCTTCTTTGGTGAGTAGAATAGGGATCCACCTGTCATATGGAGGCACCTGAACCTGGCCTTCAGGAGGCAGAAGGTTCGCTCTATAATCCTCAGAGTTCGCCCATGGGCCTCATTGTAGCGTTCCTCTGCCCTTGTCCTGGGATTCTTCACTGGGGTCAGTAGCCATGACAGGTTGGGGTAACCAGAGTCACCTGCAAATGGTGAGGGACAACTGTTAGAAACACACTAACCTGTAGGGATATCCCCAGACCCAGACAACCATTCCCACTGACTTGCTTCCAGGTGCTCACCTAATAGCCACACACGGTGCCTCTGGAGTTGACCCATCACATAAGGGAAGCTGCTATTCCGCAGGATGTACATCATGCACTGAGCCAGGGAATTTGGCATTCACATGGGAGATGTACTGGTCTGCCAAACACACCATCTGCACATTCATGGAATGATAACTCCTCCGGTTTCTGTACACCTGTTCACTCCTGCGGGGGGGTACCAAAGCCACATGTGTCCCATCAATGGCACCTATGATGTTGGGGATATGTCCCAGGGCATAGAAGTCACCTTTCACTGTAGGCAAATCCTCCACCTGAGGGAAAACGATGTAGCTCTGCATGTGTTTCAGCAGGGCAGACAACACTCTGGACAACACGTTGGAAAACATAGGATGGGACATCCCTGATGCTATGGCCACTGTTGTTTGAAATGACCCACTTGCAAGGAAATGGAGTACTGACAGCACCTGCACTTGAGGGGGGATTCCTGTGGGATGGCGGATAGCTGACATCAGGTCTGGCTCCAGCTGGGACACAGTTCCAGGATTGTGGCACGATCAAGCCTGTAGGTGATGATCACATGTCTTTCCTCCATTGTCGACAGGTCCACCAGCGGTCTGTACACCGGAGAATGCCGCCATCTCCTCACATGTCCCAGCAGACGGTGCCTATGAAGGACAACAGCGAGCACAGATCAACCAACTCAGAGGTACGTACCCACAGCTTACACAGAACATGAATCATAACCCGAAATTTGGCCTGTATGAGTGTTGAGGCAAGGCCTAGGTATGTGTGAAGCAGTTAGAAACGAAGCCATGTGGGCCTCTGAAATGGTGGCTGTCTGACCTGTAAAGTGGGGCAATGGGATGTGAGGTAACTGCGCTGGTGTTGTACACCGTTGTGGTAGGCGGTCGAAGACCGCAGCGCAATTCTGCATTGGTTAACATTGGACCCTATGGGTCCCAGGGGCCAATGAGAATGTACGCCGCTGGTGACGGTACGCACCGCCGCGGACGTGACCGCCATTTTCTATCTGTTCAATCACTCGATACCTGATCTTCGACAGGAGAGGACCTACACTGCAAGTGCTGATGTGACCTCAGTCCAGAAGAGACAATGGCTCGTGCGTCTGGGGAAGGGGCCCCTGCCTTCACACCGGAGGAGTTGGAGAACTCATGGATGGGGTCCTCCCCCAGTACATGCTACTCTACGGTCCTCCAGACAAACAGGTAAGTACACTGGAAGCATGCTGTATAGGCTATGCCTGTGTGGAGTGGGGTGGATGAAAGATGGGGGGGGGATTGAGGCATACATGAAAAGACGGTGAGTGCATGTGCCACATGGCAAGGGCAGGGATGGGGGCCAATGACTGTGACGGTGCAGTTGGTAATAACTTTTCTTTCCACCCTGTACAATTCATGTAGGTCAACGCCCACCAGAAAAAGGATATTTGGCGTGCCATCGCCAAGGACGTCCGGACCCTGGGGGTCTACCACAGACAGAGCACCCACTGCCGTAAGAGATGGGAGGACATTCGCCGCTGGAGCAAGAAGATGGCGGAGGCCCAGCTGGGGATGGCCTCCCAACGTGGGAGAGGTGCCCGTCGCACTATGACCCCCCTGATGTTCAGGATCCTGGCGGTGGCGTACCCTCAGTTGGATGGGCACTTGAGGGCATCACAGCAGCCACAAGGGGGCGAGTACACTCTCATTCTGCTGATTTTGCACACAGTGGAGGTGTCTGGGTGGGGGAGGTGGGCTGTGGGTTTCCCTAGGCCAGGGCGAGTGTGCTAGTTAGGTCCCCTTCTCCTGGCAGACCCTGTGGCACCCCACCCCACCTGTGTACAGTGCCAAGTACACCTAGTCAGGCTCCTGTGTCATCCATGTGTGCAGATGTCGGCCATAGCCTTATAGGCCATGTCCCAGGGATTGAACAGTGGACTCCAAGTGCGCGATGTAGTGCAGGGGGCTTCTGTGTCTGTCGTGTCCGCCAACGGTAGCTGAATGCATGCACTCAATATGTCTTTCTTCTGTCGTCCCCCCCTTTTTGTGGTCTCCCTGTTCTTGTGTGCATTAGCATCATCAGGCGGAGGAGCAGTGGCACCGGAGCAGAAGGGAGCTTCATCCCACATGGCCCTGGAGGGCGAGACAACGGACTCGGAGTTCACCAGTGGGACGGAGGGCGAGGGGTGCTCCACGGCAAGGACAGGAGCTGAGACCAGTGATACGGACTCGTCCTCTGATGGGAGCTCCCTTGTGGTGGCGGCAACATCTGTGTCCCCCGCATCTACAGGTACAGCCGCCACCCCCCCTACCAGCACCGCCCTCCCAGCATCCCCTCAGCCTTTGCCCCGTGCCCGCTCACCCAGGAGGGTGGGCATCACCTTCGCCCCAGGCACCTCAGGCCCTGCCCCAGTCACCCCTGCTGCCCCCAGTGAGGAGGCCATTGACCTCCTCAGGTCCCTCACTGTTGGGCAGTCTACCATTTTGAATGCCATCCAGGGTGTAGAGAGGGAGTTGCAATAAACAAATGCATTCCTGGAGGGCATTCATTCTGGTCAGGCGGCCCTTCAGCAAACTTTTCAGACTCTGGCCTCAGCACTGATGGCAGCCATTGTCCCTGTGTCTAGCCTCCCCCCTCCAACTTCCTCCACCCAGACCTTATCCCCTCTACCTCAGCCTGTGGCAAGCACACCTTCAGACCAGCATGCACACACCTCAACACACAAGGGAAGCTCTGGCAAACATAAGCACCACACATCCCACAGGCACTCACGCAAGCATCCCATACACGCAGACACACCAACATCCACTGCCTCCACTGTGTCCCCCTCCTCCTCGTCTCCCTCTTCCTTCCCAATGTCATCTACACTCACACCTGCATGCACTAAATCTACAGCGACTACTTCCATCACCTGCACACACACCACCACACCCTGCTCACGTGCAGTCACCACCCCCACTGCCATTCACACGTCCCCTGTGTCCTCTCCCAGTGTGTCTGTGACGCCACCTCCCAAGATACACAAACGCAGGCACACACCCACCCAACAGCCATCCACCTCACAACAGCCTCCAGCGCATGCACCTTCACCCAAAGTCACCAAACGAACACCTCCTACAACCACTACCTCTTCCTCCACTCCCAAATCCCCTCCAGCTACCCGTCCCAGTGTCCCTAAGAAACTTTTGCTGTCCAACCTTGACATCTTTCCCTCACCTCCCCCATCCCGTCAGTCTCCTAGGGCACGACTCTCCAGGTCCCAACCTAGCACCTCAGCCACAACATCTCTGGGACCAGTGGTGCCTGTAGTCACCAGAATCTGGAGTGCACCAGCCACCAGGGCAGCCAGTGTGGCACGGAGCCACAGCACGGACAGTTCACCACCTGTCAAACATCAAAAGTTGGCCAGTGCCCGGCGGGAGATGGGGAAGACTCCAGCCACCAAAGCCGCTCCCAGGGGTACAGGTGGGAGTGTGGAGTCAGCTGCGACACCTTCCAAGGTGGGGAAGGGCCACAAGAAAGTCTGCAAGTCTGGGAAGAGCATCACGGCGGAGAAGACCGCAATCATCCCCGCTGCCCAGGAGGCCACCGCCATCATCCCCACTGCCCAGGAGGCCACCGCCATCATCCCCGCTGCCCAGGAGGCCACCGCCAGCACCAGCCCTGCTGCCCAGGAGGCCACCGCCAGCACCAGCCCTGCTTCCCAGGAGGCCACCGCCAGCACCAGCTGCCCAGGAGGCCACTGCCAGCACCAGCCCAGCTGCCCAGGAGGCCACCTCCATCACCAGCCTCGCTGGGCCAGAGAGGACCGCCAGCACCAGCCCTGCTGGGCCAGACAGGACAGCCAGCCCCGCTGGGCCAGACAGGACCGCCAGCACCAGACCGCCAGCACCAGCCCCGCTGGGACAGACAGGACCGCCAGCACAAGCCCTGCTGGGCCAGACAGGACCACCAGCACCAGTCCCGCTGGGCCATGAAGGACCGCCAGCACCAGTCCCGCTGGGCCATGAAGGACCGCCAGCAGCTGAGTCACTGCCAAGGACCCCGCCGCCACAAGCACCGCTGAACAGGACACCGCCGCCACAAGCACTGCTGAACAGGACACCGCCTCCACAAGCACCGCTGAACAGGACACCGCGCCACAAGCACCGCTGCCAAGGACACCGCCGCAACAAGCACCGCTGCCAGGGACACCACCGCAACAAGCACCTCTGGCCCATGAGCGGCAAGGGCACTGACGCTACTGAGTCCGTCACGAGCAGGATGAAGCACTCTGGGCACAAGGCCCCCTCCAGAACCAGTGGAGAATCACATCCACTACCTCTGTCCTTGGCAGGAAGAAGCACTCTGGGCACAAGGCCCCCTCCAGAACCAGTGGAGAAAGGCATCCACCTGAGAGACCGTGGCTTTGCACTCCCCAGGATATGGCAGTGGGAAACCCACCCACTGTAGAGACTTGAGAGACTGTGGCTTTGCACTCCCCAGGATATGGCAGTGGGCAACCCACCCACTGTAGAGACTTGAGAGACTGTGGCTTTGCACTCCCCAGGATATGGCAGTGGGCAACCCACTCACTGTAGAGACTTGAGAGACTGTGGCTTTGCACTCCCCAGGATAAAGCAGTGGGCAAGCCACCCACTGTAGAGACTTGAGAGACTGTGGCTTTGCACTCCCCAGGATTGAACAGTGGGCATGTGGCCCCCTCTTGGATTTGGCGTTGTGCACTAAACCGGCTGAGGTGCCCCCCCTTTCCCTTCCCCCTGAGGTGCCTGTTTTATTGCTATCTGATGCCCCTGCAGTGTATTTTCTCCGTCATGTTCGGGATTGAGTGTGGGCCTCGCCCATGCCGTGTGGGCCCAGTGTTCCACGGACTTCAATGGAGCACTACCTGGACTACTATTCTTGGTGTAAATATGTGTTAATGGTGTATATATATTTTTGCGTCCTGGATTTTAATAGATTACATTGGTGACACTCATTTGCTTTTGTCTTTGCATTCTTCCAGGGGGTTTGGAGGGTGTAACTGTAATGTATCATGCTGTATTAGTGTGTGTGTTGTAGTGGGTGAGGGTGGGGGTGGGGATGTTGCGTGTTGCATGTTGTGTGTGTGTGTCCCTGTTTTTTCCCTCCCCTGTGTCGTAGGTGCAGTACTCACCGTTGTCTTCGCCGCCGACGTTCGTGCTCCTGGTAGAGGAGCAAGAAGATGAGGGCTGGCAGGATGTGGAGCTCGGGTTCCATGGCGTCCGGATTCCTCGTGGGGTGTGTAGAGGTGAGCGTTTTCCCTTCAGAGTCCTGTTTCCGCCGTGTTTTTGTCTGTGGTGAATCTGCACCGGAAAAGGTGGCGGATTGGTAGGTTGTGATACTGTGGGTGGTACATTGTCCTCCACCTGTCTGTTGGTGGTGACCGCCAAGCTGTTTGTACTGCCGTGGCGGTCGGAGTGTTAAAATGGCTGTCTTTGTTGGTGGTTTCCGCCATGGTTGTAATTGCAATTTTTTTACCGCCGGCCTGTTGGCGGTCTTACTGCCGCTTTAACACCGTCCGCCAGGGTTGTAATGACCACCATAATCTGTCTCAAGCTTTTAGTGCAATGTTACCTTCTTACCTTTGCAGCTGATCAAGGTTACGGCATACAGCCATGAGTCATGACACCATTTGGAAATCCAACAACTGTGGAATAGCATGCCTATAATTAAGGACACAGCAGAACACTCATTGTGGTGGAGAGGACATTTGGGCTTCTTAAATCCAGGAGGAAGCCTCTTGTATACCCCACCTCTTGTATGCAAGACCAAACTGCATGCGCAATCCTACACAGGACAAATGTCCCCTGGGATGACTAAGTTGATGTCCTCAGTGAGGAGGAGGATGATGGAGCAGATAACTTGGAGGGGGAACAACTAAACACAGCTGTAGGAGTACGCAGGAGACTTAAAATTGTAGAGAACTTTTATACATAGGAAGTAACAACGTTACTTTGTAAATAGCACAAATAAAGTAACTTCAAACTGATTCTCCTTGGTCTACTCATTCTCCATTACATATACAATTGGAATGTTACACAAACCTCAGGGAGCTTGTCAAAAACACAAAAATTACAAGAATGGTAGCAACATCCTTTATGATGTCAGGGGCTCTACTGACTCCATCTCACATATCTGTGACACGCTAATCACCAGCATGTGACTTCTGAAGGCCAAGATCCCAGCACAACTACATATATTGTGCCATCAGGTGGGCAAGGTGACAATTCATAGCCCAATCACCACAACAGCACCATGGCTAATAGGATGTATGCAAGGGGTCACACACCACTCATTGTCACTCACATAACAGATCAATTGCATGGTACTAACTATAACCAATTAGACCATTCATGTTTTGGGCTCCAATATCACAATCAGGTGTGTTGTGTGGTAATCTGTCCAGCAGTGTTCAATATTGTCAGAGACCCAACATTACACTGAGTGGGCGTGCACCTAGCCATATAGATAGCATTTGGCAAAAGATAAATACAGCACTAAGATGATTTCACATCTCAACATCATTCCGTCATGGTAAGAGTTTGCTAGGTTGTGGCATGCAGGATGAATGGCATACCCATGTTCAACGAAGGATGTGGATGGAAAGCTCGGAGATACCCAAAGATAGTTGCAAATAGAACACGCATGTCACCTGGAGACTACACAAGTGCTGTGGCATCTGTAATGATATGTGTTGGAAATGTGATCTTTGGTTGGCAGTCAGGTTACTCCCTGTCCAAGTAAGGACCCTCACTCTAGTCAGGGTAAATCACACACAATCCAAATTATCCTGTGCCCACCCTCTGGTAGCTTGGCACTGAGCAGTCAGGCTTAACTTAGAAGGCAATGTGTAAAGTATTTGTGCAATAAATCATACGCTAACACAATATAGCACCACATAAGTACACCACACAGTGTTTAGAAAAATATATAATATTTATCTGATAACATGCAGGTCAAAACGATTAAAATGCAATAAGTATATGTTGAGATATCACTGAAAAGTGATATAAAGTGTCTTATGTCTTTTAAAAGCAAACAAAGGTCCTCATTATGAACATGGCTCCGCTCCGCCAGGGGTAGAAACTGCCAACAGAGGAGTGGTCCGGACCGCCAAATAATGATCCAAACGAAACACAGGCATCTCGCAAACCACCCACTGCCAGGAGAGGAGTGCTGACGACGGTGGCAGAGTCCGCCCACAGGCCGTCGGAAAACCCCAACCCGCCCATCAAATTATGAACCACCATTCTGCCGCCAGTTCCGGGCCGGGAACCACCGCCACACAAAGCCAGGCGGAAATTAACCAAATATAAGGAACCACACACCGGAGTCCCACAGAAGGCGCTGTGGCAGCCATGGATAGAGAGCTGCAGATCATGCCAGCCCTGCTCCTTGCCATATACCTCCACGACCGAGACCGCCGACTAAGACGATGACGGTAAGTACCGCAACCTACGACACAAGGGAGAAAAGGGCACTGTTACACACCCACCCCTCCACCCATCCGGCAACGCCCCCTAAACCTTCCCAACAGCACAAGTCATACACCGCACAGCAAGAGGTACTTACCCGACACAAGGCTAATGCAACTTGACCATAGTACATACAAAAGCCCCACACCCATAAAAAAGTGAAACAAATGACCAGGGTCAACAGCGTGAAGCCCAAACACAGGCCACACAGAAACTTTAATATTAAGGTCACTGAGCCAAACAGTGCAAACAGGGCCAATGGCCAGTCCGTATATCTACAATTGTCATGGGCCACAATGGGCCCCACCTGACTCCCACAAGTGCTGGGTACTCCACATAAGGGGGCACCATATGGGCATCCAGGCAACTCATGGAAGGGGGGCAGGGGGCGGTGGGGGTGGGGATTTTCGACAGAGGTGGGCCTTTGACTTTCTTGTGGAGGGTGGAGGGGGTGGGCTTTTCCTTTGAAGGGGTGGGGGCTGTTTGGCTCGGGTGGAGCTGGATGGCCTAGGCTCTGTCCGGGCCTTCTTCTAATCTGGGGAAGGGACACGGGAATGTGAAGGGCGGACCAGGGTGGGCTGTGATTTGGAAGGAGCGGAAAGGGCAAGGAGGTGGGAACGTTTGGGGCCAGTGGGTTGGAAGAGGTCAGCACGGGAGAAGAAAAGTTTTTGGGGAGCAATTGGGTGGGCGTGGATGACGGCGTGGGAGTGGAGGCAGAGGAAGTGGATGTATGGGGTGTAGGGGTGCATGTAGTGGGTGCAGGTGACGGCTTAGTATGCTGTGGTGTAGTGGATGTCTGAAGGGTGGGTGTCTTGGTGCGTTTATGTGTCTTGGGAGGTGGGGGGTGGACACAGTGGGAGAAGACAGACAGCTAGTGTGGATGTATGTTGTGTGGGTGTCTGCAAGTCTGGTGAGTTTGCTGCATGTGGCAACTACAGTAGAGGTGGTGAGTGCAGGTGTGGTGTATGGGGTGCATGTATGGCTGTCTGCTATTGTGGTGAGTGCAGGAAGAGGAGCAGTAACAGTGAGTGAAGGTGCAGTGCATGAGGGTGTGGATGTAGAGGGGACAGACAGGGAGGCGGAAGAGGTGGGCACACTGGGGGAAGTGGACGTTGTTGTGTGTGCAGGTGTCTGTTGGCTGTGTGAATGCTTGTGGTGGGAGGTGTGGTGCTTGTGTTTTGAAGTGTACTTCTTGTGTTTTGATGTCCCTGTCAGAGTGTCTGAATGTGTGCTTTGGACGGGTGAAGGGAGTGGGGTGTTGGAAGGGGTAGAGGAGGTTTGAGGGGGGACGGAATGGCCAGGGAAACTGGCTGCCGTCCAAGAGGAGGCCAGAGCCTGAAAAGATCTCTGTAGGGCAGACACGGCACTGTGAATGCCATCCAGATAGGCATTTGTCTGCTGCACCTCTGATGTTAGCCCCAGGATGGCATTGACGATGGTTGTCTGCCCTACAGAGATGGTTCTCAGGAGGTCAATAGCCTCCTCTGTGAGGGCAGCTGGGCTGACTGGGGCAGGGGAGTAGGTGCCTGGGGCAAAGGAGACACCCACCTTTCTGGGTGGGCAGGCACGGGCAACTCGGTGGGGAGCAGAAGGGAGGGCGGTGATGGAATAGGGGGCGGTGGAAGATAACAAGGTAGTGGTATGTGCACTAGGGTCCGCCACCACCTGGGGACCCCCATCGGAGGCGGTCTCAGAGTCACTACCTCCTGTGGTAGTAGCCTCCCCGTGGAAGTCCCCTCGCCCTCCCAACCACTGATCCCCTGGGCGTCCGTTGTCTCTGCCTTGGAGGATCCGTGGGCCACTGCCTCCTCACGTGCCGGTGCCTCAGCTCCCTCGCCTGATGTTGATGCTGTACCAAACCAACACAAGAAAACAGGGATGGGGAGACAAAACAGGAGAGACACGTGTAAATAGCTGAATACAGGTACATAATGGTCAGACATACACCCACCCAGAAAACACACCCAACAGCCAGCACCGTTCACTACGCCCATGGCCATGCCCCTGACTACTGACCAGAATACTGCTCTACACCCATCCCCTAAAATACCTTATGAGCAGAAGTAGGTGAAACCTGACAGGGACACCCCCACACCCTTTGGAGAACATACAGTAGATGGACACCAGTCAAATTCCCTGCTTCTAAGCAGCATGAGCCCTACTGCACACCCAGACATCCTTCTAGACTGAAGTATGGTCAATGAGTACTCACCCCCTTGTGACTGCTGTGCAGCCTTCAAGCGCCCATCCAGGTCTGGGTACGCCACCGCCAGGATCCGTCGCATGAGGGGGGTCAGTGCCCGAGAGGCACTCCTTCCACGTTGGGAGGACTTCCCCAGCTGGGCTTCAGTGATCTTTCGCGCCCAGCACCGCAGGCCCTCCCACCTCTTTCGACAGTGGATGCTCAGCCGGTTATAGACCCCCAGGGTCCGCACCTCCTTGGCAATGGCATGCCAATGTGCCCTCTTCTGGTGGGCGCTGACCTAGAAGGGCGACACAGAAATGGAACACAGAGGTCAGGCACTTGCTCAATAGGAACAGCTGGCTAATCGTCCACTATGTGACGGACAGTACTCTCAGACATGCAGGACAGTTGCACGCAGCATGCCATGCACCATAGCCCATGCAGGCTTAGAGGTGCACACATATGTACAATCAACACCAACCATTACACACACACAGTGCCCTCCAAACCCAGACTCACCTGTACCTCTGGCTGTCCGTACAGTTTCACGTACAGGGGCAGGACCCCGTCCACTAGCTTCTCCAGTTCTTCCTGGGTGAAGGCCGGGCCCTTTCCCCTGCAACACGTGGCACATCCATAGCCAGAGGCAGTCCACAGCAGTACACAGAGTGGAGTACCTGTCCACACGAGATCAGGGAGTCAAGTGATCAAACGATGACGAACGCACATACGTTCCGCGGCAGTGTGCACCGTCACCGCCGGCGGCGATCATGATACGCCAGGAATCCCCATTAGCACCCATGTTAACCAATGAGGGTGCGAACAGCGGTAAACACCGCCTTACGCTGTGACGTCAACCACTAGCGGTTTGAGGTCACTTCCACAATGAAAGGGCAGATTTTCAGTGGGCAGACATTTTGCCTTTACCTACGCTTCTACAATTAATTAATACTCACAATGCAGGCCCTACTAGCCACATGATGCACCTAGGCCTCTGTCCATTTACTATTGTAGCAAACATGAAATACTCTGTTCCCTTCTTGTGATGTACATGTATATCTGTCAGGTAGCAGTTATTGTAGAGACATCGCACTGATCAATGCCGTGCACGTATGATGACAAGTGTGCCTATGTATGTTTTTTCATCACTCCTTTTTGTAACCCCTCGTAGGTATCGACCCTTTTGGCGAGGAAGGGCACCATCTGTGCACAGACCACTTGTGGATATGGGGACCATGGTGGAGCGTCAGATCATTATCACTTACAGACTCACATGTGCAACTATTCAGGACCTTTGTGCATTACTGGATCCTGCACTAACTCCAGGAAATCGTAATCAGCATGCCATTCCAACTGAGGTGCAGGTGCTCTCTGCACTCCATTTCCTGGCCACGGGCTCATGGGTGCTGGGCATGGGTGCTGGTTTCTCACAGCCAATGTTCAGCCAGGTACTGACAAGATTTCTGAATGCATTTGTATAACATCTGCAATCCTATGTGAAGTTTCCCAAAAGTACTGACCTCCCTGCCATCAAGTCTGACTTCTATGCCTTTGCCAACATTCCCCATGTCATAGGTGCCATCGATGGCACACACATAGCTATCATCCCCCCAAGAGTGAGTGAACAGGTGTACAGAAACAGGAAGAACTTTCACCCCATGAACATCCAATTGGTATGTACTTCAGACCAGTACATTTCCCATGTTGTCAACACCAGAGCAGTACGCGCTCTATTGGCGACAAAAATGCAAAAACCCAGCACTCTCAAAACAACGTAATTTATGCATTGTGCTGATATGTTGTGGTTTAACCTTTTGCATTGCAGAGTTCAATCCTGAAAACTTATTTTTAATATGCTTACAAATACTGTTCCTTTGCAATGTATTGCTGCAGGTTTTCAGAGTGTGTTAGGGTGTGGCCCCTTTCCCGGGCCTTCCAGAGACTTTCCCTGCAACATGCCTGGGCATGGTTCTTGGCTGGGCCAAGACTCTATAAAAGAGAGCCAGCCCAACTCCCAGTGCTCACTATTCAGAGGTCCCGGTGCAGAGCAGCAGCTTCTTCTTGAGCTCCTGTCCCGGCGGCCTATTTGGATCTTCCAGTCTTCTGCCCTTCATCCTTCATTGGTGGTCATTGTTCCAGGCGGTAAGGCGGTGGTTGGACTGTTCCGACACCGTTATTGAGAATTTTCATATTCTTGGTTTAATTCTTAAATGAGTAACAGATTACTTGCGCGCTACCATTTCTTGACATTTATATGGTAGTTTACAAACAGGCAAGACGTGCGATTGGTTTCATAAAGGTTTGACTTTGTTATTCATTGCGTGCTACCATTTCTTGACATTGGCATGGTGGCTTAAGAATCGTCAAGACGCGCG
Organism: Pleurodeles waltl; assembly: GCF_031143425.1. NCBI lineage: Eukaryota > Metazoa > Chordata > Amphibia > Caudata > Salamandridae > Pleurodeles > Pleurodeles waltl. Next base: position 320,449,112 of record NC_090437.1, read on the forward strand.
ATTCGTTTTATGATGTTTAAGCATTGTTGTCCATTGCGTGCTACTATTTCTTGACATTTATATGATGTTTTGCGAATTGGCAAGACCCGCAACTCGTTTCATGAGGATTTAACTTTGTTGTTCATTGCACACTACCATTTCTTGACATTTACATGGTGGCTTAAGAATCAGCAAAAGAAGCGCAATTCGTTTCATTGTACTTTGATCTTGTTATTTATTGTGAGCTGTTATTTCTTGACATTTACATCGTGTTTTACGAATCGGCAAGACGTGCGATTCGATTAATGATGATTTGACTTTGATATTCATTGCGTGCTACCATTTCTTGGTATTTTACATGGTGACACTCGAATCGGCAAGACGCATGATTCTCTCCTCGAGTTTATTTCATGTTGTTTATTGTATGCCACTATGCTAAGATATTTATTATGTAATATTTGAGTTGACAAGTTATGTGATTTGTTTCCTGAATCCATATTGTGTTATTCATGGTGCACAATCCTTTTATGGTGTTTACTATATATATATATATATATATATCTGCAATATGTGCAATTTGTGTTGAAACATTTTAAGAGTACACAGAAGGCCAGAGTTTCTAGATGCAATATTGTATGGTCCTAGTATACATTCTCAAAACAGGATTTATATGACTGGTTTAAAATTTAGTCAGAATGTTTTTTTTCTTTTGATTCTCATGTAAAGGAAAGTACTTGAATAAGAAAGTTTTCATTTAATTCATCTTGATTCCCCTACAGGTATCTGGCCATCTTGAAACTTAGTCATTTTAAACTTAACTCTTAGATTGTTCCTGTTTTCAGAGTGATTAGGCTTAGAATCATAGTCTAGTATTGATTTCAGGAGATATAATTTTCATATCGTGTGTTCTAACCTTTTTATTACTACAGGTCTCCTTCCCAGCTGTTCGCTTCCTAATCCCCTCTTCCCCTCTTGAACTCTCTCAGTCTCTGTGATTTATCTATCAGCGTCTTGGAGCTGTTCAGTGGTGGACGTGTTGGGAACGTGCACAGACCACGAGGATCTGGTGACTCTGACACATGTGAATGCCATGTTTCCAGGTTCAGTCCATGATTCCTTTGTGTTGAGGAACAGTAGTGTGCCACAGAAGATGGAACAACTACAAGAGGACAGAGGGTGGATCACAGATACGTTTGCCTGTCACTAACTGACACATTGCAGAAAAACAGCCTGTCTGACTAAGGGACATAACAATGACGAGTCTGTATTGCACTATTTTGTAGGTGATTCTGGCTAGCCAAACTTGCGTTGGCTCCTGACATCAGTGAGGAATCCCAGGACGGATGCAGGGAGGAATTAGAATGAGGCCCATGGATGTACTAGGAGGGTAATAGAGCAAACTATAGGTCCCCTGAAGGCTACATTCCGGTGTCTACATATCTCTGGGGGTTCACTGGCCTATGGGCCTGATGAGGTGTGTAGAATAGTGGTGGCATGCTGCACAACGTGGCAGTGAGACATTCTATCACCCTCTTGGAGGTGGAGGGTGCTATAGGTCCTGATCAGCTACCTCAGAGAGGTGAGGAGAGTGATGGTGAGGATGAGGAAGGTGAAGATGTCAATTCCAGGAACCAACTCACACAACTCTACTTCCAATAACTGTGTGGGACTTAAGCCTGTCATTGGGGTTAGTGACTAATACTGTCAGTGTGCTCTGTCATATGGGGGGGGGTGATCATGATAAGCGATACATGGCCCACTTCTGCATGGTACAGACTGAAAATATATGCATTCCCTCCTTGCCACCATTTGGGCACACAGGACTACCATCATGCACAAAATTGACAATAAAGGTGTTCTCTGCCAGTTGCATCCATCCTCCACTTTGTTCACAATTTCAGACAGGGGACAGTGCTACAGGTGTGAAATGTGTTTTATTGGTAGAAGTGAGTGAATTGTGCAATATACAGTGATTGGAGTTGTAAGGGTTGGGGGTCCTCAAAACCAACTTGGTGGCAGCCTTGTTGGATGGAATTGATTGGTCCATTTTGTCAAACAGTACTTCAAATTGCCCTCAGCTAAGTGTTGTTGGGGAATGGGTGGGATGGTAGCTCTGTATTAGTAACAGATAATTGTTGCAGGGGGCCTTGTTCTTAGCTGGGTTTCCAGTGCCATATCTTGGCCTAAGAGTACGTTTGGGTGCCTGCTGTGGAGCTTCTTGGGGTGACATGGTTGGCCCTTGAGGTTCCTGGGAGGGTATTTCATGGGAGGTTTCTGCTGTTTGGGTCATCTGATGCTGGTTGTCCAGGGCATTTGTGGGGGCCTCTTGTCCGGTGTGGGAGTCAGACTGTTTTTTGACCAACTGCAGCAGTGCTCCAGCTATGGTGGCCATTTTGGCATTGTGCTCTTTCCACTGCTCCATGGCCTGTTGGTGTTGTTCCTGCTGCATCCTCTGACTTTGCTCCAGGGTGGGCACAATCTGTGCCAACTTGTCTTGGGTATGTTGGTATACCCCCAATACCTCTGAAATAATGTCCTGGGCTGCTGCATCCATCATGTGGCCTCCCCCCGGCCCACTGAGACCCTTGAACGTGCCCTAGCCCCCTGTGCCTGTGTCCCCTGCACAGGTCTGGCAGTGCCACTTGTACTGGGGCCCTCGCCTTCCTGCATGTTGGGAGTGGGAGACTGTGGCCTCTGTAGCTGTGTTCCACCAGTCTGTGGCCTGGGTACACCAGTGTGGGTACGCCTGCCCTTGCCTGCTGGTCTTGACTGGGTGGTAGGGGTGACAGTGGTTTCCTGGGTGGGGCTACTGCATGGTGAGAATCCAGGACTGTGTGAGGGGCCTGCCTGCTCATCAGTTTCCAGGGATCCTTCGCCAGTGTCTTGTGAGGTGCCTCTGTCTCCCCGGAGGGCAGTGGCACTCCTTGTCCCGCCCGTTAGGGTTGCATGGGTGGTGGTGCCTGTTGGGGGACATAGACATGTTTGTTACATACGCATGTAGGTTTGAGGTGTACAGAACTGGGCTATTTTGTGCTGGTGTTACTTTCAGTGGCCTTCCACAGTGCCTTTGTGAGGTTGACATTGCATTTTGCGCGAGTGTGGAGTTGCATTGTGGTGGCGGGTATTGTTCCATTGTGGGTACGTGCAGGGGTGGGTAGCTGTGCACAGCGGGATTGATGTGGCCATGTTAGTGGGTTTCAGGTCATGCAGGGGGGTGGATGTAGTGGGTAATGGCTGGGTGGGGTTTAGGTCCAGGTGGGTGTGGGTGGGTGGTGCATGTATTGCAGCTGTGGTGTATATGGGGTATTGTAGATGACTTACCCCAGTCCATTGCTCCAGTGAGTCCTGTGAGTCCCTCTGGGTGCAGGATGGCGAGTACCTTTTTTTCCCAGTCGGTGTAGTTGAATGGTGTTGGTGGGGGTCCTGCCCCAGTCTTCTGCACTGCGATGTGGTGCCTGGATGCCATGCCACGGACCTTCCCCAGCAGGTCGTTCCATCTCTTCTGGATGTTGTCCCTGGTGCATGGATGATGTCCCACTGCATTCACCCTGTTCACAATGGTCTGCCACAGCTACAATTTCCGGAAGATTTGTGGCTCCACCTTCAGGATCTCGTCCACCATGGTCCTTAACTCCCTTTCAGTGAAGCGTGAATTTTTTGGGGGGACATGGTGAGTCTGGTGGATGGTGTTGGGACTGGGGACGAGGTAACGCTGCTCTTCTGTGGGTCTATGTGCGTCTCCTGTATGCTGGCGTTCGCTGTCTAGCTCTGGTGCTCTCCGTCTTCTTGTCCTGCTTTCGTTGCAAGGGATTCTGGGGTGTGTCTGGGGGTGTTTTATGGGGTTCTGGATGTGTGTCAGGTGTTTGGGTGATAAGCCTGTCCAATGTGTACACTTCTTGGTGTTGAGTCCACTTGCAGCCCGTGTTGGTCGCAGCCGCCAATGGTCATCCGGCCTCCACTGTCCGCCGAGGTGATTTGTGCATCATTATTTGGAGGGCGGGATGTGGGTGTGCTTGGCGGTGGCGGGGTGGGGTGGGTCAGGATTCCCGCTGACATAGTGATGGCGGGGAGTTGTGGTCTGGGAATCTTTGGCGGGGTTGGGTTTTTTGTTCATTATATGGCGGGTTTCCATTCACCACCAACAGTGGGATTCTGTTCATCGCAGACACGGTGGTCGGCGGTCTTTCCCACCATGTTCATAATGACCGCCAAAGTCTCTTTCAAGCACAAAGTACCTGGTTTGTGTGAAAAATTTCCACAAAGGACCGCAGAGGAGAGGAAGCATGGGAAAAAAAGGGATGTGAGTCGATTTCTCGGGCCGCACATGCCGATGCGCCATTTAGTTTTCACGCAGGGACGGCTGTGCGTTGATTTCCGGCGCTCGGTCATGGATCCTCTGTGGTTTGCTGGGTTTTCAGATGCCTGGGGACGATGTGTGGATTTCTGGCACTGGCAGGACGAAGTCACAGAAGCTGCGTCGATCTGGTGGTCGTTGCGTCTAATTTTCTACCGCATGGCAGGCGCTGCGCCGATTCCTCTCTGGAAGTCGGGCTGCATCGTTCCGGCTCGGCTGTTCGTGGATCCAGTAGGGCCATGCGTCGAATTTCCGGTCTCTACGCTGGGGCTGCATCGATCTTCTCGTTGCGAAGTCATGCTGCGTCATTCCGGTTCGGCGTACGGTGAAATTTTCACTGTGGTGCAGGCTGTGCATTGTTTCTGGCAGGCTGTGCATCGAATTTTGCCGCACAAGGTGTCCTTCTTGTAGAGATGAAGTCTTTTTGGTCCTGAGACTTCAGGGAACATGAGGCAAACTCTATCCAAGCCCCTGGAGAGCAGTTCTTTACCACAGCCAGAGAGCAGCTAGGCAGCAGGGCAACAGCAAGGCAGCAGTCCTTCACAGAAACCAGACAGGTGAGTCCTTTGAGCAGCCAGGCAGGTCTTCTTGGCAGAATGCAGGTTCTGGTTCTCCTCTGCAGGAAGTGTCTGAGTTGGTAGGGGCAGAGGCCCTGTATAAATGCCCAAATGTGCCTTTGAAGTGGGTGAGATATCAAAGATTGGCTTAGAAGTGCACAAGGTCCCCTTTCAGTTCAATCCTCTCTGCCAGGGTCCCAGTAGGGGGTGTGGCAATCCTTTGTGAGAGGGAAAGCTACTGTCATTTGACATGCAAGTGTCAGGCTCTCCACCCTCCCAGCCCAGGAAGACCCAATCAAAGTGCAGATGTATGCAAGTGAGACTGAGTATCATGTGTTTGGGGTGTGTCTGAGTGAATGCACAAGGGAGCTGTCAACTAAGCCCAGCCAGATGTGGATTGTAAGGCCTAGAAGGATTTAAGTGCAGAGAAATGCTTTAAAAGTGGCATTTCTAAAATAGTAATATTAAATCCATCTTCTCCAGTAAGCAGGATTTTGTATCACCATTCTAGCCATACTAAACATGACCTTCCTAATCCTTTCAGATCAGCAGCTACCACTCAAACAATGTATGAGGGCAGCCCCAATGTTAGCCTATGAAGGGAGCAGGCCTCACAGTAGTGTAAAAACTAATTTAGGAGGTTTACACTACCAGGACATGTATACTACACAGGTACATGTCCTGCCTTTTGTCTACACAGCAGCCTGCCCTATGGGTTACCTAGGGCATACCTCAGGGGTGTCTTATATGCACACGTAACCTGCGAAGGGATTTGTGATGTCAATGCAGTCCAAGAGGTAATGGGTAACACATGCCTTAGCATGTGTTGGAGACAGGCCATCACATATATTCTGTTGTAGGTATGTGTAAATATAGTGTCTCAGACATAACTATGTAGTCCACCTACTCATTTAGATTAATACACATGTACCCACAGAGCACACATGTGCAAACATTTAGGTGGACACACTCTAGGTACACATGCACATATGCCCAATGTATGTGTGATTACATGCAGCAGACTCAGAAAAACACTTATAGGTAGAACAAACCAATTTCACTGTAATTGCATTGCTGCACAGACTTGCACATATAGCCATACCCCATATACCACATTGTAGCACAGCCGAGTAACATGTGAAGGGAATCAGGGTGCTGTCAGGGCCTACAATGGAAAAAGTGACGCAATTCTGACATGCATAAAAAATATTACGCAAATGCATCAAGACCACACTTCAACGTAAAAAAAGTATGCCTGGGCCCTGAGCAGCAATTTAAAGTTTACACTACTGTTAATGTGCCATGGTGAAAATTCGATGCATGACCGTCATGAGTCAATAAAAACGACGCATAACTGTCATGCGTCATTAAAAACGATGCATTAACCCAATGCATAAAAAAAGATGCATGACTGAAAAACGTCATGCACACACCCAGGAAGTGATGTACCAGGACATCCTGTCTACAAGCATGGTACAGTGAGTGTAGTTTCACTTTCCCTTTTTCAGTCTGTTCCCCTGTGACTGTGTGTGGTTGTGTTGCTGAGCTGCTGGTGGATTTGCGGAGCGTTTGGTGTATTTTGTAGTGTCCATTGTGCTGTGTCCTGTGTATTTTGTATGGATTTTGTATAATTAGTTGTATTTTGTGTAGTAAGTGTACTGTTTTTGTCACTGTATTCTGAGGTATTTGTCTGGGGTAGTTAAGTTGTTGGGGTAGTTTGGGTTAGTTTGAAGGGTTAAGTTTCCTTTGTTTTTCTTTTTTTGGTGAACTCCATTCACCAGGTGAATGTCGGAAAAGCAAGGATAGGCAGAATGTCTGCAGATGAGCTGGGCGATTCATCTGCCTCGTGGCACATTACCTCAGAATGATGCTACAACTGGGTAGCCGGGTGATCCTCGCCTACTCCACGGAGGCAAGGCAGCTGTGGTGAGTCAAGGTGCTCCATCACCTGATGCGGATTCTCATCACTGGAAGGAATGACCACCAGATCAAGCATTGCTGAGCTGATCTGGTGTCAAGGGAGCAGGATCTGCTGGACCATTTGGGGATAGAACTGTTGGTAAGTCTGCCATGGGCAGACAATCTCAGTTTTTAATGCATGTGCATGACAGTTGCAGATTAGTTTGAGTGCTGCATGCAATGGCTGTGAACATCTTGTATGCAACCTGTATGAAGAGTCTCTGCACCACTTTGGGCCTGATGTTCAAATGTATAACAAAGAGGATAATGCAGGACAGATGTATCATTAACCCTGCACAACCATCACAAAGTGTTGTAATGCATGCATAGTGTAACTTGGCAATAAGCAGCTACGAATGACACCTGCACCATGCAACAGGCATGAAAGGCTGTCCCCAAACAGTTTTGGGAGCCTAAAGTATAATCCTCTGAGTCAAAAGATAATTCTGTATGTATAATTTCCAATCACTCTGTGTGGCTGTCTGCTGAAGGATGGTGTGATATGTGAAGAGCCCCCATGTACTCAGCAGAAGTTGTGATGAACTGTTGTATATCCTGCTGAGTGTATTATTGACCTTCATATGAAGAGATGATGTTGGACCACACTGGCATCATGCTGTGACTCATCTGACTACACAAACACATGGCATTGAGTAAGGGGTGCATTGAGGGCCACAAGGACAGTATAGATGCAATTGGTGCTGCACCATGTAGTTCTATCGGCCCCTTTGTGTCAGTAGCCAAGGCCATGTAAGAGAGCTTTACAATACACTGGCTCCAGAATGCTGGCAGTCCATTTTCTGGTTCATTGTGTATCACAGACAGCCTATATGGTCACTCTAATCACACAGAGTCAGTAGCACAGGCCTGCTGTTTCTATCTCGCAGTATGGGTCTGCACTGCATCAGCTCCATCACTGGCACATCACTCCTTAACCTGCAACACCAGATGCATCCTTTGACCACTGAGCAAGTGTTTCTGTGTTGAGCCGTATTTCTATGCCCATGTTCTTAGCCCTCACTGGTCTAACAATGGTATACCATGGCACCAATGGCAGGCCGCACACTTTTGGCCATACATCCATGATTTAATTCTGACTTATTTTTAATGTGCTTACAAATACTGTTCCTTTGCAATGTATTGCTGCAGGTTTTCAGAGTGTGTTAGGGTGTGGCCCCTTTCCAGGGCCTTCCAGAGACTTTCCCTGCAACATGCTTGGGCATGGTTCTGAGCTGGGCCCGGACTCTATCAAAGAGAGCCAGCCCAACTCCCAGTGCTCACTATTCAGAGGTCCCGGTGCAGAGCAGCAGCTTCTTCCTGAGCTCCTGTCCCGGCGGCCTATTTGGATCTTCCAGTCTTCTGCCCTTCATCCTTCATTGGTGGTCATTGTTCCAGGTGGTAAGATGGTGGTTGGACTGTTCCGACACCATTATTGAGAATTTTCATATTCTTGGTTTAATTCTTAAATGAGTAACAGATTACTTGCGCGCTACCATTTCTTGACAGTTAGATGGTAGGTTACAACTAGGCAAGACGCATGATTTGTTTCATAAAGATTTGACTTTATTATTTATTGCGTGCTACCATTTCTTGACATTGGCATGGTGGCTTAAGAATCGGCAAGACGCGCAATTCGTTTTATGGTGTTTAAGCATTGTTGTCCATTGCGCGCTACTATTTCTTGACATTTACATGATGTTTTACGAATTGGCAAGACCCGCAACTCGTTTCATGAGGATTTAACTTTGTTGTTCATTGCGTGCTACCATTTCTTGACATTTACATGGTGGCTTAAGAATCGGCAAAAGAAGCGCGATTCGTTTCATTGTACTTTGATCTTGTTATTTATTGTGAGCTGTTATTTCTTGACATTTACATCGTGTTTTACGAATCGGCAAGACGCGCGATTCGATTAATGATGATTTGACTTTGATATTCATTGCGTGCTACCATTTCTTGGTATTTTACATGGTGACACTCGAATCGGCAAGACGCATGATTCTCTCCTCGAGTTTATTTCATGTTGTTTATTGTATGCCACTATGCTAAGATATTTATTATGTAATATTCGAGTTGACAAGTTATGTGATTTGTTTCCTGAATCCATATTGTGTTATTCATGGTGCACAATCCTTTTATGGTGTTTACTATATATATATATATATATATATATATATATATATATATATATATATCTGCAATATGTGCAATTTGTGTTGAAACATTTTAAGAGTACACAGAAGGCCAGAGTTTCTAGATGCAATATTGTATGGTCCTAGTATACATTCTCAAAACAGGATTTATATGACTGGTTTAAAATTTAGTCAGAATGTTTTTTTTCTTTTGATTCTCATGTAAAGGAAAGTACTTGAATAAGAAAGTTTTCATTTAATTCATCTTGATTCCCCTACAGGTATCTGGCCATCTTGAAACTTAGTCATTTTAAACTTAACTCTTAGATTGTTCCTGTTTTCAGAGTGATTAGGCTTAGAATCATAGTCTAGTATTGATTTCAGGAGATATAATTTTCATATCGTGTGTTCTAACCTTTTTATTACTACAGGTCTCCTTCCCAGCTGTTCCCTTCCTAATCCCCTCTTCCCCTCTTGAACTCTCTCAGTCTCTGTGATTTATCTATCAGAGTCTTGGAGCTGTTCAGTGGTGGACGTGTTGGGAACGTGCACAGACCACGAGGATCTGGTGACTCTGACACATGTGAATGCCATGTTTCCAGGTTCAGTCCATGATTCCTTTGTGTTGAGGAACAGTAGTGTGCCACAGAAGATGGAACAACTACAAGAGGACAGAGGGTGGATCACAGATACGTTTGCCTGTCACTAACTGACACATTGCAGAAAAACAGCCTGTCTGACTAAGGGACATAACAATGACGAGTCTGTATTGCACTATTTTGTAGGTGATTCTGGCTAGCCAAACTTGCGTTGGCTCCTGACATCAGTGAGGAATCCCAGGACGGATGCAGGGAGGAATTAGAATGAGGCCCATGGATGTACTAGGAGGGTAATAGAGCAAACTATAGGTCCCCTGAAGGCTACATTCCGGTGTCTACATATCTCTGGGGGTTCACTGGTCTATGGGCCTGATGAGGTGTGTAGAATAGTGGTGGCATGCTGCACAACGTGGCAGTGAGACATTCTATCACCCTCTTGGAGGTGGAGGGTGCTATAGGTCCTGATCAGCTACCTCAGAGAGGTGAGGAGAGTGATGGTGAGGATAAGGAAGGTGAAGATGTCAATTCCAGGAACCAACTCACACAACTCTACTTCCAATAACTGTGTGGGACTTAAGCCTGTCATTGGGGTTAGTGACTAATACTGTCAGTGTGCTCTGTCATATGGGGGGGGGTGATCATGATAAGCGATACATGGCCCACTTCTGCATGGTACAGACTGAAAATATATGCATTCCCTCCTTGCCACCATTTGGGCACACAGGACTACCATCATGCACAAAATTGACAATAAAGGTGTTCTCTGCCAGTTGCATCCATCCTCCACTTTGTTCACAATTTCAGACAGGGGACAGTGCTACAGGTGTGAAATGTGTTTTATTGGTAGAAGTGAGTGAATTGTGCAATATACAGTGATTGGAGTTGTAAGGGTTGGGGGTCCTCAAAACCAACTTGGTGGCAGCCTTGTTGGATGGAATTGATTGGTCCATTTTGTCAAACAGTACTTCAAATTGCCCTCAGCTAAGTGTTGTTGGGGAATGGGTGGGATGGTAGCTCTGTATTAGTAACAGATAATTGTTGCAGGGGGCCTTGTTCTTAGCTGGGTTTCCAGTGCCATATCTTGGCCTAAGAGTACGTTTGGGTGCCTGCTGTGGAGCTTCTTGGGGTGACATGGTTGGCCCTTGAGGTTCCTGGGAGGGTATTTCATGGGAGGTTTCTGCTGTTTGGGTCATCTGATGCTGGTTGTCCAGGGCATTTGTGGGGGCCTCTTGTCCGGTGTGGGAGTCAGACTGTTTTTTGACCAACTGCAGCAGTGCTCCAGCTATGGTGGCCATTTTGGCATTGTGCTCTTTCCACTGCTCCATGGCCTGTTGGTGTTGTTCCTGCTGCATCCTCTGACTTTGCTCCAGGGTGGGCACAATCTGTGCCAACTTGTCTTGGGTATGTTGGTATACCCCCAATACCTCTGAAATAATGTCCTGGGCTGCTGCATCCATCATGTGGCCTCCCCCCGGCCCACTGAGACCCTTGAACGTGCCCTAGCCCCCTGTGCCTGTGTCCCCTGCACAGGTCTGGCAGTGCCACTTGTACTGGGGCCCTCGCCTTCCTGCATGTTGGGAGTGGGAGACTGTGGCCTCTGTAGCTGTGTTCCACCAGTCTGTGGCCTGGGTACACCAGTGTGGGTACGCCTGCCCTGGCCTGCTGGTCTTGACTGGGTGGTAGGGGTGACAGTGGTTTCCTGGGTGGGGCTACTGCATGGTGAGAATCCAGGACTGTGTGAGGGGCCTGCCTGCTCATCAGTTTCCAGGGATCCTTCGCCAGTGTCTTGTGAGGTGCCTCTGTCTCCCCGGAGGGCAGTGGCACTCCTTGTCCCGCCCGTTAGGGTTGCATGGGTGGTGGTGCCTGTTGGGGGACATAGACATGTTTGTTACATACGCATGTAGGTTTGAGGTGTACAGAACTGGGCTATTTTGTGCTGGTGTTACTTTCAGTGGCCTTCCACAGTGCCTTTGTGAGGTTGACATTGCATTTTGCGCGAGTGTGGAGTTGCATTGTGGTGGCGGGTATTGTTCCATTGTGGGTACGTGCAGGGGTGGGTAGCTGTGCACAGCGGGATTGATGTGGCCATGTTAGTGGGTTTCAGGTCATGCAGGGGGGTGGATGTAGTGGGTAATGGCTGGGTGGGGTTTAGGTCCAGGTGGGTGTGGGTGGGGTGGTGCATGTATTGCAGCTGTGGTGTATATGGGGTATTGTAGATGACTTACCCCAGTCCATTGCTCCAGTGAGTCCTGTGAGTCCCTCTGGGTGCAGGATGGCGAGTACCTTTTTTTCCCAGTCGGTGTAGTTGAATGGTGTTGGTGGGGGTCCTGCCCCAGTCTTCTGCACTGCGATGTGGTGCCTGGATGCCATGCCACGGACCTTCCCCAGCAGGTCGTTCCATCTCTTCTGGATGTTGTCCCTGGTGCATGGATGATGTCCCACTGCATTCACCCTGTTCACAATGGTCTGCCACAGCTACAATTTCCGGAAGATTTGTGGCTCCACCTTCAGGATCTCGTCCACCATGGTCCTTAACTCCCTTTCAGTGAAGCGTGAATTTTTTGGGGGGACATGGTGAGTCTGGTGGATGGTGTTGGGACTGGGGACGAGGTAACGCTGCTCTTCTGTGGGTCTATGTGCGTCTCCTGTATGCTGGCGTTCGCTGTCTAGCTCTGGTGCTCTCCGTCTTCTTGTCCTGCTTTCGTTGCAAGGGATTCTGGGGTGTGTCTGGGGGTGTTTTATGGGGTTCTGGATGTGTGTCAGGTGTTTGGGTGATAAGCCTGTCCAATGTGTGCACTTCTTGGTGTTGAGTCCACTTGCAGCCCGTGTTGGTCGCAGCCGCCAATGGTCATCCGGCCTCCACTGTCCGCCGAGGTGATTTGTGCATCATTATTTGGAGGGCGGGATGTGGGTGTGCTTGGCGGTGGCGGGGTGGGGTGGGTCAGGATTCCCGCTGACATAGTGATGGCGGGGAGTGGTGGTCTGGGAATCTTTGGCGGGGTTGGGTTTTTTGTTCATTATATGGCGGGTTTCCATTCACCACCAACAGCGGGATTCTGTTCATCGCAGACACGGTGGTCGGCGGTCTTTCCCACCATGTTCATAATGACCGCCAAAGTCTCTTTCAAGCACAAAGTACCTGGTTTGTGTGAAAAATTTCCACAAAGGACCGCAGAGGAGAGGAAGCATGGGAAAAAAAGGGATGTGAGTCGATTTCTCGGGCCGCACATGCCGATGCGCCATTTAGTTTTCACGCAGGGACGGCTGTGCGTTGATTTCCGGCGCTCGGTCATGGATCCTCTGTGGTTTGCTGGGTTTTCAGATGCCTGGGGACGATGTGTGGATTTCTGGCACTGGCAGGACGAAGTCACAGAAGCTGCGTCGATCTGGTGGTCGTTGCGTCTAATTTTCTACCGCATGGCAGGCGCTGCGCCGATTCCTCTCTGGAAGTCGGGCTGCATCGTTCCGGCTCGGCTGTTCGTGGATCCAGTAGGGCCATGCGTCGAATTTCCGGTCTCTACGCTGGGGCTGCATCGATCTTCTCGTTGCGAAGTCATGCTGCGTCATTCCGGTTCGGCGTACGGTGAAATTTTCACTGTGGTGCAGGCTGTGCATTGTTTCTGGCAGGCTGTGCATCGAATTTTGCCGCACAAGGTGTCCTTCTTGTAGAGATGAAGTCTTTTTGGTCCTGATACTTCAGGGAACATGAGGCAAACTCTATCCAAGCCCCTGGAGAGCAGTTCTTTACCACAGCCAGAGAGCAGCTAGGCAGCAGGGCAACATCAAGGCAGCAGTCCTTCACAGAAACCAGACAGGTGAGTCCTTTGAGCAGCCAGGCAGGTCTTCTTGGCAGAATGCAGGTTCTGGTTCTCCTCTGCAGGAAGTGTCTGAGTTGGTAGGGGCAGAGGCCCTGTATAAATGCCCAAATGTGCCTTTGAAGTGGGTGAGATATCAAAGATTGGCTTAGAAGTGCACAAGGTCCCCTTTCAGTTCAATCCTCTCTGCCAGGGTCCCAGTAGGGGGTGTGGCAATCCTTTGTGAGAGGGAAAGCTACTGTCATTTGACATGCAAGTGTCAGGCTCTCCACCCTCCCAGCCCAGGAAGACCCAATCAAAGTGCAGATGTATGCAAGTGGGACTGAGTATCATGTGTTTGGGGTGTGTCTGAGTGAATGCACAAGGGAGCTGTCAACTAAGCCCAGCCAGATGTGGATTGTAAGGCCTAGAAGGATTTAAGTGCAGAGAAATGCTCTAAAAGTGGCATTTCTAAAATAGTAATATTAAATCCATCTTCTCCAGTAAGCAGGATTTTGTATCACCATTCTAGCCATACTAAACATGACCTTCCTAATCCTTTCAGATCAGCAGCTACCACTCAAACAATGTATGAGGGCAGCCCCAATGTTAGCCTATGAAGGGAGCAGGCCTCACAGTAGTGTAAAAACTAATTTAGGAGGTTTACACTACCAGGACATGTATACTACACAGGTACATGTCCTGCCTTTTGTCTACACAGCACCCTGCCCTATGGGTTACCTAGGGCATACCTCAGGGGTGTCTTATATGCACACGTAACCTGCGAAGGGATTTGTGATGTCAATGCAGTCCAAGAGGTAATGGGCGACACATGCCTTAGCATGTGTTTGGAGACAGGCCATCACATATATTCTGTTGTAGGTATGTGTAAATATAGTGTCTCAGACATAACTATGTAGTCCACCTACTCATTTAGATTAATACACATGTACCCACAGAGCACACATGTGCAAACATTTAGGTGGACACACTCTAGGTACACATGCACATATGCCCAATGTATGTGTGATTACATGCAGCAGACTCAGAAAAACACTTATAGGTAGAACAAACCAATTTCACTGTAATTGCATTGCTGCACAGACTTGCACATATAGCCATTCCCCATATACCACATTGTAGCACAGCCGAGTAACTTGTGAAGGGAATCAGGGTGCTGTCAGGGCCTACAATGCAAAAAGTGACGCAATTCTGACATGCATAAAAAATATTACGCAAATGCATCAAGACCACACTGCAACGTAAAAAAAAGTATGCCTGGGCCCTGAGCAGCAATTTAAAGTTTACACTACTGTTAATGTGCCATGGTGAAAATTCGATGCATGACCGTCATGAGTCAATAAAAACGACGCATAACTGTCATGCGTCATTAAAAACGATGCATTAACCCAATGCATAAAAAAAGATGCATGACTGAAAAACGTCATGCACACACCCAGGAAGTGATGTACCAGGACATCCTGTCTACAAGCATGGTACAGTGAGTGTAGTTTCACTTTCCCTTTTTCAGTCTGTTCCCCTGTGACTGTGTGTGGTTGTGTTGCTGAGCTGCTGGTGGATTTGCGGAGCGTTTGGTGTATTTTGTAGTGTCCATTGTGCTGTGTCCTGTGTATTTTGTATGGATTTTGTATAATTAGTTGTATTTTGTGTAGTAAGTGTACTGTTTTTGTCACTGTATTCTGAGGTATTTGTCTGGGGTAGTTAAGTTGTTGGGGTAGTTTGGGTTAGTTTGAAGGGTTAAGTTTCCTTTGTTTTTCTTTTTTTGGTGAACTCCTTTCACCAGGTGAATGTCGGAAAAGCAAGGATAGGCAGAATGTCTGCAGATGAGCTGGGCGATTCATCTGCCTCGTGGCACATTACCTCAGAATGATGCTACAACTGGGTAGCCGGGTGATCCTCGCCTACTCCACGGAGGCAAGGCAGCTGTGGTGAGTCAAGGTGCTCCATCACCTGATGCGGATTCTCATCACTGGAAGGAATGACCACCAGATCAAGCATTGCTGAGCTGATCTGGTGTCAAGGGAGCAGGATCTGCTGGACCATTTGGGGATAGAACTGTTGGTAAGTCTGCCATGGGCAGACAATCTCAGTTTTTAATGCATGTGCATGACAGTTGCAGATTAGTTTGAGTGCTGCATGCAATGGCTGTGAACATCTTGTATGCAACCTGTATGAAGAGTCTCTGCACCACTTTGGGCCTGATGTTCAAATGTATAACAAAGAGGATAATGCAGGACAGATGTATCATTAACCCTGCACAACCATCACAAAGTGTTGTAATGCATGCATAGTGTAACTTGGCAATAAGCAGCTACGAATGACACCTGCACCATGCAACAGGCATGAAAGGCTGTCCCCAAACAGTTTTGGGAGCCTAAAGTATAATCCTCTGAGTCAAAAGATAATTCTGTATGTATAATTTCCAATCACTCTGTGTGGCTGTCTGCTGAAGGATGGTGTGATATGTGAAGAGCCCCCATGTACTCAGCAGAAGTTGTGATGAACTGTTGTATATCCTGCTGAGTGTATTATTGACCTTCATATGAAGAGATGATGTTGGACCACACTGGCATCATGCTGTGACTCATCTGACTACACAAACACATGGCATTGAGTAAGGGGTGCATTGAGGGCCACAAGGACAGTATAGATGCAATTGGTGCTGCACCATGTAGTTCTATCGGCCCCTTTGTGTCAGTAGCCAAGGCCATGTAAGAGAGCTTTACAATACACTGGCTCCAGAATGCTGGCAGTCCATTTTCTGGTTCATTGTGTATCACAGACAGCCTATATGGTCACTCTAATCACACAGAGTCAGTAGCACAGGCCTGCTGTTTCTATCTCGCAGTATGGGTCTGCACTGCATCAGCTCCATCACTGGCACATCACTCCTTAACCTGCAACACCAGATGCATCCTTTGACCACTGAGCAAGTGTTTCTGTGTTGAGCCGTATTTCTATGCCCATGTTCTTAGCCCTCACTGGTCTAACAATGGTATACCATGGCACCAATGGCAGGCCGCACACTTTTGGCCATACATCCATGATTTAATTCTGACTTATTTTTAATGTGCTTACAAATACTGTTCCTTTGCAATGTATTGCTGCAGGTTTTCAGAGTGTGTTAGGGTGTGGCCCCTTTCCAGGGCCTTCCAGAGACTTTCCCTGCAACATGCTTGGGCATGGTTCTGAGCTGGGCCCGGACTCTATCAAAGAGAGCCAGCCCAACTCCCAGTGCTCACTATTCAGAGGTCCCGGTGCAGAGCAGCAGCTTCTTCCTGAGCTCCTGTCCCGGCGGCCTATTTGGATCTTCCAGTCTTCTGCCCTTCATCCTTCATTGGTGGTCATTGTTCCAGGTGGTAAGATGGTGGTTGGACTGTTCCGACACCATTATTGAGAATTTTCATATTCTTGGTTTAATTCTTAAATGAGTAACAGATTACTTGCGCGCTACCATTTCTTGACAGTTAGATGGTAGGTTACAACTAGGCAAGACGCATGATTTGTTTCATAAAGATTTGACTTTATTATTTATTGCGTGCTACCATTTCTTGACATTGGCATGGTGGCTTAAGAATCGGCAAGACGCGCAATTCGTTTTATGGTGTTTAAGCATTGTTGTCCATTGCGCGCTACTATTTCTTGACATTTACATGATGTTTTACGAATTGGCAAGACCCGCAACTCGTTTCATGAGGATTTAACTTTGTTGTTCATTGCGTGCTACCATTTCTTGACATTTACATGGTGGCTTAAGAATCGGCAAAAGAAGCGCGATTCGTTTCATTGTACTTTGATCTTGTTATTTATTGTGAGCTGTTATTTCTTGACATTTACATCGTGTTTTACGAATCGGCAAGACGCGCGATTCGATTAATGATGATTTGACTTTGATATTCATTGCGTGCTACCATTTCTTGGTATTTTACATGGTGACACTCGAATCGGCAAGACGCATGATTCTCTCCTCGAGTTTATTTCATGTTGTTTATTGTATGCCACTATGCTAAGATATTTATTATGTAATATTCGAGTTGACAAGTTATGTGATTTGTTTCCTGAATCCATATTGTGTTATTCATGGTGCACAATCCTTTTATGGTGTTTACTATATATATATATATATATATATATATATATATATATATATCTGCAATATGTGCAATTTGTGTTGAAACATTTTAAGAGTACACAGAAGGCCAGAGTTTCTAGATGCAATATTGTATGGTCCTAGTATACATTCTCAAAACAGGATTTATATGACTGGTTTAAAATTTAGTCAGAATGTTTTTTTTCTTTTGATTCTCATGTAAAGGAAAGTACTTGAATAAGAAAGTTTTCATTTAATTCATCTTGATTCCCCTACAGGTATCTGGCCATCTTGAAACTTAGTCATTTTAAACTTAACTCTTAGATTGTTCATGTTTTCAGAGTGATTAGGCTTAGAATCATAGTCTAGTATTGATTTCAGGAGATATAATTTTCATATCGTGTGTTCTAACCTTTTTATTACTACAGGTCTCCTTCCCAGCTGTTCCCTTCCTAATCCCCTCTTCCCCTCTTGAACTCTCTCAGTCTCTGTGATTTATCTATCAGAGTCTTGGAGCTGTTCAGTGGTGGACGTGTTGGGAACGTGCACAGACCACGAGGATCTGGTGACTCTGACACATGTGAATGCCATGTTTCCAGGTTCAGTCCATGATTCCTTTGTGTTGAGGAACAGTAGTGTGCCACAGAAGATGGAACAACTACAAGAGGACAGAGGGTGGATCACAGATACGTTTGCCTGTCACTAACTGACACATTGCAGAAAAACAGCCTGTCTGACTAAGGGACATAACAATGACGAGTCTGTATTGCACTATTTTGTAGGTGATTCTGGCTAGCCAAACTTGCGTTGGCTCCTGACATCAGTGAGGAATCCCAGGACGGATGCAGGGAGGAATTAGAATGAGGTCCATGGATGTACTAGGAGGGTAATAGAGCAAACTATAGGTCCCCTGAAGGCTACATTCCGGTGTCTACATATCTCTGGGGGTTCACTGGCCTATGAGCCTGATGAGGTGTGTAGAATAGTGGTGGCCTGCTGCATGCTGCACAACGTGGCAGTGAGACATTCTATCACCCTCTTGGAGGTGGAGGGTGCTATAGGTCCTGATCAGCTACCTCAGAGAGGTGAGGAGAGTGATGGTGAGGATGAGGAAGGTGAAGATGTCAATTCCAGGAACCAACTCACACAACTCTACTTCCAATAACTGTGTGGGACTTAAGCCTGTCATTGGGGTTAGTGACTAATACTGTCAGTGTGCTCTGTCATATGGGGGGGGGGTGATCATGATAAGCGATACATGGCCCACTTCTGCATGGTACAGACTGAAAATATATGCATTCCCTCCTTGCCACCATTTAGGCACACAGGACTACCATCATGCACAAAATTGACAATAAAGGTGTTCTCTGCCAGTTGCATCCATCCTCCACTTTGTTCACAATTTCAGACAGGGGGCAGGGCTACAGGTGTGAAATGTGTTTTATTGGTAGAAGTGAGTGAATTGTGCAATATACAGTGATTGGAGTTGTAAGGGTTGGGGATCCTCAAAACCAACTTGGTGGCAGCCTTGTTGGATGGAATTGATTGGTCCATTTTGTCAAACAGTACTTCAAATTGCCCTCAGCTAAGTGTTGTTGGGGAATGGGTGGGATGGTAGCTCTGTATTAGTAACAGATAATTGTTGCAGGGGGCCTTGTTCTTAGCTGGGTTTCCAGTGCCATATCTTGGCCGAAGAGTACGTTTGGGTGCCTGCAGTGGAGCTTCTTGGGGTGACATGGTTGGCCCTTGAGGTTCCTGGGAGGGTATTTCATGGGAGGTTTCTGCTGTTTGGGTCATCTGATGCTGGTTGTCCAGGGCATTTGTGGGGGCCTCTTGTCCGGTGTGGGAGTCAGACTGTTTTTTGACCAACTGCAGCAGTGCTCCAGCTATGGTGGCCATTTTGGCATTGTGCTCTTTCCACTGCTCCATGGCCTGTTGGTGTTGTTCCTGCTGCATCCTCTGACTTTGCTCCAGGGTGGGCACAATCTGTGCCAACTTGTCTTGGGTATGTTGGTATACCCCCAATACCTCTGAAATAATGTCCTGGGCTGCTGCATCCATCATGTGGCCTCCCCCCGGCCCACTGAGACCCTTGAACGTGCCCTAGCCCCCTGTGCCTGTGTCCCCTGCACAGGTCTGTCAGTGCCACTTGTACTGGGGCCCTCGCCTTCCTGCATGTTGGGAGTGGGAGACTGTGGCCTCTGTAGCTGTGTTCCACCAGTCTGTGGCCTGGGTACACCAGTGTGGGTACGCCTGCCCTGGCCTGCTGGTCTTGACTGGGTGGTAGGGGTGACAGTGGTTTCCTGGGTGGGGCTACTGCATGGTGAGAATCCAGGACTGTGTGAGGGGCCTGCCTGCTCATCAGTTTCCAGGGATCCTTCGCCAGTGTCTTGTGAGGTGCCTCTGTCTCCCCGGAGGGCAGTGGCACTCCTTGTCCCGCCCGTTAGGGTTGCATGGGTGGTGGTGCCTGTTGGGGGACATAGACATGTTTGTTACATATGCATGTAGGTTTGAGGTGTACAGAACTGGGCTATTTTGTGCTGGTGTTACTTTCAGTGGCCTTCGACGGTGCCTTTGTGAGGTTGACATTGCATTTTGCGCCAGTGTGGAGTTGCATTGTGGTGGCGGGTATTGTTCCATTGTGGGTACGTGCAGGGGTGGGTAGCTGTGCACAGCGGGATTGATGTGGCCATGTTAGTGGGTTTCAGGTCATGCAGGGGGGTGGATGTAGTGGGTAATGGCTGGGTGGGGTTTAGGTCCAGGTGGGTGTGGGTGGGGTGGTGCATGTATTGCAGCTGTGGTGTATATGGGGTATTGTAGATGACTTACCCCAGTCCATTGCTCCAGTGAGTCCTGTGAGTCCCTCTGGGTGCAGGATGGCGAGTATCTTTTTTTCCCAGTCGGTGTAGTTGAATGGTGTTGGTGGGGGTCCTGCCCCAGTCTTCTGCACTGCGATGTGGTGCCTGGATGCCATGCCACGGACCTTCCCCAGCAGGTCGTTCCATCTCTTCTGGATGTTGTCCCTGGTGCATGGATGATGTCCCACTGCATTCACCCTGTTCACAATGGTCTGCCACAGCTACAATTTCCGGAAGATTTGTGGCTCCACCTTCAGGATCTCGTCCACCATGGTCCTTAACTCCCTTTCAGTGAAGCGTGAATTTTTGGGGGGGACATGGTGAGTCTGGTGGATGGTGTTGGGACTGGGGACGAGGTAACGGTGCTCTTCTGTGGGTCTATGTGCGTCTCCTGTATGCTGGCGTTCGCTGTCTAGCTCTGGTACTCTCCATCTTCTTGTCCTGCTTTTGTTGCAAGGGATTCTGGGGTGTGTCTGGGGGTGTTTTATGGGGTTCTGGATGTGTGTCAGGTATTTGGGTGATACGTCTGTCCAATGTGTGCACTTCTTGGTGTTGAGTCCACTTGCCGCCCGTGTTGGTCGCAGCCGCCAATGGTCATCCGGCCTCCACTGTCCGCCGAGGTGATTTGTGCATCATTATTTGGAGGGCGGGATGTGGGTGTGCTTGGCGGTGGCGGGTGGGGTGGGTCAGGATTCCCGCTGACATAGTGATGGCGGGGAGTGGTGGTCTGGGAATCTTTGGCGGGGTTGGGTTTTTTGTTCATTATATGGCGGGTTTCCATTCACCACCAGCAGCGGGATTCTGTTCATCGCAGACACGGTGGTCGGCGGTCTTTCCCACCATGTTCATAATGACCGCCAAAGTCTCTTTCAAGCACAAAGTACCTGGTTTGTGTGAAAAATTTCCACAAAGGACCGCAGAGGAGAGGAAGCATGGGAAAAAAAGGGATGTGAGTCGATTTCTCGGGCCGCACATGCCGATGCGCCATTTAGTTTTCACGCAGGGACGGCTGTGCGTTGATTTCCGGCGCTCGGTCATGGATCCTCTGTGGTTTGCTGGGTTTTCAGATGCCCGGGGACGATGTGTGGATTTCTGGCACTGGCAGGACGAAGTCACAGAAGCTGCGTCGATCTGGTGGTCGTTGCGTCTAATTTTCTACCGCATGGCAGGCGCTGCGTCGATTCCTCTCTGGAAGTCGGGCTGCATCGTTCCGGCTCGGCTGTGCGTGGATCCAGTAGGGCCATGCGTCGAATTTCCGGTCTCTACGCTGGGGCTGCATCGATCTTCTCGTTGCGAAGTCATGCTGCGTCATTCCGGTTCGGCGTACGGTGAAATGTTCACTGTGGTGCAGGCTGTGCATTGTTTCTGGCAGGCTGTGCATCGAATTTTGCCACACAAGGTGTCCTTCTTGTAGAGATGAAGTCTTTTTGGTCCTGAGACTTCAGGGAACATGAGGCAAACTCTATCCAAGCCCCTGGAGAGCAGTTCTTTACCACAGCCAGAGAGCAGCTAGGCAGCAGGGCAACAGCAAGGCAGCAGTCCTTCACAGAAACCAGACAGGTGAGTCCTTTGAGCAGCCAGGCAGGTCTTCTTGGCAGAATGCAGGTTCTGGTTCTCCTCTGCAGGAAGTGTCTGAGTTGGTAGGGGCAGAGGCCCTGTATAAATGCCCAAATGTGCCTTTGAAGTGGGTGAGATATCAAAGATTGGCTTAGAAGTGCACAAGGTCCCCTTTCAGTTCAATCCTCTCTGCCAGGGTCCCAGTAGGGGGTGTGGCAATCCTTTGTGAGAGGGAAAGCTACTGTCCTTTGACATGCAAGTGTCAGGCCCTCCACCCTCCCAGCCCAGGAAGACCCAATCAAAGTGCAGATGTATGCAAGTGAGACTGAGTATCATGTGTTTGGGGTGTGTCTGAGTGAATGCACAAGGGAGCTGTCAACTAAGCCCAGCCAGATGTGGATTGTAAGGCCTAGAAGGATTTAAGTGCAGAGAAATGCTCTAAAAGTGGCATTTCTAAAATAGTAATATTAAATCCATCTTCTCCAGTAAGCAGGATTTTGTATCACCATTCTAGCCATACTAAACATGACCTTCCTAATCCTTTCAGATCAGCAGCTACCACTCAAACAATGTATGAGGGCAGCCCCAATGTTAGCCTATGAAGGGAGCAGGCCTCACAGTAGTGTAAAAACTAATTTAGGAGTTTTACACTACCAGGACATGTATACTACACAGGTACATGTCCTGCCTTTTGTCTACACAGCACCCTGCCCTATGGGTTACCTAGGGCATACCTCAGGGGTGTCTTATATGCACACGTAACCTGCGAAGGGATTTGTGATGTCAATGCAGTCCAAGAGGTAATGGGTGACACATGCCTTAGCATGTGTTGGAGACAGGCCATCACATATATTCTGTTGTAGGTATGTGTAAATATAGTGTCTCAGACATAACTATGTAGTCCACCTACTCATTTAGATTAATACACATGTACCCACAGAGCACACATGTGCAAACATTTAGGTGGACACACTCTAGGTACACATGCACATATGCCCAATGTATGTGTGATTACATGCAGCAGACTCAGAAAAACACTTATAGGTAGAACAAACCAATTTCACTGTAATTGCATTGCTGCACAGACTTGCACATATAGCCATACCCCATATACCACATTGTAGCACAGCCGAGTAACATGTGAAGGGAATCAGGGTGCTGTCAGGGCCTACAATGCAAAAAGTGACGCAATTCTGACATGCATAAAAAATATTACGCAAATGCATCAAGACCACACTGCAACGTAAAAAAAAGTATGCCTGGGCCCTGAGCAGCAATTTAAAGTTTACACTACTGTTAATGTGCCATGGTGAAAATTCGATGCATGACCGTCATGAGTCAATAAAAACGACGCATAACTGTCATGCGTCATTAAAAACGATGCATTAACCCAATGCATAAAAAAAGATGCATGACTGAAAAACGTCATGCACACACCCAGGAAGTGATGTACCAGGACATCCTGTCTACAAGCATGGTACAGTGAGTGTAGTTTCACTTTCCCTTTTTCAGTCTGTTCCCCTGTGACTGTGTGTGGTTGTGTTGCTGAGCTGCTGGTGGATTTGCGGAGCGTTTGGTGTATTTTGTAGTGTCCATTGTGCTGTGTCCTGTGTATTTTGTATGGATTTTGTATAATTAGTTGTATTTTGTGTAGTAAGTGTACTGTTTTTGTCACTGTATTCTGAGGTATTTGTCTGGGGTAGTTAAGTTGTTGGGGTAGTTAAGTTGTTGGGGTAGTTTGGGTTAGTTTGAAGGGTTAAGTTTCTTTTGTTTTTCTTTTTTTGGTGAACTCCATTCACCAGGTGAATGTCGGAAAAGCAAGGATAGGCAGAATGTCTGCAGATGAGCTGGGCGATTCATCTGCCTCGTGGCACATTACCTCAGAATGATGCTACAACTGGGTAGCCGGGTGATCCTCGCCTACTCCACGGAGGCAAGGCAGCTGTGGTGAGTCAAGGTGCTCCATCACCTGATGCGGATTCTCATCACTGGAAGGAATGACCACCAGATCAAGCATTGCTGGGCTGATCTGGTGTCAAGGGAGCAGGATCTGCTGGACCATTTGGGGATAGAACTGTTGGTAAGTCTGCCATGGGCAGACAATCTCAGTTTTTAATGCATGTGCATGACAGTTGCAGATTAGTTTGAGTGCTGCATGCAATGGCTGTGAACATCTTGTATGCAACCTGTATGAAGAGTCTCTGCACCACTTTGGGCCTGATGTTCAAATGTATAACAAAGAGGATAATGCAGGACAGATGTATCATTAACCCTGCACAACCATCACAAAGTGTTGTAATGCATGCATAGTGTAACTTGGCAATAAGCAGCTACGAATGACACCTGCACCATGCAACAGGCATGAAAGGCTGTCCCCAAACAGTTTTGGGAGCCTAAAGTATAATCCTCTGAGTCAAAAGATAATTCTGTATGTATAATTTCCAATCACTCTGTGTGGCTGTCTGCTGAAGGATGGTGTGATATGTGAAGGGCCCCCATGTACTCAGCAGAAGTTGTGATGAACTGTTGTATATCCTGCTGAGTGTATTATTGACCTTCATATGAAGAGATGATGTTGGACCACACTGGCATCATGCTGTGACTCATCTGACTACACAAACACATGGCATTGAGTAAGGGGTGCATTGAGGGCCACAAGGACAGTATAGATGCAATTGGTGCTGCACCATGTAGTTCTATCGGCCCCTTTGTGTCAGTAGCCAAGGCCATGTAAGAGAGCTTTACAATACACTGGCTCCAGAATGCTGGCAGTCCATTTTCTGGTTCATTGTGTATCACAGACAGCCTATATGGTCACTCTAATCACACAGAGTCAGTAGCACAGGCCTGCTGTTTCTAACTCACAGTATGGGTCTGCACTGCATCAGCTCCATCACTGGCACATCACTCCTTAACCTGCAACACCAGATGCATCCTTTGACCACTGAGCAAGTGTTTCTGTGTTGAGCCGTATTTCTATGCCCATGTTCTTAGCCCTCACTGGTCTAACAATGGTATACCATGGCACCAATGGCAGGCCACACACTTTTGGCCATACATCCATGATTTAATTATGTCAGTGTGCAGGTAAGTACACAAACATCTTATGTGTACACTCCCCTAGCAATTTTGAAAGTGTGTTTGCCTTGTGATGGCCACACATATTACTTACTTATATGAAGGATGTATAATGCCATTCCTCAACACCTTGGAATACCCACACAACCCCAGGGTAATAGTTGTCAGTTTGCTGTGACAATGATATAGATTTCTAAAGCATCTGATCCTGGCTACAATGCTATGGGTATTCTAATGGGCCAGCCACTGCAACAACCACAGCATGCCCCTAAGATGGAATCTACATTATCTAGCAATTTTATATGGTCATGTAGTTGTTGTGCTAATTGGCAGCTGCATGACAATGCCTTGACTATATAGTGCAGTGAGAAGCACTGCAGGAGTGTCTGAGACAGTGATGGTATGTAGGTGCCTGGGGCTACCTGCTCTGAGAGTATGGGGGTTATTCTAACTTTGGAGGAGGTGTTAATCCGTCCCAAAAGTGACGGAAAAGTGACGGATTTACCACCAGCCGTATTACGAGTCCATTATATCCTATGGAACTCGTAATACGGCTGGTGGTATATCCGTCACTTTACCATCACTTTTGGGACGGATTAACACTCCTCCAAAGTTAGAATAACCCACTATGTGTGATTGAGTGTTCATGGTTGTAAGTTACTATGATCTACCACTAGGATGACTTCCTCACTCAGCCTAACAATTTAAAACTGAACTATGTTCTTCGTTAAAAGAAACTCAGAATGTTTTCCATTCATGTCTTACAGGTGGACCAGCCCCCTACACTATAGGAGAGGT
Source organism: Pleurodeles waltl (assembly GCF_031143425.1). NCBI lineage: Eukaryota > Metazoa > Chordata > Amphibia > Caudata > Salamandridae > Pleurodeles > Pleurodeles waltl. The sequence continues at coordinate 320,474,888 of NC_090437.1, forward strand.
GGCAAGATTTGAAGATCTTGATGCATCCAGTAAGTTTCATATTGTGTATCCTGTGAGCAAATCCAGGGTTTGGTGTGAGTCAGTCAGAAGTGTGGAATAACAATGACAGCTTTTTTTGCCTGACCAATGAACAAATATCATTGGAGGATGGATGTTGACATAATGTATGTTGGAATGTTGTGCAATGATAATGGGTGCATGTAGTTCAAGGGCCAACGTGTGCTGCTGGCATGGAATTGTGTGTAATAGGAATAGTAATGGCTGACCACCTACTCATCAATGTCTCCCATCATAGTTGACAGAGCACCTATCTCTGTACATTGCATGCATTTTGACACCCCCTTTGTCACAGCACCATTGTCAGCATTGTGTCCTACACATAGCGTATACTTGTTGACAAAATGGTACAGATGTGGGTTCTATCTGCTGAACTCTTTAGGGGGATTATGTAGGAGACCCAGACACCACAGGTGCCTCAGTAACCTTCAGATATAATGAGTTATTAGTACAGCAAGGAGCCATAATGTGCTGCACAAGAGTCCGTAGAGAACACAATTTGTGTACAACTCCACCGCAGATGGTTGTGGGAAAAAGTCTATGATTCTCCCACAACAGATGTCAGCAGTTTTCACAACATGGTCCTGCCACTATGACAATTGTGACTGATATAGGTCACATCACATATGCATATGATGTTAATGCTGTGTGTATACCGGGTAATCTAAGGATGCCTGACATGCATGTGCTAATTATGTCACATTTTTCAGGATACCCAATCACTGTGGCCTTAAGTGCATCCATACAGCCACCATGTGTGTGCCGTTTAACGCCTGTAGGACAACATAGCACAGAGTAGGGGGCTTCAGTTCTGTAATGTGTTGACAACTGTGATGTGCAGCTCAGGCTTTGCCCAACCTTTCTCCTGCCAGCATTGCATCAGTTGTATGTGTGGGCACATCCTGGGAAATTGCATGGCTCCTTGTAACGGATGCTCAGGCCAGGTCTTACACCAGGACACAAGATTGTTTATGTACCAAACCTTAGAATTGCAGGTTGGTAGTTAGCAGCCCTCCTATCATAAGAGCCACAACCTGACTCCATAAAGGGTGGTCAGGACTTGATTTATCACCAGAGCATTGAGGTGATGGATTGCCATCCCAGCCCCCCCTTATGCCCGGGGAGACATGGAATCCAGATTGTAGAGGTACGTGATCCTCACAAATGTTGATCACAGTCAAAAACTTTTTCCTATCAGGTCTGGGCCCTTTTGATTAACAATGGATTGTCGTCATCCCACTGACGTGTACATGATACTGGTGATGTCTGTTTGGAAATAGACATAGAAGAGGATGAAGTCATTGTTGACGAATGTGTTTTGGAGTGTATGTGTTACTTGCTGTTGCAGCGTACTTTACATTTCTGTTCTTACTCCACCCAATGCTTATACTGATGCTTGCTTGTCCTCATATTTCAGCTGTAAACATGACTAATGAGGAGTGGCGCAATGTCATGCGGAGGGCAGAACGGTACCGCCACATCCAACAGGTGGAAGTGGGGTACCGCAGGATGGGCCGGGGTTTCCACCAGGAGAAAGCTTCCAGTGAATGACGTGCATTTGCACATGGGGGACCCAGAATGCAGGGGAAAAAAACCTGGAGCAAGCTCCTCAGGGATGCAGGGGTTCACAGCTGTACCCACCCCAACAACATCTGCTCTACCTGTCACCACACCGGCCCAAGTCTTGTCACCACCAGCATCAGGACCCACACAATTTGAACTGGACCTTCATAGGGACATCAACAACATCCTGATTAGGCTTGATAAGTTGGAGGAGGAATCCTCCGACAATCGTAAAATGTTGAAATACATAACAAAAAATATGAAAAAGGCCAAGAAATGAACAATCAATGTTGTGGACTACCCCCTAGTTCCTTCCCCTCCCTTTTAAAAGTTTTATTTGTTTTAAGGTTGGGTTTTAACTAGTTGGTGTTAGGTTAGTGTAGGGTAGGTATTAGGGTAAGTATAGCGGGAGTGGGTTTTACTTCTTATGTTTTTATTGGTGAGGGTTAGGTGGGGGTCATGTTGGGGAATTTGTGTATTAAAAATAAAAAATACAAAAAAATACAAAACAATATGTATTTGTTTAGGCCATAGGATAAGTTGGAACATGTGTAGTTATAGTAATTGTCATACTTGTATCTTGTTTCTTAAGGAGGGTGTGGGGACAATGCATAGGTGAGATAGCTGTAGTTGTTTTTTAAGTATAATTAGTATAGGTTAGTTTCGGATAGAGTAGGTATTAAGTAATCCTAAGGTAAATATTTTTGTAATATATCTTGGTATTAATTTCATACATTTTGTGTAAGTTGCTTGAGTATCTGGGTCTTCCCATGAGTGCAGTGGGTACATTGGGGGAATGGCCTAGGGAATCCTTCCTGTCTTCAAATCCCTGATTTACCATGTGCTTCCACAATTGACAAAGGAGCTGTGACATTGGCTGCAACATCACGTCTACTAGTGCATGCATCTGCCTTCCAGTGTACCTACCGTTCATAATGCTTATATATACTTTATCTTGGACAGGTAAGTCTGGTACTTCAGCTGTCATTGTAGGGGTCCTGTAGTTACAATGTTGGGAACTGTGACATATCTGACAACAGGCACACTCGGAACTGTATCCAGCAAACTGACAGGTGGCTATTACTGATAAGGTTATCTACCTCTGTACCAGTGGTGACTGGTAATTTTAGGAGGGAGGGGGCGGGCGGGACGCACATACACACTCACACTCACTCATTCACACACGTGCGCACACGCACATCCATTCACAACACTGATTATCAAACATTCAAGCATACATAAAACACACACACCATTCATTTAAAAACACACACACACACACACACTTACCTTCAGCTCAGCCTCTAAGGTCGCAGGAGGGTTGGGACTGCTGGCTACCCTCATTGGCTGACCTTAGGTCCCAACTTCAACACAGAGTGAGATGGGGTCAGTGAGACTGCTGAACCCACCCCACTCTGTGACAAGGTGTCACTGATTGACACTCTCCCTGGGCACTTAGGGCTTAAACCTGAAGCGCCCAGGCCAGAGTCAATGGGTGACGGTTCTCTCATCACTGAGGGGGAGGGCCTCGAGGCACCTTTGCTGAGCTGAGGAGGTCATGCTCATAGGAGCTGTGACCTTTTCAGCCCAGCAAAGTTCAGCTCAGGCAGCCAGGAGCCTACGCAAATCGTGCATGTCTAGCTCCTGGCTGCTTGATCTGAAAATGAAGAGTGTCTGTCAGGCTGACCTTTGCTCAGTCTAACAGACACTGTTCATGAGGGGCAAAAGGTGAGGGGGCGTGGCCCCTTAGCCCCAAAGGACGGGCTGCGGCTGCTCTGTACCACACCAATGAGTTGTTCTGGTACTCCCAGCTAGCTATATTGCAATTGATTTGGCTCTCAACCATGCCATCCGTATCTCATAAGGAAGTGAAATATGACCCAAATTGAATTTTACACTCAGTTAATTGCTTCTATCAGACAACACTCTCATACACATTTCTCATGTAATAATCCTTGTGTGTACCTTTGTGCCCCCCAGTCCTGCACTCATGTACTGCTATTCTGTAATCATTGACATGTATTCAGACAGTACAATCATTTAGCTGAGGAGATGCATCACAGAAAACGTAGACATGCTAAATGTGTGCAAGGTGGTTTTTTGCAGTTGGAAGTGTGAAAGTTAAATATTTCCGAGAATCCATTTGTGAAATTCATAGATGTGTGACACAATCAGAGTCCAGGATTGAGGGACATGTCATGAGACATGCTTAGGAGTAGTGTTGATTAGTGAGGTGGAACCGAAAAATGCCAACTGGTATGTAAAAGGACAGTGACAGTTAATAGCAGACAAGACGACAGTGGGTGGCTGAAGAGAGCACATTTCCTACTGTGACAACACTGGCATGATCTTAACCCCAGAACTAAGAAGAAAATGTCCATGTGGCATAGACTGGTGCTACCGGGTACTTTTCCTACTGAAAGTAATTTCTTCCACATCTTCATCCTCTGATGTGTGTAGTGCCTCCTGTGCCATTTGTGGTGCTGGTGTAGAGATAGAGGGGGCCAAACACGAGATAAAGTTGTGGAGTCCAAGCTCCCAAAAGCTGCCATTTGTGGTATGACATAAGGCATTACCGTAGCAAGGAGGAACTGCTGATTTTTAAATATAGCTTCAGCTTTGCGGTTATAGGCAGCCATGTCTTCCTTGAGTGAGGTCACTTTCCCCTGAATGGACTCCAGCCTGTGTGCCTCGGATGGCAGCTGTGTTTTCATTAGCTGTAACAAGGCATGTCCGCACACCCTCTAGGATGCCTGCCATGGTCTCCATCCCCACCTTCACCTTCTTGGCCAGCTCCGGCTGGACTCCCACCACTGTCCCCTGAAAGCAGGTCTCTGGGTCCTCGGTGTCCACGGCTGTGTCAGTACTGGCAGGAGGTATATTTTGGTTGTTGGGTGGTTCATTTGGAGACTTCTCACCTCTGTGTCCTCCTTGCAACTGGATGTGGTGTCTGGAGGGATCCTAGGACATCCTGGAGAGTCTGTTGATTGATAGTTGTCAGCTGGTCATCCAGGTCATCAGTGAAAACCAGGACAGGGAGGTTGGCAGGAGAGCCATCATCCTCGGCAATGAGATAGTGTAAAATCAATCTTTCATTGTTGTGGCAGTTGACAAGACACATCATTTATTTGGTAGTGGAGGCTAAGTGACAAGTTACAGGCCAAAAACTGTAATTTTATGAGCCCTCATCACCACCTGAGTGTCACGTAAAAGAACACTCAGGTGGCTCTATGGGCTGAGTCATATTTGCAAGGTGACATTAAGCCACTTAGGCCCATATTTTTACTTTTTTGCACTGCATTTGAGTAATTTTTTTTACACAAAAGTAGTGCAAACCTACAAAATACAATTATATTTTGTATGTTTGCTCCGCTTTTGCATAACAAAATGATGCAAATGCGGCGCAACAAAAGTTGAAATATGGGCCTTATTGTGGCTTGATGACACCTTGTAAATAGAGCCCCTTACTATGCATCAATTTGTTTGGAAGGGCTGTGCAATGGCTGTTGCTGTGCGCGGGCCACACCCCACCCATTGCATTTTGACGCTGCCCTAGATTTACATGTTTTTGTGCACCTGAGGCAGTGCCAATAACTAACACCACCCCAGGAGTGGCATTACCTAGGCGCAATGATGCAGTATGCTTTAATTCCTCCTCATGTTTAGCTTTGTCTATGTGTGCCAAATTCCACAGCACACATGGATCTAGCAGATTGCCATTTCATTTTCTAGTTGTGCAGGAAGGCGCTCCTTCCTACACAACAGTAATCTCCCCCTCAACGCAGCCATCCATGCACTATGGTGCAAGGAATGTGAGGTTGGGGCAGGACAGCTATTTTATCACTGGCACAGGGGTGAACACAAGGATGGCCAGGATGGGTATGACTTTTTTAGGAAAACTGTGTTCTGTACATGACAGTGTGTGATCCCACCCTATTTTGTACAGAGCCTGCCACCTTCATTTCCACTTTGATCAGGGCCTCTAGCTAGTTTGATGGAGAGATTGCACCCTCTTGTACAAATGCACACACGGACTCTCATTACGAGTCTGGCGGTCCTATCACCACCAGACTTACTGTGCTGATCGGACCACTGCCAACAACGGCAGTCAGATGGCACATCAGGACCGTGGTGAAAGCCCCACGGTCCAATGGCCTGGCACTGCCAGGTTGCTGGCAACAAATGGCCTGGCAATGCCTCTGGTCTTATTACACCAGGCCAGCACTGCAATCAGCGCTGCCCTTCATATTATGATCCCACTTTTCCACCAGCCTTTGCATGGCGGTCCAATCTCCAAGCAAAGTTTGGTGGTAATGGAGTGTGGAGGGCCACTGGGTGCACCTGCACTGCCCATGCACCTGGCATGGGAAGTGCAGAGGTCCCCATGGGCAGCCCCTTTGCACTTTCCACTGCCTGATTTATGGGCAGTAAAAAGCACAGCGTGAGCTGTCACTCCCAACGCACCCCAACATTGGTGCTGGCTCTATTACAATGAAGCGACAATGTTGTGGTGACTTTCCCACAGAGCTGGCAAGCGGAAACATGTATTCCACCTGCCGAACCAGCAGGAATATTGTGATGCCTACCGCAGAGGGAAGACCGCACTGGTGGTTTTAAAAATGCTGGACTTTCCCGGGTGTCATCCGCAGCCCACCAATGTCATAATGGGCACCATACTGTTCACAGACATAGACCATATGTTGTATTTGTTTGATTGTTTCCCCATTCCCATGTGGGTAATATAGTTGTGCCAGAGTTATTGTGGGTTCACCCTGTATGTGTTGTGTTCTACAGGTTGCAAGCTTTAGTGCAGATTTTTATCTAGTGGCACGGTTCAGATCAGCATCAATATGTGTAGCTCAACACTGCACCAGGTTAGATACGCAGGGGAGTGTCATGTTTACTGGGATGCAGGACCGCCCTGCAATTGCCCCTGCAGCTGCACATATTTGTTCTCCCTGCACTGAGACAGGCATTGTTGCAGCATGATGAAGGAGTGGCTGCCTTGAGGGGGTGAATTGTATATGTGCTGGGTGGTGTCCCTTCCTGCACATGTGCAAGTCATGTTTTGGTATTGACTTTCTTCCTAGACTCAGATGTCTAGGTTGTATAGGTAGAGGAGCCTTGACAATATGCAAGGGGTGTTGTGATGGCACAGCCATAGGCACAGAAATTGGTTGTCCCTTCCAGCCAATGTGTTGCATATGTATATGTTGGAGTATAGCCCTGGTGATTGGCGTATGTCTAGGTTGTGTATATGTTGGAGTGCATAGCACAACCAAGGCGTGTGTACATGTGTTGCTTGTGTGGGGATGGTGCATCTTGAATCAGGGCCATCCTTTAGCATGCAATGAGTGTGTCATATGTGCCTCCCCCTTCTGGCGGGAAATGGCCTCACCGCCGACTCCTAAACAACAAAGTCCTGGTTAACAAAAGCAGAACAACGCTTTCCTTGACCACGACTTCGTTGTTTTGTGCCTGAACCCCGCATGTGCTGAACAACGCACATGCGTGGTTAAGGCACAAACAAGGGAGTCGGCTGAGGAGGACGACGCGGACGACGCGACGAGGCGAGGACTCAGGTAAGTGGGACGGGGGTGGGGGTTTAGATTTTGGGGTGGGGTGGGGGTATTTTCTGGTAAGTGGGGCGGGGGTGGGGGGTCGGGGTTTTAGATTTTGGGGCGGGGTGGGGGTATTTTCTGGTAAGTGGGGCGGGGGTGGGGGATCAGGGTTTTAGCTGGTAAGTGGGGTGGGGGTCGGGGTTTAAGGTTTAGGGCCGGGGGTGGGGGGTTGGGGTATTTTCTGGTAAGTGAGGCGGGGGCAGGAGGTTGGGGTTTAAGATTTAGGGCCGGGGGTGGGGGGTTGGGGTATCTTCTGTTTTGGGGGCGGGGGTTGGGGGTTGGGGTTTAAGGTTTAGGGCCGGGGGTGGGGGGTCGGGGTATTTTCTGGTAAGTGGGGTGGGGGTGGGGGGTCGGGGTTTAAGGTTTAGGGCTGGGGTGAGGGGGTCGGGGTATTTTCTGGTTTGGGGGCAGGGGTGGGGGGCGGGGTGTTTTAAGTTTTGTGGCGGGTGTGGGGGCTTGGGGTATTTTCTGGTAAGTGGGGTGGGATGGGGGGTCGGGGTTTAAGGTTTAGGGCCGGGGTGGGGGGTCAGGGTATTTTCTGGTTTGGGGGGCAGGGGTGGGGGGTCGGGGTGTTTTAGGTTTTGGGGCGGGGTGGGGGGTTGGGGTATTTTCTGGTAAGTGGGGCAGTGGTGGGGGGTCGGGGTTGAAGGTTTAGAGCCGGGGGTCGGGGTATTTTCTGGTTTGGGGCGGGGTGGGTGTTCGGGGTGTTTTAGGTTTTGGGGCTGGGTGGGGGGGGTCGGGGTATTTTCTGGTAAGTGGGGCGGGGGGCCGGGGTTTAAGGTTTAGGGTGTGGCTGGGGAGGCGGGGGATGGGGGGCGGGGTGATTTAGGTTTTGGGGTGGGGTTGGGGGGTTGGGGTATTTTCTGGTAAGTGGGGTGGGAGTCGGGGTTTTAGATTTTTGGGCGGGTTGGGGTATTTTCTGGAAAGTGGGGCGGGGGGTCGGGGTTTTAGATTTTGGGGCGGGGTGGGGGGTCGGATTTTTTCTGGAAAGTGGGGTGGGGTGGGGGTTTAAGGTTTAAGGCCGGGGGTCAGGGTATTTTCTGGTAAGTGGGGCAGGGGGTCGGGGTCAAAGGTTAGGGCCAGGGGTGGGGGGTTAGGGTATTTTCTGTTTTGGGGGCGGGGTGGGGGGTCGGGGTTTAAGGTTTAGGGCCAGGGGTGGGGGTATTTTCTGGTAAGTGGGGGGCAGGGGTGGGGGTCGGGGTGTTTTAGGTTTTGTGGCAGGTGTGGGGGGTTGTGGTATTTTCTGGTAAGTGGGGCGGGGTGGGGGGTCAGGGTTTAAGGTTTAGGGCCGGGGTGGGGGGTTGGGGTATTTTCTGGTTTGGGGGGCAGGGGTGGGGGGTCGGGGTGTTTTAGGTTTTGGGACGGGGGTTGGGGTATTTTCTGGTAAGTAGGGTGGTGGTAGGGGGTCGGGTTGAAGGTTTAGGGCCAGGGGTGGGGGGTCGGGGTATTTTCTGGTTTGGGGCGGGGTGGGGGGTTGGGGTGTTTTAGGTTTTGGGGCGGGGGTCGGGGTATTTTCTGGTAAGTGGGTCGGGGTGGGGGGGTCGGGGTTTAAGGTTTAGGGCGTGGGTGGGGGGGCGGGGGTCAGGGTGTTTTAGCTTTTGGGGCGGTGGTGGGGGGGGTGGGGTATTTTCTGGTAAGTGGGGCGGGGGTGGGGGGTCGGGGGTCGGGGTTTAAGGTTTAGGGCCGGGGTGGGGGGTCGGGTATTTTCTGGTTTGGGGGGTGGGGTGTTTTAGGTTTTGGGGCGGGGTGGGGGTGGGGGTATTTTCTGGTAAGTGGGGCGGGTGGGGGGTTGGGGTTTAAGGTTTAGGGCCGGGGGTTGGGGGTCGGGTATTTTCTGGTTTGGGGGGCAGGGTGGGGGGTCGGGGTGTTTTAGGTTTTGGGGTGGGGGTGGGGGGTCGGGGTATTTTCTGGTAAGTGGGGCGGGGTGGGGGGGTCAGGGTTTTAGGTTTAGGGCCGGGAGTGGGGGGTCGGGGTATTTTCTGGTTTGGGGGCGGGGTGGGTGGTCGGGTTTAAGGTTTAGGGCCGGGGGTGGGGGGTCATGATATTTTCTGGTTTGGGGGGTGGGGGTGGGTGGTCAGGGTTTAAGGTTTAGGGCCGGGGATGGGGGGGGGTCGGGAGGACGCATGCAGGAACAATGGATGCCTATCACTAATGCTTTTACCAGGAATGCCTTTACATCAAAAAATCGTTGTTCAGGCTAAAGTGGTAAAGGCATTAGTTGTAACAACGAGTTCGTTGTTCCGACCTCGTTGTTCAGGCACTCGTTGTTCCGGCAGGCGTCGTTCCGACATACATTCCCTACAGGCATTTGTAAAATTGCAGTTATTTCCCCCATGCAATTTTCCCTGCATTTGTGGGAGTGGTTGTTAGCCTGCGCTGTCCTGTCTTTGAGTTCCTGTGACCAGCTCTTCCGGGATGACCACTGCAACCATCTCTTCCAGCTCATCCAGGTCCTTCTGTGGTGCAGAACTTCCACCTCCAGTCTGCAGTGCTGCCTTTCTGTTCCTGACCTTTTTCTCCTTAGTTCTGCGCTTGCATTCATGCCAGCGCTTTTTGCACTCAGTGACAGTTCTCCTCACCTCTGCCACACTGTTGATTTTGTCCACTATTTGCTGCCATTTAGCCTGTCTCCTAGCAATTGGCAATTTTGAGGTGATGAAGAGCTGGTGTTGATGCTCCGTCACTTCTCTGACAAGGATGTCGTGCTCCTCCTCAGTGAGTGGACACTTTTGCTTTTTCTTTTCCTTCTCCTCGGTCTTCTGTGTATCCTACTGGCTGGTGCTTGGGCGTATGGGATCTCCCTGGGGTCTCTCCCGGCCTGCTGCTTCCATCTTCAGTTGCAATTGCATTCTTTCCTGCGTGTTTTATTTTGATGCTAATGCAGTGTAAATATGGCGCTAACCTGTTTGCGACGTATTTACTTGCCGCAAAAAGGGCTTGCAGAACTTTTGCAACATTAATGTACTTTAGCCTTACCACAGGGCGCAAGGGTTAGTGTCATTTTTTTTACACTGACCATTAGTTAGTGCCATCGAGCGTCATTTTATAAATATGGCACACGGATGGCACTAAGGAATTACGCTAGCTTGCGTTAATAAAAATGACACAAAACTGCGTTAGCGCAGTTTTGCGTCAGAAAGCATAAATATGGGCCCTAGATGGGCCATAAAATCAGCAAAAGTATCCATCAAAGGTTTAAGCTCATCAGAAGTTCTCGTCAGTATATGGAGTCACTAGCATATAATAATATGGTCACAACCGTGTTGTTAGCTTAAACAGCTCCGTACATTCACCTCATTTCTGACTTCAAAGGGTTCAAAATCATAATGGAGGTCATGTAAAAATTTAATAATGCCCTTATCAGTTCCAATGAATTCTAGAATTTCGCACAACTTTGATCTCACAACATTGTCAAAAGAGCAGGAGAGATTCATGAAGGCCAGGTAAATGGAACTACGCTTAGCGACTGTGTATTTATTGATCAAAAGATGTAAGTTAATATATTGTTCCACCATACCCAGACCCGCACAGTGCCCAAACTGCACCCTTGATAAAACATGACTCTCATCCATTAAGGGCCAGATGTAGGAAGGAAGCAATTTGCGAGTTGCAAATTGCGAGTCCTTCCGACTCGCAATTTGCAACTCGCAAATTGCTATGCAGTACGGTGTCTCAGACACCGACTGCAACTCGCTATGGGGTCGCAATGACCCACCTCATGAATATTCATGAGGTGGGTCGCAAATTGCGGCCCCATAGCGAGTATAGGCACTCGCTAACATGGAGGCCTGCTGTAGTCAGCAGGCCTCCATGTTAGCGACCTGCTTTTCAATAAAGCAGGTTTTTTTTTTTTTTTAAATGTAGCCCGTTTTCCCTAAGGGAAAACGAGCTGCATTTCAAAAAATCCGAAACCTTTTGTTTCGTTTTTTTCAGGGCAGGGAGTGGTCCCTTGGACCACTCCCTGCCCTGAAAAAATATTTTGGGGTCCATTCACAAAGGGGAAGGGGTCCCATGGGGACCCCTTCCCGTTTGCGAATAGGTTACCATCCACTTCAAGTGGATGGTAACTGCGACTCCATTTGCGACCGCATAAGCGGTCACAAATGGAATTGCATACCATTGCGAATCGCAAATAGGAAGGGAACACCCCTTCCTATTTGCGATTCGGAAATGCATTTTGCGAGTCGGTAACGACTCGCAAAATGCATTTCTGCATAGGAAACAGGCATTTGCGAGTCGCAAACGGCAAATTTTGCCGTTTGCGACTCGCAAAGTGCTTCCTACATCTGGCCCTTAGTTTGTTAGTCGATCAAGCACTATCCTGCCCATGATCTTCAATACAGAATCTAACAGTGAGATAGCAACTGGGATTTGCATGCTTTCCCTAAAAATGGCTACAATGATGGCAGAGTGCCAAGAGTGCGGAAAAGCAGTCTCAAAGGCTGTGTTTATAAAATTAGCACAAATTAACGGTGCCCAAAATTGTTGGTTAACCTTGTAGAGATCCACTGGGACTCTGTTTGACTCGAGATTTATTAGCAGGACTGTTAGTGACAGCTCCAGTTACCTCATCAAAGGTGAGAACAATATCAATAGGGAAAAAAGATGAGGAATGATCAGTGACCACAGTTACACAATTCACTGGGCTATAAATGTTAAAATGCTCACCCATTGGGCTGGGCCTGCATGAGCCAAAATACTGTGGTTGCTGCTTCTGGTGAGCTTATTATGATTGACTGTATGTCAAAACAGACTGGCATTTCAGGTTTTACAAGATGAAACCAAATTATGCCAGATATCAGTCTGCTTATCCAACTTTCTTTTTCATAGACCCCGCTCATGCACCACTCATACACCTTCCGACATTCAACAATTCCCACCCATCAAACCAGGAGAGCTGAGTATAACCCCTATGCCTTTGCAGCTTTGAAAGTGGCTTCCTAATTGGGAGACCAGGGCCAATATTAATACTTTTTGACGCAAACTAGCGCCAGCGCTGGTTTGCGTCAAAACAATTACCGCCGGCTAGCGCCATTCCAACGCTCCAGGCGTGCCACTTATTTATGGATTGATGTTAGCCAGCGCTGCGGCCTGGTTAGAGTAAAAACAAAATGACTCTAACTGGGCAATGCATGAGTAGAGATGAATGGGGGTTATGCGTCAATAAATGGTGCAAGTCAGGTTAGAGTAAAAAATCATGGCTCCAACCGGACTTGCGAAATTTTTTGACACACAACCCCCATTGAAATGACTCCTGTCTTAGGCATGCCCTCCTGCCCAATGGCCATGCCCAGGGGACTTCCGTCCCTAGGCATGGTCATTGGGTGCAGTGGCATGTAGGTGGGCCAAAGTTAGGCCCCCCATGCCACTTCAAAAAAAAAAAAATTACTTACCTCTACTTACCTGTACTAACCAGGGGTGGGCGAGGGTGGCAGGGGGTGTCCCTGGGGGCAAGGAAGGGGCCATGTGGACTGCTTCCATGGTCAGAGACTGTCGTAGTTTGGACTCTTGCTCTAGGCAAGACTGCTGGTTTAAGGATGACAGTACTTATGTTTGTAGGCGACTATGCCTATCCTACAAGAAGTCTCAGCTGCAGTCCCAACCCTTCCGGCTCACTAGCAGCACCTCACCAAAAACCCAAACAGTAAAAGGTGATTTGTGGCAGCCTTTACGCATGGACTCGAGAGTATGACATCTCAGGGAGTGTCGTGGTTAAACGGAGATTACCTCTTTCTCACAGATATGCCATGTCTCATCCAAACACAGGCAATAACAAAGATGCAGTAAAGTTTAAATGGTTTTTATTTAACGCAACTGCAATTTGCAATAAGTTGCATGGGCTGCAATGATTAGGATAATGATCAGTGCAAGAAACAGAATTGTAAAGACAAAATTCATTATTACAAAGACCCCCAACATCTTTCAATAAGATGAAAAGACATAAAGGGCCTCATTACAACCCTGGCGGTCAAAGACCTCCAGGGCTGTTTTGGCGATTGTACCGCCAACAGGCTGGCGGTACAATTGGCCGCATTACAACCGCGGCAGTAGCGCCGCGGTCGCACCGCCGGGACCGGCGGTTTCCCGCCATGGTTGTCCCGGCGGTTTCCCGCCATGGTTGTCCCGGCGGTTTCCCGCCATGGTTGTCCCGGCGGTTTTAATCCGCCAGGGCAGCGCTGCTTGCAGCGCTGCCCAGGGGATTACGGCTCCCCTTCCCGCCAGCCTGTCCATGGCGGCAGAGACCGCCATGGAAAGGCTAGCGGGAAGGGGAGTTGCGGGGCCCCTGGGCAGTGCAGGGGCCCCAGGCACAGCCCCACCCCCCTTTTCACTGTCTGCACAGCAGACAGTGAAAAGCACGATGGGTGCAGCTGCACCCGTTGCATGGCCGCAACACCGCCGGCTCCATTAGGAGCCGGCTCCAATGTTACGGCCGACATCCCCACTGGGCTGGCGGGCAGAAACTCTGTTTCCGCCTGCCGGCCCAGCGGGGATGTCGTAATGTGGCTGGCGGGATTGCGGCCGCATAGGCGGGTGGTTAATATGGCCAAAGTGTGTAATATGTCCTAATACCCTATCATGATAGGCCTAACCTCCTACCTAAAGGAGAGCTGGGTATGATAAACCTAATCTGCCAATACCATATCCATGAGAGGAGCCCCCAACCCTTGTTACCTTGGAATGACGTCTCTATCTCAGACTCCGCAGGCACACGAAGACCGAGTCAGCATCAAGACGACACGAGGCATCGATATCAGCGATGGTGGCGATGCCCTCTGGTTGGAATCCCTCTGATTATCTATCTGAAGTGTGATGTATTTATACAGATCTACTTGGACCCCTGAAGTAGGTGTGTTCCCAAACAATAGATAACAGGCATGCTTGGGGCAGCAATTAATATAAACAATTCCCTCAAAAGCATGGAGAGGGAAAGTCCCTAAGTGTGAACACCTACTGTTTGTTTGTCTTTGTCACTTGATCTTGACGCCTTAACGCGGTGGCACTGATAATGCAAATCATAACAAGTGGCCTAACTATAAACAAGGCAGCCATCTTAGAAGATTTAAATAATTAAATGGGTTAAGACAGAGCAAGCTAAGTAGGTTAAAAGTCACTAGGTGACGGGGGCATGAGTCTGCAATCCAAAGGCTAAGCTAACTCCTGTTATCCCATTAAAACAAACTAGGATTCACTACACCCTCCCCATTGCCGTAACAAGTATGACGAAGGTGAATGAATCCAAACACTAAAATTGCTCTGGACTAAAAACTAAAAGCACAAAAACTAGCTAAAAACGTTAAAAAATGTGTTAAAAGGTAGTAAAAACATTAGTTAAAAATACAAACAGAGAATGTTAATGTCAACCACGACAAGCACAGCAGGCCAAAGTAAAGGCAATTTGAATGCATATTTTTAATCGGGAATGGCAAGCCAATTGATCAAATTATTTGCTACAGTCATGATCTCTAAGAGTGTCATTGAAGTCACCGACCAAGGACCTCAATATGAGTCCACATCATCAGATGTTAAATCGATCACCGGGTGGGCCAACAGTTCCACAGAGCAGTAGTGCATGTCAGTCTATTCTGCAGGTCCACCTGAAGCAGTGCTATTGTCCATAGTAGATATCAGGACTGAAGGCTCATAAGTGGCCTCGTGGAGCAGCCTTAGTCTCAAGGGGCATGACCGTGAATTAAACCTCATTGGGGACATCAGCAGTTCTTGGTCCACAGCAGATGGTGGTGCAACAGCAAGACACACCATGGGCAGGTGTTCTAAAAGGCACCACACGCAGCGGAAAACTGGTTGTACACACCAGAGAAGTGGCCAAAATGACAATGACCAATAATGCTCCAATTCCACCAGCAAGGAGGCATCGAAGATCCGAACCATGCGTTCACGGCACAGTTGAGTTGGTGGGAGCGGCTCCATTGCTCTGCGTAGCTGGAAAGAAACAAGCACTGCGAATCAGAAGAAATAGCAGTAGTAGTCCGCCAATCAATGCCAAAATAATCAGAAATCCGCCAAACACGCTTGAAAAGAGTGAATGGATGGCTGACTCAAAAACAGTCTGGAAGATGGACACGAATCCAGACCCGACAGCCTTAAAGAAATGGATAATCCCAGCAATGCTTGAAGCATTGAATATTCTGGATACCAGTTCTCCAAAGTACTTGGGGAAGTTGTTATTTAATGGGGATTGTATCTCTGCTGATGATCTCGCTATCTGGAGAGCATACGTCTCTCTAGCGGATGTCAACACGACCTGTTTTTGAAACAATAACGCCTTTAGTCTGCTCAGCTTGTCATAATTTACATTAATAGTATCTATGTGGGACCACATGTCAGATACTTTTATCTCTCGTGTGGGGGGGAATAAAATATGGCCGCAACACATCTTCGAGACCGAGATTGCGTAGGCAATTCCTGGTCGCATACTGCAACAACTTTGATCGCTCAGTACCACATGACTTCCATTGGAAAGTACATGAAATACCGGTCGAATCAAAGGGACGGGAGTACCCTTCAGAAAACAGGCCAAGTTCACGACCCCCGCATTGCAAAGGCTTTGAAGGGACGCCTGCTTACATATCATTGAATGACTAACAGTGGTCTCACATTCACTTAGAAAAACCTCTGTTTTGCCGTTCAAATATTTATCATCAAAGGGCAGCTCCCACTCTTCCTTAATATAGCTATCGCCTAGTTGCTCGAACCTGCCCACTGCAAGATGTTTCAAGCAATTCGAGAAACGAAAGGTCAAAATGGGCAAATTAATTATGCCATGTAAGAGCCAAATTGTTGAAGGACTCTCTGCTACCGTGAAGGGCAACTTATCTAACTTTTCAGTGTGAAGCATGGTGAAACTAGCTTCCCCTTTAGCCATTGTCTGCTGTTCCCTGGAAAGATTAAAAGCAGTGAACAATTCAATACTGTTAATATACTTCCATGGAATGCAGCCATTTTTCAGTGTCTGTAATGTCCAACCTAGCTGCATGAGGGAACACAGCTGAGTTTGTCCATGATATAAACGGGACAAGTCTGTCTGAATGATATCAATAGCAGACAACACAATGTTGGATAGTGAATAAATCCAGTTGGACAGAGTGTTCATGCCGTT
The DNA here is from genome assembly GCF_031143425.1 of Pleurodeles waltl. NCBI lineage: Eukaryota > Metazoa > Chordata > Amphibia > Caudata > Salamandridae > Pleurodeles > Pleurodeles waltl. The sequence goes on from NC_090437.1 coordinate 320,491,247, forward strand.
GTCTACAACTGCTAAAGCCTTCTTTAAGTTTTCCTTATCCAATTGCCTTAAACGTGCAGCAGCTTCTATCTGTGAAAAGTTTCCAGATCTCATTATACTTCTCATATAGGAACCGTTTAGAGCGCTGTTTCCTAGGACCTAGCAGAAAATCCTGCAAATCTACATCTTCAGCAAGAGTGTTAGGATGTTTTTTAACTGCGGCTAACGTGTTAGTCTGTACCCATTGTTGGCACAGTTTACCCACACTGTATGGTGTAATTATACCTGTATGTTGACCCGATACAAAGCGAGGGTCTGGCCTGTTAATTGTAAAACCCCCTGAAGAGTTAAAAACACGTGCTTAACACCTATTGGTGTCAGTTGGCCATATTAACCACCCGCCAGGACTGGAAAGGGAAGAATTATAGGTATCAGCCTTAACCATTGCATCTAGCATTTCCTCTGTGATATTAAGGAAATATTGCCAATCATTAAACTTCGTCGGTGTGGGGATACTGGACGTGTTCATGCCTTTAATTTTTGCTAACCCCAGACAGGATGTCTGTTGAACGGTGTCATTTAAAAAGATCATTTGCACAGGAATCAGGCATGCTCTAAATAAAGCTTCCTGACCCTGTATTTGCCAATCTTGTGTTCCCCATACACTTTTTAAGTCAATAGTGCTCTTCCAGTATTCGTAACCTTCAACTGCGAGCCGGGAAACAAAGGGATCTGAATAAATCAGTTTTGTGTTAGCTAGCAAAAGTTTCCTTATTTGTGACGGAGGTAACTTGAAATAATATGACTCAGTAAGATATGTAAATGTATTTGAATAGTGCTTTGGGCTCCCCTCTGGTGGTGTTGAACAGTGTTCCCACTGTGTGTAGTTCAATACTGGCCTGTGTCTAGTGGCATGGTGTAGGTAGTAATGTCCCCAATTGTTATAACAGAACATTTCCCCATAATTCATTGAATGCTCATATACATCATCACTTTCAAATACGGAATAGTCCTTCATTTCAGTTAGCATGGAATCAACTGTTTGGACATCCCAATCATCAGATACAACATCAGGTGTAACCACATCTGTCATAGATATTTTGAACACATATGGAATTTGAATGACCTCAGTAGGCCCGTATATATCAAAGGAAACATTGTCCCACACAATCCCATCAGAAATCGGTATTGCTGAAATGTTCACAAGGGACAAGTCTCTTCGGACCTTATGTGAGGAATGATATGGAGTTAAGACTTCATCCACAGGCTCAACAGAGGAGCATTCAGGAATGTAATGACCATTTATAAGCAAAAAGAAAACAGTCACAAAACCAACCCCAAAAAAAAATGCAGTAAATGTTAAACAGAACCATAAATAGTTCCATGGGTAAATTAAATAGTTCTTTTTAAGCCATTGATAAGGCTTACGTGTTTTCAAAACAGTGTCAATCATAATAGTGGATGAGTCTGAAGAAAAATCATCAATGTCTATGAAATAGCCAGAGGCAGTCTCTGCAAATTCTGGAGCCTGTGCATTACTTGTACATTGGTCCACTTCACGTGGAGGCTCATGGTAGACGGTGTCATCAGTCTGTGTAGTATTTGTGTAGAAAACAGCCAAATATTGGACAGGTGTTGTCATTGAAGTGGTAACTGGAACTAGCAAGAGTTTGTTTTCCGCCCTCCCCATTGTCAAGGAGGTATCTGTGACAGTGTTGGGCATTGTTGCATAGTCCGCAGTAGTGTTGTTCATCCTACCATGTAGAGGTATGTCCTGTTGGGTAGTGAGAGGAGATCGGGAACTACCCAAGGGACCTCTTGGTCTACTGTGAAGGATCAGCCACATGGTGTAGTTTGATGTCATCAATGGAAATGAATCTGTTCATTCTGGAACCAGGCAGTGGTGGTAAGATGACAGTTCTGGTACCTTGAATTCCCAAGACCGGGACAGGTGCTCAGTATGATGGACCAAATTCCTTCTTCACAGCGATCTTCTCATGAACCAGATCCCCAACTTTAGGAATCCAGCCAGACAAAATCTTTGCTAAATCCCTTATTCCTAAGGTGGCAGCACTGGTAGATGATTTATCATCACAACATTCCTGAAGCTCCTGTAAAATAGTGAGACGTTCATTTATGTCAAATGGAGTTTCTGCTGCCACCAAACCAGAGCCATCAAGATCTGGGACATACATAGGTATCCCAAAGAGAACCTCATAAGGAGTGCGTACTCCCAAGGACCATCTTGGCAGATTATTCAGTGCTCCCTGGACCCCATAAAGGTGATGAAGCCAACTGCCGCCTGAACCTAATACTCGAGCTGTTAAGGACTGCTTTAGATCACGATTCTGCCTCTCCACGACCAAATTTCCCTATGGATGGTATGATGAGGAGTAATGGAGTTCAACACCCATCATTCCCATGGTGTCCCTGAATGCCTTAGAGGCAAATGCAGGGCCCTGGTCAGAATGGAATGCTGCAAATACATATGTACCGATGAAGATCAGCAAGTCTTTTATAACAGTTCAAGCGTTAGCCGACTGCTAAGGCCATACCCACAGGAATCCAGAACAAGAATCTACAGCGACTAAGATGTATTTGTATGCACCATCAGGTTGGAGTGGACTGCAATGGTCCAGGTACACACATTGTAGTGGCCTGCAGGACACTAAGAGGGATGTCTGTGCTGGGCGTTTGATATTGGAGCCCTTTATTTGCTGGCAAATGTCACAACAAAGGACGTACTTTGTTGTCCATCTGCATAGACCAGGCCACCAGACTCGTTTCTGTAAGAGTGATATCGTGGCTGAAATACCAGCATTGCAGAAGCGACACCCTCATGCGCTGCTTTTACTAGATCTAATTTCTGGTCTTCGTTAGGGATCACTCAATCTCCAACCCCAGGAATTGTTGCGTAGGCAACATTCTGTACACTGATATGATAAGAATCATTTGTAGGGTATCCTTTCGAGAGGGGCTTGCCTTCAGCCGAAGCTTTCACGGCAGCCAGTATTTCATTATTCAGTCTCGTTTTTGAACAGCCACAGAAGCCGTATCTACTGCAGATTTGGCTGCTTCATTAGCCAAAGTGTTGCCTGGAACGTGTACTCCTACACGTTGATGGCCCAATGTATGTACTACATGGACACACAGTAGCTTATCCTTAAGATCAGCCACCCTCCCCCACAATGTCTTGTGTTTAATGGTGTTCCCTTTAGAATCTATAAACCCGTTTAGCTTCCAATGATTAAGATAATCATTGTATGACTGGATGCAGTAGTATTAGTCACAGACTATTAAAGTCAGGCATCCTGGCTCTGTGTGTTCTAGTGCTAATATACAAGCTTTACGTTCAGCCAACTGAGCTGTGCAGTCTCCTAGGGTCTGCATGTAGGTGTTGTGAGGGTGGAAAACTCCATTCTCCATCACTCCACTCACGGCTGCGCAATCAGCTGAGTATTGATGTTTAGTACCTACAGCTGGTTGTGCTAAACCATCAGTATAAATGACAGTGTGGTATCTGTCAAGTGGCAAGATATTTAGAGGAGTGGGGTACTCCTGTTCATACTGGAGATACTCTTGTGTCTGACGTTTTGGATCAAAGATGTAGTCAACATCAGTGGCGGTCAGAGACGTTGCCCACTGAATCCAACGTGTATGTAATGCTTTAGCATTGGGAACGCTTGTTTTGGTGACAGCCTCTAAGGCTGGCACAGGGGTAACAACAATAATGCGTTTTCCCTGGGCAAGTGGCCTCTCCTTTATGACAGCCATTTGAACTGCAGTCAGAATCTTTGCTGTAGGTGCAAAACGTTGTTCTGCATTTGAGTATAAATGTCATTTATATGCTATGGGTACTGTGTCGCCTTCATTGAAGGTGACATAAGTAAATCCAATGGCACCAGCAATTATTCTAATGACCAAATTTGTTTTATTGTCACGTGTGTGCAAGTGTTTAGCTTCTAGCATGTCCTGTTGCAATTCCCGAAGGATGCGTGTATGTTCAACTATCCAGTGTCTGCTAGAAACGTTTGGCTGTACCAAGTCATAAAGTACCTTGATACACTGTGCATAGTCTGGAATATATGTTCTGCCAAAGTTGAAGAAACCTAGTAATGACTGTAGTTTCTTGAGAGTGTTAGGAGTATGCAATTGTGCACATTTCTCTAGAAAGTGCGGGGTCAGGCTTTTCCCCTCATTCGATAGCTCGTATCCCAGGAACAATACACTGAGAAAGGCAATCTTACTTTTCTTAAAGTTTAATTTGTAACCGAGGTTTCAAATCACAAAATGATCCGATCGACCCTTACAAGATGAATGTTGAGGACGTCGTCGGTGAGATATATGCCATCCAAGTAGGATAGCGCCTCGGGATCAATATCATGTAATATTGATGTTACACGGGCTGAAAATAGCCGTGGGCTATTCTTATAGCCTTGGGGTAAACGACAAAAGCGTTTTTGTGAGCCAAATGAAAATGCACTCAGGTCCCAACTTTCATGTGCTAAGTTCTGGCAGAAAAACCCATTAGAAATATCTAACGTTGTTTTATATTTTTTACGCACTATATTGTTTATTAGTCCTGTGCTATGTGAGTTTTGTATAGCATATGTATGTGTATGACTATTTAAATGTCTGTAATCTATGACTATTCTGTAGGAATGGTCTGGCTTTGCAGTGGGGAATAACGGGTTATTCATTGCAGATGTAGAGGGCTCAATTACTCCCTGGTACTCGAGCTGAGTGAGGATCTCCCTCACTGGAGCTTTTGCTTCATGTGTAACAGGATATTGTGGCTGAGGCTGGGGTGTAGACCTAATAGGAATTACATGACAAGGAGAGTCCTTGGCCCAGCTTACATGATTGCGGTATAACACAGGTGCCTGCGCTAAAGCCCATTCAACATCATAGGCTTGTTTTTCTGCTTCTGGAACAAGATTAGAGAAGGAAGGCAAAATGACATCTTCCCCATGTGGGAGCTTACGGACGTGCTCAGGTGGCAAGTCTTTTTCGGCCAACAGGATGTCACTAGTAAGTTCATCACAGAATATCACACCAATGGTCTCCCTCTATTTGAATTTTTAAATCATAAACCCTGTAGAGTGGGAGGATGCGGCCGTCCGCAGTTTCAACTGCAATAAAATCGCTAGTTGCTGTCGCATCCAGATGATCTTTCAGAATCTGGCGACATATCGTGACCTCTGCTGCGATGTCTATCAGTGTCACTTCCCACGTCTGGTTCCTCAACATCTTCCCAAGTGTACTGGCATTTTTAGCTGACAGTGCTGCCACCTTTTTCTTTTTAAACTGTGGCTTTTGCTGAGGAGTCTTTTCTTCTTTTTTTTGACTGTAGACTGTGTAAAGTCTTTTTTTTGTTTCAGGTATTCAGGACGTCGATAAGGACGGCCCCCTCTCTTGCTACGTCTATCTGGTGTGTCCTGAAAGGAACGAGAGGGATGTGAATCAGTATATCTGTCAGGAGTTTTTATATTTTCCCTATTTCTGAGATTGTATCTCCTTTTGGAGTTCTCCAGGTATGGAGAATCAGCTCTCTTATTTCGTCTATCCTTAAATTCTTTTTGTTTTTCCCAGAGCTTTTTAGAGCCCTCTTGTGCCTGCTTCGTACCTTCCTTAAGGTGGTACTTTGTAATTCCAATTTCTTTGGTTTGGCTTCCAAACTATCCCGCCCTATACTAGTATAGGTGTCGGAAAGTATTTTCGGTAGCTGTCTCTCCTGTTCCAATTGTGGAGTTTCTTGGAGACGCTGGAGTATAGCCAGTGCAAAGCTTCCCCTTTAATGTTACTGAGTATTATTTAAGAAACTGCGTCAAAGTTACGCATTAATTTCATCCCCAAATCTAAGGCTGGTGCAGCCCTGTGCTCATTCTGTATTTGTTTTAACACTTTAGGTAAATTGGCAATTGTCGGGGTACCATGTGTGGGAGTATACATAGCAGCCAAGACTGTACCCCATGTGGCGCAGTCATCCACCGAGGGAACCATCCCAAAGGGCAAGCACATTGAGAGAAGTCTATGTTTTTCCTGTGGTCCTGTATGGAGAAACACAGCTTCCAGCTGGTTTGTTTTGTGGGCTATCCAGAACAGTATTTTCTTTCGTTCTGTGAGTATTTTAGCCATGATAGTATGCACTGTTTGTGGATTAATCTCAGTAGCCAATTGGTATCCACCAGGTGCTGTTGGAGCTGGACGCGCTGGTGTTGTGTTCAAAGTTTGCATTACAAACTGGACTAGTCTTCTATAAAGTGTCGCTAACACATTATAAAAATTTCGCAGATCTGCTATTTGCATATTTGGTATGCTTGGGCGAGATGTGTGTGTGGCAAACCTAAGCCATGTTGGTCCATCATTACTTAAAGGACCTAGTCTCACTCTTTGTATTATATGTGGTAGGGCGCCTTCAAACCAGTTCTGATGCTCTTGGTATGTGAGCGATATTTCATGATACTGGTATGCTTGGTACCGTTGAGGTACATTTGCAATTTCGTATGTGGGGAATATATGTGTACTTTGGTCCACCTCAGGAAAGGTGACCCAACAGTAAAATGTTTCTGTTTGGTGTGCTTCATTAGCTTCTATTATAAGAGTAACATCCCGCCCTCTTCTGTAAGGCCATGCACTAGTAAATGTTGTGTTAATGCTTGTCTAGCATTCTCAGGAATTTATGTGGTGTTAGCCATATTTGTTTAGAGAAATGGAACACCAAATGGGGAGTAAAGTCCTTTTATGAGTTCGAGCTCAAACAACCTACAGCCTAATCAGGTGTTACCTTTTCAGCTGAGGAGGATCTTCTCATAGACCACAGACATCTCCGTTTAATGCTACTTAGGGTACCTGTTGTCTGTGAGACAGTGATAGTCAAGGTATCCGTAAATTAGTGCCTAAACACCATCGTTGGTGGCACCATGTTATAGTTTGGACTCTTGCTCTAGGCAAGACTGCTGGTTTAAGGATGACAGTACTTATGTTTGTAGGCGACTATGCCTATCCTACAAGAAGTCGCAGCTGCCGTCCCAACCCTTCTGGCTCACTAGCAGCACCTCACCAAAAACCCAAACAGTAAAAGGTGATATGTGGCAGCCTTTACGCATGGACTCGAGAGTATGACATCTCAGGGAGTGTCGTGGTTAAACGGAGATTACCTCTTTCTAACAGATATGCCATGTCTCATCCAAACACAGGCAATAACAAAGATGCAGTAAAGTTTAAATGGTTTTTATTTAACGCAACTGCAATTTGCAATAAGTTGCATGGGCTGCAATGATTAGGATAATGATCAGTGCAAGAAACAGAATTGCAAAGACAAGAGTCATTATCACAAAGACCCCCACCATCTTGCAATAACATGAAAAGATATAAAGTGTGTAATATGTCCTAATACCCTATCATGATAGGCCTAACCTCCTACCTAAAGGAGAGCTGGGTATGTTAAACCTAATCTGCCAATGCCATATCCATGAGAGGAGCCCCCAACCCTCGTTACCTTGGAATTAGGTCTCTATCTCAGACTCCGCAGGGACATGAAGACTAAGTCAGCGTCAAGATGATGTGCAGCATCAATATCAGCGATGGTGGCGATGCCCTCTGGTTGGAATCCCTCTGATTATCTGTCTAAAGTGTGATGTATTTATACAGATCTAATTGGACCCCTGACGTAGGTGTGTTCCCAAACAATAGATAACAGGCATGCTTGGGGCAGCAATTAATATAAACAATTCCCTCGAAAGCATGGAGAGGGAAAGTCCCTAAGTGTGAACACCTACTGTTTGTCTATGTCACTTGATCTTGAAGCCTTAACGCGGTGGCACTGATAATGCAAATCATTACAAGTGGCCTAACTATAAACAAGGCAGCCATCTTAGAAGAATTGAAAAATTAAATGGGCTAAGACAGAGCGAGCTAAGTAGGTTGAAAGTCACTAGGTGATGGGGGCACGAGTCTACAGGCCAAAGGCTAAGCTAACTCCTGCTATCCCATTAAAACAAACTAGGATTCACTACAAGACCATGGAAATGAGCCCACAGGTCACTTAACGCCTGCCCTTACCCAGGCATTAAAACACAACACAAATCAGGCTGGATGCCATTTTTTAAGGCCCGCCCCTTCCTGTGCGTCAAAATGACGTGGCAGTATAACTAAGGCGCACATGCCTGAAAGTCATTTTTTGGACAGGAACGCCTACCTTGCATGTCATTAACGCAAGACGGTTTCACGCATCCAGAAAATGACGCACATTGCTGAATGTTGATGTTCGCAGGGTCGGGCGTCAAAGTATAAATCTGGTGTTAGGTTTGCGCCGAATTTGCATCAAAAATAAATATGGGCCCAAGTTTGACAAAGGCCTCTATGCCCTTTGAATGATTTGGCTCAGAACTGAGACCACAATATATCTGGGCCAAATGTTGACACAGATTCCCTAATAGTTCATTCATTTTAGTCATGTGCCAAACCAATCTTCTCACATGATCCTTAGTGGAGATGTTCCCAGCATCACCCCGTGTTTACTGTTACCATCATTGGTGCGTTATGATCACTGAAAACACAATACCGATTGGACCCATCAATGACCTGATTCAGAAAATGCTGTGTAACAAAAACATAATCAATATTAGTGGCACCTTCCCACACCCAGTATAAGTGGCAACAGTGTAACAGGAGGGAGTCACCATCTCCTTGGCATTACAAAGATCATAGTCCCCCAGATATGAGTGAGGCAAATGGCCTCTTCAATCCAGTTCTTGAGCAATCCCTTCTGTCACAGCAGGCTCAACAAATTCTTCCCATTAGCTGATGGGATGTTCCCCAATTTCTCATTAAAATCCCCCCACCACAATCAAGGTCACTCCTTTTCATTTATCTGCATATTTGCAATCAAGTTCACCTATAACTTCCAAAAGTGAGCCAAAATATTGATTATTCTTATCATTAACATTTTCGTTATAAAAAATAACAATGGCAATACTAAAGTTCCTTGACCTGCACACAAAGCTTGAATTATACCACACTTGTAGGGGATAGGACCTTTAATGCAATCCACATTGGGCCTGAATCATGTAGTAAAGCCTGTCCTGGCTCAACCAGCAATGACAGGCTCTGTCGGGATAGAATAGCAGATAAAGCCCTCACAGAAAACGTCAGAAGTTGCCCGAGTTTCCTGATATCATATGATTTAATCAATTCAATCCAATTTTCCACCCCCAATTTAGCATGGTTAGCAGCAATATGCCAACTCAGTAATTTAATTACATTGGGAAGGGGTATTGCTGAGGTAGAAACATTTAGGGCTGGACATGACACCTGCAACACAGAAACTCTGTCAGTAGCAACAACCCTAGTGCCCTAGCTAGCATTTGACACACTATCAGTGAGGGAGATTGGATAATTGGGGTGAGACCACAAACAAGACTTTTTGGGCATCCGAACCCTCTGTAGTCAATCGTTATCTGGTAGATATAGCAAAGCCGAATACCTACTGGAAACTGATAAAGGATGGGCACAAAAACTGATAAACTGGGTGTTTCCGGGGCACCTGTCCCATAATATTTATAAAAATAGCCCAACAGCAGAATCTTCATCTTTTGAAATTCTAGTTGGGCCCGAAGGTGGGGCTTGTAAGAGATCGCTTACAATGAAGGGATTTCTAAACTTAAGAATAATTCATTCCCCCTGAAAATCCTTGTCTAGGGCCCCATTCACTCCCCTCTCCGGGCAAAAAAATGAAGTTAATAGCCTCCCCCTACACCTACCAATGTATTACCTTATTGATTACCAGCCCTGTAGACTCTGTTACGTACTGATCCAGGCTGGGGACTATAGCCAAAATCACCACATACAGACATGCACCTGGTGGTAAATGGGGGCTGATTTCACTGTTCCTGCCCCCTCCCACCTTAATGACATGTGATGCATTTCTAAAACCCCTCTCATTAGGTGCTGGATGATTGGATGGACAAGGCCCCAGTGACCAGTATAAGGCCACTTTTAGAGGGTGTGATGAAGGATAACTGCTCCCTAAACAGAGGTTGAGAGACCCTGCCTGGGCTCTAGAGTCTCAGTGGCCATAAGTACAGTTGCCACATGGCTTTGGCCAATAGCAGAATTAATAGGTGTAAATTGGCCATTAACCCTGCCCACAATAGATAGTTTGAGTTCAATTGAGTCCAACCGTTCAATCAAAGGGCTACGACAGTCAACCAATAGCTTCTTGAGCTGTCCACAGATCTGAGGCATCAAACCGCTCTTAAATGCATCCAAATTGAAGGAGGCGTGAGGGGTGGCTGGAAAATTGGCCTCTCTTAGCTATCATGCACAATTTGTGAGTTTTTAGCCCTCTTTGGTTGCTTTGCGTCATGCCCTATAGTTGGAGACGGCAGAGATGGGGTAGCAGCGGCAGGCATGATAAAGTAATGAAAGCAGATCGGCAAAAATCTTTTTGGGTCTCAGGCAAACTGATTTCCTATTCCTATTCAAGATCCAATCATACAGATGAACACAGTTCACCTAAAATGTGTGTTTGTGTGAGGACAGTATATTGTAAATCTTGATAAAGACACTCGCTGTCTAGTTTTTCTTGGTCTATGCAAACATGCATTTGATGATGGGGGAGTAACTAAGCTCTGCCTTCCAACATTTCTGTGGCGATTTTCTGGCATGTGAACAGAACCCCTAGTAACTTGCCACCAGACCAAACCCTTGATCATAAGCAAAACACTCTGTTATGCCCTTCAGAGCGTTTTGGGATAAAATCTACTGGACAACTCTACACCAGCAGACTGAAATGTAAACCATGGTCCCTAAAAAAGTCTAATAACCTTTACAGAATTTAAAGCACATTTGACCTTCTGTTTGCAAGTTTTTCTGAGTCCCTGAAATATTGCAGCCTAATTTTCAAACATGTGCCATTCCCTAAGTGCATCAATGGCATATTTCACAACATTTATTTTACATTTTGAGTATCTTGTGGTTTCACAGTTCTATCATGTGCTTACTAATCAGACACATTGTTTGGAAACATATTGGTGTTAATTATTTCCCTTAGTACAAGTTATTCCAAGTAATTGCCCATTTTTCTTTCTAAATAGTCCTTAAACGTTTTAGATAGACCCTCAAGCAATGTTGCCTCTTGAGATTTGTAGGACAAATTTAAGAAAAGTGGCGCTGGCAGCAACACTTTTTTAGCACCCCTTAGTGCCCCCCTAACTCTACCATGTGCGCGCTGTATTTAAACTACGGCCCGTCATGACACAGGGTAGGGGGCAATAGCGTCAACATTTTTTATGCTATTGATGTACTATTTAGGATTAGCACCAAAATGTTGGTGCTAACCCTGAATAGTACATAGGGACCCATTGTAACCAATGGTGTGTCCCGTTTTAATGCCTGTTCTGAGCAGGCGTTTAAAGTAGCCGCAATAAATGACGCAGTGGAGTCTCTTAGATTTCACTGCTCCATTTTTGCGGTCCGCCTAACGGGAGAATGCCCCCCTTTGCGTACATTTTGCATGGCACATGCATAATGTGGCGTAAAGTGTTACAAAGTTACAAAATGCATGCATTGCACCACTTTGTAAATATGGTGTGGCGATTTTTGAAGCCTAACACCACAATGATGCTAATGTGGCACTAGTGCTTCTTAAATCTGGGCTGTAATCTCTAGGAAGCTGTACTAACTTCCTACTGGGATTGCCCTTTTCCCAGTTATATGTGCTGATGATGTCTGGAGACTGATTGTAGTCCCTTATGGTTTGTACAAGTCGTGGGAGAAATCCCAGTAACCGGTCGCCATAATGCTGTAATTGACCTTTATTTAATAGCTAAGTCAGTTTCTCATGGACGTAAATGTGCTCAGTACGCACTACGGAGTGATAGAGTGGTGTGAAGTATTCGAAAATGAACTTCTGGAGGTGTCAGGCTTGGCTATGAACATGTTTGGATTTCTTTGATGATTTTTGTTTCGTTTTTCATCTAAAACTAAAACAGTTCAGCTGACATGTTTATCAAGCTTTCACTGTTAAACAATGGGTTTTATCGAGGATGCAAGAGCATTTGTAGGAGTCATAACAATCCTAAAATATATCATCACATTGGTCTTTACTCGCATGTGAAAAAAGTAGCACTGCAAGCTGTGGCACTACTAATTCCATAACAATTTTTTTTTAACCGTGTTAATGAAATATTCATTAGACCTGAAAAGAACACAAAGGCAATTGCCAAACACTTGGCCACCATCATGTTTCCCTCCCTCCTCCTCTGTGGTGCTAGCAATCGTCTACCCTGTGGGTCAGTTTTCATCCCTCTTCACCTGCTCACTGTTCTGAGGAATGGATTTCCTTCCCCTCAAATCTAGTTATTAATAATCCCCACTTTTTGAAGTTTTTCTTCAATGTATTATCTATTCATTTACGCCTAAGGTGTACCTCCTCTGCCTCCACCGATTCCACCTCATCCTCCTTCCGGTGTTCCACTTTGGGTCCTGTGAGTCTCATCAAGGTGATTGACACTCTGGGGGTTATTCTAACTTTGGAGGAGGTGTTAATCCGTCCCAAAAGTGACGGAAAAGTGACGGATTTACCACCAGCCGTATTACGAGTCCATTATATCCTATGGAACTCGTAATACGGCTGGTGGTATATCCGTCACTTTACCGTCACTTTTGGGACGGATTAACACTCCTCCAAAGTTAGAATAACCCCCTCTATGTTTTACCAGCAGGAGTGTCAATTGAGTAAAGTTATACTCCATCCTCCTCCCTTTGTGTGATTTTGCATTCCCCAACAAGCCGACCACACATATTCCACAGGTGGCCCGCAGAAGTTGGACCACAACTTCACAGTAGGCAGGAACAGTGGGCACTACCATGCAAGATGTATAAATGATGCAGTACTTGCCGGGCAGCGGGAGCAGTTCATCAACCTGACAGGGTCCATCCTATGAAATGGTACCGGATTAATTTATGTGTGGTGTAAATAGTTAAAATGGGCAGCTTAAATCTTGCATTACAAGATACCTTGTGCACAAGAAAACACATGCTGTTCCACTGCTCCTCCTCAATCTGAACCCCAAAGTCTATTTCTTTGCGAAATTGAATGTTCTGCTCCCCTAAGCTCCAGCAGTGCCTGAAACAACTGGGAGGAGGAAGGGGCAGCGGGATAGGATGCCCATAGCTCCCTAGCTATGTTAGCTATACTCGCATACACCCAAGGCTGTCCCTCTCCTAGAGCGAATGTCTCCCTCTCAGCCTCAAAGGAGAAAAATGTGTCTGCGGGATAGAGGTCCTCTAATGTTACACACCATCTGTCCCTCCATGCAGTTGTGTTCACTGTGCTGGTCAGGTCATAGTGCGAAAGGCTGACAAATCCCAGTAATTGAACTCTGGCAAATGGGGCCCTTCCTATTATTATTTTTACTGCCCTCTTCCACAAAGCTGCCATATGCGTGATGCAGTACTGGACACTCTCTGTGGTCTGACCACCCGAATGCAAGAGAAGTAGCAACTCCGTGGTTCTCTTCACGTCTGATAATAGTGCCTTCTCCCAGTTCACCCCGTCCACGAGCTGATGGGAAGCATGCTGGATCTGGGAAACAAGCTAATACATCTCCATGTGTGGAACTGCCAGCTCCCCCCCTCTGGTTTTGGTACGTGGAGGTGTTCCCGGGTCACTTTACTTCTCCCGCCCTTCCAGATTTGTGATATGAGCAGGGAGTGCAGTCTTGGAAATACTGCCAGAGGCAGAGTATCAAAGAAGTGTTGTAGTATATAGAGGTAGCGGGACAGGAAGACCATTTTTGCATCTGCCACTCATTCAAATAAGGAGAGTGAGAGCTTGTTCCAGAATTGCACTGAGGCCTGAAGGCCAGCAGTCATTTTATCCACTTTGTATTGTGTTCACTGCTGAGGGGTAGATGCTATGATAAGGTCCCCTAACTAATCAGTCTCCCACCGCAATGGGAAACGTGGTAGAGTTAAGGGATCTGCTCTCACCAGACTTCCCAACAGGAACTCCAAGGACTTGGTAAGGTTAATTGGAGTTCTGTGATGTCCCCGAAGTTTTTTAAATAATGGAGCAAAGTAGACAACGACTCCTGGATGTGATCTCAGATAAAAAGGGTATCATTTGCGTAGAGGGACACCAGATGGGTTGTGTCTCCCACTATAATGCCCCATCTCCCCATCTGCTTCCAATCTGTGTCACCAGAGGTTCCATCGCTAACATGAAGAACAGTGGCAACAATGGGCAGCCCTGCCTTGCCCCCTGCCCACCGCTAATGGTTCTCAACACAATCGGCCAAGCCTGACCCTAATCGTGGATTTGGTATACAGTAGCTGGATCCAAGATCGAAACTGGGGCCCAAATCCCATTGGCACCAAGATGCTCTGGAGATACTGCCAGTCAACCGTAACAAATGCCTTAACTATATCCACAGAAACCACTACTAGATCATCCTGTGAATCTGCTGTCTCATGCTTCACATGCATAAGCTGCCGTAGGTTCACGGTTGTATTTCTACTGGGTACAAACCCATACAGGTCCACGTGTACCAATCCTGCTCTAAAGCATCACAGATGAAGCACCAGTAACTTACAACATTCATATTAATCATTGTAAGTGGTCAGTACAAGGGTGGGTCCGCGGAATCTGCTCCCGGATTCAGTACCATAGTTATGCATCCCTCCCTCATGAAAGGGGCAGGATCCCATACTCCCTAGCTTCTAAGTAAACCTCTAGCAAATGTTGGGTAATGTCTGCTGCACAGGTGTGGTAAAATTCTGACAGGAAACCATCGCCTCCTGGAGATTTCTCCCACCAGCAGATTAACCAGCATCAACCGGAGCTCCTCTAATGTGAGGTCCATGTCTAATTCATGTGTCGCCACCTCCCCCAGTTGTGGGATGGTGATACTTGTGCGAAATTCCTTCTCCAGGGCTATGTGTTGCTCGGGGGATCTAGAACAGACCTGTTGCAACTGGTTCCTGAATGTACCCAATATTGCAGACTGTGTATAGGCATTGCCCCCCAGAGGCGTCCTAAGGTGCATGATGGTAGGGCATGGTAATTCTTTACGCGAGATCCAAACAAACAGGTACCCTGAGCCATCCCCTCTCTATGAAATGATTGGCGGTAGGACTTTAATGTATATTATTCTAACCTGTCTCTCACCTGCACCACCTATCTCCACAAAGTGATTTCATCCTCCTGCCACTAGATTTCCTCCGGGGTAGCCTCTGTATTTCCATCAGTACTTCCTCTTTTTGTGAGAATTCCTTCTAGAGGGTCTTGCGAACCCCACACGTAAGGCTCATACACCGACCTCTAAAAACTACCTTCATTGCTTCACACTCTGTGGCGCAACTGCATGTGCCTTGCCAGTTATCTGTAAAGTAGTGCAGTAGGGCTTTCAGCCAGAACCTCCCATCCATGTGTGACTTGCAAAATGTCAGTGGGAAGCACCATAAATGAAGTGACCTTGTTCCCATTCCCCTTTCAAATAAAGTGACCCGGTGCGTGGTGCGAGAGGTAACTTGAGAGATGTTCCACCTCAAGTATCCCTGGGGCCAACCCATCTGATAATATTATTCTATCCAATCTACTAAATGTGCTGCGTGTTGGCATGTAATATGCATTTTCTGTTCGCTCTGGGTGTGATTCCCTCTGCATATCTCGGAGCGATAATTGTGTCATTACCTCCTGTTATTTCACAGTCATATGTGTTTTAGTGTTCCAGGGGTATGGTGCTCCAGGCAGATGGTGAGCTAGCTCCCCATCTAATATGCAATTGAAGGCTCCTGCCCAGAATAATTTTGTATCTACCACTGGGGCGACTACATCTAATATTGTGCCATTGTATTGCCCACCTTCAATGTTTGGTCTGTATGAGTTTAGAAAGGTGACATATAACCCATCTGTTCTGCCTTGTAGGAACAAGTATCTACCTTCCACGTCCACCTCAATGTAGGTCAATGCGAACAGTACTTCCGGGGCAAGCAAGATCACCACCTCCCAAGAATAAGAGGAGTGGTTAGCATAATATACCTGTCCTCTCCATTTCTTAGGCAATTTAGTAGCTTCCTGATCAGTAAGATGGGTCTCCTGCAAACATGCTATACCCACCCCTCACCTCTTAAGTAGGTTTAGCACTCTGTAGCATTTTTGGTAGGATCCCAACTCCCTCACATTCCAGGTAAGAAGTTTCAATTTACGTGTTGTGACCATATGTTAACAATTGCAGTGAAACCCCATAAAGGGACCTCCTTTTGGTGTTTCTACGATGTCTCCAGAACAATACCCTAAATAACATTTCAGCATGAAATCTCCCCCTGCCTTTCCACCCTGCACAAGCAACAGTTAAATAAAAATGTGTTCTTGCCCACAATTCCTGATGTGCCATGACGTACATCGTCATCCCTCCTGTCGATAAACTCATAGTTGTTTCAACCTGTTCAACCTATTAGAAACAATCCCCTCCACTTCCCCGACTCTCCTATTGTTAACTCACCAATCAATTGAGTTTTAATGTAGCATGTCGGTTACACCCTGCAAGGGCAATTAGATGCCATCAGATAATACGTCCCTTTATTCAACTTCAGTGTTACCACCTAAACAGGTGTAGAACAACAGTGCTTACATCGAGTAAAGGTTATCTCACATCTAGTTTCCCTAGTGACTCCATAGGTTTCTCAGCATTGTCATGATTGCGTGTCTGACTTTGTATATTGCCTTTGCATATTCAAACAGTACATCTTCACACTCAAAACCCCCTCGCAAGCAGAGGAGCTCTAGTTACTCATATTATGTCTTTTTAGAACCCCACAATCTCCTCTCTTTCTCTCTCTGCAGTCATCCTCACTCAACACTCGTCTTCTTCCAAATGTGCTGTCACTGACAAGCATAAGCAGTTCCACCCTTTCTTGCTATAACACTTAGCTCTCCAGTGTTATATTCCATCCAGTGCAAGTCATTACATATCAAGACCCATGCTCAAGGCAAGGGCTGTGCAACAATCTCTGAAAATGGGTCACAGGTGTCAGCCGGTGTTTCAGTTTCAATGCCTGGATCTACATCCTCCCAGTCAGAGGGTGGTGCCGAGAGTTCAGTCTCCTCCATGGAAGCCTTTCCAGAGGCTTTTACTGCGTCTCATTCTTTTTCAGTAGTTGTGGTCATAGTACCATCCTTGCAGATAACAATCCAACCAGAGCCTCCCTCAACAGATTGGGACCATCTAGCCAAACGGGGGTGCCAGGAGCCCCGCTGTCCATCTTTGACCCACTGTGTTTTCTTTTGTACAGAAAGGAGCCACCAGGGGACATCAGCCATGTTGAACCACAACCACACCTCCCCTGGTTGTTTAAAAAAGTGCATTTTGCCATTGTGCATAATCTTCAATTTTGATGGGTAGAGGAGCAAATATCTAATATGTATGGCCCTGAGGTGTTTTTTTAACTTCAGAGAAAGTTGGGTGTTTGATCTTGTACTCAGCGGGTATAGTCTGGATAAATTATGATATTCTGACCTTCATATTGCAGAGGAGGGTGTTCTCTCGCCACTCTAAGTATGGCATCTTTGTCTCTATAGTTTAAAAGCTGGGCTATGAGAGCCCACAGAGCAGCACCTGGGGGAGGTTTCGGGGTCAGTGCCTGGTGAGCTTGTTCTATCAGAAGGTATTGTGGCGAACCCTCCAGTTTCAGCTCCTCTGGTACCCATGGATAAAGCAACAGTTCGGTAGATTGTCCCTCTGTCCCCTCCGGAAACCCCAGGAGTCGAATATCATTCCTCCTTGAGCGTCCCTCTTCATCTTCCGCTCGCTCCTCAAGGGCAGTGGTGGGTGTGGTCATGCGCGTCATTTGTTGCTTGAGTTGATGCACTTCCGTTTGCAGAGCAGTAATATTAGCCTCCGCATCAGACACCTTGTCTGCTACCTTCTGCAGGTCTACTCTCACTTCCACTGAGACCC
Source organism: Pleurodeles waltl (assembly GCF_031143425.1). Lineage (NCBI taxonomy): Eukaryota > Metazoa > Chordata > Amphibia > Caudata > Salamandridae > Pleurodeles > Pleurodeles waltl. Next base: position 320,509,192 of record NC_090437.1, read on the forward strand.
CCGGGAATCTGTCCTTCCAAAGCCACTCTTGATCCCTGTGTAGCCTACAGCAGTGCGGCCCTCAAAGGCTCCTCTTGATCATCAAGTAACGAATCAGGGGAGTCCTGAGCCGATCTACTAGAGTGCTGCATTACCTTCCTCAGGGTAGTATATTGGGTGATAGTGTTGGCCTGTGCCTGTCGCGGTGCCCCATCTTTCGTCATGCTGCCATCTTATACGCTGGTGGTTAGGACAGTCAAGGCTCGATGGAGCAAGCATTTCCAGTGTTACTTATCATTGGGTCATTAGGGCCCCACTACGGAACTTTCACAATATGGATCACAGTCTTGACACATTCACCGTCGCCCTCGGCCAACAGCCAGTATCACAACACAAGCTCAATATTGGGTTGTCTAGGTCATCCTAGATACCCCAGCTATGATGTTTCTCAGTCTCCTGAGGGCTGCAGTTATGGTCCTGGTGGCCACTAATCACACCTTTGTGCTTTGCTGGTCTTGTTGAATCCCCTAACTTTGTTAGTTTGTCTTTAGTCTTACTACTCTGCTGCCCATCTTGGAACCTTCCAGTGCTTGTCACAAGTGCACTGCCACAACGCCTGCCTCCCGGTCCCACTGCTGAGTGTACCAGGCCCGAGGGTCCCCCTGACGCTGCGAGCACCAGACTACTGTGTCCCTTATTCAATAAGTAGCCAGCACTGCATTGGGGTGAGGATGTATAGACAGTGAGGGCCCACCGGGTGTCCACCATACCGTTGTCTTTCCATTCGCTCTCTACTATGTACTTAGGGGCTCGTTTGTGTGAGTTCTCTAATCCTGCTCAGCTTGGCTCATAAGTCCAGCCCTCGGTAGCTCCAGGCAGAATGTGCTGGGCCCACTTCCTCAGTCTGAAGCGCGCCACACCTCCGCTACAGCATAATCAATAAGAACTCTCTTCACTGTGTGAATCGCAGCTTCTCCAGCCCACCTGGGACCCCTACCTTCCCAAAGTCCTCAGGGGCCTCTCCACGCCGGGCCAACTGTGTTCTAGCATGTCAGCACCTCAGTGGTGATCGAAGGGAGTAAACCAGGTCCCCGCCAAGCCTGCAGTCCCCAAACCTGCTGTAGGTGTAGTCCCGGTCAGCATCCGCCACTGCCCGATCGGCCCAGCACGGAACTGCACCAAGCATCAAGCTGAAGGCCCAAGTCAAAAAGGAAGATCTTCCTGGAGTCATTCTGAAGTCATCTGATGACTTCAGCTGGGCTATTCCTGCAATTAACTGGTGAAGTCATCCCAAACCATCCTGAAGTATGTGTATAGACCGAAAAATTTAAATGAGATGACTCTAGAATCATCACAAAAACTACTCTAGGATGGTGTTCTGATGACTTCCAGTGGCAGGGAGTAATGACCTGCTACAACTCCACGAATACTAATTGACAACTTCAGGATGAGTGTGAATTACTCCAGGATGTTCTCTAGACAATTTACTGATTCTTGTGGATTACTCTAGGATGATTCTACAACAGTTTCAGGATGACTGTGGATGGTTTCCCGATGATCCCATTACCACTTCAGGATGGCTGTTGATTACACTGTAATGACCACACTACAATTTCAGGATGACTGTGGGTTATTCCTCGATCATCCTATTACTGCTTCAGGATGGCTGTGGATTATTTTGGAATGATCCCATGACAATTTCAGGATGAGTGTGGATTACTCTAGGATGATTTAAATACTACTCAGGAATGAGCATGGATTACTCAGGATTATTTTAGGACAACTTCAGAATGAGTGTGGATTACTAAACCATGACTACATGTGGACTTTCAGATGATTGTGCAATACCCTTGGCTGATTTTCTGCCAACTGCAGGCCAACTGTGCATAGCTCCTAGATGATTTAATAAATTATTTAGAATGGCTGTGGATCACTGTTAAATCCTTAAGGGTTGGATTACACCTTGACAATTCCATGTTACAAGCACATTAGCCAACTGCCAATATTTCATTGCAAAGTCTCACTAGTAGTTTAGGAATATGGATTTGTTGATAGTGAAATATTTAGATGACCACTTCCTCAAGCTTCCTTCCAATTGAAAAAAGGTCACTTCGATGTAACATGCCTTCTTTACACAATACCATGAATTATTTGCAATGCCATGAGTTCCAAAGAACTAAGTGCCAGAATTACAAAACTGTCACTGAACGCAGCACAGCACCCAAAATTGCTGTGTTGCATGATGGGAGAGAACATGAAAGTACCGTTTCTCCCCCTCTCCCTTGCACCAGTGGACCATCAGGCAGCCGGGCACCATGCACACACCTCTGCATCATAGTGCAAAGGTGTCTACCATAGTCTAGCTTAGGCTAGACTTAGCCTAGGCAAACTTATTCCCACTTTGGACAGGTATCGTACCAAATACCAATTTGCTTCAGTTTTTAAATCCAGAAAAGGAGTTTGCATTAGTTCCGAGTTATAAAACATAAGCAAACTAAACCCAAAACTTCCATCAATCTGGTCCCAATAATCAGATCATTATTCTTCTGCTTTGGAAAGATTACTTTTTAATCTCTACCAAGAGGGGGGCACTGGTATGAAATATTTCTGAGAATCATGCTTTTTGGCTAGATTGGTGCTGTAAAAATACCATATATACAACAGTAATTGCCTGCAACAAAGTTAAACTTTCCATTCAGAAAAGCTTAACTTGTGGTGCTTCACTTCCCATGCTCCGGACTCCCTGGGGCTTGCCTTACTTTGAGGTATAGCACATTATTAGTTGTTTTACATAGTGACTAGTGGCAAAAGACTGAACAAAACAATGGTTCAAGTAAAAAGGATTAACAGGGGTATGTCATCATGTCATTTCATTGATCTAAAGCACATCATTAGCCCCATGGGGGCCAGGATACTGAACAAGAGAACAAAAGAAAGCCCATGACACTGTATGAGAACAAAAAGAAAAGCCAGAAGGCTACAAAAGAGAACAAATAGATTCAACGAAAACCAGCAACTTCGTTGTTTGTTTCTAGATGTGGAGTTTTATTTAGTCCTCTTCTTGCATTGCAGATCTTTATAGTCAGCTTCCTTCTCATAGTTCTGCTGCCCAGTGATGGCCAGCTGTTTACCCTGCACACAGACTTCATAAACTCTGAAAAATTCAACGAACATACATTAGTATGATATTACAACCACTATTTTAGTTTTTTCATAGGGCTGGGTTGCCTTTAAAATGTTCCAATCTAATATCTCATGTTGTGTGCCTGATGAGATATGCTTTTGGTTGCAAGGGTTCATAAGTTTAACATTAATAGCACTTGGTCAAAAAGGCAGAGGTGAGAGCAAGGCATTGATGAAGAGGATGTAGAAGGTAAAGAAAGAAAATGCTCCTTTATGAACTTATGAGTGAAGCAGCATGTTGTGGACTTAGGAAATCGGTTTGCCTTTCAGGAAGAGGTAAGAACAGTTCCATCTACATCAAAGGCCCTTAAACCTTTTTTGGATTGAGCCCCTATAAGTAAAAGTTGCTTTAGAAGTTTAGGGCCAGATGTAGCAAGGGTTTTGCGAGTCGCAAACGGCGAAAAACGCCGTTTGCGACTCGCAAAAGCCACTTTGCTATGTTGAAATGCATTTTGCGAGTCGGATCCGACTCGCAAAATGCATTTCCGAATCGCAAATAGGAAGGGGTGTTCCCTTCCTATTTGCGATTCGCAATGGTATGCAATTCCATTTGTGACCGCGTATGCGGTCGCAAATGGAGTCGCAGTTACCATCCACTTGAAGTGGATGGTAACCCATTCGCAAACGGGAAGGGGTCCCCATGGGACCCCTTCCCCTTTGTGAATGGACCCCAAAACATTTTTTCAGGGCAGGGAGTGGTCCAAGGGACCACTCCCTGCCCTGAAAAAACCGAAACAAAAGGTTTCGGATTTTTTGAAATGCAGCTCGTTTTCCCTTAGGGAAAACGGGCTACATTTAAAAAAAAACAAAAAACTGCTTTATTTAAAAGCAGGTCGCTAACATGGAGGCCTGCTGACTACAGCAGGCCTCCAAGTTAGCGAGTGCCTATACTCGCAATGGGGTCGCAAACTGCGACCCACCTCATAAATATTTATGAGGTGGGTCTTTGCGACCCCATTGCGAGTTGCAGAAGGTGTCTGAGACACCTTTCTGCATAGCAAATTGCGACTTGCAATTTGCGAGTCGCACGGACTCGCAAATTGCAAGTCGCAATTTGCTTTCTTCCTGCATCTGGCCCTTAGTTCCCTCCGCAACTTCATACATGACTTGGGGAAGCATGAGTGGCAGGGACCAGAGTGGGAGGTTACTTTTCTGGAGCTCAAAATGTGCACTAAGTGTGGGAAATATAAAAGAGTAAATATGAGCAACAGAAAACAGATAATGAACACAAACCACCACTCCACAAACTGCGGTGTTTAGCTCCTCCACCTATTGGACCTATTGGTCCCTAATGCACCAGCTACACTAATGATAGTTCCTGCCCCAAGCAGTAGGCTGTCTTATCTGCCTCGCCATTTGCCCAGTTCTGAAATAGTCTGCCTTTTCGGGGGGATGGGAACAACAACAAAAGTAATTCTTGTGATTTCATATAACTACACAACATCAAATTACGCAAATTACACCGTCCCATAATTAGGACAGCCTGGAAAAGTACTAATTAAACAAAGTCACGCATCGTGGCCATCTTCAGTTACAAGGTATTTGTGCCCCACTGGAATATACCCATAAACCCATGGGGCTGCACACACCCCAGTTTGAAAACCTCAGATCTACAAGCTTGCTGTTTCATCACATTATACATTATTTTCCCAAAAAACACAAGGGCATATTGGAGGGTCAATATCTGGCCAATGTGGACCTGGATGTTGCACACAAGTGGGTGTTTAAAAATCCCCAAGCTTTTAAAATGCTGGCGTATTTGAAAGAATGATTGATTCAAGTACAGATGTAGGTGTTGAAACAAACCTATGTGTCCTCTGCAAAGAAAGTAATCAATATCAGATTTCATTTACATAACCATCTTAAAACGCAGCTATGTCGAGCCTTAACTCTACTTCAATATTCATATTTGGAAAACAGTCTATGAAACTACCATTCTGACCAGAAATCCAAATAGGAGCTTACAACCAAGTGCTAGGAAGAGGGTGGCTGATCTAATTAATGGAACAGTTGATCAGGTCTAAATACAATCTGTGAGCACAGTGATTTTAGCAGTGCAGTCTGCCAGTGCACATTCATCCACTTTGACCCCCCCCCACACACACACACCTAGACCTACATATTTGGAAATTAAATCCCAGCACATGGCCTTGCACCAGATTTTCATGTCATTTGTAGCACAAACCCAGGACAAACAGTTACAAAATTACACCTCCCAGCTGTTAGTTAAGCGTGATGGAGCCCTTGTGCAATAATTTAATACAGGACCACATATGCAAACATTGGAGGTATAATGTATTTTCATAATCCTATATTGACTGAAAGTTAATTTGAACATTTATAATATCTTACCAAATAATGCTTCAACCTTCTCCTCATCTAGGGCAGCTTCTCCAGCACGAGCTTTAGTTATACCTTTTGCAGATGCAAGTTCTTTCGGTGAAAAAAGGATTTCACTGACACCTAACTAAAATAGTTCTTTATCCACAAATGGCATGTGTTAAACAAACGTTTTAAATTATTTTACTTACCAGATGATTGGAAAAGAACCACAGCCTTGAAGTCTCTCTCTTCAGTGATTGGCCGACCACTTTCATCAATATTTTCAACCAACCATTTACATAGAACTTCACCAGGATTGTCCAAAAGCAGAAATTCTCCATCTTTTCTAACACAAACTGAACGATCGCAAGCGAAAAATAGGACGTTGAATGAAGCCATGTTTATATCTTGCTAGATACAAAAATCATGAATTAGTTTGCGACTGGTTAAAGATTTAGGGGTAGTGATGCTATTAATTGTGTTTGACCAATGACTGTTTCACCACTGCGCATATTAGTTGTTCAATGTTCACCAGTAGCACATTACATGTTGTATTCAGTTTAGTGGCCTGTTGGTTTTAACATGGCATTAGCCATTACATTCTGTATTCAGTTTAGCTGCCTATTGGCTTTGACATGGCATTAGACATTACAATTGATATTTAGGTTAGTAGGCAGATTGCTTTAGATTTGTGTGGGGCAGATTGTTTTTTATTGGTGGTGGCAGTTTGGAGTAGGCCAGATTGTTTTATATTTGATTGGGGCTGATTGTTTGTGATTGGAATGGGACAGATGGGGCAGACTGAGTTGGGCTGGGTTGGGAGGACTGAACTATGGTGGAGTGGAGTGATTTGGGGGAGTGGGTTGGTTTGGAGTGGGGTGGACTGGGTTGGTCTGGCATCAACTGGATTGAGTGGGGTGGATTGTTGTGGGGTGAGGTGGGGTGGATTGGTGTCAGGCAGATTGGAATGTACTGCACAATTATGTGTTAAAGAATACTTTCAGAAATTACTCATCAGAAAAAAATAGAGTCTTTTTCCAGTAGGCTTTGTAGAAAGTGCAGAGGACCTAAACAGTAGTTATGTCGAGATCTTTCAGAGCAGGTTTAATGTTGTTCTGAATATATACATTAAGGCTTATGGTGGCTACTTTTGTAGTCTCTGCAGTCTGACAATGAGTGCTTCGCAGAGGCCGAAGTAAATGGGTCTAGAGTAGTCCAGACTGATCATAACAAGGGATTTGGCCCACCCGGTAGCCAGTTTGGAGTAAAGGGAGTATTTTGCGGAGCAGGAAATAATGAAGTCTGAATCCTTTAACCACTGTGTTGACCTGTGGAATAAACAACATCTCTGATTCAAAGAGTATTCCCAAGTTTCAAGCTTGGCAGTGACTATGTTTGACCCTTCTATTAGGTGTACAGCTGTCATTATACATAAGAGTGTGTCCCAGTTTTGAATCATACTGTTAGGTTTGGTTGGTGATCTAGCGGTTTTGGAAGGAGTGATGCACACCATGTTCAGAGGCTAGTAAGGAACACGAGCATTCAAACATGATACATTGGTCTATGGTAAAGGGGAAGCAAATCATAAAAAATGTATATGCTGCATAAGCTGGAGAATTATGCCCAGGGTGACGTGGAATGCTTGGGGCACACGGTGTGTGGTACACATATTGAACAAAAGAAAATTCTTGTTGAAGCCCGCCCAGACTACAAAATAGTGAACAGTTGGTTCCCTTCCTCTGCCTTGCCTATTACTACTCAGAGCGTGTGGGGAATCTTGCTGAAAATGTTATATTGGAGGTTGGCTGTCCGGAGGTGAGGTATTTTCTTGTGTTCCTGTGGCAGTGAGTTGTTAGTGGGCAATTTCATGTGGTAGTTTATATGCGTTATCACTTTCTAAGCCTAAATAAGCCTTTTAGAGCGATATACGTGCTCCTCTAAGGCAGATAATGCACATATTTGAATCTGGATTGAAGTCAATGAAAACAACGTTTAAAGGCCGCCGGGAGTGTTTTAAACATCATTTGCCATACTTTAGCATACACGCGAGCAAGTAATATTTGTTGAAAATTAATGGTTAATGATCTAGGAAATGCTTCAGAACAGTAGAAAATGCGCGGTTATCAACTTTTCCATCATTATCGTACTTCATAGTTGTTTATATGCATTATCACTTTCTCAGCTCAAATAAGCTTTTTACAGCGATAGTCGTGCTCTCCTATTGCAGAAAATGCTCATATTTGAATCTGGATTGAAGTCAATGAAAACAGCGTTTAAAGGCCGCCGGGAGTGTTTTAAACATCATTTGCCATACTTTAGCATACACGCGAGCAAGTGATATTTATGTTGAAAATGAATGATTAATGAGCTAGGAAATGCTTCAGAACAGTAGAAAATGCGCGGTTATCAACTTTTCCATCATTATCGTACTTCATGGTTGTTTATATGCATTATCACTTTCTCAGCTCAAATAAGCTTTTTACAGCGATAGTCGTGCTCTCCTATTGCAGAAAATGCTCATATTTGAATCTGGATTGAAGTCAATGAAAACAGCGTTTAAAGGCCGCCGGAAGTGTTTTAAACATCATTTGCCATACTTTAGCATACACGCGAGCAAGTGATATTTGTTGAAAATTAATGGTTAATGAGCTAGAAAATGCTTCAGAACAGTAGAAAATGCGCGGTTATCAACTTTTCCATCATTATCGTACTTCATAGTTGTTTATATGCATTATCACTTTCTCAGCTCAAATCAGCTTTTTACAGCGATAGTCGTGCTCTCCTATTGCAGAAAATGCTCATATTTTAATCTGAATTGAAGTCAATGAAAACAGCGCGTTTAAATGCCGCGGGGAGTGTTTTAAACATCATTTGGCGTCTCTATAACCTGGGGTCAAGTAGCCCAATCACTGCCAGGCGGCAATCCCCGACCCAAAGCTCATTAGCTAGTCCTGCATGCTCTTACCTTACAGATTGAAGCAGTTTTCCTCCTCGTAGGTAGATAGAAAATATTAAAAACAGAGAGAGCCAACCCATTGTGAACCTTTTGTATCAATGTTGCACCCTCACAGTTCTCTCTTGGCGCCGCAGTATGATGATGTCACTTCCGGCGCTGCCGGATGTGGTAGAGTTTTTTTTTTCCAAGTTCACCTGCGATTTTATTCCTGGTACCTGCATAGAGGTGAGCAATGTTCCCTAAAGGCGCGCGCCCACCTTTCCTTCCCCATCGCATTCAGTAGAAAATGTGCTGTTATTGAATGTTCCACCATTCCTATACTTTGTGGTAGTTTATATGCGTTATCACTTTCTAAGCCTTTTAGAGCGATATACGTGCTCCCCTAAGGCAGATAACGCTCATATTTGAATCTGGATTGAAGTCAAAGAAAACAGCGTTTAAAGGCCGCCGGGAGTGTTTTAAACATCATTTGCCGTACTTTAGCATACACGCGAGCAAGTGATATTTATGTTGAAAATTAATGGTAATGAGCTAGGAAATGCTTCAGAACAGTAGAAAATGTGCGGTTATCAACTTTTCCATCTTTATCGTACTTCATAGTTGTTTATATGCATTATCACTTTCTCAGCTCAAATAAGCCTTTTACAGCGATATATATATATAGTCGTGCTCTCCTGTTGCAGAAAATGCTCATATTTGAATCTGGATTGAAGTAAATGAAAACAGCGTTTAAAGACCGCCGGGAGTGTTTTAAACATCATTTGCCGTACTTTAGCATACACGCGAGCAAGTGATATTTATGTTGAAAATTAATGATTAATGAGCTAGGAAATGCTCCAGAACAGTAGAAAATGCGCGGTTATCAACTTTTCCATCATTATCGTACTTCATAGTTGTTTATATGCATTATCACTTTCTCAGCTCAAATAAGCTTTTTACAACGATAGTCGTGCTCTCCTATTGCAGAAAATGCTCATATTTGAATCTGGATTGAAGTCAATGAAAACAGCAAAGGCCGCCTGGAGTGTTTTAAACATCATTTGCCATGCTTTAGCATACAAGCGAGCAAGTGATATTTGTTGAAAATTAATGGTTAATGAGCTAGAAAATGCTTCAGAACAGTAGAAAGCGCGCGGTTATCAACTTTTCCATCATTATCGTACTTCATAGTTGTTTATATGCATTATCACTTTCTCAGCTCAAATAAGCTTTTTACAGCGATAGTCGTGCTCTCCTATTGGAGAAAATGCTCATATTTGAATCTGGATTGAAGTCAATGAAAACAGCAAAGGCCGCCTGGAGTGTTTTAAACATCATTTGCCATACTTTAGCATACACGCGAGCAAGTGATATTTGTTGAAAATTAATGGTTAATGAGCTAGAAAATGCTTCAGAACAGTAGAAAATGCGCGGTTATCAACTTTTCCATCATTATCGTACTTCATAGTTGTTTATATGCATTATCACTTTCTCAGCTCAAATCAGCTTTTTACAGCGATAGTCGTGCTCTCCTATTGCAGAAAATGCTCATATTTTAATCTGAATTGAAGTCAATGAAAACAGCGCGTTTAAATGCCGCGGGGAGTGTTTTAAACATCATTTGGCGTCTCTATAACCTGGGGTCAAGTAGCCCAGCCACTGCCAGGCGGCAATCCCCGACCCAAAGCTCATTAGCTAGTCCTGCATGCTCTTACCTTACAGATTGAAGCAGTTTTCCTCCTCGTAGGTAGATAGAAAATATTAAAAACAGAGAGAGGCCAACCCATTGTGAACCTTTTGTATCAATGTTGCACCCTCACAGTTCTCTCTTGGCGCCGCAGTATGATGATGTCACTTCCGGCGCTGCCGGATGTGGTAGAGTTTTTTTTTTCCAAGTTCACCTGCGATTTTATTCCTGGTACCTGCATCGAGGTGAGCAATGTTCCCTAAAGGCGCGCGCCCACCTTTCCTTCCCCATCGCATTCAGCAGGAAATGTGCTGTTATTGAATGTTCCACCATTCTTATACTTTGTGGTAGTTTATATGCGTTATCACTTTCTAAGCCTTTTAGAGCGATATACGTGCTCCCCTAAGGCAGATAATGCTCATATTTGAATCTGGATTGAAGTCAAAGAAAACAGCGTTTAAAGGCCGCCGGGAGTGTTTTAAACATCATTTGCCGTACTTTAGCATACACGCGAGCAAGTGATATTTATGTTGAAAATTAATGATAATGAGCTAGGAAATGCTTCAGAACAGTAGAAAATATGCGGTTATCAACTTTTCCATCTTTATCGTACTTCATAGTTGTTTATATGCATTATCACTTTCTCAGCTCAAATAAGCCTTTTACAGCGATATATATATATAGTCGTGCTCTCCTGTTGCAGAAAATGCTCATATTTGAATCTGGATTGAAGTAAATGAAAACAGCGTTTAAAGACCGCCGGGAGTGTTTTAAACATCATTTGCCGTACTTTAGCATACACGCGAGCAAGTGATATTTATGTTGAAAATTAATGATTAATGAGCTAGGAAATGCTTCAGAACAGTAGAAAATGCGCGGTTATCAACTTTTCCATCATTATCGTACTTCATAGTTGTTTATATGCATTATCACTTTCTCAGCTCAAATAAGCCTTTTACAGCAATATATATATAGTTGTGCTCTCCTATTGCAGAAAATGCTCATATTTGAATCTGGATTGAAGTCAATGAAAACAGCGTTTAAAGGCCGCCGGGAGTGTTTTAAACATCATTTGCCGTACTTTAGCATACACGCGAGCAAGTGATATTTATGTTGAAAATTAATGATTAATGAGCTAGGAAATGCTTCAGAACAGTAGAAAATGTGCGGTTATCAACTTTTCTATCATTATCGTACTTCATAGTTGTTTATATGCATTATCACTTTCTCCGCTCAAATAAGATTTTTACAGCGATAGTCGTGCTCTGCTATTGCAGAAAATGCTCATATTTGAATCTGGATTGAAGTCAATGAAAACAGCGTTTAAAGGCCGCCGGGAGTGTTTTAAACATCATTTGCCATACTTTAGCATACACGCGAGCAAGTGATATTTGTTGAAAATTAATGGTTAATGAGCTAGAAAATGCTTCAGAACAGTAGAAAATGCCGGTTATCAACTTTTCCATCATTATCGTACTTCATAGTTGTTGATATGCATTATCACTTTCTCAGCTCAAATCAGCTTTTTACAGCGATAGTCGTGCTCTCCTATTGCAGAAAATGCTCATATTTGAATCTGGATTGAAGTCAATGAAAACAGCGTTTAAAGGCCGCCGGGAGTGTTTTAAACATCATTTTCCGTGCTTTAGCATGCACGCGAGCAAGTGATATTTATGTTGAAAATTAATGATTAATGAGCTAGCAAATGCTTCAGAACAGTAGAAAATGTGCGGTTATCAACTTTTCCATCATTATCGTACTTCATATTTGTTTATATGCATTATCAGTTTCTCAGCTCAAATAAGCTTTTTACAGCGATAGTCGTGCTCTCCTATTGCAGAAAATGCTCATATTTGAATCTGGATTGAAGTCAATGAAAACAGCGCGTTTAAATGCCGCGGGGAGTGTTTTAAACATCATTTGGCGTCTCTATAACCTGGGGTCAAGTAGCCCAGCCACTGCCAGGCGGCAATCCCCCGACCCAAAGCTCATTAGCTAGTCCTGCATGCTCTTACCTTACAGATTGAAGCAGTTTTCCTCCTCGTAGGTAGATAGAAAATATTAAAAACAGAGGGAGGCCAACCCATTGTGAACCTTTTGTATGAACGTTGCACCCTCACAGTTCTCTCTTGGCGCCGCAGTATGATGATGTCACTTCCGGAGCTGCCGGATGTGGTAGAGTTTTTTTTTTCCAAGTTCACCTGCGATTTTATTCTTGGTACCTGCATAGAGGTGAGCAATGTTCCCTAAAGGCGCGCGCCCACCTTTCCTTGCCCATTGCATTCAGTAGAAAATGTGCTGTTATCGAATGTTCCACCATTCCTATACTTTGTGGTAGTTTATATGCGTTATCACTTTCTAAGCCGTTTAGAGCGATATACGTGCTCCCCTAAGGCAGATAATGCTCATATTTGAATCTGGTTTGAAGTCAAAGAAAACAGCGTTTAAAGGCCGCCGGGAGTGTTTTAAACATCATTTGCCGTACTTTAGCATACACGCGAGCAAGTGATATTTATGTTGAAAATTAATGGTAATGAGCTAGGAAATGCTTCAGAACAGTTGAAAATGTGCTGTTATCGAATGTTCCACCATTCCTATACTTTGTGGTAGTTTATATGCGTTATCACTTTCTAAGCCTTTTAGAGCGATATACGTGCTCCCCTAAGGCAGATAATGCTCATATTTGAATCTGGATTGAAGTCAAAGAAAACAGCGTTTAAAGGCCGCCGGGAGTGTTTTAAACATCATTTGCCGTACTTTAGCATACACGCGAGCAAGTGATATTTTTGTTGAAAATTAATGGTAATGAGCTAGGAAATGCTTCAGAACAGTAGAAAATGTGCGGTTATCAACTTTTCCATCATTATCGTACTTCATAGTTGTTTATATGCATTATCACTTTCTCAGCTCAAATAAGCTTTTTACAGCGATAGTCGTGCTCTCCTATTGCAGAAAATGCTCATATTTGAATCTGGATTGAAGTCAATGAAAACAGCGTTTAAAGGCCGCCAGGAGTGTTTTAAACATCATTTGCCATACTTTAGCATACACGCGAGCAAGTGATATTTATGTTGAAAATTAATGGTAATGAGCTAGGAAATGCTTCAGAACAGTAGAAAATGTGCGGTTATCAACTTTTCCATCATTATCGTACTTCATAGTTGTTTATATGCATTATCACTTTCTCAGCTCAAATAAGCCTTTTACAGCGATATATATATATAGTCGTGCTCTCCTGTTGCAGAAAATGCTTATATTTGAATCTGGATTGAAGTAAATGAAAACAGCGTTTAAAGGCCGCCGGGAGTGTTTTAAACATAATTTGCCGTACTTTAGCATACACGCGAGCAAGTGATATTTATGTTGAAAATTAATGATTAATGAGCTAGGAAATGCTTCAGAACAGTAGAAAATGCGCGGTTATCAACTTTTCCATCATTATCGTACTTCATAGTTGTTTATATGCATTATCACTTTCTCAGCTCAAATAAGCCTTTTACAGCAATATATATATAGTCGTGCTCTCCTCTTGCAGAAAATGCTCATATTTGAATCTGGATTGAAGTCAATGAAAACAGCGTTTAAAGGCCGCCGGGAGTGTTTTAAACATCATTTGCCGTATTTTAGCATACACGCGAGCAAGTGATATTTATGTTGAAAATTAATGATTAATGAGCTAGGAAATGCTTCAGAACAGTAGAAAATGCACGGTTATCAACTTTTCCATCATTATCGTATTTCATAGTTGTTTATATGCATTATCACTTTCTCAGCTCAAATAAGCTTTTTACAGCGATAGTCGTGCTCTCCTATTGCAGAAAATGCTTATATTTGAATCTGGATTGAAGTCAATGAAAACAGCAAAGGCCGCCTGGAGTGTTTTAAACATCATTTGCCATGCTTTAGCATACAAGCGAGCAAGTGATATTTATGTTGAAAATTAATGGTTAATGAGCTAGGAAATGCTTCAGAACAGTAGAAAGTGCACTGTTATCAACTTTTCCATCATTACCCTACTTCATAGTTGTTTATATGCATTATCACTTTCTCAGCTCAAATAAGCCTCTTACAGCGATATATATATAGTCGTGCTCTCCTATTGCAGAAAATGCTCATATTTGAATCTGGATTGAAGTCAATGAAAACAGCATTTAAAGGCCGCCGGGAGTGTTTTAAACATCATTTGCCGTACTTTAGCATACACACGAGAAAGTGATATTTATGTTGAAAATTAATGATTAATGAGCTAGGAAATGCTTCAGAACAGTAGAAAATGTGCGGTTATCAACTTTTCTATCATCATCGTACTTCATAGTTGTTTATATGCATTATCACTTTCTCAGCTCAAATAAGCTTTTTACAGCGATAGTCGTGCTCTCCTATTGCAGAAAATGCTCATTTTTGAATCTGGATTGAAGTAAATGAAAACAGCGTTTAGAGGCCGCCGGGAGTGTTTTAAACATCATTTGCCGTACTTTAGCATACACGCGAGCAAGCGATATTTATGTTGAAAATTAATGATTAATGAGCTAGGAAATGCTTCAGAACAGTAGAAAATGTGCTGTTATCGAATGTTCCACCATTCCTATACTTTGTGGTAGTTTATATGCTTTATCACTTTCTGAGTTTAAATAAGCCTTTTAGAGCGTTATACGTGCTCCCCTAAGGCAGATAATGCTCATATTTGAATCTGGATGGATGAGTGAAAGGTAGTGTCGATGGATTGATGAAAGGGTGGATGGATGGATGAATGAGTGAGTGACTGAAAAGATGGATGTGTGAAAGGATGGATGAATGATAGGTGCGTGGATGGATAGGTTTGATGACTACGTATTGAGATGAATGGATAGACTGGAAATGTATGGGTGGACGGACAGAATGGTGAAAGACTGAATGATGGATGAAATAATGAATGAATGACAGAATGAAATGGTGGTTATCAGCAGGCGAATGAAAGGAGGAAAGGGTGAATGGATACAATTAAAACACGAGCGCTCTTTTGGGTAGGGACGCCAGATCTATCTCCCTCCCCACGCTGCTGTGTCCCAGCTGAGCCAGCAGCAGAGGACAAGGTGGACATTTTGTTCTCCTGTACTTGGACTTCCCTCGTTATGAGTCCAAGCCGACCAGGCTTGGGGGGTCTCAAAGTGCACACACCTCTACAAACAGTGGTAAATTGCAAGAAGTAGCACCGCAGTGGTTCCGATTCTAGGGCCACCTACAACCTCACTGGTACCCTCAAGCTGCTTCAGTAACCCTACTTGGGATTTCCTCCTCATGGTTCCTGGTGTCTAGGAATCTCCAGGAATAAAAAGGTAACAAGCATTTGCAATGCTATTGGTCTCGCATCTGCTTGAGTTAGAGCTATTGGCGTTGTAAATTAATAACTGGACATTTCTTGCCACATAAATTAGTCAACCCTGCCTCATAATTTGTCCTTTTCCTGCCACATAATTCCAGTGGCCCTGAATATATCTAAAGTACTTCAATATGCCTTCTTCCTCTATCTGCAGCAAAAAATGAAAATGTTGCCATTTTGCATCCTAATTTAAATCTGCCATGCTAATTCCAATAGAATACCACTTTCACCACCCCACCATCAAAGTTGCTGGCTGGCTAACACAATTCCATCCCCCATCCACCCCCCCAAAAAAAGAACCAAAACACCCACTGTGCACTGGATATTTTGAATCAAGCAATGGCACACATTCAAATCATAAATTTGCTTGTGTCACTCAGGCTGCTGCAATATCCGTAACACCTCTTATTTGTGTGTGTGCTTGTTAAGCTCCAAACATATGCAGTAATGCTTTTTTTAAATGTGTTTCTCTCCTCTTTAACGCACACAGGCTAATTTGTCATGTTTGCTGCTCCTGTAGCTGACCCGTACCAGTCTCGCCTGTTTTTCATTGACGTTTAAGACTTGGGCAAAGTGGGCTCTGGCCCGGGGTCCCAGCCTTTCAGGGGGAACCCTGCTGAACTTGCATAAGTCTTAAAGGGCTTGTTTTAAATGCAGTTTTCCTTTAATCTAATTTTAGGTGGGTAATGTATGAGTCCATTATGGACTTGTTGTACTATTCTGTATTTCCCTTAAATCTCCCAATACAAATGGTACCTAAATCACGCTATTTACACTTTTGTGTACTTGTGAAAGCAATTCATAAGCTATTAAGTGACAACATTACCCAGGAAGATTTAAAAATAGCAGCACAGTGTTTACTTCTATTTGTGCAACTATTTAATGATTTATATGAAAAAAGATTTTTGACAATGAATGTTCATCAACTGGTCCATTTAGTAGACAGTGTAAGAGCAGCAGGGCCTCTGTTTACTGCTAATTGTTTTGTTTTTTGAAGATCTTAATGGTTTCCTTTTACAACATGTGCATGGTACAGTAGGAATAGAAACACAGATTCTAGACGCAGTAAACATGATACAAGTAATACCTGTGTTGATGGAGAATCATTTGTCTCCCAATAGTGATGAGGCAGAATTTTACCAAAGTATGATGTGTTCATATAACAGAAAACAATACTTAAAAATAGAAAATTTAATGTACTGTGTTGGGTCTACATACCCCTACAGCTTAACAGAGAATGAATATATAGCAGTAACTCAGGTCACTCATATTTTAGGCTCTGATGTAGTAGCCTATAACAAAATATTTTTAGAACAAAGCAATGTTCTTGTTTACAGCTCAAATTACACCCTTATTCAGAGGAGAGACCAAAGTGTAATAAAATATGAATCAGAACCAGGAGTGTTTGCCTATGGCAGGGTGACTAGATTCATTCAGTGCAAGCAGACAGACATGTCTATTAATCTGGCACTCATAATGCCACTTAAGTGTGAATCCTATGACATTAGGGAACTGGTTCATCTGGTAGTTGTAGATAACAACATCATAGCTATCAGAATATCATTGATAAAGTGTGCCTGCTTTTACATTCAGATAGAAAATGAATCACTTGTAAGTGAAATGCCAAATAGATTTGAAATAGATTAAGTCAAAGCATTATACATAGTTTTCCTACATGCATGTCTCTTGATATACCAGATTTGATTTGAGATAATCTACAATAGCACTCTTAACCTGTGCTCTAGGGACTCCTGGGGGATCTGCGACACCTATTCAGGGGTCCACGACTGCTTATAAAACATAATAATTTTGACACAATAATAAAGGGCCTGATTAACAGTACGGCGGTCCTAAGACCACCGTACCAGTGGTGAAGGTCTGACTGCCACATCCATGCCAGTCCCACTGCCAGATTAGGATGCTGGTGGTCAGACATCACAAGACCACTGCCCCCGCCAGGATTGTGGATCCTGATGCGTTGGCATTGAAAGCCATGGTCAAGCACAGGAGTGGCGATGTCGGCCCCAAGTGCTGGTCACGACTTGCCTTCCCACTGGCCTTTTCAAGGCGGGGACGCTGCCATCAAATGGCTGGCGGAAAGGCAGAGACGGGGCCACAGAGGGGCCCCAGCATCCCCCATGTCAATGTCATGGACAGTGCAGAGGCCCCACATCAGCACAGCCAGAATGAGCACTATATGCAATGGCAACAGTGGGCATTCCGACTGTACTGTTGGCGCAGAGAGTGAGGTGGCATTGGCCTCGGCTCTCTCTTTGAAGTTAAAGCCGTCCCAATGTCTCAGCCATCGGCCCTGTGGAAACATCATAATATGGTGGTCAGGAGGCCGCCGACTTGGCTTCATCCTCCCAACCATCGTCTTGGCGGTCTGACCACCCTACTGCCAAGTTCGTAATCAGCCCCACCGTGAATATCATTATAGAAGCAAAATGTACAATTGAACATTCAAAAATGGTCTGTAAATATGCAGCACTATGAAATTGGAGGCTTTAATTTGGTATCCTAGATTGATGTGGGGGAACAGTGCAAGTGCATCAGATAGAATACAGTATGGCTAATGAGTGTCCCCAATTGAATTTAGACAAGCTTCAACCTTTCATTAAAAGTAAAATGTTGATCTCTTTATTTACATTTAAATGTGAATTAAATGAAATATTCCACCATTTGTGTATTTGTTTGATGAATGCATGTCTGCATAATTTTATGTATTTGTTTGAGGTTCAAATCATCCAATATCACAATGGCTAGATAAAGAATGTGCTGCATAATGTGCCTCTAGTTATTGCCTCATATGCAGCATCCCTTTTTTGTTACGTTATTTAGTCGATCCTCTCACATAATTTCAAACTCCATTGTCACTTAATTTTAGTGATCATGGATATAATGGTCAATGTTCATCTTTATTAATGTTAAGCATTGCTCATTTTAACAATGGATGCTTGTTTTATCCATTTTGGAAAAAAAGAAAAAGTGGCAAAAATAAAATATGTGTTGAAAAATAACCTGTGACCTATACATAGTTCTCTGCTCATTGTGAATAATAAAAAAAAAATTAATGTCATTTTGTGTTTATCTGCAATTAAATATGCAATCATCCAACGGTTTGAAGTTTTTCTAGCAAACGTGAAGCTAGAGCGGTGAGCATGCTCTTGAAGTAACCAGCAATTCATGTTAAAATCACCAGAAAAAAATCATTTTATTGAAAACAAAATCGTACTTTTGAAGTAATCATCCAAAAGTCATCAGGAACAGTCTCATCTTATAAAGTAATCGGATACTCAAGTCGTTCTTAAATCATCAGGAATAATGGCACCTTCTGAAGTCATCAGATACTCATTTTCAAGTCATCTTTAAATCATCAGGAACAATGACACCTCCTGAAGTCATTGGAAACTCATTTTCAAGTCATCCTCAAATCATCAGAAATAATGACACCTACTGAAGTCATCGAATACTCATTTTCTAGTCATCCTTAAATCATCAGGAATAATGACACCTTCTGAAGTCATCAGGTACTCATTTTCAAGTCATCCTCAAATCATCAGGCTGAGCTTTTAAGCTTTCCTGATGACTTCAAGAGCTTGATGATGTCTGATGATGTGAAAATGACTTCTAATGTGGTTGGATGATCATCAAATGACTCTAGGATGGCTTCTAAAGCAATCCTGTTTGACCTGGGGGTGCTCCCAGGGCACCTGCCCTCTCAGGAATCTCCGGCCGCTGTGGCTCCCTGGCTTCTCTTTGCACTATCTGCTCCTCCGGTGCTCTCCTCAATGCAGCTCCGGTAATCGGGACACACAGCATGACTGCACCCACTAGGTCGCACACGAAGCCGCTGCCATCATCAGGTAGTGTTAATATCACCCGGCCGAGTTCCTGATAATGCAGCCTTGTTTTGATTGTGGAGAGTTAACTCAGTGCAGAGTGGACACATATTTGACATTTATGGTGCCTCCAAATACAGGATGTCGCACGATTAAGAGGTTGGGTAACTGGGTGCTGTAAGAGCAGGTCCTGTTGGCCACGTTGCTGGCCACCTCCCTGACATTTTTATTATTAGGCATAACCATCATGGAACATGTCCTTATATAGGTGTACACGTGAATAAAAAAACATGGCACTGCAAATTATGGCGCTGCGAAACGTATATCAAAAGGTCAGAGAAAAGTAGTCAGTTTAAGATCTGAGTGCTTGTAAAATAGTATTTATACAGTTTGGTATGACAGAAATGTGTGTTCAGGTCCATTGCTACATTTTATATTTTGCATTGTGGGAGATAATAATGGAGTGTTTGTTAAGGGTAAGGTCAGAAGGGAGAATTTGTCTCCTATTACCTTATCATCAGTCTCTTTGTTGTCTCTAGTGAAATACATAACAAAGATTTGACCTATAGTCAAAGTTAGGATTAAATAGGGAAGGTAAAGGCGAATGGTCTTATGGCTGTCCTCTTACCCCGTATGAAGCTTCTGAAGAATTTGGTCTCCCCTTCCCATTGTGGGCTTTCTGTCCTGGCAGTGAGATGTCTGAATAGGGTTGGGTATACTCAGTTTTCATTTTGACATCCAGCGTAGGTCTGTGTTATGATGACATGAACCTTTACAGTGAGCACTCAGCACTGCTGGTGGTCACTGTGGTGCGAAGAGTCAGGTTCACCAACACTTGATGTTGGCAAGCGATGCATGGCAGGTTGCAAGATCTTGGTGTGAATAGGCCCGTTTGCGATTGTAATATTATGGGGAGATGCCACGGCCACCTTATAGAGGTGTTTGTCAATGTATCTATTACAACAGTACCGCAAATGATGTCTGGAATTTCTTCCGTAGTTTTTCTCTCCATGTATACTCCAGGGAATGTCCTAGCCTTTAATTAAAATTCCAATTGTTCAGCCTAAAGGACTGTGACCTCCCAGAATGAATATTGTATTTTTCCATTCCACCAAGCATTGCAATTACAGGTACTTATTAATCTATTTTCCATTGTTAGCAAAGACCGTTACCTTTTCTTTGCCAATAACAGAATTTCTCTGTATCATGGGATGTGCTGTCTAACAGACTCATACATGACACCATGCATTTGATAATTAAACATTTGCTTTATCTCTCACTGAAATGTCAACCCTTATTCACATGTACACTGTACCAAATTCGGTTACTGCTTGCTTCTCAAGCAGCAACCATAATTCCTCTCAGGGTGAAACACAAGCACTCCCCAAATTAACCTGTGCTCAACCCTCTGGTAGCATGGCACAAAGCAGGCAGGCTTAATTTACAGGCATTCTGTAAAGTATTTATGCAGCACTTCAAAGAGTAACAAAGTAAAAACACAACACAAGAAACATTTAGAAAAAAAGAGTAATATCCAATACATTATTTGCGATCAAAATGACAAAAATCCAATCAGTAGAGCTGTAAATATGCATTTTAAAAGATTTCAGTATAGCACCTAAAAATAAAAATCTCCACTCGCAATTATCTGGTCGCGTGAGACTGAATGAAAGTTATTGTGATGGAGTGCCGGCCAGATACAGGGACCAGGTTAGTCTTGCTTAAAGATTAAAGAGTTACAGTCAGAATTGCAGCACATAGAGTTACATTTCCAATGGAGGGGGCTGCCAAGCGCAGGCAGCGCACTGCAGATGGTTGTCGATAAACCACAAAGAGTGGTCTGTGCTGTAGCATGAAGAAACCTGTTAGGCGTCATGGACAGTCATTGCTGGAAATGTGCATTGGCGGTTACCACAGGCTGTCAATGCTGTAGTGTGCACTGCTGGCAGTCACTGTGGTGGGAAGAGTCAGGTTCACCAGAGCTTAATGTTGGTAAGTGGTGCATGGCAGATTGCAATATCTTGGTGTGAGTAGGCCCATTTGCAGTTGCAAAGATCCCAAAACTTCAAGATTTCTCTTTTCTTTGAAGGGGAAGCTCAACTGATGCCACACCAAGGATCAAGCAGCTGAAAACACCTCTTGGGGGTCAGGAGTTCACTCCAGCAGAGGCCAGCAGGACTCAGACAGGTCCATTTGTAGGTTCAGGCAGCAGGTCAGCTGTGCAGATGCAGGGAGTCCTCCGGAGCTTGTTATGTCCCTGATGCCCAGGCGAGGAGGTCAGTCAAATGACGCTTGGAGCAACTTCAGTCTAGGATGAATGGTGCAGGACCAGTCTTCCATACCAAGTGTGTGACATGCAGCAGGGCTACAGAATAGCGGGAAGTGGGGTAGCAGTCCTTCTGGCAGCAAAGCAGCACAGCAGTCCTTCTTCTGAAGTACCACAGGTCCATAGGTGTACTGAAGAGTTGGGTCTGAAGGTCCAATATTTATATTTTGAAACTTCGAAACAAGGGAACGTTCTGGAGGTTTCCACTGACAGAGGTGTTTAGATTTTCCTGCTTTCTGTCCTGATCTCAGCTTGCTTGGGGATACAAAAGACTAGTGTCAGACCCTTTGTGAGTGTGCTCAGGTAGAGTCTTTGTGATGTGTGATAGGTGACACATCTACCCCCTAGCAACTCATAGATGGCCAAGCCTGCCAACACTGATTCCTCCTTTGTCTCACTGTCTCGGAGTAATACACAAGACCAACTGCCAGCTAGACCTAGTCATGTGACCCAGGATATAGTCTTCAGGCACCAAATGGTTGGGACAAGAAAAGCCTAACTTTCTAAAAGTACTCTTAAGTCTCATTTAGTGAAATCAACAGGAATTCAGTATACTAAATAGCTACAAGCAGCTACTGTCAATTTAATAACAACACACATACATCCATAAAGGCACTTCAAAAAGATGTATACTTTTATAATGTACAAAAATAGACAAGATTGCACACCAATGCAGAAGACAACCATAAAATAACTAATACATAAAGTGCGTAGTGCCCCCAGATCAACAGAACCACAAGGAGTATAGGTAACTCTAGTGAATATACAAATGCGGGTTGTGAAGGACTATGTTTATTTACTCACAGAGAAGAACAGCTTAACATTCATGCCTCTGTTTCTGCTCCTCTAACTGTCATGTCTCAAATCCTTCTCCTACATGATGTCCGTAGATTCTTCCATAACATTCTTCCCTAAAACAGTATAATTAAAGGGAACACTACACACCTCCCCTTAACAACAAACAAAATATAAAGCAATAAAATAATAAGCACAATGCAAGAATATAAAGGAAAAATACATTTCAGAATGGTATAAAATCTTTCTATTTCACTGGAGTGTTCTTTGCTCTTATATTCCTATGAAGGTTTATGTCATTTCTTTCATACATCACATTGTCATTAGAATTCTGAGAAGCATTTCCTTTGTTAGTTTCACCCGTCCTTGCAGACTTTTTGTGGATCTTATCACATTTACCACTACCAATCACACATGTTCTTTGAGCCATACTATCGGAACTTGTCGACCCATCATGTACACCACTTGGTCTATCTGATTTATCTCGCCTTTCTGAAATATTCCTATTAAATCAGGATTGTTGGGTTCAACACACACGTCGAAGTTAGCACCTTCACAATCACCATCCAGGGATGCCTGATCCTCACATACTGCATTTTTTACATACAGAGATTCTTCTGAGATTCCAAATTTTACCACCTTCTACTCTTACTGTCTTGCTAAAACTTTCCACAATTTTTACAGGTTCAGACCATTTGGCTAATTTTCTATTATGCACACCTCACATTTTCACTCTCACTACATCACCGACCTTCAACTTTGAACCAGTAAATGTAGTTTTGAGTCCACTTCTACACATCTTTTTCCGATAAGTTTTGACTCGTTCTCTGATTTTGGCAAAAAGCAATGTCAACTTCACTAGTATTTTTCTCTCTTAACCACCATGGCATCAACTTCAACCCCGGTATCCTTCCATATAACATTTCAAACAAGGACAAACCTGTAACAAAATTAGGTGACATTCTAGATGTTAATAGGGTTGCCTTTACCGCTTTTCTCCAAGACAGCCCACTTTTTATGGTCAACTGAACTGACTTTATAACCACCTGTTAAAATGTTCTATCTGATCATTTGCCTGGGGGTGATAATTTGACATTCTCTTACGTACAATTTCACATCTTTTGTAACCCCTTCCCCGCCACGGACGTAATGGTTACGTCCATGGCAGCGCCCGTGTGGCGCCATGGACGTAACCATTACGTCCGCAATGCTGCCCTCGGGAGAAGCGCTAGCGCTCCTCCCGAGGGCCGCCCCCCCACCCCCCTAGGTCAGGGCTGACCGGGGAATCCCTTCCCCTTCAACCCCCGACCCCCCCCACCCCCCCTGTGACATCAGCGCGCGAGCGCGCGCTGACAATCACACAACCTCCCCCATCGCGCTGGAAGCAGACCTTCCAGCGCGATCGAAAGAGAAATGCTCAGCATTTCTCTTTCGATCACGTGGGGGAGGCCCGGAGGTGCTTCAAAGGGAAGGAAATGTATTTCCTTCCCTTTGAAGTCTCTCCGAGGGTTTCAAAAGCCGGATTGCTTGCAATCCGGCTTTTGAAACCCCACTAGACACCAGGGATTTTTTTTTTTTTAGATGTAATTGACAGAAGGGAGCGACCCCTTGGGCAAGGGTCGCTCCCAGGGGGTCATTTTTTTTTAAGGCCTTTTCTGCCCCCCCTGGGGGCAGATCGGCCTAATAATAGGCCGATCTGCCCCCAGGGGGGCAGAAACCTCTAGACACCAGGGATACTTTTTTTTTTTTGATTTGTTTTCTTTTGTGTTTTAGGTGTGGGATGCGACCCCTTAGGCAAGGGTCGCTCCCATAGGGGGGAAATTATATTTAGGCCATTTCTGCCCCCTTTGGGGGCAGATTGGCTTATTTTTATGAGGCCAATCTGCCCCCAAGGGGGGCAGAAACCACTAGACACCAGGGAGTTTTTTTTGTTTGTTTGTTTTTCACGTAAGGGGAGCGACCCCTTAGGCAAGGGTCGTTCCCATAGGGGGCAAATTTATTTTAGGCCATTTCTGCCCCCCATGGGGGCAGATCAGCCTATTTTTATTAGGCCGATCTGCCCCCACAGGGGGCAGAAACCACTAGGCACCAGGGATTTTTGTTGTTGTTGTGTTTTACAGATGGGGAGCGTCCCCTTAGGCAAGGGTCGCTCCCCTGGAGGGGCAAATTGTATTTAGGCCATTTCTGCCCGCTTTGGGGGCAGATCGGCCGATTTTAGGTCAATCTGCCCCCAATGGGGGCAGAAACCACTAGGCACCAGGGATCTTTTTTTTGCGCCGTCACGCAAGGGGAGCGACCTTGCAGGCAAGGGTCGCTCCCCGGGGGGGTGGGAGGGCAAATTTATTTTAGGCCATTTCTGCCCCCCTGGGGGCAGATCGGCCTATTGGTATTAGGCCGATCTGCTCCCAGGGGGGGCAGAAACCTTTAGGCGCCAGGGCAAATTTTTTTTTGTGTGGGTTTTGTTTTTGTTTGTTTGTTTTTTTAGAGATGGGGAGCGACGCATTAGGCAAGGGTCGCTCCCCTGGGGGGCAAATTGTATTTAGACCATTTCTGCCCCCCTTGGAGGCAGATTGGCCGATTGTAGGTCAATCTGCCCCCAGGGGGGGCAGAAACCACTAGGCACCAGGGATCTTTTTGTTTGCGCCGTCACGCAAGGGGAGCGACCTTGCAGGCAAGGGTCGCTCCCCGGGGGGGTTGGGGGGGCAAATTTATTTTAGGCCATTTCTGCCCCCCCTGGGGGCAGATCGGCCTATTGGTATTAGGCCGATCTGCCCCCGGGGGGGGCAGAAACCTCTAGGCGCCAGGGCAAATTGTTTTTTTTGTGGTTTTTTTTTGTTTGTTTGTTTGTTTTTGTAGAGATAGGGAGCGACCCATTAGGCAAGGGTCGCTCCCCTGGGGGGCAAATTGTATTTAGACCATTTCTGCCCCCCTTGGGGGCAGATTTGCCAATTGTAGGTCAATCTGCCCCAAAGGGGGGCAGAAACCACTAGGCACCGGGGATTTTTTTTTTGGCACCAATGTCACGCAAGGGGGGGCGACCCCATAGGCAAGGGACGCTCCCGGGGGGGCAGGGGGGTTGGGGACAAATTTATTTTAGGCCATTTCTGCCCCCCCTGGGCCCGGCTGAGCTAGAGGCCAAAATCCACAGGTAGGCACTGTTTTATATGAAAAAATGTGATGTGTCCACGTTGTGTTTTGGGCCATTTCCTGTCGCGGGCGCTAGGCCTACCCACACCAGTGAGGTATCATTTTTATCGGGAGACTTGGGGGAACGCTAGGTGGAAGGAAATTTGTGGCTCCTCTCAGATTCCAGAACTTTCTGTCACTGAAATGTGAGGAAAACATGTTTTTTTAGCCAAAATTTGAGGTTTGCAAAGGATTCTGGGTAACAGAACCTGGTCAGAGCCCCACAATTCACCCCATCTTGGATTCCCCTGGGTTTCTAGTTTTCAAAAATGCGCTGGTTTGCTAGGTTTCCCCAGGTGCCGGCTGAGCTAGAGGCCAAAATCCACAGGTAGGCCCTGTTTTCTATGAAAAAATGTGATGTGTCCAGGTTGTATTTTGGGCCATTTCCTGTCGCGGGCGCTAGGCCTACCCACACAAGTGAGGTATCATTTTTATCGGGAGACTTGGGGGAACGCTGGGTGGAAGGAAATTTGTGGCTCCTCTTAGATTCCAGAACTTTCTGTCACCGAAATGTGAGGAACATGTGTTTTATTAGCCAAATTTTGAGGTTTGCAAAGGATTCTGGGTAACAGAACCTGGTCCGAGCCCCGCAAGTCACCCCTCCTTGGATTCCCCTAGGTCTCTAGTTTTCAGAAATGCACAGGTTTGGTAGGTTTCCGTAGGTGCTGGCTGAGCTAGAGGCCAAACTCTACAGGTAGGCACTTCGCAAAAAACACCTCTGTTTTTTTCCAAAATTTAGGATGTGTCCACGTTGCGCTTTGGGGTGTTTCCTGTCGCCGGCACTAGGCCTACCCACACAAGTGAGGTATCATTTTTATCGGGAGACTTGGGGGAACGCTGGGTGGAAGGAAATTTGTAGCTCCTCTCAGATTCCAGAACTTTCTGCCACAGAAATGTGAGGAACATGTGTTTTTTTAGCCAAATTTTGAGGTTTGCAAAGGATTCTGGGTAACAGAACCTGGTCCGAGCCCCGCAAGTCACCCCTCCTTGGATTCCCCTCGGTCTCTAGTTTTCAGAAATGCACAGGTTTGGTAGGTTTCCCTAGGTGCCGGCTGAGATAGAGGCCAAAATCTACAGGTAGGCACTTCGCAAAAAACACCTCTGTTTTTTTCCAAAATTTAGGATGTGTCCACGTTGCGCTTTGGGGTGTTTCCTGTCGCCGGCACTAGGCCTACCCACACAAGTGAGGTATCATTTTTATCGGGAGACTTGGGGCAATGCTGGGTGGAAGGAAATTTGTGGCTCCTCTCAGATTCCAGAACTTTCAGACACAGAAATGTGAGGAACATGTGTTTTTTTAGCCAAATTTTGAGGTTTGCAAAGGATTCTGGGTAACAGAACCTGGTCCGAGCCCCGCAAGTCACCCCTCCTTGGATTCCCCTAGGTCTCTAGTTTTCAGAAATGCACAGGTTTGGTAGGTTTCCCTAGGTGCCGGCTGAGCTAGAGGCCAAAATCTACAGGTAGGCACTTCGCAAAAATCACCTCTGTTGTCTTCCAAAAATTTGGATGTGTCCACGTTGCGCTTTGGGGCGTTTCCTGTTGCGGGCGCTAGGCCTACCCACACAAGTGAGGTATCATTTTTATCGGGAGACTTGGGGGAACGCTGGGTGAAAGGAAATTTGTGGCTCCTCTCAGATTCCAGATCTTTCTGCCACAGAAATGTGAGGAACATGTGTTTTTTTTAGCCAAATTTTGCGGTTTGCAAAGGATTCTGGGTAACAGAACCTGGTCCGAGCCCCGCAAGTCACCCCTCCTTGGATTCCCCTAGGTCTCTAGTTTTCAGAAATGCACAGGTTTGGTAGGTTTCCCTAGGTGCCGGCTGAGCTAGAGGCCAAAATCTACAGGTAGGCACTTCGCAAAAAACACCTCTGTTGTCTTCCAAAAATGTGGATGTGTCCACGTTGCGCTTTGGGGCGTTTCCTGTCGCGGGCGCTAGGCCTACCCACACAAGTGAGGTATCATTTTTATCGGGAGACTTGGGGGAACATAGATTAGCAAAACAAGTGTTATTGCCCCTTGTCTTTCTCTACATTTTTTCCTTCCAAATATAGGAGAGTGTGTAAAAAAGACATCTATTTGAGAAAAGCCCTGTAATTCACATGCTAGTAGGGTCACCCCGGAATTCAGAGATGTGCAAATAACCACTGCTCCTCAACACCTTATCTTGTGCCCTTTTTGAAAATACAAAGGTTTTCTTGATAGCAATTTTTTACTCTTTATATTTCAGCAAATGAATGGCTGTATACCCGTTATAGAATGAAAACGCACGTCAGGGTGCAGCTCATTTATTGGCTCTGGGTTCCTCGGGTTCTTGATGAACCTACAAGCCCTATATATCCCCGCAACCAGAGGAGTCCAGCAGACGTAACGGTATATTGCTTTCGATAATCTGACATTGCAGGGAAAAGTTACAGAGTAAAACGTAGAGAAACATTTATGTTTTTTTCACCTAAATTTCAATATTTTTCTTTTTCAGTTGTTATTTTCTGTAGGAAACCCTTGTAGGATCTACACAAATGACCCCTTGCTGAATTCAGAATTTTGTCTAGGTTTCAGAAATGTTTAGGTTTCTGGGATCCAGCATTGGTTTCATGCCCATTTCTGTCACTGACTGGAAGGAGGCTGAAAGCACAAAAAATTGCAAAAATGGGGTATGTCCCAGAAAAATGCCAAAATTCTGTTGAAAAATTGGGTTTTCTGATTCAAGTCTGCCTGTTCCTGAAAGCTGGGAAGCTGCTGAGTTTAGCACCGCAAACCCTTTGTTGATGCCATTTTCAGGGGAAAAACCACAAGCCTTCTTCTGCAGCCACTTTTTCCAATTTTTTTGAAAAAAACAAAATTTTCCCTGTATTTTGGCCAATTTCTTGGCCTCTTTCAGGGGAACCCACAAAGTCTGGGTACCTCCAGAATCCCTAGGATGTTGGAAAAAAAGGACGCAAATTTGGCTTGGTTAGCTTATGTGGACAAAAAGTTATGCGGGCCTAAGCGCAAACTGCCCCAAATAGGCAAAAAAAGGCCTGGCACAGGAGGGGGAAAAGGCCTGGCAGCGAAGTGGTTAAAAAGTATCCATTTCCATACTTACAAATTGGGGTCCATTGTTGGATATAAGCTCTTCAGGTATTCCTTCACAACAAAAAATTGTATCTAGAAATTCTACAACTTGAGTGCAACTAGTCTTTTATACTACAGGACTTACATCAACTGCTAATGCTTTAGCTGACTAGTCACCACTAACACATAGCTTGCTATCGACCATAACATCAATACCAGGCCACCAGTAGAACTCTAACTTTCTCCATTTTGTGTTAGACATACCCATGTGACTACGTAAAAATGGACTTCCTCAAATTTTGTGGTGGGACTATTTTGTCACCTCTCATGACTAAAGCGTAGAAATCCATTAATTCCTATTTCACCTTAAAAAATGAAGCAACTCCACCAGTCAACTTCCTTTCTTCTGGCCAGCCTACTTTCAAATAGGTTTGAATATCTTGCAAGATAGTGTCACTACGCATAGTTTCTTTACATATTTCTTCAGATATGGGTTTCATTACATTGTTATTCTCATTCCAACCCTTACATCATCTAGGGTGAATGCCACATCACACTCCACTTCTTCTGCCCAATTCTTTGCACTTGTTTTAGGAAATTGGTACATACAATTAGCATGCACATTCATGCGACCAGGTACATACTCCACAACACAACTGGTATTCCTGTAGCTTGGCTGCCAATCTTGCTAATCGAGTAGTCAATATTTTACCATCCCCAGCAGCTAGTATGTTAACCAGTGGTTTATGGTCAATCCTTAAAGCAAATTTTGTTTCCCACATAAACTGATGAAAATGTTGCACTGCCCAAGTACAGGCTAATAATTATTTCTCAATGGTAGAATTATTGTACTCAGAATTCTTCAATGACCTGGAAGTATATGAAACTACCCATTCTTCATGCTTATCTTTTTCTGTGAGCACTGCACCTAAACCTACGGTGCTGGCATTCACTGATATCAGACATTCTTTTCCCCCCCACCGAGGAGAGGATTTTAAAAATGGTGCACTATTTCACTCTTCCATAGTTCAAAAGCTTCTTATTGTTCCATGCACCATTCATATTTTAAATTTTTCTTCAGAAATTGTCTGAGAGGATACAATTTGGTAGCATAATTTTGTACAAATTTCCAGTAGAAATCTGTCAACTCTAAAAAGGACAACAATTGATCTTTAGAAGTAGGTGCTGGGTTATTTAAAATACTTTTACATGGTTGCATTTAGGCTTGATATCATCTTGGAACATTTCATGTCCAAGATACTAAACCCTATTATTTTAATATCTGCATTTTGAAAATGTTAATGTCAATCCTTTGTCATGCAAACTTTGTAACACATTTCACACAAGTTTATAATGATCCTCATGAGTCTTCCCAAAAATCAATATATTGTCCTCGAAAGCAATGGCTCCTTCCGCTCCTTCTAATACCCTCCTCATTAGAAGCTGAAACACTGAGGCTGCACTTGCCAATCCAAATGGCATACGTAAATACTAGCACATGCCTTCAGGTGTCACAAACACTGCGAGATATCTAGAGTCTACGTGTAACTTCACTTGGTGGTATGCACTTGCTAGATCCTCAGTGGAAAGAACTGTAGCACCTGCCAGTGTCGATATCATCTCACGGAGAATAGGTAAAGGGTGTTTGTCTACCCAAATTTCTTTATTCAGCCTGCATAGGTCTACGCATAAACAAAGTTCATCAGAACTTTTAAGGGATAGAACAATGGGAGATACCCAGGATGAAGACTCTATGGGTACTATGATTATCTTCACTTCCAGGTCATTTAACATGCCCTTAACTTTATTACGATATCCTAGAGGAACATTCCTAACTTTTTGCCTAACAGACGTTGCTCCCTTATTCAATATGATTTTATGCTTGAAGTCAATATATTTCCCCTGAAACAAATCTGGGAACAATATCTCTATATCAGAAACATTCTCATTACTACCATATATTTTGCCTTTTGTCCTCCCCACTTTAAATTATGTATCTGCCCAAAAGTATCCTTGCAAATTGATTTTGTGACCAGAATACCCACATGGTTGAATAACAGGTGAAGACAACTTTCTATTGCCCCAGATCTCATTGAACAATGTTTTCCCAATAATGCTGTACCATGCATATCAATCAACCATCATCGTTATAGGTTTTTCATCAACAATTAATGTGCATCTTGGAAAACTTTTACATTTGGTGTCACCCACACATAGAGTAGAATTAAAGTCTACCTAGTCTTCTTTGTCTTCATCACCAGTAATTCAATTGACTTTTGGAATGTTCCCAATTAACATACTCTACCAAAATGTCCCATATTGTTGCTACATTTAACACATACTTTATCCCATGCTGGACAACCCTTAAAGTTACCGACATGGAATAAACTTCCGCATCTGAAACAATTGATAGTATTTTTCTAGCCAATATTTTTGTTTTCTGAGTCTCTTCTTTTTCTGGATAACATTTGACTTTTAACTAAATTGGTTTCAGAATTAGTACCCTGTATTTTGAGATTCTGATTTCATTTAAAAAATGTTCAGGTTGTTCAATGCCTCAAGCAGTATTTATCACAGCACCTAAGGAAGATTCTGTTCCTGCCCACAGTCTCTCTTTGATCTTTTTACTCTTTGTTTTCATCAATATTTGATCTCTCAGTGCTTGACACTTTGTTATAGACTCAAATTCAAAGGATCCAGCTAATGTTTGTAAAACAGCTACATAGTCGTTTATAGTCTCTTCTTCCTTTTGCGCCCGTATATAGAATTTAAATCTTTCCATCACTGTATCGATAATTTGTTCCAGAATGAATATTC
This sequence comes from Pleurodeles waltl, assembly GCF_031143425.1. NCBI lineage: Eukaryota > Metazoa > Chordata > Amphibia > Caudata > Salamandridae > Pleurodeles > Pleurodeles waltl. The sequence continues at coordinate 320,540,674 of NC_090437.1, forward strand.
AATAATTTGACAGCTTGGTTGAAAACATTCATATCTCCAGCTTCCTCCAAAGAAGGTAAAATGGTAAATTCTTTTAGACGTACTCTGCCTAAGCAATGCTTAAGTAATGACAGTTTCTTTTGAGCTGAGCAATCTTTGTTTTCCAGTACCTCCATATAAGCCAAAAACATAGGATACCATAATTCTCATTCCATTTTTGGTTCCCTAATTGACTGTAAAAAATTAGGCGGAGCCACGATATTTGCCATGCTGAGTATACCATTTTTGTTGAAGAAAAATAACTTAAGAATAATAAATTAAACTAATGTGCAACAACAGAAGAACGGGTTACTACAGAGTTACAAGAAGTAAATCAGTATATGAGAAGGGCAAAGCTATCGATTAAACTCAATGAAGTAGCTCACCATGCATAAGTGAGTGTTCTCTATAACTTATTTATGACAATATGTGCTTAATTCATTCCAGATTCTTTGATAAGTGTGCTGGAAAAAAGATAAAGTAGTTATTCCACCATGAGATATGCGCATCACCGATGCATACTCAACCAATAACGCAAGATTCACAAAACGATCCCACAATAAGATGGCCACTGGTATATAAATGAGTGTTTTGAAAGTGTATGAGTATAGGATGTCAAAATTCCAATCCAAAATGGCAGCAGAATAAGACTCAAATGAGAGCTCCTTTATTCTAACAACAACATTCCAGCATTCAGCATGCAGGCGCAGGCACTAGTCATTACCAGGAAGATACGAGCAAGAATGAACACAAGCGTGAGTAAAGGAACAGACTTGTGCTTACAGTGTGACATCGGTAAAAGGAATGCACTCCAACCTCTGAGGGAACAATGCCACTGATAACCACTCACCCTGACCAGCACTGCTCACCGTCAGCAACAGCCAGGAATACACCAGAATTATCCATCGCCAATTAGTGTAGTGAACACAGAAACACGGGTTGGGAAGGATTATGTTTATTTCCTCGCAGAACAGAGCAGCTTAACCCCTTTTCTGTTGAGCCCCAGTCCCCCCGTGCTGAGCCCTTTTTTGGCAATTTGGGTTGTTTGCGCTTAGGCTTTCAGAACGATTTGTCCACATAAGCTATCCATGCCAAATTTACTTCCTTTTTTCCAACATCCTAGGGATTCTAAAGTTACCCAGAGTTTGTGGGTTCCCCTGGAGGAGACCAGGAAATTAGCCAAAATACAGCTAAAGTTTCGTTTTTTTTCAGAATAATGGGGCAAAAGAACTGTAGAAGAAAGCATGTGTTTTTTTCCCTTAAAATGGCATCAACAAAGGGTTTGCGGTGCTAAAATCACCATCTCCCAGCTTTCAGGAACAGGCAGACTTGAATCAGAAAACAACATTTCTCAACACAATTTTGGCATTTTACTGGGACATACCCCATTTTTACCTCCTTCCAGTTAGTGACAGAAATGGGTGTGAAACCAATGCTGGATCGCAGACAGCTAAACATTTCTGAAAAGTTGGCAAAATTCTGAATTCCGCAAGGAGTCATTTGTATAGATCCTACAAGATTTTCCTACAGAACATAACTGCTGGAATAAAATAATATTGAAATTGAGGTGAAAAAAACAGCCATTTTTCTCCACGTTATCCTGCGATGTCATATTTTTAAAAGCAATATACCGTTACATCTGCTGGACTCTTCTGGTAGCGGGGACATATTGGCTTGTAGGTTCATCAAGAACCTTAGGTACCCAGAGCCAATAAAGGAGCTGCACGTTGCAATTGGTTTTCAGTGTATACCGGGTGTACAGCAATTCATTTGGTGAAATATAAAGAGTGAAAAATAGGTATCAAGGAAACCATTGTATTTCCAAAATAGGCACAAGACAAGGTGTTGAGAAGCAGTGGTTATTTGCACATCTCTGAATTCCGGGGTGCCCATATTAACATGTGAATTACAGGACATTTCTCAAATAGACGTCTTTTTTACACACTGTCTCATATTTTAAAGGAAAAAATGTAGAGAAAGACAAGGGGCAATAACACTTGTTCTCCTATTCTGTGTTCCTCTAAATCTCCCAATAAAAATGGTACTTTACCTGTGTGGGTAGCATAATACCCGCTTCAGGAAACGCAACATGGACACATCACATTTTTACATTGAAATCTGACGTGTTTTTTGAAAAGTGCCTAGCTGTGGATTCTGGCCTCTAGCTCAGCCGGCACGTAGGGAAAACTACCTTCAATGTTTGAAAACTAGACAGATAGGGGAATCCAGGATGGGGTGACTTGTGGGGCTTTCACCAGGTTCTGTTACCTAGAATCCTTTGCAAACCTCCAAATTTGGCAAAATAACACTTTTCCTTCAGATTTCAGTGCTGCAAAGTTCTGGAATCTGAGAGAAGCCTTTTCTTTACCCAGCATTCCCCCTAGTCTCCCAATAAAAATTGTGCCTCACTTGTGCGGGTAGGCTTAGTGCCCGCAACAGGAAATGCCCCAAAACACAACATGGACACATCACATTTTCCCAAAGAAAACTAACCTGCTTTTTGCAAAATGCCTAGCTGTGGTCTTTGGCCTCTAGCTCAGCAGGCACCTAGGGAGACCTAGAAAACCTATTCATTTTTTAAAACTAGACATCTAGGGAAAATCAGAATGAGGTGACTTATGGGGCTCTGACCAGGTTCTGTTACCCAGAATCCTTTGCAAACGTCACCATTTGGCAAAAACAAAAAATGCCTTTTCCTCACATTTCGGTGATGGGAAAGTTCTGGAATCTGAGAGAAGCCACAAATGCATTCCCTCAAGTCTCCCGATAAAAATGGCACCTCAATTATATGGGTAGGCCTAGTGCCAGCAACAGGAATAGATCACACAATGGTCAATGTTGGGCCTTACATGAGGGCAACTGTTGACCCTGGGGTGACCAATTCCTGATGCAGGCACTAGGTACAGGCACTCAAGTGGGGTAGTGTTTTCATCAGGACAGGTGGGGAAACACTGGGTAGTGGGAATTTTGTGGATTCCTTCATATTTCTGTAGTTTGTGTGACAGAAATGCAAGAAAAAATTGAGTTTTTATTCAACATTTCACCTTTGCAGGATATTCTGGGTAAGAAAACTTTGGGGAATCCACACAAGTCACACCTCCGTGGACTCCCCTGGATGTTTAGCTTCTAGAAATGTCTGGGTTTGGTAGGTTTCCTTATATGGCCGCGTAGCCCAGGACCAAATACGCAAGTGCCTGCCTTACAAAACCAGGTTGTTTTTTGATAGATTATTTTGATGTCTCCACAATATGATTTGGGCTGTGGAATTTGGGGCTGAACCAAATTGGGGAGCTCCCAAGAGAGAACTCTCTTTGTGCTTGCCGCTGCATGCACCTGCTCTCTGGATTGTGCTAACCCGCTATTGTCCCGCTGCACAGACTGTGCTTGTGAAGGGACAGCAGGACTGTCCTCATTACCTCCCTCATAATCAATGGAAGAGGAGTTATTGAATAGGACTCCGCTGACTGAAAAATCACTCCAGAGTCTGCGCCATTGTCCTATCCCTCAGATCCTGTCCCAACATCTGCTGTCTCAGTCTCTATAACCAGAGTGAGGGCTTGAGCAACAGTCATCTAATGAGATGCCATCTCTGCTACTGGCTAAACTGTCACTCTAAAACACTAGCCTACATAGACAGTCCCAAAATTGTTGGTGTGTGTGATACTTCCAACAGTAGAGGTCACCTTACCTTCGTTTCTTCCCTCAATCAACATGTTCTTTCAAGACACTCCAAAAAAAGACACACTATTACTTCACTTTGTCACATACCAATCGTCACAGTCTTTAGCGCCTCTAGCGCCCAGTCCAACAATCATTATTGGTGCTCTTACTCCCATGACCTCCTCCTCGGATTCCCTCTCTACCACCCAGCAAAAGTGCCCTTCATCTCACCATAGCCCCCGCACATACATTTAATTTGTATTATAGTGCAGGTAATGGCTGACTTTACTAATGTACTCAGCTATTTACATAAAATACAGAGTTGATCTTTGCAGGAGGCATATAAACCTTCTGCGCTCCTTTATGGCATCAAAATTGCCACTTGACAATAATCAGATCCTTTTGTAGCAGAAACATAATCACAAGATTTACCTGACTTTTTTATTGCAGCCTAAAAGCTACAGTTGAAACCCGTCAGTTGAAGTATGTGCATTGCTTTGAAGATGCAAGCTGCAACTGCAAGAGAACAGGTGAATATATATATATATGTACTTTACGAGACTGGTCCTCTCCGTCACTGGGCACCAGTAGTGGAGTGCGCCGCCCAGCAACCTTCAGACCACTTTGTTTGACATATATATATATATATATATATATATATATATATTTTATCACTTTTATATGTGGGTGTGGTTTTCCTGGGGGCCGATCGCAGTCGCCAGGGAAACCACACACGCGTGGACAGAAGTGATCCCTCTCTCAATTATTTCCCCCAAAGCCCTGCCCACAAGCGACCCCCTTTCAATTTCATTTAAAAAAAAATTAAGTCCTGAGGGAGGGGGGTGCGATTGGGCGTGCTTGCGCCCCCCAGGAGTAAACCTAATATTATTTTTTTTAAATATGCCCCTGGGGGGGGAGCGCCCCGTTTTCCGAGGGGGCTGACCCCCCTCCAAGTGAAATCCATGGTGTCTAGTGGGGGTGTCCTGGCCCTGGAGTGCCTGGAACCCCTTTCAGGAAGGCCTAGTTTGAAAGAGGAGAATCTCCCCTTTCAAACGAGGCCTTCCTGAACATTGGGAAGGCTGTTTGGGCCTGTTTTCCCCACTGGAGCAGGAAGTGGCCCCCAGGCCGCTTCCTGCTCTGGTGGGGAAAACAGATAGGGACATCAGCGTGCCTCGTGGCGTGCTGACATCACAAAGAGGCGGGGAGGCAGGGGGGCGGGGGGAGACACAGAAGATCTTCTGTGTTGCCTGGGGTTATTTTAATTAAAAACAAATCCTCTGGTGCAATGCATCTGAGGATTTTTTAACCCCCTCCCTTGTGTCGGCCACTGTTTGTGGCCCGTGCCAGGGAGGTACTGAAGCGGAAAACATCCATATCTCTTTTTCTGCTCCCCTTACTGTCATGTCTCGAATCTTCTTACATGACTTCCATAGATTCAACCATATTATAATAAAATAAAGTGCACACTACAGTAAGCTATTATTCAAAATATAATTATATGTGTCTTACTAGTAAGAAACAACCACATAAGATCAACAAAAATAGTTATTCAGCCTATAGACATATTAGGTCCTGATGAAACACTGTCACCCCTTCCTTCAGGTAGAAACATCGTCAATAATGTGTAATGTAACAAACAAACAGGCAATATGGCACCACTTTCAGACTGATGAACCATTTTTGTATTTGTTTTGTATGGCTGTCTTTTGTAATGGTGTGTAATGTACATTTGTGTACATTTTGAAAGTATTTATGTTTTTTAAGTGCCTTGATGGTTGCACGAGTAAATTTATAAAGCTGGCATTGGCTGCATGTGGCTATTTAGCCTCCTGAATTCCTATTGATTCTATTATATGAAACCTATGAGTGCAGCTGTTTTTCTATAATAGTTAAACCCTGTCTCTGGAGTTTATGGGTTGCTGTTGTTGCTTTTAGAAGCCTTCCAAAAGTGGTATTTTCAAAACTGTGTCTTAAAATCCAACTTCACCATAAACAAGGGTTTTAAATTACAATTCTTTAGGCACCAAACTCAACCTCTGTATCTGCTTCCAATTGAAAGGTTTTACGTATTAAATATAATAAGGTTACCTAATGTTATCCTATGGGACATATAGGCCTTGTAGCAGTGAAAAATGAATTTAAGAGGTTTTTTTACTACCAGGATACATAAAAGTTGAAAGTACATGTCCCACTTTTTAAATACATTGAACCCCATCCTACGGGCTGTTTAGGGTCTACCCTAGGGGTGACCTGTATGTTTAAAAAATAAGGTTTAGGCTTTTCAAAAGGTTTATTTCAGCAGGTTGAAGTGACAGGAGAACACTGCACACACAGGCTGCAGTGGCAGGCCTAAGGCACATTTAAAAGGGCTACTTAAGCGGGTGGTACAATCAATGCAGTAGGTCCACTAGTAGCATTTAATTTACAGGACCTATTTACATGTACTACTACTTTCTTATGGATATGCAAATAAATAAAATGTGCCAATGGAGTTTAAGCCATTTTTTCCATATTTAAAGGAGAGTGCACAAGCACTTTAGCACTGGTTAGCAGCAGTAAAGTGTGCAAAGTCCGAAAAGCCAACAAAAATAGGTTCAGAACAATTAGGTTGCAGGCAAAAAAGTATGAGGATGACCCTGCAGAAAGGGCCATGTCCAACATACATATTACCTGCAGTTAATGTTGAAGCCCTGCTACAATGCTTCTCTTTGTTGAAGTTCGGCCATCAAATTTGCAGTGAGTAACATAGTCATCCACGGAGGCAGATGACATTCAATTTCAAGTCTGAAGTAGCATTAACTCTTCTATACAGATCATAAAAGTGTCCTCATTTTGACTTCTAAGTAGGCCCCACAAATCCTCCAACATGGGTTCATTCTCAACTGCGAAGGAGATGAAATCAAAAGTGGCACAACAGGATGGGCTTTTTGATGTATTGGTTGTTTTTATAATGGGGTGTTCTTACAGGGAATGGCTTGGAGAGGGGTAGATGTCATATTAGAAGAGACATATTTATTGCAGATCTTTACAGTAATCATTATCTTCCAGACAAATAATAATCTAATCAAATTGCTGCATTAATTGTCCTTTCTCAATTGTAAAGTATGCCATTGTCCTTAGAATTTCAATGCATGACTTTCAATGCTTTTGTTGGTTGTGGTAGCAGTCACGGTGTGTGTTGTTGACTAATATTGTAAATTGAGATCCATAAGTATGACTTTCAAGGGCATAATAATAAATGTAAATCAGAAGCAATAAATATTTCTTGTTCATGGAATGTATGAATAATAATTGCAAATACAATTGCATAAAGTATAGTTGTAAATAAAGATTAAGGGGGTCCTTATGACCCTGGCGGTAGGTGGTAAGGTCGCTCGAGTACCGCCAACAGGCTGGCAGTACATACAGCCACATTATGACATTGGTGGGTTGGCTGCAGCCAACCCGCCAATTTACCATTCCTACTGCCATGGCGGTAGAAGCCACCGGGCCGAGAGATAACAATCTCCAGCCCGGCAGTCGTCATTGTACCGCTGGCGTTATTTTGAGCCAACCTACCACCGCGGTTTTCGTGGCATTAGCAACGCCATGAGAACCATGATGGTAGGCCCTACCAGCGACAGTGAATTCCTTCCCTGTCACTGGTAGAAGGCTCATCCACCCCCCACAAACACTCCTCAGATGCTCCCCCACCCCTCCTTCCATCCACGCTCCCCCCTTCCGATCCACCACCCCCCATACACTCACACACTCGCAGACACGCCCCACGCATACACCCACTCACTCACACTGGCATACGTGCATTTATTCACACATACATCCATTCATGCTTGCACACATCCGTACACACATTCACATTGACATGCAGACACACATTCACATTTCCATTCTTACTCGCATTCACACACTTGCATACACCCACGCAAACAACACTACACATACAGACGCATTCAGGCACACACTCACACATTCATGCACACAACCCCGCACACACACACACAACACCACCCACCCTCTCCCCTGTCGGATGCCCAACTTACCTACATCCAGGTGATCGTTTGTCTGGGAATGGGACGGGCGCTGCTACCGCCAGCAGAACACCGCCAGGCCGTATCATGTGCCATGATACGGCTGGCGGTGGTCTACTGGCGTGGAGGTCTGGTGGTAGCAGTGCCACCTTACCACCATCCACCAGTATGGCCACAGCCAGAGTTCCGCCCTTCTTGTGGCAGAAGTCCGGCTGTGGTCATAATCTCACGAACGGATGATAGCCGCGGTGACGGTCTTTTGGCGGCTGTCACCGCAGCGGTAGGTGGTTTATACTGCCAAAGTCTTAATGTGGGCCTAAATTCTTAAAAATGATTATAAAGCAAAAGAAATTGTGTGTGTTTGCACCATCAATTTTCTTAATAAAGTATTAAGAACTAATACGTTTTCAGAAACTCAAGTTTGGATCTTCTAGAACATGCAGTAAATGGTTAGATAAGGCAAAGTTCAATTGTCGATATATTTTGAGGCCCATGACATGAAGGCCCATATTTATACTTTTTTACGCAAAACTGCGCTAACGCAGTTTTGCGTCAAAAAAATTAGCGCCGGCTAACGCCATTCTGAAGCGCCATGCGGGCGCCGTATTTATTGAATGACGTTAGCCGGTGTTAGCCGCCGGCGCCGTCTGGTGTGCGTTAAAAAAAACGACGTACACCAGGCAGCGCCGGCGTAGGGGGATATGGGGCTTGGGCGTCAAGAAATGGGGCAAGTCAGGTTGAGGCAATTTTTTCGCCTCAACCTGATTTGCGCCATTTTTTTTCACTCCCAACCCCCATAGAAATGACTCCTGTCTTAGCAAAGACAGGAGTCATTCCCCCTTGCCCAATGGCCATGCCCAGGGGACTTCTGTCCCCTGGGCATGGTCATTGGGCATAGTGGCATGTAGGGGGACACAAATCAGGCCCCCCTATGCCACAAAAAAAAAAAAAAAAACCACTTACCTGAACTTACCTTAATGTCCCTGGGATGGGTCCCTCCAGCCTTGGGTGTCCTCCTGGGGTGGGCAAGGGTGACAGGGGGTGTCCCTGGGGGCATGGGAGGGCACCTCTGGGCTCCTTCAGAGCCCAAAGGTCCCTTAACGCCTGCCTTTTGCAGGCGCTAAAAAACGGCGCAAAAGCGGCCGTATGTCATTTTTTTTGACCCGCCCACTCCCGGGCGTGAATTTTGCCCGGGAGTATAAATCCGACGCACATGCCTCGGAGTCGATTTTTTAGACGGGAACGCCTACCTTGCATATAATTAACGCAAAGTAGGTGTCCACGCTAAAAAATTACGCTAACTCCATGGACTTTGGCGCTAGATGCGTCTAACGCCAAAGTATAAATATGGAGTTAGTTTTGCGTCGAAATTGCGTAAAAAAAAACGACGCAATTCTGGCGCAAACGGAGTATAAATATGCCCCGAAGTCTCTACAGTTTTCTGGTTCCCCTAGGGGAAAAATATGCTATTCCAAAAACAGAAAATTATGAAAAGCAATGTATTTTTGGATGGAATGTTTTTGGTGGTGTGGCAAATCATGTCAGAGCTGATTAGTCATTATAGATCCTTCATTTGTTGGTGATCTTATAGTTTCCTGGAATCTGATCCCCTGCTTCTGTGGTACTTCCACTGACAGACATGGGTATTTGCTAGGTTCCAAACACCATTCCCACACAACACTTATACCAAGGTAGTAGGAGCTTAGATTTCTGCAATAAGGGATAAGAACATATTAAAAATAAATTATTTTACATGAGACGTTCCATTTCAAATCTTCATACCTTTTAACAATTTATCTTTTGTTAGTCCTTTACATCAGCAACACTTTTCAGCCGTTCTTATCTCTTCTGGGGTCTGCATCCCAAGACTTCTATTCAGTATCCTCCTCAGGAGTCTTTTGTAATGCTTTCATCGTGAATTAGAGAAGTGATTTTGACATTTGGGTAATGCAGTTTCATTTTATCAGCCCTACTATCTTGTTTCTATTAGGATTTTACAAACACTTGGAGTCATTTTATCCATAGTAACAAATGACCACTCTAACTAGGAAGAAACTTGCAGTATTTATTATGTATTTATTTTTTTAGTCTTAATGAAAATTGTATAATATAATATGATCTTGTATTGCTTATAATTTGGGGAATTTTTCATATCATAACAAGTTTTTAAACTCTCCGCTAACCTCTCCAGATTTTTCTCGGCAAATAAACAAAGGAGTGGTCCTTGTTCTTTTGTAGGTTCTCAACGTGGTAACGAGTGGTGGAACCATTTATCAATTTTCTATATGAAAATACCTTGTTCTTTGTCGTCACTAACTCAAAGCAAGAAATTTTAGGAGTGACTGCAGGTAGTACTACATAGTGTTGTCAGTACCTGTACCCACCAGAATGGTTTTCTTGCACACATTTCCTAAGAATATTTACAGTGCACTGATTATAATATTCTGCCCATTTGCCTCCATAACTACTTGGCTGTTAGGCTACATGGAGCCCTTTCTTTCCTTCCAATACATCATACGTCATCAACTCGCTATTGAATAGACTCATTCTATCTGACAAAATTCATTGAGGCAAAACAAATGTTCGAGGTGTAATTTCATTATACCAGTTTGGGCAGGGCAAACTCTCCACCTGCTGGAAAAGTCCACTTGTAAGTCAGACCAATGTCATGTCAGTGCTCTCTTCATGTGAATTGAGTTGAAACAGTGTACTGACAAACACCTTGAGCAATACATCAACACATCTTGCTCCTTATGATACCAAAATGATACCTCTCTCAAAATTGGAGAGCTTTTCTTAGCTTCTAAGTGGCCTTTGGTTATCAACAAATACGCATGATCCAGAGCAATGCCTGAGAATATACATTTGGATTGACCCATTTGCCTAATCAACAATGGGGTTTTCACATAAATAACCCATACTAAATCTTGAACATGCTTTGGTGCTTATTTACTAACCTTCGTTCTTCCATTGCATTTCATTCTTTGAATTTTCTGGATCTTTGAAATATCAGTACAATGTCCAAAATAGAGTCTTTCTCCAAGCCAAGATTAACTGTGCGGCCGAGTTTGTGATCTTCATTGTACAGTTGACATCCATCTCAGGAGTTTCATGTTCTCATATAACACACCTATTTCCTTTCAATTAAGAACTCTATAAATCCATTGCTCACATATTATGATCAAGGGACCATAACATCTTCTTTCAAATTATGTTGAATCATTAGGCAGATTATTTGGTGTGAAGCCAGCAGTCCGACTGCTCCTGGGATTAAGGTTGCAACTACCAGAATGCACTGCATAGTTAACTATTCCTATGTTTCCAACGTTAGCTATTACATTAATCTCCAATAGCCTGGAGCTGGAAAACAAATATATGCAGTTTTATTTATTGGGTTACCTACAGACCTTGTCCCTGTACTCAAATCTGTTGATCATCTTGGGCTTCACCTACTCCTTTCAGTTTTAAAATTATCAAACCTTTTGCTCACACTCTCCTTTCAATGCTCTACTTTGCTTCACATCACTATTCAATCCCTCTCTTGAATCTGGTCGCAACCCTTCATGCCTTGTATCTGAAGTGGTCCTACCTTTTCATAAGTATAACTATACCTGACCCCCCTTCTCCCCTTCGAACTACCTTCAAATATCCCAACACACTTTCTTCTTCAAGATAATAGACAACCCTATTTCCATATCTCACCATTTTGTATTTCTTAATCCCATCCAATATTGTTTCCATGTTCTTCACCCACAGATTAGCTGTCTTCAGTACCTCATCTCACCAAAAGTCCCTTTTATTCATCCCCATACTCCTTGTTCTATTTGCAGTGTTCGATACTAGTAATATCCTACTATACTACCCTCCCAAATAATCTATGTATCTCTAGAACAGTCCTCCAATGGGTTTCTTCCTACCTCACTGGCAGCTATTTTTCTGTCACCTGGTCCATGAAATCATCATCTCCACTATTAGTGTGTGTTACATAATGCTGACTTCTGTACCATATCTTTTTTGTCTCTCTATACGACCTCTCTTGATGACATCATGTTCTCGTTTCATTTGTCATACCATCTTCATGAAGACGAGGCCCACATATTCTTCTTTTTCAGCTCCAGTCATGTATTCGAAATTGTTTTCTTGAGATTCATTTATTGCTCTTGGTATGTTACCGTACATTTAATGCACCCCTCCTTAATCTCCCCTGCTGATACTCTGGTGCTTGCCTTCTCTGCTGCAGATATTGATTTTCACCTCCTCTATGAGAACGAAATCTTTCAATGGGACCACAGCACTGAAGCAAGGTATTACGTTTCTAAACATCTGAAAGATCAACATATATATTCCATTCTACCAAGGCAATGAGTTAACCATTACGTTATTACTTTTTTGTGATTAGCTTTGCATCTTTTTTAGTTGAAATGTGAAAGATACTTAAAATATGTAGTAAAAACCGTGTGGATAGGATTCTCAACCTCTTTTCCAGGGCAGGGTCCAGTGTGCTTAGGGATTCCTTCAGGATGAGCTGGAAAATAATTTGAAATGTCTTATCCTGAGTATCAACTCAGGCATCCCATGCAGTGTTTATCCTATAGTTTTGCTTCAGACTTTTGTCATTTGGTTTTCCATCTACGAAAGCGCTTTCATTAATTCATTAATTCTTCTTTGACTTTTAGCATTGTATGGGTGGTTGGAATTATGCTTCTTTGTTCCTGCAGAAGGCTAGCCTTGATCCATGTGACCCAAACAAATGTATGATGGAACAACTAATGCGAGAACCACGCACGCCTGAACAACGCGGTCGGAACAACAACTGCGTTGTTACCACGAATGCCTTTACCACGCATGCCTTTACAACAGTACCACACCCTAATACTAAAACTACCCCAACCCCCCACCCTGTCCCTAAAAAAAAAAGTACCCCAACAACCCTACCCACCCTGAGCCCTAAAACCTTCCCTGACCTCCCCACCCCACTCCTAAAAACAAAGCTACCCTGATCCCCCCACACCTGCCCCTGAAAACAAAACTACCCCAACACCACCCACCCTGAGCTCTAAAACCTTCCCTCACCCCCCACCCACTTTAACAACAACTGACTCCCCAACCCCCTAAGAACAAAGCTACCCTGATACCCCCACCCCGCCCCTGAAAACAAAACTACCCCGACACCTCCCACCCACCCTGAGCTCTAAAACCTTCCCTGACCCCCCACCCGCTTTAACAACAACTGACTCCCCAACCCCCTAAGAACAAAGCGACCCTGATCCCCCCACCCCGCCCCTGCAAAAAAAACTACCCAATCCCCTCCACCCCACCCATAGAAACCAAACTACCCCGATTCCCTACTCCTGAAAAACAAACTACCCTGACCCCCCAAAAACAAAACTACACACCTAAAAACAAAATTACCCTGATGACCCCACCCACCCTGAGGCCTAAAACCTTCCCTGACCCCCACCCCAAACCTAAAAACAAAACTACCCCACCCCCCACCCCTGCCATAAAAGCAAAACTGCCCACTAACCCCACCCACCCTGAGCCCTAAAACCTTCCCGACCCCCCCAACCACCATAAAAACAACGACCCCCCACCCTGCCCCTAAAAACAAAACTACCCCAATTTCCCTACCACTGCCCCTGCCCCTGCCCCCAATAACCAAACTACCCTAATCCACCCACCCCACCCCTAAAAACCAAACTACCCCGACTCCTCAATCCCTGCCCCAAGCCCTTAATCCAACCCCCACCTCTAAAAACTATCCCAAACCCTGCCCCAACCCCACTTACCTGACGAAAGTACACCGATCCCCCCACCTTCACCCCTAAAAACCAAACCACCCCAATCCCTCACCCCACCCCTAAAAACAAAAATTTCCGGACACCACCCACCCACCCTGAGCCCTAAAACTTTCACTGACCCACCCCACCCACCCTAAAAACAACCGACCACCACCCTTAAAAACAAAACTACCCTGATCCCCCACCCTGCCCCTAAAAACTAAACTACCCGATCCCCCACCCCTAAAACCAAACTATCCCGATCTCCCACCCATAAAAACCAAACTGGCACGACCACCACCCCTAAAAACAAAACTACCCAATCCCCCTCCCCGCTCCTAAGAGCAAAACTACCCCAACACCCCCACCCACCCTGAGTCCTAAAACCTTCCCTGACCCCCCAACCACCCAAAAAACAAACAACACCTCCAGCATGTACCTAAAAAACAAAACTATCCAGATCGCCCCACCACCACCACGAAAAACCAAACTACCCCAATCCCCCCACCTGCTCCCCTAAAAACCAAACTACCCTGATCCCCCAACACCTACCCCTAAAAAGCAAACTACCTGACCCCCCACCCTGTCCCTAAAAATAAAAGTACCCCAACAACCATACCCACCCTGAGCCCTAAAACCTTCCCTGACCCCCCCACCCACTCCTAAAAACAAAGCTACGCTGATCCCCCCACACCTGCCCCTGAAAACAAAACTACCCCAACACCACCCACCCTGAGCTCTAAAACCTTCCCTGACCCCCCACCCACTTTAACAACAACTGACTCCCCAACCCCCTAAGAACAAAGCTACCCTGATACCCCCACCCCGCCCCTGCAAAAAAAACTACCCAATCCCCTCCACCCCACCCATAGAAACCAAACTACCCCGATCCCCTACTCCTAAAAACCAAGCTACCCTGACCCCCCAAAAACAAAACTACACACCTAAAAACAAAATTACCCCGATGCCCCGACCCACCCAGAGCCCTAAAACCTTCCCTGACCCCCACCCCAAACCTAAAAACAAAACTACCCTAACCCCCATCCCTGCCATAAAAGCAAAACTGCCCACCCACCCTGAGCCCTAAAACCTTCCCGACCCCCCAACCACCATAAAAACAACGACCCCCCACCCTGCCCCTAAAAACAAAACTACCCCAATCCCCCTACCACTGCCCCTGCCCCTGCCCCCAATAACCAAACTACCCTAATCCACCCACCCCACCCCTAAAAACCAAACTACCCCGACTCCTCAATCCCTGCCCCAAGCCCTTAATCCAACCCCACCTCAAAAAACTATCCCAAACCCTGCCCCAACCCCACTTACCTGACCAAAGTACCCCGATCCCCCCACCTTCACCCCTAAAAACCAAACTACCCCAATCCCTCACCCCACCCCTAAAAACAAAACTACCCGGACACCTCCCATCCATCCTGAGCCCTAAAACCTTCACCGACCGTCCCCACCCGCCCTAAAAAAAACGACCACCACCCTTAAAAACAAAACTACCCTGATCCCCTACCCTGCCCCTAAAAACTAAACTACCCGATCCCCCACCCCTAAAACCAAACTATCCCGATCTCTCACCCCTAAAAACCAAACTGGCCCAACCCCCACCCCTAAAAACAAAACTACCCGTTCCCCCTCCCCCACTCCTAAGAGCAAAACTACCCCAACACCCCCCACCCACCCTGAGCCCTAAAACCTTCCCTGACCCCCCAACCACCCTAAAAACAAACGACCCCTCCAGCCTCACCCTAAAAAACTAAACTATCCTGATCGCCCCACACCTAAAAACCATACTACCCCGATCCCCCCACCACCGCCCCTAAAAACCAAACTACCCCAATCCCCCCACTTCCTCCCCTAAAAACCAAACTACCCTGATCCCCCAACCCCTACCCCTAAAAAGCAAACTACCCGACCCCCCTAACCTACCCCCAACACTCCCCCAACCTCACTTACCTGACCAAACTACCCCAATCTGACCCCCGCCCCTAAAAACCAAACTAACCCGATCCCCCCACCCTGCCCTAAAAAACAAACTACCCCAGCCCCCATCTCCACCCCAAGCCATTATCCCACACCCCCACCCCTATAAACTACCCACCAACCCCACTTACCTGACCAAACTACCCAATCCCCCCAGCCTGCCCCATAAAAATAAACTTCCCCAATCCCCCACCCCACCACTAAAAACCAAACTACCCCAAAGTTCCCACCCACCCTAAAGATAACCAACACCCCACCTCCGCCCCTAAAAACAGAACTACCCCGACACCCCCCACCCAGCCTGAGCCCTAAAATCTTCCCCAATCCCCCCAAGCTACCCTGATCCCCCGCCCCACCCCTAAAAACCAAACTACCCCGATCATCCACCCCTAAATACCAAACTATTCCGATCCCCCACCCCTAAAAACAAAAGTGCCCCGACCCGCTCCCAAAAGCAAAACTCCCCCAACTCCCCCCACCCACCCTGAGCCCTAAAACCTTCCCTGACTGCCCAACCACCCTAAAAACAAACAACCCCACCACCCTACACCTAAAAAAAGAAAACTACCCTGATACCCCCACACCCACCCCTGAAAACCATACTACCCTGATCCCCTCACCACTGTCCCTAAAAACCAAACTACCCCAACCCCACACTACCTCCCTGAAAAAACAAACTACCCCGACCCCCCAGCCCCGCCATAAGCCCTTAATCCACCCCACCCCTAAAAACGACCCCACAACCCTGCCCCAACCCCACTTACCTGACCAAACTAACCCAATCCCCCCACTCGCCCCTAAAAAAACCAAACTACCCCGATCCCCTCACCCTGCCCCTAAAAACAAACTACCCAGTCCCCCACCAGCACCCCAAACTCTTACACCCCCACCCCTAAAACCTACCCACCAACCCCATTTACCTGACCAAACTATCCCAATCCCCCAGCCCCGCCCCTAAAAACCAAACTTCCACAATCCCCCACCCCGCTACTAAAACACAAACTACCCTGATCCCCCACCCCTAAAAAACAAACTACCCCGATCCCCCACCCCTAAAAATCAATCTATCTTGATCTCCCACCCCTAAAAACCAAACTACCTCGACCCCCATCGCACACCTAAAAACAAAACTACCCCAACCCCCCTCCCCGCTCCTGAAAGCAAAACTACCCCAACACCCCCACCCACCCTGAGCCCTAAAACATTCCCTGACCCCTCCAACCACCCTAAAAACAAACGACCCCCACCCTGCCCCTAACAAAATAAACTACCCCGATCCCTACCCCGCCCCTAAAAACCATACTACCCCAATCCCCCACCTCTGTCCCTAAAAACCAAACTACCCCCACTCCCCAGCCAGCCATAAACCCTTAATCCACCCCACCCCGAAAAACTACCCCACAACCCTGCCCCAACCCAACTTACCTGCCCAAACTACCCCAATCCCCCCCACTCACCCCTAAAAACCAAACTACCCTGATCCCACACCCCACCCCTAAAAACCAAACTACCCCAGCCCCCCATCCGCACCCCAAGCTCTTATCCCACACCCCCACCCTTCAAAACTACCCACCAACCCCACTTACCTGACCAAACTACCCCAATACCCCAGCCCCGCCCCTAAAAACCAAACTTCCCCAATCCCCCCACCATACTATTAAAAAACAAACTACCCCGATCCCCCACCCCGCCCCTAAAAACCAAACTACCTGTCATCGAGACCGGATCCTCTGGGTTTGCGCCTGTTCCCAATATGTCCACCCCTTGGCAGCTCCTAACTCTGCTAGCTATCATAGCACAGAATTGAAGAATGGCCAAGTGGGGGGTGGGTTTTTGGTTGGGAACAGCAGGGAAGGAGACCTGTGGAAGCAAGAGTTAAGAACACAATAGCAAGGTTATTCACATTAATCTTCATGAACTTTGTTTTTTAATTCTTTATGCTCTAACAACATGAGAGATCAAGAACATTTCAATAACGTGACCTTTTTTATATTCGTATGCTCTGAACATCAAACTAACTCAAGTTAATCCTTAGCATAGCAATTACATCACAACAAGAATCAATGAGTACTTTTGTTCCCAAAGAATTAACTGCTATAGGATTCATGAATAATACTGTAGCATATCCAAACTGACTGAACTTGTTTTGTCTAGAAAGATCACACTCTGTTTGTTCTAGATTTCAAGATTCAATTGGCCAGAAGTTTTTGCGAACCTTATTGCCAGACTGCGCATCAAGATTCAAGTACCTGGAATGATTGCGCGCTCTGTCGATCTGAACTGCAAAGGTTAATTGCCAAGAATGAATCGTGCACACTGTTGCTGATTCAACCATCAAGATTCAAATGCCTTGAAATGATCGCGCACTCTGCCAATCCAAACTGAAATGGCTAATTGCCAAGAATGAATCATGCACACTGTTGCCAATTCAACCATCAAGATTCAAATGCCTTGAAATGATTGCGCACTCTGCCGATCCGAACTGCAAGAGCTAATTGCCAAGAATGAATCGTGCACACTGTTGCCGAGTCAACCATCAAGATTCAAATGCCTTGAAATGATCGCACCTTCTGCCGATCCGAACTGCAAGGGTTAATCGCCAAGAATGAACCGCGCACACTGTTGCCGATTCAACCATCAAGTGTCAAATGCCTTGAAATTATTGTGCACTCTGCCGATCCGAACTGTAAGGGTTAAATGCCAAGAATAAATCGCACACACTGTAAATCACAAAGCCAAAACACAAATGTCTCTAGAAAACGGAGTTGAGGAAATTTCCCTGAACTCCGCCTTACCTCCCTGCTTGAAGATCAGTAAGGACAGGGCCAGGAAATGTCTAAGTAGGCCTCCAGAACTGGAGCCCAGGAAAATGCTGCTGCTCTGCACCGGGACCTCTGAATAGTGAGCACGTGGAGCTGGGCTGGGTTCCTTAAATAGGCCCAAGCCCCACCCACATGCCACACCCAGCCAGGTTGCAGGAAAGGCTTGAAAATGAACAAGTTTGAAAATGAACAATACATTACACATAACATTAATGACAGTTCAAGATAAATACCTGCAATGCAAAAAGTTAATATGCAATATCAGCCCACAATGCATAAATTATTACATTGCATAAGGTTTGTCATTTTGCATTATGTTGCCCGTAGAGCGCGCACTGTCCTGGTGTTGACAGTACTCCCCCCTCCCGAACGCTCACTAGGCCCTGATTTGTCTGGGATTAGGTGGTGAAAACGCTGCACTAGTCGTGGAGCATGAATATCAGATGCTGAGACCCATGAGTCATTCTCTGGACCGTACCCTTCCCAAGATATTAAATACCAGAGGGTACAACCTCTAAATTTTGAATCACAAACCTGTTTTACTTCGTATTCCAGTTCTCCTTGTACCAGTACTGAAGTTGGCCGAGAGCGAGTTTTCTGGAAAGCTCTTTTCAGGAGAGAAGTATGAAACACTGGATGAATACGTAGTCATTTTGGTAACGGTAGTTTGTAGCATACTGGATTGATCTGTTGAAGAATTGTGTAAGGACCTATATAGTTGGGATTAAACATATGTCTTTTCTTGAACTCAATGTGATGTGTGGAAAGCCACACTTTATCTCCTGGCTTATATTGTGGTCCCCCACAATACTTTTTGTCATAAAATTTTTTATACTTTTGTTTGGCTTTGTTCAGATGTTGTTGGATTTGTTTCTGGGTTTGATGGAGTTGTCGTATTGTTTCTGACACTGCCGGTGTAAGTGAACTTTCTTGTGGAATTGTGATTGGCAAAGTATCTGGGTGATAACCAAATAGACCGAAAAAGGGCGTCGCTCCAGTAGAAGTATGATACGAGTTATTGTAGGCCAGTTCAGCTAACCAAAGCATTGATACCCAAGAATGGAGTGCTTTTTCAGCGTAAGCACGCAAATATTGTTTCAAAGTTTGATTAAGTCTCTCAGTTTGGCCATCCGTTTGAGGATGATGGCTGGTAGATAATATAGATGTAACTTGTAGCGTATTGCACCATATTTTCCAGAAGTTAGAGGCAAATTGTGATCCTCGATCGGAAAGAATTACTTTTGGTAAGCCATGATAACGGACCACTTGATTTAAAAGTATTGTTGCCAATTCACTGGAGGTAGGCAATTTCCTGCAAGCAATGAAATGGGCATATGTTGTGAGACTATCTACCACCACAAGGATTACTGAGTGATGTTGAACAACTGGCATTCCTGTGATAAAGTCTACTGATATGTGTTCCCAAGGCTGCAGTGGAGTTGGGAGAGGATGTAACAGTCCTTTTGGTTTTGAATGACTTGTCTTGGTACGGGCACAAACTTCACAGTTAGTTACCATTTGCTTAACGTCTTTTGTCAAAGTAGGCCACCAAAAATATCATTGGATTAGTTCAAGTGTCTTAGGAATACCTGGATGACCTGCCGTAGGTATAACGTGCAACCAATGAAACACTAATTTGCGCAACTTGGTGGTAGGAACAAATAAACATGCATCATGAAAAGGTAGGCCTTGTTTGATTGATCTTTTGGTGTTAGCTTGAGCCCACTTCTGCCATTTTTCGATGGTGAAAGAGTTACGAATATTTTCATTCAAAGGATTTTGTCTGGAGCAATGATAGCTTGTGGGGGCTGGACTGTGGGTAACATGGTAGAGTCTTGTCTGGACAAGGCATCCGCTTTGCGATTGTCTTTACCGGGACGAAAGGTTTCCACAAAATCAAACTAGGCAAAAAACAGCATCCTCCGTAAAGTCTAGCTGAACTCATGAACTGGAGATTACGATGATCTGTGTATACTGTAGTGGTGTATCTGGTGCCTAGTAAACAGTGTCTCCACTCTTTAAAGGCATCACGTATTGCTAGAAGTTCTTTCTCAGCAATGACATAATTTTGTTCTGCTTCGTTTGGTTTTTGGGACATGTAAGCTACAGTGTGTACCTGACCGGTATCTGTGTTGCGCTGTGATAACACTGCACCGATTCCCACATCTGAAGCATCTGCTTCTACTATGAATGGAAAGTCAGTATCTGGGTGAGTCAAGACTGGGGCGGTGGAGAAGGCTTCTTTTAAGATTGAAAAAGCCTTGTCAGCTTCTGGAGACCATACAAATGGTTCTTTCTTTCGTAATAACTTGGTGATTGGTGCCACTGCCTGCGAGAAGTTTTTGGGATTGGCCAATCGGATACTGCTTGCACTTTTCTTTCTGCCATGACCATGCCTTGGGGGGTAAGAATGACCCCTAAAAATTCAACGGTGGTAACATGAAATTCACATTTGCTCAATTTGCAATATAATGATTTTTCCGAAGGGCTGTGAGAATTATTTGTACATGTTGTACATGTTTGACTTCGTTATCAGAATAGATTAGAATGTCATCAATATAAACTATTGCAAATAGATCTAGATATTCTCTAAGGACATAAGCTCCACTTAAGTCCAACTTGGTGTACATTTTGGCCTTTTTAACTTGATCCAACAGGACAGGGATCAAGGGTAATGGGTATTTATTCTTTATTGGGATTTTATTTAGCCCTCTATAGTATATACAAGTCCTAAGATCCCCATTAGCCTTTGGAATGAAAAAAAAGAGGAGATGCTGCAGGAGACTTGGAAGGGCGGATAAATCCATTAGCTAGAAATGTGTCTAAATAGTTTCTTAGATATTGATTTTCGTGTTCAGACAGGGCATACACATGGCAACTAGGGAGTATAGCGCCAGGAGTCAGATCAATTTGACAGTCATAAGGTCTGTGATGTGGCAAGGTTCCTGCTTTGTTTTCATCAAAAACATCAAGGAAGGATGAATAGTGCAAAGGCAGCGTTACATCTTTTTCAGCGGCTGTAGATATGTGGGATTTGTGGGTATCTGTGACACTTGATGTTTGGAGACATTTTTCTTTACACCAAAATGAAGAAAACTTGATTTTCCTTTCTTGACAGTTTATTAAAGGATTATGGTAACTTAACCATGGCATTCCTAGAATAATTCCATACTGAGGAGCATGGATTACATCAAAGATTATCTTTTCTACATGTTTGGTGTCTTGATTTCCCCCTTTACAGATCACAGACAAGGGGAAGGTCTGTAGATTCATCGGACCTCCAGCTAGGAGTTTTCCATCTATGGCTTGTATTATTTCTGGTGTTTTCTTCTTCTTACATGGGATCCCCCATGTTTGAATCAATTGTGCATCGATAAAATTACCAGTAGCCCTGGAATCTACCAAGACTTTCTTTAGATAAGTCTTTTGTTTTACCAGTACTTCTAGATCTAATTTTAAATGTCTTGACTCGAGTAAAACCTTTTTATCATCTTGTGAAGGGTCCACAGTTACACCCAAAAGCAACCCTTCCTTACATCTTGGATGTTCTAGTTTTCCTGATAGATCTGTGCATTTGCTGCAACCTTCTTGGTGGGGGTTTGTTTACTTTTTGGTTTTGCTGGACATTCTTGAGGGAAATGGCCCTTTCGACCACAATACAAACATTGTCCGTTCTTTCTACATAGATCTTTCTCTTCTTTCGTTAAGGGCCGCCTGATGGTTCCTATTTCCATTGGTTCAGGACTGTGATTCCCCTGAACTTGTGATTCTCTATGCTCATGAACACGCCAGGAATTTTTCTCAGTCTTTTCACGTGTTCCACGTCGTTCTGCAAGATGATGGTCTAATCTTAAAACAAGAATTATCAGATCTTGACAATCCATGGGTTGAGGATCAATCTGTGCAAGAATGTCTTTTAATTAATCTTTGAGTCCTTGATAGAACAGGGCTGATCTCTCTTCCTCAGGCCATGCTGTTTCTGCTACGAGCCGATTAAATTTAGCCAAGTAAGAGACAAGATCCTTTTCCCCTGTCGCAATTCTAACAGTTCTCGGTCTGCGAACAGAGTAACTGTTCTTCAATCAAAAACACTTTCAAATTCTCTGACAAAGTCTCTCTAGTTATAAAGCAAAAGGATTATCTTGATGTACGAGAGGGATTGCCCAGGTGGCCGCGTCTCCAGTCAAATAAGAAATCAAGAAGGCCACCCTGGATTGGGGATCAGGGAAGGTGTTTGGTCTACAGGTGAAATGCAATTCTACTTGAGTGAAAAAGGATTGTACTTTCTGAGGGTCACCTGAAAACCTTTCTGGGGGAGTCAAAGGAATGGGTGTGGGAACCGTGAGTGATATGTTAGTTGGAGGATTCCCTCCTGGACTTTGAGGAGGAGGATTAAGCCAACCCGCACCCAGAGGACCTTGCCCCTTCTTTCCCACTTTGCCTTGTAATTTATCCACCCTTTCTGCTAGATTGGTTGCTATCTTTTTAGATTCAACTACATCCAATTGAAGCTGCGTAATTACCTTAAGTAACTTGTCCAATGTGGCCATATTGAAAACCTAGCACAGACCAGGATGATAATTTGTGGGCTCACTATTCTGTCAGCGAAACCAGATCCTTGGGATTTGCGCCTGTTCCCAATATGTCCACCTCTTGGCAGCTCCAAACTCTGCTAGCTATCATAGCACAGAATTAAAGAATGGCCAAGTGGGGGGTGGGTTTTTGGTTGGGAACAGTGGGGAAGGAGACATGTGGAAGCAAGAGTTAAGAACACAATAGCAAGGTTATTCACATTAATCTGCATACACTTTGTTTTTTAATTCTTTATGCTCTAACAACATGAGAGATCAAGAACTTTTCAATAACGTGACCTTTTTTCATGTTCATATGCTCTGAACATGGAACTCACTCAAGTTAATCCTTAGCATAGCAATTACATCACAACAAGAATCAATGAGTACTTTTGTTCCCAAATAATTAACTGCAATAGGATTCATGAATAACACTGTAGCATATGCAAACTGACTAAACTTGTTTTGTCTAGAAAGATCACACTCTGTTTGTTCTAGATTTCAAGATTCAATTGCCCAGAAGTTATTGCGTACCTTATTGCCAGACTGCGCATCAAGATTCACGTACCTGGAATGATCACGCGTTCTGTCGATCTGAACTGCAAAGGTTAATTGCCAAGAATGAATCGCGCACACTGTTGCCGATTCAACCATCAAGTTTCAAAGGCCTTGAAATGATTGCGCACTCTGCCGATCTGAACTGCAAGAGCTAATTGCCAAGAATGAATCGCGCACACTGTTGCCGATTCAACCATCAAGATTCAAATACCTTGAAATGATCGTGCACTCTGCCGATCCGAACTGCAAGGGTTAATTGGCAAGAATAAATCACACACACTGTTGCCGATTCAACCATCAAGATTCAAAGGCCTTGAAATGATCGCGCACTCTGCCGATGCGAACTGCAAGTGTTAATTGCCAAGAATGAATCGCGCACACTGTTGCCGATTCAACCATCAGGATTCAAATGCCTTGAAATGATCGCGCACTCTACCGATCCCAACTGCAAGGGTTAAATGGCAAGAATAAATCGCACACACTGTAAATCACAAAGCCAAAACTCAAATGTTTCTAGAAAACGGAGCAAGATAATGAGGACAAGGCCAGGAAATGTCCAAGTAGGCCTCCGGAACCGGAGCCCATGAAAATGCTGCTGCTCTGCACCGGGACCTCTGAATAGTGAGCATGTGGAGCTGGGCTGGGTTCCTTAAATAGACCCAAGCCCCGCCCACATGCCACACCCAGCCAGGTTGCAGGAAAGGCTTGAAAATTAACAAGTTTGAAAATGAACAATACATTACACACAGCATTAATGACAGTTCAAGATAAATACCTGCAATGCAAAAAGTTAAAATGCAATATCAGCACACAATGCATAACTTGTTACATTGCATAAGGTTTGTCATTTTGCATTATGTTGCCCGTAGAGCGCGCACTGTCCTGGTGTTGACACTATCCGAACCCCCCACCCACCCTAAAAATACCAACCCCCACCTCTGCCCCTAAAAACAGAACTACCCCAACACCCCTCACCCACCCTGAGCCCTGAAACCTTCTCTAACCACCCAGCCATCCTAAAAACGACAACCCTCGACCCCGCCCTTAAAAACAAAACTACTGTGATCTCTTCACCCCACCCCTAAAAACCAAACTAGTCCGATACCCCTACCCCCACCCTTTAAAAAAAAAAACGACCCCGTTCCCCCCACTTCCAATCCCTTAATCGACCCCACCCCTAAAAACTACCCCTCAACACTGCCCCAACCCACTTAGCTGACCAAACTTCCACGATCCCCCCACCCCACCCCTAAAAACCAAACTACCCTGAACCCACCACCCTGCAACTAAAAACCAAACTTCCACGATCCCCCCACCCCACCCCTAAAAACCAAAGTACCCCAACCCCAATCCAAGCCCTTAATCCATCCCACCACTAAAAACGACCCCAACCCCACTTACCTGACCAAACTACCCCAATCCCCCACCCCACCCCTAAAAACCAAATTACCCCGATCCCCCACCCCACCCCTAAAAACCAAACTACCCAGAGCCCCCCACCTCTGCCCCTAAAAACCAAACTACCCCGACCCCCTAGCCCCACCCCAAGCTCTTAATCCACCCCTTACCCCTTACCCATAAAAACTACCCCAATCCTGCCCCAACCCCACTTACCTGACCAAACTACCAAACCACCCCTAAAAACAAACGACACCGACCCTCACACCCCACCCCTAAAAACAGAGCTATCCCGACCCCCACTCCTGCCCCTAAAAACAAACCTACCGGACCCCACCACCCTACACCTAAAAACAAAACTAGCCCAAGCCCCCACCCCTGCCCCTAAAAAAACAAACTACCCCAAAACTCCCCCAAGCCCTAAAACCTTCCCTGACTCCCCTAATCACCCTAACACCAAACAACCCCCACCATGCCCATAAAAAAAAACTACCCTGACCCCCTCACCCCGCCCCTAAAAACCAAACTTCCCCGGTCCCCCACCCCTAGCCTAAAAACCAAACTACAGTGATTGCCCCACCCCTACCCCTAAAAACCAAACTACCCCGACCCTCCACCCCACCCCAAGCGCTTAATCCACCCCACCCCTAAAAACTAACCTTCAACCCTGCCCCAACCCCACTTACCTGACCAAACTACCCCAATCCTCCCACCCCACCCCTAAAAACCAAACTACCCTGATCCCCCACCCCTAAAAACCAAACTACCCCAATCCCCCTACCTCTGCCCCTGAAAACAAAACTACCCTGACCCCCAACCCCTGCCCCAAACCCTTAATCCATCCCCACTCTTAAAAACTAACCACCCAACCCTGCCCTAACCCCACTTACCAGCCCACGTCCTCTCCTGATCCACTCTGCCTTTTTCTCTGTCTTAACCACCAGATGCGTAGTTCAGCACATGCGTGGTCAAGGCAGAGAAAATGGCAGTCGTTCCAGCAAGCGCGGTTTCGCTTGCGTTGTAGATTACATTGTTGTTCCGGAGTCGTGGTTCAGGACATTTCGCAACCTAAACAACTATCAAGCTGTGACCATCCAACCCACTTTGGGCAACCTGTTGGAAATAACTGGGAGCAAGGATGCAGATTTTCTGGAATAATGTAATGTTCTTGACCTTTTGCCTCAGACAAGAGGCAAAAACAGCCTTGGTCATTGTCCTTGATGAAGTTCATACTTCCCTGGGTTAATGAGATGTGGTGGAGGGTTTTGCTTGATCGCTTCTCTGTATCTGACTTTATGGTCTAGTGCAGCTGATTTTGCCCTTGTAAATAACTCCATTAATAGCATGGACACAAATTCCTGAAGCTCAGCACCAAGAAAATCAATTTGCTGGTTGTAGGGAACAAAGCTGATCAATGCTGATCAATGGGACAATGCTCTGTAATCTTCTAGTATACCTCCTGACAGCCAGTAAGGTGTGATTGCTGGCTTTCTTTCTTGAAAGGAGGATTCTTGTTTCTGTCATATGCTATATATTCTTAAGAAGAGCCTGACTACCCCTTTAAAGGAATCCCATGCCTCAGTGATTGGGTCATTTGTCTTCTCATTTCTAGACTGTTAAAACAGTGGCACCTTGACAAACGATCAAATGAGTATGCAATATTGTAGAGAGTTGATAGGAACTTGCACAAATCTGACCATGTTACTGAGGTACACAAAGACCCGTACTGGCTTGGCTGCCTGAGAGACAAGAGTTCTAATCAAAATGTCCTTGCTTGCTGGATAAGTCCTCTTTTGTCCTTGTTGTTCCGGCTTTCCTAGCTACTGCTACTAATGTACCCCATCTGGATCTTTGAGGTCAGAGAATCTCCTGCTACTCCAGATTCCACCAACCTGTAGGGAGTGCTCAGGAGGATGCACTCCTAGATATTAAGGGCACAGTCTTTGGAACAATCATACCACTTCATTTTAGGATAACTGACAATTGCTTGACTTTTATGACTTAGGGCCTCATTACAAGTTTGGCGGTCCCACCACAGGACTACTAAACTCACGGGGAGGACGCCACTGCCATAGCAGTGATGTTCCCCCAAGCGTATTACAATGTTCCTGCCGGGCTGACCGATGGGAACATTGTAATACGCGTTACCGCCGGGCTGACCAGCTCGAACAGTGTTAGGACATTGGCCTCAGATCCCGTAAGGGAGCTGAGGCCAATATCCAAATACTCCAGTACACTTGGAATGGTCACTGTCTGCAAAACAGAGAGTGCACATTCCAATAGTGCTTGACAGGGAGGCTCGACATAGTCGTGGGCAGTGCAGGGACCCCCAGGGGCCCCAGCACGTCCTTTTCTCCAGCCTTTTCATGGCAGGTTCCCCTCAACAAAAAGGCTGGCGGAAAGAGGGGTTGTAGTTCATAATCACCATGGCTGGTTGCAAGCTCAACCACCATCATGTTGGCGGGAACCATATTCCCGGCAGGGATGGTGTGAGAAGGTGAATTTTCTAATATGTTTATTAATGGTTTTCATATTAGTAACGAGTGATGAACTAATGTGTAAAACGAGAAAACTTTTAAAGTTGTTGTTTATCTGTTCTTGGTTGAGCAAAATTATCTTCAGATGCTGTAGTTATTTTCCATGATTTGAAGCTTCAAAATAATAAGGCCCTCATTACAACCCTGGCGGTCGGTGTTAAAGCGGCGGTAATACTGCCAACAAGCCGGCGGGAAAAAAAATGGAATCACGACCATGGCGGAAACCGCCAACACAGACAGCCACTTTAACACTCAGACCGCCACTGCGGTAGAAACAAACACCACGGCGGTAACCGCCAACAGACAGGCAAAGTACCGCCCACTGTATTTCAACAAGCCTATCCGCCACCTTTTCCGGGGCGGAACCAACACTATCAAAAGCACGGCGGAAACAGTACACAGAAGGGAAAACACTCACCTCTCGACACCCAATGAGGAACCAGGACGCCATGGAGCCCGAACTACAGGTGTTACCAATGCTGCTCTTCCTCCTTCTGTATCAGGAGCAGGACAGACGCCGTTGACGACCACGGTGAGTACTGCACCTACAACACGGGGGAGGGAGGAGGGAAAAGAGAGTCACACACACACACGCAACACTCCACCCCCACCCTTGTTCACAACATCATACACACAAATACATGCAGCAACATTACATATACATCCCCTACCCCCTGGAAGAACGCAAGGACAAAAGTAAATGATTGTAACGATTGTAATCATGAATAATCAGATAGTGAAAGTTCAAAAGTCAGTATATACAAATATATACACCAATTACACAAGTCCGGATAGTGTACTAATCATTGTCTGTGGACCACTGGGCCCAAAATGCATGGGCGAAGCCCACACTAGATACCTGACTGGAAACGGAGAGAACACTGCTGGGGCATCAGGTTGAAAATATACTGGCACCTCAGGGGAAGGGGAGGGGGGCACCTCAGCCAGATGAATGCACGGCGCCACTGCTGCAAGAGGGGGCTCCATGCCCATTGCTGAATCCTGGGGAGTGCAAAGCCACATTCTCTCAATTCTCTCCAGTGGGTGGTTTGCCCACTGCTTTATCCTGGGGAGTGCAAACCCCCAGTCTCTCAAGTCTCTCCAGTGGGTGGTTTGCCCACTGCTTTATCCTGGGGAGTGCAAAGCCACAGTCTCTCAAGTCTCTCCAGTGGGTGGTTTGCCCACTGCTTTATCCTGGGGAGTGCAAAGCCACAGTCTCTCAAGTGGATGTCATTCTCCACTGGTTCTGGAGGGTGCCTGGTGCCCAGAGTGCTTCATCCTGCCAAGGACTGAGGTAGTGGATGTATCTCTCCACTGGTTTTGGAGGGAGCCTGGTACCCAGAGTGCTTCATCCTGCCAAGGACTGAGGTAGTGGATGTATCTCTCCACTGGTTCTGGAGATGGCCTGGTGCCCAGAGTGCTTCATCCTGCCAAGGACTGAGGTAGTGGATGTATCGCTCCACTGGTTCTGGAGGGGGCATGGTGCCCAGAGTGCTTCATCCGGCCAAGGACTGAGGTAGTGGATGTATCTCTCCACTGGTTCTGGAGGGGGCATGGTGCCCAGAGTGCTTCATCCGGCCAAGGACTGAGGTAGTGGATGTATCTCTCCACTGGTTCTGGAGGGGGCCTGGTGCCCAGAGTGCTTCATCCGGCCAAGGACTGAGGTAGTGGATGTATCTCTCCACTGGTTCTGGAGGGGGCCTGGTGCCCAGAGTGCTTCATCCTGCCAAGGACTGAGGTACTGGATGTATCTCCCCACTGGTTCTGGAGGGGGCATGGTGCCCAGAGTGCACCATGTGCAGTGTGGCCGGTACAATTCCCTCACCGGGGTGTGTGTGCCACGAGATTGCTGAGGTACAGGTAGCATGATACGCCATGGAGGCAGCGACATACCCCACACTGCTGCGGCTTTGCCTTCCACCTGCAGGTGCAAACAGTGATGGAAGTCATGCCTCATGGAAGCTGCCCAGGGTCCAGGAACTCTCCTCCATCCTCGGACGACTGA
The DNA here is from genome assembly GCF_031143425.1 of Pleurodeles waltl. NCBI lineage: Eukaryota > Metazoa > Chordata > Amphibia > Caudata > Salamandridae > Pleurodeles > Pleurodeles waltl. The sequence goes on from NC_090437.1 coordinate 320,570,043, forward strand.
CCACTGGGGATGGTAGCCATTCCATCGGTGGTGCCACTGTCCGAGCATGTCGCGGGGCCGGTGGCAGTGCTTGCGGCCGTGTCTGTGGCCGCGGTATTGGCGGTGGTGCATGGGTCAGCACCTGCTGAGGGACACAGCAGGATGTCTCCTGCAGCCACGGTCGGCTGCCCACTGGGGAATAGGCTGGAGACTGTCGCTGAGGCTGTAGATGTGCCGGTGGCTGTGCAGGTGGCAGTGCAGGTGGTGGTGAAGGTGGCGGTTGTGGTGGTGGGGCAGCTAGCGGTGTTCGCCGCCGTACAGGTTGGTGTGGTCGTGGACAGAAGGTGTGACACTGGTCCCTCAGTCAATGACACCATGCCCTCTCCTGACCTGCTCTTCTGGTTTTGTCCCTTCCCCACCTTTCATGGTGTCGCAGTTGTCTTGCCACTATCCCCTTTTGTTTTTGCTGAGCCCTTGGTGGCTGGTAGTTTTGGCTTCTCCCTCTGGGATGTGGGCACCTTTTTCACCTTGGCAGGTGGCAGAATGTCCTTGCCCTTGCTTCGTGGCACACTGGCAGCCCTGATGGGTGGCAAACTCGATGAGCCCGCAGTTGCTGGCACCACTGTGGCTGGGGATTTGGTGGTTGAGGTGCTGGGCTGGGACCTGGAAAGCCTGGCCCTAGGGGAAGGACGAGATGGGGTGAAGGGAAGAGGTCAAGGGTTGCAAGGAAAAGTTTTTTAGACACACTGGGATGGAATGATGGAGGGGGTTTGGTAGTGGAGGAAGAGGTAGTGATTGTAGGAGGTGTACGTTTGCTGAATTTGGGGAAGGTTCATGGGCCGGAGGCTGTTGTGAGGTGGATGGCTGTTGGGTGGGTGTGTGCCTGCGTTTGAGTACTTTGGGAGGAGGGCTCACAGACAGACTGGGAGAGGACACAGGGAATGTGTGAATGGTAGTGGGGATGGTGATTGCACGTGAGCAGTGTGTGGTGATGGGTGTGCTGGTGATGGAGGTAATGGCTGAGGATGTAGTGCATGCAGGTGTGAGTGGAGATGAGACAGGGAGGGAGGAGGACGACTTGGAGGAGGGGGGCACAGTGGAGACAGTGGCTGTTGCTGTGTCTGCATGTGGATGATACGTGTGCGAGTGCCTGTGGGATGTGTGGTGCTTATATTTGCCATGTCCACTCTTGTGTGTTGATGTGTATGCATGCTAGTCTGATGGTGTGCTTGGGATAGGCTGAGGTACAGGGGATTGGGTCTGGGTGGAGAAAGTTGGAGAGGGAAGGCTGGACACAGGGACAATGGCTGCCATCAGTGCTGAGGCCAGAGCCTGAAATGCTCTCTGGTGGGCCGCCTGCCCAGAATGTATGCCCTCCAGGTATGCATTTGTTTGTTGTAAATGCCTCTCAACACCCTGGATGGCATTCAAAATGGTAGATTGCCAAACAGTGAGGGATCTCAGGAGGTCAATAGCCTCCTCACTGAAGGCAGCAGGGCAGACTGGGGCAGGGCCTGAGGTGCCTGGGGTGAAGGAGCTGCCCACCCTCCTGGGTGAGCGGGCACGGGACACACACTGAGGGGCTGCTGGGAGGACGGTCCTGGTAGGGGGGATGGTGGCTGTACCTGTTGATGCGGTGGGATCCGAGGTGCCCGCCACTGCAAGGGAGCTCCCATCAGAGGAGGAGTCGCTGTCACTTGTGTCTGCTCTTGTCCCCGCCGTGAAGCTCTCCTCACCCTCCGTCCCACTGGTGGCTTCAGACTCCGTTGCTTCACCCTCCAGGGCCAAGTAAGTTGCAGCTCCCTCCTGCTCCGGTGCCAATGCTCCTCCACCTGATGATGCTATTGCACACAAGAACAGGGAGACCACAAAAAGGAAGGGGAAAGACAGAAGAAAAACATGTTCAGTGCTTGCAACACCACTACCGTTGGCGGACACAACACACAGGAAGCAGCACTCAGTTCCTAAACAATTCACATGACCATGGGGTATGAGGCCTAAGCACAATTGCTGCACACCTGGAAGTCACAGGAGCCTGACTAGGTGTAGATGTCTATTACCACGAGTGGGGTTGGGGTGCCACAGAGCCTGCCTCATTAGGTACCTTGCCTACCAAGTTCGCCCTGGCCTAGGGGAACCCACTGCCCACCTCCCCCACCCAGACACCTCGTAACGCGTGCAGAGTCAGCTGAATGAGAGTGTACTCACCCCCTTGTGGCTGCTGTGATGCCCTCAAGTGCCCATCCAACTCCGGATAGGCCACCACCAGGATCCGGGACATCAGGGGGATCATGGTGCGACGGGCACCCCTTCCACATTGGGAGGCCATCCCCAGCTGGGCCTCCGCCGTCTTCTTGCTCCAGCGCCTCAGATCCTCCCATATTTTATTGCAGGGTCTGGACGTCCTTGGCGATGGCACACCAAATACCCTTCTTCTGGTGGGCGGTGACCTGGAGGAATGGTACAGGGGGAAAGGAAATTACTCACCCGTCCGGACCGTCATACTCATTGCCCACCAGTTCCCACCCATGCCCTGATGCACATACACTCACCATCCGCATATGCAGGCCTCAGCCCCCCCATGTATCTTCGATCCACACCACCCAAAGCAGGCATTGCCCATGCAGCATGCTCACAGTGTACTCACCTGTTTGTCTGGAGGACTGTACAGTTGCGTGTACTGGGGGAGGACCCCATCCACTAGTTTGTCCAACTCCTCCGAAGTGAAGGCAGGGGCCCTTTCCCCAGACACTGTAGCCATTGTCGCTTCCAGACACAGGTCACAGCAGCTCTTGCAGTGTAGGTCCTCTTCTGTTGAAGGTCAGGTATCAAGTGAGCGAACAGACAGAAAATGGCGGTCACGTCCAGGGCGGTGCATACCGTCACCGCCGGCGTACATCGTCATTGTCTCCTGGGACCCATAGGGCCCAATGTTAACCAATGCAGAATTGCACTGCGGTCTTCGGTCACCCACTGCGACGGTGTACAACGCCAGCGCAGTTACCTCATATCCCCTTGTCCCACCTTACAGGTCAGGCAGCTGCCATTTCAGGGGGCCACATGGGATGGATAAAAATTGCATCACACCTATCTAGGCCAGGAATACAGACAGATACCGGCACATTGCGGATTAATAACATTTCTGCAAATAACACATTGTGATACCTCAGTGCTGGATGACTCTCTGCTCGCTGTTCTCCTCCATAGGGCACGTCTGCTGGGGCAGGTGATGAGATGGCGGCATCCTCCGGTGTACAGACCCCTGGTGGTCCTGTCGACAATGGAAGAGAGACACATCATAATCACATAAAGACTTGATAGTGCAACAATCCAGGAACTGTGTGCCCAGTTGGAGCCAGACCTGATGTCAGCTATCCGCCATCCCACAGGGATACCCCCTTTAGTGCAGGTCCTGTCTGTACTCCATTTCCTGGCCAGTGGGTCTTTTAAAACAACAGTGGCCATGGCATCAGGGATGTCCCAGCCAATGTTCTCTAACGTGTTGTCCAGAGTGTTGTCTGCCCTGCTGAAACGCATGCGCAGCTATATCATTTTCCCTCAAGTGGAGGATTTCCCCACAGTGAAAGGTGACTTCCATGCCCTGGGACATATCCCCAGGATTATTGGTGCCATTGATGGTACACATGTGGCATTTGTCCCCCCTGCATGAATGAACAGGTGTACAGAAACTGGAAAAGCTACCATTCGATGAATGTGCAGATGGTGTGTTTGGCAGACCAGTACATCTCCCATGTGAATGCATGGTATCCTGGCTCAGTGCATGACGCTTACATTTTGAGAAATAGCAGTATCCCTTATGTGATGGGGCAACTCCAGAGGCACCGTGTGTGTGGCTAATAGGTGAGCCTAAAGTCCCCACAGAGTTCCATTTGGTGTCTGGGTATGGGAGATTCCCTCATGTTTGGAGGATGTCTAACGGTTGTCCCTCAATATTTGCAGGGGACTCTGGTTACCCCAACCTGTCATGGCTACTGACCCCAGTGAGGAATCCCAGGACAAGGGCAGAGGAACGCTACAATGAGACACATAGGCGAACTAGGAGGATAATAGAATGCACCTTCAGCCTCCTGAAGGCCAGATTTCGGTGCCTCCATCTGACAGGTGGTTCCCTATACTACTCACCGAAGAAGGTGTGCTAGATAATCGTGGACTGCTGTATGCTGCACAACCTGGCTTTGCGACACCAGGTGCCTTTTCTGCAGGAGGATGGGCCAGATGGTTGTCTTGTGACAGCTGTGGAGCATGTGGACAGTGAAGAAGAGGAGGCAGAAGAAGAGGATATCGACAACTGAAAAAACATCATCATGCAATACTTCCAGTGAGACACAGGTAAGAAGATGTCACTGCTTCCCACATCTCATACTATTGTTGGAGCTAGCATAAGTCTGTCATTTTCACTCTGACCCTGACTTGTCACTTTGACTTTCCATTTCACAGATCTGGGTCCCACTTTGTGCTCTCTGCTATGTTTATTCCTTGCCTACAGCTGTGTTACATTGGTATGTGAACAAGTAAATTGACATTGCTATATTACATAGATATTGCAATTACACATTTGTGAAAGCACAGACTGACTCCAGATTGTTTTGTGATTGAAGTGTTTTTATTCCTGTGCAAATAAGTGGAGGGGTGGTATGTCCATGGCAGAGACCAGTCTATTTGTTTCACAGGTGCATGGTCCAAAGGTGCATAGGAAGTGGAGCAATGGCAGTTTAAGGATGGACAGGGTGACATAGTGGGACAGAAGGGTGACATTCAGGGGGGTCTTATTTCCTGGCGGGGGTCTTGGCAATGTTCTCTGACGTGTTCCTGGATCTCAAGGACCGTTTGTGGGGTCATTCTCCATCTGCCGGGGCTGGGGTGCTGGTGGCCTGTTGTTCCTGTGATGGTGCCTCCTGTCCACTAGCGCCGGCGGAGGTGGAGGGCTATTCATAGTCCAGGCTAGTGTCAGGGGCCCGTTGGTGTGCCACTGTGTCCCTCATGGTGTTGACAAGGTCTGCCAGCACCCCTGCAATGGTGACCAGGGTGGTGTTGATGGACTTCAAGTCCTCCCTGATCCCCAGGTTGTGTTCCTCCTGCAGCCACTGGGTCTCCTGAAACTTGGCCAGTACCATGCCCATGGTCTCCTGGGAATGGCGGTAAGCTCCCATGATGTTGGAGAGTGCCTCGTGGAGAGTGGGTTTCCTGGGCCTGTCCTCCCCCTGTCGCACAGCGGTCCTCCCAGCTTCCCTGTTATCCTGTGCGTCTGTCCCCTGAACCGTGTGCCCACTGCCCCCAGGTCCCTGATCAACATGTGTTAGTTGGGTTGCCTGGGTTCCCTGTAGTGGTGGACACACTGCTGATTGACGTGTCATGAGGACAGAGGTATGGGCCCGCTGGGTGGGTGCTGTGGTGGTGTTTCCAGAGGGGAGAGGCTCTGTGGTGGTTTGTGACTGTGTCAGGGGATCCGACTGTCCCGAGGACCCTGATGGGCCAGGCTGGTCATCTTGATCCAGGCGTGCAGAGCTGCTGTCGTCACTGTGGTTCTCTTCTGTGGGGGGACTGGATATGTCTGGCACCTCCTGTCCGGTGACGTTGGGTAGGGGTCATGTTGGGTTGTAAATGCATAGTTAGTATATCTGTTTGTGCCATCTTGTGCAATGGGTGAGTGACCCTCTACTCCTGTGGTTGCATTATTGGCTTGGTCCTTGTGTGATTGGTGATTTTGGGGCATGAGTGAGTCTCTGTACTGGACATGCTTTGGTGATGGGTGTCCATGCATTTGTGTTACATGCAGGGCTTGGTTTTGGGATGTGTGGGTTGTGTTAGTGGGGTATCTGTGGGTTGTTGGGGTGATGGGTGTGAGGGTAAGGGTGCGGTATGTAATGGCATGCCAGTGGGGGTTGGGGGATAAAGTAGTATAAAGATATGTCTTACCAGAGTCCAGTCCTCCTGCTACTCCTGCGAGGTCCTCAGGATGCATAATTGCGAAGACTTGCTCCTCCCATGTGGTAAAGTTGTGGGGGAGGAGGTGGGGGTCCACCGCCAGTCCTCTGTACAGCAATCTCGTGTCTGGATATCACGGAACGGACCTTCCCTCGTAGGTTGTTCCACCTCTTCCTGATGTCATCCCGTGTTCTTGGACGCTGTCCCACTGCGTTAACCCTGTCGCCAATTCTGCGCCATAGCTCCATCTTCCTTGCAATGGATGTCTGCTGCACCTGTGATCCGAATAGCTGTGGCTCTACCTGGACGATTTCCTCCACCATGACTCTGAGCTCCTCCTCAGAGAACCTGGGGTGTCTTTGGGGTGCCATGATGTGGTGTGGGTGATGTGTGAGGTGGTGTCTGTTGTGATGTGTGAGGGGATGTGTTGGTGTGTGTGTTGTTTGAGGTGCGTGGATGTTGCGTAAATGATGGTGTTGTGTATCTGTGGATGCTGGTGTTGTTTTAGGTAGTCTCTCTCTCTCGCCTTCTTTAAAAATGTTGGTAGTAAGAGCTTGTGGGTGATGTGGGTGTGTGCTTTATATTGGATTGGGTGTGTGGGTGTGGTGTGTGTATCAGGTGTGTGTATTTCGATTTGTCCAATGTGGTTGTGTTTTGTAAGTGTGTGTGTATTTTGAGCGTGGCGGTGTGTAACCGCCAATGGATTAACGTGGTTGAAATGACCGCCGCGTTGATTCGTGGGTCATGATAGTGTGGGCATATTCCTGTTGGCGGGACGGTGTCGGTTTTGCTATCGCCAGTTTATCACTGACCTTTGCTGTGGCGGACTTGTGTGGGTGTCTGTATTGTGGCAGATTCTGAGCTGTGGGTCGTAATACCTGTAGCGGAATTCCGCAGCCGCAGCAGTATGTTGGCGGTCTTCTGCACAGCGGAAAGCAGGATTTACCACCAGGGTTGTAATGAGGGCCTAAATGATTTCAAGTTTGTGTAGATGTATCCACAGCTACTCCTAGTGGGTTAAGGTGACATGTCTTACAAGGTCATATATTAACTGAGCGTTGCATAAGCTGAAATGTTCTATTGTTTGATAATATTACTAATATCTGGTCTTTCCTCGAGGATGGAAGTAAAGTAGCATAGAAAGTTTCTTCCTGAGAACAAGATATGCGAGAGGTGGACGAGACAATGGAGTTACAGACAAGATGGAAGGACAGTGTATCTACCGAAAGAAAATGTTATAGTTAGCGCAGGTTTGTCAAGTTTAAGTCATCAAATTAGTTGTTGATTTGCCAAAATATAAACGCCCCATAGATTGACCAATCAGGAGTTGATTTTGGTATAATAATCTGTGTAGACTAATTAGAGAAAGGGGGAGAGTTTGAAGTTCATTGGGAATGCGTGAGCCGTGGGTTCGTTGTTCCTTGAGAGTAGACAAGTTTCGAGATTAGCTGTCGTTAGGCCTAAAACTGTTGATGGTGTCCTCACGTGGAAGCTGATCATTTGCTGTTACTACTATTGTGGTAATGTATGTTTTAAATGTGAATTGTGTCTCTCTTGCTTTTCAGGTACCGATTGCAACTAATAATTATATTGCTGCACATTATTAGTTATATATATAATTAACATAAATGAGTTAAGTGTTTTTCTATATTTGTGTTTCTAAATTCTTTTCACATGAAGCTCCTTATGTAATGCTAATTTGTGGTTAGTTAGGAAAATAATCATCTATTGCTTATGATCTGGTTTGAATTAAGTTGATGCTGAACTAATGTATTCTGTACCATCATTACCGTTTTTTGTATTATTAAGAAGTGTGATTATTTTGGAGATAGTTTTTTTAACTGTTTTAATCAAATTGAGATACATACACTGTTTTAATGAGCCGCTGTTGATTCTATATGCTTATCATTTGTGTTTGAGTTATCTTTGTGACCTTAGCATTGTTAATATAGGGAAATACATTTATGTATTCTTGTTACAAAACTGGTGTGATTATTGACTGAAACTTTATAATATTGAATATTGTTGATTTGTTATTGATTTATTGGTTTTGACAATTCCCATTGGGGACATCCCCTCAAACCTATGTCGCTTCGATCCATCGTCCTCTATCGCAGGATCCATTATACTGTATAGTACTGATAAAAGTTTGGATCTTGTAACACACTTGCAGATTTTTTGTTAGCAGATTACGGTTACGTCATTCTTTTGATGATGTCAGAATGGTTCTGCGAGGTTCGATCATGTCAAAGCGGTTTGTTCTTTCTTTCTTTTTTAAAAATTGTTGAACAGATTAACATGATGAGTGGCTAGTTGCTTTAAAGTGACTTTCCTCAGTTCTTGGAAACCCCCTAGGTTGATGGTATGTTCTCGGCAGTGTTTGACTGTAGTTGAATGAGGTGTATAGAGTGTTTGCCCTTTCACAGCTTTAGCTAATTTGCAGATGATCATGTTGAATGTGAGTTTAGAGGAGTAGGAATACTTGAATTAGTGATTAGATGGAGTGGGCAACTCCTACGGGTATGAGAGTAGGGAAGCAGTGTTCTTCATTTGAGTGTGGCGCTTGTTGCAGGAAAAACAATATCCACATGGTTGGTTGTTGATGACAGACCTATAGAGAGAGGGTCTGGGACTCCAGAGTATATTGACAAGTGTAAAGAGACACTTGGTATATGTTGTAATTTGTACATTTAGTAGGCTGATCTTTCGGGATTGGTAAATCGAGTTTGTGAGAAATTGGCGTGAATGGAAATATACTGAAGACTTGGTGAGTACAAAGTGCACTAGACAATAGTCCAAGGAACAGTGGAGTAGTAAAATTTGCTGCTGGAAGTTTACTTGCGATTGTGGGAACTGTGAAAAAGGAGTAGGTGAAAGCTGAAGGTTTCTTTGGAAGGTTCTGAAGCATTTGTGTTACCCTACCTGTAGTAAATGAGCAAATTTGTTTTCTTATTTTTGAGATAGCTCGTGAATTAATATTGTGTTGGTTGTAGTATGTGTGAGTTGTGAAAAGATAGTAGGATAGACTTTGTCAGTGTTTGAGCGTTGGTGCTGAGGGGAGTGAATGAGTTGAGGTTGACGTAGTGGTGCCGAGCTGGGATAGGTTAGTTGTCAGGAAGGAGTCGCACACGGATTCGTTAATCAGTTCGGTAATAATGTAATGTGATTGGAAGGCAAGGGGGTCGAAGAGAATTGTGGGAGAGCAGTCACTTCACATGATTGGTTATCCTTTCTTTAAACTTGTTTACTGTTTCTTGAATTGTTTTTGAAGTTAAACTTTTTCTGTGAATATTGTGTTAGAATATATTGAGTCAAAATGAAGTTTTTCAAAGCTTTGAAATGTGCGTTGAGGGGTGATGAGTACATTCCGGTACTTGAAGGTGAGATTTGTCCGCCAGAAAAATACTCCAGCATACATTGTGTTTGAGTAGAGAGGTGCAGCGGCCTGTTTTTGGTTGAAGCATTGGGTCAAAATAACAAAGAAAGAGGGTTGTTTAGCCTTTCCGGAACATGGTACGTTCAATTTAGGAGTCCTGGATAATTTGAGAACAAAGATGTACAGTCTTAAACCTCCACCGAGGCCAGCACAGTATGAAGCATTAGGTATATGGGACCTGGTAGCGAAGGAACAGCAAGCCTTAAAATACGAAAAGAGAATGAAAAGGGTAGAGAAATCATTGACTGAAACATTATGGGATGAGGAACAGAAAGAGTGGAGATTAGGTACATTACACAGGGTTAGGTTATTCCCAGTGAGAAAAGGTGAAGACGAAGTGAAAACAAAAGACAGAAAGACAATGAAAAAGAAGGGTTCTTAGAACAGAATGCAAAAGAGACGAAAAGGGTTATGTTTAATGATGATGACATGGAGGAAGATGAGGTTATTAACCATGTCGTAGAGACATATCTTCTGCCCAATATGAGACAGCAGAACATGAGTGGATCGAATGAGAGCGGTATGAGTAACGTAATTCCTACTGCACCAATGGCATCAGAATCAGTGAGAGGTGATCTGAGTCACGAGAGAGTACAGATGCAGAGTAGTTTTAATGACTCGTTGAGCAATAGACAACAGATTACAATGAACATTCCTGAGGTTCAGCCAGAAGCTCAGACAGTGAGGACAATGGCAAACATAGTTTTGTCACAAGGATGCCAAGAGACAAGGTTACAAGAGCCTGTACATATACAGATTCCACAAATGCAGAACATAAGAGCAGAGCAAACATTAGGAGCAGGAACACTGATGAATCCAGATGCAATTACTGTACCTATTACGATGGGTCCAGTGACTCCATTGTATGTTCGAGTAGACAATAGTGGAGAAAATTCATTACTGAATGTGCAGAATAGACAGGGACCAAGTTTAAATGAGACAACTTCTCTGATAGATTTGTCACCTATCGAGACATCAGGAACGATGGCTCAACAACCGAGCACAAGTTCAGGACAAGGGCGAGGAGCAAGTGCACAAATTAGTGGAGTATCTCTGAAAGGTTTGACTGCACAGGAAATAACAGACTAGTTGGAGGGCTTAAATATTTCAAAGCAACAACGACAAGAGAGAAAGGATAAGGAAGAAGAGATGATAAACAGAGTGAGGTTAAACGTGAAAGGGACCGAACTCCTAGAGGGAACAATGGGAGTAAACAGACTTGACTCTTATACTGAAGGACAATTGAGATACCTGTGTAAGATCATTCCGAAAGGAGCAACAGGGTTTATCAACAGTTACAAGATGTTTCAGATGAATACAACATTGATTTGACAAAAATGAAAACATTGAGAAGGGGTTATCAACTGAGTTTAGAGGAAGAATATTTTGTTCATATGAGATCTGCAGGGATGAGAACACATCTTAGAGAGTCATTTGGAGAGCGTTGGATAAATGGGAGAGTAAATGGGACAGAAAGAGAGAAAGGCCTAAGATAAATGATGGGGCAGGAGATGCAGTAAAAATGTTACCAATGAGAGAAGCACCAGGAGGGAATTGTATTCATGTGTCTTGGAGTAGAAGTGACATCATAAGTTTTACAGATGATTATCTGAGACTGAGAGAGAAGCCAATAGAGTGGTATCAGCAGACAGATAGGTTTGTGAGACTTTCAAAGTGCCTTTGGGAAGACTTGAATACGCTCTTTGACATTGTGGTTCCAGCAGATTTGTGGGTTGAATGCAAAAGAAGTGTTGATTGGCCGACGAGTGAGCCGCAAAGAGATTTGAAGAGTGGTGCGCTGTCACCTGAAGTAATGAAATATTATTATAAGGTCATTGAACTTCTGAAAACGAGAGTTTTGGTGAAAAGTGTGGATTGGCAACGCATTCATAGAACAACACAAGAAGGGAAGGGGTCAATACATGCGTACTATGAGAGATTGTTGAAGGCATTCAAACAGTTTAGTGGTGCAGAAACAATAGAAAAGGAAAACTTGAATCATTTGGTGATTAGGTTTGTTGATGGGTTGAAAACAGAGGTGAGTCAGATGATTAAGAATCACCTGATATGTTGGCAAGCAAAGCTAATTGATGAGATCCTTCAATATGCTAAATATTGTAGTGACAAGATTGAGTTGAAACAGAAGAAGCTGAAAGAAAAGGCGATGGTAATGCAGATCAAGACAGCACAGACAGGAATGCAGGGCAAACTACAGCAGTTGCCACAGGGAAGTAATTTGTTTCCGAGTCAAGGTTGTGATAGAGGACGAGGAATGATGATTCCAGTGGTGAAAAGAAATGTAGACATGAGTACAGTGGTAATGCAGGATGAACAGCAGAGGTGAAAGGTATTAACTTGCCATATTTGCGGATTGCTGGGACATTTGAAAAGACATTGTCTGATGTTGAATCAGGGAGGAGGAATGGTTAAGCAAACAAATTATGTCAATTCATTTCAAGGCACGAGAGGACCTAGGATGGAAGGTCAAAATCGAAAAATTCAAAATAATATGAATAACATGCAGATTTTCAGCCTTTACAGCCAGTGCAAAAAATACAAAATGTGCAACCTCTGGTACAGCAGGTACAAATGCCACAATTAGAATAAATGCAGCGACAGGTGCAGATGGTGCCTGTACATCAAATACAATTACAGAGACAGGTTCAATTAATACAGAGCCAAATAGAGCAGCAGCAGGTTATGCTTTCACAGGTGGCCACGAAACAGTGTAAAAACAAAGGTGTAAATACAATTGAAAAATTTCCCTTACAAAGTGAGAGTGAAGTAAACACTGAATGGCCATTGAGTAGTTCAGATGAGGAGGAGTTCATGGTGGGTGCATCATTAGATGTCGATCAGAGAGGTTCTTATGTGCAGGATGAAGTGCATGGCCATGAAGTTAGTTTCTTGGTTGACACAGGAGCAACACAGTCAACAATAAGAACAGTTGAGGCACCAGACATACCTGTTTCTGAGAAGACAGTGCAGATAGTAGGGGTTGCAAACAAACAGTTGGTTATGGCCTTACAGAACCAGTTCTTGTGAACATTGGAAACTTCTGAGACTATCATAGTTTCGTTGTTTGTGATTCCAGTCCAGTATCGCTGCTAGGAAGAGATTTGTTGTGTAAAATCAATTGTTTGATCGTGTGTTCCAGAAAGAGGATTACAATGGAGACTATTAGCATTGATTGAGAAGAGTTGCCAGTTGATGAGGGAAAAAGAATGAGAGGTTGTGAACTAGCTTTGTTGAATGTGGAGGAAGACCAATTAGTAAATGAAGATGAGGCACATGAAAAACATGATTTGGAAGACTTAATGAGTTTCTTTCCAGTGTTTGAAAAGAAGGATTTGCAGAGTGATCTGCAGGAAAGGGTTAAACCAAAAGTTAGGGATTTGACAGGAAAGGACATTGGCTTGATCAAGGGAGTTGAAGGAGTCAGAGTGGCAGTGAAAGAGAATGTGGTGCTTCCACAAACAGCTCAATACCCTATGACAAATTAGATTATTGAAGGAATAAGACCACTGATAGAGCAGTTTTTGGAACAAGGAGTTTTGAAAGAGGTGATGAGCAGTCCATGTAATTCACTGATCATGGCTTTGAAAAAGCCAAATGGGAAAATATGTTTGGTTCAAGATTTGGGAAGAATAAATGACATTTTGGTGAAATGTTGTCCACTGGTACCAAATCCAGCAGTAATAATGTTTCAGATTCCATGTGATGCAGAGTGGGTAACAGTCATCAATTTGTGCCAAGCATTTTTCTCAGTGCCTCTTCATGAGGACAGCAGATATCCTTTTTGTTTCAAATTCCTGACTAGAGTCTACTGTTGGTGCAGGATTCCTCAAGGGTTTTCAGAGTCGCCTTCAATTTTCAATCAGATTTTGAAAAATAATTTGCAGTCGTCGGTGATGCCTTAAAAGTCAACCTTAGTGCAGTACATTGATGACTTACTGATAGCATCAAAGACGAAGGAAGGCTGTAGGGAAGATGCTATTGCATTGTTGAATTTCCTGGGAGTCAATGGTCATAAGGTTTCTCCAGCTAAGTTGCAATACTGTCAGCAAGAGATTAAGGCCCTCATTCTGACCTTGGCGGTCGGCGGAGAGGCGGCGGTCGGACCGCGAACAGACCGGCGGTCAAAAAAATGGCATTCTGACCGCGGCGGTCACCGCCGCGATCGACCGCCACTTCCCCACTCCGACAGCCACGGCGGTCATGACCGACGGGCTGGAGTCTGCGCACTCCGGTCCGGCGGTCGACCCAAGACCGCCAACGGTATCATGACCCTGCTTACCGCCGCGGTTTCTGGCGGTCGGGAACCGCCATGCAAACCATGGCGGTAGGCACTATCGGGGCCAGGGAATTCCTTCCCTGGCACTGATAGGGGTCTCCCCCACCCCCCACTGCCCCCCGAGTCCTCCCCCCACACCCTCCACCCCCCTGCCACCCCCCAGAGGTGGTACAAACCCCCTCCCCACCCCCACCCCGACATGCACATACACGCACCCCGACATGCACACACCCCCAACATGCACATATACACACCCCCTACACACACACATACACAAATGGGACACATACCCGCACACAAACATGCCGACATGCGCACCCGCCGAACTACACACATTGCCCATAGGCACAGCAGCACTCCCCGCCCGCATGCACGCACTCACACACCCCCTCTACACACTCACACGCACACCCCCATGCACGCACACATCACACAACACCCCCCCGCCCCCTCCCCTCACGGACGATCAACTTACCTTGTGCGTTGGTCCTCCGGGAGGCGACAGGAGCCATGGGGAGGTGACCGCCAACAGAAGACCGCCAACAGAAGACCGCCACACAGAAATGTGGGTCGTAATTCTGTGGGCGGTGTTCTGCTGGCGTGGCGGTGGAGGTTGACCAGTCTCCACTTTCCCGCCGACCGCCAGTGTGGCTGCTGGCGGTTTTCCGGCGGAACGCTCCCAGCGGTCGGAATGCGCACAGCGGCATACCGCCGCGGTCGGCGGTCTTCACCGCGGCGGTAACTCGGCGGTCTTGCGAAAAGACCGCCAAGGTCAGAATGACCCCCTAAGTATTTAGGACATTTGATTGGGAAAGGGTCAAGGAGAATTTCCAGAGAGAGTAGCGGCAATAATGGAAATAAAAATGCTGAGTTAACAAAAGGAGTTGAGGATGTTTTTGGTTTCAGCAGTTTCAAAGCTATTGCAAAGGTTGACACATAAGGATGTTTCAGATCCAATAATGATGGATGAGGATTGTGTGAAAGCCTTTGTTGAGCTGAGAGAAAGTTTGTGTCAAGCACCAGCTTTCGGTATGCCTGACTATACAAAACCTTTCCTATTGTTTTGTCACAAGAGAGATGGATGTTCTTTTTCTGTCTTAACACAAACATGGTGGTGCCAATCACCCAGTAGCATATTTTTCAGCTACTTTGGATAATGTTGCAGCAGCCCTACCTGCATGTTTGCGAGCTTTTTGCAGCCGTTGAACAGAGTATAACGCAAAGTGACAATATTGTGATGGGTTATCGTCTGACAGTAATGGTACCTCATTCTATTGAAATTCTGCTGATTAGATCAAAGACACAATATTTGAGAAACGCAAGATTAACACATTGCGAAACAGTTATTCATGGGGTTCCAAATGTGACAATAAAAAGGTGCACAGTACTTAACCCGGCAACGTTACTACCAAATGAGGGGGAAGATCTGTCTAACATAGATGATGTTGAACATGATTGTTTGGAGGTGACAGAACATTGTACTAAACCGAGGAAAGACATGAAGGACACTTGTTTGGAAGACAATGATCAAATTCTTTTTGTTGATGGGTCTTGTTTACGAGACAAGAGGGGTGCATTGAGAGCGGAGTATGCAATGTGTACAGTCACAGGCATAATTGGAAGCTTCATGGCTCAAAGGAGTAATATCTGCTCAAGTTTCAGAGTTGGTGGCACTTACTAGAGCGTGCCAGTTATCAGAACAAATGCAAAATCTACACTGAGTGGCAGTGTGGATTTGGAATTGTGCAAGATTTTGGTCAAATTTGTTCACAAAGAGGGTCACTGACTTTTTCAGGATCACCTGTAAGAAAAGGGGAACGAATACATGACTTACTGCAAGCAGTGCAGAAACCTGAGAAAATTGCTGTGGTCAAATGCAGTGCACACCAGAGAGGACATGATTATGTAACATTGGGAAATGCTTATGCAGACCAGGTTGCAAAATTTTGTGCTCTAAATGGAATATCATTCAAAGGAAAATGGGAATTGATGTCTGAAAATGAGGAGATGTATGCAAATGTTACTGTACAAATAGTGGAGACACTAGATGAATTGAAAGCAATACAGAACAATGTTACAGGTGAAGAAATGAGGGATTGGATTCAAAATAAATGCATACAAAGGGAGGATGAAATTTGGGTGACAATGGAAGGAAAGGTAGTCTTGCCGAATAGTCTACTGATGCAAATGGGCAGATACTACCATGGCCAGACACACATTGGAACGGATGCAATGATCAGGAGTTTTAAACAGTACTGGTATAATCCAAAATTCACACATGTGGCGGAGCTGGTGTGCCATAGGTGCATAATTTGCCAACAGATGAATGTCGGCAAAGGAACAATTGTCAACATGGGGCACATAGGGATGGCAGGGGGTCCATTCAGTAGAATGCAGATGGATTTCATTGAGATGCCTGCATGTGCTGGTTTGAAATATGTGTTGGTGATCCTGTGCATTTTAAATAATTGGATTGAGGATTACCTGACACAAAGGAATGACAGTCTGACCGTGGCTAAGTTGCTTTTGCTAGAACTAATTCCCCATTTTGTTTTTTACGATTTCGATTGAATCAGATAGGGGTACACATTTCAATTATGAGATGATAAAATTGCTTTTCTCCGCATTAAACGTTCAGCAGAGACTGCATTGTAGTTACCGCCCAGAAGCTTCAGGTTTAGTGGAACAAATTAATGGAACACTGAAATCAAGATTGGCAAAAGTGTGCGCATCAACAAATCTAAAATGGCCAGATGCTCTACCTCCAGTGCTAATGTCAATGAGAGGTACACCTGATAAAAACACTGGGTCATCTCTACATGAGATACTGATGGGGAGAGCAATGAGATTACTAGCAATACCTGCAAACGGCTCTGTGAATATTACAGATGATATGGTGCTAGATTACTGCAAAAGCCTGGCTGATGTAGTTCAGTCTTTTTCTCATCAGGTGGAAGTTGCAGCAGCTCAACAAATACAAGGCCAAGGACATAGTCTGAGAGCGGGAGACTGGGTGCTTATAAGGAAACATGTGGGAAAGTCTTGCCTTGAACCATGTTGGAAGGGCTGTATCAAATTGTGCTCACTACAACTGCAGTAAAGTGTGCTGGTTTGCCGAACTGGATGCATGCGAGCCATACGAGAAAGGTGCCTGATCTAACAGAGAAAGAAGAACTGTTGAGGCTGCCGACAGTTGCAAATACTGCAAACCAAGGGGAGAAAAGTGAGCGAAACAACAAAAATGACAGAGATGTACCAACTCCTATAACAGATGAAACAGAACCAAATGGTCTAGATGAACAAGCTGTGAAAGGAGAAAATCAGTCCAGGAAGAAGGAGACAAGACTGATTCAGATCAGAGGAGGGTGTCCTCGAAGGAGAACTAAAAAGAGGAAAAAACAGAAGAAAGATCTGCTCAGAGGAGGGAAACCTCAATAGCAGGTGGCTTTGTCCAACCAAACCGAAGACGAGACAGACCCTGTTGGGAAAGGAATTGAGAATAGTCCCGCCCAAGGGGATTATACTCTTCCAGAACCAATTGCTGGAACGTTTAACGAGAAGGGTCCAGAGGCATGTGAAGGTTCAATATTGAGAAGACTATTGACAAAAGGAGCATTGAAAAGAGACAATTGGCCAGAGAAAACTGTGGAAAAGGGAAAAGTTGATGTGATTTCATCAATACCGGAGGAGAAAGAGTTGCCTGGTGAAGAACAAACGAGTAGAGAAGATAGTGAAAGTGAAAGTGGAAGACTACCGCAAAGGAAATGAGTTGCGAGCAAAAGATATGCTGGACCTGAATGGGCATATTTGAATTCAAGTGATTGGCAAGAAGAATTTTTGAGTTATTATTTTGACAGAGACTTAGAAAATTCTGACTTCGGAACGTGAAGATCCACAAAAGAGGCACTGGGTTAAAGCTGAGAAAAAAACAAATATTGAAAATTACTGGATAAGACAAATGAAAAACTGAACTCAGACGAGCTGCTATACCGAACTTGAGAAAGGATCTGTCCAAGAGTGAATGAATTCATACAAAAAAAACAAAAAAATTAGGAGGGGTGTTTGAGATTTTTGATAAATGTTTATTTGATAAGTTTTTCTTTTTTCTTTTTTTATTCCTAACATAGAAAATGAGTACTGTAGGATTAGTTGTTGTGAAGTGTTTGGTATTGGATTAGCGGTAGTGAATGTGTTGATATGTTTATTGTTGTTTGTAGGAGTGTCTGTTTATTAGATTGAATGAGTAAATCAGACTGCAGAAATAAATTCAATAAATGTGGCTGATAAATCAAAGAGAGATTTGAGAAGAGGTGTAAAATATCGGCATGGGGAAAAAGAGCTTTCTTCTAATGTTTTCTATCGCTTATTGTATGAGTATGTTGAGGTGATGGATGTGACTGGTTGTTATATATGTGAGCAGATTCCAGCTTCAATAGAAGGAGGAACTGCACATCATAGTCTGCCTGTGAATTACGCTGTAAGCTGTAGTCTTTTGCTAACACGCTACTATAATCAGGAGTATATTCAATACTTTTATTCGAACTATGACATGGTATTATCTTTTGTACCTGTCATAGGATACTTGAATAAAATAGCCAAAGAAATAACATAGTAATTATGGGAGATGTATTTGAGCCTACTCTAACCTTTGGAACTGCCTTTTCCCACAGGAATAACTTGACTTGTTTACTAAGGCCAGTAGAAAAGAAAGTTCTAGATAATACAGAGGATAGAAGGAGAGAAACATGGTAAAAATGGATAAGGGAATAATAAGTAGAAAGCCTGGAATAGATTATGCTTATACTGACATTACTAAGCAGGGTAAACTAACAGTAGATGCTGAGCATGTAAAGAAACTTTGGGGGTCATTTTGACCTTGGCGGACGGCGGAGGCCGTCCGCCAAGGTACCGCCGCTGAATGACCGCACCGCGGTCAAAAGACCGCGGCGGCCATTCAGACATTTCCTCTGGGCCGGCGGGCGCTCTCCAAAAGAGCGCCCGCCGGCCCAGAGGAAATGCCCCTGCAACGAGGACGCCGGCTCAGAATTGAGCCGGCGTAGTTGCAGGGGTGCGACGGGTGCAGTTGCACCCGTCGCGTATTTCAGTGTCTGCTTAGCAGACACTGAAATACTTTGCGGGGCCCTCTTACGGGGGCCCCTGCAGTGCCCATGCCCTGGGCATGGGCACTGCAGGGGCCCCCAGGGGCCCCGCGGCACCCCCTACCGCCATCCTGTTCCTGGCGGGAGACCCGCCAGGAACAGGATGGCGGTAGGGGGTGTCAGAATCCCCATGGCTGCGGAGCGCGCTCCGCAGCCATGGAGGATTCACAAGGGCAGTGGTAAACCTGCGGGAAACCGCCGGTTTACCCTTTCTGGCCGCGGCTGAACCGCCGTGGTCAGAATGCCCTCGGGAGCACCGCCAGCCTGTTGGCGGTGCTCCCGTGGTCGGTGACCCTGGCGGTCACCGGCCGCCAGGGTCAGAATGACCCCCTTTGTATACAAAGACCCTGGAGTCAGAATGATAGACTGTTTGTTGGAAAGAGTGAATGTAGACATGTTTTTATGTTTAAGAGTAAGTGGGATTTTATGATGAATGGACGAGATCCTGAGATTCCTGGCATTTACTATATTTGAGGAAGAAATGCATATTACCGTCTTCCTAGAGGATGGTATGGGACATGTTATCTGGGAGTCTTTCCGAAAATCTATCAGTTGGAAGACCTGAGTAAGATTCCTGATTTTATGAAATCACAAACAAAACATACGCAAGAATCATGTCTGGCATTGTGGGAGACATATTTGGGGCTATAATTCCATCAGAAGGAGTGTTCCTAATCTCGATTAAGATTCAGAAACTGTCCACGATAGTGGATAATATGTTGACAAGATATTCCGGAGCTATCATTCTTCTGGATACAGAATTAGCTGCTATGAGAGCTATGGCACAAAAGAATCGCCTTGTATTAGACATTCTTTTGGCAAAAGAGGGCGGAGTTTGTAAATTAATTGGTTCTAATCATCGCTGTTCATTCATTCCTGACAATTTGGGAAAGGTTAAAGAATTAATCACTAATGTGACTAACAATAATAATAAAGATCTGAAAGAACTAGAAGAAGTCTCCATTTGGGATAAGGCTGGAAAAGGAATTGAAACTGTGGGAAATTGGTTTAGCAATGTGGGAAGAAATGTTATTTTGAAAATTGCAAAATGGGTGTCAATAATCGTGTTTTGTTTCATTGGAATTTGGGGACATTTAGAATAATAAAATATATTAAAAAGAGAAAATTAGAAAGAAATAGACGGAATTTTGAAATAGAAATAAATACATTTTACAAAGAAAATAAAAAGAGAAAAAGAGGAAGTTCATAAATTGATGAAACAAAATTTTAAATCTGATAATAATAAATAAATAAATGTATTAAAAGATGATGTGATGACATGAATAGTCATCAGAGGAGGGATTGTGAGGGCGTGAATTTTATAATATGTTTATTAATGGTTTTCATATTAATAACGAGTGATGAACTAATGTGTAAAACGAGAAAACTTTTAAAGTTGTTGTTTTTCTGTTCTTGGCTGAGCAAAATTATATTCAGATGCTATAGTTATGTTCCATGATTCGAAGCTTCAAAATAATAAATGTTTTCAAGCTTGTGTAGATCTATCCACAGCTACCCCTAGTGGGTTACGGTGACATGTCTTACATGGTCACATATTAACTAAGCTTTGCATAAGTTGAAATGTTCTATTGTTTGAGAATGTTACTAATATCTGGTCTTTCCTCGAGAATAGAAGTAAAGTAGCAGAGAAAGTTTTTTCCTGAGAGCAAGATATGAGCGAGGCGGAAAAGACAATGGAGTTACAGACGAGACAGAAGGAGAGTGTATCTACCGAAAGAAAATGTTATAGTTGGCATAGGTTTGTCAAGTTTAGGTCATCAAATTAGTTGTCGATTGGCCGAAATGAAAACACCCCATAGATTGACCAATCAGGAGTTGATTAGATTTTGGTATAATAATCTGTGTAGACTAATTAGAGAAAAGGGGAGAGTTTGTAGGGAATGCGTGAACCGTGGGTTCGTTGTTCCTTGAGAGCAGACAAGTGTCGAGATTAGCATTCGTTAGGCCTAAAACTGTTGATGGTGTCCTTAAGTGGAAGCTGATCATTTGCTGTTACTACTATTGTGGCAATGTATGTTTTAAATGTGAATTGTGTCTCTCTTGCTTTTTAGGTACCAACTGCAACTGATAATTTTATTGCTGCAAATTATTAGTTATATATATGTATTAACATAATTGAGGTAAGTGTTTTTTCTAAATTTGTGTTTCTAAATTCTTTTCACATGAAGCCCAACATGTAATGCTAATTTGTGGTTAGTTAGGAAATAATCATCTATTGCTGATGATCTGGTTTGAATTCATTTGATGCTGAACTAATGTATTCTGTACCATCATTACCAGTTTTTGTATTATTAATAAGTGTGATTCTTTTAGAGATAATTTGTTTAACTGTATTAATCAAATTGAGATATATACGCCGTTTTAATGAGCCGCTGTTGATTCTATATGCTTGTCATTTGTGTTTGAGAGTTATCTTCATGACTTTAGCATTGTTAATATAGGGAAATACATTTATGTGTTCTTGTTACAAAACTGGTGTGAATATTGACTGAAGCTTCATAATATTGAATATTGCTGATTTGTTATTGATTTATTGGTTTTGACAATTCCCATTGGTGACATCCCCTCAAACCTATGTCGCTTCGATCCACCATCCTCTAGCCCAGGGTCCATTATATAGTATTGATAAAAGTTTGGTTCTCGTAACGCACTCGCAATGGCGATCCTTTTGGAGGTCTGAACGCCATAGTCGTAAGTTGGCGGTCAGACCACCAAAGCCGTGGCGGTCGGACCATCACCGCAAGTTTGGCGGTCACATTACTGCCAAACTTGTAATGAGGCCCTTAGTGTGTTGCCTTGGAAATCACAGTTCATTAAATAACAGTGACTACTTAACAATGTGAAGTTGATTGGTCTTATATTTCTTCAAGGTCACATCGATAAAGGTTGCATTATTTGTCAATAATACGTTTATTTCAGGTAAAACACTCAGACGAATACACATTCAAGTAAACATATCCAGTTCATGAACAAAATCATGCAATGCAAAAAAAATAGAAAAAACAAATAATGCTATTCATCTGAATTATTATTAAAAATTCTATCTATGCCAAAAAAAGACAAAATAAGTATGTATTGAAAATGGGCAATATCTACATTTCATCATTCATCACTGAGCTAGTTAAAGTAGTTGCGAACATGCATGGCAGATGTTAGTTTGATGCCCAGAATACCATGCAAACAGAGGTATGCTATTGCAGATGCTGCGCGCAATTTGATGTTTCAAAATGCTAAAATGTCTAAAAAATTGACCAAACCACTTTTGTTTCTCTGGATCCTGCAACCTGGGCAAAATAATATAAAATGGATTTCTGACAGAACAAATAGCAAATAGGAGCGTTGGCAACTGCCAACTGCAATTTGTGTACAAAAACAGCAAAGGGCACGTTACTGAGTCTGAATACATGATGCAGTATCTTTGCGGACTGGGAAACTGCCTAATCGAAATACATTCATCCAAATTACAACATTTAGGGGGTTATTCTAACTTTGGAGGAGGTGTTAATCCGTCCCAAAAGTGACGGAAAAGTGACGGATTTACCACCAGCCATATTACGAGTCCATTATATCCTATGGAACTCGTAATACGGCTGGTGGTATATCCGTCACTTTACCGTCACTTTTGGGACGGATTAACACTCCTCCAAAGTTAGAATAACCCCCTTAATTCCTAACTAGAATGTGGCCAGTTTTCCTAGCCTAGAAATAGATTTTGGGAATTATTAGTAAATTCAATCTTCACTGTCCCATGTTCACGCAACAATGTGCCCCTTTGCACTCTTTCCTTATTTGAGAGAACGCGAATGGGAACCATCTCCCCTTCCAACATTGTAATGGCTACTTTGATTAAATCAAAATTTGAGATATACTCGCAGCAATTTCCTGCGCTGACCTCTCCATTGCAATGATTGGTCCTGTGGAAAATATTACTGCTTATTTTTTCTCCTGCTCTCAGCCAACAAAATGGAAACTGAGCATTTGAGGATTCTTTTTTTATCCTCTTTAGGAAAGGCATATATTCCTTCTGCACCCTTGAATTTGGTACCATTTGTGTAACCACTGGGGTGGAGGGTACCAAGGAGGAAGAGTTAGATACTGGACAGGAATGAAAATGTCTTCTGCTTCATATTCTGACTGCTGAACCTGCCGTTGAAGGTTAATTAGCCTGACGTGACCTAGTGGCACATACCTATATGTATAGGATGTGGCCACTTGCATGTGCAACACGGAATCTTGTAAAAATGGCGTGGGCTATTGTTCCTGGGGTTGGCTTTGGATTATAACACCTGAATCAGTGTGAAAAGTACATCTACTTTTCCTCGTAAGCTCATTCGCCTGTGTTTGTTTCCCCTGATACTAGTGCTACGTCTTGACGTTTGTTACGTCGGCTAGGTTTGTGATTGCAGAGTTGTTATATTTTCAAAACTAACAAGCTGTTTGAAATACTGTGCTTTCTAGATATGAGCCCAGATTTACTAAAGCCTTGCTCTGTTGCAAAGTGATGAAGCAGAAAAAGAAAGACTAACAAATATTCATATATCATGTAACCAAAATCGTATAAGGTAGTGTGATCTTAGCAAAGAAAAAAAAATTACGTGGGAAATTGTGCCCACGGGGTAGTTCGCCATTATTATAAACGGGCTTAATTAATCTTGAAGAACTGGAAATGTAGTAATCTGTCATAATTGCAAATGTATTCTATGATTTTCTTGTTGAAACTGTTTTATGCTCAGCTTAAATTTAGCAGAGGCTTTGGCCTAGTTGCCTGGTCTCAAATTCTAACTGCGTGGCTTTCACTTGAATTAACAAAACGTATACTTTACTTTAAGGTTGTATTTTTCCAGTAGAGATGACTAATACACTTATCTCAAGGTTTCGTGCAAGGCTAGTTTCATCCCCTTTGAAGCAAGGTCAGCTTCTGCAGGTGCGGACAATGAAGATACTGATAGGGAATTAATTGGCAAACTTTGTTTCAACTTGTGTTCCAAGGCCCCAAGGACACCTTATGCATAAATGGGTGCTAAGAGAAAGACACTATTCATTGGTCAGATTGAAGCCACCCTATGAACCCTCCAATGGAAGACCCTGAAGTATTTGGAATGTTTCTTACTTTAACCCACCGGACAAAGAGAAGTCAGCCATTTTCATCGATGCCATTTTGAAGCCCGATTCAAGGCGCCATTGTGGGACAAGCCCTTGTTGCCTTTTCTCTGTCGCAAAGAAAGAGACTTTAAAGAATTCTCACCCTAGAGACTTTAACTTTAATTTTGCCCCGTCTTGCCCGTGCAGTAACCTTTACCCCATTCTCCTTGCTGCCGCAAGGAAAACTTGCTTTAACTTTGCCCCTTGAAATCAGCCCCATGCTGATCGAACCGATGCCTGAAGGACGAAGACTTTTCTTGAATGCTGATTGTATTTGGTAAATATGAAAGGATATTTGTATTATGCATTATGTTTTCCTTCCTAGGTACCAACTGCTTATTTTGATAGGGCCCAAGCTAGAAGTTTTCTAAATTTGTGTTGACTAAATTCGTTTTGCATGAAGCCCCACATGCCAATGCTAATTAGAGGTTAGTTGAGGTATTCACTTGATGCACCATGCTAAATTGAAATCTTGTTATGCTGACCGATGTATGCAATTAGTCAAATTCAGTTACTTATATTAGTGATTTGTATTGCTAAAACCGAGTGCATTATAATCCAGATTTTGCGTAGATTGCGTTTCTTCCGCCGCTATGGACAGCTAGTAATGTTCGTATATGTATACCATTTGATTTTGAGACTCACATATATCCTGCTAGCTTTGTTAATATAGGGAAATAAACTCACTAACTTTTAATAAACTGGTGTGGTTATTTGTGACTGAAAGGTCATGGTGCGTCAAAATACAGACTGTTATTGATTCCTAATGTGTTATTTTGATCTATTAATGAAATATTGGGTATCGATTACAATGTTTATTGATTGTTGATTTGATTGATCCGACTATTCCTGGATGAGGAGAGCCCAACTCAGTTAAAAGGTTCACCGACCTCCAGCGTGTCCAAGTATAAGTAATCTATAAGGGCTGGACGCTCTATCAAAAGTCACGAATACTCATGCAAAGTAGTACAAACACATTGGCATTTACTTTCCAGCACAAAAGGTATTTTGCACTGAGGTGTCATTTATTTAGTGCAAATACTGCTTGGTGCTCCTTTGCGTCTCTTTGCATTTTATCGGGGTGTTACTGAGTTGTAACTTGGGTGGATCAGCGGAAGCGCGCTTAGATTCTGACACATAGGGGGTCATTCCGACCCCGGCGGTCCAGGACCGCCAGGGCCGGGTTGGCGGGAGCACCGCCAACAGGCTGGCGGTGCCCCGCAGGGCATTCTGACCGCGGCGGTTTGGCCGCGGTCACAACAGGAAAACCGGCGGTGTCCCGCCGGTTTTCCGATGCCCTGAGGAATCCCCCATGGCGGCGCAGCTTGCTGCGCCGCCATGGGGGATTCCGACCCCCTCACCGCCATCCTGTTCCTGGCGGTGAGGGGTGTCGTGGGGCCCCTGCAGTGCCCATGCCTATGGCATGGGCACTGCAGGGGCCCCCGTAAGCGGGCCCCACATAGAATTTCAGTGTCTGCATTGCAGACACTGAAATTCGCGACGGGTGCAACTGCACCCGTCGCACCCTTCCCACTCCGCCGGCTCCATTCGGAGCCGGCGTCCTCGTGGGAAGGGGTTTCCCGCTGGGCTGGCGGGCGGCCTTCTGGCGGTCGCCCGCCAGCCCAGCGGGAAACACAGAATGGCCGCCGCAGTCTTTTGACCGCGGTGCGGTCATTCGGCGGTTCCCGCCAGGCGGGCGGCTCCCGCCGCCCGCCGGGGTCTGAATGACCCCCAGAGCCTGATATACTAAAACCAGCACCACCGGAATTATGCGGCAGGGGAGGGCCAAATTATGCAACATTATGCAACAGAGTAAATTATGGAGCAAGAAAAGCCAAGCTATGTGGCATAATGCGGCACACATTTTGTGATAGTATTAGTTCATTATTTTGTCAGTTGCAAACTTGTTAACATTGTCTGGGCATTGTTGAACCTCACTAGTTCCATTAAACACCCAAATGTAGCAATCACAACAAAAATGTAACTTTGCAACGGCCTTTCACAGAGCAGCAATGCATTTGCTTTATTTGTAGTTAGTTTTGAACCGTTTGAGCTAGAAATAAAATTATTTTTGTGTGAAAATCTGCAGATTCTGTGGCAGATGACTGATTATGTGGCAAATGCAGCATATCTGTAACTATGCCCACATCGCCGCTGCCGCACAAACGCATACTTCCAGTGGCCCTAAGACAGTAGTACTGGGCTATTTTTTTAAAATAATGCCTCTTTGAAACAGTGCCGAGCAGGAGAAATGTTTTCACACACACACACATATCAAGTTCGTGGGATTCTTCTATGTTTGTCTAGACATAGGAATTTCTACTGAAAGTGAATGCTTCCAGGACAAATCCTATGCCAGAAAGCGCTCACTAACCTCTGGGAGGCTGTGCATTACTCAAGGCAGATTTTAAGAGCTGGGGAGCAAGGAAAGGCAGAAGCAGTATGCCAGTGGCAGTAGAGATGACTCTGCACTGTTTTTTTCTCCCTTGAGTGATGCTGCACACCAAGTTTAGTTGTTACCCTAAGTTGTGTGAAAAATTCATAAGTTTGCAACCTTCTGTTTTTGGTCCCTGCACGAGGGTGTGCTTCAGGGACTGTGCGCAGGCCTGCGGAGTCTCATGTTCTCAGCCTTTCTATAAGTAGGAAGAATGCATGACAGTTTCAATGCCAGATAAGGATACCAATAACTGGAAAGCTCCTTCCTAATTTCATTTTAGGAGACTGTAGTGAGGATCGAGATGCAAAGGAACTAAAACAGCTGGTTAGGAAGAAAGAGTTATTGTTTTAAGAGCAGGGTACTTCCTCATTTGTAGAATAAAACTTCCAGAAGGGTACAATTAAGTTATGGGCAGTGGGACCGTGACCTTTTTTGCATAATTTCTAAAAAATAACGGAAAATTACCTTAAATATTTTATATGACAACTGAGTATGAGGCCAAACTAAGCGTTCAAAATTCTCATTAGATACTGGCAGACCACTGGTCTCAAAACAGGATTCTGCAGATGTTGGACCTGGCCCTTTTTACAGATCATCTGCAAACATTTTGCCTTCCTCCTCCTTTTTTTGCTGACCCTTTTTGTTGATGTTAGGACTCTGGGCACTTTACCACTGCTGATCAGTGCTAAAGTGCATGTGCTCTCCCTTCTAAACTTGGTATGATTGGCTTATACCTAACTGGCACATTGAATGTACATGTAAGTCCCTTGTACAGTGGTATCCCTTGTACCCAGGGCCTGTAAAATAAATGCTACTAGTGGGCCTACAGCGCAGCTTGCGCCACCCATAGAAGTAGCCTTTCAAACCTTTCTCAGGCCTGCCACTGCAGAGTCTGTGTGCACAGTTACTGCCACATTGACTTGGCAAGTACAACTACTTGCCAAGGCCTAAACTCCCCTTTTACTACATATAAGTCACAGGTAAGGTAGGCACTAACTAGCCCTATGGACAGGGTGCTATGTGTGTAAAAGGTAGGGCATATACCTCCATGTATTACATGTTCTAGTAGTGACAAAAAGCCAGTGTAGTTTCTCACTACTGTGAGCACTGCTCTTTTCATAGGATTGCATTGGAAATACCCTAACATATGTCTAAGTGCGATTGTCTGACCTATGAGGGGTGGCGTAAGCATGTTTGGGTTGCTTGGAATGGTAGTGAGAAATGCTGCTTACTGGTTTAGGTGGAATTTTTAATATCATTATAGAAATGCCACTTTTAGAAAGTGAGCATTTCTCTGTGCTTATGACTGGTGTTTTGCAGCTTGCCTCCAATCCACGTCTGGGGCAAGGTGACAGCTGACCTTTGTGCATAATTTTCAGACAGCCTGTATACAGAGAAGGTGGAGGTGTCACAAGAGTGCATCTGAATACTGAATGGTCTTCCTGGGCAGGGAGAGGGAGAGGCGGGGACTCCTGCATTTGTATAGGCTATGCCATAGCCACACACAAAGGGCTTGTTTACCCCCAACTGATGTCTGGAGCCAGTGCTGGAGGAGAGAGGGGACATTCCTGGAACCAGTTAGTGCTGGTTGGAACCTCTCCACCCTTTGTGGAGCCTACACAAAATGAGTATAAGTACAGGGGGTTATCCCCCACAATGTTGGAGCACTTTTGGACCCAGACCGAACCTCTGCCAGGGAGGCTACTAGACTGCACAAAGGACTTATCTGGACTGCCCTTCTATTTGTTGTCCTACTATCTAGTGTCTGGTAGGTGGCACAATGGACTCATCAGGATAACTTTTCTGCCTGTTGCCCTGCTACCACTGCTCTCTGACTTTGCCCCCCCTATGCACTAAGGTATTTTCAGGAGGCACCGCCACTGGAACCATGAGCTCATTTGTGTGCTGGCCTGTTACATAACAGCCCTGCTTTCGGCTCAAGTGTTCTCTCAGGGGTGCTGTTTTCCTGCCCCTTGTCCTTCCAAACCTTCACTCTCTTTCCCAATGCACAGAAGTGCTCTGTTCTTTCTGTGCTGGAGTGTGAGGAGCGCCTTATCTTTGTTTCCACATTGCAGGAAGAGCACTTTATTGTTGTTTTGCTCACTCTTGACTACAGGAAGTGCTTCCGTGCTACTGTATGTGTGGCTCCCTCACCGGGGCAGGAGAGGTCCCAAGAAGACCTTTTTGTATAGCATGGATGAGCGCACTTCCTTTAGTGCTCCCAGGGCACTGGCAGGCATCCCCCACGTGGAAGACACGGTCGCGACCCGGGCGGGTCCAGAGGGGCTGCCGCATGGCCGTGAGCCACTAAGGAGAAGGACACCTGTTGGTTGCGCAGGAGTGAGGAGATTCCTGCTGAAAGGAAGGCAGTCCTGTGAGGAGACAAGTGGTCTCTGATCGCAGGGAAGCGGGGAGCCGACTGGAGCTGCCCTCCCTCTGCGCAGCACACCTGCGTGCTGCCCGAGGCAGGACCGGCCTACGGAAGAGAGGCTGAGAATCAGGGGCTGCTGTGCCGGGGATTTGCAGGCCGCTACCTACTGGTTGCCTAGAGGAGCTATCCCATGCAGGGAGGACCCATCAAGGCCTCCCTGCCGATAGATGGTTGTGTGTTGGTGCCCCCCACCACCTGTGGGGGCTTAGCTCTGCTTGGTAGCACTGGGGGCAGTTACATGCGGGACGGGACAGGCACCTCAACGAAGGCCCCATTCCAACATGGAAGGAAATTGTTGCACGATTGATAAGAGGAGCACCGGAGCTCCTATGTTGCAGGAGTGTGCTCCCCGTCACTGTATATCTCCTAGAGGAAGCGCAGACATGCTGCAGCCATCACATAGAAGATGATGTTGGTGATGACCTAACGTTCGATGATTCACCACGGTGTTCTTTTAGCCTCCAGTCTTGAAGAGTTTTCATAACCTGGATGATTTGTTATGTTAAGGACCTACCTATTGTGCATTGGGAAGGTACTGCTTTTATAATTTGCTTTGGGGAATGTTCATTCTATGTGCATTCAGAATGCTATCTGGGCACTCCTGAGAACGTGCTTACTATGACATGTGCCTGATGGGAATGATTCATGCTATGTGCATCCATGATGGTATCTTGGCTTTTCTGAAGATATATTTATCCTGACGTGCATATTTGATAATCCACTGACTACTGACTGTGGTGCAGAATACCAGTAACTTATATGTTTACCTGACTACTGCTTATTGTCGCAGAGTACTAGTAACCTGTGTGATTTTCTGACAACTGCTTGTGTAGCAGGTAATTACTGATACATGTCGTTTTTGGTCTAATGATGTTTTATGAAATATAGTTCATTTTTATGTAACTTGTTGTTGTGATTCCTTTGTGGTGTATTTACTGTGTCACATGCCTTGTGTGTGTTGTGCAAACACTTTACACATTGCCTCTGGGTTATGCCTGACTGCTTGTGCCAAGGTTCCAGGGGGGTGAGCAGGGGTTATCTTGGGTGTGTAACTTCCTCGCCCTGACTAGAGTGGTGGGTTCTGCTCGACTTAGGTGTATACCCTAGCCAACCAGAAACCCAATTTCTAACAGCAGAAAACAATATGCAATATTTTACACCCACAAAAACTCACGATATGTTGCACAAATCATGCCATGTAAAGATTTTAAGACCGTAAAAAATATTGCCCCTACCTAAGCAGCAGATTTAAGGTGAAAACCAGAAAGAGGTGGAGAGTTCCATTGTTTTTAAGGTAAGGTAACTGACTGGATAGTGAAAAACCCAGAAATCTGCTGTGGTAAAAGGAAGGGCATCTCCAAGCCAGTGTTAGAATGACTTGTGGAAGCTGGCTTCAATAGTCATCAGTCTCTTTTTAATAGAAACTCTTCTTGTGTCCCTATATTCCAACCTTTTGGTGTAGTTCTTCTGATCAGTTAGCTTGCAGTAACCTGAAGAAATGGGATTGCCATCAGGATAATGTTGTGATTATTGTTGGGTAGACGACTAAGGATTGCATTTTAAAATCCATTGATAAAAGACAGATGTGACATGAAGGTGGTGATGGACAGTAATAAGAGGGATCTCTTTTAATCAGAGGAAGTTATCGAAGAGTGCCCATAAGTGTCTTTTCTTCTGATCTTTGAGTTCAACTGTTATGTATGTTGACATTGCATAGATATGCGTTTTGGACAAAGCACTATATTATGCTTTATTTAAGGTCCAATGCAGCCTCAAAAGGCAGCAGCATGAATATCCAGAGAGACATTGTATGTATCAGCAAGTGTTCCATGAAGTATGTTTGCCTGGTCATGAGCACCTGAGAATGAGAGAAATGCAGAGTGCAATACAGTCAATAATGCCAAAATCATACGTTGCTGGTTGGCACAAATCTGAGCTGAGAGCGTGTGCTATTTCAGATGAGAAGCCTGAAGTTGACTGTCACTGGATCATGGATATTCATGGTGGAATTTGCAAGTTGTACATATGCAGCTGTAACTGGTTTGAGCATAGTCAGAGAAAAAGAAGTAAAAATTTTGTGGGCAAATAGCTGAGAGACCATTGTTTTTCACTGCACTCGCTAATAACATATTTGTTACCTCATTCACAAAGGTAACCTAGATTTTTGAGTTATTACACTTCTCAGTAAATTTTCTACTTTTTGGTATTCCCAAACTCAGAGTCTAAATTTACTACAAAAGTGTAAGTTCTATGCCTCTACCGCCAGAGCCTATCAATTGGCTTATTCATGTGTGGGTGGGTGATGTCCCTCCCTAAAACCTTATGTACCCCTCTCTATACCCTGTTACTGCTCCCTAATTCCATCCCTTTTTGGAGACAGTCTGCCCTTTTTAAAAGCCACTCCCCTGTGTCCTACCCTCATTAACTGCTAAAGCATGTACTCAAGTGTGTAGAGACTCCGCAGTCAGGGTGGGATACTCCGCACTTATAGGTAATTTTATGTCAGGACCGGAGGCTTTTATTATGCATTCTTTTCTTACTTTATTAGAATAGCAGCAGTCAAGAACTACAGCTCCCAAAAGGCTCATCAACAGGCTAGCCAATGGGAGCAAAAAAGTAGGCATGTACTGGACCAATAGAGAGCCACCAAGGACCATACAGTACACCCTTGACTGCAAGCAGCCCTCTTTTCTTGCTGCTCGCAGTCAAAATAAGTACTCCTATTTTACACTCTTCATTATTGTATTCTCTATTA
Organism: Pleurodeles waltl; assembly: GCF_031143425.1. Taxonomy (NCBI): domain Eukaryota; kingdom Metazoa; phylum Chordata; class Amphibia; order Caudata; family Salamandridae; genus Pleurodeles; species Pleurodeles waltl. The sequence goes on from NC_090437.1 coordinate 320,601,643, forward strand.
TTCTGTTAGATATTTGATATATTTGCTATTTCAAGTGTTAGTTTTGCTAATAACCTTAGCGCTTTTTCTATACCTTATTTTTCGCTCCCAACGCCGTTCTATCTACGTTCTCCCCCCTCTCCCCTTCCTTCGTTCTCAGGCATCCTGCTCGCGCGCTACTTAACGGTTGTTTTTCTAACCGTCGCACTTTCTGTTTTATCTCCGCTTCTGGGGTCGGCGTTTGAGTGAGCTTCACGCTCTTTTTCTCACCGCCGGTACCGCTCTGTGCCCTGAGAAATCTTCATTTTCAGAGCGCGTTCCTCATAACTTGCTTTCCGACCGTGTTGCAATTCTGCAGTCGTCGTTTACACTTGGGGGCGTAGCCTCCCTGTGCCTTCTGTGCCTTACTGGCTATTATTCTGTTATCCCCAACCCTGAGGGGAGTGCTTTACCTTGCCTGTTTCCTCACCTGGAGTGCTTTATTTTTACTTTAACTGTTTATTGACCACTCCTTCAGTTTCCTTTTTCCTACATGGATTCAGACAGTTCTCCTGTCATGCCTGAATTAAATGAGGATGAGGAGGTCTTCAAACAAGATCTGAATATTTTTATTCAGTCCTCGGTTAAACATGCTTTACCGGCTTCCATGGAAAAAATGGCAAAAACATTGAGAATACTGTCAAAACCATGGTGTCCAATACTTAGGCCCATTCTGTGGGGGAAAGCAGAAAACGTGAACAGTCTCTAAAGAGAATTTCAAAAGGTGCTGAAATGACCAGTGGGGTTGCCTCACAACAGATTGAGGACTTGGGGGGTGATTCTAAGCTTGGCGGGCGGCTACGGGAACCGCCAGAAGACCGTACCGCGGTCAAAAGACCGCGGCGGTCATTCTGGGTTTCCCACTGGCCTGGCGGGCGACCGCCGAAAGTCCGCCCGCCAGCCCAGCGGGAAACACCCTTCCCACGAGGACGCCGGCTCAGAATGGAGCCGGCGGAGTGGGAAGGTGCAACGGGTGCAGTTGCACCCGTCGCGAATTTCAGTGTCTGCAAAGCAGACACTGAAATTCTTTGTGGGGCCCTCTTACGGGGGCCCCTGCAGTGCCCATGCCATCGGCATGGGCACTGCAGGGGCCCCCAGGGGCCCCGCGGCACCCCCTACCGCCATCCTGTTCCTGGCGGGAGACCCGCCAGGAACAGGATGGCGGTAGGGGGTGTCAGAATCCCCATGGCGGCGGAGCGCGCTCCGCCGCCATGGAGGATTCTCAAGGGCAGCGGGAAGTCGGCGGTACACCGCCGACTTTCCGTTTCTGGCCGCGGCTGAACCGCCGCGGTCAGAATGCCCAGCGGTGCACCGGCAGCCTGTTGGCGGTGCTACCGCGGTCATTCGCCCTGGCGGTTTTTACCGCCAGGGTTAGAATGACCACCTTGGTTCCTCCCAGGCCTCCTGTTAAGGACGGGGATACCTAAAAAAATCTTAACATCTCTTCTACCCTTCATTCCAATTGTAAATTCAAATAAAAAAATACTGATGATGCACCAAAAAAGATCGTTATTTCTAACATTTTGGACACAGATGACGATGACATGGATGATTTATATCATTCTGATATTCCTGACGGCAGTTTCTCAACCTCCTCTCCTCCAGCTAAACGTCTTAAACTCTCTCTGGCTGATGCTTCTTCTGCCATTGTGCATTTCGATGGCGTACCGATGTTTGATCACACTCTAATCCATCACCCCAATTCCACCGAATGGCTTCCTTCTGCTCGTGTGGGTTAATATATTTCGTTCCATCTTCCCCTCCTTCTGGACAAACAAACTTGTGCAAAACTTAAATCTGAGTGTCCAAGACCTTCCTTATCATCCAACATTACTGCTACCCCCTCCATAGATCAATCACTAATAACTTTCTTAACCAAGTTCGGTAAGGATCCCCGTAAAGGGGTGGACAAGGCCTGGACAACCTGTCAGGGCACACTCCTTGACGTGTTGGGCCCTCTGGCCTGTATTTTCGACCTGGCGGAAGCAGCCAGGCTGGATGACTCATCTATTAACCCTTCAGACCTTCCTCTCTGGATCCAAAGAGTTTTCTGTCTCTTAGGAAACACCAATTCGTCTATTGTTCACGAGAGGAGAAAAGGTCTACTGCTAAAGCTGGATCCTAAGCTGGCTAACCTAGCTTCTCTTGATCCCGGCATTCAGGCTGACGGAAAGCTTTTTGGGGATTCTTTCATCAAGGACCTCAGCCATTATGTTACTACTTTCTCCTCAATTGACAAAGTGCAACAATCTTTGAAGAAGGTATTCAACCAGCGTGTGTTTGTGCGGGCCGGTAGAGGAAGGAGCCGCCTTACCTGCCGCACCTACAGAAACCAAGGCACAAGATGCTCCTATAACTACTCTAACAATCAAGAATACAAACCTCAATTCTATCCTCAGTGGACCAGAGGCTTCCGCAATTGTGGACAACGTTATTCCAGAACCAATAATTCCCAAGGTAAGCCGGTTTTCTGGCCTTCCTGTGGGAGGGTGTTTAAAATATTTAATCCCAAAATGATGTTTAATTTCTTCAGATCCTTGGGTTCTAGATACAGTCCAGGATTATCGCATCAAACTATATTCCCCTCCTTTTCAATCCTTTCTCCCTTCTCCTCCAAAATTCTCTCATCTAATGTCTTCACTCATTACCACAGAGGTTCCGTCGCTTTTAGACAAAAACGCTATTCAACCTTCCATTCCCTATGCGTCGGGATTCAACAGCTCCCTCTTTCGCGTTCACAAGAAAAACAAAAAACTAAGACCAGTAATCAATCTCAAATCATTCAACCAATTCGTAGTATATGACCATTTCAAAATGGAAACTATAGTCCATCTTAGGGACATTTTACTTCAAAATGACTGGCTAGTCAGACTATATCTTCAAGATGCCTATTTGACCATTCTTATTCATCCATCTCACAGGAAATTCTTACAATTTCAATGGCTCTCAAAAACTTATCAGTTTTCCTCCCTTCCCTTCTGCCTTTCTTCTGCCCCCTGGTGTTTCACAAAATTGTTGAAACCGGTAGTAGCTCACCTCAGATCTCTAGGTATCAGACTCATAATTTACCTGGACTATATTCTCATCATGCATCAGGATGTGTCATCTCTCCACTCACACGTTTATATCACAAGTTCTCTTCTCGTGGATCTCGGTTTTCTTATAAACCGAGAAAAGTCTATGGTGGTCCTTTGTCAACAAATAGAGTTTTTAGGGTTTCAAATAGATTCCTCCTCAGCTACTCTCCATCTTCCTCTCTCAAAGGTTTCTTCGATCAAAAAATTGCTTTTTCTAATGCTCCAAAAAGACCTAATTTCACTCAGACCTCTAGCAAGAGTGGTAGGTCTTCTGTCTTCCTCGATTCAGGCCATTTTTCCAGGCCCTCTTCACAACTGCGCCCTTCAACGTCTAAAAATCCTACACCTTCGCAAAGGTCTCGCCTTTTCCAACCTCATATCAGTAGATGCAGAATCTCAGATAGAAATTCAGTGGTGGATATCCCATATAGATGCCTGGAACAGCAGAACTATCTTCCCCTCTGCGCCCGATCTTGTGTTAGAATCAGATGCAAGTCTCACGGGCTGGGGCGCCCACTGTGGACCAATATTGACTGGCGGTATATGGTCCACAGAGGAGTCCAAATTGCACATAAACTGTTTAAAGCTTCTTGCAGGCTCCTTTGCGATCCAAAGTTTTACAAAAAACGAGGCTCAGTGTTCTATCCTTCTTCACATAGACAACATATCAGCAGTCCGATACATAAATCATCTTGGGAGAACCAGATCCAAGCCTTTGGCTCTTCTAGCCAAAAGTCTTTGGGAGTTCTGTCTATCCCACAAATTTTCTCTCATTGCAGAGTATCTACCAGGTTCCCAGAATTCTATAGCGGATTAGCACTCCCGCCATCTCAAGGATACCAGTGATTGGAAACTTCATCTGTCAGTCTTTCAAAAGCTTCTGAACAAATGGGGTCCCTTTCGCATAGATCTCTTTGCTTCTCAGCTCAATTCCCAACTGCCGCTCTTCTTCAGTTGGCGCCCCGATCCGCTGGCAATGTCAACAGACACTTTTCTTCAGGATTGGTCCCAATCATTCAACTATGCTTTTCCTCTGTTCATTTCAATCAACAGAGTTCTAGCTCAAGTCAGATGTCGGAAAGCCTCTCTGGTTATCGTGGTTCCCTTCTGGCAGTCCCAGGTTTGGTTCCCCCCTCTTCTCGAATTATCAACAGACTTTCCTCTACTTCTTCCAGTTTTCCCGTCTCTCCTCCTAGATCCTTCCGGATCTCCCCACAATCTAATTCTCAGCAATTCGTTAACTCTTTCAGCTTGTAGGGTCTCGGGATGGCCCAACAAACCACAAATATTTCGGCAGAGGCTTCAGAACTCATTAGTGACGCCTGGGCTCCTGCCACAAAGAAAGCCTACAGATCAGCCTGGTCTCTTTGGTCAGGCTGGTGTGTGGGAAAATGTATCAATCCCTTTTCAACAGATCTAAACTTAATCATTAACTTCTTAGCGGCCCAGGCTAGTTCAGGTAAGTCTTACAGTACTATAAATCTCTACAGATCAGATATCTCCATGCATCATTGTCATATTAACGGCAAACCAGTCGGAGAACATCCTTTAATCTGTCGCCTTCTGAAGGGGGTAAAACTGACGAAACCTCCTGCTCCCAAATACGCTTATTTATGGGACGTATCCCTTGTCTTAAATTTGTTCCTTGCATTGCCGGATAATCCAGACCTTTCTCTGAAAATGCTTTCTGCTAAGCTAACAATGTCGTTGTGTTTAATCTCTATTAAACGTGTCTCTGATGTTAAATCCTTAGACGTTTCTTCTCGCCAATTTATGCCTACAGGTGTTTTATTTCATATTTCAAAACGCACAAAAACCAATCTACATTCAGTCTTCTGTCTCTTTTTCCCTGACAAACCAAAACTCTGTGTGGGACTGTGTCTAAAGGAATATGAAAAAAGAACTCTTAACCTCAGAATGTCCTCTCTCCACCAACTTCTAATTTCCTTTCGTGAGCCCCATAAACCAGTCTCTTCAGCTACGTTAGCCCATTGGGTCAAATGGGTTATGTCCTTAGCGGGCATAGATATTTACACCTTTGGGGCCCATTCTTCCAGGGGAGCCATGGCTTCTAAAGCTTTCTCTTTGGGCTCCAGTTTAGAGGACATTCTCAGGTCGGCTGATTGAACTAATGATAATGTTTTTAAAACTTTTTACTGTACACCTGTTAAAACTGCAACTTCTTTGGTAATTGACAAGCTTTAAACTTTCATAATAAGAGGCTCCGGTCTTGACCTAAAATGTAGATTTTCCTAGTAATTTATGAAGGAAAGTCTTGATTTTATTAAGGACATGGAGGTGAGTATTCTCCCACCGCTACTTCTACTAATATGTATTTTTTTCTTTCCCTCCCAGCGACTCCAGCATTGCCTCCTTCATCAGGATGATGCCAGACTTTCTACGGCCACTAATTCCAGTACTGGGTCTCAGTATCCTCGAATCCTTTTTCCTCAAGATTTTTGCCCTCCTCCAAGTTTTGACTGGATTGTTTCCTGTTGTCAAGACTTGCTATCTTTCATTCTCGCTTTAGCAATTGTAGGATTAATTTGTCCTTTGTTTTATGACTCTGTTTGACCGGCTCACTCAAGAAAAGAGGGCTGCGTGCAGTCAAGGGTGTACTCTATGGTCGTTGGTGGCTCTCTATAGTCCAGTACATGCCTTCTTTTTTGCTCCCATTGGCTAGCCTGTTGCTGAGCCTTTTGGGAGCTACAGTTCTTGACTGCTGCTATTCTAATAAAGTAAGAAAAGAATGCATAATACTCGCCTTCGTGTCTTTAATAAAATTAAGACTCTCCTTCATAAATTACCAGGAAAATCTACATTACGAAGGCATGAACTCGTCAATTTGTTTGTGAATAGCACTTTAAAAAATATTTTGTAGTACTACAAAACATACTACAAAGTGCAGTTTGTGAATCAGCGCCTTCAAGGTCTAACAACTGACAATGTAGTTGTTGTGGTGCCAGCTTGCCACATTTGTGTGGCAGTGGCAAACATTAGGGTGGCAGTCAGATTGGTTGTTGTCATTTTGAGGCCTAGGATCAGAAGGAAGGGAGAGAGAGGGGGCATTTACTAACACAACTATGAGGCCAGTACAGCAGATTTAATGGTCAGGATAATTATTAAATGAATGTGGTGTAAATCTAGTGAACTTAGTTTTCCTACCTGAATGTATTGCAATTTGTCGCCACTGTGTCCTCTCTGGCCATCATGACTGGTCTAGGTTCATAAAGTAACTTCAATAATTAGGCAATGCCCACAATTCAACTTGGCTTTTTATTTTTATTCTTTTAGATAGGGAATGAGACTGGCCAGCTGCGACCAATTTACACCTTAACCACTGAGTCACGCCCGATTATTCAGGGTCCATTTGACGCAAATATTTTTTGTGGCTAATATTTTTTCTCAGGTGTTGGCAACAGGAGAGAGCAAGAGGCAGACCGTGCCAGATCACCCTGTCCCAGAATAATAGCAATTTAAATAACTAAAAGCTAAGCGTTTATGCACTTATGAAAAGTATACTTGCAGCCTGGTAGGCACTGCGCTTTCTTTAAGTGACAATCCATTTTCAAAACAAGTAATGGTTTCTGGGCATGAACACAACTTGTTCAGACTTTAATTCAGATAAGCCCATATATTGGCTTGCCAATAGAGTGTCTGGATATTGTTCTTCATAATGTACTCTGCAAGGAACTGGGAAATCTGCCATTCGAGGGCAAGAAAAGCAAAAACAACAGGCTAATATAAAAATGAACACACTGAAAGAAAACTAAATACTCTCGCCATGTGTCTGTCTGTGTTGAAAAATTATCTTCTCTGAGCAGTGTACATTATATTCTGATTACCATTCTGATATGCTGATTTATAAACTTGTACATATAGTCAGGGCTGAAGTTTGGGATTGCACAGAAAACATTCGGAAACAGCAACAGACAAATTAACCTAGTGTGATAAACAAGCAGACAGGCCAACTTTAACTTTTGAACGTATTAATAGGGTACCTTGCCCTAGTTTCTTAGTTCACATCCACTCGACCAAATTGTTGGTAATGCATTAGGATAGTGAGCTATTTCAAAACATAAACTACATTTTCAGGCATCACCGAGAGGCCACCACATTTGAGGTTAGATTTTTTAAGTCTTTCTATTGATGTCCAGGCTCATACTTTGTTCTTGTAACCACCATAGCCTAGTTGGAAAGAATAAGCCCTTAACGGTTGAGGACCGCTTGCTCCTCACCCCATGATGAGCCGTTTTAAACTTTTTAGGGGCACCTCACACTTAAGCCTTCATAATATCTCTCCTCAAAAGACAGGCAGACTAAATTTGCTCCCTTTTTTCCTATGTGTTGGGGATTATAAAGGTACTTATTTATGTCAAAATACAACCTACTGAAGTAAAGTGTGGTACGCTATTCTAGAAGTATTGTGGTAAGTTATATGTAGTTCAGGAAGAATTGCAGTGTGAGTGCTGTAATAAAATGTTTATGATTTAAAAAGAAGTGGAGTTAAAAGCTAGAGCTGCTGACTGATGGACGAGGTCTAATGTACTGGGTATAACTTTATGACATAAAGAGGAGGATTATATTCTTTATGCGGGCTTGTATTTTCTACATTGGCGACGACTAGACAGTCCTGCTTATGCTTCTGACCTCAATTTAACTGGAACCATGGTCACCATATCAACAAAGCCAAGCGACATTTCTAATTCAGGTTTGTAGATTGGATGAGAGCACAGTTGCTTGACCTAGCTTTAGACTGGATCAACATTTTTACTTCTTTAAAATTGTAGTTTGGTTGTGCCCACTGTTACTTGGCCTACCCTTGGCAGATAATGTGTGTGCTGGTGGTGTTTTAGGATCAAGCAGGAAGTTTGGAACTAAAGGAGGCCGATACATTTCTGCTGAGTGTGTCAGAATTTGGGTCACTTTGGCTCAACAAGACATTACCACTCAGCTGTTAACACCATGAGGATCCAGGTACGCAATCGTGAGCCATATTAAAGGACAGGATTGCGAGCCATACGGAAAGGCGCTTGTGTGAGGAGTTTGTGGCACTTGATTATGACTGAGGCTCACACTTGCATTACAGCTTCTAAACTGAGGGCCATATTTATACTTTTTGACGCTAAACTGCGCTAACGCAGTTTAGCGTCAAAAAATTTAGCGCCGTCTAACGCCATTCTGAAGCGCCATGCGGGCGCCGTATTTATGGAATGGCGTTAGCCGGCGCAAGCAGACCGGCGCTGCCTGGTTTGCGTGGAAAAAAACCACGTAGACCAGGCAGCGCCGGCGTTGGGAAAAAATGACGTTAGGGCGTCTTAAAATGGGGCAAGTCAGGTTGAGGCAAAAAAATCGCCTCAACCCGATTTGCGCCATTTTTTTACGACGCCCAGACGCCATTTCATGACTCCTGTCTTAGTAAAGACAGGAGTCATGCCCCCTTGCCCAATGGCCATGCCCAGGGGACTTGTGTCCCCTGGGCATGGTCATTGGGCATAGTGGCATGTAGGGGGGCACAAATAAGGCCCCCCTATGCCACCCAAAAAAAAGTAAAAAAATATAAAAAATAATACTTACCTGAACTTATCTGAATGTCCCTGGGGTGGGTCCCTCCATCCTTGGGTGTCCTCCTGGGGTGGGCAGGGGTGGCAGGGGGGGTCCCTGGGGGCAGGGGAGGGCACCTGTGGGCTCATTTTGAGCCCACAGGCCCCTTAACGCCTACCCTGACCCAGGCGTTAAATAGTGGCGCAAATGCGGGGTTTTTTGACCCGCCAACTCCCGGGCGTGATTTTTGCCCGGGAGTATAAATACGACGCATTTGCGTCGCCGTAATTTTTTTAGACGGGAACGCCTTCCTTGCATCTCATTAACGCAAGGAAGGCGTTCACGCAAAAAAATGACGCTATTTGCCAATACTTTGGCGCTAGACGCGCCTAACGCCAAAGTATAAATATGGCGTTAGTTTTGCGCCGAATTTGCGTCGAAAAAACCGACGCAAATTCGGCGCAAACGGAGTATAAATACGGGCCTGAGTGCGGAATACCCACCACGTAAGCTCATCAGTGACGGAGCGGCTCTTGTCTGCGTTGTAGCTTCGCCCTTGTCATTCTGAGCTCGGGGGCAGTCACATAAGCTCATCAGTGATGCATAGCCGCATGCACAACTGTAGCAGTGGCAGCCATTTTCATTTGGGATGCAGTGTTTCGATCCACCGCTGCACACTTGTCACCTACTTGTTTCTTCATTGCTTGTGAAAACATTTCAAAACCAGCTTTGGCCTCGGCGAAGAACTGAAGGATCACTTTGAAGAGGATTAACACTTTCTTGTGGCAATGTTTTATTATTGTTCTTACATATCTATTAAAAAAAATAAAAGTTAGGAACCAGCTCACTTTTGGGATTATGAGAAACTCAATTACTAATTTGAGTACTGGTGGAGTGACTTTATTGACTTGAGACATTTGTGTACCTAAGAGGAGACTTAATCCATAGATCTTTATAGTGTGTGATTGTGCTTGTGCGTGTTTAAGTGTGTGTGTGCTGGTGCTTCATCTTACAGTTCAAATCTCAGTTCAGACATGCTGAACGTGACAGTACCTCCTTCCTTCCTTCCTTTTCCTGGCGAACCAACAATTCAGTGGCAGAGATGGAAGAACGTTTGTATGCACAATGCCATGGTTTGCAGAACCTCTTTCGGTGCAGGAAGGAAAATATCTTTGCTCATGCATTGTTGAGGTCCAGAAGGACAAGAAGTATTTGAACACCTGGCATAATTATTTTCAGATAATGCTGATGGTGATGACGCAGAAAAAGAAGGACTAACAAATATTCATATATCAAGTAACCAAAATCGTATAAGGTAATGTGATTTTAGCAAAGAAAAATACTATACGTGGGAAATTGTGCCCACGGGGTAGTTCGCCATTATTATAAACGGGCTTAATTAATCATGAAGAATTGACAAATGTAGTAATCTGTCATAATTGCAAATGTATTCCATGATTTTCTTGTTGAAACTGTTATATGCTTAGCTTAAATTTAGCAGAGGCTTTGGCCTAGTTGCCTGGTCTCAAATTTTAACTGCGTGGTTTTTTCTTGCATTAACAAAGACATTATTTTATTTTAAGGCTGTATTTTTCCAGTAGAGATGACTAATACACTTATCTCAAGGTTTCGCGCTAGGCTGGTTTCATCCTCTTTGATGCAAGGTCAGTTTCTGCAGGTGCAGACAATAAAGGCACTAAGATAAAATTAATTGGCAAACTTTGTTGCAAGTTGTGTTCCAAGGCTCCAAGGACAATGTATGTAAAAATGAGTACTAGGAGAAAGATACAATTCATTGGTCAAATTGAAGCCACCCTATGAACCCTCCAATGGAAGACCCTGAAGAATTTGGAATGTTTCTTACTTAAACCCACCGGACAAAGAGAAGTCAGCCATTTTCTTTGATGCCATTTTGAAGCCTGATCCAAGAAGCCATCTTGAACGACCCACTGATGCCTTTTCTCTGTCGCAGAGAAAGAGACTTTAAAGAATTCTCACCCTAGAGACTTTAACTTTAACATTGCCCCGTCCTGTCCATGCAGTAAATTTTACCCCATCCTCCTTGCTGCCGCAAGGAAAACTTGCTTTAACTTTGCCCCCTTTGAAATCTGCCCCATGCTGGTCGAACCGATACCTGAAGGACGAAGACTTTTCTTGAATGCTGATTGTATTTGGTAAATATGAAAGGATAATTGTATTATGCATTGTGTTTTCCTTCCTAGGTACCAACTGCTATTTTGATAGGGCCCAATCTAGAAGTTTTCTAAATTTGTGTTGACTAAATTAGTTTTTGCATGAGGCCCCACATGCCAATGCTAATTAGAGGTTAGTTGAGGTATTCATTTGATTGCACCATGCTAAATTGGAATCTTGTTATGCTGACCGATGTATGCAATTAGTCAAATTCAGTTGCTTATATTAGTGATTTGCATTGCTATAACTGAATGCATTATAATCCAGATTTTGCATAGATAGCGTTTCTTCCGTCGCTATGGACAGATAGTAATGTTCGTATACGTATACCATTTGATTTTGAGACTCACTTATATCATGCTAGCTTTGTTAATATAGGGAAATAAATTCATTAACTTTTAATAAACTGGTGTGGTTATTCATGACTGAAAGGTCATGGTGCGTCAAAATACCAATTGTTATTGATTCCTAATGTGTTGTTTGATCTATTAATTAAGTATTGGGTATTAATTATAATGGTTATTGATTATTGATTTGAGAGATCCGACTATTCTTGGATGAGAAGAACTCAACTCGGTTAAAATGTTCACCAACCTCCAGCGTGTCCAAGTACAGGTAATTTATAAAGACTGGACACGCTATCAGTAGATGGTTTCAGAGATTGATGGTTTCGCCCTTTGGGACCCCATCCGAACAATAGACGGAGTCAAGTTAGAATTTTCCTTGATAAAACAAGTTGGAGAGATGATGATGCCCTAAATCCCCAATGACTTTCCCAGAATCTCGGAGCTTGCGAATGGAGGAAATGGAGGTGTGAGAATGTTTTCGGCGTTTCTAGTGACGGTATGAATTAAGTTAGGGTTTCGCGCTTGCAAAGCTTATGCGGCAGATTAATTGTGAAGTTTGTGAGGATTTTAGGGGGTTGCAAACTCCAAGGAAAATTTTAGAGGAGTGACACTCCAAAGTGTGAGAGTAGGGAAGTCGTCGAAATTCACATGTGTGTAGCACTTTGTGCAGGAAAAATTGTCCACGTGGTTGTTGATGTTGAGACGGGCCCTGCGAGGTCAAGAGACTCCGGAGTATGTTGAAAAGTGTATGAGACACTTGATTGATGTTGTAATCTGTTCGGTTTAATAGGTTGATCGGGCGTGGTCAACGAGTCAGTATGAATATTGAGGAATGAAAGAAAATTTTAGACTTTGAGATTTGACGAATTCTAAGGCGCATTAGAATAGTTCATTGATCAGTTGAGAGTAAAATTTGCGGGTCAAATTTTGCTTGCGAAAGTGGGAAAACGAGAAAGATGGAATAACTGCCGAGGCTAGTGAAAAATCCCTAAGGTTTCTGAAGCGATGGTATTACCCTTCCTGTAGTAAACCAAAAGATTTGCTTTCTTCTTTTTGGTTAGTGCTTGCGATATATTGCAGAAATTAGTTTTGAGTGAAGCTGAATGAAGGAGGACAAGCCGCAAGACTTTGTCAGCCGCAGTGTGTGGGTGTGACGTCACTAGGAGCCGCGCTGGTATAGGTTGGTTGGTGAGAAGGGTCGGGCACGGATTGGACGCAGTCCGTGAAGCGCAATTGGTGGGGAAAGGCAAGCGAAGAGTATTCCGGAAATTAAAGTCACTTATTGATGACAATTTTTTTAAAGAAAATAAAAGACGGAAAGATGAAATTTTTCAAAGCATTTAAGAGTGCCTTAAGGGGAGATGTATATATTAAAGCAAACGTAGGAGAAGAAACACCGCCTGAGGGTACACCAGCTTACATCGTGATTGAAGAAAAGGGTGTCGCACCATGTCTTTGGCTAAAGCAATGGTGCAAATTAACAGAAAAGCATGGAAGTGTAGCGTTCCCTATCCATGGGTCGTTTAATCTAAGAGTTTTGGAGAATCTAAGATTCGCACTATACGACATGAAAGTACCCCCAAGACCAGCACAATTTGAAGCATTAGCAATTTGGGAGCTAATAGCTAGAAGGCAACAACAGAAGAAATTTGAAACAAGAGTGAGAAAAGTAGAAAAGACACTAGTGGATGCTAGATGGGATAGTACTCAAAAGGTTTGGAGATCAGATGTATTGCAGGGAATTAAATTGTTTCCAGCAATTACTGACGAAGCAGAGACGGAAGGAAGGAAAGCTACCTATAAAACAAACAGGAGTCAGTCCAGAGATAGAGAAAACAACAGAAATTCGAAAAGGTCAGACGAATCAGACGATGAGGAGTTCTTTCTGCAATTGCTAAATAACCGCCCGCCACCATATGTGGAAAGCGAAAATGGCCCAAGCACTAGTACTGCCCCTCCAGAACCAATACAGGGTAATGTAACACCGAATATGAGAATATCACAGAGCCAGAGCAGTCCCGATATGCCTTTTACACCACAAATACCACAAGTTCAAAGAATATATCCTGACGTGCCTAAGTTGAAACCTGTCAATGATTACCAGCCACAGGTTCAAAGGCGCTACTGTGATGAGCATAATCTGAAAATGACTTCTAATTTAATGGCGCAGGGAGAACAGAATTATCAAAGACCGACATTGATTCAAGCCGAATCAACACAAATTTTGATGCCTCAAAAGCAGATACAAGAAGTGGCAAGGTACACTCATATAGCAGAAAACCAGTTAGACATGCCAGCAATGATGAACCATAATGTGGGAATTAACATGTCACAGAATTCGGGGAGCAGACAAAATCCAGCTGCAATATCTTTGCCTATCACTGTAGGTCCGCCAGTGCCATTGTATATACAGGCAAAGCCGAATGTATGCGACCAAGGGGTAATGACACAAAATGAGACAGGAAGGAGATGCATAGAAAATACTCAAGAAATGACTCCGGTAGGTACACAGCTAAATAGATCTGGGTCCTTGTTGGAATTCAGCCCAATTCCAGCTTGTGCTCCGTCAACTGTGGTAAGGTCAGGTCCACCACTAATAGTACCACTAACTTCAAAAACAGAAGCGTTACAGAAACCATCTGTAGCAGTCGATGTAAGCGCTACATTGATGGGACTGAACGCGCAACAGCTAACACAATGGTTGAACAGCCTGAACTCCTGACAGAGTACACCCAGCGGGAAAGGAGAAGAGTATTTGAATAAAATAAGATTGGGTATGGAAGCAGACGAACTAGTAGAGGGAACGATGGGTTTGAACAGGTTAGAATCATACACAGAAGAAGAGCTGAGATACATGTGCCCTAGAAGTACAAGAGAAGCAAGCAGCATACATAAGAAGATACAAGAAATTGCAGACAGAAACAAAGTCGACATAGGTAAAACCAAACACTTGAGCAGAAGTTACAGGTTAGACTTTGAGACAAAAGATTTTGAACACATGAGATCTGCAGGGATGAAAACACACCTTAAGGAGATACTGCAAAGCGCGCAGGTCCGGAGATGTTTAGACAAATGGGAGAGCAGGTGGGTTAAGAAAAAGGACAAAAGGAAAGAAAGTACCCCAGATCGGAATGAGAAAGTACAACAGAATGATGATCTGATAACAATGTTGCCAATGAGAGAAACGGCAGGGGGAAAACTTGTACATGTACCGTGCAACAGGTGCGATATTCAGTCCTTTACGGATGATTTCCCCAAATTAAGAGAGAAACCGATCGAATGGTATCAACAAACAGATAGATTTGTGAAACTCGCTAAATGTCTTTGGGAAGACCTGAATACCCTATTCAAAATTGTGGTTACGGCAGATTTGTGGGAAGATTGTAAAAGGGCTGTAGGTTGGCCAACAAGTGAACCAGAAAGAGATAGGGAGACAGGTGCACCATCACCTACAGTAATTAGTTTATGCCATAAGGTGATTGAGCATTTGAAAACAAAGGTTGCGTCGAAAAATGTGGATTGGCAGAGAATTGACAGAACGGTGCAAGAAGTTAAAGAGTCAATACATGCGTACTATGAGAGATTGTTGAAAGCAATTTAAAAATTACAGTGGCACGGAAACGATTGAGCCAAAGGACGTGCTCCATTTTGTGTTCAGTTTTGTGGAAGGATTGAGACCCGAAATCAGCCAGATGATTAAAATGCATTTAATTTGTTGGCAGTCAAAGTCGATCGATGAAGTGCTGAATTATGCAAAATACTGCAGTGATGAGATTGAAACAAAACAGAAAAGGTTGAAAGAAAAAGTTATGGTGATGCAGATTAGAGCAGCTCAGACAGGTTTGCAAGGTTTGCAAGGTTTTCAACAACAGTTGCCGCAGCAGCAACAGCAGGGAAATGCTATGTTTCAGCCACAGATGAGAGGCAGAGGCCGAGGAGGTTTTGTGAATAATGGTCCTGATTTAAATACTGTTGTGATTCCAATGGTATACAGGCAATGAAGAAGGTGATGCCATGTCACACATGCGAAATCGTCGGTCATTGGAAACGGGAGTGCCCAATGTTGGTGCAGGAAGGTGTAGGTCAGCAAAACAATGATGTCAATTCATTTCAGAATATGAGAGGACCGAAAATGAGAGGTCCAAATCCAAATTTTCAAAATAATGTGAATCAGATGCAGGGTTTACAACCCGTACAACCACAGCAGGTGCAAATGCCCCGTGTACAGATGGCACAGCTGCAGCCAATGCAATGGCAGTTTCCTATGGTACCTAATCAGCAAATGCAAACACCCTTAGCACCAATGAATCTGCAACAAGTAATGCTTCCTCAACAGGTCACGGGTCAAGGAATGAATCAAAATGACACAGTACACCAATTCACGTTACACAGTGAGAATGGAATAAACGATGTGTGGGAGAGTGAAAGTTCAGATGAGGAGGGAAATTGTATGCTTGCAGCATCCTTGGAAGTTGATCAAAAGGGACCGTATGTGGAAGGAAGAGTTATGGGTCACAGCGTTTCGTTCTTGGTTGACACCGGAGCTACACGCTCTACAGTCAGAAGCATCGAAGTACCAAATTTGCCACTTTCAGGGAGAACAGTTCAAGTAGTGGGAGTAGCAAATAGGTATCTGACAAACGCAATCACAGATCCAGTGCAAGTCAGAATTGGTAACTTTCAAGGGTCACATAAATTTGTGGTGTGTGACTCAAGCCCGATATCACTATTAGGGAGAGACTTATTGTGCAAATTGGGATGTTCGATTATGTGCTCAAATGATGGAATTAAAATTCAGACGAACAGTGATGATGAAGAAGAGGACAGTTTAGGAGAGGATGAAACGGAAACTGTCGATGAAGAGTATCCCCTGATTACTCTTTATCCTATGCTCACTGAAGCAGATATTCCTGCTGAGTTACAGGAAACAGTTGAAAAAGAAGTGTGGGATATGACAGGGAAAGAGGTAGGATTGGTCAAAGGAGTAGAAGCAGTGAAAGTGACCGTAAAACCCAATGTAAATTTTCCCCAGACACCACAATACCACATGGCGCAAGACACTCTCATGAAAGTTGCCCAACTCATAGACGAGTTTGTGAAACAGGGAGTACTGAAAGAAGTACTAAGTAGTCCATGTAATTCACCAATCATGGGATTAATAAAACTGAGTGGAAAAGTCCGAATTGTTCAGGATTTGAGAAAAATAAATGACATAATAGTCAAATGCTGTCCCGTGGTGCCAAATCCAGCTGTGATAATGTTTCAAATTCCATGTGATGCAGAGTGGTTCTCAGTCATCGACTTGTCACAAGCATTCTTTTCTGTGCCTCTTCATGAGGACAGCCAATTTCTCTTTTGTTTCAAATTCCTGGACAGAGTCTACAGTTGGTGTCGAATTCCTCAAGGGTTTTTGGAGTCACCATCAATTTTCAATCAGATTCTGAAGAAAGATTTGGAATCATTGGAATTACCCTTTGAATCAACCTTGGTACAGTATATTGACGATTTACTGATCGCATCCAAGACAGAAAATGACTGTATGGTTGACACTATTGCTCTGTTGAACCATTTGGGAAGAAATGGACACAAAGTGTCCCCTTCGAAATTACAATTCTGCCAGAAGAAAGTGAAATATTTGGGTCACCAAATAGAAAAAGGGTCGAGAAGAATCATGAAAGAAAGAATAACAAGTGTACTTCAAATGAGTCCACCCAAAACGAGAAAAGAGGTGAGAACGTTTTTGGGAATGGTGAGCTACTGTCGCTAATGGATTCCCAATTTCTCAACTCTAGCAAAACCTTTATTGAAACTGACCCCGAAAGATGCGCTGGATGAAATAGTGCTGAAAAGAGATGAGATGGATGCTTTTATTGAATTAAAAGAATGCATGTGCAGAGCTCCAGCTTTAGGTATGCCTGATTACACAAAGCCTTTCACATTGTTTTGTCATGAACGTGATGCATGTTCCTTGTCCGTCTTGACTCAAGCCCATGGTGGCGTAAACAGACCAGTAGCATATTTTTCAGCTACTTTGGATCCAGTCGCAGCAGCCTTGCCAGGATGCCTGCGTGCTGTAGCAGCAGTTGGTATGAGCCTAAATCAGAGTGAAGGAATAGTGATGGGACATCCTTTAACAGTTATGGTCCCTCACTCAGTCGAAATACTTTTGACACGTTCCCGAACACAGCACATGACCAGTGCAAGGCTTACAAGGTATGAGACAATAATTTTGGGTTCACCCAATGTGCAGCTGAAAAGGTGCACTACGTTGAATCCAGCAACCTTGTTCCCCAGTGAAAATGTCGAAATTGAGAACGCTGAAGACATCGAGCATGACTGTCTTCAGGTGACTGAATTTTGTACAAAACCAAGACCTGATATCAAAGACACCCGATTGGAAGAAAACGATCAAGTTATTTTTGTTGATGGTTCATGTTTAAGAGATGCACTAGGAATATTGAAAGCAGGATATGCTGTATGTACAATAACAGGTGTTCTGGAAGCATCTTGGCTTCAAGGAGTTTACTCTGCACAGGTAGCGGAACTAGTAGCCCTTACTAGAGCTTGCCAACTTTCCGCATTAATGAAAGTCACCATTTACACTGATAGTCAGTACGGATTTGGAATAGTGCATGATTTTGGACAATTGTGGTCGCAGAGAGGTTTCATGACCTCTTCAGGATCACCAGTGAAAAATGGTGAAAGAATAAGAGAATTGTTACATGCCATCCAGTTACCAGGAGAAGTAGCAGTGGTAAAATGCAGTGCACACTCAAAATCACAAGACTTTGTTTCTTTGGGAAACGGATATGCAGATCAAGTCGCAAGATTTTGTGCATTGAACTGTATATTGCTCAGAGACGAATGGAACTTGAGAAATGAGCCAGAACTTGAACCAAGTGAAGCCTTTGCTCTAAAAGTTGTAGACACAATTGAAGAATTAAAGTTCCTGCAAAATAATGTCAGTAAAGATGAGAAACTCTCATGGAGCAAATTACAATGCGTAAAGAAACTAGATGATTTGTGGGTTTCAAGTGAAGGGAGATTGGTTCTACCAGACAGCCTTTTAACACAATTGGCCCGGTTGTATCATGGACAAGCCCACCTTGGAAGGGATGCCATGATTAGACTATTCAAAATTGATTGGTTTAATCCCAAATTCCGTCAAGTTGCTGAAGCAGTTTGCCATTGTTGCGTCATTTGCCAACAAATGAATGCAGGGAAGGGAACAGTAGTAAATTTGAGCCACATTGGAAGAGCAGGTGGGCCATTCAGCAGGATGCAAATGGATTTCATTGAGATGCCTACGCATGCAGGCTTGAAGTATGTGTTGGTGATTGTGTGTATTTTTAGTCATTGGATCGAAGCATACCCTACATGCAGAAATGACAGTCTCACAGTTGCAAAACTACTCCTGAGAGAACTAATACCACGTTTCGGATTCCCGATCTCTTTGGAATCAGATAGGGGAAGTCACTTCAATAATGAAGTAATCAAATTACTGTGTGCAGCACTGAACATTGAACAAAAATTGCATTGTAGCTACTGCCCTGAAGCATCAGGACTAGTGGAGCAAATGAATGGCACATTGAAATCGAGGATGGCAAAAATATGTGCATCAACAAACTTGAAATGGCCTGACGCATTGCCCTTGGTGTTAATGTCAAGGAGAAACACACCTGATAGAAAAACTGGACTGTCACCGCATGAGATCCTAATGGGCAGAGCCATGAGACTCCCAGCAGTCCTTGCAAATGCACTTGTAAATATTACCGATGATATGGTATTGGAGTACTGCAAAGGTCTAGCTGATGTGGTCCGCTCTTTTTCTCACCAGGTGGAGGCAACCACCTTGCCACCGATCCAAGGTCCAGGACACGCCCTGAAAGCAGGTGACTGGGTCGTGGTTCAGAAACACGTGAGGAAGTCGTGTCTGGAACCCCATTGGAAAGGACCTTTCCAAGTGATTCTGACAACTACCACCGCTGTGAAATGTGCAGGAGTTCCCAACTGGATTCACGCCAGTCACACAAAAAGGGTGACGTGCCCCACAGAAGAGGAAGTTGAAGCGCTAAAATCACCTGCGACTGACAAGAGAGTACCAGACACCGAGACAGGACAAAGAGAACCTGGAGGCGAACAAGCAGAAATAGAGGAAGGGGAAATATTTTCTGAGGAAGAAATAGCTGATCCATTTGAGGAGGACCGAGGAGAAGCCTCAGGAAGTGACGAAGATCCCGAAGGTGACAAAGAGCCTGCGACAGGTGAAGGAGCAGGAGAGCCTGATCAGAGGAGGGCTTTCCCAGAAGAAGACGATACAGGAAAAGAAAAGGAAAACCTAATTGACCTCCTAGGGGGAGAAGACAAGACAGGACAGAGTGAAATTGTTCAAACTCTTCCAGAACCGGTTGCAGGTCCATCAGGTGAAAAAAGTGCGAAACGGAGACAAAGCATATCGCCAGTGAAATTAAGGACTAAAGAAATATTAAACGAAAGTGAAGGGCCAAAGTTGAAAGAGAAAAGAAAAGAAGTGTCTGTCGCAATAACAACACCAAGTGAAGGGAAAGACCCAGCCAAGGAACAAGGCACCAGCGAGAGAGAATCAAAAGGAGATGCAAAATTGAAAAGGAAAAGAATACCGAGCAGAAGATATTCTGGTCCGGAGTGGGCATACATAGCCACTAACGATTGGTCAGACGAATTCCTATCTCTCAGTCTTGAGAACGAAGAAGCAGAACGACACTTTGGTACCTGAAAAGTAAAATTCCATGAACATTACCGAATAAGACATTGACAACCTGATTGACTTTGAAACCAATTTTGAGACAAAGCTGCTAAACCGATAAGAGACTAAGCTGCTAAAAGAAAACAGTGTGAACATTAACTCGTTCAGCTTTATAAATATCTGCAAACTTGATTCGATAAAGTGTCTTCAACTTTCTGATTCTATATAGATCATGCCAGGCAGTACTAAAAAGGGACATAAAATGAAGTGTTGTAAATACATGTGTATAGGTCTAATAACTGCATGTGTACTAATAATTATAGCAATAGTTCTTGGAATGCATGGGAAGAATGAGAGAGACGCGAATGATGCTTCTACTTCTAAACCTACTACTGAATTAAATCCTTTACAGAAACTCGAACAAGACGAGAAGTATTTACACGACAAGAAAGAATTAATTATCCTCTAACGTTTTCTATCGCTTGCTGAATGAGTATGTTGAGACAATGGATGCGAAAGATTGTTATGTGTGCACACAAATACCTACCTCAGTAAAGGAAGGAGTGACATATCATAGCATGCCTCTTACGTATGGAATTTCATGTAGTTTATTAATGACCAGATTTTATGGCCAGGAGTATATTCACTACTTTTATTCCAATTATGATGTTGTATTTGCATATGTTCCCATAATTGAGTACCTGAGTACAATAGCAAGAGATTGTTATATAAAGTTAGTTAGGGGTTTCTTTGAGCCATTGTCACCTTTTCACACAGCTTACGCTCACAGAGAAAACCTTACATGCTTGCTTTCACCAATAGAGATAAGTTTTTTAGATCACACTGACGATAGGAGGAAGGAGGGGAAGAAGAAATTAGAAAGGGAATTACACAAAAGGTCATCTGTAGATAACTATGCTTTTGCCGCGATAAAGACACAAGAGAAACTAGCTTTAGATGCAATACACATAGGGAGGCTTTGTATATATAGACCTACATCATATTATGACACAATCTTTGTGGGAACGAGTGAATGTAAACATATGTTTTTGTTTCAAGCTAAATGGACGTTCATGTTAAATGGCCTAGACCCAGTTATTCCAGGGGTATATTATATTTGTGGACTTAACGCCTATTATCGTCTTCCAAAGGGATGGTATGGGAGATGTTATTTGGGAATAGTATTTCCAAAGATTTATCAATTGGACAACTTAAAGAATTTTCCAAAGCTGTCTGAATCACATCATGTTCAGAAAAGGGAGACAGCTTCTGGTGTGGTAGGAGATATATTTGGAGCAATGATTCCTTCAGTAGGAGTCATATTGAATTCAATTAAAATACGAAAGTTGTCTACTATTGTGGATAACATGTTGACAAAGTTCTCAGGAGCTATAATCCTGATGGATGCTGAACTTGCTGCAGAAAGATCTATGACTCTTCAAAATCGGCTTGCTTTAGACATTCTTTTAGCAAAGGATGGCGGCGTTTGCAAAATGCTTAGTGCACGTCACTGTTGATCTTATATTCCAGACAACAGTGGGCAAATTAGAAAAATGCTTACAAATTTAACTAACAAGAGTACAGATTTGAAAGAATTGAAAGAACCAGGAGTATGGGAGAAGGTTGGAAAAGGATTTGCTTCTGTGGGAAATTGGCTCAGCAACACTTGGAACGGACTATTGCTGAAAATAGTAAAAGGAATATTAATAACATTAAATTGATTATTAGGTATTTGGGGAATATGGAAAGCTATTAAAATATTGAAATCAAGAAACAAAAGGAAGAGAGAAGAGAAAGAACAAAATAAAATGATAGAAATATACAGAGAAAAATCAAAAGGAACAAAAAGGAAGAGGGAATTGACTGAAGTGCCAAATTACTAAAACAGAATTTTAATGGAATAAAATTTGTGGGAAGATTTGATGTGATGACATAATTAGTCATCAGAGGAGGGATTGATGATGCAGAAAAAGAAGGACTAACAAATATTCATATATCAAGTAACCAAAATCGTATAAGGTAATGTGATTTTAGCAAAGAAAAATAATATACGTAGTAGTTCGCCATTATTATAAACGGGCTTAATTAATCATGAAGAATTGACAAATGTAGTAATCCGTCATAATTGCAAATGTATTCCATGATTTTCTTGTTGAAACTGTTATATTCTTAGCTTAAACTTAGCAGAGGCTTTGGCCTAGTTGCCTGGTCTCAAATTTTAACTGCGTGGTTTTTTCTTGCATTAACAAAGACATTATTTTATTTTAAGGCTGTATTTTTCCAGTAGAGATGACTAATACACTTATCTCAAGGTTTTGTCCTAGGCTGGTTTCATCCTCTTTGATGCAAGGTCAGTTTCTGCAGGTGCAGACAATAAAGGCACTAAGATAAAATTAATTGGCAAACTTTGTTGCAACTTGTGTTCCAAGGCTCCAAGGACAATGTATGTAAAAATTAGTACTAGGAGAAAGATACAATTCATTGGTCAAATTGAAGCAACCCTATGAACCGTCCAATGGAAGACCCTGAAGAATTTGGAATGTTTCTTACTTAAACCCACCGGACAAAGAGAAGTCAGCCATTTTCTTTGATGCCATTTTGAAGCCTGATTCAAGAAGCCATCTTGAACGACCCTCCGATGCCTTTTCTCTGTCGCAGAGAAAGAGACTTTAAAGAATTCTCACCCTAGAGACTTTAACTTTAACTTTGCCCCGTCCTGTCCATGCAGTAACTTTTAACCCATCCTCCTTGCTGCCGCAAGGAAAACTTGCTTTAACTTTGCCCCCTTAGAAATCTGCCCCATGCTGGTCGAACCGATACCTGAAGGACGAAGACTTTTCTTGAATGCTGATTGTATTTGGTAAATATGAAAGGATAATTGTATTATGCATTGTGTTTTCCTTCCTAGGTACCAACTGCTATTTTGATGGGGCCCAAGCTAGAAGTTTTCTAAATTTGTGTTGACTAAATTCGTTTTTGCATGAGGCCCCACATGCCAATGCTAATTAGAGGTTAGTTGAGGTATTCATTTGATTGCACCATACTAAATTGGAATCTTGTTATGCTGACCGATGTATGCAATTAGTCAAATTCAGTTGCTTATATTAGTGATTTGCATTGCTATAACTGAATGCATTATAATCCAGATTTTGCGTAGATTGCGTTTCTTCCATCGCTATGGACAGATAGTAATGTTCGTATATGTATACCATTTGATTTTGAGACTCACTTATATCATGCTAGCTTTGTTAATATAGGGAAATAAATTCATTAACTTTTAATAAACTGGTGTGGTTATTCATGACTGAAAGGTCATGGTGCGTCAAAATACCGATTGTTATTGATTCCTAATGTGTTGTTTGATCTATTAATTAAGTATTGGGTATTAATTATAATGATTATTGATTATTGATTTGAGAGATCCGACTATTCTTGGATGAGGAGAACCCAGCTCGGTTAAAAGGTTCACCGACCTCCAGCGTATCCAAGTACAGGTAATTTATAAAGACTGGACGCGCTATCAATAGTCTCAGTGAGTATTAAGTGTGTCTCTAGAAACTTGATTTGCACTATTTGCCAAAGATTGGTACCACTTTAGAATGTTATCACTTTGGAAGCAGGATGCAACATGAGGGGGAGTCAGCTGAGGGTAAGATAAAGGCTTTCAGAAAATAAGCGTCCACGTGTAATTTTGGTGCAGAAACTGAAAAAAGGTTACGTGACCAAATTATGCTTGGATGCATACTGGATAAAGCTGAGGAAACCTGTTGGTTGAAAGACAACCCTGCACTCACTTAAATGTTAACAACATCAAAAACCTGTGAGCATTCCCAGGTGTGTGTTGAGACCATACAAAACCAAAAGGCAAGTAATGAAAAAAAAGAAGTAGAGGTGGTGAAATCGAATGGTTTTCTTTCTGCTCCTGGTAAACAGGATGAAAAGGCAGTGAAGAAACCTCCAATCAAATGTTTTAGATGTGGCAACAGTGGCCATGTAGCAAACTTAAAGGAATGTCCAGGATGGAAAGCAATATATAAGACATGTAGCAGGAAAGGTCACTTCACTTCATGCTGTCGGTCTGCTAAATGTTTGAAGAAAGTGAGCAAAGTGCTGTGTGACTCTGAATCAGAGTATAAAGAAGTAGTTCTACCAATTCAGAATGGAGAGCTTAGAGGTCCATTTGAGACGGTGTAGGTCAATACTTGCCCTGTGAAGATGTTCCTTGATTCTGGGACAAAGATAATATTAGTCAAAAGGGCATTTTTTGCAGAATGTTTAAAGAATTCAGTGAAGTTGACAAAACCAGACATTGAACCTAAAACGTATGGTGTACAGCCCATCAAGCTGATGGGTTACCTTTGGGAAATAATTGAATTTGCTGATAGACTAATTCCAGCTAAAATGTATGTGTCTTACAAGGAAAATTCCTCAATTAGCGGGTTTCATGAGAGGGATATATCATAGTTTTAGATCCTAATGAGACTTCTTCAGTGAAATTGAGAGATGACTGGGTTGCAAAAGAGAGGGTCATGGTGTCAGAGGTGGGAAATGCACACACTAATTTTGAGGCACTCTTCAAGGTATTTCAAAAGGAATTAGACCATCTCAAGAACTATGTACACCACATAAAACTGAAATCGGGAGTAATACCCAAGGTATAATTATATCGGTACCTTTAATGGTTAGAGAAGCAATGTAGAACGAATTAGAGAAGCTGCAGAAAAGTGGGGTGATCCAAGAGTCGGAGGCAACTGAATGGGTGTCTCCAGTATTCATGGTAAATAAGGCGAATGGGGAGGCCAGACTTTGTACTGATATGAGAGAACTGAACAAGGCAAAAGTGGCAGACAGCTGCCCCTTGCCCAATGTCACAGAGATGTTATGCTGTCTAGGTGGTGCCATTTTTTTAGTTCATTAGAACTAACATCTGCGTATCATCAGATAGCATTACATCCTCAGTCACAGGAATTGACCTTGTTTACTACACCATTTGGAACATACAAATATTTGTGGATGTCTATTGGGTTAATTTCTGCTTCTGTTATCTTTCAGAAAACTTTAGAGCATGTACTTGAAGGTATCAAAGGGGTGAAGGTTTACCAAGACAATGTTCTAGTTTATGGTAGAAGGCAGGAGGAGCATGATAGCAAAGTATGTGAAGTGTTGAGGAGATTGGATGTGAGTGGTCTGATGCTGAAGCTAGAAAAGTGTGAATTCGGAATGACAGGGATAGAATACCTTGGACAAAGGTTATCTGCGGGTGGGATTCATCCCAAGGGAGATCTTGTAAAGACCATAAAAGAAATGCCGAGTCCCACTTCTAAGGAAGAGCTGGTCCAAGTTTTAGGTACAGCAGAATATTATAGCAAATTTGATCCTGGTTTTGCTGAGGGGTGTAGCAATATGAGAGAATTGTTGAGAAAAGGTATACATTTCACATAGGTGGATCAGTGTGAGGATGAATTCCAGGGAGGAAAAGATAATCTGTCAAAGGCTCTTATTTGTGTAGCCTTGAACTAGGAGCGAAAAATGCTCTGAGGACGGATGTTAGCATAAAGGGGTGTCTTATCCAGGTGACTGATTGCCACCTGATTTGTTCAATATAAGTCAATAAGGACGCTCAATGAAGGACCACACGCCAATTATGAACACAATTTAGCTTTACTAGAATTTCAGGTAAATGTAAGCATTTGGCACATCATCGAAGTAGAATGAAAAATAGCAATAAAGAGCATCTATTCATATATGAGCAGAGAGTTCATTGACATCTATTTATATATTTATATATAAGCAAAGGATTCATTGACAGATATAAGCTTTGATTAACTGTATATGAAACACGTATTTCAATTACTGCAGCAAGCAAAATATAAAACGAGCTGAATACTTCAGATTACAAACATAGTGCAAGCATATTAATCGATCATAGTAATAGAGCAGAGAAACAAAGGCCTTTCATCCCTGGGTGGAACTTAACTTAGTCCACGAAATGCTGGGAAGCCCTCTACCGCCCGCTTGGACCTCTCTTCCCCTCGAGCATTACGGTCTCTGAACAGCAAAACAGGGAGGCAGCGCTGTGGGCCTGGCGATGGCAGCTTTCACAACCCCATCTGCGAGCATCAATCCCCTCACCCGCACTTCAGTGCTTAAATAACCTGAAGCTTGGATTCTATCCCTTTCTCGCATTTTCTAGCTATGTTATCAGCACGTGTCCCCTGGCTGCTCTGCCGTTCCCTAGCCATTGTTTTCATTCCATCTTTTTCCTGTACTCCCGATCCCAAGGTTGAGACGACCTCCATCTTTCTCTCCTACACATCCTGTTTCTTACACATGCAGCTGTGAATAATTTTATCTATGGAATGTTGGAAAACAAGCTTGAAAACGACATTGTGGACTTTTCCACGTTGTTCAAGTTTCGGCAAGCATCACTCTCATCTACAATGTCTTCCGCACTTTTCCCTATACTGATCACTCCACCCCTTAGATGAGTGCGGTGCATGCGAAAAAAAATCATTGCGACGTTTCGCTAGCTAGGTTGCTACGAATACTTGTCAGCGTTATTCTAAGTGCTTGCATCTCAGTATAAAGCTTTGTTTTGTGCGTACATATAGTCTACATAGTATAGTCATTAACATAACACAAACAGTCAATATCCAAATGAATGGATGTAACACTATATTTAGCGTCTTTGTAGCTCCTGGTGCCCCCCCAAGAAGATATCATACCAATGGTGGTCGGTTACTTGCTGGATGTGTGAAGCAGTGTGCATAAGCTGCTTGGCATCTATGGTCATCTGTATGGCGGTATCCTTGGTATATTTAGCTGCCATATCAAATTTTGAAAATGTGGCTTGTGTGTACCACCTGATTGCCTCTAGTCTAGGTAGCTTAACAACAAGCAGGATGTTCCATTCTAACTGTGCTCGCATTTGCGTCTGTAATGTGGTTGTGGTGAACTTGGTCGGTATAAGATGTGAATGCTTATGTCAATAATGCTGGTAATATTGCACATACACATTACTTGCTCTCCGGTGGTTTGGAATATCTAGCTCCTTTGGTTCCATTGTTCATCGTAACAACAACCATATGTCCTGGTAAAATATTTTGTTTGTCAGAACAATCATAGGGTGTGCACTGATATGCCTGTGCTGGTGTGAAAGGTACATTGATATCATAATATTTACATATCATGTTTAGCGTATAATTCAAAGCCTGTACTGTTGCTGGCATCCCCTGCAACTCGTTCAGTCCATTGGCATGTCGGATTTGCTGTCCACTTACCTTCCAGGTCACAGCTTTGGCAGCCATCCACTTGCCTCCAGGTACCTTCATGTTGCAAAGTGAAACATTTCCCTGGTCATCAGTTACGTTAGCGGCTTGAGGTGCACAAGTGACATGAAGGTCCGTAACAACATTATCTGCTACATTCGGTCGGACCCAAACACCTCTTACGGTTGTAATTATGACCGCAAACAAGAACCACGTCATCGACTCAGACGTCATCATTTATGTAAGTCTCAATGCAGGTACAAACACAGGTACATTAGAGTTCTTTAAAAGTACAATATACGTACTCCCCACCCCTTGACTCAATATCTCTCCTGCCTCTGGTTTTTTCCCAGGATGGTGCACCCATACTTTTCTTCCTATGCTTCCAAATCCTCCCTCACCTCTCTGGGTGTTATGGGGGGGGGGCAGATCTTTCTTTAATGTGGGGGGTGTACGCTTGTTCACAAATCAATTGAGCAAGTCTGTCATGTGCTTGATATGATACAGCAGCATCTCCTTGGTTCAATACTACTTTAACTTCTCCTCTATAATCTGGGTCTATGACTCCCCCTAGCACCAACACTCCCTTAATGGCTAGGCTGAATCGAGGGGCAATTCTACCATATGTTATCGGTGGTACTCTTACTCCTATTCCCAGGGGAACAGTTTTCACCTGTCCTACAGGTATTTCTCCACCCTCTGGAGCAAACAGGTCCAGTCCAATACTGCCAGAAGTAGCCTGCAAAGGTAATCGAGCTCGAAGGTTTGTTTTCCAGACAATCATTTTATGAGTGGTTTCTTTATCATGCCCTGCCATCCGAATGAAAGAAGGCTGCTGCCCAACTGGTCTATTATTCAATTCGAACAAGGCTTTGTCTAAAATTTTACTCCATCGTTTGAAGTCTGATGTGCTGATAACTTTTTCAGCTGTTCTTTCAACAATCCGATATATCTCTCAATCAGGCCTGCAGCTTGTGGATAATAACTAAGGTGCAAAATCCACCGAATTCCCTGTTCCTGCTCCCAGTCCTGCACTGTTTTCCCAGAAAAGTGTGTGCCCCATCTGTTTGGATCTCATCAGGTACCCCATAGTGTTTTATCAGGTAGTTTAACCCTCGCAAAGTGGACTTCTGGTCTGCAGACTTACAGGGCATACCCAACATAAGGCCAGAGTAGGTGTCCACCATGGTCAATACGTAGCTTTTTCCTCCTTCTTTTGGTAGCGGCCCGATATAGTCCAATTGCCACACCGTAGCAGCTGCGGTTCCTCTTCTGATATGGCCGCTGGGCTTCTTTTGCAGGGGCATTTGTCTAATCTGGTTGCATGTGGGGAACTCCTTTACGGCTTGTTGCACTTGTTCTTTAGTAACTGGAATCTGTCGTTGCTGTGCCAATGCATAAGTGCCATTCTCTCCTACATGTCCGGATGTTGCATGGGCCCAGTTTGCTAAAGCAGCTTCAGCTTCCTCATTGATGACCACTGTTCATGTTTTGGCCATCTGATTTGCGGTATTGTTGAATAGAGATGCAAGTGAGGTGTCCGATGGGCATCCACATGTCCCACATAGATTTGACATTTTTGCTTTTTTCCCACATCTCTTCCCATAGCTGCTCGCCTCCCCAAATGGGGGTGCCTTTAATTTTCCATCCATCCTTGCGCCAAGTCGGGCCCAGCTTTCTAGTCCTTGGTAAGTGGCCCAGCTGTCAGTGTACACAAATGTTTTCTCTCCAATGGGGGCGTGTTCGATCACTGCTGCTACCCCCTGCAGTTCTGCAAGCTGGCTTGATCCACTATCTCCTCCTTGCAGCAACATTGTTTCTGTAACAGTCTGGAATGCGACTGTTTGCCATTGCCTTTTTCCTTGATGGTACTGGGCAGTGCCATCTGTGAACCATGCATTTTGCTGTTCTTCTTCAGTGAGTTGTTCAAGAGATGGGGCTGTTTTAAATGGTGAGGATTCCATTTCACAGGGTTCTGGCGAGGGGGCCATTGCCTGCAAGTCCAGTGCCCCTAGCATATCTTCTTGTAACTTCAACACTCCTGCTGGCCCCGGCTTTGCCCTCTGCTGCAGATACCATTTCCACTTTAGGATGGTAGACTCCTGCGCCCTGCCTACTTTAGTGCCAACCCCTCCTTCTCTTCTCCAGCCTAGTAGGCGGACCCGTGTTCTTAAGGTAACCGCCGGTCACCAGTTATGCGTTCTGTTTCCACTAATGCCCAATATGCCCCTGCTAGTTCTTTTTCTAACGGGGTGTAATTGCTCATGGAGGGTGTTAATCGCTTTGAGCAGAATCCTTGTGGCACCCTCTTTTTCCCCTGCCTCTGCCATAGGCTCCACATCACTACATCATCCTGTACTATCATTTCCAGCTCAAACGGGTCTCCTTTGGTGATGGAACCTAAAGCAAAATAGTTCTGTAATGCATCTTTTACTCCCTCAAAGGCCTCTTGCTGTTTAGGTCCCCATTGGAAAGCGTGCTTTTTTCGTGTGACTTGATATAATGGTCTCAGTATTAATCCTAACTGAGGGATATGTTGTCTCCAGAATCCCATCAAACCAATAAATCGTTCTGCTTCTGCCTTAGTTGTAGGAATCTTTAGCTGCTGTACCGTGTCAATCACTTCCTGTGGTATTCTTTTTACCGGCCCTGATCCCTGCTGTCACGGGTTCTACATCAGGTCCTAAAAACTGTTGGGAATACACTGCGTTCTGCATCCCCATTTCTCGCAGTTGTTCATTTGCCGCTGAAATTGTGTGCCAGGGGCCCCAACTCTCTTCCACATCTATAGCAGTTGGGTACAATTGCTTCACTCCTTCCATCAATCAACCCATTAGAGAGAAAGTTTGTTGCCCCTGTGCATCTCGTAACCGTTGCCCTAACATGGCATGTGTAGTTACTGATCCCATTTTCAAAAGTTCAGTTGGTGATAAATATGTACCATCTGCTCCAGTGTCCCACAATCTCACCAACCATTTAAACAAAGGCTCTGCAGGCATCTGCCTAAACATACCGGTTATCTCCAACAACTCACTCTGTGTATAATCTCTTACCAAACGAGAATTCTGTATTTGCCCACCATTCACTCCCTTTGATTTGTTTTGCACGAGTGGGCGAACCTCCATTACACTTCCTCTTCCACCTTCAACTTCACCTACACTTCCTTCTCCACTTTCAACTCCACCTAGTTCTGCTACACGTACTTCCACCTCATCCTTCCAATTCCAGTCATCATCATTATCCGAGACTGATCCATCCCAAGTATAAGGATCCCAGTTTTCTTTGCGTACCAATGCCCTCACTTGCACAGCAGAGGGTATTTTAGGCTTCTGCCTACCCTTCATTTTTGCTACTCGTACTGCTAATGCGGTGCACCTTGCCTCCATTTGATCACCCCGAGTCACTGCACTTTCTATAGTCTCTTTCATAAGTAACTGCATTTCCTGCAAGGCTGCAACCTCATCCCGCAGCTTCCTTATTTCTGCATCTTGGGTTAATGTTTTCCTGTATACCGTACAGAGCGCAGACAGGAAAAGCCATCCCACTTGCCCTGCTGCTTTCAGCTCCAGCTTCGCCCCTCTTAGCTTCACACTCTCGACCGCATCTTCCACTAAGAGAGGAGTCACTTTCTCATCTAATGCTTCCCATAAAACAGGCACTGCCCACCGGTTCAGGAGTCCTGCCACACCAGAGAACGGGTCAGTTGCTAACCACCCGGGAATGGATCTGGCTTCTGCCCCATGCCGCCTTCCACTCTCTGCCCCACTCTTCTTACGTCCCCAAAGAGGAATTATTGACTTATGCCCCACTTCTGGTACCAAATTGTCTTATCCAGGTGACTGATTGACACCTGATTTGTTCAATATAAGTCAATAAGGACGCTCAATGAAGGACCACATGCCAATTATGAACACAATTTAGCTTTACTAGAATTTCAGGAAAATGTAAGCATTTGGCACATCAACGAAGTAGAATGAAAAATAGCAATAAAGAGCATCTATTCATATATGAGCAGAGAGTTAATTGACATCTATTTATATATAAGCAAAGGATTCATTGACAGATATAAGCTTTGATTAACTGTATTTGAAACGCGTATTTCAATTACTGCAGCAAGCTCACTCTAAGATGTTCAGGAAGCAAAATATAAACGAGCTGAATACTTCAGATTATAAATATAGTGCAAGCATAATAATCGATCAGAGTAATAGAGCAGAGAAACAAAGGCCTTTCATCCCTGGGTGGAACTGAACTTAGTCCACGAAATGCTGGGAAGCCCTCTACTGCCCGCTTGGACCTCTCTCCTCCTCGAGCATTACGGTCTCTGAACAGCAAAACAGGGAGGCAGCGCTGTGGGCCTGGCGATGGCAGCTTTCACAACCCCATCTGCAAGCATCAATCCCCTCACCCGCACTCCAGTGCTTAAATAACCTGAAGCTTGGATTCTATCCCCTTTCTCATTTTCTAGCTATGTTATCAGCACGTGTCCCCTGGCTGCTCTGCCGTTCCCTATCCATTGTTTTCATTCCATCTTTTTCGTGTACTCCCGTTCCCAAGGTTGAGACAACCTCTGTCTTTCTCTCCTACACATCCTGTTTCTTACACATGCAGCTGCGAATAATTTTATCTATGGAATGTTGGAAAACAAGCTTGAAAACGACATTGTGGACTTTTCCACGTTGTTCAAGTTTCGGCAGGCATCATGCTCATCTACGCTGTTCAAGCTAATTAACCCTTCACGTCACAATGTCTTCCGCAACTTTCTCTGTACTGATCAAGGGGCTAGGAGAGGTGTTGAAGCACGAGTCTTCTAGTAAAGCTGATACTATTTAGTTTCAAACTAGAGCATTGCGTGGTGCTGGAAATAACTTCTCAGTCATAGAAAAAGAGGCACTAGGGTGATGACAAAATTGAAGGAATTCTAAGGGGGTAGTCCCTTCAAAGTAAAAACAAACCATAAACCTCTAAAAGAAGTTTTTTGAAAAAAAGGCATTGATTCCATCTCCATTAGAATTAATAGGTGGGGGTGGCATTACAGGAGTTTGACTTTGTAGTGCCTTTTGTTCTTGGTGCCATGAATATCATCTCAGATTGTTGCTCTAGGCTGTGTGTAAAAAATCAGTTGGAGAAGAGAACGATAACCTTGAAGATGAATTTGGTAATAAAAATGTAATGGTGTGTTTAATATCAGGAGGGATCATTCAAGAACACGAGTGGAGAAGGGAAGAATCTAATGACATGCAGCTCCAGGAAATACTGCGCAGATTGAAGGAAGGTTGGGCAGAAGAAGATAAGGCATGCAAAGTTGTAAAGCACTTTTGGTAATTCAGAGATGAACGTTCATTGGAAGATGGTTTGGTAATGAGAGGGGTCGATTGATTCCCCCAGCTAATGTGAGGATGAAGCTGATTAAGAATGCTCATGAGAGCCACCCAGGCATATCTGAAACAAAAGAGAGAGTGAAAATGAACCACTTGTGGCCGGGCATGGACCTTGTGATTGAGAGAGTGGTGTGTGACTGCATTGAGTGCAACAAAAGCAAGGAGATCTTAAAATATAGAGTACAGCCCATGTTGATCAGAGAGACAATACTCGTACCTAGGAATGAGGTTGCTTTGGATATAATAGGACCCATCAGAGTCTCAGGTGGTGAAAAATTTAGCAGCACTTGTATGGATGTGTACTCTTGATGTCCTGAAATCAAAGTGGTCAATACTGTGGAAACACATAATGTAATTTTCTTTCTGGAAGATATATTTGGAAGGGAGGGATTTCCTGTGTCCTTGCTAACAGATAATGGTGTAGAACTGACATGTAAGATGATGGAAGAGTGTTTGAATGAGAGGCGACTCAAACACAAAACTACTTCTTCATATCATCCTGCTGCCAATGGCATGATTGAGCGCTTTAACAATGTTGGCAAGGAGGATATCCAGCATGCAGTAGCAAATGGGATAAATTGAAAAGGAAAGTTTGTATGTAGAGATTAACTACTCATTCTTCAACAAGAGTTACACATTTTCTACTATTTAAGAGGAGGTCTCCCAATGACATGGTTGATCCTGTATGGATGAAGAAAATACAGAAGACTGGAGCAAAATCGATTGTAGGGACTAAGGTGCTGAGCGAAAGGTTGAGAGTATTAGGAGAGGAAGACATTGTGAGAAAGAGAAAGGAACACTTTGATAAGAGAATGGTGGAGAAAAATACAAGGGTCAATGTTGGAGATTGAGTAAAGATAAAAAGACAAGGAAAATGGGTTGTTAGACAAATTCTCTCAACCCATAAGGGTTATTAAATGTTTAAAAAATACGATTAAGACTGAGGATCACCGCATTTGGAAATTGAGTAGAGTTGCATTGTGGAAGAGTGCTGAGCAAAGCAGTTCTGCCACGAAATATAAAGGTGATTTTCAAAGCCCCATTCTCAAGAACAGACAGGAATGTAGGAAGTCATGTTCTATGGATTCTGATGATGCAAATAAAGCACTAACAGGGAAGAAGATAAGTTTACGTATGACTAGGAAACTGACATATCGCCAGGATTGATTGATGGTTTCTTAAAATGTATTGCATCAGATGTGTTTTTATTCTTGTTTCTTTGTAGTTTCTTGTAAATGTGTTATCTCACATTTGATTTATTCCTCTTATATTGTTTGTGTTAACAGGGGGAGGTATGTGTTATGCTACACTAGAGGTTGTGTGGTAAGTGATGTATAGTTCTGAACGGATTGCAGTATGAGTGCTCTGAGGAAGAATGTTACGATTTAAACAGAAGTGGAATTAAAAGTCAGAGTTGTTGACCGATGGATGAGGCCTAATGAACTGAACATAACTTTAGGAAATAAAGAGGAGGAACATATTCTTTACATAGACTTGCACCTTTTTTCGTAAAGCAATCAGGGAGCATAACATTGATTGCTTGTTTAGAATCCTACTACCAAAGCACAGTGAGCTTTTTTCCTTAAAAGGACTCTCACTCACATCATCATTGTAGGATGCACTATCATTGAATTCTCATTCATAATGTAAACACTTCCGGATGGACTCAACATTAAATAAGGGAGCTCTTTGTTGTTGTGTCCAGGGGACCCATACAATAATTAGTTCAGATTACCCATGGGAATGCTCTATATCAAAATACTTTAGTCTTGGGGTTCCATGGCAAGGTTTAAAACATGAAATGACGCATGGAATGTATTAGTGCTCCTGTGTCACTAGGTCTCCATGTTATGGCCAACTTTCATGCCTGTCCGGGTTACATGGTTGTTGTCAGCACCACAGATCCCTTTAGCAATATTTAATCAATGGAAGTCATCTTACAATTCCATTATTAAAATTAATTTAATCATCCATTCATTCATACACACACCCACAATCAAGACTGCCAGGTTAGTGTCTGTGCATGCAGGAACAATATGTACTTTGTATTGGAACTTATTATGCATGATTAAGGATGTTTCTAGCTTTGCTTCGTGCACGTAAACACACTGTGTATACCCACAGTGTATCCTGTGGATTTCATAGGGCAAAAACACACAACAAAAAACTGTATGCGCAAAATGAGTAAGGTAATTTTCTCTTAGCAGGAATCAAATTATAGTAATAACTATTTTGGTATCGCTGTGTGACACATAACAAAATCATGTGCTTTTGTTGTACTTTCATAATACAGTGTTATGGTATAATCAAGTGTACAAATAAAACACTGTAGATAAACATAGTGTAATCACATGCATGAAGCATCTTGATGATGATGAAGCATGTCACAATGATGATGTAGGTCATAGTCCTTTTATGAAAATATTTTTCACTGTGGTTTTGTAGCAGGGTTCTAAACAAGTAATCAACAATATGTTCCTAGTTGCTTTACTTCAGTATCCAGGGTTTGTGGATTCCCCTTGGGATACTGAAAAATTGCCAAACTGTAGCACCTTTTTGTCTTCTTTTGGAAAAATGGGAAAAAAGTGCTAAACAAGAAATCGTATGTTTGTTTTCCAAAATCAACAGGTTTGCAGTGCTTATATCACCATCTACCCAGATTTCAGGAGCATGCAAAGTTTTAAAAATATATTTATTACCACACTTTAGCATTTTTGTAACTGGTAGTCGATTTTGTTGTAGTTTCTATTTACTAGTGGTGGAAACTGGTGTAAAACCTGTGGGTGAAACTGGAAAGCTATAGAATTTTGGAAAAGTAGACAAATAGACACATTTTGGAATTCAGCAAGGGGTCATGTGTGGAGACTGCTTATGATTTTCCCAAATAAACTAGTCAATATTTTTTTTTTAACAGGAACAAATCAAAAAAATATTGCAACGTTTTCATCTCTGATTTTTTTTGTCCAATGTCTGATTTATGAAATCAACATACTGTTCCACCCATTCTGGGCCGTATTTATACTCCGTTTGCGCCGAATTTGCGTCGTTTTTTTCGACGCAAATTCGACGCTAAACTAACGCCAACTAACGCCATATTTATACTATGGCGTTAGAGGCGAATAGCGCCAAAGTTCCCGGAATGTGCGTCATTTTTTAGCGTGAACCCCTTCCTTGCGTTAATGATATGCAAGGGAGGCGTTCCCGTCTAAAAAATGACTCCCAGGCCTTTACGTGGTATTTATACTCCCGGGCAAAAGAGACGCCCGGGAGTGGGCGTGGCTAAAAACGGCGCATTTGCGCCGCTTTTTAACGCCTGGGTCAGGCATGGCGTTAAGGGACAAGTGGGCTCAAAATGAGCCCAGAGTGCCTTCCCCTGCCCCCAGGGACCCCCCCTGCCACCCTTGCCCACCCCAGGAGGACACCCAAGGCTGGAGGGACCCACCCCAGGGACATTCAGGTAAGTTCAGGTAAGTTTTTTTTTATTTTTTTTTAATAATTTTTTTTGGCATAGGGGGGCCTGATTTGTGCCCCCCTACATGCCACTATGCCCAATGACCATGCCCAGGGGACAGAAGTCCCCTGGGCATGGCCATTGGGCAAGGGGGCATGACTCCTATCTTTACAATGATAGGAGTCATGTTGATGGGGGATGGGCGTCGTTAAAAAATGGCGCAAGTCGGGTTAAGACGATTTTTTCGACGTAACCTGACTTGCCCCATTTTAAGACGCCCATACGCCATTTTCCCCCTACGCCGGCGCTGTCTGGTCTACGTGGTTTTTTCCCACGCAAACCAGGCAGCGCCGGTCTGATTGCGCCGTCTAACGCCATTCCATAAATACGGCGCCCGCATGGCGCTTCAGAATGGCGTTAGACGGCGCAAAACTTTTTGACGCTAAACTGCGTTAGCGCAGTTTAGCGTCAAAAAGTATAAATATGGGCCTCAATCCTTTTGGTCGCAGTGATATATCGGGGCATATTTAAAAGCCCCTAGCGCCACCTTGCGCTGCCACAGCATAATTGTTTTTTACGCTAAGGTGGCTTTTCCCTCCTGTAGTATTTACAAAGTGGCGCAATGCTTGCATTGCACCACTTTGCAACCCCATGCATCACGTTATGCCTGCGTAAGGCATAATGTATGCAAGGGGGGCGTTCCGACGCAGGAAGGCCTGAAAAAATGACACCGTGAAATCTACAACATTTTACTGCACCATTTCTTCCATCATTTTTAACACCTGCTCAGAGCAGACGTTAAAATGACACACCAATTTTAATCAACGGGCCTCCCTGTGCTTTGCTGCACTGGTGTAAACTTTTTTGATGCTGGTGCAGCAAAGCGCCACAATAGCGTCACAAAATGTTGACGATATTGTCCTAACGATCACCATGGTATGGCATAATGTAAATATGGCACTACCATGGTGTTGTTAGATGGGGCAGGGGCGGTGCAAGAAAAGTGGCTCATCGGGACTGATGCACCATTTTCTTGTAAATATGCTCCTTAGTGTTTCTTGATTGTCTAAATCTGAAGACAAATTGTACTCAGAGCCAACAACTGAGCTATAGCTTATAATGGTACCCAGTGTGTACTGATCATGCTTCAATTCCTATGGAATAATAATTAAAAGAATGAATAATGTGGATGAAGCAAATTTTTGCATTTTGACTGCCCTTGAGGGAAAAAAAGAAACAACCAAGACATTTTGAAAACTAGACACCCAGGAGAGTCCATTGTGACATGCCTTGAATGGATCCCACTACACTTTCTTACCCAGAAAGCTCTAAAAGTATCACACATTGGATAAAATTGCACATTTTTCCACACAAACTTCGAGAAAGCTTCAGAATTTGAAAACATAGAAAGTCAAAAAGTCTGAAGTGTCAATAATATTGTTGCTAAAGAAATATCTTGAGGCATATGGACAGAGCACATACCTCAAATGTCAAAGAATCAACATTCATGCGTTTTGTTTGTCGTCCTTTTTTACCAATTGTACATGCTGCACAAAGGGACCATGTACCATTGAGCAGAGATAAAATCCAACACATGCAAAGCTGTGCCCACAAAACAAACAGGACTGGCTAAAGTTATCGCATATGACAGCAGAAACACAGCAGAAATATACTTCTGTATACTTGACAATAAATGGCTATGCAGGAATAAAGTAGACTCACACATGTTTAATTAAAACAAAGCAGTGCATAAAGTTGCTTTCAATTCGTATATGAACACAGGCATTGTATCCCAATGAAAATTTCACAGCCATAGAATGATGATGCAGATATGATGTCTCGTGCAGATCTCATCCACAACCATAAAAAAATGGTGCATTAGGAATAGTCATGAATTCGAACGGGCCTAGGGGCATATTTATACTCTGTTTGCGCCGAATGTGCATCAAAAATGTTGACACACATTCGGCGCAAGCCGTGCACCATATTTAAACTTTCACGCCTGAGCCTGCGGACGTCACAATTCCTCCGTGTGCGTCATTTTTTGGATGCTGGAAACTGCCTTGCGTTAATGACATGCAAGGTAGGCGTTCCCACCCAAAAAATTACTTTAAGGCCTGTGCGCCTTATTTATACTCCCACGTCATTTTGACGCACAGGAGGGGCGGGCCTTAAAAAACAACGCACAACCTGATGTGCGCCGTTTTTTAATGCCTGGGTGAGGGCAGGCGTTAAGGGACCTGTGGGCTCACTTCCATGGTCTCTGACCATGGAAGCAGTCCAGAGGTGCCCTTCCCTGCCCCTAAGGACACCCCCTGCCACCCTTGCCCACCCCTGGAGGACACCCATGGATGGACCCATCGCAGGTAAGTACAGGCAAGTTGAGGTAAGTATTATTTATTTTTTTAAGTGGCATGGGGGGGCCTAACTTGGGCCCCCATACATGCCACTGTGCCCAATGACCATGCCCAGGGGACAGAAGTCTCCTGGGCATGGTCATTGGGCAAGGGGGCATGACTCCTGTCTTTGCTAAGACAGGAGTCATTTCAATGGGGGTTGTGCGTCAAACAATGTCGCAAGGCCGGTTTGAGGCATGATTTTTGCCTCAAACCTGACTTGCACCTTTTTTTGACGCACAACCCCCATTTTCCCCTATGCCGGCTAACGTCATTCCTTAAATAAGGCGCCCGCATGGCGCGTAGGAATGGTGTTAGCCGGTGGTAACATTTTTGATGCAAACTAGCGCCTGCGCTGGTTTGCGTCAAAAAGTATAAATATGGGCCTTAGTATGTTAACATTTGTCTTTTGTAGCCTAGATTGCATTGAATACTAATTTAATTTCTACAGTTATCCATTCCTACTCTAATCTCTTCAAACCAACCATACCCAAGCTAAATATATGCCAGTGGTTTAATTGTTAATTGTAAAGGGTCCAGATACCTTCTTGGTTCAGGTGCCTTACATGCATGTTCAAAGTAAACTAAATTAAAATGATAAATCTGTGACAAGACACAACAGCAGACATTTATAGTGTTGTTGCCAAATATGATGTTCATGCTGGAAATTGATATTTATCTTTGCCAATTCTTGTGTTTCCCTTTAGCAAGCACCTCATTATGAACTGTTTGTGAATGGAATGCAGAAATTGAAC
Source organism: Pleurodeles waltl (assembly GCF_031143425.1). Lineage (NCBI taxonomy): Eukaryota > Metazoa > Chordata > Amphibia > Caudata > Salamandridae > Pleurodeles > Pleurodeles waltl. The sequence continues at coordinate 320,640,798 of NC_090437.1, forward strand.
ATGTCCGCTGACCTACCATTCACAGAATTCAATATCCCAATAAAAAGCTTGTCACACATCCTATCTCACCCTTGCCATATCTAAGTTCACTTAGTTTCCCAATTTAAAGGTGAAACGATCTGCGAATGTCTAAAAAGTGTCTATGTTCATGTTAAAAGTGATATCAGTATTCTCTTTTACAACTTCTGCCACGTTTGGTGTAACTGCCAATGTCATGGGTAAGCCAGATCTAAAAAAATAGTCTACAGCAGAACACAAGCCAATGTATGGTAAAGAGACTTTGAGAGTGTACACATGATGACTCCATAAAGAAGTCAGACATTACAACACGTTGGAACACAAAGTACACACAACACGATTATCACAGTTAAAGAGGGCAGGGTAACAGATGTATCATACAAAAGGTGCACACTGCATACACTGCAGGACTTGTCCCTCTGTTGAAAATACATTTCTGACACATACCAACATCAATTTCATCTCATCACACTGAACAGGACGCCAAGAGGAGTTAATCTATATGGCCTGAAAAAAATATTTCAACAAGCACAATTTAACGTTCTCATTGAAATGTGTTGTGTAAAAGAACAACTGTGAGTCCCTGTAAATTATTTCAAAGATCATTATTTCTGTCTGCAATGGACTCATGTACAAACATGTCTATTTGCTGGACATTTCTATAAATTTGTTTCATACGTCATAGGTACAATAAACATATTAGATTTCTGCCAACACAAATACATTGAAAATCCTTGCACATTCATGAAATAGAGACCATTTGGTGGTTGTAAACCCGGAAATCCACAAACTCACCAGACTTGTGATGTCAAAATGGTGTTCTGATGTGTATTAAACCCATTTTGCGATTTGTTGAAAGCTTTCTGATTGGCAAAAGTGGTTTAAATGACTCATTTTGAATTGCAAATAGCAGGGACTTTGGGGGAGTATTCTTTCCTAATTAACATTGAGAAAGATGTGTATCAATGGTTTGTGACTGAAATTGTGGTCACAATCAATTGAAATGTTACCGACTCTTCAAAGGAGGAGGGAACAGTTTTGTAAGGAGAAGCTGTATTAGTGGACAGACAGTATTGGAGTGAGATTTTTGGAGTGGTTAGTTTGGTTTCTGTCTGTCTTCCTGACCCTTATGTGTGTCCTATGAACCCCCTATGTTCTTTGTACACAATTTGTTCCATGTATCTGCTTTCAGATGCTTGTGCATGGTGTTTGTGTGTGTAGTTTGTTTTGTTTCTTTTATGTCTGTTTGTTTACCACTTAGTTTGACTACTCCTCTGGTCCTAAGACAAGATGCCTGTTGATGGTTCCAACCATAGCTGGGAAAGTACAATTCTCTATGCATGGGAGTTGTGGGCCCATCTGTGGCTTGCCCTCCACTTCCTCCCCGGATACTGTCTGCCAGGATTGAGTCTGTCAAGGATACCCCCTCCACAAGCACAGACCAAGGTGGTAGAGGGTGCAGAGTCAACTATCATATAGCTATAATAAGGAGCAGAACCTGCACCAGATCCCGCATTGGTGGACAGATATTGTGGTACGATCGGGGAGTAGGCTTCACCGCATTGAAATTTGGGGTTGTTGAACCAGTAGATGAGGACATTCAACTTGCTATGTGACTTTAGTAATGTATTGCAATGTTTACATTTCACTTAGCATCGCTGTACCTGAATATATGCAATGTATGAATGTAAAATGATGTATCATGTTTTCATACTCTTCCAGAAGATCATATTTTTTGTTAAAATCTAAAAATTACAATAGGAAATTACATCCCTGACAAGTGACTGTTGAACACAGTTGAATAAATTGCATCCCAGAGTCACAAGTCAATAACTACAGAATTACTATGTAGATTTTGTTTACCTGCAATGCAACATACATTCATTCATGAGGCAGTTTCTGTCCACACATGTTGCAAAGCGAGTTCAAAATCAGAGATATTTCACTATGGTGAATGCGGACACATTTGTGTAAATTAGAAAATGTTGATTTCAAGGTAGTTTTTAAATGACAATAGCGTCTTAACAGTGTTATCCAGGACTGTAAAGCCTTGACATACAATACAGTGTGCAATTGAACAAATTCACAAAAAATAGAGTTTGAAAAATCATGTCTTATTAATATGAGTATTGCGCACAATACAGCAACATCAACAACACTCCCGAAAAAAGCAATATGTTGCATCATGTTATTGGATTGGCATACACTGCAGAGAGAGGCCTGAGTGGTCAGAGGGGAGACTGGTACATCAAAGAGCTCATAGCTGGACGTAAGCATTATTCTGCAGAATATGGAAGAATAACCACTACTCGGAGGTATGTTGACACAGCAGTGTTACTCCCCTATGATTCCAAATATGTTAAAAATGTGGCTTGTCAAGTTATTAGAGTCACAGTGCCTAGTCTGCATACCTTTTTGCTTTTTCGCTTTGACAGTTAGCGCCGGGACTCTGCTTAGTAGCTGCTCACTTTATAAACCCATTCATTCGTTTATTTATATATTCATTCATTGAGTCATTTATGTATCCCCACTTCTGTGCACGATTTGAACACATGTGAGATGACAGTCAATGTGTACATTTTTTTCCGCATGAGTATTTGGAGGATCAGGCTGTCCAGCAACTGCCCTATGTGCCAACATGTGTGAACGTGTAAATATCAATTACATTTTCATCAAAAGGTACCCATTGTTAGGTACAGTAGTGTCAGCAAATTGTAATTATATCTCATTGCTTCCATGAAATACATGTGAATGTGGACATTTGATTCAGAATTAATAATATCATTATGGGATGGAGCAGCCCAAGATGTATTCAAGGGGTAAATAAGTTTACTTTGTATGTCACACAACACAATATTTATAAAGTAAGCAAGAAGAGTGAGTCACTGAATTGGTATGCTGGGCTGCATGTTTTCGTAAGTGTGTGACGTGACAAGCAGTCTATTAAACGATATTTGTTATTCTTATACTTCTTTTGTTTGTGTTCAAGTGTGTAACTTCAGGGGGCACACTGCCATGTCTGTAAATGAAGAGAACATGATTGGCATTGCACTGATATTATGTTTGTGTTCGGAATACTAAAAGGATGTTTCCTGTCTAGTGGCATACGTGAGGATTTAGGGGGTCATTCTGACCTCGGCGGTAAAAGGCCCTTACCGCCGGTCAGAAGTCCGCCATTCTACCGCTGCGGCCGCGGTAAACCGCCACGGTCATTCTGACCACCAACTGTGAAACCGCCAAAAATCCGACATCCAAGGAAGGCCGCCACATCAGCGGGCAGCGGAAAACTGGAGATGACCAAACCTCCACCGTCACGCCAACACAAACACGCCCATGCCATTCTGACCCACGAATCCACGCGGCGGTCTTTCAACCGCGGTATTCCATTGGCGGTACACACCGCCGCGGTCAAAATACACACCCAGTTCCAAAACACTGCCACATTGGACATTTTGAAATACGCACACCTGAAACACATACAAACAACACACCCACACATCCAATCAACTATAAAACACACACCCACATCACCCACAAACCCCCACTAGTTGGAAATCGGAGCGAAGGCGAGAGCGAGAGAGATAGAGATAGAGAGAGCGAGCACAGCAATAGAAAACCCCAACACACACAGGAACCCAACTTCATCACCCACACCACATCTACGCACACATCACCACATATCACCACGCACATCACCACAAACACCACCCCACACCTCATCCACACCACCCCATGGCACCCCAAAGACACCCAAGGTTTTCGGACCAAGAACTCCGGGTCATGGTGGAGGAAATCATGAGGGTTGAGCCCCAGCTCTTCGGCACACAGGTGCAGCACACCACCATAGCAAGGAAGGCTGAGCTATGGCAAAGGATCGTAGACAGGGTCAACGCTGTGGGACAGCATCCCAGAAATCGGGAAGATATCAGAAAGCGATGGAACGACCTACGGGGGAAGGTGCGCTCGATGATCTCCAGGCACAACATCGCTGTGCAGAAGACTGGCGGCGGACCCCCACCCACTCCACCCCAATTCACAGCATGGGAGCAAGAGGTGGTAAACATCCTGCATCCTGATGGCCTCGCTGGAGTACACGGAGGAATGGACTCTGGTAAGTCGAATCTCAACTACTTCACCCCCCCCAACCACCAGCATGCCAACCCCCCCCCTCACCCCCAATCTCAACCCCCCAGCACACAACCTCCCTGCCAATGTCTCACCAGCACAACCCACCCTAAACAACACCAACCCCTGAATGCCAACACAAACCATAGACAGCCACCACCAAAGCATGACCATTGCACATACCCATACACCCCCCCCCCCAAACCCTCACAACACCTCCCACAAGGGAATGCCAGCACTGGGGGACAAGGGCACTCAAAATGCACGCCATGGCACACACAGAAACAATAACCATACTCCTTTACCCCTGCAGGGCCCGAACGCCAACACACCGCCACGGAGGGTCCAGATTTGTCCATCCCACCCCCAGAACAGGCCCCCAGCGAGGACAGCAGCTCTGTCGACCTAGAACCTGACGACCAGCCCGGACCATCGGGGACCTCTGGACAGTCGGTTCCCCACACACAGGCACAGGCCACAGCAGACCCAAACCCCTCTGGGAACACCAGCACAGCTCCCACCCAGCGGGCCCATGCCTCTGTCTCGCGGACGCGTCAATCAGCGGTGTGTCCGCCACTACAGGGCACCCAGGCTGACCCAACACCCCAACAACAACAGGGACCTGGGGGCAGGGGTAGTGGGCACACCGTCCAGGGGACAGAGGCCCGGGGAAACAGGGCAACTGGGAGGGCTGCTGTGCGACAGGGGGGGGAGGACAGGCCCAGGGAACCGACTCTCCAAGAGGCCCTCACCACCATCATGGGAGCATATCATCACTCCCAGGAGACGATGGCGACGGTACTGGCCAGGTTCACCGAGATCCAGGCACAGCAGGAGGAACGGTACATGGGGTTCAGCAATGAACTCCAGAACATCGCTACCGCTATGGGGACCATAGTCCAGGCCCTCAACCGGATAGAAACCACATTGCGGGACCATGTGGCACCGCAAAGGGCCCCTGTCACTAGCCAGGAACAGCCTACCACCTCCGCCGGCGCTAGTGGTCAGGAGGCCCCCACAGAACGACGGGCCACCAGAACCCCACCTCCTGCTGAAGAACAACCACCCCGCAAGAGGAATCTGAGATCTCAAAGGAAGACAGAGTAGGATGCCAAGACCCCCGCCAGACTATTGTAATATCCCCCCGGATGTCATTCCACTGTCCCACAGTGTCACCCTGTCCAACCTTGAACTGCCCCTGCTCCATCCTTCCACAGGCATATGAACAATGCACCTGTGCGACCGAGAACTGGACTCTACCATGGACATAACTCCACCCTCACCCATCACCGTTTTAATATCATGTACCAATATATAGCACTAAAAATAAATCACTCATTGCACAGAAATCATTCTGGAGTCAGCCTGTATTATTTACAAATGTATAACACATTACTTATCAATAATGTTCTGTAATTTATGTGTGGACAACATACCGATGTCAATAAGCATTAGTCCATGGGCTAACCAAGCAGAAGTCACGCAGTGGGTCATACAGCACTGAAAAGGGAAGGGAAAAGCAAACTTCAGTCCAAAAGAACTGGGGGGAAATACACAAAGTAAAGATGCAGGGGGCATTCAGTAAATGTTAAATGGCGTGGGTGATTCCTACCTGTGTGCTACTGAAAATACTGTTGGATAACTCTGTCCCTGTTGTCTGGGTCGTCCTCTTCGTCTTCCTCCTCTTCACTCTCCGCAGGCTCCACAGCTGCTTCAACACCACCATCTGGACCATCCTCCTGCAGGAAGGGCACCTGACGTCGCAATGCCAGATTGTGAAGCATACAGCAGGCCACGATGATCTGGCACACCTTCTTTGGTGAGTACATCAGGGATCCCCCTGTCATATGCAGGCACCTAAACCTGGCCTTCAGGAGGCCAAAGGTTCTTTCAATGATCCTCCTAGTTCGCCCATGGGCCTCATTGTACCGTTCCTCTGCCCTGGTCCGGGGATTCCTCACTGGGGTCAATAGCCAAGGCAGGTTGGGGTAACCAGAGTCACCAATTAGCCACACACGTTGTCTCTGTAGCTGTTCCATCACATAAGGGATGCTGCTATTTCGCATCACATACGCGTCATGCACTGACCCAGGGAACATGGCATTCACATGGGAGATGTACTGGTCAGCCAAACAGACCACCTGGACGTTCATCGAATGGTAACTTTTCCTGTTTCTGTACACCTGCTCATCGTCTTTTGGGGGTACTAAAGCCACATGGGTCCCATCAATGGCACCAATTATGTTGGGGATATGTCCAAGGGCATAAAAATCACCCTTCACAGTGGCCAAATCAACCTCCTCAGGGAATACAATGTAGCGCCGCATGTGTTTCGTCAGGGCAGACAACACTCTAGACAAGATTTTTGAAAACATAGGCTGAGACATTCCAGATGACATGGCCACTGTTGTCTGGAATGAGCCACTTGCCAAAAAATGGAGGACTGACAGAACCTGCACTAGAGGGGGAATTCCTGTGGGTTGGCGGATGGGGGACATCAGGGCTGGCTCCAGCTGGGCACACAGTTCATGTATAGTGGTTCGGTCAAGTCGGTATCGTAGTATGATGTGGCGTTCTTCCATTGTCGACAGGTCCACCAGCGGTCGGTACACGCGAGGATTCATCCTTCTCCTCGCAAGTCCCAGCGGACGGTGCCTAGGAAGGACAACATGGCGCACAGAGTCAAGCAAATCACAGGTACGTTCACCACTGCATGCATAGCACACGATTATCTATGTATTGAAAGGCGTGTATGTGTGGCAATGCAAAGCCTAGGCCTGTGTGATGCAGTACAAATAATGCCATGTGGTCCTTGAAATGGCGGCTGCCTGACCTGTGAAGTGGGACAATGGGATGTGAGGTCAATGCGCTGGCGTGGCACACCGTGGCGGTAGGCAGTCGAAGACCGCTATACGAAGCCGCATTGGCTAACATTGAGGCCTATGGGTTTCAGGAGCCAATGACGAGGTGCGCCGGCGGTCGCGGTACGCTCAGCCGCGGTACGCACCGCCGCGGGCATGACCGCCATTTTCTATCTGCTTAATCACTCGAGACCTGATCATCCACAGGAGAGGACCTATACTGCAAGTGCTACTGTGACCTCGGTCTGGAAGTGACAATGGCTGCTGCGACTGGGGAAAGGGCCCCTGCCTTCACATCTGAGGAGTTGGAGAAACTTGTGGATGGGGTCCTCCCCCAGTATGCGTTACTCTACGGTCCTCCAGGCCAACAGGTAAGTACACTGGGTGCACATTGAATGGGCTATGCCTGTGTGGAGTGGGGTGGATGCTAAGTTGGTGGGGTGGGGGGCGAATGAGGAGTGCAACGCACAACAGATGAGAGCATGTGCCATATGGCAAGGTTGGGGAGGGGGGCCAATCGCATCTAACATGCAGAAAAATTATGATTTTTCCTTCCCACCCTGTACATGTCAAATAGGTCAGCGCTCATCAGAAAGTGGACATTTGGCGTGCCATCGCCAAGGAAGTCCGGGCCCTGGGGGTCCACGTCAGACGGGGTACCCACTGCCGCAAGAGGTGGGAGGACATCCGCCGCGGGACCAGGAAGACCGCCGAGTCACTGCTGGGGATGGCCTCCCAACCTAGGAGGGGTGCCAGTCGTACCCTGACCCCCCTGATGTCCCGGATCCTGGCGGTGGCCTACCCTGATTTGGATGGGCGCTTGAGGACATCACAGCAGACACAAGGGGGTGAGTATCAGCACATTCTGCTATCTCTCTGCGCAGTGGAGGCGTCTGGGTGGGGGAGGAGGGTTGGGGGTGACATTAGGCCAGGGCGCTTTCTGTAGTGTAGTCCTCCCCTTTAGGCATGGCCCTGTGCTCCCGGCCCCCACCTCTGTAGGGTGACAAGTACAGCTATCGATGGTCCAGCATCACACATGTGCGCCTTTGTCGTCTCTAGACCTGTTGTCCTAGTCCGAAGTACTGAGTAGTGTACCCCAAATGCGCGGCTTAGTGCATGAGGCTCCTGTGTCTGTCCTCTCCGCCAACGGTGTTGACATTGCATGCACTCAACCTGGTCTTCGTTTTTCTCCCCCCACCCTTCTTCTTCGTCTTCTTGTGCATCTGTGCATTAGCATCATCAGGCGGAGGAGAATTGGCATCGGAGCACGAGGGAGCTACAAGTCACAAGGCCCCGGTGGGACCAGGAACAGACACCGAGGGCACCAGTGATCCGGAGGGCGAGGGGAGCACCACAACGGGGACCGGTGGTGACACCAGCGACAGCGACACGTCCTCGGATGGGAGCTCCCTAGCGGTGGCGGCAACATCCGGGCCCCCCGCCTCTACAGGTACAGCCGCCACCCAGCGCACCAGCCCCGCCCTCCCAGCAGCCCCTCAGCCTACGCTCTGTGCCCGCTCGCCCAGGAAGGCGGGCGTCTCATTCGCCCCAGGCACCTCAGCCCCTGCCCCTGTTACCCCTGCTGCCCTCAGTGAGGAGGTCATTGACCTCCTGCGGACCATCATTGTTGGGCAGACTACCCTTTTGAATGCCATCCAGGGGGTAGAAAGGGAGGTGCATCGGAGCAATGCCTACCTGGAGGGCATTCATTCGGGTCAGGCTGCCCATCAACGATTGTTCAATGCTCTGGCCTCAGCACTGACGGCAGCCATTGTCCCTGTTTCCAGCCTCCCTCTTCTGACTGCCTCCAGCCTGTCTCTGTCTCCTGTTCCTCAGCCTATCCCATCCACACCATCAGACCAGCCTGCACACACCTCAACACCCAAGGGCAGCTCATCCAGACACAAGCACCACAGAACCCACAAGCATTCACGCAAGCAACACCCAGATGCAGACATTCCAACAGTCACTACCACCTCTGTGTCCCCCTCCTCCTCGTCTCCCTCCTCCCTCCCTGTGACGTCTACACTCACACCTGCATGCACACCACCATCAGCCAGTGCTTCCATCACCAGCACACCCTCCAGTCCAGTCCGCACACGTGCAGTCACCACCCCCACTACCATTTACACGTCCCCTGTGTCCTCTCCCACTGTGTCTGTCACCCCCTCTTCCAAGACACACAAACGCAGGCAGACACCCACCCAACAGCCATCCACCTCACGACAGCCTCCAGCACAAGCACCTGCACCCATAGACAGCACACCTGACTCTCCTACAACCACATCCTCTTCCTCCACTTCCATCACCACTTCTCCTACCTTTTACCTTGGTCCTAAGAAAGTTTTCCTTGCTAATCTTGACCTCTTTCCCTCCACTGACCCACCCCCTCCATCTGCAAAGAGTCCCAAGAGCCCCTCAGCCACCACCAGCCCAGCTTCGAGTGTCACTGTGGTGCATGGGTTCTGGAGCCCACCCTTTGCCAGCAGTGAAACTTCAATCAGCAGCAAGGGGACAGCCAGCCCCCCACCAGGCAAGAAGACCAGGAAGCTAAAGGGCCGCCGTGAGAGGACTGACACGGCTGCCCCCAAGGAGCAAAGTTCGCCCACTTCACCAGCCACAACATCTAGGGGAGGCAAGGGCCCGAGAGCCCCATCTAAGGAGCGAAAGGGCAGCAGGGCGGGAAAGTCAGCCAGCAGGAGCGCGGAGCAGGAGGGGCCCACAAGCCCCATTCCAGGTGTTAGGAAGAACACCAAAGGGCCCAGGACTCCGTCACCGAAGGGTCCAGCAACAGCACGGTCGGAGGGCGACTGAGCAGGGAGTCCAGGACAGGTCTGGCTCCCTTGACCTACTGGACGAGCACTGCTGAACAGGGCCCCGCCGTGCAGAAGAGCACCGCTGAACAGGGCCCCGCCGTGCAGAAGAGCACCGCTGAACAGGGCCCCGCCGTGGAGAGGAGCACCGCTGAACAGGGCCCCGCCGTGGAGAAGAGCACCGCTGAACAGGGCCCCGCCGTGGAGAGGAGCACCGCTGAACAGGGCCCCGCCGTGGAGAAGAGCACCGCTGAACAGGGCCCCGCCATGGAGAGGAGCACCTCTGAACAGGGCCACGCCGTGCAGAAGAGCACCGCTGAACAGGGCCCCGCCGTGCAGAAGAGCACCGCTGAACAGGGCCCCGCCGTGGAGAGGAGCACCGCTGAACAGGGCCCCGCCGTGCAGAAGAGCACCGCTGAACAGGGCCCCGCCATGGAGAGGAGCACCTCTGAACAGGGCCACGCCGTGCAGAAGAGCACCGCTGAACAGGGCCCCGCCGTGCAGAAGAGCACCGCTGAACAGGGCCCCGCCGTGGAGAGGAGCACCGCTGAACAGGGCCCCGCCGTGCAGAAGAGCACCGCTGAACAGGGCCCCGCCGTGCAGAAGAGCACCGCTGAACAGGGCCCCGCCGTCTCAAGCACCGCTCCGCTAGGCCCCGCCGTCTCAAGCACCGCTCCGCTGTGCCCTTCATCTCAAGCACCGCTCCGCTGGGCCCCGCCGTCTCATGCACCGCTCCGCTGGGCCCTTCATCTCAAGCACCGCTCCGCTGGGCCCTTCATCTCAAGCACCGCTCTGCTGGGCCCCGCCGTCTCAAGCACCGCTGGGCCCTTCATCTCAAGCACCGCTCCGCTGGGCCCCGCCGTCTCATGCACCGCTCCGCTGGGCCCTTCATCTCAAGCACCGCTCCGCTGGGCCCTTCATCTCAAGCACCGCTCCGGTGGGCCCCGCCGTCTCAAGCACCGCCCCGCTGGGCCCTTCATCTCAAGCACCGCTCCGCTGGGCCCCGCCGTCTCAAGCACCGCTCCGCTGGGCCCCGCCGTCTCAAGCACCGCTCCGCTGGGCCCCGCCGTCTCAAGCACCGCTCCGCTGGGCCCTTCATCTCAAGCACCGCTCCGCTGGGCCTTGCCGTCTCATGCACCGCTCCGCTGGGCCCTTCATCTCAAGCACTGCTCCGCTGGGCCCTTCATCTCAAGCACCGCTCCGCTGGGCCCTTCATCTCAAGCACCGCTCCGCTGGGCCCCGCCGTCTCAAGCACCGCTCCGCTGGGCCCCGCTGTCTCAAGCACCGCTCCGCTGGGCCCTTCATCTCAAGCACCGCTCCGCTGGGCCCTTCATCTCAAGCACCGCTCCGCTGGGCCCCGCCGTCTCATGCACCGCTCCGCTGGGCCCTTCATCTCAAGCACCGCTCCGTTGGGCCCTTCATCTCAAGCACCGCTCCGCTGGGCCCCGCCGTCTCATGCACCGCTCCGCTGGGCCCTTCATCTCAAGCACCGCTCCGATGGGCCCTTCATCTCAAGCACCGCTCCGCTGGGCCCCGCCCTCTCATGCACCGCTCCGCTGGGCCCTTCATCTCAAGCACCGCTCCGCTGGGCACTTCATCTCAAGCACCGCTCCGCTGGGCCCCGGCGTCTCAAGCACCGCCCCGCTGGGCCCTTCATCTCAAGCACCGCTCCGCTGGGCCCCGCCGTCTCAAGCACCGCTCCGCTGGGCCCCGCCGTCTCATGCACCGCTCCGCTGGGCCCCGCCGTCTCAAGCACCGCTCCGCTGGGCCCTTCATCTCAAGCACCGCTCCGCTGGGCCCCGCCGTCTCATGCACCGCTCCGCTGGGCCCTTCATCTCAAGCACCGCTCCGCTGGGCCCTTCATCTCAAGCACCGCTCCGCTGGGCCCCGCCATCTCAAGCACCGCTCCGCTGGGCCCCGCCGTCTCATGCACCGCTCCGCTGGGCCCCGCCGTCTCAAGCACCGCTCCGCTGGGCCCTTCATCTCAAGCACCGCTCCGCTGGGCCCCGCCGTCTCATGCACCGCTCCGCTGGGCCCTTCATCTCAAGCACCGCTCCGCTGGGCCCTTCATCTCAAGCACCGCTCTGCTGGGCCCTTCATCTCAAGCACCGCTCCACTGGGCCCCGCCGTCTCAAGCACCGCTCCGCTGGGCCCCGCCGTCTCAAGCACCGCTCCGCTGGGCCCTTCATCTCAAGCACCGCTCCGCTGGGCCCCGCCGTCTCATGCACCGCTCCGCTGGGCCCTTCATCTCAATCACCGCTCCGCTGGGCCCTTCATCTCAAGCACCGCTCCGCTGGGCCCCGCCGTCTCATGCACCGCTCCGCTGGGCCCTTCATCTCAAGCACCGCTCCGCTGGGCCCTTCATCTCAAGCACCGCTCTGCTGGGCCCCGCCGTCTCATGCACTGCTCCGCTGGGCCCTTCATCTCAAGCACCGCTCCGCTGGGCCCTTCATCTCAAGCACCGCTCCGCTGGGCCCCGCCGTCTCAAGCACCGCTCCGCTGGGCCCCGCCGTCTCATGCACCGCTCCGCTGGGCCCCGCCGTCTCAAGCACCGCTCCGCTGGGCCCTTCATCTCAAGCACCGCTCCGCTGGGCCCCGCCGTCTCATGCACCGCTCCGCTGGGCCCTTCATCTCAAGCACCGCTCCGCTGGGCCCTTCATCTCAAGCACCGCTCCGCTGGGCCCTTCATCTCAAGCACCGCTCCGCTGGGCCCCGCCGTCTCAAGCACCGCTCCGCTGGGCCCCGCCGTCTCAAGCACCGCTCCGCTGGGCCCTTCATCTCAAGCACCACTCCGCTGGGCCCTTCATCTCAAGCACCGCTCCGCTGGGCCCCGCCGTCTCATGCACCGCTCCGCTGGGCCCTTCATCTCAAGCACCGCTCCGCTGGGCCCTTCATCTCAAGCACCGCTCCGCTGGGCCCCGCCGTCTCATACACCGCTCCGCTGGGCCCTTCATCTCAAGCACCGCTCCGCTGGGCCCTTCATCTCAAGCACCGCTCCGCTGGGCCCCGCCGTCTCATGCACCGCTCCGCTGGGCCCTTCATCTCAAGCACCGCTCCGCTGGGCCCTTCATCTCAAGCACCGCTCCGCTGGGCCCCGCCGTCTCAAGCACCGCTCCGCTGGGCCCTTCATCTCAAGCACCGCTCCGCTGGGCCCTTCATCTCAAGCACCGCTCCGCTGGGCCCCGCCGTCTCATGCACCGCTCCGCTGGGCCCCGCCGTCTCAAGCACCGCTCCGCTGGGCCCCGCCGTCTCAAGCACCACTGGCACAATGACAGTGCCGGATCTGTCTCGAGCTACTGTTCACGGTTCACTGTGCCCACCATGCCTCCTCCTTGACCGGTGGAGACTGTTATCCACCTGATGGACTGTGGCTTTGCAATCCCCAGGATGGCCGAGTGGGCAAGCCACCCACTGTAGAGACTTGAGAGACTGTGGCTTTGCACTCCCCAGGATGGCCGAGTGGCCAAGCCACCCACTGTAGAGACTTGAGAGACTGTGGCTTTGCACTCCCCAGGATGGCCGAGTGGGCAAGCCACCCACTGTAGAGACTTGAGAGACTGTGGCTTTGCACTCCCCAGGATGGCCGAGTGGGCAAGCCACCCACTGTAGAGACTTGAGAGACTGTGGCTTTGCACTCCCCAGGATGGCACAGTGGGCAAGCCACCCACTGTAGAGACTTGAGAGACTGTGGCTTTGCACTCCCCAGGATGGCACAGTGGGCATGGTGGCCCCTTCGTGGATCTGGCGTCGTGGACTCATGTGGCTGTGGTGCCCCCCCCATTCCCTTCCCCCTGAGGTGCCTGTGGTTTTTTCATCAGATGCCCCTGCAGTGTTCTCTCCAAAGGACTCAGGTCTCCTGTGTGGGCTTTGCCCTTGTGTTGATACACTTTGGCCCACGGACACTTGGAATCTCGTTAGATGTGCAGGACTTATTGCCTCAGTTTATCGTATGCACTGGATATTGATTTGGTATTTTTGAATTGTTATTGCTATTTGACCGTGACTTATCAGTGGTTTTTATTTCCCATAAATTTCGAGTCACAATTTAATTATGTCCTTGCTTTTTTTACGGGGGTTTGGGTGGTTTCACTGTGACTTGTTGCTCTGCATTGGTGTGTACATGGTTTGGGGGGGTGGGTGTATCGCGTATGTGTGTGCACGTAACCTTTCGTCCTCCCCCCTCCCCTGTGTCGTAGGTGCAGTACTCACCGTTGTCGTCTGCGCCGGCGTTCGTACTCGTGGTAGATGAGCAGGTAGACGAGAGCAGGTAGGATGTTTAATTCGGGTTCCATGCTGTCCTCCTTCCTCGTGGAGTGCGTAGAGGTGCGCGTTTTCCCGTTCGTAGTCTGTTTCCGCCGTGTTTTTATCGGCGGTGCTCCCGCCCCGGAAAAGGTGGCGGATTGGCCGGTCATGATAGTGTGGGCGGTACATTGTCTGCCGCCTGTCTGTTGGCGGTGACCGCCGCGCTGTTTGTCGGTCCCGCCGTGGCGGTCGGAGTGTTAATGTGGCGGCCTGTGTTGGCGGTTCCCGCCAGGATCAGAACTCCATTTTTTGGACCGCCGGCCTGTTGGCGGGTTGGCCGCCGCTTTATCACCGACCGCCAGGGTTAGAATCACCCCCTTAGTACTGACAGGGCAGTGCGTTAATGTTGTACGCATCTCAGTCTGGTTCTGTGCATGTTTTTTGCTCCCTAAATTCTTCATGCTTATATTTGCAACATCTTTTTGATTACTTTTTGAACGTACTTCACCCACCCAGTATTCTGCATAGTTGATCGCTTTATCGAAAAATTAGGTAAATTGTATGTAATTGTGGGAGTGCAGTTAATTTTGTTCTGATGATGCTAAGCACACAAGATGATAGTCCGACCACAAACCAGTGCATTTCATTAGTGATGAGGCATTATTATGAATAAGCAACAGTTTTCATTTTTTGGGGGTCTGATGTAGTTTCGCATAAAAGATTTTATGAATGGCAAAGTCAATTTTCCGGTTCTGCTGTGTCATCCACACGTTATTAGATTATTCGGGGTGAAGCTTTGCAAACAACATGTTGTAGTAAATATGTTCCAATTGAGTTGGTTCAGATGCAGGACAGAGCTGGAAAACGATTATTCTAATAGTGTTGTGTTACCCAATGGGTTGTAAAAAGTCCAACTTGTTCAGAAAGTTTGATGCTTATAATTCTTATTTAATTTTGTTCATGCTGAACAGTAACGTGAAAAGAAGGACAGCTATCACGTGTTTCGCCCCCTACTGTGCGCAGGCCTGGGGCTTTCTCGTGCTAATTATGAACAATATAAATGAAAACAGAAAGAAAGACAAAATAAAGGAAGAATAACATAAGAAAATGGCATAAAAACATTAAAAAATATAAATTAAAGGGTGATGAATGTCATATGTGTTATCACAAAGATGGCAAATGTAGACGAGGAACGTAGTCAAAAAGTAATAATCAGTTAGCCAGATATGAAAGGCGCAGGTGACGATAGAAGTATCATTTAATACATAGCAGGAAAAAGACGATTCTGAGCCACAAACATTTCAAATTAGACAAATATTTAAAGAATGACAGTAATATTAATCATCATACGTAATTAGTTGTGTCACAATCAGATATGTAGATACATCCAATATGCACATAACACAAAGTAATATCACAATGTAAGCAAATCAGTTATGCATTTGTTCAGCATAACTAGTGAATATTGTACATACAGGTACCAGCGTAATTGGAGGACATAGGTCACGATTTTGAAAGGATTCCAAAGGGACAAATACGGCACCCAAAACTGTATCTGGTAAATATTTTGCCAAGAATATAAGGGGATCCACAAGGGAGATAGCAGTTTGCCGTTATATGTGACACACAGCCTGGTATATGTAAACACAGAGCATAAAGCAGTCAATGTGATTCATGGCACAATGCCTTTTTTGTGCCTGAAGGCAAATACTTTAATCAAATCACAACATACACCTGCAAATCCCACATAACATTGGAGGTGAGCATTTCATGATAGCCTTCAAAACATCCTCAAAATATCAATCAGACAGGTTGACAAGCCATTACACAATGTTATTGGCTAGGTTTACTTCAGTGTATTCTGATTCCCTGTTATCCAAAATACACCAAGATGTACATGACATAGCAGCCACAGTTCTAGATAGGCAGCTCAAAGATATGTGTGAACACTAAGGCCCATATTTATGGATTTTGCCCATAACTGCTCTAACGGAGTTTTGCGTCAAAATGCATAGCGCTTGCAAGCACCATTCCATAGCACCAGCCGGGTGCCATATTTATGGAATGGCGCATGGTGGTGCAAAGGACAGACTAGCATCTAAATAAAAGACTCTAGCAGGTGTGGGGGAGGGGGATGAGGAAAGGGGAAAAGGCGTTAGTGTGGCAGAAATGACGCTAGGCTGGTTAGCGGCAATAAATATGCAGCTAACCAGCCTAGCATAAGTTTCTGACGCACTACCACCCAAAATTGACTCCTGCCTTAGAAAAGACAGAAGTCATGCCCACCCCCCCAAGGGCTAGCCCAGGGGACCAGTGGCTCCTGGGCAAGGTCATAATACCCAGTGCCAGGCAAGGGGCCAATTGTAAAGGGCCCCCAAAGGCACAGATAAAAAAATATATATATACTTACCTATACTTACCCAGGATGGGGTCCCCCATCCTATGGCATCCCTTTGGTGTGGGTTGGAGTGTTCCTGGGGCTTGGGGTGAGAATCTGTGGTCCCATTCCATGGTGTTTTGCCTTGGAAATGTGTCCACAGGTCCCCTAAGGCCTGGTCAGACCCAGGCGCTAAACATTATTTGGGTCCGCCTACTCCATGTGCGTCATTTTTGCACCGGAGTATAAATACGGTGGTAGGGGGTTAGCATGATATTGTGGATGGGACTGCCTACCTTGCATCTAATAAGTGATATCAGGCAGTCCCTGAGAAATAGGAATTTCCCCTTAGCCCATATGCAAGCTGTGTTGTAAGGGTTGGAAGTTGTGGTTTTTGTTGGGCTGTGTTGATGTTAACATTTTGTAGTTGTGTGTGTGTTAAATTTTTGGTGATTGTGGTGGGTTTGTGTAGTTTTTGTTTTGGGTGGGTGTTAGTAATGTTATTTTGTTGCTTTCAAATATGTCCGTTGCTTAGTTTATGTGGTTTTCATCACTTAAAGTAGTGACTGACTGGCAAGTTTTACAGAAGTGTGTATTTATGGTAGTGTTTGAAAGACATTGGCTATGAAGTATGTCATGTGTGCTTTCACTATGTATTAATTTGGATTAGTTTCAAAACCTGCCTTAAGTACTATGTTATGATACTCATACTTTTAATCAAGCCAATGGGATCTCAATGTCCCTTTCAGATCTAGGAATATATCCAATTTCACCTTATGATTTCTTTACATACAAAGGCTTGTCTACCAGTTTGCATGCTGTTGTTTGCAAAATCCATATGTTCGCTCGATTTATGTTAGAGGTTATAACCTCATGGAAGTGAAGTGACATGGTATCCATTTGAACCAATAAATGAATACAAATCTTTATTCAATTATCAAAAATAATCATTAAGTAGTATTGCAGAAAAAGAGATTAATACAGGTACACAACATTGCAATATAAAAGAAGAAAATTAAAAACATATATAAAAACGTCTATACAGCTGTAAATAAAGCTTAAAATGTAATTGCATAACATGGAAAATCCCTATATTCCTTATGTTTAAAAACAGAATTATAATTTAAAAATTGATTGTTTTATTCCAATACAGGGCACTTTTGAAAAAAAAACAACAACAGCAAATGACTGCAGGCTTAGATAATATTTGGAGGTAGAGAAAAGCTGATCTATTTTGACAAAAGCCCCTGGATTGAAGGCTAGGCAACAAGTACCTAACCGGGGGAGGGAGATAGCAAAACCTGCAAAATAAGACCAGATGCTCCAAAGTCTGGAGTGAGCTTCCGTCACAAGGACAAACCTTTACTGAACCTAGAACAATTTGCCGGGGGGGGAGAGACAACGATTGCATCGAATAGCGCCCAGACAAAACTTTGTGAGAAGAGATCTTTCCCATGGATTTCTAACAAGGCAAATAATGGTTCTGGCCCAGCGTTAGTTTTCAGAATCAGGTGAGCTCACATTGTTAGTTTCCCCAGGGCCATATTCTCTCTGATTCAGTAGCACACTTTAAATTAAAAAAGCTCTTTGATATTTACTCAGTCACCTTTATTTACCAAACATGGGGGGGGGAGGAGGGATGGGGAAGTACAAATCTGGCCGACCCAAAGAAACTGCGGTCTTCCTGATGTAATCAAACCTCAGATTTTTGGAACCATGGGCACAATTATGACACTCTTTAAAGGCAGTTTGCTCACTGCTCCAAACAGCTATTGCAGGAGGCTGGCCTGGTTTGTAGTGGGTACATTGGGTACTTACACCTTACACCAGGTCCAGTTATCCCTTGTTAGTGAATGTAATAGGGTTCTAGCAGCTTAGACTGATAGAGGTAGCTATAGCAGAGCAGCTTAGGCTGAACTAGGAGACATGCAAAGCTCATGCAATACCAGTTATAGTTACACAGTACGTGTACACAAGTAAAGACAATACTCAGTGTTACCAAAAATAAAGGTATTTATTTGGGTGACACAGTACCAAAAATATCTTAGAGACAATACTCCTACTGGAGGTAAGTATTATACACAATATATAGACTAGACACCAAAATTAGACAAGTAAATAGTCATAGAACAATGCAAACAGTAGGAAATCCTATAGAATGCAATGGGAGAAAATAGGTCTAGGGGCAACAAAAACCATATACTAAAAAAGTGGAATGTGAATCACAAATTCCCCCCTAGACAAGTGTAGTGTGTGCAGGATCGCTGGGAGAGTAAGAATACAGTAAAGGTAAGTAAATTACCCCACCCCAGAGCCCAGGAAAGCAGGAGTAAAGTACTGAAAGTTTCCTTATGACACACTTCACCTTGTTTTGGGGATTTTGCAGCAGGCAACCAAGTCTGCAAAGAACAACTGCAGGATTATTGGACCTGAAGACCTGCAAAGGAAGGGGACCAAGTCCAGAAGTCGAAAGAAGTTGCAGGAAGGACAGGAGCCCCTTCCAACCCAGAAGAGGGTGTAAGAGAAGATTCCCTGGTTAGTAGAAGACTACAGAAATGCACCCTAGGAAGATGCCAGTGGGTTCCTGCATGATGCAAAAGATGTCCCATGGAGTGAAAATCGTTGCAGATGAGATTTCGTGTTCGAAGGCACCAACAAGCCTTGGCAACGGCAAAAGTGCATTTTTCATCAAAATGGTACTGGATGGACCCAGGAGGGACCTGGGTGCCTCAACTGTGTGAAGAGGAAGAGAGGGCTCGCAGCACTTTAGAGAGCCCTCAGAATGCCAGCCAATACCCCCAGAAGCTGCAGGATCTGGGTTCAAAGAAGGTGCAAAATGCGGTTGATGCAGCACAATAAAAGAAGGTCCCACGCTGTCAGGGAACAACTCAGTGAGTTGAGCATCACAGGGTGGAGTGCTGGGGACCTGGGACAGCCAGTGATGAAGAAATTTTGCAAAGAGTGCACAGAGGCATCAGAAGGTGAAGAAGACACAAAACACAGGGGTACCGTCATTCTCGGGGAAGGCAAGGTCTTATCTCCTCCAAATTACGTCATCAGGACTTCAGGACAGTCCATGTTGATGATGTCCACCCTCTTTGTCCTTAGGAGCACACTTGTTGCTATGAGAGGAGTCCCAGGGTACCGGTTGTCGCCTTGAAGGTGCCTGCTTGGAGCAGGGGAGTGACTCCGTCACTCCACGGGAGATTTCTTCGGTCCTTCTGGTGCAGGATGGAGACAGAGAGTCCCCAGAGCATGCACACCATGGAAACTGTTGCAGTTGCTGACTTGGAGCTGAGCTTGCTGAAGAAAAGTGTCTCTTGTAGACACATTGTTGCAGTTACAGCGTTTCTTGGAGTAGGCTGCGGTTGATCCGAGGTCAGAGGATGCTGAAGTTGTTGCAGAGGATTCCTGAAGGAAACTTGCAAGCAGAATCTGAAGAGAACCCACAGGAGAGATCCTAAATAGCCCTGCGAGGGGGATTGGCTACCTTATCAGGTATGGACCTATAAGGAGGGGTCTCTGACGTCACCTGCTTGCACTGGCCACTCAGAGCCCTCCAGAGTGCCCCAACACCTTGCAAAGCAAGATGGCTGAAGTCTGGGACACACTGGAGGAGCTCTGGGCATCACCCGTGGGGTGGTGATGCACAGGGGAGTGGTCACTCCCCTTTCCTTTGTCCAGTTTCCTGCCAGAGCAGGGGAGAAGGGGTCCCTGAACCGGTGTAGACTGGTTTATGCAAGGAGGGCACCATCTGTGCCCCTCAAAGCATTTCCAGAGGATGGGGAGGCTACCCCTCCCCAGCCTGTAACACCTATTTCCAAAGGGAGAGGGTGTAACACCTTGCTCTCAGAGGAAATGCTTTGTTCTGTCTTCCTGGGACTGGGCTGCCCAGACCCCAGGAGGGCAGAACCCTGTCTGTGAGGTGGCAGCAGCTGTAGCTGCAGTGCAAGCCTCAGAGAGCTGGTTTGGCAGTACTGGGGGTCCATGGTGGAGCCCCCAGGATGCATAGAATTGGCTCCCCAATACCAGATTTGGAATGGGGGGACAATTCCATGATCTTAGAATTGTTACATGGCCATATTCGGAGTTACCATTGTGAAGCTACATATAGGTATTGACCTATATGTAGTGCACACATGTAATGGCGTCCCCGCACTTACAAAGTCAGGGGAAATGGCCCTGAATTATGTGGGGCACCTTTGCTAGTGCAAGGGGGCCCTCACACTTAGTAACTTTGCACCTAACCTTCAGCAAGTGAAGGTTAGACATATAGGTGACTTATAAGTTACTTAAGTGCAGTGAAAATGGCTGTGAAATAGTGTGTGCACTATTTCATGCAGGCTGCAATGGCAGTCCTGTGTAAGGGTTTGTCTGCGCTCCCTATGGGTGGCAAAAGAAATGCTGTAGCCCAAACGGAGCTCCTGGAACCCCAATGCCCTAGGTACCAAGGTACCATATACTAGGGACTTATAAGGGGGTCCAGTCTGCCAATTGAAATTGGTAAATGAAGTCACTGGCCTATAGTGACAAATTTAAAAGCAGAGAGAGCATAATCACTGAGGTTCTGATTAGCAGAGCCTCAGTGACACAGTTAGGCACTACACAGGCATACACCTTAGGCCACAAACTATGAGCACTAGGGTCCTGGCTAGCAGGATCCCAGTGAGACAGGCAAAACATACTGACATGTAGGTTTTTATCTATGAGCACTGGAGTCCTGGCTAGCAGGATCCCAGTGATGCAGTAAAAACACACGGACACACACTCACAAACAGACCAAAAGTGGTGGTAACCATGCTAGAAAGTGGCTACTTTCCTACAGCTAACCACATGAATAATGGAGCAAGATTATTAAAATCTTTGACCTAATCTAGGCTCAACTCTTCATGCATGAAAAAACTGGAACTAGCCAGACCCAAGCCTAACAATCTCCTGCAAGAGCGGTTCTCCTCACGTTGGAAACTGGAGCAGTCGTGATTCCCCGAGATGGCTGCCCCATAAGTTAAAACAAGGAAACACTTCATTCTGTACAGTTGCAGTAAGGGTAGGATAAGTTTGCTACCAACTGTAAGGGCCCAATCCGCTTGGTTAAAACACAAACATTGGTTTTCAAGACAGTGTAACCAGCCATTCTGTTGGTCAAAGGTAACACCTAGGTAAAGGACAGGCTCACCCTTGCATTAACATTCCCATTAATAGTTATTGGTCTGACATTTGAGGACTGCCTCCCACATGCCATGCAGTGCGTCTTGGCTACGGTGGTGTCTAGATCTAGCTTGTCCATACATTTTCCAAACAAGTATACAAGGCCCCTGATACAGTTCGGGGTACAGAAAAGTAACATTGCATCATTTGCATATAGAAGGGAATGGACAAATGCAGATTTCACTTTAGGCATGTCTTTTCCATTGGCTACCAAATATGAATTCAGACCATTAACATATAGTAAACATAAGATGGGGGCTAGGACACAACCTTGCCTAGTTCCCAGAGGTAAGCTAAAAGAATCAGTGCATCCCCCTTCCACAACATATCTAACAGAGGCATTGACATCTGAATGTAGGGCCCATAGGAAGTCAGTCAGCAGCTGGGGCACAGTGAGATTCGCTAAGATAGCCCATGGCTTAGAATTGTTAACCCAATCAAAAGGGCTGCTTAGGTCCATGAACGCTAAATAGCTGGCCCCTTTCTTTGTTGAGACAGGTTTCCCAATTATCAGATAGATGTTCAAGCACTGTTCCAAAGGTCCCCTACCTTCTCTGAAGCTATACTGGCCTGGGCAAAGAATGTCATTATTCTTGACACAATCTTTGATTCTTTGTAGAATAATGCGGCTCACAAGTTTTACTACAGAGTCTAATGAAGAAATGGGTCTGTAGCAACTTGGGGCCTGTCTATTTCCCTTCTTAGTCACTGGTACAATGACCGCAGCATTCCAAGAGTTAGGGGTTTTGGCTGATGAGTCAGCGTTTTAAACATTGTTATTGCGGGACCAAAAAGGGATGTTCACCTTGTCAATATCCATGGGTATCCTATCAGGCCAGGGGCTTTATTGGAAGGACTGGATACAATATCAGAGCATACTTCCTCAAGTTCGAACGAGATGCCCAGTGGAAAAAATGGGGCCTCCTCTGCAGAAGCTAATGATCCACAGTGTCCTAATGGGTAAATCTGTTTGAAATGCACCATCCTTTGTTCTGGGTTAATGTTAGAGCTTTTTAGCAGGAACACAGAGTTGAGGATGGCTGCTTCTCATTGACAATATGTCAGAGGCCCTTACCGTCTCCAGTATTACACGTGGAGACTAGGCACTCCCTAGGAGCCTTTTTTATGACTTGTTTCCTGATCCTAATGGCCTTCTTATAGGCTGCTCTTGCTAAGAAAATATTTTGCAAATTTGTTGGCTGTGCATTAAGGGCTTATGGTTGGCATCCCTACAACCTTTATCAAACTAAGTGACTTTTCAGGTCCCACCAGGCCCAAATAGATCAAGCATTATTTCCCTGGTAGAATGGTTTAAAATCTGAAAAGCATCTAAAGCAATGGCAGAAGGAATATCAGGAATTAATAATGAATCCACGATCAAGCTCAAATTATAGCCTAGTCAAGAATTTAGCAAAGTTGGGATCCACATACTTCACCATTTAATCCTGATGCCCTTGTCTTTAGGAGTTAAGTCAGTTAAACCGGGAGTGGCGGCAGAACAACTACTTGCAGGTGAAGACAATACAACCCCAAGGGGGTTATGATCATTATAACAGGATTCTTTAACCCCCCACCCCGAAAAAACACATTGCTCCATAGCCCTGGCTATGAAGAAGAAATCAATGGTTGTCCCTATACCTCAACCGATGAAGGTAGGCCATTAGTTTGAAAGATTCCCCACAATGGCCATGGGCATTATACAGCCTCCTCTCCCTCTAATCACATGTCATGGTACAGATTGGGATGTTACTGGTCACAAATTCCGTCCATCATTTTATTTTTTGATATTGCCTTGTGAGCCCTATGTGGCTAGGCAGTTTGGGTCTAGACTGATTTGCATATAGCGGGTCTGAATTGTGGTGACATGGCAAGCATAATAGCAATGGATTAAACCCAGATCTGTGACTGAGGGTGAGTGTTTGAAAAGTTTCAACACTCCGTTCATCATTTTATTTCAGGAGATTGCCTTGTGCGCCCTAAGTGGCTAGGGTATGTCCAGATGTGGGTCCATTGCTCGCTGCGTCACTGGCTTCAAGCTAGCCTGGCTGAAGAAAGGGGCTACTCTTAAACTGGTCCTAGGATGCTTGAATTCTGTCCAGGGAGGACCTGGCTTGGCAGTTTGGGCTGGACTGCTCCCATAGCAGGGTCAAGACTGATTTGTATCTAGCTGGGTCTGAACTTGGGTGACGTGGCCTGCAAAATACTGAAGGATTAAACTCAGATCTGTGACTGGGGGTGAGTGTTCCAAAAGTTTCAACACTCCGTCCATCATTTTATTTTGTGATATTGCATTGTGTACCCTAACTGGCTAGGGTATGCCCAGACGTGGATCCCTTGATTGCTGTGCCACTGGATTCAAGCCAGCCTGGCTGATAAGGAGTGATACCCTGAAACCGGTCTTAGGATTCTTGAATCCTCTTCAGGGAGGACCTGGCTTGGCAGTTCGGGGTGGACTGCTCCCATAGGGAGCAGGGTCAAAACTGATTTGTATATAGCTGGGTCTGAATTGGGGTGACATAGCAAGCAAAATACTAACGGATTAAACCCAGATCTGTGACTGGGGGTGAGTGTTTGTAAAGTTTAAACACTCTGTCCGTCATTTTTTTTGTGATAGGATATGCCCAGACGTGGGTCCATAGCTTGCTGCGTTACTGGCTTCAAGCTAGCCTGGCTGAAGAAGGGTGAAACTCATAAACTGGTCCTAGGATGCTTGAATTCTGTCCAGGGAGGACCTAGCTTGGCAGTTCGGGCTTGACTGCTCCCATAGCAGGGTCAAGACTGATTTGTATCTAGCTGGGTCTGAACTGGGGTGACGTGGCCAGCAAAATACTAATGGATTAAACCCAGATCTGTGACTGGGGGTGAGTGTTTCAAAAGTTTAAACACTCTGCCCATCATTTTATTTTGTGATATTGCTTTGTGCGCCCTAAGTGGCTAGGGTGTCCCCAGACGTGGGTCCCTTGCTTGCACGGCCACTGGATTCAAGCTAGCTTGGCTGATAAAGGGTGATACCCTGAAACCGGTCCTAGGGTGCAGGAAGCAGGGTCAAGACTGATTTGCATTAATCTGAACTGGGGGGATGTGGCAGGCAAAATAATGATGGATTAAACCCAGATCTGTGCCTAGGAGTGAGTGTTTGAAAAGTTTCAACTCTCCGTCCATCACTGTATTTTGTGGTATCGCCTTGTGCGCCCTAAGGGCCAGATTTTTGGGATGTGGTGCTGCACCGAATGCAGTGCCACTTTCCCTGTGCCCCTTAGCACCCCCCAACCACCACTATGTGTGCGCCATATTTAAAATATGGTGCACCATGGTGCAGGGTAGGGGGCAATAGAGTCATCTTTCATGATGCTATTGATGTACTGTGCATGAGTAGCGCCAAAATATTGGTGCTACTTCTGCAGAGTACATAGGGCCCCATTCTAAAGAATGGAAGGTCCCTTTTAATGTCTGGTCTGGGGGGACGTGGCAAGCAAAATAACGATGACTTAAACCCAGATCTGTGACTAGCGGTGAGTGTTTGAAAAGTTTCAACACTCCGTCCATCATTTTATTTTGTGATATTGCCTTGTGCACCCTAAGTGGCTAGGGTATGCCCAGATGTGGGCCCCTTGTTTGCTGCGCCACTGGATTCAAGCTGGCCTTGCTGATGAATGGTGATACCCTGACACTGGTCCCAGGATGCTTGAAAGCTGTCCAGGGAGGACCTGGCTTGCCAGTTCGGGCTAGACTGCTCCCGTATGGCGTAGTTTCAAGATTGATTGACATATAGCTGGATCTAAACTGGAGAGATGTGGCAAGCAAAATAATGATGGATTAAACCCAGATCTGTGCCTGGGGTTGACTGTTTGAAAAATTTAAATCCTCCATCCATCACTTTATTTTGTGATATTGCCTTGTGTGCCCTAAGGATTTTTGGGAAGTGGTGCTGCACGGACTGCAGTGCCACTTTCCCTGTGCCCCTTAGCACCCCCCAACCGCCACCATATGTGTGCTCTATTTAAAATATGGCGCACCATAGCGCAGGGTAGGGGGCAATAGCGTCATCCTTCATGACGCTATTGATGTACTCTGCGGGAAAAAATTGGCACTACTCCTGCAGAGTACATAGGGCCCCATTCTAAAGAATGGAAGGCCGCTTTTAATGCCTGTTCTGGAGCAGGCGTTAAAAGAACCTTAAAAAATGATGTAAGGAAATCTCATAGATTTCTTTATGCATTTTTCCAGCTCCCCTAAAGGAAGAACGCCCCCTTGGCGTACCTAAGGCCTGGCACAGGGATAAAGTAGCCCAAAGGGTTACATATAAATATGCCTCTAAGTGGCTAGGGTATGCCCAGACATGGGTCTCTTGCTTGCTGTATCACTGGATTCAAGTTAGCTTGGCTGATGAAGGGTGATACCCTGAAACCGGTCCTAGGATGCTTGTTTCTGGTCCAGGAAGGACCTGGGGTCAAGACTGATTTGCATACAGCTGGGTCTGAACTGGGGTGATGTGGCAAGCAAAATGACAATGGATTAAACCCATGTCTGTGATTGGGGGCGAGTGCTTGAAAGGTTTCAACACTCTGTCCATCATTTTATTTTGTGATATTGAATGGTCACAAAAGGGCCATGGGCAATATAATTCAATCCAAATTTAGCATTAAAATTACCTCCCAGTATCACGTTACAACACTGGAGCTCAGTAAAGGACCTGGACTCAAGGACCGACAAATACTCAAACAAAATGTCAATCTGACACCCAGGGTCTAAGCTGAATCATAAAAATGAAGAAGAAAAAAATAACCCTGTTAGATAAACCAATCTACAGGAACTGGATCCCTTTATTAATAAAGGGTACAGGGATGGCCTGCTTAAGCTGCTTAGAGATATGAATCATAATGACTAATCCACCCCGATGTCTTTGGCCCAGTGAGCTAATAGCTGCGACAGTGAAACATTCAAACCCAGGTGGTATTCTCTCGGAACCAGGGGTATATTTATACTCTGTTTGCACCGAATTAGCGTCATTTTTTTAACTCTAATTCGGCGCAAAACTATTTCCATATTTATACTTTGGCCCTAGACCCGTCTAGTGCCAAATTTATGGAGTTAAAATCATTTTGTGGACGTGGAAACCTACCTTGTCATAATGAGATGCAAGGTAGACATTCCTGTGCAAAAAATGACTCTATGGCCTTAAATCTATATTTATACTCCCATGCAAAAATGATGCATGGAAGGGGTCAAAAAATGGTGCACAGCCTGCTGTGCGCCATTTTTTAACGCCTGGGTCAGGGCAGGCGTTAGGGGACCTTTGGGCCTATTTCCATGGTGGAACACCATGGAATACGCCCACAGGTGCCCTCCCCAGGCCCCAGGGACATCCCCACCCACACCAGAGGGACAGTGGAGGATGGGGGACCCCATCCCAGGTAAGTACAGGTAAGTATTTTATTTTTTTAAATGCCTTGGTGGGCCTGAAATGGGCCCCCATACATGGCACTGAGTGCAATGGCCATACCCAGGGGACCCTGGTCCCTGTGTGCTGGCCATTGGGGTGGTGGGCATGACTCCTGTCTTTTCTAATACAGGAGTCATGTGGTATGGGTGGTTTTGGGTCAGAAAATGACACTAGGTGGGTTAGAGTCTTTTATTTTTTTTACTCTAACCTGCCTAAGGTAATTTTTTTGTTCAAAACCCTCTTCTTCCATACCGCCAGCCCCACCCGACTTATGTCATATTTTTCACACTAGCCTACCCTTTGCACCGGCTTGCACCATTCCATAAATATGGTGTCCAGCTGGTGCACAGAAATGGTGCAAGCCAGTGCTAAATCTTTTGGTGCAAAAAAGAGTTAGTGCAGTTTTGCCCCAAAAAGTATAAATCAGGGCCCAGGATTTTTGAAGCATGACCACATCAAACTGGGTGATATAAGCCACTCAGGCCCATATTTATACTTTCTCAGTGCCACATTTGCGCTGCTTTTTATGCAAAAGTGGCGCAAACTTACAAAATACAATTGTATTTTGTAAGTTTGCGCCACTTTTGTGTCAAAACATTATGCAAATGCGGCACTGAAAAAGTATAAATCTGGGCCTCAGAATCCAACAACTTGGACCTAATGCCAGCAACAGAGGAGACTTGGGGTAGAGCCCTGTTGAGGCACTGCAATTTTGGAGGAGGTCCTCACTGTAGGTCACCTACCAGTATCAGAGTAAATAGATGGCCTGGGAGTCAATTGTGATCCAGATCCGACAAAGGGAGAAATCTGTTGGCTATAGGGATACAATGTGTCTCAATCTCCCACACCGGGTCAGGAGGTCCTATGAGGGACCTTATTTGTAGGTGTCTATAAAAAATGAAGTGGGTGAACGTTGATGCCCTCATCCAGGTGGTACTGCTTGTTTTCACTATGACTCAAACCCCTAACCATCTAAGATACTTAGGCCCTGATTTATACTTTTTGATGCAAACCTCGTTAGCGCAGTATAAATATGCACCTTACAGTTAATTACCACATAATCCCCCACAGATGTCTAACTGTGACGTCCACCCACCCAACCCTTCTCACTTATAGAATATCATTGTGCTCGCTAATGTTAAGTTCTGAATTGCGCCTATACCAATGGCACACTTTGGCCCATATTTATACTCTGTTTGTGCCGTATTTGCATCATTTTTTTAAGCAAATCTGGCGCAAACTTAACTCCATATTTATATTTTGACACTAGAAATGTCTAGCGCCAAAATATTGGAGTTAAAGTCATTTTTTGCCAGCGGAAAACTACCTAGCGTCAATGAGATGCAAGGTATGCGCTCCCGAGCAAAAAATGACCTCAAAGGCCCTAGTGTCTTATTTACCCTCCCGTGCAAAAATCACACACAGGAGGAGGAGAGCCTTAAGTAATGTCTCTAAGCCTGCTGAGCACCATTATTTAACGCCTGGGTCAGTGCAGGCGTTACGGGACTTGTGGGCCTTTTTCCAAGGTCAAAGACCATGGAAACAGCCCACAGGTTCCCTTCCCTGCTCCCTGGGACACCCCCACCCACCCACACCCACACCTGGAGGACACCTAAGGATGGGGGACCCATCCCAGGTAAGTCCAGATAAGTTTTTTTTTTTTTTGCAAAGTGCAATGGCGGGCCTAAATTGGGCCCCCCTACATGGCACTGTGCCCAATGGCCATGCCCAGTGGACTTAAGGCCCCTGTGCATGGCCATTAGGCTGGGGGGGGGCATGACTTCTGTCTTTACTTAGAGAGGAGTCATGTCCATGGTGGTTGTACATGGAAATAATTATGCTAATCAGGTTAGAGTCATTCTTTTTACTCTAACCTGACTAGCACCATTCTTTCACGCACAACCTCCAGTTACCCCTACGCCTCCCCCACCCGGTTAGCGTCAATAATTTTGACGCTAACTGGGCCTTACCGCCGGCTAGCGTCATAGTTTAAATATGACCCACGGCTGGCATTCAGAAATGGTGCTAGCTGGCAGTATACATTTTGACGCAAACCTGCGCTAACGGAGGTTGGCGTCAAAAAGTATAAATTAGGCCCTTTGATTTTCTACTGGAGGGTGGACTCCCCAGTGTTTGGGGTTAGTTGTGGGACCCCTGACATAATGGCAACATAAGGACAACAGTCAGGGGACAAGTTAAGATGGTGCAAGCTCATAACAGGCTGAGAATTCTCACCTTTCCCATAAGCAGAATCAGTAACAAATAAACTATTTGGACCCCCTTGGGCAGATACCTCTCCAGTAGAGGGGGGCATGGTGTTTCCTACATGTGAGAGGGGCAGCTGAGCAGCAACAGCATCTTCTTTCAGGGTGCATGCAGCAGTATTAACGATATTAGCAGCAGGGGTCTTATCCGATGATGGAAGAAACCAGTTGAGCTGGACCTAAAGAGGGCTGGGCACTGCTATCTGCGTGTATCTAGGTTAGAGCAGAAACAGCAAATTTTTTCATTATGCAATCCATCTACTAGCAGAGTGAAACATTAAACTATGACACATTTTAAATTTGTCCAAAATCAAGAATTGGAACTTCACAATCATCCTGTTAGTCCCCAAGCAGGTGGTCCTTGCTTGAATTACATGTTTGAGGTCAAACGTTAACAGTTCATTTAAGATGGTGCTTTGTTTTCTACAAGGGGAAACAGTCATTGCCATTAGAAATAACAGAACCATTATTCACTGCTGGCAGCTAGATGTCAGTAAGCAATGGACTGGTGGGGACAAGCAAATCCGAGAAGCCAGGACAGGGTTGAAGACTTGGCTGATTGGATGTACGAAAACGAGGGTCTCTCCAGCATTTAAAGATAGCCGCCTCTCTGCAAGGTCAATTCCCTTGGAGATCACCCCCACTGCATGGGCCAAGGAGAAATCCAATGTAGTGCCATGGGATGACTACGTTTTGCTTGTCCTTGTTCCCAAGCAATTTACGTGTGCCCATACTGTTTACAGGTTAAATCCTAAAAAGTTAGATTGCTTTCTTAGGGATGGGACATAGTTGGGACAATGGACAGCCCCTTGTCGAGGATTGAGATCCAGATAAATACAGCCCCAGTCCCAATCAAGCAAAAAAACCTGTAGAGGAATAGTGATAATGGAGGTGGCCCAGTCAGATCTCTTCTGGTCGATGATGGGCGAATACAGGCCTGGTCTTGGCCCAGTCTTGGCCCACACAGCGGGTTGGTAGAATGTGCTTTAGAGAGCTAGTGGCACCCTGCCACCATTAAATGGCTGATCCAGCAGGGTATTATGGGGCTGGAAGTTCCACCTGCGCTCTCCTTCTGGCCGTATTTAATGCATGAATTATATCGCTTGGTCTTGATGTCTTGTTTCATCTGAGAACCCAGGGTACACACTGAAATGTGTTTTAAATGTCTGCCTGTGCCATGTGTGACACCACTCTGAGAAATACATTATCATGGACACATTTCACAATGTCCAAAAGTAAGCTTCAGTTTCTATACTGTGTTGAATGTGGAATTAGGCGCATGAGTGTATTTAGCTTCTTTAGTTAAACTGGAATGAACATTGGCTGACAGCGAATGAATGACAGTTAAACGTTAATTGCATTATTCCATAATTGATATGAACGCAAGTCCATATTAAAAAAAAATTATGAGTGTATAGCTAATAGGTATATAACAATGTGGTTCCTACGAGACGCCAGTGTAGGAAAGTGCCCCTTTTTATGGTCAAGCTCCAATTTTTGCCCCAAATGATGATGACTATGACTCTGATGGTGCACTGGAGTCTGCTGCCCAGACCCCATCGCCTGTGCTCTTTCTCAAAACTATGTTCGACTTGGTAATCCCAAATTGGCACAGACTTTACCCTCTTATAAGTCCCTAGTATATGGTACCAGGGGTACCAACTGCATAGGTAGCAAAACGGTCCCTAGGGCTGCAGCACAGTTTTATGCCACCTTGGGTGACCCAGGCAAACTACTGACAGCAGGCCTGACATTGCAGACTACAGGAGCAGTGGAAACTGCTTGAACTCGACTGGGCCCTCACCATGTGTGGCACAGACAAATGCACTGCCTATAATATATGTGCCCTGCACCCCTAAGGTAGTCCTTCTCATCCCAGGAGTCAGGGTGCATTATATTAAAGGTGTGGACATATAAGTGCAAGCCTGTATGTCCCTATAGTAGTGTTTACCATTGGAAAGTGCTATAAGTTTTAGTGGTCCATAGGCCCATGGGCTGCCAACCAGGCACCCTCGAGATTGGTAGTTCCATTATTGTACCACTAAAGTATGTCATGTTTGGTATCACACAGCATGCCTTCTCACCCTGACATGACTTGTGTGCTCTGAGTGGTGTGGCATGCCCCCAGGTGGTGGCCTTAGAGGCTGAGAACCTGGTTGCCCCAGCTTCAGTGTGCTCTGGCTGACCAGCCTGTGCTTTCCAGCACCTGCTGCTGCCAACTCAAGATTTTGACATCCTGCCAGGCAGTGTGAACACTCCCAGGAGTCAAGAATAAAGACTTGGACAGGAAGGAGATCACACCTCCATCTTCCCTAGCTGACAAGTGAATTGGCACATTAAGGCTGTGAGCTTTAAAGGCTGCACCACCTCTGATATGCATCAGGGCTGCCTTCCAAGGGAGGAAACAGCCCGCCCCCCACCCCAGGCACATTTACTCTCCTACAGGCAGGAAATTAGGGCCCTGATTTATACTTTTTGGTGCAAAACTGCACTAACGCATTTTTGCACCAAAAAGTTTAGCACTGGCTTGCACCATTTCTGTGCACCAGTGGGGCACCATATGTAGGAGGCTGGCCTGACTTATAGTGGGTACCTTGTGGTACTTACACCTTGTGCCAGGTCCAGTTATCCCTTATTAGTAGAATAGAGGTGTTCTAGCAGCTTAGGCTGATAGAGGTAGCTATAGCAGAGCAGCTTAGGCTGAACTAAGAGACATGCAAAGCTCCTACTATACCACTTATATCATATAGCACTATATCACAAGAAAACACAATACTCGGAGTTACTAAAAATAAAGGTACTTTATTTTAGTGACAATATGCCAAAAGTATCTCAGAAGATACCCTCCCTTAGGAGGTAAGTAATATACACAAATTATATGTACACAAACCACAAACAGGTAAGTAACAGTTGGAAAAGTAGTGCAAACAATGTAGAATCACAATAGAATGCAATATGTAGAAATAGGCCTAAGGGCAACACAAACCATATACTCCAAAAGTGGAATGCGAACCACAAATGGACCCCAGGCCTAGTGTAGGTTGTAGAGGGTCGCTGGGACTGTTAAAAAACATTAAGGGTGTCCAAGATACCCCACTCCAAGACCCTGAAAAGTAGGAGTAAAGTTACCCTACTACCCCAGAAAGACATTAAAGTCGAGATAGGGGATTCTGCAAAGACAACAACTGCCAGAAAGCAAAACACTGAAGACGGATTCCTGGACCTGAGGACCTGTAAAGGAAGGGGACCAAGTCCAAGAGTTACGCAAGTGTTCTGGGGGGGCAGGAGCCCACTAAACCCCAGATGAAGGTGCAAAAGGGCTGCCTCCGGGTGGAAGAAGCCAAAGATTCTGCAACAACAGAAGGTGCCAGGAACTTCTCCTTTAGTCAGAGGATGTCCCACGGCGTGCTGAAGGATGCAGAGTTGTTTCCATGCAGAAAGACCGCAAACAAGCCTTGCTAGCTGCAAGAGTTGCGGTGGAGGATTTTGGGTGCTGCTAAGGCTCAGGAAGGACCAGGAAGTCACCCATTGGAGAAGGAGACAGAGGGGGCGCTCAGCAACTCAGAGAGTCCCCGCAGAAGCAGGCAGCACCCACAGAAGTACCAGAACAGGCACTTAGAAGATCTGAAGACAGCGGTCGACTCAGAGTCATAAAGGAGGGCCCCACGACGTCAGAGTCCAACTTGGCAAGTTGGGCAATGTAGGACGGAGTGCTGGGGACCTGGGCTAGGCTGTGCACAAAGGAAGTCTTGGAAAAGTGCACAGAAGCCCGAGCAGTTGCAGATCACGCAGTACACAGGACTACTGTCTGGCGTGGGGTGGCAAGGTCTTACCGCCACCAAATTTGGACAGAAGGGCCACTGGACTGTGGGAGACACTTGGACCCAGCTCCTGTGTTCCAGGGACCACGCTCATCAGGATGAGAGGGGAACCAGAGGACCGGTGATGCAGAAGTTTGGTTCCTGCGTTGGCAGGGGGAAGATTCCGTCGACCCAACGGGAGATTTCTTCTTGGCTTCCAGTGCAGGGTGAAGGCAGACAGCCCTCGGAGCATGCACCACCAGGAAACAGTCGAGAAAGCTGGCAGGATGAGGCACTACAATGTTGCTGGTAGTCTTCTTGCTACTTTGTTGCGGATTTGGAGCCATCCTGGAGCAGTCAGCGGTCGATCCTTGGCAGAAGTCGAAGAGGGAAGTGCAGAGGAACTCTGGTGAGCTCTTGCATTTGTTATCTGAGGAATAGCCCAGAGGAGAGACCCTAAATAGCCCAAAAAGGAGGATTGGCTACTGAGAGAGGTAAGTACCTATCAGGAGGGGTCTCTGACGTCACCTGCTGGCACTGGCCACTCAGAGCTGTCCATTGTGCCCCAACACCTCTGTATCCAAGATGGCAGAGGTCTGGGACACACTGGAGGAGTGCTAGGCACCTCCCCTGGGAGTGCTGGTCAGGGGAGTGGTCAATCCCCTTTCCTTTGTCCAGTTTCGTGCCAGATCAGGGCTGGGGGATCCCTGAACTGGTGAAGACTGGCTTACGCAGAGATGGGCACCATCTGTGCCCATCAAAGCATTTCCAGAGGCTTGGGGAAGGCTACTCCTCCACTGCCCTTCACACCTATTTCCAAAGTAAGTAAGTAAGTATGTAACACCCTCTCTCAGAGGAAATCCTTTGTTCTGCCTTCCTGGGACCAGGCTGAGGGGTTGGCAGCAGCAGTAGCTGCAGTGGAAACCCCGGAAAGGCAGTTTGGCAGTACCCGGGTTCTGTGCTAGAGACCCGGGGATGCATGGAATTTCCCCCCCAATACCAGAATGGTATTGGGGTGACATTTCCATGATCCTAGACATGGTACATGGCCATGTTCGGAGTTACCATGGTGACTCTACATATAGGTATTGACCTATATGTAGTGCACGCGTGTAATGGTGTCCCCGCACTCACAAAGTCTGGGGAATTTGCCCTGAACAATGTGGGGGCACCTTGGCTAGTGCCTGGGTGCCCACACACTAAGTAACTTTGCACCTAACCTTCACCAAGTGAGGGTTAGACATATAGGTGACTTAGAAGCCACTGATTTGCAGTGTAAAATGGCTGTGAAATAACGTGGACGTTATTTCACTCAGGCTGCAGTGGCAGTCCTATGTAAGAATTGTCTGAGCTCCCTATGGGTGGCAAAAGAAATGCTGCGGCCCATAGGGATCTCCTGGAACCCCAATACCCTGGGTACCTAGGTTCCATATACAAGGGAATTATAAGGGTGTTCCAGTGTGCCAATGAAAATTGGTCAAATTAGTCACTAGCCTGCAGTGACACTTTTAAAAGCAGAGAGAGCATAAACACTGAGGCTCTGGTTAGCAAAGCCTCAGTGATACAGTTAGGCACCACACAGGGAACACATATAGGCCACAAACTTATGAGCACTGGGGTCCTGACTAGCAGGATCCCAGTGACACATATCAAACACACTGACAACATAGGGTTTTCACTATGAGCACTGGGCCCTGGCTAGCAGGATCCCAGTGAGACAGTAAAAACACCCTGACATATACTCACAAACAGGCCAAAAGTGGGGGTAACAAGGCTAGAAAGTCTCCACCTTCCTACACCATATTTATGGAATAGTGCAAGCCGGTGCAAAGGGTAGGCTAGCATAAAAAACATTTACGTTAGTCTGGTGGGGCTGGTAAAGAGGAAGAAGGGGGTTTTGCACCAAAAAATGACTTTAGGCAGGTTGGAGCAAAAATAAATGACTCTAACCTGCCTAGAGTCATTTTCTGACACAGAACCATCCATACCACATGAATCCTGTCTTAGAAAAGACAGGAATCATGCCCACCCCCCAATGGCCAGCACAGGGGACCAGGGTCCCCTGGGCATGACTATTGCAACCTGTGCCATGTAGGGGGCCCATTTCAGGGCCCCCAGTGGCACTTTAAAAAATAAAATAAAATACTTACCTGTACTTACCTATACTTACCTGGGATGGGGTGCCCCATCCTCTGCTGTCCCTCTGATGTGGGTGAGGGTGTCCCTGGGGCATTGTTCCACCATGAAAATAGGCCCACAGGTCCCCTAACGCCTGCCCTGACCCAGGCGGTAAAAAATGGTGCAGAGCAAGCTTTGCACCATTTTTTGACCCCTCCTCCCTACCGTGCGTGATTTTAGCATGGGGGGATAAATATGGCGCTAAGGCCATAGAGTCATTTTTTGCGCGGGAACGCCTACTTTGCATCTCATTGATGCAAAGTACGTTTCCACGTCCAAAAAATGTCTTTAACACCATAAATTTGGTGCTAGACAGATCTAGCACCAAAGAATAAATATGGAGTTAGTTTTGCCACGAATTTGCGTAAACAAAAATTATGCAAATTCAGCGCAAAACAAGTATAAATATGCCCCTTGATATGCAAGGTGGTGTACAATCCCAAAAGGTTGACCACACCTCCAGGGTGAGCAGCTCGGTCTTTACACTAAGGGGCATATTTATACTTGTTTGGCACCGAATTTGTGTAATTTGTTTTACGGAAATTTGGTGCAAAACGAACTCCATCTTTATACTTTGGAACTAGACCCGTCAAGTGCCAGATTTATGGAGATAAGTCATTTTTTGGACGTGGAAACCTACTTTGCGTCAATGAGATGCAAAGTAGGCGCTCCCATGCAAAAAATGATTCGATGGCCCTCATTACAACTCTGGCGTTTGGTGTTAGAGTGGTGGTAATATCGCCAACAGGCCAGCGGTAATTACGGCCAAATTATGACCATGGCAGAAAGATCTCCGATAGGCAGCCAGTGTACCACGTCGACCGCCAGGGTGGAAACAACAGTCACCACGTCGGTAGCCGCTTACAGCAAGGCAGTGTTCCGCCCACCATATTAAGACACAGCATACCGCCACCTTTTCCTGGGCGGTACCAACGACATCAAAAGCCTGGCGAAACAGACCTCAGAAGGGAAAGAAATCACCATTGGAGACACAGGGAATAACCACGCCGCCATGGAGACCGAGCTGCATGTCTTCCCCATGATCTTCTACATGCTGCTCCACCACGAACATCAACACTGGCGAAGAAGACAATGGTAAGTACAGCCACGTAGCACACAAGGGAGGGAGGGAGGAAAACGACAGTGACACACACATGCACATGCAAGGCCACAGTCTCTTGAGTGGGTGACTTGCCCACTTGCTCTGGAGGGGGCAACATGCCCTGTGTTTGATCCTGGGGAGTGCAATGCCACAGTCTCTTGAATGGGTGACTTGATCATTGGTTCTGGAGGGGGCCTTGTGCCCTGTGCTCTTGATCCTGGGGAGTCTTGGCTATGTGGGTGTCTTACCCACTGGTTTTGGAGGGGGCCTCGTGCCCTGTGCTCTTGATCGCGGGGAGTGCAAGGTCACAGTCTCTCAGGTGGCTGTCATAACCACTGGATTTGCAGGGGGCAGGCTGCACAGCAGCCCATGAAGGCAGGATTACATACTGTCCGCCGGCAGTGACGGCTGCTCACTGGAGGTGGTGGTGCTGCTGGGGGGGAGGCTCCTGCCCATCCCCTGCAACCTCTGATGGCTGCAAAACCATGGTTGGTGGTGGGGCCTCCGTCACAGTTCCTGCCCCAGCCCCTAGGCCCCTTGGTCTTCCTGCCTGCTGGTGCAGGCTCCTTGCTCTTACTGGCAGCTGGGGCAGGCTCCTTTACCTTCTTAGCAACTGGTGCGGCAGGCTCCTTTCTCTTTCTGGCAGCTGGGGCAGGCTCCTTTCCCTTGAGGCTGCCTGGTGCAGGCTCTTTCATCTTCAGGACATGTGGCCTGGATCCTTTACCACCATGAGTGGGTGTGGTGGTGACTGGGCCAGTGGTCTGGGTGCTGAGGTGCTTGGCTTGGTTCTTCTCACCCTGGCCATACGTGCAGGATGGGGGGATGGGTAGGGAAGAGGTCAATGGTGGATAGGAACAGTTTTTAGGGACATTGGGGTAGGAAGAGGGAGAAGGAATGGGAGTGGAGGAAGAGGGAGTGGTTGTTGGAGGTGTCTGTCTGCTGATTTTGGGTGCAGATGCATGGACTGGATGCTGTTGTGAGGTGGATGGCTGTTGGGTGTCCGAGTGCTTGCATTTGTGTACCTTAGGAGGCGGGGGACAGACACAGTGGGAGAGGATGCA
Organism: Pleurodeles waltl; assembly: GCF_031143425.1. NCBI lineage: Eukaryota > Metazoa > Chordata > Amphibia > Caudata > Salamandridae > Pleurodeles > Pleurodeles waltl. The sequence goes on from NC_090437.1 coordinate 320,678,290, forward strand.
GGGGACGTGTGCATGGCCATTGTGGAGATGTCTGCCAGTGAGGTGTGTGTTCTGCTTGGTGTGGTGCTGATGCTGGTAGTGAATGATGATGTAGTGCATGCATGTGTGAGTGTAGATGGAACTGAGAGAAAGGTGGAGGAGGAGGAGGGGGAGACAGTGGAAATAGTGGATGTTGGTGTCTCTGCATCTGGATGGCGTTTGTGTGAGTGCCTGTGGGATGAATTGTGGTGCTTGTGTTTGCCTGTACCACTCTTGTGTGTTGTCTTGTGTGCATGCTCATCTGGCTGTGTGTTTGGGATGGATTGGGGTTGAGGAGAATGGGACTAAGAAGAGAAAGTTGGAGGGGGGAGGGTAGAAACAGGGACAATGGCTGCCATCAGAGAGGAGGCCAGAGCCTGGATCGATCTCTGTTGGGCTGCCAATCCAGTGTGAATGCCCTCCAGGAATGCATTAGTCTGTTGCAACCGGCCTGCCAGCCCATGGATGGCATTCACAATGGTTGACTGCCCTACAGAGATGGGTCTCAGGAGGTCAATAGCCTCCTCACTCATGGCAGCAGGGCTAACTGGGGCAGGGCTTGAGGTGCCTGGGACGAAGGAGATGCCCAACCTCCTGGGTGAGCGGGCACAGTCAACAGGATGAGGGGCTGCTGGGAAGGCGGTGCTGGTACGGGGGAGCTTCCATCGGAGGAGGTATCTATGTCAGAACTGTACCCTCCAGACTCCGCCGTGATGCTCCCCTCGACCTCCGTCCCACTGGTGCCCTCGGCGTCGGTGGACTCTGCCGCCTGGGTCCTGTGGGATGCAGCTCCCTCTGTTGCCGGTGCCTCTGCTCCTCCACCAGATGATGCTAATGCACATAAGGACAGGGTGACAAAACAAAAACAGGGGAAAAAGAGACAAAGGATACACTTAGTCAATGGCTGCACCAACACCACTGTTGGAATACACAGCACCCTCACACACAGGGAACAGCCCTACACAATATGCCATAGCACTACCAGAGAAACAGTTGGCAGCAAAGCCATATGGAGGGGCACACACCGCCAAATGCAGCACACCTGGGACCTACCCAGTCCTGACCAGTTGTGGATGCCTACGAGCTAGGTAGCAAGATTATCCCTTCTGAACCTTAGCCACCAGGGGACCTATGCTGCAATGTCAAGTCTGGCCTAGGGGCACCCACTGACACATATCCCCCACCCGGATACCAACGTAAGTTGTAATGATGGGCACCGTACTCACCCCCTTGTGGCTGCTGTGATGCCCTCAAGCACCCATCCAGCTCAGGATTGGCCACCGCCAGTATGCGGGCCATCAGGGGGGTCAGGGTTCGACAGGCACACCATCCTCATTGGGAGGCCATCCCCAGCTGGTCCTCCGCCGTATTCTGTGCCCAGCATCTCAGGTCCTCCCACCGTTTACAACAGTGGGTGCTCTGCCTGCCATAGACCCCCAGAGTCTGCACGTCCTTGGTGATGGCCACCATATACCCTTCTTTTAATGTGCGCTGACCTGCAGAGGAAATACACACAGGAAAATAGAATTAGTCAAACAGTCCTGCCTGTTACACTTATGGCCCACCATACCCCTTCACATCACCATCTACACACACATGGCCCAGCACACAACCAATACACCGCCCAGGGGACATCCACCCACCCCCCTTTCATGATGCCTTCACACACACCAATCCATGCCTTCATGCCACATGCATCGTGCACACAGTGTACTCACCTGTTGGTCTGGAGGCCCATACAACAGTCTGTACTGGGTAGGACCCCATCCACCAGTCTCTCTAACTCCTCTGAAGTGAAGGTTGGGGCCCTTTCCCCAATCACACAAGCCATGGTAGGTTCCAGACACAGGTCACAGCAGCACATGCAGTGTAGGTCCTCTCCTGTTGAAGATCAGAAAGCAAGTGTGAGATGAGATAGAAAATTGCGGTCACATCCGTGGCGGTGCATACCGTCACCGCCGACATAGATCACCATTGGCCACTGTAACCAATAGGGTCCAATGTTAACCAATGAGGAGTTGTATGGCGATTCCTGACCGCCTCTGCAACGGCGCACAACATCAGCGGAATTACCTCACTTCCATCTGTCCCTCCACACAGGACAGGCGGACGCCATTTCAGGGGAGGGAGGCAGCCCTGGATAATTGCTGCATCACTGGTGAAATTAGGGCATACTGTACAAATCACACTTACCCATTACAAGTTAACAGCATGCAAAGTTCTGTTGTAGCCCCATTGTTCAGTCTGTGACCGGCTCCTCACTCTGTTGCCCCATAGATTGCTACTGCTGCGGATGAATAGGAGATGGAGACATACCCCCATGTACAGACCCCTGGTGGACTTGGCAACAATGGAGGACAGCCACATTATCCTCATCTATAGACTTGACAGGGCCACAATCACAGCGCTGTGTGCCCAATTGGAGCCTGACCTGATAACTGCTATCTCTCACCCCACTGGGATTCCCCCCTCTTGTGCAAGTTCTATCAGTGCTCCATTTCCTGGCAACTGGTTCTTTACAAGTGACAGTGGGCTTGGCTGCAGGAATGTCACAGCCAACATTCTCAATTGTGCTAACAAGAGTGTTGGCTGCCCTGATTAAACACATGTGCAGCTACATTGTATTTCCCCAGGTTGAAGATTTGGCCACAGTGAAGGCCGAATTCTATGCAATGGGACATATCGCCAACATAATTGGGGGGATTGATGGAACACATATTGTATTTGTCCCCCCTGTCAGAATGAACAGGTGTTCAGAAATTGGAAGAGTTTCCACTCTATGAATGTACAGATGGTGTGCTTGGTGGACCAGTACATCTCCCAAGTCAATGCTAAGTATCCAGGGTCAGTGCATGATGCCTTTGTCCTGAGGAATAGCAGCATCCCAAATGTGATGGGCCAACTACAGAGGCACAGGGTGTGGCTAATAGGTGAGCCCTGGTTCCCACCCAGTGGATGTTGGTGTATGGGTATGGTTTGAGCCATATGGGATAGTGTGTGGCTAAATGTTGTCCCTCAAAATGTACAGGTGACTCTGGTTACTCCAACCTATCATGTCAGTTGACCCCTGTGAGAATTGCCAGGACAAGGGCAAAAGAACGTTGTAATGAGGCACATGGGCAAACCAGAAGGATAATAGAAAGGACCTTTGGTGTCCTGAAGGCCAGGTTCCAGTGCCTCCATCTAACAGGTGGATGGATCCCTGTGCTACTCACCCAAGAAGGTCTGCCAGATAGTAGTGGCATGCTGCATGTTCCACAACCTTGCCCTGAGACGCCATGTGCCTTTTCTGCAGGAGGAGGAGGCTGGAAATGCCTGTGTGGCAGCAGTGGACCCTGTGGACAGTGAGGATGAGGAGGCAGAGGATGAGGATGAGGAAAACAGAACATCAGTGATCAGACAATACTTCCAATGACACACAGGTACGACAGTGTTACTTCACATATCAATGACATTTGTTTGAATTTCTATGGCACTGGCATGCTGTTGTTTCCCACGTCTATGCCCACTTACTGTACCCTTTGGCAATTCATTTTGCAGATGTTGGTGACCTCACATATGCTCCTGGTGCGATCACTGCAGTCAGCTATAGGTCATTAATCTATGCTCATTTTCTGTACAGTTGAATTGCAATGTTTGTACCTGTTTAAATGAATACATACTTGAAACATTTGACATGCTACAAACTTCTTTTTTTTCCAAGGGTGTTTATTGAAATGCTAAAATATTGAGTGGAAAGTGCAAGGGGATGGGGTGATGATGGAAGAAAGTCCAGGGTATTGTTCTAGTCTGTTTGTAGCACAGGTGCATTGTCCAAGGGGACATAGGAAGGGGAGCAATGGCAGTTCAAGGTAGACAGGGTGACTGAGTGGGAAACAAGGGTGACAATCAGGAGAGTCTCATTTCCTGGTGGGGTTCTTGGCGAGTGTCTCTGGCGTCTGTCTGGATGGCAGGGAACGTTTTCAGGGTGGCTCTCCTTCTGCAGGGTGAGGGGTGTTGATGGCCTGTGAGTCCTATGACGGGGCCTCCTGGCCACTAGCGGCAGTGGAGGTGGAAGGCTGTTCAGATTTCTGGCTAGTGGCAGGGTCCTGCTGTTGTGTGACTGCCTCCCTCATAATATTGGCCATGTCAGCCAGCACCCCTGCTATGGAGATCAGGGTGTTGTTGATGGCCGGCAAGTCCTCCTTGATCCCCTGTTACTGTCCCTCCTGCAGCCGCCAGTTCTCCTGCACATTGTCCAGGATCTGGCCCATCGTGTCCTGGGAATGTTGATATGCTCCCAGGATCTCTGCAAGTGCCTCCTGGCGAGTCAGTTCCCTGGGCCTTTCCTCCCCCTGGCGCACAGCAGTCCTCCCAGTGTCCCTGTTGGCCTGTGCCTCTGTCCCCTCAACCGTGTGCCCACTGACCCCAGGTCCCTGATTGTCATGAGTTTGAGGTGTGCCCTGGAGTCCCTGTAGAGGTGGACACACTGCTGATGACGTGTCCTGGGGACAGAGGTATGGGTGCGCTGGATGGGTGCTGTGGTGGTGTTTCCTGATGAGGGAGGCTCTGTGGTGGTGTGTGACTGGGCCTGGGTAACCGTGTGTCCAGAGGTCCCTGGTGGGCCAGGTTGGTCATCCAGATCCTGAAGACCAGAGTTGCTGTCATCAGTGTGGGCCTCTTCTGTTGGGGGACTGGATATTGCTGGCACCTCCTCTTCTCTGACATTGGCTGGGGTACCTGTGGGGATGTAAATGATGTGTTATGTTTTCTGTGTCTGACCTATTGTGTGTTGGTGGCTTGCCCTCTTTGGTTGTATTTTCCCTGGCAGCTTTCACTTTTGTATGTTGGTGTATGATGGGATAGCTAATTCTCTATAGTGTGCATGCTTTAGTGATGAGTGTCCATGCAGGGCTGTGAGTGGTGACCATGCATTGGTAGAGCATGCAGGGCTTGGTATTGGGATGAGTGAGATGTGATGGTGGGGTGTGTAGGTAGTGGTGGAGTGATGGGAGTGAGGGTGGGGGTATGTGATGGCATGCAGGTAGGGAGGTGATAGTAGTGAAGAGTTGACTTACCAGAGTCCAGTCCTCTACCTACTCCGGCCAGGCCCTCAGGATGCAGTATTTCCAAGACTTGCTCCTCCCATGCTGTTAGTTGTGGGGGAGGAGGTGGGGGTCCACTGCCAGTCCTCTGTACAGCGAGTTGGTGTCTTGCTGCAGTGGAACGTACCTTCCCCCGTAGGTCGTTCCACCTCTCCTGATGTCATCCCTAGTTATTGGGTGCTGTGCCACGGCGCTGGCCCTGTTCACGATTTTCCTCCATAGCTTCATCTTCCTAGCTATCGATATCTGCTTCACCTGTGCTCCAAATAGCTGTGGCTCTACCCTGATCATTTCCTCCACCCTGACCCTTAGCTCCTCCTCTGTGAAGCGGGGGTGTCTTTGTGGTGCCATGGTTGTTGTGTGAGGTGTGTAGGTGAGAGTCTGTTGGGTAATGTGTTGGGATGTGTGATGTGGGGTGCATGAGTGGTGTATAGGTGTGAGTAGTGTGTGGCTCTGGTTGTGTCTGGGGTCTTGCTGTCTCTCTGGTGGCAATTGTTTGTAATGGTAAAGGGTTGCGGGTAATGTGGGTGTGTGTTTTATAGTGGTGTGAGTGTGTGGGTGTGGTGTGTGTATTGGTGTCAGGTGTGTGTTGTTTGAATTGTACAATGTGGTGTTGTTTTGTTTGTGTGTGCCCATTTTGAGCGCAGCGGTATGCACCGCCAATGGTTTACCGCCATTGAATGTCCGCCGTGGTGATTCATGGGTCATAATGTGATGACCATTGTTCTGATGGTGTAATGATATATTTTTCATGTATTATTTTGCCCTGATTTAATAATGTTTCTAAATTCTATAACTATAATTGTAGTCCTAAATCCTAAACTGCTGTATTTATTTTTTGATCAGTATACCTACTTCTCTTGAGCCTGTGGTATATCCTGCATGAGCCACTAATTTGTACCCCTATCTGTCCAGTGCTTGGTAGGTATTACCCTTTATATGGGTTTCCTGAAGGAGGACCACATCTGGAACTTGTCATTTAACATATCGAAGAATGACTCCCCATTTGATTTTGTCTGCCACGCCATTTACTTTCAAGGATAGCAGCTTATTCGCTGGCATGTCAGCTTATCCTCCCATAAGTGTAGGTAGTCATGGTGACATCACAGCTGGACATAATGTCTGGCCAATTGGAGGCACGGGGAGGGGAAGCCAAGTGTATGACTCTGTCAGAGTGTAGTGCCAGTGCAGCAACAAACAAAAACTACAACCTTGTCCTCCAAAACAAGCAAGAATAAAAGGAAAAACCCCTGAACTCACCCCCCCTCGCTTGTCCCTCCATGGCGGATGCCTGCCCACCCCCAACTTTGCAGAGGTTTTCTGTGGGGGTCTGAACTTTCTCAGTTCCAGATTTGTTGGGTCTGTCGTGGGGCAGAATGAACTTATCAAGTTTCGTCTGGTGGGCAGCAAATGCACCTTGTCCCCTGGTCAACTTTACTGACCACTAGTGTAATATCAGGATCAAGGCTATCAGGGGTAGTTGCACTGCCAGTCAGGGGTATCCTAAAATTAGGAACTTCTTGCAAGACCTGTCGGTTTTCCCACTGTTAGCCCTCCAGGTGTAGCGTTAGTCTTAATGAGTCATGCAGGAGTAAATCAGAAAAGGGGTTGGGGATCAGTGTTTAATGGTCATAGGCAAAGGCCAGCTGTGCTGAGACAGTACAGGCCACAGGCATTCATCTTTAATGGCAATTGAGATGGACCTCCCCCTCGTAGGATTCCTCCACTTTAATTAATGTCACACCACAGTCACATCGCATATGCTATAGTCACAGGCCAAAAAAGAGACATGAGGGGGAGAGAAAACCCCAGGGTGACTGAAGGGTTGGATGTCAGACCTCGTTTATTGGGTAGTGGTGGCAGTTGCTGAGTCTTCATTAGTCTACAGTGGGGCCCCATGGAGGATAGATTGCTTCTCCTTGCCCTCCAGGCAGTAATGGAGGGCCAAATTGTACCGTTAGCAGGTTTGGTTGCCCCCCCACTGGAGATATCCAACATTTTACCCAAGTCGTAGGACCCAACTCAGGGGCACGTATTTGATTCGGAATTCGTACCTGGTGCCGAGTAGACTAGGCACCCCTTCTAGGTCACTAGGACACATATCACAATTTTTCACAGGGCCCCTGTCACTTATCTGGGGGCCCCACCGGCACCATTCTTCTCATGTGGGTAACTACGGGGAGACTCTGGTAACTGTATGGCAGGGCTGCTCGGCCCCTGTGCAATAGATGGCTTTTCGCAGCCACTGTGCAGCCGGGTCATGCTCCCTGACGGCAGGGCTGCTTCGCAGTGCGTTGGAAGGGCCCGCTCCATCGTCACCCATTAGGTGGAGCTATCGAAGTTTACATTCATGACAGCCCCCACATAGGTCAGCAGAGGGGCAATTGTGCTGCACTGCTGTTCTTTGGTAGTCTCCCGGTGCCACACTGTCACACTGAGTGGTGCGCATAAAAGTGATAGTTATACAAGGCCACGTTCTCCCACATTGCAGTACACTGCACTTAGGAATGCCGGCTGTCCCTTAATGTGGAGCACAGAAATGGATCTCTATGGTATCCTCGCAGCTTCCAGCATATGAAACAGTTTAGCTGGAGCTGCAGGAGATGGATTACAGCATGGAAGGTAGGGGATTGGGTGGGTAAAGCATGGGAGCCGATTAAGCAAGCAACCATCTTTGTCGGAAGTCGGCCAGGCCTACCGGACTAGGTAATATTGAACTGAGTGTCATGACCTGGTCATAGGGCCCACACAACCTTAAGCTTCCAAGGGTTCCACATCACTTGACCTTAGAAGTGGCCGATTGTCACTGGTGGTTTTTCCCCTTGACCACAAGTGTTATAGTTTTCATGCATTATTTTGCACTGATTTAATGTTACATCAAAAATCAAAGACTCCGGTTATACGTATGCAATTCTTTTCATTTTGGTGTTTAAATTAATGTAAAAATACACTTTATTTTTGTAAATTGGTGTCAGATTTCTATTGAGGAATGTTGTGCGTAGGTGGGTGTTACAAGGAGTGTCATTTTACAAACCCATTTTACAAACTACTTTTGGCCTGCACAGTTGTCTTCCACCAAAGAGTTGACTTCAGGATCCCAAATGTCCTTTCCATTTTGGATCTGGTACTGTGATGTGCAACAAGCATTACACCTCCACTGGAGTGTTTGGGTTTCCAAATAGTGTCATGAGCTACAGTGATAGCACATAGCCCTGGTCACCTATAGACAAAAGGAAGATACAGGGTGCTGATGTTGCTCAACATCACTGATTAGATATGGGTATATGTCTGGATGGTACTTGTAAAAGCAGCTTATTGTAAATGGGCCAAATACCGAGTGTCTATGTCACAGATTCCAAAAGTGACATTCTGAGAAGATGAAACCAACATCCTGGGAACAAGATAAGCTTTACAGCAGTGTGAGATGTTTCACTGAACACACGAGGGACATTTTTCATCACGGGTGATCTCCAAATCATTAATTAGTGAAAGTTGCAGAGCTCTGCTTCACAGCATGTCATTCTGATTCCATGAGATAGATTTTTCTTGTGATTGTAATCACACTGAATGGTCTTTTGCTACCACCCAGATAATACGCTAGCACTTGTTGCTCAGTGAGTGACTTTCCAGGTCTTGAGTATCTACTTAGTTGTATATGTGAAGGGATGCCCCATTTGCACAGGGGATATTGTCTAAGTGCAAGTTGCATATTTTACCACCTTGTGGGCATAATCAGCCTCAAGTACATTTCTTTTGAGTCGCCCACCCCCTCAGGAAAACAACCATTTCTTCTAAATTGTTCAGTATCTACAGCTACAGTGCTTGAAGGGCTGCACAGCAGCAAGTTGCATTCAAATGGTAAACCATTTTGTTGTGCTCTTCCAGCAATCCTTGTATCAAATATGTTTGGTAGCTACCATTTTGGCCTGAGGTACAAGTAATCTTGGTGTATCATGGGTGTTGCGGTTATTAATTATACACTCCCAATTAAACAGATGTTCTGGTGCCAGTTAGTGACAGGGAGTGTGGTAGTTTACACCAGAGACCAGCGACTGTTCAGATGCATATTACTGTATAACAAACTATGATCATCTTCTCAACAAATTCATATTCTTAAAAAACTAAACTGGATGTGGTGTTAATCAGCAGTAGTGATAATGTCATGCTAAGACTCCACACACCTGAGAGGGTAGGTGGCAGAAGACCTTTTACATTTGCAGCAGCGTTTTTAACATTTGGTCCACAGAGACAGTTCATGCATATATAGGTTTATTTTGCTCTATTTGGATCAATGCTCACAGACGAAGAATGTGTAAGAATGTGTTGAGAGCTATGTTGGGATACATCCATATTGTGAATGTGATTTGTATCTTTGATATATAAAACCACTGTGGACCTATACATGTTATCCTATCATAGGTAACAATGCTCAATTTCTATAATAGAGAGGTGACCTTGATTAAGCTTACTTGAAGTATGTAGCTGTTTTTGTAGCTGAGACTTACACAACATAATTTACACTCCTCTTACCTATCTGTGAAGTGTCTTATGTCCATGGAGACGGTGACATCAGGCACACATACACACACAGACATCAATAAGCAGAAACATGTTTCACTTCTGGTCTGTGTATATCGTGATGGGATGCCTGGCTCCAAACAAGTAGTGGCGCTATTCTTCAAAAACAGCTGTTATGGCCAATAACTTGCGGTCAGCAATGGGATAATTTCTGTCTGGTGACAATAACTTTAGCAAATAATAAGCAATAGGATGCATTTGGCCTATCTCCGTGTCTCTTTGACAGAGAATTTCTCCAATGGCCAACTGCAAAGCATCTGCTTCTTCAGTGAATAGGTTGGGGTGCATAAGCGCAGGTGCAGTGATTAATATGCCTTTGAGTTCTATTCACTCCTTTACTGAGAAGCCGGGTAATGGGAGCGATTATGTTAGATAATTTGTCAATAAATATCCTATAAAAGTTGGCAAAGCCAAGGAAACTCTGAACTGTTTTAAAGATGTGGGACTAGACCAATTTACTACTGCTTTAACTTTCTTTGGGTCCATACCCACTCCCTTGGGATTAAGGCCCAGATTTACAAGAAAATGACGCAGTGCGATGCTGCGCCAAATTTGTCAGTGCTGCGCTCCATCATTTTCAAAATGCAGGGATGCACCGTATTTAATAGAATATGGCTCATCCCTGTGTTGCCCCTGTGCCAGTGCTAAATATTTTGCCGAGCGCCAACGCAGCCACCCTTGTGCCATGGTGCAAGGATGACTGTGCTGTGGAGGAGATTGATTTTGTGCAGGAAGGGACACTTTCCTCTACAAAAACAATCTTCAATGTCCTTTTGCTCTCTCTTTGTGTGCTGTGGAATGGAATGGGTGCTACTGTGACTCACCCAAAGCAACACCTATTGCACGCCCCTTCCACGCAAACTGCTGCTTGTGAAGGGCCCGTATTTACAAGGTGGCGTTAAGCCACAAAAAGTGACTTAGCGCCACCTTGTAAATACGGTGCAATGCATAGCACCACCGGAGTGTACCAAAACCCTTTTTTAAGGCCATGTAAATCTGGCCCTAAGAATATAGCCCAAGAATTAAACTTCAGTCGTATCGAGAGTAATATTTTCCAATTTGACATTTAGGAAGTGTGTTTGTAGTTGTTGAAGAATGGCCCTGACTTGTACATGCTCAGACATGGTTCTTGAAAAGTCATCTATGTAGACCACGCAGCAAACATCTATGAAGTCCCTTACCACATCATCGATGAAGAACTGAAAAGCTGCTTGTGCATTGCAGAGTCCGAAAGGCATGACCTGCTATTCATAAAGACCAGCTTATGTTTGGAAAGCTGTCTTCCATTCATCATTCTTTTGGACTCACACCAAATGGTATGCCCCGTGCAGATCCAGTTTGCTGTACATGATAGCATCTTCTATCATATCTAATAAGGTGTGGATCAATGGCAAGAGATGCCATTTTTTAATAGTCAAATTGTTCACTGCGCGGTAGTCAATACATGACCAAAGCTTCCCCCCTTCGGTACAAAAAACAAGGGTGATGTCACTGGGGACTACGAATGTTGAATGAATTCGTTAGTAAGATATTCATCCAAGTAGGCATGGAGGTGGTCGTTCTCCTTCTCAGTGAGTGTGTAGATTTGGCAACAGGATAGTTTCACCCTCTGTATTAAGTCTATCCTTCAGTAGTAGTCTCTGTGTGGTGGTATAATGTTGGCCTTCTGTTTTTCGAAAACATCGGCTATGTCGGAATCAGCTTTGGACAAACCTTCAATAGCTAATACACTGTTGACATGCCTGGGAAAAGCATGACTCTGGATTGTGTGTTACTAAGTAGAGTTCTGGACACGTGCTTGCACAATAGGTGGAATGAAATAACAGAGACATTTGATCTCAGTCAGTCTGAGAGTTGCGTATTGTCAAGCATGGAATTCCTAATGTCAGTCGGAACTGTGTAACATCAATGTGTAATGTATATGTTCTGTACGTGAATTGTTACATCTCATACTCAAACTCTCAGTATGGTATTGGATTGGTTCCAAGGTTAACTCCTTCTCGTCCACAGCTCTAACCACTTCAGGCTTGCCTTTTGGCACATTCTGAAAGCTTAAGGTTTGTATCATGTGTGAAAATGAAGATCCCGGTGTCCCCGAAATCTATGAGAGCCTCTACACTCCAGGATTCTTGGGACTCAGGGATTAGTATCACAGATGTACTAAGGTGATTATGTGTCAAACAGAGAGTTAACTTGTAGGTTTCACTTAAAGATAAACCTGGTAGGTTGACCTCAATGGCTATCGAGTGAATTTGTTTTCTGCCTGCTTAGTAGCTGCAGCAGACCCGGAGGTAGTACTTGGTTTATTCTTCTTAGTTTTGAGTGGGCCTGTAGGGCACTCTTTGACAAAATGTCCAGTCTTCTCGCAATATAAAGACTGGTTGAACTTTCTACGCGTTCTCTTTCTTTGGTGGTGGTGTCCCTATTTGCATGGATTCAGGATTGTGGGGCTTGTTCTAGGAATCACTTATACTATTTTTGTCCCTTATGACAATTACTCTGTGATCTGATGACTTCCCTCTCTCCCCTTTCTTTTTTGAGAGATGGTCGTTCAGTTTAATGACCAAATCTACAAATTCAGCACAATTTTCTTGTGGGTCTAGGATTTGAGACAATAAGGGCCTGATTTATGAAAAGTTTGCGCCGCCTTTGCATCACGTAAAGGCAGTGCAAATTTACAAAATATAATTGTATTTTGTAAGTTTACGCCGCGTTTGCGTCGAAACATGATAAAAAGGCTGTGCAAACTTTTCATAAATCAGGCTCTAAGTCTATTAGCTCGTTTTTTGCACCATAGTGCCGCCATTGCATCTTTTTGTTTGACACTAAGCTGGCTTTTCTGTTGTGCCATATTTCCAAAGTGGCGAAATGCTCGCAAGACGTCCGGCCAAAGGGACGCGCACACTTTAAAGAAGTGCACTGCTCCCTGCTGCCACCTGGCAACAAGAGGCCGACCCCTTCCTGAAACTCGGTTCAGGACGGGGCGCTGAAAAATAAAATGGTAATAAACAAAGTTTATTACCATTTTATTTTTCTGTCCTGGAGGCATTTTTCTTAGCTGGGCAATGCTCCTCCACTCTCGTAGAGGGGCTGGCCCTGCCAAGAACCATTTCTCAGTTATTTTAAGGCTGTGTCCAAAAATGTGAAACCAAATGCCCCCTTTTGCATGTAGAAACCACAAATTTGAGTTCTTAAAAAGGAACTGAAAAACCTACTGCTCTTGTTGTATTGGTACCTGGCAATGTAAACTTTCAGTCATAAATTGAGTATGTTAGATTGCCTCTCATCATGCATATTTGCATATTTCTTAATTCTTTCATTTAAGTTGTGATATGATGTGTGTTCTATCTTAAATAATCACTTTACAGTGTCGCTGCCTGCTATAAGTTTCATATAAACTCGTTGATGTCTAAATCCCATATTTCTGACGCATCTTCTGTTTGATTTTTCAAGGCAATAATGGTCTGTCCTCATGTAACGTGTACTGACACTGCTAGGTATTACACACGATTTGAAAACTGAAACTACATAAATAAATAAAATAAAATAATTACAATATCATTAGCGAGGCTATTATATAGTTCGTGAACAAGATAGAATGGCCTCCCTTGTGTTTTAACTCTTTTGAGTTTGATTGTTTGTAGCTAATTACATGAACAATATTTTAATATTCAAACCAGAGAATTATTTTTTAATTCAGAGGCTACATTGTTTTTGGCACAGTGTGGCCTGCGGAGGACCTTGAATATTGCCCTTCTGGGGCAGTGGCATAACAAAGGCCCCTGCGGTGCGGGGGGCGATCTCCAGTGGGGCCCCTCAACGTAGCACCAGGCCTTAGTGAGCCCTGAGGGAGCCTCCTTCAGGTTTGTAACGACACTTCACTGTGGGGCGGTAACCAATGAAATTTTACTGTAATGCACTGCTTCTTAAAGGACCCCCGGAAGGCAATGGATAATTGTATTTCAGTAGGCCCAGATAAATAGAGTTGCTGTTGCTAAAATCAAGACGTACCACTCTAATTCTTGATTAAAGACAGAGCATTTAGGGCATTTACCCTGCAACACACAGAGGCATAACCAAGGCATTGTGTCAAGACCATAGGTCATTAATTTCTTTTTCCAAATATTTGAGATTTAATTTTTGGACAGAATGTTTCAAATCACTCTTAGTTGATGGGTGCCTAATTATATAATCATTCTTACAATTCCCAATCTAAACAATTACAGCAAACCTGGAGAAGGTTAATTTCAGGTGATTTAGAACAACCAGGGCCAGATGTATGTCCATTTCATTTTGTGAGTTGGAATTACTGACTCGCAAAATGAAATGTACAAATGTGTGTCAGACACATTTAGCGATCCCATTGGGGCCGCAAAGACCTACCTCATCAGTATTCATGAGGTAGGCGGCAATTTGCGACTCCATTGGGAATGGCCGCACTCACAGGGATATTCACCTGTTTGGGGACAGCTGACCACCATATCTGTGACTGCTTTTAAATAAAGGAGTTTTTCTTAAAGAAAATCGGGATGCATTTCAAACAAAAAATGAAAAGATTTCTTTTCATTTTTTCAGAATAGGCAGTGGCCCGTGGGACCACTACCTGCTCTGTAAAAATAATTACGCTTCCAGTCACAAAGGGGAAAGGCTCCCTGGCGGCCCCTTACCGGTTGCAAATTGGTTACTAGCAAATTGAAGATGGTGGCAACTGTGAATGTTTTCTGACTGCGTGCGTGGTCACAAAACATTCCTACATGTGAGTGCGATTTGGTAATAGGAAGGGATGCCATAAACACGCTCCTTCCTAATACCAAATCACAAACTCAAAATGCGATTTGCTAAACAAGTTACCATGTCATATTTTGGATTGGTACATAGAAAAAAAAAATTCCGGTAGCAAACGACCTAATGGGCTGTTTGCAGCCACAAAAATGCTTCGTACATCTGGCTCCCAGTTCCTAACTTTGCATATACGTTTGCTAAAGGCCTAGAAATCCCCTAACGCAAGTTGTGTTTCTATCTATTTTTGGTGCATCCTGTCATTTCAGGTTGCACCCAAAATGACTATCAGGTTATGACAGGAACAAGTGTTCTTGTGAGGTCTATGTCCGATATTGCCCTCATAATCTTTAAGGTATTAGAATCCCTGTGAGATCATATCTGTATTGCATAAGGCTCTCACTTTTTTTCTCCTCATGTTGGAATCAGCTTCGCAGCCTGAGGATGATCCATCAAGCATGCTCTGTATGGAAAGGTTGTCATACAATGTTGGGGATGGCCAACACAGAGTTGCCACTTGTGGAGTCCAATGAAGTCTGGGGTCGGTCATGGTGAGGAAAACTCTGGGTCCAGCTAGTGACTGGACCAGGCCACAAGGCCCTACCAGTTCAGCATGAAAGTAACCTAACAGGGCCATATCCGGGCAGATATTATTGCCCCTGGAGAATAGCTAGACAGTCTTCACCTGGCCAGATTTAAGCCATTGACTTTTCGATTCCCTGGGTTAGCCTGTACCAGAGCCTACCATCAATAGATGTAAGACTAAGGGAACGGAAAGCTGACACAGAACGCAGACCCTCTGATTTCTTTTTAGGAATCAGTGGTTCATGCTCTATTTCATGTGAATAGTTTTAGAGCATCAGCTGTGATCCTGATCCACTGCCATTGGGTAGGATATTGTGACTATAACTTGGGCCCCAAGGTTACTATAACACGTGCCCCCGCCATGCACAGTTTTTTTGTCAAAACGTTTACTGCAAATAATACATTGATATTATCAATGATGCTATCAAATATCTCAGGAGTGATATAATTTGTGAGGCGATTAGCAGTGCATGGTGAGGGCACAAATTATAGTTATCTTAGGGCAGGAGTTATAGTTACAGCCAGACCATGTGACCAACCCATATAACAACCCAACCCCGCATGGACCCCCTTTTCAAGCCGATCTAACTCCGGAGACCCCAGCCCCTGAGGCCTGGCCTAGCTATTTTGGGGGGCAGGTGGGCTCGTTGGCCCCCCTCCCAAGGCCGATCTGAGCCCCGGGAACCCCATCCCCTGGGGCGCAGCCTAATTATTTATTTTTTTAGGGGAGGGGGCTGTGCGGCTCCTCCCCAGGGCTGATCTCTGCCTGGGGGGGTGCATCCCCGGCGGCCCAGCACTGTGATCTGGGTACCCCCCAGGACACCCAGTCTCAATGTTGGGCACTGTGGGAGGAGAATGAATGCTCCCACAGTCCCAGCTGGCTCCCCGCCTCTAGCAGGAGCCAGCATTGCTGTTACTAAGAGGGACATGCTATAGCAACTCCTTCTCTGTGAGAGCAGCTTCCTCTGTCTCTGGCAGGCAGACAGAGGAAACCTCCACTCCAATGAAGGGAGAGCTGTTTGATGGTTCTCCCTTCATCGGAGCAGAGAGTTTGCTGGGGCTTGGCAGCAGCTGTCAAAGCTGCTGCCAAGCCCCAGCAAACAGCTATGTCCCATGAGTGGGCACCCCACTACAGAGCAGGAGCCAGCCCTGGGGGTGGTGGTCCCCAGGGCCATCAGTGGCTCCTTGAAGTGGGCTGTGCTGTCCCCCTCCAATGAAGAGCCCGGGAGGTGGTGGTCCCCAGGCTTCAGAGGGTCCAAAACTGAGCCTATTCATTCTTTTAGTATTATTCCCGGTGAGGTGGTGGTCACCCGGGGCAGTGAGGGGGGCATGTGGCCCCCCACATGATATTTTTTCTAAGCTCCGGGGAGGTGGCGGTCCCCAGGGCTGTGAGGGGCTGGACAGCCCTCTCACAGCTAATATACAACACCTCCAGGTCTTGGCCCACCCAGGGGCTTCTGAATAACAGAATGCAAGAGCCTGTGCTTCATTTTTTAATTTTTTTTTTACCATGGATTCATGCCCCTGTTGTGATTCTTTGGCAACTATTATAAAAAAAAGTGTTTTTTAGCCTGGAGAGGGGTTCTTTTGGGACCACACCACCGGAGCTAAGGGGTCAGGGTGTCACTACCCTAACCCCTTTTCTTTATTTTTAATCTTTTTTCTGGGACCTGGCTGAAACCGAGTCCCAACATGGCTGCCAACACTTCCTTGTTGAAGTGTTGGCAGCCAATCAGAT
This sequence comes from Pleurodeles waltl, assembly GCF_031143425.1. Classification (NCBI taxonomy): domain Eukaryota; kingdom Metazoa; phylum Chordata; class Amphibia; order Caudata; family Salamandridae; genus Pleurodeles; species Pleurodeles waltl. The sequence goes on from NC_090437.1 coordinate 320,695,072, forward strand.
CTCAGCACAAGATCGGGAGGGGTCACGAATCCTTTGCATCCCTATAGATACAAATCTGTATTTCCTTTAATTTCTCTACAACTACTGAACTGATTTACATCAAATAACAAAACATCTTCTTTCTGGACCACCAAATTTGGTGTAATTCCATCCAGTGGTTTCAGTGCTATCACTGTACATAATCCCTATGGAAAAATGAATGAGAGAAATATATATATATGTATATATATATATATATATTTATATATATATATATATATATAGAGAGAGAGAGAGAGAGATAGATAGAGATAGATAGATAGATAGATAGATAGATAGATAGATAGATAGATAGATATTTTTTTTTATTAAAAAAGATGGGAAACACTCCATAGCAAAATATCTCTTTATTCACTCATAAACAGTCAACGTGTTTCAACACAATGGTCTTGTTGTGAATATATATGAAGATTTAGTCAAACTTACATTTTTGTGTCAATATTCTGTTCCACAATATTTATATATCATCACACTATTTTACTTAGCATATTAAAATACAAAATGATAATCTAAACAATACTAGTTAAAAAAAATAATGTAGATTAGGTAAATGAATAAATAAATATAATACAATAACTAAACAGTTTTTCAAAAAACACAAATATTAACAGTAACTCAAAATTAACAAATATCTAAATATATTAAGCAGTTTAAAAAATAAAATTAATATATGTATATATCAAATTAATAATGTTTACTGTATCTATCTATCTATCTATCTATCTATCTATCTATCTATCTATACAAAGGTTATTGTTTTGATACATGTGTGTGTGTGTTTTATTTGATAAATACCCTTTCAGACTTAGGCCATTATTTCTGAAACGTTTGTGCCACCTTTGCGTCATTTTTTTAAACGCAAAAGCAGTGCTAACTTAACTCCGCAAAGGCAGTGCAGAAGGTGGGAGAGGATATTTAGAGATTGTACAACCATCCTTGGGCTCAGGGAACAAGATATGATCACGACTTATGACTGAACTGGGAGTCAATTGTATGCCTGCTGCACCACATTGCGCCAGACATTACTCAAAGAGTGGAAACACCAACAACCATTCCATCCATGATCAAACTCCTTGTGTCCTCCATATGCTGGCATCTGGGTCTTTTCAAACAATGGCCGCACAAGTGTCTTGTATCTCCCTGCCATCCTTCTCGGTCTTCCCTCTAAAGGTCCTGGATGCAATCATACGCCTCACACCCCACCACATCTGCTTGCCAAACACCCAGCAACTGCAGCAGGAGATCAAGCAAGTTTTCTCTGAAATTGCTGGGGTTCCCGCATGTGCTGGGTGCAATGGACTGCACCTATGTCTAACTGGTGCCACCTGCAGCAACTGAACACCTATACAGGAACCGGAAGCACACCCATTCCATAAATGTGCAGGTCATTGTGGACCACCGTGGGCTCTTCACAAACATCCTTGCAAAATACCCCGGCAGCGTACAAGATGCATACATATTCCAGCATTCCACCATCAATGAGTGGTTCAAGATGGCCAATATGGCAATGGCCTACTCATAGGTAAGCCACCATACCAATCAGTACACAGACAGCATACAAACCTTGTAGGACAAACAAGACATACACCACACTAAACACACATGGGCAGGGGAACACAGATGTAGACAACAACACATGCCATATGCCATACCACACCGCAATAATTGCACATCACGTATACACCCAGATGTACATAAAACAGCCACAACCTGACTGGCACACCGCGAGAGGACAGGTGGAGCTATGTCCCCTTTGCATTCAGAAGCTGAGCCCAAACCACTACCAGTGTCCACTGGTTGACACCTAAATACAGATCTCACGAACATTAACCAAACAATGAATAGCTCAGCTATGTGAATGGCATAGACCATGTCAATATAAAGAAAGTCACACATAGGCACAGCCCCACATTAATCATGGTGTACAAGCCTCTGGCAGCACCAATATCAAATGCCACCCAAGTGGTGCCATTACCAACTACATATCACCTACATATACCTGACATACCTGTAGTGTGCATATTCACCTGTCTGGTGCATTTTGTCGCACACATAGGAATACAACATTACTTGCCGTGAAAGACCATGGGGCAGAATAATGAGAAATGGTGCAGCACCTACTCCAATGCCACCTTACATGCAGCCCTTAGAGCCCCCTAACACCACTATGGGTGTCCCATGTACAAGAAATTGTCCACCATGGTGCAGAGTTTGTGCAATACTGTAAAGATCATGGATACAATAGTAGGGCTCTGTAGGAGTACAGAGGACATACCTGACCTTTCATGCACTGTACTTAGTGATCCATATAAACAAACGCTGTGCCCCCTACCAATGTCTGCACTGTGCATGTGTTGAAAGTGTCTGTGAGAAATCATGTATAGGAACTGTGGAGATTCCAATGCACCAAATTTTGCCCATCCTTCAATTGTGTGATTCGCACCCTAGTACACTTGCCTCAAAGGGTCACTAAGTGGCGCACTGCATGAGTAGTGCCACATGGTAACATGGAGGCCTGAGTTTGGCTTTGTAGGGCTACCATGGTGTCCCTACATATGACACCACTGTGGTGCAAGGAGGTGGTAGGTTCCACCAACAATAGGACAGTGCCTCAAATATGAACAACACAACACATAATTGCAATGGTTAAACCATCAGTTTGGATTTAATTTGACAATCCCCAGGTCCCTGAGCCACAACCCAAGATTGTCAAGTCCATCAACACAAATCTATTAAACCATTTTACAACATACACTATACCAGAAGCAAGTCAGAGTCACCACTACACCTAAAAATAACAACTGCCATGGTATATACCAAACCACTATCAAGCTTTACAAACACATCTACCTTCATTTCTTTGCAGCCGATCAAGGTTACTGCATACAGCCATGGGTCATGAATCCGTTTGCCAATCCCACAACGGTGAAAGAACGTGCATTTAATGAAGGCCACAGAAGAACACGCAATGTGATGGAGAGGACATTTGGGCTTCTACAGTCAAGGTTTAGGTGCCTGGCCCTGACAGGAGGAAGCCTGTTGTATGCTCCACCACTGGTATGTAAGATCATACTGGTCTGTGCAATCCTGCATAATATATGTATATAGACACATTTTCCCTGCAATGAACAGGTAGATGTCTCCGACGAGGAGGATGATGACAATGATGCAGCAAATTTGGAGGGGGAACTACATAACACTGCCGCAGGAGTTCGCAGGTGACTACAAATCGTACAGAACTTTCACACATAGTGACTATACAATCATTATCACTTTGTAAATAGCACCAATAAAATACTTTGCACCTGAATCTCCTTGGTCTACTCATTCTCCACTACATGTACCATTGGAATGTAACTCAAACCTCAGAGAGCAGGCGAGAAACACAAATGTTACAAGTATGGCAGCAACATAGTTTGTGATTTAGGAGGGTCCAGCGCCTCCATGTCACATATCAATGACACGTAACTCACGGGCATGTCACTCTTGAAGGCCTAGATCCAGACACCACAACATATAATGTGCCGTCAAGTGGCCAATGTGCTAATACCTAGCCCTTTCACCACATCATCACCACGATTGCCAGAATGTATGCAGGGGAGGGCATACATAAGGTAGAGGCTGTTAACAAATGGTGTTGAAGTAATGTGAGAACTGAACAGTGTCACATCTCGGGGGGTGCTGTTTTGCCTGCACTGTGTATGTGTGACAAGGGGGGACATCATTGGACTATGGACCTTCAGTAACTGTACAGGGTTTGTAACCAATGTTAGTGGCAGACCCTGCACTGCATATCCATGGGATCATGTCCTGGCTCTGCCATTAGGCAGAACCCTGGCACATGGTGTGCTGTCAAAAAAAAAAAAAAGGGGGGCTAGTAAAAGGTGGGAGGTTCGGAGAAAGGACTCTTCTTCCTGGTCCTGTGTGTATAGCTCCCAACAATATCTCAATCAAAAAGGACTACACACAGTTCCATATGCAAGGTATCTCTGTAGACCAGGTAACAAAAAATGTGAAATATTTAGAGCAAGAGCCCTCACTCACCTTACGGTGACCTGCTTCATCATAGGGCTAAGCTCCTCGTCAGGCCGGCACTGCAATGCCTGACGGGCCCCACGAAGGGGCTCTTTGCCGGAGATCTTTAATAAGAAGAAGCCGGTCAGTGAAAATAGCAGATATAGGATTGGTATGAAAAAACTGTTAAAAATGGCTAGAGGTGAAGCATAGTTTATTAGGATAACTCTTCTCGGTCATGATTAAAAACAGATAAAGGGGGGGAGAAAATAAAGCAATGTTTAAACTCCCCAATAACTATTGTAAGGACACACCACAAGAGTGCCCAAATTAGAGTTCTACTGGAAGTAGACACAAGATCCCCTGTGCTACTTTTAGATGTCGGTCAACATGTTTCTCGCTAGTTAGTCAAAATAGATCTAGTGCGATTCATCAGGACCATGATACCTACCTAATCCTAAAATTATATACAGCCCATATTAGCGGATCACTAATTAATGGGAACCTGAAACAGAGAACAGAGGACATCAATCATAAGAGTAACACATGTATCTTAAGATGTGCTGAGTGTCAATAATTCATATCCACACACACGTGGAAAATTCCCTTCGGTGAAGTGTCTCACAACTTTGTGTCAAACACTAATAAACCACATAATATGGATAAAAACAACAAGGTGCTTACCCTCCATATACTAAACGATGGGCCCCATCGAGGAGAACAACAGGCTTCGGTAGTCCATGTAGTCTAAGTAAATAGAGAACATATACAGATCTTCAAGTGTTAATGAACACTAGTAATTAACATGAAAGCTGAAAAAATTTAAATACAAAAATATATAGAAGAGAGACACTACCCTCAGTATAAACATGAGTCACTCCCAACTCTAATCCAGGCTCGTCTAAATTAGATTAAAAATATATAGAGGTACGGGAAGTCCCTCAGGAATGATAACCATAGTGATCACGGTTGTATACAGAAAGAAAGAACAGAAAGGAACAAATAATGCACACAATCCATATCGATCCTAACAAGGAAGGCAACTCTAATCTATATGTCTAGGATCATTCTGACGAGTCACACGCCATAACACCTAAAGACATTTGTGGGAGTACAGGAAATGTCAAAGGAATAATCGTGGCAAAAGTAAATGAAATAAATATTCTGCATAGTCGATAAAAGTGTGTAGCAAAAATGTAGAAGTCTCTATGTAGAGAATCGTGAGGGTAATCCAAGCGCCGTTAAACCTTTTAATAATACGGCGCGCATTTAAACTAGAGCTCTCTCTAACTATGGAGGAGCGTAATAAATGGGATCTGTAGCAGGCTATTACAGACAGAGAAATCCTTGCATGCGGGCTACCCTCTTGAAGACAGAGTGCCAGCGCACGCTTAAATGGCGGCGCACTCTAACAATAGAGGCGCGTAATTGACAGCGCAAAAATAGCTTCTGTAACAAGTTTTTACAGAGTGAAATGAGGATCATAAGGATCCTTGAGTGCGGGCTGCATTCTGAAAGTCAGAATGCCGCCATGCATCGTTACTAGAAAAACGTACTTGAACGAAGTCCCACGTCTGCTGGTACACCTACGGTACCTCTGTGCTCGTGGAATATTGGAGAGTCACAGAGGGAGGGGCTTTAAAAACCAGTCAGAACAGGAGGGAACCATGGAAATCAGAGAAGGACTATAGAAAAGAGAGTCAAGGGCAACACAAAAAAAGGACAATGCGGTTAAATACCAATAGGAGGACTGTATATTGGTAAATAGAAATGGAAAACCTTATGTATGAAAAAATAAATATTGTAAATAAAACGAAAATCACTGACAGATGATGAAAAAATATCTATCATCAAAGGAGACAATACGCAAAAAACTATGTCGTATATGTTGGTCAGAAATACTACTGTACCAATGGGGGATTTTTGTAACGGAAAGTGAAGAAGGAATATATGCCCAACCATGAAGGGTGGATTTATCGATGGATAAAGCTGACCTAGGGAATTTCATCATTGAGTCCATTGATATGGGTTTGTAATCTATACACCCAATGTTGTTCCTTCTCGAATAGCCTGTTGTTATAGTCTTTATTATCCTTCACAGTTTCCAAGATGACCCACCTAAGGTCTTCAGGGGTGTGATGTTTTTCAATGTAGTGATTAGTTAATTTCGTAGCAGTCCGTTTACATCTAATTGTACTGCGATGTTCGTTAATGCAGATTTTTGCCATCCTGTTAGTCATACCTATGTATCTCAAATCACAAGGGCAAGTAATCATGTATACACAATTCCTTGTTCGACAGTTGGTATGTAATCTTAACTGCCATTTCCTGGGTAACCCCAAATCCAATTCTTGCGTGCTTATAGTTAGTGGGCAGATATTACACCCACCACAGGGGTGATGTCCCTTAACCCCTAACCACCCTCTTGTGCTGGTGGGGTTCGATTGTTTTTGAAGTATTGGTCTGGTATGGACCACTAGATCCCTGTGTGCTGTACCTCACTTATGACACACACATTGGTTGTGAAGTGCCCTATGGGTTGCAAGATAAATGAAGCAGCAATGGGTGCTGAATCACCATCCAAACATATGACCCATTGTCAGGATCTAAGAATAAAATGGGACAATGCACCACCAAATTATTGTTTGGGTGTAATGTAGGCAGAGTGTGTTCCACTCCCCATGTACATTAGATACACACTTGTCACACACATCTGCTGTGTTAACACATGCCTACTGCAATTCCAGATATACATGGAAGATGAATGCATGGATGTATGTCCTAGGTAGGAAAGGGTTTGCAAGTACCAACAATGGTTGACATGTATTAGCATGGTTACCTAGTATGCTCTGCATAACAACATCACACAGCACATAGCAATACACACCACTCTTTGCCCCTCACATGCCAGACCAAGAGCAAGTTATCAACAGTTACAAATTACCCCAAATATATTTTGGTCTCCAACATGACAATCATGTGTGGGATGTGCAACTATGTCCTGCAAAGTCCAAACATGTCGGAGACCTATTAAAAAAATGAATGGGAGTAGAAGTAGACACATTTGTTGCATTTGGCTAATGAAAAAAATAGCACTGTGATGATTTCACTCATCAATATGATTTGACAGTGGTGACGTGATTTTAATCCAGCCGTAGTCCACAGCATCCTCTGAGTACAAATTGGCATGGCTGCCACATACCTTACCATCCATTGGAGATAGGCCATCATATCTATTGTGTTGTTGGTATGTGTACATTTGTATAGAAGACATAACAATGTGGTACACCCACAAATAAGTGTACTAACACATATGTACACTCATAATACACATGTGCTAACATGTATGTGGACACAGTGTAGCTACACATGCACATATGCACAAGGTATAAGTCATTGCATGCATCACACACATAAACAAACATATAGGTTGAACATACTAATGTCACCATCAAGATATGCATGGATAGGCACATGCATGTAGCCATACCATTATAATGACATTATTGAATAGCCCATGTGACATGGTATGTGAATATGGGTGCACTCTAGGCCTATATAGCAAAATTCCACGCATTTCCGTCATACGTCTAAAATTTACGATGTAAATGGCTCAATTCCATACTCCGCAATGCCAGAAAAATGACACCTGGCCCCTGAGCATCTGTCGCAAGTCCACAGGCCTTTTCATGCAAAATGGGACAAAATTGACGCATGACCATCATGCATCAGAAATTTTGACGCAAATGTCTAAACTTCATACTTTTTTATGTAGCAAAACGACACCTGGCCCCTGATTGTATATTGCATGTCCACAGGTCTTTTCATGCACAATGGGACAAATTTGACGCATTACCGTCATTCATCAAAAAGTTTTACGCAAACGCCTGAAACATACTTTTCTATGCAGCGAAAGACACCTGGCCAGAGCGCCTATCGCAAGTCCACAGGCCTTTTCACTCACAATGGTACAAAATCGAATCATGACTATTATGCGTCACAAAAATGAGGAATAACCGAAAACGTGATGCACATGCTAAGGAAGTGGTGAAACAGGACATCCTGACTGTATACTTGGTACAGTGAGTTCACTTTCACTTTCACTTTCACTTCACAGTCTTGTTGTCTATGACTGTGTGAGGGTGTGTGGAGCTGGTGGTGTTGGTGGACTGGTGTTTTTGGAGTGTTTTTGTGCTGTGTCCTGTAGCTAGTGTGTCTTTTTTGTCTTTTAATCGGTCTTTGGTAGTGTTTTTGTACTGTATCTGTCACTGTATTGTGAGGTGTTTTTCTAGGGGTTGAATAGTTTCTTGGGTAGTTGGGATAGTTGGGGTAGTTTCACATTTTTATTCTTTCCCTGCAATTGCATTTGCAGTTAATATACACTGCATGATGTCAGGGAAAGGGAGGATGGGCAAGATGTTTGCACATGAGCTGAGGGCCTTCATTTTGCTTGTGTAGCATTATCTCCCTATGATGTTTGTACTGGGTGGCCGCATAATCCAGGGCTACCCCAAAGAGGCCAGGAACCTGCGGTGAGGCAAGGTGCTCCACCACCTGACACAAATATTTGGCACTGGACGCAATGACCACCAACTAAAACACCATTGGGATGACCTTTTTGCAAAGGAGCAAAATCTACTGGATCACCTGGGCATTGAGATTGGTGGAGCAGTTGGTAAGTATCACATTTACATACCAACACCATTACTTGCATGTGCGTGACAGACGCTGATAACGATGAGTGCAACATGTTTTGTCAAAGGATCTGGACATGTAGTATGCTGCCTGTTTTAAGAGGCCCAGCACCACCTTAGGGCTGCCATTGTAATATACAATTATGAAGCAGAGGCAGGGCAGAAGTGCCATCTTCCCTGCACAATCATAACACAGTTTTGTGATGCATGCATAGCTCCCCTCTGTTTTGAAGAGCAGAACATGAGGCCTGCGCCAGGCATCATGTAAGGGAGTTGTGGCCCAACACCCGTTTGAGGGGCAAAAGTACATGCCTATGGGAAATATGAGAAATTACTTATGCCATATTTCCTGCACTTTGAACCCCAGCTGAGAGTTGGTGTTATAAAGGGGCATACCATTGTGTATGATGGGCCCCTATGTACTCAGCAGAAGTTTTAATAATCTGTTTTGATGCTACTCCTGCTGAGTACAACATTTGCCTCCATATAAATAGATACAGTTGAACCCTACCGGCACCATGCTGTGCCTTATTTCTCATTAGGTGAAAACATGGTGGGGAAACGGGTGCATTAATGGGCACAAGAACTATAGTGATGCACTTGGCGAAGCACTACTTTCTTTCAATCTTCCCGTTTGTGTCATTGGCCAAGACCATCTAAGGGAGCTTGACTATGCACCGGGTCCAGACTACTAGCACTTTCCTTTTCCTGTACATTGTGCATCACATATACCCCAAACTTCATCTATTGCCCCACTCACATGTGCTGATTTTGTACCACAGGCCTGCCACATGTTACTGACAATATGGGGCTGCCCTGCACCTGCATCATCACTGGCACATTACTCAGAAACCTGCACCAACACATGCATCCTTGGACCACAGAGCAAATTATGGTATACCATGGCAACAATGGCTGGCCAAACCATATTGGCAAGACATCTGTAATTTCAATCAGTTAACATGCAGGTAGGTACAACTGAATGTACATAAGTAAACTCCCATGGCATTATTTCTCAAGTGTGTGTGCCTTGCAATGGCACACACATATTAGTAACTGCAAACAAGGATGCATCAAAGCATTCCTCAACATTTTGGAATACTTACACAACCCCTGGGCAGTTATTCGTCAGGAAGCTGTGACAATGAAGTAGATGTCTTCAACATCTGGGGCAGGCTCAAAAGCTATGGGTGTCAGAATTGGATGGCCACTGCAACAACCATTGCATGACCCTCAGATATAGAATAAAGTGTCATGCAGTCCCATATGGTCATGGAGGTATAAAGCTGCAAAACACCTGCATGACAATGCCATGTACATATGGTGTAGTGAAAAGCACCACAGGAGTGTTTGAGAAAGTGATGGCTTGTAGGGGGCAGGGTTTCCATTATCTGAGACTATGTGTGATTGACTGATCACTGATATTTAATAGTTGGTATGATTTACCACTAGGTTGACTTTCTCATTCAGCCTAACAAATTGATTTTAAACTCTGTTGTCCATTCACAGAAATGTCCAGATTTCACAAAGATATGTTTTCCTTTCATGTATTGCATGTGGACTTCCACCCTACACAGTTGTAGAGGTCACCAGATTTGAGGAACCCAATGCTGCCAGATAGTGTCACCTTGTGCATCATGTGTGGCAATCCAGGGTTTGGTGTGAGTCAGTCTGATGTGTGCAATGTAATGAATAAAAGTGTTGTGTGACCAATTCTATGATATCATTGGAGTCAGGATGGTGATATCATGTCTGTTGAAATGTTGAGCATTGAGAATGGCTTGATTGTTGCACAAGTGGCAACGTGTGCTGGTATGAAATTGGGGGTGTTAGGAAATGGAATGCATGGCCACATATAGATTGAGGGCTATCCTGATAGGTGTCATAGCAGCTGTTCATGTAATTAGCATGTCTGTTGACAACAGCTTTGTCACAGCACTTTTGACAGCATTGTGTGCCACACATAGCTTACACACAAAAATGTACAAATGAAGGAAATGTATAGAGGTCTCTAGGGGGCTTATGTAGGAGACACTTACACCGCTGGTGCCTCAGTACCCTTCAGATATAAATTGAGGCCGCAGTAGTGCAAGAAGCCATATTGGGCAGGACAACAGTCAGTAGAGTACTCAATTAGTAGACAACTCAGCTCCAGATGGTTATGGGAAATGTCTTTCGATTGGCCCCAGCTAGATCTCAGTAAAATTATCAACATAGTCCTGCCATCATGATATTTGTGAGTGATCTTGGTCACATCACATGTGCATATGATGTGAATGCTGAGTGCGTACTTGTTACTTTGATGATGTCTGGCATGCATGTGCACATGATGTTACACCATGTGCAGCCCCCAGTATAAACTCACTGTGGCTCTAATGGCACCCATACAGCCACCATGTGTGTGCTGCTTTACACATTTAGGACAAAACTGCACAGGGTAGGGGGCATTAGTTTCGTAATCTATAGACAACTTTGATGTGCTGGTCATGCTTTGGCCAATCTTTATGGGCTCATAGCATTATTTGTACATGTTGGCACATCATGAGCAATGGTGTGCCCCCTTGTAACGTATGCTCAGACCCGGTCTTAAACCAGGACACATGAATGAAGCTCTACCAATCCTTAGAATAGCCGGTGGGAAGTTTCCAGAACCCATATCTGATGACCCCCACCTTGCATCCATGATGCCTGGGCAAGCCTTGATGTAGTACCAGGAGTGTCAAAGTGGTGGATTGCATACAAAGCTGCCCATATTGACAAGGACACAGAAAATCTAGATTTGTTGGGCTACGTGATCCTCACAAGTTTGTCAACACATATATTGAACAAGGTCGCATTGGTCCACTCACCTTTGGGGCCTGATGGTCAACAATGGATAGCCATCATCCCAGTGACATGTACATGATACCCAAGATGGCTGGTAGGAAATAGTCATATATTAGGAGTAAGTCATTGTTGAGGAATGTGTGGTGGACTGAATGCGTCATCTGTCGATGCAGTGTACATTATATATCTGTTCTACCTCCACCCAATGCTGTATGTAATGCTTGATTCTCCTAATTTTACAGCTGCCAATATGACACCTGAGGGATGCCATAGTTTTCACAAAAGGGCAGACAGGTACCATCGCATTTTCGATGTTGATGTTGGGTACCAGATGATGGCAAGGAGGTTCCAGAAGGAAAAGGCCACAGGGGCATGGCGTGCCTTCCCACAGAGGAGACCTCCACAGCAGCCACAAAAAAAGCAGGCAACATTGGGGAAGACATCAGGGGCCTCTGCGGCTCTGACCCCATCCACATCTGCTGCACCTGTCACAAGCCAGGCATCCGTGCAGCCACCAGCTGCAGTATTGAGCCTGAACTTTGAAAGTTACATGAGACGGGCTATGTCCTGTGACGGTCTTACAATGTGGCGCTAAGTGACTTATTGTGGCATTTGGCCATCTTGTAAGAGGGCCCCTTCGTGACGCTTCGGGGCACTAAGCACTGCTCCATATTTACAAGGAGGTGTAAAGCCACTTTTTCGTGGGGTTACACCTCCTTGGAAAAATGGGCCCCTCCGACACAGCTTTCTGCATCAGGGGAGCATGCAATGGGTTTTGCGGTGGGCGTTCCACCACAACACCCATTGATTTTGACGCTGCCTCAGGTTTACGGGTTGTCGTAAACCTGAGACAGAGCCAAAAAAAGGGACACCCCAGGATTGGTGTTAACATGGCAAAACGAGGAAGAATGCTTTTATCCCTCCTTGTTTTTTGCTTTTTCTATGTGTGTTGCATTCTGTAGCACACATAGAAGAACCAAAATGCCATGGATGATTGTTTACGTGCAGGAATGGACATCTTCCAGCACATAAACAATCTATTCGCTCAACGCAGACACCCTTGCACCATGGTGCAAGGCTTGCTGCATTGGCCCACGTCAGCTAATTTAGGCCCGGCACAGGGAGCGACACAAGGGTGACCCCTATTCTTGTGACTTCTGGCCAACAGTGCATATTGAAAATGACAGTGTGCAACGCTGCCACATTTGGGGTTACGTGGAACACCATAATTTCCTATTACATCTGGGCCTTTGTAGTTTTATCCTAAACCACCTACTTTCTTGTAGGCTCCTTGTCCCTGCCACTGACACAATGGTGGCATGTAATTAGACTTCCTATGCACATTGCCACAGTAGTGTAATGAGTGCTGTCACACTTTTGGTGCAATGATGCATTGGCACCATGAATGATGGGACTAGTGCAGCATAGCACAGGTAGAGCCATTGCATACAATGCTTTTGTTATATTTTCAACTTCCTGTAGCAGGCCTCACACATGTGCTAATTGGAGGTGACAGTGCAACCATTATGGACTGTCTTCCCCATTAGAATGTCCCTCCCTAACTTTGTAATATTTCCTTGCACACAAGATATCAGCCACAGGCATGTGTTGGAGTAAGGATTTTGAATGTGGATCATTGCATGCATTAAGAGGGTCATTACAACATTGGCGGTAAAAGCCGCTTACCGCCGTGCAGAAGACCGCCAATACACCGCCGCGCCCGCGGAATTCCGCCACAGCTATTATGACCCACATCCCGAAATCCACCAAAATTCAGACACCCACACAAGTCCGCCACACCAAAGGTCAGTGATAAACTGGCAAAAACAAAACCTCCACTGTCACGCCAACAGAAATACGCCCACACTATCACGACACACAAATCCACGCGGCGGTCTTTCAACCGCGGTATTCCATTGGCTGTGCACACCGCAGCACTCAAAATACACACACCCATACAAAACACAGCCACATTGGACAATTCGAAATACACACACCTGATACACATACACACACCACTCCCACACACCCAATACAATATAAAACACACACCCACATCACCCACAAACCCCTACGACCTACAAATTCCCAAAGAAGGCCAGAGAGAGACACCACCATCCACAAACTAGCAGCCACATGCACTCAACACCATCACTCACACTACTTCCATGCACAAAACACCACACACCACAACATATCACCACACTTATCACCACATACACCACCCAAACATCACCTACACCACCCCATGGCACGGCAAAGACACCCCAGGTTCTCTGAGGAGGAGCTCAGAGTCATGGTGGAGAAAATCGTCCGGGTAGAGCCACAGCTATTTGGATCACAGGTGCGGCACACCTCAATAGCAAGGAAGATGGAGCTATGGCAAAGAATAGTTGACAGGGTCAACGCAGTGGGACAGCACCCAAGAAATCGGGAGGACATCAGGAAGAGGTGGAACGACCTACGGGGGAAGGTGCGTTCCGTGGTCTCCAGACACAACATCGCGGTACAGCGGACTGGCGGCGTACCCCCACTTCCTCCCCCACAACTAACAACATGGGAGGAGCAGGTCTTGACTATTCTGCATCCTGAGGGCCTCAGAGGAGTCGGTGGAGGAATGGACTCTGGTAAGTCAAATCTTAACTATCATATCCCACACCCTACCTGCATGCTATCACAGACCCCCACCCTCGCCCCCTCCCCTATCACTCCAACTCCTCACAAATGTAGTAATAACACAAACTACCCATCCCAACACCAAGCCCTGCATGACACAACAAAGCATGGACACCCATCACTAAAGCATGCTCACTGCACATACCCATAACACCCCCCTCAATCATCATCACATAAGCCCCCACATAGGAGTGCTAGCACTGGGCTACACGGTCACCCACCCATTGCCCACCATGACACACACAGATGCAGTAATCATGCTTTTACACCCCTGCAGGACCACTACCCAACGTCACCAGACAGGAGGGTCCAGACATCTCCACCCCACCCACAGAAGAGGCCCACAGTGATGACAGCAGCTCTGTCCAACTGGATCCAGATGACCAGCCCAGACCATCGTGGGCCTCGGGACAGTCGGTTCCCCACACCCAGTCACAGGCCACCACAGACCTTCCACCCTCTGGTAACACCAGCACAGCACCGACCCAGCGGGCCCATACCTCCATCCCCAGGATACGTCAATCAGCTGTGTGTCCACCACTACAGGGAACCCAGGATAACCCACCACCCCAACAACAACAGGGACCTGGGGGCAGTGGCAGTGGGCACACGGTCCAGGGGATGGAGGCCCAGGAACACAGGGGAACTGGGAGGGCTGCTGTGCGACAGGGGGCGGACAGGCCTAGGGAACCCACTCTCCACGAGGCCCTCTCCTCCATCATGGGAGCATACCACCGCTCCCAGGAGACGATGGCAGCGGTCCTGGCCAAGTTTCAGGAGACCCAGCGGCTGCAGGAGGAACAGTATTTGGGCTTCAGGGAGGAACTCAGAACCATCAGTACCGCCCTGGGCACCATCGTAGGGGTGCTGAAGGAGATATTTAACACCAGGAGGGACACTGTGGCACTCCAAGGGGCCCCTGACACTAGCATGGACGATGAACTGCCCACCACCTCTGCCGGCGCTAGTGGACAGGAGGCACCACCACAGGACCACCACACCAGCACCCCACCCCCTGCAGACGGAGAACCACCACGCAAATGGTCCCTGAGATCCAGGAACAAGACCGAGCACGATGCCAAGACCCCCGCCAAAGAATGAGACCACCCTGATTGTCATCCTACTGTCCCACTGTGTAACCCTGTCCATATTGGAACTGCCCCAGCTCCACTTCCTATGCCCCTTTGGACAATGCACCTGTGAGACTAATAGACTGGACTCTGCCATGGACATTCCTCCACCATCACCCCTCACCATTTGACAACCCCCCTCCAATATTGAGCACTAAAATAAACACCCTTGAAGCACAAAACAATCTGGAGTCAGTCTGTGATTTCGAAAATGTGTATTAGCAATGAGAGTGAAAAAATGCATTTTCAAATGTAATGTCAACATACCTGTGTCACACATCTCAAGTCCATGAGATATCTAAGCAGATGACACACGTTGGAAACCACACCTGTGAAACCGTAATGGAAATGTACAACTCAGTTACCATATACTGGTTGAAATCGACAGACAGGATAGAGGTAGAAGTGTAAAAGTACTTGTAGTAGGCAGGAATGTATTCCCACCTGTGTTTCACTGGAAATATTGCTGGATAACTGAGTCCCTGTTGTCAATGTCTTCTTCCTCTGCTTCCTCCTCATCACTGTCCACAGGCTCCACAGCTGCCACAACACCGCCATCTGGACCATCCTCCTGCAGAAAAGGCACCTGTCGTCGCAAAGCCAAGTTGTGAAGCATACAGCAGGCTACGATGATCTGGCACACCTTTCTTGGTGAGTAGAATAGGGAACCACCTGTCATATGGAGGCACCTGAACCTGGCCTTCAGGAGGCCGAAGGTGCGTTCGATCATCCTCCTAGTCCGCCCATGGGCCTCATTGTAGCGTTCCTCTGCCCTGGTCCTGGGATTCCTCACTGGGGTCAGTAGCCATGACAGGTTGGGGTAACCAGAGTCCCCTAATAGCCACACCCGGTGCCTCTGGAGTTGACCCATCACATAAGGGATGCTGCTATTCCGCAGGATGTAGGCGTCATGCACAGAGCCAGGGAACATAGCATTTACCTGGGAGATGTACTGGTCGGCCAAACATACCATCTGTACATTCATCGAATGATAACTCTTCCGGTTCCTGTACACCTGTTCACTCCAGTGGGGGGGGACCAGAGCTACATAGGTCCCATCAATGGCACCTATGATGTTGGGGATATGTCCAAGGGCATAGAAGTCACCTTTAACTGTAGGCAAATCTTCCACCTGAGGGAAAACGATGTAGCTCCGCACGTGTTTCAGCAGGGCAGACAACACTCTGGACAACACGTTGGAAAACATAGGCTGGGACATCCCTGATGCCATGGCCACTGTTGTTTGAAAGGACCCACTTGCAAGGAAATGGGCACTGATAGCACCTGCACTTGCGGGGGGATCCCTGTGGGATGGCAGATTGCTGACATCAGGTCTGGCTCCAACTGGGCACACAGTTCTTGGATTGTGGCACGGTCAAACCTGTAGGTGATGATCAAATGTCGCTCCTCCATTGTCGACAGGTCCACCAGCGGTCGGTACACAGGAGGATTCCGCCATCTCCTCACATGTCCCAGCGGACGGTGCCTAGGAAGGACAACAGCGACCACAGAGTCAAACAACTCAGAGGTACGTACCCACAGTCTACACAGAACACCATTCATACACAGAATCTGGCCTGTATTTGTGTTGTGCGACAAGGCCTAGGTCTGTGTGACGCAATTGTGCATTAGGCCGTGTGGGCCCCTGAAATGGCGGCTGCCTGACCTATAAAGTGGGACAATGGGATGTGAGGTAACTGCGCTGGCATTGTTCACCGTCGCGGTAGGCGGTTAAGACCGTGGCGCAATGCTGCATTGGTTAACATTGGACCCTATGGGTCCCAGGAGCCAATGACGATGTACGCCGGTGGTGATGGTACGCACCACTGCGGACGTGACCGCCGCGGACGTGACCGCCATTTTCTATCTGTTCAATCACTCGATACCTGATCTTCGACAGGAGAGGACCTACACTGCAAGTGCTGCTGTGACCCTGGTCTGGAAGAGACAATGGCTTGTGCGTCTGGGGAAAGGGCCCCTGCCTTCACTGCAGAGGAGTTGGAGAAGCTCGTGGACGGGGTCCTCCCCCAGTACACGCTACTCTACGGTCCTCCAGACCAACAGGTAAGTACACAGGGAGCACGTTGTATGGGCTATGCCTGTGTGGAGAGGGCTGGTTGTAAGAATGAAGGGGGTAGAGTTCTACGTGCATGAAGGACTGTGAATGCATGTGCCACATGGCAAGGGTAGGGATGTGGGCCACTCACTTAGACGGTGCAGTTGGTAATGACTTCTCTTCTTCTCCTTTACATGTCATGTAGGTCAGCGCCCACCAGAAGAAGGATATTTGGCGTGCCATCGCCAAGGACGTCCGGACCCTGGGGGTCCACCACAGACAGAGCACCCACTGCCGTAAAAGATGGGAGGACATTCGCCGCTGGAGCAAAAAGACGGCGGAGGCTCAGCTGGGGATGGCCTCCCAACGTGGGAGGGGTGCCCATCGCACCATGACCCCCCTGATGTTCCGTATCCTGGCGGTGGCCTACCCTGAGTTGGATGGGCGCTTGAGGGCATCACATCAGACACAAGGGGGTGAGTACACTCTCATTCAGCGGACTTTGCGCGCAGTGAAGGTGTCTGGGTGGGGGAGGAGGGCTGTGGGTTTCCCTAGGCCAGGGGGAGTTCCGTAGGCTAGGCCCCTCCGTAATGCAGGCCATGTGGCACCCCACCCCACCTCTGTAGAGTGCTAAGTACAGGTATACATGCCCCTGTGTCATCTATGTGTGCAGATGTCGACCATAGCCATGTAGGCCATATCCCAGGAATTGCATCTGTAGAGCCCAACAGCACGACGTAGTGCAGGGGGCTGCTGTGTCTGTATTGTCCGCCAACGCTAGCGGTAAGCCATGCACTCAACCTGTCTTTCTTCTGTCGTCCCCCCCCTTTTTGTGGTCTCCCTGTTCTTGTGTGCATCAGCATCATCAGGAAGAGGTACAGTGGCACCTGAGCACAAGGGAGCTGCATCCCACATGGCCATGGAGGGCCACACCACAGACTCGGAATACACCAGTGGGACGGAGGGCGAGGGGAGCTTCACGGCGGTCACAGGATCTGCAACCAGCGACACGGACTCGTCCTCCGATGGGAGCTCCCTTGTGGTGGTGGCAAAATCTGTGCCCCCCACTTCTACAGGTACAGCCACCACCCCCCCTACCAGCACCGCCCTCCCAGCAGCCCCTCAGCCTTCGCCCGTGCCCGCTCACCCAGGAGGGTGGGCATCACCTTCGCCCCAGGCACCTCAGCCCCTGCCCCTGTCACCTCTGCTGCCCTCAGTGAGGAGGCCATTGACCTCCTCAGGTCCCTCACTTTTGGGCAGTCTACCATTTTGAATGCCATCCAGGGTGTAGAAAGGGAATTGCAACACACAAATGCATTCCTGGAGGGCATTCATTCTGGTCAGGCTGCCCTTCATCGAACCCTGCAAACTCTGGCCTCAGCACTGATGGCAGCCATTGTCCCTGTCTCTAGCCTCCCCCCTCCAACTTCCTCCACCCAGACCCAATCCCCTGTACCTATCCCAAGCACACCATCAGACCAGCCTGCACACACCTCACCACACAAGGGAAGCTCAGGCAAACATAAGCACCACACATCCCACAGGCACTCATGCAAGCATCACACACATACAGACACACCAACATCCACTGCCTCCTCGTCTCCCTCCTCCCTCCCAGTCTCGTCTACACTCTCACCTGCATGCACTACCACTACAGCCACTACATCCCGCACCAGCACACCCACCACCACACCCCGCTCACGTGCAGTCACCACCCCACTACCATTTACACGTCCCCTGTGTCCTCTCCCAGTGTGTCTGTGACGCCCCCTCCGAAGATACACAAACGCAGGCACACACCCACCCAACAGCCATCCACCTCACAACAGCCTCCAGCGCATGCACCTTCACCCAAAGTCACCAAACGTACACCTCCTACAACCACTACCTCTTCCTCCACTCCCAAACCCCCTCCAGCTACCCGTCCCAGTGTTCCTAAGAAACTGTTCCTGGCCAAGCTTGACCTCTTTCCCACCCCCCCCCCTCCAAATCATAGGTCCCGTACTAGCACCTCAGCCAAAAAATCTCCGGGACCAGTGGTGCCTGTTGTTACAGGTATGTGGAGTGCACCGGCCACCAGGACAGCCAGTGTGTCACAGAGCCACCGCACAGCCAGTCCCCCCCCCGGGAAGCACCAGAAGTTGGACAGTGCCCGGCGGGAGAGGTAGAAGACTCCAGGCAGCAAAGCCGCTCACAAGGGTCCCGGGGGAGTGTCGACTCAGCTTTGACTCCTCCCAAGGTGGGGAAGGGGCAGAAGAAATCTCCAAAGTCTGGGAGGAGCAGCACGGCGGAGAAGACCGCCATCATCCCCGCTGCCCAGGAGGCCACCGCAAGCCCAATCGTCACTGGCCAGGAGGCCACCGCCAGAGTCACTGCACAGGAGGCCAGCCCCGTCGTCACTGGCCAGGAGGCCACCGCCAGAGTCACTGCCCAGGAGGGCAGCCCAATCGTCACTGGCCAGGAGGCCACCGCCAGAGTCACTGCCCAGGAGGCCAGCCCCATCGTCACTGGCCAGGAGGCCACCGCCAGAGTCACTGCCAAGGAGGGCAGCCCAATCGTCACTGGCCAGGAGGCCACCGCCAGCCTCAGCCCAACTGACCCATGAAGGATCCAGCCACAGGCCTGCTGGGCAATGAAGGATCGCCTTGGCAAGCACCGCTGAACAGGGCAAGCACCGCTGAACAGGTCAGAAACTGCAAACTCAAGGACCGCTGAACAGGGCAAAGACCACCATGGCAAGCACCGCTGAACAGGGCAAGCACCGCTGAACAGGTCAGAAACTGCAAACTCAAGCACCTCTGAACAGGGCAAAGACCGCCATGGCAAGCACCGCTGAACAGGGCAAGCACCGCTGAACAGGTCAGAAACTGCAAACTCAAGCACCGCTGAACAGGGCAAAGACCGCCATGGCAAGCACCGCTGAACAGGGCAAGCACTGCTGAACAGGGCAAGCACCGCTGAACAGGTCAGAAACTGCAAACTCAAGCACCGCTGAACAGGGCAAAGACCGCCATGGCAAGCACCGCTGAACAGGGCAAGCACCGCTGAACAGGTCAGAAACTGCAAACTCAAGCACCGCTGAACAGGGCAAAGACCGCCAAGGCGAGCACCGCTAGCCCATTAGCGGCAGGGGCAGTGACGCAACTGGGACTGTCACGGGGTGAGTGCTGCACCCTGGGCACCAGTCCCCCTCCAGAACCAGTGGAGACATGCATCCACTCCGTCTGTCCTTGGCAGGATGAAGCACTCTGGGCACCAGTCCCCCTCCAGAACCAGTGAAGACATGCATCCACTCCGTCTGTCCTTCACAGGATGAAGCACTCTGGGCACAAGTCCCCCTCCAGAACCAGTGGAGACATGCATCCACTCCGTCTGTCCTTCACAGGATGAAGCACTCTGGGCACCAGTACCCCTCCAGAACCAGTGGAGACATGCATCCACACCGTCTGTCCTTCACAGGATGAAGCACTCTGGGCACCAGTCCCCCTCCAGAACCAGTGGAGACATGCATCCACTCCGTCTGTCCTTCACAGGATGAAGCACTCTGGGCACCAGTCCCCCTCCAGAACCAGTGGAGACATGCATCCACTTGAGAGACTGTGGCTTTGCACTCCCCAGGATGGTACAGTGGGCAAACCACCCATTGTAGAGACTTGAGAGACTGTGGCTTTGCACTCCCCAGGATAAAGCAGTGGGCAACCCACCCACTGTAGAGACTTGAGAGACTGTGGCTTTGCACTCCCCAGGATAAAGCAGTGAGCAACCCACCCACTGTAGAGACTTGAGAGACTGTGGCTTTGCACTCCCCAGGATGGTACAGTGGGCAACCCACCCACTGTAGAGAATTGAGAGACTGTGGCTTTGCACTCCCCAGGATGGTACAGTGGGCAACCCACCCACTGTAGAGACTTGAGAGACTGTGGCTTTGCACTCCCCAGGATGGTACAGTGGGAACCCCACCCACTGTAGAGACTTGAGAGACTGTGGCTTTGCACTCCCCAGGATACATCAATGGGCATGGAGCCCCCTCGTGGATCTGGCGCGGTGCACTCATCCGGCTGAGGTGCCCCCCCTTCCATTCCCCCTGAGGTGCCTGTTGTATTTCTATCTGATGCCCCTGCAGTGTTCTCTCCGTTTTGATCAGGTATCTAGTGTGGGGCTCGCCCATGCATTTTGGGCCCAGTGGTCCACGGACAATGAATGGTGCATTACCTGCACTACTAATCGTCGTGTATATTTTGTTTAATGTGTATATATAAATATGTATATATTTGGTTACTGTATTTTGATATATTACAATGGTTCAACTCATTTCCTTTGGTCTTTCCATTCTTCCTGAGGGGGTTGGGGGTTGTTACTGTAATATTTGGATATGCATTGGTGTGTGTGTTGTAGTGGGTGAGGGTCGGGTGGGGGTTGGGATGTTGGTTGTGTGTGTCCCTGTGTTTTTCCCTCCCCCTCCCCTATGTCGTAGGTGCAGTACTCACGTTGTCTTCGCCGCCGCCGTTGATGCTCCTCGTAGATGAGCAGGAAGACTATCGCAGGGAGAATATGGAGTTCCGGCTCCATGGTGACCTCCTTCCTCGTGGAGTGTGTAGAGGTGAGCGTTTTCCCTTTGAAATGGCTGTTTCCGCCGTGTTTTTATCCGTCGATGAATCCGCCCCGGAAAAGGTGGCGGATTGTTAGGTTGTGATACTGTGGGCGGTACATTGTCCTCCGCCTGTCTGTTGGTGGTGACCGCCGCGCTGTTTGTCTGTACCGCCGTGGTGGTCGGAGTGTTAAAGTGCCTATCTTTGTTTGCGGTTTCCGCCACGGTCATAATTCCAATTTTTTTACCGCCGGCCTGTTGGCGGTTTTACCGCAGCTTTAACACCGACCGCCTGGGTTGTAATGACCACCTTTGTGACTTCGTAGATGTGGCACTGGGGAATGTGCAGCTCGGTTCCACATAGGCTTTTATTAGAATGATGATACAGTGGCATTACAGGCTAGTGGCATTGTGCCATTAGTGCAACACTGATGCCACTTGTGCCAGTTATCACGCATGCATATTGAATGTGCCATTAAGCAGTAGACCAACCTTTCACACAAGAAACTCTATCTTGTCAGATGGTGAGATTGCAGCTACTTGTACAGCTGCTCACATGATGTTCACAGACATTATCCATGTGTTGTATGTATTTTATTTTGTGGCCATTCCCATATGGTGTATAGAGTTGTGTGAGTTATTGTGGGTTCACCCTGTGTGGGTTGTGTCTCACAGGTTGCACACTTTAGGGCTGATTTTTTTCTCAAGTGGCACAGCTCAGTGCAGCAGCAATATGTATTGCATGACACTGCACCAGTTTAGAAATGCAAGGATGTGCCATATTTACTAGAATACGGTACACCCCTGCAAATCCCCCTTTGCCTGCACAGATTTGTTCTTCTTGCACCAACACAGGCATTATTGCATCATGATGAAGGGGTGCCTGCCTTGAGGGGATAATGTGATTATGTGCAGTGAGGTGTCCCTGCACATAAACAAATTCAAATGTACAAGCTATTTTTGCTGAGGTGGCCTTTCAATGTGTCCTGCAAGATGTGGCACACATGAGAAAGGCAATGAGACAAGGAGGAAGGGAAGCATTTTTTCCAGTTACACCACTCTGACACAAATCCTAGGGTGGTATTGACTTCAGTCCTAGTATCTGATGTATAAGTTGTGTAGGTACAGTGGCTTTGACAATTTGCAAAGGGTGTAGTCATGGCACACCTACAGCTACACTATTTGCAACTCCCTTCCAGGCAATGTGCTTCATATTTACATGGTGGATTATAGCCATAGTGAGTGGCTTATGTCCATGTTGTGTATATGTTGGAGTGCATTGCACAACCAAAGCGTGAGTACATGTGTGGCTTGGGTGGGGATGGCGCCTCTTGATTAAGGGCCTATGTGTCACAATGCAACCCTCTAGCATGCATTGAGTGTGTCCTATGTGCCTCCCCTTCTGCCATTTGTGGAATTCAGGATATTCCCACCTCTGCAACTTACCCTGCATTTGTGGTGGTTCTTGGTGTCTGTGTTGTCCTGACCTGCGATTCCAGTGTCCAGCTCCTCCGGGACGACCGCTGCGACCATCTCTTCCAGCTCATCCAGGTCCTCCTGTGGTGTAGGACTTCCACCTCCAGTCTGCAGTGGTGCCTTTCGCTTCCTGGCCAGTTTCTCTTTAGTCCTGCACTTGCAATCGTGCCCATGCTTCTTGCACTCAGTGACATTCCTCTTCACCTCTGCCACACTGTTGACTTTGTCTACTATTGTCTGCCATATTGCGTCTGTCTTACTGACTGGCAATGTGGAGAGCTGGTGTTGGTGCTCCATCACCTCTCTGATCAGGATGTAATGGTCATCCTCACTAAAGCAACACTTGTGCTCCCTCTTCTTCTTATTCTGGACCCTCCTAGCTGGTACTTGGGTGATTGGGGTCTCATAGGGGTCTCTCCTGACCTGCAAACTCCATCTTGTCTTTCAATTTTAGTTTTTTTTGCTTGTGCATTTCTTTTACGCTAATGCAGGAAAAATATGGTCCTAACCCATTTGGCATCATATATACATACTACAAAATGGTCTAGCACCACTTTTGCAGCATTAGCGTAATTTTTCCTCACGGCATGTTGCAATGGTTAATGTATTTTTTTTTACGCTAACATTCCTTAGCGCTATTGAGTGTCATTTTTTTTAAATATGGCGAATGGATGGCGCTAGGGAATGACGTTCGTCTGTTGGTAGGACAGGCGCAATATGTGTGTCATTTTTCATAAATATGGGCCTTACAGTGCCGCATAAATTATGCAAACAAGGAAGCAGGAAACTCTGGGTAGGTACTCATGACTAGGCAGAGAACACCTCCTTTATATGGAGCACCCTACAACACCACCAACACTGAATCTGCTCACCTCAAATGCCTGTTTTTCTAGCGGAGTTTTCAACCATAGTATTAGCACAGTGCCATCCAAACCAAGCTGAAAAATGACAAAAGCCTTTAACCACTCCAGACACAGTATTACAGCTTTGGATTGGCAAAATACCATCCAGGCCACCCTGGAATAATAAAAGCAGCCAATGACACATGAGTTTCGCTCTAGTTAGAGCTCATCAGGGAGGTATAGCTTTGTGCAGACACAAGAGAGAACCTAGTTTAAGTCAAGGCAGTATGCTTTAGGTGGAGAGCAGCTCCTTTATATGAAGCATCCTACAAGACCCCCGACACTCTGAGTCTGCCCAACTTAAATGTTTTTTTTCTAGCAGAGTTTGATGTATAGGATTAGTACAGTGCTAAACTCTCTGAGCTAGTCACTTTCTTTTTAACATTTTAGGTGAGCAGATTTGGAGTGTCTGTGGTGTTGTAGTGTATTCTATATAAAGGAACTGCTCTCTGCCTAAACTTGGGAATTACCCAGAGTTCCCTGCCTCCTTTTTTGCATACTGTAAAAAAATATAAAACAATATTTAAGCAATTTAAGAAGAAAATATATTAAAATATTAACAATAACTTGAACATTTTAAATAGTGATCATATTACCAATATATATCATACTTAGTTTAAAAACATAAAACAAAAATACAAGTAAAATGTAATGTTTTTTATATCAAATGAACATAAAGAATAAAATTAAATAAATTAAACGCTTTAAAAAATAAAAAATAAAAAACACTCGCAAATAAGTTGGACTTAAAAGGAGTCAGATATACTAGTCTAACTCCAATGTAATCAAAGGTAGGTAAAGTGGTGAACATTGTATGAGTTAGATTTCCTATTCCCACTCCAACCTACCAACATAAGCAAAGGCAGGGAAAGTGTTGAACTATGGAAAAGTTAAATTTACCATTCCCACTCCAACCTAAGCACAATTAGGTCAAATGTTGTACTTTGGAGTAGTTACATTTACTATTTCAACTGCAATCTTAGCAACAGTAGGGAAAGTGTTGGCTTTGAAGGGGTTAGATTTGCTATTCCCACCCCAATATAAAAAAAACATGAGGGAAAGTTTTGGACTTCTGAGGGGTTAGATTTACTATTCTCACTCCACTCCAAGTAACAGTAGGGAAAGTGTTGGACCTTGGCGTGGTTAGATTTACTATTCCTACTTCAATGTAAGGATAATCAGGTGTAGATTTGATGACAAATTATTGGCCCTTGCCCTCTAAAATCCCCTCGGTGTCGATACCTGCTCTATATTCTTTAGTTCATTAAATTTGTATTTAACAGTTGACAAATGTTGCAGCAATATGATGCCCACTGCTACTGATTTAGATAAGAGTTTTTTAAATGTGACATAGTCAATAATTTTTTAATTATCTACAAGTTATCAATTTGATGTAGAATTATTGCTTTTGCCACAAAAACACTCTTTAGAAACGATTATATGCCAGTGCAACTGCAACACTGGAGGCTTCAAGAAAATGGCCAGTGGCTGTTGTGTGTTCAACACTTTTATACCTCTTTTGGCCTTGTATCAAACTAAAAATCATATTAGTTATACTTTGTTTTTCAGAGGATCAACATCAAGCCCTAAATATTTCCTTATTTATATTATTCCAAAATGACAGGCAAGCTTATGCTGTACAGGTAGCCAAAACAGAGATTATAAAACTGATTCTTAATTGCGAATATAAATGTTCTAAGAAAATCCAACTCCATTTGAGGCAAGTTTAAAGAGTTATATGTCTGAAATAAACATCTTCGATTTCTTTCCTGAGTCTGTCTGTCATCCAGTAACATTTGTTTATGTATTTATCTTTCTTATGTGTCTGTATGTGACCACAGCTGAGTTTATATTTTGGTAATCTCAAATTAAATGGAACCTGCACATAATATCTTAATTGTTTATGACATCCCTTTTATGGTTCCTCTACAGAGAATGTCTTATATATTTTTATTTTATATGAAGGAAGATATTATTATGTTTGGTTCTTTTTGTATTTGTTTCCAAATTGTGTCTTTTCTATTCTTAAGAATAGAATAATATTATTATCAAAAATTAATTTTTAATGAACTCAGAAGGCTAGCCTTATTAAAATTGAAAATAACTGTGTCATCAGCAGATTATGAAAGGTGCACACGAAGGAGTGCAATTTTTGAATGGAAGATATTACCAAACATAATTTCCATTTGAGGTTTGCTGTGTATGAACTGAATAACAGTAGGGTAAGAGCACACTCTTTTTTTCAGACTTTGCTTGATATAGATTGTATCTGTATTGAAAAGCATTCCCCAAATTAGTTCTACCCCATGTACCTGTGCATACATTTCTGATGGCCCCAACAGGCTGCAGCATATCCAGGTCTATAAGATTTTGACGTAATTGGCTTGTCAACCATACCAAATTCTACCTCAACTGACGTACAATTAAGACTTTCTTGTATGGACCTGTTTGAAGTTTGTTTGAATCTGTTTGTAGTAAGCAGAAGGCCTAGAAATTGTCTAACATCCCACATTTCAAGCAGAACATTTCATTGTCTGGTACAGTGGGAAAACAATTGAACAAGCAGCCAAACTCCATGGCCGTCAAATTGATGCAGGCAAATACCAAGAGAAACCTTTGAGCCTGGAATTGTTCGGATTTCCTCCGTCACCCTCCTTACAAAACTGCTTTAAGGAAGCTGGGCAGTCCTGGGGCAAAAGGGTCAAGTGTTGCTGAAAATGTCTCTGTGAGTCTCCATTAAAGTGAGTAAGCATCAAGAGAGTGCAGCCCTACCTTTTATCTGCAAAACAATGTGAACACTTTACTGTAATCAGGAATTCTCAGTGCTAGGGCACAACAGAGATTTTCTCTCAGCTCTAGAAATGCTTTCAAACATTTGTTGTCCAGTGGAAGCAGATCAGATACATCCTTGTGAATCAGCTTCAGTAAAGGCTTGGCCACTAGGCATCCACAGTTTATAGTAGTCCACCATTTCTAGGGAATTCTAACTTCTTTCTGAGATCTGCGTGGATTAATCTTTAATGTTGTCTTGATTCTCTCTTGTGGCACCTTTCTCATTCCTTCTTCAGTGAGATGTCCCAAATAGAGAGCTTCTTTTTGACAGTATTGTAATTTGCTTTGGGATACCTTATGTCTGTTCTCAGCCAAACGATTTAAAACTGCAATCATATCTCATTCACAAACTTCCTGT
The DNA here is from genome assembly GCF_031143425.1 of Pleurodeles waltl. NCBI lineage: Eukaryota > Metazoa > Chordata > Amphibia > Caudata > Salamandridae > Pleurodeles > Pleurodeles waltl. The sequence continues at coordinate 320,722,663 of NC_090437.1, forward strand.
GTACTTGATTCCAAAAGCAAATCATCAATGTACTAGACAGGAACTGAACTGCAGGTATCTGCATGGTCTCAAGATTTGTTTCAGGATCTGATTAAAGATTGAAGGTATCTCTGTATACCCCTGTGGAACTCGGTACCATGCCAAATCTCTATATCTGAAGATAAATGAGAATAAGAATTGTCTGTCCTCATGGAATAGAGAAAAATGCCTGGCAGAGATCCACAACGGTAAACTACTTGGTACTACAGGGAATCTGAAATTGTCTTTTTGTTGGATTCAGTACCACAGGACAGCATGGGATTACAACATTATTAATGTTCTGAAGATCCTGTACAATTCAAAACTTGCCATTCTTTTGTAAAACCTGTGATCAGTAAATTGCAAGGAATTTCCAACAATTTCTTTTAAATCCCCTGTTTAGTAGTAGTTTCAATGGAGTAATTCTAGCCACTGTTTCAGGTGTTAAATTATATGGTGGTATTCTTGAAAAGTCTGCAGTCGGCTTTATAGTGATTTGGACCAGTTCTACACCTTTGATTAGTCTGATGTCTTTTCCTGAAAGATCCCAGATTTCTGATTTTACAGTATCTCTCAAATCAGGAGGTAAATCCTCTACCATTCTAATAGGTTACAATCTTACAGTTGTTTCATGTTGGGCCATTTTAAATTCAACATCTTCATCATGGGTTTGAAATTCAACACAATCTGGTGTGCAATAAATAGTGCAATTTAACTTGAACAGAAGATCCCATCCTAACAGATTTACAGGACTTGAATCACATATCACAAATTGGTGATCTTCCTCAAATAACGTATTTTACAGGGGACTTCTTTGAAACAGGTTTAGTTATTTGCTTATTTGTGACACCTACAACTTGGATCTTCTTTTCTGAGAAGGGTAGGTCTGGGACTTGAGCTGTTCTTAGAGAGGTTCACCTCATATTTCTCTGGCAATTTGGTTAATTTATTATGTGTGGCAGCTGCAAGTTTTGTGATAGCCTTACTCAGATATATCAATTTGATTCCTGATATTGATTCAAATGTGAAATATCTAGATATCCTCTAATACCCTCTTCTAATTCCTCCTTCATTTTTGTAAAAATCCAAATGTCTCACATTTGTCTGGCTAGTGGCTGGTCTCTCTGTGTCTCTCATTCTTTTGTTTTAAGGGGTTTCCACAAACCATAGAGGAAAAACCCCATCATCAGATAGTCCTGTCTTGACCTCTACAATAGGTTTTGTAAAGACAATCCTTCTCCCTTCTTTCAATTATTGGAAATTTTGTGTTGGGGTCTAATGACAACCTGTGAGTTTTGCGATGTCAGTATGAACTCTGTTGCAGTTACTTGTCCTAAAGCACCAGGAACTGCAAGATTTGGAACAATATTTATTGGTACTGTTGCCACAGGAATCCCTTAAGCCATATAATAACCTGGCATACCTTCTAGTAAAGCCTTTTCAGCCTCTGGAACAAGGACCCGCACTCCAACCCTCATCAATTCTCAAAGAGCTTTGAAACATTTCATGACTGCAAAAGTTCAAAAATAAATGAGCAAATAACAATTTAATAAACCTCAATGTTTTCGTTCAGTTTATAATACAGTATACAGCATTATTTTCCTCCAATCCTGACACAATCCTTTTTTCACAAGGCTATCATAGCTTTCTACTTGATCACTCATCCACCAATCTCAGCATGGCACTTCACACCAACTGACCTATCCCAGCGTAGTATACTCTGACGTAGTTCTTGACTCCTTGTAGTGGTTCACCCTCCTTTACAATTTTCTCGTGCACAAAATCTACAAACTTTAAGCAAAGGCAATAAACCAAAAACAAAATAGTTCATTCATATAAGAAGCAATTTGAAATAACATTTTAACACTTTCTGATTTCCTCATAGAAGCTCACAGATGAAATCTTGGCCCCTGGGAAAATCACCCTGACTGAGTTAGTTCCCCCTTTCTGCAATAGGTTCTACTAACACCAATTAATTATTAAAATAATCACAACTATTCTTTTAGTCCCTGTCTCAGATGTCCAGTCGATGGTACCTCATGAATCTGCACCACAGAACTTTAACACACAAATAACACCACTGCTTATTATTTCTTAACTGTCCTGGAATGTTGGACTATTCTAAGTCTGATATAAACTTCAACTGCTGAACATCAAATCCATATTCACAACAATTTTTTTAGCATCTGCCAACATACCAAACACATAATTTTAGCACAATGGCAAAACGTAATTAAAAAAATGTTACACATAGCTCTATTGATGCTCTTCCACCCCTGCAACTGCTTTCAAAACTGCGATCGCTTTCAGTCTTCAGGTTTAGGCTTTGGACTTAAGGGACATGGGCAATTTATTTCTTCTCCTTTTTCTCCTGTGACATAACCTATCCTCTTGCTAGCACTTGATGGAGTGAGGCTTTCGGTATCTTAATCTTCGAGTATAATCATTAAATAATTCGCACCACTGGTTGTATAAATCTTTGATCAATGACAAGGAGAAGTAAAAAGGAGGAAACATTAACATCAATTCAATTAAATGATAAGTTATTTATGGCTTTAGCACAGTCAATAGAGAGCCTTTTGTGTGAGTTAAAGAGTATTTTTTTAAAATCTTTAGTTTCATTATTTACTCAATTATTTATATCTTTTAAGCATTACTATTATAGGTGAATTTAATCCAATGATCGATATTTCATTTTAAGAAAAAATACAATATTGGTCAGTATTACAGTTAATGTAGTAATAATACAGCAAAAGTGTTCCATGAAGGAAATTCTCTCATCTAAAATAAACTGGAATCAAAATAGGTTAAGGTGTCAGTTTAGATACCCAATAAAGAGTTCTGAGGAGAGAAAATAAATGAATAGGCATAAACAGTTTGCTTTGCATTTTGAGCTCGAAAGACTTTTCAGCTATAAGTCAACAGACATCAGAAAATTGGCTAAGCAATCTCTCATGAAGAGAAAAACTCAGAGAAGAATTTCAGCAAAAGAGTGAATTAAACTATCTAAGAAAATAGCTCAAAGGAAAAGCCCCAGCAAAAAGTCTTCTCTAATCTAGAATCACACACTGATATAAACACACAATATTCTAGGTGGTAAAAAGTGTTTTTTTCTCCTTCTCCCATGTCCAATAGGATATTAGAAATGTCCTGGAAATAGGTAAACTCTCCAACTGTTCACGTCAGCACAATAGACTATAGGCACATGTTCCTGAAGAGATACTTCATCCACCTTGTGCGGTTCAAAGAGTTTTTTCCCAAGAATCATCTTTCCTACTGACTCCTCTCCTCCTGGTGAGGATCAGTGGCTTAATACATAACAAATGCCTATTCACTAGTTAATAAAAGGCTTCAGGAAAGTTATAACATCTGCAGCAAGAGAAGAAAAAACAACTTGTGCAAGCGACAGTTCTATGTGAAGAACAGATCTTTCAATGCTAATGCATTATTTTCAGCTAACATGGATTTGACAGTTAAGCTAACCTAAGTCAGTACATTCTTAGTTTTTTTAGGTGATTATAATACCTAAATGTGATTGCTTATTGTGAATTTGCATTCAAATGTATGTTTTATTTTCACATGCTTTTTGCACTTTTCATCTAAATGTGCACTTATTTGTAAAAGATAAATTCCCGTCAGAAACTCCAAGACCCACAAATGGATGTAGGCAAACACCAAGAAAAACTTTTGAGCCTACAATTGTTACAAAAGGGGTGGAGAACAGAGCCTCTCAAGGTGTCACAGATCGATGCATTAATGAACCTGCATTAATGAAACTACATTTGAACATATGAATTAAGAGCCTGATTTAGATCTTGGTGGAGTTACCGCCATGCCGCATTGGAGGTAAACCCGAGAAGACTGGCAAGTCAACGGTCTTTCGCGCGCTGTATTTAGATGTTACAGTCCTGTAGGCGGTGTACTGACAGATGTTTGCTGAAGGAGGGAGGCTGTGGCAGGACCCATTGGACTTTATGCAATTGCGGTGGCTATGAAATAAGTGACACCCCCATACACTGTACCTTAGTGTCAAAGCCCAGCTCACCTGAGTCCTTGTTCAGTTCTGATGGAGGTTGAAGACAATCCGACCCCACCCTGAAACTGCTTGTTCCAGCACACCAGTTTTTAAAACAGTGCACTAAGAACAGAAGCTCAAGGGAAGGGGGGAAGTGGATAAAATAAAATAAAGAGACAACACCGTTCATGCGTTTCCACTGTTGAAGTGCTGCACAAATCTGCGGCCCTCTCTGACTTCTGTAGAAACTGGTGCCTAATGAAACATAAACAAAGAACAGATAAGTACATCCTATTCCTAACTGGGTTCCTGACTATCCCTTTATTTATTCGAAATTTTCTTCTAAAAGTACCTCTTGGATCCTGGTCTCTAGTTTCCAGGTTTGGAATGTGTTACTGCTCTGGGATGTGCTTTCTATTACTCTAAAGCTTCTAAAACATTAAACAAATACCGTTATCAGAATTACCAATATCAAACATTCATCTTAATATAACTAAAGCCTAAATTGCCAATAGCAGACTCACTTTTCCCATATTTCCAGAATCTTTTATAAAACAAATACTGTACTTTTATGTCAAAATACAGTATGTAATTTGTGCAAGTCCTTGATTTACTGTTTGCCTTGCTGTTAATGGTTTCCACGGTTCGATTCTTAAAAGTTCCATAAAAAAATGTTTGCTTCACAAAGTTCCGCAAAGTATTCTTGTAACAAAGAGTTTGAATCACAATGTTCGTGGAAGGTATCTTGTTTCAAATTGTCTATACACGAATCCAGAAATTGTTGTCAAAGTTCTTTCAGGTAATAAAAGTTTTGCACTTACTTGTTGCTGGCAAGAGATACTGATCAGTCTAACCTTGTCTTCTTTCTCTTTTGCAGGTTGCTTGTACGAGAGAGGCTGAGGCAAGGAGGAACCGGAAACCGGAAGAAGGAAGAACCAGCAGCTGCGCCCATTGAAGCCAATGAAAGTCTGTAGAGAGCAGGAGTGCCAGCGCCGAGGGATCTGTCCTCAGGTAAGCGGGAGGTAGACGAGCACAAGCACTGGGTGAGGCTCGGGGGCTGCCTTTTATAGACAGGGCTGGGTGTGGTCCTCACATGCTGCACATGTTCTTGAAAGGTGTGCAGAGCTGGGTGTGGTTTGAAGAGCTGGGTGTGGTCCTCACATGCTGCACATGTTCTTGAAAGGTGTGCAGAGTTTCAGTTATTATGCAAATGAGTTAAATTAACACATGGCCTAGAGAGGAGTGTTTTAAAGAAGCCTTGGTAAAAGCAAGGCCCAATGTGTAAACAAAACAGCACATTAAACAACATACACAGAAGCCTGGGGGGGGGGGAAGGTGAGATAACAAGAAAGGCTTTCAATCGTAAGTTTAAAAGGGACCTATTACAGAACCCACTAGTGCAGTGAGAGGGGACATGCTCTTTGCTGTGCACAAACCCTAACACTTAGTCATATGTGTCCCTCTGCACTACACACTACACAAAACACTACATACACACCATCATCCATTAAAATTCCAACACAACACAACCTGTACATGCTGAAAACACACATTGACAAACATCCATGACATAACATATGCACACCATTGACACTGTACCCACAAACGACACTACCACAACAACCAACACAACTACACACTCAGCTACACAAACACACACACACACCAGCACAACTACACACATCAGGACAACATCTGCCAGACAACAATAGCACTCACCTGAATGTGTCACAAGGCAACACAACATACACATCGGTTGCAAATGCAGGTGACACACATACAGACTCAACCACATCAGTCACTCCAGATTCTTCCACCTCAATCAGTCAATCCACACTCACACATACACATACTGCCTCACATACACAACAGATGGCACAAACCTACCAATACAGGTCCAATTGCAATGCACACACGTGGACACCATTGTCCAGTGTGAGTGTGCCGTCATTGTGGTGCCAGCATTCATTTGGCAATGAATGATGACACCACAATGACAGTTGTATATCTTTACAATATACCTATTGTGCCAGTGTGTCCTCAGCCATGTGTGACACAATTGTTTCCCCAACACATGCATGTTACAGTGGTTTAAAAAAATTACTGTGACACGTCTAAGCCTAGGTTGGTTCTGACCTCCCATCCAGTGCTTACCCAACCTACCCTGGCAATGGGGGTACCCTACCTTTGAGTTCGGCAACGGGGGAGTTGTGTTTTCTCCATGGTTCGATAAAAGCAATGACAGCAGGTGTTACCTAGTCGTGTGCAGTTGAAGATGGAGGTGGAATAGGGTAAAAAGGTGAGGTTTCACCCCTTCACCCCTAAACTGCCAACTCAGAAGTGGAGGTCGGACCGCCACTTTTTTCTTGCTGGTAAGGCACATCCAATGGCAAGACCATTACTGCCAACATCCAAATCAGGCCCTAAATGACATATTCAAAATCCCATTTGGCACAGGTGCTCCCTTTGTTCTTGAACCCTGAATGTGTCTGTATACCTTGTTCAATGAAGTTTCAACTCTAAAACTGTATTAGAAATCAAGGGGCTTATTTACAAGAGGCCTGCACTGTTGGTGCATCACTTTTTTGAATGCTTTGGTGGTACAGGCCTCTCAATTATATTTTGGAAGCGTTGCAAAGCCCACCTGCATAGCTTTGCGTGGCCTCATAGATACAAAGTAAGGCAAGGCAATGCAAAGCGCTGCCTTGCCTTACTCTTTGTCAAGGAGGCTTTCCATGATCATTGCATGGGTGTTCCCACGAAACACCCGTGGATTTTGACGCAGCCCCAAGATTTACAAGAGCCTGTAAATCTGGGGCAACACCAAAACCTTACGCTTCCCCAGAGTAGGCTGAACAAAGAGAAATGTTATAATTTCTTGTTTTTTTTTCCTCTTTCCATGTTCGCTGCATTATGCAGCACACATCGAACAAGGAAAACGCCTCCATGGATTCTTTTTCTGCACAAAAACAATCCTGCCAACATCACAAACACCCTTGCACCTCAGTGCAAGGGTGCCTGCAGTGGCGCTAGGCACTAAATTGTGCAGCGGCTGAAAGCACCGTATCGCATAATTACGGTGCATTCCTGTACTTTTCATTTGGCGTAGGGCAGCACAGCAAAAATACTTGCAGCACTGCCCTACGCCAAATCTTTGTAAATGAGGCCCTAATTTTCTCATAGGAGAGGACCTTGTATCTCTGTTTTAACATGTCAACTTTTATAATGAGGGGTCCATTTTCCTGCTACTATATTTATAATTGTTTGAGCAGCTACTGAGCTATGCGGTGATTTCACAAAATTCCAGAAATTGCACTTACCACTCTCAAGTGTTACAACACATTTATTTTCTGTGTTACCTCTTTTTCTCTTTTCAAACCAGTTTTCTGAATTCCTGCTTTGGTCTTCAAACCTCCGGTATCTCATTCCGACTTATGGCAATTTTAACAGTTTTTGTCTCATGGTGTAGCAGTGTACTACGAGTGTCAGTCGCTACAATGTCATGTGACATCAAACAACCTCGTGGCTGCATAGAGAAGAAATATGAGAGACTTGAAAGAAAAGTGCCTTATCTCATAAAAATGCTGCACGTAGCACGGGTATATAACTGATCCATGATGCACAAGAATTTTTATATTAGAAGGGTGATTTATATGCTTCTAAGCATACTCTTCACTCTACACACCATTTCACTTTATTTGTGCACTTTATTCCCTAGGGCTTGTAAGTTGTCTCCTCTAGCTAAAGAGACAACTATAATAATGACCTATCACCTTGAACTCAAAGCAAAAATCATAGCAGCACTGGAGAAGGTCACCAACACCACTAGCAAGAATGCAACAGTAATCAACATAATAATTTTAAAAGTCATATAAACAACATTAACCAAAGAAAGTTCAATAAATCATAACATTCACATGATCAGAATACCTGTGTAAAAAGCAATGCCTATGAAGTGCGTTGTCAAAAATTGGAAACTTTAATAAGCCTAAGAGTTTCATATAAATTAACCAGAAAGAACTGCTACTTATCTGTTCAGGAGCAGCGATTAACAGAGGAAGAGGATTCTGTTCAGGGACTATTTGTGTGTTAAGAGTTCTATTCTGGAATGTTCTTTTGTGTTCTTTAGAAGACTGCTGGTTGGAGTGGTGTTGAAGGATATTAATGCATAATGATAGCCTCCAGTCTTGTAATGGAATTGGGAACCAAAAGAATATGAGTACAGTAGCCTACTGATAAATAGTGAATAGCAAGTGCTGAAACTAGACAATTCAGTGCTCTTAATTAAGGCATGTAAGACATTCAGCAATTATTTGTCCATGTTATTAACTCTTTGACGTGGGATATATGAATGATGAAATCCCAGTGGGCACTATCAATCTGCCAGGTCTTCTGAAATCTCCCGTTGACTAAAAGACAGTGGAGTGAATGTATTTACAGATAAAAAGTTGTTGTGTTTAACTTACTAGCTCATGTATTTACTTCTTCTTTAGACACTTGTGGTGCAGGGATAAAAATATTTACATACCAGCATATTGGAACAGTGCCATTCACAGTATCAACTCAAATCTTAGAATGGTGATGGAGGTAACATATGGCACCATTTCTAAATCACTAAAGAGCCAAGTCCTGCAACGTTCTATGAACAAATGGATAGAGGTTCAAATCCGATTTTAATATTCTTAAATGCTCTTATGCAATTGAAGCTAGATCAAGACTGAGCAGTATCTCTGACTTGATTATTAGGTACATATTTCCAACTTGGGAGTGAGAGATGTATCAAGCTGTAGCAAAGCTTTCTGCCCACCTGCACTTCACAACATTTCCCCGTGGCACTGCCGTGGATTCTCCAACTTGCCATTTGTTGTCCCATGCCAGAGCTGACAGCCGATGATGGAGATTCACCCACTCTTTTAAGTTTGTCTAGATGTTAAGATCAAACCAAGCTTAATGTGTTACTGGCTTCAATGTATATCACTGTAGGTGTCAGGAGAAATTTCAAATAGACTGATGACCATTTCAGAAAGAAGTCTTTTTATCTCTGTATGAGGTCTACAATATTTACAGACAGCACCCCCTTATATAAATTAAATCCTTGGAAGGACAGCTGACTGAGGGTTTGAAGTCCAGTATCTTCAGATTGTCTGAGCTCAGATCACTTAACTGCTAGTGAACCTGAAACAACCTTAAAATGTCACTTTGTTTAAAATATTTTGGCTTCACCTGTTGTCAATTTTGTGCAATAAAGAACTGGAGGCTAGAAGCTGATGTAACAAGGTTTATTTCTACAGAATTTCTGATGGAGGAAGACATCAGCAAGTTACAGAAACAGCACGCTTCAGATTCCTATTTTGATGCTTAGTATTTTGCAAATTATTACAGTGGTTTCAATGGTGATTGCAACTGAGTGAAATAAACATCATTTTAGACCTCAGAAGGACCTCATTGAGGACCATGTGCCATATGTACAATGCCTTTTTTGCGGTTGCAAAAGGCGAAAATCGCCGTTTTCGTCTGCAAAATAGGCAGGTACGAAGTACCATCCCTATTTTGCAAATCGGTACGCAATTACCAACTCACAAAATAGGGATTGCGACTCGCAATTAGGGAGGGGTGTCTCGAGGGCGTTCCTCCCTAATTGTGACTCGCAGGAGATGTATGATTGTTTTCGGACCGTGAATGTGGTTGCAAAACAATCGCAGGTAACAGCAATTTCAAATTGGTGTTAATCCATTCGCAAATGGTATTGGGCCCCCACGGGACCCTTTCCCCTTTGTGAATGGAAGCATAAATATTTGTTCAGTGTACTCTGAAAAGAAAATTTTTCATTTTTTTGTTTAAAATGCATCCCATTTTCCTTAACCGGTTCTGTGCCGAGGACGTAGTGGTTACGTCCTTCGGCACAGTGCTGCTGTGCCGAGGACGTAACCACTACGTCCTCGGCACACAGCCCAGAGGGAGAGCTCTCGCTCCCTCTGTGTGCCTTCCCCCACCCCCCCAAGTCAGGGATGGAAGGGGGCAAATTATATTTAGGCCATTTCTGCCCCCCTTGGGGGCAGATTGGCCTATTTTTATGAGGCCAATCTGCCCCCAAGGGGGACAGAAACCACTTGACACCAGGGAGGTTTTTTTTTAACGTGAATTTCACACAAGGGGAGCGACCCCTTAGGCAAGGGTCGCTCCCTGGTAGGGGAAATTATTTTAGGCCATTTCTGCCCCCCTAGGGGGTAGATCAGCCTATTTTGATTAGGCTGATCTGCCCCCAAGGGGGGCAGAAACCACTAGGCACCAGGGATTTTTAGTTTTTTTTGTTTTACAGATGGGGAGCGACCCCTTGGACAAGGGTCGCTCCCCTGGAGGGGAAAATTGTATTTAGGCCATTTCTGCCCCCTTTAGGGGCAGATCAGCCGATTTTTGCTACGCCAATCTAGGCACCGGGGATTTTTTTTGGGGCGCCAATGTCACGCAGGGGGAGCGACCCCGTAGGCAAGGGTCGCTCCCAGGGGGAGGGGGTTGGGGGGGTCAAATTTATTTTAGGCCATTTCTGTCCCCTGGGGGCAGATCGGCCTATTGTTATTAGGGGCAGAAACCTCTAGGCGCCAGGGCAAATTTTTTTGTTGTGTATTTTTTTTGTTTGTTTGTTTTTTCAGAGATGGGGAGCGACCCATTAGGCAAGGGTCGCTCCCCTGGGGGGCAAATTGTATTTAGACCATTTCTGCCCCCCTTGGGGGCAGATTGGCCGATTTTAGGTCAATCTGCCCCCAAGGGCCAGAAACCACTAGGCACCAGGGATTTTTTTTGGGGTGCCAATGTCACGCAGGGGGAGCGACCCCGTAGGCAAGGGTCGCTCCCGGGGGGGGGGGGGAATGTATTTTAGGCCCTTTCTGCCCCCCTTGGGGGGAGATCGGCCTATTGTTATTAGGCCGATCTGCCTCCAGGGGGGGCAGAAACCTCTAGGTGCGTTTTTTTTTTTTGTTTGTTTTTTCAGAGATGGGGAGCGACCCATTAGGCAAGGGTCGCTCCCCTTGGGGGCAAATTGTATTTAGACCATTTCTGCCCCCCATGGGGGCAGATTGGCCGATTTTAGGTCAATCTGCCCCCAAGGGGCAGAAACCAGTAGGCACCAGGGATTTTTTTTTTGGCGCCAATGTCACGCAAGGAGAGCGACTTCGTAGGCAAGGGTCGCTCCCGGGGGGGTTGGGGGTCACATTTATTTTAGGCCATTTCTGCCCCCCCTGGGGCCGGCTGAGCTAGAGGCCAAAATCCACAGGTAGGCACTGTTTTCTATGAAAAAATGTGATGTGTCCACGTTGCGTTTTGGGCATTTCCTGTCGTGGGCTCTAGGCCTACCCACACAAGTGAGGTATCATTTTTATCGGGAGACTTAGGGGAACGCTGGGTGGAAGGAAATTTGTGGCTCCTCTCTGATTCCAGAACTTTCTGTCACCAAAATGTGAGGAAAACGTGTTTTTTTAAGCCAAATTTTGAGGTTTGCATAGGATTCTGGGTAACAGAACCTGGTCAGAGCCCCACAAGTCACCCCATCTTGGATTCCCCTAGGTCTCTAGTTTTCAAAAATGCACAGGTTTGGTAGGTTTCCCTAGGTGCCGGCTGAGCTAGAGGCCAAAGTCTACAGGTAGGCACTTTGCAAAAAACACCTCTGTTTTCTTTAAAAAAATGTGATGTGTCCACGTTGCGTTTTGGGGTGTTTCCTTTCGCGGGCGCTAGGCCTACCCACACAAGTGAGGTATCATTTTTATCGGGAGACTTTGGGGAACATAGATTAGCAAAACAAGTGTTATTGCCCCTTGTCTTTCTCTGTATTTTTTCCTTCCAAATATAAGAGAGTGTGTAAAAAAGACATCTATTTGAGAAATGCCCTGTAATTCACATGGTCACCCCGGAATTCCGAGATGTGCAAATAACCACTGCTCCTCAACACCTTATCTTGTGCCCTTTTTGGAAATACAAAGGTTTTCTTGATAGCTATTTTTCACTCTTTATATTTCAGCAAATGAATTGCTGTATACCCGGTTTAGAGTGAAAACGCACTGCAGGGTGCAGCTCATTTATTGGCTCTGGGTACCTAGGGTTCTTGATGAACTTACAAGCCCTATATATCCCCGCAACCAGAGGAGTCCAGCAGACGTAACAGTATATTGCTTTCGAAAAATCTGACATTGCAGGAAAAAGTAATTAGTCATTAGATCAAAGGAATTGCCCAATTAGCAGCCACACCACCCAGATAAGAGGTAATGAAGGTGACTTGGGCTGCATCAGAGTTAAAAATCTGGGGCTTAAAAATGAAATGTAATTGCCACTGACTCATGAATACTGCAGATCTCCGTTAAGTGTTTCTGGGTTAGCCAGAGGAACCAGACTAGGTGTCATGACTGTAACATGTAAGTTTTTGGCTGGGCAAGATGAGGGAGGAGGTGCCATGGACAGTTTGCAAGTATTAGCAGAAGTAAGTAGGCTTAAGACTGGGTGAATCCCTTTCTGTGATGTATCCCTCCACTGTGTGAATTCAGTTTTACTTCTGGTTAACTCCTCCCTTAAACTTGCATTCTCTTCTTTTAGGTATTGCAGTTCTATCTGAAATGTATGCAACATATCAGTTATTTGGGTAGTCTCCGAAAGGGTCTCTGCTAAGCCTTGGATTAAGGTGTGCATGGTGATGTTGTCGCCCAAAGTGAACACTATTTTTTGTGGCTTAGTCTTCTATTGTGAGTTACTCACCTGAACTCCAGGTGGTTCAGATGGGACAATGATATTCCCAAATCCCAAAGAGAACTGATGCAGCAGCAGTGAAGGACACACTGCAACCCTAGGACTTATCCATATTCAGATTTCTTTACTCCGGTCACTGCTCGGCTCAAGGATATCTGGATTCTGGTTCTGGATTCTGGATACTGGCAAACAGGATTATTCAGATACAAGGGCTCGAATTTCCTTGTAATGAAACCACACTTCAAGACAAGAAAAACTAAACAGATCTTTGGCATTAACTAATGTCAAATCACCATACCAATAATTCACACTAGAAACACTTTCCAGTGTAATTCAAGAATTATCCAGGATTTACCATGAACTGGAATTAGCATGTACAGGGATTTCACTGAGAGAAAACAACTGGGATAATCACAAGAAAACTACTCAAATTCATCAGAAGTTCAAGAGTCTCAAGAGTTGAAAGTTCAGATGCAAATATGGCAATCAGTTTATAGTTCTCAATTGTCCCAAAAGTCTTTAGAACACCAACATCAGATTCTAATTGAGAAAATATGAATTGAAAACCAACTATAAGCACAAGATCCAGGAAGGTGCAGCTATTACAAGAAATACAACCTTTCTCTAATGTATTTTCAGTAACGTGATTGACCCGAATATTACTGCTGGCTTTAGATGAGTTTGATTAATCAGTGTTGATCAGGATCCCAAATTAAACATAAAAACTCATGTTACCTTATTTGGGATGACTCGTATCTTTTTGCCAGCGCATGAAAGCATGATGCGAGAGAGGAATTGCAAGCTGCCCACTTTTTACAGATACTGTGGAAAAGATTAGAAATACTAAGGCCCATATTTAAAGTAAAATGACGGAGCGAGACACTGCCCCAAAATTGCCAGCTCCGCACTCCGTCATTTTCACAATGTAGGGGTGCGCTGTATTTAATTAAATACGCGCACTCCTGTGTTGTCCCCTGCATTGCCGTTAAATTTAGCTGCCACCACCAATGCAGGCATCCTTGCACCATCGTACAAGGATGTCTGTGTTGAGGGGTTTGATTTTTTATGTGTGGGAAGTGGTCCGTTCCTGCACATAAACAATCATGAATGGCGATTGCAGCACATACAGAAGTGCCAAACGTCATTTTGAAATTATTGTTTATGTGCAGGAAGGGATACCTTCCAGCACATAAATAATCATTTCTGGCACTTTGCTCTTTCTATGCGTGCTGCATAGAAAACATAAACATATAAAAGTGGGGCAGTGTTAAAATGCAATGGGTGTTGCTGTGACATGTCCACAGCAAAACCCATTGCATGCCCCTTCCACACAAAGGGCTGTGTGTGGAGGGGTTGTATTTACAAGGTGGCGTTAAGCCACAAAAATGCCTTAACATCCCCTTGTACATATGGTGCAAGGCATAGTGCCACAGATGCGTAAATATGCCCCTAGGTTGGAAAGTCAGAAAGCGCGTTGCTGAGAGGAGAAGTCTGTGGCTGTGAAGGTATGGATGCCGCTGTGAAGAGAGAACTGTCGCTGAGAAGGGAAGGCTACGGAAGACTGGAGACAGGTAAGTGTTGCTTACAAGTTAAATGAGGCTAAGCAGGATTTAGTCTGAAACACTGGCTTTTATAACCTGCCCGAACCAGGTGCAAGGAAATACATGGGGAAAACAGAGGAACTCGTTACTCATTATTGTAATTGCACATGTTTCTCAACTGTCTTTTTTCCATTAGGAGGATCAGTTAAAGAACCGGCAGTTGTAGACAGTTGACATGTGCTTCCTGGATTACCTGGGCAAGGCCTAGGTGTTTAGAAGTTATCATGGCAACAAGCATTGGTCTAGATCTGCTTTTCACATTGCCATTATGTTAATAACGGAGTTGGCAAGTAACACAAGGTTTCAAAGGCATAACATGATTCAAACTGGTACTGTGTTTGAAAAGAAAATAACAACATCTCTGATATCACTCAGGTGTGGGGGAATAAGGCATGACTAGCCCTTCTCACAGCTGGGACCATGACAGTTAGACTTCCTCCACCACAGAACTCAAGAAACTCAACTGCAGAGTCCCTCAAGGATCGTCGCTCAACCCAACACTCTTCAACATCTTCATGACATCTCTTGTGACATCGTCAGAGCCTACAGCATCAAAATAATATTGTATGCTGATGACACACAGCTCATCCTCTCTCTTACTAACTCAACCAGCACCATCAAAGCAAAATTTGCCAAATGCATAAGAAACGTCACTGTTGAAGAAAAACAACTACCTCCAATTTTAAACAGACAAAACCAAAGTCCTTATTATCAGCAACAACCACTCCCCCTGGGATGCCTCTTGGTGGCCCTCTGAACTTGGATTCCCGTCCACCATGGCAAGAACCTCGGGATCATCCTGGACACCAATATCTTCATGAGCAGACAGATCAGAGCTGTTCCTTTATCATGCTTCCACATTTTGCAATAGGTATGCAAGATTTTCAAGGAGATCCCACTTAACACCAGACGAACAGTCACCTAGGCTCCTATCACAAGTGGACTTGACTATGGAAATGCCCTCTACTTCAGGATCCCAGCCCATGTTCTACACTGACTCCAAACTACCCAGAATGCCACTGCCAGACTCATCCTGAACATCCTGTGAAATAACCACATCTCTCCACCCCTCAACAATCTCCATTGGCTCCCAGACCAGGAAAGATGTACGTTCAAGCTATCCACTCATGCCTACAAAGTGTTCCACAACAAGGTGCAAGTGTACCTCACCTACCGCCTCAACCTCTACCAACCCACCAGACACCTTTGATCTATGTCCCAGGCAAGAGCACACCTCCCTCACATCAAGAAGGTCAGAAGCTGAGGACACTCCTTCTCATACTTTGTAGACTAAATCTTGAATACCCTCTTGCAACACCTCAGAAGCTCCCCCTCCTTCATTGACTTCTGAAAGAACCTCAAGACAAGGATCATCCAAAAGAAACAGACATGATCTCCTTCTCCCCAATGAGGCCTGCTGTACTCAATGCTTGGATACCCTCAAATGTAATTAGCTGCGCTCTACAAATTAACATAACATAACAAAATAAGACTAAGTTAAATGACCATAAAAAATAAAGGCTCCAGTAACTACAGTCCTAATCATAGCTGCAAAATCCATCAGAAGCCCAAAGAAAACAGCCTATTGGAGATATGAGAAAAAAAAAAAAAAGCACAATGAAGGTCCAGGAATCTTTACACACAAATCATGCTTTCTAAAAATAGATTCTGAAAATTCAGCATAGTATGATTATAAGTAGGGTTGCATTATCAAATGAGAAATGTCCACACAATGTCTAAAAGCATTAACATCAACCTATTTATTAAGGTACGAGAAATCTTCTCCCTTAGCAACTGCCCTCCAGTGACGATCAAAACAAAATGAAATATCCCTCTAGCAATGGCTTTTAGAATTTACACATTCACATTAACACTTCCAGAGGAAGTAATTGAAAATTATACTTTGTGTACATAGTGTAAGTTTCATTCAAAATACAGGCTTTCTAACTATGCGGTACATCACTGTCTCATTTATGTCATTCATGTGGTATTCCGCAGAGACAAGGAGAGAGATGGCTTTGCAGCAGGGTACTGATTGGGGTGGGGAAATGAGCAGAAACAGGTTGAACAGAACATCAAAAACTACATCCATATTAGAAATAATGGCATCTTACATAAAAATGTGGTATAACTATACATCTCATTATATACTCTTCTAAGTAATTTGGGTGATTCATTTCAGGTGCAACATCATTGGCTCATCAATTATGAATCTATGCATTATCAAAAAAAATCAATAATGAGAAATACTTTTTCGCACAAAATTTGCACATTTTACATTTTTTTGAAAATGCTATGACAGACCTCACTCTAATTAATTTTTAATTATAACTAAAAACCCGATTAATATCTTTATGAATCAGTCATTAGCCTTTTGATGTCACAGGGCCTGATTTAGAACTCAGGGGAAAGTGACAGAGATCCTGTCCACCAAAATCTAAATCCCATTATATTGTAGCCTGTCTGCTGAGTTCTAAATCAGGCCCTTCATCTTGGTTAGTCAAATGTTCACCTCCATCTGCTCTATCTGCTGGTATATTTGATCCAGTTAGGAATCAGGCTCAGAATAATCCTCAGATCTCCTTCTTTTCCACAACTTTATATGAAATAATGTTTTTCCTCCTTTAATACTGTATTTTTTCATCATACATTATACTAATTTGAATAAAAACAACAAAGAAATTGCAGAAATCAACATTATTATTAGTAGTGTTAATATAGCTTGCCGAACTCCACACCAACTTCACCTACTTTCTTAACACCACTCTGTTTCTTGTATCAAGGATCCTACAGTTTCCCACACACCTGGCTATTCCAATGACTTAATCTCATATGTCAGATTAGTTATGTTAGTAATGTATGAGACAAGCAGTCCACTATAATTAGGAACGTTAAGTACAACACTTCTTTGCCCCAATTACCTTACAGACTCAGCCGTCTTTCACCAAAATAATATCTAATGCAAGACGGTTTTTCGCCACCATTGCTCACTGCACAATTGCCAACACCTCTACATTCACCCTCTTCAAATACCCTGCTGTATCCATGGCAAGTCTATCTTTTTTGCCAGGCCCAAACCTTCTTTTATTCAATACATATACTTCATCACAAAGGTAGGTCCTGAACAGCCCAGGGGCAAAGTACAGTGGATTTTGAAAGTTGGACATGTTCTTTTAGATGTTAAATGCTGTGGAAGTAAAAAACTCTTCAGTGAATTTTTTGCTACTGAAAGGCCTGCCTCTCTCATTGGATACCATTGGATTACCTAATTACATTTAATAAATTATAACTTTCAATTGGGAGCAGGGAAACAGGTCAAGCTTGGTATCTATAGAACTGTAATTAAAAGTCCTCTTTAATGGTAAAGTCAGATTTTTAAGCACAATTTTGAAAATGCCACTTTTAGAAATTTAGCATATTCTTGTCCTAACCATTTGGTGTCTTCCGCCTGATCTTGGGTCACATAAATATGTGTAGCTGGCAGTTGGTCTTTGTGTATTGCTCCCAGAGAGTGAGACAAAGGGAAACTAGGTCTGAGTTAACAAGGGGGAGGAGATGTCACCTACCAAACTTGCCCATTACAAAGGCTCTGACAGAGCACTCTCACAAAGAGTTTGTCACTAGTCTTTTGTGATCCAGGAAAGTTGAGGCCAGGGCAGAGAGGAAGAGGATGCCTGACACCTCAGGGGATTGGAAACATCTAGCAGCTTCTCCTACTTCAGAGTGGGTACGTATAAATATTGAACCCTCAGACCAAACTCTTCAGTACATTCCTGGACCTGTGGAAGACACGCCAGGAAGAAGGACTAGTGTGGTGCTGAAAGGACTGCCACTCTTGTGATGCATTTCCTGGACCTCATATCTTAGACGCAGGACTTCATAACACTCTGCAAACAGGATTTAAAATACTCCTATTCAGGGGGCCTAACTGGGTCCTGTAGCTGTCTCGGGCTCCATTGTGATCATCCTGGGCTTGTGACTTTGACCAGGTCCAGAGAGACCATATAACCACAGTTGGTGCTTGGTGCTTTTTGGCACAATATTCACTGACATCTTTAGAATTGCATGTCTCTGATTCTACTCATTGGAGTTTTGTATTTTTGGTATTGTTTCATTAAAGGTTACTCTATGGGGCATATTTATACTCCGCTTGCGCCGAATTAGCGTCGTTTTTTTTTACGCAAATTCGGCGCAAAACTAACGCCATATTTATACTTTGGCGTTAGACGCGTCTAGCGCCAAAGTAAGAGTAAAGAGCGTCATTTTTTTGCGTGAACGCCTTCCTTGCGTTAAAGAGATGCAAGGTAGGCGTTCCCGTCCAAAAAAATGTCTGCGACGCAAATGCGTCGTATTTATACTCCCGGGCAAAAATCACGCCCGGGAGTGGTCGGGTCAAAAAACCCCGCATTTGCGCCTCTTTTTAACGCCTGGGTCAGGGCAGGCGTTAAGGGACCTGTGGGCTCAAAATGAGCCCACAGCTGCCCTCCCATGCCCCCAGGGACCCCCCCTGCCACCCTTGCCCACCCCAGGAGGACACCCAAGGATGGAGGGACCCACCCCAGGGACATTCAGGTAAGTTCAGGTAAGTATACATTTTTTTTTTTTGTTTTTTTTTTTTTTGGCATAGGGGGGCCTGATTTGTGCCCCCCTACATGCCACAATGCCCAATGACCATGCCCAGGGGACATAAGTCCCCTGGGCATGGCCATTGGGCAAGGGGGCATGACTCCTGTCTTTACTAAGACAGGAGTCATGTAAATGGCGTCTGGGCGTCGTTAAAAATGGCGCAAATCGGGTGGAGGCGATTTTTTGCGTCAACCTGACTTGCACCATTTTTAAGACGCCCTAGCGCCACTTTTCCCAACGCCGGCGCTGCCTGGTGTACGTGTTTTTTTTCCACGCACACCAGGCAGCGCCGGTCTGCCTGCGCCGGCTAACGCCATTCAATAAATACGGCGCCCGCATGGCGCTTCAGAATGACGTTAGCCGGCGCAAAATTTTTTGCCGCTAAACTGCGTTAGCGCAGTTTAGCGTCAAAAAGTATAAATACGGGCCTATGTGTCTAATTTGGTGTGGGATTTTTCTTGTGGTGTGTTTTCCCTTTATTACTGTTTTAGATGCTGCATAAATACTTTACACTTGCCCCTGAGTTACACCTCACTGGTCTGTGTAAAGCTACCAGAGGTCTGAACACAGGTTAATTTGGGGTTTGCGTGTGTTCAACCTGAACAGGAATGTGGTTGCTGCTCCATTAGGGTTTCACAAGCCTCAACCAAGAGTCCAGTTTCTTATATCTACTCATGGCTTTGTGCATAACCCTGTCGCCATGGTGTACTTGTGCTCCAATTCATCATCCACAATATTTTCCCTGCTTTCACATTTGTCTGAAATTGGAAGCAGTGCTGCCAGATTGAGAATAACACACCTTCAAAATGAAATTATCTCTGGTCCAAGTATAACTTGTTCATAACGCATCAGCCTACTTTTTGTCATGTGCTGTGTTTTTGTCCTTGTTAAAAAGATTTCAACACTGTGGAACATAAACAATTAAAGTATGTCCCATCAAACATTCCTTCACTTTGTTCTATTGCCGGACAAACTGCTGCTACCAATTTTAGACAACTGGACCCAACACTCCTGAGGGATATGCAATTGGGCGCATGAGCCCTCCATGCTTATGTACAAGTATGAAAAGTGCACAGCCATCTTATTCATGACAGAACAAGTAAAAAGTAATATTGTAATTAGGTATCCTGAGTGCTGGCATGTGACACAAACTCTCTTTTAGTTTCTTAGATGAATAAAGGCACTCGTCATCAAATGGTACCGGATCTTGAACATCATTACATGTTAGCATTACTAAAGGCTTTGCAATCTGGGAAAAGTTTGGAATCTACTGACAACAGAAGCTAACAGTTCCCAAGTAACATCCAAACCTTTCTCTGAGTGGTTGGGGTGCTCAGTTTTAGAATCACAGAAACACGTTCCTTTGAAACATTTTGTACACCCTTCTCAATATGGTGTCCAAGATAGTTAACGTATTTCTCTAAATATTGCATTTTTGTTGGGGAGCTTGTTTGTCCACTTTCTACTAAATAATTCAACAGAGCAGTGGTACAAAGTTTACATTCTTTGTTTGTTTTAGATGCCAACAAGAGTTAATCTATGTATTGGACTAGGACTAAGGGCCGGATGTGCCAAAGGATTTTACCCATTCTGTGTCTATGGTACATATGGCCCTAAATTACTAGACAATTTAAAACTTTCTAAATCCTTCTCAGGATCTGGGAGGAAAGTGAAGGACTGTTCGTACACCCTAATGGGATCCTACATTAAACAAGAACTCTACCCAAAACTGAAATGCAAACAGAAACTGAGATGGAATTGAAAAGAATGCTTGGCACAAGTCAATGACTATGTACCACTCTGTCTCTGGATTTGAAACAGTGTTACTACTGGATTCGGTCCCACCGGACAGCAAGAAACCACTATTTTCCTTATTTTTTGGAGGTTTGCACAATTCTACATTTCCCACTCAGGGCCATACTTAAAAGCCCATAGTGCCACTTTAGCGTCATCATAGCATCATTTTGTTGGTGCTAAGGTAGCGCTAAAGTGGCTTTTTAATGCACCATATTTCCAAAGTGGTGTAATGCATGCATTGTGCCACTTTGTAAACCCTTGTGCCACATAATGCCTGCACCAGGCAAACTTTTGAAGCTAGTGAAGCAAAGCTCCCCAGTGGCATAAAAAATGTTGACGCTATTGTGCTAACGGCCACCATGGTGCGCCGCATTATAAATACAGCGCAACCATGATGTCATTAGGTGCTGGTAGGGAAGTGCAGAAAAAGTGGAGCTTCAGCACTGATGCGCTGCTTTTTATTAAATATGGGCCTCAGTTTCTTAATTCCCATTATTGGAGAATAGCATAGGCTGCCAAGAACCTCTTGAAGATTCCCTGCTCAATCATTTTCTCAATCATTGTTTCATTCCTTCTTCGGCCTCTCTAGTTAGTCTGTACTGTCTAGTTTTTGGGAATATTGCATTTGGATTCAACATTATTTTCACTGGTTCTGCGTTTTAATCAATCCAGTTTCCTTTTTCTGAAAAATTCCATAGCTCTTTTCTGACTGTAAGTCTTAAATCTGGATGAAGGTCTTTTTTAGCTAACACAGGGTACATCTCAATTTTGAAATTCCCTACAATCATTTTAAAAAGCTAATCCTCATGTTTTGTTTCTACTGCAACACCATCTGGTGTTCAGTAAATAACACAATTCATCTTGCAAAGAAGATCCCTTCCAAACAAGTTCACTGAGCTTTACCCACATGGAGTAAACAGATGTTTATTCTACATTTGTTCTATCTTGACTGGCACATCCGCTGATTAACAATTTGTTTATTATTGATCCCTACAACTTCACAGAACAAACTGTAGAACTGGTAATTCCCGTATCAATCTGAAATTATTTGGGATTAACATTGACTTCTCTTTCAATAATCGGCCACTTTGGTCTACCTCTAGCATTAGTGCAAGCAAGCAGTCCTCCTCCCTTCTTAGGTACCATCATTATGAACTGGTGCCCACCATCTCATCCATAATGATCATGGCATTCTATTGGTAACCTGCATGGTATGGTATTTAATTTGTCATATTCTGCTGCATTACCTGAGGTGGGCATACTGGCATTTGAAATGTTTTCTGATTTTGCATACTCTGCATTTTCGACATTACATTATTTCACTGCCCCTGCTAATTTTGTTGTATATGGCCTTGAATTCTCTCAGATTTCTATCTGCATTCTCTTTTCCATTACACAATCAATTCACAAAAATGACAAGCTGTGGTATTTTTCAACATTTCATCATTTTCAATCTTCCCATTTAATCCATCACCTTGTGCATTCTGTTTCATCCTATTCATTCCATTTTTCACAAACTTCTTATTGAACCCATCTGTCATCTTTCAAATAGGTTTGCTTGAGTAATCATCATCTTCTCTTTGAGATTTTCTAGCTTCTTTTCAGGATAATCACTTCTGTTTTTAGCCAATTTCAAAATCTCATCAATATATTTTGTCAAACACAATTCACTCTGCTGAAAATGATTGCTAATCTCCGATTTTAATCCACTCACGAAAGCAGAAACAAAACCTCTAATGGCAACTTTCTCTAGATTTTCAACTCTGCTATGCTTTTTTACATTTTTACGTTGGCATCTCACAATAAGAATGCACTGGTTCTTTAGGTTCCTGTGTTGCGCTTAAAATAGTTTCTCAATGTATAGCCCTTTCTGGAATTTGTTTTTTCAAATGTTCAATAACTGCGTTATATTTTACAGCCACACCTGGTGATTCTGCATTATTAGGGCCCTGTTTAGGTGGTCTCTTCTGTCAGCCACCCTGCTACCACATTACATTCTAAACACAAATCACCATTAACAACATTCTCAAAGAATGAATTCAAATCTGTCCACAGCATTGGACATAGGTGTGCCAGTATATGAACTTCATCATACCACTTTGCTGCATCTTCTCGCAATTTGGGAAAAATTTGGGTAGAGGCAAACAACTTTGTTCTTGTCCAAGGAACATGCAAAAAAAAATCCTCCATGTACTTCTCTCAATGGAAACTCTGTCACTGTGCTTGCCTACACCTCTGAATCACTTACTACACCTTTTCCCAACTTCGCTTCACTGTTCTTTGTCTTTTTCTAGTTTACTGTTCATTATTTTTTCAAATCTACCCAATCTGTGTTTTCTCAATTAAATCTTCAATATGGGCTCTCAATGTAATGCGACACATCTTCTTAGTTCCATCACGTTAAATCCATTTTATAATTTAGTTTGACATTCTTCCTTTTACCTATGTCATCTAACTAATCAGCCATATGTTGTTGGTCTCGCGATCTACCACATAGCATTTGCGACCGACGTTCGGCCCAAAATACATGTCACTTTTTGCTTTCCTGCTCTTTATATGAAGTAACAAGCCATGAGTTTTTCTTACCTGTATTGTGGAAAGCAAAAATTAGAACCCATTAGGATGGCTTATGCTACCTACAGAGGTTGGTGAATAAAGAGATTTGTTGGCCAATGTCGAATTTCCTAAGAAAATCTGTGGCTCTGAGATAGAGATACAAATTTGTGTCCCAGGGCTAGTGTTAGAGGGGGTGTAATCTCAGGAGGAGATCCCATGGCGCATATATTTCTCCCTTGCTCTGAAAACCAAAGATAATTATTGTATCTTTAGATTATACACATTGATATTTTAACAATTGGTTATCACAGTAGGGCTGTCTTGCATGTTTTTAATTATTTATTTTATTTATTTGTTTGTTATATGTATGCTGTTATGGATTTTTTACATTCCGAATAAAGGTCTATGAGATGAGATGAGAACTAATCAACCAATTCTTCTAATTTATCACCTGTTTTATTGGCACATCTGACCGCTTCCTTGATCAAATATCTCATCAGCATTATATGTCAATAATCTGCTTAAAGTCAAATTATCTTGAAGCATCTCTCCAAATTTTATCTTCGGAATCCTAGTAAAAATCTCTTTGGGAGGTGGCTCTCTCACCACTGTAGAAACAGCATGCTCTGTCCCACTTATACTAGGCATTGCAATATTGTCAGAACTTGTTCTGGGGCACTTGGTACAACTCCAGTAGGAGCTTGAACAGCCACTGTATCTCCCACTCCACCAACTCCAACAGTAGTCTGAGTCAGTTCTGCTGGTCTGTCTGTGTACGAAGGAAGTCTCAAAATCAACAAATTAGTAAATAATTTGTCATCATCATCTTCTGATTTTTCAATACCTTTGCCTCTTTATTTATCTGTTTTAATTTGTTCTGTCTCTGTCACAATAGCAGGAAATGTTATAACACTTCCCATTTGACCTATTCTCCATGTTTTCTCCTCTACATCTGTCTTGACAGCTAACCAGTCCCTAAAGGAATTCTTAATTGATTTATTTTTCTTCTCTCGTTCCTTCTCAGTTGCCATACAATCCCACTTATTGAGAGCTGCACACTGTGTAGTTCTAGACATTAGTATCATATCAAACATGGTTTGTCTCCAGAAGTCTAATTTCTCAAAATGAAAGGTGCCCTCCATAGGAAATTGCAATTTCTAATTGTGTGCTATATATTTATTCCATTTGGGAATCCAAACATACATGTAATACCCAATCTCTTCACAATTGCAAATGCAGGTGTGCCTTATTACAAAATTTTCTGACCATCTTAGCCTATTCAAAAGTCAAATCAATACAAAAACCACATTTTGCAAACAATAACCAATAGCAGCATGGTTCTGTCAAAGGCCACCCTATCACAGCATGGCTATACTGACAAACAACCAATCAGAGCACTACCAGTGGTGAAGTCATACCAATCCTAGCGCTGCCCACTGGCTGATCAGTCAATCCTGGTGCAATTTCTTTGTGGACAGGGAAACAACTCAGAGCCGCATTAGAAGTGTAGAAATCAATAAACGTGTTTACCATAGAAAGGAAAATAAGACAGTTTTTCATAAGTCAAATATACTATTAACAGTGAGAACTCAATTTCAAACAAATCAAAGAAAAACAGAATCAGAAAAGGAGATTGAAACATCACACAACCTGCAAAGTTCTCGCTAGGCAATCTCTGTCCAGCAGAAACTTTTCTCCAAGTTAATGTTCTATACTCCTTGCACTAAAGGCAAGCAAAGCTACCCAAGTTAATCTCCTAACCTTAGAAATTGAAAATCCATTAATGCAAATCCCTACCGATGTGTAAGCTGGGCCTAACCCAACACACCACAACACAGACAAGGTAATAATATTATCTTGAGATCTTGGATTTACGACAACATGCAATTATTAATTCAGTTCTGCTTTATAAACAAAATATCATCAAATGGGTTCACAAATATGAATAATACAACATTAAAACGGTAATTAGTCCACCTATTGAAGCCAAAATAATCATCACATAACCAAACAGCTACGACAAAAACAGAAATCCATCATTACAGGCACTCAAACTAATATTTTCAATATTTCCCTATTCATATTTACACTCTAATTCATTCAGGGCCTAATAGTAGCACAGCTTGTCACCTCGCAGGAGGACCCAGCACCATCAAAGTTGTCAAAACTCCAAAAGTTCCTGCTCCTTCATTTTAATTGTCTAAGTCGAACAAATCTCTAAAAAATATTTCAGGGCCCCTTAAAAAGGAGGTGCTCTAATGCATGCCATCCTTTACTACCATCTTTGTGTGAGTCAAGCCCTAATAACCATATGAATTCCAATATCTGAACACCCCAAAGTAATTTAGCGCCATCAGTTGATCTAGCATTTCAAGACTACGCTCCTCAACAGAAAAACACAATTTATTAAAGTTGAACATACAAAATATTGAAAGCATAAAGAACTGAGCTCTAGGCCAAAAGTAAAGCAACAAAGTATTTTTTGAAATGGAAATAGGTAAAATGCAGCCTAGAGAAAATATAAATGAATTGCCAAAAAGGCTCAAAATACAAATTTAGAAATAAAAGCAAAATCATAGAACTCATTAATCCTTGGTTAACAGAATCTCGGTAAGAATTGTAAGTGTCAGTCTCATATAGACACATTCCATAGAGTCTATGTTAAATGGACATACAAAATAAAGTCTCCAATAACAGCAGTTCTAATGATAGCTGAAAAATCCGAGAGCACCTCAAAGAAAACAGCCTAATGGAGCTAAGGCTACACCAAAAAACATGAGCAGCTAAGATCCAGGAACTTTTATACACAAATCATACTTTCTAAAAATAGAATCCATGAATTCAGCATTGATTGCCGCAACAGAAAACATCAGAGCCCTCCTTTACTGTGGAGAGAAAGTAGCCCTAATTCTCCTTGACCTCTCAGCGGCCTCCAACACCTTCTCCCACCACACCCTCATCACCAGACTCCACCACCTTGGGATTCAGAGCAACATCCTCAAATGAATCTACAACTTCCTCACAGGAGGCACCCAAAGAGTCTTCCTACCGCCTTATACCTCAGAGAAGGTTCTCTTTCAGCCCCACCCTTTTAGCACCTACATGACACCATTGACAGACATCATATACAGCCACAGACTCAACATCATCTCATACACCGATGACAAACAACTCATCCTCTCACTGTCATAGGACCTCCCCACCTTGAGAGCCAATTTCAGCAATGCCATGACCAACATTGCAGAGTGGATGAGATTCAACTGCTTGAAACTGAAGACAGATAAGACAGAAGTGATCATTTTCGGAAACAACGCATCCCCCTGGGATGACACTTGGTGGCCCGTCCCCGACAGACCATCTCAGCATCATCATCATCGACAGCAAACTCACCTTCAAGCTTCAGATAAGCACAGTTGCCGCCTCCTGGTTCCCCCTCCTCTGCATGCTATGAAAGATTTACAGATGGATCCCCAAAGACACCAAAAGAATGGGTCCCAGGCCTTCACTACAGATTGAACTACGGACCCGCAGTGTATGGCAGAGTTACCACCTCAACTCTTCAATGGCCTCCAAACTATACAGAACTCCACAGCAAGACTCATACTAGATCTTTCCAGACACACCAGCATCACCCTGCACCTCAGAATCCTACACTGGTTGCCCGTGCAAAAGAGACGCAAATTCAAGGCCCTGACCCTCACCTTCAAAGCCCTCCACAACAACGGACCCAAACACATCAACCACTGTATGACTTTCCACCAACCTACCAGAGAACTCCGGTCAGACTCCCTCTCCCTCACACACATCTCAAGAGTCTTCTGGAGCAGCTATAGTGGTCAGTCCTTCTCCTACCTCACAGCCAAGGCCTGGAACAACCTCCTCCTCCACCTGTGAACCACTCACTTCCTCCCTGACTTCAACACCTGGCTCCTTGATGAGAGGCCGCCAGCATGCAACGTCACCTTCCCAGTGCCTGGATACCTCTCGGGGTGATAAGCCGCGCTCTACAAATACCGATTGATTGATTGATAGTTAGGGTCACACTGGCAAAGCAGAACCATCAACACAATTCCTAAAAGCATTAACACTAACCCATTTCTCAAGGTAAGAGAAACCTTCCATCTTACCTCTCTGCAACTGCCCCCTGAAAATGATCAGTTCAACATGAAGCATCTCTCTATCAATGGCTCATAGAATCTGCACATCCACACTAACACTTCCAGTGGAAGTCTTTGAAACAATTGCCAAGGGGAGAGATAGCTTTGCAGCAGCACACTGATTGTGAGGGGCAAGAGATGAGCAAGAGAAGGTTAAACAAAACATCAGACACTACACCCATAATAGAAACAATGGCATTGTACAATTCATCCTATTATCTGTTCTTTTAAGTGATTTAGGTCATTTCAGGTGCAACATCATTAGGTTTCTGGTTATGACTTTATGTATTATAAAAACATCAGTTATGAAAAATTATTTTCACACCAATTTTGCACATTTTACATTTATTTGAAAATGCTACAACAGATGGGTTGTGGAAGTGACATCACATACCCTTTGACCTTAATGACATCATCAGAACTGAAATCATGTGACTGTTGAGCCAGCTTTCCTCCAGGCAGGAATGTCACACAACCATAACATCAAACTTACACTCTCTTACATCCCATTACACACATTCTTATTCATTGTCACTCACTTACTTGCATTTACTCTAAATATCACTCATGTGGACATTCAGGCCCAGATTTACTAATGGTTTGCACTAAGATTGCCTCACTTTTATGATTTAACCTGGCACAAGGTGCTAAGAGCTGATTAACTTTCCAACGCAAATCCTGATTTGTGTTGGATATTATCCCAGATAAATGCAAATTGAGGTATATTCTGTTTTGTGTTATTTTGCGTCAAGTGGGGGGGCATTCCACGGGTGGGGCACGGGATCCCCATGCAATCACCCATCAGTTTTGATGCAGATCGCTATCTACAAACATTGGCAGACAGGAATTTGCGGGAAAACCTTATGTCTCCTCAAGGCAGCCTCAACAAAAAAAAACAAATAATAATAATATTTTGTGTGTTCATCTTTGCATGCGTGCTGCATTGTAATGCACATACAAAGTGTGAAGAGCCTTTAAGCATAAGAAGTGGCCCCTTCCAGTAGAAAACCTCTGATTCAGAGAATGCACACACCCTTGCACCATGTGTATGCCTTCTCTGGAAAGTGCACAACAGCACAAGGAAACAAATAAATCACCATAGTTTAGCAAAAAAGATGCATTTTTTCTCACTAACTTTGACACAAGGCTTTGCAACAACTTTGGTTCAGCTTTGCCTTGCATCAAAGAATAGTAAATCTGGGTCTCAGTCTCGCGCAACCTCTCTCACTACATGTCACTGACTCTCACTCACTTTCGCTCATACATACATGCTTATACATACAGACACATGCTGAGACATGCACATGTTCTTTCTCACATAAACACACTCTCACACCTCCAAGCACACACACAGCATACATTTAGAACCAATTTTACTTACCACAGCTGCCACCATGGGTCCTCCATATTTTATTACATTAATTGTGAATTACAAAATATTATTCACTGTTAGTATAAAGAAAAGCGAGCAGCAAATAAGGAATGTGGAGCTACCTGTGGTCTTGACCCTGATTTTGCCACCTATGAGGCCAGGGGTTGCAAATGCAGGGCCAGAGGCCACAAGAGGCAAACCAGTGGCTGCAGCTGCGATCCCTAAATGATGTCCATACTTTATGTTTTATTTCCAACTCATCCTTCTTCTCACTGCCCTAGCTATCGTCATACTCCGGAGTACTCTGAACAAAGGAAAGGATAGCTTGTGTTATGCGCAGTGCCTGACTGAACACTGGCCTCGGAACCCTCTGGAGAAGGAGATGTTCCAATGGGCAAATCCTTCTACCTTCAACATTAGTGAGTGGAAGGCAGCACGATGACCTTAAACTACGCTGGCACTTTCATAGAGAATGATTCAGCAGCTGAGAGGGAGGGAGGCCGTGCCATATACCCCGGCATGACAATTAGTTGTTCTTGCCTCAATTTTACTTAAAAAACTTGAGAATGCACTTAAAGGCTGCTATCTTGGGAACATCATAAAATATACTTTTCTAGTGGTAGCTATTGCTCTGGTACCTCGTTTTTCATGGTTACACCTCTGGTAACTTTTAGACTTTTCACATGTATTCACATGAAGATCTCGTGTGTGATGTGTGCGTAATTCAGATATTCCTGGTTTTCTGAATTGCCTGCAAATTATGCATGCACGAAGCAACACTGCTTCCAGATGACAACGTGAATTCATGCAGATATGTCTCAATGGTTGCTTAAGTACTATGAGAGAGCAAATTCACAAATGTGCCTTGACATATTTGCCTTGACATATGCTAAGATATTTTATTAGTCACTTGCCATTTCATTTTTGTACCTGCTTGAAGCTCTTTAAAGTCTTAGCTTCATTATACCTTTACATACATTTGCAATGAATTTCCCATTTTGGTATCATGTATTATACATTGCACATTTTAGCTGAACCAATCTAGTAAGATTAGCCTGTTCCGAAGTTTGTACATCAAAGCAAGGATTTCGGAAAGTAGTAGAGTCAATCTTTTGCTTGTGAACCATGTATCTTCTTCTCAAGGGTCTTTTCATATTCTTCCCATGTGGACAACCCAGTATTGCTCAATAAATTATAATTTTTGCATATCTAGGTTTACGTTTATCACATGCTCCTTCTCCCATTCACTTGCTTTGAGAAACGTGTTTAAACGTAGCACTAAAAAGTATGGATTTCAGCATTACAAACTCCAACTAATTGGTGGTAAAGCTTTGGTCCTCTGAACTGGTGATTGTGTTGCTTATTTTGAAAGCTTGCTGGCTACTTTTGCATTGAACATATGTTAGGTTTCTATGCGTTATGCCGAATGTCTGTTTTGTTTTACACATCTACAAATCAAGTGTGTCCTTTGTTGCATTTACTATTGTCTCTATATCTCATTTAATAAACAAAGAGAAATTATTAATGTTATTTTTGCCTTGTTTCTTCAGGTCTGCTATTAAAGCGGAGATGTCTTCAAGAGCTGTTGGTAGTTTTTCTTTAAAATATACAGAGTGTGGGCTTTGACTCCTCCCAGAGGATTATTTCTCTCACCCCATGTTATTTGATATTTGTTGTATCATTCCTTCTCTTATGCGATGCATAAGTGACTATCTTACATAAAAAAATACAGTGAATTGCCAAACTTAAATTATTTACCTTGCTAGACCATTTTCATCCTTCGCAATGCAATGCGAGTTCAACAGATCTTTGGACCCTGCATAGGATGTCGTGGAACCATGCAACACAATTGTAATACAACCCAATTAAGTTACACTTTATGACCAATGTGGCCATACAAGGAATACTCCAGTCATTGATAAAGTCAAGGGACTTATCTTAAACTAAATCTCAATGTCATGTAGACAACTCGCAAGACAAAATTATAAAGATACAAAATCACCAAGGGTTCCTCAAGGCAGCAAAATAAGTTAAGGCAAACTAAGATTAATAAAACTAAGCATTCAACAAGAATCATGTAAAACATCGACAAGATAATCTGAGATACAGAAGACAAATGTTGCTCAGTTTTGATAAGCATCAAGTCAATTCAAATCATCAAAGTTCAATTTAGTTGGGCACCAGGAAACCTTACTATGTTCCACCTCTTGGGAAAACGTGCAGGCGGAACACATGGGGCCAAATGACAAAAAAAAAAAAAAGGGCAAAAATGTTTTTGAAAAAGTTAATCTCAGACAACAGGTTACTATCTAAGGTGGGCAATACATATATAAAAAGGGAAAGCATGTAAGAAGCTCGGTCAAGAGACTTCTGCAAGGGACAGGAATAAAAACTTCTAAGTCTTAGCAAGGCATTTCAAAGAGGCAAGGCAGAGAGGAAGATACCTCTCCAAGGGGCTCAGCATTCCGGAATCTTGGATTCTGTCTGGATTCCAATGGGGATTTGACCAAAGGAGAACCTGACTAAAGTCCAAATGGTCATCGATATATCAAAGTTCATACGACAATTTGATTTGCTTAGGACTACAGTTCATTTGATGCTGAAGGGGCATCACCCAATAAAAAATGATCACACAACTTCAAGTTGAAACAATCTGATTTCTTCCTAGGTCTGTCATGAGAAAGGCATCCATCCATGTAACTCCACACAAGATTAAAACAAATGTTTAAATTGCTAGTCCACAGTCCATGATGTTCAAATCCCAAGTCAACTTTGTACAACTCTCTATGTGTAAAACAATAGAAGCCTATTACCAAAAACTAGTCTTCTCATGGAAACGAAGTCTGGAAGGAAAGCTCACGTTAAGGTAATGACAACATTTTCTGCACAGTCACGAAATACAGGGCCTAGCAGGCCTCACTAAGGCTAATGCAAATTAATTAAAAAACGCGTTAATACGCTCAACTAAAACACATTTTAATATGCAAACTATAAATTCAGCATGAATGATTCTTCATTAGCATTCATGTCACAATAACTTTAAACAAAATGCCTCTGTTAATACATTTCAGTTAGTATAACGTATAACTGCATTTCTCTTCTTTTGCACACATATTTAAAACATTCAATATTAGAAATTCAATATTGTTTCGATGCATATTATTAGTTTATAGCCTAAATTACACCATAATTACACCTTAATCCTTCAAACATTTAATTAAACTTTAATACCACCAGGGTTTCTAACATTATTCTAAACAAATGCATATGTAAAATGGCTTCTCAGTGCATCTTTCTACCGTCAACCCTTTAGCACTTGGTTAACATAATGGATAGATTGTCACTTATAGATGACCTTTGTGACATGAGGGACAGCACTAAAGTTTCTGCTACATCAATCTCATAAATGTATGATATACAGAAAGAAACAGTTTTTTCCCCACTGCAGAACCTTTAGTAATGTTTACATTAGGACTCAAAATGCAAGCCAGACCTGTTGAATTTATCAATGATAGTTGTATATTGTCTGTACTCCAGATTCCCAATAAAATATATTGTAGCTGTAATTCTGGGAGGTGCACCGGATCCTACTTTGACAGTTGTTGTTGACTTATGATTCAGACAAATACCATATTCTAGGAAGCAGCTCTATTGACCTTACCAGAACATTCCGGAATTCGAGTCTTAACAAACAGAATTGCATGTGAAAAAGAGTACATTTGTAAACAAAGCTGAGTACATTACGCAACCCGGCCTAATTAAAATTGGTTGATGAGACATTTAAAAGGTACATTTGTTGTATTTTAAATGGCTTACAAGCAGTATAACGTACCCCCAAATGTTAAACACTAAGGTGGCGGGGGAAAAAGGGATTTTTGCTTCTTGCGCTTCTCTTTTCGGTCCATATTTTCTTCAGGTATTGTCTTGGTGCCTGTCTCTGACAGACTTTTATTCTACAGCTCTTGTAGCACATGCCAATTAGCTTAGAAATAAAAGGCCAAAGTGTAATATTTTGCTTGATGCCTCCAGTGCTGCACCCATCTTTATTAAGCTGTCTGTGACACTGGCACAGTACCATAACAAGCAGCATTGTCTTTCTCTGTCTCTTAGATATTATGTGGCTGACTTAAATACTTTACTTAATTAAAAATGCCTGCAGTGCTTTCAATTCTACCCGAGGGTGTATAAAAACACCGTACAATAGGTGCAAACAATCTCTATTTATTAAACACCAAAATCCCCCTGCCAAGCAATGGAAAGCAAAGTCAGGAAAACGAGGAGCTTCCGAAGAAAGCACTGCCTCTAAACAATCATAGGTTGTTTTTATTGTATCAGTACTACAGGTTAAAAAGATAGGCAAATCCCTGAAGCAGCTAAAACGCAGATCACTTGTGTTGGCTAGAAAGCTGTATTTCCAAATACGAGGGGGTATATTTTTGGAAGCAAAGGCCCTATTCATAGCTGAGTTCTCTGTCGCATAGTGGACAGGTATGAGAGCAAGAGAATACAACTGACGAATGTGCTACTGGGCGATGCAGGGGAAACTTCAGGATAGCGAGATGTGGAGTTGTTGCCCTTCAACCTTTTCCTTGTGGCTTGTTTCTTTCCCCCATCCACACTTGGGGTCAATTCACAAAGATAAAATTATGTCAGAAGTCTCAGTTTAGACCTGAAGTCTAATGGCCCAAATTACAGATGTGAACTTAAACATAAAGTCTACGTTTAGACCTGAAGTCTAGGGCAAAGGTAAACTTAGGCCCTGATTTATACTTTTTGGGGCAAAACTGCACTAACGCAGTTTTGCAAAAAATGTTTAGCACCGGCTTGCACCATTTCTGTGCACCAGCAGAGTAGGCTAGTGTAAAAAGAAATTACATTAGTCAGGTGGAGCTGGTGTTATGGAAGAAGGGGGTTTTGCACCAAAAAATTACGTTAGGCAGGTTGGAGTAAAAAAAAATGACTCTAACCTGCCTAGAGTCATTTTCTGATGCAAAACAATCCATACCACATGACTCTTGCCCTAGAAAAGACAGGAGTCATGCCCACCACCCCAATGGCCAGCACAGGGGACCAGGGTCCCCTGGGCATGGCCCTTGCACCCTGTGCATGTATGGGGGCCCATTTCCGGTCCCACTAAGGCACTTAAAAGTTAAATGAAATACTTACCTGTACTTACCTGGGATGGGGTCCCCCATCCTCTACTGTCCCTCTGGTGTGGGTGGGGTGTCCCTTGGGCCTGAGGAGGGCACCTGTGGGCTTATTCCATGGTGTTCCACCATGGAAATAGGCACACAGGTCCCCTAACGCCTGCCCTGACCCAGGTGTTAAAAAATGGGGCAAAGCTTTTTAACCCCTCCTCCCTCCCATGCACCAATTTTGCATGGGAGTATAAATATGACGTTAAGTTCATAGAGTCATTTTTTGCACTGGAATACCTATCTTGCATCTCATTAAGGCAAGGTAGGTTTCCACGTCCAAAAAAATGACTTTAACTCCATAAATCTGGTGCTAGACGGATCTAGCGCCAAAGTATAAATGTGGAGTTAGTTTTGCACTGAATTAGAGTAAAAACAAATGACGCTAATTCGGTGCAAACAGAGTATAAATATGCCCCTCACACTTCAGTTCTGAACTTAGATGTCAGGTCTAACTTTGCCTTTGTGAACTGGGCTCATAGACTTCAGGTTTAAATACAGACTTAGGGTCTAAGCTTACATTTGTGAATTGGACCCTCATAATCCAGGTCTTAAGTTAGACTTCAGGTTTAAGTTTACCTTTGTGAATTGGGCCCTCAATTTGCTTAAGACAGACCTGGTCAGTGAGCAGTGTAACTATTTCCAAAAGGGAATTACTGAATATGTATTGTGATCACATGTATGTGCCATGATCTGTCACATTTGAATGTTGCATACCACAGTATAAAGCACAGACATAGTGCCCTGAATCTATATTGATTCCAGAATATATCATAAAGGCGGGACTGTATGGGTAAGTAGTCCAGTAAGTGGTCTGGGACCACCGCCCATTCTCAATGAAACTTCTGAACAAGCATTGGTAATGCCATAGGTCTGGCTTATGAATGCACTGTCAAGCCAGACCGACAAATCCATGTACATTAATGACTGCATCCTCAAATCTATGCTGCTGCCAGAGAAACACATCATAAATTATCTAGGTACCTAAGGCACTTAAATAGCTTTCCAGTAGTGTGTGCCCCTTTAAGTTCAAACTCACGCAGCTGAACTAATAAACAAAATGATCACAGTTGTGTGGAGGAGAAGCACTATATTGTAGAAGCATACAACATGTGCCTAAAACATGTACTCCTAGCTTCCAACATTTGGATGAAGCCAAGGCCCCTCGCGTGATGGTTCCCCCATAATTGTCTCGAGACCATTGCACTGTCAAGACAGACCATAAGAATGAAATGTTTTTTTAAAGGAAATCAGACTGCTTAAAAAAAGTTTTAATTTTCCAGAAGTACCACTCCAACATAAACTGAAACTTGCAGGCCACCATCCCCTTGATTGTGGCTAATCGGAGTGAGTCACAATTTGTAACCTCCCTAAAGAATGTTTATTAGGTGGGTCAGGCTGCGGCTCTTTCTGATTCTGAATTTTGTGAACCAAGTTCAGAGGCATTTTCGCAAAATTAGATACTGGTGCTAAAAGACTGGTTGCAAACAGCGACTACTTTTTGTGACCAGTATCCTGGTACATCTGGCCCATAATACTTGATCTTCTTAGTCAACAATTTTTCAGGAGGATACTAAAAATATGATAATGCAGTCAAACACCCATCTGAGTCAATATTGTTGTCCAATGCTCCTAGCTTGAAGTCTATAAAAGGAATCAATGTTTGAAGGGGCTAACAAGCAAATTGGAAGATTCAGTGGACGGAGCCACCAATGAGACACAACACCAGAGTGGCTGGGTAGGAGAGTGAGCCAAGAATGAAAGTAAGGAGGTTGCGAAGACAGATGTGAAGGGAAAGTCATGGATTGAATAGGCATTTTTCTACATATGGTTCCGAGATAAGTAGAATTTTAAACAGGACATATCTATTAGGATGTTATCTAACAACTCCAAGTCACATAAATACACACTTCCACCTCAATGGATGATTTCACAAAAACTTGCAAGTAAAAGTTGGCTATTCAGACCTTTTGTGCAAAACAATTTTGCTGTTGCAAAGCCCACGATTGGCAGAGTTTGTCCCTTTTTTAGTTATATACTAAACCTGCTTTACAATTTAGTAATGAAACCTATAACAAATCACATTTTGCTTTGCCCAGGGCTCCACTTCCAAATAGTTAATTAATAAGGTATGTGTCATTGTTCTGCAACCAGAATCTAGTTGTAGCACACTGAAGGGCATATTTATACTTGTTTTGTGCCAAATTAGCATCATTTGTTTTTACTCTAATTCAGCGCAAAACTAACTCCATATTTATATTTTGGTGCTGGACCTGTCTAGCACCAAATTTATGGAATTAAAGTCATTTTTCGAACGTGGAACCCTACTTTGCGTCTATGGGATTCAAAGTAGGTGTTCCCATGCAAAAAATGACTCTATGGCCTTAACGCCATATTTATACTCTGATGTAAAAATAGTGCACAGGAGGGAGGCGGGCCTAAATAATGGCGCTAAGCTTGCTTAGTGCCATTATTTAACGCCTGGGTCAGGGTAAGCGTTAGGGGACCTGTGGGGTCATTTTCATGGTGGAACACCATGGAATAAGCCCACAGGTGCCCTCCACAGGCCCCAGTGACACCCTCACCCACACCAGAGGGACTGCAGAGGATGGGGGACCCCATCCCAGGTAAGTACAGGTAAGTATTGAACTTTATTTTTTTAAAGTGCCATAGGGGGCCCTGAAATGGGCCACCATACATGGCACAGTGTGCAATGGCCAAGCCCAGGGGACCCTTGTCCCCTGTGCTGGCCACTGGGGTGGTGGGCATGACTCCTGCCTTTTCTAAGGGAAGAGTCATGTGGAATGGTAGGTTTAGTGCCATAAAATGACACTAGTCAGGTTAGAGTATTTTTTTTTTACTCTAACCAGCCTAACGTCATTTTTTGGTGCAACACCCATCTCCCATACCGCAACCCCCACCCGGCTAGTGTCAAACTATTTGACGCTAGCCAACCCTTTGCGCCGGCTAGCATAATTCCTTAAATATGACACCCGGCCGGCATCTAGGAATGGCGGTAGCCAGCGCTATACTTTCTGCCACAAACCTGCGCTAACGCAGGTTTGCAGCAAAAAGTATAAATCAGGGCCTGAATTTGATTGACACCTCAAAGGAGGCGTTAACCCATTTGCAAACCAGAAGGGTCCCTTTGGGGGCTCTTCCACTATTTGAATGTAAAATAAAGTTTTGGGGAAGTAGGCAGTGGCCCACAGGACCACTGCCAACTCGCAGACAAACAAACAAACAAAAAACTTTTTCTTTTAAATTGTAGCCACATTTCCTTTAAGAAAGTTACCTTTATATAAAATGCAATCACAGACACAGTGGCCTGCTGATGCCAGCAGGTCATCATCCCTGTGATGGCATCTAATCGTAGTGAGTCTCAGTTTATGGCCTACGTCATAAATATTGATGAGGTTGGTCGCATTGTGATCCATTATGATTGAAATTTTGCACACGATTTGCAACCACTTTTTAGGAAATTAAATTGTGTTCATTAGTCCTTTACCTCTTCAGGTTTTTTCCTACAAGAAGATTCGATTTACGACTCTCAATAGATTCTCAAGGACTGTCATGTGTACTGTTGGAAATGTATGAAAGTTGTATATAAGCACAATAGTGCTCTGATTCACAAAATGTCCTCATGCAGATTTTCCATGAGGCACTATGTATTCCCACACAAAGCTTCATTTTTCCACATAATTTGTATTCCATGAATAAATCCGTTCCGCTAAATATTCAATTTGTAGTCTAGAAATCCACTGACTCTTACTTTGTAGCGAGCAAAACCTGTGTGTGTTGCTTGGATGGAATGTTACCTGCTAGAGGTAAGGGAATAAACACAAATTATGAGTGTATTGCTAAGTCATTTTGAAGACGCCACAATATTATCAAAATGGTAAAATCAAAAATAGTAAACATAGCATAGGAGTGGGATTGCTGCAGCTGAGGGCATTATTCTTCCAAAATCTTCTGCCTGCTTATGATTCCTGTTACTGTCCAAACCCAGTTCTGGAGCAGCGGCTAGAGGCCCGGGCACCTCCAAGAAAAACAGAAACAAGAAGAAAGGCTTGGTTTGTGTTTTGTTTTAATGGTTTACATGTATATATAGCTTGCGTTGTAGGTCTGTTATCCCCTGCTCTGTTCTTTGAGGGGGCCTCCACAAGGAGGCTCCATCCTAATGAAAAGTAGGCCTTCTCTGTTTTCTGCAGAGACAGTGTACAAAAGCTGTTGTTACATACCTGTTGTGGACATTTCTAAATGCAAAAATGATTTTTTACAGCAATTTAGAAGTGTGTTTATTAATGTAGTTTAGTTCAGCGCAAAAACTAACTCCATAATAATTTTCTTATTATGAATGCTGTTTTGGTGTTCTGTACATCTTGCTCTTGCTCGTTACCCCTCCCACTCAATGTCCCCCTGAGTGTCTTCTCTACCCAGAGTTTTCACAGGACACAGGATACTGTGACGTAACTGGTTATATTCCTTGGAGAGCATGTATTGTGAATGAAACTTTCTTCCTGTACAGAAAGTATCAAAAGTCCAAGGACATTTCTGTGGTAGAATATTTCACATTGTATTGTGCATCCCCGGGCAACAACAGCGCCGATGCCGATGGAGCCTTTATTAAAAATCGGTTAGTATCACATTCTTTATTGTGGTGATCTATATTCTGATTTTCCCAATACATGTTAGCACTAGTCATGCTATGCTGTTTCATAAAAGGTGTATAAAAACGTCCTAATTATGGGAGTGAGCCAGAGACTTTTCCTGTTCTACTAGAGACACTGTCCATTTATCAGAGACTTTTATTTCCATTAAAGAAACGGTTTATGCTTTTTGTGATGTTTATTCAGACTTGAATTAATTCAGATGTTTTACTATGTAATCTTTATTTAAACCTTTATGGCATGTATTTTGCATTTCTCTGTAATGCCTATTTTTAGATTTGTGTAATAAAGCCCTTTCAACATTTCCATGATCCAGAACTCAGTTACTGAGTAGTCCCAGTGACTGTTTTATTGCTCTGCTAAAGTAATAATGGGTCTCATGTTGAGGACCGTGCTCTTTAACTCTAGATCAGTGCTATGCAGAAGATAATATCTTTGGCTGTCTGTGTTTTTGGGGTTCGGGGTTCTGCTGCCACAGGAGTCTATTTTTTGCTTGGCATGGAGTGTATCACAGCACACCCTGGCCAGTGGATGGCTCTTGGACCTTCTTATTCCCCCAAAAGTGGGGGACCACGTCACTTGGTATTTGTGGCAAGCGAAGTGTCTGGTCTTGCATTTATTTTTAGAATAGTTATCAGGATGTTACTCCAATTGGTTTAATAGGTCCAGACTTCAAACTACAGCATGCATTATGTTGTTAAATGGAGAAGTTAGGACTAAAAATATGATTTGGCATGCCCTGGAAACTGTTCCAGACTTGTGTTTCATGTAGTCTTTAAGCTCCGCTTCCATCTTGTATCTTTACTGCTAATCACCTTCCTAACCCATCCTTTCACCCACCAAGACTAACTCTACAAGGTAGAAGACTGCAATGGTTTTATAGTCTAAATGCAATCAACAGCTGCTACCACTGAGTGAGTACAAAGATGCTTCTTTGATTGGTGTGACCGGACCATCCATCACAGCACAATCATCTCTAAAGGCAATGTAACTGTGGGAGCACCAAACCTACCCCTGTGCCAAACAGGTGGCTCTTCTCCAGTGGGCACTGCATTGCACCTTGATCACGATGATAAAGAACATCCAACAGTAGTATGTAATATGTACATCTTTAGCCATGTATGGTTTTCTAATACATGCAGATATGCTGGTACACTAGTTTTGTGGGTACTCTGTACAGCCTTGCCAGCACACGACTTTCTTGCCTATCTGTCAAAT
The DNA here is from genome assembly GCF_031143425.1 of Pleurodeles waltl. Classification (NCBI taxonomy): domain Eukaryota; kingdom Metazoa; phylum Chordata; class Amphibia; order Caudata; family Salamandridae; genus Pleurodeles; species Pleurodeles waltl. Next base: position 320,762,618 of record NC_090437.1, read on the forward strand.
TCTTAGTCTGAGGGTTTCAGTTTGCCATCAAATTGTCAACATAGACGACGAAAGTAGTAACCTAGAAGATTTAGGTTTGTTTGACATGGTCAAATCACGTTCCACTCTTACCACAGATAATGGAGGTGGTTAAGCTTCGATTTCAGGAACTTAACCAGTCGCAGAGTACACACTGTGTTAGACCTGACAGCCTTAGGGTAGTCACCCCTAACTTTTTGCCTGCCTCCCTCCACTTTTTAGATACTGTTTTTGCTGGTTTTAAGACTCAGCACACTTTACCACTGCTAACCAGTGCTAAAGTGCATATGCTCTCTCCCTTTAAACGTGGTAACATTGAATCATACCCAACTGGGTGATTTAATTTAGTTATAAGCCCCTAGTAGATTGCACTATATGTGCCCAGGGCCTGTAGATTAAATGCTACTAGTGGGCCTGCAGCACTGATTGTGTCACCCACTTTAGTAGCCCCTTAACCTTGTCTCAGGCCCGCCATTGCGAGGCCTGTGTGTGCAGTTTCACTGCCAATTCGACTTGGCATTTAAAAGTACCTGCCAAGCCTAAAACTCCCCTTTTTCTACATATGACACCCCAAAGTTATGCCCTAGGTAACCCCTAGGACAGGGTGCTGTGTAAACAAAAGGCAGGACATGTACCTGTGAAGTTTACATGTCCTGGTAGTGTAAAACTCCTAAATTTGTTTTTACACTGCTGTGAGGCCTGCTCCCTTCATAGGCTAACATTGGGGCTGCCCTCCTACATTGTTTGAGTGGTAGCTGCTGATCTGAAAGGAGTAGGAAGGTCATATTTAATATGGCCAGAACGGTGATACAAAATCCTGCTGACTGGTGAAGTTGGATTTAATATTACTATTTTAGAAATGCCACTTTTAGAGAGCGAGCATTAATCTACACTTAAATCCTTCTGTGCCTTACAATCCACATCTGGCTGGGTTTAGTTGACAGCTCCCTTGTGCATTCATTCAGAAACACCCCAAACACAGGATACTCAGCCTCACTTACATACATCTGCATTATGAATAGTTCTTCCTGGGCTGGGAGGGTGGAGGGCCTGACACTTGCATGTCAAAGGACAGGAGCCTGCCCTCACACAAAGGACTGCCACACCCCCTACTGGGACCCTGGCAGACAGGATTGTACTGAAAGGGGACCTGGTGCACTTCTAAGCCACTCTTTGAAGTCTCCCCCACTTCAAAGGCACATTAGGGTATTTAAACAGGGCCTCTGCCCCTACCATCTCAGACACTTCCTGGAGAAGAAACTTGAACCTGAACCTGCACCCTGCCAAGGAGAACTGCCTGGCTGCTCAAATGACTCACCGGTCTGCTTTCTGTGAAGGACTGCTCCCTTGCTGTTGCCCTGCTGTCTTGCTGCTCTCTGGCTGAGGTGAAGAAGTGCTCTCCAAGGGCTTGGATAGAGCTTGCCTCCTGTTCCCTGAAGTCTCAGGACCAAAAAGACTTCATCTCTACAAGAAGGACTCCTTGTGCAGCGAAATTCGACGCACAGCCTGCCAGAAACCACGCACAGCCTGCCCTGCTGTGAAAACTTCACCGCACACTGAACCGGAACGACACAGCCCAACTTCGCGATGAGAAGATCGATGCAGCGCCAGTGTAGGGGCCGGAAATTCAATGCATGGGCCACAGAATCGATGCACACCCGAGCCGGAATGATGCAGCCCGACTTCCAGAAAGGAATCGACGCAGCACCTGCTGTGCGGTAGAAAATTCAATGCAATGCCCACCGAATCGACACAGCACCTGTGACTTGGTCCTGCCAGCACAGGAAATCCACGCATCGTTACAGAGGCGCTTGAAAACCCTGCCACCCGGAGAGGATCCATGAACAAGCACCGGAAATTGACGTACAACCATCCCTGTGTGAAAACTAAATGACGCATCGCAGTGTGTGGCCCGAGAAATTGACACACACCCCTTTGTTTCCGTGCATCTCCTCCTCTGTGGTTCCTTGTGGAGATTTTTCATGCGAACCAGGTACTTTGTGCTTGAAAGAGACTTTGTTTTCTTTTAAAAGACTCAATACACTTTATATCACTTTTACAGTGATATCTCAACATACACTTATTGTATTTTAATTGTTTTGACCTGCATTTATCCAGATAAATATTATATATTTTTCTAAACACTGTGTGGTGTATATTTGTGGTGCTATATGGTGTTATTGTATTATTTATTGCACACATACTTTACACATTGCCTTCTAAGTTAAGCCTGACTGCTCAGTGCCAAGCTACCAGAGGGTGGGCACAGGATAATTTGGATTGTGTGTGACTTACCCTGACTAGAGTGAAGGACCTTGGACAGGGGGTAACCTGACTGCCAACCAAAGACCCCATTTCTAACACACTGAATCTAACAAAACCTTTATCAGAGATTACATTATGATCTCATCACTTGATGAGCCTGTGTTGTACCTAGTTTTAGAACTGACATGCTGGACAAGATCTCTTTTCTTCCTCAGCTTTTGTGTTTTTGAGAGGGACGGAGGGCCAGGTTTAATGGACAATTATGGTGTGCGTCGTTGCCACAAATTTGCGGGTGGCTGCATTGAGGAGAATATTGTTTTTGTGTGCAAAAGAACACCTTCCTGCACAAAAACAATCTTAAATGGTGATTTGCTCTTTCTATGTGTGCCACCATGTGCAGCACACATAGAAAGCGCAAAACACGTGGAGAAATGTAAGCATTTCTCCTCGTAGCGCCCTGCTAACACCACCCATGGGGTGGCTTTAGATTTTGGCGTTGGCTCATGTTTACGGAAACTCATAAATTTGGGGCAGCCTCAAAATGCAATGGGTGTTGTTGTGGCACACCCACAGCAACACCCATTGCACGCCCCTTCCACGCAAAGTGCTGAGTGTGAATGGTCTGTATTTTCAAGGTGGCGTTAAGCCACAAAAAGAGACTTGACGCCACCTTGTAAATACGGTGCAGTGCATAGCGCCACCGGAGTGTCACTAAAAGTGATGCTCTAGTGGCGCTCGGGGCTGTTAAATATGCCCCAGAATGTCTTTGGCAGAACCGCACTGGCATACCCCATCTGATGGGCTGTCTGAAAAATCCATGATGCATTTAATCTTCTGTACATTTTTCAGATTTTTTTCTACTCTTTTTGAAGTTTTTTTTTAAAGTATTTAAAGTGCCAGAAGTGCAGAGATGCTTTACACTCCATGCAGTTTTTAGGTCAGACCGATGTTTGATTTAGAGTATGTTCCTTCGTTAAAGCAGCAATCAGATCGCGGAATACTATGGAGGAGTGTCCTTCTGGTTATAGTGATTGTCTGTGGTACCTTAGGCCTTTGTTACCTTTTAAGATAAGAGAGCAGTTAGAAATTAGGTTTCTGGTTGGCAGAGGTGTGCACCCTGTCCAAGCAGGCGCCACCGTACTAGTCAGGGTATGCCACAAGCACACCCTAAATTAACCTGTGCTCAACCTCTGGTAGTTTGGCACAGAGAACTCAGGTTTAACCTAAAAGGCAGTGTGTTAAGTATTTGTGCAACACTTCAAACAGTAAAACAGTGAAAACACCACACAAAAAATATCACACCTAGTTAGGCAAGTAGCGCTTAATTTAATGGACAAAGCAAAGCAAGACCAAACCGACAAAAATCCAATAAGTAGAAGTCAGGATAAGAATTTATAAAGAATAAACATCGTTGTTGTGCTTAGAAGCATAATGCGGCAACTGGGGCTATCTGGTCGCGCTAGACTGGGTCAAATCTGAAATGTCAGGCCAACGGCGATGGAGCACAGAGAGGATATAGGGACCAGCCTTGGCCCGCTGAAACAGTGCCTTGACTCGGAGTTGCGTTGAAGTCGAGAACAGGATGTGAGGAGCAAAGACTGCAGTAATTTGACGTCGATTCTGAAGATGTAGGTCCAGAATTTTACTGAGTTTGGGGTATCTGATGTCCAGTACTTATACCCAGTCATGCCATTGAAGTGGGGGAGACTTGAAAGAGAGGCTTTTGAAGTGCACAGAGTCTCTGCCCTTCCTGCCCTGGTTCGAGACTCTCTACACGGGGGTATGCAGCCCTTTGTGGGAATAGGATCCAGCCTATTCAGGTGTAAATGTCAGACCCTCCTTCCCATCCTGCTCAGGATGGCCCATCAAGATATCGATGGCCCAACAGTCACATCTAAGCTCCCCTTGTGTGTGGCTGTCTGGAGGGAATGCACAAGCCCAGCTGTCACCCCACCCCAGATGTGTATTGGAGACAGGCAGTAGGCACCAGATGGCTAAAGTAAGAACATGCCAACTTTCTAAAAGTGCCATTTTCAGAATTTCAATTTAGGAACTGACTTCATCATAAGTTGTGATTTTAAATTGTGATTTCCGAGATGCCAAGCCTTGGGGTCCCATCTCTTCTAATTGGAAATTACTCTTATCAAATGTAATAAGGGTTCACAATGTTATCCCATGGGAGAGATAGCACTTGCAGAAGTGAAATTAATTTAAGAGTTTTTCACTGCTAGGACATGTAAAACTTAAACGTACATGTCCTACTTTTTAAGTACATCTCACTCTACCCTTAGGCTCTCTATGGCCTACCTTAGGGGTGACTTATATGTAGTAAAAAGGAAGGGGTAGGCCTGGCAAGAGGGTTAACTTCAAGGTCACCATGGCAGTTTAAAACAGGTTGAAGTGCTACTGAAGTGGGGTTGGGCTCAATCAGTGGTGCAGGCCCACTAGCAGCATTGAGGGGCAGATTTATGGAAAGTGGTGCTGCGCTGGGTGCAGCTCCACTTTCCCTGCGCCCCTTAGTGCCCCCCTACCACCACCATGTGTGCGCCGTATTTAAAATACGGCACACCATGGCACAGGGTAGGGGGTAATAGTGTCATTCTATGTGACACTATTAATGTACTCTGCAGGAGTAGTGCCAAAATATTGGTGGTACTCCTGCAGAGTACACAGGGGCCCATTCTAAATAATGGAAGCCCCCTCTTAATGCCTGGTCTGAGCACGTGCTAAAAGTGCAAAAATAAATGTCGCAAGGAAATCTCATTGATTTCCTTGCACAATTTTTCGCCCTCCCTAACGGGGGAATGCCTCCCTTGTATACATTATGCCTGGTGCAGGCATAATGTAGCACAAAGGTTTACAAAGTGGTGCAATGCCTACATTGCGCCACTGAAAATATGGCGCTGAGATTTTGGCCTTGTTGGGCCACATTTGCATCAAAATAATGATGCTAATGTGGCACTAGGGGCTCAAAAATATGCTCCTGAACACTTTGCTAGGGATGTATAAGTAAATTAGATATTCCAATTGTGGATAAGACAATGTTAACATGTTTTAAGCAGGTAGCACATGTGCTTTAGCACAGGTTAGCAGTGGCAATGTGCCCAGAGTCCTAATGTCAGCAAAAACGAGGCCAGCTAAACAAGAGGTCTGAAGGCAAAAAAGACCAATCCAGGGGAGGGAAGGGGATACCACTCCAAGGATGCCAGGTCTAACATTAGCGCTAAGGTTGCCAGGATTAGATCTGAAGGTGTGAAGCACATTTGCAAATCTCAGGATGCCCACGACTCTTACCTTATAGAACCATAGCAGAGACTCTTGGAGGTTTTTGATGTTTGTATAGTTGTAATTCCATAAAATAGCTTACACAAATATCATTGTGCAATGAACATTTTAGCTTGCAAAACTATGCACTATCCTGCCTTGGAATGTTGGCTTGCTGTTTGCATTGTCGTTTGGCCTCTTGAATGCACTTTATTTTGATAATCTGCTCTTTCATTGCCATGGAAACTGAATCTTAAGAATTGCTGCACAGCTGCCTGCCCTGACTATACGCACTTTATTTCGATAATTTGTTTTAAGCCGCAATGGCTAGCGGTTAAGCACCTTGTTTATGAGTCTCTCTTTTATGATTTTTTTTTTTAATTGAATAAAGATGAATTGGTTGACTTATTGATATCTTATCATCAATCATAGATTGCCAACATGCTCTTTAGATACACCAGGCAAACACGGGTTGTCTGCTTATAAGGTTTTCAGACTGCTGGCAGTGTAGACCCTGGTCTGTTCTAATATGACCGTGGAAGTGTTGGATAGTCTGACAGGGAATACATCTACTCTGTACACGCTGCACCAGCCGAGCTCTCTAAAGTTTAAAAACGCCCCCCTTAGACATAGCCTCTTCTTCTCCTTCCTGCCACTCTGTGCTTCACTGGATCTTCTAGCCTTCCTGCTCTCCTCTCCCGAACCACCTCTTGTCAAACCCCCCTGAGGCTTATTCTTCTGTTTTGTACAGCTCGTCATTGTAAGCATCTACACGAGGGGTTTGATCTCTGAAGTCTCTCCCCTGAATCCATTGCACTTCAGCTCTCTGATTTTTGTGCAGTAGTAGGCCTCTGATAAATTTGCACGTGTGGTGAATTGGGAAACACATTTTAAATCTAATGGCTGTAAAAAAGCAGTGTTTGAACACAAGCTGCACGTTTTTGTTGACCATTTAAAAGTTCCAGTCTAGCGAGATAAATTGTAGGCTGTGTTTGCTATTTCCCTTGATCTTTTCTTTGTACAGCTTCTAGCTAGACAGATTGGGCAGAATGAGTATATTTCCCCATCTTCTTCCACCTCCTACTTAACCCCTTTGCTGCCAGGCCTTTCCCCCCTCAGGTGCCAAGCCTTTTTTTTGGCTATTTGGGGCAGTTCGCGCTTAGGCCCTCATAACTTTTTGTCCACTTAAGCTAGCCAAGCAAAACTTGCGTCCTTTTTTTCCAACATCCTAGGGATTCTAGAGGTACCCAGACTTTGTGGGTTCCCCTGAAGGAGGCCAAGAAATTAGCCAAAATACAGTGAAAAAATGGGAAAAAGTGGCTGCAGAAGAAGGCTTGTGTTTTTTCCCCTGAAAATGGCATCAACAAAGGCTTTGCAGTGCTAAAATCACCAGCTTCCCAGCTTTCAGGAACAGGCAGACTTGAATCAGAAAACCCAATTTTTCAACACAAATGTGGCATTTTACTGGGACATACCCCATTTTTACGATTTTTTGTGCTTTCAGCCTCCTTCCAGTCAGTGACAGAAATGGGCATGAAACCAATGCTGGATCCCAGAAACCTAAACATTTCTCGAAAGTAGACAAAATTCTGAATTCAGCAAGGGGTAACTTGTGTAGATCCTACAAGAGTTTCCTACAGAAAATAACAACTGAAAAAGACAAATATTGAAATTGAGGTGAAAAAACAGACATTTTTCTCTACATTTTACTCTGTAACTTTTTGGGCACAAGATAAGGTGTTGAGGAGCAGTGGTTATTTGCACATCTCTGAATTCCGGGGTGACCATACTGGCATGTGAATTACAGGGCATTTCTCAAATAGACGTCTTTTTTACACAATTGTAGAGAAAGACAAGGGGCAATAACACTTTTGCTATTCTATGTTCCCCCAAGTCTCCCGATAAAAATTATACCTCACTTGTGTGCGTAGGCCTAGCGCCCGCGACAGGAAATGCCCCAAAACACAATGTGGACACATCACAATTTTTGACGGAAAACAGAGGTGTTTTTTGCAAAGTGCCTACCTGTAGATTTTGGCCTCTAGCTCAGCCGGCACCTAGGGAAACCTACCAAACCTGTGCATTTTTGAAAACTAGAGACCTAGGGGAATCCAAGATGGGGTGACTTGTGGGGCTCTGACCATGTTCTGTTACCCAGAATCCTTTGCAAACCTCAAAAGTTGGCTAAAAAAACACGTTTTTCCACTCATTTCGGTGACAGAAAGTTCTGGAATCTGAGAGGAGCCACAAATTTCCTTCCACCCAGCGTTCCCCCAAGTCTCCCGATAAAAATGGTACCTCACTTGTGTGGGTAGGCCTAGCGCCCACGAGAAGAAATGGCCCAAAACACAACGTGGACACATCGCATTTTTTCACAGAAAACAGTGCCTACCTGTGGATTTTGGCCTCTAGCTCACCCAGCACCTGGGGAAACCTAGCAAACCAGTACATTTTTTAAAACTAGAAACCTAGGGGAATCCAAGATGGGGTGACTTGTGGGGCTCGGACCAGGTTCTGTTACCCAGAATCCTTTGCAAACCTCAAAACTTGGCCAAAAAAACACTTTTTCCTCTCATTTCGGTGACAGAAAGTTCTGGAATCTGAGAGGAGCTACAAATTTCCTCCCACCCAGCGTTCCCCCAAGTCTCCCGATAAAAATGGTACCTCACATGTGTGGGTAGGCCTAGCGCCCACGAAACGAAATGGGCCAAAACACAATGTGGACACATCACATTTTTTCACAGAAAACAGTGCCTACCTGTGGATTTTGGCCTCTAGCTCAGCCGGCATATGGGGAAACCTAGCAAACCAGTGCATTTTTTAAAACTAGAAACCTAGGGGAATCCAAGATGTGGTGACTTGTGGGGCTCGGACCAGGTTCTGTTACCCAGAATCCTTTGCAAACCTCAAAACATGGCCAAAAAAACACTTTTTCCTCTCATTTCGGTGACAGAAAGTTCTGGAATCTGAGAGGAGCCACAAATTTCCTCCCACCCAGCGTTCCCCCAAGTCTCCCGATAAAACTGGTACCTCACTTGTGTGGGTAGGTCTAGCGCCCACGAAAGGAAATGTCCCAAAACACAACGTGGACATTTTTTCACAGAAAACAGAGGTGTTGCAAAGTGCCTACCTGTGGATTTGGCCTCTAGCTCAGCCGGCCCCAGGGGGGGCAGAAATGGCCTAAAAGAAATTTGCCCCCCAACCCCTCCCCCGGGAGCGACCCTTGCCTACGGGGTCGATCCCCTTGCGTGACGTTGGCGCAAAAAAAAAATCCCCAGTGCCTAGTGGTTTCTGCCCCTCTGGGGGCAGATTGACCTAAAATCGGCCGATCTGCCCCCAAGGGGGGCAGAAATGGTCTAAATACAATTTGCCCCCCAGGGGAGCAACCCTTGCCTAATGGGTCTCTCCCCATCTCTAAAAAAACAAACAAACAAAAAAAAAACCACAAAAAAAACAATTGCCCTGGCGCCTAGAGGTTTCTGCCCCCCCCCGGGGGCAGATCGGCCTAATAACAATAGGCCGATCTTCCCCCAGGGGTGGCAGAAATGGCCTAAAATAAATTACACCCCCTGCCCCCCCAACCCTCCCTCCGGGAGCGACCCTTGCATACGGGGGCGCTCCCCTTGCGTGACATTGGTGCAAAAAAAAAATCCCCGGTGCCTAGTGGTTTCTGCCCTCTTGGGGGCAGATTGACCTAAAATCTGCAGAAATGGTCTAAATACAATTTGTCCCCCAGGGGAGCGACCCTTGCCTAATGGGTTGCTCCCCATCTCTAAAAAAAAAAAAAAAAAAACACACAAAAAGAATTTGCCCTGGCGCTAAGAGGTTTCTGCCCCACCTGGGGGCAGATCGGCCTAATAACAATAGGCGGATCTGCCTCCAGGGGGTGCAGAAATGGCCTAAAATTAATTTGCCCCTCCCACCCCCCCAACCCTCCCTCGGGAGCGACCATTGCCTACGGGGTCGCTCCCCTTGCGTGACATTGGCTCAAAAAAAAAATCCCCGGTTCCTAGTGTTTTCTGCCCCCTTGGGGTCAGATTGACCTAAAATTGGCCGATCTGCCCCCAAGGGAGGCAGAAATGGTCTAAATACAATTTGCCCCCCAGGGGAGCGACCCTTGCCTAATGGGTCGCTCCCCATCTCTAAAAAAACAAACAAACAAAAAAAAAACACCCAAAAAAACACCCAATTTTTTTTTGCCCTGGCGCTAAGAGGTTTCTGCCCCAACTGGGGGCAGATCGGCCTAATAACAATAGCTGAAAATCCAGCACGATGGGAGGAGGCCCTCTGTGATTGTCAGCGCACGATGCGCACTGACATCACAGGGAGGGGTGGGGGATGTCGGGTGGAAGGGGAAGGTGGGGAGCACATGGGGGGAGCGCTAGCCGGGAACCAGTGCCTTGGACGAGATCACCTCGTCCAAGGCACCGTAGGGGTTAATTTACCACAATGCATTTAGTTGCAATTAGTTTTTGAATCAGTAGTCATCATGGGCATCCTCGGTAGGGCCCTCCCCCTTAACTACACCAATCATACTTAACCTCTCCTTGCAGTGCAGATTCCTGTTGCATCATCCCTGTTTGTGCATGCTAGGAGCAAATACAGCTGCTCCTAGTGAGCAACCCTGACACCCCATCCAGGTCTCTTGCCACCATCCCCTTCTCCCTCCTACCTTTAGATATCCTCTGGCTAATCCACATTTTTTGTGAGAAATAATTATGTCTTCATGTGATAGTATGGAATACAGTAGGATGTGATTATAGATAGCCAAATGTCTTCTCCGTCTTCCCCTCTATTTCCATGCCCACTTTAGTAGGGTGATCACCTGGCATTGAGGCAAATTCTGGACAGGACTGTAAAAAATTCAGGACAAAGGGTCAAAACTCAGGACAAAAATTCAGGACAAAGGGTCAAAATTCAGGACAAAAATTAAAAAACAAATGTGAGTTTTACAGACACACGCAAAAGAGTCCATGCCTCACTATGTGGTCAGTGCATTTATTTACTCTTTTTTAACATGGCACTATTTATTTACTGTGTTTTTTTTTGTGGTTGCCTTCTGGTATGCTACATTCAGGTGTCACATTACGTCCTTGTTCAGTAGTAAATTATTGTCCTTCAGTACTGCGGCAAGGCCATCACCCCTACCCAAATCTACCCAATCTTTCTTGAAGAAGAAGTAACAGCAAATTTTTGATTATGTTTCTGAACATTTTAAAACCCCTGGCAAACAGTTTGAGAGACATTAAGATAATTAAAATTATGCTAGCTTAAACAAATTGAACAAAAACATCTGGCTTACCCCAACTGCCCATGGACTTTCAACCTAATTTCTTTTTAAAGAGGCAGTGTGATGGTGTGGGCGACAGTCTCACACCTAATGCCAGGATGTGGGGTACCCACAGCTTGTCTGTAGTCTCACAGCACTAGATTGTATGTCTGGGACTCTACATTTATCTCAGAAATGGGAGCCCGGGATACCAATCAAAGATAATAAAAGAAGAGGATGAAATCGAGATCAAATGGGAGATCCACGGCAAGTGATTCAAAGGGTTGTTGCTAAGAACTGGATAAATAAGGAAGAGAAGAACAAGGTTGGACAATTCCTAAAATCAGACAAGATGGGTCCACCAAGACTATCGGAAGGTAATGGGTAACTGGGGAGTTGTCTCTGCACACAGGAGAGAAACAGAAGAGGCACTGTCAAGTGGTTAAACAAGCATCACCCATCCCACCTTGGCAAACTCTTCCGGTGCAATGGTCCGCTGTTCGTGCTTGTGAAGGGTGAACAGGGACCAGACCCCTTGCAAGGTTGTGCAAGGCAATTGCCCGCTTTGTCCATGCCTTTAACTGGTTTTGAACAGCCAAACTAGTGATATGGGTTATCCCTAAGTGTCAAGCACACATAGGGGGTGATTCTGATTCTGGCGGGCGGCGGAGGCCGCCCGCCAGAATTCCGCCCCCATTATACCGCTCCGCGGTCAGAAGACCGCGGAGGGTATTATGAGTTTTTCCCTGGGCTGGCGGGCGGTCTCCAAAAGACCGCCCGCCAGCCCAGGGAAAAACTCCCTTCCCACGAGGATGCCGGCTCGTAATCGAGCCGGCGGAGTGGGAAGGTGCGACGGGTGCAGTGGCACCCGTCGCGTATTTCAGTGTCTGCAAGGCAGACACTGAAATACTTTGCGGGCCCTCTTACGGGGGCCCCTGCCGTGCCCATGCCATTGGCATGGGCACGGCAGGGGCCCCCAGGGGCCCCGCGACCCCCCCTACCGCCATCCTGTTCATGGCGGCTTTCCCGCCATGAACAGGATGGCGGTAGGGGGGGTCAGAATCCTCATGGCTGCGGAGCGTGCTCCGCAGCCATGGAGGATTCAAACGAGCAGCGGAAAGTCAGCGGGAGACCGCTGACTTTCCGCTTCTGACCGCGGCTGAACCGCCGCGGTCAGAATGCTCGTTGGAGCACCGCCAGCCTGTTGGCGGTGCTCCCGTGGTCGGTGGCGGCCGCCAGGGTCAGAATGACCCCCATAGACTCTTCAAAATATTTGGGATGTAAATTGCACAAACAAAATGTAAAAATTAAAAAATGTAATTAGTGTTTCTTTAACATATGGCACTGTTTTCCCCTCTATATACAATTAGGTCTCAGATTGAACTGGCAACCAGTTACCTTTTGATACCTAGTGATTAATATCTACCATTGTCCCACAGATTTGCAGGATGGAAATCTCGGCAGAGCGTCACGGTCCCTTCTCTTCTGCTTTCTGTAGTGGGTCATGTGGCACTAGTAAAGATGGTGTGCTACCCCAATGATAGTATTATTTTGCAGACCTTCCCCTGCTCATCCTTCATTCCCTCTTCAGACATGCCACACATCTGATTTGGTCGCTGCGGTGCCGTCGGGTAGCTCTTTCCTCTCTAAAGCTACCCATGACTACCGGTGGATTAGGTCTTCTGGACTTAGAATGCTATTATTCAGCTGCACGGGTCCGATCGGTGGCTCGCTGGCTTTCTATCCACCTCCCTGAATGAGATGGGGTTTTCCTAGTAAAGACTTTTAAGGAAGGCTTAATGCACTGCTCATTGTTTCCTACTGACCATTCTATGGATCACCATCCGGGGTTATCATGCACAGCTTTCTCTTGCCTTGTAGGAACCTGTAAACTCACTGACATGAAGAAACCCTATGCTCCTGCGCTACCTTTTGCTAAGCCTTTCCACTCGCACAGGACGGCTGTGCTCAGAGCAACTCCATCAGTGGCGTGCTGCAGATATCTTAAAATTGGGGGATTTGTTTCTGAACGGCGACCTACTAAATTTCCAAACCCTTGTGGCAGATTACCATCTCCACCCTGGTCAACTCCTTACTTAAAACCACCTTAAATAATCATTAAATGCCCTATTTCATGTCTGCCACCTAGCACGAACCCCACAAGAGGTGTGACAGAAGCTCTACACCATAGGAACTGGTGGCAAACTGATAGAATGGGTGTACAGACCTTTCCTGCAACATGGAAACCACTTCTTGTCATACTACCTAGGTGATTGATGTGGCCAGACCTCTGCACGATAAGGCCTGGACTAAAATACTGGACTTTCCCCACAAAGTCTCCCACGGCTGTCACTTGAAGTAGATTCATAGTGCTCCCTTGTAAATGCATTCCGCCCGTTGCTAAGCTGAATTATGTGGTTTGTTGTCGAATTATGTGGTGTGGAATGAAAATGTGTAGAGGTGAATTGTGTGGCGTGGAAGTGTGTGACATTGAGTGAAATAATGCTGATTGGAATTATGTTGCATGGTGTATAATGTATTTGTGTGGATTGTGTTACCAAGTTTAAAAACAAGGCCATTGTTCTGCACCCTTGCATGAGCGGGCCCATGGCTTTCAACCCACTATCTTGTGGTGCAGATCACACCGCGCACTGTGGCGGTCCCAAAACCCACACTGTTACGCCAACAGAACAACACCCATCACATTATGACCCACGAATCACCACAGCGAACATTCAACGGTGGTGAACCATTGACGGTACATACCGCTGCGCTCACAATGGACTCCCACATACAAAACAACACTACATTGACCAATACGAAAAACACACACCTGACACTCATACACACACCACACCCACACCACTATAAAACACACACCCACATTACCCACATCCCTTTACCAACAACTATTGCCACCACAAGACTGAGAAGAAGAGCCTAGAGACAACTACACAAACACACCACTGGCACCCATACACCCCTCACGCACTCCACATCACACACCCCACAACACACCCTCACCAACACACATCACACAACAACCATGGCACCACAAAGGCACCCCCATTTCACTGAGGAGGAGTTAATGGTCATGGTGGAGGAAATCATCAGGGTAGAGCCACAGGTCTTTGGAGCACAGGTGCAGCAGATATCAATGGCAAGGAAGATGGAGCTATGGCGGAGAATCGTGGACAGGGTCAATCCCATGGGACAGCACCCAAGAACAAGGGACAACATCAGGAAGAGGTGGAACGACGTACGGGGGATGGTACATTCCATAGCAGCAAGATACCAGCTCGCCATACAGAGGACTGGCAGTGGACCCCCACCTCCTCCCCCACAACTCGCAGCCTGGGAAGAGCAGGTACTGGCAATATTGCATCCTGAAGAACTCACAATTGTTGGTGGAGGATTGGACACTGGTAAGTCAACTTTGACCAATTATAACCCCCATACCTGCATGCCATCACACACCCTCACCCTCACTCCCATCACTCCACCACACCCCACACACTCCACCATCATGTCTCACTGATCCCAGTGTCAGGCCCTGCATGCTGTACCAATGCATGGACACCTCTCCCAGCCCTGCATGGACACTCATAACTAAAGCATGCACAGCACAGGGAAACTAACATAACCACAATACACCAACATACACAAGCAAAAGCTGGCAGGGGAACAACAACTATAGAGGGGAATCTGCAGAAGTACAAATGTCAGACACTTGAAGAATAATATATCACTTACATTACCACAGGTACCCCAGCCAATGTCACTGGAGAGGAGGTGTCACTACTATCCAGTCCCCCAACGGAAAAGGCCCACAGTGATGACAATAACTCTGGACTTCTGGATCTGGATGATCTACCTGGCCCATCAGGGACCACTGGACAGCTGGTCACCCATGCACACTCACAGACCACCACGGAGCCTCTCCCATCAGGAACCAACACCACAGCACCCACCCAGCGTACCCACACCTCTGTCCCCTGGACACGTCAATCAGCAGTGTGCCCACCTGTACAGGGACCCCAGGCCACACCTCGCCCAAAGACAATCAGGGACCTGGGGTCAGTGGGCACACCATTCAGGGGACAGGTGCAGAGGCCAACAGGGACACTGGGAGGACTGCTGTGCGACAGGGGGAGGACAGGAGCAGGGAGCCGACTCTCAAGGTGGCACTCTCCGAGATCCTGGGAGCCTACCAACATTCCCAGGACACGATGGGCCAGATCCTAGACAATGTGCAGGAGAACAGGCGGCTGCAATAGGGACAGTTCAGGGGATCAGGGAGGACTTGCAGGCCATTAACAACACCCTGATCTCCATAGCAGGGGTGCTGGCAGACATGGCCAACATCATGAGGGAGGCAACAGCACTCCAGTGGGCCCCTGCAACTAGCCAGTCATCTGAACAGCCCTCCACTTCCGCTGCCGCTAGTGGCCAGGAAGCCCACCATAGGAGCAACAGGCCACCAGCACCCCTACCCCTGCAGAAGGTGAACCACCCCGCAAATGTTCCCTGTGAACCAGACAGACGCCAGAGACACTTGCCAAGACCACCGCCAGGAAATAAGATTCTCCTGATTGTCCCCCTTGTGTCCCACTCAGTCACCTTGTTCACCTTGAACTGCCATTGCTCCCCTTCCTATGTCCCCATGGACAATGCACCTGTGCTACAAACAGACTGGAACAATATCCTGGACTTCCCTCCATCATCACCCCATTCCATTGCACTTTCCCCTCCACATTTTAGCACAACAATAAATACCCTTGGATAAAACTCAACTACTAGTATTTTATGTATTGCAAATTTGTATTGATTGAAACAGCTACAACCATTGCAAATAAACTGTACATAGAATGAGCATATAATTAATGACCTGTAGCTGGGTGCTGTGATCACATCAGGAGAATGTTGTCATATCACCAACATTTGTAAAATGAACATCCATAGGTGACAGTAAGTAGGGGAAAGAAGTGGGCCATGCCAATGCCACACAGAATACACCAATAGTCATAGAAATGTGAAGTAGCACTGTCTCACCTGTGTGTCATTGAAAGTACTGAAGCATCACCAATGTTCTGTTGTCCACATCCTCATCCTCTGCCTCCCCATCCTCACTGTCCTCAGGGTCCACTGCTGCCACAAGGGCATCCCCAGTCTCCTCCTCCTGCAGAAAAGGTACATGGTGTCTGAGGGCCAGGTTGTGCAACATGCAGCATGCTACTGCTATCTGGCAGACCTTCTTGGGTGAGTAGCACAGGGATCCACCTGTCAGATGAAGGCACCTGAAACTGGCCCTCAGAAGGCCAAAGGTCCTTTCCATGGTCCTTCTGGTTCACCCATGTGCCTCATTATAACGTTCTTCTGCCCTTGTCCTGGCATTCCTCACAGGGGTCAGCAGCCATGATAGGTTTGGGTAACCAGAGTCACCTGCAAATATTGAGGGACAACATTTAGCCACACCCTATCCTATATGGCCAACACCATAGGCATACACCAACATATACCGGGTGGGAACCAGGGCTCACCTATTAGCCACACCCTGTGCCTCTGTAGTTGGGACATCACATTTGGGATGCTGCTATTCCTTAGGACAAAGGCATCATGCACCGCCCCAGGATACTTAGCATTGACATGAGAGATGTACTGGTCCGCCAGGCACACCATCTGCACATTCATTGAGTGGAAACTCTTACGATTCCTGTACACCTGTTCATTTTGCCGTGGGGGGACAAATGCAATATGTGTTCCGTCAATCGCCCCAATTATATTGGGGATATGTTCCATTGCATAAAACCCGGCCTTCACAGTGGCCAAATCCTCCACCTGGGGAAAGCAATATAGCTGCACATGTGTTTTATCAGGGCAGACAAGACTCTTGCTAGCACGATTGAGAACATTGGCTGTGACATTCCTGCTGCCAAGCTCACTGTCATTTGGAAAGAACCAGTTGCCAGGAAATGGAGCACTGATAGAACCTGCACAAGAGGGGGGATCCCAGTGGGCTGACGGATGGCTGATATCAGGTCAGGTTCCAACTGGGCACACAGCTCTCTGATTGTGGCCCTGTCCAATCTGTAGGTGAGTATAATGTGCCTGTCCTCCAGTGTAGCCAAGTCCACCAGGGGTCTGTACACAGGGGTATGTCTCCATCTCCTATTCATCCGCAGCGGTAGGTATCTAACGGACACAAGCATGAGTAGGCTGTCATAATTTGAACAACTATACCACAACAGCAGTCCACATCATGCAAACGTGTTTTGGGACAGTGTAATTTATAAAGTATGTGCCTATTTATACTCTGACGCAGCAATTATCAATAGGCCTGTTCACCCCCACTGAAATGGCGACCGCTTGTCCTGTGTGGAGGGACAGGAGGAAGTGAGGTAATGCCGCCGACGTTGTGCGCCGTGGCGGTAGGCGGCCGTGAACTGCAGTGCAATTCCTAATTGGTTCATATTGGGCCCTATGGGGTACAGTGGCCAATGGGGATATATGCAGGCGGTATCCACTGCCGCGGACGTGACCACCATTTTAATTCACATTCCTAACTTTTTTCCTGACCTTCCATAGGAGAGGAGCTACACTGCATGTGCTTCTGTGACCTGTGTCTGGAGCCTACTATGGCCTGTGTGACTGGGGTATGGGCCCCAGCCTTCACTTCTGAGGAGTTGGAGCAACTGGTGGACGTGTCCTACCGCAGTACGGACTGCTGTATGGGCCTCCATACCAACAGGTGAGTACACTGTGGGCACGATGCATGTGGCATGAATGCATGGAGTTGTATGTGAGGGGGGGGTAGATGTCTTCTTGACAGTGTACATGTTGTGCACTAGGCTATGTGTGTGCCAATGATGATTCAAACGGGTACTGTGGACCATTTGTGTGACAGGCTGTACTGTTTGTCTAATGGTGTTCTCCTGTCTGTATTGCCCCCGCAGGTCAGCGCCCATCAAAAGAAAGGAATATGGCGTTCCATTGCCAAGGAAGTGCGGACCCTGGGGGTCTAGGACAGGCTGAGCACCCACTGTCACAAACGGTGGGAGGACCTGAGACGCTGGGCACGAAAGACCACGGAGGCCCAGCTGGGGATGGCCTCCCAATGAGGAAGGGGTGCCCGTCGGACCCTGACTCCCCTGATGGCCCGCATACTGGCGGTGGCCTACCCTG
This sequence comes from Pleurodeles waltl, assembly GCF_031143425.1. NCBI lineage: Eukaryota > Metazoa > Chordata > Amphibia > Caudata > Salamandridae > Pleurodeles > Pleurodeles waltl. The sequence goes on from NC_090437.1 coordinate 320,780,616, forward strand.
AGCTGGATGGGCGCTTGAGGGCATCACAGCAGCCACAAGGGTGTGAGTACAGTGCGTATCATTACAACTTATGGCTGGTTGGGTGGTATTCGGGTGGTGGTTGTGTGTCAGTGTGTGCCCCTAGGCCAGGCCAGACATAGCAGCATAGGTCCACTGGAGGCCAAGGGTTGAATGGAAAATACTGCTTACCTAGCTCGTTAGTATTCAGTTCTGGGCCGGGCATAGCGGGTCCCAGGTATGCTGCAGTTGGCGGTGTGTGCCCCTCCTCATGGCTTGGTGACTAGCCATTTCACTGGTAGTGCAATGCATAGTGCATAGGCCTGTTCCCTGTATGTGAGGGTGCTGTGTACGTCAATGGTGGTATTGGTGCAGTCACTGACCCTGTGTACCCTTTGTCTCTCTCCCCCCTTTCTTGTTTTGTCATCCTGTCCTTATGTGCATTAGCATCATCTGACGGAGGAGCAGAGGCATCGGTGACAGAGGGAGATGCATCACACCGGACCTTGGAGGCAGAGTCCACTGATGCAGAGGGAACCAGTGGGACTGAGGGCGAGAGGAGCACCACGGCAGAGACTGGAGGGGACAACACAGACTCAGATACCTCCTCTGATGGGAGCTCCCTGGTGGTGGCGGACACCTCTGTGACCACCCCAGCTGCAGGTACCGCTGCCCTCCCGTAACAGCACCACCCTACCAGTAGCCCGTCAGCGAGTTGCCTGTTCCCATTCACCCAGAAGGGTGGGCATCTCCTTCGTCCCAGTCACCTCAGGCCCTGCTACAGTGAGCCCTGTTGCCATGAGTGAGGAATCTATTGACCTCCTGAGATCCATCTCTGTAGGGCAATCAACCATTGTGAATGCCATCAAAGGGCTGGCATCCCAGATGCAGCAATGCAATGCCTTCCTTGAGGGTATTCACGGTGGATTGGCTGCCCAACAGAGATCTATTCAGGCTCTGGCCTCCTCTCTGATGGCAGCCATTGTCCCTGTTTCAACCGTCTCCCCACCAACTTCCACTTCCCAGTCCCACACTCCTCAACCCCAACCCATCCCAAGCACACAGACAGACAAGCATGCACACACGACAACACCCAAGAGTGGCACAGGCAAACACAAGCACCACACTTCATCCCACAGGCACTCACACCATTCCGTTGCAGACACGACAACATCTACTATCTCCACTGTCTCCCCCCTTCCTTCTCCACCGCCCACCCAGTTACATCCACACTCACACCTGCATGCACTACATCAATATCCACTACCAGCATCATCACCACACCAAGCAGAACACACACCTCACTGGCAGACACCTCTACAACATCCATGCACACGTCCCCTGTGTCCTCTCCCACCATGTCTCCCCCTCCTCCTAAAGGACACAAACACAAGCACTCAGACACCCAACAGCCATCCACCTCACATCAACATACAGCCCATGCACCTGCCTCCAAATCCAGCAGACATACACCTCCCTAACAAGATTTTCCTTTCGCAGATTGACCTCTTCCCTACCCCTCCCCCCGTCCTGCTCGTATGGGCAGGGTAGCAAGGACACAGCCCAGCACCTCAGTCAAACAGTCCACGGGGCCAGTGGTAGCGCCACCTACTTGTAGTAGGGATACCAGAACAATAACACTGAAGGGGAAGGAGGCAGCACAACCTGGAATGAAAGGGAAGAGTCCAGCATGAGCTGTGAGGAAGGGGAAGGAGCCTGCACCAGCTGGGAAGAAGGAGAAGGAGCCTGCCCCAGCTGGGAAGAAGGGGAAGGAGCCTGCACCAGCTGGCATAGAGGGGAAGGAGCCTGCACCAGCAGGCAGAGAGGGGAAGAGCCCATCCACCCCTGCCAGGAAGGGTAAGTGATCCCCAGCCCATGACCAGGAGTAGAAGAAGCACTCTACGTCAGCGGAAGCTGTCAGGCAAACACTGCCACCACCACCGGCTGTCACAAGGCCCCCACTGCCAGCTGTGGATGTGCTGCCATCACAGAGTGCAGGGTCTGACCAGGAGTCTCCCCCAACTACCACCAGCATGCAGCCATCACAGAGTGCAGGAGCTGCCCAGGAGCCTCCCCCAACCACCACCAGCATGCAGCCATCACAGAGTGCAGGGGCTGACCAGGAGCCTCCCCCCCAACCACCACCAGCATGCAGCCAACACCACCGGTGGACGCCATGTAGTCCCCACTCCAGGGCTACTGTTCGGGCTGCCTCCTCCAGATTCAGTGGGGTATTCACCCACTTGAGAGACTATGGTCGTGCACTCCCCAGGACAAAGCACAGGGCATGTTGCCCCCTTTAGAACCAGCGGGAGAGACACCCACTCGTGAGACTGTGCCCTTAAACTCCCCAGGACAAAGCAATGGGCATGTTTCCCCTTCCAGAACCAGTGGGAAAGACACCCACTCAAGAGACTGTGGCCTTGCACTCCCCAGGACAAAGCAATGGTCATATTGCCCCCTCCAGAACCAGTGGGCTATTCACCTCACCCACTTGAGAGACTGTGGCCTTGCACTCCCCAGGACAAAGCAATGGGCATTTTGCCCCCTCCAGAACCAGTGGGAAAGACACCCACTCGAGAGACTGTGGCCTTGCACTCCCCAGGACAAAGCAATGGGCATGTTGCGCCCTCCAGAACCAGTGGGAAAGACCCACTCGAGAGACAGTGACCTAGCACTCCCCAGGACAAAGCAATGGGCATGTTGCCCCCTCCAGAGCCAGTGGGCTTGTTCCTGCATCCAGCTGAGGTATCCCCCCTCCTCCAAAGGTGCCTGCCTATTTGCAAACTGATGCCCCTGCAGTGTTCTATCTGGATGTGGTCAGGTTTCGAGATGACCCTTGGTCTGTGCCCTGTGTCCATGTGGGCCCTTTGAACTATGGACTGGACAGTGCCCCTTTTCTATAAAAGTGTACATATCTGTTTCATGACCAAATTGGATTATTAATTTTGAGGTTGAACTAAGTACAATCACTTTCCTCAATTCCTGTTGTTTGTGCATTATTCTGCAGATTTTCAGGGTCAAAACATTTTTGTATTGCAGCTGGTTGTGTGTGTGGTGTGTTTGTGAATGGTGTGTGTTGTGCGTGTGTGTGTCACTCTCTTTTTCCTCCCACCCTCCCATGTCTGCTAGGTGGCTGTACTCACCGTCGTCTTCATCAGCGTTGGTGTTCCAGGTGGAGCATAACATAGAAGATCATCAGGAATACTTGCAGTTTGGGTTCCATAGCGGTGTGGCTCTTCCCTGTGTCTCCAATGATGAGTCGTTTGACTTTTGTGCTCTGTTTCCACCAGGCTTTTGAGGGAGTTGGTACCAACCCGGAAAAGGTGGCGGTTTGCAGGGTCTTAATATGGTGGGCAGAACTTTGACTTCTGCCTGGCTGTAGGCGGCTACCGCTGTGGTGGCTGTTGTTTCCACCGTGGCGGTTGGTGTGGTACATTGGCTGTCTATAGGAGATATCACCGCTGTTGGACCTGGCTTTTTGACGGGGTCATCCCCAAACTTTTTGCCTCCTTCCTCCCATTTTTTCTGACCTGTTGTTGTTGGCTTTTGACCTCTGGGCAGTTTACCATTGCTAACCAGTGCTAAAGTGCATTTGCTCTCTGTGTAAGTTGTACTATTGATTGGTTTATCCATGATTGGCTATTTAATTTACTTATAAGTCCTTAGTAGAGTGCACTATATGTGCCTAGGGCCTGTAGATTAAATGCTGCTTGTGGGCCTGCAGCACTGGTTGTGCCACCCACTTAAGTAGCCCCTTAACCTTGTCTCAGGCCTGCCATTGCAAGGCCTGTGTGTGCAGTTTCACTGCCACTTCGACTTGGCATTTAAAAGTACTTGATAAGCCTAGAACTCCCCTTTTTCTACATATAAGTCACATATAAGTCACCCCTAATGTGTGCCCTAGGTAACCCCTAGAGCAGGGTGCGGTGTGGGTAAAAGGCAGGACATGTACCTGTGTAGTTATATGTTCTGGTAGTGTAAAACTCCTAAATTCGTTTTTACACTACTGTGAAGCCTGCTCCCTTCATAGGCTAACATTGGGGCTGCCCTCATACACTGTTGAAGTGGCAGCTGCTGATCTGAAAGGAGCAGGAAGGTCCTATTTAGTATGGCCAGAATGGTAATATAAAATCCTGCTGACTGGTGAAGTCGGATTTAATATTACTATTCTAGAAATGCCACTTTTAGAAAGTGAGCATTTCGTTGCACTTAAATCTTTCTGTGCCCTTCAATCCACGTCTGGCTAGGTTTAGTTGACGGCGCACGTCTACCCGCGTGAAAAATAACGACGCAAGTCCGTGTGTGAAGGGGCGTAAACGACGCACACACCATTTTTCCACGCATCTCCTCTTCTGCGGCCCTCTGCGGAGATTTTCCACTCCAAACCAGGTACTTTGTGCTTGAAAGAGACTTTGTTTACTTTTTTAAAGACTTAAAACACTTTATATCACTTTTTAGTGATATCTTTACAAATTCATATTGCAACTTTGATCGTTTTGACCTGCAAATACACAGATAAATATTATATATTTTTCTAAACACTGTGTGGTGTATTTTTGTGGTGTTATATTATGGTATTGTATGATTTATTGCACAAATGCTTTACACATTGCCTTCTAAGTTAAGCCTGACTGCTCGTGCCAAGCTACCAGAGGGTTGGCACAGGCTGATTGTGGATTGTGTGTAACTTACCCTGACTAGAGTGAGGGTTCTTGCTTGGACAGAGGGCAACCTGACTGCCAACCAAAAACCCCATTTCTAACAACCGCCATGGTCATAATTTGGCAGTTCTTACCGCCACCCTGTTGGCGGTATTACAGCCACCATATCACCCACCGCCAGGGTCGTAATTAGGGCCATTGTCACTTACAACACCAATAGCTCTAATATGCACAAATGCAAGACCCATTGCGTTGCAAATGCTTTGTTTATTATTATTTTTGATTGTTTAAGACAGAAATATAAGTGATATGTAATCCAGAAGGAAAGATCACATAGATGGGAGATATATCTCAACCCAACTGAATGTATTGTAGTGGCTTACATTTCACAGTGGACAAACAAATCCAGCAATTATTGGTTCAAATAATGAATTAATCAAATCTATTTGATTTTCTAACTGCAGCCAAACATCAATATTATTTTCTCAACAGTAAATCTACTCATACTTTTCTCTATCCATTGACAACGTAAGGAGGTATATGCACCCATAAAGTTTATTAAAAAATAATAAACAGATCAGTATATGATGCTGGGCTTGCCATGCCAGGTATTCAACTATACTACTGGGCATTCCAGCTACTAGTCATCAATATTTGTTTTTTGGCCAGAAAAACGAATTGACCTTTCGATTAGATCTAAGTTCTTCTCATGGTACAAAAGCTATTAACATATTCTATTGTGGTCTTATACCTATATCTCTCCCTCTCGTCACAAGACCTGTACTAGAGTGTTGGAATGAGTGCCTCCAGTGGACGAAATGGAATAGGAAGCTGACCCAGGACCCAGAATGTGTACATTCCTAGCATCAAAAAGGTATGACTATATTGGTATTTCAAACTGGGAAATGTTTGGGCATGGGATCATATTAAATCAATCTATTGAACCAGCTCTTGGGACACGCAAGTCAGATCTAAGGGCCAGGTGTCCAAAGCACGGCTCGCAAAATATGGGTCACAATTTGCGACCAGTATTTTTTAACCAGTATCGTAATTTGCAAACTGACCCATATACTAATAGGTTACTTTACAAATTACCAATGTCTAGTGGTGTGCAATTTGCTATCTGCCTCATGAATATTAATGAGGGATGTCACAAATTGCAACCCACTAGAAATTGCAGCCATCACAGCAATGGTGGCCTGCTGAGGTCAGTAGATCTCCCCTTTCTATATCTGGGAATGCTTTTAAATGAAGCATGTTTTTAAAATGCAACCTGTTTGCCTTAAAGGAAGACGGGATGCATCAAGAAAACAAATACAAGTTTAAGTAACCTTTTTTAAGAGTAGGCAGTGGTCTTCGAGACTACTACATACTCTTACTTTATTTTCAACATTCTTCAAGCTAAATTGACCATGGGCAGATCGAGACTAAGGGTGTTTCACAGGTTTATCATATGTTTGTCATTTTCTCACCGGATCACTTCTTGACTCTCAAATCTATAAGGGAGAAATATTTGGGTCCCTTAGATGACCATTAGTTGCGGAAGGCTTGAATGGCAGTTCATGAGCTAGTTATTTCAGCTAAACTCTGTCTGCTCCAGGTCAAGTACTTCCGCCAAGTATTTTACTCACCTGATCATGTCTGGAAGGTGAAAGGAGCATTTTCACAAACTGCCTGTGATGTCGGACACAAACTGGGGATCTCCTGCATGTTTCTCATGCTACTTTCAATTATCCAGCGATACTGGTTGGAGCTCATGAGTCCTGTGAAGCGTCCTGTGCTGCAGTATTATTTTTTACCTTAAAAAAGTGCTCCTCGGAATTATTGAAGAAATTAGACCCTCATAAGTTGACCGTTCCCTTATTGTGTTGTGGCTGGGACTCAACAAATGAGTTATTGCCAAATATTGGAGATCCACCACAGCTCCCTCCTTCCATAAATAGTTAAAGGGAAGGGACCGATGCTCTTTGACCAACTATGCTATATATAATTTCAGGAATACAATCATAGCAATATTTGGTGGGTAAAGGGATGATAGACTAGTATGCAACCAGTAACTTAGATTAATTCAAGCATTCAATCCATTATTATTTTTGTTTTTCTCAGTCTAACCCCGTATGAATGATGGTTATGCCTAGTTATGGGTTCCATACTCCCTGCACCACAGGACTCAATGCACCCTACTGAAGAGGCCTAAATAAGTAAAAAATAGTCTGGGGTTGCCTATGTTCCCTGTCAGAGGTGATCTGGCCTGGCATTTTGGTCTGGACTGTTCCAATGGGAGCAGGACCAAAGCTGATATTCCTGTGGCTGGTCCCTGTCTGAGAAGGCATGTTTGGCAAAAACATTATGGACTGGGATGTGTCCCCAAGTAATTGTCAGTGACTGAGATTTATTGCAGCATTCCCACCATCACCTTTTTGTTTAATTAGTGTGACACCCTAAGGGGCATATTTAAGAGCCCCTAGCACCACCAGAGCGTCACTTTTAGTGGGGCTATGCACTGCACTGTATTTACAAGGGGGCATTAAGCCACCTTGGCATTAAGCCACAAAAAGTGGCTTAATGCCACCTTGTAAATACGGCCCCTTCACGTGCAGCACTTTGCTTAGAAGGGGTGTGCAATGGGCATTGATGTGGGCGTGCCACAGCAACAACCATTGCATTTTGACGCTGTCTTAGATTTACGAGTTTTCATAAGCATTAGGCAGCGCCAAAATCTAATGCCACCCCAGGGGTGGCATTAGTAGAGTGCATCGAGAAGAAATGCTTTCATTTCACCTCTTTTTTTGCTCTTTCCATGTGTGCTGCATTCTGTAAATCCCCATTTAAGATTGTTTTTGTGTAGGAAGGTGTTCCTTCTTGCACAAAAACAATCTCCCTCTCAACACAGCCATCCTTGCACAATGGTGCAAAGATTGCTGCATTGGCGCACAGCAGCAAATTCAGCACAGGAGCAGGGGGAAACACAGGGGTGCACCATATTCTATTAAATATGGCACATCCCTGCGTTGTGAAAATGATGGTGTGCGATGCGTACCAAATTTGGTACAGCGACGCGCACCGTCATTTTCCCTTAAATCTGGCCCTAAGTGCCACAGGTCAGATGTGGGTCCGTGTGCACTCTGTCATAGGGCTCAGGCCACACCCTATTGAAGATCCCCAAATAGGCCAAAACCCATCTAAGGTTGCTTGTGTTCTCATTCAGAGGGGATCTAATCTAGCAGTTCAAGCTGGACTGTTCCTATTAGATCAGGACCAAGGCTGATTTGCTTATGACTGATTCCTATCTGAGGTAGCTTTGTGGCAAAAAGATGATAAACTGGGATGTGACTTAAGTAAGTGCCAATTGCTGAGATTTATTTAAGTATTCCACCCACCACTTTTGTAGTGTTTTCAACTTTGTATATAACACTAGGAGCTGCTTGTACAAACAATAACATTTGGAGAGCATAGTTAGAAAACATGTGTTTTTCAGTTGCATGAACTCGAAACTCAATGTATACAGGATACTTTCCATGTACTGATATATATTACCATGCATACTGACTGCTCTAGACACGTGATAATTATTATATACACATTTATATGTACATTGACATAGCTTTAGTATGATGTTTATGTATGCTACTGTTATTAATAAATGATATTAAAATGCTGTATAAGGAAATACCCACCCAACAAAAAACAGCACACCTTGCAAGCATGTGGACATGTATGTTGCCTATTCCACAGAAAAGCAATGATGCCTAGAAGAGTATCTCAACTGAAGTTTAAACATCTTGGCTAGAGTTAGATACGTTTGTCGTTATCATTTTTTTATTTAGTAATTGATTAAGTTAACTGTAATAGTATTGTGGAACTCCTCCAACCATTTAACCTGAAGTTCCTGTAAAGCCACCCATTAAATCTTTTTGATGTGTATAATGCTGAGAACATACTTTTGCCTATTCAATACTTTCCTTATAATTGAGAGAGACTATCAAATGTGGATGTTCCATCCTATTTAATCTTAGAGAATTGTTTCTGAAAAATACTGACATGCATAGGTTTGTACATCCATATACAGAGAAAATGCACGAAAACAAATATCTGGTGCCACCTCTCCCACAGACATATCCTAGTGTGAGATTATGGAAAAGGACTGTAAACTTTTGAAACAGTTAAAGAAAAAAGCACACACAAAGTTTGAAGTTGCGTTCTTGTTGTTCCATCAGAAAGGGGGTCTTTCTAACATGGCTCATTTTTCCTATGTCACTTGCCGCTTTTATTTACACTATCAAATATTTTCTGCACCATAACATTAATTCTTCAGGAGCAATCCTGGAAATTCTGATGTGGGCATAATGTATGCAAGCGGGGCCGAAAGAAATGGTGCCAGGTAATCAAAAAGATTTCATTGCGTCATTTTTTTCTGCACTTTTAACACCTGCTCAGAGCAGGTGTTAAAAGGGGGCACACCATTGTTTGCAATGGGACCATATGTACATCAATAGCGTTTAAAAAATGACGCTATTGCCCCCTACCCTGCGCCATGGTGCACCATATTTTAAATACAGCGACCACATGTTGGCAGTAGGGGGGCGCTAAGGGACGCAAGGAAAGTGGCGCTGCACTAAATGCAGTGCCACTTTTCTTAAATATGCCCCAAAGTCTAAGTTTAGACCAAAAGTTTTAACTTAGATCTAAAGTCTAACTTTACTCATAGTAGTTACACTTTTGGTCCAAGTTTATACTTTTGTTTAAGTTGTTACCAAAAGTCTAAACTTAGACCAAAAGTCTAAACTCAGACCAAAAGTCTAACTTTCTAAGTTTACCTTTATGAATCGGGCACTACATATTTGTTACTCTGTTTTTGATAGTAGGGGCCAGACTAACATGGGAGTCAGAGCTTTGAACAAGAGATACAGGTGGTCATTACAACCCTGGCTGATGGTGTTAAAGCTGCGGTAAGACCGCAAACAGGCCGGCGGACAAAAAAATGGAATTACGACCCTGGCGGAAACCGCCAACAAAGACAGCCACTTTAACACATCGCCCGCCAGGGCGGTACAGACAAACAGTGCGGCGGTCACGCCAACAGAAAGGCGGAAGACAATGTACCGCCCACACTATCACAACACACCAATCCGCCACCTTTTCCGGGGCAAATTCACCGTGGATCAAAACACTGCGGAAACAGCTTTTGCAATGGGAAAACGCTCACCTCAACACATCCCACGAGGAACGAGGACTCCATGGACCCGGAACTACAAATCTTACCTGCCCTTCCATTCCTGCTCATCTACGACCAACAGCGACGTAGGCGCAGAACATACCGGTGAGTCATGCACCTATGACACGGGGAGGGGGGAGGCAAAAGTTACAGGGACACCCACCAAACACCCCCACCCTCGCATATTACAACATACACACCAATGCAGTCACAAAAATCACAGTAACAACCCACAACCCCCCCGGAAGAATGCAATGACAAAGCGAATAGCGCCCAAACTTTGTATTTAGCCAATATACAACTCATTAAAAAATATACGGATATATATCACGAAATCTGTCTAAAATAAATATACAAAACAAGAGTAGTGCAGATATGTACACAACAATGTCCGTGCACCAACAGTCCAAAAATGCATGGGCGACGCCCACAATAGATACCTGACCAAAATCCGAGAGAACACTGCTGGGGCATCAGATAGAAACACTACAGGCACCTCAGGGGGAAGGGAAGGGGGGGCACCTCAGCCACATGAATGCGAAGCCAGATCCACGACGGGGCTCCATGCCCATTGATGTATCCTGGGGAGTGCAAAGCCACAGTCTCTCAAGTCTCTACAGTGGGTGGGTTGCCCACTGTGCCATCCTGGGGAGTGCAAAGCCACAGTCTCTCAAGTCACTACAGTGGGTGGTTTGCCCACTGTGCCATCCTGGGGAGTGCAAATGCACAGTCTCTCAAGTGTCTACAGTGGGTGGGTTGCCCACTGTGCCATCCTGGGGAGTGCAAAGCCACAGTCTCTCAAGTCTCTACAGTGGGTGGGTTGCCCACTGTGCCATCCTGGGGAGTGCAAAGCCACAGTCTCTCAAGTCTCTACAGTGGGTGGATTGCCCACTGCCATATCCTGGGGAGTGCAAAGCCACAGTCTCTCAAGTCTCTACAGTGGGTGGATTGCCCACTGCCATATCCTGGGGAGTGCAAAGCCACAGTCTCTCAGGTAGATGCAGGTCTCCACTGGTTCTGGAGAGGGACTGGTGCCCAGACTGGATGAGTCTCCCCGTGAAAGTACCTGTCCTGTCACTGTCCCAGCTGCACATGGGAGAACGATGCCTGATGTGCCAGATTATTCATACCCACACGGTCTTTGCCCTGTTCAGCGGTCTTCACCTTGGCGGTCTTGGCCTTGTTCAGCGGTGCTTTGCCATGGCTGCCTATGGACTGTTCAGCAGTGCTTTGCCATGGCGGTCTTTGCCCTGTTCAGCGGTCTTCACCATGGCGGTCTTGGCCTTGTTCAGCGGTGCTTTGCCATGGCTGCCTATGGACTGTTCAGCGGTGTTTTGCCATGGCGGTCTTTGCCCTGTTCTGCGGTCTTCACCATGGCGGTCTTGGCCTTGTTCAGCGGTGCTTTGCCATGGCTGCCTATGGACTGTTCAGGGGTGCTTTGCCATGGCGGTCTTTGCCCTGTTCAGCGGTCTTCACCATGGCGGTCTTGGCCTTGTTCAGCGGTGCTTTGCCATGGCTGCCTATGGACTGTTCAGTGGTGCTTTGCCATGGCGGTCTTTGCCCTGTTCAGCGGTAGCCTAAGATGGCGGTTCAGATACTGACATTGGTGTGTGGCATGACGTTCCATCATTGCCCAGTGGGGCTGTGAGATTCTGGACCCTCCTGGGCTGTGACTCTGGCGGTTGCGGTGGTCTCCTGACCAGTAACGATACTTGAGCCCTCCTGGGCTATGACTCTGGCGGTGGTCTCCTGACCAGTAACGATACTTGAGCCCTCCTGGGCTATGCCTCTGGCGGTGGTCTCCTGACCAGTAACGATACTTGAGCCCTCCGGGGCTATGACTCTGGCGGTGGTCTCCTGACCAGTAACGATACTTGAGCCCTCCTGGGCTACGACTCTGGCGGTGGTCTCCTGACCAGTAACGATACTTGAGCCCTCCGGGGCTACGACTCTGGCGGTGGTCTCCTGACCAGTAACGATACTTGAGCCCTCCTGGGCTACGACTCTGGCGGTGGTCTCCTGACCAGTAACGATACTTGAGCCCTCCTGGGCTACGACTCTGGCGGTGGTCTCCTGACCAGTAACGATACTTGAGCCCTCTGGGGCTCTGACTCTGGCGGTGGTCTCCTGACCAGTAACGATACTTGAGCCATCCGGGGCTATGACTCTGGCGGTGGTCTCCTGACCAGTAACGACGTTGCTGGCGGTTGTGTCTGGACCGCCGGAAATGATGGCGCACTTCTCCGCCGTGACACTCACAACAGGTTGGGGAGACTTCCTCAGGACCTTCCCCACCTTCTTTTGAGTTACAGATGACTCACCAATCGCCTTGGATCCAATTTCACTGTTTGTACCACCAGGAGTCTTGACACGGTCCCGTCGTCCAATCTCCAATTTCGGAGCCTTCACAGGGGGTGGGCTGACAGTGCCTTGGCTCCGGGTCCTACTGCCTGCCCTGGTGGACGGGGCACTCCAAAAACCTGGAACACGCACCACTGGTACTGGAGGCATTTTGGCTGAGGCGCTACGACGGGATGAATTGGAGGGGGGGGGCAAAAAGCTCAATTTGACAGAGGGACAGTTTCTGACGTACACTGGGATGGGTAGTTGGAGGGGCTCTGGGAGTGGAGGAAGAGGAGGTGGTTGTAGGAGGTGTCACTTTAGGTGTTTTGGGTGCAGGTACTGGAGGCTGTCGTGAGGTGGATGGATGTTGGGTGAGTGATTGCCGGCGTTTGTGTACTTTGGGAGGGGGCGTCACAGACACACTGGGAGAGGACACAGGGGACGTGTATATGGCAGTGGAGGTGGTGACTGCAGGTGAGCGGCTTGTGGTGCTGGGTGTCCTGGTGCGAGTCCTAGTGCCTGTAGATGTGGTGCATGCAGGTGTGTGTGTAGACGAGACTGGGAGGGAGGAGGGAGAAGAGGAGGAGGGGACACAGTGGAGACAGTGGATGTTGCTGTGTCTGTATGGGTCTGATGCTTGTGTGAGTGCTTGTGGTCAGTGTGGTGCCTATATTTGCTTGAGCTACTTTTGGGTGTTGACTTGTGTGCATGCTGGTCTGTAGGTGTGCTTGGGATGGGCTGGGGTACAGGGGATTGGGTCTGGGTGGGGGAAGTTGGACGGGGGAGGCTGGACACAGGGACAATGGCTGCCATCAGTGCTGAGGCCAGAGATTGCAGGTTTCGCTGAAGGACAGCCTGACCAGAATGAATGCCTTCCAGGAATGCATTACCGTGTTTCAACTCTCGTTCTACACCCTGGATGGCATTCACAATGGTAGACTGCCCAACAGTCAGTGACCTGAGGAGGTCAATGGCCTCCTCACTGAGGGCAGCAGGGGTGACAGGGGCAGGGCCTGAGGTGCCTGGGGTGAAGGTGATGCCCACCCTCCTGGGTGAGCGGGCACGGGGTGAACACTGAGGGGCTGCTGTGAGGGCAGTGCTGGTAGGGGAGGTGGCGGCTGTACCTGTAGAAGTGGGGCGCACAGATGGTGCCGCCACCACAGGGGAGCTCCCATCGGGGGACGAGTCTGTATCGCTGTTTGGTGATCCTGTGGCCGACGTGAAGCTCCCCTCCCACTCCATCCCACTGGTGAAATCAGAGTCTGTGGTGTGGCCCTCCATGGCCATGTGGGATGCAGCTCCCTCGTGCTCCGGTGCCACTGTACCTCCGCCTGATGATGCTGATGTACAGAAGGACAGGGAGAGCAGAAAAAGGGTGGAGACAGAAGAAAGAGAGTTTTAGTGCATGGCATACCGCTACCGTTGGCGGACAAGACAAATGCAGCAGCCCCCTGCATTACGCCGTGCTCCTGCCCTCTGCACATGCAATTCCTGGGAAATGGCCTACATGGCAATGGTAGACATCTGCCCACATGGATGGCAAAGGGGCAACTATACATCAATTTGCCTTTTTTTTTAGCTGGGGTAGAGTGCCACATGGCCTACATAACGGAGGGGCCTTGCCTACCTAACTCGCCCTGGCCTAGGGACACCCACAGCCCACCACCCCCACCCAGACAGCTCCACAGCATGCACAGTCCATTGCATGAGGTTGAACTCACCCCCTTGTGTCTGCTGTGATGTCCTTAAGCGCCCATCCAACTCCGGGTAGGCCACCGTCAGGATCCGGAACATCAGGGGGGTCATGGTGCGACGGGCACCCCTCCCACGTTGGGAGGCCATCCCCAGCTGAGCCTCCGCCGTCTTCTTGCTGCAGCGGCGAATGTCCTCCCATCTCTTACGGCAGTGGGTGCCCCGTCTCTGGTGGGCCCCCAGGCTCTGGACCTCCTTGGCGATGGCATGCCAAATGTCCCTCTTCTGGTGGGCGCTGACCTACATGACATGCACAAGGAAAGAGGAACAGTCATTACCTACTGCATCGTCGTTGTAATTGGCCCCCTCCCAACTCTATCCCTGTGGCCCATTCATCCCCATGCATGACTGTTCTATGTACTCTGCCCCCTTCCCTCATCCACCCAGCCCTCTCCACCCAGGCCTAGCCCATACAACGTGCTTCCTGTGTACTAACCTGTTGGTCTGGAGGACCGTAGAGTAGCGTGTACTGGGGGAGGACCCCATCCACAAGTTTCTCCAACTCCTGTGCAGTGAAGGCAGGGGCCCTTTCCCCAGACGCAGCAGCCATCGTCGCTTCCAGACCGAGGTCACAGCAGCACTAGCAGTGTAGGTCCTCTCCTGTCGAAGGTCAGGTATCTAGTGATTGAACAGATAGAAAATGGTGGTGACATCCGCGGCGGTGACGTCCGCGGCGGTGCGCATCATCACCGCCAGCGCACCTGTTCATTGGCTCCTGGGACCCATAGGGTCCAATGTTAACCAATGCAGCATTTCGCCGCGCTCTACGTCCGCCTACCGCGACGGTGTGCAACGCCAGCGCAGTTACCCCACAATTCCATTGTCCCATTTTAGAGGTCAGGCAGCCGCCATTTCAGGGTCCAACATGGCTTAATTTACTATTGCGTCACACATACCGAGGCCTACACTCAAAACCTTTCCCGGATGGGTCAATTGTCTGGTGTAGTCTTGTGTATGACTGTGGGTACATACCTGGAGGAATGCTGACAGTTTTTTCGCTGTTGTCCTTTTCAGGCACCGTCAGTTGGGACATATTGGAAGATGGCGGAATCCGCCGGTGTACCGACCGATGGTGGACCTGTTGACAATGGAAGAGCGACATGTCATCGTGACCTACCGGTTTGACCGTGCCACAATCCGGGAACTATGTGCCCAGTTGGAGTCTGACCTGATGTCACCAATCCGCCATCCGACTGGAATCCCCCCTGACGTGCAGGTGCTGTCAGTGCTCCATTTCTTAGCAAGTGGGTCTTTTCAGACAACAGGGGCCATGGCAACAGGGATGTCCCAGCCTATGTTTTCCAACGTCTTGTCCAGAGTGTTGGCTGCCCTGCTGAAACATGTAAGGAGATACATCATTTTCCCTGAGGTGGTGGATTTGCCTACAGTGAAAGGTGACTTCTATGCCCTCTGACATATCCCCAACGTCATAGGTGCCATTGATGGGACCCATGTAGCTCTGGTCCCCCCCGCAGGAATGAACAGGTGTACAGGAACCGGAAGAGTTATCATTCGATGAATGTCCAGATGGTCTGTTTGGCAGACCAGTACATCTCGCAGGTAAATGCTATGTTCCCTGGCTCAGTGCATGACGCCTACATCCTGCGGAATAGCAGCATCCCTGATATGATGGGTCAACTCCAGAGGCACCGTGTATGGCTATTGGGGGACTCTGGTTACCCCAACCTGTCCTGGCTACTGACCCCAGTGAGGAATCCCAGGACCAGGGCAGAGGAACGCTACAATGAGGCCCATGGGCGGACTAGGAGGGTAATCGAGCGGACCTTCGGCCTCCTGAAGGCCAGGTTCAGGTGCCTACATATGACAGGTGGGTCCCTATGCTACTCACCGAAGAAGGTGTGCGACATCATCATCGCCTGCTCCATGCTCCATAACTTGGCATTGCAACGCCAGGTGCCTTTTCTGCAGGAGGATGATCCAGATGACGGTGTTGTTGCAGCGGGGGAGCCTGGGGAGCCTGTGGACAGTGATGAGGATGAAGCTGATGAAAATGAAAACGACAACAGGGAGTCAGTCATACAGCAATATTTTCAATGAGACACAGGTGAGTACAATTTCATGTTTCATATTATATTACATCTCACACGTCTACCTCTATCCTGTACCTACATTTCACTCCCTATTTGTTAACTGAGTTTGTCCCCTTCCATTTCAGTTTCACTAATGTGTTGACCTACGTGTCAACAGCTTGCACCCTTGAAAGGCTTGTGATGTGTGACATAGGTATGTTGACCTTCCAATGGCTAACCTTTTTTAACACTGTAATTGACAATACAAAGTTCACAATCATTGACTGACTCCAATATTTTTGAGGTTTCAAGGGTGTTTATTGAAGTGCATAAAAATGTAGGGGGGTTGTGAAATGGGGAGAGGTCATGGTGGAATAATGTCCATGGCATAGTCCAGTCTATTAGTCTCACAGGTACATTGCACATCTGGCCATTGGAAGTGGAGCTGGGGCAGTTCCAATCTTGACAGGGTAACAAAGTGGGACAGTGGGGGGACAATCAAGGTAGTCTTATGTCCTGGCGGGGGTCTTGCCATCTTGCTGTGTCCTGTTCCTGGATCTCAGGGCCCGCTTGCGTGGTGGTTGTCCGTCTGCAGGGGGTGGGGTGCTGGTGTGGTGGTCCTGTGGCGGGGCGTCCTGTCCACTAGCGCCGGCGGAGGTGGTGGGCAGTTCGTCGTCCTGGCTAGTGTCAGGGGCCCCTTGGAGTGCCACGGTGTCCCTCAAAGTCTTTTGAATGTCTGTCAGCACCCCTACGATGGTGCCCAGGGCGGAGCCGATGGTCCTGAGCTCCTCCCTGAACCCCAAATACTGCTCCTCCTGCAGGCGCAGGGTCTCCTGCAACTTGTCCAGGACCATTGCCACCGTCTCCTGGGAGTGGTGGTATGCTCCCATGATGGAGGATAGGGCCTCGTGGAGAGTGAGTTCCCTTGGCCTGTCCTCCCTCTGTCGCACATCAGCCCTCCCAGTTCCCCTGTGCTCCTGTGCCTCCGACCTCTGGACTGTGTGCCCACTACCACTGCCCCCAGGTCCCTGTTGTTGTTGGGGTGGTGGGTTAGCCTGGGTGCCCTGTAGTGGTGGACACACCGCTGATTGACCTGTCCTGGGTAGCGAGGTATGCTTCCGCTGGGTGGGTGCTGTGCTGGTGTTCCCAGAGGGTGGCAGTTCGGTGATGGGCTGTGGCTGTGCAAGGGGAACCGACTGTCCTGAGGCCCACGATGGTCCGGGCTGGTCATCAAGATCCAGTGGGGCAGAGCTGCTGTCGTCACTGTGGGCCTCTTCTGGGGGTGGAGTGGTGTTGTCTGGACCCTCTGGTGTGGTGATTGTCCTTCGGGTTCCTGCAGGGGTATGAGAACATGATTATTGCATGTGTGTGTTTCATGGTGTGCTATGGATGGGTGTGCGTGAACCCCAGTGCAGGCATTCCTGTGTGGGGGCTTGTGTGGTGATGGTTGGGGGGTGTTGTGGGTCTGTGCAGTGGGCATGCTTTAGTGATGGGTGTCCATGCTTAGTTGTGTCATGCAGGTCTTAGGGTTGGGATGGGTGGTTGGTGTTATGGGTAGATTAGTGAGGAGTTAGGGTGATAGGGGAGGGTGTGAGGGTTGGGGTGTGTCATAGCATGCTGGTAGGGTGGGGGATATGATAGTGAAGATTAGACTTACCAGTGTCCGTTCCTCCGACGACTCCTCCGAGGCCCTCAGGATGCAAGATGGACAAGACTTGCTCCTCCCATGTAGTTAGTTGTGGGGGAGGAGGTGGGGGTCCGCCGCCAGTCCGCTGTACCGCGATGTGGTGCCTGGATACCGTTGAACGCACCTTCCCCCGTAGGTCGTTCCACCTCTTCCTGATGTCCTCCCTATTTCTTGGGTGCTGTCCCACAGCGTTGCCCCTGTCGACTATTCTTTGCCATAGCTCCATCTTCCTGGCTATGGATGTGTACTGTACCTGTGCGCCAAATAGCTGTGGCTCTACCCTGATGATTTCCTCCACCATGACCCTGAGCTCCTCCTCGGAGAAGCGGGGGTGTCTTTGGCGTGACATGGGTTGGTGTGTGTGATGCGTGGGGTGGTGTATGTGGTGATGAGTGTGGTGGGTGTAGTGGTATGTGGTGTTTTGTGCGTGGATGTTGTGTGGGTGATGGTGTAGTGTGCCTCTGTGTGATGGTGTTATCTATTCTGTGCTGTCTCTCTCTGGCCTTCGTCTCTAATTTGTGGTCATAGGGGTTTGTGGGTGATGTGAGTGTGTGTTTTATATTGTATTGGATGTGTGGGAGTGGTGTTTGTATGTGTATCAGGTGTGTGTATTTTGAATTGTCCTATGTGGCGGTGTTTTGGAGAGGTGTGTGTATTTTGAGTGCGGCGGTGTGTACCGCCAATGGAATACCGTGGTTGAAAGACCGCCGCGTGGATTCATGGGTCGTAATAGCATGGGCGTGTTTCTGTTGGCGTGGAGGTGGAGGATTTGTTTCCGCATATTTATCGCTGACCTTTGGTGTGGCGGACTTGCGTGGGTGTCTGAATTTCGGCGGATTCCGTGATGTGTGTCATAATAGCTGTGGCGGTCTCCCGCCGCCGCGGCGGTGTATTGGCGGTCTTCGGCACGGTGGTAAGCGCCTTTTACCGCCAATGTTGTAATGACCCCCACAGTGAGTGATATTGTATGCATAGGGCATAGTGAAGAGAGTCATCAAAGGAACACTTTTACATTTACAATACTGCTAAATTCAGTATAGACGGCTCATGCCTCAAGTACCATGTTATACTATATGACATGTAAAAAAAACAGAAAACATCGGAGTATAAATATCATACTGCATTATTGCTGCACAGGTTGATTAAACAGAATGTATATTGTAGGAAATCTTCCCTTTGCAGCGTAGTCACCCCAGATTTTTCACCATTTGCGGGACCCTTTATTTTTGCAGCCTGTAGAACTCTACGCATGTTTCTACTTCTAACCACTAGCTAAGTGCCTGTGTTCCTGTTTGCACATGATTGAAGGGTCATACTCTTAATTGACATATTTAGTTTGCCGGTAACATGCTAGTATGTGGTACAGTGTACCAAAGGCCTGGAAGTTAAATGTCACTAGTGGAGTGTTTCCAGGGCCTGGAAGATAAATGTCACTAGTAGAATGCAGCACTTATTGTGCCATCACTACAGTGGTAGTGCAAACATCGCTACAAGCCTACCATAGTAGCCTGACTGTAAAAACTGCAATTCAAACTGTCAAAACTTCCTTTTTAAATATTAACAAGTATCCTCCTTGTAAGCCTTGTAGCCCTTATCGCAGGGTGCATGGCATTGAAAAGTGGAACAAGTAGAAAATTAATGTTAAAATGTCCTTACAGTGAGTAGCACCCAAATGCTATTTTCCACTATGATAGGCCTAGCCTATGCTATGTAGCCTCGGCTTATGTGGAAAACCAGGGTGCAAATTACAGTACTAATGTTGTAGATTTGAATTGAGGCCAGCTAAAATACATTTAAAATCCTATTCTTATTAGCTATTATAAATCAAACTCAATAGTGAAATTAGATTTCTAATAAATATTAAGGAAAAGTAACTTTTTGAAAGTTGCCCTGCCTGAAGTTCCTTTAGACTAATGTGCATTCACTCTCTAGCTTCCCCCAGCCAGTAATTATCCTTGAATAGGTGTGAATAACTGTGAAATTCCTCCCAGGAACAAACCATACGGTGACCTGACTGGATGGACATAATTCATCTGAAATCTGAAGACTATGCAGGGTGGAGGTCTGTGAGCATCATATTTGACACTGTCAAATCCGACTTGACAGGACTGCTTGGTTTGCATACAACACGTGGGGGACACTTGAAAGAAGTAGAAAGGGATCTGAAGCCAATTCTTTTGTATTCACTCTCTGGTTGCTGTAGGACTCTGGTTCGGTCCTACCAGACTTCTGTCTCTGGGTTATTGTAGGTATATATGGTGGCTGCCTCAACCTGGATTTTAGTGTTAGCTACAGAAGGACCCTAAGATTATCACAGTCACTCCTCATACACCCAGGTCTCCACCACTCAGAACCCAAGCTTAGAGCGACTGAAGACTTTCGCCATCACCAAAGTGCCCAAAGTGGATAGGGCTGGCCCAAGGAACGTTTAACCCTTTGGGTAGGGCATGCTGTAGGAAAGTAGCCTCATTCTTGGCATGGTTGCCCCCATTTTTATGCCTGTTGTCAGTGTTTGTGACTGTGTTCACTGGGATCCTGCTAACCAGGACCCCAGTGATTATGCTCTCTCCCTTCTAACTTGGTAACTTAGCTGCATACACCCCACATGTGGCATACTGATGCCCCCATGTAAGTCCCTAGTATATGGTGCCCAGGTACCCAGGGCATTGGAGTACCAGGGGATCCCCATGGGCTGCAGCCCATGCAACCCATGGGCTGCAGCCCTTGCCACCCATGAGGAGCCCATGCAAAGTGCATCTGCAGGCCTGCCACTGCGTGAAAGGGTGAAGGCACCCTTGTCACTACAGGTCACTGCACCAGGTCACTGTTAATCACCCCTATGGCAGGCCCTCCTAGCCCAGAGGGAAGGGTGTAAGTACATGTGTGTGAGGACACCCCTGCACTAGCAGAGGTGCCCCCACAAACTGCAGTTTCATTTTCCTGGACTTCGTGAGTGCGGAGATGCCATTTTATGTGTGTACTGGACATAGGTCATTACCTATGTCCAGCTATGTAATGGTAATTCCGAAAATAGGCATGTTTGGTATCAAACATGTTGGAATCATACCTGAATACTGTTACCAGTATTGAAAGTATGATTACATGCACTCTGGGGGCTACAAGCCTTCTGGGGTTTTCCGGTCAGCCCAAGCCACTGCCACCCCTCAGACAGGTTTCTGCCCTCCTGCTGCTTGAACAGTCCAAGCCCAGGATGGCAGAGAAAAGGATTTCTTTTGGGAGAGGGGTAACACCCTCTCCCTTTGGAAATATGTGTTACATGGCTTGGGAGGTGTAGCCTCCCCAAGCCACTAGCATGCTTTGAAGGGCACATTTGGTGCCCTCCATGCATTAATCAGACTACACCGGTTCAAGAACCTCCTGTCCCTGCTCTGACATGAAACTAGACATTGGAAAGTCCTAATAACAATAGCTGAACATCCAGCGCGATGGGAGGAGGCCCTCTGTGATTGTCAGCGCACATCGCAGCGAGGGGTGGGGGATGTTGGGGTGGAAGGGGAAGGTGGGGAGCACAAGGGGGGAGCGCTAGCCGGGAACCGGTGCCTTGGACGAGATCACCTCGTCCAAGGCACAGTAGGGGTTAATTTACCACAATGCATTTAGTTGCAATTAGTTTTTGAATCAGTAGTCATCATGGGCATCCTCGGTAGGGCCCTCCCCCTTAACTACACCAATCATACTTAACCTCTCCTTGCAGTGCAGATTCCTGTTGCATCATCCCTGTTTGTGCATGCTAGGAGCAAATACAGCTGCTCCTAGTGAGCAACCCTGACACCCCATCCAGGTCTCTTGCCACCATCCCCTTCTCCCTCCTACCTTTAGATATCCTCTGGCTAATCCACATTTTTTGTGAGAAATAATTATGTATTCACGTGATAGTATGGAATAAAGTAGGATGTGATTATAGATAGCCAAATGTCTTCTCCGCCTCTATTTCCATGCCCACTTTAGCAGGGTGATCACCTGGCATTGAGGCAAATTCTGGACAGGACTGTAAAAAATTCAGGACAAAGGGTCAAAACTCAGGACAAAAATTCAGGACAAAGGGTCAAAATTCAGGACAAAAATTAAAAAACAAATGTGAGTTTTACAGACACACGCAAGAGAGTCCATGCCTCACTATGTGGTCAGTGCATTTATTTACTCTTTTTTAACATGGCACTATTTATTTACTGTGTTTTTTTTGTGGTTGCCTCCTGGTATGCTACATTCAGGTGTCACATTACGTCCTTGTTCAGTAGTAAATTATTGTCCTTCAGTACTGCGGCAAGGCCATCACCCCTACCCAAATCTACCCAATCTTTCTTGAAGAAGAAGTAACAGCAAATTTTTGATTATGTTTCTGAACATTTTAAAACCCCTGGCAAACAGTTTGAGAGACATTACGATAATTAAAATTATGCTAGCTTAAACAAATTGAACAAAAACATCTGGCTTACCCCAACTGCCCATGGACTTTCAACCTAAAAAAAATGTAAAGAGGCAGTGTGATGGTGTGGGCGACAGTCTCACACCTAATGCCAGGATGTGGGGTACCCACAGCTTGTCTGTAGTCTCACAGCACTAGAGTGTATGTCTGGGACTCTACATTTATCTCAGAAATGGGAGCCCGGGATACCAATCAAAGATAATAAAAGAAGAGGATGAAATCGAGATCAAATGGGAGATCCACGGCAAGTGATTCAAAGGGTTGTTGCTAAGAACTGGATAAATAAGGAAGAGAAGAACAAGGTTGGTCAATTCCTAAAATCAGACAAGATGGGTCCACCAAGACTATCGGAAGGTAATGGGTAACTGGGGAGTTGTCTCTGCACACAGGAGAGAAACAGAAGAGGCACTGTCAAGTGGTAAAACAAGCAACACCCATCCCACCTTGGCAAACTCTTCCGGTGCAATGGTCCGCTATTCGTGCTTGTGAAGGGTGAACAGGGGCCAGACCCCTTGCAAGGTTGTGCAAGGCAATTGCCCGCTTTGTCCATGCCTTTAACTGGTTTTGAACAGCCAAACTAGTGATATGGGTTATCCCTAAGTGTCAAGTACACATAGACACAAACAAAATGTAAAAATTTTAAAATGTAATTAGTGTTTCTTTAACATATGGCACTGTTTTCCCCTTTATATACAATTAGGTCTCAGATTGAACTGGGAACCAGTTACCTTTTGATACCTAGTGATTAATATCTACCATTGTCCCACAGATTTGCAGGATGGAAATCTCGGTAGAGCGTCACGGTCCCACCAAGCACCGTTTGCCTTTTGGTCTTCTCTTCTGCTTTCTGTAATGGGTCATGTGGCACTAGTAAAGATGGTGTGCTACCCCAATGATAGTATTATTTTGCAGACCTTCCCCTGCTCGTCCTTCATTCCCTCTTCAGACATGCCACACATCTGATTTGGTTGCTGTGGTGCCGTCGGGTAGCTCTTTCCTCTCTAAAGCTACCCATGACTACCGGTGGATTAGGTCTTCTGGACTTAGAATGCTATTATTCCGCTGCACGGGTCCGATCGGTGGCTCGCTGGCTTTCTACCCACCTCCATGAATGAGATGGGGTTTACTAGTAAAGACTTTTAAGGAAGGCTTAATGCACTGCTCATTGTTTCCTACTGACCATTCTATGGATCACCATCCGGGGTTATCATGCACAGCTTTCTCTTGCCTTGTAGGAACCTGTAAACTCACTGACATGAAGAAACCCTATGCTCCTGCACTACCTTTTGCTAAGCCTTCCCACTCGCACAGGACGGCTGTGCTCAGAGCAACTCCATCAGTGGCGTGCTGCAGATATCTTACAATTGGGGGATTTGTTTCTGAACGGCGACCTACTAAATTTCCAAACCCTTGTGGCAGACTACCATCTCCACCCTGGTCAACTCCTTACTTAAAACCACCTTAAATAATCATTAAATGCCCTATTTCATGTCTGCCACCTAGCACGAACCCCACAAGAGGTGTGACAGAAGCTCTACACCATAGGAACTGGTGGCAAACTGATACAATGGGTGTACAGACCTTTCCTGCAACATGGAAACCACTTCTTGTCATACTACCTAGGTGATTGATGTGGCCAGACCTCTGCACGATAAGGCCTGAACTAAAATACTGGACTTTACCCACAAAGTATCCCACGGCTGTCACTTGAAGTAGATTCATAGTGCTTCCTTGTAAATGAATCCACCCGTTGCTAAGCTGAATTATGTGGTTTGTTGTCGAATTATGAGGTGTGGAATGAAAATGTGTAGAGGTGAATTGTGTGGCGTGGAAGTGTGTGACATTGAGTGAAATAATGCTGATTGGAATTATGTTGCATGGTGTGTAATGTATTTGTGTGGATTGTGTTACCAAGTTTAAAAACAAGGCCATTGTTCTGCACCCTTGCATGAGCGGGCCCATGGCTTTCAACCCACTATCTTGTGATGCAGATCACACCGCGCACTGTGGCGGTCCCAAAACCCACACTGTTACGCCAACAGAACAACACCCATCACATTATGACCCACAAATCACCACAGCGAACATTCAACAGTGGTGAACCATTGACGGTACATACCGCTGCACTCACAATGGACACCCACATACAAAACAACACTACATTGACCAATACAAAAAACACACACCTGACACTCATACACACACCACACCCACACCACTATAAAACACACACCCACATTACCCACAGCCCTTTACCAACAACTATTGGCACCACAAGACTGAGAAGAAGAGCCTAGAGACAACTACACAAACACACCACTGACACCCATACACCCCTCACGCACTTCACATCACACACCCCACAACACACCCTCACCAACACACATCACACAACAACCATGGCACCACAAAGGCACCCCCATTTCACTGAGGAGGAGTTAAGGGTCATGGTGGAGGAAATCATCAGGGTAGAGCCACAGCTCTTTGGAGCACAAGTGCAGCAGATATCAATGGCAAGGAAGATGGAGCTATGGCGGAGAATCGTGGACAGGGTCAATCCCATGGAACAGCACCCAAGAACAAGGGACAACATCAGGAAGAGGTGGAACGACGTACGGGGGATGGTACATTCCATAGCAGCAAGATACCAGCTCGCCATACAGAGGACTGGCAGTGGACCCCCACCTCCTCCCCCACAACTCGCAGCCTGGGAAGAGCAGGTACTGGCAATATTGCATCCTGAAGAACTCACAATTGTTGGTGGAGGATTGGACACTGGTAAGTCAACTTTGAACAATTATAACCCCCATACCTGCATGCCATCACACACCCTCACTCCCATCACTCCACCACACCCCACACACTCCACCATCATGTCTCACTAATCCCAGTGCCAGGCCCTGCATGCTGTACCAATGCATGGACACCTCTCCCAGCCCTGCATGGACACTCATGACTAAAGCATGCACAGCACAGGGAAACTAACATAACCACAATACACCAACATACACAAGCAAAAGCTGGCAGGGGAACAACAACTATAGAGGGGAATCTGCAGAAGTACAAATGTCAGACACTTGAAGCATAATACATCACTTACATTACCACAGGTACCACAGCCAATGTCACTGGAGAGGAGGTGTCACTACTATCCAGTCCCCCAACGGAAAAGGCCCACAGTGATGACAATAACTCTGGACTTCTGGATCTGGATGATCTACCTGGCCCATCAGGGACCACTGGACAGCTGGTCACCCAAGCACACTCACAGACCACCACAGAGCCTCTCCCATCAGGAACCAACACCACAGCACCCACCCAGCGTACCCACACCTCTGTCCCCCGGACACGTCAATCAGCAGGGTGCCCACCTGTACAGGGACCCCAGGCCACACCTCGCCCACAAGACAATCAGGGACCTGGGGTCAGTGGGCACACCATTAAGGGGACAGGTGCAGAGGCCAACAGGGACACTGGGAGGACTGCTGTGCGACAGGGGGAGGACAGGAGCAGGGAACCGACTCTCCAGGTGGCACTCTCCGAGATCCTGGGAGCCTACCAACATTCCCAGGACACGATGGGCCAGATCCTAGACAATGTGCAGGAGAACAGGCGGCTGCAATAGGGACAGTATCAGGGGATCAGGGAGGACTTGCAGGCCATTAACAACACCCTAATCTCCATAGCAGGGGTGCTGGCAGACATGGCCAACATCATGAGGGAGGCAACAGCACTCCAGTGGGCCCCTGCCACTAGCCAGTCATCTGAACAGCCCTCCACTTCCGCTGCCGCTAGTGGCCAGGAAGCCCGCCATAGGAGCAACAGGCCACCAGTACCCCTACCCCTGCAGAAGGTGAACCACCCCGCAAATGTTCCCTGTGAACGAGACAGACGCCAGAGACACTTGCCAAGACCACCGCCAGGAAATGAGACTCTCCTGATTGTCCCCCTTGTGTCCCACTCAGTCACCTTGTTCACCTTGAACTGCCATTGCTCCCCTTCCTATGTCCCCATGGACAATGCACCTGTGCTACAAACAGACTGGAACAATATCCTGGACTTCCCTCCATCATCACCCCATTCCATTGCACTTTCCCCTCCACATTTTAGCACAACAATAAATACCCTTGGATAAAACTCAACTACTAGTATTTTATGTATTGCAAATTTGTATTGATTAAAACAGTTACAACCATTGCAAATGAACTGTACATAGAATGAGCATATAATTAATGACCTGTAGCTGGATGCTGTGATCACATCAGGAGAATGTTGTCATATCACCAACATTTGTAAAATGAACATCCATAGGTGACAGTAAGTAGGGGAAAGAAGTGGGTCATGCCAATGCCACACAGAATACACCAATAGTCATAGAAATGTGAAGTAGCACTGTCTCACCTGTGTGTCATTGAAAGTACTGAAGCATCACCAATGTTCTGTTGTCCACATCCTCATCCTCTGCCTCCCCATCCTCACTGTCCTCAGGGTCCACTGCTGCCACAGGGGCATCCCCAGTCTCCTCCTCCTGCAGAAAAGGTACATGGTGTCCGAGGAACCAGGTTGTGCAACATACAGCATGCTACTGCTATCTGGCAGACCTTCTTGGGTGAGTAGCACAGGGATCCACCTGTCAGATGAAGGCACCTGAAACTGGCCCTCAGAAGGCCAAAGGTCCTTTCCATGGTCCTTCTGGTTCACCCATGTGCCTCATTATAACGTTCTTCTGCCCTTGTCCTGGCATTCCTCACAGGGGTCAGCAGCCATGATAGGTTTGGGTAACCAGAGTCACCTGCAAATATTGAGGGACAACATTTAGCCACACCCTATCCTATATGGCCAACACCATAGGCATCACCTATTAGCCACACCCTGTGCCTCTGTAGTTGGGACATCACATTTGGGATGCTGCTATTCCTTAGGACAAAGGCATCATGCACCGCCCCAGGATACTTAGCATTGACATGAGAGATGTACTGGTCCGCCAGGCACACCATCTGCACATTCATTGAGTGGAAACTCTTACGATTCCTGTACACCTGTTCATTTTGCTGTGGGGGGACAAATGCAATATGTGTTCCGTCAATCGCCCCAATTATATTGGGGATATGTTCCATTGCATAAAACCCGGCCTTCACAGTGGCCAAATCCTCCACCTGGGGAAAGCAATATAGCTGCACATGTGTTTTATCAGGGCAGACAATACTCTTGCTAGCACGGTTGAGAACGTTTGCTGTGACATTCCTGCTGCCAAGTCCACTGTCATTTGGAAAGAACCAGTTGCCAGGAAATGGAGCACTGATAGAACCTGCACAAGAGGGGGGATCCCAGTGGGCTGACGGATGGCTGATATCAGGTCAGGTTCCAACTGGGCACACAGCTCTGTGATTGTGGCCCTGTCCAGTCTATAGGTGAGTATAATGTGCCTGTCCTCCAGTGTAACCAAGTCCACCAGGGGTCTGTACACAGGGGTATATCTCCATCTCCTATTCATCCACAGCGGTAGGTATCTAACGGACACAAGCATGAGTAGGCTGTCACAATTTGAACAACTATACCACAACAGCAGTCCACATCATGCAAACATGTTTTGGGACAGTGTAATTTATAAAGTATGTGCCTATGTATACTGTGATGCAGCAATTATCAATAGGCCTGTTCACCTCCCCCTGAAATGGCGACCGCTTGTCCTGTGTGGAGGGACAGGAGGAAGTGAGGTAATGCCGCCGACGTTGTGCGCCGTGGCGGTAGGTAGCCGTGAACTGCAGTGCAATTCCTAATTGGTTCATATTGGGCCCTATGGGGTACAGTGGCCAATGGGGATCTATGCCGGCGGTGACGGTATCCACTGCCGCGGACGTGACCGCCATTTTAATTCACATTCCTAACTTTTTTCCTGACCTTCCATAGGAGAGGAGCTACACTGCATGTGCTTCTGTGACCTGTGTCTGGAGCCTACTATGGCCTGTGTGACTGGGGTATGGGCCCCAGCCTTCACTTCTGAGGAGTTGGAGCAACTGGTGGATGTGTCCTACCCTTGTATGGACTGCTGTATGGGCCTCCATACCAACAGGTGAGTACACTGTGGGCACGATGCATGTGGCATGAATGCATGGAGTTGTATGTGAAGGCATCCTGTGAGGGGGGGTAGATCTCTTCTTGACAGTGTACATGTTGTGCACTAGGCTATGTGTGTGCCAATGGTGATTCAAACGGGTACTGTGGACCATTTGTGTGACAGGCTGTACTGTTTGTCTAATGGTGTTCTCCTGTCTGTATTGTCTCCGCAGGTCAGCGCCCATCAAAAGAAAGGAATATGGTGTTCCATTGCCAAGGAAGTGCGGACCCTGGGGGTCTAGGACAGGCTGAGCACCCACTGTCACAAACGGTGGGAGGACCTGAGACGCTGGGCACGAAAGACCGCGGAGGCCCAGCTGGGGATGGCTTCCCAATGAGGAAGGGGTGCCCGTCGGACCCTGACTCCCCCGATGGCCCGCATACTGGCGGTGGCCTACCCTGAGCTGGATGGGCGCTTGAGGGCATCACAGCAGCCACAAGGGTGTGAGTACAGTGCGTATCATTACAACTTACGGCTGGTTGGGTGGTATTCGGGTGGTGGTTGTGTGTCAGTGGGTGCCCCTAGGCCAGGCCAGACATAGCAGCATAGGTCCACTGGAGGCCAAGGGTTGAATGGAAAATACTGCTTACCTAGCTCCTTAGTATTCACTTCTGGGCCGGGCATCGCGGGTCCCAGGTGTGCTGCAGTTGGCGGTGTGTGCCCCTCTTCATGGCTTGGTGACTAGCCATTTCACTGGTAGTGCAATGCATAGTGCATAGGCCTGTTCCCTGTGTGTGAGGGTGCTGTGTACGTCAGTGGTGGTATTGGTGCAGTCACTGACCCTGTGTACCCTTTGTCTCTCTCCCCCCTTTCTTGTTTTGTCATCCTGTCCTTATGTGCATTAGCATCATCTGACGGAGGAGCAGAGGCATCGGTGACAGAGGGAGATGCATCTCACCGGACCTTGGAGGCAGAGTCCACTGATGCGGAGGGAACCAGTGGAACCGAGGGCGAGAGGAGCACCAGGGCAGAGATTGGAGGGGACAACACAGACTCTGATACCTCCTCTGATGGCAGCTCCCTGGTGGTGGCGGACACCTCTGTGACCACCCCAGCTGCAGGTACCGCTGCCACCCCGTACCAGCACCACCCTACCAGTAGCCCGTCAGCGAGTTGCCCGTGCCCACTCACCCAGAAGGGTGGGCATCTCCTTCGTCCCAGTCACCTCAGGCCCTGCTGCAGTGAGCCCTGTTGCCATGAGTGAGGAAGCTATTGACCTCCTGAGATCCATCTCTGTAGGGCAATCAACCATTGTGAATGCCATCAAAGGGCTGGCATCCCAGATGCAGCAATGCAATGCATTCCTTGAGGGTATTCACAGTGGATTGGCTGCCCAACAGAGATCTATTCAGGCTCTGGCCTCCTCTCTGATGGCAGCCATTGTCCCTGTTTCAACCGTCTCCCCACCAACTTCCACTTCCCAGTCCCATACTCCTCAACCCCAACCCATCCCAAGCACACAGACAGACAAGCATGCACACAAGACAACACACAAGAGTGGCACAGGCAAACAGAAGCACCACTCTTCATCCCACAGGCACTCACACACACACCATTCCATTGCAGACACGACAACATCTACTATCTCCACTGTCTCCCCCCTTCCTTCTCCACCGCCCACCCAGTTACATCCACACTCACACCTGCATGCACTACATCAATATCCACCACCAGCATCATCACCACACCAAGCAGAACACACACCTCACTGGCAGACACCTCTACAACATCCATGCACACGTCCCCTGTGTCCTCTCCCACCATGTCTCCCCCTCCTCCTAAAGGACACAAACACAAGCACTCAGACACCCAACAGCCATCCACCTCACATCAACATACAGCCCATGCACCTGCCTCCAAATCCAGCAGACATACACCTCCCTAACAAGATTTTCCTTTCGCAGATTGACCTCTTCCCTACCCCTCCCCCGTCCTGCACGTATGGGCAGGCTAGCAAGGACACAGCCCAGCACCTCAGTCAAACAGTCCACGGGGCCAGTGGTAGCGCCACCTACTTGTAGTAGGGATACCAGAACAATAACACTGAAGGGGAAGGAGGCACCACAACCTGGAATGAAAGGGAAGAGTCCAGCATGAGCTATGAGGAAGGGGAAGGAGCCTGCACCAGCTGGGAAGAAGGAGAAGGAGCCTGCCCCAGCTGGGAAGAAGGGGAAGGAGCCTGCACCAGCTGGCATAGAGGGGAAGGAGCCTGCACCAGCAGGCAGAGAGGGGAAGAGCCCATCCACCCCTGCCAGGAAGGGTAAGTGATCCCCAACCCATGACCAGGAGTAGAAGAAGCACTCTACGTCAGCGGAAGCTGTCAGGCAAACACCGCCACCACCACCAGCTGTCATAAGGACCCCACTGCCAGCTGTGGATGTGCTGCCATCACAGAGTGCAGGGTCTGACCAGGAGTCTCCCCCAACCACCACCAGCATGCAGCCATCACAGAGTGCAGGAGCTGCCCAGGAGCCTCCCACAACCACCACCAGCATGCAGCCATCACAGAGTGCAGGGGCTGACCAGGAGCCTCCCCACCAACCACCACCAGCATGCAGCCAACACCACCGGTGGACGCCATGTAGTCCCCACTCCAGGGCTACTGTTCGGGCTGCCTCCTCCAGATTCAGTGGGGTATTCACCCACTTGAGAGACTATGGTCGTGCACTCCCCAGGACAAAGCACAGGGCATGTTGCCCCCTTTAGAACCAGCGGGAGAGACACCCACTCGTGAGACTGTGCCCTTAAACTCCCTAGGAAAAAGCAATGGGCATGTTTCCCCTTCCAGAACCAGTGGGGAAGACACCCACTCAAGAGACTGTGGCCTTGCACTCCCCAGGACAAAGCAATGGTCATATTGCCCCCTCCAGAACCAGTGGGCTATTCACCTCACCCACTTGAGAGACTGTGGCCTTGCACTCTCCAGGACAAAGCAATGGGCATTTTGCCCCCTCCAGAACCAGTGGGAAAGACACCCACTCGAGAGACTGTGGCCTTGCACTCCCCAGGACAAAGCAATGGGCATGTTGCGCCCTCCAGAACCAGTGGGAAAGACCCACTCGAGAGACTGTGACCTAGCACTCCCCAGGACAAAGCAATGGGCATGTTGCCCCCTCCAGAGCCAGTGGGCTTGTTCCTGCATCCAGCTGAAGTTTCCCCCCTCCTCCTAAGGTGCCTGCCTATTTGCAAACTGATGCCCCTGCAGTGTTCTATCTGGATGTGGTCAGGTTTCGAGATGACCCTTGGTCAGTGCCCTGTGTCCATGTGGGCCCTTTGAACTATGGACTGGACAGTGTCCCTTTTCTATAAAAGTGTACATATCTGTTTCATGACCAAATTGGATTATTAATTTTGAGGTTGAACTAAGTACAATCACTTTCCTCAATTCCTGTTTTTTGTGCATTATTCTGCAGATTTTCGGGGTCAAAACATTTTTGTATTGCAGCTGGTTGTGTGTGTGGTGTGTTTGTGAATGGTGTGTGTTGTGCGTGTGTGTGTCACTCTCTTTTTCCTCCCACCCTCCCATGTCTGCTAGGTGGCTGTACTCACCGTCGTCTTCATCAGCGTTGGTGTTCCAGGTGGAGCATAACATAGAAGATCATCAGGAATACTTGCAGTTTGGGTTCCATAGCGGTGTGGTTCTTCCCTGTGTCTCCAATGATGAGTCGTTTGACTTTTGTGCTCTGTTTCCACCAGGCTTTTGATGGAGTTGGTACCACCCCGGAAAAGGTGGCGGTTTGCAGGGTCTTAATATGGTGGGCAGAACTTTGACTTCTGCCTGGCTGTAGGCGGCTACCGCTGTGGTGGCTGTTGTTTCCGCCGTGGCGGTTGGTGTGGTACATTGGCTGTCTATAGGAGATATCACCGCTGTTGGATCTGGCTTTTTGACGGGGTCATCCCCAAACTTTTTGCCTCCTTCCTCCCATTTTTTCTGACCTGTTGTTGTTGGCTTTTGACCTCTGGGCACTTTACCACTGCTAACCAGTGCTAAAGTGCATATGCTCTCTGTGTAAATTGTACTATTGATTGGTTTATCCATGATTGGCTATTTAATTTACTTATAAGTCCCTAGTAGTGTGCACTATATGTGCCTAGGGCCTGTAGATTACATGCTGCTAGTGGGCCTGCAGCACTGGTTGTGCCACCCACTTCAGTAGCCCCTTAACCTTGTCTCAGGCCTGCCATTGCAAGGCCTGTGTGTGCAGTTTCACTGCCACTTCGACTTGGCATTTAAAAGTACTTGCCAAGCCTAGAACTCCCCTTTTTCTACATATAAGTCACCCCTAATGTGTGCCCTAGGTAACCCCTAGAGCAGGGTGCGGTGTGGGTAAAAGGCAGGACATGTGCCTATGTAGTTATATGTTCTGGTAGTGTAAAACTCCTAAATTCGTTTTTACACTACTGTGAGGCCTGCTCCCTTCATAGGCTAACATTGGGGCTGCCCTCATACACTGTTGAAGTGGCAGCTGCTGATCTGAAAGGAGCAGGAAGGTCCTATTTAGTATGGCCAGAATGGTAATATAAAATCCTGCTGACTGGTGAAGTCGGATTTAATATTACTATTCTAGAAATGCCACTTTTAGAAAGTGAGCATTTTGTTGCACTTAACTCTTTCTGTGCCCTTCAATCCACGTCTGGCTAGGTTTAGTTGACAGCTCCTTGTGCATTCACTCAGACACACCCCAAACACAGGGTACTCAGCCTCACTTGCATACATCTGCATTTTGAATGGGTCTTCCTGGGCTGGGAGGGTGGAGGGCCTGCCCTCACACAAAGGACTGCCACACCCCCTACTGGGACTCTGGCAGACAGGATTGAACTGAAAGGGGGCTTGGTGCATTTCTTAGACACTCTTTGAAGTCACCCCCACGTCAAAGGCACAATTTAGTATGAAACAGGGCCTCTGCCCTACTTCATCAGACACTTGCTGGAGAAGAAACCTGAACCAGAAACGACATCCTGCCAAGAAGAACTGCCTGGCTGCTCAAAGGACTCACCTGTCTGCTTTTCTACAAAGGACTGCTGCCTTGCTGTTGGCCTGCTGCCTTGCTGAACTCTTGTCTGGCTGTGAAAGTGCTCTCCAAGGGCTTGGATAGAGCTTGCCTCCTGTTCCCTGAAGTCTCAGGACCAAAAAGACTTCTCTCTTTCACTTGGACGCTTTGTGCGCCGAAAATTTCGACGCAGAGCTTGTTCCACGGCGAGAAAAATGCCGCACACCAACGCTGATCGACGTGACGCCTTCGGGACGACCGGAACTTCGACGCACGGGCTCGCAAGGACAACGCAGCCTGACTTCCAGAGGAGAAATCAACGCAACGCCTGCCGTGAGATCGAAACTTCGACACACAGCCCTGCGGAACGACGTACAGCCGGAAAACAAGAAGGACAATCCACGCACAGACCCGGGACATCTGGTAATCCTCGCGACCCATAGAAGGAGACGGTCTGCGTGCCGGAAAACGACGCACGTCTTCCCCGAGTGAAAAGTAACGATGCAAGTCCGTGTGTGAAGGGGTGCAACCGACGCACACACCATTTTCCCTCCCGTAGAACGGCGCACGTCTCCCCGCGTGAAAAATAACGACGCAAGTCTGTGTGTGAAGGGGCGTAACCGACACACACACCATTTTTCCACGCATCTCCTCTTCTGCGGCCCTCTGCAGAGATTTTCCACTCCAAACCAGGTACTTTGTGCTTGAAAGAGACATTGTTTACTTTTTTAAAGACTTAAAACACTTTATATCACTTTTTAGTGATATCTTTACAAATTCATATTGCAACTTTGATCGTTTTGACCTGCAAATGCACAGATAAATATTATATATTTTTCTAAACACTGTGTGGTGTATTTTTGTGGTGTTATATTATGGTATTGTATGATTTATTGCACAAATGCTTTACACATTGCCTTCTAAGTTAAGCCTGACTGCTCGTGCCAAGCTACCAGAGGGTTGGCACAGGCTGATTGTGGATTGTGTGTAACTTACCGTGACTAGAGTGAGGGTTCTTGCTTGGACAGAGGGCAACCTGACTGCCAACCAAAAACCCCATTTCTAACAACCGCCATGGTCATAATTTGGCAGTTCTTACTGCCACCCTGTTGGCGGTATTACAGCCACCATATCACCCACCGCCAGGGTCGTAATTAGGGCCATTGTCACTTACAACACCAATAGCTCTAATATGCACAAATGCAAGACCCATTGCGTTGCAAATGCTTTGTTTATTATTATTTTTGATTGTTTAAGACAGAAATATAAGTGATATGTAATCCAGAAGGAAAGATCACATAGATGGGAGATATATCTCAACCCAACTGAATGTATTGTAGTGGCTTACATTTCACAGTGGACAAACAAATCGAGCAATTATTGGTTCAAATAATGAATTAATCAAATCTATTTGATTTTCTAACTGCAGCCAAACATCAATATTATTTTCTCAACAGTAAATCTACTCATACTTTTCTCTATCCATTGACAACATAAGGAAGTATATGCACCCATCAAGTTTATTAAAAAATAATAAACAGATCAGTATATGATGCTGGGCTTGCCATGCCAGGTATTCAACTATACTACTGGGCATTCCAGCTACTAGTCATCAATATTTGTTTTTTGGCCAGAAAAACGAATCGACCTTTCGATTAGATCTAAGTTCTTCTCATGGTACAAAAGCTATTAACATATTCTATTGTGGTGTTATACCTATATCTCTCCCTCTCGTCACAAGACCTGTACTAGACTGTTGGAATGAGTGCCTCCAGTGGACGAAATGGAATAGGAAGCTGACCCAGGACCCAGAATGTGTACATTCCTAGCATCAAAAAGGTATGACTATATTGGTATTTCAAACTGGGAAATGTTTGGGCATGGGATCATATTAAATCAATCTATTGAACCAGCTCTTGGGACACGCAAGTCAGATCTAAGGGCCAGGTGTCCAAAGCACGGCTCGCAAGATATGGGTCACAATTTGCGACCAGTATTTTTTAACCAGTATCGTAATTTGCAAACTGACCCATGTACTAATAGGTTACTTTACAAATTACCAATGTCTAGTGGTGTGCAATTTGCTATCTGCCTCATGAATATTAATGAGGTATGTCACAAATTGCAACCCACTAGAAATTGCAGCCATCACAGCAATGGTGGCCTGCTGAGGTCAGTAGATCTCCCCTTTCTATATCTGGGAATGCTTTTAAATGAAGCATGTTTTTAAAATGCAACCTGTTTGCCTTAAAGGAAGACGGGATGCATCAAGAAAACAAATACAAGTTTAAGTAACCTTTTTTAAGAGTAGGCAGTGGTCTTTGAGACTACTACATACTCTTTCTTTATTTTCAACATTCTTCAAGCTAAATTGACCATGGGCAGATCGAGACTAAGGGTGTTTCACAGGTTTATCATATGTTTGTCATTTTCTCACCGGATCACTTCCTGACTCTCAAATCTATAAGGGAGAAATATTTGGGTCCCTTAGATGACCATTAGTGGCGGAAGGCTTGAATGGCAGTTCATGAGCTAGTTATTTCAGCTAAACTCTGTCTGCTCCAGGTCAAGTACTTCCGCCAAGTATTTTACT
Organism: Pleurodeles waltl; assembly: GCF_031143425.1. Taxonomy (NCBI): domain Eukaryota; kingdom Metazoa; phylum Chordata; class Amphibia; order Caudata; family Salamandridae; genus Pleurodeles; species Pleurodeles waltl. Next base: position 320,816,453 of record NC_090437.1, read on the forward strand.
CACCTGATCATGTCTGGAAGGTGAAAGGAGCATTTTCACAAACTGCCTGTGATGTCGGACACAAACTGGGGATCTCCTGCATGTTTCTCATGCTACTTTCAATTATCCAGCGATACTGGTTGGAGCTCATGAGTCCTGTGAAGTGTCCTGTGCTGCAATATTATTTTTTACCTTAAAAAAGTGCTCCTGGAAATTATCGAAGAAATTAGTCCCTCATAAGGTGACCATTCCCTTATTGTGTTGTGGCTGGGACTCAACAAATGAGTCATTGCCAAATATTGGAGATCCACCACAGCTCCCTCCTTCCATGAATAGTTAAAGGGAAGGGACTGATGCTCTTTGACCAACTATGCTATATATAATTTCAGGAATACAATCATGGCAATATTTGGTGGGCAAAGGGATGATAGACTAGTATGCAACCAGTAGCTTAGATTATTTCAAGCATTCAATCCATTATTATTTTTGTTTTTCTCAGTCTAACCCCGTATGAATGATGGTTATGCCTAGATATGGGTTCCATACTCCCTGCACCACAGGACTCTATGCACCCTACTGAAGAGGCCTAAATAAGTAAAAAATAGTCTGGGGTTGCTTATGTTCCCTGTCAGAGGTGATCTGGCCTGGCATTTTGGGCTGGACTGTTCCAATGAGAGCAGGACCAAAGCTGAGATTCCTGTGGCTGGTCCCTATCTGAGAAGGCATGTTTGGCAAAAACATTATGGACTGGGATGTGTCCCCAAGTAATTGTCAGTCACTGAGATTTATTGCAGCATTCCGGCCATCACCTTTTTGTTTAATTAGTGTGACACCCTAAGGGGCATATTTAAGAGCCTCTAGCACCACCAGAGCGTCACTTTTAGTGGCGCTATGCACTGCACTGTATTTACAAGGTGGCATTAAGCCACTTTTTGTGGCTTAATGCCACCTTGTAAATACGGCCCCTTCAAGTGCAGCACTTTGCTTAGAAGGGGTGTGCAATGGGCATTGCTGTGGGCGTGCCACAGCAACACCCATTGCATTTTGACGCTGTCCTAGATTTACAAGTTTTCATAAGCATTAGGCAGCGCCAAAATCTAATGCCACCCCATGGGTGGCATTAGTAGAGTGCAACGAGAAGAAATGCTTTCATTTCTCCTCTTTGTTTGCTCTTTCCATGTGTGCTGCATTCTGTAAATCCCCATTTAAGATTGTTTTTGAGTAGGAATGCGTTCCTTCCTGCACAAAAACAATCTCCCTCTCAACACAGCCATCCTTGCACAATGGTGCAAGGATTGCTGCATTGGCGCACAGCAGCAAATTCAGCACAGGAGCAGGGGGAAACACAGGGGTGCACCATATTCTATTAAATATGGCGCATCCCTGCTTTGTGAAAATGATGGTGTGCGATGCTACCAAATTTGGTGCAAAGACGCGCACCGTCATTTTCCCTTAAATCTGGCCCTAAGTGCCACAGGTCAGATGTGGGTCTGTGTGCACTCTGTCATAGGGCTCAGGCCACACCCTATTGAAGATCCCCAAATAGGCCAAAACCCATCTAAGGTTGCTTGTGTTCTCATTCAGAGGGGATCTAATCTAGCAGTTCAAGCTGGACTGTTCCTATTGGATCAGGACCAAGGCTGATTTGCTTATGGCTGATTCCTATCTGAGGTAGCTTTGTGGAAAAAAGATGATATACTGGGATGTGACTTAAGTAATTGCCAATTGCTGAGATTTATTTAAGTATTCCACCCACCACTTTTGTAGTGTTTTCAACTTTGTATATAATGCTAGGAGTTGCTTGTACAAACAATAACATTTGGACAGCATAGTTAGAAAACATGTGTTTTTCAGTTGCATGAACTCGAAACTCAATGTGTACAGGATACTTTCCATGTACTGATATATGTTACCATGCATACTGACTGCTCTAGACACGTGATAATTATTATATACACATTTATATATACATTGACATAGCTTTATTGTGATGTTTATGTATGCTACTGTTATTAATAAATGATATTAAAATACTGTATAAAGGAATACTCACCCAACAAAAAGCAGCACACCTTGCAAGTATGTGGACATGTATGTTGCCTATTCCACAGAAAAGCAATGATGCCTAGAGGAGTATCTCAACTGACGTTTAAACATCTTGGCTAGAGTTAGATACGTTTGTCGTTATCATTTTTTTATTTAGTAATTGATTAAGTTAACTGTAATAGTATTGTGGAACTCCTCCATCCATTTAACCTGAAGTTCCTGTAAAGCCACCCATTAAATCTTTTTGATGTGTATAATGCTGAGAACATACTTTTGCCTATTCAATGCTTTCCTTATAATTGAGAGAGACTATCAAATGTGGATGTTCCATCCTATTTAATCTTAGAGAATTGTTTCTGAAAAATACTGACATGCATAGGTTTGTACATCCATATACAGATAAAATGCACGAAAACAAATATCTGGTGCCACCTCTCCCACGGACATATCCTAGTGTGAGATTATGGAAAAGGAATGTAAACTTTTGAAACAGTTAAAGCAAAAAAAGCACACACACAAAATTTGAAGTTGCGTTCTCGTTGTTCCATCAGAAAGGGGGTCTTTTCTAACATGGCTCATTTTTCCTATGTCGCTTTTATTTACTTACACAATCAAATATTTCCTGCACCATAACATTAATTCTTCAGGAGCAATCCTGGAAATTCTGATGTGGGCATAAGGTATGCAAACGGGGCGTTCCCCCATTAAAGGGGCCGAAAAAAATGGTGCAAGATAATCAAAAAGATTTCCTTGCATCATTTTTTTCTGCACTTTTAACGCCTGCTCCAAGCAGGTGTTAAAAGGGGGCACACCATTGTTTGCAATGGGACCCTATGTACATCAATAGCGTTTAAAAAATGACGCCATTGACCCCTACCGTGCGCCATGGTGCACAGTATTTTAAATACAGCGCACACATGTTGGCAGTAGGGGGGCGCTAAGGGACGCAAGGAAAGTGGCGCTGCACTAAATGCAGTGCCACTTTTCTTAAATCTGCCCCAAAGTCTAAGTTTAGACCAAAAGTCTTAACTTAGATCTAAAGTCTAACTTTACTCATAGTAGTTACACTTTTGGTCCAAGTTTATACTTTTTGTTTAAGTTTTTACCAAAAGTCTAAACTTAGACCAAAAGTCTAAACTCAGACCAAAAGTCTAACTTTCTAAGTTTACCTTTATGAATAGGGCACTACATATTTGTTACTCTGTTTTTGATAGGAGGGGCCAGACTAACATGGGAGTCAGAGCTTTGAACAAGAGATAGAGTGAGTGATATTGTATGCATAGGGCATAGTGAAGAGAGTCATCACAGGAACACTTTTACATTTACAATACTGCTAAATTCAGTATAGGCGGCTCATGCCTCAAGTACCATGTTATACTATATGACGTAAAAAAAAACAGAAAACATCGGAGTATAAATATCATTCTGCATTATTGCTGCACAGGTTGATTAAAACAGAATGTATATTGTAGGAAATCTGCCCTTTGCAGCGTAGTCACCCCAGATTTTTCACCATTTGCTGGACCCTTTATTTTTGCAGCCTGTAGAACTCTACGCATGTTTCTACTTCTAACCACTAGCTAAGTGCCTGTGTTCCTGTTTGCACATGATTGAAGGGTCATACTCTTAATTGACATATTTAGTTTGCCGGTAACATGCTAGTATGTGGTACAGTGTACTGAAGACCTGGAAGTTAAATGTCACTAGCGGAGTGTTCCCAGGGCCTGGAAGATAAATGTCACAGGTAGAATGCAGCACTTATTGTGCCATCACTACAGTGGTAGTGCAAACATCATTACAAGCCTACCATAGTAGCCTGACTGTAAAAACTGCAATTCAAACTGGCAAAACTTCCTTTTTAAATATAAACAAGTATCCTCCTTGTAAGCCTTGTAGCCCATATCGCAGGGTACATGGCACTGAAAAGTGGAACAAGGAGAAAATTAATGTTAAAATGTCCTTACTGTGAGTAGCATCCCAATGCTATTTTCCACTATGGTAGGCCTAGCCTATGCTATGTAGCCTCGGCTTATGTGGAAAACCAGGGTGCAAATTACAGTACTAATGTCGTAGATTTGAATTGAGGCCAGCTAAAATACATTTAAACTACTATTCTTTTTAGCTATTATAAATCAAACTCAATAGTGAAATTAGATTTGTAATAAATATTAAGGAAAAGTAACTTTTTGAAAGTTGCCCTGCCTGAAGTTCCTTTAGACTAATGTGCATTCACTCTCTAGCTTCCCCCAGCCAGTAATTATCCTTGAATAGGTGTGAATAACTGTGAAATTCCACCCAGGAACAAACCATGCAGGGTGGAGGTCTGTGAGCATCATATTTGACACTGTCAAATCCGACTTGACAGGACTGCTTGGTTTGCATACAACACGTGGGGGACACTTGAAAGAAGTAGAAAGGGATCTGAAGCCAATTCTTTTGTATTCACTCTCTGGTTGCTGTAGGACTCTGGTCCTGTCCCACCAGACTTCTGTCTCTGGGTTATTGTAGGTATATATGGTGGCTGCCTCAACCTGGATTTTAGTGTTAGCTACAGAAGGACCCTAGGATTATCACAGTCACTCCCCATACACCCAGGTCTCCACCACTCAGAACCCAAGCTTAGAGCGACTGAAGACTTTCGCCATCACCAAAGTGCTCAAAGTGTATAGGGCTGGCCCAAGGAACGTTTAACCCTTTGGGTAGGGCATGCTGTAGGAAAGTAGCCTCATTCTTGGCATGGTTACCCCCATTTTATGCCTGTTGTCAGTGTTTGTGACTGTGTTCACTGGGATCCTGCTAACCAGGACCCCAGTGATTATGCTCTCTCCCTTCTAACTTGGTAACTTAGTTACTCACACCCCACATTTGGCATATTGGTGCCCCCATGTAAGTCCCTAGTACATGGTGCCCAGATACCCAGGGCATTGGAGTACCAGGGGATCCCCATGGGCTGCAGCATCTATTATGCCACCCATGGGGAGCCCATGCAAAGTGTATGTGCAGGCCTGCCATTGCAGCCTGCGTGAAAGGGTGCAGGCACCCTTGTCACTACAGGTCACTGCACCAGGTCACTGTTAATCGCCCCTATGGCAGGCCCTCCTAGCCCAGAGGGAAGGGCGTAAGTAAATGTGTGTGAGGACACCCCTGCACTAGCAGAGGTGCCCCCACAAACTGCAGTTTCATTTTCCTGGACTTCGTGAGTGCAGAGATGCCATTTTATGTGTGTACTGGACATTGGTCGCTACCTATGTCCAGCTATGTAATGGTAATTCCGAAACTAGGCATGATTGGTATCAAACATGTTGGGATCATACTGGAATACTGTTACCAGTATTGAAAGTATGATTACATGCACTCTGGGGGCTCCTTAGGGGACTCCCAGCATTGCCCCTACCAGCCTTCTGGGGTTTTCCGGTCAGCCCAAGCTACTGCCACCACTCAGACAGGTTTCTGCCCTCCTGCTGCTTGAACAGTCCAAGCCCAGGAAGGCAGAGCAAAGGATTTCTTTTGGGAGAGGGGGTAACACCCTCTCCCTTTGGAAATAGGTGTTACATGGCTTGGGAGGTGTAGCCTCCCCAAGCCACTAGTATGCTTTTAAGGGCACATTTGGTGCCCTCCATGCATTAATCAGACTACACCGGTTCAAGGACCTCCTGTCCCTGCTCTGGCATGAAACTGGACACTGGAAAGGGGAGTAACCACTCCCATGTCCATCACCACCCCCAGGGGTGGTGCCCAGAGCTCCCCCAGAGGGTCCCTGGGTTCTGCCATCTTTACTCTAAGGTTGGCAGGGACTTCTGGGAACATTCGAGTGGCCAGGTCAGGCAGGTGATGTCAGAGCCCCCTCCTGATAGGTGGTTACCTGGCTAGGTAACCAATCCCACTTTCAGAGCTATATAGGGTCTCTCTCTTGGGTGGGTCCTCAGATTCGGCTTTCAAGGTCCCAGCAGGACTCCTCTGCAACCTCTACTTCGACTTCTAGCCACTGAAACTGCGACTGGGCCTCCAGGAACCGACAATCTGTATCCATGATGAAAACTCTGCTTGCAACATTGTTTCCACAACTCCTTCCAGCTTCTGCAACATTTAACCAGCTGTGCATCCTCTGAGGGCAGCAAGTCTTCAGTCTGCATGAGAAGGAAGAAGGAATCTCCTTTGGAGTGAAAGAGTCACTTCCCAGAATCTGCAGGTACCAACTACAGCAGCAACCGGCTGCGTGGCTCTCCTCTCATCCTGAGTTGCTTGGATTCTGCATCATGAGTGGGGGTCCGTAGTAGTCCTCTTGGTCCTCTCTGCCAGCTGTCCAACTTTTGTGGAAGTAAGCCCTTGCCTCCCCATGTAGGACACCATCCCTGTGCACTGCGTCTCTTGCAGCTACCAAGGCTTGTTTGCACCTCCTCCAAGGGATCTTCAGGCTCTCTGTAGCCCCAGCCCCCAGCACTCCTTCCTGCATCACACAGCCCTCTGCGTGCTTCTACTGTGGCGTGGGATCCTTCTTCAGTTGTGCTGCTCGGGCTCCTCTGTGACTCCTGGTTTCTCATCCAGTGAGTCTCCTGTGGGGGTTGCCTCTTCTTATGTGGACTCTGCTTTGCTGAGGGTCCCCCTAGGACTCTTCCCATGGGTTGAGTCCTCCCGGACAGCCCCAATTTTGCTTCATGACAACTTCTGCCTTTTCCAAGGCCTGTTGGTGGCTTTTCCACAACACTGACTGCAATCATCCATCCAGCGTGGGACGTCGACTGCATCCTCCAGAAACTCTTCACCTGCTCTAGGGCTGCATTCATGACCATCTTCGTCCTACCGTTGCCAAACTCCTGCATCCACAGCTGGGTGGGTAGTAACTCCTACTCCTCCTGGACTCTTCTGTGACTTCTGGACTTGGTCCCCTTCTTCCACAGGTCTTCCACTTCAGGAATCAATCACTGGTTTCTTGCAGTCTTGTCTGGGTGTTGCATTTTCTTCATTTTCTTCCTTTTGGGTGGTTTGGGGAAAATATAGTAATTTACTTCTTTCCTCCTGCTCGCTAGAGGGTATTGTGTTACTTAACTTTGGGGTTTCCTAGTACCCCCAGCTCCCCTCTACACATTCCACTTTCCTAGGTGGGGGTCCTGTGCTCGTATTACATTTTTGTAGTGTATAGTTTGGGCTTCCCCTAGGGTCAGTATTGTCTATTTGCAGTTGCACTGTTTTCTATCACTTTCTATGCCTATTGCTGATAACTAGTGTACATATTTAATGCGTTTACTTACCTCCTCTTGGAGGGTTGCCTCTCTCGTACTTTTTGGTATTGTGTCCCTGAAATAAAGTAACTTTATTTTTGTAACACTGAGTGTTTTCTTTCATGTGTGTACGTGCTTTGTGACTACAGTGGTAATGCATGAGCTTTACATGTCTCCTTGGCTGCTCATCCACAGCTACTTCTAGAGAATCTGGCTACTAGACACTGCCTGCACTACACTGATGAGATACCCTGGTACCCACAGCACACCACGCCAGCTTCCTACACATGCCCAGGAGTTATTCCCACCCAATAGCTAGTGCCAGGCATAAATATGGCTTCTCTGGGCACCCACTTCAGAACACTTACTGGACCTTCAGAAGATCAAAAGAACATTTGACCTGCTGTCTGTGACCTGAGAGGAGCTCTGAAGAACTGAGCCTTCAAGTTCTTGTAGCCAGGATAAAGAAATTTGAGGCCTTTCCCTTGAACTACTCAGTTGACGAGTGGTAACTGGACCTGGAGTTGGACTCTGCCTGACATGCTGTAAATCTCTAAGTCCTGCCACTGAGGTCTTGGAGGGCTTTAGAAGTGTACTTCTGCGGTGAAGAGGGACTTTAAAGACCAAGGACCAGATTTATAACCTGGCAGATGGCCAGCTTCTCCACCTGGGCGACAGAGTACACTATTCTGTCACTCTGATGAAGGTACCAACCACCAGATTTAGAAATGACTACCAAGCAGGCGGTCATTTCTTAAAGCATTGCCAGGATTGGCAGTCACTGTGGTTTCTGTCAATGCTTGTTTGCAGTTTGGTGCAAGGCTCTGTTAGCATGACGGAGCCCTTCACGAAAATGTTTTCTCTTTTAATTGAAAAAAATGCTTCCCTTGCCATTGGAGTCCTCTCCCACCGCGAGGGGAACATTTAGTAGTTTTTACTGCTCTTATCGTCAGGGTTTTCCTGGTGGTGACGGGCAGTGAAAACTGACCTCTAATTCTGCACATCTAAATTAGGTGGGTGGAAATTGAGGTCTGCCTCCATTGGCCCTTACTTCACAGGGCTGTCGGAGGGATTTAATGACGGTGGAGACAAAGCAGTCTCCATTGTGATTCAGGGGCGTTACAGACACCCTTGCAGCCCCTGAAGGGCGGGCCCAATCATCTAGACATAAAGGGGGGGCATCCTCGGCTTGTCAGCTCAAGGATATGGATATTGCAAGGGGCCCCTTGCCATCTCTTGCAGGGGAGGGCCCTAAGGTTTTCTTACACCACTGCCATGATTAAACCAAGGTCCAGCAGCAGTACCTGAAATTTGGTGGGAGGACCATTATGCTGGCGGTACCCATACTCCATCACAACAGAATATGCTTACTGCCAACATATAAATGAGTAAGAAAGTAAAATCTTTGAACAGAATGGACCTGGTTGGTTTACCCAACATGCTGTCCATCACAGTAAGGCTCAAACTGTACCTAGGTCCTGGCCTACCACAACTCTTAATTATCATTGGTCCTTTGTGCTTTTTTGGCTCTATTTCTTAAAACTTTAAAAAAGGTGTATCCTTGGTTTCCTTCATTGGATTTTTGTTTGGGATTTGTATTGCTTTCCATTTTGACTTTATTACTGTTTTGTTTCTGGACGAATACTTTACACATTGCACTAAGTTAAGCCTGCCTGCTCTGTACCATAGTTACCCGGGGGTTGACCTCAGGTTAATGTACTGATATTGAGGGTTCACTCTGAAAAGGGTTGGGATTATTCCTTGAGGTGGATAGGAACCCATCCCAAAAAAATAATCCAGTTTCTTACACATCTCAAGCAATTTACACTTAATACATATCCATTGGTGGGAGTTCTAAGGGCAAAGACTCTAAAGGAAGCCCATGATTGGAGCATTGGGTTCCCAGGGGCATGGGGTTGTTTGATAGTTGAGCTTCATCCTAGGCAGAGGAAGACCTATTTATCTCACAATAGGAACATTTAAATCCAGATTTACAAGGCCCTTGCGCCCCTTAGCTTCACATTTGCAGCAAAAATGTTGCCGCAAATGTGATGCTAATGGCCCACTACCAGAGCACTGTATTTACAAGGTGGCGCAAACTAGATTTGTGCCACCTTGTAAAGCCTTTGCTCCACATCATGCATAATATATGCATGATTTATGCAAAGGGGGTGTTCCCTCATTAGAGGGTTCCTAAAAATGGCGCAATGGAGTCCACAAGATTCCATTGCGCCATTTCTAGTGTAATTTTTAATGCCTGCTTAACGCAGGTGTAAAAATGGGGATCCCATTGATTTTAATTGGCCTCTTAACACTATACTAGTTTAGTGTCCATTTTTTTAATGCTAATTGAGTAAAGCGTTACAATAGTGTAAAAAAAAATGATGCTATTGCCCCTAACATGTGCCATGGTACACCATATTGTAAATACGGCGCTACCATGGTGGCATTAGGGGACGCAAGAAAAGTGGCGCATCACTACTGACGCACCACTTTCTTGTACATATGGCCCTTAATCTTACAACAGTAACACAAAATCTTACACTAAGGGGTATTGGATCTTTGCTCAACTTATCTTGGGCTGGTACACAAAGAGACCTTATACACTCAGGAATGACATGCTGGGTCTTTATCAGGTTGTACAACAAAAGAGGGAACCCTCTAACCCAAACCTAACCTGGGTACTACAACATGCAAAAACAAAAGTGGTCAGCAGGTTGGGAAAAATTCAAACACTACTTTAAGAGACCAGTGCTAAATACTGTCCTCATGGGTCAATTACTTTCCCTTATTTATTTCAATTACTTTTATACAAGATCAGCAGTGGCTCATCGGTGGATAATATACAACATAAATATATACATAACATCACAGTTACCTACTTACATATACACAAACAACTATAGCAAAAACAAATCTCACTTTTGGCAATATGCCAGAGGAGGGTTATGCCCAGCAACATTTCTTTTCATTGTGGTTACTGTTACAAGTTTGTGATTGTACTCCACTGGATTGCGATGATTAAAGGTTCAGATGCAACCAACTGACAAATACCTATTTATTTTTTTAAATGTATTATGTAGTGAATATTACATTTCTTGTCTGAGTCAGTTAACTTAAAGACCTCAATCTCGCAAAAACTGTGTCAACGCGTTTTGGCCTCTTCAGTCAGGGCCTCATCAGGACTAACAGGGGGCAACGACGCCTCTTTTTCTGTTGGAATTAGTGATGCTTGAGAGTCACTGCTTATATCATCATGTTGAAACCTAACCAGTCCAAAAGAATCTAACTCGCTCTTTGTTATTCAAGAGAGCAAACACACTCGTAACCGGAACCTTGGAAGGGGCCGCTGAACCTAGTTGCTGCACTAACGAGGTTGTAGCGATATGCAGGTTATGCTCGTCCGGGCGTCTCGGGGGAACGAATTCCATTGTTTGAAAAACAGCTGACTAGCGGCTCACCGATGTCAATCAGGTAACACATCTATTGACAATCTAATATGCTTTTGAGGCAGTGATCTGTGCTCTGCTTTCAAAAATACCCTTCAACTTTCCCTCAACTAACTCAGCTACTGTTCGGAAAAGACAGACCACAAAGAAACTCTATCATCACTGAGTTTGCAATGTTCTGAATAATTCTTCTTCTGCTTCCTATAGGAAGCTTCATTAGACGAAGGATAGACCCCACCACCTAGGTTGGGGCCCTTTGTTCCCTCTCTGCTGCTTGGCTTATTTTACTAATCCAGAATTGTAGAAAGCGCTACAAACATATCACAAAAGCTTATTTTAAGGGTGCAGGCCTTCATTGAGGAGAAAGCAACTCCTTTGGTGACCACAAAGTAAGTGAATATGCCCACTTCCATTGTCTCTAGCTCTCAATACATATCACGTTCATAGGCTGCTTCAGCAAGCTTGGCGAAGTGCAGGTGCTGCAATGCAGAATACCCACAGCTCACCATCACGGGCATGCTCTTATGGATGCTTCTATAGAGCATCTACTCCCAGTTCACAACAATGTTAAATTGCTTTCAATTGGGCCAAACTCGACGACATTAATGTAATTGTAAAATAAACAGTCTACTTGTTTTGTCCCTGTAAGCCATTTTCCCACAGATAATTAGACTTAGAACTAAGGACTTTGTGCTGCCTAAGCTGCATTTTTTTTACACTAAGGCCGCACAAAGTAGTCCCCCACCCCACACCATATTTACAAACTGGTGCAATATCAGCATCGTACCAGTTTGTAAAGCCTTGCACCACATTGTACCTTCTCCAGGTATAATGTATGCAAGGCAGGCATTCCCCTGTTAAAAGCACAGCAGAAATGGCGCAGTTAAATGTACAAGATTTCACTGCACCATGCTGCGCCAGCATAGTGTTATTCATTTAACGCCTGCTCAGGGTGGGCGTTAAAGGTCATGCTGTGATGTTGCCTTTGGGACCTCTTAACATTACTCGACTAGAGCAGTGCTTGAAATGGAAAAAATAAAGTGCAGGTACTCTGTGCTAGAGTACCTGCTTGTTTCTGAGAAGTGCCGGTACTCTCCAATTAAAAGTATTACGTTTGTCTTGAGATGTGCCGGTACTCTCTCTCTCAAAATAAAAAAGTGCCGGTACTCAGTACCGGACAGTACCGGCCCATTTAAAGCACTGGACTAGAGTCAAATTACGTCGTAATGGGGGTGCAGGGTGGCGCAAGAAAACTGGTGCATCGTGATCGATACGCCACTTTCTTGTAAATGAGCCCCTTAGTTTAGAAAAACAGAATGGGGAATGCTAGAAGATGCGGTCAATCCATAGGTATTCTCATTCTGGGAGGAGCTGAAAGTTTTTTGCCATGGAGGCGAGGAAAGAAATGCTTCCAGGAGGCTGCCCCCATCGCCGTTATGGATTGGAATGAGCTAGTGCTACCGTACTTCCCTTTAAAGATGGCCTTAGACTACAAGGTAAAAAGATTTTCCTGTCAACTGGCCAGAGTGACTTTAAAATAGTCATGTGAATTGACTCCTCGCAGTCAGCAATATATTCGATGGAATCATCCTAAGAAGCCACTAATGATGTCATGCAGCAGATTGCAATACACACAATACTATAACATCTGTAGGAAATGCATCGAAGTTGAAAAAGTGATCTAGTGTACTGTGTTTTAAGCTTTACTGTTAGACTGTTGGTGTGATACTTGCAGAGACGACTAAACATTACCAAAGGTGAGATTGTTGACGTGTCCGACAAAAAGGATACTCAGTCCTCCGTCGTTAATGGAAAACATGCCTTCCAAGCCCCCGATGACTTCCTGGATACCTTGGACTGCCTAGTTCAAAGAAAGCGGTGTGGGGTTGAGTCAGGTTATATATGGTTCAACCAAGTTATCATAGTTTCAATAAACACGTAAATGTCCTGAAAATGAAAAGCACCAAGCAATGTAAATATGTGTCAAAAAAGAAGCCTACCCTCTTTCCAAAAGTTAGCTACTTTGTTATTTTATAGATTTGTAAACCCTAACGACCCATTCCTAATAATCATGAACACCCAACACAAACTAAAATAAAGGAAACACAGGTGTACGTGAGAAAAACACTGAAACAGTACCACTGCAGCAGAAATGAATAGACCTATTCACAGTGTATTTTTGACCGTGGGCATTATTTTATAGCTGAAAACACCTCATTTGCGGACTGCGTCTGCCAAGAATTCACAAATTAATTTCTGGCAGCTGCAAATGCTTTTATTACTGTGGGTTTCTCTGCCACGAGTGGCGAAAAACTCACAGACTATCTTCCATGCAAGGTGATAGGAAATGGCCATTACATGGTTTCAAGGTTTGTGGTAGATCAACAGCTCCAGTCCGAACACTTTCCACAAGGGGCTTGATAGACACCCCCGCAGCCCCCGCGATGTGGAGCGCCCCAACTATCCAGATATAAAGCCGGGTCCCCTAGGCTTGTCAGCTGAAGAGTATGGCATTGCAAGCCCCCCTCCCTTACCGTATCTTGCAGGGGATCCCCGCTAAGGTTTCCTACACCACTGCTTACCACTCTGGAATTGGTTTTAAAGTTACTCCTGACAAAAGCTGTAGTAACAAGCTGTAGTAAAACACCTTCAAGGATGGGAAAGAGAACGTATCAGTTCCAGAAGACCTAGGGTTATGTCGGAAGGGATGGACAAATGTTTCCCTGTGGGGGGGAAGTGTGCTTTTGAATTGGGGCTTCATTTCTCTGTGAATCCCGTGCTATTTTGAATTACACACAGCTGAAATAGGAGCCGCAACAGATTTACTACGAGTGAAAAACTCCTCCATTGCACACACATCCCGATGCTCATGGTTAATATTGTAAAAGCTATACATACGATATTCACAAACATTTCCCTTAATGAAAAAATCAAAAGAGCTCCAGTATTTCGTAGGCCCAGGAATCAATATAGAAAGGGAGATTACCAGGCATAACCCCGTGTAAAGTGACTGTTCCCCATCGCCTATTATGCTATGACCATCCAAGTCCTGTGTAAAGTGGCCTTAGTGAGACCTTCCTCTTGAGTCTATAGTGTAGAGCATTGGTCTCCCAACCTTTTGACTTCTGTGGACCCCACTTTAACATTACTGCAACTCAGGGACCCCCACTGAATCAATCAATCAACAATTTTATATAGCGCGCTAATCACCCGCAAGGGTCTCAAGGCGCTGGGTGGGGGGGGGGTGGGGGTCCATTACTGCTCGAAAAGCCAGGTCTTGAGTTGCTTCCTGAAGGAGAGATGGTCCTGGGTCTGCCGTAGGTGGATGGGGAGGGAGTTCCATGTCTTAGCCGCCAGGTAGGAGAAGGATCTTCCTCCGGCGGTGGTTCTGCGAATGCGTGGTACGGCGGCGAGGGCGAGGCTGGTCGATCGCAGCTGGCGGGTGGGCGTGTAGAAGGTGAGGCGGTTGTTGAGGTACTTGGGGCCCAGGTCGTGGAGAGCCTTGTGTGCCTGGGTGAGGAGTCTGAACGTGATTCTCTTGTTGACGTGGAGCCAGTGCAGGTCTCTCAGGTGGGCGGAGATGTGGGCGTGGCGGGGGATGTCCAAGACGAGTCGTGCGGAGACGTTCTGTATGCGCTGGAGTCCTTTCTGAAGCTTGGCTGTGGTTCCTGCGTAGAGGGCGTTCACGTAGTCCAGTCGGCTGGTGACGAGCGCCTGGGTGACCGTTTTCCTGGTTTCGGTGGGGATCCAACGAAAGATCTTTCGGAGCATGCGCAGGGTGTTGAAACAGGATGACGAGACGGCGTTGACTTGTTTGGTCATCGAGAGGGAGGAGTCCAGGATGAAGCCCAGGTTTCGTGCGTGGTCCGTTGGCTTGGGGGTGGTGCCCAGGGCAGGGGGCCACCAGGAGTCGTCCCAGGCGGAGGGAGATGATCCCAGGATGAGGACTTCCGTCTTATCTGAGTTCAGTTTCAGACGGCTGTTCTTCATCCACTTGGCGACGTCTTTCATTCCTTCGTGTAGGCTGGCTCTGGCGGTGGAGGGGTCGTTGGTGAGGGAGAGGATCAGCTGGGTGTCGTCGGCGTAGGAAATGATGTTGAGGTTGTGTTCGCGTGCGATGGCCGCGAGGGGGCTCATGTAGACGTTGAAGAGGGTGGGGATGAGCGAGGATCCTTGAGGTACGCCGCAGATGACTTCGGTGGCTGCGGACCGGAATGGGGGGAGGTGGACTCTCTGGGTTCTTCCGTCGAGAAACGAGATGATCCATTCCAATGTCTTTTCTTGGATTCCGGTGTTGCTGAGGCGCTGTATCAGTGTGCGGTGGCAGACTGTGTCGAACGCTGCAGAGAGGTCCAGGAGGATGAGGGCAGCTGTTTCCCCGTTGTCGAGCAGGGATCTGATGTCATCGGTGGCTGCGATGAGGGCGGTCTCGGTGCTGTGGTTGGCTCGGAAACCGGACTGTGAGGGGTCGAGGGATCCGTTGGTCTCGAGGAAGGCGGCGAGCTGTTTGTTGACGGTCTTCTCAAGGACTTTGGCAGGAAAAGGGAGGAGCGAGATGGGGCGGAAGTTCTTGAGGTCGGTGGGGTCCGCTGTCGGTTTCTTCAGTAGGGCGTTGAGCTCGGCGTGCTTCCAGCTCTCCGGGAAGGTGGCGGTGGTGAAGGAGATGTTGATGATGTCTCGGAGTTGGGGTGCGATGATGGAGTCGGCCTTGTTGAAGACGTGGTGGGGGCAGGGGTCGGCAGGGGATCTGGAGTGGATGGTGTTCATCGTGCGGGTGGTGTCTTCGGTACTGACCGGGGTCCAGTTGCAGAGGGTGGTGGTGGGGGGCGTTGGTTCGGTGGTTGGGTGCGCGGTCTGTGCGCCGAAGCTGTTGTGTATGTCAGCGATCTTGCGGTGGAAGAATGAGGCGAGTGAATCGCAGAGGTCTTGCGAGGGTGTGATGTCGTTGTTTCCGGCGCTGGGGTTCGACAGCTCTTTGACGATGCTGAAGAGTTCCTTGCTGTTGTGGGTGTTGTTGTCCAGTCGTTCTTTGAATGTTGCTCTTTTGGTGGTGCGGATCAGCTGGTGGTGTATGCAGGTGGCGTTCTTGAGGGCTGTCATGTTTTCTGTAGTCTGGTCGTGGCGCCAGGCTTTCTCGAGGGTGCAGCAGTTTTTCTTGGATGTTTTAAGTTCGTTGGTGAACCACGAGGCTTTCTTGCTGCCGGGTCTGCTGGGTGGGTTCTTCAGAGGTGCGAGATCGTCGGCGCAGTTGGTGAGCCACTTTGTGAAGTTGCGGGCTGCTTCGTTGAGGTCCGTTGCGGTGGCGGGAGGGTTTTGGCTGAGGGAGGTGGTGAGCTGGTCGGCAGTGATCTTGCTCCAGCTCCTGCGGGGAGCCTGTTGCGGGTGGTGGTGGGTCGTGGTTCTCCTGAAGTTGAAGTGGACGCAGCTGTGATCAGTCCAATGAAGTCCGGTGGAGTGGCTAAAGGAGATGTGCTTGCTGGAGGAGAAGACGGGGTCAAGCGTATGGCCGATGTAGTGGGTGGGGGTGTTCACCAGTTGCTTGAGTCCGAGGTTGGTGAGGTTGTCCAGCAGAGTGGTGGTGTTGCTGTCAGTGTTGTTCTCCAGGTGGAAGTTGAGGTCCCCTAGGAGGATGTAGTCAGGGGAGGTGAGGGCGTGCGGGCTGATGAAGTCTGCGATGGCTTCGCTGAATTGTGTGCGTGGACCCGGGGGTCTGTAGATGAGAGTGCCTCTGAGGGTGGTCTTGGGGTCGGTGTGTATCTGGAAGTGAAGGTGCTCGGCGGCGGTGAGGGTGCCGTCGGAGTTGGTCGTGATGCGGATGGTGTTCCAGTGGACGATGGCGATGCCTCCTCCGGTCTTGTTGACGCGGTCCCTCCGGGTGATCTTGTATCCATCTGGGATGGCTATGGCGATGGCGATGTCGGGGGCTGAGGAGGCGTTCATCCAGGTTTCCGTGAGGAAGGCGACGTCTGGTGATGTTGTGTCGAGCAAATTCCAGAGTTCGACGGCGTGTCTGTGGACGGAGCGGGTGTTGAGCAGGATGCACTTGAGGTGGTTGTTGCTGGTGCTTGGCCTTTCAGGTGCGGTGCAGGTCCGGAGGCAGCTGAAATTGCAGGCTTGGCAGGTGAAGGGTCCGTGGGTGCGCCTCGGGGTGGCTCGGTAGCAGGCGAGGTTCACGTCGGGTTTGAGTGCGTTGAGGGTGGCAGCGTCGTAAGTCCGTCGTGTGGACCGGCAACGTCGGGGGCCAGGGGTCCTGGTGCTGGGCGCAGTCCAGGCGCGGACGGGTGCAGACGGGCTTGACTCTGGCGCGGCCGTGCAGCGGCCTGCATTAAGAAGGGTGGAGGGAGGGAGGAGCAGCAGCTGGGAGGCGGGTGGCGAATGGGAGAGGATGGGGGCGGGGCCGCAGGGGAGGCAGCGGCAGGAAAGGAGAGCGGGGGGTGGGCGGGGGGAGAAGGGCACTGAAAGAAACCAACAGTGAGAGCAAAACGGGCAAGCTAGAGGCAGAAAGCTAAAGGCAGAAAGAGATTAAAACGAGCAGAGGCTAAAGGCAAGAAACAATGAATACAATAAGAGCAAAACAGGCAGGCTAAGGGCAGAGAGAGAAACGAGCAGAGGCTAAAGGCAGAGTACAATTAAGGGCAGCAGACAAGCAGGAGGAGGGAAATCGGGAGAGAGAAAGACGGACAGAGGAAGAGGTCAGATTTGATACTTACCTCCCACCACTGGGCCACCAGGGATGAGGCGGGTGGAGGAGGGCCTCGAACTTCGATCAGCAACAGCGGCGAGCAGGCAGCAGGCAGAGCACTAGCAGGGAACGCTAGCGCGGTGGGGGAGCGGACCTGGCCTGAGAACAGGTCAAGGTTCACACCCCCGCCGCGCAGCGGCCTGCATTAAGAAGGGTGGAGGGAGGGAGGAGCTGCAGCTGGGAGGCGGGTGGCGAATGGGAGAGGATGGGGGTGGGGCCGCAGGGGAGGCAGCGGTGGGAAAGGAGAGCGGGGGCAGGCGGGGGGAGAAGGGCACTGAAAGAAACCAACAGCGAGAGCAAAACGGGCAAGCTAGAGGCAGAAAGCTAAAGGCAGAAAGAGATTAAAACGAGCAGAGGCTAAAGGCAAGAAACAATGAATACAATAAGAGCAAAACAGGCAGGCCAAGGGCAGAGAGAGAAACGAGCAGAGCCTAAAGGCAGAGTACAATTAAGGGCAGCAGACAAGCAGGAGGAGGGAAATTGGGAGAGAGAAAGACGGACAGAGGAAGAGGTCAGATTTGATACTTACCGCCCACCACTGGGCCACCAGGGATGAGGCGGGTGGAGGAGGGCCTCGAACTTCCATCAGCAACAGCGGCGAGCAGGCAGCAGGCAGGGCACTAGCAGGGAACGCTAGCGCAGTGGGGGAGCGGACCTGGCCTGAGAACAGGTCAAGGTTCGCACCCTCGCCGCACAGCGGCCTGCATTAAGAAGGGTGGAGGGAGGGAGGAGCAGCAGCTGGGAGGCGGGTGGCGAATGGGAGAGGATGGGGGCGGGGCCGCAGGGGAGGCAGCGGCGGGAAAGGAGAGCGGGGGGTGGCCGGGGGGAGAGGGGCACTGAAAGAAACCAACAGCGAGAGCAAAACGGGCAAGCTAGAGGCAAAACGCTAAAGGCAGAAAGAGATTAAAACGAGCAGAGGCTAAAGGCAAGAAACAATGAATACAATAAGAGCAAAACAGGCAGGCTAAGGGCAGAGAGAGAAACGAGCAGAGGCTAAAGGCAGAGTACAATTAAGGGCAGCAGACAAGCAGGAGGAGGGAAATCGGGTGAGAGAAAGATGGACAGAGGAAGAGGTCAGATTTGATACTTACCGCCCACCACTGGGCCACCAGGGATGAGGCGGGTGGAGGAGGGCCTCGAACTTCGATCAGCAACAGCGGCAAGCAGGCAGCAGGCAGAGCACTAGCAGGGAACGCTAGCGCAGTGGGGGAGCGGACCTGGCCTGAGAACAGGTCAAGGTTCGCACCCTCGCCGCGTAGCACCTGCATTAAGAAGGGTGGAGGGAGGGAGGAGCTGCAGCTGGGAGGCGGGTGGCGAATGGGAGAGGATGGGGGTGGGGCCACAGGGGAGGCAGCGGTGGGAAAGGAGAGCGGGGGTGGGCGGGGGGAGAAGGGCACTGAAAGAAACCAACAGCGAGAGCAAAACGGGCAAGCTAGAGGCAGAAAGCTAAAGGCAGAAAGAGATTAAAATGAGCAGAGGCTAAAGGCAAGAAACAATGAATACAATAAGAGCAAAACAGGCAGGCTAAGGGCAGAGAGAGAAACGAGCAGAGGCTAAAGGCAGAGTACAATTAAGGGCAGCAGACAAGCAGGAGGAGGGAAATTGGGAGAGAGAAAGACGGACAGAGGAAGAGGTCAGATTTGATACTTACCGCCCACCACTGGGCCACCAGGGATGAGGCGGGTGGAGGAGGGCCTCGAACTTCGATCAGCAACAGCGGCGAGCAGGCAGCAGGCAGAGCACTAGCAGGGAACGCTAGCGCAGTGGGGGAGCGGACCTGGCCTGAGAACAGGTCAAGGTTCGCACCCTCGCCGCGCAGCGGCCTGCATTAAGAAGGGTGGAGGGAGGGAGGAGCAGCAGCTGGGAGGCGGGTGGAGAATGGGAGAGGATGGGGGCGGGGCCGCAGGGGAGGCAGCGGCGGGAAAGGAGAGCGGGGGGTGGGCGGGGGTTTGAGGGGCACTGAAAGAAACCAACAGCGAGAGCAAAACGGGCAAGCTAGAGGCAAAACGCTAAAGGCAGAAAGAGATTAAAACGAGCAGAGGCTAAAGGCAAGAAACAATGAATACAATAAGAGCAAAACAGGCAGGCTAAGGGCAGAGAGAGAAACGAGCAGAGGCTAAAGGCAGAGTACAATTAAGGGCAGCAGACAAGCAGGAGGAGGGAAATCGGGAGAGAGAAAGACGGACAGAGGAAGAGGTCAGATTTGATACTTACCGCCCACCTCTGGGCCACCAGGGATGAGGCGGGTGGAGGAGGGCCTCGAACTTCGATCAGCAACAGCGGCAAGCAGGCAGCAGGCAGAGCACTAGCAGGGAACGCTAGCGCAGTGGGGGAGCGGACCTGGCCTGAGAACAGGTCAAGGTTCGCACCCTCGCCGCGTAGCGCCTGCATTAAGAAGGGTGGAGGGAGGGAGGAGCTGCAGCTGGGAGGCGGGTGGCGAATGGGAGAGGATGGGGGTGGGGCCGCAGGGGAGGCAGCGGTGGGAAAGGAGAGCGGGGGGCGGGCGGGGGGAGAAGGGCACTGAAAGAAACCAACAGCGAGAGCAAAACGGGCAAGCTAGAGGCAGAAAGCTAAAGGCAGAAAGAGATTAAAACGAGCAGAGGCTAAAGGCAAGAAACAATGAATACAATAAGAGCAAAACAGGCAGGCTAAGGGCAGAGAGAGAAACGAGCAGAGGCTAAAGGCAGAGTACAATTAAGGGCAGCAGACAAGCAGGAGGAGGGAAATTGGGAGAGAGAAAGACGGACAGAGGAAGAGGTCAGATTTGATACTTACCGCCCACCACTGGGCCACCAGGGATGAGGCGGGTGGAGGAGGGCCTCGAACTTCGATCAGCAACAGCAGTGAGCAGGCAGCAGGCAGAGCACTAGCAGGGAACGCTAGCGCAGTGGGGGAGCGGACCTGGCCTGAGAACAGGTCAAGGTTCGCACCCTCGCCGCGTAGCGGCCTGCATTAAGAAGGGTGGAGGGAGGGAGGAGCAGCAGCTGGGAGGCGGGTGGCGAATGGGAGAGGATGGGGGCGGGCCGCAGGGGAGGCAGCGGCGGGAAAGGAGAGCGGGGGTGGGCGGGGGGAGAGGGGCACTGAAAGAAACCAACAGCGAGAGCAAAACGGGCAAGCTAGAGGCAAAACGCTAAAGGCAGAAAGAGATTAAAACGAGCAGAGGCTAAAGGCAAGAAACAATGAATACAATAAGAGCAAAACAGGCAGGCTAAGGACAGAGAGAGAGACGAGCAGAGGCTAAAGGCAGAGTACAATTAAGGGCAGCAGACAAGCAGGAGGAGGGAAATCGGGAGAGAGAAAGACAGACAGAGGAAGAGGTCAGATTTGATACTTACCGCCCACCACTGGGCCACCAGGGATGAGGCGGGTGGAGGAGGGCCTCGAACTTCGATCAGCAACAGCGGCGAGCAGGCAGCAGGCAGAGCACTAGCAGGGAACGCTAGCGCAGTGGGGGAGCGGACCTGGCCTGAGAACAGGTCAAGGTTCGCACCCTCGCCGCGTAGCACCTGCATTAAGAAGGGTGGAGGGAGGGAGGAGCTGCAGCTGGGAGGCGGGTGGCGAATGGGAGAGGATGGGGATGGGGCCGCAGGGGAGGCAGCGGTGGGAAAGGAGAGCGGGGGCGGGCGGGGGGAGAAGGGCACTGAAAGAAACCAACAGCGAGAGCAAAACGGGCAAGCTAGAGGCAGAAAGCTAAAGGCAGAAAGAGATTAAAACGAGCAGAGGCTAAAGGCAAGAAACAATAAATACAATAAGAGCAAAACAGGCAGGCTAAGGGCAGAGAGAGAAACGAGCAGAGGCTAAAGGCAGAGTACAATTAAGGGCAGCAGACAAGCAGGAGGAGGGAAATTGGGAGAGAGAAAGACGGACAGAGGAAGAGGTCAGATTTGATACTTACCGCCCACCACTGGGCCACCAGGGATGAGGCGGGTGGAGGAGGGCCTCGAACTTCCATCAGCAACAGCGGCGTGCAGGCAGCAGGCAGGGCACTAGCAGGGAACGCTAGCGCAGTGGGGGAGCGGACCTGGCCTGAGAACAGGTCAAGGTTCGCACCCTCGCCGCACAGCGGCCTGCATTAAGAAGGGTGGAGGGAGGGAGGAGCAGCAGCTGGGAGGCGGGTGGCGAATGGGAGAGGATGGGGGCGGGGCCGCAGGGGAGGCAGCGGCGGGAAAGGAGAGCGGGGGGTGGCCGGGGGGAGAGGGGCACTGAAAGAAACCAACAGCGAGAGCAAAACGGGCAAGCTAGAGGCAAAACGCTAAAGGCAGAAAGAGATTAAAACGAGCAGAGGCTAAAGGCAAGAAACAATGAATACAATAAGAGCAAAACAGGCAGGCTAAGGGCAGAGAGAGAAACGAGCAGAGGCTAAAGGCAGAGTACAATTAAGGGCAGCAGACAAGCAGGAGGAGGGAAATCGGGTGAGAGAAAGATGGACAGAGGAAGAGGTCAGATTTGATACTTACCGCCCACCACTGGGCCACCAGGGATGAGGCGGGTGGAGGAGGGCCTCGAACTTCGATCAGCAACAGCGGCAAGCAGGCAGCAGGCAGAGCACTAGCAGGGAACGCTAGCGCAGTGGGGGAGCGGACCTGGCCTGAGAACAGGTCAAGGTTCGCACCCTCGCCGCGTAGCACCTGCATTAAGAAGGGTGGAGGGAGGGAGGAGCTGCAGCTGGGAGGCGGGTGGCGAATGGGAGAGGATGGGGGTGGGGCCGCAGGGGAGGCAGCGGTGGGAAAGGAGAGCGGGGGCGGGCGGGGGGAGAAGGGCACTGAAAGAAACCAACAGCGAGAGCAAAACGGGCAAGATAGAGGCAGAAAGCTAAAGGCAGAAAGAGATTAAAATGAGCAGAGGCTAAAGGCAAGAAACAATGAATACAATAAGAGCAAAACAGGCAGGCTAAGGGCAGAGAGAGAAACGAGCAGAGGCTAAAGGCAGAGTACAATTAAGGGCAGCAGACAAGCAGGAGGAGGGAAATCGGGAGAGAGAAAGACGGACAGAGGAAGAGGTCAGATTTGATACTTACCGCCCACCTCTGGGCCACCAGGGATGAGGCGGGTGGAGGAGGGCCTCGAACTTCGATCAGCAACAGCGGCAAGCAGGCAGCAGGCAGAGCACTAGCAGGGAACGCTAGCGCAGTGGGGGAGCGGACCTGGCCTGAGAACAGGTCAAGGTTCGCACCCTCGCCGCGTAGCGCCTGCATTAAGAAGGGTGGAGGGAGGGAGGAGCTGCAGCTGGGAGGCGGGTGGCGAATGGGAGAGGATGGGGGTGGGGCCGCAGGGGAGGCAGCGGTGGGAAAGGAGAGCGGGGGCGGGCGGGGGGAGAAGGGCACTGAAAGAAACCAACAGCGAGAGCAAAACGGGCAAGCTAGAGGCAGAAAGCTAAAGGCAGAAAGAGATTAAAACGAGCAGAGGCTAAAGGCAAGAAACAATGAATACAATAAGAGCAAAACAGGCAGGCTAAGGGCAGAGAGAGAAACGAGCAGAGGCTAAAGGCAGAGTACAATTAAGGGCAGCAGACAAGCAGGAGGAGGGAAATTGGGAGAGAGAAAGACGGACAGAGGAAGAGGTCAGATTTGATACTTACCGCCCACCACTGGGCCACCAGGGATGAGGCGGGTGGAGGAGGGCCTCGAACTTCGATCAGCAACAGCAGTGAGCAGGCAGCAGGCAGAGCACTAGCAGGGAACACTAGCGCAGTGGGGGAGCGGACCTGGCCTGAGAACAGGTCAAGGTTCGCACCCTCGCCGCGCAGCGGCCTGCATTAAGAAGGGTGGAGGGAGGGAGGAGCAGCAGCTGGGAGGCGGGTGGCGAATGGGAGAGGATGGGGGCGGGCCGCAGGGGAGGCAGCGGCGGGAAAGGAGAGCGGGGGTGGGCGGGGGGAGAGGGGCACTGAAAGAAACCAACAGCGAGAGCAAAACGGGCAAGCTAGAGGCAAAACGCTAAAGGCAGAAAGAGATTAAAACGAGCAGAGGCTAAAGGCAAGAAACAATGAATACAATAAGAGCAAAACAGGCAGTCTAAGGACAGAGAGAGAAACGAGCAGAGGCTAAAGGCAGAGTACAATTAAGGGCAGCAGACAAGCAGGAGGAGGGAAATCGGGAGAGAGAAAGACAGACAGAGGAAGAGGTCAGATTTGATACTTACCGCCCACCACTGGGCCACCAGGGATGAGGCGGGTGGAGGAGGGCCTCGAACTTCGATCAGCAACAGCGGCGAGCAGGCAGCAGGCAGAGCACTAGCAGGGAACGCTAGCGCAGTGGGGGAGCGGACCTGGCCTGAGAACAGGTCAAGGTTCGCACCCTCGCCGCGTAGCACCTGCATTAAGAAGGGTGGAGGGAGGGAGGAGCTGCAGCTGGGAGGCGGGTGGCGAATGGGAGAGGATGGGGATGGGGCCGCAGGGGAGGCAGCGGTGGGAAAGGAGAGCGGGGGCGGGCGGGGGAGAAGGGCACTGAAAGAAACCAACAGCGAGAGCAAAACGGGCAAGCTAGAGGCAGAAAGCTAAAGGCAGAAAGAGATTAAAACGAGCAGAGGCTAAAGGCAAGAAACAATTAATACAATAAGAGCAAAACAGGCAGGCTAAGTGCAGAGAGAGAAACGAGCAGAGGCTAAAGGCAGAGTACAATTAAGGGCAGCAGACAAGCACGAGGAGGGAAATCGGGAGAGAGAAAGACGGACAGAGGAAGAGGTCAGATTTGATACTTACCGCCCACCACTGGGCCATCAGGGATGAGGCGGGTGGAGGAGGGCCTCGAACTTCGATCAGCAACAGCGGCGAGCAGGCAGAGCACTAGCAGGGAACGCTAGCGCGGTGGGGGAGCGGACCTGGCCTGAGAACAGGTCAAGGTTCGCACCCTCGCCGCGCAGCGGCCTGCATTAAGAAGGGTGGAGGGAGGGAGGAGCAGCAGCTGGGAGGCGGGTGGTGAATGGGAGAGGATGGGGGCGGGGCCGCAGGGGAGGCAGCGGCGGGAAAGGAGAGCGGGGGGCGGGCGGGGGGAGAAGGGCACTGAAAGAAACCAACAGCGAGAGCAAAACGGGCAAGCTAGAGGCAGAAAGCTAAAGGCAGAAAGAGATTAAAACGAGCAGAGGCTAAAGGCAAGAAACAATGAATACAATAAGAGCAAAACAGGCAGGCTAAGGGCAGAGAGAGAAACGAGCAGAGGCTAAAGGCAGAGTACAATTAAGGGCAACAGACAAGCAGGAGGAGGGAAATTGGGAGAGAGAAAGACGGACAGAGGAAGAGGTCAGATTTGATACTTACCGCCCACCACTGGGCCACCAGGGATGAGGCGGGTGGAGGAGGGCCTCGAACTTCGATCAGCAACAGCAGTGAGCAGGCAGCAGGCAGAGCACTAGCAGGGAACGCTAGCGCAGTGGGGGAGCGGACCTGGCCTGAGAACAGGTCAAGGTTCGCACCCTCGCCGCGCAGCGTCCTGCATTAAGAAGGGTGGAGGGAGGGAGGAGCAGCAGCTGGGAGGCGGGTGGCGAATGGGAGAGGATGGGGGCGGGGCGCAGGGGAGGCAGCGGCGGGAAAGGAGAGCGGGGGTGGACGGGGGGAGAGGGGCACTGAAAGAAACCAACAGCGAGAGCAAAACGGGCAAGCTAGAGGCAAAACGCTAAAGGCAGAAAGAGATTAAAACGAGCAGAGGCTAAAGGCAGGAAACAATGAATACAATAAGAGCAAAACAGGCAGGCTAAGGACAGAGAGAGAAACGAGCAGAGGCTAAAGGCAGAGTACAATTAAGGGCAGCAGACAAGCAGGAGGAGGGAAACCGGGAGAGAGAAAGACAGACAGAGGAAGAGGTCAGATTTGATACTTACCGCCCACCACTGGGCCACCAGGGATGAGGCGGGTGGAGGAGGGCCTCGAACTTCGATCAGCAACAGCGGCGAGCAGGCAGCAGGCAGAGCACTAGCAGGGAACGCTAGCGCAGTGGGGGAGCGGACCTGGCCTGAGAACAGGTCAAGGTTCGCACCCTCGCCCCGTAGCACCTGCATTAAGAAGGGTGGAGGGAGGGAGGAGCTGCAGCTGGGAGGCGGGTGGCAAATGGGAGAGGATGGGGATGGGGCCGCAGGGGAGGCAGCGGTGGGAAAGGAGAGCGGGGGCGGGCGGGGGGAGAAGGGCACTGAAAGAAACCAACAGCGAGAGCAAAACGGGCAAGCTAGAGGCAGAAAGCTAAAGGCAGAAAGAGATTAAAACGAGCAGAGGCTAAAGGCAAGAAACAATGAATACAATAAGAGCAAAACAGGCAGGCTAAGGGCAGAGAGAGAAACGAGCAGAGGCTAAAGGCAGAGTACAATTAAGGGCAGCAGACAAGCAGGAGGAGGGAAATCGGGAGAGAGAAAGACGGACAGAGGAAGAGGTCAGATTTGATACTTACCGCCCACCACTGGGCCATCAGGGATGAGGCGGGTGGAGGAGGGCCTCGAACTTCGATCAGCAACAGCGGTGAGCAGGCAGAGCACTAGCAGGGAACGCTAGCGCGGTGGGGGAGCGGACCTGGCCTGAGAACAGGTCAAGGTTCGCACCCTCGCCGCGCAGCGGCCTGCATTAAGAAGGGTGGAGGGAGGGAGGAGCAGCAGCTGGGAGGCGGGTGGCGAATGGGAGAGGATGGGGGCGGGGCCGCAGGGGAGGCAGCGGCGGGAAAGGAGAGCGGGGGGCAGGCGGGGGGAGAAGGGCACTGAAAGAAACCAACAGCGAGAGCAAAACGGGCAAGCTAGAGGCAGAAAGCTAAAGGCAGAAAGAGATTAAAACGAGCAGAGGCTAAAGGCAAGAAACAATGAATACAATAAGAGCAAAACAGGCAGGCTAAGGGCAGAGAGAGAAACGAGCAGAGGCTAAAGGCAGAGTACAATTAAGGGCAGCAGACAAGCAGGAGGAGGGAAATCGGGAGAGAGAAAGACGGACAGAGGAAGAGGTCAGATTTGATACTTACCGCCCACCACTGGGCCACCAGGGATAAGGCGGGTGGAGGAGGACCTCGAACTTCGATCAGCAACAGCGGCGAGCAGGCAGCAGGCAGAGCACTAGCAGGGAACGCTAGCGCGGTGGGGGAGCGGACCTGGCCTGAGAACAGGTACATTATTGGAATGTGGGGACCCCCCCAATGTTTCATTAGTAAAAGCTGGGAACATAATCTGTTATTATTATTTAATTTTCTAAGCAGTCCCTGACCCCCTGAGGAGACTTTGTGTACCCCTAGGGGTCCCCGGACCACAGTTTGAGAACCACTGGTGCAGAGAGACCAGAAAATGGTCTTCAGAGTTTTAGGGCTGAACAAGGGTGTTTTTGAGTAACAGGAGATCTGCAGTTTAGTTGTGTAGCGAATTCCCCACTTTATCACTTGCAGCGGGGGTTGCCCCTGAGACTGCCAGCCTCTGGTAAACTATTACGTAATTCTTTATTGGCCTCTTCTGTCTGCAGACAAAAGTGTATAAATGCACTGTTTGACTGAGTTGAGTGGTGTGAGCTGAAGGCTGCCAAATGAGATAACTATAGTCAAGGAGATGTAGGAGAAAAGTAATAGTGGGGAAAATGGAGAGAGAGAGAGATGCAAATTGAAAAATCAAATGAGAGAGGGAAAGATTAGGAAGAAGTGAAATGAAAAAAGTTAGGCAGTTAGAACGAGGGAAGAAAAAAGGAGGTAAGTATGGAAATATGAAAGAAAGGGACAGTGAAAGGAGGAAAAGGAATGGTTGACCAAAAGTGAAAAGAAGGGTGGAAGGAAAGGTGAACGGCAAGAAGAGAAGGTGAAGGGAAAGGTGAAAAAAATTATCGTAAGGGTAAAGGATAAGTAGCTAAAGGGATGAATGAATGGTGAGAGGATGAAAAGATTGATGAATTGAAACATTAAAGAATGATAGAAAAGGTAAAAGGATGGCTAGCGGTTGGGCAAATGGATGGATAGAAGGTGGAAGAACTCTTCTCACTAGGGTCATGCCCACTCACTCAGTGCCATCGGAGGTAGGAGTCAAAGTGGTGGCTATTGCAAATTTCTGGCTACTCTGTTCCTGCGGTCTAAGGGGTTCTGTTGGAGCAGGAGCCTGTGTTCTCCCAGTTCTACTTATTTTCTAATTCAGTCTTTTGTACTGAGGCATAATAAGCAGAGTACAAGAAGTTTTAACATGGGTCATCACGGTATTATTGTTAAGTCCCTACAATTTAGATAGGTTATAATAAGAATGTAATATGCTATATGTGAGCGTTATCAGTGATGATCCTTGGCCTTGAGTAGTGTTGCTAGTTAAGCGGGATTTCAATTGCTAGCAGTAGAGAATCAGCGGCCTATGTAAGAGAAGGAGATGAAAAAAGAAAGAGGAAGATAAATGGAAGAGAAGTGAAAAGTGTGAGGATAGATAGAGAAAGAGTCGAAGCTGTTGAATGATTACCTATCCATCAAAGGGAGTCCGATTTAGAGGAGTCTGTAGCAGATAAGGTAAGTTGGACGTGTTAGGGTTTTATAATACAGTGTTCGATTAAGGGGGGATTTGCCGCTTGAATTAGAAACCTAACTTTGATCAAAGTTGCCTTGGAAAACGCCAAACACTTTAATGAAAACTTTGTTGTCTGTGTTCCTTATAACAAAAACATAGAGAAAAGCTCTGTGACCTTTAGCAGTTTTCTCAGTTGAAATATTGTGGTACATCCTGTGTTTGTTTAAATCTAAGAGATTTCTTTGTGTCATTTTTTGGCACGTTTAACATCTGCTTAGTGCAGGTATTAAAAGGAGGCTTGCATTGGTTTCAGTGGGCCTATGGGTGTTTTGCAGGATTAGCGTAATTATTTTTGTCCCTAATCTTGCAAAGCACCAAACTAGCGTCTAAAATTCTGATGCTAGTTTCCTAACTACCGCCATGGTGTGCCGAATATTAAATATGGCACACACATGGTGGTGTTAGAGGGGTTCTAGGGGGTGCAAGAAAAGTGGTGCTGCACTGCCCCTCAGTTTCTAGAACTTCCTATCAGCCATAAATCCTGGTGAGGTCAAAAAAGATGCAGCCCAATTGCGTTGACATCATTGTTCTTGAGTAGCCATTTTCAAAAATGGACGTTGCAAGAAGCTGTTGCTCTAGGGGTTAAATAAGGTGGCATGTTTAACGGAATATGGCGGTCATTCTGACTCTGGCGGGCGGCGGTTGCCGCCCGCCAGGCGGGAACCGCCATTTGGCCGCTACGCGGTCAAAAGACCGCTGCCGGCATTTCAACCTTCCCGCTGGGCCGGCGGGCGCTAACCATGTTAGCGCCCGCCGGCCCAGCGGGAAGGAGGCCTGCAACACAGAAGCAGGCTCCGAATGGAGCCGGCGGTGTTGCGTGCGTGCGACGGGTGCTTCATGGGGCCCTGTTAGGGGGCCCCTGCACTGCCCATGCCAGTGGCATGGGCAGTGCAGGGGCCCCCAGGGGCCCCAGGACACCCGTTCCCGCCAGCCTCTTCCTGGCGGTGAAAACCGCCAGAAACAGGCTGGCGGGAAGGGGGTCAGAATCCCCAGGGCAGCGCTGCCCTGGCGGATTCGCCCAGCCGGGGGAAAAAGGTCGGGAAACCGCCGGCCCCGGTTTTCTGACCGCGGATGGGCTTGGAAGCACCGCCAGCCTGTTGCCGGTGCTTCCGTCATTCGCGTGACCGCCAGGGTCAGAATGACCCCCTATATGTGTCTTTTTAAAAGGCGACCTGATTAGTGGATTATATTTTGAGAATTTCAGGCATAACAACTAGCGGACACTCTAGTCCACAATTTATAGGTTGCATAGGTTAAGTAAAGCTATAAACAGATTAATGATGAATTGTTTATTAGTGATTTGTGTGGTATAAGATATGCTATTGATAGAATTTAGCTTTTCATGTAAAAAAAAGGAAACAATTATGAATGTTTTCACCCCCATCGAATGTATGTTTGTTTAAATAAATAAAAAGCTGAATAAAAAGTCGATGATTGTTGAGTTTGATAATTTAATAGATTGAGTAGTCAAGAAAGTTTTTTTTTTTACTCAAATTGCTGGTTGTGTTTCATAAATACAGTTAGTAGTGTTTGTTAAAGGACTCAGGCCCGTATTTATGTTTTTTTTAGCGCCGCATTTGCGCAGCTTTTTGACGCAAAACGGCGCAAACCTACAAAATACAATGGCATTTTGCAAGTTTGTGCTGTTTTTGCGTCAAAAAACGACGCAAATGCGGCGCAAAAAAAGTATAAATACGGGCCTGAGTTTTTAGCTGATTTTCCTGCTTTTCTCTATTTCGTGTTATTTGGAGGTTTCTGCCCCAGAGAGGAAGTGATTACACGGGCACGCACAATAGCTTTATTGGTTGTGCTCCTTAAAAGGCAACCCAAGCACCCCATGTTTAGTAGGATATGTTTGAAGTGGCTATCCATTCACACAGAATTGACTTGATAACCAAGGTAAACAGTTGGTTAAGGAGGGCTAGTTTCCAGGGCCCATATTTATACTTTTTGACGCTAAACTGCGCTAACGCAGTTTAGCGTCAAAAAGTTTTGCGCCGTCTAACGCCATTCTGAAGCGCCATGCGGGCGCCGTATTTATGGAATGGCGTTAGACGGCGCAATCAGACCGGCGCTGCCTGGTTTGCGTGGGAAAAAACCACGTAGACCAGACAGCGCCGGCGTAGGGGGAAAATGGCGCATGGGCGTCTTAAAATGGGGCAAGTCAGGTTACGTCGAAAAAATCGTCTTAACCCGACTTGCGCCATTTTTTAACGACGCCCATCCCCCATCAACATGACTCCTATCATTGTAAAGATAGGAGTCATGCCCCCTTGCCCAATGGCCATGCCCAGGGGACTTCTGTCCCCTGGGCATGGTCATTGGGCATAGTGGCATGTAGGGGGGCACAAATAAGGCCCCCCTATGCCACCAAAACAAAATATAAAAAAAAAAAAATTATACTTACCTGAACTTACCTGAATGTCCCTGGGGTGGGTCCCTCCATCCTTGGGGGTCCTCCTGGGGTGGGCAAGGGTGGCAGGGGGGGTCCCTGGGGGCATGGGAGGGCACCTGTGGGCTCATTTTGAGCCCACAGGCCCCTTAACGCCTGCCCTGAGCAGGCGTTAAAAAGTGGCGCAAATGCGCCGTTTTTACCCACGCCAACTCCTGGGCGTCTCTTTTGCCCGGGAGTATAAATACCACGTAAAGGCCTGGGAGTCATTTTTTAGACGGGAACGCCTCCCTTGCATATCATTAACGCAAGGAAGGGGTTCACGCTAAAAAATGACGCACATTCCGGGAACTTTGGCGCTATTCGCCTCTAACGCCATAGTATAAATATGGCGTTAGTTGGCGTTAGTTTTGCGTCGAAATTGCGTCAAAAAAAACGACGCAATTTCGGCGCAAACGGAGTATAAATATGGCCCCAGGTGTTTAAGTTCAGTAGGGGGTCAAGTCCAGGCCAGGAGGGTTACATTCAAAAAGTTTAGGGTGATGCTTAGTTGCAAAATTTCATTTACAGTCTACTCGATATCTTTCCAAAATGTGCTTGTAATTTTCCAAGTAGAGAACATATGTTCAATGTCTCTGTTTGCTTCATTACAATTCCTGTAATTGTCCTTATTGATTAATCCCACATTGAAAAGATTACAGGAAGTTCTGAAGGGGATGTGCAGCAGCTAAAATTTACATTGGGATTTGGAGGGGGCAACATTAGCAATATCAGTAGATTTCCAAATGTTTGTCCAGGAGTGCCGAGTAAAAGGGTTGGTAGTTCAATCTTGCACTGACCTCATTCCATTTCTTTTCCATTTTAGTAATGATTTTGAATTTAGCATTTACAACAAGTTTATAGCTTTTGCCTGCCAATTGGCCCTTTACCAATAACTTATTCAATAAGAAAGTGACGTCCAGTGAGCTTAAAGCATTCACTTTGTTGAGGGCTATGTCGGAATTTGGTAAAATAAGTCTTCCTTGCAGCATAGCGAAAGATAAAGACCCGAATTTAAGAAAAGTGGTGCTGCATCCAAAGCAGCACAACTTTTCTTGTGCCCCTTAGCGCCCCCCCACCGCCACCATGTGTGCACCGTATTTTATAAACGGCACACCATGACGCAGGGTAGAGGTAATATCATCAACATTTTTGACGCTATTGATGAACTGTGCAGGATTACACAAAATGTTGGCGCTAATCCTGCAGAGTACATAGGGGCCTATTGAGAACAATGGTATAGCCCCTTTTAATGACTGCTCTGTGCAGGCGTTAAAAATAGCCACTACAAATGGCACAGTGGAATCACTTGGATTCCATTGTACCATTTTTGCAGTCCTCTTAATGGGGGGAAACCCCCCCCTTGCATACATTATGCCTTGCCCAGACATAATGAGGCTCAAGGGGTTACAAAGTGGCACAATGCATGCATTGCAACACTTTGTAAATATGGTGCGGCAAATTTTGCGTCTTTGGGCCACATTAGTGTCATGAAATATAACACTAATGTGGCGCAAAGAGGCTGTAGGCACTCTTAAATCTGTGCCAAAGGGTTTATGGTGGATAGTAAGTCATTCAGATATATGATTCCTTTTTCTGTCCAGTCTTTCCAGAAGAGTATTGTACGGTCTATTTTAGTGTTTGGATTATTAAATATGGACATTAAATTGGTGTTATGCATTTTATTATTCAGCTTTTGTTAAGGTATTTTAGGGTGGAGGCAGTATCTTCGATTGCATTGTACTTTGCACCATGAGGATTGCCAAATGAGTGAGGGATTTTAAATGATCTAGATTTGTTTGTGCACAGGGGGTTAGGCCAGGCCGTTTCTCTTCAAAGCCATTGTATTCACTGTCTTGCTAGGAGTAAGATTAGGTATTTATGGATATAGGCCCTCATTATGAACATGGATTCCGTTCCGCACCGATGGCGGTGGTGGTAGAAACCGCCAACAGAGGAGCGGTCCGGACCGCCAAATAATGAACCAAACGAAACTCACGCATCCCGCGCACCACCTACTGCCACTGTGGGTATGTGGGTATGTAACTTTGCCCATTCCTCCCTTGTGTCGTAGGTTGCGGTACTTACCATCGTCGTCTTCGTCAGCGGTCTCAGTCGTGTAGATATATATGGCAAGTAGCAAGGCTGTCATGATCTGCAGCTCTCTGTCCATGGCTGCCGCTGCACGTTTTGTTGAGCTCCGGTGAGTGTTTCCTTCTATTTGTTTCTTTTCCGCCTGGCTTTGTGTGGCGTGGTTCCCGCCCCAGAACTGGCGGCGGGATGGTGGTTCATCATTTGATGAACGGGTTGGGCCTTTCCGACGGCCTGTGGGCGGTCTCTGCCATCGTCAGCAGGACTCCTTTCTTGGCGGTGGGTGGTGCGCGGGATGCGTGAGTTTCGTTTGGTTCATTATTTGGCGGTCCGGACCGCTCCTCTGTTGGCGGTTTCTACCACCACCGCCAGCGGTGCGGAACGGAATCCATGTTCATAATGAGGGCCTATATCCATAAATACCTAATCTTACTCCTAGCAAGACAGTGAATACAATGGCTTTGAAGAGAAACGGCCTGGCCTAACCCCCTGTGCACAAACAAATCTAGATCATTTAAAATCCCTCACTCATTTGGCAATCCTCATGGTGCAAAGTACAATGCAATCGAAGATACTGCCTCCACCCTAAAACAGGAGAGACACTTGTAAGTAGCTGATGCTGATACACAATGGACAGACATACACCTACCCTGCAGACACACCCAACAGGCAGCACCGTGCACTAGGCCCATGACCATGGCCCTGACTACTGAGCAGTATAGTGACCTACACCCATATCCTGTCATGCCATTGAAGCTGAGGTTGGTCAAACCTGACAGGGACACCCCTACACCCTTTGGGGAGCAGGCAGTAGCTGGACAGCAGTCAAAAACCCTGCTTTAAGCACCATGAGCCCTATCGCACACACACTCATCCTTCCAGGCTAAAGTATGGGCTGTGAGTACTCACCCCTTTGTGAATGCTGTGCAGCCTTCAAGCGCCCATCCAGGTCTGGGTACGCCACCGCCAGGATCTTTTGCATGAGAGGGGTCAGTGCCCGACGGGCACCCCTACCACGTTGGGAGGACTTCCCCAGTTGGGCCTCACTGATCTTCCGTGCCCAGGGCCGCAGGTCCTCCCACCTCTTACGACAGTGGGTGCTCCGCCGGTTGTAGACCCCCAGGGTCCGTACCTCCTTGGCGATGGCATGCCAATGTGCCCTCTTCTGGTGTGCACTGACCTAGTAGGGAGACACAGAGAAGAAACACAGAGGTCAGGCACCTGCACGAAGGCAATAGCTGGCTGATTGTTAGACATAGGACAGACAGTACTCCCAGACATGCAGGACAGTGGCACGCAGTATTCCATGCACCAAGCCCCATCCTGGCTCACAGGAGCGCACATCAGAGCAATCCACTCCATTCATTACACACACTGTGCCCCCCAAACCCGGACTCACCTGTACCTCTGGCCGGCAGTAGAGTCTGCCGTACAGGGGCAGGACCCCTTCCACCAGTTTCTCCAGTTCTTCCTGGGTGAAGGCCGGGGCCCTTTCCCCTGCACCACTTGGAACATCCATAGCCAGAGGCAGGCCACAGCAGTACACAGAGTGGAGTACTTGTCCGCACAGGATCAGGGACTCAAGTGATCACACGATGCCGAACGCGCGTACGTTCCGCGGTGAAATGCACCGTCACCGCCAGCGGCGATCATGATACGCCAGGATTCCCCATTGGCATCCATGTTAGCCAATGAGGGTGCGAACAGCGGTCAACACCGCCGTACGCTGTGACGTCAACCGCTAGCGTCTTAGGTCACTTTCACAACGAAGGGGCCGAACTACATTGGGCAGACATTTTGCCATCACTTACGCTTCTTGAAATTCAATTTACTCACAATGCTGGGCCTACTAGCCATATGAAACACCTATGCCTCTATCCATAGAGTATATAACCACACATAATTTACTCCGCTCCCTCTTAGTGATGTCAATGTACATCTGTCAGGTTGCAGTTATTGTACAGACACTACTATGAAGAATGCAGTGAATGTGTTTAGCAAATATGCCAGTGTATGTGTGCACATGACTCCTTGTTCTTAACCCTCACAGGTACCGACCCTTGTGGCGAGGAAGGGCACCATCTGTGTACAGACCACTTGTGGATACGGGGACCATGGTGGAGCGTCAGATCATTATCACTTACAGACTCACATGTGCAACTATTCAGGACCTATGTGCATTACTGGATCCTGCACTGACTCCCGGAAATCGTAATTAGCATGCCAATCCAACTGAGGTGCAGGTGCTCTCTGCACTCCATTTCCTGGCCACAGGCTCATTTCAAGTGACAGTGGGCATGGGTGCTGGTTTCTCACAGCCAATGTTCAGCCAGGTACTTACAAGATTTCTAAATGCATTTGTACAACATCAGCAATCCTATGTGCGATTCCCCCAAAGTGCTGAGCTCCCTGCCATCAAGTCAGACTTCTCTGCCTTTGCAAACATTCCCCATGTTATTGGTGCCATCGATGGAACCCACATACCCATCATCCCCCCAAGAGTGAGTGAACAGGTGTACAGAAACAGGAAGAACTTTCACTCCATGAACATCCAATTGGTATGTACAGCAGACCAGTACGTATCCCATGTGAATGCCATGTTTCCGGGTTCAGTCTATGATTCATTTGTTTTGAGGAACAGCAGTGTGCCACAAAAGATGGAACAACTCCACGAGGACAGAGGGTGGATCATAGGTAAGTGTGCCTGTCACTAACTGACACACTGCAGAAAAACAGCCTATCAGACTAAGGACATTCCAATGACGACTCTGTATTGACCATTTCTCTAAGTGATTCTGGCTATCCAAACTTGCGTTGGCTCCTGACACCAGTGAGGAATCCCAGGACGGATGCAGAGAGGAAATACAATGAGGGCCATGGACGTACTAGGAGGGTGGTAGAGCGTACTATAGGTCTCATGAAGGCTAGATTCCGGTGCCTACATATCTCTAGGGGTTCCCTGGCCTATGGGCCTGATAAGGTGTGTAGGATAGTCGTGGCGTGCTGCATGCTGCACAGCGTGGCAGTGAGACATTCAATCCCCCTTTTGGAGGTGGAAGGTGCTATAGGTCCTGATCTGTTACCTCAGAGAGGTGAGGAGAGTGATGGTGAGGATGAGGAAGGGGAAGATGTCAAATCCAGAAACCAACTGATACAACTCTACTTCCAATAACTGTCTGTGACTTCAGCCTGTATATGTGGTTAGTGACTGATACTGTAAGTGTGCCATGTCAACTAGGGGGAATTGGTCATGATATGTGAGTCATGGACCTCTTCAGCATGGTACAGACAGACAATGTAAGAATTCCCTTCTTGACTATTTTGAAACACACTGTACCACCAGCATGCACAATTTGACAATAATGTTTATCCCTGCCTGTTGCATCATTACTCCACTTTGTTCAACATTGAAGACAGGGGACAGTGTTACAGGTAAGATATGTTGTGAATTGGTGGAATACAGTGAAATGTGCTATGTACAGTGATGGAAGTCGTTCTGGTTGGGTGTCCTCAAAACCAACTTGGTGGCAGGCCTGTTTGATATCATAGGTGGGTCCTATTTGTAGTTTAGTACATTATTTAGCCCTCAGCTAAGTGCAATTGGTGAATGGGTGGGATGGTTGCTTGGCAGTAGTAGCAGTGTCAATTGTTGGAAGGGGGCTTGTTCTTAGCTGGGTTTCCAGTGCCATATCTTGGCCTGAGACTACGTTTGGGCGCCTGCTGTGGAGCTACTTAGGGTGACATTGTTGGCCCGTGTGATTCCTGGGAGAGTATTTCCTGTGCTGTGTCAGCTATTTGGGACAACTGTTGCTGGTTGTCCAGGGCTGTTGTGGGGGCCTCTTGTCTGGTGTAGGTGTCTGAGGGTTTGTTGACCAACTGCAGCAGTGCTCCAGCAATGGTGGCCATTGTGTCATTGTGTTCTTTCCACTGCTCCATGGCCTGTTGGTGGTGTTCCAGCTGCATCCTCTGACTTTACTCCAGGGTGGTTACAATCTGTGCCAACCTGTCTTGGGTATGTTGGTATGCCCCCAATACCTCTGCAATGATGTCCTGGGCTGCTGCATCTATCCGGTGCCCTACCCCCTGACCCACTGGGGCACTTGACTTTGCCCTGGCCCCCTGTGCCTGTGTCCCCTGCACAGGTCTTGACGTGCCACTAGTACTGGGGCCCTCATCTTCCTGCATGTTGGGGGTGGGAGACTGTGGCCTCTGTTGCTGTGTTCCACCTGTTTGTGCCCTGGGTCCACTGGTGTGGGCACGCCTTCCCTGGCCTGCTGGTCTTGACTGGGTGTTAGGGGTGACAGTGTTTTCCTGGGTGGGGCTGCTGCATGGTGAGCATCCAGGGCTGTGTGAGGGGCCTGCCTGCTCATCAGTGTCCAGGGATCCTTCACCAGTGTCCTGTGATGTGCCTCTGTCTCCCTGGAATGCTGTGGCACTCCTTGTCCCCTCCATTTGGGTTGCATGGGTGGTGGTGCCTGTTGGGGGACATAGAAATGTTTGTTACATATGCATGAGGGTTTGAGGTGGGCTGTACTGTCCTATTTTGTGCTGGTGTGCCTTTCAGTGGCCTTCAGGGGTGCCTTTGTGAGGTGGGCATTGCATTTAGTGGCAGTAGTGGGGTTACATTGTGGTGGGGGTTATTATTCCATTGTGGGTACGTGCAGGGGTGGGTGGCTGTGCACAGCGGGAGTGATGTGGGCCTGGTAGTGAGTTGTGGGTGATGCAGGGTGGTGGATGTGGTGGGTAATGGATGGGAGGGGTGTGGGTCTAGGTGGGCGTGGGTGGGGTGGGGTGGTGCATGCATTACAGGTATGGTGTATATGGGGTAAATTCAGATGACTTACTCAAGTGCATTCCTCCAGTGAGTCCCTCTGGATGCAGGATGGTGAGTACCTTCTCCTCCCAGTCGGTGAAGTCGGGTGGTGTTGGTGGTGGTCCTCCCCCAGTCTTTTGCACTGCGATGTGGTGCCTGGATGCCATGGCCCGGACCTTCCCCCGCAGGTCGTTCCATCTCTTGCAGATGTCGTCCCTGGTGCGTGGATGGTGTCCCACTGCATTCACCCTGTTGACAATAGTCTGCCACAGCTCCATTTTCC
The DNA here is from genome assembly GCF_031143425.1 of Pleurodeles waltl. Lineage (NCBI taxonomy): Eukaryota > Metazoa > Chordata > Amphibia > Caudata > Salamandridae > Pleurodeles > Pleurodeles waltl. The sequence goes on from NC_090437.1 coordinate 320,853,990, forward strand.
AGGCGATGGGTGTGTGCTGCACCTCGGAACTGAATATTTGAGGCTCCACTTTTAGGATCTCGTCCACCATGGTCCTTAGCTCCCTTTCGGTGAAGCGTTCATTTTTTGGGGGGGGCATGGTGAGGGTGGTGGATGGCATCGGGACTGGGGACGCTGTTTGTGTGCTCCTGTGTGGGTCACTATGCGTGTCCTGTCTGCTGGCGTTCTCTGTCTGGCTCTGGTGCTCTCCATCTTCTGGTCCTGGTTTCCTTGCAAGAGACTGTGGGGTGTGTGTGGGGGTGTTTTATGGTGTTCTGGATGTGTGTCAGGTGTGTGGGTGCTAAGCCTATCCAATGTGTGCACTGGTTGCTGTTGGGCCCACTTGCCGCCCGTGGCGGTCGCAGCCGCCAATGGTCATCCAGCCTTCACTGTCCGCTGAGGTGATTTGTGCATCATTATTTGGAGGGCGGGATGTGGGTGTGCTTGGCAGTGGCGGGGTGGGGTGGGCCGGGATTCCGGCCGACAGGGTCCTGCCGGGGAGTGGTGGTGTAGGAATGTTTGGCGGGGTTGAGTTTTTTGTTCATTACATGGCGGGTTTCCATTTGCCACCACCGGCGGGATTCTGCTCACCGCCGCCACGGCGGTCAACGGTCTTTCCCGCCATGTTCATAATGACCGCCCTAGTCTTGTGATCTATGTTTTTGGGGTGTTTGAAGAGCAATCCTTGCTTTTTTGCCTTTTCAGATGAAGCCTGAAACAGGTTCATCAATCGATTTAAAAAAAATATGTGGGTCGACCATCATTTTGATGATCTCCAAGCTTCCCTACCACATTATAAATTATGGGGTCAGTGATTCTATTTCTGTGTGGAGTGTGGAGTGTCATTTCAATGTAGGCCCTGTAGTATTCTAAACCAGGCACAACGACATTTAATACAACAGTGTTGCCATTTTATGTATGTGCTCATTATTTAGCAGAGTGGAAGAGGTTGCTGAGTGGACAGACCCTTTTTTCATGGTTTAGGGTGTTTCTTGAGTCCTCACCATAGCTGCTAAATATTTTGAGGATTTCTGGTTGATCAATTCCACTTCTTCTGAGAAAATCAACACGTGATCTACATGCGCTGTGACCTTCTGACTTCCAGAGAGGAATGGGATGCCTTTCATTTTGAGGTTTGAGAGGACAACAAGTAGGGGCTCTCTTGTTCATAGGAATGGAAGGGACGTATAATGGGCTACCTTGTTTAGTACCTTCAGAGACATTGAATTTGTCTGATTAAATGCCATTGACTCTAATGCAGGCTGTAGGTTGGCCTCATAAAGTTAATATATTTTGTTCAATAGGAGGACCATATTGTACTTTGGGAGCACTTAATCCAGGAAGGACCACAAGACATTATTGGAGGCCTTTTCTGCATCCAGTGCCATCACCAGGAATTTGAGTGTTTCTATTACATTTGTGAACAATGTTACATTGTTGCTCGCTAGTCTCCTTTCAATGTACCTATTAGCATATTTTGGACAAAAACATATTTTCTAATCTCATGACTAGGTTTTTAGGATAGGTTATACAATCTGAATTAATTAATTAGATAGGTCTGTAATTCTTTGTTTCAATAGTGTAGTGGCCATCTTTATGTATCAATACTATTGTAGCTTCAGCTGCTGAGCCCTTAATTGATCCAGTTTAGCAAAGTAATGGAATACAGATTCTAGATGATCTATTTAATTGATTGTTGCATGAGTTATAAAAAGTTACTGGTAATCTGTTTGAAACTGGAGGGCTTGTGTTTTTAGATAAGTGATTGTTGTGGTGATCAGTTGTTTATTTAGTCATTTGTTAAAATCAATTTTTATTTACTCATCACTATACTATGCCAATAATATTCCTTATTAATAATGGACGAAACCATGAAAACCCTGACCCTTAATGTAGAAGAACTTAATCATCCTGTCATGACAAAAAATATTTTAGCTCATAGTCATACACCAAAATCAGATATTTTCCTGTTCTAAGAGACTACAATTAACAAGAAATGGCCTTTAGCATAAAGACTAACTAGATCCATAATTAATTTTGCTCCCCATCAAAACACAATATAGTTATCACATTAATATCTAAGGATGTAAGTATATTACCTACAGATAATCTAAATGACACTTTGGGAAGGTGGGTTAGCACAAAAATCCAGAAAAATGATACAGAGTTCTACCTAATAAACGTTTACATCTCTACAAGGGCTGATCCTAAATTGTGGGTGAAACTGAATAGAAGAATAAGTGAAGTACCACATGATGCTGCTTTAATCATTGGTTATGATTTTAATCTCTCCTGGAATGACATAGTCAGCAGGTTGTCTTCCTGTAAATACATACCCAACAGCATAGGTTAAAGGGAGTTGTAGTTTGGTGCACAATGCTCATGGTCTGATGAGTCATGACGGTTATCTTGATTATTTTGGCTACATGTTGGTCTAGTGATATACTTATACGTATGGAAGTCCTGTGAAAAAAAGAGGTCTATTGAACTAGGCAGAGCTTCCAAGGGGATAGGTATAGTTAAATTGGGGAAAGGGTAGGAGTAGCTAGAGAGTGATAGAGAAAGTGAGGAGGAGAAAGTCCCACCCCAAACCCTGCCACCCTCAGACATGCCACCTCACCCAATAAAATAGATACCATAGCCCACGAGGAACAAATTAAACATCATGTGAGTAATGTTAAAAAGATAACAATTCAACCTTCTACTATTGCAATTCACATGTTGTGGTTAGACTTTGAAAATATAGGACCAGATTTACTAGGCCCTACTGCCTCCTTACGCCACACTAGTGTAATTTATTTTACGCTAATGTGGCTCAAGAAGGAATTTTTCACCACTCCATGTTTACAAAGTGGAGCAATGTATGCATTGCGCCTATTTTCCACCCCTAGCACCACATTATGCCATCATTAGGCATAATGTATGTGAGGGGGCGTTCCGGCGTTAGGAGGCCCGCAAAAATGGCACAGTGTAATCTACAAGATTTCACTGTGCCATTTTAGGCATTGTTTTAACGTCTGCTCAAAGCAGGCATTAAAGTGACGCACACATTGTAATCAATGGGCCTCATTGCACTTTGCTGCAAGCACCACAATAGCATAAAAAAATGTTGACGCTATTGGCCTAACATGTACCATGGTGTCATTAGGTGGGGTAGGGACGATGCAAGAAAACTGGTGCATCAGCACTGATACGACAGTTTCTTGTAAATATGCCCCATAGTGTTGTAAATAGCTATTGCGTTAGGGAACATTTTGAATAAGAATAACTTTGCAGGAAAGGCTAATTTCAGTACTGGTTGTTATGTAGATGCTGTCAACTTGCAGCTTTAAATCTCAATACACCTAACTACAAATAAAAAGGCTAGTTAAGAAACTGGTTGTCTTCATTTAATAAGAGAAAATATAACCATAGGGTTCTCCTAGGGTGCCTAAGAAAGCCTTTTCTTAGTTAGTGCTACCTATCTTTCGGCTGTTATTCACATGACTCTGATTTCTATCTTGCATACTTACTGACTGCAGATTCTGCATCAGCCATATAAAAAGGGAAGATTGTTACTGGCACATGTTCTGCTAAATGTTTGACACCTCGTGCTTACATGAAACCTGGGTTAGTGCAGAGTTGCAAATCAGTGTCTTCTATGATTTAGAGATTTGTGGACAGGCTACTTCATTAGAAATGCAATAAAATACTCTGTCCACCACACTTTCGGTCCACCTGCCTCATTTAGGCATGGGCAGACCATAAGCTTTCTGTTGATAGAGCCCTCATTAGATCTCTTTATGGAAAGCTTCCATTGACAGCCCAACTCAGAGGTAGCCATTGCAGGAAGGACATTACACTACCCAACATATTTAGGGAGCATGATGTGATGCCCTTTTTTTCTGTCTGTCACCGACAAAAAAACCCTGGTGGTGATATTCAGAAAACAAAATAATGACCTTCATACGCTTGGAGAAAGCTCCCAGGGTTTGGAGAACTCCCAGGACTTGAGGATAATTAGGGGCATATTTATAATGCCCTAGCGCCACCTTGCGCCACATTAACGTAATTATTTATGACATTTATGTGGCCCAACCGCCGAAATCCCTGTGCCGAATTGGCAGGGTGGCGCAATGCATGCATGCATTGCACCACCCTGTAACCCTTTGCGCTACATTATGCCTGTGCCAGGCATAATGTATGCAAAGGGGGCGTTCACCCGGTAGGGGAGCCAGAAAAATGGTGTAAGGAAATCTATGAGATTTCTTTGCGCAATTTTTTACAACACTGAACGCCTGCTGAAAAGCAGGCGTTAAAAGGGGGCTTCCATTCTTTAGAATGGAGCCCTATGTACACTGCAGGAGTAGCGTCAATATTTTGGCGCTACTCCTGCAGAGTACATCAATAGCGTCATGTGAAATGACACTATTGCCCCCTACCCTGCGCCATGGTGCACCGTATTTTAAATAGGGCGCACACATGGTGGCAATAGGGGGTGCTAAAGGGTGCAGGGAAAGTGGCGGTGCTAAAGGGTGCAGGAAAAGTGGCGCTGCACGTCACTTTCCATAAATCTGCCCCTTAGTTTTTTTGTTTTTCATAAAATAAACTCCCTCATTTGGGAATTGTTTTTTAAAAACAAATGTTAAATGCTTGGTGAACAGTCATCAAAACTGACGTCCTTAGTCCACCAAACGTCTTGTATTTTGATAGGAACCACCATGACGGTGATTCCTTTCGATTCAGAGAGATGATACTGGACTGGCAGTCATCTCTATATTTGGCGAACGGTAGTCTGGCAGGGTGATAGAGGTAATGCCATCCATCACCCTGATGAACTGTACTACATGCACCAAAGTTTAAATCAGCACCTATATATCTACAGACATGGGTGTTACATTCAAGGGTTCAGGTGAGAGGGCCCTCTATTTCTAAAATGTATATAAATAGGCTTGCTAATTCTAGGTAGTTTGAGTTGTTGGCTTGCTTGCTGGGTACACACAGCCTTAGCTCTCGTTCTGGAGACAAAGATGCCATTGGTTATTGGAATGTAATGTGGGAGATCAAAGGTGATGTCACTGATTATTTGGTTTATAATGCCATCTGATTTATATTTGACTTGCTCACATGACACATTCATTTATTCAGTTTTTTATTTCACATCTTACGTTTAATGATGCTTCAACTAAAGTTTTAGGGGAATGTCAAAGATTTGTTTAATACTTGTTACTTGTTATTTGAGTGACAAGAATAACTTCCATTTAAAAAAGACTTACAGTTATTTTTTGAGGTTTTGTAATGATACACTTTAGCTCCTGTACAAAGCAATAAGCCATTATGTACGGTCTATGGTCAATCACACTGGATTTGGGTCAATGACATAACACCAGTCCCTTGGCCCGTGAGCCCATAGCACATGGCGTATGTGTAGTGTTCTTGGCATTGGGTTTGGGAAGAACAGAAAATAAGTCCAGTAATTTAAAACATTTTTTTTTACCCTTCTTCGTATGTGTTGTTCAGGAGAGAAATTCATACAATGATTTAAGTCCTTGCTCATAAAGGATTCACTGCCAGTCTTCAATTCTTATATATCTTCTATTTTGTACATACAGATTTTAAAAATAGAATGCCAACCCAGCCATTTTCTTTCGTTATACACAAGTTCTTCATCAGAGCTGCAAAAACATATTCGTTCACATAATTACAAATGTAACATGATACCCTTCTAGGTGGGTGAGGTCTTTGGCTCTGAAAAATAAAACACTCCTTCTGACCTATCAGACACTATGATACTTAAATGGGGTTGCCTTAGTCTCTCTGGTCAGGAACATCACCCCGTGTTTTGAGTATTGTTGCGGGAGGGAGTGTTTGTGCTGTACCTTGGTTAATCCCAATCCCTCTAATTTGTTTATAAATTTAAAATGCTCCAAAAGGACTAGCATGAATCAAGAAAGCCTGTCGTATTTGTGATTCACGGTTTTTGGCCAGACCAGAATGCTATGGGGTCCATCTGAGCAATTGGACTGGAAGTGGGGGTGGGGGGAGGTTCGGGGGAATCACCAGCAGCAGGGACCCCCATGATTGATAATTGCATAACGTGAGAGCAGGGGAAACGTTGGTGGGGGAAGAGAGCTCAGAAGAGAAACTGTCAACTTTTTTTTGGGGATTGTGTTTGGATTTTTTCAGATAGCAAGTACATATATAGTTGAAATAATTCTAAAAGAGAAAAGGGAATAAGATTATACTTGCTAATATTTAAGGATAGTTCAAACCAAGATAACCCAGAAGAATATCGAATTCTTGGTGACATCCTAGAAAGTAGGTATAGAATTGGGGAAAGAAAAATTACTTCATAAAATGAAAAAAGAGAAAGGAGAGGAAAACAGATAGTAGGAAAATTTAAGAAGAAACAAAAAATGCTGAAAATTGAGGAAAAAAAGGCAAAAATCCTTTATGTTTTTCACCAGGTCTACCTGCCTAAGGACTCACATACAGTATTCCTGGAAAGTTCTGTAAGCCAGTTAACAGAAGGGCGTTCCTCAGGTAGAACCTAAAATCCCAGAAGTTAGAGAAAAAGATGCTAAAGCCATGTGACCTAAAAATAAATCTTTGAGTTAAAGAATAAATAGATTAACACAACATCAACAAATGTTGAATTTAGACTAGTCCCTCTTTCTGCCTTTTGACAGACACAAATGTTGTTGCCTAAGACACAAGAGGATGAGTGTACAAATTGAAAAGTGCTTAAACAGGTGCTAGATATGAAGAAGGAAACTCAAACTGGGAAATGAAAGAATGCTGAATAAAACAAGGAACAAATTGGAAAATGAAAAAGAATGACAATGTTATCTTTAAGAAGAAACATTTGTTAAGCCTTGAGTATGTCAACCTTCAATGTATTACAACGATATTGCACAAGGATAGCTAATGTTGTCCCTTTAAATTTATGACCCCATTGTATTCCCTAAGACAACTTGTGAGAGAGACACCTTTTGTGCACAACTGCTTGAAAATGATAGTAAAGTTGTCAGTGGAGAGTAAAGGTGTACTTAGATGCTCTTAGTATGATATTAGTGTCATTTGTATACTAATCTGTCTACGAGGTGATGTTGGTCGCGGGCTGACATACTGTGTTCCCCAACTTCAAAACTATGTTACCAGACTTATCTCTCTCTCCCATTCCAATTTCCTCATGGGTTCATTCTCTTACTAATAGGATACTCTGTCTATCATTGAGTGCATCAGTGGAGCAGGCACGCAACATCACTCCTGCTCATTCACAATACAGGGGTTAATGATCACGATATTTAAAGAACCTTCACTACCGAAAGTAAGGTCAAGCTTTAGTAGCTCAAAGGGAGGACACTACACAACTGTGAAATACCTGTAGGAGCTCATCAGGCACTAAACATCAGTAATCAGGATTATTTTTTAGGATTTACCGCACAGGTGTGGTTTACAGTGATGAACAACATCCTCCCTCTAGGAATGCAAGCGACATGTGGAAAAAGATGGCTGTCTTACATCCATATATGTGTACAAACACAGTGGCATTTGAGCTGCACCTTTAGTCATACGGTTGCCAAGACTGAAAACAACACATAAACAGCATGAGTATGGAAAAAGCAGCCATCCCTTTGGCAACCTGATGAGGTGGCATGCAAACAAGAATATAAAAATAAACCACAGGTTGCCTGCTGGATGTTAGATAATAAATACAAGCAACCTAAATGGGCCATTGGATTTAACTAGAAGAAGAGGGTGAGGGAGGTAACCTTAGGCAGTGTCATGTGGTGTGTGGGGGGGTACTATGGTATATATAAAGAGAGTCTACTTGGAGTCTACGATTGTGGGTAGCCCTCAGGAGTACAATAGGGATCAAAGTAGACAGAGAGGAGAGACAATAGACAATATAAAAATAATCAGCATAAACTAAACTTTTGGAAACTATTCTTCAGAATAAATAGAAAGATCTGTCAACTCACCACAAAATGGAAAAGGACTATGCATCATGAGACACATGGAAGGGCCATCTGGCCAACTGAGCATTATGAGGTAGTGGTAAAGTGTTGCCAGAGAGGCAAGCTACCCTGAGATTATTGCAGCATTGGAGGCAGATGGTCATGATTTAAAAGCAGAAATATTACCTCTAGCACAGTGGTACTTGCCAGACCCAACACTTGAATACAAACAGTGAAGTGAGAAATGTAACCAGAGTAATAACATGGAGGGCTTTATATGTCTGTCAATGGAACAGAGCCATGCTGAGGATCTAAGTCAAGCAGAGTATCTAGTGGACTAACACTGAAGAAAGTCCAGGACAGTCGCTGATTGTTTTCTGGAAATCCAGTAGGACTACTTTGTGTGGATCTCTTATATGCAACAAATTCTAAATAACCCCTTGGAGCAGCACATTGCCCTGTACAGGATTTGAAAACCAGTGGCTTTTTGTAAGATTTATTTCTGAAGCTGAGTATGCTCCTAGTGTGTGCATTTTACTCAAGGCTGGACTGGCTGAACCGTGCATCGGGCATTTCTCCGGGAGGTTGGACAGGGGGAGCCCTTGTGTTCCTGGGGCCTAGGTTTTTAGCAGTGCAGCATTTTTTAAAGCACTGCAGAGTTCCTTGTATGTCCAATAGTTTTCAGGCAACAATAAAAATGTCAAGATAACTCTGGTGATTAACGTACCTGCTGGAGAGTGAGTTTTCTCACATGGCAGTTTTGACTCATCTAAGGTGGTTCAGAGGGTTATAATGCCTGCTGCAAAGAAAGTGTATTATGCAGATCACAGAACAGTAGTTTGTATGCATAGCTCAGTGGGATACTACTTTTGTCACAGAGCTCCTTTTTGTTACTGTGCAGTTCATAAGTTACAATCATATTCTAGCACAGAGGACTATGAACTGCCATCAAAGGGCTACATGCAAACTGCATGATACATGTTAGAAAGATATGTTTTCCCAGACTTTGATTATCCTAACTTTGCTAAAAAGGGTTTGTTTGGGTAGAATTATTTGTTATTATTAAAGTCAACGCTAACCACTGTGTTATGTTCTGAATCCTGATTTTATGCTTCCTCAGACCATGCACTCTTAAAAAATGTCTACCAGTATGAATGATATTGGGCAAAGCACAGTAGGGTAGTAAGGGTGAAAGGCGCCGCACAATCTAGGCAGTAAAACAGTAATTGCAGACAAGTGACAAGATCATAGATGAGTCTGGTGCAACCTGGCCCAGTGCCCTACTACCCTGTAGGCACCAAGAATGGGTATCACAGTACCCAAAGACAAAATTGAACAATAATGGCCACAGCACACAGGAAGTATAGTCCAAACAGTATGGCAGGGATAGTTGCCCCTGGTAGTATGATGTTGAAGTACACAATTGCAAGAAGTCTCAAGTCTTATGTGTAGATGGTATCTTTAATTAACAGATACTGGTCATCAAAGTGTCATCAGCGCAATACAGCCAACACGTGTTTCGTCACGACAGTGACTTTATCAAGGCGGGGCCGTCCGGCCAGGAGGGTACGTTGCGCAGGTAAGTTATGAGGGAGAACCCTATACAATTGTATGGGCTGAGGAACGTCAAAAGTATCTTCTTATAGTGGAATTGTCAATGATGAAAATGAGTAAGTGGTTAGGAAAAGTATTTGAATGCAAGGTGGGCAGGCCCTGATAAGCCTGTGACCGGAACCTGGAAAGGTCGTCAAGACGCGCGGCAACAAGTTGGTGTTGAGAGTAACGTTACTCTCAACACCAACTTGTTGCCGCGCGTCTTGACGACCTTTCCAGGTTCCGGTCACAGGCTTATCAGGGCCTGCCCACCTTGCATTCAAATACTTTTCCTAACCACTTACTCATTTTCATCATTGACAATTCCACTATAAGAAGATACTTTTGACGTTCCTCAGCCCATACAATTGTATAGGGTTCTCCCTCATAACTTACCTGCGCAACGTACCCTCCTGGCCGGACGGCCCCGCCTTGATAAAGTCACTGTCGTGACGAAACACGTGTTGGCTGTATTGCGCTGATGACACTTTGATGACCAGTATCTGTTAATTAAAGATACCATCTACACATAAGACTTGAGACTTCTTGCAATTGTGTACTTCAACATCATACTACCAGGGGCAACTATCCCTGCCATACTGTTTGGACTATACTTCCTGTGTGCTGTGGCCATTATTGTTCAATCCAGTATGAATGATATGTGAAGCATACATCTTGTAGTCTCCTTTTTCAGCATTTTCTATACACTGATTTACACACTTATGATTCATTGTCTTTGTATGTTTGTATGATGTTAAGTGTTCCAACACCCTATGCTGGTAAGAGAGGTGCTATAAGACAAATGAAATGTATGTGGGAGAGGGGCTATGGGGAGATGTGAGGCACAGTTAGCTGGTGAGGGAATCACTGATGAAGCCCAATAAATATTGATGTATCCTGGTGCACTGTAAGTTCATCATTTCCTATGCTTTAAAAACTAACACAATTGAACATATAATAAAAAATGTGTTGTAGAATGCACTGTTTGTGCCATTTTTGCCCAAATTTTAACCCCATTGTAGTGGTTAGGTTCGTTGGCTTTGCACCCTGTGGGGGCTGGTCTGACAAAATTTGGCAGGGCTGCTTTGGGTTCCCAGTTCGGCCCTGATGGTACTTAAGTGCAACAATGTACTCATGTGATACATACAGAGGTAAAACGTTCTGTATTAAATGCCATTTGTAAACAGACAGCATAGTGGGCAGGAAGTAGAATTCACTCTAAAAAACTATGGGGCACATTTCAGAAAAATAGCGCTGCACACAGTGCAACACCACTTTTCTTGCACCCTTTACTGCCTCCTACCGCCACCATAAAATACGGCGCATCATGGCGTAGGGTAAGGGGCAATAGCGCTATTGATGTACTCTGCAGGAGTAGCGCCAGAATTTTGGCACTACTCCTGCAGAGTACATAGGGGTCCATTGTAAACAAAGGTGTGCCCCCTTTTAACTCCTGCTTTAAACGCGGCGTTAAAAGTGCCGAAAAAACTGGTGCACTGAAATCTCTCAGATTTCCTTGCGCCATTTATTCGGGCCCTTCTAATGGGGGAACTCCCCCTTTGCATGCAATGTGCTTGGCGCAGGCCTAATGTAGCGCAAATGGTTACAAAGTGGAGCATGCATGCATTACACCACTCTGTGGATAGGGTGCAGGGATTTTGGCCTTGTTGGGCCACATTAGCATAAAAAATAATGACACTAATGTGGAGCAAGGTGGTGCTTGGGGCTCATAAATATGCCCCTATATATTATAACTCAAATAGCCAGTATAACTACATGACTGGAAAAAATAGCAAGGTGCAGGCTTCACTTTCTGTGGCATATGCATGTGTGTCTGACAAAAAGCATCAAACGTACCACCTCGAAGTCATCCACAACACTTCATACAGTTTGAAAACCCTAAAACTGAATCACCCTGCCACTGACGTTTGTCTACCGGTTCAGTTTCAGCTCACGTCACCCCTTTAAGTGTCAGGGCCTCACCGACAAATGCATCCACAGAAGGCAACAAAAGACCTCAAGTAGACTGTAAGGGCCAGATTTACAAAGGCCTAGTGCCTCTTAGCACCACACTAGCATAATTTTTTTACGCTAATGGGGCATTAAGGAGGCTATGCTCCTTCGTCATATTTACAAAGTGGTAGAATACTAGCATTGCACCACTTTGTAACCTCTTGTGCCACATTATACCTGCGCCAGTTATAATGTATACAGGGGTCATTCCCACACAGGGAGGCCGCAACAAATGGCCAGTGAAATCTACAAGATTCCACTGCAACATTTCTTCTGTCATTTTTAATGTCTGCTCGGGGCAGGCGTTAAAGTGACAGGCCCATAGTAGCCTATGGGCCTCCCTGGTACTTTGCTGCAGTAGCGTCATAATTTATGACACTAATCCAGCACCCTAATCCAGCAAAGGGCCACAATAGCATCATAAATCGTGATGCTATTGTAGAAACAAGTACCATGGTGTTGAAAGGTGGGGCAGGAGTGGCACAAGAAAAGTGGCTCATCAAGACCAATGGGCCACTTTCTTGTAGATCTGGCCCTTAAAGACCACGGGGCACATTTATGAACTGTGTGTGCGCCATATTTCAAATACGGCGCTCCAGGGCGATAGTTAGGGAACTAGCATCATAATTTTTTACAGTAGTTCGACTCTGCAGGACTACCATCAGCAATTTTGATGCTAATCCTGCAAAGCACCCAGAGACCCATTGAAACCAATGGGAGCCTCCTTTTGACGCCTGCCCTGAGCAGGTGTTAAAGATTTTGGAAAAAATTACGCAAATAAATCTTTTTGATTTCTTTGCACCATTTTCTTGGCCCCCCTAACAGGGGAACGCTCCCCTTTGCATACATTATGGCTGGTGCAGGCATAATGTGGTGCAAGGGATTACAAAGTAGCGTAATGCATGCATTGAGCCACTTTGTAAATATGGCACAGTGTTTTTGGCCTTTCAACAGCACATTAGAGTAAAAAAAAGAAGGCTAATGTGGCGTTGGAATGGAGGTAGGCTCTCTTAAAATCGGGCCCACATCACTCCACATCCTGAACCAAAGATACTTCTGCCCAGTAACAGGCTGCTGTTGGAAAGGAAGCAGATGCATAATACCCTGGAATGTCTCTGTTTACTTTGATTTGGTTTGCCTGAAAATTCTTATACTTGACCTGTTACATGGTGGATCAAATTCCATTAAGGTGACCTAAAAAATAAAGGTAAATGAGGCAGACGTTTAGCAGAAGAAAGAATCTCCAGTTTGTGACTCGTGCAGAAAGCACTTAAATCTTACAGTTACTCCTAATGCTACATTCCTGCCCCTCACTTTGTGATTTAACTTGTACTGTTTTTATGAGCGATGGCCACATGACCCCTGGTTTCTCGCCAGTAATGTGCTGACCTGTTTCCTGGACCTAAGCCCACTATTTTATACTGCTAGTATTTTGTGGCTCCTTCGCCTGATATGCAGCATCGGGACAGTGTGGAGAATGGCGTTCTGTGGAGCCTCTGCAGTCATTAGCTGCATCATCAGGGTACAGGACTCTGGAGATGTACTCATGCCTCTATAATGCAAACCGTTGCTTTCGGACTCTGTGTGCATCATCACGGGGTAATTCTTGGGAGATGTACTCACACCTCTCTGTAATGCAAGCCGCAACCTGGAGACTCTGGGGCATATTTAGACTTGTTTTGCGCTGAATTTGTGTCATTTTTTTACGCAAATTCAGTGCAAAACTAACTCCATATTTATACTTTGGTAATTTATGGAGTTAAAGTCATTTTTAGTATGTGGAAACCTACTTTGCGTCAATGAGGTGCATAGTAGGCGTTCCTGTGCAAAAGATGACTCTATGGCCTTAGCACCATGCTAAAATCATGTACGGGGGGAAGGAGGGGTCAAAATGGTGCAAAGCTTGCTTTGCACCATTTTTTAATGCCTGGGTCAGGGCAGGCGTTAGGGGACCTGTGAGCCTATTTCCATGGTGGAACACCATGGAATAAGCCCACAGGTGCCCTCCCCATGCCCCAGGGACACCCCCAACCACATCGGAGGGACAGCGTAGGATGGGGGACCACATCCCAGGTAAGTACAGGTAAGAACAGGTAAGTATTTTTTTTTTAAGTGCCATTGGGGGCCCTGAAATGGGCCCCCTACATGGCTAGGGTGCAATGGCCATGCCCAGGGGACCCTTGTCCCCTCTGCTATCCATTGGGGTGGAGAGCATGATTCCTGTCTTTTCTAAGACAAGAGTCATGTGGTATGGATGGTTTTGAGTCAGAAAATGACGCTAGGCAGGTTAGAGTCATTTTTTTTTACTCTAACCTGCCTAACGTAATTTTTTGGTGCAAAACCCCCTTCTTCTGTACCGCCAGCCCCACTCGACTAATGTCATTTTTTGTGACGCTAGCCTACCCTTTGCACCGGCTTGCACCGTTCCATAAATATGGTGCCCAGCTGGTGCACAGAAATGGTGCAAGCCGGTGCTAAACTTTTTGGTGCAAAACTGCGTTAGTGCAGTTTTGCACCAAAAAGTATAAATCAGGGCCTCTGTGTGCATCACGAGGGAATAAGACTTGATAGATGTACTTATGCCCATCTGTAGTGCAAACCGCTGCCTTGGGTCTCTCTGCACACCATCCATGTAAAGGCCTTGGGAGATGTTGGGAGATGTTGGGTGATGTACTCATCTCTCTCTATAAGGCAAACTATTGCCTGTGGGCCCCATGTACATCATCAGGGAATAGAACTGACTTGAGAGACTATTCATGCCTCTCTGTAATGCATTTCACTGCCTCTGGACCCTGTGTGCATCATCACGGGATAGTATTTGGGAGAGTTTCTCGTTTTCTCTCTCTAATGCAAACCCTTGCCTTGAGTCCATTTGTGCTCTCTGCTACTTGATATTGGCCACAACGGAGGTAGGTAAATTTAACACAAATCCATTCTACTACAGTTCTCGGCTTTTGACTGGCTGGTAGGCGGCAAGCCATGGAATACACCTATGTGGGTGTAGGGTGCAGTAATGACTGACCAAGTTGGCAAATGGTGTTGTCCGAATGAGCTTAAGTCTTTTGTTGTGTTTTGTTCACATCACAAACTACCTGCTCTTTGTAGAACTTTACACCTGCTGTCAGTTTAGCAGCTTCTGCTGTATCAATGGCATTTAAAGGACGTCGAGAGCTGTCCTCTTTATCACACTTGCTGTTGGCAGCTGTTTGCTAACACTGACGCAGTTTGCGGTTCTTGGAGCAAAAAGCGGACTTGTTCAGATATGGGAATGTGACCTTCTTACTAATAATGTCAGACAATCATCAATCAAATGGTAGTTCCGTTGTTAGCGCCTTATTTCCTAATGGTATCAGGGAAAAGTAGCCCCAGTGTTCACAAAAATATGACAACCCTGTGTCCAGTGCCATAACATGATACCCTGAAATAACTGACTGCATCAGTCAATGTCTCATTCTGCCTAATACCACCCAACACACATACAAATCCCTGCAGAAACAGGCATCAGTTAAAAAATGTCACACAATACAACCTTGTAAGATTCCACAGTGTGGCAGAAAAAGCCCATTATAGCTTCAAAATGCTCTACCAAGAACACGTTGCTATTACGCCTTTGCTGTGCAATTTTGCTTTATTTTCATGGTCTGGTTTGACAGCGCAGCTGTTCAGTGGCATAATGAAACTTGAGGAGGCCCCCCCTGCAAAGCACATGGAACACCCCGTTACCCCCAGGGACTTACCTGGGAGCTGTCAGGCCCAGGTACTGTGCTGAGGGTGCCCACGGGAGCTTGGGGGTGCCCTGCATAGCAGGGGATGTGGGAGCCTTTATTACACCACTGCAGCTGTCGCCAGACAATTATGTGAGCAACACTAGGGAGGGGCTTTGGCTCCTCCCCCAGGTTGAGGACCAGGAGTACATGTTTTCATTGGGCAGAAGTTATGTAATTCCACGAAAAAGTGCTTGCCCTCCACCAGCTTTGATGATTTTGTTTAATTATCCAGCTAGCTTAGCTTGAACTTGCATGAGCACACGCATAACATTGTAATGCTGGAAAAGGGTCTTAAATAGCTAGATACCTTATGGTGTTTGTCTTTCTCTGGCAGCAGCACAGAGGGGAGGAAGGCAGTCATTAACTTACATGGCTTTTTCGGTCTGGCTTGGCAGCTCAACTGTCACCTGACTTTTAACCTACACCATTATTGCTCCACATTACTATACAACATTCCTTTAAAGCTAGACCTATTGGCATTGCCCATCCTTGTATCTTTTAATTAAACATGGAGGTGACCTTTGTAGCTTCTATGTGCTGTAGTCTTGCTTGGCTTGTTTGGTAAGCCTAAGATCTGTATAGATCTATCTGCACTTTTTCTGAAGATTGCTCAGCTTCAGTGCACTAGAAACACATGCAAATTTCTGTGTGAGATGCTTCACAAGTTTTAGGATCCTGCTTTTAAGCTGCTGCTTCGAAGCACCGCCCACACACTTGCCTGGCAGTTTGGAATGGTTTGTTCCTATTGGGGAAGTACCAGGACTAATCTGTGTGTGGTTGTTCTCTGTCTGAAATGACATAGTTGGTGAAAAGGTGGAATGTGGCTAGAACAATTGCAAGTGGCTGAAACTTTTGCAAGTATTCCACCCATCACCTTTATGTTTCCCTCAGGAATACATGAGGACCTGTCTAGTCAGACCTGTGTGTTTCCCTAGAATCTGTAGCACCCATGTCCATTGTCCGTTCACATACAACGCAAAGGAGACTTCAATCCTTTTTCTGGTGAAATTCGGTGTGTGGGTTACAAGAATTTGCATAGATATTGTATGAGATATATGTATGTTTGCTTGTGATGCAACATTGGTGGGATGCCTGTACCAAAACCTTTAATAAAAAAGATTTTTTTTAAATGGTGTGTGTAGGTGGAGCCTTTAAAGCATTCAGTACATACTAATTCCATAGGGTGAAGTATTTACGAGAGGCTTTAAATAAGTCTAGGAAAAAAGAAAATGTACATGCAGAAAGAGGTCCTTACCAAGTTTTACCCACATTTTTGCCAATTTCAGCCTGACAAACTTTTTCAAGGGAAAACTGTAGGATGTGAAATTTCTGCAAAGCTCAGAATTTTGAGACCTGTGCAAACTCCTGCTTGTGCAGGATTTGGAATTCTGAACCTCACTCGGGAATCAGGGCCTTAGTATATATTTGACCTCATTACGAGGCTAACAAGACTAGCGGGCTGACTGCCGGCCCACCAGCCCCACATGGAAGAGACAACCTTGGAGCTGGTGGTCTCCTCCCCCGGCCCTATTACGGTGTTTCCACTAGGCTGATTGGTGGAAACCTTCATGTTAGGAGATTTCCGCCAGTCAGTCCAGTGGAAACAGTGTGGTGGCATTGGATTTGGCTCCTCATGAAGCGAGGCCAATACTGTCGCACAGAGTGGGGCCCTCAGCACCCTCAGAATGGGCACTGTCTGCACATTCCAAGGGTGCTGGGGAAGGGGGCACCTACATTGCCCATGACATGGTCATGGGCAGTGCAGGGACCCCCCTATGGACCTCATCACTGCCTTTCTGCCAGCCTTTTCATGGCAAGCACCCCAACATGGAAAGGCTGGAGGAAAGGGGACTTGTGATCAGCACAGTGGTGCTGAACTCAGCACTGCTCTGGCTGACCACAACTTCGACCGCTGCCACCCCACTGGGATTCTTGATCCTGGCGGTGGGAGTGGTCCCCTGGTGGTCCAACCACCAGGGACATATTTGGGCAGTTGGATCACCAGGTGTGCGGCAATCGAATATCCACCACTGCTTCGGCAGTGCTCGCACTGCCAAAGTCATAATGAGGGCCACTGTATGCTAATAGTCTAGGGGCAAGTGTGAAATTTCCTGTGAAGATCAAGGGACTGAAGTGGTGACTGAGGGGTGACTTTGAGAGGCAGAGGAGAGCTTGCACAGTGGAGGCAGGGATTTACCATTTTGCATTTTTGGTGCATGAAACTCTGAAATATTTTTGATGCTGCAACACATGTACCAAGGAAAGTATGTGTATGATTTTTTTGAAAATTGGGAAGGGAAGCCTAGAAAATGCATTAGTCTAGGCTTTCTCTCAATACCAATGACTAACTAGTTTAATCTTTAAAATGCCCCTTCTGATCCACTCCAAGCTCAAGATCTGCGTCAATCTGCAGAGGAGATACTACTTCCATGCTTGCTGCACAGGTAGATTCCATCATGTCAGCCAGAAACCATTGGCAAGAGGCATCTGTTTCACTGCCTTAACTCTGTTGTCTGAGGTATGTTTAGTAGTACTACAGTAGCACCACTACCAAACATACTACAAAATACTATTCACATCTATGAGTGCAAATCTCCACCTCCACCTCTCCTTTCTTTTCTGTGGTCAGGTCCTTTCATGTAGGAATAAATGAGGGTGGGACTAGGGGAAATGGTAGGAACATTGGGTGTATTTTCTACAAAATAGGTGGGTTTTAAAGAACAATAGGCAGGGTTTAAGGAAGAGTTTGAGGAAGGGACAGGCAGCCACCTACAAAAGAGTAAGCCCATTGCTATTCACAAACTGCACCTCTAAATTTACTACAGCTAAAAAGGTCCTAAGCAGTATTAAATGTACTCCAGCTCAGACTCGGACTAAGTCAAGCACCACACATCGTAACCCTCAGATTCTGCAACAAGCTCCCATAATTGGGACATAAACTTAAAGCCCATAGAAATAAAGATAAATAAATAAATTAAATTAATTTCGGATTCAAAAACAACAAAAAAATCTCTCTCTCTCTGTATATATATATATATATATATATATATAAATATATATATGGATGGTTTGTTAGAAATATTCTAAATAACTGTAGAACTCATATTTTAATTGTACAAAATGTATTTATTAACTTTTTAATTTAAACATACCCTAGTGTCGAATATTGTAGTGAAGTATAAGGAAAAGTAAAACGTGAATTGAACTTTAAAAAATAGAACAAATATTTTAAAATATTTTTATGTTAAATTTTATTGTAATTTAATTATATTTATTTTAAATGTAGAACAAAATAAACAACTACAACACTAATAACTTCATGTATAATTAAATATGCAATTATGTTAAATATAATATACAAATTAACATTACTTTCTGAAGTTTAAATCAAAAACAACCCCAACTAAAGAAAAACAAATTATACGTTATTAATTATTAAAAGTGATGTATTAAATCAAAGGTAATATAATTATATTTGACTAAAATAAATGTTACATTAATTTTTGAATTAAAATTATATTAAACATTAAATTAACATGATTTAATATATTTTATATTTAAAATATTGTAAAATATTTATTTATTTACCATTCTATCCTATTGTTTTGATTTTAAGAAAGAACCTTCATTGTTTTCTGTAGATGGGGTGTAGCTTAGTTATTGAGATTGTGGTGTGAATCTCAAATTTCCCAACTAATAATGCAGTGGCCCACAGGGTGAATGTGTGAGGAGACCAATGTTTTGGGTGGATTGTTTCCACGAGGAGAAGTCTCAGTACTGATTTCCGTTAGGTTAGCTCTGAGGCTGATTTAGAGTTTAGAGGACAGGAACTCTGTTGCAAAGGCAACGAAATAGGTCAAGGCCCACCAACCTGATTTTGAGTCGGGTGAACAGCACGTTTTACACAGAAAGAGTAAAATTTCCTCTGCCAGTTTAAAATGTCCTTTGATTGCTCAATGGAGTAAGTGCCATTGGAAGTAAGCTATTTGATTGTACACCCTATTTTGACTGCATAGTCACATGTATTTTTTGTTTTTATTTTTTCAAAAAGAAACTCCTGGTTTGGGAGCTTGTGTTTGAAAAATAAAAGCTTTGGAAAAGTTTGACAGCCAACCATCATGTTTGACGGAGCTATCTGTTATATCTTTCCCACACTGACAGAAACCACTCTGATGGCAGTCCCTGCCAGTACATGTAGATGCCTGGTGGGCTGGCAGACATCTCTAAATTTGGCCGACAAAGTAAAGACAGTAAAGTTCTCTGCCACCCTTTCTCCGTTTACTCCGTCTGCTTAATCCAAAATCAGGCCCTCTGCCTGGAGTGGCACAGTGGACAAAAACAGTGGTTTGGGATGTTGCCCTCCAAGATTGCCTGTAGTTAGTCTATGTGCAAGCATTCATCCCGTGACCGTTTGGGTGTTTGTTTGCCAGTAGTATGCCTGGACACCTGAAATTTGGCTCAAATGTGGCATTTAACCCCACAGAGTGTAATAGTTTACTGGGCTTCATGCAGCGGTGGATATGTTCCCAGTCCTCATTTGGTTTGGAGTTAGCCAAGAGATTTTGATTTTTCTAAAATACTATGTATAGTGTACTTACGTTTAAAGCTTTCAGCTAGCCCTCCTCATCCATTGGTCTGTTTTGTGTCATTCACATTTTTATTCCACCCACTACAGAATATACCATGAGTCTGCATAACTTCATTGTGAGTGACAGCATTCTAATTCTTGAGAAGGAGCACATCCTTGCACAAAGTAGTTTTCTTTAGTGCAAGAGACTGGAGCACATCTGCACACAAAATCGTTTTCTTTAGTGACAGATGGCAATGTATGCCTTTTGAGACCAAAATAGTTTTGCCTTTAGCCATTATCATTTTATTTTTTAAATTGTCTAGAGCCCTGCCGTTTCCCCAAAAATAAAGTTTTGCAAAAACATGATACAAGCACTGACAAAGCCAAAAGACTGACAAGGAACACCATCCCTAATTGACTTTCCTAATGCTTGGTTTGATATGTATTATACTTTGCATGTTTCCAGTGCGCCTCGTCTGTTCATGTGGCCCCAGACATTGATGCCTAGGAGACAGCAATTCTGAGAGGTGGAATGTCTCCAAACCTTGCCTGGGTGGATCGGGAGCAGTGTAGCCGTTTGGTGCTCCCTGCTAAACTCATCTCAATTTTAAGAAGATAAAAATGACAAATTCAGATAACAACAGTATAGAACACATTTGGCCCTACAAGAAGGACAGACAATGAAGCCTTGACCCTTTGGGTTTTATTTTAAGACTTTTAGTTATACAAAGATTAATCCAGTATAGTCAAAACGTATTACCCAATAAATCAGAGGGAAAAGCTCTGATAAAGTACAGAATCAATCAAGAACTAAGTAAGGTTTAGTTGTCAAAATACAGAGACAAATTCCAGGATAGATTTGCGTGCTAAAGTGAGCGGAAAGGGGCTCATTCTAACACATCCGAAAATCACAGTCTTTTATAGGGTTCTAAACAAAGGATGTCATGGATTTCATACATTTAGTACTGTGGCACAAGGTTCACAGGCCCTTGAACGAATCAGGATGAAGTAAAAGGGAAACATTGCAACCAAATACAATTGACAAGTGTCTCATAATTCTTCTACATTAAGTTTCTCACACGCAATCGTCTATACTTGGAACAGAAAAAGTTGACTAATTTGATTCCCCGAGACAGCTAGTTGTAACCCCAAATGCATTTACTTTACAGGGGCAGGACTGGTCACAGAGATCAAGCACCTGGAGGAGTTCATTATAAAAACATAGCACCACTGCCGTAGCGCCAGACACACCTGGGTGCGTGCTCGGGCACGTGCCCGGGCGAAGACTGGGGAAGAGCAGGCCCATCTTCGCCCGTCCCTGCCTGAATGAGGCTGGGCCCACCTTCCTACATTTTGCGCCTAGGGTTAAGTGCTGCTTTGACTACTTATTCATCTCTATAGCACTACTCTTGCCAACTGGCTGTCTTGCTTGTCCACAACGTGCCTCTCTAGTATCCTATTTTCAGTGTTTCCCCTACTGGATCCTCAGGACACATTGAGCACTAAAATAAAACAAAAAGTAACTTGGGCAAAAGAAAGATGGCTCTGTTTCCCCGACCGCCCTCCTATAACGAGCATTGATAAGATGCTGCAGCAGGCGGTGGGGATCATCTCAACAGAAATTGCCTTAACAGAGTGGATGCTGTCTCTGGGCTCAGGTGCGAACTCATCCTCCAATGACCCCCTACTTTACTGCCTCACCAGTTCTAACAGAGCAGTTGCACTTCAGGACAACATTGACACTCAAACATAAACCCTTAGTTCCATCCCCGATTCTTTTACTTCTGGGGCAGCCTGAAGGATTGCATTCAGTCCTCTAAGTTTTCTAATCAGTCCTGTGGTCGCCTTCTGACTAAAGCAACCCCTTGTGCTGACTCTATATTTAAGTATCCTGTCACCCATGTTAGACTATTCTCATGGAATGTTACAGGGATAGCCTCAAAAGCTTAGTCCCCAGAATGGGTTGAGATACACATTCGATCTGCCTTTCTCAAGAAACCTGGTCTACCAAGTTCGTTCACAGTTCTGGCTATGCTAACTTTAGCAAAGTTGCTGTCACAAAAGGTAGGGGCAGACCGTAAGGAGGCTTATTAACTTGGGTGAGCACTGCAGTTAATTTTAAGGCCCAAGAAATAACAATGCCGTTGTTGGACATCCTGTGTGTACTGCTACTTTTTTCATCAGTGTGTGTTTATATCTATAATGCTTACCTAAGGCCAGGGGGGAACAAATAGTGAGTCCCCAATCAATGAACTATTGAATACACAAATGGCCACTATCCCAGTAGGAATGTTGAAGCTCGTGGGTGGAGATTTTAATTGTTAATTTGAACTCCTGGATCCGTGTGCAATTGCATCCACACAGGATGAGGATTGTGTTTGGTCTATCCCTTCTTTGGGAATTCATCCTATCCAGAAGTGGTCCTCCTTAGCACTAGAAATTAATGCTTTAACAAGGAATCAGGAACTGTGGTCAGGGAATGGTACAACTCAGTCTGATAGAGAAGGGAAGCATACATTCAACCAGATCCCAGGCAGCATTCTCATTGACTAAATCCTGGTGAATGCAAGGGCCTGGTCAGTGATTTAAGATATAGCAGTACTTGATAGAAGGGATAGCAATCACAATGCACTTCTTCTTGCTGTTAAGCTTCCCACAGGGAGCGAGAGGGTTAGTGTTGATGAGCCCTTTGACCATAGGGTGCAAATTTCCGTCAATAAGTGTAGTCACAAGTGGTCTACCACGACTTGTTCTAAGGTGCAGATCCAGGAAATATATAAACTTGTTGCACACAGCATAGAGGAGCTCCAGGCACTGGGCTGGGATACCAATCAGGGGGACCACATAGACTCAGTATGATGGGGATGCCCCTTGTTTGGCTAACATTAAGCCTCTGATTCTGATGTTCACAGATGACACCTTACTATTATGAAAGTCACCAATGAGTTTGCAGAAAATCCTACACTGCTTCATGAATTTCTGCAGTCTGAGAGGTTTTAAAATAAATGTGGCCAAAACAAAATATATGGTTGTGAATCCTTGTCCCTTCACAAGACCAAATCCAAGCTCCTAGGGGTCCCTTTGGAACGAGTGAAGAAATTTGAGTATCTGGGGCTAACACTCACAGAGCAGCAAGATTGGAGATGTGACACAGATAAGTCTAGGCTTAAATTGATGCAAAACACGAGGGCACAGATCAGAATGCATTCACCTGATGTCCCCAATGATTCAAATTTACAAACAGCAGGCGGTAGGGTCAGCCCTCTATGGAGCAGGGTTGTGGGTGCCACAAGGATATGGGCAAATTGCTAGCTGTGGAGAACCGTTTCCTCCAACAGTTGGTGGGACTGCCAACTAGCACCCCCTGCTCTCCCTTAGGGTTGATATGGGTCTTAGGCTAATTTCGGAGGTGGTTGGAATCAGCCCTATTCTTTATTGGAAACATATCTGGTCTACTCTGGAGCTCATGTCTGATTGTGAGGGGCTGAAGGAAGTTTTGGGAATTCCCGGCTCAGGTAGTCTCCCTTGGACCAAGTAAGCAAAAGATACCCTGGTGAAGATGGGCTGCGGCAGTCTTTGGGACAATCCCATGGCAGCCTCAACAATTAGCAAATCTTTCCTGAGGATAAGTATAGGCAATGTACTGTGTTGCAACCACTGGTGCATGCCTCACGAGGCACACGTACATATTAATTCCTCTTATTTAAGGATGTTTTTAAATTTGAGCATTTCCTTGGCGAGCCCTCTCAAGCCAGACAACTGTATTTTGCAATTTAGTTATAGTACACTATGTTTTGCACCTTTTACTGCCAAACGGGGTAGCACACACAGGCAAGCAGGAAGTGTATGCCCCCGGTGACAGAGGATACTGAATGACATATTTTGTTCTTCTGCCCTGCCTACCAAATGGGTAAAAGAAAATCGCTTATACCGAGTTGCTGTATCCTTGGGGGGAGGACATTTGCTGAAGCTCTGCGAATTGTAAAATGAGACACTAAAAAGAGCTTAGTCTTCACTGTATCTCTCTATCTACTATCTGTGTGAAGAATTAGGCAAAAGGTGTCCCTAAGGCCAGATAGTCTTGATCCTCCATCTGTGTAAAGACTGGGAAATTGTAGTTAGGTGATAGAACCGGTTTATTTTGTTGTAGGATTGTTCATTGTCCTGGTTTGACAAGTGTGTCTATATTTTGTATCACTGTTGGAATTTCTTAAATTATTTTACATATTATCTATGTTTTATTCTACAGTTTTAATGTGATGTATCATATTTATGCCTTTATGTCAAATTGCTGAAATGAAGTATTTTTAATTGAAAACGTTGCATAATATGTGTTTTCCGTGGGACAGCTAGGTTTAACCTGGAATGTATTTGCATTGTTTAGAACAGTCTTTCTCAGCAAAGCACATTTAATTTTAACTAGTGAGATATGAAATGCGTGTCTATTTATGTGATACAACAAAACGTCATAGTAAAAGAAGATGCCTGAGGCTTAGGGCCAGATTACGACATTGGCGGTCCTAGGTCACCTAAAAAGTTAGATTTTGAGTCACAATTCTGACAATGCTACTTCACGAAAATTGGCGTTTTCCAGTCCAAACCATTTGGTGCCTTTAGCTTGTTTCCTGGGTCACATGACTAGGTGTATTTAGCAGTTGATCTACATGTCTTCCTCCCCGACAGCTACAAAACAGAAGGCCTGGTTTTTGGCTGAATGGGCTATTCTATGCAGTACCGTGCAGCACAACCCTACTTGCACTTCAAAGACACTGCCTCAGCTCACACATAAAGAACTTCATATTAGCCTACTGTGACTGCACAGAGACTGTGACCAGGACAGGGAACCAGGAAATTGCAAGCACCTTGCTGAGGGGGAAACTCCAGAAGCCTCTCCTATGTCAAAGCTAGCACCAGGTACAAATACAAACCCTCAGACCCAATCTCCAGTACACTCCTGAACCTGTAAATAATACAGAAGAAGGACTGCCCTGCTGCCAGAAGACTGCCCTGCCTCAGAAGGAAGACTAGACATGCACCTTTCATCATAGACTACCTGAGTGACTCCAAGGGCCAGTTAGATGCCCACCTGTTATGAGGGACACAGGGACACAACAAGCTCCAAAGGTCTCCCTGCAAATTCCCAGCTGACCTGCTGCACTGGACCTTACTGGATCTGTAGCTAGGCCTGCCTGAGCCCTGCTGAACCGCTTCTGGAGTGAGCTCCTGATCCCCAAAAGGTGTGTCCCAAATCCTGGACCTTTGATGTGGCATCAGTTATGCTCCTCTTAGCAGAAAAGAAGAAATCCAGACGTTTTGGGCTCTTTGTGAATGCGAAAGGGGGCATTTGCACAAAGATTTTGTAACCCATGCTGACACTCAACGTAAAGCTGGAGTGAACCCAACTCTTCAAGCTACACCATTCCTCAGGTATGATCGGCAATTGGAGATCTGCAGTTTGCACTACAGCATCGACATCCCATGTGACGGCGAATACAAAGCTTTAGCAATGACCGTCCGTGATGTCCGACAGTATCTTCGTGCTACAGCGGTGATCATCCACAATGCTCTCCCTGCTCCTCGCTTCCTCATCCACCGCAAATATTAAGGTCTTTTTTTCAGCTGGACTTACCTGGTCTCTGTATCCAACCCATGCTCCATCGCTGTTTGCCTGAACTTGTGGCTTGCACAACAAGATAACCGCAAGTGACAATTTGTGCTTTTAGGAGCTATACTTACCTTAAATCTTTGAAATTGCATATCTCTGGTTCTACTGACTGCAGTTTTGCCATTTTGGTGTCAAATAATGTATTACATTTTACTCTGTTTTTCTAAATTGGTGTAAGTTTCTTCTTGTTTTGTGCTTTCACTTTATTACTGTTGTGTGTTGCTTACAAACTCTACACACAGCCTCTAAATAAAGCCTGACTGCTTTTGTGTCAAGCTGGCAGAGGGTTCCCCACAGGTTAACTTATTGACTTCTTGTGGTTCACCCTGACAGGGATTGTGGCTGTTGCTTGAGAAGGGCTCACCCTCCTCAAAAACAACCCAATTTCTAATAATCATTATTTAGTGTGAATTCAGCTCAACTACTTACATCTGCGAGCCAGTGTATAAAGTCACTTTTCAGAGTAGTGTCAATGTGGTGCCATGATATGCTTCCAGTTGGGAGGAGCATGCACAGTTTGTAACTGTATTTACTGTAAATTTAGCCCTATTAATTTAGCCAATTAATATACTTGTTACAAAATACGTGTTGGCTAGCTTGTTGGAAATTGTAATTAAACACAGCTTTTATTGCCTCTTCAAATTAATGCTTAAATTAAAAAAATGAATTTTAATGGAAAAACTCTTATGAACCCTTTTTATATTTTCTTATTGGTAGAGCTTGGGAGGAGGGTCTACATCCATGAGGCGATTGAGCAGGTCTGGATTTGGGTCCTCATTCCTTTTTGACTAGAATTAAATTAATGTTTTCAGGCATTAGCTACTTATAAATGTTAAGCAGATTTGGCATAATCAATAACCATCAATCGAACAGCTCAAAATGATGATCTTCAAACTTACAGTCAGGAACATGCACCAAGAGGGGGCAAAATAAAGACAAATCAATTAATCAGTAGTGTAAATAAATTGGAAAAGTAATCCACTCACAACTAGCTTAATAGGGGTCTGCAGAAAAACCCCCAATATGAGACAATTATGTGAACAAAGGTAGTCTAAAGTGTTCATTGTAATCAAAAGTTCCATGCTCATCATAAGATTTGTATATTTTAATAGACAAGGATAGGGTGGAGGGTGGTGTTTTCGTACGGCATTTTCTAAAAAGACGTCAAGTCACAAAGGCTCATTCCAAGTGAGAAAGCAACATAAACACACATGCATGCATCTATTATCCGTTTATCTTCTTCTCTGCCTCTTGATCTTTAGCTGGCGTTCAGTCTGGGACATAGCTGATCAGGTTCCCGCTCTTATCATGTCCATGTCCTTTTGTTGCTGAAATTCGCATTTCTTTTTGATCTTGATGAATAAGTCAGAATACAACAAAAATAGAACTATTGCTCCACTGTCTTGCCCCTACCCCTCCATCATCCTCACCTGCAGCCAAACACAGTTATCAAACAACAAATCCAGACATCAATCCCAGTGTGGAATTTGACAGTCTGTTGTAGTTCCAACATTTCCCCAATATCTTAGTGAATTTCTGCAGGCATCATAGACCTGTTCCTCTTCTTTAGCACACTAATCTATGCTCACATACCACACTTATCAGTGTCAGCAGATATGGTCGATTCAAGGCTCATGCAATGTTCATTTTAACCACCAGGTGTTCCAATCCCACAAGATCTCGGTCTCTTCTAATATCCCCAAAGTCCTTTATTATCCTCAACAGGGCCAACTTCTGGGTCAATGCAACTGAAAAACCTAGAACCGTTAAGAGGGCAGAAATAATCCTGTCCAGTAGTGGGCAATCACAGGACACTGCCCAGACCATGTGGTAAAAGTCTGTGACTGAGGATTGACAACGAGCACATCTAGAATCAGGGAGGATAGTAGTGTGTCCCAACCAGTGAGGAGTCACATAGATTTGGTGGCGGTAGTGTAACTGGATCAGGTGGAGCCCTGCAGAGGTCGCCAGAACCCTAGGGGCCATGAGGCCTCGCACCATGCAACCTCCTCCAGCTCTCCCACCCAACCCTCTCATTTCCGTTTCAGTGGGTCTAGTGTCTCCAGGGCATTGCATGCAAAGGCTCAGTATAGCTGGGAGATACACCTACCCAACTTCCCCATCAACAAAGGAGCCTCAAGGGGGCATATTTAAGAGCCCCTAGCACCACCGGAGCGACACTTTTTCTGACGCTCCGGTGGCGCAATTCCCTGCGCTGTATTTAACGCCACCTTGTAAATACTGCCCCTTCAGACGCACAGCACTTTGCGTGGAAGGGGTATGCAATAGGTGTTGCTGCGAGCATGCCACAGCAGCAGCCACTGCATTTTGACATTGTCCCAGATTTATGAGTTTTCGTAAATCAGAGGCAGCGCCAAAATATAATGTCACCTCAGGGGTGGGGTTAGCATGGTGCAATGAGGAAAAATGCTTTCATTTCTCCTCGTTTTTTGCTCTTTCTATGTGTGCTGCAGAATGCAGCACACATAGAAAGAGCAAATTGCCATTTAAGATTGTTTTTGTGAAGGAAGGTGATCCTTCCTGCACAAAAACAATCTCCCGCTCAACGCAGCCATCCTTCAACTATGGTGCAAGGGTTGCTGCGTTGGCGCACAGCAGCAGATCTGTCCCTTAATATTACAATGACATGCATGGTTACTTTTCGGTGTTGTACTTAGATTGATCCCTGAGAGGATTCTTCTGTTTCATTCCTAATATTTTGTTTCTGATTGATTCCTGACAAGAAAAAATTCCTGCCTTATTCTATTGTGTTTCTAGAAATGTGTTCCAGGTTCATACTTGATACCCATGTTTACATGTGCATTTGGGTTGCTCTTGTGTTTCCAGAAACTAGTCATCAATGTTACATCATTGAAGTCCTAGGGATTGTGAAAAAACAAAGCATCACACAAAGAAAATAATAGCAAGTGACTCGTGTCCGTTCATTTGCAGAGTGTTAAGAGTGTGCTGTGCAGCTGGTGGTGAATTTCATTGTTGAAGATATATTTCTAAGCATGGTCTTGCAGGGCATTGCCATTTACCAACAGCATAGTTTCCATTGAAATTACCACAATGGCATGAAGTTTTACTGAAACATTATATTGTGCACACCAATAATGTGTGGAAATGGGTGTTAAGCAAGTATTTACCATTTGCACATCATCAAGTAAAGAGTCTTGATTTGTTTTGATTCCCTTAAAATCTATTTCCATCACACTTCAGAATTCCAAATAATGTGCTTCCTTTGAAATTTCCTAGCTGCTGATAGACTTTCAAATATTTTTGCAATTATTTTACAAGTTTTTAAATAATGTGTCAGAAACAAAACTGACGGCCTGTATCCTTTCGTTTCACACTCCTTGTGCACCACAAAGGTTGTCAGATAGTTCACAAAATCCTCTAACTTATCAGTCAGAAAAAGTAAAGTAAATACCAGTTTCCATGTTAAAGGAACAAGCCAGCAATTTGTCAGAGGGTATAGCCTGACATTTGACTTCTGTCTTTGGAGGCACAGCACATGTGACAAGATGCTGCAGCACCCAGGCCCCAGCACCCCTACTTCTAGTGCCTATGTTGGGGATGATGTTCTAAATAGTTCTGAGGTGTCCATTGCTATTCGGAGCCCGACTAGGTTTGTGAACAAGTGGTGTCAGTAGTGTAAGGAATGTGTTTTTGTTAAGAATTAGTGGTTTGTGATTTACCAGTTGGGCCGGGGCTAGTACTAAGGTAGTTTATGCATCTTTCAATGCAGCATGCAAATCCTTTCTGCAACAGATGCATATTAGTGATATATAGCTAGTACTGGCATCAGCAATCGGTGCACTAGTAGCCCTTATATGCGTGTTTGAAAAGTGTTGGAGTGTGCTGACAAATCTGTCTGTATACAATCTGTAGTAGGAGAGGTATGCAGCGCATATTCGTGCACAATGTGTTTTGTGGTTGGTGTCTCTTGAGCACTTGAATCATCTCTGCTGGTTTGAGTGTGCTTTGAGTCTTCTATATAATTATGTTTTTTTTCATGTTATGCTAGTGGACCTTTGGTTACAAGTGCATGCTGATGGGCGTATGTTTCTACCTAACTGCTGTGTTCGAGGAGTGCGTGATATTCTGACTGCTGTGCACTGCTGGTAATGTGCATTTGACAAATGAGGTGCAAGTAGAGGTATACACTGTAATCAGCTCATTTGTATCCAGCAATCTAGCGCACATATGCAGTGTTGGATGTATACACAGAGTTCTGTTTATCTTCTATTATTGGGGGCAAGAAAGACCAGTAATTAAAGCTTTCATTTACTAAATGAGGTGGTTAAACACTCGGTTAGGTCAGGAGATTAAAGGGACAAGTCACTATATCCACTTTCCTGTCTCTGAAGCAGAGGAACAATATGCAGAACCATATGTGCTCTTGTCTATTTCTAAACACATTAGTGTGCTTGTAGATTACCAGGGATTACCACCTCTATGTTTGGTAGCTGAAGGCAGTATTTAATTTGTAATAAAATAAGTGCCATGTCCCTCGTCAAAGTGCAATTGCAGCTTGCACCACTAATTGTCCCCTGCCAGTGCTACCAATGGCAGTGCCAACAAAACTACTAACCAACACACTCCTACAAGTGGAAAATTCAGACTATTCCAGGCAGTGGCATAAAAAAACATGAGGTCCCCCGTGAAAGACAGGCTGAAGGCCCCCCACACTCTCATCAGTAGGGCTGAGGAAGCCCCCTCCAGTATGTGTAAGCCTGGGGGCCCCGCCGCACTGCGGGGGCTGTGGAGGCCTCCGTTACACCCCTGATTCCAGGCCAGAAATCTGCAAGAATAGCTTGGGTCACAGGTATTAGTCATTTTAATGTATACTGAATTAATAAACCTGTAGTTGTGCTTATCTCTAGATTCATCAAAGAGCACCACCATGTGGCAGATTGTCACGAGTGCTGGTGTTTACATTTAAGTGCTTGTGCTAAACACCAGACACCACTGGCTCAAATTAAGCACTGGCTGAAGGTGATTAGAGTCTGAATTTTAAGTGATTTTTCGACTAGCTGTGCCACATTCTGCCATTACAAGGAGCTGACTTTCTTCTCTGCTGTTTCCTGCGTAACTGTTGCTCAGCCTGCCTGATTTCTTTGTCAAACCTGCTTATTGCACTGTAATTCTGTAACTGTGATTGGGTGAATTACAAGACCGCATAATGATAGTAGGCAGGGGCACAGTTTGCCTTCGAGCCAGCATATTACTTCATCATGGAGACTTCTTAGGTCTTGCTGGATCCACTTGAAGAAATTCAATACAACTCAAGTAATCCAGTGTCATTTCTTGCATTAGTTCAGTGTATTTCTCCCCATAACACAGAGCCATTCCCAGCAGAAGTGCCTGTCAAAACTGTAGTAGATACAATAATTACACCTGACATTTATATATCTGCTTTAGGAAACTAGACAATTAGGCCCAGATTTAAGAGGGCCTAGTGCCATTCCAACACCACATTAGCATCATTTTTTTTACGTTAATGTGACGTTGGAAGGCCAAAAATGCCACACCATAGTTTCAAAGTGGCACAATGCTTGCACTGCGCCACTCTGTAACCCCTTGAGCCACATTATGCCTGTGCCAGGCATAATGTATGTAAGGGGGATGTTTTGGCACTAGGGGGGACAAAAATATGGCGCAAATAAATCTAAGAGATTTCTTTGCATCATTTTTATCAGTAATTTTAACGCCTGGTGTTAGGGGGGAGTTAGGTGCATCACCACTCTTCATAAATCTGCCCTTAGTTTGTGTGAGAGAGCGAGGGGGAGAGAGACAGTAAGAGAGAGAGAGAGAGAGAGAGACCTCAGTTGTCATATGAGCTGTGGCTGGGCTCAAGCACAATCAAATAATCAAAATCTAGGTGCATATTTATACTTGGCTTGCAACGTTTTAGCGTAAAAAAAATTTATGCTAATGCGGCTCATAGCTAACTCCATATTTATTTTTTATGCTAGACCTGCCTATCGTCAAAATATAGGGGTTGGCGTCATATTGTGGATGCAGCAAACTACCTTGCACTAATGAGATGCAAGGTAGGTGTTCCCCTCCACAATATCATGCTAACCCCCTACCGCCTTATTTATACTCTGGCACAAAAATGAAGAGCACGAGGTAGGAGGCCCAAAATAAAGCTGCTAAGCCTGCTTAGCTCCATTATTTAATGCCCGAATCAGACCAGGCATTAGGGGACCTGTGGACCCATTTCCATGGCTAAACACCATGGAATAGCCCCACAGATGCCCATCCCAAGCACCAGGAACACCCCCACTCACACCAGAGGGACGCCATAGGTTGGGGGACCCCATCCTGGGTAAGTAACTGTAAGTTTCATTTTTTTTCTGTGCCATTGGGGGCCCCTTACATGTGGCCCCCTGCCTGGCACTGGGTATTATGTCCCCTGGGCTGTCAATTGGGGTGGTGGGCATGACTCCTGACTTTACTAAGACAGGAATCATGTTTCGGTGGTAGTGCATCAGAAAATGATGCTAGGCTGGTTAGCGGCATATTTAGTGCCGCTAACCAGCCTAGCCTTATTTCTGGCCCACTAGAGCCTTTTCCACCCCCCCCCAACTCCACCCCCGGCTACCGTCTTTTCTTTAGACGCTAGCCTGTCCTATGCACCACCGTGCGTCATTCCATAAATATGGCGCTGGCTGGCGCTTTGGAATGGCACTAGCAGGCACTATGGATTTTGACGCAAAACTGCATTATTGCAGTTTTGTGGCAAAATCCATAAATATGGGATTTAGTGTATAAAAGTAAAAGCAGGATTCTGCCAGGAATCCCAGGTTTATCATTGATAGCTTGGTAGCTTAACACATTAATAAGGCCCTGCTCAGAGGTAAGTACACGTGGCACATGTACAACTACAGAAATCAACATCAAAGTTGAAAAATAGATGTGTTACAATTTTTTAAATGATTATTAAAAGGACAGAATGTAATGATTAAAAAGTCACCAAAATGAAAACAAGCACTTGCGTTGCAATAGGCCTCGTCTTTGCTTGAGTTAGAGGTATTGGCATTGTTAATTCATAACTGGACTTTTCTTCCCACATAAATTGGTCAACCCTGCCTTATACTGTCATGTTCTCCTGCCAGGTAATTCTAGTGGTCCTGACTATAACTTAAGCACTTCCATTTACCCTTTTCCTCTATCTGCAGCAAAAAAAAAAATATTGTCATTTAGCATCCTAATTTAAATCTGCCATGCTAATTGCAATAGAATACCACTTTCCCCATCCCACCATCAGAGGTGCTGGCTGGCTAACACAATTCCCCATAAAAAGACACAGCACTGCAACAGAGGAGAAATAAACTAGAAGGGTCATCCAAACATATCAAGAGTGTTCAAACAATCATAATGTAATAAGGATGTTAAGTTGGCCTGAATCATGGTCATAATTGTAATAAAGAGAGTTTATTAAAACATATACAATTATCACATCAATCTTTATCAGAAATATTTTTGGGGAATTAGACTCTAATGCTCAAAACAGCTCTTAGAAGGCACCAGAAAAACAATGTCATGTGTAAGAAACACGGTCATGTAATCATATTGTTAGCCTCTAGATAGCATAACCCCATGAAAGAAACAGAAGAAAGTAATGCAGTGTAACTATATACTTAGCCCCTAGAGAGTATTTGTAGAGCTAGCAGGCCTACTGCAACGATATTACAAACAGTGCCTTTCCCAAAAAAATACTTCTGCTAGCTCTAAAACAAAAGTTCTAGCCATGAGAAAGCTTAAAAGACACTGAATGGTGGGAGGGTTATTATTTTGGGGTCCTCACTAACCTAGTGTGGGGGCCCAGAGATGATGTACACAGAAAGAGTGTTTTGAAGGTGATCCCATTGTCCCAGAAATACCACAGGCTGAGTTATGAGCAAAATGTTTTTTTAAAGTAATGCCCTGCAAAGCATTATAGAGTGAGTTTTCGTGCCACAAATATTCTAGTATGTTGACTGAAATGCTCAGGACAGCCCCTAGAGGAAAGCACAGTAAAAATATCATTTGGAAGAAACAGGGGTCCAGGATTATATGACGGAACACCGAATTAAAAACAACTACTAACCTTAACAACGAGGTCGGAACACCGACCTCGTCCTTACTACTAATGATTTTACCACGAATGCCTTAACAACGATATTTCGTTGTAAAGGCATTCCTGATAAAATCATTAGCAATAGGCACCATTCACCCTACATCCCTCACCCCACCCCCCCAACCCCACCACAAAACCTAAAACCCGCTGACCCCCCACCCACTCCCCAAAACCAAAAACGCCCCACCCCCCAACCCCACCCTAAAACCTAAAACCCCCTGACCACCCACCCACTCCCCAAAACCAAAAACGCCCCACCCTCCCAACCCCACCCTAAAACCTAAAACCCCCTGACCCCACACCCACTCCCCAAAACCAAAAACGCCCAACCCAACCCCACCCCAAAACCTAAAACCCCCTGACCCCCCACCCACTCCCCAAAACCAAAAACGCCCCACCCCCCAACCCCACCCCAAAACCTAAAAACCCCTGACCCCCACCCCCTCCCCAAAACCAAAAACGCCCCACCCCCCAACCCCACCCCAAAACCTGAAAACCCCCTAACCCCCACCCCCTCCCCAAAACCAAAAACGCCCCACCCCCCAACCCCACCCCAAAACCTAAAACCCCCTAACCCCCACCCCCTCCCTCCCCAAAACCAAAAACGCCCCACCCCCCAACCCCACCCCAAAACCTAAAACCCCCTGACCCCCCACCCCCACCCCAAAACCTAAACCCACCACTTACCATCGCCAACTCCCTTCTTTGTACCTTAACCGCGCATGTTCGTTGTTCTGAACATACGTAGTTAAGGCACAAAAATACGAAGTCGTGGTTAAAAAAAGCGTTGTTACGCTTTCGTTAACCACGACTTTCGTAATAAAAAAGTCGTAAAAAAGGATGTTTCCCGGGGTCCAGATTTATACTCTGTTTGCCCCAAATTTGCATAATATTTTTGCGCAAGTTTGACGCAAACCTAACTCCATATTTAAACTTTGGCGCTAGACCCGTCTAGCGCCAAAGTTATGGAGTGATTTTGTGCTTGCTGAAACTACCTTGCATCAGTGAGATGCAAGGTAGGCATTCCTGTGCAAAAATTGACAATATGTCCTTAGTGCAATATTTATTCTGTGCTCAAATCACGCATGGGGCCTTAAATAATGGTGCTAAGCTTGCTTAGCATCATTATTTAATGGCTGGGTCAGGGCAGGCGTTAGGGGACCTGTGGGCCTATTTCAATGGTCAGAGACTATGGAATGGGCCCACAGGTCCCCTACCCTAGACCAGGGTCACCCCCATCCACACCAGAAGGACACCAGAGGATGGGGGGAACCCATCCCAGGTAAGTTACGTGAGTATTTTAAAACAAATTCAAAAGTGCCATGGGGGGCCTAACTTGGGCCCCCCTACATGGCACTGGGCCCAATAGCCATGCCCAGGGGGCACAAGTCCCCTGGGCATGGCTATTGGGGTGGTGGGCATGACGCCTGTCTTTACTAAGACAGGAGTCATGTCCATGTGGGTTGTACGTCAAAAAATGATGCTAGTCTGGTTAGGGGCATTTTTATGCCTCTAACCAGACTAGCGTCATCCTTTAATGCACAACCGCCTGTTCCCCCTACACCTCCCCCACCCGGCTAGCATCCTTTTTGATCACGCTAGCCAGGCCTTACTGCTGGCTACCGTCATTCCATAAATATGACACCCGGCCAGCGTCTTGGAATGTCGCTAGCGATTTCCCGCAAAACTGCATTAGTGCAGTTTTGCATGAAAAAGTATAAATCTGGGCCATGGTTCTGCAACCGTGCAGTCAGCCATTAATGAGCATAACCATACAAAAAAATTGTGAAAAAGTAATGCAGTATATTTAACCCCTAGAGAGCTTAGTGCCGTATACATTTTCAAGGCTAGCAGACCTACTACAATGATATTATAAACAAGACACATTAAACATAACTTCTCCCACCTATAAAACAAAAGTTCTACCCACAAAAGAGCTTAAAAGTATATAATGAATGATGGTAGTGGTTATTATTTTGGAGTCCCCACTAACATCGTGTGGGGATCCACGGATGATGTAGACAGAAATAGCACATTGTGGGCAATGTTTTGAAGGTGGACCCATTGTCCTAGGACTACCACAGGCTGAGTTCTGAGCTGAAATGTTTTGTAAAAGTCATGCCCTGCAAAGCATTATGGGGCAAGTTTCCCAAGTGCAGTGATTATTGTAGTATCGGCTCTGCCATTGTGCCGGAGAGCCACTTTCGTTTGATGATTTCTGTTGTATGTAAAGCATTTACCAATTTAAAGTGTTTTAAGGGGAGAGCCACAAGAAATGACTCTGGTTATGTAACTGTGAACAATGTGACCAGCACTCCAATACCTCTGATCAAGTTCATGCTGATGTGCCTGTTTACACTGTGAGCACCATGGCCACCATGCAGCTTGAAGGGGAGAGACAAACGAAAAAATTGTTTGTTCATGCTGAAGTATATCAGAAATCGTGCAATCATTCATGTAACAGGGGCAGTCTGCAGGGTCTGACAAAGACAGCCCCAAGGGGGGACAAACATAAAGCATTTATCAATGACATCAAGTGATTTTTTAAAGGAAAGCTCAGGAACAAATGAAAGTGATAGGTGTAAGATGGGCGTGGTTAAAAGCCCACAATACTTACAACAGGTCAAATCATTTGCGTGCTCAACCTAAAAACTAACATTGAGTACAAGGAGATAAATGAGTTAATAAGCATTTCTAAAGAAAGCAATGTGGATCTATGGAGTTCATTTTTTTCTGTGAGTTGTAATAGACCGGGTCCTAGTCACCTTCCACAAATGACTAGGGGATAGAACAAGGTGGGAAAGGGCCTAGAGGCTCATCTGAGCCAAAGATTTAACCTCCACGCTTCGCCCTTATCCAGAAGGCAGCAATACCCTGTCTCATCAGTCCCACGGATTCTCCGAGCTGTGTGCACGGTGCTCTGAATGGGACAAACCTTGAAATCATAAACACTGTGTTTATGTCTTTGTTAAGCAAAGTTTGGCACCTTTTCTGGCTCTTGCGGTTTAAACTTAGACACAGAATATTTTTTGTAGGTTAGAATTTGTTAGCAATGCGAGACTAGAGGCTGTATACAAGGCCACATGTTTGATTGGGTAAGATGCTTTTCTAGATCCCAGTCCAAAGTCCAGTTACAGCTGAGCTTGTTATTTCACCTTGCAAAGATGCCCGGAACTCTCTCCTTCTTTTAAGTGTTTAAGAAGCTAACTTTCCGCAACAGGTATTGACTTCTTGTCTTCTTAGACTAAGGCTTCTCGTTGTTAGTGTGACCCTATAGCTTCACATAGATATCTTGGGCTGGTTCCTTTGTCATTTTCAGATGCCACAAAAGAAGATAGAATGTTGTGTGAGAGACTTTGGTTGTGAGACATGTCAAACTCATTTACCCTGTCAGAACAGCAGGCAGAAACAAGCTATCAGTCTTGTGTCTTAGAAGATATTTGATTAGTGACAATCTGGGGAAGATTTACAAGCCCCTAGTGCCTCTTAGCATCATTTGTTTACGCTAAGGCGGCGCTAAGTAGGCCATTCCCCGCATCATAGTTACAAAATGGCGCAAATCATGCATTGCACCACTTTGCAACCCCTTGTGTCACATTATGCCTGCGCCAGGCATAATGTATGGAAGGTGGCATTCCTCCGCAGGGAGGCCCAAAAAAATGGCACAGTAAAATGTACAAGATTTCACTGCACCATTTTTTCCATCATTTTTAATGCCTGCCCAAGGTAGGCGTCAAAGTGATGCTTCTGTATTGGCCTGCGGGCCTCCCTGTGCTTTGCTGCAGTAGCGCCAAAAGTTTTGGAGCTAGTGCAGCAAAGCACCACAATAGCGTTAAAAATGTAGGCCCTGGTTTATACTTTTTTGCAACGCATTACCATCACATTTTTATACAAAAGCAGCGCAAACTTACAAAATACAATTGTATTTTGTAAGTTTGTGCCGCTTTTGTGTCAAAAAATGATGGTAATGCAACGCAAAAAAAGTATAAATCAGACGCCTTGGTGTGCCATACTGTAAATACAGTGCAACCATGGTGTCATTAGGGGGAGCAGAGGGATGCAAGAAAAGTGACGCATTTGGACTGATGCACCACTTTCTTGTAAATTTTCCCCTCTGTATTTGACAGATGGCTGACAAGAAAGTTGGGGCTGGAATCCATTGTAGTGGAGAACTTTCAAAATCTCTCCCAAACTGGAGCATGAAAGCAGAAAACTCACTAAGGCTTCCTACAGGGGCCCAGTCGGGATACAAATGCCAACCACCAAGTTTAAGCTGGTTACTAAATAGGCAGGTATGTGGCCACCTAACCAAAAGTAGTCTTTGTGACATTTACAATACAAATCAATGTGGACTAATTATTTTCAGCAATTAGTTATGTTTTGTAAAAAATCATATTCCCAGGCTCTTCCCAGCCAACATTAGAAGAACTAGGCATTTGACACTGCACAACATTACCAAACTGTAAAGTGGCTGCAATCAGAGATTGCAACATGGCACTTTATCGTACTACCTCTTTGAGTATGCAAGTGGGAACAGCGTACTTTTAAACTGAGTAAAAAGTAGTTGGTCCTTACTGTTAAAAAGAGCAAAGTCATCAGCTATGTCTAATGCAAAATTTTGTGATTTTAATCTGTAAACTATTCTGGATGGCAAACCCACACTGAGGCTTTTCCCGTAGTCCCACATGGCTTGTTTTCGGTCCACGTGCTAGATTTGTACCCCACATTCTGGTGGCAAAAAGTGTTGAAGCAGCCCTCATGGGATAATTGACTTTCAATGCTGCCTGTGTTGTTTGTGCACACTTACGGCAGCCTTACAGGAAAGTGAAGTGAATTTTAAGGAGAGAGAGGAGGTAATTGTTTCGGTGGGGGTGAGGAGAATGGTCTTCCTAAACATAGATGACACTGCATGGATTGCTGCGATTCTCAAGATACAACCAAGGGGGAAGTATTGCATTGGTAGAGAATTAATAGGCCCTACTGATGAGTGTTAGATGCATACAAAGAAGAGACACATAATTGTCAGGGTTGACTGAAGAATGACCAAATGGTTGGTTTCTTGGCTATCATAGTGATTGTGAAGATTAAGTGAAAACTAAGGTTAGGATTTTGGAGGCCTGGTCTGTATTCCTCCAGCACTGCTCCTTTCTGTGGTTGAGGTCAGCAGTTTGCCTATTCAAAGAGCTCGTTCCTCAGATATTTTCTGAATTAAAGGTGTTTGACTCTGTTCTCACGCAGGGATTCTAGACATTCCGAAAGTTTGCTAGCTTGGGTTTTCATGGATTCTGTCACTTGGTAAGTTTTTATTGGATAAGTAGTAGATTAGTTGAATGACGATTAGATTTGCACACATTGAATCAGAGTGCAATGTGTGTTTTTGATTTGAAGGTAGGGGGATACTAAGGGCCAGATTTAGTCAAAAGTGGCACAGGGTGAAGCTGCGCCGAAATTTGCAACGCAGCGCTGCGTCACTTTAGAAATGCAGAGATACTCTGCATTTACTCAAATACGGCGCACCTCTATGTTTCCCCCGTGCTAGTGCTAAATTTAGCTGCCAGCGCCAATGCAGGCACCCTTGCACCGTAGTGCACCTTCCTGCACATAAACATTAATTCATGGCCTTTTGTTCTTTCTATGTGTGCTGCAGAATGCACAACACAAGGGAAAAGCAAAAACGAGGAGGAATAAAAATATTCCTCCTCGTTGTGCCATGCTAACGCCACCCCTGGGATGGCATTAGTTTTTGCTGCTGCCACAGATTTATGCCTTCTTGTAAATCTGGGGGCATCAAAAGCAATGAGGGTTGTCGTGAAACGCCCACAGGAACACCCATTACACGCCCCTCTAATGCAGAAAACTGTATCGGACAGGCCCATATTTACAAGGTGACATTAAGCTACAAAAAGTGGCTTAGCGCTGCCTTGTAAATGTGGCACTAGGGTTTGCAAATCTGGCCCTTTGTTCCAGTATGCCTTATTAGTGGTGCATAGAGTGTTAAATTTAATCCCACCTCCACCAGGGTCAAAAAGGGTACTTTCAAGCTTAGTTTTATGTAGTCAAATTTGAAGTAGATGAAACAGAGGGCCTAATTTAAGAAAAGTGGAGCTGCACCCAGTGCAGTGCCACTTTTCTTGCACCCCTTAGCGACTCCCTAATGCCACCATGTGTGCGCCGTATCTAAGATATGGCACACCATGGCTGTAGTTAGAGGAACTAGCATCAACATTTTTACGCTAGTTCGGAACTTTGCAGGATTAGCGTAAAAAATGTTGACACCAATCCTGCAAAGCCCATTGAGGCCCATTGTAAACAATTGTGTGCCTCCCTATAATGCCTGCTCTAAGCAGACGTCAAAAGTGCCCAAAAAATGGTGCAAAATAATCTCTTGCGTTTCTTTGCAGCATTATTTTGGCCCCCCTAATGGGGGAATGCCTACTTTGCATACATTATGCTTGGCGCAGGCATTGTGCTATTTTGTAAATTTGGCGGGGCGATTTTGTCCTCGTAGGTCACATTAGCATATAAAAATTATGCTAATGTGGCGTAAGGAGGTGCTAGGGGCTCTTAAATCTACCCCAGAGTTTGGCACCATGCTTTTGTAGACTTTATAATATGTCTCAACATTTTCGTTGTTTTTTGGAAGCCCCATGTGAACCACATGATAGCAGTGCTGTCAACATATTACTAGAACTTAATGGTTTGTTTGCATGAACAGTACAGTCTTCCTGTGCAAGGTCAGTTGTATGTTAACACCACCAATCGCAGCACTAACTTGTAGGTCAGGTGGAAGACTGCATTAAAGATTATGGGGGTCATTCCGACCCCGGCGGGCGGAAGGCGCCGCCCGCCGGGCGGAAACCGCCCAAAGACCGCACCGCAGTCAAATGACCGCAGGGGTCATTTCAACTTTCCCGCTGGGCCGGCGGGCGATCTCCAAAAGATCGCCCGCCGGCCCAGCGGGAAAGCCCCTGCAAAGAGGAAGCCGGCTCCGAATGGAGCCGGCGGATTTGCAGGGGTGCGACGGGTGCAGTGGCACCCGTCGCGATTTTCACTGTCTGCTAAGCAGACAGTGAAAATCTTTGTGGGGCCCTGTTAGGGGGCCCCTGCACTGCCCATGCCTGTGGCATGGGCAGTGCAGGGGCCCCCAGGGGCCCCACGACACCCGTTCCTGCCAGCCTCTTCCTGGCGGTGTAAACCGCCGGGAACAGGCTGGCGGGAAGGGGGTCGGAATCCCCATGGCGGCGCTGCAAGCAGCGCCGCCATGGAGGATTCCCTGGGCCAGGGAAAAACCGGCGGGAAACCGCCGGTTCCCCTTTTCTGACCGCGGCTTTACCGCCGCGGTCAGAATGGCCCGGGAAGCACCGCCAGCCTGTTGGCGGTGCTTCCTATGCCCTCCACCCTGGCGGTTTGAAACCGCCAGGGTCGGAATGAGGGCCTATGTCCAGTTTTAAAAAAAATGTCTCAGATGTATTCTATTGGGTTTAGGATCTTGGGGCTGTCAAGAGGAAGGTCAACTTAGTACCACAGTGTTAGAAATGGGGTCTCTGGTCAACAGTCAGTTTGCACTCCATCCAAGCAGGGATCCTCACTCTAGTCAGGGTAAAGGAGAAACACACCTGGGTAACCCCCGCTCACCCCCTTGGTAGCTTGACACAAGCAGAAAGGCTTAACCCCAGAAGCAATGAGTAACGTATTTGAACCAACACACACAGTAATGCAGTGAAAACACTACACAATGGATACCACACCAGTTTAGAAAGATAGGTAATATTTATCTGAATCAAACAAGACCAAAACGACAAACATCCAACATACACAATTCAAGATATGAATTTTCAAAAGAATAAGGCCCATATTTATACTTTTTGACGCAAAACTGCGCCGGCGCAGTTTTGCATCAAAAATTTTACCGCCGGCTAACGCCATTTTCGTGCGCCGTGCGGGCGTCATATTTATACTTTGACGCACGGCTGCGCAAACCACAGGTGGGAGTCATTATTTTTGACGCACACCGCAGCGTCAAGTCGTAAAGCAAAACGACGTTAAAGCGGCGGAAATGACTGTGGGTCGATTTACGACCCCGCAAACCGGATATGCGCCGTTTTTTGACGCAATAGCGTAAAAAAAAACAGCGAACACCGCCATTACACCAGAGGAGAGCCAAAATGGATCCCAGATGCCACTACAGACCCCAGGAAGATGACAGCAGACCAGGAACCAGCCAGGAGGACCCACACAAGAACCAGGACACTTTTAAGAAGAGGAGCAGGAAATTCTGGTTAAAGAGGTGACGGAACACCAGCACCAACTGTTTGTCACATCAAAGTTGCCAATCAGTAGGAGAGAGGCAATATGGCAACAAATTGTCGACAAGATTAACAGTGTGGCTGAAGTACGCAGAACTGTCATCGAGTGCAAGAAACGCTGGCATGACTGCAAGCGCAGGACCAAGGAAAAGATGGCCAGGAACAGGAAGGCAGCACTGCAGACTGGAGGGGGGAGTCCAGCACACCAGGAGGCCCTGGACCACATGGAGGAGATGGTCCCAGCCATCATCCCTGAGGAGATCGTCACAGGGATTCAAGGACAGGACAGCGCAGACTACCAGGAGACAACGCACATGCAGGGTAAGTCGCATGGGGAATTAAAATGCAATAATATCAACTGTGAGCAGAGGGGGGGATACCGACCACAAAATGCATGAAAGTCATCTAATACATGGAGTGGCATGGGTAAAGGGGCACGGCATGGGGGCATGGCCCGTTCTGAGAAGACCTGGGGCACACCATTACACAACACCAACAACAGTCCCATGGGGGCATGCTGTCATGCCAACGATGGAGCAAAGGGAAAGCCAGGCCAGGAGGGAAGGCCACAACGTCAAAAACGGCACACGTCAGCCACCATACCCCCTACATTAACTAGGGCCCTATTAACAATCTCTAACATACCGACAACTGGAATGTAACTGCGACAACAGTTGCCACTACCACCTCTGCTCTGTGTGCAGCTCAAGTGGCCAATGGCAGTAACCTCCCCATGGATCATACACACCTAAATTAGGGGGTGAGGATGACAACTTCAACAATCCCCAGAAACAAGACAAAGGCCCCAGTACTCTCAAATGTCAATGCCCATAGTTGTCGCAAACATCAGCCAATGTAAACAACAATAGGAGCTACACAGCACTAAGGACACACCCATGCTGCATATGTCTGGGTCCATCCTGTGCCTGGGTAACAATGCAACATCCCAAATGTCATACTGCTCAGACAACAGCATTGAGGGGGGGACACATGTAACTGGTCACTGAAATACACCTGCACAGTCAGAGGAGGAAATAGGATACTGATACGATTATCAGGGCAATCCAATGTAACACACATTCCCCAACATCAGCAGGACACATTACCAATGTCAACATCCATATCGGATCATAACATTGCCATGCATAGGATATGCCACATGTCAATTACATTTAAGTGGATGTGAAAGATCAGAGATTGTGGCAGGTCCAGATTGTTAAGTGTGCTGCCAGGGCCATCAGTAAACCCACAGCCAGTGAAAGGTCTCACCATGAGAATGGATGTAGACGGAGGCTTGAGTAGGAAAAGAAGGTGGCAAATCTCTATTTGGCATAAACCAACACCTAGAGGCAATGAGGCTGACAAGTCTGATAACTCAATAACATACATGTGACACACAGGTGGGCCATAGGCCTGGAAGAATGCCCATCTGAAGGACTGGAGAAATTAACACAAAACAAGATCACAAAGTGAATTCATCAAAAGGCAGGCACGTCACATCAAAATTGCCCCAACACAGACACACTAATTGTACCATGTTTCATTGCAGAGGAAGATGGATCTCCTGCGGATATGCCTGTCCCAGATTTCCCTGAAGACATGGATGACGAGCCGATAAACATTCCCCAGGAGACTATCCAAAAGGTCCTTGACACCCTCCAGACCCCACCTTCAATCACAAGGAGGAGCACTGAACAAGTAGCCAACGCAGAGGATCCACCCACCACCCCAATTGTAAGACCTGCCAGCTCCAATACAGCTGAGGACTCAGACGACACTGGCACCAGCTTTGAGCGAACTGTAGTTGGAGTACAGCGGGAGCTGGCCAAGGAGGTGCGGTGGGGATGCAAAATATAGCAGCCAGCCTTGAGGGGATGCGTTCGTGCATGATGTCATCTGCAGATCAGGCAACAGCTATGCAAGCCCTAACATCCATACTGCAAGGACTACAAGAAACTGTCAAGGAATTCACCACTGCAGTAAGGGAGTTGCCACAACACCTCGCACCCCAAACCTTCCACTGCATGCACGAATGCAATCATGACCCCCTCAGGGCCGACCTGGCTGCCTACCATTGTGATGTGGCTGCTATTCTCAAGAACCAGCAGACCCTCCTTGCTGCAGTACTGCCCTTAAGACCTTCACAGGGAGCAGCGACTGGGATGTCTGACTCCACATCTTTTAACACTGAGGTGTGTGTTGCCCCTTCACAACCAACAACAACAAGGACAGAGGAGGCAACACACACATCAGAAGAAGAAGACATGGAACAGATCACATTCACAAGGAAAATGACCCGGAAGCACTAGTCCCTGCCACATGGCCCACATTTACCAAGGTCCTGCGCTTTGTAACTTGCCAGTCTTGCAACAACTTTACTCAAGCACTGTTCTGCAAACCACTGTATATCTTGTCACCCAGCCCAGTGATTGTCTCTCTCCTACTCATTGGCAAATCCTGTCCCTCTGCACTGTCTGAAACATCAACCCCAGCATGTCAAAAGCATTTCCGTAACCCCTTGTGTTGGATCACAATGTAAGATGTCACTATAATGGACTGACAATCATGGACAATGTACAGATAGCACTGCAGCACTTTTCAATAAATAGCACTTACACAACAAATCTGTCTCTG
Organism: Pleurodeles waltl; assembly: GCF_031143425.1. Classification (NCBI taxonomy): domain Eukaryota; kingdom Metazoa; phylum Chordata; class Amphibia; order Caudata; family Salamandridae; genus Pleurodeles; species Pleurodeles waltl. Next base: position 320,898,627 of record NC_090437.1, read on the forward strand.
GGTAATGTGACATATCAACTGTGCAGTAAATAACTGAAATGTGCCTACTGTCAAATTACGTAGCTTGTCAATACAACCATCCTGATAATATGTAGTCAGAGAATTCTGCACAGTTCCCATGATTGCATCATACTCTGCCCATCCTGAGGGACAAATCTGATGAAGTGAGAGACCATACACCACCATGCTGTGTTGGACAGAAGAATGCTTCCTCAGGGGATAACTAAGTCATCAAATAGTGGCCGGAAAATGTTGTCAACATGCAAAAATAACACAAATAACATGCCACACTAATCTAAGTAAACACTACAAAAACTGTATAAATGAAGGTGTCTGAGTTAACATACAAATAGGTAATCATGCCGAACTGTGTCACAAATGATGTATGAGGGTCATGAAGACAAGAATACAAAATTGCCAATGAGAACTCATCTTATAAGGGTGTACATGATCATCACACTGCAGTCAGACCTAAAACTGTTTTCCCAATACTAAGTCTGGAAGCACTGTTTGTGACTTTGAAAACACACTTATCAACAGAAACACATTGTCATCCATATTAACTCTGAATGGTGGTTGCAACGAATGGTCGACACTTTGCAAGGTAGCTCTGGGCTAGCTGCCAATCGTACAGCTCAGTTGGGATTTGTTTGTGGCATAGGACACAGATGTTATAGTACAAAACTGAATCCAGACCCACGATCAAGTACCATTCAACACATACTATTAAGGGTTAACCAAATATTTATTAAATGCTAATCACAGATGAGGAAACTGAGGGAAAAATCTTACCTACCCTAATCTACCCTGACTACTCATTACCCACAACTGTCCCTAACTAACCTAAGCTACACTTACTTATCACATGTAACAAAATGTTCTAAACATCTGCCCCCCACCCCCCTTATGAGACGGGACACATGGAGGACAACACATACTAACCTAAACAGATACTATACTATCCTATACAAATATATATATTTTTGTATTTTTTTGGTAATATTTTTTAGTTTTGGGGGATTTTTTTTTTTAAACACACAAGAACCCCAACATAGCCCCCCACCCACCCACATGTGTAATAAGTAAAAATAGAAACAATCAGGACCCCCCACCCACTAACACTAACTAAACTAACAGCCTATACTAACCTAACACTAAGCCCCCTAAGCCAACTAACTATAAGAACAAGGAAAGAGGAGGGAGGGGAGGGAATCATGTCCATATCAAAAAGTCTAGAGGTTGGCCCCCCGGAGGGTCCTCTTAATGGACTTAACACGCCGATTAATGTGGCTCACATCCCGGCTCAGGTGGCTCAACTTGCGCAGCACTTTGTCCATCTTACGGTCCATTTGGTTGAAGGCTGCAGGGTCAACAGATGGAGCAGTGGCAGTCTGGGTACCGGTGGAGGAGGTCTGTGTGGATGTGGTGCCAGGCTTAGTGGGCTGTCCTGCACCAGTGGCAATGCTGGGGCCTGGAAGTCCAGCAGATGTTGGACCAACAGTGGCAGCTGTGGGTGGGGCCACCTGGCTCAGATTGGTGGTTGTGCTGGTGGTGGCTGTGGTGGGCAAAGTAGGCCCACCCTGTGGGAAGGCTCTCCATGCCCCGGAGGCCCGTTCATGGCGATATCGGCGGGCCATCCTCCGGAACCCCGGCTCCACCAGCAGGATGTGCTGGTATCGCATAGCCCGGCGCTGAAATTAATGGACCTGGTCTGGAGTCATGTTTGCAGCTGTGAAGACAAATGCAGATATTCTACATTAGTAACTGCATTGTGTGAAATGGCACAGGAAGTTAATCAGATAATACATCTACTGTACTTGTAACAGCTCATATCACAATACAGATCATTGAATGTCCCTGAGGAAGTACATGGCAGGCCAGACTACAAAGGTCACATCACACATAGCACATCCATAACCTACAAGATGGGTAACAACTGGCTTTGACTTGCTGTAGGAGGCTGGACTGGCTTGTAGTGAGTACCAAGGGGTACTTGCACCTTGCACCAGGCCCAGTTATCCCTTATTAGTGTATAGGGTGTCTAGCAGCTTAGGCTGATAGATAATGGTAGCTTAGCAGAGCAGCTTAGGCTGAACTAGGAGACGTGTGAAGCTACTACAGTACCACTTAGTGTCATATGCACAATATCATAAGAAAACACAATACACAGTTATACTAAAAATAAAGGTACTTTATTTTTATGACAATATGCCAAAGTATCTTAGAGTGTACCCTCAGTGAGAGGATAGGAAATATACACAAGATATATAGACACAATACCAAAAATATGCAGTATAGTCTTAGAAAACAGTGCAAACAATGTATAGTTACAATAGGATGCAATGGGGACACATAGGGATAGGGGCAACACAAACCATATACTCCAAAAGTGGAATGCGAACCACGAATGGACCCCAAACCTATGTGACCTTGTAGAGGGTCGCTGGGACTATTAGAAAATAGTGAGAGTTAGAAAAATAACCCTCCCCAAGACCCTGAAAAGTGAGTGCAAAGTGCACTAAAGTTCCCCCGAGGACAAAGAAGTCGTGATAGAGGAATAATGCAGGAAAGACACAAACCAACAATGCAACAACGATGGATTTCCAATCTAGGGTACCTGTGGAACAAGGGGACCAAGTCCAAAAGTCACAAGCAAGTCGGAGATGGGCAGATGCCCAGGAAATGCCAGCTGTGGGTGCAAAGAAGCTTCTACTGGACAGAAGAAGCTGAGGTTTCTGCAGGAACGAAAAGGGCTAGAGACTTCCCCTTTGGTGGACGGATCCCTCTCGCCGTGGAGAGTCGCGCAAAAGTATTTTCCCGCCGAAAGAACGCCAACAAGCCTTGCTAGCTGTAAATCGTGCGGTTAGCATTTTTGGATGCTGCTGTGGCCCAAGAAGGACCAGGATGTCGCAAATTGTGCCAAGAGGTAGAGGGGACGTCGAGCAAGACAAGGAGCCCTCTTAGCAGCAGGTAGCACCCAGAGAAGTGCCAGAAACAGGCACTACAAGGATGCGTGAAACGGTGCTCACCCGAAGTTACACAAAGGAGTCCCACATCGCCGGAGACCAACTTAGAAAGTCGTGCAATGCAGGTTAGAGTGCCGTGGATCCAGGCTTGGCTGTGCACAAAGGATTTCCGCCGGAAGTGCACAGGGGCCGGAGTACCTGCAAAAGTCGCGGTTCCCAGCAATGCAGTCTAGCGAGGTGAGGCAAGGACTTACCTCCACTAAACTTGGACTGAAGAGTCACTGGACTGTGGGAGTCACTTGGACAGAGTTGCTGGATTCGAGGGACCTCGCTCGTCGTGCTGAGAGGAGACCCAAGGGACCGGTAATGCAGCTTTTTGGTGCCTGCGGTTGCAGGGGGAAGATTCCGTCGACCCACGGGAGATTTCTTCGGAGCTTCTAGTGCAGAGAGGAGGCAGACTACCCCCACAGCATGCACCACCAGGAAAACAGTCGAGAAAGCGGCAGGATCAGCGTTACAGAGTTGCAGTAGTCGTCTTTGCTACTATGTTGCAGTTTTGCAGGCTTCCAGCGCAGTCAGCAGTCGATTCCTTGGCAAAAGGTGAAGAGAGAGATGCAGAGGAACTCGGATGAGCTCTTGCATTCGTTATCTGAAGTTTTCCAGAGACAGAGACCCTAAATAGCCAGAAAAGAGGGTTTGGCTACCTAGGAGAGAGGATAGGCTACTAACACCTGAAGGAGCCTATCAGGAGGAGTCTCTGACGTCACCTGGTGGCACTGGCCACTCAGAGCAGTCCAGTGTGCCAGCAGCACCTCTGTTTCCAAGATGGCAGAGGTCTGGAGCACACTGGAGGAGCTCTGGACACCTCCCAGGGGAGGTGCAGGTCAGGGGAGTGGTCACTCCCCTTTCCTTTGTCCAGTTTCGCGCCAGAGCAGGGCGAAGGGGTCCCCTGAACCGGTGTAGACTGGCTTATGCAGAATTGGGCACATCTGTGCCCAAGAAAGCATTTCCAGAGGCTGGGGGAGGCTACTCCTCCCCTGCCTTCACACCATTTTCCAAAGGGAGAGGGTGTAACACCCTCTCTTAGAGGAAGTCCTTTGTTCTGCCATCCTGGGACAAGCCTGGCTTGACCCCAGGGGGGCAGAAACCTGTCTGAGGGGTTGGCAGCAGCTGCAGTGAAACCCCAGGAAAGGCAGTTTGGCAGTACCAGGGTCTGTGCTACAGACCACTGGGATCATGGGATTGTGCCAACTATGCCAGGATGGCATAGAGGGGGCAATTCCATGATCATAGACATGTTACATGGCCATATTCGGAGTTACTATTGTGAAGCTACATATAGGTAGTGACCTATATGTAGTGCACGCGTGTAATGGTGTCCCCGCACTCACAAAGTCCGGGGAATTGGCCCTGAACAATGTGGGGGCACCTTGGCTAGTGCCAGGGTGCCCTCACACTAAGTAACTTTGCACCTAACCTTTACCAGGTAAAGGTTAGACATATAGATGACTTATAAGTTACTTAAGTGCAGTGTAAAATGGCTGTGAAATAACGTGGACATTATTTCACTCAGGCTGCAGTGGCAGGCCTGTGTAAGAATTGTCAGAGCTCCCTATGGGTGGCAAAAGAAATGCTGCAGCCCATAGGGATCTCCTGGAACCCCAATACCCTGGGTACCTCAGTACCATATACTAGGGAATTATAAGGGTGTTCCAGTAAGCCAATGTAAATTGGTAAAATTGGTCACTAGCCTGTTAGTGACAATTTGAAAGAAATGAGAGAGCATAACCACTGAGGTTCTGATTAGCAGAGCCTCAGTGAGACAGTTAGGCACTACACAGGGAACACATACATATAGGCCACAAACTTATGAGCACTGGGGTCCTGACTAGCAGGGTCCCAGTGACACATAACAAACATACTGAAAACATAGGGTTTTCACTATGAGCACTGGGCCCTGGCTAGCAGGATCCCAGTGAGACCGTGAAAACACCCTGACTTACACTCACAAACAGGGGGTAACAAGGCTAGCAAGAGGCTACTTTCTCACACTTGCAATCTGAGTTCTGGCAGTTATCAGCTAAGAATCATGCTGCATATCCTCCGCCAAGACCTGTGCTACAAATGTCAGTGTACGGAAAGCAAAACTAAAGCCACATGGTCTGCAAGTTGAAACTGGACTTCCTAGTATAGTACCAAGTGCCAAACCTGAGTGTGTATACTAGTTTGCAACCAAACCGTCACTTATCCACATGTATGTGTGACATACTGGTAGCATCAGTACTAGGTACCCCATTCACAAACCCATGCCCGTGTTTGAGGCGGGGTGGATAAACACCTATAATTTGCCAACAACATGTACACCGAGGAGTGTATAGAAAACTCCACACATGTTTGTCTCTACAGACACACCACAGGTAAGGTCTATCAACAATTAGGAGTCAGCAAACCCTAGAGCACTCATAGGGCCACACATGTCAGGAAATGCAGAACTTGGTACACAACATATACTTCCAGTGAGGCCTGACTTACATCAGACACAGAGTTGCTAGAACACCCATGATCATGAATTGCATGCACACCTAGGCCATTGCACTCAAGTTCCACATACTTGTAGCACTACATGTGGAAGTACATGCTGCTAGGAGGTTCTACCTACTGTTTCATAATTACATAGGTAAATAGGGAAGCATATGTCTATTGGAAAGCAATTTGCTGTACCAATCTTAGAGAATGTGGGTCTGACAGGCTGACTAAATCGGAGCTGACTTCCAGTGCGACTCTTGGTGATACAAGTGTCATCCACATGACTAACCCCTGTACTCACAGTGGGGCCTACAGGAATGGCCTACAATCCCTACATGATACCATTGGATACGCATTGGCCAACTCAAAACATGTGAGAAACTGAATTCCTACTCATGGAACAAGAGAAAAGCTTGCCCAACGCATCACACCTTGCTATGCGTCCAACTCACACGAGTCCATAACCAGCAAACACAACACATAACAGACATATCAACACTTACTGGAGTGGTCGGGGTCCTCAAATGTCGCCACCTCTCCCACAGTGTAGGGTGCCGGTCCACCTGTAAGGTATGGAAGGAAGAAATGTGCTCAAAATCTGTGCACAGCGCAACAATTTCATAAACATATACAATGTGTAGGCTGAATAAGGAACTGGCAGCCATTCAGACATGATGGTACTGCATCTGATATATCACGGCCAACTTGTACATAGCATGGGTCTCCTGTGACAGTTACACACATATCTGCACACATACATTGGCCCTAACTATCATGTGGTTGCAAACATGCCCCGTAATTGGTGAGCAGAAAAAAATATGGAGTGTAATCGTCTCATCATGTGCATCCAAGAGAGACATCCAAAGCCTGGTTACTTGAGGACTGCATTACCAGTCAAACATGCCTTGTGGCCATGACACATTAATGACACATAGGTCCAATGTACAGAGGGAGGGGCAGGGACTTTTGTAAGCCATCCTGTTGTTACAGTTTATTCAATTGATGTGGCCCAGCTATGGTGATTTGCACCAACCATGGAGATGTGAAGCCATGTGCATACACTTGGACTACCATCCATATTTGGAATGTGGCACAACTAACTCCAACAAACATTCTAAGATGTTAGCTGAGGGCACCTTACACCTTTTCACTATGTTTTCAAATCCAGATCTGACATGTATCCAAAAAGATCAAGGAACACAATAATCCCACACATTCATAGTACTTCCGTGAACGCTTTCCTTCCACACTCACCAGACTCACATGAGACATATGTCTGAGCCACTTTGCTATTATCAGTTGACGTGAAGGCAGCACTCATTTTCTGCATCATGTAGTGATTCTAAAGTCAGTCTAGCAATTGCGTCAACAAAGTTGGCCTTAATGTTGGTACATCTGTACTTCTCTGTCAATAGTACCCTATATAGACATGATTGGCTCCTATTTTGTTTGCTTTTCTGACAAAAAGGCCGCACCAATTTCCTTCATGGAAAAGTAACCTGTAAGTTTGCTGAGCACGTGCTACCTGACAGCTATCATTTGTGATCCTTGCCATATTGCATCAATTATCCCTTTATATTTCCCCAGCATTACACACAGTCAGCAAGTTAGCTGACAGACATTGTACTAATCCCCTTATGTCACGTGCACATTAACATGATTCGTACTCACCAACAGTGCCACCAATCATGATTCCCAGGTGGTCCAAGAGATCCTGCTCCCTGGTGATGAGGTCAGCCCACCGGTGCTTCAGCTGGTGGTCACTCCTCTGGCTGGCATACACAAGCTGCAGGTGATGCAGCACCTTTCCCCACCGGATTCTGCGCGCCTCTGTTGGATACCCCTGTATCACCCTGCCCCCTGCCTGGATCATGAGCGGAAAGAAATGCGACATAAGCCAGATGAACCCCCCCCCAACTCCTCTTCCCCCATCCTGCCAAGACGTGGCCTACCAGACATACTTGGAAGTGAAAGGGAATAGGGGTAAAAGAAATAGAAAGGGGAAAAGGGGGAAAGTAGGGGTACAAAGACAGATGAAAAGTAAACCTAACCACTAAAAGAGCCCAACTATCCCCAAACTAACACTACCCACAACAGTCTCCCACAAACAACAAAAACACAAGATAAATGGACAAATGTAGACAAAACACAGTAGTACAGTATACAGCAACAATATTTATTTCACAAATTGACAATACAGATAGCACACAGGACAAAAAAAAACAAAATCTCAGAACAACACTCTCTACACAGCCACACAGTCTAGAAGGATCATAGACTGCAAATTGAAAGTGAACGTACACCCACTGTACATGATCTGTAAACAGGATATCCTATTACATCACTTATATTAAAAGTCCCGCCTTTTTCACGTTATGCGTCATTTTTTGTTTACCAAAACTGTATTTGCGTCATTTTTTGGGACGCACAGAAGTGAAAATTAGCCCGCATCCACATAATAGTACATGGCCTGTACAAATATCTGGATGCAGCTAAATTTCACTCCTGTGCGTCAAAAAAAATGACGCAAATACAGTTTTGGTAGACAAAAAATGACGCATAACGCTAGGAACGTCAACATTACAGTGCATTAACTGGTTTTGGGCAATTTTTCTTGTTTTTTGGTTATGTTACATTTGGGACACATCAGAGATAGGCTGATTGAAGACACTATGGTGTTGATGGTGTATGTTCACGTGTGTGACATCATACTGCAGCGGACCATGATCGCTACTCCCTTCACAGTATTTTTACGGTTGGCTGACGCAATAGTTGGTCATAAGTGTGGCCTACATGTATGTGTTGCAGAAATTGTACATGTTTGGATAGCAATGTGACGCACATATGTACAATACCTAAATGCCTTGGGCTCAAAGTGTGTGCTTTGGCAACTAATGTATTTGTTGACCAAGTGTGTGTGTATCACATGAAGCATATTTGTACATATGCTTGTATGAATGTGACGTCCATGTGTCCAATCCTTAGATACAAGTCATTGTGGAAATGAGCGAGGGCATGTGTTAGTCATACATGTAACAACAGCCGTAAAGTGGACTTCCAAGTTTTAGGGTCACGTAGACACCACATGTGACATAGCATGCACCAGATGGATGGCAGACGCTTGTTCATGTCAATGGTCCACATTTTCTACATCCTAAGTCCTAGAGTATTGGTAAGAGCTTCCTAGGCACTAGTTGGTGAATCCCACAGTGAGTCATACACATGCATTGAGGAAGTGGGTACCATGTTGTTTGCACAGACAGACAAGGGTGAATCTCAAATGTATGATGACACCACAGTTGAGGCCATAGAAGTGAGCCCCAACTATCAAGTGGCTGTGGTGGACCAGCATACAAGACAGCACGTGTCCACATATTTCCAGTGATCAATTGCACATAGGTGTCTTGTTCATGTGTGTGGTCCAATTATGATCCTGTATATTGTTTGGGGTGTAATTTGTCACAGTTCGGTCCAGGACTCATCATGAGTCAGTGGCAGCTATTCCTGTATCTACTGAGTATCCTTGGTTGATCAATGTGAGTAAAGTGGATGTGGACATGTGAACCAACATTTGGATGGTCCCACCCTGTCACTAAAGACGTGTAATGAGAAAGTCAACAGGGCAACCTTGGTGTGCTGAGTGAGATAATGTCTCAGGTGTCATGTTCCGGCAAGTGTCATTACAACATTTGTACACAGGTTGGCCTCTGCACTTCCCACTGCATCTGGGAACATCATAGCCTCTGTGCTGATTATTCTCGCAGCTATTCACCACACACGGCCCATCACTATGTTGTGAGCTCTGTGATTCTGTGTGTGAACTGTCATGGTCCTGACATTTGTGTATTATTCATGGACATTATCAGAGGTTGCTGGTTGTGCTGAAAGCCCCATACCCAATCCCTGCCTACAGCCCTGGGACACTGTCACACTTTGTCATTCATCCATAAATGCAACCCAGACAAGGGATGGGCCATGAATTTTGCTTTTCCAAGAGGATGTAACTCAAATGGTACAGTTAAAAGGCAGATGATGCCATCCAATGTATTTGTGTATGCATTGAAGAAGCCCATGCCCAATACCCCCTGATGAATGAGAGGTTTGCTAACGCAAGTGTGGTACATATGTAGACACAGGGATACTTTAGTGTGACGCACAGACAGTTGTCAGTCAGGCTGACAGAATGCAAGGTGATTCAGGATCCAGCTACTTGACAAGTTACATAATCAGTGGTCTGACTAAGACTGTTTAGAGGACAAACTAGAGAGCTGACATGTCAAACTGTGTATGTCCTGTGTTTTTGAAGTTGACAAATGAACCCAGTGGCTGTGATACACAGCTTAATTAGTATCAATGCTTAACGGTGTATTTGACATAATGGCAACTCCTATGCTGTTCCAGGCATCAGCAGGGGCAGTGCTTTTTGAAATGGGTGGTGTGCATGGAGATGATCACAGGTGTGGGCTGCATCTGTTTCTCACCAGTCCTGTAGGTGAGACTTGCGTTCTAAGGGCCAACAGACATTTTCACAGGGGAAGCAATCTACATGTGCTAATAGGGCTTTGAAACTAGAAGACAGTGTATAAATTAACCTGACGTCCATGCAGTCAGATGTTCTATGACAATGGCATACCATAGGAAAGGTTGTAGCACACTGGTTTGCTAATGTTGGTCTGTGTGTGTAGAGGAGGGAATATCAGGGTACACATCTTAGTATTCCAGGGACCTCTTCCGACAGGTGGGTTGTGACCAGGTGCATGGGTGTGTCAGGAGTTAGGAAATGGGCTGACATGTACATGGAATGTCATGTGTGCAATGCTGCTCATATGTGTGGCACTTGTGCTGTCTATGTTCTGCTTCTATGGGACTCTGGTCACAGATATTCCTTTTAAATATTGGATGCAGTTGGACTTACTGCTGTCAAGGGTCTGGTCAGGCATTCATGTTACTGATGCCAAAGCACATTGACTGCCTCATGTATGAGGCTAGTTTTCCCCTTATTGAGTGATGGTGTCTTAGTTGTGTGCCATATGCTGCGTTGGACCTTGATTTCAACATGTATGTGTGAAATAGCTGTGGTCCTCTGCTATTGGCCTTCAAAGGAGAAATGTACATGATATATGTCATTAAGAGTGTGTATGTGACCATTGTATGTTAGGCATCACATTAGCTCTGGGATGTTCTGTGTCCTACTCAGTATATCAGCAATGCTCCATGAGGCAACACTGTTATTCTGTAGAGATGAAGGTGTGCAAAAAGGAATAGCCAGACTATTATATGGTGATTAGAATAGGTGTTTATTTAAATTTAACTAAAGTGGAGAAGGTGATCATATTCAAAAGAAATTGTTGACGATCTGTTGCCGCCTGCGTACACCAGCGGCCGTGTTCTGTAGTTCCCCCTCATGTTGCAGGCCAGCATCCTCCTCTTCCTCCTCTTCAGGCATGTGTGGCTCTGGTTCCAGGAGGGGAATGTTTCTTTTGATGCAAATGTTGTGCAATATTGCACATGTTAGGATGATCCTACAGACCATCTCCGGGGAATATAGGAGGCTACCACCAGTGATGTCGAGGCACCGGAACCTTGACTTGAGGATGCCAAAGGTCCTCTCGACAATGCTGCTTGTCCTCCTATGTGCGTCGTTGTAGGCACGCTCTGCAGCAGTACTTGGGTTGCCAAATGGTGTCATAATCCATGGCTGGATGCCATACCCCTGATCAGCTGCAAGGGAAAATGATTGGGATCATGTTGATGTAGCTGGCACTATTGAAATGACCTTTCATGGCAGTAGTTGTCTTGTGTTGTCTGTGACTCTTTTGTGTAATAATGTAGCATCCTATGCTTGTAGGATGTACCATCTGCATTGTGTTGTTTCCTTGGCTGAACTAGTGTTTGTCTGCTAACCGTTTGTCAGCAGTATGTTTTGGGATTTGCAGTACAGTGTGCCCTCCCTAGCATTGTGACTTGTGTTACAGGTGTCCGTGTGTCTTCACTGGGGGTGAGATGATAGTTCCATACACAGTTAAAATTGACAGTGTTGTTAACACGTTCATACCAATGTACCCTGGACATCCCATACCTTTAGACTTGGGCAATGGATTAATGTAAAGGTCATTGGGACACTTACATTTTGCAATGTGACATTTGGGCAACCCACTCCACACGTTGTGATCTTTGACGTCTTAACATTAGGCTGTACAGTAATTTCCGATGTGTGACAGGTTCAATGGTGACCTAAGAAACATGGCTAGCGATGTCACGTCCTCAGTATGTTCCTGTTCACATGTTGCTGTTGTGGTGTATGTGTTGTATGTCCTAGAGGGTTGCTGTGCAGTGTGTATATAAGTGGGTTTTTGTACTTACCAACAAGTAGTCCATTGCCATACCGTCCATCCTGGAAGTGTTCATTGATGGTGCAGTGACGGAAGATGTATGAGTCATGGACACTCCCAGGATATTTAGCCACGATGTTGGTGATCAATCCCTGGTGATCGACTATGGCCTGCACGTTGATGGAATGTGTGGGCTTCCTGTTGCGGTAGAGGTGTTCAGTTGCAGCAGGTGGCACAAGGCGTACATGTGTGCAGTCGATTGCACCAAGGATGTGTGGGCAGCTACTGATGAGGTAGAACCCCTGTTTTGTTTCCTGCTGCTTCTGCAGTGTGTTAGGGAAGCAGATGTGGCGGGGTGTCAGTCCAATGATGGCATCCAGTACTTTGGGCAAAAAGGCGGAGAATGATGGTTGTGATATTCCGCCAACCAGGGCACCAGTTGTTTGGAAAGAGCCACTTGCCAGCATATGAAGTACGGCAAGCAGCTTGGTTTCTGTTGGGATGGTGCGGGGTGTCACCAAAGTGGGGGCCAGCTGCGGTTCAATGTTGCGCAGCAGCTGCTGAATGGCCTGCCAGTTCAACCGGCACCTCTGGATGATGTCGTGTTCGCTGAGGCCCTGAAGGGTGGTTCTGGTGTGGAATATCCTCTCCTGCCTTCTGCGCTGCCTTTGGGGTCCCTGCTGGTGTTATTGTAGCTGCTGTTGTTGCTCCTGGGCTCTGCGTCTGTGCATGCTGGATTAGAATCACCTCCATGGCTCCCTGTTGCTGCTCTGCTGCTCTGCTGCTCTGCTGTTTGTTCTGTGTGTTCTGATTAAATACAGGTGTGTTTGCCCCATTTTAACGCCTGCCCTGACCCAGGCGTTAAATTTTGACGCAAATCGGGCTGTGCGTAATTTTCTGGCTCTGCCTCCCGACCATTTTTTGGACGGGACCGCCTACCTTGCATATGATTAACGCAAGGCGGGTTGCCGCATCAACAAAATGACGCACACAGTGAAATTTTGTCGTCCGGGGCTCGGGCGTCAAAGTTTAAATACGGGCAACGTTTGCGCTGTTTGTGCGTCAAAATTTTTGACGCACAATCGTCGCAGACGGTGTATAAATATGCCCCACAGAAAATCCATAGAAAACAGTTAGAACGTTGTTGTTACACAAAGTACCTGGTTTGAGTAAAAAATAAAGCCGCATGGGCGAGCGTGCATCAGAAAAGTCAGCAATGCTTCGATCCCTTATTCGCAAGTGAGGCCGTGCGTCGTTTCTTCTCCGGTTGGGTTGGCGGTGCGTTGTTTTTCGCCCTCACAAGAGAGCGATGTGTCGACTTCCAGACAGGTCCAAGCAGGCTTTGCATTGATTTTTCATGCCCAGCGATGTTGCGTTCGAAATCCTGTCGCACGGTGTCAGAAAACTGCGCTATGTGGGGTTTGCGTCATTATCAGCAATTTTAGCTGCAAAGCCGGCACAACGTCGTTGGTGTCGAAAATGTCCCCGCACAGTGGCCTGTGAATGGATTTCTGTCCTTTTACATCAGCTTCACCTCTCAGGGACCCATGGACTGGATAGGGCACCACTTGTCAGGTCGGGAGTCTCACCAGAGAGTCCAGATGCAGGCAGATGAAGTCTTTGATGGCCTTGAGACTTCAACAAGACTTCAACAACAGGAGGCAAGCTCAACTCAAGCCCTTGGAGATTCTTCTCAAGCAGGCATGCACAACAAAGTCCAGTCTTTGTCCCCTTTCACAGGCAGAAGCAGCAACTGCAGGATAGCCCAACAAAGCACAGTCACAGGCAGGGCAGCACTTCTCCTCAGCTCTTCAGCCTACTTGGCAGAGCTTCCTCTTGAATCCTTGAAGAAATCTAAAAGTCTGGGGTTTTGGGTCCACTACTTATACTCCTTTCTGCCTTTGAAGTAGGCAAACTTCAAAGGAAAGTCCCTGTTCACAAGATCCTGCGTTGCCCAGGCCAGGCTCCAGACTCACACCAGGAGGTTGGAGACTGCATTGTGAGTGGGCAGGAACAGCCCATTCAGGTGTAAGTGACCACTCCTCCCTCCACTCTAGCACAGAAAGCCCATCAGCGTATACAGGCTACTCCCCAGCTCCCTTTGTCTCACCATGTAGAGGGGATTCACAAACAGCTCAACTGTCAAACTGACCCAGACAGGGAATCCACAAACAGGCAGAGTCACAGAATGGTTTAAACAAGAAAATGCCCACTTTCTAAAAGTGGCATTTTCAAACTGACAATTTAAAAACCAACTTTACCAAAAGATGTAATTTTAAATTGTGAGCTCAGAGACACCAAACTCCAAATTTTTATGTGCTCCCAAATGGAATCTCCACTTAAAAGTAATTTAAAGGCAGGTCCCCATGTGTGAGAAAACAGGGCAGATTGCAGAGGCCCCCTAACTTTTTGCCCCCATTTTCCACTTTTGGCTGGTGTTTTCCTCACTCTGATGGTGCCCTGGGTACTGCTAACCAGTCCCAGGGCCTGTGCTCTGTGTAAAATCAATATGCAAATTAGGCTAATTATAATTGGCTAAGTCAACCTACCTATAAGTCCCTAGTATATGGTAGGGCATGTAGGTTTAGGGACCACAGCATAGGTAGTGCACCCATAGGTGCACTGCTGAGGTGCCCAGCGTAATTTTAAAGGCAGGCCTGCCTTGCTGGCTGCTTTTAAATTAAATGTATATGCAAATTCGACTTTGGAATTAAAAGTAGTTCCAAAGTCTTAAACTAGCTTATTTTTACATGTAAGTCACCCCTAAGGTGTGCCCTATGTGCCCCTAGGGCTGGGTGCCATGTAACTATAAACAGGGACCTTATAAAAGTAGTTTTATAAGCCCTGGTGAGGTAAAAACAGCCACATTTGTTTTTCCCTCATTGTAGTGAATGGCCTTCATAGGCTAGAATGGGGAGACTTTATTTTAATTTTAAAAGCCCCCTTAAATGACAGATACAAGGAGTTTGGTATCAAATTAATTGTTATAATAAATCCCACAACTTCCAGTTGTTGGATTTAATATAACTTGTTCAGGTAAAGAGTTTTAAACTTTACCTGAAAAGTTGCCAATTTCAGCCCTGCATTGTTTTTGCTGCTGTGCTCTGATTGGCCAGCCTCTGGCAGCCTGGCCAGGCTGCCTTGATGTGGTGTAAAGTGGCCTGGCTTCACACAAAGAGATGTGCCTGTGGGAGGGAATCCCCCCTCAGCAGATGGTGAGGCAGGAAGGGGGAGGGCTGCCAAACTGGTCTTCAAAGACAGAGAAAGACATTTGGAGCAACCTAGCAACACCCCCATATCCTGCAACCCCAGACAACGAGGTGCCCCCTTGATTAGATTAGGAGAGGGCAGGAGAGGGGTGTGTTTATGATTTTTAGCCACACCAGTGGGTGGGCTCAGCCAGATGTAACTTCCAAAAATGACTTTCAACCATGATGGATTTTTGAGGAATGTTGCCTCCTGGGATCGATTTTTGCCACACTTCCCAGGAAGTGGTCATCACAGGGGGAAGGACCCTGCACCTGATTGGAGAACCAGGACCCCCTTGCTTTTCACCCAGGAGCAAGGATAAAACTGGCAGGCCTGCACCCACACCTCAGTTCCCTTCCACATCCCTACCAGGAAGAACTACAGAAGAAGAAGGACTGCCCTGCTGGACCCCTGGCCAGCCTCTGGAACCTGCACTCAGAAGGACTGCAACAGCTGCACACTTGGGCTTCACCACAAGAAGGACTTTGCCTGGCTTCAACTGGTTTAAGGAGGGACTCCCTGTTTGCTACAGGTGAAAAATTGCTAACCAGAGTCCCCTGAACCAACTCCTGAAGAAATCAACCAGCTGACCACTGCCCAGTGGTCAAAAAGGAGTTTGCGCCAGGTGCATTCTGGGAGTTGTAGTCCACACTCCCCAAGGATCATCTCAGAGCTTCTGGACCTTTGGGGTGAGCTGTGGACCCCAAAAGAACCGTAAAAGAACATCTGGGAGAAGACCCAGAAGTTTGGAGAAGTTTGGAGAACTTTTGAAAAAAAGCTCCATAGAGGAACCGACCCGCCACAGCAACTCTAGCCGGCTTGCCTCAACCGCGACCCGGCCTGATTTGCAGTTTTGTCGCAGTGAAGAAAATCTCCAAAAAAGAGACCAAGTCCGAAGGTAAAAAGTTGACCAGGACCTCCCAGCCAGCGTATCCGAGGAGGGCTCCAGGGACGTCGGATCAAGATCTAGGTTTACCCCGGTCGAAGGATTTTCACCTCGAAAAAACGACAAAGTCCGAAGGTAAAAATCTCCACTGAGGGCTCCCGCGACGCGTATCCGGAGAAGAGTGCCAGGAGGTCGGATTGGACTGGCAGGTTCGTCCCGCTAAAGAAAATCTTCAGAAAAGAGACTAAGTCTGAAGGTAAACTTTTGACCGTAAACTTTGACTTCGCCCCGGTCGAGGTGCAACCAGATGACCAGATTGGCGCTTTTTGTTTCTAGGCGTCAGAAAACAATAATTCTTTAAAAATTCATATCTCCGGTTCCCCTTATCCGATTGTATTCATTTTTATGTCATTTTAAAGATGAAAATACAATCTATTTTTATAAATTGGTTTTGGATTTTTAAACTGTTTCCTGTGTTTTGTTTAATTAAAGTTTTGTGATATTTGAATGCTTTACACTCTGTCTCCTAAGTTAAACCTTGTCGCTTGTTGCCAAGCTACCAAAGGTTGAGCTGGGTTTAATTTACTGAGACCTAACTGGACCTAAGTGGAGGTTAGTGACCTATTGCTAAGTGTAGGTACCTACCTGCCCTTACCAATCACCCATTTTCCAACACCACTTTAACCTACGAGAGGGATAGGCCTTGCAACAGTGAAAACCAAATCTGTCAGTCTTTCACTGATAGGACATGTAAAACACACCAGTACTTGTCCCACCTTAAACATACACTGCACCTTGCCCATGGGGCTACCCATGGCCTACCTTAGGGGTGCCTTACATGTATAAAAAGGGAAGGTTTAGGCCTGGCATGTGGGTACACTTGCCAGGTCGAATTGGCAGCTTACAACTCCACACACTGACACTGCAGTGACAGGTCTGAGCCGTGTTTACAGGGCTACTCATTGGGATGGCACAACCAGTGCTTCAGGCCCACTAGAAGTATTTGATTTACAGGCCCTAGGCACCTCTAGTGCAGTTTACTAAGGACTTACTGGTAAATCAAATATGCCAATCAGGATAAAGCCAGTTCCACATACAATTTACACAGGAGCACTTGCTCTTTAGCACTGGTCAGCAGTGGTAAAGTGCCAAGAGTACCAAAAACAGCAAAAACAGAGTCCAGCACACAGTCAAAACATTGGAAGCAGAGGCAAAAATGACAGGGGAGACCACGCCAAGGATGCCAGGTCTAACACACAGTTTCTGGTTTGGTAGACTCAGGCAAGAGGATTTTCTTTTCTTTCATCCAATAAAATGTGTGGTTTAGGTGGTCTGTAATGTTTGTTTGGTTATCTGAATTGTAGTCCAGTTGAAATTGGATTAGTGCACATTTGGAAAAGTATCTTGTGATGCTCTAGCATGTGTGCCCATGGGTGTTGTACTTGTTGAAAAGAAGCAGTCGTTTTGAATAACCCTGCACGACATTTCATGTTGGTTTGTGTACCAAAGATTATGCTCCTCTGACTTCTGTTATGAAGGAAGGAACACATTTATTGTAAGGCTATGCTTGATACACTTGTCTGTTCACTGAGTCTTTGTGAAGGAATCATGTAGTGCAAAGTATAGCAGGCTACAGAGATAGCAATAAAACTTAGAGCTGCTTGCTTCCCCTTGTCCAGAGTCGGGAGAAGGTCTGCACTGATCATATTAAAGCGGTTTCTGTCACCTACAAGGTTCCAAAGCTTGATTGCATGTTAGGACGGATATGGTTAACTCAACATATCCCATAATTGGTTAGTGATCTCTTTTTACAGGATTGTGTTAATATAAAGCAGTATGGAGATAGGTTGTGACTGAAAAGTGTTCTAGATCAGCTGTGGTTTTTGAGGCTGGATGTCACAGTTTCTGCCAACCTGCAGGACAGGGTTGAACCTCCATTTCCAAAGCCTTGCATGTTGGGCAAGATTTATCACATGGTCTATTTCCACCTCTTTGAAGGATGTGAAGGAGGGGATGGCTTTAAGGCTTTGGGTTTAGCAGTTTTTAATAGCTGCTCAGTAGGATAAGGGGATGATTTTAAGGCTTCTAAGTTTGCCATTATTAGTAACCTATGTGTGTGTCTTTTGTTTTCTTTTAGGTCTAACTGATAGGTTTGAAGATTTATCCTGTTTAAGCTGTGTCTCTTGCAACAGCATCACCCTTCTCTGATAGTGGTTTTTGCTAAAAGCATTCCAATGGACGGAATTCACATTTTTGATTGGCCAGTATTCTGCAGAATCACTTATTAGTGATTTTTGTGCCAGTATTGTGTTTGTGCCACCATCCTTGGTGTTATGATGAATTCTAATAAGCGAGAGCTTTGCATCTGAAGTAATTTGCAGTTGACTTTCAGAAGAATTATACGTCCTTGTTCTCATTGTAGCATCTGAGGCCTGGTTTGCTTGTAGTTGGTGATAATGGATGTTTATAAGGCAAACTGTGATTAGCAAGTGGTCTGTTCTTATCTGAGTTTTTATTGAAGGATTTTGGGATGTATTGTTGTATATGAACACCATTTCTAGGGTGCACTTTTCAGACAATGTTGCTCCATAAACAATCTAGGTGAGACTGGGAATGCCAAGGTTTTTGATAAGATCCAGAGATGATTTGTTGTGAGTTCGGTCAACTAAGAGGTTAAAATTGTTTGTAGAAGGACTTCATGAGCTGCAATGCAAGGTGAAATATTGGGTATTATTTAAGAAAATTGACATATGGACTGTGTGCAGAGCAGGCTTCTGGGCATTTCTTGCCTTTCAAACTGAAAAGGCCTGTGGCTCATGGGCGTAACATAGGCCGTTACAGCCCCTGTGGTGCGGGGGGGTCTCAACCCTTAAGGGGGTAGGGTGACTATTTAGCCCAATGTCAATAGCCCAAGGTATGGGAGACAGAGTTCTCTGATCATATTTTGCAGTGAGGGGGGGCATAATTTTGTGTTATGCCACTTCCGAAGCTCCCTGTGATGCAATGCTTATGGACCCTGTAGTTTCTGCTGCTGACGGAGTTCATATTAAACTTTATTTTCCAACCAGGTGTTCACCCAGATCTTTATGCATTTGAGTATCCTGTTGTTGCTGCCTTTATATGTTGTTATGTAATGCTTTAGTAATTGCATAGCAAACACCTTCCACTTAGCTTGTGATCCTGGCTGTTGGTAGAGAGGCCCGTACATTGATATAAAACGGTCTCCTCTTTACCTTTTGTTGGTCTTGATTTGGGGATGGTATATGACAACTGTGATGGAGACAATAGGATTTATCATAAACCAAACGATGATGCACTCAAATGACGTGTAGACAGGTGAGACGTTATCCTGCAAGTAGGTTCTGTGGAGTAAATTGGAGCTACTGCCCTCCTTTTTTTCTAATGGTTCTGTTTTTGATGGTGATGGTGAAGGTGATTGAATAGTCTCAGCCATGTCGCAGAAAACCTGGCATTCCTTGTTTGCAACATGTTTTCATGCATTGAGACAATGCTTGTAGGCTGATTTCATGTCAATAAGATCAATCTTTATGAAGGAGAATTGTCATTCTATGACAGGAGGGCGGTGTGTGGAGTGAGGTGGAGTCAACTGTGTTAGCAGCGCTTACTTCTGCCAAGATTGCATTGTAGATATAGATCTGAGTTACCTTTCCTGGAAATAGGCTGCCGGTGATGGGTGTGCAGTAGGATGTGCAATTTGCATGGATATTAATTGTGAGTCTTCTGTACTGGATTGAATTGCCAGCTCACGTTTTGACCTCGTGGTATTTCTGAGTTCTTTGTGATGGCAAACATTTTTAGGAAAGTATCTCATTAGTTCATGGGTCGATTTGTTAAAATAACAACAGGTCTGTTTTGGTTGTGTCTGTTAATATGATACTGTATGCATAGAAAACTATTTTCTGTCAGTCATTTCAAGGTGGCCATCTTGAATCTTTTCTTTGTATGTTTTGAGAAAATTGAGTTTGGGTATTATTGCAAATTTGGCCTTTCTGCAGGATAACCCCAGGTTTTTGCCTTCATTAGCTGAACTAATTTATTGGTGGTCAAAGGACTCTGTGCACTTTGCACTTTCTAACCAGTGATAAAGTGCTTGTGCTCTCCCTCCCTTTTAAACATGGTAAAACCGACATGCACATCATTGGCTTCTTTATTTACTTATAAGTCCCAGTACATGGTACCTCAGGGTCCCAGGATCTGTAAATTAGGTGTGACACGTGGGCTACAGCATCCATTGTGCCACACACTAAGGTGGAACTGCAAACCATGTCTACATGCCAACCCCTTGCAGCCTGTGAGCGCAGTTATAAACTGTCATTTCGGCCTGGAAAAAAAGACCTTTTGCCAGTCCTAAAACCTTCCCTTTTAATACTTATAAGTCACCACTAAGGGAGGCCCTAAATGCTCATGAGGTAGGGTGCATGATATTTGGAAATTAGGACATGTGTAGTTGAGTTTTACATGCCCTTACCATGAAAAACCTCCAAAATTATTTTTCACTGCAGCAAGACTGGTTCTCTCATAGAAAATCTATTGAATACATTATAACTCCATATAATGTATAGCTTCAGTGTGGAACTAGTTAGAAAAAACAATCCAAGGCCTCATTGTAATAAGGATTTACAATCTATCCTAACTATCAAGTTGGATTTTAAATTTTTTGTTTTGAACATTGGCATTTTCCTGGCTAAAACAAATATGTTTTTCTGCCACTGTCCAGGGTCACATGATTGTTAATAACTCTCCTGTGGTGTGATGTGTATTGCTCCCAAGAGTAGGCAAATTACGTGGGTGTGGAGAGGTGTGGTCTTTCTGCCATGATGGCTGGTGAGGAGCTGTGCCCTGTGCCCTTGCCCTGATCCCTTGACACTTGAAAGGAGCAGAGCCAACACAGAGGAACCAGACACCAGGACTGCTCCTCCCTTTGTTTCACTAGCCTAGCTGGAGCCAAACCCAGAGTAATGGGAAGAAGTGACCAGAATCAGTTTTGGGATTAGACAAAGTGGCGTGCCCTGCCCACAGGCTGGTACTTGGCATAAAAGTGGCATCACCAGAACCTGAAATAAGAACACTCCTGGACCTGTGGGAATCACACCAGGACCAAATTGCCTACCCGATCCGATGAAGATGTATTGCCACTGGGCCAAACATACAAGTTGCTCTTGTTATTTTCTTCTCTGCAACAGCAAATCCAATTCAGCAAGACCTTACGGAGTAGGTGACTGGTCTTGTGGAGCCCTTTTTGGCTACAGCAAGAAACCTTGCCTCACTAGAAAAATTCAAGCTCCAAAAAAGTGACAAGTCCAAATATAGACCTGGACAAAGGCATGAAGGGTATCTGGCCAATGAGGACCCCTTCCAGTTTGCAAATTGGTTAACACTGATTTAAAATTGGAGTTAATTGCAATTGTTTTGCAAGCACATTCATGGTCACCAAACAATCATACATATCACTGCGACTCGTAATCAGAAAGGGACACTCTTGGGACGCCCTTCCTAATTGCGAGTCGTAATTCCTATTTTGCGAGTCAGTAACTGCATATCGACTTGCAATATAGGGATCATACATCGTACCAGGCCATTTTGTGATTGCAAACAGCGATTTTCGCCTTTTGTGAACATAAATTGGTGTTGTACATTGGGCCCAAAATCTCAGCTTTCATCAGATGAAAGTGGATCATCAAGTGGATTCCAACAGAAACCAGAAAGACGGTGACCCAGGCCCTCGTCAGCAGCAGACTTGACTACGGCAACGCACTCTACACAGGCATCCCAACCAAAGACATCAAACGCCTCCAACGTATCCAAAATGCCTCCGCCCGACTGATCCTCAACATACCCCGCCGAAGTCACATCTCCCCTCACCTAAAGGAACTCCACTGGCTCCCGGTAGACAAGAGGATCACCTTCAAACTCCTGACCCACGCTCACAAGGCACTTCACAACACCGGACCCTCCTACCTCAACACCAGACTTCACTTCTACACCCCAACACGTCAACTCCGATCCGCCAACCTCGCCCTCGCCATCGTACCCCGAATCCAGCGCAAGACATCCGGCGGCAGATCCTTCTCCTTCCTCGCCGCCAAGACCTGGAACTCTCTCCCCACATCCCTTCGCCAGACCCAGGACCTCCTCGCATTCAGAAGGCTCCTCAAGACCTGGCTCTTCGACCGATAAACCAGCAGCGCTCCCCTTCCCCCCCCCCCCCCCCTCAGCGCCTCGAAACCCTGACGGGTACATAGCGCGCTTTATAAATACTATGATTGATTGATTGATTGAGTTATGCTACTTTTGCAGCAGCTGCCCAGGTAGCAAGCTGCTGGCGTACCAAAGGCCATTGTTCCTTTTCCCTGTCACTGCCAGCATGGTTTTTACACAGAAGAAGAACTTTTCTTGACATCTTGTCAGGTGGGTACCAAGTGCCCTCAAACTTAGTACCAACTCCACTTTATTGTACTCATAGGGCACACACACCTAGGGGCATGGTCCAATACTACATTAGTGATTGTGTGTTAAACTAAATGTGTGTTAAACGAAAATTGAACACTGCCGCGTTAGAAAGCAGAATAGCGAACACAAAACGAATGATGCGTCCTGAAGTCTTTCTTTCAGGCCATTTGTGGCGATGAATCAATAATATTGTTGTTCCGGAGAAGCAATGGTTAACTCTTGATGTACACGCGGTACAGGTTTCCTAAAACCAACGTTTGGCTGCAGAACTGCTCATCTCCAAGTTCTCTGTCAGAGGCACACGCCTGCTCTCGAGATTCCTTAAAAGGGGGGTTCGCTGAAGAGGCTGTAAGAGGAAATGATCTGGGAATCTTCCAGAGCCCGCATTTTACTTTTTTTTTTTATTATTGCATCTAAAAGCAACTCACTCAAGGTTAGTCTGGCAGCGCGCGCTTTGCTGTATGCGTTTCGGAACCTTAAACCGTATGGAACCTGTTAAGTAGCATTTGTGCTCTCATGGAGCAGTAAACTGCTCCGAAACTCTGTAAAGTCTGCAAGTCGCCTTATTTCGAGTCCACCTTAAAAATAAATTCCCTGCTGCATGTTGCCTAGCCTCGGGCTCGAAGGAGTTGCCAAATATCTATCAGAGAGTGATTTATGACATGCGATACTGTTCTGCAGCCCGAGTGGGGACTGTTCAGTTGAAACACAAGAAACGAGAGGCCTGTGTGTTCACATCCAGCACGATGACAAGTCTGTGTTTGGCTTCCAGAGGGAACATGCTGTACAAAGGTGCCATATTTTACAAGAAAAAAGGAGCCTTACAAGACACAATGTGGAGCTAGAAACACACAATTTGCCCTTAAAAAAGCCTTTTCTTTTTATATAAAACTTCGGCTGGCAGCTTTGATTTGTGTTCTTATCGTCTTGTCCTTTTGATTGCATTACAGTGATTATCCTAAACACATTGGTTGAATGTTGAATTTCCTGCATGTGACTGCCTATTGAGCTTATATAATGGTAGTTACCATTGGTGCAGCAGGTGAAGTGGCACCGGGCCCCCAAATCCTAACTGGCCCATCGAAGCCTGATAATCGCTATATTTTACTACTCCCAAAACTCTCAAAGAGGTCAATTCCCATGCTTGCACCAAGGCTAATGGTATATTGCTGTGCTATTGCATGTAATGGGGCAGATTTAGGTGCCCCTAGCGCCACCTTAGCGCTGCCATAGCGTCATTTATTTGATGCTAAGAGGGCGCTAAAGAGGCATTTTCCCTGTGCCATGTTTACAAAGTGGTGCAATGCATGCATTGTGCCACTTTGTAAACCCTTGTGCTACCTTATGTCTGCGCCAAGCATAATGTATGCAAGGGGGGGCGTTTCCCCGTTAGGAGGCTGAAAAAACGGTGCAAGGAAAGCGAAAGGATTTCCTTGCACCATTCTTTATTCGTCAGTTTTAACGCCTGCTTGGAGCAGGAGTTAAAGGGGGCATACCATTATTTATAATGGGCTCCTATATACTCTGCAGGAGTAGCGCCAACATTTTGGCGTTACTCCTGCAGAGTACATCAATAGCGTAAAAAAAAAAAATTACGCTATTGCCCCCTACAGTGCGCCATGGTGCGCCATATTTTAAATACGGCGCACACACGGTGGCGGTAGGGGGACGCTAAGGGGCGCAAAGAAATTGGCCCTGCACTAGGTGCAGTGTCACTTTACTTAAATCTCCCCCAATGTATGTTGGTGTCTTTAGTTTGCAAACCATTTCCCCTGGAGGTAGGAGGTGGGTGGAAGTATGTTTCTTCTGTGATGAGGCAGAGTGTGCAAAAGGAGGCTTGAGCTCTCTGTAGCCTTAGGAGAGTCTCGAAGAGTGGGAAAAAAGCTTTCACGTCTTAGTGATGGGTGATTTATGAAAAGCTGTGATCCCTAGGAAGTACATTTGGCACCTGCCTTGACACGCTGTACAGATGGATTGACAGCCCAGGGCAACGGATATACAAAGAAGGTTTTTCACCTTATGAGAACTCTCGCCAGTTATCAGTTGCACCTGTGAGAAGAAAGGGTAAATCTCAAATAAGCCTTGTGCTGTTTGCTCTCAATTGCAAACTTTTGAAAATTTGCAGGAGAGGCAAGTCTCAGCAATAATAGGTACTTAGATTCAATTTGCAACATATTTGCAGGCGCTGAACCCTTGACTGTTGACTCCACGTCAAGGGATTATCAGGCATCCATTTTAGCGCCCCAGCATGGGGAGGTCATAATCGCCCTACAAGCCTGAAGTATGGCACCATTGGTAAGGGGGCAAAAGAGGGACATTTAAGGCAACCAGTACTAAGATTTAAATCATCCAAAGGCACATAGTGCCAAGTTTTCAGCTTGCTTATGAGTGATATTTCTTTGGTTTCAGTGTACGTATGAGTGACGTACTACAACCAAATGTATGACTGTTCGAGTAACACTATCTCACAAGTAACACCAAGCAATGAAGTCTATGCAAAGAGATATAAATTAGAAATGCCCCTCTTAACCTACTTGATAATGTCAAAAAATCCCAAGTCAAAACATTTTGGAGGAAATTGACTTCAAGTTCCCAGTGGACTCTGCTTGTGTCAGTGCTTGCCGACCATCCCACACACACCTTTCATGGTGCTGATAGCTTCGCAGTTAATCTTTGCTCAGAAGGCATGATTTGGGAACTTCAGATTTATTCTAGAAATTACAAATTAGTACTGAATGATCTTCAAGCAGTATCTAAGTGCCCCTCTTCATTTAACGAAACAAACAAACAAAGAAGAGTAATGACAAGCCGAGTACATTAAGGTGTGTGGGATGGAGAACTTACCAAACAATGGTGCGTAAATGCAATCAGTGTTCACTACTGTTATGTGGAGTCTGTATGACAGGAACAATGCCTTTTGCAGACCCATACATGTCATCATTTTGGATGCACCCCATGTTTACAGTGGGAAAGAAAGCAAGCAGCGCATTCTCCAATACTTGTTCATGTCCTGCAGTCCTTGCCCTCAGTAGTTCTGCACCACCGCCACCCCCCAACTAGCGAGTAGCACCTTGGCATTCAGATAGGATCCCTCATGAGCTTTTCCACCATGAGAACTTCACGTTCCCAGTAGAACTACGTGTGCCACTGACTGCTGACCATATCACATACAGCCTCTGCATGGTGCTGCTGGCTGCTCACTTCACTCGGCTCGGAATGCCCCATTTGGGAATGTCACCTTAATACTAGTCACATTGCCGGGCCCGCTGATCTTGCGGCTAACCTAAGTTCACAAGCAGCTCTCTGAGTGCTGCAGTGCTACTCAGAGACCGTTGTTGTAACTCCAGATTCAGGCCATCTGCCTGAGACCTGCCAAGTGGCAAAGCACAGGACGGTCACTCTCTGCCCCCACCAGGAAGTTAATGAACATAGAGGGTCATTCTGACCCTGGCGGCCGGTGGCCGCCAGGGCCACCGACCACGGGAGCACCGCCAACAGGCTGGCGGTGCTCCAATGAGCATTCTGACCGCGGCGGTTCAGCCGCGGTCAGAAGCGGAAAGTCAGCGGTCTCCCGCTGACTTTCCGCTGCTCTTTGGAATCCTCCATGGCTGCGGAGCGCGCTCCGCAGCCATGAGGATTCTGACCCCCCCTACCGCCATCCAGTTCATGGCGGGAAAGCCGCCATGAACAGGATGGCGGTAGGGGGGGGTCGCGGGGCCCCTGGGGGCCCCTGCCGTGCCCATGCCAAGGGCATGGGCACGGCAGGGGCCCCCGTAAGAGGGCCCCGAAAAGTATTTCAGTGTCTGCCTTGCAGACACTGAAATACGCGACAGGTGCCACTGCACCCGTCGCACCTTCCCACTCCGCCGGCTCGATTACGAGCCGGCATCCTCGTGGGAAGGTCGTTTTCCCCTGGGCTGGCGGGCGGTTTTACTGGAACCGCCCGCCAGCCCAGGGGAAAACTCGTAATACCCGCCGCGGTCTTTTGACCGCGGCGCGGTAATTTGGAGGGCGGGATCCTGGCGGGCGGCCTCCGCCGCCCGCCAGGGTCATAATGAGGCCCATAGTCTAAAACATCCTGCTGCCCCCAGAGCCCTTGCACTGCGACCTACTTTACCGGAGGCGATACATAATTGCCATATGCAGTCTGGGTGAGGAGTTCTTGGACTGTAAGATACAATGCCACCTATAATTTATTTTTGTACATGCGATAAAGTGAAAATATTAACTCTAATGGAGCGTTTCACCCATCTTCCTCAAGTGATGGGTCTTTTTTCCTCGAAGCTGTAGGATGTTAGTTTTCAACCAAGTCAACCTCAGTTTACAGTGTAACCAATTTGGTCACCCAATAATGACCTAAATCCGAAAAAAAAGTTAAAGGATTTTATTACAAGTTACCAGTCAGTTTAATATAAACGAATCTCCAAAACATGCTGTATAAATACAGAATAATAACAGGATAACCAAACCTCCTGAAGAAATGTAGGCAAATTAGCATAAAGCAAACCAAGAATTCAGTTACAACAATACGGAATATCAGCAATAAGATTTGATGCTGAGAGAAAAGTCTTTGGTCTTCCCTCTGTACATGGGTACAATCTAAGGGCACTTACCTAAATCTATTATAAAGGATGGAGAAAAATCTCAAAAAGTTAAAAAGCTATGGCAAAAAGGAAGAATGTAAATAGGTAGGCATAAGGGGAAAAGGAAAAGGTGCTTTGGCGGCCAGGGGCAAACAAAACAGGTGGGGCAACAAGAGTACATGAAACTCACTGACAGGCACTAACAAAAAACAGCTGTGTCCTTAGGCTGAAAGCTAAAGCTCTCAATCGTGGTCTGTTTTAAACAGTGTTTATAATGGGCCATGATTTAGAGCTCTGGAGTTGAGACTGAAGGCACTGCGAGTTTCTCACAGTGCCTGTCAGTAAGTTAACAAAGTTTAAAAAAATAAAAAGACTGACTTACATACTGCTTTGTGCTTAGTGCTCGCCTTCATCTCAGCAGCACAGGCTGGCAGAGCTCCAGCCATCAACTCGCCTCTAACAATCCAGATGCTTACCTCATGCTGCTCAGGCAGCATGAGAGAGGCCCCAGGATTGGTTGAAGCATGCTGGTGTGACACTCCTCAAAGCACTGGTTGTTTGCGCTTGCTCTCCATCATGCTGTCTAAGACAGCTTTTGTTGGAGTGTTTAAAGTGTGCTTGTCAGGCTGGCCATCGCAGGACAGCCGGCCAAAGTGACATGCGCACTTTAAACTGAAGTGCACACTATTCCTCCCTGATTCTGCCCAGGCTCAGACTTGGCTGCTGCCAGTAAAAAAATAAAATTGTAGTAAATCTGTTTTATTACCATTTTATTTTTCATGTTTCCTGCTCTCCAGCGGAGGGGTGAAGCTCCTCTGCTCTCATGGAGGCACTGCCGCTGAAAATGTGTCATCATTTCAGAAGCCTGGTCAAGAGTCTTCTCAGAGAGATAACTGTTAGCCTAAGTCACACTCAGCAAAACATAAGGAAAAGTGGAAAGTCAGAGGTCTGTACCTCACAAAGTCTAAAAGGAGAGTCCTCAAATTAATCTGTGAGAGCGTTAGTTAGTACCACATAATTCTGTTAGGTAACACCCTCAACACACCAACAAGCTTTACTGTATTCTTCTATCTTATCCTTCTGTATTATTCCAGAGTAATTCTGAGAGCGCTGTTGTCCTTGGTCCTCTAGACATCATTGGCAAAATATGTGAATAAGGGACACTCATTTTACACACGGTTTTCTCCATGTTCTTCCATCAAAGTCTTTTTCACAGACTCTCTCTTGCTAAAACAATAGTACATCTCTTTCCAAACTAACATTTCTTATGAATGCACCTGCACTGAAATGACATGTTATGAAATGACACGTTAGCAGAAATGGAAACCCTTTTCTCAAGTTGAAAGAAATACAGGTCTAGTCCGGAAAATGTAACAATATTTCTCAGTAATGCACATTTAATTTTATGTTATATTGTTATATTGTGCAAATACTAATTTCAATGTCAGTAACATAATCTCAAATAAAGCTTCATATCACATTTAGAATAAATGCAATACATTTTTAAAGTCACGTACATAAGTACAACTGAGAACAATGGCCCAGATTTACAAGAATCTGGTGCATCAGTGCTGATGCACCAGATTTCTTGCACCCCCACCGCCACCTAACCACACCATGGGTGTGCCATATTTACAATAAAGCACATCATGGCGCACATTAGGCAAATAGCATCAAAAATTTTTATGCTATTGTGGCGCTTTGTTGCACTAGCTTCAACAATTTTGACTCTAGTGCAGCAATGTGCAAGGAGGCCCATTGACTTCAATGGGAGCGTTCTTTTAACCCCTGCTTTGAGCAGGCGGTAAAAATGACTCCAAAAGGGGTGCAATGAAATCTTGTTGATTTCATTGCGTCATTTTAACATCGGAACGCCCCCTCTTGCTTACATTATGCCTGACGCAGGCATATTTTGGTGCAGGGGTCACAAAGTGGGACTATGTATGCATTGCATCACTTTGTCAATGTGGTGCGGCTATTTTCGCCTCGTTGAGCTACATTAAGGTAAAAAAAATGATACTAATGTGGAGCAAGGTGGCGCTTGGGTCTTGTAATTCTGGCCCTACATTATTATATTGCACTGTTAAGGATGTCTTTAACATAAGGATGGTTTCAAATTAATTTCAAATGACAGCCCCGCCCACGCCGGATGATCTAGCAACCACACGTGTTTCGGAATGGCCGGGCAGGGCTGAAAGAGAGAGCACAATTTGTTTTGGAGAAAACAGTGTATCTCACTGTACCAGGTCACCATAGTACTGAGTCTCCCATGCCAGAAGTTGAAATAGCTTCACAGGGAGAGTGGCAATGCACAAATTATGCGCTACGCACAGGGCTGCTTTTTCAAGTGCCTTGTGAACTCCAGAGTATGTCAGGGAGCTCCACAGCCATGACTAATGTATTCTAGGGTGATAAAGCGGACAACAGCACTAGAATGCGCTAGTCTAACTCATGATGCATGCCACTTGGTGGGACTGCAGGCACATGGTGATACTCAATTTACAGGGGAAGGTTGTACTTATAATTTAAAAACACTTGGTAATTATATATTCAAGCGCCTTTGCTTTTTTTGTTTGTAAGTCTTCTAAAATGTAACAGCTTGCCATTTGGGTCTGAAGAGAGACCGCAGACTAATTGCGACTAAACTAATTCACATGAATTTAAATTTAAGATGTATTATGAAAAAAGATACATAAAAAATTGTAGCACTTATAGACATATGATATTTTGCTTATCTAAAGTAATATAAATTTCAATGGAATTTTTAATGGAAAAGAAAAAATGGATGCCTCATCCTCGAAATATTAGTATTTATTTTCTCTAAATAGTGACTTTTAAATCCGATATTGAAGCTGATGGCATGGTACCTTGAACAATGATGAATCCCCCGAATGCCTATCATCAATCACCATGCCAAACTAAATTGAGTCCCTCAGTCTCGGGTCAACTCATAGACTGCTTCACTACTAAGCAAGAAGTCAATCACTACCTGGTCTGGTCTGCAGCACTATATCACTGGTGATAATGCCATAGGTATGCCTCGTCATCACAAATCAACAATGCAAGGAACTAGAGGTGAAAGACTGTCTCACAAACTTTTTGCAATGTTCCACTGGAATTTACAAGCTCTTTGATCCACAGGATGTGATTCACATGACAAGAAGGCAATAGAACAGCAACATATGGCCCACATCTGCAAAGAAAGTTAACATTGGGAAGAGGAAACACTTTCCATTTTGTACCTGAAACGTTTTGAAAGATACATGGATGATCCTTGGTCCAATGGAAAATGAATCCTTGATAGAACTGAAGACAGCAGACTTGCCTTTGAACTGTGGTGTGTGTGTACTCTACATTCCTAAACCTACCGAAGAGAATCTGGCACACTATACATGTCATTAAATGATCAAGTGATGTTCCTTTCCATTGAGAAAAAAGCAGGCTTCTATAAAAACACCTTTCTGTAAAAAAAAAAAAAAATGTTAAGAAGTTGTTAGTGGATTTTTCTTGTGGAAAAAATAACTTATATGCATTGGTTTTTCTACCAGGATATCATGGTTTCACATAAGCTCACTAAAATATTGACTCCACTTCAGAATATTGACTACCACCATATCGTCGAGGGGTCAAGAATAAGTACATATTTGATACATATCTTTAAGGTAGATAAAAGTGAAGTTACAATCTCCAATATATATTTGCCTATATACACTTAGCTTGACAAAAATTTGGCAGTTGATAGTTTTCTATTAATATGTTTGACGATTGATAAAAGTGACCTCAATAGACTGGTGTACATCCACCTCTGGGCACACCACAAAATCACAGCGCTGAAACTGCTGCTAAACTCTTGGAACTAATTAAAGTGGATCCTTTATAAATTTATCTTTGGTACTGGAAGGATGAAACAAGGGGTTATCTTTCAGCCTATCTCAAATAAAAGTCAAATATTTAAGGTACACTGTTCCAAAAATTCAACTATCGTCCTAGGGGACAACTGGTCTCAGGAGCGAGAGCCCTCAAGCTTCACAATGGATGACTAGTATCATCATCGGGAAATGCTCCACACCAGGCTGGTACTGCAATGCCAGGTGGACACCCCAAGCGGGGGGCTCTAGACCATATTCATCTAATCATGACTGGTGAAATCCACTGTGCAGTCAACAATGCTTACATTCAAGCACCAGTTCAAAAAGAGAGGTAAAAAAATGGTTAAAATTGGTTATTCATCTCACAGTCAACATCATAATTTAATCAGTGTAATGAAGATGAAGAGCAAGATTAAAAACAAAAATTGAAATTCATAATTAGAGTGTAATGCTCATGTTACTTTCACAAGATACAATCTCTAAAGACTCCAAATTTTTATATGGCCTTTAAGAGCGGGTCAACATGTTTCGCGTCTATTGGTCCAACCGGATCCATTGACGCTTCATCAGGACCAATCAATAAATCACCTCTTCATAAACAAAAAAGAAAAACCACCTCTATTAGGGTAGAGAAATCGGTCACTTACATTTAAGTACACTGGTTACGTCAGGTCACCCTAGAAAACAAACATGTAGAACAAACAACACACCAAAAATACACAGAATGTGGTTAACGGTGGTCAGACGAATAAACAGGTGATAGGTCGGAACAAAGTGTGTTAGGTCGGAACAAATAAAAAACAAAAATCTTAAGATGTTTTGAATGGATCAATTAATTACTTAGATCACAATTGGTTCTCAAATCAGGGTTGAAATCCTCAGATTGAACCACCAAATCCTTTGAGTAAATGTACATATAAAGTTAATAATGTGACTCTCACAACCACATGAATATCACCACTGCAATAGAATCAGAGTGAGATTTTTGTACTTTTTAATTTGCTTGCTTTACTAAACTGCTTCTTTCAGGAACTGGATTGTCATAGAAATCCAACAGGCAGGCATCAATCTGTGGGAGGCACTCTTACCAGACATAGGACCTCCACTGCCACCAAGCAGTTTCCAGTGGTAGGTACCCCCATATCCCTCTGTGCACACAGGAACACAAAAGGGATAGTGGGATTGTCCTTTGCCACATGGTACCTGTCTATCAAGGCAAGAGTAAATACTGGAATTCAGACTCCTGGTAAGAAGGGCAGAAAGAGTCTACAGAGAACTACACATTGAGAGAACTTGGGAAATTAGTCTGCGTACCATTACTTGTTAGTTGCCTAAATATCAGCCTATTTAGGGACTCAACCTCTTGTCTTGAGTGGGTAGATTGATACCTTGTCACCTTCTAATCAGGTGTGGGGAGTAACTGTGGCAGGAATGGAACAGTCAGCCTTCTGCAAAGGTTCAATGGAGGCCTGTATCACTCTGGAATGTTTTTGCTTGCTCACATTTTAAGTTGTCACAAACAAGATGACAGATTTTTGCCTTGCATGGTAGTAATAACCAAAGAAAAGCCTTGGTTCAAATATAGGATATCTTCCCTTTGTAAAGACATCTTTTTAGCTCATATCAGGGCTTTAATATCTGCAACATCCACTAGACTCTAGAAATTACTTTGTGAGAGTGACTTCTAAACCACTAAATTTAGGGGCAGATTTAAGAAAAGTGGTGCTGCATGTTAGAAAAGGCCTCTTTTGGACATGGTTAGTCCCTACTTTTTGCCTGATGTATAATGTAGCCTAGAAATTGCTGCTAACCAGGTACCGTGAGCCAGAGCTCTTTCCCTAAAACTGTTGTGATGCATTGGCACAATTGGATACACCTTTAGCTACCACTATAAGTCCCTAGTAAAAGGCATTTAGGTACTCAGGTATGGGGTACTATGAGTAGACCCCTGAAAGCAGCAGCGCTGATTGTACCACCCTCTAGGGCAGGGGTCCTCAAACTATGACCCGCGGGCTGGATCCGGCCCGCCACGGTCCTGAACACCCGGTCACCAGATGAGCCTTATAGCTTCAGGGGCCTGGTCAGCGCTGCATCTGTGCAATAGCGCGACCAAGCCAATTGCAGCCGCAAGGCAATGCTGGGAGGAAGTGATGACCGGTCAGTTCATCCCAGCTCCCTCACTGCGGGAGTGAAGAGAGACAAGCCGCGAGGACAGGAGAGCCACGCCGACTTCTATCAGCCACAGCCACCCTCCTGCAAAAAAAATAAGGTAAGAAAAATTAGCTGTGTGCATGTATGCATATTTACGTATGTCAGTATGTATGTATATGCATGTATGTCAGTATGTATGTCAGTATGTGTCAGTCTGTGTGTATGTATCTGTATGTATGTCTGTATGTTTGTATATCTGTATGTATGTGTTTTTATGCATGTCAGTATGTGTATGTATGTCTGTGTGTATGTATGTATCTGTATGTATGTGTATGTATTTCAGTCTGTATGCATCTGTATGTCAGTATGTATGTATCTGTATGTATGTCATTATGTGTCTGTGTGTATGCATGTCTGTCTGTCTGTATGTATCTATCTGTATGTATGTCTGTATGTCTGTGTTTTTATGTATGTCAGTATGTATGTATATGTATGCATGTATTAAGGCAGTATGTGTATGTTGTCTGTCTGTGTGTATGTATGTGTCTGTATGTATGTGTATGTATTTCAGTATGTATGTGAATGTCAGTATCTATGTATCTGTATGTATGTCAGTATCTGTCTGTGTGTATGTATGTCTGTCTGTCTGTATGTATGTTTGTATGTATGTGTATGTATGTATGTATGTCAGTATGTGTATGTATGTCTGTCTGTGTGTATGTATGTATGTATCTGTATGTATGCGTATGTATTTCAGTATGTGTGTATGTATGTATCTGTATGTCAGTATGTATGAATGTCAGTACGTTTATGTCTGTCTTTGTGTATGTATGTATCTGTATGTATGTGTATGTACGTCAGTATGTATGTCTGTGTGTGTATGTATGTATGTCAGTATGTGTATGTATATGTCTGTTTGTCTATGTATGTCAGTATGTATTTATGTCAGTATGTATGTGTGTGTGTATGTATGTCCTTATGTGTGTGTGTTTCTGTAAGTATGTTAGTATGTGTCTGTATATGTCTATGTGTGTGTTTCAGTATGTGTGTCTGTTAGTATGTGTGTATCTTTGTGTGTGTGTGTATCTGTGTCCTTTTTGTATCAGTGCGTGTGTCTGTGTTTATGTATTCCTGTAGGCGGGGTTTGGGAGCAGGCTTGGAGGTGGTCCCAGACTTTGAGCAGTGTTAGGAGCCCCAAAATTTCTGATGGCGGCCCTGGGGCCACTTTGAGATGCAGCTGCACTCAGCCACTAGACAGGAAAATATTTTTCTTTGCTGTTAGTCCGTCTGCGGCTGATGGTCAGAAGAGTGCAAAGATTTTTCCTACGCCAGCCACCCGATGTGAGAGGCATATGACAACATGACGTCATATCCGACGGCTGCGCGGTGGCAACATTTCTTTTCCTCCAACTGAGCTGAGCTGCCCTGTCTGCATCTTGAAGTACAGGTAGGACTAAAGGGGCTCAGGGGGAGCGGGATCAGCAGTGTATTAGATAGGGCTCTGCAAAGTGGAATGTTTTTCAGAAACCAACCACAAGCCGTATGAATGAATGGCCCCTTCCGTGCACAGCACATATATAATACCCAGCCCTCACTATTAGATTCAAGGCTTCACCAGATGTGACAAAATCTGGGCGGTTCATACTTCTAGTTCCCAGGGGGATGATTATCAGCTCAGTCTTCTCGGTTCTGGGCTGAAATTGCTATTGTCAATTTAATAGCATACTTGGGCCACCTTTCACCTACACCTGTGATAAGTGCCTGCTAGTGAGAGAGCTTGTGTGTGTGTGCCTGCTAGTGAGTGAGCTTGTGTGTGTGTGTCTGCTAGTGAATGAGCTTGTGTGTGTGTGTCTGCTAGTGAGTGAGCTTGTGTGTGTGTGCCTGCTAGTGAGTGAGCTTGTGTATGTGTGTGTCTGCTAGTGAATGAGCTTGTGTGTGTGCCTTCTAGTTAGTGAGCTGGTGCGTTACTACTGAGCACTGACCATTTGCATTACTGCTGGATGCTGACCACTTGCGTTACTGCTGAGCGCTGACCATTTGCGTTACTGCTGGATGCTTACTATTTGCATTACTGTTGAGCACTGACCATTTACGTTACTGCTGAGTGCTGACCATTTGCGCTACTGCTGAGCGCTGACCATTTGCGTTACTGCTGAGCGCTGACATTTTTTATTTTAGTTTAGTTATTATTTAGTTATTATTGCTGGTATATTGTTTTTGTAGCTGTAGCTGTGTATTTATTGGTATTTTACTGATAGCAATTTTCAGTTCTTAGGAAATCATTATGTCTCTGAGTGCAGGGTATTCAAAGAACAGTGGACTTACGAATATGTTTTCACGCAGTACAAAGAAAGAGCTGTTTGACTAATATGCCAGAATTTAGTGTCTGTGTTCAAGGAATACAATTTGCGTTGACACTACGAAACTCAACATAAAGATAAATATGATTATTTGGTCAGACAAGTGAGAAAAGAAAGATATTGAAAGTTTTCAAGTTGCCAAGCTCATAGCGTGCACTGGCAGACCATTCGTAGAGGGAGAATTTGTTAAAGAATGCCTTCTTTCTGTTGCCAAAGAGATGTGTCCAGAGAAGGCTGATTTATTTAGTACAGTGAGTCTTTCAGGACCTACAATTACAGGATTGAAGAAATGGGGGGAAATTTGCAAAACTCCTCAAAAAACCTTGCTATTTTTCATTGGCCCTTGATGAAAGCAATGATGTGTGTGATTCTGCACAACGTCTAATTTTCATTTGTGAGACAAATTATTATTTTGAAGTCACAGAGGAGCTTGCTTAACTGAAAAGCATCAAAGGAACAACAACAGGAGAGGGTATCTCTGAAAAGGTTTGCCAAATTGTGAATGATTTAGAGCTAGACTGGGCTAAACTAGCCAGTGTGACAATTGATGGTGCTCCTAGCATGGTGGGGTCTATGAAAGGAGTGGTTGCACGCATTAACAAAGAGATGGAAAATTACAACCATTTATTACACTGCCTCATCCACCAACAAGCACTGTGTTTTAAATCACTGACAATTTTGGTATCTTGTGTCAACTTCATTAGAGCTCATGCACTAAACCAAGACAGTTTCAGGAATTTATGTTTGAGCTAAATGTTGCCAATGAAGAATTCTGTACCACACATACTGTATGTCCGTAACAGAGCTCAAAGATGCAGAATGGAAATGACACCTTGCCTTTCTGACAGATATAACAGAGCTACTCAACAGTTTCAATATTCAACTTCAAGGAAAGGGGAAGCTCATCTGTGATATGCATTCACATGTGAAAGCATTTCATGTAAAATTAAACCTCCTCATTAAACAAGTGAAGGAGGAAAACGTCTGCCATCTCCCCACAACTCAAAACCTGCTGGTGGAAAAACCAGCAGTTGCATTCCCAAACAAAACATGTGTGGATTTACCAGAAATGTTGCAAAAGGAGTTTCAAATTAGATTTAAAGAGCTTCATCTCCATGAAAAGGACATACAGCTTTTCCAGAACCCATTTTCTGTTGACATTGAAATTGTTGATCCGATTTACCAAATGGAATTGGCCGAACTACAGAATTGTGACTCTCTAAAAGAAGCATTCAAATCAAGCAGCCTCACTAATTTCTATGCATCTCTGCCCTCGGAGACATATCTTAATCTCAAGAACCATGCACTCAAAATTGCAACCACCTTTGGCAGCACCAACAGACTTTTTTCCGAATTAAACATCTGAAATCTCCAACCAGATCCAGACTAACTGAGGAACACACTGAGGCCCATATTTATACTTTTTGACGCAAAACTGCGCTAACGCAGTTTTGCGTCAAAAAAATTAGCGCCGGCTAACGCCATTCTGAAGCACCATGCGGGCGCCGTATTTATTGAATGACGTTAGCCGGCGTTAGCCGCCAGCGCCGTCTGGTGTGCGTTAAAAAAAACGACGTACACCAGGCAGCGTCGGCGTAGGGGGATATGGGGCTTGGGCGTCAAGAAATGGGGCAAGTCAGGTTGAGGCAATTTTTTCGCCTCAACCCGATTTGCGCCATTTTTTTTCACTCCCAACCCCCATAGAAATGACTCCTGTCTTAGCAAAGACAGGAGTCATGCCCCCTTGCCCAATGGCCATGCCCAGGGGACTTCTGTCCCCTGGGCATGGTCATTGGGCATAGTGGCATGTAGGGGGGCACAAATCAGGCCCCCCTATGCCACAAAAAAAAATAAAAAAAAACACTTACCTGAACTTACTTTCATGTCCCTGGGATGGGTCCCTCCAGCCTTGGGTGTCCTCCTGGGGTGGGCAAGGGTGACAGGGGGTGTCCCTGGGGGCATGGGAGGGCACCTCTGGGCTCCTTCAGAGCCCACAGGTCCCTTAACGCCTGCCTTTTGCAGGCGCTAAAAAACGGCGCAAAAGCGGCCGTACGTCATTTTTTTTGACCCGCCCACTCCCGGGCGTGAATTTTGCCCGGGAGTATAAATCCGACGCACATGCCTCGGAGTCGATTTTTTAGACGGGAACGCCTACCTTGCATATAATTAACGCAAAGTAGGTGTCCACGCAAAAAAATTACGCTAACTCCATGGACTTTGGCGCTAGACGCGTCTAACGCCAAAGTATAAATATGGAGTTAGTTTTGCGTCAAATTGCGTAAAACAAAACGACGCAATTCCGGCGAAAACGGAGTATAAATATGCCCCTGAGCGTCACTTGCTACGACTAGCAGTGACAAATATGGAACCGGATATTGACCATCTCATTAGCCAAAAGCAGGCCCATATTTCCCATTGAAATATTATAAGTTTATGTTGATTAAAATCGTTCTTCATTTTAGATATTGCATTGTATAGTCTGGCCCCCAACCCAACAGTGTCTGAGGGACAGTGAACTGGCCCCTTGTTTGAAAAGTTTGAGGACCCCTGCTCTAGGGCCATGCATCCAGATGCACCCAGCACTGCCATTGCAGTCTGGGTGTTCTGATGCAAACCTAAAACACAAACTGGACATGGCACACTGCCTGTGTGCCCTGTCCACCATACACCTTATATACTATGGGTAAGACACCCCTCTGGCAGGCCTTACAGTCGGAAGGCAGGGTGTTTCATATCATATGTGAGGGCACAGCTGCATAAGCAATATGCCCCCACTGTGTCCTTGCCAAACTTGGGACATAGTGAGTGAACAGATCAGCCATTTTAATACATGTGCTGGACACTGGTCAACACGAGTTTCCCAGCTACATGACGGCCACTCTGAACCCTGGGTCGTTTGCTATCAAACAACTAAAAATGGTGAATCCAAGCTGGTATCAGTATTGGATTTATCCCTAAATGTAGCCAGGGGTCACCTTAGAGGTGTCCCCTGCAAAAGCTAACTACCCTGGTATGGTTGCCGTCTGGTTCTATCGAGCCTGCCATCTCCAGACACCCAGCCTTGGGGGAGAGGTCTGTGTCTCTGGTTTGTAGAACAATGCCCTTACTGGTTGGAGATGCTAACATCCCTCCCTCAGTAATGTGCACAGCCCTTGCAGAGAGCTTCAAAGGGCTTACTACCTTTGAAACTAGACCCCCAGGCCTGCTGCTAGCAGGAGATGGTCAACCCCTTTGCAATTCCCCACTTTCGGTGGGAGTAAAGGCAGGAAACTACTCAAAGATTAGGAGGAGTGGCCCCATCTGGCATGCACCACCCCTAAGGTATTGCCTGCGAGGTGGACACTCCATTTAATTTTCTTCCATCTTAGATGGAAGGAAAATAGCCAATCACGGATAGGGAGTGACCCTTCCCACAGGAAATGGTCACTGTAGTGGGTGTAGCAACCCAAAGGTAGATGTCCCATTGGACACTACCAGGTTCCCTCTAAAATACCAACTAAATTCATTATTTCGTGGGCATCCCTAGACCAGATAATCAGATTTGACAGATAAAAAGAAGACCAGCACCAAGAAGGTCCAAGCAACGAGAACTGTGGACCTGCTGCACAAACAAAAAACCCTGCCTTCTGCAACCAGGACCCGACAATCACCGCTGAGGAGCTGCTAGACAACTGGAAAAACTCTAAAGAACCATAGGGGGTGTCCAGGCTTTAAAAATCACCCAAGAACTCCCTACAGAATGGAGGTACACTCTGCAACCTGAAGAAACCTGCAAACCAGTGAGGATCACTTCACTGACCAGCCCCTAACTCCCGAACCAGACGTTGTAGCTGGACACGACAACACACCAACACCTGTGAGGACAATCCCTGTAAGTGTACAAAGTTTGCTGGCACTGCACCCTCCAGGGGTTGAACTGTATCAATACCCTTGGTATTAGTCAGCTGACACCAGACACCAAGAAAACCAGCCCGCCCTGGGTTGCAAAAAGGACCAGGAGGAAGCCACAGTTGAGGAACTTCAGGAACACCCCATACCTCCCACCAGAGTTCCCCCATTGTACTGCAAATGACCCTTGAACCGACTTACCTCCAGATCCAAAGGGCATCTTGCACACAGCTCATGGCTCACCGATTCGCTCTGCACCTGGCTGCCTTGTGACCTGCAACGAAGAACCTGCTGTGCTCTAAGGTTCCCTTACCCATTGCAACCTCGACCCTCCAAGGGGACCCCAAAGAACCACCTCTAATCTTACCTGTACAGATCTTTTCCAATTGATCCCCCGCAGTGGCCCTGCACCAGCCCCAAAGTCCTTTCACTGCTGCTCCTTGTAGAACCGGGAGCTGCCTGAACTTCTCCATCTGACACAGTGTGGCCACCGATGACCTTGACCAACCTGCAAAAGAAGAACTTGGTAAAGCAACTGTGTGATTTTATATGTATTTTCAAATGTGACTTTCCATTGATTCCTATGGTGCGTACTTAGGAACAAAAAGACTATTTTTATCAAACTTCAAAAATCCATATCTCAAACAGTACTTAATCAGTTTTGATAATCTTGGTCTTAAAAATGACATAAAAATCTGAAGTATTTTTATTAATTGGTCTCGAGTTATTCCTTTGAGTGTGTGAGTTGCAAGATTGATACTTTGAGTACCACAAATGTTTTGCACTTCTCTGAGATTGGCCTAACTGCTCGACCAAGCTACCTTAAAAATTTGAGAATTAGAGCATTAGGTGATCTAGCTTTTACCTCTGTATGGTTGCATGGTTGCCTAGACCTCCTGCACAGTGTGCCTAGCTTTGCACACTACATAGAGGGCCAGCCTCCTACACTGCACCCAGTGCAGCACCACTTTTCTTGCGCCCCTTAGCGTTCCCCTACCGCCACCATGTGTGCGCCGTATTTAAAATATGACTCACCATGGCGCAAGGTAGGGGGCAATAGAGTCAACATTTTTAACACTATTGATATACTGTTCAGGATAAGATCCAAAACAGTACGAAGGGGCTCATTGTACCCAATGGTGTGCCCCAGAGCAGGCATTAAAAGTAGCCACAAAAAATGACGCAGTGGAATCTTTTATATTCCACTACACCAGTTTTGCGGTCCCCCTATTGTGGAAACACCCCCTTTGCATACATTATGCATGGCATAATGTGACACAAAGTGTTACAGAGGCACGCAATGCATGCATTGCACCACTTTGTAAATATGATGTGCCAATTTTTGAACCCTAACACCACATTAGCATAAAAAATGAAGTTAATGTAGCGCTAGACCTTCATTAATCTAGGCCTTAAAGTGTGAAATTTGTAAAGAGTCCCTGAGTAACTCCAGTCATCTTCTTACTCTGTTGATTAAAATGCACCTCCACCGGCAGAATTGTACAAAGTACACATACTTACCACTTCACAAAGGTGCAACATTTGAGCACCTTTTGAATGACAATGCCCCTATACAAATATGGTTTTGCTGGATTTGCCACCTCTCAAAAATTGTTGTGCATAACGTTAATGAATTTAGCAAAGTTTTGAAAAATCTTTATGAAAATGGAGTAAGCAAAGTTGGTAACATCCCTCGCCCCACAAAGATAGTTATAAGTGGGCTACATAATTCAGAGTCTTGTTTCCTCAGCGATAATTATAAGCTGTGCACACCTAGAAGTCGTGCAGAGTTTAAATTCTGGTATGCACCATGTGCAATAAACTCTGCATCCCACGGTTTCCTCCGTTACGTATAGACATATCAAACCTGCTGCTATATTCAATTCAATTCAAATATCTTTATTTCAGCCCAATGGCCATAAAAGATCATACATAATATACATAGAAACAAGCTAAAAATAGATCTCACTTAAAATATACAGTTCATTTAGAAATCTAACACAATACATTATAATATAAAACCACAATGAATTAGACACAGAAACAATTAGAATACATAACAAGGGGAGAGCACAATTCATCCAGTGAGCACCCTTTTTTTCCTTAACCTCCACATACACATCAAGGACCTAAATACCGCAAAAACAAAACGCTGCTTAGTAGCGCTTCTAAGTATTCTGAATGCAATCTTATGACTCCTAAGCCCTAAGCTGAGATAAACTGGCAGTATCCACTTCTTCCTAAACCCATGGTATGCTGGGCAGAATAATACTATATGTTCAGCTGTCTCCACCACTCCAGGAAAAGAAGGACAAGTTCTAATAGGGACAGAATTGTCACACTCCCATGCAGCAGAAAAGGCACAAATGGGTAAGGCCCCTCAGCAGAATTTAATGTACAATATCCTGACATAAAGGGGCTCAATTTCATCCAGACATGATTCCAGATAATAATCGTCCTTAACTCCAAGAAGGAAGCAGTAAGGGTACCCACTCTAGGAGAACTCAGATCTTGTTACCCTACAAAATGCCAAAAGGCACTTTTCGTGTCTGCTTTGAAATTGATACAACATCTGTGAGACTGGACCAAAGGCTGTTGAGCCCAATCTGCCTTAGACGATACCTAACAGCCCTAAACCAGGGGATCTTACTAGCCCCCGTCTGCCCCAGCACCTCTTCGAGAGCCTTACAGAAGGAAGTTAGCTCAGGAGCTGCCCCCAGTCTCTGCCAATACAGCCGTGGTTTCAAACCCACTATATCATTAATACTCCTTAGCCCATAATCTAGGCATAGTTGACACAGGAGAGTACTTGCTGGGAGGTTATTTAAACTTCTCATAAACAGATTTTCTATGAGTTTGAGAGGCCTAGCTTCTAAATGGCCCCATAGTTCTCAACCATAGAAAGAACCTCCCAGTGCCTGGCACTTATACATCTCGAGGGCTGGGGAAATTGGGCGACAAACTGAAGAACATTAAGCCCTCAGGGTGCCCCCACAGTATTGCTCAAGTTTTAGTCTACGCTTCTGGACATGAAACAATCAGTCAAAAGGTTCTTAAAGTGTGAACCACGAGTAATCAAATGCTCAAACCCCTTCTAACATTTCCCCATTGAGAACTGGATTCGAAGGTGATGTTTGGCACGGACTGAATACCATATATGTGGTCTTGCCAAGGTTGATCACCAGCTCCCGCTAACTGCAGAAGTCCCCAAAGCAATCCAGAAGCGTCTGTGTACCTACAGGTGATCTGGACAACAGTGGGGTGGGATTTTAACCCCGGCAAGAGACAGAACATCATCCTGATAATTCTCCAGATGGAGTATTAAATCATTAATATAGAGGAGAAAGATGGTTGGGGGCCAGCATGTACCCCTGTCTCATGCCCGATTGATAGGAATGGGGTCAGTTAACTCTCCCTGGGGGCTGCATCTAACTTACGGGTAGTTCTTAGAATGTAGTCTAATAATAGGTTTTAAGCGATAAACAGGGATCCCCATCTCTATCAAGACCCTCTATAAGGATTCTCTGGGGTCTAGGTCAAAAGTGAATCAAAGATCTACAAAGATTACATAGAAACGGCCTCCCTCCAGGGTCACATACTTAAAATACAATAGCTGTAAGTGAAATACCTGATCAATAGTGTCAATACTTTCTCGAAACTCAGCCTGCAATGGGGTTAGGACATCTGTCATCCCTTCACATAGCCTATTCACTATAATGTGGCTGTACAACATTTGTGCTCTATCAATAAGGCTGTTTAGTCTGTAATTAGAAGGGGAAGGCCTAGAGCCCTTTTTGTAAATTGCAATTATCTCTGCCCCAGCCACATGAGTGACATAGGAGCACCAGCAAAAAAAGCATTAAAAAAGATAACAGAATAAGGGCACCATGGGGGTCATTCTGACCCCGGCGGGCGGCGGTTGCCGCCCGCCTGGAGGGAACCGCCATTTGGCCGCCCCGCGGTCAAAAGACCGCTGGGGCCATTCCAACTTTCCCGCTGGGCCGGCGGGCGGTGCCTAAGGGAAAGGGGCCTGCAACACTGAAGCCAGCTCCGAATGGAGCCGGCGGTGTTGCAGGTGTGCGACGGGTGCAGTTGCACCCGTCGCGCTTTTCACTGTCTGCTAAGCAGACAGTGAAAAGCATGCTTGGGCCCTGTTAGGGGGCCCCTGCACTGCCCATCCCATTGGCATGGGCAGTGCAGGGGCCCCCAGGGGCCCCAGGACACCCGTTCCCGCCATCCTGTTCCTGGCGGTAAAAACCGCCAGAAACAGGCTGGCGGTAAAAAACGCCAGAAACAGGCTGGCGGTAAGGGGGTCAGAATCCGCAGCGCCGCCATGGTGGATTCGCCCAGCTGGGGGAAATCCGGCGGGAAACCGTCGGACCCGGCTTTCTGACCGCGGCTTTACCGCCGCGGTCAGAATGGGCAAGGAAGCACCGCCAGCCTGTTGGCGGTGCTTCCGTCACCCGCGGCCCTGGCGGTCATGAGGGCCCATATGTCCTTGAACATTTTAAACAAGTTGCTAGACACTTTATTCAGCCGTGGGGCCTTGTTAGGAGTAATCATGTCTAAGGTTGTAGAAATGTCTAAGTCCGATAGGTAGGGTACCTGTTGTTGCACTAGGTCAAT
This sequence comes from Pleurodeles waltl, assembly GCF_031143425.1. Classification (NCBI taxonomy): domain Eukaryota; kingdom Metazoa; phylum Chordata; class Amphibia; order Caudata; family Salamandridae; genus Pleurodeles; species Pleurodeles waltl. The sequence continues at coordinate 320,942,534 of NC_090437.1, forward strand.
AAAAGGATCAGCAGGGGCCACATCATGGGGGGCTTTTGGTGGGAGGGGGGAATTCACTGTACCACATAACTTTAACCCATAATTGGAATATATGGTAGTGCCACAGCTATGGTCGAGTCCTGTGCAAAATCTATCAAATGTAAATTGATTGAGTCCCAAAATTCTTCCCCTGCATATAGTGCGGTAAAATGCTTGACCTACGTGTCTGACGCAATACTGGTATCTAGTTTGGCAAAGATTCCTGAGTCGCCCCCCGCTACTAGGTGCCAGAAGGTACAGTGAACTTTGCATTTTATGGTGTCCAGCATTGAAACCCATTATGTATTTTGCATTTATTTTCCAGGGGTTCTATATGGCTGCTGGACGCATTCTCAGCTCCCACAGCGTTCACTCCTGCAAACAGAACATCTGGTATCTTTTTAAGGGTTACCTTTGACTCGACCACCACACTACACTTGAGCCTACACCGATTATTGGCTAGCACAAGTCTCTGATCTCGAACTTCATTAGGGGCCTTATGAAGGGAAATACCTAAGGCAACCAAAGTTAGACCCAAGGTATTGTGGTTGCTGTCCTGCCTTGGAATTACCACCATGTCGACCAAGACTGGCCACATCCTAATATCCGAAAGAATATAATCAATTAGACTAGTATAGTGCAGGTGAATATACGTATGCCTACCCCCTTGTCTGATGTAGATCTCTCATTGCATGCCCGAAGCCCATTATTCCGAGTAAACGCACTTAACTGCAATACCGCAGTAGATCGTCCCTTCACAGGGGGAAGTGTGACTCCAGGGACCCCCTAGGTGTTGTCTTCATCATTGCTGTAATCCTCAGAGGCTGTCAGGGGTTCAAATTAGCAATTAAAGTCAGCAACAACTATTTTTTTTGAATGTGCTTCCATGTCAGCCAAGTGCCAAGCAAATCAATTCCCTGCATCTCAGCCCCACTACGCCCAGGCCTACAGTACAAATTGTAGCGGTAGTACACCCACCAGTAGGAAACATTAAAACTACACATTGCAGGCCAGATTTACTAAAGAGTGTTGCAGCTCGGTGCTGCTCCAAAATTGGCAGCGCCACGCTGCATCACTTTAGTAACGCAGGGATGTGCCGTATTTATTAGAATAAGGTGCACCCCTGTGTTTCCCCCTGTGCTGATGCTAAATTGAGCTGCCTAGCGCCAATGCAGGCACCCTTGTACCATTGTGAAAGGATGTTTACGTTGAAGGGTTTGATTGTTTATGTGTGGGAAAGTGTCACTTCCTGCACATAAACAATTACTAATGGCGATTAGGCACTTCTGTCTGAACACAAAAGTGCCAAAGCGTCATTTTGAAATGATTGTTAATGTGCAGGAAGGGACACTTTCCCGCACATAAACAATTATTTCTGGCATTTTGCTCTTTCTATGCATGCTGCAAAATGCAGCATGCATAGAAAAAGCAAAAAGCAAAAAACGAGGAGGAATACAATTATTTCTCCTCGTTGCACCCTGCTAATGCCACCGCCGCCGAAAACTCGTAAATTAGAGGCAGCCTCAAAATGTAATGGGTCTTGCTGTGGGACGCCCACAGGAACACCCATTGCACACCACTTCCATGCAAAAGGCTGCGTGTGAAGCGGCCTTATATACAAGGTGGCGTTAAGCCACAAAAAAATGGCTTAATGCCACCTTGTAAATACCGCAGGGCATAGCGCCACTGGAGTGTCACAAAAATATGCCCCTGAATGTCTGGACTGCCCAGGTTAATCTCCTTGAACGTGCATCATAAAGAAGTCTTGACCCAGGTAGATAGCCCCCACCTCTCGCTGAGGTGATGGCAGCCACAAAAAAGTTGACATATCCAGCGCGGAATTGTGAGGCCAAAGCCTACGTTTCTTGGAAGGCACAAATTTCAACAAAATCTATAAACCTACCCCATGAGGGACAGGAGAGCTTTGATGCTAAACCAGCAACATTCCAAGATAATAATGTAGTCGAATTAAGGGGACGATAAAAGGGAACATCTAAATCAAGCTGACCTGGCGTTAACAGTGGAGTAGGAGGTGAAGTCTCCCACTTGGGCAAAGATACAATTGAATCAAAATTGTTCATGTGGAAAGGGACCGATGAACAAGGATTTTGCTCCAACAGGTTCCCGGCAGGAGTTTGCCTCCCTCCCCTCCACATCCAGGTCAGTGGCTGAAAAGCCTTTACAGCCATTAACTAAAACTGGTATATACTGGGGAAAATACCTAGTAAATATTGAAACAAGAGGATTTTGGTGTGGAAAACATAGCAGTTCTTTTTATGAGACCCATTTAGAAGGACTAATCTCCTAAGGATTGATATGTATGTATTGCACCCAGTGAGTACTGGACCCTGAGGTATCGAATTTATTTATTGAGTTTGATAATAGCCACTGACCCTACCGGGGCACTCATAATCACGGATCGAAGGACCTGATTTGGAGTTTGACAGAAGCTGGACATCTTCCAAAAAAACAGTGATCCAATGCCCTTTTTAGAAGATATTGACTTCAATACACTCTACATAGAGCAGATGAGACATCTGTCTCCTTTTGTCAGATGCCCTGCATCTGCTAAACTGTATATCAACCCCTTAGTCTCTATCAATTTCCAGAGAACTGAAAGTGCAGAGGGCCATCCTCCATGTGCCATGTAAATGTGTAGTTGCCACTACAGGCTATGGTTAAAAACTGTAAAACACATTTAGATGCTTGAGATTATTGATACGTATACATCACCGTTGTAAATAACGTTTCTGTAGTTTGATGCGGATAAAATGGTGATAGCACTTAATATTAATCATATCAAAGGAAGATAGTCCATCTGAAATATAAGTATGAAATATTAACACTGAGATCAGAGGTAAATTTGTGAGGCCCTAGAAGAGTACAGAAATTGTGCCAAGCTCCAAGAGACTATTGGACCTGATTTTTTGCAGCTGGATGACTTTGGGTGTTACAGAGGAGATGATAAGGTACCATGGTGTATTTTAATCTCAGAACCCTGCAAATGACATCATTCTCTGTGCATTTCTATTTACAAAAGATATGTGTGATGCCCTAAAGAAATATAAGTCTTAGATGTCCTCAGATATTGCATAACTACTGATTTTAAAAAGGCAACGATTTTTAAGAGTTTTAGGGCTGGGCGTGGTAGCAGCACATAATAGTTCAATGGTTTCTGAGGCGTTTTCTTGTGGAATGGTGCACAGCTTCCTCCATGAAGTAGTCCTCTTGGAGATCTTAAAATTGAGAGAGTGAGGCATCTTGAGGCACTAGCAACACTAGCACCACTGAACCCTTGGGAGAAGATAGGGAAATAGTTGCATGGTGCCAGTCCAGTTCCTAAACGGTTGCTTTCATGGCCCAACAGATATGGACTCAATTAGTTGATGAGCTGCAGTGCAGGGAAGGCCTCTGTCACCCAGACCACATACAAATCCCAACATCACCAAGCAGAAGGTAATCTTTCAGGAAATGTTGCAAGACAAGCAGAGTGGGTATTTTTCATACAGACAAACAATCAAGAGAGATGTAGATGACAAAATGTTGTTTATTGCTGTGATTTGTTTAAAAAAAAAACAACAACAGCGCATTCTTGGAGATTACTTGTACAGTGTTCTCTCTATTTGTGAAGTGAAGAATAGTTCTGGGGGTGACTGATATGTTCTATGATCCACAGATAGACAGGTTGAGAGACAAGAAAGTCAAACTGCAAGTGCATCAGCAAAGGAGAGAAGAAACATGTTTCTGTACACTGGCGTTTAGTTGGAGGAGGTTTACTCTCATCACATGGTGCACTTGAACTTTAGGTCAAGGTTTGGTCCAAGCAGGGGAACAGTGTCTAGGTGAAGGAGCAGCTGCCAGGCTACACCATATTATTAACCTCCCTCACTCTGATTGGTTCTTTTTTAAACTAGCCCCACCCTGCTGCTCATCATCAACATAATCCCCCTTTGTTGGCATAGCCTAGCATAATTCCAAAATCGAGGTTGACCCGATCATAGAATCAAAAGCGTATATATTAAACCAACAACACGGACATTATACCCATACTGAAGCACGAACTTCAAAAAACAGAAAAAAGGTATTTCAGTCACTAAGGGCCAGATGTAGCAAAGTAAAATTTTGCGAGTTGGAAATTGAGAGTCATACCGACTCGCAATCTGCAACTCGCAAAATTTTATGGAGAAAGGTGTCTCAGACACCTTCTGCGACTCGCTATGGGGTCGCAAAGACCCACCTCATGAATATTAATGAGGTGGGTCGCAGTTTGCGACCCCATAGCGAGTCCATGCACTCACAGGGATGGTGGCCTGCTGGAGACAGCAGACCTCCATGTCTGTGACTGCTTTTTTTTAAAAGCAGGTTTTTTTTCCTTTTTGCAGCCCGTTTTCCTTAAAGGAAAACGAGTTGCAAAAAGAAAAACTTCCGAAACCATTTGTTTTTGTTTTTGTTTTTTTCGGCGTTAACAAAGGGGAAGGGGCCCCATGGGGACCCCTTCCCTTTTGCGAATGAGTTACCACCCACTTCAAGTGGGTGGTAACTGCGAGTTGGTTTGCGACCACATTCGCAGTCACAAAGCAACTCAGCATGGCGATGCAGTCGCAAATAGGAAGGGAACACCCCTTCCTATTTGCGAGTCGCATCCCCAAATTGCGAGTCGGTACCGACTCGCAATTTGGGGATGTGCATCGCGTTAGGCTATTTGCATGGCGCAAACTGCGTTTTTCGCAGTTTGCGACATGCAAACAGCTACCTACATCTGGCCCTAAGCCCTTTCCACCTATAAACTTTAATACTGTTGCTAATGATGTATGGACTAAGAGATCAAAAGCTAGGAAAATATTAAAGAAAAAACCTTTCAGATTTATATTTTCAAATGAGGAGGCTGAATTACCGACTTGGGCAGTAGACCTGGTTCAATATAGTATCACTGAATCCACTTGCAGTGAAATATTTTGCATCAAATGGGAGCCAAACTCCCATAGTACTTCTTGCAGAAACCAAAGTACCATTTGTCCTACCTGCAGCATGATATCCAACTGTTGCTGACATGGACTCTTCTTTCATTAAACCAAGATATGTGCACAATCGAGAGGAGGATACCACTGATTAGGTGGATATAAGGTTTGTTTATTTATTTCCTGTTACACATGAATTTTTACAATTAAACCAATCTGGTCTTTTAAAACTGTTTTAGTCAATGCACCCTTTAAAATATGTGTGTTCTAGTGATATCAGAAGGGTAAAGTTTATGAAATGTTTGGAATATTCTTATTACTTAAACATTACTGCTGCATTCTCTTCAGCACCGGTTAGGGAATTAATTTGGTTTTGGCTTGCAAGGGAAATCTGTATAAGTGGGGGTGATGTGCTAGGTCCTCCTTTGACCCATTCCTCACGGCTAACAACAGCAATAATGAAGAGAACAATAAATGATACTTATGTCAGACTCACAATATCTTTTGGATTTTAGGAGCAACAGCAGTGGAAGATGCACAACAAATTCTTGAGAGTATAACACCCACATCTCATACAGCAGTAGTGGATTGTGATAATTGGGCATAAGTGTCGGATTCCTGTAATTGACTTTCTCTAGGAAAGTACATGTCTGTGATGCCAAATGTTAGAAATGATGTCTTCGGTTGGCAGTCAGGTTACCCCCTGTCCTAGCAAGGACCCTCACTCTAGTCAGGGAAAAAGCAAATCACCCTCAGCTAACCCCCGCTCACCTGCTTGGTAGCTAGGCACGAGCAGCAGGCTTAACTTCAGAGTGCTAGGTGTAAAGTATTTGTACCAACACACACAGTAATGTAATGAAAACACTGCAAAATGACACAACACAGGTTTAGAAAAATAGAAAATATTTATCGAAACAAAAAAAGACCAAAACGACAAAAATCCACAATACACAAGTTAAGTTATCAATGAAAAAGCAAAAAGAGTCTTCATGTAGTTTTAAACACAATGCTAACGCTGTTAGCATGAAAATGTACCTCAGTGTGTCAAAAATAACCCCGCATGGGCGAGTGTGCGCCAAAAAGGGCTTGCGAATCGTCAATTTCACTCACTAGTGAGACCTTGTGTCGTTTCTCCTTCAGTTGAGTCGGCGTGCGTCGTTTCTTCTCTCTGCAGGAGAGTGATGCGTGAATTTGGTCCGCACTCTTGGGTCCGGGCAGGCCTTGAGTAGTTTTTGCACGCCCAGCAATGGTTGCGTCAGAAATTCAGCCGCACGATGGTCCGAAAACCACGCAGCGCAGGTTGCGATCTCACCGATCTCCATCAGCGATGCTGCGTGTCATTTCTCCAACCACGGGTGTCGATCTTCCGTTTGCGTTGGAGGTGAGCGTCGATTTTTAGCTGCGAATCCGGCGGTGCGTCAATTTTTCAGCTGCAGATCGGAGTCGCGTCGATCTTTTCCCCGCACAGCAGTCAGTGTGTGGATTTCCCATCCATCAACAATACAATTTACTCAGAGAGCATATGCACTTTAGCACTGGTCAACAGTGGTAAAGTGCCCAGAGTTCAAATGCCAACAGCAACAGGTCAGAAAAAATAGGAGGCAGGAGGCAAAAAGATGGGGGATTGGGGAAAAAAGTCCAACACCAAATATCCCTCTTTGAGTTGGGTATTGAAACTTCTCACAGCTGTAGAGTCTGATTAATACTGATAGTGTCATACAATCTACGAATTTTAATATAGTTTGCCTGCAAGAAACATGGATGGCTGAGTTTGATTTTGTTAATTGTGTTAATGATCGACCTATCATTCACTCTTCCAAAGGAAATGCTCACGAGAGATTGGTAGTACGCTTGCATAGTGGGTATAATTAGCTTGAAAAATATGTTCACTATTAAAGCGTCCTTGGCAACAAATGATTGTCAATTGTAATATAAAATACTGTTTAATATTTATAATAAAATGAGAGGAGATCAGATATCTGGCATTTGGGATACTGTAATGGCTTTGATCCATGAATTATAAAATGTAATTTATTTCTTTATTAATGTTGTTATTGGTGACATGCTCGTTTTACAAGCAAATCATACTTTCCAAATCACCCTCCCTCTTTTAATGAATTATGGAGGTTCAATAAACCTAATTTGCCTAGTACCAAATAAGCATGGATTATCATTTTTGTTGTGGTTCTAAGATTGAACCAGCCTTGTTGACTGGTAAAGCCCCCGGTGATCAACCAGGGAAATCCACAAAGGTCCAGAAAGTCATCAGCTTTTTATATTAGGTGTTAACTTAATTCTGAATCCTCTGATGTATGACTCCAATGTAAAGGTAAAGTAGCCTAAGAAATCAACACCATTTTAACCTCATTATAGCATAATGTGACCCCATTAGTAGTAATAACATATGTAAGTCCCTCAATTGAATGAAGAAGTGAATGCTGATTGTGCTTTCTCTACTTTGGTGATATGATCTTTAGGTATAAATGTAGCGCTTCTCACTACATAGTAACAGTGATTTAAGAATATGGTTGGAGATACAATATAAAGACCCAAGTTTTGAACGTGACTGGGCATGTTGCTTGAAAATTCAAAAGCATAACTTGTTTATTAATTTGTTGTGCAAGGTCAAATTCAATTTTGTCTAAGGTCCAACCTGGATTCTTAAGTTAGTTGGTTGTATTTCAGTGTTAGAATGGCAGCTTACTTTTTGATACCAATTACTGGACTAATTCAAAATCAGATTTAAAGGCCTCATTTCGAGGCTGGCGATCACTAGACCGCCAGCCTCGCGGTGGCGGTCAGACAACCACAGCTGTGGCAGTCTGACTGCTACATTACAAGTTTGGCAGTCTGACCACCAACCCACCACCTTCTCCGCCAGGATCCATGATACCGATGGGCTGATGGCGGTCCTGGTTGTAGTCATCCAGAGAGGTGATAACTCAGCGCCACCATGCTGATTATAACCTGGTTCTCCACTATCCTTTTCATGGCGGTTTACCCACCATGAAAAGATTGGCGGACAACAAGGGCATGGCGCCCCAGGGGGTACCCTCCACATCGCCAATGCATGAGCAGTGCAGGGGCCCCCCTGCCCAGCACCATCGGAATGTGCACTGTCTACATTCCAAGGTAGCTGGTCGGCCCCCTCTGTGCTATGAGATAGCACTCAGCTCCTTCAAGTGAGCTGAGTGCTATCTCGTAGCACTGTTTCCACTGGTCAGACCAGCAGGAATGCTCTATTTCAAGGTTTCCGCCAGTCAGCAAGGTCAGGCCGACAGATTCCTTGTAATAGGGCGGGGGTGGGAAGCCACCGCCATGGTTGTGGTGTCCTCACCACGAGTTTGACGGTCCTGTGTTGGTATTGCCAAGCTCGTAATGAGCCCCTAAGTGTCTATTACTCGGGTGTTCATTACAGGATATAGTACACATTGTTATTATTTGTCTTCCTTTTCACTATTATAGGATGTTCTTACTAAAACCAATGTTTTAAAGAGGAACATTTTTAGCTTTTTTAAATGTTTAGCTGCAATGTGATTGCTTGTGTATGTATCATTAAGTTAAACCTTATTAATAAATTAAATAAAAGTGAAAAGTGAGGGGGCAAGGCTTGAAGAGGTCAGCTTCTGGGTGTTCATGATATCCTTTCTTTATTACCCGGAAATGTTGGTCCCTATTATTATTGAATTTGCAAAGTGTATAGTAGAAACTATTTAGATTGGCATTAGGAAGCCTCCTATTGTAAGCTAGCAACAGCAAGGTTCTCTGGGATGTAAAATAAAGTATTTGACTCCTATTGGTGATAAAGATAGGAGAGTAACATGGGGCACTACAATTCAGTGTTTTCTGTCAGGGCAGCAACAAGCTATTCATGCCTCACATGTGCATGGTGCAATTCTGGCTAGGGTATGAGCATTGAGATGAACAGGGCTCATCTGATTGAACCTTACCCACCTTCACACTACTATGATAGTCTTTGGGAGCATCAGAGTTTTTTAAGGAGTGTCGCCCTGCTCAACCTAGGGAGAGCACTGAAAATCTGAGCCTTTGAAAGGTTATGGAATTTCTGCTTAGATTCCCTCCCTTGATTACTGTCCCAATTATTACCTCACTCATGAGTCTTTATTGTACAGCAGTAGGCATTACCCCTGCCTCTAAAAGCTGCATGGCTAGTGCTCATGTTTCCAAGGTGGGTGCATGGCCAGAGTTTTTGGATGAACAGTGATCCGGGAAATCCATAAAAACCCATATTCTTTCATTTTACTCACCATGTTTTCACAAGGAATTAACCCTCATTGTTTAACAGTGCCTATAGTGGATGTGCTTCTTTGACTTCTGGGTGTGCCCCACACTGCTAACACTGCTTATTTAACAGTGTTGTCAAGGCCTCTGTCACACATGGGTACACTCCACCGTATTTCTTGGTGGACTTTATATCCATATGCTTCAATGACAGTCTCACCTTTGGATATCTTGATCATTCCTAAAATGGCTTGTAAGCAAGGCCATGTCTTTTTCACACTCTCCACAACACCTCATGACTATGTGGTGTTTACCATGCCATGTTTGAAGCACACATGACAATTCACATCTTGTAACTGAAGTACATATTTTTGCAGTTGATTGTTATGTCATTTACAAAGAGAGCATCAACTACATGCATTTTTGTTCAAACAATAACATGCATTGCAATAAAAGACAGTTTTGCAACAGGGTTGACTCAGACCTGAATTGATTATTAATAATACCTTCCTCAAAGATAAAATAATACCAAAGGAGCTGGATGAGGCAGCAGACGCCATTGTGCTTCGAGGCTTGCAAGCCACATTTTAGACGTGTAATGGAGTCAGGAGCATGTGTGAGAGAGAAAGAAGGATCTGCAGAAAGGTAAACAGAAATTAAGGATAGGTGGCCTGATGTGGAAATATAGCCAGAGCAGAGAATTAAAATGGAAATCACCGAATACAAACAAGCAAACAGAAGTACTGAATGGTGTGCTGATTTTGAAGGTAGACAACAAACTGATTTATCAAGTATGGTTTTTATAAGAACGTGAAAGAAGATTTTTTATTTCTTGGTGGTGCAATTGATTGAGGAGTCTGAAAATTGAGCATGATAGAGGAATTCTGGAATGCTTGATGAGTTCTTTACCTCAGATTTATTTGGGCTATTTGAAGGGAGTGAGTGATACGAGTATATGAAGTGTCTGGGTCTGTTTGGAGATTTGGCCTTCACCCAGCACTTAATAAAGTTCAGATCAACAGAGAGACTTAAAATGATGCCATAAAAATAGGCTAGTGGAAAATCTCTGAGGTGAGATGGGTTTACTATCAGGTTGTTTAAGAAATGTGTATGTATCTTCTGTTACACAAGTTGACCATTCATTTCAAATGTGTTCTACGGGGGTGTACCATATCTGGGGCAGAGACCATAACCTTATATGCTGTTCTAAAAACTCTTATGCAAGCTCCCCCTCTAAGCCATGCAGATTTATACTAACATTGATACTTCCCCAAGCAGGTGTTTTTAGTTGATTTGCAAGGGAATGAGAATGTTAGGAAAAGAAACAACCGTTACAACGCAGTCATTACCACTAATGACCGCTCCAACGAAACCATTACCTTACATGGTGAAGGCATGCGTGCTAGATGCATGCCTTCACCACGAATATACCTTTACCACACATGCCTTTACAACAAATTGCGTTCTAAAAGCATGAATGGTAAAGGCGTATGCATGGTAAATGTTTTAACTGTAAGTATGTTTATTTTTATTTTGTAAAGGCGTGAATGGTAAAGGTGTATGCGTTGTAAAGATTTTGCAGGTAAATACAGGTAAGTATGTAGATGCATATTTAAGAGCCCTTAGCACCACCTTAGCACCAGAATAGTGTCATTTATTTACACTAAAGTGTTTTTTTCCACGCACCATATTTACAAAGTGGTGCATTGCATACATTGTGCCACTTTGTAAACCCTTGCGCCACATTATGCCTGCGCCAGACATAATGTATGCAAGGAGGGCATTCCGTAACGAGGAGGCCCACAAAAATCAGGCAGTGAAATTTAACAGATTTCACTGCACCATTTCTGGTGTCATTTTAACACCTGCTCAGAGCAGGCGTTAAAATGGCACTCCCATAAGACCCTATGGGCCTCCTTGCACTTTGCTACACTAGAGTCAAAATTGTTGACACTAGTGTAGCAAAGTGCCACTATGGCGTCAAAACATTTGATACTACTGTTCTAACGACTACTATGGCATGCGGTATTATAAATATAGCACAATCATGGTGTCGTTATGTCCCGGTAGAGGGGCGCAGAAAAAGTGGTGCATCAGCTCTTAAATATGGTTCTAATTGTTTTTAGGGCATTTTAAAGTATTAGGGTGGGATGGGTCTTTAAGTGGTAATGGTTTTTTAGGTTTTAGGGTGGGTGTGGGTTTTTGGGTGGTGAGGGGTTTTTAAGTTTTAAGGTGGGTATGGGTTTTTGGGTGGTAAGGTCATGTTTAGGTTTTAGGGTGGGTATGGGTTTTTGGTTGGTAAGAGCATTTTTAGGTTTTAGGGTGGGTATTGGTTTTTGGGTGGTAGGGAGTTTTAGGTTTTAGGGTTGGTATGGGTTTTTGGGTGGTAGGTAGGGGTGTGCAGGGAGCTCTGCTCCCATGGCGGAACTAACAGAGTTTTTGGCACTCCTTTTTCTTGTCCAAAAACTCCGCTAGCTCTGCCAGGAGGCCGGAGCTCACCGGGTGCTCACTGCAGCCCAGTTATGGGCTGCACAGCACAAAAACAGACAGTCTGTGCTTGCGCTGTGTAGCCGATAACTAGGCTGCAGTACACACCAGAGCCCAGGAGCAGAGGTAGGCAGAGAGGCGGGCCGCTGCAGAGGACGACAAGGAGAGGAGGACCCTCTAGAAGACTCAGGTAAGTCCTCGTCTCTTCTTTTCCTTTTCTATGTTTGTGCACACTGTTGCACAAACAAGGACTTAAGTGGCAGCTTTTGCTGCCTAAGGCCCTGGCCTGAATTTGGGCCATAGGTGGTGAAAGCTGCTGTTTCAGGCCACTTGTGCACCGACCTGTCCTGTGTGCAGTGCACACGAGACAGGCCGGCGCTCAAGAGGCCCGGCAGCTTTTACGTCCTATGGCCCAGGCCTGAATTCAGGCCAGGCCTGTAGGCAGCGAAAGAAAGTTGCCATTTCAGGCCTCTTGTATACTGGCCTGTCCTGTGTGCAGTGCACAGGGGATAGGCCATTACACAAGAGGTCTGAAACTGCACCTTTCACTGCCTACGGCCCTCTCCTGAATGCTCCCAATCTCTGAAGCGCTAAGCAGGGTCGGGCCTGGCTAACCAGGCCCGACCCTGGGAGATCGGGCTCATTCAGGACTATGCGGGTCGTGGAACTCTGCCCGTGTGAATTCCACAGAGTTTTTAATCAGAGTGGAACTCCGTGAACTCCACCCAGGCCCAATGGTAAGGGGTTTTTAGGGCTTAGGGTAGGTATGGGTTTTTGGATGGTAAGGACATTTTTAGGTTTTAGGGTGGATATGGGTTTTTGGGTGGTAAGGGGCTTTTATGTTTTAGGGTGGGTATGGGTTTTTGGGTTGTAAGGGTATTTTTAGGGTTTAGTGTGGGTATGGATTTTTGGGTGGTAAATAGTTTTCGGGGTTTAGGGTGGGTATAGGGTTTAGGGTGGTATGGGTATTTTAGGGTAGGTATGGGTTTTTGGTTGGTAAGGGTTTTTTAGGATTTAGCGTGGGCATGGGTTTCTAGGTGTCAAGATTAGGACCTAGTTTCCATAGAAAAAGTGATTTTTTACTTATCTATATCTTTGGCACTATTTGATGAATCTTCATGAAATTTTCCAAAAACAGTGCCCTGGTGATTCTTGTTGTGCATGGAAAGTTTCGAGGTGATCTGTCAAGCAGTGGCAGAGAAATTGGGGGTGAGGGTCAACAAAGTTGTATTTCCCATGTTAATTCCCATAGGACTTTTAGACACGACTATAGCCCAAACCGCTGGACTTAATTACACCAAATTTGGCAGAAAGCTAGCTTTTGGTACACAGATTACGCTTTCTATTATTTGGTGTAAATCTGTTCAGTAGTTTTTGAGATAGTAAAGAAAATCCAAATTTGTATATCTGGGCTCACAAATAATTCACACATTTTCGCAAAGGTGCGTGCGAAAAGAAGTGGTGTAATTGGCTGACCACAACCAGACTAGAAAGTTGCAGCTGCTATTTTATTTCACGGGACACAGTTCCCAGGGGTGAAAATCCTAATTGAAAGTGGATAAGGGGTCATGGTGGAGTTATCCTGATCCCAGGGGTGTGATATAGGTGTGTCTTAGGGGCAAATTATGGGTGTAAAGTAATTTGGTGTCACCACGTGCGATATTCGTGAAAATGTGCGAATATTCTCAAATGTTTGCAAATTATTCACTAAATATTCGCAAATGTGAAACAATTTGGAAGAGAACCCACAGACTCATTCATACACTAACTCATTCACTTATACATGCACTCAGAGACTCATGGGCCTACTCACACACCCACTCAGATACTGATGCACCCACTCACAGACACACTCACACACTGATGCACCCACTCACGGACCCACACAGACCCTCACATACCCACTCACAGACTCACACAGTCTCTCATGCACCCACTCACAGTCCTATTCAGGCCCTCACACTCACAAATCCATTCACAACCCCATGCACCCACTCACAGAGCCACTCAGACACTGTTGCACCCACTCACAGACCCACTCAGACCTTCACACACCCATTCACAGACCCACACAGACCATAACACACCCAATCACAGACCCACACAGACCCTCATGCGCCTGCTCACAGTGCCCTTCAGACCCTCATGCACCTACTCACAAATCCACTCACACTCTCATGCACCCAGTCACAGACCCACTCACACTCTCATGCACCCACTCACAGACCCACTCAGACACTGTTGCACCCACTTACAGACCCACTCAGACCCTCATGCACCCAGTCACAGACCCTCTCACACTGATGCACCCACATAGACACTGACTCATCCACTCATGACCCACTCAGACACTGATGCACCCGCTCACAGACCCATTCAGACCTTCATGCACCCACTCAGAAATCCACTCAGACCCTCATACACCCACTCACAGACCCATTGAGACCCTCATGCACCAAGTCACAGACCCTCTCACACTGATGCACCCACTCACAGACTCAGTGGTAAACTGATGCACCCACACACAGAACCAGTGAGACACTCATACACCCACTCACATACCGCTCAGTACCTCATGCATCCACTCACAGACCCACTCAGACACTGACACACCCACTCACCTACCCACTCAGACCTCACACACCCACTCACAGACCCACTCAGACACTCACTCTGCCACTCACAGACCAACTCAGACACTGACATAACCACTCACACACCCACTCAGCCACTGTTGCACCCACTCACAGACTCACACAGACACTGACACAACCACTCACAGACCCACTCAGCCACTGATGCACCCACTCACAGACTGACTCATACACTGATGCACCCACTCACAAACCCACACAATCCCTCAAGCACCCACTCACAGACACATTGAGACACTCACACACCCACTCACAAATCCACTCAGGCTCTCCTGCATCCAGTCACAGACCCACACAGACACTGACATATCCACTCATAGAGCCACTCAGACCCTATTGCACCCACTCACCTACCCATTTAGACCCACATGCACCCACTCACAAATCCACTAAGGCCCTCATGCACCCACTCACAGACCGACTCAGACACTGTCACACCCACTCACAGATCAACTCAGACCCTCATACACCAATTCACAGACCCACACAGACACTTACACATCCACTCAAAGACCCACTCAGACAGTGATGCACCCACTTACAGGCTAACTCATACCCTCAAGCCCACACTCAAAAATCCATTCGGACCCTCATACACCCACTCACAGACCCTTTGAGACCCCTCATGCACCCACTCACAGACCCACTCAGACACTGATGCACCCACTCAAAGACCCAGTGAGACACTGATTCACCCATACACAGACCCTCTGAGACACTCATACACCCACTCACAGACCCACCCAGACACTGACACACTCACTAAGACACTGATGCACACACTCACACACCCAGAGACTCTCACAGCCACTCTCGTTCCAGATACACCCTCTTACACCTATTTTCATACACAGAGAAATAGGTTGCGTCCATCTCCCTCATCAGTGATGTCATCAGTGACGTCACTATGTCATGAGTGATGTAATATGTGAAGTCATAAGCAGTGCATTACAGGGGCACACGTTATACTTAGCTCAGGTAACTATAACTGCTGAATTTCTCTGGTTTTGTGGAAGAAAATGCAGGTCCTAACTGTAATGTCCCTGCAACCTTTGTTTTTTTCAGTGAAAAAAATAAATTATATATATGTGTGTAACAGCAGTCTCCACATTAAAACCGGCTACATCCACCTAACAAGGCTGGTGCAGACCAAACGGTTGTGGCTCCCGTTTCTAAAATAATTGAAGTCCTACAGTCTATCAGACTGCAAAAGTAAAGTCGCACCCAGCATGTTTGCTTCTAAAAAAATCCAATCTTTATTGTCGGCTACGCGTTTCAACACCTAAGTGTCTTCCTCATAGCTCAACTGAATTCAAAACCACATGCCTTGTTCACAGGTAAGTAAAAGCAGGTGTGATTGGAGGCAGTGCTTTAAAATTAACAATCATGTGACTTCATAGTCCAAACTCCAGTTCCCATAACTCACGGTTTCATGTTAATAGCATCATAAACTGGAGTGCATAATTTTCATATGTCTATAATAGCATCAGAGGCACTTCAGTTCCAGTAGAGTATTCATACGTGCAATTGGTGTTCATATTTTAGTTGTCCACTTGCTTTTGCGATTGCTGCCCAGCGTAGTAACAGTAACTTCAAGGAGTACGTGAAAAGTGAGAGGAGAGGAGCAATACCTCCCTCCCATCCCTTGCTCACCTCCAACGCATCAAATTTTCAGATAAATGCCTTTTCTGCATGAGGTGAGCGGGTCGGGCACCTTCAAAACAACAATCACCACCACCTCCTGCTCTGTGCAGGGGCCACCGACCCAGCAGGAGGGCCTGGGTTGCTGAGGCAAAGCACCCCACTATAAATATCTTCCAAACACAAAATACCCAGGCACCAATCCATGTTAAAATGCTAATCTCAAAGATTTCACTGCATGATTTTCTGAAGCATTTTTAAAGCCTGCACATAGAAGGCAGTAAAGGAGGCACACCATTATTTATAATAAGCCTCAATGTGCTTTAAAGGACTAGCGTCAACATTTTTTATGCTAATCCTGCAAAGTGCTGAACTACCATCAAACATTTTGACACTAGTTCCCTAACTACTGCCATGGTGTGCCGTATCTAAGATATGGCACACACATGGTGGCGTTAGGGGGGCGCTAAGGGTCTCAAGAAAAGTGGCGCTGCATTGGATGCTGCACAAATATTCTTAAATCTGCCCACAGGGTTTTCTTCAATTTATCCCAGTGCTCGTTTTTTACCTTATTTTCAGTAAGAACAACCTTACACGACATACAATAACTGATGACAAATGTAAACTCCACATCTACGCTAATCATAACCAAGGAATGTAACCAAATGGGTGATTAGGTGCATAAATCACAGAGATGCAGCTGCACCTGTGCAAACAAAAGTGTGAAAACCAATTGGTGCACAGGCACACAAAGACCCTGATTTATTCAAAAGTGGCACAGCACTGTGCGGAAAATAGCAGCGCCGCGCTGCCCCACTTTGAAATTCAGGGATGCGCCATATTTACAGGAATACTGTGCACCCCTGCGTTTCCCCATGTTCTGGTGATGAATTAAGCTGCCTGCGCCAAAGTCGGCATGCCTGCACCATACAGTAAGGGTGTCTGCGTTGAGGGGATAGATTTTTATGTGCAGGAAGGAACATCTTCCTGCACATAAACAATCACCCATGGCATTTTGCTCTTTCTATGTGTGCTGCAAAATGCAGCACACATGGAAAAAGCAAAAAACAAGGAGGAATAAAAGCACTCCTCCTCGTTCTGCCATGCTAATACCACCCCTGGGGTGGCGTTAATTTTTGGTGCTACCATAGGTCTATGATTACTCGTAAATCTGGGGCAGCGTCAAAAGCAATGGGTGTTGCGGTGGAACGCCCACTGCAACACCCATTGCATGCCCCTCTGACTCAGAAAACTGTGTCGGAGGGGGCCATATTTACAAGGAGGCGTAACGCTACAAAAAGTGGTGTTACATCTCCTTGTAAATATGGGGCAGTGATTAGCGACACCGGAGCGGCACGAAAAGTGACGCTCCGGTGGTGCTAGGTGCTCTTAAATCTTCCCCATAGTTCATAAGGTCCTAGATCATTAGTAACGGATTATGAACTGTGTAAGTGATTAAAGCTACGTGGTATTCTGAATTTTCTTTAATTCACCTGTTGAGTGTAACACTGATTTCTATGTTAGGTCTATAGGTAAGTTAGCTCTGAATTTTATTTTAATTTATGTAGATTTATTTAACAGGGACATGCCCAAGGTGCGTTACCATTTGAACACATACAAACTACATAAACAAAAATAACAAGAGCATGGGTTACCAGAAACAAGAGCCAGGAGTGCAGATTGGCTACTGAAACAAATTACATGCAGAAGGACGCTCAAGGAAAGATTGTTGACTTGGTCCTGAACTGTGGGCCAAGAGTGCTGAAGTGATGCACAATGCAAACCGCAGGCATTCCAGAATGAGGTAGCTGTAGTAGTAAAGGACTCTGTATTTGTCTCTGTAAATTGCACTTAATCTTAATCACTTCCAGTTCTACGTCGGATTGGCTGTAGGAAGTTTATGGGACATGTACGGGGAACTGTTTTTCTAAAAAAAAAAAAAACGGCTGATGTTTTATAAATCCATTGCTCCACTTCGAGTGTGCTTCTGAGCGGCTGTGGTCCAACATTTTCTCTTCGTCTACGCAAGCTCTTCTCTCTTCTGTTCATGCTCCCCTTTGGCCCGCCGAGCCATCTCCCAAATGATCCTACTTCCAGACACTCACCACATCTGTAACTCCGCATCATCATCTTCTCTTCTCCATCTTCAACCAAAAAAAACAAAAATTGGTTTTAAGACTATTATATGTTTTGGGAGAGTATATCCATTGGAAGCCAGATCACGAAAAGAAGTTGCTGTCAGTTTGTTTTCATCGTTTTTAGCGAGGGGAAGGGAAGGTTGTTGGAGAAGACTCGCAAGGAGGTTAGGCAGCGAGGGGAAAGGCAAAGATTTGGCTGAGAGACGGGTGGGATGGGAGTGGAAACTCTCCAAGGGTGGTAAGCAGATGAGTGATTACTTGTAACACTATGTTTTCAACTCACTGTGGAAAAGAAAATGAGGTTTTCATCTCCGTGTGGAAGAGGAAAGGTGACAGAGCCTTTATCCGTCCTACACTGTCTGATATCCAGTCTAGTGACACTGCTGCTGCAAATCTTGTATGGTCATCATGCATCTTCATTTTGGTCACCAGACACCTTAGGGTTCTGACATCTCTGGTGACTGGTCTAAGTGGACTGGACTATACATATGGCAGCAGGCCTTGCATGCAATTCTGTCAGGCGGATGGAGCCAGCAGACTTGCCTGAGAGTTAGCGTGATCCGATCATACTTGCAAGGACTTTTGATGAGGAATGTTGCAGCATAAGGATGCTCATTAGTGTTAAGTGTATTTCGGAGATGCTAGTCAATGTCACTTTTAACTGTTGTTCTAACTTATGACTACACTTAATAACAGTTTGTCAAGGGAATCATCTGACAGAAAGTGATTAGTGATCATGTCATCATCGTTGATTGCTTTGGCCAGGGATGAACTGTCCAATATGGCATTGGGGATCTGCCACCCCCACCAATTTCAGTCTCTTAAATAGGCATCTGATCAGACATGAAGGTAAAATATGCTGCTTTTAATATATTATAGTAAGTGTCTTTGCTCTGAGAGGTCAGGCAGTCAGGCACTTTTGGGCAGCACCAATGTATGTGTGCATGTATGACATTCTAGGAATGATGCAGTGCCTCAAGGTGTACCTCTGAACAGACCCACACTGCAAACAGAGTGGTGACAGGAAACTATTAACTTTATCACAGGTATATAATACAGTCTTGGGCGTGTCACTGCATAGCCTAGTTCAAAGAGAGGTGGCATGTCACTTTAAGGCCGAACCCACTCTTTGTCATTTATCACATTATATCCACAGGATGACAGCCAAAAGCAAATAAAGAAAACCACCACAAAACAAGATTCAAAGTCTAAGCCATGAAGGGTTATTTAAAAATTGAGAATCCTTACAGAAAGCAAAAAGATTACACAGGCAAGTCAAAAATTCATAAGAAGCTGGTAACATAAGGTCAACCCCATTAACATTCTAAGGTTAGAGTCAACAAGAGATCCAACATGAAGTCTGCCTCTGAAGAAATATAGAAAAGCCCTGGCTCACATCAATAATAAAACACACAAAAGGTGATGGGGAGATGTTTTTAATAAGCCTAACACTAGCAATCACTCTGGGCAGCATTCCAACACATCATTCTTTTGCCTACAATGCCACCCCAGTTTGGCCACAGCCATATACAAATGAGTCTTGACCCTGCTCCAGCTGGAACAGTCCAGCCCGAACCGCCAGGCCAGTTCCTTCATGAACCAGAACATAAGCAATCCAAGACTGGTTTTGCCCTGATTGTGTCTCATCAGTCAGGTTTTAGTTTGGTTCCACAGGCACAGTGAGAAAGGGCCTCAAGCCTGGGCATACCCTTGTCACTTAGGGTGTTGCACTAAACAAGCAAACAGTGGTGGAAGGAATGCCTGCAATAAGTCTAGCCACTGCCAATCAACCTGGGTATCATTCCAACCCATTGTTCTTTTGCCCAACCTGTCACCTCAGTTTTGACCCAGCCATGTGCAAATCAGCCTCAACTCTACTCCCATAGGAACCGTCTAGCCTGAGCTGCCAGACCAGGTCATCATTGAAATGTAACGCAAAGAACTCAAGACCGGTTTCACCCTGGTTGGGGCTCATCAGTCAGGTGTAGCTTGGTTCCAGTGACACAGTGATCACAGGACCCATGTCAGGGCATACTCTTGCCACTTAGGGAGTTACATTAAACTCACCAAAGGTAATGGAAGAATGCTTTCTGTGAGTTTAACCAATGATAATCTAGGTAGTATCCCAGCATATTGTTCTTTACCCCTCATGCCACTTCAGTTTGGATGCAGCCATGTATAAATCAATCTTCACCCTGCTCCAACAGGTTCAGTTCAGCCTGAACTGCAAGGCCAGATCCTTCCTGACCAGAACACAAACAACCCAAGACCAGTTTCACCCTGATTGGGGCCCATCAGTCCGTGTGGCTTTGTTCCCGTGGCACAGTGAGCATGGGATCCAAGCCTGGGCATAACCTTGCCATATAGGGCATTGCATCCGACACACAAAAGGTGGTAAGAGGAATGCTTGTATTAAGACTTAACACTAGCAATTGCTCTGTGCATCATTCCAGCCCATCTTTCCTTTTCCAACATGCCTTCTCAGTTTGGACCCAGAAATATGGAAATCTATTTCTGCCGATCCTCCTATAAAACAGTTCAGCCAGACCTGCCAAGCCAGGTCCTCCTTGAACTGGAACACAAGAAACCCAAGACCAGTTTCAACCTGATTTGAGCTCATCATTCAGGTATAGCTTGGTTCCAGTGGCACAATGAGTACAGGAACAAAGTCAGGACATACCTTTGCCAATTGGTGTGTTACACCAAACACACAAAAGTTGATTGGTGGAAGTCTCACCAATGGTAATCTCCTGGGGTAGCATTCAAGTCCATCATTCTTTTTCCCCAACATGCTACCTCTATTTGGATCCAGCCATGTGTGAATCAGTCTTAATCCTGCACCAATAGGAACAATCCTGTCCAAACTGCCAGGCCAGATCCTTCCTGAACCGGAACACAAGCAACCTAAGATGGGTTTCACCATGATTGTGACTCATCAATTGGATGTACCTTGGTTCCAGTGGCACAGTGAGCACAGGACCCACATCTGGGCATATCCTTACCACTTAGGATGTTACAACAAATACACAAAAGGTGATGGAAGGAACGCTTGCAATAAGTCTAACCACTGTGAATCACTCAGGGTAACATTCCAATGCATAGTCTTTTTCACAACATGCCACTTATGCTTGCATCCAGCCTTATAGAAATCTTCCTGGACCCTCACCAGTAGGAAAAATCCAGCCCGAACTGCAAGGTAAGATCCTCCCTAAACCAGAACCCATGCATCCTAAGATGGGTTTCACTCTGATTGGGGTTTATCAGTTGGGTGTACTTTGGTTTAAGTGACACGCTGAGCACAGGACTCATTCTGAACATATTCTATCGTGCTCACTGCGCCAAAGGACTGAAGCCACACTGACTTAAGAACCCCAAGTAGGCTGATACCGTTCTGAGTTGCTTGTGGTTCCTTCAGGAGGAAACCACGCCTAGAAGTTTGGAATGGACTGTTCCCATGAGGCGCAGGTTCGGTATTGACTTGCTTAAAGTGGGCCTTTGTCTAGGGGAGCATGTGGGACTAAAATCCATGAGCTGCAATGTAGAGCAAGCAATTGTCAGTGGCTGAGATTAATTTACACATTCTATCCATCACTCTGTTGTTGTTGCAGTTGCTGCCCTAGGTGTGGTGGGTATGCTCTGGTGTAGGTCTCATGCTCACTGTGACTTGGAACTCAAACTTCATCCTACTAACAATACTCAAAACTGGTCTGGGGTTGCTTAAGGTCCCTTTTGGAGGGGCCCACGCCTGGCAGTTCAGGAAGCACTGTTCCCATGAGGAGTAGGGTCGGTACTGATTTTCATAATAGGGGTCCTTGCTAGAGTGGAATGGTGGGTGAAAAATGATGGACTGTCATGTGGCCCCAAGAGACTGTCAGTGTCTCAGATTAATTTGAAAAAAATCCATAAATCACTTTGTTGTTGTTGCAGTTGATACCCTAAGTGTGACACATAAGCCGAGACATGGGTCCTGAGGTCACTGAACCATAGGACACAAGCTACACCCTACTGATAGGACCCAAGTAGGGCAAAACTGGCCAAAGGTTGCTTATGGTCCCTTCTGGAGGGGCTACAAAGAACTACAGAGGGAGTGAGGAGGAGAAAAAAAACATTTTATATGTATAAGGGCAAGGGCTTACCCTCCTACAAGATCATAGGTCTAAATCCAAACAAAAGCCTAGCCCGTTAATACAACTTTAACCTGCAGGCAGAGTCTGGAAACTGATTTGTTTCATAAAAACACCTCACCCACCAGGGTTACCCGTTGGTGACAAGCTTCATAATTGAGTTTTCTGAGACCAACGAAATATGTGGGAGCACTCTATATGTAATCCACTATGATGAGATGTAATAGGAGTGGGGGGGCATGAAACAGATTTAAGAATATCTGCCTCCTGTGTAACTTAATTCCAGGGCGCAGGGGGCTACAGTTCAGTGTTGCCTCCTAACCTTTTTCTAAAAACCTTTTGCCTGCTCTCTCCCAAATATTATGGTGGGTGTACAGTGTACCTGATTAGCCCCTATGAGGTTTAGAAATGATGGGGATTATCAGCATGTCCAGTTATCAAAATCTGACAGTAAGTTATGTTTTATATGTTGTTTGACCTCAGGTATTAAACATAAGCTTGTACTCTTTGGAAATATTAGTAAAATGTTAATGAGAAAAAATCAAACATTTATGGAGTCCTCATTCCCAAGTATTTATTAGATTCATTGACTCTAAAGCATGTTTATAATGTAGATTAAAATCTTTAGATAGTAGCTACTTAATGATGACACAACCAGAGTTCGTTCGAGGGATAATTATCCCATCATTAAAGCGATGCTCACCGTCCCATTTTGATCACTAGTTCTGTCACCTTTTTCATAAAGAGTTCTTATATTTTAAATGAAGGATAGCATTCTTTGTTGGCACTGACACAACCAAGCCTTTTTAATTACATTGTTTGGATATCTGCAAACATGCTACTTTATCTTTTGATTTTTTGAGGTCTTTGAGGGTGAGGACATGTATTTGGAGGAAATTCTAAATCCAGGAAATCATGTGAGATTATACATTTTGCATTCCGAGTAGGTTTCACATCTATCCACTAACTTTTCATGAAGTCATGGGGATGCATTATTCTGAGTGAGTGTCAGGGTCAGCACCTTACCTGCCTTTGAGGATAGGGTGATAGGAGTCCAATTTTAACTATATGCCATGATTCCCTATAAGGTGTGAGGATGAACACCTACACTCTAGCAAAGCTTGTGCAGCCAGGTTACGTCTAAATGACTTTTAAACTGCACAGTTATGTTGCACAGTTAATTTCCTGTACAGAACACTCCTGATACAATCTGTTTCTTTTTAATCAGCAGGAGATGTGATTTGCAACTCTCTGCCTGCACTCAAATTGTCAAATCAGGACCTTACCGGTAGTTGCACCTAATTTGACATTCCAAAGTTAGGTGGTCATTTTGCTCAAACCTGAGATTTTTCCCTACTTGAGTTCGTCCAGGATTTGCTTTGGGAAATGGATGCACATTCTGAGATTTGTATATCAGAAAAAGGGATAAAATGCAGTTTGACCATGTTATAACTGATTTCATCTTTGGTAATTGGAACGATGAGGATGACCCACCCTTGGGAAAAACCAAAAGAGGTGTTGCATGAAGCTATGCACCCTCTTCATTGAAGAGACATAAACATATTGCCTTATATTATTTGTATTTGTACAAAGCATAACTCACCTGGGAGGGTATCCTCGCACTGAAGCAGGAGCATTATGGCTGAAACAAGATGAAGACCTAGGTCTCCAGTTTCTTGTGGAATTCAAGATCTGAGGAGGAGGATCTGAGGTGTGGGGGAAGGTTGTTCTAGACTTTAGAAGTGAAGGAGGAGAAGGCGTGGCTATCGGATTAGGTTCTATGTATGGGTGTGTATGAGTAAGAGTATGGCTCAGTGGAGGTGGCTGGTAGGTTTGTGTAAGTGTATATGGTTGTTGAGGTTCATGGAGCTAATATTGTGAAAGGCTCTGCAGGTGTGCGTGAGGAGTTTAAACAGCGCTCATTTGTGGATTGTGAGACAGCTTGATCTCTTTGAGGTGTAAGCTGATGTGAGTGCAGGGTGGGAGGTTGAGGGTGAGCCTGGCTGTTGTGTTTTGAATGGTCTGGGGTCTTCTGGTCAGTTGAGCTTTGATTCCAACACAGTGCAGTTGCATCAATCCAGCTTGCTGGTGATGAGGGCTTGAGTAACGCTTTTGGTGACCTGCAAATATTTTTCTCAATAACCATGACCCCTGCCTACTTATTCCACATTGGAGTTATTATTATGTGGTATATTCTGCTATGTCTAGGAAATCTATATACTGAACCTACTTAACCTGCATTTCTAGTGTCAATGGATCATACTATAGGGCACTGGTTCCCAACCTGTGGTCCGGGCACCCCTTGGGGTCCACAAAGCCTCCTCAGGGGGTCTGTGACTGCTTAGAAAATTAACTAATATTAGCAGATTAATAAAGTGTATATAAATAAATTGCTTCAGTGTACAATACATTTTTTTTAAACATATTGTAAATGCCAAGGAAGTTGAAATTGGAGATTAAAAAATAAATTAGTATCCTCAAATTGATTCATGGGAACAGAGCAGGTGCATCAAACAGAATATAGCATGGACAATGTGCAGCTTCAATTGAATTTAGAAAAGCTTCAACCTTCCTGTTAAAGTTTTATTTTTTATTTTATTTGTTTGCAAATTAAATAAAATGTATTATCATTTCTGTATGTTTTGATGGAATGCTTGTTTCTGTATTCTTTGTGTATTGTACTGTGATTCAAATCATCTACAATGTTTATAATTGGGTCTCCAGCTCCAAGTAATGACTCAGTGGGGCGTCCCAATATTCCAATAATGATTCCACGGGGGACCCGGGTTCCAGTAATTATAAAGTGGGGGCCCACAGAAATCAAAAAGGTTGAGAACCACTGCTGTAGGCTAAATCGTGTTATCCTTGTGTGAATGTGTATACCAAGGGCCTCTTTCATTCGAGGAGTTAATTTTGCTTCCCCCTTTTCCTATCTTCTGAGATTGACACAGCATGCAAGCAGTGTATCATATTTGCAGCCACTAAGCATGATTTCAGTGCCTATTTCACACAACTCCAGGCAAGCTCCATCTTGTGAAACTGTTTGCCTTCGGGGAAAACCATCAGGTAAACAGGGACACGTCTAGCAAGAAAGGGAAATGCCTGCCTTCTCTTCTTGTGCTTTTATCAGATAAAAAAGATTTTGCGCCGTAAAAGCAGCCCTGTTTTTTCATTCTCTAAAGCTCTAACGGATTAGTGATCTTAAGTGTGTGTCTTTGTTGAGGACAGGCTGCCTTTTCCAAGGAAAGGAGTGATTAGGCAGCCAGAGCGCCGTTGTCATCCTGCATTCCATATGGGGTGATTGAGTGGGCATCAGGGAAAGAGTAGGAGGTGGGAGGCGGTGAGAATTTGGAAGGCAGAAGGAGGCTTGTGACGTGAACGGACATCTGCCCACCAACAGATCTTCCACATATGTGATGCATGTAATGTGTTAATTGGATTTCTTTAAACATGTCACAAAATTATTGCAGCATTACTGGGGGTTAAAGGGCGGAGAAGTATTCCCATATCGTATTTTGTACAGTTTTATTATTCCGTTCAAAACAAACATATCGTTTTGTAACCCTACAGGGACAAAACAAACAGAAATATTTATTAAAATAGTGAGGTACGAGCGTTCTCAAATACAACATTGTGTGTGTGCGCGCGTTTGCCAATGTCTGGATAGGAAATAGCCCACCCACTGAATGTGTTCATAAATAGCTCCCAGATGATTTCCGAAATAGAGCTACATTCCAGACGCTGTATGTGGCCATAATTTATTTTTAATGGTACTGGCTGCACAAAGCAATGTTACACGGTCATGTACCATAAACTTGAATTGGGTCACAACGAATGAACTCCAGCCTACCTGGGTAAACTGTGCTGGGTTTGCATGTTGGGTGTGCCTTGGACACCTCTACATTGTACTTGTCTGCCATCATTGGCGTGGGCAGCTCTTGATGGCCGCAGAATCCTGCCATTCCCGTAGTAAAATGCCCCTGGGGCAGAACGGGAACTGTGGATCAGTTTTTTGCCTTCAATCATACTATCATTTATTGTGCCCTGTTTCTGTACAAAATTGTGTGTATTATAGGGCCTACTACTCGCAAAGGCATTATGCAGTATGTGAAAAGGTACTCCTGTAGTACTCTTTTACGTTCTCTTACATGCTTTTTCAAGTTAGTCCCAAAACATCCAAAATAGGAATAAAACCGGAACATTCCGGGAATATTCATATAGAAAAAAATAACTATGCCCTCTTTGCACTTTTAGTTAAAAAAACGTTGTGCCTTTCAGGTGGTAATGAACACATGCGTAGAAGAGCATATAAAAGTCTACTACATGAGTACATTTTTGCATACGTCAAAATGTCTTTGTGAATAGTCCCCCAAAATAGGTAGATGCATAAGGAGGAGAGGGATGCCCCGTGGACTCTCCCACTCATTGCACTCGTCTACAGGGGTATCTCTGTACCCCTTTGAAGTGAGGGCGGGTGCTAGCTCTACAGCAAAAGGTCGGATAGGCTGCTTCAAGCAGCCACACCCTGATCTGCCCAGGAGCAGTGAGAATTCATGGCTGCCCTGGGACCAACATATTGATTATAATAGTGGTGACTGTGCCTGTTACTGTTTTATGGTGCCCCATGGCGCAAACAGAAACAGTGCCAATTACGTACTATAGGCCGAGATGTTCCAATGACTAAGTGTGTTGGCCA
This sequence comes from Pleurodeles waltl, assembly GCF_031143425.1. NCBI lineage: Eukaryota > Metazoa > Chordata > Amphibia > Caudata > Salamandridae > Pleurodeles > Pleurodeles waltl. The sequence goes on from NC_090437.1 coordinate 320,969,492, forward strand.
CACTGAGTAAGGTAGATACTGCAACAAGGGCAAGTTATCAGACAATGCTCAAAGCTGAAGACCAGTATCTGGATGGGGAGAGTGTCTCAAAGCAACTCAGAGTCAAGAATCTGTTATGGGTGATCTTAAAATTTCGGGCCATGCCACTTTATCCACCTTGGCCACTGCCGCAATCAGTTGGTAGTGCCTGGTAGGGGCAGTATCTTGGCTCCAGTGGAAGATGCTTTGTGGAGTTGCATTAGTTGAAAGTGTTTGAAAGATTTCCATAAACATCAAACATGGGTAAGTGGGTGAGTTTAAAAACATGTATTACACACAGTATAAGATTGCACCCAGTACAAGAAAGCCTGCTACAAAAAGTGTAAAAAGAATATGGATCTGATCTAGAGTATGGCTGATGGGTTACTTCATCACAATGTGCTGGATATTCTCTGTGCCTTATTACAGGTGCATGTATATGGTATGGCACTAGTAAAAGGCGGATGGAATATCTGCCCTGCTGTGATTGAGTAATCTGTCCACCAAACTCTAAATAAAGTCCTCAGTTATTAAGTGCTTTCAAAAGTTATACTTTGTAGCAATATGCAACCCGACTGCGCCTGGTGCAAAAATGTTTTATACGTTTCCATTAAATGGACGCATTTCAGAACAGGTAACATCCTTACGGCTGATAGCACCTCTCAAAAATAATAATAATTTGTCACAATGACGCTTCAAATGGTCCTATGAATTAAAGCCTTTAGGTTTGCTGATTAACCAGTTCAACATGTATATGTTCATCCTGGATAATGAAGGTTATTCCAGGGCATCCTGGTGAGAAGGCCTGTGTTTTTTTTCTTTAGTTGTCTGCCCCTCTTCTCGCTTCACAGTGCAGGAAAGCTCCATCTTGTATTTCAGCCTGAGGCAACTCAAGGGTGGCGTTAATTGTTCTTGAACAGCGTTTTTATTTTAACAAAAAGGTTTGAAGTATCAGAGACACCAGATGTGCCCTTTTCCAAGATGCAAATTGTTCTCAGACAGCAACATTTAGTGGTAAAATTGAAAAAGCTTTGGGCCAATGTTCTCGAGAGATCTCACCTAGTTTGACCTCTGGATAGCACACGCTAAAACAAGGGACAACTTTGAGATCCTATAAAGATGAAGTCCTTTAAAAAATGTGAATTAGAAGAAGCAACATCCAAAGATGCATAGGATCAATGGCGGCATTGTACACAAAGATATTGTGATGTTGGTGCAAGATGTTACTTGCGCCTGATTTTTTTTTTGTATTGAGGACTGAAAAGCAATGTTCACCGTGGGCCTAGGGCTCTGGGTGAGGAGATGGCACATCAGTGTGACATCTGCGTTTTGGGAAGCCTTGCTTCTCTGCTTGTACAGAACGTACAGAACGTACAAGCACAAGTGTTCCATCGTGGTCAGACTAGTCTGTGCATTTAAGCAGGAATGGACTGGGCCCAGTGGGGGTCCCTTTCTCAGCCCTCTATAATGTGACCATATGCCATAGAGATGTGCTTGTGAGGTGCCAGTACACGATAACTGGGAGCGAGGAAGATCCACAAAGAAGGTGTTCTTCACAAAACAGCTTTCAAGACATGCTTCAACCTTAAAGATGCTAAAAGAAATGAGTGTGAAGACCTACAGGGAAGAGGGGACCATTCCAAAGCCATTACTGTGTCTGCCACAGGCATTAGCCAGACTGAAACAATGGACTGTCTTCTCCTACATCTATTGATATCTTCAGTTGCAAGAGGTTTACAGTTTAGGGGTGTTCATCCTCACAGAGAAACTGTTTGTGCTTTTTTAACACCAGCTATGATGAAAACCATCTTGAAGGTGATGATCACATAATTTTATTAAAATTTGTTTGTGCACAGTCTCACACTCTACAGGTACCGGTTCAACTTCTGGTGAATGTCAAAGAATGGACAAGTTGCTCCTACGAAAGAAGGCGTGGACGACAACTGTCCTCTTCAATCAGAGGATATCATTAATTGAAGCTGGGGGTGGCACTGCTGCTTGTGGTGTTGTGGAGGGGTGGTGTGCTAATACCATTAGTGTTTCAACTATTCACTTTCTCTTTCATTATTTTGAGAATAGGTTTCTTTAGAAAGCTCAATAATGTGTAATGTTGTACACAGTTCCATTAAATTAAAAATAACCAAGGCAGTTCTTGTAGTCTAGTTAAGGTTGCTGCACATGCATTTGAAGGAAGCTATGCTGAGGCGAGTAGGCTTATCTATTAATTGTGCTCATAGTCCCTCCTTCCTTTGTGTCGACACGTTTCAGCCAATGAAGATTTGATTAGTCTCATCTATAATGGGATGTGAATGAGGTCTTATAATTCTTCTTACTATACGGAGCTTCTCACAAAGAGTTTAGGATAAGCCAATCAATTTGTGTTGGGCTTTTCCTGTGGTCCTAGTTGAAGTCTTAGTGCTTGAGGTTTCAGATGGTACACAGTGCTCTGCATATGAATCAACATCTACTAGCTGACTCATTCAGGCAATATGGGAGGATCGCTTAGAGCCTCATTTGAATGCAAACTAGCTCTTTTGGATTTGCATCTTCTTCTCAGTCAGGCACAGTATTGCTTTAGCATCATTGTTGGGCTGCATGCATGCTGATTGGTGGTGTGTTTGGTAATTCGCAGGGCACCAATTTCTCAAATATATGGGGTATAAGAGTGAAGTTGCAGGTCAGTATTCATACATATGCCGAATACCAATCATTCATGTAGTCAAGGGTGTAATCAGGACTGCAAAGACTCAGGCAAGGAAGAGAAATTATTTATATGTTGTATTTATTTACATTTTAAATGCACAACAAATGTCAGGGATCCAGCTTCTAGGCACAGTACACATTTTTAACTGAAAATAATCAATCTCATATTGACGCAAGGTAAAACTTTCTCTTGTGAGAGTTCAGTACAAGTACTAGAGTGAATATCTCGCAAGAGAACATAATGCTAACAAATAGATAGAGGACTGAGATGCTGGAGAGGGGGTCATTGCGGCGTGCAGACAGGAAGTTGAACACAATTGTGAATGACTATTATTCAGGTTGGAAATCAATTATCTGCTGAAGGTTGGCAATATAATGATGTCAGAGGATAGAGATCTATTAAGCGGATGATAGTATGAACGATCGAGTGGGTGTTGAGTGAAGACTTGATTAGATATTCTTGTGGTTTTGCTGAAGGCAGATCTGTTGGATTATCTCTTGGATATCTTGATTTTCAGGGAATTTTTGAAGGATATGAAGTTTATTTATATCCTGTGGTCTTTGGGTTGGCTCCCTCCTGCCACTTTCACCATTTTGCATCTGAATCGTGTTAGTCTCCATTTCAGGATGCTCAGTCTGTGTTTAAATGTGGAATGTAGCACAGTTGATGTTTGATTTTGAAGAGGTCTGGTAGGTTTCCACTGGGTGCTTTCCAGCTATGGCAAAGGGACATGTTTTATATTTGTTGCTTAATGGTAAATCAGAACAGTTAAGACCTGAAAGGGGAAATTTGGCATTTTTTCTTTAGGTCGAAGATGATCTATGTGACTCGATTTACTACATCTTGTAGTTTTGCAATGCCTTTTTTGGGAAGATTTAGGTATATTCAATACAACATTGTAGCTTGGATAGGACAACTGGATAGGATGACTGATTGGACCAGTGTGGAGGATTGCTAGAAGAGGACTGATTTTAGATATGACAGAAAGGTGGTTGTTTATTGATTTGATCGTTTATTGGATTTGAGTGTTACAAGATAGTTGAGAATTGAAAAGAACTCCAAGGTTACGCACCACGGGCCATATGTACGAAAGCTTTTTCCCATAGACACAGAATGGGTAAAATCCTTTGGTACATCTGGCCCCACGTCTTCTGTGGAAGAGCTTGGTCTAGTGAAGGGAACCAGAAGATAGATCAAGGAGGAGCTTTGACATTATTTAGTATTAAGGTCTCTGTATCACCACTGTTTAGGCAGAGGTTTGTCAAGTGTTTAGCAGAAAGGAGGGCATTAGTAAGCAGATCTGCTTTGGAGTTGTTGCTTAGGTTTGCAAGGTGTTGTGTGTCATCAGCATATAACAGAAATTTGAGATGTTTTCATATTGATGCGGTGGAATAGCTGTCACATGTATAAGTTGAAAAGGGAGGGAGTGTTTAACCTTGGGGATGCCACATACTAAGGTAGTTGGTTCTGAGACTTGTATGTCCACAGTTATGTTTGCTGTTATCGTTCTTGATGGAAAGATTTGAACCTGACTCATGCTTTTCAGGTAATGCTAAACCAGAATTTAAACTGGTTTATGGGTGTTTGGGGATGCAAAGTGCTGAATGCTGTTTAAAGGTCTAGTAGAATGAGTGTCGCAGGGCGATTTTGGTCTCTAGGGATTTGTACTTGTTCTCAGATGACTGTCACTGTTGTTTCAGTGCCTCATGGTATGTGGAATCAAGACTGCGTCAGCAATGTAGTATTGGAGTTGGTTGGTAACCTCTGCTTCAATGATCTTCACCAGGAAAGGGAGAGTAGAGATGGGTGGTAGTTGCTTGGAGTGGAGGTGTCTAGGTTTGTATGAGTAGAGGTTTGTGTCATGCTTTTAGAGTATTAGAAAAGTGACCACTTTGATGAGATGCATTACAATACATATGCTATCCTCTCCTAAGGCATCATTGTTCCAATTCTCTCTATTACATCTGTGGCTGAAATTAGATCGAAGGAATTTAGACCGCAATGGAAGTGGCTGAGGGGAGTAAGTTGTTCACTAGAGCAGAGAGGGAGCAAGAGGAATTAAGTGTTTTTTTCTGAATACCTTGGATTTGCTGGGAAAAAAAGCCTGTTTTTGGAAATTGCTAGAGAGATTAAATTGCTTCATCTCAGTATGAAGGGACGGTAAGATACAAAACATTTTTATGCTTGTAAGCTCTCAGAATTGAAGTTTTCAACTGCAAAAAAGGTTTTCCCTCAATCCCATTTTAGGAGAAGATAAAGTTTTAATGGTTCCTAAATTGGGATTTTGACTGGATACCGATTAATTATTTGGAAGAGGCATGTGTTGGGCCTCCCATTCAAATATTGAATCATTGGATCAATGGTTTGCAATTGTAGCTACAGGAGCAACCTATTGAAAAGTCACTGACTCTCAACAAGGGGAGTAATTCATTTGCAGTTTCTGGGGAAGCAAAGACCATGCCAACTCTCAGGGAAGCGTTTAAAAAAGTAAACGTGCTTACCTTTTTAAAAGCAGCCCTTTTTCTTTAAGGAAATCAGGCTGCTTTAAACAAAAAGCTTCATTATTTCAATGCTTTAACATACATAGTGGATAAAGTGGTTTGCTGACCCTTATAGGCCATGATTCCTGTTAATGTGTCCAATAGGAGTAAGTTGCTATTTGCAACATGCCTAATAAATATTAATTGGTAGGTCATACTGTGATCCAATCCGATTTGAAATATTATGAAACAACCTACTAGTACATCAGCAAGTTCACAAAATCCAATACTGGTAATAAAAACACTGGTTGCAATTAGTGACCGTATTTTGTGGCCAATATATTGATCCATTGCTCCCATAGTTCTTTTTGGGAATGATTTGATTGAGAATGTGTTGCAGAGGAGCTGTAGTCATCCCAGAAGGATTTCTTGGCAGCGTAGATTTCTCTTTTATATTTGGTGTGATTTGCATGCTCAGTTATCATGTTCTCTGTAAGTTTTTAGCCAATGCCATTCAAGCTTTCTGCCTTCTTGTTTCAGCTGCGAGAGGTGGTGACTAAACAAGGCTCTGGTTGCCATGTTTCTTGTAGATACTTTTTTAGATATTAGTGGTGCTAGGTAACAAGAAAGCACTATCTGAAACTGAACACCAATAAGACAGAAAGTGTGATCTTCAGGAAGAACAATTCACTATGGAACTGCACCTGATGGCCAACAGAGCTAAGACCAACACTCACCAAATCGCCCAGGCCAAGAGCCTCAGGATTGCCGCTGACAGCAAACTCGATATGACCACCCAAGTCAATGACAGGCCTGCCTCATGCTTCCATACCCTGAAGATGTGTAGGAAGAATTTTAAATGCCAATTATAAAGTAACATTCCCTCTTCACCTATTGGGAATGTTTATTTATAACTGATGTTCTATTTCCCCCTATTCCAGAACCTAAGCACTATTTGGGGGTGCTCTTCTTCTAAGAAGATTTCTTAATGGCTCCCATTCAGCGCTTGGAAAACTATCATGCACACCCTTGTCACAAGCAAGCTGGACTATGGAACACCTGCTATGCGGGGATCAATGAAAACTTCATCAGAAGGCTGCAAACTTTTCAGAACTCAGTGGCCAGCGTCACTTCCAACCTCCCATGTCACAGTAACATCACATCACACCTGAAGAAGCTCCACTGACTGGCAATACTCAAATGTACACATTTCAAGCTCTTCGTCCATACTTTAAAGGCACTACATAACACTGGCCCAGCATATCTCAACAATTGCATCTGCTTTCACAAACTTTCCGGACACTTCTGCTAATCCGAATCCCTACTTCCACACATTCTACACAGGTGGAAATCCAGATCCAGTGTTCAAGCCTTCTACATCACTCCTGAAGAGTGGAATGACCTACTGCTACACATAAGAGCCTCCTCCTCACTGCTTGAATTCTGTAAGAAGTTGAAGATCTGACTTTTGAAGTAGTCCCTGTAGGCCATAGGTTTGACTACACTCCCACCTGCTCAGTGTCAGGATATCTTCCTCAGTGTTAGTGAGCTCTACAAATCTGAATAGCATTACATACAATAACACTTTGCACTGGGAGAATGGAAAAGAAAAACTGATAGAGAGATGTGTATGATAAGGATATGGCATTTGGGGGATTATCTTCTAGGTTCCATTTGAAATGTCAAGAGTTTTTTGGGGGTCTGCTGTTCAACTTGATGTCTGAGTGTAGGAAAGGAGAACCTTATTAATGCTTGGTCGATCCAAGACAGCAGACTGGTGAAGATCTTTGATCTCGGTAAACAGTGGCCTAGAATGAAGTTGGTTAGAGCACCGGCTTCGTGCGATTGGTGGATTGAACACTCGGTATGGTCAGTGACACTGAATAAATCAATTAAGAAAAGGAAGTTTTTTGTGAATGAATCATCATTGTTAAGCTGAATGCTGAAGTCACACATTATTAGAATTGTGATACCGATGTCTTGTAGTTGTTCAAATGCAAAGAAGGAGAAACAGGGTCCTGGGAGTTTATGCATTTGTGTTGTGGTTTGTAAATGATTGCTACTGCACCTCATTTTCCCTTTTGCCTCTCATGGTATAAATCAAGGTAGTAGGGTGGGAATATTTTGTTTGCAGTCACTTTAGTGTTGGTTCAAAATCATTGGGCACATTTACAAACCCTGTGCACTGCCGGTGTGTCACTATTTTTGATGCTCTGGGGCGCAGAGTCCCGTTCCATATCAATGAGGCCATGCAAAGCCACTTTGCGTGGCTTTTCATGGCCTCATAGATATGGAAAAAGGCAAGGTAGCACAAGTGGCTGCATTGCCTTACTCTGCATCGGAAGGTGTTCCATGGGCCTTCTGGTGGATTTTCCCAAGCACCACCCAAGGGTTTGACACATTCCCAGATTTACAAGGACTTCTAAAGCTGGGAATGTGTCAAAACTATATGCCTCCCCAGGGGAGGTGTAACAAGAAAAAATATTTTCATTTCCCTTTTTCCCCTCTTTTTTATGTGTGCCGTATTCTGCAGCACACAAGAAAGAGAAAAACGCCTCTCAGGATTATTTTTGTGCAGGAAGGTGACCCTTCCTGCACACAAAATTCCTGCATGCAATGCAGGCACCCTTTCTCCATGGTGCAAGGGTACCTGCGTTGGCGTTAGGGGAAAAATACATAAATGCACCATATTTCATAAAAACAGTACATTTCTGCCCTTTCTCTGTTGCCGAGGGCAGGGCAGCACGGTTACATGCTGCACTGCCCTGTGCCACTATTCTTGTAAGTATGGCTCCAAGTTTCTTTAACTGCTTGATTATGTGTGTTTATCACCTGATCCTGCATTTATAATGGCACAGTTAGAGAAGCCTTTAGCTGTGAGAGAAGTTGGGCTGTTATCTGAGGAAGGAATAACTCTAGCTGTGTGAGTCAGTGATGGTCCTCCAGGTGGCCCTAACAAGTAACTCCAGGGTGGTTACTGTTGATTTAGAAAAACATTTTAGACAATGGACATTTCACTGTTGGTACATTTCAGTTGTAGGTGCCCACTACTGGCAGTGGACAATTGCACATTCTGGAGAGGTTCTTCAAGACAAAGGCATCGCTTGCAATGGCTTCATTATCCGAGTGTAATATGACCTTACTGTTACCTATCATTTGTTGGTGGAACTAGGGCTCTCTGGAACTGCAACTGCAATCCTAAATGGCTCATTAGTGGCAGTCTGTGTACACCCACTGGACCACATTATGCAAGTATATGTACTTCTCTCAATAGAGGGTTTCACCTCTTGTAAATTGCAACATATGCTCTAGGGAGCACCCCTTATATAAATAAGCGAAACTGCACCTCCTTCTAAGAAACAGTGTCCCAGATTCGGAGTTGCACCATACTAGCAGGGTATAAACTCAGCACATATAATACCGTTACTGTATGGTAACACCCTGCCAGTACCAAGCAATTACAAGTTAACTGCATGAACACAGAATTACCACTTGGCATATTCCCTTCTTCTGAGAGGTTTAATGAACGCATTTACCTCTGAGCAATGGTTAATTGCGTGCACAGGCTTTTGTATGGGAGAGTGTGCGTACTGAAAGTAGCGGAGGGAAAAGGAAGATCAGTTATGGAAGGGGCACCACTCTGCCAGAGAACAACGTCGGGTTGAGCAGGGGACGGGGCTTGGCTTAGCTGTTGCAGCGAAAGCCTTAAGCAGGTTTACTGGCTGGAATTACCATACAATACAATTGGCCAGAAGTTCTCACATCTGGGAAAACTGGGTGCAGAAATGAGGCAGTCTTGAACAAGCAAAGTGATATCCCCCCTGGGGCTACTGCTCCACCTGACTTGTGATCAAGCCCAGTATGGATCATTGAGAATCACAATGCTCACCATCCTGAAAAGAACTCTTTATAATAATCTTGTGGCTATTATGCTTTCTGCCTTGCATTACGATGTGGTCAATAATTAAACATATTAAATATGTACATATTTCAATCATTTTCTATAAATCAATGCAAAATCTAGTACAATTAGGAATATACTTGTGTACTCAGCAGATTCTTACTCAGGCCCCTTATTCTTTCCTGTAATAGCCTTATAGGTGAGCTGCCTTAGGATCCTCTGGTATATACTTACACAGCAGGGCGCTGTGGCTTGCCAACTCAAATCCTGCTGACACAAGATACTCTTCTTTACTCTGTGCTTGAAATACTCATGTGAAACAGTATGACGCTTTTAGCATTTTCTGGGTCAATCATCCTTAAACCCAATTGCTCACTCAAACTAGAAATGATTATTAACTTTCAGTAGGGGACACACACCAATAAACACAAACTCAGGGGCATATTTATACTCTGTTTGCCTCAGACCTGACTTGCCCCATTTTTTGACGCCCAACCTCCATTTTCCCCTACGCCGGCGCTACCTGGTGTGAGTCATTTCTTTTGACGCACACCAGTCCGCAGCGCCGGCTAACGTCATTCAATAAATAAGGCGCCCACATGGCGCTTTGGAATGGCGTTAGCCGGCGATAAAATGTTTGACGCACAACTGCGTTGGCGCAGTTGTGCGTCAAAAAGTATAAATATGGGCCTCAGTGTTTTAAATATTTCAAGCTTATTAGCAGATAAAAGCATTTAACAGTTAAGGCTTCATTAGGATGTTAGATAATTATGATAATCAAACAAGATGTAAAGGCTGAAAAATACAAATAAAAGACACACAAACATTCAAAGATCAAACGTATCAAACAGGATAATGTTCACTTGCAATACGGACATTTACATTGTGCACAACACAGCACAATATTGTATTAAATCAGATTTTAATGCTACGTGGGAGAGAGGCCAAAATTTAGATTTGAGTTGTGACTGAGATCCCACAAATCCAAAACAATCTTACCCAAAAGGTAAACTTGTTTCTGGGGGAATCTCTGGCTTATTCTTGGTATGTTGCTCAAAGCAGCATGCTTTTTGCAGAACAAATGTCCTGGTTAATTAAAAAGATAAACATTGAATCTGTATTATGTCACACAAATTAAGAAAATTGGATATAGGGAGAAAACATTGTAAACAAAACTGTTTACATCAAGAACAATCAGAAGTAAATCAAACATCTCCAAAATAATCTGAGTTTAAGCCTCCCAAAAGAGAAGGTTAATCTACATGGTAGACTAAAACTGATTGGCAAATAGCTACAGACCGACTGGAGTGGTGCAATGGGCAAAAACAGAATGGGCTGGAATGTGGTCCATCTCTTGTTTCATTGAACATAATATGTTTGGCAGTAACTTCGCTTTTAATTTGAAATTGTACTACGTTAAACCATTTATAGTCGTGCAAGACACGGGAAAGTAACAGTTTTTCTTCAAAGATGACAGATATGATAACAACAAAATACATTTCCCTGCTTGGAAAATTCAAATTTAGAGGTTCTATAGCACTGCCCTGTTAGTAGATGATGAACATGGAGTATTACCTGCCAGAGAAGATATTTTAGTTCATTTTAAACTGTAAAATTTCCATAACTTTTGGCGAGAGAGAATACCACAGATTGGTTTTTAGAAACATTGTTGCCACATCCATAGAGATAATGAAAGATAATTCCTAAATCTGCAGTACATCCATTATTCACTGAACGCACAATTACGGAGCTTGTATGGATGGTGATTTTCCAGAGCACAGCATAGAACTAGCAGTGTATGATATGCACTAACCTGTATGGTTCAGTTACTGGTCCGAGAAAAGCGATCTTGATTCACCACTTCTGGAGTCAGTTGTGAATGCATCCATGAAGTATGGAACGAGCAACACATATGAGCTGAGGAAAAGGGAATGGCAGGGAAGGAACACGTCACTTGTGCTGCTTAATCCAAGCACAGTGTGTTGGGATGCATCTACAGTCTGACCATTCCCTGTGTGCTGGATGTGATATATTGTGATGTATTTGGCAAAAAATTGCTATGGTGCAAAGGGCAACAGATTAAAAAACAAACATAACTCAATTAAGGATCAGTCTACATTTACAAAATCGACCTTTCTGCTTGAATATCTGTTAAAAGAGGCTTATCCAGTCACCTTTGTGAAGTATGGTGCACAGTATAAGTTGACTACAGACATTCCATTGTCCTGTAAACATAATGCAAGAAATGTTAATATAAGCCGGTCAAAGACACTATTAAATTAACAAAGCTGTAATAAAATTAACAAAGCTGTATACAAAAATATTCACCTACTTTAGGGCACATGTGCAGAAAGATTTTTGAATTCCCTTTCCCTTGATGCAATATCAAACTTTCCAACAAAAAAATTAGAGCGCTAGACCTTTGAACTGTTACTTGGTGCAATTCCATAACCTTGATATTGCCAGAATCTCAACTAAACATAATCAGGATTAAATTCTAAAAATACTTAAGGGCATATTTAAAAGCCCCTTGTGCCACCTTACACCACCCAAGTGTCATTTTTTTTTTACGCTAACACGTGTCAACGAGGCCTTTTCCCTCTGCCAAATGTACAAAGTGGCAAAATGCAAGCATTGTGCCACTTTGTAACCCCTTGCACCACATTATGCCTGCATTAGGCATAAGATATGCAAGGAAGGGCGTTCCCCTGTTAGGAGGCCCAGAAAAATGGTGCAGTGAAATTTATGAGATTTCACTGTGCCATTTTTCACGTCATTTTAATGCCTACCCAAGGCAGGCGTTAAAGTGACGCTCCCATTGATTCCAGTGGGCCCCCCCATGCATTGCTGGACTAGCGCCATCATTTCTGGCTCTAGTCGACCAATGCGCCACAATAGCATAAAAACTACACTATTGTGCTAACTTGCGCCATGGTGCACCGTATTGTAAATACAGCACTTCCATTGTGATGTTAGGGGTGCAGGGGGCACAAAAAAGTGGCGCATCATAGCTGATGCGCCACTTTCTTGTAAATATGCCCCTAAGACGTAAATCTTGTCTATGGCATCTAGACCACTGGCAACTTGAATGGAACCAGGTGAATTTTAAATGCTGAACCTCGAGACTGATGTAGCACTTGGTAAAAGTCTTTTGTGAGAACATTAGTCCCAAATGCAATCTTCAGGTGTGAAATGGCAAAATATCAGTGAAACATGCAAAATGAGGGGCATATTTATACTCTGTTTGCGCCGGAATTGCAGTGTTTTTTTTTAAGCAAATCCGACGCAAAGCTAACTCCATATTTATACTTTGGCGTTAGACCCGTCTAGCGCCAAAGATCTTGGAGTTTGTGTAATTTTTTAGCGTGGACACCTACCTTGCGTTAATGATATGCAAGGTAGGCGTTCCCTTCTAAAAAATGACTCCAAGGCATGTGCGCCTTATTTAAACTCCCATGCAAAAATGACACACGGGAGTGGGCGGGTCAAACAAAATGACGTCCAGCCGCTTTTTTAACACCTGGTCAGGGCAGGCATTAAGGGACCTGTGGGCTTGGAAGGAGCCCAGAGGTGCCCTCCCATGCCCCCAGGGACACCCCCTGCCACCCTTGCCCACCCCACGAGGACGCCCAAGGATGGAGGGACCCATCCCAGGGAACTTAAGGTAAGTATTTTTGTTTTTATTTTTTTGTGGCATAGGGGGGCCTGATTTGTGCCCCCCTACATGCCACTATGCCCAATGGCCATGCCCAGGGGACATAAGTCCCCTGGGCATGGCCATTGGGCAAGGGGGCATTATTCCTGTCTGCGCTAAGACAGGAGTCATTTCAATGGGGGTTGGGAGTAAAAAATATGGCGCAAATCGGGTTGAGGCCAATATTTTGCCTCAGACCTGACTTGCCCCATTTTTGGACGCTCAAGCTCCATTTTCCCCTACGCCGGCGCTGCCTAGTGTGGGTCATTTTTTTTGACGCACACCAGTCAGCTGCGCCGGCTAACGTCATTCCATAAATAAGGCGCCCGCATGGCGTTATGGAATGGCGTTAGCCGGCGTTAAATTTTTTTACGCACAACTGCGTTGGCGCAGTTGTGCGTCAAAAAGTATAAATATGGCCCTGAATCCCTAACCGACAAACTAATCTTACTCATACCTTGATCTTTCGGAAACAATTTGGGGGCATATTTACAAGCCATGAGCGAGTCCTTGCGTCACAGAAGCATCATTTTTTTTGCGCTCATATAAGGAGGCATTTTTGCCATGCCATATTTATAAAGTGGCACAGTGCATGGATTGCGCCACTTTGTAACCCCTTGCGCCACATTATGCCTGGGGTAGGCATAATGTATGCAAGGAGGCGTTCCAGCGCCAGGAGGCCTGAAAAAATAATGCAGTGAAATTTACAAGATTTCACAGCGTCATTTTTGGCGTCATTTTTAATGCCTGGTCAAAGCAGGAGTTAATGATGCACCCATAGTAATCTATGGGCCTCCTTGCACTTTGCTGCACTAGCATCAAAATTTTTGATGTGAGTGCAGCAAAGCGCCACAATATCGTAAACAATTCTGACGCTATTATCCTAACGACCGTCGTGGTGTGCTGTATCATAAATACATACTATGGTGCTGTTAGATGCCATAAGGGGGTGCAAGAAACGTTTTCGTGTAAATATTCCCTCTGAACCCTAGACCTGGTTAGTCCAAGCACCTTAACGCAGGAGTATAGGAGAGCACAATGCAGGAATGCTGGTAAAGTTTGGGATATGGTCAGGGATCTAATGACCAGGAGCATGAAGATATGCCGCTCAGTCCTATTCAGAAGTCTCAAAAGTCAGCACAGGGTCTATATCTGGTGGAGATTTCAAACTTAGCGACACCCAACATCCATACAGACAAAGGCATGATAGTGCACCCCCCGACATCCCATCTCCAGTTACAGTTTTGGGGATTTACAGGCTGACAATGGTGAAACTGTCTGATCAGACATGAAGCATGCACATTATGGGCCTGATTACGACCTTGGCGGAGGGGGTACTCCATCACAAACATGAAGGATATCCCGTCCGCTGCATTGAAAGTTCCATTTCATCTTATGGAACTTGTAAAATGGCAGGCAGGATATCTGTCACGTTTGTGATGGAGTATCCCAACCGCCAAGGTCGTAATCGGGCCCTATGTCTCATGTCCTATCCCCAGGGTCATACCCTCTCAAGTCTATGAGGTATTCTAATCTTCTTGAATCACAATTCAAATAATAAATTGCAAGTACTTCAGATTTGGACTGTCCCTCTACCAACAAAGGGGGGAATTGCATTTATCCTCAACTACTTTATTAATAAATGTGACATTGAAGAATGAATGGCTAATATCGGAGAATTTGCTATACCCATTAGGGGTACAATATTGACAATTTTGGATAAATTATCTATTCCCTTCACCAAACGAGTGTTGAAACCACCTTTTGTGTCTACAAAGAAACTATATTCCATGGGCTAGGAGACAGTGGTATTTGCATAATGCGGCCTGCTGGATCAGACCTTTTGCTCTGTACACATATCACACATGTTTGAATGTGAGCATTGGCATCCTGTGACATTAATGGGCAACAGAAATACTTCTTCAAAAATCATATTTCACTACCCCAGATGCCCATTTAGTGACAAAGAATGATACCATTGTATTGCATGGCGCTATGCTTATGATGTGAGAGGGAATAAAGCCTACCCCTGGAAAATCCTGAGCTCCGCTTGTTCCATAGTAGACTAATGCCTCTCAATCACATTAGGGTATTGGCATTTTTACATGGAGAAGCAGCTTGTAATATATGTTGTTTTTTACGTAACAGACAGAAATTTATTCCACTTTACTTGATGATTGTTCAAGGTGAACCATTTGTCAGTATATATATCAAATAGACTTTCAACTACATTTTATATTCTGATTCATTTAAAGCAATAGATGTTCATTTTACATTTTGTGTCGTGCTGTACTTCATGATGCTATTGCCTTTTATGTGCTTTGAAACACTGAATCATATTCTATTGATTTTTCATTGCTGTGTGAGTTATCTGTCATGCTAATGACATAATGCTTATGAGATGTTCCTAATTCAGACTTTCAATAGTTTGTCTGTGCAGCTTTAATAATATATTTAATATACTGGATTCTATACAGACATGTGTGTTTATTTTAAATCCAAGAATAACGGAGTCACTCCTATAAAATTTTGTTCTATATTTGAGCAAAAAAACTGGAAGAAAATGTTGATAATTATGTTTAGCCAAGTTGTTTTTGTTACTGTAAATTATTTTTATTTTTGTGACTTTGTGTTACAGGCTCTTTGAAAAACAATATAGCAGATCTCTGTAAGGTTCAGTGAATCTGGCTCAATTTTCTCAGAAAAACAATGGGCCTAATTCCCAAAATGCATTTAGTAGTGTGTAAAGTGTCTCTACAAAACTACCATTAATTTACCAAATAATTGTATGCACAAACCTATGGCTGAAGATCTCCACCGCTGCCTCTCCTAATTTATCTGCGCAGCGATCTCCAGAAAAGTGGCAAAAATCTTCACATATGACGGCATATCTTTTTGTAGTAAATACAAGAGGGACAACGGGGAAAGCTAGAGAATGGGGAATACGTACTACTAAATATGAGGGCTTTAGGAAAATTTAAGGAAGAGCTTGGAGAGAAGTATGCTAATACAGAGATGCACCCATAAAAGAGTAAGAAAATAGCTATTTACAAACTGCACTTCTAAAGTAACTACAGCCCTAAAGGTGTCAAAACAGACTCAAATATACTCCAGCTCTGCCATGGAGTAAGTAAAGTACCAGCCACATGTATAGTAACACACTCCCATAAAACAACAATGGATATAAGGAAATTAAATAACACACCATAGAAACTAATTTTAGATTAATTAAATTATTTTGACATTTACATTTTTATCTATCTCTCTATCTATCCATCTATCTATCTTTCTATCTATCTATCTGATAATTATGTGAATATGATAATAATGACATATAATAATCATTATTGTTATGCACTAGTGTGTGTGTGTGGGTGTGTTTGTGTTAGGGTTACACAATTTCTAGATATTAATTCATTATTTTATTATTTAAAAAATAACATTAGCTATGCTTTTTAAAACAAGAAAAACAATTCAAAATAATTAAACACATAACTTTTAACAATATTTACTATGTACTGAAAACATGAAAATGTTAGTGACAATGAGTGTACAGCAATATAGCCCCAATTGTTTTTTATTACTCTTTAAACATTATTTATAAATTGAATTAATATTTTTAAATTAAATAATTAATTAACTAATACACATTTAATTTGGTAAGTTAATGTTGTGAAGCATTTATTTTAAATTAATTTGTATTAACATTACATATTCAAATAATGTTTTTTTTTAAGAATAACTAACTTTAATCCTTTTCACTATACTTTCCCATATGGCGAGCTCTGCCAATGTGGCTGAGATCTCCACCTGCATGTGTGACGTTAGTCATAGTAAAACCTGTTGTAGGAGGCTTCACCCCAATTGAGGGGGGGGAGCCATGTAAGACTACACCTAAGTGTAAAGCTACACTTAGAAATGGTGAATATCACAAAATTATACATTTATAGCTACCTGTATTAATAATTATATAAATGATTAAATACACACGTGTATATTTACTTTTGTGTATTGTGCCGAATGTGTTTAATTTCAGTGCAGTTTATTCCATAGGGGCTCGCCAAACAGTTCTCATTATTCTTGGCATAATTTCTCAAGAGACATTATCACAGAAGAGATGTCATCTACTTCGATAAGATTTGGTCTAAATGGAAAGATGCACAGGACAATGATATTGACTCTGAGCGGGGGAATTGAGGGGATGAGGAAGGGGCAGAAGGCGAGCAGATCTTGATTGTATGGTGGAAGCATTGACCAAAAAGGACGTATGGGTGGGAAGGGATTCCGGTAGAGTATATATGTATCATTATTGAGTAGTCATCAACTATTTTTTGTCATTGGGGAAATATGGTGTATTTGAAGTGGTCAGACTTAATGTAATATGATGGTGGGTTTCCACCACCAAAACCAATAAAAAGATTTCTAAAACACAAAAAAAGAAATGTGATCTATATCTTTCAAGTTAAAGACGATTTCATTTGAACTTGGTCATCATTATGGAAGGAAGAAATGCCCAATTAGTGGACCATCCTCTTCTGCAGTGGTAGGGAAAGAAGAGGAATGATTAGATTGAAGATTTGTAGGCCAAGGATTTCATTTTACTGACTTTTTTCACATTAGATTTACGGAACAGATTGGCATCAAGTGTCATTCTCATATGTTGATTAATTGCTCCCGACTGCTATGGGAGATCATCATCAAATTCCTGTCAAATTCCTTTGTTCTTTATGTACTTGATATCATGCCAGTTTATGCACAGCTAGTAGCTAGAGATGGTTGATTGTAGATATGGGGCTCAATGCATCTTGTGTGAGGTAGAGATAGCCTGTGTTTGCATTAGCAATTGTTGCTCTGGGTGATCTCTTCCATGGCATCATACCTTTGGTGACTTTGGTACTTTCTTGTCTGTGTGCAGGAAAAGGGAGGTTTCAGTGGTGACACATTATCACCATTAGACAGCATGTTGATATTATGTATTATGCCACTCTCTCCATTATATTGCATTTGTACCATCTTTAGATTAGTATACATGGTGGTAGTAAAGTATATTATGTAACTGTATGGCATATTTTGTTCTACTCTCAAATTATACCCTTTCAAAGTATGCATTTTCTTGCTTGGAACTTGATTGTAAAAGCAATTTTTGATATCATTGCATTGTCTAAGTGGGCTTAGCATGTCTGCCCACCCTTAATTTTGCAGTGCACTAAGGCCCACAATTAAAGGTAAATGATGGAGTGTGATGCTGACCCACAATTGGCAGTGCCGCGCCCTGTCATTTTCACAATGCAGGGGTGCGCCGTATTTAATTGAATACAGCGCACCCCTGTTTTGTCCCCGGAGCTGGTGCTATATTTAGCTGCCAATGCAGGCCTCCTTGCACCATTGTGCAAGGATGTCTGCGTTGAGGGGTGTGATTGTTTATGTGTGGAAAAAAGTCCCTTCCTGCACATAAACAATTACTAATGGCGTTTTGGCACTTCTTAACAGAAGTGCCAAAGCGTCATTTTGAAATGATTGTTTATGTGCATGAAGAGACACCTTACTACACATATACAATCATGTCTGGCATTTTGCTCTTCCTATGCGTGCTGCAGAATGCAGCACACATACATAAAGCAAAATATGAGGAGGAATAAAAGTATTCCCCCTCGTTGTGCCTTGCTAACACCACCACTGGGGTGGCGTTAGATTTGGCGCTGCCTCAGGTTTCTGAAAAACCATAAATCTGAGGTAGTGTCAAAATCCATCCCTTTGCACGCCCCTTCCATGCAAAGGGCTGCGTGTGAAGGTGTTGTATTTATAAGGCGGCATTAAGCCACAAAAAGTGGCTTAGCGCCACCTTGTATATATGGCGCAGGGCATAGCCCCACCGGAGCGTCACGAAAAGGTGGCGCTAGGGGCTCATAAATATGCCCCAAAATGTCTTGAGGTTGGATGAAAGTGGATCTTGTTCAGACGTTCACTTCTGTGATGTTGATAGTTATAGATAAGTAGTGTTACCACTTCTTTTTTGCAGTGACACATTACTATGTAGGCATTATTATGTGTATTTGTATAGTGCACAGGTGATCTGGGAGGCTATCTTGGCACTGAAGCAGAAGCTGTAGCAGTGGAGTACCACCATTTCCAGGTAGTGTAGGAAAAACTTCGTCCTCCCCAGTGGGCTTTCTTAATCCTAGGGACCACTACCATACTGGCAGTCGAAGAACATAGAGTATGAATGTGTGTATAAACCTTAAAGGAGGAAGAGAGGGCTATCCCTGTGAAGATCTTGTGGGCCGAGCACAGGGCCTTAAATTTTACCCACTCCCTAATAGGCAGCCAGTGCAAATCAAGAATATTCTGTGAGACAGAGCAGAATTTAGGGGGATTCAGCAGAATTCTAGCTGCAGCATTGTGGAGCATTTGCAACTTGCTAAGAATGCGCTGTTGAGAGTCTACATATAACACATTGCAATAATCAAGCCTTGAGATTACCAAGGCTGACATTACAGTTTTCTTCAGCTCTGAGGGAAGAAAGGGAAGGATTTTCTTTCTTTATGACTTTCAGAGTAAAGAAACAGGCCGAGCAACCCTTGTTCACATGTTCAGCAAATACCAGCCTGGCATCAAAAAGGACCCCTAGATTCTTTACTTTCTAAACTGGCAATGGAAGAGGGCCTAAAGTAGAAGGTCACCATGCTGTACTGCAAAAGAAGAAACCTCGTTTTTTTCCGAATTGATTTTCAAACAGTTTTTTGCATCCATTCTACAATGTTTCTCAGGCAGATATTAAACTGTTTAGATACTATTTCGGGGGTTTTCAATACTACTATCTGAGTGGCGTCTGCGTATGAGAGATCTGAGATAACAAATGATCTGATTAACTCAATAAGGGGGGTCTTGTATATATTAAAAAGAGTAGGACTCAGCGAGGACCCTGAGGGACCCTGCAGGGAAGAGTGAAAGATTCATAGGTAAAATTTCTAAGGGTTAGTACTTGCTAATGATTGGAAATAAAGGTGCTAAGTAGATCCAATGCTCAATCCATGATGCCTATATGTTCTATGTGGTTTATTCAAAGAGAATGGTCAACCTTGTCGAACTCAGCCGAGAGAGCAAATAAAATCAAGGCTTCTTTTCCCCCATTATCAACAATTGCCCTAATTTCCTCTGCAGCTTCTAAAAGAGCTGAGTCTGTAGAGTGGTTAGGTCTAAAGCCATGTTGATCTGGATCCAGGATACACTCCAGGCCAGCCGGGCTGGAATGACAGGTGTCTAACCATGTGCTGATCGGAACATTACTAAATTCAGAGAGTACGCAAAGGAGCAACGGCCATAGACACCACAAGGAAAAAAACTTGCAGAGATGTGCGAGTGCCACCAATCCTTCGGAGGACCACACTGCACAGCCCTAACATCACAAGAGACCAACGCCACATGGAAGCAAGAACGCTTCCACAGATAAAAACAACACACCTGAAAGGGAAACCCACAATACAACGGTACCACTTCCCAGTGAAATAAGCATAGCAAACATACAGCTACAGCATTAGAAAATGGGGGAGCACTTATCTGACAGCTGCGAGGAGCAGCGAAGAAAGAGGAAGAGAGTGTATTGAAGGTGACATATAATGGACTGTGGCTCTCTCTGATTGGTTGTTTGTTTGATTAATTTTTCCCAGGTTTTCATTGGAACTGTAGTTTATATTGTTTTGACATTGCTGCTATTTGGATAAAGGTGAAGAAAGAAAGCATGGTCCCGGCATAGAATCCAGAAAGTCCATGATATACATGTTCTGGCTTTTTTCTAGAAATCTTTCCTGGAAATAAAAGCCAAGAAATAAGTGTATAGTTTGTGACCTCTAAGGGATCTAGTGTCCAGTTGTAACATAGAGGCTTTCTTCCAGGACAATGTAAAACATCCAGAGGACAGTATTTTATTTAAAAGTGCTACACGGTGAACTGATATGGTACTAGCTATCGGATGAAGCACTTACCGGTAACAGGGGTCTGATGGATCATGAGATTTTGAGCCTTGAATTAATTTAATAATGTATCTTCTGTAAAAGGGGTAAAGGCAGTAAACAGTACTGGCCTTTGTTTTTTGTTGGAGGAATGAATGTTCTCTGCTATATCCTCACTCGATAAAATCTCAGTATTTCTTGCCAAATTGGTAAACTCCTTGAATATATTTTTGACTTTAGAAAGGAAAAAATCTGCTAGTTTATCACATAATGACTGATCTGGTATTCTGAGTCCTTAATACTGCAGTTGGATAGAGATTTAACCATATTAAAAAGCTCTTTCGGTTAGTTTTTTGACTAATTGTTTTTTTGTAAAAGAATTAGCTTTGGCTACCTTTATTTTACTTTTATAATCTTTGATCATGGTTTCATTCTCGTCAGAGCCGTAGTTTGCTCTCCATAGCTGTTCCTGATGCTTACATTCCTGTTCGTATGTTCTGAGGTCTTGAGAATACCATAGTGCAGATGGCAAAACTCTATAATCAATCTTGGTTTTTTGAAGGACCAATTGTGTGATCGCTTTATCGATCCAGCCAGTAAATTTAGTTGCTGCAAGAATGAGATCACTCTCAAACACAGGCTGAGATTTCAATAATACATTGTTTCATTCAGAGCAGTCTAGTTTATTTTACTGGTGATATTTTAATGTTGTTGTGCTTTTCGGGCTAGCAGTATTATTGATGGAATTCTTAATTTGAAAATTATAGCCATATGATCAGTCCAGGACAACGGTATAACCTTCTCAACTGACAAATTCAGCTCCTTGGTAAAAACACCATCAAGTGTGTGCCCTGCTTGATGTGTGGATAATTTAGCCAACTGTTTCATATCAAAATTCTTCACGGTGTCAGTTAGTATTTTTGTGTCCTTATACTCTAGCTGCTGTAAATAAAAATTAGTCACCCAAAATTGGAAGATTTGGGAGCATTATACATGATGCAATGGTGTGTAATAGAGATTGAGTAAAGGATTCCCTGGAGCCACAAGGTCTGTAAATCCCTAAGGCCATTCAAACTGTAGGTATTACTGGTCTTTAAATTAAACATAAGTGCCTCACAACTCAGAAGTGGGAGGGGCTTGAAAGTGGCCTTAAGGTGATTGCGATAGACCATTGCTAGCCCTCCTCCTCGCTCATAAGTTCTATCAACTCTGGTTACCTGATAACCTTTCAGAATAGCAATAATAAACTCAGGGTCATATGCTGCATCAGCCAGGTTTCAGTAAGAAAAGAAACATCTGGTCTCACTAGCTCTAAAAGATGCACAAATTCCTGGCTATGTTTTATAAGGGACGTGCCTAGCGGCATTAGAGGTGCAATGAGGCAGCAACAAGGACCCCATCTCCCAGGGTCCCGGTCAGGAGGCCGGGGATGCTTTAAAAAGAGATAAGCGTACCGCGGCACAGGACGTGTCTAGCGGCATTAGCGGTGTCAACGAGGTAGCAACGAGGACTCCATCTCCCAGCGTCCCGGTCAGGAAGCTGGGGATGCTTTAAAAAGGGATAAGCGTACCGCGGCACAGGACGTGTCTAGCGGCATTAGCGGTGTCAACGAGGTAGCAACGAGGACTCCATCTCCCAGGGTCCCAGTCAGGAGGCTGGGGATGCTTTAAAAAGGGATAACACACCGCGGCGCGGGACGTCCTAGTGGCATTGCAGTGTCAACGAGGCAGCAACGAGGACTCCATCTCCCAGCATACCAGTCAGGAGACCGGGATGCTTTAAAAAGGGATAAGCACACTGCGGCATGGGATGCACGCTGGCATGGCCGAAGCGAAGACTGGGCCAAGAGCGGGCCTGTCTGCGGCCGAAAGAGGCTGGGCTGGGCCACCCCACCGACATCTGGAAAAAGCAGGGTGAGTGCTAACTTTAAATATCCCTACCAATTTAGAGCTGGAGGGGGTTTTCTGATTCACCCTCCTAAAGCTTGAACTGACAAGCACTTAAGAAGTATATTGGGTGGAAGACAGCTGTTGGATAGGTCAGCAGGATGGGTAGGAAGAGGCCTCTGCAGAATAGTGATCAATCAGTAGGGGGCACGCGACCACCCAATTGAACTTTAGACTCCTTTCTAGCCCCAGCGTTTGGTATAGTATCAAAGGAGATAGATTTGGCAGAGAGGCGTATTTCAATGGAAATGAGTGACTGGCAGCAAGTATCAGCCAATGCTGAGGTTTATGGGTTTTCTGATAATGAAGACGGTTGGCCCGTGGTACCTCAGGTAGACTTGTCTAAGTCTCCCCCGGCAGCATCTGGAAACATTGTTGTGAAGGATCCTCTAAGAAATGGCAAGGGGGTTTTGTCTGACTCCCCTCCCAGCTGTAGTAGCCCTCTACTAAAGAAGAAAAAAACTCTGGAGAAATCTGGGAAAAAAACCAAAATGGCACTCTCTGACAATCTGAGCTGCTCTGGCATCCAGGAAGGTATCTGTACCAGTCAGAGTCAAGTCCCTGGTTTTGAAAATCTTTTGGTAAAATTCAAGGAGATGATTGAGGCATGTCTGATGCCAGTAAAGGAAAAATTGGAGGACTTGGAAGCTGCAGTTTCCTTGTTGTATTCTGGGGGGGTGGAAGCCAGTACAGCACCAAAAAAGTGTGGGACTTTGGATCTTGAGTGTTATGGCACCATAAAAGGTGGAAGGAAATTGTTATCTAGCATCCTCCTCACCATCCTAATACAGGCAACCTTGGAAAGCATGTAAATATGGCTCAGGAAAATCCGTGCAGGACTGTAGGGGAACCTGGTAGAAATGGTATTAGAGGGAGCTCCTCGAGCAGGACTGGAGAGAAAGCAGTGCCAGTTCAAGAGCAGAGGAGGGGTCACAATTTGCACTTATTTATTGGTCTCCCACCCACCCGTATGGAGCTTCCACCTGACTGTGCCCCCTCTGTGGTAATGCTTACAAACGTTCCACCGTTAGCTCCGGGCACAAGTGAATTCCACTGAACAGCCAACGAACAAGTCATGACATTGGCTGAGTAAATTTTTTTATTTTAACTGCACGGATATAATGGAAATGTTGTTTGTTAGAAGGATTGGGGTGGGTGGGGCCAATGGGTGGCTCCCCTGGAAACAGAAGGAAAAGGGAACTGTATCATAGTGAACTGTAGGTACCCAGATTTAGCCCAACATCTGCTCTTGTCACGTTACGTTGATCCCCAGGCGAGTGAAAAGATTGGTATGGCCCCTTTAGTCTTCACACCCAGCCCTTAGATGATCTCCAAGTTAGGAACCTTCCCAAACTGCAGGAGGGTCTGCAACCGCCCAGAGTGAAAAATAGATTCGCTGTACTCTTGGGTTTGGAGACGAATGACTGACTGCCAAGGCAGATGTATTTGTCAACACAGGAAGAAAAAGATAAGGTAGTTCCATTGGGGTCCTCTATTACAACCCAAGGTTTGGGAGGGTTGGGTGAGGTATCTTCTCTGACTCAGCTAATTTCTTGGAATGTGGCGGGGTATGATGCAAAGCTGCAAGATGTGCATTAGGTAAAGTTTATTTCAGGCTATGATTTCATTTTGCTTCAGGAACCTTGGACAGAAGGAGCTGTGGTATGGGATGGATTCCAAAGGTTTGCTGTTCCGGCTGAACGGGTGTCCGGTTGTTGTCCAGAGGGGGGTCTAGTCACCCTGGCTCGCATTTCTAAGATCTCTAGAGCATATCAGATTAATTGTAGTCACTGAGGTTTCCTCATCCTTTGGGTGGTATTCCCAAATAAGAGTAATGTTCTTCTGGTAAACTTCTACAGTGCAGTATGGGTTTTTGGTTGCCAAATGAGTGCCCTTTTCTCTGCGCTGCAGATATTGAAGGGGAGGCTGGAGTCCTGCAGGATGGAATTCAATGTAATTGTATCTGGAGACTTTAATGCAAAGATAGGGGCCTATTACACTGATGAGAATCCTTTTGAGCAGCATCAGAGTGTGTCTGCACTTGAGGGTATACAGGATGTGAGGGGTAGGTCCCCTATTAAAGGGCTGCAGAGCCTGGGTTTGTTGAATATCTTTGACCTGGAATCTGCTTCTAAAAATCAGGTACCAACTTTTGTGGGGAGAAGGGCCGGGTCTATAATTGATTATATTTTCGTTTCCCCATCAGTGAGAAATTTGGTCCAGCATGGAGAAGTTCAAACGCGGTATTTTAGTTATCACAACCCCCTTACAGTATCCCTAAACTTCCCATGCAATATGTGCACGTCTGTGATTGGTGGGCAATTATGTTTGAGAATAAAAGATTAGGGCAGGAGAAATTGCTGGAGGCAGGTGAGCACCCCACAGGTAGTGAAAAGGGTGGTGATCTAAATCTGATAATAGTGATTCTTTTGGCTGAATCCTCCTCACTGGGGGAAGTGATTGATGCTGGGAATAAAGTAAATGATGCCATCAAAGATTTTATGAACAAAAATGAAGAAGCCATTCTTATGCATCAGGGACGATGGTTCAACAAACCCTGTTATGCGGTGAGGAAAACCCTTAAGATGGCATTGAAGCCCCTGCCCAGAGATAAGGTCTATGTGAGTAGAGTGCAGGCTCAGAATAAACTTGCTCTGAAGTAGAGAAAAAAGCAGCTCAAGGAACAGGCTTGGGAGGATCTGGAGTTTGCGTCACGCACTAAAAACTCCAGCCTGCTCTGGAAGATAGTAAACAGGGGTACCTTTGAGACAGGAACATCTGAAGGGCTGGGCTGCAATATTCCCCGACGTGTGGGTGAGTCATTTTTGCAGGGTCTTCCTGGGAGGAACTCATGGGAGGAAATGGATGAACTGTCAGGTTATACCCCAAATTTGGCCATCAGATTCACACCAGAGAAGGTGTTGTTGGCAATGCAGGATAGCTCAAGCCACAAAGCGCTGGGTCCTGATGCAATCCAAATGGGACCTGTACAAAAGCTATCCTCAGTTGTGGGCACCTATAATGCTAAGGGCCATATTTATACTTTTTGACGCAAAACTGCGCTAACGCAGTTTAGCGTCAAAAAATTTAGCGCTGTCTAACGCCATTCTGAAGCGCCATGCGGGCGCCGTATTTATTGAATGGCGTTAGCCGGCGCTACCAGACCGGCGCTGCCTGGTGTGCGTGGAAAAAAACCACGTACACCAGACAGCGCCGGCGTAGGGGGAAAATGGCGTATGGGCGTCTTAAAATGGGGCAAGTCAGGTTGAGGCAAAAAAATCGTCTTAACCCGACTTGCGCCATTTTTTAACGACGCCCATCCCCCATCAACATGACTCCTATCATTGCAAAGATAGGAGTCATGCCCCCTTGCCCAATGGCCATGCCCAGGGGACTTCTGTCCCCTGGGCATGGTCATTGGGCATAGTGGCATGTAGGGGGGCACAAATCAGGCCCCCCTATGCCACAAAAAAAAAAAAAAAATACTTACCTGAACTTACCTTAATGTCCATGGGATGGGTCCCTCCGTCCTTGGGTGTCCTCCTGGGGTGGGCAAGGGTGGCAGGGGGGGTCCCTGGGGGCAAGGGAGGGCACTCTGGGCTCATTTTGAGCCCACTTGTCCCTTAACGCCATGCCTGACCCAGGCGTTAAAAAGCGGCGCAAAAGCGCCGTTTTTGGCCACGCCCACTCCCGGGCGTCATTTTTGCCCGGGAGTATAAATACCACGTAAAGGCCTGGGAGTCATTTTTTAAGACGGGAACGCCTCCCTTGCATATCATTAACGCAAGGAAGGGGTTCACGCTAAAAAATGACGCACACTCCGGGCACTTTGGCGCCCGAACCGTCTAACGCCATAGTATAAATATGGTGTTAGTTTGCGTTAGTTTAGCGTCGAATTTGCGTAGAAAAAAACGACGCAAATTCGGCGCTAAATGTCTTAAATGCAGCTATGAGTGCAGGAATCCCTCCCTCTTAGAAATCTGCGTGCATTGTCCCTGTGTTTAAAAAGGGAAACGTTGCAATCCCAAATCCTTTCATCTGATCTCACTTTAATACTCCTCTGTGAAAATGCTGAGACGAATTGTTTTACAGCGCATTGAGGAATGGATGAGAGAGCATGATGTGATGAGTAAGGTGCAGTATGGGTTTAGGGAAGGTCTGGGGACCCAGGAGAAATGTCTGACCAGTAAATATGCACAGGGGAAGAAGGGTACTCTGTATCTTGCCTTTATGGACCTCAGCTGCGCTTTTGACAAAGTAATTCATAGCAAGTTATGGGAACGCTTAACCTCAATGGGCATGGAGCCCCAAATTGTGGAATTGCTCTGATACTCACATTCGGGGACAAATGCTTCCGTGAGATATGAGACCCATGGGGAATGCACAGAATCTTTTAATTTTAATAGAGGCATGAGACAGCGGTGTGTTTTGGCCCCCACTTTGTTTTTTTAATACACAAATGGCTTGCACAACGTTTTGTTGGAAATATGCAAAGATGTTCCTAAAATAAAGGAAAAGAGTATGCCGGCCCTGATATATGCAGATGATGCAGTGCTTATGGCCCGTACTATGAATGGTCTCCGCAAGGTGGTTAAGGCGTATGGTGACTTTAAGTCTGATTTAGATTTAGAGGTCAACAGCAGCAAGTCCCACTTTATGGTCTCTGGCAAACCACTGAGCAAAGTTGGTGCTTTGATGATAAATGATCAGATCATCATCCGTGTGCAGGAGTTTCCCTATCTAGGTTTAACTTTTGATGACAAAGGAACATGGAAGCCCTGCATTGCGAGGCGATGTGCGCGATTCAATACCACTGTAGGAGCTAATTTTGAGTTTGCTTTAAGAGTGGGGAACAAGCCTATATGTAAGTGTATAGACGTAAATGCCTCCCAGTTCTTATGTATGGGGCACCATTCTGGGGCTATTTGGAGAGCATGCCGCCCCAGGTAAAGGAAAATCTCTTCTGCAGAAGGTTATTGGGTGTGGGACAAAATATTTTCTGGTTTTGCCGACATGAGGAACTGAATTTGGAGTTTTTGGAAGATGGCATTAAGATCGTGCCTCTTCTGCTGTGGAAATGTTGCGTGATTCTCTAGTGTGTGATCAAGATCCTAATATCCCTTTGTTGGCGTATAGAAAAGAGGCCACCACATCCCTTGGTCACCCAGAAATGTTTAATGCCCCACAATGTCTAACATGTACCGATAAACGGGGCTATAAGTTGGCTGAATAGTGTATATTTTTAAGCATATTTAATATATTTATTTTTCGAATTTTGACTGTAAATGAAATTGGAAGTTTTTTAGATTTTAAATGTGCGAGGTCTTATTTTTTGTAATGTTTGTACGTAACATGTTATGTATTTAGGTGATTTATGATTATTATTATATAACTCAATAAAGAAGAATTGATTGATCCAGAGACACCGTATTTAAGAGCAAGCATGAGAGTGAGTCATTAGAATGCACCGAGTGTGAGACTGGGCATACTGGAGGTAGAGAGTCCTCACTCAAACAACGAGGCTGTAAACTAAAATCAAGAACAAAATCCCAATTGAGGCATGCAGACCTACCATCCAGTAGCTGCAGGTTGAAAGCTACACGGAGACCAGGCTTATCTTTGTTCACAAAAGACAATAATTCAGATCTAGTGTGGGTATGTAGTAGTCTGCGGAAAGGATTGTGACAATATCACCCAGATCATTCAGAGAAACCCAGTTATAAGAGAGGTGCAGTACACTCATGCATAATAGCGCTAATAGCTCTAAATGTTGATTAGTGAGGTCAGTTTGTAAAGCCTAGATTACAAGTGAAGGCTATTGACTCAACTGTAAATTCAAATAAACACACACCCACAAACATTTTACACGTGCACATGCACGCATCCACATGTGCTCACCGTCACACACAAAGAGACAAAGGTACACAGCCACCCACGCATACACAGGTATGTTTCCATAGGCACGCATTGACACCTACGCACTTAGTGGAAAGAGAGGAAAGCTTAAATTGTGAGATTCACATTCGGCTTTTGTGCAGCTGGGTCTGGACGAAGAATAATGACGGAGCAGTTCCAGCAAGGCACAATTTTATGTGATAGAACAGAAAAAAAACATTGCTTCATCCGTCAATGAAAGGTGAATACAATATCTTTCATGTGTCTTTCAGAATTTGGCGCTTTTTTTACTATATTTTTAAGTTACCTTTCGGTGTCTCTCAGTGGTATCACCCTGCTAGTGCCCAATTTATTTTTCCTATGACTTCCTGAAAGCTCCCACACCCCAAAGTGTGTGGTGCCAGGCAGGACATGCGGACGCTTCTCCGTGGCCAGCTCTCCTGCGTCAGGGGGTACATTTAAACAAATGCGTGTTCCTCTGCCCTGCCTTCCAGCTGGCAGTTCGGTGCCTCCAGCAGCAGATGGTGACTTCCTCACTGGGATGTCTGTGCACCGAGCGGCTGGCAGCGCAGCTGCAGGTGCTGCGTGTCATCTGCTGCGGCAGGCCCGGCTTCCTCCGCGCCTGGCGGTGCTCAGCTCCAAGAGCTGGTTGTCATACGAATGGCGGCGCACAAAGCTCTCGGAGTTAATCTCCGTCTCCGACGGCGAGAAATAATGTTCAGACCTGTATGCCTTTAATTCCGGATGAGGAGGCAATGTTTCCCGTGACATCGCCTCATAACCGGGTCTCTCAAGGCATGAGAGGGGCAGGAGGCAGGAATTAAACAATTACATTGCTCCAGTGCTTCCTCACCTGGTCCCTTCGCCCCCGCGCCCCATTGTCATTCATAATGTATTGGAGTATCTGTGACGCAGCCGGGCTGTTCTTGGGGCTATGGTCTCGTGCACAGTAAGGCAAAATGGCCTGGCACAGAAACTGACCGTGGACATTTTTGTTTATTTCGTTTCCAATTTTAGGAAATTAACATTAAAACTTAACTTCTGTGCCGACTGTGTTAATTTATAATGCAAACACTCACAGTACCATTCTCAGTAGCATCAACAACGGTAGATGATGGGTGAGTGAAGTCATACTTGACTGTTGAATTCCTTTTTCAGTAATTTTGGTTATTCACTTCCGGCTCATGCAGGGCACTGAAGTTTGTTTCTCAGCCTGAGTTCTAGTTTTCCAGTCAGATGGGACAGAGGCAAGGTCGTTAAAATTATCTGGCGGTGGAGGATCGAATTATGAGACAGGTTTGACAAAATTATGTAGCAAGGAAATGCAAATTTAACTGTGATGGTGGGGTACCCGTTTGAATAAAAAACAGATCTGCAGAACAGTGTAGTGCAATTCATATTCTATTATGTATGCGGCTCACTAGAAGATACTTGAAGATTGAAGAAATGGCATCTATAATAGCGACGCAAAATATTTGTGATTGTTGTAAAATCTCAATGCCCTGCTGAAATAATTGCAGCTTTGAAAACTATACCTGCGACGTGAACATGAATTTGTGTCAGAATTAAAAAATCATAACTAGGAGGGGTTCAATCTATCCACCCTTTTAGAAAAACATTAAAGTATTTGTTTTTTTTATTTCTCTATAGATAAAGCCATAAAAGGGTAGCTTTTCACTTTCCAAGCAACATTGTCTCCTTTTTAAAAATCAGACTATCGTAATCTTCAACCGAAGGTGACATGTAAAGTTTTGTAAACTGTCTGACCTTCTATAATACTCAGTGTGTAAAATGTTGATTACTTTCCAACAGTTTGAGCTGGAAGCATTCTTTTTTGGTAAAAGCAGCGAATTATGCAAAAACATAGAAAGCGTTTGCTTCCACCTTCACGAAAAATAAATATATCGTCTCCCTTACTACAAAGAGTGATGAGACATTAGTTGTGTTATCTGCCACCAAGTACTAAGTTCCAGAGCCAACACGAATACTGCCAATGTGTGTCTTTTGTGGCATTATGTGCACCAGCTGCAGAACAATCAACAAGTCGGTACTAGGCTAGAGCTCCGACTCAAGAATAGTGATCGGATCCCTGTTGTTCATGGGATATTGTAGGCTGCCCTTAAAATCCCCTCAGATCGCTCTTTCATCTCAAACATTTAAATTAGCCCCAAAATGTCCCTTTAAACTTTTAATAGGGCTCTCTTGGACAATTCAGTTCAGCTTCTCTCTTGCTGCTTGCCAAAGCCGGAAGCACGTAAACCGTTCCCTTAAGTATGGAGACATGAATCCAGCTCTGTAATGTGAACCACTGTGGCTGCAGCGCTGTAGGCATATTACTTCAACATGGATCAGAGTTCTCTCTCATCTGAACTGGTTACCTCCGAGAGGTAGACATTGGATGGAGCCCGCGTCTTTGAATCTGTCCCGTTCTCCCTATAGTCGTAGCATAGTGTCCCACAGTTAGAGCGAAGGCACCCCAGGCTACAAAATGACTGATGGTCAACATATGGACCAGTTTTCCTATTAAAACATACGTTTTAAAGATTAGATGTGGCGGGCTTTTCTCTACACTGAACGTGAGCCAGTCAAACAGCAAGCTTTTGTTTTACTTGAGTGTCTAGAGGTCGAAACTGACCGGCATCAATGGCCAGGCCACATGTTCCTCCGAGTTTTTCTTCTATTTTTTTGCAGGACTCTAGGGAATAATCAATGCTGATCCACGTTAGCTACTCAATGTACATGTCCAGTTTCTATTTTCCTCAAAAGAAGCAGCCGTAGCTGTAATGCGTAGAGATAGGCTTTAGTTGTCATCTACAGCCGTTCATTGATGAGAATTCTTTCACATTTGCAATCTGGTCACAGAAAAGGTGCATAGAGAGTGCAGTGGATCAGCCACCTTCAGCTGCTCGCTGTGTTGAAAGTGTCATTGCATATAGGGTCAGATCACATGTCAGACATTGGTTGTTTGTAGTGTCTGGCGTCCCAAGCAATGGTATTTTGTCTGTTGACCAGGGGCAGCTCCTCCGTTAGGGTGGAGGAGCATTGACCCCCGCCAGCAGCAGAAGCTGCAAACCTTTCAGAACGAAAGGATAATAAACTATGGGGCATATTTATACTCTGTTTGCGTCAGATTTGCGTCATTTTTTTTACGCAAATCCAGCGCAAACTCAACTCCAAATTTATATTTTGGCGCTAGACATGTCTAGCCCCAAAATATTGGAGTTAAAGTCATTTTTTGCCTGCAGAACACTACCTTGTGTCAATGAGATGCAAGGTAGGCGTTGCTGGGCAAAAAATGACTCTAAGGGGCACATTTATACTTGTTTTGCACCGAATTTGCGTCATTATTTTACACAAATTCTGTGCAAAACTAAATCCATATTTATACTTTGGCACTAGACCCGTCTAGCGCCAAATTTTTGGAGTTAAAGTCATTTTTTGGATGTGGAAACCTACTTTGCGTCAATGAGATGCAAAGTAGGCGTTCCCATGCAAAAAAGGACTCTATGGCCTTAGTGCCATATTTATCCACCTGTGCTAAAATCACGCACAGGAGGGAGGAGGGGTAAAAAAATGATTCTTAACGCCTGGGTCAGGGCAGGCGATAGGGGGCCTGTGGGCCTATTTGCATGGTGGAACACCATGGAATAAGCCCAAAGGTGCCCTCCCCAGACCCCAGAGACACCCCCACCCACACCAGAGGGACAGTGGAGGATGGGGGACCCCATCCCAGGTAAGTATAGGTAAGTACAGGTAAGTATTTTTAAGTGCTAATTGGAACCCTGAAATGGGCCCCCCCTTCATGGTACTGGGTGCAATGGCCATGCCCAGAGGACCCTTGTCCCCTGTGCTGGCCATTGGTGTGGTGGGCATGACTCCTGTCTTTCCTAAGACAGGAGTCATGTGGTATAGATGGTTTTGCATCAGAAAATGACTCTAGGCAGGTTAGAGTCATTGTTTTTACTCTAACCTGCCTAACGTCATTTTTTGGTTCAAAACCCCCTTCTTCCATACTGCCAGCCCCACCGGACTAATGCCATTTTTTTTTACGCTAGCCTACCCTTTGCACCAGCTTGCACCATTCCATAAATATGGTGCCCTGCTGGTGCACAGAAATGGAGCAAGCCGGTGCTAAACTTTTTGGTGCAAAACTGAGTTAGTGCAGTTTTGCACCAAAAAGTATATATCAGGGCCTAAGGCCCTAGTGCCTTATTTATCCACCCATGAAAAAATCATGAACGGTGGGGAGGATGGGTCAGAAAATGGTGCAAAGCTTACTTTGCACCATTTTTTAACACCTGGTTCAGGGCAGGCGTTAGGGAACCTGTGGGCCTATTTCCATGGTGGAACACCATGGAATAAGCCCAGAGGTGCCCTCCCCAGGCCCCAGGGACACCCACACCAGAGGGACAGAGGAGGATGGGGGACCCCATCCCAGATAAGTATAGGTAAGTACAGATAAGTATTTTGTTTTTTAAGTGCCATTGGGGGCCCTGAAATCACCCCTACATGTCACTGGGTGCAATGGCCATGCCCAGGGGCCCCTAGTCCCCTGTGCTGGCCATTGGGGTGGTGGGCATGACTCCTGCCTTTTCTTAGACAGGAGCCATGTGGTATGGATGGTTTTGTGTCAAAAAATGACTCTAGGCAGGTTAGAGTCATTTTTTTTTACTCTAACATGCCTAACGTCATTTTTTGGTGCAAAACCCCCTTCTTTCATATCGCCAACCCCACCTGACTAACGTCATTTTTTTTTCCGCTAGCCTACCCTTTGCACCGGTTTGCACGAACCCATAAATATGGTGCCCGCTGGTGCACAGAAATGGTGCAAGCCGGTGCTAAACATTTTGGTGCAAAACTGCGTTAGTGCAGTTTTGCACCAAAAAGTATAAATGTGGGCCTATGTTTATTATCCTTTCGGTATGAAAGGGGCGGGGCTACGGGGGTGACGAGCAGTGATGGGGAGTGCACAGCACCTCCCCTCAGAGTGCATGTGTGTTTGTTCGCCCATCTTGGCCAGGCTGGAGAGAGTCTGCACAGGCTCGCAGTCTGCCTGGGAGCACCCTGGCTGGGCGCTCCCAGCCAATCCTGATGCTGCTCTGAGCAGCGTGAGGATTGGCCGCAGGGCAGGCTGGGAGCTGTGCCTGCAGCGACGATGGAAAGGAGAGCAGCGTGGTATGGGTCAGCGGATCAGGTAAGTTTTTTACATTTTTTATTTATTAAATGTACCCCCTCTCCTTCCTCCCCACCTCTATTGGGCCCATCCACCCACCCCTTTTTAGTGCTGCGAGCCGCAACACTTTTTACATGTCTGTTTGCTTTGGGAGCAATAACAGTTGAAGGTGTATGGTGGCAGCAACCACACACACACTTAAGGAGGGGTGGTTCCACCCATAGGAACATCAGTACCCTTGACCAGCACCACAGGTTCAGCCTCATGTTGAAAACCCTGGATTGCAGAACCTATTTGTGGAAAATAAATCATTTGAGTTTCATCCTACATTCTGCAATGCCCACATATTTCACTATTCTTTACCCTGTCTCATCAAAGATATACTTGCAATGCAAAGATAATTGAGGTGCATTTGTTTTAATGTTTATGGGAAAGACTTTATCTTGATTGGGGCTAAGCTTTTGTTGGGCTTTCTCTGAGGGATCTCGATAATGTATCTTTCACCTTCTGTTAGTGGACAGGTTCTTGTGACAGTTGCCTTGAAATACTCTCCACTTTCAGGTATCAAGTGGATTGAAAAAGCTATCACTCACTGTAGCTTGTAGATGGACCATGACTTACTCTCATGCTCACTCAAGTCTTGATAGCCACTCTTCAGTAAGAGCCAATTAACTACCTTAGAAATTACGGGGCATATTTAAGAGCCCCTAGAACCACTTTAGTGCCACATAGCATCATTTTTTTAGAGCTAATGCGGTGGGAAAGTGTCTTTTTGCCCGCAGCATATTTACCAAGTGTCGCTTTGTAAACCCTTGTGCCACATTATGCCTGCGCCAGGCATAATGTATGCAAGGGGTGCCTTCAGGCGCTAGGAGGCCCGCAAAAAGGCGCAGTGAAATTTAACAGATTTCACTGCACCATTTTTAGCATAATTTTTAACGCCTGCTCAGAGCAGGCGTTAAAATGACACTCCTATAGAAGACTATGGGCCTCCTTGCACTTTGCTACACTAGTGTCAACATTTTTGATGCCAGTGGATCAAAGCACCACAATTGCATCAAAAAGTTTGACGCTATTGTGCTAACTACTGCCATGGTGCGCCGTATTATAAATACAGCGCAACCATGGTGTTGCTAGGTGCCGGTAAGGCAGTGCAAAAAAAGTGGCCCATCAGCTCTGATGGGCCACTTTTTCTTAAATATGGGCTATGTCATTTATAGTGTCTGGAATCTATAACAGGAAACTTCTGAACATTTCACAGAGATTCCTTTTAGAGACCAGAACATCACACCCTCTTACATCTGGCAAAAATGCACCTATATCTCTGTCTTTAGCATTATGAAATATTAAGGCTATTCTGGAGGATGTACATCTTAATTAAAGGTGACATGGTATGCTTAGTTTTGGCATACTTGTGCAAGCCATTTATATATTTTAACAGAAAACTCACCCCTACTTACCATTTTAATGGTAACTGGATAGAACTAGAAATTGTGATTCGTGCACATATTCAGCATATCACTTTCTGAAGATATTCTACTATGTTATGTAAGTGACTTGTTCGCGCTCATGGTAAGTCTTTCTGTGCCGATGGTCCTGATCCCAGTAGTCTGGAGGTTTATCCGAGTCTGTGAGGTATCACAAAGACATACTACTTGTACCAAAAAATGGAAAATAATAGTGACGGCAATCAGCACAGCAAAGTGTAACGTTGGTGCTTACTAAAACCAGGCTTTGCTATACTGGGTGCCTGGTTGTGTGTGTGTGTGTGTGGTAGCGTGTTGTACCTAGGATTCTGTTGACCTTGCATTCTCCCATTTATGTTAAAACAGCATTGTCAGGGGATATCAGTTGCTTTTGCTGTAGGTCAAAGGTAAAAGTGGATTGAACAACACCCACAAGAGTAAAATAAAGAGGCTGGAACCGTAGAGTGATGAAACAAAAAGGCATCAGCAGGAGACAAAACCAGGAAGTCTTAGCATTGGCAACCCTGACACACGGCTGAGCTGCCACAGGCTCCTGATAAAAACATCGAACCAATGAGTTTATTTTTTCACAGATCACGCATTTATGTGTAATAGATCTGTTTCTATCGGCATCACTGCTTTAGCCTTTGTTACACACATTGCATAATCAAGAAGTACATCTTCTGCCAGGAATGTTCTTCTTATTTTTGTTTTTTATTTCTGCATGTGGACCATCAATGCCACAATCATTCCTAATGTATTTTGTTTTGCCACAATGGGAAAACCAAAATAATGTGCTAAATAGAAATGTAATTCAATGAAGAATATATTAGTCCCTCTCACATGAATCTTGATTGAAGTTAATTAAACAAGATTCAGTGTTCTTGCTGCAGCCAGTGAGAAGCAAAGAGACAAACACTAAATATTATGTGTTGGCATAGAATGTGGCACAAACTATTTGGGTATGAATGATGCCACAGAGGGGCATAAGGGCAAAATGCAGTTCAAGACACCAGAAACTGGGAGGGCACAGGCCACAATGGATTTGTGGGACACAATATACTTAGAGGCAAACACTACACTAGAGATTTGTGGAATGCAGGCCATCACACCAAATGTGTGACACTTGAAAATCTCGGTATAGTTTAGAGCACATTTAACATATGAACTACATGCCCCCAGATGAGATGTATCTATCCTTGTAAAGTGCATTGTAAATAGGCCAGAGATGCACACGGATGCCCATATATAGATTTCGTTGATGTAAATGTATGATTTGTAGAAGTGTAGTAGTCAGTCAATGGCAATTGTTTTACTACAATGCAAAGTGTTAGGGAAGTTTCTTCACAGTGTTTGTTTAGAAATTATGCTGGGCAGGGATTAACAAAGTGTAGTTTGGATATAGTAGGTGTTTTACTGATAATAACAAAAAGAACCCATAGATTTAATCAATCAATCAATCAGGTCAATCAATGAGTCCGTTTTTCTATATTTGCAAACCAGAGGTATGTATAAAAGTCAAACAAAAAAAAAATGGATGAATAGTTACAATGCCGTTAAATTCAAAGATTGCGGCCAACAAGTTGGCAAAGATAATGATGTACAGAACACGCACAGAAGTAAAATAAGTCTAAAATTCAACAGATTCAAAAGCTATGCATGCATACAAGCAATACTTTAAAAACTGTTTCAAGAAATTCCAATGCCTGTTCTTTATCTGGAAAGAATCAGCAGATTTTAAAAAGGAGCCAACTGTGAAACAAATCTTCACTTCAGAAGAACTGCCGATAGTGTAAAGCCACCCTGTATGAAATAAAACCATTTTTTCTCCATAATGGTAAAATAAACAGTTTAGTTAAAATTCATAACATTTACAGAAAAAGACAAAATGTAAGAAGCTGTGCTCTGAGTTACCATTACGGAGACAGGCTCCCTCATGAGATAGCTAATTAAATCCCAATGGGCAGCTAAGTAAGTAGTGAACAGTGCCCACCCTGAAATGGAATGAAAGCAATCTTTCCCACCTTCCCATTGCCCATGATAGGTAAAGCTCCAGGCCAACACTGTCTTTCAAGTTAAGATAAAGTTGCACAGTAACCTTACAGCATGTGGGTCCATATTTATACTTTTTTTGCGCTGCATTTAAGTGATTTTTTGATGCAAAAACGGTGCAAACTTACAAAATACAATTACATTTAGTAAATTGGCACCACTTTTGCGTCAAAAAATGACGCAGATGTGACGCAAAAAAAGTATAAATATGGGCCTTGGTGCGCTCCCGTTTCCGCATAAAAATAACTTTTGCTACAGTTTTGCCCTTCTTACATTTAAGAGATGTCTCTGAAACTCTGGGTAACTAAGGTCGTTCAATCTAGATTTAGGTGGTCATTCTGACCGCG
Source organism: Pleurodeles waltl (assembly GCF_031143425.1). NCBI lineage: Eukaryota > Metazoa > Chordata > Amphibia > Caudata > Salamandridae > Pleurodeles > Pleurodeles waltl. Next base: position 321,007,117 of record NC_090437.1, read on the forward strand.
GCGGTCGGCGGTCGCCGCCCGCCAAGCGGTTCCCGCCGAAAGACATCACCGCGGTCAAAAGACCGCGGCGGCCATTCCGGCTTTCCCGCTGGGCCGGCGGGTGACCGGCAGAAGACCGCCGGCCGGCCCAGCGGGACAGCCCCTTCAACAATGAAGCGGGCTCGGAATGGAGCTGGCGGAGTTGAAGGGGTGCGACGGGTGCAGTGGCACCCGTCGCGATTTTCACTGTCTGCTAAGCAGACAGTGAAAATCTTTGTGGGGCCCTGTTAGGGGGCCCCTGCACTGCCCATGCCAGTGGCCAGTGGCATGGGCAGTGCAGGGGCCCCCAGGGGCCCCACGGAACACGTTCCCGCCATCCTGGTTCTGGCGGTGGACACCGCCAGAAACAGGCTGGCGGGAAGGGGGTCGGAATCCCCATGGCGGTGCTGCAAGCAGCGCCGCCATGGCGGGTTCCCTGGGCCAGCGGGAAACCGGCAGGAAACCGCCGGCTCCCCTTTTCCGACCGCGGCTTTACCGCCGCGGTCAGAATCGCCCAGGAAGCACCGCCAGCCTGTTGGCGGTGCTTCCGCCGCACTCCGCCATGGCGGTCATGGACTGCCAAGGTCAGAATGACCCCCTTAGTATTCATGATCCACATGATCGATACACACTTACTGAATAATAAACAATCCTTCAGGATAGCCCTGTTCACGTTTGCTTCAGGATTGGTCCAAATCAAAAGCCATAATGTGATTGGGGCCAATTTGATGAGATCGTCTAAATCTGTCAAGTCTAGTTCTCCATGTTAAATAAAGTGTGAGCTGTTGGGTGGAAGAAGCAACAGGCATCCTCAAAGGTGATTTTCCTCAGCCTAGAAAAGATGACTGCTTGAATAGCCCCAAAATTCTGCACCAAAACATGCTATTGGTTTGCATTGAGACTTATATATAGACAACAGTGGAGTTAAGGCCTTGCAGCCAGTTAGCTGTGGGAGTCTCAACCATGCACCTATTGCCTTGCATAATTTTAAAATGCTGTCAGAAATGTGGGACCACCAGGTGCCAGAAATGTCAAGCACAATTCCCAAACAACTTGTGTACACTAATTAGCCTGTAGTTCCGGCAAGCCAAAAAGGGCACTCTACACCTCAGGGAGTGACACATCATAATCTGGGATTTGTTAAAGTTGGTTGACAAATTCAGTTCTGCCATAAAATAAACAAAATAATCAATCAACATATACAAGGCATTGTGTGTGCAGGGCATTAAAAAGCATTGTCAGCATACAACAATGCTGGAAAAGCTGTGCTGCTGATCACAGGAACATATGTAGGAGCACTGGTTTAAACTGGGCTCAATTTGTTAATATATAGAATGAAAAGCAATGGAGCTAACACGCAACTGTGCCAGACACCACAGGTGAGATTGAATTGTTCCTTAAGTTCCCCATTTAAACCGAACCGGACCTTGGCTGTCAAATTCTCATGTAAGATATGCACGAAATGCACCAATTCTGCATCCAGACCTAAATCCAGCACCATCTTACACAGCCTAGAGCGATACAAGCAATCAAATGAAGTGGAAAGGTCCCTTGGGTAGGTCGCTTCCCCCGCCGCTGCAGCTCCACCTGCCCAGGCTCCTGCCACCTCCCAGCAAAACCGTAAGTACTCCCTCCGCTCCCCCCTGCCCAGCCCCTCGTTACTCACCTCTGTCTCCTTATCTCTCTCTTCTCCAACTTTTCTTCGTACCCCTGCTGTCCTCTCTCTGTCCATTTCCCTTCGCCTTCTGCTCTTCCTTCTGGTAGCCATTGTCCTCCGTCTTCTCCTCCTCTGCACCCCATCCTTCGTGTTCTTTTCTTCTTCTGTGTTCTTCTCTTCTCCTGGACTCTTCTCTTCTCTTCTTCGGTGTTCTTCTCTTCTCTTCTTCTGGACTCTTCTCTTCTTCTGGACTCTTCTCTTCTTCTTCACTCTTCTCTTCTTCTGGACTCTTCTCTTCTTCTTTACCCCTCTCCTCTCTTCTTCTGTAATCCCTCTCTTCTTTCCCTTCCCTCTATCTGACCCCCCCACCCCCAACCCTCTGCTTTCCCGCCGCCACCACCCTTTTGGCCCCTCCCCCCCTGCTCCCATTCGTCGCCCCCCTCCCGCCCCCACCTGACCCCTCCTCCCCACCTCCTCCTCTAATGGCGGCCGCTGCGCGGCAGAGACAGCGACCCTTGACCCTTGGGTAGGTCGCTTCCCCCGCCGCTGCAGCTCCACCTGCCCAGGCTCCTGCCACCTCCCAGCAAAACCGTAAGTACTCCCTCCGCTCCCCCCTGCCTAGCCCCTCATTACTCACATCTGTCTCCTTATCTCTCTCTCCTCCAACTTTTCTTCGTACCCCTGCTGTCCTCTCTCTGTCCATTTCCCTTCGCCTTCTGCTCTTCCTTCTGGTAGCCATTTTCCTCCGTCTTCTGCTCCTCTTCTGCATCCCATCCTTCGTGTTCTTTCTTCTTCTGTGTTCTTCTGGTGTTCTTCTCCTCCTCTGCACCCCATCCTTCGTGTTCTTTCTTCTTCTTTGTTCTTCTGGTGTTCTTCTCCTCCTCTGCACCCCATCCTTCGTGTTCTTTCTTCTTCTGTGTTCTTCTGGTGTTCTTCTCCTCCTCTGCACCCCATCCTTCGTGTTCTTTCTTCTTCTGTGTTCTTCTGGTGTTCTTCTCCTCCTCTGCACCCCATCCTTCGTGTTCTTTCTTCTTCTGTGTTCTTCTGGTGCTCTTCTCCTCCTCTGCACCCCATCCTTCGTGTTCTTTTCTTCTTCTGTGCTCTTCTCTTCTCCTGGACTCTTCTCTTCTCTTCTTCGGTGTTCTTCTCTTCTTCTTCACTCTTCTCTTCTTCTGGACTCTTCTCTTCTCCTTCACTCTTCTCTTCTTCTGGACTCTTCTCTTCTTCTTTACCCCTCTCCTCTCTTCTTCTGTAATCCCTCTCTTCTTTCCCTTCCCTCTATCTGACCCCCCCACCCCCAACCTTCTGCTTTCCCGCCGCCACCACCCTTTCGGCCCCGCCCCCCCTGCTCCCATTCGTCGCCCCCCCTCCCGCCTCCCGCCCCCACCTGACCCCTCCTACCCCCCTCCTCCTCTTATGGCGGCCGCTGCGCGGCAGAGACAGCGACCCTTGACCCTTGGGTAGGTCGCTTCCCCCGCCGCTGCAGCTCCACCTGCCCAGGCTCCTGACACCTCCCAGCAAAACCATAAGTACTCCCTCCGCTCCCCCCTGCCCAGCCCCTCGTTACTCACCTCTGTCTCCTTATCTCTCTTTCCTCCAACTTTTCTTCGTACCCCTGCTGTCCTCTCTCTGTCCATTTCCCTTCGCCTTCTGCTCTTCCTTCTGGTAGCCATTTTCCTCCGTCTTCTGCTCCTCTTCTGCACCCCATCCTTCGTGTTCTTTCTTCTTCTGTGTTCTTCTGGTGTTCTTCTCCTCCTCTGCACCCCATCCTTCGTGTTCTTTCTTCTTCTGTGTTCTTCTAGTGTTCTTCTCCTCCTCTGCACCCTATCCTTCGTGTTCTTTCTTCTTCTGTGTTCTTCTGGTGTTCTTCTCCTCCTCTGCACCCCATCCTTCGTGTTCTTTCTTCTTCTGTGTTCTTCTGGTGTTCTTCTCCTCCTCTGCACCCCATCCTTCGTGTTCTTTTCTTCTTCTTTGCTCTTCTCTTCTCCTGGACTCTTCTCTTCTCTTCTTCGGTGTTCTTCTCTTCTCTTCTTCTTCACTCTTCTCTTCTTCTGGACTCTTCTCTTCTTCTGGACTCTTCTCTTCTTCACTCTTCTCTTCTTCTGGACTCTTCTCTTCTTCTTTACCCCTCTCCTCTCTTCTTCTGTAATCCCTCTCTTCTTTCCCTTCCCTCTATCTGACCCCCCCGCCCCCAACCCTCTGCTTTCCCGCCGCCACCACCCTTTCGGCCCGACCCCCCCTGCTCCCATTCATCGCCCCCCTCCCACCCCCACCTGACTCCTCCCCTCCTCCTCTTATGGCGGCCGCTGTTCGGCCGCGCCACTGGCGCACCAAAGGCAAGCCCATCTGCGCCCGTCCGCGCCTGGACCGCGCCCAGCGCCACGACCCCTGGCCCCCAGCACTCCCAAACCCCGCAGCGCTGCTACGACCCCACCTCCCTCCACGCACTCAACCCGGGCCGCTCTAGAACCTGCTTGCAAGCCAACCCCAAATGCACTCATGGACCCTTCGCATGCCTTACCTGCAAGCACACCTTCCACCGCGACTACACCCCGCCCACCTGCCCACGTGCTAATAACCACCTCAAATGCATCCTCATCAACGCACGCTCCGTCCACAAGCACGCCATTGAACTATGGGACCTCCTGGACTCAACCGCACCGGACGTCGCCTTCATCACTGAGACCTGGATGAACGCCTCCTCGGCCCCCGATATCGCCATAGCCATCCCCGACGGCTACAAGATCGCCAGGAGAGACCGCACCAACCAAGTCGGAGGAGGAATCGCCATCATATTCAAGGACTCCATCAACGTCACCACTTCCACCGAAGACACCACCCTCGCCGCCAAACACATGCACTTCCAGATCCACACCGACCCCAGGACCACCCTCAGAGGAACTCTCATCTTCAGACCCCCTGGACCACGCGCCCTCTTCAGCGAATCCATCGCAGACTTCATCTCCCTGCCACGCCCTAGCCTCGCCGGACTACATCCTCCTCGGAGGCCTCAACTTCCACCTGAAGCAGAACAATGACCCCAACACCACCACCCTGCTCGACAACCTCGCCAACCTCGGTCTCAAGCAACTGGTGAACACCCCCACCCACATCGCTGGACACATGCTCGACCCCATCTTCTCCGCCAGCAACCACGTATCCTTCAGCCACTCCTCCATAATACACTGGACCTGTGGACACAACCCATCCCACGCAGACTTTGGAACAAAATCTCCACGGAACAGCTACTCCCTACTCTCAGCCACAACCAACCTACCATCTCCAACGACGCCAACAACGCAGCCCTCAGCCTCACACACTGGATCTCCAACTGCGCGGACAACCTCGCACCCCTCAGACGCCTCCCAAGACAGAACAACGCCAGGAAACCTCAATGGTTCACAGACACCCTCAAGGAATAAAAAAAAAACTGCTGTACCCTCAAGAAAGCCTGGCGCAAAGACCACTCCGTAGAAAACATGTCTGCCCTCAAAAACGCCACCCGCGAACACCATCAGCTGATCCGCACCACCAAGAGAACATCCTTCAAAGACAGACTGGACAAGAACACTCACAACAGCAAAGAACTCTTCAACATCGTCAAAGAGCTCTCCAATCCTAACGCCAACTCCAACTCCATCACGCCCCCACAAGATCTCTGCAACTCCCTCACTACCTTCTTCCATCGAAAGATCACTGACCTTCACGACAGCTTCGGTCCCCAGACCCAGCCAACCACCCCAGAACCCACCGCCCCAGCCATCGCCCTCAACGCCTGGACCCACATCAGCACGGAAGAGACCAAAACTACCATGAACACCATCCACTCCGGCGCCCCCACGGACCCCTGCCCCCACTTCATCTTCAACAAAGCTGACAAAATCATCGCCCCCCACCTCCAGACCATCATCAACAGCTCGTTTACATCTGCCACCTTCCCCGAGAGCTGGAAACACGCCGAAGTCAACGCTCTCCTTAAGAAACCTACTGCGGACCCCAACGACCTGAAGAACTTCCGCCCCATCTCGCTCTTCCCCTTCCCTGCCAAAGTCATCGAGAAGACCGTCAACAAGCAACTGACCAGATTCCTTGAAGACAACAACCTACTCAACCCCTCCCACTCCGGATTCCGAGCCAACCACAGCACAGAAACCGCCCTCATCGCAGTCACCGATGACATCAGAACTCTGATGGACAACAGAGAAACAGCCGCCCTCATCCTCCTCGACCTCTCGGCTGCCTTCAACACCGTCTGCCACCGAACCCTAATATCCCGCCTCCGCTCCACCGGTATCCAAGGACAGGCTCTGGACTGGATCACCTCTTTCCTCTCTAACCGCTCCCAAAGAGTCTACCTCCCGCCGTTCCGCTCAGACCCCACCGAGATCATCTGCGGCGTCCCACAGGGCTCCTCGCTCAGCCCGACTCTCTTCAATGTCTACATGAGCCCCCTCGCCAACATCGCACGCAAACACAACATCAACATCATCTCCTACGCCGACGACACCCAGCTGATACTCTCCCTCACCAAGGACCCTACTATCGCCAAAACCAACCTGCAGGATGGAATGAAAGACGTCGCAGAATGGATGAAACTCAGCCGTCTGAAACTGAACTCAGACAAAACGGAAGTCCCCATCCTCGGAAACACCCCGTCCACCTGGGACAACTCTTGGTGGCCCACGGCCCTAGGCACCACTCCTACCCCCTCAGACCACGCACGCAACCTCGGATTCATCCTGGACCCGCTTCTCACTCACCATGACCAAACAAGTCAACGCCGTCTCGTCTTCCTGCTGCCTCAATCTCCGCATGCTCCGTAAGATCTTCCGCTGGATCCCCGCCGACACCAGAAAAACTGTAACCCACGCCCTCGTCACAAGCCGCCTGGACTACGAAAACACCCTATACGCAGGAACCACCACAAAACTCCAAAAACGTCTTCAGCGAATACAGAACGACTCCGCTCGCCTCATCCTCGACTTACCCCGCAGCAGCCACATCTCCGCCCACCTAAGACATCTGCACTGGCTACCCGTCAACAAGAGGATCACCTTCAGGCTCCTCCCCCACGCACACAAAGCCCTCCACAACAAGGGACCCGAATACCTCAACCGTCGCCTCAGTTTCTACACGCCCACCCGTCAACTTTGCTCCGCCAACCTCGCTCTCGCCGCCTTCCCTCGCATCCGCCGCACAATGGCAGGTGGGAAATCCTTCTCCTACCTTGCGGCCAAGACATGGAACTCCCTCCCCGCCAACCTCAGGACCACCCAGGACCACCTCGCATTCCGGAGGCAGCTCAAGACCTGTCTCTTCGAGCAGCAGTAACCCCCTCCCCTAGCGCCTTGAGACCCTCACGGGTGAGTAGCGCGCTTTATAAATATTATTGATTGATTGATTGATTGAACACCAGGTACATTGGGAAGCTCCTACTGATGGTATGTTGGCGAAATGGTGAAAATTGATGTTAAATGGAGGTAGGGAAAGAGCTATGCCAATGTGGTTGCCTGTGGCTAACTTGAGGGTTTGGAAGTGTATTTCCATTAGGTATTATGCTGGACTGTTAATACTATTTAAATCTTACTTCATGTTTTCCTCCTCAAACTATATGAGTGTCAGTACCTGGTCTATAGCAGCCTGGTGATAGTTTTTCTTCAGACCCTCTGTGCTACCAAAGGAGGGGACACCATGGGAGGTAAGGGTATATCTACATGTGAAACTCCTTCTATGCATCTCTATCTTTACAAATAGATCCTCTGGATGATTTATGGACTGGAGACAAAGGATACATTGTGTACATTGTGTTGTGGCATGGGATTATCAGTCACCTGATATCCTGTGCTCTACCAGTCAGCTCCTAGCACTTCCCTCATATACCACTGATTTTCAACACACTGTTAAGCCCAGCCTCCTCTCACTGTAGCCCTCTGCTCTTGGGTTCTCTTTCTGGGAACTGTGTGCAGAGACAATTGAGTGGTGGTATCTTTGAATACTGCCACCTGGCCTTTGCCTTCATGATCACAGATGTTTTCAGTGGCACAGAGCAATATCAGCCTGCCATTCCTCCTTTAAGAGTCTGATCAAACAGCTACTGGTAGATTAGACAAGCACACTAGCTAATCAGCAAAGATCAGGGCCTCCAAGTATGCAGGAGTTACCTAATGTTCAAGCGGTCTGAACTGATCTAATGAAATATGAAACCTTTATTAAAAAGCTAAATACAAATCAAAGCAATAAGTAAAGAGATGGTGCCTTGCTGGGATGAAACGTCACAGGCATTGCTATTGACAGCTGTACCAGCCTAATGTTTTTCCTTTTCCTGTACTTTCTGCCATTTCACCTCAGTGACCTGAAAAATCATCAAAGCTCACTGAGACTTCCCCCTGATCATTCACGTAAGACCCCATAGCGATGCTGAGGTTGATGTGACAATAAAATTGCCTTTATCTTTTGCAGAATGGCTACTGCCCTCACTCCCTGGGCTTTGTGAGAGTGCTGGTGGTGGAAGAATGAGTAGTAGTATAGAGATGAACTATTTTAGGTGTACTGTTTAGGTGGCTATGCCTACTGGCCTTCATGTGTAAAGGATGTGCTCAGTCTCCCTTGACAAGGGTCTTTTACCTCCATGTAGAGTGCAACATGTAAAGAGGGAGAATGTGCACGGCTCTGTATGTTTGTAGCTAAATTTAAGATTGTGCATTGTGGAGTCATTTAGACTCCATGGATGTGACACCCCAAAATATTATCCGACTTTGTGCAAGGCTAGCTATATTCCATCCAGGAAGTGGGAACCTACACATTCACAATCCAGACCCTCTCAGTCCCTAGCACAGTTTTTCCTGTGGGTCAGAGAGTCAAGGCTTCAGGTCTAAATTTCTTCCCTCTTCCTCTCTCATCACCATCTCTGAGAGATATGGCATGCTCTCTGAGGCCAAGAAGCGTCACACCTGGACTAGTAAGAATCCACCCATGAGAAGCTTCTATTGTCCTTGCCCCCTCCTTTTGCTGATCATGCAGTGTGTATGCCTCTCTGTGACCAAATATACTGGCCATTTTGACCTGTACGTTGTTCTTGACCTTCTCTACACCTAAGGCAGAGCAGCACAAAAGAGTAGATAAGAAATCTGTGATTCTGAGATAGCTCTTTTCTCGTGACTACCTTCCATCTAAGCTGGGATAAAGCTTGGCCACAACACCCACAGGAATTGCAACTGTCCCACTCCTGTGCAAGGAGAGCATCCTAGCATCCTAGACTCCACTTTTCAGAAAGAGTGAGTACTCGCTACAAGGTCCAGAGCCCATTCAATCTGAAGAGCTCTCCAGGAGCTGTTGTGGGACTGGTCTATCTCCGGGCAAAAAAATTCCCTTTAGTCATCTACTTGAGTTCTTCATTGTATTATGACCTGAAATGCCTGACGTCAAAAGAAGAACCATCATCTTCTGTATCTGTTTGTGAGTCGCCTTTGCCCCTTCTTCTATCCATGATGCAGGAAAGCCTGTGCTTCCAATTACCCTCAGATGTGTTAAGAATTACTATAGCATGATCCCTTTGCTGCAACTGTGGACTGCACCTTCCTAAAGCATATTTTACTGAGATATCTACATTTGAAACTCATGTACATTCTCTAGAAAGTTCATTACACAGTCTTCCTTGCTGTTGGTCATGGCTAGAGTCCGTGTCCACCTACCTGAGTCAATCATAGTATTGGAATTTCTCAACCATGACCCTTTAAGATATATGGCTTTGAACCACCTTGTGCCTTAAAATGGGCACTTGCCCCTAAAGCACATATTAATCCCCTATTTATTGTGTTTAGTTTGAAAGTGCTACATGAATGTTGGGGGCTTTTATCTCCATCCAGGAAAAAGACCAAGATTTCTGGTTTTCCTTGGTAAATATTCTTTTGCATGCAATAGTTTGTCCTTATGTGTGTTATAATGTTTTCTTTTTATAACATTCAACGCTGACTGGACATTCAGTTACTAATGGTGCAACCAGGCTGCATGGCCCTAACGACTCTGCAGTTCAGAGTTTGCCTGTCTATTCCTAGGGAGGGCCATCTTCCTTCTCCAATTAGGCTGGAGTTTACCTCAGAAAGCATTCTCCTTCAAAGTCACTTTAAGGACTCATTGCACGGTCCCCTACCCAGTTATTTAGGGGTACCATGTATAGATATATTGCTATATAAGTCGAACTAGACCGGGAAACCCTAAACTAAGGTTATACTCTGTGATTTCAACGCTTTTGAGATTTCTGTCGCAAACCAGGGGCAAAGGGATTAGGGCTCCATTCTTTTAAGTTTGTGTAAGGATGCAGAAGAACAATTGTTTACAATGAGGGTAGACTCAGGGAGTCCATATGCATGGAGATAGCCAAGTACACTCGAGAGATGGGGGCTAAATTCCTACAAAGCCTATATTGGATGTAATAGAGCAAGACCTAAGGCTAGGGTCAGACCCAAAGATTTCTAAGCTATGTGGTCCTGACAACACATGCCTCGCTCACTGGATGCCTTAATTAAAATAGCAGTTTACGTGGCACTACGCATGAAGGAGTGTCAGGGGAGCATGATGCATGCAACAGAGGCATCCGATGCTCTGTTTAGGCAGGATTAATTGCAGATAAAGGGGTTGTTGTGCAGAGCGTCCTCAGAGTGCACCTGCCATCTTGGCCCTGTTAGCCACGCCCACATGGCACTATGCATTGAGCAATAGTTAATTAACTGGTGCGTAAACTCACCAATTACCAGAGCTCGCCCGGTACTGTGGACAGGTTGCATGTCATGGCAGATTAAGAATTTGACCCGTTTATACTCTCGCTCTGTGCCATTAAATTGTAAGTAATTGTTACCCCTCCTTGTTTTCATTATGTATACTTCATGCTAAATAATTCTGTCACAAAAATGCCAGGTGCTGTAAAAAGTTTCACTTTATTTAAAAGAAAACAAATCAGTTAAACAAAACATAATAAGTACGATTCAAGGTCACATCATATTCAGAAGTTGTGTCCCTTCTTGGTTGTAAAATGCACCAATTTACCTTACTCAAAAAATGTTCCAGATTATGCAGGTGTTACCTATGTATATCAGAAACACAAGAGTAAGCGAAAGTGATATAGGAAAAAAACTTCAAATTAATGGATGACTAAACTTTGTTGATAGTTAATAAAAAACATATTAATATAAAGAAAAAGAAAAACATGATTTGACACTGTTGAAGCAGATATGCTGATTGGGAAAATTATTAATGATCTATATGTTATTACTAATGAGAAAATGTGTAGAGAAAATTATAATAGAAAATAGCGTGCATGTTTGAAAAATGTGCCCTCGGGGTACGATCACCATGTATACTAAAACGATTGAAAATGTGCAAAATAATGAAAATATATGAGAAAAATGTAGTAATATGTCATAATGAGACGCATAACCTCTGTTTTGTATTATTAAGTTAGCTGAACTAAAGACCTAGTTCCACTGGGCCTCTCTCATTCTGGAACATGAAGAAATCGGACGCCTTGCAAAGGACTGGAGACTGTTGTATGCGGCTTTGACCCGTTCAAAGTTCAAGTTACTTAGCTAGAATTTTCTGCAATGTACCAACGGACAGGAGATGATGAAGACAATTTGATACGATTATGTGTAGAGCAGACTAAATGTACTTTCCCAGGACTTGAACAATAGAGGCACTGACTGAAGAGCTATATGCAACAATTTTGATATCTGAACGGCCGGATGATGAGGGCATCGCATGAAGAACCAATCCGCTTCTTGTGACTTGGAATATATGGAAATTAATAGATTTCGTAAACAAAAACTATAGGTTAAAGTTATATCTGCTGACTGACTGACCAACTAGCAATTAGTGGGATGGACTTGGAGACCCTAATAAAAAGTAATGACAAGGGGATAAGACTTCAGAATTTAGAGGAATTGTGGGAAGAAATTGATGACATGAGGAGACGCTGTCCGAGGTGCTGATATTGGGTTCATACTCTGTGAGCCTGATTCGTAGCTGACTGATTGATGACCTGAAGACGAAGACTGACTTGTTGCTGATCCATCCTAGATAGGTAGCTATGAAAATGTGACTGACGATTTTATGCCTTTTCTTCTTGGTACCAACTGCGCTGTTTATAGAGATTCTTACTTAGGTAGATTTTTCCAAATTAATGTTTTCTCCAAATTGTTTTTTTCACATGAAGACCCCCATGCTAATGCTAATCTTGGTTAGATAGGCTGTTAGGGGTGAGTGACAAATGACTGACAGACAAATTGCTGAGTTGCGCTATTAATGCTGGTATTAGTAGCTTATGGTATTGCATTATCACACACGTTTTCTTTGAGAAGTGATGTATTTTATTAATGAATTAATAAAGTCGACTAGAATAAAGATTGAATTAACAGATGACTTAGAATTGTAATTAATAGGGAATAAACATTGTTAAACTTTCCTTGTGTAGTGGTTGTTCTTGAGTGATGTGGTTTATAGTTGTTTTTCATAGAATGTTTCTTGATTATTGATGTTGGCTACCACTTCAGTAGTCACTGCATGACTAGGATACTCCGTGCAATTCAAAAGGTTCATTGACCTATACGCGTCCCTTTGTAAGTTTACTTACTAGGGACCAGGCGTGCTATCAGTTTTTGGTAGCAGCTTGATAGTTAGTTTCCTTGGAGAACTAGTTATGTGGTAATTGTTGGCTTTGGTGGTAGTTTAAGTTAGGGTTAATTGTTTATATTTTTATGAGGTTTGAATTTGTTTTTCTGAAATGGCAATTGTAGCAGAGATGATGCCCCCATAAGCCCAGAAATGACTTTCCCAGATCCTGGATCCTGCTAGTAATGTTGGGTCCGTTCTCAGCGTGTTTTGAAATAGTAAAAACATGGTAGGTTGCGCTTGCACAGGCTTAAGCAAACCGCAAGTGAATTGTGATGTATGGGAGGGAAAGTAGGGAGTCTGTGTACTACAGGTGAGGTTAGTAGGAGTGTGTGTACTCCGTAGTATGAGAGTAGGGAAGTCGTCGAACTTCACATATGTGTGGCGCTTTGTGCTAAAAAAGTATCCACGTGGTTGTTGGTGATGTACGGACCCTGCGTGGTTTAAGACTCTGGAGGATATTGACAAGTGTAGGAGACACTTGGTTATATGTTGTAATCTGTCTGGTTTAGTAGGTTGATCGGGCATGGTCAACAAGTCTGTGTGGGTGATAACTGAGTAAGAGAAATTTTGACTGAGATTTGGCGAGTTCTATGTGCAACAGGGTCAAATTTTGCTTGGGAATGTGGGAGACTGAGAAAGAGGAATAGCTACATGAGCAAAAGGAGCCATTAGTGAAAATCCGTAAGGTCTCTGAAGCGATTGTGTCCCTTCCTGCAGTAAACCAGCAGGTTTGTTTTAGTTATTGGTATTTGGTTAAAGTGCTCGCAATAATTTGCATTAGTTGTGTGAGTTGAAGTAGGAGGACAAGCCGCAAGACTTTGTCAGTCTCTGTGCGTGAGTGTGACGTCAGAGTGTGCCTCACTGGGATAGGTTGGTTAGTAAGCAGCCATCCGTAAGAGGCAATTGGTTGAGTAAGCGAGTGAAGGGAAACTTTGGAGTAAAAGTCATTTAATTATTGAATTGAAATAAACAGTCAGATAAAATGAAGTTTTTTAAGGCGTTTAGAAGTGCGATGAAGGGTGATACTTACATTAAGGCATCAGTGGGGGAGCCCACCCCAACGGAAAATTCTCCTTACATTGTGATGGAGGAGCGAGGTGTAGCACTGTGTTTGTGGATGAAGCAGTGGTGTAAGCTAACAAAGAAGCGAGGGTCTTTAGCGTTTCCGGAGCATGGAACGTTTAATTTTAGAATTTTGGATGAATTGCGAATGGCATTATATGAAATGAAGCCGTTACTGAGACCAGCACAGTTCGAGGCTCTAGCGGTTTGGGAACTGGTGGCTAGACAGCAACAAGAAATGAAGGTTAAAAGGAGAATGAAGAGAGTAGAGAACTCTTTAGCTGAAGCTAGATAGGATTGGGAACAGAAAAGATGGAGCGCTGAGAAATTACAGTGTGCTAAGCTGTTTCCTGCCATTACGGAGAAAGATGAGGCAGCGAAGGAAGATAGTGCTAAAGAAGATGAAAGTGCAGAAAAAAAGAAAAAGAGAAAGTCTTATGTAGACGATGAGGATTCTGATGTTGAGGACCTAATTATGCAGTTGTTAAGAGATCGACCTCCACCTTTAACGGCCTATTCAGGAGGTCCAGCCACTAGTGTCACTACAACTGCTCCAACGCAAGTACAGGGAGCTGAGGGAGCAGTTCAGACACATAGTGGACAAATACCAGGGGTAGTGCAGAACACACCCAATGCAGGATCTACTACTGGGGTCCAAGCACAGATGTATCCACCTTCGGTACAGAGAATTTATCCAGATGTGCCAGTCCTTGAGACAATTTCAAACATAATGGTGCCAGCGAAGCAAGTGCTTCCAAGGCTGAAGTTAGTTCAGACATAACCGACTCCAATGTTACTGCCTTCAGCACAGGCACAGGGATTGCCAAAGTTTACACCAATGACAGGAACAAAGTCAGATATTACACCTGTCATGAACCAGGCAATGGGGTAGCATTCCCACAGGGTGCGAGTGTTAGGGCAGCTCCAGATGCAATATCGCTACGGATTACTGTTGGTCCAACGGTACCCTTATTTGCCAAAAGAAATCAAACACAGTAGAGAAGAACGAAATGTCACAGAGCCTTGTGAGAAGGGGGTGAGTGATCCTATGCAGATGATGTCATCCACATGTCAGACTTCCAATGGATCTAGACTTTTAATTGATCTTATTCCACTTGTGGCGCTCCCAGATGCAGTGAATGGCCCGAATATGAGTCAGAGTTTGAAGCTTTTACCCCACAAGCTCCAGGTGCAGTGGTGCAACAGTTACCAGTGCCAAATGCGAGTAACATTTCATTACAGGGATTGTCAGCCCAACAATTGAGTGAATGGTTAGACAGTCAAAACACTCCTCAAAATGCATCCAAAGGCAAAGAGCAGATAAACCGTGTATGGCTGAATATAGAAGCAACTGAATTAGTCAAGGGAACGATGGGTGTGAACAGATTGGAGTCTTACACTGAATAAGAGCTGAGGTATTTATGTCCAAAGATTACAAGAGAAGTGAGTAAAATACATCAGAAATTGGCAGAACTAGCAGAAAAACATGACATTGAGATTGAGAAAACAAAGCATTTGAAACGCAGTTACAGATTAGATTTTGAGGCAAAAGATTTTGAACACATGAAATCGGCAGGAATGAAGGTACATTTGAGAGAATTGCTGCAGAGTGCTCAGATTTGGGGAGCTTTAGAGAAGGAAGGTAGATGGACAAAGGAAAAAAACAAACGAAAGCGGGATTCACAAGATGGGTCTGAAGATGTCAACAAGGGGGAATCAGTAAAGATGCTTCTGATAAGAGAGATTCCAGGGGGGCAGTTTCTTCATGTCCCATGGCACAGGAGTGGTATATTGTCATTTACAAATGATCACCCAAAATTGAGAGAGAAGCCGGTTGAGTGGTATCAGCAGACAGATAGATTTGTGAAACTTTCCAAGTGTTTGTGGGAAGACTTGAACACGCTATTGGAAATAGTGGTACCAGCCGACTTGTGGGTTGAGTGTAAGAGAGCAGTAGACTGGCCAACAAGTGAACCAGAAAGGGATAAGGTCACAGGTGCACCTCCACCTGAGGTAATGAAAAATTATTATAAGGTGATTGAGTTTCTGAAGACAAGAATCTCTCCCAAAAATATTGATTGGCAGTGAATTGATAGAATGGTTCAAGAATCTAAGGAGTCAATACATACCTACTATGAAAGATTGTTGAAAGCATTCAAGGAATACAGTGGTAAGGAAGCAATTGAGCCGGAAGGCATGTTGCATTTTGTGTTCAGGTTTGTCGAAGGGTTGAGACCAGAAGTAGGGCAGATGATTAAGAGTCATTTGATTTGCTGGCAGGCAAAGCCAATTGATGAGGTATTGCAGTGTGCAAAATACTGTAGTGATGAGATTGAATTAAAACAGAAAAAGTTGAAGGAGAAGGCGATGGTTATGCAAATAAAGGCAGCTCAAACAGGAGTGCAAGGAGCTATAGTACCGCTTATGTTCTCGCAGCAGAGAGCTGTTATGTTCCAGCCTCAAGTGACAGGTAGAGGACGTGGAGATGACATGATGTGTGGTCCGGAGTTAGGGACTGTAGTGGTTCAAAATGACATGCAGGGGATGAAAAAGATGTTGCTGTGTCATTTGTGCGGAAACATGGGACACTGGAAGTGGGAGTGTCCGTTGATGGCGCAGGATGGTGTTGTTCAGCAAGGTGATGTCAGTACATTTCAAACTGTGAAAGTCCCAAGGATGAAAGGATTTATTCCTAATGTTCAGAATCGAGGACAGAATTTCCTACCGGTGCAGCAAATTCAGGTGCCATGCGCCCAATTTACCCAATTGCAACCAGTACAGCAGCAGGTCCCCATGGTACCTAGACAGCAAATGCTGATACCTCAAGCCCCGAAGGAGCAGCAACAGGTGATGCTTACTCAGCAGGTCACAGGTCAGAGACAAGACAGTAGTAATAACACAGTGCATCAGTTTCCATTTTATAGCGAGGATGAAATAAACGAAGAATGGATGAGTGACAGTTCGGATGAAGGAGCTTGTATGCTTGCAGCTTCCTTAGAGGTAGATCAGAGAGGACCTTTTGTGAAGGGAAAAGTAATGGGTTACAAGGTCTCATTCTTAGTGGATGCAGGAGATGCACGCTCTACAGTGAGAAGTATAGAGGTCCTGAATTTACCTCTTTCAGGCAGGACAGTTCATGCTGTGGGAGTGGAGACTAGACAGTTGACAAACCCAATCACAGAACCAGTGCAAGTGGAAATCGGCGATTATCAGGGACTACATAGATTTGTGGTGTGTGATTCAAGACCTGTATCTCTACTGGGGAGAGATTTACTGTGTAAGACAAAATGCTCCATTAATTGTTCAGACACTGGACTAGAAGTTCAAACAAATAGTGATGATGAGGAATAACAGGTGACTGAAATGATGGTTAACAATGCCAATGAAGAATACCCGTTGATTGTATTTTTCCCATTGTTTACTGTGAAAGAATTGCATGCAGAATTGCAGGGAACAGTGAAGGAAGAATTCTGGGACCTGACAGGTAAAGAAGTAGGTCTGATTAAGGGAGTGCAGCCGATTAAGATCACTTTGAAGCCCAATGCAGCATTTCCGCAGCTTCCACAGCATAACATGCCACAAGATGTTTTGATGAAGGTGGCACAAATAATTGGAGACCTTTTAAAACAAGGAGTTTTGAAAGAAGTGTTGAGCAGCCCATGCAATTCACCAATAATGGGCTTGAAAAAGCCATGTGGGAAAGTGCGTGTTGTGCAGGACTTGCAGAGAGTAAATAATTTGGTGGTTAAATGTTGTCCAGTGGTGCCAAATCCAGCAGTGATACTGTTTCAGATTCCTTGCGATGCAGAGTGGTTCACAGTGGTAGATCTGTCACAAGCTTTCTTTTCTGTGCTTCTTCATTCTTCATGAGGATAGTCAGTTTCTTTTCAGTTTGAAATTCTTAGACAGAGTCTACACCTGGTGCAGGCTTCCACAAGGGTATATGGAGTCACCATCACTGTTTAATCAGATCCTGAAAAAGAACCTGGAGTCATCGGAATTGCCATGCCAATTGACTCTAGTGCAGTACATTGATGATTTGTTGATCGCATCCAGAACAAGGGATGAGTGTAAACATGACTCGATTGCCCTGTTGAATCATTTGGGAGAATTTGGACATAAAGTTTCTCCTGTGAAATTGCAATATTGCCAAACATCAGCAAAATATCTGGGACATCAGATTGAGAAGGGATTAAGGAGAATCTCCAGGGAGAGAATTACCATGATTCTGCAGAGAAGTCCCCCGACTTCACAGAGAGATGTCAGGATGTTTCTGGGTATCCTGTCTGGGGTCCTGCAGACAGTGAATTCTGAATTTTGCTGAAATTGCTAAGCCCTTACAGCAGTTGACACATGAGGAAGTTACAGATCCCATTACTCTAGATGAAGATCAGTTGAAAGCATTTACTGAACTAAGAGAGAGTTTGTGCAGAGCTCCAGTGTTGGGAATGCCTGAATTACACAAAGCCTTTCACCTTGTTTTGTCATGAACGTGATGCTTGTTCTTTATCTGTTTTGACACAGGTCCATGGAGGTGCTTATCGCCCAGTAGCTCATTTTTCAGCTACCATGGACCCGGTCGCAGCAGCTTTACCAGGTTGTCTGCGCATAGTAGCTGCAGTTGGTCAAAGTCTTTCCCAATGTGAGGGGGTAGTCATGGGATACCCTTTGACGGCAATGGTACCATATTCTGTTGAAATCTTACTGACAAGGACAAAAACGCAATATTTGATGGGTACAAGACTGACAAGGTATGAGACAACCATATTGGGTGCTCCAAATGTAACATTAAAGAGATGTACAGTGCTGAATCCAGCAACACTGCTTCCAAGTGATACTGTTGAAATTGAAAAAAAGAAGATATTGAGCATGATTGTCTTGAGATAATTGATTTGTGTGCAAAACCAAGACCTGATATTAGAGACACGCGTCTAGAAGAAAATGACCAAATTGTCTTTGTTGATGGTTCGTGTCTCAGATATGGAACAGGCACACTAAGGGCAGGATACGCAGTGTGCATGATCACAGGCACATTAGAAGCTTCATGGCTTCCCGGTGTATACTCTGCACAGGTGGCAGAATTAGTAGCTCTTACTAGAGCATGCTATGTTTTTGCAAGATTAAGGCCCGTATTTATACTTTTTTAGCGCCGCATTTGTGCCTCTTTTTGACACAAAAGCGGCGCAAACTTACAAAATACAATTGTATTGTGTGAGTTTGCGCCGCTTTTGCATTAAAACATGACGCAAATGCAGTGCTAAAAAAGTATAAATACGGGCCTAAGAGTCACACTCTATACTGATAGTCAATATGGATTTGGAATTGTTCATGATTTTGGTCAGTTGTGGTCGCAGTGAGGGTTTATGACCTCTACTGGAACACCAGTGAGAAATGGCGACCGAATAAAAGAGTTGTACGCAATACAGTTACCTGAAGAAATTGCTGTGGTAAAATGCAGTGCACATCAAAAGGCACAGGATTACATTTCATTGGGAAATGGGTATGCAGATCAAGTCGCAAGGTTCTGCGCATTGAACTGTATATCGTTTAAAGACAAGTGGGAACTAATGCCTGAAGAAGAAAATAATTGTGCAAGTTTTGCTTTGAAAGTAATTAATACACTGGAAGAATTAAAAACATTACAAGAGAATGCAGATAAAGAAGAGAAACGACTTTGGGGTAGATTAAAGTGCATTCAAAGAGCTGATGAAATGTAGGTTTCTGAGGAGGGTCAGATGGTGTTGCCAAATAGTTTGTTGACTCAGATGGCCAGGTATTGCTGGAGTGTGACCTTTAAAATTAATATTAGCATGAAAAGCTTGCAATATATTCTGTAATGAAGCTGCATAGAAAATATGTTAACCTAGAAAATAATATGCACGTTTGAAATGTGCCCACGGGGAGTGGCCACCAATGTATACGATGATTAATGAAACTGATTAATGATGAATTAATAATGTACTAATGGATGACTTTGTATTAGCATTAAGAGTTCTGTATTTGGGCTTTGCTAAATTAATCACTAGGCCTTAGTTAGCGAAGGTCTGGGACTAGCTGCCTGGTCTCATATTAACTGTGTTTTTCTAACATGCAATGTGCTGTTTTCCTGAAGGACACTAAGCTGTACTTTTCCAGAAGCTAGAGATGTGTGTAGCCGTAGTAAATTCTTTCTCATGGGACCCGACTTGCTCAAGGAAACATTCTTGCCAAATACATTAGTGTAATTCGCAACAGGTGCAAGGCCGCCTGGACTAGGAGAAGACAATGGAACTACTGACTGGAGCGTACAGTGTAACTTTTCTTACCTGACATTCCACCCAATGAAGACGTCAATCACAGGAACCAATCGACTGCATGAGAACTGTGTTTCGTGGAAAATTCTAGTAAGGTGTGTGAAGAATTATTGGACAGAGATAATGATGCACCAAAATTGATCCAATAGGGAATTAAGAGCTAGTTCAACTGTTTTGATTTAACCGCAGGACCCGAGAAGAAATCAGCCATTATTGGGACACTTTTGCCACTATTCGGACATTCTAATCCAAGCCATACTTTGCTATTATTATTTGAGACTTTGATACTTTAAACCATCCTCTTCTTATTCCTTGCCCGATATACACTTCTCCTCCTTATGAGAGAAGAGCCTTATTCTTACCTATGCCCTACTGAGACTTTGCCCTGTCCTATCTTTGCGGATGGCGAATCGACTGATGTCCTGAGGACGAAAACTGACGCTGTTTGCTGATTCATTCGGATGGGTAACTATCTGATGATAATTGTAATTGTCTGTTTGCCTTTTCTTTCTAGGTACCAACTGCTCTTTTGATAGAGGCCATAGTTAGATGTTTTTCCAAATTTGTGTTTGCCAAATTGTTTTGCATGAAGCCCAACATGCTGATGCTAATTCGAAGTTAGTTAAGGAGTTCACTAATATCAGACAAGTGACTGAATTCTTGCTTTGTTGAATAATGTATTAATGATACTCTGCTAAAGTTGATTCATATTAATGTCGCACTTCATTCTAAATGTTCATGATCTATGCTTTGATAAAGTTTTGCTCTGATTGCCCAGTTATAGTGGTTTTGACGTGCTTGTTGATATTGAAACTAATAAATATGATATTAGATTGTAACTAATAGGGAATAAATATCCTAACACATAACTAGATATGTGTGGTTATTCATGACTGAAAGGACATGGTGTGTTCGCTGTATTGATCTATATAATAAATGTCATTGATTAGCTTAAATGATTAGTTATTGTGAATATTGAAGGAGGTATTGACATTGATTGTGATGCTAAAAGGATATCTTGTTCTGGGAAGTCTCCAAACGTGGTCAAAAGGTTCACTGGTCTAGGCGTGTCTCCTTGTAAGTTTACTTATCAAGGTTCTGACGCGTTATCAGTTTTGGTAGCAGAGGTAGATGGTTTGGCCCTTTGGGGCCCCAGGACGAGGTTTTAATTTTTTTTAAAATGATGCAAATTGGAGAGATGATGTGCCCCTAAGTCCCGAATTACTTTCCCAGAGTCTCGGAGCTTGCTGAAGTGAGTTGGGTATGTTCTCGGCGTCCTAGTGATAGTGGGAGTGAAGTAGGGTTTGCGCTTGCACAACTTATGCATATCGCAGGTGAAGTTTGAAGTCTGTGAGGATTTTAGGCCAAATGATGTTGTTTTAGTAGGAGTGTGCGTACTCCGCAGTATGAGAGTAGGGAAGTCGGTGAACTTCATGTGAGCGAGGCGCTTTGTGCTAAAAAATTGTCCACGTGGTTGCTGGTGATGTACGGACCTAGCGTGGTCTAAGACTCCGAAGTATACTGATAAGTGTATGAGACATATTGTAATTTGCGTGGTTTAATAGGTCAATCGGGCGTGGTTGACGAGTCGAGTTTGAGTCAAATTGAGTGAATGAAAACTTCGATGGAGATTTGGTGAGTTCTAAAGTGCACTAGAACAACCCATTGACAAGTCGAGAGTAAAATTTGCGGGTCAAATTTTGCTTGCGAGTGTGGGATCTGAGAAGGAGAGAGTAGCGGCCGAGGCTAAGCAAAATCTCTGTAAAGTTCTGAAGTGATTGTGTTACCCTTCCCTGTAGTGAACCGGCAAATTTGAGTTTTGATAGTGCTCGCAATATATTGCATTAGTTTTGTGTGAATCGAGAGTGAGGAAGACAAGCTGCAAGACTTTGTCAGCTGCAGTGTATGTGAGTGTGACGTCATTGGAGCCACGGTCGGTTAGTCGGTTAGTCAGAAGGGTCGAGCACGGATTGGCCGCCGCCCGAGAGAGGCAATTGGTTGAGAAGGTGAGCAAAGAGAGTTCTGGGAATTAAAGTCACTTACTGATTCGATTGTAAATAAAATAAAAGAGCAAAAATGAATTTTTTCAAGGCTTTAAAGAGCGCTTTGAGGGGAGATGTGTACATTACCGTGAGTGTAGGGGAACCTACACCGCCAGAGGATACACCGGCTTATGCCGTAATGGAGGAGAGGGGAGTTGCGTCATGTCTTTGGCTAAAGCAATGGTGCAAGGTGACAGAGAAAGAAGGGTGTTTGGCGTTTCCGGAGCATGGAATGTTCAATATAAGGATTTTGGAAAATTTGCGGAGGGTGTTAAATGAGCTAAAGCCACCTAGCAGTTTGGGAACTGATGGCAATACGACAACAGCAACAGAAATTTCAGAGGAGAATGAGAAAGGCAGAAAAGACACTAGCAGAGGCTAGGTGGGATAGCGCACAGAGGGGAGAGAAACAATAGACAGAGTCAGGATGTTTCCAGCAATAACTCAAGAAGGTGAAACCCAAGGAGGGAAAGCCACTTGTAAGACTGACAAGGGTTCTAGCAAAGAAAAGGAGACTAAGAAGTCCCGGGCAGAGGCAGATGACTCAGATGATGATGAGTTCCTTAATCAGTCGCTAAATGATCGACCACCGCCATACGCCCTAGATGACAATAGACCAAGTACTAGTGCAGGTTATTTAGATTCGACTCAAACTCAGGGAACAGCAAATATTGTACAGGTTAATACTGTTGCGACACCAGTTCCGGTGCAGAGTAGTATTAGTATGTCCACTGCTCCAGAGATGTAACCTCAGTTACAGCCACCAGACTTTACCCTGATGTCCCAATACTGGAGACTACTACGAATTTGATGGTGCCGGCCGATCCGGCATATACGAGATCAAAGCTGATGCAGGCTGAGCCAACTCCACTTTTACTGCCCCAGGTACAGCAACAGATAGTTCCGAATTACTCTTCGGTCACAGGACTGCAGTCAGCCATGGCACCAGTAATAAACCAGAATATGGGAGTTAATGCTCCACAGGTTTTGGGAAGTAGGCAGCCGCCAGCCGCCATATCCTTGCCCATGACAGTTGGTCCACCAGTACTATTGTTTGCACAGGCGAAGCCTAGTGTATGTGATCAAGGAATAATGACCCAAGAGATGACAAGAGGAGGGTTCATAGGGAGCTCTCAAGGAATGACTCAAGTGGAGCCGACATTCGAAAGATCTAGATCTTTATTAGACTTCAGTCCGATTGGGGCTCCTCCAGATACCATGAGACAATCAGATTTGGGACTGCTGACACCGCAGATCTCAAGTGCGAACATACAGCAGACACCTTTAGCGCAGGCTGGAAATATCTCCTTGCAAGGTTTAACTGCGCAACAACTGATTGAATGGTTAGACAAATTAAATTCACCGCAGACCTCTCCTGCGACAACAGAGCAGTCGGAAAGAGAAGAGTACCTGAATTTTGTGAGGTCGGGCATGGAGGCAAATGAACTAGTGGAAGGGAACATGGGAGTGAACAGGCTAGAATCATACACTGAAGCAGAATTGAGGTATTTGTGCCCAAAAATAACCAAGGAAGTGAGCAGGGTGCACCAGAGGTTGGCGAACCTGGCAGATAAATGTGGAATAGATTTAGAAAATACAAAACATCTGAAGAGAAGCTATAGGTTAGACTTTGAGCCTAAGGATTTTGAACACATGAGGTCTACGGGGATGAAGGCGCACCTCAAATAGATACTGCAGAGTGCACAAGTTTGGGGAGCCTTAGAGAAGTGGGAAGGCAGATGGGCAAAGAAAAGAGACAAAAGGAAGGGTGACGGCATAGAGCAGCAGGCGAAAACTTGTGCCGGATACGGGTACCATAAAGATGTTACCAATGAGAGAAATGGCCGGAGGGGTTCTTGTCCATGCACCGTGACCAGAGGTGATATTCTGTCATTCACAAATGAGTTCCTCAGGCTGAGAGAGAAGCCAATAGAGTGGTATCAGCAGACGGACAGGTTTGTGAAGCTTGCAAAGTGTCTTTGGGAAGACCTGAATACTCTCTTTGAGATCATAGTTCCAGCCGATTTGTGGCTTGAGTGCAAGAGGAGTGTGGATTGGCCGGCTGCGGAACCGGCAAGGGATAGAGTCACAGGAGCACTGTCTCCTGAAGTGATGAAGTACTACTATAAGGTGATTGAGTTCTTGAAACAGAGGGTTTCGCCGCAAAATATTGATTGGCAAAAGATTGATCGAATGGCGCAGGAGGCCAAGGAGTCGATACATGCCTACTATGAGAGGTTGATGAAGGCGTTCAAGCACTACAGCGGTACAGAAGTTATAGAGGCGAAGGACATGAATCACCTTGTGTTCAGATTTGTTGAGGGATTGAGACCCGAGATTAGTCAGATGATTAAGAATCACTTGATCTGTTGGCAAGCGAAGCCGATTGACGAGGTGTTGCAGTATGCGAAGTACTGTAGTGTCGAAATTGAGTTGAAGCAGAGAAAGTTGAAGGAGAAAGTGATGGTGATGCAAATTAAGGCAGCACAGTCCGGGATGCAGGGAGGTTGCGTACAGCAGATGGTGCAACAGCCGCAAGGAAACGGGATGTTTCAGGCACATGTGAGAGGCAGAGGTCGAGGAGGTTTTGTGAACCGTGGTCCAGATCTGAATACCGCAATGGTTCAGAAGGATATGCAGGGGATGAAGAAGGTGTTACCTTGTCATGCTTGCGGGGGCATTGGATACTGGAAGCGGGAGTGCCCGATGATGGTGCAGGAGGGTGTTGTTCAACAAAGCAATGATGTCAATGCATTGCAAAACGTTAAAGGACCAAGGTTGAGAGGTCCTAATCCGTACTTCCAGAATAACATGGTTTAGATGCAGGGTCTTCAACCCATGCAACAAGTGCAGATGCCACGTGTACAACCGATGCAGATGCAGCAGATGCAACAGCAGGTTCCTATGGTACCTAGACAGCAAATGCAATTGCCCTTACCACCAATAGAACAGCAACAGGTGATGCTTCCTCAACAGGTCACAGGTCAAAGAATTAGTCAAAATAACACAGTACAACAGTTCCCATTACGTGGTGAGAATGGAATAATGAATGGTTGGATGAGAGTTCAGATGGTGAGGAGTGTAGGCTTGTAGCGTCCCTAGAAGTAGATCAGAAAGGGCCCTATGTTCAGGGGTAGGTAATGGGCCACAAGGCCTCATTTTTGGTTGACGCAGGAGCTACACGCTCTACAGTCAGAAGTGCAGAGATTCAGAAGCTGCCTCTTTTGGGACATACAGTCAAGGTGGTAGGGGTGCCAAATCAACTTCTAACAAACCCGATCACAGATCCGGTTCAGGTTGAGCTTGGCACTTTTCAGAGGTTGCACAGGTTTGTGGTTTGTGATTTGAGTCCCGTGTCCCTACTGGGAAGAGACTTACTGTGCAAAACAAAGTGCTTGATCACCTGTTCCAATGAAGGAATTAAGGTGCAGACAAACAGTGATGATGAAGGAGATGAGGGGCAGTTTCAGAGCCTGAAACGGAGATCACAGACGAGGAGTGTCCTCTGATAAATTTTTTCCCAATGTTCACAGTGACTGATCTGCCAGCAGACTTGCAGGGGACAGTCAAAGAGAAAGTGTGGGACTTGACAGGGAAGGAAGTAGGACTGATAAAAGGAGTGGAACCAGTCAAATCAGTGTGAAGCCAAATGCTGTGTTTCCCCAGGTACCACAGTAACACATGGCGCAGGATGTCCTTATAAAGGGTGGCGCAGCTAATTGCAGATTTTGTGAAACAGGGAGTTTTAAAAGAGGTGATGAGCAGCCCATGTAATTCACCAATAATGGGACTGAGAAAACCCTGTGGGAAAGTTCGAGTTGTCCAAGACTTCAGAAAGATCAATGACATAGTGGTGAAATGTTGCCCAGTGGTGCCAAATCCAGCTGTGATTATGTTCCATGTTCCATGTGATGCAGAGTGGTTCACAGTGATTGATTTGTCTCAAGCGTTCTTCTCTGTGCCTCTTCATGAGGATAGCCAATTTCTTTTTAGTTTCAAATTCCTGGATATGGTTTACAATTGGTGTCGAATTCCTCAAGGGTTTTCGAAATCACCTTCCATCTTCAATCAGATATTGAAGAAGAATTTGGAGTCATTGGAGTTGCCTTTTCAATCAACTCTAGTGCAGTATATTGACGATTTGTTGATCGCTTCCAAGACAAAGGATGACTGCAAGTATGATTCCATTGCCTTACTGAACCATTTGGGAAAGAACGGGCACAAGGTTTCCCCAAAGAAGCTGCAATACTGTCAGAAGGAGGTGAAGTATTTGGGTCATCAAATTGAGAAAGGGACGAGGAAGTTATCAAGGGAAAGAGTGACTGCCTTGTTACAGATGAATACCCCAACAACATGGAGAGATGTTAGGATGTTTCTGGGAATGGTGGGCTACTGTCGTCAGTGGAACCCAAATTTCTCAGTCATCTCCAAGCCATTGGTGAGACTGACGGTTAAGGATGGGCCAGATGTCATAACACTGTCAGAGAAAGAGATGAAGGTGTTTACTGAGCTAAGGGAGTGTATGTGCAGGGATCCAGCTCTAGGTATGCCTGATTACACGAAGCCTTTTGTTCTGTTTTGTCATGAACGTGATGCATGTTCTTTGTCTGTCCTGACACAGGTCCATGGAGGTGTAAACCGACCAGTAGCATATTTTTCAGCTACTTTGGACCCAGTTGCAGCAGCCTTACCTAGTTGTCTGCGTGCAGTAGCAGCAGTTGGTCAAAGCCTTGCATAATGTGAAGGCATAGTGATGGGACATCCTTTAACAGTTATGGTCCCACACTCAGTTGAGATCTTGCTAACCCGTACCAAAACGCAGCACATGACAAATGCAAGACTGACAAAATATGAAACAATTATATTGGGGTCACCAAATGTAACATTGAAAAGATGTACAGTACTGAACCCGGCAACTTTGCTTCCAAATGAAAACACAGAAGTTGAAGATGCTGAAGATGTAGAACATGATTGTCTTGGTGCGTTATCAGTTTTACCATGGCCAAGCACATATTGGAAGAGATGCCATGGTCAGACTGTTTAAGGTTGATTGGTTTAATCCGAAATTCAGATAAGCATCAGCTGCAGTATGTCACTGATGTGCAATCTGTCAGCAACTAAATGTGGGAAAAGGAATGGTGGTGAATTTGAGCCACATTGGAAGAGCAGGAGGACCATTCAGCAGAATGCAGTTGTATTTTATTGAGATGCCTGCATGTGGTGGATTGAAGTATGTGTTGGTGATTGTATGTGTCTTTAGTTATTGGATTGAAGCATACCCTACACAGAGAAATGACAGTCTCACAGTAGCAAAGCTATTGCTTAGAGAGCTAATGCCAGGGTTTGGATTTCCGATCTCTTCAGAATCAGATAGGGGAACTCACTTCAATAACAAAGTGATCAAACTCTTATGTGCAGCATTAAACATTGAGCAGAAGTTGCATTACAGTTATCGCTCTGAAGCATCAGGACTAGTGGAACAAATGAATGGTACACTGAAATCAAGAATTGCCAAGATGTGTGCCACAACTAATCTGAAATGGCCAGATGTTTTACCTCTGGTATTAATGTCAATGCGAAATATTCCTGACAGGAAGACAGGACTGTCACCCCATGAGATTCTCATGGGCAGAGCAATGAGGTTGCCAGCAATTTCAGCTAATGCTCTTGTCAATATTACAGGGTATATGGTGCTGGACTACAGCAAGGGTCTGGCTGATGTGGTTCGATCTTTCTCTCAGCAGGTGCAGGCTGTTACCCTGCCACCCATCCATGACCCAGGTCACAATCTGAGAGCTGGAGATTGGGTCGTCATCAAAAAGCACGTTTGAAAGACCTGTTTAGAACCGCATTGGAAAGGTCCATACCAGGTGGTGCTAACAACTACGACAGCTGTAAAGTGTGTAGGACTGCCAAACAGGATACATGCAAGCCATACCAAGAGAGTGGTGAGTCCTCAAGAACATGAAGAAGTGTTGTTGAGAGCACCAACAACAGCGAAGCAAGTGACTGTAAATGAGTCAGAACAAGAACAGGGTGATCCTGAAGTTGATCCTGAGTTAGTAGAAGATGGATCAATCACCCCTGTAAGAGACAAGAGTGAAGAATTACAGGAGGGTGAGCAAGAGTCTAATCCCATGGATACAGCAGGAGAACCAAGCACAGGAGTGATTCTCCCAGAAGCAGACGGTGCTGAAAACCAAACAGTGCAAGTGCCAAATCAAGAGGGGGAAAGAGTTGAGATGGATCAAAGTCAAAGTGGTCCAACTCCTCCTGAACCCGTTGCAGGTCCATAAAGAGAAAACACCATAGAAAGAGAAAAGTAAAAGAGTCCAATTCTGAGGAGAATATTGACTGAAGGAACAAGAAAAGAAGACAATTGGCCTGAGTCGTAAATTGGAAAAAAGAAGGAGTTGGTCATAAATGAGCCAATAGAGGAAGAAGTGGACACTATGAGAAAAGAAGAATTAAGTGAAGGAGAATTAAGTGGGGAACGAAGGTTGAAAAGAAAGAGTATAGCAAGTCGAAGATACGCAGGTCCTGAGTGGGCATATGCAACAACAAGTGAATGTCAAACGAGTTCATGTCCTTTTGTTTTGACAAAGAAGTTCAGAATCAGTACTTTGATGCAACCTGAAGGGCATCATAAGACTGAGTTGTTGAGCTAATCTGAAGAAACCTGAAAAAGAGACTGATGAAATAAACCGGAAAAGACATTGATAGCCTGAAATGGCAATTAAAACCCGGATGTGACGCGCTGCTAACCGATTTTGACAAAGGAGAAAAGGGTTCCTATGCGTGAATTTGAATTGTCAGAAGGAAATATTTTTCTTCAATTTTGATTTTTCCTGTTGCACTTTATCTAAGAGTTGATTCTAATTTCTGATTCTTTATAGATCATGGCTGAATTAAATAACTGCGTTAGAAATATTAGATATTGTAGATATTTGAGTGTTGGAGTGGCAATTATGTGTGGAATACTGTTCATATTAATGATGGTGGGAATGTCTGTTCATGAAATGAAGGAGGCTACTGTTGCTTCGTTTCCTGAGACTTCTACACTAACAGCTCTAGAGAGGTTTAAGTTAGGCAAGAAGTATTTGCATGACTATACTAAAGCTCAAGGAGAGATTTCCTCCAATGTGTTTTATCGGTTGTTGAGTATGTTGAGACGATGGATGCACGGAATTGTCTTGTATGTATGCAAATTCCTTCCTCTGTGAAAGAAGGGGTTACGTACCATAGCCTGCCGTTAACTTATGGCATAACTTGTAGTTTGCTATCAATAAGATTTTATAACCAAGAGTATATTCAATATTTCTATTCTAACCATGATGTCGTGTTTTCATTTGTTCCTATTATTAGATATTTGAGTAAGGTAGCTAAGGAGCATGATATGGTATTAGTCAGAGGATTCTTTGAACCAACACTAACATTTGGTACTGCTTATGCACACAAGAATAACCTTACCTGCTTATTAACTCCATTGGAGAAGAGCTTTATAGGGCATACTGAAGATAGAAGGAAGGCATTGAAAGAGAAGTTAGAGAAAGGATTGGAGAAAAGGACTTATAAGAATGATTATGCTTACACTGCTATTAAAACGCAAGGGAAATTAGCTTTAGATGCATTACATGTAGGGAAGCTTTGTATATATAGGCTGAAATCACGCACTGAGACTATTTGTGGGAACGACTGAGTGAAGGCATGTGTTTTTGTTTCACATCAATGGACTTTTATGCTGAATGGTCAGGACCCTGTGATTCCTGGGATCTATTATATTTGTGGACTTAATGCTTATTACCTCCGTCCTAGAGGATGGCATGGGACATGCTATATGGGGATAGTTTTCCCTAAAATTGATCAGATAGATGATTTAAAGAAATTTCCAAAAGTGACTGAATTACATCATAAACGACAGAGGAGGGAAACCTCTTCTGCAATTGTGAGAGATATGTTTGGTGCAATAATTTCTTCTGTAGGAGTTATTTGGAATGAAATCGAGATACAAAAGTTGTCTACTATTGTGGATAACATGCTGACAAACTTTACAGGGGCAATCCTCCTGTTAGATACTGAATTGGCTGCGGATGGAGCTATGACGCATCAAAATACGCTTGCTTTAGACATACTTTTAGCGATAGACGGCAGAGTCTGTAAAATGATTAATGCTAGGCATTGTTGCTCATTTATACCCAAAAATGATAAAGAGATAAGAGACTTACTTACTAACTTAACTAATTCGAGCAAGGGTTTGAAGGAATTGAAAGAACCAGGAGTTTGTGAAAAAGTTGGAAATAGATTTGCTTCAGTGGGTAATTGGTTTAGTCAAATTTGGAATGGGGTATTATGGAAAATTGTACAAAGAAATATTGATTGTGATTGTTTCTATATTGGGATCATGGGGTACATGCAAATTGTGGCACAAGATAAAATTAAGAAAGTCCAAGTATGATCAGAGGAGGGAAGAACAACCTAGAAGAAGAATCTATAGGGAAAATTTAAGAAATCGAAATACATCAGAAACTGAATTATAAAATTGGTGAGGGAAGGTGTGAAGACATATTTAGTCATCAGAGGAGGGACTGTTGAAGCAGATATGCTGATTGGGAAAATTATTAATGATCTATATGTTATTACTAATGAGAAAATGTGTAGAGAAAATAATAATAGAAAAATGGCCCTACGGGTATGATCACCATGTGTACTAAAATGATTGAAAATGTGCAAATAATGAAAATTTATGAGAAAAATGTAGTAATATGTCATAATGAGACACATAACCTCTGTTTTGTATTATTAAGTTAGCTGAACTAAAGGCCTAGTTCCACTGGACCTCGCTCGTTCTGGATCATAAAGAAATCGGACGCCTTGCAAAGTACTAGAGACTGTTCGAAGTTCAATTTACTTAGCTAGAATTTTCTGCAATGCACCGACGGACAGGAGATGATGAAGACAATTTGATACAATTATGTGTAGAGCAGGCTAAACGTACTTTCCCAGGACTTGAACAATAGAGGCACTGACTGAAGAGCTATATGCAACAATTTTGATACCCGAAGGGCCGGATGATCAGGGCATCGCGTGAAGAGCCAATCCGCTTCTTGTGACTTGGAATATATGGAAATTAATATATTTTGTAAACAAAAACTATAGGTTAAAGTTATATCTGCTGGCTGACTGACCAATTAGCAATTAGTGGGATGGACTGGGAGACCCTAATAGATGCTTCAGGCAGGTCGCTTTCCTGCACCGCGTGCTGGTGCTGCCTCTGTTCCAGGTGACCGAGCTTTGTTTACTTCTTTTCCTTTCCCCTCGACCCCTGCCACTACGTCCCTGCGGCCCCGCCCCACTCCCTCCACTTCAGTTTCCCTTTCCCGCCGATGTGTCCCTGCGGCCTCGCCCCCCTGCTCTCCCATTCGCTGTTCCCCTCCCTCTTCCCTGCTGCCACTCCCTCCCACCTCCCCTCATATGGCAGCCACTGCACGGTTAGAGGAGTGACTCTTGACCCTGCTTCAGGCAGGTCGCTCCCCTGCACCGCATGCCGGTGCTGCCTCTGTTCCAGGTGACCGTGCTTTGTTTATTTCTTTTCCTTTCCCCTCAACCCCTGCCACTGCGTCCCCACGGCCCCGCCCCCTCCCTCCTCTTCAGTTTCCCTTTCCCGCCGCTGCGTCCCTGCAGCCCCGCCCCCCTGCTCTCCCATTCGCTGTTCCCCTCCCTTCTCCCTGCTACCACTCCCTCCCACCTCCCATCATATGGCAGCCGCTGCGCGGTGAGAGGAGCGACCCTTGACCCTGTTTCAGGCAGGTCGCTCCCCTGCACCGCGTGCCGGTGCTGCCTCTGTTCCAGATGGCCATGCTTTGTTTATTTCTTTTCCTTTCCCCTTGACCCCTGCTGCTGCGTCCCCGCGGCCCGCCCCCTCCCTCAACTTCAGTTTCCCTTTCCCGCCGCTGCGTCCCTGCGGCCCCGCCTGTGCTCTCCCATTCGCTGTTCCCCTCACTCCTCCCGCTGCCACTCCCTCCACCTCCCCTCATATGGCAGCCGCTGTGCGGTGAGTGGAGCGACCCTTGACCCTGCTTTAGGCAGGTCGGTCCCCTGCACCCGTGCCGGTGCTGCCTCTGTTCCAGGTGTCCGTGCTTTGTTTATTTCTTTTCCTTTCCCCTCGACCCCTGCCGCTGCATCCCCGCTGCCTCGCCCCCCTCCCTCACTTCAGTTTCCCATTCCTGCTGCTGCGTCCCTGTGGCCCCACCCCCCCTGCTCTCACATTTGCTGTTCCCCTCCCTCCTCCCTGCTGCCACTCCCTCTCACCTCCCCTCATATGGCAGCCGCTGCGCATTGAGAGGAGCGACCCTTGACCCTGCTTCAGGCAGGTCGCTCCCCTGCCCCGCATGCCGGTGCTGCCTCTGTTCCATGTGCCAGTGCTTTGTTTATTTCTTTTCCTTTCCCCTCGACCCCTGCCGCTGCGTCCCCGCGGCCCCACCCTCCTCCCTCCACTTCCGTTTCCCTTTTCCCACCGCTGAGTCCCTGCGGCCCGCCACCCTGCTCTCCCATTTGCCGTTCCCCTCCCTCCTCCCTGCTGCCACTCCCTCCCACCTCCCCTCACATGGCAGCCGCTGCGCGGACACGCCTAAGGCAAGCCCGTCTGCGCCCATCCACGCCCAGACCGCGCCCAGCACCAGGACCCCTGGTCCCCAAGACCAGCACGGCCAGCAATGCCGTTACACCGCCAGCACCCTCCGCGCACTCAACACCAGACGACCACACGCCTGCTTCCTGGCTGCCCCTAAGCACACCCAGGAACCCTTCACCTGCTGGAACTGCAGCCTCACCAGCCTCCAATTCACCAAACCTCCTGCCAAGCCTGACCGCAACTACCTCCGATGCATCCTACTTAACACCCGCTCCGCACGCAAACACGCCGTCGAACTCTGGGACCTACTTGACACCTCCATCCCGGATGTCGCCTTCCTGATGGAGACCTGGATGAATGCCTCCTCGGCCCCAGACATCGCCATAGCCATTCCGGATGGCTACAAGATCACCCGCAGGGATCGCACCAACGGAGTCGGAGGAGGAATTGCCATCGTCCACAAGAACACCATCAGGGTCACGACGTATACCGACGACACCCTCAGCACCGTCGAACACCTGCACTTCCAGATCCACACCAACACCAACACCACCCTCAGAGGAACCCTCATCTACAGACCCCCCGGACCTCAGCCTCAGTTCTGCGACGCCATCACCGACCTTGTCAGCAGACACGCCCTAGCCTCCGCCGACTACGTCCTCCTTGGCGACCTGAACTTTCACCTGGAGACTAACAACGATCCCCACACCACCACCCTAATCGACAACCTCGCCAGCCTCGGACTCAGACAACTCGTCACTACCCCAACACACTCCTCTGGCCACACGCTGGACCCTGTCTTCTCCGCTAGCCCCCACGTCACCTTCAGCCACACCACCGAACTCCAATGGACCGATCACCGCTGCATCCATTTAATCTTTTAGAAACCCACTACGCACCACCGCACCCAACAGATCCCCCGCCACAACTGGAGCAAAATCAGCCAAGACCAACTGAACACCAGCCTCGCCCGAAAACCACCGACCGAACCCACCAATCCCGACCTCGAAGCCTGCAACCTCTGGCACCGGATCGACGACTGAGCCAACACCCATGACCGCTCAATAAAACTTCCAACAGAGGTGCCAACAAGAGAGCCAGCTGGTTCACCTCGGACCTTCAAGTCTCCAAGCAAGCCTGCCGGAAACTGGAGAGAAAGTGGCTCCTCGAACAGACTTCGGACAACCATGCCGCCTTCAAGAATGCCATCCGCAATCACCATCACCTCATCAGATCTGCCAAGAAAACATACTTCAAAGACCGCCTGGATAACAACGCACACAACAGCAGGGAGCTCTTCAACATCGTGAATGAACTCTCCAACCCCAGCTCCAGCACAAACGACATCCCACCTTCACAAGACCTGTGCAACTCCCTCGCCACCTTCTTCTACCACAAGATCACAGACATCCATGACAGCTTCAACAGCCAGACCACCCCGCCAATCACCGACTCCTCAGACTCTCCTCCCACTTTCAACTACGACCCCCTGCTCATCTGGGCCAATGTGAACGAAGACGACACAATCAAAACCATGGGCTGCATTCACTCTGGATCTCAGTCAGACCCATGCCCTCACCACATCTTTAACAAAGCAAGCGCCACCATCGCACCCCACCTCCGCAAAGTCATCAACATCTCCTTCGAGACCGCGACCTACCCCTAGAGCTGGAAGCATGCTGAGATCAAATCCCTAATCAAGAAACCCAAGGCGGACCCGAGAGACCTCAAGAACTTCCGCCCCATCTCCCTGCTCCCATTCCCGGCCAAGGTCATTGAGAAGGTCGTCAACAGACAACTGACCCACTCCCTCGAAGAAAAAAACATCCTGGACCCATCCCAGTCAGGGTTCCGCAGCAACCACAGTACGGAAACCGCCCTCATCGCCGCCACCGATGACATCAGGGCCCTGCTTTACAACGGCAAAACTGCGGCCCTCATCCTCCTGGACCTCTCGGCCGCCGTTGACACCATCTGCCACCGCATCCTACGCACACGCCTTCACAACGCAGGCATCCGGGACAAGGCTCTGGAGTGGACCACCTCCTTCCTCTCCGGCAGAACTCAGAGCGTCCGCCTCCCCCCTTTCCACTCCAAAGCCTCCATGATCATCTGCGGCGTTCCCCAAGGTTCCTCCCTCAGCCCTACACTTTTCAACATCTACATGGCCCTTCTCGCCCGCGTTGCCCAGCTGTTCAACCTCAACATCATCTCCTACGCCGACGACACCCAACTGATCCTCTCCCTCACCAAGGACCCCCTCACCGCCAAATCCAACCTCCACGAAGGAATGATGGCCGTCGCCTAAAGGATGAGGAACAGCAAACTGAAGTTGAACTCAGATAAGATGGAGGTCCTTATCTTCGGCGCCAACCCCTTAGCCTGAGACGACTCCTGGTGGCCCACCGGGCTGGGAGCAGCCCCAACACCCACCAACCATGCACGCAACCTGGGCATCATCCTCGACTCAACACTCTCCATGACCAAGCAAGTCAGCGCTGTCTCCTCAACCTGCTTCAACACCCTCTGCATGCTCTGCAAGATCAACAGATGGATCCCCACAGATACAAGAAGAACAGTCACCCAAGCCCTCGTCAGCAGCAAACTTGACTACGGAAACTCCCTCTATGCAGGAGCCCCGCATACTAAACGCCTCCGCACGCCTGATCCTCGATGCCCACTGCCACAGCCACATCACCCCCCTTCCGAGACACTTACACTGGCTCCCCGTTAACAAAAGGATAACCTTCAAGCTCCTCACTCACGCACACAAGGCGCTCCACAGCACTGGTCCAGCCTACCTCAACAGACGACTCACCATCTACACCCCGTCCCGCCAACTCCACTCAGCCGACCTCGCCACCGTCCCCTGCAT
This sequence comes from Pleurodeles waltl, assembly GCF_031143425.1. Classification (NCBI taxonomy): domain Eukaryota; kingdom Metazoa; phylum Chordata; class Amphibia; order Caudata; family Salamandridae; genus Pleurodeles; species Pleurodeles waltl. The sequence continues at coordinate 321,042,359 of NC_090437.1, forward strand.
TCGAAGAGCGACTACGGGAGGCAGATCCTTCCCCCACCTCACCGCCAAGACCTGGAACACGCATCCCTTGCCCCTACGACAGACCGAAGACCTGCTGACTTTCAGAAAGCAGCTCAAAACCTGGCTATTTGAGCAGTAGCAGCACCCTCACCCCCTCAGCACCTTGAGACACTCACAGGTGGTAGTGCGCTCTACAAATACACTGATCGATTGATTGATTGATAAAAAGTCATGACAAGGGGCTAAGACTTCAGAATTTAGGGGAATTTCTGGAAGAAATTGAATGCGTCAGGAGACGCTGTCCGAGGTGCTGATATTGGGTTCTTACTCTGTGAGCCTGATTCGTAGATGACTAATTGATGATCTGAAGATGAAGACTGACTTGTTGCTGATCCATCCTGGATAGGTAGCTATGAAAATGTGACTGACGATTTTATGCCTTTTCTTCTAGGTACCAACTGCGCTGTTTATAGAGATTCTTACTTAGGTAGATATTTCCAAATTATTGTTTTCTCCAAATTGTTTGTTTCGCATGAAGACCCCCATGGTAATGCTAATCTTGGTTAGGTAGGCTGTTAGCGGTGACGCTAACAGTGACAAATGACTGACGGACAAATTGCTGAATTGCGTTATTAATGCTGGTATTAATAGCTTATGGTATTCCATTTTCACACAAGTTTTCTTTGAGAAGTGATGTATTTTATTAATGAATTAATAAAGTCGATTAGAATAAAGATTGAATTAACAGGTGACTTAGAATTGTAACCAATAGGGAATAAACATTGTTAAACTTTCCTTGTGTAGTGGTTGTTCTGAAGTGATGTGGTTTATAGTTGTTTTTCATAGAATGTTTCCTGATTATTGATGTTAGCTACCACTTCAGTAGTCACTGCATGACTTGGATACTCCATGCGATTCAAAATGTTTATCGACCTATATGTGTCCTCTTGTAAGTTTACTTACTAAGGACCGGGCGCGCTATCAACACCAGTTTGACATCGGATACAGAAGATAACAAGTATTGGCATATCGAGTATGACTGGCATTGACTGACAGCATTTTGGCTTTGTGAATGCTTGTTTTATTTTGTTTTGCTAAAAAAACATAGGCTAAGGTCAAAAACATTTTTGGCTTCAAAAAGCACACATTGCCACTGTACTCTCTGATACTGAAGGGAACTACTTTGTGTGTGGATGTGTTCCTTGTGAAAGAGGTGCATGAGGTCACACAATGAGTTTAGCCAACTACTGAAGTGGGCTGACCCACTGCTCCATGACACATGCTGTAGAAGGCAGGAATAAAATATGAATGACACAATAACAGACCAGTGGTAGAAGAGAGCTGACTAAAAGACCCTAAAAGAAAATATCTTATTTTAGTAAAATAAAAAGGTATTGGCTAATGGCAGATTCACATGCAGTGTATGTGAATAAGACGTTTAGAGTTAAAAGTACATTACTTACTTCTCTGCCTTCCTCAAATACAGAAAATAAAAACAAAGATACTCGCTGATCTTTTGAAAGAAATGACGGAAAAAAACTCTGCTTATAATTCATTCATGTTTTTTAAATTCCAAAGAAGATGTGGTTAAGGAAGCAAAACATGGATAATACTGTAACTTTGTTTAACTTCCTGCTTAAACCATTAGCCTAACTTGTCTCTCCTTTTTCGTGTCACATTCACAGTCTTTTAACAGCATCTACCCCTGGATCATCTTAAAGGTGACATTTACTTGTGCCGACCATAAGGGAAATCCATAAACAAATGTCACTCATTTCACTTCTGCATAGAGTGACCTGGTGCCCCGAATTTGCAGGGACTGTCCTGGTTTTCACCAGCTGTCCTGGCAGATTTCGGGAAATTTAGCTTATGCCCCGCTTTTTAGAAAGGGTTGACTAAAAACGGTGGGAGGTGCCTTGTATGTTTTCCAAAGAAGGGATAGTTAGCAGCTGTTATAAGGAAGCAATTTAATTAACAGACACAATACTGGCTTTAAAAATGTCATTTTATTTATGTTCTGAGGGCCAGATTTACAAGGCCCTTGCTCCCCTTACCACCACATTCGTGGCTAAATTTTTGCTGCAAATGTGACGCTAACTGGCCATTACCATAGAACCATATTTACAAGGTGGCGCAAACTAGCTTTGCATCACCATGGAAACCCTTTGCACCACATCTTGCGTAATAAATGCATGATGTATGCAAACGGGGAATTCCCTCGTTTAGAGGGTCGCTAAAAATGGCGCAATGCAATTTACAAGATTCCATTGCACCATTTCTAGCGTTATTTTTATTGCCTGCTTAAAGCAGGCGTTAAAATGAGGCTCCCATTGATTTCAATGGCCTCTTAACACTATACTGGATTAGCGTCATTTTTTTACGCTAATCCAGTATAGCATTACAGTAGCTAAAAAAAAAGATCCTATTGTCCCTAACATGCGCCATGGTGTGCCGTATTGTAAATATGGTGGCTTTAGGGAACGCAAGGGGCCCATAAGAATATGACCCTTAGGGCCTCATTACAACATTGCTGGTCAGCCAAGGCCGACTGCCAATATTCTACTGCCAGTCGGCTGCCTATGTGGCCAGGAACCCGCCGGGCGCATTTGGACATCCCCGCTAGGTCGTAACATTGCAGCCGGCCCCTAATGGAGCCGGCGGCAATGTGGCCGGGCAGCGGGTGCAGCAGCACCCGTCGCGCAACCCACTGCCCGTAATTCGGGCAGTGGATTGCACGATGGGGCTGTGCCTGGGGGGCCCTGCACTGCCCATGCCAAGTGCAGGGGCCCCCAGGGGCACCCCAAGTCTCCTTACTGCAAGCCTTTCCAAGGCGGTGTTCACCGCCATGGAAAGGCTGGCGGTAAGGGGAGTCGAAATTCCCAGGGCAGTGCTGCTGGCAGAGCTGCCCTGGTGGATTACGACTGCCGGGACCGCCAGGACCACCATGGTTGGGCTCTGGTGACTTCCCAACCTTCTTTGGCGCTAGGAGAATTGGAAGGGGCCCTTCCAAAGAGGTCATTGGGTATTAAACCTGTAGTCTATGCTTTGATTAATGCATGTTCACTGTCGAAACATTAGACAAAAATTGTGGAGATGATTACATCAAGTGGACTGTCTTTTTATAACCGAATCATGGGCTAAGGCAGACTCCAACCCGGATTTCATTGAAGCTTCTCCTAGTGGCTACTCCTTTTTTAGATTGGATAGGTTAGTAGGCATGGGAGGAGGGCTTGCTATTATATGTAGGTCTACTCTGTCCGGTCAGGGGGAACCGGCTAATTCTCCACATAACTCCTGTGAGGGCTTTTTATTTTAAAATTCGCCAGAATAATTGTATTTTGATCGAGGGCCTACTGATTTACAGACCACCAGGTTCAGCTGCTTTATTTATGTTAGACTGGCCCATTCTTATTGAACCTCTGGTAGTGGCATTAAACTGTATTATCCTGGGGGATTTCAACTTTCATTTTGATAATGGTCATCTCCCTTATGTTAAAGAGATGGTGAATCTCATGGCTTCGTTTGATTGGATTTTTTCAGTCACCTTGGCCACACATCAGGCAGGGCATACTCTTGATGGGATTTTTGCCCGCCCAGAGGATCTGGTGACTGTGTCCAACATTCCTTTGGCTTGGACTGATCACCACCTTCTCTTGTTTAAAAGTGCTAAGTGGTTCCCCAACCAACAGATAAAATCGGGCAGCAAATCCTTGTGGCTATGGAACAAAATCACCGAGACTCAGCTGGGCCCTGCAGTAAGGGAAGGCTGGGAGGTAGCGGAAAATCTTCATAAGTCTGCCTTGGAGGTTTTTAATTCAGGCTTAGCACTCGCTATGGATAAGTTGGCTCCGGTGATAATAAAGCCGGAGGGGAGGCCTAAGAAAACTAGCTAGCCCTGGTTTAATAGTGATTTGAAGGTGCTTCAGAGGAGGTACCGTCAACAAGAAAGACGATGGAAGTTATATCCTAATGAGATAGAGAAGAAGAAGCTAAGAACTGCTTTAAAAACGTATAAGGTAGCCTGTTTTGAGCCAAAATCAGCCTTACAAGAATCAAGGATGCATCTAATGCTCCTAAGGAACTATTTAAGGTAGTTCGCTCCTTAATCACGCCTCCTGTTCTCCCTACCATCTCACCTAATTCCCAGGCAACTTGTAATCAAATTGCGGTGTTTTTTTAAACTAAAATCTGGCAAATTCATGCAGACTTTCCTTTGCTGGACACTTAGATAGCCCCATTGGACTCTCCAAGTCAGGACACCCCCCTGCCTACATGTTTTCCCCAGTTGTTGCCAGACAGGATTAAAGGATTTCTAATGGGGATTAAGTCTGATTCACCTATGGATCCTTGTCCACCCGGCATTTTGCAGATGATTTCGGAACCTGTTGTTCCAAAATTAGCTACTATTTTTCAGGAAGTTCTATCTTCAGGGATCTTCCCTTCTACATGGAAGCAGGCCACTGTTATTCCTTTAAAAAAGAAGCCCGATCAAACTGCCTTTGATTTAAGCAACTTGCGACCTATTTCATTGCTACCTACATTGGCGAAGATTTTTGAAAAACACATTAATTATGAACTTTCCACGTTTCTTAATCAGGCTGGAGGCTTCGATCAGTCACAACATGGGTTTAGAAGGGCTCATAGTACGGAATCAGCACTACTCACGACATCTGACTCCATCCGGAGATTACTGGATGAAGGTCAAGGCGCTATTCTTGTACTATTGGATCTCTCCGCGGCATTTGACACCATCTCGCCTGCGATCTTGGTTTCACGCCTCCATCATGCTGGAATAGGACATTCCGCCCTCAAAATCCTGGAGTATTTCTTAAGCAATAGATCTATTACTGTAAGCTGGGAGGGCTTTTAAAGCACCGGCTTTTCATCTGCCTTGTGGTGTGCCTCAGGGCTCGGCGCTGAGCCCAACGCTTTTTAATATCTATGTGGCCCCCCTAGCAAGACTAATCCGATCACATGGTTTAATCCCAGCCTCTTATGCTGATGACACACAGTTTATCATCCCGGTGTCTAGGAGCAACTGAGAGGAAGTGGCTGATCGGTTTAATAACTGAATGCAGGATATTAATAAGTGGATGAGACAGACCTGGCTGAAGCTTAATACAAACAAGACGGAGATTGTTTTGTATGGTTGTAGCAAGGAGCTGTGGAGCCTGCGATGGTGGCCTGATGAATGTGGAAAGCCACCAGTCCCTTGCGTGGCTACCAGAAATTTGGGAGTGATCTTTGATGACTCATTAAGCTTTAAGCCACAGGTTAGTGCTATTGTCAAATCTAGTTACTGGACACTGAATCTCCTGAGAAAAATTCTACAGTTTTTGAAGCAGGAGGAAAGAGTCACTGTTATTCTAGCATTGATTATGTCCAGATTGGATTACTGTAACTCCATGTTGTTGGATATTGATGGGGGTTCCTTGAGGAAACTGCAGTTAATTCAGAACAATGCAGCTCGTATGATTTTGGACCTTCCACGTTTAGCCTCGGCTTCTCAAAGCCTGAAGTATCATCATTGGCTTCCGGTTGGCAAGAGGATTATTTTTAAAGCCCTTTGTCTAACCTTTAAAGCACTCTATGGGGGCCGTGTTGAACACCTGGCTGAGAGACTCAGGTGGTATTGTCCAGGGCGCGTCCTAAGATCGAACAATTCCTACTTGATTCAGGTTTGTCGAACTCGCAGAGTCAGGTGGGGAGACAAAGCTTTTACAGTGGCAGCTGCCAGATATTGGAATGCTCTACCATTGGACATCAGGAAAGAACACAACTTCCTGATGTTCAGGAAGCGAGTGAAAACATGGCTGTTTCCACAGTAAGGTTGCTGGTCTCCGTCGTTCCCTCTCTATTCATGTCCTCGAGCGCTTCGATGCTAAGGCCGGAAAGCGCTATATAAATATCCATATACATACATACATGCATACATACATGGTGGAATACTCCGCCACCGTCAAAATACGCAATGTAGTACCGCCAGCCTGTTGGCGGTACTACTGTCACATTTCCCCTGGCGGTCACCGACCACCAGGGTTGAAATGAGGGCCTTAGTGTCTCTGCTGTAATTCTGTGCTGAAGAGCGCTTTCATTCTACGCCACGGTTGATGTAAAATGTTAGTCCTTTTTCTATTTTGATGAAATGTCCCCATTTTTTACTGCAAAATTCTGGTCACCCTACTTCTACACCAAGTGCTCCTTGAAAGTGTCCCTCATGCCATGGAGGGCAGCCAGATATTGTGCTTGTCTTTGACTCGGGACCCCTCCGGCTGCTTATAATAGTGCTGTGGTACCACGGTGAGGACAATGTCTCACTAACAGAGTGGTGGAAGCAGGAGTGCTCACCAGCAATAGAGATCAGGTGGACGAAAATATAACACAAATCTGCGATGACGAAACTTGCTGCTTTGATTAGTGGCCAGAAGGCCGCTTTGTAAAAGTTATGGTGACCTTTTAAGAATTATCCCAGGAGGAGCATAGAGGGTAAGAGTGATGCCTCACGTTCCTGAACTGGAAAGGAGAGCTAGCATGCACGGAAAGTCGGGCTCATCTGACATGAATGACAGGGTCAATTGACTCGGTAATAGAGGTGATTTATATGCCTGTTCTTTATGATTATTTAAAGGCTCACTGAGGTATAATTTTAGTTTTTCAATTTAAGATATACTCCATATAGTTCTGTTTAACTTACCTGATCAGTACACGTATCATTTTACGAATGCTAGATGATGTCATCATGAGTATGCAGCTCACTGTCTTGTTGTTATTATCACTTCAGCATGCACAAATGTGTCTTTTATGGGTTTATCTGAAACTTGCAAAAATTAAGTGGTCAAAAAAACTCCACGAAAAACAAATGTTTAGGGAAGTCTGCTTATACAATGCTCCATCCGAGAGTGGCAGCCAATCTTTGCCTTGAGAACAGAAGAAACCGTGGCCCTTTTCCTCACCCTTGGATGTGTCTCATATGCCAAGGACTAGGAAGACAGAAAGATCAAAAGTTGAGTGTTCGACAAGGAAGAGAGCGAAGATTTCTGTATGGTCTCATAGAAGTGTATACACATAAACATGAACACACACTCGTCTATGGATACAGAGAATGCATACACCTAAAAGGTAGACACAAAGGTCCATACTTATACTTTTTTAGCGCCGCATTTGCGCCTCTTTTTCACGCAAAAGCGGTGCAAACTTACAAAATACAATTGTATTTTGTAAGTTTGCACCGCTGTTGCGTCAAAAAATGACGCATATGCGGTGCTAAATAAGTATAAATATGGGCCATACGCCTCAGAGGCAGATGCACACATCTAAGAGGCAGACACATGCACCTAAGAGGTGGATGCATGCACCTAAGAGGTAGACACATAGGGGGTCATTCTGACCCTGGCGGCCGGTGACCGCCAGGGTCACCGACCACGGGAGCACCGCCAACAGGCTGGCGGTGCTCCCAAGGGCATTCTGACCGCGGCGGTTCAGCCGCAGTCAGAAAGGGTAAACCGGCGGTCTCCCGCCGGTTTACTGCTGCCCCAGTGAATCCTCCATGGCGGCGGAGCGCGCTCTGCCGCCATGAGGATTCAGACACCCCCTACCGCCATCCTGTTCATGGCGGGAAACCCGCCATGAACAGGATGGCGGTAGGGGGTGCCGCGGGCCAGAAACACATGACATTGTGGCCATTCACAAATTCACCTCCAACTCTTTTTCACACTGGAAATGATCGGAAATTTGTGCCTGTCAGGAGTAGCAGCAAATCCCTTTCCAGAGTGGGAAGGGGAACAGAGCATGGGCAAACTTCATGAAGTGTCATTGTACAAGGGATGTGAAAACGTTAAGGAACAATCATATTTCTTTGAATTCACTTGGAACGTAGGCAGGTGCAGCTTCTCATGTGTACTTTTATTGAGTACATGGAAAAGTTCAAAATCTGCACCCGTGTGGTGGTGTAGATTTAAAACACATTTTATGAACAAGGCTCACTACATAGTGAAAGATTTACATGTAGACTGAGCATGTGTCTTAAAAAATAACATACAAAATATCAACTCTAAATCTTTCATGGCGCCCTCACTATTATGGAAAATACATGTGTTTGCAAGTGTACGTTCAGTACAGGTTGTTAACTGTGTTATGATGCCACACCAGTAGTTCGTTAAGGATGGACATACCCATATCATGTGAGGAAGATTGGCATTTACTAGTTCATATTTGGGGCATTAAGCATCAGTTCACTGAAAGTAGCAATTTATTTTTTCTGGGGTGAGATAAGCTCTTTGGGTGATGTAATATTAGATCAGGTGGAAACAAGCGTTGTGAGGGATGCAGATAGGGCCCTCCAGAACAGCTACCCATTCTTTATCCATACATGGTCGGGACAGATCTGCTTCCCAACACTGTCTTAGGGGTGTGAGTGAAACAGCTGTGTGGTGGCGTAGTGAGTCTGAAAGCCATCTTGTGAGGTGTCTGCCTGGTTCTATGACATGACATGCAGATATTGGATGGTGAGGTGTGTAGAGGTTTCTGTCACCCAGGGCAGTGAACAATGAAGTGTGTAATAGGAAGCGGTCCCAGGATGCTTGTTTCTGGCCCATGGAGGACCTCGCTTGCACCTCAGGGTAAAGTGTTCCCAGGAGGAACAGCGTCAAGGCTGATTTGCATATGGTTGGGTCCAAACTAGGGTGGCGTGGGGACCAAAAAAGATGGATTAAACCCAGCTCTTTGTGACTGGGGTGAATATTTGCATTCCATCCATCATCTGTTCTTCTAGCTTTTGTCATCCTAAGTGGGAAGGGTATGCGCAAAGGTGGGTCCTGTGCTCACTGCACCCCTGCATTCAAGCTAGCCTGGCTGGTGAAGGGTTATTCTCTGAAACTGGACTCACGATCCTTGTTTCTGGTTCAGGCAGACCTGGCTTGGCAGTTCAGGCTGGATTGTTCCCATGAGGGACACATTCAAGGCTCATATGTATATGGCTGGATCCACACTGGGGTGAAATAGTGAGCAAAAAAAATTGCTGGATTAATCCCAGATATGTATGACTGGTGTCAACGTTTGCATTGTTTAATATTCCATCCATCACCTTTTGCTTTTGTTCCTTAAGTGAAAAGGGTATGCCCAGATATGGGTCCCGTGCTCAGGGTGCTACTGGATTCAAACTAGGCTGGCTGATGAAGGGTGATACCCTGAAACTGATCCCAGTGTCATGTAGGCTCTCATCATTCTAATAAGACTACTGGATTTGGGTGGCAGAATCACTTGCACTGTGGGGGACTGAGTCTAACCCACTACAGGTGACACCTGTCGGGCTAATCCGGGTTTTGCTCCGGCTAACTTACAGTGCCTCATCTCCACCCAAGAGCAGGAATGATTGGGCAGCCAAGCGCATGACACAATTGATTCCTCAGTGAAATCATGGTCACTCAGATCGCATCCGTTTCTCTTGGTTACATTAGTCTCATATATAGAAGGACAGTATATGTTTTAATAAGGTTTTAATGAAGCAACTGCTTTTTAGATAATAAAGCATGCACTGCAATAACGCATGACAGGATTAAAATTGTGACAAGGAGAGAGAAGCATAAAAACAATGCTACCATATTGACACTAAAATCATTAAAATAATTCCTACCTGGGCTATGTTAGAGCACAGCATGTTAAGCTCTAGTTCTGTCCTCCAGATTCCCCTGGGAAGACATCATCCCTCATACCTGAGCAAGAGGCCTGTAGCCCATAAGCAGCTGTAGCGAAGCGTTCAGCAATTAGCATACAGTTGTGGTCATCTGGCTGTAATCTCCTTCTAACGTGTAAGGGACAGAGAAGTGTTTTTATAATAAAACAGCTGATGTTCCAAGAAAGGGTCCCTAGGTAAGAGTGTGTATGTTTCTATGAACACTACAGACAAAGTGTTACCACGTTTACTGGCAACCTATCGTACTGCAGCCTTGAGAAAAGCACAGAGTGAAAGAAATGTCTTGTTTAAGAATGCAGTGCTGACCTAGGCAAAGAACAGCTAGATAGAGAGAAATAAAACAAGACCGCGAATGTGGCTATTGTTAAAATAATAAACAAAGCTGAATAAAGTGTGGGCCTGGCTTGGCAGTTCAGTCTGGACTGTTCCCATGGGAAACAGATTCAAGGCTGATTTGTATATGGCTGGGTCCTATCTGGAGTGGCAAGGTGAGCAAAAGAAAAAATGGATCAAACCCAGATCTTTATGACCGGGATGAATGTTTGCATTGCTCAGCATTCTGTCCAACATCTGTTCCTTTTTGCTTTTGTCACCCTAAGTGGGAAGGGTATGCTCGGACGTGTGTCCCGTGCTCACGGCACCAGTGAATTCAAGCTAGCCTGACTGATGAAAGGTGATATTCTGAAGCCAGTCCCAGGATGCTCGTTTCAGGTCGAAGGAGGACCTGCTTTGGCAGTTCAGGCTGGACTGTTCCCATGGGGAACAGGTTCAAGACTGACTTGCATATGGCTGGGTCCAAGCTGGGGTGGTGTTGTGAGCAAATAAATGATGGATTAATCCCAGATCTTTGTAACTCAGGGTGAATGTTTGCATTGTTCAGCATTCCGTTCATCATCTGTTCCTTTTTTGCTTTTTGTCACCCTGCTTGGGAAGGGTATGCCAGACGTGGATCCCATGCTCACTGTGCCACTGGATTCAAGCAAGCCTAGCTGATGAAGTGTGATAACCTGAAACCAGTCCCTGGATGATGGTTTGAAACCGAGGGAGGACCTGCTTTGGCAGTTCAGGCTGGACTGTTCCCATAGGGAACAGATTCAAGATTGATTTGCATATGGTTGGGTCCAAACTGGGGTGGCATGATGAGCAAAAAACGATGGATTAAACCCAGATCTTTGTGATTGGGGGTGAATTTTTGCATTCCGTCCATCATCTGTTCTTTTTGCTTTTGTTGCCCTACATGAGAAGTGTATACTCAGATGTGGGTCCCCTGCTTACTGGGGTACTGGATTGAAGCTAGCCTGGATGGCAAAGGGTGATACCCTGAAACTGGACCCGGATGCATGTTTTTGGTCCAAAGAGGACCTAACTTGGCAGTTCAGACTGAACTGTTCCCATGGGGAACAGAGTCATGAATGATTTGCATATGACTTGGTCCAAACAGGGGTGGTGTGGTGAGCAAAAAAATAATGGATTGAACCCAGATATTTGTGACTGTTTGCATTGCTCAGCATTCTGTTCATCATCTGTTCCTTTTTTGCTTTTGTCACCTCAAGTGGGAGGGGCATGCCCAGACATGGGTCCTGTGCTCACTGTGCCACTGGATTCAAGCTAGCTTTCCTGATGAAGGGTGGAACTCTGAAACCAGTCCCAGGATGCTTGTTTTTGGTCCAGGTAGGACCTGGCTTGGCAGTTCAGGCTGGACTGTTCCAATGGTGAACAGAGGCAATATTGATTTGCATATGGCTGCGTCCAAACTGGGCTGGGTTGGTGAGTAAAAGAACAATGGATTAAACCCTAGACTTTGTGATTGGGGCTGAATAATTGCATTGGTCGGCATTCTGTCTGTCATCTGTTCTTTTTGCTTTTCTTGTTGTAAGTGGAAAGGGTATGTCCAGATGTAGTTCCTGTGCACACTGCCCTCCAGATTCAAGCTAGTCTGGCTGGTGAAGGGTGATAACCTGCAAACAATTTCTGGATGCTTGTTTCCACTCCAGGGTGGACTGATCCCACCGGGAACAGGGTCAAGACTGATTTGCGTGTGGCTGGGTCCAAACTGGGGTTGTGTGGTAAGAAAAAAAAAACATAAATGAAACCTGGATCTTTGTGAGTGGGGGGTGAGTGTTTGCATTGTTCAGCGTTCTATCCATCATCTGTTCTTTTTGCTTTTGTTGCCCTATTTGGGAAGGATATGCCCAGATGTGGGTCGTGGGATTACTGTGCCCCCGGATTCAAGGTAGTCTAGCTGATAAAGGGTGATACTGTGAAACCTGTCCCAGGATGTTTGTTTCCAGTCCAGTGTGGGCCTGGCTTGGCAGTTCAGTCTGGACTGTTCCCATGGGAAACAGATTCAAGGCTGATTTGTATATGGCTGGGTCCTAACCGGGATGGCGTTGTGAGCAAATAAATGATGGATTCATCCCAGATCTTTGTAACTCAGGGTGAATGTTTGCATTGTTCAGCATTCCGTTCATCATCTGTTCCTTTTTTGCTTTTTGTCGCTCTACCTGGGAAGGGTATGCCCAGACATGGGTCCCATGCTCACTGTGCCACTGGATTCAACAAGCCTAGCTGATGAAGTGTGATAACCTGAAACCAGTCCCTGGATGCTTGTTTCAAACCGAGGGAGGACCTGCTTTGGCAGTTCAGGCTGGACTGTTCCCATAGGGAACTTGTTCAAGATTGATTAGCATATGGTTGGGTCCAAACTGGGGTGGCATGGTGAGCAAAAAACGATGGATTAAACCCAGATCTTTGTAACTGGGGGTGAATGTTTGCATTGTTCAGCATTCCGTCCATCATCTGTTCTTTTTGCTTTTGTTGCCCTACATGGGAAGTTTATACTCAGATGTGGGTCCCCTGCTTTCTGGGGTACTGGATTCAAGCTAGCCCGGCTGATGACAGGTGATACTCTGATGCTAGTCTTAGGATGTTTGTTTTTGGTTCAATAAGTAACTGGCTTGGTAGTTGAGGCTGGACTGTTTCAATGGGGAATGGGGGTCAAGATTAATTTGCATATGGTTGGGTCCAAACTGAAGTGTTGTGATGAGCAAAACAACAATTTATTGAATCCAGATCTTTGTGTCTGGGGGTGAATGTTTGAATTGTTCAGCGTTCTGTCCATCACCTGTTCTTTTTGCTTTTGTCACCCTAAGTGGGAAGGATATGTACAGACATGGGTCTAGTGCTCACTGCGCCACTGGCTTCAAGCTAGTCTGGCTGATGAAAGTTGATACTCTGAAACCGGTCCCATGATGCTTGTTTCTTGTTCAGGGAGAATCTAGCTGGGTAGTGCAGGCTGGACTATTCCCACGAGGAGCAGCGTCAAGACTGATTTGCACATGGTTAAGCCCAAACAGGGGTGGATTAGTGAGCAAAAAAAATGATGGATTAAACCTAGATCTTTGTGATTGGGGGTGAATATTTGCATTGTTCAGCATTCCATTTAACATATTTATTCTTTTGGTGCCCTAAGTGGGAAGGGTATACCCAGACATGGGTCCCGTGCTCACTGCGTCACTGGAGTCATGCTAGCCTGGCTAATGTAGGATGATACTCTGAACTGGGCCCAGAATGCTTGTTTTTTGTCCAGCGAGAACTGGCTTGGTGTTTGAGGATGGATTGTTTCCATGGGGAACATGGTTAAGACTTATTTGGATATGTCTGGGTCCAAACTGGAGCAGCATGGTGAACAAAAAAACAGTAGATTAAACCCTGATCTTTGTGACTGGGGTAAATGTTTGCATTGTTCAGCATTCCGCACATCATCTGTTGTTTTTGCTTTTGTTGCCCTGATTGGGAAGGGCATGCCCAGACGTAGGTCCTGTGCTTACTTCACCATTGGATTTAAGCCAGGCTGGTTGATGAAGGGTGATACCCTAAAACTGGTCCCAGGATGTTTGTTTCTGGTTCAGTGAGGGCCTGACATGGCAATTCAGGCTGGACTGTTCCCATGTGGAATGGAGTCAACACTGGTTTGGATATGGCTAGATCCAAACTGGGGTGGCATGGTAAGCAAAAAAACTATGGAATAAACCTAGGTGTTTGTGACTTTCCATCATCTGTTCAATTTTGGTTTTGTTGCACTCAGCAGGACGGCTATACCCAGAAGTGGGTCCTGCGCCACTGGATTAAAGATAGTCTGGCTGGAGAAGGGTAATACCCTAAAACCAGTCCCAGGATGCTTGTTTTCAGTCGTGGGAGAATCTGGCTTGGCAGTTCGGGCTGTACTGTTCCTGTTGGGAACAGGGTCAGGATTGATATGCATATGGCTGGGTCCAAACTAGGGAGGTGTTATGAGCTAAAAAATGATGGATTAAACCTAGATCTTTGCGACAGGGAGTTAATGTTTGCATTGTTCAGCATTCCGTCCATCATTTGTTCTTTTTGCTTTTGTTGCCCTAAGTGGGAAGGTATGCCCAAATGTGGGTCCCATGCTCACTGCACCACTAGACTAAAAATAGCCTGGCTGGTGAAGGGTGATGCCCTGAATCTGACCCCAGGATGCTTGTTTCCCATCCAGGGAAGACCTGGCTTGGCAGTTCAAGCTGGACTGTTCCCCTGTAGAACAGGGTCAAGACTGATTTGCATGGGGCTAGATCCAAAGTGATGTGGCGTGGTGAGCAAAAAAACAGTGATACCCAGATCTTTGTGACTGGGGATGAATATTTCCATTGTTTAGCTTTTCGTTCACCATCTGTTCTTTTTGCTTTTGTTGCCAAAAGTGGGAAGGGTATGCCCATATGTGGGTCTTGTGCTCACTGCACCACTGGATTTAAGACAGCCTGGCTGATGAAGGGTGATACCCTGAAACTGGTTCTAGGATGCTTGTTTCTGGTCCAGGGAGTACCTGGCTTGGCAGATCAGGCTGAACTCTTCCCATGGGCAACAGGGTAAAGATTGATTTGTATATGGCTGGGACCTAACTGTGGTGGGGTGGTGAGCAAAACAACTATGGATTAAACCCCGATCTTTGTGACTGGGGGTGAATGTTTGCATTGTTCAGCATTACATCCACCATGCCACAGAATTGAAACTAATCTGTCTGATGAAGAGGAACATTCTAAAACTACTGTTTGTTTTTTGTCCAGAGAAGACCTTGCTTGGCAGTTTAGGCTGGACTGCTCCCATGGGGAATGGGGTCATGAACGATTTGTATGTGGCTGTGTCCATATTGCGGGGGCGTGGTGAGCAAAAAAACATTGGATTAAACCCAGATCCTTCTGACTGGGGTGAATGTTTATGATGTTCAGCATTCTGTCCATCATCTGTTCTTTTTGCTCATGTTCAGCTTTGAGCATGAATAGCTAAGGGCAAGAGTTCTATGGCTAAGTAGTGGAGATAGTGGTTAGTCTTGGTGGGTACCTCTGTGTATTGGTATTAAAGCTGATATGTGGGAACCTGTCCTGACCCTGGGTGCTGGTGTTGTGTATGATATTACCAGACAGAGGAAACAGGCCCCCATACCATATGTAGGCAAGACTTCAAACAGGCAATCCCATTCAAGCGAGTCAAAGGCTTTTTCATGGTATAGTTCTACACACCCAGAATGACGCCAATGAAGTGCAGAGCATGTTGAGACCTGGAAGAAGTGGCATAAGTTCAGTGTGGTGCTTCATGCTGGAACAATCCCATTTTGGTCAGCATGTATAAGGGATGAAATCATGGGTGCTCGACGGTCTGCTAATATCTTAGCCAATACTTTATAGTCGGTGTTAAGGAGAGCTAAGAGGTGAAAAGAGCCCAAGGCAGTGGGGTCTCTGTTGGGTTTGGGTAGTGAAGTTAGCAGCGATTCACGTAACATTTCAGGTAGGTGGGAAGGTCACAGGGCTGCTTCGTTTAAGGTGCACAGTCGGGTGCCCAAGGCAGGGGCATAGGTTTTGTCATATTTGGCAGGTAGACCATCTGGTCCTGAATATTTGCCATTGGTTAGGACCCCGAAAGCATCACAAATCTCAGGGAGTGTAATTCTGCGTTTTGGTCTGATGTAATGACAGGTAGGTGGATTGTGGCATAAAATGTGGCACTCAGATCAGGGTTTGGTTCCATAACCAATTGGTAAAGCGTAGTGCAGTGTTGCGCAAGTTCCATGTGTATTTCATGCTGCGTGTGGAATAAATGCCCCACAGTAGAGCACAATGAGAGATTAGGTTGTCTGGAGTGGTCTTTAATATCAGCCATGCTAGGAGTCCTTCTGCACGGTCCGATGTTGCATGAGTGTGAGAAGAGTGAGACGAGTGTGCAGTGTAATTCAAACACAGCAATCGCTCTAGGAGTGAGGAATATTCCTAACGTGTTGCTGCCAGCCATAAGGTGTATGTTGAATTTGTGACTGAGAATTTCTTGAGGTGCAGAAGTTTGCGTTTGATGCATGCAATCTTGCTATCTAGTTGTTTGCGAATGTTCCAGTTTAACCCCAGGCTATGCCCCCTGATAGTTACCTTGAAGTCATCCCACTGTATGAGCCTATCGGTGGCAGCGTTATTGTTAAGGTCAAAGTACTCTACTGTGAGCTAGAGGTTCATGAAAAGCTGTGTCTTCAAGTGCAGTAAGTTGGAGTTGCCAGGCAGGTATAGCTGGTGTGTGGACCTCCCAGGCAAATTGCAGGAGCTGTGAGTTATGATCTTAATGTGTACGACCTAGGTAGTCTGTATGTTGAATAGCTGGGAGGAGGTTAGGTGAACTTACAATGCGATCAAGTTTAACATGTAGGTTGTGTGGTGTGGAGTGAAAAAGAGTATACGCGCAGAGTGGGGTTACATATGTGATATATGTCCATGAGTTGCCAGTGCGAAAGTCACTCACTTAAGGGCATATTTATACTTGTTTTGCGACGAATTAGCGTAATTTTTTTAACACAATTTCGGTACAAAACTAGCTTCATATTTATACTTTCACGCTAGACCCATCTAGCGCCAAATTTATGGAATGAAAGTCATTTTTATGGACGTGGAAACCTACTTTGCGTCAATGAGATGCAAAGTAGTCGTTCCCGTGCAAAAAATGACTCTATGGACTTAGCGCCATATTTATC
This sequence comes from Pleurodeles waltl, assembly GCF_031143425.1. Lineage (NCBI taxonomy): Eukaryota > Metazoa > Chordata > Amphibia > Caudata > Salamandridae > Pleurodeles > Pleurodeles waltl. The sequence goes on from NC_090437.1 coordinate 321,059,080, forward strand.
CCCGTGCTAAAATCACGCACAGGGGGAAGGAGGGGTCAAATAATGGTGCAAATCTTGCTTTGCACCATTATTTAACGCCTGGGTCAGGGCAGGAGTCAGGGGACCTGTGGGCCTATTTCCATGGTGGAACGCCATGGAATAAGCTCACACGTGCTTTCCCCAGGGACACCCCCACCCACACCAGAGGAACAGCGGAGGATGGGGGACCCCACCACAGGTAAGTATAGGGAAGTACAGGTAAGTATTTTTTTTTAAGTGCCATTGGAGGCCCTGAAATGGGCCCCCCTACATGGCACTGGGTGCAATGGCCATGTCCAGGGGACTCTGATCCCCTGTGCTGGCCAATGGGGTGTTGGGCATGACTCCTGTCTTCTTTGAGAAAGGAGTCATGTGGTATGGATGATTTTGTGTCAGAAAATGACGCTAGGCAGGTTAGAGTCATTTTCTTTTTTGCACCAAAAAGTATAAATCAGGGCCTATGTGTATTAGAACTTCATCCACTATGAATGGTGTCCTTGGCTTCACCCAAATGAACACCCCTCTACTGTAGGAGGAGTAGTCAGTGGCGAACACCTGTTCACCCCAACGTACCTGCAGCCTGCGGGCTTCCAGCAGTGTCAAATGTGTCTCTTGCAATAGTGCAATGTGTGTTGTTCTGCGAAAAAGATAGGAATATGTAGAGTATGGGCATGCTGCTGTGTGCACGCCTCTCACGTTCCATGTGATAATGTTAGTTTGGATCATGCTGGAATTGTCACGTTTTTGTGTCTGCAGGTGGTGTGGGTGGGGATGTTCCTGGGGCCTAGGGTGGGCATCTGTGGGCCCATACCATGGTGTTTGTCCATGGAAATGGGCCCACCGGTGCCCTAATGCCTGGTCTGACCCAGGCGTTAAATATTGGCTCAGAGCAGGCCTTAAATGCGGGCTTACATTATTTAGAATGGGCCCCTATGTACTCTGCAGGAGTAGCACCAACATTTTGGTGCTAATCCTGCAGAGTACAACAATAGTGTCACATAGAATTATACTATTGCTCGCTACCCTGCGCCATGGTGCTCTATATTTTAAATACGGTGTACACATGGTGGCGGTAAAGGGGCGCTAAAGGGTGCAGGGAAAGTCCATAAATCTGCCCCAAAGTGTGTTCTTTACAAACATTTCTATGAGGCTGAACAAGTCTCTTCTTCTTTTTACTATACTTTCACAGAGTCTCTGAAACAATGTCCAAACTCAAAAACAATCAACTGGAGTAAAGGGCTTCTTTGTGTTCTAGTGTAATCTCTTGCCCATCATAGTTTTGATAAACTTGCTCTATCTCTGATCTCCTATTCTCAGGGGAGGGCTTGTTACAGGAAATACATCCTTTCTTGATGTCAGTTTAGCTGTATCTTGGATTCCCACCCAAACGATAAATCATGCTAGTTCTTGTTATCATAAATTATTTAGAAGACAGACCTCTATTTTGTGTCATTGATTTTAGTCAAGCGCACATTAAGCAATTAATCTTTCTTTACTTTGAAGTGAAGTTACTTGCTTGAAAACTTCAGAAGAACCCAAACTGGGTTTTTTCACCTTTCTTATTTTCTGTCTTATACAGGAAATACAAGATCATCAGCAGAAGACAGAAGAGGAAAGCTGGGACTCCGCAGAAAGCCGTCTGGAGGATGCGAAACACTGGAACTCAACTGGAGGCTGTCCGGAGGATGAGAAATGCTGGAACTGGACTGGAAGCTGGTCGGAGAACGAGGAACACTGGAACTTCACTGGAGGCAGGCTGGAGGACAAGGAACTTGACTTGCACTGGAACTCGACTGGAGGAAGGCTGGAGGGCAAGGAATTTAACTTGAGTGGAGACAGATAAGGGGCGCAATAGGTAAAAAGCCAAGCAAGCCCTCAGACTCCCAAGCATCCTTAAATAATCATATGGGCACGTGTGGCTTTTGGAAGTTGATTGCTTGTTAGGAAATTAGCAATTATCCTCCTGATTATGGCACATGTTGAATACAGATCGCATTGTGAAGGGCACTTGGTTTGGCAGTTACAGTTGGAGCAAGTAAAATGTCAGTTGGTTGCTTTTTAAGGAAATGAGCAATTATCCTCCTGATTATGGCACATGTTCAAAACAGATCACATTGTGAAGAGCACAATTTTTGGCAGTTACAGTTGGCATGAGTTTAGTTGGTGAGATACAATGTGCATAATCAACAAGCATTGGTTAGAAAAAAAAGAGACATTTGACAGGCATTGGTCATTACAAACTTGATATTTGAGGATGTAGCAAATGTACCCAAATAAGTCTGAATGTTGTAAGCAACAGCACCCTACTCCTTACTGTAATTGAGCTCTTGGATGTGCTAGTGTACCCACAACAGCCCACTTGTATGTTGTTTCTTCTTTATCAGCCTTCCGCATCTTCTGCTCTGTGCTCCAGCTTGCACACACGATCCATCAGGGCCAGTACCAGAGTTGCAAAATCACAGGTTGTGGGTTGAAGTTCTGCTAGCATGTGTTCCATGTGTTGCACCTTATCAGTTGTTTTACTGTGTTCAGCATGTAATGAAGAAAAGTGTGATGTCATTTTATCTATTCTGCTTTCAAAGGAGGTGCGTGTCTTTTCACCGTTGACATCGATCTTTTACACAGCTTGCAGTATAGTGTATAATTCAGAGCCAAGTGATTCAGCTTGATTAAAAGGCTCCAATGATGTTTGGGCCCCACTGTGTGTGTCGTGGTTGTTAACTGATGTGGTGTTGCAGAATGGTTTCCCAAGCGTAGGCAACCCATGGTCATTTGTTGGGTGCCAAGCATTAGGGAGACCAGAGATGGCAAGGAATGCCCAGGAAATGCCATGCTGTTCTAAGTTGTGTGACGCTCAAAGGGGTGTTCACAGCTTGGCACTTAAAGCTATGAGAGAACTAAGGCCAAGCGAATCATCACAGCCAGAAGCAATGAGATCCAGATGCGGAAATTAGTTGAGAAAGTTGGCTTGCATGCACCTTGGGGAGCGATGATGTCACAGCAGCACAAGCAGCCGAGAATGGTGCCTCAAGGTTGTGTGAGAGCATAGGTATCATGCGTGGAGCCAGCTTGCGAGTGCACGAGCAGCTCCAAGCCGGCTGACAGCTGGTATTAAGGAGCGTGACCGCGGAGTGGTGTATTCGGATTTGGGTGGTGCATCTATATTGTTCCAGTGGCAGATCTTACCAAGGTTAACCCTCAGATGCCCACGAAGGGTTCATTTATAGTGCAGTTGGGGCTCACCTACTTAATACTTCGACGTATGTCAAGTAGCTTTGGTGGGATGGGGGTGATATGGCCTCCTGTCCCTGAGCACCACCACTTGTGTCTTGTGTTTTTGTGACACAATATAGGGAGAGGCACAAGGTCCACTGTTGCTGAAGTCCAATGTCTGCTGTCCGTGGTGCCAATGGTGGGCTCAGTGGTGTGACACAGCTAATGTGTGGCTGGCTGTTTGCAGTTCAATTAGGCATATTTATTGGGTGCTGTACAGCTGCATCATATTGGTGGCTCCTGCTAGAAGAGTGGTGATGTGGATCTCAATCACGGTGATTTGGGCCCACCAAGTTCAATGAGGCCCTTAGTACCGACAACCACCGATGGCACCAAAAAAGGGGGTGAAGTAACTGAGAAGCCGCCACTGCCACTCTGCAACCGCACCCCCCTAGGCCCTTTGGGCTGCTACAGGGCTAAGCAAGTGGTGGCATCTCAAGGGTGGTTGTCATTGGGCTCAGCGGCAGAGTGCGTCAGTCGTCAGGGCCTTCTGCTGCGACAGTCAGCCTCGGTACAGCAGCCACCTGATCAGGCCGCCCACATGCAAGCCCCAGCAGTGATCAGGTCCTTGCTTGCTGTACCCATTTGTCGATGTGAAGGCAGCAGCAGGCTCTGGGTATTTCCACAAGTAAGGCGGTGCGTAAGGAGGGCAATGATGCCCAATGGTATTGAGGAGTAATATCGGATAAAAGAGCAATTACACATGCAACTTTAAGACGCGTCCGCTATCTTGGCCCAGTTGGCCCCGCCCCTGAAAGGTAAAGTTAACATTTTTGTGTAAATTTATAATTGTTTGCTATTCACAAAGGTATTTTACTGGTAGTATTTTTACGACTGTGGAGTCTCTGCACATAAAAGATAGGGTAGTCCTATCTTTTTATGTGTGGAAAGTCCAGAGTCATAAAGATGAAACTCGTAAAATACCTTTGTGAATATCTAACAATTGTAAACTTACACAAAAGTGTACATTTACCTTTGTGAAGCAGGTGCCATATTGGGCAGAAAGACTATGGGGTCCAATCTTATATTTGTAAATGCAGAACTATTTACAAGTGTACTAATGGTAAGTACAAAACAAATTACTCTTTTAAAAAAAGTGTTACAGTCATCTCCATGTTTTATAAGGTAAGACAAATACATAAATTAATAAAGCATGAAAAACATGTCCTTTGGTGTGGTAAATTGTTTTAATTAATTATAAACACATGTGCATAGTGTGAACGAACAGAAGATTCACCATCCATTCTCCAATTATATCTGATCATTGGTCAAGCAAAACCATCTTTCATAGCATTCCGCACTTCAGACTGACTCACACAAAACCCTGGATTAGCACCCATGACGCACAAGATGACACTTACTGGATGCATCAGGGGCTTCAAATCCCACAACCTTTCCTATGGTGTGGGGTGCAGGTCCATCTGCAAGACATGGGTGGGAAACATTGGTTAGTGTAATTCATACATTTCCGTAAATGGACAACATTGTATACTGTTAACTTGTTAGGCTAGGTATGTCAACCTATAGGTAGAGCAGAGCAACTAACAAACATCTGTGACCAGTCAATCACACATAGTCTCAGATAATGTAGACATACACACCTACAAACCATCACTGTCCCTGACACTCCTGTGGTGCTTCTCACTGCACCATTAATACATGGCATTGTCATGCAGATGTCTGTTAGCTCTACACCTCCATTGGCCATATGAGACTGCTTGACACTGTATATTGCATGTGAGGGGCATGCAATGGTTGGTGCAGTGGCTGTCCCATTGTGACACCCATAGCATTTGGGCTGCCTCAGATGTCGTAGACATCTTCCTCATTCTCAAGGCAAACTGACAAACTACTGCCCAGGGGTTGTGTGAGTATTCCAAGGTGTTGAGGAATGATGTGATACATCCTTCAGTGAAGTAAGTAATGTGTGTGTGCCATCACAAGGCACAAACATGAGCAATATTGATATGGAAGTATACTAATGTGAAGATAGTTGTACCTACCTGCATATTGACTGATTGAAATCATGGATGTCTTGCCAATAGTGCGTGGCGAGGCATTGTTGCCATGGTATACCATTATTTCTCCAGGGACGGAAAAGGACATGGGCATAGAAAATGCCTCAACACAGAAAAACTTGCTCTGTGGTGCAGGGATGCATTTGTTGGTACAGGTTACTTGCATTGCCCACCAAACCTAGTGCTGCTGCCTAGGCCCGCAAGCACTTCCTGGATCAGGACCAGGCCAGTTCCAACAGAGGAACATCACCAACCACCGCAAGCCTCATGGGCAAACATTGGTATCAACCCATCTCTGCTCCCTCAGCCACATCTGCCAGACCAACCCCCGCCAGCCAACTTTACAAACCCCGGGCACTTAGACAGGACAACTCAGCCACAATCTGGGGTACGACTTGTCTCATGGAACGTGGCAGGTCTGAAATCTGTTCTTCCCCTTCCATCCTTCTCCTCATTTATTGACGAACATGACATATGTCTCCTCCAGGAAACATGGTCACTCGACCCACTCTTCCGAACAGGCTACACAAATTTCCACATCCCCGCTGTGGCCAGCACGAGAGGCAGGCCCTCAGGGGGTCTGACCATCTGGATCAAAACATCACTTAGCTGCCATATATCACAGCTACCTACCGTCTCTCCCGACCTGTTAGGCCTTCGTCTATCCTTTGGGCCTGACTCTGTGGTGAACATCTTTAATATCTACACTCGAGGGGTCAGGGGGGGTCAAATCTCCAAAACCCTCTGCTCCCTCGTAGCCCTCTTACAAAATTATCCCCGCCATCACAAAACCATTGTGGCTGGGGACTTCAACGTCACATTCGAACCCCTTGACTGGGACGATCTCAGGTCCACCCGCGAGGAAGATAAAGCCTGGTCTATCCCCGCCCTGTCAATCCCACCCATCAAGAGGTGGACGTCGGTTGCTATTCAGGTCAAATCACTGACCATGGAGTTTGGACTCAGGGCGCTAAATGGCAGAACCAATTCAGACACCAACGGTAGTCACACGTACAACAAAACGAACCACACCAGCAGAATCGATTATTGCCTATTCGATATAAGATTATGGCCTCTAGTCATCGATATGACAATCATCGAAAGGACTGAAAGTGATCACAACCCTCTCTCTGTCCACACATTAGCCCTAGGTAACCTCCCAGCCACGTCTAACCCCGCAGCAGTAGCACCTGAGGATATTAGCCTGGCCAACAACAAAAGACACCTAAAATGGGACAACATCGTGGCTCGGCCCGCACTCATCAACACTGCCAATAACACCCTAAAATCCACACTAATGGACCTAGAGGCAGGTTCTGCAACTCCCCACCAGGAAATAAGCACAATCCACACCTCCTGCTTTAGGGATATCGCAGCCCACTTCTCAGCACCCCCAGCCCACGACGACAAACGACCCAAAGGCAGGCACCGCTGGTTCAACAAAACGTGTCGGTCCCTAAACAAGCGCCTAGTTCAAGCCATTAAATCCAAGGACCCCACCGCCATCCGCGTAGCTAGGAAGTCCTATAAACCTGCAATATGCATAGCCAAGCGTGATCAAGATAACAAATGGTGGACAGCACTCAGCGACGCTGTGCGCGAGAGGAATTATAGTCTGTTCTGGTCCCTGGCAGCGCGAGGCCCAGAAACCAGTGGTTTGGACATTACAACCAACATTGCCCCAAGAGACTGGATAGTGCACTTTAGTAGTCTGTACTCCCCTGATCATGACAGCCCCACCTCTGTTTGTACGGGCCCCCTCCTATTTCACTCATTAGCACCTACCACCGCAGCACCCCTGTTGTTCTCTCAAAGTGATATAACCTATTCTCTAAGCACTTTAAAACGCGGCAGGGCCCCTGGATCAGACTGCGTCCCAGCAAACCTATTCTCAACAGACCTAGCATCCTGGTCAAGATTCCTCACCATTCTAGCTAACGCAATAGCATCTGGGGCGCCAATTCCCGATTCTTGGAAAGCGGCCATTGTTATTCCAATCTTTAAAAAGGGCGACAGATCTCTTCCCTGTAACTATAGACCTATTAGCCTAATTGACTGTGTCCAAAAAGTCTTCTGCCACTGCCTCCTAGGGAAGATCGAAGAATGGATAACTGACCACGATATCCTTAGCCCCCTCCAAGCCGGTTTCCGAAAGAAGATTTCCACCACTGATCAAGCCCTCAGATTCCTATTATTATATTGGAAAACAGTGTTCATTGGTAAAGGCAGCCTTTATGTAGCTTTTGTGGACCTGAAATCTGCTTTTGACCTAGTACCTCGCAACAAACTCGGATGGGAATCCCGGAACACATGTTTGCCATTTTGATACGACTCCACGAGGACAACTACGCACAAGTCAGGTGGGGCAACAAGGGCCAACTAACCGATAGAATTCACGTTTCCCGGGGTGTGCGGCAAGGTTGCGTACTTGCCCCGACCCTCTTTTCCCTGTATATCAATGAAATTGTCCCCTCCCTCCTCAGACTGCAGGCTGACGCACCTTCACTTGGCACGCAAAAAATCCCAGTCTTACTTTTTGCCGATGACACTCTTTTGATATCCAAGACCCCCAGTGGTCTAAGGAAACTCCTTGCGTGCTTTGAGCATTTCTGCTCATTCCAGGGACTCGAAATCAACGCCTTGAAAACAAAACTAATGACCCTTAATCCCCACAGATCTTTCAAAGGGAAATTTACTTTAGAGGGCTCCTCACTTGAGAAGGTGGGCATTTTCAGCTACCTGGGCATAACACTCACTGACAACATGTCCTGGAAGCCACACATAGGAAAACAAGCCCTTAAATTAAGACAAACAACTGGGGCTCTACTAAAAACTTTCCACCTCTCACACACAAAACCAATTCACCCAGCATTACAGTTATACGAAGCCCAGGCAGTTTCCTCAGCGCTTTACGGGGCTGAACTTTGGGGTTATACCAAAACCCAAGACCTAACCACCGCTGAAAACAACTTCCTAAGAAACCTTGTGTCCCTTCCGCTAAGCACCCCACTGTTCCCTCTTTTCAAGGATCTCGGCATCAAACGCATTGGTCACAAAGCCCGCCTGCGACCTCTGCTGTACTGGCGGCGTCTCTGGACCACTACGAAGCTTGACATCTTCACCGAAGCTCTACAGGTCATCCTAAAAGCCGACCACCTTCACAGAATCCCCTGGCTACGATCCATCAAGGATTTACTATACTCTCTCGGGCTCGATGATCTCTGGAACTCACCAGCCACGTCAGTCTTTCCCTCGAAAAGCGAACTAAAGAAACTATACTGGCATATGGCCAACCACGAAGACACACGGGCTGCACTCCACACTACATTATCTTGTGACTTTGCCAACCTAAAAGAGTCATGCAAGTACGAAACTTTTTGGGACCTAATCACGGCCCCAAGGGAAAGGAAACTGTACTTCCAGCTCCGCATTGGAACACTCCCATTAAGACTTTTCACCAGCAGCTGGTCACACAATGAATCCACTGCATGCCCTGCTTGCAAAGCCCCCGTCGAGAATCTCCCTCACCTCCTTTTTGCATGCCCCACGTATACCGCCCCTGTAGGAAATGGCTGGCCCTGGCATGCAGACTACTGGGAGTACGCTGCTCTGCGCTAGCCCTGCGAATCCTTAGATCAGACACCAGGCCAACGCTAGTGATCGCTATCGCCAAATTCCTCGGAGCTAGTTGGCTTGTCAGAGGGAAAACTCTTCTGGACAAAGACTCCAAATAAGACTGTCCCAACATCCTGCGCAGCGCATCTCATTTCATTTCATTTTATCTCATTTTATTCCATTTTTATTTCATTTTTTTTTTTTTCTCTTATCTTTTACTCTCTTTTATCACTATATTTACCTGCAATTTTATTGTGTATTTATTTGTATTTATTACTGCTTGCGCTTTTTTGGCTCTTGTAGCCGCAATAAAGCTTCTTTGAATTGAGTGATGTGCCAGTGGAGGAGCAGATGCAAGGCAGCCCCATACTATCAGTGAGAAGCAGCAGGCCTGTGGAACAGACTCTACACATGTGTGTGGTAATATGCATAGTATAGGGTGTATGTGATACACAAGGAACTGGAACAGGGAAGTGCTAGTAGTCTGGACACAGTGCCTGGTCAAGCTCCCGTACATGGCCTTGGCCAATGACACAAAGGGACCAATAGAATAACAGGGGTCCAGCACCAATTGCATTAGTACAGTCCTTGTGGCTCTCAGTGCACCCATTTCCCCCACCATGTGTGCATCTAATGATAATTAAGGCACAGCACGATGCAGGTAGGGTCCAAATGGAGCTATTTCTGTGTAGGTAAATGATGTACTTAGCAGGAGTTGCAACAGATCCTCACGACTTCTGCTGAGTATATTGGGGGCCCATCTTATACATTTGCATGCCCTCGTATCACACCTGCTTTCAGTAGCTGTTCAGAGTGCCGGTATAATTGTACTAAGGGATTTCTCAACTTACTCAGTGGATTATACATATGCGATCCAAACAGTTTTGGGAGCCCCCTTCCATACATGATGCATGGCGCAGGCCTCACTTGGTGTTACTCATTACCGAGTTGCCCTATGCATGCATCACAACACTTTGTAATGTTTGTGCAGTGAAAATGGTACATCTGCCCAGCATTGGCTTTATCCTTGAACATCTGACTTGCATGCCTAAGGTGCGCTGGGACTCATCATACAGGTAGCATACGACATGTCCACATCTACAGGCATTACATACAACACTAAACCATATCTGCAACTGTCATGTACATGCACAAATAAGGATTTTGTATGGAAATGTGAGACTTGCCAACTGCTCCACCAATCTCAATTCCCAGATGATCCAGCAGATACTGCTCCCTTGTCACCAGATCTGCCCATTGATGTTTCAGTTGGTGGTTGTTTCTTCCACTGCCAAAGATCCTGGTGAGGTGGTGGAGCACCTTGCCCCACCGCAGCTGCCATGCCTCTGTGAGGTAGCCAAGGATTACACGGCCACCCAGTTGCAGCACCAAAGGGAGGTAGTGCTGTACTAGCCAGATGAAACCCCCCGAGCTCATCCGCAGACATCCGCTGCATCCTCCCCTTCCCAGACATACTGCAAATGCAGTTCAGCCTAAACAAAAAAATAAAGTAAACTTAACCCCTAACCCAACTACTCCAATTACCCCAACTACTCCAACAACTATTCTACCCCCAGACAAACACCCCACAATACAGAGACAAAAACAGTACAATTACACTACAAAAGACAAGTTGAAAAGGCAACTAAGGACAACACCTACGAGACACAGCACAAGAAACACTACAAACACTCCAAAATACACCAATCCACCTACAACACCAGCTCCACACACCCTCACTCAGTCAGAGACAATAAGACTCTGAAGTGAAATTGAACGCACTGTACCATCTTTGGAGGCAAGATGTCCTGTTTCATCACTTCCTGGGAGTGTGCGTCACATTTCCAGTCATGCGTATTTTTTTTAACACATGCCGGTCACGCGTCGTTTCTCTCACTATTAGCATGAAAAGGCCTGTGGACGTGTGATAGACGCTCAGGGGCTAGCCATATTTTAGCTTAAGGGTATTGTATGGTATGTGCGTAAAATTTTTTGACCCATGATAGATTGTACACCATGGTACGTTCAGAGGCGTGTGTACGTGTAAATGCCGCTCAGGGTCCAGGCGTCATTTTACAAACATTGCAATGCGTAGTTTATGCACTTGCGTCATAATTTTTTTACGCATGATGAAATTGCATGGATTTTTGCATATTAGGCCTTGAGTGCACCCTGATTAACTTGACATGTTACATGGGCTGTGCAACAATGTTGTATATGTAGTATGGCAACATGTGTGTGAATGTCCAGTACTGTCATTACGGTGACAATGATATGTAGAACCTATAGGTTTATTTAGGAGTCCGCTGAATGCGACTACTCATACCTTGTGCATATGTACATGTGTAGCTACACTGAGTCCACATACATGTTGGCACATGTGTGCAATGTGTGTACATGTGTATGTATACTAATTTGTGGGTGGACGACATTATGTCTGAGATACAAATGTACACATACCTACAACATAATATATATGGCGGCCTATGTCCAACACATGGTAAAGCATGTGACAACCATGACAGTTTCTACTCACAGTATTCAGTGGACTTGGACTACATTGGCATCACGTAAACCCTGCCAATTTGCGTGTGCATGTGTGTCCACTCTGTGGTGTGTTGTAGGACTTTACTTCATGTTGCTCTGCTAGAAATATGCCTTTTGGTCCCCAATTCATCTGAGTTGTAGGAGATGTTATGTACACATGTGTTGGTGAAGATTGGTATATGTGATGTGTGTGTATTGACATGTGTTTTGTAATATCTGTAACATATGATGACAGTGGTGTGTTCATGGGATGTGAAACTGAATATCACTATGCTCCTGCATGGACACATGTTGGCATTTGACAAATGCATGCGTTGTCACATCAGTGCCACCTATGTTTCTGTATATCGGAACACATGTGAAAGTCATTTCTTACGGTCACTGATCTTGTGATACCTATGCCCTTACTATTGTGCTAGGTTGCCTTTTGCTCAGAATCCATACACATTACTATACCTGAGCCATTACAGTGGTACATGTGTGCTGGGATATGTGGCATGTGCGTACATGCCATCTACTAGGAACTCACATTTGTCAACATCATGTTTGTTATTACTGTCACAAATAATGGCATACCACTGTGTAAGACTGTTGCAGTCTGGCATAGATGGCAGCCTACTCATCATCACAACTGTATGAGCTTGTATGGCAACACAAACCCATGGTACATGTGAAGAGGCAAGTTGATGGAGCTCCAGTTTACTCAGCTCCCTGTTGAAATGCATCAGGCCCCTGACAATGTAATTTGTTAATGTAGCAAGAGCAGTGGTGTGTGGATCTATTGAGCAGGGACCTAGCCTCTTCACGGTTGCTACTCAGCAGGACTATGCACACTCCCCAGCAGACACATGCACAATTGTGGTCATACAGACCAGGATATCAAATTTTCCTCTGCGGTACTTGATGTCAGATTTCCCCTCTTCATGTACAGAGCTCGGGTGCTTGCACATGTGGGACATGTGACATTATTTGATGTCCTTAGTTCTTTCTTTAGGCAGCTTGTCGGCTTGTATATCTGTTGTGACTTCAATATTGGAAACTTACCAGGGTACAAATAGTGTTGTCTGTCACGGCCTCCTGTAATGGTGGCATGTGATGGGCAAATACCATAGTATGCTACTGCCCAACATGACTAGGTTATGTACTGACCTGCCCACCCTCTCTGTATATACGGAACGTTGCAATGTAGACATTGAAGTGTTGTACAGTCATTGTTGGCCCATGTCTGTCCCTTCTCCATGTATTCCTGCACTTCTGGTAACACATGTATTGTCACCTACATTACTCCCATTCTTTAGGCTGCTGTACACATCTTCTATAGCAACATTGTCTGGTCATATATGGACATGATGCAACAAGTGACTTGTGTAATTGGAACATCTACTGCTACTGGCTACTTGATAGTTTGGTTCCATTGACGATATTTGTGAGATGTCAGGAGTTCCACACACACACACGACATTACTCGTGCCACTTGTGTTTTCTCCATTTCACCTCCTGTGTTGTATTTGCAAGTATCTGTGGGCGTCTCAAAGCTGTCCATCAACAACCTCCATTGAACATGGGTATGCATTTTTTCCAGCATGCCACAACCTAGGTAACTATTACCATGACTGAATGATATTGAGGTGTGAAATCATCTCAGTGCTTTAAAGTTCATTTGCCAATTGCTACATATATGGTTAGGTTTACTCACACTCAGATTGGTGTTGTGTCTCAGACATTTTTCAACAATGCTTTACATAGTAGCACATCCCACACCTGTGAGAAAGTAGCCTCTTTCTAGCATGGTTACCCCCATTTTTTGCCTGTTTGTCAGTGTTTGTCAGTGTGTTTTTACTGTGTCACTTAGATCCTGCTAGTCAGGACCCCAGTGCTCATAAGTTGTGGCCTGCTTGTCAGTCTGTTTTATTGTTTTTGTCAGTATGCTTAACTGTGTCATTGGAGTTCTGCAAACCAGAACTCCAGTGCTTATGCTCTCTTTGATTCAAAATTTGTACTTACATACTGGTAACCCAGTATTCCACTACAAATTGGCATACTGGACTCCTCCTTATAAGTCCCTAGTATGTGGTACCTAGGTACCAGGGCATTGGGGTTCCAGGGGATCCTTATGGGCTACAGCATTTATATTGTCACCAATAAGGAGCTCATACAAGCCATTGCAGCCTGATTGAAATAGTGTACCAGGTCACTTATAAGACACCTAAATGTCTAACCTTCAGACCCTGAAGGTTAGGCGCATAATACCTGTGTGTCAGGGCCCCCCTTCACTAGCAAAGGTGCCCCCAGGTAATCCAGGTCCTTTTTCCCAGACTTCATGAGTGCCGGGACGCCATTATAAGTGTGCACTACATATAGGTCGATACATACATATAGCTTCACAATGGTAACTCTGAATGTGGTCATGTGAGGTGTCTAACAACTGGGAATTGTATCCCCATACTATTTCTAGTATTAGGGGGACAATTCCATGCACCCTGGGGGCTCCACCATGGACCCACAGTACTGCCATACCAGCCTTCTGAGGTTTTCACTGCAGCCCCAGCTGCTGCCACCTCACAGAGAGGCAACTGCCCTCCTGGGGGCTTGCGCAGCTCAAACACAGGAAGGCAGAACAATGCATTTCCATTAGGAGGGAGGTGTTACACCCTCTCCCTTTGGAAATAGGTGTTACAGGCATGGGAGAGGTATCCTCCCGGAGCCTCTGAAAATGCTTTGAAGGGCACAGATGGTGCCCTCCTTGCATAATCCAGTCTACACTGGTTCAGAGACCACCAGTCCCTGCTCTGGCATGAAACTGGACAAAGGAAAGGGGGAGTGACCACTCCCCTGCCCATCGCCTCCCCCAGGGGTGCTGCCCAGAGCTCCTCCAGAGTGTTCCTGGGTTCTGCCATCTAGTTTTTTCAGGATGGTCAGGGAACTCTGGGAGCATCTGAGTGACCAGTGCCAACAGGTGACGTCAGAGACCCCTCCTTATAGGTCCTCACCTGATTAGGTAGCCAATCCCCCTCTGAGTGCTATTTAGGGTCTCTCTCTGGGTGTTAATTCAGATTCAGATTCCAATCTCCAGCACAAATCCTTTGCATCCTTTACTTTAACTTCTACTGATGGATCAACCACTGACTGCTCCAGGAACTCTGCAAAACTGCAACAAAGAAGCAAAGACGACTTCTGTGACCTTGTAACTTCAGCTCCTGCCAGCAGCTGCAACAGTTTCCAGGTTGTGCATGCTCTGAGGACTGCCTGTATTCATCCTGCACCAGAAGAACCAAAGGAATCTCCTGTGGAGTGACGGAGTCACTCCCCTGCTTCAGCAGGTACCTCTCTGCAACGACAACTGGTACTCTGGGACCCCTCTCCTGACAACGAGCATGGATCCTGGAACACAAGTGGTAGACTAAAGTGACCCTGACTGTCCAAAGCTCCAGCTGTTCACATTTGGTGGAGGTAAGAGCTTGCCTCCCAGTGCCAGACAGTAGCCCTGTGCACCCCGTCTTTTGCAGCTCCTAAGGCTTCTGTGTGCTTTTCCAAGAATTCCTTTGTGCACAGGCTAGTACAGGTCCCCAGCACTCTATTCTGTGATGCTCAGCTCCCTGAGCTGTTCTCCGGCAGCGTGGGATCCCATTGTGTGGTACTGTGACAACCATCATTTGCAACTCCTTTGTTCCTGTGCTGTGGGACTCCTGTGCATTCTGCCTGGTCTTCTGAGGGCTCTCTGAGTTGCTGAGAGAGTCCCCTCTGTCTTCCCCTTCCTGGGCCCGGGCAGCACAATTTTTTGTGAAATGCAGGTTTTGCATTTACCAAGGCCTATTGGTGGCATCCAGTGACGAAAACCAGACTGCATTCATCCATATGGCGTGGGTCATCTTCTGCACCAACCAGGAACTGGCATCTCTCTTCTTTGGTGCAATACTGACTTTGTCTTCTCCCTGGTGCTTCTCCACTTGCATCTTCATCCGGGTTAGCAGGGGCTCCTGTTCTCTGTGGACTCTTCAGTGCTTCTTGGAATTGGGCCCCTTCTTCCACAGGTCTCCAGGTCCAGGAATCCATTGCTGATGTCTTGCAGTCTCTTCTGGTTCTTGTACTGTCTTCTACCATGACTTCTAGTGTATTTTAGGAAACTTGCTCTGTTTTACTCCTGCTTTCCGGGGCTCTGGGGTGGGTTATTTTACTTACCTTTGATGTTTTCTTACACACCCAGCGCCCCTCTACACACTACACTTGCCTAGGTGGGAAACTGAATTTCACATTCCACTATTTTAGTATATGGTTTGTGTCCCCCCTAGGCCCTTTGCACCCTATGGTGATTTTCAATATTTAGACTATTTTCTGACTGTTTACTTACCTGTTTTTGTGTAATGTACTTACCTCCTAAGGGAGTATAGTGTCCAAAGTACTTTTAGTCTTGTGTCACTAAAATAAAGTACCTTTATTTGTGGTAACGCTGAGTATTGTATTTTATGTGTGTGAATACTGTGTGACTACAGTGGTATTGCAAGAGCTTTGCATGTCTCCTAGTTCAGCCTTGGCTGCTCTGCCTACAGCTACCTCTAGACAGCCTGGCTTCTAGACACTGACTACATTTCACTAATAAGGGATAACTGGACCTGGTATAATGTGCAAGTACCTGTGGTACCCACTACAAACCAGGCAAGCCTCCTACAACACCTGATTGCGATGTTTGAAGCCACAACATGTATGGTACAATTTTTTACAGTCGCTATCATACACTTGTTCTTTCAGGTGAGTGACAATGAGTGGTGTGTATTGCTTTGTATTGTGTGATGTATTTATACATGCAGACACGTCAAGAATTGTTGATACTTGCAAACCTGTTGCTACCTAGGACATACACTTGTGCATCAGTCTTCACATGTTTGCCTGGCATGTGCCAAGACAACAAATTTGTGTGCCAAGTGTACACCTCATGTACATAGTGAATATTAGACACTCTGCCTACATTCGACCCAGATGAAAATGTAGTGGTGCATTGTCCCAGTAAATTAATGAATCGTGATTATGGGTCATGTGTTTGGATAGTGATTCTGCACCCATAGCTGATAATTTAGTCAGGCAACCCATTGTGCACTCCACAACCAATGTGTGTGTGCCGTACGTGAGGTACAGTCCACCGTGTGCCAGGGTTGTGCCCAATGGCAGTGCCAGGACACAATCCCATGGCTACACTGTGCAGGCTCAGCATCGGACATTTGTTACAATCCCTGGATGTTTTCTGAAAGACCACAGTTAGCAATGATGTTCCTCCCTTGTCACACATGTACCATGCAGGCAATGCTACTGTCACCATGAGTTGTGACAGTGGTCTTTTCCTACATGACTTGATATCTATTTGTTGACAGCCCTCCTTGCATACATCCTGTTATTCATGGTGTTGTTGCGGTGAATGGGCTAGGTATTAGCACCTTGCCCACTTGACGGAACAGGATGTACAGTGGCGCATGGATCTAGACCTTCAGGAGTCAGATGGCCGCAAATTGCGTGTCACTGATATGTGAGATGGTGGCAGTATACCCTTTATGTCAAAAACGATGTTGCTACCATACTGGTCACCTTTGTGTTACTTACCTGCTCACTGAGGTTTGAGTCACATTGCAATGGTGCATGTAGTGGAGAATGAGTAGACCAAGGAGAATCAGGTGCACAGTGATTTATTTGTGTTATTTAGAATGTGATGTTTATAGTATAGTGACTATATGTAGACGTTCTCAACAATGTGGCATCTCCTACGAACTTCTGCAGCTATGTTCAGCTGGTTCCCCTCTGCATTATCAGCTCCATCAACATCTTCCTCCTCATTGGGGGCATCAACCTGTTCATCCCAGGGGATATTTGTTCTGATACAAATGTTGTGCAGGATTGCACATGCCAGAATTTTCTAGCAAACAAGTGGTGGAGTATACAAGAGGCTTCCTCCTGTCAGGGCCAGGCACCTGAACCTGGATTTCAGGAGCCCAAATGTCCTCTCCACCACATTGCAAATTTTCCTGTGTCTCTTGCCGTAGGCCCGCCCTTCCACCATTGTGGGATTGACAAATGGGTTCATCACCCACGGCTGTATGCCGTACCCTTGATCAGCTGCAAAGGATAGAGAGAAGATGTGTTGGTAATTGTTGATAGCGGTTTGGAACATACCATGGCAGTTGTACTTTTTAGTTGGAGTGATGACGTAGACTTGCTTGTGGTATAATGTATGCACCTGTTCTTGTGAAATCATTTCATTGGACTATGTTGATGGACATGACAATCTTGGGTAGTGGCTGAAGGGCCTGGGAAAATGTATGTTGATCCCAAAATGATGGTTATGATTTAGTGATAAATGTGTTGTGTGGTCCATATTTGAAGCAGTGTCCTGTTGTTAGATGGAACCTACCACCTGCTAGCACCACAATGGTGTCAGATGTTGCCTTACAAAGCCAGACTGTGCCGTCCATGTTACCATGTGGCACTACGCATGCAGTGTGACACTTTGTGACCCTTTGTGGCAGATGATGGTTGTGGCAGCCATCAACTGTATAACAGTGTGTATCACACATTAATGGGTTGATGTAATTTGGTGCAGTATTATCTCCTAGCTTCCAATACATGATTTCTGATAGATACTTTCTACACATGCACAGTGCAGGCTTTGGGAGGGCGCACAGCTATTTTTTACATGGGTCCCTTAGTATGGTGCATGTAAGGTCAGGTATGTATTCTATAGGCCTACCGAGTCCTACTATGATGTCCATGATTGTTGGTGTTTTTTCACAGACTCAGCAGCATGGTGGACAGTTTCTAGTATTTTCAACAGACATGGTGTTGTTAGGGGGCACTAGGGGTGCATGTGAGTTGACACTGGAGTAGGTGCTACCCCAATTCTCATGATTCAGCCCCATGGCCTTTAATGTCAGGTAATTTTGTAATTGTATGTGCGCAACACAATATAGCAGACAGGTACATGTTCACACTACAAGTATGTCAGGTATGTGTAGCTGAATTATACTTGGTTATGGCACCACCATTTGGGTGGCATTGGATTTAGGTTCTTCCAGAGGCTTGCACACCATGGTTTACGTGGGACTGTGCCTATGTGCGACGTCTTCAAAATGACCATAGCCTATGCCGTTGACATGCCTGTGTGCTACTTTGTTTGGTGTAATGTGTGTGTGAGATCTGTATTTAGTTGTCAACCTGTGGACACTTGTAATGGTTTGTGAGCAGCTTCTGTATGCAAAGGGGACTTGGCTCCACCTGTCCACATGTGGTGTGCCATTCAGGGTGTGGCTGTGTTATGAACATTTGGGTGTATATGTTTGTGACATGCAATGTATGCAGTATAGTTTGGCAGGTTGCATATGTGACATTGCCTGTACATCTCTGTGGCCCTGCCCTTCTATATTTAGTGTGGTGTTTGTCGTGTTTGTCCTAGATGGTTGGTGTGTTGTGTGTAATGATTGGAATGGTGGCTCACCTATGAGTAGCCCATTGCCATACTGGCCATCCCGAACCTCTGGTTGATGGTGCAATGACGAAAGATGTATGCATCATGGGTGCTGCCCGGATATTTCGCAAGGATGTTGCTGAAGAGCCCACGGTGGTTCACGAGGGCCTGCACATTGATGGAATGTGTGTGCTTGCAGTTTCTGCATAGGTGTTCTGTTGCTGCAGGTGGTACCAGTTGCACATGGGTACAGTCCATTGCACCCAGCACATGCGGAAACCCAGAAATTTGATAGAAATCTTGCTTGCTGCAGATGCTGGGTGTTTGGGAGGAAGATGTGCTGGGGTGTGAGGTTCAGGATTGCGTCCACGACCTTTGGTAGAAAGACCGAGAAGGATGACTGGGAGATATCAGCTACTAAAGCACCCATTGTCTGGAATAATCCAGTCACCATCATAAGGAGGACAGTGAGCAGTTTTGTCCTGGGTGGGATGTTAAGGGGAGTTTGCACCCTTGCCATAATGTGTGGCTCAATATGGTGCAGCAGGGTACAATGGACTCCCAATTGAGTCTTTACATCCAGACCACATCCCTCATTCCAAGGATGGTTGTCTGCTGTCTGAATATCCTCTCCCTCCTTCTGTGCTGGCTATGTGGCTGCTGTGGTGGTGTTTGGGGTTGCTGCGGGGTAGTGGAGGGATCTGCTGTCTTCGCAGACATCTGCGGCGTGTACCAAGCTGAAGCAGTACCACTTCCACGTTGTCCTGAACGATTCCAAAGCTCCTTCTGTGTGTTTTCCTTGAGTGGTGGTGTGTGAGCCTCTTTTTAATGCCTGGTTTGACCAGGTGTTATATTTTGACGCTAATCAGACTTAGCACCATTTTTTTAGTCCTCTTCCTCAGTTATTGATGTTTTTGCATTGGGAGGTAAATATGGAGCTGGGGGGGTTAGTGTTGTGTTTAGGACAAAATAAATGGTGCTAAGGTGACGCTAACCAGCCATAAATATGGGCCTTAGTGCTGCTAGATGGTTGTACGCACAATTATTGTAACTGAATTATGTGGCAACTGCCATAAGCCACCACATTGCTATAAGAATTCTGTAGGCACTAGGGACCTGATTTATACTTTTTGGTGCCGTTTTGCACCAAAAAGTTTAGCACCGGCTTGCAACATTGCTGAGCACCATATTTATGGAATGGTGCAAGCCGGTGCAAAGGTTAGGCTAGCGTAAAGAAAATGACGTTAGCCGGGTGGGTCTGGTGGTATGGAAGAAGGGGGTTTTGCACCAAAAAATGACATTAGGCAGATTGGAGTAACAAAAAATGCCAAAAATATTACAAAAAATGGCAGCGGGTTCAGGAAAAGAATATATGCACCTATCCCCAATTTATCTATGGTCCTTGAAGGTAAACACAGAGAACAATAAATTGTGATTAAATGTGTGCACAGAACACAGTACCTGCCGCCAAGGTACCAACTCTAAGGAGATACAATGAAAGAAATTTTTAACGTGCACCACTTAAGGTAAAATAATTAAGTCCAATTAGTCCATATCATTAATAGAAAATCTTCTCTTTGTTGGGGTTTCCTTGAATATAAAAACAAAACAGCCAACGCGTTCCGTCCTAACCAACGGACTTCTTCAGGGCTGAAATGCAGTAAAGAAACATACATAACCTAAATATATATACAAAAATACATAGAAAATCCATACAGAGAATACACATATAAACATTTTTTTACAACTATATACAAACTAATTTAAAGATATCGATAACAGATTAAATTGATATAGAAGCAAGGGACACATACAACAAAATCTATTAAATTGCTTATATACATACAAAACATCAAAATTAAAGAAACAAAGGAAAAAGAAAGAGAAAAAAGGGGAAAGAAAAAAGGGAAAAGAAAAAGAGGGTGAGTAGGAAATAAGAAAATATATCTAAAAAAGCAAAACCGGCAGTTAATTATTTAAACCAATATTATTATTCCTAGACAATATCACAGAGAAAGAAGGGGAAAAAGTAATAACAATATTTACTATCAGAATACTGACAAACAAATTTTTTTAATACTTTATACAGTCAAAAATTACTATAACTTAATTGTACAGAATTAGTATAAATCAATGGCCAGGACAGGGGACCAGGGTCCCAGGACATGGCCATTGCACCCAGTGCAATGCAGTGGGTCCCATTTCAGGGCCCCCAATGGCACTTTAAAAAAAATACATACCTGTACTTACCTGGGATGGGATCCCCCATCCTCCGCTGTCCCTCTAGTGTGGGTGGGGGTGTGCCTGGGGAGGGCACCGGTGGGCTTTTTCCAAAGTGTTCCACCATGGTAGTAGGCCCACAGGTCCCCTAATGCCTGCCCTGACCCAGGCGTTAAATAATGGTACAAAGCAAGCCTTGCACCATTATTTGATCCCTCCTCCCCCCACATACTTGATTTTAGAACGGGGGATAAATATGGCGCTAAGGCCATATAGTCATTTTTTGCACGCCTACTTTGTATCTCATTGACGCAAAGTAGGTTTCCACATCCAAAAAATGACTTTAACTCCATAAATGTGGCGCTAGACAGGTGTAGCACCAAAGTATAATTATGGAGTTCATTTTGCACCGCATTTGCGTAAAAAAATGATGCAAATTTGGTGGAAAACAAGTATAAATATGCCCCTAGGTTTGGTTGAGTTTGCTTTGACACATAGTTGCAATTTTTTTCTTAGATGTAAATAGTAATTTTTCAAAATACATCAAAATTTATGATGGGATAGATCACTTGCGAAGACTACATTTTTGATAGAACTGCTACAAGGGTTAAAAGTGACTACAAATTACTGACAAAGTTTTAAAAAGGAGAAGTTGTAGCAATAGAAAGCAACGCCCTGTCTCAGTGAAGACATAGTGAAACAGTAAATATGACTTATGGTGACAAGGAAGAATAATAAGGCGAAAAGACTGTCAAAAAAAGCGATTGAATCTATTGAATAGGTGCTAAAGAAGGAGTGGGGTGTTAGAGAAGTGCAACAGAAAGTGTTGTAGTCTCTGGGGTCATGTCTTAAGATGGTACATTTAGTGCTGTTTCTAATGCACCAAGGATATGTACAATATAAATCAGTCTTTTTGAAAGAGAGTTATCCAGTCATCTGGATAAAACTTTAGGGCTGATGGCTTAGTTGCTCACTATATGGTTGATGTTGACATCCTACCATGCTTTTTTCAAATGGTTGCATTTTGCAGTTTCTCTGTTTCCCTCTGCCCTATGAAAGAGAGCTTACTGTTAGGTTCATTGTCTGCCTCACAGTTCCTATGAAAACAAATGCACAGACACATTTATATAATCTGAATAGGTAAGGAAAACTGCAAAGAGTTACAGAAGTGTATGTAACTTTTGAGATCAGCAAATTTCAGAAAAGGTGTGATTCTGAAACAGAAAGTTATTAGGCATGATATTCGTTAGCGAAGACCCAAAGGCTTTGAAACAAAAAATCATAGCCTGTGCTATTCATTAGTGAAGGCGCAGCATATCTGAAAAAAAGAGCTATGAGTCATTGTTATTTGCTAGCGAAGACCCAACGTAGCAGAAACAAGCAATTACAAGATGTGTTATTCGTTAGCAAAGACCCAACTTATCTCAGACAAGAAATTATGAGACTTATTATTCACCTGTGAAGGCCCAAAATAAAATTGTATAAAAAGTGGTTTAAACGTATGGAATTTAGGGGCATATTTATACTTTTTGATGCAAAACTGCACTAATGCAGTTTTGCATCAAAAAGTTTAGCACCGGCTCGCACCATTCCTGAGTGCCATACAGGCACCATATTTATGGAATAGCGGAAGCCGGTTAAAAGGGTGGGCTAGAGAGAAAAAATGACGTTAGCCGGGTGGGGGTGGCGGTACGGGAGAAGGGGGTTTTGCACCAAAAGATGACATTAGGCTGGTTAGAGGCAAAAAATACCTCTAACCAGCATAGCATCATTTTCTGACACAAAACAATCCATACCACATGACTCCTGTCTTAGAAAAGACAGGAGTCATGGCCACCACCCCAATGGCCAGCACAGAGGGCCAGTGTCCCCTGGGCTGGCCAGGGCACGCTGTGCCATGCAGGGGTCCCAAGTTGGGCCCCTGATGGCACTTTAATTTTAGAAAAATACTTATCTATACTTACCCTACTTACCTGGGATGGGTTCCCCCATCCTCCGGTGTCCCTTTGGTGTGGGTGGGGGTGTTCCTGGGGCTTGAGGAGGGCACCTATGGGTAGTGGCGGCCGGCAGCTTTAGGAGGGAGGGGGGCGGTTGGGATACACACACATACACACACAGACACGCACGCACGCACATCCATTAAAAACACTCATACCATTCAAACATGCACGCATGCACCAAACAGTCATTTTAAAAGATCGCACACACTCATTCTTTCACACACACACGCATGCACGCACATCCATTAACAACACTCATAACACTCAAACATGCATGCGCGCACCAAACATTCAATTTAAAACATCACACACATATACACAGACACACACACACTTACCTTCAGCCTCCAGGTCCCAGGAGGGTTGGGACTGCTGCCTTTCCTCATTGGCTGACCTTAGGTGAGGCAGCAGTCCCAGTCTCGTCACAGAGTGGGATGGGGTCAGTGAGACTGCTGACCCAACCCCACTCTGTGACGAAGTGTCACTGATTGACACTCACCCTGGGCACTTCAGGGCTTAAACCTGAAGCGCCAAGGGAAAGTGTCAATTGGTGACGCTTTCCTCGTCACCCAGGGGAGGGCCTCGAGGCACCTTTGCTGAGCCGAGGAGGTCACGCCAATAGGAGCTGTGACCTCCTCAGCCCAGCAAAATTCAGCTCAGCTAGCCAGGAGTGTGCGCAAATCGCGCATGTCTGCTCCTGGCTGCCTGAGCTGAACATGGAGAGTGTCTGTCAGGCTGACCTTTGTTCAACCTGACAGACACTCTTCATGAGGGCCAAAAGATGGGGGGGCATGGCCCCTTCGCCGTAAAGGATGGGCCGCCACTGCCTGTGGCCCCCTTTTATGGCCCCATTTTAT
Organism: Pleurodeles waltl; assembly: GCF_031143425.1. Lineage (NCBI taxonomy): Eukaryota > Metazoa > Chordata > Amphibia > Caudata > Salamandridae > Pleurodeles > Pleurodeles waltl. The sequence goes on from NC_090437.1 coordinate 321,083,072, forward strand.
GGTGTTTAACCATGGAAATGGGTCCAGAGGTCCCCTAACGCCTGTTTGACCCAGGCGTTATTATTTAGCCCCTCCCACCTGTGCGTCATTTTAGCAAAGGAGGATAAATATGGGGCTACTGGGTTAGGACCAGTTTTTCGATGGGAACACCTACCTTGCATCTCATTGACACAAGGTAGTTTCACACATCTAAAAAATGGTGCTAATTGCAATATTTTGACGTTTGACGTGTCTAATGTCAAAATATAAATATGGAGTTAGTTTTGCGCCAAATTTGCATCAAAACAATTACACTAATTTGCTGCAAATGGAGTATATATATGCCCCTTACTTCCAATAATTGTGATCAGGAGGTTGGAGGTACACGAGTTGTGTGCAAAATAACAGCAAGCATTTGCAATGCAATGGGTCTCGCGTTTGCTCGAGTTAAAGCAATTAGCGTTGTAAACACCTAACCGGACTTTTCTTGCCACATAAACTGAAAATTAAAAGTAATACAATTTCACATAAGGGAGCTGATTTAAAGTGCCACGCCATGAGTGTGAAGGTGACTAATCAGAACAAAAGGACCGGTCCAGTTTTGCCTTTGCATAGCAATTCTTTTTAAAACGAGTGCAATCGCGCTGTGTAAAACCTTGAATTTGCAAACAAGCACTAGGATAAACAATAGAATCAAACTAGTAGTCATGAAAAGCGCTCGATTAGCGCCCAGCGAGATTGCTCTGCCTACGAAAATAAAGAGAAAAAGTAGTCCAGAAACCATATTGAAAACATGGAGCCTCGTATGTTTTCAGTAGTTGGCCGGTGCGCTCGGGTAGGACTGAATACCAGAAAAGGCATGACGTATGCATGCCTTTCACTAATGAAATCAAGCAAATTTTGAAAGGCAAGCCCACAAACCAACGAAAGTGATGGGCATGACAAGGGCGTTGTTTAAAGCCCAAAGAGAGATTACAACAGGGACAGAGCGCTTGCGCGCTCGACCCTAAAAAGGCACAGACAAACGAAGTGTAATTAGCTAAATGGGCTTGGGAGCCTTCCACTGCCATCACGGTCTACACATCTGCATCACACACACACTGTGGGAGTTAACAGCATGCCTGGGAACCTTAAAATGCATTCTCACGTGTACAGACTGGTCTGGCCTCCTGTCTGTCACTACATACTCTAAAACCCCTAATGATGATTCTGACAAATTGGCGAGGTTTCTAATTAATGGAAGCAGATGACAGCGGTACTGAAAAAGTGAGAAACTGCTACCACAGACCGTCCCTTAATTGCTAATGTTTCACCATCACCCTAGGCGCAGGCGGCACCACCAAAGAAGCTCACGCTGGCAAGATTATGGGCATGGGCCACTCCCTAAGCAAACGCTGTGCTGCTGGGTCTGAAATTAAGCTGATTTCTAGCTGAAAACACGAAGTGAATTCTGAGAAAATGGGACATTTTTAACACTCCGAACTTCATCTGTTTTAAGAACAAAATTCAGCTTTACACGCTCAAACACACGCTACCTCGCCTCTACGCTTTCCGAGACATTTTTTTCCCATTTCCATTGTTTAAAAGCTCACTCTGGCTTTGTATAGATGTGGTAAACTGGCATCGTCGTTGAGTGTAAATCTGAAAAAAACTGCTTTTTTTGTATTTTTGATAGAACACCTATCATCGAAAAACTCACGGTGCAGCAGGAAACGTCAACAGCATGCTCCTTTCTCCAAATGAGGAATCCATCTGGACGCTACCATGTCGGGACAAAGGGGAGCTAGCACTCGCCAGCACCTTGACCCAACCTTACCTCTTGACTGCTTTTCCGTTATTCGCCCCATCTGTTAAGTGAGCGTTTTCTACAGTGAGCTGGTACCAGGCTCCTAAACCCTGCAGGCTTGCTTCCTATTGCTTCCACATGTGTTTTTCTTTGTTCGCAGTAGGCAGAGATTCCGGAGAGAAAGTGGAGCGCTGCTGATCAATTGTTCTACCAGTCATGCGGAAGGCACTTGAAGATGTGCCGGGTTTAACTTCCATTTGTTTCCTGACATACTTAAGAGCTTCAGGAGGCTTGAGTCGGTCTGTCATATTGCCAACATGGCAATGAAAAGCAGGCCCGTCAGGAACGGCTTTAATACGAGAAGTGGGGACATAACCGAGTCCAATAGGAGGGAGTGAGCGGGAAGCGGAAGGGATGAGCGAGTGGTCAGCAGGGCCATATTAAGGGGCAGATTTATGGAAAGTGGCACTGCATTGAGTGCAGCACCACTTTTCCTGCGCCCCTTAGGGCCCCCCCTACCACCACCATGTGGTGTATTCAAAATACGGCACACCATGGCGCATGGTAGGGGGCAATAGCATCATTCTATGTGACGAAGTTGATGTACTCTGCAGGAGTAGCCCCAAAATGTTGGCGAGTACATAGGTGCCCATTCTAAATAATGGAAGCCCCCTTGTAACGCCTGCTCTTGAGCAGGCATTAAAAGTGCTGTAAAAAATAGCGCAAGATGTCATAGTTTGACTCTTGCTCTAGGCAATACTACTGATTTAAGGATGACAGTACTTATGTTTGTAGGTGACAATGCCAGTCCTACAACAAGTCGCAACTGTTGTCCCAACCCTTCCTGCTCACAAGCAGCACCTCACCAAAAACTAAAACAGTAAAAGGTGATTTGTGGCAGCCTTTGCTCATGGACTCAAGAGAGTAACATCTCAGGGAGTGTCGTGGCTAAACGGAGATTACCCCTTTCTCATATGAACAACATGTCTCAATCAAACGCAGGCAATGAAAGAGATGCAGTAGAAGTCTTAATAGTTTTTTATTTACAATACTGCAAGCTATGATAAATTGCATGGGCTGCAATGATTAGGATAATAACCAGTGCAAGAAACAGAATTGTGAACACAAGAGTCATTATTACAAAGACCCCCCACCATCTTGCAATAACATAAATGACATGAGAAATTATATATGTCCTAATACCCTAGCCTAATGAACCTAACCCCTAACCTAAAGAGAGCTAGGTGGGATAAACCTAATCTACCAATGCCATGTCCATGAGAAGAGCCCCCCAACCCTCATTACCTTGGAATGAGGTCTCTAGCTCAGACTCCGTGGGGACACAAAGACTGGGTCAGCGTCAAGGTGACATGTAGTGTGGATAGCAGCAATGGCATCTGGTCTGAATCCCTCTGACTATCTGTATGAGTTGCATTTATACAGATCTGATCCGATCCCTGACGTGGGACTGTTCCCAAACAATAGCTAACATGACATGCTTGGGGCAGCAATTACATAAACAATTCCCTCAAAAGCATGAAGTGGGAAAGTAGCTAATGTGAATACCTACAGCTTCTCTATCTCTGGTGCTGATAGTGACGCCTCAACAGAGTGCCACTGATAAAATAAAAATAAAACATTGTCATAACTATAAACAATGCAGCCATCTTGAAAAGATATAATTAAATAATTGTGATAAAACAGAGCAAGCTAAGTAGAGTAAAGGTCACTGGGTGACGGGGGCGCAGGTCTGCAAGCCAGAAGGCTAAGCTAACTCCTGCTTTTCAATAAAACAAGATAGGATTCACTACAGCATCCCCATTGAAGGAACAAGTATGACGCCATCTGATGACACCACTGAAGGCTAGTGAACCCAGGCTAAAATGCTCTGGACTAAAAACAAACTGTTAGAAATGAGGTCTCTAGTTGGTGGAGGTATACACCCTTGTCCAAATAGGGACCACAATCCTAGTCAGGGTAAGTCACACACAATCCAAATTATCCTGTGCCCACCCTCTGGTAGGTTGGCACTGAGCTTAACTTAGAAGGCAATGTGTAAGTATTTGTGCAATAAATCATGCAATAAAACAGTGAGAACACTACAAAAATACACCACCCAGGTTTACAAAATATAAGATATTCATCTGATCAAATTAATGTCAAAACAATCAAGATTTGATAATCACAAATTGAAATATCACTTTTGTAATGATAAGAAGAGTATTTAGGCCCATATTTATACTTCTTGACGCAAACCAGCGGCGGCGCTGGTTTGCGTCAAAAAATTTACCACCGGCTAACGCCATTCCTACGCGCCATGCGGGTGTCTTATTTAAGGAATGACATTAGCCGGCGCTGCGGACTGGTGAGAGTAAAGAAAAAATGACTCAAACCAGGTAGTGCCAGCGTAGGGGAGAATGGGGGTTGTGCGTAAAAAAATGGTGAAGTCAGGTTTGAGGCAAAAATCATGCCTGAAACCAGACTAGCGCCCTTTTTTGTCACACAACCCCCATTGAAATGACCCCTGTCTTAGCAAAGACAGGAGTCATGCCTTCTTGCGCATTGGCCATGCCCAGGGGACTCTGTCCCAAATTAGGCGCCCCTATGCCACTTTAAAAAAATAAAAACAAATACTTACCTGTACTTACCTGGGATGGGTCCCCCCATTCATGGGTGTGCTCCAGGAGTGGGCCAGGGTGGCAGGGGGTGTCCCTGGGGGCAGTGAAGGGCACCTCTGGACTCCTTCCATGGTCAGAGACCATGGAAGTGAGCCCACAGGTCCCTTAACGCCTGCCCTGACCCAGGCGTTAAAAAACGGCACACATCAGGCTGTGCGCCTTTTTTCAAGGCCAGCCCCCTCCTGTGCGTCAAAATGACGCTGGAGTATAAATAAGGCGCACAGGCCTTAAAGTCATTTTTTGGGCGGGAACGCCTACCTTGCATGTTATTAATGCAAGGCAGTTTCCTGCATCCAAAAAATGATGCACACGCAGGAATTTTGACGTCCGCGGGCTCGGGCGTCAAAGTTTAAATATGGTGCACGGTTTGCACCAAATGTGCGTCAAAAATTTTGACACACATTTGGCGCAAAGAGTATAAATATGCCCCGTAGTTCTTAAAAGCAACAATTGTCTCTTGCAAGAACAAAGTACCTGTTTTGCATCAAAATTACATGCACAAAGACCTCAGAGGAGGAAATGTGTGGAAAAAGGTGGGTGTGCGTCGGTTTTCCAGGCACACACAGAAAATGTGTTGATTCTTTTCCACGCGGCAAGGGCTTTGAGTCCTCTTTGCGATGTGGGGTCTTTTGATGCCCAGGGACGGTGCGTGGAAATCCTGGGCGTGCGGGACGAAGTCACAGCTGTTGCGTCGATCCGGTGGGTGAGGGGGCGGAATTCCTGCACGGCTGGCGCTGCTTCGATTCTTCTCGCAGGGAGTCAGACTGCATCATTCCGGCTCAGCGATTCGTCGATCCGTTGGGCTGTGTGTCGAAGTTTAGTCACAACGTTGGCGCTGCGTCGATCTCCACTCGGGGAGCCGGGCTGCATCGTTGCAGTTTGGCGATGCAGTGATTTTCTTACCGCTGGACAGGCTGTGCGTCGATTGCGGCAGGCTGTGCGTCAATTTTCACCGCAAAAGGAGTTTTGTTGCAGAGATGAAGTCTTTTTGGCCCTGAGACTTCAGGAACAGGAGGCAAACTCAATCTGAGCATTTCTCAGCAGAGCCAGAGGCCAGCAAGACAGCAGGGCAACAGCAAGGCAGCAGTCCTTTACAGCAAAGCAGTCCAGGTGAGTCCTTTAAGCAGCCAGCAGTTTCTCTTTGCAGGTTGCAGGTCCTGGTGCAGAATGTCTGTCCCAAGAAGTGTCTGTTTTGGTAGGGTCAGGGACCCAGTTTATATACCCAAACATGTCTCTGAAGTGGAGGAGACTTCAAACAGTGGTTTTGAAGTGCACAAGATCCCCTTTCAGTATGCAGATGTGTGCACGTGTGACTGAGCATCCTGTGTTTGTGGTTGTCTGGGTGAAATGCACAAGAGAGCTGTCAACCACCCCAGCCCAAACATGGATTGGAGACAGGCTGTAAGGCACGAAGGATTTACGTGCAGAGAAATGCTCACTTTCTAAAAGTAGCATTTCTAAAATAGTAATATAAAATCCAACCTCACCAGTCAGCGGGATTTTGTATTACCAATCTACCCATACTAAATATGACCTGTTTACCCCTTTCTAATGAAATCTACCACTCAAACAGTTTATGAGGGTAGCCCTAATGTTAGCCTATGAAAGGAGCAGGCCTCACAGCAGAGGAGTTTAGGAGTTTTCCACTACCAGGACATATATAAAACACACAGATATATGTCCTGCCTTTAACCTATTCAGGTCCCTGCCCTCTGGGTTACCTAGGGCCTACCTTGGGAGTGACGTATCTGTAGAAAAAGAGGAGTTTAAAGCTTGGCAAGTACTTTTAAATGCCAAGTCAAAGTGGCAGTGAAACTGCACACACAGGCCTTGCAATGGCAGGCCTGAGGCATGGTTAAGGGGCTACTTATGTGGGTGGTACAACCTGTGCAGCAGGCCCACTAGTAGCATTCAATCTACAGGCACATGTAGTGCACTTTACTATGGACTTACAAGTAGCTAAAATATGCAAATTAGTTATGAACCAATTTTACCATGTTTTAAGGGAGAGAGCAAGTGCACTTAACACTGGTTAGGTCAAATCAAAGGGATGGGAGTACCCTTCAGAAAACAGGCCAAGTTTGTGACCTCCGCATTGCAAAGACCATGAAGAGACACGTATTTGCAGATCATTGAATGACTAACAGTAGTCTCACATTCGCTTCCACTAAGATAGACCTCTGTTTCACCGTTCAGACATTTGTATTCAAAAGGCAACTCCCATTCTTCTTTAATATAGCTATTGCCTAGCCACTCGTATCTGAGCACGGCAAGATGTTTCAGGCATTTCGAAAAAAGAAAAGTGGAAATGGGCAGATTTATAATGCCATGTAGGAGCCAGACAGCCGATGGACTTTCTGCAACTGTGAAAGGCAACTTTTTAAAATTTTATATATGAAGAATGGAGAAACTCGCTTCCCATTTAGCCATTGTCTGTTGTTCCTTGGAAAAATTAAAAGCAGCAAAAAAAGTCACTACCTTTAATATACTTCCACGGAACAAGGCAATTTTTCTGAGTCTGTAATGTCCAACCTAACTGCATGATGGAACACAGCTGACTTTGTCCATGGTATAAAACAGACATGTCTCTCTGAATGATATCAATCGCAGACTACACTATGTTTGTTAGGGAATAAATCCTGTTGGACAGAGTGTTCATGCAGTTGTCGACAACAGCTAAAGCCTTTTCCAAGTTTTCCTTGTCTATCTGCCTTAAACGTGCAGCAGCTTCTATCTGAGAAAGCTTCCAGATCTCATTATATGTGGCACAGATAACTCTTTTTCGAGCGTGGCGTTCTAGGACTTAACAAGAAGTCCTGTATGTCTATATCTTCAGAAAGAGTGTTAAGATATTCCTTAACTGCGGCTAATGTGTTAGTGTACAGCCATTGTTTGCACAGTTTACCCCCACTGTATGTCGTAACTACAGTATACCTGTGTGTTGACCCGAGACAAAGCAAGGGTCTGGCCGACTAAGTTTGAAACCCCCTGAAGAATTCACAAAATGTGCCTGACAGCCATTTGTGTCTATTGGCCAAATTAACCACCTGCTGGAACTACAAAGTGAAGAGTTATAGGTACCAGCCTAAACCTCTGCATCTAGTTCTTCCTCAATGACATTCAGGAAGGATTGCCAGTTATTAAATCTTGTTGGTGTGGGGATACTGGGCGCACTAATTTCCTTCATTTTTGCTAACCTCAAACAGGATGTTTGTTGAGTGGTTTAATTAAAAAAAAAAAATTGCACAGGAATAAGGCACACTCTAAATAAAGCTTCCCTACCCTCTATTTGCCAATCTTGTGTTCCCCATACCCTCTTTACATCAATAGTGTTCTTCCAGTATTCGTAACCTTCAACTGCAAGACGGGAACGTTAGTTAGCAAAATGTTTTTAATTTTTGAAGGTGGTAATTTAAAGTAATATGACTCTGCATCTTTTGTGTCATGCCCCGAACGATAAGTGAATTTATCCGAGTAACGTTTCAGTCTCCCCACAGGTGGAGTTGAACAATGTTCCCACTGTGTGTAATTGAATACTGATCTATGTCTAGTTGCACGGTGCAGGTAGTAATGTCCCCAGTTGTTATAGCAGAACATTTCCCTATAATTATATGTGTTAGTATGCGCATCAAAACTTTCAAATACTGAATAGTCCTTCATTTCAGTTAACATAGAATCAACTATCTGGACATCCCAATCATCAGATACAACACCAGGTGTAATTACATCAGTCATGGAAATTTTGAAGACATATGGAATTTGAATGACCTCAGTAGGCCTGTTTAATTCAAATGGAACTTTGACCCACACAATCCCATCAGGAATAGATACAGCTGAAATGGTTCATGAGGGACAAGTCTCTTCCTATGTGAGGAAAGATATGGAGTAAGAACTACATCCACAGGCTCAATAAAGGAGCGTTCAGGAAGGTAATGACCAATTATAAGCAGAAGGAAAACAGTCACAAAACCAATCCTTAGAACAAATGCAAATAATGTCAAGAATAACCATGTATAGTTTCCTGGCTGAATTAAATTGTTATTTTCAAGCCATATATACAGCTTACGTGTCTTTGAAACTCTTTCAAGCGCAGGAGTGGATGAAGTTGAAAAAAAGTCATCAATGTCGATGAAGTAACCAGAAACAGTTTCTGCAAACACAAGGGCTGGTGCATTACTGGTGGATGCTTCCATTTCGCATGGAGGCTCATGGTAGATGATGGCGTCAGTTTGTGTTGTGTTGGTGTAGAAAATAACCACATCTTGGACAGGTGATGTCATTGAAGTGGTAACAGGAATCAGCAAAAGTTCATTTTACACCCTCCCCATGCTCGAACGGGTACGTGTAGCATCGTTGGACATGCTTGAAATTCAGAAGTGTTGTTAGTTCTTCTCTAACGTATGTCCTGTTGGGTAGTGAGAGGGGACCAGGAACTACCCAAGGGACCTCTGGGTCTACTGTGCAGGATCATCCACATGGTGAAGTTTGATGTCGTCAATAGAGATGATTCTGTTTGCTTTGGAACCAGGCAGTGGTGGTAGGATAACAGTTCTGGTACCTTTTATTCCCAAGACTGGGACCAGTGCTCTGTATGATGGACTGAATTCCTTCTTCACAGCAATCTTATCACAAACCAGATCCCCAACTTTCAGAATCCAGCCTGTAGAAGTTGTTGGCAAATCCTCTATTCCTAAGGTGGCAGCACTGGCTGATGATTTATCATAACAAAGTTGCTGAAGCTCGTGTAAGACAGTGAGACGTTCATTTATGTCAAAAAGTGTATCTGCTGTTACCAAACCAGGGCCATCAAGATCTGGGACATACATAGGCATCCCAAAAAGAACCTCATAGGGAGTGCGTCCCCCCCAAGGACCACCTTGGCAGATTATTCAGTGCTTTCTGGACCCCATATAGGTGATGAAGCCAACTGCGGCCTGAACCTAAGACTCTAGCTGTTAAGGACTGCTTTAGATCTTGATTCCTCCTTTCCATGACCGAATTTCCCTCGGGATGGTATGGTGAGGAGTAATGTAGTTCAACACCCATCTTCCCTATGGTGTCCCTGAATGCCTTAGAGGCAAAGGCAATGGAATGCTGCAACCGCATATGTACCGATAAAGATCAGCAAGTCTTTTATAAAAGTTCAAGCGTCAGCCGACCACTGAGGCCATACAGACAGGAATCTAGAACAAGTATCTACAGCGACCAAGATGTATTTGTATGCATCATTAGGTTGGAGCAGCCCTCAGTGGTCCAGGTACACACATTGTAGTGACCTGCTGAACAATGAGATGGATGTCTGTGTTGGGTGTTTGATGTTGGAGCCCTTTATCTGCTGGCAAATGTCAAATGTTTTGTCTGTTTGTATAGACCTGGCAACCAGAAGCGTTTCTGTAAGTGTGTTACTGTGGCCGAAATACCAGCATGAGCAGATGCAACACCCTCATGCGCTGCTTTGATGAGATCTAATCTCTGGTCTTGATTGGGGATCACGTGATCTCCAACCCCAGGAATTGTTGCATAGGCAACATTCTGTGCACTGATATGGTAAGAGTATTTTGTATGGTATGCTTTTGGAAGAGAATTGCCTCCAGCCGAAGCTTTCACGGAAGCCAATATTTAATTTTCCAATCTTGTCTGAGAACGAGTCACTGCAGCCACAAAAGCCGTAGCTACTGCAGATTTAGCTGCTTCATCAGCCAAAGTGTTGCCAATTGATGGCCCAATGTATGTACTTCATGGACACAAGGTAGCCTATCCTTGAGATTAGCCACCCTCCCCCGCAGAGTTCTTGTTTTATGGTGTTCCCTTTGGAATCTGTGAACCAGTTCAACTTCCAATGATTAAGATAATTATTGTAGGACTGGACGCAGTAGTATGAGTCACAGACAATCAGAGTGAGTAGTCACAGCTCTGTGTGTTCTAGCACTAAGGTAAGGGCTTTAAGTACTGCAAAGCTGAGCTGTGCAGTTCCCCAGGGTCAGCGTGTAGGTATTGTCCACTCCACTCACAGCTGCACAAACGACTGAGTATTGATGTTTGGTACCTACAGTTTGTTGTGCTGAACAATCGGTGTATCTGACAGCATGTATCTGTCAAGTGGCAAAATATCTAGAAGAGCGGGGTATTGGAGGAAGTCTTGTGTCTGAAGTTTTGGATCAAAGATGTAATAAACATCAGTGGCAGTCAGGGAAGTTGCCCACTGAATCCAACGAGATGTAATGCTTTAGCATTGAGAATGCTAGCTTTGGTGACAGCTTGTAGGGCTGGCACCGGGGTAACAACATTAATGCGTCTCCCTTGGGCAAGTACCCTCTCTTTGATGACAGCTATCTGTACTAGTGTTAAAAAACATTCTGTGGGCGCAAAACATTGTTCTGCATAAGAGTATGAATGTGATTTATATGCTATTGGTACCATATCCCCTTCAATAAAGGTGACATAGGTAAACCCAATGGCACCTGGAATTATTCTGATGACCACATTTGTTTTGTTATCACACGTGTGTAAGTGTTTTGCTTCTAACAGGTCATGTTGCAATCCCCTAATGATGCATGTATGTTCTGCTGTCCAGTGTTTTGTTAGAGAAATCAGGGCATATTAAGTCATAGAGTACCTTGATACGTTGTGCATAATCAGGAATGTAAGTTCTTCCAAAATTAAAGAAAACTAGTACAGACTGTAGTTTCTTGAGCGTATTTGGTGTTTGGAGTTGAGCACATTTTTCTAAAAAGTGCAGGGCCAGGTTCTTGCCCTCGTTTGATAGCTCATGCTCCAGGAACAATATGCTGAGAAAGGCTATTTTAGTTTTCCTCAAATTAAATTTGTAGCCAAGGGCTGCGAATCCTAAAACGATCCAATTGACCCTGGCAAGATGAATGTTGAGGTTGTCATCTGTGAGATAGATGTCATCAACGTAGGACAACTCCTCAGGGTCAACATCATGTAATATTGACGTTACACGGGCTGAGAACGGCTCTGGGCTGTTCTTGTAGCATTGGGGCAAACAGCAAATGTGTTTTTGTGAGCCAAATGAGAATGCACTCAGGTCCCGACTTTCGTGTACAAATTTTTTGCAGAAGAAACCATTGGAGATATCCAAGATTGTTTCATATTTTTTGCGCACTATGTTATTTATTAGTGTTGTGCTTTGTGAATTTTGTATAGCGTATGTGTGTGTATGAGTGTTTAAGTGTATGCAATCTAAGACTATTCTGAATGAATGGTCGGGTTTTGCAACAGGGAATAACGGGTTATTCATTGCAGAGACGAAGGGCTTAGTTACTCCCTGGTACTTGAGCTGAGTGAGGTTCTCCCTCACTGGAGCTTTAGCTATGTGTTTAACAGGATATTGGGGCTGAGGCTGGGGTGTAGAACTGATAGGTATCATATGGCAAGCTGAACCCTTTCCCAACCTACATGATTGCAGCACAATGCAGTTGCCTGCGCTAAAGCCCAGTTGACAGCATAGGCTTGTTGTGCCGCTTCTGGGACAAGATCAGAGAAAGTAGGTAAAATTACATCTTTCCCATGTGGGATCTTACGGAAATGCTCAGGTGGCCAGTCCCTTTTGGCCAGTAGGATATCACAACTAAGTTCATCTCAGAATATCACACCAATGGTGCGCTCTATGTTTCCCTCAATTTGGATATTTAAATCATAAACCGTGTCGGGTGGGAGGACGCGCCTATCCGCAGTCTTAGCTGCAATAAAATCAGTAGTTTCTGTCGCATCTAGATGATCTTTCAGACTCTGGCAACATATCGTGACCTCTGCTGCATTGTCTAGGAGGGTCACTGCCCACGCCTTGTTCTTCAGCAATGTTCTCAAGTGGACTGGCATTTTTAATTGACAGTGCTGCCACCTTTCTCTTTTTAAACTGTGGCTTTTGTTGTGGGGACTGGTCTTCTTTTTTTCTGAAGAATGTGGTGAGTCTTTCTTCTGTTTCACGTATTCAGGACGTCAGTCTGGACAGCCCCCTCTCTCACTACGTCTATCCGGTGCATCCTGAAAGGAACGAGAGGGACATGAATCAGTATCTCTGTCAGAAGCTTTTATATTTTCTCTATTTCTGAGAGTATATTTCCTGTCGGAGTTCTCCGGGTGTGGAGAATCTGCTCTCTGATTTTGTCTGTTTTTAAATTGTTTTTGTTTGTCCCAGTGCTTTTTAGAACCCTCTGTGCTTGTTTAGTACCTTTCTTAGAGATGGTACTCTGTATTTCAATTTTTTTCGGCTTGGCTCTCAAACTATCCCGTACTATGCTAGTATAGGTGTCAGAAATAATTTTCAGTAGCTGTTTCTCCTGGTCCAAATGTGGAATCTCTCGGAGGCGCTGGTGTATGGCCAATGCTACCGCTACCCCTTCCATGTTACTCAGTATGATTGAGGAGACTGCGTCAAAGTTACACATTAGTTTCATCCCCAAATCTAAGGCTGGTGCAGCCCCATGCTCATTCTGAATTTGTTTTAACACTTCCGGTAAATTGGCAAGTGTCACGGTACCATGTGTGGTAGTATAAATTGCAGCAAAGACTGTACCTCATGTGGTGCAGTCATCCACCGAGGGAACCGTCCCAAAGGGCAAGCACATTGTGAGAATTCTATGTTTTACCTGTGGTCCCGTATGGGGCAACACAGCTTCCAGCTGATTTGTTTTCTAGGCTATCCAGAACAGAATTTCTCGTTCTGTGGGCACTTTACCCATGATAGAAAGTACTGTTTGTGGATTAATCCCAGTAGTTTCCAATTGGTAACCAGCAGGTGCTGGTGGTGCTGGTCACACTGGTGTAGTGTTCAGAGTTCGCATTACAAACTGAACAAGTTGTCTATATAGTGTTACTATCTCAATGTATAAATTGCGCAGATCAGCTGCCTGCATGTTTTGTATACCTGGGTGTGGTGTGTATGTGGCAAACATAGACCACGTTGGTCCTTCATTCCCTAAAGGACCTAATCTCACGGGTTGTATTACGTATGGTATGGCACCATTAAATCAGTTCTGATGTTTTTGATAAGTAATCGGTATTTCCAGATACTGGTATGCTTGGTACTGTTGAGGTACGTTTGTAATTCTGTGTGTGTGGAAAGTGAATGATCTTTGGTCTTCCTCACAAAAGGTGACCCAAGTGTAGAATGTTTCTATTTGGTAAGCTTCACTAGCTTCTATTATAAATGTGACATCCCCGCCCTCATCTGTTAAGCCATGTGATACTAGGTGTAATGTTAATGTTTGTCTGACATTTTCAGGAATGTCTATGGGATTGGCCATATTGTATAGTGGGCAAAGAGATGAAACACCAGGTGGGAAGAAAAAGTCCATTTAATCGTTTGAGCTCAAACAACCTACAGACTAATTAGGTGCTCCCCGTTCAGCTGAGGAGGATCTTCCCCAAGACCACAGACATCTCCCTATAATGGTACTTGGGGTTCCTGTTGTATGCAAGATAGTGATAATCAGGGTATCCGTAAATTAGTGCCTAAACACCTGTGTATGTGGCAGGCACCATGTCGTAGTTTGACTCTTGCTCTAACAAGACTTCTGATTTAAGGAAGAAAGTACTTATGTTTGTAGGTGACCATGCAAGCCCTGCAACAAGTCGCAACTGTCATCCAAACCCTTCCGGCTCACAAGCAGCACCTCACCAAAAACACAAACATTAAAAGGTGAGTTGTGGAAGCCTTTACTCAAGAGAGTAACATCTCAGGGAGTGTTGTGGTTAAACGGAGATTACCCCTTTCTCTCATGAACAACATGTCTCAACTAAACGCAGGCAATGAAAGAGATGCAGTAAAAGTCTTAATAGGTTTTTATTAACAAAACTTCAATCTATAATTAATTGCATGGGCTGCAATGATTAGGATAATAACCAGTGCAAGAAACAGAATTGTGAACATGAGAGTCATTAGTACAAAGATCCCCAACATCTTGCAATAACATAAATGACGTGAGAAATTATATATGTCCTACTACCCTAGCCTAATGAACGAAACACCTAACCTAAAGAAAGCTTTAGGTGTGATAAACCTAATCTGCCAATGCCATGTCCATGAGAAGAGCCCCCAACCCTTTTTACCTTGGAATTAGGTCTCTAGCTCAGACTCCGTGTGGACATGAAGACAAGGTCAGCGTCAAGGCAACGTCTAGCGTGGATAGCAGCAATGGCATTTGGTCGGAATGCCTCTGACTATCTGTATGAGGTGCATTTATATGGATCTGATCGGACCCCTGACGTAGGACTGTTCCCAAACAATAGATAAGAAGACATGCTTGGGGCGGTAATTACATAAACAATTCCCTCGAAAGCACGAAGTGGGAAAATACCTAATGTGAATACCTACATCTTGTCTATCTCTGGTGCTGATGGTGAAGCCTTAGCAGAGTGGCACTGATAGAATAAACCCAAAACATTGTCCTAACTAAAAACATTGCAGCCATCTTAGAAAGATATAATTAAATAATTGCACTAAAACTGAGAAAGCTAAGTAGAGTAAAAGTCACTGGGTGATGGCGGCACAGGTCTGCAAGCCAGAAGGCTAAGCTAACTCCTGCCTCCCAATGAAACAAGATAAGATTCACTACAAAGGAAATCTCATAGATTTCCTTGTGCTATTTTCTTGGCTCCTCTAACAGGGGAATGCCTCCTTTGCACACATTATGCCTGATGCAGGCATAATGTAGCGCCACTCTGTAAATATAGCACAGGGATTATGGCCTCGTTGGGCCACATTAACGTAAAAAATAATGATGTTAATGTGGCGCAAGGTGGCGCTAGGAGACTATAAATATGCCCCTAAGTATCCTACAATTTAGTTTATGAATAACCCCATTATATTCCAAATTTCAAGTGCAAAGCACATCTGTTTATGGATGGACCTGCGTGCTAGGGGTGTAAGTAAACCCAGCTTGCTGTGTTTACTGCTGGACTCTAAGGTGCCCTCTTCACACTTTCAAAAATAGGGAGTTGGACATAATGTGACTGAATCACAAAGGCATGTGAAAGGATGAAAAGGAGCACGCCTGCAAACCTACTTCCTTTAATCATAAATGCTTTTGTGAATCAGACACCAAGCAAGCAGGGTCCATTGGAATGTGATGGATCTATCCTGTCAATGGAGCCTGGTAGGTTTCACAACACTCAACATCTAGCCCCCTTAAAGAATATACTTTGATGTTAATGCCTTCTTCGTGTATGTTGTCTTCTTTCTGGTATTTGAATTAAGAGACAAAGAGCATGATTTAACTCATCCCCAAGCTTTGTATCTGAATCCTTTACTATTGAAGACATCAACTGTTAGTCCTAGAGCAAGTTCTCAGACTCTACTGTGACGATGCACCACTTGCTCGATCCAGACGATTTTCCATAGTCTTACAATGCCAGTGCCAACTTCGTTATATACTACCTATGCATGTTATCACTTTGGTTCAGATATAATATAAATAGTTTCCACTTTCATAAGAGGAACGGAGTTTAATCTATTTTAGTCCTCGTATTCCCATGAGTTGCACATAAAAGCTTTCCACTTACACACAATGCCAAAGCTTATGATTGTTATCTGCAGAACGTTACTGTATAACCAGGCATAAATCAAATAAGGTGGAATAGCCCTGGACGAAGGAAAGGCAAATTCTACTTGTCCACCACACGTAATTCAAAATGCTTGATTATTTTCAAGTTCCGTTATTTATAGTGATTCTAATTTCTCCACTAATTGTGAAAGGGCGCTCATGTACTTCGAAGTGCTTTGTTGCCATCTCTGATATCCACCACCCTAGTGTGCTTTGTATTTGAGAGCCAGCCAAAAATGCTGGTGGAGTCTCTTCAATCCATTTTACCATATCTTCACCGGTGCCACACCAAAGAAGTAGAATACCAGAACCTATAAATTTCAGTTTCATGCTTTTTTTGATCAGATTGTGAGCTAAATAGAACCAATAAAATAAGTCCTACCTCTTGGCCAAAAGTATAACTCAGCCGTTGTCTTCGAATACTAACTCAGTACAAGGGAACTAAGAAATAGCATATCTGCTAAAGGAGCTCTACAGTGGGGACAGTTCAGCCAGAATAATCTGATTAAGGTACAGAAGGGTTTTGCTTGAATTTAGCCAAGTCCACTGCATGGAATGGCAAACTCAGAGCTTCTTGGCTTTGCTTAGCCAGGTTGTAATCATCTAGGAAACGCCACTGGTGTAATGTTGTGTGAGTTATGAATAACAGAACCCTTTTGGCTTCTGAAGATCTCCTTAGAACTATGCCATAAAAGTCAGAACATAGTGAAGTGAATGCAGGTTTAAAATGTTAAGCTGTGTAATTTACAGCTCTGTGTGTGTAGTTATTGGTGAGTACCCCTGCTGAGGGAGAGGCTACAACTGGTGATGAGATAGGGAATAAGTGACCCAAAGATCAACAGTGGTTTCCCAGAGAGTTTGTCATGGTCCAAGCTAACTGCCCAAGCATGACATGTGTGCCTCCATCGAAGTTCAGAGTAGACATTTGGCATATGTATGTGAGTAGGATAGATAAAAGTGCTAGCTGACAGAACAGTTGACTATGAAGCAAACTGTTGTTGCACTTAACGGAACCTCAAGAAGAAGCGTTCTACGACCTCAGCAGCGGACGAGGAGATCCAAGAAGAAACAACAGGAGTTGTGCTTACTGAGCTGTCCAATATCTGAAGCAGCACACCATCGAAGCTGCTGGGTGGCAGTTCAGGACACCTCCAGAGTTTCTTAGGGGCATATTTACAAGCCCCTAGAGCCCTCTTGCACCACCAGAGCGTAATTCTTTTTACATTAAGGTGGCTTTTCCCCTGCCCCATATTTACAAAGTGGCACAGTGCTTGCATTGCGCCACTTTGCAACCCCCTTGCGCCACATTATGCCAGCATCAAGCATAATGTATGAAAGGGGGGTGTTCTGATGCTGGGAGGCCTGAAAAACATGGTGCAGTGAAATTTATAACATTTCACTACACCATTGTTTCCGTCATTGTTAACGCCTGTTCAGAGCAGGCTTTAAAATGATACCCCCATTTTAATCAATTGGATTCCTTGTGCTTTGCTGCTCTAGCAAAATGTTTGATGTTGGTGCTGCAAAGTGCCACAATAGCATCAAAAATGTTGTCACTATTGTCCTACCGATCGCTATGGCGTGCTGCATTGTAACTACAGAGCAACCATGGTGTCCTTAGATGGGGCAAGGGGGGCACAAGAAAAGTGGCGCATTGGGACCGATGCGCCACTTTCTTGTAAATATGCTCCTTAGTCTGGAGCTGAGTTCCCATGGCTGCCAGAGGTGAAAAGTGTGCCGATCAACATGGTGCTGACATGGATGCCAAAGTGAGTTAGTTATGAACATGAAAACTAAGCAGAAGCACAAAGCTGAAAGACACAAGGTGATGTCTGCACGGAAAAAGAAGTTGTGTTTTAGGTGTGGATTGTCACACAAAGGTAAATGTCCCAACAGATTTGCAAAGGTTGTGGGAAGGAGAAACATTTTGTAATGGTTTACAGGGCGAAGGAAAAAGTAAGTGCGTAATAGCAAGACAAAATGGCCACCTGAATGTTCCAGAAGCAATGTTTGATATATATCCACAAGGCCAAGCAATAACACCAACTGAGACAAATCAACACCAAATGAAGTCAAACATCATCTAAATCATTCACAAAAAGACCTTTAGTATCAATATCAAGTGAAAGTGAGGAAAACGATTGTGGAATGTTGATGTTTAACTCAGACAAATGTGCGCATGTGGCACTAGTTGCATGTGAAGAGAAATACCCGTCAAAGAAAAGTTGACATGAAAAAGCACCAAAGACAAACATTGCCTGAAAATGACACTGAAAGTAAACGGTTGTTCAGTACCTTTGATTATCAACAGTGGTGTGTCAATAAACATTATGCCAGAAGAGAAATATAATGAACTATCTCCATTACCGCTACTGACGTAATTGAAAACTAAAGTATACACTTGGCTGCATCAACGCCATTGAAAAGGCACGGTTCATTCGTAGCAACAATGAAACAAAAT
Source organism: Pleurodeles waltl (assembly GCF_031143425.1). Lineage (NCBI taxonomy): Eukaryota > Metazoa > Chordata > Amphibia > Caudata > Salamandridae > Pleurodeles > Pleurodeles waltl. The sequence goes on from NC_090437.1 coordinate 321,101,543, forward strand.
AAGGTAAAAGTGCAAGTGCCCTTTCATGTTCTTCAAGGTATGGTGTCAAGTGCCTGTTTACTCAGTTTCAGCACAAAGTCTGATATGGGGCGGATCTCAGTGAACTACAACATGATTGTTCATCACAACATAGTAAGTCAGTTTCCTTCTTTGTTTCAAGGTTTAGAATAACTTAAGACTATGAAAGTACAGTTGTATATTAATGACGATATCCATCCTGTTGCACAAAGATGCAGAAGAGTTGCATTTCATTTACAAGAAGCTGTTGAAAAGGAACTCAAATCATTACTTAAACATTATATCATTGAGCATTCTACTAGTCCAACGCCATGGGTTTCTCCCATAATGGTAGTACCCAAAAAAGACATTGAAGGAGTTGTAAGCATCTGTGTGAATTCATCAAGTGAACAAGGCAACTGAAAGAGAACGACATCCAGGTTCACATGTTGCTGAATGCTGACATGATAACACATTTGAATTGTGCGAACGTCTTCTCTCGCTTTGATTTAAATTAAGGATTTCATCAGTTGGAACTCAAGGAGAAGCAGGTACATTGCAACCTTTTCTACACAGTTTGGTCTATTTCAATATAAAAGACTAAGGGCTAGATTTAGAACTTGGCAGACGGGTAACTCTGTCAGAAACAATGACGGATACCCTGTCTGCTGAAATTTAAATCCCATTATTTCCCACAGGATTTATATTTCGGTGGACTGGATATCCATCACCGGTGTGACAGAGTAACCTGTCTGCCGAAATCTAAATCAGGCCCTAATTTTTGGTGTGTCATCAGCTGCAGAGATTTTTGAAGATGTTATTCAACATATCATATAGTCGGTCATGAATGCTTTTAATTATAGGTATGACATAGTCTTCGGAGCTAAGCAGAAAGAGCACGATAAAGCTCTCAGGGAAGTGTGTCATTTACTGGTTGATGCAGATTTCACTTTGAATTCTGAAAGATGTGAGTTCAATAAAGCAAAGCTAAAGTTCTTTAGCCATATCATTTCTGATGGGTGTATGACACCTGATCCCGATAAAATGTAAGCATTGTCAACTGCACATTCCCCCACAGGATGTTGCCATGTTACATTCATTTTATGGCGTGGCCAGTTACTGTTCCAGGTACATTTGGGACTTTGCTACTATTAGTCCTCCACTGAGAGACTTGACAAAAAAGAATGTTCATTTAATTGGGCATGTGAATGCGAGCAAAGCTTCAAGAGAGTCAAACAAGCTGTCAAGAATGCTGCTGAAATGGAATATTTCTATCTAAAACTTCATAAAGAAATTGTTGTTTACGCTAGCCTAGTTGGGATTTGGCGCAATCCTTGCACAGCACCGGGGACACCCAAATGCTCGAAGACATATTCTGGTACATGGAAGCAAACGTTTGTCCCAAACTGAACATGCTTATTCATAACCTGAAAAATAAAGTTTAGTAGCTGCTTGTTAAAGGTTTCATGTGTGTCATATGGAAAGCCTTTTACACTTGTGACAGATCACCAAGCTTTGGTGACCATCTTTGGCAATCCGATAGCCAAGATACTTCCTCGCATTGAACAATGGGGTCTATTATTACAAATGTACCACTACACAATTGTGCATCATCCATGGAAAGATAAAAACCCTGCCAACTACTTCTCCAGTGTGCCTAGAAAGTATCAGGGTACCCCTTCCAAGACAGCTGAAGCCTATGTAAACTTCATTGTGAAATCAAACACATGAGCTGCCATATCATTGGAGCGAATTTTATGTCAAGAACGGAGGCTCATATTATGCTTCTCTATCTTGCTTTAATTTTTAACAGCAGCAGTCAAGAACTACAACTCCCAAAAGGCTTAGAATAAAGAAGCCAATGGGAGCGAAAAACGTAAGTAAAAGTGCACCAATCAGAACAATGACAGCTACGTATCCCTACAGCTTGACTGCGACCAGCCCTCTTTCTTGCTGCTCGCAGTCAAGATAAGTCATACACTTTTTCTTTCCTACGCTTAGTTGTTATATTATATGTATTATTTCTACTTTTGTTACATTTAAGCTTGCGCGTTAGGCTTAATGTAGTTTGCTATCATTCTATGCTTGTTTCGGCTTATTCAGCTCGAATTTAGGGGGTTAACGGCTCGTGCGGGTTCCAGGCAGCGTTGCTGCCTCGAACGTTCTAACGGCCGCGTTCGTATTGAACGCGTCCGTTTTCTCCCCTCACCTGCGTCCTCGCCGGCTTCGCTCCTTCTCTGCCAGCCGTATACTGTCGTTCTCGACGCCCGAGTGTGCGGGCCATCACAAACAGCCCCATACCTCGTCCGCGAGGTTTTTCAACTCTCCGGTCTCCTTTTCCTTCAAAGCTAAGCACTCGGCCACGCCTTCTAGGGCATGTTTATTGATTTTTTTTCAACCGGCCCACAGTATTAACTGTTTCTTCTCAGGCTTTGCCTCACTTGATACATTTTTGTCATTCCTGTTCGCCCCCTGGTGGTTTCAGTCGGTATGGAAGGCCAAATTCCCTTTTCTGATATTTTAGGCAACAAAGATTTTGGAGCCTTTATTAATGAGGCTATGACAAAGGCTATGACAGCCACTATGTCTAAAATCTCGAAAAATATTGAGAGTTCTGTTCAGAACATGTTTTACAAATCCTTCATGGCCCATTCTGCGGGGGATAGCAGAAAAAGAAAAAACAAGGATTTGTCACGACAAAATGATGGCGCTTTACTGACTGGTGAAGTCTCTTCACCCATGACTGAGGACGAAATGCCTCCCGGGCCTCCTTCACAGGAGGGGAATGTTGAACAAGTACCTGGTAAACGTAAGTCCAAGACTAAAAATACTGTACCAGCGCCAAAACAAATTGTAATTTCACATATTTCAGACACCGACGATGACCTTGGTGATTCTGATGATGGAGACGATGATTCCGACGAGTGGGGTTCGCTCTCTCAAGCTTCCCCTCCTAAAAAGCCTAAGTTGGATGTTTCAACCCCTTTCTCCACAAAAATTGTTCTAGACTCGGATGGTAACCCCATGTTCGACCCCTCCTATCTCTACCATCCCAATTCCACAGAGAGGATTCCCCCGGCCCATGTGGGTCAATACATAACGTCCAGGTTAAGGCTTCCCCTGGATAAACAAACGAGAGCTAAAATGCGATCAGAATGTCCCAGACCTTCCCTCTCTTCTAATGTTACTGCAACCCCGGCGATTGATGAATCTCTCCTAACCTTTTTCTCTAAATTTGGCAAAGACCCCCGCAAAGGGGTAGACAAGGCCTGGTCAAATTGCCAGGACAAACTATTAGACTTAGTAGGTCCGTTGGCTCGTATTTTGGACTTGGCGGAAGCAGCCAAAACAGAAAATACCAACATCGACCCCTCCGAACTGTCTCTCTGGACCCAAAGGGCTTTTTGCTTGTTAGGCAATGCCAACGCGGCCATCACTCATGAGAGAAGGAAGGGGCTTCTACTCAAATTGGATCCCAAATTATCCAATCTGGCTTCCAGGGACCCTGGAGTGAAAGCTTGGGGTCATCTCTTCGGGGACTCATTTGTTAAAGACCTTGCAAAGTTCGTGGCTACCTTTTCCTCAATTGACAAGGCACAGCAGAATATCAAAAAGGTGTTTAACCAACGGGTTTTCGCCAGGGCCGGTACAGGCAGGAGCCGCTCTACCGGCCGTTTCACCCACCCTCAGGGAACCAGAGGCTCCTCATATGCATACTCCAATTACGGGTACCAAACCTACAAACCCCAGTTTTACCCTCAAAGAGGCAGGGGCTTCAGGGGCCGTGGACAACGCGCTTTCAGAGCCAACAAAATGCAAGGTAAGCCTTACCTCTGGCCTTCCTCCAGTGGGGGGAAGGCTAAGTTACTTCATTCAAAATTGGCGTTCTTTAACGTCCGATCCATGGGTTCTGAATACAGTTCAGGGTTATCGAATAGAATTTTATTCCCAACCTCGTCAGGTTTCTTTTCCCCCTCCGCTGAACTTTTAAAAAGAAATGTCTCTTCTCATCTCGGAAGAAGTGAATTCTCTTCTTTCCAAAAACGCCATTCAAATTTCGACGCCAGACCCCTCTGGGTTCCTCAGTTCACTATTCTTGGGTCAAAAGAAAAACAAAAAAATTCAGACCAGTCATAAACCTAAAATTCTTCAACCAGTTTGTCATATATCGACATTTCAAGATGGAGACGATTCTCCATTTACGGGATATACTCCTCCCTTTAGATTTCATGGTACGTCTAGACCTTCAGGATGCGTACCTTTCAGTTCCCATTCATCAGGACCATCGAAAGTATCTTCAGTTTCATTGGCTAGGACAAACTTACCACTTCTCTTCCCTTCCGTTCGGTCTGTCGGCACCATGGTGCTTCACAAAGCTGATGAAGCCAATAACGGCGCATCTCAGAGCTTTGGGCATCAGACTGCTGATTTATCTCGACGATATCCTCATTTTACATCAGAATCGCAAGACCCTTCTCTCCCATCTACAATTAACTTGTTCTCTTCTCTCCCAATTAGGCTTTCTTGTCAACCAGGAAAAATCAAGCATGGTCCCTTCTCAAAGAATTCAGTTCCTAGGATTCGAAATAGACTCCTCTTCTTCCTCTCTTCACCTTCCCTTACAAAAAGTAAATTCTATCAAAACAGAAATCCGAAGAACTCTTCGAAACACTCACATCTCTCTGAGATCTTTGGCCAGGATCGTGGGCCTCTTGTCCTCTTCGATTCAGGCCATATTCCCCGGCCCCTTGCACTATCGAGCCCTCCAAAGATTAAAGATTCGTCACCTCAGAAAAGGCCTAGCCTATTCCGACCTGATTGTTCTAGATCAAGAATCTCGCCTAGAGCTACAATGGTGGATAGACCTTTTAGACGCCTGGAATGGCAGAACCATCTTTCCGTCAGCCCCAGATCTTGTGTTAGAGTCCGATGCAAGCCTGACGGGTTGGGGTGCCCGCTGTGGACCAATCTCGACTGGCGGTACATGGTCACTAACGGAGTCCAGATTGCACATCAACTATTTAGAGATGCTTGCAGGTTCCTTTGCAATAAAGAGCCTGGCAAAAGGCAGGGTTCAGTGTACCATCCTCCTCCGTATGGACAATGTTTCGGCTGTCCGATACATAAACCATCTAGGAGGAACCAGATCGAAGCCGTTAGCAGACCTGGCAAAAAGCCTCTGGGGATATTGTTTAGACAACGGGATTTCCCTCACGGCAGAATATCTCCCCGGCTCCCTCAACCAAACAGCGGACTGGCATTCTCGTTTCCTCAGAGACTACAGCGATTGGAGACTTCATCCTTCAGTCTTCAAGTCTATCCTTCACAAATGGGGCCCCTTCAGTATTGACCTTTTCGCCTTCCGCCTCAACGCCCATCTTCCCCACTTTTTCAGTTGGCGTCCGGATCCTTCAGCATTGGCCTCCGATGCGTTTCTGCAGGATTGGTCACAGACGGTCAACTATGCTTTCCCTCCCTTTATTATGATATCCAGGGTTCTGGCCCAGGTCAGGCGTCAGAAGGCAACCCTGGTCTTGGTGGTGCCATTTTGGCAATCCCAAATTTGGTTTCCTCCTCTCCTGGAATTGGCAATCGATTTTCCCTTTCTGCTCCCCTCCTTTCCCTCCCTCCTCCTAGACCCTTTAGGGAACCCTCATCCCTTGGTTCTCAACAAAACTCTCGTCCTTTCAGGCTGGAAAGTATCAGGCCTTCCCCATCTACCATCCCAATTTCGGATGAAGCTTCCGACTTCATCAATAAAGCCTGGGCCCCCGGCACCAGAAAGGCATATTCTTCAGCCTGGTCTCTTTAGTCTAGCTGGTGCATGGCAAGAGACCTCGATTCCGTTTCAACAGATGTAAATTATATAATTAACTTTCTAGCTGCACAAGCTAGTGAAGGTAAGTCTTATAGGACAATTAACCTATATAGGTCTGCTATTTCCATGCATCACTCCTATGTCAACGGAAAACCGGTGGGTGAACACCCTCTTATTTGCCGATTGTTAAAGGGAGTAAAATTTTCAATTCCTCCTCTACCTAAATATTCAAAATTATGGGATGTAAATGTTGTTTTGAATTTGTTTCTCTCTTGGCAGGATAATTCCGATCTATCTTTAAAAATGCTTTCAGCAAAACTTACTATGTTGCTTTGTTTGGTGTCCATTAAGCGTTTATCAGATGTTAGAGCACTTGACATTACCTCCCGACAGTTTGCCCCTATGGGGGTTCTATTTTCCATTACAAAACGTACAAAAACTAATTTACGTACAGTTTTTTACCCATATTTTCCCGATCGACCTAAGCTATGTGTAGGACAATGTCTTAAGTGTTACGAGGAACGTACAGCCAATCTCAGAAAGTCCTCTGTTTCCCAGTTGTTAATTTCTTTCCGTAAACCGCACAATCCCGTGTCTGCTGCAACTCTAGCCAGATGGGTTCGTTGGGTTATGTCCCTGGCAGGGATTGATACATCCATTTTTGGAGCTCACTCAGTTAGAGGAGCCATGGCTTCCAAGGCCTTTTGGGTTGGATCCAGGTTAGAGGACATTCTGAGATCCGCTGATTGGTCCAATGATAATGTTTTCAGAACGTTTTACTGTAAACCAGTCCATACTGCTACATCAATAGTGATTAATATGCTTTAAAATAGCATAATATGAGCCTCCGTTCTTGACATAAAATGTAGATTTTCCTAGTAATTTATGACGGAAAGTCTTAATTTTATTAAAGACACGGAGGCGAGTATTATCCCGCCTCAACAAGGAGATGCTTCTGATTTTTTCTCTTGTCTTTCCCTCCCTGCAGCAATCTCCGCTCCAACTCCAGCCTCTACCTGATCAGAAGGTGGTTCTGTCAAGCAACAACATAGCGCCTAGACGACCGGATCCTCTCCAATACAGTTCCGTTGCTACCTACCGGATATCCTCCTCACTTCGTTTATGTTTGGACCTGATCCAGGACTTTTGTTCTCTGTCTTTAGCAGTTGCCATAGTCTTGTTCATTTTACCGTTGTTTTCTCCTAATTACTAGCCTTCTCGTATCAAGAAAGAGGGCTGGTCGCAGTCAAGCTGTAGGGATACGTAGCTGTCATTGTTCTGATTGGTGCACTTTTACTTACGTTTTTCGCTCCCATTGGCTTCTTTATTCTAAGCCTTTTGGGAGTTGTAGTTCTTGACTGCTGCTGTTAAAAATTAAAGCAAGATAGAGAAGCATAATACTCGCCTCCGTGTCTTTAATAAAATTAAGACTTTCCGTCATAAATTACTAGGAAAATCTACATTATCACTGCCATGAGTCAAGATAGTGACATGTTAAAACTAAGGGACATATTTATACTCTGTTTTCACCAAATAAGCATCATTTTTATTTACTCTAATTTGGTGCAAAACTAACTCCATATTTATACTTTGGCGCTACACCCGTCTAGCTCCAAAGTTTATGGAGTTAAAGTCATTTTTTGGACATGGAAACCTACCTTGCCTTAATGAGATGCAAGGTAGGCGTTCCCGTGCAAAAAATGACTCTGTGGCCTTAACGCCATATTTATACTCCCATGCAAAAATGATGCACGGGAGGGAGGAGGGAGCAAAAAATGGTTTAAAGCTTGCTTTGACCCATTTTTTAATGCCTGGGTCAGGGCAGGTGTTAGGGGACCTGTGGGCCTATTTCCGTGGTGGAACACCATGGACTGAGCCCACAAGTGCCCTCCCCAGGCCCCAGGGACACCCCCACCCACACCAGAGGGACAGGGGAGAATGGGGGACCCCATCCCAGGTAAGTACAGGTAAGTATTTTATTTTATTTTTTAAAGTGACATGGGGGGCTTGAAATGGGCCCCCATACATGGCACAGGGTGCAATGGACAAGCCAAGGGGACCCTGGTCCCCTGTGCTGGCTATTGGGGTGGTGGGCATGACTCCTGTCTTTTCTAAGACAGGAGTGATGTGGTATGGCTGTTTTTGCGTCAGAAAAGGACTCTAGGCAGGTTAGAGTCATTTTTTTTTTTACTCTAACCTGCCTAACATCATTTTTTGGGGCAAAACCCCCTTCATCCATACCGCCAGCCCCAGCCGACTAACGTCATTTTTTGTGTTACACTAGCCTATCTATTGCACCGGCTTGCACCATTCCATAAATGTGGTGCCCGGCTGGTGCACAGAAATGGTGCAAGCCGGTGCTAAACATTTTGGTGCAAAACTGCCTTAGTGCAGTTTTGCCCCAGAACGTATAAATCGGGGCCTAAGTGCCTAGAAAAATGGTATTTTGGTACCCAGGGCATGGGGTACTAAGGGTAGGACCCCTGAGGGCAGCAGCACAGACTGTTCCACCTTCTAGGGCCATGCATCCAGAATCACCCAGCACTGCCATTGCAGGCTGAGTGTTCTGATGCAATCCTAAAAGACAGACTCAACATGGCATACAGCCTGTGTGCCCTGTCCACTACACACAGCGGGCATATTTATACTCTGTTTGCGCTGGATTTGCGTCTTTTCTTTTTACGCAAATCCGGCGCAAATTTAACTCCATATTTATACTTTAGCAATAGACGGGTCTAGCGCCAAATTTATGGAGTGTGAGTCATTTTTTTACCGTGGAAATCTACCTTTCGTTAATGAAATGCAAGGTAGGCGTTCCAGGGCAAAAATAACTCTAAGGCCTTTGCGCCTTATTTATACTCCCGTGCAAAAATGGTGCACGGGAGGGGGAGGGCCCTAACAATGACTCTAGACCAGTTTAGAGTCATTTTTTAACGCCTGGCTCAGGGCAGGCGTTAAGGGACCTGTGGGCTCATTTCCATGGTCTCTGACCATGGAAGCAGTCCACAGGTGCCCTTCCTTGCTCCCAGGGACACCCCCTGACACCCTCGCCCACCCCTGGAGGAGACCCATGGATGGGGGCACCCATCTACAGTAAGTAGAGGAAAGTCTTTTTTTTTTAAAGTGGCATGGGGGGGCCTAACTTGGCCCCTCTACACGCCATTGTGTCCAGTGGCCATGCCCAGAGGACAGAAGCCCCCCCTTGGGCAGGGGGGCATGACTCCTGTCTTTGCTAAGACAGGAGTCATTTCCATGGGGGTTGTGTGTCAAAAAAGGATGCTAGTCAGTTTTGAGTCAAAATCTTTTACTCTAACCTGACTTGCACCATTCTATGAAGCACAAACCCCATTCTTCCCTATGCCTCCGCTGCCCGGTTAGAGTCATTTATTTTTACACTAACCAGGCCGCAGCACCGGCTAACGTCATTCCATAAATAAGGCGCGTGGCTGGTGCGTTAGATTGGTGTTAGCCGACGATAAACTTTTTGACGCAAATCTGCGCTAGCGCTGATTTGTGTCAAAAAGTATAAATATGGGCCTGCATGATAGGTAAGTCACCCCTTTGGCAGGCCTTCTAGCCCTAAGGCAGGGTGCACTATACTGTATGTGAGTGCAAAGATGCATGAGCAATATGTTTCTACTTTACCAATCCTGGGACATAGTAAGTGGACAGAGAAGTCATTTAATACATGGGCTGGACACTGAATAGTATGAGTTTCACAGATAAATGATGGTCACTGTTAACCCTGGGTTGTTTGGTAACAAAAGGCTCAGAATGATAAGTCAAAACTGGTACCAGTACTGGATTTGTTACAAAATGTACCCAGGAGTCGCCTTAGAGGTGCTACCTGCAAAAGCTAAGTACCCTGACATGGTTGCTGGCCGGTCACAACCAGCCTGCCACCACCAGATATGATTCTGGAACCCTGGGGTGAAAGATCCTGCTCTCTCTGTCTGAGAACAAAGCCCTCCCAAGGAGGAGGTGCAAACACCCCCTCCCTCAGAAATGTGCACTACCCTGCTAGAGAGATTCAAAGGGCTTAGCACCCTTGAAACTCAACCTCCAAGCCTGCTGCTAGAAGCAGATGGCCGCATCCATTGCAAACACCCTCTTTTGGCAGGACCACCAATGGGAAAACCACACAAAGGACAGGAGGAGTGGTCATCCCCAGCTTGGCACCACACCTAAGGTGATGCATTTGAGGTGAACCCTCCATTCCAATATCCTCCATCTTGCATGGAAAGAAAATAGCCAATCAGGTGTAGGGGAGTGACCTCTGCCCACAGATACATAATTGCACACAAAAATACTAATTTTATTAACCTTCACAAATGTATAACTTAAAAAGTACTTGCCCGATTTTGATGATCTTGGTCTTAACATTTTTATAAAAATCAGAAATATTTTTGTAAAGTTATTCTTTTGAGTGTAAGGTCTCACCTATTGATACTGTGAATACAACAAATGCTTTGTACTTCTCAAAGATTAGCCTAATTGCTCAACCAAGCTACCATAAACATTAGAGCATTAGTTAGTCTAGTTTTACCTCTGTAAACCAACATTCGGTTGCCTGGACCCTCTGCACAGCGTGCCTAATTTTGCACAATACATAGAGGGCCAGCCTCCTACATTTGGTGTAACAGCGGTGGAATAAAGACTTTGCATTTGCTGATACCACTTTGTTAATTTTGTGAGCACACAAATAACTCTCCAAATTGTCTTTAGCTGAATTGTTTTCGTTTTTCAATTGGCTAGAATTTTTTGAAATGATTGAAATAATTGTTAGGGCCCTGGTTAGGTCTCTACAACACTAGCAAATGTTTAAAAGTCCTTATTTTAGTTGGCCTTATTCAAAAATTGATAGAAAGGTCCCAGCTTTAGTAAACTAAACATGACAAACACAGAGAACCAGAGCCAGGAGCTCGACCGGGCCCCTTACCAGGCATATAGCTATGAACTTTTAAGGAAACTCTGTAGACTCTATCAAATTCCTACTAGAAAAAGCCCCAGTGCAGATAAGCTTAGGTTTCTAGTGGCCCAGAATGAAAAAGATAACCCCACAGATGAAATAGATGATAAAGTATCTGGGGAGAAGAAGACCCTGTGGGAAATGGGGTAGAGGGTAGCTCCTCTCACCTCAGCAATATTACACACACAGAGGAAGACCTGGTCATATCCAGGCTGACCAAAAGACTTGCTCTGGAGGCTCAGCTTTTGGAACTTGAACAAAAGAGAAAAGAGATGGGCCTAGGACCCATCTCTGTTGGCAGCATCCAACTATTGAAAGAGAGACCTTTCAATCTTAAGCTCCCAAAAGGTATTGTACATTCATTCACAGAAGGGGATGATATAATGAAATAGTTTTCTGCCTTTGAAAAAGCCTGCATTGGGTGGGAAACTGAGAAAAAACACTGGGGCACACTGTTAAAGGAGTTATTCTCAAGAAATGCACAGATATGTTCCTGACACTGAATGAGACATAGGGGGTCATTCTGACCCTGGCGGCCGGTGGCCGCCAGGGCCACCGACCACGGGAGCACCGCCAACAGGCTGGCGGTGCTCCCACGAGCATTCTGACCACGGCGGTTCAGCCGCGGTCAGAAGCGGCAAGTCGGCGGGCTCCCGCCGACTTACCGCTGCTCGGGGGAATCCTTCATGGCGGCGGAGCGCGCTCCGCCGCCATGAGGATTCTGACAGCCCCTACCGCCATCCTGTTCATGGCGGGAAACCCGCCATGAACAGGATGGCGGTAGGGGGTGCCGCGGGGCCCCTGGGGGCCCCTGCCGTGCCCATGCCATTGGCGGATGGCGGATGGCGGTAGGGGCTGTCAGAATCCTCATGGCGGCGGAGCGCGCTCCGCCGCCATGAAGGATTCCCCCGAGCAGCGGTAAGTCGGCGGGAGCCCGCCGACTTGCCGCTTCTGACCGCGGCTGAACCGCCGCGGTCAGAATGCTCGTGGGAGCACCGCCAGCCTGTTGGCGGTGCTCCCGTGGTCGGTGGCCCTGGCGGCCACCGGCCGCCAGGGTCAGAATGACCCCCTATGTCTCATTCAGTGTCATGCCAATGGCATGGGCACGGCAGGGCCCCCCGTAAGAGGGCCCCGCAAAGTATTTCGCGACGGGTGCAACTGCACCCGTCGCACCCCTGCAACTACGCCGGCTCAATTCTGAGCCGGCGTCCTCGTTGCAGGGGCATTTCCTCTGGGCCGGCGGGCGCTCTTTCGGAGAGCGCCCGCCGGCCCAGAGGAAATGTTTAAATGGCCGCCGCGGTCTTTTGACCGCGGTGCGGTCATTTCACGGCGGTACCTTGGCGGACGGCCTCCGCCGTCCGCCAAGGTTAAAATCACCCCCATAGTCTAAATCCTATGACCTCATGAAGGGTACCCTGACTGATGCCTTTGGATTTACATCTGAAGAGTACTGCATAACGTTCAGGGAGGCTAAAAAAAACCAGAGCCAAACTTGGATAGAGTTTGTGGACTAGTCAGTAAAAATGCTGGGCAGTCGGTTAGCTGGTAACAAGGTATAAGATTTATGAAAGAGCATCTGCTGAGTAATTGTTACAATGACAGGCTGCATTAATACCTGGTAGACCAAGGTACACTTTCCACTCAAGAGTCTGGGAGGAAGACAGACCACTGGGTCGAAACAAGGGTAACCAAACTACCACTTGTGGGGGAGACCAAAAGAAAGAGGCCAAAAAGCTCTGCAAGAGAAAGATGGGAGCCAAAGCAAAAATAGTCTACTCAAGGTCCCCATAAACCTGCAAAGGAGGGTGGGCCTAGATACTTCTCACATTCTGGGGATGGGTACAAACGAAAGACCTTTGATCCCAACAAGGCTTGGTGCTATGATTGCTAAAACAGAGGGCACCAAACTTGAGATCCTAGCTGTAAAAACAAAAATAATGCCTCTAGCCAGCTGGCAGTAAATGCAGTTGCCAATCTCCAGATGGAATCAGAAATGTTGCCTGACCGTGTCAGTGATCCCACAGAGGCAACATTAGTCACTGAGGGAGGGGTAGAATTATCCTCTGCTGCCTGACCAAGTAATATGCAATAATACAGGCAGCATCCTTTGATTACTAGGGAGAAAATGGAAGCACTGAGCAACACTGGAGCTAGTGTTACCATGGTAACTCAGCACTTAGGGCTACATGTACCAAAGGGTTTTACCCATTCTGTGTCTATTGGAAAATGTGTTTTTACATATGGCCCTTGGTCCACTCAAATCAGTACCTGGCAGGGAAGTCTTATTCTGTCACCAATGCTGACAATGAGACAATGTTCCATCCCATGCCTATGGTAACCTTTGATTGGGGGGAGTAGTAGAACAAAAAGAAGTGGCTGCGCCCTCATCCATCCCAGTAGATTGCCTGCTTGAAAGTGACTTGGAACATTTCCCCTGGCTGAAGTAGAACTGAAGACCCATGCAGCTGTGCTTGGGATCCCAGAATGGGACTATGTCAAGACTAGGGCACAGGGTAAACTTCAGAAAGGAAAAGGAGAGTTGGATACTGAAATAGTGGGCAAACCTCCCAAGAGAAAGGGCAGGAAGACTGGGGAATCAGCTTCCCAACAGATCACAAGTCAGAACCCCTCTTCCCAGGAAAAAGACTTGCCATTCTCAGAGGGAACAGAGCCTGCAGAGCTTGGGCCTTACCACCCAGAGCTCTTGGGCCCAGGGGGCGCCTCTAGGGAGAATCTGTGCCAGGGGCAAAGAATCTCTCCCACTTTTGAAGGCCTGAGGCAGCAGGATTCACAGGAAGACAAGGGTAATGTCAGTGATACTCACAGGGTTTATTGGGAGGATGGATTCCTATTCACTGAGGTCAGAGACCTCAAGCCTGGTGCAACCAGGAGGGTGGTATTACCTTAACAGTTTGGAGAGTTTCTCCTCACTCTAGCCCTTAAAATTCCCCTAACTGGGCATTTGGGATGAAATAAAACTTGGAGTAGGTTGGTTAACCACTTTTACTGGCCAGGAATGTCCCAAGAAGTAAAGGATTTTTGCCAGTCCTGCACTACCTGCCAAGCCAGTGGCAAGACAGGGGGACACTTAAAGGCCTCATTAATGCCGCTACCTGTGGTTGGGGTTCCCTTTGAAAGGGTAGCGGTTGATTTTGTTGGCCCCCTTGGCCCTCAGACAGCAGTAGGACACAAATATATCCTAGTGGTAGTGCATCATGCCACTAGATCTCCTGAGGCTATACCACTTAGGACCATTACTGCCCCTGCTGTTGCAAAAGCCATCCTGAGTATTTTTTGCCAGAGTAGGGTTCCCTAAAGAGGTAATATCAGACAGAGGTTATAACGTCATGTCTGCATACTTAAAACACATGTGGAAGGAATATTTTGTGACTTTTCTATTCACAACCCCATACCACCCACAAACAAATGAGTTGGTTGAAAGGTTTAACCAGATCCTAAAAGGCATGATTGGAGGACTCCCTGAAAAACCCAGTTTACCGCCAGACCATTTCAGGAAGAGCATACAAGCTGAAGCCAAAAAGATGTTGGATTTGGGTGGCAGTGAGCCCTCAGAGAGTCCCGGGGCTAGCACAGTAACTTTAGTCCCTAAACCTCACTCTAAAGGAGAGAAAAAGGAAAAAAGGTTTTGTGTGGATTACAAAGGTCTCAATTCTGTAACCAAAGCTGATGCACAGCCCATCCCAAGAGCTGATGAGCGCATTGACAGACTAGGGACAGCCACATATCTGAGTACTTTTGATTTAACATCAGGGTAAAGGCAGATTGCCTTGACCTCAGGAGCAAAAGAGAGGTCAGCATTCTCCACTCCTAGTGCGTACTATCAGTTCACTGTAATGTCCTTTGGATTAAAGAATGCACCTATCACCTTTCAAATGTTGGTGAACCAAGTCCTTGCTGAGCTGGAATCCTTTAGTGCAGCTTACCTAGATGGCATAGCTATCTTTAGCTACACCTGGCAGGACCACCTGATCTACCTAGGGAAGGTTCTTGAGGCTCTGCAGAAAGCAGGCCTCACTATCAAGGCCAGTAAGTGCCAGATAGGGCAGGGTAAAGTTGTTTACTTCAGCCACTTGATTGGTGGATGCCATTTCCAACCAAAGATTCAGACCACTGTGGCATGGGAAGCTCCCACAACACACACACCTGCCAGAGCATTCATTGGCTTGACTGGTATTATGAGAGATTTCTGATGTATTGATTATGGCACCATAGTTGCCCCCCTCACAGTTTTAACCTCCAAGAAAATGCCCAAAAAGGTTAACTGGACAGTGAGTTGTCAAAGGGCCTTTGACTTGCTGAAGAATGCTATTTGCTGTGCTCCAGTCCTACAAGCTCCAGACTATTCCAGGCAGTTTATTGTCCAAACAGATGCCTCAGAACTGGGAGTAGGAGTGGTCCTAGCACAGAAAACTGATAATGAACATGACCAGCCTGTTGTTTTTATAAGCAGAAGACTACTCCCTAGGGAACAAAATTGGAGCACCACAGATAGGGAAGCCTTTGCTGTAGTTTGGGCCCCAAAGAAGCCTAGGCCATACCTGTTTGGCTCTCACTTCATAGTTCAGACTGACCACAGACCTCTCAGATGGCTACAACAGATGAAAGGTGGTCCACCTCCCTACAAAGAATGAACTTTCAAGGTGGACACAGACCGGGGACTGCCCATGGCCTTTCCAGGTTCTTCCATGTAGATGAGGAAAACTCACTAGGGTAAGGGTAGTCTCATCCACTTTCGTTGGGGTGGAGGGAGATAGTGTGATAAAAGGCCACCTTTGTCATGGTTACCCCCCACATTTTGCCTGGTATTTGATGTCATCTCAGGGCTACTACTAACCAGGTTCCCTGGGCCCGATCTCTTTCCCTAAAACTGTTGTGATGCATTGGCATAGTTCGCAACGCCGTTAGCTTTCTCTATAAGTCCCTAGTAGCTACTGGGGGAATGGGGTACTAAAGGTAGGCCCCTGAGGGCAGCATCACAGATTGTGCAACCCTTTAGGGCCATGCATCCAGAAGCAACCAGCGCTGCCATTGTGAGTGTTCTAATGCAATCCTAAAAGAAAAACTCGACATGGCACACAGCCTGTGTGCCCTGTAAACTACACATTGCATGCATTACAGGTAAGCCACCCCTCTGGCAGGCCTTCCAGCCTTAGGGCAAAGATGTATGAGTAATATGCCCCTTCTGTGCCCTTGCCAAACCTGGGACATAGTAAGTGGACAGAGAAGCCATTTTAATACATGTGCTGGACACTGGTCGGTACAAGTTTCACAGCTACATGATGGCTACTCTGAACCCTGGTTTGCTTGGTATCAAACAACTCAGAATGATAAATCCAAACTGGTACCATTATTGGATTTATTGCAAAATGTACCCAGGGGTCACCTTAGAGGTGCCCCCTGCAAAAGCCAGCCTGCCACCACCAGACAAGATTCTGAAACCCTGGGGTTCTGGAACCCTGGGGTGAGAGATGCTGCTCTCTGGGTCCCAGAGCAAAGCCCTTCGTTGGTGGAGATGCAAAAACCCCCTCCCTCAGAAATGTGCACTTCTCTGCTAGCGAGCTTCAAAGGGCTTACTGCCCTTGGAACTCAACCCCCAAGCCTGCTGCTAGCAGCTGATGGCCACCCTGATTGCAATCCCTCACTTTTGGCAGGAGCAATGGCAGGAAAACCACACAAAGGACAGGAGGAGTGGTCAGCTACAGCGTAAAACACCCCTACGTTGTATTAAGCGATGTGACTCCTTCATTTCATTTTCCTCATCTTGCATGGAAGGGAAATAGCCAATCATGTGTAGGGAAGTGACCTCTGCCCACAGGAAGTGGTCACTTAGTGGGTGTAGCCACCCTAATATAGATGACCCACTAGTCACTACTAGGTACTCCCCTAAATGCCCACTAAATACCATATTTAGTGGGTATCCCTAGACCACGGAATCAGGTTCCAAGGACAAAATGAAGACCAGTAACAAAGAAGACACAAGGATCGAGAACTGAAGTCCTGCTGCACCAGGAAGAAGGTACCAAACCCTGCCTGCTGCTCACAGGACTCAAAAGTTGCCTCTGAGGGGTTTCATGAACATTGGACAGACTCTATAAACCCCCAGAGGACCTCCACACTTTGAAAATCACCAAAGATCTTCCTCCAGAGTGAAGGTATCACTCTCCTGTAAGAATAAAGACCCAATGAAGGCCACTTCACTGACTAGTTGTTGACCAAGAAACCGGACACTGCATCCAGACCAAACTCTATCCAACCAGCTGTGAGGACAAACTCTGCAAGTGTTCCACGTTTGGTGGCACTGCACCCTCCAGTAGCCAAACCGTGCATTAGCCCTAGGTACTGGTCACTTAACGTCAGACACCAAGAAGGACAGTCCATACCAGACTGTAAAAGGAACAAGAGGAAGCCCCTATCAAGGGACTTCAGAAACCACCAGGACCTCCCACCAGAGTGCCCCTGCTGACCTGCAAGTGACCCTCTAAGAGACCTACCTCCTGCTTCCAATGGCACCTTTGTGCAAAGCTCCTGGCTTACTGATTCACTCTGCATACGGCCACCCTGTTCCTTGCTCCGAAGATCCAGCTGTGCCATAAGGGTCCCTCAGCCCTTGCAACCTTGACACTCCAAGGGGACCCACCGGACCTACCTTTAAGTCCACCGGTGCAGTGCTTTTCCATGTGGTCTCCCACAGTTACCTGGCACCAGCTCCAGTGACTTTCTACAGCTGCTCCAGCTGAAACTGAACTTCTCCAGCTGGTCCATTGTGCCCACCGATGACCTCAACATACCTGCGAAAGGAGACATTAGTAAACATATTGCTTGATTTTATGTGCATTTTCAAACTATTTTCTCCATTGATTCCTATGGTGCATAATTACTCACAAAACAACTATTTTTTATTAAACTTCAAAGATTCATAACTTAAAAAGTACTTATTCGATTTTGATGATCTTGGTCTTAAAAAAGTTATAAAAATCTGAAGTACTTTTGTCAATTGGTCTTGTGTTATTCTTTTGGGTGTGTGGTCTCATTTATTGATATTGTGGATACGACAAATGCTTTGCACTTCTCCAAGATTAGCCCAACTGCTCAACAAACCTACCATAAAAGTTAGAGCACTAGGGCCCATATTTATATTTTTTCATGCGAAACTGCGCTAATGCAGTTTTGTATTAAAAAGTTTACCGCAGGCTAGCGCCATCCCATGACGCCAGCCGGGCATCTTATTTATGGAATGGCACAATCCGACGCAAAGGGTGGGCTAACATCATGGGTGGGGGTGGCGGTATGGGAGAAGGGGGTTTTGCACCAAAAAATGACATTAGGCTGGTTAGAGTAAAAAAAGATAACTCTATCTAGAGTCATTTCCTGATGCTATACCTTCCCTACAACATGACATCTGTCAAAGACAAGTATCATGCCCACTACCCCAATGGCCAGCACAGGGGAAAAGAGTCCACTGGGCATGGCCATTTCACCCAGTGACATATATGGGGGCCCATTTCAGGGCCCCCAATGGCACTTTAAAATACAATCAAAAATACTTACCTCTGCTTACCTATACTTACCTGGGATGTGGTCCGCCATCCCCTGGTGTCCCTCTGGTGAGGGTGGGGGTGTCCCTGGGGCCTGGGGCAGGCACCTGTGAACTTATTCCATGTTGGTCCATAGAAATAGGCCCACAGGTCCCCTAACACCTGCCCTGACCCAGGCGTTAAATAATGGCGCTAAGCAAGCTTAACGCCATTATTTTGGCCTTCCTACCTCCCGTGTACCTATTTTGCACGGGTGGATAAATAAGGCGCCTGGGCCTTAGAGTCATTTTTTGCCAGGGAAGGCCTACTTTGCATCTCATTAATGCAAGGTAGTTTCCTGCTAGCAACAAATGATTTTAACTCCAAAACTTTGGTGCTAGACGGGTCTAGCGCCAAAGTATAAATTTGAAACTAAGTTTGCCCTGAATTAGTATAAAAGAATTACGCTAATTCAACACAGAGTATAAATATGTCCCTAGATGGTCTAGTTTTTACCTCTGTGTGTGGTTGCCTGGACCCTCTGCACAGTGTGACTGGCACACTACATATAGGGCCAGCCTCCTACAGGTACGGTAAAGTCAGCTGTTCAGCTTGATGTATTGGAAAGGCTCTACCTTAAAATTGTCTTGAATTCTACCGTACGAGATTACTGTTCAACTCCTGACTTGACCACAGGTCGAGTGAGCACTGCAACTTTGAAGTTCGGGAGAGCATTGACGACCAAGTTACTTCAATGGACCAACCTAAGATCAAGTACTGAGTAAGAAACCTGTATCAAAGACTCGTATTGTAAATAGAAAATGAAGACCCATGCAGAGAAGCAATGACATGGAAAAGATATTATTTTCGCAAGTAGAAATAGAGGCCCATATTTATACTTTTTGACGCTAAACTGCGCTAACGCAGTTTAGCGTCAAAAAGTTTTGCGCCGTCTAACGCCATTCTGAAGCGCCATGCGGGCGCCGTATTTATGGAATGGCGTTAGACGGCGCAATCAGACCGGCGCTGCCTGGTTTGCGTGGGAAAAAACCACGTAGACCAGACAGCGCCGGCGTAGGGGGAAAATGGCGCATGGGCGTCTTAAAATGGGGCAAGTCAGGTTACGTCGAAAAAATCGTCTTAACCCGACTTGCGCCATTTTTTAACGACGCCCATCCCCCATCAACATGACTCCTATCATTGTAAAGATAGGAGTCATGCCCCCTTGCCCAATGGCCATGCCCAGGGGACTTCTGTCCCCTGGGCATGGTCATTGGGCATAGTGGCATGTAGGGGGGCACAAATAAGGCCCCCCTATGCCACCAAAACAAAATATAAAAAAAAAAAAATTATACTTACCTGAACTTACCTGAATGTCCCTGGGGTGGGTCCCTCCATCCTTGGGGGTCCTCCTGGGGTGGGCAAGGGTGGCAGGGGGGGTCCCTGGGGGCATGGGAGGGCACCTGTGGGCTCATTTTGAGCCCACAGGCCCCTTAACGCCTGCCCTGAGCAGGCGTTAAAAAGTGGCGCAAATGCGCCGTTTTTAGCCACGCCAACTCCCGGGCGTCTCTTTTGCCCGGGAGTATAAATACCACGTAAAGGCCTGGGAGTCATTTTTTAGACGGGAACGCCTCCCTTGCATATCATTAACGCAAGGAAGGGGTTCACGCTAAAAAATGACGCACATTCCGGGAACTTTGGCGCTATTCGCCTCTAACGCCATAGTATAAATATGGCGTTAGTTGGCGTTAGTTTTGCGTCGAAATTGCGTCAAAAAAAACGACGCAATTTCGGCGCAAACGGAGTATAAATATGGCCCAGAGTGCTTGTCCTTCGCTGAGAAAATGTAAATCTGATGCTCCTTTTCATAGTGAGCCATTTCATATTGTAACCAGCAAGAGATACAAGGTGACTGCCCACTGTCTGTGGAAATCCATTACATGATTTCTCACATTTCAGACAAGTGACTCATCACTCATCAGATACAAATGTCAACGAAGTGGCTGGTACAGAAAGGGCAATTGAAAAACACTCCTATTTCTAGTTTTCAATTTCCGAAGACATGATCAGGACGAGTAATCAAACATCCACAGAGGCTCATAGAAGAGCTGCAATTGGGAATACATTTGTAAAAAATTATAATGTTTTATTTAACAGAGGGGCAGATGTGGTGTCATGTGAGTTATGAAGGATGGTGCCCTTTTGGCTCCCAAAAGACTCCCTAGAACTGTGACAAAGGTCCCAGAAAGTAGTGAAATCAATGCAGGTTTAGAATGTTGAGTTGGTGATTACATAGATCAATAAAGGTGTGTAATATATAGCTCCATGTGTGGTGAAGGTAGTGGCTGTTACTCTGGCTGGGGAAGACGCTACACCTGCCACACTTTCAAGGGAGAGACCATTGTCCACTTCATATTCAAGGTTGCAACACACAAGTCCAAATGAAGCTAGCTGAGCCTTGAAAGTATATTCTCATTAATAATTTGATTGAACTCCCAGACCACAAGTGAAGATCCTTGCATTTCTGCTGAATCCCCAATAATGTGACTTCAAGCCAGTTGAACTGATATTGTTAAAATATCAATTATGATTGGAGGTGTCCCAAGAGAATAAAAGAATGGTTAGAAAGATGAATGAGATGGAAGTGAATCCCTTCTTGCGCCCTTGCCATGCACTGCTAAAAACGCCACATATTACATCAGTTATGATTTCTTCTGTGACATAATTGATAATATCACTGTAACATTTCCAATAACATTATGTATTGAGGGGGCACAAGTTACAGTTACCTTAGGGCATGAGTTATAGTTTCTTGAGATAAGTATAACTATAGTTACTGGGTTTCTAGGGTTTTGTGTGTGTAAAATCTGAACCTAACTATAACGTCCCTGTAACTTTGTTTTCTTCAGGGAATATATATAAGTATGTATATATAGCTGTATACATATATATATATATATATATATATACATATATATATATATATATATATATAGTCATTTAAAAAAACAAAGGTTACAGGGACGGTATAGTTACGCTCACATTTTAATCGTACAAAATCATAGAAATTTGCCTGTTATAGTTAGAGTTATCTCAAGTAACTCTAACTAGTGCCCTAAGGTAAGTATAACTTGCGACCCCACCATGAAAAAAATTTTCATCAAAAATTGTACTGCAAATATTACAGTGAGATTATCAGTGATGTTATCAAAGATGTCATGAGTGCCATCATTTTGGGTGTAATTAGCAGTGCATGGCGAGGGCTCGAGGTATAGTTACCTTAGGGCACGAGTTATAGTTACTTGAGAACACTCTCACTGTAACAGGCGAATGTCTATGGTTCTGTATATTTAAAATGTGAGCGTAAATATAATGTCCCTATAAGCTTTGTTTTTTTAAGTGAAGTTCTATGGTTGTTTTAATTCTATTCCCTAACAATAACATCCCTGTAACCTTTGTTTTTTTCTGTGAATTTCTATGGTTTTTCTAACGTAAAGTAGTTTTCACTACTCTACGGTAATCCAACCACTGCCGCGCATGGCCTTTGGCTGTGCATGGCGGTGTTTGGCCGCAGGGCCTGACCTGTGACCAGGCCCAGCCCTGAGGCCAATCCCCTATAAGCACCGACCCTTGCACTGGGCACAGTCTTCACCCGTGCGCAGAGGAGGGTGTCTGCAGCCAGACCCTACAGCCAACACCCCCTAACCACCGAAAACCACGATGTGCACAGTTCTTTGGCTGTGCACAGCGAGAGTTGGCCGCAGCTTCTCTGGGTGTGAGAATTAGTGGTAGAGGGTGTATCTGTGGGTGAGAGCCAGATTGTGTGTCTGGAGGTGAGAGTGCGTACATGAGTGTTTTACTGGGTGTGTCAGTGTGTGCAAGGGTCTGTGAGTGGGTGCATGAGGGTGTCAGTGGGTCTGTGAGTGGGTGCGTGAGTGTCTGAGTGGGTCTGTGAGTGGGTGCGTGAGTGTCTGAGTGGGTCTGTGAGTGGGTGCATAAGTTTCTGAGTGGGAGAAATTAACTTAAAGGGAGAAAGACAGAAAGAAAGTGAGAGGGAAATACAGAATTTTTTAGGCTTTAATATCTCATATAGTTAGAATGAAATATTTGTGTTCAATTTAAAATAAAAAAAATATTTATTTTTTTAAATAAAATATTTTTTGTATTATTAAAAAAAAGAGAAGTGAGTTCTCTAGGACTTGAACCCTGACTGCTCAGAATGAAGGTCTACCGACCTTCACACGGAGGTATGGCTTTTTCTTTTTTCTTTCTTTATTTTTTAGCTCTTTGTGGGCTATTTGGGACTGCGAGGGAGTCCTCATGGGCTCCAGCGCAGTCCCTTCTGATTTATTTATGTATTCATTTTTTATAATTTTTTATTAAAAAGCTCTATACAGGTTACCAGATACCAGCTTTTACGGCAGCTCCTTGCTTGCTGAAGCATTTCATCTCTGTCCCCTGCTTTATAGGTCCCGCTGTCAAAACCCAAAATGTTTGCTGTGGCTTGGCTGCAGCCAAGCCCTAGCAAAGAGCTTTGTCTCAGGAGAGGGCACCCCGTGACACAGCAGGAGCCGGCCCTGGTGGTGGTGGTCCCAAGGACCATCTGTGGCTCTAAGAGGGGGGGCCGCTCTGCACCCCTCCAATGAGAATAGCCCCAGGGTGGTGGTCCCCAGGACTTGGGGGGCCTCATAAGAACCCCGTTTCTTTTTTTAAACATTTGCCCCAGGGGGTGGTGGTCCTCGGGGCAGCAGGGGGCCACATGGCCCCCCTAGTGCAAGTACAGTGTTGACCCGGGGGTTGTTGGTCCATAGGGTTCGGGGGCCATGTGCCCCCCCACTTCTAGTACAGTGTTACTTGGGGGGTGATAGTACCGGGCACAGGGAGTGCCACACAGCCCCCACAAATAAATTGCATTTTGTCCTGCGGAGTGGTGGTGGTCCCTGGGGCGTGGGGAGGCCACAGGCCCCCCCATTATATTACAGGAATGCCCCGGGGAGGTGGTGGTCCCTGGACAGCTGGTGGGGGCCAGAAGGCCGCCGCTTCTTTTTACAAAAGCCCCAGGGCTTGGCCCACCTGGGGGCATTATAGTAACAAGGCGCAGGAGACAGGGGAGTCGGGGATCCACAAAGTCTCCACTCGTAAAATTTTAAAAATGCTTTTTAGCCCTCGGAGGTCCCTTTGGGACCCCACTACCAGAGCTAAGGGGTCAGGATGTTTGTACCCTGGCCCCTTTTCTTTATTGTTTACTTTTATTTTGGACTCGGCTTCAGCCGAGTCTCAAGATGGCTGACATCACTTCAATGGCTTCTGTTGTCGAAGTGTTATCAGCCAATTAGATCTCAGCACAAGATCGGCTGGGGTCACAAATCCATCACATCACATACCTAGATATACAAATGTGTTTTCCCCTTAATTTCTCAAAAACTACTGAACAGAATTACACCAACAAAAAAAGCACTCTTTCTGGACCAGGACCTCACTTCTTACCAAAGTTGGTGTAATTCCGTCCAGTAGATTTTCCACCATTGTTGTTCATATATATATATGATATATATATATATATATATATATATGATATGATACATATCACCTACTAATGGTCGCAAGTAGGTAGTTATAGTTAGAACCTAGTTTCCATAGAAAAAGCATTTGTGGAAGGCGCCATTTGACGAATCATTATGAAATTTTCCCCCCAAAAGTGCCCTAGTGTTTCTTGTTGCACACAAAAAAGTTTTGGGCTGATTCATCAACAGTTGGCCAGGAAAAAGGGGGGTAGTTAAAAAGTTGCATTTCCCATGTTAATTCCCATAGGACCTTTAGACACAAGTACTGCCCAACAACTGGACGGAATTACACAAAATTTTATAGAAAGACAGCTTTCAGTACGCAGGTTACGCTTTTGCTTATTCGTCCAGTACTTTAGGAGGTATTAAAGGGAAAACAAATTTGTACATCTGGGCTTGTGAATATTCACGAAAAGACGCAATGTAATTGGCTGACCGGAACCTGACTAGAAAGTTGCGGCTGCCATTTTATTTCAAAGGACACGGTCCCCAGTGGTGAAAATCCTAAATGAAAGTGGCACAAGAGGTTAGAGTGGAGGTACCCTGACCCCGGGGTGTGATGTAGGTGTGTTTTAGGGGCACATTTTGTTTATAATAAGCGTTGCCATGCTCGATATTCATGAAAATTCATGAATATTTGCAAATTATTCACAAAATATTTGTAAATATGAAAAAATTGGGAAGGAAACCCAGACTCATTCATACACTAATTCATTCACTTATACATGCACTCAGAGATTCATGCACCCACTCAAACACCCACTCAGACACTGATGCACACACTCACAGACCCATTCAGACCCTCATGATCCCACTCACAAATCCACGCAGACCCTCATGCACCCACTCACAGGCCCACTCAGACACTGCTGCACCCAGTCACAGACCCACTCATACAGTGATGCACCCACTCACAGATTCATTGAGACAAACATGCACCCACTCACATACCCACTTAGACACTGCTGCACCCACTCACAGACTGAGTGAGATTTTGATGCATCCACACACAGACCCACTGAGACACTCATACACACACTCACAGACCCACTGAGACACTTATGCGCCCACTAAGACACTGATACACACACTCACACACCCAGACAAAGACTCTCACAGCCACTCCCACCCTAGATACACCCTCTTACACCTATTTTCACACCCAGAGAGATAGGCTGCAGCCAACTCCCTTCGGCCATACGCGGCAGTAGTTGGAATAACAGATAGTAATGAAAATTACAATACATTAAAAAACACAGAAATTGAATGAAAAAACAAAGGTTACAGCAACAATATAGTTAGGAAATAGAATTAAAAAAACTTAGGAACTCACTGAAAAAACAAAGGTTACAGGAATGTTGTAGCTAGGAAATAGAAATTAAATTGCACTGCTTATAACATCAAATATTACATCACTCATGACATAGGCCCTCATTACAACCCTGGTGGTAAATCCCGCTTACCGCCGTGCAGAAGACTGCCAACATACCGTTGCTGCCGCGGAAATCCGCTGCAGGTATTACGACCCACAGCCCGGAATCCGCCACAATACAGACACCCACACAAGTCTGCCACACCAAAGGTCAGTGATAAACTGGCGATAACAAAACCGACACCGTCACGCCAACAGGAATACGCCCACACTATCACGACCCACGAATCAACGGGCGGTCTTTCAACCGCGGTAATCCATTGGCAGTACACACCGTCGCGCTCAAAATACACACACATATACAAAACACAACCACATTGGACAGTTCGAACTACACACACCTGATACATATACACACACCACACCCACACACCCAATCAAATATAAAGCACACACCCACATCACCCATAAACCCTTAATACCAGAATTCTGAAAGCATGCCAGAGAGAGACACTACCTAAAACAACACCAACATCCACAAGTACACAACACCATCACTTACACAACATCCACGCACCTCAAACAACACACACTAACACACCCCCTCATACATCACAACAGACACCACCTCACATATCACCCACACCACATCATGGCACCTCAACAACACCCCAGGTTTTCTGAGGAGGAGCTCAGGATCATGGTGGAGGAAATCGTCCGGGTAGAGCCACAGCTATTCGGATCACAGGTGCAGCAGACCTCCATTGCAAGGAAGATGGAGCTATATCGCAGAATTGTCGACAGGGTCAACGCAGTGGGACAGCATCCAAGAACTAGGGATGACATCAGAAAGAGATGGAACGACCTACGAGGGAAGGTGCGTTCCATGGTCTCCAGACACCAGATTCCTGTACAGAGGACTGGCGGTGGACCCCCACCTCCTCCCCCACAACTAACAACATGGGAAGAGCAAGTCTTGGCAATACTGCATCCTGAGGGCCTGGCAGGAGTAGCAGGAGTACTGGACTCTGGTAAGGCAAATCTTTACTACCTTATACCCACCACCCCACCTGCATGCCATCACATACTCCCACCCTTACCCTCACACCCATCACCCCAACAACCCACAGATACCCCACCAACACAACCCACACATCCCAAAACCAAGCCCTGCATGTGACACCAATGCATGGACAACCATCACCCAAGCATGTCCACTACAGAGACTCACTCATGCCCCAAAATCACCAATCACACAAGGACCAAGCCAATAATGCAAGCACTGGAGTAGAGGGTCATTCACCCATTGCACACAATGGCACACACAGATACAATAATTATGCATTTACACCCCAACAGGACCCCTACCCAACGTCACTGGACAGGAGGTGCCAGACATATCCAGTCCTTCCACAGAAGAGGCCCAAAGTGATGACAGCAGCCCTGCACAACTGGATCAAGATGACCAGTCTGGCCCATCTGGGACCTCAGGACAGTCAGTTCCCCTGACACTGTCACAAGCCACCACAGAGCCTCCCCCCTCAGGAAACACCAGCGCAGCACCCCCCTGCGGGCCCATCCCTCTGTCCCCAGGACACGTCAATCAGCAGTGTGTCCACCAGTACAGGGAACCCAGGCAAACCCACCAACTCAAGAAAATCAGGGACCTGGGGGCAGTGGCAGTGGACACACGGTTCAGGGGACAGAGGCACAGGATAACAGGGAAACTGGGAGGACTGCTGTGTGACAGGGGGAGGACAGGCCCAGGGAACCCACTCTCCACGAGTCACTCTCCAACATCGTGGGAGCTTACCATCATTCCCAGGAGATGATGGCAATGGTACTGGCCAAGTTTCAGGAGACCCAGAGGTTGCAGGAGGAACACTACCTTGGGATCAGGGAGGACTTGAAGTCCATTAACACCACCCTGGTCACCATTGCAGGGGTGCTGGAAGACCAGGAGGGACACAGTGGCATAACAAGGGGCCCCTGACACTAGCCTGGACAATGGACAGCCCTCCACCTCCGCCGGCGCTAGTCGACAGGAGGCACCACCACAGGAACAACAGGACACCAGCACCCCACCCCCTGCAAATGGAGAACCACGCAGCAAATGGTCCCTGAGATCCAGGAACAAGACAAAGAACATTGCCAAGACCCCCACCAGGAAATGAGACCCCCCTGAATGTCACCCTTCAGTCCCACTATGTCACCCTGTCTATCCTTAAACTGCCATTGCTCCACTTCCTATGCCCCTTTGGACAATGCACCTGTGAAACAAATAGACTGGACTCTGCCATGGACATTCCTCCACCATCCCCCTGCCCATTTTACAACCCACTCCACTTATTAGCACAGGAATAAACACACTTCAATCACAAAACAATCTGGAGTCAGTCTGTGCTTTCACAAATGTGTAATTGCAATTACTATGGAATATGGCAATGTCAATTTACTTGTTCACATACCAATGTAACACAGCTGTAGGACAACAGTAAACATAGCAGAGGGCACAAAGTGGGACCCAAATCTGTGAAATGGAAAGTCAAAGTGACAAGTCAGGGTCCATACACTAAATGAAAATGACACACATCTGCTAGTTCCAACAATAGAATGAGATGTGGGAAGCAGTGGCATCTTCTTGCCTGTGTCTCACTGGAAGTATTGCATGATGCTGTTATTTTGGTTGTCGATATCCTCTTCTTCTGCCTCCTCTTCTTCACTGTCCCCAGGCTCCACAGCTGCCAGAAGACCAACATCTGGCCATCCTCCTGCAGAAAACGCACCTGGAGTTGCAAACTGCCGACTCCACGGCCTTGATCCCATGATTAGTTCCCCACATACTCTGTGTTAAATAGTTACTATAAACATATACAACAGACACACCTACAACAGTATGCATCATTGCTATCTTGGAGTGAAAAAGCTTGAAACAATGTATTAACAGGTAACTGTCAAAACTGGTTTTGCCGATATCGCACATTTTTCTAATAAAAATAAAGAATGATTATGTATATATATATATATTTTTTTTTTCCCCCCACAGGGTCGTTATAGTTGGTTACCTTAGAGCATGAGTTAGAGTTACTTGAAATAACTCTAACTAGAACAGCTGAATTTCTATGGTTTTGTGTGTGTAAAATCTAAGCTCAACTATAGCGTCCCTGTAATCTTTAGTTTTGTAATGAATTTTGAAGGATTTTTTATTCTATTTCCTAACTATAACGTCCCTGTAACCTTTGTTTTTTTCAGTGAATCACAAGGGTTTATTTAATGTTAAGAAAGATGCACATCGTAATGCATGGTGGAGGTGGTGTTGGTTGCAGATCCTGGCCTGGCATTGTGCTGCCCCCACCCAGGTTTGCTGTTCCTGCCCCAGTTCCTCTTTGCCATCTGTTGTCCGAGTTCCTGCCCCTGCTCCCTCATTACAGCACTGTGTGCTGTTGTTCTGCCACTGCCCTTCCCTCCTGCCATAAACAGTTAGCTTGCTGCCCCAGCCACCTCCTCCCTTCCCTCTGTTGTCTGAGTCTATGCACCAGCCCCCTCCCTCCTGCCCTGCCTGATCTAATGTGTTCCTACTGCCCTCCATTGGGCTTGCTGTTCCTGCCCACTCCTTCTGCCCTTCGTTACAAAATTCTATGCCTCATGATTTCCGTCCTGATTAGCCTATGTGCCTAGCTTGCTATCCCCACTCTCGTTCCCCTGCCCTCTGATGTCTGTGTGCATGCAGTACACCCTCATTTCTGCCCATCATGTTCCATAGACCTGCCACAACTCCGCCTATCTACTCTGAGTGTTCTGTTGAGTTGACAATGCCCCTCCCATCTGCCTAGCATTGTTAGATGGCTGCCGCCTATCTCTGCCACCGCTACTCTGCCTGTCTGAGATCTATCCCCCTAGCCCCTCCCTCCTGTCCTCCATTTTGCTGCCACTCCCTTCTGCCCTCCATGCTCTGCTGTGCTGCAAATGCTCCTCCTGACTGCCCTGCAGGGTTTGTGGGGAAGACTCATCCCCTGCCCTCTCTTGTCTGTGCCTAGCCCCTACCCCTAGCTTCTGTCCTCCATGGTCCTTTGTGCATGCCCCTGCACGATACCCTCTTGACCACCCTAGCCATTGTGCTGCCACTTCCCCTCCTGCTTGCCATGCATGGTCTTCTGTGCTGCCATAGCCCCTCCCACCTGCCCTGTGTGGTCAACTTGCCGCCCCTGACCTCCTCCCACCTTACCTCCTTTGTCTGCGTGTGTGCCATTATAGTCTCACTGTTGTTGCCTTCCAAGGTGCATTATGCTACTAGTGCCCATCAGCCTGCCCTCTATGGTCAGCTCGATGCTCCTTCCCCCTTGCCCCGGGCCCAATGTTTCCCATGTGCAGGCCTCTATCCCCCCTCCTGCTTTAACTGGTCCGTTGTTGTGCCCCTGGCCCCTCCCTCTTGCCCTTCATGGTCCTTTATGCTGCAACTGTTCCTCTTGTCTGTCCTTTAAGGTCAGCTTGTGTCCTTGCCACTTTCCCCTCTGCTCCCTGAAGTCCATGTGCATGGCCCAGTCCCCTCCTTATTGCTTTCCAAGGTCTGTTGTGCTGCACTGCTGCCTCGCTTGCCCTGTGTGGTGTGGTGTGCTGCTGAAACCACTGGCACCTGCCATTTAAGGCCTGTTTGGTGCTCCTGCCCATCTCCCTCCTGCCCTCTGTTATCCAAATCCATGTCCCTGCCCTATTCCTCCTGCCCTCAGTGATCCAGTGTACCATACTTTCCAACATTTTTAACTTGGCAAGAGAGAGATTCTGGAAAAGAAACCTGGGTAATTGATTTTTCCCATTGACTTACATTGAAAAAGAGGATATTTTAGGCAGGAGACAGATAAAACAAATCCCTTTTGGACTTAAAAACATAAGGAGTCTCCTGCCTGAATGGGGTCTGTTGGCATGTCTGGTTGTACTGTCACTGCCTCTTCCTTCTGCCCTCAATTAACTGTTAAATTGCCACAGCCTTTCTTGCCCATACAGCATGGTTGGTTTGTTGCCCCTGCTCCCTTTCCCCTGCCCTCCATGGTCCATTGTGGTGCCCTGTCCTTCCCGCCTGCCCATCGTGGTCACCTTGTTGCCTCTGCACCCTCCTTCCTGCCCTCAATTATCTGACTGCCTGCCCCTGACCTCTGCCTCCCCACAGTATTCTAATGAATAAATAGATTGCTAACATTCTATATTTTTCACAAAAGTATGGCACGCCTGATATCAGCTTGATGTGATAAAAACTGTAATACCTAAAGCATTTCCTTTAAAAATTGAAAAAATGAGGGGGTCTTATTTCCATAGAAATTATGGTTAGTGCTCTAAAATACTAAAATGAGGACAAATTGCCCAACTTCCCAAAGAGTGACAAAACACTTTTAGATTATTTGCAATCTTTATGTTTTTTATCCAGTTGGTCACTTGATTATGGCCCTCATTATGACTTCAGTAGTCTTTTAAGTAGACCACCAAAGTCACGCTCGCCATTTGACTGCAAGTGTTGGTGTCCTTCAGTCTGCCATATTATGGCTGCTGGCTGCTCTCCGCCACTGTTTGGCGGGGAAGCCGCCAGAAGCCATACTGGCGGTCGGTGGTCTAGTGAAGCTTGCACTGTCGCCACAGCGACATCCCACAACACCGCCCGCCGTATTACAACATTGTAAATGGCGTGGCGGTGTTGTGTTGGCGGGGCGCTGGCGGCAGACCAAGTGCCATGGACTCTGTTCCCTCCCGGATGACCACTGTGACCACCAGGTAAGGTGATCATCCAACAGGGGAGGGGGGGTGTTGAGTGTTGTGTGCGTGAATGGGGCTGTGTGAGTGTGTGAATGGAGGGGGGTGAGGTTGTTGTGTGTATTTGTGTGCGTGTGTGTGCAAGTGTCTGTGTGCTTGTGTGAATGTGTACACCCCCCCGATTCATGCACACAAAACTCAACGCCCCCCGTCAGAGGTTCACTTTTCCTGGTGGTTGCGTTGGTCATCTGGGAGGGAATGGGGTCCACACCGCCACACCATTTACAATGTTGTAATACGGTGGGCGGTGTGGTGGTAACATGACGGTGGCGACGGAGCAAGCTCTACTAGACCGCCGACCGCCAGGATTGCTGCTGGAGGATTCCCCTCCAAATAGTGGCGGAGAGAAGCCAGCAGCCACAATATGGTGGTCTGATGACCGCCAACACTGGCGGTGATACAGCGGCATTAATTCGGCGGTCTACTAAAACGACTGCCAAAGTCATAATGAGTGCCTAAATCTCCCCATGCCTAAAACCAAAATGAATGTGTCCTTGTGTAATGTCACTGATGCTCATACAAAGCATTCCAAAACCTTCAGGTCAAGTCTGCGCTATATAAAACTGCAGAAAAGTTAAGAATTTAAGGGGCATATTTATACTCCATGTGCGCCAAATTTGTGTCAATTTTTAATGCAAATTCAACACAAAGCTAACTTCATATTTATATTTTGATGTTAGACATGTCTAACATCCAAATATTGTAGTTTGCACCATTTTTTTAGATGTGTGAACCTACCATTTGTCAATGAGATGCAAGGTAGGCGTTCCCATCTAAAAATTGGTACTAACCCCATAGCCCCATATTTATCACCCCGTACTAAAATAACGCCTGGGTGGGAGAAGGGGCTAAATAATGGTGCAAAGCCTGCTTTGCACCATTATTTAACGCCTGAGTCAGACCAGACATTAGGGGACCTGTGGACCCATTTCCATGGTTAAACATCATGGAATGCGTCCACAGGTGCCCTTCTCAAGCCCCAGAACACCCCCACCCACACCAGAGGGACACCGAAGGATGGGGGACCTCGTCCCAGGTAAGTAAGGTAAGTATAGGTTAAGTATTTTTTTTAAAGCGCCATGGCGGCCCAACTTGGGGCCCGTGCATGGCACAGGGTGCAAATGGCCATGCCCATGGGACACTGGTCCCCTGTGCTGGCCATTGGGGTGGTGGGCATGACTCCTGTATTCTCTAAGACAGGAACCATGTGGTATGGATGGTTTTGTGTCAGAAAATCATACTAGTGACAATTTTTGGTGCAAAACCCCTTCTGCCATACCGCCACCTCTACCCAGCTAATGTCATTGTTTTTTTTTATGCTAGCCCACCCTTTGCACTGGCTTGTACCATTCCATAAATATGGCGCCCGGCTGGCGCACAGGAATGGCGCAAGCTGGTGTTAAACTTTTTGATTCAAAACAGCGTTAGTGCAGTTTTGCATCAAAAAGTATATTTATACCCCTAAGTGTTTTTCACACTTCTGTCATTGGGCTGTACATCAGTAGAAAATGCTTTCATTTTTCAACTTCAATTCCATCAAGATATCATGCAGATGTATCACACGTTTGGAGTAAATTCAGAATCATAGCACTTTAGCTGCTCATTAGAACATTGTAGTAAAGCCGCTGATCACCAGGGAGTTAACTGGCAGTCTGCAGCTGGTGTTGAATGTCCATGTTTCAGTATGTATGTCAGAATACTTTAATGAAATGGAAGAGGAAGATATTTGAGAACTCACTTAAGACATGCCTATTTTTTCTTTCTACGGCACTAACCATAATTTCTCTGAGAAAATAAAACCCATTATTTTGTTCCTTTCTAAATTAAATGCTTTAAGTTTTACCAGTTTGATAAAAACAAGATGTCTTCACTTGTGCCACACTTTTGTCATAAGTAAGACTTAGTGTTATAGTTGTCCTCTAGAACACTCTGCGAGGCTGCAGTAGAACAGAAGGGAAATCAGCTGACATGCTGCTACTGTTGGAAGTTCATGTTTTGCGGAGAATGGCAGACTTCATCCTCATATGGCTGTGAAAGACACTGTGAATTTACCGAAAATATGCTCTCATATTAGCTTGCATTACCTCTATGGGAAAACCATGAGAAAACAATTTTCTCTCAAACATGATTCATGAAATCCCAGCAGGGTAAAATCACATTAGAATACACCACAATTCCCAACGTGTATGGTACCATAAAAAAATGATTTATATTTTAACTGAAAGTATTATTACCTTTTATACGTACTCCTTTTCGTAACCCTCGAAACCCGCCATTCATGCATTTCAATTGGGTGATATCATGTACATTGGTCACAGTATGGCTGCCATCACTTTCTTTTTGTAGTGCTGACAGCCAATAAAATATTTTCTTGCTTACGCGTCAAGAATTTTCAATTCTTTTAAGGACAGGGAGGTGAGGATCATGCTTCTCTTTCTTTAATGCATAAATTAACAGCAGCCAATAACAGAAAAAAACATGAAAAAATGACATTACTCATGAACCCAAACTCCATCATAGTCACACGCTCCAATCACCAACCACATAGATCCTTAAGAAACCATATCAACATTCTGTTATCCTCTTTCTATGCAGACTGTGCTGAAACAAAAAATAACAAATCGAGTCCAACATGACTAAAGCAAGAAGAATGCAAATCGAACATTCTTCACCGGTCGGAGCCAAACAATCACTTCCAGGAAAGGGACCAAATTCTAGATGATGACAAATCCGTCTTCACACCGGCTGCATCTTCAACTCTGAATCTCCAAAGGGTCCAAATTATATTTTGTGAGTGTTTTTAATTGTTTCCTAAGGATTCAGAAAAACCACCAATCCATAAAAACTGTATCAACAACATCGAGAAATTATTCACAAAGGGTGGGCAATAAAAATCAAATCTTAATCAGTTCTGAAGGCATTAAGAATACTAAAATGTACTTATATCTTATGTAGTGAAATGTGTATATTGTCACCAGAGTGGGATAATCCTTGCCTCCGTGTCCTTAACAGAATTGAAAATTCTTGATGTGTAAGCAAGACAATTTTTTAGGACCAGAAGCTCTGAATATGCTTGTTGAAAACTTTGCTATTACCTCTGATGCTACATTCACATTCGGTTTGTTGTAGAAAGATTTAAAATTCAATTCAGAGGACCAGTCCGCTGCTTTCATAATGTCCTTCAATCGGGACATAAAGAAAAGCTTCTGGATGCCATAGCTCTTCTATAATGTTTTTGTATAATTGAAACCTAGGCTACCGAAAGAGTGCACATAGCTGACTTGCCTCTTAGCTCACCAAAGGCATTGTTGTCGGGGTGGGAGATGGGGGAGTGAATGTTTCTAAATTCTGGTTAGAAAATTATCACTTTGAAAAAATATATTTCTTCAATGCACTGATATAATCTGGTGAACTAAGGTGAAGTTTCTGCGTGTTAATGAAATACACTTTTTGAATTTTGAGCAGACTTGATCGTGCTTTTACATTTTTGCTTCAAATATGTCTTTAAAAATGAAGGTGTTTCTTATGTTACATTGTACAGAACCCATCTCTCATCTCTTTTCTTAACCTTCAACTCACCTTAAATAAATGCTTGCCTGTTTATTTAATTTTTTTTTATGTTAGTGCTGAGTCTAGCTAAGAGCAGTCCAGTGCTGCTGGGCCGCATGTAAAGGTCAGGAGGGCCGCATGTGGCCCCCGGGCCGTACTATGAGTATCACTGATCTAGACAAAGTAGCAGACATCACTGGTCTAAAATGTGTTTGCAATATGATAAGCATCTGACCATCCTAGTATTAGCTTTCGTTCTCCTGGAAATGGAGAAAGATACTACTTCAGGGGAAAAAAGTTCTAACTGAAAGTTCTAAACCTCAAATGTCTGATATCCTGTTTCAAGATGTCAGAAACAATAACATTGTCAATTTTGCTGATAACTGTTTATGCAAAAGGTATTTGTTGTCTGGCCAATGGTTAAACATTTTGAGGACCACATTAATGCCCCACAATAAATAATATTGGGCTTTTGGAGGTTTACACGAGGGTATGCCCCTCATGAGCTTGCATACAATAGAGTGTTCACCCACAGGCTTGCCCTCCACTGGAGTAAGTCCCGAAGACATGGCCGATCTGTAGTTGTTAATGGACTTATAGGCCATGCTGGAGTCCACTAAGGAGGACAAAAAAATAATCATGAAGCAGACATCTGACCTAGAGGGATCAGAACCCCTTTCATAACACCAACAAACCCATTTTCACCATGCTGAAGCATACTGTTTATGGGTAACTAAAGCCCAAGTTTGGTCAATGTAAATGGAAGCCTTTTGAGAAATGCCTGGCAGCAAACCTCTACTCCTGAAACCCTCCAGGACACCAATCTGAGCTGGCCTTAGATTATCAAGGGATGTGGAATACCGGCTGGGTCCAGGAATAGGTACTGACAAGACAGAATCAGGAAAGGAATATAGCACAAGATCTCCAGAGCTGTAGGGAACCATGATTGCACCCTCCAGAGAGGAGTCACGAGAATTACCTCCACTTTCCATTGCCTCACTTGGGAGAGGACTCTGGGGATCATGCTGGATGAGGGAAAAAATATCCCAGATGGCACTGTTGTAAATTAGTAGCGATTAAATTAAGCATTAGCAGAAGACATCTTGTATTTAGCAACTATTATGAACATTTAGCGGAATCCATTTTGTATTCATGGCAGCCATTTTCTTTGCTACATGCTGCCATGTGCTCGCCATGTGCTCTATCCTACCTTCCTGTTAACTACTCTTGAAAATCTGTCTAGTGACAAGTTATATTTAGCATCTTCCACTTTGCACATGTCCAGTAAGGTCTGCAGCTGTTAGTAATTAGTAACTGACAGTAATGTGTCTACTAGTCCTTGAAAGCTGTTAGCCCCTCCTACCTGTCGACTGTGCATTTCCATATGACCTTATATGTTTATAAGTCTTGCTTCTATAATTGTACCACCTCCTTTTAGCCCCTGCGTGGGTATAAAAGGACCATGCTTTCTTAGTTCAGTGTGCTACTTCAAACATTACCGAAGGGTGCTGTTTGAACTGTAGTACCACATCATGAGGTTCAATAAACTTTGTCTTTTATTTCAGTTTCTGTGCCAACTTCTTCCTATATGGTCTGAGGACTTTGTGCAGAGAAGGGCGAACCCCTTGCACTAGTAGGCCTTGCTGAGGCTTACTTCAACAAATTGGTGCCCAAATAGGGACTCATCGGCGACTCGGACACCCAACGGATTGGTCGGGACGAAGGATTGGGATCTCGCTGCTGACGATCAATGCCTGAGGAGAACCGAGTCTTGGCAAAAACTGCGTTTTTCCCTTCTTTCTGATTTGACCATCCAGGTGGCACCGGTCCTCAACTGAGATCCTTTTTGTTCATTCGTTGTGCAGTGACCATTTGGACGATTTTAGAACTTGGCAGTTGGAACCTGGACGCCCTGTGATTGGTAAGAGCGGTTTTACGCCACTTGCTGTTGGTTTTGATGCCTTTGTTTCCCCACTTACTGTGGCTCTCGTGTTTTGGGTGACTAGTCAATTTGTGTCCTTTGAATTGATATATAAATTGCAATTTATATAGGCAGGTAATGAGGAGAATTTTCTCCAATTTAATTTTGATTTGAACAGCACTTTAAGTGCTACTTTGATTATAATACTGCATATTCTGCGCTATTTTTGGCTTGCCTGTTTTTAGCGCACTTCGTAGGATGTGTTGCTTTTGTAATGGTACCAATTTGAGACTGGAAGAATCACAACCGGCACCCCCAGAGGGGACGCCCGATAGAGATATGTATGTTAAACATGGTCTTTCTTCTATAATGTACAGCACATTATGGAATAAATACACTCGTGCGGATCCTGAGTTAAGTTGGCCTATGCATGGGTCATTTGATTTGCGAAAGATTGAGAATGTGGAACAATGTATGTGTAAGCGAAGGTCTAGGCAAGATATGTTTGACTGTGTACGAATGTGGGAGAAAGAAGTGCTTTTACGAGTGAAGTGTGAGCAAGCCTTGCTTGAGAAGGAGCAGCAGAAGAATGAATATGTG
This sequence comes from Pleurodeles waltl, assembly GCF_031143425.1. NCBI lineage: Eukaryota > Metazoa > Chordata > Amphibia > Caudata > Salamandridae > Pleurodeles > Pleurodeles waltl. Next base: position 321,138,667 of record NC_090437.1, read on the forward strand.
AAAGCATTGGAAATGAGAAATAAATAAATAAATTACTTAAAGGAGATAGAAGAGAAAGAACGTAAATTACAGGTAACTGGCCAATACACTGTTCGGCAACCTCTCTATTCTATCCTTAATAAACCGCACAATGATTTTTTGATACTAGATCGCCCTCCACCTTCGTATGTCATTCCTTCTGCCCCTCATGAGTTAGCTGAGGTCTCCGGCTCGGAGCAACAGAAGATACGAGACAGTCGCTCTATGTTGCCTGCTGACCGTGCGTCTGAGCTTAGATCTATTGCTCGTAAAACAATTCGTAGCTTTGTCTCTGCTTCTGAACTTTTAGACAACATGAAAGGGTGGACGGAAAAGGAGCAGCTATATTCTACTGAGGCATTTGGCACAGAAGTTATTGAACTATTTCGGAAATATTCTGATGAGTTAGAGCCCGATGATCGTAAGCAAATGCGTGATGGTCTTTTTGTTTTCTCCCAGGTGGCTGATGCAATCAGGAGTTTGGTGAAATTATGTGTTGTGGCAGTCCGTTTGCAAGAGGAGAAAAGGGCCGTGAACGTAGTTGCATGGACATTTCAGACCGGCGGGGTGCAAGCTTCCATCTTCGGAACAGATAAGACTATGATAGTTCACGCAAAACGAATGCGGGAGGCCGCGCCTTTGCATGTTCCTCCTAAAGGATTGGGTACAAGTGATGATAAAACTTCTGTTGATGCTAGAGGTTATTTTATTTATAATTGGGTGTATACTCCTTGGAATAGGGCAGATGTAATGGCACTTAAAACAGCATTACCTGACCGGCGAAAAAATCCAGCCGCCTTTTATGAGGAAGTTGAGGGAGCAATTAGTTCTTGTACTATGACCTTGGCTGACATTGATTTATTTTTCGGATTGATATTACCGCCAGCTATGTGGAGAACTGTTTGTAAAGTTGATGATCGTGTAGTTTTTGGGGCGTCATGGAAAGAATTAGAACGGATGGACGGGGATAGGGAACCTGCGAAAAAGCTGTATCAGTTGATTCTAGATCTTCCCGCAGCCCTATAAGTTAAGTTAAAAACTATTATTCCCCCTAAAAAGATAGATTGGACTGTTTTAGCGTTTTGTAAGCAAAAGGCAGATGATTCGGTCTCTGATTTCTTTACACGCTTTGAAGAAGCATTTCATGATTTTAGGGGCCAGTTATTGTCAGATGATACGGGCAGATATTTGTTTGTTGATAAATATGTCGCAAATCTGTTACCAGGAATAGCTAGTCGTCTAAAAGCTAGTGAAAGTTCATGGACTACCTCTACTCCGGTTTCTCTTTTGACTATGGCTCAGTATTATGAACATCAGGAATTAAAAGCAAAAGGTAGCGGGGATAAAAAGATTAAAGAATTAAAGACAAAGGTTATGTTGGCTCAAGCTTATGGTCTGCCTTTTAGAGGTAGTGATAGAGGTGGACGTGGATCTTATGGTTCTTCTTACACTCGTTGAAATTTGTCTGTTGATCAGTGTGCATATTATAAGAAATTTGGGCATTGGGCTGCCGATTGTCCAGCACTACGTGTTCAGCAGTGTTCACGTGGTCGGGGACAAATGAGAAATCGCTCAGGATATTCAGGGCCTAGAAGAAGCACGAATGATCATGCTAGGGTTGATACTAATGTACGAGGGCAGGATGGGCTTAACACTTTTGATAGACGGAACCAATACCAGATTTTAACTATGTGCAGCCTGATTTCCAAGATTCTGCTTATGCATAGGATTGCCTAGGATGGGATAAGGAATCAGTTGAAGTTCCAGTAGATCAGAGGGGTCCCTATGTTACAGCACATGTTTTGGGTTCTACTGATCAGTTTCTGGTTGATACAGGAGCTACTTGTAGCGCCTTGTCTAAACAATTGGTTCCAAGGGCTCCCCTGTCTGGCTTAACCATTACATCGATAGGTTTTGATGGAACACCTTCCACTAGCCCATTGTCACAACCACTTGCATTCCATGTTGATAAATGTACTGCTCCATGTCCGTTTTTGCTTTCTTCAAATACACCAGACAATATTGTGGGTCTTGATATGCTCAAGTATTTCAGGGCTACAATACGATGCTCTCCTGAAGGGGTGCATGTTATTTTGAATGATAATCATCCTGTGATGGAAAGAGTTTGTCTTGTTAAAGAGGATATTGCATTAGCTTCACTCCCTAGTACTTTGTGGGCTACTTCAGATACTGATGTGGGACAAATGATTATTCCACCGGTACATATTAGTGTCAAGAAGGGAGCTGTATTGCCACGTTTGCCTCAATACAAAATTTCACAGGCGGGCGTAGAAGCACTCACACGAATTGTGCATGATCTTATTGCAGTTGGAGTTGTTGAGGAAGTTCCGTATAATGTTTGTAACAGTCTGATTCTTCCTATTCTGAAAAAGGATACTGATACTAGGATTTATTGATTCATTATTGATTTACGAGATGTGAATAAGATTGTGGTACCACAATATCCTGTGGTATCTGACATCACACCACTTCTTATTTTGGTTCCCCCGACAGCAACTAAGGGCCAGATGTAGGAAACGATTTGCGACTCGCAAACGGCAAAAATGTCCGTTTGCGAGTCGCAAATGTGAGTTTCCTATGCAGAAATGCATTTTGCGAGTCGGGACCGACTCACAAAATGCATTTCCGACTCGCAAATAGGAAGGGGTGTTCCCTTCCTATTTGCGAGTCTGAGTGGTATGCAATTCCATTTGGAGTCGCAGTTACCATCCACTTGAAGTGGATGGTAACCCACTCGCAAATTGGAAGGGGTCCCCATGGGACCCCTTCCACTTTGTGAATGGACCCAAAAATATTTTTTCAGGGCAGGGAGTGGTCCAAGGGACCACTCCCTGCCCTGAAAAAATACCGAAACTAAAGGTTTCGTTTTTTTTTTAAGTGTAGCTCGTTTTCCTTTAAGGAAAACGGGCTACACTTCAAAAAAAAAAACTGCTTTATTTAAAGCAGTCACGAACACGGAGGTCTGCTGACTACAGCAGGCCTCCATGTTTGCGAGTGCCTTGACTCGCTATGGGGCCGCAATTTGCGACCCTCCTCATGAATATTCATGAGGTGGGTCATTGCGACCCCATAGCGAGTCGCAGTCGGTGTCTGAGACACCGTACTGCATTCCAAATTGCGAGTTGCAATTTGCGAGTCGCTGGGACTCACAAATTGCAAGTCGCAATTTGGAAGTTTGCTACATCTGGCCCTAAGTTCTCTGTGATAGACTTGAAGAATGCTTTCTTTTCGATCCCTCTTCATCCTGACAGCCGACATTTGTTTGGTTTTACTTTGAATAAACGATCATTTAGATTTTGCAGAGTTCCTCAAGGCTATACTGAGAGTCCTAGTATTTATAGTCAAGCGTTAAAACAACAACTTGATTCTTTTGTTTTGCCTAAAGGTGTGGCTCTCATACAATATGTCAATGATATTTTGTTGGCAGCTGATACCCCTGAGCAATGTGAAAAGTGCACTTTGCCCTTACTTTCTTTTCTTGCTTCACACCATCATAAAGTGTCACAAAAGAAATTGCAATATTGTAGACCAAAGGTAACCTATTTAGGTCACCTTTTGTCTAAGGAGGGCCGTGCACTTACATCAGATCGTATTCAAGCAATTTTAGACACACCAGTACCCTCTACTCAGAAAGATGTTCGTGCATTCCTTGGTTTTACTACTTTTTGTAGGCAATGGATATTAGGGTTTTCACACATTGTCAAACCTTTGCTAGCACTTTTGACTAAAGATACTCCAGTGCCCCTCCCATGGACAGATAAATGTGAGGCTGCTTTCCGGCAGCTACGACAAGCCCTTTGTTCAGCACCAGTGTTAGGTACTCCAGATTACACGAAGCCTTTTGCACTTTACGCACATGAGAAAGATGGATGTGCATTGTCAGTTTTAGTACAGACACATGGCGATAAGCAGCGTCCCTGTGCATATTTTTCAGCACTACTTGATCCTGTCGCTCGAGCGTTGCCTGGGTGTTTTTGTTCAGTTGCGGCGACAGCTGTGTCAATACGTCAGAGTGAAGGGATAGTTTTGTCACATAAGCTGTTGGTGTAAGTACCCCATGCGGTTGATGCTCTATTAAATCAAACGAAGACGCAACATTTAACTAGCGCTCACCTGCCAGGATATGAATTGACATTGCTGGCTCCTCACATTACACTGAAGAGATGTGCAACACTAAATCCAGCCACTTTGTTGCCATATCCGGTGACTCAGCCTCAGTCACAAGAAACACATGATTGTATATTCCTTACCGAAGAACAGACAAAGGGTCGTATTGATTTGCAAGATACACCCCTTCCAGATGTAGATGGGGAATTGTGGGTTGATGGGTCTTGTTTGAAGTTGCCAGACCGTACGACCTCAGCTACATATGCAATCACCACAATACACACAGTAGAGGAGACAGCTCGTATACCACAGAAGTCAGCTCAAGCAGCTGAACTAATAGCTTTGACACAAGCATGTGAGCTTAGTACTGACTTATGTGTGAATATTTATACAGACAGCCGCTATGCTTTTGGAGTGGCTCATGATTTTGGTTTGCTTTGGAAGGAGAGAGGCTTTCTCACATCCCACGGGATGCAGATAATGCACAGAGAATTAGTGCATAACCTCTTGACTGCATTGACATATCCAAAGAAAATAGCTATTGTGAAATGTAGTGCACACAAGAGAGTGACCGATAGGATAGGGCAAGGTAATGCCCTTGCGGACCGCGTAGCACGTGAGACTGCGATGCAGCGAAGTACTACTTATATGTATGTAGTGAAGTCACAAGCTGAACGTTGGCATAATGCTAGACAAGACATATTAGATATACAGAAATCTGCTTCTGTGAAAGAACGTGAACAATGGTCTGAAGAAGGAGAATTGGATGATGAGGGCTGTTGGCGGAATAAGCAGATGGATAAAAGGAAATTGCCTATAGCTTTTGTACAACCTATGGTTCAGATGGGACATGGGCTGGCACATGTTGGAGCTTCAACAATAACGAAGTTGCTTACGCAAGTTGGGGAGCATCCAGAAATTTCCAGTACCGCTAAGAGAGTAGTACAGTCTTGTTTGATCTGTTTACAATACAATCCTGGAAAAGGGACACAAACTCCTGCGGGAGGGTTTGCTACACCAACTGCATCTTTCGAAGTTTTACAAATGGATTATATTCAGCTTGAACGCTGCAGCAATTTAAAGTATGTCTTGGTGGTGGTATGTGCCTTCAGTAAATGGATAGAGGCGTACCCCACAAGGGATAATACTGCCATTACCACAGCGAAGGTGCTTTTGAAATAGTTTTTCCCTAGGTTTGGTGTTTGCAGACTTTTATGGAATGATAACGGACCTCATTTTGTTGAGGAAGTTATTAAGTATGTCCTGAAAGGATTAGGCATCAAACAGAAGTTCCATGCGGTTTTCCACCCACAATCAGCAGGGTTGGTGGAAAGGTATGATGCTACTTTGAAGCTGAAGTTAGCAAAGATACAGGCTTCTACATCTCTAACTTGGCCGGATGCATTACCGTTGGCATTATTGTCTATTAGGTCAGTGCCACACTCTCGAACAGGCCTTACCCCCTATGAAATAGTATTTGGAAGGTCAATGAACATTTGGGGAGTTCCTAAGCCAAATTCTGTATATGATGTACCTTGTGTCCTGATGAATGATTATTTTGCACAGTTAACCGACAATTTGGTTTGTATTCATCAACAGGTTCGAGAAGCACTTCCTGACAGATCTACAGGTGAAGTCTATGAACTCCGACCTGGTGACCAGGTGATGATTAAGTCCTTTGAAAGATCAAGCAGCTTGGAACCAAGGTGGCGAGGCCCAGAGCAGGTGCTCCTTGCGACAAGGACAGCAGTTCGAGTGACAAACCGAAATAATTGGGTCCATAGTACTCACTGCAAGAGAGTGCTACCTACCTTGGTGGAACCTGCTGTGCTGACTGATCATCGAGAGGTTTTGACTACAGCGAAAGGCTGTGCTATATCACCCGAAGAATCTGCGGAGTTCTTCCCGGAGTATACGATTTCTGGAGTATTGCGATATAATTTGAGACCGAGGAAAGAATCTGTGGTGCCGGAGAAAACTGGTTGAGCTACTGCTCTGGGTTAGTGAAACGGGGAGCCAATGTGGCAAGGGGGGGGGATCAGCCATGCATTAGAGTAGTGACACCCGTCTTGGCCCGTGGTGAAGAAATCAGCGGCTGCCCAGGGATAAGAGCTCCAACGATTGTTTTTAATTAATTTCTGGAAGGGTCGATTATCACTGTTGCTAAAATGAATAACAAAGTGATCATTAGTACTATGGGGTTTGTTGTTGTTTTGGTGGTTATAGCAATAATCACCTGGTTTGTTGAAAAGAAGGCTCCTGATCGTGAGTTTTTTGTTGCCACTACTCCAGTACCAGAGGATCACTATTACTTTACGCTTCCTTATCATGAGCAGAAGCACCGTCAATCGTACTTCAATAAACTTTCATTCAGATGTTGCATCATATTCATAATGCTACAAATACTACTAACTGTTGGGCATGTGGAATGATACCTGCGCATCAAAAGAAAGGAGGAACACCTTTCGTTCCTCTTCCTTTTTCACACAATGGTTCTTGTCAAGCTTGGTATACGCTTTTGTTTGCATCTGGAAAACGTACAGAGGGCGGACTTATTTTTTGCCTTAATAAAGTATACTACCAAGACAAAGATGGGTATCCCCAAGCCAAAGGAACTAAATGGGAATGGGAAGAGTATCAACCGGACAATGTTTCAATACCATATGTCTTCACAAATATACAAGACTCTGACAAGAAAGAACAATTTGTGATTTCTGTTACAAAAACTAAAGCAGATTTATGTATACGTAGCATTGGGCGAATTCCAGTAGGGATAAGCGATTGTACCTTGATTTTAACTATTGAGGGTGTAAATAATAGTAGTTTTACAGCTTCACATAATACATATTTTGTTTGTGGTAACTATGGATATTACCATCTACCTGTTGGGTGGTCAGGTGTGTGTTATGTATCTTTTCTATTACCCCCTGTGTTTTTGGCACCTGCATCATATCACCGAGATTTAAAACTGTTCAATGACATCATTAAAAATAGATATAAAAGGACAATAAGTGAGGAATCCCAGGACAAGGGCAGAGGAACACTACAATGAGGCCCATGGGCGAACTAGGAAGAATATAGAGCGGACCTTCGGCCTCCTGGACAGGCACATAATACTCACCTATAGACTGGGCAGGGCCACAATCTTGTGCAGGTCCTATTAGTGGTCCATTTCCTGGCAACTGGCTCTTTCCAAGTGACAGTGGGCTTGGCTGCAGTAATATCACAGCCAATGTTCTCAATTGTGCTGGCAAGGGTTTTGGCTGCCCTACTCAAACACATGTGCAGCTACATCGCTTTCCCGCAAGTGGATGATTTGGCCAATGTGAAGGCTGTTTTTTATGCAATGGGACATATTCCAAATGTTACTGGGGCCATTGATGGAACACATATAGCATTTGTTCTCCCCGGGCCAATGAACAGGTGTTCAGAAATCGGAGGACTTTCCACTCACTCAATATGCAAATGGTGTGCCTGACTGACCAGTAGATCTCCCAGTCACTGCCAGGTATCCTGGGTGGGTGCATGACGCCTTTGTCTTGAGGAACAGCATCATCCCACATGTGATGGCACAATTACAGAGTCACAGGGAGTGGCTTATAGGTGAGCGTGAGTCCCCACCCAATGTATGTCAGTGTATGGCTTCAGGAGTCATCCCCCATGCCGTTGTGCAAGACTAATGTTTGTCCCTCACTTCTTGCAGGTGACTCTGGCTACCCAAATCTGTCCTGGCTCTTGACCCCTATAAGGAATCTGAGGACAGGGGCTGAGAATAGGTATAATGATGCTCATGGGTGAACCACGAGAATAATTGAGAGGACCTTTGGTCTCCTGAGGGCAAGGTTCAGATGCCTCCATCTGACTGGTGGATCCCTCTGCTACTCCCCTGAGAAGGTCCGCCAGATAGTTGATGTATGCTGCATGTTGCACAACCTGGCCATCAGATGACATGTGCCCTTCCTGCAGGAGGAGGAGGGTGAAAATTCTCCTGTAGCAGCAGTGGACCCTGAGGACAGTGAGGATGAGGAGGCAGAGGGTGAGGATGTGGACAATAGAACATCAGTTATATGGCAGTACTTCCAATAACACACAGGTAATACAGTGGAAGTGACCATTCCTCTGATTATTTATTTTACTGTGTGGCTGTAGCATGATGTCAGTCATTCCCTTAGCATCCCAACTGACTGTCACCTATGCCTTCCCATTTTGCAGATGTTGGTGTGGTTACAACTGTGTACTGATGTGATGACTACAAACTGCTACTGGCTATTTTTTAGATAGAATCACAAAGTTCAGGACAATTGCACAAGATGAAACAGTTCAACACATTGCACATTTTTGTTAGAGAAAGCACTATCACTCAAGTTGTGTTCAAGGGTGTTTGTTGAAGTGAAAATTTAGAAGGAATAGTGCAATGGAATGGGGTGATGGTAGAGGTAAATCCAGGATATTGGTCAAGTCTGTTTGTAGCACAGGTCCAGTGTCCAAGGGGCCATAGGAAGGGGAGCAATGGCAGTTCAAAGTGGACAAGGTGACAGAGTGGAACACAAGGGGGACATTCAGGAGGGTCTCATTTCCTAGCGGTGGTCTTGCTCTTGGCAAGTGTCTCTGGTGTCTGTCTGGGTCGCAGGGAATGTTTGCAGGGTGCTTCACCTTCTGCAGGGGGAAAGGTGCTGGTGGCCTGTGGGTCCTATGGCAGGGCATCTTGTCCACTGGCTGCAGCAGATGTGGAGGGCTGTTCAGTTGACTGGCTAGTGGTAGCGGCACACTGGTGTGCTGTGTAGTCCCTCATTATGTTGGCCATATCACCCATCACCCCTGCTATGGAGACCATGGTGATGTAGAGGGCTTGCAATTCTTTCCTGATCTCCTGGTGGTGTTCCTCATGCAGCCGCTGGTTCTACTGCATGATGTCTATCACCTTACCCATCTTGTCCTCGGCTTGTTGGTAAATCCCCAGGACATTGGTGAGTGCCTCCTAAGCCGGCGGTTCCCTGGGCCTGTCCTCCCCTCTGGTGCACAGCTGTCCTCTGTGTCCCCCTGTGTCTGTGTCCCCTGAACAGTGTGCCCACTGCCACTGACCCCAGGATCCTGATTGTCTTGGCTGTGAGGTGTGGACTGGGGTCCCTGTACAGGTGGGCACACTGGTGATTGACGTGTCCTGGGGACAGAGGTGTGGGGGCGTTGGGTGGCTGCTGTGGTGTTGGACATTTATGGGGGAGGCTCTGTGGTGAACTGGGTGTGGGCTCGGTATCCGACTGACCAGTGGTCCCTGATGGGCCAGGGAGTTCATTCATATCCAGTAGTCCAGAGTTTCCTGTCATCACTGGGGACATATTCTGCATCCCTAGCTTCCTCTTTAATGTTGCTGTTGCCCTGCCATCTTTGTTTGTGTTTGGTGATGTACTGTGGAATTGTTAGTTCTCCAAACTGTGCATGCATTGGTGGTGGGTGTACATGCAAGGCTGGGAGGGATGTGCATGCAGTGGATATGGCATGCAGGGCTTGGCATTTAGGATTGTTTTTTGTGTTGGTGCACTGTGTGGGATTGAGTGGAATTATGGGTGTCAGGGTGAGGGGTGGTGCTAGCATGCAAGTATGGGGGGATGGGTAGTAAATATTGACTCACCAGTGTCCAGTCCTCTGGCAACTCCAGTGAGTCCCTCAGGATGCAGGATTGCCAAGACATGCTCCTCCCATGCTGTCAGCTGTGGGGGAGGAGGTGGGGGTCCACCGCCAGTCATCCGGGTAGCGAGCTGGTGCTTTGCTGCCATGGAACATACCTTCCCCCGTAGGTCGTTCCACCTCTTCCTGATGTTGTCACTTGTTTGTGGATGGTGTCCAACGGTGTTCACCACGTCCACAATTCTCCGCCATAGCTCCATCTTCCTTGCAATGGAGATTTGCTGTACCTGTTCACCAAACAGCTGTGGCTCTACCCTGACTACTTCCTCCACCATGACCCGCAACTCCTCATCAGTGAAACGGGGGTGCCTTTGTAGGGACATGCGTGTTGTGTGGTGTGTGTTGTGCAGTGGGTGCTGAGTAATGTGGCGGGGTGGGGTGCATGACAGATGAATGGGTGTTTGTGGTGTGTGTGTAGTTGTGTCTATGATTTGCTTGCCTATCTCTTGGTTATTTTTCGTGTTAGGAAAGGGTGGGGGGTAATGTGGGCGAGTGTTTTATAGTGCTGTGGTGGGTGGGTGGATGTAGTGTGTGTATCAGTGTCAGCTGTGTGTTTTTAGTATTGGCCAATGTTGTTTGTTTTATATTTGGGTGTCCATTCTGACCGCGTCAGTGTACACTGCCAATGGTTTACCACCATTGAATGTCCGCTGTGGTGATTCGTGGGTCATAATGTGGAGGGTGCTGTTTCATTGGCATAACGGTATGGGTGTTCATACCAACACTTTAACAATAACCTTTGGTCTGGAGGATATGTGTTTGTGGCAGTATTCTGTCGATTTAGGGTGTATGTGTCATAATATGGCAAACAAATGTTTGACTCCATGAGGGTATGTTGGTGGCCTTCACCGCGGCATTTACCGCCAAAGTCATAATGAGGGTCTCTGTGACTAAAGACACATCACAATTCCTAAACGTAGTAGATGTGTCACAATACACAAAGACATGCTGGCTGTGTAGGTGGTGTTTATTTACAAGTGTCGTAGTGCAATATTTACAATGTCCAGGTCCGTGACCACATTAGTGAAATCCATACAGTTGTGACACAACACAAGTCCAAGGTTGAGAAACATGTCATGGGATATGCTTGGGTAAAGTATTGTTCAGTGCAGGGGAACATGAATTGCCAATTGAAAAGGGAGAGACCTCCGATGTGTGTGGTGTCTCCTCTGCCCTAGATGGTGGTGGTAGGGAGGTAGAGGGAGCCCCACACACTTCAGTGGTTGGAGATGTGGACTCCCAATTCCTGGCAGCTGCCATCTGTGGAACTACATATGGCATCACTGCAGCAAGGAGGATCTGCTGATTTTTTAAGATAGCAGCAGTATCCCTGTGGTAGGCAGCCATGTCAGCCCTGAAAGAGGCCACTTCCCAGTGCATGGAGTCCAGCTTGTCCTCAATCCCGCTGCTGCCAGCTTGGTAGAGCTGTTTTTGTGGCCTCTCCCTCATGGCAGCAACAATGTCCCTCAGACACTGCTGGACTCCATGCATTGGGGAGTGTGTCCCTTGTTTGGCTGCTGTCTCTTCAGTGGCAGTAACAATGCACAAGCGCATACCCTCTAGGCTGGCTGCCATTGTTTGCATCCCCACTTGGCAAACTTTTGCTGGACTCCTACCACTGTCCTCTCAAAGCTGGTCCATGGAGTCCTCCACTGTGTCGGTGCTGGCAGGTCGTACTATTGGGGTGTTGGGTGGGACCTCTGGGATGGCTGCTACATCAATACTCCTCCTTGCGACTGGAGGTGGTCTCTGGAGGGATACGAGGACTTCTTGGAGGGTCTCTTGGCTGATGGTTCTCAGCTGGTCATCCAGGTCATCGGGGTACTCCAGGACCGGCTGATCTGTAGGAGATCCATCATCCTCTGCAATGAGATGGTGTAAAATCAGTCTATTTGTGTTGTGGCAGTTGATATGTCACGTCACTGACATGCTATTAGAGGTTCATTGTCATCTTAGTTCCTAAACATTGTTCCTGTACATCATGGTTGCAGTCACATCTTCTAGGTGTGATGTATATCCTTTTTGTGGCTTGACCCCATCTTGTCGTTGTCAACCCTCCCTATGCATCCATTTGCATTGTGAGGCCTTGCAATGGGTGTTGCTGTGCCCATGCCACAGCACCACACATGACAATTTTCCCCGTCCCAGTCTTACATGTTTCACATACACCCATGCAGTGCTGAGATCTTGCATCACACCAGGGATGCCATTGCCAGGACACTATGCTCTTGTTACCATTGATAGCTCCTCATGTTGATGTTTGCGTGTGTGCGCTACATTGCATAGCACTCATGGACCTAGCAGAGTTACATTTCATCTTCTGTCTGTGCAGGTGGGTTTGCCTTCCTATGTCCTCCCCCTCAATGCAGCGCTCCTTGATGCTTGATACATGAGATGCAGCAGCATGGTGGCAGTGCAGCTAATTTGACACAGACACAGGGGTAGACCCAGGGATGGCCAGCATGGGTATACGATTTCTGCTGTACACATCATTATGTATGTGACAGTGCCTGATGGCAAATGAGTCTATGGACATAGCCAGTTAGCAGGATTTGAACTTAGGTTAGGGCCTGAAGCTAGTTTGATAGTGATTCTGCAGGTAGGCAGCCCGGTCCCTCATTTCAAGTGCGTTAGTCCTTTGGGCACCTGACTGCCATTGTCTATTTGACCACCTCCAACAGCACAGGTGGTAGTGGCAACTGTTGTCAATGGGGAATGCCCCATGGGTCAATGGCCTGGCACTGGCAGGTTTCCAGCAGCTTACAGACTGGCAATGCCAGGTGTCCTGTGACACCACACCAGTATTACGTTCAACCCTCCAGGTCTGTTTCCGCATTTCCACCAGCCTTTGCATAGCAGTGAAACCCCCATGCAAAGGTTGGTGGTGATGTGGTGTGGTGTGTCCATGGGTGCCCCTGCAAAGCCTATGCACCTGGCATGAGCAGTGCAGGGGCTCCCATGCCCTGGCCCTTTGCCCTTTCCACTGTCTGATTTGCAGGGCTAAGTGCAGCGTGTCCTGTCACACCCAATGCACCCCAAAACTGGCACTGACTCTATTTGATTCATCAACAATGTTGTACTAAGTGCCCCACAGAGCTACCATGAGCAGACAGATTTCCACCTGTCTCCCAAAGTGTGACTCAAACTACCACCCGCAAAAGGTACACTGCACTGGCAGTCTTACCAACACCGGACTTGCCCATGCACCATCCCCCGCACGTCAATGTGGAATTATGTGCCATTATGTGCACAGTCATTACCCAGACCGGTTTAGTTGGTCTGGGTAGTGGCATGTTACCAATGATAGAGGACCAGCCTGCTATTCCCCCAGAGCTTGTTCGGTTCATTGTTCCCTGCACCCAGGGAGCATCCTGACTGCATGATGGAGTGGTGGCTGCCGTATGTGGATGTGTTGTCAATGTGCGGGTGGTGGTGCTACCGGCATATGTCTGAGTACTGTTAGGACAGTTGCAATGACTTGTGCGCTGTCAGATGCAGCACACGTGTTTGGGCAATGAAGCAAGGCAGTTGCAAGGTGTTACTACAAGGGGCACCACCATGACGTTACCCCAGGAATGGTATTGACTGACTACCTAGTCTCTAGAGTCTTAGTCGTGTTGGTAGGGTTGATATGACTATATACAAGGGGTGTTGTGATGACACAACCAGAGGCATAGTGATTAACATGCCTTCCATCCCATGTGCTGCATATGTACACCTAGGTATTTAGGCCTGGTGATCGACTTATGTCCATGTTGTGTATGTGTTAGGGTGCATGGCACTGCCAAGGTGTAGGTACATGCGGAGCCTACGTCAGCATGGTACAACTTGCTTAATGTGCAATGTGTCCCCCTGCGCTCCTTTGACATGCATTGTGTGAGTCCTATGTGCCTCCCCCTGCTTGCACTTGACATTTTGGCATTAATTTCCCCCATGCAACTTACTCTGCATTTGTGGTGTTTCCTGGTAGTCTGCGCTGTCCTGCGACTCCTGCGACGATTTCCTCCTGGGTGACCGCTGCAACCATCCCCTCCATCTCGTCCAAGACCTCTTTTGGTGCTAGGCTCCCACCTCCAGTTTGCAGTGCTGCCTTCCTGTTCCTTGCCATTTTTTCCTTTGTCCTTCACATGCAGTTATGCAAGCATTTCTTGCAATCTGTTACGGTTCTCCTGACCTCTGCCAAACTGTTAATCTTGTCTACCATCTGCAGCCAAATTGCCTCTCTCCTTCCAATTGGCAATTTTGAGGTGATGAAGAGTTGATTTTGATGCTCCGTCACCTCTCTCACCAGTATTTCATTTGTTTCACATCTCAACTCAGGAATATTCTAGAAACGTAATTCAAGTTGTTTTGGTCTTAGCTTTTAAATTCTAATTTAATAAGGAAATAACATTTTTGATACATTTAGTGGGAAAATAACTTTCAAAAAAGGGTATTTGTGCTGTCAGACGAACCTCACTTATAACTAGTCATCCCTTTAGAAGCCCACACATATTCCTGGCTTGAATTGATGACTGCATGCCAGATGACAATAGCATGTCCTTGGACCCAGGAAGGTAGGCAGAGGTGTAGTCAATAACTTGTCAGTTAGCAGGAATTGTCCATCTGGGAGGAGTACGGGACACCAGGCACAACAAAGAACAGCTTTAATGCGTCTTTTGATTTGCTAATCCTAAATGAGGCTGAATGTTGCCATTCATTCCCTGGCTACTCCTAGACATTTTAGCCCCAACCCCAGCAAGAGGGAGAGACAGAGCTGACCCTGACGGGGATGGATTGGGGGATCTCATCAAATTAGGGGAGTGGTCATTTTACAATTAGGGCTTTGGGGAGTTTTTAGAGTAAAGTGAAGAGGATGTGCTGCAAAATAATGTGGGAACAGAGTGAGAAATTAGCCAGCCTGGGTATAAAAATTCTCCCATCAATGTATAGTACACAGGAAAAGAAGGAGACCTCCCCTATGCTTCCATAGAACATTCCTTGAACTGGGATGCCCACACCTCAAGAAGGTCCTACTGCAAGAAAAGGCTCTATAACTTCCAACTGTGCCTGGCACACAAGGACTGGTATTGATTTCCCAGGGTCAAGGCCTTTGCTTTCAGTTTGCCTGTTCTAGGAATACAAAAAGCAGAAGGGTTCCGGACTCCAAGAGGGCCCTGCTGACCTCAGACAGCTGACATTACAGGAGCATTGGTTGGAGAGAGTCCTGCTTTCAAGAACCCTGGCCTAAAAAACTAGGGGCTGCAGAACAGAAATACCTTTTCCAGCAGTTAGAGAAAAGTGTGACTTAGTAATTAATTTCCACCTCCGAAGGACCAGATAGCGTGTGGAGGCTTGCCCTGGAAGGTCCTACCCAAGGAGGGCAAGAAAACCTAATTCTTCCATCCTTTATCTCTTTACCACACTGAAAACACGTTCAGTGTGACTTTACAGTGAAGGTGTCTGCACTCATGCAACACAGCCAGGCTACAGCTACAAGCGTCACAACCCTTGAAGACTTTGAAAACTAAAAAAGGTGACTAAGTATGAAGGTAAAACGTTGGACCAGGTGAGACCTCAAGTACAGTGATGAAGTGACCTTGGCAGCTACCAATCCATCTGCGTCCCACTTTGACCTTGTGGCACCAAAATCAATTTAACGGTTGGTGGGTGTCCTTTGAGGGGTCTACCAATTACCTTGATTTCATCCATTCCGGTCACTGCCACTAGTCCCAGCCACACAAGTGATGATGTTTGTTTATTGACAAAAGTGGGGTAACGCTGGGTGGTAGGATTTTGGGTATTCTTGTGGATTTAGGAAGTTTCCATCGCAGATATGTAAGGAAAATGTGTAATTTCAGGTGTAGTTTGAAGTTTGTAAAGCATTGTTGGGTAAGAAAACCTTATGGGGTCCATGCAAGGCACATCACCCTGGAATGCTGTGGTTGTCTATTTTCAAAAATGTCTGTGGTTCATAGATGTGCATGGTTGGCACCACCGCACAGCCCAAATACCTTAGTTTCTCTGATTGCTTATTTCTCAATGTATTCTTTTTTTGTTGTGGTCCTCTGGCCTGACCAAACAAGTGGGGTACCATTCTTATCAGGAGACAAGTGGGAAATATGATGCTCACCGCAGATTCCAGAACTTTTTGTCACAAAAATGTAAGTAAAATGTGTGTGTGTTTTTTAAATCAAAGTTTCACATTTGCAAGGATTTCTGGTTAAAATTACCTAGTGAGAGTCATACAAGTCACCACACCCTGAATTCCCCCAGGTGTCTAGTTTTTGAAAAGGTGCAAGTTTGCTAAGTATCCCTAGGTGGTGACTCAGCTAAGGCCCAAAATCCTCATCTAGCCACTTTGCAATAAATGAGTGAGTTTTGAGTGCAAAAATGTAATGTATTCATGTTGTGTTTTGGGTCATTTCCTGTCGTGGACAGTAGGCCCACCCACACAATTGAGGTACCATTTGTATTGGGAGACTAGGGGGAGTGCTGGGTGGATGGAATTTTGTGGTTCCATGCAGATTCCAGTACTTTGCATCACATGAATATGAAGAAAATGTTCTACTTTATTCAAAGTTTGAGGTTTGCAAAGTATTCTGGGTAACAAAAACCTGGCGAAAGCCACACAATTTACCCCCCTAGATTTCCCAAGGTGTCTAGTTTTGAAAAACTTGCAAGTTTGTTAGGTTTCCCTAAGTGCTGGCGGAGCTAGGGCATAGAATTCACATCTACCCACTTCGCACAACAAATTGTCAGTTTTCAGTGGAAAAATGTGATGCGTCTATCTTGTGTTTTGGGTCATTTCCTGTCACGAGCACTGGGCCTACTCACACAAGTGAGCTACCATTTCTATAGGCTCACATGTGGGAGCATACAATAATAGAACATTTGTTATTACCTGTTAATTTTTCTGCATTTGTGCCTGCCAAAAATAAGCACGTTTGTGAGAAAATATATGCTAGTACAGGTACCCACAAAATCAGAGTTGTATAAATAACCACTACTTCTAAACTCCATATCTTGTGCCCATTTCAGAAATATATAGGCTTCCTCAATACCCATTTTTTACGCTACATATTTCACTATATCAATTGGTCTATACTCAGTACACAATGAAAAAACATTGTACGTGTGGCTCAGATGTTGGCTCTGGGTACCTTTGGTTCTTGGAGAACCTGCAAACCCTATATATCCATGCAACTAGAAGGATCTGTTGGATGTAATGAAATATTGCCTTTGTGAATCGGCTATTGTGGCAAAAAAGTTACAGATGAAAACGTCACAAATGGGCATATTTTTTCTGCTCTTTTTCAGAATTTCTTTAATTCACCAGTTAGTATCTTTGGGAAAGCCTTGAGGGAGCTAAACATATGACCCCTTGCAAAATTTTGAATTTTGTCTACTTTTCAGAAATCTATAGCCTTTCTGGATCACCCATGGTTTTCACAGTGGTTTCAACCACAATCTGGAGGTAGGTTGGGATGGTAAAAAAGAGATGCCTCTTAGAAAAATGCCAAAACTGTGGTAACAAATTACAGAGCATATTTACATGCCCGTATCGCCACCGGAGCATCACTTTTTAAGATGCTCCAGTGGCACTGTGCACTGTGCTATATTTACAAGGCGGCGCTAAGACTCTTTTTGTGGCTTAATGCCGTGTTGTAAATATGGCCCCCCAACGCAGTTTTCTGTGGAAGAGGGGCACACAATGGGTGTTGATGTAAACGTTCCACTGCAACACCCATTGTTTTTTACACTGCCCCAGATTTACAAGAATCCGTAAGTCTGTGGGAGCGTCAAAAACTAATGCCACCCCAGAGGTGGCATTAGCATGGCGCAACGAGGAAAAATGCTTTTCTTTCTCCTCGTTTTTGCTTTTTCTATGATGCCATGAATTATTGTTTATGTGCAGGAAGGTCTTCCTTCCTGCACATAAACAATCATTCAATAATGACACTTTGCTGCTTCTATGTGTGCTGAGTTCTGCAGCACACTTTGAAGCGCCAGATCGGCATTGTAGATTGTTTATGTGCAGGAAGGGACAGAAGAGGCCACCAGTGAAGACAGTAACTCTTGACTTTAGGATCTAGGCGACCTACCTGGCCCAGCAGGGACCACTGGACAGCCGGTCACCCAAGCCCACTCACAGACCACCACAGAGCCTCTCCCATCAGGAACCAACACCACAGCACCCACCCAGCGTACCCACACCTCTGTCCCCAGGACACGTCAATCAGCAATGTGCCCACCTGTACAGGGCCCCAGGCCACACCTCACACACAAGACAATCAGGGACCTGGGGTCGGTGGCAGTGGGCACACCGTTCAGGGGGCAGAGGCACAGGCCAACAGGGACACTGGGAGGACTGCTGTGTGCCAGGGGGAGGACAGGACCAGGGAACCGACTCTCCAGGAGGCACTCTCCGAGATCCTGGGAGCCTACCAACATTCCCAGGACACGATGGGCCAAATCCTAGACAACGTGCAGGAGAACAGGCATCTGCAGGAGGGACAGTATCAGGGGATAAGGGAGGACTTGCAGGCTATTAACAACACCCTGATCTCCATAGCAGGGGTGCTGGCAGACATGGCCAACATCATGAGGGAAGCAACAGCACTCCAGCGGGCCCCTACCAATAGCCAGTCATCTGAACAGCACTCCACTTCTGCTGCAGCTAGTGGCCAGGAGGCCCCGGCACAGGACTCACAAGCCACCAGCACTCCTCCTCCTGCAGAAGGTGAACCACCCCGCAAATCTTTCCTGCGAACCAGACAGAAGCCAGAGACACTTGCCAAGATCACCACCAGGAAATGAGACTCTCTTGATTGCCTCCCTTGTGTCCCACTCTGTCACCTTGTCCACCTTGAACTGCCATTGCTCCCCCTCCTATGTCCCCATGGACACTGCACCTGTGCTACAAACAGACTGAAACAATACCCTGGATTTTCCTCCATCATCATCACATTCCATTGCACTTCCCCCCCCCCTATATTTTAGCACAACAATAAACACCCTTGGATCTAACTCGACTACTAGTATTTCATATATTTCAAATTTGTATTCATTGAAACAGCTACAACTATTGTAAATGAACTGTACATAGAATGAGCATAGAATGAATGAACTGTTGCTGGCTGTTGTGATCACATCAGGACAATGTTGTCATATCATCAACATCTGTAAAATGAATATCCATAGGTAACAGTGAGTAGGGAAAATAAGTGGGTAATGCCAGCATGCTAATGCCACACAGAATACAACAATAGTCAGAAATGTGAAGTTGCACTGTCTCACCTGAGTGTCATTGGAAGTACTGACGTATCACCAATGTTCTGTTGTCCATATCCTCATCCTCTGCCTCCTCATCCTCACTGCCTTAAGGATCCACTGCTGCCACAAGGGCATCTCCAGTCTCCTCCTCCTGCAGGAAAGGTACATGGCATCTGAGGGCCAGGTTGTGCAGCATGCAGCATGCCACTACTATCTGGTAGACCTACTCGGGTGAGTAGCACAGGAATCCACCTGCCAGATGGATGCACCTGAACCTGGCCTTCAGGATGCCAAAGGTCCTCTCAATGATCCTTCTGGTTCACACATGTGCCTCATTATAACATTCTTCTGCCCTTTTCCTGGCATTCTTCACAGGGGTCAGCAGCCATGATAGGTTTGGGTAACCAGAGTCACCTGAAAATATTGAGCCACAACATTTAGCCACACACTATCCTATATGGTCAACAGCATAGGCATACACCAACATATTCTGGGTGGGAACCAAGGCTCACCTATTAGCCACACCCTGTGCCTCTGTAATTGGCCCATCACATTTGGGATGCTGCTTTTCCTTAGGACAAAGGCATCATGCACCGACCCACGATACTTAACATTGACATGGGAGATGTACTGGTCCACTAGGCACACCATCTGCACATTCATGGAGTGGAAACTCTTATGATTCCTGTTCATTTTGCTGGGGGGGGAACAAATGCAATATGTGTTCCGTCAATCCCCCCAATTATATTGGGCATATGTCCCATTACATAAAACCTTGCTTTCACAGTGGCCAAATCCTCCACCTGGGGGAAAGCAATGTAGCTGCATGTGTGTTTTATCAGGGCAGACAAGGCTTTTGCCAGCACTATTGAGAACATTGGCTGTGAAATTCCTGCTGCAAAGCCCACTGTCACTTGGAAAGAACCAGTTGCCAGGAAATGGAGCACGATAGAACTTGCACAAGAGGGGGGATCCCAGTCAAATGACTGATAGCTGAGATCAGGTCAGGTTCCAACTGGGCACACAGCTCTGTGACTGTGGCCCTGTCCAGTCTATAGGTGAGGATAATGTGCCTGTCCTCCAGTGTAGCCAAGTCCACCCAGGGTCTGTACACGGGGGTATGTCTCCATCTCCTATTCATCTGCAGCGGTAGGTCTGTAAGGGATACAGGAGTGAGTAGGCTGTCTCATTTTGAACAACCATACCACAACAGCAGTCCACATTGTGCAAACATGTTTAGGGACAGTGGAATTTAAAAGTATGTGCTTTTTATCCTGTGACGCAGCAATTATCGATAGGCCTGTTCTTTCCCCCCTGAGGTAATTCCACCGATGTTGTGTGACGCGGCTGTAGGCAGTCGTGAACCGTCGTGCAATTCCTCATTGGTTAATATTGGGCCCTATGGGATACAGTGGCCAATTGGGATCTACACCGGCAGTGATGGTGTGCACTGCTGCAGACGTGACCACCATTTTTTATCTCAATCCTTGTTTCCTGACCTTCCATAGGAGAGGACCTACACTGTGTGTGCTGCTGTGACCTGTGTCTGAAACCTACCATGGTCCGTGTGACCGGGGAAAGGGCCCCAGCCTTCACTTCGGAGGAGTTGGAGCGACTGGTGGATGGGGTCCTACCCCAGTACGGACTGCTGTATGGGCCTCTAGACCAACAGGAGATTACACTGTGGGCACGATGCATGTGGGATGAATGCATGGAGTTGTGTGCGAAGGCATTGTGTAAGGGGGTTGGGTGGATGTCCTCTTGGTGATGTACATGTTGTGCGCTGGGCTATGTGTGTGCCGATGGTGATGTAAAACGGGTATGGTGCGCCATATGTGTGACAAGCTGGACTGTTTGTCTGTATTGCCTTTGCAGGTCAGCACCCATCAAAAGAAAGGAATGTGGTGTGCCATCGCCAAGGAGGTACGGACCCTGGGGGTCTATGGCAGGCGGGGCACCCACTGTTCGAAACGGTGGGAGGACCTGAGATGCTGGGCACGGAAGACTGCAGAGGCCCAGCTGGGGATGGCCTCCCAACAAGGAATGCGTGCCTGTTGGACCCTGACCCCCCCCTAATGGCCCGCATACTGGGGGTGGCCTACCCTGAGCTGGATGGGAGTTGAGAGCATCACAGAAGTCACAAAGGGGTGAGTACAGTGGCTATCATTACAATTAACAGCTGGTGTGGTGGTATCCGGGTGGTAGTTGTGTGTCCTTAGGTACCCCTAGTCAAGGCCAGACATAGCTGCGTCGGTCCTCTGGTGGCTGAGGGTTTGAATGTAAAATACTGCTAACCTAGCTTGTTAGTATTCACTTCTGGGCAGGGCTGCGTGGGTCCCAGGTGTGCTGCAGTTGGTGGTGTGTGCCCCTCCTCATTCCTTGGTGACTAGCCATTTCACTGGTAGTGTAATGCATAGTGCGTAGGCCTGTTCCCTATGTGTGAGTGTGCTGTGCACGCCAACAGTGGTGTTGGTGCAGTCATTGACCCATTGTATCCTTTGTCCCTCCCGCCTTTCTTGTTTTGCCATCCTCTCCTTTTGTGCATTAGCATCATGTGGCAGGGGAGCAGAGGCACCGGTGACAGAGGGAGCTGCATCCCCCAGGGCCCTGGAGGCAGAGTCCACCGACGCTGAGAGCACTAGTGGGACGGAGGGCGAGGGGAGCACCACAGCAGAGACTGGAGGGGACAACACAGACTCTGATACCTCCTCCAATTGGAGCTCCCTGGTGGTGGCGGACACCTCTATGATCACCCCAGCTGCAGGTACAGCCGCCAACACCCGTACCAGCACCACCCTCCCAGTAGCCCCTCATTGAGTTGCCCGTGCCCGTGCACCCAGGAGAGTGGGCATCTCCTTTGCTCCAGGCACCTCAGACCCTGCTCCAGTGAGCCCTGCTGCCCTGAGTGAGGAGGCTATTGACCTCCTCTGATGCATCTCTGTAGGGCAATCAACCATTGTGAATGCCATCCAGGGGCTGGCATCCCAGATGCAGCAATGCTATGCATTATGGAGGGCATTCACTGTGGATTGGTGGCCCAACAGAGATCGATTCAGGCTCTGGCCTCCTCTCTTATGGCAGCCATTGTCCCTGTTTCTACCCTCCCTCTTCCAACTTCCACTTCCCAGTCCCATTCTCCTCCACCCCAACCCATCCCAAGCACACAGACAGATGAGCATGCACACAAGACAACACCCAAGAGTGGCACAAGCAAACACAAGCACCACACCTCATCCCACAGGCACTCACACAAACACCATTCAGTTGCAGACATGACAACATCCACTGTCTCCACTGTCTCCCCCTCCTCCTCCTCCTCCTCCTCCCACCCACTTACGTCCACACTCACACCTGCATGTACTACATCAATATCCACTGCCATCATCATCACCACACTAAGCAGAACACACACCTCACTGGCAGACACCGCCACAACATCC
The DNA here is from genome assembly GCF_031143425.1 of Pleurodeles waltl. Classification (NCBI taxonomy): domain Eukaryota; kingdom Metazoa; phylum Chordata; class Amphibia; order Caudata; family Salamandridae; genus Pleurodeles; species Pleurodeles waltl. The sequence continues at coordinate 321,161,193 of NC_090437.1, forward strand.
ATGCACGTGTCCCCTGTGTCCTCTCCCACTGTGTCTGCCCCCTCCTAAAGGACACAAACGCAAACACTCAGACACCCAACAGCCATCCACCTCGCAACAGCATACAGCCCATGCACCTGCACCCAAATCTAGCAGACATACATCTCCAACAACCACTCCCTCATCCTCCACTCCCATTACTCCTCCCGCTTCCCACCCCAACGTCCCTAAAAAGCTTTTCCTTTCCACAATTGACCTCATCCCTACCCCTACCCTTTCTTGCACGTATGGGCAGGGTAGCAAGGACACAGCCCAGCATCTCAGCCAAACAGTCCATGGGGCCAGTGGTAGCACCACCTACTCATGGTGGTACGGATACCAGAACAACAACACTGAAGGAGAAGGAGGCAGCACAACCTGGGATGAAAGGGAAGAGTCCAGCACCAGCTGTGAGGAAGGGGAAGGAGCATGCATCAGCTGGAAAGAAGGGGAAGGAGTCTGCACCAGGTGGGAAGAAGGGGAAGGAGCCTGCACCAGCTGGGAAGAAGGGGAGGAGCCTGCACCACCAGACAGAGTGGGTAAGAGCCCATCCACCCCTGCCAGGAAGGGTAAGGGATCCCCAACCCATGACCAGGAGGAGAAGAGGCACTCTGCGCCAGCAGAAACTGTCAGACAAACACCGCCACCATCATCATCTGCCACAAGTCCCCCACTGCCAGCCGTGGATGTGCTGCCATCACAGAGTGCAGGGGCTGTCCAGGAGCCTCCCCCAACCACCACCAGCATGAAGCCATCAGTGAGTGCAGGGGCTGTCCAGGAGCCTCCCCCAACCACCACCAGCATGCAACCATCAGTGAGTGCAGGGGCTGTCCCCGAGCCTCCCCAACCACCACCAGCATGCAGCCATCACAGAGTGCAGGGGCTATCCAGGAGCCTCCCCCAAACAACACCAGCATGCATCCATCAGTGAGTGCATGGCTGTCCAGGAACCTCCACCAACCACCACAAGCATGCAGTCATCAGTGAGTGCAGGGGCTGTCCAGGAGCCTCCCCCACCCACCACCAGCATGCAGCCATCAGTGAGTGCAGGGGTTGTCCAGGAGCCTCCAACAACCACCACCAGCATGTAGCCATCACAGAGAGCAGGGGCTGTGCAGAAGCCCCCCCCAACCACCACCAGCATGCAGCCATCACCACCGGTGGACACCATGTAGTCCACCCTCCAGGGGCTACTGTGTGGGCTGCCCCTTCCAGAACCAGTGGTCAAGATACCCACTCGAGAGACTGTGGCCATGCACTCCCCAGGACAAAGAGCACAGAGCATGTTGCCCCCTCCAGAACCAGTGGGCAAGACACCAACTTGAGAGACTGTGGCCTTGCAATCCCCAGGACAAAGAGCACAGGACATCTTGCCCCCTCCAGAGCCAGTGGGCAAGACACCCACTCGAGAGACTGTGGCCTTGCAATCCCCAAGAAAAGGCAATGGGCCTGTTGCCCCCCTCCAGAACCAGTAGGCTTATTCCCTCACCTGGCTGAGGTGCCCCCCCCCACCCTCCTGAGGTGCCTGTCTATTTGACAACTGATGCCCCTGCAGTGCTCTATCCGGATTTGGGCAGGATTCGAGTTGGGCCTTGGACTGTTCCCTGTGTCCATGTGAGCCCTTTGATCTTTGGACTGGGCTGTGTCCCTTTTTTATACCAGTGTATAAATCTGTTTAAAGGCCAAATCGGATTCTTCATTTAGATGTTGAACTGATTACAATCACTTTTGTAAATTCCTGTTGTCCTTGCATTATTCTGCAGATTGTCGGGGTCAAATTGTTTTTGTAATGCAGCTGGTTGTGTGTGTGTCGGGTGTGTGTTGTGAGTGTGTGTGTGTCACTCTCTTCTTCGTCCCACCCTCCCTTGTGTGCTAGGCGGCTGTACTCACTGTCATCGTCTTCGCCAGCGTTGGTATTCCAGGTGGAGCATAACATAGAAGATCATTGGGAAAAGTTGGAGTTCGGGTTCCATGGCGGCGTGGTTCTTCCCTGTGGATCCAATGGTGACTCCTTTTACTTTTGTGCTCTGTGTCCGCCAGGCTGTTGTTGGCGTTGGTACCGTCCCTGAAATGGAGGCAGAGTGATGTGTCTTAATATGGTGGGCAGAACTTTGGCTTCTGTCTGGCTGTAGGCGGCTACCACCGTGGTGATTGTTGTTTCCGCCCTGGCGGTCAGTGTGGTACATTGGCTGTCTATCGGAGATATCACAACCATGGTCATAATTTGGTGGTAGTTACAGCCAGCCTGTTGGTGGTATTACCGCCACTTTATCACCTACCGTGAGGGTCGTAATGAAGGCCATAGTGTACACAGAGTCCAGGGGTTCCCCAGAGGCTTAACCGAGGCCAAAGTAAATAATACTAATGCTCTCTTTTGTGGTAGTGTGGTCGAGCACTTAGGCTTATCAGAGGGTAGTGCAAAGCATTTGCTGTACACACTCAGACAATAGAAGAAACACACACTCAATGACAACTTCAGAGCAATGGTTTTTATATAGCAACAATATATTTTGTTAATTTATTTCTAGAACCACAAGATTCAAATGCAGATAAGTGCATAAAATAATATGTATTTCACATATATATATATCAACACCACTTTGATTGGAATTGGTAAGTTATACAGTTTTTGAATAAATGGCAATAATCTGTTTTAAAAGTTAACACTGCAATTTTCAGAACAGTTCTTGGGGAAAGAAACATAAGTATGTTTTGCAGGTAAGTGCCACGCTTACACTTCAAGTCTCCAAGGGTTAGGAAGTCCACTGTTTGGAGCTCAAGTTAACTCCAAACACCCACCACCAGCAACACGGAGCCGGCTGGGTGCAGAGGTCAAAGTTGAGGCAATTTTAACATGGGCTCCTATGGAGACTGGGGGCACTCGGTTTCAGATCTGCTGGCGGGTAAGGACCTGTGTCTTCAGAGGGCAGATCTGGGGGGTTTAGAGGAGCACCAGGGGGCCACGAGTAAGCACCAAACTCACATCCTCAACAGCGCAGGTGCGGCTGGGTGCAGAGTGGAAACAGTGCGTCGGGCTCTGAGTGCTTTCCTGTGAGGGGAGCCCGAGGGTCACTTTGATGCTGCAGGCTGCATTCAGGGGGTTGGTTCCGGAAAACCACAGGCTGGACAAGTAGGAGGACCACCTTCTGAATGTTGCTGCACCGGAGGTCGGGTACCCCAAGGCCCTGGAGCTGTGGGTGCATTGTTACTTTTGGAGGTGGATATCTTCGTCCGGAGCTTTCAAAGTCAGGGGAGTCCTTTGGATTCACACTGCAGGCATCGTCATGGGGGGCAAGAGAGGTCTACCCAAGGTAGGCACTTGCTCGGAATCACCTGGGGATCCTCTCTAGCCAGTTGGGCCACCGGACATGGGCCGTGGGTGTCAAGTGCAGAATGGTCAGGACTCACAGATCTTGGGAGGTTCTGGAGTTCTTAGATGTAGTTACTTCTTGAACAGGGCCACTGTCCATGGGAGTTCTTGGTCCCCTGTGATGCAGGCAGTCCTCTTAAAGCTAGGCAGAGGTCACTGGACCCGCAGAATGCGTTGCTTTCTTTTGCAGTTTCTTTGAAGCAGGAGACAGGCCGGTAGGGCAGGGGCCAAGTCAGTTTTTGTCTTCCTACTTCTCTGCTGGGGTTTCAGCTTAGCAGTCCTTCTTCTTTATTCTTGTGAGTTTGCCAGGAATCTGATGACTTAGGTTCAGGGGAGCCAAGTTCAAACGCACAAGCAGGAAAAAGTGCAAGTGTAATTGAAAATGGAAGAATCAGGCCAAGAGAGACGCCAGGGAGACCCCAATCACCCAATCACCAGCCAGGAGAATCCACAGGAGTCCCTTGAGAAGGAGAAGAAAAAGTACAAGTGTTGCTTCTGTGAGGATGAGCACTACATCCTTGTCAGAGAGGTGACGGAGCACCAACACCAGCTGTTCGTCACCTCAAAGTGCCAATTGGTAAGAGAGAGCCTATAAGGCAGCAAATAGTGGACAAAATAAACTGCGTGGCAGATGTGAAGAGAACTGTCACTGAGTGCGAGAAGCGCTGGCATGACTGCAGGTGTAGAACTAAGGAGAAATTGGTCAAGAACAGAAAGGCAGCACTGCAGACTGGAGGCCCTGGATGATCTGGAGGAGATGGTTGCAGCGGTCATCCTGGAAGAGCTGGTCACTAGAATCCAAGGACAGGACAGTGCAGACTACCAACCACCACCACAAATGCAGGGAAGTTGCATGTGGGAATTAACGGGAATCTTACACATGCCAGAAGGGGGCGGTAGATAGGACACACCCAATGCATGCTAAAAGAGTGCATGGGGACACATGCGCCCTGAATCCACATGCCCAATCCCCATGCAAGCAACATATGTACACACACCTTGGTTGTGCTATGCCCCCCAACATATACACATCGTGGATATGCACCAATCACCAGGGCTATACCCCCCCATGTAAATATGCAGCACATTGGCTGGAAGGGACATGTATATACTGTGCCTGGGGCTGTGCCATCACAACACCCCTTGCATATTGTAAAGCTTCCTGTACTCACACAAGTTAGACATCTGAGACTAGGACGGAAGTCAATACCATTGAGTGGGCTCAGGGTGGTGTATCACGCAAAAATGCTCCCATCCTCCTTGTAGCATTGCCAGAACACGTGTCACATCTTGCAGCACACATTGAAATACCACCTTAGCTAACATGACTTGTACATGTGCAGGAACACCACCCTGCACAGAAACAATTCAACCCCTCAAGGCAGCCACTCCTACATCATGCAGCAACAATGCCTATCTCGTTGCAGGGAGAACAAATCAGTGCATCTGCAGGGGGAATTGCAGGGCTGTCCTGTATCCCAGTAAACATGGCACTTCCTTGCATAACTAACTTGGTGCAATGTTGAGCTGCACATATTGCTGCTGACCTGAACTGTGCCACAAGAGAAAAATCTGCACTAAAGCTGGCAACCCGTGGAACACAACACATCTCAGACACAACCATACTACACACATGGGAATGGGCAAACAGTTGAACAAATGCAACACATGGTGCATGTCTGTGAGCATAATGGTGCCCATTATGAAATTAGCCGCCGGCGGAAGCTGTCCCCCAAAGTCCTGTGTTTGAAAGATCGCCAGTGCGGTCTTCCCTCCATGGTAGGCATTACGAGATTCTGGCTGGGACAATGGGTGGAAACCATATCTTGGGCTGCCAGCTCTGTGGGAAACTCACCACAATATTGATATTGGCTTGTAATATAGCTAGTGCCAATGTTGGGGTGTGCTTATAACTGCCTGTAAATTGGGCAGTAAAAAGGGCAAAGAGGCTGGCTATGGGGGCCCATGCACTGCCCATGCCAAGTGCATGGCCAGTGCAGGGGCATCCAGGGGCACCTCACACCCCATTACCAGCAGCCTTTACATGGTGGATGTACTCCCATGCAAAGGGCGGGTGGGAAAGTGGTCCCAAAACAACTCATTTGTGTGGTACAGAGGTAGCTAACCTCATCTGTGATGGGCACCTGTCAGTGTTGCTGGATTCAATTCCAATTGTGCCTGTTGTCAGATGGGTTACAATTCCCAATATTGAAAAGACAGAACCTCACCAATGACAGCTGAAGTACCAGAAAAATATTTTGTAAATTATTTTAAATGTTTTACCTAAATACACATACCCCAACATTACCCTCCAACCAACCCTCACCAATAAAAACACAATAAAAACCCACCCCCCCCAACAAACATAAACTAACATGCCTACCCTACGCTAACCTAATACTAACTATCTAAAACCCAACCCAAAACTAACAAAACCGCAATAGGGAGGCGAAGGAACTGAGAGGTAGTCCAAAAGTTCTAAAGTTAATTTTTCTGTTTAAAAAAAAAAAAATCTTGATGAACTTTAACATCCTCCAGTCGTCAGCCAATTCCTACCCCAGTTTGTCCAGTCGCTTGAGGATTGCATTGAGGCCCCTCCTGAGGTCCAGCTCCCACTGAGTCGGTACACCAGCTGGTGGTGGCTGTACCTGTGGCTGTGTGCTGACAGGTGGTGCTGATGTTGAGGGCATAGGTGTAGCTGGGACCCCTGCATTTCTGAGGTGCTAGCTCCTGTGTCCCTTGGTGCCTGCCTCGTGGCACGCCATTCCCCGGAAGCTTTCTCATGCCTGAAACGCCTGGCCATCCTGCAGTATCCTGCTTCCACCTCTAGGATGTGGCGTAACGTGCTGCCCTCTTCATGAACATGCGCCTCTGCTCAAGAGTCATGTTGGCAGATGAAATATGACGACAAGCAAGCATCAGTAACAGCATTGGTTGGAGTTTGTACACAGTTTTAATTTACACTGCAACAGCAATTAACACAAACAGTCCCACACACATTCAATGACAATGACTTGATCCTCATCTATGACTAAAACCAACCAGACATCATCAGTATCATATGCATGTCAGTGAGAGGACAGCAATCCATAGTAAATCAAAAGGGCCCAGCGCTGGCAGCAACAAATACAATCCTCATCAAGATTTGTGTCATCTAACGTGTGACAATCACGTGCCTCTACAGGTCTAAATTAACTGTCTCCCTGGCCACAAGGGGGCCTGGGCATTCCATCCATCTCCTCAACACCCCTGGTGATACATCACGGCCTGACCACTCATTATGGAGTCAAGATGTGGCCCATATCAGTGTGGCGCTGCTAATTACCAACCTGCTATTCTAAGGTCAGGTAATCTACATTCATGAGTCCTGGTGGAAGACCTGCCCTGAGTATATGTTACAAGGGGCCACTCCATATCCCATTATGTGCCCACATGTACAACTGATGCAATGTTGACAGAAGAACAGTTGGGCAAAGTCTGAAGTGTACATCACAGTTGTCAACACATTACAGAACTGAAGCCCATTACACTGTGCTCTGTAGTCCTACATGTGAAAAACAGCATACATAAGGTGGCTGTATGGATGGCCTTAAGCCCACAGTGATATTGGCACAGCATTGGGTGCTGCAACTGTATCCTGAAAGGTGTTACATCATTAGCACATGCATGTCATACACCATCAAGGTACCAGCTACACACACAATTCACATAATTTGCACATGTGATGTGACCTACATCAGTCACAATTATCATGGCGGCAGGACCATGTTGTGAAAACTGCAGACATCTGGGCCCAAATTCATGGGAAATAGCGGAGCGTGATGCAGCGCCAAAATTTGCAGCTCCGCGCTCCATCAATTTCACAATGCAGGGATGTATTTGAATGGATACAGCGCACACCTGTGTTGTCCCCTGCATTGGCCCTAAATTTAGCTGACGGCACCAACGCAGGCATCGTTGCACCATTGTGCATGGATCTCTGCGCTGACAGGTGTTATTGTTCATGTGCTGGAAGGTGTCCCTTCCTGCACATAAACAATCATTTCTGGCAATTTTGCTCTTTCTATGAGTGCTGTAGGATGGAGCACGCATAGAAATGAGGAGGATAAAAGTATTTCCCCTGATGTGGGAGAATAATAGACTTTTCCCACAACCATTTGGAGTGGAGTTGTCCACAAATTGTGTACAATACTGACTATTGTGCAGCACATAATTGCTCCCTGCTGTCCTACAAACACATTAGGGCCCGTATTTATACTTTTTGACGCTAAACTGCGCTAACGCAGTTTAGCGGCAAAAAATTTTGCGCCGGCTAACGCCATTCTGAAGCACCATGCGGGCGCCGTATTTATTGAATGGCATTAGCCGGCGCAAGCAGACCGGCGCTGCCTGGTGTGCGTGGAAAAAAACCACGTACACCAGGCAGCGCCGGCGTTGGGAAAAATGGCGCTAGGGCGTCTTAAAAATGGTGCAAGTCAGGTTGACACAAAAAATCGCCTCCACCCGATTTGCGCCATTTTTAACGACGCCCAGATGCCATTTACATGACTCCTGTCTTAGTAAAGACAGGAGTCATGCCCCCTTGCCCAATGGCCATGCCCAGGGGACTTCTGTCCCCTGGGCATGGTCATTGGGCATTGAGGCATGTAGGGGGGCACAAATCAGGCCACCCTATGCCAAAATAAAATATATATATACTTACCTGAACTTACCTGAATGTCCCTGGGGTGGGTCCCTCCATCCTTTGGTGTCCTCCTGGGGTGGGCAAGGGTGGGCAAGGGTGGCAGGGGGGGTCCCTGGGGGCATGGGAGGGCAGCTGTGGGCTCATTTTGAGCCCACATGTCCCTTAACGCCTGCCCTGACCCAGGCGTTAAAAAGAGGCGCAAATGCGGGGTTTTTTGCCCCGCCCACTCCCGGGCGTGATTTTTGCCCGGGAGTATAAATACGACGCATTTGCGGCGCAGTCATTTTTTTGGACGGGAACGCCTACCTTGCATCTCATTAACGCAAGGAAGGCGTTCACGCAAAAAAATGACGCTCTTTACTCATACTTTGGCGCTAGACGCGTCTAACGCCAAAGTATAAATATGGCGTTAGTTTTGCGCTGAATTTGCATCGAAAAAAACGACACAAATTTGGCGCAAACGGAGTATAAATATGCCCCTAGATCTGAAGGTTAGTGAGGCACCTGTGGTGTGTGTTTCTTACATAATCCCCCTAATGACTTCTGCAGATAGAACCCACATCTGTACCATCATGTCAATAAGTGTATGCTATGTGTGGTACATAGTGCTGACAATGGTGCTGTGACAAAGTGGCTGTCAACAGGCATGCTATTTACATGTACAGCTTCCCTGTAATCATTATGGGAGACAGCTGTGAATATGTGGTCAGCCATGACTATTCCTATTACACACAATTCCATGCCAGTACACGTTGGCCCATGAACTACATGCAAGCCATGCTCATTGCATAACATTCCAACATACATGATGTCACTATCCATCCTCCTATGATATCAGATCATTGGTCAAGACCAAATACTTCTGTCATTGCATTCCACACCTCAGACTGACTCACAGCATTCCCTGGATTGGCTTACAGGATGCACAACATGACACTTGCTCGATGCTTCGGGGTCTTGTATATGCACCACCTCTCCAATGGTGTAGGGGGCTGGTCCACCTGCAAGACATTAATAGAAAACACTGCTTAGTGTAAAAGGCAAGTTTTAGTACATGGACAACATTGTACAGTGTAAACTTGTTAGGCTGAATGAGGTAGTTGTCCTAGTAGTAGATCATAGTAACTGACCAACTTCTATGATCACTCTATCACACATACTCTCAGATAAGGTAGATCCACACACCTACAAACCATTACTGTCCCTGACACTCCAGTGGTGCTTCTCACTGCACCATTCATACATGACATTGTCATGCAGCTGTCTGGTAGCGCGAGAACTCCATTACCAAATGGAACTAATAATGTTTATTCCATCTGAGGGGCATGCAATGGTTGTTGCAGTGCCTGGCCCATTGTAACACCCGTGGTATTTCAGCCTGCATCTGATGCTGTAATCATCTACATCACTGTCACAGCCAACTGACAAACAGCTTTCCTGGGGTTGTGTGGGTATTCCAAGGTCTTGATGAATGGCATCATACATCCATCAGTCAAGTAAGTAATCTGTGTGTGCCATCTCAAGGCACAAATACTTTCAAAATACCTCTGGGAGTGTACACATGTGATGTCGATGTACCTACCTGCACATTGACTGGATGAAATCATGGATGTAGTGCCAATAGTGTATGGCCTGCCATTGCTGCTATGGTATACCATTCTTAGTCTAGTGAGGAATTAGTACATGGGCATAGAAATACTGCTCTACACGGACACACTTGCTCAGTGGTCAAAGGATGCATCCGGCGGTACAGATTAGTAAGTGGTATGCCAGTGATGGAGCTGATGTTGGACAGCCCCATGCTGTCAGTGAGAAGCAGCAGGCCTGAGGAACTGACTCAGCACATGTGGCTGCTAATTGACATTGTATAGGCTGTCTGTGATACACAATGAACTGGAACATGGAACTGCCAGTAGTCTGGACCATTGCATGATCAAGCACCCTTACCTGGCCTTGGCTAATTACACAAAGGACCAAATACAACTACAGCGGGCACTACCAATTGCATCTGGACTGTCCTTGTAGCCCTCAATGCACTCCTTACTCACCACCATGTGTATGCGTAGTCAGAAATATGTCACAGCATGATGCATGTGTCATCCAACATCATCTATTCATATGAAGGTCAATGATGCACTCAGCAGGAGATGCAACAGATCACCAAAACTACTGCTGAGTACATGGGGTCCCTTTTCATACATTTGTATGCCCACATTACACAACTTCTCACAGCAGCCATTCTGAGTGCTGGAAAATGATACATAGTGAATCATACTCTGACTCAGCAGATGAAATTTTGGGATCCCAACAATGTTTTGGGGGCCCCTTTCATGCATGTCCCATGGCGCGGACCTCATTTGTAGTTGCTCATTACCTAGTTACACTATGCATGCATCACAACACTTGGAGATGGTTGTGCATAGTAAATTATACATCTGTCCTGCAGTTGCTTCCTTGTTGTACAGTTGAAATGCAGCCCTAACGTGGAGCATAGACTCTTCCTACAGGTCGTCTATGACACGTCCACATCCATTAAATGCAGCACTCAAACGTAACAGCAACTGTCATGCATATCCTAATCAAATGAGGTTATATGGCAATGGGAGACTTACCAACTGTTCCACCAATCTCAATTCCCAGATGTTCGAGCTGATCCTGCTCCCTCAACATCAGATCTGCCCAGCATTGCTTAATTTGGTAGTTGTTCCTTCCAGTTTCAGAAATCTGGGTAAGAAGGTGGAACACCTTGCCCCACTGCAGCCGCCTTACCTCCGTGGGGTAGCCTTGGATCAACTGGCCACTCAGTTGCAGCATCATGGGGAGGTAGTGTGCCACAAGCCAGATTAACTCCTCCAGCTCATCATCAGACATCTGGCTCATCCTCCCTTTCCTAGACATTCCCAGTGGTGAATGTAGTTCATCCAAATAATAAAGAAATTAAACTTTACCCCTACTCCTACCCCAACTACTCAAACTACCCCGACTAATCAACTACGCCAAACTCCCGACAATACCGAGACAATTACAGCACACTCAATAGACAAAATACAAGTATTGATACAATCATCATACAAAATGAACACAGGACACAGCGCAATGTACACAACACACACAGCAAACACTCCACAAATCCACCAGCATCAAAAACACAACCTCACGCAGTCACAGGGAAACAGACTGTAAAGTGAAAGTGAAATGTCCTGGTACATCACTCCTGGGTGTGTGCATCATGTTTTTCATTCATGCGTCATTTACGCACGATGGTTTAGCACCTTATTTTCACACCATTAGCATGAAAAAGACCTGTGAGCGTGCAATAGACGCACAGGGACTTTGCGTCAGTGGTTCCCAAACTGGGCGCCGCGGCTCCCTGGTGCGCCATCAAAACTAGCCAGGGGCGCCGCACACAGTTAGGGAACCACTGAGCTATTTCCAGTTCGGACAAAAAAAAACTACACCAGTGGTTCCCAAACTGTGTGCGGCGCCCTTGGCTAGTTTTGATGGCGCACCAGGGACCGCGGCGCCCAGTTTGGGAACCAGTGCTAGGGGTATTGTATGGCAAATGCGTATTTGTGAAAAATGTTCATGCATCACAGTATTGGGTGGATTTTTGCATTGTGTCCCTGGAGGGTTTCGTGAGTGACTTCAGGTGTTACATGGGGTGTACAACTATGGTGTAGATGTGTTATGGCAACATGTGAGTGTATGTCCAGTACTGTCATTACGGTGACAATGGTATGTTGGACATATGGGTTTGTTTGTGAGTTTTCTACATGCGATTACTGAATACCTCATGCACATGTGCATGTGTAGCTACACTGTGTCCACAGACATGTTGACACATGTGTGCTATGTGTATATACATGTGTACGTAAGCTAATTTGGGTGTGGACTACATTGTTATGTCTGAGATACAGATGTACACATACCTATGACACCAAACATGTTTGGTGGCCTATATCCAATACATGGTAATGCATGTGATAACCATGTAAACTTCTACACACAGTACTCAGTGGACTTGGACTGCATTAACATCCCGTCAACCCAACCAATTTGCCTGTGTATGTGTGTTTACTCTGTGCTGTGTCGTTGGATTTCCCTTGTCTGCTACATGAGTGCCACTTGTGCCCCCATGCACCATAGTTGCAGGAGATGTCATGTACACATGTGTTGTGCAAGATTATCTGCCGTGTGTGTGGACATATGTTTTGTGATTTCTGTCACATGTGATGATAGTGGTATGCTAATGAGATGTGAAACCTCACATTACATTCTTCCTGCATGGACACATGTTGCCATTTGACAAATGCATTTGTTGTCACATCAGTGACACCCATGTTTCCGTATGTCGGAACACATGTGTAGCTCATTTCTGTCAGTCACTGATCTTGTGACACCTATGCCCTACTTTTGTGCTAGGTTGCCTTTTGCTCTCAAGCCATACACATTTCCATGGTTGAGCCAATACAGTAGTCCATATGTGTGCTGACATATGTGGCATATGTGTGCATGCCAGCAAGTAGGCACTCATATTTGTCCACATCATGTTAGTAATGATTGTCACAAACAATGGCATACCACTGTGTCACAGTGTTGCCATCTGGCATAGCTACCAGCCTACTCATCATCACCACAGTGTGAGTTCCTATAGCAACACAAAACCATGGTTGCATGTGAAGAGGTAAGTCAATGGAGCCACAGTTTAATCACACCCCTGTGCACATGCATCAGGCCCCTGACAATGTGATATGTTCATGTAGCTAGAGCAGTGGTGTGTGGGTTCATTGATCAGGGACCTAGCCTCTTCATGTTTGCCACTCTGCAGTACTTTACACTCTCCCCAGCATACACATGCAGAATTGTGGTCATACAGTCCTGGATCTCACATTTACCACTGCAGTACTTGATGTCAGCTTTCCCCTCTCACGTACATCACTCTGATCAAGGACATTTTGTATATGTGACATGTTTGGATGTCCTTAGCATTTCCCTTGGGCGTCTTTGTGGTCTAATATCTCTGTTGTAACTTCAACATTGGCAACATGCCAGGGTACAGATGGTGTTATTTGTCGCAGCCTCCTGTCATGGTGGTATGCGATGGGCAAATACCATGGTATGCAAGTGGGCAACATCACTGGGTGATGTACTGACCCGGCCACCCTCTCTGTACATATGTGAAATGTTGACATGTAGACATTAATGTGTTAAACAGTCAGTGTTGGTCCATGTGTGTCCCTTCCCCATTTATTCCTGCACTACTGGTGAGGCATGTATTGTCACCTATATTGCTCCCATTCTTTAGTCTGTTATCACTTTGTGCACATCTCATACTGCAACATTGTCTATATATACATGGACATGTTGCAACATGTCACATGTGCTCATGGAAGATGTTCACATCTTCTTCTCCTGCCAACTTGATGGGTACAGTTTCAGTGTTGTATTTATAAGTATGTGTGGGTGCTGGAGCAGTTCATCCAGTATGTCCATTGTACACGTGTTAGCATTTCTTCCAGCATACACAGCCTAGGTAACTCTTACTATGGGGGTTATTCTAACTTTGGAGGAGGTGTTAATCCATCCCAAAAGTGACGGAAAAGTGACGGATTTACCACCAGCCGTATTACGAGTCCATTATATCCTATGGAACTTGTAATACGGCTGGTGGTTTATCCGTCACTTTACCGTCACTTTTGGGACGGATTAACACTCCTCCAAAGTTAGAATAACCCCCTATGTCTGACTAATATTGAGGTGTCACATAATTTCTGTGCTGGAGAGTTAATTAGCCAATTGCAACATATATGGGTAGGTCTACTGCCACACTGTTTGGCGTTGTGTCTCAGACATATTTCAACAATGCTAGACAGAGTAGCACATCCCACACCTGATTGTAATGTTGGAGGGGACTAACTGTCAATATTGCTCTCGTGCACTTGTCCTGTCATGTGAGTGACAATGGATGGTGTGTATTGCTTTGCGCTGTGTGATGTAGTTGTACACAGCATACTAGATATACATGCTGTCACATCAAGCATTGGTGATCCTGGCAAAACCGATCCTACCTAGCAAATACACCCATACATCAGTACGCACAAATTTGCCTAGATATGGGCTAGCCATGTGTCAGGACAGGAGATTTGTGTGACAAGTTTACACCTTATGTACATTGTGACTATTTGCTACTCTGACTACATTCAACCCAGTTGAATATGTGGTGGTGCGCTGTCCCAAAATATCCATGGATGGTGACAATGGCTCATGTGTTGGGATAGTAATTCTGCACCCATAGCTGCTTATGTATTCAAGGCAAGCCATTGCGCACTGCACAGCTGATGTGTGTGTGCCATACGTGAGGTACAGCCCACCATGTGCCCGGGTTGTGCACATTGGCAGTACTGGGACACATTCCCATGGATACACTGTGCAGGCTCCGCATGGGACATTGGTTACAATTCCTGAGCTTTAACTGAGGGACCACAGTGCACAATGATGTACCACCCTTGTCACACATGTACCATGCAGGCAATGCTACTGTCACCATGAGTTGTGACAGTACACTGTTCCTACATGACTTGTTATCCATTTGGTGACAGCCCCTACCTCGTGTACCCCCTTGCATTCATCTTGTTATGCATGGTGTTGTTGTAGTGGATGGGCTAAGTACTGGCACCTTTCTCACTTGATGGGACAATATATGTGGTGGTGCATGGATATAGACCTTCAGGATTCCACTGCTCGCAAATTGCATGTCACTGATATTTGATATGGTGGCAGTAGACCCACTCATGTCACACATGTTGGTACCACACTGGTCACTTTTGTGTTACATACATGCTCACTATGGTTGAAGTCACATTCCAATGGAGTAAGTAGTAAAGAACGAGTAGACCAAGGAGATTCAGGTGCAAAGTGATTTATTAGTGCTACTTACAAGGTGATGTTTAAAGTATTGTGGTCATGTCTAGAAGTTCTCCGTAATGTGGAGTCTCATGTGAACTCCGGCTGCAGTGTTAATTTGTTCCCCCTCCACATGATCTGCTCCAACATCATCCGTATCCTTGCTGGTGTAGGAAAGTACCCTCTGGTTGGCATGCTACCCCCAATTTCTGCCTGATGTCAGTGTGTTTTTGACTGTGTCACTTGGATCCTGCTAGTCCGGACCCAGTGCTTATGGTTTATGGCCTGTTTGTCAGTGTGTTCCACTGTTTTGTGAATTGTCACTGGAGTCCTGCTAATCAGGACTGCAGTGCTCATGCTCTCTCTGTTTCTAAATTTGTTACTACATACTGGTAACTCCGTTTTTCACTCCACAGTGGCATACTGGTCCCCCCTTATAAGTCCCTAATATATGGTACATAGGTACCCAGGGCATTGGGGTTACAGGGGACACTTATGGGCTGCAGCATTTCTTTGGCCACCCACAGGGAGCCCATGGAAAGGCTTCCACAGGACTGCCATTGCTGCCTGTGTGAAATAGTGCATGCACAGCCATTTTCACTGCACCAGGTCACTTATAAGTCACCCATATATCAAGTCTTCCAACCCTGAATGCTGGGTGCAAAGTACCTGTGTGTGAGGGTACCCCTGCACTAGCAGAGGTGCCTCCACATCATTTAGGCCCATTTTCCTGGACTTCGTGAGTGCGGGGACACCATTTTAAGTGTGCACTGGACATAAGTCAATACCTATGTACAGCTTCACAGTGGTAACTCCGAATATGGCCAAGTAAGGTGTCTTACAACTGGGGATTGTACCCCAATACTGATTCCAGTATTGGTCGCACAATCCCATGCACTCTGCGGCGCCACAGTGGACCCCTAGTACTGCCATACCAGCCTTCTGAGATTTTCCAGGCAGCCCCAGCTGCTGCCACCTCACAGACAGGCTTCTGATCTTCTCAAACTTAAGCAGCTCATTCCTAGGAATGCAGAACAAAGCATTTCCTTTGGGAGAGGGGTGTTACTCTCTCTCCCTTTTGAAATTGGTGTTTCAGGCAAGGGAGGGGCATCGTCCCAGAGCCTCTGGAAACGCTTTGAAGGGCACAGATGGTGCCCTCCCTGCAAAATCCTGTCTCCACAAGTTCAGGGACCCCCAGTCCCTGCTCTGGCGTGAAACTGGACAAAGGAAAGGGGAGTGACCACTCCCCTGTCCATCACCACCCCTGGAGTGGTGCCCAGAGCTCCTCCAGAGTGTCCCTGGTTTTTGCCATCTTGGATTCCAAGGTGGTGGGGCACTCTGGGAGCCTCTGAGTGGCCAGTGCCAGCAGGTGACATCAGAGACCCCTCCTGACAGGTGCTTACCTGGTTATGTGACCAATCCCCCTCTGAGGGCTATCTAGGGTCTCTGCTCTGGGTTTTTCTTCAGATTCAGATTGCAAGACTCCAGGAGGAATCCTCTAAATCTTTTACTTCATTTTCTACCGACGGATCAACCACTGACTGCTCCAAGAACTCTACAAAACTACAACAAAGAAGCAAAGATGACTTCTGCAACAATGTATCTTTAGCTCCTGCCAGCAACTGCAACAGTTTCCAGGTTGTGCATCCTCAGGACTGCTGGTCTTCAGCCTACACCAGACAAACCGAAGGAATTTCCCGTGGAGTGACAGAGTCACTTCCTTGCTTCAGCAGGCACCTCTCTGCAGCGACAACCTGTGGCTTGGGTCCCCTCTCCAGATGACAGGCGTGGATCCAGTAACACGAGTGTTGGACTGAAGTGACTTAGACAGTCCCAACGTCCAGCTATTCAACTTTGGTGGAGGTAAGAGCTTGCCTCCCCATGCAAGACAGTATCCCTGTGCACCGCATGACTTGAAGTTGCCGAGGCTTGTGTGCGACTTTCAAAGAAGTTCTTTGTGCACAGCACAGCTTAGGCCCCCAGCGCTCCATCCTGCGATGCCACAGCAACACGCATAGCATTTTCTAGCTGCCTATGATTTGCAGCTTTTTGTAAATCTGAGGCAGCACCAACACCTCACCCCACCCAAGGGGTGGCATTAGCAAGGCACAATGAGAAGAGATACTTCTATTCCTCCTTGTGTTTTTACAATTTCGATGTGTGCTGCATGCTGCTGCACGCATAGTAGGAGCAAAATGCCACACATGGTAGTTTATATGCAGAAAAGTATCCCTTGGGCCACATGAACAATCACAGCCCTCTATGCAGACATCCTTACACAATGGTGCAAGGATGCCTGGGTTGGTGCTGGTAGCTGATTTTTGCACTAGCACTGGGGACAACACAGGGGTGTGCTGTATACTATTAAATTAGGCGCATCCCTGCGTTGTGTAAATGAGTGTCGTGGCGGGCCTATTTTGGCACAGTGTTGCACTCGGTCATTTTCCTTTAATTTATGTACCCTAGTGACCTTTTGTGGCAGATAATGGTTGTGCCAGCCGTGAAGTGTACGGGAGTGTGTGTCACACATCAGTAGGATGAAGGAATTCGTTGCAGAAGTTTCTCCTGCCTTCTATTACATGATTTCTGACAGACACTTCAACACATGAACAGTACAGGCTTCGGGAGGGCCCACAGCTAATTTTCACATGGGTCCCTTAGTAAGGTGCATATAAGGTCAGGTATTTCTACTATACACCTACCACATCCGACTATGTCATCCATGAATGCTAGTGTTTTTTCACAGACACAAGACCATGGTGGAGCATTTGTGGTAGTGGGAACAGACAGGGTGTTCTTAGTGGGCACTATGGGAGCATGTGAGGTGACACTGGAGTGGTGCCCCATTTCTCATGATTCAACCTCATGGTCTTCAATGGCAAATATTTTTGTAAATGTATGTGTGGGACACAATGCAGCAGACAGGTTTATGTGAACACTATAGGTATGACAGGTAGGTGTAGCTGAATTATACTTGGTTATGGCACCATTTGGGTTGCATTGGGTTTAAGTTCTGCCAGAGGCTTACACACCATGATCTACGTGGGACTGTGCCTATGTGTGACTTCCTCAACATGACAATAGCCTATGCCATTGACACACCTGTGTGCTTTTTTGTTTGGTGTAATGTGTGTGTGTGATCTGTATTTAGTTGTCAACCTGTGGACACTTATAGTGATTTATGAGCAGCTTCCACATGCAAAGGAGACTTGGCTCCACCTGTCCACATGTTTGCCGGTCAGGTTGTTGTTGTGTTATGTAGATTTTGTTGTATGCTTTTGTGACATGCAATGTGTGCATTGTGGTGTGGCATGTGGCTTATGTGTTGTTGCCTATACACCTCTGTGGCCCTGCCCATCAGTACTTCTTGTTAAGTTTGTCTGTTTTTTCCTTGATGGCTGGTGTGTTGTGTGGTATGATTGGTATGGTGACTTACCTCTGAGTAGCCCATTGCCATATTCACCATCCTGGAACCGCTGGATGATGGTGCAATGGCGAAAGATGTACATGTCATGGACGCTACTGGGATATTTCACCAGGATGTTTGTGAAGAGCCCGCGGTGGTCCACGATAGCCTGCACATTGTTGAAATGTGTGTGCTTGCGGTTCCAGTAGAGGTGTTCTGTTGCTGCAGGTGGCACCAGTTGGACATGGGTATAGTCCATTCCACCCAGCACATGTGGGAACCCAGCTATCTGATAGAAAGCTTGCTTGGTCTTGTGCTGCTGGGTGTTTGGGAAGCAGATGTGTTGTGGCGTGAGGGGTAGGATTGCGTCCAGGACCTTTGTTAGGCAGAAGGAGAAGGATGACTGGGAGATACCAGCCACTAAAGTACCCATTGTCTGGAATGATCCAGACTCCATCATGTGGAGGACAGCGAGGAGTTTTGAAATAGGTGGGATGTTATGGGGAGTTTGCAGCCTTGCCATAATGTGTGGCACTATAAGGTGCAGTAGGTGTACGATGGACTCCCGGATGAGTCTGTACATCTGGACCACATTTTATTCCCTCATTCCTAAGATGGTGATTCACTGTCTAAACATTCTCTCCCTTCTTCTGCGCTGCCTCTGTGGCTGTAGTGGTGTGGTTTGAGGTTGCTGCAGTGGTGGTGGTTGGATCTGCTGTCTTTGCAGACGTCTGCTGCATGTGCAAAGCTGCAGCAGTAGCACTTCCATGTTGTCCTGGCAGTTTCCAATGCTCCTTCTAGATTTTTTCTATGAGTGGTGGTATGTGAAGCTCTTTTTAACGCCTGGGTCTGACCAGGCATTCATTTATGGCGCCATTCGGACGTTGCATCATTTTTTCAGTCCTCTTCCTTCGAGAGCTCAATTTTTGCATCGGGGGTAAATATGGCGCTAGGGGTTAGCATTGTGTTTAGGATGGGAACACTGACCTTGCATCTCATTGACGCAAGGTGGTTTTGCGCATCCTTAACATGGCGCTAACTCCAATATTTTTACGCTGGACAGGTCTAGCATTAAAATATAAATATGGAGTTAGTTATGCGCCATTTTGGCATCAAACTTTTTGGCGCTAATACGTCACAAGCCAAGTATAAATATGCACATAAGTGAGAAATATTGAAAACAGCCGTTGGAAAAACAGAAATTAATTATAATCAACGAACAAATGTAGCCACCCAATTACCGGTTTCCTGGTTATGAAGTAGGTGTTAAAAGCACTTACTGCACTTAGCGGCACGGATTCTCTGAAGTACTTGACTTGAAGTCCGCATTTTGTATGAATGAAGAATGAATATTGTGATAACCTCCGGTATGCTGGAGGTTCTGCAAAGCTCACGCCATAAATCACATACGCTGTCTGTGCATGTTCTTTTATTTCCTTTTTCATCAATGAATTCCACTAAGGTATCATATTGACTCGTGGAATTAAAAGTAGAATATTTGGCTATGCTCATTACACAAGAGATGCAAATTAAGGGCCTGATTCTAACTTTGGAGGACGGTGTTAAACCGTCCCAAAAGTGGCGGATATACCACCTACCGTATTACGAGTTCCATAGGATATAATGGACTCGTAATACGGTAGGTGGTATATCCGCCACTTTTGGGACGGTTTAACACCGTCCTCCAAAGTTAGAATCAGGCCCTAAGTCCCCTAAATCTTAGAATATTACCAGTGAACAGAAGTGCGTTCAAAGTTTTTGGTCCCAAAACTGAAAAAAAGATCTACCTCTCAATCTAGCTCTTTGGCCTTTGGAGTAACTAAAGGTGTGTTAACCTGATGACTCAATGTGCCAGGCCACGAGTGACTGCGGTGCTGAGCCTGTTCTGCAGGTATCCAGTGTGAGTCATTGCTTTTTGACGATGTCATGTGGAGTTAGATATAATCCTTTTATTCAAGGAAGCCAACTAAGAGCGAGACAGTCACGAGCCACGCGATTATATTTACCTATGAAATCAGTGGCTAAACAGATGAGCCAGGGCTTTCAGAGCTTGTTCCAGCTGTCTTCTTTGGGTAGAATGCAGTGCATATTATAATTTGTTTCACTAGTCCATTAATGTGCCTAAATGTGGTATTTGCTTCTCAGTGTGTTTTTTAATCTAGCGCTTACTTGTTCCTGTTGATGTTGCAACAAAGGAGATTTTCCACATAAATGTGATTTTGCACGTAAATGTTTTCCACACTCATGCTTATGTTGCACCAAGGGTAATTGCGCAGTGATTTTGCACCTAACTAAATGTTGCACCCACTCCTATAAGTGTTTCACTCTCGTGTTGATGTTGCAGTATGTGTGATTTTGCCCCTTAATGTGTTTTTTCACCTAAATGGGATTTTTCTCATGTGATTTATTTCTGAAGTTTCCTGAGATCTTATAATGGTGCATTAAAGGGTGATTTTGCACCTCAAAGTGATTTTGCTCTTAATTTAGGGGCAAATGTATCAAGGATTTTTCTGGTCGCAAATACGCCTATTCGCAGAATTGGGCCGTTTGCGACTAGAAAAATGCATTTTGGTATTTATTAATCCCAAATTGCAATACAGCAACATGTTACCGAATTGCAGTTTGGAATTGCAAATACATAATGATTCGGTATTTTGAAGGGACGTGTTTAAGGAGTCCCTTCCAAATACAGAATCAGAATGGGATATATAAATGTTTTGTGACAGAATTATGGTTGCAAGGCATTCACACATAACCACCAACTTAAAGTTGGAGGTAACCCATTCACAAATGGGAAAGAGTCCCCTTGTGGTCACATAAACCTGGTTATGTTCATCCTTCATACTACTATTTAGCTTGCCAGTAGGATATAACGTCCTCTCCCTCAATAGACCAGAGGGAAGAAACTGTGTAGTGGATTCCCCTTCATTGACAAGAAACCCCTAAAGCATAACCCAATTAACTTAATAGTTATCTTAATACTCCATGTATTTAAATGGCGCACTACGGAGAGTTCAATAATTACACCTAGATCACTCAGGCGGAACATCCTGTACATTCCCTCAGTCAGCAACCAGAGTTTTGTTGATGGTTTACTTGATTATAATACTGATCAACTCAACTACTTTTGTGATCTCATTTTTTTCTGGTTGATTTAGGCTTTCATAGGAAAATGACAGAAACTCACATATTCATCCATTTATCCCAAAATATCCCACACTGGAAAAAAATTTTACTCTGGCATTGCAATGTTTCCACCAATAACAAAAGCTATGGCTAGACATGAGTTTACATAAACAAGCATCGTTTGCAAATGTCTTATCCTCTGAAATTGGATTGGTCAGGCCCCTTTTTTATTCCTTTAAAAGTCTGATCATAACATATGCTTCCTATGCAAAATTGGAGATCGAAATGGTAAAATCTAGAGGCCTCAAACACAATGACAACAAGCATTGGAAAAGTCAGCAGTCCTGACTTTAATGTGCTAATACACGAAAACACAGGCATGCACAAATGTACACAAAATATTTATGCTATGTCTGGCCTATCAGTCTATTTTTACCTCTTATCTCTGTGCCCTGTTTCTTACTCTTCAAGATTAAGGTGCCCCTGTTTTCCCATTCTCTGTAGTGTGATTGCCATGAAAACCCATATTTTATGTTGCCTTCTCTGGACAAACCATTTGATAAACGCCATTTAGATCTTGAATTGGAACATGGCATACCTGACACCTTGATAACCTTTAAATCAGGAGCTGACAACAAAATAGTTTCTTCTCTTTGGTGATTAGTGCATTCAGATAGCTGGGTCCTCTGATATTTCAGTCAAGATTGGACTATTAGGAGATCGCGCACCAGAGCAGCTAAGATGGCCGCTCGATAACGAAGTTCCCGAGCTGCCGAGGACGTTTTTATATTGGAGGGAGACATTTTTGACAGCTGGCTTCTTTTTTTCCCAGAATTGGATGTTGGAACAAGCAGGGAGCAGTATGGTAAGTTTTTTCTCTTTTAAAACTCTGGTGTTTTACAGAGTTTAATCTTTTTTACCTACTGCCCCCTTTCTGACAGGAATGCGGCCGCCATTTTGAGAGGATTTCTTTTTTTTTTTTAATTATTCCTAAAAAAAAAATATTTTTTGTCTTTTGGCTACTTGAAATAATGTGGAGATCTTAATACTTTTTGGACACTCTTGGATGCTACTCTTGAAGCTGTTATAGTCATTTTATTCTGGATTTTCTTCTAAAAAATGTAACATTTGTCCTCTGAGGTGATTTATTCGACGTTGCAGGAACATTAACTAAACTATTGTATTAAATATATACTGTGTGGCTGAAATGGAAGCCCCTCATACTTCCAAATTATCTGTATCCTCTGTCTCTAACTCTAATGGTCGCAAAGACTCCGTGGGCCACAAAAGAGTTAAAAAAGACCCATCCTCTCCAACTAAGTCTCCATTGCCCCTCACATTGGATGACATTATGGATGAGCTCAAGCTAATAAAGCCTTTTGTTATGCAGACGAATATTGCGCTACAGTGAATTGAGGAGAAATGGTCATGTCTGGATTCTAGACTTTCTGAGGTGGAACAGAGGATTAGTGACATACAAGATACTACTACTAAAGTTGATAACTTGACTCAGGAAGTTGCACTACTTAAAAAACAGACAGAAGATTTGGAAAATCGCAATCGGCTAAATAATCTTTGCATTTATGGCATTCCGGAAGGCTCAGAAGGCCAAGATTTGCTAACATTCTTGCAAACTCATATTCCAAAGATTGTTGGTCTTCAGAATACTACTGCTCTCAACATCCAGAGAGCCCATCGTATTGGTCCCTCTTCTCCATCAAAACCGAGAGGAATTATAGCCTACTTCCTACAGTACTCAGATTTAATGACTGTTTTGACTGCCGCCAAGCAACGTAAACAACTGTTGTGGTCGGGCCAAAAAATTTTCTTTAGCCAGGATGTGTTCACAGCGACCGCCAAGCGAAGGAAGGAATTTCTGGATCTCCGACCAGCCTTAAGATATATGAATGCTAGATTTGGCCTAATTCACCCTTGCTTTTTTAGGGTCACCTTCAAGGACAAAACAACTACTTTTGAAAATACCTATGATCTGAAACAGTTTGTATATACTCAGAAAGGGGAGGCAATGGAACTCAGCAAGACTTGATCGGTTAATGTGAAATTCTTAAATTATTTATTTCTTCTTTACAGATATCGGAACCACTGAAATCTCAGGTTGAGAAAGTCCCTTTTCCGATTGTGTCTGTATCCCTGTATATCTCGACATCATAGTGTTCTTTCCCTTGTTGGTAAGTCACGTCGTAAGTTGTTCATATTGTAATGTATTTATTTTGTTTCATCGTCTATCCTCTCTCTTGTTATCCAATCATTGTAGTTCCTCGGGGGTACTGTTGCTGATTGGCCTCTTTTTCTTTTCTTGCTCCTCCCTTTCTCCCATGCAAAGTATTTTTCTTCTTTGTAAGACAATTATGACTGAAGTTTCTTGGCTTTTTGTCATCTTTTCTTTCTTTTATCAATGGGGTGCTTTTGCTACCCTTTTCTTTTTCTCTTTCTCTGTTTTTTTCTCTTTCTACTTTTCTTTCTTCCTTTATTATTTCTTACGTCCTATAATGCAAGATTGGCATCAACACGCAACCTTGTTTAGATACATGTTCATATGTTTCCTTTCCACCTTCTTCTGTGATTCACCTGTTGTTTGTCTCTTAGGTTTCGGTAAGGCTTTGTTGTCTAAATTTCTGCTACTAGTTAAAAGGCCAGTCTTCGAATCATCTCATGGAATGTTAAAGGTTTACGTAATCCAGTTAAGAAACAAAGAGTGCTCCAGCATCTCTCTAAATTGAATTGTCAAGTTGCTCTTGTACAAGAAACCCATCTTAAAGAGCAGGATTTTAAAAGTTTGAATAGAAATTGGGTTGGTGATGTTTTTGGCTCCTCTGCAGCTCATAATAAGAATGGGGTAATAATATTGTTTCATAGATCTTTACAAGTACAAGTTGTAGAGAAGACTAAGGAAGATATAGGAAGATGGATTTTACTGACAGTTAAGATTAATGGTTTGCTGTTTTCCATTTGCAATGTTTATGGTCCAACTGGAGTAGAGCCTCAATTTTGGGTTAATTTTTCTTCTTTGTTATTATCTTGCAACTCTGAAAATCTTGTGGTAGGAGGTGATTGCAATCAACTTATGGATCCTTTTATAGATTGTTGCTCCCAAGCTCGTTATATCCCTAATAAAATGCAAAAAACATTTTATCAAGCAGTCTCCTCCAGAGGTCTACGTGATGTATGGAGAATTGCTCACCCAGATGTATTAGAATTCACGTTTTATTCTCCAGTACATCACTCATATTCTAGAATAGATTATATATTTGCTACACAAAATGTTATACAAACAATTTCACATGCTGATATTGGATCTATTCTCTTATCAGATCACGCCCCAGTAATAATTGATATAAGCCTTCCAGGAAGTTCCTCCTTTTCTAATCGCTGGAGGTTTAATAACACTTTATTGCAAGATAATTTATTTATTGAACAATTTACAATGTTTTCTAAAGAATTTTTTATGCACAATTTACCTTCGGATACTCAGATTAATTTTATATGGGATGCATTTAAAGCTACTGCTTGAGGCTTTATTATAGATTATGTTGCCATTAAAAAGAAAGAAAAATCTAAAGTTTCCTCTCAACTGCTCACACAAATAAAATGTCTTGAGCATGAATATTTCTCATCTAACAAACCAGATACCTTATCCAGGTTGATTGATGCTAAACTACAATACAATAGGCATTCCTTGGAAAGTGCATGTGGAACTCTTCTCAAAATAAATTCCACATTTTACGGGGGGAAAAATAAAGCGGGTAAACTATTGGCAAATTATTTAAAGATCAAAAAACAAAAGTCTAAAATTACTGTTATCACAGACACATTTGGAAATAGACACAATAAAGCTTCAGAAATCCTGGAATGCTTTACTGACTACTATACCATATTATATACTCCCGCAAATACTCCTAATATGACTGAAGTGGATGCCTTCTTCCACTCTATTCATTCGAAACAAAAAGTAGATTTGTCACCATTAGACTCTGACCTATCTGAAGCAGAAATTAAAAATGCCATTACCAAGTTTCCTAAACATAAGGCTCCTGGCCCAGATGGTTTTCAATAGCATTTTACTCAACCTTTGCATCTATTTTAGTTCCTAAGCTATTAACACTTATACAATATTTCATATCAAAAGATCAAGCAAAGGGCACTTTTTCTGAAGCTATGTTGTGTTTGATTCCTAAAAAAGATAAGGATTTATCCAAATGTGGTAATTACAGACCTATATCCCTTATTAATGTCGACTGTAAAATCTTTGCAAAAGTCCTAGCCTTACGGATTAATCATTTTATCCCAGACCTAAGAGACATTCATCAGTCAGGTTTTGTTAAGGGGCGATACATATCAGATAATTCTAGAACTTTTCTCAATATTATCCATCTTGCCTCTAAGTCCAGGGATCCTATAGCTGCCATAACTCTAGATGCTGAAAAAGCCTTTGATCGAGTTTGTTGGGATTTTCTGTTTAGAGCACTAAAATGGCATGGTTTAAATCCTCATATTATTAAAATTATTAGACTTTTATACTCTTCACTCTCTACATCAATTTTAGTCAATGGTAAACAATCTCATTACTTCCCCCTACACAGAGGTACTATACAAGATTGTCCTCTTTCACCTCTGTTATTTATATAAGCCCTTGAGCCCCTTCTAGAGAAAATACGTAGGTAATCAGATTTTTATGGTTTTAAGCACAAAGATACTGAGATTAAATTCACAGTTTATGCAGATGATATTTTACTTTTTATCTCTAATCCTCAAAAGACTATTCCGGATTTTTTTTAATTATTACAAGAATACTCAAGTGTCTCAGGTTATAAGCTTAATGTAGATAAATCATAGGGTTTGCCATTAAATGCTTACTGTCTACCAGACATGTTTAAAGATACTGGGTTTACGTGGAACCCTAAGCATATCAAATACCTGGGCATATCCTATTCCAACTCTCTTAAAGACACTATTCAAACTAATCTCAAAGAGGTAGAGTCAATTATTGTGAAATTACTTGACAGATGGTATCCTCTTTATTTAACTTGGCAGGGACGACTGTCCACGATTAAAATTATGTTGTTGCCCATTTTAACTTTTTATTTATCTATGCTTCCAGTTAAACTTCCTTCTAGTTTAAAAAAAATTATAAATGCATTATTTAAGAAATTTTTATGGAACAAACGTAAATCTCGTATATCTCTAGTCAAATTGCAGGAACCTAGAGATAATGGAGGTGTAAATTTTCCATGCCTTAGAAGATATCACTCTGCAATTGTTTTAAAACAAATATGGTTGTCCCTCTTTCCCACTTTTCATAAAGGGACCTCTCTATGGAGTCAATTGGAACACTCACAAATTACACCATTTACATTTAGAGATACAGTTCGGCTTTCAAAACCCCCTAAATCTCTTTTCTATCCGAAAATAACTCATTCTATTTCTATTGCCAGGCCATTACTTCTTGCCTCTCACTCCTCATATGAGAACCTTAGGCAAACTCCTATATGGTACAATAAGGATATTAAATTTCATAATAGAACTTTGGTATGGAAGGAGTGGATGCACAAAGGCATTATAACTTTAGATCAGTTAATTCTAGATAATGCTGTACTTGAATTTCAAGATATTCAACGGACATTTCATATCTCCACCTATTACGCTGTGAAATATCAAACTCTCTATTCTATCCTCTATAACTTATTGTCTCAAGCTTTGGAGGCCCCCTCTTCTACACAGCCTAATTCCCAGCCTTATAATTTTTCCTCACAATTCCCGGCGTCTTTTATATACCGAACCCTTACACATACCAGTCTTGTGAGACCAAAATCTAAAATAGAATGAGCATGGGAGCAGGATTTCAATTAAAACATTCCTGTATCTATATGGAAAAAAAATGGTCAAAACTCCATACAACATCCCGTTCAGCATCTACAACCCAAACGTTATTTTATTTTTACAATAGGTTGTACTATACTCCTGTAGACCTTTATAAATTTAAACTTACTACAGATAGCTAGTGTTGGTCGTGCTCTAAAGAAAACAGTCATTATATGCACATGTTTTTTGAGTGCCCTGCAGTTCATACTTTTTGGGAACAAGTTTGGGATAAAGTTAATCAGATTTTCTCCATCAATGTACCTTTCAATTTATTACATTTGTTTGGGGGTAGTATTTCATATACTTGGTATTTCCAACCACTGCTTGGTAAATTGGCTGATTTGCTCATTGCTAGTGCACTGCAAATTATAACTTCTAATTGGAAAGATACTACGAAAATATCTGTTGTAACTTGGTGGAATCTGATCTGTTATAATCACAGAATGGATCGAGCAAATGCTAATACTACTCAACTGTTAATTAAAAGGGACATGCTTTGGTTCCCCTCACCTCTTTCCTTTCACAACACAAGACCTTACATACTACTGTTAATACTTAATGGTTGCTTTACTGTAACTATGTGATTTTTAACTTGCTTTGTTTCACTTTTTCTTTCTTTCCTCTCTCTCTTCTCTTTCTTTCTTTACTAAAAGATAACAAAAAATGCTATTATTCTACGGTACAATATTACAGTCTGGTTGTGTATATAAATTGTTTCTTATAGTTATAATTATCTTTATGATTATGATTTTTTTTTTTATTGTTTTTTCTTTTGGTTGCAAATGTATTTATTCTATTGTACCAGTGTATGCTAATTTATTCAATAAAGCATTATAAAAAATAAAAAATAAAAAAGATTGGCCTATTAATGAAGTGGCTATTATTTGTGAGGAATGAGGTGAACTGAGAAATCTGGGATCAGGCAACTCCGAAGTTTGAGGGCGCTCAATAATTACAAGCTCAAGGGATAGAGAGGTGCACCAAACAAGGACGAAAATTTAAATTCACTTTTAACAACTAACAATATTAAAACATACCAATTGTTGACTGTAAATGAGAGTGACGATGATGACACAATAGGAGTGGAATTTGGAATAATTACTGGAAAGCTATTAATCAGACCGCTTGACAGTTTCAGGCTGGGACCATGAGTATGTCCATAAGAAAAGAAAAAAACAAAATTATAATAAAGATTGGTGTCTTATTAAGCAAAGCAATATTATGGCACATTTTCTAAGGAATCAAGACAGTGTGCGTAGAGGTAACTTACATCCTCATTGTGATCCTGTGGATAACTGTGACTCTGAATTCAGTTTTGCCCACGGCACTGAGGAGATATTATAAGATATGGCTGGTTTTGGATAGAGATAGTTGCAGCATCTCTACCAATAGATTTGAAAGTCTGCTTGCTCGTAGATCACATTTTTGTTGTCTGAGATTTGTCAGAGGTAGTGGGGGTATGAACAAAAAGGGTAGTTATTGCCTTGGTCACCCATTGTTTGTCTAATGTGTCATAGAACATCTAATACTGAGGGCCCAGATACATGATTATTTAGAGGGAAGACAGGACACTGTCACAAAAAATGTATTAAATCACAAATATGAGGTACACTAAATAAATGCTGAATGCTATTTATAATCAAGAACGGCAAAATCAGCTTTTTTAGGAAACTGCTACCAGAAGTTGTCATAACATTGTAGTAGGTCTGCAGCAATTGTAATTGATCATGTGACCTGGATTGCCTATATTAAGCAACAGTTTTAGCCTGATAGACCATGTCTGATAAGGAATATTGGCCCATATTTATACTTTTTGACGCAAAACTGCGCTAACGCAGTTTTGCGCCAAAAAAATTCGCGCCGGCTAACGCCATTCTGAAGCACCATGCGGGCACCGTATTTATTGAATGGCGTTAGCCGGCGTTAGCCGACCGGCGCTGCCTGGTGTGCGTGAAAAAAAACCACGTACACCAGGCAGCGCCGGCGTAGGGAAAAATGGCGTTTGGGCGTCAAAAATGGGGCAAGTCAGGCTGAGGCAAAAAAATCGTCTTAACCCGATTTGCGCCATTTTTTTACGACGCCCATCCCCCATTGAAATGACTCCTGTCTTAGCAAAGACAGGAGTCATGCCCCCTTGCCCAATGGCCATGCCCAGGGGACTTCTGTCCCCTGGGCATGGTCATTGGGCATAGTGGCATGTAGGGGGGCACAAATCAGGCCCCCCTATGCCACAATTTTTTTAAAAAAAATACTTACCTGGACTTACCTTAATGTCCCTGGGGTGGGTCCCTCCATCCTTGGGTGTCCTCCTGGGGTGGGCAAGGGTGGCAGGGGGTGTCCCTGGGGGCAGGGGAGGGCACCTCTGGGCTCATTCTGAGCCCACAGGTACCTTAATGCCTGCCCTGACCCAGGCGCTAAAATCCGGCGCAAATGCGGTTTGTTTAGACCCGCCCACTCCCGGGTGTCATTTTTGTCCGGGAGTATAAATCCGACGCAATAGCATCGCAGTCATTTTTTAAGACGGGAACGCCTACCTTGCATATCATTAACGCAAGGAAGGTGTTCACGCAAAAAAGTGACGCTAATTCCATGAACTTTGGCGCTAGACGCGTCTAACGCCAAAGTATAAATATGGAGTTAGTTTTGCGTCAAATTTGCGTCGAAAAAAACGACGCAAATTCGGCGCAAACGGAGTATAAATATGCCCCATTATATTTTATGAACCTCCATAGAGCCCCATGAATTCTTCTCTCTTTGGTAGATAATAGTGGACTATTGTATTCGACAGAGGATGAGCTTGTAACATGAAGGCTCATATTGCTTGGTGCCTACCACTTCTTTTGACAGAATTTCTGCTACTGATATCATTACATAAGACCCCTATTGTATGCAAGAGAGACATCCTTGTCTATTGTACAAGATAAGTAACATAAATGAACCTGTAAATTATTGATTATAATCAATGATGTACTCTTGGACCCAGCATCCTTGCCGTGGTGTTTTCTAAGCTTTTTGCCTTCCAGCCTCCTGTTTTTGCTGACCGACTTCTTGCTGGCTTTAGGACTCTGCACACTTTACCACTGCTAACTTGTACTAAAGTCCTTGTGCTCTCTCATTACACCTAATTGGCACATTTCATTTATGTGTAAGCCACTAGTAAAGTGGTACTACATGCACCCTGAGCCTGTAAATTAAATGCTACTAGTGAGCCTGCAGTACTGATTGTGCCACCCACTTATGTGGCCTTTTTAAACCTGTCTCAGGCCTGTCATTGCAGCCTGTGTGCCCAAAACAGCCATTTTGACCTGTCAAAATAAACATTTTGCTAGACTTAAACCTTTCTTTTTAATACAAACAAATCACCCCTAGAGTAGGTCCTAAATAACCCATGGGGCAGGATGCAGTGTATTTAAAAAGTTGGACATGTACTTTTAAGTTTTGCTGTCCCGATAGTGAAAAACTCTCTAATTTGTTTTTCACTAGAGAAAGGCACACCTCTCCCATAGAATAACATTGGGTCTCATTATTACATTTAATAAGTGCTAACATTTTCTTGAGAACGGGTTAACACTTCATGTTTGGAGTCCGAGGAATTGTAATAAAAAACCTCTTTAATGGTAAAGTCGGATTTTAAGTTACAATTTTGAAAATTGCATTTTTAGAAAGTTGGCATTTTCCTACCTTGACTATTTGGTGCATGCAGCCTGTTCTTGGATCACATCATTGCATGTAGTTGGTAGTTGGAATTTGTTTATTTCTCCCAGACAGCCATACAATAGCAGGATTAGGTGTGCCTTGATGAATCATCAACTGGTAGGATGGGTGAGCAGAGCTGGGCACAGCCTTAGTTACTACTGCATAGGTTGTGCCCTGCCTTTGCACAAACGACTTGTCACCACTGACTTGTCACCACTGCATTGTTCATACAGCCAGCTTGGAGCCAGGGCAAGGGAGGCAGGAAACTTCTAGGTCTTCAAAGAAATTCTCTAGAAACTTCTCCTACTTCAAAAAATGCACCAGGTATAAAAATAGGACCTGCATACCCACTCTTCAGTACACTCCTGGACCACTGAATACTACAGAGGAAGAACTGCTGTGCTGCTTTGCTATCAGAAGGACTGCCACTTTTGCTAGCCTGCCACTCTGCTGCTCTGCTGTGGCGGCCCTGCTTGCTGAGAAGGAAGACTGGACCTGTACCCTTCATCGCAGCCTGAAGTGACTCCAATGGACTACTGACTGACCTCCTGTTCTAAGCTACGGATATATAACAAGCTCCAGAGGCCTCCATGCAACTGCCCAGATGACCTGCTGCCTGAAGCTGCTACCTGGACCTGAGCCCTGCTGGTCTCTGCTGCATTGAGTTCCTGATCCCCAAGAGGTGTCTCCCAAGTCCTGCACGGGAAACACTGAGAAGGACGAGTCCGGAACCAGATTTTGAGCAACGAAAGCGAAACAGCGCTTTTGTTTTCCACGACTTCCTGGTTTTGGTATCTTAACCATGCATGTCTGAACAACGTACATGCGCGGTTAAGGTACAGAAGGGAGTCGGAGTGAATGCGGTGAAGGAGGAGGTAAGTTGAGGTGGGACTGGGCTGTTTTTGGGAGGGGCTGGGGATGATTAGGGTTTGGGGGCAGGGTTTAGGTTTTAGGGGTGGGGACTCGGGTATTTTTAGTTTTTGGGGTGGGGGATGGGGGTGATTAGGGTTTAGGGGGGTGGGCGGGATCAGGTTTAGGTTTAAGGGGTGGGGTGGGAGACTGGGGTGGAAGCATGCTGGATCGTGCATGCTGATTGGTAATGCCTTTACCAGGAATGCGTTGACAACGATAAAATCGTTGCAAACGCATTAGTGGAAAAGGCATTAGTGTTTAGAACGAGGTCGTTGTTCCGACCTCGTTGTTGAGCCACGGGTGGTTTAGGAACCCGTGGTTCCGACATATAACCGTCCTGCACCCTTGGTACGGCTTCAGTTGAGCACACTCCCCAAGAAAAGGAGAAATCCTGACATTTGGTGCTCTTTATGATCGTGCCTGTTCACACCAAGATCTTGTCACTTGCGCCACCCTCCAACACTAAGTTCCAGTGAACCCGACTCATTGTGCAACAGTGACTGCCAGTGACACCCGGCAATTCAAGAGCTGCATTTCGCACTACAGCATTGACAGCTCACGGTGACTGCCAACGTAAAGCTCCAGCAATGACCGTCCATGATGCCCAAAAGGATCTTTGCAGTACAGAAACAACCATGCTTGATTCCCGGCTTGCTCTTTGTGCCACTTCAACAACCATCCATGACACTCTTCTTGCTCTTCGAGCTGGACTTTGAAGGTAACTCCTTCGTTGCGGCTAACATGGTACTTGTGTCTGGCATGCACTTCAATGCAGTGAGGCTAAACATGATTTTCACCCAGTCTTGCACAATCAGATAACCGCGAGTGGCGCTTTGTGCTTTTATGAGCTTTATTTACCTGGAATCTTTAAAAATGCATATCTCCGGTTCTACTTATTGGATTTTTTGTTGTTTGAGTGTCAAATCACTTATTATAATACACTCTATTGTTCTAAATTGGTGTGGAAATTTTCTTGTATTGTATTTTTACTATTTTACTGTTTGAAGTGCTGCATGTATACTTTACACATTGCCTCTAAGCTAAGCCTGACTGCTTTAGTGCCAAGCTACTACCGGTTAAGCACAGGTTAATTTGGGACTTGCTTGTGACTTCATCTTGGCAGAGATTGTGGCTGTTGCTTTAAAGAGTTACATGCTCTGGTAGTAAAAAACTCACAAATTTGCTTTTCCCAACTTTGAGGCCTACCTCTCCATTTGATAACATTGGGTTGCCTTAGTACATGTAATAAGTACTAACCTTTGAT
The DNA here is from genome assembly GCF_031143425.1 of Pleurodeles waltl. Taxonomy (NCBI): domain Eukaryota; kingdom Metazoa; phylum Chordata; class Amphibia; order Caudata; family Salamandridae; genus Pleurodeles; species Pleurodeles waltl. Next base: position 321,194,452 of record NC_090437.1, read on the forward strand.
TGTGAGCAGGTAGGAAATTCAAATTTGGTGTCTGAGAAATTGTATTTAAAAACCTCTTTAATGGTGAAGAAGGATTTTAAGTCATAACTTTGAAAAAGTCACTTTTAGAAAGTTGACATTTTCCTGCCCTAACTATTCGGTATGCATTTGAGTCACATTACTGACTGTAGTTGGCAGTTGTACTTTATATATTCCTCCCAGACAGCCATTCAATAGACGGATTGAGGGGCATATTTGTACTTTGTTTGCGCTGAATTAGCGTCCTTTTTTTACGCTAATTCAGCGCAAACTCAACGGCATATTTATATTTTGACTGTAGACCCGTCTAGCATCAAAATATTGGTGTTAATGTCATTTTTCGGATGTGTGAAACCTCTTTGTGTCAATGAGATGCACGGTAGGTGTTCCTGTCTAAAAAATGACTCTAACCCCCTACCACCAAATTTATCCACCGGGCAAAAATGACGCACAGGTGGGAGACGGACCCAAAAAATGACGCTAACACCGATTTGCGTCAAAACTTAACACCTGGGTCACGGCAGGCATTAAAATGAGGCACACACATCACTACTTAAGGAGAACCCACAGAAGCAACATTACCAACCCACAGGAGAAGATGGAGGTGATACTGTTTAAGCTTGCGAGACGACACAAAGGACAGCAACAACTACAGCAATCACTGCAATGCGGCCCACAAAGACAACGCAGAAGGCAGGAGATGATATTCCGAACTAGGACAACCCACCTTAGCCTCAGGGACCAGGACATCATTAGGACCTACAGATTGAACCGGCAAGACATACTACACCTGCTGCACCACATTGAACCACAAATCACAGCTAGCCTGCAGACCCCACATAACATACCACCTGTGACAAAGCTGATAGCTGTCCTGCACATGCTGGCAAGTGGCTCATTTCAAACAACGGGTGCCCTGATAGCTGGTGTCTCACAGCTGTCATTCTCTGTATTCCTGCCAAAGGTGTTAGACGCTGTTATCTCCCTGACACCCTGCCACATCAGCTTCCCCAACCCCCAGCAAAAGTAGCAGGAGACAAAACAGGGGTTCTACCAAATCCATGGTTTTCTGCATGTGCTCGGTGCAATTGACTGCACCCATGTCTGGCTAGTACCACCTGCAGCAACCGAGCACTTATACCAGAATCGCAAGCACATGCATTCCATTAATGTGCAGGCCATAGTGGACCACCGGGGACTATTCATAAACATTTTAGCCAAGTATCCTGGGAGTGTCCATGTTGCCTTCATTTTCCGGCACAGCAGGATCAATGAACAATTCCAGGATGGACAATATGGAAATGGCCTACTTGTGGATAGGTCAACAAACCTAGCAATATACGCACAATACACCAACCCTGTGGGACACACAAGACATACACCACTACATTAACACATGGCCAGGGTAACCCAGACATGCAGGTAGCAACACATATGCAATATGCTGCAGTACAGCACAATCTGTGCACACCACAAACACTTACACCCACATGTACGTAACACACCCACAACTTGACAAGCACATCACATGAAAGACAGGTGCAGACATGTACCCTTTGTTAACAGAAGAACTACACAGACCACTGCAAGTGCCCACAGGTTGCCTACTATGTACACTTCACACACAGTACATCAAACAAAGAATAGCACAGCCACGTCAATGGCATACACCATGTCCATGTCATGTAAGCACCATATAGGCACAGATCCCTCAAGTCATGCCGTGCAAATCACTGCCAGAACAAACATCAAATAACAGATAACTGCTGCCAATACCAAGTACATCTCATCAACACATACCTGACTTACCTGTAGTGTGCAGAGACATCTGTCTGACGAATTGGCTCACACACATAGGATACAAGATCAATGACCATCACATACCATGTGCTAGATGTGTGATGAGTGGTACCACACTTACCGTAGTGCCACCTCACATTCAACACTTACTGACTCACAACACCATCATGTCTGTACCAGATACAATAAACGGCCCACCATGGGGCAGAGTCACTGTCAGGCAGTGTAGATCATGGATGCCATAGTGGGACCCTGTAGGAGAAAACAGGACATCACTGACCTCACATGCACTGTGCCAAGGGACAAATTTGCTAAGTAGCTGAGCTCCATCCTATAGCCTACACTGTGCATGTTTCAACATTATAAATGATGATTCATGTGTTGGAAGATAGGAGAGACACTGGTAGTTATGTTGAGCATCCTGTAACAATGGGATACACACTCTCAGACACCTCATGGCTGCCACAAAATTAGCTGCCACTCTGGATCACCAAGCGACCAATGTAAAAGCCAACAGTGCCAATGTCATCTCCTGCACTGTATGTACAACTTGGCAGATGGCCATTTCATAATGACTTGAAGCCTCATTGTAAATCGGCCACCTTCCCATGCTGTATGTAGTGTTAAAGGGGTGTGCAATGTGTGTTGCTGCAGGTCTGTCACCACAAGATACATAGCATGATGATGCTGACTCAGATGTTGCTGTCTCCTAAAACCTGAGGCAGTGCCAACAACAAACACCACCCCAAGGGTGCTGTATGCCGGTTGCAACGAGGAAGTAGAATGTACTTTGAACTCAGATGATAGTGCCACCAATGCATGCTGCATACTGCTGCACACACAGAAAGAGCCAATTTGCCATCAAAACAGCATGGCGGTGTCCCTTCCTGCACAGATACATCCACCTTCACAGGGCAGCTAGACAAGTACCCAGGTGCAAGGTAGGTAGTGTAGGTGCCCAGCTGCATGTGAGCTACTGGTGCAGGGGAAACAAAGAGTGGCCTAGTAACATGTCTCAAATGGGGCATTCTTGCATAGTCTAAATGTTCCAGGACAGTGCGCCAATTTTGGAGATGTGTTGTGCATTGTCACTTACCAATTTCAAAGACTCTAAGTTTTCCACATCATCTGCAATGACACATGTCAAAATGGATAGGATGCCCAGGATTTGTAGTGTTACCATGTTGCCACCACATCTGAACCCATTGTGTTGTGAGGATGTGTCATGTCCCCTCTAGTGATAGCACACTGATACAAAGGTGCACTACCCAACGAGTGGTACATACATTATGACCATCAGTTTGGAATCCAAATCATATGTCCCAGGTCCTTGAGCCAAACACAAGATTGTCATGTCCAACAACCCAGTGCTGAGGAGACATTACACAAGGATAGGAAGTCACAGCATTCCACATACATATGAGTCACAACCAACTTAAAATATCAACTGCAATGCTAAATGACAAACCTGTTGCAAGCCTTGACAACTTACTCCTTCAATCTTTTGCAGCGGATCAGGGTAATGGCATACAGCCATGGATAAGGACCCCATTTCCGTACCCAAGCACAGCAACAGAGTGTGCATATAATTAGGGACATTGGAGGACACGGACTTTTGTGGAGAGGACCTTTGGCATCCTGAAGTCCAGATTCAGGTGCCTGGACATCACAGGAGGCAGCCTCCTATATGCCCCACACATTGTCTACAAGATTACAATGACATGTGCAGTCCTGCACAACATATGTGTGTGGATGAATGTCCCCTTATATGAGCAGGTTGATGACCTGCCTGAGGAGGATGGTGGAGAAGAAAATGAGCGTGAACAGCACAACACAGCTGCTGGGATACGCCACAAACTGCACATCGTAGAGAACTTCTTCACTTCATAATCACGTAACTCACCTTGTACATTTTGTCAATAAACACCTCACTTATTCACACAGCTTTGGTCTCTTCAATCTCCCCAACATATACCTCTGGATTGTGAGTCTAACCTCAGGGAACATGTAACAAACACTAATCTGAAGAGTACTGTAGCATCACATGTGATGCGTAAGATTGAACTGCTACCATCACACACATCACAAATAGCCTCATCACTTGAATGTGACAACTGAAGAACACAATCTATAGACCACAACACATTAATTACATACACGTTGCCAACTTGGACAATAGCTCATCACACTCAACTATAACATGTCCAAAAGGAAGCAAACAAGGGCCCCACACACGAGGCAGTGGATGTCAACATTTGGTGAGACAGTAATGTTTGAACAGATCACTGACAGAACTAAGTATGAGAGCTGCAATGACTGCATGGAGCATGTGTGACAAGGGGGCTACATCATTGGTGACAATGGTCATCATGATTAGCCCAGGTATGACAAGCAATGGAAGAAGTTGGGCCTGCGCAGTACATCCATTGAACTCAGTCCTGACACTGCCATGGGGTCCAATCCTGACACAGGGTACGCATGACTTCACACTTTGCAAGGACACGTCTTTGGAATGCACATCAAAATGGCTGAGAACATATGCAGCTAGTGCTGCAGGTCCACCACAAAAAAACAACAACCATTGCTAAATGTAATGAGTTTGATTTTACTATTGTGTTAAAAACCTGATATGGGTTGAATGTAGGCAGAGTGTGTCAATCACAGTATGTACCAAATATGTACTCATGTCAGACATATGTGTCGTCTACACACAAGTCACCATAAACTCAAGATAAACATATGGAGAAAGTTGTTGGGTAAAATTTCCTAGATAGCATTTATCAGCCATCATCAACAATGCCCGAGCTGTGTATGTCATCTAAAATGTTATGCTCTGTAAGACAACTACACACATCACATAAGTAAACACAATTCACAGTCACATACCATAACTGTTACACAGTACTGACCGCCATACATATGTGGGTACACAGTTGTCACACATGCATACATATGCATGATGCAATATTTGCCTGCTGTCGATTCTGTAACACACACATTGGTGTAACAGACCAATCACACCCAAATCCCATTGTTGCATGGACTACCACATGTGGACATATACAAAATGCCACACTGCAGCCCAGTCCATTCCATCTGTATATTGATACAGGGTGCATCCATAGACAATGGAACAAAATCACGCAATCAGGAATTGAATAAAAAAAAAATTTGGCAAGTGCATTGAAAACATCCGCAAACGCAAAGTATATGACCCATGGGCCCTTAGCGTGAATTCCACCTTTGCACTCATCTCAATGCTGTTTCCTGTTAATTTGACGCATAAAGGTAATGCGTCCAAATAAAAGACACATGTAGGTCATGTGTCTGAAATACTCACGCAAATATCACATGCGTCAAATAAATACACACATAACGGAAAGCGTGACACGCAGGGACAGGAAGTGATGTAATAGGAAATCTTGTTTACAGGCATGGTACAGTGGGTGTACTTTCACTTTCTCTTTACAGTATGTGCCTCTTTTGGTGTGTGGTTGTGTCCTGGAGTTTGTGGTGTGTTCTTGCTCTGTATTGTGTCTTGTGGTATTCCCCCCTTTTGTGTTTTTTGTAATTTTTGACTGTACTTTGTCACAGTGTTTGTGAATTTGTGTGTTTTTTGTATCTATCATTGTACTTGCACTGTAGGGTGTCTTTCCTGGATAGTTGTTAAGTTGGGTTTATTTTTTGTGGGCCTTAAGTTTCCTTTATTTTAATTTGGTTCATATACATTATTGTTGTCAGCCTGTACCTGAGAGATATGTCTGGTAGGGGGGGTTGACAAGGATGGCAGAGGAGGAGCTGGGAGGCTTTGTGGGGCTGGGAGCCCACTACCTGCCATTAATGTTGGAGATGGGGGGGGCGTGTGATCCAGTGCTACCGGATGGAGGTAAGGTGGCTGCGAAGGGGGCAAGGTGCTCCACCACCTGAAGCGGCTGTTCCGCAGCAGCCGCAACGAGCACCAACTGAAGCATCGCTGGGCAGATCTGGTGGCCACGGAGCAGGATCTGCTTGACCATCTTAGTGTGGTGATCAGTGGCCCTGTTGGTTAGTCTCCCATTGGTGTACTATTTACTTTCACTGCTTTTGAATGACAGTAGCAGATGTGTTGGCCTCCTCATTTGTTTTAATGTTCTATAGTGAGTTTTATGGGGTTAGTGTCAGGTTAGATTAAGTTAGGAGTTTAGTTAGGACAAGCAGGCTTGGGGGGGTGGGTTTTCTACTTTTTACATGTTACTTTGTGGGTGGGGGTCATGTTGCAGCATTTATGTGTTCTATTAAAAAAAAATATATATATATATACTGTATATATATATATATATATATATATATATATATAAAAAAAAAACTTAAATACCAAAAAATATATATTTGTTTAGATATAGGTATTATATGTGTAGTTTAGTATATGCTGTCCTGCATGGGTCTCGTGATATGAAGGGGTTGGGGGGGGCAATGTTTAGAGTGTGTTGTTAAATGTGTTAGGTAAGTTTAGCATACAGTAGTTAGGGTCAGTTGTTGGTTATGTATAGTTAGGATAGGTTAGGTTAGGATAGGTGTTCTCCATTCTTTTTAGTTTAATTTGATTCTAATTACAAACTCTTTAGGTACTCCCTGTAACTGGTAAGTGTTAATGGAGACCAGAAGGCCTAGTAGGTTGTGATATGTGATCTTTTTATTTTAATTTTCTGTAGACTTTCTTTCTATAACGTGTGTCTGTTTGTCTCTTCTTTCTCAGGTTTTCTTTTTTCTTTATTGCTGGGTAGTGTTGGTAGGGCTTCTTCAGGGTCTTCCTAATGGGGCTTCTTTCTTTCAGGCACCCATCACGGACTCCGACCAACGGTGACACCCGAAGGGAGAGAAATAAGAAACTGTATTTCAGAAGATAAGTAAGTAACTTACAGTCCCATTCTCCTGTCTTGTTTTTTCTTCCTTTTATACCATCTAACTCCTCCTTACTTTTCCTTTTTACTTTCCCCGTGTTGTTAGTGACGTTCATTTTTTCCTCTCTCTCCTTCGTCTTTTCCTTTTTATCTCTTGGTTCAATACTCTCCTTTTATAATATATATAAGTTTGTATTTTTCTGAGGTTAGTACGTGCTGCTCCTTCACCCATGCCTTCCTGGGTTTTATTTGTGCGTCGTTTCTTTTGGTTCCTTCTTTCCTTTTCTTCCCCCGTTTCCCCAATTATTTATCCCCATTCACTCAGGGTTTATAAGTGAGTTTCCCCTTCTTTCCTCCCCATTCCCCAGTATACACACCGTACCTGCTCTGGCCACGTTCTTCCTAGAAAGTGGCCCGCTCCAGCGCTTCCTCTCCCTCCGTCATCTTCTGTTCGGCACTGCTGCATCTCATCACGACCCTGATGTAACCCTTCTTTTCGAGCCAGTGGCTCTGCGCATCTTGGGGATGCCGCTTCCGCTTGCCTCCGTTGTCCTTGCTGCGAGTGCCTCTCTCAATCTCTGCCTCCTCCTTCCTTTTCGTTACCGAACTCCTCTGTTGTGCTAACACTCTGTTTCGCAGCATGAGACACTTGAAAAACGCCCTGTGTCCTCCTCTTCAGCCACCGGCCATCGCGTAGTACCCACGGGGTACTCCTCTCCCGGCCCGGGCCCTGACGCCCTATCACACTCCCTTACTTCATGTGTGATATGCTTGTATTTCAGGGTCTTCCCATGGGTGTACAGTGAAAATTGAGTGTTGGTCAAGGGATTCTGTCCTGCCTCCAGATCCCTCTCTTGACATGTTCATCACCTTCTTACAACTGAGCTGTCACATTGGCAGCTACAACACATTTACTTGTCTGTGCATCAGCCATCCAGTGTACCCACCACGCAAGGTGACTATGTTAACCATGTATTAGACAGGTAGGAGTGGTAATTCAGCTGTCATTGTTTGGGTCCTGTGTCGGAATGTTAAGCACTGTGGGACAACTGACCAGTGGCAATTACAGATGAGGTTAAGTACCTCTGTTTCACACCAATGTGTTCTACTGGTGCTCCCAGCTGACGATGCTGCCCGAGAACTGTTTCATAGCCATTCCTGCCGTATGTAGTGGTTGAAGCATACAGGTGTCCAACATTTTTTACATACTCAGTGAATTGCTTGTAGTGGATGAGACCAGCATCGACGTTTATCATGTAGGTATCTTGTGCGTAGATATGTGCTCCCATATTCCTGCACTCTTGTACTGACATTCTGTGACTGAAGACATGTTACACACATCACAATTCCTAAGCAAAGTAGTTGTGTCACAGTACACAAAGACATGCTGGTTGTGTAGGTGGTATTTAATTACAAGTGCGGTAGTGCAATATTTACAATGTACAGGTCTGTGGCCCCATTTGTGGAATCCATCCAATTGGGACACAACACAAGTTCAGGGTTGGGGACATGTCATGGGAAATGCTTGGTTAAAGTGTCTTTCAGTGTAGGGGAACATAAATTGCCAATTGGAAAGTGAGAGACAATTGCAATCCATAGAAGAAAGGTCAACAGTTTGTTGGTGATGAGTGTATAACTCCAACTGTGATAACGCTGACATGATGTCAAGCACAGGACAAAGGAAAACACTGCCCATGTGGCATGGGCTGGTGCTGCCAGGAACTCCCACGGGTGAAGATCATCTGTTCCACATCTTCATCCTCTGATGTCTGTGGTGTCTCCTCTGTGGAACTACATATGGCATCACTACAGCAAGGAGGAACTGCTGATTTTTTAGTACAGCAACAACATCCCTTTGGTAGGCAGCCATGTCTGTCCTGAGGGAGACTATTTTCTTGTGCACGGTGTCCATCTTGTCCTCAAGCACGCTGATGCCAGTTTGGTAGGGCAGTTGTTGTGGCCTTTCCCTCATGGCAGCAGCTATGTCCCTCAGACACTCCTGGACTCCATGCACTGGGGAGTGTGTGCCTCGCTTGGCTGCAGTCTGTTCAGTAGCCGTAACCATACATGTGCGCATACCCTTCAGGCTGGCTGCTATAGTTTGCATCCCCACCAGCACCTCCTTGGCCATCTCCCGCTGGACTTCTACCATTGTTCTCTCAAATCTGGTCCCTGGGTCCTCAGAGTCCTCTGCTGTGTCAGTGCTGGCAGGTCGTACTATTGGGGTGCTAAGTGGGGCCTGTGGAATGGCTTCTACATCAATACTCCTCGTTGCAACTGGAGGTGATGTCTTGCGGTTACATGGACTTCTTGGAGGGTCTCTTGGCTGATGGTTTCCAGCTGGTCATCCAGGTCATCAGGGTACTCCAGGACAGGCAGATCCGCAGGAGAGCCATCATCCTCTGCAATGAGATGGTGTGAAATCAGTCTATCTGTGTTGTTGCAGTTGATATGTCACATCACTGACTTGATATTTGAGGCTCATTGTCATCATAGGGCCAGATTAATGGAAAAGTGGAGCAGAGCGTTGCTGCACCAAAATTGGCAGCGATGTGATGCATCACTTTAGAAATGCAGGGATGTGCCATATTTAAGTGAATACAGCGCACCCCGTGTTGTTCCGTGCGCTGGCGCTAAATTCAGCTGCCAGTGCCAATACAGGCATCCTTGCACCATCGTGCAAGTATGTCTGCATAGAGGGGTGTGATTGTTCATGTGTGGGAAGGTGTCCCTTACTGCACATAAACAATCACTAATGGCGCTTTGGCACTTCTATGTGAGCTGTAGAATGCAGCATACACAGAAGTGCCGAAGCGTCATTTTCACATGATTGTTTATGTGCATGAAGGGACACCTTCCGTACATATACAATAATTTCTGGCATTTTGCTCTTTCTATGCGTTCTTCAGAATGCACCATGCATAGAAACAGCAAAAAACGAGGAGGAATAAATGTATTTGTCCTCGTTGCACCCTGGTCATGCCACCCCTGGGGGTGGTGTCCACAGCAACACCCATTGCATGCCCCTTCCACGGAGAGTGCTGCATGGGAAGGGGATGTATTTACAAGGTGATGTTAAGCCACAAAAAGTGACTTAACACCACCTTGTAAATACGGCGCAGCGCTTAGAGCCACAGGAACGCCCCTTAGTTCCACCATATTGTTCCTGTACATCATGGCTGCAGATTACAGCCCTGTGCCCCAACTGTGTGTCACATGAAGAGAAGCCCAGTTGGCTCAATTGGCTGCGTCATATCTTCTAGGTGTGATGTCTATCCTTTCTGTGGCTTGACAGCATCTTGTTGTTGTTAACCCTTCACATGCATCCATTTGCATGGTGAGGCCTTGCAATGGGTGTTGTTGTGCTCATGCCACAGCACCACACATGGCAATTTTCAACTGTCACAGTCTTACTTGTTTCACATACACCCATGTGGTGCTGAGACCTTGCACCACCCCAGGGATGGCATTGCCAGGATCCTATGCTCTTGTTACCATTGATGGCTCCTCATGTTGTTGTTTGTGTATGTGTGCTACATTGCATGGCACTCATGTACCTGGCAGAGTCCAATTTCATTTTCTGTCTGTGCAGGTGTGTTTGCCTTTACAACACACCTATATCTTCCTCCTCAATGCAGCCCCCCCCTTGCACTATTATACATGAGTGCAGAATGGTGACAGTGCAGCTAATTTGACACAAGCACAGGGTTAGACCCAGGGATGGCCAGCATGGGTATGACATTTATGCTGTGTTCATCAATTTGTATGTGACTGTGCCTGATGGTAAATGAGTCTATGGACATAGCCAGTTAACAGGAGTTGTACTTAGGTCAGGGCCTGTAGCTACTTTGAGGTGATTCTGCAGGTAGTCATACTGGCTCCTCATTTCAAGTGCATCAGTCCTACGGGCACCTGGCACCATTGTTTATATGACCACCCCCAACAGCACAGGTGGTAGTGGCAACTGTTGCCAATGTGGTATGCCCCACGGGCCAAAGGCCTGGCAGGTTTGCAGCAACTTACAGACTGACAATGCCAGTGGTCCTGTGACACCAGACCAGTATTGCGTTCAACACTACCCTCCAGGTCTGTTTCCGCATGTCCACCACCCTTTACATGGCGGTGAAACCCTCATGCAAAGGTTGTTGGTGATGTGGTGTGGTGTGGACCTAGGTGCCCCTGCACAGCCCATGCATTTGGCATGGGCAGTGCAGAGGGCCCCATGCCCTGGCCCTTTGCCCTTTCCACTGCCTGATTTGCAGGGCTGAGTGCAGCGTGTCCTGTCACACCCGATGCACCCAAAACTGACACTGAGTAAATTTGTTCCATCAAGAATGTTTACTAAGTGCCCCACAGAGCTACCATGAGCAGACAGATTTCCAGCCACCATCCCGATGTGTGACTCATATTGGCAACTGCAAAGGGTACACTGCACTGGCAGTCTTACCAACACCGGACTTTCCCATGTTCCATCCCCTGCCCGTCGATGTGGAACTACACGCCATTATGTTCACATTCATACCCCATGTGTTGTATCTGTGTGTTTATTTCCCCATTCACATGTGTCTGACATGGTTGTGTCAGAGTAGTTGTAGGCTCAGCCTGTGACTGTTGTGACCTACTGTTTGCTATATGTGGTACATATTTTCTGTGGTGGCACATTTCAGTTCAGGATCAAGATGTGTGGTTCAACACTACAGCAGTTTATTTGGTCTGGGTAGTGGCATGTTACCAATGATACAGGACCAGCCTGCTATTCCCTCAGCACCTGTTCAGTTCATTGTTCCCTGCACCCAGTGGGGGGGAAACCCTGACTGCATGATGGAGTGGTGGCTGCCTCATGTTGATGTGTTGTCATTGTGCGGTGTGGTGGTGCTACCGGCACATGTCTGGGTACTGTTGGGACAGTTGCATTGACTTGTGTGCTGTGAGATGCAGCACACATGCATTTGGGCAATGAGGCAAAGCAATTGCAAGGTGTTACTGCAAGGGACACCTCTATGACATAACCCAGGAGTGGTATTGGCTGACTACCTAGTCTCAGAGGTCTTGGTCATGTTGGTAGTGTTGAGATGACTATATTCAATGGATGTTGTGATGACACAACCAGTAGCACAATGATCATACATGCCATTCATCCCATGTGCTGCACATGTACATGTAGGTATTTAGGCCTGGTGTTCATCACATGTCCAGGTTGTGTATGTGTTATGGTACATGGCACAACCAAGGCGTAGGTACATGTGGAGCTTATGTCAGCATGATGCAACTTGCTTAATGTGCATTGTGTCCCTCTGTGCTCCTTTGACATGCATTGTGGGACTCCTATGTGCCTCCTCCTTCTTTCACTTGACATTTTAGCATTATTTTCCCCATGCAACTTACCCTGCATTTGTGGTGTTTCCTGGTAGTCTGCGCTGTCCTGTCCTGCGATTCCTGGGATGATTTTCCTGGGATGAGCGCTGCAACTATCTCCTCCATCTCGTCCAAGTCCTGTTGTGGTGCTGGACTCCCACCTCCAGTTTGTAGTGCTGCCTTCCTGTTCCTTGCCATGTTTTCCTTTGTCCTTCGCTTGCAGTCATGCTAGCGTTTCTTGCACTCAGTTACAGTTCTCCTGAACTCTGCCACACTGTTAATCTTATCCACTATCAGCTGCCAAATTGTCTCTCTCCTTCCAATTGCCAATTTTGAGGTGACAAAGAGTTGATTTTGATGCTCCGTCTCCGTCACCTCTCTCACCAGTATTTTGTGCTCCTATGTGCTGAAACAACACTTTCTCTTTTCCTTCTCCCTCCCCAGGTCTTGTCTGTGTCCTCCTGACTGGTTCCTGGTTGAGTGGGGTCTCCCCGGGGTCTCTCCTGGCTTTCTGGTACCATTTTGCCTATCCTTTGCACTGTTTTCTCCATTAGTGTCTGTATTTGATGCTCTTGTGGGCAAAAATATGCATTTCCGTTTTGCGATGTGTTTACAAGTAAAACGAATTAGAGTCATTTTTCCTCTATTAATGTCATTTTGCCTTACGACAAGGCCCAATGGTTAACATCGGAATAAATTAATCTAACCAATTTTTAGTGCCACCCAGTGTCATAGTATAAATATGATGCGTGGGTAGTGTTAAAAAATGGCGCTAGTCAGCGCTAAACCTTTTGACGCAAAACTGTATTAGCACATTTTGAGTCAAATAGCATAAATCAAGGCCTGGGTGTGCCTGGATAAGCCATTATATATTCCTCCCAGACAGCCACACAATAGACGGATTAGGTGTGCCTGGATGAGCCATCACTAGCAGGATGAGGGGTGGCGGAACTGGGCACACCCAATAGTCTGTGCACTGCCTTCACTAGAGAACACTGTCACTAGCCCATCGTGCCTGCAACCAGGCTGGAGCCAGTGCAAGGAGGCAGGAAATTCCAAGCTCTTCAAAAGGAATCAATAGAAGCTTCTCCTACTTCAAAGAAGGCACCAGACCCACTAATCAGTACACATCTGGACCTGTGGAAGACTCAGAAGAAGGACTGCTGTGGTGCTCTCCTGCTAGAAGGACTGCTATTCTGCTGCCCTTCAGCTCTGCTGCCCTGCTGTCCTGCTGCCTGAGTGAGAAGGACTGGACCTGCATCTTGAACCCATAATCACCAAAGTGACTCTGAAGGTTAGTTGGCTTGCCTTCTGGTCACAGCCTTAGAGACAGAAAAGGCTGCAACCTGCTGTGAGCCCTAACACTCCAAGTGGTGCCACCCCCATCCTGGACCTTTGGAAGTGGGTGTGAAGGGGCTCCGCAAGCTCAGTAGTGGTCCTAGCAGACCTGACGCAGCGTGACACATCTCCCTGCAGCTCATCAGATAAATCATGATGCAGCTATCCCACAGCGTTTGTGTTTTGCTTTGCTTTTGCCGCCCTAAGTGCGCCGGGTATGCCCAGACGTGGGTCCCGGGCTCACTGTGCCACTGGATTCAAGCTAGCCTGGCTGATGAGGGGTGAAACCCCGAAACCGGTCCCAGGATGCTTGTTTCCGGTCCAGGGAGAACCTGGCCTGGCAGTTCGGGCTGGACTGTTCCCATGAGGAACAGGGTCAAGACTGATTTGCATATGGCTGGGTTCAAACTGGGGTGGCATGGTGAGCAAAATAATGGACGGATTAAACCCAGATCTGTGACTGGGGGTGAATGTTTGATTGGTTCTGCATTCCGTCCATCCAGTTACGCTATCCCACAGCGTTTGTGTTTTGCTTTGCTTTTGCCGCCCTAAGTGCGCCGGGTATGCCCAGACGTGGGTCCCGGGCTCACTGTGCCACTGGATTCAAGCTAGCCTGGCTGATGAGGGGTGAAATCCCGAAACCGGTCCCAGGATTTCTTGTTTCCGGTCCAGGGAGAACCTGGCCTGGCAGTTCGGGCTGGACTGTTCCCATGAGGAACAGGGTCAAGACTGATTTGCATATGGCTGGGTTCAAACTGGGGTGGCATGGTGAGCAAAATAATGGATGGATTAAACCCAGATCTGTGACTGGGGGTGCATGTTTGATTGGTTCTGCATTCCGTCCATCCAGTTACGCTATCCCACAGCGTTTGTGTTTTGCTTTGCTTTTGCCGCCCTAAGTGCGCCGGGTATGCCCAGACGTGGGTCCCGGGCTCACTGTGCCACTGGATTCAAGCTAGCCTGGCTGATGAGGGGTGAAACCCCGAAACCGGTCCCAGGATGCTTGTTTCCGGTCCAGGGAGAACCTGGCCTGGCAGTTCGGGCTGGACTGTTCCCATGAGGAACAGGGTCAAAAGTGATTTGCATATGGCTGGGTTCAAACTGGGGTGGCATGGTGAGCAAAATAATGGATGGATTAAACCCAGATCTGTGACTGGGGGTGAATGTTTGATTGGTTCTGCATTCCGTCCATCCAGTTACGCTATCCCACAGCGTTTGTGTTTTGCTTTGCTTTTGCCGCCCTAAGTGCGCCGGGTATGCCCAGACGTGGGTCTCGGGCTCAATGTGCCACTGGATTCAGGCTAGCCTGGCTGATGAGGGGTGAAACCCCGAAACCGGTCCCAGGATGCTTGTTTCCAGTCCAGGGAGAACCTGGCCTGGCAGTTCGGGCTGGACTGTTCCCATGAGGAACAGGGTCAAGACTGATTTGCATATGGCTGGGTTCAAACTGGGGTGGCATGGTGAGCAAAATAATGGATGGATTAAACCCAGATCTGTGACTGGGGGTGAATGTTTGATTGGTTCTGCATTCCGTCCATCCAGTTACGCTATCCCATAGCGTTTGTGTTTTGCTTTGCTTTTGCCGCCCTAAGTGCGCCGGGTATGCCCAGACGTGGGTCCCGGGCTCACTGTGCCACTGGATTCAAGCTAGCCTGGCTGATGAGGGGTGAAACCCCGAAACCGGTCCCAGGATGCTTGTTTCCGGTCCAGGGAGAACCTGGCCTGGCAGTTCGGGCTGGACTGTTCCCATGAGGAACAGGGTCAAGACTGATTTGCATATGGCTGGGTTCAAACTGGGGTGGCATGGTGAGCAAAATAATGGATGGATTAAACCCAGATCTGTGACTGGGGGTGAATGTTTGATTGGTTCTGCATTCCACAGCATTTGTGTTTTGCTTTGCTTTTGCCGCCCTAAGTGCGCCGGGTATGCCCAGACGTGGGTCCCGGGCTCACTGTGCCACTGGATTCAAGCTAGCCTGGCTGATGAGGGGTGAAACCCCGAAACCGGTCCCAGGATGCTTGTTTCCGGTCCAGGGAGAACCTGGCCTTGCAGTTCGGGCTGGACTGTTCCCATGAGGAACAGGGTCAAGACTGATTTGCATATGGCTGGGTTCAAACTGGGGTGGCATGGTGAGCAAAATAATGGATGGATTAAACCCAGATCTGTGACTGGGGGTGCATGTTTGATTGGTTCTGCATTCCGTCCATCCAGTTACGCTATCCCACAGCGTTTGTGTTTTGCTTTGCTTTTGGACCTTGCATGGCAGCCTAAGATCTCCTGGGAGATTAGCAAACCTTGTATTGCAGCCCACATCTCCTCAGAACTCCTGCTTTGTGAGATATCCTTGATGCGTGAACTTGCAACTCTCCAACACCCGCATTTAAGGTACTTTGTTTAGCAGAACCGGTTTGGCTCCGGTATTAGGCCCACAATCCACCATGGTCAGCCTGAACTTAAGACTTTGTTGTGATCTGGCACAATCAGATAACCACAGTTGGTGCCTTGTGCTTTTAGGCACTGTTTTTAACTAAACCTTTAAAATTGCACATCTCCTGTTCTACTAACATGTTTGTCATTTGGGGAATTTATTAAAATGTATTGTAATTTTTAAATTAGTGTGGGGTCTTCTTGTGTTGCTTTCACTTTAACTGTATTTGTGCTGCATAACTAATTTACACATTCCCTCTAAGTTAAGCCTGATTTCTTTTTGTGCCAACTACCCAGAGGATTGTGCACAGGTTAATTTGGGGTTTGCTTGTGTTTCACCCTGACAAGAATGGCGGTTCCTCCCTGAGTAGGGTTTCACCCTTTCAACTAATAACCCAATTCCTCACACTTACCTTTGCCTGTTTACGCTATGACATTATGCCTTTGTTCTACCATTGGTGGAAACCCAGAGTTTTCAGTTGATGATGGCTTGGAGGAATTTTTTTAAGGTTGTTTCCAATTTAGATACCTACAAGAAATTATATACAATGAGTAACTTTCTGATGTGGTCCCTTACACTCCTCAGATATTTCTACACACACACACACTCACAATAATACCTCGTTGAGAATGTAATATCAGTTATTAGTAAATGTGCTCTCATGAGTCCAGAGTTGACATTAAACTTCGTGTGCACCTATATACATTTAAGTGTGTGGTATTTACAAACGTTATAAAATGTTTCTCAGCCAGTTCCACTTTAGAAACGGTTTAACAATTTTTCCTGCCATGCAAAATTCACAAAGTGTAGGAAAATCTACACTTTTAGATTTGGATCTAGATTCAAATGTAGTTTATGGTGTAGGTTCAAAAAGTCATCTTTCTGGAAGGATTAAAAGTCATAGGTTAACAGGAGTAATTCTCAAAAACTTTGGAGCATTTCTGTTTACGCTAATGGTAAGTCCTATCCACATGTGTAATTTTATAGAATGTACAATCACACATACGGAAATGTCACATAAGTTAATCACACTTATTAATTTTTGGTTTTCAGTTTTGTCTCCATGGAGAAAAATATTGTGAGACAAGTTGGAACGAATAATTATAACACAATATGCAACCCCCCATTGTCTGTTTCCTGGCAGACCTTTTGATGAAAAGTAGGGAGGATTATCGCTTGGATATGGTATATACACCAAAAACCATTTCCTCTCCCTCCTTTTTTTCTCTCTCCGTCTGAGTTGCACAGTCCCGAAGATAGTTCAAAATTCAGTCCTAGCATAAACGTTCTGATCATAGTTGAATTACTCAGTTTTGTATAGATTGTAATGTTATTACGTTTCTTAATGTTCAATGTGAGTCAACGAGTATAAGAAATGCTTTCTTTTCTCTCTGCATTCCCAATATCTTGATACATTGCCTTTCGACTTGTGAATAATAATTACGGATCTCCAACTTTGCAATGATTATTCTTGTGCGTGAGATGTAGAATGTGGGAATCCTTCCTGAGGATGCCAGCTCACATGGTTCAATATATATTTCTAGCACATGGGTGAGGTGGTATCTGACATTTCCAAAAAGCGTGATCATTGCCTTTAATAAACTCAACTACATACAATTAGTGAAAGAATAATACAAAATTAGCGAAATCTGCTGTCGAAGGCCATTTTTCTTTAAGATTGCAACTGCTGCGCACAAAAAAACACAATCTACAGTCTAGATTTTACACATTTCAGTGTTAGCTTTGAACTATTTATTTAAATTTCAAAACTAACAAATGTGCACGAAATGTAGCCTGCGCGATTAAAGAGAAAGATTCCGTGAATCAAACTTTTTGCATATGAATTCAAGAATCACAGAGTTCTAACAGCAGTAAAGGTGAATTACAATCACAGGTGGAAATTTAAAATGTAGCCTCTAGAAGCATGTACGTGATGAATAAGCACTGGCAGACAGACAAGCCGATAGGCAGACTGCCGATGGACGGATTGGTGGCTGGAATGTTTGGATGGCTGCCACCTTGTGCAGTAGTATTTAAACATTTTAGGAGAACACTTGAATTGTGAAAAACATATGAGTTTCACAATTACAGGATCACACCACTCTGCATAGCTTTACCTTTGTTCATTGGTTAATCAACATTTTATTTATGGAATGTAAACAAGCCTTTGTACATCTAATCTCATTCAGTGCTCATTGTTAGCTTCAGCTTGCAGAGAACAGCTTCAACAATCTCTCCATTTTAGAGCCAATTTTTTTAACCAAACAAGAGGAGGGTTACTTTTCTAACATCTTACATTCTTAAGTGCATGATTAAATATATTTCTTATCTTTTTTTTCTACAGACAACTAAACAGTATGCCACTTTTTGATTTCAATAGACATTTCCCTGTTTAAAAAACAAATCACATATTCAATGTAATTGCCTAAAAAAAAACATGCACTACAAGATACATAACTGGTAACTTGTAATATAGCCCTATATTGTTTTTTTACCATTCTATTTAGAAACGAATCAGCCTTCTACCTTGTGGTTTATGATGTCACTCTCAATGGCATTATAGGACCACCTTATACAGTTAGAAGGGTTAGTATACAATCCTGTAATTTCCGTATGCTATGAAATATTGTCAGCTCATGATGTATTTAGCATGCGTAGATCGGTGTGTATTTTTTAGCTTTTCATCACTTTCGCTTAGCAATAGTGTACAGAGGCCAATTTGGAAACTGAATTTTCATTTGGTAGAACTGTGCCTCCATTTATCCCATGAACTTCCGGGGAAGCAAGTATCGTTGGCTCATGTGGGTTTTGTAAAACAATATAAATAGTCCACATTTTTGTTTGTAGCTTCAGAAGAGAATTGCTGTTCTCAGAGGCATTTGGAAGGACAAGCACTAGATATGTTTTTTTCTGCCTAAATACTTGAACTTGGGACGTTAGTAAGGGTAGTGTAGGGAATATATATTGAGCTGAGTACATTTTCACACAAATGCAGAAAGGTCAAGGAGATCTACAAGGAGGATCAAGTCCTTGGCTCACGTTTGTTTTTTAACATTGTTTTGTTTTAATTTTAGGAAAAGAGTAACAGGAGGAAACTCTGCAAGGCGGTACATACCATAGCATAATAGATGTATAAAAAACTGTAGTGCAACAGGATGGGGACAAACAGCAATGAAGTCTTGCATGCAATACTGTCTGACCTTTACACACAGGGAAAGAGAAATAATAGCCAATCAAATTAAATTTTATGAAGGGCTCCTAGTACAGCATCTCAGACATTACACAAGCAAAGGAGAATACGCTTTCCGTGCCCTAAGGTCCCAGGGGCGAAGAGAGGAGAGCAGAGGGATACAAAGGAGCAAAGCATCCTGCCGGGCAGTCCATGGATCGAACAGCACATCATTTGGTGTGGGTACTGTTGAGATGCAGAGTGAGGGCTAGATGTCAAGTACATACGTCATGCATCAGGTTAAATGTGATGCCCCAGATGTCGCATGAGTGTCCTGAAAATGCCTTTGTGGTGGGCGTGTATCAGTTTTGGCTTCTATATTAAGGATGTAGTTATCCCAGTACCCCACATCTACCCTCAGCTGGCCCCTAGATTGCATCATGTGTAGTATGTTGGCCTCAGCCCGGGCCCAAAGTAGTAGCTGTTGCAACCATTTCTGTGTGTCTGGCACTGAGGCCGCCTTCCAAGTCATGGCTATTTGTTGCTTAAAAAGTACAAAAGCAAGGTCTATGAGCTGGTGTAGTTGCTTGGCCCTTTTGGCTCCGGTACGGAGGCCAAACAGACGGGATTCAGGAGTAGATAACAGTGTAAGTTCTGCAAGTTCTTCCGTGGTAGCTGTGACCTCAAGCCACACCACCTGTAGCGAGAGCACTCCCACACCATGTGATAAAAGCCAGCCTCTGGTAACTTACAACAGGGGCATTCTAGATGTGAGTAGGGAAACATGTGTTTGATGCGGTGGGGGCATAAATATGTATGATGTGTATAATTAAATTGCATGCACCTGTAGCTGGGGTTCCTAGACACCTCTTTCACCTGTAGGTGTACCCATGTCCATGATTTAGCTGTGACCAGATGAGGGAGCACATTATGCCACCTGGCCTTCACCACCTTCGTTGCCTTCACCAACGCAGTCAGTAGTGTGGAGTATAAAGTGGATATGGAGTGTATTGTGCTCCTGCGTGTGAAGAGGGTTTACAAAGCAGGTGAGAGTGTAGGTTCAGTTTTTCCTGACCCCTCAAGCTCATCTGCACATGTTTACTAAAGGTGTAATGGGATAGAAAATGTCCAGCCCCTATATTGTACTCATCCTCAAGTGTTTTGGAAGGACATGAGTACTCGTCACAAAAGAGGTCACTTATTTGGACAATTCCTGCCTCACACCAAGGCGACAGAGCATGTCAACGGGCCAGCTGGAAAATACTTGGAAGTTGCTCCAGCAGAAAAGAAGGTGAGTATGGGACATAGGGACTCTTGCCATGCACATAATGCCGCCAGCATAGTTGTGCCGTAGTCATCAGGCACGGTTCTCATGTTGGAAGATAGTCACGATTCACAAGCTAGGTGTAAATACTGGTTTTATCCAACACATCAAGGACTGCTGCCTGTTCAGGGCTGGGAGCCACGTCCAGCCAGCTCATCAGTCACTGGAGCTGTGCTGCTTTGTAATACAATTAAAAATGGAATGCGCCCAGTCCATCCCCCAGTAGAGGTCATTGTGCAACTGTCAAGGCTACACGGCTATGACCCGTCCTCATATTAAGTTCAGCAGGAGACAATTCAGTTTGGGAAAGAAAACCTTGGGGAGTACACTTGTGAGCACAGCAAAGAAATGTAGTAATCTGAGAAAGATTAGCATTTTAGCAATCAGCACTCTTCCTAGAGGGGAGAGGAGCAAGGATCGCCAAAAGGGGAGGGGTCCCCGGAATGATCTCACTACTCGTCCTACATTGCCCTCCTTGAGGGCAGTGTCAGACTGGTACTTGTAGATACCAAGATATTTAAAAGTCTCATGGCACCAACGGAGATGATGCATGGGCCTGGTGGCACCATGAAGGTCAGGCATCGGGGTAAGTGGGAACAAACAGGCTCTGGGCCAATTGACCCAGAGCCCAAAAATTTAACCTAAGTTGTCCCGTAGATGCATCAATGCTGGGAGGGGTGCTCAAACCTTTGTTGCGTAGGCTATTATTATCCTAATGAGGCTCATCGATTAAGGTGGCAGAATCACTTGAATTGTGGGGAACTGAGTCCAATCCCACACCATGTGACAACTGTTGGACAAATTCGATTTTCTGGCTAACTAGCAGTGCCTCATCTCTGCCCAAGAGCAGGGATGATGGTGGCAACCGGGAGCATGACAGAAATGACTCCTCAGGGAAATCGTGGTCGATCAGATCTCATCCTTTTCTCTCAGTTACATTAGTCTTACACATGCAAAGACAAACAGAGGCAGAGAATGGTTCAGTAAGGTTTATTGAATTAGCTGCATCTTAGATACAATGGCATGATTTGCAATAACCAGAATGATAAAACACGCCAGAAGTAAAATGGTGACAAGAAGAGTGAAACACAGAAAAAGTCCCACCATACTGTCACTGGGAGTAACATATGTGGTTCATACCTAAGCTATGTTAGAGCACAGCCCTAATCCGCCCTTTAGGTTTCCTCCCTGGGAAGGCATCATCCCCCATGCCTGACCAAGGAAGCCTGTTGTCTAAAAAGACACCATTCCCATGTAGGCCAGGGATCCGGTAGTCTAAGCAAGCAGCTGTAGCAAAGGCAATCAACAGTCAGCATGTGGTTGTGGTCATCTGGATGGAATTTTCCTCTAATGTGTATGGGACAGAGAAGTGTTTTTATAATAAAACAGCTGATGTTCTGAGAAAATGTCCCCACATAAGGATGTGTATGTTTCTGTGAATGTTGGAAACACAGCATACCACTTTGCTGGCAACTCTATCGGGCTGTAGCTTTCTGGAAAGCACAGCGTGAAAAGAATGTCTTGCTAGAAGCACAATGCTTTCCTTGGTGAAATAACAACAAGATAAAGAAAATAAAACAGCACTGCAAATATGGCCTATGCTAAAATAATAAAATGAAGCTGAATACAATGTGACTTGGTTAAAGTGCGCAAACGGCAGGCCTAGTTGCAAAATAATGTGTCTAAAAACATGGCTAAAATAGCTATACAACACCTTGTGCAGGAATACCAGGGCATTGCCACATTATATAGTGACACAATGTGGTAAACAGTTACTACAAGGATCCCGCAATCCCACGGGTGTAAGCACAAGTGAGAGGCCAGAGGCTCCATGGTGACAGCAAATATTAGGCGCAAGAGTGGGCATCCCTGGCGAGTGCCCTGCTGGATGGGAAAGCTCTGCGATATCAGCTGACTCGTTTTGACCTAGGTGGTTGGTCTACAATGCAATGTGCGCAGCCAGCCCAGGTCCAAGGCCCTGTGTTCCAAAGTGTACAGCTAAAAGTTCCAGCTTAGGGTGTCAAAGGCCTTTTTAATGTCAAAAGACTCTGCCACCCTGTCATGAGTCTCCGGTGGCGTGTCCTGGAACAATCACAACAGGTGCCTCATGTTAAGAAAGGTGCTACATCCAAGCATGAAGCCAGACTTGTCATGGTGTATTAAAGTACTAATTAAGGGAAGCAGTCTTTTAGCAAGGATTTTTCCCAGCAAGGTTAACTAGGGATAAGGGATGATAGGAACGCACATCTGGTGGGTCTCATCCAGGTTTAGGGAGGACCACAATCTGGGCCTGCGCATTGATGCCAGCAGTTAGCTCTACGAGTTTGCCTTTGTGAATACCTCCATCAAATGTTGGGAGAGCAGTGCGGGGTAAGTAGCTTAATATTCAATGAGCAAGCTGTCAGAGCCTGGAATTATATTCCTATTGATTTGCAACACTGCCAAATTAATCTCCTCCAGCTGGCTCAAGTCAGAGTTCCTGCAGAAACATGGGTATACATCTGGGTGCAGGATCAGATACGGCCACATACAATGTACAGTAATATTGTTGTAATTCCTCATTAATGCCCGCCTGAGAAATAACCATGGGGACATTATTGCCATGGATGGTTCCTATAGGTGTGTGTTGCTGGTCTTCTTTGACTAACCAAGCTAGCAATCTGCCTTAGTGGTTCCCTCAGAGTGTGATGTTGTCAGTTGGCGTTTGTAATCATGCTGGTTCAGTCGCACGTCTGCATCCCTGTAGTGCCTGCGCATGTGTCGGAGATGCTCAATCCCCTCCACATAAGCAGCCACATCCATTTCCAATGGGTATAGGACCCATTCTAGGGCCATCAGCTCAGTGTGAAGTATGTGTCGGATGCCCCGTGTGGTGACCATAGAGTGACCTTGCACGATCACCTTGTGGGCATCCCATTCTGTCACCTTAGAGGGGTGGAACCCTTATTGTGTTCAAAGTGTTGCACAATACATGTTGAGAGGTCTTCCCAAAACAGGGGATCAAGCAAGGCCTTGGGCTGCAGGCGTCATGTGTGAATATTTGGATGTGACCTGCCACATTGGAGTACTACCTGGAGTGGTCAGTGGTCCTCAAGCAATGAGGCCAAATATTCTGACCTAACAACTTGCGCTGCCAATGTTTAAGTGCATAGTATTAAGTCCAATCATGTGTAGATGTCATGAACTGGCGAATGGAATGAGTATTTCCTGTGTTGTCGGGTAGCCCTTGCACCATTCATCATGGAGATGTCTGTGTGTTAACCAGGTCTTAAAGTGTTGCATCATCCTGAGACAGGTCGCATTGCACAATGGGAGCAAAGAACAGTCCAAGTCCACATCAGGCACGCAACTGAATCCCCATCCCTCCCCCACACACGACAGGCATGTGAGGGTCTCTGATTAATGTTGGAGTGAGGATGTCTAAAAATTCTGACTGATTTGAGTTAGGAGTATACTCCTTGATTCTCCTTGATGGTGGAGTCCCATCCAAGTGACTCTCTATGATCATGTATCTGCCCCCAGTGTCAGCAATGTGCCTATTCACCATGTAGGGGACCTCTAAGGGGATCCAAATGATACACTATGGGCACATGCCAATGAGGTTATACCATTTACCTGACTCTACAATTTTGTGTGTACTTTGTGGAGCTCCATGGCAGTGAGATGGGATCCCTGCAATAGGGCGATGGGTGTGCACTGGTGTTTAAGGTGTGCATGTATATAGTATCACTTAGCGGGAGAGGCCATTCCGCGCACATTCCACATGCTCAGGCTGTAGGTCGGTGACTGACTATCTATTGAGGTGGCCATGTCTTGTGGTGTATGTGATCTTGGATCGCAGGCCAGAGGTCAGGTACTGTAGATGCTAGGTGGATCGTGTGATCTGTAGCTCTCAGTTCTCTTGCCTTGGTTCTTCTTTGTGGTGTTCTTCTTTATGTCCTGTGAATATGATTTCTTAGTCCATGGATGTCCAATAAATACTGGATTTAGTGGGTGTTTTAGGGGGAACCTGGTAGGGTCCAATGGGACACTTACCTTTGGGTGACTACCCCCACTATAGTGACCACTTCCTGTGGGAAGGGTCAGTTCCCTAAACCTCATTGGGTATTTTCCTTCCATCTAGGATGGAGGAAAATGAAATGGAGGGTCCACCTCGCATGCAACACATTAGGGATCGTATATGCCAGGTGAGGCCACTACTCCTACCTTTTGTGTGGTTTCCCTTCTTAGGTCACACCAAAAGTAGGGATTTGCAAAGGGGGAGGTCATCTGCTGCTAGCAGCAGGCCATGGGGTCAAGTTTCAAGGCCTTTAAGCCCTTTGAAGCTCACCGCCAGGACAGTGCACATTCCTGAGGGAGCGGGTGTTAGCTCCTCCACCCAAGAAGGGCATTGTTTTAGAGACCAGAGAGACAGGGCTCTCCCCCAAGGTTTGTATATTGGCTGTCTGGAGGTGGCAGGTTGGCTGGAACCAGTCAGAAACCATCCCAGGTTAGAGACTAGCAGCCTTTCAAGAGGTGTTAATGCTGGATGGGCAGGATATTGGGAAGATAATTAGGGGGCTGGCAGTGGATCTCGCTGTGAAGCATCAGATATGACTGCCATTTTGGCAGTACACTCCCAATCCGTGACCCACGTCACTGCCAAAAGCAGTAGCTTTCTTTTAAGTCCCAAGAGAGCACACACATGGCTACAAAATATGGACCTTTGGAATCTCCAATAGCACACAAGTAGACCTGTCCAGTTGACCTCTGTAGTACAAATTTAACAGGTGAACATTTGTCTTCACACCCCACATCAGAAGGATACACTGTTAATGATGTAAAATGTTTATGTGTTATGTATGTTAATAAGTTATGTTTAAAAGACTTTTTATTGAATGTGCCTTACATAAAAAAATGCATTAATGGAATAATTATTGTTAGCCAATCAAATCGAATTTATTAACACCGCAGCAAGTATTTTGAAGTACCCCAAAAATTAAATGTGCTTCATGTTAGATTTGTTCTTCGCTCCTTTTTCATTCATTTTTAAAACTGTCTTAAAAGGTATGTTTATACCAAATGTGTAATATTGTCAGGGGCCTGCATCCTACCTGAAAGCCCTTCTTCCAGAGGCTCACAATTTGAACACAAAGTAAAGCCACACTGACCCCAGAGGGCTGCCTTGCATGTACAACTGCAATGGGTAGAATAAATGGCGTGCACCTTTTATTTCAAGATATACATTTTTACATGTAAAGGAGTAGGAGCTGGATCACTACTCCCCTCCCACCTGACACACATTCTGACATCTCCTTCCAACCTAGTCTGCCCGGCTTCAAACTATTCATACTTCTCAATTAATTATTGGAGAGAAAAGGCAGAGATGGAGGCAATGCAGGATGTAAGACAGGGAAGCAGGAGGACTTAATTAATCAGTATAGCTTTACTTCACGTCATACTACATTTACCTATGATTCTATTTGTAATGTGCTCAGGGGCAGATTTATGGAAAGTGGCGATGCACTGAGTGCAGCATCACTTTGCCTGCACCCCTTAGCACCCCCCTACCACCACCATGTGTGCGCCGTATTTAAAATACGGCGCACCATGGCACAGGGTAGAGGGCGATAGCTTCATCTTACATGACGCTATTGATGTATTCTGCAGGAGTAGTGCCAAAATATTTGCGCTACACCTGCAAAGTACATAGGGCCCCATTCTAAAGAATGGAAGGCCCCTCTTAAAGTGCCGTTAAAAAATGGCATAAGGAAATCTCAGAGATTTCCTTATGCCATTTTTCAGGCTCCCCTAGTGGGGGAACGCCCCCTTTGCATACATTATGCCGGGCAGAGGCATAATGTAGCACAAAGGGTTACAAGGTGGCGTAATGCATGCATTGTACCACCCTGTAAATGCAGTGCAGGGATTTTGGCCTCATTGGGCCACATTAACGTCAGAATAAATTACGTTAATGTGGCACTAGGGGCCTATAAATATGCCCCTCAATGTACTAGCGCAAAAGCAGAGGTGGTGAGTCAATTGAGGTTACTGTGTTGCAGAAGACCAGAAAAGTAGCATAACAGTTTGGTCTGGCTGCCCTTCTCTGCAGTATATATATATATATATACACACACACACACACATGTATATATATATATATGTATATATATACGTATAAATATATATATATATATATTTATTTTGTATGAGGTCCTTGACATAAAAACATTACATTCCATCAACTGAGCAGGAGCTGTTTTTCCCCACCACTGTTTTCCTGTGCATCCTTACTTAGCTGGAACGGCCTAAAATGGAAAGGATCTCCATGGCCCATGTGCCTGAAAAAGCTACTTCCTGGCCCCCTCCCCTGGAGATGCTGTGGACGTGATGGTTTGCACCAGGTGGGAAGCTGGTTGCTGTCCTCTGAATGTTAAACTATTTGAACGCTTCGTGTACTCTGCTAGCTGACTCAGTCTCTACAGGAGCCCACTTTGTTGTTCTGGTTATCTCCAAATTTAAGAATTGCAAACTCAGTATGTACACTATTTCGTTCACTTTGGCATTATATTTTCTAACTAAGACATAATGTAAGCATATGAAGTAACCCAGTGTACTAATGCACTTGTATTCCTGCAGAGCCTGCTCAGGTTTTCATATTCAGGACAACTAAAAAGAGTGCCTTTGAGTTGGTCAAAAGGCATCTGTTATTCACACCAGTGAGTCATAATGGTGAGGCAGCAAGCACACTATAAGCCCATTATTAATTATTATACAATTGCCAATACAAATGCCTTCAGATATGAAAGCGAGTAATCCACTTTAAAATTAATACATGAATCTGTAGTGATAACATGAAACCAATCATTGTTTTCAATGTTGTTAACACCAGAAGAAATTTGATAGCATACCTGCCGTTGTAGCATAGGAAAGTGAAAAATAGTTTAGCTTCCTCAGCAGGAAAAACACAATTTACAAATATTAACTGATAGTGAGCTATATATGTAGAAGTGTGGTTGTGTAACAATTGTTTTGAATTCTGTCCGTTTTGTCAAAGTATTTATTGAATATTTATGTTTTTTCAGCAGTTTCGAAATGAGCTTTCATGTTGATTGTCTAGCAATTATTGTTACATGAATTATAACTTTCTTTCCTCTTTCTATCTCATGTCATTTTCTAAATGTTTCCTAAAAAGACGTTGCAATATCTTGTTTTCCCATGTTTTGCACAACACTTATTTTGATAATAACTACATGGATTTCAAAAAATTAAAATCGAATCAGCCCTGAAGAACTGACGCTTTAATTGCATTGTTGCAAAGCAAAGTGTTAGCTTGTTTGAGAAGAAATGTGTATTTGCATTTGATTTAATATTCCAACAGCTGTCCATATATTTTGATACGTTTTGTGGTGTTAAATTAAACTAGAAATGTAATAAACAATCACAGGGCACTACAGTGTGGGCTACCAAATATGTATTACATATAGGTGTAAAGTTCACAATAGGACATGGCCCGCGTCATCAATGATGACATTGGTCATGTAGTACATGACGCCATTAATGATCACATAAATTATGTGATGTATGATGAATCTCTGGTGTCATATGTGAAATAATGAGTAGTGCATTGGTGGAGATATTAGTGACTAGCGAAACATAACAAGTGATTTTTAGTTGTTTTAAAATGTGTTATTGTTCCTGAAGTATCCCTAACACTGAGTTTATTTGCAGGGAACTCAATCCATACTTTCAGTATAGGTTTTATCTGATTTTATTGAAGAACCATAAAATCTGTTAAACAATGTTTTTCAGCCAAAATCTTGGTATTGTAGTGATAAACTCACACACTGCTCACAGGGCCTGTTGGTTATGATCCAAAACAGTGTCTTTTGGGTCCTGCAAAACAGGGCATTTACTTTAGTTGCGTTCTTTTCTCAGTAGTCCTGCCAGCAGTAGCCATAATACCATCGGAACCTGAAGCACAGGGCTGTAGGCACTGCATTCAAAGCATGGCCTTTGGTCCCCCTCTTTCTGGCCTGTGAGACAAGCCAGTATCACAGCACCTACTATATGTCTCTGACGTAGTCACAGGGCCTGGCCTGTGGCCATGCCATTAGCATGCAGCTTACCGCTTACAGCTTTCAGCCATGCCCTCCTGTGCACCTGTCTGTAGTGCTCACAGAGTGTAGTCTTCTTACATGTATTCAATGTAAGTACAGGATAACTGAGAAGTGGCCCTGCGCTCTCTCCCACAGTAATCAGTTTATCCCCCTGACTAAATATTCCACTATCCAACTGAAATGTGGGCAGAAAAAATGCAATACTAGAAACATTTACACAAAAACAAAACAAATACACCACAAATATTAAATAATTGCAAAATAATTATTATATTATTCACTTAATGCAAATTAATTGTATCAAAAAGACAAGACAAATCACTATGTCTATCATCTATTTGATCATGAGAATTGTTTCCCAGGAATACGTGTTGGCAACTTCAATGGATGGCAACTACAGCTATGTTTTGTGGATGGATACATTTTGGCAACTATAATCAATGTATGATGTACATGCTTTGAACATTATAGGTACAATTATGATGTACATGTAATATTATTGGTGCATTTCACTGCTGAAAATGTTTTATGGGAAACAATTCTCATGATCAAATAGATGATAGACATAGTGATTTGTACTGTCTTTTTAATAAAATGAATTTGCATTAATTGAATAATATAATATTTTTTTTTCAATGATTTAATATTTGTGGTGTATTTATTTTGTTTTTGTGTAAATGTTTCTAGTATTGAGTTTTTTCTCCCCATATTTCTGGGGTACAGTCTTCTTCCTTGCTTTGTGTACAGTAATTGTGCATGGTGTACCCACAGAGCATGCCCTTCAACAATGATCACAGTACCCAAAGGACATGGCCTAAAGCCTTGCCCTGCTAGGACACTGTGCATTCTAGATTTCAAAGTCAGAATATTGAGTGAACTAAATATTGCAGACAGAATATCGAAAAAGTGTTTACCAGTAACACTGTACGAAACTCCTCATATATGTACCTGAACAGTACTTATACCTTCAAATAGATTTAGGAACAGTATTTGCTAGTTCCCTATATGCACTTACCTCTTGATATTTTGTCCCTTGATATTTGGTCCTCGATATTCTTGATGTTGAAATCCTTTATGTAGCTGTTCAGTAGGACTGACCATAGGGATTATCATATACCCATGCTTTGCCTTTAGTGCCCTGCCCATAGTAACAGGTAGACATCAGAATACAAAAGCCCAAGATCAGACCACACAAGACACTACTAGAGTTGATGTGCTGAGTGCATTGCAAATGCACACATTCCAGGACTGCGGCAAAGACAACGAGACACTATGCTAAGGGTATGTTATTGAGCTACACCTTATTTACAACACCTATATCTTCACTACCCATAGGCTCTGACCTACAACCATGCTATACGTGTTACTGGGCACATACATCTCTCAAACATTGTATTAAATGCTTTTCTGTTCTGTGTGGACGCAAATTGCAGTCTGCAAATCTCTGTAAGTCTTCTTTAGCTCCGAAGCATTTTTCTTTCTACCTCCGGAATAAAAAAATAAAAAAATATTTAGTCCAGGGACCAAGAGACGCGTGAACCAATGAGAATCTCACAATAGCATTAGGCAGGGCCGGCCTTAGCGCTGGTGGTGCCCTGTGCGACAATGTTTGTTGGCGCCTCCCACCCCTCCTCCAATGACCACCTCCACCATGGATTGCCTCACTATCACCCTTTAACAGCCCCCCTCAAAACCCAGATCTCTCTCCAGGCAAAACATTAATCACCAGAGTTATTTTGACATTTTTATTGTTGCCTGAAAACTGCTGGAGGCAAGGAATCGCTGCAGCAGGTGCTTCTAAAATCATAATACACTTGCAAACACAGCGCCCCCACCCTAAATCAGCACCTGCTGTGGTGGCACCGCTCGCACCGCCCTAGAGCCGGCCCTGGCATTATTACAAGAAGCTCCCAAATCAAGCTCCAATAGCACAATTTTTTTGCCACTCTTGGTTAATCTGTGTGAGGCTCAGATTAACATTTTTGTTTCTAAGTGTCAACTGCCAAAATATTATCACTGTTT
The DNA here is from genome assembly GCF_031143425.1 of Pleurodeles waltl. NCBI lineage: Eukaryota > Metazoa > Chordata > Amphibia > Caudata > Salamandridae > Pleurodeles > Pleurodeles waltl. The sequence goes on from NC_090437.1 coordinate 321,224,886, forward strand.
ATGTCGATTTTTAAGCCGCTAGACAGATTTACTTTAACCACTAACATCTGGCCCAACTTTGGCGCCAATTTCTCGAGCGTTTTTCTGTCCCTGACATTTTAAATGACATTTTTGGAACATTATCTTCTTGTATAATTCCATTTCCAACCGGAGCCTAAAATTCTAAAAACAAACTCACACGGATGAATACTTTTTCTGGAATATTTCGTGTAGATGTGTTGAAGGGGGGCAAACGTTATAAATACTTTTACAAAATGGATTTCAATGAAAAATAAATTGACCTATGTTTGAGATGCTACCTCGGCTACATGATATATTCGCATCAAAATGTGCAGTTTATCTAGCGTTTAATGGTAACCATTTTCACATTAAAATACTGGGCTGTTTGTTAGTCTCTCATTACAGAGAGTGTCACGGATCAAACCACACTTTCACATGCGGTGAGTCGAACATGTGGCTGGACACTGCCGAGCATTTTGTCCTCCAGACCACAAATGGAAGCCAACAGCTGTGAAACCGACAGATGGAAAGACGCCAGATTCAAATGTGAATTTCATCTCCATTACAGTCTCAAGATTGCTCCTTAATAATTATTTCCTTTAATATGCAGATATTTCGGGGCCAGGGCGAATATTAGCCTTTTCAGTTCCGTGTGTCTCGATGCCTGCGATTTGGCAGTTGGAGGGTTAATTGCTTGTTTGGTTGGTTGACTTTTAAACAAAAAATAATCTAGCGCTGAGTAGGATTAGTGTAACAGCTCAGTGAGGACGGGCATCTGCAGCCGCGCGCCAGCTGGGAGAGCTGCCCTTCAGAATAGGCTGTGTTTTTTTTCATAATCGCATACCTGTTCTCTGGCCTGCCATCAGAAATGCCCATATGTGCGCGTGGCATGGTGCCCACGCGGCTCTTTGTTAAAGCCGAGGGGACTGGGCCATTTGCATTGCAGCAAGGTTGACTTGCCGCTGAGAGGCTGTCAGCTGTCATTAGCTATGCAGCCTCTTCCCTCTGCGAGCCCTAAAAGTGTTTAAGTTGGAGCGTACCCTGAGCATTGCCAGTCGCTAATGTTTGACATACTCCGTGTGCACCGTTAGGCACACTCAGGCATGGGGGGGGCAGGAGGCATTGCTGTTCAAGGCCAGTTGGGAGCGAGGCAGAACAACACCGAATCCAAATGGAGAGTAATTGGAGGGGAAAGCGCTAAACTGCTACTGATGAAAATTAATTTTGACAGGAGGAGTTAATGTAGACAGTAAATACCCATAGTCTAGTAAATGCTCATCAGAACACACCATCAGAACACACCATCAGAACGCGCGGAAAACAATTATTCTAATATTTCCAAGTATGCTCTGTGTTTGACAGAGGTGGATGATAGCCCGTTTTATCGCCAATAAGTTATAGAGGACAGTGCCTAGTTTGTAAATGAATTAGTGTCGGTGCCCAAAGCTCTGCTGAGAAACCCGCCCAGGTGCTTTTAAATGTTGGTGCGCCGAAAATCAAGGCTGCAAAGACAAGACTCCATCCACCCAAGGACTTTTTTTTAACATAGATGATAATACTGTAATACAGGAAAGTGGGAGATTGTGAAAAAAAATCGGGGGAATGGATCTTCCCCATTGACTTCTATTGAGGCAGAGAGAATTTCAAGCGGGAAACAGCTAAAATAAAGCAATGTTTTGCTTCGAAAATCGAGACCCCCGCCTGAATCGGTCTATTGGCACGAATGGTTTAATCGACAGCCGCAGACTCCCTGCTTCGTTATCTCACTCTTGCAGATTCCTGTTTTTTCCCTTTTTTTCATTTTTCCATCTTTCTCTTTCCCCTTTTTGTGTATTTTCCTCTATTGCTCTCAGTAAATGAATGGAGAGTTAAAATAAGTGCTGGTATCCATAAATGAGTGCCTGTGGCCCCCTCCAGCACCCACCAGCTCAATTTAATCACTGATGTAGACAAAATACGAGCATTGATTTTTGTCTGCCTGCAAAACAAAACTGAGGGTTGCATACGTAAAATAGATCAAAGAAGCACACCCCTACCATACCTAGCAAGTTTTTTACTAGGGTTTTGTGCAGGTGCTTGCATGGCACAAAGTCATGCAATGGATGGAGCCCATTTATCTACCATTAAAAAAGCCTGTGAGTGCAGAGTAAAATTGTGCAGGGCCTTGTGAGTGCACACACAGCCCTTAGTAAACAACCCCAATAGTATGGGACTAAACTAAGAGCACCAATCGAGGAGTTTTTGTAACGTGGCCAATTATACTGGCATAATTTTTCTAAAAAAAACCATATTATTAATATAATTCAACAGTGTGCTAGACATTGATCAACGAACCGTTATCGTTACTTGAACTGTTTGTACATGCATTTAACCATGAGTTGTTCATTCTCAGTTGCCAGCACAAGTCCTTTAAGAATTGCATTATGACCAATTTTGTATATGCAGGCAACTAGAGGATAAATAAAAGGAAGGGATGCTGTTGATTAGTTGTTAGTTAGAATGTTGACTAAGGGCCTCATTACGAGTTTGGCGGTCTGACAGCCAGACCGCCATAGTGGCGGCTGCCAAAAGACCGCCATGTTAACGGACATACAGACTGCCTTATTATGAGTTACATAGCCAGGACTGCCAAAAACAGCCAAAAAACAGACACTTACAGCACTCTGGAGGTCGGGAAAGAGGCGGTCCAACCACTAGCTCCGCCAGCCCGTCAAACATCCACCGAACCTATGACGACTCACAAATCACAATGGTGTTTTTTCCAAGGCTGTAAACCAAATGCAGTGCGAAACACAGCGGTCGGCGGTCACCACAGTAATACACACCACATTGGATAGTTTGAATTCCACACAGCTGACACACATCCACACACCCAACAACCCTACAAACTGCACTATAAAACACACCCCTTCACACACCACAATCCTTTGCAACCAAAATGCATCTGTGCATGGCTTTGAGTAGTACAGGGACTGACAACACTACAACTCCCAGCAGGCACTGTTCCACCATTAAGAAAACCAGAACAGTGTACCACAATGACAATTGCCTTGTATGTTAACTACCTGAATGCTCCACAATTGTACAGGGTATGGCAATGACAGTAATGCTATGGGCATCTGGCAGTAGAATACCACCAACACATAGCGACAGCTGTGTCCTCTGCTAAACTGGACCTTCTACCTCCCATCACCTATTGAAATCAACTCAACTGGGGGGAACACACATGTATGCAGTGTGCTGTACCTGGTACAACCTGACACATTTGGCCAGGTAGAATGGTTACACCTAATTTGATGGCCAGGTCAGTTTCCACATGACATTGTACAGCTGTCTGTTGACTCGATAATGAACTACTGCTAACTGGGAGGTAACATGAAAAATATAAAGTTACACAGCTGCCAAGATAAAAGTTTATGAACAGACATCCAACTGTCAAGATACTCTGACACCCTGTAACAAGGTGAATGAAATAGGAATTCCCTGTATCCCATATATCTGTTCTCCAGATTTGAAAGTAGGTGTCACAGTCAAATGAGGGGATCTAGCAAAGCCTATCTGTACATGGCTCAAAGCATATCTACCTTTCACATTTGGATACCACATGTTGCATTACAATCTGCAACTACTGTCTGTTCCCCTCCGCAAGTGGTGTACTTGCCATTGGGACCATGGAGAAGACAGCTGAGACAGCCACTGCCCTGCCCCTGGATGAAGCCCTCAGTGAGGGGAGCACTCCTGGATGTGTGGACAATGATGACTCTGGCCCATCTGGGCTACTGGGTCAGTCTACAACTGTCAGCCTCACCCTGCCCACATCAACACCTCCCAGACCTGTTGCATCTACATCCTAAGCAACCAGTCACCCCCAAACCTGTGTTCCAAGTACAGTTACAACCACCACGTGCCCCCAGTACAGGTACTGAAATCACAACTTGAAAACCCTGACAATGAAGGACCTGGCACCACTGGCAGTAGACAAACGGTGTGAAGGGCCCAGGCACGTGGGGGTAGGGTGTGTGGGAGGGATGGTGTGAGCCACCAGCTTGAGGCTGCTAGGGTTACAACTGGCCAGGACACCATCTCTCAAGAAGTATTGGGAGCTTACCAACAGTCACAAGGCGAGATGGACCAGGTACTTGCCATGATGGGGGACATCAAGCAGCTGCAGAGGGACAACCACCAGGAAATCATGCAACAGTTGAAGGCCCTCAATGCCAACATGATCTCCCTAACAGGAGTATAGAGAGGCATTAACACTACAGTGAGCAGGGTGTGTCCACAACACCAAACCCCTTCCATTGGCCATGTAACATACTTAACCCCTTCTACATATGTGGCAGTCAGTGGCATGAAGGCTCTGCGAGGGGAAGGGCATGTCTCAGACACCCCTGCGTCTGTAGCTCAAGAACCCCCAAGCAACCATGAACGTCTACCTAAAGAACCAGGAGTGCAGATGCCAAGACTACAACCACTGCCAGGAAGTGATCCTCTAATGATTGATTCCCCTTGTGTGCCACTGATACACTCTGATGTCTCTACTACGACCACTGTACTTTTTTCACGGATAGTATGACACTGAACTAGAGACTCCAAATGTTGTAGCCGCTACCCTGATGATAACATCCACCATGACTGAACCCTTCACTGTTTGCACTTGATTGCTTTGATCCCATTCATTTTATTTTCTTGCACTTGTAAATAAACATAAACCACAATAAATGTTTTAGAGTCATATTTAATCAATGTTGAACAGTTGACTATGAGATCTCTTAAATGCACATGATATACTCAAATGTAGGAAATGTGGGAAGGGACAGGTCACATGTACTGTTGATTCTGGGTTCAATGTATAGACAATGATACAAGTGGTCAATCATCAATCCCGTTTTATAGCACTGTGCTGCACATAGGCTGACTGTATGCCAATGATCACACAGTGAAGTTCATCTTTACAACTTTGTGCTTTAGCATAGGTGTCAGTAACTAACATCCCACAGACACTTCAGACGTTGGCTATTCTAATAGGCAAACAAATTTGTGCAATTTGTCATCAGTTAAAGCCTTATCACATACCCATACCATACCTACCAAATTAACATATCCCATAACACAGTCAAAGGTCAGTACAAATGTCTTCAGTCAGGGAACCTTCCACTTAACATGGTCAGATATCTACAGGCATGCTGCTCACCTATGTCAGTCTTGACATACATGCATAATGGCCTGCAATGATGAAACATAGTGACAGCTACATGCAATTAAGATAGTACCATCATCAAAACTATGAGAAGGTTGAGTGAAATTGCACAGGAAGACACGTCTCATAGACACATGATCACACACATGACACCATTAGTCCCCCATAACATTGCTAACAGGTCTATTGTGTGAAAAAGAACACTGCCATCCCCCTGTCCTGACAGCCTGGGGATGGAACTCATACACCACCAAAATAATGTCATACAGTAGCTGGATCAGTCCATGCCACTTTATATGTCTGACCAGATAAACCCACCTGCCAGTGACACAATTCATAAATGTCCACATGAGGATGAAATTGTGAAGATATCTGGGAAGTAAAAATGTTGCACAAGGAGTTTAGACAGGTATTGGTAAACAAGACCTAGGAATACATGTCCCAAATACAATGTTAACTTAGATTGGGCATTGTGACAAATACTGACAAAGGAGATCCCTTGTAAGTGTCAATACACATGTCTCTCATAATGATCTGACATGTCATATGATATAGTAGGTACATGGTACACAGCACAGACCAATGGTAATGATGTCATATTAGTGGAATCTCATCCTCTTCCCTCAATGATGACAAGGAAATGTGAATGCATGCCTCAGCGAGTCTCTGTTATATTGACATCCAGCTTTGCATTGTGATAAAAAGCCACGAAAACTATCTTGCCAATTGTCAAGAGGGTGCTGACTGTGCCACCAAAGATATGTTACTTGTGTCTTGTCAACATGACAACATGTCCCTTCAATCTGCACTTTCTACATGGTTGTACAATGCCAGCCTTGAAGACTACGTGGTAGATATATTTTACACCTTGTGACACATCATGAAAATCATTTTTCTGACCATGTAAGGGCCTTAAAATGGCGACTGCCTGACCTGCTGTACTGGGCAATAGGAAATGACATGAGACCACCAGCAGAAGTCGTCATGGTGGTAGCCAGATTCTACAGTGGTGGACATTGCCATTGGAACACATTGCTACCTTTGGCAGTCTAGGGCCAATGGCGATGTACGCCGGCGGTGATGGTCTCTTACGTGGTGGACGTGACCACTATCTCATACTTCATCTCTCACTTGACTCCTGACACTGCTGTTAGCAAAACCTCCATGACCTGAGCTGCTGTGTACTGCCTCTGGGAGCAATCAAGCCACCTCCTACAGGTGATGGAGCCCCTCTCTTCTCACCCGAGAAGCTGGGGAAGCTGGTGGAGGATGCACCAGAGGAGCAGGTAAGTGCACCATGTGCACATATGTTTCATTAGCTCGACTATTCTTTGATTTGCTAAGCAAAGGCTGATGGGCAATATTTCAGATTGTGTCCTTAAAGTCTGTTGGGTGCTTAAGTTGTGTAAAAATGAGTGAGTTTCTGGGCATGTACTTATGTTTGGTGAAAGGTTTAGAGTCCTGAGAGAGTGTGGAGAGTGTGTTGTGTATGTTCCCTGACCCACCTTGTGACTGTTGCACATGGTTAGTGGAGGTGTTATGTCAGACTCCGTCTGAAAAATGTAATCATCATACGTGCTTGGTGTCTGGTCATCTGTGATAACATGACAACTGGTGATGGAAATGCATGGTGTCTGCATGTTTCAACCTCACATATGCCCTCAATGCATATGCTCATCTATCAGTGGAGAGGATGCTCAAGACAGTCTGTGTTTGGCTTGCTGAACAGACTTGCAATTAACTCTGCCTGTTTTAGTGTGGTACATGTGGAGATGATATTTTGTCGTGTATATTTCACCTTTCGAGGTCAACACCCATCAGAACAAGGGGAATTAACGTGCCATCGCCAGGAAAGTGTGGACCCTGGGGGTCCACATCCGGCGGATTGCCTGCTGTCGGAAGAGGTGGGAGGACCTGAGACGCTGGGTTTGGAAGACCACAGAGGCACAGCTGGGGATATCCTCCCAATGAGGATGGACCATGACCCCCCTAATGGCTTGTATTTTGACGGTGGCCTACCCTGAGTTGGATGGGCATTTGACGGCAGCACAGCAGCCACAAGGGGGTAAATACAGAACTAACACATGTTTGCCCCTTTACCAGGTGAATGAGTGAGGGAGCAGAATGTTAGCTCTGACAATGTGGTAAGTGCAAAGTGTCACAGATCTGCTGTGAACACATTGACGTACACTAGCCATCTATAGCACACAGGTGTGCACATGCAAATGTATTTTGAGACATGTTACTCAACTGTGTTGTCCCCTAAGTCCAATGGCACATAATGGTGCACATATGACTGTGTCATATTTGTACCAATATGCTGCTTTTTCTACTCTGGTGGGTGTAAATTCCCACCAACAGGTCAATCCTCCCAGTGTCATAGTGATAAGGTGCATAGGTGCTTGCTCTCTGTCCTCTGCATAGTCTCAAGATTCATGTCTATGTGCAACATAGAATCAGACATATCAAAGTCACCTATAGTTTTTAATGGATTCTGATAACTGACAGCATCATGTGAGGCTGTGATGTCCATCTGGCATGTCACATGACATACATGGTTAACATCTTCACACCTGTTGCAAGGTAATCTCCTTTGGTAAATGAGGGATGTACATAGACATTTGTGATGTCTCATCAGAGTAAACAATATGCATGCTAGATACCATTGAGTTATTGCGACATTTCTACAGCAACACATATATTGGTATCAGATGTAGGAATGCAACTACCATGCAGATGTTCTGATAGAAGAAACTGGCCACACAGCTGTGTCCATTGGCATATTGTTGTAGGTATGATGCATAGGCAATGGTATATATATACCAAAAATGAGGGGATTTAGGAGGGATTATGGTCCAGTGTATATCCTCCCAGTGGAAATGTCAAGAAATATGTAATACACTGTTCCAAATAACGTATGAAAACTAGTGGTGGGGGTCCTAAATTCTAGGAGCAAGAAACCTCACACATCCGTAGGATGTCATGCTTCATCATCGGAGCTGCTCCTCGTCAGACCGGCGCTGCAATGTCTGACGGGCACCACTCCTAGTGGGGGGGCTCTTTGCCGGAGATCTTTTTCAATGGTGGTGCCGTGACCCCAAAGGTAAATAAGTGAAGAGGAGAACGGAAAAAATCAAGGTTAAAATTGGCTCACAAGACTGCCACTGGGTCAAAAGTTTTATTAGACCAGATGGACGGTCAGGGCCAAGATTAAAAGATATATATAGTCATAAGAGTGAACCAGAGGTAATGCTCAATCACTCTGTAAAGGATAGTCAAGGGGGGTATTGGGGATTTTCCAAAACCTACCCTATCATGGGTCAACATGTTTCGCATCCTGGTGGTCCATACGGATCCAGTGATGCTTCATCAGGACCTAGATGACTACGTGAGTCTCCAATTTATATGGGCCACATATGTTTCCTAATTCAAGTGTACAGGTTAACAAAAACCAGAGATTATCTGGGAGAAATAACCGTCACTTACATCAATATGGAACCACTAATTCCTAATTGTCGCCCTGTAAATCAAAATACACAGGTTAATCAAGGATAAGGGCGAGTCATAACCAAATTACTAGAGGTCAATAGACCACACATACATCTGGTGGGAAATTAAAACAAAGGTGCTATGCAGTGAGAGTGTCAAAAACCGTGAAAGAAGCACACGCATGCATATGCACATAGTACAGGCTTACCGTCCTAAATTTAGAGAACGAGCTCCCTAGGAACACATAGACCTATAATCCAGCGTAATTATCGTCTATGGAAAAAAACGTGAGAAAAATTAAACACAAAAGGTGGATTGCCAAGTAGGTATCCAGATAAGAAAAAAGAGTACGGTAGCAAGGAGATATATAGGTGTACTAGGAAATCCCTATTCGGATAATCACAGTAAAGTGCACCGAGTGGATGGTACCTACAGGTGCATAAATGGAGATATCAATGCGGTATGGAGAGGTTAACACTCTAAAACTACCATGTTTATGGCTTGCAATCAATCAATAGGACACGCTAAGACAGTAATGTGTATCCAATCATGCCCCAAGGTTAGCAACAAGTCCAGGAAAATGCCAGGAATAAGGTATACCCGGGGAAACAACAGATAATCAGGACTGGAGAAAAACAGGTGTGTTACACGAGCGTAGGGTCCCTATAGGGTGTGTAGGAAGTCCCGGAGGTGTCCAATGGATCGCCATGATAACTAATTAAAAAGCTCATGGTTAATTCAGTCACACAAAAATAAATTTAGTAGCAGGGGATAAGAGTAAAATTACATGGAATGAAGTCAATCCTTCATTACGAGGTAGGTTCCAAAATAGGGGGCCCTGGTTCAACGATAAACAAAGTCTAATCAAAAGTAGAGACAGCCCTTTGTTCCGAAGTGGGTCCCGTAATCTGGGGCCCAGACTGTCTGAAATGCGGGAGGTAATGCACTTACTTGATAAATACGACGCTGACGGGCGGAGAACCTACCCAGGTCCGTGGTTCCTGCACAGTGCAAGGAACGCTGTCAGGGTCGGTAAAAAACCCAGCGTCCCGGAAACACTGCATGCGTGTTTCCGGTGACGTGAGAGTCAGGCAACCAGGCAGAGCATGTGTAATGGGCTCGAAGTGATGGAGAGTGAGGAAAGACTCTAACTCGAATCTATCAAAGCCTACAACAGGGGAACAGAAGGCGAACCAAAAAAATAATGAGGAAACTGACCGATGAAGTTAAAAAGAAGTCAGCCTCGAGGGCAGATGGAAATAGAGAACATTAGTCGAGTAACATTGATTCAAACATGGGGGAGATCCGAAAACATCACAAACCAGCCAAATTCGAACAGAGGGGCCACAGATGAGTGGCCAGATCATGGAGGATGATATCATGACATACAAAATAATTGTATGTATGGCATATTCAAGAGACAGGGATAAAACCCAGAAAAATCAGGGACATATTCAAGAGACAGGGATAAAACCCAGGAAAGTCTATGGATCAAAAATAGGATTTACTTCATTAGACTCATCCATGGGATATCATCGTTCAATCCAATAACATGAGTAGGTAATTTAAACACCCAGCGCTGTTCTAATTCAAACAGGGAGTTTAATGTATTGCGTGAGTCAATCTGAAGGACAACCCACCACGGGTCGTCTGGGCTATGTTTCCTCTCAAGGCAGTGTAGGGCCAATTTAGTAGTGGTCCGACCACATCTAGGACCATATTTATACTTTTTGACGCAAAACTGCGCCATCGCAGTTTTGCGTCAAAAAAATTTGCGCCGTCTAACGCCATTTGGATGCGCCATTCGGGCGTCAAATTTATACTTTGACGTACGGCGGCGCAACCAACAGGTGGGAGTCATTATTTCGTGACGCAAACAGCGTCGGTCTGTCATAAGGCAAACCCACGTAAAAGTGACGCAAATCACTGTGGGTCGATTTACGACAGCGCTATCGTGAATACGCCGTTTTTTTTCACGCTATTGCGTGACATTTTTGCGCGAAAACTGCACTTACAGGAGAGGAGACCCAAAATGGATCCCAGATGCCCCAACAGACCCCAGGAGGATGAGAGCAGACCAGGACCCAGCCAGGAGGAAGCACACAGGAACCAGGACATGTTAAAGAAAAAAAGAAAGTGTCGCTTCAGTGCAGAGGAGCAGGAAATCCTGGTGAAAGAGGTGACGGAACACCAGCACCAACTTTTCATATCCTCAAAATTGCCACTCAGTAGGAGAGAGGCCATCTGGAAAGAAATTGTGGACAAGATAAACAGTGTGGCTGAAGAACGCCGGACAGTCACTGAGTGTAAGAAACGCTGGCATGACTGTAAACGTAGGACCAAAGAGAAAATGGCCAGGAACAGGAAGGCAGCAATGCAGACTGGAGGGGGGAGGTCAGCACAACAGGAGGCTCTGGACCACATGGAGGAGATGGTCGCAGCCGTCATCCCAGAGGAGATCGTCACAGGGATACAAGGACTGGACAGCGCAGACTACCACGACACTACGCACATGCAGGGTAAGTCGCATGGGGAATTACAATGCAATAATGGGGACTGTAAGCAGGGGGGGGATACCTACTACACAATGCATGTAACTTAGCACATATATGAAGTGGCATGGGGAAAGGGGCACGGCAGGGGGGAATGCCCAGTACTGACCATAGCCGGGGCACGACAAAATACTGCCACCACTACAGTCCCATGGGGACATCCTGTAATTACAACAAGAGAGCCAATGGAAACCAGTGACAGGTGGGAAGGACACTACCCTGAATCCACATCCAGGCACTTGTTTTGCACAAACTATTCCCCATCAACTAGGTCCCTACCTGTAATGCAGTAGCAAATACAACAACTGCAACTTAACTGCCACCACAGTTGACAATAACACCTCTCATCTCTGGGCAGCTATAGTACCAAATGGCAGGAACCCCACCCTGGAACATACATTCCTAAATTAGGGGGTGAGGATGACATCTGCAACTACTCCTAGAAATAAGACAAAGCTACCAGTACACTTAAATGCCGAATGTCCATAACTGACACATACATAAGCCTAAGTAAACAGCAATAGGAGCCACACAGCACTAACGACACACACATGCTGCATACGTCAGGGTCCCTCACGTGCCTGCCTAACAATGCTACATCACAAATGTCATACTGCTCAGACAACAACATTGACGAGGGGACACAGGCAACTGGTCAATGAAACACATCTGCACAGTCTAACCAAAAAATAGGACATTCATACGATAAACAGGCCAATCCAGTAAGACACACATGAGACCCCATCAGATACAAACATCAACAATGTTAACATCCATACCACATCCTAACATTGACATACATAGGTCATGCCACCTAACATGTACAGATCATGCAATGTGAATAAAAAGTTGTTGGAAAATGGGTTATTGGTAGGGCAGGTAGGTACCTACACCTAGCAACAAGCCACAAACCTCCACAAAAGTACAGTTAGGTCTCAGTAAATTAATCCCAGCTCTACCCTTGGTAGCTTGGCATCGAGCGTCAAGGCTTAACTTAGGAGACAAAGGCCCTCATTCTGACCCTGGCGGTCAAAGACCGCCAGGGCGGAGGACCGCGGGTGCACCGCCGACAGGCCGGCGGTGCTCCAATGGGGATTCCGACCGCGGCGGTAAAGCCGCGGTCGGACCGGCACCACTGGCGGGCTCCCGCCAGTGTACCGCCGCCCCATTGAATCCTCCACGGCGGCGCAGCTTGCTGCACCGCCGCGGGGATTCCGACCCCCCCTACCGCCATCCAGATCCCGGCGGTCCGACCGCCGGGATCCGGATGGCGGTAGGGGGGGTCGCGGGGCCCCTGGGGGCCCCTGCAGTGCCCATGCCACTGGCATGGGCATTGCAGGGGCCCCCGTAAGAGGGCCCCTACATGTATTTCACTGTCTGCTGCGCAGACAGTGAAATACGCGACGGGTGCAACTGCACCCGTCGCACAGCTTCCACTCCGCCGGCTCGATTCCGAGCCGGCTTCATCGTGGAAGCCTCTTTCCCGCTGGGCTGGCGGGCGGTCTGAAGGCGACCGCCCGCCAGCCCAGCGGGAAAGTCTGAATTACCGCCGCGGTCTTTCGACCGCGGAACGGTAACCTCCGCCGCCCGCCAAGGTCAGAATGAGGGCCAAAGTGTAAAGCATTCAAATATCACAAAACAGTAATTAAATAAAACACAGGAAACAGTTTAAAAATCCACAAAAATGATTAAAATCGGTTCAGGGGAACCGGAGATATGAATTTTTAAAGTATTATTATTTTCTAGCGCTTAGAAACAAAAAGCGCCAATCGGGTCATCTGGTTGCACCAGGACCGGGGCAAAGTCAAACTTTCAGGCCGACCGCGATGGAGCCCTGCTCGGCTACAGGTCGCGGGAGGCCTCGGTTAAAAAGTTACCTTCTGACTTAGTCTTTATTTTGAAGTTTTTCTTCACCGGGACGAACCTGCCAGTTGGATCCGACCTCCTGGAGCCCTTGTCCGGATACGCGAAGTCGGTTTCCTCGGTGGTGATTTGTACCTTCGGACTTAGTCGTTTTTTCGAGATGAAAATCCTTCGACCGGGGTAAACCTGGATCTTGATCCGACGTCCGTGGAGCCCTTCTCGGATACGATGGCTGGAAGGTCCCGGTCAACTTTTTACGTTCGGACTTAGTCTCTTTTTTGGATGTTTTTCTTTACCGGGACGAACCACGAAGTCAGGCCGGGTCGCGGTTGAGGCAAGCCGGCTAGAATTTCCGCGTCGGGTCGGTCGCTTTATGGAGCTTTTTTTCAAAAATTCTCCAATCTTTTCCAAACTTCACCCAGATGTTCTTTTAAGGTTCTTTTGGGGTCCACTGCTCACCCCAAGGGTCCAGAAGTTCTGTGATGGTCCTTGGGAAGTGCGGATTTCAACTCCCAGAATACACCTGGCGCAAACTCCTTTTTGGCCACTGGACAGTGGTCAGCTGGTCACTTTTTCAGGAGTTGGTGCAGGGGACTCTGGATAGCAATTTTTCACCTGTAGCAAACAGGGAGTCCCTCCTTGAACCAGTGGAAGCCAGGCAAAGTCCTTCTTGTGGTGAAGCCCAAGTGTGCAGCTGGTGCAGTCTTTCTGAGTGCAGGGTCCAGGTGCAGGCCAGGGGTCCAACAGGGCAGTCCTTCTTCTTCTTTAGTTCCTTTCTTGTTGAATTCTGGAGGGGATCTGAGGCGTGGGTGCAGGTCTGCCAGTTTTATCCTTGCTCCTGGGTGAAAAGCAGGGGGGCCCTGGTCCTCCAATCAGGGACAGGGTCGTCCCCCTGTGATGACCACTTCCTGGGAAGTGTGGCAAAAATCCATCCCAGAAGGCAACAGTCTCTAAAAATCCAAAATGGATGAATCTGATTTTTGGAGGAGAGATCTGGCTGAGCCCACCCACTGGTGTGGCTAAAAATCATAAACACACCCCTCTCCTGCCCTCTCCTAATCTAATCAAGGGGGCACCTAGCTGTCTGGGGTTGCAGGATGTGGGGGTGTTGCTGGGTGCTCCAGATGTCCTTCTCTGCCTTTGAAGACCAGTTTGGCAGCCCTCCCCCTTCCTGCCTCACCATCTGCTGAGGGGAGATTCTCTCCCCCAAGCACATTCCTTTGTGTGAAGCCAGGCCACTTCACACCTCATTAAAGTAGCCTGGCAGAAGCTGCTGCAGGCTGACCAATCAGAGCACAGCAGCAAAAACAATGCAGAGCTGAAATTGGCAACTTTTTAGGTAAAGTCTAAACTTTTTACCTGGACTAGTTATATTAAATCCAACAACTGGAAGTTGTGGGATTTATTATAACAATCAATTTGATACCAAATTCTTGGTATGTAACATTTAAGGAGACTTTAAAATTTAAAATAAAGTCTGCCCATTCTAGCCTATGAAGGCCATTTACTTCAATGAGGGAAAAACGAATTTGGCTGTTTTTACCTCACCAGGGCTTATAAATCTATTTTTATAAAGTCCCTGCTTATAGTTACATGGCACCCAGCCCTAGGGGCACATAGGGCACACCTTAGGGGTGACTTATATGTAAAAATAAGGTAGTTTAAGACTTTGGAAGTACCTTTAATTCCAAAGTCGAATTTGCATATAACTTTAATTTAAAAGCAGCCAGCAAGGCAGGCTTGCTTTTAAAATGACACTGGGCACCTCAGCAATGCACCTAGGTGTGCACCACCTATGCTGTGGTCCCTAAACCTACATGCCCTACCATATACTAGGGACTTATAGGTAGGCTAACTTAGCCAATTATAATTAGCCTAATTTGCATATCCATTTTACACAGAGCACAGGCCCTGGGACTGGTTAGCAGTACCCAGGGCACCATCAGAGTCAGGAAAACACCAGCATAAAGTGGAAAATGGGGGCAAAAAGTTATGGGGCCTCTGCAATCAGCCCCAGTTTCTCACAAAAGTGTATGGTGCAGGGCCTGTGAGGCAAGTGTGCTGGCAGGGCAGTCACAACACCCACAGTCAGTCAAAGTGTAGCGTGGCAAGTGAAACGTATACTTTGCGCAATAGCCTCAGGCTGGAGGCCTTTGTGCATCTTACCCTGAATGTACTTATACTCATTTGCTCACATCTAAGTGCCTCAGAGCACTTTGCACTAAATGAATCTCATTGCCCTTCCTATCAGTTAATGTAGCAAATAGTCAGTCCTAAGGTGTTGGCAATTAGTCAAATCACCCTGTTTTGCCTACTTCTGCACTGGAGTTTGCCAGAACATATTCACTCTGTGGCCCAGTCAAGGATACCGTCTGGTTCGTTGATGATAGATGTGGTAGGGGTTAAGGTTTGCCATTCCTGCGTAGGGAAACTTTGTCATCACAATGACATATGTCTTTTAAATTCACTTCCTCGTCCCAAGACACGCATGGGGGAGTTTACAAACAGAAAATCACATCTAGATGCTGCCTGCCTTGCTGCTGATGCACAACCAGATCCCAGCCCATTCCTCTGATATGAGGGATGATGTCTCCCCTGTGATTCAGACAGCCAAGCTCCAAACTTAACATGCAGTGCTATATATAGAACAAGCAGAGGGAGAGTAGAAACTGTTAGGCACCATGATAGCTGTGTACCAATGTATTACTCTCCTGCGGACTATTTCAGTTCTAACTGTGTGTATTGTTTTGGTTATTGGGGCTCACACCGAAATTCCTACAAGTCAGTTGTACAATGAAACTTCATATCCAACAAATACTGTCTGTGTCATTTGTGTATGGGAACATACCGGAAAAGATAGAAATGTGTAGGACCTGAGTGACCACCACTTCCCTGAGAAGTCCCAAAGATGTCATGGGCTTGGACTTCTAAACATTCCTCTGTTGTGGGAGACCAGAGGCACTGCTAGTCTGTCTGAGCTAAATACAATATCTGGGTGACAGAGTTATTTACAAGTGGGTCAAACTTAGTCCCCCACACCATTAGCTATCCTGCTGCCTAGAAAGCCAAGAATCACATGTAGGATAATGAGAGCCCACCCAAACAAATGTCCCTCCATAACAATAGTGAAACACCGAGGGAGGAGTAGGACAAAAAAATGCATATTCCAAAATAATTACAAATCAACACCTAGAGATGACCTGGCAGGCATGTCTGATAGCTCCATATCATATATGTGACACACAGGTGGGCCATAGGCCTACAACAATGCCCTATGACAGACAGCAGATACCAAGACAAAATCAGAGTACAAAGTAAAGGCATCCAAAGGCTTGTATCTTAGTGCTAAATGATCTCAACACAGACACACTAATTGTACCCTGTTTCTTTGCAGAGGAACACGGATCTCCTGCCGATATGCCTGTCCATGAGTTCCCTGATGACATGGATGACGAGAACATCAACCTCACACAAGAGACCATTGACATGGTCCTCGAAAGCCTCCAAACCCCCCCTTCAGTAACAAGGAGGAGCCAAGATGAAGCAGCCACCACAGTAGAACCACCCGCCACCCCAATTGTAAGACCTGCCAGCTCCAACACAGCTGAGGACTCTGACGACACTGGCACCAGCTTCGAAAGAACAGTCGTTGGGGTCCAGCGGGAGCTGGCCAAGGAGGTGCGGGTGGGGATGCAAACTATGGCAGCCAGCCTTGAGGGGGTGCGTTCGTGCATGCTGTCAACTGCTGATCAGGCAGCTGCAATGCAAGCCAGAACATCGCTGTTGGAGGAACTTTTAGTAACACAGAAGGCAATCTGCACAGCTGTCATCCAGTTGACCAAACAACTCCAACAGCAAGCCAGTCAGCGTGTGCACGAATGCAACATCGAACCCCTCAGGGCAGACCTGGCTGCCTACCATCGGGATGTGGCTGCCATTCTGAAAAACCAGCACGCTCTCCTTGCTGCAGTACTGCCCTTCATAACTGGACAGGGATCAGCCCCCGGGATGTCTGCCTCCATGTCTTCTGACACTGAGGTGTGTGTTGCCCCTTCAAAACCAACAACAACAAGGACACACCAGGCAACACACACATCAGAAGAAGAAGACATGGAACAGATAACATTCACACGCAAGAGTACCCGGAAGCCCTAGTCCCTGCACCATGCCCCACTCTGACCAAGGTCCTACGTTTTGACACATGCCAGCCTCACTCCAACTACCCTCAATGACTGTTCGGCAATCTACTGTTTAACTTGTCCACATTGGCTGTAAATGTTTCTCTCCTACCATTTGGCAATTCCTGTTCCTCTGCACCGTCTGTGACATCACCCCAGCATGTCAGGAGCATCATCCACACCCTGTAAATAGGATCACCATTTAAGAATGCACCAGAACGGACTCACCTAACATTGTTAATGGACTTTTTGCACTACTCCATCTAAAAATAAATATCACTTGCACACCAATTGTGTCTCTGTGTCATTTCACACTTCAACTGTGCAGTACATAACTCCAAAGTGGCTGTGTGGCAACCATGTTGATTCTCTAGACTACTGTCCTGATTTCATGTATACTGAAACATCTGTGCAGTGGCCAGGATTGCATCATAGCTTTACTAGACTGAGGAAAATAACTGATGTAGGGACTAAGCACACACAATCATGCTGTGTTGGACAGAATGAGGCCCCATCCATAGCTATTCTAGACAACTAATGGTGGATGAGAAATGTAGGCACCTTGCGATACTAACACAATACATTATGCTGTAAAATGAAAGGAATGTTAACCAAATTACACTGCATCAATCACCCTTACAGCGTATACTACCATGAAGGAAAGTCATGCTCAAGCAGTACACACATGATGTAGGTCAGCAATGACAGCAACAAGACAAGAGTGTGAACAAATACTCATCTACAAAGCTCTCCCTGAACTTCACAATGCTGTCCGACCTATCTATTTACCTACAAAATCAACTCTGGAAGCACTCTTTGTGAAGTAGGATACATACCAACCCCAAATCTTGATGATCTATGCACACTACCAATGGTGGCTCTCCCACACGGTGGATACTTACCAAGTTAGCACACGGGTAGCTGGCATGTTAAACCTCAATAGCCTGGGGATAGCGAGCATAGGACACAAATGTCATACTAAAACTTTCTGCTACACTGATGTCAAGGCCATGAAAAGGTAGCACCTAACGCATCTGGTAAAGGGTTAACAAATTTTTTATTTCCAATAAGTAAGAAAAGAGGCAACTAAGGGAAAGATAAACCTACACTAATCTAACCTGACTACTACTAACCCACAACTGTCCCTAACTAACCTAAGCTAAACTTACTCTACACATGTAACGAAACGATCTAAACATCAACCCCCCACCCACCATTATGAGACAAGACACATGCAGGACAACACTTACTAACCTACACATTTTTTTTTTTTTATCAAACAGGAATCCCAACATTGCCCCCCACCCACCTACCCACACAAAAATATTAGATAGAAAGTATAAGGACCCCCCACCCTCTTACCTAACACTAACTAAGCTAATTACCTATACTTATCCTACAACTAACCCCCCAAACCCAACTAACAGTATGAAAAGAGGAAAGAGGGGAGAGGGGAGCGGTAAAAGTTCAGGAGGGCAAAATAACTAAGGATTTGCCCTCTGAAGTGTGCGCCGGATGGAGCGCACCTTCTTTTTAACCTCCGCCATGTCCTCCGTCAGGTTGTCAACCTTTTGAATTAACCTGTTCAGTTTCCTAGACAATGCCTGGAAGGCTGCAGGGTCAATTGGAGGGTCACTGCTGGTCTGCGTGCCGGTGGAGGTGGAGATTGTCGCTGGAGTGGAGTGGCCACGGGACAGCCCTGCTCCCAACACACGGCTGGGTCCAGGTCTTGAGGAAGATGGCTGGTCCGTCGCTGGGTCCCCTTGGGCAGACCTGGTGGTTGTAGGTGGCACCGTTGGTGGAGCCTGTGGTGTGGCATACCACGCCCCGGAGGCCCGTTCCGAATTGTATCTGCGGGCCATCCTCCGATACCCACACTGCACCTGCAGGATGTGCCTGTACCTCATTGCACGGCGCTCAAACTGGTTGCGAGCTGCGGCACTCAGGTTTGCAGCTGTGAAGGGAAAAGGCAAATATTGAGCATAGAATTTACAGTGGGTTGAATACCACAATGGGTAATTTGACCATTACTAGCAATGTATTGGTTGCAGCAATTGTTACAACATATTTCACGGGAAGGCTCAGAGGAAGTACATGTGAATCATGCATACTGAAGGGCATATCACATATAGCATATCCATGTCTCTACATGATGGATGACATCACCCTAAACTACTCCTACAATTCATACCTAAGCCATTATACATTATGGCACCAGCTCGTCCGCATACTGACTTCACTACATATGTCATTCTATGTGATAAGAATCACACTCCTCACTCAATGGCATTTCGAAATAGTTGTGTGCTAAGATTGAACCCCTGGCCATGAATCATATGTCGACACTATGGGCCAGATGTAGGAATTGATGGGAAATCAACTAGCAAATTGCAAAGCTGAACGGTGTCTCTGACACCGTCTGCGAGTCACTATGGGGTCCCTAAATCCCACCTCATGAACATCAATGATGTGGGTTCCAACTTGCACCACCTTAGCAACTATGGGCACTCACGGTGATGGAGGCCTGCTGGGAACAGCAGAACTCCATAGAAGTGACTGCTTTTAAATGAAGCAAGTTATTTTTCACCAAGTGTAGGCCCTTTATCTGAAAGGAAAATGAGCTGCGATTTGTTTAAATTCACAACAATTGATTGTTCGTAATTTACACAATAATTATTGCTCCCCTAGACCACTGGCTGTTTTGTGCAGGAGTATTTTGGTCCACTCACAAAGGTGAAGGTTCACAATGAGGACCCCTTCCAGTCAGCAAGTTGGTTAGCAGCCACTTCAAGTGGATGATAACAGCTACTCACTTTGCAACCACGTACTCGTTAGCAAATGGGATTGCCTAACACTGTGATTTGCAAGTAGGGCTGGTAATCTCCTTTATTTTTTTACTTTAGAAAAGCATTTTGCGAATATGTACATGACCACCAAAAACATTTCGGATTAGGAAACAGACGTTTGCAACTCACTAACATCAAATTATGCTATTTGCAATGTGGAGACATTTTGCTACATCTGGACCTAGGTACAAACTCAAGTCACAAAAGGTGTTAAGTACGTGTAACATACTGGTTGCTACAGTCCTAGGTACCCTGTTTCACAGTAACATCCCAGTCTTTGTGGGTGGTGTGGGAAGAACAAACAACAATCCCATGATCAATGCACAACCAGGAGTGTACAGAAAGTGCAACAAGCATGTGCCTTCACACACAACACCTATGAAGGGCTAGCAACACGTTGGAGTCAGCCCAACCTTGTCACATCCCAGGTCCACACATGTCAAAATGACATGACTTAGCCAAGCATAACATACTATTAGTGAGGCATGTTTTACAACACACACAGAGGAGGTAGAACACCCATTCACATGATTCAACAGAACACCTAGGCCATTGCACTCAAGTCACACACACTTCGAGGTCACCTTGTGGAAGTACATGCCCCCGGAAGATCCGACCTACAGTGTACACAGTCCATCCTCAACTAGGAAGAAGCACTTGTCATCGAAGCCATGTGCCTAAGCTATCTGGGAGACTGTCAGTCTGATATGCTGACTCAGTTAATGGCAAGTTCCTGACCAAGTCTAACATTGACCAGTGTGTTCAAAATGAGTCATGCTATTCCCAATAGTCGCACTAATTGAATGACCTACTGCCCCTCAATCTGAGAGATGACTAGGGATTGCTTTACCGAAACATTATTCCAATTTGATATCACACCAAAACAACAAAGCCAATGAACGGCCAGCACATCATATCATGAATTGTCCTGAACACACAGTAATCCATCATGCTTCATTTCCAAACAATGTAAATAGCACTTAGGCAACACTCACTGTAGGTATCGGGGTCGTCAAAATGGGCTACCTCACCAACGGTGTACGGGCTGGTCCACCTGTAAAGCATGAAAGGAAGATTATACTCAGACTGGGTGAACAGACAAATAATTTCTGTTACAATGACAGTGTGTGAATATTACATGGTAATGATACACTTTCACACATGCTCATCCTGCCTGGCTGACTTTGTATTCTAGATTATCATTGGATGAGTCTCCTGCTCCAGTGACACACCCTACTACACTCATGCAGTGGCCAGGACAGTCATGTGTCGTCCAAGTTACTCCTCCATTAGTAGGCCCGAACAATCATGTGATCCATACATCTCAGCATGTGCATCCCAGAGAGAAACATTTCACAACTGGTTCCATGAGGACTGCATGACCACTCACAATCAAACAGGCTATGGGGACAGGTTCAACACACAGCAACCAGACACACATGTGACATATGTGTGGACAACATGACTAACTTCATGTGACGTGAAGGCAACACACAGGTGTTGCATCATCATGTGTTTGCAATTTTCGGTCTAGCTATGGCGTCTACATATGTAGGTATGTTGTTCCTACATGACGTACTCACTGGCCATTATGACCAGTAGAGTACAAATAGAGCAGTTCACGTGTTGCTTTTCAGACACAAATGCAACACTACATTCCATGCAGCTACAGCCATCTGGTATGTGTTGCAAAGATAAGGCATCGGCCTGGTAGCACAGGTCTTCATACACACCCGGCAACAAATACACATTTGGACACATATGTATACCTTTGTAGCGCAGCATTTGCATCATTTTGTGACGCAGAGAGGGGGCTACTTAGCAAAATACAAATAGATGTTGCATTTTACTGCTGTTATTGGGTGTACATGTGTAGCAAAAATGGGGATTTATGTGTATGCCCATGGGCCTAGGTTTCCCTAGTATAACACGCAGTCAGCTACTTATTTTGCAGATTGGCTACCAATCATCACATGTTCACGCACACATTCCTATTATTCCCATGTAATTGATTATTACTCACCAACATAGCCACCAATCCGGAGTCCCAGGTGGTCCAGCAGGTCCTGTTCCCTGCTGATCAGATCTGCCCAGCGGTGCTTGAGTTGATGGACATTCCTCATACTCCCGTAGACCCGGACCAGGTGATGGCGCACCTTCTCCCAACGTATTTTCCTCGCCTCCGTGTGATACCCCTGTATCACACGGCCCCCAGCCTCCAGCATCAGTGGGAGGAAATGGCTTACGAGCCATATGAAGCCCCCCAATTCGTCCTCACCCATCCTGGACAGGCGAGGCCTACCTGACATGATGCAAGGTGTAAAAAAGTACCAAAGAAAAATGAAAGAAAAAGTGGGAAATGGGGAAAGGTAGAGGTGTGAAAGAAAAAGAAGAAGGAGAAAAATAGCCCAACTAACACCCCAAACTATGCTACCCACAACAGACTCCCACAGACAATACAAACTATCACAGGTATAGACAAAACAACACTAAACAGACTGAGACAATGTTTGACAACAATAAAAGATTGACACAAAGACAAAATAGAAGGCACACAGGACACTAAAGCAGTAAAACACAGGACAACACCTTTCACACAACCACACAGTCTAGATAACTCTGAGACTGCAAAGTGAAAGTGAAAGTCAACTCCCAGTACAGATTTGGTAAACAGGATATCCTATTACATCACTTCCTGCATAAAATGGCCGCCGTTTTTATTTTCGCGTAATGCGTCATATTTTCACGCATACACAGATGTGCGTCATATTTTTTTGACGCATTACAGTGCACATGATGCGGAGTGTAAAAATATGCTATGAATATTAAAATTTCAAATTGTACATGAGATGACCAACATATTGTGCATGTAGCGTCAATTGCACCACGCATACATCATGGGCGTCGTTTTTTTTACACGTACAGTGGTGCACATGATGCGGAGTCAAAAAATATGATATGAATATTAATAATTGATAATGTACATGAGATAACCAACATATTGTCCATGTAGCGTCATTTTGACCACGCATACATCATGTGCGTGGTTTTTATTACACGTACAGTGGTGCACATGATGCGGAGTCAAAAAAAATGGTATGAATATTAATAATTAATACTGTACATGAAATGAGCAATATATTGTGCATATAGCGTCATTTTGACCACGCATACATCATGTGCGTGGTTTTTATTACACGTACAGTGGTGCACATGATGCGGAGTCAAAAAAAATGCTATTAATATTAATAATTAATACTGTACATGAAATGAGCAATATATTGTGCATATAGCGTCATTTTGACCACGCATACATCATGCGCGTGGTTTTTATTACACGTACAGTGGTGCACATGATGCGGAGTAAAAAAAAATGCTATTAATATTAATAATTAATACTGTACATGAAATGAGCAATATATTGTGCATATAGCGTCATTTTGACCACGCATACATCATGTGCGTGGTTTTTATTACACGTACAGTGGTGCACATGATGCGGAGTAAAAAAAAATGCTATTAATATTAATAATTAATACTGTACATGAAATGAGCAATATATTGTGCATATAGCGTCATTTTGACCACGCATACATCATGTGCGTGGTTTTTATTACACGTACAGTAGTGCACATGATGCAGAGTCAAAAATATTGTGGATGTAAATAATAATTTGAAGGTGAAATATCAAGACACTTTTGGATACATTTGTATCTGACTCTGCATTGTGTGCACTCATGTACATGAACAAATTATGACGGCCATGCTGTATGCGTAGAATATGGAGCAAATTGATCCAAATGTCTTCATGTGTTTAGCTTTGGAAAGGTGATTTGTCATGGTAAAACGGTGCGATGTGAGACACATTTGTGTTTGTATCTGACAAATGTCCGTACTTTTATGTATAGACGGCCTTCACACAGTGATGTTTGGGATACGTTAACTAATGTATTGACCATATTTGACAACATATTTGGTGTAATTGCTGATGGCTATTTTGAAATGAGGTTTTTGATACCATTATGTATTCCGTCTCCAAAATGTCCCCACCTTTATGATGGGGATGCTTTTATCTGTAGTCCTAACAGGGAGTGGGAGAGTCACTTTCAGTTTTTAGGGGGCTGACCATGTCCCATTATGATTTTGTGTTTCATATTTGTGTAGGACTTGTGACATTGAGGCCACATATGTGCCTTATGCATGTGTTTAGTTCACAAGTACATGATTCCTGTATGTTTTGGGGGTGGTAGAGGTGGAGTTAGTCCCCCAGCACCCTAGGATTTGACCATCCAGAATAGCTACTGTATCCATAGAGTATTTTTATCATATCCTGGCAAACCTGCAGCAGCGGGCGAATGTAAGGCCATATGGTATGAATGACTGTTGACCATTCATTCATCTCATTAGCCCATTTGACGTTTGCAGTATTGATGATTTGGAGCTAAGTTGCATACCATTTTCATATGACTAAGGGGGTCATTCTGACCGCGGCGGGCGGCGGTCGCCGCCCGCCAAGCGGTTCCCGCCGAAAGACCGCGGCGGTCATTCTGGCTTTCCCACTGGGCTGGCGGGCAACCGCCAAAAGTCCGCCCGCCAGCCCAGCGGGAAACACCCTTCCCACGAGGACGCCGGCTCAGAATGGAGCCGGCGGAGTGGGAAGGTGCGACGGGTGCAGTTGCACCCTTGGCGAATTTCTGTGTCTGCAAAGCAGACACTGAAATTCTTTGTGGGTCCCTCTTACGGGGGCCCCTGCAGTGCCCATGCCATTGGCATGGGCACTGCAGGGGCGCCCAGGGGCCCCGCGGCACCCCCTACCGCCATCCTGTTCCTGACGGAAGACCCGCCAGAAACAGGATGGCGGTAGGGGGTGTCAGAATCCCCATGGCGGCGGAGCGCGCTCCGCCACCATGGCGGATTCTCAAGGGCAGCGGGAAGTCCGTTTCTGGCCGCGGCTGAACCGCCGCGGTCAGAATGCCCATCGGTGCACCGCCAGCCTGTTGGCGGTGCTACCGCCGACCTCCGCCAGGGCGGTAATTACCGCCAGGGTCCGAATGACCCCCTAAGTTTGCAAGACTCTCAGCGTTCACGATGTGATAATGCGAAGATTGTTTTGCTTGTCTGTGTCCCTTTCTGCATAAACTGGTTTAGTGTCATGTTACAATCTTCCTGCTAGGTTCAAACTGGGACACAACTGTGATGGTCTACTTTCAAATATTAGGTTGGTTGTATGACATATGTGTACATGTGTGTGGGAATGTGGATCCAGTATGACCTGTCTGTGTGTATGTTGTCACTGTAACTTCAAGGTCTCCTCCTGAGTTAGTGGCAGCTGATGTTGTTGCAATTGTGTATTGCTCACATCATACACTTGAGAGAAGCCATTGATGACATGTTCACGTACACATGGATGGTCCCACCCTGTCTCTGAACCCGTGTGATGTGACTTTCAAATGATCTCCAATTTTGGGCTGGATGAGAGACTGTTTCAGTTGTTTGGATCCGGCATGTCTAATTGTCACATTTGTACTCTTGTTGGGCTCTGTGTATGGTAATGTAACATGTCACATCCTACCCTCTGTGCATACAGTTGTGATGTTTATTTTTGGTGTGATGATTTTTAATGGCATTCTTGATCAATGAGACGACATTCATCTTCAGCTATTTCAAACTAAAGGTGGTCAGAAATGAATAGGCCAAAGCATGATGTGGTGTTTGTGATCTGTGTTTATTTACAAGTGTGGAATACAAGTGATTATAATGACTTAAGTAAAAAAAAAATTCACAAGCTGTTGGTGCCTACGCACTCCTGCTGCGGTGTTAGGTTGTTCCCCCTCCTGTTGCAGGCCAGCATCCTCCTCATCATCATCCTCAGGCATGTCTGGGTCCGGTTCAAGGAGGGGAATGTTCCTTTGTACACAAATATTGTGTAATATGGCACAAGTGAGTATAATTTTGCATACCATCTCTGGGGAGTATAGTAGGCTTCCGCCAGTGATGTCAAGGCAGCGGAACCTTGACTTTAGGATCCCAAAGGTCCTCTCCACAATGCTGCGTGTCCTCTTGTGGGCGTCATTGTATGCCCGCTCAGCAGCAGTATTTGGGTTCCCATATGGTGTCATTATCCAAGGCTGGATGCCATACCCCTGATCAGCTGAAAGAGAAACACAGAATGGTATCAATTAGATGTAGGAGGCACTGTTGTACGTATCTTTGATGGCAGTAGTTGTGTTGTGTTGTCTGTGACTATTTTGTGTACTAATGTGACAACCTATGGTTGTTGGTGGAAACTTTGGCATTGTTTTTTTTCCTTGGCTGAGCAAGTGTTTGTTGTCTAACTGTTTGTCAGCAGGATGTATTGGTTTCTCAAGTACAGTGTGCCCTCCCTTGCATTGTGACTTGTGACACAGGTGTCCGTGTGTCCTCACTGGGGGTGTGATGATAGTTCCATGCAGAGTTGAAACATGAAAGGGTATTAGAAACGTCCATATGAACATAGCCAGGCCATCCCATCCCTTAAAAGTTATGCATTGTATTAGTGTACAGGTTATTGTGAGACTTCCAATTTGCAAGGTGACATTTAGGCAACCACAGTCATGAATGTCTTCACACTAAGCTGTGGAGTAAATTCAAATGTGTGAGAGGTTCAATGGTGACTTGTGACACATGGCTAGTGATGTGAGTACCTCAGTGTGTTCCTGTCTAGGTGTTGCTATTGTGGTGTATGTGTTGTTTATCCTAGAGGGTTTCTGTGCAGTGAGTATATAAGTAGATTTTTGTCCTTACCAACAAGTAGTCCATTGCCATACCGTCCATCCTGGAAGTGTTGGTTGATGGTGCAGTGACGGAAGATGAATGCATCATGTACACTCCCAGGATATTTAGCCACGATGTTGCTGATCAGTCCTTGGTGATCGACTATGGCCTGCACGTTGATGGAATGTGTGTGCTTCCTGTTGCGGTAGAGGTGTTCACTTGCAGCAGGTGGCACAAGGCGTACGTGTGTGCAGTCGATTGCACCAAGGACGTGCGGAAAGCCACTGATGGCGTAGAACCCCTGTTTTGTTTCCTGCTGCTTCTGCAGTGTGTTAGGGAAGCAGATGTGGCGGGGTGTCAGTCCAATGATGGCATCCAGTACTTTAGGCAGGAATGCGGAGAAAGATGGTTGTGAGATTCCACCAACCAGGGCACCAGTTGTCTGAAAGGAGCCACTTGCCAGCAGGTGAAGTACGGCAAGCAGCTTTGTTTCTGTTGGGATAGTGCGTGGAGTCACTAAAGTGGGGGCCAATTGCTGTTCAATATTTGTCAGCAGCTGCTGAATGGCCTGCCAGTTCAACCGGTACCTCTGGATGATGTCTCGTTCCCTGAGGCCATGCAGGGTTGTTCTTGGGCGGAATATCCTCTCCTGCCTTCTGCGCTGTCTTTGGGGTCCCTGCTGTTGTTGTTGTGGCTGCTGTTGTTGCTGCAGGGCTCTGCGTCTACGTGCACGTTGAAGAAAAAGCACCTCCATGTCTCCCTGTTGCTGCTCTGCTGCTCTGTTGTTTGTTCTGTGTGTTCTGATTAAGTACAGGTGTGTTTGCCCCATTTTAACGCCTGCCCTGACCCAGGCGTTAAAATTTCACGCTATTCATGCTTTGCGCCATTTTTTTGCGCCGCCTGCCGCGCGGGAGTGATTTTTGCCCTGGAGCATAAATACCACGCACCGCTATGTGCGTCTGTTTTTAGACGGGAACGCCTTCCTTGCATCTCATTAACGCAAGGAAGGCGTTCACGCCAAAAAATGACGCTATTTGCCCATACTTTGGCGCTAGACGCGCCTAACGCCAAAGTATAAATATGGCGTTGGTTTTGCGCCGATTTTGCGTCGAAAAAAACGACGCAAATTCGGCGCAAACGAAGTATAAATACGGGCCCTAATGTTGCTGCGGTGTTCATTGAATCTCAGTTTTACTGTTCTTGTGGTCATCCCTATATATTGTAGATTACAAGGGCAGGTGATCATATAAACACAATTTTTTGTGTTGCAGTTGGTGTGTTTAACTAAATGCCATGTACCTATGGAGTCGAATTCAATGGATTTTAACTGTTTGGTGAGGGCACACACATTGCAGGTACCACAGGGAAAGTGACCGGTCACAGGTGGGATGCCCCATAATGATTGAGGTCGAGGGGTTGGAGGGGCAGAGCGAGGTCTGGTATGGACTAATAGATCCTTAAGATTAGTGGTGCGTTTGAAAGCAAACAGAGGTTTTGGAATCTGCTCGCCACCGCTGCATAGAATCGACCATCTCTTGTTCACAATCTTTTTAATGGAGTTGGAAAGAGGAGTAAACGTCGATACACAGGTAAGTTTGGAGTTTGGGGTGCGGGGAGTGTTAGATAGTAAAGTGTCTCTATTGTGAGATTTTGCCCGTTTGTAAGCTGCCCTAACCACCGTGTCTGAATAGTGGCGATTGCCAAGTTTATTGGACAGATCATCAGCTTGAGAATTGAACATGTGCATGGTACTACAGTTTCGTCGAAGTCGAAGGAACTGGCCAATGGTAGCCTAATCGCAGTTATGGGCCAGACAGTTGACTGTCAACATCATGTTTAAATGGAAAGGTTCAGTCAGGACTCAACATTGGTATTTGTTACCTGTTGTTGCTATGGAGGATATGTCAAATGAGGCCTGGTTGCTTGGGACTCTCATGTTTGCCATGACACCTATTTGGTGCAGTTGTGGTAGTTCATACACACCTGTGAGTGTGTCCAGGCTGTCGGGTTGCATCATGGTTGGTGTACCAGTGGTATTGGAATCACATATGCTTTGGCTCTAGGAATCCTCCACAGACCCATGCCATGCTTGCCATGTCTTGTTTGTGAGCAGTGATGTTGTTAGTCAGTCAATGGCATATTGATGGACTCATTGCATTATTAGCTAGGTCAGTTTCTTATCTTCCTGCACAGTACAGATACATACACTTTATTGACAACTTGTGATTGTGTATGGGATATTGGTCGAAGCTTATTTGGTCCTTACATGACTAATATTGTTCATTTTCTGGGGATCAATTTCCTAGATGCCCTGGTCCACATTGTATTCTCACTACTTGGTACATCATAATTGGTGCATGTGTTAGTGATGTGTTCTAACTCCTTGACCTAAAATTGGCATGTGTGACAATTTGAGGTGTTACGTGTTGGTATGTGTCCCTAGTGTATGGTAGTAACTATGTTACATTGAGAAGGTATGTCTTGTTTGCACCATGCTTGCTTGCCTTCACTTTCCAACATGTGTCACTGCCCGGTGCATTACATTAGGCTAAAGTATTCCTGTGTTAAGTATGTTGTCTGGATTTGTGGTAAGCTGTTTCGCGTTTATGAACTATTGCTTCATTGCCGCTTGACTATGTTGTTCTGGATAGGGAACATGCATCAAGTGTCATAGTCACCTTGTGATGGTATGGTCAGGTTGACTGGACTATGCAAATCATGGTATTTTAGGTGTCTGTCAGCTAGCTTTGCTACTGTGTTACAATGTTGATTTTGAGGGACACACATTGGCCCGTATTTATACTTTTTGACGCTAAACTGCGCTAACGCAGTTTAGCGTCAAAAATTTTTGCGCCGGCTAACGCCATTCTGAAGCGCCATGCGGGCGCCGTATTTATTGAATGCCGTTAGCCGGCGCAAGCAGACCGGCGCTGCCTGGTGTGCGTGGAAAAAAACCACGTACACCAGGCAGCGCCGGCGTTGGGAAAAATGGCGCTAGGGCGTCTTAAAAATGGTGCAAGTCAGGTTGACGCAAAAAATCGCCTCCACCCGATTTCGCCATTTTTAACGACGCCCAGATGCCATTTACATGACTCCTGTCTTAGTAAAGACAGGAGTCATGCCCCCTTGCCCAATGGCCATGCCCAGGGGACTTATGTCCCCTGGGCATGGTCATTGGGCATTGTGGCATGTAGGGGGGCACAAATCAGGCCCCCCTATGCCAAAAAATAAATAAAAATAAAATAAAATTATACTTACCTGAACTTACCTCAATGTCCCTGGGGTGGGTCCCTCCAGCCTTGGGTGTCCTCCTGGGGTGGGCAAGGGTGGCAGGGGGGGTCCCTGGGGGCATGGGAGGGCAGCTGTGGGCTCATTTTGAGCCCACAGGTCCCTTAACGCCTGCCCTGACCGTTAAGGTCATTAAAACCTAGTTTTAACGACGTTAAAAAGAGGCGCAAATGCGGGGTTTTTTGCCCCGCCCACTCCCGGGCGTGATTTTTGCCCGGGAGTATAAATACGACGCATTTGCGTCGCAGTCATTTTTCACGACGGGAACGCCTACCTTGCATCTCATTAACGCAAGGAAGGCGTTCACGCAAAAAAAATGACGCTCATTCCTCATACTTTGGCGCTAGACGCGTCTAACGCCAAAGTATAAATATGGCGTTAGTTTTGCGCCGAATTTGCGTTGAAAAAAACGACGCAAATTCGGCGCAAACGGAGTATAAATATGCCCCATTGTATTTTGTTATGACATGATGTTGGCACTTTACTGGCACTTCCTGGAGGTGTTAGTGAACAGGATGTTATGGGACTTATGTGTAATGTATGATGAAATTGTCATCTTGTGAATGTGATGACCATACTTCATTTTCTTAAGCATCAGCAGCGGCAGGCGAAGGAGACGGGACTCACCTGAGTGGGGAAGCTTCTGGCCATGGGACCTCCAGTCACGATACCACCAACACCGGGGAACCCATTGGCCCGGAGGGGGAAGGGAGTGCCATGGGGCAGACCGGATCTGCTACATCTTCTTTGGAATCCTCTAGTGGCCACTCCTTACTGGCGGTGGACCCATCTGGGACTAGTCCAGTATCATCTCTGTCTGCCACTCCCTGTTCTATCACTGTCCTCCCTGTAGCTTTCCACCCAGTTGGCCATGCCTGCCCATGCAAGAGGGTGGGTGTCTCCTTTGCCACAGGCACCTCTGCTCCAGCCCCTGTTACCCCTGCTTCCCTCCGGGAGGAAGCTATTGACCTCCTGAGGTCGATCTCTGTGGGTCAGCCCACCATAGTGAATGCAATCGAGGGACTGGCAACTCAAATCCAACAGAGCAGTGCATTCCTGGAAGGCATTCACAGTCCACTGGCTGGCCTACAGTGATCTTTTCAGGCTCTGGCCTCCACACTTACGGCAGCCAGTCATTCCTTGTCTACCGTTCCTCCTCCACCTTCCTCTTCCCAGTCCGAATACCCCCTTCCCCGACCAACGCAAAGCACACAAACAGAACCACATGCATCCACCTCAACAGACAAGGGTAGCACGCACAAAAAGAAGCACCACAAGACACACCACTGGCATGCACACAAACAACATCCACCTGCAGACACAGCAACAGTCACGACCTGCCCTGACACCCTCACTACTCCCAGCACCACAGACACTACACCTGACATACCTGCAGACACCACACAAACATTCACTGATCCAGCCAGCACACCCATCCTACCCGCAGGCAACACCCCAGCAGGCCCTCAGACATCTACCTCAGTCACCACACCCACAGACACACAACCACTGACATACCTACATTCAGCACATCCACCACAACTGCAGTCACCACCCTAACAGACAGCCACCACAGATTCCAAGAGCACTTCCACCCTCCCTTAGCCCAAGATACATAAACATCCTCACTCACCCACCCAATAGGCACCCTCCACTCACAAGCACACCTCCCAAAAACACACACCCAAGACATTCACACCTAAACGTCAGACAACCACTCCCTCACCGTCCACACCCAAACCCCCTTCTGATGACCATCCCTGTGTGTCCAAGGAAGATTTCCTTTGTAGCCTTGGCCTTTCATCTAAACTTCCTTCCTCCCATGAGACCCCCAAAAGATCTGTTTTTCTCCCTAAGGCCATTCCTTCTACCTCTAAGGCCTCCCCTTCTGGCCCCCTGCCAGCACCAATGCCCCTCCACCTGCCAAAAAGAAGTCCACACCTCCCAAAATAGTCCAACCCCCTCCCAAACCAAAACCGAAACATACATTTTGGTTTATGTATCATGGTATAATGCTGCTGTGGGACTTTATTTGGGTTCAGTTCATTCCTTGTCCACCCATTTAAAGTTTGTTAGAGTTTACAACATCGTCTGTTTCTCCCTTCACTTGTTTATACTCCGTGATGGGTCTAGCGTACTTATCTGCGAGGGTCATCTTAAGCTATTTGTAATTTTTGCAGTGTTTTTATTTTCTTGATTCTGTCTTTGGGCTCCTAAAATACACGTATTTCTTTATCTTTCTTTTAGGCTTATCATAGTGGTGTGGTACATTTAACGCCTCAAGAGGGATATCTATGAACAGATACTGTATAATACTTTTCAAAGAGGCATATTTCATGCTTTGTTCTTACAGTAGCATCGTAGGCTACATTTTTTCAGACTTTATTTGGTTTATATCCAATTTTGGGGTAGGTTTCTTTGTTTGTTTTCTATCTTCATGCTATTCCTCATTCGCACTATTTTTAGTCATGCACTTTTATGGTGTAGCTTTTTGGTGTGGGCCTTTCCTTGCACTTACTATACTAACGTTTGGTTTGTGGTCACTAGTGGTTTCTGTTTCATCAGCCTTATAATACACCGTTTGAGACTTCTATTTGTTTGCAGACTTATCCCAACTCACTATTGATGTCATTTATTACATATCCAGATGTTATGCACTTGGAGTAGCTTGTAATGGATTTCTGGTGTTGTGGTTCTGGAACAATTCTTATACTTTGTTCATGATATGTTGCACATAATTTGAAATACATATGTTCTGTTTTGCATTTACATCTTACAGCCTTGAAAAAGTCTTGTTGACGAAAAACGTGTTGGCTGTTGCATCTTTGGACCTATGATATCTATCCTCTTCATGAACTATTAGAAGGAAAAATAAAGAATTACGGCTGTTGCATCTTTGGACCTATGATGTTTGTCCTCTTCGTGAACTATTAGAAGGAAAAATAAAGGATTACCACTTCATACTTACTTTGAACTGTTGTCTCCAACGACTAAGAATATTATGGACCATTATTGTGGGCCCTAGTTTGAATATTATCATGTTTCAATGTGTCTTTTGATTTTGTCAATTGACATCTTTGCATTCTTGATGGCTGTTTGCTCACTAGTGTTGGCACCCGTTGGAGTTCCATTACGGACTGATACACGTTATTTGTTACAGCTTACTTTACTGATACAATTTGGAGGTGCAAACCTACTACACAGCCACCTTCTTGTGTCTCAAAACCGAGACACTGCCTCCCAAGCCCAAGCTCCTCAAGCCCCCCCACCCCCAAGAATACCCGAGTTGCCTGCCTGCCCCCTTGATGCCCTTACCCGTGGAGGTTGCATGGCAGTCAGGAGTCAAGTAGGGGCGCCATTTTGTGCCTTTGGTGCTAATATTGACTGGCCTATGGCCTTGTACATTCAGGTTCTTTACATATTTTCCTCCAATTAAAGCCAACCAGTTGTTGTTGTTTTTGGTTACATCTTTGTCCTGCATTTCCTTTCCTAGGATTGAGCTGTTCCTAGCTGACATTGGTTGTGTACCAGTATTTGTGTGTGTGTGCTGCTTGTGCTTCATGTATTGTTTGAGCAGTATGTGAGGTTGTGGGCAGTGCTGTTGTCCCTCAGGGATGGGGTATGTGTTGTGTGATGGATATGTATATGTATATGTAGCTAAAATGTTGTTGTTGTCATGATTTTGTGTTGTGTTTGTGATGATATGTTTGCTGTGTGGCTTTGTGTGTATTGACTGTTTGAATCTGCGTGTATTGTGCATGGCATAATCGATTTGATGTGCTGTGTGTGTGTGTGATGTGTGTGTTGAATACTAGATTGTATGATGGTGTTCTTGTGTTTGTTCCATCACAGATGGTTGTACAGTGTGTTGTATGTGTGTTGAGTCCCTGGCCAGTTTTGCTTGTGAGTGTATGACAGTTGTTGTGCTGTTGTAACAAGTTCGTAGTTGTATTATAATCTATGAGCCTGGGCCTGCGCTGTGTTGCTGTGCCTAACTGTTTGGAATAGAAATGTGGTGTGTGTGTACTGGCTGCAGTGTGCGTGTTGTGTATGTGTCCTTGATGCAGTATGTGAGTGTGTGTGTTACTGTACTGTTACGCGTGAGTGCAGCCCTCACCCCCCCCTCCCTATAGTATGTTATGTCACTGTACAAATTATTACAATTGACAAATGTAACAGGTGAGTCTGTGTACTTACAGTTGTTGTCTTCCTCGTTGGCCATGATTCCGTTGTCCTTCTGGGAGCAGGAGCAGTGGGATGACCTCAAATTGTGGTTAAATGGCAGCTCTGGACATGTATGGCTTCCTGGAGGTGAGTGTCTCCTTTCATACTGTTCATTTCCGCCTGGTGTTCCATGGTGGTTCTACTGCGGCAATCATATTGGTGGTGTGCAACCTTGTAACTAGTCCGGTGGAAACATGGTCTCCGTCAGACTGTTGGTGCCTCCAATCGACCGCGGTGGTCTGTCCTGCCAGGCAGTCCCGGCAGTGCTTTGTAGGTCTTCTGTGTGCACCACCGCCAAACTCATCATTTGGCAGTCTTCTCCGCCAGCCTATTGGTGGTCAGACTGCCACTGCCAACATGGCTGTCACAGGACCACCAAATTCGTAATGAGGCCCTAAGTTATTAATTACTGTGTGTATTTCCGAATATCAAGTAGATTCTACAGTTTAAATTGAGGGCAATTAGACTGGGACTGAAGAAGCTACCCATAAGGTTGATGGTCTGTTGCTGTAATCCAATAAACATGAAGACATCAAAACTACCAAGGAGAGTCTGCATTATGTAAAAGACTTAACACTGGCAACAAGAGTCAAACCCAGGATGGGTGAGAGTGAAAGGAAGGACAATCAACCTCCTCAAAGAACCTGCGTGGAGAAGATATAACAGAAACCATTACTAAAACACTGTGCTGTTGAAGATTACCTGTATAATCCAAGTGAGAGCATGGGGGTTGTTTATGTTGTGCGGCCTCCCTCAGTGTTTCAACCGAGGTGTGCTGGTGATGTCCTGTCACAGTGCGCAGATCAGT
This sequence comes from Pleurodeles waltl, assembly GCF_031143425.1. NCBI lineage: Eukaryota > Metazoa > Chordata > Amphibia > Caudata > Salamandridae > Pleurodeles > Pleurodeles waltl. The sequence goes on from NC_090437.1 coordinate 321,260,087, forward strand.
GTTGGAGTTTCAGTGCTGCATTCCCAGCTGACCCGCATCGAGACTGATGACGTCACAATAGTGTATGCGCAGAGCAGTGTATGCACAAGGTGCATGTCATGAGCAGAAGAGTTCTAGTCCCTGACATATTGTGACTGACGTATTGTATGTTCAGGACAGTGCATGCGCAGTCTATATGCTGTAATGGAAGTGCTCTATGTGATGCAGAAGGCATCGTGTGCTGTGAAATTGAAGTGCTCTAATGTGAACTGTACTATGCCCAGCAGTTTTAACACTTCACTTTCAATTTAATTGGAGGTTTGTTGAATAACACAGTCATTCTGCGACACGCACACCAAATTCCTAGGAAACAAGGTACAGTGTGTCATTTATGTCTTCGGTGATGTGCACACCATATTAATTAAAAACATATATGTGTTAATTAATGAGAACAAAGTACTGCTTATCACTTTGTTTTGGAAACAAGGCACTGCATGTCATCTTGATCTTCAGTGATATGCACACCATAAACTTTGGAACATGGATAATTCTGCTGGTTGGTGAAAGCAAGTAAAATCATTGACATACAGTCATTTGGTGACACGCTCATCACACTAAAACAAAAAAATTGCCATTTTGTGTGTTATCATAGTTAAAAGTCTTCTTTGCGCATACAATTTATTTTTTAGACTATAAGAACTACAATTTACTTTGACTTAAAATGTGGATATATAATTGCAAGTAGTGCAGAGGGGAGTGTGAAAAGCAATTTTGCACAATGGACTTAGGCAAATGAATTCAGTGATTCTGTTAACATACTTAATCGCTATGTCTGTTGCAAATATGTCTCAGTCTCTTTGATTTCTCTCTGATAAGGGTGAACCTGTTCTGCCTTGGAAGAGGTGGAAACAATAATTTGATTCCTATTTGCTTGCGATCAGGGGGAGGGAATTTTCTGCTGTACAAAAACAAGCAATGCTATTACATAATCTATGATTTGAAGGCAGAAATATGTATGAGAGTCTGGATGAAAGTGCTCTGGGACATAGTGAAAGTGAGCCTAATAACCTTTATGATATGTGAGTGATGATGTTGGAAAACTAGTTTGACTAACAAATCAACATGGTGCTAGAAAGACACACTTTTCTTACAAGAGTACAAGGAAGACAGGGAAACATTGGGAGATATGTTGCAGTATTGAAAACATTAACACACACATGAATTTCACAGCTGACTGACTCATTAGTCAGAGATCAGATAGTTAGATGCTCCAATAATACTAACGTACAGAAGAAACTCCTCACAAAAAATCCTGATGAGATTACATTACTAGAACCGCATATCAATCCAGTTGGGTATGGTAAAATGAAATTCTGTGTTATAGGATATACTGTAATGAAGATTCAATTTTCTGATCATCAAACAGTGGGAAAAGTAAAGGTGACAAAAAGAGAAGACAATCTTCTGAGATGGAGACATCAAAGGGATATGGGCATACCTCTAAACCGAAATGCACAGCAAAAGGTGCAGTTGTTAATGATGCAGGAAGTACCTGATGAAATTTTATCAAGGTTTCCAGAGGTATTTGGTGATCATCTCGGGATGCTTAAAAGTTTTGAGCATAATATTGTACTATAGAATGGAGCTGTGCCCTACGAGTCATAAGTGAGGAAAGTGCCTCACATGATATTGGGTCTTTTGGAACACAAGCTCAATAAATTGAAAAGAAATGGAGTCATAGAAGAGAAGGAGTGGTTTGAGAGTGGTTGACCATCATAGTGTTAGCTCTGAAGGATGAAGGTAAACAGATCAGAATGTGTGTGGATTTGAGAGGATTGAACTAACATGCATGGGTTGACAGAGAACCATTACTGAAAATATCAGAAACCTTGACCCTAACAGAAGATGCAAAGGTATTTAGGGGCACATTTATAATGCCCTGGCGCCACCTTGCGCTACATTAATGTAATTATTTTTTACATTTATGTGGCCCACGAGGCCAAAATCCCCGCACAGTATTTACAGAGTGGTGCAATGCATGCTTGGCGCCACTCTGTAACCCTTTGTGCTAGATTATGCCTGCGCCAGACATAATGTATGCAAAGGGGGTGTTCTGCCGTTCAGGGAGCAGGAAAATGGCTCAAGGATATCTATGAGATTTCTTGTGCTATTTTTATGGCACTTTTAACACCTGCTCAAGAGGCGTTGTTAAAGGGGGCTTCCATTCTTTAGAATGGGTCCCCATGTACTCTGCAGGAGTAGTACCAATATTTTGGCGCTACTCCTGCAGAGTACATCAATAGCATCATGAGAAATTATGCTATTGCCTCCTACCCTGCGTCATGGTGCACCGTATTTTAAATACGGCACACACATGGTGGTGCTAGGGGATGCTAAGGGGCACAGGGAAAGTGGCACAGCACTCGGTGCAGCGCCACTTTCCATAAGTGTGCCCTTGAGTGTCATTGATTTGTCCTCCTCTAAGCACCAGGTATTGCTTCATCAGAATCCAGACACCTTACATCGTTAGTGACCCCATTGGGAGCATACATTCATCAGAATGCCCTTTAGACTAGCCTTGGCAGCAGTATGTTTTCAAAGAGTTAAGAAGAAAGTATTGGATGGGTTAGACAAAGTGTTATTCTTCCAGGATTACATTTTAGCTTGTGACAAAAATGTACAGGAGCATGATGAAATTTTGACTAATGTATTGGAATGATCGCAGAAAGCAGGATTAGTAATAAAAAAGAAAAAATGCTGAGTTACAGTGACCCCAGTCACTTACTTGGGTCACACCATTTCTGGTGAAGGAATAAGTCCAAAGCTTGATTTAGCAAATAGTATTTTTGGAGCTCCCATGCCAGAGATCAAAGATCAAGTGGTTTGGTGGAGTTTTGTTCCATGTTCATTCAGAATTGTGCTAGTGTGTCCATGCATAAAGGTCCTTAATAAAGACAAATTCTCAATTCAACTGGACAGGAGAATGTGATCAGGCTTTTAGTAACATAAAAAGTAGAATTGGGAAGTTGGCAACGCTTGAACATTTTGATGTTTGCCAGAAGACAGTATTATTGACTGATGCTAGCATCAGAAGACTTGGTGCAGTGTCGGCACACGTAGTTGATGGATAGTTGAAAGTGATAGCCTTTGCATCTTGCTTGTTGAAAGTCACAGAAGAATGGTACTCTCTCATAGAGCGAGAAGCACTGGCAGCATGTTGGGCTATGCCTCACTTTACATTTTTCCTGTAGGGAATTCCTTTTACAGTGAAGTCTGACCATTGTCCTCTTACAAGGATTTTACAGTGCAGAGCGATTGAGAATTCAACACCTAGGATCAGCCAATGGAAAGAAGGATTGTCTAAGTTAAATTTTTCGGTGGAATATGTACCAGAATCTAGCAATAGCGCTGCTGATTGTTTATCAAGGTTCCCTGTTGATCAAAGTAGTGTCAGATGTGAAAGTGCTATGGTAAGTTGGATGTGTGAAGCAGCAGTGGATTGCAAAGAATGGGCAGATGCTATGCAAAATGACACTGCATTGTTGATGGTGAAAAATTACATTGTCGAAGGATGGCCAGACAGTAAAAATATTCCTCTTACATTAAAAGTGTTTTCTAGTATGGTGGATGAGCTCTGCATTGTAGAGAGAACATTTTTCAGGGGAATCGAATGATACCTCAGAAGGAATTAAGAAACAAGCTGGTTAATTTGGCTTATGAAGGACATTTGGGTTGTTACATGACCAAGTCCAGGTTACGAGAATGGCATTGGTGGCCAGGAATTAATCATGAAGTGGAAGGTGTGGTTAAGGAGTGTTGGTAATGTGAAAATAATGACACAAGTAAAAAAGTTTACACTGCTTCATTATCCCAGTTGAAATTCCATTAGAACCTCGTTCTAATTTGGGGTTCGACAGTGCCGGGGCATTAGAATTAGAGTCTCATTATAAGCATTATGTAATACTGTTGGAAGATTACATATCAAAGTTGGTGAGCACTAAGGGCCAGATTGAACAGAAAATAATGGTGCATATTGCTGCGCCAATTTTGCAGCATCGCACACTGTCATTTCCAAACTGCAGGGATGTGCCCTATTTGCTAGAATACAGCACATCCCTATGTTTCCCCCTGTGCAGGTGCTAAATTTGCTGCTGTGCTCCAAAACAGCAACCCTTGCACCATAGTGCAAGGATGGCTGAGTTGAGAGGGAGATAGTGTTTGTGCAGCAAGGAACATCTTCCTGCACAAAAAAACTATCTTAAATGTTGATTTGCTCTTTCTATGTGTGCTGCAATTTGCAGCACACATAGAAAGAGCAAAAAATGAGGAGAAATTAAAGCATTTCTCTTTGTTGCGCCATGCTAATGCAACACCTGGGGTGGCATTATATTTTGGCCCTGCCTTAGGTTTATGAAAACTCATGAATCTAGGGCAGTGTCAAAATGCATGCCCCTCCACGCAAAGTGCTGTGTGTAAGGGGGCCGTATTTACAAGGTGGAGTTAAACCACAAAAAGTGGCTTAATGCCACCTTGTAAATACGGCGAAGGGCATTGCGCCACTGGTGCATCATGAAAAGTGACACTCTGGTGGTGCGAGGGGCTCTTAAATATGCCCTTAAATGTGTTGGTGCAGTCAATACCAAAATAGTAATAGAGTTTCTTAAGTAGGAATTCTCCAGGGAAAGAGTTCCCAAATGTCTGGTAGGTGATAATGGAATTCAATTTGTTTCTCAAGTTCCTAAAAAATCTGTCTATTGTACATTACAAACAGCTCTTTATTCGCCCCAGGCAAAATGATTATCTGAAAGAATGAACAGATTGGTGAAGGGCTTTGTTCAGCATACACTTTCTACAAAAACATCTTTGAAAACAGTCTTAAGAGTACCATGGTGGGCACATCTCAATATGCCTAAAAGTGTGACATCAATGTCACCTTTTGCTTGATTAGGAGGCGGGAAACCTCAAAGCAGACTCAATCCAGCTTAGCTGAAGTAATGCTCAAAAACATGGCACAACAGATGGATGAATAACTAGTACAAAGCTTTTTCTGATGATAAGATGGATGGAAAATAGGGAAGGTGGAAAGCAGGTGACACAGTGATGGTCAAGATATGAGGACTGTGCAAAAGCTACATTCAAAGTTCATGGGTCCTTTCATAAAAGCAAGTAAAAAAAGGTGGCAATTCTAGGTGATGAGTGGAGTATGTAACATTTAGCAAAAGTAAATGATGGATTGGACTTATTAGGCATTTAACCCAGTAAGGAGACTGACTCTATAGACAGTGAGATTGTACTAAACCATTGTGATAAACAATTGTCCAGAAGACAGAAAGTCAAACCTAAGTGTCTTAAAGACTACGTTATGCATTAAAGATGGCTCTTATGATAACTTGACCTCTAGTTGAGCTCTCCACATAATTATATGTTAATCTAAACCAGATGTTAGGTCAATATTATTGAAGAAATTACTAATGTTGGATATTATCTGTTAACAATGATTTTTAGATATCGCCCTCTAATTGTATATAGTTTTGCTTGTTTCCACACTGCAAATCCCTTTTTTAGTATCCCCAGATCAGAAATGTATTTGTTCTTATTTATCATTTTCTTATATGTTGCATATTTAATATAGCAAAAGGGGAAAGATGTGCTGTGGCTTAGTCATCATGTTTCAATTTTGACTAAGGCCCTCATTATGACATTGGCGGTAAATCCCACTTACCGCCACGCTGACGGTTGCCAACTTACCGCCGTGGTGGTGGATATCCTTTGACCATATTATGACACACACACTCCAATCTGACAGAATACAGCCACGTACACAAATCCGCCAGAGCAAAGGTCAGTGATAAACTGGTGGTCCCAAAACCCACACCGTTATGCCAAGAGAACAACGCCTATCACATTGTGAACCACGAATCACCACAGCGGACATTCAATGGCGACAAACCATTGGCGGTACATACAGCCGCACTCAGAATGGACACCCACATACAAAACAACACCACATTGGACAATTCAAACAACACACACCTGACACCCATACACACACCACACCTGCACCACTATAAAACACCCACCCACATTACCCACAACGCTTTACAACTACAAAGCATTGCCACCAGACAGACACCATGACCACTGACACAACTAGAGCCACACTGTACTCACATCTATATACCACTCAAGCACTTCACTTCACGCACCCCAAAACATTACCCAACACACCCTCACCAACACACCTCACTTAACACCCATGGCACCAAAAAGACAACCTTGTTTCACAGAGGAGAAGCTAAGGGTCATGGTGGAGGAAATTGTCAGGGTAGAGGCACAGCTGTTTGGAGCACAGGTGCAGCAGATATCAGTAGCCAGGAAGATGGAGCTTTGGTGGAGAAACATGGACAAGGTCAACACTGTGGAACAGCACCCCAGAACTAGGGATGACAACAGGAAGAGGTGGAATGACCTATGGGGGAAGGCACGTTCCATGGCAGCAAGACACCAGCTTGTTATCCAGAGGACTGGCGGTGGACCCCCACCTCCTCCTCCACAACTCACAGCATGAGAGGAGCATGTTTTGGCAATACTGCATCCTGAAGGCCTGGCCGGAGTCAGAGTAGGACTGGACTCTGGTAAGTCAACTCTCTACTATTATCACCCCCCCACCACCTGCATGCCAATCACATACCCTCATCCTCATTCCCATCACTCCACCACATCCCACACACTCCACCATCACATCTCACTTATCCCAATGCCAAGCTGTGCATGCTGTACCAATGCATGGACACCCCTCACAGCCCTGCATGGACACTCATCACTAAAGCATGCACACCATTGAGAACTAAAAACCCCACCATAAACTAACATAGACAAGTGAAAGCTGGCAGGGCAAATCCAACCATAGAAGGAAAGCCATGGATTTACAATATGTCAGACGCATAAACCATAACACATCATTTACATCCCCACATGCACCCCAGCCAATGTCAGCAGAGAGGAGGTGCCAGGACTATCCAGTCCCCCAACTGAAGAGGCCCACAGTGATGACAGTAACGCTGGTCTTCAGGATCTGGATGATCTACCTGGCCCATCAGGGACCACTGGACAGCCAGTTACTCAAGCCCTGTCACACACCACCACAGAGCCTCCCCATCTGGAAACACCATCACAGCACCCACCCAACGTACCCACACCTCTGTCCCTAGGACATGTCAGTCTGCGGTGTGCCCACCTCTACAGGGACCCCTATATGTTAGCACTTCAATAAACACCCTTTGAAAAAAAGCATTTGGAGTATGTCATGTATATCAAATATGTATTCTTTGAAACAGGTAAAAACATTGCAAATTAACTGTACATCGAATAAACATAGATAAATGACCTGTAGCTGGCTGTAGTGATCACACCAGGATTATATGTCAGTTCACCAACATCTGCAAAATGAATTGCCAGAGGGATCAGTAAGTGGATATAAAAGTAGGAAATATCAGCACGCCATTGCTACACAGATTACAACCAAATTCATTGAAATGTAAAGTTACACTGTCCTACCTGTGTGTCATTGGAAGTATTGTTGTGTAACTGATGTTCTGTTGTCCTCATCCTCATCTTCTGCCTCCTCATCCTCACTGTCCACAGGGTCTACTGCTGCCATACGGGCATCTCCAGTCTCCTCCTGCAGAAAAGGGTCATCTCGTCTGAAAGCCAGTTTGTGCAACATGCAGTATGCCACTACTATCTGGCAGACCTTCTTGGGTGAGTAGCACAGGAATCCACCTGTTAGATGGAGGCACCGGAATCTGGCCCTCAGGAGGCCAAAGGTCCTTTAAATGATCCTTCTGGTTCACCCATGTGCCTCATTATAACGTTCTTCTGCGCTTGTCCTGGCATTCCTCACAGGGATCAGCAGCCATGATAGGTTTGGGTAACCAGAGTCACCTGCAAATATTGAGGTACAACATTTAGCCACACACTATCCTATATGACACACACCATTCCCATACACTAACATATACTGGGTGGGAAACAGGGCTCACCTATTAGCCACACCCTGTGCCTCTATAGTTGGACCATTACATTTGGGATGCTGCTGTTCCTCAGGACAAAGGCATAATGCACCGACCCAGGGTACTTACCATTGACGTGTGAGATGTACTGGTCCGCCAAGCACACCATCTGAACATTCGTGAGTGGAAAGTCTTACGATTCCTGTTCATTCTGGCGGGGGAGGACAAATGCAATATGTGTACCATTAATCACCCCAATTATGCTGGGGATATGTCCCATTGCATAAAACTCGGCCTTCACCGTGGCCAGATCCTCAACCTGGGGGAAAACAATGTAGCTGCACATGTGTTTTATCAGGACAGACAACACTCTTGTCAGCGCTATTGAGAACATTGGCTGTGACATTCCTGCTGCCAAGCTCACTGTCACTTGGAAAGAACCAGTTGCCAGGAATGGAGTACAGATAGCTCTGGCACAAGAGGGGGATCCCAGTGGGGTGACGGATAGCAGATATCAGGTCAGGCTCCAATTGGGCACACAGCTCTGCGATTGTGGCCCTGTCAAGTCTGTAGGTGAGGATAATGTGCCTGTCTTCCAGTGTTGTCAAGTCCACCAGGGGTCTGTACACAGCGGTATGTCGCCATCTCTTATTCATCCACAGCGGTAGGTATCTAAGGGACACAAGAGTGAGGAGGCTGTCACAAACTGAACAATGGAGCCACAACAGGGATTTGCAATCTGTGAACTTGTAATGGGTCAGAGTGATTTGTCCAGAATGTGCCTATTTCTCCTGTGACGCAGCATGAATCCATAGGGCTGCCCCTTCATGAAATGGCGTCCGCCTGTCCTGTGTTGAGGGACAGATGGTAGTGAGGTAATTCCGCTAACGTTGTGCGCCGTGGCGGGAGGCGGTCGGGAACCACCGTGCAACTCCTCATTGGTTAATATTGGGCCCGGTGGGTTACAATGGCCAATGGTGATGTACGCCGGCGGTGACCGTATGCACCGCCATGGACGTGACAGCCAAATCTATCTTAATCCTCACTTGCTACCTGACCTTCCTTAGGAGAGGACCTACACTTCATGTGCTGCTGTGACCTGTGTCTGGAACCTACCATGGCCCATGTGACTGGGGAAAGGGCCCCAGCCTTCACTTCGGAGGAGTTGGAGAGACTGGTGGATGAGGTCCTACCCTAGTATGAACTGCTGTATGGGCCTCCAGACGAACAGATGAGTACACACACTGTGGGCACGATGCATGTGGCATGAGTGCATGGAGTTGTGTGTGTGAAGGCCTTGTGTAAGGGGGGTGGGTGAATGTCATCTTTGCTGTGTACACGTTGTGTGCTGGGCTATGTGTGTGCTAATGGTGATGGAAACAGGTATGGTGGGCCATATCTGTGACTGGCTGGCCTGACATAGCAGCGTAGGTCCTCTGGTGGCTAGGGTAAAGGGTTAATCCTGCCTACCTAGCTTGTAAGCATCCAAGACTGGTCAGGGCTGCGTGGGTCCCAGGTGTGCTGCAGTTGGCGGTGTGTGCCCCTCCTCATGCCTTGGTCGCTAGCATTATCAGTGGTGGTGCAATGCATAGTGCCTAGGCCTGTTCCCTGTGTGAGGGTGCTGTGTACGCCAACGGTGGTGTTAGTGCAGCCGTTGATCCAGTGTATCCTTTGTCTCTCTCCCCCCTTTCTTGTTTTGTCATCCTGTCCTTATGTGCATTAGCATCATCTTGCGGAGGAGCAGAGTCACCAGTGACGGAGGGAGCTGCATCACACAGGACCCGCCGCTGAGAGCACCAGTGGTACGGAGGGCGAGGGGAGCACCACGGTGGAGACTGGAGGGGACAATTTAGACACAGATATCTCCTTCAATGGGAGCTCCCTGGTGGTGACGGACACCTTTGTGACCACCCCGACTGCAGGTACAGCCACCACCCCGGGTACCAGCACCACCCTCCCAGTAGCCCCTCAACGAGTTGCCCATGCCTGCTCACCCAGGAGGTGGGCATCTCCTTCGCCCCAGGTACCTCAGGCCCTGCCCCACTGAGCCCTGCTGCCCTGAGTGAGGAGGCTATTGACCTCCTGAGATGCATCTCTGCAGGGCAGTCAACCATTGTGAATGCCATCCAGGGGCTGGCAGCCCAGATGCAGCAATCAAATGCATTCCTGAAGGGCATTCACACTGGATTGGTGGCCCAACAGAGATTGATCCAGGCTCTGGCCTCCTCTCTGATGGCAGCTATAGTCCCTGTTTCTACCATCCCCCCTCCAAATACCACTTTTCAGTCCCATTCCCCTCAACCTCAACCCATCCCAAGCACACAACCAGACGAGCATGCACACAGGACAGCATCCAAGAGGGTCACTGGCAAACACAAGCACCACTCTTCATCCCACAGGCACTCACACATACTCCATCCAGTTGCAAACGCAACAACAACCACTATTTCCCCTCTCTCCCCCTCCTCCTCCTACTCCACCTCCCACCCAGTTACGCCCACACTCACACCTGCATGCACGATATTATCATCCACTACCTGCATCATCAGAACACCAAGCAGAACACACACCTCACTGGCAGACACCTCCACAACAGCCAGGCACACGTCCCCTGTGTCCTCTCCCACTGTGTCTGTCCCCCCTCCTAAAGTACACAAAAGCAAGCACTCAGACACCCAACAGCCATCCACCTCACAACAGCATACAGCTCATGCACCTCCACCCAAATCCAGCAGACAAACACCTCCAACAACCACTCCCTCATCCTCCACTCCCATTTCTTCTCCCTCTTCCCACCCCAATATCCCTAAGACACTTCACCTTTCCACCACTGACCTCTTCCCTACCCCTCTCCCCCATCTTGAACGTATGTCCCGGGAATCATGATCCCAGCCAAGCACCTTAGCCACACAGTCCACGGACCCAGTTCCATCCGCACCTACTCGTGGTGGAAAGGATTCCAGGCCACATATACTGAAGGGGAAAGAGCCTGCACCAGCCAGCTGTAAGGGAAAGGAGAGTGCACCAGCCAGCCAAAAGGGGAAGGAGTCTGCACCAGCCAGCCAAAAGGCAAAGGAGCTTGTGCCAGCAGGCAAGAAGGGCAAGAAGCCTGCACCAGCAGGCAATAAATGCAAGGAGCCTGCACCAGTAGGCAAGAAGGGCAAGGAGCCTGCACCAGCAGCTGTCACAGAGCCCCCACCACCAACCGTGGTTGTGCAGCCATCCGAGGGTGCAGGGGCTGTGCAGGAGCCTCCCACCACCACCACCACCACCACAGTGCAGCTATCCGAGGGTGCCGGAGATATGCAGGAGCCTCCCACCACCACCTCCACCACCACCACAGTGAAGCTGTCACCGCCAGCTGACGCAATGTGATCCTGCCTCCATGGGCTGCTGTGCAGCCTGTCCACTCCAGAACCAGTGGTCAAGACACCCACTCGAGAGACTGTGGCCTATCACTCCTGTGGACCAAGCACAGGACATGTTTCCCCCTCCAGAACCAGTGGGCAAGTCACCCACCTGAGAGACTGTGCACTATCACTCCCCACGGCCAGGCACAGGCCATGTTGTCCCATCCAGAACCAGTGGGGCTGACACCCACTCGAGAGACTCTGGCCTATCACTACCCAGGACCAAGCACAGGGCATATTGTCCTCTCCAGAACCAGTGGGCAAGTCACTCACCTGAGAGACTGTTGCCTAACACTCCCCAGGACCAAGCACAGAGCATGTTGCCCCCTCCAGAACTAGTGGGGAAGACACCCACTCGAGAGACTGTGGTCTACCACTCCCCAGGACCAAGCACAGGGCATGTTGCCCCATCCAGAACCAGCGGGCAAGTCATCCACCTGAGAGACTGTGGCTTATCACTTCCCAGTACCAAGCACAGGGCATGTTGCCCCCTCCAGAACCAGTAGGGAAGACACCCACTCGAGAGACTGTGGTCTTGCACTCCCCAGGACAGAGTGTTGGACATGTTGCCCCCTCCAGAACCAGTGGTCTTGTTTCCGCTTCTGGCTAAGGTGCCCCCCTCCCCCGCCCTCTGAGGTGCTTGCATATTTGCCAAATGATACCCCCGGAGTGTTCTCTCCCTATTGATGCAGGTGTCAAGTGGGGCCTTGGACTTTGCCCAGCGGCCAAGTAGCCCACGCAAACTGAGGAATGGGCACCCTTTTTCTGTACATTTGTAGATATCTGTGACATTGGCTAAATTATTTTTATACTGTGTTGATCTTATTACAATTACTTTAGTAAATATGTGTTGGCCTTGCATTGTTCAGCCGATTTAGGGTGATTAACTTGTTTTCTTGTGCATCTGGTTGTGTGTATGGTGTGTGTGTGTATGGTGTGTGTGTGTGTTGCGTGTGTGTGTGTCAATCTCTTTTTCCTCCCCCCTCCCTTGTGTGCTAGGCAGGTTTACTCACTATCGTCATCTTTGCTGGCGTTGGTGTTCGTGGTGGAGCAGAACGTAGAATATCATCAGAAATACATGCATTTCGGGTTCCATGGCGGCGCGGATCTTCCCTGTGTCTCCACTAGTGAGTCCTTTCACTCCTGAGCTCTGTTTCCGCCAGGCTTTTGATGTCGTTGGTACCACCCCGGAAAAGGTGGCAGATTGTCTTGTCATAATATGGTGGGCGGAACATTGACTTCCGCCTGGTTGTAGGCGGCTACCGCCGGGTTGCCTGTTGTTTCTGCCCTGGCAGTCGGTGTGGTACATTGGCTGTCTTTTTCCACCATGGTCATAATTTGGTGGTAGTTACCGCTGGCCTGTTGGCGGCATTAACGCCACTTTATCACCGACTGCCAGGGTTGTAATGACGGCCTAAGTCATAAATGACTGTGTATAGTTCCAAACTGCCAGAAGATTCTACAGTTTGATTTGAGGGCAGCTAGAGTGGGATTAAAGAAGCCACCCGTAAGGTTGATGGTTTGTTGCTGTAATCCAATGAAGTTGAAGACATCAAAACTACTGATAAGAGTCTTTTTTGTGTTAAAGACTTAACAGGGGGTAAAGGTGCCAGTTTAAGAGTGGAAATAAATGTGGAAATACTTGCCATACACTGAAGGGGTTGCCTAATCTGTAAATAAATGGGTGCTAGCATGGGATGTAATAGGGATGAGTTCAATGAGTTAAGAGTAAGATGAAAACAGGGGAATCATGTTGCTTATTGATCAGTCACAAGAGCAAAGAAATGGCAAACAAACTGTGATATCAGCTGGGGAATGAGGTAGTGTTTCCAATGACAAAATAAGGGGTGGGAAAAGAGGGTGTCTGTGGTAGCTGGAGGAGTGATATGTGGTGGCTGTTGTGCCCTTGGGTATCCGTGCAGTGGGAAGAGTTGAAGTAAATGAAGGCCATCAGGTGCTCCGATCGCAGGGACAGACAGACAAGCAACTTATGTGAAATGAGCTTATTTGGACGTACATAGGAAGGGTATCATCCCTGGGTCTCTGCTCTAATTCCTGCATGCACAGCTCGTACACAAGCCAAAACTGATAAATCAGACTGGCTTCTCACATGGATCAGACTGTGTATGCAGACCAGTACAAGCATCAAAGTTTCTTGAGAATTCAAGCTTCCTCTTTGTGGAGGGCAGTTAAGGTCCCTGGGGTGGACGGATCAGTCACTGCCCATTTCTTGGCTGCAACATCATCCCTTTCTATATTGGATATGTCAGATCCTAGGGAACCTTAGGTGCCAACTGCCATGGGAATACAATGGCAAGGGGTAATTACCTTCATTGCCTCCCATTCCATGGCTCGGGTAGAGGATGAGCCTTCAGTGTCAAAATACTCACCCAGTTAAACTGCCAGCTTATCCTGCAGGATGCCATCATCGAGTAGGGAAGAGGGGATATGCCATGTGAGAGCTGGAGGGCAATGATTTCCCCACCTCAAGGTCAACAACATCAGGCCGTGGTCAGAGATGTTTTTCACGAGATATTCGGTGGCTGTGACCCTATGGGGGGATTTAGGTGTGCAAACCAGTCTCTCTAGGCACACATAAGGATCATGGACAGGCAATTAAAATTAGTATAGTGTTGTCAAAGGGTTGTGGAGGTGCCAGACATCAGACAGAGACCAATGTTGGAGCCACTGGTATTGTCGCGCAGATTCTCATTATCCTAATGAGGCTACTGGATTGGGGTGGCAGAATCGCATAGACTGTGGAGTATTAAGTACAATTTCACACCATGTGACGCCTGATGGCCTAATCCGGGTTTTATGGATAACTAGCAGCACCTCATTTCTACCCAAGAGCAGGGTTGATTGTGGCAACCGGGCGCATGACAAGAAAGCCTCCTCTGGGGAATCGTGGTCGATCAGATCTCGCCCCTTTCTCTCAGTTTCATTAGTCTCACGCAGGCAAAGGCAAACAGAGGCAGAATATACTTCAATAAGGGGTTTATTGAAGTAACTGCATGTTATATAAAATATATATATTGCAATAACTAGGATGATAAAACACAATAAAAGCAAGATTGTTACAAGGAGAGTAAAACACAAAAATAGTCCCACCATACTGTCACTAGGAGTGATATATAGTTCTCCTACCTAAGCTATGTTAGAGCACAGCATAGTAAGCGTAATACACCCTTCAGGTTTCCCCTCTGAGAAGACATCATCCCTCATACCTGATTAAGGAAGCCTGTAGTCTAGAGAGACACCGTCCCCATATAGGCCAGGGGTTCTGCAGTCTATGCAAGAGGCTATAGCGAAGGCAATCAGCAATCTGCATGAGGTCGGGGTCATCTGGCTGGAATTTCCCTCTAACGTGTATGGGACAACAAAGTGTTTTTATAATAAAACAGCTGATGTTCTGAGAAAATGTCCCTACATAAAGATGTGTATGTTTCTGTGAATGTTGGAGCCACAGCATACCATTTTTGTCGGCAACCCTATGTGACATTAACCTTGTGAAAGCACAAAGTGAAATGAATGTCCTGCTGAGAATGTAATGCTTTCCTAGGCAAAAGAACAATTAGATAGAGAAAATAAAACAGCACCGTAAATGTAGCTTTTGCTAGAAAAATAAAACAATCTTTAATAAAATGTAACAGGGCTAAAGTGCACAACGGCAGGCCTAGTTTGCTAAAATAACGTATCCAAAATATGGCTAAAATAGCTATACAGCACCCTCCCCTTGCCCGTTCAAAGTTGGTTCGAAGCTTAAACATGAATCAAAAGCCAAATAAAATCTATTTAGAAAGCATATGAACATATATGTCAATAGTGACAAGTTAAAAGACACTTGAGCACGGAAAAGAAAAAGGACAATTTAAAACTTTAGTAGTGGCGCCAATAAAACCAAATTCAAAGGTCAGTGTCATTTTAAAATCACCAATTATGTCTGGGACAATTGAAGCCAGGAAATATTCCACTTCAGCAGGTGGTAAAGTATCCAAATTGTTGCAAAGGAAAACTATAGAGCCCATATTTATACTCTATTTGCGTCGAATTAGCGTCATTTTTTACGCTAATTCGACGCATACCTAACTCCAAATTTATACTTAGGCACTAGACCTGTCTAGCGCCAAAGTTCTGGAGTTAGTGTAATTTTTTTACTGTGAAAAGCTAACTTGCGTGAATGAGATGCAAGGTAGGCGTTCCCAGGCAAAGAAATGACTGAAAGGCCCTAGCGCATTATTTATCCTAAAGGAGGGCCTTAGATAATGGCGCTAAGCCTGCTTAGCGCCATAATTTATGACCTGGGTCAGGGCAGGCGTTAGGGGACCTGTGGACTAATTTCAATGGTCAGAGACCATGGAAATAGGCCACAGGTGCCCTTCCCTGCACCCAGGGACACCCCACCCACCCGCACCCACACCTGGAGGACACCTAAGGATGGGGGAACCCATCCCAGGTAAGACCAGGTAAGTTTTAAAAAGTTTTTTGTAAAGTGCCATAGCGGGGCCTAACTTGGGTCCCCCTACATGGCACTGTGCCCAATGGCCATGCCACAGGGACATAAGTCCCCTGGGCATGGCCACTGGGCTGGGGGGCAGAGTCATGTCCATGGGGGTTGTGTGTCAAGAGAATGACGCTAGTCAGGTTAGAGTCAGTTTATTTACTCTAACCATACCAGCGCCATTCTTTCCCGCACAACCTCCAGTTTTCCCTACGCCTCCCCCACCCGGTTAGCATCAACATTTTTGATGCTAACCGGGCCCTAGTGCGGGCTAGCGTCATAGCTTAAAAATGACACCCGGCTGGTGTCCAGGAATGACGCTAGCTGATGCTATACTTTTTGACGCAAACCTGCGTCAGAAAGTATAAATATGGGCCTCAGTTCCAAAGCCTGAGCTCTAGCTGAGGCAGCAGCATTCCGTGTTGTGCCCAATGTTGAGTTGAGAGTCGCATTATCCACAAAGGGCAACTAATGGACAGCTTCCCATAGCAAACACACCCTCAACGTGCATGTCTGGTAATGAGCCCTCATTGAGAACATCAACAGATCAGTGTTCAATGAAAGTAAGCACCACGTCGAAAGACAGACTTCCAGTGTACATTTGAAAGGGCACCAATTGCATTGAAACATGGGCTGCACACGATCCAAGACGTCACACTCCAATTGCTCCAGGAGTAGTGCTCCAAAATACTGCATCATGCGTTCAAGACACAGTTGCACTGGTGGAAGCACTTTCAGTCATCCTTGCTGTGAAGGGACAGCCATTGCGCAGAAAAAGTAGCAACAGCAAGATGCCACCTATTATAGCCAAAGTAATCAGAAATCCCCCAAAAATATTTGAAAAGATTGACTGTATGGCTGAAGGTATTAAGCCAAATTTAGAGGAGAAGGTGAGAACAAAACCAGAACCAACAGCCGTAAAGAAATGCGCAACTCCATTAATACTGCACACGTTGAGTATTTGTCCCATGAGTTCACCAAAGTATCTAGGAAAATTTATGCTTAAAAGGGACTGAATCTCTGCAGATGACCTCACAACTTGAAGCGCATAGGTCTGGCATGCAGATGTAAGCGCCACATGTTTTTTAAACAATACAGCCGTGCTTCTGCTCAACTTATCAAAATTCACATCAGAAGTAGTAATATGAGGTCAAATGTCTACTCTGTTGTTTCGGGGGAAAGAAACATTCCCGCAACAGATGACGATTTAGAAGACTGAAACGACATAAGCTATTCTGGCTCGCATTCCACAACAGCTTTTATTGTTAAGGAGCACATAGCTGCCATTTGAGAGCACCTGGAACGCAGGTCTAATCAAGGGGATTGGAACTCCCTTCGGATAAAAAGCCAAGTTAGCTGCTGAGGCATTGCATGCCCTGTGCAAGGACAGCTGTTAACAAACCATTGAATGGCTCACAGAAGGCTCACATTCACTACCACTAAGAGAGACCTCTTTCATGCCATTGAAGCATTTGTGCGAAAAGGGAAGCTCCCACCTCTCGTATATATAACTATGTCTCAGTCTTTTGACATCTGCCTACTGGAATGTGTTTAAAACAAGATGTAAATTGAAGTGTTGAAATAGGCAGATTAATAAACCTGTGTATTACCCATTCACCAGATGGTATTTCAGCCACAGTAAAAGGCAACTTTTCAAATTTCTCAGTGTTCAGCATGACATAAGTCGTTTCCTTCTTAGCCATTATTTGTTGTTGTTGAATTAAATTAAATGTTGAAGATATGTCCATTGTGCTAACGTGTTGCCAGGGAACGCTACCTGCTTTCAGTGTTTGTAGTGTCCAACCTAACTGCATAATGGACTTTAGCTGACTCTGTCCATGGTGTAAAGATGACATATCACTCTGTACTATATCTATTGCACAGGATAAAATGTTGTTTAAAGTGTATCTCCTGTCGGACAAGGTATTAATCTCAATATCTACAATGGCTAATGGTTTCTGTAAATTTTCCTGATCAATTGGCCTTTACCGGACAGCTGCTTCTTGTTGAGAAAGTTTCCAAATTTCATTATAAACTGCATATGAGAAGCGTTTCCTGTATTTTCTTCTGGGGCCTAACAGGAAATCCTGTAAATCTGTTTCATTAGACCGGTGGTTCCCAACCTTTTCACTTCTGTGGACCCCCCACTTTATCTGTACTGGGCCCCGGGGACCCCCACTGAATCATTATTGGAATCTGGGGACCCCCCCAATGAGTCATTACTGAAAGCTGGGGACCTAATCTGTTAATATTATTACATTTTCTAAGCAGCCACGGACCCCCTGAGGAGGCTTTGCGGACCCCAAGGGGTCCCCGGACCACAGGTTGGGAACCACTGAATTAGACAAGAGACTGAGGTGTTCTTTAACAGCATCTAGTGAGGAACCTTTCAACCATTGCTGGCATAATTTACCTATACTGTATGTTGTCACTATACCCAAGTGGTCTGGTAATACACAACGAGGGTCCAGCCTATTTCTTCCAAAATTCCCTGTGGAGTTTACAAAATGTGTATGGCACCCATTGGTGTCCAACGCCCTAATAACCACCCACCTGGACGTGAAAGTGATGTGTTAAATGTCCCATTCTGGACCCATTCATCGAGCTGATCTTCAGATGCATTTATGTACTTTTGCCAGATGTAAAATTTTGCAGGGGTAGGAATACTGGGCGCATTCAGTTCCTAATTTTTGCTAAGCCTGAACAACTCATTTGTTGTACAGTTTCATTTAAAAATATCATTTGAACAGGTATCAGACATGTTCTAAATAAAGCTTCCTTTGCCCTTATTTGCCAATTTTTAGTACCCCACACACTTTTCAAGTCTATCGTCTTCAACCAATATTCATGGCATTCCATAGCCACCACGGAAACAAAGGAATTAAAATAAATTAATTTTGTATCGGTCAATAAAACATGTTGACTTTCCATCACTAGCAATTTAAAATAATATCAGTCAGCATTTTTAACATTGTGCCCAGAGAAATATGCACATTTTTCAGTACACGTTTTGGAACTCCCCACTGGTGGAGTCGGACAGTGCTCCCACTGCGTGTAATTAAAAATAGACTTTGGGATACTTGTGCTGTGAATGAAATGATGTTCATAATAATTATAACAGAACATATCTACATAATGTTCTTTGGATTGATACACATCCTCATTTTCAAATACAGTATAATACTGGAAGTCAGAAATCATAGAATCAACTGTTTTCACATCCCAATCATCAGAAACTACTCAGGGTGTAATTACATTGTTCATGGAAAGTTTCGATACATATGGAATTTGAATGACCTCTGTCGGGCCATATATCAAATAAGACTTTATCCCAAACAATCCCATCAGGAATTGGTATGGTAGAAATGTTCTTTAGGGACAAGTCTCTGTGGACTTTGGACGAAGAAAAATTTGATTTTAAGACCTCATCCACCAGTTCAACTGTAGAGCGTTCAGGAAGGTAATGACCATGTATAAGTAAGAAGAAAACAATGACAAACCAAATCCAAAGGACAAAGGCAAGTGCAGTTAGTAAGAGCCATAGATAGTTCCATTGAAGAATAAAATTGTCAATTTTGAGCAAAGTTATCAGCTCATGTGCTCTTGACAGTTCTGTTGCAGTAGATGCAGATGAGTCAGTGAAAGTGTCATCGATGTCGGCAAAATATCCAGAAGCAGTTTGTGCAAACACTGGAGCCGTGTTTGGAAGAGGAGAACTTGCAGAAGACTCCCTCGGTGGCTCATAGTAGACTATGCCATCCGTTTGTGTAGAATTTGAATAAAATCTATCAATATTATTGGTGCTGTTTGCAGTAGAAGTTAGTGGAACTAATGAAAGCTCATTTTCCATCCTCCCCAAGCCTTGCAGAGGTATCAACATTGCTGCTTAAAACCTGTCAAGGAACATCCCAGTGTGTAGTGAGAGGGATTCGGGTACTACCCAGGAGTCGCCAAGGTCTGCTGTGCAGGATTGTTCATATGATGTAGCTTGACACTGTCGATGGAAATGAAGCGTTTTTCTTTAGAACTAGGCAGCGGTGGTAGAATTACATTTCTGGTACCGTGAATTCCCAGTACTGGAACCGGTGCACGATAGGAAAGACCAAACTCCTTTTTTACAGCAATCTTTTCACACACTAGATCCCCAACTTTTGGAATCCAGCCGGTAGATGTGACTGATACATCTCTTATTTCCAAAGAGGCGGCACTGGCAGATGCGTTGTCGTCACTGAACTGTTGTAAGTCCTGCAAGACAGTGACATGTTCATTTATGTCAAAAGGTGTATCTGCCGCCTCCACGCCAGGACCATCAAGGTCTGGAACATACATTCATGTTCCAAATGAAGTACACCCCCCCGGGACTTTCTGAGCAGATTGTTAAGTGCTCTCTGGACTCCATACAGGTGTGTAAGCCAACTACAACTTGTGCCGAATACTCTTGCTGTTAAGGATTGCTTTAACTCTTGGTATTGCCGCTCCACAACACTATTTCACCCGGGATGTAATGGAGATGAGTAATGCAGTTGGACCCCTAATTAAGCCATGGTGTCCCTGAAAGCCTTTGAGGCAAAAGCAAGGCCCTGGTCTGAGTGGAGAGCCGCAACAGCATATGTGCCGAAAAGACTTGCAAATCTTTAATAACAGTTTGAGCATCAGCCGAGCGTTGTGGCCAAACCCATAGAAATCTGGAGAATGAGTCAACAGTGACTAAAATGTATTTGTATGCACTATTAGGTGTAAGGGGACCACAGTGGTCCAAGTGCATACATTATAATGGTTTGTTGGAAATTAGGAGGGGTGTCTGCGGTGGATGTTTGACAGTGGATCCCTTTATTTGTTTGCAGATGTCACAACAAAGGACATACTGCTTGGTCTGTTTGTAGAGACTTGGCCACCAGTAACATGCTTGTAACAATGATATTGTAGCCACCACACCAACATGGGCAGAGGCAACCCCCTCATGCGCTTCTTTGATCAATACAGGCCTTTGGTCTTTATAGGGAATCACACGATTTCCCTCCCCTGGTATTACTGCTAGGGCTGTATTGAGGAATGGTATGCAGTAGGAGTATTTAACAGGATATGCTTTTGGTAAGGCAATGCCGTCAGTCGAAGCTTTCACAGCTGCCAGTGTTTCATCATCCAATTTCGTTCTAGAAAGAGTTACTGCAGCAACAGAAGCCAGAGCTACTGCTGAATTGGCTGCTTCATCAGCCCAGGTGTGCCCTGCAACATGTATTCCAACATGCTGATGTCCTAGTGTATGTACAACAAAGACATTGAGGAGCATTTCTTTCACATCCGCTACTTTCCCCCACAGTTGTCTGTGTTTAATGGTGTTTCCTTTCAAATCTCTGAATCCATTCTGGCGCCTGTAATGCAGATATTCATTGAAGGACTGGACACAATAGTACGAATCACAGACAATAAGCATCATCTGCTTAGGATCCGTATGTTCCAGTGCCATCACCAGAGCCTTTGAGCTCTGCAAGTTGTGCAGTGCAGTCCCCTATGGTCTGCGTGTAAGTATGTTGTGGATGGAACTTGCCATCTTTCATGTATCCACTCACGGCTGTGCAAGCGGCGGAATATTGATGTTTATTGCTTATTGCTGGTTGAGATGAACCATCAGTTTTTTAGAACTGTCTGATATTTTTTCAATAAGCAATGTGTTTGCTGGAACTGGATATTCAAGTTCATGTTGCAAAAACTCTTGTGTTTGTAATTTTCAATCAAAAATATAGGCCCAGATTTATACCCTATTTGCCCCGAATTTGTGTCACTGTTTTTACGCAAATTCGGCATAAACCTAACTCCATATTTATATTTTGATGCTACACCCGTCTAGCACCAAAGTTTTGGAGTTAAAGTCAGTTTTTGCTTGTGGGAAACTACCTTGCGTCAATGAGATGCAAGGTAGGCATTCCCATGCAAAAATGACGATATGGCCTCAGCGCCATATTTATCTCCCGTGCTAAAATCAAGCAGAGGGAGAAGGGGGCCTAAAATAATGACCCTAAGCGTGCTTAGCGCCATTATTTAATGCATGAGTCAGGGCAGGCTGAAGGGGACCTGTAGGCCTATTGCCATGGTCAGAAACCATGGAATGGGCCCACAGGTGCCTTTCCCTAGCCTCAGGGACACCCACACCAGAGGGACGCCAGAGGATGGGGGGACCCCATCCCAGGTAAGTAAGACAAGTACAGGTGAATATTTCATTTTTATTTTTTAAAGTGCCATGGGTGCCTAACATGGGCCCTCTACATGGCACTGGGCCCAATGGGGTGGTGGGCATAACTCCTGTCTTTACTAAGGCAGGAGTCATGTCCATGGGGGTTGTGCATTAAAGAATGCTGCTAGTCTGGTTAGAGGCATTTTTCATGCCTCTAACCAGACTAGCGTCATCCTTTGATGCACAACCTCCTGCTCCCACTACTTCTTCCCCACCTGGCTAACATCCTTTTTCCTGGCGCTAGCCAGGCCTTACCGCCAGCTACTGTCATTCCATAAATATGATGCCCGGCCAGCATCTTGGAATGGCGCTAGCTAGCGGTATACTTTTTCACGCAAAACTGCTGTATTGACAGCCATCTGATCAGCAGTGAGAATTTTCTCAGTGGGAGAAAAGCGTTGTTCTACTGTAGAGTACAAATGTGATTTGTATGCAGTTGGGACGTTTTCACCCTCATTAAATGTTACATAGGTGAAACCAATGACACTAGCAATTACTTTGATGACCAGATGTTTTTTGTTGTCCCTTGTATGTAGGTGTTTTGCTTCAAGCATGTCTTTCTGTAATGCTCTGAGAATGCATGTGTGTTCGACTGTCCAGTATTTGCTGGTAAAGTCAGGACTTATTAAGTCATTTAATGGTTTAATGCATTGTGCTTAGTATGGAATGTATGCTCTGCCAAAATTTAAAAAGTCCAATAAAGACCGGAGCTTTTTATTGTATTTGGAGGTTGTAATTGTAGCCATTTTTCTAAAAATTGGGGCGTAAGGCTCTTGCCTTCATCTGATAATTCATATACCGAGGAACAGGTCATCCGTAAGGTAGATACCATCCACAGATGACAAAGTCTCAGGTTCAATGTTGTTTAAATTAGATGTAACATGAACGGAGAACAGTCCTGGAGTGTTCTTGTACACCTGTGGGAGTCAGCAGATTTTTTTATGAGAGCCTAAGATGCAGAAACTTGTTATGTCCCTACTTTCAGGTACTATATTTTTGCAGAAGAACCCATGGGAAATATCCAGGGTCGTTTTGTATTTTTTGCAAACCATATTGTTCATAAGTGCATTTTATATAGCAAATGTGTGTGTGTGACTGTTTAAATGTCTATAGTCTAAAACTATTCTGTAAGAATGGTCTGGATTAGCGACAGGGAACAATGGATTGTTCATTGCTGAGACACAGGGTTCAATTACATCCTGGTATTCTAATTGTTTGAGGATTTCCCTCACAGGTGCTTTAGCTTCATGCTTTATTGGATATTGGGGTTGCGGTTGAGCTTGGGATGTGATGGGTTGGAATCCTTATCCCACCCTATGTCATTTGGGTGAAATGCAGGTGCCTGCACTACTGCCCAGTCAATGGCATGTATTTCTACGAGCTTTCTGGGAACAAGGGGTGAGACATTTTTTTCAATAATCTCTTCTCCATAAGGGAGATCACAGACAAGGTCTGGTGGGCAATCTTTTTTGGTCAGTAAATTATCATAAATAGCGATGACGCGGTCCCAAAAGATAGTGTCAATTGTGTGTTCAATGTCTCCCTCTAACTGTATATTTAGTTTATACATCCTGTCTCAACTTGTAAGAAGTCATCAGTTGCTTTCACCTCCAGATGCTCTTAAAGATCCCAACGAACTAGAGTGACCTCTGCTGCGCTGTCTAGCAGTGCCAGTGCCCACTCTTCCTGAGTGGCATGTCGTATTGCAGCTGCTGCCACCTTTTTCTTTTTGAACTGGGGTTTTTGTTGGGGAAGTTTCTCTTCTTTCTTGACAGAAACTTCAGACGAGCGTTGTGAGTCATTTCTCGGTTTCACGTACCCTGTTCAAGATTGGCGTGTATCAGTATGTTGATATCTGTCAGGCGTTTTTATATTATCTCTATTTCTAAGATTATGGGGGTCATTACGACCCCGGCAGTCGGCGATAATGTGGCGGTGAGTACCACCAACAGGCTGGTGGTACCTACCGCCACATTATGACATTGGCGGGTTGGCTGAAGCCAACCCACCAATGTGCCACTCCGACCGCCATGGCGGTAACAGCCGCCGGGCTGGAGATATCCATCTCCAGTCAGCGGCTGCCATTGTGCCGCCTGCAGGATTATGACCCCACCTACCGCCATGGTTTTCGTGGCATTTGTAACGCCATGAAAACCATGGCAGTAGGCCATATCAGTGACAGGGAATTCCTTCCCTGTCACTGATAGGGGTCTCCCCCACCTCTCCAAATACCCCCGCCCCCCTACCTCTCCAAACCGTCCTCCTACCTCCCTTACATTCACACCCCCTTCACACACACACACGCATACACACACCCATTCCCACATACTTACACGCATGCATACATCCAAGCACACACACATCAGCACACACTTCCAAAACATACACGCAGACACACATTCACATTTCACAACATACACACACTCACACGTCCGTACATGAACACACACGCATTCAACACTCAAAACACACCTACATTCAAGCACACACATTCATTCACCCCCCTCCCACCACCCCTTACCCTGTCAGAGACCTGACTTACCTGGATCCGGGGGGGTCCTCCGGTAGGAGACAGGACTGGGCGCTGCTACCATCAACATCGTCCGCCAGCAGAACACCGCCAAGCCGTGTTATTTGTCATAATATGGCTAACGGCGGTCTACTGGTGTGGTGCTGCTGGTGGTCGCAGTGCCACCTTACCGCCATCACCAGTATGGCCACAGCTGGATTTCAGCCATTCTTGTGGCGGAAATCCAGCTGTGGTCATATTATGGCAGACAGCTGGTAGCTGTGGCGACGATCTTATGGCAGCCTTCACCGCGGCGGTAGGTGGTTTTTACCACTGATGTTATAATGAGGGCTATATCTATATTGAGAGGTCTCCAAATGCGGAGATTCTCCGCTTTCTTTTTTAGGTGTTTTTTTTTATTTATTCCAGTGTTTTTTTAGTTCCTTCAGGTGCTTGCTTAGTAGAGTCTTAATTAGATCTAATTATGGTTTAATTGGTCTAGCCCCCAGGCTATTGTGACCAATACTCGAGTCAATCAATCAATCAATCAATCACAATATTTATAGAGCGCACTACGTACCCGGTTTCAAGGCGCTGAGGGGGGGGGAGAGGCTGCTGCTACTGGTCGAAGAGCCAGGTCTTGAGGAGTCTCCTGAAGGTGAGAAGGTCCTGGGTCTCTCGCAGGGGGGTTGGGAGGGTGTTCCAGGTCTTGGCGGCGAGGTAGGAGAAGGATCTGCCACCGGAGGTCTTGCGTTGGAAGCGGAGAACGATGGCGAGGTTGGCGGAGCGGAGTTGGTGGGAGGGGGCGTAGAAGTTGAGTCTGTTATTCAGGTAGGCTGGTCCGGCGATGTAGAGTGCCTTGTGAGCGTGGGTGAGGAGCTTGAAGGTGATCCTCTTGTCCACGGGGAGCCAGTGGAGGTCTTTCAGGTGGTGGGAGATGTGGCATCGGCGGGGTACGTCGAGGAGCAGTCGGACGGAGGCGTTTTGGATGCGTTGGAGTCGTCGGATGTCTTTCGCTGGGATGCCTGTGTATAGAGCATTACCGTAGTCTAGTCTACTGCTGACGAGGGCCTGGGTCAGCGTTTTTCTGGTTTCCGTCGGGATCCATTTGTAAATTCTACGGAGCATGCAGAGGGTGTTGTAGCAGGAGGAGGAAACTGCGTTGACCTGCTTGGACATGGTGAGGGCGGAGTCGAGGATGAAACCCAGGTTGCGTGCGTGGTTGGCTGGCGTTGGAGGGGGTCCCAGCGCGGTGGGCCACCAGGAGTCGTCCAAGGCCGAGGGGGTGCGTCCGAGGATGAGGACCTCCGTCTTGTCGGAGTTCAACTTCAGGCGGCTATTACTCATCCATTCGGCGATGGACTTCAATCCCTCGTGGAGGTTGGCTTTGGCGGTGTGTGGGTCTTTGGTGAGGGAGAGGATGAGCTGGGTGTCGTCGGCGTAGGAGAGAATGTTGAGGTTGTGCTGACGGGCCAGTTGTGCGAGGGGGGCCATGTAGACGTTGAACAGCATCGGGCTTAGAGAGGAGCCTTGGGGTACGCCGCAGATGATGTTGGTGGCATCGGAGCGGAAGGGTGGAAGTCGGACTCTCTGGGTTCTGCCGGAGGGAAAGGAGGAGATCCAGTGGAGGGCTTTTTCTTGTATTCCGGCTTCGTGGAGGCGTGTTAGTAAGGTGCGGTGGCAAACCGTGTCGAAGGCTGCGGAAAGGTCCAGGAGGATGAGGGCTGAAGTTTCGCCGTTGTCCATTTGCTGTCTGATGTCATCTGTGGCGGCGAGGAGAGCAGTCTCGGTGCTGTGGTTGCGTCTGAAACCGGACTGGGAGGGGTCCAGGATGGAGTTGTCCTCGAGGTGGTGGGTGAGCTGAGCATTGACGATCTTCTCGATGACCTTCGCCGGGAAGGGGAGGAGGGAGATCGGGCGGAGGTTTTTGAGGTCGTTGGGGTCTGCCTTGGGTTTCTTGAGGAGGGCGTGGATTTCGGCATGCTTCCAGCTGTCCGGGAAGGACGCGGTTTCGAAGGATAAGTTGATGACCTTTCGAAGTTGGGGGGTGATGGTAGAGTCGGCTTTGTTGTAGACGTGGTGGGGGCATGGGTCTGAAGGGGATCCTGAGTTGATGGAGTTCATGATCTTGCAAGTTTCAGCGTCATCTACGTGGGTCCAGGCGGTGTAGCGCTTGGCGCAGGTGGAGTTGTCGGGGGTGGGGTCTGACGGAGGCGTAGTGTTGAGGCTGTCGTGGATGTCGGTGATCTTCTGATAGAAGAAGGTGGACAGGGCGTCGCAGAGTTCTTGGGATGGTGGGATGTCGTTGACGTTGGCGCTGGGGTTGGAGAGCTCTTTCACGATGCAGAAGAGTTCTTGGCTGTCGTGTGCGTTGTTGTTCAGGCGTTCTGTGAAGTGGGAACGTTTGGCGAGTCGGATTAGCTGGTGGTGCTTGCGGGTGGCCTCCTTGTGGGCTGCCAGGCTGTCGGGTGTGTGTTCGAGGAGCCATTTCTTCTTTAGTTTCTGGCAGGTGCGTTTGGAGGTGAGGAGTTTGTCAGTGAACCAGGCGGCTTTTTTCTTTCCTTGGTTGTCGGTGGACCTCTTGAGTGGTGCAAGGGTGTTGGCGCAGTCGTTGATCCACTGTCGTAGGTTGAGAGAGGCGGTGTCTGGGTCGGTGGAGTCGGTGGGCAGGTTCTGGGCGAGGGTGCTGGTCAGTTGGTCTTCGGTGACTTCGCTACAGCGGCGGTGGGGTGGTAGTTGGGTGCGGTGGTGTTCGATGTGCTTCTTGAATGTGAAGTGGATGCAGTGGTGGTCGGTCCAGTGGAGTTCGGTGGTGTGGCTAAAGGTGACGTGATTGCTTGCGGAGAAGATCGGATCGAGCGTGTGGCCGGCAGTGTGGGTGGGTGTGTTGACCAGTTGTCTGAGGCCGAGGTTGGAGAGGTTGTCGATCAATGATGTGGTGTTGGCGTCGTTGTTGTTCTCCAAGTGGAAATTGAGGTCTCCAAGGAGGATGTAGTCCGTAGAGTTGAGCGCGTGGGTGCTCGTGAGGTCGGCGATGGATTCGCTGAAGGGTGCTTGTGGTCCTGGGGGTCGGTAGATGAGCGTTCCCCTGAGGGTGGTGTTGGGGTCAGTGTGGATCCGGAAGTGTAGGTGTTTGGCGGTCTTGAGAGTGTAGTCCGTGTGGGTGTGGATTTTGAGGGTGGATTTGTGGGAGATGGCTATTCCTCCTCCGATTCCGTTGGGGCGATCTCTTCTGGTGATCTTGTAGCCGTCCGGGATGGCTATGGCGATGTCAGGTGCTGAGGAGTCGTTCCACCAGGTTTCTGTCAGGAAGGCTACGTCTGGGGCGGTGGTGTCGAGCAGGTCCCAGAGCTAATCTTTGGCAGCTCACGTTCTTGATCCTGTGCAGAAGCATCCCGAAGCCGCATGTGCACTGCTGGTGCAACTGCTTCCCCTTTACGGTTACTTAAAATTATTGAAGACACAGTGGCAAAATCACCCATTAATTGCATCCCCAAATCCAGGGCATGGGCCACCCCGTATTCATCTTGAATCTGTTTTAACACCCCCGAAGATTGGCAAGTGTTAGTGTACCATGTGCAGTAGTATAGAGCGTGGCAAATACCATGCCCCATGTATTGCAGTTATCTACTGTGGGAACCATCCCAAATGGCAAGCACACCGTGAGTATTCCATGTTTATCCTGAAGACCCATATGTTGAAAGACTGCTTCTAGCGCATTTATTTTTTTAGCTAACCAAAACGGAATCTCCTCCCGCTTGGTGGGTGTTTTACCCATGATCAAATGTACAGTTGCAGGGTTGACGCCTGGCTTAACTGCATGTGGTTGCGCTGGGGCAGCACGTGCTTGGTTAGTATTTAATGTTTGCATTACAAACTGCAATAACAGTCTGTATATTCCAGTGAGCTCTGCGTATAAGCGGTGAACAGGCCAGGTTGGGCTGTTATTGCTCAGAGAACCTAACCTAAGGTGTAATGCTATATGCGGTAGGGCACCATCAAGCCAATTATTATGGTATTGATATGTGAAAGGTATTTCCAAATATGCCTAGGCTCTGTATTGTGCAGGTATATTTGCAGGTGTATAGAGAAGAAATGTATTTGTGTTCCCATCAACTGCTGTAAAAGTGACCCAAGAATAAAATGTTTCTGATCTGTAGGCTGGATGAGCCTCAACAACAAATGTGACTTGACCTCCCCTGGGCCTTTAGGCCATTTGACAATAAGTGTGCAGTAAGAGGTGGTCGCATATTTAATGCAATTGCTACGCGTTGCGAGTTCGCCATGTTAATGGTAAAGGTATTTGTTCAGAGATAAGGCCACCAAGTGGGGATTGATCCTTTTAAGGTTCAAGCTTGAACAGCCTACAGTGTTAGATAGGTACTAACTACTTAGCTTAGGTGGAAATCCTCAATACCACAGTCTTCTCTGCATATAGTATTGAGGTAACTTTAGCCTGTAGTGAGACTGAGATATTTAGGAGGATCCGAATATTAGTGCCTGACCAATCATTTGTGGCTCCATGTCGCATAGGTTCTCATTATGAGGCTACTGGATTTGGGCATCAGAATCGCCTAGATTGTGGGGTACTAAGTACAATTCCACACCATGTGTCGCCTGACGGCGTAATCGGGGTTTTCTGGCTAACTAGCAGCGCCTCATTGCTACCCAAGAACAGGGATGATTGTGGCATGAGAAGAAAGACTCCTCAGGGGAATCGTGGTCAATCAGATCTCGCCCCTTTCACTCAGTTACATTATTCTCATACAGGCAAAGACAAACAGAGGCAGAATATAGTTCAATAAGGGTTTATTGAAGTAACTGCATCTTAGATAAAATGGCATGTATTGCAATAACTATGATGATAAAACACAATTAAAGCAAGATTGTGACAAGTAGAATGAAACACAAAAACAGTCCCACCATACTGTCACTAGGAGTAATATATAGTTCTCCTACCTAAGCTCTGCTAGAGGACAACATAGTAAGCCTAATCCTCCCTTCAGCTTTTCCCCCTGGGAAGACATCATCCCTCCTACCTGAACAAGGAAGCCTGTAGTCTAGAGAGACACCATCCCCATGTAGGCCAGGGGTTCGGCAGTCTAAGAAAGTGGCTGTAGAAAAGGCAATCAGCAATTGGCATGCATTCATGATCATCTGGCTGGAATCTCCCTCTAACGTGTATGGGACAAAGAAGCATTTTATAATAAAACAGCTGATGTTCTGAGAAAATATCCCCACATAAAGATGTGTGTGTTTCTGTGGATGTTGGAGACACAGCGTACCACTTTTGCTGGCAACCCCATCTCCTTACAATCTTGAGGAAAGCACAAAGTGAAATGAATGTCCTGCTAAGAACGTAATGCTT
This sequence comes from Pleurodeles waltl, assembly GCF_031143425.1. Lineage (NCBI taxonomy): Eukaryota > Metazoa > Chordata > Amphibia > Caudata > Salamandridae > Pleurodeles > Pleurodeles waltl. The sequence continues at coordinate 321,290,098 of NC_090437.1, forward strand.
TCCTAGGTGAAGGAACAACTAGATAGAGAAAAAAAACCAACACTGCAAATGTAGCTTTTTCTAGAAAAATAAAGGGATGCTGAATAAAATGTAACAGGGCTAAGGTGCACAACGGCAGGCCTAGTTTGCAAAAATAACATATGCAAGATATGGCTAAAATAACTGTACAACAGTATAACACAACCATATTCGTAAATGAGAGGTTGTGAGGGGGGAGGGGATGGGACCCACCAAAGTAGTGTCAATTACACAGTTAAAATTGCTCACTATGTGACAGGGGAGGTGTGCTTAAGGGTCTGACTGAGTAGGCAACTGGATTAGGAAAGTGGGGTCTTATGTGTGTGGGCCCTACACATTTCCCAGGACTAGATGCACTCTATCATGTCTCTCCTTGAGGAGCAGAAATTTGCACTCCGGATTTTTGATTGAGTCTTGAGCCACAAAGGGAACCCCGGCTGCACATCATGTTGTGACTCCCGAAGCTTATGTAGAGCAATTTGTGCAGAAAATGTGTCCTCTTCTGTGTTTCTGGAGGCAAAGGCCCTTTGCACAGTCACTGTGAGATTCCTGAAGATAAGCAATGTATACACTGTGTCGTTGTAGTGAGGAGTGGATTTTGTAGCTTGTGACAGGGCTATGCATGCCATAAATATTCCATGTGAGTAAAGTATACATGGGGCGAGAGGTCATGGTAAATGTAATAGTACATGCACTTTGTATTGGGATGAACCTGGACACTCCTCGAGGGCTCCTTCCCTGGGCAAACAACAGGGCAGGGGATGGGGAAGAAAATGAAGAAAGAGAAGGAAGGGGAAGGGTGTGAAGGTCCGATTCCTGCAGTCAGTACAATACTGTTACAATTACAAAGAAAACATGGAAGTTAAAACAAGTTTCAACAGATAAAGAATACTACTGGGAGTGTGCAAATCACGTACCGTCCAATAGCTAAGAAGCAATTAAAGTGTGTCCTCGAGGGGAGGGGCTACTCCCAAGGAGTGTATTTGGGGCAGGATTTAATTTGGGTCCATGTTGTTGAAGACAAAGTAGAATTATGATGTCATTGGAGAGAGGACTATAAGTAAATAAGAGAAGATGTCCTATTCCTCAGGGCATTTTCAACCTAGTAAGTCCTAAATAAGTTCCTCAGCAGTTTGCGGTGTGACAAGTGTGTGGGTGGGAGTCCTCCCAAGTTCAAGGAAATGAGGTGCTGGAGGGGGACCCTGGCATTGGGGGGAAGCTGGTCCCTGAATGACGCTGTCAATTGTAGAGTAATTTGACAGGCAAACTGTGTCTGTTCTAGAGAAGAGGTCTCAACTGGCAGCCCGGACTCTGCCTCATTTCTTTACTTGACCAACTGGGAAAGATCCCAGGGTGATTGGGGTGGAGTGAGGAAGAACGTTTTGCTGTTGAAGATGATCTTCAGACGAGCAGGGAAAAGTAAGGACCATTGTATACTGAGGTCCCACAGTTTGTTCTTGACCCCAGAAAGGAAGCCCGTTGCCTCTGTGTCAACAGGGCATAGCCTGGGAATAGCAGGACATAATAGTTTTTGTACGTTACGTGTTTTAGGAGGGGGGCAGCATGGTGGATGGCATCGCAATCCCGAAAGTGGAGAAGGCAAAACACCATCGGTCTCGAGGGATCTCCAGGGGCAAGACGTCTCACCAGGATCATGTGGGTCCATTCAATGAAGTAGAAAGGTGATAAATTCTGAGAGGAAACAAAGCTCTGGAGCCAGGTTCCATGAATCCAATGACATCTGTGTCTTCTGCCCCTTCTGGCATCCCCACCACAAAGACATTGCTCTGTTGAAAACAGCAATTTGCATCCTCCATCCTGCCTTCCAAGTAACAAACGTGGCTGACAAGGCCTAGTTGGTGTTGAAGAGTGTCTTTAAATTGGGTTTGCACTGCTTGTAGTGACTTTCACCCTAGATAAATCTATCAGAAAGATTTGGGTGATCATCCTGGAGGAGGTTGACATCCAGCATCAATTTTAGATTCTAAGGAAATTCGACTGGAGGTGCTGGCAAGTGGTATTTGATGAAGTTTGTTTGAGCCTTTTAATTGGGTGGTTTCAAGTTGAGTGTTGGTAGTGTCTCTGGACGAATTCTGTTATTCCTCATTTTGGCCAGCACACCCCATAGCATCTGATTCCACTACACTGTCTTCTGATACATAAACACACTCAATTCAAACTCCTCACACACATTCAAGGCACTACACAACTCAGGCCCCACCTACCTGAACAGTCACATCTTTTTCCACCAACCACCCAGACACCTCTGTTCTGCAGGATTCCTACTCGCAGACATCCACACACACACAGAACCAGATTAGGAGGGCAAGCGTTTTCTTACATAGCTCCTAAAGTGTGGAACAACCTCCAGCTCCACATCAGAGGCTCCTCTTGCTTTCTGTTTTTGCAAAAAGCTGCAGACCTGGCTTTTCACCTACCAGAGGCAGGGCTAGGCACACACACCTGCTCAGCACCACAATACTGTTGCGGGCGATAGTGCACTTTACACATACACATGACACAACATGCCAACATAACATGGCAGTTGGTATTAACTTGTTAGCTTGTACAGTGTCTGCATGCTTTTCTAATGTTTGAAAAAACAGTGCCCCAGGGCCATTTTGTATGTATATTAAGTGAGAAAAGGTGCATGGAAAACAAGAAAGGACTATAAGTAAACTTTGTCATTACATATCATATGGGCACCATGCACATTGATACACAGAGTTTGGTGATTTAGCCTTACAATGTATTCTACATAAATTCAGTTAAAGAAACAAAATGTTTATACATCATTTCATAAAACTTATTTAATCAAATTTCAATATAATAAATCAACCACTTGTAATACATATTACCAACATTCTCCATTACATATAATTTCAACAATGTCCAACTATTGATTATGTCTCTGAAGTCTATATATTAGCACAAATGTACATATTTGCAGGACTAATAATACAAACTATTCATCCCTGTGGGTAAATTAAATTGTTGGTCATGTTCCACGTAGCAATTTGCTGAAAAAGATGTAATTAAAGACAAATATCTAGTGACTATAGTCCTCATTATGTCTTTAGCGGTTCTAAAAGCGGACTGCCAAAGCTGTGGAGACATTGCCACCATCACACCATACTGTAAATTACTGTTCTTCCCATTCAAGCCCATATATTTTTGTTATGAAATAAGTTGTATCCTTAACATATTAGAGGAGACACTGGACCACTGGTAATAAGAAGTTAAGTATATATATATATATATATATATATATATTGATACAATCGACAATACACACCCACAATTTGAAATGACTGCCTTCCTTAGTGGTATTTGCATGTTTTTATTTATTTTCGGTTATATATGTAAGCATGGTATTGTAGGGAAGTCTTCCTTAAAAAGGAGTATTTTTCAAATTCAGTGATACAATTATCTTTCCATTCTAGTCACATTTAACAGAATATCTGGACATTGTCATATTCTTTCTTAATATTTTTGTATATCATTTATTATTATTAATTTGTCACACTTTCTATGATATGTACATACCATGGGGCCACAACACCACATTCCATCATTTGTATCATATTACTTAATAATCACTTGATATGAGGGTGCATTGAGATTTGGGTTTGAAACCACTTTTGCTGTAAATATTAGTGGGTATGCCATAAAGGGAAAAATACAACCCATCAACAGAACTGGTGTCAGTGCCATCACAGTCTAAAGATGCAAGTGTTTCAAATACTTCATTATCAATAATTAATAGGTTTTCAGGACAACTATTCACATATTTCTTACCCCTATTTACTTTTTGCTTTTAGCTATTATCAAGAAATATTTGTTAAGTTTTCATTTTAATCTAAAATGGTTAACATCAATGTGATTTTTTGTATAATTGAAGAAGCTTTCAGGGTAAGAGGAGAGGCCCAATTCCAAAACCCATCTTACCGCTTCACTTTTGGTGTAATCAGAGAAGATAAGGATGTTTGCCTCACCTCTGATTCTTCCTCTTTTCTTTCCTCTTTCACCTCTGGAGCAACCACATTGCTCTGCCTCTTGATTCAGTTTCTTGCTTAATCTCCAGAACTCGCACCTTCACCCTGCACAGCTAATTACTCCACATAATATATCATTGATGACATATTCTATGCCATTTTTCATATTCTCACTGCAACATGTGCAAAACAATTATTGATGAGACAACTGTGCATGGCGAGGGCACAAGTCACAGTTACCTTAGGGCAAGAGTTTTAGTTACTTGAAAGAACTCTAACTAGAACTGCTGAATTTCTATGGTTTTGCACGAGTAAATTCAGAACCTAACTGTAACATCCCTGTAACCTTTGGTATTTTCAGTGAATATATATATATATATATATATATGTATATATATATATTTACTGAAAAAAGTGGAGGTTACAGGGATGTTATAGTTAGGTTCACATTTTACACACACAAAACCAAGGAAATTCTGCAGTTACAGTTATACTTATTGTTATACTTGTATAAATAAACTATATCTTGTGGCCTAAAGTTACTTTGTGGCACAAATTATAGTTTCTTCAGCTAAGTTTATAAATGTAACTGTAACTACTGAATTTTTAAGGTTTTATGTGTGTAAAATGTGAACCTAACTATAACGTCACTGTAACCTTTGTTTTTTACCAGTGAATTTTTATGTTTTTTTAATGTAAAGTAATATATAATTACAATGGGTTACTCAAACCACCGTCGTGCACGGCCATCAGTTAGCTGTGCTTGGTGGGGGTTGGCCACAGGGCCTGCCCCAGTGGCCAACCCACCTGCATGCACCCAAACCTGAACTGTGCACGGCCTTCAGCCGTGCGGAACAGGAGGTTGTCTGCAGGGCTTCACCTAAGGCCAGGCCCTTCGGCCAGTCACCCACATGCAGGGTTTGTTGTGTGAGAGAGTGTATTTTTTTAATTGCTTTTCAGATCCAGAGATCCATTGCGAAGTTACACTGTGGGTCTACCGGTGAGTTTACATGTACTCTAGTATACACTCTAGTACCTTATCCTACTCTATTTAATGTCTCTCTCTCTCTCTCTATATATATATATATATATATATATATATATATATATATATATATATATATATATATATATATATATATGTACAAACTATTTCACAGAAGATGAGGGTACTCAAGATTGCATTAATCAATGTTTATTAAGTGAAGTGTTCTGTGGCTAGGATGTGTTTTGACAGCAAATCCATGTTCACAATAAAGTTGATTTGCTTTGTTGCCTAATCTCAAAAGGGACAAGTCCCCTGGAATTGTTGCTACCTCCATATTTTCCAAATCGACATCAGATTGTGAGTCTGAACTATCATGTGCAGAAGACAGATCATGCCCTCTTGAATGTTGATGCTGATATCTCAAGCCCTCATATTGTTGTTCAAATATATAGGTACTTCCTGACACACAGCCGATTTTATTCCATTCATATTTTTTGTGCTTTCTCTTTCTTAAGTTTGATCTCTTCCTCTCATTTACCCAGTGTATTATTTATATATATATATATATATATGTATATTCAAAATATTTCACAGAGCATGAGGGCACTCAGGATTGCATTAATCAACATTTACTCTGTGAAGTGTTTGGTGGCTATGATGCGTTTTGACAGAAAATATTTGTTCACAATAACATTTGTGCATTTTTTGCTATTTTGTGTTGACATCTTCATCCATTTAATTACATAACCATACAAAATATTAAAAATACTTTAAAAATACTTTACAAATGTGTTTGTATTCTCACAATTATGGTGGCAATATTTAAGTGACCTTCTGATCATCATTTACAGTTTGACATTAATGAAATTCATCAGTTACTATTGCAAATTGCAAATTTTTAATATTTCATTTATATCCAAACAACCATAGGTCAATAGAATTGTAAAACATTTGTATTTTATATGTTTATGTATAATATATTGTGTTTCATAGAAATGTGATTAGTTTACATTTATGTGTATAACCACCATACACCGGGGGGCAATTAACAATAACAAATTCCATATGAAATAATTATTTAAAATACTAAGGTCTGATCACATCATATTTTCAATCCAAAGCACATCGGCCCCAGTTTGCTACTATGTGTATACATGGTTGAAGCCCTTTACTAACGTCAGCTGTGAATTTGAATTATTTTCCACAATTCATTATATGTTTACGATGTCATGATATCTAAGAAAAATCTTCATTATAACTATGTTTCTACAGCTCAGCAGCTAGCTCTTCAGTTGTATTCAAACAATGTGATGTACAAGTGTCAAGATCTATTGCATGCTCAGAATCTCATCTGCTTTGTGTTTTTATCGTATCCGAACCTTTTGGTGGTTTTCTTACACAATGAACAAAAAAGAATGAAAGAAACTTTAGATCTTCGTGATGACAAAGTGTAAAATTTAATGCAACGGGATATGTTTAATCAAAATTCCTTATGCCTTTTATATGTTTATGAATGTGCTTATGCACCTGAAGAGTGGTTAGCCTCTATCTATGAAACAGCTTATAATTGTATTACATTTCTTTTCATAAGCAGTACTTCCCACATATTTTTTCTTACATGAATATTAATGTATGTAAATGGCAAATTGTGTTGTGCAGGTTTGGAATTTTTTTACCATGTGTATTTGGCCTAGACATGATATTTCAAAAAGCTATATGTCTGTACTATTCATATTACAGGCACTGCGCTTTTTTCATGTTTTGAAGCCATTTTTAAGGGATGGCCAGCCATCTGTGGATGATTTTCCCAAATTATTATGTACCAGGTAATCCCTAGTTGACTTCATTCTTTGGAATATTATATTTGAATTGTCTAGTATGCTGTTGCCTATACTGCTGCTTCCCAATGTTTTGTAACACTGGCTAATATATTAAAATAATTTGCAGCTAGTAAACCATTTCCTCACTGTTTTGTAACCGTTAAAACATTGTATCGATATGTTCAAAGTTGTAAATAGTCTGCAGTTCTTATTTTAGTGCTGCAAACAGAATGTTCATCAATTCACATTTTTGCATTTGACAATGTTTTCCGAATTGCAAGTGGGTAATCGCAAAATTTCTTTAGCAATACAGTATTTGTGTTCAAAGCATTCACAATTTGTGACTTCTTGCAAGATGATCTTTTGCACTTGCAAATTTACCACCAAATGGATGCAGGTGGTAATCAGGTGCAACCTACAAAACGGTACATAGAATGCTTAATTTCTTCACAGAATGGGTGCATTGTATGCTGTTTGAGGTGGGGACATAGAAAAAGGCAAGAGAGGATATATGCAGGTTTTCTGAAATTATATTGGAGCCATTCAATTTGTCCACTAGCCTGTTCAGAATGTTTTATAAGGAAATAGGAAAATTTAACACTCCTTAAATATACACGTATGGGTATAATAATGAGTGTGTAATAAACAGCATTGTAGCATGTTATTCAGGCAGTACCCATGATTTCCACATGTTCCACTTTTGTCGTGTGTACACCCCTCTGGATGCAGGACAGATTTGAGATAGTTTTCTTTTGGGTATGCAACATATAATCATTTTACAATTATGAAGATACCTTCATAATTTATGACATATTTGCAGGGAATCTTAAAATGTTTAATGTACTTTTATGTGACAGTACATATGCTCTTCACCCATGGATTATGACACCCTACCTACATCCTCATTGAGCCCGGGATCAAAGATATAAAAGCACACTGACAGACCCAGTCCGTTATAGAGATGGACTCCTGAAAGGATGCTATAGATGCCTACATAAGAGCAGAAGAGCATTGCAGTATGCAAAAGAGATTTCATGTAAAATCATTGCATGTTGTGCAGTGTTGCATAATGTAGCAACACAAAGAGACCTTCATGTAGCAAAGTTAGAGGACAAAAGTGATGAAGAAATACCTCCAACACGTCCACAACATCAAGATACAGATGCCAACAGAGCAGCAATTGATGGAAGGCATATTAGAACATTGGAATGTTGGCATGTCCATTGAAGACAATGGACTGCTGCTGGCTTTTACAGGCCGGTAAAAGCCCGCAGCGCCAACATTCCAATGTTCGCTTTGTTCACAGCAACAGCTGTGAACAAAGCCTCACGGAGCCCGAGGGGATTTAAATCCCCTCGGGCTCCGTGAACATTTTTTTTTTTTGATAGAACATTCTGCCCTGTGTGGCAGAATGTTCTAATAGCCTTAGAACCCGCCGTAGCGGGCTCTACCGGCTATTAAAGTCCCTCTCCCTTGTTAAATGCCCTCGCCTTCGGCTCGGGCATTTAACGCGGGGAGCGGGCCTTTAATAGCCGGTAGAGCCCACTATGGCGGGTTCTAAGGCTATATTAGAACACAATTCACCAACAACTACTTTTAAATTAAGGTTTTTGTATTATTTACATATTTGCCATCCACAAAGTATCAGTTTTAAATTGTAAGCAATATTTAGTTCTGTATTTTTCATAGAATACTGAAGATCAAGGTTACGCTTTCCTTTCAAGTAACGTTTTGCATTATTAAAATACAACTATAAACAAATCTTGTACAGATGTTATTTTTCTGTTGAAATTGTGCACACAAAATAAACAAAGAGGTAATACAACTTTTATAGCTTTACTGTCTTGTTCTATTTTTCTTTTATTGCTGTAACCCTATCACTATATATTGTTGGATTACTTGCATGTACATGTGAAGCTTGTCTAGAACTGAGTCTTAGAGTACCCCACTCTTCCACAGACAAACTGCTGTGGCCTAATGCCTCTTCACTTTCTTCAAGTACACCTCCCTCAGCACCTCTTGCATGTCTATTTTCCATTTCATCAAGCATGTTACAATTTTTTCCTAGGCCTTTAGTAACATCTTCACAAAAATGTAATAGTTTTACTTGTAAACCCAGCAACCTTCGAGATAGAAGACTTGTAGTGGTAGCAAGGTGAGCTACAGATCTGCCACAGCCTTGTATTCTATTGGTTAAATGTTTAAACCGATGTTGGCCATCACATCTATCAGCATGCATTATTCACCATAGTGTTGATAGGACCTCTGTTAATGTGTTGATTTCAGTGAATATAGCCTCATGTGACTCATAAATGTGTAAGAAACCAGATGTCATGGTTTCCTCAATGGCACTTAATTTTGTCTCAAAAGAACGCATTCCCCTTAGTTGCTGTTTTCCTACTTGCAGCATAGATTTCTCTATGTTTCGAAATGCTTGAGCAGGTTGTTTCTGCTTTTAAATTAGGAGGCAGCTCTACCCTTGGCCTTACATTAGCTCTGCGATTTCACAGCAATCTGCTTCCATAATGTGTCTTGTTGAAGGAGTAATATTTCGAACTATCTGTGGAGTTAGACATACTGGAGATCATATATATGTCATGGGGTTCATCTGGCAATTCTGAAGGTTCCTCTGCTTGAAAATGGCTCTAAGATGTTGAATAGCAGATGTTTCACCCATCTCTCCATCATCATTATTTTCAACATTATCATCTCCATGTTCAACACTGTCTGGGTCAGCGTGTTTTCTAGTGGGATATAACAGATATCTTTTTTAGGCGAGGTGTAAAATATATGTGATTGGCTGACTTGTTTACAGTAAAACTGCATGACAAATAATGCATTGCTGTGCCTCCAATAATACAGTGTTTCACAAATTTTGTGAATACGTTTTATTTTTCAATGTTTAAAGTATTAGAATTAGTAGAAAAGGTATGTGTGTTACAAATGATTCGTTTTACATTGCATTACTGGATTTGTTGTTCTCATTTTGTGGATAGTGTTAATGACTACATGAAAAGATAATTTGCATTTACGTTTGGAATATATATCTCACAAAGTGAATTAATATTATCTTATGATTAAAAAACACCCAATTAACTGTGTTTTTATTTGGTTCAAAATAAGGTGACTTTCTAACCTTTATTTGATAGTGGAAGATTTGATGTGTGGTTGTCTGTTACGCCAAACATTACTTCTGCTACATAGACACTTTGGGGGTCATTCCAGGGCCAATGACCGCGGAAGCACCGCCAACAGGCTGGCGGTGCTTCCTGGGCAATTCTGACCGCGGCGGTAAAGCCGCGGTCAGAAAAGGGAAACCGGCGGATTGCCGCCGGTTTTCCCCTGGCCATAGCGCCGCCATGGGGATTCCGACCCCCTTCCCGCCATCCTGTTCCTGGCAGTTCTTACCGCCAGGAACAGGATGGCGGGAACAGGTGTTGTGGGGCCCCTGGGGGGCCCTGCACTGCCCATGCCACTGGCATGGGCAATGCAGGGGCCCCCTAACAGGACCCCATAAAGATTTTCAGTGTCTGCTTTGCAGACACTGAAAATCGCGACGGGTGCCACTGCACCCGTCGCACCCCTTCAACTCCGCCGGCTCCATTCGGAGCCGGCTTCATTGTTGAAGGGGCTTTCCCGCTGCGCCGGCGGGCGGCCTTCTGGCGGTCGCCCGCCGGCCCAGCGGGAAAGTCAGAATGACCGCCGTGGTCATTTGACCGCGCTACGGTCTTCTGGCGGTTCCCGCCAGGCGGGTGGCTTCCGCCGCCCGCCGGGGTCGGAATGACCCCCTTTATGTCATGTCCTCTATTGGATTTGTAGGGGAGACAGATGAAGAATCACTGCCAGTATGGGAGCATCATGCAGTCTTTGTGCAAGCTTCTCTTTTGTGCGAGACCGTAAATCATACGAGCGCTTACACATTTCATTAATGGTGCACTGGTGACATCAACACCATTATTTCTTGGACTTTCACCCAGATTTTAATTTTTGTTGTCTTCAGCACAGTCAAAGATGTTTTCCCAAAAGATTTGTCATTGTTGGAGAGACATTCTTCTATTAAAATATCCAGTTCCACATCAGAAAAGGTATGTTTTCGTTTGTGTACTTCATCATCATTGATTTTATCTTGGCTGTGCATTGTAGCAACTCTACTATACTCTCCTTGCCCTCAGAGATGTGTGTTTTAAAAGTGCTAAACAGGCAACAAGAGACAGGTAACTCACTTCCTGTTTCCTGCTTATGAGGTCATCAAATGTAGTCTGTGCATCATTCCGAATTTGCGATTCTCTATTTGCCACTACTTCTGAATCGCAAAAATAGAATTGCTATTTGGAAATATGATTCAGAAGAAATTGCTATCTGAGAAAAATAACTTTTCGAACATTTAATTTACTGATTCTATAACTGCAATTTGCTATTTATCGAAATAACAAATTTATAAATTATGGGGGTCATTCTAACCCTGGCGGTAAAAACCGCCAGGGCGAATGACCGTGGTAGCACCGCCAACAGGCTGGCGGTGCACCGCTGGGCATTCTGACCGCGGCGGTTCAGCCGCGGCCAGAAACGGAAAGTCGGCGGTGTACCGCCGACTTTCCGCTGCCCTTGAGAATCCTCCATGGCGGCGGAGCGCGCTCCGCCGCCATGGGGATTCTGACACCCCCTACCGCCATCCTGTTCCTGGCAGGTCTCCCGCCAGGAACAGGATGGCGGTAGGGGGTGCCGCGGGGCCCCTGGGGGCCCCTGCAGTGCCCATGCCCAATGGCATGGGCACTGCAGGGGCCCCCGTAAGAGGGCCCCAAAAAGAATTTCAGTGTCTGCCCAGCAGACACTGAAATTCGCGACGGGTGCTACTGCACCCGTCGCACTCCAGCAACTCCGCCGGCTCCATTCGGAGCCGGCTTCATCGTTGCTGGGTCTTTTCCGCTGTGCTGGCGGGCGGCCTTTTGGCGGTCGCCCGCCAGCACAGCGGGAAAGCCAGAATGGCCGCCGCGGTCTTGTGACCGCGGTGCGGTCATTTGGCGGTAACCGCATGGCGGGCGGCGACCGCCGCCCGCCGCGGTTAGAATCACCGCCTATGTGTATGAACATAAGGCCTATAGATCCTTATTTTCGAGGCATCTGTGCTGTAAGTAGTTGTCAGGGAAGCTTAGAAACAGCAAGCGTGCTTGGTGCTGGTAGAGATTTCTGACCAAATTGACCACATTGGGTGGTGTCCTTAGAAGAAATTTTGTGGGGGAGGTTTTTAAGCTTAGTATTTGTAAGTAAATGCTAGTACCTTTTGTCTACCTTCAGGTGAGTTATCCTGAGGAAGAGGGAGTTGCTGTCCACAGAATGAAGTTAAAGGACATCACCCAGATGGCTACTATGAAGTGTGAAAATGCAATCTTGATCTGATTCACAATCTACCTGCACACATAAGTACAACATAAATATACGTTAGAGGACAAAATCACATCTGTGAGTCACAAGCCCAGAAGTGGTGGGATCTTGTCCTATCAAATTGGTTTTGTTTACGCTGAAATAGTACAATGGCATTTCCATGTGAGGAAATCTACTTCTAGAAGCAGGTTTTTATGCATTCCTGAGCAGCCCCGCTCGCAAAAGGTTTACAGGTGTTTTCCAACTATTTGACAGTACTTTTCCAGTCTGGAAAACTTTCAAATTTAGACCTGAAAAGGGAAAGAGTAAATTAATTTTTTGGATTGGGAAAAAGACAGCCCTAAAGCAGTTGGAAATGTATTAGAAGGTGTTTCTTCAAACGGAGAATATTGCCTTATGGAAAAAACAAGGGGCTAGATTTAACCACCTTGCGCCACATTACTATCATTCTTCTGACGGTAATGTGGCATAATGTTGGCAAAAACACGGTGCCATATTTACAAAGTGGCACAATGCACGCATTGCACCACTTTGTAAACCCTTGCACCACATTATGCTTGCACCAGGCAAAATGTATGCAAGGGGCGTTCCAGTGTTAGGAGGCCCAGAAAAATGGCACAGTGAAATCTATGAGATTCTATTGTGCCATTATTAGCGTCATTTTTAACGCCTGCTTTCCTTTCACTTTGTAGGATTAGCATCAAACTTTTTGGTGCTAATCCTGCAAAGAGCCAAACTTGCGTTAACATTTTTGATGCTAGTTCCCTAATGTGTGCCAAATCATAAATATGGCGCACACATGATGGCGTTAGGGGGACACAATGGGGCGCAAGAAACGTGGTGCATTATGACATGATGTGCCACTTTTCATAAATATGCCCCAAAGAATGTTAAGGTGGACTTTTGCACTTTTTCATACCTGTAGTAAAGGTAAAATGTACACTTGCTGCAGGTTCATATGTGAAAGAAAGTATGGAATGTGAGTACTCCTTGGAATTTGTGACACTTGAAGAATCACAGGGGGTACTCCTGGACTTTTACTCCAAACCTAGGCGTAAGAATACAGGTTTATATTTTCAACTTTTTTTCAGCATTTTGATAGTCAAGCTCTATGTTGTCAGGGCATGTTCTCAGTGAATAGACACAGAATTAAATAGAATACGGAGAAGAATATTGAATGTTTAGTTATAAACATCATTAAACAATGTTGAACTGTTTACTTACAAGCCTGTTGATTCAAAGAAGCCCTTAAATTGTATAATTGCATTAGAAAGAACATTCTTTTAATTTCAATACTATTTTTGTTTGTGTTGCTTTGAGTGACTACCAGTGATGAAGGCTACCAGATTAACTAAAACCAATTACTTTGCATGTCTTTAATACAGAAATCCTCCCAGGCATTTGATTTTTTTTTCCACAGCTGGCCAGATTATGATTAATTCAGCCGTAGGGTGACAACTCCAGTGGCACGATACAAATGAATCACAAAAAAGGAAGACAGATTGTCAGAAAACATGAAGTTTCTTTGATTTTGCCATAGGTTTATTGCTGGAAACAAATATTTACAGCACAATTTATTGCAGCAAGTTTGGGATAACTTTCTCCTTACCCTTGATATGACAGACGCGGGTGCAATAAGCAAGCGAGAATATCCTTTAATGTAATTGATCCGATTGTTATCTAAAATGAGTTTTTGCAGTGGAGAGAAAAACGCATTTAAAGCTATTTACAGTTCTGAGTAAAACCATGACAAAACACTTATATCCTGTTTATATTGTTTAGTGCCCCCCACCCCAAGATCAGTTCATCCTCTCTAAAACTTTGCTCTACAAAAACGGGTGTCTAAACTTCAACCCCATCGGTCTGAGGATGTATAAATAGCTGAACCATGTCCTGAGTGATGTAATATGTGAGGTCATAAGCAGTGCATTGCGAGGGCATAAATGACAGTTATCTCAGGTAACTATAACTAATTTCTTTGTGTGTGTGAAATCTGAGCCTAAATATAACATCCCAGTAAACTGTTTTTTCAGTGACTATATATATATATATATCATGGTCCCAGGTAGTCCATAAAGGGCTTTGTAATTAAAATTGAAATAAAATAAAAAAATAAAATAAAGTTAAAAAGTTGGGACCGCAGGAAAGCCCTTGAGGGCTCCCCCCACGCTCCCTACTTTTTTTTTTTTAATACAAAGCCCACAAAGGGCTTAAAAAAAAAAGGAAAAAAAAGAAACCCCCTCTAGCTCATTGTGAAGGTTGCAGACTTTCACATTGATCTGTGGGGGTTTGAGGCCAGTTGGAATCCTTTCCTTTTTTTTAATAAAAAAATTTATACTTTTTTAAATAATTTTTTTTTGTTAAATCCAACAAAAATATCTCAAGTATATGAGAAATTAAAACCCAAAAAAACTGTCTTTCTTTCTTTCTGCCTGTCTTTCAATCAATTTCTCCCACTCACACACCCACTTAGACACTTACGCACCCACACAGATCCACTCAGACACTAATTAACCCACTCACAGACTGACTCAGACACTCATGTAGCCACTCACAGACCCACTGACACCCTCATGCAGCCACTCTCAGACCCACTGACACCCTCATGCAGCCACTCACAGACCCGTGCACAGAGTGACGCACCCACTCAAACACTGATGTACGGCCTCTCACACCCAGATAGACAATCTGACATGCACTTTCACCCCCCGATACACCCTCTCACACCTATTCTCACACCCAGAGAAGCTGCAACTAACTCCCGCCATGCACAGCGAAAGGGCTGTGTATAGCATGGGTTTGGGTGGTTGGAGGTTGTTGGCTGCAGGGTCTGGCTGCAGGCCAGGTCTAGTGGGCAACCTCCCATGTGCATGGGTGAATGACATGCATGGTTGGGTGATTATAGGGGGTTGGCTTCAGGGCCTGGCCATTATAGTTAGGAAATAGATTTTTTTTTAAACATAGAAATTCACTGAAAAAACCAAGGGGCATATTTATACCCCAATTGCGCTGAATTTGTGTCATTTTGTTTTACGCATATTCGGTGCAAAACTAACTCCATATTTATATTTTGACGTTAGACCCATCTAACATCAAAATATTGGAGTTTGCACCATTTTTTAGATGCGTGAACCTACCATGCGTCAATGAGATGCAAGGTAGGTGTTCCCATCTAAAAAATGGTATTAACCCCTTAGCCCCATATTTATCCCCCCATGCTAAAATGACGCACGGGTGGGAGGAGGGGCTAAATTATTGTGCAAAGTCTGCTTTGCACCATTATTTAATGCCTGGGTCAGACCAGGCGTTAAGGGAGCTGTGGACCCATTTCCATGGTTAAACACCATGGAATGGTTCCACAGGGGCCTTCTCAAGCCCCAGGAACAACCCCTCCCTCACTAGAGGGACACCGGAGGATGGGGGACCAACTTGGGGCCTTCTGCATGGAACAGGGTGCAATGACCATGCCCAGGGGACCCTGGTCCCCTGTGCTGGCCATTGGGGTGGTGGGCATGACTCCTGTCTTTTCTAAGTCATGTGGTATGGATGGTTTTGCATCAGAAAATGACACTAGGCTGGTTAGAATAATCTTTTTTGACTTTAACCAGCCTAACGTTATTTTTTGGTGCAAACCCCCTTCTCCCATACCGCCATCCCCACCCGGCTAACATAATTTTTTTACGGTAGCCCACCCTTTGCACTGGCTTGCCCCATTCCATAAATATGGCACCTGGCTAGTGCTCAGGAATGGCGCAAGCCGGTACTAAACATTTTGGTGCAAAACTGTGTTAGTGCAGTTTTCCACAAAAAGTATAAATATGCTCCCAAAAGTTATAGGGACATTATAGTTAGGAAATAGAGTTAAAAAAAGACTGAAATTCACTGAAAAAAACAAAGGTTATAGGGACGTTATAATTAGGTTAACACTTCAAACCAACAAAACCAGTGAAATTCAGCCGTTATAGTTAACTGAGCAAACTATAACTTGCACCCTCATAATGCATTGCTCATGACCTCACATATTACCCCACTGATGGCATCTAAAATGACATCAGTGATGATATCACTGATCACATCATCCAATATGTGTAAATGCCTATATCAATGTATGAATGGCTATGTGAGTGGTTGTGTGGTTGGGTGACTGGTTAAGTCATTTGCTGTATGGAACATTGAGTGCATCTATAAGTAGGTGTATGGGTTAGCAAGTCATTGTGTGAGTAGGTGTATTTGCTGAGTGGGTGTTTGAGTGGCTGTATAGGCGAGTGAGTGGGTTTCAGAGTGGTTATCTGGGCAAGTGAATGGATGTCATTGTATTGGTGAGTGAGTTGGTGATGCAGTTACTGAATGGGTGAGTGAGAGGGTGTGTGAATGGCTCTAAGTATGAGAGTAGCTGTGCCAGTCACTTTATGTGAGAGTGAGTGGGTGTATGAGTGTCTCTTTCCTAAAGTGAGCGGGTGTGTCAGTTTTTATATGGTGAGAGAGTGGATGTGTGAGTACTTTTGTTGGTGAGTGACTGGGTGTGTGAGTGGCTACATAGCTGATTTACTGGGTGTGTCAGTGTCTGTACATGTGATTGACTGGATGTGTGAATAGTTGTATAGTTGAGTGATTGGGTGTGTATGTCAGTGTATTGATGAGTTAGTAGCTGTGTCAGTTACTGAATGGTTGAGTGTGGGTGTGTGAGTGGTTGTACAGATGATTGACTGGATGTGTCAGCAGGTGAGTAATCTATTAATGGATTCTTAGAGCAATTGTAACAGTATATTAGTGGGAGTGTGAGTGGGTATATAGTTGTATGAGCTGGTGTATACCCACATGTACAAGTGTGTGGATATGTCAGTTAGTACTGTGTGCTTGTGTGGATGAGCTCATCAGTGATGTCATCAGTGGTGTCATTTTAGATGCCATCAGTGATGTCACTGACCATGTCACGAGAGATGTAAATATGTGAGGTCATAAGCAGTCCATTATGGGGGTGCAAGTTATTGTTAGCTCAGTTAACTATAACTATAACTGCTGAATTTCATTGGTTTTGTAGGTTTTTAATAAGTGTTAACTTAACTACAACGTCCCTGTAACCTTTGTTTTTTTCAGTGAATATTTATATGTGTGTTGGACCTGGCTTTTTGACAGGGCCATCCCCAAACTTTTTGCCTCCTTCCTCCTATTTTTTCTGACCTGTTGTTGGCTTTTGACCTCTGGGCACTTTACCACTGCTAACCAGTGCTAAAGTGCATATGCTCTCTGTGTAAATTGTACTATTGATTGGTTTATCCATGATTGGCTATTTAATTTACTTCTAAGTCCCTAGTGTTGTGCACTATATGTGCCTAGGGCCTGTAGATTAAATGCTACTAGTGGGCCTGCAGCACTGGTTGTGCCACCCACTTCAGTAGCCCCTTAACCTTGTCTCAGGCCTGCCATTGCAAGGCCTGTGTGTGCAGTTTCACTGCCACTTCGACTTGGCATTTAAAAGTACTTGCCAAGCATAGAACTCCCCTTTTTCTACATATACGTCACCCCTAATGTGTGCCCTAGGTAACCCCTAGAGCAGTGCTGTGTGGGTAAAAGGCAGGACATGTCCCTATGTAGTTATATGTCCTGGTAGTGTAAAACTCCTAAATTCGTTTTTACACTACTGTGAGGCCTGCTCCCTTCATAGGCTAACATTGGGGCTGCCCTCATACATTGTTGAAGTGGCAGCTGCTGATCTGAAAGGAGCAGGAAGGTCATATTTAGTATGGCCAGAATGGTAACACAAAATCCTGCTGACTGGTGAAGTCGGATTTAATATTACTATTCTAGAAATGCCACTTTTAGAAAGTGAGCATTTCTTTGCACTTAAATCTTTCTGTGCCTTGCAATCCACGTCTGGCTAGGTTTCGTTGACAGCTCCTTGTGCATTTACTCATACACACCCCAAACACAGGGTACTCAGCCTCACTTGCATACATCTGCATTTTGAATGGGTCTTCCTGGGCTGGGAGGGTGGAGGGCCTGCCCTCACACAAAGGACTGCCACACCCCCTACTGGGACCCTGGCAGACAGGATTGACCTGAAAGGGGACCTGGTGCATTTCTTAGCCACTCTTTGAAGTCACCCCCACTTCAAAGGCACAATTTAGTATAAAACAGGGCCTCTGCACTACCTCATCAGACACTTGCTGGAGACGAACCCTGATCCAGAAACTACATCCTGCCAAGAAGAACTGCCTGGCTGCTCAAAGGACTCACCTGTCTGCTTTTCTACAAAGGAGTGCTGTCTTGCTGTTGGCCTGCTGCCTTGCTGAACTCTTGTCTGGCTGTAAAAGTGGTCTCCAAGGGCTTGGATAGAGCTTGCCTCCTGTTCCCTGAAGTCTCAGGACCAAAAAGACTTCTCTTTTTCATTTGGACTCTTCGTGCGCAGAAAATTTCGACGCACAGCTTGTTCCACGGCAAGAATAACGCCGCACACCGACGCTGATATACGCGACGCCTTCGGGGCGACCGGAACTTCGACGCACGGCCTCGCAAGGACAACGCCGCCCGACTTCCAGAGGGGAAATCGACGCGACTCCTGTTGTGAGAGCGAAACTTCGACGCACAGCCCCGCGGAACGACGCGCAGCCGGAAAACAAGCAGGAAAATCCACGCACAGACCCCGGGACATCTGGTAATCCCGCGACCCACAGAAAGAGACTGTCCGCGTGCCGGAAAACGACGCCCGACTTCCCCCTGTGAAAAATAACGACGCAAGTCCGTGTGTGCTGGGGAGAAATCGACGCACACACCATTTTTTCACATATCTTTTCTTCTGCGGCCCCTTGCGGAGATTTTCCACTCCAAACCAGGTACTTTGTGCTTGAAAGAGACTTTGTTTGCTTTTTAAAGACTTAAGACACTTTATATCACTTTTTAGTGATATCTTGACAAATTCATATTGCATCTTTGATCGTTTTGACCTGCAAATACCCAGATAAATATTATATATTTTTCTAAACACTGTGTGGTGTATTTTTGTGGTGCTATATTAGGGTATTGTATGATTTATTGCAAAATGCTTTACACATTGCCTTTTAAGTTAAGCCTGACTGCTCGTGCCAAGCTACCAGAGGGTGGGCACAGGCTAATTTTGGATTGTGTGTGACTTACCCTGACTAGAGTAAGGGTTCTTGCTTGGACAGAGGGTAACCTGACTGCCAACCAAAAACCCAATTTCTAACAATGTGCATATATATATATATATGTGTATATCTATCTATATATATATATATATATATATATATATATATATATATATATATAGATAGATAGATAGATAGATAGATAGATATACACATACATATATATATATATATATTCACTAAAAAAACAAAGGATATATATATATATATATATATATATATATATATATATATATGTATATATATATATATATATATATATATATATATATATACCAAAGATTAAAGGGACGTTAGTTAAAGGTAACACTTCAACTTCAACCAGTGAAATTCAGCAATTAATATATATATGTGTGTATATATATATATATATGTATATATATATATACATATATATATATATACACACATATATGTAACCTTCACTTTTTCAGTGAATACACATATATATATATATATATATATATAAACATTATAGTTAGGTTCTGAATTTACTCGCACAAGACTGTAGAAATTCAGGAGTTATAGTTATCTGAGCTAACTATAACTTGCCCTCACATAATGCACTTCTTATGACCTCACAAATTACATCACTCATAACATGGTCAGTAACATCACTGATGACATCATCCACACAAAAAGTCATACACCCACTCATTTGCTCATACAAACCCTTCTGTACCCATACACACACAACTACTCACATACTTATTCAAGGTTGCAGAAAATTAGTGATATACAGACATTCATTCAGTCAAAGAGCCACTGACACAACCACTCACTCACCTGTTCACTACTAACTGAGGTACTGACAGACTCATACAGTTACTTACACGCACTCATACACACATACGCCTGCTGACATCCATTCATACACTCATACAATAACTCATGCAGCCCATTAATAGATCACTCATTTAGCGACACATCCATTCAATCAGCTGTAGAAGCACTGACACACCCACACACTCACCATATAGTTACTGACATAGTCACTGACTCATCAGTACAGTTACTTATACATGCAATCACTCAACTATCCAACTATTCACACACCAACTCACTCACAAGAACAGACACTCACATACCCACTAAGTCACCCATGCAGCCACTCACAGAGCCTTTCACTGTCCAACACAAGTTCTCACACATCCACTCAGTATTCTATCTAACTACTGACACACCCACTCCGTTTAGGATACAGGCACTAATACACCCACTGACTCTCCTATACAGTCACTGATACAGCCACTCAGTTATACTTACAGCGATTCAGACACCAGCTGAGTCATTCATACAGTAACTGGCCCACCCAGTCACTCACCAATAGAGTGACACTCATTCACGTACCCAGACAAGCACTCTGACACCCACTATCATACATTGACAGTCACCCACAGACTCACTAACTAAATGAAATGAAGCTGCTCACAGTCACTTACTTACCCATACAGCAACTTACACATCCATTCAGTCTCCCATACAGCAAATCATTCAACCACTCATTCATCCATAGACCAACTCACACACCCATTCACACATCGATACAACCACTTACACTCACTGGATGATGTCAACAGTGATGTTATCAGTGATAGCATATGAGAGATCATCAGTGATGTCATCAGTGATGTCACTGACCATGTCATGAGTGATGTAATATGTGAGGTCATAAGAAGTGCATTAAGGGAGAGCAAGTTATATATAGCTCAGGTAATCATAACTGCTGGATTTCAACAGTTTTGTATGAGTGAATTGTTTTTTCAGTGAATTTCTAAGTTTAAAAAAAAATTATATTTCCTATCTATAACGTCACTCTAACCTTTGTTTTTTTTTAGTAAATGTCTCTGTTTTTTAAAATTCTAATTACTAACTATAACGTCCTTGTAACGTTGTTTTTTTCAGTGAATTTCTGAGAGTTTTTTTTCTATTTCCTAACTTTAATGTCCCTTTAACCTTTTCTATTTGTATTGAACTTTTAAAGCTTGTTTAAGTGTATTTTAAAACTATAACTTGTGATTAATGTTTGGGTTTTTAGGCAATTATAATTGTTTTCTTATACATACTTAGAGATGAACCCCAGATGTCTGGGGAAAAAAGTGTTAGGAATCCTTTCATTAAGTTCTCTGCCACAATGAAATACACCAACCCTGTAAAGTGTTGCAAATTGAATGGAAGAGGCCCAATAATTCTTATAAAGGTGCTGCTGATACTGTTTTATACTTTATTTAGTATTTACACAGTTCTAAAGTAGTATTGTAATATTATTATTATTTTTCAATTAATTTTGGAACCATGGCATCATTCACAGCTCCACAGAAGCAGACTGGCGAACCTCTATGGTTTCTGTTCCGATCATGTGACTGAAATGAATCCGCAGTTCAGATCCGCGAATTCGCATTCGTTTTTTTTAAAGAAAATTACAGCGTGCACCGCATTCTTGTCCATATAAACAAAAGACTGAACATATTTACAACTCACTAACATATTTTATTTATTTACAACAGAACACAAAACTTACATTACAATTTTCATGGACCCGTGAGTCCAGTTCAGAACTGTGCAGCCGCTCGATGTGTGAAGAGCAATCTGGCATTATATTGGTTACTTTTGAACCACACTTAGGGGCATATTTATGAAACGTTTTGCTGCACCTAGTGCAGTGCCACTTTTCTTGAGCCCCTTAGCGCCCCCTTATGCCACCATGGTAGCGCCGTATTTATAATATTGTCACAATTTGTGGCGCGGGTCTGTGATGCTAGTCTGGCACTTTGCAGGACCAGTGCCACAAATTATGACGCTAATCCTGTGAAGCACCCAGATGCCCATAGTAATCAATAGGAGCCTCTTTTTAACACCTGCACTTAGCAGGCGTTCAAAAATGCAGATAAATAGGCGCAAAGGAATCTCATGGATTCCTTTGCACCATTTTTACACCCCCCCCAGGGCTGGAACCCCCCCCTTGCATACATTATGCCTGTCGGAGGCATAATGTGGCACAAGGGGTTACAAAGTGGCGCAATGCAAGCATTGCGCCACTTTGTAAATATGGTGCATGAAAAATGCCACCTTAGCACCACATTTGCATTGCAATAAATGCCACATGTGTGATTCAAGGTGGCCATAGGGGATTATAAATATGCCCCTTAGTTTTCGGTAGGGCTGCTCCCTAAAACAGTTAATATTCTGCCAGCTCTTATGGGAGAAGCATCTCAGCTGTGATGCTCCTGCTACAGAATTTACCAGAAAATTTGAAGGGAGTGCTCCATCACCACCGGCACAGTCTCAAGATAATCCTGAAGAAGATGATTCTCAACAGGTCCCTTCTTCATCTAGAAAAGAGAGTAATGTATGGAAATTGTTTACCATAACTAGTGGGGTAAAAAAGTCAACCCAAGAATTGTGAAATGCAACCTCTGTGAAAAAATCTCTCTTGTGGTATATCAAAGAAATACAGCCACGGAACGTCAAGTATGTGGAAACATCTGTGCACAATCCACAAAAGGGCATACCGATGAATGATGAGAGAAAAAGAACTGACACATTTTGATGCAGAACCGAGTACGTCATCATCTAGCCAAGCTACTGCTCAGAATATCAGTATGCCCGCGACTTGCACCAAATTAGGTCAAATGGTAATATCCTGCAGCATCTGCCATACTCTTGTTGTTGCAAAAGTTAAAAATGTCAACGACTTCTTTTTGCAGGTCAAAAACCACTATTGCTATTTTTTTCACAAGGATTTTCGTCAAACTAACTGATATTGCACACTGTTGTGCTTTCATAATGCAAAAGTATTGCATTTAAGTTTTTTCCCAAGTTTCCGATACATTTTCTGAAAACAAAAAAATTAAAAAGCTGTTCAATCAAAAACTACAAAAAATGGTTCTTGTTAAAACCACCACTGAATCAAACAAAGAGCTGTGTTCGATGTCAATGTACATGATAGTGTCTCCCTCTATGTTCGAATAGAAGTATTACTAAATAACTGGGTTTGTGAGTTTTTTCATTAGTGGCTGCCTGGGTCTCTCAGTGGATGCATCAGTGTGTATCTCGGTGTGTTAGTGTGTGTATTAATGTGTCTCTGAATGTCTTAATCTATACATCAGTTTGAATCTAAGTGTGTCAGTGTATGTAATCATGTGGGCCTGGGACAGTGCATGCATCATTTTGCATTTGGATGTGTCAGTGTATGCAGTAGTATCTGTATGGCTGTATCAGTGAATGTATATTTGTACATGTCTGTGTTAGAGTATGTATTCGTTTTTGCCTGGGTATTTCAGTGTATGCATCCAATTGTGCTTCTGTGTGGTAGTTTATACATCAGTGTACTTCTAGGTGTGTGAGTGTCACTCTATTAATCTTTCTCTCTCCCTGGGTGTCTCAGTGTATACATCACTGTACATCTGAATGATCCTCTGAATACATCAGTGTCTACTTGGCTGCATCACTGCATGCACCAATATGTGACTAGATCTTTCAGTAGATGTATAACTGCATCTCTATATGTATCAGTATATGTACAAGAGGGTGTCTGGATGTATTACTGTATACATCAGTGTGTGCCTGGCTCTCTCAGTCTGTGGATAAGAGTGTATCTCTGTGTCCCACCACTTGCATTACTGCATACCTTAGTGTCTCAGTGTATATGTCAGTGTATCCCTGGATGTGTCAGTGTCTGAAATTTACTTCTACAGTTTCATCAACACACGTGCCATTTTAAGATCCCATGATCAGCATTGACAACGGCAAACTATCTACACGTACTTACCATAAACCAACAGATCGTAATAGTTTGCTTCTTTATGACAGTCACCATCCCAAACGTTTGTGTGATAACTTGCCTTTTGGCAAATTTCTACGCATATGACACAATTGTAGTTCATCACTGGTTTTTGAGACTCAAGCTAGTGACCTTCAGTGTAAACTACTTGAACGCCATTATCCACCTAAAATTTTAATTTAGCCCGCAAAAGGGCTAAAAACAACCACCGGGATGTCCTTTTGAGAACTATTGAAAAGGTTCCACAAACCCGCTTAACTTGTGTGTCAACGTATACCCCATTATCTAATAACATCAAAAAATTGATTAATAAAAGATGTTCTATTCTAGCAAGCAGTGGTACTTGTATCCCTAAACCGTTATTTGTATTTAAGCGAATGGCCAATATCAAAGATATGGTGGTTCACACCCGTCCAACAGTTAACCGTGACAATTCCGTACAAACAACATTGTGGAACCTCCCCCCAATTGTAGGCCATTTTCCATGTGGCCAGTGTAATGTCTGCCCTTTGACCAAACAACTTGAGACGCTAGCTTTGGATCCTATCGGAAGATGGCGCCCCAAAAAACATACCAATTGCAATACTCGCAATTGTATCTATATGATCACTTGCCCATGTGGTCTACGATACATTGGCATGACCACTAGACCAGTTAAATTAGGAATCAATGAACATCGGAGTAATATTAGATGTGGGCGTGTCACCACCAAACTCTGTGCACATTTCTTAGGAACCCCCCACAACCCTGATGACTTATAGTGGGTGGTCCTGGACGCACCAAGAATTAGCTCTAAGATTACACGTTCGCTATTCAGGATTGAACAGCGTTGGGTCTACAAATTGGGGACGAGTATACGTGGGTTGTACAATGAAATACCTTGGATCAGTCTCTCTGGTAAATTACATTTGACCCTTTGAATGTGGATACTCCTCTGTTAAATTGTGCTCTTTTGACCTTTGTTTCATTTTTTCCATTAACTATTGCCATATAGCCACAATGAGGGAATTTGAAATGGACAAATCCTTTTTGAACGGGGGTCATCATCGTATGTGAACCATTTATAATCTACCATTTTGGCCTGACAATAGTATTGATATTAATTAGGTTGTTGTCCCCCCCTTTTATTTGACTAATATGTGTCTTGCCCCTTTTTATAGACTGATTTACTACGTGCCTTGGTGTTTCTCCCCGTTTTAATATGACTCTTTGCAGTAACACGTACAATAGCAAGGACACGCTGGCTATTCCTGCGATACTGTGTGCATAATGAGATCTCGAGTCCTTTCCCCATGCCAGTGACTCCTGACGGAGAGGGTTTCCCCTCCGTCTTCTATTTTGTCAATTACCTGGATGCGTGTGATCCGGATAACGGGTTGACTTCCAGGTTTCGCTGCGTCTAAAAAACACTCCGGCAGCGCTCCACTTTCTAAGTTTGGGAGCACTGCCGGAGGATAGATCCAACAGCGTGGACCATTTGCTTAAATGTAAGTACCTGCATTTTGACATGGTTGCCGGCCACACAATTTCTTTCGAGGCCGGCAACTTCAAAATAGACCTGTGTTCCTCTTTTCCTTAGAAGCAGCATTTCAAGCCCCACTTCGCTGCACATTACAGCATGTGTTCTAATTAGAGGACACTTGATATTTTTACATCGTTGAGATTTGACACTGATGTCGATGTTTTTGGGCGAATTTCCTTTCTTACTTTAATTGACCACACAGCTATGACACATGATAATCTTTTGATATTCTCAGTCTGTGTTAGTGTAATTTACTATTACGCCGTCACTACTACTTTGGATTCACTTTTTTACAGATGTTGTTTTGTTGCAGTGGGTGCTGGTCAATGTTCTATCATTACTTTGATGATTTGTATGGGTCTGTATGTTGATATGTTATCTGGTTTATGATTACTGTTCCAGATAGTAACAGCATCAGTCCGAGGCGTGTGCTTTCCCAAGGAGCCACATTTCATAATTTGGGAAGGTAAGACTCAGTTTCAGTTCCTTTTACCACTGAGCACTATCTCCACCTACTCACACTGTTTGCCATGAATTGGGTAATTAACAGTACTCCGTTTTAGATACATACTAAATTATACCTTGTTTTAAAGGGCGACCTGCACTTTTATTTTTGACTGGGCAAACAGTTGGCTTAAAGGAAGTGATTGTTCCTTAGTTTATTCACTAGGATGACGTAGCATTATCTATATTCTTGGTTATAGGAGAAGTTACATTTTGGTCCTGATGAAGCGTCGAGGGATCTGGCTGGACCACTAGACCCGAAACATGTTGACCCTAGATTAGAGGTTCTAAGATAATTTCAGGCCTCCCATTCATTTGTTCTGAAAGTGACTGAGCATGACCACTTATACTTCACTTTCTATTTATTTTTAACCTTGGCCTAAACCTTATATTTGCTGAATAAATTGGTGATGTGATTTGAGGTTTAGAGCCAATTTTAGTCTTTCTCCTCCTGATTGTTTAGTGTCTGCAGACAGGCATTGTCCAAAATCAAGTCAATTACGGCAGTCACTATAAAAGAACTCCGGCAAAGAGCCCCCTTCTGGGGAGCCCGTCAGACATTGCAGCGCCGGTCTGACGAGGAGTATTCCCGATGATGAAGCATGACATCCATTGCGATGTGTGAGGGCTCTTGCTCCTAGAGAGTTAGATCTCCTTGTCTTTTTTCTGGAACAGTGTACTCTACGGTTTTTGCGATTAACTGTTTTGGGAGACTGTACACTGGATCATCAATCTCCCTGTCCCTCTCTCGTTGTTTAACCTATACATCACTGTCAACAATGTATTATAGTGTATGCATCACAGTGCACCTGGGTGTCTCAGTCAATGCATCAGTTTCACTTGGTTGTCTCAGTGCATGCAGCCGTGCATGCCAAGGTGTGTCACTCTACTCATTAGTATGTTTCTGGGGATGTTAGTCCTTGCATCACAGTGTGCATAGGTGCGTCAGTGTACAGATCATATGTGCCTAGGTGTGTCAGTGTATGCAGCAGTGTGTCCCTGATTGTGTTATTAAATCTATCCATGTGATCCCTGGTGTATGGCTTGGTATTTTAGTATCTGCACTGGAGAATACACAAGTGACTTTATGACTATTTCACTAGATACAAGACTGACTGCATCTTTATCTTATTAGCGATATAAGTACCATATTTTCTAGTAGCTTGCATATGTACCTGGGCATAGGCCTCTACGACCTTTCATCTTAGTCACTAAAACTCAGAACAACATGTTTCATCTTTTAATAAAAATACACTCTCTTCTAAAGTCTACATGCATCTCACTTAAAGGATGACTTTTCTTACAACACACAGTATAAACCTACTTAAACACATTTTCTAATATCAAGTTTACTTAAAAATAAAACTGTGTACCTATGCTCACAATTAGTACCCTAAACCATATTTAAACCACAATTTATATAAATAAGAATCTATATTATCAATACACAAAACTACATATTGCATTCAGTATATTACATACTAAACACATCTCTCACTGCAGCCTATGTACTTAAATTCCCTATGTCTGCATCAATATACATATGGTTGTTAATGTCTCTAGATGAGTATATGTCTCCCTTTAAATTTGTATTTTTTTCTATCTCCTTATCAGTATACATTAGGTAATGTACATATACCTTAACATAGCAAGTGCACTTTTGAAACAATACAAATTAAAAACACTTTTTTTCTCTTCTATTGACACAGCAACCTCCTCTTTAGCCTACCTGACCCCTTTACCTTCTGCAGCAAAAAAAACATTTAATCTGCTCTGACCCAAACCTTTTTCATACCTTTTTAAGTAATATACTTCACTCATATCAATGTCTAACTCATAGTGAAATAACCTCTATCATCTCTCAATACATGTGTGACTCTCTATATGAATTTAACATATAGATACCCATTTCTGTACCGACAAGCACATTACATTTCTAGAACTCAATATGACATTTTTAACCATTAAATTACTCATTAGTGCATTCTCCTTAGTAGCTTCAGCATACAAGAGGAATCATTTTAATATACTGATAGAACATCCATGAAACACCTTATCCAAGTTCAGTAAACCAATCACAAGCTCCCTTTCATCTTAATACAATGTTCTACAACTTCTTACTAGTTTGTATAGTTAAGCCTTTGCAGGGCTCCTGAAAAGTTAGCCAATAGGATGTGAGTTTCGCAAGATCCACTGCAGTGATCAGAGCGCCACCCCCCTGTATGAGATTCTTGGGTGATCCGTGGATCAAGAGGGAAGTTCAGAAATTAGTTTTTGATCTTATAAATAAAGCACATGAATATAAACACTTTTTTTAGAACACAAAGCCAAATCCTAACATTACATAATCATTATGAATCATTACTGCCTCAATATATATAGTAAAACAAAGTCACATTCTTTTCTTTTTTTTATTGCCCTCCCTCTTGTGCTCCTCTAGCTCTGTTACCATGGTTTCACAGTCTGCAACATTTTGCTGCACCAGATCACGATTCCATAACAGTTTCTGACTAGAGCATGCTTAGTTTCAAGCCTAATTTAGCAGATGTGGTTCAATCTTTCAGAGTAAACATATCACACCTATTTTTACTGCTTTCCAATTTTTCTAAACCCAATCCAACTTATACTTACAATTTACATAACCTCACTACCTACCTTCACCCAAAAAATATCTACAACAGCTAGTGGAATCACTTCTTCCAGAGTGTACCTACTTCCCTCCATTTCAACTGATTTTCATTTAATAACAGACTCATTCAGCTGCAGCCATCTCCCGTGTGCTTCTCCAGATTACCTCCAAGATGCTCAGAGTGTGTATTGTGGGTCACATTTTTGTGTTTTGGGCCAGAGAGAGTACAAAAAGAAGTGGTATTGACAGTGACCTAGGCTTGTCTAATGTGGATATTATTTGGATTGGCCAGAGAGGGTTAAAGTGGCATCAATTACTTCTATTGGTTAAAACGATTAAGGATTGCCAACATCCAGACCTTATTATTGTACACTGTAGTGGCAATGACTTGACTGTAGTCACAGGAGTTGGTTTCGGAAGTCCTAATGAATGAAACCTTTGGAAAATTAGTGACACTCTTCCCACACACTGCCTTTGTTTTTTCAAACAGTTGCCAAAGGCAGAAGTGGAACTGGTCAACTCAGTTCTGCCCACAAATAGAGAAATCCAGGAAACATATCAGTGAAACTGTTTCTGCCTTCCTCAAGGACCATAACATGATTTCTATATACTACAGCAACTTACGATTTGATATGGAGGGTATATACAGAAATATCGGAAATGTCGGAAATGTCGGAGTTCATCTAACAGAATAAGGCAACAAACTTCTCCTGCATAACGTCAGAGACTGTATCCTCTATCATGTGTAGTAATCACCTACACATTGTAAACACAAAGGCTCTTTTCAGAAAAAAAGGGCAATCTGCAGTACAGAATTTAGCTTTGTGCCAAATTTGGTTTAATTCCATACAGTAGTTCGGGCTGTAGGCGCGTCTAAAGGTCCTATGGAAAAATTAATGGGGAAAACATGTTTTGGGATCCCCTTTTTTCACAGCACCTGCTTGACAAATCACCCTGACACTTTCCAGACAGAAGCTGAACTTAGCAAAGTATAATTGTTTTAATAAATTGTGAAGATTCATCAGATGGCGCCAAAGTCATTAGCAAAGCAAAAACCGCTTTTTCTATAGAAACTAGGTCCTAACTATAACTACCTACTGACAACTGCCAGTAGCTGATATATATGTACATATATATACATTTTGTATATATATGTATATAGGTAGATATCTATCTATCTATCTATCCATATATCTACCTATCTATCTATATATATATATATATATGTGTATATATATGTCCTTCGGCCCATCCCCTACATATGCACCCAACTCCGTGCCAAGCACAGCCTTCAGCCATGTGTGTCAGGGTTGAACACAGGGCCTAGCCTGCAGCCATGTCCTGGGGCCATTCCCCTATAAGCACCCAACTCAGGTCAGGCCGTGCGGGTGACCCATATAAGCATCTAACCCTGCCCGCAAAAGAGTAAGATCAAATTTTGGTTTGTTCCTTAAATATTTGAAATTGAAAAGAAGTTAAAACAAAAACATGAGCACTGACACACCTAGACTGGAACTCTCAACCTTCAGTGTCGGGGGGGTTCAAAGATCTTTACAGTTAGGCCACAGGTAACTCATGCTCTGTGTTGTTCAGACATATCTGTGACGTTCGACCCAAAGATTTTGAAGGGAAAAAGACATAAATGTTCCATCACTAGAAATGTTTAACATTCAAAACACTGGTATTTAAACAAAGACCCATATTTATGAAAAATGGCACACAACTGCGCCATAGCATTTGAGGGTCATTTTCTTTTTTCACGCAAGCTAACGCCATCCGTGTGCCATCCGTGCGCCATATTTATAAAATGACACACAATGGTGTGAAGGAATGGCTGGCGTCTCAAAAAAAGACGCTAGCCGGTGAGGGATTGTGCTAGTGGGTCAAAAAAGACATTAGGCTGATTAGCGGCAAAATATCTGCCGCTGGTCAGCCTAGTGTCATTTTTTGACACACAAGTAGCCAAACCAGTCTAAGTATAGAGAGGCGTCATTACCACTACCATAGTGCCCACCACAGGGGACAAATGTCCCCTGGGAAAGCCCTACATGCCCAGTGCCAGGCAGGGTGCCCCATGTAAGGGGCCCCCAATGGCACACCACATACATACATTTACCTGCAAATTACCTGGGATGATTTCCCTCCTCCTGTAGTGTCCCTGTGATGTTGTTAGTGGTGTTGCTGGGTGTTGGGGTGGGCACCTTTGTGCCCATTCCAGGGTGTTTTCTCATGGAAATGGGACTACCAGCACTTTAACGCTTGGTCTGACCAGACGTTAAATAATGACACTAAACGGGCTTAGTGCCATTATTAGGCCCGCCTCCTAGTTGCGTGTCATTTTTGTGTCGGGAGTTAAATATGGCGCTGGGGCTAGTGTTATTTTTAGGAGGGAACAGCTACCTTGCATCTCATTAATGCAAGGATGGGCATCTCAGGAGATAGCATGAGCTGGCCCTGCGCGGTGACGGTCCCTTGGCCATTAATGGCTCCAGGAGGGAGGTTGCGTTGCCCCCCTCCTTTAATTGGCTTGGACTGACAGCAGGGAGGTGGTGGCCCTGGCACCATATATGGTCCGGAATGGGGGCGCGCGGTCCCCTCCTTCATCAGAAAATGTTAATGGCCCCGGGGAGATGGTGGTCACTGGGGGGGGGGGGTCAGTGCAAGCCCCTCACTTATTTTACATTTACCCTGGGGAGGTGGTGGTCCCCAGGGCTTAAAAAAACTCACTAGAGCCCATGGAGAAGGGTCTGCGTGCCCCCCCTTCAAAAGTAATATTAACTCACATGGAGGTGGTGGACCCCATGGCTCTTTAGAGCCCTAGGAGTGGGGCCCTGTGTGCCCCCATCCTTTTCTATTATATTTTTGTGTATGCCCCCAGGACCAAGCCCACCCAGGGTTTTTTTTTTTAAACAAGCCTGGGAGCCCACACCTGTTTTTGTTTAATTTTTGCCACAACTTTGCTGCAAATTTGTGGCAAAATGTTTTAAAAATGCTTTTTTGCCTTGGCTGTGGTTCCAGGGGGACCCCTGCACCAAGGCTAAGGGTTCAGGGTACTTATACCCTGCCCCCTTTTCTTGAATTATTTTTATGGGTTTTCTTGAGAAATTGTTCTTGTTTTCTGCATCCGGAACATTGAAAAATCAGCTCTTTATCACAGGAGATGTTATCAGGAAGTGTTTAATTCAATGATGTAACTTTGTGGCTAACACCTTACAGGGGCAGGCAAGAATCCTAATGGTTACATAGAACTTATAGTTTCAGGCATTCAGGGGCATATTTATACTCTGTTTGCACCAAATTAGCGTCATTTATTTCACTATAATTCGGTGCAAAACTAACTCCATATTTATACTTTGGAGCTATACCGCTCTAGCGCCAATTTTATGGAGTTAAAGTCATTTTTTGGACGTGGAAACCTACCTTGTCTTAATGAGATGCAAGGTAGGCGTTCCTGTGCAAAAAATAACTCTATGGCCTTAGCACCATATTTATACTCCTGTGCAAAAATGGTGCATGGGAGGGAGGAGGGGTCAGAAAATTGTGCAAAGCTGGGTTAGGGCAGGCATTGGGGGACCTGTGGAACACCATGGAATAAGCCCACAGGTACCCTCCCAAGGCCCCAGTGACACCCCCACCCACACCCACACCAGAGGCACAGCGGAGGATGGGGGACCCCATACCAGGTAAGTCTTTTTTTTAAAGTGCGATAGGGGGTCCTGAAATGGGCCCCCATACATGGCACAGGGTGCAATGGCCATGCCAAAGGGGCCCTGGTCCCCTATGCTGGCCATTGGGATGGTGGGCATGACACCTATCTTTTCTAAGACAGGAGTCAGTGGTATAGATGGTTTTGCGTCAGAAAATGACTCTAGGCAGGTTAGAGTCATTTTTGTTTTACTCTAACCAGCCAAATGTCATTTTTTGGTGCAAAACCCCCTTCTTCCATACCGCCAGCCCCACCCGACTAACGTAATTTTTTTACACTAGCCTGCCCTTTGCACCGGCTTGCACCATTCCATAAATATGGTCCCCCGCTGGTACACAGAAATGGTGCAAGCCGGTGCTAAACTTTTTGGTGCAAAAACTACATTAGTGCAGTTTGCCCCAAAAAGTAAAAATCAGGGCTTCAGATTTCTCCTTTGGGATACATAGACTAAACAAGACATTATTTCAAAGAGCAGACTGGGCAAGCTAAGGTCTCATATGGAGGCAAGTTACACAACTATAAGGCCTCAGGCAGCAAAATTATCCCTTAGGTTATACAGGTCTTAATGACTCCTTAGTCTCTTGGTTTGCATAGATTTTAATAGCTCAGGCCTAGGAGTTGCCCATTGGGTTACAGAGAATGTGCAACTCTGACTTCACAAAGCAAGGTTATTGATTACTTTACACAGATCTCACAGCAGACATATTCCACACTACAGAGATTTTACAGGGTAAGATATTACTACACATCAATCTCTACAAAGAGGGAGGCAGTGTTTGTGGGGAACCTACTAAGCTGTGAAATGCCTTCTTGGTCGGCGCTCCGGTCGTTCTCAGCCAGCACCATAAAATTAATGGCACCGTCCCTTTGTTGGTGTGATGTGCTGCCACTGTGCACTTTGGGGGACTACTGTTTTAAAGAAGTGTGTCTTTTAAATATTGTGAATTCTGAATGACGTGATTTTAAAAGCTGGAATACTTGAATCTGCATCTTCGCTTTAATTGCCAAGACATTACTGCACCTTGCACTCTACAAAGAGGGAGGCTATATTTGTGGGGAAACTACAACGCTGCAAAATGCCTTTTTGGTCTGCACTTCGGTCGTTCTTAGCCAGCACCATAAAATGAAGCCCAAGTGCGGTTGCTTTGTTAGTGTGACGCGCGGCCGCCAATCACTTTGGGGGACCACTGTTTTAAAGAAGTGTGGGGCATGTTTATACTCAGTTTGCGCCGAATTAGCATCAAAAGTTTTGACGCAAATTCGGCACAAACCTAACACCATATTTATACGTTGATGCCCGACCCAGCGAACGTCAAAATTCAGCAGTGTGCGTCATTTTCTGGATGCGTCAAACCGCCTTGCGCTAATGACATGCAAGGTAGGCGTTCCCGTCCAAAAAAAGACTTTAAGGCTTGTACGCCTTATTTATACTCCCACGTCATTTTGACGCACTGGAGGGGGCGGGCCTTAAAAAATGGCGCGCAGCCTGATTTTCACCGTTTTTTAACACCTGAGTGAGGGCAGGCGTTAAGAGACCTGTGGGCTCATTTCCATGGTCTCTGACCATGGAAGCAGTCCACAGGTGCCCTTCCCTGCCCCCAGGGGCACCCCCTGCCACCCTTGCCCACCCCTGGAGGACACCCATGGATTGGGGGACCCATCCCAGGTATGCACAGGTAAGTAGAGGAAAGTGTTTTTTTTTCTTTATTTAAGTGGCATATGGGGGCCTAACTTGGGCCCCCCTACATGCCACTGTGTCCAGTGACCATGCCTAGGGGACAGAAGTCCCCTGGGCATGGCCATTGGGCAGGGGGTCATGACTCCTGTCTTTCCTAAGACAGGAGTAATTTCAAGGAGGGTTGTGCGTAAAAAAATGGCGCAAGTCCGGTTAGAGCCATGATTTTTGACTCTAGCCTGACTTGCACCATTTTATGACGCAAAACCCCCATTCTTCCCTACGCCTGCGCTGCCCGGTTAGAGTCATTTTTTTTACTCTAACCAGCCCGCAGTGCTGGCTAACGTCAATCCATAAATAAAGTGCCTGCCTGGCGCGTAGAAATGGCATTAGTCGGCGGTTCATTTTTTGACGCAAACCAACCCAGGCGCTGGTTTGCGTCTAAAAGTATAAATATGGGCCTTAAATCTACATCTGCACTTTAATTGGCAAGACCTTCCCGCACCTTGCACTCTGCAAAGAGGGAGGCGGAGGAAGTGGGGAAACTACAATGCTGCAAGACGTGTTTTGGGTCAGCGCTCCAAGCGTTCTTAGCCGGCACCACAAAATGAAGCCTGAGGAATGATTGCTTTGTTAATGCAACGCTCTGCCACCTTGCGCTTCAGGGAACCAGTGTTTTAAAGAAGTGTGTTTTTAAAAAAAATATTGTTAATTCTGAATGATGTGGTTTTAAAAGCTGAAATTCTTGAAACTGCATCTGCACTTTAATTGCCAAGACATTACGGCACCTCGCACTACACAAAGAGGGAGGCTGTGCTTGCAGGAATACTAAGGGGCATATTTATACTCTGTTTGCGCCGGATTTGCATCATTTGTTTTACGCAAATCTGGTGCAAACTTAACTCCATATTTATATTTTGACGCTAAACCCGTCTAGCGTCAAAATATTGGAGTTAATGTCATTTTTTGCCTGCAGAAAACTATCTTGCGTCAATGAGATGCAAGGTAGGCATTCCTGGGCAAAAAATGACTCTAAGGCCTTTGCGCCTTATTTATCCTCCCGTGCAAAAATCACGCACGGGAGGAGGAGGGCCTTAAATAATGGCGCTAAGCCTGTTTAGCGCCATTATTTAACACCTGGGCAGGCTTTAGGGGACCTGTAGGCCATTTTCCATGGTCAGAGGCCATGGAAACAGCCCACAGATGCCCTTCCCTGCACCCAGGGACACACACACCCACCCCCACCCACACCTGGAGGACACCTACGGATGGGGGGACCCATCCCAGGTAAGTCCAGGTAAGTTTTTTTTTTTTCCAAAGTGCCATGGGGGGCCTAACTTGGGCCCCCCTACATGGCACTGTGTCCAATGACCATGCCCAGGGGACATAAGTCCCCTGGACATGGCCATTGGGCAGGGGGGCATGACTCCTGGAGTCATGTCCAGGGGGTTTATGTGTCAAAAAATGACGCTAGTCAGGTTAGCGTCATTTTTCTGACTCTAACTTGACTAGCGCCATTCTTTGACGCACAACCTACTGTTTCCCCTACGTCTCCCCCTCCCAGTTAGCATCATTGTTTTGTCGCTAATGGGGCCTCACCGCCAGCTAGCATAATTCCTTAATTATGACGCTCGGCTGGCGTCCAGGAATGACACAAACCTGCGCTAACGCAGGTTTGCTTCAAAAAGTATAAATCAGGGCCTAAGATGCTGCAAGACGTCTTCCTGGTCAGCGGTCCAGTCGTTCTTAGCCGGCACCATAAAATGAAGCCCAGGGTGTCGACAGGATGTTGTTAAGTTCTTGGAATTGTGAGAGGAACTGACTAACATATGTTTCAAGTATTTTGCTCAGATCAGAAAACAGTGAGATGGGTCTGTAATTTTCTGGACATTGGGTGGTCCAGGTTAAGCTTTTTTAATAAGGCTTTTAACATGGCATGTTTCCCATGCCAAGGGTACTGTTTCCTTTGTTAATGAGAGATTTAGCATTTCC
Source organism: Pleurodeles waltl (assembly GCF_031143425.1). Lineage (NCBI taxonomy): Eukaryota > Metazoa > Chordata > Amphibia > Caudata > Salamandridae > Pleurodeles > Pleurodeles waltl. The sequence goes on from NC_090437.1 coordinate 321,326,278, forward strand.
AATAGAGTAGGGAAGATGTGTTCTGCTGCTTTGGAAAAAATACGTGGTGGGACAGGATCCAAAGGGAACTTGATTTTACTTTGCCAAACAAAAAAAAGGTGCAAAGCAATCAGATGTCATGATGGGAACTTCTGAAAGGCCATAATTCCTTTTTTCCTGCTTGTCTCTCTTGGCAGTGGAGTTTATGTCTTTAGCAGGTTCTTCAAAAGTTAGGTGGATGTCTGTGATTTAAGAAAAAAGAAAAATCTTGCAAGGTTGTTGCACCTGGATACTGAAGGTCCAGGGGTAGAGCAGTTAGAGGTGGGCTCCAGTAATGACTTGACAACCTGAATATTTTTGGCTTACTGAATGTGTAGATTGTCTACAAGTAGAGGTATGGATGAGCTGAGTTGTCTGAAACGTTTGTGACAGCAGATGCAATTGTGGAGGTATGCTAGGCCAGTGTTACGTAGCGTCTTGAAAACATAGCTGAGGAGTTTGAATTGTGCTTGTTTGTCAACTGAGTTTCACTGGAGCTCCTTCAGGTGTGTTGTCATGTGAGTGTGGCATGGGAGGTTGAAGGTAATTCTAGAGACCCTGTCCTGAATGCTTCGGCAGAGTTCTAGTGAGTTTTTTAGTTGATCCCGTCATAGAGGTTTCTTTGCATGGGTGGTGAGCATGGGTGTTGGTCCTAGCTCTGTTGCCACAAGGTGGAGCCCCAAGGTGATGTGCTCTTACCAAAGATCATGATTTCATTCTTGTTAGTGTTTGAATTGGGGGAATATTTAACAATATTTTGTGCAGTGCAGCAAGCCACCTTCCTGCACCGCAATGTGTGAAAGGGAAAGGGCTGGAATGTGCCTTATTCAACATTGTACAGCACCTTCTTAGTGCTGGAGCAATGTTGGCTGCCAAGCACCAATGCCGGCACCCTTACATTAATTGGAAGGGTGCCTGCACTGTAGGCAGGATTGTTTTTGTGCAGGAAGGGGCACCTCGTTGTACAAAATCCTTGGAGGCATGTTCCTTTTTCTATGTGTGTTGCAGCATGCAGCACATGTAGAAAGTAGAAAATCGAGGAGAAATAGAGATATTTCTCCTCATTTCGCCTGTAGTGGGGGGGTGTACAATTCTGATGTATTCCCAAGTGTACCAGTGTTGGTAAATCTGGGAATGTGCCAGATTTGATGGATGGATGCATGGGAACACCCTCGATCCACCCATGGAATGCCTCCCTGATGCACAGTAATGCTAGGCAGTGATTTGTGCTGCCTTGTATTACTCTAGATTTATCAATCCTTGCGTGACTTGATAAATATAATTTGGGTTTTGCATTGCCCTTGTGTCCCTTTACGTTGCGCAAGGTTGATGCAAAAACTTGTTATATCTGGTCTGTGGTCTATATCCAGTGAGTGATTTCAGTCATGCAGGCAATGATCTGGGTACTGGGCATCTTGTCTGTGAGGGAGAGAATGAGTTGAGTATTGTCAGTGTAGGAAAGGACATTGATGTGGTGAGAGCAGATAATTGGGGCTAGACTGATCTCATAGGCATTAACGAGAGTCGGCCACAGGGAGGATCCTTGTTGAACTCTGCAGATGAGGTTGCATGTGTCTGAAGTATACAATGCCAGGCTTACTGACTGGCCAGGAAGGAGCAGATCCATTGGAGTGCATGTCCTTAGAATCTGATGTCATGTAGGCATTAGATGAGGAGGGGTTGGGAGACTGTGTCAAATGCTGCGGAGAGGTCCAGGAGGGTGAGTGCTGCCATTTCTCTTCTGTCCAGAGTCATGCGGATGTCGTCTTTGGCAGCGATCAGGGCAGTTTCTATATTGTGGTTGGATCTGATACTAGATTGAGTGGTGTTAAGGAGTTGGTGTTCATTTAAGTATTTGGTAAGGTGTTTGTTGATGATTTTCTCTAATACCTTGGCTGGGAGTGGTAGCATAAAGATCAGTCTGTAGTTGGCAAGCAGATTGATTGTTTGTTTAGTGAAGGGAGGACAGTTGTGTGTTTCCACGCACCTGGGAATGTAGTGGAAGAGGTGGAGGCTTTCAGAATGTATGTGAGCATGGCGGTAATGGGTTGCAGTGGTGGATTCCTCTGGGGTGATGACAGGCCATGCTGTTAGCACTGGTTCTTTGGATAAGATTGGGCAGCATTTGGCAAGGTATCTAGGGTCCTGTTGTAGTTTGAAGTTTCTGTAAATGGCAGTGAGTTTGATGCTGATTAATTGAGAAAGATTGTTGCAGAGGTCATGTGAGGGAGTGATCATGTGGAGGTGGCCACTGGTGAGGCAACATCTTTCACAATGGTGAAGATTTCTTGGCTTTTGTTGGTGATGGAAATGATGCTATTTGCCACAGAGGCAGGTTTAGTCATGCAGATCATTTGGAGGCAGCGTCTTATAAGAGATTTGAATGTGCTTCTGTCTGCATTGTCTTGGTTCATTCTCCGTTTGCACTCCAGTTGTTTTCAGTGAGTTTCATCAGTATGAGTTCCTCCGTTTACCAGCTGGCCTGTGGTCCGGATATTGTTGTATTGCTTTTTTTTAGGCTGGTGCAGGGAGTCGGCACAGGATGTGTTTGGGTCATTTGGTGTTTCAGTCATTGTCAGTGATTCTGTTCCACTTTTGGAGAGCTGGTCTGGCGGTGGTGCATGTGTGTTGGAATGCAACAGTGATACTGAACTTCACAAGGGCATGGTCTGTCCAGGGGACTTGTGTGGGCTTATCGACTCAGATGTTGTTGAAGGTGGTTGAAATAGGGTCCAGGAGGTGTCCTTTGGCATGGGTCAGTCCCTTTACTTGTTGGGAGGAGGCCCATGCTTCCAGTGTCTTTGATGAGTGTTTTTGAGTTGGGGTTGGCATGGTCTTCTTGGTGGAAGCTCAGGTGTCTGAGTAGTATGTATTTGCTACCATTAAGAATGAGTAGTGTGACAAAGTCAGTGATGGTCTGAGTGAGTTGGTGCCTGGTCCCAGTGGTATGTAGATGAGAGTGAATGGTGCTTAGTTTAAAGTTGGCTGTGATGAGGAACTTGAACATCAGGTGTTCTGTGTTGAAGGAAGAAGTGTGCATGGATGTGGTGCAGCTGATGGTGTTCCTGTGGATGATGGCGATTTACCTCCAGGCATGTGAAGCTTGTGTCAGGGTCCTACCTTTTTTGCAGGAGTCGAATGGACACACAGAAGGTTTACAACTTCCCTGCAGGCCAGGTGGCTCAGATAATGATGATCCAGTCTGGGCTACTGGGATGAAGGGATGAACTGATGGACAACGGGCTGCTACTGGAGGACTTCTGAGCTGCATCGTCTTCTTCTTCTTCTAAGGTAAGCAACAGAATTAGTGTCTAGTTAACTGTTAATTGAGCACCTATTAATATGCAATGTATTTATGGATTACTTAATGCCCCTATCCTCCTTTCTGCTAGATTGCTGTGAAACCACCTGGCTCCTGATGACTCCATTTACAAATATACAGTACAAGAGCTTCATTGTAAACACCTCTAAGAAAATGTCTGGATTGTACATACAGGTAACTTATAGGTCTAGACCCGCTACACCTACCCCATATACATTGATGCAGGTGAGAGAAACACTGCTTCCAGTGAAAAGAACTAGGCACAAGAAGTTGTCGTAGACCAAGACCTTGAATTTGAAGTTGAAGCAATATTGGACTCTAAGCATATATATATGCAATAGGTCTGATTCATTGGAAAGGTTGAAGGACCAGAAGATCATACTTGGGAACCTGCATCTTATGTACACGCCCCTCACCTTTTGCATATTTTTCCATTGCTGTTATCCTGATAAGGCCAAACCTGTGGGGAGGATGTTAGGAGGATGTACTGTTGGGCACCTGGCATAAGCAGCACTCTGACGGCCCGGTCCCTTTGAAAGGATGGCATGCGTAGCTCTTTTAGGAAATGAGCTGCACCATGAGTGACTGCTCATTATTCAGGAATTCACGCTCACTTCCGCTTCCCTGATTCCTGCTGTCCTATGTTCTCTGTTCTCTGTGGTGCCGGAGGCTCTCTATTGCCGGTTCCCGCCCTGCTTCGTTCTTCCTCTTAATCCCAGTCCTCCACTCCCTAGCAGTTTTCTCATCGGGTGGCGGGTCTGCTGTCTCTTGGTCACATTTGTGTCCTACAAATAAGAACATAAACAAAATGAAAAAGCCGGCACATTGTTTTCAAGGTGATAACATGCTTATTGCACTAGTATGGTTATTGTTGATACTTATCTGATGTGACTCTTGCAAAATTAAGTCCTAGCTCTTGGTAGTCTCTAAAAAGCAAAAGAGAGTAGTCATGACAAGACAAAAATGACTGAACGTTAATTTGATGCATTTCATTTCCTTAATGAGCCTCACAATTAAGGTTCCATAATAATTGTTTTGTAAACTTGTTCAAGATTTTCTTGCGCTGTTTGTTGTAGTACCTTGATGTGGTCTACATAATCTTGTGCTGCAGGAACCTCTGTTGTAGTTTAGGCGAGGAGAGTAGGAAATGAGGATGTAGACTACAATTACATTGGAATGAGGGGATTGTGGTAGAGCTGTGTTGTGCATTATTATAAGCAAATTCAGCTGCCCAAAGGCAGTTATCCCAAACAGCAGTATTTCTCAACACCTGACACCTTATATATTGTTCTAGGCATTGATTCACCCTTTCTGTTTGGCCGTCTGTTTGTGCACACACGGCATACCTCTGTATGAACTGTTTTGTGTTGGATACAAGAGTACACTACCAACAATGGTGTGGTACTAATTCTAAGGCCTTTTTTCACCCAGATGACCAGCAAATAATTGAATATGACACCACTGTAGCGCCCGTTGTTGTAAGGTCCATGATGGGGACAAAGATACCATCTTTTATGTGACAGATGTTGTTCCGTATATTGCTATTGTGTTTATGTATGACTTCTTTTGCTTCTTTGGTTCGCTGTATTGTAGTTATGACCCTCAGGAAGGAATCTTCAGACACCATTGTCCCCAGGATCCGATCTTGGGGTATGATTGAGGGACATTTGGGTTTCGCTTCTTCATCCTCAAACCTTAGGTGTGATAATGCATCACCTTTTCCGTGCTGTCTACCTGGTTGAAACTGAATTACGAAGTCATAATTAGCAAGAATTGGGCTCATCATAGCTGCCTCATGGACAGGGCTCTTGCAGATATCAGAAATTTGAGATTCTTATGGTCTGTAATCACTGTAACAGTATATAAGGCACCCATCAAATAATGATGCCAATCTTCAAATGCCTTTTTGATTGCTAAAAGTTCCTTATCGCCAACAGAATAGTTTACTTCAGCTGGGCTAAGTTTATGTGAAAAGTACGCAGCAGGATGTAATAAACCTGTCTCCTTATTTCTCTGTGACAAAACCTCCCCAAGAGCTGCATGAGATGCATCTGCCTCCACTATGAAATGTTGTGAGGTATCTGGGTGTTGTAAAATGGGAGCATTAACAAAAGCCTTTTAGGAGCTTAAAGGCTTGTTCAACTGCTTCGGTCCAACTAAAGCCAGCCCTTTTTTAATAGGTGTGTTATAGGGGAAACTATGGTGGAAAAGTGGTCTATGAACTGTCAATAAAAATTAGCAAACCCTGTAAAACTCTACATTTCTTTTATGGAGTTTGGAGACTTCCACTGTTAAATGGCAGTGAGTTTTTGTGGGTCCATGCTAACCTTGTGGGAAGAGAAGATAGAGCCCAAAAAGAATACAGTAGGAATGTGGAATTCACATTTTTCTAGTTTTACAAATTGGTGGTTATCTCGTAATTGTTGGAGCACTGCTCTTATGTGGTTTTTATGTTCAGTCATGGAGGGAGAATATATCAGGATGCCATCCAGAGAGGCAACTACATATATATCCAAAACATCTCTCAGCACTTTATTGATGGCTGTTTTACATTCATCCCCTCCCACACACACACCAGATGGTAGGCACCTCTTCTTTGAAATGGATGTTTTCTTTCTCAGTCAATGCATTGATCCTACTACATGGGATAGGTGCTCCAGGAATTGGATCAATTTGACAATCATAAGGATAATGTGGTGGGAAAGTTGTTGCCTTTTGTATATCGTAGACGTCAGCTAAATCCTGGTAACAGGAAGGAATCTGGGGACAGTCAACACCTGGTGTCAGTGCTGTGATGTGGTCAGGGCTAGGATTTGGAGACTTATGGAGACAATTTGTTTTTCAATACATGGAACGAATGACTATGGTACGAGTGTTCCAAGCAATATTGGGGTTGTGAGTTTCGAGCCACGATAACCCTAGCATAACATGAAACTGAAGAGCCTGAATCAAATCAAACCTTTGTGAATACCCTGTATTTTAAGCCACAGGGGAACTGTGGAATGAGTAATAGGGCCTGACTTCAAGGCACTGCCATCAATTTGTTGGAAGTGGAGGGCTGGGATGAGGACAAAGGACGGAGCAAGTCGAGAACTGGCAAGAGAGAGCTTGCGGCACTGCAGAGAACAGAGAACACAGGATTCCTGGAATCAGGAAAGCGGACGTGAGAGTGAATTTCTAAACACAGAGCAGTCGTTCAGGGTACAGTGCACTGCCTAAAAGGGCTGCGCGCTTTATCCTCTTAAAGCGACTGGGCTATCAGAGCATCACTCACGCCAAGTGGCCAGCAGTTTGCCTTGCCTGGCAAGCTTGAAGCGGAGGGGATGACTGTGGCGATATTCAGTGCCAACAGGTTTCCTTGTGGAAAAGCAGGTCCTGGGCATTGTCATGCAGCAGGTACCTGATCTTTGTGTCATGTTTAGCGATTGAGCAGGCTTTGAGGTGCATGCAGGCAAGTGTGGAGTGTTTTGTGGGTGGTTGAAGGACTGTGTGATTAAGGGAGAGTGGGGTGTTTTCGTGCTCTTGATGTGGGTGCAAGGAGTGTTGGGTGCATGAGAACTTGCAGGAGGGTAAGGAGAATTATTCTTCCTCTGTGTTGTGTGCTGCGACGAGCCAGCAACATGTGGATCTGTGGCCAGGGTTGAAGGTGTGGGGGGTTGCAGTCTGGTAACTGCGGGAAGGAGGAAGACCAGGGTTCCTGTTTCTGTGAGTGATCCAGACATGGATGGGTGCAGATAGGTCTGCCATTGGTGAACTAATGGCATGCCTCCTGCGTGAGCCCTCTGTGTGCAACCCCTGCACGCACCCTCAGGAGGCACCCTCTGTGCACTTTCCTGTGTGTCCATGCTGTAGCAGCCATTAGGAAGTCCTGGGAGGGGGAGCAATGATGTGACTTCCAGTGCAGATGGATGATGGAAGTGAGTCATCTTGCTTGGCTTCTTCTTTTAAAGACAAATGAGCATCCATAGAAACATGTACCAAATTAATTGTTTTATAGACTCATTCCTATTATTCACCCTATCCATCCCTATAAGGGAGCCAAACCTCAATAATCTACGGAACCCCAATAAACAATTCTATAGTAGTCTGGAAGATTTATATAGCGCAAGGCTACCCTAGGCCTCCCAGCACTGCTTAGGACACTGAAGGTGGGCAGAAAGGTGGTTGCAGGGGATTCAGAAGCCAAAGAGCCAGGTCTTCAAAGCCTTGGGAAAAGGAAGCTGTTATTGATTACCCTGTGCATGATTCAAAGGGACATAAACTGTACTCGGCATTCCACAGGAAACCAGTGTAAGTCTCTCAAGACTTTTTAGGCTGAAACATGTTTAGGGACGCTCATCAGAAGTCGTGCAACTGCATTTTGCGCAATCCGCAGCCTCCCGACAACATAGGAAGGTGAGCCTAAGAACAGGGCATTCCTGTAGTTGAGACAGGCTAGCACAATGGCCTGGACAACCATTTTTCTGGTGATAAAGGGAAGGAGATGGAGAACCTTCTGGAGCAGTTTCGGAATGCCAGAACAGCTGACTACACTTTTTTTCACTTTATAATCCATAGTAATGCCGTAATAGAGCCAAAACCTGAGGCTCGTGATTGATCTTTAGGAGTGGGCACTTTACTAAGACAGTCTGGGAGGGAGATGAAGACTGGATTACTAAAACTGTTGTCCAACAACATGACCTCTGTTTTGTCTTCATTAAGTTTCAGTTTGCAACCCATCATCCAGCTGGCTACTTCCTGAAGGCACGAAGTCAAATCCAGGGAAATTGAAATAACCAACTGAATGTAGTCAGGTAAAGATACCACTCAAAGCCCATGGGCTTGGACTATATCAACCAGAGGGCTTAAACAGAGATTAAATAGGGTGGGGCTCAGGGAGGAGCCTTGAGGCACTCCACAGCACAGTGGAAGGCTAGCTGAAAAGAAGAGCTGATCCTGGACCTGAAAAGTTTGATGTTGCAGGAAGGAGGAGAGCCAATCCAGTGCTCTGACCCCGATACTAACTCTGCCGCAGAGTAGGATGATCTACGGAATCAAAGATAGCACTAAGATCTGACAGGATAATAGCTGCTGATCCTCGTTGATACAGGAGGCTCCTAAGCTGTTCAACCACAGCCAGTAGTGTTGTTTCTGTATTGTGTAGAGGGCGGAAGCCCATCTGGGTGGGGATGAAGCAGCACATTCGATTCAAGGAAACCAGAGAGGTGCTTGTTGATGCATTTCTCTCGCAGCTTAGAGACTCTAGGTGGCAAAGAAATTGGCCTATAATTACTCAGATTGGACGGGTCTGGGTTCAGTTTTATTAAAAGTGGCTTAAATATTGCATGTTTCCATTGATGTGGAAGAAGCCCAAAGGACAGAGAAAGGTTAAGTAGCTCTGTCAATACTTTGGAAATAACATCAGACCCTTGATGAAGAATATGTAAGGGAGCAGGATCCAGAGGTGAGCCTGATTTTACAGTATTTAACATATTCTTAACCATACACACAGTGAGAGGTGGAGAGATCAAAAGAGGACGCTCTTGAGGCTCACAGTGAGGTTCACTGGGGCAAGCATCAGTCAAATCTGAGCTGTTAGAGAAGCAGGAATAAAAGTCCAAGATCTTTTTCTGTAAAAAATAGGCCAGTTCATTGCAGTGTTCTTCTGGTGCCATTGGGGTGGAGTCAGCTGCCGTGGGCTCAATAATGTTTTTAAGGATGTTGAAAATTTCTTTAGGGGAGCTGGAAGAATTGGCAATTTTAGTGGAGTAGAAGGCCGCTTGCGATGCTTTGATTTCCACACAATAGCGTCTAATGGAGTTCCTGTATTCTGCTCTACTCTTTATGTCATAGGCCTTCCTTCATTTCCTTTCTAAGTGCTTGCATTCTTTCTTTTTAAAAAATCACCTGTGAACCAAGGGGATTTATGGGTTTGTGAGGGTCTTTCTGCCACCTTAGCGGAAGAACAGTAACCAATGAGTTGGCCATCTATTCACGGAAGTGGTGGGTGACTAGGTCAACACTAACCAAAGAATAATTTTTGTGGTTTCCAAGACCTCTAGCCAGTTCTTTAGGCTAAGTTTAGACCAAGGCCACTCCAAACATTTAGCCAGAGGAGAGGATAGGGGAAAGGAGGATATGGGTAAGATAAGAGAGATAAAGAAATTGTCTGACCATGTCAGGGGTACAGGTGTTTGGACCTGTAGGTTCCTGATGATACTGAAGACAAGGTTGATGGCATGGCCCTTATCATGAATCAAGCCTATTACTAGTTGAGGTAGCTGTAGTGGGACCATACCATGGAGTAGAGTTCTGGGGGCATTGTTGCACAGATCATCCCTATGGAGATTAAAATCACCAAGTAGGGTAAAATTCGGCCTTTCCATAGCTAGGCCGGTGTTTAACTCCAGGAGAGCTTGAAGAAAATGGGTATGTGGGCCTGGGGATTTATACAAGAGAATTTTGTGGAAGGAAAAGGTAGGGCACAACATTATGGAGATGGTCAGACTATCACAATTTGGAATGGCAGACAGCGATGAAGAGCATTTCAACGAATGCCTGTAAACAAACGCAATCCCACCGCTAGTTTTACCCTGCTTCTCAAGCCTTAAAATTTGGTAGCCAGGAAGGAAGGCTTGCATGATATCAGGGCCAGAATCCTTTGACAGCCACATCTTCATTAGCAACAGTACATCAAGACTGGAGTCCTGTATAAAGGGAAATAGATCTAGCTTATGGGCAGCCAGGGATCAGCAATTAAGTAGGTGGAAACGCCACTCTACCAAAGGGGAAGAGAGGGCACCCTGAATCTGATTCGGGCCAGGCTGCACTGACCAACAACAAAAGTTACATGGCAGTAGTCTGAAGGAGTTGCATGGAGCACCAGCAGTTGGCTGTGGGAGTAGGCAACCTTACTTGGGGGAAACAGGGAAGCATACCTGGCCTCTGATCCCAAGTGGGTGTGGACGGGCACAGATGGGATTGCCTTAGATGCGCCTTTGGTGCACCAGTGGTGCGCCTGCTTGGCTCATCTGAGCTAAGTTCTTCATTTAAGGCATGCCGGATAGCAACTAAAGTACTGGAAATGACAGCTCTAATGACACTCACTTTCTCCGTCCCATCTCCAATACAATCCCACACATTACCCCTTTGACAGAATTTAAAACAATTTTAAAACAAATCAAGATTCAAAGAGGTCAGCATTTTAAATGGGTTGTAAAAACATTAAAAACATTAAAAATGACAGCAAGACACCCCGATTCTCACCTCAGGTGCTTTGGTTCTTTGTTTTTTCATTAATCTAGCAGCAAGGGACACCACCCTCCACAGTCATTAATAATTTATTTAGCAAAGTACAAATCAAATGGAAATGGGGACTACCCAATAACTGAGTTCTAAGTCATGGAAAAGTTTAAAATATTTATTACAGAATTCTTTATATGTGATACAGAAGAATGCAGTAAATGCCATGAAGGCTCAAATACAGAGTACAAACATAGAAAAACAGAATAATAATCCCTAGTTAAACAGTTAAATCCCTTTTGGTTCTAGGAGTTAAACTCATATGTACTACTGACAATATTCTTCTGGAGGAGAGAAAGTCTCAAGTAAATCAGAAAGAGTTTTGGGAGGAAAATGAGTTGTCCCATAGCCTTTAAAACCAGAGATTTTATACACATCTTATGCATAAATAATTAGCAAAACTGCAGGTTCAACGTAGTATGATCATTGTTAGCTCACACTGGACAAATCAGAAACAAATCTGTAATAACTAATAACCCTTGGCACTAATACATTTTGTAAGGTATGAGAAATCTTCTATTTGCTTCTGCAGCAACTTCTGCCTGGAGATGTAAAATTTAGGCCCAGATTTATACTTGCTTTGCGCTGAATTAGTGTCATTTTTTTACGCTAATTCAGCACAAACTTTACTCCAAATTTATACTTTGGCGCTAGACCCGACTAGCACCAAAGGTTTGGAGTTAAAGTCATTTTTTGTTAGCATGAACCTACCGTGCGTCAATGAGATGTAGGGTAGGCGTTCCCAGGCAAAAAATGACTCAAAGATCCAGATGCCTCATTTATCTTCCCCTGCAAAAATGGTGCATGGGAGGGAGGCCTAAATAAGCTTGCTTAGCGCCATTATTTAACGCCTGGGTCAGGGCAGGCGTTAGGGGACCTGTGGGCCTATTTCCATGGTGGAACACCATGGTATAAGTCCACAGGTGCCAACCCCCACCCACACCAGAGGGACACCAGGGGACTGGGACCCCATCCCAGGTAAGTAGAGGTAAGTAGAGGTAAGTATTTGTTTTCTTAAAGTGTCATTGGGGGCCCCAAAATGGGCCCCAATACATGGCACTGGTTGCAATGGCCATGCACAGGTGACCCCTGTCCCCTGAGCTGGCCATTGGGGTGGTGGGCTAGTCTCCTGTCTTTTATAAGACAGGAGTCATGTAGTATGGTAGGTTTGGCATCAAGAAATGACACTAGGCTGGTTAGAGTCATCTTTTTTTACTCTAACCAGTCTAACATCATTTTTTGGTGCAAAACCCCCTTCTCCCATACCACCATCCCCACCCGGCTATGACATTCTCCATGACGTTAGCCCACTCTTTGCACCAGATTGCCCCATTCCATAAATAAGATGCCCAGCCGGCATCTTCGAATGGCACTGGCCGACGGTAAATATTTTCACGCAACACTGCGTCAGCACAGTTTTGCGTGAAAAAGTATCAATATGGGCCTCAATGTGAAACATTTCTTGGACAATGATTCATTCAAAATATTCTATAGGCCTACATTGGACCTTCCAGTGGAAGTCTTTTAAAATGATATATAGGGAACACTGTGAAAGTTGCATTCACAATACATGTTTTCTAAAAACCATTATCTCCTATGTCATAGCACTTTGTGCTTGCCAGAAACAGTGAGGAAAGAATATTTGCAGCGGGTCACTGATTGGGAGGCAGGATGATCAGGATAAGCAGAAGACCAGAAACTGTATCCCTTTTAATAAAATGGTATCTATTATGAAGATGTGGCATGACTCTAATATGTTATGAAGGAGTGTAGCTTGGCTGTGTGCCGCCTCTGAAATAAGAATTCTAAGGGTTTTCATAATTTGGTGGTCACATTCTGTATAACATAATGAAGTATTTTATAGAATTACTGCACTACAAAGCATATGAGTGGAGTGCATCATTGGATATAACATTTGAGTAACGGTTTATGTATATATATTTGAAATAAATGCATTGAAAGTATTATTCTACATAACCATTTCATATATTCTCACATATAACGCTTAGAATTAATTTAATCTGAAAGTATATTTGTGCTTTCTTAACTTAGCTGGAGTGAAGGCTTGCACATATTTTTTTTCACAGTTAACTTGCAATGTGGAGTTTGTTTTTCTTAAAAAAAATTCTCTCTGAGATGCAGGTGTTACAAGCTGTCGCGGATTTAACAGGAAACTTATTGTGCATGAGAGATAACAGAGCCTGATATAAGGGCTATGCAAGGGCGAAGAGGAGTATTCTAGAAGTTGGCAACTGTAACCTTTTGATTAAGTAGGGACCAAGGAGTATCAAGATTGGGAGTGCGAGGTCTCTGAAAGTTGTAACTTCTAATTAATATTAATTGAGAGTTCAATCAAGAAGCTTCAACTGTGATGTTATCGTCTTGGACAACTATGATTTATAGAAGGTTTATTTAGGGAGAGATCAGATCCTTCTCCACTCTTAGAGCTGAAGTGACCCTCCAGATGTACAGACCTCATAATTTGATTTTATTTTGCTTTGTGATACACACACACCACAAAACAGAATATTCTACAGAATTGATGTTTGCAGACCCTTTCTCAAATACTCTTTTAGAATTAGAATAGTTAGGTTTTAGTTTAACTGGTTAGGCAGGAGAACTTGGTTCTAGAGATTAAGAACCACATGCTTTTTCTGAGTTTCTATGTTGTGGCTATCAAGGTCTTAGGGGCATATTTACCAGCCCCTTGCGCACTTTTTAGCGCCGCTGTAGTGTCATTTTTTTAAAGTCCTCATCTGTTCTGGATTTACAAAGAGCAATCTTACCATTGTGCCACTTTGTAAACCCTTGAGCCACATTATACCTGAACCAGGTATAATGTAAGCAAGGGAGGCATTCCCCAGCAGGGAGGCCCAAACAAATGACACAGTGAAACCTAGAACATTTCACTGCACCTTTTAAAGCCTGCTCATGGCAATTTTTAAAGCCTGCTCATGGCATGTATTAAACTGATGCTAGTGCTATATCGTATGGGCCTCCCTGAGCTTTGTTGGACTAACACCAATATTTTTGGTGCTAGTCCAGCAAAGCGCCACAACTGCGCCAAAAGTTTGGCACAGTTGTGCTAACGAGCACCATGGTGCACTTTATTGTAAATACAGTGCTACCACAGTGTCACTCGGGGGCGCAGGGCAGAGCAAGGAAACCGGAGCATTGGAGCCGTTGTACCAGTTCTTTGTAAATAAGCCCCTTAGTCATGTATATGCTGACTAAATTTATTACTGTACAACGCTTGAACCATCCATTGGGGATTTTTTTGTATCTATACCATGGTTTTAAGACTTATTTATGTAACGCTGACATAGAGTCTGCAATAAAGCTCTTTTGAATATCCGATTTGACTCTAAATATTAATGTGTGAATAATGAGTTGGGCAGAATTCTTTTTAATGATTTGATAACTGTTACTCTCTACCCCTCAGAACTGAGAAGAAAAGATCCATCGAAGCCCAGAAATAGAGATAGGGCTCAAGACTCTATTAGATGGTAGCAGAAATGGATGGTTCTCTTTCCAAAGTGGAGAGAACTGGAACTGTATTCTAGAGTAGGTAGTCCCCAGAGCCCAATTCCTAGTGTCCATGCCCAGAGGTGGAAAATCGTCAGGGTCACAAAAGAGCAGAAGAGAGTTGGTCTGGTGGCAGACTAAAGAGTGTTAACAGAGATGGGAAGTGTGGCAGCTCGTGGTTGGATTGTGGTGATTGTGAAATTGGATGGTGTTTTGTGGAGATGTTATGAATGTTGTGTGAGTGTGGTGATTTATCGAGAAGTTGAAATGGTTTCCGAGTCTGACACAGCATAAGATCCAGGATAGAATTAAAGGTGTAGAAGACACCATATTATATTGTCTGCTCATTATTTGTGGTCATTGTGGGACATCATCAATGGCCAGGGTAAACTAGAAGGTCACTTTGTGTGAATGGGAGAGAATCGGAATAGTGGATCTTATTGCGCAGATAGAAGCTGTACTGATTTAGATGTTACCCCTCAGAGGTTTCATCAGAAGTGGTTGTCTATCTTATTGTGTGTTCAAAACTATTCATCCTTTAGCGAAGCGGACAAAGGTTATTGTGTTGTGTTTTGTACATGTGTGTGATATGTTTCGAAACAACTGTGTGTGCAGATTGTAAAGGAGTGGATCTGCTGCAAGAAGCGTGGTATACATCACAGAGAGCCAGGCTGGTATAGTTTGTTTGATGTGATTCCACACTGTAATAGGTGGGTGACGTCACAAGGTGCCTTGCTGAGATTGGTGGTTGTGGTAGAGGAGAGGATTGTGGATACAGTGCTATTTTTAATTGAATTGGATTATTGCAAAAAGTTTGAAAAAATGAAATGTTTAAAAGTAATATAAGACGTGTTTAGAGGAGAGGTGTAGATCCCCAGTAGGGAGGGAGAACTGGCACCTCCCGAAGGTACTTCAGGTTATTACATGGGGACAAATGTAGGGCTTCATACAAGTGTTTGGCTTGGTCAATGGTACAAGATCACAGAAAAGGATGGTCCATCAAGATTCCCATAATATGGCACATTTAATTTATGAATCATTGAGAATTTGAGGAGAGTGCTACACGAAATGAAGCCACCTTCTAGACCCGCACAAAGTGAAGCACTTAGGCCCATCGTTATACTTTTTGACGCAAACCTGCGCTAGCGCAGGTTTGCGTCAAAAAGATTAACGCTGGCTACCGCCATTCCTATGCGCCAGCCGGGCATCATATTTAAGGAATGACGCTAGCTGGCGGTGTGGCCTGGTTAGCATCAAAATAAATGACGCTAACCAGGCAGCGGAGGTGTAGGGAAGAATGGGGGTTGTGCGTTAAAGAATGGTGCAAGTCAGGTTAGCGTCAAAAATATTGACTCTAACATGACTAGTGTCATTTTTTGATGCACAACCCCCAGTCTTAGCAAAGACAAGAGTCATGCCCCCCTGCCCAATGGCCATGCCCAGGGGACTTCTATCCTCTGGGCATGGCCATACTCACCTGGACTTACTGTAGATGGGTCCCCCATCCATGGGTGTCCTCCAGAGGTGGGTGGGGGTGGCAGGGGATGTCCCTGGGGGCAGGGAAGGGCACCTGTGGACTGCTTCCATGGTCAGAGACCATGGAACTGAGCTCACAGGTCCCCTAACGCCTGCCCTGACCCAGGCGTTAAATGATGGCGCTAAACAGGCTAAGCGCCATTATTTAAGGCTCTCCTCCTCCCGTGCATCATTTTTGCACGGGAGGATCAATAAGGCGCAAACGCCTTAGAGTAATTTTTTGCACTGGAACGCATACCTTGCATCTCATTAACACAAGGTAGGTTTCCACGACCAAAAAATGACGCAAACTCAATAACTTTGACGCTAGACGGGTCTAGTGCCAAAGTATATATGGAGTTAAGTTTGCGCTGGATTTGCATAAAAAAAAGACACAAATCCAGCACAAACAGAGTATAAATATGCCCCTCAATGCTTGGTAACATGCGATTCAATGTGAGAAAAGGCCTCTTTTTGACATGGTTAGCCCTCACTTTTTGCCAGGTATATGATGTAGCCTAGAAGCTGTTAGTGCCCAGAACCCATGCTAACCAGGTTCACTGGGTCAGAGCTCTTTCCCTAAAACTATTGTGATGAATTGACACCTTTACCTGCCCCCATATGCCCCTAGTAAATGGTACTTAGGTACCCAGGGCAGGAGGTACTAAAAGCAGGCCCCTGAGGGCAGCAGCACTGATTGTGTCACCCTCTAGGGCCATGCATTCAGGTGCACCCAGCACTGCCACTGCACGCTGAGTGTCCTGTGCCCTGTCCGCTACACACTGCATGCACTATGGGTAAGACACCCCCCTGGCAGGCCTTCCAACCCTAAGGCAGGGTGCACTATACTGCATGTGAGGGCACAGATGCATGAGCAATATGCCCCCAGTGTGTCCTTGCCAAGCCTGGGACACAGTGAGTGAACAGAGAAGCCTTTTTAATACATTTGCTGGACACTGGTCAGTGCAAGTTTCCCAGCTACATGATGGCCACTCTGAATCCTGGGTTGTTTGGTATCAAACAACTCAGAATGATAAATCCAAACTCGTACCAGTATTGGATTTATTACCAAATGTACCCAGGGGTCATATTAGAGGTACGCTCCTGCAGAAGCTAACTACCCTAGCATGGTTGCTGGCCGGTCACATCCAGCCTGCCACCTAAAGACACAAATCTGCACCCCTGGGGTTAGGGCCTCTGCCCTCTAGGATGTAGAACAAAGCCATTCCTGGGTGGAGGTGCTAACACCCCCTCTCTCAGGAATGTGCACTGCCCTGGCAGAGAGCTTCAAAGGGCTTACTGTCTTCGAAAGAAAGTCGACCTCCAGGCCTGCTGCTAGCCACAGATGGCTGCCCCCATTGCAAACCCTTGCATTTGGTGGCAGCAATGGCAGGAAATTCAAACAAAGGACAGGAGGAGTGGCCCTACCTGGCATGCACCACCCCTAAAGTCTTGCATGAGAGGTGGACCCTCCATTTCATTTTCCTTCATCTTGGATGGAAGGAAAATTGCCAATCATGTGTAGGGAAATGACACATGCCAACGGAAAGTGGTCACTTAATGGGTGTAGGCACCCTAAGGTAAATGACCCATTGGACACTACCAGGTTCCCCCTAAAACGCCCACTAAATACAGTATTTAGTGGGCATCCCTAGACAAAGAATTCAGATTTGACAGACAGAAGAAGACCAGCACCAAGAAGATCCAAGGCACGAGAACTGTGGACCTGCTGTATCAAAGAAAAGGCGCCAAACCCTGCCTGATGCACCCAGGACCCGACAATCAACATTGAAGACCTGCTGAACAACTGGAAAAACTCTAAAGAACCCCAGAAGACCTCCAGGCTTCACAAATTGCCAGAGAACTCCTGCCAAAGTGGAGGTACCACTCTAAGGGCCATATGTATGAAAGCCTTTTCCCATAGACACAGAATGGGTAAAATCCTTTGGTACATATGGCCCTAAATCCATAAGGAACTAACAGGCCAGTGAGGTCCACTCCATTGACTGGAAGCTAACTCCAGAACAAGATGCTGCAGCCAGACCAAACTCCACACTGACAACCACGAGAATAAACCCTGCCAGTCTGCCAAGTACAGTAGCACTGCACCTCCTAATTGCTGAATCGTACCAATACCCTGGGTATTGGTCACCTGACTTTGAAAAAAGACCACAAGGAAGCCCCAGTCAAGGGGCTTCAGAAACAACCTGGACAGTCCCAACAGAGTGCCCCCATTGTCCTGCAATCGACCCTTGAACTGACTTACCTCCTGTTTCATAGGCCATCCTTGCGCACAGCTCCTGGATCACCGATTCGCTCTGCACCTGGCCACTCTGTGCCCTCAACCAAAGAATCTGCTGTGATCTATGGGTCCCCCACCCCTTGCAACCTCAACACTCCAAGGGGACCCCCAGGATTCACATTTAACCTTACCTGTCCAAGTGGTCCCTCACAGTGGCAATGCACCAGCTCCAGAGATATTTTCACGCTGCTCCAGCTGGAACTAGGAGCCGCCCAAACTTCTCCAGCTGGCACAGTGTGCCCACCAAGGATCTCGACCAACCTGCAAAAGAAGAACTTGGTAAACCCACTGTGTGATTTTATATGGTTATCTTCCATTGATTCCTATGGTGAGTAATTACGCACGAAAATACTATTTTTATAAGATTTCAAAAATTCATATCTCGAAAAGGATCTTGGTCTTAAAAATTACATAAAAATCTGAAGTATGTTTATAAAGTGGTCTTGAGGTATTCCTTTGAGTGTGTGAGCTGCAAGATTGATGATGTGAGTACAACAAATGCTTTGCACTTCTCCAAGATTAGTCTCACTCCTCAACCTAGCTACCTTAAAAATTAGAGCATTAGGTGATCTAGTTTTTACCCCTGTAAACCAAGGTGTGGTTGCCTGTACCTGTTGCACAGTGTGCCTAGCTTTGCACACTCAATAGAGGGCCAGCCTCCTACACTAATGCAAAAGAAAGAGAGAAATACCAAGGCAAGTTAAGGAAGGCTGTGCAGAGTTATGCTGATGCTAGATGAGATGCTGAGCAGAAAAGGTGAACAGAAATGGTAGAAGGAGTCAATCTGTACCCGGCTCTGACTATTGATACAACTGAGGGAGAAGGGGAAAGGAAAACAATGTGAAAGCTGAAAGAAAAAAACAAGGGAACTTTATAACATGAGTATGGATAGTGATGAAGATTCTAGAGATAGTCTTCTGGATGTGTTACTTCTGAATGTCCACCCCCATGTAATGAAAATAGAGATGGAATTGGAAATCAGAATGTTGGTGGTAGCGACTCAGTTGCTATTGCGACTGTCCAAACCAAAATTACCCCTAGTCCAGTAGGAGTTCCCGCCACCAGTGTGCAATATAAGTTTCCGAGTGAAGGACAAGGAGAATGTGCCCCCATTGATCATACAGTGAGTACTGTGGATGCTCTTACAGTTTCAGTTACTATTGGTCCAATAGGTCTAAAGGTGTGCTTGGGATAGGCTGGGGTTGAGGGGAATGGGACTGGGTAGAGGGAGTTGGAGGATGGAGACTAGAGACAGGGACAATGGCTGCCATCAGGGAGTTGGCCAGAGCCTGGAATGATCTCTTTTGAGCCACCACGCCAGAGTGAATGCCCTCCAGGAATGCATTTGTTTGTTGCAAATGCCCTGCTGGACACTGGATGGCATTCAGTATGGTTGACTGCTCACCAGAGAGGGATCTCAGGAGGTCAATAGCCTCCTCACTGAGGGCAGCAGGGCTTAATGGGGCAGGGCCTGAGGTGCCTGGGGAATGCAAGGCCACAGTCTCTCAAGTGAGTGATTTGCCCACTGCTTGGTCCTGGGAAGTGCAAGGCCACAGTCTCTCAAGCGGGTGATTTGCCCACTGCCTAGTCCTGGCCAGCACCGCCCTCCCAGCAGCACCTCAGCTAGTTTCCCGTGCCCGCTCACCCAGGAGGGTGGGCATCTCCTTCGCCCCAGGCACCTCAGGCCCTGCCCCAGTTAGCCCTGCTGCCCTGAGTGAGGAGGCTATTGACCTCCTGTGATCCATCTCTGTAGGGCAGTCAACCATTGTGAATGCCATCCAGGGGCTGGCAGCCCAAATGCAACAGACAAATGCATTCCTGGGGGGCATTCACACTGGCATGGCGGCCCAACAGAGATCAATTCAGGCTCTGGCCTCCTCTCTGACGGCAGCCATTGTCCCTGTTTCTAGCGTCCCCCTCCAACTTCCTCTACCCAATACCATTCCCCTCAACCCAAACCTATACCAAGCACCCAGCCAGACGAGCATGCACCCAGGACAACACACAAGAGTGGACATGGCAAACACAAGCACCACACTTCATCCCACAGGCACTCACACAAACACTATCCAGAAGCAGACATACCAACATCCACTGCCTCCACTGTGGCCCCCTTCTCCTCGTCGTCCCCCTCCCTCCCAGTTTTGCACCTGCATGCACTACATCCTCATCCACTACCACCATCATCAGCATACCTAACAGCACACGCCCCTCACTGGCAGTCACCACCTCCACTTCCATGCACACGTCCCCTGTGTCCTCTCCCACTGTGTCTGTGCCCCCTCCTCCAAAAGTACACAAATGCAAGCACTCAGACACTGGACAGCCATCCACCTCACAATAGCATCCAGCCCATGCACCTGTACCCAAACACAGCAGACTGACACCTCCTACAACCACTCCCTCTTCCTCCACTCCCAAACCTTCTCCTTCTTCCCGCCCCAATGTCCCTA
Organism: Pleurodeles waltl; assembly: GCF_031143425.1. NCBI lineage: Eukaryota > Metazoa > Chordata > Amphibia > Caudata > Salamandridae > Pleurodeles > Pleurodeles waltl. The sequence goes on from NC_090437.1 coordinate 321,346,694, forward strand.
AGCAGCTTTTCCTCTCCACTATTAACCTCTTCCCTACCCCTCCCCCATCCCGCACGTCAGGCCAGGGCGGTCAAAACCCAGGCAAGCACCTCAGCCACCCAATCCACGGGCACAGTAGTGCCCACAGCTACTCCAGGTGGGCGAGGATCCGGGACACTAGGCAGCCACACTGAAAGGGTGCCTGCACCAAGTGCTGCAAAGAAGGGCAAGGAGGCAATCCCAGCTGCAAAAAGGAAGAGCAAGGAGGCACCCCCGCTGCTAAGATGAAGAGCAAAGAGGCACCCCCAGCTGCTGAAAGGAAGGGCAAGGAGGCACCCCCAGCTGCTAAAAGGAAGGGCAAGGAGACACCCTCAGCTGATAAAAGGAATGGCAAGGAGCAATCCCCGTCTGCTGAAAGGAAGGGCAAGAGGCCTGCACAAGCAGGCAGAAAGGACAAGAGGCCTGGTGCTGGGACTCAGTCAGAGCCCCCACCTCCAACCATGGTGGTTCAGCCATCCAAGGCTGCAGGGGAAGGGCTGGAGCCTCCCCCCACCACTGCCAGCACCGCCACCAGCACCGCCACCAGCAGTAGCAGCCCCAGTGGGCAGCCGTCCGAGGCTGCAGGGGAAGGGCTGGAGCATCCCCCCACCACTGCCAGCACCGCCACCAGCACCACTGCCAGCAACAGCAGCCCCAGTGGGCAGCCATCCGAGGCTGCAGGGGAAGGGCTGGAGCCTCCCCCCACCACTGCCAGCACCGCCACCAGCACCATTGCCAGGACCGCCACCAGCACCACCACCAGCAGCAGTAGCCCCAGTGGGCAGCCATCCGAGGCTGCAGAGCAAGGGCTGGAGCATCCCCCCACCACTGTCAGCACCGCCACCAGCACCACTGCCAGCAGCAGCAGCCCCAGTGGGCAGCCATCTGAGGCTGCAGGTGAAGGGCTGGAGCCTCCCCCCACCACTGCCAGCTCCACCAGCAGCACCACCACTACCACCACTGAGCAGCTGTCACCGCTGGCGGACAGTGTGCAGTCCTGCCTCCATGGGCTATTGTGCAGCCTGGACCCAGTAAATCCTGTGGGTCTGACACCAAGGTGAGAGACTGTGACCTTGCACTCCCAAAAATCTGCATCACAGGGCGTGAGGCCCCCTCCAGAACCAGTGGAGAAGCCATCCACTCACCCCATCCTCCCCGGGATGAAGCTCACTGGGCACGATGCCCCCTCCAGAACCAGTGGAGTAGCTACCCACTCACCCCATCCTCCCCAGGATGACGCTCACTGGGCACGATGCCCCCTCCAGAACCAGTGGAGAAGCCATACACTCAAGCCATCCACTCATACCTATCCTCTCAAGGATGAAGCTCACTGGGCACAATGCCTCCTCCAGAACCAGTGGAGAAGCCATCCACTCCCCCCATCCTCGTCACGATGAAGCTCACTGGGCACAATGCCCCCTCCAGAACCAGTAGAAGTAGTCACCACTTGAGAGACTGTGGCCTTGCACTCCCCAGGACCAGGCAGTGGGCAAATCACCCACTTGAGAGACTGTGGCCTTGCACTCCCCAGGACCAAGCAGTGGGCAAATCACCCACTTGAGAGACTGTGGCCTTGCACTCCCCAGGATCAGGCAGTGGGAAAATCATTTGCTTGAGAGACTGTGGTCTTGCACTCCCCAGGACCAAGCAGTGGGCAAATAACCCACTTGAGAGACTGTGGCCTTGCACTCCCCAGGACCAAGCAGTGGGCAAATCACCCACTTGAGAGACTGTGGCCTTGCACTCCCCAGGACCAAGCACAGGGCATGTTGCCCCCTCCAGGACCAGTGGAGTTGTACCATCTTCTGGCTGAGGTGCCCCACCATTCCCCGTCCCCCTGAGGTGCCTGTCTATTTTCGACCTGATTCCCCTGCAGTGTTCTCTCCGTGTTGTTGCAGAAGTAAGGTGGGGCCTTGGAGTATGTGGTGAGGTCCTGTGGCCCACGAACATTGAGGACTGGGCAGTGTCCCTACATTTATAAATATGTATATACTTTTTTATTTGGATGCACGCATTTATACTATTTTGTCTTATTACACTCACTTTAATCAATTCCTTTTGTCCCTGCATTATTCCTGAGGGGTATGGGGTGTATATGTAATGATACTGCATCTGGTTCTGTGTATGGTGTTGGGGGTGGGGGTGTTGCGTGTGTGTGTCACTCTCTTTTTCCTTCCCCCTCCCCTGTGTGCTAGGCGGCAGTACTCACTGTGGTCATCTTTGCCAGCGTTGGTGTTCGTAATGGAGCAGAAGGTAGAAGATTATGGGGAACACATGCAACTCGGGCTGCATGGTGGCGTGGTTCTTCCCTGAGTCTCCACAGGTGAGTCCTTTGCCTTCTGTGCAGTGTTTCTGCTAGGCTTGTGATGTCGTTGGTACCTCCCCGGAAAAGGTGGCAGTTTCCTGTGTCTTAATACAGTGGGAGGAACATTGTCTTCTGCCTGGCTGTAGGCGGTTATCGCCGTGGTGCCTGTTGGTTTTGCCCTGGCGGTCGGTGTGTTAAAGTGGCTGTCTGTCTGAGCAGTTTCCGCTGTGGTCATAATTTCATATTCGTTACTGCCGGCCTGTTGGCGGTATTACCGCTGCTTTATCACCAACCGCCAGGGTCGTAATGAGAGCCATTGTCTTTTTGTGCATAATTACGCACCGTAGAATGACAATGAAAAGCCACCTTTAAAAATACATATACAATCACAGTGTTACTTTACCAAGTTCTTCTTTTGCAGGTTGGTCGAGGTCATCAGTGGGCACACTGTGCCAGCTGGAGAAGTTTGGGCAAATCCTGGTTCTGGCAGGAACAGTGGGGAAAATTCTCTGGAGGTGGTGCAGGGCCACAGCGAGGGACCACTTGGAAAAGATCTGTGCAGGTAAGTTTAAAGGTGGTTCCTTGTGGGGTCCTCCTTGGAGGATCGAGGTCGCAAGTGGTGAGGGACACTTAGGGCACAGCAGGTTCTTTGTTGCAGGGACAGGGCATCCAGGTTCAGAGGGAATCAATCAGGCAGGAGCTGTGCGTAAAGATGCCCTTTGGATCTGGAGGTAAGTCATTTCAAGGGTCGTTTATAGGAAATGGGGGGCACTCTGGTGGGAGTTCCAGGGTGTACCAGAAGTTGCTTGACTGGGGCTTCTTCCTCGTGCTTTTTCAGACCCGGGCAAGTTTTCTTGGTGTCCGATGTCAACTGACCAGTACCAAAGGTATTGTTACAGTTTGGCCACTGAAGGGTGTAGTGCCACCAAACTTGGCACAGTTGCAGGGTTTATCCTGGTATATGTTGGTATGTCGTCAGATCCGGCTGTGACTTCTGGTTCGGGAGTTAGCAGCCGGTCAGTGAAGTGACCCTCAAAGGGGTGCTGGTTTCGTCTTTGTTGCAGAGTGGCACCTCCACCTTGGAGGGAGTTCTTGGGGTGAAGCATGGAGGTCCTCTGGGGGTTCTTGTGCTCAGTCCAGTTGTTCAGCTTCTCCTCAGTGGTGACTGTCAGGTCCTGGGTACAGCAGCCAGGGTGTGGTGCCTTTTCTTTGTGCAGCAGGTCCACAGTTCTCCAGCCTTGAGGCTTCTTGGTGCTGGTCTTCTTTGTGTCCTTTGAATCTGATTATCTGGTCTAGGGTGCCCAATAAATACTGAATTTAGAGGGCATTTTAGGGGGAACCTGGTAGTATCTAATGGGACACTTACCTTTGGGAGGCAACACCAACTATAGGGACCACTTCCTGTGGGGAGGGTCACTTCCCTATCCCTGATTGGCCATATTCCTTCCACCTAAGATGGAGGAAAATTAAATGGAGTGTCCACCTCGCAGGCAACACCTTAGGGGTGGTGCATGCCAGATGGGGCCACTCTCCCTACTCTTTATGTGGTTTCCTGCCTTTGCTCCCACCAAAAGTGGGGGTTTGCAAATGGGGGTCTGACAATCTGCAGCTAGCAGCAGGCCTGGGGGTAAAGTTTCAAAGGCGGTAAGCCCTTTGAAGTTTGCTGCCAGGGCAGTGCACATTCCTGAGGGAGGGGGTTTTAGCACATCCACTAAGGAAGGGCATTGCTCTACAAACCAGAGAGACAGGGCTCTCCCCCAAAGTTTATAGACTAAGGGGGTTATTACAACTTTGGAGGAAGTGTAATCCGTCCCAAAAGTGACGGTAAAGTGACGGATATACCACCAGCCGTATTACGAGTCCATTATAACTCGTAATACGGCTGGTGGTATATCCGTCACTTTACCGTCACTTTTGGGACGGATTAATACCTCCTCCAAAGTTGTAATAACCCCCTAAGTGTCTGGAGGTGGCAGCATGGATAGAACCAGTCAGCAACTATGCCAGAGTAGTTAGTGTTTGCAGGCGGCACCTCTAATGTGACCCCTGGGTACCTTTAGGGATAAATCGAATACTGGTACCAGTTTGGATTCATCATTCTGAGTTGTTTGATTCATAACAACCCAGGGTTCAGAGTGGCCAGCATGTAGCTGGGACACTCGTGTTGACGAGTACCCAGCACATGTATTAAAATAGTGCTCTGTTCACTCACTATTTCCAAGGTTTGGCAAGGTCACAGCGGGGGCATATTTCTCATGCAGCTATGCCCTCACATATAATATGGTGCACCCTGCCTTAGGGCTGTAAGGCCTGACAGAGTGGTGTCTTATCCATAGTAAATGCAGTGTATAGTAGAGAGGGCACATAGGCAGTGTGCCATGTCGAGTTTGTGTTTTAGGTTTGCACTAGGACTCTCAGCCTGCAATGGCAGTGCTGGGTGCATCTGGATACATGGCCCTAGAGGGTGGCACAATCAGTGCTGCTGCCCTCAGGGAACTACCCATAGTACCCCATGCTCTGGGCACCTAAGTACCCTTTTACTAGGGACTTATAATGGTTGCTAAGTGTGTCTCCAATAGTGCCAATGCATCACAAATGTTTTAGGAAAGTAGCTCTGGCCCAGGGAACCTGGTTAGGAGGGGCCCTGGGCACTATAATTTCTAGGCTACATCATACATCAGGCAAAAAGTGGGGGCTAACCATGTAAAAAAAAGAGCCCATTTATTGCATCATATGGGAACCAGCTTTGAATCCGATAAATAGTGCCCAAGGAAATGATTCCACCCCAAAATTCCTGTGGTTAAATGATCTATTAGTGCCAAGGAGATAAATGAATAAGTCCAATTCTTTAATGAAAATACCCCATCTAAGGAGAGTACAAATACAGAGGTGAGTGAGGGAACACTTCCATCACACCCAAAGGAGAGGACTCTAAATGTGACAAAACTAATGTCAGAATCGGATGCGATAATTGTTGGAAAGTTTGGTTTGTAAAGGCTAGTTACATATTAAAAAGATGAGCTTGCTTTCATGTGTAGGGACATTACTAAATGAACGAGCCGAGATCATGATAAGTTGGCAGAATTGTCACAAAGATATGAGGTAGACCTAAACAAAACAAAAAACTTGCAGAAAAGCTATCAGGTGTGTTTTAATGACAAGGATATTTCTGAAATGAGAACACCAGGATTATAAGCGCAGATCAAGGAATTGATTCAGAACACTGGTAAATCGAATGAATTAGATAAGTGGGAGAGTAAATGGGCGAAAAAGAAAGATGTGAAGAAACCTTCAGGTGAACCACCTCCGGTTGGAACAGAAGGGTTAAGCTTTCTCTTTGAGAGTAGTGCCTGGCAAAGGTTATGTTCATGTGCCATGGGGCAGGAGTGATCTTGCATCATTTACCAATGATTTCCCAAAATTGCGTGAGAAGCTAGTTGAATGGTACAAACAGGTTGAAAGGTTTGTGAAAATCTCGCCGATGCTGTGGTTCAATTTGAACACGTTGTTTGACATTGTTGTCCTGAGTGGTTTATGGGTGGAATGTAAGATAGCTGTTCACCGGCCTGAAGATTAACCACCTAGAAATACAGTAACTAAAGGTCCCTCGCCATTGCTTATGAAGAAATATCAGGAGGTCAGAACGTTCCTGAAAGGGAAAGTGCCTCCTCAAGATGTTGATTTGGTCAAAACTGACAGTGCGACTCAAGAACCAAAGGAGTCAATACATGCCTTTTATGAGAGATTGCTACAGGTATTCAAACAGTATAGTGGTATGGAGGCTTTGGAGTCGGAAGATATGGGTCTTTTTGTCTCGAAGTTTGTGATGGGTTTGAGGCCAGAGATTAGCTTGATGATTCAGCAGCATTTGATCTGTTGGCAGGACAAGTCTAATGATGAGATTTTACATCATGCAAAATACTGACATGATGAAAGACAAATGAAACAGAAAAAGCTGAAGGAAACAGAAGAACACAGAGTCGGGTAGGGAAGTCTTACAAAGACTTACATACGTTATTGCTGAATGAACTTTAAACATTTGAGCTTTGTCTCCTGATTGCATTGGTATAATCAACAAGGAGACATTTACTGCTGCCACACCTTGCTTGGTAATAGATCTGATTCTAAAGACGTGATGGAGTAAAATCAAAGAAATAGACGCATATCCGTAATAGGTGCATTATTGCTTGTTTTATTCATAATATTAATAATATTACTAGTAGGAGTGTTTACCTCCACAAATCCTGTAGAGGGAGAGATGTCTTCTTATATTCCTTCCCGAATTATTAGTTCTAGGAAAAGTAATTGGTTAAACGAGAAAGCATTACACTTAGATACATCTAAAGGGGATTATTCGGATGTCGGGTTGACGGAGAGCAAGATGGCGGCCGCGTAACGCAGCCGCGAAGCGTCTGCTCCGACCAAGGAAACCTCCCAGTGTTGCGGCAGTTCTCCCGCGGGTCGGAGCTTCCCTCGGCAGTCGCGCTTAGAGGAAAACAATGTAGCGGCATTTTAGCAACATTGTGCCGACTCGCGTTGCTTCACCTGCTCCCTCTTTTCTTGGGGATGACTGTCCCAGGACTCTCAGGAGGGGCGGCACAGGGGAAATATTGCGGGTGACATTGCTTTTTGAAGGACTGCTTCTCATGTGAGGATTGTTCAAGGCTACTTGGCTCTTGGTTTCTGCGGGGCCCTTTTTTTTTTTTTTTTTTTTTTTTCTCCCCCTGGGAGAAGTAAAACTACGTGGATTTGCTGACGGAGGCCAAAAGGATTGCAAAGTGTTTTCCCGGGATGCGGTCTGGACTGCTCCTGCTCCTACCTGAAGACAACTACAGGTCTGTGCTCACGGGTCCCAATTGGGGGCAATTTTCGACGTGGACTCAAAAAACGGTCAGAGTTTCTTTATTGTATTACAAGTATTTGACACTGGGCGATTATTATAATAACGCATTTTGCATTAAAAAGCAAAAAAAAAAGGTAAAAATGCCACCTAAGGGAGTGAAAAATGTGACTCTGTCTGGACGAGGCAAGCCGGTAAGAGTAAGCCTGTCGGCACGGCAGGGGGGGGGTACGGATATAAAACAAGGCTTAGGTGAGAAGGTTGTCTCCAAAAACAAGAGTGCTTCACTGGACAGGTATTTTGAGAAAGGGAAGGACATACTGGTGGGGGGCGTAGATACCCCCCCCGCCGTTGTGGATGAGGCTGATCCTCTAGTAAACGAAGAGATGACGGCTATAGATGTGCCCCCCCCGCATGAAGGTGGGCAGAGTGATGCTGAAGATGTGGCAACTTTACAAAAACAAGCTACCGGGAGTCAGATGGAGCAGAGGGAGCAGAGGGAGGGCCCACAAGGCGCTAGGTCATTATTACAGGTGGAGCGGAGGCCAGTGGAATTACGCGATAATGAGACAATACAAGGAGACAAGTTTTTCTCACTATCAGATCATTCAAGTTGGTCAAGCAACGAGCAGCTGGATTTGGAGGCGGATAAAACTTCTTCTGAATTCGAATCTGAGGTGTCCTCTTTGGCACTGGGAAAGGAATTACAGGAGAGTGGCAGGAGTGCCACTGTCAGGAAAAAACAGAGGAAGAGAAGTGAGCAAGTAGGACCTAATAAGCACTCCACTAACCCATTGGACACTAAGGGTCTTCAGGGGCTTCAGTGGGAGTATTCCAAGGATGATTTAACTCTATTTGATAATGGTGAAAAACAGCCTAATCCTGTGTCACTGGAAACCATATATCAAAGCATTATGGAACATCGAGAGGAATCTAAATTAGAGAGCCGTAGGACTCAAATGGCTTGCCGCAAGATGCAAATCCAAATTCGTCGAGTAGCTAAGACATGTTCAGAGTTTACTACACGGATGGAAGAAGCAGAGACCCGGATCTCGCGTCTGGAGGATGAGGCTGGAGCTCGCCAGTCGTCTCGAGAAATGATGGAGAAACAACTTGAGGACACTCAGTGGAAATTGACAGATTTAGAGGACAGAATGAGGAGGAATAATCTGCGCGTCCTGGGTGTACCAGAAGGACTTGAAGGATCAGATATACATAGCTTTATGGTCGCACTTCTTAAGGAAGCTTTTCCGGACTTACACCAGTGGGACTGGGACAAAGAGGTTCAAAGAGCCCATCGATTTCCTTTTAGTAAAATAGGACCAAACTCAGAAGGAGGAAGTGGTAGACCTAGAGCAATATTAATCTCTTTGCTTAATTATCAGGCAAGGCAGGCTATATTCGACCGAGCTCGACCCAATGCTAGAAGTAAGGCTAAGGGATGTGAGTTTTTTGTGAGACCAGACTATTGCCATATTACTGTTGAAAAAAGGTGGAGGCTCCGGCAGTTAATTCAGCCACTTCAAATTAAGGGGGCACACGTTTTTTTATTAAATCCGGCTAAACTGAAAGTAGTAATGGATAATAGGACTTACTTTTTCACGACAGAGGAGAAAGCAAGGGCTTTTTTGGGTGGACTTAACGGTCCGGTTCCCTAAGATAGATTTTCTGGATTGGGACATAGGGGTGGGGGTAAAGTAGAGAGGGTTAGGAGTTAAGCCCTGAGAAGTCGAGCCGGGGGTAAGATATTGTTTTGGCTGAAACAGGGTTAGATAGAGAGAGATAAAGACAAAGAAAGGGAGAAAAGGTAAAAGAAAAAAAGAAAAAGAAAATCATGCACTGGGTAGGGACGGTCGGAGCGGAAGCTTTACCATCATTAGGGACAGTGAGATCCCATACTCTCCATAAATTGGGTGTAAGGGTAGGGGTAAGGGGTGTAGGGGGGTGGGGGGGGTGGTTGGTAGCAGGGTTGGGGTATAAGGGGTGGGAGGATGGGAGAGGGGGGAGTGGGGGGAGAGGGGTGGTGGGGAGTGGGGGGGGCACTAATATAGGTAGAAATGTTCAGAACAATTTAATGAAGACATATCAAAAGAAGAGGATGTATAGGATTCAATATCAACAAGTTGGTTTCTTTAAGGGAGAAAGTATTGACGTGAGTTTGGTACATCAAACTGAGTGATATGGCAAATAGATTAAGGATTTGTACACTGAATATTTGCGGTCTAAATAGCCCCCAGAAAAGGAAAAGAGTGGCAGCTGGTCTTAAACTAATTAAATCAGATTTATATTGCTTGCAGGAAACACACATTGCATGGAGTAAGTGAGAGCTCATACGAGAGCTTGGGTTGACGCCTCTTGTTTGTACCAGACAGGAGGTTTCGACACGTGGGGTGACGATACTTGCCAGAAATAACAATGTACAAGTTTGTAGATCTCGAGCAAGTAACGATGGGCGGTGGGCTCTCTTAGAATTATCCGTGAATACATTTAAATTTACCCTCTGCACTATATATGGATCAGTTTTGGACGAGGCTGAGCCTCTGGATACGTTGAATATGGAACTAGTTGGATGGCCCTTACCAATAATTATTTGTGGCGACTTAAATATTCATTTAGAGGTAGGTAGCAGGAGCATGGACACCCAGAGTTTATATCAGGGACGAAAGCCTAAAGTATGGAAAGCTCTAAGGAGGTTAGTAAGGGAACATGGGTTGAGAGATGTCTGGGAAAATATTAAAACTGTAGATCCAGGGTATACCTATTACTCGTTCCCACATGCTAAATTGGTAAGGTTGGATTATTTTTTCGTATCACAAAACTTAATCCATGGGGCTGAAATAGAATGCAAACCCAGATTCTTATCAGATCATAATCCATTAATATTGTCCATAACAATTAAGGGACCATCTAATTCGCGTCGTGTATGGACATTTGATAGGAAATTGTTGGTTGACCCAGGATATATATCCCATATGAAAGAGTGGATTCACCACTTTTTTGATATCAATAGGAATACGGCAGATCCGGGGATGGTATGGGATTCATTTAAAGCTGCAGTGAGAGGTGAAACTCTTAGTTATAGTTTGGGAATACAGAAAATTAGGGGGAAGGAAATTGTAGAACTTCAAGAAAGATTAATAACAAAAGAGAGGGAATTAGCTAGTAAAATTACTAGTAGAGAAGACATTACTCTCACTCAGACCCAAATGGTGATTCTTAAGGCTAAAATAAATGCTTACTTGAATAAAACAGTGACAGCCGTCTATCAAAGTCACCGATTGGAGTGTTATGAATATGGTGAATCCACAGGAAAAGTCTTAGCTAGACGGGTCAGACAAAAGGCAGTTAAACAGAATGTTTTGAATATAATTGATGGTAATGGGCGGAAACATACAGAGTTAGAAGGAATTCTAGAGGTTTTTAAGGGTTACTATCAGGAGCTGTATAGTGAAGATATAGTGTATTCTGAACAGCTACAAAAAAAGGTTAGTGAATTTCTGGGGGGATTAAAGAGTACAAGGCTTTCTTCTGAGGAACAAATTACATTAGATGCACCAATTCGTATTGATGAGATAATTGAGGCAGTAAGCTCCCTGGCAACAGGGAAAGCTGCTGGACCGGATGCAATACCACTTGAATTTTACAAGACCTTCCTGATAGACATTAAAAAGGATATGCATAGCATTTTTTGTATAGCGCAGGCAGGTCAGGCACCCTTATCATGGGAATGTGCAAGTATTATAGTGCTAAAAAAAAGGATAAATCAACAGAGTTCCCCAGTTCATACAGACCCATATCTTTGTTAAACGTAGATGGAAAGATTTATGCAAAGATTTTGGCCAGTAGATGGGCAAATGTGATAGTCAGGCTGGTTAGAAAACAACAACATGGGTTTATTCCGGGTAGAGATACAATAGATCATATAAGAAGAATAATAGCCATGTTTGATCTTGCAGAACTATATCAAACAAATTTAGGATTATTACTTTTGGATGCCGAGAAGGCATTTGATCGTGTATCGTGGAAGTTTCTATGGGAAGTCATGCGCTGGAAAGGTATAGGGAGTGGATATATTACAGCTATAAAAACTTTATATGTAGCCCCAAAAGCTAGAATTTGCATTGCTGGTTTGGAATCAGATACTATCTTAATCTCTAGGGGGACTAGACAAGGGTGTCCATGTTCCCCCTTGCTCTTTGCTCTATATATTGATTCTTTCTTGCTGAGATTAGAAGAATGCAAAAATATTCAACCTCTATTATATCATGGAGAAACATATAAGGTGTTTGCATATGCTGATGATGTAGCTATAGTGACAAGCAACACGGAGGAAGCTATTAGGGCAATAGAAATAGAGGCAAGAGAGTTCGGAAAATACTCCGGATATAAGCTGAACTCAGATAAAACACAAATAGTATGTTCTGGGCACGTTTCACTAGTAGATAGACGATTGGTATCTGAAGCAGTGTATTTGGGGGTGAAGATTACATCAGTGGTTAATCGGTTGGTGGAAATTAATTTTATCCCATTATTAAATAGAATAAAGAGGGATTTAGACCGAATGCATAATTTGCACTTATCGCTAGAGGGTCGCTGCAATGTATTGAAAATGATGGTTCTGCCAAAAATCCTATATTTATTTCGGGCTATTCCCCTTGAGGTTGATAAAAAATGGCTTAAAAGATTGGAAAAGATGGGGAATAATTTTTTATGGGGGTATGCTAAAACGAGAAGGGCAATGAAGTATATGACACTTCCCAAAGATCGAGGCGGGTGGTCAGTCCCTAATTTTACACTGTATTACTACGCCTGTTGCCTTCAACATATGGATGAACTTATAAGGGGAAGTTTTAAGGGTAATGAAGAAGTAAAACCAACCCCTATTTATACTATGATGGCGGGTGGGGAGGCAAGTGGTTGGTTATCAAAATTTGAGGAACCAAGTTACTTTAAAAAAGTAAGATTTAAGCCTTTTTTGTCCGCCTTCAAGGTTTGGGCTCAGATAAAACGGAGTATGGGACTGGGAAAGATTACGGCTTATACACCAGTGAAATTTTCAGCTATCCCAAATCATATCTTTAGGGATCCCATACTAGATTTTTGGCGTTCTAGGGGAATAAATAAAGTCGGAGACTTGTATTGTAAATCCGGTTATAAATCATTTACGGATCTGCAGTCTCAATTTAGCTTACCTAAGACCCATTTTTTAAAATTTTTGCAAATACGAAATTTTTTACAGTCTCAGAAGTGCGTTACAGTACAGTTGTCGGAGATCCCGGTAGTTGAGGCTGTTAAAAATGGGGCAAAGATTGGCAAGTTATATAAGTTACTAACAGAGCTACAAGTAGATGATATGGCACAACAGAATGAGAGATGGATTGCACGATTTGGGGTGGCTGGAGAGTGGGTGGACCAATCCTTAGCCATGGCTGAGACAACATTTCTATCAGCTAATTTGAAAACCCAGCATTACAAAACACTGATGGACTTATATTATACTCCAGCAAAACTGAAAAAGTGGGGGATATCCTCTGGAAGCTGCAATCGATGTGGGGAAGTTGAAGCTGAGATAATGCATATGTTCTTTGTATGCCCAATGTTGCAGGGAATATTAAATGAGATAGAGGTATTCCTTAAGAAAATCATGCATTGCAATATTCAGGTTACTGTTATGCTGGTAGTATTGGGAGTCGTGGACTCACCTGAAAGTACGGAACCTGCACTGTATAAAATAAGGCGATTTTTATTTTTGTCCATGGCAATATACCGCTTATGTATTGCTACAGATTGGCTCAAAAAAGAACCCCCCACGTTTGAGAATTGGCGCTCTAGATTACTTACCATCTATAATACTGAATTAAGTCTTTATAAGTTAAAGGGTCATAAGAAGAGACATAGAGGAGAACGAATGTGGGCACCACTGACTAGATGGTTGGAATATCAAGACACAGTTTAAAACAAAAAAAAAAAACCAAAAAAAAAAATGCTAATTGTTTCGATATGTGATATATATAACTGAGGTTTTTTTAAAGGTCTTCTTTCTCCCGTTGTTTTGTTTACTTTACTTTCTTCGCACGGATATATTATGTCTTCTTCTTTTTTTTCTCATGTAACCCCCTCCCTCCGACATATTAAAATAAAATAAAAAATTTAAAAAAATAAAAAAAAATAAAAAAAAAATAAAGGGGATTATTCGGCAAATGTTTATTTCTGTCTGCTATGTGAATATGTAGAAACCATGAAGGCAAAGGACTGCTATGTACGTACTCTGTTGCCTGCTTCAGTGTCAGAAGGTATTACTTATCATCACATCCCTGTGACTTATGGGATTTCATATAGTTTGTTGTCGAGTTCATTTTATGGGACAGGACATTATCAGTATTATTTTTCCAACTATGACATTAGTCTTTTCAAAATTCCTATGATTGAACATTTGAATAAACGTCCAGCCCCTTTGAAAATAAAAATCATTGCAAGATTTTTCAAACCTGTTTACACCTCAGACACAATTTAAGCTGTCTTTTATCAGATGTAGAAAAGAAGTTCTTGAATTTAGTTGAAGACAGGAGGAGAGATTTGGAGGCTAGATCACAGTCAGATGATTTTTTTCAAAATCAAAATCGATGTACAAAAGAAGAAATAGAACACCAGCTAACTGGAAACCTAGCTGCTTTAGTTTTAGATTGGGGACATAAAGGGAGATTGTGCATCTGGATGGAAAGCTCTACCTCTGACAATGTGTTCATGGGAAAGACTGAAAGTGAGCACATGTTTAAAGTTCGGGGAAATTTCAAGTTGTATATGGACGGAGAAGATGTAGTGATTCCTGGTGTTTATTTTATTTGTGGAAAGTGAACATATTTTAGACTGCCTAAAGGATGGAATGGTACATGTTATTTGGGAACTGTTTTCCCTAAACTGTACCATGTGGAGCACTTTGGCATTCCTGTTTGGACACAAGGGTTTAGGTCTAAGTGAGGTGTGAATACAGGAGAAGTAGTGGGAGACATTTTTGGCGCTATGATTTCATCTGTGGGAGTGATTTTGAATGATCTGAAAATTAGAAGGTTGTGTACTATAGTGACCAAACTAGCCACTAGTACTGATGGAGCATTATTGGTTGTCAATACTGAAATGATAGCGATCAGATCAATGGTTTTGCAAAATTGACTTGCATTAAACTTGTTGCTCGCAAAGGAGGGCAGAGTCTGTCAAATGCTTAAAGTTCAACAACGCTGTACTTTTATCCTGAATAAAATTAAGGATTTTCAGAAGTATGTATTTCAGGGCTGACAAGAGATGTGAAAGAATTGGAAGCAACAGGCGCATTGGAAGTGATTGGGAATAGATTTTCTGCTATAGGCAGATGGCTTGGTAACTTGGGAAGTGGAATATTAGGGTTTGTCTTAAAACCATTGTTGACTCTTATGACCGTGGCCACAGTCTCGTTTGTAAGATACTAAAGAGAGCAGAGGTTGAATTGGAAGATAGCCAATGTAGATATTACAATGATATTAATCATTTGGAGGAGTCCAGGCGAAAGTTGTCAAAACAACTAGGTTTTAGAAAGTCTCATTCAAGAACGGAGATGGATTTGTGATGACTGTAAAAATAATCAGAGGGAGGGTTGAAGGAGCATAGCTTGGCTGTGCCACTATGTCTCTGAAATAAGAATGTGAAGGGTGGTCACTTTCTGGTGGTCACATTCTGTATAACATGATGAAGTGATTTTATATAATTACTGCACTGCAAAACATATGAGTGGAGTGCGCCGTTGGATATATCATTTAAATAACATTTCATGTATATCTGTTTGAAACTAATGCTTTGAAAGAATTATTCTGCATAACCATTTTGTATATTCCCACATGTAATGCTTAGAATTCATTTAATCTGAAAGTATATTTGTGTTTTATTAACTTGGTTGGAGAGAAAGGCCTACACATATTTTGTTCACAGTTAACTTTCAATGTGGAGTTTTTTTTTTCAAGATGGAGGTGTTAGAATCTGAGACAGAATCAACAAGAAGCGTACTGTGTATAAAAGACAAGGCAGCCTGAGATGAGAGCTATGCAAGGACGAAGAGGTGTATTCTGGAAGTTGGAAGCTGTAATCTTTTGATTTAACAGAGACCTAGGAGTATCAAGATTGGATGTGCGAGGTCTCTGAAAGTTGTAACTTCTAATTAAAATTAATTGGGAGTTCAATTAAGAATCTTGGACTGTAATATAATCGTCTTGGGAAACTGTGATTTAAAGAAGGTTTAGTTAGCGAGAGATCAGATCCTTTTCCACTCTTAGAGCTGAAGTGACCCTCCAGATGTACAGACCTCAAGTTTGATTTTATTTGGCTTCATGAGACAGGCACCCCACATAAAGGAATATTCTACAGAATGTCTGTTTGCAGACCCTTTCTCAAATACTCTTTTAGAATTAGAATAGTTAGATTTTAGTTTAAATGGTTAGGCAGGAGAACTTGGTTCTAGAGCCTAAGAACCACATGCTTTTTTTGATTTTCTTTGTTGTGGCTATCGAAGTCTTAGGGGGTCATTACGACCCTGTGGTTGACGGAGAAGTGGCGGATTTACCACCAACAGGCTGGCGGTAAAATTTTTGGAATTATGACCATGGCGGTTACCGCCATGGTCATCCGCCACTTCTCCGATCAGACCGCCATGGCGGAGACGACCGCTGGGCTGGAGACTTGGGTCTCCCGCCCGGCGGCCGTCACAAGACCGCCGGCGGTATCATGACCCGGCTTACCGCCATGGATTTCATGGGGTTTGGAACCGCCATGAAATCCATGGCGGTAAGCACTATCAGTGCCAGGAAATTCCTTCCCTGGCACTGATAGGTGTCTTCGCCACCCCCACCCCCTCCCCCAAGTCCGTCCCCAACACCCCCCACATCCCCCGCCACCCCTCAAAGGTGGCAGGACCCCCCTCCCCACCCCTACCCCCGACATCACAACACAGACACACACCCGACACGCATGCAGACATCACCAACACACATTCCCGCACACACACGAACAAACATGCCAACAGACACACACACAGTCATACATGCACACCCTCATTCAGACATACACGCACACATCCATACAGACATACATGCAGACAGACATGCACACATTTCCATTCACACTACACCCCTGCATGCATACATGCACTCACACACCCCCTCTACATACTCACACGCACACCCCCATGCACCCACACATCACACAACACCCCCTCCCCTAACGGACAATCAACTTACCTTGTCCGTTCATCTTCCGGGAGGGGACGGGATCCATGGGGGCTGCTCCGCCGCCAGCACACCGTCAACAGAACACTGCCACGCCGAATCACAGAACGTGATTCGGTGGGCAGTGTTCTGTTGACGTGGCGGTGGAGGTGGAGCAACCTCCACTTACCGGCCGCCCGCCAGTATGGCTGCTGGCGGCTCTCGGTCCGGAAAAGGACGGAGGGCTGCCAGCAGTCATAATACGCCGAGTGGAAAACCGCCACCACTGGCGGTCTTCAGCACGGCGGTCCCTCAGCGGTCTTGTGAAAAGACCACCGAGGTCGAAATGACCCCCTTAGTCTTGTATATGCTGACTAAGTTTAATATTGTACAACGCTTGAACTCTCCATTGGTAATTTTATATATGTATGGTAAGTTTTTAAGACTCATTTATGTAATGTTGACTTTGAGTCTGCAAGAAAGCTCTTTTGAATATTCGATTTGACTCTGAATATTAACGTGTGACTAATAGGTTGCACAGAAATTGTTTAAAGGCTGTGATAACTGTTACTCTCTACCCCTTGTAACTGAAAAGGAAAGATTCATTGTACCCCAGAAATGGAGATAGGGCCCCAGATTCTATCAGATATTAATTACTCTTCTAAACCATAAATTAATATAGTTTTAGGGACAACATCATTAATTAATCAGTTACAACTCTATGCATCATAAACATTATTAATTTGTATAGATAATATGTCACCCAAAATTGCACCTTTAAAAACGCTCTGACCCCTGTAGCATACTTCCCTTCTCATTCATTGAATTCCTTTGTGGCCTCATTGTCTCAACCTCTTGCCTTTATCAACACCTCACTCAATATTGGCAACTTCCACTTTTCCTAGACAACTGGTGAAATCCTTCCTTTACTAAAACATACTAACTTTGACCCAGATGCCTGGGCTGATAGCTGGCACATCACCCACATCACATACCTTACCTTCCTTTCCCTTAGGAAGGTCATAGAAACTGCAGTGGCATTGAAATTCACCAACACAATCTCATTCTGGCACACCTTTCAGGTTCTACTAACATATTACTAAAGAAATCTGGGCACACACAAACAATCCTGGATGTTCATTGTTTGTTTCATACTCTACTTCATCAAAAACATAATACGTTACCATCAAAAGAGCTAAGATGCAGTTTCATAGCATGACTCAACATTATACAAATATAAGATTTAGATTTAGCACCTCCATCTCAGAAAAGCAAAGTCAATGACCACTTTCTATATTGATTCCTTTCTCTCTTTCAAATTGAATAGTAAGAAAATACTAGCCGATCAAGTATCTACAAAGACTACTGAACGGAATGTAATCCTAGCTTCTTACCCACACCTTTCATTTCAAAGTGTTATTATTGGTGCCTGCACACATCAGCAAGGACAGAGATGTCCTCACAGGCCTCCAAAAAATCACCATTGATTCGTGAAGATGGTTCTTCACACAACAGCACGTCATATCGTTCATCAACGCACGTTAGAACTTATCTCCTCTCCAAGATCTCTATTGGCTCCCAATGACAACTAGCATTAACTACAAATGCCAGTACTTCATCCGCAAAGCTATCAATAACAGTAAATTAGACTATCTATTGTCTCTCCCATATCATCTGCAACATCAACCTTATGAAACTGGAGATCCCCAAGATGAAGAAAGAGCAAAACCTGAAATTTTCTTCTACATTGAAACATCTTTCTGTCACTTCTACTGAGATTGGCCCTCCAGCTGTTCAGGAAAGAACTCAATGTCATCCTCCTCTCCCTTTGTCTTACAAACTGCTGTAGTTTCTTCAAGTTTAAGAAGCCACTCTTCGGTGAGTTAAAACTGTTAATTTATTATGTGACAGCAGGACTTAACAGATCACATTTCACCAGGTCCCCTCCAACCCTCGTAACTTCTTCCTCCCAGAATCTCCCCACCATCTATATTCCAATTTACATCACAACACATTGTGCACGAGCTGCCAATCTAGCTCTCAGATAGTATATAACCCATCACATCTTCCTCCTATATATTTAAACACAACTAAAATTATGCAAGAACTATACATAGAGATAAATTATCATAATAACAAGATTATGACATACTTAAATTATATATTTGTACAACATTAATTTAACATCACCATTAATTCATATTGTAATCTCTGAATTTTCCGGCAATCTGATAACTCTTGTGGATAGAATGCGTTTAACCTCGTTGTTCTCTTTGATATTTGCATTTTTATTTTTCCCTAGTTCCTGAGATTTGAATATGGAGATCTTATCTTTATTCCACCATTTTCCATCTTCCAGTTTTACAACACTGTCTTTCACTTGCACTATTTTTCTCCTCTCTAAAAATGTTGACTGTCCTTCGAAATAATTCTCACACATTTCACCCTCACTTCATACCCTACGTTAATTTTGAATCTCCGGTTTCTCATCATGTGATGAGACTGAACATACTTATTTTGTGCATATTCTCTCTTTCTTATTACGTCTTCAATTTTCTCCCTAGGATTTTCGAACTGACCAATCCATTCTCCTACTAACTTGGAATTAGGAACACGTCCAAGCAACAGTATAAAAGGTGATACCTGTGTGTCAGCATTGTCTGTAGTACGTACAGCCCATAACAGTTTTTCTATTTTGGACTTACAATTTAAACCACTCACTTTGGACAATTGTACATTTTCTTTTATAACCCTATTCAACCTCTCCACAAGAGCATTACTTCTAGGATGGTACAAAGATGTGTTGGTATGTTTTATACACATGAAAATTAAAAACCTCTCAAATCGTTCTGATGTGAATTGACTGCCATTGTCTGTTAGAATCTCATCAGGGATACCTTCCCTTGCTAAAATTTGTTCCAATCATTTTATTATATTAGTTGAATTTGGCACCTTCACAAACTTAACTTCTAGTCAACGACTGTAATAGTCTCTAAGAACTATGCCATATTCTGGAGCCCCTCCCGCTATATTTATGGGTCCTATGATATCAATTGTCAGTTCACTCTATGGGGGTCATTCTGACCTTGGCGGTCCATGACCGCCATGGCGGAGTGCGGCGGAAGCACCGCCAACAGGCTGGCGGTGCTTCCTGGGCGATTCTGACCGCGGCGGTAAAGCCGTGGTCGGAAAAGGGGAGCCGGCGGTTTCCCGACGCTTTCCCGCTGGCCCAGGGAATCCGCCATGGCGGCGCTGCTTGCAGCACCGCCATGGGGATTCCGACCGCCTTCCCGCCAGCCTGTTTCTGGCGGTGTCCACCGCCAGAACCAGGATGGCGGGAACGGGTGCCGTGGGGCCCCTGGGGGCCCCTGCACTGCCCATGCCACGGGCATGGGCAGTGCAGGGGCCCCCTAACAGGGCCCCACAAAGATTTTCACTGTCTGCTGTGCAGACAGTGAAAATCGCGACGGGTGCACCCGTCGCACCCCTTCAACTCCGCCGGCTCCATTCCGAGCCGGCTTCATTGTTGAAGGGGCTGTCCCGCTGGGCCGGCCGGCGGTCTTCTGGCGGTCGCCCACCGGCCCAGCGGGAAAGCCGGAATGGCCGCCGCGGTCTTTCGGCGGGAACCGCTTGGCGGGCGGCGACCGCCGCGGTCAGAATGACCGCCTATGTCTTCTCAGGAACCTTGACAGCTTATATAGGACTCGCAATGGTTCCTTGAGACTTGTCACTTATGGCACAATTCATACATCTCTAATTCTTCATGGCACGCATGCCAATGTGACCTTCATGGGCCAAGTTCAACACTTGGGGCCTGATTACAACTTTGGAGGAGGGTGTTAATCCGTCCCAAAAGTGACGGATATACCACCCGCCGTATTACGAGTCCATTATATCCTATGGAACTCGTAATACGGCGGGTGGTATATCTGTCACATTTGGGACGGATTAACACCCTCCTTCAAAGTTGTAATCAGGCCCTTTATTTCTCAAACCTTGAGGTACCACTAAGGATTTAGACCGGTATAACACATTATTCAATGTACACAGCTCATCAAAAATATGCTTATACTTCCTTCCATAATCATCTCTAAAATCCCATTTGGACCATCCCAGCAATGCACCTTGCATAACCATTTTAATCTCTTGATCAGCTTTGCATGCTTTTCTCCACTCTTGCTCTGATATAGCCCCCTCTAAATGATCCTCTGTAGAGCACACAACTACATTCCCATCTTCACTGTTACCTTCATTATGTTCACTAGAATCATCACTTGACAACCTTGATAAGCAATCCGCTAACACATTTTTCTTCCCTGGAATATATTCAACTTTAAAATTGTGTTTACAAAGCCTATATAGCCACTTAGCAATTCTAGGGGTAGCTTTTTCAACACCTTTCATTGTGAACAATTGTACTAAGGGTTTATGATCCGTTCTCACAGTAAATCGTGAGCCCAATACATATTGTTTAAAATGTGTTACACCCCACCAACAGGCTAAAGCTTCCTGTTCATTTTCAGAATAGGTAGCTTCTGCGCCTTTCAAACTCCTCAATGCAAATGCCACTACCTAATTTTTCCCATTTCTTTTCTGCATTAATACCACACCTAATCCTTTCTGACTAGCATCAGACATAATTATCAAATGATCCTTGGTGTCAAAAGGTTTCAACGGAATGGCATGAGCTATTTCTCTCTTAATACTTTTAAATTCCTTATCACGAACCTCATTCCACACAAATAAGGAATTTTTCTTCAATAGATTTCTCATACTAAAAGCTTTTTCTGAACAATTCAGTACACATCTTGCATAGAACTCAGTTTAACCCATAAAGGATCTTAACTGATCTTTTCAGGACAAGCAAACTCTTCTATTGCTTTGACTAGACTGATTTTAGGTTTAATACCCTCTTCAGATAGTTCGAAACCTAAATAGTCTTTTGATGTTACATCATTACAGCATGTTTTTGGACTGGGAGATATACCTTTTTTCTTTAATAAGTCTAGCACTAGACTTAGGCCCTCATTCTGACCTTGGCGGTCTTTTCGCAAGACCGCCGTGTTACCGCCGCGGTAAAGACCGCCGACCGCGGCGGTATGCCGCTGCGCGTATTCCGACCGCTGGGAGCGTTCCGCCGGAATACCGCCAGCAGCCACACTGGCGGTCGGCGGGAAAGTGGAGACTGGTCAACCTCCACCGCCACGCCAGCAGAACACCGCCCCCAGAATTACGACCCACATTTCTGTGTGGCGGTCTTCTGTTGGCGGTCTTCTGTTGGCGGTCACGTCCCTATGGCTCCCGTCGCCTCCCGGAGGACCAACGCACAAGGTAAGTTGATCGTCCGTGAGGGGAGGGGGTGGGGGGGTGTTGTGTGATGTGTGCGTGCATGGGGGTGTGCGTGTGAGTGTGTAGAGGGGGTGTGTGAGTGCGTGCATGCGGGCGGGGAGTGCTGCTGTGCCTATGGGCAATGTGTGTAGTTCGGCGGGTGCGCATGTCGGCATGTATGTGTGCGGGTATGTGTCCCCGTTGTGTATGTGTGTGTGTAGGGGGTGTGTATATGTGCATGTTGTGGGTGTGTGCATGTCGGGGTGCGTGTATGTGCATGTCGGGGTGGGGGTGGGGAGGGGGTTCGTACCACCTCTGGGGGGTGGCAGGGGGGTGGAGGGTGTGGGGGAGGACTCGGGGGGGCAGTGGGGGGTGGGGGAGACCCCTATCAGTGCCAGGGAAGGAATTCCCTGGCCCCGATAGTGCCTACCGCCATGGTTCGCATGGCGGTTCCCGAACGCCAGAAACCGCGGCGGTAAGCAGGGTCATGATACCGTTGGCGGTCTTGGGTCGACCGCCGGACCGGAGTGCGCAGACTCCAGCCCGTCGGTCATGACCGCCGTGGCTGTCGGAGTGGGGAAGTGGCGGTCGGTCGCGGCGGTGACCGCCGCGGTCAGAATGCCATTTTTAATACCGCCGGTCTGTTCGCGGTCCGACCGCCGCCTCTCCGCCGACCGCCAAGGTCAGAATGAGGGCCTTAATCTCTCATCGTGCTGAATCATATCTTTACCATATATCGACATATCATCCTGAAAGCCTTTCACACCTTGAATGATTTTAAACATACTTTAAACTGTTTTTTGAAATACCCCTGAGGCCGATGCCATCCCGAAAGGCATGGGCTTAAATTGGAATAGCCCTTCCGGAGTAATGAATGTTGTGTAATGTTTTGAACTTGGATGTAAATTGATATGATGATACGCGGACATCATATCCAGTAAACTAAGGCTCATATTTATACTTTTTGATGCAAAACTGCGCCAACGCAGTTTTGCGTCAAAAAAATTTGCGCCGGCTAACGCCATTCTGAAGCGCCATGCGGGCACCGTATTTATTGAATGACGTTAGCCGGCGTTAGCCGGCGTTAGCCGCCGTCGCCGTCTGGTGCGCGTTAAAAAAAACGACGTACACCAGGCAGCGCCGGCGTAGGGGGATATGGGGCTTGGGCGTCAAGAAATGGGGCAAGTCAGGTTGAGGCAATTTTTTCACCTCAACCCGATTTGAGCCATTTTTTACGACTCCCAACCCCCATAGAAATGACTCCTGTCTTAGCAAAGACAGGAGTCATGCCCCCTTGCCCAATGGCCCTGCCCAGGGGACTTCTGTCCCCTGGGCATGGTCATTGGGCATAGTGGCATGTAGGGGGGCACAAATCAGGCCCCCCTATGCCACAAAAAAATAAAAAATAAATACTTACCTGAACTTACCTTAATGTCCCTGGGATGGGTCCCTCCAGCCTTGGGTGTCCTCCTGGGGTGGGCAAGGGTGACAGGGGGTGTCCCTGGGGGCATGGGAGGGCACCTCTGGGCTCCTTCAGAGCCCACAGGTCCCTTAACGCCTGCCTTTTGCAGGCGCTAAAAAACGGCGCAAAAGCGGACGTACGTCATTTTTTTGGACCCGCCCACTCCCGGGCGTGATTTTTGCCCGGGAGTATAAATCCGACGCACATGCCTCGGAGTAGATTTTTTAGACGGGAACGCCTACCTTGCATATAATTAACGCAAAGTAGGTGTCCACGCTAAAAAATGACGCTAACTCCATGGACTTTGGCGCTAGACGCGTCTAACGCCAAAGTATAAATATGGAGTTCGTTTTGCGTCGAAATTGCGTCAAAAAATACGACGCAATTCCGGCGCAAACGGAGTATAAATATGCCCCTAAATATTTTGCCACCTTTGATGGAGGATAACATTTCAGTTATGTTGGGTAAGGGATGTTGATCTACCCATATCTGCTCATTCAGGTCCTGTAAGTCCACACACATCCATATCAATCTATTGGCTTTCCAAGCTAACGCAACTGGTGCAACCCAATCTGAAGATCCAATAGGCTCAATAACATAATTCTTGCACAATTTATCCAATTCTTTTTTAAGATCTTCCCTCAAAGTTAACTGTACCCGACCTACTTTGTGTAACTTAGGTTGAACATTCTCTCTTACTTTTATTTTGTGTATGAACCCCTTGAACAAACCTAATTTATCATTAAATATTTCTGGATATAACTCTTCCCACTTGATAGATTTTATAGTTGACACTTGTACATACTCCTGTTTCAATATGACTTGTTCCGGATTGTTCAGATCTACTAATAAATCTAGGCTCCCCTTGTCATGCCATCCTAGAAGACATGGTTAATCCTTGGCTACATATACAGTTCCCCGTGTCACCATATTTTTGAATTTCAGTGCTGCGCCAAATTCCCCAAAAAACTTCAAAAGTTTTTCCTCTGCATCCCACATGATGTATTTTGGAATGACTCAATGAAGTTCCATGGTTTTTAAATAACTCATTCCATTTTGTTTCACTTAATAAAGTGAATGGAGACCCTGAGTTTGCCGTGACTCTCAGTTCTATCCCATTTATCACTACTTGGCAGAATGGTCTTTTTGATCCTTGTACTGCCATCTCATATATTGGAGGCTTTGATTCACTAATGACAAATACCTCATCTTACTCACTAGATGACAGTTCATCGTTCAATTCTATACTATTCACTTTGTTCAAATTTGATTTGCCAGATGATCTACACACCCTAGCAAAGTGTCCCTTTTTTAAACATTTAGCACATGCTTTGTCTAAGGCAGGACATACTTTGGCATTTTCTAAATGTGATGTGCTACCACATCTGTAACATTCCATCGGCCTGCTAGAATATCTTCTTTCCGATTTTCCAATCATATTATGCTTCAGTTGGAATTCTTTCTTTATAAAATTCTTATTTTTATTCCTAACTGTCAGTACACCCTGTGATTGGGATTGCATTTTGTTTTCTGTTAAAGCCATTTGTTCCATATAGGATGTAGTACTTTCAATTCTTGTGGCAACTTCTAGCGCCTTTTGTAAAATTAAATTGGGTGTTAATAATAGAGCTTCTCGAACTTTCTTATCATTAATCTTTTCTACCAATTGGTCTTTTATAATTTCTTCTTCAAACTCCTTGTATTCACGGAATACAGCCGGCATTCTTAGTGCACCAACATAACTTTATGCAGATTCACCATCTACTTGTACTCTTCTGTAAAATTTACGTCTTTCTAAGGTGACATTTTTACTTTTTTTAAATTGAGTATCTAAAGATTTTATTGCTGTCTTGTATTAATTTACAATCCCATCTCCTTCACCTTCTATTACCAATACCAGTTCTTTGGGTGTATGTTTTAGTATCTTCCGTCCTTCCGTACCCAAACAGTGTCTAAGTATTGCAAATTTCCTTTTATGTGTGAAACTGTCTCCTTCTAGTGCGTCCAGATATGCTTCAAATGCTTCCTTCCACTGTTCTCGGTCTGAATCAGGTGATGATGGATTAGGAACAAATGCAGAAGGTGGCATTATAGATTGTTGCATTATAATAAATATAAAGGTGTTAGGGGCTAAAAATTGATAACTTGGTGAATATTGTAAATAAACGACTCCTTGTTGTTGATACAATATGTATTCCTGTAAATATGTTGTAGTATGGAACAGATTGGGGATGAATTAATGACTCCTTGTTGATATAATGTATATATTTTGTAGTATGAGAACCCTTTCCAAACTAAAATGGATGAACCATATGCAATTGACACGCATCACAGAATTTTTGCAGTTTATTGGTGTGCTTATCATTGTAAACACACTTGAACACGCATAATCCTACACAAATGGTGTGCATATCACCAATAACACACACCTTGTAATTCTCCTTGTGTACACACAGGGGCATATTTATACTCTGTTTGTGCTGGATTTGCGTCGGTTTTTTTGACGCAAATCCGACGCAAAGCTAACTCCATATTTATACTTTGGCGTTAGACCCGTCTAGCGCCAAAGATCTTGGAGTTTGCGTAATTTTTTAGCGTGGACACCTACCTTGCGTTAATGATATGCAAGGTAGGCGTTCCCTTCTAAAAAATGACTCCAAGGCATGTGCGCCTTATTTAAACTCCCGTGCGTCAGTGGGCAGTTAAAAAAAAATTACGTCCAGTCGCTTTTGCTTCATTTTTTAACGCCTGGTCAGGGCAGGCGTTAAGGGACCTGTGGGCTCGGAAGGAGCCCAGAGGTGCCCTCCCATGCCCCCAGGGACACCCCCTGCCACCCTTGCCCACCCCAGGAGGACGCCCAAGGATGGAGGGACCCATCCCAGGGAACTTAAGGTAAGTTCAGGTAAGTATTTTTTTTTTTTTGTGGCATAGGGGGGCCTGATTTGTGCCCCCCTACATGCCACTATGCCCAATGACCATGCCCAGGGGACATAAGTCCCCTGGGCATGGCCATTGGGCGAGGGGGCATGACTCCTGTCTTTGCTAAGACAGGAGTCATTTCAATGGGGGTTGGGAGTAAAAAAAAATGGCGCAAATCGGGTTGAGGCCAATATTTTGCCTCAGACCTGAATTGCCCCATTTTTTGACGGCCATGCTCCATTTTCCCCTACACCGACGCTGCCTGGTGTGGGTCATTTTTTTGGACGCACACCAGTCCGCAGCGCCGGCTAACGTCATTCCATAAATAAGGCGCCCACATGGCGCTTTGGAATGACGTTAGCCGGCGTTAACTTTTTTGACGCACAACTGCGTTGGCGCAGTTGTGCGTCAAAAAGTATAAATATGGCCCACAGTTTTGAATTTATGGCTTCCAAAATATTATGGCCGTAGGTGTGCGTATCAGGGTGAACACACTGTAAAGCATAAATGATCTCCCAAGCAACAATGGCCACCGTGTGCTTGATGTTGGTGTGCGTATAACCGCGAACGCACAATAACAAATGAAAGGTCGTCATGACGTCAGGTGTAATCGTGAGAAGAAGGACCGTTACTCCGAACGTTGCGCACACAGGGGCGGGTGAGAAAATCAATCCCTTTATAGTGCCTTGAAGAAGAATTAGGTGGTGCCGGTTCAAGTGCCGTTTTGCAAGTGTTGCTCCGAGTTCGACCTGCGCGTCAGCTGATCCGTCAATGCAGCACTCAAGGGGCCGACCGGCACATCGTCTGAATAACTGCTCTCCGGAACACGCATGGATGTCCTACTGTCACACTTGTCGCCACTATTAAGAAGCCTCTCTTCAGTGAGTTAAAACTGTTAATTTATTATGTGGCAGCAGGACTTAACAGCTCACATCTCGCCAGGTCTCCTTCAACCCTCGTAACTCCTTCCTCCCAGAGTCTCCCCACCACCTACATTCCAATTTACATCACAATACATTATGCACAATCTGCAAATCCAGCTCTCAGATGGTACACAACCCAACATGAACCTCTGAGTCCATCTGTACTTATGTAACCTGCATGTGTTGACACAAATCATTTATTTTAAGAAAAGCGCTTTGAAGCCCTTGTGGCTAACTTCTTGTTTTAAAAACATCTGCCTGAAAATAAATAAGAACAGGAATTGCTGCATCAAGCATTGGAGTCATGTGATGATTTAAATTTGACAGCAGTCAGCGGGAAGAGCTTCAGTGACTCTGCTCCAGTCACAAGGGGCGAAGAGGCTCTGGGAACAGGAAAGGACTGGTGCACAGATGCTATCCTGAGACAAAGCTGTCAAAAAAGGAGGGCAGCCTGGGCTCTTGGTTCCAGGCCCCACACTTTTTGGGGCTATATACTCCTGTCACAACGTGAATTTGCACAATAAAAAGCAGGCCTGATGTTTTACTTTGTTATGAAGCTAATGTGGAAGTATGACTAGGCTGCACCAAATACTTTGTTTTCCCTTTTCCCAGCATGAATGTTTCTTTAATGAGCTGCTCCTTGAATTAAAAAGCAAAGTGATAGCGACCAATTCTATAAGGGGGTGCGGAACTAAGGTACATGGAATCTGTACTCAGAATTTCAGGACAACTGGCTACGTAAATTATTTCCATTTAGATTTGATGTACGCAGACTTGTGTAAACTCAATGCGTAGAACTGTGCATTGGTGTCCAGATTAAGCCCAGGAGAACCGGACTCATTCCAGATTTTTCTGAATATCCACTATAATATATTTGCATGCAATTTATGCATGGAATTTATATTTAAAAATGTGCAATTTTTATCCCGAAGTTTTAGCCTAGAGATAACACTCCTTGACCGGTGTAGCTTTCCCCTGCTCTGCAGGTTTTAAAAAACGTATTTTAAGTACAAATATAGAAAAGCATTATAAAACGACAGCAAGAGAGACATGCATGCAAGGCTGTAATATAATATAATGTAATGTAATGCTGATTTGCAGAGTGCAACACTTGTCACCCATGAGGGGATCTGAGTAGGTGCTGGTCCTGCAAGTAGGATCAGTAGAAGAGCCAGGTTTTCAGTTTCTTGGGCAAATCCATAAGTGACCGCTATGCTGGGGAGGTCCGGATTTGGCTGTCACATGTAAATTCATACCTGTCATGCACTTTACATTAAATCAGATGCTGCACATTATGGACACAAAAAACAGCAGCTAGTGAGACTGCACAACTGTGAGCACAGTTTGGGTGCTCGAACCTTTAATTGTTCTGCCTTTCAACCTATGAATGTATTTATATTAAATACAGTCACACATATTTAGAAAGCAATGATGTGCGTTTTGTAGAGCACTGTGAAGGTCATGATGTGACTGTTGCAGATATGGCAATTCTACTACCAACAGTGTGTTAAAATAAATTACTTCACATGAAAACGTGGAAAACATGTTTCGTTTAATGGGGTTAGAGACCTGGCCCACTTTAACTGACCCGACATGGGCACCCTTGCAGTAGACACACCTGCATATAAACAGTACCCCACACACATCAGTCTCTCAGGGGACTCCTCGTTTGTCAAGACATTCCTGCTGCCTCATCCATCATTTTCCACATAGGCCTGTGAGCGAGGGTTAGATGAATGAGCTGGATCCTGTGACTGTGCGGTCGTTGATTCCAGCAAAACTCTGAATGACCCAGTTTGGATGCCTAGACATTTAACCAGGTCCTGTGAGTCTTAGATCCAGATAGAATTAGAAGGCATTTTAAAATGAGGACTAGCAGTGCATAGACTCTGAATTTTAAACATTCACTATGGTGTAAATGCTCAGCAAAAATATATTTTCACTCGTTTTTATACCATAGTCATAAATAACAGCCGGTACCTTATTCTTAAACGTTTTGCACACCTAAGTTTAACTGAGCTTCACTACCCCTAAACTTTGTACTCTGGAAAATCCACATATTTACTTGACTATGACTGAATTGAATCAACAGGTGAATGTACTGGCAGGTAAGCTATAGAAGTTTCTGATCTCAGTTCCTTTGCACTCACCCAAGCTCTGTTTTCCAATCATGCTTGTAAACTTTCTGCCATTATGTCAAACAAAAACAAATGGACTATTTCATCACCTCAAATAACTCTTAATGGGTGGAGTCCTGGCAGTCCACCTGAAATACTTGTTAACTCTGGATCTCCCGGTCATCCGCAGCTTTTCTACTGAGGAAAGGAGGTTGGTTCTGTGAACATGCTGACATTTCAGGAACCAGGGACCTCTTGGAATTAGCCCGAGAGGTAATGGGTAACTCAAACACTAAGGGCCTGATTTAGAGTTTGGCGTTGGGGTTACTCCATCACCAAGTGACAGGTATCCCAGCCACCGTTTTACGATTCCCATAGAATATAATGGCATCGTAATATGGCAGACGGGATACATTTGTGACTGAGTAACCCCACCCGCCAAACTCTAAATCAGGCCCTAACTTACTCCATGGACTATCTGGATGAATGGATTTTTTAGGGTTACCAATAAAATCTTTGGCTCCTACCCACTACCATTCTTTAAGTGTACTCCTACCTGTAAAACCTCATCCACCTACCCTCACCTGTCTAACATTCTCCATTCAGTACCTACATTCCATTGATATCATCACAGAGGTTTCAGTACTGGCTACCTATAGAACCTTCCGCATAACAACACTCACACAATATCAGCAAGAACACAAACACCTAAACCCTGAGATGTGCATCTCCAAATTGATATATCATAAAATTCAGCAATAATGTCTGTTCAGTCTAAATAACAGTGACACGCCTTAGTCTTACAGTTGAGGGAAAATAAATGGGAGCAGCAACTGGAAAGTCTGCAAATACTCGGAGTGGGGTAAAGCCGGGTAGTGCCCGTGTGGTTGTTTAAGAGAAAAGGTGATTGACCTTTGGACAGTGCTCAGGGGTAAATGCAGAGGAAGGATGACATGGACTCACATGGACGTCTGTGATTCAAATGTTTTTCATTTAGGCAATCTTGCGACTTTTTTTGCAAACAACCTTTAATGAGGAATGAGTGGAGCCACTTTGGGGCAGATTTATGGAAAGTGGCGCTGCACCGAGTGCAGTGTCACTTTCCTGGACCCCTTAGCGCCCCCCAACCACCATCATGTGTGCACCATATTTAAAATACGGCACACCATTGTGTTAGGGGGTAGGAGGCAATAGCATCATTCAATGTGACCTATCGATGTACTCTGCAGAAGTAGCGCAAAAAATGTTGGAGCTACTCTTGCAGAGTACATAGGGGCACATTCTAAATAATAGAAGCCCTCTTTGAACGCCTGCTCTGAGCAGGCGTTAAAAGTGCCGAAAAAAATGGCGCAAGGAAATCTCATTGATTTCTTGTGTCATTTTTTCGTTCCCCCTAACAGGGGAACACCCCCTTTTCATACATTATGCCTAGCACAGGCATAATGTAGCGCAAAGGGTTACAGAGTGGCGCAATGCATGCATTTTGCCACTCTGTAAATATGGTACAGGGATTTCGGCCTCATTGGGCCACATTAACGTCAAAAACAATGACGCTAATGTGGTGCAAGGTGGTGCTAGGGGCTCATGAATATGCCCCTTAGTGAGGTTACCCTCCCTATTTTACTTGTCCTGAAATAGAAAAACGCAAAGTTTCTTGAAAAGTGGAGGAATCCCCCTAGAATATATGTGCGCTTCTGTTTATTACCATGGTACAATAATTAAGATCTTTGACTTAAAAGGATCACACACAAAAGGAAGGAACATGTGAAAGCTTGCTTCTTGTATGATTAGCACAAGTTCTTGTTTATAAAGTTGTTTCTTTCTCTCAGGGATGGGATTTGGATGCTAAGGAGGATATAAGAGAGCTTTAAGGATTTAGTAGAAGTATAGCACCTAAAAGCACAAAGCGCCACTCACGAATATCTGATCATGTGAGACTGGGTAAAAGTCACAAATTGAGGCTGATCGCAATGGAGAGTGGGCTGAATGCAGGGACAAAGTTAGTCCTGCTGAAAAAGTTACTTTCGAAAGCCTAGCCTGAAGAGTCCAGTTTGCGGTGGAGGAGGCTGGAAGGAGCAAGGAGAGCATTGTAGATGTTTGTTGCTGTAGCGCGAAGAGTAGGGCTGGTGTCATGGATGGTCATCGGTAGGGCACGAAGATCCTCTCAGGCGTCACAGATGATTGTTGCTGGAGATTCACATTGGTGGTCACCGAAGGCTGTTGATGTGGTAGTACAAAGTACAGATCTTGTGTTGCTTGTTGTTGCTGGCAGTTGCTGTAGTGCAAAGTGCAGATCTCAAATTGATGGTCATCACTGGTGGTCAATGTAGCGCAGAGTTAGGTTCACCAGAGTTTCACTTTCATAGTCTGTGCAGGCAGCACTATCTTATTGCAAACAGGCCTGTTTGTGGTCACGAGTGCCCAAAACATCTGGCTTTCTCCTTTTCTTCAAGGAGTAGGTCAACAAGTGCCACACCATTGGTCCAGAACAAGGGAGGCACCTCTTGGGGATTGGGTTCTCACTCCAGCAGAGCCTAGGACTCCAACAGGTTCAGTTGCAGGTCCAGGTAGGTCCAGTTGCAACAGGTCAGCTGATCAGTTGCAGAGGCTTCTGGAGCTTGTTGTTCAACAGCGGTTGATCAGAATATGAGCTCTGTCAACTAACCCTTTGAGCCACTTCAGCATGGGCGCAGGTCCAGTCTTCGTTGTGAGACAGCAGGTCTCCAGAAGCAGGGAAGGAAGGCTGTCTTTCTTCTATAGTATCCACAGGTCCAGCAGTGAGCTGAAGAGTGGGACTAAGGGTCCTATTTTTATATTTTGTTTGAAGTGGGAGAAGCTTCTAGAGCTTTCCTCTTTTAGAAGTGTCTGGTTGCCTGCCTTGCTGCCCTGAGCCCAGACTGGCTGGGATACCAATAGGCTAGTGTGAATTGCTTTGTGTGTGAGCTGGGCCAGTGCCTTTGAAGTGCAAGTGTAACAGGTTATAGCTCCCTCTACCCCATCTTGCTAGAAATGGTCCATCCTGCCAAAACCTAGGCCCTCTATTGTGATGCTGTCTTGAAGGAATACACAAAGGCCAACTGCTACCTACACTTACTCATTTGACCCAGGTAACAGGCTGCAGGCACCAAATGGTTAGGACAAGAAAATGCAAACTATCTAAAGTGGTATTTTCAGAATAATGGATTAAAATCCAACTTTACCACTAAAGAGGATTTTCCATTACAATTACTCCGACACCAAACATGACTTTTGTTCCTGCTTCCATTCAACAGTTATCACTTATTTAATGTAATACGGTAACTCAACGTTACCCTTTGGGAAACAAATTTGGGATTTTTTCACTACCAGCACATGCAAAACTTAAAAGCACATGTGCAACTCTTTAAATACAACACACCCTGCCTTATGAGCTGTTTAGGGCCAACCCTAGGAGTGGCTTATATGTATTAAAGAGGAAGGTTCGTGCCTAGCAAACAATTGATTTTACCAGGTTGAATGCCAGTTTAAAACTGCTCACACACTCTACAATGGTAGGCCTAGGACATGTGTAAAAGACTACTTAAATGGGAGACACAACCAGTGCCGCTTGGTCCACAAGTAGCATTTAATTTGCAGGCCCTGCATACCTTTAGTGCCACTTTACTAGGGGCGTACAAGTAAATTCAATGTGCCAATTGGGTGTAAGCCCATTTTGCCATGTTTAAAAGAGAGAGCACAGGCACTTTTGCACTGGTTAGAAATGATAATGTTAACAGAGCCTTAAGGCCAGCAAAAATGAATTCAACAAACAGGAGGTGTTAAGTTAATAAATTTGGGGGGAAGATCACCCTACGGCTAATAGGTCTAGCAAAGGATAATAAAGAGGAATGAGAAAGCTGTGGGAAAACAGACATAGCAAAATAAGTGAGATATCTGTAGATAGGCATAGGTAGGATACTAAAGGAAGATAGCTCTTCATACAGTATATCAAAATGAGATATACTGTGTAAAGAGTCCAGGTGTTACCCTAGTAGTGGACAGGGACTTGTTCTAGCAAACCCACGGTGCTCTCTTAGGGGGTAGTGTGGTCAAGCAGCATTAAGCTTATCAGAGAGGAGTGTAAGACATTTACCATTGTCACACTGTCAGTAAATGAGATATACAAATCAAGAAGGAAATCCACACCAGTTTACAAAAATAGCAAGTGTCTTTATATATGTTTAGGCACCAAAATCAATATGATCAAGTAAGTTAGTTCTGCAATAGAATTTATCACAGGCTTGAAAAGTCGACACAGTGCTATTTTATAAAGCTGCAATGTAACTGTATTCCACAACAACTTACAGGACCGGTCTTCTGGACTTAAGGTGCGTATGAGGCAGGGAACTAGGTCACAACAGCA
Organism: Pleurodeles waltl; assembly: GCF_031143425.1. Taxonomy (NCBI): domain Eukaryota; kingdom Metazoa; phylum Chordata; class Amphibia; order Caudata; family Salamandridae; genus Pleurodeles; species Pleurodeles waltl. The sequence continues at coordinate 321,380,214 of NC_090437.1, forward strand.
GGTCATCTTGGACAGCACTGGGGCGACCGGGTGCACTGGTGCAGTTCAGTGCTGGGTGCCCTGATTAAGTTGATGGGGATCAGTCAGGGCACAAAGATGCTGCAGGTAAGGTCTTGGGGACCAGTCAGGATGACCCACCAAGTTGGCTCAGTTCTTGCAATGCTCTGGGACGTAAGGGATACCAGTGGTCCTCTTCTTCTTGATCCAGGGCATCCGGGTGCAGCGGGTTCTTGGACCACTGGGCTTCCATCACCTGTGACGGTTGCAGTGGAGGGGGGCCTACAGAAACAGGCTGCAGGCATGGACTGGAGGGCCAGTGTGGCTAATCCAACAAGTGGGCTCAGGTTTCATGACCCTCAAGGACATAGGGACACACATAATCCTTTTCTCCTTGGTCTGGGGTGTCCGTGTACAGGGGTGCAGTGGACCGTTGGGTTGATGTCACTGTAGGTGGTCGCAGTTTAGGGGGGCCTGCACAAAAAGGCTGCAGGCGCCTGTGTGATGGTTGCAGCGGGGAAACCCACAATGGAACTTGTCTCTGGAGAAGCTGCGGACCACTCTGGCACCATTGGCCCACTTCAACTCGGGCTAGGAGGCATGGGTGGAGTGGTGCTGTCCAGATTTGGATTTTGGCAGGCGGAGTCCTCTTCAGAATTTCTTGGGTGCCTTCAAGGATGCAAGGGAGCAGCCCTTCTACTCCACAGGAGTTCCTTGTGCTATGGTGAAGCCTAGCAGGCTTCCCAGGCTTTTGGAAGTTTCAGCACCAGTAGGACAAGCCATCTTTCTTGCAATTGTTGAAGTGAGCAGGCAGTCTAGCAGGGTTGGAGCTGAGTTAGTCACTGGTCTTCACTTCTTGCTTTTTGTGTCTCTGGAGCGTCCTTCTTCTTCTTCGGATCAGAAGGATTTGTTTTTCTGGTACCAGTGGCTCCCCTAAACACTGAATTTAGGGATGTTAGGGACCAATGGACTACTTACCCCTGGGGTCACTATGCCTCCTGTATAACCACTTCCTGTGGGAAGTGGGCATAACCCTGCCCCAGAGTTTCTAATTCTGCCATCACCAGGATGGCAAATTTCTAAATGCTGTGTACACTTCAGGCAGCTCACCTTAGGGGTGGGACTGACCCACAGGGTGGACACACCTTTTCGACTACTAATTTTCCTGGCTATCCAGATGCCAAATGAGCACTGGGGCCAGGGTGGTCAGCATCTCCCTTCTGAGGGAAGCTAGATCTGCATAGCCAGGGCGGTGGGCGTCTTTGAAGGCCCCTGCTTTGGAATGCAGATTAGCAGACCATCCTGTTGGGAGGGCAGTGTTAACACCCCTGCCAGAGCAGGCTTAGTTCCTGACCGCCCTAGAGAGTGAAATCTGGCTAATGGTGGTAGGCTAGTTAAAACTAGTCAGCCAGCACAAATGTAGATGGTAGGTTTTTAAAGGGTTACCTCTAAGGTGCCCTCTGGGTACATGTATTAATAAATCTATCACTGGAATCAGTGTGAGTTTACTAATATAAAATGTGTGATACCAAACATCCCTATTTTCAGCGAATCCATCATGTAGCTGTGGAACTCATATTGACTAGTGTCCAGCACATGCACTTAAAATGACCCTATCCACTCACTATGTCTAAGAATCGGCACAGATGTCAAAACATGTAATATAATGTACCCTGCCTTAGGGCTGTGAGGCTTGCTGTAGGGGTGACTTACATACATTGCAGGCAGTGGTAGAGGACATGAAACACAGGCTGTGCCATGGCCCCTGCCACTGCCACTGCCCAAGCTGCACGAAGAATCGCAGCATACAATGAAAGTCTGCTTGTGCTAGGGTGAGGGGTACCTGAGGGAGGCACAATGCATGCTGCAGCTCTTGGGGACCCTCTTTAGTACACATGCCCTGGTACCAGGGGTACCATCTTCTTGGGTCTTACAGGGATGTCAAAGGTATTGCTGATTGGGGAACAATTGCACAGTTTTAGAGCAAGAAATCTGGCACTGGGGACCTGGACAACAGGAATTCAGTGCACTTTCAGTCAAAATTGCATCAATTACCAGTCAAAAAGTAGCTGTGACCATGTCAAAAAGGACACTTTTCCTACATTTACAAAGTAATGTGGAAAGTACTTACACCAAACAGGTAAAGGAGCTAGGGCAGTGAGCCAAGTCCAGAGTCTAAACTCGCTAAACAGATGTCAATGTGTTACACACCTGCATCACACCACATCACAGTGCTTTGCAGTGCAATTGTCTTTAGGATCAGGTCGAACACCAGCCTTCATATCAGTGAAGTGGTTTGATATTAAGGAAGATAAACCAGAAAATGATAAATTCCACATCTTCGCCACCAGTGATTTAATCACATTATTTAGTGCACACCAGGTGGCAGACATGCCTGTGAGACTAAAAGTTAACTCAATCAGACATGATGGGTGAATAGGAACAATATATGGTAATGGACAGGCAGTTTTCTGGAAGAGTTAATTTTCTGAAAGGCCACCACCGAAGTCTTGGTGGACTTTCATTAAAGTTAAGCTTGATGTTAATAAAAAGAATTGAAAACCCTCACAGCATTTCAGAGACACACTAAATAGGGGCACTGAAAATGTACAACTACTTTGGGGGTACATTGTAAAAGCCCATATTTGAGACAAGATAATAATTTAGCAGTAAAGACCACTAATGGATTTTTGTCAGAGATTGTCTCCCACATGTAGCTTGTGTCTATGGTGGGGATATCAAAAGTGTCTTCAAGGAGAACTCAAAATATGGCCAGAATTGGGGAATCTGCAGCAATGGTAAAGCGAATCTATTCAGGCTAAACTACAGGACTGTTATGTAATTTGAACCATGTACAGCTGCTACAAAATAATGACAAAACTCTCAATAGCACCAATTTTACACCATTTACAATTAGCCTACACACGTTGCTGTTACAGAGGGGGTAAATTACTTTCGGTTCTTGGCAATACCCCAGTTGATATGGTGTGGATTTACATACTGCAGAGTGTTCCCTGATTTGCATAGGTTGGGCATCTTGAAAAGTATGGGAAGCCTGATGCCGCCTCCGAATATGGTATAATTTACAGTGCACTGCATCCAAGATCCTTCAAAGGAGCATGAAAAAAGATGAGCCCATCAAACTGACAGTGGCAGTAATGGTGGGTTGGTATGATGAAGGAAGGGAATATTAAGGTTGTTCCTTCCAGGAATGTGCTGTAGGCCAGAGAAAGCATTTGATTTCGCCTTGGTTTTTAGTACCAGATTCGTCAAAATGGGAGGTCCTTGAGCATGTAAAAGTTTATGTTCCAAGGACAAACATAGTGGTAGGAATAGTGAGTCCAAAATCCTGAATACAGTCTGGAAGGTGTCACTGCATTGTCAGGCTTTATGAAAGGGTATCAAGGAAGCAATGGATTGTTGTCTGTCAAAAGAGAGTACGCCATCACTTTTCTTGGTCCATTTCTCAGAAAAATTACTTCCAGTTGTTAACGCTGAGTTTTATTAATGAATATTCATGTTGAGATTGTACAGAAAATGTATTAACTTAGAGGAAAAGAATGCACGCATTTGATGCTGTGCCCACATGAGTAGCCAACAATGTTCATGAAGTGTACTTATTAATGGCTTATTAATACGAAATCTTGAGCTTATGTTTGGTTAATGTAGTAATATGCCATATTAAGGGTTATCCACTGTACTGACCATGTGCTCATAGCTGAAGTTAGTTCTCATGAGCAACTGCTTGGTGGAAGATGCTGTACTAGCTAGGGAAACATTGTATATTGTAGTATGTGTAAGAGTGACCTTCCCAGGAAAAGACAATGGATGCACTGCTTGGAGTATAAGTTGCACCAATATTGATACCTGACAAGCTGAAAGATGGGAACAGGAGAAGAGGAGCCAATCATTGACATGTGAACCATGTAGTAGTAGAACTTTAGATTTGGGCCCAGATTTATACTCTGTTTGCACAGAAGAGAAGGTACTCCTCGGTTTTCTCCTGCCCATAATGTCCTCCCCCAGCCTGATTATGGGATAAATGGAGTACCTATATGCGATGTGGGGTGGGTACTACTAATTGTTTTTTTTGTGTGTTATCCTGCTGAATGATTCTTACAGTAGGCTGTTTTGGACAAGGAAGTAAGGACCCACCTGCCCTGTTGTTTCTGTGGCTGCAGTGGCTCAAGCGTGTTTCAGCACAGGATCATCTCTTTGACTGAATCTGAAGGACGGTGGACTCGTTAACACAGATTTTTCTGTAGGGGATAAAGGAAGAGAATTGTTTTGACTAGATATTTGAGATGTCTTTCTCTGTTCTCTTTTCTCTTGTCTGCTCAACTTTGATTTTACCTAACCCGGGCTAATGGTGATGTTGGAGAAAGGAGCATCATTGAGCCAAGGGTCTGTTATATGGTCTCCATTTATGCTTTCCAATAGCTTGGAGTAATCAGTTCCTATGATCACATCCTTGACTAGGTGGGGTATTATCCCTACTATCAAAGGTTTTTTCCATCCCCTCCATTTTAGAGTGATCTCCGCTACTGGGTACCGTTTCATGTCTCCATATATACAGCAAATAGAGACAGATTCATTTTGTCTCCATTGTGCCTTTGCCAGTAGTTCAGCCTTCATCACCGACTGACTACACCCGGAGTCAACCAGTACCTTTATTCGTTTATTATCAATAACCATCTCTTTGATGTATCGGGACGCGCTTCGGGCTGTGCACAAAACCCTTCCCCGAGTTACTTCTAAGTCCATTGGTTCAGGTTTTGGAAGTCTGTGGGGACAGTTGCGAGCAATATGATCCCACCTTGCACAATGATAACATTGTGGGGTTTGATTCGGTTCTCTGTCTGTAAAATGTGAGCTAGAACTCTCCTCTGGACTTTTTAGCAATCTGTGTCTCGGAGCAGGACTGACAGATTTGCCCGCTATGGCTTGTCCTTTAAGTGCGGTTATTCGAAAATCGGGAGCGCAGTGGAAAGCACAGGCCAGTTCAATGGCAGTTGTTGTTGTGACATTCTGATTCTGTTTGACCCAATTGCGTGTCTGAATAGGTAAGGCCTCTAAGAACTGTTCTAATAAGATTATCTGTATCACCTCTTCCCTAGTTGTGCCAATAGGACTCAACCATTTCAGACCCAAATCTTGTATCCTATAGTACAGCGCTCTGGGATGCTCCATTGGCATCCATTTAGTTTTCCGGAACTTTATGCAATAATATTTAGTGTCAAACCCGACTCGTTCCAAGATAGCCTTCTTGATATCCCCCTATGGGGTGGTTCCCCCTCGGTTTACTGCTTGGTAGGCGGCTTGAAGTGTCCCTGTTAATAGGGGTGCTACATACTGTCCCCATCTATCCTGCGGCCAATTTGCAGTCACCCTCTCAAAATTTGTAAAAAAGGCATCCGTACCTCTACTTCTTGAAATTTCTGCAATACTGAACTGGGTACATTCAGATGGACCCGTGTGGTGGCTATAGTGTCTGTTAACTTTTGAATAGCCGTCTCGTGGATTAACTGATTGTGCGCAATGATAGTAGCTTGCTTTTAAGGGCATTTTGCAATGTCTCCCTATCGTTTCGACCTTCTCACAACTGTTCTTCCCACACTATCTGTAAATGCCTTTGACCCTCCGCCAGTTGGTTAATCATGTCTTCTAGGGAAGGTTTCTCCTCCATCGTCCCTTTTCCAGGTAGGGACTATCACACTTCTGACACCAAGATGTGGTGGGCTGTTCAGACAAACCCTTCTTACTTCTGCCCCTCCTTGGTTCCCCTTCTTTTTCTAGATCATTGAAATTTAAATTACTCTAAATTTTTTCTTCAAATTAACACTTTTCTATATTTTGATTTATGGTTCTCTCCTTCGGTTATTCTTGTTGGTCATCTCTTAATTGTGCTCTCAGTGGTCTCTGGTATTCTTCCTCCGGTCTTTTCTTTTCTTCTTTTTCCTTACTATTTCTCTCTCTCTCTCTCTTAACGTTCTCTGGTTTGAATTTCTTTTAGGTGCAGCTCAGGGATCTCTGGTCATCGCTCCGGAACATGAGGAGGGAACAAAGGATACAGGGAGAAGAGGTAAGTGTTGAGGTATGGTTCCCTGTTTGCACTTATTAGGGCAGGGTAAGTGAGGATGAGTGACTAATTGTGACCACTCTGTGCTAATTGTTATATCCTTTGTGCACCTTCTGGTGAGTTGGTGAAAGTGATCTCAAAACCAAAATGAAAGTAAAAAAAAAAAAAGTAAAAAAGCCAAAAAAAACAGAATAATAGTATTTATAATCAGTAGGTGTTGGGGAGGTTAGGAGTAGCTGTTTATATATGTATATTTCACTAGGACTTTTAAGGGTTTAAGGATTACACTTCCTCCATGCCTCCTTCTCCCCAGTTTCCTCTCCACGCCTTCCTTTTTGTGCTTTCTGACACAAAAAGTGGTCGGGCCCAGTATACAGGCACGTACCTCCTCAAGCCACATCCCTCCTGGGACGTGGCAGGCTGCCGCTGTTCTTTCTGCTGACTCTTTTCTATTGGAGTCGTCCTTCTCCAGACTCGGTTGTGTGCTCTCCTCTGCCTGTCTGCCTGCGCCTCTGCTGCCGTCCTCGCTCTCCTCCATTCGTCTGCCCAAGCCTCTGCTGCCATCCTCAATCTCCTCCACTCATCCACCCATGCCTCTTCTGTCGTCCTCACTCTCCTCCGCTAGACCATCTGCCCCTCTTCCGCCTTCCTCGCTCTTCTTGTCGTCAGTTGTGTGCTGACGTATGCACACGATATTCTTCATAGTAATAGGGTGGTCGGGCGTGGTCAACAAGTCATAGTGTGAGTCAAAGTGAGTGAAAAAAAATTCGACTGAGATCTGGCAAGACCTATGTGTACCAGGACAGACCCACTGATCAGTTGAGAGTGAAATTTGTGGGTCGAATTTTGCTTGCGAATCAGGTAAACTGAGAAAGAAGGAGTAACTATTAGGGTGAAACGCCAACAGTGAAAAATCAGTGAAGTTTCTGAAGTGATTGTGTTACCTTACCTGTGGTAAACGGACAAACTGAGTTTTGTTTAGTGCTCACAATAATTTAGCATTAGCTTTGTGTGAATCTGAGTTTAGGAGTACAAGCTGCAAGACTTTGTCAGCTGCAGTACGTGTGAGTGTGACTTCACTGGAGCCACGCTGGGATACGTTGGTTAGCGAGAAGGGTTGCGCACGGATTGGCAGCCGCCTGTGAAGCGCAATTGGTTGAGAAGGTGGGTGAAGAGAATTCTGGGATTAAAGGTCACTTCAGGATTTGATTTTGAGTAACATAAAGGTCGCAAAAATGAAATATTTCAAAGCTTTAAAGAGTGCTTTAAGGGGAGATACGTACATTACAACAAGTATAGGGGATATTGCCCCGCCAGAAAGGGTGTTGCGCCATGTCTTTGGTTGAAACAATGGTGCAAAGTGACAGAGAAAGATGGGAGCTAAGGGGCATATTTATACTCCGTTTGCGCCGGAATTGCGTCGTTTTTTTTAACGCAATTTCGACGCAAAACGAACTCCATATTTATACTTTGGCGTTAGACGCGTCTAGCGCCAAAGTCCATGGAGTTTACGTCATTTTTTAGCGTGGACACCTACTTTGCGTTAATGAGATGCAAGGTAGGCGTTCACGTCTAAAAAATCGACTCCGAGGCATGTGCGTCGGATTTATACTCCTGGGCAAAATTCACGCCCGGGAGTGGGCGGGCCAAAAAAAATGACGTACGGCGCTTTTGCGCCGTTTTTTAGCGCCTGCAAAAGGCAGGCGTTAAGGGACCTGTGGGCTCTGAAGGAGCCCAGAGGTGCCCTCCCATGCCCCCAGGGACACCCCCTGTCACCCTTGCCCACCCCAGGAGGACACCCAAGGCTGAAGGGACCCATCCCAGGGACATTAAGGTAAGTTCAGGTAAGTGTTTTTTGTTTTTTTTTGTGGCATAGGGGGGCCTGATTTGTGCCCCCCTACATGCCACTATGCCCAATGACCATGCCCAGGGGACAGAAGTCCCCTGGGCATGGCCATTGGGCAAGGGGGCATGACTCCTGTCTTTGCTAAGACAGGACTCATTTCTATGGGGGTTGGGAGTGAAAATAAATGGCGCAAATCGGGTTGAGGCGAAAAAATTGCCTCAGCCTGACTTGCCCCATTTCTTGACGCCCAAGCTCCATTTTCCCCTACGCCGGCGCTGCCTGGTGTACGTCGTTTTTTTTAACGCACACCAGACGGCACCGGCGGCTAACGCCGGCTAACGTCATTCAATAAATACGGCGCCCGCATGGCGCTTCAGAATGGCGTTAGCCAGCGCTAATTTTTTTGACGCAGAACTGCGTTAGCGCAGTTTTGCGTCAAAAAGTATAAATATGGGCCTTAGTGTTTCCTGCCCATGGAACCTTTAACTTGAGGAGCTTGGAGAATCTGAGGAGGGTGCTTAATGATCTGAAACCCCTTCTGAGACCAGCACAGTTCGATGCATTAGTGATCTGGGAGTTAGTAGCCAGACAGCGACAGCAACATAAATTTGAGAGGAAGATGAAAAAGGAAGAAAAGACACTAGCGGAGGCTACATGGACAGTGCTCGGAAATTGTGGAGAGCCAATACTTTACAGGTGATTAAAATGTTTCCAGCGATTACACAAGACAGCGCGGGAGAAGGAAGGAAAGCTACCAGAAAAATAAATAGAAGCCCTTCCGAGAGTAGGGAGCGGAGATCAAAGGAGTCTAAATGATCTTTGACATTTAAGGAAGAGTCAGATGATGAGGAGTTTATTTTGCAGTTACTGATAAATCATACCGAATACCAGTGTAAATCCTTCAGCTCCGACACAGGGTAGCGTGACAATGAGTCCAGTGCAGATTAATCCTAGCATGACACAGAGCCAAATGCAGAGCTGTCTTAATGCACTTATTACTCCGGTAGCACAAAGTCAGTTGCCACAGTCAAGTGTCCCGAGGATTTACCCTGATGTACCTATTGTGGAAACTGCCACAAACTTAATAGTGCTAACAGGGCAGGTTTTTCTGAAACCGATGTTGGTTCAGACAGAGCCCACTCCACTTTTACTGCCTCAAATGCAGTCACAAGTAATGCCAAAGTACACTCTGATAACAGGGATCCAGATAGAGACATCTGTATTGATGAGTCAGAATATGGGAACTATACACCCACAGAATTTGAGTATCAGACCATGCCCAGATGCTCTATCTGTACCTCTTACCATTGGTCCACTTATACCTTTGTTCGCACAAGAGAATAACAGTGCAAATGGACAGGGAGTACTGAGTCAGATTTCAATGAGGGGAGGACTTAATGAGGCTATCCGAGTAGTCTCTCCTACAGGACAGGCCTTTGACGGATCGAGATCATTGCTAGACCTTAGTCCATTCAGAGTTCCATCGGATACTGTCATAGGGTCAAAGCCTGAAATTAATGAGACCGCAGTCCTCAAATCTAGTGGTGCAATAAGAGCCACATACCCAGGCCAACAATATTTTGCTGCAAGGTTTGACTGCCCAACAATTGACTGAATGGTTAGACAAGCTAAATACCCCACAGAGTGCTCCTAAGGGGGAGGAGTACTTGAACTATACGAGACTAGGAATGGAAGCGGTGAGCTCATTGAAGGGGCTGTGTATGTAAACAGATTAGAGTCCTACACAGAAGCAGAACTGAGATATCTGTGCCCGAAAATTATGAGGGAAGTGAGCAAAGTGCATCAAAGGTTAGCAGACCTGGCAGAGAAGTACGGCATAGAAATAGAGAAAACAAATAATTTGAAAAGGAGTTACAGGTTAGATTTTGACACAAACGATTTTGAGCACATGAGATCTGCAGGGATGAAGGCACACCTTAGGGAGTTATTCCAAAGTGTCCAAACATGGGGATCCTGAGACAAATGGGAAGGCAAATGGGTAAAGAAAAGAGATAAAAGAAAAAGGGATTCTGCAGAGCTGACTGCAAATGTGAAGCAGGGCAAGGATCCAGTGAAAACTTTACCATTGAGAGAGATTCCAGGAGGGAATTTTGTTCATGTCCCTTGGAGAAGAAGTGATATTCTGTCTTTTACAAATGACTATCCCAGGTTGAGAGAGAAGCCAGTAGAATGGTACCAGCAGACAGACAGGTTTGTGAAACTTCCGATGTGTCTGTGGGAAGACTTGAACACTCTATTGGAGATATTAGTTCCAGCTGATCTGTGGATAGAGTGTAAGAGGAGTATAAATTGGCCGACAAAGGAACCAGACAGAGATCCGAATACGGGTGCTCCATCTCCTGAAGTAATGAAATATTACTACAAAGTGACTGAATTTTTGAAAACGAGAATTTCGCCCAAAAACATTGACTGGCAGAGAATAGACAGGTCAGCTCAGGAAGCAAAGGAATCAATGCATGCATATTACGAGAGATTGTTGCAGGCATTATGCATTGCACTGGTACAGAAACGATCGAGCCGAAAGACATGATTAATTTTGTGTTCAGATTTGTGGAAGGATTGAGACCTGAAGTTAGCCAGATGACTAAGAGTCATTTGATTTGCTGGAAAGCAAAGCCGATTGATTAGGTGTTGCAGTATGCGAAGTACTGTAGTGACAAGACTGAGTTGAAGCAGAGAAAATTGAAGGAAAAGGTGATGGTGATGCAGATTAAAGCGGAACAAACAGGGATGCAGGGAAGTTTTACACAACAACAGCAGCAGGGAAATGTGGTGTTTCAAAATCAGATGAGAGGTAGAGGTTGCGGAGAAATAGGTAGTGGAAATAGTAGCCCGATTTGAGTACTATAGTGGTTCAGAATGATGTGCAGGGAATGAAGAGAGTGTTGCCTTGTCAAGCTTGTGGAGTGGTTGGATATTAGAAGCGAGAGTGTCCGATGATGGTGCTTGAAGGTGTTCTTCAACAAACAAGAGACATCAACTTGTTCCAAAACATGAGAGGACCGAGGATGAGAGGTCATAATCCGAATTTTCATAATAATGTGAATCAGATGCAAAATTTTCAACCCGTGCAGCAGGTGCAAATTCCACGTGTACAAATGAGACAGATGCAGTCAATGCAACAGCAGGTTCAAATGGTAACTAGACATCAAATTCAAATACCTCAAGCTCCAATGGAATACAAGCAGGTGATGCTTCCTCAACAGGTCACAGGTCAGAAGTCTAACCAGAGTAATAACACTGTTCACCAATTCCTGTTACACAGTGAGATTGGAATAAATGATGATTGGGTGAGCGAGAGGTCGGATGAAGAGGAATGTGTGCTTGCAGCATCTTTAAAAGTAGATCAGAAAGGCCCATATGTAAAGTGAAAGGTAATGGGTCACAAAGCTTCATTCTTAATTGACACAGGAGCTACACGCTATACAGTAAGAACCGCACAAGTTCTGAACTAGCCCCTTTCAGGAAAGACAATCCAGATTGTAGGTATAGCGAATCAGTATTTGACCAACCCAATTACAGAACCAGTTCAGGTTAAAATTGGCAACCTTAAAGGATTGCACAAATTCGTAGTCTGTGATTCAAGTCTGGTATCCCTACTGGGAAGAGACTTGCTGTGTAAAACCTGATGCTCCATTACTTGTTCAAATGACGGAATCAAGATACAGAAGAAATGTGATGATGAGGATAACCCAGCCACAGAGACCGAGTGTGAGACAATCAATGAGGAGCACCCCCTGATTAATTTCTTTCCAGTGTTCACAGTGAAGAAGCTACCTCCTGATTTACAGGGAATAGTTAAAGAGAAAATGTGGGATCCAACAGGGAAATAAATAGGTCTGATAAAGGGAGTTGAGCCAGTTAAAGTTCCTGTAAAGCCAGATGCAATTTTCCTTCAGATTCCCCAGTATCTCATGCCACAGGACAGACATCTTTATGAAAGTTGGTCACATAATTGGACAATTTGTAAAACAAGGTGTCTTGAAAGAGGTGTTGAGTAGCCCATGTAATTCACCGATAATTGGATTGAAAAAGCCCTGTGGGAAATTTCGAATTGTTCAGGATTTGAGGAAAATAAATGACATTGTGATCAAATGTTGCCCCGTGGTGCCAGATCCAGCTGTGATTCTGTTTCATATTCCATGTGATGCTGAATGGTTCACCGTCATAGACTTGTCACAAGCTTTCTTTTCTGTGCCTCTTCATGAGGACAGTCAATTTCTCTTTTGTTTCAAATTTTTGGACCAAGTTTACTGTTGGTGTCACATTCCTCAAGGGTTTTCAGAATCACCTTCCATATTCAATCAGATTTTGAAAAAGAATTTTGAGTCATTGCAATTGCCTTTCCTATCGACCTTGGTACTGTACATTGATGACTTGTTGATTGCATCCAAAACAAGGGAAGAGTGCAAGGATGACACAATTGCCTTACTGAACCATTTGGGAAAGAATGTTCATAAAGTGTCTCCACTTAAATTGCAATACTGTCAGAAAGAAGTGAAATGCTTGGGTCACCGGATTGAGAAAGGAATAAGAAAAATGTCCAGAGAAAGAGTCACAGCCATACTGCAGATGAGTCCCCCAGCCGTTTTTAGGGACGGTAGGCTATTGTCACCAGTGGATACCCAATTTTTCAATCATTTCCAAACCATGGCAGAAGCTGACACACAAAGAAGTCACTGATCCCCTAGTGTTAGACCAGGCTTGCATGAAACCGTTTTCTGAGTTTAGAGAGAGTCTGTGCAAAGCTCCGGGTTTGGGTATGCCTGACTACATTGAATTCTTCACGTTGTTTTGTCATGAGCGTGATGCATGTTCTTGGTTTGTCTTGATGTAGGTCCAGGGAGGTGTAAACCGCCCAGTAGCATATTTTTCAGCTTCTTTGGACCCAATTGCAGCAGCTTTACCAGGCTGTCTGTGTGCAGTTGCATTGGTTGGACCGAGCCTCACACAATGTGAAGGTATTGTGATGGGACTTCCCCTAACAATAATGGTCCCTCACTCAGCTGAAGTTTTACTTACCCAAACCAAAACCCAGTACCTGATTGGTGCAAGATTAACTCATATTCTAGGGTTACCAAATGTGTCATTGAAAAGATGTACAGTGCTTAACCCGGCAACGTTGATTCCAAATGAAAATGTTGAAGTTGAATAGATGGAAGACATTGAGCATGATTGTCTTGAAGTAACTGATCTGTGCATAACACCGAGACCTGATATTAGAGACACCCCGTTGGAAGAAACTGACCAAATTATCTTTGTTGATGGTTCCTGCCTAAGAGACAATACAGGAGTAATGAGAGCAGGATATGCCGTGTGCAAAATTACTGGTATACTGGAAGTGTCTTGGCTTTGAGGAGTATATTCTGCACAAGTAGTAGAACTGGTAGCCCTTACTAGAACGTGCCATGTTTCGGCTCAGCTTAAAGTTACCATCAATATGGATGGCAAGTATGGATTTGGAATCATCCATGACTTTGGCCAATTGTGGTCACAGAGAGGTTTCATAACCTCTTCTAGTTCACCAGTGAGAAATGGTGAGAGAATTTGAGATTTGTTGCAAGCTATCCAAATGCCTGAAAAGATTGATGTGGTGAAATGCAGTGCACATCTTAAATCGCAAGATTTTGTGTCAATGAGAAATGGCTGTGCGGATCAAGTCTCAAGGTTTTGTTCATTGAACTGTATATTGTTCAAGGATAAGTAAGAATTATTACCTGGAGAAGACGAAACCTGTCCAAGTTTTGCATTGCATGTAATAGATGCATTGGAAGAATTGAGAACACTGCAGAATAATGTTAACAGGGAGGAAAAACGATCATGGAGCAAAATGAAATAGGTACAGACACAGGATGAATTGTGGGTTTCAGAAGAGGATGAGTTGGTTTTGCCGAACAGTCTGTTGTCTCAAATGGCTAGGTATTATCATGGTCAAGCACATGTTAGGAGGGATGCAATGATTCACACTTTTAAGGTAATCCAAGGTTTAGACAAATTCCTGAAGCAGTTTGCCATCGTTGCGTCATTTGTCAGCAAATGAACGTGGGAAAAGGGACAGTGAAAAATTTGAGCCACATTGGAAGAGCAGGAGGTCCATTCAGCAGAATGCAAATGGATTTCATTTAAATGCCTGTGTGTGGTGGTTTGAGATATGTATTGGTGATTTTCTGCATCTTTAGTTACTGGATTAAAGCATACCCTACATGAAGAAATGACAGCCTCACAGTAACTAAACTACTGCTTAAGGAACTGATACCACATTTCAGTTCCCGATTTCTTTAGAATCAGATAGAGGAAGTCACTTCAACAATGAAGTAATTAAATTGCTATGTTACCACCCTGAAGCATCGGGACTAGTGGAACAGATAAATGGTACCTTGAAATCAAGAATGGTGAAAATGTGTGCGTCCATGAATCTGAAATGGCCTGACGCACTCCTGTTAGTTCTGATGACAACGAGAAACACACCCGACAGGAAGACAGGATTGTCACTGCACGAGATCCTCATGTGCAGAGCAATGAGGTTGCCAACGGTTCCTGCGAATGCTCTTATGAACATAACAGATGATATAGTGTTGGACTACTGCAAAGGTCTGGCTGATGTGGTTAGCTCTTTCTCTCAGCAGGTGGAAGCCACCACACCGCAACCATCACAAGATCAAGGACACAACCTGAGAGCTGGTGACTGGGCTGTGGTCCATAAACATGTGAGGAAGACATGGTTGAAACCTCTGTGTAAAGGCCCTTTCCAGGTAGTTTTGATCACTACCACCGCTGGGAAGTGTGCTGGAGTTCTGAACTGGATACATGTAAGCCATACGAGAAAAGTGGCATGTCCTTTGGACAATGAAGAGGAGTTGTTGAGAGCACCAACAATGAACAGACAAGCCTCAGAGCAGGAAAGAGGGAGGAAAGAGCAACTGAGACCGGATCCAAGAGAGTTGAGAACGGCTCAGTCACTCCTGAGAGAGACAAAGGAGAAGACCTCCAAGAGAGTGACAGTGAGCCAATATCGATTGAGGCAGCAGGAGAGCCTAGTCAGAGGAGGGCTTTCCCAGAAGTAGATGATGGAGAGAAACAAACAGAGCAAACACCAGACCCCGAGGAGGAAGGAGTTGAGGTGGATCAAAGCCAATATGGTCTGACTCCTCCTGAACCAGTTGCAGGTCCGTCGAGAGAAAATCCTGCAGAGCAAGAAGAAGTTTCAAGTTCAACACTGAAAAGAGCATTGGCCAAAGGTCCACTGAAAGGAGATAAGTTGCAGGAGTCACAAGCAAAGAGAAAGGAAGCAGTTGTTGTTACAACAATAGAGGAAACAGTAGATACAACAAGAAAGGAAGACCTAAGTGAAGGAGAATTGAATGGAGATCGAAAGTTGAAAAGAAAGAAAATAGCAAGTCAAAGGTAAGCAGGTCCTGAATGGGCGCATGCAACAACAAGTGAATTGCAAAGATAATTTTTGTCTTTTTGTTTTAAAGAAGATACTCCAGGTCAATATTTTGGCACTTGGTGGAAGCAAATTAACTGAACTGTTGAGACCAATTGAGACAAAGAGAAAGTTACTGTTGAAAATAACTGGAAAATTCTTTTGATAACCTGATTTGACAAGCTACTAAACTGATTGTTGACAAAGGATCTTGGAAGTGAGACTAAAGCTGTAAATAACTGCTGAAAGATATTTGTTTTTTGCTGCATAATTTCTAAATGTTCTCTTCTACATTCTGATTCTTTACAGATCATGAGTAACATTAGCCAGCAGAGTAGGAAGAACAGGTGCTGTAAATACATGAGTACTGGTTTGGCAATTGTGTGTGTGATATTGTGTGTGATATTGATTGTGGCTATAAATGTTCTTGACAAGAGTAAAGCCAACCATACTTCAGCTTTAGAGACAACTATTACATTAACGGCGATAGAGAAGTTTAGGTTAGATGAGAAGTATTTGCAGGTAAACAATGCACAAGGGGAACTTTCTTCTAATGTCTTCTATCGCTTATTGAGTGAGTATTTTGAGACAATGGATGCGAGGAATTGTTTTGTGTGTAAGTAGATTATTTCATCAGTAGAAGAAGGAGTTGCCTATCATAGTTTGTCTCTTACTTATGAGATAAGTTGTAGTCTGTTACTAACAAGATTCTGTAACCAGGAGTACATTCAATATTTCTATTTCAACCACGATGTAGTGTTTTTGTTTGTTCCTATAATTTGATATTTGAGTACAGTAGCAAAGGACAATGCCATAGTATTATTAAGGGGTTTCTTTGAGCCTACATTAACTTTTGAGATGGCATATGCGCACAAAAATAACCGGACATACTTGCTTACACCTTGAGGAAAGAGCTTCTTAGATCAGACAGATGGCAGGAGAAAAGCATTAAATGAGAGGTTAGAAAAGGGCTCAGAGAAAAGGACTTTTAGAAATGATTATGCTTTTAGTGAAATAAAAACACAAGGGAAATTAGCTTTAGATGCACAACACGTAGGAAAGCTTTGTGTATATAGACCTAGATCTAGTACTGACAATTTGTTTGTGGGAGCGAGGGAATGTAGACATGTGTTTTTGTTTCAGAGTAAATGGACAGGATCCAGCGATTCCTGGTATATATTACGTTTGTGGGCCTAATGCTTATTACCGTCTTCCAAGAGGATGGTATGGCACATGTTACTTGGGGATAGTTTTTCCAAAGATATTCCAACTTGATGATTTGAAAAGATTACCTTAATTGATAGAGTTATATCACATTAGAGAAAAGAGAGAATCTCCTTCTGGGAGAGTGGGAGATATATTTGGAGCAATTATTCCTTCAGTAGGAGTTGTTCTGAATTCTATAAAGATTCAAAAGTTGTCTGCTATTGTGGATTACATGCTGACAAATTTTTCAGGAGCCATGATCCTGAAAGACAAGGAATTGGCCGCGTAATGCGCTATGACTCTTCAAAACCGCCTTGCATTAGACATTCTTTTAGCAAAAGATGGCGGAGTTTACAAAATGTTTAATTCGAGGCATTGCTGCTTGTATATTCCTGATGATAGTAAAGAAATTAGAAACTTACTTAGTAGTCTGACTAATGAGAGTGCTGATTTGAAAGAGTTGAAAGAACCAGGTGTTTGGGAGAAAGTTGACAAAGGGTTTGCTTCAGTGGGAAATTGGCTCAGCAAAATTGGAAAAGGGATAATATTGAAAGTAATACAGGGGATATTGATTATTGTGATTATTGTGATTTTCATAATTAGAGCATTCAATATGTAAATTGTGTAGAATTATTAAATTGAAGAAAATGAAAAATTATTAGAGGAGTGAAAAAACAAAAAGGGAAAATTTGTTTAGGGAAAATTCAAAAGGGGAACAAAGATTTAAGGGAATATAAATGACAAAATGTTAAGCTGAAGCAAAAACAAATTTGGGTGGGAAGATTTAGTGTGATGACACATTTAGTCATCAGAGGAGGGATTGTTCACACTGAGTTTTATTAATGAATATTCATGTATTCTGAGTGTTGAAATTATATAGAAAATGTATTAACTTAGAGAAAAATAATGCACGCATTTGATGTTGCACCCACGTGAGTGGCCCCCAGTGTTCACAAAGTGTTCTTATTAATGACTTATTAATATGAAATGTTGAGCTTATGTTTGATTAATGTAGTAATATGCTATATTAAAGGTTATGCGTTATATATTAGCTTTATTAACTGTAGGTCTTAACTTAGCGAGGTCTAGGCCTAGTTGCACGGTCTCATGTCAAGCTGCATTTCTTAAAAGTTTTATAAAATAGTTGCTTAGAGAATTAAAATGTGATTTTCCACTGTACTGAGCACGTGCTCGTAGCTGAACTTAGTTCTCTTGAGAAACTGCTTGGCAGAAGATGCTGTGCTAGCTAGGGAAACATTTATATTGTAGTATGTGTAAGAGTGACCTTCCCAGTAGAAGACAATGGATGCACTGACTGGAGTATAAGTTGCAACAATATTGATACCTGACAAGCTGAACGAAAGGAACAGGAGAAGAGGAGCCAATTATCGACATTTGAACCATGTAGTAGTAGAACTTTAGATTTAGGATTTTATTTTCATTTGACTAAATGCAAACATGCGGTTCTTTGACCAATAAGGACGTGGGAAATAGTTTTAGGAAATCTAACTTAGCCAGACTGCACAGAGAGGAGAGAGCCAACTTTTTCGATTTTTCTTTTTTGAACTGCATGAAGAGACTTAGCTTTTTCTGAACTTTGATGCTGAATCCTAATGTCTTGCTGACCGAATGATGTCCTATTGACAAAGACTGTCACAGCTTGCTGAACCATACTGAGGCAAGATATAAGACAATGTTACTGATTGTTATGTCTAGTTGCTTTTGTTTCTAGGTACCAACCGCTATTTTGACAGAACTCTAGTTAGATGTTTTTCCAAATTTGTGTGATTAAATTGTTTTGCATAGAGTACAAACATGCTATTCTAATCTGATGATAGTTAGGGTCCTCACTAATGAAGTTCGCCATATGTAATAACAGTTGATGTCTTTTCTTTGCTGAATCTAAATGTATGTTATTTCGTTTGCGCAGCTATTCGTATTATTAATTTGTACTTAAACCTTAGAATGTGTGGTAGCTCAAGCTTTGATTAGATTGCGCTTCTTTCTCTGCTTTGGTCAGCCAGTATTGTTATGTAGGGAAATAAACATTCTAACTTTTACATAAAGGTGTGGTTATTCATGACCGCAAGGTCATAGTGCGTGGAAATTACTGACTCATATTAATTATTGATGTCATTGATTGTCACTCGCTATTGATTTGTATTGGTACGGGGTTACATGGTGGGAACAACTCGAAGCGCAGTCAAAAGATCCTTTGGCCTATACGCATCTCCCTTGTAAGTTTACTTAATAAGGTCTGACGCGCTAACACAGTCAGTTAAAATACTTTATTCGTTTATACATATATAATCATAAAAGCTGCAATCCATTTAACACATACTATTAAACATGTTAATATTGTGTACACAGAAATCATAATTGGACCACATTTGTAGAAAGCAAGGTGCAAGTCTACAGGAGTGAAAATTGCATCTTTTAAGCACTGGAATTAGAAATGTCTTAGTAAAACACTGATAACATTTAGAGAAACACTGTAAATTAATTAAAGTCTGATCAGAGAATTTGTCACATGGATAGGAACAGATTGAGTCATTGCTGAATTTGGCCAATGGGCAACACAGTAAATGAACTCCGAAGACCATAACACTATAGGTTCTATTGACATGGTTGTTTGGATTGAGACACAGCTCCCAAAAGCGGATTTTTTTCAGTTCTGTTTCCTCTTGCAAAACATGCCTTCTGTATATAAGATGTAATTTGGTCCTAAATGTATTTGCCATTTGAATGGATGCAGGTTTAAGAATAACTGAGGTCTGTCAAGCTCACCCAATGCACATTTAACAAAAGAAAGTCAGGGTATTTTCAAACCATTATCACAGTTGAAGTAATTGGTAATAACATCTTTGTTTAGTGAAGGGCAAGCTTTGCTCCAAATGGACAGCCAAAGGAGTAAGTGCACTAGTTTAATGCTGTCTTCGACATATGTAAGCCCTGACTCCTCATGGCAAAAATAGATGATGCACTAAGCGAGAGGAAGAGGTAGTAGCACCAACAAAAGTGATTCTCGTCAACCAGCAATAGGTGTACCCCCAAATCCCTGCAGCATATGTAAGTATCGGGATACACTGCCTACTATAGCTCTGCAGTAAGGGAACTATAGGTCGATTTGCAAAACGTATTAGAAATATTAAAGAAAACACCCATGAAGTGGGAGAGGTTTAGGCATTTAATCATCGTACGTTTCATTACTTGTGATTTAGTAATCTTTGTCACTAAATAAAGGTTAGCCATGAAACCCTCAAAGGTATTCACAGTTTTCAACTCATTGGATGTAAGGGCCAGCACAACTGCATCATCCGCATATAGCAAAGCTGGAATAGATCTCGAGTCTATTATTGGAACATCCTGCCCTGACTTGATCAACAAGGAATTCAGATTAATAATATATATATATATAATAAATATAATGGGTGCCAAGACACATCCTTGCCTTACCCTCTGTTCTAATTTGAAAAAACAAATCTGTGCATTCTTCATTGGTTCCAAATCTCTCCAACACTGTGAGATCAGAATTTACCAACACTTCATCCGGGCCAATTTTAATTAGGTGATGACCCAGTATGGACTCATTTACAATATCAAATGCATTGAATAGATCCATGAAGGGCAGGTAGAATGGGGATCCCTTAACAATGGCATACTTACCAATGATTAGATGCAAGTTAAGGAATTGCTGCATTGTACCTAGTCCTTCACAGAATACATAATGTGCCTCACAAAATATGTTTTTATCTGTGGTCGAGTCAACAATCCTTTTATATATAAAGCCAAATGATTGTTATCCCCAATATCTTTTGGATTACCTCCTCTACCAAAAGATATTTGGCCAGGGTCCATGACAAATCTATGCAATCTATCTGTGAACTTCATAAAATAAACTCAATGATTGATATGAGAAAACAGAACTATATAATAAAAGATGGAGCCCTTCTGTCTGCAACATGTTTTATTTTTAACAGACTTAATAATGTCTGCCCAATGTCAGCATATCCAGCCTGTCAGGGAAGTACCCCAGCCCATAAATTCTGGAAAAGATTTCAATGTGTTTTAAAAACGTTGCTGAGCTTGCACCCCTGGAACGTGGAGCGAGTGCCCTTTCTAACACTGATATCAAACCTGCATGCACAAAATGGCGCTAGCCTTTAGTTAGTTTCCCCATTGCATCACTGAGGAATCCGTACTCTTTCTCAAAGCACTGAGTACAAATGCCCAGCCCCCAACCCACTATCTCAGACTTTCAGACTTCGTAACTCGTGTCGTTTTTTCCTTACTTCAGAGAAAGCTGAGTTTTCAGAATAATTGCATGACTGGAAGCATGAAGGGCACAGTTCATGAACGGCTTATCCCATGTGAGCGTGTGCTTTTTTTCATTCGAAAGGTGAACATAATCCTGTGCTTGTCTTTTTTTGAAGGTCACATGAAATTGCCAAATTAACTTTTTTCAGCTTGAAAGTTGGGCGTCCATGTCTGAGAAGTCACCAGCAGCAGGGACCGTGAATTCGCTAATAATAACCCGTGGCGGCGTTTGAGATATTACTCATACTGTTTACCTAATCCTTTTGTACTAGAATGAATACTGTCTTTGTGCCTCTCATTCGTTTGTTACCATCGCTGTTTGTGGTTAAAACAAGTTAGGAATAAATGCAAATTATTTCCCCTGTCAATAGCGCAGCAAGGTGCTAGGGCCCTCATAAGAAGTGCTTCTCTGTTAGGTGGTAAGAAGCAGCCAACAGTGGGATATTTTGGACCCCTGACGCAGCCTGGACTCCATCCAGTCCCACTACACCTGCTTCACTAATGATAGCTGCGCCCGACTCCTGTTCAGACACATTTTTCTTGATGTCACTTGTACGGTTTGCCTAAATGGAGCAATATTGAGCTCCATTTTCTGTAAAAGGTTCTGCAGCCTATGTTGTGGGGTTGTTCCATTAGGAGGGTGATTCCCCACTGTAAGGGCCGCGGACCCCTCTCCCGTGCTGAGGGTAATTTGTATGTCCTTGACTTAAGGGACAGAGCAATAAAAGACTGGCGACGTGGCGCCAAAGGCAAGGCAGAAACGTCTACTGTGTCCTGTCGTGTGTATGTTCCCATTTGACTGGGCCCACATCAAATTGGCAGCAAGGGTGGGTGGCCCATGCCTGCTGATACTCACCCATGCTGACGGGACGTGTCCTTGCCGTGCACCGGTGCTAGCGCCCACAGCGCTCGGTCGACCCCACTTGCTGCACACTGGGTGCCACGGAACGGGAGTGGTGTGACGGGGAAGGGGTGTGCTAACCGACACACGTCCAATTGTGGCCCTGCCCACAGCACTCTTCGCGAGCTGTCCGAGAGGAGCGCATCTAGAAATAAACACAAGCAAAGACCTAGGAACCAGCGTAGGCCGGTCAGAGAAAAAAAGGAAAAAAACCAACACAAAACCTAAGAAAAACCTTAGGAACACCAAGGATATACACAACGGGGGAAACAAAGCCAAGTGCCCCGCCTGTGACATCCATGTGACATCAAGAAACACCTGTTACACAGGTAGAAGGGGTGAAACAGAAGCAGTGGTACAGGCAATCAAGAGCAGTCAGAAAGGGGTCACAGCCACCCCAAGGAATATCCACTGACGCCCATGCTTATGCAAAGACTTTGAAAAATAGGCCCCACATTGTGGTTTTGCATACTGTCCTACAGTGACATAGTCCCACACGGCCAGTGGCGCATCATGTCTTCTATACCGGCTCTGGAATGTTTGATAATCGACTGCCCACCATCGGCACAGGCAGCTTGATGGAAGGAGTGGGTTGAGAGACTGGAAACATATTTTGCAGTCGTAGCCCTAGACAATGATCAACGCCGTCCCATGCTATTACATCTGGGGCTGGGGGATCAAGCCACAAAATCAGCAAATTGGTGCAGAAGAAGGGACACCATTCACGTATCAATCACTAAAAAGGGCCTTGTAATCACATTTTGAGCCATTAGCCAACCCTGACTATGAAAGGTTCCTCCCCCGCCAGACTCAACAGCTTCCTGAGGAAGCGGTGGAAACCTTCCACACGAGGCTCAGAGAGTTGGCAAGCATATGCACTTTACCTGATGCAGAGGATGAAATAAGAGCACAATTTATCCAGGGCTGCTATTCAGTGAAGCTGAGGGATAACATACTGCAAGTCCCGGGGAAGCTGATGACTGACATGCTCACTATAGGGAGATCAAAGGAGCTTTCGAAGGTGCAGGCCGTGCACACGGAGGTGGCGTTCCAAAGGCCAGTAAAAATTGAACTGGTAAATGCTGTCACTGCAACAACCTCAGACAGAAAAAAGTCAAGACCCAAACATGTCGACAGAAACTCGAGCCTGCTACATGTGTGGAGGGTCATACCCACACCAAGGTCAGTGCTCTGCTCAAGGGAAACGGTGTTCAAATTGTAATAAGCCCAACCATTTTGCAAAGGTCTGATGCTCAGCTCTGTCCAAGAAGCTCAACAAAACCAAGACTACTCATGCAGTATTTATACACGGCCGGATAAAGGGGATGGAGACATGGATGATGATGACCTAGAAGGAGCCGTCCAAATTCACCCGGTGCTCCACCCGACTGTCACCAAAGTTTTTGCCTTTGGGTCCTCTACCCTGCTTCCTCTAGCTGGATTGTTTAAGACCGAGGTCATGCATGAGACTCAGACTGTTCGCACCAAAATATATGTCAATAAGACGGGTTCTGGCAAGCTGCTGAGCTGCGGATGGCAGAGAAGCTGGGTCTCGTGTCCTTCGCATTCAGTGTACATCAGGAGAGCATTGAGGGACTGGTTGCAGAATACTCCTCGCTGTTCCAAGGAATCAGATGCCGAAAGTGAGGCTGACATCCCTCCACACTGACAAGTCTATCCGACTGGTCCCTCAGAAGCACAGACAAGTCATTTTTCATCTGCGGCCCAGGGTCTAGGAAGAATTACAGAAACTCAACATTATTGAGCGCATGGAGGGACCCATGCCATGGGTCTCGCCGATTGTTATCACAAGGAAGGCCAAACAGCCTGGCGAGGTGAAAATCTATGTCGATATGAGGCTGCCAACCTAGCCATCCACCGTGAACGCCACCTAACTCCAACCTTAGACGACAACGTGGCAGAGATGAGCAGATCCCACTGATTTTAAAAAATGGACCTGCGGGCAGGCTACCACCAACTGCTGCTCTCGCCCCGGAGTCCAGGGCCATTACCATGTTTTCCACACATGTAGGACTTCGGAGGTAATACCTCAACTTCGGGATCTCTAGTGCCGCTGAGGTTTTTCAGGACACCAGAAGGGGGGTATTAGCTGGACTGGAAGGAATCATGAATGTCAGCGATGACATCCTCATGCATACACCCACAATAGAGGGACATCTTGAACGTGTACAAGCCACACTTAAATGCCTTCAAGATCATGGGTTGACGCTACATAAGAAAAAGTGTGCATTCCTACACACTCAGATTCCATTCTTCGGATATCGCTTCTCTGACAGAGGGATAATGCCAGACCCTGAGAAGGTCCAAGACATTCAAACTGCATCAGCACACACCTCTGTCACCGGTGTCCGCAACTTCCTGGGCATGGTCACCTACTGCGGGAGATTCATTCAGAATGTGGCATCTATAACTGCCACTCTCTGACAGATGATGAAAGCCAATGCTCCCTGGGAATGGGGACCTATCCAGGAAGAAGCTTTTCATACGACCAAGAGAGCGCTGTCAGCACACACCACCTTGGTGTACTTTGATCCAGCCAAAAACTCGGAGTTCTCAGTGGACGCAAGTCCTGTGGTCCTGGATGCCATTTTTGTCTCAGCAGAGCAACCAAGGGGAATGGGCTCCGGTGGCCTACGCTAGTCATGCCCTGACAGAGACTGAACAGCGGCATTCTCACATTGAAAAGGAGGCCATCACCATTGATTGGGTTGCCGCCATTTTCACCTTTATCTGTATGGTCAACCCTTTACGTGTTGATGGACCACAAACCCCTCAATCCATTGTTCATCAGGTTGTCCTCTACATCTCCTCCTTTGACTGATAAGTGGGTTCTTCAGTTAGAGGAGTACCAGTTCACACTGTCATATCGACCAGAAGCTCAAAATTATCTATCGAGAAATGCCGGGCCAGCCACTGCTCAGGAAGAGTCGGAAGTAGAGGATGTTAAGGATGATGTCCAACTCGTGGTTGAACGGTCCGGACCACTACCTTTGTCCATGGAGGAGTTCAAGACTGCCATGAAAGAGAATGAATGCCTACAACTGGCCCTAGCGGGTGTCTCCACAGGGAGGTGTCATCTCATGGTGCAAGGCCTGTCAAAAAGTACGGAGGAAGCCAGCCGCACACTTGCTGCATTACATCATGTCCGACAGGAACTGTCAATGTCTCCGTAGGCGTGTCTACTCCGTGGCCGGAGATTGGTGGTCCACATGTCTTTACAAGCTCAAAGAGTTGACCTGGTTCACTCGGCACACCAAGGCATAGTCAAAACCAAAGGGAGACTTT
This sequence comes from Pleurodeles waltl, assembly GCF_031143425.1. Taxonomy (NCBI): domain Eukaryota; kingdom Metazoa; phylum Chordata; class Amphibia; order Caudata; family Salamandridae; genus Pleurodeles; species Pleurodeles waltl. Next base: position 321,405,313 of record NC_090437.1, read on the forward strand.
ACTGTAAAGTGTGGTTTCCTGGACTGGAACACCATGTGGAAAGAGTGGAGCAACACTGTCACCTTTGTCAGGCGGTGGGCCTGAGTGAACCTCCAGCACCTATACTAACAGAGTCAATCCCGTCGATCCATTGGAACCAAGCCAGCACAGACCTAGGTGGATGGCATATGTTGGTGGTCATCGATGACTTCTCGAAGTATCTAGAGCTGGAGATTCTAGACATGACTACAGCGGAGCAGATCATTCCTCTTTGTGAAAAAATAATGGCCACTCATGGCATCATCAAAGAACTCAAAACAGACAACGGACCGCCATCTTCTAGTCAAGGTTTTGTGGAATATCTGGCTCTCAAGGGCATCAGCCATCAGAAGATCATGCCATGCTGACCCCAAGCCAACGACGAAGCAGGACACTTCGGGGCATATTTATACTCCGTTTGCGCTGGAATTGCGTCGTTTTTTTTTAACGCAATTCCGACGCAAAACTAACTCCATATTTATACTTTGGCGTTAGACACGTCTAGCGCCAAAGTCCATGGAGTTAGCGTCATTTTTTAGCGTGGACACCTACTTTGTGTTAATTATATGCAAGGTAGGCGCTCCCGTCTAAAAAATCGACTCCGAGGCATGTGCGTTGGATTTATACTCCCGGGCAAAATTCACGCCCGGGAGTGGGCGGGTCAAAAAAAATGACGTACAGCCGCTTTTGCGCCGTTTTTTAGCGCCTGCAAAAGGCAGGCATTAAGGGACCTGTGGGCTCTGAAGGAGCCCAGAGATGCCCTCCCATGCCCCCAGGGACACCCCCTGTCACCCTTGCCCACCACAGGAGGACACCCAAGGCTGGAGGGACCCATCCCAGGGACATTAAGGTAAGTTCAGGTAAGTTAAAAAAAAAAAAAAAATTGTGGCATAGGGGGGCCTGATTTGTGCCCCCCTACATGCCACTATGCCCAATGACCATGCCCAGGGGACAGAAGTCCCCTGGGCATGGCCATTGGGCAAGGGGGCATGACTCCTGTCTTTGCTAAGACAGGAGTCATTTCTATGGGGGTTGGGAGTGAAAAAAAAATGGCGCAAATCGGGTTGAGGCGAAAAAATTGCCTCAACCTGACTTGCCCCATTTCTTGACGCCCAAGCCCCATATCCCCCTACGCCGGCGCTGCCTGGTGTACGTCGTTTTTTTTAACGCACACCAGACGGCGCCGGCGGCTAACGCCGGCTAACGTCATTCAATAAATACGGCGCCCGCATGGCGCTTCAGAATGGCGTTAGCCGGCGCTAATTCTTTTGACGCAAAACTGCGTTAGCGCAGTTTTGCGTCAAAAAGTATAAATATGGGCCTTCATGCGAACCTTAAACAAGGTCCTACCAATTGAGGTGGACCAGTCGCACAACATAGACTGTGCTTTGTATTAATTCCTGAGAGATTATCGGGTCATGCCCCACAACACTACGAAAACACCCCCTAGTTCCCTCTGCATGAACCGACTGGTGGGGGACACCATTCCACATCATGAACTGGCCACTGCGCTGCAGGCACAAGCAAGTGAACGGTTACACCAGCATGGCCCCGCCAATGACCGCATGTCAAGGAAGAGGCGTGCCCGCCTCTTACACCTTCAGGTGGGTGATAGATTGTTGGTTTGGAACCGGAACCCTGGTGGAAAGATTAAACTCCCATTATAGATAGTGCATTGGACCGTGGTGAGAACACACTGCACCACAATACCTGCCACGAGGGTAGGAGAGTCTGTCACCAGGAACATATCTTTCTTCAAGCGCTACCAGTCGGAGGGAGTAACTATGGAGAGTGGTGCCCTGGGACCACTCAGTAGCTCTGAAAGTACCGAACGATTGGACAATGATCCTTGCCCCTCTGGGCTGGGGGAAGTGGCAGCCAGGAGCCGCCAGTCGGAGGAGAAACTGCTCACTCCTGGGGGCTATCAGGCAGACCAGGAGAGAGACAGCGTGAAAGACACAGCAGGATGGGGTGAACTCACAGAGACAGTGGTGAGTGCATCTATGAGGACTGGTTCTGGGTAGTGTAATCTAAGGCCCAGGCCTTCCTTGTCCAGTAGACTAAGAGATTTTGTATTGCTATGATCGAGCTGATGATAAAGCCTGTGTTGTGTGGCTGGTGGCAGCTATATTTTGTGCTCATTTATATTTATCTCTAGCCTGCTCTGGATTTGCATGCATTTATGTTCTCTCCCTTGTAGTTTCTTTCTTTCTGCATTTTTAGTTTATATTGGTTCAGCTTGGTTATGGGTAAGGGAGGAATGGTATGTTGTGGGGATGTTCCATTAGGAGGGGGATTTCCCACTGTATGGCATGTGGGCCCTCCTCCCACGCTGAGGGTAATTGGTATGCCTCTGACATAAGGGACAAGGTAATAGAAGGCTGGCGGCATGGTGCCAAAGGCAAGGCAAAAATGACTACTGTGTCCTGTTGTGTGTGTTGCCCATTTGACCAGGCCCACCAACACAGCCCACCCTGACGGAGTTACATTGTCTTTAGATCAACCTCTCGATTTACACTTGTGACTTTATAACAAAGTCACAAGTCACCTTGTGCACTGAGCTGCATTACAGGGAAAGAGCAGGAATGCAAAGTATTTAAAATAATATGGTGCATTCCTGCCTTTGTCACTTCTCTGGTTCTATTTAGCTGCCTAGTGCCAACACAGGAAGGGTGCCTGAGTTGCAAGGAGGATTGTTTTTGTGCAGGATGGGGCACTTTCCTGCACAAAACAATTCCCTGAGGCAGTTTCCTCCTTCTATACGTGTTGCAGGATTGAGCACACGTAAAAAGAGGAAGTAACAAGGAGAAAGAAGGATTCTCTTTGTTACCCCTCACCTGGGAAGGCATAGCATTTTGGTGCACTCCCAGGTCTGCCACTTTTGGTAAATCTGGGAACGTATCAAAACCCTTGGAACGCAACTTCAACGGAATGCCTCCCTGGGGCAGAGTAACACAACACAGCAATTTGCACTGCATTGTGTTGCTCTGGATTTATCAAGCATGGTGGCTTTGCAGGTCTTGATAAATCGCATTCTGGGCTTGTGTTGCACATGCACCACATTGCGTGGTGCAAGAGTGACACAACCCCTCTCAGAAACATGCCCCTTATTTCTGACTGATTTTTATAAAGAGCTCAATGTCACCTGCTGCACATCTCATTGTGAAGTTCAGGTCTGCAATGGAACTTTATCAAGAGTAATAAAAAGGCACATGTCTATTCATCTGCAACTGAAAAACAGTGTGTATTTGGCATGTTTTGGTGGCATAGTAAGGGTGTTGCATGCTCTGATGAAAAGAAAAAAAATGCCCTACATCCTGGTTGAATCTTAACAATCATATCTGGGGTGCAGTGGGCCCTTGGATTCCTGTTCCGGGACATTACTGCACCTGCTGCACAATAGTAGTTACTCATTTGGGCATGTGATTACCAGAACGTCTTGCATCAGTAACTAGTAGCAAAATGTAACTCAGAGTTGGAGGTGTCTGTAACTTGGATTAGGAATGCCATATCAGCCCTCTTTTTAGGTCTGTATTTGACAGCACTGCCGCCTAAACATATTGTGCCTGATTCATAGAACTACATATTTTGTGAAGATTTATTCATGTGTAAACCTACAAACGTTTTGCTATATGTCATTTCCAAATGTGTAAAACGTATGTTTACACTTACATGTAAACCTACATGTCTCCACTCCCTGGTGGAGCTCCTACAGCAGGGTATACAAGTGTAAAGTTACTTCTAGTAATTTGTCTCATATAGGCAGAAATCACTAGCAAAATATAGGGGAAATACTAAAGTTTACTATTCTTTAAAAAAAATATTTCAATCTAAATATAATTTTTAAAATAATATAAAATATTTATTACAAACCTATAACTATTACAATCAACAGTTACAAGTCATCAACTCGTTTAGTTAAATGTTTAATAAAAAATTAAAATGTATTTAGCAAATAATATAATGTAATATAATATAAAATATATTTTTATAAGAAAAAGGTAAAAATTGCCACCCATGTTAACATTTGTATTGGTATGTAATATGCATTACAGTTTGTTAAAAGTTATGTGCAGATTTAATGTAAGTTAGTTTTAACAAAAATATAAAACCTTTATTGAATTTTATTTTTGAATTAAGTGTAGCATTACATTTTAAAATAATGAAAACATTGCACAAGAACGATATCTTATTTTTTAAATATTAGACTATTTAGATCTATTTTGTATTCAAAACATACATATATTTTAAGTTGAACTAATTTTATTTATTTGCCATTATTTCCTATGAGTTGTTATTTTATGTTCCTGCCTCATTATTTTTTATGGGAGTGTGTTGTAGTACTGTGCCTGGCCATGTTAGGTGCTTGATGTATTCCAAGGCTGGGTTGACTACATTTACTCCTTTAGGGGTGTAGTAATTTTAGAAGTGCAGTTTTTGGGTAGCCATGGGCTTACTCTTTTGTGGATGGATGCCTGTAGTAGGCTGTCCCTTCCTAAGCCTTTTCTTACTTTTTCCTCAACCTCTTTTATTTTGTATTAGGTATTTCCAATTTTTCAGACACTCTCTCTTGTCGCCCCACATTTACTACTGAAACGCAGGCCCGACAAGTGTGGAAATCTCTGCCACCAAGGTGAAGATTTCTCCCCCAAAAAGACAGGAAAGACAGAGGTTTCCACCTGTTAGTTAGTGAAAAGAATTGTGTATTATGTGAAGTAGTAGTACTGTAGTACTACTTCAGGTACTACAAAATGCAGCGTATAAATAGGCCCATTCTTATCAATATACATACAGGAGGCTTTTGATCTGTCCTTTTCGACCACCAGCTTTTTTTTAACCAGCCTCTTTCAGTTATTAGCTTGAGACATTGTTAAGCACATTTTGGCTCAACCCAAATGAGCACTACTCTTTCACCTATTGCTATTTGCTCTTTGGGTTTATCCTGCTGCCTCCAATACAGTGCCTGTGTAGCAATGCATGAGGGACTCTTTTACATCCAGCTATGGCTCCACTGTTAGCTTCTCTTAGGTAATACACATTTGTGTGTAATAGTCTTCACAGGAGATAGCACAGTACACCAATTCCTATGGGCTGTGCCAATGCTTGTTGGTGTTTAGTTCCATCTGCTTACAGTAGTGGAAACATGGACCCATACTCTAGGGAGGGGTGGGTGAATACTATGATTATGTGCTGAATCTAAACTTGAAAAATCGAGAGAATACAAACAATAAAATGCTTCGCTCTTGCAATGAGATTTGATTGGGAAAGTGAAGGCACACACTAAAGAAAACACTGGAACTGCTTTTCCCATGTGTCAATTATTTGAAAGAAAATAGGTAAACAAGTCCAAAATAGGAGGCGACCAAAGATATCCCACAGTTGTCGGCATGACATCACGTTACATTCGACACACAATAATAATGCATCAGGGCATGGTCCCAAGGCTGTGGCACCACACATTCAGCTTTGTCTGCTGGATGAGTGACATAATTTTTAAAGAAATCTAGTCAGCTGCAAGGCACGGAGGCAGAACAGAAGAGTCCTGCATGAGATTTGTTTCAGACTTAGTGACGAGTCCGGTGCAAAATGGCTACTATTGTTGGAGACACCTCAGCTTCCACAGGTACCACATTTGTTACAATTGTGTCAGCTGCTACAATTGCTACAGTTACATCAGCAGACACAGCAACTGCTGCTACACTTGCTACCGGTACTGTATCTGCTTCTGCTTCAGCCGAGGGTGGGAAGCATGTAGAAGGTATGTTGGGCTCTGAAGAGCCTGTAAGTATAATATGCATGGATCAACTCATTGATGATGTCACTCCAAAAGGTACAGCAACAGTGACAGAGGAGCCTCCAGACGTCATAACAGGGGGGTCAATAAAAGAAGTCAGACAGTGCTTTGAGAGAGGAGGCTCCCCAAGTGACTTTACTGGAAGTGGATGGTAAATCAGATACAAACCTGGTATATGCAAAGACCCTGCAGGCTCAAATATAAGACCTGGTACAGACATGGACCCAGGAAAGCACTTTTTCCTCCTTCTCTGATCAATCAGAATGGTCAGAGGAGGATGTAGAGTCACCTGGTAGGCACCATAGAGAGAATATGGTGGGCAGTACTTTAAGTGATTTGAGCAATATGGAGGAGAGTCATGCTTGCCACCCTCTGAGATATACTCAGATGCACCTGACACAGTGAAAAGGAGGGGAGTTCTGTAGCAAGAGAAAAGAAAGGAGGCTGTAAAGAATTGTGAACTGTTATGGGACTACTCAGAATCACCCTGCCTGGAGGGAGAGTCTCTGGGGGGCAAACCCTAGCCTCCAATCATCTGGATTCAGTTTCACTGGATGCAATCTACCAAAGCAATATGGCTTATCGAGAAGAGACCTGGGCAGAGTGTCGGAAAACACAATCTGCTTATCGGAAACTGCATGGTGCTATATGCCTGGTAGCTAAGACTTGCCCAGAATTTTCTGAGAGGGTGGTGGAGGTTGAGAGTCAGATTGTAACCCTTGAGAGCAAGACTGCAGCACAAAGAATACCATCGAAGTCACTTGAGGCTCAAACACTGGACACTCAGTGAAAGCTTGAAGATTTTATGAATAGACTTCGACAAAATAATATTAGAGTGCTGGGTATACCTGAAGGGGTGGAAGGAGGGGACACACGCAAGTACATCACTGGACTCTTCAAGGGTTTTTTTCCAGAGCTCTCCGAGTGGAACTGGAAAGCAGAGGTTCAGCGAGACCACAGGTTCCCTTTTAAGCAGAATTCCCCGGCTGTGTAAAATAAGGGAAGTTGAGGACAGTTTTAATATAGCTTGGTAACTTTTTGCTGTGTCAGGCACTATTTGACCTTGTTTGCCAGGATCGGAAGCAAACATTTGCAGGCTGTACTTTTTTTGTTAGCCTGAACTTCTGCCAGTTCACTGTTGAGAGCCATTTCAGGAGAAAGGAACCCAAGCTATTTAATGACCCTGCTAAATTGAAAGTTATTTCTCACAACAGAACCTATTTTTTCACTTAAGAAGTTAAAGCACAGGAGCTTCTCGATAGCCTGAGTTCTGGCTCTGGCTAGCTTGTTAATGGTTGAATTATTTTTAAGATAGCTTGCTGAGCCTGTTGAGCCTTGAATTGAAGTTAAGGTCTTAAGAGGGTGTTTTTTTAGTTTGTCTGATATTTTGGCAGAAGGGGGACTCTCAATGACACTAGCCTGCCTGGGGTTTTTGGTGGTGGTGGGTGATATATACATTATCAACTGTAAATGCAGGCTGGTAAGCCTTTTGCATTAAGTAAGCTGATCGGTTTGGGAAGATGGATGAACTCTGCCTGGAAAGAGATGGTTTGGCTGAAGTGTGACAAAAAGCTATGGTCTACAGTTGAAATGTTTTATTATGTGATTAGTATAATGTGGTAGGGGAGGGAGCAGAATGATCTATGTATGGTTTTCTTTACGGTTTTATGTAGGGAGCAATTTGGCTTACTTTTGGTTTTGTTAGTTTGGCTCAGGACAGAGGGAGGGCATTCACCATCAACAGACCTGGGTGATCCAACTGCTTTCAGTAGGTGGTAGGGGTGTAAGGAAAGGGTGGGGTCATGAGGGTGGGATGCAGGGGTGAGTGGGGGGTTGGGCGAAGGGGGTAGGGAGAAAGGGGTAAAATGGTGCAGGCTCATTGGTATCCGCCACAGCAGATGTGAACAGTCTAAACAATAAGACTGAGAGGGGGAAGGGTTGCATTGGGATTAAGGGTCATGAGGCCAGATATTGGGGGTCATTCTGACCCTGGCGGTCGGTGATAAAGCGGCGGCCAACCCGCCAACAGGCCGGCGGTCCAAAATATGCAATTCTGACCCTGGCGGGAACCGCCAACACAGCCCGCCGCATTAACACTCCGCCCGCCACGGCGGAACAAACAAACAGCGCGGCGGTCCCCGCCAACAGCCAGGCGGCAGACAATGTACCGCCCACCCTATCACGACCCACCAATCCGCCACCTTTTCCGGGGCGGGAGCACCGCCGATAAAAACACAGCGGAAACAGACTACGGGCGGGAAAACGCTCACCTCCACATACACCACGCAAGATTCCGGCAGTATGGAACCCGAGTTGCAGGTCATCCCCGCACTCCTATACCTGCTCCTGTACCAGGAGCACGCCCGGCGGCGCGGAAGACATCGGTGAGTACTGCACCTACGACACAGGGGAGGGAAAAGATTACTGGCACACACCCACCCACCCACACCCACTACAACACACACATCAATGCATTCCCACAGATCACTGTCACAACCCACAAACCCCCCCCTTCCAAAATAATGCAAAGACCAAAAGAAGAGATCTCAAACGGGCAGATATATTGAAAAATGGACAGCAGTAATCCAAATAAATAAATAAACTATGTACAAAATATATACAGCTACTAAATGTAGTCCAACCACTGTCCGTGGACCACAGGGGTCCTGAGCAAAGGGGCAAGGCCCAGTCCCACGACAAGAACTCCACGGAGAGAACACTGCAGGGGCATCAGAAAGAAAAAAGGACAGGCACCTCAGGGGGAAGGGAAGGGGGGGCACCTCAGCCACTTGAGTACATGACGCCAGATCCACGAGGGGACTCCATGACCACTGGCCCATCCTGGGGAGAGCAAAGCCACAGTCCAAACAGTCCATACAGTGGGTGGCCTGCCCACTGGGCCATCCTGGGGAGAGCAAAGCCACAGTCCAAACAGTCCATACAGTGGGTGGCCTGCCCACTGGGCCATCCTGGGGAGAGCAAAGCCACAGTCCAAACAGTCCATACAGTGGGTGGCCTGCCCAGTGGGCCATCCTGGGGAGAGCAAAGCCACAGTCCAAACAGTCCATAACAGACTCCACTGCCACTGGAGGAGGCATGTTGGCCAGAGGACATCCTGCAGCCCTGCCCGAGACAGATCCTGCCCTGCCACGTCTGCCAAAGGGCCAGCGGTTCCTGCCTGGAAGGGCCCAGTTCAGCGGTTCTTGCCTTGAAGGGCCCAGTTCAGCGGTTCTTGAGACGGCGGTCCCCAGCGGAGCGGTGCTGGAGACGGCGGGGCCCAGTTCAGCGGTTCTTGCCTTGAAGGGCCCAGTTCAGCGGTTCTTGAGACGGCGGTCCCCAGCGGAGCGGTGCTGGAGACGGCGGGGCCCAGTTCAGCGGTTCTTGCCTTGAAGGGCCCAGTTCAGCGGTTCTTGCCTTGAAGGGCCCAGTTCAGCGGTTCTTGAGACGGCGGTCCCCAGCGGAGCGGTGCTGGAGACGGCGGGGCCCAGTTCAGCGGTTCTTGCCTTGAAGGGCCCAGTTCAGCGGTTCTTGAGACGGCGGTCCCCAGCGGAGCGGTGCTGGAGACGGCGGGGCCCAGTTCAGCGGTTCTTGCCTTGAAGGGCCCAGTTCAGTGGTTCTTGAGACGGCGGTCCCCAGCGGAGCGGTGCTGGAGACGGCGGGGCCCAGTTCAGCGGTTCTTGCCTTGAAGGGCCCAGTTCAGCGGTTCTTGCCTTGAAGGGCCCAGTTCAGCGGTTCTTGCCTTGAAGGGCCCAGTTCAGCGGTTTTTGAGACGGCGGTCCCCAGCGGAGCGGTGCTGGAGACGGCGGCCATTCTATGGCCAACTGCTCATTGCCTGGTGGTGCCCTCCTGGGCAGCGGGGATGGTGCTCCTTCAATGCCCACCTGGGCTGTGGGTGGTGGGGCCCTCCTGGCCAGCTGGGCTGGGTCCTCCCTGGGCAGCGGCTATGGGGGTGGTGGGCTCTCCCGGGGCAGCTGTGCCGGTTCCTCCCGGGGCAGCGGCTATGGGGGTTGCGGGCTCCTCCTGGGCAGCTGTGACGGGTCCTCCATGGGCAGCAGGCCTGCTGCCTGACTTCTCCGCCTTGCTGCCCTTGCCCTCCTTAGTCGGGAGTCTGTGGCCCTTTCCTCCCTTTGGAGCTGTGGCTGTTGACGGTGGCTGGCTAGTGTCCTGGGGGGATACCGAATCCGGGCTCCGGCGGCGGCCCTTCCGCCTTCTGCTCCTCTTCCCAGGGGGTGGGCTGGCTGTCCCCTTGCTGCTGGGCGAAGATCCAGACCTGCGGGCTGGTGGGCTCCAATACCCCTGCACCCTTGTCAAGGGGGCTGCAGGGCTGGTGGTGGCTGAGGTGCTCTTTTTACCCCGACGAGAAGGAGGGGGGGGCTCAGGGTCAGGAAAGAAGGTAGCAGTAGAGAGATAGATTTTCTTGGGACAATGGAGAGTGGTAGGTAGAGTGGGTATGGGAGTGGAGGGAGAGGATGTGGTTGTAGGCGAGACAAGTTTGCTGTCTTTGGGTGCAGGTGCAGGAGCGGGAGGCTATCGTGAGGTGGATGGCTGTTGGGTGGGTGGGTGGCTGCGTTTGTGTGGTGTGGAAGAGGGGGTGACAGACACAGTGGGAGAGGACACAGGGGACGTGTAAATGGCAGTGGGGGTGGTGACTGCACGTGTGCGGACTGTAGTGGAGGGTATGCTGGTGATGGAAACACTGGCTGATGGTGAGGTGAATGAAGGTGTGAGTGTAGACGTCACAGGGAGGGAGGAGGGAGACGAGGAGGTGGGGGTCACAGAGGTGGTAGTGACTGTTGGCATGTCTGCATCGGAATGTTGCTTGTGTGAATGTCTGTGTGATCTGTGGTGCTTATGTTTGGATGAGCTGCTCTTGGGTGTTGAGGTGTGTGCAGGCTGGTCTGATGGTGTGGGTGGGACAGGCAGAGGAACAGGAGACTGGGAGGAGGGAGTTAGTAGAGGGAGGCAGGACACAGGGACAATGGCTGCCGTCAGTGCTGAGGCCAGAGCCTGGAACGATCGCTGATGGGCAGCCTGACCCGAATGAATGCCCTCCAGGTACGCATTGCTGCGATGAACCTCCCTCTCCACCCCCTGGATGGCATTCAAAAGGGTAGTCTGCCCAACAATGAGCGTTCGGAGGAGGTCAATGACCTCCTCACTGAGGGCAGCGGGGGTAACAGGGGCAGGGCCTGAGGTGCCTGGGGCGAAGGAGATGCCCGGCTTCCTGGCAGAGCGGGCACGGGGCGAACGCTGAGGGGCTGCTGGGAGGGCGGAGATGGTGCGCTGGGTGGTGGCTGTACCTGTAATGGCGGGGGCACGGATGGTGCCACCCCCGCAAGGGAGCTCCCTTTCCGAGGACGTGTCCGTGTCGCTGCAGGGTCCAGTCGTCCCCGTTGTGGAGCTCCCCTCGCCCTCCATCTCACTGGTCCAGTCAGACTCTGTGGCATGGCCCTCCTGGGCCATGTGAGATGCAGCTCCCTCCTGCCCCGATGCCACTTCTCCTCCGCCTGATGATGCTGATGCACACAAGCACAGAAAGAGAAACAAAAAGGGGGGGGGAGAGAGAAATAAAGAGATTTTGAGTACATGGATCACCAGTACAGTTAGCGGACATGACAGACACAGATGCCCCCTGCACTAAGTTGCGCACTTGGGGTCCGCTACGCATTCCGTGGAACATGCCCTACACGCCTAGAGTTGACAACTGCACCCATGGATGACACGGCCCAGGGATGGCTGTACTGACACACTACTGAGGGTGGTGGCTGGGGACACAGAGGCTTACGGGGGTGCCCAGCCTACAGATATCGCCCTGGCCTAGGGGGACCCACAGCCCTCCTCCCCCACCCAGACACCTCCACTGCGCGACAACAGAGTAGATAATGCTTGTACTCACCCCCTTGTGTCTGCTGTGCTGCCCTCACGCGCCCATCCAAATCAGGGTAGGCCACCGCCAGGATCCGGAACATCAGGGGGGTCAGTTGACGGCAGGCACCCCGCCTACGTTGGGAGGCCATCCCCAGCAGAGACTCGGCGGTCTTCTTGGTCCCGCGGCGGATGTCCTCCCACCTCTTGCGGCAGTGGGTGCCCCGTCGATGGTGGACCCCCAGGGTCCGGACTTCCTTGGCGATGGCACGCCAAATCCCGATCTTCTCATGGGCGCGGACCTATGTGACACGTACAGGGAGGGAGAAATACCACGTTCAAGTTTGTCTGCATTTTCGTTGCCAGTGGCCCAACGCCCCCCATCCCCGCCAGGCCCCCCGCCAGGCCCAACATGCCCCCCATCCCCGCCAGGCCCCCCGCCAGGCCCAACATGCCCCCCATCCCCGCCAGGCCCCCGCCAGGCCCAACATGCCCCCCATCCCCGCCAGGCCCCCCGCCAGGCCCAACATGCCCCCCATCCCCGCCAGGCCCCCCGCCAGGCCCAACATGCCCCCCATCCCCGCCAGGCCCCCGCCAGGCCCAACATGCCCCCCATCCCCGCCAGGCCCCCCGCCAGGCCCCCCACCAGGCCCAACATGCCCCCCATCCCCGCCAGGCCCCCCGCCAGCCCCAACAGGCCCCCCATCCCGGCCAGGCCCCCCGCCAGGCCCAACATGCCCCCCATCCCCGCCAGGCCCCCCGCCAGGCCCAACATGCCCCCCATCCCCGCCAGGCCCCCCGCCAGGCCCAACATGCCCCCCATCCCCGCCAGGCCCCCCGCCAGGCCCCCAAGCCAGCCAGTGGCCCCAAATCCATATTGAATTAAACTCACTTGTTGGTCTGGAGGACCGTAGAGTAGCGCATACTGGGGGAGGACCCCATCCACAAGTTTCTCCAACTCCTCTCCAGTGAAGGCAGGGGCCCTTTCCCCAGTCGCAGCAGCCATTGTCCCTTCCAGACCGAGGTCACAGCAACACTTGCAGTATAGGTCCTCTCCTGTGAAAGTTCAAGTCGCAAGTGGATAAGTAGATAGGAAATGGCGGTCACGTCCGCGGCGGTGCGTACCGCAGCGGTGCGTACCGCCACCGCCGGCGCCCTTCGCCATTGGCTCCTGAAACCCATAGGCTTCAATGTTAACCAATGCGGCTTCGCGCCGCGGTCTTCGACCGCCGACCGCCGCGGTGTGCCACGCCAGCGCATTGACCTCACATCCCATTGTCACACTTCACAGGTCAGGCAGCCGCCATTTCGAGGGTCCACATGGCTCAATTTCAACTGCGTCACACAGGCCTAGGCCTTGCATAGCCACTCAGACACGCCATTCACTGCATAGAGAATCGTTTACTGTGCAAGCTGTGAGTACGTACCTGTGGGTTGCTTGACTCTGTGCTCCATGTTGTCCTTCCTAGGCACCGTCCGCTGGGTTTGGCGAGGAGACGGATGAATCCTCGCGTGTACCGACCGCTGGTGGACCTGTCGACAATGGAAGAACGCCACATTATCCTGACCTACCGGCTTGACCGTGCCACTATACATGAACTGTGTGCCCAGCTGGAGCCCGACCTGATGTCCCCCATCCGCCAACCCACAGGGATTCCCCCTCTGGTACAGGTCCTGTCAGTACTCCATTTCTTGGCAAGTGGGTCATTTCAGACAACAGTGGGAATTGCTTCTGGGATGTCTCAGCCCATGTTTTCGAAGGTGTTATCCAGAGTGTTGTCTGCCCTGATGAAATACGTGAGGAGCTACATCATTTTCCCTGAGGTGGGCGAATTGGCTACAGTGAAGGGTGATTTCTACGCCCTTGGACATATTCCCAACGTCATTGGTGCCATTGATGGGACCCATGTGGCTTTGGTTCCCCCAAGAGACAGGGAGCAGGTGTACAGGAACAGAAAAAGTTACCATTCCATGAACATCCAGGTGGTGTGTTTGGCTGACCAGTACATCTCGCATGTAAATGCCAAATTCCCAGGGTCAGTGCATGACGCCTACATCCTGAGGAATAGCAGCATCCCTTACGTGATGGAACAGCTAGAGAGACACCGTGTATGGCTATTGGGGGACTCTGGGTACCCCAACCTGTTGTGGCTACTGACCCCAGTAAGGAATCCCCGGACCAGGGCAGAGGAACGGTACAATGAGGCCCATGGGCGTACTAGGAGGGTGATCGAACGCACCTTTGGCCTCCTAAAGGCCAGGTTTCGGTGCCTGCATATGACAGGTGGATCCCTAATGTACTCACCTAAGAAGGTGTGTCACATCATCGTGGCCTGCTGCATGCTTCACAACCTGGCTTTGCGCCGCCAGGTGCCTTTCCTGCAGGAGGATGGTCGAGACGGTGGTGTTGTGGCAGCTGTGGAACCTGTGGAGAGTGACGAGGAGGAAGACGACGGGGCTGAAACAGAAAACAGGGACAGAATCATTGAACAGTACTTCCAATAGGACACAGGTAACAATTCAAACATAATTTAGTAAATGTGAACTACTCTCCTGCATCTCTGCTGCCTGTCTATTTGCCCCAGTGTATGATGACTGAGTTGTGGCTTTTCCCTCCCTATTTCAGATCTGGGGTCCCCACTACGAGTCCTGTGCTTCGTTTCCCCATGGACTACAGCTTTGTGGCAGCTGTTTGTTGACTTCACTATGTACAAGGACATATTTGCACTGTCATGTCAATTACAATATTTTGAAATCACAGCCAGACTCCAGATAGTTTTGTGCAAAATAGGTGTTTATTTCAGTGCTCAAAATGGGATGGGTGGTTTCAAGTGGGTGGGGGCTATGGTGAAGGAATGTCCATGGCAGAGTCCAGAGTAACAGTCACACAGGTGCATTGTCCAGAGGCCTGTGGAGAGATGGAGCATGGGCAGTTCAAGGATGGACAGGGTGACAATGTGGGACAGTGGGATGACATCAGGTGGTATCCTTTGCTGGCGGGGGTCTTGACATCCTACTCTGTCTTCTTGCGAGATCTCAGGGCCCTCTTGCGGGGTGGTTCTTCTCCTGCAGGAGGTGGGGGTCTGGTGGGCTGCTGTTGTGCGGGGGCCTCCTGTCCACTAGCGCCGGCGGAGGTGGTTGGCTGTTCTTGGTCCAGGCTAGTGGCAGGGGCCCTTTGTTGTTGTTGAGTGTCCGTCCTGGTGTTGATGAGGTCCTGCAGCAGCCCTACCATGGTAACCAGGGTGGAGGTGAGGGCTCTGATGTCCTCCCTGTACCCCCGATAGTGTTCCTCCTGCAGTACCTGGATCTCCTGGAACCGGGCCAGTACCGTCGCCATCGTCTCCTGGGAGCGGTTGTATGCTCCCATGATGGTGGTGAGGGCCTCGTGGAGAGTGGGTTCCCTGGGCCCTTCCCCCCCCTGTCGCACAGCTGCCCTCCGAGTTGCCCTGTTTCCCTGGGCCTCTGCCCCCTGGCCGGTGTGCCCACTACCACTGCCCCCAGGTCCCTGTTGTTGTTGGGGTGGTGGGTTATCCTGGGTGCCCTGTAGTGGTAGACACACCGCAGATTGACGCGCCCTGGAGACAGAGGCATGGGCCCGCTGGGTGGGAGCTGTGCTGGTGTTCCCAGAGGGGTTTGGGTCTGTAGTGGCCTGTGCCTGTGTGAGGGGAACCGACTGTCCAGAGGTCCCCGATGGTCCGGGCTGGTCATCAGTGTCCAGGTCGACAGAGCTGCTGTCATCGCTGACGGCCTCTTGGGTGGGGGGTGTGGAGAATTCTGGGCCCTCCGTGGCGGTGTGTTGACGGTCGGGTCCTGCAGGGGTATAGAGGTATGGTTATAGTTTCAATGTGTGGCATATGGGTGTATCTGTGGGTTCCCGTGTCCCCAAGTGCTGGCATTCGTGTGTGGGGGCTTTGGTGAGGGTGGCTTGTGGGGGGGATGTGTATATGCATTGGGCATGCTTTGGTGATGGGTGTCCATGCTTAGTGGACGCATGCAGGCCTAGGTTTTGGGATGTGTGGGTTGTGATGGTGAGACATTGTCAGGGAATAGGTGTGCTGGGGGTGGGGGTGAGGATGGTGGTGGGGGTGAGGATGGTGGTGGGGGTGAGGGTGGGGGTGAGGATGGGGGTGGGGGTGAGGGTGGGGTTCGAGGATGGGGGTGAGGGTTGGGTTATGATTTGGCATGCAGGTGGGGGGGAAGCAGTAGTGAAGCTTCAACTTACCAGTATCCATTCCTCCGCCGACTCCTGCGAGGCCGTCAGGATGCAGGATGTTCAAGACTTCCTCCTCCCATGTTGTAAATTGTGGGGGTTGAGGTGGGGGTCCTCCGCCAGTCTTCTGCACGGCGATGTTGTGCCTGGATACCATGGAACGCACCTTCCCCCGTAGGTCGTTCCATCGCTTCCTGATGTCTTCCCGATTTCTGGGGTGCTGTCCCACAGCGTTGACCCTGTCGACAATCCTCTGCCATAGCTCCGTCCTCCGGGCAATGCTGGTGTATTGGACCTGTGTGCCGAAGAGCTGGGGCTCTACCCGAACGATTTCCTCCACCATGACCCTGAGTTCTTCGTCTGAGAAGCGGGGGTGTCTTTGGGGTGCCATGGAGTGGTGTGTATGATGTGTGGGGTGGAGTATGTGTAGTTAAGTGTGTTGAGTGTGGTGGTGTGTGTTGTTTTGTGTGTGGATATTGTGTGGGTGATGGTGTAGTGTGCCTCTGTGTGATGGTATTCTGTGATCGCTGATGTGTCTCTCAGTGCTTCTTTCTGAATTTTTGGTCGTAGGGGTTTGTGGGTGATGTGGGTGTGTGTTTTATATTGTATTGTGTGTGTGGGAGTGGTGTGTGTATGTGTATCAGGTGTGTGGAATTCAAATCGGCCAATGTGGCTGAGTTTTGTTCGTTTGTGTGTATTCTGACCGCGGCGGTGTGTACCGCCAATGGAAAACCGCGTTTGAATGACCGCCGCGTGGATTCGTGGGTCGTAATGGCATGGGCGTATTTCTGTTGGCGTGATGGTGGAGGTTTGGTCACCTCCACTTTTCCGCCGACCGCTGGTCTGGCGGTCTGTTGTGGCTGTCGGATTTTCGGAGGTTTGGCTGCTGCGGGTCAGAATGACCGTGGCGGGTTACCGCGACCGCGGCGGAATTATGGAGGATTTCTGACCGGCGGTAGGCGCCTTTTACCGCCGAGGTCAGAATGACCCCCATTGTGTGCATTCAAGAGACACACATCCCTTGGAATAAACAGGAGGGTTTTAAGGATTTCAGTTTCTCACTATTGGTTTGTACACAGCAAAGCTTCACTCGCACGGGGTGGCTATTCTTGCTAATAAGTCTGCGTGTTTAGCCGAGCATACAGCTGCAGACAAGATGGGCCACTAAGCTATTGCAGAGTGTTGTGTGGGGGAGGCCCGATTCACTTTGTGTTCAGTTTATGGTCCTAACCTGGATGAGGCTGGTCTTTTTGATCTGTTGAATGTGGAATTGGTCTTATGACCCTCCCACCCCTTATTGTCTGTGGAAATTTAAATGTCCATCTTGCTGTTAATAGTGACAAAACTGTTAATCAAGGGTACTCAGAGCAGAGACCGGTGGTATATAAGGCTCTGCACTCTTCGGTGAAGGATCATGGCCTTACAGATATATGGGATAAGTGCAAGTCCCCGGACCCAGGCTTCACGTTTTATTCTACTCCACATGACAAGTTGGTCCGGCTAGACTATTTTTTTGCTTCTACTGCTTTAGTCAACCAAGTTAAGATACAAATATTTCCTAGGGTTCATTCAGACGATAGTCCTCTGGTCCTCAAGCTTCCAGTGATGAGTATTCTGAGACCACAGAGATCTTGGACTTTTGACAGAAAATTGTTTCTAGATATGGTGCACCATATGTGTGATTGGAAAAGGTGATTCTTGGACAACAATAGAGGGACTGTCTCGATTGACCTTGTGTGGGATGCCTTATAGGCAGGAATTAGGGGGAAACCCTGAGTTTTAGTTTACATCAGCAAATGCTAAGATAGAATGAGATACATGAGCTATATAAGGAGCTTTTGTGGCAGAGGAGAAACTGATCTTCAGGTTGAATAAGGGGATAGATTTTCAAGAAACTCAGCAGGAAATAGCCATTTTAAAGTTGAAGATGAATCAGTTTTTTTAGTAGGGAGGTGGCTTCAAAATGTCATCAGTTCTGATCAGAATGTTATGAATATGTTGAAACCACTTGGAGATTGTTAGCTAGGCGGATTAGGCAGAAGGAAGTGATAAATGGTATAGCGGCTATATCTGATCCAAGGGGGTAGATTTTTTAATTTCCACCTGATATTGCTCTGGTCTTTAGGGACTTCTATCAAGCCCTGTTTACAGAAGAACCTGAAAACTAATTTGGTGGTTATGGAGATTTTCTGAGGGGTACAGATACTACTAGACTGGATGAAGAAGTTCAAGGGATGTTACATTCCCCAATAACATTAGATGGGATCTCTGAGGCGATAATTTCTTTGGCCGCAGGGAAAGCTATAGGACCTGACAAGCTGGAATTTTACAAACGTTTTTTGGGAGAACTCTAAAAGGATATGCTCCAGAACTTTCTGCAGGTACAGGAAGGATCAATACCACCTTCATGGGAACTGACAAAAATTTATTATTTTTAAGAAAAAAAGGCAAACTATCTCTCCTCTCTAGCCCATATTGGCCGATTTCTTGAATAAATACTGATGGGATGATTTTTGCTAAGGTGCTGCCAACTTGGTTTGGTAGGGTTATCTCACCATTAGTATCACTTCAACAACACTATATTCCTCGATGGGGCACAGTAGATCATGTGAAAAGGGTGATTGCCCCTATTGATGTGGCTGAAGCACTAAGGTCACCATTGGGGTTAGTATTACTAGATGCCCAAAAGGCTTTTGAAAACGTATCGTGGGAGTTTCTCTGGGCAGTACTAGAATCAAAGGGGTTCGGCAGTAGCTTTATCAAGGCAATCAAGGCACTGTACAGGACTCCAAGAGCTGTGTTATGAATAATAGGGCAAGAGTCAGATCATATACAGATCTTTAGGGGTACTTGGAAGGGCTGACCATGCTCACCTTTATTCTTTGCTTTATACATAGACCCCTTTATAGTAAAGCTGGAGAACAACCCAAGCATCAAACCAGTTATAGTCAGTCAAGTTGAGAATAGAGTGGTGGCATAGGGAGACGATATTGCGGTAGTTACCACAGATCCCGATGTGGTGCTACCTGAAATAGAAGCTCAAGCTAGGCAGTTTGAGGCATTCTCAGGATATAGATTGAATATATATGCCGGAGGTCTGTGAAATTATGGCATTTAAACTTTCTTTAGGTAAATCCCTTATTTTTGAAGGCTTGTTAATCTATCGTCCCCCCGGCCCCACTTCCAAGTTTCTTTCAAATTGGACTTCCTTATTGGAACCGTTAATGATGGCCTCTACTGCCATCATTTTAGGGGACTTTAATATTCATTTTGATAATATGACGGATCCACGGGTGGTGGAATTCCTTAATTGGATGGCGGTCCTGGATTGGGTCCCTAAGAATGGGATGGCCACTCATAGAGCCGGCCATACCCTAGATGTAATTTTTGCCCACTCCGAGGTTGAAATTAATCTCCTAACATCCCCATTAGAATGGACGGATCACTTTCTCCTGACATTTAAATTTTTGGTCAGGCAGCAGCTGTCGATATCTACTCCCCAGAACAAATGGTTGAGACCATGGAAAAATATTAAATCAGAATCTTTAGCAATCGCATTAAGGCACAATTGGAATGACCCTAAGGTATCCATTCTACCCCCTCTTGCTAGATTTAATCAGGGCATCATTCAGGCAATGGACTCGCTAGCTCCGGCGAGGGCTGTGGCTCCTCGCGCTACAAAAAAACTTAATCAACCTTGGGTCTCTAAAGAGCTTAAAATATTACAAAGAAAATACCGGCAGAAAGAGCGCTGCTGGAAACTTAACCCTCGGGATGAGGAGAGAGCGAAACTTAAATCAGCTCTAAAAAGTTACAAAGAAGCTTGTTTGACAGCTAAATCGGATTATTTCACACTTAAAATTAGCGAGGCGGCCAATTCCTCTAAGGAACTATTTAAAACTATCACTGCCCTCACCACCCCCCTAGATACTTCTAAAGGTGAAAATTCCCAAGACTTTTGCAACAAAGTGGCCAATTTTTTCGAACGTAAAATTCATAACATCTACTCTAGTTTTGAGTCGGACGATGAATATGTTAACCTATCTTTACGGTCAATTGTGCCCCCATGCCAGGGATTGACACCCCATGGGTCGCTGGATGAGCCTCATTTATTATCTAGGTTTAAATTGCCATCTAAAGAGGACATGCACAAGCTTTTACTTGAATGCAAATCTGGCTCCCCTACGGATCCTTGTCCTCCTGCTATCCTGCGACTTGTACCCGACTTAGTGGTACCTATGTTGACCCTTATTTTTCAGGAAGTTCTTATAACAGGTGTGTACCCCAAGGCATGGAAAGAAACTACGATCCTTCCTTTAAAAAAGAAGGAAACTGGCAAACCTGACGATTTGACTAATCTACGCCCTATAGCCCTTCTTCCCTTTGCGGCTAAAATGTTAGAAAAACATCTCAATAAAGGATTAGTTGATTTCCTGTCAGCCACTAAGGGCCTAGACAGTGCGCAACATGGTTTTCGGAAATTGCATAGCACGGAATCGGCTCTCATTGCATCTTCCGACACCATTCGCAGATTGGTTGATGAGGGCCAAGGGGTCTTTTTGGTTTTGCTAGATTTGTCTGCAGCATTTGATACCATCGCCCCTCATATTCTATTAGATCGTCTGCACCAGGCTGGTGTAAGAGATCAAGCTCTCAAACTGATTGAATCCTTTCTGTCCGACAGGTGGGCTACGGTTAGTAGTGGTGATTTCAGATCCCCAGCTTATCTGCTGCCGTGTGGGGTCCCTCAGGGCTCGTCACTCAGCCCTACGCTGTTTAATGTGTACGTGGCACCGCTGGCAGAATTAATTCGTACTTTCGGCTTCATTCCCACCTTGTATGCTGATGACACTCAGATCATCATCCCTATCGATAATAATTTGGAGAAAGTGGCTATCCGCTTTAATGCTTGTATGATAGCAGTAAACAATTGGATGAGAGCCAATTGGCTAAAACTCAATTGTGAAAAAATGGAAATCCTGTGTTTCGGGGTGAAAAGGGATCTCTGGTCCTCCATGTGGTGGCCGAAAGAATGCGGCACCCTCCCGGAGCCAGGATCCACCTCGAAAAACTTAGGGTTACTGTTTGATGACCAACTATCATTTAAACCGCAGGTTAATCTGATAGTTAAGTCCTGTATGTGGATGCTGAAGAAATTAAAGAAAGTTTTCCCTTTTATTCCACCCTCCTGTAAAATTGCCGCTACTCTGGCTCTAGTCATTTCTCGACTGGACTATGGAAATGCGCTGCTGCTTAACCTGGATAAAGCATCCCTCAACAAGCTACAGGTGATGCAGAACACCGCGGCTAGGCTTGTATTGAAGTTACCTCGTGGGGCCTCTGCTAAGAGCTCCCTCAGAAGCCTTCATTGCCTTCCGGTAGCCCAGCGGCTTTCTTTCAAGGCACTCTGCATCACTCATAAAGCTGTCCATGGGATTGGGCCCAACGCTTTGACCTCCAAGCTACAATTCTATAGGCCTAATAGGCCGCTGCGATCTGCTTCTGCCTATCGAATTCAAACCTTCCGTACTAAGAAGGCGAAATGGGGAGATAAAGCGTTTACCATTGCGGCCGCCAAGATCTGGAATTCACTCCCGTTGAATTTTAGACAAGAACATAATCATTTAAGATTTAGGAGATTGGTTAAAACGTGGCTCTTCCCGCAATAACTGGGGAGTCCCTTGGTACATGGATTCTGCCCCACCTCAGTCAGCGCTTCGATGCCCACGGGTTGGAATGCGCTTTATAAATACGCAATACATACATACATACATACAATAAGGAGACAACCCAGGTGTTATGTACTGAAAAAACTATCTTTAGGGGACAATGTGTTGTGACAGACGCTGTATACGTAGGAGTTAGAATTACTCCATTGGTGGATGGGCTGGTCGAATTGAATTTGGCACCTTTATTACAGAATATCAAAACAAGATCATTAGAGAATTGACCATTTCCATCTTTCGTTAGCTGGGAAATGTAGTGTACTGAAGATGACTATTCTCCCAAAGGTATTGTATTTTTTTAGGATTGTTCCACTTGAAATCAACCAATATTGGTTGATTAAACTGGAGAGTGCTTGCCTCAGTTTTTATTGGGAATATCGGGAACCAGGAGGACAGCTAAAAATATGATCTTTCTGCATTCGCAGGGTGTGTGGTCGGTCCCAAACTTTACATTTTATTATTTCGCATGTGTGTTTCAACATATGGGAATACATATTTTGGATTGATCAGCCCATATAAATGTAGCAAAGTCTCTGTCTATTTATGAGTTGATTTCGGGAGCTGAAGCTAGGGCATGCTTGGTCACAAGTATAGAACCAAGGCCTATATTTATACTCTGTTTGCACCAGATTTGCGTCATTTATTTTGGTGCAAATTTGATGCAAACCTAACTCCATTTTTAGACTTTGGTGCTAGACCCGTCTAGTGCCAAAGTTATGGAGTTTGAGTCATTTTTTGTACGTGAAAACGTACCTTGCGCTAATGAAATGCAAGGTAGGTGTCCCTGTGCAAAAAATGACTCTAAGGCATGTGCGCCTTATTTATCCTCCGGCGTCAAAATGATGCACAGGAGGAGGCGGGCCTTAAAACAAGGCGCCCAGCCGGATTTGCGCCGTTTTTGAACGCCTGGGTCAGGGCAGGCATTAAGGGACCAGTGGGCTCATTTCCATGGTGGGAGACCATTGAAGCAGTCCACAGGTGCCCTTCCCTGCATCCAGGAACACCCCCTGCTACCCTCGCCCACCCCTGGCAGACACCAATGGATGGGGGGACCCATCCATGGTGATTGCAGGTAAGTGCAGGTAAGTATAATTTTTTATTTTTATTAAGTGGCATAAGGGGCCTAACTTGGGCCCCCCTACATGCCACTGTGCCCAATGGCCATGCCCAGGGGACAGAAGTCCCCTGGGCATGGCCATTGGGCAGGGGGGCATGACTCTTGTCTTTGCTAAGACAGGAGTCATTTCGATAGGGGTTGTGTGTCAAAAAATGGCGCTAGTCAGGTTAGAGCCAATATTTTTTACTCTAACCTGACTTGCACCATTCTTTGGCGCCCAACCCCAGTCTTCCCTTCGTTGACCGGTTACCGTCATTTATTTTTACACTAACCAGGCCGCAGCGCCGGCTAACATCATTCCATAAATAAAGTGCCTGGCTGGTGCATTGGAATGGCGTTAGCCGGCATAAAACCTTTTGACGCACATCTGCGCTAGCTCTGATTTGCATCAAAAAGTATAAATATGGGCCCAAGTTACTATAAAAAGACCAGGTTTAAAATCTTAAGAGCAGCATATAAGGTCTGTGGTGGAAATGGCCTTTCTGCAGCGTCACCCCCAAACCTTTTGCCTTCCTTCTTCCCTTTTTCTGACCTCATTTTTGCTGGCTTCAGGACTCTGCACACTTTACATCTGCTAATCAGTTCTAAAGTGCATATGCTCTCTCCTTAAAACATGGTGACATTGGCTCATACCCAATTGGCTTATTTAATTTACTTGTAAAGCCCTAGTCAAGTGCACTACATGTGCCCAGGGCCTGTAAATTAAATGCTACTAGTGGGCTGCAGCACTGGTTGTGCCACCCACATAAGTAGCCCCCTAACCATATCTCAGACCTGCTTCTGCAGTGCCTGTGTGTGCAGTTTCACTGCCACTTCGACTTGGCATTTGAAAATACTTGCCAAGCCTTAAACACTCCTTTTTCTACATATATGTCACCCCTAAGGTAGGCCCTAGATAGCCCATAGAGCAGGGTGCTATGTAGGTAAAAGACAGGACATGAACATGTGTGTTCTATATGTCCTGGTAGTGTAAAACTCCCAAATTCGTTTTTACCCAGCTGTGAGGCCTGCTCCTTTCATAGGGTAGCATTAGGGATACCCTCATATATTGTTGCAGGTAGATCCTGATCTGAAAGGAGTAGCCAGGTCATATTTAGTATGGCAGCAATGATGATAAAAAATCATGCTTAATGGTGAAGTTGGATTTTATATTACTATTTTAGAAATGCTACTTTTAGAAAGTGAGCATTTCTTCACACTTAAATCCTTCTGTGCCTTCTGGCTAGGTTTAGTTGACAGCTCCCTTGTGCATTCACTCAGACAAACCCTGAACACAGGATGCTCAGTCACACTTGCATACATCTGCATATTGAATGGGTCTTCCTGGGCTGGGAGGGTCGAGGGCCTGACACTTACATGTCAAAGGACAGTAGCCTGCCCTCACATAAAGGACTGGCACATCCCCTACTGGGACCCTAGCAGACAGGATGGAACTGAAAGGGGACCTTGTGCACTTCTAAGCCACTCTTTGAAGTGTCTCCCACTTCAAATGCACATTTGGGTATTTAAGCAGGGTCTCTGACAACTTAGACACTTCTGAAGTTAGACACTTCTTGACAACAAACTCTTTCACAGACACTTCCAAGAGAAGAGAACCTGAACCAGAACCTGCAACCTGCCAAGAAGAACTGCCTGGATGCCCAAAGGACTCATCTGACTGCTTTTTGAGAAGGACTGCTGCCTTGACATGAATGTAAATGCCCCACCATTAGACAAATATGCAAGGTCTTTGAAAAAGAGAACCATTTTGTAACAGTTTACAAGGCGCAGAAAAAACTAAGGCCCTCATAATAATATTGGTGGTAAAAAACACTTACCTCCGTGGCGACGGCGGCCAAAAGACAAAGCCGGCGGATGGCGGTAAGGTGGTGCTGCTGCCAGCAGCAGCACCACGCCAGTAGACCGCCGCCAGCCGTATTATGAGAAATAATACGGCCTTGCAGTGTTCTGCTGGGAGATGCTGATGCTGGCAGAAGCGCCCCATCCCATTTACTGCCAGAGGACCCCCTAAACACAGGTAAGTGGGTGCTCCTACAGGGGAGAGGAGTGTTGTGTGTGTGTGTGGGGGCGTGTGTGAATGTTTGATTGTGCGTGTATGCGGCTTTATGTTCTGTGTCGAATGTGTGTGCATGCATGGATGTGTGAGTGCGTGTATGTTGTGTTCTGTGAATGCATGTCTGCGTGTATGTATGAAAGTCTGTGCGGATGTGTGTGTGAATGGATGTATGCATGTGTAGATGAATGTGGGAATGGGTGTTTGTATGCGTGTGTGCGTGTGTGAAGGGATGGGCGTGAATGAAGGGGGGTTTGAAGAGGAAGGGGGTGGGGGAATCTGGGGAGTGGAGTGGGGGGAATCTGGGGAGGGGTGGGGAAGACCTCTGTCAGTGAAAGGGAAGGGATTCCCTGTCACTGATAGTGCCTACCGCCATGGTTTTCGTGGCTGTAAGGAAGCCCCGAAAGCCATGGCAGTAGGCGGGGTCATTATCCCGTAGGGGATACAGTGACGGCCGCTGGGGTGGAGATTGATATCTCTAGCCCGGTGGCTGTTACTGCTGTGGCGGTCAGTGTGGTACATTGGCAGTTTGGTTTCAGCCAAACCGCCAATGTCATAATATGGTGGAAAGTACCACCTGCCTGTTGGCAGTACTTTCCACCATATTACCACCATAATGAGGGCCTAAGTATGTTATGCCAAGAAAAAAAAATAATGCCCAAACATTCCAGAAGCGATGTTCAATGCGTGCCTACAAGGCCAACTGGCAGCACCACCTGAGGCAAATTGATACTAAACAAAGTCAATCATCATCTAAATCTTTGTCCAATAGTTCTTCAGTTTCAGTGTCAAGTGATAGTGAAAAAGATGGACGTGCGATGTCCATGTTTACTTCAGAAAAATGTGCAGAAAAATCAAAAAAGTCCTTTAAACATTGCCTGAAAATGACACTAAAGACAAACTGCTGCTGCATAACTTTTTATTATTGACAGTGGTGTGTCGATAAAAATTATCACTGAGGACCAATACATCTCCATTGACCCATCTCACACTGTCGAAGACCAAAGTGTATATATTGGCTACCAACCCTATTAAATATTCGTTTGTAGCAATCATGATACATAAAAAGACAAAGGTACAAGCACCCATTCACGTACTTCAAGGTACTGCTTCACATGCCTCTTTACTCAGTTTTAGTGCTGCTGCTGAAATGGGACTGATGTCCGTGAACTACAACATGAATGCTCATCATGAAATAGTAAGTCAGTTCCCTTCATTGTTTCATGGATTAGGAAAGTTTAAGACCATAAAAGTGAAACTGCATACCAATGATGACACTTGTTCTGTTGCTCCCAGACATAGATGAATTGCATTTATTTTACAAGAAGCTGTTGAGAAAGAACTTGAGACACTACTAAAGCATGATATCCTTTAGCGATCTACTGGTCCAATTCCGCGAGTTTCGCCCATAGTGGTAATACCCAAAAAGGACAGTGAAAGAGCTGTGCGCATCTGTGTTGATATGCATCAAGCTAACAAGGCAATTGAAACCAAATGACATCCCAGTATGCACATTGCCGATAGGATGACACAGTTAAAAGAAAATTGCAGGTACATTACTACTTTTTCTACTTGCATTAGTTTATTCAGATATAAAAAAATATGTTTTGATGTGTCATTAGCTGCAGAACTTTTTGAAGATGTCATTCAAAATATAATACAGTCCGTCACAAATGCTTTCAATTACAGTGATGACATATTAGTCTTTGGAGCTGCACGAAAGGAACATGATAAACCTCTTACACACGTTTGTCAACTCATTGATGATACAGATCTAAACTTGAATACAGAGAAGTATGAGTTCCACAAAGCAAAACTCAAATTCTTTGGCTATTTCTTTTCTCATGGGGGGATGACTCCGGATCCAGCTCAAAAAAACAAGCTTTGACATCCACCAATCCCCAACAAGATGTTGCCATGTTACACTCATTCTTTGGCATGGAGAGTAACTGCTCTAGATATATATGTGACTTTGCCACAGTAACAAAAAGAAATGTTCCATTTTACTACTCACGTGAATGTGAACAAAGTTTTAAGAAAATCAAACATGCAATTGAGAACGCCACTGAAATGGGCTACTTTGTTCTGAAGCTATCCCTAGAGGATGTTGTTGACGCAAGCCCGGTGGTACTGGGTGCGATTCTTGCCCAAGACAATGGACATCCAAGTGCTTGAAGGCTTATTGCGGCATATGCAAGCAGAAGTTTATCACAAACTGAATGTGCCTATTCACAACCTGAAAATGAAAGTTTAGCAGTAGTGTGGGTTTGTGAACATTTCCACGTATTCTTATATGGAAAACCTTTCAATCTCGTAACTGATCATAAAGGATTGCTTACCATCTTTAGCAATCCAAAAGCCCCCCAGAATTGAACATTGGGGTATGTGACTACAGGAATATGTATACACGATCATGCACCGACCAGGGAAATATCAAAAACGTGCAGCCTACTTTTCACGAGTGCCAGCACAGTGTCATGTTACCTCTTCCAAAGTGGCTAAAGGCTGCACTATCTTCATTGTAGAGTCAAACACCCATGCCGCTATTTCTTCGGAAGAAATTATTACTGCAAGGAGCAAAGGCAGTAACATGTTGATACTGAAGGGCATTGTACATCAATCCTAGAAACAGCACACTCAACCTCTCATATGTGACAGCGAATATCAGAAGTTCAAGAATGTAAAAGATGAACTATCCATTGCTCAAAAGGGTGTTGTCTTACGAGGTTCAAGGCTTGTCAGACCAGAGAGTTTGTGACAACATGGAATTGTTGCCACTAAACGAGCTCTCCAAGAACGAGTTTGGTTTCCTCAGATTGATGATAGAGTTCAAAAAGTGTTGAACGCCTGTCATTTATGAAATTGCTTATCTCCTTAAATTACTCAACATGCTTGAACATGTCAGATCTACCGAAACATGCATGGGAAAGAATTGCTTTTGACTTCTTTGGTCCTCTTGACAATGGCCATTACATGATGATGATTATCAATGGATACTCTTGTTTTCCACAAGCAGAAGATCTATTGTAGATTACTCAAGAAAAAGTCATTGAGAGATTAAATGGCATTTTTTGCAAAACCACACCTCTTTGGCCACAAGCAAATGATGCTGTTAAATGCTTATTGAGTACCCTTTCCAGTGTGCTAAAATGGAGAAGCCTAATTTGAAGTCATCTCTCCATGCTACTCTTCAAATTTATTGGTCAACTCCTCATTCAAAGACAGGTGAAGGTCCTGCCACACTGATGTTTGGGAGAGCCATGACTACCAAGTTACCACAATGGACCAACAGGAGATCTTCAACAGATAGTGAACTTCTTCAAAAAGACTTGTGTCACATTCAAAATGGAAAGTATATGCCAACAAAACGGCAATGTGTCACGAGCATTACTCTTAAAGAAGGAGATCGAACATTGGTAAAACAACAGAGAATACATCTGATGCTCCCTTTGATGCTGAATCCTTCGAAGTTGTGACTTGCAAAGGACACATGGTGACTGCTCACCTTCCTGGAAATTCCATTGTGTGAGATTCTTTCACTTTAGACATCTGCCTCATCATTTTCCAGTTCCTATTGTCAGAGATGAGACTGGTTTGATTGAGGCTGCAGAGCACCCTCTGACTTAATCCAATCCTACAGCACCACTATTAGTCATAGGCACTTCTCTTTTCTCTTCCCAGCCTCAGAGGACACGATCTGGGCATTTGTTCAGAGCTCCAAGAAAACATATTGAGGAATTATATATATATATATATATATATATATATATATATATATATATATATCTGTAAAGAATTGTATTTTTATTGAACAAGGGGGAGATGTAGTTTCTTGTGAGTTAGCAATGATGTACCCTTTGAACTCTGTAGAACTATGACAGAAGAATTAGGGTGTGGTGAATATATTTAATGTTTAGAATGTTGATTTCATGCTTACACGCAGAAGAATAAAGATGTGTAAAACCAAGCTCCATGAGTACCCAGGCTGGGAAGCATGCTACACAATGCATATGGTTGCGGAGTGCCAGGATGTAGCTAACATATCCTGATGGTTTCTTGGGAGCTTTCTTGCATTCCTTCTTAATAAGGTTCAGAGGTCCACTAGCAGGATGGCCATAGAGGAGTTCAAAGGGATTGAACCCTAATTCTTCTTGTGGCACCTTCCTGAAGGCGAAGAGAAGGCATGGCAAGAGGATGTCTCACTTATGGCTCATGGATTCAGGAAGGCCCATAATCATGCCTTTCAAGGTCTTGTTAAATCACTCCACAAGACCATTGGTTTGGGGAGGATGGGGTGTGGTTAACTTTTAGGTTACATCACACACATTCCACATGGACTTCATGTATGCAGACATGAAGTCAGTGCCTCTGTGATATAACACTTCCTTTGGAAACCCACACGGGTAAAGGTGCCCATCAGAGCTCTAGCCACCACAGGTGTAGTGACTGACCACAGAGGTCAGAGGTAGCTGGTGGTGTGGTGCAACAAAGCCAGGACAAACCTGTTGCCTAGGGTTGTTTTGGGGTCCAAGGGTCCAACGACGTCGATACCCACCCAGTCAAAGGGGATGCCAACAACAAGTAGTGGGGTCAGGGGAGCTATGTGCTTTTTCACCGACTTCCCACTGGCCTGGCATGTAGCACAGGACCTACAGTGTGTCTCTAAGGCTTTCTTCATTCTGGGACAATTAAAGTGGGAGACCAGCCTGGCGAAGGTCTTGTCTTTCTCCAAGTGTCCTGCCAGGGATATATTGTGAGCCATACTGTGTTGGAAGGCCCTGTAACACTGGGAGACAACCAGCACATGGGATGCCCCAGGAGCACACTATAGGTTGAGGCCTGGCAGAAGGTTTATCTTGCCAGGTCAAAAGTATAGAGTAAACTGCACAGACAGGGTCTGCACTGAGACAGGTATGCCTGAGACATGGTTAAGGAGCTACTTAGGTGGGTAGCACAATCAGTGCTACAGGCCCACTAGCAGCATTTAATTCAAAGTCCTGGGCGACAACGTAGCTGGGTGAATGGATCCCGCTGGTTTTCTAAAACTGACCTGCGGGCAGGCTACCCTCAACTGCTACTCTCGCCCCAGAGTCCAGGGCCATCGCCACATTTTCCACACATATAGGACTTCAAAGATAACGCCTCAGATTCGGGATCTCCAGTGCCACTGAGGTTTTTAAGGACACCATAAAGGGGGTATTAGCTGGACTGGAGGGCATCATAAGTGTCAGCGATGACATCCTTGTTCATGCCCCCACAATAGAGGAACATCTTGAACATCTATGAGCCACATTTAAATGCCTGCAAGATCATTGGTTGACGCTACATAAGGAAAAGTGTGCATTTCTACAGACTCAGATTAGCTTCCTTGAATATCACTTCTCTGACAGAGGGGTAATGTCAGACCCTGAGAAGGTCCAAGACATTCAAACTGCGTCAGCCCACACCTCTGTCACCGGTGTCTGCAGCTTCCTGGGCATGGTCACCTACTGTGGGAGATTCATTCAGAGTTTGGCATCTACAACTGACACTCTCTGACAGCCGATGAAAGCCAATGCTCCCTGGGAATGGGGACCTATCCAGGAAGAAGCTTTACATGTGACCAAGAGAGCACAGTCAGCACACACCACCTTGGCGTACTTTGATCCATCCAAAAAGTCGGAGTTGTCAGTGGTCGCAAGTCCGGTAGGCCTGGGTGCCATTTTTGTTTCAACAGAGCGACCAAGGGGAATGGGCTCTGGTGGCCTACGCTAGTCGTGCCCTGACAGAGACTGAAAAGCGGTATTCTCACTTTAAAAAGGAGGCCATCACTGTTCATTGGGGCTGCTTCCATTTTCACCTGTATCTGTATGGTCTTTTTTTTTTTAAAAAAAATATTTTTATTACATTTTTGCTTTGATTCTGCTTCCAACATTTACTAGTCTCATTTTACAGATATATTGCATCAATGGCGTTGCTGATACACAGTTTAACACACTAACTTAACAACTTAACTGAGGTCATTATCACACATTAAATAAGGGGTACAGAAATGGTTCCTGAACAATCGCTCGCCTAAATAAAAATGTGAATACATTTCCTATACATCGGGCATATTCTTTTGTGGTGCTGGCGCCTATGTGTTGCGTGAGGGAAGGACTGATACAGTAGGGGATATGCGTGTTGAATGTGGGGTGTATAGCTCGCATTATGCTGTGGAAACGCATCTCTTCTATGGGCGATCATGATGGGACACCCCTGGCTCGCACACAGGTGCAGGGAGGTGCCACCTGTTCCGATGATTCTCGCCTGAAAAGTCCCTAATAGGGCAGGATGGGGTGGGGAGCTGTCGAGGCTGACCGCTATTTACAGCTGTTTGTGTATTTTAGTTCAGGGCGGTTTCTCATC
The DNA here is from genome assembly GCF_031143425.1 of Pleurodeles waltl. Lineage (NCBI taxonomy): Eukaryota > Metazoa > Chordata > Amphibia > Caudata > Salamandridae > Pleurodeles > Pleurodeles waltl. The sequence goes on from NC_090437.1 coordinate 321,436,483, forward strand.
GCTTTTAGCGTCTAGTCTATCTATCAGGATCTCCCACACCTCGCCGCCCGTCTGTCGTGGTCCCATTTTTGTGGTCCTTAGCACCATCAGTTCTGCGCTGGCCCATCTTAGTGTCGCGTTGTGCCAGGAGTTCAGGTCCGGGGCGGCGGCCGACTTCCAGTTCATTGCTATCAATCTCTTGTACATTGCAAAAGCTAAATCAATAAACTTATGTAAGTGCTTGTGCTTTTTGTTTCTATGTCTCAGGCCTAGCAAGCAGGATTTAGGCTCTACTGTGAGTGCCAGGCGCGTCAATTCAGATACCTTTACCACTATTGCGCTCCACTTTTCTCGTATTAGGGGATAGTCCCATACCATGTGATAGAAATGTGCCAGCGGGGCGCGACATCTTGGGCAAGCGGGCTCCGAGCTGGGGAAGATACTTTTAATCCTGGCTGGAGAGAGGTACGTTTGGTGTAGATAATTTAGTTGCGTATATCTGAACCTTGGGTTCCTCAATACTCCCTTAGTGTGTAACAGGGCACAAGGCCATTCCTCTAGCGTGATCGGGAGTGGGAGCACCTCGTTCCACTTAGTTAATGCTTTCCCCAGGGCAGGTGCCGTCTCCTTATTAAGTACTTTGTACAGGTTCGACACTATTCGCAGTTGGCCGTCGTATTGCAGCATATGGTGTATGGCAGTGGAGGTCGTGGGTTCCTGTTCTCCTGACCCCCATGTCTTCTTTATGGTGTGGCATAGGGCATGATATGTCATAAATTGCCCTGGGCTTACTGCTGAGAGGTCGCGTATTTCTTCGAAGGTCACTAATTTCCCTTCCTCAAAGCAATCCCCGACCTTCTCGATGCCCGCCTCTGCCCACACCGTCAAAGACCTTCTTTTGTCTCCACCAGCCCAGCCCGGGAGGGCCCCAAGTTGCACTAGAGGGGAGTAGGGAAGCACGCGGCGTCCACCCTGAATATATCTCTTCCAGCACGCATGCGCCACCTGCAATTGTGGTTTGCCGGCTATTCCCTTCGGGGCTCCGGCTGCCATCCATGCGACCACTGGTGTATCCTTTAGATTGGCTAACGCTCCTGCTGACTCTGCTACTGTAGGTCTATGTATCCAGTCCAGTACCCACTGGAGCTGGGCAGCCGCATAGTAGCGCTCGAAGTTTGGGGCGCCCATGCTACCTTCGGCTACTGGGCGTTGTAGTGTGGTGAGGGCGACGCGCGTTCTGCCTCCTGCCCATATGAGTTGTAGCAGTACACCGTTAAGTTCACGGAAAAAGCTCTTGGGGACTAAGAGTGGCCGGGCAGAGAAATAATACAGCAGGCGGGGAAGTATCAGCATATTTGCTATTGCAACTCTACCCATTGGTGACAGTGGCAGCCTGCCCCAGAAGCGGAGCGATCCCTTAATGGAGGCAAGTGCTCTCCCCAGGTTACTGTCTCTGAGGTCATCTTGTTTGTGGTATATTTGTACTCCCAGGTATTTAAATGTGTCAAAGCACCATCTCAGGCGCCCGGACAGAGTTGTTGTTCGGTTTGACAGTGTCCGGGCGACTAGGGGAAATACGCACGATTTCTCCCAGTTTACTACCAGTCCGGACACTGTGCCGAACTCAGCGAGGAGTGTCATTACTGATGGTATTGTTTCGTTTCCATTCCGGAGGTAAATTAAAGCATCGTCAGCGTACAAAGATATTATGGGCCGTATTTATACTTTTTTACGCAAAACTGCGCTAACGCAGTTTTGCTTCAAAAAAATTAGCGCCGGCTAACGCCATTCTGAAGCGCCATGCGGGCGCCGTATTTATTGAATGGCGTTAGCCGGCGCTAGCAGACCGGCGCTGCCTGGTGTGCGTGGAAAAAAACCACGTACACCAGACAGCGCCGGCGTAGGGGGAAAATGGCGTATGGGCGTCTTAAAATGGGGCAAGTCAGGATGCGTCGAAAAAATCGTCGTAACCCGACTTGCGCCATTTTTTTTCGACGCCCATCCCCCATCAACATGACTCCTATCATTGTAAAGATAGGAGTCATGCCCCCTTGCCCAATGGCCATGCCCAGGGGACTTATGTCCCCTGGGCATGGTCATTGGGCATAGTGGCATGTAGGGGGGCACAAATCAGGCCCCCCTATGCCACAAAAAAAAAAAAATACTTACCTGAACTTACCTTAATGTCCATGGGATGGGTCCCTCCGTCCTTGGGTGTCCTCCTGGGGTGGGCAAGGGTGGCAGGGGGGGTCCCTGGGGGCAGGGGAGGGCACTCTGGGCTCATTTTGAGCCCACTTGTCCCTTAACGCCATCCCTGACCCAGGCGTTAAAAAGCGGCGCAAATGCGCCGTTTTTGGCCACGCCCACTCCCGGGCGTCTCTTTTGCCCGGGAGTATAAATACCACGTAAAGGCCTGGGAGTCATTTTTTAAGACGGGAACGCCTCCCTTGCATATCATTAACGCAATGAAGGGGTTCACGCTAAAAAATGACGCACACTCCGGGCACTTTGGCGCCCGAAGCGTCTAACGCCAGAGTATAAATATGGCATTAGTTGGCGTTAGTTCTGCGTCGAATTTGCGTCGAAAAAAACGACGCAAATTCGGCGCAACCAGAGTATAAATATGGCCCCATATGTTTCGTCCCGATCCTTAGTATACCCCAATCCTCCTCCCTCAATCTTAGGCGAGCAGCCAGAGGCTCCATAGCGATAGCAAATAGCAGGGGGGATAAGGGGCATCCCTGTCTAGTGCCCCTTGCGATCGGGAAGCTTTCAGATACAGTTCCGCCTGTTCTGACTCTTGCTTGTGGCCCGGAGTACAATGTCTGCACCCATCGTATGTATTTTGGGCCTATTCCCATTTCCCGCATGGTATCAAATAGGAAATCCCACCCCAGCGTGTCAAAAGCCTTTTCTATGTCCAATGATAGTACCATTTCGTCATATGCGTCCGGGGGGGTGCTTCCCATCACTCCCAGAAGGCGGCGAGTGTTTAGAAATGTATTTCGTTTGGGAATGAAGCCGTTTTGATCTTCGTGTATCAGTGTGTGGATGACTGGGGCCAGCCTGTTGGCCAGCATCTTGCCCAGTATTTTACAGTCGGTGTTCAAAAGTGATAGTGGTCTATATGATTTGACATCAGTGGGATCCCGTCCCTGCTTGGGCAGGACCGCTATCACTGCTTCCCTCTGTGTGGGAGGTAGTGCCTTGTGTCTCCAGGCCTCTTCGAATACTTTTAATAGATGGGGCTTCAGGAGAGCCGAATACTTTGCATAGTATTCCATTGGGAGGCCATCCATTCCTGGTGCCTTGTTTCTTGGCATTTGTGTTAATGCGGCCTCTAGTTCCTCTACTCTCAATGGGGCTTCTAGTTCTTCTGCGTGTTCATGAGATAATTGTTTTAAATTAGCGCCAGATAGGAAAGTTTCGAGCTGACCGGGTGTGTAATCCGAGCGTGTTGTGTATAGGTTTGTGTAATAATCCCTGAACACCCTGTTTATATCCGCTTGCGTGGAGGCCCACTCATTATTGTCTAGTTTTATAGTCCCTATTGGGGTCTGCTGCTGGGTTCCCTTAAGAAGCCAAGCCAACAGTCTGCCCGACCTGTCCCCCTCAGATTGTTGACGCATTAAATGATACTTGTGATCGTGTTTGCGGAGGCGGGAGTCAGTTTCTTTGTATTTTATGCGTGCTTCCTTTAATGTGGCGTATGGTGCTGTATTAACGGCTATCGCTACTTCGAGTGTTCTCAGCTCCTTTTCCAATTTGTTTATCTCCGAGTGTAGAGCGCGCCTGACCCCCCACGAAGTTGCCATGCAGAGCCCTCTCACTACCGCCTTATGTGCCTCCCATTCCGCTGCTCTTGTGTTTGCGGAGTCAGAGTTGACTTCCCAATATTGCTTTAGTGCTGTACCTAGTTCCTCTGCATAGGCCTGGTCCTGGAGCGCTTCTGGCTGCCTCCGCCATGTGGGGATTGCCTGACGGGTCCCGCCCCAGCCCAGGGTTATTTTGAGCGGGGAGTGGTCAGACAGTGTCGTAGCTAAATATTCTGATTCCTTCGTTAGCGCGCATATATCAGTGGTGCTCCAGATTATATCTATTCTTATGTGCACCTTGTGTGGCACAGAATAAAATGAGTATTCTCTCTGTCTGGGGTGCTGCAGTCGCCAAAGGTCATGTAGTCTCATGTCATCCGCCCATTTCTGTAGTGGGCTTTTGATGTTTCTGAGTATTACTGCTGTTTTAGGAGGAACCGATCTGTCTAACTCTACGTCCGGGAGGCAATTGAAGTCACCCCCCCATATTGTGGGCGCAGCTGGGTTGTCCAGCAACGCCGGGGTTAACGACTCCAGGAATCTCGCCTGCGCGTTGTTGGGTGCGTATATCCCTATGAGGGCTAATTGTCTCCCATCTAGGTGGCCTTCCACTATCACATATCTGCCCCCTGTGTCAATCTTGTGCGAGGTTCTAGCAAATGGGACACCTCTAGCTATCCAGATCAATACCCCCCTGGCGTACGCTGAGTGTGTTGTGCCTGTGACCTGTCCACCCCATTTCGTCTGAATCTCTTGTAGTTCATCATCCATTAAGTGTGTTTCTTGTAGGATAACTATGTGGGCCTTTAAGCGCTTGAGGCGTGCATGTATTTGCGCTCTCTTGCTCGGTGTGGACATTCCCCTTACATTCCATGTGATTATCTCATATTGTTGTGCGCCTGCTACAGTTCGTTGAGCCATGTTACCCTGTGTGGTGCCGCAATCTTTTGTTCCCTTTTTAGTCCCATTTCCTCCCAGCTATCTGCGCATTTTATCAGGTCTATGTCTAGAGCTGGCGAACGTGTTAGTGTACCCTGCTGGCGGTGTTGACCTCGTCTAACCCCTCTAACTCCCACTATCCCACCCACCATGTTTACTAATCCCTCTAATTGAATACTACCACACAAACTTAAAGAAAAAAGGAAAAAAGATAATAGAAGAACCCCAACTTTGTTACTAGGTGGGGCCGGTATCTGTTCGGACACTCGTGGGGGGGGTACTCATTCTGGTCGGGCGTGCCGCCTATGCGGAGCACACACCCTTCCTCAGACCTGGTCTGTGAATGTGCACATGCGTTTACGTGAGCACCCCCGAGAGGGCCCTCTCCTTTATCTGTCCCCCCTCCCTCCCTCCACCGCCCATCGCGTTTATGCTGCCGTAAACACTGGTGCGCAGTTTAAAACATGAAAAGATACATTTCGGAGTCAATGCGGTTTATGTTACGATTTCAGCTTTAGCCGCTTCAGGAATCTGGACTCCCAATGTCCTGGCCGGTTCCCGACAGTCTCGCTTTTATTGCTTTATCTATTTCACAGTTCGTCTGCTGTTCTTGGAGTGATGTCCGGGCCTCTGAGAGCTTCCGTGATTGTTGAAGTTGAGTTGGTCGAGTCCGAGTCTGATGCAGACGTAGGAGTCGTCCGGAGTATCTCAAAGGGGTTTTGCATGAGTGTTGGAGTTTCCTTTAGTATTTTCGCTCTTTCTTCTGCCGCCTGTTTCTCTGTGGGGTGGCCCCTTGGGCGCCTCTTGCTATGTTTCTTAGTTACGGCGGCAGTCCATTCTTCCTCCTCAGGCGCGCCCACTTTTGACTGCGTGAGGCCTTTGGCATGCATCCATGTCCAGGCATCTTCTGGGGAAGCAAACATATGTGTGCGGTCGTCCAGGCTCACCCTCAGTTTAGCTGGAAAAAGGAGAGCGTACTTAATGTTGTGCTCCCGGAGTCGTTGTTTGATTTTCACGAAAGAGTTCCCCCTGTTCTGTACCTCTTGAGTGAAGTCCGGATATGCCTGGATCACTGCATTTTCATATTGAAATTGGCCTTTGATGCGGAAACGCTGTAAAATCAGATCTCGGTCCCGGTAGTTCAGGAGTCTAACTATGAGGGATCTAGGAGGCTGACCCGGGAGTGGAGGTCTGCCCGGGATTCTATTTGCTCGTTCTACCGAGAAGAACTTGGAGGGGGAGCCATTCAGAACCTCTTTAATTAGCCATTGCTCTGTTGTTAGCTCCGGGTTTTGTTCCGGGGGGAATTCCGGTATCCCCACTAGACGAATGTTGTTACGTCTGGATCTGCTTTCTTCTTCTTCGGCCCGTCTCCAAAGGGTCTTTACTTCCGAGTCTAGCCGTTGTATTTGTTTCTGATTGTCTGATACAGTTGGGCCTGTCGTTGCTAGGGTATCCTCCGTTATTTTCACCCTTTCTGCCAGTTTCCGGTGGTCCACTCTAAGTAGATTTAAGTCTTGCGTTACTGCGTCTATTTTATGTTCTAAGGAAGATTTAGTGTCCATTATAGCCTGTAGTACTTTTTCGAATTGCACTGAGTGCGTTTGAAGTGTATTTTCAAGCGATTGCAGGGTTGTATTTTGCGATTGTTCAGTGTGCACCAGGCCCGGCGTATTTCGCTCCTGATTCTTTGTCATCCTAGATTTCCCAGCCATTTCTTCTCCTTACGAATGGCACTATCTACCAAGGATAGGGGGAGTAATTGGATATATATTTCGGCAGTTGTATGATTTTGAGTGCGACTATGCTTCTTTCAGGTTGCAGGGCCTTTCCTGAGGGGCCTCTTCATTTATTATGCGGGGCAGGCCCAAAAAGTAATGTGGGATGTCGCTGTGATTCCTGTAGGCCCGGCGGGGCACAGGGTATTGACTGCGTGTGCCCCCAGCCCCCTGTTGGGAGCCCCTCGCGAAGTCCCCTTTTTTTTGGGGGTGGGGGGAGACCCAGGGGGTCCACGCAGTCTGCGTGGGAGCGCCTCCGTTCGCTTACGGTAAGAATTTCTGGGTGTACTCCTGCGCCAGGCGGAAGAGGGGGGCGGAAAAGGGCCAGTCTCCGAATTAAGTGCCTTCGGTCGGTCCCTACTGGGGCAGGGTGCCGCCCACCGCAATCCCCACGTGCAGGAGGGAGGACGGGAGGGGGGAATGTGGCCGCATGCCTGCGGCAGGCGTATCTCACTTCGCCCCGGCCCCAGGCGAGCGTTCCCTGTGTCGTGCGTTCCCGGTGCTGGGGCGGCTTCCCTTTGCCTGCTCAAGGTCTCCAGACCGAGCGCTGTGGGCCGGGCCGCAGCCCCGAGGCCAGATTCAGCTCGGCGTAGAATTCTGCAGGTGGAGGGTGGGAGACGGCGTGCGGCGGCCAGCAGGCGGAGGCCCGAGACATCCAAGCCAGATTAAAGCCCCACTTCAGGAGCGGGCGCGTTGTTATTGCCGCAGGTACCTCCCCATAGAAGAGGGGGGGAGAGGATCCCCTCCTTTCTGCCAATTTTCGCCGATCCTGTTCTCGGCAGGATCGGCACGGATTAAGGTGCGGAGCTCCCGCTCTGTTCGTGGCCCGGCCGGGAGGGCGGGGGAGGAGGGGGAGCAGGGTGCCGCCCCTGGTTGCCGGGGGCCCGAAAGGGTCGATCCAGCGCCCGGACCCTCCCCTCACACCAGCATCCCGGGGGTGCGAGATCTCCGGCCGCCGTGGTCCCCTATCTCACCTGCCTCCGATTTAATTTGCATGGAGCCGCTTTGTCGGGCACCTCTTCTGCGCCGCCGGAGTCCCGCGATCGGGACGGCGCGGCTTCAGCCACGATCAGCCACGATTCGGCCGCTCCCTTGATCCAGGGTCGTCCCGGGGGCCGGTGCGCGTCTCTATTTTTGATGTGCCCTGCCCGGGGGCGCCCACCAGGATATATAGGCCAGGCCCGAGTCGGAGCTCCGTTCTCAAGCGTCCGACTCGGCGGCCATCTTTGCTCCTCCCCCTGTATCTGTATGGTCTACCCTTCACGGTAGTGACAGACCACAAACCCCTCATTCCATTGTTCAACAGGTTGACCGCTACATCTCCCCCTAGGACTGAGAAGTGGGTTCTTCAATTATAGGAGTACCAGTTCACACTTTCATATCGACCAGGAGTTCAAAATCCAGTGGATTATTGAGACATACCAGGTCAGCCACTGCTCAGGAAGAGTCAGAAATAGAGGATGTGAGGGACTATGTCCGACTTGTGGTTGAGCGGTCCACTACCAGTGGAAAGAGTGGGGCAACACTGTCACCTTTGTCAGACGATGGGCCCAAGTGAACCTCCAGCACCTATACTAAGAGAATCAATCCCGTCGATCCATTAGAACCAAGTCAGCGCAGACCTAGGTGCTCTACCAGATGGATGGCATATGTTGGTGGTCATCAATGACTTCTCTAAGTATCCAGAGCTGGAGATTCTGGACATGACTACAGCGGAGCAGATCATTCCTCTTTGTGAAAAAATAATAGCCATTCATGGTATCATCAAAGAACTCAGAACAGACAACAGACCACCATTTTCTAGTCAGGATTTTGTGGAATATATGGCTCTCAAGGGCATCAGCCATTGGAAGATCACAGCATGCTGGCCCCAAGCCAACGGCGAAGCAGAACGCTTTATGCAAACCTTAAACAACGTCCTACAGATTGCGGTGGCCCAGTCGCACAACATAGACTGTGCTTTGTATTCATTCCTGAGAGAATATCGGTTCATGCCCCACAACACTATGAAAACACCCCCCAGTTCCCTCTGCATGAACCGACTGGTGGGAGACACCATTCAACATCATGAACTGCCCACTGCGCTGCAGGCACAAGCAAGTGAACGGTTACACCAGCATGGCCCTGCCAATGACCGCATGTCAAGGAAGAGGCGTGCCGCCTCCTCTTACAACTTCAGGGGGGTGATAGTTTGTTGGTTCGAACCGGGACCCTGTTGGAAAGTTTAAACTCCCATTTGAGATGGTACCTTGGATGGTGGTGAGAACACACTGCACAATGATACCTGCCACAAGGATAGGAGAGTCTGTCACCAGGAACATATCTTTCTTCAAGCGCTACCAGTCAGAGGGTGTGACTATGGAGAGTGGTACCCTGGGACCGCTCAGTGGCTATGAAAGCACTGAACACTTGGACGATGATCCTTGCCCCATTGGGCTGGGGGAAATGGCAGCCTGGAGCCGCCAGTCGGAGTAGAACCCGCACACACCTGGGGGATCTCAGGCAGACCAAGAGTGAGACAGCGTGCAAAACACAGCAGGGCGGGTTGAACTTACAGAGACGGTGGTGATTGCCTCAATGAGGACTGGTTCTGTGTGCTATAATATAAGGCCCAGGCCTTCCCCCTCCAGTAGACTGAGAGATTTTGTATTGCTATGATCGAGCTGCTGATAAAGTCTGTGTTGTGTAGCTGGTGGCAGCCATATTTGTGCTCATTTGTATTTATCTCTATCCTGCTCCGGATTTTTATGCATTTTTGTTCTCTCCCTTGTGGTTTCTTTCTTTCTCCATTTTTTGTTTGTTTTGGTTCAGTTTGGTTATGGGTAAGGGAGGAATGTTATGTTGTGGGGCTGTTCAATTAGGAGGGGGATTTCCCACTGTAAGGTCTGTGGTACCCCCTCCTGCGCTGAGGGTAATTGATATGTCCCTGACGTAAGGCACAAGGTAATAAAAGGCTGGTGGTGTGGCGCCAAAGGCAAGGCAAAAACGACTACTGTATCCTGTGGTGTGTGTGTTGCCCATTTGACTGAGCCCACAACACAGCCCACCATGACGGAGTTACATTGGGCCAGATATATGAACAGATTTTGCACTCGCAAACAGCGAAATCGGCCGTTTGCGAGTGCAAAATCGAGGTCGCAATGCATCAAATGCATTCGCAGACAAAAAACTGAAAATCACAAAAAATTTCGATTTTCTGCGTTGCGACCTGGATTTTGCGAATCGCAATTTGCGATTCGCAAAATCCAGGTCGCAATGCAATTCAGCAAAAAATCGCAAATTGCGATTTTTCGCAGAATGGTATTTTGCAAGTGCAAGTGCAAAATACCATGACCTGCAACCAGGTGCAACCAGGTGGGAACCTGGTGCAAAATTTAAAAATGCAGTAAAACTGCATTTTTTTATTTGATATGTAAAGCACACATGCCCTTTTGGCATGTGTGTACTTTACATGTGGAAAAAAAAAAAAGGGGTGCAGGAGAGGGGGCCTTAGGCCCTCAGCACCCTGGCCCTTTGCTTTTCCCAAATTGCGATTTCTGTTTCAGAAATCGCAATTTGCGAAATGCAAAAAATTTGCAGCTATGGGCCAACAGGCCCATAGCTGCGAATGGGGCCAGTATCGCAATTTGCGATTCGGTAATTGCATTTGCGATTTTTAAGAAATAGCGATTCATACATCTGGCCCATTGTCTTTAGATCAACCTCTTGATTTACACTTAGGGCCATATTTATAACAAATTCACAAGTCACCTTGCTGCACTGAGCTGCGTGGCAGGTTGAGAGCAGGAATGCAAAGTATATAAAAGAATATGGTGCATTCCTGCCTTTCTCACTTCTCTGATTCGTTTTGGCTGCCTAGTGTCAATGCAGGAAGAGTGCCTGCGTTGTAAGGAAGATTGTTTTTGTGCAGGAAGGGGCACTTTCCTGCACAAAAACAATCCCCTGAGGTATTTTCCTCCTTCTATATGTGCTGCAGAATGTAGCACATGTAAAAAGAGGAAGTAACAAGGAGAAATAAGGATATTTCTCTTTGTTACGCCTCACCTGGGAAGATGTAGCATTTTGTTGCTTTCCTAGGTCTCCCACTTTTGGTAAATCTGAGAATGTGTCAAAACCCACGGAAAGCAACATCCACGGAATGCCTCCCTGGGGCAGAGTAACACAACGTAGCAATTTTCACTGCATTGTGTTGCTCTGGAATTATCAAGCATGCCGGCTTTGCGGGTCTTGATAAATCACATTCTGGGCTTGTGTTGCACATGCATCACATTGCATGGTGCAAGAATGACACAACCTCTCTCATAAACATGCCCCTTATTTCTGACTGATTTTTATAAAGAGCTCCATGTCACCTGATGAACATTTCATTGTGAAGTCTTGGTCTACGATGAAACTTTATCAAGAGTAAGAAAAAGGCACGTGTCTATTCATCTGCGACTAAAACACTGTATATGGCATGTGTGGTGGCATAGGAAGGGTGTCACATACCCTAATGAAAAGGAAAAAAGGCGCTACATCCTGGTTGGATCTTAACAGACAATCATATTTGGGGTGCAACGGGCCCTCGGATTCCTGTGCCGGGACATTACTTCACCTGTTGCGCAATGGTAGTTACTCTTTTGGGATGTGATTATCAAAATGTCTTGCATCACTAACTAGTAGCAAAATGTAACTCAGAGTTGGAGGTGTCTGTAACTTGGGTTAGGAATGCCATGTCAGCCCTCTTTTTAGGTCTGTGTTTGACAGCACTGCTGCCTAAATATATTGAGCCCGATTCATAGAGGTACATTTATTTGTGAAGATTTATTTATGTGTAAACCTACAAACTTCTTGTTATATGCCATTTCCAAATGTGTAAAACATATGTTTACACTTACAAGTAAACCTACATGTCTCCACTCCCTGGTGACACTCCTACAGCATGATATACGAGTGTAAAGTTACTTCTAGTAATTGTTCTCTTATAGGTGGAGATCACTAGCACAATATAGGGGAAATACTAAAGTTTACTATTCTTAAAAAAAAAAAAATTCAATCTAAATATAACTATTAAAATAATATAAAATATTTATTACAAACCTATAACTATTAAAATCAACGGTTACAAGACATCAATTTGTTAAGAGAAATGTATAATAAAAAATGTAAATGTATTTAGCATATAATATAATATAATATAATATAATATAATATAATATAATATGATATATATTTTTAAAAGAAACATGTGAAGAATTGCCACTCATGATAACATTTTTCTTATTATATAATATGCATTACAGTTTGTTAAAAGTTATGTGCAGATTTAATGTAAGTTATTTTGAACAAAAATTGGGAAAGCTTTATTTAATTTTGTTTTTAAATTAAGTGTAGCATTACATTTTAAAATAATGAAAAAATTGCTCAAGAACGATATCTCATCTTTTAAATATTAGACTATTTAGATCTGTTTTGTATATATTTAAATTTAAAATGTATTTATTTGCCATTATTTCTAATTGGGTGTTATTTTATGTTCCTGCCTCCATTATTTTTTATGGGAGTGTGTTGTAGTACTGTGCCTGGACATGTGCAGTGCTTGATGTATTCCAAGTTTGGGTTGACTACATTTACTCCTTTTTTGTCACCTTTAGGGCTGAGGTAATTTTAGAAGTGTAGTTTTCAGATAGCCATGGGCTTACTCTTTTGTGGATGGGTGCTTGTAATAGGCTGTCCCTTCCTAAACCTTTGCTTACTTTTTCCTCCACCTCATCTATTTTGTATTAGGAATTCCCCATTTTCCAGACACTCCCTCTTGTCTCCCCACATTTACTACTAAAACGCAGGCCTGACAAGTGTGGAAATCACTGCCACCATTGTGAAGATTTCTCCACAAAAAAGACAGAAGAGGCAGAGGTTTCCACCTGTAGGTTAGTGAAAAGAATTGTGTATTATATGAAGTAGTCGTACTGTAGTACTACTTCATGTACTACTAATTCAGCGTATAAAATGGCCCATTCTTACCAATATACATACAGGAGGCTTTTGATCTGTCCTTTTCCACCACCAGCTTTTTTTAACCAGCCTGTTTCAATTATTAGCTTCAGACTTTGTCAATCACATTTTGGCTCAACCCAAATGAGCACTACTCTTTCCCCTATTGCTATTAGCTATTTGTGTTTATCCTACTGCCTCCAATACAGTGCCTGTGTAGCAATACATGAGGGACTATTTTACATTCGACTATGGCTCCACTGTTAGCTTCCTTCTCTTAGCTAATACACATTTGTGTATACTAGTCTTTACAGGAGCTAGCACAGTAAACCAAGACCTATTGGCTTTGCAATGCTTGTTGGTATTTAGATCCATCTGCTACAGTAGTGAAAACATGCACCAATACTCTGTGGGGAGGGAATACTGAGATTATGTGCTGAATCTAAACTTGAAAACTCAAGAGAATACAAACAATAAAATGCTTCACTCCTGCAGCAAGATTTGAGTGGGAAAGTGAAGGCGCACACTAAAGAAAACACTTGAACTGCTTTTCCTACGAGTCAATTATTTGAAAGTAAATAGGTAAACAAGTCCAAAATGGGAGGCTATCAAAGATATCCCACAGGTGTCGGCGTTGACATCAGGTTACATTCGACATACAGTAATAATGCATCAGGCATGGTCCTAAGGCTGTGGCACCACACGTTCAGCTTTATCTGCTGGATGAGTGTCATCATTTTTTAAGAAATCTAGTCACCTGCAAGGCACGGAGGCAGAACAGAAGAGTCATGCACCAGATTTGTTTCAGAATGACTTAGTGACGTCCCCGGGCGGAATGGCTACTATTGTTGGAGACACCTTTGCTTCCCCAGGTACCACAGCTGTTACAATTGTTTCAGCTGCTACAATTGCTACAGTTACATCAGCGGACACAGCGACTGCTCCTACACTTGCTATCGGTACTGTATCTGATTCTGCTTCAGCGGAGGGTGGGAAGCATGTAGAAGGTATGCTGGGCTCTGAAGAGCCTGTAAGTATAATGTGCATGGATCAACTCAACGATGATCTTACTCCAAAAGGTACAGCAACAGGGACAGAGGAGCTTCCAGACGTCGTGACAGTGAGGTCAATAATAGAAGTCAGGTAGTGGTTTGAGAGAGGAGGCTCCCCAAATGACTTTACTGAAATGAATGGTAAATCAGATACAAACCTGGTATATGCAAAGACCCCGCAGGCTAAAATATAAGGCCTGGTAGAGACATGGACCCAGGAGAGCAATTTTTCGCCTTCTCAATCAGAATGGTCAGAGGAGGATGTAGAGTCACCTGGTAGGCACTATAGACAGAATATGGTGGGCAGTACTTTAAGTGATTTGAGCAGTATGGAGAAGAGTCATGCTTTGCCACCCTCTGAGATACACTCAGATGTACCTCACACAGTGAAAAGGGGGGGAGTTCCTTAGCAAGAGAAAAGAAAGGAGGCTGTAAAGAATTGTGAACTGTTATGGGACTACTCAGAATCACCCTGCCTGGAGGGAGAGTCTCTGGGGGCAAACCCTTGCCTCTAATCATCTGGATTCAGTTTCACTGGATGAAATCTACCAAAGCAATATGGCTCATCAAGAAGAGACCTGGGCAGGGTGTCGGAAAACTCAATCTGCTTATCAGAAACTGCATGGTTCTATATGCCTGATAGCTAAGACTTGCTCAGAATTTCCTGAGAGGGTGGTGAAGGTTGAGAGTCAGATTGCAACTCTTGAGAGCAAGACAGCAGCACAAAGAATAACATCGAAGTCACTTGAGGCTTAAACACTGGACACTCAGTGAAAGCTTGAAGATTTTGTGAACAGACTTCGACAAAATAATATTAGAGTGCTGGGTATACCTGAAGGGGTAGAAGGAGGGGACATGCGCAAGTACATGACTGGACTCTTCAAGGTTTTTTTTTTCTAGAGATCTCCGATAGGAACTGGAATGCAGAGGTTCAGCGAGATCACAGGTTCCCTTTGAAGCAGAATTCCCCAGCTGAGTAAGACGAGGAAAGTTGAAGCCAGTTTTAATATCGGTTGGCAACTTTTTGCTGTGTCAGGCACTTTTCGACCTTGTTCGCCAGGATCGGAAACAAACATTTGAAGGCTGTACTTTTTTTGTTAGCCTGAGCTTCTGCCAGTTCACTGTTGAGAGAAGGTGGTGTCTCAGATGATTCAGCCATTTCAGGAAAAAGGAACCCAAGCTTATTTAATGAACCCTGATAAATTGAAAGCTATGTCTCACGACAGAACCTATTTTTTCACTTCAGAAGTTAAGGCACAGGAGCTTCTTGATAGCTTGAGGTCTGGCTCTAGCTAGCTTGTTAGTGGTTGATTTATTTTTAAGAAGGCTTGCTGAGCCTGCTGAGCCTTGAATTGATGTTAAGATCTTAAGAGGGTTGTTTAGATTTTGTCTGATATCTTTGGCAGTAGGCGGACTCTAAATGACATTAGCCTGCCTGGGGTCTTTGGTGTTGGTGGGAGATATATACATTATCAACTGTAAATGCAGGCTGGTAAGGCTTTTGTATTAAGTAGGCTGATGGGTTTGGGAAGATGGATGAACTCTTCCTAGAAAGAGATGGTTTGGCTGAAGTGTGACAAAAAGCTAATGTCTATGGATGAAATGTTTTATTATGTGATTAGTATAATGTGGTAGGGGAGGGAGCAGAATGATCTAAGTATGGTTTTCTTTACGGTTCTATGTAGGGAGCAATTTGGCTTATTTCTGGTTTTGTTAGTTTGGCTCAGGACGGAGGGAGGGCATTCACCATCAAGAGACCTGGGTGGTCCAACTGCTTTCAGTAGGTGGTAGGGGTGTAAGGAAAGGGTGCGGCCATGAGGGTGGATGCAGGGGTTGGTCGGGGGTTGGTGGGTGAAGGGGTAGGGAGACAGGGGTAAAATGGTATAGGCTCATTTATATCTGCCACCACAGATGTGAACAGTCTCAATGAAAATACTGGGAGGGGGAAGGGCTGTATTGGGATTATGGGTCATAAGGCCAGATATTGTGTGCATGCAAGAGACACACATCCCTTGGAATAAATAGGAGGGTTTTAAGGATTTCGGTTTCTCACTATTGGTTTGTACACAGCAAAGCTTCACTCCTTCAGGGTGGCGATTCTTGCTAATAAGTCTATGTGTTTAGCATAGCACACGGCTGCAGATAAGATGGGCCACTAAGCTATTGCAGAGTGTTGTGTAGGGGAGGCGCGATTCACTTTGTGTTCAGTTTATAGTCCTAACCCGGATGAGGCTGGTCTTTTTGATCTGTTGAATGTGGATTTGGCCTTATGACCCTCCCACCTTATTGTCTGTGGAGATTTAAATGTCCATCTTGCTGTTAATAGTGACAAAACTGTTAGTCAAGGGTACTCAGGGCAGAAGCCGGTGGTATAAGGCTCTGCAATGTTTGGTGAAGGATCATGGACTTACAGATATATGGGATAAATGCAAGGCCCCGGATCCAGGCTTCATGTTTTATTCCACTCCACATGGCAAGTTGGTCTAGCAAGACTATTTTTTTTGCTTCTACTGCTTTGGTCAACCAAGTTAAGATACAAATATTTCCTAGGGTTCATTCAGATGATAGTCCTCTGGTCCTCATGCTTCCTGAGATGAGTTTTCTGAGACCCCAGAGATCTTGGACTTTTGCCAGAAAATTGTTACTAGATATGGTGGACCATATGTGTGATTGGAAAAGGTGATTCTTGGACAACAAGAGAGGAACTTGTGTGGGATGCCTTAAATGCAAGAAATAGGGGTGAAACCCTGAGTTTTAGTTTACATCAGCAAAAACTAAGATAGAATGAGATACGCGAGCTATATAAGGAGCTTTTGTGGCAGAGGAGAAACTGATTTTGAATAAGGGGATGGATTTTCAAGAGACTCAGCAGGAAACAGCCATTTTAAAATTGAAGATTAATCAGTTTTTTAGTAGGGAGGTGGCTTCAAAATTTCATCAGTTCTGATCAGAATGTTAATAATATGGTGAAACCACTGGGAGAGTGTTAGCTAGGCAGATTAGGCAGAAGGAAGTGATGAATGGTATAGCGGCTATATGTGATCTAGGGGGTTTGATTTTTGAATTTCCACCTGATATTGCTCTGGTCTTTAGGGACTTCTATCAAGCCCTGTTTACAGAAGAACCTGAAAACTCGTTTGGTGGTTATGGGGATTTTCTGAGGGGTATGGATACTACTAGACTGGGCGAAGAAGATCAAGGGATGTTACATTCCCCAATAACATTGGATGAGATCTCTGAGGCGATAAATTCCTTGGCCACAGGGAAAACTACAGGACCTGACAAGCTCCCGCTGGCATTTCACAAAAGTTTTTGGGGAGAACTCAAACAGGATATGCTGCAGACCTTTTTGCAGGCGCAGGCAGGATCAATACAACCTTCATGGGAACTGACAAACATAATTATTTTTAAGAAAAAAGGCAAACTACCTCTCCTCTCCAGCTCATATTGGTTGATTTCTTTAATAAATGCTGATGGGAAGATTTTTGCTAAAGTGCTGGCAAATTGGTTAGGCAGGGTTATCTCGCTATTAGTAATCACTTCAGCAACACTTTATTTCTGGATGGGGCACAGTAGATCACGTAAGAAGGGTGATTGCCCTTATTGATGTGGCTGAAGCATTAAAGGCACCATTGGAGTTAGTCTTACTGGATGACGAAAAGGCTTTTGAAAGAGCATTGTGGGAGTTTCTCTGGGCAATACTAGAATGAAAGGGGTTCAGCAGTAGCTTTATCAAGGCTATCAAGGTACAGGACTCCAAGAGCCGTGATATGAATAATAGGGCTAGAGTCAGATCATATACAGATCTTTAGGGGTACTTGGCAGAGTTGACCATGCTCACCTTTATTATTTACTCTATATGTAGACCCCTGGTGCATGCGATCAGGGCCTGGGCCTCCTCTTGAGTACCAAAGGAAAAGGAAAAGTTTTGTCAACCAGTATGTTTCTAGAGGGTTTTCGCCTTGAGGCTCTATCCCACCCGCTGGCACATTTATGCACACAAGGGGCACCACTGGAAAGGCAATAGTCTGTCCTCGAAAAACATTTTCCTGCTGAAGGATCGTGGCTGAGCTATGATCCTAAAGCAGGAATCCACCAGTAGACCCCGGGGATGTTTTCTATTTGCGGGGGACTTCCCTTCACAACATAGGGGCCAACCCCATGGGGAAGTCAATTAAAATTCCCCAGAAGGTCTGATTGAGCCCCAGTTACACCAATCAGCCTTCCCAGGGGCAGGAAATTATGTAGTCATTTTTTATTTTAGAGTTCATGCTCAGGGAATTTGTGTTGCCACTGGGCAAATGTATGCACACGAGGGGCGCATTGCAAAGCAGAGAGTCATCCGATTCCCATGGTGCCCCTCTAATGCAAAGTTTTTGCCCATTCACTTCTTCCAGGTGTGTTTTTCTGGAAAATATGTTCCTTGAGAAGACTGTGCAGCAAACAAAAGTGTGTGCTAAACAGTTTTTGAGGGAGCATTGAGTCACTTAGATGCCTCATTCCAGAACATGCCTATGGACTCCAACTTCACTTTGGCAGTTGATAAAATGTTGGTGTCACACTGCTCATATAAATACTGGCAAACCATCAGTACAGACTTTCTGTTCTTTTACAGTTTGGGAAACACCATATTTCCTGTCAATCATGAACAGAGATATTTTTTTATTCTGTAGTATATGCTTCATTTCTATGATAATTGTGTAGCACTGCCACTGGACCATCCAGACTACAATATATTGTTCAAAATTTATTCTTTCTTGCAACATTTTTCTGCCATGTTTTCTGAGAGAGATTTATGCTCTAGGGAAGAATATGATGGGTGACATGCCTTTGATCCTTTACAAAGGAAGGCTGCTGTTTAGGCAGTATATGTCAAACAAGACAGTTTGCCACACCATTAAGCTTTACATTTTGTGGGAGAGCACTACCGATATTGTATCTGGGCAAATATAATGATGACTATCTGGTGCATTGATTTAGTCACCAATCACAATTG
This sequence comes from Pleurodeles waltl, assembly GCF_031143425.1. Lineage (NCBI taxonomy): Eukaryota > Metazoa > Chordata > Amphibia > Caudata > Salamandridae > Pleurodeles > Pleurodeles waltl. The sequence continues at coordinate 321,455,015 of NC_090437.1, forward strand.
CCAGCTGCCCTCCATCTTTTCTTCATGCTCCAGAAGATTGATTAGTTACGTACCTGCATTGATAATAGAGCACATTACGGTCAAGAATCGCTATCTTTTACGGTTAACACCAGTTATGATTGATCAATTTAAGAGAGCAAAGAGTTTCACCTAAGTAGGTCTGGGAAAGAGGCAAATGGTAGAAAGATGTTTGTACTAATTTTGTGTGCATAGAATATTAAGTTATGTCATTTGAATGATATAATGTACCCTCTGTATTTTGATATTTCCATAAATAGTACATTGATATTTTATAGCCGTCTATCTTGATAACATCCTTATCTTTCCTGACAATTAGCAAGATCACATCCATCGTGTTCCTTTGGTATTACAAAGATTGAGAGAGAACCAGTTATGTGCCAAAGCTGAGAAATGTTCTTACCATTGTACACTGTGGAATTTTTTGGCTTTAGCATTTCTCCAAAGGGCTGCAAATGGACAACAAGAAAGTTAAGGTTCTCCTGGATTGGTTAGATCCTCAAAAACAGAGATTTATTCTGTGTTTTTTAGGATTTGATAATCTTCACTGTTTAATTATTTCTGCATATTCTAAGGTAATCACTGCTAACACCAGACTGCTAAAGAAACTTTTAGGAAGAGTTTTACCACAACACCTATACTTCATCATCCAGATACCCAACAACCATATTCTGCAGATGTGAATGCTTCACATGTCACCCTTGGAACAATTCTGTCCCAACAGCAATCAGAGGCAGGAAGCTACACCCTATGGTTTATTGCTCCAGATAACTAATAGCAGCTGAACTAAAGTGTACAAGTTCAGATAAAGAACTCTTAGGTATCAAATTAGTCTTTGAGAGATGGAGGCCCTACCTTTTAGTAGCAATATCTCCAGTCACAGTGTACATCTATCATCAAAATCTTACCTTCCTGAAATCTGACAAAGCTTTAATGGGACAAAAATTGAGATGAACTTCATTCTTTGCAGAATATAATTTCGTCCTCACCTGTAGGCCTGGATATCAAAATGGAAAAGCAGATGTATTATCAAAGAATCAAATTCCTGAATCATCTTTATAGTAGAGTATTCTGCACCAATAATTTCAAGGGCAAAAATCCTTGGAGCAAATTCTAAAGTGCAAGGTCTAAGCATTATATAATTAATAAAGGAGGAGTGGACCTCTGACCATAATTGTTCTACGAGAAGCAAACGATGAAGAAGAAAATTGAAAGATGGTTTATTGTGGCACAGACGGAGCATTTATGTATGTACTGTTGAGTTGAAACCACAAGTTCTTCATGAAACCCATGATTTCCCTTTTGATGGTTGTTTTGTTAACATTAAGACTGAGGAACTAATTAAAATACATTTATGGTGGGAAAGGCTAAGAAAGGAAGTACTAAAACATGTATCTAGGTGTGACATCTGTATCAGGGCAAAGGTTAGCATGATGTCAATGAGTTATTTACACCCACTTCCTCATCCACCTGATTCGAGCATACTATATCAGCAGATTTCATAGTTGAATTCTCGACTGACAACAGGATCTCCACTATAATAGTGGTGGATAACTTATTAACAAAGATGGCACACTTTATTCAAGTCAAATGCAATCCTACAGCTGCAAAGAACTAGTGAGTAAATATTTGTGCACCTCCACAGGATATCGTGCAGGCATCCTCTTTTCTTGAGATCTTCGGTCCATTTGAATCCTGAGCGCCTTGTGAACCCTAGTATTTCACCCCATTAGTAAGTCTATTTTGAATATAGGGGGCTGCTCGGATTTGGGCCCAAACACATAGTTACTTTAGCATGGATAGAACTAGAATAGCTGAGGAACTATTTGACAGCCTTGCTAGAGGAGATACATTCCTTGGAACTTTTCGTAATAATTCACATGCACGGAATGAAGGCTTGAAAAGCAAATTTATGAGATTGGAAAAATTAAAAAAAAGTGAACTATCTAAATGGTGGGACGGGACCACACTCAAACAATACAAAAAACTAAATCGCATTCCCCGTGGGTTAAGATCACAGATTTTTCCTACGTATGACGACTTAGATTCTGACCTACTAGCTCTATGGTATGAAGAACTCACGATGAGTTCAATGAGACTCATGGATATTTTAATCACGAATGCAGAAAGGAAAGTGAGTCAGCTACAAGCTGAGATTAAGGATTTAGAAAAAGAGATTGAAGACTTGAATTTAAAGGATGCGACTGATAAAAACGACAAAATTCTAGAAGAGGTTTTACTTAAATTCCAAGAAGATATTACACAGAGGAAGGCTCGCAAGCTCAAACGAGACGAAAAGGATTATATGACAGGACGAGTTTTCACTTTTTCTAGCAAATATGACCATTTGATACACACTAATCCAGTATCCAGCAAATCGAGTATGTCTAATGTTTCTGATTTGACATCGAATAGCACTTCCATAACAAGTGACAGTGAAACAGAAGGGGCAGCGAGCATGTCAACCCAGGATCGAGATGTTATGGATGGGAATACTTTTTTACAAGAACTTATGAGAATGAAACGGGGCAAATTCATACAAAACAGAGGGACAAGAAAACAAGGAGAGGCAGTAGAGGAACAGGGAGTAAGGACAAAATAAATAGACGGAGTTCAAACGAGATCAAGGCACAAGAAAACCTAGACTGTGAAACATCTTCATCTATAGGTGTCATTAATCTTTCCAAAATGGAGTTAACCTCAGGAGCCGTAAGTCTTTTGACTAAGGGACTCAATTTTTGTCCCAGGAACTTTGGTGATCCCTGTAGATCAAAGATAGACCTATTCAAATTTGTTCGAAAACTTAAATTAAAAAGGCATTTTCAATTACATCCGATGGAAAATCCTTCATTTGACACAACCACCTCTTCATTAAGTACTTTATCAATTGAAGAAGTGCGTGACACCGCACTTATTTTATCTAAAGCTGAAAGAGACCAGGACCTAGGTATTCTTCCAAAAGTCCTACAAGAATTAGAGATTGATCCAAATAGGAGTGTTTCAAGTGGTTTGAAAAATAAATCCTGTTGGACTCCGAGGTCTTGGGGTCTGAACCCCTTTGATACATTTTTTGACTTGGTCTGCCACGATTAGACGGATAATTAAAGTCAAGTGCCCTGAAGAAGTCGTTTGGGATGAGAGAAAACACTGTCCCGAGACGAAACACGTGTTGGCTTGAATTGTAAAAACATGACGGATGGACTATAATGAATGTTTGAATTAATTGTCACAAATTGGCTTGAATTGTAAAAACATGACGGACGAGCTATAATGAATGTTTAAATTGATTATTATAAATTGTAATCATATCTACAATTTGTTTTGAGGCATGAATTGTATAATCATGGACACAAAAGTTGTTTTGAATCAGAATACTACTTATGAACAACAATATATGTTTGGTTTTTGATTGGTTAAACGGAAACTATATTTAAATGGATTTTTCTGTTGGAAAATTAGTCTATCAAGATTGGATTCTAACAATTTTTATGAGAGGTACTGCACATTGTTGCGATTAGGTTTTAGGTTCTTTTGAACCTTTTGGAGGGTTGGGTGATTACCCTCGTGCAGGCATCCTCTTTTCTTGAGATCTTCGGTCTATTTGAATCCTGAGCACCTTGTGAACCCTAGTATTTCACCCCATTAGTAAGTCTATTTTGAATATAGGGGGCTGCTCGGATTTGGGCCCAAACACATAGTTACTTTAGCATGGATAGAACTAGAATAGCTGAGGAACTATTTGACAGCCTTGCTAGAGGAGATACATTCCTTGGAACTTTTCGTAATAATTCACATGCACGGAATGAAGGCTTGAAAAGCAAATTTATGAGATTGGAAAAATAAAAAAAAAGTGAACTATCTAAATGGTGGGACGGGACCACACTCAAACAATACAAAAAACTAAATCGCATTCCCCGTGGGTTAAGATCACAGATTTTTCCTACGTATTACGACTTAGATTCTGACCTACTAGCTCTATGGTATGAAGAACTCACGATGAGTTCAATGAGACTCATGGATATTTTAATCACGAATGCAGAAAGGAAAGTGAGTCAGCTACAAGCTGAGATTAAGGATTTAGAAAAAGAGATTGAAGACTTGAATTTAAAGGATGCGACTGATAAAAACTACAAAATTCTAGAAGAGGTTTTACTTAAATTCCAAGAAGATATTACACAGAGGAAGGCTCGCAAGCTCAAACGAGACGAAAAGGATTATATGACAGGAAGAGTTTTCACTTTTTCTAGCAAATATGACCATTTGATACACACTAATCCAGTATCCAGCAAATCGAGTATGTCTAATGTTTCTGATTTGACATCGAATAGCACTTCCATAACAAGTGACAGTGAAACAGAAGGGGCAGCGAGCATGTTAACCCAGGGTCGAGATGTTATGGATGGGAATACTTTTTTACAAGAACTTATGAGAATGAAACGGGGCAAATTCATACAAAACAGAGGGACAAGAAAACAAGGAGAGGCAGTAGAGGAACAGGGAGTAAGGACAAAAGAAATAGACGGAGTTCAAACGAGATTAAGGTACAAGAAAACCTAGACTGTGAAACATCTTCATCTATAGGTGTCATTAATCTTTCCAAAATGGAGTTAACCTCAGGAGCCGTAAGTCTTTTGACTAAGGGACTCAATTTTTGTCCCAGGAACTTTGGTGATCCCTTTAGATCAAAGATAGACCTATTCAAATTTGTTCGAAAACTTAAATTAAAAAGGCATTTTCAATTACATCCGATGGAAAATCCTTCATTTGACACAACCACCTCCTCATTAAGTACTTTATCAATTGAAGAAGTGCGTGACACCGCACTTATTTTATCTATAGCTGAAAGAGACCAGGACCTAGGTATTCTTCCAAAAGTCCTACAAGAATTAGAGATTGATCCAAATAGGAGTGTTTCAAGTGGTTTGAAAAATAAATCCTGTTGGACTCCGAGGTCTTGGGGTCTGAACCCCTTTGATACATTTTTTGACTTGGTCTGCCATGATTAGACGGATAATTAAAGTCAAGTGCCCTGAAGAAGTCGTTTGGGATGAGAGAAAACACTGTCCCGAGACGAAACACGTGTTGGCTTGAATTGTAAAAACATGACGGATGGACTATAATGAATGTTTGAATTAATTGTCACAAATTGTCTTGAATTGTAAAAACATGACAGACGAGCTATAATGAATGTTGAAATTGATTATTATAAATTGTAATCATATCTACAATTTGTTTTGAGGCATGAATTGTATAATCATGGACACAAAAGTTGTTTTGAATCAGAATACTACTTATGAACAACAATATATGTTTGGTTTTTGATTGGTTAAACTGAAACTATATTTAAATGGATTTTTCTGTTGGAAAATTAGTCTATCAAGATTGGATTCTAACAATTTTTATGAGAGGTACCGCACATTGTTGCGATTAGGTTTTAGGTTCTTTTGAACCTTTTGGAGGGTTGGGTGATTACCCTCGTGCAGGCATCCTCTTTTCTTGAGATCTTCGGTCTATTTGAATCCTGAGCGCCTTGTGAACCCTAGTATTTCACCCCATTAGTAAGTCCACCTCCACAGGATAGGCCAAGTAATAATTTTAGATCTCAGTTTATCTCACAGTTTTGAGGGGCTGTGGGAAGCTAGCCCTTTGTGAGGTGTACAAAACTAGGCATACTGTAGAGGGGCTCCAGGCAACCACACATTGGTTTCCAAAGGCAAAAACTAGATAACCTAATGCTCTAATTTTTGAGGTAGCTTGGTTGAGCAGTTAGACTAATCTTGGAGAAGTGCAAAGCATTTGTTGTACTCACAGTATCAATTATGCATCTCACACATTTGAAAAAGTAACTCAATACTAATTTATACACATTCTTCAGATGTGTATATACATTTTAAGACCAAGACCATCAAAATTGGTTAAGTACTTTTTGAGTTATGAATTTTTGAAGTTTGATGTTTTAATAAATGCAGTATTTCTGTGCGTAATTACACATCATAAGAATCAATAGGCAGTCACTTTTAACAATGCATACAAAATCGCACAATTATGTTACCTTGCAGGTTAGTCGAGGTCATTGGTAGTCACACTGTGCCAGCTGGAGAGGTTCGGACTGCTCCCGGTTCAGGAGCAGCGTTGGAAAGTCTCTTTGGAGCAGATACAGGGCCACACAGGGGGACCACTTGGAAAAGAGTGGTTCTTGCAAATTTAAAGGTGATGCCTTCGGGTTCCCTTGGGATGTTGATGTCGCAAGGGATGTGGGACTCTAGGGGCAAGGCTGGTTCCTTGTTGCAGGGTGAGTTGTTGATCCAGGTTCTGTGCACAACAGAGTTCCTTGGAGCTGGAGGTAAGTTTCTTTGAGGGCTACTTACAGGATGAAGGGGCCAATCTGGTGGGAGGTCCTGGGTGTTCCTGAAGTCCCTCGACTGGGGCTTCCTCCTGATCCATTTTCAGCTCCGGGGAGCTGTTTTACTTTTGGGTGTTTGACGTCCACTGACCAGTACTCAGGGTATGGGTACCGTCCAGCCACCAGGGGGTGCAGTGCCACCAAACTTGGCACACTTGCAGGGTTTATCCTGTCGGTTGTCAATGTGTTGTCAGCTCCAGCTGTGCTTCCGGTTCAGGAGATATTGGCCTGTCAGTGAAGTGACCCTTACTGGCTTGTTCGTTCTTGCTTGGTTGTAGAGTGGTACCTCCACTCTGGAGGGAGATATAGGACTATTGGCAACGCCTGGAGGTCCTCAGGGTTTATCGAGGTCAGTCCAGTGGTCAGCTCCTCTGCAGCTGTGATTGTCAGATCCCAAGTGCAGCAGGCACTGTTTGGCGCCTTTTCTTGAGCAGCAGGTCCACAGTTCTCAGGCTTTGGTTCTTCTTGGTGCTGTCTTCTATTCTTCCTTTTGAATCTGATTATCTAGTCTAGGGATGCCCACTAAATACTGAATTTAGTGGGTGTTTTAGGGGGAACTTGGTAGTTTCCAATGGAACACTTACCTTTGGGTGGGTACACCCAGTATAGTGACCACTTCCTGTGGGAAGGATCACTGCCCTAAACCTAATTGGCTACTTTATCTCCATTCAAGATGGAGGAAAATGAAAAAGAGGTTCCCCCTTGTAACCTTAAGGGTGGTGCATGCCAGGTGAGGCCACTCCTCCTACCCTTTGTTAGGTTTCCTGCCTTTGTTCCCATCAAAATTGGGGGTTTGCAAATGGGGATGCCAGCTGCTGCTAGCAGCAGGCATGTGTTGTAGAGTTTCAAGGGCGGTAAGCCCTTTGAAGCTCACCACCAGGACAGTGCACAATCCAGAGGGAGGGGGTGTTGGCTCCTCAACCCAGGAAGGGCATTGCCTTACAAACTGGAGAGGCAGGGCTTTCCCCAAGGTTTGTTTATTGATTGTCTTGGGGTGGAAGCTGGGTAAAACCAGTCAGCAACCGTGCCAGGATAGTTAGCTTTTACGGGGGGCACCTGTAAGGTGGCCTCTGGGTACATTTAAGGATAAATCCAAGACTGGCACCAGTTTGGATGTATCATTCTGAGTTGTTTGATACCAAAAAACCGAGGGTTCAGAGTAGCCATCATGTAGCTGGGAAACTCGTATTGACCAGTGACCAGCACATGTGTTAAAATGGCTGCTCTGTTCACAGTGTCACAGGTTGGGCAAGGAAATAGTGGGGGCATATTGTTCATGCAGTTATGACCTCACATATAATATGGAGCACCCTGCCTAAGGGTTGTAAGGCCTGCCAGAGGGGTGTCTTACCCATAGTAAATGCAGTGTATGGTGGACAGGGCACAGAGGCACTGTGCCATGTCAAATTTGTGTTTTAGGTTTGCACCAGAACACTCAGCCTGCAATGGTAGTGCTGAGTGCATCTGGATGCATGGCCCTAGAGGGTGATACAATCAGTGCTGCTGCCCTCAGTGGCTTACCCCTCATACCTGGGCACATAGGTACCTACTTACTAGGGACTTATAGTTGTAGTTAAGGGTGTATCCAGTTGTGCCAATGCATCACAACAGATTTAGGGAAATAGCTCTGTCCCAGGGAACCTGATTAACAGGGGCCCTGGGCATTACAAATTCTAGCACACATCAACATCAGGCAAAAAGTGGCCCTCTCTCTCAAATCAAATCAAATCAAATCATTAACATTTATAAAGCGCGCTACTCACCCGTGCGGGTCTCAAGGCGCTAGGGGGGAAAGGGGGGGTTATCGCTGCTCGAACAGCCAAGTCTTTAGGAGTCTCCGGAAAGCGGAGTGGTCCTGGGTGGTCCTGAGGCTGGTGGGGAGGGAGTTCCAGGTCTTGGCCGCCAGGAAGGAGAAAGATCTCCCACCCGCCGTGGAGCGGCGGGTGCGAGGGACGGCAGCAAGTGCGAGGCCAGCGGAGCGGAGGGGGCGGGTGGGGACGTAGAAGCTGAGGCGTCTGTTGAGGTATTCCGGTCCCTTGTTGTGGAGGGCTTTGTGTGCGTGGGTGAGAAGACGGAAGGTGATCCTTTTGCTGACTGGGAGCCAATGCAGGTGTCTCAGGTGTGCGGAGATGTGGCTGTTGCGGGGTACGTCGAGGATGAGGCGGGCCGAGGCGTTTTGGATGCGTTGCAGGCGGTTTTGGAGTTTGGCGGTGGTCCCGGCGTAGAGGGTGTTGCCGTAGTCCAGGCGACATCTTGTAAGACTGCTGGATCAGAATTTCAACTTTCTTCAGCATACCATCCACAATCTGAATGCCAAAGTGAACAAGTAAACCAAGATCTGGAAGCTTGTCTGTAATGCAATCTACAAAAACAGACATATTGGATACAACTTCTAGGGCTGACAGAATGTTGTCATATTAATTCAGTTCATGTTTCATTGAGTATTAGTCTGCATTTTGTCATCATGAGTATTATCCTCAAGTAGTAACATCTGTGAACATCTGCGAAGGAATGTATGTGCTTCATCTATAAACTACACGAGGAGACTAAGGGCCCAATTTATAAGTTGGTATTAAGCATACTCCGTTGCAACGGTGACACAATATACTTACTGCCGACATACTGTTCTGCCCGCCGAATTTAGATCGGGCGGATGTTTGGTTTAATCAGGACGGTGACTACTCCACCATGATTAAACAGGCTCTGATGGCCATCTGCAGTAAGACCCATCGGAAGCAGACCCCTTATACCCCCCACCTAATTTAGATGGGTGGAAGTAAAAGTCGCCCTTCACTGCTGGTTGCCTCCAGGAAAACCCCGGGGCAAGGAGCAGTGAAAACTGTTAAATGCTCCCATAGCGATAGAGAGGGCTCCCATGGCAAGCGGAGCATTTTCTGTTTTTATTTTCAAAAGGAAAATTCTACTTTGGGATTTTCGTTTTGAAAATAAATTTAAAAAAAGTTTGGTGCAGGGCTCTGTCACGTTGACAGAGCCCTGCACAAAATTACAGAAAGTATTGACAAGAACTGCTGTGACAGCTTTGTCATATCAGCTGAATTTGTTTGATGGAACTTATTGTTGGAGTGTTGCCATCTGTATCTTTATGGACTTTGGCTTTACTTTGAAGGCTGTACTGTTTTAGTACTAGTTATACTGAACTAAAATTACTTTTTGTATGTATGGAATAACGATTTCCCATTCCTTGTAAAGATTTTGAAACAAGTACTTGATTTGGTTTCCTGGTGTATTGCAAACTTCATTCAATATTATTTAAGGTCGTTGAGAAACTAGGCTTTGCATGCATATATCATTACAATGCAGAAGGATTAGTCATTAAACTAACTATTCATATTGTATGTTGCAGGCTAACCACCTATGTATTTGCAAGAGTGTTACCTAACTCTTAAAGGTACATCATGCACAGTATTTTAAATAGTGTGAGATTGTTCAATTTAGAAGGCTATATAGTAAATGTTGTTTTTTATTCTCTTCAGGACTCAAATTCATTAGATAAATCCGTACAAGTTCCAATAGAGGGTGCAACATAGTGATGTTATCTTTTACAATTCCCCCTTTCGCTGTGTCCTCAGAAGTGGCTTCTTAGCCACCTCAGAGTACAACGTGGGCAAGTCGAAGTAGCATTGAATTTCAGACACCCCTCCAGTTGAACCATGAGTTTGACACTCATGTAGGTAGAAATAAGATGGCCAAGGTAGGAGTGACACACAGATCACTGTACTTAGTACCACCCACCAAGGTCACACTACAAAAACACACCTCCCACATTACCTCCATGAACTGCCTCCATGCTCTTTGCACTTGTGAGATAAACAAATTCAAGACAACACAAAAGGGAGTTCCCCAGTGCTAGATGACGCATATACCACTATGGCACTAAGGGGGTGAGGGTCTACATTCCTACACATATTTTTATCCATAGTCAATAATATAAAACAGCACACAACAATGAAATAGGGAAATGACATGAGTACACCACCAGTAGACTTGGAGTATCTGTGATGTAAGTCTCATGTCAATGTTACACAATTTATTCTTGTCACACTTCTCCCGACTACCCTTATACTGGCAAGTATAAGTGTACTCTCCTTAAAGGAGAGGAAAGATTTTTGACACTAAACCCAAATGAAGTTAAACATGACTTCATGTGAGGTGTAAAGGAAGTATTTGAGCCCTGGGTAGACCTGCACTTGAGAAAACCTACAAATCCCAGACATTTTTAAAAAGATGACACTCAAGGGAGTTCAAGGAGGTATGTCTGACATCGACCAATGTCAATTTTCTTACTCAAATAGCACTGCAAATTTTAAACCATGGTTAAACAAAATCACATTCCACATATTTATGTAACAGAAAAAGCTGAGGAATGCATAGGGAATGGAAAAAAAGCCATATCAACCTGCATTCCCATTCTTTCTGACAAAAAACATAACTTGCACCCACCAAAATCTTTGGTTGTGGCCAAAGGTTGATATTTACTGTGCATTATGGGTAAGTAAATGTTGTGGGATCCATTCAAGTCATACAACCCTGGACTCCACTGGGTATCTAGTATTCGGAAATGTTTCAGCTGCTAGGCCCAGTCACAGGAGTGGGGCAGCATTTTTATCTGGAAAAGAGTGGAAACACAGAATAGAAGAACATTTATTATGAAATGAATTTCTCTTTTTGTGTAGCTCCAAATTTGAGCTGGTAAGCAAGAAAGTAGACATTTTAGAAAATGCCCCTGAATCACTCGATGAGTAGCCCCAAATGTAAAGTCATACCAATATCCACTATTCCTAAACTCAGTGTTTGGGGGCATTTAAAAAATGCAAAGGTTTCCTTCATATTCAATTTTCAGCAATTTGTATCCTTTGAATTTGTGCATGGCTGGTGCATAAAGAAATATCACTATAAGCTGCAGTTCAGCTTATGGCTCTGCCTATTGAGTGTTTTTGGACAACAAACAAACACTATAGCCCTCATTACAACCTCTGTGGTCTTTTCAAAAGACCACCGAGGCAGCGGGACCCAGAATACCGCCAGTGCCGGCGGTATTTCTGGCTCCCTATTACCACTTTTCCACTGGGCCAGCGGACGGTAACAGCGTTACCGTCCGCTGGCCCAGCAGAAGAGTCACATCAACATTGCTGCCGGCTCGTAATAGAGCCGGCAGCAATGCTGATGTGTAGTGGGTGCAGTGCGAAATTCAGGCAGTGAAATGAGCGACGGGGCTATGCCTGGGGGCCCCTGCACTGCCCATGCCAAGTGCATGGGCAGTGCAAGGGCCCCCTGGGGCACCCCAAGTCCCCCTTACCGCCAGCCTTTCCATGGCGGTCTTTACTGCCGTGGCCAGGCTGGCGGTCCGGGACTCTTAATCCCCAGGGCAGCGGTGCAACGCGAAAGCCTGGCGGTATTGTGGAGGGGGCGGCGGTATGGTCGTGGCTATAGCACCACGGTCATAATAGCTGGTGGAACACCGCCAGCCTGTTGGTGGTGTTAACGCCAGCTTATCGCCGCCCACCAGGGTCATAAAGAGGCCCTATATATCCTTGTGGCCAGAAAAGTCTTCCAAACGTAACTGTATATTACTTTTGGAGCAAAAAATGACAGATAAAAATATTGTTATCTATGTCTATTGTTTCCTACCTAGTTTCTCTCATTTTGACATTAATGGTTCCTTTTTCAGAAAACCATGAGTTATCAATATATCTATGAGCACAAATCAGCAGTTACTGTATCCAGAATTTCAGAAATGTGTAGTTTTCTAGGCTTACCCATCTGTTTCATACCTTTTTCCACTACAAAATACAAGTAGATAGAAACCAAACAAAAATCAGAAAATCGATGACTACTTAGAAAAATTAAAAAACTGTTGTTAAAAAAATTACAACTTTACTCATTCCTAAAAGCTGGCAAGAGGCCAATCTTATCACAGCAGACCTTTGAAGATACCATTTAAAAAATAGAAAACACAACCTTTCTTTCACAACACATTTTCTCTTATCTTCAAACAAAACAAAATGCTTAATTTTGACTAGTTTCTTGGTTATCGTTAGAGAAATTCAAATACCCTGGACACTTACAGAATCCCCAACATGTGGGGAAAGAAGGACACAACTCTGTCCTGGATATCTTTTATTTAAAATCTGTTATGCTGGCTTAAAGATGTACAAATACAAAGGATGGCTCAAGGTATGGTCTAAACCCTTAAGGGGTCAAAGAAATGAGCGTTTGCATTTTAGGGTATGCCAACTGGCATGTTTGTTTTCAATATCTGCCTTCGGTGCCTCTGCAAAAAAATCTTAGGTCCTGCTGCCGTGCCATTTCTCAGATGTTTGATAGCTTGCCGCATTTCTTCCTTGGTTAGTCTGCTGCAGTCGATTTGCAAGCCTTTGTCAGATGGCTGTATGTCTGCTGGAGACCACAGCACAGGCTGGTTCAGCTGTTCTTCATAATGCTCCACCTGTCTTCGTTGTTGGCCTTTGTAACGAAATGCCTCTTTTTGCATGGTCACCCCCACATTTGTGGACAGATGCTGCTGTTTTTTTTACTCTGAGAGTGCATTGAGGTCTGCTAAAGAGACTTCAGCACCAGTGGTTTAACCCCATACAATCAACATGTTGAATTAGATACACCTAATCGCCAAGGCCTGGCATACTCATAAGTGCCTAGTATATGGTACCCAGGGTACCGAGAACGTGTAAGACAGAGTGCCCATTCACAGCTGCAGCACTATTTCTGCCACCCTTACTTTATCAAGGTACAAAATGGCTCCCAGCCTGCAACTGCAGAATGGAAGGACAGTGTTTTACTGCCAGTTCGACTTTGCCATTTAAACAAATGGCAAAGCCACCCTATCCTCTAACATTATATACAAGTCTCCCCTGAAGAAGACTTATATAGTCCTATGGCAGGGAGCATTATTTTTTTACGTAGGACGAATGATTTATGATATGTCTTAGCACCAGCACTTCCAAATTGTTGTTTTGCTGTGGGTAAAGTTGGTAGCCTCCCAACCCGGCTAACTTTTGACTGGAATTACCAAACTGAGTCATGTAGGGAGTGAAATTAATTGTGACATTAAATGTGACCTGATGACCAGGTCAAAACTTATGTCACTATTAAAGGTGGGCAACTTCTAGAAAGTTGCCACTGTGTGCTCTGCTAGTCCAGTAGCCTCACAAAGGCACACACACACAAACACAAACACAGACCTTTCTGACTGCCTGGGGTGGTGTGTGAATGATTTCCAGGCTCAGGAACAAAGGCAGTGCTGCAAGGGGGTGTCACCTCCTCTGCTGCGATGGCCACTCGAGGGATTAGCCCAGAGGCATGCTTCAAAAGGGAAGCCGCCTTTCATAGGCTGCCTGGCCTAACACCCCTGAGCAGGATGGCTTTTGTTCCAGTAGACAGTTTGGAGACAGGGTCAGCGAAGAGAAACTCACCCCCAAATCAGTTTTATCATGGACGTCTTGTCCTCTAGTAGCCACACCTCCAGGGTTGGCTACCTTGCTCTTCACAACTGAGGAATTATCATGCCATTTTGAAGGGGCCAAGAATGTGGCATTCTAGGACAGCCAGATGCCACACATGACAGGAACTTCATCACAAGGTAGAAGGAGACCCAATAGCATATTGGCTAGTGACCACGTTGCCCCCTCAGGGCACCTTCCTGGGATAAAAATAGCACCCCTGGCATATTGACCCTTAGTGCTCACTGGAAGTCAGGCACCTGAAAGGACAAGTCGGAGACAGCCAAAAGGCACACCTATGTCTGCTGGACCCATGGGTATATTTTGTTTATAGATTATGGGGGTCATTATGACACCGGCGGTAAAATGGAGAAAAGTATTGCTCAAGCCAAACCGCCAATGTACCACACCGACTGCCACGGCGGTAACGACCGCCGGGCTGGAGACTTCAGTCTCCAGCCCGGAGGCCGTCACTTGCCCGCCTGCGGGATTATGACCCAGCCTACCACCATAGTTTTTGTGGCAACTTTTCCACCATGAAAACCATGGCGGTGGGCACCAACAGTGACAGGGAATGCCTTCCGTGTCACTGATAGGGGTCTTCCCCACCCCTTCCCCTCTCATGTTTCCCACCCACCCTTCCCCTCCCTCTCCAGACCCCCCTTCATTCATGCACCTTCATTCACACATGCACACACGCATTTACACACTCATTCACAAAGACATCCACACACACTTACAGGCACACATACATACACACAACACAACATACACACAATCACACATCAATATATGCACACATAAACACGCAACACACACCCGCATCCATGCACACACAGACATACACTCACACCCCCACACACTCCCCACCCCCCTCCACTGTCAGAGAACCCGACTTACCTTTTGTGAGGGGGTCCTCTGGCAGGAGATGGGACGGGACGGGGCACTGCTGCCAGCAGCAGCCTACGCCAGCAGAACACCGCCATGCCGTATCATGGGTCATGATACGGTCTGCGGCGGTCTATTGGCGTGGCACTGCTGCTGGCAGCAGCGCCACCTTACTGCCATCAGCTGGCATGGCCACAGCTGGATTTCCGCCATCCTTCTGGAGGAAATCCGGCTGTGGTCATAATCCGGCTGATGGCTGGTAGCCGCAGCGATGGTCTTTTGGCACCCGCCGCCACAGCGGTAGGCGGCATATACCGCCAAAGTTATAATGAGGCCCTATATGCCCGTGTTCTCACTTGTATAAGGGCAGCTTTTGTGAACTATAGCACAATTTGTACAGCACTTATTACAGCCACCAAATGTATTACTAAATGAGCTGTCAGTCACCTTAAATACTGTAGATCATTCTAGCCTCCTATCCTGATGGCTGAGTAGCTTGGGGTATCAAGATTTCTCATGATGTGGCTTGAGCTTTTCTTTTGTTTGTTGGAGGAGTCGGAGCTTTTGAAACTGGGGAATGTTCCTGGTGTTCATCTCTTCATTGTGCAGTGTCCCTCTGGGCTACTACCCTTCTTTTTTACTCTTGTCTGTTCACAAGACGCCTTTAAGAGACAAGGCCATCTAGAAGGTTAGATAGGTGGTGGTCTATATTAAGAATGTGGAGGGAGGTATGGAGCTTATGGGTCCCTGCTCGATCCTTTACTGTATTCTTGATAGACAAGTGTGGATGAGAGCAAACTGGTTGGCAAAACATGGAGCACAGAGTGAAATGCCCGTTTGGAGTTTTGTGAGCAACAATAAGCTAATTATCCCCAGATAATGCAGAGCGAGCCACTGAGCTTTTGAATGAACTACAGAAATACATCCCCTTATTCAAGAATTATCCTTTGTTTAGGGAACTATTTAAAACTCGTTCAATGGTGGATGTATTTCTGCTAAACCCATGCCTTCTACCAGGGTGCCACTCTCAATGCAACTGGAATTCCACTTACATTTTCAATGTTATGAATGTAAGTATATATACATAAGTACAGATTTACTAGATTAGATTTACTATTCTTACCTCTAAATATGTGCCTTGATAATGAATACTAATATATTTTTCGCAACAATGAGGTAGTCAATATTCTGGGTAAGATATTTTGTAAAGTTATAGTATTTTTTATTTTTAAGCTTGCTATTCTGACATAACCATTTGGACTACTGTGATTACTGAGCATTTGACGACACGACTTTTGATTATGATTGTTTTGACTTGATACTTAATTTGACTAATTATTTCTTTAACTTGATAATTACTCGGACCCTTTAACATGACCTTTTTGCACAAATGACTTGGATAAATGTAGGGCTTCATTCCAGGTTCTGTTGTAATCCTGATTTATATGCAAAAAGATGTCAGGGTTACAAAGTGGCAATATGTGAATAAGGAAACTGCTCAGACTGAGGCAAAATGTGTGGTAATTAGTGCACAGACGTCCGATTCCAGATATTAGCTCTCCCTGTGAGCAGGAAAAGTCAGAATAGGTAAGATATATTCCACCACTAAATAACCATGTGTTGTGGTGCCAGTACCTGTAGAGTGCCTTATTACCTCCCACAAAAATTTGGCAACTTACAAGTGGGACTTACAATAGTAAAGCTACCCAGGTGAAGGAATGCTCAGGTCAATTAAGGTCAGATTGCAATAATGGCCAGATATAGGGTTACATTTTTGGCTTTTGAGGTATTGGCATATGATGAAGTAATGTTGCAGCTTAGCCTACGTCGCTGCCATTTTTAGTATTCCACCAGCACATCCATGTACCTGTGCTGCTACACTTAATGTATCCAAACCACTGCACATACACTATGTATAATCTAATAAGTGGTATACAAAAAACTGAATGGGAGTGGGAAACGGAACAACCTGCCAAATGAGTATTAATTAGGCAGATCCCAAATTAGGATTCTGTCTGACTAGATGCAAAGACAGGGATTATGGCCTGCAAAGGAGAGCAGACGGCTTTGCCTATCCTTGCATTTCATAACTGAAATTCATAACTGAAAACTATTTTGGCAAAGCTGCCTGATTTCCTTAAAGCTGGCAATATGATTCCTGAAAAGGGAATGGGGGTCCAAAGGAGACCCCTTTTCTTTTGGAAATCAATTACTACTTCCTTTGAGAAGTCAGTAACTTTTCAATGGTCTGTGACCGCAATTATGGTTGCAAATCATTGATACATCAAGGTCTGAATCACTAGTCGGAAGGCAAGCCCAGAACACACTGCCTGCAAATAGCAATTCTGAAACCATTTCTAAAGCCATTCAGAGATTCAGAAAAATACTTTTCCAAATCACTAAATGGACTTAGCAATTAAGAAAAAGTTTTTTAGCAGTGGGAAAAACCTATTTGTATGGTTTGTGACAGCTGAAACACTTGGGGCATCATTTACGAGGCCCTATCAGCACACTGCGCCACCAAAGCATTATTTTTTTAAAAACAGGATACCATCCCATATTTACAAGGCTGCGCAGAGCCACCTTGCGTGGCTTTTCTGGTCTTGTAAATATGGATCCCTTTCATGCATAAAACAGCGTGAAAGGAGCCTTCCATGGAAGTTGCTGTGGGTGCTCCCACGCAACCCTCAGAGACCGCTAAGAAATCTGACACATTTCCAGATTTACAAGTCTGAGAATGCATCAGATTTCTAAGCCACATCCCAGTATTTCCATCCTTCTATGTGTGCTGCATTTTGCAGCACATATAGAAAGAGGAAAACACAATCATCCCCACAACACAGGCATCCTTGCACCATGGTGTAAGGGTGCCTGCGTTGGCACTAGGCAGCAATTTGTGCTCCAGCCGGGGGGGAGGACAGAAATGCACTTTCAAGGTGGCGCACATCAGCACAGTAAGACACTTGCTGTGTCGCCCTTTGTCATGGGCTTGTAAAAGCCCCTTAGGGGCATAATTACAAGCCCCTAGCACCACCTTGCGTGCCATAGCATAATTTTTTCTATGCCTAGGCTGCGCTAAAGTGCCTTTTTCCCCATGCCATATTTGCAAAGTGGCGCAAGCACTGCACCACTTTGCAACCCCTTGTGCCCCATTATGCCTGAGTCAGTCATAATGTATTCAAGGGGGACGTTCCGACGCAGGGAGACCTGAAAAACAGGCGCAGCAAAATTTGCAACATTTGATTGCATCATTTTACCATCATTTTTAAGGTCTGCTCAGAACAAACATTAAAATAACGCACCCATTTTAATCAACAGGCCTCCCTGTGCTTTGCTGCACTAATGTCAAAAATGTTGACACTATTGTCCAAACGACCGCCATGGGGCACCGTATTGTAAATATATATACAGCGCAACCATTGTGTCGTTAGGTTGGGAGGGTTGACACAAGAAAAGTGCCACATCAGGACCGACGGGCCACTTTTTTGTTAATATGCCCCTAAGTACAGATGGGCTTTTAACTACTCCTAGATTGAGTTATGTCTTCTAAAGAATGGTTTTGCGTTGTGCATTCAGATGATGTGAAGAAAAAGGGGAGAATGCAGGGCTGGAAAGTATGCGGTATGTCTCGTGACTTTCCGTTCAGGACAGACAATGCAGGCAGAGGACAGTGGCGTCAATTCATGCCGTTTCCATGTCATCCCAAGGTGAGTCGAGGACGCCGTGCACGAGCCTTTCCCTCAGGCTGTGTACGTCCTGTCATCACGCGGTTCACAAACGAACACTGTTGTTTGTTTCAGAGGGAACATTACCTGTCTGCCTCGTGTAGATCTGAGATAATACATGCAAAGTTGCTGCCTTGTTGGGGAGCGTATCTTAATCCACTCTTAAGGCCTACGCCCGTTTCAACTTTTTGTCCAACACATATATCTGTCTAATGGCTAAATAATGCACCGCAAAAACTTCCTGGAAAATGTTTTCAAACGCACACGTTGTTACAGATTAACTTTGGTATACAATAGTCCAATTAATAGTCCCTTGAAGATCGCTCATATAATGTCTTTAGTTTCTGAAGTCAAGAGACTCTTGGAGGTCTCACAAACTCACAACTCACGTGGCCTTTCCTGGGCCAGGCAAAACAGTGCCCAGTGCTTCTGTTGATTTAAGCTCCCAGGGCCTTCGAAAACATAGCATCATGCCTGACTTGACGAGAAAAACAAAGGTTGTGCATAAAGCTAGATGCTTTCACTCCGAACACAGGGGTTGGGGTAACTGCACTGTACTGTATGGTGATCTATTTTGGTGGAAGGGTATCCATTATTTTTGTTATCAAACTCCACACAATATATTTGTTCGCATTATTTATTATGCTGCAAAATATGTTACTGAGTCTATAAACTTTGCTTCACGTAAATGCTTGGGTAGCACACCTGATATCACACACACACTCGTGCCTCTAGTGTCAAAACGCAGGGGCTCAGCCCTTTGGCAATAACCAGCCTTCTATGTGATACAGAGGGTCTTGGTTAAGGGCAAGGGATGGGAACAACAGAAGGTAAGTAGGACTGTAAGAGTCCTTTTTACTTTCTCTCCCTGCTGCCATCTTCGTGACCCCAGAGAGTGATCACAAGACCATAGCAAGAAGCAGAAAACACACACGGGTGAAAGAAGGAAAAGAAACCCAGGAAAAGAGTGACAAAGAGAGAGACAGCAGGGACCCCCAAGAGTGTGATAAAGGGGCAGGGTGTGCACGGTGGAGGATTAAAGGGTCATGAGGTGCAATCAAGAATACACAGCATTGGTATTCGGCACACCGGCATATACTAGCCACAGCTATTATCAGCAAATCTTTTGGCCAGGGAATTATTTTCCAAAACAGGAAGCACTCGGTATCAGGTGATATCCTTAGCTACTTCTGATTCACGTTTGTGGCTGAGCTACTGGCAAAAACATGTGCTGAGCAAACTATTAGGGAAAAGTCTATTCGGAATCCAGGAACTCACTCATTCGACTTGTTGAGGTCAGCAGAGGAAGTCCTTGTCCCTCAATCCAGTAAGTTGAAATCCTTCAGGCCCTTGATTTAGTAGTGGCCTGAAACTAGTGGGACAACGTTCCTAGGAGAGGACATTTTTGTATTGTTGACCGAATATGCTGCTGCCCCTCGACAAGGAAGGTTGAAATCATTATGGCCCTTAAGTTAATAGAGTTAGAAAATGGCAGTGTATTGCCTTTACATTGCGCAGACTGTCCAGAGATTAACTTCCGAAGGATTGTGAAAACAAGCAACTCCCTATGAACCATTTTGCAGTTTCCAATATAGATAGCGGTAGTGAGAGGTCCAGTTAGTATTTGACTCAGCGTAGTTGAGACAGTCATCTCTAATTCTTCTGAATGTGAATTCCCGTGCCAAGGGACCATTACCTTGCATTGACCTGTGTGCATCCTGTAGCATGGTTTTAAATGGCACTTGTGAGTGGTAAAATGAGGAACAGTTGAACCTGCCATGGGTCGGTTTGGGTTAGCCTTGTATGTCAGTCATGAGCTGCTTCAATCTGGAGCATCCATTGTGTCTAGTCACTCATTTCGGCCTCCTTTGGGAGTCCTTTCGAGCAGCATAGATAATCATAACAACCAGTATTGGGATCCTCACCTTACAGAAAAATGGGGGACAGAAGCCAAAGGTGCAGACTAGTCTCAGAATAGAACTTCAATATGTGGTTCAGTCTTCCCTCTGCGCAGCGCACCTGAGGACGTAGGCAGGACCCACGAAATGTGGCTCTGGAGCGCCATGTGACTAATTAACAAGCATTGACAAAGCTATTAGATCGCGCCTATACAAGAGCGATTGGCTTTGAAAATGTATTTTTGCCATGTTGTACAGCAGTGTGGCTGCTGTTCAGCATATCTAATGGTTAGTGGCGTGGAGTGTTGTAGAGAGTGGGTGAGTAGAGTGTAGGACAGTGGAGTAGGGGAGTAGAGTGTTGTAGAGTTGAATATTAGAATTCAGTGGTTCAGTGGCAGAGTGTCATAGAGTGCAGTGTTGTGGAGTGGATTGGGAAAGGATGGAGTAGGTTGGAGTGGATTGAGGTAGTGTGGTGGATTGGATTGAGAGGAGTGGGGTGGATTGGATGGACGGGATGGGGTGGATTGGATTGGAGTGGGGTGGATGGATTAAAGCAGGGTGAGGTAGATTGGAGTGGTGGCATTCAAATGAGGTAGATTTCATTGGATTGGGGTGGGTGGATTGAATTAGAGTGATAGGATTAGGGTGGTGGTTTGTATTGCGTGGGGTTTGGTGATTTAAATTGGAGTCAAGTGGTTTGGAGTGGGGTGAAGTGGGGTGAAGTGGGGTGGAGTGGAGTGGGCTGGATTAGACTGGCCTGGAGTGGGGTGGATTGGAATGGGGTGGGATGGGCTGGATTGGAGTGGGGTGACCTGGATAGATTAGATTGGAGTGGGATGGACTGAACTGGGGTAGGTGTGATTAGATTTGGGTACAGTTGGGTTGATCGGAGTAGATTAGATTAGAGTGGAGTGGGGTGGATTAGAGTGGAGTGGATTAGAGTGGAGTGGATTGGATTGGGTGGATTTGAGTTGGGTGGATTGGATTGAGGTGGGGTAGATTGAAATGGGAATGGACTGGAGTGGGGTGGATTGGATTGGATTGAGGTGGATTGGATTGGGGTCGGTTGAATATGGGTAGGATGGGGTGGGCTGGGATTGGGTAGGGTGGACTGGAGTGGTTTGGACTGGACAGGACTGGGGTGGATTGGACTGGAGTGGGGTGGACTGTATGGGAGTGGGTAGGACTGGGGTGGATTGGACTGGAGTGGGATGGACTCTATGGGAGTGGGTTGGATTGGATTGGAGTGGGGTGGACTGAGCTGAGGTGGGTTGAATTGTGGTAGAGTCAGGTGGATCAGAGTTGATTGGATTAGAGTAGAGTGAGGTGGATTGAATGGGGTAGATTGGAATGGGCTGAGGTAGGGTGGATTAGATTAGGGTAGGTTGGACTGGATTGGGGTGGGTTGGATTGGAATGGAATGGGGATGGGGTAGGTTGGATTGGTGTGGGGTACATTGAAGTGGGGTGGATTGCAGTGAGGTGGGGTAGTTTGGAGTGGGGTGAATTTGATTGAGTGGGGTGAATTGAATTGAGTGGAGTGGATAAAACAGGGTAGATTGGACTGGAGTGGGGAGGACTGAAGTGTGGTGTACTGGAGTAAGGTGGGTTGTACATGAGTGGGGTGGAATAAAGTGGGGTAGATTGGATTGGAGTGGGAATGGGGTTGACAGGAGTGGAGTGCAGTGGATTGGATTCCAGTGAGGTGGATTGGTTTGGGTGGGGTGGATTGGATTGCTGTGGATTGGACTGGGTGGGGTGAATTAGATTGGGCGGAGAGAATTGGACTCAAGGAGGGGGGACTGGATTGCAGTGGGGTGGGTTGGATTGGAATGGGGTGGATTGGACTGGAGTGGAGTAGGGTAGGGTATTGGTGTGGTATGGTATGGATTGGATAGAGGTGGATTGGATTAGATTGAAGTGGATTGGATTGGGGTGAGGTGGTTTGGATTAATGTGAGTTTGATTGGAGTGGAGTGGGGTGGATTGGAGTCCGGTGGGTTGGATTGGAGTGGGGTGGTTTTTCTTGGAGTGGGATGGATTTCTTGGAGTGGGGTAGTGTGGGATAGGGAGAGGGGTGGATTTGATTGAAGTGGATTTGATTGGGGTGGAATTGGATTGGGGTGGATTGGATTGGAGTGGACTGGACTGGATTTGAGGGGGTGGATAGTGGTGGACTGGACTGAAGTTAAGTGGGGTGGATTGGAGTAGGTGATTTGGATTGGTGTGGGATGGATTGGAGTGGGGTGGATTGGATTGGAATGGGTAATTAGGACTGGTGTGGGGTAGATTGGAGTGGGGTGGGGTGGGTTGTATTACAGTGTTTGAGTGGGGTGAACTGGATTGGAGTGGGGTAGATTAAGGTGGACTGGATTGGACTGTAGTTGGTTGGATTAAAGTGGATTGGATTAGCATGGGATGGGTTGGAGTTGGCTCGGTGGATTGGATTGGAGTGGGATGGATTGGATTGAAGTGGGGGTTGGACTGGAGCTGAGTGGCATGGATTGGAGTATGTGAACTGGATTGGTGTGGGGTAAATTGGATTGGAGTGGATGGACTGGATTGGAGTGGGGTGAACTGAGGCGGTATGGATTGGAGTGGGTGTGGTAGATTAAGGTGGACTGATTGGACTGGAGTTAGGTGGATTAAGGTGGATTGGATTGTCATGGGATGGATTAGAGTGGGGTGGGTGGATTGGATTGGAGTGGGGTGGATTGGTTTGCATTGCAGTAGAATGAAATAGAGTAGTTTGGATTGGAGTGCTCTGGGTTAGCTTCAAATGGTTGGATTGGACTGGAGTGGGCTCAGCTGGGACAGATTGGACATGTGTGGGCTGGATTGGAGTTGGGAGGATTGGATTGAAGTGGGTGGGTTGGATTGGAGTGTGTTGGATTGAAGTGGGTTGGATTGGTGTGGATGGGTTCCATTGGTGTGAGGTGGTTTGGACTGAGTTGGGAAGGATTGGACTGGAATGGGATGGATTGGATTGGAGTGCGATTGACTGTGATGGATTGGAGTTGAGTGGATTGGGGTGAGGTGGTTTAGATTGGAGTGGTGTAGATTGGATTAGGGTGGAGTGGTGTGGGATGGATTGGAGTGAGGTTGACTGTGGTGGATTGGAGTGGAGTGGTTTGGATTGGAGTAGGGTGACTTGGGATGGAGTGGGGTTGATCGGACTGGGTGAGGTAGATTGGATTGGAGTGGGGTGAATTGGAGTGGGGCAGACTGTTTTGGATTGGAGTGGGGAGGATTGGAAAGAGGCATATTGGAGTGGAACAGATTAGAGTAAGGAAGGTTGTTTTGATTGAAGTGGGGTAGATGGGAGTTGGTAAATTGTTTTGGATTGGAGCTGATTGTTTTAGATTGGAGTGGGGAAGATTGTTTTAGATTGGAGTGGGGTGGCTAAGAGTGGGGCAAATTGTTTTGAAGTGGGGCTGAGTGTTTTGGACTGGAGTGAGGTGGAATAGTTTAGGATTGGGTGAGGCGAGGTGTTTTGGATTGGAGTGCAGCAGATTCTTTTGGATTAGAGTAGGGTAGATTGTTTTGGATTGGAGTGGGCAGACTGTTTTGAATTGGAGTGGGGCAGATTGAATTGGGCAGATTGGAGCGGGCGAATTGTTTTGGAACGGAATGGGATGGATAGTGGTGGATTGAATTGGAGTGGGGTGTGGGTTGCATTGGACTGGGCTGAAGTGGATTGGATTGGATTGGGCCGGGTTGGATTGGAATGGTTTGGTTTGGATTGGATTGGATAAGGCTGGGTTCCATTGGGGTGGGGTGGAGTCGATTGGACTGGACTGGGTTGTATTGGTGTGCTGTGGATTGGACTGGAGTGGGATAGATTAGACTGGAGTGGGGTGGATTGGATAAGAGTGGGATAGATTTTGGTTGATTGGAGTGGATTGGATTGGGCTGAGGTGGAGTGGATTGGAGTGTAGTAGATTGAATTAAGTGAATTGGAATGGTGTGGGGTGGAGTGGATTGGAGTGGGGTGGAGTGTGGTGGATTGGAGTGGGGTGGGTTTGATTGGAGTCAGTGGATTACAGTGGGTCAGATTTGAGTGGGTGGATTGGAGTGGAGAGATTATTTTGGTTTGAAGTGAAGTAGATTGTTTTGGATTGGAAGCAGACAGATTGGAGTGGGGTTGACTGGGTAGATTGCTTTGTATTGGAGTGGGGCAGATTGGAGTGGGGGAGATTGTTAAGGATTGGAGTGGAGCAGAATGGAGTAGGTCAGATTGTTTTGGAGTGGGCGGATTGTTTTGCAGTGGGATGGGGCAGATTCTTTTGGATTGGAGTGGGGAGGATTCTTTTGGATTGGAGTGTGGCGCATTAGTGTGGGGCACAATTTCTGGTTTGAAGTGGGGCAGGCTGGAGTGGGGCAGATTAGAGTGCAGCAGATTGGTGTGTGACAGATTGTTTTGGATTGGAGTGGGGCAGAATGGAGTGAGACTGATTGTTTTGGATTGAAGTGGGGTAGAATGGAGTGGGACAGATTCATGTGGATTGATGTCTGACACATTTGACTGGAGCACATTCTTTCAGACTGAAGCAGGTCAATCTGTAGTGGGGGGATTGGAGTGGAGCAGATTGGAGTGAGCATATTGTTTTTGTTTATAGTGGGGCAGATTGGAGTGGGGCAGATTATCTTGGATCTAAGTGGGGAGATTGGAGTGGGTCAGATTGTTTTGCATTGGTGTGGGGCAGATTGAAATGGGGCAAATTGCTTTAGATTGGAGTGGCGCATATTAGAGTGAAGTAGATTCCTTTGGATTCCAATAGGGCAGATTGTTTTGGTTTGGAGTGAGGAAGATTGGAGTGGGACAGATTGGAGTGGGGCAGATTATGTTGGATTGAAATAGGGCAGATTGGGGTGGGAAGATTGTTTTGAATTGGAGTGGGGCAGATTGTTGTGAATTGGAGTGGGGCAGAAGGTTTTGGACTGGGGTGGGACAGATTGTTTTGGATTGGAGTGGGGAGGACTGGACTGGGGCCAATTGGTGTTTGGCAGATTGGGACATGGCAGATTCTTTTGGATTGGAATAAGGTAGATTGTGGTGGACTGGATTTGAGTGGGGTGGATTGGGGTGGAGTAGGGTGGATTGGATGGGGTGAGGTGGATTGGATTGGAGTGGGGTAGATTTGATTGCACTAGATTGAGGTGGATTAGATTGATGTGGGGTGGATTACATTGGATTGGAGTGGGTGGATTGTGGTGGATTGGAGTGGGGTGAATTGGGATGTAGTGGAGTGGATTAGAGGGAGTGAGGTGGATTGGACTGGAGTGGGACAGATTGTAGTTGAGGCAAAACGTTTGGGATAGGATTGGGGTAGATTGTAGTGGGGCTGATTGGAGTGGGCAGGTTGTTTTGGATTGGAGTGTGGCAGATTGGAGAGGGTGGATTATAGTGGGGAAGATTGTTTTGGACTGGAGAAGGGCAGACTGGAATATGGCAGAATGGAGTGTGGCAGATTGTTTTAGACTGGAGTGGGGCAGATTGTTTAGGATTGGACTGGGGCAGATTGTTTCGGATTTGAGTGGGCAGATTGGAGTGGATTGGAGTGGGACCGGATGGAGTGGGGCAGATTGGAGTGGGGCAGATTGCTTTTGATTGGAGTGGGACAGATTAGAGTGGGGAAGACTGTGTTGGATTTAAGTGGGTGGGCTGGATTGGAGTGGGGTGCATTAAGGTGGTATGGAGTGGGGTGGATTGGATTGGATTGGGATGGAGTAGATTAAGGTGGACTGGATTGGACTAGAAATAGGTAGATTATGGTGGATTGGTTTGGCATGGGATGGATTAGAGTGGGGTGGATTGGTTTGGGTTGCAGTAGATTGGAACTGAGTAGTTTAGATTGGAGTGTGCTGGGTTGGCTTCAAATGGGTTGGATTGGACTGGAGTGGGCTAGGCTTGGTTGGATTGGAGTGGTGTGGGTTGGATTGGAATCGGGTGGATTGGACTGAAGTGGGGTGGGTTGGATTGGAGTGGGTTGGATTGAAGTGAGTTGGACTGGTGTGGGTGGGTTCCATTGGTTTGAAGTGGATTAGACTGGGATGGGATGAATTGGACTGGAATGGGGTGGATTGGATTGGAGTGGAATTGATTGTGGTAGACTGGAGTTGAGTGGGTTGGGGTGAGGTGGGTTAGATTGGAGTGGTGTAGATTGGATTGGGGTGGAGTGGTGTGGGATGGATTGGAGTGAGGTTGGCTGTAGTGGATTGTAGTGTAGTGGTTTGGATTGTAGTGGGGTGATTTGGGGCAGAGTGGGGTGGATTGGACTGGGTGAGGTGGATTGGATTGGAGTGGGGTGAATTGGAGTGGGGAGGATTGGAATGAGGCAGATTGGAGTGGGGCAGATTAGAGTAAGGAAGGCTGTTTTGCATTGAAGTGGGGTAGATCAGAATGGGTAGATTGTTTTGGATTGGAACTGATTGTTTTGGATTGGAGTTGGACAGATTGTTTATGATTAGAGTGGGGCAGATTGGAGTGGGGGAGATTGTTTAGGATTGGAGTGGAGCAGAATGGAGTAGGTCAGATTGTTTTGGAGTGGGCGGATTGTTTTGCAGTGGGATGGGGCAGATTCTTTTGGATTGGAGTGGGGAGGATTCTTTTGGATTGGACTGTGGCGCATTAGTGTGGGGCACAATTTCTGGTTTGAAGTGAGGCAGGCTGGAGTGGGGCAGATTAGAGTGCAGCAGATTGGTGTGTGGCAGATTGTTTTGGATTGGAGGGGGGCAGAATTGAGTGAGACTGATTGTTTTGAATTGAAGTGGGGTAGAATGGAGTGGGGCAGATTCCTGTGGATTGATGTCTGACACATTCGACTGGAGCACATTGTTTCGGACTGAAGCAGGGCAAGCTGTAGTGAGGGGATTGGAGTGGAGCAGATTGGAGTGGGCATATTGTTTTTGTTTATAGTGGGGCAGATTGGAGTGGGGCAGATTATCTTGGCTCTAAGTGAGGAGACTGGAGTGGGTCAGATTGTTTTGCATTGGTGTGGGGCAGATTGAAATGGGGCAAATTGCTTTGGATTGGGGCATATTAGAGTGAAGTAGATTCCTTTGGATTCCTATAGGGCAGATTGTTTTGGGTTGGAGTGAGGAAGATTGGAGTTGGACAGATTGGAGTTGGGCAGATTATGTTGGATTGGAATAGGGTAGATTGGGGTGGTGTAGATTGGATTGGGGTGGAGTGGTGTGGGATGGATTGGAGTGAGGTTGGCTGTAGTGGATTGGAGTGTAGTGGTTTGGATTGTAGTAGGGTGATTTGGGGCAGAGTGGGGTGGATTGGACTGGGTGAGGTGGATTGGATTGGAGCGGGGTGAATTGGAGTGGGGAGAATTGGAATGAGGCAGATTGGAGTGGGACAGATTAGAGCAAGGAGGCTGTTTTGGATTGAAGTGTGGTAGATCAGAATGGGTAGATTGTTTTGGATTGGAACTGATTGTTTTGGATTGGGGTGGGTCAGATTGTTTGTGATTAGAGTGGGGCAGATTGTTTTGGAGTGGGGCCGAGTGTTTTTGATTGGAGTGAGGTAGAATCTTTCAGGTTGGAGTGAGGTGGACTGTTTTGGATTGGAGGGCAGCAGATTCTTTTGGATTGGAGTGGGGCGGATTCTTTTGGATTGGAGTGGGGCAGGTTGAAGTGGGGCAGTCTGGAGCAGGGCAGATTGTTTTGGATTGGAATGGGGTGGATTGTGATGGATTGAATTGGAGTGGGGTGTGGGTTGCAGTGGATTGGATTGGAATAGATTGGATTGGTTTGAATTGGATTGGAGAGGGATGGGTTCAATTGGGATGGAGTGGAGTAGATTGGACTGGACTAGGATGGAATGATGTGGGGTGGATTGGAATGGAGTGGGTTGGATTGGACTGGAGTGGGGTGGATTGGATTAGAGTGTGATAGATTTTGGTTGATTGGGGTGGATTGGATTGGGCTAAGGTGAATTGGATTGGAGTGTGGTAGATTGATTTGCATGGATTGGAATAGTGTGGGGTGGACTGGAGTGAGGTAGATTGTGTTGGATTGGATTAGAGTTCGGTGGGTTGGATTGAAGTGGAGAAGATTATAGTGGGGCACATTGGAGAGGGTGGATTGGAGTGTGGCAGACTATTTTGGATTGAAGTGAGGTAGATTGTTTTAGATTCGAAACGGGCAGATTGAAGTGGGGTTGATTGGGAAGATTGCTTTGGATTGGAGTGGGGCAGGTCATTTTGGATTGGAGTGGGGGAGATTGTTTTGGATTGGAGTGGAGCAGAATGGAGTATGGCAGATTATTTTGGAGTGGGCAGATTCTTTTGGATTGGAGTGGGGCAGAATGGGTTGAGACTGATTGTTTTGCATTGAAGTGGGGTAGAATGGAGTGGGGCAGATTCTTGTAGATTGGTGTCTGACAGATTTGACTGGAGCAGATTCTTTTGGATTTTAGTGGAGCATATTGGCGTGGGGCACACTGTTTCAGATGGAAGCAAGGTGAGCTGTAGTGGGAGAGATTGGAGTGGAGCAGATTAGAGTGGGGCAGAGTATTTTTGTTTATAGTGGGTTGGACTGGAGTGGGCAGATTGTTTTGGATTTATGTGGGGAGAGTGAAGGTGGTCAGATTGAGTTGCATTGGTGTAGGGCAGATTGGAGTGGGCAGATTGCTTTGGAATGGAGTGGGGCATATGAGAGTGCAGCAGGGCAGATTGTTTTGGATTGGAGAGAGGAAGATTGGAGTGGGACAGATTGGAGTGGGTCAGATTGTGTTCTATTGGAATGGGGCAGATTGGGGTGGGCAAATTGTTTTAATTTGGAGTGGGGCAGGTTGTTGTGAACTGGAGTGGGACAGTTTGGAATGGGGCGGATTGAAGTGAGGCAGATTGTTTTTCATTTGAGTGGGGCAGATTCGAGTGGGGCAGACTGTTTTGGATTGGAGTGGGTGAATTGTTTTGATTTGGAGTGGGACAGATAGATTTGGACTGGAGTGGGGCAGATTGTTTTGGATTCGAATGGGCAGATAATTGTGGATTAGAATGGGGCAGATTGGAGTGTGATGGGTTGGGAGGATTGGAGTGTGGTGGATTGGATTGGGGTGAGTGGGTTGGATAGGAGTGGTATGGGTTTGAGTGGGTAGGTTTAATTGGTCTGGGGTGAATTGGATTGAGTGGGGTGAACTGAACTGAGTGGGTGGTTTGTTGTGGGGTGAGATGGGGTGGTTTGGATTGTAGAGGGGTAGATTGGGGTGTACTGCACGATTATGTCTTAAAGTATGATGTTGCAAATTACACATAAGAAAGAAACAATGTCACTTTACAATAAATAGAACAAGATCATCATAATCTTTGAAAACAGCGGCCACAAGCAACTACAAAAGAAAACATGAGTGCAAAGTGAGAAGCAAAGACTTGGGAAACTGAAAGAAAAGAGTGAAGTTTAGAAAATAAAACTTTACAATTTTGTTTGTACTGCTGGGCATGTTTTGTGCCAGTCACATGCCTTCTGTTTGCAGGGCACTAGAAATTAAAAAGAACAAAATAGTACCTCAATCATGTCAAGAGCAATGGACAGGCACTGAATAAGTTGAATCAATCAGTGCTTGTTCCATGCTCCACTGACAGGACCGGAAATTATGATATGCCGGCAGTGACCAATTACAAGCCTGTAAAGAAGAGTGCCATGTAAGCCAAAAAATGTCAAGCAACAGACGGGTTCCAAGCCCTTTAGTGTTTCCAAGTGTCTCACAAGTGAGACCCATGCGCTAGCGCATGGTATTGCTGTCTCGGTCCTAAAAAGAGTCCTCAGTGTACAGGCATGATTGTGATGTGTGCTAAGGTTGGAAAAGGTCAAAAATATACCATATCATGCAGAGAACATTCACATCCCAACAGGTATGAAAAGCCATATATAAAAAGCATACAATATAGTTGCTGTCTATCCAGTTTCTATATTGATAGTACGGCCAACAAATACTCTGTCAAACGACCTCTGTCTTACTGAAGTTAAAGACGTGAGTTCTGAGTTACTTCTAACCCATTTGGCATGCCAAACTGTCTTTCAAAAGAGAAAAACATAAAAGGTCACCGCAATATCTCAAGATCTCCAGTGGTAATCAATGATTGGTTGTAGTCACTGGCTCCGACTAGTGTGCCAACTTCCTGTTTGGTCACAGAGACTGATAAAGAGAGCCTGGGCAGATATTCTGTTACATAGCTACCATCTGCAACTCAGCCATTGGTGGGTGAATTTTGCATATCCTTTTCCCAACTTCAGCCCTTAGACTATCCTCAAGAAGCGTACGCACTTTATTTTGTTTGTTAGATAGGAAGAGTTACATTGTACGTCATAGAATGAGTAGAGATCCATGAGGCGTTGAGGAGCAAAATATGTAAAAAGGAATGGTTTCCATGAACAAAGTAGGAAGATATTATACCAAGAAGCTTTGAGGTTGAGAAAAGGACCACAAATGATTAACACCGTGGAACATGTGTCAGAGCATTTCTGGTAATGGTTAGATAAAGATTACATGGACGTGGACACTACATCAAGCTTCAACATTCCAGTGTTAAAATGCAGTAGCTTGGGGTGTAAAGTAGTGATTTTAAAAATACAGCAGAGCAGAGATAACCTGCAAGTGTTGGAGGGGACAAATGAAGTGAATGCAAGCCTCTCATTTTCAGCAAGTGCCTTTTAGCCGTGTGGAATCGCTTTAATGTACTGAATAATTCAACAACCTGGGCAGTCTAGACAACATTTCAGAACCAATTGCATTACCTTTTGTAAGATGCACTTCTGTTCCGGCTTTAATGTCGGACAGAGTGAATAAGTGTAAGTGGACATGGCAGGTTATTTCGCTTGCCGGAGTCAGAGAACAGGAAAGGAAATGTATATATGTATTATTTTTCTGCAAAGCATTTTCTTCTATAGTACATGAAATCCCCTAAGCACAAGTTGTACTTTCACGAGCCACAATAAATACTAGATGCAAAAATAAATTAAAATAAACGACAAAGATTGAAAATGTAGCCCTTTAACTCCCAAGTGGCATGCTCATATATTGGTTTTGGCAAGGCATCAATTCCTGTATGGGACCAGAAGTATAAAAAATAGTCAACCGTCCAAAATCTAGTTTGAGGTCAGGTTGATTTATTTATTCCATTGCAGGCTTAAGTAACTTGGAAGAACGCGCACATTGGGAGCATGGAAGGTAAAATGGAAAATTCTGTGGCACCATCTTTGACTTCAGGATTTGTCCGTGGCCAGACCCTTCATCCAACCTCCTGCACAGCAAACCGTGGTGTACATGCACTTAAGCCAGGCCCTATGCCCAAAGTCCCCACTGGCCATCCCCTACTGCACTTGACTGAATACCATGTACAGTGTATTTGCTTGCAGGTCTTGGCTAGCAGGCTAGGCCAAGCAGGTAAGACGAACCCGAGGGCTGCAGACTACCAGCAGGTCCATGTGTCCAAACTTCTTGCCAAATTTGATGTTTTTGTTTATCCTGTTCTTCCCTTTGGACATCACATTGTAAAGCTCGAGTTATGGGAAGATTTGCAAGTTTCAAAAGACCAGAGCAAAAAACAGACATAAGGTACCATTGTAAGTGAAATGAAAAGTCTGAGGATGACTGATGAAAGGCACAGAACAAACATTGGTCCAATATAAAAAGAAATTTCACATATGCAGAACTTGCAAATGTTTTAAACTTTATGATCATGCAATCAAGATTTGTTTTCTTTAAAAAGTGTGTAAGGACCTGGTAGAACCCAATGGTGGGTGAGTGTAGGGCTTAGTTATGGACTGTTGAGCGTGTCTGAAGGATTAGCACATCAAGGGTTGAAGTTAAGGGTGGATTGGGTAGAGCTGCAGGCTATGACCGGGCACTAACCTTTAGATGCATGGGTGGGTTAGAGCATTGCTTGCCCACAGACCAGGCCCTGCATCCAACCCCCTTCTGCTGCAGATGGGTGTGTGGGCCATTGAGTGCAGGATCTGTCCCTAGGCCACGCACTGTGTTCAAGTAAGGGTGTACAGGCCCTGCTATGGACTGCTGAAAAGTGTGTGTAGTGTGGGTTTTGTTAAGACACAGAACCCAACTTACCATGCGCCCTACCCTACTTTACAGGGTTGTCGGCATACACAGTGGGAGTTGACCCATTCCCCTAAGGTAGCTATAACTTGTTCCCTCACCATGCACAGTTTTCTTATCAATAATTTTACTACAAATTTTGCAGTTATATTTTCAATGATGCCATAGGAGATGTTCCGACTGATGTAATATGTGGGATAATTAACAGTGCAATGGTGAGGGAGTGAGTTATAGTTACCCTAGGGCAGGAGTTATAGTTACTGTATATAACTATAACTATAACTGCTGAATTTCTATGGTTTTGTGTGTGTAAATTCGGAACCTAATTATAAAGTCCCTGTAACCTTTATTTTTTTGAAAGTGAATTTGTAGGTTTCTTTAATTCAATTTCCAAACTATAACGCCCCTGTAAACTTTGTTTTTTTCAGCAAATTTCTAGGGTTTTTAAATTCATTGGAGGGGGTTGTCCACAGGGCCTGGCCCAGGCTGCACATGGCCTTCAGGTGTGTGTGTTGGGGGGTTGGCCTGCAGCCAGGCCCTGCAGCCAACTTCACGTTATGACTGGCCCAGGAACCCCATTTCCCACGGCCTGGCCTTATTGTAAATGGGACAGGGGTGCGCAGCCCCCTCCTTGGGCAGATTACTTTCCCTGGGACCGCATCTTTACGGGGCCCAGCCATGTTTAGGAGGGGGAGGGGGCACATTTCCCCCATCCCTGGGGATCACATCTCCCACGGCCCAGACTTATTATAAATGGGGAAGGTGCACACAGACCGTCTCCTGGGCCTACTTCTGGTCTCAGAGCCCCCATCTTCTGGACATATTTACAAGTGAGAGTGGGACATGCAGCCCCCCCCAACCTGGGCCAATACTGGCCCCAGGGACGCCATCTCCTGGGGCCTATTCAATTATGAATTGAGGAGGGTTCACACATCCATCCACCCCAGGTCCCTATTGGCCTGGGGACTACAACTTCCAGGGCCCAGCTATATTATGAAGAGGGCAGGGGGCACGTAATCACCCCAGGCCAATATGACCCTGGGGACCTCATCCTCCGGGGCCCGGCAAACAAGAAGAGAGTGCCCTGGAGTCCAACCAGGGCACCCACTGGGTCTCTTATGGGGTCTGTGGGGGAAGCCCCAATGTCTCCCTTCTTCCAGCTAAAAATGCTGCTCCCTGTGGGAGCAATTCTTTCATATGTTTCCTAGTTGCTTCAGTGAGGGCAGGGAAACAAATGCAAAGTCCCCTCCCAGTGGGCAGGAGCATTTTTCATGCTTCCGCCTGCTGGGAAAGGATTTAGGGTTTGCTCTCACTTGGCGGTAGCTTTAAAATTGCTTCCGCCAAGCAAGAGCAAACATAGGTTTCCCTGATCACACCAGTGTGGGCAGGGAAACTGCTATGCCCTAGGGGTGGGCACCTTGGGATATAACTTGAGCTGGCTGTGAGGGATGAGGTCCCTAGGGCCATTAATGTCTCTAGGAAGGGGAGGCCTTGCAGCCGCCCCTCCTTTCTGTGTGCATAGTTGGGCACAGGGTGTTGGGATCCTCAGGGTGAAAACAGCCCAGTGAGGGGGGCTGCGTGGTCCTTCCCCCTTGCTGTAACACGGCCAGGCACCAGAGGGTGGTAGCTGTGGCAGTGTCCCAGAATGGCTGCCAACACTTCCCGGTTGAAGTATTGGCAGCCAATCAGATCTCAGCACAAGATTGTGACTATTCACAAAGTATTCTTGCTTCTAGAAATATACATTTGAATTTCCTTTAATATCTCGAAAACTACTAAAGGATTTACACCACATAACATAAAGTGTGCCAGAAGCTACCTTTCTGCCAATTCTGGTGTAATTCCGTCCAACCGTTCGGGCTTTAGTTGTGTCTTAATAGTCTATGGGAATTAACACAGGAAATGCACTTTTTGTGATTCCGCCTTTTTCTCAGCCTCCACTTAACGGATCAGCCTGAAACTTTCCATGCACAAGACCCAACTTAACACTTTTTTTAGACAATTTCATGAAGAGTCATCAAGCAGCGCCAAAAATGTAGCCAAGTCAAAAAATGCTTATTCTATGGAAACTGGGTCCTAACTATAACTACCTACAGGCAACTGTCAGTAGGTTTCATATATATATATATATATATATATATATATATATATATATATATTCACTGAAAAAAACAAAGGTTACAGGAACGTTATAGTTAGGTTCACATTTCACTCGTACAAAATAAGTGAAATTCAGCAGTTATAGTAACCTGAGCTAACTATAACTTACACCCCTGCAATGCACTGCTTATGACCTTACATATTACATCACTCATGACATGTTCAGTGACATCACTAATGACATCACAGATGACATCTCAAATGACATCACTGACAACATCATCCAGTTTTCTAAACGTTTATGGGTATTAGGCATATATACCAAGGTACTACAAAAGTTAAAATAGTATACTTTATGTACTACTAATAAGTTAAACTATTTATAACATATATTATGTGAGTGTCTGTTTGACTTTGTGTATCCGAGTGTGAGTGGATGTCTGTCTGTATGGGTGTGTGACTGGGTGTGTGAGTGCCTGTATGGGTGTATAAGTAAGTATGTGAGCAGCTGTGTGAGTGACCATACTGGTGAGTCATTGGATGTATGGGAAAGTGAGTGTCTGTATGGGTGGGTGGGTAGGTGTGTAAGTGACTGTGGGAGTGAGTGAGTGAGTGTCTCAATGGTTGTATGAGTGAATGACTGGCTGTGTAAGAGGCTATATGGGTGAATTAGTGACTGTCTGAGTGGCTGTTTAGTGAGTTGGTGTGTGAATGTCTGTATTGTAGAGTACGTGTCTGTGTGAATTGATGTATGGGTGAGTGAGTGGATGTGTGAGTGCTTGTATGGTTGGGTGAATGGGTATGTAAGTGGAGGTGTGGGTGTGTGAGTGATTGTGTGGGTGCTTGTATGGGTGAGTGAGTGGCTGTGTTGAGAGACTGAATAGGTGAGTGAGTTGGTGTGTGAGTAACTGTATAGGTGAGTAACTGGGTATGTAAGTAGCTGTGTGGGTGAGTGTGTGGCTCAGTGAGTGTCTGTATGGGTAAGTGACTGGTTGTGTGAGTAGCCAAATGGGTGAGTGAGTGGTTGTGTGAATGCCTGTATGAGTGAGTGAGTGGGCGTGTGAGAACTTGTATGGGTCTGTAAATGGGTATGTGATTTGCTGTGTGGGTGTGTGAGTGGGTGTACGAGATGTTGTATAGGGGTGTTAGTGGGTGTGTGAGTCTTCTGTGGATGATGTCATCAGTGATGTCATCAGTGATGTCATTTAAGATGTCATCACTGACTTAGTCAGTGACTTCACTGACCAATTCGTGGGTGATGTAATATGTGAGATCATAAGCAGTGCATTGTGGGAGCTTAAGTTATAGTTAGCTCAGGTAACTATAACTGCTGAATTTCACTGGTTTTGTACGAGTGAAATGTGAACCTAACTATAATATATCTGTAACCTTTGATTTTTTCAGTGAATCGTTAAGGTTTTTTTTTACTTCTATTTACACACATAGAAAGCATTTCTCTTCGTTGTGCGATGCTAACGCCACCACGGGGGTGGCATTAGATTTTGGTGCTGCCTCAGGTTTAAGACAACTCCTAAATCTGGGGCAGCGTCAAAACGCAATAGGTGTTGCTGTGGCATGCCCACAGCAACACCCATTGCACGTCCCTTCCACGCAAAGTGCTGTGTGTGAAGCCATATTTACAAGGTGGTGTTAAGCCAAAAAAAAGTGGCTTAACGCCACCTTGTAAATACGGTGCAGCGCATAGCGCCACAGGAGCATCACTAAAACGGACGCTTCGGTGGCAGTATGGACTCTTAAATATGCCCCTTAGAGTTTAGGATTTGAGTCCAGGTGTATCCCTGGTCATTTCCTTCCTTAAATTTTTTTTCAAATGGAAATGTTTAACGCTCCTACTGAAAGGTGATTTTACTCTTTTTAATTGACAAATACATTTTTCTTTTCAATTTGTGCACAAATATCTCATTCTAAATATATTATTCATCAAAGCCTAAAAAACTCTGTCTCTCTCCCTCTCACTTTTTCTCTCTCTTTCTCTCTCTTTTTCAATCTCTTCCTCCCACTCACACTCTGGGACCCACTCAGACACTCACACATCCACTCACACACCCATTCAGACTCTCACACACCCACTTACAGACCCACTGACACCTCATGCACCCACTCACAGACCAACGCAGACACTGACGCACCCACTAAGACACTGATGCATACACTCTCACACGCAGACAGGGACTCTCACAGCTACTCTCATTCCGAGGTACACCCTCTTACACCTATTCTCACATCCAGAGAGACAGACTGCAGCCAACTCCCGCCATGTACGGCCAAAGGGCTGTGCGCATTGTGGGGTTGGGTCTGGCTGTAGACCAGGCCTTGTGGGCAACCTCTGCCACGCATGGACGAAGGCCATGCATAGTGCAAGGTTGAGTGCTTATAGGGGGTTGACCTCAGGGCCTGGTGTGTGGCAGTGGTTGGATTAACGTATAGCAATGAAAATTACTATATGTTAAAAAACCCACAGAGATTCACTGAAAAAAACAAAGGTTGCAGGGACGTTATATTTTGGCTCACATTTTAAACGTACAAAACCATAGAAATTCACCAGTTATAGTTAGAGATATCTCAAATACCTATAACTTGTGCCCTAAGGTAACTATAACTCACGCACTCACCATGCACTGCAAATTAACGCATAAATCAAGGCACAGGACAAGCTCCCCAGTTTAAAAAAGTTGTGCCTCCCTGACCATTTACACATGATATATCAAAAGCCACAACCATATAGACTTATCTGTGACATGGCATACCTAATAACACATGTCATATTCCATATTTCTCATTACCCAATTAGAACACCATTTGTATTTAATGAGGTTTTCTACCTCTAAGTTAGGTGATAGTCCCCTTCTGATGTGTAAACTGAAACATGCAGCACACAAAGAAGTGTAAAATCGTCATTATTTAATGATTGTTTATGTGAAGGAAGGGACATAAATAATCATTCACAGCATTTTGCTCCTTCTATGTGTGCTGCAGAATGCAGCAACATGGAAAAAGCAAAAACAAGGGGAAATAAAAATATTTCTCCTCCTCATGCCTTGGTAACGCCATGGAGTGGCGTTAGTTTTTGGCGCTGTCACAGTTTTATGAATTCTTGTAAATTTGGGGCAGCGTCCAACAGCAATGGGTGTTGCAGAGGAACGCCCACAGCAACACCCATTGCACACCTCTCTGCCGCAGAAAACTGTGTCGGAAGGACCCATATATACAAGCCGGCATTAATCCACAGAAAGTGGCTTAGCGTGGCCTTGTAAATATCGTGCAGTGCAAAGCGCCACCGGAGCATCACAAAAAGTGATGCTCTGGAGGTGCTTTGAGCTTGTAAATATGCCCCTTATTTATTTATGTTTTTTGCAGTTTTATGTACCGCAGACTTGTCTCAAAGGTATTGGAATGCTTTACATGCACATCAATTCCATTACACAAGGTCACATTCCTTTTAGACTTTAGGCATGGGATGATATTTAAGAAAAGTGGTGATGCACCCAGTGCAGCGCCACTTTCCTTGTGTCCCTTATGGCTCCTTAAACGCCCTCCTACTGCCACCATGTGTGTGCCGTATTTAAAATACTGCGCACCACAGCGCAGGGTAGGGCCGCAATAGCATCAAAATGTTGATGATATTGATGGACTGTTCAGGGTTAATGCCAAACTTTTGGTGCTAACCCTGAAGAGTACAAAGGGGCCCTCTATAAGTAATGGTGTGCCCCAGATGGCTCTTAAATCTGGGCATAAGTGATTTGCCCAGAATCACAGGATGTCAAACTGACATCAAAACTCAAACCTGGTTCCCCAGTTGCAAAATCTGCAGCTCTGGCCATAATGCCACATCCTCTCCCTTAACTGTAACATATAATCAAGTGATCAACTGGATAAAAAAAACATAAAGATAGCAAATAATTTAAAGTGCTTTATTGCTATTTGAGAACTCAGAAAATATGCCCTCATTTTGGCTATTTGGTACACTAACCATAATTTCTATGGGAATAAGACCCTCTCATTTTTATAATTTCTAAAGGCAATGCTTTAGGTATTACAGTTTTGATTACATCAAGATGACATCAGGTGTGCCAAACTTTTGTAATAAATATAGAATGTTGGCAATCTAGTTGTTCGTTAGAATACTGTGGGGAGTCAGATGTCAGGTACTCAGACTCCGATAATTGAGGGCAGGGAAGAGGGTGCAGAGGCAAAATCGTTGAACATGGTGGGCAGGCAGACGGGGCAGTGGCAGCACATTGGACCATGGAGGGCCAGGGTAAGGGGGGTAGGGTCAACAATCCAACCATGCAAGACCTGGCAAGAGAGACTGTGGCAATATAAGAGACCATTGAGGGCTGAAGGAAGAGGCAGCGGCAGTACAACTATACCTGCCAAAAGACCAGATTTGAGGCAGGAGACTCCCAAATTGTTTAAGCCCAAACAGATGTTATTTTATCTGTCTCCTGCCTAAAATCTACAAATTTTGAATGTAAGCCAATTCCCTAATTTTTTTTTGTTCAAAATCTCCCTCTTACCAAGATCAAAATGTTGGCAAGTATAGTACATTGATCACTGAGGGCAGGCGGAATGGGGTACTCACATAACAGAGGGCAGGAAGGAGATTGGCTGGGGCACCAAACTGACCTTAGAGGGCAGGTGTCAGGGGTTGCAGCAGCACAATATACCACACAAAGCATGCGAGATGGCAGTGCAGAGTGCAGACCATGGAAAGCAAAAGGAAGGTTACAGGGCCATACAGATAGACAACAGAGAGCAAAAGGGAAAGAGGCAAGGGCAGCTAGCCGACCTTAGCAGATAGACAGGAGGGATAGTTGCTGCATAATGGACCCTGAAGCTTTGCAGCTGCAGCCAAGCAACAGTAAATACTTCAAGTTTTGACAGTGGGACTTGTCAAGCAGGTCCCACTGTCAAATCCGAAGCTTTCATCTGAGTCTCCTGCATGCATGCAGGGAACTGAGATGAAAAGCTTCAGCAAGCAGGGAGCTGCTGACAAAGCAGCTCCATGCTCGGTGAAGCAATGGCACCCTGAGTGAAGCCTTAAGTCTTCCCCCGCAGTGTCAGGTAGCCGGTAAGGGCTTTTTATTAAATAAATAAATAAATAACTATATAGGGACTGCAGGGGAGCCCTTGAGGGCTTCCTCACTGTCCCAGATAGCCCATTAGGGGCTAACTTGTTTTTGTTTTTAAACATAGTTTAGTGTGAAGGTCACAGAGCTTTGGGGGTTCGAGTCCAGCTGGACTTATTTCCCTCTTTTTTATGACAAATTATAGTTTTTTTTTAAAGTAAATACATTTTTTTATTTTAAATGAAACACAAATATTGCATTCTAAGTATATGAGATGTTAAAGCCTAAAAAAACTCTATCTATTTCCCTCTCATTTTCTTTCCCTCTTTCTGTCTTTCTTTTAATCAATTTCTCCCACTCACACACCCACTTACGCACCCACTCACGGACCCACTCAGACACTCATGCACCCACTCACGGACCCACTCAGACACTCACGCATCCACCTACAGACCCACTGACAGTCTCATTCACCCTCTCACAGACCCCACGCGCACACACTGATGCACCCACTTAAACACTGATGTACTCACTCTCACACCCAGATAGACAAACTGACAGCCACTCTCAACCCCAGATACACCCGCTCATACCTATTCTCACACCCAGGGAAGCCGCGGCAAACTCTCGCTGTGCACAGCCAAAGGGCTGGGCGCAGCATGGGTTTGGGTGGTTAGGGGGTGTTGGCCACAGGGCCGGGCTGCAGGCCAGGTATTGCGGGCAACCTCCCCTGCGCACGGGTGAAGGCCGCGCATGACGGTTGTTGGATTAACGTATTGTAATTAAAATTACTATACGTT
The DNA here is from genome assembly GCF_031143425.1 of Pleurodeles waltl. Taxonomy (NCBI): domain Eukaryota; kingdom Metazoa; phylum Chordata; class Amphibia; order Caudata; family Salamandridae; genus Pleurodeles; species Pleurodeles waltl. The sequence goes on from NC_090437.1 coordinate 321,495,477, forward strand.
AAAAAAAACATAGAAATTAAGTAAAAAAAGGTTACAGGTACGTTATAGCTAGGAAAGAGAATTAAAAACAACATTGAAACTCATTTAAAAAATCAAAGATTACAGGGACTTTATAGTTAGTCTGACATTTTAAACCTGCAAAACCATAGAAATTCACCAGTTATAGAGTTACCTCAAGTAACTATAACTCATGCCCTCGCCATGCACTGCTAATTATTCCACAAATTACGGTACTCATACCATCTTTAATAACATCTTTTGTAATATCAATGTAATATTTGCAGTAAAAAAAATTATGAAAAAACTGTGCATTGAAGGGGCGCAAGTTATAGTTACTTGAGGTAACTCTAACTAGTGAATGTCTGTGGTACTGTACGTTTAAAATGTAAGTCTAACTATAACGTCCCTGTAACCTTTGTTTTTTAAGTGACTATATGTATGCACAGTCAAAGATTAATTTCATAGTTTGATGACTTACCTTTGATGTAAAAGGCACCCAATGTTAGAGCAGGAAAACTTACCTTGTGATGTACTGCCTCCTGATGTAATCACCGCAGCTTAATGACTCCTGATGTCACAACTTTCAAACTACTTAGGAACCAGTAGGAGCCATACCTGCATAAATGTACCTATTTATTCTGACACAAAATGCACAAACAATCACAAGCATGACAATTATCATGCAGCAGTCACCAAAGATAATAAAAGGAACAAAAGGGACAAATGCAAATAGAAGGTGAAGCTGCATTGCTGATAGGAGAAACTGACGTACCAATGGCTGAAAGCGACATGCTGATGAAACTGAAACAGGCAAAACAGGTAGTACTACATCGTCCCTGCTGGCCTCTCTTAGACACACTATAGAGGTGACCAGACCTTCCGATCATGTCGCTCTGGCCATTATCCATCCTCCACAGAGGAAAGCATCTGTGAGTCCAATCTCTCCTTCGCCTTTAACTCTCTGACATTCAGGCCCATATTTATGGATTTTGACGCAAGACTGCATTAGCACAGTCTTGCGTCAAAATCCAAAGCACCTGCTAGCGCCATTCCAGACTGCTAGCCGGGCGCCATATTAATGGAATGGAACATGGTGGTGCATAGGACAGGCTAGTGTCTACAGAAAAGATGCTAGCCAGGAGGGATGGCATTAGGGGAAAAGGCGTTAGTGGGCCAAGAATGATGCTAGGCTGGTTAGCGGCAATAATTATGCTGCTAACCAGCCTAGTGTCATTTCCTGAAGCACTACCACCCAAACATGACTCTTGTATTAGTAAAGACAGGAGTCATGCACACCACCCCAGTGGCCAGCCCAGGGGACCACTGTCCCCTGGGCAAGGCCATAATACCCAGTGCCAGGCAGGGGGCCCCATGTAAGGAGCCTCCAATGGCACTGAAAAAAAAATGTACAAATGTACTTACTTCTACTTACCCAGGGTGGGGTCCCCAATCCTATGACATCCCTCTGGTGTGGGTGGAGGTGTTCCTGGGGCTTGGGGTGGGCACCTGTGGGCACATTCCATAGTGTTTAGCCATGGAAATCGGTCCACAGGTCCCCTAATGCCTGGTCAGACTCAGGCATTAAATAATGGTGCTAAGTAGGCTTAGTACCATTACTTGGGTCCACCTACTCCGTGTGCTTCATTTTTGAGCCAGAGTATAAATAAGGCATTATGGGGTTAGCGTAATATTGTGGACAGGAATGCATGCCTTGCATCTAATTAGCGCAAGGCAGTTTGCCGCATCCACAATATGGCACTAAGGTCCATATTTATACTTTTTTTGCACCGCATTTGCGTCATTTTTTTACACAAAAGCAGCACAAACTTACAAAATGTAATTGTATTTTGTACGTTTGCGCTGCTTTGCATCAAAAAGTGACCAAATGCGGTGCGAAAAAAGTATAAATATGGGCCTAAGCCCTATATTTTAACGCTAGACTGGTCTAGCGTCAAAATATAAATATGGCGTTAACTTTGCACCATTTTAGCGTCAAAATAAATGACTCTAAAACGGCGCAAAGCAAATATAAATATGCCCCTCCGTGCTTTACTTGCAAGTATGCTCATTCTAATGCACAATAGAAAGTCATATTGAAAGCATCATGTAGATCTTCCTGTAGACGGAAAACACAGGCAGCATTTAACATTAAACCATGCCCTGTCCAGTGGATGATAATCCAAGTAAGCAAATGGCATGTTTAAGCATAATAATACACTTATGCAAAAAAGGTGAGAGGAACTAATTGGCAGCGATTATACAATCGCGCAGAGCAAGACAGCATGCTAGGTGCCAAGCAAATTAAATATTACAAGCTCAGCAGCATTTCAGGGAAATGAGAAAAGCACCCCAATAAAAAACAGGAAGTGGACAAAATCTTGACCAGCTGTGTCAGGTAATAGAAGCCAAACATGTCCCCTGCCATGCTACTAGTAGACATGCTTAGAGGCCCATGACATGTAGCGGAAGAAGATAACGGAGCATATCAAAGAAGCATGCAACATATGGGCATGACTGACAGACACAGCTCCACAGATGTTTGTTTGTCAATTTCTGTTTGTTTGTTTTTATCTCGTATAGGCGAGGCAAACATAACATACACGATATGGCTTCAAAGCATCTGACATAAAACAAATAACATACATAATTACAAAAAACAACATAAAATAAACCGATTAAGAAACAGAAATCTAACATATGCAGTTAAAGTAGCACATCAGAACTATGCCTGGCAGATGTCTAACACACAGTATACAAAGTAATCTTATTGATTGTCTCATTGACTCAAATAGGCTTTCAAGTGAGCTTTAAAAACAGGAATAGGGTTACTTATTCTTTATAAAATGTGAAAGTGAGTATCACAGCTAAACTCCGGCTACTTTCGAGATGTACCCCCGAACAGAATTTAAAGTCAGACTGTCAGTTTTAAGTCCAAATTGAACCACATACTTCTGCCACGGGCTTTACTAGAAAGCACATTGGTAAGATAGTCTATGCTATGGCAATCAGTGATTTCTCCATTAATTTCAACATTCTCCACAGACCATTTCACCAGTTCATCTTTGTACGCTAAAAGGCAGATCCTCGTGTTTTTTGTGTGAAGAATATTCTCATCAGCCTACTCTGGGACAATTATAGATTATTAAGTACATTGCCTTGAATCATTAACTAAAGCCAAGAGACAACAATAGACTGCATCGAAATTGCAAATACTTGGGGGTATATGTATACTCTGTTTGCGCTGTTTGTGCATTATGGGGCATATTTATACTCCGTTTGCGCCGAATTTGCGTCGTTTTTTTCGACGCAAATTCGACGCAAAACTAACTCCATATTTATACTTTGGCGTTAGACGCGTCTAGCGCCAATGTTCATGGAGTTAGCGTCATTTTTTTGCGTGAACACCTTCCTTGCGTTAATGATATGCAAGGTAGGCGTTCCCGTCTTAAAAAATGACTGCGATGCATATGCGTCGTATTTATATTCCCGGGCAAAAATGACGCCCGGGAGTGGGCGGGACTAAAAAACCCGCATTTGCGCCAGATTTTAGCGCCTGGGTCAGGGCAGGCGTTAAGGGACCTGTGGGCTCAGAATGAGCCCAGAGGTGACCTCCCAAGCCCCCAGGGACACCCCCTGCCACCCTTGCCCACCCCAGGAGGACACCCAAGGATGGAGGGTCCCACCCCAGGGACATTAAGGTAAGTCCAGGTAAGTATTTTTTATTTTTTTATTTTTTGTGGCATAGGGGGGCCTGATTTGTGCCCCCCTACATGCCACTATGCCCAATGACCATGCCCAGGGGACAGAAGTCCCCTGGGCATGGCCATAGGGCAAGGGGACATGACTCCTGTCTTTGCTAAGACAGGAGTACTTTCAATGGGGGATGGGCGTCGTAAAAAAATGGCGCAAATCGGGTTGTGGCGAATTTTTTGCCTCAGCCTGACTTGCACCATTTCTGGACGCCCATACGCCATTTTCCCCCTACGCCGGTGCTGCCTGGTGTACGAAGTTTTTTTTAACGCACACCAGACAGCGCCGGCGGCTAACGCCGGCTAACGTCATTCAATAAATACGGCGCCCACATTGCGCTTCAGAATGGCGTTAGCCGGCGCTAATTTTTTTGACGCAAAACTGCGTTGGCGCAGTTTTGCGTCAAAAAGTATAAATATGGGCCTATATTTTTTTACGCAAAAACAGTGCAAACTTTACTTCATATTTGTATTTTGCCGACAGACCCGTCTAACATAAAAATATAGGAGTTATCATCATTTTTTGGATGTGTGAACCCACCTTGCGCCAATGAGATGTAAAGTAGGCATTCTTGTCCAAAAAATCACTCTAAGGCCGTAGCACCATATTTTTCCCTGTGCAAAAATGGTGCACAGGTGGGAGGCGGGCCTAAATAATGGCGCTAGCTAAGCCTGCTTAGCACCATTATTTAATGCCTGGGTCAGACCAGGCATTAAGGTACATGTGGACCCATTTCCATGGCCAAACATCATGGAATAGGCCCACATGTGCTCACTCCAAGCCTCAGAAACACCCCCACCTACAGCAGAGGGACATCAGAGGATGTGGGGACCCCGTCCCAGGAAAGTAGGGTAAGTATCGGTAAGTATTACAAAATACATTTCTAAGTGCCATTGGGGGCCCTGACATGGGGCCCTCTGCATGGCACTGGGTGCAATGGCCATGCCCAAGGGACACTGGTCCCCTGTGCTGGCCATTGGGGTGGTGGGCATGACTCCTGTCTTTGCTAAAACCAGAGTCATGTGTTATGGATGGTTATGCATCAGGAAATGATGCCTGGCTGGTCAACGGCATTTTTTTTTCTCTAACCAGCTAGCGTCCATTTTTGAGGTAAAACCTCCTTGATCCCTACCGCCACCCCCACCCAGCTAACTTATTTTTTCTGACGGTAGCCCAAGCTTAGTGCCGGCTTGTGGCATTCCATAAATTTGGCACCCGGCTGGTGCTTTGGAATGACGCAATCCGGCGGTAAACTTTGTGACGCTAAACTACATTAGTGCAGTTTTGCACCAAAAAGTATAAATATGGGCCTTGGTGTTCATTGTGGGGACATGATCTTAACAACAGACAAAAGTTTGTTGAGCTACCTTCACCACTGTGTTGCCCTTCTTTTCAAAAGCAAACAAACACAAATAATGGACGGAATGTGGAACCTTTCAAACATTCACCTCCAGTCACAGATCTGGGTTTAATCTGTCAATCATTTTGCTCATTATGACACCCCAGTTTGGAGCCAGCCATATACAAATCAGTCTTGACCCTGTCCCCATGAGAACAGTCCTTCCCAAACTGCCAGGGCAGGTTCTCACTAGACCAGAAACAAGCATTCTAGATCACGGTTTCAGGGTATCATCTATCATCAACCAGGCTAGCTTGAATCCAGTGGCACAGTGAGCCAGGGACCCACGCCTGGGCATACCCGGCACACTTATGGCAACTAAAGCAAACTAACACAATTGATAAACAGAATGCAGAACCAATCAAACATTTACCCCCAGTCACAGATCTGGGTTTAATCCATCAATTCTTTGGCTTATCATGCCACCCCAGTTTGGACCCAGCCATATACAAATCAGTCTTGAACTTGTTCCCCATGGGAGCAGTCCAGCCCAAACTGGCAGGCCAGGTCCTCCCTGGACCAGAAACAAGCATCCTGGGACCGGTTTCAGGGCATCACCCTTTATCAGCCAATCTAGCTTGAATCCGATGGCACAGTGAGCCCGGGACCCATGTCTGGGCATATCTGGCATACTTATGGTGACAAAAGCAAGCAAACACAAATGATGAACGGAATGCGGAACCAAGCAAACATTCACCCCCAGTCACAGATCTGGGTTTAATCCATCAATTATTTTGCTCATCATGCCACCCCAGTTTAGACCCAGCCATATGCAAATCAGTCTAGACCCTGATTCCTATTGGAGCAGTCCAGTCCAAACTGCCAGGCCACATCCTCCCTGGACCAGAAACAAGCATCCTGGGACCAGTTTCAGGGTATCACCCTTTATCAGCCAGGCTAGCTTGAACCCAGTGGCACTGTGAGCCCGAGACCCATGTCTGGGCATACCCGGTGCACTTATGGCGACAAAAGCAAACAAACACAAATGATGGATGGAATGCGGAACCAATCAAACATTCACCCCAGTCACAGGTCTGGGTTTAATCCATCAATCCATGAGAAACAGGGTCAAGACTGATTTGCATATGGCTGGGTCCAAACTGGGGTGGCGCGGTGAGCAAAAAAATGATGGATTAAACCCAGATCTTTGTGACTGGGGGTGAATGTTTGCATTGTTCAGCATTCCGTCCATCATCTGTCCTTTTTGCATTTGTCACCTAAAGTGGGAAGGGTATGTCCAGACGTGGGTCCCGTGCTCACTGTGCCATTGGATTCAAGCCAGTCTAGTTGATGAAGGGGGATGCCCTGAAAGTGGTCCTAGGATATTTGTTTCTGGTCCAGCCAGGGCCTGGCATGGCAGTTTGGGCTGAACTGTTCCCCTGGGAAACAGAGTCAAGACTGATTTACATATGGCCTGCTCCAAACCGGGGGGGCGAGGTGAGCAATAAAAAAAATTATTAAACCCAGATCTTCATGACTGGGGCAGAATGTTTGCATTGTACAGCATTCTATCCATCATTTGTTCTTTATTGGACCTGCTTTTCAAAGTGCAAAGCGTGGTGGAGGATTGTCTCCATGTTTTCCAAACTCTGCATTGGAAGAGGCATAGCACTCAACTGGGTGTTGAGTACTCATAGGGAATAGTCTAATATTCCTGGCACTAAGGATGCGGGGCTATGACCGTATCACTTAAAGGAAACCAGTCTTCCTGTGTCTAGGACTGCATAGTCCCTCCAAACACTTTTACAACAATGTCACTGTCAATAAAACAATATGGGCTGATTTAAGGAAAGTGCGCTGCACCCAGTGCAGAACCACTTTCCTTGCGCCCCTTAGTGCCCCCCCAACACCACCATGTGTGTGCCATATCTGAGATACAGTGCACCATGGCGGAAGCTAGGGAACTAGCATCAAAATGTTTGACGCTAGTTCGGAGCTTTGCAGGAGATTAGCTACAAACTTTTTTACGCTAATCCTGCAAAGCCCATTGAGCCACATTATAAACATTTTTTTTTGGCCCCCATAACGGGGAAACACCCCCTATGCATACATTATGCCTGGCGCAGGCATAATGTAGAGCAAAGGGTTACAAAGTGGCACAATGCATCCATTGCGCCACTTTGTAAATTAGGGGGCATATTTATGAGCCCCTAGTGCCACTGGCGGATCACTTTATGTGATGCTTCCGTGGTGCTAACCTTTGCTCCATATTTACAAGGAGGTCTAACGTCAGTTTTTGTGGTGTTAGACCTCCTTGTAAATATGGGCCCCTCTGACACAGTTGTCTGCATCAGAGGGGCGTGCAATGGGTGTTGCAGTGTGTGTGCTCCAGAAACACCAATTGTATTTTGACGCTGCCTCAGATTTACAAGATTTCGTAAACCTGAGGCAGCGCCAAAACCTAACGCCACCCCCAGTGGTGGCATTAGCAAGGCACAACGAGGAGGAATCCTTTTACTCTTCCTTGTTTTTTGCTTTTTTCATGCATGCTGCAGAATGCAGCACACATAGAAAGAGCAAAGTGCCAGAAATTATTGTTTATGTGTGGGAAGGTGTCCCTTCCTGCACATAAACAATCATTTGAAAATGGCGCTTTGGCACTTAGCGCTGTTAGTGATTGTTTATGTGTGGGAAGGGACACCTTCCCGCACACAAACAATCACACCCCTCAACGCAGACATCCATGCACGATGGTGCAAGGATGCCTGCGTTGGCAGCTAAATTTAGTGCCTGCGCAGGGGACAACACAGGGGTGCAACACAGGGGTGCACCGTATTCACTTAAATACAGCACATCCCTGTGTTGTGAAAATGATGGAGCGCAGCGTTGTGTTCCATCATTTTCCCATAAAGATGGGCCATGGTGTGGCGATTTTGGCCTTGTTGGGCCACATTCGCGTGAAAAGAAAATTACGCTAATGTGGTGTAGAAGGCGCAAGGGGCTCTTAAATCTGCCCCTATGTTTTTAATGAGGTTGTTCGTTAGACAATACCCCATAGACACTTTTCAGTAGGGAAATTCCTGGAGTATTTTTCATATCCAATATGCCTTCTTCTCCTCACTTCTCCATGAATGAGTTGTGCCATCTGTATTTACATTGCCATGAGGTACAGCCCCTCTCACAATGGGTTGGTTATAGCTTTGAGTTATTTTGCTGCATCTTCCCTCTGTGGTGGTGAACTATTAATTCCAGCTGTTGTTGGTGATGCAATTCTTCTTTAATTGGATTTAGTGTTTGAAAGTGTGTACCTCAGGCACACAATGTTATGGAATTCTATGTTTTCACCATGTGGTTGTAGATGTGTTTAGACCACAAGTTGTGTTCTGTACTATTCAATTTTAGCTATATACATATATGATCCTATTTTGTTACTGTTCTCATCTCTTGTGCTTTGAATGTTTTTTGTAATTCCAATATGACTGAAAACTATCCTTTCTCTGGATATACTCCACACCTAGAATAAGGAATCCAGATTTTGAAACCCAAAAACCAAGGCATTTGACAAACATATGAGTAGGATCACAATTTTGCATTCGATTTAAAATGTCTTGATTGACAGTGCTCACCAACATAAAAAACACAGCTGTTAGGGGTAATTCAATAAATGTTTTAAACACAATATCTTGTGTTCATTGAATTGCTTTCTGATAGCACACTCGTACCAATCCTAAACTGAAATATTTAAAAACTTGCCCTCATCCGAGCTTAGACACCGCTGCTGGGACAGGTGGTGAAAAACTGGGACTCCCTGTTAGACTTGGTATGCCAGGTTACCCTAGACCAGAATTAACATTATTAATGGTTTGATAAAAGAACACTGAGTTACAATTGTTACATTGGTAGGTGAACAGGCATTCTATACTTCGCCATGTTAGAACATAAGTGATGTGCCCTTTTTGAAAACTTTAGAGTAATGGGGCCTCATTTACAAGAAACTGGTGCATTGGAATCGATGCACTAGTTTCTTTGCACCAGCCCTGAAGCCTTTATCGACTCCATGGTAGCGCTATATTTATGATACAGCACTCCATGGCGCACGTTTCCACAGATGCATCAGAAATTCTGACGCATCTGTGGCAGTAAAATGACAGATTGCTGGACTGGTGTAAAAAAAATTACGCTACTCCAGCAGTGCAAGGAAGGTTCCCAAGCTAAAAGGCCCTGTGTCAATTTGAAGCCTGCTCTGAGTAGGAGTTACATTTTTGATGCAGTGAAGTTGCAGAATGACATAGTGAAATGCAGTAAATTTCACTGCGCCTGTTCTGCATGGCTTTTTGCCCGGGAACGCCTACTGTGCATACATTATTCCTGGTGCAGGTATAATGTGGCCAAGGCTTTAGAAACTGGCACAATGGTCTCATTGCAGCAGTTTGTAAATGTGTTGCAGTGTAGGGGACTGCTTGTGCAGCCGCAGTGTAAAAAAAGTGATGCCGTGGTGGTACAAGGGGCTTGTAAATAAGCCCCTTGGTGTGTATCTGTAGCCTGATACCCACATTTGGGGAGGGTGTGCTCTGCAGATCCACGAGGGCTAAAATATCAGTAGGGAAAAATGACCATTGTAGGTGATGAGCTCTCTATGTTCCACAACTAGGGGTTGGTAGCCAGTGTCCTCCATGATGAGTTTAACTTACATTACTTGCTTGAACCCGGCCCGCATCTAACAGGGAGTGGATGTTTAAAGTGGAGTTTATTACTGTACAGACACTCTGAGTGGATTTTGTCAATGGCATCTGCTTCTCTGGCTTCCCCTGAAGGAACAGCATCTTTCTGTTAGATCAGTCGTCAACACCCCAAACCTTCAACCAAAGGGAGCCCTAGAGAAACAAATGCACTGGATAATGGTTCTCTCTCAACTGTTCTCCTCAGATCTGTCTCAATGATCTGTTCTTCACAGAATATTATTATGCAGGTGATCCAGTAGAGCTAATGCAATCTCGGTTAAGTGTAATTTCATCATGTACATGTGTCAATGCTGCTAGCCAGGGGTGTAGCTTGGTCAAGAGTGAGCTTCAAATTTTTCCGACAATCAGGCTGGCATATAGGGGGTCATTCTGACCTCGGCGGTAAAAGGCGCTTACCGCCGGTCAGAAGACTGCCATAACACCGCCGCGGTAAACCGCCACGGTCATTCTGACCCGCAACTTGCAAACCGCCAAAAACCCGACATCCACAAAAGTCCGTCACACCAAAGGTCAGCGAAAAAATGGCGATGACCAAACCTCCACCGTCACGCCAACAGGAATACGCCCATACCATTCCGACCCACAAATCCCTGCAGCAGTCTTTCAAACGCGGTATTCCATTTACGGTACACACCGCCGCGGTCAAAATACACACACACATAGAAAACTCAGCCACATTGGTCAGTTTGAAACACACACACCTGATACACATACTAACACCACTCCCACACACCCAACACAATATAAAACACACACCCACATCACCCACAAACCCCTACGACCCGAAATTATTGACGAAGGCTAGAGAGAGAGCACAGAATAGACAATCCCACAACACAGAGGCACACAACACCATCACCCACACAGAATCCACGCACCAAACACCACACACCACCACACGCACCACACTCATCACCACAAACGCCACCCCACACCTCATCCACACCACCCCATGGCACCCCAAAGACACCCCAGGTTCACTGACGCAGAACTCAGGGTCATGGTGGAGGAAATAGTCCGTGTAGAGCCCCAGCCCTTCGGGGCACAGGTGCAGCACACCACAATTGCCAGGAAGATGGAGCTATGGCAAAGGATAGTGGACAGGGTCAACGCGGTGGGACAGCATCCACGCAATCGGGATGACATAAGGAAGCGCTGGAACGACCTACGGGGGAAGGTGCGTTCCATGGTATCAAGGAACAACATTGCGGTGCAGAAGACTGGCGGCGGACCCCCGCCTACTCCCCCAGAATTTACAGCATGGGAGGAGGAAGTCTTGCACATCCTGCATCCTGAGGGCCTCGCAGGAGTAGGCGGAGGAATGGACTCTGGTAAGTCAAATCTTCACTACTGCTTCCCACCCCCACCCCACCTGCATGCCAAATCATACCCCCACCCTCACCCCCACCCCCATCACACCAACTCCTTGCAAATGGCTCACCATCACAACCCACCCATCCCAACACCAAGCCCTGCATGCGACCACAAAGCATGGACACCCATCACCAAAGCATGCCCACTGCACCCCCACATCACCCCCACAAGCCACCCTCACAAAAGCCCCCACTAGGGAATGCCTGCACTTGGGTACACGGACACCCACCCATCACACGAAATGACACATACAGAAGCAATAACCATACCTTTATACCCCTGCAGGACCCGAACGCCACCACACCGCCACGGAGGGTACAGAGATGTCCATCCCACCCCCAGATGAGGCCCCCAGCGATGACAGCAGCTCTGTCTCCCTGGACCCATATGACCAGCCCGGCCCATCGGGGACCTCTGGACAGTCGGTTCCCCACAGACAGCCACAGGCTACACCAGACCCAACCCCCTCTGGGAACACCAGCACAGCTCCCACCCAGTGGGCCCATGCCTCTGTCTCCAGGACACGTCAATCAGCGGTGTGTCCACCACTACAGGGCACCCAGGTTGACCCACCACCCCAACAACAACAGGGACCTGGGGGCAGTGGTAGTGGGCACACCGTCCAGGGGACAGAGGCCCAGGAACACAGGGGAACTGGGAGGGCTGCTGTGCGACGGGGGGGGCAGGCCCAGGGAACCGACTCTCCAAGAGGCCCTCTCCTCCATCATGGGAGCTTACCACCACTCCCAGGAGACGATGGCGACGGTACTGGCCCGGTTCCAGGAGATCCAGGCACTGCAGGAGGAACGGTACATGGGGTTCAGAGAGGAACTGAGGAACATCGGTTCCGCAATGGGGACCATCGTCGTGGCCCTTACCCAGAGAGTCACCACATTGCGGGACCATGTGGCACCCCAAAGGGCCCCTGTCACTAGCCCAGGCCAGGAACAGCCTACCACCTCCGCCGGCGCTAGTGGACAGGAGGCCCCCACACAACAACAGGCCACCAGAACCCCACCTCCTGCAGAAGAAGAACCACCCCACAAGTGGAACCTGAGATCTCACAAGAAGACAGAGTAGGATTGCAAGACCCCCTCCAGCCTAAGATACCCCCTGATGTCATCCCACTGTCCCACATTGTCACCCTGTCCAGCCTTTAACTGCCCCTGCTCCATCCTTCCACAGGCATATGGACAATGCACCTGTGCGACTGAGAACTGGACTCTGCCATGGACATTACTCCATCCCCACCCATCACCGTTTTACATTCATGTACCTATATGTAGCACTTAAAATAAATCACTTATTGCACTTAAAATAACAGGAGTCTGCTTGTATTCTTAACAAATGTATTACACATAACGGTGCAATAATGTCCAGTTACTTTGTGATGACAACATACCAATTTCAAAAAGCTTTAGTCCATGGGCAAACAGAGCAGAAGTCACGCAGTGGGTCATACAGCTCTGAAAAGGGAAGGGAAAGTCACAAATCAGTTAACAGGAACTGGGGGGAAACACAGACAGTGGAGACGCATGAGGCCTTAAGTAAATGTAAAATGGCGTGGGTGATTCTTACCTGTGTGCTACTGAAAATATTGTTGTATGACTGTATCCCTGTTGTCCGTGTCGTCCCCGTTGTCTTCCTCCTCTTCACTCTCCACAGGCTCCACAGCTGCTACAGCACCACCATCTGGACCATCCTCCTGCAGAAAAGGCACCTGGCGTCGCAAAGCAAGATTGTGAAGCATACAGCAGGCCACGATGATATGGCACACCTTCTTTGGTGAGTACATTAGGGAGCCCCCTGTCATATGCAGGCACCTAAACCTGGCCTTCAGGACCCGGAAGGTCCTTTCTATGATCCTCCTAGTTCGCCCATGGGCCTCATTGTACCGTTCCTCTGCCCTGGTCCGGGGATTCCTCACTGGGGTCAGTAGCCACGACAGGTTGGGGTAACCAGAGTCACCAATTAGCCACACACGGTGTCTCTGTAGCTGTTCCATCACATAAGGGATGCTGCTATTTCGCATGACATACGCGTCATGCACTGACCCAGGGAACTTGGCATTTACATGGGAGACTTACTGGTCAGCCAAACAGACCACCTGGACATTCATCGAATGATAACTTTTTCTGTTTCTGTACACCTGCTCACTTTCTTTGGGGGGAACCAAAGCCACATGGGTCCCATCAATGGCACCAATGATGTTGGGGATATGTCCAAGGGCATAGAAATCACCCTTCACTGTAGCCAAATCGCCCACCTCAGGGAAAATAATGTAGCTCCGTATGTATTTCATCAGGGCAGACAACACTCTGGACAAAACCTTAGAAAACATAGGCTGAGACATCCCAGATGATATGGCCACTGTTGTCTGAAAAGACCCACTTGCCAAAAAATGGAGTACTGACAGAACCTGCACCAGAGGGGGAATCCCTGTGGGTTGGCGGATGGGGGACATCAGGTCTGGCTCCAGCTGGGCACATAGTTCATGTATAGTTGCTCTGTCAAGCCTGTATGTAAGTATGATATGTCGTTCTTCCATTGTCGACAGGTCCACCAGCGATCGGTACACGGGAGGATTCATCCTTCTCCTCGCAAGTCCCAGCGGACGGTGCCTAGTAAGGACAACATGGAGCACAGAGTCAAGCAACCCACAGGTTCGTTCACACAGCTTGCACAGTACACGAATCGCTATGCATTGAAAGGCTTGTATGAGTGGCAATGCAAGGCCTAGGCCTGTGTGACACAGTAGAAATTATGCCATGTGGGCCCTTGAAATGGCGGCTGCCTGACCTGTGAAGTGTGACAGTGGGATGTGAGGTCAATGCGCTGGCGTGGCACACCGTGGCGGTAGGCGGTCGAAGACCGCGGTGCTAAGCCGAATTGGTTAACATTGCACCCTATGGGTTTCATTAGCCAATGAGGATGGGCGCCTGCGGTACGCACCGCCGCGGGCGTGACCGCCATTTTCTATCTGATTAATCACTTGAGACCTGATCATCCACAGGAGAGGACCGATACAGCAAGTGCTGCTGTGACCTCGGTCTGGGAGATACAATGGCTGCTGCGACTGGGGAAAGGGCCCCTGCCTTCACTTCCGAAGAATTGGAGAAACTTGTTGATGGGGTCCTCCCCCAGTATGCGCTACTCTACGGTCCTCCAGACCAACAGGTTAGTACACAGGGTGCACGTTGAATGGGCTATGCCTGTGTTGAGTGGGGTGTATGTAAGATGGTGGGGAGGGGAGCGAATGACGAGTTCAACGCACGAAAGATGAGAGCATGTGCCAAATGGCAAGGTTGGGGAGGGGGGGCACTCACATTGACCAGGCAGAAAACTGATGAGATTTCCTTTACCACCCTGTACATGTCACATAGGTCAGCGCCCATCAGAAGATCGACATTTGGCGTGCCATCGCCAAGGACGTCCGGGCCCTGGGGGTCCACAACAGACGGTTCACCCACTGCCGAAAGAGGTGGGAGGACATCCGCCGCGGGACCAGAAAGACCGCCGAGTCTCTGCTGGGGATGGCCTCCCAACGTAGGAGGGGTGCCAGCCGCCAATTGACCCCTCTGATGTCCCGGATCCTGGCGGTGGCCTACCCCGATTTGGATGGGCGCGTGAGGACATCACAGCAGACACAAGGGGGTGAGTATCAGCACATTCTGCTATTTTTGCGTGCAGTGAAGGTGTCTGGGTAGGGGAGGAGGGCTGTGGCTATCTCTAGGCCAGGGCGCATTCTGTAGGCTAGGCCCCTCCGTTAGACACGGCCCTGTGTCCCCACCCCCCACCTCTGTAGGGTGCCAAGTACAGCTATCCATGGTCCGGCCTCACCCATGTGTGCATTTGTCGTCCATAGACCTGTAGGCCTAGTCACAATAACTGAGTAGTGTACCCCGATTGCGCGGCCTAGTGCAGGGGGCTTCTCTGTCTGTCCTCTCCGACAACGGTGTTGCCAATGCATGCACTCAACCTGTCTTCATTTCTCCCCCCCTATTTTCTTTGTCTTCCTGTTCATGTGTGCATTAGCATCATCAGGCGGAGGAGAAGTGGCATCGGCGCACGAGGGAGCTGCATCTCACATGGCCCCGGAGGGCCATGCAACAGACTCCGAGTACACCAGTGAGACGGAGAGCGAGTGGAGCTCCACAACGGGGACCCCTGGAGACGTCAGCGACACCGACACGTCCTCGGAAGGGAGCTCCCTTGCGGTGCAACATCCGTGCCCACCGCCACAACAGGTACAGCCTCCACCCAGCGCACCAGCCCCGCCCTCCCAGCAGCCCCTCAGCCTTCGCTCCGTGCCCGCTCGCCCAGGAAGGCGGGCATCTCCTTCGCACCAGGCACCTCAGGCCCTGCCCCAGTTACCCCTGCTGCCCTCAGTGAGGAGGTCATTGACCTCCTCAGGACACTCATTGTTGGGCAGTCTACCCTTTTGAATGCCATCCAGGGTGTAGAAAGGGAGGTGCATCGGAGCAATGCATACCTGGAGGGCATTCATTCGGGTCAGGCTGCCCATCAGCGATCGTTCAACGCTCTGGCCTCAGCACTGACGGCAGCCATTGTCCCTGTCTCCAGCCTCCCTCTTCTGACTCCCTCCACCCAGTCCCAGTCTCCTGTTCCTCTGCCTATCCCATCCACACCATCAGACCAGCCTGCACAAACCTCTACACCCAAGGGCAGCTCATCCAGACATAAGCACCACAGATCCCACAAGCATTCACCCAAGCAACATCCAGATGCAGACATGCCAACAGTCACTACCACCTCTGTGTCCCCCACCTCCTCATCTCCCTCCTCCCTCCCTGTGACGTCTCCACTCACACCTGCATGCACACCACCATCAGCCAGTACTTCCATCACCAGCACACCCTCCATTACAGTCCGCACACGTGCAGTCACCACCCCCACTGCCATTTACACGTCCCCTGTGTCCTCTCCCAGTGTGTCTGTCACCCCCTCTTCCAAACCACACAAACGCAGGCAGCCACCCACCCAACAGCCATCCACCTCACGACAGCCTCCGTCACAAGCACCTGCACCCAAAGACAGCACACTTGACTCTCCTACAACCACATCCTCTTCCTCCACTCCCATACCCACTACACCTACCCGTCCCTGTCCTTCCAAAGTGCTTTTCCTTTCTAACCTTGACCTCGTTCCAACCACTGACCCACCCCCTCCATCTGGTAAGAGTAAAAAAAGCACCTCAGCCACCACCAGCCCTGCATCTACTGTGACCATAGTGCAGGGCTATTGGAGTCCACCAGCTCCTAGGGCAGGAACATCGGCCAGCAGCAAGGGGACAGCCAGCCCACCCCCTGGGAAGAGGACAAAAAAAACTAAGGGCCGGCGCGACAAGCCTGAGACGGCTGCCACCAAGGACAGTAGCCTTGCCCCGTCACCTGCCACATCATCAAAGGGAGGCAAGGGCCACAGAGCTTCAGCGAAGGAGGGCAAGGGCAGCAGGGCGGAGAAGTCAGGCGGCAGGCGAGCTGCCCAGGAGGGCCCCACCAGCCCCATTCCGGTTGTGACGGACGACACCCACGGGCCCAGGACTCCATCACAGGAGGGCCCCGCGACCGCAAGGTCGGATGGCGACTAAGCGGGAAGTCTTGGCCAGGTCTGGCTCCCTAGAAACACAGGACAAGCACCGCTGAACAGGGCCCCGCCGGGAGAAGCACCGCTGAACAGGGCCCCGCCGTGACAAGCACCGCTGAACAGGGCCCCGCCGTGAGAAGAACCGCTGAACAGGGCCCCGCCGTGAGAAGCACCGCTGAACAGGGGCCCGCCGTGAGAAGAATCGCTGAACAGGGGCCCGCCGTGAGAAGAACCGCTGAACAGGGCCCCGCCGTGAGAAGAACCGCTGAACAGGGGCCCGCCGTGAGAAGAACCGCTGAACAGGGCCCCGCCGTGAGAAGCACCGCTGAACAGGGGCCCGCCGTGAGAAGAACCGCTGAACAGGGGCCCGCCGTGAGAAGAACCGCTGAACAGGGCCCCGCCGTGAGAAGAACCGCTGAACAGGGGCCCGCCGTGAGAAGCACCGCTGAACAGGGCCCCGCCGTGACAAGAACCGCTGAACAGGGGCCCGCCGTGACAAGAACCGCTGAACAGGGGCCCGCCGTGACAAGAACCGGTGAACAGGGGCCCGCCGTGACAAGAACCGCTGAACAGGGGCCCGCCGTGAGAAGAACCGCTGAACAGGGGCCCGCCGTGACAAGAACCGCTGAACAGGGGCCCGTCGTGAGAAGAACCGCTGAACAGGGGCCCGCCGTGAGAAGCACCGCTGAACAGGGGCCCGCCGTGAGAAGAACCGCTGAACAGGGCCCCGCCGTGAGAAGCACCGCTGAACAGGGCCCCGCCGTGACAAGAACCGCTGAACAGGGGCCCGCCGTGAGAAGAACCGCTCCGCTGGGCCCTTCATCTCGAGCACCGCTCCGCTGGGCCCTTCCTGTCAAGCACCGCTCCGCTGGGTCCTTCCTGTCAAGCACCGCTCCGCTGGGCCCTTCATCTCAAGCACCGCTCCGCTGGGCCCTTCATCTCAAGCACCGCTCCGCTGGGGCCTTCCTGTCAAGCACCGCTCCGCTGGCCACCGCCGTCTCAAGCACCGCTCCGCTGGGCCCCTTCCTCTCAGGCACCGCTCCGCTGGGCCCTTCCTGTCAAGCACCGCTCCGCTGGGCCCTTCATCTCAAGCACCGCTCCGCTGGGCCCTTCATCTAAAGCACCGCTCCGCTGGGGCCTTCCTTTCAAGCACCGCTCCGCTGGGCCCCGCCGTCTCTGCACCGCTCCGCTGGGCCCTTCCTGTCAAGCACCGCTCCGCTGGGCCCTTCATCTCAAGCACCGCTCCGCTGGGGCCTTCCTGTCAAGCACCGCTCCGCTGGCCACCGCCGTCTCAAGCACCGCTCTGCTGGGCCCTTCCTGTCAAGCACCGCTCCGCTGGGCCCTTCATCTCAAGCACCGCTCCGCTGGGCCCTTCCTTTCAAGCACCGCTCCGCTGGGCCCCGCCGTCTCTGCACCGCTCTGCTGGGCCCTTCCTGTCAAGCACCGCTCTGCTGGGCCCTTCATCTCAAGCACCGCTCCGCTGGGGCCTTCATCTCAAGCACCGCTCCGCTGGGCCCTTCCTTTGAAGCACCGCTCTGCTGGGCCCTTCATCTCAAGCACCGCTCCGCTGGGCCCTTCATCTCAAGCACCGCTCCGCTGGGCCCTTCCTTTCAGGCACCGCTCCGCTGGGCCCGCCGTCTCTGCACCGCTCCGCTGGGCCCTTCCTGTCAAGCACCGCTCTGCTGGGCCCTTCATCTCAAGCACCGCTCCGCTGGGCCCTTCCTGTCAAGCACCGCTCCGCTGGGCCCTTCATCTCAAGCACCGCTCCGCTGGGGCCTTCCTGTCAAGCACTGCTCCGCTGGCCACCGCCGTCTCAAGCACCGCTCCGCTGGGCCCTTCCTCTCAAGCACCGCTCCGCTGGGCCCTTCCTGTCAAGCACCGCTCCGCTGGGCCCTTCATCTCAAGCACCGCTCCGCTGGGCCCTTCCTGTCAAGCACCACTCCGCTGGGCAACGCCGTCTCAAGCACCGCTGGCCCATTGACAGTGCCGGTTCTGTGTCGAGCAGGGCTTCACAAAGCACTCTGGGCACCATGCCTCCTCCATTAACAGTGGAGTCGGTAATCCATCTGATGGACTGTGGCTTGGCACTTCCCAGGATGGAACAGTGGGCAAGCCACCCACTGTAGAGACTTGAGAGATGTGGCTTTGCACTCCCCAGGATGGCACAGTGGGCAAGCCACCCACTGTAGAGACTTGTGAGACTGTGGCTTTGCACTCCCCAGGATGGGACAGTAGGCATGGAGGCCCCTCGTGGATCTGGCGTCGTGGACTCATGTGGCTGAGGTGCCCCCCCTTCCCTTCCCCCTGAGGTGCCTGTAGTTTTATCATCTGATGCCCCAGCAGTGTTCTCTCCAATGGTATCTGGTCTCCTGTGTGGGCTTTGCCCATGTGTTTGTGCACATTGGCCCACGGACTATGGAACTTTGACAGAATGGGCAGGACTTATTGCCTATGTATATATTTTTGACTATGTTCATTCCTTATTTTGTATCTTTCATATTGCATATTTCCCATACCTTCAATGGAGCTATTTATACATATATTTTAAAGATCATTTTAATTGTGTTTTTGCATTATTCCGGTGGGTTTGGGGGGTGTCACTCTGACTTGTTACTCTGCATTGGGGTGTAGGTATTTGGGGTGGGGGGGTGGGTGTATGGCGCATGTGCGTGCCCGTAAGCTTTCCTCCTCCCTCCTCCCCTGTGTCGTAGGTGCAGTACTCACCGTTGTCGTCTGCGCCGGCGTTCGTACTCCTGGTAGATGAGCAGGTAGACAATAGCTGGTAAGATGTTTAATTCGGGTTCCATGCTGTCCTCCTTCCTCGTGGAGTGTGTAGAGGTGACCGTTTTCCCGTTCGTAGTCTGTTTCCGCCGTGTTTTTATCGGCGGGGCTCCCGCCCCGGAAAAGGTGGCGGATTGGTGAGTTGTGATAGGGTGGGCGGTACATTGTCTGCCGCCTGCCTGTTGGCGGTGACCGCCGCGCTGTTTGTCTGTCCCGCCGTGGCGGTCGGAGTGTTAAAGTGGCGGACTGTGTTGGCGGTTCCCGCCAGGGTCAGAATTCCATTTTTCGGACCGCCTGCCTGTTGGCGGGTTGGCCGCCGCTTTATCACCGACCGCCAGGGTTGGAATGACCCGCATAATGTTTAAATACATTATACGACAAGCAAGGTGCATGAGAGGGGCCTAAGTTGCAGTGGAAAGGGAGAGAAATGCAGAATGCTAGGACTATAAAGAGAGAAAAAACTATATTCTGCAAAGTAACTAATATTTTTGAGGACTTTCAAAACAGAGACGGAGAAAGAACCTGTGCATTTGTGTATGTGTATACAAAAAATCCTGGTGAAGTCCAACAGACATCTCAGCATACCAGACTGAAAGCACCAGTACTCACCTATTTATCAAAAAATACATTTATTGGGAGGGGGGGTTGATCACCCTAAACACTCCCTCCCTCAATGCTACTACTGCCAGCAGGACATTTTCAATATAATGCATCTCGGAAGCCACAGAAAAAGGTGGTGTTTTTGTACGGAAAGTGTATCGAATTAGATGTAGCTCATGATTGCAGATTTGCATACTAATCAGCATCAATAAATATTATTTTCATGTACCACTCTTTGTCACTTAGGTTTCAAAGTTGTTTTTCTCTGATTCTTTGGTGGTTCTCTATTTCCATTTGAGTTTCATGCATTTTGTATCGGTTTTTAAAATTGCCCTTCGACTGGAGAACACTATCATACTAATGTTATCTAATCATATGGCAATTTGTATAGTGCACACCAGACAGTGAACGTGTTGGTGTTTTAATAATTAGTTTTAACCCTTACTCAATGTACTGCTCTCATTCTGCTGAGCACAAAAGGAGAAAAGGCAGCTTAGTCCTGCTGGAATTAAATTTTGTGATGTCCCGCAACCCAGGCTAAGACCAAATAGCACCATTTGCCACTGAACTCACTGCTCTGACTTAGCATTATGTGTAATTCTGTTTAACATAGTGTTTCAGCACGTGTCTAGGTCTTTCTACAACACCTGCTCTGCAGGTTAAGTACATATATTGGCTGAGGCGCTATATGGCGGTACTGACTTAGAATGTATGTAAAGTGAAAGCTCCTATTGTTCATTGATAGTGCCCCAAGCTGTATGGCTTTGGTTTGTGTGCTGTGGGATCCAACCACCACAATTTGGGCCATATTTTTTCAGCCCCCTTGCATCCCCTAACGGCACCATTGTAGCGCCGTATTCACGATGCAGTGCACCATGGGGCATGTTAGGGGCAATAGCGTAATTTTTTTAAGCTATTGTAAGGGTATACTGGATTAGCTTAAAACAATTACACTAATCCAGTATAGTGTTAAGAGGCCCATTGAAATCAATGGGAGCCTCATGTTAATGCCTGCTGAAAGCAGGTGTTAAAAATGAGGCTAGAAATGGTGAATTGGAATCTTCTAGTTTCCATTGTGCCATTTTTAGTGACCCTCTACGAGGCAACGCCCCCTTTGAATACAACATGCATATATTATGCATGATGTAATGCAAGGAGTTCACAATGTGGGCAAACCTTGTTTGCGCCACCTTGTAAATATGGTGCTATGACAGTGGCCCGTAAGCATCACATTTCTGCAAATGTGGCGCTAAGAGGCGCAAGGGCCTTGTAAATCTGGCCCTATGATCATGTTGTCTTTGTCTAAGTCGTTTGTCACATCGTGTATATTGTACTTTCTTTGGAAAACATCTTCTGAGTGAGGTGCTGAATGGGTGAGTTTTAAAAGATTCATAAAAAAGAAACAATTTACACACTATGGGTTTTCTCCAGTGATTTGCTAGGATCTCCACTTTAACTGAATTCACAAACATCAAATATACAAATTGTAGAGTTTCATATGTATAACGTCTTCCCTGTATTTACTATGACCGAATAGATCCACAGGAGTACCTATTGTAAAATTTGCTCTTGAATGTGCAACATTTTACTGTTTTGCGCTCCAAAATATCTTTTGTCAAGTTGAGAACTCTGTTACACATTGTTATTGAAATATTGTTATGCTGTATGTTCCGTGTGAGCATGTGGTGGAATATGGTGGCGCAATAAAGGGAGGTGGAGTTCGGGATTCGCAAGGAGTTGTGGAGAGGGGTTGAAGTTGCCAGCTCTCTCTTGCATGTATTCTGTTACCTTTAAAGTCTTCTTTGGATGAGTTTCAGTTTCCCGTGGATGTGTTATCTAGCACATTACCCACTCTAGTCCTCTAAAATCTTCTACTGCTTCCTGTTGTGCATTTGGACTCTTAATCCAACTTTTTTAGAAGTAAATTGACTTGCAAATGGGTCTGGTCATGTTTATGGAAGCTTATAAAGTTACAACATTAATAATCACAAAAAGGTATTGTTGGTGAAGCCCACCCTCTTACTCAATGATCCCCAAATGCTCTAGATGTATCTTTTAAAAAGAGTTGCTCACATTTAGGCAAAATAAATATTCATACTCCCTTTTATTGACTCAGGTCTTAACTACTGTGATTCATTGCACCACAATTTACCAGAGCATCAAATCAAATGTATTCGAAAGGTACAAAATGTGGCACAAAAGCTAATCTTTGGCATGACAATTAACCAGTGGCAGCCATTCTTAAAAACCTTCAATGGCGTTCAGTGGAAAATTAAATATTTTTCCAATTCTGCCCTCAATAATAAATAAATAGAAAGTTTTGACAAATTCCTGCAGGAACAAATTGTGCAATACACTCCAGCATTCAAGTTATGCTCAGCCGAAGAACATCCCATGGTCACTCTTGAGACCACATTAAACACAGTAGGGGATGGTGATTCTCTATGATAGATATGTGCCTGTGCACCACCCACCCAAGAAAGTCATGATGAGACTTGAAACCCACCTATTTTAACCATGACTCCATTATCTCTCTTTCCCTCCCTCAAAATGTAGTTCTATGACTCCTCACCCTGTTTTACATTATACTTAACTACCTATTCCCAATCTTTGATTGCACACACTGGTGACTAGCTGTTTTCAAATGGACACATTTAATGTGGACCACACCTCCCCGCTTGATAATCTCATATTTAAAACTGTCAGTCCCTCTATTGTTCCTTCTCAGTCACAACACTGTTTCTGATCTTCGTTTCTGTAACCAGTTATGACAGGCCCTCCACAATCACATGTACCTAAAGTCTGGGCCTGATGCAGAAATGTCACATTTTTATGCTCTTACTCACATATTCATCTCTGGGAATTCACAAATATTTTACTGGTAGTACATCTGGAAAGAAGTGTTGGTTGCAGCTTTCAAGGTGTACTACCTGAAATGTAATTTGGCTCATGCTATTTCTTCTACGTACATTGGTACTCAGAGTATAACTAGCAAATCAAAAATAATATACACACAGTTCCAAAACACAAGAGGGTTTCTTTCAGACTGATGGTTCCATATTGTATGGAAAATCAATTCATTTGAAGCAAATGCCCTCACTCACCTTCCGGTGACATGCTTCCTTATAGGGCTATACTCCTCGTCAGGCCGGCGCTGCAATGCCTGACGGGCCCCATAGGGGGGCTCTTTGCCGGAGATCTTTTGGGAATAGTGAACAACCGGTCAAAAGTACTTTAAGGATTGGTATAAAGGTAGTTAAAAATGCTTCTTACTATGAATTTATTTTTACATAGTATATCTATTGGGATTTTCTCTTTTTGCATTTCAGGTTAATTACCTTAGCTCACTAACCCTTTTGTTGTAGCTGTGTGTATATTATTTTTGATTTGCTAACTATTGGGGGCCATACACACAGGACCAGGAGTCTTTCCTCCGAATCTCCCATTTATGTCCCTCCTTGTTGTTGTTGTTTGATGACTCAGAGTATAACTCCATGTTAGGTAAATGCAGCCAAATGTACATTTTTTTCTCCAGAGGAAAACATTTTCCTATTGGAGAAAAGTCTTACCCTTCTGCCCTATGAAATTTGGAAGTGTTGCATTCCACTTCCGACACTGGAAAGGGAGATAACCGATGCAGTAATGGAGTAAATCTTTGACCATTTCATGGCCAGAGAGGAATTTATCTTCAGACTCTTGAATTTGCAAGTGTTTGCAAAGTTATCAGGAATATCCCACTCTGCCATTCCCATTTCCCTCCATTTACGTGGGATTTATGCATGCACAATGTTTCACTACTGTGGAGTAATGTTACTCCTGAGTAAAAGGATTTACAAGAGAATGGTCAACTTTCCTGAATACCTTGCACTTGTTGCTCCAGACATTTACATGTCAATTAAACATGTGTTCAAAAAACTTTGCAATGCAGAGAGATATATCCCGATCTGCTATCTCACTGAAGCAATCACCTTCTGATGAGATTGTAAACCTTCAGAAGAAAACATGACAACATAAGACTGTCTCACAAAAGAAGCACCTGTAAATCCAGTAAACATTCAGTATTCTTCCACAAGACAGCAATGTTCTGTGAACCAAAAGAATCTTTGGAACATTCTGAACTCAGAACAGTAACCAAACAGACATGAGTGGTGGAATGCCCCCACTGAAGTAACTAAAACTGGATGAACCTGAGAAAAACAAAGATCATGATATTTAGAAAAGCAAGTTTGAAATCACCCAAACAATGGAAGATTGTGGATCCTGGGTTACAGGTAGTAAAAGATTATGTGGATCCTGTTGAAAATGCTAGAGTAGGGTCATTTTTTTAGTCCATATTGGAAGTCAGGTGACTAAGACCTCCACGTTGGGCTTTTTGCCTTTTTAATGCCATGAGTATGAGCAACGTGTCATCATTATTATGGGTTTAGATATTCAAAAATATGACAAATGTATTTTTATAGTTTGGAATGCACCTCACATAAGCAATTACTATTTGCTGACAATGTGGAAGAAAATATTTAGAGTTCGTATTTTTTTTTAAGGAAGAGTTTATCAATGAAGGTATTTAGAGCTTAAATTGGGATTACAGGACTAAGCATGAGGGTGTATGATCCTATCCTGTTTTACTCCTACACTATGCAACATGCGCTCCACATAGTCTAGTTGCTCAAGATCTAGCAACTGATATATTCTATTATTTTTAAAAAATTAAGAAAGGCAGTGCTTCCACATTAGATGTAGGATTGTTGGTTATAATATCAAAAGTGTCTTCAGTTAATGTAAACACTTGCTTCAAAAAATTACTTAAAATGAGCAGTTTTAAAAAGGATTATAATCACTACTTAAAAATACAGTGGCCACTTCTTGTCTGTCATACAGCAACATTTGACAAAATGTAATTCTACTCAGCCAGCTATATGGAGTCAGAGGTTCGAACATTTTATTTAATCTGTTTAAATATGTGGGCTACTGATTGGAGCAAGTTGCTGTCAACATATTAATAATTCATACAATGAATGTGGTTGTCCATTGAAAATGCAGTTCATATACAAGCTGCCCAGGGCTGGAAACCTTAACAGAGTGATACCTGACACCACCATTTAAAAGACATAAATATGTACAGTAGATGATGAAATCACTTTGTTGCATGAGTCTGATATTGTCAATATTTTTTAGAGATTAACATTTTTTTAAATCTTTGGATTTAAAAAAAAATCTTACTGTATTTATTTTATCAAATGTAAAGCTGTGACTGTGTAATACTTCATCCTTTTGTGGACGGTGATATATTGCTCAAATAAATAAAATAACTAGAGTTCCTAAGTTAGATTTCAAATGTAATCACTTCAAGTTGAAACTAAAACGTGTGATCAATCGAAAGCCTTCTATTCACTCCACTGTACCATTCATTTCAGATAATTAAGATAGATCATCTCCTAGATGATTGTGCTTGAATTGATTTGAAACACATAAGTATGCGGAACAGAAGATGAGGCTAAGGACAACTGATCTTCTCCGAGAAACTGAAAGGAGGTGAAAGAAGAATTCTACAAATGAACACTGGAAAATACGACCGTAATTCAAAGTCCTCATCACATTTAGGGCCGTGATTTAATTTCCCATGCCGTGAAACCCTGGCGAACAGCGATCATATAAAGAAATCAAGCATAATAACAATTTCTATGTCTTTATTAAAAGTAAGACGTTTCATCCTAGTAGCTCCAGAAAATGTAATTTGGACACCGAAGAACACCCATGTTCTCAACCTTTATTCTCAAATTAATACCGAAAAGTCTTTGCCATGACTGCAGATGTGTCACAGTCTTCCGCTCTCCATCTGTGGACGTTAATGTCAGATGTCACTAACGAGAATAGGAACCTATCTTTCAGATCACGGAGGCAATTTCTGGACCCGCAAAAATGATCAGAAGTCAGGCTCATAGTTCCTCATCTCTTCGGCCAGCAAATCGAATCTTTTTACGCAATTTTGCTCAGATTTGCTCCGTAATCCGTCTGAACTATATATTTCCTGTGCCTGTGTGGTTTTACTTGCACAAAGGGACTTTTATTATTTTCGCATCATGGCCATCAAACTTCAGGATACTTGCACAGATTAAAATAATCACACGACCCACGCACAGAAAACATAAATGCTGTATTCCATGGAGCACCATACTTGGTTCTTTTTTAATCTAAAACAGCTTGCAAGATGAGTACAACGGTTTTGCAACAGGGGGCAGACACCAACAGCGTCATCGAGTAGCTACTGCCAGGCAGAAAATAATTCATAATTATTGATAAGCTTTTGTGGTGGAAATAATGGCATTTCTACCGGAACAAAATGTCTATTTCTTTTTTGAGGCAACGTTCAACACAGCACACTCTGTGGCACTCTTCCAGTCCCCATTTAGGAACTAGAGAACAGGCTGCAGCTGTTTCTCATGCATGGGTGTGCCAGTTCGATGGTGTATAATCATATTTGCATAAAGATAATAAAAGAAGGTGTTATAGAACAGAGCTAAGCCGATGGTTTCGCAATGAATTGGAGGTAATTTCAGACTAATGGAGCATAATTTGTTAAGGAATTCTTTGCGGCGTTGATGACTTTGAATTTGTAATTACAGGACAACGCCTACTGTGGCTTTCGAGGTTGGACAAAGCACACCTGAGGGGTCGAGCCCCGCACCGGGCGGATCTCGGGGTGCCACAGAAGACAGGTGTTTCGTCAGACTTTAGCCACCTAGTTTAACACCTGCAACACATTAAGTGCCGCAGCGGCGCTAATGAAGACCAGGTGCCCCGCGCTATTCTCAACCGGGGCCTGGCAGGATGCGCGCTGCTTGCGTCTTTCTGAGCCCCCAGCATGCGTAGCCTGCGAAATGAGACCTCGAGGGCTGTCGTAATTATATTTTCTTTTCAATCACTCGAGGGAGGGAAACGCTGAAGATAATTAGAATAACCGCAATTCTATTTTTCGAGTCGTAAAAAACAACGGAGCCCACTACATCTTGAATTAATAAGTAGGTATTCAGTGCTGGCTTTTCAATGCCAATCAAACCCTCCTTGCCTTTCACTTTTTTTGGGCAGTTGTTATTGCTGAAGATATATTGAGACATTTTTCTCGTTCTCAGCACACTTCTTATTGATGAAGCTATATGAAGACTTTTGGAAACTGGTGTATAACTTGACAATCCACCAGTTTAACAATGTTTGTAACATTGTGGGCCAAATCTAGGTTTGCAAACTTTGTATCCTACTTTTTAATTTTTCTATATATCTCAATTTTTGTGCAATGCACTGTGGATAAAGTGATGTCGGCCACCTCCACAATGTGGAGGGGTCCTTTTGTCTCCCATATCTCACATATGTCCCTTGGGATTGGGGTCGAATTGAGGCCCCCTGAAAGGTTGGGACGGGCGGTGGGGGGGGGGCTGAAAAGTTGGGGACAACATGCGGCCCACGGGTGTCAGGGACTTGTGTTCACCCCTGCTGTGAAAGTGGCAACAGAGACCAGGATCTTTCTTTTAGTGAATTAGGATGCGGTTCCTAAAGCATTGTAGCTAGTCCTTGAATAACACATTCTATACATTATAAAATGATCACATACGCTGCTAAAATGTTCTTTCTTTCTCAGGAATTTCGGTGCCTCTAATGCCCTACAAATCGTTTCAAGCAGCAGTAGATAAGGCAACCTGTCATGGTTTGGGGATTTTTTTCCTGGATTTTCAATCCTTTGTTGTTGGAATACATGTGTTTTGTTATAAAGACTGGTCTTAACTTATAACGCATGAACTTCAAGATGCTTTAAGAAGTTAATGAGTTAATAGTTCCCTGCATCTGAAGACCTTACTCGTGCCCCTCCAGTAGCTCATGTAGTTGTTCTCTTGTAATACTTCCCTATAGGATGCCTTTTTAGTAGCAGGCTATATCTGCCATTAACGGTGCACTCCAGTGTTATAACAAGAGAGTGGGACTTTAATGGCTGGTATGGACCAGCTATGGCCTGCTACAAGGCTATTAGACCGTTCCACTCCATAAGAGTGAAATGTCCTAATTAAAAACAAAGCCTCTTGGGATACAGAAGGGGTTTAAAAATTCCTTGCAGCACCAAAGACTGTTTTACAGCTCTTACTGTGAATTTTCAACAATCACAGCCATCTGAGAGAGCGTAGTTTAAACATTACCTATTTTAGATGTGAAATGCTTATATTAACAACGCTAATATTATTCATTGAAACGTATTTTAAACGTGGAGAATTTTTCACATGCATAAACTAATGTCGACTGTAAGGAATAATTGCTTGAATTATGACTAATTGAATATATTAATACGTACGATAATTGCATTTTATTAGAATCAATAAGCCTTAAGTTAGCGTGAGTTGAAAACTAGCTGTGTAGCTCTCATATTAAAGCATATTTTTCTGTTTCTCCAGTGTGCTGACTTGCAAAAGGCCATGACCCAGCATTTGTTTTTTTTCTCCGCTTATTGTATCATTGACCGTTATATTCTCATCCGCATGCTAGTTGCTTTAGGATAAAGTTGCACGCTTTGCAACAAAATATGGACACTTTCAAGGATACTGAACCACGGAAAAGAGAGCTCTTGACCCGAAGAACGTGCCAGAAAATGAAGTAACCCCGGATATGCCACCTACGAAAGACGTCAATTATGAAGACCAATCAGAAGGATGTAAATTATCGTAGAATGACAAATGCATTACTTAATGTATAATTTGATAGGTTACAGATAGTGGGGTGTAGTGACTATCCAATAGAATTTTGGGGGAATGTATTACGAAAAAGGGATAAAAACCCATAACACAAGAGACTCGAGAGCATTAGGTAGGGAATGATATCGATTGCATCCAGAAACTCTGTCACTCTATTTGGTGACTTGAGACTTAGACAAAACCATCCACACCCATAGACTGCCCCATTACACTTTCTTCCTTATGAGGGAAGTGTCCTCTGCCCATAGACTAGATAGACTGACGGCGATCTAACTGATGTCCTGAAGACGAAGACTGATCGTGTATGCTGACCTATTCCGAGGAGGGTAAATTATGTTGTTGCTATTGAAATTCACTTATTTTCCTTTTCTTTCTAGGTACCAACTGCTGTGTATTTTTGATTAGAGACCTTAGTTAGATGTTTTCCAAATTGATGTTCTAAATTGTTTTGCATGAAGTCCAACATGCTGATGCTAATTGTGGTTAGATGAGGCATTTCATCTTGACTGACATGACTGACGTGACTGACGTGGTGCTATGCTGAACTAAACATATATGAGGTTTTATGCGTTTAGATCTGTTTATCTTCATATTGCCATCTTATGCCTGTGATCTTTGCATTATTACTACATTGTGACTATGCTATTTTGCTTCTTGGTTCTGAGATTAATACATTTGCTATTAGATTGTAATCAATAGGGAATAAAATTCACAAAACTTCAATAAGCTGTGGTTATTCATGACTGAAAGGTCATGGTTGCGCCGAAGGTTTAACTAATGTCTAAAGTGAAATATATTGTGGTGATATATGTTGACAATATTATTGATATATTGATTGATATATTGATCAGTTATCTCGTCTTACGGTGTCTCACCACTGGGTCCAAAGATTCATCGGCCTAAAACGAGTCCTGATGTGTATAAATTAACATAGAAGGACGCGTTAACAGTTCTGGTAGCAGAGCGACGGTTTGGCCCTTGGGGGCCCTAGGACGGAGTTTCATTGTTTAATTTGTTTTTCTGTGATAATGCAATTTGGAGAGATGATGGGTTGCTAAGTTCGCCATGGCTTTCCCGGGATCTCGGAGCCTGCCTAAATGAATTGGGAATGTTCTCGGCGCCATAGTGTGTGTGGTTAGGGTCTTTGCGCTTGCTTAGGTTATGCATCTTGCAGGTGGTTGTGAAACTTTTGTGTGTATTTAGGCCAAATTAAGTGTTGTTTAGCAGGAGTAGGCGTACTCCACAGTATGAGAGTAGGGAAGTTGGCATACTTCATGTGAATGTAGCGCTTCTTGCTCAAAATTATCCACGTGGTTGGCTGTCGTGTACGGACCTGTTGAGGTCTAAGACTCCGGAATATGATGATAAATGTGGTTATGTTGTAATCTGTGCGGGTTAATAGGTCGATCGGGTGTGGTTGACAAGTCGAGTTTGAGTTACATGCATGTATGAAACCTTTGATGGAGATTTGACAAATTCTAAAGTGCACTAGAAGGAGTCATTGACAAGTCGAGAGTAGAATTTGCAGGTCGAATTCTGCTTGCGTATGCGGGAACTGAGAAGGAGAGAGTAGCGGCCGAGGCTTCAAGTGAAATCTCTGTAAAGTTCTGAAGCAAATGTGTTACCCTCCCTGTAGTAAACCGACAGATTTGTGTTGTCATTTTAAGGTGCTCGCAATAATTCGCATTAGTTTGTATGAGTTGTAGGGGTCAGTGAAGAGTGGACAAGCCGCAAGACTTTGTCAGCTGCAGTGTGTGTGAGTATGACGTCAGTGGTGCCGCGCTAAGATAGGTCAGATGCCGAGAGGGGTCGCGCACGGATTGGCTGCCGTCCGTGAGAGGCAATAGGTTGAGAAAGGGCAGGTGAAGAGTGTCCTGGGAACTAAGCCATTTCTGATTAAATACGAAATAAAGTATCGCAAAAATGAATTTTGAAAAGGCATTCAAAAGCTCTCTAAAAGGAGATGTATATATTGTAGCAACTGATGGGGAACCTACACCACCTGAGGGTACTCCGGCTTACATGGTGATGGAAGAGAAAGGTGTCGCACCTTGTTTATGGATGAAACAGTGGCGCAAATTAACGGAAAAAGAAGGGTGTTTAGCGTTTCCAGAGCATGGGACATTTAATCCAAAGGTACTAGAAAATCTGAGGTGGATGTTAAGTACACAGAAGCCACCTCCGAGACCAGCACAATACGAGGCCTTAGCGATTTGGGACTTCATGGCTCTTAGACACAGACAAGAAAGGTTTCAGAGAAGGCTGAGAAGGGCAGAAAAATCATATGCAGAAGCTAGGTGGGACAATGAGAACAAAATGAGGAGAAGGGGAATCGTAGATGGGTTGAAGTTATTCCCAGCAATAACCCAGGGAGAAGAGACACAGGGAAAGAAAGCCTCTTGTAAAACCGACAAAGATTCTGGCAAAACTAAAGAAAATAAGAGGTCCTGGGAAGAGGAAGATGATTCAGATGATGAGGAATTTATGGATAGATTGTTACACGATCGTCCGCCACCGTATGCGGTGAGCGACAGCGCTCCAAGCACTAGCTTGGATCCTGGGAACCAGACGCAGGAGAAGGGAGTTACTGATACGGTACAGACTAGCGATACAACTTTGATACAGAATGGTGTCAGTGTACCCACTGCACCAGACTTGCCGATACAGTTGCAGCCTCCACCGCAGATAAAGAGAATTTACCCTGATGTTCCAGTGCTTGAGACTACTACGAACTTGATAGTGCCGCCAGACCCGATATACACAAAGCCAAAGTTAATACAGATTGAATCAACCCCGAAGCTAGTGTCTCAACCGCCACAGCTGATACCTGGGTATAACCCTGTAGCGGGACCACCGTTAGTACCTGTACCGGGTACACTGGAGCAGACCTATGGTGTTGCGGCTCCAAGAAGTCTGGGTTCAGGTCAGACACCTGCCGCCATATCGTTACCTATTACTGTTGTTCCCCCAGTGCCATTATATGCGCAAGATAAAACAGGGACGTGTGATCAGGGAGTTATGACTCAGGAAGCAATAAGAGGAGGGCCTATGAGAACTCCACAGATAATGGCCCGGGAGAGCAAGTTAATGAGCCACTGAGACCCTTGATGGACCTTAGTCCAGTAGGGGCACCTCTCGAAGCAATGCGTCAAGCAGGGTTGGGAGTTTTAACTCCCCAAACCATGAGTACAAATACTTCACACTCTCCAATGATACATGCAGGGAACATTTCACTGCAGGGTTTTACAGTACAACAGTTAAATGAGTGGTTAGAGAAAACTTCTACCTCACAAAAGACTACAGTAACCACACTTGAACCTGAAAAAGAAAAACAAGACGAATACTTGAATATTGTACGACTAGGGAGTGAAGCTGCTGAGTTGGTGGAAGTAACAATGGGAGTAAATTGGTTGGAATCATACACTGAGGCAGAATTGAGATACTTATGTCCCAAGATTACCAAAGAGGTAGGCAAAGTACATCAGAGATTAGCGAATTTGGCAGACAAATACAATATCGATATCGGAAATACTAAACATTTGAAAAGAAGTTACAGATTAGATTTTGATTCCAAAGATTTTGAACACATGAGATCTGCAGGCATGAAGGCACACCTGAGAGAACTGTTGCAAAGTGCACAGATTTGGGGTGCATTGGAGAAATGGGAAGGCTGATGGGCAAAGAAAAGAGATAAGGGAAAGGGAGATAGTCCAGGGTCCAATGAAGTTAGGACCACACCTAATCTGGATTCAGTAAAAATCTTACCTATGAGAGAGACAGCTGGTGGTGTTTTAGTGCATGTGCCATGGACTAGAGGAGACATTTTATCCTTTACGAATGATTATCCTAGGCTAAGAGAGAAGCCGATCGAGTGGTATCAACAGACGGACAGGTTCGTGAAGCTTGCAAAGTGTCTCTGGGAAGACTTGAATACTTTGTTTGAGATCATTGTTCCGCCGGATTTGTGGCTCGAGTGCAAGAGAGGGGTAGATTGGCCCACAAAGGAGCCGGCAAGAGATAAGGTGACTGGAGCACCTTCAGAAGAGGTGATGAAATATTATCATAAAGTAATTGAGTTCTTGAAACAAAAGGTGTCGGCGAAGGTGACCGATTGGCAGAAAATCGACCGGACCTCTCAAGAGGTGAAGGAGTCAATACATGCGTATTACGAGAGATTATTGAAAGCATTCAAACATTACAGTGGTACTGAGACTATCGAACCGAAGGACATGAATCACCTTGTGTTTAAAAAGGGTAACGTGTCCTGTTGAAGAGGAACTTGAAGTTTCCGGTACAACAACTTCAGAAAGAGAAGTCTCAGAGTCAGAGATCAGTCTAGAAGGAACTGAGACTACTGGAGAGCCCACTGAGAACAGCCTTGTCCCTCAAACTGTCAATGAGTTCGAGAGAGGTGACAGAGTGCCTATCTCAGTCGAGGCAGCAGGAGAACTAAGCCAAGTAGAGGTTCTCCCAGAAGTAGACGAGTACGGGTTAGAGTCCGAACTCAGCATAGAACCAGAAGACGAAAGAGAAGGAGAAACTGTAGATACAAATCGAAACGTGTCAGAGTCTCCTGAACCAGTTGCAGGTCCGTCAAGAGAAAACACCATATCACAAGAGGAGGGTGCTGTCCAACGTTCTGAAGGAAAACATCGAACAAAGACACATAGAGGCGATAATTGGCCAGACAAGTCGCATTCTAAAATAAGAGAGATATCGAATGACACAATAATAGAAGAAAGTGATACTTCACAAGCAGATGATCTGAGTGAAGGAGAGCAACAAGGTGAACGAAGGTTAAAAAGAAAGAGAATAGCCAACAGAAGATATACAGGTCCTGAATGGGCATATGCTACAACCTCTGAATGGCAACAAGAGTTCTTAGCATTCTGTTTTGATCGAGAAGTACCAGGCCAATACTACGGTACCTGAAGATATTCAAAGGGAAAACTCGACTGAAATTGAATTTGCGAAAGCTGAAAAGAGAAAGAGACTTTAGAAACTACTGGAAGTGACACTAAAACCGGATTTGACTTTAAAGAAACCTAATTATGACAAGCTGCTAACCGGAATTGGGGAAAAAGGGTCCTGGAGTGAGTGAAGACGCTGTAATATACGCAAATATTTTTTTTTTTTCTTTTTCTTTTTCCCTCAAGTTGATTGTTGATCTGCTATTCTGATTCTATACAAACATGGCTTACAGTAGCAAAGGAAGTAAGGTGTGTGGTTGGTTAGGTCTTATAATAGGTGTTGTATGTGCAGTAATGATTGTGGGAGTGATTGTGGGAATGCCATGGAGAGAGAAAGAAAGTATTAATGCAACTTTGAAACCTGAAACTACCACTACTAAACTATCACCGTGGGAGAGATGTGAGCAAGACGCAAGACATATGCATGAGGGAACTAATGCAAAAGGGGAACTTTCTACTAACGTCTTCTATCGCTTATTAAATGAGTATGTGGAAACTATGGATGCGAAAGATTGTTATGTATGTACTAAAATCCCTTCATCTGTGCAGGAGGGAGTTACTTATCATGGCCTCCCTCTTACTTATGGAATTAGTTGCAGTTTGTTATTAACAAGATTCTATAATCAAGAGCATGTGCAGTACTTTTATTCAAACTTAGATGTTGTGTTTTCTTTTGTGCCTGTGATTGAATTCCTAAATAAATTAGCTAAAGAGCATGATATTAAAATAGTTAGAGGATTCTTTGAGCCAACACTTACATTTGGAACTGCTTATGCACATCGCAATAATTTGACTTGCTTATTATCTCCTGTAGAGAAAAGCTTTTTAGATCACACAGATGATAGATGCAAAGCACTGAAAGAAAGGTTAGAAAAAGGACTAGAAAAACGTACTTATGCAAATGATTATGCTTACACTGCAATCAAAACGCAAGGTAAACTAGCTATAGATGCATTACACGTAGGTAGGCTCTGTATATATAGACCAAAATCTGATCAAGACAATTTGTTTGTAGGTACGAGTGAATGTAGGCATGTGTTTTTGTTTCAGAGTAAATGGACCTTCGTGTTAAATGGACAAGATCCAGCGATCCCTGGAATTTATTATATTTGTGGACTAAATGCGTATTACCGTCTCCCTAAGGGATGGTATGGGACTTGTTATTTGGGAATAGTATTTCCAAAGATATACCAGATTGATGACTTAAAACAAATACCTAAAACGTCTGAATTACAACATCCTAGACAAAAACGAGAATCAGTGGCGGCTGTCGTTGGTGATATATTTGGAGCCATAATCCCATCAGTGGGGGTTATCTTAAATTCTATGAAAATTAAAAAGTTGTCTACTATTGTGGATAACATGCTGACAAATTTTACAGGAGCCATACTTCTGATGGATACTGAACTTGCTGCAGAAAGAGCTATGACTCTTCAAAATCAGCTTGCTTTAGACATTCTTTTAGCAAAGAGTGGAGGTGTTTGCAAAATGCTGAATGAGCGTCATTGTTGCTCATTTATACCAGATAATAGTAAGAAAATTAGAAGCATGCTTACTAACCTTACCAGAGATAGTACAGATTTGAAGGATTTGAAAGAACCTGGTGTTTGGGAGAAATTTGGGAAAGGAATTGCCCGAGTGGGAAGCTGGTTTACCAACATTTGGAATGGGGTACTTGCAAAAATTATGATGGGTCTATTAATTGTTTTAATTTGTCTATTAGGATTATGGGGGGCATGTAAAATCAATGACAAAGTGAAAAGAAATTGGACTAAAAGAACCAGAAGAAATGAAGAAAGGGAAAGAGAGAAAATGTTCAATGAAATATGGGAAAGCTCACATAAAGGGCAAGATGTTGAAATGCGTATTATGCGCAAGGTGAAAAATTAAGATCAAAGAGAAAGATTTTGTGATGATGAGCGTCATCAGAGGAGGGACTGAGAGAGCGTAGTTTAAACATTACCTATTTTAGATGTGAAATGCTTATATTAACAACGCTAATATCATTCATTGAAACGTATTTTAAACGTGGAGAATTTTTCACATGAATAAACTAATGTCGACTGTAAGGAATAATTGCTTGAATTATGACTAATTGAATATATTAATACGTACGATAATTGCATTTTATTAGAATCCATAAGCCTTAAGTTAGCGTGAGTTGAAAACTAGCTGTGTAGCTCTCATATTAAAGCATATTTTTCTGTTTCTCCAGTGTGCTGACTTGCAAAAGGCCATGACCCAGCATTTGTTCTTTTTCTCCGCTTATTGTATCATTGACCGTTATATTCTCATCCGCATGCTAGTTGCTTTAGGATAAAGTTGCACGCTTTGCAACAAAATATGGACACTTTCAAGGATACTGAACCACGGAAAAGAGAACTCTTGACCCGAAGAACGTGCCAGAAAATGAAGTAACCCCGGATATGCCACCTACGAAAGACGTCAATTATAAAGACCAATCAGAAGGATGTAAAATATCGTAGAATGACAAATGCATTACTTAATGTATAATTTGATAGGTTACAGATAGTGGGGTGTAGTGACTATCCAATAGAATTTTGGGGGAATGTATTACGAAAAAGGGATTAAAACCCATAACACAAGAGACTCGAGAGCATTAGGTAGGGAATGATATCGATTGCATTAGGTAGGGAATGATATCGATTGATATCGACAGAAACTCTGTCATTCTATTTGGTGACTTGAGACTTAGACAAAACCATCCACACCCATAGACTGCCCCATTACACTTTCTTCCTTATGAGGGAAGTGTCCTCTGCCCATAGACTAGATAGACTGACGGCGATCTAACTGATGTCCTGAAGACGAAGACTGATCCTGTATGCTGACCTATTCCGAGGAGGGTAAATTATGTTGTTGCTATTGAAATTCACTTATTTGCCTTTTCTTTCTAGGTACCAACTGCTGTGTATTTTTGATTAGAGACCTTAGTTAGATGTTTTCCAAATTGATGTTCTAACTTGTTTTGCATTAAGTTCAACATGCTGATGCTAATTGTGGTTAGATGAGGCATTTCATCTTGACTGACGTGACTGACGTGACTGACGTGGTGCTATGCTGAACTAAACATATATGAGGTTTTATGCGTTTAGATTTGTTTATCTTCATATTGCCATCTTATGCCTGTGATCTTTGCATTATTACTACATTGTGACTATGCTATTTTGCTTCTTGGTTCTGAGATTAATACATTTGCTATTAGATTGTAATCAATAGGGAATAAAATTCACAAAACTTCAATAAGGTGTGGTTATTCATGACTGAAAGGTCATGGTTGCGCCGAAGGTTTAACTAATGTCTAAAGTGAAATATATTGTGGTGATATATGTTGACAATATTATTGATATATTGATTGATATATTGATCAGTTATCTCGTCTTACGGTGTCTCACCACTGGGTCCAAAGATTCATCGGCCTAAAACGAGTCCTGATGTGTATAAATTAACATAGAAGGACGCGTTAACACATCCATAGGGCCACAGCTATTAACTTTAGAAAATTAACAGAGATTGCTGTGAAAGGAAGCTGAAGTCATCCTCTGGCTCTCCCTTACTCAGCCAAAGTGGGTAGACGCAGGTGCTGGACAGAATTCCCTCCTCCCTCCTTCCAAGGCTCCTAGGGGGGATGCTTCTGCATGTCCTGGTCCACAGCCTCTGCCTCTCTCTTTCCCCTTGCCAAGTTCACATATCCTGGAGAGGTAGGGACAAGGGAGAGTCAGAAGTGATGGATTGGATAAATGTGATGTTGAAACAAGCAGGTCTATCCCAGCATTCATAGCAGTGTTCTCTTTCATTGTCTTCATTAGAGCTCTCAACATTCCAATGTTTGAATAAATATTTAGAATGTTCTCCTATCTCCCAGAGTATGGCTGAACTGGAAGACATGCTGCTGGGGGGAAATAGAATCATTCACTTTGCTATGCAGAATATTCTTGAAGCAGATATGCTAATTAGAAATTATTAATAAATGTTTATATGTTATGATTAACAAAAGTTCATAGAGAAATTAATTGTAATGAAAATAATGTGCACGTTTGAAAATGTGCCCACTGAGAATGGCAGCCAATTATACGAAAGTTGTACTAAAATGATTAAAAATACGTGAAATAATGAAAACAAAATGTAATAATAATGTAGTAATTTGCCATATTGAGATGTATAACCTATGTTTTGCATTATATTGTAGAGTTAACTTAGCCGAAGTTGTGGCCTAGTTGCTAGGCCTCATGCAGAAGCTGAATTATTAGAGCATGCTGGAGGAAAGCGACTGTGTTAAACTAACCTTGACTGCTTGTGTTAATAAATTCTGCTTTGCTAGAGTTTTCTGCTATGTACCGATGGACAGGAGATGATGGAACTAAAATTGTCACAATTTGGCGTAAGGCAGACTCAATGTACTTTACCAGGACTCAAACAATAGAAGCACTGACTAGAGAAGAAGATGCAACATTTTCCATACCTGATGAGCCGGATGATGAGGACATCGTACAGTGAACCAATCAATGAACTGAGAACGTTGAAATGTTAGAATTCATAGATTTGTAAAAATAAAATTATTGGTTAGGGTAATAACTGGTGATTGACTGACCAATTAGGAATTGGGGGATGGACTGGAAAACCTTAATAAAAAGTCATGACAAGGGGCAAAAACTTCAGATGAGATGCGGGATGAGATGCGATGATCAGATGTGAGGGGTGAAATGCTGATGCCAGAAGACGCGATTTGAGATTCTGTTATTGGTCTCATGCGCTGAGAGCCTGGATGGGTTGCTGATCAATTGATGACCTGAAGACGAAGACTGACTTTGTTGCTTATCCATTCCGTGGATAGGTAGCTATGACAATGTGACTGATTCATTTTGTGCCTTTTCTTCTAGGTACCAACTGCGCTGTTTTTGTTTTTCTCTTAGCTAAATGTTTTCTAAATTCACGTTTCTAAATTGTTTTTGCATGAAGTCCCACATGCTAAATGCTAATCTGGGTTAGGTAGAATTCTTTGGGTGACGTT
The DNA here is from genome assembly GCF_031143425.1 of Pleurodeles waltl. NCBI lineage: Eukaryota > Metazoa > Chordata > Amphibia > Caudata > Salamandridae > Pleurodeles > Pleurodeles waltl. Next base: position 321,534,404 of record NC_090437.1, read on the forward strand.
GACAGTGACAGTGACAAATGATTGATGAACTGATTGCTGAACTCTGCTATTGATGTTGACATATTCATCTTTGTTGGCTTATGCTAAGGCATTAGAGTATATATTTTCTCAAGTTCTGATTAGATTGTGTTATTGGTGGTCGCTAATAAACTAATTCTGGGCTGATTGAATAAAGTTTGAGTCAACCTTATGCACTAGAACTGTAACTAATAGGGAAATAAAAATTGTTAAAAAGTATATTGAGTTGTGGTTATTCATGAAATGTTGATATAATTGTCTAATAATTAATGATTCTCCTAGTGGTTATTAATGGGTCATATGGAATATTGATAACATTGGTCACTACATGGCTAGGATACTCCATGCGATCCAAAAGGTTAATCGGCCTATACGCGTCCCCTTGTAAGTTTACTTACTAAGGACCAGGCGCGCTAGCAATATGCTCATGCAAACGTTTCTTATTTCTGCTGCTACAAATTTCCAAAATACCAGGCTCTGAAAACATTACTTTTCATGTTTTTTTAATGACATTTTTGGTAGTTTGCACTTGTTTTCAAATAGGAGCCTAATTATGTGGTCTGATTTACAGAATAACTTATTTTAGAATTATTTAACCTTTAAGTTGTTAAAAAGTATACAGATTAATATATTATAAAAACAATATTTTTAATCATTTCTTTAAATTGAACTCACAATAAAAATATTTTGAAGCCATTGGACATCCATGCAGGTAGAAAAATCTACTGAAAATAGAAAATGAGAAAACATTAAATTTCCAAAGAGCAATTTATTTGGAGAGTCTCGCCACCCTTTGGAGTTCTGCTGTATTTGTTTTAAATAGCTTCTTGCACCCCTAAAAAACGACTCCAATACATTTAAATGGAAGATTTAAAAAAAAAACTTTTTTAGGTGTCAAATTGTAACTATTTTAAAACTGAGATGACATTAGGCCACAGAAAGGAAGTGTACCCTGACTAAACAGCAGTGGAAAGGGGATATTGGACATAAGTGGGGATCTCTCTCATTAAATATTTGAATTACATTTAAAATATATTATGCCTTCAATACATAAAAGCATGTCTCCCCTCACATTTTTCAAAACTATGTTATGTCTTAAATACTTAAAAAGATATTTGCCCTCAATTTTTTAAACCAGCTGGTTTCACATCTACATTAACAACTCAGTGATCATTTACTTTAGTCTTCTTCATTTGAAAGGCTTTAAAATCTACAGCTCGGATTCCAGTAGAATTATATTCAAGAGTGCCTCACATTTGTCTTCAATGTAAAATGTTAGCATTCTAGTTGTTCATTAGAACCTTGCGGTGAAGATACAAAGAACATTTTGGAGTAAACTGACAGACTACTGTTAGTAGTACATGTTTCATTCAGTATGCTAGCCTTTTTCTGTCATGGCTAAGGATGCTGTTTGAGAGTTTATAAAAAAATGTACCCTTGTATTAGCTTTTTGGAGCATAGACCATAATTTCCTTCACATAATGTAACCTCCTATTCCAATCCAGAAGTGCCTCGCATTGTCACGGAAATAGAATGTTAGCACTTTAGCTGTTCAGTAAAACTCTGCAGTGAAGTTGCAATAGAACATTAGGACATTAACTGACAGAGTGCTGCTTCTGTTGCAAGTAGATGTTTTACTCAGCATGTTAGAGATTTGTCTCATACAGCTCAGGAAGGTATTTGTTCTTTTATAGACAATGAACCCTTATTTTAGCTTCTGGAGCACCTTCCATAATTACCATGCGTCAATCATGAGAGAAAAACTTTTACTCTCATGTATGGTCCATTAAATTCCGGAAGAGAGATCCGCCTTTTTCACCTGTTAAAATCACCTCAAAACTCACCACACTTCTTAAAATTACTAAAACACCACCAACAGTGATTTATATTGTGACTGAAAACTGCCATACCCTTTTAGAATGCTTTTTTGTGTGCAGGCTTCACTGCAATATATTTTAGTGAGGCAAAAATGGCAGAGAGGTATCATAAACAAAACCAATAAGTCCCATGAAGAACACACCCTCTAACAAATGATTTTGTGAACTTCACCCAAATTGATTTTCAGTAGCAATATTTTTCAAGGGAGTTACACTCCCAGGTACTTAGTGATCGAGGGGAGAGTTGGGCCCTCAGCTTTGTCTCATGCTCTCTGATCCCCACCTGACATTTACTATGTACAAGTGCCTCTCTCCTAAATTATATTTCCTAATTAATTCCCCTGTCTTCTTGTAGTCCTCTGTAGTACACTTATGTTCGAAACCTTCTCTTTTAGCAGTTCCCTTTTCTCAGACCCGCATTGGCAACTTGTTTCTACATGCCTAATTCTGATGGGACTAAAAACCGTCAGTAATGACCTGCTTTGTAAAAAAAAAGCATTGAAGGACCTTTTTTTCATTTCACTTATGCCTCATCTGGTTATTTTGCACAAAACAATACCAGCAGCATCAAATAAAAAACTTGGTGAAAGATCCCAGGACTCTGTCTGTTTTCATTCCAGATTCAGACCGAATTCCCTTACTGACAAGCTGCAAGATGGACAGCATGCAAGTAGTTAGTCTCGTTCCTTTGTGGCTATTTTAAGTTTATAGCCTAAATAATTTATTAAATGGTCAGTGTTATATATGGACACAGTGTGCAATTAAAATGAATCAATTTCAATTTCAGTTATGATGTGAGCTGCTCGTTAGCACTGATTTCCATGTTTTTCTTTCAATATTACACTTAGACCAATGACAAACACTTTCTTTCATTTGAATGCGAATCACGCCCAAATTCCTGCTGTTCTTCATGGTTCTCCAATATTTATGAACTTTACAGAAGCCAGTAGGGTGGTCTGGACATTCTGTAAATTTGACACTTTCCTAGTCGGGTGCAGGCTAGGGGCTGCTTCAAGGGCAGGATGAGCTTACCTGACCGGATGAAAGCTACAACTCCCATGGCTTCATTCCACTCATGGCTTCATCCTCTGTGGGCTGGGCTTAAACGTTTTTGCCAGGGCTGAATTTGGTTTCCGGTCCGACCTTATATAGGGCAGCTTAAATGAAATAAAAATGAAATTTTAATATTTGAGGATGATGAGGATCTGCAGAATAGAGCCTCAACTCTATGATCCGTTGCTACTCACATCCCTATGGTTGAAGACCATGGATTCTGTTTAAGGAGCAGATATCACTTATCCCTCAGGCCAGGGCTGTTTCCAAGTGCTGTTTCTTTCACATGAAAATGTTTCATGGTCTCCACACATTAAATTATGCTGCACCCCCAGTTTTACTCTGTTATTTATTCAGGAACGTGTTCAGTTAAGCTACATTATCAATTATTTAGCTGTTTGTTTGATGCTCACACACTCTATTAGTGTCATGCTTTATCATCAGAACTCATCATGGTCCTTAAAAACTAGGATGGGCTCAGCCATATTCCAAGGAACACTTTGAGATATTGTGGAAGGAGATTTTAGAAGGATAAAAATGCCTCGAGATACCCTGGTATCCCTTTATTATTGAGAATTACAGGCAAAGGTAAAAATATGAATTATATGTGTTTCCAGTGGGGTTAGTATGTTTCCACCTGTCTCATTGACATGTTTCAGCCTTTCACAGTGGCCTCTTAGGGCCCTGGGTTTTCATCAGTGCATTACAATTTTTATTGTATAGTCCTGTCCCTAATGTTGGTGTGAGAACAAGAAGAAACAAATACATATGTTCATGCAGTCTTACTTTGTCTCACGAGTCTAGCACCTCTTAGTGCCCTAAATATTATGTCTATTTGCCTATTTGTTAGGAAGGCAGACCCGTCATGCCCCTATAGCCACACTTCCATCATAGGTGCCATGTCACCTTTTAACTTACTTATGTCCCACTGTTTTCCCACTTGCGATCAATTGATCCTTAAACTTGATTGAACCTGTTCTTGAATAAGTGACAAAGGGTCAAACTGGGGGCTCAGGATAAATTAATATGTGGCGTTCTGTATTGAGAGAAAGATTTTTCCTGCTCTTGTCACAAAGATTAGATGTAGTTCTTGCTCCCTTCCTTCTTAGATTCTATAGTCATATAACTCAGGAGGTTTCAATGAGATAGGTGCTGCATAGTTTTCTTGCTCATTTGATGTTCTCTCAAAAAGCTTTCATCAGTGTAATCACTTCACAGATTGCAAAAACAGAAATACAATTCTGAAGCCCTCTCTCAGGACATGCTGTTGATGAGGAATTTTGGATGATGCTCAAAAGGAAGAGAATGATTGGCCGTTGTATTCTATGCAAAGTGTTTTCTAACGTAGTTTCACAAATATTGTCACTTTTAGCTCTTGATCTGGGACACAACCAAAACTTTGTAAGAGAATAAGAAAATATTGTTTATGGTAGGAAAACTGTGCAAGGATGTCAGTCATTTCTCTGAATCTGGAAGGATAGCCTGAAGAATTGTAGCCACGTCTGAAAGGAACGCTGTTGAATCAAGAAAGTTGATACATTCATCCAGAAACTGAACCTTTATTCACAAACCAACAGAGCTGTCTAGTTCTTAATAGTGACACCATTAGGAATAGAGCGTATGTCATTTAACCCATTGAGGTGTTGATAATTAGAACTTTCACATGCATTGTAAATATTATAGGTGATGGCAGGTATAATAGATGTATGTATTAGTTTGCACACGAGAAATGTTTGAATGGATTTAAAGCTATAATGTGATAATTGTTTAGTTTAGACCTTCCCAAAATAAAGCAATATTTTCACCAGAAAGCTGTTTTCTTGGGGTATGCCAAGATACTCTCCTCCAACTGTAAAATCCATGGCGGGCCTCCTGAGGTGTATAAAATGCTTCATTTTTGTAAACATTTCACAATATTTATGAAATATGCGATCTAGTGTCATAGCTATTTGAAATTCTGCAACATGTCATAACTCGGGCGGGATTGCAAATCCAAGAAAACCGACAACCATGATAGTGTGGAAAAGACTGCTTTAATGAAACAGGTGCACACGCTTAAAATACATAACCTTGGCACTATGCCTTACATACAAACCTCATAACCTGGACTCAACATACATCATCATAACGATTCATCCTCCCCCCTCCCCTAAGTAACCTCTTTACAACCACAAACCCAATCACCACTCTCATCACTCAAACTCTCCGCACCCAATCATTGTGCATACCCCCCTTCTAATATTTTATTCTATTCATAATCTCCCCAGCCCCCTTAAAACTCTACTGGGTCTCAATGTGAGCAACATTTCTTGCCATTACTTTCACTTGCATAGCCAACCAGCAGTGCACCTGCTCATCAACAGCAACAAGAAGCCTAACCCTACCCCTGGGCCCCGATTCAACCAAAACCGTATAATCCACCAACAGAACAAAATGTTCCCAAAAACCCCCACCAAGACCACCAACCATGCCCTCAAACTTAAAAATAGGGAAGAAGGCTGGGGACAAACTAGTCTAGTCCGTGAGCCAGCCAGTGTGACACCTCAACTAAAACAGCAACTCACACTGCATGGCCTAACCCTAAAAAGGGTACTTGTCCCTTCCACAGCACCCTCCAGCCAATCCTTCCTCCTGCTTCCCCTGGACACTACCACCTGCCCTAGAATCTAGGGGGCGGGGCAGGACACTCTGCCCACCCCACCAAAACCATATTGGGTGGGATGGCGCAGTCAAGACAACCGACAACCATGATAGTGTGAATAGGGCTGATTTAATGAAACAGGTGTACAAGCTTAAAATACACAACCTTAATGCTATGCCTTACATACAACCGAATCACCAATCACATCATTCAAATTCCCTGCATCCAATCACCGTGAATATACACCACTGCTGGTTTCTTATTCCATTCATACCCCCTCCCGAAACCTCAACTGGATCTCAACATCACCAACATTTCTTGCCATAACTTTTGCCTTGTGTAGCCAAACGCCACCAGAAAAACCACCAAGAAAACATCTACATCCTTAGTGGTATATGAAGCAGTCCTAGCAATACACACCTCACCTGCATCAAAAATAAATCAACACCAAAAGTGATAGATTCACTCCATCATTCCTAAAAACGCCACTGACTCATACTTGATATCGGTGTGTTCCAGGAAACCTACCCCTCTGTCTCACAAAACTTTCTGAGCTCCCTGTTTGCTTTCCTTTTCACCCTGTCAATGGTCCCCCACTTTCTGTCCACCTGCCAGACTCACTTGGGCATAAACTCCATCCACACTATGGTGGTATCAGACTATAAACTTTTGATCTCAGACAAGTCCGCTCTAATTGACTTTAAAAGTGCCAGTCCTTTTATCTGCAGTAAATCATTCTTGCCCAAATGCAAAAGCAATATATCTGGGCAGGAATGACCCCAAATTAACAAATTCACTGTGGGTAACAATTCATGCCATCGCATGCCTCCTTTTCAAAATCACTTCAGCTGATCCTCTGTGTCCAGAAATCTGAGTGGCTTGCCACCTCACTTTGTTTCAGCATGCCGGACCACCCGCTTCACGAACAAATGCCCACAAATGCAAACCTCTATGTAGCCTTTCCCCAGGCCTGCAATGCAACCTAGGATGAAAAACAGCAGCATTAATGCAGGTTGTGGAAAACCCATCCTGAGCGCAAATAGCGCTGATAACAGTCTGACCTCCATCTCCCACCATGCCTGATTTCTGCAGCAGTCCCTCCCCTGCGCTCTGCCTCCAACACCATACCAATAAGAAAGGAATGCATACCAAAGTCCTGTGGTGGGTAGGCTAAAGCACCCAAAACCTTTCTCAGAACCCCCTAAGCCTGAGAACCTGTCCCTGTCTGCATGCTTAAAAACTTCCCTATCTCCCATGCTGTGCCTACTTAAAGCAGTCCGCCATGTATAAGGACAAATACACACATCCGGATAAGCCCTCATCTTAACGCAGGAGCCCCCACCTAACTGCTCCATCTTAGATTAAAGAATCCACTCTTGTACCACCTCATAGAGAATCTGAACAGTGAACTCCCAGCCTCGCTTTAGAAACCAATACCTCAGTCACCCAAAAAGCTCCAAAAAACAACCAGACATAATCACTGAAAAACAAAGAGCCTCTAACTCACCAAACAAATTCTCAGAAACATGCCTACCACTTGCTTCAAAATGTCCAAGGTGATTGGTCGCTGCACCCTTGCACCAGTGCCCCTTTCTCTTGCCCAACCCTCCAAAATCTGCCTACGCGTTTCCCATGCTGATGGCTCATATCCCCAGAACAACTTCCTGTAAATGCAACTCCTGCTAACTTACCAGCAATTGTCCCAAGTGGCAAACCTTCGACAATCAAAGACATAATGAAATGCACCACCTCATTTCTTCTGGCCACAACTCCATTCATGCCACTCCTTTGCACAGCCCCGGACTGCAACAACTCTTCCTACATGAGCTCATATCTTTTATGAGTAGAGCCAAGGATAGGCTGTGTCACCGTCTCTCACCTGTGGCCCACAGATGGACCAGCATCACTGTCTTCATCTTGTCAGCCCATGGTGCAAGCCCACAGAACTTGGTCCACTGAAAACTAGGGAGCATTGGCCATTTTATTGCCCCCTCCCACAATGTGCTTGGCTCTGAAAGTCACATTTGCATGCAGGCATTCCAAAACATAAATTCTCAACACATGCTGAACCTTCTGGTCTTTAGATGACTGCTGATGCACAATTTTGACCACAGCAAAATTGTCCACATTGAACAGAATGGTCTTATTTGCAAAATGATGTCTCCAAAGAGAGTCTGTCAACAGAAGTGGAAAGGAAAGAACTTAAGGAAGGCTATGCTGCACCCCATATTTTTCAAATTTTCAGGCCACTCCTCAGCACACATTGTGCTCTGTCAAAAATGCCAAAGCCATGGTAAGCCGCTGCATCAGAAAACAGCCCGACAGGCCACTCCACCTGTTTTCCCAAACCAGCCATGGGAATTCCATTTCATTCGCTCAGAAAGACTCTTCAAACTCTCAAATCCTTCTTGAGCTCTGCCTTCAGCTGATCCCTGTTGTGCAGTAGAGAATCCCCCAGCAAAGACCTCGTCAGATGCTGATAACATGTTCTGCTTGCTCTTACTGACCTACAAGCAAAACATAGATGACCTATTAGGACCTGAACCTCCTTCACCTGAACTTTGGTCTTCGACAACATCCTGTCATCCAACTCTGAACACTTTGCCTCTTATCCTCTGGCAATCTAATCTCCATCCTAGAAGAATCCAACTCAGTGCCAAAAAGGTAATCATCTGAACTGGCCCAACCATCTTCTCCAGTGTCAAAGGAATGGCAACTTCCCACATCAACTCCTGAAAAAGCAATAAACCTTCCTCGCAGTCTAGAGACTCTGGGGCACCCACCAAGAAGAAATCATCCATGTAATGCATCATGACCTTCTTTTCCACCACATGCATGAACAACCTCTGTAGAAAAGAACAAAAAAGCTCAAACAAGGAACATGAGATCAAACAATCCTTGCGTAAAGCCTTGTCCACAAAAACTTTACCCCAAAATGCACACCTAACAGTTCATAGTCCTCAGAATGCGTAGGCAGCAACTGAAAATCCGATTTGACATCACATTTTGCCTGAACCTACTCTGACCATATCTGTTCACCAACTGAATGGCCATATTCACAGAAGCATAGCACACCCTACTGCCCTCCTATGGGATACAATCATTCACTGGCAGTCCTCTTGGTCATGACAAATGCTGAATCAGCCAAAACTCATCTGGCTCTTTCTTGGGCACCGCACCAATCAGGGAAACCCACAAATTCTATAAAGGTTAGTCATCAAATGGCCCTTACATCTTCCCTGTTCTCACCTCCTTCAACAATTAGTTCTACACCAATTCTTCATTACCTTTGACAGACTTTTGGTTGTTTGCCCATCTCCACACCCTTGCACCTTCGCAACACAGCTGAAAACCAAATGCTTGTAACAGCAAACCCCTCTCCCTCTCTGTGCCTAACTGCTGAAGTCAGTATTATAAGCCTTTCCACCTCAACTTGCATATATGCTCTTGCCCATGGGACTGTGACCACCTCTACCTCTATCTCTGTTGCTGTCACCCTGCCACTGCCCAGCTGAGCCACCTTGTTGTCCGAAAGCAGCCCTTTGTGACCCACACTGCATGAGCATGTGCTTCCCTCCACATTTTGAGCATTCATGCCAATATTTGCAACACTCTTGCAAATAATGGTGCCTTTTATAGGACCAACAAGCTCCCCCACTACCCCCCGTCCCTTTCCTGCTGCACCCATCTCTATAAGGATGAGACACCCTCGCAAGGACTTGAAGATCACCATCCACCCGCTCACTGTGTAGGTCGAAGGGGCTGGCTGTTCAGGCATCATTTCCTGGAGTAGAAGCTCATTGTCCAGCTGCCTCTAAATCCCATCCGCATCCTCCACTAGCATAGCCTAAAATTCCTCATCATATCGCACTCAAAGCCTCCCACCAAAGGTAATTTGAGCCTTCCGGATGACATCAAGATACTTGAACAATGCTGCTCATGATATTTCTCACATGCTGACATAGATAAGAAAAGCCACCGCCCAATTTTCAACATTCACTGGTAATTTAGGCCAACATGACAGCTCATTTTCTTCCTCTTTTAAACCCTCTTTCACCCATATGTCCCTATGCATCAACTTGTAAATCTCAATGTATTCACCCTTCCAATTGCGCTTTTTCATCTAGAACATCAAATGTACCTTGAAAGGCTTAGTAAATCCCATATATGGGAGCTTTTTGAACTTTATCCCCTTACTCTCCTTCTTGCCCACTTCGCTCTCCTCCCCAGACTCCAATACCATCTCTTGCAGCTTCTCATTCTTTCCCTCTTTCCCTTTGTTTTACTCTGGCACAACCCATCAGTAGCTGTACCTTGGTCTTGCACATACCCTCTGATTAGCAAAGAACTGAGTTCTTTGCCTTCCAAACCCCCAGCTTTCACCTCCACTTCCACAATCTCAGCAGTGTTCCCCACACAAGGCTTCTTACCTGACCTCAAGGTCGGCACCTGCTCCAAAGCCGTACTTTGTTTTGCCTGCCTTTCTCTGTCTATTTGGCCACTGCCCATGGGGCTGCCACCTCAGGTAACGGCTGTTGTAACACTCCTAAACTCCCCCTCTGGTTAGCCTCCTTGTGCCCATGAGGAAGCTCATGAAGCGTCGTCCACCAAGTATGCTTCTGCATTTTATCTTCCACAATTTCCCTTTCCTCCAAATCCTCTTCATCATAGTCTAATTCAATGCCATCCTCCCAAACATAACATCCATTGCCCCCGCTCATACCAGGCACTTCCCCATCTCCAATGCCACCATCACGAAATTGCTCATTGTTAAGCTCCTGATAGAGATTCTGTTCAGGCAAGGCTGATGCAGACACAATCCCTGCCATTCCTAAACATGGTCGAATGCAGTCTCAGAGCTGGACGCAAGAACGCAAGCTCTGACTTCAGACAGGGACCACCAAGTCACACCAGCCCCTTCGGCTGTCCAGAAACTCCCAGTGACGTCGTACTTAGCTCACTCACCTGGCTGGCCGTAAACTGTCCCTGAACTGTTTGCTCCTTAAACACCATGGGGCTTATCCAGACACCAAACCCACCACTCCAGCACACCCTGCTGGAGTTCCTCACTCCCCACCCAATCCACAGACCGAGCTTTAGGGACAGGAACCCTCTCCTGACAAATGCTACCCATCTGGTTCTGAAATATCCCAGGATTAATAATTACTTGCACTTCTCCTCCTCTCATGGAGTCTCCCTTTGAGCTCCCAACCTGACCTCATCTCACCCGAACCACCTTCAAAATGCTCTGCATACCCCTGCAAGGGTACTTCATTGCTGCATGTGGGCCCTAAAACCGCCCCTCCTGCCTTTCTTGCCACCTCCACACTAGGCCTTGACAAAGAGGCATGATGCTGCATCATGCGATGCTACAGGACCTCCCTGTGTAATCATTTGGGACCTGCCTGTGCAGACTAGATAAGTGCAAGGGCAGGCCCAGATCATTGCTGCCTTGCCACCCTGCATCAGAGATGCCGATACCACAACTGACCGAAAGGGGTCAGTGCACTCTCCGGGTGTACAAGGTCAATGCCGGAGGCCCCAAGTCAGGGCACTCCAGCCACAGCCTCTCACTCCTGCACATTGCTTGCTGGACCTCAGGCTGCAAACAAGAACGAGGTCCCATACTGCAGCTCCACTTGCCTCCTCTGCACCCATATTACACTCGCCACCAGGAGATGGGGGGCATTTTACTTCACCAGCCTATTTCTCTCTGCAACGGCAGTGCAGCAAGGCAACTCGGCCCAAGAAGGCCAGCCCATTACATGCATCCCTTCCACAGCTCTCAGCCTACCTACCATCTTAAGGAAGTGAAATGGTAAGGAAGTGAAATTACTTCTTAATGGGGGGAGCAGTCCATTACCGCTGCTGCTCCCCCCCCCCGACTTCTTCCTGGGCTTTCCAACAGAGGGCCTATAAATCAGTCCTGCCTGCTTGCTGCCGTGTAATCAAGCTTGCTTCACCTCATCATCAAAAGCCATGGTAAAGGGAAAACTCATAACCCCAATGCCGCAACTTGGACAGACAAAATACTCTAGCCCTTGCCAGCCGATCTGGCACATCGCTTAAAATGGCACCTCACACCGTGTGGATTAACCTCATAAAGGGTACCTGTCTCCTTCCCTGCGCTCTCCAGGCAATCATGCTGCCCTCTTCTCCTGGACACTAGCACCTGCTTAAGAATTCTGGAGGGCAGGGCATTCTGCCCACCCCCAAAACCTTAGTCAGTTATGGAAGTCACTTCAAAATAAAATGGCCTCCTCCTGGTACTAGTCTCTGATAGGAACTTATGTTTTTCTGATTTTTGTTTATCTGCAGCACTTAGTGGCCATTTTGGATCTTGATACTTACAATAAACAGCATATTCCATAGTCCACTCAATTGATGAGTGCTATGACAATCATTCTCCTAACTTTTTAATGCCTGTTAACTAGGAGCAAGGGCAAATATGTACATGACAGAGGAGAAACAATTATTCAAAAAGTGCAAAAATAAATACTATGTGCCCGATGAAAATTAAGTGAGGCTTGCTGACTTTAAAAAAGCCTGGATATCTTTCAGTATTTGAATAACACAATAATAATAATAACAATAATAATGATAACAATAATAATAAAGTCTCAAAGCATTGGTACAGGTGTAAATATTGCTCTGATTAACAGTACTTTTTTTGGAGGATAAAATGCAGCATACTACTGAAAGCAACTACTACAACTGCATTTTATTTTATTCTGAGAGACATATAGTGAATGGCTACCCATAGGTCTCCCAGGGCTGAACAGTCAGCAGTGCAGTGAGGAACATGAGCAGGAGAGCTAATGGTTTAACAGCCAGGTTTTCAAAGCCTTATGAAAGAAGCATTCATGGACCATGTGCAGCAATTTCAATGGAAGATGTTAGAAATTGGGTTTCTGGTTGGCTAGGGTATGCACCTAAGCCAGGCAGAACCCACCCACTCTAGTCAGGGCAAGGGAGTTACACGTCCAAGATAACCCCTGCTCACCCCCCTCGGTAGCTTGGCACGAGCAGTCAGGCCTAACCCGGAGGCAATGTGTAAAGCATTTGCACAACACACAACACACGTGAAGCTAAATGTACACCACAAAGTAAACACAACACTGAGCTATGTAAAAATAAACTGTTTTGCACAAAACATAATTAGACCAACATTACACGTTAGTAATACCGTGCTACCTTAGCAGTTGTCAGAACATTACACAAGTTTCTAATACTCTGCAAGAATAAGCAGTTGTCACATTAAAACACGTAAGTATACTGCAACACAAGCAGTAGTCATGAATTACCATAAAGAATTCTATGCACTTGTCATGAATACCTCGTAAATACCCATAAAAGGAACATTAGAGAATATATCAGCATGTCATGCCCATAGAAGGAACATCAGCACATATATGTAATGTCACCAAAGCAGGTAAGAAACCTGTAAACCCCCCAAGGTCCATACTAGGCTCCTGAAGCCAATATCTCCTAAAAAAGTACCTGTTTTTGTGAAGAAGAGGAACTCCTCGTGCTTAGAAGCAGAGCATGGGGGGCCCTCGGTGCTCCTGTGTGCATAACGGGGTCCACGTGGTGCTCCTGGGGGAGAGGGGCGGTCAACACCCTCTCCATGCGATAAACGGGCCCCTCCTGGGGCCCACGATCTTGGTGGGGGCCTGCCTCGGCCTCCGCACACCCTGCACGCGGGGTGGGGGCCAGGCAAGGCCCAACAGGCAGTTATGGGCAGAAAGGAAGGGGGCCTCCGTCGAGATCTCCCTTTCCCCGTTTCTAGAGAAATGTGCCCGGTTAAAGAAGAAAGGAGCGTCCTGCCCCTACGGCAGAGACCAGGGGAAAGGGGCGTTTCCGTCACCTTCCCTCGAGTCCTGTGGTTCGGATCTGGAGATCGGACCCCTTCTGGGGCCCGAGAAGACACTCGCCCGCACCCGATGTGGTGCGCGAGTGTTTGTAACTGGTTCCCGGGCCGCCGCCTTGATCCAAGGAGAGTAGAAGGCAGCTGGTGTCCCGGGGGCGCTCCAAAGAGCGGACCGTGCCCCGGGGGCGCCAATAGGAGCACGCTTGCTCTGCTTTCCTTTTTCTCTTGCCCCGGGGACACTAGGAGGTGCACGATCCTCGCGCTTCAGGATAATCAGACACCCGGGGTGCAGCAGTGATTCTGGGGCAACTAAAAAGCGCTTTTCAAAGCGCAAAGGCCTGATTTGCAGCCCAGGTGGCGGCGGTCATTTTCCTGGACACAAAGAGTGCTACAACTGCACTACTTCAGCAACGCAGCACTCCTTGTGCTAGAAATACGTTTTACAGAGGTCAGGGGCCACAGCACCTTGCCTCTGGAGACAACAAGATAAGGTGCCCAGGGCTGGCGAACCCAGCTATAGGCCAGCACACAAGGGGATGCTAGCAGTGGCAGTTTCTCCTAGTGACCAAGCTGGTCACAGGTCAGCACAGCAGCAGCAGTCCAAGGTGGTCCTGGTGAGTCCTCTCGACAGCGCCCTGTCCAGCTCCAGGTAAGGTTCCTGGAGTCCCAAGAATGTCCAAAATGATGTCTAAATTGTGGGTAAAATTCCCCTGTACTAATACTAGGTTCACAGTGTGTTTTGCAATGAGGAGGAGAGGGGGTTCCAACCAGTTACAACTGGTTCTGGGAGTGCCCTTTCGCTCCTCCAGCACAGGCTCCAAACATCAGTGGGGGGTAAACGACCCTATTGTGCGAGGCCAGGGCACAGCCTTTTCAAATGCAGGTGTGCCCCGCCTCTCCCTTCTCTTATCCCAGGAAGGCTATACAATATGTAGATGCACCTCTGTGACACCTCCACCCTCCTTGTGTACAGGCTGTCTGAAAAGTATGCCCAAAGCCCCAACTGTCAGTCTGCCCAGACGTGGATTGGAGGAAACCTGCAAAACACCAGAGTCATAAGCACAGATAAATGCGCACTTTCTAGAAGTTGCATTTTTGTGATAATAATAAAAAATGCACCTACACCAGTAAGCAGCATTTCTCATCACTATCACAACCATACCAAACATGCCTACGCTACCCCTCATAAATCAGACAGTACTCCTTACACATAAGGCATGGCATTTCTAATGCAATCCTATGAGAAGGCAGAACTCACAGCAGTGAGACACCAAGTTAGGCTGTTTGTCACTACCAGGACAGGCCACGCAACCTGGCACATGTCCTGTCTTCTACATACATGGCACCCTGCCCATAGGGCTAGCTAAGGCGTATCTTAGGGGTGACTTACATGTAGTAAAAGGGGTAAACTTAGATGCCAGGTCCCTGTGCCAGAAAACTGCGCACACAGACTGCAAGCCTGAGATAGGTTTGACAGGCTATTTCAGCGGGTGGTGCAAGCAGCGCTGCAGGCCCACTAGTAGCATTTAATTTACAGGCCCTGGGTATAGGGATACCACTTTACAAGGGACTTACAGGTAAATTAAAATATGCCAATTAGGTATGAGCCAATCATACCAATTTTGTAAGGGAGAGCACATGCACTTTAGCACTGGTTAGCAGTGAAAAAGTGCTCAGAGTCAAAACGCCAGCCAACAAAGGTCAGAAAAATAAGGAGGCAAAAGGCAAAAAGTCTGGGGAATGACCCTGTAAAAGGGCCAGGTCCATCAAAAGGGTTTTCCATAGTTTCAGGGCCAGGTGACAGAAGGAACTGCAGCCCCAGGAGGATCTCTCAAACTTGGGGACCAGAAGCAGGAAAGCTGGGGAGGATCTTAGTTGCCTCCCAGGCATGTAGGGTGTGGTCTTTCTTATAAAGGGCTCTTTGTATGATACACAAGGCTTTAAATTGCACCTGCTGCTTCACGGGAAGCCAATGAAGCTCTTTCAAAGCAATATTTACTGATGATTGCCTTGAAAGAGGTTCATGAGGAGGCGAGCTGTGGCATTTTGAGTGACTTGTAATCTTTTAGTAACATAATAAGGGGAACCAAGACACAGGGCATTTCTGTAATCGATCCAGGAGGCAAAGAGGATCAAACAATCAATCAATCATACATTTGTAAAGCACGCTACTCACCCGCTAGAGTCTCAAGGCACTGAAAAGTGGGGGGGGGGGAGGATCTGGATGATGATTCTTTTTGCCAAAAAAAAGGAAAACGAATCACTACCTTTCATAGTAACCTGAGAATCCCTTAACAATTAGCAGCAAAATGCTTTGCCTGATCTTCAATGGTGAGCCCGTGTCAATCCACATGCCAAGACCCTTTATCGGAAGCTTGGAACTGGGTAAGTTCTCCAGCTGGACAGGGCCAGAGGTGAGGGAGCACCTACTAAGGGTGTTACCCAGTATCATCGACCTCATTTTTGTCTTTGTTCAGTTTGAGTTTGCAATTGACCAACCAACTGTCTTCTTCCTGGAGACAGGAAGAAAGGCTGGGGTGGGAGTAACTGGTGGTAAGAGAGATTGAAATCACTAGCTGACTATCATGAACATATGAGACTATTGAAAGCCAATAAGAGTGAACAATTTTGGCTAATAGGTGCATGCAAATATTAAAAAGAGTGGGGCTCAGAGAGGATCCCTCAGGCACCCCACAGCTTATAGGTATCGTGTTAGAGTAAATGGCATGACCAAGGACCTGAAAGGTTTTCTAGAAGGAGGAGAGTTATTTTGAAGCACGGCCTTCAATGCCATCTTCCACTATGTGTTGAAGAAGGGTGGCATGATCCACCATGTTGAAGGCCACACTGAGATCTAAACAAATGATTGTGGCTGAACCTCCTTGCACCAACAACAATCTAGCTTCCTCTGTTGCTACCAGCTGAGCTGTTTCCGTACTATGTTGTGGTTGAAACTGCGGCGGCTCCTCCTCTATGGGGGAGGAGTTTTACCCCCCGCCAACAGCAACAACTGCAAAACTTTAAAAATAAAATGATAATAAACAATGGGGCAGGGCCATGTGTGGATGACAGGAAGGGAGGGAGAACAGTGTGCCCTCCCCTCAGTGCGCATGTGTCTTTGGCCGACCATCTAAGGATGCCAAACACACATGCGCATTGATTTCTTGCCAACCCGAGCTGTGTAGCTGGGTTGGAGACAGCAGGCCCCGGCTCCCAGTCTAAGTGCAAAGTGTGGGTGCTCAGGCCAAACCCAATGCTGCTTTCATGCTGTCAGCAGCATGAGAGCAGCAATAGGATTGGCCACAGGGCAGTCTAGGAGCCTGTGCCTTGTGAAACAAGAAGAGAGGCGCTGCGGATGCAGCGAGATTCAGGTTAGTTTATTTTTTTTATTTTTTGTTTGTTTTACCCCCCCACCTTCCCCACCCGCCTGCCATCCTGCCGCTTTACCCCGTTGCCAGCTGCGACTGGGTCGAAACCCCATTTGAGTGGGGTGGAAGATCTGGTTGGATCTGAAGCAACAAAATGAAATGAAAAAAAACACCTACTGGCAAACAAACTTGTACTCATTTGTTTTCAAACAATACCAGCAGAAGACACAAAAATGTAACGTAGAATGCACGAGGGCCAGATTTCTAAAATACTCTTGTTGATGCACATACATGCAATAAATGTTTACTTTACGAAAATGTACATTTTAAAACAAGAAGGAATTTAAAATGGACACATGTTCACACAGAGAACCTCTCTTCTATGGCAATACATTTTAATTCCCTGGAGTTTATAACAGCTTAATAGGAAACAATGCCTTTGAAAAAGGCAAGTCATTTTGCAAGCCTAAGATCTCAGCGTGCCCCATTCTCATTAGCTGATACTTTCACGTTTTCTCCTGGCATAATATTGCTTTCAAATCAGTGTTTTTAGCAATAGAAAAAACACATGACAGTCCCAACGTTGAAATACTCAAAGCACTGAAAGTCGTTGAACTCCATGCTTGGAAAAAACACCAGCCCAATCAATGGATCAATGTCTGTGGCTTAGAATGAGCGTTTTTACAGCCAATGAGCACCGGAAGTCTTTGGGGGTACTTAGCAGCCTCCTGTCAGATCATGCAATATTTATGGCATCATTTATTACAGTTGTACTGAATCTGTCACAGTGCAAGGGGTGATGGGATTTAGCGGGGAGAAATGAGAATGATAGCAGAGGCCAAAGTGAAGGTTAGTGACAGTAGCTAATAGAGATTAAGGCGGGTAGTCACGTGACTTGCAGATAGCAGATGACTTTAATTAAAATCGGTACATTTAATACAGTAACACTCCGTCTGCCATTTCACCCCTAAATTGTTGCCAATTGAGACTCGATGCTTACTGAAAACTGACAGCCTCAAACGTAAAGTTCTACATTCAAAAATCCGTCCTAATCAGAAACGCCCAATACTTTTCTCTTTTTAAGACATCGGATAAACATTTTAATCGAGAAAACTTGATCCCATTAGGTTGAAGAGGCGACTGATGGTCCGAGACGCTGTAGGTTTCCTAGTACTCCTAGGTTCCAATTCGTGTACATCTTATGAACCCTACTTAAGTTCGACTCAGGTTATCATCATACTACCGCTTTGTACCTATACTTATTTGTTCTGCAATGTTATCCCTAATTTTGAAAGTCATGTCATTTATTGACCTTGAATGTCGACTTTCTGTTTGGTTCACAACTTGCTCAACACGCTGAAGCCTGTCCGGGTCGGATTTGTGCTTAATAAAACAAACTTCTAGTAAATAAAAATATGTAAATATACCGTATCTTTTGCTAGGTAATGAAGTAATTCAGTGTAAAAGCTACCGTTACTTATGGAGTTGCTTGTTTTCCCGTTAGGATTCTTCCGTGGCGTTGTATGAACACATAAAAAGTAGCATTAATAAATGTAATAGCTTTCTCCTTGCCCAAAAATCTCTCAAACATCCAGACATTGACAAAGACACAGCTGATGAGCTTTGGGGAAAAGGGTTGTCTACTCTTTTACAGTAGCATACAAGTCACATCTTTCACATGTGCACGTTCCACTCTTCTCTGAGCCTGTTTAAGAACAGATTTAGAAACTGTCTATATGATGTGCATACATTCCAATGAAGTGCCATTTTAGAGCCCGAATACATAGTTATAAATGAAACAACTAATAAAACAAATATGAGTGTTTCCTACTATTTGTATGAAGTCGCTTGGAAGACTTTTTGCAGGCTTAGGAGGTCCAGAAGCCCTAATGCTCAGTGTTCTACTTTGCACATTTTCTAAGATCGGAATCTCGTTTTCAACCTTGGCAAGGGAAGTAGGATTTTGTGAGAATAATAGAGCTAGTATTGTATACATGAATTATAACTTCCACTCAAGGCCATTCAGTGCTTCCTTGAGGGGAAGATCCTGACACCCACACAGATAAGGTTTTGCTGAGAACAAGATGTTTCTGTCACATTGTCTTACTGCATTGATTACATTGAAAGTTGTTGTATATACAGTAGGTCGATATTACAATAATTATATTTCTTAGCTCCATCTGGCTGTTTTCTAGTGAGAGGCCTGGTCATTTAAAATGGCAGTTTTCTGTGATCTTTTGCTTTCCTGCCTACTATTTTGCATTAAAGGCTAGATTAACTCTAGGCTTCCTAATGTTATGTGTTATGTTTATGTCAAATTTCTGCATATTCATGCTTTGACATCATTGTGCCATGGTTCCGCACAATGTACGAGGAATTAGCATCAATAACCCGGAGAAAGTGTTATGCTAGTATGAACGTCATCATGTTATGAATGTACACATTATGTCATAAATTACCACTTGTCAGAAATCCAAATGTATAGGGGGCCCGAGGCAATCGGAAGTTACTAGACCCCAATTGTTACAATGGAAGCGTTTTGCCTGGTGTCCTTGGGTGACTGACTTTGGACCATCAAATTTGGGTCCATGTAACATTTGATCCTCAGAATAACAGGTCACAGCTGTCCATGGCTGACTCAGGGAAGTGCTGCAGATCAGAAATTCAAGCTCAAAAAATCAATGCTGTGCCAGTGCTTTTAATTTAAAAATGTGAAAGTACTTTTTTATACACATAACTAAATACTATGCACAGAATGACAAATACATACAAGCTTTCAATGAGATTAACACATTTGAATGTCCAGGTTCAAATCACCTAGCCTAAAGTTTAATCGGAAGGATCAATTAACCCCAAAAGCCATGACTGTTCCAGTTACCACTGAGGAATTAAATAATAATTTCAATGCCAGCAGGACCTAACCAAGAAGACCATCAATAGCCCTCTACAGTCTTATGGCAATTACCTATAGCTTTTCCCAATACAAAACATAGACGTAAAGACTTTGTTAGGAGAGTCACAGTTCAAAAGGGAGGCTGTTAAACTCAGCATCCTTGGCGTGGTTTACACCCCTAACATTTTGCCTTCAACCATCCCGTTTGCTGACTTTGTTTTTGCTGGCTGAAGGACTCTGTGCACTTTTCCACTGCTAACCAGTGGTATGTGTGCTCTCTCCTTAAAACATGGTAGAATTGGATTATATCCAATTGGCATATTTAATGTACTTGTACATCCCTAGTAAATTGTCACTACATGTGCCCACAGCCTGTAGAATAAATGCTGCTAGTGGGCTTGCAGCACTGATTGTGCCACCCACTTAAGTAATGCTTTAAACATGCCTCAGGCCTTTCAGTGCAGCCTGTGTGAGTGCAGTTTTAAATTGGACTTTTGACCTTGTAAAATACACCTTTTTTCCAGCCCCAAACCATCCCTTTTAATACATATACCTCACCCCTATGGTAGTCTCTGGACAGCCTCGAGGGCAGGGTGCAATGCATTTGAAAAGTGGGACATGTACTATTTTGTTTTACATGTCCTGGTAATGAAAAACTCTTACATTAATTTTTCAGTACTGCAAGGCCTACATCTCCTGTACAAAAACATTGGAGTTACCTTATTCCATCTAAAAAGCTGTCGTTTTCAATTGGTAACAGAAAACCAGCTCTTTTTGGTGTCTTTGGAATTCTAATGAAAAATTCTAACTTATGTTGAAGTCGGTTCTTAAATTACAATTTTGAAAATAACATTTTTAGAAAGTTGGCATTTTCCTGCTGTACTATTTGATGCCTTCAGCCTGTCTCTTGGTCACTTGACTGAGTGTAGATGGCATTTGGGTTTTGTGTATCCCTCCTAGACAGCCACACACAATAGGGATCGTAGGTGTGCCTGGATCAGTCATCACTGGCAGGATGAAAGGGAAGAGCTGTGCACAGCTCCACTTACATTTGAATAGGCAGTGCACTGCTTTGACACAAAGGGTAGTATACCCCCTGCAGCTAGCCTGGAGCTAGGGAAAGGAAGGCAGGGTACCGGTGCATGCCTCTAGAAGCTTCTCCCATCTTCAAAGGCAAAACTTGTATAAACACTGGACCTTAGACACCAACTCCTCAGTACACTTCTGGACCTGTGGATACTCTGCCAGGAAAATGGACTGCTATGCTGCTGAAAGAACTGTCACTCAGCTGGAGTGCTGCTCTGAAGTAACTGCTACTCAGCTGTGCTGACCTGCTACCCTCTTGCCTGGAAGAGAAGAACTGGACCTGTATCTTTTGAACCCAGGACCCCAGAGTGACTCCAAGGTCCAGTTGGCTGGCCTCCTGACTTGAGCCTCAGCGACAGAAGGCTCCAAAAATCATGATCCCGGCACCTGAACTCTTCCATCTGCGGGTCTACCCTGCTAAGTAGTGACAGTCCAGTCCTGGACCCTTGAAATTAAGCCTAAGGTGCTCTGCCAGCCTCTGTAGCTCCAGCAGAACCAGCGCATTTTCTCTGCTGCACGGAGCAACCCTGGGCAGAACTAACGCATTACTGCTACATGGATTGGACCCACCCCAAAGCCCCAAATCGCATATGCAGCCCACAATCTCTTTGAAACATCCACTGTGCAATGCATCCTTTTCAGAGGCCCTTTCATCCCTTGTTGTGGGCAGCCTTGACAACAAAGCAGGACTGTGCATTGCAGCCTCTCATCCCCTCAGAGCTGATATATCACCCCAACTGCACGATGCATCCTCGATGCTGGACTTTGCATCACAAGCCCACATCAATGGGATCCTTGACGAGGATGCAACCTCACCACACCTCAGAACCATGCTTCAGCTGCCTGATGCACCTTTGACACAGATCCTTGCAATGCTATGCAAATCAGGACTTAAGATACTTTGTTCAGAAGGCCTAACTGTGTCCCTGTAGCTGGCCCACACTCCATCATAGTCGGCCTGAAATTGTGATTTAATTCCGTTCTAGTGCAACCAGATATCTACAGTTACGGCTTTGTGTTTTTTAGTGCTGTTTTTACTAAAATCTTTAAAATTGCATATCTAGTTCTACTGATCAGATTTTTGTTCTTTAGGTCTTGTTTTATTTATTAAACATAACTCTTTTATTCTAACTTGGTGTGGGATCCTTTTAGTCTGGTGTTTTCACTTCACTACTGTTTAAAATGTTACATAAATAATCTACACATGCCTATGGGAAACTTGCACCTTGTTGCAGTACCCCCCCACATTTTGCCTGGTTTCTGGATGCAACTTGGACTGGAGTGCACTGGGATCCTGCTAACAAGGTCTCCCGTGTCAGTGTTCTTTCCCTTACAATTGCAAAGGGATTGATACAATTGGCAACACCTTTAGCTGTCACTGTAAATCCCTAGTGAATGGTACTTAGGTATCCATGGCATGGGGTACTAAGCCCCTGAGGGCAGCAACACAGAGTGTGACACCCTCTAGGGCCATGCATTCAGAAGCACCCAGACTGCCATTGAAGGCTGAGTGTTCTGATGCAATCCTAAAAGACCAACTCAACATGTCTACTACACATTGCACGCTCTATAGATAAGTCACCCTTCTGGCAGGCCTGCCAGCCCTATGGCAGGGTGCACTATATTGTATGTGTGGGCATATATGCATAAGCAACATGCCGCTACTGTGTCCTTTCCAAACCTGGGACATTTTAATGCATGTGCTTGACACTGGTCAATACGAGTTTCACAGTTACATGATGGCTACTCTGAACCATGGGTTATTTGGTATCAAACAACTCATAATAATAAATCAAAACTGGTACCAGGATTGGATTTATTACAAAATGTACCCAGTGGTCACCTTAGAGGTGCCCCCGCAAAAGCTAACTACCCTGGCATGGTTGCAGGCCGGTCACAACCTGCTTACCACCACCAGACAAGATTCTGGAACCCTCGGGTGAGAGATCCTGCTCTCTGGGTCCCAGAACAAAGCCCTTCCTGAGGGAGGTGCAAACACATCCTCCCTCAGGAATGTTCTCTTCCCTGCTAGTGAGCTTCAAAGGGCTGACCGCCCTTAAAACTAGACCCCCAAGCCTGCTGCTAGCTGCAGATGGCTGACCTCATTCCAAAACCCCACTTTTGGTGGAAGCAATGGCAGGAAACCACACAAAGGATAGGAGAAGAGATCATCCCCAACTTGCCCAGCCCCTGGGGTGGTGCATGTGAGCTGACCCCTCTATTTCATTGCCCTCCATCTTGCATCAAAGGAAAGCAGCCAGTCAGGTGTAGGGAAGTGACCTCAGCCCACGGAAGTGGTCACTTAGTGGATGTAGCCACCCTAAGGTAGATGACCCTTGGTCACTACCAGGTACTCCCCTAAATGCCCACTAAATACAACATTTAGTGGGTATCCCTAGACCAAGAAATCAGTTTCAAGGATCAAAGAAGACCAGCAACAAAGAAGACCCAAGGCTCAAGAACTGAAGTCTTGCTGCACAAAAAAGACGCCAAACCCTGCCTGCAGCACCCAGGACTCAACAATCACAGTTGAGGGGTTTCTTGGATATTGGACAGACTCTACAAACCCCCAGAGAACCTCCAGTCTTAAAAAATCACCAAAGATCTCCTTCCAGAGTGAAGGCATCACTTTCCTACAACCCAAGACCAAAGAACCAGTGAAGGCGTCTTAATTGACTAGCTGCTAGCCAAGGAACTGGATGCTGCAGCCAGACAAAACTCCACCAAATGGACCAGGTGGACAAACCCTGCAACTGTGCCAAGTTGGTGGCACTGCGCCCTCCAGTGGCCAAACCGTGCCATAGCCCTAGGTATTGGTCACCTCACGTTGGGCACCAAGAAGGACAGTCCATTCCAGACTGTAAAAGGACCTGGATGAAGCCCCAGTCAAGGGGCTTCAGAAACCACCAGGACCTCCCACCAGAGTGCCCCTGTTGACCTGCAAGCATCCTTCAAAGAGACATACATCCTGCTTCCAAGGGCACCTTTGTGAACAACTCCTGTCTCACCGATTCGCTCTGCATCCAGCCACCCTGTGCCCTGCACCAAAGATCCAACTGTGCCTTAAGGGTCCCCCACCCTTGTGACTTCAACAATCCAAGGGGACCCACTGGACTTAGCCTTAAGTCCACCTGTGCAGCACTTTTCCAAGTGGTCCCTGCAGTGGCCTAGCATCAGCTCCAACAAATTTTTGCAGCTGCTCTTACTGAAACCGGGATCCACCTAACCTTCTGCTCCTGGTCCATAGTGCCCACCAATGACCTTGACATACCTGCAAAAGGAGACATTTGTAAACACACTGCCTGATTTTATATGCATTTTCAAAGTATTTTTTCCATTGATTCCTATGATGCGTAATTACACAGAAAAGACTATTTTTATTAAAACTTCAAAGATTCATAACTAAGAAAGTACATACCAGATTGTAATGATCTTTGTCTTAAAAGTTTCATGAGATCAGATTTTTTTTTTTTAATTGGTCCTGAGTTATTCTTTTGAGTGTGTGATCTCATTTATTGATACTGTGGGTACAACAAATGCTTTGCAATTCTTCAAGATTAGCCTAACTGCTTGAGCAAACTAACATAAAAATTAGAGCATTAGGTGATATAGCTTTTATCTCTGTAAACCAAGGTGTGGTTGCCTGGATCCCCTGCACAGTATGCGTAGCTTTGCACTCTACATAGAGGGCCAGCCTCCTACATTGCCTCTAAGTTAAGCCTGACTGATCTGTGCTAAGCTACCAGAGAGATGAACATACGTTAATTTACGGTTGGCTTGTGCTTCACCTTGGTAAGGATTGTGGTAGCTGCTTGACCAGGGCTCACACACCAGTCAACTCACAACCCAGTTTCTTACATTAGTGATTAACAGTGCGGATCAGGACTTGTGTTTGTGCGGTGTCATTCAGTGATTTTGTGTATACTATCATCCCATATTTAAGACTAATTTGAGTTGGAATTCTCCTTGATTGGCTTCTTTTTTTGTTGTTGTTTTTTTTGTGTTTTTTTTACAAATTCTCTCTCCGACTGGCATGTCTGGAACAACACCTGCAAGAATGGAATTTCAGCTGCCAACATGGATGCTTACACTGCAGCCAAGCTGAAGGAGTTCTGCATAGAGAGGGGCCTTCCAGGCAAGAGCAACACCAGGACAGAGGAGCTCCAAAAGGCACTGAGGGCCTGGGCAGAAGCTCACCAGTCATGGGTTAAAGCCATAGAAGGTAATGATAAGATTGAAGGACAAGGAGAGGACCTTACTGACACGCAGCCTTTAGCTGAGGGGGAAATCTTGACCCCGAGTTCAGACTCCCTGCCAGAGGAGAGATCAGTGTGTTTTCTCACAACCTGTCCCCAGAGGAGCAGGGACAAAAGAAGGCAGATAATAGGGCGTTTAGGCTGAAGATGGTCCAGTTGAGAATGGAAGAGAGGAAACCTGCCCTGGTTGAAAAGAAGGCTGAGAGGGTCTTGGAGGAAAGAAAAATGTTACTAGCTCATGAACTGAGTCTGAAGGAGATGGAACTCAAGGTAAAGCAGACATAGTCCAACAGTGATGGGGTGGCATTTCTACAGTGCTCTCTGGAGACAAGAGGGTCCATATTCCCAACAGTCTGGTGCCTGACTTTGTTTCAGGGAATTACATCGACATATGCTTTGAAGCATATGAGGTGGATTTGCCGATGCATAGGATCCCTGAAGAGGACTGGTGGGCTCCCTCTGGAAGCACATCCCTAGTGAAGTAAGGAGCAACTTACTGACCCTAAATGAGGGAGACAGGATGAGGTTTTCCCACATCAAGGAAACCCTAGTCAGAAAGTATGGCCTTACCCCTTAGAAATACAGGGAGAAGTTTAGGGACAGCCAGAAGCTGCCCAGCAGTCCTGGGTGGATTGGATGGGCTAATTTTGCAAGGCACTGGATGCTTGAGTAAAGGGTAAAAAAATAAAGGATTATCAGGGCCTGTACAATTTCATTGCAAGGGAGCATAAGTTTTTCAGATCTGTGCCAGCCTCTTTTTGACAGTAA
Source organism: Pleurodeles waltl (assembly GCF_031143425.1). Classification (NCBI taxonomy): domain Eukaryota; kingdom Metazoa; phylum Chordata; class Amphibia; order Caudata; family Salamandridae; genus Pleurodeles; species Pleurodeles waltl. The sequence goes on from NC_090437.1 coordinate 321,560,234, forward strand.
GCTCACTGACCCCAGAGAACTTTCTAAGGAGTCAGGCTGTTGGATCAGCATCTGAGTCCACAAAAAGGCATCTGGGGAGATTACCACAAAGATGGGAAGGGTCTTCACCAGAAGAAGGAGGGGGGAGACAAACATAAAACAAAGGAGTTATCTAAAGGTCCCCAAACTAGCACCAAGGGTCAGGACTTCCAGTCCCCATCTGAGAAGAAGAAATGATTCCCTTAAACTAAGGCCCAGATTTATACTTGCTTTGTGCCAAATTTGCGTAATTCTTTTGACTCAAATTCGGCACAAAATTAACTCCAAATTTATACTTTGGAGTTAAAGTCATTTTTTTGCTAGGGGGAAATGACCTTCCATCGATGAGATGCAAGGTAGGCATTCCCGGGTAAAAACTGACGATAGGGCCACATCTATCCCCCGTGCTAAAATTAAGCACGGGGGAAGGGGACCTTAAATAATGGCACTAAACTTGCTTAGCGCCATTATTTAACGCCTGGGTCAGGGCAGGCGTTAGGGGACTTTTGAGCCTATTTCCATGGTCTGAGACCATGGAATGGGCCCACAGGTGCCCTTCCCTGGCACCAGGGACACCCCCACCCACACCAGAGGGATGCCAGAGGATGGAGGACCCATCCTCTTGCAAGTAATATAGGTACAGATAAATAATATATTTTTTTTTAAGTGCCATTGGGTGGGCTGTCTTTACTGAGGCAGGGGTCATGTCCATGGGGGTTGTGCATCAAAGGATGAGGCTAGTCTGGTTAGAGGCATATTTACCAGACTAATGTCATCCTTTGACGCACAATCTCCTGTTCCCCCTATGCCACCCCCACCCAGCTAGCATATTTTTCCATGATGCTAGCCGGGCCTTACCGCCGTCTACCGCCATACCATAAATCTGACGCCCGGCTGGCGTCTTGGGATGGCGCTAGCCGGTGGAATACTTCTTCAAGTTTGCCCAGTTGTACATGAAAAAGTATAAATCAGGGCCTAAGTCCTCTGGGAAGGCACCTCCTAAGTGTGATAATTATCAACAGTTTGGGCACTGGAAGGGAGATGCAAAGTGTCCCAAGATGGCACATCCTCCATTGGTAGACAGACATTGAGGTTAGTAAGTGTAGCGCTTGGGGAGGAGATTGCCCCAGCTAGTGTGGGAGATAGCATAGAGGTTACCCTAGTGTCCGTGGGTAGTGGTACAGAGAACTCACATGCCTACTAACACTAGAAATACAGGCAGTAAATCACCATCAAGGGGCAGATTGTGGATGCTCTGAGAGACACTGGAGCCATCATGACAACTGTCAGATGCCATTTGGTGAACTCAGCACAAGTAGTCACTAATGCATTCCACCAGATATTGCAGTCGACAGTCATGACAGCCAATACCCAGTGAATCTGGGTACCTTTAGTGGTGGGGGTCTTAGGTCCCTTGAGGGTAGCTGTGAGTCTATCTGTGGATTGTCATCTTAACAATGACCTAAAGCACACCATTAGGATGAAGGAGGAGCTCAGATCACACTTGAAGATGTTAGGGTTACCTGAGTGGGTGTGCCTGACCACATGGTTCATGGCTGCCAGAGAGGGTAGTCAGGAGGTTCTGGAGCCTGGAAGAATGCACCAGGTGTCTGCCAAAAAATGAAGGACAGGGTGTGCAGGAAACAAGCTCCTGAAACTTCCATGCTCCAGGAGGAGGCTGAGCCTGAGGGCAACACCCCGGAACATACAAGGGAGGACATTGCCTCCCTGGGAAACCTACCTGAGCTGACCAACTGGCAGCAGGGAGGGATTGCCAATAGGGAGGAGTTCTGCAAGGTGCAGATGGAGTGCCCTACTCTTGAGGGCCTAAAGTGGCAGGCTGAGGCCCACTCAGCTGGGGATACCTCTGGTGATCACCTGATTTACTGAGAAAATGGTCTACAGAGCCTAAGACTGCTAAGCCTGGTGCAACCCATGTGTTGGTGGTCCCCCAGTGCTACAGGGCCTTCCTACTGGAGCTGATTTATGATAGTCTGCTGGCAGGTCCTCTAGGGCAGGACAAGACCTTTGAAAGGCTTGTCATACACTTTTATTGGGCCTGGATGAGAAAGGTCTCACGTTTTCTGTAGGTCATGTCCTACTTTCCAGGCTCATGGCAAGTCAGAAAAAAAGTGAAAGGCTCCCCTGCAGCCATTCCCTGTCATTGGCATTCCCCTTGAACAGGTGGGAATTAACATTGTTGGGCCTTTGAACCCAAAGACAGCTGTTGGCAGCAGGTTCATCCTGGTCTTGGTGGACCATGCCACCCGGTACCCGAAGGCTATACCTCTGAGATCCATGACTACACCAGCAATGACCAGCGCACCAAAAGGGATTTTTACTCGCCAAGGAGGTTGTATCAGACCAAGGTACTAACTTCATGTCAGTGTACATGAAGTTCATGTGGAAGAAGTGTGTGGTGACCTATAAGTTCTCCGCTACCTACCACCCTCAAACTACTGGGTTTGTTGAAAGGGTCAAGATTATGGCATGATTATGGGGCTGTTAGAGCCCTTAAGGCAGAAGTGGGACATCCTCTTGCCATGCCTTTTGTTTGCCTACAGGAAAGTAGCACAGAAGGGGGATGGCTTCACCTTCTTTGAACTTTTGTATGGGCACCCTCTGAGTGGACCTCTCAGTCTGATAAGGGAGGACTCCGAGCAAGCTCCCATGAAGGCTCCTAAGGATGTGGTCAGGTACATGCTGGCACTCCGTACCCAGATGAAGTACTTCTAGAAGAAAGTGCAGGAAAATCTGCAGGCCAATCAGGAGGTCGTGAAACAGTACTAAGGGGGTCATTCTGACCCTGGCGGTCCATGACCGCCATGGCGGAGGGCGGCGGAAGCACCGCCAACAGGCTGGCGGTGCTTCCTGGGCGATTCTGACCGCAGCGGTAAAGCCGCGATCAGAAAAGGGGAGCTGCCGGTTTCCCGCTGGCCCAGGGAATCCGCCATGGCGGCTGGCATGGGCAGTGCAGGGGCCCCCTAACAGGGCCCCACAAAGATTTTCACTGTCTGCTTTGCAGACAGTGAAAATCGCGACGGGTGCACTGCACCCGTCGCACCCCCGCAACTCCGCCGGCTCCATTCCGAGCCGGCTTCATTGTTGAAGGGGCTTTCCCGCTGGGCCGGCCGGCGGTCTTCTGGCGGTCGCCCGCCGGCCCAGCGGGAAAGCAGGAATGGCCGCCGCGGTCTTTTGACCACGGAGCGGTCTTTCGGCGGGAACCGCTTGGCGGGCGGCGACCGCCGCGGTCAGAATGACCGCCTAAGACCAGAAGGCCACTCTGGTGGGATTTCAGTCTCACCAAAAAGTATGGATGATGGAGCCTTTGGATCCCCATGCCCTGTAAGGCCACTGTTCTGGGCCCTATGAGGTAAAAGAGTGCAAAAGAGAGGTCACCTACCTGGTGGACCTCAAGACTCCCAGGAACCCTTGAAGGAACCCTTTAAGGGTTTTGCACGTCAATTGCCTCAACCAGACTTTGAGAGAGCTAGAGTAACCATGCTCCTGGTCATGGTTAAGGGGTGAAGGAGAAGAGCGAGCCTCTTCCCAATTTCCTTTTTTCCAAGGAGTAGAATGAGTCAGAGGAGGGTGTCCATCACTCTCATACACTGACCTTAGAACAGCAGAGTGTCTGCTGCCAGTTGTTGGGGTAGTTTGTGTCTTTTTTCTCCCTTACTCCAGGAATCACTACACAGTGTACTCATGATATTGATACTGGGGACAGCAAGGCTATGAAGAGTAAACTCTACAGGTTGTCTGATAAGGTGCAAGCTGGCATTAAGTAAGAGGTCCCTGAGATGCTTGAGTTAGGGTTATTGAGCCCTCAAACAGCCCTTGGTCCAGCCCAGTGGTGATGGGCCCCAAGGTTGCACTTCCAGGTGCCACCTCTGAACTTAACAATCATCAATACTGATGCATACCCCATCTTGACAGAATACACAAATCTATTATATATTTCTGTACCCAGGGATTACTTGGTTGCCTCATTTTCTTCTAATTATTCTCTGAACAGTCCGTGGGCTGCGAAGGCTTAGATAAAGTGAACACAGAGAGACTAGAAAGTCTTCTATAAGATACCGCTTATAAATTTATGTCAGATGAGGATGCACTATCTTATACTGAGGATTATATAGATAGGATATTGAGGGGTCCTTCATTTATTGACAAGGCACCTACAAGAGTTGTTGATGCTCTACAAGAGAAAATCACAAAACTAGAAAAGATCAAAAAGAAACTAGTGAGAAAACAATTACAAAGACATCTTATGAAAAATTATTTACGTTCAAATGTGATTCCAATAGGACTACAAGTAAGGAATGAGCCAGCTCTATTTGTGGAAGATCCCAAATACAGAATACATAGCTAATCAGTGATCACGTCATAGGATGGTCCTGGGCATTGATACAGCATTAGGACATATAAGTAAATTAGAAAAAGAGAGAGAATCCCTTAAAAAAATCTCTACTGAATTTACTTATATTACACAACAAAAGAGGTTGGACAAATAAGTGAAAGAGTTGGCCAAATATGATAAGAGTATAACATATCCCTAGCTACAAGACGATTGCTACAAACAAGATGAGACTGGGAAATATTTGAATAGGGGAAGAGGGGGATATAGAAAATATACTAGCTTTTCTGACACTTCAGCCTCTGATAGCTCAAACACCAAAACACCGGGCCCTAGTTCAGCATCTCACCTAGGAGGACAGGACATACAGACGCAGAACCTTTTTTACTGAGTGGTCGAGGGGAAGGGAACACACAGAGAGTGGGAGAAGAGGAAGAGGGATGAACAGGGGCCAGGGTTACTTTCAGGAATCCCATGAGGAACGAAAAACCAGACATCAGCAGTATTCTTGGTAAAAGAAACCAACACTGAAGATACATCTAGAACCCAAGTAGGTGACAAAGTTATAGTTGCCCATGAAATGTCATTTGCATAAACATGTTACCACTGGTGACTCACTTGGAACTCAAGGAGTTTCTATTTCTAATATTGGAACATTGGATTTGACACCAACAGCACCCTTGATGGGACAAGCAAATACAGATGCTCTCTCTGGGACCAAAGGAAGTTCTTTCACCAGTATTGGCCCTATTGCAAATAGCTCCAAAAATATGGCCCCATTTTTTATTTGTCTAAATACAAACATACAGCTGATGACATATCAGTCCTCGGTAAGGGCCTTTCATTTGTGCCAACTGCTCGCACCAATTTCTTTGAGGTGAAACTTAACTACAGAGATTCTTTCAAAAAATACAATTAAATTATTTCTATGGAGGAGTCCCTAGTGGGGGAAAAACAGCTATAACAGGACTGAGACCACCATCCTCCTTCACAACCCCTTCACACACTTTGCTTAGTGAGATTTTGGCTTTTGAGAAGATGGTTCTGAAAGATATAGATGTTTTGAGTAAGAAAAGGAAATATGTGAAATATAATCTAACATAAGATGAGAGTGCGGCCATAAAAAAACTGAAGTAAAACCCTGACGTTAAGATAAAAGCTGCGGATAAGGGGGGTGGCATAGTCATTCAAGATATGACTGACTATCGCAGCGAAATTCTGAACCAACTCAGTGATGTCCAATGCTACCAAAAGATCAGGGGCGACCCAACAAGGGAACTTCAAATGAAGATTGCTGTAGTGACTAAATTGGGCCTAGATCAGGGATTCTTAAGCAAAAATGAATATCCATTTCTTAATAAAGAACACCCTAGAATACCTGTGATATACATCCTACCTAAGGTAAAAAAAGACTGAAGAATCCCCCAGGTAGACCAATCGTGTCAGGTTGTGGATCCATTTTAGAACCACTTTGTCAGTACTTGGATTTTTTTCTGAAACTATTCGTACCCTTAACAAGCTCATAAGTGAAAGATAGTTTGCATCACATTACTATGTTTGGGGATATGTTGTTTAATAAAACCACTGATGTTTTGGTTACAATGGACATACAGTCCCTGTACATGAGTATTCCCCAACAGGAGGCCTTACGGGTAGTAATGAATATATTGGATACTCCTCCCCAACCAGTACAGGTACCAACTTGGTTTCTAGTTTCATTGATGGAAATAGCCATGACTTGGAATTACTTCCAATTTGATAATTGTTTTTATTTTCAAGTTAAAGGTGTAGCAATGGGGGCAAGCTTTGCACTGGAACTAGCAAATTTGTTCATAGCTGATTTTGAGACACAAAATATTTTTAGCTCCTCAAATGCTTTTGTAGGGCAGATCAGGAAATAGAGAGGCTCAATAACAGAATTATGTGCATTTCATACATGGCTCAATACGACGACAGCAGAAATACAACTTGCCATGGAGTATAGTATGGATAGTATTCCGTTTTTAGATTTGAGGATAGGGATTGATGAGGACAAGTTATTTGTGTCCTTGTATAGGAAACTGACTGATATGAATACCCTTTTACATTACAGTACCAACTATGTGAGGAATTTGAGAGACAACTTAACATTTGGGCAATTTTTACGTATTTGCAGAAATTGCACAAAGAAGGCTGATTATTTTAGAGAATCTGCTACACTTATCAATAGACTGATAGAGAGAGTATCCAAAAAGATTGGTCAGATCAGCAAGAAAGCGAGCATGGTATAACCACAGAGAATGTCAAAGAAAGGACAGCATGAGTAGATTAACCTGTGGACCAGCTAGCAATGCTATCAAAAAGATTATTAAACAACACTGGGATCTAGTCCAGAAACATCTTACCAAAAAGAACTACTCCTTTTTTTCTTTTAAAAGAGGAAAGACTTTGAAGGATGCATTGATAAGGGTGGCTTTACCTCAAAGTTTCCACCAACACACTATGGGGTCTCCCAGCTGTGGTTGGCCATTATAAGTGTGGTCAATGCTTAGCATGTAAATTTAGCTTCAATACAAATAAGTTTCGCTATGACAACAAACTGTTTAATTTGACTTCTTTTAGCAATTGTAATACACAAGACAATGTCTGTGTGATTTGGTGTCCTTGAAACTTGATGTACATAGGGAAGACTAATAACAATAATAAGACAATAATAAGACAAATATATTGGAGGACTGGAGACAGGCTTCAACAGCCTGAAAAGATTTGTGGAAAGAACTGTGTGAGGCACTCAAATGATCTGTACAAAGACAAAGCATACATCCATGAAGTTGTAGTGAAGTGTAATAAAGAATTTTCAATCAAAGACCGAAACAGTTCTCGATGTGTACTCCAATCCATGTGATTTATTGAAGCAAATCTTCCAACAGTTTGAATCCCAACAGTCCATTCATCAGAAAATCACACTATATTCCAAGCCAACACGTGTTTCGTCAAGGGGAAATAACCCAAACAACTTCTTCAGGGCTGGAAATTGAAAATAAATCACTTGAGTTAGGAACCAAAATGCTCAAATAATACACTGGGTATTCAAGACCCATATTTACCAAATGAAACCAAGGAGCAAAGAGAAGTAAGACAAAAGGAAAGAAAAGGATCACCAAAAAATACACCTGAACGCCTTACACGTGAAAAACTTATCCTATTGTGCTATATCATATAAAGTAAACACCAACCTGAGGGGGATTTCTACTATCAGAAACAGTGTCCCTTTCAAGTAACCATTAAATTCTTGCAACCAATGTACTCATGCCAAAAAGCCGTGCTTAAAATTGTGAGCAATTAAAAAAAATCTTTTTGGTTGTAATTACATCAAAAGAAATATTTAAACCATAAAGCGATTGTAAAATACCCATGTACGTGTAAAAATAACCAGAACATCATGCACAGCACCACGTGATGAAATCGTGATAGCACCATACACAGTTTTCCAAAATTAATTTGAATACCTTATTATAACCAGAGTATAACACACTCGTATATCAATCTTCGTACAGAAATCGTCCCAATGCTATCCATCAATCATAAACAACTTGGTCCAAATCTGATGAAAAGGTAAACCAATATATGTGGTTAGTGATGATCTCCTAAATGAGCAAACATTAAAAGTGTTCAACAAGTCAAAAAAACGTTATGTAAATAATATAAAAAAGTTTTTTATTATTATAGTCCATCCTACCTTGAACCGGTTATTAGTGGTTCAATCAGTAATTCGAAGAGCACATCACAATGTTCCTCCGTTCACCAATCTCTGACCCCATAACTATAAGATAAAATCCCCAATAAGTGTATCCAAAATGACCAAATAACCGAATTACTTAGTCTATATACTCGTGGATCAATAACTATCCGCTCTCCAAAAACAAAAAGTCAGAATCCGCAACTTACCCTTGATAATGTAGATCCCGGCGTCTCCTGATCACAACGCCATAGCTGCGAGTACGCTGACCGCGGTTTCAAAACCATATCACTATAAACGCTGCAAGCAAAATAAATATCGAGGAAGGACAAGTCTCAGAAACATAAAAATAGGACCACTGGTCCTAAAAATTCCTATACAAACGTAGATCGATGCCACTAACTAACAACCGTAACCTTACAATATTCTACATTTTAAAATGAATTCCCACACTCTTTGAAGCTACAAAACACCCCAATCTAAGTTCTCAATTAACCAATGAGTGAGAAACCAATAAGCAGGTTGAAAAATCTATAAATTTAAAAACATCACCACAATATTCGTGATCTCGCTATCCAGTCGTCCTATATGACAACACCTGCCACAAGAACAGTCATGTTTAAAGTTAATGAACCCCTGCTCAGTCCCCCTAAATATGGGGAAATAGAACCAAGAAAAGGAGAACCAACCATAGTAAAGAAAGATATACAGAGAAAGAAAAATAAATACATTCTAGAGATCAATGGAAAATACATGTCACAAAATGTAATATACATAAAAATGACCATAGTAGTATTGAAATCACATCATAACATGAGCAAAAAATAAACATAAATCTCTACTTGAGAATTGTGGTTGTCAACTCCATTAACCCAAGAAGAGGTAAAGCCCTATTAATAATATCAACAAATCATACAGCATACAAAGGTAATCTATAAATTGTATAAACCCGACCCATTGCACAAAACATCAACTTATTGCTCTGTTTAACAATAAAATCGCTGTTCAATCCCCCAGAAACTACTCCAACTCTCTGTCGGAGTTAAGACCCAATTCCACAGCCCTCAATCTCAATATCCATAATGCTTCCTTTTTACGTAAGGACAATTCCCTATTGCCCCCCCTCGGATCCCTGGGGACATGCTCAAAACCAAAAAATTCAAAACTTTTGTGAACAGATTGAGAGTCACAGGTTAGTATATGTGCCACAATAGGATATCTAACATCACAATTTTTAAGTACTCTAACATGTTCTCCAATCCTGATCTTGGGTGGACGTATGGTGCTCCCCACATATATTCGAGTACATTTACAACGTATCATATAAATAACATATGAGGTATTACAGTCAATTGTTGATTTAATTGTGAAAACTCGTCCGACAGTAGAAAACTCTTTAACGTTATGGCATGCCCAATGACATACCCCACACTGCCCGCACTTAAAAAAACCTGTCCCTCGTGAAGATAACCATGTACTTTTGGGTAGGGTGGTACTGAAACTAGGACTCAGAATATTTCTCAAAGTCCTAGCTTTTCGATATGATGTAAGCACTTTTTCTGATATTATATTCTTTAATGACTCATCTTGAAGTAATAAATTCCAATGTCTCATCATACATTTTTTCAGAAAAGATTTGTGGCCTGAAGGAGAGTTGATTTGCGGACCCCAAGGACTATTTCGTTTAGAATGGCCTCAATGCCAACTTGGGGAGTATTGATCGCCCTAATATGATAACCATGGGGAGGAACTAATTTTATTGCTTTGAAGGTCCCTCATTGTATTCATTTTACAAAGGATGTTTTTTGGCAAATTATTATTATTTTCTTGTGCTAAACATTATGTTGACTATCTTGGTGATTAGCCTGATTCAGTCCCACATATTCTACCGCAACAGACAGACGACTATTAATACTATTATTATTATTTTTATTTTTGTTGTATTCATTATACATAGGAAATTTTTCGGCAAATTATTATTATTTTCTTGTGCTAAACATTATGGACCTCATTATGACTTTGGCGGTCTCAAAGCGAGACTGCCAAAGCCACGGGTGCCAGGAGACGGACAGTGCTGGTGGTCTCCTGAATGCCATACTATAGATACTGCCGGATTTCCACCGCACTTTGGGTGGAAATCCGGCACTACACATGATGGCAGTTGGAGGTGCCTGGGCGGTGCTACCACGTGCACCACCCCACCAGTAGGATGCCGCCAGCCGTATATTGACCAAACAGACAGCCTGGCGGTGTCCTGCTGTCAGGGTGCTGCCGGCAGTAGCAGCTCCCCTTCCCGTTCCCTGCCGGAGGACCTCCTCGCCGGACAAGGTAAGTTGGGTGTCTCACAGAGAGCGGGGGTGTTGTGTGTGAGTGTGTGGTGTCTGTGTGTATGTCTGAATGTGTGTGTGCGTGTGTGAATGTGTCTGTGAGTGTTGTTGTGTATACGTGGTTGTATGCATGTGAGTGAATGCATGTTTGAATGTTACCGTGTATGCATGTCTGCAAGTCAGTGTGTATGCGTGTGAGCATGTCAGTGTGGATGCGTTCCTGAATGCGTGTGAGTATGTGTGAGTGAATGCGTGTATGGATGAGTGTGAGTGAATGCGTGTATGGACGTGGAGGTGAATGGGTGTATGCGTGGTGCACGTGTGCAAGTATGCGGGGAGGGGAATTGTGGGATGGGGAATGGGGAGTGCTGTGATTCTATGGGGTGGGGGGCGGAGGAAGGGGTGGGGGGTGAGTTCTGGGAGGGTGGAGGAGCCGTCTACCGGTCACAGGGAAGGAATTTCCTGTCACTGGTAGCCCTACTGCCATGGTTTGCGAATCTTGTGTGGACCGTTGTGTCGGAGATGCACATATCCGGCCTGGCGTTTCATACCGCTATGGCGGTATGAGTGGAGATGTGGCCGGTTGGTAGCAGCCAACCCGCCACACTCACAATGTGGCGGTATAGACAAGGGTCAAAATGAGGGCCTATGTATACTATCCTGGTGATTAGCCCAATTCAGTCTTATATATTCTACCGCAACAGACAGGTGACTATTAATACTAATATTATTTTATTTTTGTATCACACCAACATGGGTGGTTCCTTTCATTTCCACCAATAAATTAAATTTTAATAGATGGGTTTAATGGAACTCAGGGCCATATTTATACTTTTTGACGCAAAGCTGCGCCGTCGCAGTTTTGCGTCAAAAAAATTAGCGCCGGGTAACGTCATTTCGATGCGCCGTGCGGGCGTCAAATTTATACTTTGACGCACGGCGGCGCAACCAACAGGTGGGAGTCATTATTTCGTGACGCACACAGTGGCGTCAAGTCGTAAAGGAAACCAATGTTAACGCGACGCAAATGACTGTGGGTCGATTTACGACAGCGCAACCCGGAAAGCGCCGTCAATTTTGACGCAATAGCATCAAATTTACCTGCGAACACTGCCCTTTTAGCAGAGGAGAGCCAAAATGGATCCCATATGCCCCAACATACCCCAGGAAGATGACAGCGGACCAGGAACCAGCCAGGATAATCCATACATGAACCAGGACATTTTTAGAAAAAAAAGAAAGTGTCGCTTCATTGCAGAGGAGCAGGAAATCCTGGTTAAAGAGGTGACGGAACACCAGCACCAACTGTTCATCACCTCTAAGTTGCCAATCAGCAGGAGAGAGGCCATATGGAAACAAATTGTGGACAAGATCAACAGTGTGGCTGAAGAACGCAGAACAGTCACAGAGTGTAAGAAACGCTGGCATGACTGCAAACGTAGGACAAAGGAAAAAATGGCCAGGAACAGGAAGGCAGCACTGCAGACTCGAGGGGGGAGTCCAGCACAACAGGAGGCCCTGGACCACATGGAGGAGATGGTCGCAGCCGTCATCCCCGAGGAGATCGTCACAGGGATTCAAGGACAGGACAGCGCAGACTACCAGGACACAACGCACATGCAGGGTAAGTCACATGGGGAATTATAATGCAATAATGACAACTGCAACCGGGGTGGGGAATACCAACTACACAATGCATGTAAGTCAGCATATATATGAAGTGGCATGGGTAAAGGGGCACGGCAGGGGGGCATGCCCAGCACAGACAGAAGCTGGGGCACGACAAAACACAGCACCAACAACAGTCCCATGGGGCCATCCTGTCATGACAACAATGGAGCTAAGGGAAAGCAGCGACAGGTGGGAAGGCCACTACGTCAAACTTACATCCAGGCACTCAACAGTCAAAATGTATCCTACATCAACTAGGTCCCTATCAGTAATCCAGTAGCCAAAACAACAACTGCAATGTAACTGCAACAACAGTTGACACGAACACCTCTGATCTCTGTGCAGCTATAGTAGCAAATGGCAGGAACCTCCCCATGGAACATACCTACCTAAATTAGGGGGTGAGGATGACTTCTGCAACTATTTCTAGAAATAAGACAAAGGCACCAGTACACTCAAATGCTAATGCCCATAGTTGACACATACATCAGCCAAAGTAAACAGCAATAGGAGCCACACAGCACTAAGGACACACACATGCTGCATACGTCAGGGTCCCTCACGTGCCTGGCTAACAAGGCAACATCACTAATGTCATACTGCTCAGACAACAACATTGAGGAGGGGACACATGCAACTGATCACTGAAACACACCTGCACAGTCTGAGAACCAAATAGGACATTGATACGATAAACAGGGCAATCCAATTAAACACACATTACCCAACATCAGCTGGAAACATCAACAATGTTTACATCCATATCACATCCTAACATTGCCATGCATAGGATATGTCACATACCAATTACATTTAGGTCAATGTGAATAAAAAGATTTTGGGGCAGGTCCTGAGAGACAAGTGTGCTGGCAGGGCAATCACAACACCCACAGCCAGTGAAAGTGTAGTGTGGTAAGTTTTACCTATCCTTTGCGCATTAGCTTCAGGCTTTATGTCTTTGTGCACTTTGCCCTGAATGTATTTTATTCATTTGCTGACAGCTTAGAGCCTCTGTGCACTTTGCACTAAATGCTTTTTATTAGGCGTCGTACTATTATTTTCAAATAGCCAGTTCTACGGTCTTGTTTTGTATTCATTTCACACTGTTTTGCCTACTTCAGCACTGGAGTTCTCCATAACATATTCACTCTGTGTTTCAGTCAAGGATACAGTCTGGTACATTGCCGATAGACGTGGTAGGAGTTTAGATGTCGCATTCCTGCGTAGGGACATTTTGTGATCACGATGACATGTTAGTTATAAAAACACTTCCTTGTCCCAATACACACAAGAGGGAGTTTCCGAACAGAGAACCACAACTAGACGCTGCCTGCCTTGTTGCAGATGCTGAACCAGATCACAGGCCTTTGCTCAGGTATGAGGGCTGATGTCTCCCCAGTGATTCGGAAAGGCAAGCTAGAAGCTGAACATGCTGTGCTCTAAATAGAACAAGCAGAGGGAGAGTAGAAACTGTTAGGCACTATGATAGCTTTGTTCTTAAGTTTTACTCTCCTGGTGACTATTTCAATTCTACTATGTTGTATTGTTCTGGTCATTGCGGCTCACGCCTTATTATCTAAAATACAGTTGTTTAATGAAACCATCATATAAAACTCATACTGTCTTTGTCATTTGTATATGAGATCATACTGGAAATGAGAGAGTTGGTTTGGATCTGAGTGACCACCACTTCCCTGAGAAGTTGCAAAAATGTCATGCGCTCGGCTGCCTAATCATTTATTCCCCGTGGGAGACATGAGGCACTGCTAGTTAGCCAGAGCTATAAAAAAGATTTAGGGTGACAGAGTTCTTTACAAGTGGGTCAGACTCAGGCCCCCACACTGTTATCGATCCTGCTGCCTAGAAATCCAGTAGTCTCATTTAGGATAATGAGAGCCCACGCAACAAAATGTCTCTCCATAAGAATAGATATACACGGAGGGACGAGTAGGACAAAAAGATGGCAATTCCCTAATTGGTACAAAGCAACACCTAGAGGCGATTAGGCAGACAAGTCTGATAACTATATATCATACATGTGACACACAGGTGGGCCATAGGCCTATAACAATGCTCATATGAAGGACAGCAGATACCAATACCAAACCAGAGCACAAAGTAAACTCAGCAAAAGGCTTGCATGTTATGGCAAAATTGTCACAACACAGACACACTAATTGTACCCTGTTTCATTGCAGAGGAACATGGATCTCCTGCCGATATGCGTGTCCCTGATTTCCCTGATGACATGGATGACGAGCCCATAAACATTTCCCAGGAGACCATCCAAAAGGTCCTTGAAACCCTCCAGACCCCACCTTCAGTCACAAGGAGGAGCAGAGAACAAGCAGCCATCACAGAAGACCCATCCACCACCCCAATTGTAAGACCTGCCAGCTCCTACACAGCTGAGGACTCTGACGACACTGGCACCAGCTTTGAAAGAACTGTAGTTGGTGTCCAGCGGGAGCTGGCCAAGGAGGTGCGGGTGGGGATGCAAAACATGGCAGCCAGCCTTGAGGGGGTGCGTTCGTGCATGACGTCATTTGCAGATCAGGCATCTGCAATGCAAGCCCTAACATCTCTCTTGCAGGAACTTGCTAAAACACAGAAGGAAATCAGCACAGCTGTCATCCAGTTGACACAACACCTACAACTGCAATCCAGTCAACGTGTGCACAAATGCAACATTGAACCCCTCAGGGCCGACCTGGCTGCCTACCATCGTGATGTGGCTGCTATTCTCAAAAACCAGCAGGCCCTCCTTGCAGCAGTACTGCCCTTAAGAACTTCACAGGGACCAGCCCCCGGGATGTCTGCCTCCACGTCTTCTAACACTGAGGTGTGTGTTGCCCCTTCACAACCAACAACAACAAGGACAAACCAGGCAACACACACATCAGAAGAAGAAGACATAGAACAGATCACATTCTCGCGGAAGAGTACCCGGAAGCACTGGTCCCTGCACCATGGCCTACTTTGACCAAGGTCCTATGTTTTGTCAAATGCCAGTCTCACTACAACTACACTCAATGACTGTTCTGCAATCCACTGTATGACTTGTCACCATTGCCAGTGAATGTCTCTCTCCTACTATTTGCCAAGTCCTGTCCCTCTGCACTGTCTGTGACATCACCCCAGCATGTCAGGAGCATCATCCACACCCCTTCTGTAGGATCACCATGTAAGAATGCACCAGAACGGACTCAGCAAACATGGACAATGGACATTTTGCACTACAGCACCTATCAATAAATAGCACTTGCACACCTAATATGTCTCTGTGTGATTTGACACATCAACTGTGCAGTAGATGACTCTAAAGTGCCTGTGTGGCAACCATGTAGCTTGTCAATACAACTGTCCTGACATCATGTAGTCTGATACATCTGTGCAGTGGCCAGGATTGCATCATAGCCTTACCATCCTGAGGAGAATAACTGATGAAGGGAGAAACCACACACAATCATGCTGTGTTGGACAGAATAATGCTCCATCTATAGCAATTCTAGTCAACTAATGGTGGCTGAGAAATGTAGGCACCATGCAATACTAAAACATGAAATCATGCAGCAAAATCTAAGCAAACAAAAAAAGATGACACTGCATCAATCACCCTTTCTGAGTATACTTCCATGAAGGAAAGTCATGCTGAATTATTACACACATGATCTAGGTCAGCAATGAAGGCAACAAGACAAGAGTGTTAACAACACCTCATCAACAAAGATCTCCCTAAACATCACACTGTAGTCCGACCTATTAAATTACCCACAATAACAAGTCTGGAAGCACACTTTGTGAAGTAGAATACCTACTCATCAACACAAAACCTTGGTGATCGATGCAAACTACCAATGGTGGGTCTCCCAAATGGTGGATTCTTACCATGTTAGCACACGGGTAGCTGGCATGTTAAACCTCATTTTTCTGTGGTGGGTAGCATAGGACACTAATGTCATAGAAAAACATTCACCTACACTGATGTCAAGGCCATGATAAAGTAGCACCTAATGCATCATGCAAAGGGTTAACTATATATTTATTACTATTTATTCACACAAGAGGCAACTAAGGGAAAAGTAATACCTACACTAATCTAACCTGACTACTACTAACCCACAACTGTCCCTAACTAACCTAAGCTAAACTTACTCTACACATATAACGAAACGATCTAAACATCAACCCCCCACCCACCATTATGAGACAGGACACATGCAGGACAACACATACTAACCTACACACATAGGGCCTGATTCTAACTTTGGAGGACGGTGTTAAACCGTCCCAAAAGTGGCGGATATACCACCTACCGTATTACGAGTCCATTATATCCTATGGAACTCGTAATACGGTAGGTGGTATATCCGCCACTTTTGGGACGGTTTAACACCGTCCTCCAAAGTTAGAATCAGGCCCATACTATACTATCCTAAACCATCATATTTTATTTTTGTATTTTGTAATATTTTTTTTTTTTTTAAACAAACAGGAATCCCAACATTGACCCCCAAAAAAAACCCACCCAAAAAAGAAATATAGAAAGAATAAGGACCCCCCCACCCTCTTCCCTAACACTAACTAAGCTAACAACCTATACTAACCTAATACTAATCCCCAAAACCCAACTATCAGTACAAAATAGGAAAGAGGAGAGAGGGGAGGGGTAACAGTAAAACATGGCAAAAGTCCTAGAGGTTGGCCCTCCGTAGGGTCCGCCTGATGGACCGAACCCTTTTCTTGATATATGCCACATCCTGGCTTAGCTTGTCCACCTTTGTAAACACTTTGTCCAATTTACGGCTTAATGCCAGGAATGCGGCTGGGTCCACAGGAGGGGCTGCTGCAGTCTGTGTGCTGGCCGAGGTGGACCTTGTGCCAGTAGTTGAATGCCCACTGGACTGTCCTGGGTGTGGAACATGGCTGGGTCCAGGTCTTGATGACGAGGCAGGGTCAACTGTCCCCGCCGTTGCTGGGGCCACTTGGGGAGACCTGGTGGATGTGGTGGTGGCAGTTGTGGGCAATGTAGGGCCACCCTGTGGGGAGGCCCACCATGCCCCGGAGGCCCGATCTGCTTGGTATTTGCGGGCCATCCTCCTGTACCCCGACTGCATCTGCAGGATGTGCCGGTATCGCATGGCACGCCTCTCAAACTGGTGTCTATCTGCGGCACTCATGTTTGCAGCTGTGAAGAGATATGGCAAATATTTACCATGGGAAATGCATTGGGTGGAATAGCACAATGGGTCATTTGCACATTACTTGTACTGTATTTGTTCCAGCAATTGTCACAACATAGTTCATTGAAAGTCTCAGAGGAAGTACATGTGAAGCCTGCATACATAAGGCCATCTCACACCTAGCATATCCATGTCTCTACATGATGGGTGACCTCAGCCTAAACTTTTCATCCAAATAATGCCTAATGCAGCTGACATTATGGCTGAACCACTTCCGCATACTGACTTGTGATAGTTATCACATAGAGTGACATATGTAGTGACATATGTCACTCTATGTGATAACTATCACAACCCTCACTCAATGCCATTTGTAAATTGTTGTTTGCAAATATTGAACCCATGGGCCATAACCGAATGTGTACACTAGGTTCTAAACAAAGTTGCAAAAGGTCACAAGTATGTGTAACATACTGGTTGCTACAGTCCTAGGTACCCTATTCCCAATCACATGCCACTCTTTGAGGGTGGGGTGGGAAGAACAACCAACAATCCCAGATTCAATGCACACCCAGGAGTGTATAGAAAGGTCGACAAGTATTTGGCTCCACACACAACACCAATGAAGGGCTAGCAACACTTTGGAGTCAGCCAAACATTGTCCTATCCAAGGTCCACACATGCCAAAATGCACTGACTCAGGCCAACATCACATACTACCAGTGAGGCATGTTTTACCACACACACAGAGGAGCAAGAACACCCATGATCATGAGTCGACTGAACACCCAGGCCATTGCACTCTAGTCACACACACTTCTAGTTCAACTTGTGGAAGTACATGCCCCCGGAAGATCCAACCTACAGTGTACACAGTCCATCCTCAACTAGGAAGCTGCATATTTTATACAAGCCTTTTGCCAAAGCTATCTGGGAGAATGTCAGTCTGATATGCAGACTCAGTCCAAGCCAAGTCCCAGAGCAACTCTTACATTAACCAGTGTATTCCACATGACTCATCCCACTCCCCATAGCGGGCCGACTGGAATGACCTACAGCCCCTAAATCTGAGAGATGGCTAAGTATTGGTCTACAGAAACAGAAGTGATATTTGAAATCCCACTAAAGCAACAATGCCAATGAACGGGCAGCGCATCAAATCTTCAGTTCTGTTGAACACACAGTAGTCCATCATGCATCACTAGCAAACAATAAAAATAGCACTCAGACCACACTCATTGTAGGTATCGGGGTCCTCAAAATGTGCCACCTCTCCCACGGTGTACGGTGCAGGTCCACCTGTAAAGCATGAAAAGAAGAATATACTCAGACTCCGTGCACTGACAAATAATTGCAGTTACTATGACACTGTGTGAATATGACATGCGTAATGATACACTTTCACACATGCTCATACTGCATGGATGTATTTTTAAGCAACATTTACATTGGATGAGTCTCCTGCTACAGTTACACACCCTACTACACACATGCAGTGGCCAGGACGGTCATGTGGTGTCAAAGATACACCTCCATTACTATGCCCCAACAATATAGGGTTGCATTCATCTCATCATGTGCATCCCAGAGAGACATCCAAAAGCTGGTTACTTGAGGACTGCATGACCCCTCAAACTCAAACAGGCTATATGGACATTTTCAACACACACCAACCAGACACACATGTGACATATGTGTGGACAACATAGCTAACGTCATGTGACGTGAAGGCACCACACATTTATAGCATCATCATGGGTTTACTATTTTCTGTCTAGCAGTGGCGTCTACATATGTAGGTATGATGTTTCAACATCACTTTTTCAATGGCAATTATGACCTGTAGAGTTCAAAAAGAGGCATTAACGTGTCGCTTGTCTGACACAAATGCAACACGACATTGCATACAGCTACAGGCATCCGGTATGTGTTGAAAACATGAGCCATCTGACTGCTAGCATTGGTCTTCCTACACATTGTGCAACAAATACACATTAGGTTTCCCTAGCATTACACACAGTCAGCTACTTATCTAGCAGATTGGGTAACAATCATCACATGTCCCCACAGAGCTTTAAATTATTCACATGTAATTGATTTGTACTCACCAACATGGCCACCAATCCTGATTCCCAGGTGGTCCAGCAGATCCTGCTCCCTGGATATCAGATCAGCCCAGCGGTGCTTGAGTTGATGCTCATTCCTAATGCTGCCGTAGACCCGGACCAGGTGATGCCGCACCTTCCCCCACTGGACTTTGCGTGCCTCCGTGTGATACTCCTGTATCACACGGCCCCCAGCCTCCAGCATGAGTGGGAGGAAATGGCAAACAAGCCAAATGAATCCTCCCAATTCCTCCTCACCCATCCTGCCAAGCCGAGGCCTACCTGACATATTAACAAATTGAAAGGTGAAAAAATAGACAAAAAAGTAAAAGTGGGAAATGGGGAAAGGTAGAGTAGTGAAGGAAAAAGAAAACTTATGAAAAATAGCCCAACTAACCCCAAAATTAAACTACCCTGAACAGACTCCCACAGACAAAACAAACAAACACAGGATTTGACAAAAGTATACAAAACAGACTAAGACAATATTAGACAACAAGACTATGATCACAAAAGCACAATATACAAGGTACACAGGACACAAAAGGAGTAAAACACAGGACAACACTTTTCACACAGCCACACAGTCTAGAAGAATCTGAGACTGCAAAGTGAAAGTGAAAGTAAACTCACAGTACAGATTATGTAAACAGGATATCCTATTACATCACTTCCTGCAGAAAATGGCCGCCGTTTTTATTTTTCCGTTATGAGTCATATTTTCACGCATACAGATTGTGCGTCATATTTTTTGACGCATAACATTGCACATAAGGCAGAGTCAAAACTAATTTCTTCATTGTTCCCTTACATTTGTGTGAGGCTGAGTTTACAGTTCTACAGTAGATTTGTAATTTGCTGGCAAATATGAGAACCAAATATGAACATTATATTTGACTCGGCAATCTGTGCACTCCTGTACGTGAAAAGATTATGCCGCCCATGCTGTATGCGTCAAAATATGACGCTTCAGAGACAATATGGTGGACATGTAATGTACCTTATTATTTTATTATTTTTCATATAATATTTTTTGACTCTGCAATCTGTGCACTCCTGTACGTGAAAAAATTATGACGCCCATGCTGTATGCGTTAAAATATGACACTTCATAGACAATATGGTGGACATGTAATGTACCTTATTATTTTATTATTTGTCATATAATATTTTTTGACTCTGCAATCTGTGCACTCCTGTACGTGAAAAAATTATGACGCCCATGCTATATGCGTCAAAATATGACGCTTCATAGACAATATGGTGTACATGTAATGTACCTTATTATTTTATTATTTTTCATATAATATTTTTTGACTCTGCAATCTGTGCACTCCTGTACGTGAAAAAATTATGACGCCCATGCTGTATGCGTCAAAATATGACGCATTTTGACAAAAATTTCTACATTTTTTCAAGTTGTGAAAGGAACTTTGTCATGGCCAAACGGTGCTATGTGATACACATTTGTGGTTAGCTATGACACATGTCCCTTATTGGATGTGTAGAAGGCATTCACACTGTAATATTTATGATTGCTCTCAATGTTTATTAACCATATTTGTAAACATATTTTGGGTAATTGCTGATGGCTATTTGGAACTGATGAATGGGATACCAGGATGTATTCCTTCTCAAAAATGTGTCCACATTTATAACGGTAATGCATTTATCTATAGTCCAAACAGGGAGTGCAATAGTCACTTACACTTTTTATGGGGCTAACCATGTCCTATTAATGATTTTGTGTATCTGATTTGTGTTTGACTTTTGGCATGTGGGCCACACATGCGCCTTATGCATGTGTTTACTTCACATCTACCTAATACTTGTATATTTGGGGGGCGGTAGAGGTGGACTTAGGCCACCAGCACCCTAGGTTTTGCCCTTCCAGATTTGCTAATTTATCCAGGTCTTTCATTTATGCTGTTATGCTAAACCTGCAGCAGCAGGCTAATGGAAGGCCATAGGGTATGAATCACTGTTAGCCATTCAATCATCCCATTTGCCCATTTGACGTTTGCCCTATTGATTATTTGGAGCAATCTGACACACCATTTTGCACTGACTATGTTTGCTCAATCTCGGCGTTCCTCATGTGCTGATGACAAATAGGTTGTTGATGTATGTGGCCCTTTATGCATTACCTGGTTTAGTGGCATGTTACATTCTTCCTGCTAGGTTCGAACTGGGACACTACTGTGATCAGCTGCTTGCAAATATTTGGTTGATTGGATGACATATGTTTATATGTGTGGGCGAATGTGGATCCACTATCAACTGTCTGGGTGTATGTTGTCACTGTAACTTCAAGGTCTCCTCATGAGTTAGTGGCAGCTACTCTTGTTGCAATTGGTATTGTTTGTAGCAAAAATTGATACAAGCCATTGAGGACATGGTCACGTACACATGGATGGTCCCACCCTGTAACTGAACACGTGTAATGAGACTTTCAAATGAGCTACATTTTTGTGCTGAGTGAGAGACTGTCTCAGGTGTCTGGATCCGGCATGTGTCATTGGCACATTTGTACTTCTGTTGGCCTCTGTGGATGGTAATGTATCATGAAACATCATAGCCTCTGTGCAGACATTTGTGGTGTATATTTTTTGTGTGATGAGTGTTATGTCATTATTGCACAATGAGACGACATTCTTCTTCAGCAAATTCAAACTACAGGTGGGCAGAAATGAATAGGCCAAAGCATGATGTGGTGTTTGTTATCTGTGTTTATTTACAATTGTGCAATAAGTGTTTACATAAGAAATTATGAAAATAAATTATTTACAAGCTGTTGGCGCCTACGCACTCCAGCAGCCGTGTTTGGTTGTTCCCCCTCCTGTTGCAGGCCAGCAGCCTCCTCTTCGTCGTTTTCCGGCATGTCTGGGTCTGGTTCAAGGAGGGGAATGTTCCTTTTTACACAAATATTGTGCAATATGGCACAAGTGAGTATGATCCTACAGACCATCTCTGGGGAATATAGTAGGCTACCGCCAGTGATGTCAAGGCAGCGGAACCTTGACTTTAGGATCCCAAAGGTCCGCTCAACAATGCTGCGTGTCCTCTTATGGGCGTTGTTGTATGCCCGCTCTGCAGCAGTAGTCGGGTTCCCAAATGGTGTCATTAGCCAAGGCTGGATGCCATACCCCTGATCAGCTGAAAGAGAAACACGGAATGGGATCAATTTGATGTGGGAGGCCCTCTTGTACAGACCTTTGATGGCAGTAGTTGTGTTGTGTTGTCTGTGACTCTTTTGTGTACTAATGTGACAACCTATACTTGTAGGAGAAAAGTTTTGCATTGAGTTTTTTCCTTGGCTGAGCAAGTGTTTGTTAGCTAACCATTTGTCAGCAGTATGTATTTGGATTCACAGAACAGTGTGCCCTCCCTTGCATTGTGACTTGTGATACAGGTGTCCGTGTGTCTTCACTGGGGGTGAGATGATAGTTCCATGCAGAGTTAAAACATGGAAGGGTAGTTAACACGTTCATATGAAAGTACCCTGGACATCCCATACCTTAAGACTTATGCAATGTGTTAATGTACAGGTTATTGTGACACTTCCAATTTGCAAGGTGACATTTAGGCAACCACACTCATTAATGTCTTCACATTAAGCTGTGGAGTAAATTCCAATGTGTGACAGGTTCAATGGTGACTTCAGAAACATGGCTAGTGATGTGAGGACCTCAGTGTGTTCCTGGCTAGGTGTTGCTATTGTGGTGTAGGTGTTGTTTGTCCTAGAGGGTTGCTGTGCAGTGTGTATATAAGTTTGATTTTTGTACTTACCAACAAGTAGTCCATTGCCATACCATCCATCCTGGAAGTGTTGGTTGATGGTGCAGTGACGGAAGATGAATGCGTCATGTACACTCCCAGGATATTTTGCCACGAAGTTGCTGAACAATCCTTGGTGATCGACTATGGCCTGCACGTTGATTGAATGTGTGTGCTTCCTGTTGCGGTAGAGGTGTTCTGTTGCAGCAGGTGGCACAAGGCGTACGTGTGTGCAGTCAATTGCACCAAGGACGTGTGGGAAGCCACTGATGGCGTAGAACCCCTGTTTAGTTTCCTGCTGCTTCTGCAGTGTGTTAGGGAAGCAGATGTGGCGGGGTGTCAGGCGAATGATGGCATCCAGTACTTTTGGCAGGAATGCGGAGAATGATGGTTGTGATATTCCACCAACCAGGGCACCAGTTGTCTGAAACGAGCCACTTGCCAGCAGGTGAAGTACGGCAAGCAGCTTTGTTTCTGTTGGTATGGTGTGGGGTGTCACCAAAGTGAGGGCCAACTGCTGTTCAATATTTCTCAGCAGCTGCTGAATGGCCTGCCAGTTCAACCGGTACCTCTGTATGATGTTGTGTTCCCTGAGGCCATGCAGGGTTGTTCTTGGGCGGAATATCCTCTCCTGCCTTCTGCGCTGCCTTTGGGGTCCCTGCTGTTGTTGTTGTAGCTGCTGTTGTTGCTGCAGGGCTCTGCGTCTACGTGCACGCTGAATAACAATCACCTCCATGTCTCCCTGTTGCTGCTCTGCTGCTCTGCTGCTCTGTTGTTTGTTCTGTGTGTTCTGATTAAATACAGGTGTGTTTGCCCCATTTTAACGCCTGCCCTGACCCAGGCGTTAAATTTTGGCGCACATCGGGCTTTGCGTAATTTTTTTGCTCCGCCTACCGGCCGAGAGTCCTTTTTGCCCGGAAGCATAAATAGGGCACACGGCTGTGTGCGTCGTTTTTTGGACAGGAACGCCTACCCTGCATGTCATTAACGCAGGGCGGGTTGCCGCTTCCAGAAAATGGCGCACACTGCGTTTTTTTCTCGTGCGCGGCCTCGGACGTCAGGGTTTAAATATGGGGCAACGTTTGCGCTGATTGTGCGTCAAAATTTTTGACGCACATTCGGCGCAAACGGAGTATAAATATGCCCCTCAGTTCCGAAAATCCCCAGCTAGTCAATCCACTTTTGAACACCGGAAGGTGCTCCATTGCTACCGCGTGCACGTTAAATGCGCCAAAATCTATTTAGGTTGGTGGTTTCGGTGTGATAGGAGAGATGCAAGCTGGCGTCCTCCGTCTCGCTGAAACAAGTAGGTTTTCTTTGGCGCCCATAACTATAGATTAGATAGCTTTCATACTGACAGACTGTATTTCATTTTCGGCGATTTTAAGAAAGTTGTTTGGTATTTATTTTTAGATTTGTGAAAAAGAAGTTGTTCCTGAAGAGAGAACCGAAGTCATATGTTTTCATAAGGAATGACTTTCCAACCCGAGAGATCTGCACATATATTCGACTCGCATTGCATGCAGCCACGAGTTAAGGTTTATGGTGAGTCCTTTATTACAAAAAGAAAGTTTTGGGTTTTTATTGTTAAATGTGTGGAGAAATAGGCTGGTACTGAAGAGGGAAGCGAGGTCGTATATTTTAATAAGGAATGATTTTCCAACCCAAGAGATTTACCCATATTTCCAATTCGTATTGCAAGTAGGCACGAGTAAAGGCTTATGGTGAGTCATTTATTACAAAAATGGTGTGATAACCAAACATTGGTTTTCATTGTGGATGGGGACACATAGACTATTCCTGTTATCATCAGGGAATTTTAGTCATTGGTGATTTTTGTGTGGATTATGTGAATGTATATTATTGTTTCTACAGATAAAATTAATTAATCGATTTTTCAGTGATTGTTACTGTGGTCATTCACACACATATTGGGAAGAGGAGATTTGGCCCCCATGGTGATAGAAGATACCTTTGTTTCCTTTCGATAGGAGGAACAGTTGATGCTAACTGGGAGCAGAAACAATCTAAAGAAAGTCACTCTAAAATCGTTAGCATTATTTGATCTGTGGGTATGTAGTCACTACATTGCTTCTGAAAGAATGGAAACATTTGTGGCCATATATGTGGATGAGAAAATGAACAAACAAGCAGGGTCGGTGAAATCTTGAAATTGGGATAGTGAGGAAACACAGACTGCTTGAGATGCGATAGTTCTGAACACATCCCTTTGTACTTAGTCATATGTGGAAAGAGATGCCATATATTTATATAATTTTATATATTATGGTAAAAAAAAATGGAACTGGGATAATTGGGGTAAAGCAATGCGGACGTTTATTGTCCAGAATGTATCCCTCTATACTTAAGTCAAATAAGGAAAGAGAAGCCACGGTTCTATTATATGATAATATTTTGACTTACGATATTCAGTCACTAGGATACATGTCTATAGTAAATGATTATTTGAGGAGACTCACAGAAGACTTTTTAATTTATTTAGGTGCTTCCTATAAAAAGACTATGGGGGTCATTACGACCCTGGCGACTGGTGGTACACTTGCGGTAACACCGCCAACAGGCTGGCGATGGTCCGCCAGTGTATTATGACTTTGGCGCATTAGCCACGGGCATACTTCCAGCACCTACACTTGACCGCCAGGCTTCGCCAGGCGGTCATAATCCCCAACCGCCAGCCTGTCCGTGGCGGTAAACACCGCCATGGAAAGGCTGTCAGCAAGTGGGACGCTGTCACTTTAGGAGCACCTATATTTTTGAGTCTTATTATGATTTTAATTCGCAATCAATATGAAACTGCTTATTGAATAAAAGGTACAAATAATATGATAAACTTCATTGAGACAAAAAGGTTAAAAAAATTATTGAGTTGTTGTCATGGGGCCAAAAACAATTTTGTTATATGTTTAGAAAGTTGGTAATTTCCTTCCACAGCCTGTCTTTGGGTCACATGACTGGAAGTAGTTGGCATTTGGGCTTTGTGTATTCCTCCTAGGCAACCACACACAATCGCGATCTTAAGTTGCCTGGATGGGCCATCACTGGCAGGATGAGTGGGAGGAGCTGGGCTTAACCCTCTTACACTTGAATGGGCTGCACACTGCCTCCACACAAAGGGCTGCATACCCCCCGAGTGGTCTGGAAGGCAAGGAAGGCCAAGCACTGGACCACTTCAAAGGCATGGTTCTTGAAGCTTCTCTTCACTTCAAAGCCACAACTGGGTATAAATACTGGACCTCAGATACCAACTTTTCAGTACACTTCTGGACCTGTGGATACTCTGCCAGGAAGGACTGCTGTGCTGCTGAAAGGAGTGCCACTCAGCTGCACTGCTGCTCTGAAGGAACCGCTGCCCTGCTGTGCTGACCTCGTACCCTCTTGCCTGGGTGAAGAAGACTGGACATCTATTGAACCCAGGACAAAAGAGTGACTCTAAGGGCTATTTGGCTGGCCTCCTGACTTGAACCTCAGGGACAGAAGGTGCCAACAACCATGAACAGAGCACCTGGACTCTGCCAAGTGGTGCCACCCCAGTCCTGGACCTGGACCATTGAAAGTTGGCCTAAGGCGCTCTTCCAGCTTCTTTGGATCCAGCGAAAACAATTTACCCCCTTCGCTGCCTGGGTCAACCCCAAGCAGAACCAATGTATCACTGCTGTTGTGTGATTTGGACCTATTGCAGAGACCTGCATTGTCTCTGCAGCTGTTGTGGGTACATTAGCACATCCAAAAGCCCAATTACAGTAAGATGCTACTGCTTGCAACATTCAGACATATTTGGGTATATTCATTACATCCTTGAATATCAAGGCATAGATTTATACTTGCTTTGCGCCAAATTTGCATAACTTTTTTTACGCAAATTCGGCGCAAAACTAACTCCAAATTTGTACTTTGGTGATAGACCCGTCTAGCGCCAAAGTTTTGGAGTTAAAGTCATTTTTTGCTAGCGGGAAACTACCTTGCATCAATGAGATGCAAGGTAGGCGTTCCCAGACAATAAATGGCCTTAGTGCCATATCTATCTTCCCGTGCTAAAATTAAGCACGGGGTGAGGGGCCTTAAATAATGGCGCTAAGCTTGCTTAGTGCCATTATTTAACACCTGGGTCAGGGCAGGGGTTATAGGATCTGTGAGCCTATTTCTATGGTCAGAGACCATGGAATGGGCCCACAGGTGCTCTTCCCTAGCCCCAGGGACACCCCCACCCACACCAGAGGATGGGGGACACCATCCTCTGGTGAGTACTGTAAGTACCATTAAGTAATTTTTTATTTTTTAAAACGTGCCAAAGGGGAGAGCCTAACCTAGGCCCCCCCTACATGGCACTGGGCCCAATTGCCAAGTGTGTCCCCTGGGCATGGCCATTAGGGTGGTGGGCATGAAGCCTGTCTTTACTGAGGCAGGAGTCATGTCCATAGTGGTTGTGCATCCAAGGATGATGCTAGTCTGGTTAGAAGAAGATTTTGCCTCTTACCAGACTATCGTCATCCTTTGACGCACAACGTCCTGTTTCCCCTACGCCTCCCCAACCCAGCTAGCATCCTTTTCCATAATGCCTTACTGCCAGTTACCATCATACCATAAATATGACACCCGGCTGGCGTTAGACAGCAGTATACCTTTTCACTCAAAACTGGGTTAGCATAGTTCTGCACAGAACTGTATAAATCAGGGCCTTAGTTTGCACTAACCAATGCTTTTTAAATGTCAGGTTTATTATAACCAATGCTTGTTGATTAAGCACATTGTATTCCAACTGTAACTGCCAAAACGTGCTCTTCACAGTGCGATCTGTATTGAACATGTGTCACAATCAGGAAGATAATTGCTCATTTCCTTAACAAGCAACCAACTGCCTTTCCACCTGCTCCAACTGTACCTGCCAAAACATGTGGTCTTCACAATGGGATCTGTACTGATCATGTGACACAATCAGGAGGATAATTGTTCATTTCCTTAACAAGTAATCAACTGGCAAAAGGCCCATGTGCACTTTTGACTTTTTAACCCTGCTTGTAAGATTGAGGCCTTGCTTGGCTTTGTTCCTATTGCTCTGCTCACCTGTTTCCAGTCAAGTCAAGTTCCTTGTCCTCCAGCCTGCCTCCAGTGGAGTTCCAGTGCAAGTCAAGATCCTTGTTCTCCAGCCTGCATCCAGTGGAGTTCCAGTGTTCCTCATTCTCCGACCAACTTCCAGTTGAGTTCCAGCATTTCCTGACCTCCGGACAGCCTTCACTCGAGTTCCAGTGATCCTCACCCTCTGTCGGCTTCCCTGTGGAGCCCCAGTGAAAAAAATAGTTTGGGTTTGTAGGAAGTTGGCTCTGTATATACTATTTCAAAGTAAGAAATAGTGTGCACAGAGTCCAAGGGTTCCCCTTAGAGGCAAGATAGTGGCAAAAAGAGATAATTCTAATGCTCTATTTTGTGGTAGTGTGGTCGAGCAGTAGGCTTATCAAAGGGTAGTGTTAAGCATTTGTTGTACACACACAGGCGATAAATGAGGAACACACACTCAAAGACTTACTCCAGGCCAATAGCTTTTTATATAGAAAAATATATTTTCTTAGTTTATTTCAAGAACCACAGGTTCAAGATTTACAAGTAATACTTCAAATGAAAGGTATTTCACTCAGGTATTCTAGGAACTTGGAATAATCACAATAGCATGTACGGTTTTGACATAAATGGCAATAAGCTATTTTAAAAGTGGACACAATGCAAACATCAATAGTTCCTGGGCGAGGTAAGTAATTGTTAAGTTCACAGGTAAGTAAAACACTTACAGGGTTCAAAGTCGGGTCCAAGGTAGCCCACCTTTTACCACACCGGAAGCTCAGGGCCGGTCAGGTGCAGAGGTCAAAGAGGTGCCCAAAACACATAGGCTTCAATGGAAACAGGGGTGCCCCGGTTCCAGTCTGCCAGCAGGTAAGTACCTGTGTCCTCAGAGGGCAGACCAGGGGGGTTTTGTAAGGCACCGGGGGAGGGGGGACACAAGCAGGCACAAAAAGTACACCCTCAGCGGCACAGAGGCAGCCGGGTGCAGAGTGCAAACAATAGTTGGGTTTTGTGTAGAAAGCAATGGGGAGACCCGGGGTCTCTTCAACGATGTAGGCAGGCACGGGGGCTCCTCGGGGTAGCCACCACCTGGGCTAGGCAGAGGGTCGCCTGGGGGTCGCTCATGCACTGGAGTTCGGTTCCTTCATGTCCTGGGGGCTGTGGGTGCAGTGTTGGTTCCAGGCGTCGGGTCCCTTGTTACAGGCAGTCGCGGTCAGGGGGAGCCTTTGGATTTCCTCTGCAGGCGTCACTGTGGGGGCTCAGGGTGGTCAACTCTGGCTACTCACGGGCTCGCAGTCGCCAGGGAGTCCTCCCTGAGGTGTTTGTTTTCCGCAGGTCGAGCCGGAGGCGTCGGGTGCAGAGTGGAAAGTTTCATGCTTCCGACGGGAAACGTGGGTCTTTAAAGTTGCTTCTTTGTTGCAGAAAGTTGCAGTTTGTTGAACAGGGCCGCTTTTCTCGGGAGCTTCCTAGTCCTTCAGATGGAGCGCAGTCACCTGAGGCTTCAAAGGTCGCTGGTCCCTGTTGGATGCGTCGCTGTTGCAGTTTTCGTTGAAGTAGGGAGACAGGGGCTGGGGCCAAATCAGTTGTTGTCTCCGTCTTCACTGCAGGGCTTCAGGTCAGCAGTCCTTCTTCTTCTTTAGTTTGGAGGAATCTATCTTCCTCGGTTCTGGGAGCCCCTAATTACTGAATTTAGGGGTGTATTGAGGTCTGGGAGGGCAGTAGCCAATGGCTACTGGCCCTGAGGGTGGCTACACCCTCTTTGTGCCTCCTCTCTGTGGGGAGGGGGGCACATCCCTAATCCTATTGGGGGAATCATCCTTCTACAAGATGGAGGATTTCTAAAAGTAAGAGTCACCTCAGCTCAAGACACCTTAGGGGCTGTCCTGACTGGGGGGGTGACTCCTCCTTGTTTTCCTCATTATCTCCTCCGGCCTTGCCGCCAAAAGTGGGGGCAGTGGCCGGAGGGGCGGACATCTCCTCTAGCTGGGATGCCCTGTGGTGCTGTAATAAAGGGGGTGAGCCTTTGAGGCTCACCGCCAGGTGTTACAGTTCCTGCAGGGGGAGGTGAGAAGCACCTCCACCCAGTACAGGCTTTGTTCCTGGCCACAAAGTGACAAAGGCACTCTCCCCATGTGGCCAGCAACATGTCTGGTGTGTGGCAGGCTGGCAAAAACTAGTCAGCCCACACTGGAAGTCGGGTATGTTTTCAGGGGGCATCTCTAAGATGCCCTGGGTGTATTTTACAATAAAGTACACACTGGCATCAGTGTGCATTTATTGTGCTGAGAAGTTTGATACCAAACTTCCCAGTTTTCAGTGTAGCCATTATGGTGCTGTGGAGTTCGTGTTTGACAGACTCCCAGACCATATACTCTTAGGCCTACCCTGCACTTACAATGGCTAAGGTTTTGCTTAGACACTGTAGGGACATAGTACTCATGCACATATGCCCTCACCTGTGGTATAGTGCACCCTGCCTTAGGGCTGTAAGGCCTGCTGGAGGGGTGATTTACCTATGCCACAGGCAGTGTGAGGTTGGCATGGCACTCTCCCCATGTGGCCAGCAACATGTCTGGTGTGTGGCAGGCTGGCAAAAACTAGTCAGCCCACACTGGAAGTCGGGTATGTTTTCAGGGGGCATCTCTAAGATGCCCTGGGTGTATTTTACAATAAAGTACACACTGGCATCAGTGTGCATTTATTGTGCTGAGAAGTTTGATACCAAACTTCCCAGTTTTCAGTGTAGCCATTATGGTGCTGTGGAGTTCGTGTTTGACAGACTCCCAGACCATATACTCTTAGGCCTACCCTGCACTTACAATGGCTAAGGTTTTGCTTAGACACTGTAGGGACATAGTACTCATGCACATATGCCCTCACCTGTGGTATAGTGCACCCTGCCTTAGGGCTGTAAGGCCTGCTAGAGGGGTGATTTACCTATGCCACAGGCAGTGTGAGGTTGGCATGGCACTCTGAGGGGAGTGCCATGTCGACTTAGTCATTTTCTCCCCACCCGCACACACAAGCTGGCAAGCAGTGTGTATGTGCTGAGTGAGGGGTCCCCGGGGTGGCATAAGACATGCTGCAGCCCTTAGAGACCTTCCCTGGCATCAGGGCCCTTGGTACCAGGGGTACCATTTGCAAGGGACTTACCAGAGTGCCAGGGTTGTGCCAATTGTGGAGACAAAGGTACAGTTTAGGGAAAGAACACTGGTGCTGGGGCCTGGTTAACAGAGTCCCAGCACTCTTTCAAATCATAACTTGGCATCAGCATAAACAAAAAGTCAGGGGGTAACCATGCCAAGGAGGCATTTCCTTACAGGGTTCTTCTGAAGTTTTCAAGCAAGTAACTTCATTACAAGACAAAGAAAGATTAATTGCTTTAATGAAACAAAACTGAGCTCTGTCTTTCAAATAATGTATGACTATAAAAACTAGTGTTATTTATCATTTGGATGGGAATCCAAGATACCGCTAAACAGACATTAAGGAAGATGTATTTCCTGTAACTCGTGCTCCCCTCAGAATTAGGAGATTGGAAATATAGAAAGTTTATCAAAACTATCATTGGCAAGAGATTGCACCAGAACACAAAGAAGCCCTTTAGTCAAGTTGTTTGTTTTTGAGTTTGGACATTGCTTCAGAGACTCTTAAAGTATTGTAAAAAGAGGAAGAGACTTGTTCAGCCATATAAAAAACTTATGCACAATGTGTCAACAATGTATAATTTCACAATAGTTCATGCTAGTTCAATGTATTAATGAAGTAATGAAGTAATTCTTTTTGCAGCCCAGGATCCTAAAAACCAAGAAGCCAGTATTTTGAGAAATCAGATGTCCTGATGCCCAACACAACAGCAGTCCGATTCTGCAGTCCACAAAGCAGACACTGGTATTTTCTCTTCCCAAATTCCCCTTCAGGACTTACAAGAGGGCAATGTACTCTTCATAGTGGTCACTTTAGTCCGCACTGGGATTGGGGCATTGTCATCGCCCCATCAGAACACCTGGAATTCAGGTAAACAGCAGCCTCTTCAGAACTGTAATAGTGCAATGCATCCTCGGTGCAGGCCCTTTAATTCCCTGTCAACAGCAGCCTTGAGGGCAATGCTAGGCTCCACATTGCAGCCTTGCAGCTCCTCAGAAATGATGCATTCCCCCGACAGCAAGATGCATCCTCGAGGCTGGACTTACGCATTACAAGTCCCCGTCAACTGGATCCTCGACAACGATACAGGACCTCGTACTACAGCCTCTATCCACCTCAAGCTGATGGATCGCTTTGGCCTAATTGGGTCCCTGAAGCTGGCCTGCACTCCATCGCAGTCAGTCTGAACTTGCAACTTTTCCCCAGTCCGGCATAACCAGATATCTACATTTGCCGCTTTGTTCTTTTTCGCGCTATTTTCACTATAATTTTTCAAATTGTTTATCTCTGGTTATACTGGTTGGATTTGTGCCATTTTCTTCTTGTTTTATTTATTAAATAACTATATATTGTTAAGTTTGTGAGCTGCTTTCACTTACCTACTATTTGAAGTGTTGCACAAATACATTGTCTCTAAGTTAAGCCTGCCTGCTCTTTGCCAAGCTACCAGAGGGTTGAGCACAGGTTAATTTAGGGTTGGCTTGTGCCTTCCCCTGACAAGGATTGTGATTGTTGCTTGACCATGGCTCCCACCCCAGTCAACCCACAACCCAGTTTATTACAGAGGACTACAGCCTAAGTCAGCATATTTTACACATATAAGTCTACTGCCTTTGTCCTACATATAAAGTCTGTGCCTTAAGAGACATAACTCAACATTCAAGTAGATCTCAAATATGAACATGTACATTAATATGACAATTGCTTGGTGTTTTCCATAACCACTTTTTTTTACGAGGGCCTGCTGGGAAGAACTCGTATGTACCAGCCAGCATCAATACTTTAGAAAGTGGAGCTTGTAGCTTCAGACACCAGTCTGTTTTACTGGCTGACAACTAAGATGCTTTCTTACTTTTTTCTTTTTCATTCTGGCTGCACTGCCTGCTTGGCCTCCAACTTCTCTGTGTTTTTCTTTTTGTATTGAAGATGAGTACCGAACAGAACTGTTGCAGACTGTATGGTGGCTCCTAAATCTGTGTGGCCTTTCCTAGCTACCCTACGTCCGTCAGTCTCCTCGTGCAAGCTGGGGGATTCCACTTTCCCTGTTTGCACATTGAGTTATCGTGGCTGCCTGACACCTGAGATGCTTACCCTGTGGTACCCCAATCTCCACGGGAACTTCCTTGCAGGGGCAGACGAGGTAAGCCACAGAGGCCCATGTGGAATGAATACTCTCTCTTCTGGTCCAGGTGGTTTAAAGTGGCCACAGCTTGCACTCTGCAAAGTCTAAAGCACAAATCAAGACTGGGTGCATCGTCAAACTCCTGACAGACATGAGCAGCTGCACTGGTCCCACTTCTGTTCTTTCCTTTCTAAACAATCTGAGGTAAGTACCGCCTAATCTATTGGTGCCATCTCACCCTTCCATACTTTATTTTCTCCAAAGATACCAGTTCACTATATTTCCAAATACAGATTAGAATTCGGAATGCCAGCTCCTTCCAAAGTCACAGCAAATATTTTGCTGAGTTGATCTTCACCCACCCAAAACTGACTTTTATCTCCAAAATCATCAAAGCTGCCTACTTCTTGCTTGCAGAAAAGAAGTCTGGACTTGTTCTATAGTCACATCTGGGAGTTTACATCCCCTTAATTATGAGGAAGTTACTTGAGATAGGACCCATGTATCCATCAAGTGATTATTTATATAATAAAATTCCATATGAATATATTCACTGGAATACACAATTCAAATTAACCTATAGTTACAACACAATACTTTAAACTACTGAAATTGACCAGTGATAGTTCAATGAACTAACTATAACTTGGGCCCCATTATGCACTGCTATGATCTCACATATTATATCATTCATGGCATGTTGAATGATTTTTTTTATAAACAAATTTTTACTGTTTTGAAAAAGAAGAGCAGGTGAAGGGAAAACAGGTGGAGAAAGAAAAGTAAAAACAGCTTGCACGGGTGAAAACGGTGAGCTCCTGATCAACATAACATTGACAGTAAACCATACAATGTGACAGAAGCCCGGTTCAGATCTAAGCACAACAACGGGAACCAAAGCCCCCCAGCAGACTACGAGGGCAATCCCAGCCACCCTCCCCATATCTTCACATGCTTCCGAGGACAGCCCCTAGATTTGCAAACCAGCTTTTTTTGGTTCGCGCACCAATCCACCCCGTGTCTCCATTTTTGAAGGGACGGGCCTGTAGATGAGTTCCAAGCAGCAGCAATGTCTCTCTTAGCGACCAGCAGGGCACAATTTGCTCATGTGCCCCTAAGTACCTCCATAAAACCCAGTAAAACCAGTTTAGCAGACATATGTTGCTCCTGCCCCAGCACCGCATTCAATTCACATGTCACCTTACCCCAATATGCCTGCAGCACCGGACAGGACCACATCATGTGAAAAAAATCAGCCGGTTCCTCTGCACAGCGAGGGCACTGAGCCGTAGAGTGAAGACCCACCTGGTGCAGCCTGTCTGGCATCAGATATGCCCTGTGTATTTAGTAGAATTGCACAGCACAAAGCCTTGCCAACACCGCCAGCATCCTAGGTGCCATCAGCTCCTCCAGTCAGTCAGTCTCTTCAAACACACCCACCCATGACTCCCATTTATTCCTGTTTGATTCCAAGCTGCCAGGGGCATTAACATTTTATAAATCAGGGAATTCCCTCCCAAGCTGCCCATAAGCAACTTGGCCTCAAGTGGATTAAATTCTGGTAACGGGCCAGTGGGTGGCAGGTGAGTGTCCAGAGCATGTCAGAGCTGGAGGTACTTAAAAAACTGCGTCCGAGACAGCTGAAAATCAGCCTGTAACTCCTGAAATGATTTTATTGCATCCCCTTTCCATACATCACCCACTAATGATATACCCAGCAGGTCTCATTCAGCGAACCCTTCCAATTCTGCAGATTCACTGACCACCTCCCATGACACAGCAGGGTTTGTCGGGTGAAAACAGCGTTCCATTGGACATGTCGCAGCACCGCGCGCTATGCCATGCCAAGAAACCCCCCGTTACTGAAACCATGTTCCTGGGGAGTGGCACACCATAAACCAAATCAAGGACACGAGGAAAACCCACGTCTCCAATCCCACTTGGTAGGCCGGTTCCGCCCACCGCCCTGTAAACCAATCATGCACAACCAGGAACTGGGTCGCCAAATAATACACATAGGGGTCCGCCATTAACTATCACCCGATGTCTCGCCCCATTCCAAAGAAATGAATTGGTGACTTTCTCCAGAGCCCTAAACCATGGACGTGGGAACGGGAGTGGAAAGTTTTGAAAGACATATAAATGTCATGGTAATGCCATCATTTTATAGAGGGCTACACGGCCCAGTGCGTTCAGCTGCAGTGTCTGCCATCTTTACAAGTCTGCCTTAGTGCGGGCTAGTAGCGGGGCCAGGTTCCTGGCCCATGTGAGTTCAGGAAGAAGGGTTATCCAAATACCAAGATATTTAAAACTGAGCCTGCCAGGGGTATCTCAGACTGCCAATCAAGCAGTCTTGTGAACTGGCCAAGGGCACAAACACCGATTTGGCTGGGTTAATTTTGAGCCCTGATGCTTCTTCATAACACCGTAGAAGGTGGAGGACTCGGGGGCCTTTCACACTGGGTTCATCCATATATAACAGGATGTCATTTGCGTACAGGGCCACCCTGTCCTCAGAGGAATGCCCAATCTCCAGCCGCGGTACAGTGGACCTGTCCTGAGCATTTGTGCTAGAGGCTCAATAGCCAAAGTAAAAAAAAGGGAGGACAAAGGTCAGCCCTTCCGCGTACCTCGATGAATAATGAGGATCGAAGATAGGGTACCGTTGACCGGCACGTGTGCTGTGGGGTTGGTGTACAGAGCCCAGGCCAGGCAACAAAACCTCAGCCTAAGGCCTGCCGCTGAAGCACTAAAAAGAGAAAACCCCAGTCCACTGTGTCAAAGGCCTTTTCAAAGTCGATAAACAGAAGGACGAGGTCCCTGGGTAGCCAGCGGCGTCCAGCCAAGGCCACGTGCAATCTATAAATGCAGTGTTGCATGCCGCGAGTGGCCATAAAACCACATTGGTCCAGATGAATCAACAGCAGCACCCTTGTAAGACGGTTGGCAAGGATCGTAGCATAAATTTTTACTTCACTATTAATCAGAGATATCGATCTATAGTCAGCACAATGTTGCGACGGGGGCTGGGTTTTAGGAAGCACCACAATAGTGGTGACGTCCAACCCTTCCGTGAAGGAGCCCTGGTGATCCACCTCTGCATATAACGCCGAGGTCTTCTCGTAACACCTTATAAGATTCTGAAGGAAAACCATCGCCCCGGAGTCTTACCTGTCCCCAGCGCAGAGTTGACCTCCCCTATTTCTTTTTCACTAAGGGGTTCGTCAAGCTGCTGCACCTCCATCAAGGGCAGCCTCTGTAAGGAAAAAATTTCCAGGAGCTGACAGGCACGGTCAGGAACGATCACTGCCAAGGCCCAATACAGTAGAGTGCCCTGTAATATTGGGCAAAGGCGTTGGCTACATCTTGATGCCGGGAGACGCGGACCTCCTGGTGATTGTAAATTACAGGAATGATCCTAGAAGCCTGTTGTTGGGATGTCAGCCAGTATAGCAACTTTCCTGATTTATCCCCCCAGCCATAGACCCTGGCCGTAGATGCCCTGCAGAGGTGTTTTGCTGCTTCCAGAGATTGATCTCAGATTTCCTCACGGATCAGTAGGAGTTGCCTAGTTACCCATTCATTGGGCTGTGCACCCTGTTCAGCCTCTAGGCATGCAGCCCGTGCCTCCAACTGCTCAACATGAAGTATCTGGGATCGCTCCCGAGCTTAGACAAGGCCCCTAGCCATTACCCGCATGACCGCCTTTCCAGCAGCTCACAAGACTCCAGGGGAAGTCACTGATCCTTCGTTAAGAACAAAGTATTCTCGAAGAACCTGTTGTAGCGGTTTAACATAGGCCCCATCTTGCAGGTACCATGCGTTCAGTCGCCACATAGGACAAACTAATAATTAAGTATATCCCACTATAAATCGGAGGGGTGCATGGTCAGAGATTCCACGTGCTAAGATTTCAACATGGGCAAGGTGGTTACAATCTGTGCTCGGCAGAAGCACAAGGTCAATCCTAGATTGAGTGCCAGGGGCTGCCAAGGTATGTGTAAATTGCTGAAGCCGCGGGTGCCACACTCGCCACACATCGCTGACTCCTGCAAAAGTCAACCACCCATTGAGCCCCGCTGCCATGGCCTGTCTGTGGGCTGAGGGCGGGCCAGTCGCATCCGCTGCAGGGTTTGGGACCACATTGAAATCCCCTCCCAGTATGGTAAGTCCCGGGGGCAGGTCTAAGAGTAACTTAGTCAGTTCATTGAGAGGTCCACGCACCATAGCCGGCGGGGCGTAAACACTAATCACATTGATTGTGATGCCCTCGACCTTCCCAGTAATGGCCACATAACGCCCTTGTCGATCCCTCCACACCTGGATTATCGTAATGGGAAATGAGTGGTGCAGCAGTATCGCCACCCCTCATGACCACGTGTGAACCCTGCTTGATATACTCTGTCTAAACCTTTGCGGGCAAGAAAAGGACCCTGGTCTCCCAGGAGGTGTGTCTCTTGCAACAGTAGGACGTCATGCTGCTGCCTGTTTATGAAGGTAAACACGGCGGCACGCTTAATTTTGTCTAGGAGACTATTAACATTCCTCAAGATAACCTGAGTCGAGCCCATTAGTGTGAACAGTTTAATCTGCCGTGGCATGGTTTCTGAAACCCGTCCTGGCGCCCCGGGGGTCCCCCCCCATC
This sequence comes from Pleurodeles waltl, assembly GCF_031143425.1. Classification (NCBI taxonomy): domain Eukaryota; kingdom Metazoa; phylum Chordata; class Amphibia; order Caudata; family Salamandridae; genus Pleurodeles; species Pleurodeles waltl. The sequence goes on from NC_090437.1 coordinate 321,598,374, forward strand.
CCCGCCCAGCAAGCACCCAGTGAGTGGCGACGCTCTGTCAGTTAGCATCTTGGACCCCACCTCCTGTGCAGCAGCTAATAAGAACACATAAACAATCACACCAGTGAACAATAACAAACACTTTAATGCTAAGTCTGAACTGCCATACACCCAACTCCCTCCCGACCCTATACTTCCCCCCAGAAGCATCTGTCACCCTTATATACCATCTCACTCCCAAACACAGTGAGTTGGAAACACCAATTGGTTGAGCAGTGGTGGACCCCTCCATACTGTCGGATCAGAGAGCGTTAAATAACAAGCAGCCTCATTGTGGTAAAGTATTCATCAGCATGGGCATCACCCGTCCTGCTATTTCTTTTTAACTTGCCTGAGATGAAGTCAGAGCACCGGACTTCGGGACAGATCAGAGTCCTCCAATGTCTCCAAGTGAGCCTGCGTCAATCCCTGCAGTCCCAGGTCTTCCCCGTCACCCCTTTGGCTTGCCTTCATCCGGTGTCCCGACAGTTCCTCGGATGGGGTTTCATAGGGGAGCCTGAGCGAGAGTCCCATCCCGCTCTACGCCTCCTCGAGCGCGTCTGTTGGCAGAGGCCAGATTGCCATCTCTGCTGGTTGTTTATGGGCGTTCTGTCCTGGACTTGCTGTTGTCTCTCACCGGATCGGCCGAGCAGTACCTCCTCTGTCAACCAAGTCCACGCCGCAGCTGGTTGCTCAAAGAAGTGAGTCTTGTTACCGTGTACCACTCAGAGTATCGCTGGGAATAGAAGGCGGTATGGTATGTCCATTGCTCTCATTTTCTGCTTTACTTCGATAAAGGAGCAATGTTGCAACTGTACATCCTTTGTACAGTCTTGAAAATGAAGGCCCTTTGCCCTGCTACAGAATATATCACCCTTGGCACGCGCCTCCTGCAGTACAGCGTCTCTGTCCTTAAACTTGAAGAGACAGAGCATTACTAGTCTGGGCGGCGAGCCCAGTGGAGGCCTGGACTGCCGAGCCCTGTGGGCCCGCTCAATCGCGAACCAAGGAGTGAGATGGTCCCGCGGCATCCAGGAGCAGAACCAATCCTCCAGGAAGGATGCCAGGGATGATGTCGCAGTGTTCTCTGGAAGGCCCACGATACGAAGATTGTTGCGCCTGGACCTATTTTCAGTGTCTTCGGCTCTCCGCTATAGTTCTGACATGCAGGCCGATAATGCAGATACTTGTGTATTCAGGGCAGTCAGGTCATCTTCCACTGTGGATATCCTTGATTCTGTCTCCGTAATTCGGTTGTTGTGTTGTTGTGTTGTGGAGATCTTGACGTACCAGGGACACATCCACTCTTACTTCCCCAATCTTGGCCTCTACAGCCATTTGAGACGCCTGAATAGCTTGAAGGATTGCTGCCAGGTGACTGTATGCGGCCAGTGGACTGTCACCGCCACTCAGGGATCGGTCTTCAGCGCGGGACCCACCAGAGCCCGTAGTAAATTGGTCTATATGCGTCTGTGCAGAGGGTTGTTGTGTCGATTTGTCCTTGCCTATTGCCTCCCTCCAAGATCCAGCTGTTGGTTAAGACACCCCGAGCTAGCACACAGAGGGCCCCGCTAGCCCTCTAGCCCTCTATGCAGGATCACAAAGTCACCAGACCTGCCCTCCAAGACCACAACTCATATGCCAAATTCGTTCTTCATCTCAGGACAGCAAGGCCAATGCAAGGATCATGGGGTCATTATTCAATCATCCGGCCACGTTTATTACTAGGTGCGGCTACTCTGCAACGAAATTTGTCCATACGCCTGCATTCGATCCGCTCAACTCACCCACAGTCCATCTGTCTGATCCCTCTCCCTCTCCGCTCCCCCGGCTGTGCACCACTTCTCCCTAAGTCCAGTGGGCCCCCAGACCTCGTCAGGACCCACAGAAACCGCTATGGGGGGAGGGGAAGACAAACATTTGCGACCTGTCACAAGTCCTCTGCCACTCGCTGCAGGTCCCCCTCCTCACCTCTTCACCTCCGACCCGTCTGATCCAGTCACTCTGGCTGGCAGGATGGGTCCCAGGACACCGCTCTCACGGACACTGAGGTGAGCAGCGCCCTACTGCTTCGCCGCACAGGCTGTCTCTCCGTCTGCTACACCAGCCAGCCAGGCCAGCCAGGCCACCGCCCCGCGGCCCACAGCCACTCGGGCCCTCAAGTGTGTTTTCACCGTCCCGCCACTCCGGTCCTATCCCGTGTTGCCTACTGCGGCGACCGCACCGGTCATTGACTCCTCCTGCTGCCACTGCCCACTGTGTCTCTTCAGCGGTCGTCCGCCTCTCTCCCGGACAGCCAAGGCGAGCGGCGCCTTTCTTCTGTGTCACAGAGGCTGTCTCTCAATCCCCCATATGGCACTGTCAACTGTCGCTCACCGGACGGCTGGGCCGCGGCCCTGCGGCCCTAGCCACTCAGGCCCTCAGGCACGTCCTCGCCACGGCAGCACTACGGCCCGACCCCTTGCTGCCTCTCGCGGCGGCGGCACCAGCCAGTGGCTGCTCCTGCTGTCCCCGCTCTACCACACCTCTCCGGCGGTCACCCCCCTGCCTGCTGAGGATGGGGTAAACAGGATACTGAGACAGTTTGTGGGAGGGCTTCAAGTTTTCAACTTGGAGAGCCAGTTGAAGGAGCCAAGCGGGGCTTGGTGAGGGGGCCAAATGGGAGTCGTGGGCAATATTAGGGAAGGGAATTTGCTCTCTCTATGTCTACCAGCGAATAAAGCTCCCTCTGGTAAAGGTGTTCCTTTTTTGTCTCTTGTCTCACGGGGGAGGTGATTCGTTTTTTTGTTTTACTTTTTTCTATGCAGGTGTTAGGTTTCCCACATGCAGAGGAACATGGTGCTTAAATTCACTTCACAGTGTGTGATATGTCCTAATGAGAAACAAGCAGCTACAAAAGATTTGTCTCAACCACCGCTAGGTGTACCATTAAGACTGAACTTTATAGGTAGGGCTGAGCATGGGGGGATGGCCAAGCCACTAAACATGGCGGATGCAAGCTTCTAGAGCTCCGCGCCGCACCGGATAATCCAAATCAACCAGGGTTGAGCGGGGGGGTGCTCTGCTCCTCCGCGGCTTGGGTCGGGCTTGGGAGGCTTGGGGACCCGCGGGTGGAACCTCCCGGCGTGTCGTGAAGGCGCGACCGTACCGTGGCCGCGAGGGCCACGCCTGCAATAGACACCCACGCTCGAGGAGAAGGGGCCTCCCCTAGCGGAGGACTAGGCGGCCCTGCACTCGTGCGGGCCGCGAGGTGAGATGATCCGGTGGTGGGGAGCGGCCTGTATTGACGAGGCTGCTGCGACCGCGCATACCGCGCACACAGGCTGGACTGCCGGGGGGCGCGCTGCTCCCTCGCGGCCTGGGCCAGAGCCTGTGAGCCCTTGGGGCCCGGTGGGCTGCGGGTGGACCCCCCGGCGTGCCGCGGCGGCGGGGCTGTGCCGCCCTGGGGATTGCACTCGAGACTGGTGCTCCAGGACGTTGCGAACAGAGAGCGGGGACCCCTACGCGAGAGGAGAGGCGGCCTTGCGACCACTTGGGCCACGCTTGAGATCTGGGCCATGGGACTTGGCGGCCCGAAGGTGAGAAGCGGCGTATGCTGGTGGGGCTACTGAGACCGCACATACTGTGCTTAGAAACTGTATAGCTGAGCGGGGTGCCTGGGACGGAGGAGGCGGCCGGAGCGACTGGAACTACGCTCATGGATTCAGACCCCTCAGGTCCCCCCCTGGCCGCAAACTGTACAGAAGAATTGGATGGCAGTACGGGGCGCCCCCCGGGAGACAAATGCCCCCCAACAAAAGTGCTGCATGGTACCCCTCGGGATTGGACAGAGCGCCCAACAGAGGAAAGTAATTAAAGCAGTCCTCGCCTGACTTCATATCTGAAGACCACTGGAGCGCCCCCGCCCCGGCGGCCGATGAGCCTGGCTTGGAGGGAGGAGGCGGTACCCCCCCATGATGACAAGTAAGAAGATGGACGCGTGACCCCCGCAGGCTCCGCATTGGGACTAAGGGGGTCATTCTGACCCTGGCGGTCGGTGATAAAGCGGCGGCCAACCCGCCAACAGGCAGGCGGTCCAAAAAATGGAATTCTGACCCTGGTGGGAACCGCCAACACAACCCGCCACTTTAACACTCCGACCGCCACGGCCGGACAGACAAACAGCGCGGCGGTCACCGCCAACAGGCAGACGGCAGACAATGTACCGCCCACCCTATCACAACTCACCAATCCGCCACCTTTTTCGGGGCGGGAGCCCCGCCGATAAAAACACGGCGGAAACAGATTACGAACGGGAAAATGCTCACCTATACACACTCCACGAGGAAGGAGGACAGCATGGAACCCGAATTAAACATCCTACCAGCTATTGTCTACCTGCTCATCTACCAGGAGTACGAACGCCGGCACAGATGACAACGGTGAGTACTGCACCTACGACACAGGCGAGGGGGGAGGAGGAAAGCTTACGCGCACACACATGCGCCATACACCCACCCCCCCACCACAAATACCAACACCCCAATACCGAGCAACAAGTCAGAGTGATACCCCCCAAACCCACCGGAATAATGCAAAGACACAATTAAATAGATCTATAAAATATATGTAGAAATAGCTCCATTAAAGGTATGGGAAATATGCCATAAAAAAGATACAAAATTAAGGAATGAACAGAGGCAACAATATATACATAGGCAATAAGTCCTGCACATACCCTCAAAGTTCCATAGTCCGTGGGCCAATGTGCACAAACACATGGGCAAAGTCCACACAGGAGACCAGATCCCATTGGAGAGAACACTGCTGGGGCATCAGATGACAAAACTACAGGCACCTCAGGGGGAAGGGAAGGGGGGGCACCTCAGCCACATGAGTCCTTGACGCCAGATTCACGAGGGGCCTCCATGGCCACTGTTCTATCCTGGGGAGTGCAAAGCCACAGTCTCTCGAGTCTCTACAGTGGGTGGCTTGCCCACTGTTACATCCTGGGGAGTGCAAAGCCACAGTCTCTCGAGTCTCTACAGTGGGTGGCTTGCCCACTGTTCCATCCTGGGGAGTGCAAAGCCACAGTCCCTCGAGTCTCTACAGTGGTTGGCTTGCCCACTGTTACATCCTGGGGAGTGCAAAGCCACAGTCTCTCGAGTCTCTACAGTGGGTGGCTTGCCCACTGTTACATCCTGGGGAGTGCAAAGCCACAGTCTCTCGAGTCTCTACAGTGGGTGGCTTGCCCACTGTTCCATCCTGGGGAGTGCAAAGCCACAGTCTCTCGAGTCTCTACAGTGGGTGTCTTGCCCACTGTTACATCCTGGGAAGTGCAAAGCCACAGTCCATCATATGGATTACCGACTCCACTGTTAATGGAGGAGGCATGGTGCCCAGAGTGCTTCCTTAAGCCCTGCTCGACACAGAACCGGCACTGTCAATGGGCCAGCGGTGCTTGAGATGAAGGCCCCAGCGGAGCGGAGCAGAGACGGCGGGCCCCAGTGGAGCGGTACTTGAGATGAAGGGCCCAGTGGAGCGGAGCAGAGACGGCGGCCCCAGCGGAGCGGTGCTTGAGATGAAGGACCCAGCGGAGCGGTGCTTGAGATGAAGGCCCCAGCGGAGCGGGGCAGAGACGGCGGGCCCCAGCGGAGCGGTGCATGAGATGAAGGCCCCAGCGGAGCGGTGCTTGAGATGAAGGGCCCAGCGGAGCGGTGCCTGAGATGAAGGCCCCAGTGGAGCGGTGCTTGAGATGGAGGCCCCAGCGGAGCGGGGCAGAGACGGCGGGCCCCAGCGGAGCGGTGCATGAGATGAAGGCCCCAGCGGAGCGGTGCTTGAGATGAAGGGCCCAGCGGAGCGGTGCCTGAGATGAAGGCCCCAGCGGAGCGGTGCTTGAGATGAAGGCCCCAGCGGAGCGGGGCAGAGTCGGCGGGCCACAGCGGAGCGGTGCTTGAGATGAAGGGCCCAGCGGAGCGGAGCAGAGACGGCGGCCCCAGCAGAGCGGTGCTTGAGATGAAGGCCCCAGCGGAGCGGTGCTTGAGATGAAGGCCCCAGCGGAGCGGGGCAGAGACGGCGGGCCCCAGCGGAGCGGTGCTTGAGATGAAGGCCCCAGCGGAGCGGTGCTTGAGATGAAGGCCCCAGCGGAGCGGTGCTTGAGATGAAGGGCCCAGCGGAGCGGTGCTTGAGATGAAGGGCCCAGCGGAGCGGTGCTTGAGATGAAGGGCCCAGCGGAGCGGTGCAGAGACAGCGGGACCCAACGGAGCGGTGCCTGAGATGAAGGCCCCAGCGGAGCGGTGCTTGAGATGAAGGCCCCAGCGGAGCGGGGCAGAGACGGCGGGCCCCAGCGGAGCGGTGCTTGAGATGAAGGCCCCAGCGGAGCGGTGCTTGAGATGAAGGCCCCAGCGAAGCGGGACAGAGACGGCGGGCCCCAGCGGAGCGTTGCTTGAGATGAAGGCCCCAGTGGAGCGGTGCTTGAGATGAAGGCCCCAGCGGAGCGGGGCAGAGACGGCGGGCCCCAGCGGAGCGGTGCTTGAGATGAAGGCCCCAGCGAAGCGGTGCTTGAGATGAAGGCCCCAGCGGAGCGGTGCTTGAGATGAAGGGCCCAGCGGAGCGGTGCTTGAGATGAAGGGCCCAGCGGAGCGGTGCTTGAGATGAAGGCCCCAGCGGAGTGGTGCAGAGACGGCGGGACCCAGCGGAGCGGTGCTTGAGATGAAGGGCCCAGCGGAGCGGGGCAGAGACGGCGGCCTCAGCGGAGTGGTGCTTGAGATGAAGGCCCCAGTGGAGCGGGGCAGAGCCGGCGGGCCCCTGTTCAGCGGTTCTTGTCCCAGCGGGCCCCTGTTCAGCGGTTCTTGTCCCGGCGGGACCCTGTTCAGCGGTTCTTGTTCCGGCGGGCCCCTGTTCAGCGGTGCACCTCCCGGCGGGCCCCTGTTCAGCGGTTCTTGTCCCGGCGGGCCCCTGTTCAGCCGTTCTTGTCCCGGCGGGCCCCTGTTCAGCGGTTCTTGTCCTGGCGGGCCCCTGTTCAGCCGTTCTTGTCCCGGCAGGCCCCTGTTCAGCGGTTCTTGTTCCGGCGGGCCCCTGTTCAGCGGTGCTCCTCCTGGCGGGCCCCTGTTCAGCGTGTCTTGTTCCGGCGGGCCCCTGTTCAGTGGTTCTTGTTCCGGCGGGCCCCTGTTCAGCGGTGCTCCTCCCGGCGGGCCCCTGTTCAGCGGTTCTTGCACCCGGCGGGCCCCTGTTCAGCCGTTCTTTTCCCGGCGGGCCCCTGTTCAGCCGTTCTTGTCCCGGCGGGCCCCTGTTCAGCGGTTCTTGTCCCGGCGGGCCCCTGTTCAGCGGTTCTTGTTCCGGCGGGCTCCTGTTCAGCGGTGCTCCTCCCGGCGGGCCCCTGTTCAGCGGTTCTTGTTCTGGCGGGCCCCTGTTCAGCGGTTCTTGTTCCGGCAGGCCCCTGTTCAGCGGTGCTTGTCCTGTGTGTCGAGGGAGCCAGACCTGGCCAAGACTTCCCATTCATTCCCCATCTGAACTTGCCGTCGTGGCGCCCTCCTTTGATGGAGTCCTGGGCCCGTGGGTGTCGTCCGACACACCCGGAATGGGGCTGGTGGGGCACTCCTGGGCAGCTCGCCTCCTGCCTGACTTCTCCGCCCTGCTGCCCTTGCCCTCCTTCACTGAAGCTCTGTGGCCCTTGCCTCCCTTGGATGATGTGGCAGGTGACGGGGCAAGGCTACTGTCCTTGGTGGCAGCCGTCTCACTCTTGTCGCGCCGGGCCTTCTTATTTTTTGTCCTCTTCCCAGGGGGTGGGCTGGCTGTCCCCTTGCTGCTGGCCGATGTTCCAGCCCTAGGATCTGGGGGACTCCAATAGCCCTGCACTTTGGTTACAGTAGATGCAGGGCTGGTGGTGGCTGAGGTGCTTTTTTTACTCTCACCAGATGGAGGGGGTGGGTCAGTGATTGGAACGAGCTCAAGGTGGAAAGGAAAAGGACTTGGGAAGGACAGGGACAGGTAGGTGTAGTGGGTTTGGGAGTGGAGGAAGAGGATGTGGTTGTAGGAGAGTCAAGTGTGCTGTCTTTGGGTGCAGGTGCCTGTGACGGAGGCTGTCGTGAGGTGGATGGCTGTTGGGTGGGTGGCTGCCTGCGTTTGTGTGGTTTGGAAGAAGGGGTGACAGACACACTGGGAGAGGACACAGGGGACATGTAAATGGCAGTGGGGGTGGTGACTGCACGTGTGTGGACTGTAATGGAGGGTGTGCTGGTGATGGAAGTACTGGCTGATGGTGGTGTGCATGCAGGTGTGAGTGGAGACGTCACAGGGATGGAGGAGGGAGATGAGGAGGTAGGGGACACAGAGGTGGTAGTGACTGTTGGCATGTCTGCATCTGGATGTTGCTTGGGTGAATGCTTGTGTGATCAGTGGTGCTTATGTCTGGATGAGCTGACCTTGGGTGTTGAGGTGTGTGCAGGCTGGTCTGATGGTGTGGGTGGGATAGGCAGAGGAACAGGAGACTGGGACTGGGTGGAGGGAGTCAGAAGAGGGAGGCTGGAGACAGGGACAATGGCTGCCGTCAGTGCTGAGGCCAGAGCGTTGAACGATCGCTGATGGGCAGCCTGACCCGAATGAATGCACTCCAGGTATGCATTGCTCCGATGCACCTCCCTTTCTACACCCTGGATGGTATTCAAAAGGGTAGACTGCCCAACAATGAGTGTCCTGAGGAGGTCAATGACCTCCTCACTAAGGGCAGCAGGGGTAACTGGGGCAGGGCCTGAGGTGCCTGGGGCGAAGGAGATGCCCGCCTTCCTGGGCGAGCGGGCACGGAGTGAAGGCTGAGGGGCTGCTGGGAGGGCGGGGCTGGTGCGCTGGGTGGCGGCTGTACCTGTTGTGGCGGTGGATACGGATGTTGCCACCACCGCTAGGGAGCTCCCTTCCGAGGACGTGTCGGTGTCGCTGACATCTCCACGGGTCCCCGTTGTGGAGCTCCCCTCGCCCTCCGTCTCACTGGTGTACTCGGAGTCTGTTGTATGGCCCTCCGGGGCCATTTGAGATGCAGCTCCCTCGTGCGCCGATGCCACTTCTCCTCCGCCTGATGATGCTAATGCACACATGAACAGGAAGACAAAGAAAATTGGGGGGGGGAGAAATGAAGACAGGTTGAGTGCATGCATTGCCAACACCGCTGTCGGAGAGGACAGACACAGAAGCCCCCTGAACTAGGCCGCGCAATCGGGGTACACTACTCAGTTATTGATGCCTACCGGTTTCTGGACGACAAATGCACACATGGGTGAGGCCGGACCATGGACAGCTGTACTTGGCACCCTACAGAGGTGGGGGGTGGGGGGATAGGGCCGTGTCTAACGGAGGGGCCTAGCCTACAGAATGCGCCCTGGCCTGGAGATAGCCACAGCCCTCCTCCCCCACCCAGACACCTTCACTGCGCGCAAAGATAGTAGAATGTGCTGATACTCACCCCCTTGTGTCTGCTGTGATGTCCTCACGCGCCCCTCCAAATCGGAGTAGGCCACCGCCAGGATCCGGGACATCAGGGGGGTCAATTGGCGGCTGGCACCCCTCCTATGTTGGGAGGCCATCCCCAGCAGAGACTCGGCGGTCTTTCTGGTCCCGCAGCGGATGTCCTCCCACCTCTTTCGGCAGTGGGTGCCCCGTCTGTTGTGGACCCCCAGGGCCCGGACGTCCTTGGCGATGGCATGCCAAATGTCGATCTTCTGATGGGCGCTGACCTATGTGACATGTACAGGGTGGTAAAGGATATCGCATCAGTTTTCTGCCTGATCAATGTGAGTGGCCCCCCCCTCCCAACCTTGCCATGTGGCACATGCTCTCATCTTTCATGCGTTGCACTCCTCATTCGCTCCCCTCCCCACCATCTTGCATACACCCCACTCAACACAGGCATAGCCCATTCTACGTGCACCGTGTGTACTAACCTGTTGGTCTGGAGGACCGTAGAGTAGCGCATACTGGGGGAGGACCCCATCAACAAGTTTCTTCAATTCTTCGGAAGTGAAGGCAGGGGCCCTTTCCCCAGTCGCAGCAGCCATTGTATCTCCCAGACCAAGGTCACAGCAGCACTTTCAGTATAGGTCCTCTCCTGTGGATGATCAGGTCTCGAGTGATTAAGCTGATAGAAAATGGCGGTCACGGCCGCGGCGGTGCGTACGGCGGCGGTGCGTGCCGCGACCGCCGGCGCACATCGTCATTGGCTCCTGAGACCCATAGGGTTCAATGTTAACCAATGCTGCTTTGCGCCGCGGTCTTCGACCGCCTACCGCCACGGTGTGCCACGCCAGCGCAGTGACCTCACATCCCACTGTCACACTTCACAGGTCAGGCAGCCGCCATTTCAAGGGCCCTCATGGCATGATTTCTACTGCGTCACACAGGCCTAGGCCTTGCATTGCCACTCATACAAGCCTTTCAATGCCTGGCGATTCGTGTACTGTGCAAGCTGTGTGTACGAACCTGTGGGTTGATTGACTGTGTGGTCCATGTTGTCCTTCCTAGGCACCGTCTGCTGGGACTCGCGAGGAGAAGGATGAATCCTCCTGTGTACCGACCGCTGGTGGACCTGTCGACAATGGAAGAACGACATATCATACTTACATACCGGCTTGACAGAGCAACTATACATGAACTGGGTGCCCAGCTGGAGCCAGACCTGATGTCCCCCATCCGCCAACCCACAGGGATTCCCCCTCTGGTGCAGGTTCTGTCAGTACTGCATTTTTTGGCAAGTGGGTCTTTTCAGACAACAGTGGCCATGTCATCTGGGATGTCTCAGCCTATGTTTTCAAAGGTTTTGTCCAGAGTGTTGTCTGCCCTGATGAAATACATGCAGAGCTACATTATTTTCCCTGAGGTGGGCGAATTGGCTACAGTGAAGGGTGATTTCTATGCCCTTGGACACATCCCCAACATCATTGGTGCCATTGATGGGACCCATGTGGCTTTTGTTCCCCCCAAAGAAAGTGAGCAGGTGTACAGAAACAGAAAAAGTTATCATTCGATGAATGTCCAGGTGGTCTGTTTGGCTGACCAGTACATCCCCCATGTTAATGCCAAGTTCCCTAGGTCAGTGCATGACGCGTATGTCATGCGAAATAACAGCATCCCTTATGTGATGGAACAGCTACAGAGACACCGTGTGTGGCTAATTGGTGACTCTGGTTACCCCAACCTGTCGTGGCTACTGACCCCAGTGAGGAATCCCCGGACCAGGGCAGAGGAACGGTACAAATTGGCCCATGGGCGCACTAGGAGGATCATAGAAAGGACCTTCGGGGTCCTGAAGGCCAGGTTTAGGTGCCTGCATATGACAGGGGGATCCCTAATGTACTCACCTAAGAAGGTGTGCCATATCATCGTGGCCTGCTGTATGCTTCACAATCTTGCTTTCTGACGCCAGGTGCCTTTTCTGCAGGAGGATGGTCCAGATGGTGGTGTTGTAGCAGCTGTGGAGCCTGTGGAGAGTGAAGAGGAGGAAGACGACGGGGACGACACGGACAACAGGGATACAGTCATCCAACAATATTTTCAGTAGCACACAGGTAAGAATACCCCACGCCATTTTACATTTACTTACGGCCTCATGGGTCTCCACTGTCTGTGTTTCCCCCAGTTCCTGTTGACTGATTTGTGACTTTCCCTTCCCTTTGCAGAGCTGTGTGACCCACCGCCTGACTTCAGCTTTGTTTGCCCATGGACTAAAGCTTATTGAAATTGGTATGTTGTCATCACAAAGTAACTGGACATTATTGCACCGTTATGTGTTATACAGTTGTAAAGAATACAAGCCGACTCCTGTTATTTTTAGTGCAATAAGTGATTTATTTTAAGTGCTACATATAGGTTCATAATTGTGAAACGGTGATGGGAGGGGGTGGAGTAATGTCCATGGCAGAGTCCAGTTCTCAGTCGCACAGGTGCATTGTCCATATGCCTGGGGAAGGATGGAGCAGGGGCAGTTCAAGTTTGGACAGGGTGACAATGTGGGACAGTGGGATGACATCAGGGGGTATCTTTGGCTGGCGGGGGTCTTGCAATCCTACTCTGTCTTCTTGTGAGATCTCAGGTTCCGCTTGCGGGGTGGTTCTTCTCCTGCAGGAGGTGGGGTTCTGGTGGCCTTTCGTTGTGTGGGGGCCTCCTGTCCACTAGCGCCGGCGGAGGTGGTAGGCTGTTCCTGGCCTGGGCTAGTGACAGGGGCCCTTTGGGGTGCCACCTGGTCCCGCAATGTGGTGATGATCTGGGTAAGGGCCACAACGATGGTCCCCATTGCTGAACCGATGTTCCTCAGTTCCTCCCTGAACCCCATGTACCGTTCCTCCTGCAGTTCCTGGATCTCCTGGAACCGGGCCAGTACCGTCGCCATCGTCTCCTGGGAGCGGTGATATGCTCCCATGATGGAGGAGAGGGCCTCTTGGAGAGTCGGTTCCCCGGCCCTGTCCCCCCCTGTCGCACAGCAGCCCTCCCAGTTCCCCTGTGTCCCTGGGCCTCTGTCCCCTGGACGGTGTGCCCACTACCACTGCCCCCAGGTCCCTGTTGTTGTTGGGGTGGTGGGTCAACCTGGGTGCCCTGTAGTGGTAGACACACCGCTGATTGACGTGTCCTGGAGACAGAGGCATGGGCCCGCTGGGTGGGAGCTGTGGTGGTGTTCCCAGAGGGGGTTGGGTCTGGTGTAGCCTGTGCCTGTCTGTAGGGAACCGACTGTCCAGAGGTCCCCGATGGTCCAGGCTGGTCATCTGGCTCCAGGGAGACAGAGCTGCTGTCATCGCTGGGGGCCTCTTCTGGGGGTGGGATGGACATCTCTGTACCCTCCGTGGCGGTGTGGTGGCGTTCGGGTCCTGCAGGGGTATAAAGGTATGGTTATGCCTTCTGTGTGTGGCATTTCGTGTGATGGTTGGGTGTTCATGTACCCAAGTGCAGGCATTTCCTTGTGGGGGCTTTTGTGAGGGTGGCTTGTGGGGGTGATGTGTGTGTGCAGTGGGCATGCTTTGGTGATGGTTGTCCATGCATTGTGGTCGCATGCAGGGCATGGTGTTGGGATGGGTGGGTTGTGATGGTGAGCCATTTGCAAGGAGTTGGTGTGATGGGGGTGGGGGTGAGGGTGGGGGTATGATTTGGCATGCAGGTGGGGTGGGGGTGGGAAGCAGTAGTGAAGATTTGACTTACCAGAGTCCATTCCTCCAGATACTCCTGCGAGGCCCTCAGGATGCAGGATGTGCAAGACTTCCTCCTCCCATGAGGTAAATTCGGGGGGAGTAGGTGGGGGTCCGCCGCCAGTCTTCTGCACCGCAATGTTGTGCCTTGATACCATGGAACGCAACTTACCCCGTAGGTCGTTCCATCTCTTCCTGATGACCTCCCGATTGCGTGGATGCTGTCCCACTGCGTTAACCCTGTCCACTATCCTTTGCCATAGCTCCATCTTCCTGGCAATTGTGGTGTGCTGCACCTGTGCCCCGAAGAGCTGGGGCTCTACACAGACTAATTCCTCCACCATGACCCTGAGTTCGGCGTCACTGAACCTGGGGTGTCTTTGGGGTGCCATGGGGTGGTGTGGTTGAGGTGTGGGGTGGCGTTTGTGGTGAGGTGTGTGGTGCGTGTGGTGGTGTGTGGTGTTTGGTGGGTGGATTCTGTGTGGGTGATGGTGTTGTGGGATTGTCTAATCTGTGCTCTCTCTAGCCTTCGTCCAGAATTTCAGGTCGTAGGGGTTTGTGTGTGATGTGGGTGTGTGTTTTATATTGTGTTGGGTGTGTGGGAGTGGTCTTAGTATGTGTATCAGGTGTGTGTATTTCAAACTGACCAATGAGGCCGAGTTTTGTATGTGTGTGTGTATTTTGACCGCGGCGGTGTGTACCGCCAATGGAATACCGCGTTTGAAAGACCGCTGCGTGGATTTGTGGCTCGGAATGGTATGGGCGTATTTCTGTTGGAGTGACGGTGGAGGTTTGGTCATCGCCATTTTTTCGCTGACCTTTGGTGTGGCAGACTTTTGTGGATGTCGGGTTTTTGGCGGTTTACCAGTTGCGGGTCAGAATGACTGTGGCGGTTTACCGCAGCCGCGGCGGTGTTATGGCGGTCTTCTGACCGGCGGTAAGCGCCTTTTACCGCCGAGGTCAGAATGACCCCCTAAATGTGAACTGGAGCGATACCTTTGAGCTCCCCTGAGAACCGGGGGGGGGGGCGGCTGACCCCCCGTGGCTCGCTGTGGCCCTGAACGGCAGAGAGTCTCCCCCCTGGCATCTGGGATTCTGCAGCTAGAGGTGAAGAGGGCGCAGCCGAATGGTAGAGGACCTGGGAGTCCTTTGAACCCGCGGGAATCAATTGATTCACATCCACGTGGTTGCTAAACACACCAGCCCCCGCGAACCACTGTGGGGCACCCCTCAAGGTGAATAATTGGGTGAGGAACTGAGTGGAGAGGCCACCGGACCGGGCTGCTCGTGCTGTCGCGGGGGATGCTCTCTACCGCCGGACAAGCGGGCCTGACTTCCCACTAAACACCTCTGGCGCCTGATGAGCAGAGACCGCACCAAACATGGCAGGAACGGGGCGCTTATGCTCTGGCACAGGAGCTGGGAAAGCACAAGATTCGGTAACTCAGGACAGCCAAAAATTAGACGCAGTACTCGCAGCGGTGGAGCGCATCGTAGACTCACTGGAACGCGCCCGTACGTCATTGGAAGCCAAAATAGATAAAGTGGCGAGCAACCTTGTACTGCTTCACGCAGACCACCGTAAGCTCACAGACAAAACCAAAGAAATCGAGGCCACAGTGAATGAGCTAATGCCTGTGACCACCCAATTGAAAACTGGAATGGAAGACATACAGGCCAGGGTGACGGAGCTGGAACGCCGAGTCGAGGACGCAGAGGCTCACTCCAGAAGAAATAACATCTGGGTGGTGAATCTACCAGAAGGGACTGAAGGCCGAGATCCGGTGGCCTACTCCGAAAATTGGCTGCGGGGACTGGCATCGCAAGGCGAACTTACTCCCTTCTTCTCTGTGGAACGTGCACATCGCTTCCCAGCTCGATCGAGGCCACCGGGCAACACCCCACGACCATTCATCATCCGACTGCTCCACTATGCGGACAAGGACGTCATACTGAGAACAGTGAGGGTCGATCCGCCCCCGAGTGGATAACGCAGAGATCATGTTATTTCCCGACTATACCCTAGCGGTACAAAGAGACAGAGGGGGATATTCCAACTTTGGAGGAGGTGTTAATCCGTCCCAAAAGTGACGATAAAGTGACGGATATACCACCAGCCGTATTGCGAGTCCATTATATCCTATGGAACTTGTAATACGGCTGGTGGTATATCCGTCACTTTACCGTCACTTTTGGGACGGATTAACACCTCCTCCAAAGTTGGAATAACCCCCAGAGCCTCTTACTTGCCTATAAAGCATAAGCTACGTTCCCTAGTTTTAACCTACTCTCTGCTATTCCCCGCCAAATTACGAGTCGTGACAGAAGATAAAACGCATTTCTTCTCCACTCCAGAGGCAGCATGGGAATGGCTTGAATCATCTGGACTATCCTCTGGCGGCGCACTAGAACGAGCAGGACCGTTACCTCGACCCAGGTGCAGCCGCACCAGAAGGGACCGAAGGAGGAACACGAACCGCGTTGATTCAACGAAATGCGCTCCAGACCTGGAACAACTAATTCAGGAGAGAAGGGAAGCGATTCACACAGCTGCAACGATTAATGTCTCACCCTTTCCCTCGGATCAGACACAGAACTCTCGCAGCCGATCAGCGACCGTCCTCTCACACCAGACCACCATCATCATCATCAGCTTTATTCGATCAATTGACCATGAAAGCAGCAAGAACAATAAATAGTAGATCAAATAGGTAATCACATTTAAATACAACATCTAAAAGTTAGTATAAACATAATATATAAGATAAATTCAATTTTTGCACATAAAAATCTAAAAGGTCCCATCTAAAACAGTGATATAGATCCTTGTTTACTTTAAAAAATGACGATGTATGTGCCATGCAGCCACTAAGAACTTGCTTACTGCAAGAATTACATCAGTTGAATTATGGCTTTTTAGAACCCGTATGGCCAAGAAACATTTTTTTAATCCCAAGGCCCTACATATTTTACGGATCCATATTGACCGCGGGGTCACAAATGCTGGGCAGAAAAACATGAAGTGTTCAACGGTTTCTGAAATGTCACCACAGGCAGGACATGTATCGGAAAGACTGCTCTGCCCCCAGCTATGGGTCAATGACATCAGGGGCAGGGATCCAAACAGGAACCTTGCATACAAGCTTTTACCTAGCAAATCTGGTATAATATCCAAATAGAGTTCAAACTGCGGAGTCCATTTAAAATCAATAAAAGAATTGGTTAAACGGCCATGTGTTGTGCAGGTTACACCATTATCCCTAACATAAGACCAATAGGTTGATTTTAAAACATTTTTGTGACGTCTCTCTAAGTTGTGAGGATTTTCCCATAGATTTCCCAGGTCAGCTACTCGACTAAAACCCAAGTCAGAAAATAATGGAAACAGGGGTGTGGAATGAGGACACGCAATCAAGGCCCTTGCGAAATCATTTTTACCCACTGTTATCTTGTTGGAATTAGAAAATCCCCATACTTCCGCTCCGTACAAGGCTGCTCCTTGCGCCTTAGCTATATAGATTTTGATTGCTGGGGATACAACTTTTGTACAAGAACTTTGATAAAAAAGCAATATAGATGAAGCTCTATGTTGTAGCAACCCTGCACTCTTTCTAATCTGGTCTTCCCATGTTAGTTTGCTAGTTAGCCTAACCCCCAGATAATCTATAGAGCTGACTTTCTTCCAGGGGACTCCATCAATATGAATGGAGCATCTTTTGCTTGGGCCTTTGGAGAGCACTATCAATTTGGTTTTATTGATGTTGACCTCCAGCCCATGTTCACTACAAAATAAATTTAATCGGTCAACTAGAATTTGCAGCCCCATTGGTGTCTTTGAAATGAGAAGCGAATCATCTGAGAAAAGGAGAATGGGAATTTTTTCTGCATTCAAAGAAGGGGCATCATTCTGGCATGTGGTCAGAGCCTGCACCACTTCATTAATGAATAAAGTGAATAATAAAGGGGCTAACACGCAACCTTGGCGAACTCCCCTTCTGGTTGGAATCTGTTCAGTCAGTTCACCTTGATTGCCCCACCTCACTTGCGCATAGGTGTTTTCATGTAATCGTTTTAACAAGAGTAATAAATCCCCTGGAACTCCCAATTTACTCAACACCTCCCACAACTTAGCTCTTGGGACCAGATCAAAGGCAGATCGCAGATCTATAAATACTACGTATAAGCACTGTTTGGCAATGAGTACATATTTCCAATACAGTATAGCCAACCTAAAGACCTGGTCAACTGTGCTGGTTTTCGCACAGAATCCTGCCTGAAGAAAAGAAAGAATTTGATGGTCCTCAACCCAACTAAATAGCCTCTGTAAAATTTGTTTGGCAAAAATCTTTTGTAGATTATCTATAAGGCTAATTGGCCTATAGTTGGCTGGAAAATTTGCATTGCCTTTTTTATAGATTGGTATGATTTCGGCCCCCTTCCATGTGCCCGGAATTTGTCCCCCTGCAGCACCGGACCACCTATTCAGGCCAGACCACACTGGAGGACCCTCTGTGACGCCGGCCACTGCAGACAAACTTTTTGGAGGAAACCTCGAACAATATCTAGGGACCACGCACAACGGGAACCATCGAGCTAACGAGGTTCGCTCGGATGTGAACTGAGAGAAGAGAGGGCAACAATCCATACCGCTGAACATATACAATGGCCAACCAGCAACCATGTACACTTCGGGTGACCTGGCCCCCGCTCCTGGTTGCTACACCCACCTACAATCGGGGGAAGCAGAGCCCCCTCTATGTTCCTTTCTTATACCCTTATCATTTATCTGCCACAACCGGACAAGAAAAGGCATATGCCTGAAGTGCTCCCCCCTTTGTGAACTTGGCCTACCCCCAAACTCCTACCAGTGGAGACATAAAATGTGTGGATGTGTGGTAACATGTTATTGGTTTTATTGTTGTGTTTGGGCGGTGACCTGTTGTCTATCTGCTCCAATGGTATCAGTTACGTTCTGTAATTGACGGCCGACACTTGCTGAATCCTTGACCTTCAGTGGGGAGGGGAAAACAATAACGAGATACTACGCGGAGTGGCAGGACAGGGAGACATGCAGGACAACCCAAGACTTCCAATATGGCCACGTACACAACAATCACCTGGAATGGAAGAGGTATTCACACCCCCAAGCGACGATATGCTATTTACTCATACCTCAAACGTCACTCGATTCACATAGCACTCCTACAGGAGACACACATAGCGGGTCCCGAAATCCCCCGACTACGCCAGCGCTGGAGAGAACAATTATACGCGTCAGGACACTCAGCATATGCTAAAGGTGCGCTAATTTGGATTAGAGCCGGTACCCGCTTTGCAGTGGAGGAACAGGTCGTAGATCCACTGGGCAGATTTGTGTTAATTAAGGGAAAACTCGCAGGGCGCATGATTGTATTGGGCTCTATATATGCCACAAACACAGACCAAACTGCATTCCTACACAGGCTCTCTCACCAACTGGCGGGTTGGAATGGTCTCCCGTGGCTGCTTGGGGGGGACTATAATAGTGTACTTGATGTGGAATTAGACCGTTCCTTTACCCCGCTGCCTATCTCGCCGGTAGTGGCGGCCTCGAAGAGCCTGGTAAACTGGATCCAACAATGGCAACTAGTAGATGTGTGGAGGCAAAGACATAGGATAGACAGGGTTTACTCCTTCTACTCTGCCCCGCACTCCCTGCATGTACGACTAGATAGAATACTTTGCACCACGAGTTTTGCCCCAGTCGTGGTGAACTCGGAGTACCTAGGGCACACACACTCTGACCACAAACCCCTGATTGCGCGACTGTGCTGGGGATCCCCCCACCCGGCCATTCCCACATGGAAGCTAAGACCAGAGCTGCTGGAAGATGCTAACTTTCGAGCATCACTGAGCGCTGTAATCCCAGAATTTGTTTAACAAAAGGACAGCACAGCCTCATCAGGCTTGATAGAGTGGGACGCATTCAAGGTTTTCATACGAGGGCACTGCCTGGGGACCCAGTGCAGCCTGTGCCGCTCCGTTGAACAAGAGCTGACTAGAGTAGAGCTAAACCTGTTACAACCAGAGAGAGAAGCAATTAACAATCAGCCAGATGATTCGAGACTATCAGCAATACGTGCTGAACACTTGCACTACTAGAGCGCCTGCGATGCCTAAACTAAACCGCACACTCCGCAAGAACTCATGCAACTGCTGTTAAAGCAGACAAGCTCCTGGCCTGGCTGATCCGGCAGGACTGCGAGAGGGAACCGGTAACGGAAATTCTCTCAACAGCTGGGGAACTAATATACACACCCCGAGAGATACAGACCGAGTTCGTAAGGCATTACGAAGCACTTTACACCTCAAGGGCAACCCCTGGAGGCGACTCCGGCATGAAGCTACTGGCCAGAGTAGAGCTCCCACACCTAGAGGACGAACAGTTTGAGGCACTTGAGGCGCCCCTCGACCTTGAAGAGATTAGATCAAGTATTTGCAAGCTTGCGTCCGGCAAAACGCCAGGCCCAGATGGACTCCCAGTTGACTTTTATAAGGCCTTTGTGGTGCAGCTGGCACACAAATTGCTCAAACTTTATGAGACAGCCGAATGGGAGGGCCGTTTATCAGCCACTCAAAGGGAAGCATTGCTGGTCTCCCTTCCTAAACCCGGAAGGAACCCGGTGGACATGGGCTCGTATAGGCCATTGGCAATGCTGAGCACCGATTATAAAATATTAGCCAAACTACTAGCGACGTGCCTTGCACCGACAGTGGCGGGTCTGATACACCCAGATCAAAACGGGTTTGTCCCAGCCGGAGACACCTCACACAATATCAGAAGGCTGTTCCGAGTCATGCAATATGCAAAACGTGATTGGCCACGGGCAGGCTGCCTCGTTCTAGACCTGGAAAAGGCCTTTGACTCCTTGGAGTGGCCATATCTGTCCAGAGTACTCCGACAATTCGGTATAGGCCTATCCTTCACTCGGCTAACTAAATTACTGTACACCAGACCACTAGTCCGGGTGAGGTTAGGATCTGAGATATCGGAACCGATCCAAGTATGGTCCGGAATGACCCCCTATATCTCTCCCGGTTTCTTCAGGGCTCTGGAGACAGGATTGAGGGAATTCATCTGGAACAGTGGCCGCTGTAGAGTTGCTTTAAAAAAACTCTATCTGTCACCAGACAAGGGCGGACTGGCAGTCCCCAACCTGGAACAATACTACCTAGCGGCCCAGCTTCAGTGGATATCCAGATGGCTAGCAGATGCTCAGCTCATGGATACGGCATCAGAGAGCAGACCTTGGTCACTCCAACAGTCTTGTCTCTTTCCCTTCGACCCAGGACTCCAGGACCCGGGACTTGTTCTTGCCGGAAACTCCGTTCCATGGGAACCTCACACATTCAGATACCTGGGTGTTCGAGTTTACCACCGCCAGGAGGATATATTTGAAGGCAATCTTGTAAGGGCTGTGTCCTTGATTAAAACCCAAATGAGCTTCTGGAGGACACTACCACTGTCAGTAGCAGGCAGGATAGCACTCCTGAAAATGGTAGTTTTGCCCAGACTTTTGTACTTTTTCTCTAACCTCCCACACTATGGGGTTCATTCAGACCCCTGCGGGCGGCGGGAACCGCCGAATGACCGCACCGCGGTCAAAAGACCGCGGCGGCCATTCTGTGTTTCCCGCTGGGCTGGCGGGCGACCGCCAGAAGGCCGCCCGCCAGCCCAGCGGGAAACCCCTTCCCACGAGGACGCCGGCTCCGAATGGAGCCGGCGTAGTGGGAAGGGTGCGACAGGTGCAGTTGCACCCGTCGCAAATTTCAGTGTCTGCAATGCAGACACTGAAATTCTATGTGGGGCCCGCTTACGGGGGCCCCTGCAGTGCCCATGCCGTTGGCATGGGCACTGCAGGGGCCCCCAGGGGTCCCACGACACCCCTCACCGCCATCCTGTCCCTGGCGGTCGGAACCGCCAGGAACAGGATGGCGGTGAGGGGGTCGGAATCCCCCATGGCGGCGCAGCAAGCTGCGCCGCCATAGGGGATTCCTCAGGGCATTGGAAAACCGGCGGGACACCGCCGGTTTTCCTGTTCTGACCGTGGCCAAAACGCCGCGGTCAGAATGCCCTGCGTGGCACCGCCAGCCTGTTGGCGGTGCTCCCGCCAACCCCGGCGGTCCTTGACCGCCGGGGTCGGAATGACCCCCTATATCTCTCCCGGTTTCTTCAGGGCTCTGGAGACAGGATTGAGGGAATTCATCTGGAACGGTGGCCACTGTAGAGTTGCTTTAAAAAAACTCTATCTGTCACCAGACAAGGGCGGACTGGCAGTCCCCAACCTGGAACAATACTACCTAGCGGCCCAGCTTCAGTGGATATCCAGATGGCTAGCAGATGCTCAGCTCGTGGATACGGCATCAGAGAGCAGACCTTGGTCACTCCAACAGAAACAACATCTATTCCACCCACTCACACAAACGCGGACCCCACGACAACTCTTTCTTAGAGTAGCTCACAAATGTTTCCATTGATCACTCCGCCTTACAGACACGACAGTTCCTTTTGCACTGGCCTTGGCGTTACTGGGCACACCAAGAGATACCAGAGTCACGTCATAATCCGAATTACGCACATGGTACGAAATAGAATTGGACACACTGGGAGACCTTTACGAAGAAACCCAACTCCTCCCCTTCGCCAGGCTTCGGGAGATGGGATTGCCACCCGGCCAGTTCTTATTACACTGCTCCTTGATAGGGGCAATGAGATCCAAATGGAGAGACATCTCAGTTGCTCCTCCCACCCATTTGTTGATTCAATATCTGCAGGTAGTGGGTCTGGGACATCACCTGATTAGATGGCTGGCAGGCGCTTTGAGATCCCAGACTGCCCTTGAAAACAAAATGCTACGTGCGGCATGGGAAACAGACACTGCTGATCCGATCGCGCTAACACAATGGAAGTGTGCCCTCTCGGGCCACCTTAACGTGCCTCGCAATTCTCGATTTTGTTTAATCCAATATTACATAGTGCACAGAGCCTACCTCACGCCAGCCCGTGTTAACAGATACTTCGCTCGTAGAGATGCGGCTTGTCCTCGATGCCGCGAGATCGGAGTAGACTTACTGCACATGCTGTGGTCCTGTCCTGACTTGGACTCCTACTGGAGAACAGTGAGTCACAACCTATCTGATTGTATAACACAACGAATACCTTTCACTTGGGAAGCATGCATCCTAGGATTATTTCCCAGAAGCAAACATCACAGAGCAGAGGTACGATTCACGGACTTAGGGCTCATTGTGGCAAAACGCTTAGTGACCCGCAGATGGAAATCATCTGACCCACCACCGGTACAGGCCTGGAGGCGCTCTCTTGAGGTGTGGGCGGGGGCTGAGGGCACTGCACTAGCGTGAGAAGAAGCCTTAGGGTTGAGACAGTTTCCATTGTCCGCCAACTGGGAGGGAATGCTGCTAAGACTGCGTAGTATGGGAATATCCCCATCAGAAGAGGGAGTGGAGTAACATTAGTGGACACCTCTCTGATGAAGAAACCCAACACTTGGGGGAATTAAGCACGAAAAACTGGCCAACAGACCCCAACGCTGGGAATTAAAGTAACAACATCTACTTGTTGTGGCACCTAGCCTAACCCCTCCGTCAATAAGCTGATCTGCAATACTGCGAACCCCACCCCGACTAGGAAATAATTATATAAGTGTAACATGCAAAAGTGTCCTTTGCCGGCAATTGTTAAAGTTAACATCCCTCCCCCTTTTCTTTTCTTTTTCTCTTTATTTGAATGTCAACATATATAAAATTCATAATATCTGCCTAGTTAATCAAACTGCTCCAATTGAACATATATGCTAGAAATAACTTTAACTCAGAAAACATTATTGAATGGCGCGTATGAAGCTGGATATTAAAGCATTACTGAAATCTTGAATCACAACCATGTACAGGGCTGATAATGACAAAACCCATCAAGCAACAAATGTAATGCTGTAAGACTAATACAGGCAACATAACAAACTAAATGTACAGTTGGCAGATTAAAAGTATATGCTGTATAATATGCTGCAATAATACACCTCGGATGCATTAACAGATATGTAAAGATATTAAAACACACACCATACTATGTCATGAAGAAACGAATGCAAAAACACGAAGCAATGTAACAATAAAAATACTAATAAACAGATTTATGAAAAAAAAAAATAGGTAGGGCTGAGCATATTTTTTATCCAAAATGTTTTCATATATTCAATTTCTGCCTTTCTTGAAGTTTGCAGTTTCAAGATCAGGTATAAAAGGGGACTTCCATTCTTTAGAATGGGGCCCTATAGATGTACTCTGCAGGAGTAGCGCCAATATTTTGGCGCTACTCCTGCAGAGTACATCTATAGAGTCATGAGAAATGACGCTATTGTCCCCTATCCTACACCATGGTGCACCGTATTTTAAATACGGCACACACCTGGTGGTGGTAGGGGAGTGCTAATGGACTCCCTTCGTGTAGCACCATTTTCCATAAATGTGCCCCTTAATGTGCTGCGTGGCTAAATATTTATAATTTCCCAAATGCGAGGTTGTCATTATCATTTACAATGTCAAGAGCTCTAACTCTCGCTAATGTGAGACCTATTGCATTGCAAATGCTTGTTCTCTCTAGTTCTTCACTCAGATAAATGTCTACCCAAAATTAAGAGTTTACCGGGTACTTTACCTCCACAAACTATTAGCTAAAACCACTGGAAAGAGGTTTTTGCAGAGATTGGATATGCACAAACGTTTTCTGAGGAGCTACTGTTTTGAGCTAAAACTGATTTTAAGCACCTTGTCCTTGCATCTATTTTTGCAGTAAAAGCTTACACTGAAACCTGATGCGCGTAAGTAATTTCTTATGTTTATACCATCACGTTAGCATAAACAAAAAATGACGCTAACCATTGCAAAATGCCATAAAGAAAAATGACGCTACTGCTGCAAAAATGGCATTAGAACGTTTTGCAGCATGTTTTGTGCAAACATAGAAAGTGCAAATGCCCAGAAAAAAAAATATTTTCTGCAGGAAGGTGTCCCTTCTTGCCCAAAAAACTATCTCCCCCACAGTGCAGCCATCCCTGCTCCACGGCGCAAGGTTGTGTGAGTTGGCGCTTGGCAGCAAAAATTGCGCTAATGCAGGGGCCAACACAGGGCTGCACCATGTGCGCTTTAAAATGGTGCATCCAAGAGTATTGAAAATGATGGAGTGTGCCACTGACAAATGTGGCGCAACATTGCACTCCGTCATTTTCCCTAAAACCTGGGCAATAATGGCCCAACACGTCTGATGCACCCACACCTTCCCTCTTATATGCACCAAACATTTCAAAACCATCACAGCAATCGCCTCACTGTTGCCACTGATCCACCTGCCCAGGTGTTACACTAAGTGGACAGCATGTCCGATGCTAGTTGCACAAGGTGGCCCAACAACAACTCTCACTCACCTGCATGTGCCATTTGGGAATGGGCACAAAAGTGAACTCATAAAACATATTGGGCATGTCTGTGATCATCATTTGTGCTGCTGTACAAGTAGCTCCCATTTCACCATGTAACAAGGTTGCCCGTGTTGTGGGAAGGGTTGGTGTTGTGCACAAAGGGACACCTTCATTGGTAAGAACAGCTACAATAGGCATCAATGTCCCACTGCGGGCCAATTGTCACAAGCCCGTAATGCAACTGCACCATCATACAAATTGTTGCCAATGTGGATCCAAGCTGCCCATTCCCCTTGTGCCACAATAACAAAGTCACACAATGCATGCATTGATCCACTGTGGCAGATGTGCTGTATGCAAGGAAATATCCCTTATGGAGGGAGGGAAGAACAAAGGGGCATATTAGTGTCACTTTTGGCGCTACTCCTGCAGAGTACATCAATAGCATTGTTAGAAATGAGGTCTTTGGTAGGCAGTCAGGTTACCCCCTGTCCAAGCAAGGAACCTCACTCCAGTCAGGGTAAGTCACACACTATCCAAATTATCCTGTGCCCACCCTCTGGTAGCTTGGCACTAAGCAGTTAGGCTTAACTTAGAAGGCAATGTGTAAATTATTTGTGCAATAAAGCATGCAATAACACAGTAGAACACCACAAAAATACACCACACAGTGTTTAGAAAATTATATAATATTTATCTGATAAGATGCAGGTCAAAACGATTAAAATGCAATAAGTATATTTTGGAATATCACTCTAAAAATGATATAAAGTGTCTTTAGTCTCTTAAAAGAAATAAATGTCTTTTGCAAGCACAAAGTATCTAGTTTGCATTGAAAATCTCTGCAATGAACTGCAGAGGAGGAGATGCGTGGAAAACAGGGAGGTCTGCATCGATTTCTTGGGCCACACAAGGCCATGCGTCATTTAGATTTCACACATGGAAGGCTTTGCGTGGATTTCCGGCGCTCGGTCTTGGATCCTCGTCGAGTTGCGGGGTTTGCGGACGCCCACGGGGACAATGCATTGAAATCTAGCGCTGACAGGGCGAAGTCACAGGGCCTGCGTCGATCCGGTGGACGTTGCAGGAAAATTTCTACTGCAAAGCATGCGCTGCATCAATTCCTCTCTGGAAGTCGGGCTGCGTCATTCCGGCTCAGATGTGCGTTGATTCAGTGGGCCGTGCATCTAATTTCCGGTCGCTACGCTGCTGCTGCGTCGGTCTTCTCGTTGCGAAGTAGGGTTTGTGTGGTTCTGGTTCGGCATCCAGTGAATTGTTTACCACATTGCAGGCTGTGCATTGTTTCTGGCAGGCTGTGCACCGATTTTCACTGCACAGGGAGTTCTTCTTGCTGGAATGAAGTCTTTTTGGTCCTGAGACTTCAGGGAACAGGAGGCAAGCTCTATCCAAACCCTTGGAGAGCCCTTCTCAGCACAGCCAGAGAGCAGAAAGGCAGCAGGGCAACAGCAAGGCAGCAGTCCTTCATTGAAAGCAGAAGCAGTCAGGTGAGCCCTTTGGGCAGCTAGGCAGTTCTTGGTAAGTTGCAGGTTCTGGTTCAGGTTCTCTCCTTCAGGAAGTGTCTCTGTTGGTAGGGGCAGAGGCCCTGTTTAAATACCCAAATGTGCCTTTGAAGCGGGAAAGACTTCAAAGAGTGTCTTAGAAGTGCACAAGGTCCCCTTTGAGTTCAATCCTGTCTGCCAGGGTCCCAGTACGGAGGGTGGCAGTCCTTTGTGGGAGGGCAGGCTACTGTCCTTTGACATGCAAGTGTCAGGCCCTCCAACCTCCCAACTCAGGAAGACCCATTCAAAATGCAGATGTTTGCAAGTGAGGCTGAGCATCCTGTGTTTGGGGTTTGTCTGAGTGAATGCACAAGGGAGCTGTCAACTGAACCTAGCCAGGCGTGGATTGTAAGGCACAGAAGGATTTTAAGTGCAGAGAAATGCTCACTTTCTAAAAGTCAGCAGGATTTGTATTACCATTCTGGCCATACTAAATATGACCTTCCTACTCCTTTCAGATCAGCAGCTACCACTCAAACAGTATATGAGGGTAGCCCTAATGTTAGCCTATGGAAGGAGCAGGCCGCACAGCAGTGCAAAAACGAATTTAGGAGTTTTACACTACCAGCACATGTAAACTACATAGGTACATGTCCTGCCTTTTGTCTACACAGCACCCTGCCCTATGGGTTACCTAGGGCCTAACCTAGGGGTGACGTATATGTAGAAAAATGGGAGTTTTAGGCTTGTCAAGCACTTTTAAATGCTAAGTCGAATTGGCAGTGAAACTGCACACACAGGCCTTGCAATGGCAGGCCTGAGACATGGTTAAGGGGCTGCTTAAGTGGGTGGCACAATCAGTGCTGCAGGCCCACTAGTAGCATTTAATTTACAGGCCCTGGGCACATATAGTGCACTTTACTAGGGACTTATAAGTCTTCCAAGTCCCCACTAAGAATGGGAATTTGTCAGTTTTTGGGAGAAAGAAATTGAATATGGATTTTTTTCACTTTTGGATGAAAAAAAGTTTAATTTTTTTATAAGTTCCCACTCAAAATTCGACTTTGTCACATTTTTGCCAAAAATGATGAATTTGCACTTTTGCACTTTTTATATGAAAAAAGGTGCAATTTTTTCTAAGTCCCTCCTCAAAATTCAACTTTGTTTAAAGGGAGAGAGCAAATGCACTTTAGCACTGGTTAGCAGTGGTAAAGTGCGCAGAGTCCTAAAACCAGCACAAACAGTATCTAAAAAGTGGAGGGAGGCAGGCAAAAAGTTAGGGGTGACCACCCTAAGGCAGTCAGGTCTAACAAGCATCAATAAAAATTATGCTATTGCCCCTTACCCTGTGCCGTGGTGCACCGTATCTTATATACGGTGCACACATGGTGGTGGTAGGGGGTTGCTGAGGGGCGCAAGAAAAGTGGCGCTGCACTAGGTGCAGTGCCACTTTTCTTAAATATGCGCCTAATGGGGCTGATAATCCATAAAGGTTGCACTGTACCATCAAATTACCTCATGTGTGAGGCCTGCTAAAGGCAGATGATAATGTGACACAAGCATTATAAGCAATGAACCTTCTTGTGCTTTGCTGCACTAGTGCTATCATTCTTGGTGCCAATGCAGTAAAGCACCAAAATAGTGACAAAACTCATTAGACTACTTTGGGAATGTCCACCATGGTCAACAGGAATGTAAATGACGTGCTTCCATGGTGTAGGTGGCTGGGGCAATGGGCCTGCAGGGAAAATGGTGGTGTAGGATCAGTGCACCAAATACCTTGAAATGTTGCCCTATGTGTGATGCACATTGCAACACATAATAGACAACTACAACCCGTAGAATTACAAACTTGTCACACACTCACTTGTCACTCCCGCACCACCCTAAATTCTTGGACTACACTAAACCTAATCCAGATGTACTGACCTTTTCAAAGGCATCGGAAGCTGGGTGGATCACAAGTGTTGCATGGGAAGATCACAAATATACACATGGAATGCCTATTACATGTAGTATCAGGTGTGATGTGGGCACATGGAAAACACGCCAGGATAAGGAATGCAAGGTGCTTCACTTTGGCATGTTAAGTATGACCTATCACTATCCACCACTCAAGTACAAGTCCGAAATTTTACATGCTTAGGTATGGCACTATGATATTTGTGTCTTGATATACTGGCACATATATACCCATTGATGAAGAAACATGCAGGGCAACAGCTCTGCTTGCTTTCCTGTGCAGCACTAATTCAAATGTCCAAGGATGTGTGCTTCTCACATATAGTCAATGCATCCCTATACTAAACTTGGTAATTCCCAAAAATATGAGTGACCTTACCAACATCGCTACACAGCCTGCATAGTGTAGGGGTGTCCCTTTTGTTTCTGCTAATGCACATCTGCAGGAAGTAACACATCCTGCTAAATCTACTAACTAAATCTACTAACAGGAAAGCTGTCTGCCACTTACAATTTTTGACGATGATTGCAACACACAT
This sequence comes from Pleurodeles waltl, assembly GCF_031143425.1. Classification (NCBI taxonomy): domain Eukaryota; kingdom Metazoa; phylum Chordata; class Amphibia; order Caudata; family Salamandridae; genus Pleurodeles; species Pleurodeles waltl. The sequence continues at coordinate 321,627,008 of NC_090437.1, forward strand.
TGAAAGTAGTCCACAATAGGATTACTACAATGTCTGTTCTCGGTCCCACAACTACAATGCCACCCTTGATATGGTGTCCGAACATGATGCACCCTCAAATCAACAAGCCTCAAAATGTTTGATGTCCGCCTCCCACCACATATGTGTTCACAGAGTGATGGAAGTGGGTGGCCTTTCCACATACATCCTCCTTGCAACTTGGGCCCAGATTCATGAAAAACTGGTGCAGCACGCTGCTGCACAAAAAATGGCAGTGCTGCGCTGTACCACTTTTGAAATGCAGGGATGCATCTTAATTATAGGAATACAGCTCACCCCTGTGGTTCCCCCTGTGCTGACGATGTAGTAAGCTGCATGCCCCAACAAAGGTATCCTTGCACCATAGTTCAAGTGTGTCTGTTTTGAGTAGACTGATTGTTCATGTGCAGGAAGGGACACCTTCCGGTACCTGAACAGACATCCATGGCATTGTGCCTCTCCTATGTGTGTTGCAGAATACTGCACACATGGAAAAAGCAAACAACAAGGATGAATAAAAGCATACCTCCTCATTTTACCATGTTAAAGCTAACCCTGGGTTGATATCAATAATTGCAGCTGCCACAAATATTGGATTCCTTTTAAATCTGGGGCAGCAGGATAAGTTATGGAGGTTGCGGTGGAACGGCCACTGCAACACCCATTGCATGCCCCCTGATGCAGAAAACTGTGTTGGAGGGCCCCATTTTAACAAGGACGCGCATTGCCACAAACAGTGGCAATACATTTCCTTGTAGAACTGGAGCACTGAAAAGTGCCACCAGAGCATTGCTAAAAGTGAAGCTGTGGTCGGGCTAGGGCCTTGTAAATCTGGCACCCAGAGTCACGAATTAATCATCCTGCACCACACAACATAACAATGAGCCATCTTGTGTGTATGTGTGCAAACCGGAAGGTCTACCTTCCACCAAAACAACACTCAGTCTAGCAATGCAGCCATCTTTACAACTATGCAACAAGGAAACTTGAGATGCATGGATGAGTGTTGTGTTGCAGGAAGGTAGAAAAACCTGTTTCCTCACATACACGCACTGTGGTTGAATCTCACAATTGGCAGTGCAGGATGCTGGACACATCACTCAAAGGCCCATGTTTATACTTTTTTAGCACCGCATTCGTGCCGCTTTTTGACGCAAAATCAGCACAAACTTACCAAATACAATTGTATTTTGTAAGTTGTGCCGCTTTTGCGTAAAAAAATGACATAAATGCGGTGCTAAAAAAGTATAAATATGGGCCTAAGTGTCTAGGAGGATGCATGTGGAGAGATCACCCCCTACTGCCACTCCAACTACACACATAGGGTGGCAAATGAGTCACCTAACAACTCAAATTTCTGTAAGAACAAACTCCAAGTATATCTGAACATCTCCACTTGTGGAGTGAGCACAAATCTTGAACAGCGTCCATGTCCTGCAAAGTTTACACAGTCAAGTCAATGAAAGGGGTACATATGTCGAAGACCATGATTAAAATATCAAGGTGGATGTAACACAGTGGGAGCTGTGGACTGGCAGATTGTGCTAATGGTGACTACACACAAATGATGTTCAGGTGGCAAAGTGTGCCGTGAGGGCTCGACAAATGTGTGCCTTGATGTGGGGGCTCTAACATGTCACAGAGCCACCAGTAGCAAGTAAATGATGAGCCATGTCAAAAGCCTCTACAGTCAAAGATTGGCCAATCACTATCCCATTGCAGAGGATGATGCCTTACTTCCTACAGACTTGCCTGTCCCTGATTTTAAAGATGACATCAATGACCAGCTGCCGACCATCAATGAAGAGACTTTCCAGGATGGCCTAGCTTCCTTCCAGACACCACCTCCAGTCGCAGGGTGGACACACAGCATTGAGGGGTCTCCACATGAACCACCCAACAACCAACACACAGCACCAACCGGTCCTGCCACAGCACTGGACTCTGAGGACCTAGACATCACCTTACAGAGGACAGCGGTAGGACTACAGCAGGAGCTGGCACAGCAGCTGCGGGTGGGGATGGAGACCATGGCAGGTAGCCTAGAGGGAAAGCAGAGGTGCCTCAATCTGAAAAAGGACAACTCAGCTGCCATCAGAGGCACCCACTATGTGGACTCCAGCAGTCCCTGGCTGACATAGCTGCTGTCATGAGGCAGAGTCTTGAACAATTGCTCTTCCAAAGTGGTAGTAGCGTGATAGATAACAGGCTTGGGGCTATTCAAAATGCTCTGGAGTCCAGATAGCGGAAAGTGTCCCCCCCGGGGAAACATGGCTGCCTACTACCGTGAGGTAACAGCAATATTGAGAAATCAGCAGTTCCTCCTTGCTGCAGTGATGCCTTATGTGTTCCCACAAATGGCAGCCCCCGGGACCTTTGAATCCACATCTCTATTTGCTGATGTGTGTGTGGCCCTCTCAACTTTAACAACAGCACTACCCATGGCACAGGAGGCACCACACACATCAGAGGATGAAGATGTGGAAGGAACAGAATTCACACGTAAAATCACCTAGTAACTGCAGTCTGTGCCACATGGACAGTATCTCTTTACTTGTGTGCTTAAGATCATGCCAGTGTTGTGACAGCTGGCAATATGCCCTCTTCACTCAACCACTGATGACATCTTTTATTGACTGTCATTGATTCAGTTCCTACCTATTGTCAATTTAGACACCTCCTCGCTAATGCACACTTATCCTACACATGTCTCATGACATGTCCCTCACCCTAAGACTCTGATGGGCATATTTATACTCTGTTTGCACCGGATTTGTGTCATTTGTTTTTACGCAAATCCGGCACAAACTTAATCCATGTTTATATTTTGGCACTAGACATGTTGAGGGCCAAAATATTGGAGTTAAAGCCATTTTTTGCCTGCAGGAAACCACCTTGCGTCAATGAGATGCAAGGTAGGCATTCCCGGGCAAAAAAATTACTCTATCGCTCTAGCACCTTATTTATCCTCCCGTGCAAAAATCACACATGGGGTGGAGGGGTGAGAAGGGGTTTAAAAAAATAGGGCAATGCTTGCTTTGCATCATTTTTAACGCCTGGGTCAGGGCAAGCGTTAGGGGACCTGTGGGCCTATTTCCATGGTGGAACACCATGGAATAAACCCACAGGTGCCCTTCCCAGCCTCCAGGGACACCCTCACCCACACCAGAGGGACAGCAGTGGATGGGGAGCCCATCCCAGGTAAGTATAGGTAAGTACAGGTAAGTATATATATTATTTTAAGTGCCATTAGTGGCCCTGAAATTGCCCCCCCTACTTAGCACTGAGGGCAATTGCTATACCCAGGGGACCCTGGTCCCCTGTGCTGGCCATTGGGGTGGTTTGCATGACTCCTGTCTTTTCTAAGACAGGAGTCATGTTGTATGGATGGTTTTGCGTCTAGGCAGGTTAGAGTCATTTTTTTTTACTTTAACTTGCCTGATGTCATTTTTTATTGCAAACCCCCCTTCTTCCATGCCACCAGCCCCACCCGACTAACGTCATTTTTTAAACGCTAGCCTACCCTTTGCACCGGCTCTCACCTTTCCATAAATATGTTGCCCGGCTGGTGCACAGAAATGGTGGAAGCCGGTGCTAAACCTTTTGGTGCAAAACTGCGTTAGTGCATTTTTGCACCAAAAAGTATAAATCAGGGCCTGAATGTACATCAAATGGCTCAGGATCTCTCATGTGGTCAGTGAACTGGACATTGCACTGCATTGGAAAGTAAACCTTTACATGTAAATGAATCACCGTAATCACATGTATCATGCTCTTTTTTAGTCTTCAATCAACTCATATGAATGTCTGCATTGTGTAAAACAATGTCAATGAGAACAGAACCAAATGACGTGTGGTTTACTGTCACAAAGGCACACATTAGGACTAAAACATGATAAAGCTGGCTGAAAGTATTGTGGACTACAAACAACTTACTGAGCCTTCCAAGCATGTATTGAACAGATATCCATGCCAGTTGACACATAGCATGAATGGTTCAGAGCTCAAGTGTCAGGAAATGTCCCTGATGATTAATCCAGTACAACAAATATGTGAGGAATAGAAGAGGAATATTTAAGACTATTATGGTGGTCATTCCAACCTCGGCGGTAAAAGGCGCTTACCGCCAGACAGAAGACCGCCATAACACCGCCGCGGTCGCGGTAAACCGCCACAGTCATTCTGACCCACACTAGGCAAACCGCCAAAATACCGCCATCCACAAAAGTCCGCCACACCAAAGGTCAGCGATAAACTGGCGATGACCAAACCTCCACCGTCACGCCAACAGAAATACGCCCATGCCATTACGACCCACGAATCCATGCGGCGGTCTTTCAACCGCGGTATTCTATTGGCGGTACACACCGCCGCGGTCGAAATACACATACACCTACAAAACACTACCACATTGGACAATTCGAAATACACACACCTGACACACATACACACACCACTCCCACACACCCAATACAATATAAAACACACACCCACATAACCCACAAACCCCTACGGCCAAAAATTTTGAACGAAGACCAGAGAGAGACACCACAGTCAACAACCAAGCATCCACAGGCACACAATACCAATACCCACAGAACTTCCACGCACCTCACACAACACACCACTAAATAGCACCGCACCTATCACTACACACTCCACCCCACACATCATCCACACCAACCCATGGCACCTCAAAGACACCCCAGGTTCTCAGATGCTGAACTCAGGGTCATGGTGGAGGAAATCCTACGAGTCGAGCCCCAGCTGTTCGGGACACAGGTGCAGCACACCACCATTGCCAGGAAGATGGAGCTATGGAGCAGAATAGTGGACAGGGTCAACGCTGTGGGACAGCACCCAAGAAATCGGGATGACATCAGGAAGAGGTGGAACGACCTACGGGGGAAGAGCGTTCCATGGTATCAAGGCACAACATCGCGGTACAGCGGACTGGCGGCGGACCCCCACCTCCTCCCCCCGAATTTACAACATGGGAGGAGCAAGTCTTGAACATCCTGCATCCTGAGGGCCTCGCTAGAGTATCTGGAGGAATGGACTCTGGTAAGTCTCATCTTCACTACTTCATCCCCCCCACCCCACCTGCATGCCAACTCATACCCCCATCCCTCACCCCCTTCACAACTACCCCTTGCAAATGTCTCACCATCACAACCCACCCATCCCAAAACTTAGCCCTGCATGCGGCCCCAAAGCATGGACACCCATCACCAAAGCATGCCCAATGCACATACCCATCACCCCCCCCCCCCCAAAACACCGTCACAACAGCCCCCACAAAGGAATGCCAGCACTGGGGTACACGGGCACCCACCCATTGCACGCCATTGGCACACACAGAAGCAATAATCATACTTTTATACCCCTGCAGGACCCGAACGCCAGGTCACCGCCCAGGAGGGTCCACAAATGTCCCCTCCACCCCCAGAAGAGGCCCACAGTGATGACAGCAGCTCTGTCTCCCTGGATCTAGATGACCAGCCCGGTCCATCGGGGACCTCTGGACAGTCGGTTCCCCTCAGACAGGCACAGGCCACAGCAGACCTACCCCCCTCTGGGAACACCAGCACAGCACCCACCCAGCGGGCCCATACCTCTGTCCCCAGGACACGTCAATCAGCGGTGTGTCCACCACTACAGGGAACCCAGGCTAACCCACCACCCCAACAACAACAGGGACCTGGGGGCAGTGGTAGTGGGGACGGAGGCCCAAGGAAACAGGGGAACTGGGAGGGCAGCTGTGCGACAGGGGGGGGACAGGCCAAGGGAACCCACTCTCCACGAGGCCCTCTCCTCCATCATGGGAGCCTACCACCACTCCCAGGAGACGATGGCGACGGTCCTGGCCAGGTTCCAGGAAATCCAGCTTCTGCAGGAACAACAGTATATGGGGTTCAGGGAGGAACTGAGAAACATCAGTACCGCCATGGGTACCATCGTAGTGGCCCTGAATGAGTTAATCTCCACATTGCGGACCACTCTGGCACCTCAAAGGGCCCCTGACCCTAGCATGGACCAAGAACTGGCTACCACCTCCGCCGGCGCTAGTGGACAGGAGGCCCGACAGAAGACCAATAGGCCACCAGAACCCCACCCCCTTCAGAAGGAGAACCACCCCGCAAGCGGGCCCTGAGATCCAGGAAGAAGACAGAGTAACATGTCAAGACCCCCGCCAGCAAAGGATACCGCCCTGATTGTGATCCCACTGTCCCACATTGTCACCCTGTCCAACCTTAAACTGCCCCTGCTCCACTTCCCACAGGCATTTGGACAATGCACCTGTGAACCTGATAGTCTGGACTCTGCCATGGACAATCCTCCACCATCACCCCTCACCGATTTGCAACCACCCATCCAAATTAGAGCACTTGAATAAACACACTTATTGCACATAAACAATCTGGAGTCTGTCTGTGATTTTAACAAATGTATTAGACATGACAGTGCCAAAATTGTTATTCACATTGTTATGCCAACAAACCGCTGTCACACAGCTGTAGTCCATGGGGAAACTAAGCAGATGTCACGCAGTGGGGCCCACAGCTCTAAAAACGGAAGGGAAAGTCACAACACAGTTACCATACACTGGGGGAAAAAGTCAGACAATAGAGAGGTAGGAGTCATTAAGTAAATGTAATATGCTGGTGTCTACTCTTACCTGTGTGTCACTGAAAGTATTGCTCTATTACTGTGTTCCTGTTGTCTATGTCGTCCTCTTCGGCTTCCTCTTCTTCACTCTCCACAGGCTCCACAGCTGCTACAACACCACCATCTGGACCATCCTCCTGCAGAAAAGGCACCTGGCGGCGCAAAGCCAGGTTGTGAAGCATACAGCAGGCCACGACGATATGGCACACCTTCTTTGGTGAGTACATTAGGGATCCACCTGTCATATGGAGGCACCTGAACCTGGCCTTCAGGAGGCCAAAGGTGCGTTCAATCACCCTTCTAGTCCGCCCATGGGCCTCATTGTAGCGTTCCTCTGCCCTGGTCCTGGGATTCCTCACTGGGGTCAATAGCCAGGAAAGGTTGGGGTAACCAGAGTCCCCTAATAGCCACACACGGTGCCTCTGGAGTTGACCCATCACATACGGGATGCTGCTATTCCGCAGGATGTAGGCATCATGCACAGAGTCAGGGAACTTGGCATTAACATGGGAGATGTACTGGTCTGCCAAACAGACCATCTGTACATTCATCGAATGATAACTTTTCCTGTTCCTGTACACCTGTTCACTTTCTCTGGGGGGTACCAAAGCCACATGGGTCCCATCAATGGCACCTATGATGTTGGGGATATGTCCAAGGGCATAGAAGTCACCCTTCACTGTAGGCAAATCCCCCACCTCAGGGAAAACGATGTAGCTCCGCATGTGTTTGAGCAGGGCAGACAACACTCTGGACAACACCTTGGAAAACATAGGTTGAGACATCCCTGATGATATGGCCACTGTTGTTTGAAATGACCCACTTGCTAAGAAATGGAGTACTGACAGCACATGCACTAGAGGGGGGATCCCTGTGGGTTGGCGGATGGGTGACATCAGGTCTGCCTCCAGCTGGGCACACAGTTCATGTATAGTGGCTCGGTCAAGCCTGTATGTCAGAATGACATGTCGTTCCTCCATTGTCGACAGGTCCACCAGCGGTCTGTACACGGGAAGATTCCTCCATCTCCTCGCATTGTCAAGCGGACGGTGCCTAGGAAGGACAACAGCGAGCACAGAGTCAATCAACCCACAGGTACGTTCCCACAGCTTGCACACAACACGATTCACTATGCATTGAATGGTGTGTATGAGCGTTGAGGAAAGGCCTAGGTATGTGTGACGCAGTAGAAATTAAGCCATGTGGGCCCTTGAAAAGGCGGCTGCCTGACCTGTGAAGTGTGACAATGGGATGTGAGGTCAATGCGCTGGCGTGGCACACCGTGGCGGTAGGCGGTCGAAGACCGCGGCGCAAAGCCGCATTGGTTAACATTGAAACCTATGTGTTTCAGGAGCCAATGACGATGTGCGCCGCGGTCGCGGTACGCACCGCCGCGGTACGCACCGCCGCGGTACGCACCGCCGCGGGCGTGACTGCCATTTTCTATCAGCTTAATCACTCGATACCTGATCTTCCACAGGAGAGGACCTACACTGCAAGTGCTGCTGTGACCTTGGTCTGGAAGAGACAATGGCTGCTGCGACTGGGGAAAGGGCCCCTGCCTTCACTTCTGAAGAATTGGAGAAACTCGTGGATGGGGTCCTCCCCCAGTATGCGCTACTCTACGGTCCTCCAAACCAACAGGTAAGTACACTGGGAGCATGCTTTGTGGGCAATGCCTGGGTTGAGTCGGGTGGATGAAAGATGGTGGGGAGGGGAGCGATTGAGTCATGCATCAGACGACAGATGAGAGCATGTGCCACATGGCAAGGGTGGGGTAGGGGGCCACTCACATCGAGCATGCAGAAGGTGATGAAAATTTTTCTCTCCCTGTACATGTCACATAGGTCAGCGCCCACCAGAAAATCGTGATTTGGCGTGCCATCGCCAAGGACGTCCGGACCCTGGGGGTCCACAACAGACGGGGCACCCACTGCTGGAAGAGGTGGGAGGACATCCGCCGCTTGAGCAGGAAGACGGCGGAGGCTCTGCTGGGGATGGCCTCCCAACGTAGGAGGGGTGCCAGTCGTCAATTGACCTCCCTGATGTCCCGGATCCTGGCGGTGGCCCACCCTGATTTGGATGGGCGCGTGAAGACATCACAGCAGACACAAGGGGGTGAGTACACTCTCATTCTGGTGACTTTGCGCGCAGTGGAGGTGTCTGGGTGGGGGAGGAGGGCTGTGGGTCTCCCTAGGCCAGGGCAAATTCTGTAGGCTAGGCCCCTCCGTAAGGCATGGCCCTGTGCCCCCGCCCCCCACCTCTGTAGGGTGCCAAATTCAGGTATCCATGGCCCTGTGTCATCTATGTGTGCAGTTGTCGTCGATAGGCTTGTAGGCCATGTCCCACGGATTGCGTAGTGAACCCCAAGTGCGCGGCGTAGTGCAGGGGGCTTCTGTGTCTGTCTTGTCCGCCAACGGTAGCGGTAATCCATGCACTCAACATGTCTTTATTTCTCCCCCACCCCTTTTTTGTGGTCTTCCTGTTCATGTGTGCATCAGCATCATCAGGCGGAGAAGTGGCATCGGAGCACAAGGGAGCTGCATCTCACATGGCCATGGCGGGCCATGCAACTGACTCGGATTTCACCAGTGAGACGGAGGGCGAGGGGAGCTCCACAGCGGGGACTCGTGCTGATGTCAGTGGCAGCGACTCGTCCTCTGAAGGGAGCTCCCTTGTGGTGGCGGCAACATCCGTGCCCCCCGCAACAACAGGTACAGCCGCCACCCAGCGCACCAGCACCGCCCTCCCAGCAGCCCCTCAGCCTTCGCCCGTGCCCGCTCACCCAGGAAGGTGGGCATCTCCTTCGCCCTAGGCACCTCAGGCCCTGCCCCTGTCACCCCTGCTGCCCTCAGTGAGGAGGTCATTGACCTCCTGAGGACCATCATTGTTGGGCAGTCTACCCTTTTGAATGCCATCCAGGGTGTAGAAAGGGAGGTGCACCGGAGTAATGCATACCTGGAGGGCATTCATTCGGGTCAGGCTGCCCATCAGCGATCGTTCAACGCTCTGGCCTCAGCACTGACGGCAGCAATTGTCCCTGTCTCTAGCCTCCCCCCTCCAACTTCCTCCACCCAGACCCAATCCCCAGTACCTCTGCCTATCACAGACACACCATCAGACCAGCCTGCACACACCTCAACACCCAAGGGAAGCTCATTGAGACATAAGCACCACACATCACACAAGCATTCACACAAGCAACATCCACATGCAGACATACCAACAGCCACTGCCTCCACTGTGTCCCCCTCCTCCTCGTCTCCCTCCTCCCTCCCTGTGACGTCTCCACTCACACTTGCATGCACAACATATTCAGCCACTACGTCCATCACCAGCACACCCACCAGAACACTCCGCACACGTGCAGTCACCACCCCCACTACCATTTACACGTCCCCTGTGTCCTCTCCCAGTGTGTCTGTCACCCCCTCTTCCAAACCACACAAACGCAAGCAGGCACCCACCCAACAGCCATCCACCTCACGACACCCTCCAGCCCAAGCACCTGCACCCAAAGACACCAGACTTCACACTCCTACAACCACATCCTCTTCCTCCACTCCCATACCCACTACACCTACCCGTCACTCTCTTTCCAAATTGATTTTCCTTGCCAACCTTAACCTCTTTCCAACAACTCCCCCACCCCGTCCATCTCATAAGACTGCAATCAGCACCTCAGCCACCACCAAACCAGGACCTATCAGGACTGTTGTCCAAGGACTGTGGAGTCCCCCACCCTCAAGGGCAACAACTCCGGCGAGGAGCCAAGGCACGGCCAGCCCACCCCCGGAGAAGCACCCAAAAGTTAGCAGTGCCCGGCGCGAGAGGCCACGGACACCAGGGACCAAAATCCCTACCCTGGCTCCGTCTGGAAGTGGGGTGCCACCTGGCACACTGCCAAAGGTGTCAAAGGGCCACAGATGACCAGGGAAGGGTGGGAAGGGCAGCACGCCCGACAAGTCCGGCAGCAGGCCAGCTGCCCAGGAGTGCCCCACCAGCCCCCTCCCAGGTGTGCAGGAGGACACCCAGAGGCCCCGTACGGCAGCCCAGGAGGGCCCCGCAAGCCAACGGACAGATGGGCAGGAAGGCTCTGCCAGCCACATGCCAGGTGGCGAGTGACACTCATGCCTGGGCCGGAACCGCTGAACTGGGCCCTTTCAAACAAGCACTGCTGAACTGGGCCCTTTCAATCAAGCACCGCTGAACAGGGCACCGCCGTCTCAAGCACCGCTGAACAGGGCACCGCCGTGTCAAGCACTGCTGAACTGGGAACCACCGTCTCAAGCACCGCTGAACTGGGCCCTTCATCTCAAGCACCGCTCCGCTGGGCCCTTCATCTCAAGCACCGCTCCGCTGGGCCCTTCATCTCAAGCACCGCTCCGCTGGGCCCTTCATCTCAAGCACCTCTCCGCTGGGCCCTTCATCTCAAGCACCGCTCCGCTGGGCCCTTCATCTCAAGCACCGCTCCGCTGGGCACCGCCGTCTCAAGCACCGCTGAACTGGGCCCTTCATCTCAAGCACCGCTGAACTGGGCCCTTCATCTCAAGCACCGCTCCGCTGGGCTCTTCATCTCAAGCACCGCTCTGCTGGGCCCTTTATCTCAAGCACCGTTCCGCTGGGCACCGCCGTCTCAAGCACCGCTGAACAGGGCACAGCCGTCTCAAGCACCGCTGAACTGGGCACCGCCGTCTCAAGCACTGCTCCGCTGGGCACCGCCGTCTCAAGCACCGCTGAACAGGGCACCGCCTTCTCAAGCACCGCTGAACTGGGCACCGCCGTCTCAAGCACCGCTGAACTGGGCACCTTCATCTCAAGCACCGCTCCGCTGGGCCCTTCATCTCAAGCACCGCTCCGCTGGGCCCTTCATCTCAAGCACCGCTCCGCTGGGCACCGCCGTCTCAAGCACCGCTGAACTGGGCCCTTCATCTCAAGCACCGCTCCGCTGGGCCCTTCATCTCAAGCACTGCTCCGCTGGGCCCTTCATCTCAAGCACTGCTCCGCTGGGCCCTTCATCTCAAGCACCGCTCCGCTGGGCACTGCCGTCTCAAGCACCGCTGAACTGGGCCCTTCATCTCAAGCACCGCTGAACTGGGCCCTTCATCTCAAGCACCGCTCCGCTGGGCTCTTCATCTCAAGCACCGCTCCGCTGGGCACTGCCGTCTCAAGCACCGCTGAACAGGGCACCGCCGTCTCAAGCACCGCTGAACTGGGCACCGCCATCTCAAGCACCGCTCCGCTGGGCACCGCCGTCTCAAGCACCGCTGAACAGGGCACCGCCTTCTCATGCACCGCTGAACTGGGCACCACCGTCTCAAGCACCGCTGAACTGGGCACCTTCATCTCAAGCACCGCTGAACTGGGCCCTTCATCTCAAGCACCGCTCCGCTGGGCCCTTCATCTCAAGCACCCCTCCGCTGGGCACCGCTGTCTCAAGCACCGCTGAACTGGGCCCTTCATCTCAAGCACCGCTGGCCCATTGGCGGAAGGGGCAGGCCCGCATCTGTGTTGGGCAGGGCTGCACGAAGCACTCTGGGCACTAGTCCCCCTCCAGTACCAGTGGAGACTGTTATCCACTTGAGAGACTGTGGCTTTGCACTCCCCAGGATTGGACAGTGGGCAAGCCACCCACTGTAGAGACTTGAGAGACTGTGGCTTTGCACTCCCCAGGATATGGCAGTGGGCAAGCCACCCACTGTAGAGACTTGAGAGACTGTGGCTTTGCACTCCCCAGGATGGGACAGTGGGCAACCCACCCACTGTAGAGACTTGTGAGACTGTGGCTTTGTACTCCCCAGGATGGAACAGTGGGCAACCCACCCACTGTAGAGACTTGTGAGACTGTGGCTTTGCACTCCCCAGGATGGGACAGTGGCCATGGAGGCCCCTCGTGGATCTGGCGTCATGTACTCATGTGGCTGAGGTGCCCCCCCTTCCCTTCCCCCTGAGGTGCCTGTAGTTTTTCTATCTGATGCCCCTGCAGTGTTCTCTCCGTTGGTGTCAGGTATCTTGTGTGGGCCTTGCCCATGTGATTTGGGCCCAGTGGTCCACGGACAATGACAGCTAGAATTATCGGACTTTTAATATTTATGTATATATTAGTTTTAAATGTGTGATATTTTTATAAGGCAATAATCCAATATATTCGACTGTTTATGATCTATTCCTTTTGTCTTTGCATTCTTTCGGGGGCGCTTGGGGGTTGTAACAGTGATGTATTGCTATGCATTGATGTGTGTGTTGTAGTGGGTGGGGGTGGGGGTGGATGTGTCGCATATGTGTGTTCCCGTAATATTTTATCCTCCCCCCTCCCCTGTGTCGTAGGTGCAGTACTCACCGTTGTCTTCTGCGCCGGCGTTCGTGCTCCTGGTAGAGGAGCAGGAATACAATAGCTGGTAGGATGTGTAATTCGGGTTCCATGCTGTCCAGATTCCTCGTGGGGTGTATGGAGGTGAGCGTTTTCGGTTTGAAATGTCTGTTTCCGCCGTGTTTTTATCGGCGGGGCTACCACCCCAGAAAAGGTGACGGATTGGTGGGTTGTGATAGGGTGGACGGTACATTGTCTCCCGCCTGTCTGTTGGCGGTGACCGCCGCGCTGTTTGTTTGTCCCGCCGTGGCGGTCGGAGTGTTAAAGTGGCGGTCTCTGTTGGCGGTTTCCGCCAGGGGCAGAATTCCATTTTTTTAACCGCCAACCTGTTGGCGGGTTAGCCGCCGCTTTAACACCGACCGCCAGGGTTGGAATGAGGGCCTATGACAGGCAGCTCTCAATTTGCCAGTATCCATACCCTGAATAAGGTAGAGTTTAATGTGCTAAACGTTTATAAAATAATTGTGACAGACCTTAGCAATGACAATTGATGTTGCATCATCACCTGTCATAAATTTTGTATCCACGCCCAATCTGAGTGTCAGTAACTGTGCTGAAAACTGTCTTGAGTTGCTGATGTCATAGTGCTGCCAATCAGACAGGTCTTTGGTCATTGGGGATACCCATAGTCATACATGCAAATCAATACTGAATGCATACCCAAAGGCATTTCCCTAACTTAGTCAGTGCAGACATGACAACACCCAGACAGGCAATCATCATGGACACCTAATTGACAAAAACATACAAGATTTATTGGTACCTAAAAACGAAGCCTAATAAAAACCTAAACTACTCACTAACCCACACTAAGCTCTCCTACACTAACTTATCTTAACCCTACAGCTATCTATCCTAATCCAAACTTAACTTATATAGATAACGCCACTCGATAAACATTGCCCCCCCACCCTCCTTATGAGACAATAGACATGTAGGACAATGTGACTTAAAGGTACGCATATACTAACTAATCCTATGTCCTAAACAAATGTATATTTTGTTGTATTTTTTTTTATTTTCTTATTTTTTTAACATATACCCCTAAACATAACTTCCACCCAACTCCCCAAAACAAAAAAGCCTAAATCCCACTGCCCAAACTACACTAACTATATTCTACAACTAACCTACTCTATCCTACCTAATCTATGTCTACCCCCTAAAACAAACTAAAACTATACACGATGCAGACTGGGGAAGGGAAGGTCCTAGGAAGCAGTGAGTGACCACACCTACAGCTTCTTCAGCTTCTCCTTAATGTACTTTAGGATTTCGTAATTCCTGGCATTGTCTGCCTTAAGTCTGGCCAGTCTAGACTTGACCTTGGCCAGGTCTTTGCGCATTTCCGCCTCAAAGGTGGACCCAGTGTCAGATGGTGGGGCTGTTGTTGTGCAGCTGGCATTAGATGTGCTGTAGGTGTTGAGGGTGCCGGACCTGATGGAACACCATGGACTCTGGGTGCAGAGGACACTCCTTTTGTTGAAATGGATGCAGGCTGTTGAGCTTGTCCACTATGTGGGAAAGCCTTCCATGACCCCAATGCCTTTTCTGTGCGGCAACCAGCCTGGACCTTGCACATGTGTCAGAAATGTTCAACACATTTTTCGAATTGGGTGTTTCTGGGTTGGAGTCATTGTGACAGCTAAAAAATGAGGAGAACATGTGATCAGTAACTGCGTTGGACTAGGAATAACAAACATGCATTGTAAACAGCATTTTCTGATGACACGTTTTCAACCATTAAGCCAACAACAAGGGCAAGACCCAAGTCTATACAAATCTGCCTACCAAGCATCTATAGTATTTTGTACATGTCACAGGGATAATGGCTCCCCAAAGTTGCACACTAGGGCCAAGATTTGAGAGGGCCTATGGCCTCCTTGCACCACATTAGCATCAATAAATATGACGCTAATAAGGCACAACAAGGCCAACTGGTATGCAGAATATCAACAAAGTAGTGCAATCCCTGCATGGTGCCACTTTGTTGCCCCTTGCACCACATTAGGTCTGTGCCAGGCATAATGTATGCAAGGGTGGCATTCCCCCAGTAGGGGGACTGCCAAAGTGGCTCACTGCAATCTAAGAGATTCAGCTGCATCATTTTGTTTTGGCTACTTTGAATGCCAGCTCAGAGCTGGAATTAAAAGGGGGCACACCATTGGTCATAATGGGCTCCTATGTACAGTCCAGGGTTAGCATTAGATTATCTTGCACTAACCATGAATAGTACATCTTTTTCATCAAGAACTAAACCACAATTGGCACATACTCAGAGCCATGGTGTGTCGTATATCACATATACATGGATATGGGGGAGCGAAGGACCACAAGAGAAGTGGCGCATCACTGAGTCCAGGCCTGTTTACTTGTATTTGCCACTATCTGTGCACAAACTTGAAACACCGCCTAACTTTCAGGTACACACTAACCATGCACTTTTCATACTCACATGATGTGATCTTGCTTGCACACAACTAGCAGTATGGGTAAAACCTGTTGTTTCATCTGCACACATCTTATTTGCTACATTCCATGGACTTGTTCCACATCCATCTGGAGAAGAGCGCAATCTCTATATGTATTCAACTGACTGTTGTTTTTCTCAAAAGAGCTTCTTTGACATCCAGTGCCTCACTTCATTATTGAGGAGCAGTAAAGCACCGCTAGTGCAGTTGTCTCCATGCGAAAGGCCCTTGGAGAGCTCTACCCAGATACATATATTGTACCATGTCCTGACTACATTTGTCCAACGTGTGGCACAGAGAGCAGGAACAGATGCTGTGAAAATTTATGTTTGAAACATCCATGCATTGCAGAAAGCCAGCACCTCTGACACATATCTTGACTGGCATAAGTGTGTTTGTGGGTATATAAAACATTTCCTGAGACCCACTAATCCATGGACGCACATGTTGGCACCAGTGCATCATTCGGTTTATTCCACATCCTCAGCATACCATCAGACATGATGTTGATGCCCAGGGATAGAAGATGGTGTCTAAATTGACACTCTTGCCATTTGTACATCACTTAATACAAATCTAACCCTCTCAGACACAACACTGTTTGTACACATGTGACATACAAGGTGACACTTACTGATTGCATCAGGGTCTTTGAAAGTGGAAACCTTGCCTATGGTGTCATCTACAACAGGTCAGTCAGACAGACATAGGTAGCACCCAAAAACAAATATAGCTATGTGACTTACCCATACAGACATGTCTCTGATTCATCCATCACACTCACTGGCGAACAAGACACTGTTAATTGTCCGAAGCTTAGGGGCAGATAATAGGGAAGTAGCTCTGCACTCAGTACAGCGCCACTTTCCTTCCGCCCCTTAGCACTCCCCTACTGCCTCCATGTGTGCGCTGTATCTAAGATAAGGCACACCATGGCGCAGGGTTCGGGGCAATTGTGTCATCCTTTTTTACACTACTGATGTACTGTTTGCGGTTAGGGCCAAGATTTTGGCCCAACCCTGAACAGTACATAGGGGCCCATCATAATTAATGGTGTGCCCCCTTTTGGCACCTGGTCTAAGCAGGCGTAGAAAATGCCAGAATGATTTACACAAAGAATTTTCTTAGTTTTCTTTGTGCCTTTTATTTTTTGGCCCTCCTAACGGGGGAATGGTCCCCTTGCATACATCATGCATGGCATAGGCATAATGATGCCCATAGGCTCACAAAGTGGTGCAATGCATGCATTGTGCAACTTTACCACCCTATCAGCTACATTATGCCTGCACCAGCCATAATGTATGCAAAGTGTGCATGTGCCCGTTAGGGGGCTGAAAAAATGGCACATTGAAACCTAAAGAAACATTTTACTTCATTTTGTTTTGCACATTTTAATGCCTGCTCAGAGTAGGTGTTAAAAGGGGGCACACCACTATATATTAATAGCCCACTATGCACTGGTCAGGGTTATCTGCAAATGTATGGCAATAACCCTGAACAGTACATCAATAGCATCAAAATATATGATGCAATTGCCCCAACCTGTGCCATGGTGTGCCATAACTTAGATACAGCGCACACATGGTGGCGGTAGGGGGTGCTAAGGAGTGCAAGGAAAGTGGTTCTACTCTGAGTGCATCACCACTTTCCTTAAATCTTCCCCTTTCTGTCCTCACCTTTCTCATGACATGCTAAAGTTATCCTTACGTCCTACTGTAATGCACATGGAAAGGAGGATGTCGCTATGTTACAGGTTTACCAACAGGCCCTCCAACCCGAACCACCAGGTGATCCACGAGATACCCTTCCCTGGCAATGAGGTCTGGTCACCGGTGCTTGATCTAGTGGTCTGTGCGCTCAACCTTGAGGATCCTCAGCAGCAGGAACAGCACCTTCCGTGAGAGCAGCTTCCTGTTCTCCGTAAGGTAGCCCATGATGAAAGGGCCACCCATTTTCACCATATTGGGGAGATAGTGGCACATTAACCATATGAACCTCCCAGTTCATCTGGATTCATGCACTGCGCCCTTCCTTTGCCAGACATCCTGCTGTTTCCCTCCACAGCAACCAATAACCCACAAAAATAAATGTATATAATAACCCCACCTAACCCCAAATACCCCAACAAACTACACTACCCCAAGACAAACACCTGACAATGCAAATACAATGGCAGGACAATAACACTACACAAAAACTTACAAATTCAACAAATTGGACTGAACAGCAACGGGACACAGCACAAGACTCTCCAAAACCACCATTCCTCAGCCAGCACCACCTCCACACAACCTCTCTCAACCACAGACAAAGAGACTGGAAAATAAAAGAGTAAGTAAATTCACTTTACCATGTGTGAAGCAAGGAAGCCCTGTTACATCACTTGTTGGGCATATGCGTCACGTTTTCTGATAGGTGTCTTTTTTTTGACACATGATGTCCATGCATGGATTTTTTCTATGAATGCTGACAAGGCCTGTCGACTTGCAATGGATGCGCAGGAGCCAGGCAACATTTTTGGCATGTGCGATGTTTGTAGGACAATGGTATGCATCAAAAAATTGTACGCATACCGGCCATGAGTGGATTTTGGAGGGAAGGCTGAGACAGCAAGACAGTTCAGACGCGCATTGTGCCAGCGGTCATTTTAGTGATTTGCGACGTATGGAGATGGACCATGTGCATCAATTTTTTTTTCGCGCAGAACGGCCCATGGTGAATTTTGGTGGAAGGCTGACAGTGATCCCAGATTCACATTCCTTGTTACAGGGGCTACGCATCCATGAAGTTGGTATGGGATGGCTACATGTGTGTTAATGCATATTTAATTGTGCACTGGTAACATAGGAATGTGTTACCAAATGTATGTATGTGTGTGTGATGCATGGGAGGACTCATACTGTTTGCAAATGTGCCTGTGAATGAAGACAGTTTTCCACATAGATGTTTACACATGTGCACTGAGTGTACATATGTGATGCTAAACATGTTGTATGTCTACCACACCGTCATATCAGAATTCCGACTGTACGTTACTATACACAACATCAGATGGGAAGGGTCATGTGCAATTTATGTTCAGGCATATCATACCCTTAACAAATCTTTAGCAAAGGATGCTGTTGACTAAGGCCGAGATAGAATCTTGTATGCCATTTCAATGTGAGTGCACGTATGTCCACACTCTGGTGTGTTGTAAGGAGCAGACTTAATGATGCAGAGCAACACATGTAACCTATGTTCCCTATGCATGCAAAATGATGGAAATGGTGGTCTGACGTGTCATTGTAGGTATACATGTGACATGTTTTTGTGTGTGAAAATATATGTATCATGTCAGATAAACGGTATGTTTAGGGATTGGACACATACCAAATCTCTATTCCAGCTATCTTATATTTATGCCATTGTTTCAAAGCTGTGTACTCATATCTGTGTAAAACATGTTTCACAATGGGGGACATTTGTACTGGTCATGATAAGTTGTAAGTTATCATGTCACTCATACACATTTCACCATATAAAATGTACTCATTTGTTCATTCGCAAATGGACAGCACCAAGCCTGGTCCACATAGCTGGGACATGTGTGGATACATTTAGGTGTTATGTGTTAACAACATACATTTTCAAAGTTCAATTACTCAAACTTAGATGTTATTGGCAGATTGATGAAATTGAATACAATCTGTATGGCAGGGGTGATCTCATGCAGTGATGGCACCCTAGTCATTAGTGCTCCTGTGGCAATTCGAATGGCCATACAGGGCTATTGTTGCATGTATGAACACTGGCTGACTTTGGTCACCTCAGCTCAGTTCACTGTGCACAATCAGCAGGCCTCTGACTGTGTCATGGGTCAATGTAGCCTACTCAGGGGTTTAAGGGGGCGTTGGGTTGTGATCTGCCATCCTCATGATGGATCATCAGCACCATGATGCACAGTCCCCTGCAGACATACACCTGCATGTTTTCTATCCCATGGCCAAGTATGTGTTGTTACCTTTGAGGTACTTGATGTCAGGCTTGCCCTATCATATACTGGGGACTGGCAGCTTCTTTGTGTAGGACGTCTCATCAATTCCTGTGGTTTCACATGATTTGCCATGAATCAGTGTGGTTATTCCTAGGATGCTTGGTTAAGTCATTGATAGTTTGTGGAACTGGGTCTTGTCTGTAGACCCAGGGTACAGATAGTGTCCTCCCTGGGTTTCCCTTCTTTGTGGATGACCACTATGGAAGCCTGGCACTGGTCTAACGGGAGAACTCACCCCTTCTGGCTCTTCTCATACATCAGCTTCAGATTTGAGGCAAGCTAAGTGGGTATCAACTTATAGGGTTCTATTGTTACCCCATTGGGCCCTGATGCTTTGCCGAGCACCACACCCCTGATGGCTCTTACAATTTCCCCCTGAGAAAGTGTGTCTTCTAAGGCTTCCCTATCCTCTGTAGTGAGGCTTGGGTGGATGATATCACCCAGGAGCTCACCTGCTTTGTTTTTTGTGGCGAAATGGCTTGCATAATCAAATTTCCTATAGTAGTGGGCAAACATTTGGGCTATGGTTTGTTCACTGCTAGCAAGTTCCCCTGACTCTCTCTAGATCCCAGGAACCCATCTATCTGCTGCCTCATACCTGTCCAGCAAGGCCAATAGTTTTTCTGTTGTGTCCCCATTACACTGATGTGGTGCTGTGTTGTCCAATGGTGCATATTCGATGGTTCCTGGGCCAGGTCTCAGTATTTATTTTGCCTCAGGGCTAGAATGTGGCCTCCCTCTGATCCCTCCTCATCAGGTAAGCCGGCCTCAAGGGATGAAAATTCACGTTCAAGCGACCTCAATGTGGCTATTTTTAGTTTTTTCTCTTGTGCCATCATGGAGACCCACTCCTTGACTACTGTCTCATAGGCCACCTACAATGTGAGTAGAGACTCAACTGAAGTGCTGTTTCTCTGAAAATAATGGTCTTTTTCAGGTAACATCCATTCTCTCATTTTTAGAGACCCATACTTATACTTTTTTTGTGTTGCATTTGTGTCATGTTTTGACACAAAAGCGGCACAAACTTACAAAATATAAACAAGTATAAATCAGGCCCTAAGGGCTCAATATGATGTGGGTAGTGTTTGGCCTCTCGGCCTGACCATACACCAGCCACAGAGGAAAATAGTCAGAAATACCCCTGGTTAAGTTAGTGGCCTCATTGACTTTTAACAGCTGGGGAGTCAACATGAGAAAGTGATCAATTCAGGAGATACTATCATGCACCCCCAAGTAAAAGGATGAACTGCTGGGTTGCTGGGTTAAGGGTACACCATACATCTGCCAGTACCAGGGCAATGAAGAAGTCTGCTAATGGGCATCTGACTGAATCCAGGGCCCTGGGGGATGTTGGTGTATGCTATCACTCGGTGTTGCATTGAGGTCCCCTCACATCATCACTTCCTCACCTGGAAGACTGCGTAGCGGAGTGGTCAGAGCTTGTAGTACAGAGACATGAAGTCATATTGTGATATCTACTGAAGGTATGTTTAGGATACCCCCACTCCCAGGTCCCAGAGAGCACCACATAGCGACCCAGCAGATTGGGCCATATTTGCCAAATGACCAGGAGCAACCTTCTTCTCACAAAGATTACTACTCCTCAAGAGAAGATGGTATGGCCCACATTAGCAAACTTTTCATACCCACAAACATCAAGGGCATGACACCTATTACCTAGAAGGTGAGTCTCTTCTAGGAGAACCATATCAGGGGAGTCTGGTTTGATCTACTGGAGCACCACTCACCCTTTGACTTTGTCACCTAGGCCAGTGGCATTCCAGGATACTATCCTTAGGGTTGAGATACTAAAGGGCATATTTATACTTGTTTTGCGCTGAATTTGCGTCATTTTTTAATGCAAATTTGGTGCAAAACTAACTCCATATTTATACTTTGGCACTAGACCCGTCTAGCGCCAAAGTTTTGGAGTTAAAGTCATTTTTTGGACGTGGAAACCTACCTTGCATCAATGAGATGCAAGGTAGGCGTTCCCGTGCAAAAATAACTCTATGACCTTAGCGTCATATTCATCCCCCTGTGCTAAAATGGTGCTGGGGGGAGGAGGGGTCAAATATTGGTGCAAAGCTTGCTTTGCACCATTATTAATGCCTGGGTCAGGGCAGGCGTTAGGGGTCCTGTGGGCATGTTTCCATGGTCAGAGACTATGAAAAGAGCCCACAGGTGCCCTTCCATGGCCCCAGGGACACCCCCACCCACACCAGAGTGACACCACAAGATGGGGGACCCTTCCCAGGTAGGTCCCGGTGAGTATTTTAATATTTTCTTTTTTATTCCCTCTCAGGGGCGCTTACTTGGGCCCCCTGCATGGCACTGTGCCCAGTGGTCATGCCCAGGGAACTTAAGTGCCCTGGGCATGGCCATTGAGCTGGGGGGGCAGGACTCCTGTCTTTACTTAGACAGGAGTCATGTCCATGGGGGTTGTGCATCCAGCAATGGTGCTCGTCAGGTTAGAGTCATTATTTTGACTCTAACCTGACTAGCGCCATTCTTTCATGCACAACCTCCAGTTTTCCCCATGCTTCCCCCACTCGGTTAGCGTCATTCCTTAAATATGGCGCCCAGCTGGTGCTCTGGAATGGCGTTAGCTGGCACTATACTTTTTGACACAAACTTGCGCTAAGGCAGGTTTGCAAAAAGTATAAATCAGGGCCTAACTTTGGACATCTCACTGTATGGTTAATGGACCACACACCTAGGGTGCCGGGCCAAACCTGGTTGGGGTTCAGACTGAGAGAGTGAATATCCTGTGTGTCTCAGCTATGTTGACTGGCCCTATGTATCTTGCCTGAACATTAACTACAACAACTATCCAATTACCCCTCTTCAATCATCACTCCCTCCTCCCTGCTACACTGTGCTGCAGAATCCAAACTGCCCACCTCCCCAACTGTGCATAGCACCTGTTGCCCCAACCAAACATACTGCTAACTAGAAAGTGTCACTACCGCCTTCTTGGCCCCACCTAGTCTCTTATTGGAATGTCTTTACCAAGTTGGTGTCTCATATCCTGTCTCAATCTTGCCCCAGTCACCATTATAGGGCCATCGAGGCTGCTCCCAGCCCACCCTAAAGACTCTCTGGGTGCATCTCCAGTGCCACATTTACAATCCCATGAGCCCCTCTCATCTCCCTATGGGTCCCAAGATCCATTTTGTTGATCAGGACAATGCCCCTGGCACCTCTTAGGGCGGTTGCAGTGTCTTGACCTTCCTGCCACCTGACATTCAATCCAGCCAATGACGACCAGCTTCCGGGCTTGATAAAAAGTGAGTTTTGCATGCTGTAACTAAGCAAAGCTGCGCCAGATAAGTCATTGTTTACTTGTGATTTCGTTCCCTCAAAGCCTTCTTCACCTAGAAGAAACTGAGGTGCAGCCTCTCGACCTAATTACTGAAACTGGAGAAGAAGGTAACCCAAGCTTTACCTATATGCAATGTAGGGGCACTACAAGCTGCTTGGAGACTCACGTCCTGGAATCAGACATTTATGAGTCTTGCTATAATGGGGCGAGGGTGTGTTTCAGGATTTCATTGTGTACCTGGAATATGGTGGGCTCCTTCCACCTAAAAGATTTCTGGAAGTCCATGTGTTTGCAGCTGTTTCAGGATGAGATCATCCACAAACAGGTCCATGTCTGGACCCTTGCTATTTAGGTGTACCACTAGTATCCATACATTATTTCAGCAGGACCAGCACTCCAAGTCTTCCAAGGTCTCTCACAACTGTTCTACTATAGCTTCACATCCTTTGTCATATATGGCCACATGCTTACAATTGCATTCCACAACCTATGTAACATTCCCAATGAGTGTATTTTGGTCCTGTGATTACTCATGTCAGCTATGAGTAGAAAGAATGACACACTCAAGCTTTGTCATTCTTCATACATACAATTTGCAAGGGTCTGTCACTTGTTAGTACATTGCTTGATTTACATGCCCATTCCAAGTTGATTGGGTGTGATACACCTAGACATTTATGTGTATTGGTCCATGTGTGTCACTTTCTTGCTAATACATCTGAGTGGCACTGAGAAGTATGTTATGAGGACTCACATGTGATATTATCATTCAGAATTAGCTAAGTTAGCTAGTAGACACAAACCTACCATTGTAGGTACTTGCTATCCTTTTCCTACCTAGCCCATACATCTGTTCAGCAGTCTTCACATATATTTCCTGGATTGCTGCAGGCATATGTGAAGCCAACTCACTTGGTTTATATGTGTGTGACAATGTAAAATGTATTAGCTACAGACAATGCCTACATTCCATCAACACATTCATGTGGTAGTGATTTATTTTGAAGGTGTTTATTGTTCCTGACTATAGGGCAGACTAAAGTAAAATGGCGTAGCAACCAGTGCAGGGCCACTTTTCTTTCCCCCCTTAGCATCCATCTACTGCCACCATGTGTGTGCCGTATTTTACAGACTGTGCACCATGGGACAGGGTAGGGGGCAAAAGAGTGTAAGGTATCTGAAGCAATTGATGTGCTGTTTAGGGTTAGATCTAAAATGTTTGCCCTTACCATGAAGATTACTCAGGGTCCCATTGGTACCAATAATGTGACCCCTTTAAACAGCTGCTCTGAGCAGGTGTTAAAAGTAGCAGCAATATATGGCATAGTTGTTTTTGTTAGATTCCACTGAACCATTTTGGTTCCCCCCACCAGCTGTATACCCCATGCATACTGTAGGAGGCTAGCTCTCTATGTAGTGTGCAAAAATAGGCAAAATGTGCAGGGGCTTCAGGCAACCACACATTGGTTTCCAGAGACAAAAACTGGATCACCTAATGCTCTAATATTTGAGGTAGCTTGGTCGAGCAATCAGGCGAGTCTTGGAGAAGTGCAAAACATTTGTTGTACTCACAGTATAAATCATGCATCTCACACATTCGAAGGAATAACTCAAGACCAATTTATAAAAATACTTCAGATTTTTATATAAATTTTAAGGCTAAGATTATCAAAACTGGTTAAGTACCTTTTAAGATGTGGATTTTTGAAGTTTTAATAAATACAGTCTTTCTGAGCGTAATTACCAAGAATCAATAGGCAGTCACTTTTAAAAATGCATGTAAAATCGCACAATTGTGTAACCAGGTTCTGCTTTTGCAGGTTGGTCGAGGTCATCAGTGGGCACACTGTGTCCGCTGGAGAAGTTCAGGCGGCTCCTGGTTCCGGCAGGAGCAGTGTTGAGAAGCTTTTTGGAGCAGGTGCAGGGCCACTGAGGGGAACCACTTGGAAAAGGGTGGTTCTTGCAGATTTAAAGGTGGTGCCTTGGGGTCCTCTTGTGGTGTTGAGGTTGCAAGAGGTGAGAGACCCTTGGGGCATAGCTGGTTCCTCATTGCAGGGCACTGGGCAGCCTGGTGCAGAGCGAGTTGGTGATCCAGGAGCTGTGCACAACGGAGCCCTTTGGAGCTGGAGGTAAGTTTCTTTGGAGGTTGGTTACAGGACAACGTGAGCACTCTGGCAGGAGGTCTAGGGTGTTCTTGAAGTCCCTTGACTGGGACTTCCTCCTGATCCTTTTTCAGCTCTGAGGGAGCTGGTTGTCTTATTGTCTGATGTCAAGTGACTAATACCCAGTGTATTAGAACGGTACGGACATCAGAGGACGCAGTGTCACCAAACCTGGTACACCTGCAGGGTTTGTCCTGGCAATTGTCTGTGTATCATTGGGTCTGGCTGCAACTTCCAGTTCAGGAGATATTGGACAGTCAATGAAGTGACCCTAACTGGCCTGCTGCGTCTTTGTTGGTTGTGGAGTGGTACCTTAGGGGTGGTGCATGCCAGGTGAGACCAATCCTTCTACCCTTTGTTAGGTTTCCCACCTTTGCTCCCGCCAAAAGTGGGGGTTTGCAAAGGGGGATGCCATCTCCTGCTTAGAGCAGGGTTGGAGGTCGAGTTTCAAAGTTGGTAAGCCCTTTGAAGCTCACCGCTAGAACAGTGCACATGCCTGAGAGAGGGGGTGTTAGCTCCTCCACCCAGGAAGGGCATAGTCTTACAAACTCTGAAAGGCTGGGCTCTTCCCCAAGGTTGGTATATTGGCTGTATCGAGGTGGCTACTGGATAGGACCAGTCAGCAACCATGCCAGGATAGTTAGCTTTTGTAGGGGTCACCTATAAGGTGGCCCCTGAGTACATTTATGAATAAATCCAAAACTGGCTGGAATTTGGATTTATCTTCTGAGTTGTTTGATACTAAACAACCCAGGGTTCAGAGTGGCCATGGTGTACCTGAAAAACTTGTGTCGACCAGTGTCCACTACATGTTTTAAAATGGCTGCTCTGTTCACTCACTGTGTCCCAGGTTTGGAAAGGACAGGGTGGGGGATATTGCTCATGCAGCTATGCCCTCACATATAATATGGAGCACCCTGCTTTAGGGCTGTAGGGCCGCCAGAGGGGCGTCTTACCCATAGTATATGCAGTGTAGGGTAGACAGGGCACACAGGCAGTGTGCTATGTCAAGTTTGGTGTTTTAGGTTTGCACCAGAACACTCAGCCTGCAATGGCAATGCTTGGTACATCTGGATGCATGGCCCAAGAGGGTGACACAATCACTGCTGTTGCCCTAAGGGGCTTACCCATAATACCCCATGCCCTGGGAACATAGGTGCCCACTTACTTGGGGCTTATAGTGGTAGCTAAGGGTGTGTCCAATTGTGCCAATGCATCACAAGAGATTTAGGGAAAGAGCTCTGGTCGAGGGAACCTGGTTAGCAGGGGCCCTGGGCACTACAATTTCTAGGGCACATCAACATCAGACAAAAAGTGGGGGCTAACCATGTCAAAAAGAGGCCCTCTCTTGCACATACTTAATACCTTTCACAATCATTTTGTGGCTACAAAGTGGCACAGTGCCTGACTTTCACCACTATGAGTTTCTACTGCTTAGATATTTGCATAGTTGTGCCACATTAGCGTAAGATGTTTGACACTAATGTTGCACAAGGATGCACTAGGCCCTATGTTCCAAAGATGTTTACAGCTGTTAAGGTGTGAGCATGCTCTCTGGACATGTAATTAGGTTCAGTTCTCATTGATATATTTTCAAACAATGCATACATTTCGATGAGTTGATGAATCACAGTAAAAGTTGACATGATACATGTGAATATGGAGATTTATTTACATGTGCAAGTGTGTTTTCCTATGCATTACAATGTCCAGTTCACATACCGCATTTGAGATCCTAAGCCATTTGTTGTGCATTCAGAGTCCACGGGTGAGAGACATGTAATGAGACATGGGTAGCAGAAGTGTGCATTAGTAAGAAGGTGTCCCAATTGACAATAGGTAGGAATTGAGATAATGACAGTCTAAAGTAGATAGGTCAACAGTGGTTGAGTGAAGAGGGCACATTGCTAGCTGTCACAAAACTGGCATGATCTTAAGCACAGAA
Organism: Pleurodeles waltl; assembly: GCF_031143425.1. NCBI lineage: Eukaryota > Metazoa > Chordata > Amphibia > Caudata > Salamandridae > Pleurodeles > Pleurodeles waltl. Next base: position 321,654,007 of record NC_090437.1, read on the forward strand.
CTAAGGAGGTACTGTCCATGTGGCACAGACTGGTGCTACTGGGTGGTTTTCCATGTGAATATTGTTTCTTCCACATCTTCAGCCTCTGATGTGTGTGGCACCTCCTGTGCCATGGGTGGTGCTGTTGTTGAAGTTGAGGGTACCACACACACATCAGGGGATAGAGATGTGGAATCAAAGGTCCCATAAGCTGCCATTTGTGGGAACACCTGAGACATCACTGCAGCAAGGAGGAACTGTAGATTTCTTAAGACAATAGGAGCATCACAGTGGTAGGCAGCCATGTTTTCCCTGAGGGAGGCCACTTCCCGTTGTATGGACTCCAGGGTATTTTGTATATCCCCCAACCTATTATCTATCATGCTGATGCCACTTTGGGACAGCAATTGTTGAAGCCTCTTCCTCATGACAGCAGCTATGTGGTCCAGGGACTGCTGGAGTCCACTTAGTGGGAAGTGGGTGCCTCTGATGGCAGCTGAGTTGTCCTTATTTGAACTGAGGCACCTCTGCACTCCCTCTAGGCTGCCTGTCATGGTCTCCATCCCCACCTGCACCTACATGGCCAGATCCCAATGGACTCCTACCACTGTCCTCTAAAACGTGATGTCTGGGTCCTCGGACTGGCAGGACTGGTTGGTGCTGTGTGTTGGTAGTTGAATGGTTCACGTGGAGCCCTCTCAATGCTGTATGTCCTCCATGCAACTGGAGGTGGTGTCTGGAGGGAGCCTAGGATATCCTGGAGAGTCTCTTCATTGATGGTCGGCAGCTGATCATCTATGTCATCTGTAAAATCCAGGACAGGCAGGTTGGCATGAGGTAAGGCATCATCTTCTGCAATGAGATAGTGAAATGTCAATCTTTGACTGCAGTGGCTGTTGACATGGCTCATCATTTACTTGCTACTGGAGGCTCAGTGACATGTAACAGACTCCAGGTTGTAGTTGTTAATTATGTGTTGCATTGTGCATCACACATGAGGCAACCTTTCAAGGTATTTTGTGCACCACCATTTTCCTTGCAGGCTCCCTGCCCCAGCCACTGACACCATGGTAACGTGTCATTTACCTTCCTATTCACCATGGTGGACATTCTCACAGTAGTGCAATGAGTGTTGTCACTTTTTTGGTGCTTTACTGCATTGGCACCATGAATGATGGCACTAGTGCAGCAAAGCACAGAAAGGTCCTTTGCTTACAATGCTTGTGTTACTTTGTCATCTGCCTTTAGCAGGCCTCACAGATGTGCAAATTGGATGGCACAGTGCAACCATTATGGATTGTCAGCCCCATTAGTTCGTCCCTCCCCACATTAGGGACATTTCCTTGCTTACAGCATATCTGCCACAGGCATATGTTGGTGTAAGGATGTACAAAGTGGATCAATGCATGCATTTTGAGACTTAGTTAATGTGGCACGAGAGGAATGGGCAGCTTGAATACACATGGGTAACTATCTGTATGATGGTACAGTTCCATTACGGGCTAGTGATATTGTGCCTTTAGTGCAATATTGATGCCACTTGTGCCAGTTCTTACGCATGAAGGTGTCCCTTTATGCACAACACCAACCATTCACACAACACAGACAACCTTGTTACATGGTGAAATTGAAGGTACGTGTACTGCAGCACAAATAATGATCACAGACATACCCCACATGTTGTATGAGTTTACTTTTGTGCCCATTCCCAAATGGCGTATGGAGGTGAGTGAGAGTTGTTGTTTGGCCACCCTGTGCAGGTTGCGTTCCACATGTTGCACACTGAGGCCCTGATTTTTTCTTAAGTGGAGCAGCTCGGTGCAGCAGACAATAATAGTTGCACTGCGCTGCGCCACTTTTAAAACGCAGGGATACGCCGTTTTTTCTGGAATTTGGCACACCCCTGCATTTCCCCCAGCACCTGCGCAGATTTATTCTCCCTGCACCAACGCAGGCATCCTTGCACCATCGTGCAAGGGTCTTTGCTTTGAGGGCATAGATGGTTCATATGCAGGAAGGTGTCCCTTCCTGCACATAAACAATCTATTATGGCAAGGTGGCATTTCTATGTGTGCTACAGGATGCAGCACACATGAGAAGGGCAATGACACAAGGAGGATGGGAAGCACTTTGCCTTGTTGTGCCATCCTAACACCACCCCTGGAGTGTTGTTGACTTTAGTCACAGTCTCTGGTGAACATGTTGGCTTGGATGTGGGGCAACAACAAATATGCATTGGGTGTTGTTGTGGCTCAGCCACACTGATTGCACGCCCCTTCAAGGCAAAGCGTTACGAGTGGAGGGGCCATATTTACAAGGTGGTATTAAGCTACAGTAAGTGGCTTAAGACCACGCTATCTATATGTCAGAGTGCATAGTGCCACCAGGGCATCACTAAAAGTGAAGCTTGGGTGGCAATGGGGTCTTTTGATTCTGTCACCATGTGTCCCAATGCAACCCTTTTGCATGCATACAGTCTGTCCTATGTGCCTTCCCTTCTGCCATTTGTGAGATTCCAGGTAGTCCACTCCTGCAACTTACCCTGCATTTATGGTAGTTCTTGGTAGTCTGCACTGTCCTGTCCTGCGATTTCGGTGACCAGCTCTTCCAGAATGATTGCTGCCACCATCTCCTCCAGCTAATCCAAATACTCCTGGGATTCAGGACTTCCACCTCCAGTCTGCAGTGCTGCATTTTGGTTCCTGACAAGTTTCTCCTTAGTTCTGCCCTTGCAATCGTGCCCGCATTTCTTGCAATCAGTGACAGTCCTCTTCACCTCTGCCACGCTGTTGACTTTATCTACTATTGCCTTTCACATAGCTTCTCTCCTACCTATTGGCAATTTGGAGGTGATTAAGAGCTAGTGTTGATGCTCCGTGACCTCTCTGTCCAAGATGTCCTTCTCGTCCTCACTAAAGCGACACTTCTGCTTCCTCTTCTCCTTCTCCTGGAACTTTGCTGGACCCTCCTGGCTGGTACTTGGATGATTTGGATCTCCCTGGGTCTCTCTGGCCTGCATTCTCCATCTTATCTTCCCATTTTTTTTTTCTTGCTTGCACTGTTTTTTACGCTAAGGCTGTTAAATATGGCGCAAACCCGTTTTGCGTAAAAAAACGTGCCGAAAAATGTTTTAGCACCACTTTTGCAGCATGAGCGTCATTTGTACTTGTGGCATGTCACAGTGGTTATCGTCATTTTTTTTACCCCAACCATTCCTGAGCATCATTGTGCATCATTTTTATAAATATGGCTCACAGATGGCGCTAGGGAATGGTGTAAGCTCGCTGTAATTTTTTAGATGCACAACTGCGCTAGTGCAGGTATGAGTAATTTTTCTTAAATATAAGCCTGAGTGTCAAGTATGAAGGCTTTTCTCTTTGGGGCCTATTTATAGCACTTTTAGTGACGCTCCTGTGGTGCTAAGCACTGTGCCGTATTTACAAGGTGGCGTTAAGCCACTTTTGAGGCTTAACGTCATCTTGTAAATACGGCCCCTTCCCACATAGCACTGTGCGTGGAAGGGGCGTGCAATGGGTGTTGCTATGGGCGTGCCACAGCAACATCCATTGCATTTTGACGCAGCCTCAGATTTATGAAATTTCGTAAACCTGATGCAGTGCCAAAATCTAACGCCACCCTCAGGGGTGGCGTTACCAGGGCGCAATGAGGAGTAATACTTTTATTCCTACAAAATTTTGGCTTTTTCTATGTGTGCTGCATTCTGCAGCACACATAGAAAGAGCAAAATCCCAGAAATTATTGTTTATGTGCGGGAAGGTGGTCCTTCCTGCACATAAACAATTATTTGAAAATGACTCTTTGGCACTTCTGTGTGTGCCGTGAAGTGCCAAAGCGCCATTAGTGATGATTTATGTACAGGAAGGGACACCTTCCAGCACATAAACAATCACACCCCTCAATGCAAACATCCTTGCATGATGGTGCAAGGATGCCTGCATTGGCAGCTGAATTTAGAGCCAGCGCAGGGGACAACACAGGAGTGCGCCGTATTCACTTAAATATGGCGCATCCCTGCATTTCTAAAGTTACGCAGCATGGCACTGCAAAGTTTGGCGTTGCATCACTTTTCTATAAATCTGGCCCTTTCTGCTTGTGTGGGTTTCTCCCAGTGGAGACACCTACTGTCAACTCTTGCTTGCTGCCATAACTTGGAGTCAAAGATTGTGTCTGGTCTGGGAGAAGAGGGGTACACAAAGTGAAGGAAATGTTCCAGAACTGCACATGGAGAAATACACAAACCATGTCTGAGAATAGAATTTAAGAAAACACCTGGAACTGCCAGTCAGGATTCAAGGACGTCTCATTGACCCGTGTAGGTAACGTTTTGTGGCTCTTACTAAAGTAATAATACTGCATGTTTATTGCAAAAGCAGCACTGTATGTGGGAGACTTAGTCAACTCCACACCGTCTGGATGTTGTTGACCTAACTCCTGGCTAGCCTGAAGTACCTCACCTCACTTAGGGATTAGGGTAGTAGTGATTTGTTGCAATCTAAACCTGACAGACTCCTCAGGGAAGTCGTGGTGAACAGATCAAACCCCTTTCGCTCAGTTACTCAAAGACACACATGCCAAGGCAAAACGAGAGATGCAAGCTGGAGTTCAGCATGTTTATTGAAGCTATCCCATTCTAGTGAATAATGCATGGGCTGTGATAATAAGGCAGATGTCAGGATAAGTCTAGAGGATAGGAACTGACTCTTGAGATGAAAATTCAAGCTGGCATATCATGTACTGAAAGTAACAGCTCTGGATAATGCACAGAATGCATGTTGTGCTAAATGGCTGATAAAAATGTACAGTACATACTCTCACTTTCCTTGAAGGAGGGACCTGATTAAAAGTCTAAAACAATGCACTAAAAACAGGCTCCTCCAAATAAATGACAATTAATAAAACATATGTGTACATTTGAAGGTGCAGGCAATGAAACTTACTAAATCATGGGTGACCAACCCAGCAGTAAAGGGCCGCTACAACAGTAACACCCCACAGGTGTTCTGGGATCTTTGGCTGGTTGCCTTGACATACCACTTTCCAGAGGTAAGAGGACATCACCTGAAGAAGTATAAAGTATCTATTGGAAGAAGTTGTGGGCCTGCCTTGATAAACACATCTGCCTGGCATGGTGACTAGTATGTAACAGGCACAGTCTAGAGCTGTAGTAAGCTCCTTTCTGCTGCAGTTATGAGACCAGTCACTCTCTTTTGGTCTTGAGACATTTATCAAACCCATTCTTGGCCTGTGCGTGATTGGAACAGGAGCCAACATGGATCAACAGTGGGATTTTGCAGGATTGGAAGTGCTGACTGCGTGTCTCCATCTTGAGTCACTTTGCATTAATAAGAAGTATGGCCACATCCTGTGGTTGCAGTCAAAAACTTAACTGTGGTGTCTGGGTAAGACAGTTTTCAATGTCCATAGTAGACCAAGCCTCTGGACATTACTGAACATCACTGGAAACCAAACTCAAACCCTCACCACCACTCTGGTTGAGGACCTGTCACCCTATATTCCTCAAGACCCCTAAAAGGGTTTTGGTGTGGAACAGACATCTTGGCCAAAGTGCATGCTTTCCATAAAGTAAAATACGGCAAATGTTGTACAAAATGAAGTCATGTCTGGCCATACATAAAATTCCATGGCATAATTAATGCAGTAAGATCAATGGAACGTTGTAGCAATAGATTAGCAAGGTTGTCTGTGTAAGTATAATTAGGTCAAGGAGTATGATTAATCTTTAAGAGGTTTGAGATAAACCTTAAAACCTAAAAAATAATTATGTTGCAAATATTTTTTTTTCCATGAAGATTAGGGCATTAGATTAATACTAGGGCCCATATTTATATGCTTTGTGGTGCGGGGTAGTGCAGCAAGTCACCTTGCTGCACTGCCTTCTGCCATAGGGAAAGGGCAAGAATGTGCCATATTTATCCAATACAGTGCAGTACTGTCCTTTCCCTCTGTGCTGGACCCCTTTTGGCAGCCTAGTGCCAATGCAGTCACCATTGTGCAAGGGTGCCTGTGTTGCATGCAGAATTGTTTTTATGCAGGAAGGGGTACCTTCCTGCACAAAAACAATCCTGAGAGGCTTTTTTCCTTTTTCTATGTGTTCTGCAGAATGCAGCACACATCGAAAACGGAAAAAGCAAGGATAAAAGGATAACAATAGTTCTCCTCGTAATGCTTCTCCTGGGAGGCTTATCATTTTAGCGCATTCCCCGGTCTACAAATTATTCTAAATGTGGAAATGCATTAAAATCCATGATGTTGCTTTAGAACCCACGCAACATCCATGAAAACACCTCCCTTGAGCAGAGTATTTTGCAGTGGTTACATTACTGAAAATGTATGAAGCCACAGATGGCCAAGCAAGGTGGCCTTGCGTGGCTTCATAAATCTCACTTAAGGATTGCGTTGCACTTACACCTCATTGCATGGTGCAAGAGCGATGCAAACCAGGCCATAAATATGGTCCTAGGTTTTTCTGAGCTCCAGGATTAAACTCCTATGTACTCTGGCATTAGTGGGTCTTCTCCAGTGCACACTAATGCTGATGTCTCATGAATGCTAAAACAGAGATAAAGGCCCTCATTACAACCTAGGCGGTCTTTTCAAAAGATCGCCGAGGCTGCGGGAGTCAGAATACCGCTAGTGCTGGCGGTATTTCTGGCTCCATATTACGACTTTTCCGCTGGGCCATCTGACGGTAACAGTGTTACCGTCCGCTGGCCCAGCGGAAAAGTCACATCAACATTGCTGCCGGGTCATAATAGAGCCGGCGGCAATACTGATGTGCAGCGGGTGCAGTAGCACCCATTGCACATTCGGGGCTATGCCTGGAGTCCCCTGCACTGCCCATGCCAAGTACATGGGCAGTGCAGGGTCCCCCAGGGGCCCCCCAAGTCCCCCTTACCACCTGCCTTTCCTTGGCGGTGTTTACCGCCATGGCCAGGCTGGCACCGCTGCCCTGGGGATTATGACTGCCAAGCCGAAGCCTGGCGGTATAGTGGAGGGACCAGCGGTATGGCCATGGCTATAGCGCCACGGTCATAATAGCTGGCGGAACACCTCCAGCCTGTTGGTGGTATTACCGACAGATTACCGCCGGCCGCCAGGGTCATAGTGAGGCCCAAAATGTTTTACAATGACTGGAGCATACCAGCTGGTTGAGGTTTTGTTTTTAAGAAAGCAAACCCATATTACTGGATATTTGGCAGCACATGTACCCCACGGCTGCAAGTTATACTCATTATTTTATGGTTCATGACATACAGATGCATATTGACTACTGGTTAGTGTCTTGCTTCTTGTTGTCTTGAGTTACACAATGTGAGCATCTGCCATGTACATATTCTGGTCACTAACCAGTGCTCCTAGTTCTGTAGATGGATAGCCCACGGCCTGCTGCATTTTCTTGGCGTTTTCTGCAGATCGGTTCCATTGTTACTGCATGGATCTTTATGCCTTGCCTCATTCGCATGATATGCAGGCCACGACAGAAGATCTTGCTCACGACTGAATGAAGTGGCTCAAGGAGGTGCCTAGGAAGTGATTTATGACGCCGCTCCTCCCTTTGAAGATTGTGGCAGCACTGAAGGACATGCCAGGTGGGAAGGCGCAGGCACAGATGGGCTGATAGTGGCCTTTTCTAAGGCCTACCAGGATAGACTTATCTCACACCTGGTCAGTTTGTGGGAAGAAATAATGCGGGAGGGGTGTATGCCCCCTACAATATGTGAGGCTCTTTTGGTCACCTTGTTAAAGTCGGGCAAGCCAGCTGACTGTTGTTTATCCTATAGACCATTGCCGCTGCTGAATACAGGGACAAAAATCTTTGCGAAGATCTTGGCAAATGGCCTGGTGCCTCTCCTTGCGGGCTTTTTGGGCCCAGAGCAGGCTGGGTTTATACTGGGATGGTCATTAATATACAATCTGAGGACCCTGTTTGGCGCGATTTTACATATTGATCAGAACGTTCAGGCTACTGCTGTGTTCGTGGATGCTGGAAAAGCAGTTGATTATGTTGAATGGGGGTTTATGCTGGCATTGTTGCACCGCATTGGCATTGGAGATGTCTTTTTACAGCTGGTCAAGGTGCTCTATACTGGGCTGACCGCTCAAGTTCATTTAAACAGGATAATTTCAAGTCCAATTGATATCATTGGGATACAAGACAAGGTTGTCCCCATCAACACTGTTATATGCTCTGCTGGCCAAACCATTAACATGCACATTGCATGAATATCATGTGCATTGTGGACTCTTATCCCCACACTCTAATCTAATAGTGTCAACCTATGCAGTTGATGATGGATTACCCACTCCAGTGGACAATGGACTCTGTATGGTATTTAGGTATATAGGTGCATACAATTCCCACTGTGGTATTATTATATGACTATAGCAGAGCAATACATAGGCTCACGGAGGCAATTGAATGCTGGATCTGGCTTCTCCTGTCATTATGTGGCCCCATTGGTAAAATGCAGTTGGTAGTGTTTCATTGTTTTCTGTTCTTATTCTCCAATATCCTGCTTCTTTTGCCTATTGGGGTATACAACAACTTGCAATCCTTGTTGCTGCACTTCACCTAGGTCAGGAAGAAACCAAGAAAGCTAAGACACGTATACTCTTCCCTATGCAATGGGTGGGCTGAATGCCCTGGACCTTGAGGTCTACCATAGAGCATTGAAATGCATGTTCGCTCATTATTGGATTCATGGCCCTGATGACCTCCCTCACCTGTGGCTCGAGCTTGATGCAGCTACCCTTCTAACACTGCCAGAAACTCTTTTTGCTACATCGTCATTAAAATGTAGTGGACCTACTGTGCACCACACAATATGCTTGGCAGCGAATGTTGCACACTGAGGCCCTGATTTTTTCTTAAGTGGAGCAGCTCGGTGCAGCAGACAATAATAGTTGCACTGCGCTGCGCCACTTTTAAAACGCAGGGATACGCCGTTTTTTCTGGAATTTGGCACACCCCTGCATTTCCCCCAGCACCTGCGCAGATTTATTCTCCCTGCACCAACGCAGGCATCCTTGCACCATCGTGCAAGGGTCTTTGCTTTGAGGGCATAGATGGTTCATATGCAGGAAGGTGTCCCTTCCTGCACATAAACAATCTATTATGGCAAGGTGGCATTTCTATGTGTGCTACAGGATGCAGCACACATGAGAAGGGCAATGACACAAGGAGGATGGGAAGCACTTTGCCTTGTTGTGCCATCCTAACACCACCCCTGGAGTGGTGTTGACTTTAGTCACAGTCTCTGGTGAACATGTTGGCTTGGATGTGGGGCAACAACAAATATGCATTGGGTGTTGTTGTGGCTCAGCCACACTGATTGCACGCCCCTTCAAGGCAAAGCGCTACGAGTGGAGGGGCCATATTTACAAGGTGGTATTAAGCTACAGTAAGTGGCTTAAGACCACGCTATCTATATGTCAGAGTGCATAGTGCCACCAGGGCATCACTAAAAGTGAGGCTTGGGTGGCAATGGGGTCTTTTGATTCTGTCACCATGTGTCCCAATGCAACCCTTTTGCATGCATACAGTCTGTCCTATGGCCTTCCCTTCTGCCATTTGTGAGATTCCAGGTAGTCCACTCCTGCAACTTACCCTGCATTTATGGTAGTTCTTGGTAGTCTGCACTGTCCTGCGATTTCAGTGACCAGCTCTTCCAGAATGATTGCTGCCACCATCTCCTCCAGCTAATCCAAATACTCCTGGGATTCAGGACTTCCACCTCCAGCCTGCAGTGCTGCATTTTGGTTCCTGACAAGTTTCTCCTTAGTTCTGCCCTTGCAATCGTGCCCGCATTTCTTGCAATCAGTGACAGTCCTCTTCACCTCTGCCACGCTGTTGACTTTATCTACTATTGCCTTTCACATAGCTTCTCTCCTACCTATTGGCAATTTGGAGGTGATTAAGAGCTAGTGTTGATGCTCCGTCACCTCTCTGTCCAAGATGTCATTCTCGTCCTCACTAAAGCGACACTTCTGCTTCCTCTTCTCCTTCTCCTGGAACTTTGCTGGACCCTCCTGGCTGATACTTGGATGATTTGGATCTCCCTGGGTCTCTCTGGCCTGCATTCTCCATCTTATCTTCCCATTTTTTTTTCTTGCTTGCACTGTTTTTTACACTAAGGCTGTTAAATATGGCGCAAACCCGTTTTGCGTAAAAAAACGTGCCGAAAAATGTTTTACCACCACTTTTGCAGCATGAGCGTCATTTGTACTTGTGGCATGTCACAGTGGTTATCGTCATTTTTTTTACCCCAACCATTCCTGAGCATCATTGTGCATCATTTTATAAATATGGCTCACAGATGGCGCTAGGGAATGGTGTAAGCTCGCTGTAATTTTTTAGATGCACAACTGCGCTACTGCAGGTATGAGTCATTTTTCTTAAATATAAGCCTGAGTGTCAAGTATGAAGGCTTTTCTCTTTGGGGCCTATTTATAGCACTTTTAGTGACGCTCCTGTGGTGCTAAGCACTGTGCCGTATTTACAAGGTGGCGTTAAGCCACTTTTGAGGCTTAACGTCATCTTGTAAATACGGCCCCTTCCCACATAGCACTGTGCGTGGAAGGGGCGTGCAATGGGTGTTGCTATTGGCGTGCCACAGCAACATCCATTGCATTTTGACGCAGCCTCAGATTTATGAAATTTCGTAAACCTGATGCAGTGCCAAAATATAACGCCACCCTGAGGGGTGGCGTTACCAGGGCGCAATGAGGAGTAATACTTTTATTCCTACAAAATTTTGGCTTTTTCTATGTGTGCTGCATTCTGCAGCACACATAGAAAGAGCAAAATCCCAGAAATTATTGTTTATGTGCGGGAAGGTGGTCCTTCCTGCACATAAACAATTATTTGAAAATTACTCTTTGGCACTTCTGTGTGTGCTGCATTCTACAGCACACACAGAAGTGCCAAAGCGCCATTAGTGATGATTTATGTACAGGAAGGGACACCTTCCAGCACATAAACAATCACACCCCTCAACGCAAACATCCTTGCATGATGGTGCAAGGATGCCTGCATTGGCAGCTGAATTTAGAGCCAGCGCAGGGGACAACACAGGAGTGCGCCGTATTCACTTAAATATGGCGCATCCCTGCATTTCTAAAGTTACGCAGCATGGCACTGCAAAGTTTGGCGTTGCATCACTTTTCTATAAATCTGGCCCTTTCTGCTTGTGTGGGTTTCTCCCAGTGGAGACACCTACTGTCAACTCTTGCTTGCTGCCATAACTTGGAGTCAAAGATTGTGTCTGGTCTGGGAGAAGAGGGGTACACAAAGTGAAGGAAATGTTCCAGAACTGCACATGGAGAAATACACAAACCATGTCTAAGAATAGAATTTAAGAAAACACCTGGAACTGCCAGTCAGGATTCAAGGACGTCTCATTGACCCGTGTAGGTAACGTTTTGTGGCTCTTACTAAAGTAATAATACTGCATGTTTATTGCAAAAGCACCACTGTATGTGGGAGACTTAGTCAACTCCACACCGTCTGGATGTTGTTGACCTAACTCCTGGCTAGCCTGAAGTACCTCACCTCACTTAGGGATTAGGGTAGTAGTGATTTGTTGCAATCTAACCCTGACACTGACTCCTCAGGGAAGTCGTGGTGAACAGATCAAACCCCTTTCGCTCAGTTACTCAAAGACACACATGCCAAGGCAAAACGAGAGATGCAAGCTGGAGTTCAGCATGTTTATTGAAGCTATCCCATTCTAGTGAATAATGCATGGGCTGTGATAATAAGGCAGATGTCAGGATAAGTCTAGAGGATAGGAACTGACTCTTGAGATGAAAATTCAAGCTGGCATATCATGTACTGAAAGTAACAGCTCTGGATAATGCACAGAATGCATGTTGTGCTAAATGGCTGATAAAAATGTACAGTACATACTCTCACTTTCCTTGAAGGAGGGACCTGATTAAAAGTCTAAAACAATGCACTAAAAATAGGCTCCTCCAAATAAATGACAATTAATAAAACATATGTGTACATTTGAAGGTGCAGGCAATGAAACTTACTAAATCATGGGTGACCAGCCCAACAGTAAAGGGCCGCTACAACAGTAACACCCCACAGGTGTTCTGGGATCTTTGGCTGGTTGCCTTGACATACCACTTTCCAGAGGTAAGAGGACATCACCTGAAGAAGTATAAAGTATCTATTGGAAGAAGTTGTGGGCCTGCCTTGATAAACACATCTGCCTGGCATGGTGACTAGTATGTAACAGGCACAGTCTAGAGCTGTAGTAAGCTCCTTTCTGCTGCAGTTATGAGACCAGTCACTCTCTTTTGGTCTTGAGACATTTATCAAACCCATTCTTGGCCTGTGCGTGATTGGAACAGGAGCCAACATGGATCAACAGTGGGATTTTGCAGGATTGGAAGTGCTGACTGCGTGTCTCCATCTTGAGTCACTTTGCATTAATAAGAAGTATGGCCACATCCTGTGGTTGCAGTCAAAAACTTAACTGTGGTGTCTGGGTAAGACAGTTTTCAATGTCCATAGTAGACCAAGCCTCTGGACATTACTGAACATCACTGGAAACCAAACTCAAACCCTCACCACCACTCTGGTTGAGGACCTGTCACCCTATATTCCTCAAGACCCCTAAAAGGGTTTTGGTGTGGAACAGACATCTTGGCCAAAGTGCATGCTTTCCATAAAGTAAAATACGGCAAATGTTGTACAAAATGAAGTCATGTCTGGCCATACATAAAATTCCATGGCATAATTAATGCAGTAAGATCAATGGAACGTTGTAGCAATAGATTAGCAAGGTTGTCTGTGTAAGTATAATTAGGTCAAGGAGTATGATTAATCTTTAAGAGGTTTGAGATAAACCTTAAAACCTAAAAAATAATTATGTTGCAAATATATTTTTTTCCATGAAGATTAGGGCATTAGATTAATACTAGGGCCCATATTTATATGCTTTGTGGTGCGGGGTAGTGCAGCAAGTCACCTTGCTGCACTGCCTTCTGCCATAGGGAAAGGGCAAGAATGTGCCATATTTATCCAATACAGTGCAGTACTGTCCTTTCCCTCTGCGCTGGACCCCTTTTGGCAGCCTAGTGCCAATGCAGTCACCATTGTGCAAGGGTGCCTGTGTTGCATGCAGAATTGTTTTTATGCAGGAAGGGGTACCTTCCTGCACAAAAACAATCCTGAGAGGCTTTTTTCCTTTTTCTATGTGTTCTGCAGAATGCAGCACACATAGAAAACGGAAAAAGCAAGGATAAAAGGATAACAATAGTTCTCCTCGTAATGCTTCTCCTGGGAGGCTTATCATTTTAGCGCATTCCCCGGTCTACAAATTATTCTAAATGTGGAAATGCATTAAAATCCATGATGTTGCTTTAGAACCCACGCAACATCCATGAAAACACCTCCCTTGAGCAGAGTATTTTGCAGTGGTTACATTACTGAAAATGTATGAAGCCACAGATGGCCAAGCAAGGTGGCCTTGCGTGGCTTCATAAATCTCACTTAAGGATTGCGTTGCACTTACACCTCATTGCATGGTGCAAGAGCGATGCAAACCAGGCCATAAATATGGTCCTAGGTTTTTCTGAGCTCCAGGATTAAACTCCTATGTACTCTGGCATTAGTGGTTCTTCTCCAGTGCACACTAATGCTGATGTCTCATGCATGAATGCTAAAACAGAGATGAAGGCCCTCATTACAACCTAGGCTGTCTTTTCAAAAGATCGCCGAGGCTGCGGGAGTCAGAATACCGCTAGTGCTGGCGGTATTTCTGGCTCCCTATTACGACTTTTCCGCGGGGCCATCGGACGGTAACAGTGTTACCGTCTGCTGGCCCAGCGGAAAAGTCACATCAACATTGCTGCCGGGTCATAATAGAGCCGGCGGCAATACTGATGTGCAGCGGGTGCAGTAGCACCCATCGCGCATTCGGGGCTATGCCTGGAGTCCCCTGCACTGCCCATGCCAAGTACATGGGCAGTGCAGGGTCCCCCAGGGGCCCCCCAAGTCCCCCTTACCACCTGCCTTTCCTTGGCGGTGTTTACCGCCATGGCCAGGCTGGCACCGCTGCCCTGGGGATTATGACTGCCAAGCCGAAGCCTGGCGGTATAGTGGAGGGACCAGCGGTATGGCCATGGCTATAGCGCCACGGTCATAATAGCTGGCGGAACACCTCCAGCCTGTTGGTGGTATTACCGCCAGATTACCGCCGGCCGCCAGGGTCATAGTGAGGCCCAAAATGTTTTAAAACGACTGGAGCATACCAGCTGGTTGAGGTTTTGTTTTTAAGAAAGCAAACCCATATTACTGGATATTTGGCAGCACATGTACCCCACGGCTGCAGGTTATACTCATTATTTTATGGTTCATGACATACAGATGCATATTGACTACTGGTTAGTGTCTTGCTTCTTGTTGTCTTGAGTTACACAATGTGAGCATCTGCCATGTACATATTCTGGTCACTAACCAGTGCTCCTAGTTCTGTAGATGGATAGCCCACGGCCTGCTGCATTTTCTTGGCGTTTTCTGCAGATCGGTTCCATTGTTACTGCATGGATCTTTATGCCTTGCCTCATTCGCATGATATGCAGGCCACGACAGAAGATCTTGCTCACGACTGAATGAAGTGGCTCAAGCAGGTGCCTAGGAAGTGATTTATGACGCCGCTCATCCCTTTGAATATTGTGGCAGCACTGAAGCACACGCCAGGTGGGAAGGCGCAGGCACAGATGGGCTGATAGTGGCCTTTTCTAAGGCCTACCAGGATAGACTTATCTCACACCTGGTCAGTTTGTGGGAAGAAATAATGCGGGAGGGGTGTATGCCCCCTACAATATGTGAGGCTCTTTTGGTCACCTTGTTAAAGTCGGGCAAGCCAGCTGACTGTTGTTTATCCTATAGACCATTGCCGCTGCTGAATACAGGGACAAAAATCTTTGCGAAGATCTTGGCAAATGGCCTGGTGCCTCTCCTTGCGGGCTTTTTGGGCCCAGAGCAGGCTGGGTTTATACTGGGATGGTCATTAATATACAATCTGAGGACCCTGTTTGGCGCGATTTTACATATTGATCAGAACGTTCAGGCTACTGCTGTGTTCGTGGATGCTGGAAAAGCAGTTGATTATGTTGAATGGGGGTTTATGCTGGCAGTGTTGCACCGCATTGGCATTGGAGATGTCTTTTTACAGCTGGTCAAGGTGCTCTATACTGGGCTGACCGCTCAAGTTCATTTAAACAGGATAATTTCAAGTCCAATTGATATCATTGGGATACAAGACAAGGTTGTCCCCATCAACACTGTTATATGCTCTGCTGGCCAAACCATTAACATGCACATTGCATGAATATCATGTGCATTGTGGACTCTTATCCCCACACTCTAATCTAATAGTGTCAACCTATGCAGTTGATGATGGATTACCCACTCCAGTGGACAATGGACTCTGTATGGTATTTAGGTATATAGGTGCATACAATTCCCACTGTGGTATTATTATATGACTATAGCAGAGCAATACATAGGCTCACGGAGGCAATTGAATGCTGGATCTGGCTTCTCCTGTCATTATGTGGCCCCATTGGTAAAATGCAGTTGGTAGTGTTTCATTGTTTTCTGTTCTTATTCTCCAATATCCTGCTTCTTTTGCCTATTGGGGTATACAACAACTTGCAATCCTTGTTGCTGCACTTCACCTAGGTCAGGAAGAAACCAAGAAAGCTAAGACACGTATACTCTTCCCTATGCAATGGGTGGGCTGAATGCCCTGGACCTTGAGGTCTACCATAGAGCATTGAAATGCATGTTCGCTCATTATTGGATTCATGGCCCTGATGACCTCTCTCACCTGTGGCTCGAGCTTGATGCAGCTACCCTTCTGACACTGCCAGAAACTCTTTTTGCTACATCGTCATTAAAATGTAGTGGACCTACTGTGCACCACACAATATGCTTGGGAGCGAATGGCTGCAATGCAAGGTGGCTCCTTGCTATACTCTCTGCAGTACCACTGGAGTGGGGCAGGTGGTTCCCCCTAGGTCAGGCTAGGGTGGCAGCGAGCACACTACAGGAGCTGGGATTAAGCAAATGGGGGATTTCGTGCACTCCGAAGTTGGGAGCAGGTGAGCGTGAAATTGGCACGCCTACTAATCTTGCTCAGTTTCACTACTTTCTGGCGCATCACATGCTTAAGGATTTATTGGGCGAGGTCTTGTCAGAGCCACAAATGTGCCTGCATTGACCTTGTTTTAGGTGAACACACCTCAGCCCACGAAAGTGAAGCTTTATGCATACTTCCAGTAGGCACGGTGACCACATTTTCAGAAAGTACGGTTGGGCTTAAAGGAAGATTTGGCTTCCTTATTAGCGATAAGCAACAGTCCTACTGCTGCTCAGTTGTTAGGTCCACTTCTCTTAATGGTGCGCATTGGTTAATTATTTTCAAATATCTTATCAGGGTGTATCATACACCTACTCTACTGTTCTGCTATGGCTTATAAGACATTTCTAGCTGTTTTTGCTGTGGGGATGAGCATGTCTGATTTGCACGTGTAGCCTTGTATGTCCTGACACACAGTGCTTGAAGACTGCAGTTCTTGGAGAGCTACAGGAGATCACTGGCAACAATATTGTGCCTTTCCTCTTGCTAGCATTATTAGATTACAACAAAGATATTCCAAAAACCTTTCAGCGCTTGGTCACCATAGGACTGCTACTTGCAAAGCCCAGGCCAATAAGGCTTTGGGGGATAGCCGCCGGCAGGCGGTCTGTCCCCCAGGGGTAAAGGGGGAGGCAGCACAGTCCAGATGACCTGTCTGTGTTTGGCCTACATCCGTTAAATGACTAGCCACCATTAATAACACACATTGGCAGCACTGTTAGGAGTCCAGGAGGAATTTTTGCTGACCTAGTTAGGGGCATAGCGCAGTGGAGTGGCAAGGATGTCCTCAGCAGAAGAGAAAGTCAAGGAGGCCATGAAGCTGTTAGCTGAGGCTGGCCACCTTGACTTGGTGTTTGCGGTGCGGCTCGGCCTTGCCCGGCGAGGGCTGTGTCAAGCAGAGTGGTAGAAGCGGTCATCCCTTGCTCGCTGCCCGCGCTCGCAAAGGCGAGCAACTGAAGCAGGTAAGTGGTCGGGCCACCTGTGAGTATGCAGAGCAGCCGGGACCTAAGGTACGTCGAAGGGAGGGGAAGGTGAGGGGCCGCGGGGTATAAGCGGCGGGAGAGCTGGGCGGGGGTGGGATCAAGGGGACAACTTGGAGGGTGACAGTGAAGGGAGGGTTGGGCGTATTGGCATGTCCAGCCACCGGGGAGGCGCAAGGGAGGATGGAGGAGTACTGGAGGGCCAGAAGCAGGAGCTTGGGGAGCCGGTATGCCCCAGGCTCTGAGGCCCTGGATATGCCATATGAGGGCCCAGGGCATAAAAAGGCCAGGTTTGGGATGAAGGGGACTGTAGTTCAGGGCAGACCTGACACACCAGGGCCCGGCAGGGGGTGCCATTCAGAACCGAAAGGGGGCCTGGCAGAGGTTGGTTGTCCAAGCAGCGCTATCCTTTGGATAATAATCCCTTTTTCCACCAGCCTTTCCCTGGTGGGTTCCCCCACCAGGGAAAGGCTGGTGGAAGGGGTGCTCCAGGGCTCACGTGCAGTGCCCCATTGCACAGGTCACTGCCCGATTTACAGGCAGTGATCTGCGCGACGGGTGCTGCTGCACCCGCCGCACACCAACATTGGCGGTGGCTCCATTTGGAGCCGATGTCAATGTAACACTGTTTCCGTCTGCCGGCGCAACGGGGACAATATTATACGGCCAGCGCGGGTAGTCGCGCTGGTGGTTTTCTGTTGACCCCCAGCGCTGATCTCTCCGGTTTTTACCACCGAGTTCATAATGAGGGCCTTAGTCCTTGGGGAGCAGAGCCCAGACAGCATAGCGTGGGCAGAGGGCAGAGTTGAACCAGAGGATGGGGCTTCGGGGGAGGGCCATGGTGGCATATGGGGAGGGTGAGGAGGAACACGAGTGGGGGCAGGTGGACAAGGAGGATTACTTGTGGGAGGGGGTATGAGTTGGGGTGTAAGCAGGACGAGATCTTCAATGGTGGAGCAGGTGAGCACGCTTCATGGAGCGAAGATGAGGAAGAAGGGAGCGCCAGGGCAGGCAGTAGGGGCCCCTAGACATGTATATGCCAGGAAGGCAGCAGGCTTTGGGGCAGGTGCTGACCTTGATTCTAGGTAAGCAGAAGCAGTGCGGGAATCGGGAGCAACAAGGAATTGAGGTTGGCTGTGGGGGGAGTTTTGACGAAAAACAGCTCAGAAAAGGTAGCTACGTCAGGGACACAGGTGTGGCGCCTGATAACAAAGGCGAAGAGGAGAGGTTGTGGGTACAGGATTCAGAAGCACAGACTGGGTACATAAAGATGAGGAGACTTCTGCTGAGGGAAAGAAGGGTGAAGAAGGAGGGAAGGATGGAGCAGAGAAGGGAGTAGAAGGAAGAGAAAGTGAGAAGTTAAAGTTAAAAACTCCCTTATATGGGGGTTACGAAACCGTTGGGGGCACATTTGATACCAGCTACGAAGGACAAGATTTGCAAGAGAGAATTTGTGGAGGTACTGAAATTGTTACATAGAGAAGTAAGGGCAAAGGAAGGCTCGAAAGAACAGGAATTTGAACTGGCGAAACGCCCACGGGTGACTATAGAAAACTGAACTTCGACTTTTCTTATATACTCAAGTGTATATTGCGAGAAATATCCAGAGAAGAGTGTTTCCCTTCTAAAATATATGGACGTAATTGGGAAGGCACAGATTTCATTTGGTGGGAACGCATGGGCTCAGTATGACAAGGAGTTCAGGGCGAGAATGGCAGCTGATCCAGAAGCCCTATGGGGGGAAATAAACATGAATTTGTGGCAGCAGACAATGAGCCCAGAAAAGTTCAGCAGCTACGAGTTTACAGCCAGTGTCCTGCAGATACAGTATAGGCCCTTCCAGCAGTGTCCCAACCGGGGTGGAGTGAGGTCAAGAACCAAAACACAAGGAGGGATCTTGGAGGCGTGCTGGGACTTCAATAAAGGAATTTGCACATGAGAGAACTGCAAGATTAGACATGAGTGCTCGAGGTGTGGGGCAGGCACGCATTGGTTCAGTGCCATGGCAACCAGGGAACAGCTCAAGCTTGGCAATACAACATGGGGGGACAGCAGCTGCCAGCCACACAGGGATGGCATCAGGGAGATCAGGGGAAGTTTAGGAGTTGGGGGAGGAGGTGTAGGAGGCTGGACTGGCTTGTAGTGAATACCTGGGGGTACTTGCACCTTGCACCAGGCCCAGTTATCCCTTATTAGTGTATAGGGTGTCTAGCAGCATAGGCTGATAGATAATGGTAGCTTAGCAGAGCAGCTTAGGCTGAACTAGGAGACGAGTGAAGCTCCTACAGTACCACAAGTGTCATATGCACAATATCATAAGAAAACACAATACACAGATATACTCAAAATAAAGGTACTTTATTTTTATGACAATATGCCAAAAGTATCTCAGTGAGTACCCTCAGTATGAGGATAGCAAATATACACAAGATATATGTACACAATACCAAAATATGCAGTAATAGTATTAGAAAACAGTGCAAACAATGTATAGTTACAATAGGATGCAATGGAGACACATAGGGATAGGAGCAACACAAACCATATACTCCAAAAGTGGAATGCGAACCACGAATGGACCCCAAACCTATGTGACCTTGTAGAGGGTCACTGGGACTATTAGAAAATAGTAAGGGTTAGAAAAATAGCCCACCCCAAGACCCTGAAGAGTGAGTGCAAAGTGCACTAAAGTTCCCCAAAGGACATAGAAGTCGTGATAGGGGAATTCTGCAGGAAAGACACAAACCAGCAATGCAACAACTATGGATTTCCAGTCGAGGGTACCTGTGGAACAAGGGGACCAAGTCCAAAAGTCACAAGCAAGTTGGAGATGGGCAGATGCCCAGGAAATGCCAGCTGTGGGTGCAAAGAAGCTGCTACTGGACAGTAGAAGCTTAGGTTTCTGCAGGAACGACAAGGGCTAGAGACTTCCCCTTTAGAGGACGGATTTCTCACGCAGTGGAGAGTCGTACAAAAGTGTTTTCCCGCCGAAAGACCGCCAACAAGCCTTGCTAGCTGCAAATCGTGCAGTTAGTGTTTTTGGATGCTGCTGTGGCCCAGGAAGGACCAGGATATCGCCAATTGCGTCATGGGACAGAAGGGGCGTGGAGCAAGACAAGGAGCCCTCTCAGCAGCAGGCAGCACCCAGAGAAGTGCCAGAAACAGGCACTACAAGGATGCGTGAAACGGTGCTCACCCGAAGTCGCACAAAGGAGTCCCACGTCGCCGGAGAACAACTTAGGAGGTCGTGGAATGCAGGTTAGAGTGCCGTGGACCCAGGCTGGACTGTGCACAAAGGATTTCCACCGGAAGTGCACGGAGGCCGGAGTAGCTGCAAAAGTCGCGGTTCCCAGCAATGCAGTCTGGCGTGGGGAGGCAAGGACTTACCTCCACCAAACTTGGACTGAAGAGTCACTGGACTGTGGGAGTCACTTGGACAGAGTTGCTAGATTCAAGGGACCTCGCTCGTCATGCTGAGAGGAGACCCAGGGGACCGGTGATGCAGTTCTTTGGTGCCTGCGGTTGCAGGGAGAAGATTCCGTCGACCCACGGGAGATTTCTTCGGAGCTTCTAGTGCAGAGAGGAGGCAGACTACCCCCACAGCATGCACCACCAGGAAAACAGTCGAGAAGGCGGCAGGATCAGCGTTACAGAGTTGCAGTAGTCGTCTTTGCTACTTTGTTGCAGTGTTACAGGCTTCCAGCGCGGTCAGCAGTCGATTCCTTGGCAGAAGGTGAAGAGAGAGATGCAGAGGAACTCGGATGAGCTCTTGCATTCGTTATCTAAGGAATCCCAAGAGACAGAGACCCTAAATAGCCAGAAAAGAGGGTTTGGCTACCTAGGAGAGAGGATAGGCTAGCAACACCTGAAGGAGCCTATCAGAAGGAGTCTCTGACGTCACCTGATGGCACTGGCCACTCAGAGCAGTCCAGTGTGCCAGCAGCACCTCTGTTTCCAAGATGGCAGAGGTCTGGAGCACACTGGAGGAGCTCTGGGCACCTCCCAGGGGATGTACAGGTCAGGGGAGTGGTCACTCCCCTTTCCTTTGTCCAGTTTCGCGCCAGAGCAGGGCTAAGGGGTCCCTGAACCGGTGTAGACTGGCTTATGCAGAAATGGGCACCATGTGTGCCCATGAAAGCATTTCCAGAGGCTGGGGGAGGCTACTCCTCCCCTGCCTTCACACCATTTTCCAAAGGGAGAGGGTGTAACACCCTCTCTCAGAGGAAGTCCTTTGTTCTGCCATCCTGGGCCAGGCCTGGCTGGACCCCAGGAGGGCAGAAGCCTGTCTGAGGGGTTGGCAGCAGCAGCAGCTGCAGTGAAACCCCGGGAAAGGCAATTTGGCAGTACCAGGGTCTGTGCTACAGACCACTGGGATCATGGGATTGTGCCAACTATGCCAGGACGGCATAGAGGGGGCAATTCCATGATCATAGACATGTTACATGGCCATATTCGGAGTTACCATTGTGAAGCTACATATAGGTAGTGACCTATATGTAGTGCACGCGTGTAATGGTGTCCCCGCACTCACAAAGTCCGGGGAATTGGCCCTGAACAATGTGGGGGCACCTTGGCTAGTGCCAGGGTGCCCTCACACTAAGTAACTTAGCACCCAACCTTTACCAGGTAAAGGTTAGACATATAGGTGACTTATAAGTTACTTGAGTGCAGTGTAAAATGGCTATGAAATAACGTGGACGTTATTTCACTCAGGCTGCAGTGGCAGGCCTGTATAAGAATTGTCAGAGCTCCCTATGGGTGGCAAAAGAAATGCTGCAGCCCATAGGGATCTCCTGGAACCCCAATACCCTGGGTACCTCAGTACCATATACTAGGGAATTATAAGGGTGTTCCAGTAAGCCAATATAAATTGGTAAAATTAGTCACTAGCCTGTTAGTGACAATTTGAAAGAAATGAGAGAGCATAACCACTGAGGTTCTGGTTAGCAGAGCCTCAGTGAGACAGTTAGGCATCACACAGGGAACACATACATATAGGCCACAACTTATGAGCACTGGGGTCCTGGCTAGCAGGGTCCCAGTGACACATAACAAACATACTGAAAACATAGGGTTTTCACTATGAGCACTGGGCCCTGACTAGCAGTATCCCAGTGAGACAGTGAAAACACCCTGACATACACTCACAAACAGGCCAAAAGTGGGGGTAACAAGGCTAGAAAGAGGCTACTTTCTCACAGGAGGTCAGGGCTCTGAAGGAAAGGGCTGTTACGCTGGTTAAGATAAATAGGCTACTCTACTGTTTGTGGCTGTACCCCAAAGGGGAGGAGGCTGGTCAGTTGGCGAGAGGTTTTACATGGGATTTCAGGTTGGGTTACAAAGGACTGAGACAGGGGCGCTGGGCTAAGAATTTAAAATCTGCCAAGACATATCCACAGGTGGTGAGGGCAAAGCTAGCAAAAGAAGTGACCAAAGGTAGGGGCAGGACCTTTTTAGGATTGCCAATGGACAACCTCATTATTTCTCCCATTGGGATGGTGCCCAAAAAAGAACAAGGACAGTTCAGGTTAATGCAACATTTATCCTGGCCAGGCTGTTAACAACTTCATCCTGGGGGAAGTGGCATGTATGTCATATTCCTCAATTGACGTGGCTATGGCGTTAGTGGAGCAGGCAGGACGAGGGGCACTGTTGGCAAAATGTTTTATCAAGTCAGCTTTTTGGTTGCTTCCGGTACACCCAGACGATTTCCAGTTGTTGGGTATACAGTTTGAAGGCATGTGGAATGTGGATAAGGCCCTACCTATGGGATACCCAATATCATGTGCACTGTTTGAGCGCTTCAGCTCTTTGTTGGAGTGGCTGTTCACATATAATAGGGGCCACAAGAAGTCATGCACTACCTAGATGATTGTTTCTTGGTTACATCTTCCGGTACAATGGACTGCCAGGCATCACTGGACAGCTTTCAAGAGCTCATGGAAGATGTAGGAGTGCCTTTGGCCCCGGCGAAGACAGTGGGTGCCACCAAAACCATTTCCTTTTTGGGGATCTAGTTGGATTTCATGTCCACGGTGGCCCGACTGCCACTGTTAGGGTTTGTACACAGCAAAGAGCATGTCCCCTCTCACTGCACTAGTGGGTTCTGTAATAGCTCCCTTTCAAACTTACTATTGAAAGCCTTTCTTGTTATCTCACCTTCCCCCCCCCCTAGGCTTCTGTGTATGTTGTTTAATGTGCTGTTTTGTTTACACATTGGGCCTTGCTTTTACCAAGGCTTCTTTAAAACACTCCTCTCTAGGCCATGTGTTAATCCAACTCATTTGCATAATAACTGAAACTCTGCACACCTTTCAAGAACATGTGCAGCATGTGAGGACCACACCCAGCTCTTCAAACCACACCCAGCTCTGCACACCTTCCAAGAACATGTGCAGCATGTGAGGACCACACCCAGCCCTTCAAACCACACCCAGCTCTTCGAACCACACCCAGCCCTGTCTATAAAAGGCATCCCCGAGCCTCACCCAGTGCTTGTGCTCGTCTACCTCCCGCTTACCTGAGAACAGATCCCTCGGCGCTGGCACTCCTGCTCTTTACAGACTTTCTTTGACTTCAATGGGCGCAGCGGGAGCTCCGACTGAGCGCCGAAGGTGCGCCAAAGGTAAGCCCGTCTGCGCCCGTCCGCGCCTGGACCGCGCCCAGCGCCAGACCCCCTGGTCCTCGCCCTCGCCAGCACACCCTGCACAGCTACGATGCCAGAACCCTCCACGCACTCAACGCCGGCCGAAACACCGCCTGCTACCGAGCCACCCCGAGACGCACCCACGGACCCTTCACCTGCCTGACCTGCCGCTTCACCAGCCTACGACCCAACACTGCACCTACTAAACCGAGCCCCAGCAACAAACACCTGATGTGCATCCTGCTCAACACCCGCTCCGTTCACAGGCATGCCGTCGAACTCTGGAACCTCCTCGATTCGACAGCACCAGACATCGCCTTCCTGACAGAAACCTGGATGAACGCCTCCTCAGCACCCGACGTCGCCATCGCCGTCCCAGAAGGCTACAAAATCACCAGGAGGGACCGCGTCAACCAGACAGGAGGAGGCATCGCCATCATCCACAAGAACACCATCCGCATCACGACCAACTCTGATGACACCTTCACCTCCGCCGAACACCTCCACTTCCAGATACACACCAACCCCAAGACCACGCTCAGAGGCACCCTCATCTACAGACCACCGGGACCACGCACACAGTTCAGCGAAGACATCACAGACTTCGTCAGCCCCCACGCCATCAATTCCACCGACTACATCCTCCTGGGGGACCTCAACTTCCACCTGGAGGACGACAAGGACCGCAACACCACTGCTCTACTGGACAACCTGGCCAACCTCGGACTCAAGCAACTGGTAACCACCCCTACACACCACGCCGGCCACACGCTTGACCCAGTCTTCTCATCCAGCAAATATGTCACCTTCAGCCACTCCACCAATCTCCAGTGGACTGACCACAGCTGCGTCCACTTCAGCTTCAGTAAAACGACGACCCACCACCACCCTCAACAAACCCCCCGCAGGAGCTGGAACAAGATCACCGGCGACCAGCTCACCACCTTCCTCAGCCAGAACCCCCCCACCAGCTCAACGGACCCCAACGAAGCCGCCAACAACCTCACACAGTGGATCACCAACTGCGCAGACGCCCTCGCACCACTGAAGAAGAACCCCCCCAGCAGACGCAGCAGCAAGAAAGCCTCCTGGTTCACCGACGAGCTCATCACCTCCAAGAAGAACTGCCGCTCCCTGGAGAACACCTGGCGCACCAACCAGACCACAGACAACATGACGGCCCTCAAACACGCCACCCGCAAACACCACCAACTGATCCGCGCCACAAAGAAGACAGCCTTCAAGGAACGACTGGACAACAACACCCACAACAGCAAGGAACTCTTCAGCATCGTCAAAGAGCTCTCCAACCCCGACGCCGGAAACAATGACATCACTCCCTCGCAAGACCTCTGCGACTCCCTCGCAGCCTTCTTCCACAACAAGATCGCCAACATTCACAACAGCTTCGGCCCACCAACCACAAACCCCACCACCGAACCGATGCCCCCCACCGCCACCCTCCGCACCTGGACCCCAGTCAGCACCGAAGACACAACACGCACAATGAACACCATCCACTCCGGATCCCCTACGGACCCCTGCCCCCACCACATCTTCAACACGGCTGACCACATCATCGCACCCCACCTCCGTGACATCGTCAACGCCTCCTTCAACACCGCCACCTTCCCGGAGTGCTGGAAACACGCCGAGATCAGTGCCCTGCTGAAGAAACCAACTGCAGACCCCTCCGACCTCAAGAACTACCGCCCCATCTCGCTCCTCCCGTTTCCTGCCAAAGTCATCGAGAAGACCGTCAACAGACAGCTAGCTGCCTTCCTCGAGACCAACGGATCCCTCGACCACTCGCAATCCGGCTTCCGAGCCAACCACAGCACGGAGACCGCCCTCATCGCAGCCACAGACGACATCAGATCCCTAATGGACAATGGGGAAACTGCGGCCCTCATCCTCCTGGACCTCTCCGCAGCGTTCGACACTGTCTGCCACCGCACCCTGGTACAGCGCCTGAACAACACCGGCATCCAGGGGAAGGCCCTGGAGTGGATCGCCTCATTCCTCGCCGGAAGAACCCAGAGAGTCCGCCTCCCCCCGTTCCGGTCAGCGGCCACCGAAGTCATCTGCGGAGTTCCACAAGGGTCATCGCTCAGCCCCACCCTCTTCAACGTCTATATGAGCCCCCTCGCAACCATCGCACGTCAACACAACCTCAAGATCATCACCTACGCCGACGACACCCAGCTGATCCTCTCCCTCACCAGCGACCCGGACGCCGCCAGAGCCAGCCTACACGAAGGGATGAAAGACGTCGCCGAATGGATGAAGAACAGCCGCCTGAAACTGAACTCAGACAAGACGGAGGTCCTCATCCTGGGATCATCACCATCCGCCTGGGACGACTCCTGGTGGCCCCCCGCCCTGGGAGCCACCCCCAAGCCAACGGACCACGCTCGCAACCTAGGCTTCATCCTGGACTCCTCCCTCTCGATGACCAGACAAGTCAACGCCGTCTCATCTTCATGCTTCAACACCCTGCGCATGCTTCGAAAGATCTTCCGGTGGATCCCCACCGAGACCAGGAAGACGGTCACCCAGGCCCTCGTCACCAGTCGGCTGGACTACGGGAACGCCCTCTACGCCGGCACCGCCGCCAAACTCCAGAAGAAACTCCAACGGATCCAGAACGCCTCAGCACGACTCATCCTGGACATCCCCCGACACAGCCACATCTCCGAACACCTGAGAGACCTGCACTGGCTCCCCGTCAACAAAAGAATCACGTTCCGACTCCTCACCCACGCACACAAGGCCCTCCACGACCTGGGCCCCAAGTTCCTCAACAGCCGCCTGACCTTCCACAAGCCCACCCGCCAGCTCCGCTCCGCCAGCCTCGCTCTCGCCACCGTCCCCCGCATCCGCAGAGCCACCGCCGGAGGAAGATCCTTCTCCTACCTGGCAGCCAAGACATGGAACTCCCTCCCCATCCACCTCCGGACAACGCAAGACCATCTCGCCTTCAGGAAGCAACTCAAGACCTGGCTGTTCGAGCAGTAGCGTTTCCCCCCCCCCCAGCGCCTTGAGACCCTCCGGGTGAGCAGTGCGCTATACAAATGCCTTTGATTGATTGATTGATTGAGCTGCTGGCTCTTCCTTCTTCCGGTTCCCGGTTCCTCCTTGCCTCAGCCTCTCTCCTACGAGTAACCTGCAAAAGAGAAAGAAGACAAGGTTAGACTGATCAGTATCTCTTGCCAGCAACAAGTAAGTGCCAACCTTTTTATTACCTGAGGGAGCTTTGACGGCAATTTCTGGATTCGTGTATAGACAGTTTGAGGCGAAGTGCCTTCCACGAGCATTGTGATTCAGGCTCTTTGTTGCAGGAGTATTTTGCGGAACTTTGTGAAGTGGACATTGTTTTTTTTTCATGGAACTCTTGGGAATCGAACAGTGGAAACCATTGACAGCAAGGCAAACAGTAAATCAAGGACTTGCACAAATTACATGCTGTATTTTGATGTAAAAGTACAGTATTTGTTTTATAAAAGATTCTGGAAATATGGGAAAAGTGAGTCAGCTATTGGGAATTTAGGCTTTAGTTATATTATGTTGAATGTTTGATATTGGTAATTCTGATAACGGTATTTGTTTAATGTTTTAGAAGCTTTACAGTAATAGAAAACACATCCCAGAGCAGTAACACATTCCAAACCTGGAAACTAGAGACCAGGATCCAAGAGGTACTTTTAGAAGAGAATTTCTAATAAATAAAGGGATAGTCAGGAACCCATTTAGGAATAGGTTGCACTTATCTGTTCTTTGTTTATGTTTCATTAGGCACCAGTTTCTACAGAAGTCAGAAAGGGCCGCAGATTTGTGCAGCACTTCAACAGTGGAAACGCAAGAACGGTGTTGTCTCTCTTTTTTTTATTTTATCCACTTCCCCCCTTCCCTAGAGCTTCTGTTCTTAGTGCACTGTTTTAAAAACTAGTGTGCTGGAACAAGCAGTTTCAGGGTGGGGTTGGATTGTCTTCAACCTCCATCAGAACTGAACAAGAACTCAGGTGAGCTGGGCTTTGACAGAAGCACAAGCCTTAAAAAATTTCAGTTCTGGTGGACGATGAATACCGGGGAAGAAATAGAGGGCATTGACGTCACGGATATGGCGCAGGCCCTAAATGAGGACTTGGCTCATAATGAATCAGTGTCTGGCATCTTGCAACATATGCAAGAGGAAATAGAGAGATTAAAGATGGAGAATACCTCTTTAAAACAGGATTTAAGCAGGTATAAATTTAGGGGATCTCAGTGGAACACAGCTTCTACGCCTTTGTTTAAAACCTCCTCAGAGACAGGGGCGCCATCAAAACATACAACTTTGCCTTCCCCAGTTGAGGTTACTGTTAATGTTCCTAATGTTGTGCCCTTAGCAGCACCTGAACGTTTTCATGGAGATAGTAACAAATTCCATGTTTTTATCAATCAATGTCAATTACACTTCATTTGTAAGCCACAACAGTTCCCTACTGATGATACGAAAGTGGCATTCGTCTTGTCTTATTTGGGTGGCACAGCAGCCAATTGGTCAATTCCTTTCGTGGATAGAGATGATCCCATCCTCCATAATTGGAATCAATTTAAACGTACCATGACCAGCCTTTTTGCAAAACACACTTTCATGCAGGCAAGTGATAATGAGCTTTTAAATCTTAAACAAGGTAACAAGGATTTATTGACCTATCTCACTAGTTTTAATCGTTTACTCACCGAGACACAGTGGCCAGAAGAAAAGCGTGTCTCCCTTTTTTATAAAGGTTTGAGAGACGAGTTAAAAGACGCGCTGGCTCATATCGTTGATTTGCCAAAAGACTATTCGGACTTTGTAGATTTAGTTGTGAAATTAGAACATAGACTAGGAGAAAGAAAGGGAGATAAATACAAACTGGAATCACGGTTAACTTTTATTAGACACGAGAAGAAAGACACAGATAATAAACTCCCTGAACCTGAGCCTATGCAAATAGGGACACTCAGAGGTCCACTCACATCAGAGGAAAAAGAAAGAAGGAGAACATTTCAATTATGTTTATATTGTGGCAGGGCAGGTCACTTTGCCAGAGAATGTCCAGTAAAGCCTAAAGCTCCACGAAAGGGTGCTGTTTCCTCCACCTCCTCAACTGAATCGGGAAACGATTAAGCTCGACAAGGGGAGAGGTTACTTGTTCGAGAAAACATCTTAATCAAACCTCTAATGCTGCAGCCTTCAGGGTACCGCACATACCTAGACATTTCATAATTCAGGTCGTTTTAATTGTTACTACCCAAGTGAGGCATTCTCTCCCTGTCCTACTGGACTCAGGCGCAACAGGAAATTTTGTGGATAATAAGTTAGCTGAAATCTTAGGACTTCCTATGTGCCTAAAGCCTTGTCCAGAAGCAGTATGTGCAGTGGATGGGTCAGAATTGACCTCTGGATTAATCACAAAACAAACAAGTCCACTTGTTATGGTCTGTCAGAACGGGCACACAGAGGTGATTAGCTTTGATCTGATAGATACTCCTAATTTTGGTTTGATTCTCGGGGTACCCTGGTTAACAACTCATAACCCAAAAATTGATTGGGTGAATAGAACTGTTACTTTGGATTCCTCTTTCTGTAGAACCAATTGCTATCAAGAAGCAGGTACAGAACAGAGCACAGTATTACACTGTGCTAGTGTTACACAAGATGAACCAAGTCTCCCTCCTGAATATTCTGACTTTAAAGACGTCTTTGATCCAGTAAAGGCTAGTGTGCTGCCCCCACATCGGTCTTATGACTGCCGTATAGATCTTATCCCAGGGGCCCCTTTACCTAATAACAGAGTATATGCTTTGACTGACGAAGAAACCAAATACTTAAGAACCTACCTAGATGACCTACTACAGTCTGGGTTCATCCGTCATTCCACATCTCCGGTGTCATCTCCACTCTTTTTTATCCCGAAGCCGGATAAATCCCTGCGCGCGTGTATTGATTATAGAGGACTAAATAAGGCTACAATAAAGAATAAATATCCTCTTCCTCTAATACCTGTGTTGTTGGATCAATTAAGACATTCTACTGTATACACTAAACTAGATCTGCGGGGAGCTTACCACCTGGTCCGAGTAAAAGAGGGGGATGAGTGGAAGACAGCTTTCAAGACAAAGTTTGGTTTATTTGAGTACACAGTAATGCCCTTTGGGTTATGTAATGCCCCTGCGGCCTTTCAGTTCTTTATAAATGAGGTCCTACACAAATTCCTGGACGTTTGTGTCATAGTATACATAGACGACATCCTCATTTACTCTAAGAACTCAGAAGAACATACCCAACATGTTTGTGCAGTATTATCAAAGTTAAAAGAAAATCATCTTTTTGCTAAGTTAGAAAAGTGTACTTTTAACGTCAGCAAAGTGGACTTTTTAGGATACTGCCTGTCACCTCAAGGAATAACTATGGATGTAAAGAAAATCAGTGCTATTGCTGATTGGCCAGAACCATCCTCTGTAAAAGATATTCAGAAATTTCTGGGTTTCGCCAATTTTTATAGGAGGTTTATTGCACATTTTGCAGACATTGCGGCCCCAATAACTACCTTGTTGCGGAAAGGGCAACGATTTCTTTGGACTGATGAGGCGGCACACGCCTTTCAACTCCTAAAACAAAAGTTCACTTCAGCCCCAATTCTGAAACATCCTGATCCTGACTTGTCCTTTTTTGATGAAGCGGATGCTTCACAAGTAGCTTTAGGAGGAGTTCTCTCTCAACGAGATGCAGTAGATGGCCAGTTACATCCTATAGAATGCTATTCCAAAAAGTTATTGCCAGCTGAACAAAATTACACTGTGGCTGAAAGGGAACTACTAGCTATCAAAGTAGCCTTTTCAGAATGGAGGCACCATTTAATGGGAGCCAAGTACCCAGTTACAATCTTTTCTGACCATAAGAACCTACAGTTTTTTGGATCACTTAAAGCACTAACACCACGTCAGATGCGCTGGTTAATTTTTTTAAGCACATTTGACTTTGTTATAACCTATAGACCAGGTGCACAACAAATTCAATCTGATGTGTTATCTAGATACGGACATACCTCAGACATGAAACAAGATAAAATAGGAGAACCCATTATTCCTCCCCAAAAGTTGTTGGCACCAGTACAACAGAAGGATTTCATCACAGATCTATATAATGCACACATGCAAATAGCACCTCAGGATTGGTTAAAGGATTCCCATAACACAATACAACGAGGTTTATTGTATCACGACAACATGCTGTTAGTGCCCACCTCTGAATTACAAACACAGGTGATAATTTGGCATCACGCCTCACCGTTAGCAGGTCATCCTGGTTGGGTAAAAACCCTGGAAAATGTGCAAAAACACTTTTGGTGGGACACTATAAGAAAGGACATTAAGCAATTTGTCACTACCTGTCCAATTTGTGCAAGACATAAATCTTCTCATAAGGCTCCTGACGGCTTGTTAATACCAATGCCAACACCCAAACAACCTTGGCACACTGTGAGCGTAGACTTTATCGTAGGTTTACCACCTGTAAAATCTTTCACAACAGTGTTGGTTATAGTGGATTTTTTATCTAAAATGGCACATTTTGTACCATTACGGAAATTACCCACGGCGGCAGAATTTGCTGATATTTTTATAAGGGAAATTGTGCGTTTACATGGTTTGCCAAGCAAAGTGGTGTCAGACCGAGGGAGCCAGTTCAACTCCAGATTTTGGAAAAAATTATGTGAAAAACTGAAAATAGATGTGGCCTTATCCACTGCTTTCCACCCAGAGACAGATGGACAGACTGAACGACTGAACCAAACCTTACTTCAAACGCTACGTTGTTTATTGGCTGATTATTCTAGTGAATGGTTGGAAGCTCTTCCTGTAGCAGAGTTTGTTTATAATAATACTGAGCATTCAGCTCTACTTTGCTCACCATTCTATTTCTTGCAGGGGTATCATCCAAGAGCTATACCCATTTTGTTAGAAGATTCCCTGTTGCCTACAGTAACGGATAGACTAACGAGGTTAGGTGACATACAAGACAAAGCCAGGAAACATTTATTAAAGTACAAGGAAAGCATGAAAAGACAAGCAGACAAACACAGGTCTGAGGCCCCAATGTATAAAATTGGTGACAAGGTATGGCTCTCCACAAAGAACCTAAACATAGAGGGATCCCGAAAGCTGCAACCACGTTTCATTGGACCCTTTAGTATAACTGCCATAGTAAACCCGGTAACAGTAAAATTAGATTTACCAAAAGAATATCCAGTACATACTACATTCCATGTGTCCTTGCTTAAGCCGTACAACTCAAAAACCCGACCTGAACCACCACCTCCACCCATACCAATTAAGGGAAATCTGGAATATGAAGTGAAAAGCATAAAAGACTCAAAAAGAATTAGTGGACGTCTGTTTTATTTAGTAGAATGGAAAGGATATGATGAATCTGAGAATTCATGGGAACCAGCATCATATGTACATGCCCCACAGCTGATTAGACGGTTTTATTTAAAAAATCCAGAAAAACCCCGTCCTGTAGGAGGGCCTTTGAGGGGGGCAACTGTTAGGGTTTGTACACAGCAAAGAGCATGTCCCCTCTCACTGCACTAGTGGGTTCTGTAATAGCTCCCTTTCAAACTTACTATTGAAAGCCTTTCTTGTTATCTCACCTTCCCCCCCCTAGGCTTCTGTGTATGTTGTTTAATGTGCTGTTTTGTTTACACATTGGGCCTTGCTTTTACCAAGGCTTCTTTAAAACACTCCTCTCTAGGCCATGTGTTAATCCAACTCATTTGCATAATAACTGAAACTCTGCACACCTTTCAAGAACATGTGCAGCATGTGAGGACCACACCCAGCTCTTCAAACCACACCCAGCTCTGCACACCTTCCAAGAACATGTGCAGCATGTGAGGACCACACCCAGCCCTTCAAACCACACCCAGCTCTTCGAACCACACCCAGCCCTGTCTATAAAAGGCATCCCCGAGCCTCACCCAGTGCTTGTGCTCGTCTACCTCCCGCTTACCTGAGAACAGATCCCTCGGCGCTGGCACTCCTGCTCTTTACAGACTTTCTTTGACTTCAATGGGCGCAGCTGCTGGCTCTTCCTTCTTCCGGTTCCCGGTTCCTCCTTGCCTCAGCCTCTCTCCTACGAGTAACCTGCAAAAGAGAAAGAAGACAAGGTTAGACTGATCAGTATCTCTTGCCAGCAACAAGTAAATGCCAAACTTTTTATTACCTGAGGGAGCTTTGACGGCAATTTCTGGATTCGTGTATAGACAGTTTGAGGCGAAGTGCCTTCCACGAGCATTGTGATTCAGGCTCTTTGTTGCAGGAGTATTTTGCGGAACTTTGTGAAGTGGACATTGTTTTTTTTTCATGGAACTCTTGGGAATCGAACAGTGGAAACCATTGACAGCAAGGCAAACAGTAAATCAAGGACTTGCACAAATTACATGCTGTATTTTGATGTAAAAGTACAGTATTTGTTTTATAAAAGATTCTGGAAATATGGGAAAAGTGAGTCAGCTATTGGGAATTTAGGCTTTAGTTATATTATGTTGAATGTTTGATATTGGTAATTCTGATAACGGTATTTGTTTAATGTTTTAGAAGCTTTACAGTAATAGAAAACACATCCCAGAGCAGTAACACATTCCAAACCTGGAAACTAGAGACCAGGATCCAAGAGGTACTTTTAGAAGAGAATTTCTAATAAATAAAGGGATAGTCAGGAACCCATTTAGGAATAGGTTGCACTTATCTGTTCTTTGTTTATGTTTCATTAGGCACCAGTTTCTACAGAAGTCAGAAAGGGCCGCAGATTTGTGCAGCACTTCAACAGTGGACACGCAAGAACGGTGTTGTCTCTCTTTTTTTTATTTTATCCACTTCCCCCCTTCCCTAGAGCTTCTGTTCTTAGTGCACTGTTTTAAAAACTAGTGTGCTGGAACAAGCAGTTTCAGGGTGGGGTTGGATTGTCTTCAACCTCCATCAGAACTGAACAATAACTCAGGTGAGCTGGGCTTTGACAGCCACTCGACAAGAAGGTAGCGATGCAGTTGTTGTTGGACAGGATGTTGGCTAAACAGAAGGTCACTGTTCAGGAAGTGCAAGCTTTACTGGGCCACTTGAACTTTGCGTGCAGAGTAGTCAGAGCGGCAGAACCTTTTGCTGGTGGTTGGGGCCGGCATTGTCAGGAATATCTTTGCCTCATCATCACCCGAGGCTATGGCGGGTCTGAAGGAGGACTTGTGCATGTGGCGCGTGTTCTTGGATACCTTTAATGACATCCCTATGGGTACTCCACTTGAAATGGAGTGGGAGGCACAGATATTTTCAGATGCCTCTGGTGGCATTGGTTTTGCTATCTATTGGCAAGGTAGATAGTGCGCAGAGGAGTGGCCAACATGGTGGAAAAAGGGAGGATGGAGTATTGCCTTTTTGGGGTTCTTCCTGCTGGTCATGGCAGTATATTTGTGGAGCCCCTTATATGATCATAAGATAGTTCTTTTTCATGTGTATAATTTTGGCATTAGTATAAGTGGTTAATAGGCAGTTAGCCAGGGATCCGCAGGTCCTGAAATTGCTGAGAGTGTTTGTCATAGCGTGCCTGCCTTGTGATATCATGTTTAAAGCAAAACAAGTGTCTGGTGTGGACAATGACATCATGGATGGTTTGTCTCGTTCA
Source organism: Pleurodeles waltl (assembly GCF_031143425.1). Classification (NCBI taxonomy): domain Eukaryota; kingdom Metazoa; phylum Chordata; class Amphibia; order Caudata; family Salamandridae; genus Pleurodeles; species Pleurodeles waltl. The sequence goes on from NC_090437.1 coordinate 321,688,519, forward strand.
CAGTGGGAGAGGTTCCATGGTCTTGCCATGGAAGTGGACAGGCAATGTGCCAAGGCAGTTTTGGAATGTAGGCATGAAAGGATGCTGCAGCTGATGGTAGGTCAAGGTCAACAAGGAATGCGTATGAGCTGGCCTGGAGGAAATTCATTGGGTCATAAGGGCGAGTGGTAGGGAGAACGTGGAAGATGTGGTACAATTCATTTTAGATTTGAAGGGAAAACGGCAGTCGAAGGTGACTATTGCAAGTAAATTAGCCGGCGTAGGTTTCATGGGAAAATTATTGTGGGGCTATGCGCCATCAGCTGGAGAGCTGGGTGCACGCATTTTGAAAGGATGGATAAGGGAACAAGGTCAGGCAGGCAAGGAGGCCCTTGACTTCAGAGATTGTGAGGGGGTGCTTTAAAAATTGCCACAGATTTGTTATTCAGAGCGGGAGCATATAATCTTTGCAACGTTGATGGTGTGGATGTTTTTTGGGGCATTTTGTGTGTCGGAAATGCTGGGTTCCAAACGAAACAAGGGGCTGCTATGGAAGGAGGTCTTCATGCAAACCCAGGGGGGTGACCATTTTACTAAGGTGTTCTAAGACGGGTCAGAAGGAGCAAGGGGTGCATGTATTGCTGCCAGAGCAGGAATATAGTGGGGTTTGCCCCCGGCAGTGGGGTTTGAGGTTGGGAAGGTTATAGGCTGAGAAAGTAGGGGCAGTTTTTGTTCACATGGACGGCAAGAGAGTAACAGCCTTTCAGTGGTTGAACATATTGAGAAAAGCGGTAACATGCATGGGGATGAAACCTACAGATTTTGGGACCCATTCCTTTCGTATAGAGGCAACAATGGAAGCATGGAGGAGGGATGGTCCAGGGAGGGAATAAAGCGGTTGGGAAGATGGTCTTCTGAGTGCTTTCAGAGGTATGCACATTAGATTCTAGGTAGGGGTATGATCAGACAGGACTTGCTGTTAACATTTGTTTCTTTTGTAGGTTCAGTGCCGGGTCCCATGTCGGCAAAATTGAGCATGTGGATGGTGGGGCATTTGTTCATCATAAGGACGGAGCAAGAAGCGAGGAATTCGAATACAGTCAATTTGGGGCTGAGTGAAATGTTTGGGGGGGTTTCATGGCATGGAAGAGGGGCGTATGGTGTAAAGAATTGCTGCCAACTTTGGTTAAGTTAAAAAAGGGGGGCAGTGTGCCCCAATATATTGATCGTGCATTTAGCAGAAAATGACTTAGTGCAGGAAAGAGGGTTGGCACTGGTAAAATGGATGAAATGAGACTTGTTGGCAGTAAAACAGCAGTGGGTGGGTTGTTTTCTGGTGTGGACGGAGTTTATCCCTAAAAGAAGTTGGAGGGGGGCGTACAAACCAGAAGCGATAGATAAAGCCCGCAGGAAGCTTAACAGGGCGATGAGGCGTTTTTGTAGGGAAAGGTAGAAAGGTGGCATTGTGCACTCTGATATAAGCTATGATGCTGTGGAATTTTTTCATTTGGATGGGGTTCATCTGTTGAGATTTGGTACGAGGCTATACTTTTTGGAGATTAGGGGTTTTACAGTGAAGACGCTAAAAGGAGTAGTGTAAGGGGGCAGAAAATGGTCAGAGATGCCTGTTTTTCTGGTGGCAGATGCCCAGAAAGTTGAAGGGGCCTTTATAAAAGGTCAGTGGAGTTTACAGAGGGGAACCAGGCCCTAAAAGAGGAGGCAACAAATTAGAAACAGAAAGAGAGCAGGGATTAAGGTTATTTACACACGAAGTTGGCATTTACAAATAGGCACGAGTTAAAAGTTACGCGGGGAAAGTTCAAGTGTTATGAATAACAGAAGGTAGTTGGACATTGGGGTAGTTTGCAAAGTTAAAGGGGAGGGTGATGTTTTAGGGGTGGGTGGGTAGGTGGTAGGCAGATGTTCTCTGTATAGTGAGGTATATAGTTTTGTAAGGTGGGATGCCAAGGGCTGAATTGTGATACGCACCTGTTCCAATAAAGTGGCCTTTTGCACACACAAGATGGGAGGTGGTCTGTCTGGGCTCATTTCACCCAAGGGGCCACTTCCAGCACTGAAATAATGGCATGCAGCCATGGCGAATTGCAAAATGCAGTTGAATGCCTATCACAACCTGATGCCGGTTCAAGATATATGGGGCCAGATTAAGCATTCATAGCGCCAATGACTGATGCCTAGCTACAAAGACTAGGAGTCCCTGATTTGCTGGGACAGTCCCGTTTTTTCACTAGCTGTCCCGGCGGATTTTGGGAAATTTAGCTCATGTCCCGGTTTTTAGCGAGGGTCGCATGCAAACTATGGGAGGTGATTGTTATTGTTTTACAAAGTAGAGATAGTTATCAGTTGTTATGAAAAAGCCATTTAATCAACACGGATTATACTGGCTTTAAAAAATGCACTTTTATTTATATTCTTAGGGCCTCTTCAGTAATTCTACACTGATGAGCGTTGTCATTCTATGCACTCGGTTGAAGTGAAATTGATGTCCTTCTTCTATTTTTGTGAAATGTCCCAGTTTTTGGCTTTAAAATTCTGGTCACCCTATGCCTAGCAGAGCTGATTCCTAGTGCGAGCGACTGTTGCCGAAACTGATGCTGCAAAGGAGGGAGGTGACGAAATGGTACCATTGGGTAAATATTTATTGCTGGGTGACCTGTGGATGTAGAGTTGTGTGCTATCTTAGCCATGTGGTGTGGAAACCAAATGGCTACGTGAGAACACCCATGTGTATTCTAGTCTGGTGATGACCACGGTAAAGGCTGTTAACCACCCCCCAGGGGCTGGGAGTTCAGCTGTTCGGAGATGTATCGATGGTGCCATCACTATGTTTTCTGTATTGCTTCATATGCTTATAATTGTTTCCCTGACTATTTGACTTATCATTGCATTGCCTGTGCTCGTCACACATGGAATGTTTGTATCTCACCAGTGTTTATTATGCCATAACCTACTGTATGGTTACTGAAAATGAAAATAACGTGTTTTTTTTTAAAGAAAGCAAAAACTTGTTAAAAGTGTGATGGGTGGACATCATGTTTGATGGAGCAAGTCAAGCTTTTAACACTTTGACAGGCACCACTGTGAAGTCGGTTCCTGCCAATGACTAGAGATGTTGCGGGGCCAGCGAACATCTCTAAATGTGGAGTACAGGTCCTCTGTTACATTGACAGAGTAAATACAATACTCCACACTCTAGATCAGGCCCTTTGCTGCCAAATGTAGCTCATACCACCACCTAATGTAGGCTGCATCACTATTCGATAATAAGATACATGCACGTGCACACATGCTCCAGAACTCAATCTATATTTTCAGACTGATGTTTTAGGGGTGGGGGATAGGTGGTTGGCAGATGTTGTCTGTATAGTGAGGTATATAGTTTTGTAAGGCTGGATGCCAAGGGCTGAATTGTGAGATGCACCTGTTTCAATAAAGTGGCCTTTTGCACACACAAGATGGGAGGTGGTCTGTCTGGGCTCATTTCACCCAAGGGGCCACTTCCAACACTGAAAGAATGGCATGCAGTCATGGCGAATTACAAAATGCAGTTGAATGCCTATCACAACCTGATGCCGGTTCAAGATATACGGGGCCCGATTAAGCATTCATAGCGCCAATGACTGATGCCTAGCTACAATGACTAGGAGTCCCTGATTTGCTGGGACAGTCCAGTTTTTTCACTAGCTGTCCCGGCGGATTTTGGGAAATGTAGCTCATGTCCCGGTTTTTAGCGAGGGTCGCATGCAAACTATGGGAGGTGATTGTTATTGTTTTACAAAGTAGAGATAGTTATCAGTTGTTATGAAAAAGTCATTTAATCAACACGGATTATACTGGCTTTATAAAATGCACTTTTATTTATATTCTTAGTGCCTCTTCAGTAATTCTACACTGATGAGCGTTGTCATTCTGTGCACTCGGTTGAAGTGAAATTGATGTCCTTCTTCTATTTTTGTGAAATGTCCCAGTTTTTGGCTTTAAAATTCTGGTCACCCTATGCCTAGCAGAGCTGATTCCTAGTGCGAGCGACTGTTGCTGAAACTTATGCTGCAAAGGAGGGAGGTGACGAAATGGTACCATTGGGTAAATATTTATTGGCGGGTGACCTGTGGATGTAGAGTTGTGTGCTATCTTAGCCATGTGGTGTGGAAACCAAATGGCTACGTGAGAACACCCATGTGTATTCTAGTCTGGTGATGACCACGGTAAAGGCTGTTAACCACCCCCCTAGGGGCTTGGAGTTCAGTGATCGGAGATGTATCGATGGTGCCATCACTATGTTTTCTGTATTGCTTCATATGCTTATAATTGTTTCCCTGACTATTTGACTTATCATTGCATTGCCTGTGCTCGTCACACATGGAATGTTTGTATCTCACCAGTGTTTATTATGCCATAACCTACTGTATGGTTACTGAAAATGAAAATAACGTTTTTTTTTTTAAAGAAAGCAAAAACTTGTTTAAGGTGTGATGGGTGGACATCATGTTTGATGGAGCAAGTCAAGCTTTTAACACTTTGACAGGAACCACTGTGAAGTCGGTTCCTGCCAATATCTAGAGATGTTGCGGGCCAGCGAACATCTCTAAATGTGGAGTACGGGTCCTCTGTTACATGGACAGAGTAAATACCATACTCCGCACTCTAGATCAGGCCCTTTGCCGCCAAACGTAGCTCATACCACCACCTAATGTAGGCTGCATTACTATTCGATAATAAGATACATGCACATGCACACATGCTCCAGAACTCAATCTATATTTTCAGACTGATGTTTTAGGGGTGGGGGATAGGTGGTTGGCAGATGTTGTCTGTATAGTGAGGTATATAGTTTTGTAAGGCTGGATGCCAAGGGCTGAATTGTGAGATGCACCTGTTTCAATAAAGTGGCCTTTTGCACACACAAGATGAGTAGTGGTCTGTGTGGGCTCATTTCACCCAAGGGGCCACTTCCAACACTGAAAGAATGGCATGCAGTCATGGCGAATTGCAAAATGCAGTTGAATGCCTATCACAACCTGATGCCGGTTCAAGATATATGGGGCCCCATTAAGCATTCATAGCGCCAATGACTGATGCCTAGCTACAATGACTAGGAGTCCCTGATTTGCTGGGACAGTCCAGTTTTTTCACTAGCTGTCCCGGCGGATTTTGGGAAATGTAGCTCATGTCCCGGTTTTTAGCGAGGGTCGCATGCAAACTATGGGAGGTGATTGTTATTGTTTTACAAAGTAGAGATAGTTATCAGTTGTTATGAAAAAGTCATTTAATCAACACGGATTATACTGGCTTTAAAAAATGCACTTTTATTTATATTCTTAGTGCCTCTTCAGTAATTCTACACTGATGAGCGTTGTCATTCTGTGCACTCGGTTGAAGTGAAATTGATGTCCTTCTTCTATTTTTGTGAAATGTCCCAGTTTTTGGCTTTAAAATTCTGGTCACCCTATGCCTAGCAGAGCTGATTCCTAGTGCAAGCGACTGTTGCTGAAACTTATGCTGCAAAGGAGGGAGGTGACGAAATGGTACCATTGGGTAAATATTTATTGCTGGGTGACCTGTGGATGTAGAGTTGTGTGCTATCTTAGCCAAGTGGTGTGGAAACCAAATGGCTACGCGAGAACACCCATGTGTATACTAGTCTGGTGATGACCACGGTAAAGGTTGTTAACCACGCCCCTAGGGGCTTGGAGTTCAGTGTTCGGAGATGTATCGATGGTGCCATCACTATGTTTTCTGTATTGCTTCATATGCTTATAATTGTTTCCCTGATTATTTGACTTATCATTGCATTGCCTGTGCTCGTCACACATGGAATGTTTGTATCTCACCAGTGTTTATTATGCCATAACCTACTGTATGGTTACTGAAAATGAAAATAACGTTTTTTTTTTTAAAGAAAGCAAAAACTTGTTTAAGGTGTGATGGGTGGACATCATGTTTGATGGAGCAAGTCAAGCTTTTAACACTTTGACAGGAACCACTGTGAAGTCGGTTCCTGCCAATATCTAGAGATGTTGCGGGCCAGCGAACATCTCTAAATGTGGAGTACGGGTCCTCTGTTACATGGACAGAGTAAATACCATACTCCGCACTCTAGATCAGGCCCTTTGCCGCCAAATGTAGCTCATACCACCACCTAATGTAGGCTGCATCACTATTCGATAATAAGATACATGCACGTGCACACATGCTCCAGAACTCAATCTATATTTTCAGACTGATGTTTTACGGGTGGGGGGTAGGTGGTAGGCAGATGTTGTATGTATGGTGAGGTATATAGTTTTGTAAGGCTGGATGCCAAGGGCTGAACTGTGAGATGCACCTGTTTCAATAAAGTGACTTTTTGCACACACAAGATGGGAGGTGGTCTGTCTGGGCTCATTTCACCCAAGGGGCCACTTCCAACAGTAAAATAATGGCATGCAGCCACGGCGAATTGAAAAATGCAGTTGAATGCCTATCACAACCTAATGCCGGTTCAAGATATATGGGGCCCCATTAAGCATTCATGGCACCAATGACTGATGCCTAGCTACAATGACTAGGCGTCCCTGATTTGCTGGGACAGTCCAGTTTTTTCACCAGCTGTCCCGGCAGATTTGGGGAAATTTACCTCATGTCCCGGTTTTTAGCGAGGGTCGCCTGCAAACTGTGGGAGGTGATTGTTATTGTTTTACAAAGTAGAGATGGTTATCAGTTGTTATGAAAAAGCCATTTAATTAACACGCATTATACTGGCTTTAGAAAATGCATTTTTATTTATATTCTTAATGCCTCTTCAGTAATTCTACACTGATGAGCGCTGTCATTCTGTGCGCTCGGTTGAAGTGAAATTGATGTCCTTCTTCTATTTTTGTGAAATGTCCCGGTTTTTGGCTTGAAAATTCTGGTCACCCTATGCCTAGCAGAGCTGATTCCTAGTGCGAGCGACTGTTGCCGAAACTGATGCTGCAAAGGAGGGAGGTGACGAAATGGTGCCTTTGGGTAAATATTTATTGCCAAGAGACCTGTGGATGTAGAGTTGTGTGCTATCTTAGCCATGCAGTGTGGAAACCACATGGCTACATGGGAACACCCATGTGTAAGCTAGTCTGCTGATGACTACGGTAAAGGCCGTTAACCCTCCCCCCCCCAACCCCAATCCCCAAGGCTGGGAGATCAGCTGTTCGGAGATGTATCAATGGTACCATCACTGTGTTTTCTGTATTGCTTCATATGCTTATAATTGTTTTCCTGACTATTTGACTTATCATTGCATTGCCTGTGCTCCTCACACACAGAATGGTTGTATCTCACAGTGTTTATTGTGCCATAACCGACTGTATGATTACTGAAAATGAAAATAAAGTTTTTTTTAAAAGAAAGCAAAACTTGTTAAAAGTGCGATGGGTGGACATCATGTTTGATGGAGCAAGTCAAGCTTTTGACACTTTGGCAGGAACCACTGTGAAGTCGGTTCCTGCCAATGACTAGAGATGTTGCAGGGCCAGTGAACATCTCTAAATGTGGAGTACGGGTCCTCTGTTACGCTGACGGAGTAAATACCATACTCCGCACTCTAGATCAGGCCCTTTGCCGCCAAATGTAGCTCATACCACCACCTAATGTAGACCGCATCACTATTCGATAATAAGATACAGACACGTGCACACACGCTCAAGAACCCAATCTATATTTTCAGACTGATAGTAGGAAGTGCAGAAATATGGTACCACGGTTTTGGAAATCCCCATCATGAACTGACATCAAAAAGGGATAGCCAGGGCTGATAATTGCTATGCCTAGATATCTCTTTGTTACCCTTGGCAGTACTATATACGGTCAATGCTTCCTACTCCTCGCATTTCTCCTAGCCCTCAGAAGGGAATAGGTGGCTGTTCATGGGATAAGGGCGAGACAAGAGGTGGCGTCTGTCATATCAATGGGGATCAAATTGTGCGTGATGTCACTTCCTCTACCCCTGATATCTGGTTAATTGATATTCAGGCTAACGTACAAAAATGGCGCCCTGCTTCTCTCACTCAAAGTTTCAACACAAAGTTGAAAATGTAAACACCATAATGCACTCAGTGTAATCTAGAGAGCTGCAGGCCCAATTACAACAAACATTTCTCAGTCTACATTCTCACTGATAAGCCGGAAGAGTTGTTATTTCTGTCTATGATATGAAACCCAGAAATCCGTTTCCAAAGAAATGTACTCTGATTAACAGGTCACGAATGCTCAGACTCTTTCTTTACGTCCTCATTATGGCAGCTTTATCGAGAAGGGGGTTGAAAAGCGCTGCAGAGGCCTAATTGTATCCCAGCGCCTCCTCCCCTTTGTGCTCGCGCTAATGTTCATATTTTACTGTAAGGGCTCATACTTCATTGTGAATGATCGGTCTTTAATAAAATCCTGCTCTCAATGGCACTTTCAGAAACGTCTATTCAGCAAAGTGTGAGGTGATTTACATACACACACAAATAATGTATGCTATTAAGTGTGTAATGGATATGCATTGACTGCGGTTGAAGAATGGCCGCTTCACCTCACGCTGCTTCGTATGCTTTACACCGCAGCTAAACACTGAATTAGCCTTGTCAGGCAGCGAACATGCCTCGTAATTTCCAGATAAACACATGCACACCCCAGTGACCTCTCAGGCGCACTTGTCAGACCTCCCGCCGCAGAAATCTTGATGGTATTTGTGAATGCACATAAAACACAAAAAATTAAAACACAGAACCGATTATGAAGTGTTGAGCCACCTACGAGGAGCTATGAGCTAAGGGAACATTCTGTAAGTGGGCTTTTATATTTGATCATTCAGCATAATTCTGGAACGTTCTGTCTGGCACAAAAGTGTTGAGTTGTGAGTTATGGGGAACCCCAAAAGAAGGGCACCAGCCGCTGAATAAATCACCACAGTTAACCAATGCATTTCATACCAAGAGTTCAAGGCTCCTCTGAGAGAAATATAACTCAAATTATATTGTAACTTTGAAGGTATATTATTACCTTCTCTATAGAACGTTTTAGATTAATAAGATTTTATATTTAGAACCCAGAGACGTTGACAGATAACACATTTGTCCTCGATAGATATACTCTATGCTGAACCTAGAATTCTGCTGTACTTTTGAAAGCATTATCAACATTGTGACAATTGTATGTATGGTATTTTGGATGAAATGTTTCAAAATGTCGAGAATATGCGTTATTGTGAATGTCATTATTGGTTTAAAAATGATGGAGTGAAACTCAACAAGACAAAAGACCTCATTATGAGTTTGGTGGCCTGCCGCAGTGGGGATTGCCAAAAGACCACCATGACGGCGGTAATCAGACCGCCGTAGTACGACTCACACTGTGAAGACTGCCAAAAAAAACCAAAATCCAAAATCGCCAGGACACTGGAGGACAGGAAAAGGGGTGGTCCCACCACCAGCACCGCCAGTCTGACACAATTCCAACCACCAGATTACGAGCCACAAATAACCACAGAGGTTCTTCCATGGCAGAAAACCATTGGCGGTCCGATCCGCCGTGGTCATAACCCACATCAGTCAGAACACCACACCACATTGGATAGTTTGAATACTCCACACCTGACACACATACACACACCAGACACACCTACTCACTGCACTATATAACACACCCCTACACAACACAGAATCTTTTGCAAACAGAACACCATACACATACTCAGAGATGCTAATAAGATAGATGTAGCACTATTACACATAGGCACACATACACATTTCACTCAGCACACACCCCACATCAGCACAACTTACACAATACACACAACACTAGCACACACAATCCGCAACAACTGTCACCCCCTCACAATGCAGCACCCACACCACACCAATTACCCAAATCTGCACCCTTGCACTCACAACACCCCCCACACTGTCTACACGACCACAACCATGTCCCCACAAAAACACCCATGTTTCATTGATGACAATTTGAGGGTCATGGTGGATGAAATTGTCAGGGTAGAGCCACAACTGTTTGGAGCACAGGTCCAACAAAGATTGATTGCCCGGAAAATGGAGTTGTGGCAAAGGATAGTCGAATGGGTCTATTCTGTAGGCAGTCATCCACGTGCAAGGGAGTACATCAGGAAGAGGTGGAATGACCTACGGGGAAGGTGTGTTCCACGGTATCCAGGCACCAGATAGCCGTGCAAAAGACTGGTGGTGGGCCCCCACCTCCTCCCCCACAGTCACATCCTGGGAGGAGAAGGTCTTGGACATACTGCATCCGGAGGGCCTGACTGGAATACATGAGGGACTGGAGTCTGGTAAGTCATGTCACACAATTGACTAGTCCTGCATGCTGCCTCACCACCAAATCCTCTCTAATTAACTATATGTCCCACTACACCTGTCACCTAATCACCTAATGCCCCTTTCTTGGATGTCACCACCCCACTCAGCCCAACTGCCCTCACAGCCCTTGGAAATGGCACGTTAACCACAGGCTGATCTGATCACTATGACTCCCAAAATGCACTGACGCATCTTGGTGAAAACCTGGATTGTGCACATCACATCACATTTCATGCATGTATGACTAATGTACTAGCTACGCTAACTAGATTGTTCCGCTGAAGACCAGGACATGGCAATGGCAGCAATGCAATGGCATAAACACAACACCACCCAAACAAAACACTGTTACAGCCCAGTGACCATTGCCATTGGCCCCAGATCAATGATACCAAACCAGAAAAAGACATACCAGAGTTGGAAAGTAAGATGACAGACCCCATGCACATTCACAACATCTAGTTACAGGAAAGTTTCCCCTACATACTCACATACTGTGCACCCACTAGGACACCATGGTGCTTTGTGCAGCTCCAATATATGACATCTAGCAAGCCTGAACATTCACAAGGTAACAGAGAGGAACAGTCATATCAATCATCAGAGAATATCAGATCCTAACAACACAAAAACATGTATCCAATTAGTATCACAGCATACAACATGGAGTAAGGAAAAGCAGTCACTGAGTCGTATCTACAACTAAGATATACTGTGCAGCATCTGTCATTGTCATTACATGGAATCTTGCAAAGCCACTGTTTGCATCTCACAAAGAGTTGACCAAACACACATTCTAACCTGAACTCTGTGTATCACTCCCTCTACAGACAACCCTGCCATTGCCACCATGGAAAGGATACCTGAGACTGCCAGTCCCCCTCAAGATGAAGGCCCCCAGTGAGGACAACACACCTGGATGTCTGGACATTAACGAACAATCTGGCCCATCTGGGACACCTGGTCAATAAACATCTCCCAGCCTCACACTACCCACATTAACCCCTCCCACCCATGGTGCATCCACATCACAGGCAACCATTCGCCCCCAAACCTGAGTCCCAAGGACTGTTCCATTAATAGTGTGCCCCACAGTACAGGGACCTGAGTCGAATCCTTGACACCCATAACAATGAATGACCTGCAACCACTGGCAGTGGGCACACCGTGCCAGGGGCACAGGCACGTGGGGGTAGGGTGCATGGGAGGGATGCTGTGAGCCAGAGGATTGGGCCCCAAAGGGATTCTACTGACCAGTTCCCAGGACAGGATTGGCCAAATAATCACCATGTTGGGGGAAAATCAGAGTCTGCAGAGGGAACACCACCAGGAAGTCATGCAGCAGTGGCAGGCACAAAATGCCCGCATGGCTACCATTGCAGGGGTTCTGAGGGACATCAATACCATCCGAATGACCTTCTCCTCACATCAGGCCCCTTCCACTAACAATGTTACATCTGCCCTATCTACATCTGCAGCAGCTAGTGGAATGGAGGCCCTGCCAGGGAAACCACATGCCTCAGACACCCCTCCCTCTGTAGCTGAAGGACCCCCCACAAACGTAGGTGCCTACCCAGACATCCAGCTGGAGCAGATGCTAAGACCAAACCCACTGCCAGGAAGTGAACCTCTCCTGATTTGCCACCCTTGTGTGCCACTGAGACACCCTGTTGACTGTACTGAAACATAACTCCATGTTCCTATGGTGCAAGGACACTGGACTTGTGTAACCAACTGGTGTAGCAGCTACTCTGAAGAATCCATCTACCATGACTTCTCATCACCTTAGTTTTCATTAAAGCACTTTAATTTTGACTTTCAGTATTTTGAAACGCACAATAAATCACATATAAAAACATCTATTTTATATGTGTATTTTATAATACATCAACAATAGTCATGCTTGCCAACTATGGTCTGGTCATGCACCCCTGAATCGAGCATCCAGTGTAATGGACATTGTTGGACTTTTGCTTATGCAGGGTCATCCCGAATCTTTTTGCCTCCTGCCTCCTATTTTTTCTGACCTGTCGCTGTTGGCTTTTGAACTCTGAGCACTTTACCACTGCTAACCAGTGCTAAAGTGCATATGCTCTCCGTTTAAATTGTATGTAATTGGTTTATCCATGATTGGCCTATTTGATTTACTAGTAAGTCCCTAGTAAGGTGCACTAGAGGTGCCAGGGCCTGTAAATCAAATGCTACTAGTGGGCCTGCAGCACTGGTTGTGCCACCCACATAAGTAGCTCTGTAATCATGTCCCAGACCTGCCACTGCAGTGTCTGTGTGTGTATTTTTACACTGTAAATTCGACTTGGCAAGTGTACCCACTTGCCAGGCCCAAACCTTCCCTTTTCTTACATGTAAGGCACCCCTAAGGTAGGCCCTAGGTAGCCCCAAGGGCAGGGTGCAGTGTATGGATAAGGTAGGACATATAGGCCCTCATTCTGACCCTGGCGGTCGGTGATAAAGCGGCGGCCAAGCCGCCAACAGGCCGGCGGTCTAAAATATGCAATTCTGACCCTGGCGGGAACCGCCAACACAGCCCGCCGTATTAACACTCCGCCTGCCACGGCGGTACAAACAAACAGCGCGGCGGTCCCCGCCAACAGCCAGGCGGCAGACAATGTACCGCCCACCCTATCACGACCCACCAATCCGCCACCTTTTCCGGGGCGGGAGCACCGCCGATAAGAACACGGCGGAAACAGACTACGAACGGGAAAACGCTCACCTCTACGCACTCCACGCGAGATTCTGGCAGTATGGAACCAGAGTTGCAGGTCATCCCCGCACTCCTATACCTGCTCATATACCAGGAGCACGCCCGGCGGCGCGGAAGACATCGGTGAGTACTGCACCTACGACACAGGGGAGGGAAAAGATTACCGGCACACACCCACCCACCCACACCCACTACAACACACACATCAATGCATTCCCACAGATCACTGTCACAACCCACAAACCCCCCCCCTCCGAAATAATGCAAAGACCAAAAGAAGAGATCATAAACGGGCAGATATATTGAAATATGTACACCAGTAATCCCAATAAATAAATAAACTATGTACAAAATATACACAGCTACTAAATGTAGTCCAACCACTGTCCGTGGATCACAGGGGTCCTGTGCAAAGGGGCAAGGCCCAGTCCCACGACAAGAACTCCACGGAGAGAACACTGCAGGGGCATCAGAAAGAAAATAGGACAGGCACCTCAGGGGGAAGGGAAGGGGGGGCACCTCAGCCACTTGAGTACACGACGCCAGATCCACGAGGGGACTCCATGACCACTGGGCCATCCTGGGGAGTGCTAAGCCACAGTCCAAACAGTCCATACAGTGGGTGGCCTGCCCACTGGGCCATCCTGGGGAGTGCAAAGCCACAGTCCATACAGTCCATACAGTGGGTGGCCTGCCCACTGGGCCATTCTGGGGAGTGCAAAGCCACAGTCCATACAGTCCATACAGTCCATACAGTGGGTGGCCTGCCCACTGGGCCATCCTGGGGAGTGCAAAGCCACTGTCCATACAGTCCATACAGTGGGTGGCCTGCCCACTGGGCCATCCTGGGGAGTGCAAAGCCACTGTCCATACAGTCCATACAGTGGGTGGCCTGCCCACTGGGCCATCCTGGGGAGTGCAAAGCCACTGTCCATACAGTCCATACAGTGGGTGGCCTGCCCACTGGGCCATCCTGGGGAGTGCAAAGCCACAGTCCAAACAGTCCATACAGTGGGTGGCCTGCCCACTGGGCCATCCTGGGGAGTGCAAAGCCACTGTCCATACAGTCCATACAGTGGGTGGCCTGCCCACTGGGCCATCCTGGGGAGTGCAAAGCCACAGTCCATACAGTCCATACAGTGGGTGGCCTGCCCACTGGGCCATCCTGGGGAGTGCAAAGCCACGGTCCATACAGTCCATAACAGACCCCACTGCCACTGGAGGAGGCAAGTTGGCCAGAGGACATCCTGCAGCCCTGCCCGAGATAGATCCTGCCCTGCCACGTCTGCCAAAGGGCCAGCGGTTCTTGCCTTGAAGGGCCCAGTTCAGCGGTTCTTGAGACGGCGGGGCCCAGCGGAGCGGTGCTTGAGACGGCGGGGCCCAGTTCAGCGGTTCTTGAGACGGCGGGGCCCAGTTCAGCGGTGCTTGAGACGGCGGGCCCAGTTCAGCGGTCCTTGCCTTGAAGGGCCCAGTTCAGCGGTTCTTGAGACGGCGGGGCCCAGTTCAGCGGTTCTTGAGACGGCGGGGCCCAGTTCAGCGGTTCTTGAGACGGCGGGGCCCAGCGGAGCGGTGCTTGAGACGGCGGGGCCCAGTTCAGCGGTTCTTGAGACGGCGGGGCCCAGCGGAGCGGTGCTTGAGACGGCGGGGCCCAGTTCAGCGGTTCTTGAGACGGCGGGGCCCAGCGGAGCGGTGCTTGAGACGGCGGGGCCCAGTTCAGCGGTCCTTGCCTTGAAGGGCCCAGTTCAGCGGTTCTTGAGACGGCGGGGCCCAGTTCAGCGGTGCTTGAGACGGCGGGGCCCAGTTCAGCGGTTCTTGAGACGGCGGGGCCCAGCGGAGCGGTGCTTGAGACGGCGGGGCCCAGTTCAGCGGTCCTTGCCTTGAAGGGCCCAGTTCAGCGGTTCTTGAGATGGCGGGGCCCAGTTCAGCGGTGCTTGAGACGGCGGGGCCCAGTTCAGCGGTGCTTGAGACGGCGGGGCCCAGTTCAGCGGTTCTTGAGACGGCGGGGCCCAGTTCAGCGGTGCTTGAGACGGCGGGGCCCAGTTCAGCGGTTCTTGAGACGGCGGGGCCCAGTTCAGCGGTGCTTGAGACGGCGGGGCCCAGTTCAGCGGTTCTTGAGACGGCGGGGCCCAGTTCAGCGGTGCTTGAGACGGCGGGGCCCAGTTCAGCGGTGCTTGAGACGGCAGGGCCCAGTTCAGCGGTTCTTGAGACGGCGGGGCCCAGTTCAGCGGTGCTTGAGACGGCGGGGCCCAGTTCAGCGGTTCTTGAGACGGCGGGGCCCAGTTCAGCGGTGCTTGAGACGGCGGGGCCCAGTTCAGCGGTTCTTGAGACGGCGGGGCCCAGTTCAGCGGTTCCTGAGATGGCGGGGCCCAGCGGAGCGGTTCTTGAGACGGCGGGGCCCAGCGGAGCGGTGCTTGATACGGCGGGGCCCAGTTCAGCGGTTCTTGAGACGGCGGCCGGTCTATGGCCAACTGCTCATTGCCTGGTGGTGCCCTCCTGGGCAGCGGGGATGGTGCTCCTTCAATGCCCACCTGGGCTGTGGGTGGTGGGGCCCTCCTGGCCAGCTGGGCTGGGTCCTCCCTGGGCAGCGGCTATGGGGGTGGTGGGCTCTCCCGAGGCAGCTGTGCCGGTTCCTCCCGGGGCAGCGGCTATGGGGGTTGTGGGCTCCTCCTGGGCAGCAGGCCTGCTGCCTGACCTCTCCGACTTGCTGCCCTTGCCCTCCTTAGTCGTGGGCCTGTGGCCCTTTCCTCCCTTTGGAGCTGTGGCTGGTGACTGTCTCTGGGTGGTGTCCGGGGGGGATGTAGAAGGCGGGCTCCTGCGGCGCCCCTTCCGCCTTCTGCTCCTCTTCCCAGGGGGTGGGCTGGCTGTCCCCTTGCTGCTGGGCGAAGATCCAGACATGCGGGCTGGCGGGCTCCAATACCCCTGCACCCTTGTCAAGGGGGCTGCAGGGCTGGTGGTGGCTGAGGTGCTCTTCTTACCCCGACGAGAAGGAGGGGGGGGCTCAGGGTCAGGAAAGAAGTTAGTAGTGGCGAGGAAGAGTTTCTTGGGACAATGGAGAGTGGTAGGTACAGTGGGAATGGGAGTGGAGGGAGAGGATGTGGTTGTAGGTGAGTCACGTTTGCTGTCTTTGGGTGCAGGTGCAGGAGGGATAGGCTGTCGTGAGGTGGATGGCTGTTGGGTGGGTGGGTGGCTGCGTTTGTGTGGTGTGGAAGAGGGGGTGACAGACACAGTGGGAGAGGACACAGGGGACGTGTAAATGGCAGTGGGGGTGGTGACTGCACGTGTGCGGACTGGAGTGGAGGGTGTGCTGGTGATGGAAACACTGGCTGATGGTGAGGTGAATGGAGGTGTGAGTGTAGACGTCACAGGGAGGGAGGAGGGAGACGAGGAGGTGGGGGTCACAGAGGTGGTAGTGACTGTTGGCATGTCTGCATCGGAATGTTGCGTTTGTGAATGTCTGCGTGATCTGTGGTGCTTATGTTTGGATGAGCTTCTCTTGGGTGTTGAGGTGTGTGCAGGCTGGTCTGATGGTGTGGGTGGGACAGGCAGAGGAACAGGAGACTGGGAGGAGGGAGTTAGTAGAGGGAGGCAGGAGACAGGGACAATGGCTGCCGTCAGTGCTGAGGCCAGAGCCTGGAACGATCGCTGATGGGCAGCCTGACCCGAATGAATGCCCTCCAGGTACGCATTGCTGCGATGAACCTCCCTCTCCACCCCCTGGATGGCATTCAAAAGGGTAGTCTGCCCAACAATGAGCGTTCGGAGGAGGTCAATGACCTCCTCACTGAGGGCAGCGGGGGTAACAGGGGCAGGGCCTGAGGTGCCTGGGGCGAAGGAGATGCCCGGCTTCCTGGCAGAGCGGGCACGGGGCGAACGCTGAGGGGCTGCTGGGAGGGCGGAGATGGTGCGCTGGGTGGCGGCTGTACCTGTAATGGCGGGGGGCACGGATGGTGCCACCCCCGCAAGGGAGCCCCCTTCCGAGGACGTGTCCGTGTCGCTGCAGGGTCCAGTTGTCCCCGTCGTGGAGCTCCCCTCGCCCTCCGTCTCACTGGTCTAGTCTGACTCTGTGGCATGGCCCTCCTGGGCCATGTGAGATGCAGCTCCCTCCTGCCCCGATGCCACTTCTCCTCCGCCTGATGATGCTGATGCACACAAGCACAGAAAGACAAACAAAAAGGGGGGGGGAGAGAGAAATAAAGGGATATTGAGTAGATGGATCTCCGGTACAGTTAGCGGACATGACAGACACAGATGCCCCCTGCACTAAGTTGCGCACTTGTGGTCCGCTACGCATTCCGTGGAACATGCCCTACACGCCTAGATTTGACAACTGCACCCATGGATGACACGGCCCAGGGATGGCTGTACTGACAAACTACTGAGGGTGGTGGCTGGGGACACAGGGGCTTACGGGGGTGCCTAGCCTACAGATATCGCCCTGGCCTAGGGGGACCCCCAGCCCTCCTCCCCCACCCAGACACCTCCACTGCGCGACAACAGAGTAGATAATGCTTGTACTCACCCCCTTGTGTCTGCTGTGCTGCCCTCACGCGCCCATCCAAATCAGGGTAGGCCACCGCCAGGATCCGGAACATCAGGGGGCTCAGTTGACGGCAGGCACCCCGCCTACGTTGGGAGGCCATCCCCAGCAGAGACTCGGCGGTCTTCTTGGTCCCGCGGCGGATGTCCTCCCACCTCTTGCGGCAGTGGGTGCCCCGTCGATGGTGGACCCCCAGGGTCCGGACTTCCTTGGCGATGGCACGCCAAATCCCGATCTTCTCATGGGCGCGGACCTATGTGACACGTACAGGGAGGGAGAAATACCACGTTCAAGTTTGTCAGCATTTTCCTTGCCAGTGGCCCAACGCCCCCCATCCCCGCCATGCCCCCCGCCATGCCCCCCGCCAGGCCCAACATGCCCCCCATCCCCGCCATGCCCCCCGCCATGCCCTCCGCCAGGCCCAACATGCCCCCCATCCCCGCCATGCCCCCCGCCATGCCCTCCGCCAGGCCCAACATGCCCCCCATCCCCGCCAGGCCCCCCGCCATGCCCCCCGCCAGGCCCAACATGCCCCCCATCCCCGCCAGGCCCCCCACCATGCCCCCCGCCAGCCCCAACATGCCCCCCATCCCCGCCAGGCCCCCCGCCATGCCCCCCGCCAGCCCCAACATGCCCCCCATCCCCGCCAGGCCCCCCGCCATGCCCCCCGCCAGGCCCAACATGCCCCCCATCCCCGCCAGGCCCCCCGCCATGCCCCCCGCCAGCCCCAACATGCCCCCCATCCCCGCCATGCCCCCCGCCATGCCCCCCGCCAGGCCCAACATGCCCCCCATCCCCGCCAGGCCCCCAAGCCAGCCAGTGGCCCCAAATCCAGATTGAATTAAACTCACTTGTTGGTCTGAAGGACCGTAGAGTAGCGCATACTGGGGGAGGACCCCATCCACAAGTTTCTCCAACTCCTCTCCAGTGAAGGCAGGAGCCCTTTCCCCAGGCGCAGCAGCCATTGTCCCTTCCAGACCGAGGTCACAGCAACACTTGCAGTATAGGTCCTCTCCTGTGAAAGTTCAAGTCGCAAGTGGATAAGTAGATAGAAAATGGCGGTCACGTCCGTGGTGGTGCGTACCGCGGCGGTGCGTCCCGCCACCGCCGGCGCCCTTCGCCATTGGCTCCTGAAACCCATAGGCTTCAATGTTAACCAATGCGGCTTCGCGCCGCGGTCTTCGCCCGCCGCCCGCCGCGGTGTGCCACGCCAGCGCATTGACCTCACATCCCATTGTCACACTTTACAGGTCAGGCAGCCGCCATTTCCAGGGCCCACATGGCTCAATTTCAACTGCGTCACACAGGCCTAGGCCTTGCATAGCCACTCAGACACGCCATTCACTGCATAGAGAATCGTTTACTGTGCTAGCTGTGAGTACGTACCTGTGGGTTGCTTGACTGTGTGCTCCATGTTGTCCTTCCTAGGCACCGTCCGCTGGGTTGGGCGAGGAGACGGATGAATCCTCCCGTGTACCGACCGCTGGTGGACCTGTCGACAATGGAAGAACGCCACATTATCCTGACCTACCGTCTTAACCGTGCCACTATCCATGAACTGTGTGCCCAGCTGGAGCCCGACCTGATGTCCCCCATCCGCCAACCCACAGGGATTCCCCCTCTGGTGCAGGTCATGTCAGTACTCCATTTCTTGGCAAGTGGGTCATTTCAGACAACAGTGGGAATTGCTTCTGGGATGTCTCAGCCCATGTTTTCGAAGGTGTTATCCAGAGTGTTGTCTGCCCTGATGAAATCCGTGAGGAGCTACATCATTTTCCCTGAGGTGGGCGAATTGGCTACAGTGAAGGGTGATTTCTACGCCCTTGGACATATTCCCAACGTCATTGGTGCCATTGATGGGACCCATGTGGCTTTGGTTCCCCCAAGAGACAGGGAGCAGGTGTACAGGAACAGAAAAAGTTACCATTCAATGAACATCCAGGTGGTGTGTTTGGCTGACCAGTACATCTCGCATGTAAATGCCAAATTCCCAGGGTCAGTGCATGATGCCTACATCCTAAGGAATAGCAGCATCCCTTACGTGATGGACCAGCTACAGAGACACCGTGTATGGCTAGTGGGGGACTCTGGGTACCCCAACCTGTCATGGCTACTGACCCCAGTAAGGAATCCCCGGACCAGGGCAGAGGAACGGTACAATGAGGCCCATGGGCGTACTAGGAGGGTGATCGAACGCACCTTTGGCCTCCTAAAGGCCAGGTTTCGGTGCCTGCATATGACAGGTGGATCCCTAATGTACTCACCTAAGAAGGTGTGTCACATCATCGTGGCCTGCTGCATGCTTCACAACCTGGCTTTGCGCCGCCAGGTGCCTTTCCTGCAGGAGGATGGTCGAGACGGTGGTGTTGTGGCAGCTGTGGAACCTGAGGAGAGTGACGAGGAGGAAGACGACGGGGCTGAAACAGACAACAGGGACAGAATCATTGAACAGTACTTCCAATAGGACACAGGTAACATTTCAAAGATAATTTAGTAAATGTGAACTACTCTCCTGCATCTCTGCTGCCTGTCTATTTGCCCCAGTGTATGATGACTGAGTTGTGGCTTTTCCCTCCCTATTTCAGATCTGGGGTCCCCACTACGAGTCCTGTGCTTCGTTTCCCCATGGACTACAGCTTTGTGGCAGCTGTTTGTTGACTTCACCATGTACAAGGACATATTTGCACTGTCATGTCAATTACAATATATTGAAATCACAGCCAGACTCCAGATAGTTTTGTGCAAAATAGGTGTTTATTTAAGTGCTCAAAATGGGATGGGTGGTTTCAAGTGGGTGGGGGCTATGGTGAAGGAATGTCCATGGCAGAGTCCAGAGTAACAGTCACACAGGTGCATTGTCCAGAGGCCTGTGGAGAGATGGAGTATGGGCAGTTAAAGGATGGACAGGGTGACAATGTGGGACAGTGGGATGACATCAGGTGGTATCCATTGCTGGCGGGGGTCTTGACATCCTACTCTGTCTTCTTGCGAGATCTCAGGGCCCTCTTGCGGGGTGGTTCTTCTCCTGCAGGAGGTGGGGGTCTGGTGGGCTGCTGCTGTGCGGGGGCCTCCTGTCCACTAGCGCCGGCGGAGGTGGTTGGCTGTTCTTGGTCCAGGCTAGTGGCAGGGGCCCTTGGGTGTTGTTGAGTGTCCGCCCTGGTGTTGACGAGGTCCTGCAGCAGCCCTACCATGGTAACCAGGGTGGTGTTGATGGCTCTGATGTCCTCCCTGTACCCCCGATAGTGTTCCTCCTGCAGTATCTGGATCTCCTGGAACCGGGCCAGTACCGTCGCCATCGTCTCCTGGGAGCGGTTGTATGCTCCCATGATGGTGGTGAGGACCTCGTGGAGAGTGGGTTCCCTGGGCCCGTCCCCCCCCTGTCGCACAGCTGCCCTCCGAGTTGCCCTGTTTCCCTGGGCCTCTGCCCCCTGGCCGGTGTGCCCACTACCACTGCCCCCAGGTCCCTGTTGTTGTTGGGGTGGTGGGTTATCCTGGGTGCCCTGTAGTGGTAGACACACCGCAGATTGACGCGCCCTGGAGACAGAGGCATGGGCCCGCTGGGTGGGAGCTGTGCTGGTGTTCCCTGAGGGGTTTGGGTCTGTAGTGGCCTGGGCCTGTGTGAGGGGAACCGACTGTCCAGAGGTCCACGATGGTCCGGGCTGGTCATCGGTGTCCAGGTCGACAGAGCTGCTGTCATCGCTGACGGCCTCTTGGGTGGGGGGTGTGGAGAATTCTGGCCCCTCCGCCGCGGTGTGTTGACGGTCGGGTCCTGCAGGGGTATAGAGGTATGGTTATAGTTTCAATGTGTGGCATATGGGTGTATCTATGGGTTCTCGTGTCCCCAAGTGCTGGCATTCGTGTGTGGGGGCTTTGGTGAGGGTGGCTTGTGGGGGGGATGTGTATATGCATTGGGCATGCTTTGGTGATGGGTGTCCATGCTTAGTGGACGCATGCAGGCCTAGGTTTTGGGATGTGTGGGTTGTGATGGTGAGACATTGGCGGGGAATAGGTGTGCTGGGGGTGGGGGTGAGGATGGTGGTGGGGGTGAGGGTGGGGGTGAGGATGGGGGTGGGGGTGAGGGTGGGGTTCGAGGATGGGGGTGAGGGTTGGGGTATGATTTGGCATGCAGGTGGGGGGGAAGCAGTAGTGAAGCTTCAACTTACCAGTATCCATTCCTCCGCCGACTCCTGCGAGGCCGTCAGGATGCAGGATGTTCAAGACTTCCTCCTCCCATGATGTGAATTGTGGGGGTTGAGGTGGGGGTCCTCCGCCAGTCTTCTGCACGGCGATGTTGTGCCTGGATACCATGGAACGCACCTTCCCCCGTAGGTCGTTCCATCGCTTCCTGATGTCTTCCCGATTTCTGGGGTGCTGTCCCACAGCGTTTACCCTGTCGACAATCCTCTGCCATAGCTCCGTCCTCCGGGCAATGCTGGTGTATTGTATCTGTGTGCCGAACAGCTGGGGCTCTACCCGAACGATTTCCTCCACCATGACCCTGAGTTCTTCGTCTGTGAAGCGGGGTTGTCTTTGGGGTGCCATGGGGTGGTGTGTATGATGTGTGGGGTGGAGTATGTGTAGTTAGGTGTGTTGAGTGTGGTGGTGTGTGTTGTTTTGTGTGTGGATAGTGTGTGGGTGATGGTGTTGAGTGGCTGTGGCTGCTAGTTTGTGGATGCTGGTGTCTCGCTCTGGCCTTCTTTCAGAATTTTGTGGCGTAGGGGTTTGTGGGTGATGTGGGTGTGTGTTTTATATTGTATTGTGTGTGTGGGAGTGGTGTGTGTATGTGTATCAGGTGTGTGGGATTCAAATCGTCCAATGTGGCTGAGTTTTGTTCGTTTGTGTGTATTCTGACCGCGGCGGTGTGTCCCGCCAATGGAATACCGCGTTTGAATGACCGCCGCGTGGATTCGTGGGTCGTAATGGCATGGGCGTATTTCTGTTGGCGTGGCGGTGGAGGTTTTGTCACCTCCACCTTTCCGCCGACCGCTGGTCTGGCGGTCGGTTGTGGCTGTCGGATTTTCGGAGGTTTGCCTTCTGCGGGTCAGAATGACCGTGGCGGGTTTCCGCGGCCGCGGCGGTGTTATGGCGGTCTTCTGACCGGCGGTAAGTGCATTTTACCGCCGGGGTCAGAATGACCACCATAGTAATGTGGTTTATATGTCCTGACAGTGAAATACTGCCAACTTCGTTTTTCACTGTTGCAAGGCCTGTCTCTCTCATAGGATAATATGGGGGCTACCTTTAAATATGATTAAAGTGTAGATTCCCCTAGAGAGTAGACGGACATGTGGAGTTTGGGGTCCCTGAACTCACAATTTAAAAATACATCTTTTAGTAAAGTTGATTTTAAGATTGTGCGTTTGAAAATGCCACTTTTAGAAAGTGAGCATTTTCTTGCTTAAACCATTCTGTGACTCTGCCTTGTTTGTGGATTCCCTGTCTGGGTCAGTTTGACAGTTGGGTTGTTTTTCACCCCACACTAGACAGTGACACAAAGGGAGCTGGGGTGTAACCTGCATTTCCTGATTAGCCATCTCTGCTAGGAGGGAGGGGTGGAGTGGTCACTCTCATCTGAAAGGACTGTGCCTGCCTCTGACAATGCAGACTCCAACCCCCTGGTGTGTGTCTGAGGCCTTGCCTGGGCAAGGCAGGATTTCACAAGTAGGTGTGAGTCCCCTTTGAAAAAAGGTGACTTCAAAGACTAAAATGGGTATAAGAAGGGCACCCAAATCTACAGACTTTAGAAACACTTCTGGAACCAAGAGGAACCTCTGCCTGGAGAAGAGCTGATAGCTGAGGAAGAAGTGCTGCCCTGCCTGTGACTGTGCTTTGTGGAGCTTTCCTGCAGTGCTGCTTCTGCCAGAGTAAGAGGGCAAAGACTGGACTTTGTGTGCCTTCCATCTTGTGAAGAAATCTCCAAGGGCTTGAGTTAGAGCTTGCCTCCTGTTGTTTGAAGTCTCAGGGACAGCAAAGACTTCTCTCTGCCAGCACCTGGAGTCTCTGGAGAGACTCCTGCTCTGACAAGTGGTGCCCTATCCAGTCCCTGGGCCCTTGAAAGGAAAGCTGGTGGAAATCGACTTCGGACGACTCCGGACCGACGCCGCTGCTGAATCCGGTGATGCCGCCTGCACCCGACGCCGTAACCTTCGCTGGAACGCGACGCTCTTCGCAGGCCCGATGCCGCTGCAGCCCCGCTGAAGTCCGCGACTCCGTGGAAGTCGCCGTACCACGTCGTGACCGACGCCGCTCGAAGTGCGCAGATTCAACGTTTTGCACAGACGCCGCGATCCCCGACTTCGCTCATCGGCTTGTTTTCACTCTTCACCAAAGGTACTGTACTTGGGGGTCTACACGACTCCGTGTCAGGCACCGCTGGTGTCGGCTTGTTGGGAACGACTTCGTCACGACGCCGTGTTAACATCTCATCGAAGCATTTTTGTTTCTAAGCGCTATTTTTTTAGTTTAATCTTTAAAAATTCATTACTTGACTTGTGTATGTTGGATTTTTGTCGTTTTGGTCTTGTTTTGTTTAGATAAATATTTCCTATTTTTCGAAACTGGTGTTGTGTCATTTTGTAGTATTTTCATTAAGTTACTGTGTGTGTTGGTACAAATACTTTACACCTAGCACTCTGAAGTTAAGCCTACTGCTCTGCCAAGCTACCAAGGGGGTAAGCAGGGGTTAGCTGAGGGTGATTCTCTTTCACCCTGACTAGAGTAAGGGTCCTTGCTTGAACAGGGGGTAACCTGACTGTCAACCAAAGACCCCATTTCTAACAGACATCATACGGAGGCTCCCTCGGCAGGAGACAAATCACAACAGAAATGTCACAGGGCAGATGTCATTAAGGTAGAAATCGAGGTCTACCCAACAGTATAGTCAGTATTCCAATCTGCAATAGAGTATGATCGAGAGTACCATCAGGATGTCAGTCATGGTGTCATACAATGCACACATACAGGTAATAGACGTCAGGCTCATGGTATACTAGCAACAAAGCAGGGGCATCCAGATTGGACCTCTATATCACCTGGTACAGGTTCTTCAGATACCCATACCATAGCTACATATTCACATATCCCTTGGAACACACAAAGAACATCACGGAGCAACCCAGTGCTTCAACCATACACTAACAGGGCCCCATGCCTGTAGGATTGTCCCTCACCTATGTCAGTATACAGTTACCTCCACCTTGGACAGCAAAATCAGAACCCAAACACAGCTAGGTCTCAGGGCCATCACAGAGTACTCCATCCATTGTGAAGCCAGAGGCCATGATTCAAACATCACACATGGGCAACAAACATCAACATACACATAATACACCATTTTACATCCCCCCAACTCCACTGGTAATGAAAAGGACTTAGCAGTTACAACCACACCTTTATGAAGGAGGTACTAACAAGGTACCATCCCACTTAAACTAAATCCATATAACCAGGTATCTATCAGGTACACCTCTCATGTCTGACAGCAATTGCCATTGGATACTGTCAATGAATACCTCAAGCCTAGGTTGCAGTGCCAAACAGGAAAGAGCAAATTCAGTGAGTGGAAGGAAAAGAGGATATGAGATTGCAGGAAACATACCTCAATTCTGAGAAGTTCATAACAGAAGTGTATGTAAGTATCTAAAGTAACAAAACATGAAATAGCAGAAGATACAGTACTGTACACATTACCACCTATCACTCTGCAAACACAACTCACACATAGGCATTAGAGCTCATGACACCCCCACTGATGAAGCAAGTAAGGAGGTGTAATGGCAGCCATCTACTTCAAGTTGTGCACATTCATCAAATTGAAAGGTCCACTTCACATACCTGTATGTCAGTTGAAGTACTGATTGATGAGATCTTCCCTAGAGTCACCTGCTCCTTCATCCTCTGGCTCTTCATCACTTGGCATTTCAGCATTTCAAACCACTGGTCCAGCTTGCTCCCTCTCATCTGCTGTCAATGGTATCTGACATTTCAGGGCTAGAATGTGGAGCATGCAGCATGCAATGATTATTTGGGATACCTTGTGGGACGAGTAGAGTGGGGCTCCTCCAGATAGGCCCAGGCACCTGAATCTTGCCTTCAGGGGCCCAAATGTTCACTCTATGACATGCCTTGTCCTCCAGTGGGCTTCATTGTAACGGGTTCCCTGTCGTGGCTGTGTACCTCACTGGTGTCAACAGCCAAGGACGATTAGGATAGTCTGAGTAACCTGTGAACACAATGGTTCAACATCTCAAATTTTGTATTTGGGACTAGCTAGATTGTGATGAAAGGAGACATAACACACAAACACATACTACAATGAAAACTTACCAACCAGCTAGGCCTGCTCCCTTTGTAGTTGTGCCATTAGATGTGGGACATTTCTGTTTTGCATGATGTAGGAACCATGCACAGATCCTGGATACTTGACTGTGACTTGTGAGATGTACTGGTCTGCCAGACACACCACCTGTACACTGATTGAGTGGTAGTTCTTACTGTTCCTATACACCTGTTCATTGGCACTGGGAGGAACCAGGGTTGCATGGGTGCCATCAATGGCCCCTACCACATGAGGAATGTGTCCCATCTCATAAAAGCCTGCCTTCACATAGGTCAAATCCACTCATTGGGGAAACTTGATGTAGTAGTCCAGGTGTTTCAACAATGCACACAGTACATCCCTTAAAACGAGAGTAAACATGGACTGAGACATCCCTGCTGTTTAGGCAACTGAAAGGAGCCTGTGGCAAGGAAGTATAGCACTGCCAAGACTTGAACGATGGGAGGTATGCCATAGGGATTGCGAATTGTAGGCATGAGATCTGGCTCCACCTGAGTACAAAGACCCATGATGGTCTGACGATTCAAATGATATGTCTGGATGACATGCCTTTCTTCCATGGTGTCCAGGTCTACTTGTGGATGGTACACTGGTGGTAGCCTCACTCTCCTCATGGCAGGATAACTGTTGAGAGAAGTGAAAAACCAATGAGATTTGCAGTATACACACATGTACACTTTGTATATCACCTCACACCTAACATCTGTAGAGGATGCCTAGCATTTCAGACATGTACAGTACAGCCCATAGTTATGCTCTGAATTCACCCTCATTGCTGCACATTGGCAACCATATAAATGGAATTGTACAAATTAAACTAATGTCAGTGTATATGTGTGTAAGACTTTGCTGCCCTGCACCATCCACACATATGTTTTGTAGTTGAACAAAATCTACCCCTGAGCTATGAACCTCTAAGTAGGTTTGCATAGTTCTCACCATATATACACCCTCAACACGCCATTTTGTAATGTTTTGGACAATATGTTGCACAAACATGATGGCACTACATATGGATATACAGCATTTTGGGGGAGTAGGTGAATGACGTGAATTAGTAAACACATCTTTCGATGAAATGTGCCCAATATGGCAGGTGCCTGTCCTACTGTAGTGGACAGTTGGAATTGACCTAAGTCCACCGGCAGAAGTCGTCATGGTGGTAGGCAGTTGCAACCGCCATGCAACTTGCCGTTGGTTAACATTGATTCCTTTGGCAGACTTGGGCCACTGGCGATTACCACTGGTGGTGACGGTCCTGTACGTGGCGGCTGTGACCATCATTTTCTGCAGTATTGCTCACTTGACTCCTAACACTGTTACCGGCAAGACCTCCATGATGTGAGCTGCAGTGTACTGCCTCTGGGAGCCATCGTGCCATGTCCTGCAGGTGATAGGGCCCCTGCCTTCACCCTGAAAGAACTTGAAAGGCAGGTGGAGAAGGTTCTACCCCTGTATGAACAGCTGTATGGGGCACCAGAGGAGCAGGTGAGTCCAATGGCCTAGCCACGTGTGATAGGTGTTGTGTGTGACATTGCCTCGAGCATTTGTGAACTTGTGAGGGTGTTGATGCATGCAGATGGCTTATTGTGAAGGCGTGTGGGCAGAGAGAAGGGCATGTGTGTCTCCTTACTGTGACTGATGTTCACTGATCATTCCTATAGGTATGGTGCATGTGTACATGACTTTCTCCTTTTGTCTGTGTCATCCATGCAGGTCAATGCCCATCAGAAGAAGGGGATTTGGCATGCCAGTGACAAGTAAGAACAGACCCTGGGGGTCCACAGCTGGCGGAGCACCCTTTGCAGAAAGCAGTGGGAGGACCTGAGATGCTGGGCACAGAAGACCGCAGAGGCCCAGCTAGGGATGTCCTCCTAACGAGGGAGGGGTGCCTGTTTGACCCTGATCCCCCTAATGGCCTGCATATTGGTGGTGGCCTTCCCTCAGGTCGATAGGTGTTTGAGGACAGCACAGCAACTACAAGGGGGTAAGTACTGACTGTACCCTTCGTACTTCGCTCTGGCAGTTTGTTGTTTGCTATCACACTTAGCAGCTGTGACAATGTAGGAGGTGCTATATTATGTTGACTACTGAAAGTAAATAGTACTCATTTTGCCTGCTAAGAGATGGAGATCTGGCCTTAGGCCTGTGCATGTGTAGGTTTAGATCACCTGTGTCAAGGTAAATTTATGACTGCATGTGGAGATGCACAATAGACAGTGCCACATGTGTGACTCCACCCAGCCATATACATGTATGCTGCTGTTGCATCGTACCGATCTAGTATTTCCGGTCCATTAATCAGAATGTTTTCATATGTAGCTCTAAGGTGTCAGACCACTCCCATCTGTGTAGATCAGCTGTATTTGCTACAGAGTGCCTGACATATTTGGTACAGGGCCTAGTTACTTTTTGTCCTGGTACAGATATAGAATCCATGTGAGTCTGGCTTCTCAATCAGTCAACAGATATGGGCAGCATTGGGCTGTACATATGGGTTTGTGGAGGTGCGCCCATTGTCCCTTCATATGCATACTATGAGTAATGTGAAGGTTGTAATCGAAAGACATCCAACTATGGGTGTCTGACATTGTGGCCCATATTTATACTTTTTGACGCTAAACTGCGCTAACGCAGTTTAGCGTCAAAAAGTTTTGCGCCGGCTAACGCCATTCTGAAGCGCCATGCGGGCGCCGTATTTATTGAATGGCGTTAGCCGGCGCAAGCAGACCGGCGCTGCCTGGTGTGCGCGAGAAAAACCACGTACACCAGGCAGCGCCGGCGTAGGGGGAAAATGGCGCATGGGCGTCTTAAAATGGGGCAAGTCAGGTTACGTCGAAAAAATCGTCGTAACCCGACTTGCGCCATTTATTTTCGACGCCCATCCCCCATCAACATGACTCCTATCATTGTAAAGATAGGAGTCATGCCCCCTTGCCCAATGGCCATGCCCAGGGGACTTCTGTCCCCTGGGCATGGTCATTGGGCATAGTGGCATGTAGGGGGGCACAAATCAGGCCCCCCTATGCCAAAAAAAATTATTAAAAAAAAATAAAAAAATACTTACCTGAATGTCCCTGGGGTGGGTCCCTCCAGCCTTGGGTGTCCTCCTGGGGTGGGCAAGGGTGGCAGGGGGGGTCCCTGGGGGCAGGGGAGGGCACTCTGGGCTCATTTTGAGCCCACTTGTCCCTTAACGCCATGCCTGACCCAGGCGTTAAAAAGCGGCGCAAATGCGCCGTTTTTAGCCACGCCCACTCCCGGGCGTCTCTTTTGCCCGGGAGTATAAATACCACGTAAAGGCCTGGGAGTCATTTTTTAGACGGGAACGCCTCCCTTGCATATCATTAACGCAAGGAAGGGGTTCACGCTAAAAAATGACGCACATTCCGGGAACTTTGGCGCTATTCGCCTCTAACGCCATAGTATAAATATGGCGTTAGTTGGCGTTAGTTTAGCGTCGAATTTGCGTCGAAAAAAACGACGCAAATTCGGCGCAAACGGAGTATAAATACGGCCCTGTGTATTTGGCATTATCATGCATTTCCATGCAATTGACATTTAGGCAATTCACTATAATCCAAATGCATTTGCCTTAGAGGAGGCAAGTGATTAGGCTGTCCTACCCTTTGACAATGTGCAATGTCCATGCAATATGTGCCAATTGCCTACCAATACTAGTGCAACATATGGTATTAGCCACCTACATCATGACACAATGGTTACTTGGGGCAGATCCTGTTGAGTGGGACAATCATTGTTTCCCTTAGCCTAGCTGATGAGGACAGGTTGGACAGCCTTTGGTTTTGGGTCACTTCGTACTTTGATATGTCATGGTTTGTCTGTACTACTAATTGTCATACAGGTGCTGTTGTTGTGGGATATGTTGTATGTGTAATAGGAGTCATGTAGGACCATGTACACATCATGTCTGCATGTATTTTCAGTGTGATATGTGTGTTGTTTGGACTTAGGTACAGGTAATCACATCAGGATTGGTGTGAGTGATGTTGGCTTACTAATGTTGTCATGTCGTGGCTCTGTATCTGCATGTCAGGTGGAATGTCATGTGCCCTATTAGGAATTAGTTGGCTGTCCTTTGTTTAGTTGTTGTTACACTGGTTTCTGTGATTGTCAGTGGATGCCTCATGTGTGCTAGGAAGTCCATTGTTGCTGTACATGCATGTATGGTGTGGTGTTGAGTATCTGTGTTTTGTTACTGCAGCTATTCCTCTAGGATTTGGTACATGTAGTGACATAGCTCTTCTCCAGACATGGATTCTAAAAATCAAATGGCTCCTGTATTGGACTGCCACATGTTGTGTCCTCATTAGAGATTGTGTCCATTGTGTAATAGATGAACATAGGGTTAAGCTAGGCATGTGATTGAAATGGAAGGTGCTGTGTAGATTGTGAACAGAGTTGTCTTTACTTGTATGGAACATTACTAATGGACATGGACTGGTCAGGTGTTGAATCGGAACATGCATGATATTCTGTTATCAGTCAACTGCTGTTCCTAAAGCTGACAGGAGTATGGAGAGAAATGACCAGGATTAGGACGGTGTATCTGCTTTAGCCAGGGCATGATGAGCATACTGACATAGGTTTACAGGTGAAGTGGTGGAAAGCTCCAGTAGTGCTACCTTACATGGATTCTGGTGTCGGTGAGAGATTTGGCATGAAGGGGTGGATAGAAGTAACATGTTGTGACATGATTTAGGATATGTGGTATTCTATATGGGATTCCCTAGCCAGGAGATGTATACCTACAGTTGTTGTAATGTGTGTATGTGAAGAATGTGATGACCCTCTCTCCCTCCCACGCCCTCTCACCGTCCCTCTCTCTCTGTTTGTGTGCATCAGCATTGGCTGGTGAAGGAGATGGGGCACAGGCGAGTGGGGATGCTGCCAGCCATGGGACCCAGAGTGCTGAGACCACCGACAGCGAGGGACCCACGGGCCCGGAGGGCGAGGGGAGTGCCACGCAAGAGATAGGATCTTCTGCTTCATCATCTTCTGAATCTTCCTCCAGTGGATACTCCCTTGTGGTGGAGGACCCTTCTGGGACCACCCGGGCACCGTCTTTGTCCACCACCCCCTTACTACCACTGCCCTCATTGTAGCTCCCCACCCGGTTGTCTGTGCCAGCTCACCCAAGAGGGTGGGTGGCTCCTTTGCAGCCCACCCCTCTGCCACTGCCCCAGTCAGCCCTGCTGCCCTCAGTGAGGAGGCTATTGACCTTCTGAGGTCCATCCATGTGGGTGAGTCGACCATTGTGAATGCCATCCAGGGACTGGCAACTCAAGTACAGGAAAGTAATTAGTTCCTGGAGGGCATTCACGATGTACTGGCTGGCCTACAGAGATCCTTTCAGGCTCTTGCCTCCACACTGATGCCAGCTAGTCACTCTTTGTCTTCTGTCTCCCTTCCACCTTCCCCTTCCCAATCCCAAGCCCCTCTTCCCCAACCCAGTCAAAGCACACAAACAGACAAGCATGCATCCACCTCAACATCGAAGGGTAGCGCTGACAAACACAAACACCACCGGCATGCACACAAATAACACCCACCTGCAGACACACCAACAATCACTACCTGCACTGACACCCACACCACCCCCAGCATCACATACACAGCACCTGACACAACTGCAGTCACCACAACAACATTTACCGATACAGCCACAACACCTATTGTACCCACAATCAGCACAATAGTAGACCCTCAGACATCCACCCCAGTCACCACCTCCGCAGCCACCACAACCACAGACACACCTACATGCAGCACATCCACCATGCCTACAGTCCCCACCCCAACAGATAGTCGCCCATCCACCATGGCATCTCCCAGCACCTCCACCCCCCTCCTCCCAAAACACATAAACGCCAACACTCACCCACCCAACAGACACCCAGCACCCACAAGCATACCTCGCTGTCACAGTGTCCTTTCCTTGGGATATGCACGCAGCCGAACAAAAGGCCCACCTTATGGCGTCACCAACTCAGAAAGCTATTATAGCTCAGAGTTATGGTGAAGCAAGTCAGGGGGAAGGGAATTAGGGTAGGGAACAGCAGGGAGAGAGATCTGAAAAGGAAAAAATGGTTAAGCATGTATGTATAAACTTGTTCATAACAGCATTAACAGTCTATTATACACTTAGACTAAGGCATCTCCGTGAATGCAAGAGTTGAGACCATTATGGAATAGACAAAGGCGTCTCCGTGAATGCAAGTGTTGAGACCCTTATGGAATAGACAAAGGCGTCTCCATGGATGGAAGTGTTGAGACCATTATGGAATAAACAAAGGCGTCTCCGTGGATGCAAGAGTTGAAACCCTTATGGCATAGACAAAGGCGTCTCCGTGAACGCAAATGTTGAGACCCTTATGGAATAGACAAAGGCGTCTCCATGAATGCAAGTGTTGACCCTTATGGAATATACAAAGGCGTCTCCATGGATGTAAGAGTTGACACCCTTATGGAATAGACAAAGGTGTCTCCGTGGGTGCAAGAGTTGAGACCCTTATGGAATAGACAAAGGCGTCTCCGTGAATGCAAGTGTTGGTAGAATCATGATCCTTCAGAATGTCATGAGCCTTAGACCAAGCAGGGCGTGGCCCTTCTCTGAATCATGGAACTAGAACAATTAGTAAAATCATGATACCTCAGGATGGCATGAGCTCTAGGCAAAAAACTGGGTGTGGCCCTTCTCTGAATCATGGAACAAGAACAATTGGAAGAATCATGATACTTCAGGATGTCATGAGCATTGGACAAAACTGGGCGTGGCCCTTCTCTGAACCATGGAACAAGAACGAACTGAGACCTCTGAACCTTGAGAAGGCAAGAGCTTGGACCATGGACATACTCTGAATCATCAATCATGCAACTACTATGCATTCATAAACGTTTGGTTTCAGCCTAGCAATTCGCAAAGACTTCCTGTGAACTGAAGCGCTTTGAATGTCGTGCCAAGTGCGCTTTACTCCTGTGAACTGAAGTGCTTTGAATACCATGCCAAGTGCGCTTTACTCCTGTGAACTGAAGCACTTTGATTGCTATGCGAAGGGCACTTTACTTCCTGTAAACTGAAGCACTTTGAATGTCGTGCCAAGTGCGCTCTTTGAATGTCATGCCAAGTGCGCTTTACTCCTGTGAACTGAAGCGGTTTGAATACCATGCCAAGTGCGCTTTCTTCCTGTGAACTGAAGCGCTTTGAGTGTCGTGCCCGGGTCGGTTTACCAATGTGGCCTGAAACGCTTTGCTCGTTATGCTAAGTGGTGCTTTACCTTTTGGAAATAACGACTTCCTTCAAACTTGGATTCAGCAAAGCCTTACCGCTTTGAGTACGACCTACTCGTTTTTGAATGCACCATGGAAACAAGGATACTTCGGTTGGATGACACTCTACCATTCAGGAACTCTGCTCTTCTCCAGTGAAACCCCCACGAGGGCTGGCTGCATCGAAGTCTTCAAAATAGTGAGCAGCGTGCTTGAGTGTGGCTGGGCTTTATATGCCTGCCACACCCCAAGATGGCTGCTGCCCCTAAAAACATGGGAATTGTAGTCCCTTCATGGAATAGCACTGATAAGTGCATCTTGTCCACCAATGACCTGAACCTGCTGCTCCATGAGCTTTGCCACAGGGCAGACGACGTTGATGGCCACCTTTGGAGCAAGAGGGGATGACAAGTGGTGCGCAGAAAGCATCGCAGAGCCACGCAGCGGAGTTTTGGGCGGGACCTGGACCACGCATGGTTCTATTCCTGACACTCGCACACACATGCACCCAAGGCATCCACTAATCCACCTCAGACAACCACTCCTTCTCCCTCCACACCCAAACCCTTTTGCCATGACCGTCCCCATGTGTGTAAGAAATGTGTCCTCTCGAGGTTGAACCATCCCCTGCCCCCCTGCAAGTACCCATGACCCTCCCTCGGCAAGACGTTGACCCCTACAACGAGTTCCCAGCCCTCACCTAAGTTTTGACTTAAGCCCCCATCCCAAACCCAAACCCAAAGGTCCCCTCCCAGACCTGGGCTCAACCCCCCCCCCAATCCCTGAAGTGCCTGCCTGCCCTCTTGATGAATCTACCTGTGGAGGTTACATGGCAGTCAGGAGTCAAGTTGGGGCACTTACAAATGCCATATGTGCATGTTGCACATATCTGTTTGGACTGGTCTATGGCCTTTATTTTCATACATATTTATGTATGGATTTTTATTCAATAATTTATATATATCTGGACCAACAGTTGTTGGTTCAAAGGTTACATCTTTGTGCTGCCTTTATTTTCTTAGGGCTGTTTTGCTCTTTGCTGCTTTTGTTTGTGTGTGAGTACATTTTGTGTGAGTTGTGGTTGTGCTACCAGTTGTGTCTGGGCAGCATGTGTAGTTGTGTGCTACGCTTTTCTTCCCGCAGTGATGGGTGTGTATTGTGTGCTTGGCATATGTATGTTGGGGACATGTAATTGTGTTCTTATTGTGTGGTGTTAGTGTTGACATGTGTTATTTGCACTGTTGTGTGCCTTTCTGTGGTTGTATTGTGTGCACGTCTGTGGGGTTTGGTATGTCAGATCCGTTGTGATGTGTGTTTGTGGGGTATGAGGTATGGCTCGTTGTTAGGATGTGTGATTGTGTGTGTTCGCCTTCTGTTGTTTTTACATTGTGTTGTATGTTTGATTTGCAAGTGGAGGAGTGTATTGTGGGTGCTTAACGGTGCTTTTGTGGTGTTGCCGCTGTGGTGTAGTTGTTTTGTTTGGTGGTGTTGTGTGTTGTGTGTGACTGTGCTGGTGCTATGTATCTAGGTGTTGGTGTGTGTTCCAGCTGTGTGTGTGATGGCTGTGGTGTGTGTTCTTGTATGTGCGTGTGTGCATGTGGCTGTGTGTGTGTATGTGTGTCAATGTGAGGTTACATGTGTGTTTCTCCCTCACCACCCATTCCCAATGTATGTTGTGTGTGCCTTGGTACTTTTGCTTTTTACAACAGTGACAGGTAAGTGTGTGTACTCGTGGTTGCTGTCATCGTCATCACCGGTTCCAGAGTCGGACGACGGGAGCAGTGGGAAGATGTGTAGTACTGGTTCCATGGCAGCTCCAGGGCGGGTATGGCTTCCTGAAGGTGAGTGTCTCCTTTTATACTGTTGATTTCTGCCAGGGTTTCCGTGGTGGTGCGACCACGGCAGAAACCTTGGTGGTGTGCAGCCTCGTAATATATCTGATGGAAACATGGTCTCCGCCCGTCTGCAGGTAGCTACTGTCGACCGTGGTGGCCTGACTGCACTGACGGTGCCGGCAGAGGTTTGGCTGTATTCTGTTGAGAATACCACCATGGTCATAATTTGGCGGTTTTCTCCGCCAGCCTGTTGGCAGTATGACTGCCACCGCCAACATGGCAATCCTGAGACTACCAAACTCGTAATGACCCCCAAAGTGTGGTCATTTCATGAAGGACAAGCTTGCAGTATTAAATCCCTCCCAGAACAAGAAGCAGGAACACCCGATGATTATCCAGTATTCATAGAGGGTGTGGAGCAGCTGCAGGAGGGTGGGCTCTCTTATGCTTTTGGTGTGTGGGGTTCAGTTAAAAGATAAGGGCAGTGGAGCCAGGTGCAACTGTTGCCTGCAACCCCTGCATCTTTGTAGAGAAGTCCAGGTCCAATATAATTGTGGGCCCAGACACACCTCTGCAGATATAGTTGCTCATAACGGTACGTCCCCTGTGGATACCGCTCCAGGCATCATCTAATGGGGCCAGCACGCAAATAACTTTGGAAACCAAATACATAAAGAAACGAGTATAATTGCGGAAAGGGTACCTTCATTAGTGTAAAGGTATCATAATTCCTGATAGTATTACATCATTGGCCTGTTTTTCTGCAGATGAACAGCTGACCTAAGGAGAATAGTTATTGGAAAGTCTATCGCGCCCGGTGGCCAAAGTGCCTGTGCTTCGGCTGCACCCAGTATCCGCTGCATCATCAGGTGCACCTGAGGACAACTGAAGAAGAAATTGTGAATATACTAAAAGAAACTGCAAACGGAAAAGTAAACAGCGAAGTCAAGAAAAAGGTCAGACCTCTAAAATGCTATGTGCATTTCGAAAAGGAAGTATTGTTTTTACCTCTATTGTACACTCATGGTTGCTCCAATGTCCTGTTTCCAGACTTCAACTCTATTAATAAACATGCAAAACATACCTGATCTTATCTGAAAACAAACAAAATTAAGGATATTTAGAGAACGACCATAGAGATGAGTGCCCCAGAAATGTCATAGGCACAAATGGAGTACGGCATTGGCTTCCTGTTTATACATTCAATTCTATTCACAGAAGAAGAACCAAACAATAGAACACAAAACGTATTCAGATTTTATTCCTATTCTGAAGGTTCCTTAAATGTCTCTTCTGTTTGCAGCATAAACCTGTTTACTCCATAGCAGTATGAGTTGTTTTTAAATATATATACCTCCAGTGGAACATGTATTTTTATCTTCCATGTCCTCAGCAGTTGAACAGATTAAAAAGGCAGAGGCCACGGAGAATAATAGAATGTAGGAGGCTGTGGGAGCACATCATACAGAAAACAACCTTCGAGAAATCACCGCCAAACATGAACGACTTCACCATACCACAGTGCAACACCATCATTACACAACCCTATAGCAACCATAACCCAAGCAATGCAAAACTATTCCTCTCCCATGCCGCAATAGCAAAAACACGCAAAAGCTAGGTACTGGAGATCAAATATATTAAACATAGTACATCAGACTCGGCATTGCTTTGATAAGTGGTAGTCTGCAAAATCTGCTGGCACTTAGCTCACTTGGAAACTATGTTAAGATGCATTGCTGTATGAAATGTTACCAAAAGCATGGAAGAGCCAGCTCACTAGTAACATAAACTCTGTCTCTTATGGTCAAGAATCACTAGATTTCTGTTCAGGTAGAATGATAATTTACCAGCTCTTGGGTTCTTCCTGGGACCCACGATACTTCTGCACAATTTACAATTTTTGGAAATAATAATAATGCTGTGACAGGATCCTGCCAGAAAGAATAGAAAGGAGCGACGCTTAATGTCCCATTAATGGTGTCCTCTATGGCAGCGGCTTTGCCACATACCACAGAGTAAAGTCTTCAAAAGCAACCTGGAACACTAGAATTGAACTTAATTTAAATACTCATGCACATGTCATAAAGGACAAACTCAGCCTCCTTATTACCTTCTCAATATTCCCTTATTTTAATTTATCAAGAAGGCCTGGCTTAATGGCTTGTGTAAACACAAGGTTGTGGTCGATAGGGGTGTTTGGTTAGGGGAATGTAGATAAGTTTTAGGGGGTCATTACGACCCTGGCGGAAGGCGGAGAACCGGCGGAAAGACCGCCAACAGGCATGCGGTCTTACCTTGTGGAATTATGACCATGGCGGTTCTCCGTTCCGCCCGCCAGGCTGGAGACCTGGGTCTCCCGCCCGGCGGCCGTCACTATACCGCCGGCGGTATTTGGACCCGGCTTACCGCCGTGGATTTCCAGTGGTTTGAACCGCCATAAAATCCATAGCGGTAAGCACTATCAGTGCCAGGGAATTCCTTCCCTGGCACTTATAGGGCTCTCTCCCACCCCCCACCCCCACCCCGACTCCCTCCCCTACACCCCCCACCACCCCTGCCACCCCTCAAAGGTGGCAGGGCCCCCCTCCCCACCCCGACCCCCAACATCACATAACTCACACACACCGACACGCATGCAGGCACCACCAACACACACACGCACACACCCCGACATTCATGCCAACATCCACACACACAGTCATATGTCACAGTCAGACATATTTTGGCCAAATTGGATACTCACAGTGTTCTGATTTGCATAGATGTAAGCTACAAAGGGCTCAATTTAGAGGGAAAAGTTCAATGAGAAGAGGGGGCATCCCTAATGTATGCCCCTAGATAGAATGAAAGGGTGTGACAGTTTGCTGTTCAGAGAGACTCTAGAAATGGGTTCGTGGTAGGTACCCTTATAATGCCATAATATAAGGAAGGCAATATCCAACCTTGAAAAGTATCTTTATTAAGAAATTACCAGTCCACCCAATCAAATGCCTTGTCTGCATCCAACAAGACTACTCCTGTCAGTATAAATTTTTTTCTCACTTTTTCGAACAGGTGGGTTACACAACAAGTATTATTGTGTGTTTCCTGGTCCATAATAAACCCTCATTGGTCGGGATGTATTAAGTTCGGGAGGAGGGAATCCAACCTGGGCATGAACATTTTTGTATACAGCTTGGCTTGGGCATGAAGTAGCACTATGGGCCTAAAAGGGATGCATAATATGGATTTATTACTAATATTTGGGATTAAGGAGATATTGACTTTTCCGATCATGACTTTCACTTTCCCTTCCTTTATCTTGAAGGGGTTGGCTGTATGTGGAGCTAGGGAGTTGGCAAAGGTTTTTATAAAAGCCTGTAGTTAAGTTATCTGGAACAGGTGTTTTCTGACCTTTGGTTGTTGTATTGGTTACTGACACTTCAGAGTTGTGTGATGGGGCCACCAGGTTATCCCTTTGGTCAGGGATTATGCATGAAAGAGATACAGGTGAATGGTAGGTGGGTTGGTCCCCATTGGAGGGGGGTTCAAATTAGTAGAGGGCAGTGGTTCTTAAAATGTGGTCCATGAACCCCTGGGGTCTCCAAGTCCTCCTCAGGTGGTCTACAACTGTTTAACAAAATTTCATATTAGCAGATTAATAAAGCATGTATTAACAAAAAAAAGCAAAATGTAAATTTAGAAATTTGGCCTCAACTGAAGCACTGATAGTCGTTGAGAAAAATAAAGTGAATAAGTGACATGCTAGAGTCTATAATTGCATCTTTTCCAAACAAAAACAACTTTTGCAAAGCTCCAGCAGTCCTACTGAAGTTAAAATTTTGATTTTACATATTTTTTGTTTGTAATTAATATTATTTAATAATTAGTTTAAGAAATCTACACTTGTTTCTGGATTTCCGATTATTCTTTTCATTCAAACTGTAGACATTACAGTAGGGTCCCTGGCTTTCAATGATGATTCAGTGATGGTACCCAGAAGTCAAATAGTTAAGAACCCCAGGTATAGATGTAGAAGCCTCAGAAAGACCTTCTAGCTTGTCTTCCTTCAAGTGAAAATCGATCCCACAAGGAGTTCAATTCAATGGCCCCTTTATAATCATTCTTTTGTTTTTGCTTCAACTGTCACACAAATGAGGTCCTACTCTAGTTCCCCTAC
Source organism: Pleurodeles waltl (assembly GCF_031143425.1). Lineage (NCBI taxonomy): Eukaryota > Metazoa > Chordata > Amphibia > Caudata > Salamandridae > Pleurodeles > Pleurodeles waltl. Next base: position 321,727,731 of record NC_090437.1, read on the forward strand.
TATATGAGATTTTCTGATACGGAGCAGAGTTAACCACCTTATTTGTTGCAATAGCATTAAGTTTGTCCTGTGACTGATTGTAGGAGACATTAGGTAGTGGTTGATCCATATACTCATTCAACATTTAGGCATTCATCTTCTAAAACATTTTTTTTCTTAACTACTCAGGGGCTTAACTACTTTGTGCCATTTTAGCATCTTTTATTTTGACGCTAAAACGGTGCAAAGTTAACTCCATATTTATATTTTGACATTAGACCTGTATTTTACTACTACTCTGTGAACTGTGGCACTAATATTCAATGTGTGCTCTAGCCCTTAAATGTTATTGGTGCAGTTCTGTTCACCCACTCGGGCCTATTTAATTGTTCTATATTACCACAGTAAATAGTGCAGACAATGCACTAATGGCATCAGAGTTAAATGTTATATGTCGGTTGGAGTGTGTATTTACAATACTCACATAGCTGATAAAAAGGTATGGCTGCTAGGAGCACCACAGTGCTCTGACAGGGCTACAGTTTTAAGCCACTGCTGTAACTAATGACAAGTAAAAGTGTATTTGCCATACGGGTAAACAAACCTTTTTTCAAATATTAATGTCACACCTAAAGTTGCACACTGTATATTTGAAATGTGTTCCCTAACTACGACTGGAGACGTAAAGCTATTTCATTCTGTAGACTTAGCAACATTTGTCTTAGGACAGGGCTAAGTATGATTGACATATTTAATTTTATATCTTGCCTTGGAAAAGGAGTGCATTAAAATACTTATTTTTATATCTCCACCTGTCAAAATGCTAGAAAATGCCATCAAATGCGAGCCCTACATAATTTTCAACATCTATTCTAATGACAAAATCAGTTTTTCGATAACTTGATTGTGGTAAAGTAATGTTAGAAAAATGTTCTTTAGGCTTCCTAAACTAGCCCTTGCTTAAACCAGTGCTACCATTTATTACATTTCCAGAGCTAGGGTACACATTCTTCAATGAGAAAGGTAATGGCACTGGTGCATTAGACAGTGGGCAACTCAGAGCCCAGGAAGGACATGAGGGTGCTAAGTGCTGACCACTTACCAGGGATTAGCTTTGTAGGAGTTGACTGACATAGTTCGTAGAACAAAGAACAGCTATAGAGTTTCCTCTTTTTATTTGGAGATGGCAGGGAGGCTTACATTCACCCCCATGATCCTTCTAGACACAGATGGTCCAGTCACAGTGGAGAAGAAAACCATTTTAGGCCCTATCAGGTGGAAAGAAGGCTCATCTAAAAACGGGGGTGTCCAAGGAGCTAAAGACATGCCTGTCCAGAGATAGAAGGGTTCTGCCATATTGAACTGGGGTTCATGGGTATTTTTAAAGCAAAGCAAAGAGGAAGTGCTGCAAAAAGAGATGGAGGAGTGTGAGAAAATATTTAGGATTGGGTTGCATAATTTATCAAATCACTGGCTAGTAGACAGGATAAATTTGGCACATCTCAGCCATAACCTCCTCAGAACATTATTGGAGTTGGAAAGACTCCATCTGAAAAATGCCCTGCTGGAAGAAGCCTCCTGCTGGAAAAATAGCACTTCCACAAGGACTACCAGACATCTGACTCCTGCGGTAAACCTGGGTTTGGAACTGCTCTTCAAAGTTCAGTTGGTTGGCCTCCTCTTTACCTACTTCAGAGCCACAAAAGGGATCTGGACTCCTGACTTCAAGAGGGCCAGGCTGACTACAGAGGACTGACACTTGCAGTAGACCTGCTTGGAAAGAGACCTGATGCATTGAAAGTTTCCCTGAAAAGCTAGATGCTGCAGGACTAAACAGAATGAACGTTTCTAATTGTTGAAAACAAGTGGGACTTGGTAATTTTTTCTACCTCTGGAGTCTGGAGGACAGAGACTAGGGGGCTCATTTTGAGTTTGGTGGACGGGAAAACTCATCCGCCAAACTCCCGATAGGGTGGCTGCTGCCGTAGTGCCGACCACCCTGATGGGCCTATTAGGTGTTTCCCGCTAAATTGACGGGCGGAAACCGAGGTTCCCACCCGTCAGCCTACTGGGAAACAGCCGGCAGCAATGTCTCTGGCTCAAAATCGAGCTGGTGGCAATGCTGTCACCTGTAGGGTGTACCAGCACCCTCACAATGTTCACTGTCTGCAGAGCAGACAGTGAACTTTGCATGGGTGCTGGGCAGGGGGACCCGTGTACTGCTGTGCCGAGTGCATGGGCAGTGCAGGGGCCCCCGTGTCGGCCACTGCACCTGTTCTCCACCAGCCTTTTCATGGTGTTAAAACTGCCATGAAAAGGCTCGCGGAGAACGAGGTCGTAATCCGGAGGGCAGTGCTGCATGCAACGCTGCCCTGGTGGATTACGGGCACCACCATGAGAAGGCTGGCGGAGAATGAGGTCCTAATCCACAGGGCAGCATTGCATACAATGCTGCCTTGGCAGATTATGACCTCACCCGCCGTCAATCCATCAGGATCACCAATCCCGGCAGAGATGGCAGAACCCTGGTAGTCTGACTACCAGGGTCTTTATATGGCTATAAGATCACCAGCCTCGTAATGAATCCCTAGGTGTTAAAGCAAGGAAAGTTGTACACTAGGCTGTCAAGAGAACTAGGTTCATCCAACCCAGTGCTTCCTTTTGATCTGAAAACAAGTTCAGCGGGACCTCATGGTAAAGGTATCAGCCTTGTGGAACCTTGCCTGGCTATGGCTTCCATCTATGCCCCACTGGAAGATTTTGATTTCCAAAAAAAGTGACTTACTTCGAAGGCAAAACTTTAAAACACGGCGGGGTGGCAGATCTATCTGACAGACAATGCATCCCCAGCTGCCATGAAAGCTTGCTTTAAACCAACAGCTTCAGTGGAACCTTGATGAGGATGTATCTAATTTCAAGGTAACCATGCCACCCTGCCCTATTACAAGATTTCCACTGGTCTGATCTGGCTGACCGGCGGAAACCTTGAACTAGAGTGTTCCCGGTCAGACCGGTCGTAACAGTGCTACCAGATAGCACTCAGCTCCCTCAAAGGCTGGCGGAAAACAAGGTTGTAATCAGCAGGGTAACCCTGAGTGCAGCACCAACCTGACTGATTACAACCAGGATCGCCACCAGCACGTCATGATCTTGTGACCACCAGACTCATAATCAGGCCCTAAGTCAAAAGTTACAGGCGTTGACTGGGGTGACTGGGATCCAATCTCTCGCCCATCTCAGTCAGCCTGAAAATACATCTCGGTGTACTTTGAATTGCTGCTATTTACTTTCTCAAGGCTATTTTTGCCTTTAAAATGTAAAGAATCATATCTCCTGTAGCCTACTTTAAAGGTCTTGGTGTTATTTTTTGTTCATTACATTTTTCTCTATTTTTCTAAATTGGTTTGGGAATTGTTCTGTCTTGTGTTCTTTACTTTAAAATTGTCAATATTGCTTTACTTACCACAGACTGCTATGAGGACTTCTTGCTGCCTGTGCTATAGCTACCCTGGGTTGTGCAGAGATTCTCTCAGAGATGTTTATTATGTCAGTAGGGGTCACATATACCCAAATAAGAGTACAATTGTTGACATCAATGAACCAAGGATACATTGATATTGTCGATATTTAGTACTTCATTAACGATATTAACAATTTATAGGAATGTTAGTACTTTGAACACTTCCTAAAGAATATACTTACCAAAACTGGGGATAATGGTTAACCCTAATTGAATTACGCACAGGTATGTTTTGCTCACTCATTTGGGTAACATAGGTGATCTTCAGGTGCTTTAATAATGAACCTCTTTTTAAGGGAGTCAGTGGTTTCGTTTTTACCATAAAATCTATATTAAACTTTGAGTACTACTCAATCATATCAAAAATAAAACATGAGTATTTAGCTCTGATTGACTTGGCCAACAATCTACTTGTTTGGGGTTGAATGTTCACCTATCAGTCATACATCCAACCAGTATATCACCTTGGAAGGCTGCTGTCTCATTCCGGTCCTCAAATAACGTGTGCAGCATATATCAAATGTATGCTGAAGAAGCAACCTGTCTGAGTGACAAGCACAAAATCCATAAAACACTATTGGTATCACAAATACATACAGTATAAGGTAATTTTCATGTTTCTCAACCTCGTTTAATCCTGTTCAATCAAGCAGGGTTTGCAAAAATTATGGGGACTACATTCAAATTATTAGCCCTATCACTAATGTTCCATCAGTACAAGAAACCCGATCAGCCCTCTATCTCAGCTTTATAGATTTTAAAGCTGCGTTTGATCGAGTAGACAGAGAAAAGCTTTGGAGCAAACTTGGCAGCTGGAAAATACCTCACCCACTGCTGCAGGCCCTGACCTTTCTCCATTTTGACACCTGGATTAGAATAAGGCTGGGTGATGGTTTTCATCTGTCGGCGTTGGGGAAAATGGCGTTAGGGCGTCTTAAAATGGTGCAAGTCAGGTTGACGCCAAAAAATCGCCTCCACCCGATTTGCGCCATTTTTAACGACGCCCAGACGCCATTTACATGACTCCTGTCTTAGTAAAGACAGGAGTCATGCCCCCTTGCCCAATGGCCATGCCCAGGGGACTTATGTCCCCTGGGCATGGTCATTGGGCATTGAGGCATGTAGGGGGGCACAAATCAGGCCCCCCTATGCCAAAAATAAATATTAAAAAAGTAAGAAATTATACTTACCTGAACTTACCTGAATGTCCCTGGGATGGGTCCCTCCATCCTTGGGTGTCCTCCTGGGGTGGGCAAGGGTGGCAGGGGGGGTCCCTGGGGGCATGGGAGGGCAGCTGTGGGCTCATTTTGAGCCCACAGGTCCCTTAACGCCTGCCCTGACCCAGGCGTTAAAATCCGGCGCAAATGCGGGGTTTTTTGCCCCGCCCACTCCCGGGCGTGATTTTTGCCCGGGAGTATAAATACGACGCATTTGCGTCGCAGTCATTTTTTTAGACGAGAACGCCTACCTTGCATCTCATTAACGCAAGGAAGGCGTTCACGCAAAAAAATGACGCTCTTTCCTCATACTTTGGCGCTAGACGCGTCTAACGCCAAAGTATAAATATGGCGTTAGTTTTGCGCCGAATTTGCATCGAAAAAAACGACGCAAATTCGGCGCAAACGAAGTATAAATATGCCCCCTGGTCCCTCCAGGGACTAAGACAAAGGTGTGTACTAGCTCCCACACTCTTTAATCTTTTTATAGCAGATCTCCCCACCAAGGGCGTAACTTGGTCAGTAAGATTGGGAGGTGTGAGCTTCAGATTTCCCAAAACTCACGCTGGCACATTTTAAAATACATTGTATGACAAGCAGGTTGTACAAGAAGAGCTTAAGGGGTGGAGTAAAGGGAGGGGAATGTGGCTTGGTAGGGGCAGGAAGTGAGAGAAAACATTATTTTGTGAAATGACCTACATTTTTTAAGCCTTTCCACATGGAGTGGGGAGAGTGTGTGTGTTTTGTCTGTGTGTGTGAAAATTCCTGGTCAAATCTGTCGGACACCTCACCAGACCCTACTGAAAGCACCTGTACCCATTTATTTGGCACAAAACATATTTATTATGGGGGTGTAATACCCCAAACACCCCTCCTGATGCTATGCCCCTGATCCCCACCAGCCTTGCCCAAGTGAACTTGCACGTTTCATAGTTATGACGCATCCCGTTGCCATGTTTAATGTACGCAGACGACTTAGTCCTCCTCAGTTGCACAAAAGATGGTCTGTAGAGAGTCCTGGACGCTACTGCCTTATATTCCAGTACAACCTCAATGGAAATTAACCTGAAGAAGACAAAAAACATAATTCTAGGCAAGTGATCCTTGCACTCTCATCAGTGGTACCTGCGAGAAGGGAAAATAGAGGTGATATTGGAATACAAATATCTCGGTGTGCTATTCGACAGGCACACCTCCTTTAAGCAACACCTGCAGCTTACAAGGCTGACAGAAAATTCCCTCACTGCAGTCTGTAATAGCGATGTCCACAAATACACCTCTTTTAAAAATTATACAGACCAAATTAGTTCCAACTATAGCCTATGGTAGTGAAGCATTGATAGGCAAAGATGCCTCTCACCAAGATAAAATCATCATCAGTTTTTCAAGTCACTTTTTCAGCTACTACGGCTTTCATCCTCAGCCCAAAAGCTATTAGAGTTTGGTCTAACTAAACAACCCCCTGCGAGGCAAGGAGCATTAATCAAACTCTGCCACAAACTAAAGAATGCCAACGAGGGCACATTGAACCCTTGTTTCTGGGAAGAAAACAGTAGCAGAGGCTATTCCCCTGCCAGGTTTTATCTTTCCTCTTCCTTTAATATCCTTGGCTTAATCCAAGAATGGAACACAGTAATTAACTATTTGCTAGTCAGGGCCATTGTAAATAGAAGAGTCAAGAGCACCTCACTGCTGGCAGAAAAATAAGCGGTTTCTCAGCAACAGCACATCTGGCTCACAATAGCATCTTATGTTAAGCTGGAACCCCAACCGTATGTGAGAGCATCCATCAAGTTGCAGACCAAAAGATATTTTTTGAAATATCATCTGGGCTGATTGCCATCACTCCTACACTTCTCCTTGGAGGCACACTGACAGCACAGCAAACAGTAGACTTTGCAGTCAATCACCCAGAACTATAGTGCACTAAATTTGCATTTGTGAAGCAAACCTTGAGGATTGGAGGACCAGCATTTAATGTGAGGGGATTGCACGCCTGTAGGCAGCCTTTATAACCTGCTTTAACTCCTCTGACACTCAGCAACATTGCAGATTATGAATACTTGACAAGCCTAGAACTGAAAATTGATCACTTTACAGGCTGTATAGCATCAGAGTTAAATTAGGCTCTTTGAACATTTTATGTGCAAGTGGATGCAGCACCATCACTTTATACAATGAAGTCTCGACCAGACAAGCCAGAAGGTGTAAACACACGTGGGTCAAACCTGACATCACGACCCCCTGACATCACGCATGCATATGTAGTGCAAGGTGTCACAAAGTGGTGCAATGCACGCATTAAATGTTATTGGTGGAGTTCTGTTCACCCATTCGGCCAATTTTATTGTTCTATATTGCCACAGTAAATAGTGCAGACAATGCACCAATGGCATCACAGTTAAATGTTATATGTCGGTTGGAGTGTGTATTTACAATACTCACATAGCTGATTAAAATGTATGGTTGCTTGGAGCACCACAGTGCTCTGACAGGGGTACAGTTTTAAGGGACTGCTGTAACTAATGGCAGGTAAAAGTGTATTTGCCATAATGGAAAACATATTTTCAAATATTAATGTCACCCCTAAAGTTGCACACTGTTTATTTGAAATGTGTTCCCTAACTATGACTGGAGACTTAAAGCTATTTCATTCTGCAGACTCAGCAACATTTTCCTCAGGACAGGGCTAAGTATGATTATTGCACCACTTTGTAAATATGTTGCTGAGAATTTGGCATTGTTGGACCACATTAGTGTCATAGTAAATTATATGCTAATGTGGCGCAAGGAGGCACTGGGGGCCAGATGTACCAAAGGATTTTACCCATTCTGTGTCCATGGGAAAAAGCTTTCGTACATATGGCCCTAGGTCTCTTAAATCTGGGCCTAAGTTCTCACTTTCACTTTGACACAACCACAGGGAACTTTCTATAATGCCAATTCAGTTGGCACAATCATGTGCTTCTAGCATCGATTACTTGGATTTTTTGGTTGTATGACAAAATATTAAGGACATAGATACTGCAATACACTAATATCACATCAAAAATAGAAGGAACAAGAATACTGAATTACATACTCCGTATGTAAGCTATAAACATATAGAAAAAAAATATTGTGGCCCAGAATATTATAAAAAAAAGCTAAGTATATTGAAATATCTTTATACAAAGCATTATATGAATTTTTTATTTAAAAAGTAACATTTAAAATGATTTTCTATTTTAAAAAAATAAAAAAATAAAAAAGTTACAATTAATTAATAAATAAAATAAATTAAAAGTATATTATCAATCCTAAGTAAACAATAGTAGGAAAAGTGTTTTTGAATTTGAAGGAGTCAGATCTGCTATTCAAACTCCAAAATAAGCAACAATAGGGGAAGTGTGGGACTTTTGAGGGGTCAGATTTAGTATTCCCATGCCAAGATAAAAAAGTAGGTAGAGTGTTAAAGTTTGGAGAGATCAAAACTACTACCCGCACTCCTAAGGAAGCAAAAGTAGGGAAAGTGTTGGACTTTGGAGGGGTCAAATGGATTATTCCAAATCCAACGTCACAAAAGTGAGGAAAGTATAGACTTCACAGGGGTCACATATACTATCCCCACTCCAAAATGAGCAAAGTCATGGAAAATGTTGGACTTTGGAGGTGTAAGATTTACTAGTCCAGCCCTTGAACATTTCAAAAACATTTAAATGTGAAACAGAATGCAAATACTCAAATATATTTGAAGTAAAAAGCATATTATTTAAATATAAATAAAATCGATCAATGAAATAATTGACATAATTGTTAATTCATAATTTATTTACATAGCACATTCATTAAAAATAAATCTTTTTTTACTGAAATGATCTCAATTACATTTAAAAAAACACATACAAAATTACAAACAATACTAAAAAAAATGATAAAAATATTATTATAATATATTTTAATCATTCATAACTAATAAATATTAAACACATCTAAAATGATATTTTTGTACAACTACATTGAATGGAATGTTATTATACACATTGCATTAAATACAAAGTATACACTTAAAATAACTATAGTTTAACTTTCTATATTCAGTCCCACAATATTTTTGCTGATATTTTTACACAGTATTCTTACCGATTTTTCACAACCTCATTCATCTCATCTAGACAAATCTGGGCTTCAAATTAGCATAGCTCATTGACTGTGCTAGCTCTCTAGCCATTTCCTGAACACAGGTTGAAATTCGTTTGAAACACTCTGCATTTCATCAGTCTTATCAAGGGACTGAACTCATGATTTGCACAAAGGTCTGATCTAATTTTATATAATTTTGAGTTCTCATCACTGTTTTCACCAAAATGTTTATAACTTTTTGGGGAAATATACTGTACCATTTGCATGCTTATATCTGAGAATAAACCTGTCCATGTAAAATCTGCAAGTCTGTCTTTAAGCTATTGGTGCACATCTCCGGTAACATAAGTAGAAGTTATTTCTCTCTGTACAGGCTTTCTCTGAAATGATGAAAGAGGGAGACGGTGAAACTGGAGATTCATCAGTTTTATACCATTCATTCAGCTTTTGCTTTACTTCGATTGTGGCCATCCACTATCTAAACCAAGCTGCGGAGATCCATTAGGTATCCTGATCATCTTCAAAATTCTCAATGACTCTCTGGATTTCTAATGGCTGATCACACTTCTAATCATGATTTCTCTTATGGGCTTCAAATATTGAGATTCCCTTCACCAAAGAGACCCATGGTGTCGGGTATTATCTCCATACTGGAACTTGTCCCAGAATTTTGTGATTGGTTTCTAAAACCTTTGATGACAAAAATGCCATCTTACCCGAAGGACATGAAGGTTGTTCTGTACCTTTTATGTGATTTTAATCCAGGTACAATCCGTGATTTGCTTATCATCATTGACATAGAGGCACTGTATACCAGCATACCTCAGGAGTGGACCCTATGGGCAATATGTACAAACACATTTTCTCAATGACACAGAATGGGTAAAACCCTTTGATACATCTTGCCCTAGAAGTGGTAAAAGGGATTTTACATACCTTCACACAGGATACTATCATACCCTTACAGTTTGTCATGGAGTGAGCCATATTATCTCCAACAGAAAGCATTTCTTTGGCATGAAAAACCACTCAACCAACAAGTTCAGGGAACATCAATGGGGAGTACCTTCACCCAGAGCCTTGCCTGGTTCTACATCCATCAATTTGAATGCAATTTGGAGATCAGACAAAAATATGAAGTAGGTACATCAGTGATGTGCTGATAATCTGGCATGGTAGTATGACTTAAGCCGTTGAGTTTGCAGAATGGGTCAACAGTCATGATAGATTTCTGAAATTTACCCACATAGTTCATTGAAACAGAATCACCTTTGTGGATCTGGAAATAGAGATCAGAGCTAGTCGTTCTGAATCTAAAGTATTTGAGAAATCAACAAACAAAAAGGGCCTTCTGTAGGAGGCTGGCCCTCTTTGTAGTGTGCAAAGCTAGGCTCACTGTTCAGGGGGTCCAGGCAATCACACATTTGTTTACAGAGGTAAAAACTCGATCACCCAATGCTCTAGTTTTTATGGTGGCTTGGTCAAGCAGTTAGGCCAATCTTAGAGAAGTGCAAAGCATTTGTTGTACTCACAGTATCAATCATGCAACTCACACATTCGAAGGAATAACTCAACTCTAATTAATTCAGATTGTTATATACATTTTAAGACCAAGATTATCAAAATTGGTTAAGTACTTTTGGCGATATGAATTTTTGAAGTTTAAAGAAAATAGTCTTTCTGTGCGTAACTACGCACCATAGGATCCAATGGAAAGTCACATTCAAAAATACATATAAAATCGTACAGTTGAGTTACCAAGTTCTCCTTTTGCAGATTGGTCGAGGTCATTTGTGGGCACGCTCTGTCAGCTGGAGAAGTTCGGGCGGCTCCCAGTTCTGGCAGGAACAGCTGGGAAAGTGTCTACAGCTGGTGCAGGGCCACTGCGGGTGACCATCTGGAAAAGCACCGCACAGGTAAGTTTAGAGGTGGTTCCTTTGGGTCCCCTTGGAGTCTCGAAGTTGCAAGGGGTGAGGGGCCCTTAGGGCACAGCAGGTTCTTTGTTGCAGGGCACAGGGTGACCAGGAGAAGAGTGACTTGGTGAGCCAAGAGCTGTGTGGAATGATGCCCTTTGGATCTGGAGGTAAGTCACTTCAAGGGTCACTGACAGGACAATAGGAGCACTCTGGTGGGAGGTCCAGGACGTTCTGGAAGTCCGTTGACCGGGAACACCTGGTCCTTTTTCAGTTCTGGGTAAACTGGTTCTTTGTGTCCGACATCAGCTGACCAGTACCCAAAGTATTAGTACAGTTCGGCCACTAGAGGGCTCAGTGCCACCAAACTCGACACACTTGCAGAGTTTGTTCTTGTGGTCATTGGTATGTGATTAAGTCTAGCTGAAACTTCTGGTTCCGGAGTTAGTGGCCAGTCAGTGGCTGGTTGCAGAGTGGTACCTCTGCACTGGAGGGAGTTCTGGGGCAAATGCTGAAGCCTGGAGGTCCTCTGGGTTTCTTGAGGTCAGTCCTATTATCCAGCAGCTCCTCAGTGGCGATTGTCGAGTCCTAGGTGCAGCAGGCACGGTTTGGTGCCTTTTCTTTGTGCAGAAGGTCCACAGTTCTCATGCTTTGGATCTTCTTTGTGTTGATCTTCTTTGTGTCCTTCAAATTTGATTTCTTGTTCTAGGAATTCCCACTAAATACTGAATTTAGTGGGCGTTTTAGGGGGTACCTGGTAGTGTCCAATGGGACACCTACTTTTGGATGGCTACACCCACTATAGTGACCACTTCCTGTGGGAAGGATCACTTCCCTAAACCTGATTGTCTATTTTCCTTCCATCTAAGATAAAAAAAAATGAAATGGAGTGTCCACCTTGCAGGCAACACATTAGGGGTGGTGCATGCCTGGTGGGGCCACCCTTCCTATCCTTGGTGTGGTTTCCTACCTTTGCTGCCGTCAAAAGTGGGGGTTTGCTAAGGGGCTGACCATCTGCTGGTAGCAGCAGGCCTGGGGGGTAAGGTTCAAAGGTGGAAAGGGCTTTGAAGCTCACTACCAGGGCAGTGCACATTCTTGAGGGAGTGGGTGTTAGCTCCTCCACACAGAAAGGGCATTGTTTTACAAACCAGAGAGACAGGGCTCTCCCCCAAGGTTTATATATTGGGTGTCTGGAGGTGACATGCTGGTTAGAACCAGCCACCAACCATGCAAGGGTAGTTAGCTTTTGCAGGGGGCACCTCTAAGGTGACCCCTGGGTACATTTAGGGATAAATCCAATACTAGTACCAGTTTGGATTTATCATTCTGAGTTCTTTGATACCAAACAACCCAGTGGTCAGAGTGTCCAGCACATGTATTAAAATGGCTGCTCTGTTTTCTCACCATGTCCAAGGTTTGGAGAGGTCACAGTTTGGGCATATTGCTCATGCAGCTATGCCCTCACGTATAATATGGTGCACCCTTCCTTAGGGCTGTAAAGGCTGCCAGAGGGGTGTATTTCCCATTTTAAATGCAGTGTGTGGTGGACAGGGCACACAGGCAGTGTTCCATGTCAAGTTTGTGTTTTAGGTTTTCACCAGGACACTCAGACTGGCAGTGCTGGGTGCATCTGGATGCATGGCCCTAGAGGGTGGCACAATCAGTGCTGCTGCCCTCAGGGGCCTATCCATATTACTCTATGCCCGGGGTACCTAGGTACCCATTTACTAGGGGCTTATAGTGATAATTAAGGGTGTATCCGATTGTGCCCATGCATCACAACAGTTTTAGGAAAAGAGCTCTGACCCAGGAAACCTGATTAGCAGGGGCCCTGGACACTACAACTTCTAGGGTACATCAAACATCAGGCAAAAAGTGGGGGCTACCCATGTCAAAAAAGGCCTTTTCTCACACCTTCTACAATTCAATAGATTTCATTCAAGAGCCTTACATGAAAATCTGCCTTTTGGCCAATGCTTGTGTATTTGCCACAGCTGTCTAAACATTGAGACGTGCATTGACCAGGATGATGCTTTTACCACCACACGTACAGCCTGTATATACCCGGAAAAAATTAACCAAGAGCATTTTTTTTAAAACTGGCCCACAACATTAATATAGATTCCCTCTTGTAACCCCAGCAAAAAGAACAGCCAGATAATGTAAAATGTGTAACCATCTTCTCACTGATATCTAATCACGTTATGAGAGTCATTAGGAAATGCTGAAGCATTATATGCACTTAGGCCGGAACACACCAGAAATACTACACTGTTTAACACAACTAGCAACACATTACAGGGTTTACCACCGGTGAAAGGCCACTTTGCGTGTGGCAGATGTTTGGTGTGTCCTTTCACAGAAACTAGCAGGGTTCGATTTTGGCACAAATGAACCACGAGTCCTCAAACCCTACAAACTGTAATAGGAAGAACGTGGTATCCATGATTAAATGCCCTTCTGGACTTAGGTATGTGGTGAAGAAATCATACAAAACACCGTCATAACATAGGATGTAAGAGAAGCTCCACCAAGATGATCAATCACTTTCTGCTGAAAAATAATATTAAAGGGGTGGTTCTTGAAAAAGTGATCATAAACCAACACACTAGCAACTACAAACCCTAATGAAGGAAGGGCAGAGGTGGGTGTACTATTTGATGGCACACATTAGAAGCTTAAATGATGATATACCTTGGCACATGTGACTCCCAAATAATGTACATGCTTTATAATCTCTAGATACCTGACATTGAGTATGAATAGGAGATATTTTTAGGTTACTTCAATCACTGGCCTCTAATAGAATTCTTACAACTAGTTTTTCCCCAACAGAATTCTGATACAATATGAATATAAGAACATTCTAGCATTTTGCTTGGATAAACAAAACAACTCTGACTCCTGGTGGTGTAAATAGTAAAGTGGTCATGAACATATAGCGGTGTGGTATTTTTTACTGGCCCACGGTCTGCAATATATCACCCCTGTCCCTGTGTTTTTACAAACTATAGGAATACAAATCCCATCCAACCAAGGGATTTTGAGAGAATCTTTTTTTTTTTTCAAGAGGGCACTTTGTTTTTGACTGCCCCATGTACTGAGAATAGGGCTAGGAAGTTAATGTGAGCCCGACAGCGGAGTTATCCCCACACAGCAAGCTTGAATGCTTTTTAAGATTCTGAGCATGGTGCTTCAACTACAATTCCCGACAACCATGCTCACATCAGGGGCGTGCAACGTGACATGGGCACCTACTGACTCGGAATTGAAGGAAGCCTTTTAATCTATCTCCTCCTGGCAAGTTATTAATATTTGGAGGGTCCATCTTGCAGAATAGGTCAAACAGAGGTAAACACCTTTAACAAAGTAAGTGTATGGGGCATAGTGCAGTCAAAAGGTTACTCTTTTTATCAATCTTAAGTGGGCATTGACAATATTTAATAGGTTATTTAATAATGTTCCTTGATTTATACAGAATGACCACAGGGATTTCCCAGCGAACTCCTCCATGGGGCCCTCTTTAGTTTAAGATAGGGTGAGGAAATATACAGCACAGATGAATAATTACAGCAATAAAAATTAGTACATTTACAGACTTGCCGTGGTAAGCAGTGTGTACCTATCACGTGTGTGAAAACCATTGACACAATAGTGGACACACTATGGTGTGAAAAAAGCCGCCTGCTGTTTTTTGCTTGGTTGGATTATTTGTCCTTTTTGTCTCCAATGTTATGTATTGTTTCATTGTATTTATGATTTTCATGTTTTATGTTTGCACGATTTAAAGACCATTCAATTATCGCAGTCTCATAAAACATTGCCCAGCAGGACAATACTCAGAGAACCAGCGTGGATACTTACTAATGAATGCATGAGTGAAACTATAGAAAGGAGTTAGGAAAGTGAGGATCTGTATCCTGAAGAAAGCCAGGAACCATATTTGGAGCAGTCAGGCAGGCTGAAACTTGTTGACCAAATACATGCAGGGATAATAGGCAGTCCCATGCATCACAATAATGCTCAATCATCTCTTTGACTTACCTTAAATAAATAGGAATAATTTGGCATTAAGGATTTTCTGGATCCTAATTCAACCGATACCCACTCAGAAAAGAATTTCCCATAATCACAGGGAGCACATTCACCACTAAAATTTATCCGGTGAATGTGGCTGGCCAGTGATGAAGCATGACACCCAGGGTGTGGGGAAGGCCACACCTTTCAATGTTGTGTGAATCTCTTTGGTATTATTCATACTGTGAGATATAACATGGACCTGAGGCTTCCCAGAAAAGTGGTAATTCCCTATGAGTGATCATTATTTAGTCTTCCCGAGACAGATCATGGTTTGCTTTTCATGTTCTTAGTGGGTAGATAGACGCAAACGTCGACAGCCCCTCTTTTCCCCTGGACTCTTCTTCCTGTGAGTTGCATATGAGTCCATTATTTTTGAGCTGGACATTAATTGATGAGCTCGTGTTCAGATATGCACACAATGTGGAGGCTGTAACTTCCCAGTCCACTCCCCAGAATTCTTAAATATGTTTGGTCGTAGCTTTTCATTCTAGCCCTCGAGATGAAAACTTACTTCTAACCAAACTACTGTTACATTCTATAATGTGCTGTGTCCTGTCCATACCAACACCTTAGCTAACAATGAGCAACATTGGTGTTCACAATGGAAAATCTGGCCTCCTGGAGCAGATGGTGAGACTTATATTTCTTGGAATCCTTAGAGGTTACTGGGTCTAACATTTCATTTTAGGTTGATTTTAATCGAGAAGGCAGCTGAATATTATACTTTTATGGAATGCTTGATCTGAAACTCATATAATATAAATGGGGTTTTTACATTTTCAAACATGATGCTGAACTACATAGAGAAGAAGCCATAAGACACATTCCAGATTTAGAAAAAACAGTACTCTGAATGTATTACTGTGAAAGAAAATGACTCTTTACTTGCTTGACATACAAGGTACATCCGCCTGCAAGAGCCTTCTGAAATTAGTCAATTTCTGTGTCATACCAGGCGAGGTTTGGAGACTTGCTTGAAAACTCACCGAGGTGTTTTACTTTATTGTGGCTATCTGTATGTGTGTGAAAACCATGATACCTATAATGGAGGACCTCTCAAATAAGATGTTCTCATGAATAATTCATACAACCCTACTATCCTGAGTAAGAGGACTGACCCAAGCGCCTGTGCTACGTTTAAGGCCTTTGCAGAGTAGCCAAATAATTGTTCATTGTGGTGGGTGGTTGATTCCCCACACTTCTGTGCTTGTACAAGGGTAGAGATTATGCTTTGCAATACATTGTCTCGTGCATTCAATCGAATGAGAGATCAATATTTATTCACTTGATTATCTGTGCGGAATTCCCGTTGAAAATCTTCGTCTATTCTTGGCAGACCCCCTGTTTTACCCTAGCTATTTATTAGGGTCATTGTATGGTTATGTGTTCAAATGTAAAGCACTCTATTAATCACCTGTAAGGAGGGCTTGCTTTTTCTGTATGGACTACTGCTAAAACCATGGCTGATATTATAGCTCAGTCGGTTTTGTGACTGCGGGTGAGATCTTTTCGAGAACTGTTGCCAAAGCTTTTAATCGGAATACCCGACTCAGCCTTTTATCCTTAAAAATGTGATACATTGAGTCTAGATAATATTGCTAGCAGCAGCCCTTTACTGTAAAACTCTGGTTGCAAGCCTCTATAAACTGAAGGATGAGACATAAGAGTTGTTAGTTCTATGCAGGAATGGGTTGTAAAAGCACGAATGAGTGTGGCCACGCATTTTTCTGGGGGAAAAACTACACATGATTAGCTGATAAAATAAACGGCAAAGTTCTCCAACCACAGAAGCAAGGAGTTAAATTGTCTACTGAAAAAGCTGTGATTAATTCGCAAGATGGCTTCCCATGGTATATAAATAGCAGACAACATCGTGTACTTTTGTGTAGATCACCCTTTGAAGACCCTTGGACTCAGGCCCCGGTGGAAGAAAGCGTGTGTGAATGGCAACTGGAAAGAGATAAATGACTTAGGGAGTCTCTTGATGGGTGTCTGCTCTGGGGTAGTGTATTACATGGCAATATTAACAATGGGCTCTCCCTTGTAAACAAAATAATGATTAATGACCCCTTCTTAATTGCCCCGAACTACTGTCAATAAAATGGCTGTCTGCGGTATTCCATGGCTCTGGTACTGAGACGGCGCCTTTAGCCTCCCTTGACAACGAGTGCTGAGGCCCACGAGGGTTTGTTGATTTATGCGGTGAGAAATGTGTGTACGGCACGTGACCGCAGGTTCGAGGCTCAGCTGGGCAGGTTCATCCAATCTACCTTAAGGAATCAAGGGTTGGGTGAGATGGGTATTAATCATGCTGCATAGCATTTTAATGTGGGTAACCTTTCATCACAGGGGCCGTGGAATATTGGACCGATTGTATGATAACGGAGCTGCTCTGGTGGACTAAGGGGCATATTTATACTCTGTTTGCACCAAATTAGTGTCATTTTTTTTTACTCTAATTCGGTGCAAAACTAACTCCATATTTATACTTTGGTGCTAGACCCCTCTAGCACCAAATTTATGGAGTTAAAGTCATTTTTTGAAAGTGGAGTCCTACTTTGCCTTAATGAGATTCAAGGTAGGCGTTCCCGTGCAAAAAATGACTCTATGGCCTTAACACCATATTTAGGGGCATATTTATACTCTGCGGCGTATTTATACTCTGTTTGCACCGAATTAGTGTCATTTTTTTTAACTCTAATTCGGTGCAAAACTAACTCCATATTTATACTTTGGTGCTAGACCCATCTAGCACCAAGGCCCTTATTTAAACTTTTTTTGCACTGCATTAATGTCATTTTATGACACAAAAGTGGCGCAAACTTACAAAATATTGGCCCTTATTTATACTTTTTGCTGCAAAACTGCACTAACTCAGTTTTGCACCAAAAAGTTGAGCACCAGCTTGCACCATTTCTGTGCACCAGCCGGGCACCATATTTATGGAATGGTGCAAGCCGGTGCAAAGGGTAGGCTAGAGTTGAAAAAAATGACTTTAGTCGGGTGGGGCTGGCAGTATAGAAGAAGAGGGTTTAGCACCAAAAAATGGCTTTAGGCAGGTTAGAGTAAAAATAAATAATTCTAACCAGATTAGCGTCATTTTATGGTGCTAAACCTACCATGCCACATGACTCCTGCCTTAGGAAAGGCAGGAGTCATGCCCACCACCCCAGTGGCCAGCACAGAGGACAGGGGTCCCCTGGGCATGGCCATTGCACCCGGTGCCATATATGGGGGCCCATTTCAGGGCCCCCTATGGCACTTTCAAAAATAAAATGCACTTACCTGTACTTACCTGGGATGGGGTCCCCCATCCTCGCAGTCCCTCTAGTGTGGGTGGGGGTGCCCCTAGGGCCTAGGGAGGGCACCTCTGGGCTTATTCCATGGTGTTCCACCATGGAAATAGGGCCACAGGTCCTCTAAGACCTGCCCTGACCCAGGTCTTAAAAAATGGGGCAAAGCAAGCTTTGCCCCATTTTTTGACCCTTCCTCCCTCCTTTGCACCATTTTTACATGGGAGTATAAATATGGTGTTAAGGCCATAGAGTCATTTTTTTGCACGGGAACGCCTACCTTGCATCTCATTAAGGCAAGGTAGGTTTCCACTTCCAAAAAATGACTTTAACTCCATAAATTTGGTGCTAGACGGGTCTAGCACCAAAGTATAAATATGGAGTTAGTTTTGCACTGAATTAGAGTAAAAAAAAAATGACGCTAATTCATTGCAAACAGAGTATAAATACGCCCCTTAGCATCAAAAAATTATGCTAATCTGCTCAGAATCATTTATTTTGACTCAAAACTGCCTAATGTAATTTTTTTTTTTAAGCTAGCCTACCCTTTGCACCGGCTTGCACCATTCCATAAATATGGTGCCCAGCTGGTGCTAAAAAATGGTGCAAGCCGGTGCAAAACTTTTTGGGGCAAAACTGCCTTAGTGCAGTTTTGCACCAAAAAGTATAAATAAGGCCCTAAGTACGTCGCTTGGTCGGTCTCCGGATGATGTCTCTCAAGCAACCATGCGCACAAGGTAAATGGAAGGGAGAAGCCGATAGCGCATCAGCTGCCACGTGAGCACTGCAAGTGCTAATTTGTTAAGACATGGGGAAGTATCATATAAAGTGACACTGGGAGCGCTACGTTAAGACAATTCTCTGCCGCAGTGTTGGGCTGGCAGGTGTCTTAAATAGTTGAAAATCCTGGAAAAATGCTCAATTATCACTTTAAATTGGTTGCTGGTCACGGGAAATCTCTTGGCATATAGTAATTTAGGCTGGAAATATAGGATAGGTGAAACATCTGAAGTAAACAACAGAACATAACAAAATAAAACATACAGTGCAACACCACAAATGAAGCATAACGGGATAGCAAAATAGTCAAAACAGAATGCAATGCAACACCCAAAGTACTATGCAACAACCTCATTATATAATAATGCAGCACAAAAACAGCAGCACCAAAAAACACAGACCACATCACTTGCACAACCGAACTCCACAGGACAAATATTACAAACATTCTTGTTACACACTCCCTCCTCGTCTGTCTTCCTCTTTTCAGTCCTCACATCATGAGGGTTGCCTCCTTACACAGACTGGACTTACCAAGTGAAGCCCCAAATGAGGTCTCCGCCGCCTCCATGAGACATAAAGAGGAACTCCACAAACTATGGCGGTCATTCTGACCCTGGCGGTAAAGACCGCCAGGGCCGTGGTCCGCGGGAGCACCCCCAACAGGCTGGCAGTGCTCCCTTGGGCATTCTGACCGCGGCGGTACAGCCGCGGCCAGAAGCGGAAAGTCGGCGGTGTACCGCCGGCTTTCCGCTGCCCAGGGGAATCCTCCATGGCGGCGCAGCTTGCTGCGCCGCCATGGGGATTCCGACCCCCATACCGCCATACTGTTCCTGGCGGTTTTGGCCGCCAGGAACAGGATGGCGGTATGGGGTGTTGTGGGGCCCCTGGGGGCCCCTGCAGTGCCCATGCCAATGGAATGGGCACTGCAGGGGCCCCCGTAAGAGGGCCCCACTTAGAATTTCAGTGTCTGCTTAGCAGACACTGAAATTCGCGACGGGTGCTACTGCACCCGTCGCACCCCTTCCACTCCGCCGGCTCCATTCGGAGCCGGCTTCCTCGTGGAAGGGTGTTTCCTGCTGGGCTGGCGGGTGGCCTTTTGGCGGTCGCCCGCCAGCCCAGTGGGAAACCCAGAATGACCGCCGCCGTCTTTTGACCGCGGTACGGTCTTCTGGCGGTTCCCGCTTCTATATTTCCTGTTTTCTGTCTCATGCCACTAGATGCCACCTTACCTTTCACAGCGTGTTTTTTTCTCTCCTGTTTATGTTCTCACCCTTTACATTCTCAGTACCAGTGACAATGGGTCTTAATGTAATCCTCTGGTTTCGTAGTGAAATGCAGCTATAATTGAAATGCAGTGGGTCCCCCATGCATCATGCATTAATTGCACTGTGATGACCCATTAAACTATCATGGGTTGAAAAGTTGTTGATGCAACAGACAATTAGACCAGCCAATTAATTATCTAATTAGATCAGGCTGCTCATGCACATCTGATTAACTTTATACCAGTGGTCACATGTTCTTTATTGGTCTACAACCTGACTTGTATATACAGTTTAGTTCACTGTATTATCAATCACACTGTGTGAGCACTTGATCACTTTTATTGCCCCTATACGATTCTTTATTATCATTAAGTGAATACATTGTGAAAACTCATTAAAAAGGTTTCTGTATTGCTTGAGAGATTAATGCATTGATTAAAGTTGTTTATGTCATGTGACAATAATAGCTGTATGACTATATAATGCTTATAAATATACCACAAGAGATCATTACCCCTCGGGTGGTTTTCGATTTGGTCATGCTTCTCTCTGAGTTTCCTAAAGTTGTTCATTGCACGTGCTGTGCTCCTCCTTGAGCGAGTGGTTATTCAACATTCATGCTAGGCAGAGTGTTTTCCCTTCATTTTCACTTCTGTTTCCTCATGTCCCAAAAGTTGATCCTCAATGGTGTATTGCAACCTTTTTTGGTGGGGTTTGACCACTTCTACCCCAATGTATTTCTTGTTGTCTTTTTGTCATGATGAAGGTTCAGATGATTACGGACTTTTAGGTTACTGTTGCATGACCGGGTGCTTTTGCATTCTTAGGTGGTGTTGAAAATGGCCCTTTCCACAGGGTCAGCCCCAAACTATTTACCTTCCTCCTTTTCTTTTCCTGACTCTGTTTTTGTTGATTTTGGGATTCTGAATACTTTACCACTGCCAAACAGTGCTAAAGTGCATGTGCTCTCTCCTCTAAACATGGTATAATTGGGTTACACATGTTTGGCATATTTAATTTACTTGTAAGCCCCTAGTAAAGTGCACTATATGTGCACAAGGCCTGTAAATTAAATGCAACTTGTGGGCCTGCAGTACCGATTGTGCCACTCACTACAGTAGCCTTTCAAACATGCCTCAGGCCTGTCTCTCCATAGCATGTGTGTGCAGTGTAACACTGCCATTTCACATTGCAGGTGTACCCACTTGCCAGGCCCAAACCTTCCTTTTTATTACATGCAAGTCACCCCTAAGGTAGGCCCTAGTTAGCCCCAAGGGCAGGATGCAGTGTATTTAAAAAGTTGGACATATACTTTTAAGTTTAACTTGTCCAGTTAGCAAGAAACTATAAATTTGTTTTTCTCTATTGCAAGGGCGATCTCTCGCATAGGATAGCATTGGGATCACCTTAAAATGTCTTTTAAGTGTTACTTCCAATTGGGAGAATATAGAAATTAGGAGTTTGGTGTCTTTAGACTCACAATTTCAAATCACACCTCATGGTGAAGTTGGATTTAAAATTGTAAGTCTGAAAATGCTACTTTTAGAAAATTTGAGTTTTCTTACTTTAACCATTCTGTGCCTCTCCATGCCTCTGAACTCTGAATACACATCTGAGTTGGGTGACAGCTAGGCTTTGTGCATTCCTTCTAGACAGTCACACACAATTGGAGTTTAGGTGTGACTTGATGGGCCTCAATGGGCCATTAACTTGCTTGATGGGGGGAAGGACTTAGCACTTCCTCACTTTTATCTGAATAGACTGGACCTATTCACCCACAATAGTGCTTACAAACCCTGTATTGTCACTCCAGCCAGCTTGGAGCCAGAACAGGGGCGGCAGGATATCTGTACATTTCAAAGGCCTCCCTCTCAAACCTTTTACCACCAGAACCATGGCACCAAAACCACTTTGCTACTTGCTTTGCTGTGTTGGCCTGCTGCCTGTTACTTCTGTCCTGCAGTGAGAGGGACTGGACCTCCTGTCTACGTCCTTGAACCCATGAATCTCCAAGGGCTTGTTGGCTTGCCCACTGTTCTTCTGCCACCTCAGGGACATCAAAGACAGCCTGCCACTCACCTGCTGCAGCACCTGGACTTTGCCATCTGTGAGTCTACCCTTCCAAGTGGTGCCACCCCATTCCTGGACCCTTGGAAGTGGGCCTAAGGTGCAGTACCTTATGTGGTTTTCATCAGAACAGCCGCAAAGCAACGCTGTGCCGACTGCACACCAGGATTTAAGATACTGTGTTCAGCAATCCCAAGTAGGTCCCTGTAGCCGGCCTGCACTCCATCGTGGTCGGTCTGAAGTTGTGACTTTGTCCTGGTCCAGCGTGAACGGATAATCCCAGTTGTTGCTTTTTGCTTCTAAGTGCTATTTTCACCTGCATTTTTAAAATTGCATGTTTCAGGATCTACTTATTGTATTTTTGTCATTTTGGTCTTGTTTTACTCAGATACATATTATCTAGTTTTTGGACATGGTGTGTAGTGTTTTTCACTGTGTTACTGCAAGCGAGTGATGCACAAATACTTTACACATTGCCTCTTAAGTTAAGCCTGACTGCTCTGTGGCAAGCTACCACAGGATGAGCACAGGTTAAATTAGGGTGTGTATCTGACGTACCCTGATTGGGATTGTGGTCCCTACTTGGACAGGTCACAGATCTTTTCTTCTGGCTTGATTGGTTGTTCATCTTTCAAACACTCTATGATCTTCTTTAGTAAGTTCAAGCTGGCTTCTGGCTACTTGTACACTATTTTATGAGCCTTAATGAGTTAACTGATTGTCTTCCCTTCTGGCTCTGTTGTTTAGGGTGCAATTCAGTGTTTTTCCTGACAGACTTGGGCATTATGGTCTCTTTGTGTTTCCTATTTCCATGTTTAACCTTTCGAGGGATATTTAGAAAGCAGTGTCTCCCCTCTGGGAAGTCCTCAAATCCTGGCCTCTGAGTGTTGTAGTCCATTCCATTTGGAAAACAAATAACATATAGGGGGTCATTACAACATTGGTGGTAAAAGCCGCTTACTGCCGTGCAGAAGACCGCCAACACTGCCCCGGCGGCGGAATTCCGCCACGGTCATTATGACCCACAGCTCAGAATCTGCCAAAATCCAGACACCCACACAAATCCACCACACCAAAGGTCAGTGATAAACTGGCGATAACAAAACCAACACCGTCACGCCAACAGGAACACGCCCACACTATCACGACCCACGAATCCACACGGCGGACTTTCAACCGCGGTATTCCATTGGCGGTACTCACCGCCACGCTCAAAATACACACATATTTACAAAATACTACCACATTGGACAATTCCAAATATACACACCTGATACACATACACACACCACTCCCACACACCCAATACAATATAAAACACACACCCACATCACCCACAAACCCTTTCGTCAACAATTACGACTGAAGGCCAGAGAGAGACACCACCATCTGCAGACTAGCATCCACAGGCACTCAACACCATCACTCACACAACATCCAAGCACCTCACACAACACATCTCTAAATATCACCCACACATCACAACACACACCACCCCACACATCACCCACACCACCCAATGGCCTCGCAAAGACACCCCAGGTTCTCTGAGGAGGAGCTCAGGGTCATGGTGGAGGAAATCATCCGGGTAGAACCACAGCTATTCAGATCACAGGTGCAGCACACCACCATAGCTAGGAAGATGGAGCTATGGCGAAGAATCGTGGACAGGGTCAACACAGTGGGACAGCACCGAAGAACATGGGATGACATCAGGAAGAGGTGGAACGACCTACAGGGGAAGGTGCGCTCCGTGGTCTCAAGACACCACCTTGCGGTTCAGAGGACTGGCGGCGGACCCCCACCTCCTCCCCCAGAACTCACTACATGGGAGAAGCAGGTCTTGGCTATACTGCATCCTGAGGGCCTCGCAGGAGTAGCAGGAGGAATGGACTCTGGTAAGTCAAACCTTTAACTACTTCATCCCCCACCCACCTGCATGCTATCACATACCCCCAACCTCGCCCTCACCCCCATCACTCCAACTCCTCACGTATGTCAAATATCACAAACCACACATCCCAAACCCAAGCCCTGCATGTAACACCAAAGCATGGACACCCATCACCAAGCCACTGCACATACCCATACACCCCCCTAAACCATTATCACACAAGGTCCTACACAGGAATACAAGCACTGGGGTACACGGTCACCCACCCATTGCACACCATGGCACCCACAGATGCAATAATCATGCCTTTACACCCCTGCAGGACCCCTACCCAACGTCACCGGACAGGAGGGTCCAGATATGTCCACTCCACCCACAAAAGAGGCCCACAGTGATGACAGCAGCTCTGTCCAACTGGATCAAGATGACCAGCCCAGCCCATCTGGGACCTCAGCACAGTCGGTTCCCCACACCCCGGCGCAGGCCACTACAGAGCTTCCCCCCTCTGGTAACACCAGCACAGCTCCCACCCAGCGGGCCCATACCTCTGTCCCCAGGATACGTCAATCAGCAGTGTGTCCACCACTACAGGGAACTCAGGCTAACCCACCACCCCGACAACACCAGGGACCTGGGGGCAGAGTTAATGGGCACACAGTTCAGGGGACAGAGGCACAGGAACACAGGGGAACCGGGAGGGCTGCTGTGCGACAGGGGGAGGACAGGCCCATGGAAGCGACTCTCCACGAGGCCCTCTCCAACATCATGAGAGCCTACCACCATTCCCAGGAGACGATGGCAACGGTACTGGCCAAGTTTCAGGAGACCTAGCGGCTGCAGGAGGAACAGTATTTGGGCTTCAGGGAGGAACTCAAATCCATCAATTCCACCCTGGGCACCATTGTAGGGGTGCTGAAGGAACTCGTGAACACCAGGAGGGACACTGTGGCACAACAAGGGGCCCCTGACACTAGCCTGGACAATGAACTGCTCACCACCTCCGCCAGGGCTAGTGGACAGGAGGCACTCCCACAGGACCACCACACCAGCAACCCACCCCCTGCAGATGGTGAACCACCCCGCAAGTGGTCCCTGAGATCCAGGACAATGACAGAGAACAATGCCAAGAACCCTGCCAAGAAATGAGACCACCCTGATTGTCATCCTTCTGTCCCACTTTGTCACCCTGTCCATCCTTAAACTGCCCTAGCTCCACTTCCTATGCCCCTTTGGACAATGCACCTGTGAGACTAATAGTCTGGACTCTGCCATGGATATTCCTCCACCATCACCCCTGACCATTTTACAACCCCCTCCACTACTGAGCACTTAAATAAACACCCTTAAATCACAAAACAATCAGGAGTCTGTCTGTGCTTTCGAAAATGTGTATTAGCGATAACAGTGGCAAAATGCTTTTTCAAATGTAATGTCAACATACCTATGTCACACAGCTCTAGTCCATGCGGACCCACATCTGTGAAATCGTAAGGGAAAGTGACAACTCAGTGACCATACACTGGGTGAAAATGACAGACAGATGAGTGGTAGTAGAATTAAATCAGATGTAGCAGGCAGTGTTGTCCTCTTACCTGTGTCTCACTGGAAGTATTGCAGGGTCACCAAGTTCCTGTTGTCTATGTCCTCTTCTTCTGCTTCCTCGTTTTCACTGTCCACAGGCTCCACAGCTGCCATAACACCTCCATCTGGACCATCCTCCTGCAGAAAAGGCACCTGTTGTCACAAAGCCAAGTTGTGAAGCATACAGCAGGCCACGATGATCTGGCACACCTTCTTTGGTGAGTAGAATAGGGAACCACCTGTCATATGTAGGCACAGGAACCTGGCCTTCAGGAGGCCAAAGGTCCGCTCTATAATCCTCCTAGTTCGCCCATGGGCCTCATTGTAGCGTTCCTCTGCCCTTGTCCTGGGATTCTTCACTGGGGTCAGTAGCCATGACAGGTTGGGGTAACCAGAGTCACCTGCAAATGTCGAGGGACAACTGTTAGACACACAATAACTCATAGGAACATCCCCAGACACCTAGTGACACTGTATTGGGTCCATGTCCTCACCTAATAGCCACACACGGTGCCTCTGGAGTTGCCCCATCACTTAAGGGATGCTGCTGTTCGGTAGAATATAAGCGTCATGCACTGAGCCAGGAAATTTGGCATTAACATGGGAGATGTAATGGTCTGCCAAACACACCATCTGCACATTCATTGAATGGTAACTCTTCCGGTTTCTGTACCTGTTCACTCCTGTGGTGGGGGACCAAGGCCACATGTGTCCCATCAATGGCACCTATGATGTTGGGGATATGTCCCAGGGCATAAAAATCACCTTTCACTGTAGGCAAATCCTCCACCTGAGGGAAAACGATGTAGCTCCGCATGTGTTTCAGCAGGGCAGACAACACTCTGGACAACACGTTGGAAACATAGGCTGGGACATCCCTGATGCTATGGCCACTGTTGTTTGAAAAGACCCACTTGCTAGGAAATGGAGTACTGACAGCACCTGCACTTGAGGGGGGATTCCTGTGGGATGGTGGATAGCTGACATCAGGTCTGGCTCCAACTGGGCACACAGTTCCAGGATTGTGGTACGATCAAGTCTGTAGGTGATGATCACATGTTGCTCCTCCATTGTTGACAGGTCCACCAGCGGTCTGTACACCGGAGGATGCCGCCATCTCCTCACATGCCCCAGCGGACTGTGCCTATGGAGGAGAACAGCGAGCAGAGAGTCAACCAACTCTGAGGTATGTAAACACAGCTTAATTGGAAAATATTAGCAAATCGACATATGCCTGTATTAGTGTTTAAGCAAGGCCTAGATATGTGTGACGCAGTCCAAAATAATGCCATGTGGGCCCATGAAATGGCGGCTGCCTGACCTGTAAAGTGGGACAAGGGGATATGAGGTAACTGCGCTGGCGTTGTACACCGTCGTGGTAGGCGGTCGAAGACCGCGGTGCAATCCTGCATTGGTTAACATTGGACCCTATGGGTTCCAGGAGCCAATGACGATGTACGCCGGCGGTGACGGTACGCACCGCTGCGGACGTGACCGCCGCCTTCTCTCTGTTCAATCACTTAATACCTGATCTTCGACAGGAGAGGACCTACACTGCAAGTGCTGCTGTGAGCTCAGTCTGGAAGAGACAATGGCTCGTGTGTCTGGGGAAAGGGCCCCTGCCTTCAGTCCGGAGGAGTTGGAGAAACTAGTGGATGGGGTTCTCCCCCAGTACACGCTACTCTACGGTCCTCCAGAGAAACAGGTAAGTACACTGTGAGCATGCTGTATGGGCAATGCCTGTGTGGAGTGGTGTGGATGAAAGATAGGGGGGGTGAGAATGAGGCGTGCATGAAACGACGGTGAGTGCTTGTGCGTCATGGCAAGGGTAGGAATGCGGGCTAATGACTGACGGTGCGGACGGTAATATCTTCTCCTTTTCCCCTGTACTATTCCTGTAGGTCAGCGCCCACCAGAAGAAGGACATTTGGTGTACCATCGCCAAGGAAGTCCGGACCCTGGGGGTCTAGCACAGACGGAGTACCCACTGCCGGAAAAGATGGGAGGACATTCGCCGCTGGAGCAAGAAGACGGCGGAGGCCCAGCTGGGGCTGGCCTCCCAATGTGGGAGGGGTGCCCGTCACACCATGACCCCCCTGATGTTCAGGATCCTGGCGGTGGCGTACCCGGAGTTGGATGGGCACTTGAGGGCATCACAGCAGCCACAAGGGGGTGAATATACTCTCATTCTGCTGATTCAGCACGCATTGGAGGTGTCTGGGTGGGGGAGGTGGTCTGTGGGTTCCCCTAGGCCAGGGCGAGTTTAGTAGGCAAGGTCCCGTCTTAAGGCAGGCCCTGTGGCACCCCACCCCACCTGTGTACAGTGCCAACTACACCGAATCAGGCTCCTGTGACATCCATGTGTGCAGCAATCGGGCATAGCCTTGTAACCCACGTCCCTGGGATTGATTAGGGAACTCCAAGTGCACGGTGTAGTGCACGGGGCTTCTGTGTCTGTAGTGTCCACCAACGGTCGCGGTTTTGCATCCACTGAACATGTCTTTCTTCTGTCTTCCCCCCCCTTTTTGTGGTCTCCCTGTTCTTGTGTGTATTAGCATCATCAGGCGGAGGAGCAGTGGCACCGGAGCAGGAGGGAGCTGCATCCCACATGGCCCTGGAGGGCGACACAACGGAGTCTGAATTCACCAGTGGGACAGAGGGCGAGGGGAGCTCCCTTGCGGTTGTGGGCCCATCTGCCCTCCCCGCATCTACAGGTACAGCCGCCACCCCCCCTACCAGCACCGCCCTCCCAGCAGCCCCTCAGCGTGTGTCCTGTGCCCGCTCACCCAGGAGGGTGGGCATCTCCTTCGCCCCAGGCACTTCAGCCCCTGCCCCTGTCACCCCAGCTGCCCTCAGTGGGGAGGCCATTAACCTCCTCTGGTCCCTCACTGTTGGGCAGTCTACCATTTTGAATGCCATCCAGGGTGTAGAGCGGCAGTTGCAACAAACCAATGCATACCTGGAGGGCATTCATTCTGGTCAGGCAGACCAACAGCGAGCTTTTCAGACTCTGGCCTCAGCACTGATGGCAGCCATTGTCCCAGTCTCTAGCCTCCCCCCCTCCAACTTCCTCCAACCAGACCCAATCCCCTGTACCTCAGCCTATCCCAAGCACACCATCAGACCAGCATGCACACACCTCAACACACAAGGGAAGCTCTGGCAAACATAAGCACCACACATCCAACAAGCACTCACGCGAGCATCATACACATTCAGACACACCAACATCCACTGCCTCCACTGTGTCCCCCTCTTCCTCGTCTCCCTCCTCCCTCCCTGTCTCGTCTCCACTCACACCTGCATGCACTACATCCTCAGCCCCTACGTCCATCACCAGCACACCCACCACAACACCCCGCTCACGTGAAGTCACCACCCCACTACCATTCACACATTCCCTATGTCCTCTACCAGTGTGTCTGTGAGCCCACCTCCCAAGGTACATAAACGCAGCCACACACCCACCCAACAGCCATCCACCCCACGACAGCCTCCAGCCTATGCACCTTCACCCAAAGTCACCAAACGTACACCTCCTACAACCACTACCTCTTCCTCCACTCCCAAACCCCCTCCATGTACCCGTCCCAGTGTTCCCAAAAAACGTTTCCTGTCCAACCTTGACCTCCTCCCCTCACCTCCCCCACCCCTTCAGTCTCCTAGGGCCTGCCTCTCCAGGTCCCAACCCAGCACCTCAGCCACAACATCTGCAGGACCAGTGGTGCCAGTAGTAACCGGCTTCTGGAGTGCTTCAGGCAGCAGGGCAGCCAGTGTGGCAAGGAGCCAGAGCACGGACAGTCCCCCAGCTGTAAAGCACAAAAAGTTGCCCAATGGGAGAGAGGAATGAAATCAGCCACCAAAGCTGCTCCCAGGGGTACAACTGGGAGTGTGGAAACAGATGTGCCACCATCCAAGGTGGGGAAGGGGCACAGTGAAACCGGCAAGTCTGGGAAAATCTGCCCGGCGGACAAGACCACCACAAGCCCCGCTGCCTGGTATCAGGCCCAGGACATCTTGTTTGGGGTCAAGGGCAACAAGTTTTTATGTTTACTTTGTCCTTGGGACAAGTAGGCCCAAGCCTCTGCAGCATCACAAACCCTTTGGCTGCCTGTTTACAGAGTGGAACTCTCTGCAGTTGAGGTAATGTGTTTCCAAAAGATAATGCTGTTCGAACTTGTATTTATGGTTCATTATTTGAAAGCCTTCATTATTAGGGTGAGTGCTGTAAATAAATGTTTTAAGGTCACACTTCACTACTGACGTTGGTTCCAGTACAAAAAAAAAAAAAACGTGTATACACATGTTTGAAAAGTTTAGGCTATGAGGCTAAATATAATGCTCCCAGAATGCTCTCTGATTAGATGCAAATGAAGTGTCATTTAGTAAAATGTGTTGATGCATGCTAGTATTTCCCAAAAATATTTCTAATGGAAAATCAGTGTAACCATTTTCAACACCATTATGGGAAGCATGAAAATAAACAAACACTGACAAAGCCAAATTATCTGACATATTTTTATAAGTCTTTTAGTTTCATCAATGCGTGTCTTGTTTTGACATGGCTTTTGTAACACTTTATTGTTGTGGGAGCTACCAGGCACTCAACATTGTAACAAACACTGGCAAAAAAAACCCAAAAAGTTTTTGAACTCTAAAAGCACACGTTGCCACCAGTGGCATAAAGGCCCCGCAGCTGCCCTCCAGGGGGCCCCTTCAGCACAGCACCTGCCCTGAGTGAGTCTGGAGAGAGGGCTCCTCCATGTTCTTTGCAAAGGGGCACCCTCCAGTTTTGTTACGTCACTGATTGCCACTGTAGTTCCTGACACTGAACAAAACTACTTTGTGTGCCAATATGATCCTTGTAGAAGAGCAGAATGTGATCAGTCACAGTAAAGCCAGCCGAAAGAGAGAGAAATAGAAGTTTAATAAAAACAAAATGTCTTTGTTAACACCAGACCTAATTAGGGACCAAGACCCACATGTAGGTAGCTTTTTGCATGTCGCAAACAGCGACTTTCGCTGTTTGCGAAGTGCAAAAAGCACATTGAGATGCACAAACCCAGATTTGCGATTCGGTAACCTGGTTACCGAATCGCAAAACGGGTTTGCGACTCGCAATTAGGAAGGGGTGTTCCCTTCCTAATTGCGACTCGCAGTGCAATGTAGGATTGTTTTGTGACCGCGAACGCGGGCGCAAACCAATCTCAGTTTGCACCCATTTCAAATGGGTGCTAACACTTTCGCAAAGGGGAAGGGGTCCCCATGGGACCCCTTCCCCATTGTGAATGTCACTGTAAAAAAAATTTCAGAGCAGGCAGTGGTCCTGCGGACCACTGCCTGCTCTGAAAAAATGAAATGAAAACGTTTCATTTTTCGTTTTTGTAATGCATCTCGTTTTCCTTTAAGGAAAACGGGCTGCATTACAAAAAAAAAAAAACTGCTTTATTGAAAAGCAGTCACAGACATGGTGGTCTTCTGTCTCCAGCCGCCATTCGCAAGGGGGTCGCAAATTGCGACCCACCTCATGATTATTCATGAGGTGGGCATTTACGAAGGCCTTGCGAATCACAGATGGTGTCAGGGACACCATCCTACATTCAGATTTGCGACTCGCAAATTGCGAGCCGCTCTGACTCGCAATTTGCGGGTCGCAAATCTGAACCTACCTACATGTGGCCCCAAATTCTTAAAGAAAGTCACAAAAGTGCACCCATGGTATATGTCGTACCCCTATAAAATATTTGTGAACTGTATTTTAGCATGGGTAAATACGCATGTGTAGATTTGCTCATGTGAAAATCTGTTGAGCATTTGCAAGTTCATTTTCCCTCCAGCCACTTTCTTCCCAACCCTGGAAGAAGTTCTAATTCTGCCATTGTCAGGAGTAAATGTCCAACCTTTCTTATTATGGGAAAATATTAGCGAGAAGCTGGTGAAAATCTTTAAAACATGCAGGTTAGTAGGTTTGCAGACTCAAAGGCATTCCAGCCCTGGAACTATTGCTTACTGCTTCCTCCAGCCCCAGTATGCAGATCTGCAGAAAGGTGGCAAAATAAGGAAATTGCTACAGTATGGATTGAAACTGCAAGTATTCAAGCCCTACTATGGTAGTAGCCCTGGCATAATCAGAGAGGCCATTATCAGAGCTCTTACATAATGAAATTGCTGCCATAATTTGTCGCCAAACTACATGGCACCAAAGGGACAAGTAGATCTTTTTACAGGACAAGTAGATTTGAGAAGCAACCTGTCCCCTGGACAAGTAGATATTTTAATAAATTCCACACCCCTGCCAGGACACCGCCGCCACCAGCACCGCTGCCCTGGACACTGTCGCACCAAGCACCGCAGGCCAGTGAGCGCCAAAGATTCCGGCGCTACTGAGGCCGCCATGAGCAGGATGAAGCATGCGGGGCACAAAGCCCCCTCCAGAACCAGTGGAGAAAGGCATCCACTTCCTCTGTCTTTGGCAGGATGAAGCACTCTGGGCACAAAGCCCGCTCCAGAAACAGTGGAGCATCACATCCACTACCTCTGTCCTTGGCAGGATGAAGCACTCTGGGCACAAAGCCCCCTCCAGAACCAGTGGAGAAAGGCATCCAGTATCTCTGTCCTTGGCAGGATGAAGTACTCTGGGCACAAAGCCCCCTCCAGAACCAGTGGAGTATCACATCCACTACCTCTATCCTTGGCAGGATGAAACACTCTGGGCACAAAGCCCCCTCCAGAACCAGTGGAGAAAGGCATCCAGTATCTCTGTCCTTGGCAGGATGAAGTACTCTGGGCACAAAGCCCCCTCCAGAACCAGTGGAGTATCACATCCACTACCTCTGTCCTTGGCAGGATGAAGCACTCTGGGCACAAAGCCCCCTCCAGAACCAGTGGAGAAAGGCATCCACTACCTCTGTCCTTGGCAGGATGAAGCACTCTGGGCACAAAGCCCCCTCCAGAACCAGTGGAGAAAGGCCTCCACTACCTCTGTCCTTGGCAGGATGAAGCACTCTGGGCACAAAGCCCCCTCCAGAACCAGTGGAGTATCACATCCACTACCTCTGTCCTTAGCAGGATGAAGCACTCTGGGCACAAAGCCCCCTCCAGAACCAGTGGAGAATGTTATCCACTTGAGAGACTGTGGCTTTGCACTCCCCAGGATTGAACAGTGGGCAAACCACCCGAGAGACTGTGGCTTTGCACTCCCCAGGATTGAACAGTGGGCAAACCACCCACTGTAGAGACTTGAGAGACTGTGGCTTTGCACTCCCCAGGATTGAACAGTGGGCATGGATACTCCTCCTGGATCTGGTGTCGTGCACTCATCTGGCTGAGGTGCCCCGCCCCCTTCTCTTCCCCCTGAGGTTCCTGTTTTTTTTCTATCTGATGCCCCAGCAGTGTTCTCTCCGTCATGTTCGGGTATCCTGTGTGGGCCTCGCCCATGCCTTTTGGGCCCAGTGGTCCACGGACTATGATAGTGGAATACCTTGGACTTGTATTCTTGGTGTATATATTTGTTTATAGTGTACATATCTTTATATGTATATATTTTTGATTACTGTATTTGAATATATTACAATCATTCGACTCATTTCCTTTTGTCCGTGCATTCTTCCGGGGGAGTTGGGGGGGTGTAACTGTAATGTATCATGATGTATTAGTGTGTGTGTTGTCGTGGGTGAGGGTGGGGGTTTTGCATGTTGCGTGTGTGTGTCACTGTTTTTTCCCTTCCCCTCCCCTGTGTCGTAGGTGCAGTACTCACCGTAGTCTTCGCCGCCGGCGTTCGTGCTCCTGGTAGAGGAGCAGGAAGATAAAGGCTGGAAGAATCTGGAGCTCGGGTTCCATGCGTCCTGGTTCCTCGTGGGGTGTGTAGAGGTGAGTGTTTCCCCTTCCAAGTCCTGTTTCTGCCGTGTTTTTGTTCGCGGTGAATCCGCCCCGGAAAAGGTGGCAGATTGGACTGTTGTAATTCAGTGGGCGGTACATTGTCCTCCGCCTGTCTGTAGGCAGTTACCGCTGCGGTGTTTGTTTGTACTGCCTTGGCGGTCGGAGTGTTAACCCCTTCGCTGCCATGCCTTTTCCCCCTCCTGTGCCAAGCCTTTTTTTTGGCTATATGGGGCAGTTCGCACTTAGGACCTCATAACTTTTTGTTCACATAAGCTACCCACGCCAAATTTGCGTCCTTTTTTTCCAACATCCTAGGGATTCTAGAGGTACCCAGACTTTGTGGGTTCCCCTGAAGGAGACCAAGAAATTAGCCAAAATACAGTGAAAATTTAGTTTTTTTTCAAACAAATGGGAAAAAAGAATGCAGAAAGCAGCTCGTGGTTTTTTCCCTGAAAATGGCATCAACAAAGGGTTTGCGGTGGCAAGATCACCATCTTCCCAGCTTTTAGGAACAGGCAGACTTGAACTGGAAAACCCAATTTTTCAATACAATTTTGACATTTTACTGGGACATAACCCATTTTTACTATTTTTTGTGCTTTCAGCCTCCTTCCAGTTAGTGACCAAAATGGGTGTGAAATCAATGCTGGATCCCAGAAAGCTAAACATTTCTGAAAAGTAGACAACATTCTGAATTCAGCAAGGGGTCATTTGTGTAGATCCTACAAGTGTTTCCTATAGAAAATAACAGCTGAAATAAAAAAAATATTGAAATTGAGGTGAAAAAAACAGCAATTTTTCTCCACGTTTTACTCTGTAACGTTTTCCTGCGATGTCAGATTTTTTAACACAATATACCGTTACGTCAGCTGGACTCTTCTGGTTGCAGGGATATATAGGGCTTGTAGGTTCATCAAGAACTCTAGGTACCCAGAGCCAATAAATGAGCTGCACCTTGCAATGGGTTTTTATTCTATACCGGGTATACAGCAATTCATTTGCTGAAATATAAAAAGTTAAAAATAGATATCAAGAAAACCTTTGCATTTCCAAAATGGCCACAAGAGAAGGTGTTGAGAAGCAGTGGTTATTTCCACATCTCTGAATTCCGGGGTGCCCATACTAGCATGTGAATTACAGGGCATTTCTCAAATAGACGTCTTTTTTACACACTGCCTTACATTTGGAAGGAAAAAATGTAGAGAAAGACAAGTGGCAATAACACTTGTTTTGCTATTTTGTGTTCCCCCACGTCTCCCAATAAAAATGGTATCTCACTTGCGTGGGTAGGCCTAGCGCCCACGAAAGGATGGTCCCAAAACACAACGTGGACACATCACATTTTTTCACAGAAAACAGAGGTGTTTTTTACAAAGTGCCTACCTGTGGATTTTGGCCTCTAGCTCAGCCGGCACCTGGGGAAGCCTAGCAAACTAGCGCATTTTTTAAAACTAGACACCTAGGGGAATCCAAGATGGGGTGACTTGTGGGGCTCTGACCAGGTTCTGTTACCCAGAGTCCTTTGCAAACCTCAAAATTTGGCCAAAAAGAACACTTTTTCCTCACATTTCGGTGACAGAAAGTTCTGGAATTTGACAGGAGCCACACATTTCCTTCTACCCAGCGTTCCCCCAAGTCTCCCGATAAAAATAGTACCTCACTTGTGTGAGTAGGCCTAGCGCCCACGAAAGGAAATGGCTTAAAACACAACGTGGACACATCACATTTTTTCACACAAAATAGAGGTGTTTTTTACAAAGTGCCTACCTGTGGATTTTGGCCTCTAGCTCAGCCGGCACCTGGGGAAACCTAGCAAGCCAGCGCATTTTTGAAAACTAGACACCTAGGGGAATCCAAGATGGGGTGACTTGTGGGGCTCTGACCAGGTTCTGTTACCCAGAATCCTTTGCAAGCCTCAACATTTGGCCCCAAAAAAACTTTTTCCTCACATTTCGACGACAGAAAGTTCTGGAATCTGACAAGAGCCACAAATTTCCTTCCACCCAGCATTTCCCCAAGTCTCCCGATAAAAATGGTCCTCACTTGTGCAGGTGGGCTAGGTGCCTGCAACAGAAAAAGGCCAAAAACTTGTAGCGATTGAGGGGATAGCACAGCTAGCTGATAAGCACATATTTTTCTTTTATACATCTTTTAGTCTGACTCTGCTTTGGGGTCCCATGCAAGTGAGGTATCATTTTACTTGGGGGACTGAGAGGAATGCTGGGTGTTAGGAAATTTGTGCGGCAGCGGTGATCCTACAAAGAAAAATGAGGAAAATATGATTTTTGAATGCAAATTTTGAGGTTTGCCGAGGAGACTGGGTAAGAAAATGTTGAGGGATCCAGGCAAGCCACAACTCTTTGGACTCCTTGGGGTGTCTATTTTTAAACCATGTCTGGGTTTGGTAGGTTTCCCTAGATGAAGGCCGCACCTGGGACCAAAACTATAGGTGCCAACCCGCCCAAACACAGGTAGTTTTCCAATAGATCATTTTGGTGTGTCCACATACTTATGTGATGTTCCAAACACTACAATTGTGAAAAGAAACACACTTGGGTTAAAAAGACCCCTCACCCACCAACCAAGTTGGTGGCATGCTTCATCATCGGGGTCCCACCGAGGCACCTAGCATGTCACAGGTGTGCTGCGACGCCTAATTACAGTGGAGCAGGTTTTGTCATTTTTACCACACATACTAGTTGGATTTGGCACGAGGGTGAGTGATGGTTCAGTGGATCAAATTTTATTAACAAGAGATTTCACAAAAATGAAATGCACTGTTAATAACTGAAAGATCAAAAAACTGAACCAGTGACTCACAGCTTGTGAGCTGTAAAGCCACGGCAAGGCACCAAGCGCTTTACAGTCCATTCCCACACCTTTCATGCATGACATGCGCAAGACCATTCACGCCGCCAGCCACGGGCCTAGCACATTACAACACTCGCATCGACAGACAGCGCCACTCAAGGGCCCATCACTTACATACGCCCACATGCCTGATACAGCAATCACACCAGCTGATGGGAGTGTGTGGACTGGTGTTTGGCTGGCAGTGTGTTGCAATAGCCAACAGCAAGTCAATATGTACACTATGTACACCCTCAGCCAAGCCCCACTCCACACACAATGGCATCACTTTTTTTTTTTAAACAAAGAAACCACTAACTAATTAGAAATAATTACAAAACTACAAACACAAAAGCTCTAACTAAGAACATGACAGAAATACTAACCATGAAACTGAACACATGAAAATACAAAACAGACATGAGTTTACACTCATGGTTGTTCCCAGTAATTCTTCTGGGTGTGGTAGTTCTTAAAACAACCACCCACACACAGCCCAGGCTTTGAAGGACAATCTGGGCAGTACATTCGAGTCTCCCTCCGGATACCTCTTCGAAAACACACTCTACATTTCTTAGCTGGAAAGTCTTTTTTGGGTGTGGGAGGAATGTGCTCAGCAAAGTGGCGATCTTTCAATCTAGCCACATCCTCCACCACTGCTTCTCTAGGAACTCTGGCCTGTTCCACCACAATAAGGCTCTCTATCACTGACTCCTGAAATTTGACAAATGTCATCATTGACTCTGGAGACTTATCCTTAAACACAATAAAAGCATTAAAAGTTGCTAAGTGGAAGAGGTGAATTGCTAACGTCTTATACCAACCGTAAGACTTACGAATAGCAGTATAAGGTTCCAACCTTTGATCAACTCTATCTACACCTCCCATGTGCTTATTATAATCTAAAATGCACACAGGTTTGCGCACTTCAGCAACCTGGCCCCAAACAGTCACAGGGGAAATACTCTCATCATGGATAGTACTTAGCATGTAGACAACCCTCCTGTCTGAAAACTTCAAAGCTAGCATCTCATCATTCTGCAAGGTACTGCACTGTCCCCTCTGAAGGTTTTCACAGACAAGCTCCCTTGGATAGCCTTTCTGGTTACAACGAATTGTGCCACAAGCAACAGTGTCCACTCTAAACAATTCCTTGAACAACTGCACTCCAGTGTAAAAGTTATCTACATACAAATGGTGACCTTTGTTGAACAGTCGTCTACCAAGTTCCCACACAATTTTCTCAGTAACTCCAAAAGTGGGAGGACAACCAGGGGGAGTCAATACTGGAATCCCTACCAGTGTAGACACTGAAATTATACACATATCCTGTACTACTTTCAGACAGCATATACAATTTAATTCCACATCGTGCCCTCTTGCTAGGAATGTACTGCCTAAAAACCAAAAGACCCTTGAAGAGGACCAAATACTCGTCCACAGCTATTTCTTTGCCTGGAATATAGACCTCTGAAAACCGATCTACAAAATGATCAAGGACAGGCCTAATCTTAAAAAGACGGTCAGAATCAGGGTGATCTCGTGGCAAGGCTAATGCATTGTCAATAAAATGCAGCATCCTAAGAAGAAGCAAATACCGATTATGACTCATTGTTGCAGGAAATATAGCTGTTGCCATCAAGGGACTAGTGGACCAATAAGAAGCCAGTGACGGCTTCCTTATCAACCCCATCAAAAGAGTCAAACCTAAAAACCTTTTCATCTCCTCCAAATTTGTGGGAATCCACTGGGCAGCTCTAGAGTGCGGCCTAAGTCTAGCAGCGTTGTCCCTCAAATACTGCTCCGCATACAAATTAGTCTGCTCAACAATCTCTTCCAAAAACACATCATCCACAAATAACTCAAAGACAGGCAAAAAGTTCTCTGCATTGACTCTACACCCCGGGAGACCAATACAGGCAGGCAACTCTGGCTGCTCCAGGTTTGGGGCAACCCAAAGTTCAGGTCTTCTAACGGGAAGCCTTTCAGCCCCAGGTTGCTGCACTAATGGCACATCAGTGTCCTCCTCTGAAACAGGCCCTTCATCTGTACTGAGTGTGGCTTCCTCATTAGAAGATTCCTCTCTGACATAAACTTCACTGCCAGAATCTCTCACTTCCTCCTCTGCCTCTGATGCAGAGTCCGCCTCATAATTATGATCAGACAATGACTCAAAAAGCATACCAACCACCTGCTGAGCGGTCATCCTGCGGCTAGCCATGATCTTTCCTATGAAAATGAACTGGAAAAATGCACCACCAACAACCAGCACTGTATAAGATAAGTAATAAAGTGTAGCTTTATTAGTAAGAGTTCTAAACTCAAAAACTATACCGCTCACTTGCCTGAAAAAGCTTGAATCACCAGCAACTACTCTGCACAGACACAGCAATCACCAATGATATCCCACTAAAAAGAAAGAAAGAAAAGCAAATTAGAAATAAGACAACACAAATATCATTGTGCACAAATCTAAGGACAATTTCACACAAACCTGAATTTAGTAGACCACCTACAAACATGTCATTCATGCATGGCAACAATACTCCTTTGGAGTAAATAGTTTTTCCTTACCTGAAACATGCAACTATGCAAACCGCAGGTCAATCACCGCCAAAGCCGCAAGGAGCCACAGCAGAGAAAGCAAAATCTTTGAACTAGAACAAAAAGGAGGAAATAAATATCACAAATGCAAATACTTCGTCAGTTGACACACATCCCACCATCAAGCATTTAGAAATTGCTGCCTAAGTGGATTCTGCCTAGGGGCAGATGGGCCTACTAAAAAATAGGCCTATCTGCCCCAAGGAGGGCAGAAAATACCTTTAGTAGTGTGTCCCCAGGGGGAGAGACCCTTGCCCAATGGGCCACCCCCAAACAAAAAGAAAACCACACACACACACTATCTCTGGTGCCTATGTGGCTTCTGCCCCCCTTGGGGACAGATGGGTCTAAAAAAAATAGGGGGGCAGAAATGGCTAACAGTTCAATGCCCCCCTTGGGCGGGTGCCCGTCGCCCCCCCCACATAACTAAACTTATAAAACAAATCACTGGCGTTCTAGTGGTTTCTGCCCCCCTTGGGGGCAGATGAGCCTAAAAATAATAGGCTGAGTTGTCCCCAAGGGGGGCAGAAATGGCCTTGGTACACGTGCCCCCAAAGGGGGGCGACCCTTGCCCAAGGGGTTGCCCCCCCTCCACTAACACACACAAACACACACACACTATCCCTGGTGTCTAAGTGGCTTAGATGGGCCTAAAAAAATAGGCCCCCCCCAACAAAAAAAATATTTAAAAATCCCTGGCGTTCTAGTGGTTTCTGCCCCTCTTGGGGGCAGATCAGCCTAAAAATAATAGGCTGATCTGCCCCCAAGGGGGGCAGAAATGGCCACAGCAAACATGCCCCCAACGCAAAACATTGGAAAGATAAAAAAAAAAATCCCTGGCGTCTAGTGGATTCTGCCCCCCTTGGGGGCAGATCAGCCTAAAAATAATAGGCCGATCTGCCCCCAAGGGGGGCAGAAACGGCCACAAGAAACATGTCCCCAAATGGGAGCGACCCTTGCCCAAGGGGCCGATCCCCAACGCAAAACATTGCAAACATCCCCCCAAAAAAAACCCTGGCGTCTAGTGGATTCTTCCCCCATCGGCCTAAAAATATTAGGACGATCTACCCCCAAGGGGGGCAGAAATGGCCACAAGAAACATGTCCCCAAATGGGAGCGACCCTTGCCCAAGGGGCCGCTCCCCGACACAAAAATACCAGAAATAAACAAAACAAGTGAAAATCCCTGGTGTCTAGTGGGCATTCCTGCTGCCTGATCGCAATGCGATCGGGCAGCAGGAATGCTCAAAGAGACACCGGTGGAAAGGAAAAGCCTATCCTTTCCCCCGGTGCCTCTTTGTCCCAAACTCCCCACCCGCCGGATGAGAATCTCACCTGTTTCTCCATACTTGCACTGGAAGCAAATGGCTTCCAGTGCAACCGGCAGTGTGTAATGATCTCATTACGGGGGGTGAGGGAGGCGGGGGTAGGGGTGGAAGGGGAAGGTCTTCCCCTTCCATCCCCGCCTTGGGGGTGGGAACCCCACGGAGAAAGCGCTAGCGCTCCTTCCGGGCTCCGGGCCAAGGACGTAATGGTTTTGTCCTCGGCACAGGAGCGCTGTGCCGCAGGACGTAACCACTACGTCCGCGGCACAGAAGGAGCTAAATTGGTTGTCTATGTTGGTGGTTTCTGCCACGGTCGTGATTCCATTTTTTTTCCGCCGGCCTGTTGGCGGTTTTACCGCTGCTTTAACACCGACCGCCAGGGTTGTAATGACCACCATAGTTTTTTTAAAAGTGTTTTTATTTCTGTGCTTTTTCCATATTTTGCAAATATGGTAAGTGTAGTTCATTTTTCGTCTGTGAGGGTATAAGAGACCACATAAGAGTATTTGTCTTTACGTTTATTTTAGGGCCAAGGTAAGTTGATCCTGTTTGTATAATGATGCAAGCCTAACAATATAAGGGCTTTGATGAGGAAAACGAGAACTCGGAGTCAGGGAAGGCTCCTCCGCTAAGGTGGAGGAGCGTCTCCCTGCTGCTTTCAGCAGAAGAAAAATAAAATGATAATAACGAAATGTTATTATCATTTAATTTTTTTGCTGAGCCAGGATAGGGTGGGACAGGGCTGGAGGGAGGAGTGGTGGTATGTGCACCTTTAAGTGTGCATGTCTGTTTGGCTGGGCCCGAACACGGCCGGCCAGACAGATATGCGCACTTTGCATTTCTCCACCCTGCTGAATTCCACAGCCGGGAGGAGAAAGTGCACAGAGTGCCACTCCCTCTGTGAGCTCTGAACCAGGCCAGTCACACGAATCACAGTGCTGTCATGCTGGTGACAGCAGCATCGTGATTGGCTGAAGGGACTCTGGAAGCCTGTTTGCTTCCAGACGAAGGGGAGGACGGAAGAGACGAACGTGGGTCCCGTCCTAACCAACTAAGTGCTTTTAAAAAAATCTGTAGAAACCAGCACACGCATCTTCAGTGCAACAAAGTCTGTCCAGAAACCTACAGACTAAGTTAATGGGTAACTGTGGAAAAAGACCCTTTGAGATATCATTTCATAAATATGTGGATTGTATCTGTAAGCATCATACATAATGAGACAAAGACAGACTGGCTAGTTTTAAGACTTTATCAGTTACTACTTTGTAGTACAGAGAGCTGATGCGCTACCCGGGTACAATGAAAAGTGCCGGAGCCTGAGGCCTGACAAGGCACGTTCATTCAAACCCGCAGAATCTCAGAAGCTGGCATGTACTACATGCCTTGAGGGCCTCACCGCAAAGAAGCCGTTTACCAAAACCCACAAATCCATAATGGGAGAAATCACATCCGCCTGATTTGGATGAAAAGGCTTGCTGATAGGTGACTGGCAAAGTGCCAGATGGAGGAGGGGGAGTAGTTGTAGATCGCAGTTTCAAGAGACAAGCGCAACCTTGCACTAAATGGTTCAACTCTGGTCGTTCTAGTCTGTGCCTAGTGCATTGATGCCTGCTTTATGTCAGTTTTTTCCCCTGCCTGGTGGTCTTGCTTCCTGTTTGTCCTCCTTTTGTCCCTGACCTGTTTTAGCAGTGCAGTTCCCATTAGCATCCATTTCCTGATGGTGTGTTTGTTATGCTTCCTGTGCTCTGCTTTTGAATGACTCTGCCAGCCCGCATGGTGTTCTGTGCAATGTATAACTGCATACGTTTCATAATGACCATCGATTGCTGTCGAGGGAAAGAGTTGATATGACTAAAGGCTTAGTTCCATCAACAGTACGCGGTATGAATAAAGAATTCATAGTACTTGTGTTATACATGCAGCCATGTAAGGACTGACAAACGATAGGGCGTAGGTTACAGAGGTCTCAACAAATCTGCACACATGCTATTTATTAACCTGCAGTGACTTCAATACCAGCTCCATGGTGCACCGGCAACTAGGGCCGTTTTTGCTCTCTTCCAATATATTTTAAACAAATATTGGCAATTGTTAAATTATTTAGTGATTATGCGTATGTGCATAGTGAATAAGCAGTTCACATGCGTACTTGTTTATGCCATGGTATTTTTCATGTGTATTTTTTAAATGTGTTTATTTGAAACACGGATGCATATTGTAACCATAGCAATAATGTAAAATTATATTGAAGAGGCCTTGTCACAACCTGTGAGCCAGTAAGTAATACTTTTGTAATGTCAATTTCATTACACTATGGCAATAACATGGAATTTAATCAATGAACTGCAGTAAAAATTGTGTGAATGTGTATTTATTAATACAACTGCTCTATTTAATATGAGCATTTTGACCACATTTATTTTCACTGCCATGGCACCAACACATATGTTGATAATTTAAAGGCCATAGATTTTACAAGTAGTTCTGAATAGAAGGTCATCACATTTTCTTCTGTTGCAGGCTCAATGGCAGTACTCAAATCATTATTTTTTGCAGCAGCAAACCTTATTGGAAAAGAGGAAGACGGCCAGGAATGCTTGCTTTGGGAAATTCTCTGTTCACAAATCCAGCTAGTCTCCAGTCTACTACAGTTTTCTTAGTGTCCGAACAACTTGTCGAGCTCTGCTGGTGTGAATTTTCTAACAAAAAACACACAGACCCACTCAGAACACGGGCCAATTATGTAACTGGCA
The DNA here is from genome assembly GCF_031143425.1 of Pleurodeles waltl. Classification (NCBI taxonomy): domain Eukaryota; kingdom Metazoa; phylum Chordata; class Amphibia; order Caudata; family Salamandridae; genus Pleurodeles; species Pleurodeles waltl. Next base: position 321,770,854 of record NC_090437.1, read on the forward strand.
GAAGAATTAGTTGTCTCATTTTGAATTCCCTGGAGCAGGCATCTGGTAATGCCGGACTGACAGAGGACAATGTAGTCAGTGTTCACGTCAGGTACTTGAAGCCTATGAGCGCTCCCAGCTGTTTCCGGTACATGTATTTTGCAGGGACATGAGCGTTTCTTACTTGAAATGACTTATCCTCTGTCTGCTGCAAGGGATATTTACAAAAATCCAAGCACCTGCTGTCCTGATGTCACCGACCTCTTCATACCTGTGACGTTGATATCATCAGCATATTAAACTCCATTGCTGGTGTGAAAATAAACATGGAAAAACACAGTATTGCTGTATTTGACTAGTGATTATACGTGGGCAGGACTGCTCTATGTAAAAGCAGCAGGGTTGGAAAGAAAAACAATGTAAGCAACATGTGTTGCAAATAAATTATACCATGTTGATTATGATTTCACTGCCGCATTTTGGCGTGGGACCAGAATATGATTGCTAGAACATCATAGAAAATTTACACCCAATCGGATTACATTTTTGCAAATAATATTTTGATCAAAACATTTAGCTCGGGCAATATTTCTTGCAGACAATATTCTGACATGCAAGCCATCTTTAGGGTTGAGCCTGCGAGTGCACGCGCTAGCGCATGCCTTCCGCATGCTAGAAACTGTTGTGTTCAGTAAAGGGCTTGGAGCTCGCCTGTTGCTCATCATTTGTTGGTTTGTATGGCACTCTTCTTTACAGTCTTGTATTTCCTAAGGCATGTCTGGCATCATTTCCGTTCCTCTGTGTGGAGCAGGGATCAAGCACTGTTTGATTTTAACATAATTAGTGCCTGTATGCGACTCCCAACATGATTGAGGTACTCTTTTGTTCTTACTTCCATTGCCCTGCAAACAGAAGGCTTGTGACTGGCAAAAGCATGCCCAGCAGGACAAGCAAAATTTTATTTTTAAAGCAAACTTTATTTTATTTTGTTGTCTTTCAGTTTCCACGTATTTTTTGGGGTTTTTTCTTGTGGGCGCTGTTGTCAAAAGATGACAATTAACTTGTTTGAAATATGCAAGACCCTTTGCATTGCAAATCCTTGTTTATATTCCTATCAGTAGACAAAGGGCCTGATTACAACTTTGGAGGAAGGTGTTAATCCGTCCCAAAAGTGATAGATATACCACCAGCCGTATTACGAGTCCATTATATCCTATGGAACTCGTAATACGGCTGGTGGTATATCCGTCACTTTTGGGACGGATTAACACCTCCTCCAAAGTTGTAATCAGGCCCAAAGTTTCTTTTCCTACAGATCACAGGCATAGATAATGCCTCTATTCACATCCTTTACAGGGATGCTTTTTAGACAAACCAGCAAATTTATGCATAAGTCAATATTATAACTTCACAAATGCATGTTTCTGAGTTTTATACTATGTCACACATTTCTTCTATGTGTGAATTTACCATAAGTAATGACCTCCATTTTGTGAGCCTCTGTGCATCTCCCCTGTGTCCTGATACAGCCCAGTGTTCAAGGATTGCAAAAGACCTAGGTAAGGACACCTGAGATTTTTCTGGGTAAATAGTATTATTTGTTCAAAAGTGTTTATTTCAGCTACCTGTGTCTGTTTTACTGTGGACTCTCTGTGTTTCAGGCAGCCTGGCCTCTTTTAAAATGGTGTTGTTTTTTTTTATTTGTTTTTGCTGTGACTGTGTGAATTTCCTTGCTAGTTTGTGGCACACCCCTCCCCCCCCCCTTTTTTCTCTTCTAAATAAAAAGGCTACATACATCCTGCAGAGTGTGTTTTTAGGAGACTGTTTTAATATGTTTCTGTGATTTAAATTGTGCTTAAAAATTGTCTGCCCCCTGTATTTTTGCCTTTAAAAAAGCCCGATTTTAGAGTGCGCGCCCATCACTATTCCAGTGTTTGTTCCTTAAACAATCTCTCCCTTACCTGAAAAGTAGACTCTGCTAGCTTGGAAGTGTGGATTCAGCCTGTCTGTATCCAAGGAGATTCTGAATAGAGCAGCAGTTGCCTTACCCCCTGACCACAGGGACTGGACTTAGTTGATTGGCTCCCTAAGTCCCTACTGCACCTGAGACCCGCCCCCCACACCTGCTCTGGCCCCTTAAGTTTGTGGAGGGAAGCCCAAGACAGCCACTTCCATTTTGTGAGCCTCTGTGCATCTCCCCTGTGTCCTGATACAGCCCAGTGTTCAAGGATTGCAAAAAGACCTAGGTAAGGAGCCCTGAGATTTTTCTGGGTAAATAGTATTATTTGTTCAAAAGTGTTTATTTCAGCTACCTGTGTCTGTTTTACTGTGGACTCTCTGTGTTTCAAGCAGCCTGGCCTCTTTTAAAGTGGTGATTTTTTAAAATTTGTTTTTGCCGTGACTGTGTGAATTACCTTGCTAGTTTGTGGCACACCCCCAATCCCCCCCCTTTTTTCTCCTCTAAGTAAAAAGGCTACATACATCTTGCAGAGAGTGTTCTTAGGAGACTGTTTTTTCAGTGATTTAAATTGTGCTTAAACACTGTCTGCCCCCCTGTATCTTTGCCTTTAAAAAAGCCCAATTTTAGAGTGCGCGCCCAGCACTATTCCAGTGTTTGTTTCTTAAACAATCTCTCCCTTACCTGGAATGTAGACTCTGCTAGCTTGGAAGTGTGGATTCAGCCTGTATGTATCCAAGGAGATTCTGAATAGAGCAGCAGCTGCCTTTCCCCCTGACTACAGGGACTGGACTTCAGTTAACTTGCTCCTTATATAAGTTCCTATTGGTTGTTGCATATGTTGTTGTGATAGGTTGTTGGGAGATGGTCTTTCATTGGTTTCTGGCTCCAGGGCTGGGGTTATGGTTGGTGGATAGGGCTGGGAATCTGATTGGCTGTTGGTTCTAGGGCTGTGATTGGTGGATAGGGCTGGGATTCTGATTGGCTGTTGGTTCTAGGGTTGAGATTCTGATTGGCTGTTGGATCTAGGGCTGTGATTGGTGGATAGTGCTGGGATTCTGATTGGCTGTTGGTTCTAGGGCTGTAATTGGTGGATAGGGCTGAGAATTCTGATTGGCTGTTGGTTCTAGGGTTGAGATTCTGATTGGCTGTTGGTTCTAGGGCTGAGATTCTGATTGGCTGTTTGTTCTAGCGCTGTGATTGGTGGATAGGGCTGGGATTCTGATTGGCTGTTGGTTCTAGGGCTGTGATTGGTGGATAGGGCTTAGAATTCTGATTGGCTGTTGGTTCTAGGGTTGAGATTCTGATTGGCTGTTGGTTCTAGGGCTGTGATTGGTGGATAGGGCTGTGATTCTGATTGGCTGTTGGTTCTAGGGCTATGATTGGTAGATAGGGCTGAGAATTCTGATTGGCTGTTGGGTCTAGGGTTGAGATTCTGATTGGCTGTTGGTTCAAGGGCTGTGATTGGTGGATAGGGCTGGGATTCTGATTGGCTGTTGGTTCTAGGACTGTGATTGGTGGATAGGGCTGAGAATTCTGATTGGCTGTTGGTTCTAGGGCTGTGATTGGTGGATAGGGCTGGGATTCTGATTGGTTGCTGGTTTTAGGGCTGGGACTGTGATTGGTGGTCAGGAATAGGGCTATGATTGGTGATTAGGGCTGGGTCTCCCATTAGTTGTTTGAATCAGGGCTTGAAATTGGATTGGCTAGGGTTAGGACCAGCTTCTTATTGGCCAGTAGGGCTATTAAAGGCTAGGACTCAGGGCGTCTCAACCCGGGCGTCGAGTCTAAGGTCGGAGAGGACAAGGGCAGCTGCCTGTTTGGGCCTGTTCGGGATAGTTAGGGACTACTGTAGGGCCAGAAATGCTGCCCAATTCTCAATGGACCAAGAATGGTTCCAGCCCCTACACATCCCTCAACATGCAAACACATATTCTACAAAGACATCTGTACGAGGATGGCTGTTATAAACACCAGACTGCGTGGGTTTTTCTTGATTTAGAAGGTTTGATTTATTGGTTTGATAGGTAGTATATAGGTAACAGACATAGACGGTTGTTATGTTCTGGTAGGTTGTGGCGTCTTCTCCTTCTGGATTATAACTCGCGTCCTCTTCTTCTTTTCTCCCTCCCAGGACCTCGCGGGAAGCGTGTGGAAAGAGAAGAACATAGAACTGGTAAGTGTGGGGTTGTTGTTTACTCTTTTTTTTTATTTATTCTCTCTCTTTTCTTCTCTTCTCTATTTACCTTTCTCCTGTCTTTTCTTCTTGATTTACTTATTCTTCCCTGGTTTTCTTTTGGGTCTGTTCTATTGCTTTCCTCACTGTCTTTTCTTTCTTTTCCTGTCGTTCGGATACTAGAAACTTCCTTTCTTTCCTGTTTTCCCTTTTTGACTCTTTGGGTTTATGTTATATGTTAGCATGCATATATAACTCTCTTTGCTGTCTTTTATCCTTCTCTCTCTCCCGTCTTTTTTTCTTCTTCCCAGTGCTCCCCGTGCCGTGCCCCTTTGTTTTCCTTTCCTCCCAGTGTTCCCCGTGCCGTGCCCCTTTGTTTTCCCTTCCTCGCCCTTTTCCGTACCTCCCGCCCACTTCCCCTTGTACCGCACCCTGTACCTGGAGAGGCCACGCTTCTCCTGAAGCGTGGCGGCTCCTTCGCACAGCTCCCCGGGGTCAGCGGACGTCTTCAAGGGTTTCTGTCGGCTCCGATTCCGGCGGCGTTCCGCTCCTCCAAGGAGCGGCTTCTTCCTTTCTGGTCTCGGCGTCTTCTTCAGTCGTCTGTTTTTCTGTGTCCAGGAACTCCGGTGCCTCCCAGCTCCTATTCCCGGCGCGCTCTCCTGCAAGGGGAGGAAGCCGTCTTTTAAATCCCCTCAGGTCACGCGGTGTTGTCAGGCATCCAATACCAGCGCTGTTATCCTGGGTTACTTCCGGTGCGACAAAGGTAGAGTCTGCACAAGTCCGGGGAAAGTGTGGGTCGGAGCGGAAAGACCCATCACAGCATCCAACTCACACATCACAAACTGACCCCAGACAGATTGCATCGCCCCATCACCTAACACAATACCCTTTATACAACACAGATACACATATCCCCCACTACTACTACAGTCAAACACCTGCATTCTCACAGCCAACACTACTCTGTCCACTCCCACTAACACAACCTGCCATCACCCACACAACACAAAACTACAGTATACATTTCTCTCAGTCTCAGCCTTCCAGATACACACTCTCTGCTCATACTAACCAACAACACTATCCACTGTTTGCTCCACACAGACCACCTGTCATCATAACAATGCCCAAACCCTGCCTTCAAACAAACCATCTACAAACACTCTTCCCCTCTCTTCACCAATTACACACAACCATACAATCCCCACATTTCACTCCACCACACATATTACCTCGTCCAGTCATCACAACTAATACTAACTCCCCTGACACACATCCATCACCTCTTACACACCTTGTACATTCATCTCCAAAACACATCAACACCCCATCTAACACTCAAATTCCACTTACCAGCACTAACTCACATACAAATCCCTCACCAAAAACAACTACACCAAATTCCCCTCTCACTATTCCACAAAAACAATACCAACCACAAACATCAGTACATCAAAGCAACACAAACTTACATTACACTTATCGTCATACCCACTCCCACCCTCAGGACTACACAAAGAATACAAATTCCATCCTATCTCCACCCCTGCTTTCTCACTCTTCACAAACACCTACCACAAGCACCCCAACCCAGCAACTTTCATTCACTCACCTCTCCTCCATTGCACAATTCAGAGCCTTACATCATGATCCACATGCTCCTCCACCACCCCTAACCCATACGCCATCCACACTAAACAAACGCAAACAAAATAAAAAACATGCCACTCATAGCAACCTCGCATCCCCTTGTCTATTACATAATAAAACTACCCTACAAAAAACAGTACACTCCTCATGGCTCTCTCAGCCACCAAGTCCACCACCCACACACACATACCCAACAAAATGCCTCCTTAACGTGCTGGAAGAGGAACACTATATTGAAAAGCAAGACTATTGTGAGCCTCAAACAGTTATCACAACTAGCAACACTCCTGCTTCAAGCTCACATTATACTATTCACCCTTCTCCTAAACAAAACAACACTACCACTAACACACCTTTTCTAAACTGCCAGCTCATAAATGCTCCATCACTCTAAAAAAACAAGCACCACATCTACAACCTGCTCACAGACACACAACCTGACTTACTATTCATAACTGAATCCTGGTTGGGAGATGACATGGCACCAGTGTTGCGCGAAACCGTTCATCCGGGCTATCAAACCATCACTCAAAACCGTATAGGCAAGAGAGGAGGTGGACTACCTATTATATTCAAACAGGCATTGAACCTCAGTAAAACAGACAACATCTCCATACAAGGTTGTGAAGCCCTCCTTACCAGATGCCACCCTACTCCAACGTCCACCTGTAACTCTCTCCTCCTTTACAGACCTCCACCTAACAACTCCACATTCCCAGATGCTTTTCTAGACACAGTCTCAAACCTTATTACACTATACTCCAACCTATGCATTCTTGGGGATCTAAACGTTTGGTTTGACAAACCCAATATGCCCCATTCAAAAGCTATCACCACTGGCCTAGTTGCATTGAACCTACATCAGATTGCACACAATCTCACACACATCGCTGGTCACATCCTAGATGTAATTTTTGCTAAGCCTGAACTAGTTACTATTCATAGAATCACGCCAATCACTTGGTCAGACCACCATATGATAACTTTCCAACATACAACTCCACAAATCAACACACCCCGCAACTACTTACATACGAACACCTATTGACCATGGAGCAAACTCAATTTGGATCACTTAGAAACACAACTAACAGCAAACACACATCTAGATACAATTAATTATGTGCCAAAACTTTATGAGTGGCTACAGGAAGCTTTTGATATCCTAATACCACTCAGAAAAACTAAACACAACAAAAGAAAGCCAACACCTTGGAGAAACACAGAACTTAAAAAGATAAAGCAGCGAATCAGAAAGTTGGTGCGGACCTGGCTCAAAACAAACAACAGTCAAGACAAACTGCAGCTACACAAACGTAACAGGATATACAAATCATCAATCAAAAACAGCTAAAAAAAAGGTACTACTCAGACAGAATTCAAAATGCTCAATCTACAACCAAGGATTTTTATAAAATTCTCAATTAATTTCGAAAACCTACATGCATGGAAGGAAGTCATCCCACTACTCAAGATTTCACAAACAAATTGGCAACTCACTACACAACCAAGGCAGACACATTAGACTCCTATTTAAAACAGAAGAAAACCATCAGCACCAACCCCTTTCCTAAAATACCCTCTAAGAATAAACCAACCCAACCTCTACAGTCCTTCAAACAAATATCCCAGGATTAATTTATGGATTTGGTCAAAGCAAGCAGACCTTCTGGTTGTCCGTCTGACCCTTGCCCACCACAAATCTTCAAGAACATTCTTCTATCTACTTCTGCTGCCACACCTGTAAGAAGAATCATCAACAACTCTTTAACTTAGGGAACTTTCCCTGTAGACCTGAAAAAGGAATACACACGACCTTTATTAAAGAAAACAAACCTAGACCCGCAAGACCCCAACAACTACAGACCAATCACAAATGGACCTTTCCTGGGCAAATTGATAGAAAGAGCAGCATTCGCCCAGATGTCACAATTCATTGAAGACAATTCTATACTTTCAGACTTCCAAACTGGATTCCGCCCAGAAAGAAGCACTGAATCGGCAGTCATAGCAATCTGGGATGATCTTAAAAACACAGTTGACCGAAATGGAGTTGCTGCACTACTTCTCTTGGACCTCTCAGTTGCCTTTGATATGGTTGACCATGACACCCTAACTCAAAGACTCCACAAAGCCGGCATACAAGGGATTGCTCTCGACTGGATTACTTCCTATCTTCAAAAAAGATCTAATATCATCCACTCACCCCCCTTCTCGTCCGAACCCTACCTCACAAAAGCAGGGATCCCCCAAGGGTCAATCATCTCACCTTTGCTTTTCAACATCTACATGATATCTTTACCAGAACTGATCAATGATTTCCATCTCACATGCTACAACTATGCAGATGACACACAAATACTACTTAAATCAGAATGCCCCAAAAACATTGAAAACTCACAAATCTTCAGTTGCCTCAGAGCCGTTGATCAGTGGATGACCTGGAGCCATCTCAAACTAAATACCTCAAAAACAGAAATACTCATATGTGGTGACTGGAAAAAATTATGACCCTCTGTGCGTCTGGCTTGACGATCTCTGACCACCTCCTCAATTATCCAAGGAAGTTAAAAACCTAGGAATCACCATGGATTCCAAGTTAACTATGAATGCCCAAGTGGACAAATTAGCATGAACAAGCTTCATCACCTTGAAGACTTTACAACGCATCTTCCCCACCTCGGATTTCCACACAAGGTGCAAGGTACCATCTCGCTTGCACTATCCAAACTGGATTATGCCAATGGGCTCTACCATGGATCATCTCTATCTGTTATGAAAAAACTACAACGTATCCAGAATTCCGCAGCCAGGCTACTATTACATGTAAAGCCGCAAGCCCACATCTCCCCTGCCTTGAGAGCACTACACTGGTTACCTGTTGCCAGAAGATGCACTTTCAAGATGCTTTGTTTCACCCACAAAGCTACATGGAACAGGACCGCTTTTTATCAGAAACAAAATTACCAAATACATCCAACAAAGAAACCTTTGCTCAAGATTGGCACCCCGCCTTAGAACACCACCATACAAGAAAAAGACTATAGGTGGTACATCCTTCTCCGTTCAAGCAGCCAAACTATGGAATTCATTACCCCAACTATAAGAGCCACAGATAACTTTCTTGTCTTCAGAAAACTACTCAAGAGTTGGCTCTTTCCTTCATAACCACCATATTCAAACAACTATGAACTGCATATGCCTATGTTGATAAATATATTTTTTCAGATTATGTGTATATTTCTAGTTATTTATAGTTTCTTTAGAAAATGTCTAGCGCTACTATGTCATAACAATAAAATACACACACTCTTTAAACCTGTTTGACTAAGTATATTTTACCCATGGTTCTAATTATGTATTGTATGTGCATATGTGTGTATGTATATATATATATATATATATATATATATATATATATATATATATGTGTATGTATGTGTATATGTTGTTTCTGTGCTTGGCATGTTTGTGGGTCATTGCATGGCTCCTGGGTGGGTTGTTATACTAGATATCTGTGAATTCCTGCTCTCATCTTACAACACTTATCTACCTATCATCATATGTCATGTCTCTATCAAACTATCCTCCATTCTCACTCTGACTCATCCCACATCCTTTCTACTACTTTCATCTCCTAAATAACTCTGCCTAAGCTCTTCCCTCCGCTTCCACATCTAACTCACCAAACCTCACTCTACTACCATGACCTCCCACACAGCCCTACTAAATTCTCCCGCATTTATCTCACCCTGCTACTATGCTCTCCCTAACCCTTCCACATACTCTTCCCTCATCCACCCCCCTTTACTCATCCCAAGCCTTTGGGTTGAGTAAATTAAGGATATAGTCCGAATTAACACTTCTGGATTTCTTTCCTCCTCCACCCCTCCATTACTCCAGTCAATCTAACTAACAAACTCTCATGTCCGCGGCTCAAATTAACTCATAATAATACTAAAACTGTACTCATTATTTCCCGATACCAATCCATCACTAATTCTTGTTGGGTTCCAGAGTAGCGTGCTACTCACCGAAAAGCGCTTCAACGCCTCGTCAGGGGTAGTAAGCGCTATATAAATACGATTACAATACAATACAATAAGTAAGCACACTTCAAAACCTAAATTTACTAGAAGTTGCATGACCACTCACACAGTACTGCACACTTTTTGTGCTGCACCCTTGGGCCCTGATTTATACTTTTTGGTGCAAAACTGCACGAACGCAGTTATGTACCAAAAAGTTTAGCATCAGCTTGCACCATTTCTGTGCATCAGCCAGGCACCATATTTATGGAATGGTGCAAGCCGGTGCAAAGGGTAGGCTAGCGTAAAAAGAAAAAATGACGTTAGTCGGGTGGGGCTGGCGCTATGAAAGAAGTGGGTTTTGCGCCACTCGGAAGCTTCTGTCTGCACAATTAATTCTTTGGAGTAGTCAGGGGCCCTGAGCACGGTTGGTGTGCACATGGTTTCCTTGAGGGTATCAAAGGCTTTCTGACAAGCCTCTGTCCAATTCACCAACCTAGGTTGTTTCTTAGATGTGAGTTCTATTAAGGGGGCCACTATGGTGCCATAGCCCTTAACAAATCTGCAGTAGTACCCAGTGAGACCCAGGAAGGCTCTCACCTGAGTTTGGGTTCTGGGCGGTTGCCAGGCCATGATTGTCTCAATCTCGGTCTTGAGGGGTTGCACCTTGCCACCACCTACTAGGTGCCCCAAGAACACCACGGAACCATCAAGGCCAGTGAGTGCCCAATCTGGCACTTATTGGCATTGATGGTTAGGCCTGCCTGTCGCAGAGCCTAACGCACCTCCTTGAGGTGGAGCAGGTGTTTCTCCCAGCTGGAACTGTAGACAGCAATGTCATCTAGGTAGGCTGCACAGAACGCCTCCTTCCCAGCTCGGACCCCGTTAACCGACTGTTGTAAGGTAGTGGGGGCATTTTTCAATCCAGTGGGCATTACTCTGAACTGGTAATATCTCAGGAGTAGAAAAAGCGGATATCTCTTTAGCCCCCTCAGTCAAGGTGATCTGCCAGTACCCTGATGTGAGATCAAAAGTACTGAGGAATTTGGCAGTGCCTAGCCTGTCTACGAGCTCATCAGCTTGGGGGATGGGGTGAGCGACTGTCTTCATGGCAGAGTTGACACCTCGGTAGTCCACAAAGAACCAGTTCTGGCATGACACCAGGAGCAGCAGCATTGGGAACCAGCACTACAGGGTTGGACCAGGGACTGCTCGACTGCTCCATCACCCCAGGAGCCAGCATCTTGGCAGCTTCCTCCTTTATGCTAGCCCTCACCTTGTCTGACAACCTGTAAATTTTGTTCTTTACAGGGGAACTGGCTCCTGTGTCAATATCATGGGCACACAAGTGAGTGAGCCCAGGGGTGAGGGAAAACAGGGAGGAGTACTGTTCCAGTAACTGGTAGCAGTCACCTCTCTGATCCAGGGTCAGGGAGTCAGAGAGATTGACACCCTCCACTTACCCATCACCTTTCTTGGCAGAGAGGAGGTCAGGGAGAGGTTCACTCTCCTCTTCCATACCCTCATCTGTCACCGTAAGCATGCTGACCTCAGACCTCTCAAAATGAGGCTTCAGTCAGTTCTGATGGAGCACCCTCAGGGGTTGTCTAGGGGTCTTGAGGTCCACTAGGTAAGTGCCCTTCCCCCTTACACTCCTTCAAATGGGTCAGTCCAGTGGTCCCGGAGGGCCCTAATGTCTACTGGCTTCATTACCCAAACTTTGTCGCCAGGTTGAAACTCTATCAGGGTGACCTACTGGTCATACCATTATTTCATAGTCTCTTGACTGGCCTCGAGGTTGCTCTTAGCCCTTTTACAGATATGTTGCATCTGGTTGCAGAGGGCCAGTATGTAACTGACCACATCTGGGGGGTGTTTCCTGGGAGCTTTCTCCCACCCCTCTTTTACTATGCTTAGGTGTCCCCTGACAGTGCCATAGAGAAGTTCAAAGGGACTGAACCCCACCATCTTCCAGGGCACCTCTCTATAAGCAAAGAGAAGGCATGGCAAGAGGACTTGTTTCTTACAACTCATGCCCTCAGGGAAGCCTCTGATCATGCACTTCAAGGTCTTGTTCAACCTCTCCACAGGACCATTGGATTGAGGATGATAAGGGTGGGGAACCAGTAGGTCACCCCAAATGCACCCCACACGCACCCCACATGGACTTGTATGCAGGCATGAAGTTTGTGCCTCTGTTAGACACAATCTCCTTTGGGAATCCCACAAGGGTAAATATCCCCATCAGAGCTCTGGTTACCACTAGTGCAGTCACTGTCCTCAGAGGGATTGCCTCTTGGTAGCGGGTGGCATGATCCAACAAAACCAGGATAAGCCTGTTACCTAAGGCAGTCTTGGTGTCCAAGGGACCAATGACGTTGATGCCCACCTTTTTAAAGGGGGTGCCAATGGCAGGGAGTGGGATCAGGGTGGGCCTTAAGCCTTTTCCCTGTCTTCCCACTAGCCTGGCAGGTGGGACAGGACCTACAGAATGCATCTGAGGCCATCCGCATTCGTGCCAATAAAAGTGGGTGACCAGCCTAGCGAAGATCTTTTCTTGCCACACATGTCCCGCCAGGGGGATGTCGTGATCTAGACCCAGTAGGAAGGCCCGGTAGCACTGGGGGACCACCAGCACACCTACTGCCCCAGCCTCTGACACCTTAGGCTCACAGTAAAGGAGATCATTCTCCCAATATATGTGGTGATCGCCAGAGGCTTCACCCGCTGCTTGGGCTGAGGCTTGTTGCTTCATACCCTCAAGAGTGGGGCATTATGTCTGCCTTGTTGGCCCACCCTCAACTTGCCACCCAGCAAGGTCAGGCAGGTTACCCAGGGCAACAATGTCCTCCCTAGGTGGCTCAGGGGCCTCCTCCTCAGGGACCCCATCAACCACCGTGGGAACTTCTGGGACCGATTTCCTGCGCCCCTTGCCCCTCTCCTTGGCAGCTGTCTGGGCCCTTGTTCCAGGCTCCAGATGCCCTTGACTCCCTTCTCGGGCAGCCATGGACCTTGTGGTCATGTGTACCCCTCGGGCAAACCTAACATCTCCAGGTGAGACCTGAGTTCTACCTCCTTCCAAGTAGTGTGCTCAAGGTGGTTGCCTAACAGGCAATCTACAGGCATGGCAGGATAGACAGCTACTTTCAGAATACCAGAGACCCCCCCTCCACTCAAAGGTTACCAGAGCTACCGGTAGGTACCTCTCATGATTGTCAGCAACTATGACCTGGTGGAATGTATTGCAGATGAACTTCTCTGCTGACACTAGCTGACCCCTAACAGTAGTCATGCTGGCTCCTGTGTCACGCAGAGCCTCCACCCTTTGCTCATTAATGGTGACCCACTGCCTATACTTAGAAGTATTAGCAGGCATGTGGGCTTTTGACCCAATTTCCTCATCTCCCATGGATACTAGGGTCACCACTGTCTGTTCCTCAAAGCTGACTGGGACTACCTCCTCCCGGAGCGCTACACTAGCCAACCCAGGTGTCTGCCCTCCTGTGGGGGGCTGTTCCCTCTTGGGACACCTGGAGTCACCCTTAGAGTGACCATACTTAGTGCACTCTGTACATTGGGGTACAAACCTCCCTTTCTTATGGTCAAAGAATCCTAGTTTCTTGGCAGAATCAGGTTGGGACTGGTTACCACTATCCCCTTGGGAATTATTTTGGGAGCCTTTTGAGAACTCCTTATTTTTAAGCCCCCCGCCTTTCTAATAGTGGGATCACTGACCACCTTTGTGGGTTCCCCCCGATACTTTTTTGGACACTCTAGTGCTAGCCAAGAAGTACAATTCCTCAACAAGCGTCCTGGGATCAGTCAGCTTACTGTCAATCAAGTGCTGGTGCAACTCTGTAAAGCAAACACTGAGCATATGCTCTCTCAAGATCCAATTATACAACCCCACATAATCATTTACTTTACTGCCCCCCTCGAATCCATTCAGTGCCTAGCTGGAAGAATCATAGAAATCTACCCAAGTTTGGTTGGAGAGTTTGGTACTGTTCCTGAATTTCTGGGGATACTGTTCAGGGGTCAGTTCAAACATGGCAATTAAAATGGCTTTCATGAGTGGGTATGTGTCCTGGAACTTCTGTTCTTATGTGAGAAGTGTTTCCCTCCGAACTACTGGTACATGTTTCCACAAGCCCACCCCCCACTGCTCTTTAGGAACTCCATGAGCCCTTAGTGCAACTTCATTGGCATCAAACCATTTGTCAATGTCATCTTACACCACATAATTTGGCACCACATATTTGGGTATACAAACCTTCTTGTTTCCAGCAGGTCCTGCATGTATGCTGCCACCATCCCTGCTGGGCTCAGACTGCCAAGACTTGAGCTCCAGCTCTTTCTGACTCAGTTAATGAGCGAAGATCAGTTTCTTTTCTGCAAAGGTCCTCACAGCCTTAGCTCTCCTCTCCTCTGCCTCTACTTTCAATCTTGCCAACTACAGCTGGGGTTCCCTCTCCTGTCTCCTTTCCTCTATGGTCAGGCCATGATTGGAGCCACTGCTCCCTGCTTTCTCAGGGGGCACAAATCCGGGAGTGTCATCTCCTACTGCTAGTGGCAAATCCTCTGGGGAGTCATCCTCTGGCCCCTCCACCTCAACATCCTCTTGTGAGGGGGTTCTGCCCAGGCCCTCAGCGCCTTTTGGTACTCCTCCTTCCTGGAGAGACCCCAGGTAGGTACTCCCATTCCCTTGCAGAACCCTTTCAGCTGGCTGGCAGTGTATGTCTCCACCTTAGGTAGGTCAAACTCTCCAGCTCCTCCCTGAGACCCAACCAGAGATATGTTGTTTAGGATTAGATTAAAAATGTCAAGCAGAAAGAAACTGCAGTAAAAAGAGAAAAAATCAAATTGACCTTCAACTGTGGGTAGGTAGTGTACACGTAGCTATTGTATGTTACTGCAAAAATACAAGTCCTACCCCACCGCTGCCACCAATGTTTGAAATGGGGTCTCTAGTTGGCAGAGGTATTAATCTTTGTCCAAATAGGGACCACAGTCTTAGTCAGGGTGAATCACACACAATCCAAATGATCCTGTGCCCACCCTCTGGTAGCTTGGCACTGAGCAGTCAGGCTCTATGTAGAAGGCAATGTGTAATGTATTTGTGCAAATAATCATGCAAAAACAAAGTAAAAACACCACAAAAATACCCTACACAGGTTTAGAAAAATATATGATATTTATCTAGTTAAATGAAGGTCAAAACGATGAAGATTCAATAAGCACAAGTTGAAATATCGCTTTTGCAGTGTTAACAAAAGTCTTAAAGCTTAAAAATCAACAGGTGTCTCTTGTTTGCACAAAGTACCTGGTTTGCGTCAAGATTATCACGCACGGAGACCACAGAGGAGGAGATCCGTAGAAAAATAAGGTGTGCATTAATGGCCTTGACAAGCAGATGGGGACCCAATTTAACATCTGATATTTGTCCTGTGTGTTGCAATTCCCTGGAAACAGTAGAGCACTTTATGTTTTTCTGTCCTGCTTATTTAATTCCAAGGTCTAAATGGATCCGTAGCATTTGCCGGGAACTGAAGTTAAGGAAATGTGCTTTAGCTTTGAGGAATCTGAAAAGTCACAATTCAAGTGTGTTAATTTATGCTGTAAGCAAGTTTTTAGTAGAGGCATGGCGTATACGTAACTTTTACCTATAATGATCTTAATTGGTTTTAGCTTGGACAGAACTGATACTTATTCTTTTATACATTTGGTTATTGATGGATATGTATATGTTCTCTTATGATGATTATTTTATTTCCTATTGTATTGTTTTGATGGCCTGATGGCCGAATAAAGCTTGTGCGTAAACTCAAAAGGTGTGCGTTGGATTTTCTGATGTGGCACAGACCGTGGGTTGTTTCTTTTCAAGCTGCAAGGGGCTTTGCATCAATTTTTGGCATCCAGTTTTGGTTCCTCACTGCGATTCAGGGATATTTGACACCCACGGATGGTTGGTGGAAATCCTGGGGGTGTGGAACAAAGTCACTGGTGTTGCATTGATCAGGTAGGCGATGCGTCAAAAGTTTCTGTTGCACACCAAGGGCTGCATCGATTCTTCACTCAGAAAGTCGGGCTGGGTCGTTCCTGCTCAGCTGTGCGTCGTTCGATCCAGTAGGGCTGTGCATCAAATTTCTGGTCGCAACGCAGGCAATGCTTCAGCCTTCACTCAGAAAGGCAGGCTGCATCATTCCGGTTCAGCTTTGCACAGATTTTCTCATCGCAAGGCAGGCTGTGCCTCATTTCTGAAAGGCTGTGCATCCGTTTTCGGCACACAAGGAATTTCCGTGAAGAGATGAGGTCTTTTTGGCCCTGAGACTTCAGAAAACTGGAAGCAAGCTCAATCCAAGCCTTTGGAGAGCACTTCTCAGCAAAGTCAGAGGCAGCAAGGCAGCAGGGCAACAGCAAGGCAGCAGTCCTTCACAGCAAAGCAGCTCAGGTGAGTCCTTTGGGCAGTTAGGCAGTTTCTCTTGACAGGTTGCAGGTCCAGATGTGTCTGATATGGTGGGGGTCAAGGACCCAGTTTATATACCCCAAAATGCCTCTGAAGTGGGGGAGACTTCAAAGAGTGGTTTTGAAGTGCACAATGTCCTCTTTTAGTACAGATCTGCCTGCCAGGGTCCCAGTAGGGGGGCTGGCAGCCCATTGTGTGAGGGCAGGCCACTAGCCTTTGAAATGTAAGTGTCAGGCCCTCCACCCTCCCAGCCCGAGAAAACCCATTCAGTATGCTGAGAAATGCAGGTGTGACTGAGTATCCTGTGTTTGTGGCTGTCTGGGGGAAATGCACAAGGGAGCTGTCAACCAGCCCAGCCCAGACGTGGATTGGAGACAGGCTGTAAGGCACAGATGGATTTTAAGTGCAGAGAAATGCATACTTTCTAAAAATGGCATTTCTAAAATAGTAATATAAAATCCAACTGCACCAATAAGTAGGATTTTGTATTACCATTTTGGCCATAATAAACGTGACCTGTTTACCCCTTTCAGATCAGAATCTACCACTCAACCAGTATGGGAGGGCAGACCTAATGCTAGCATATGGAAGGAGCAGGCCTCACAGTAGTGGAGAACGAATTTAGGAGTTTTCCACTACCAGGACATATAAAACACACCTGTATATGTCCTGCCTTTTACCTACGTAGTACCCAGCCCTATGGGTTACCTAGGGCCTACCTTAGGGGTGATTTATATGTAGAAAAAGGAGAGTTTAAGGCTTGGCAAGTATTTTGAAATGCCAAGATAAAGTGGCAGTGTAACTGCACACACAGGCCTTGTACTGGCAGGCATGAGACATGGTTAAGGGGCTACTTATGTGGGTGGCACAACCAGTGCTGCAGGCCCACTGGTAGCATTCGATTCACAGGCCCTGGGCACATGTAGTGCACTTTACTAGGGGCTTACAAGTAAATGAAATATGCCAATTGGGACTGAACCAGTGTTATCATGTTTAAGGGAGAGAGCATATGCACTTTAGCACTGGTTAGCAGTGGTAAATAGCAAAGAGTCCTACAACCAGCGAAAAAAGTGTCAGAAAAGTGAAGGAGGCAGGCAAACAGTTGGGGTATGGCCCCCACAAGGCTGTCATGTCTAACAGAGGCCTTTAGATGAACTGTACTTTAAAATTCAAAAGAGTCCTTCAAATAAAGTGAATCTGTCACAGCTGTCACAACTGAACCAGCTTCCAAAGAATGATTGATTTGGTGCTGTCGCTTTGGCCTAATTACTGCATCAACACTAGAAGTCATTATTAAGGGGAAGTATTTTGCTGCTATTTAACTGCCTTGTTAAGTATATGAAGATATATATTTTTAAGCATTTTCAAATATATGGCGTAATCGTTCAACTTATTATTCTTTTGTCTGCCATCTTTAAACATAAAATCTTTGGTCTTGTCTAGTTTGAACCTTCTTTTTCTGCCTACAAATATACATACGGAAAAAACTCCAAAAAATGTCACATCAGAGTCAGCCATTATTTGTCACTTTTCTCTTAATTGAACCCTTTGAGCAGTACTGTAACAGGAAGCAGTGGAAATTGTTCCCAAGCTCCCGGATCTTTTTTTTTCAGTGCAACCATTTTCAGAGATATCCTGGCAAATAAGGGTCTTCAGTGGTGGCCAAAACAATTGTCAACCCATATATGTATTATCCTAATCACTGTGACTCATTATTGTGACTCATTGTAGCCATTGTATGTCAAAAGTTAAGGAAATGTATCTGTTATTCAAAATATTTTTATTTACCTGACTTTAATTTAATAAGGTTTGTCAAATCTTCACCTTAGGAGTAGAAAAAGATGTCCCTTTTAGTTATATTTTCTTATTCTTGTTCATTGAATGCTTTGTTGCCTTTGTTTCGACAACGTGGAGTTAGGCTGTGAAATCTTTTTCTACTTCAGCTTTTATGTATGCAACTGTGATACAATATCCCAGTTGTCGGAGTTATGAAGTATCGTTCTCCCCACCATAGAGTTAGGTGTAGCAGCGTGTTTAATTCTGACAACTATCCCAGGCTCACTTCATCCGAAGAAAGCTTTTCAATTACATTTCAACTAAGTAACTCATTTGTTAAACACCTGCGCTTACCAAAGAGGCACATTATTTCTTGTTCACACACTGATGAACAATGCCCCACGTCTGTTTTAAGCCACATTTATATGAACTTATGCAGCAAATGTTTAAGTATAACATTGTTTAAGTCTTCTTATGCCTCTACGTTAAAGACTGTATTAGAGAATTTGGTTTTCGTAAGTGCTATATTTGATTACAAAAAACAAGTGAATGAGTAATGTTTGGTAGTGTTTTAGCCCACTAGTTTGGCTGTTGGTGGACACTGGAAATGAGAAAAATGCTTTATGACATCAGTCAAGTTGATGGCTTCTTACCATCTCCGTTAATACAGGTGCTATGGTGAAAATGTCCTAATGGCAAGACAGAACCCCATTTTAGCCATCGCTGTGAGGCCAGTGGTGAATGCAATCAGCCTTTCGTGCAGAGTACTATTCTTATCCTCTAGTGTCACAGGTCTGACAAAGGGTTGGAAAAGCAGAATGGGGTCGGGGATCCTTAATCACTCATCAAATTGCATTACCTCTCATAGCTTGTGCCATTGTTAGGTCTCCTATAGATGGTGCTTCGATTGCTCCAGTAAGGTCAGTGGTGGTGTTCATCACCATAGAAAGGGTCTTACCAACGTGCTAGATGCAACAGGTAAGAAACTCATTGGTATGCATATCAAAAACATTGTTGTTTCATCTTCAACGACTCAGGAATCATATCAGTATGCTAATGATATTCAGCTGTTTTTCACAATCTTTGCCAATACACATTTCATTCCTTGTGAGTAACCTCTGGATCACTCAGTATTAGGACGTGTGAGAACTGGCATCCTTCTCTTGTCTTTTTGCCTCTGCCTCCTGTGTGCTAGATTTAGTTTTTGCTTGTTTTGGTACTCTGGGCACTTTACCTCTGCTGATCAGTGCTAAAGTGCAAGTACAAGTGCTTCCTGTGTACACCGTGATTATGATTGGTTATCCATGAGGGGCATATTGGATTCACTAGTACGTCCCTAGTATAGTGCACCCTGTGTGCCCAGGGCCTGTAAATGAAATGCTACTAGTGGGTGTGTAGCACTGATTGTTCCACCCACATGAGTAGCCCTGTAAACATGTCTCAGACCTGCCATTGCAGTGTCTGTGTGCAGTTTTAAACTGCCATGTCGACCTGGCAAGTGCACCCACTTGCCAGGCCCAACCCTTCCCTTTTAGTACATATAAGGCACACCTAAAGTAGGCCAAAGGTAGCCCAATTGGCAGGGTGTGGTATATTTAAAAGGTAGGACATGTGCTGGTGTGTTTTACATGCCCTGATAGTGAAATACCTCCAAATTCGTTTTTCACTATTGCTAGGCCCATCCCTCCTGTAGGATAACATGGGGATTGCCCTGAAATATCTTTTAAGTGTAATTTACCATTGGAAGCAGATAGAGATATGGTGTTTGGGGTCTCTGAACTCACAATTTTAAAAAATACATCTTTTAGTGAAGGTAGTTTTTAAATTGCGTGTTTGAAAATGCCACTTTCAGAAAATGGAAATTTTCTTGCTTAACCATTCTGTCCCTCTGCCTGGCTGTGGAATACATATCTGGGTCAGGATGACAGTTGGGCTGGTTGTGAATTCACTCTAGACAGTCACACGAAGAGAGCGAGGTGTGCCCTGCATATCCTGATGGGTCTTCCTGGGTTAGAGTGGTGGGATGAGCTGACACTTGCACCTGAATAGGGCTGTGCCTGTCCTTACACAATACAGCCTTCAATCCCCTAGAGTGTGTCTGGGACCAGGGCGGAAAAGGCAGGGCCGTGGGCACTACAAAGACTTTCCTTTGAAGATTGCCCACTTCAAAGGCAGAAATTAGCATTAGTATTGGACCCAAAACCCCAGACCTTTAGAACAATTCTGGATCAAGATGAGGCTCTGCCAAGGAGAAGAGCTGAAGAGCTGTGAGGAAGAGTACTCTCCCTTTGCTGTATGTGCTTTGCTAGTGTTGTCTTGCAGTTGCTCCTTCTGCTTTGAAGAGGACAAAGACTGGACTTTGCTGTGTATCCTGCTTATAAAGTTCCTCCAAGGGCTTGGACTGAGCTTGCCTCCTGTTAAGAAGTCTCAGGACAGCAAAGACTTCACCTGCCAATCCCTGGCATCTCTTGCTGAGGACCGTGACTTGCCAAGAGGTACCCACTCCAGTTCCTGGGCCTGTGGGAGTGAAATCTGGCATGAAACAAGAAGAAACAGGCACATCGACTCAAACAACTCCAGAACCGGTTTCGCTTCTCAGCTCTGCATCTCTGCCTGCACCCAAAACTGTGGTCCCCGCTGAAGTGTGACGACCGATAGCTCAGGCCCGACACCGCCACAGTGCCTCTGAAGTCCTGCAACATCGTGAGTCCTGAGTGCTGTGTCACTGACGTCCATGACACCCAACTCCACCGCTGCGTCTGTGGCCCCATGGTGTGACTGCGAGACCGCAAAGTTGCTCCATTGTATCTTGACCAATTGGGCTCATTGACCCTGCCGGATTGTAAGGAACTAATGCCTCCTCACTTCTGCTGCCTCCATAAGGAACTGATGCTTCACCTCCCCTGTGTATCAGTAAGGAAATGACACCTCACCGGCTACAGCAATGCCTCGCCTCCCTGACTCCGTGCCACTTCTTTGGCTCTGCCTCATTTCTAAGGTACTGTACCTGGGCTCCGTGTGACTCCATGACCACTACCACATTCCCTCCCAAGTGGTGTCGGACTGTTAGGAACGACTCCCTCATGACTCGGTGATAGCAACAGTTGGAGCTATTGCGTATCTAAGTGCTTTATTGGGATTTAATCTTTAAAAAGTCATATCTTTGCTTGTGTATGTTGAATCTTGGTCTTTTTGGTCGTGTTTTATTTAGATAAATATTGGCTATTTTTCGAAACTGGTGTGGTGTACATTTGTAGTGTTTTCACTGTGTTACTGTGTGTGGATACAAATACTTAACATATTGCCTCTGAGATAAGCCTGACTTCTCGTGCCAAGCTACCAAGGGGGTGAGCATGGGTTATCTTAGAAGTGTGACTCCTTTACCCTGACTAGAGTGAGAGTCCCTACTTGTACAGGGTGTAAACTGACTGCCAACTAGAGACCCCATTTCTAACAGATGGAAATTCCCCATCCAAAATGTATTCAGCTGGAAACTAAGGGCTTGATGTATTATGTCTATGCACCAGTGCATTGTCACCAAAAAGGATGCAAAGGTTTGAATTTGGATTTTCTCTCCACTGCAAATCTTGCACTTTGTCAAGGAAAAATCTTTTTGGTGGTACATGGGCATTCCCATGCAATCATCCTTTAATTTTGAAGCAAAGCCTTTTCTGCTAAAGAAAGTCTGCAGGGCTTTAGCATGCTTCTAAACTTTAATGTTTACACTAGAGCGCACATACAGAATTGGAAAAATGTTTATACTATGTCTAAGCATAGCATTATGTCATGCAAAAAGGTACCCTTGCTTTACACAACCTATGCTTGACATCATCATGCACCTTTGGTCTATGGTGAAAGGCCACTTAAAGTTCATCAGGGTGTGGGGGGAGAGAAAGAAAACCATATCTTCGTATCTTAATAGATAATAGATTATAGATATGCTCTCTCCCTCTAACACAGAGCATTAATTTTTGTTGCTGTTCTGCATCAAATTTGAGTAAATCTGTCCCAGAGTTTTTATTATTTTCTCCAACATCTTTCAACATCCCAGTGCAATCCTGGAGTTTCTTTTGCAACATGCTTGACTGTAATCCTGTTACCATTGACAGCTCAAAACCATTTAGCATTGCTCTTTGCAAAAGACTTAGGGGCATATTTATACTTTTTGATGCAAAACTGCACTAACGCAGTTTTGAATTAAAAAGTTTAGCACCGACTTGCACCATTCCTGAGCGCCAGCCGAGCTCCATATTTATGGAATGGTGAAAACCAGTGCAAAGGGTGGGCTAGCGTAAAAAAATGACGTTAGCCGGGTAGGAGTGGCGGTATGGGAGAAGTGGGTTTTGCTCCAAAAAATGAGGTTAGACTGGTTAGAGGCAAAAGAAATGCCTCTAACCAGCCTAGCGTCATTTTCTGGGTCTGACCCAGGCGTTAAATAATGATGCAAGCAAGCTTTGCACCATTATTTAGCCCCTCCTCCCAACCGTGAGTCATTTTAGCACGGGGGATAAATATGGGCCTGTGGGGTTAGCACCATTCTTTAGATGGGAACACCTACCTTGCATCTCTTTGATGCAAGGTAGGTTCATGCATCTAAAAATTGGTGCAAACTCCAATATTTTGATATTAGACGTGTCGAACGTCAAAATATAAATATGGAGTTAGGTTTGTGCTGAATTTGCGTGAAAAAGAAATGATTCAAATTCAGCACAAATGGAGTATCAATATGCCACCAAGGGCCTCAATAGCAATTTAGCTGGTAAAAGAAGGTGGAGATACTGGGGTCGAAGATGTCAAACTTTGAGAAAGATTTTAAGATAGTCAGTTGGGAGTTCAATCCTTCACAAGGCAATAATTGAACTACTGGTGAAAAGGGAAAACACAGGAACCTCGTCGGGTCATCAGGACCACCTGTGTCTTCCTGAAGGATGCTGGAGAAAATACTCAGGATGTGCTTTGGAGACACCATATATTTGTTAAACGTTAACAGGCATTAATTAGTGGGTCATAATATAAAAATGGGTTTGTTAGGGAGATTACAGAGTGCTGGGCTTAGTGTTCACCAAGGGAGATGTGGCAATGAGGAATCCATTCACCATCCTGGATACTGAACTTCAAGAAGCCAAGTTGAAGCAAATGCTGAGCATGCCTACATGTGAAATGTAAATTAAGTGGAAACTACAAAGGGAAAAAATGGCAAAGTAATAGGTGCAAAAGTTGATGACAAACTAGTGTATGTGGGCGACCATTGAACTACGAAGCATTGCCAGGCACTGATTAAATGAAATGAGGATGCTCTGTACCTGAACTGCCTCTCTTGGAATGGCAGTGTACCACCTCCCATGTATTCATAGTCTCCATCCTCTTCCCTGTCTAAACACAATGGCACACATTTAACGGGAAATTAATGAGCGGGACGCTGCGCCAAAATTGGCAGTGCCTTGCTCCGTTATTTTCACAGCGCAGGGATGCGCCGTATTTAATTGAATATGGTGCACCTCTGTGTTGTACCCTGCACTGGCACTAAATTGAGCTGCCTAGCACCAAAGCAGACATCCTTGCACCATCGTGCAAGGATGTCTGCATTGAGGAGTTTGATTTTTGATGTGTGGGAAGGTGTCCCTTCCTGCACATAAACAATCACTAATAGCGATTTGGCACTTGTTAGAAATAATTGTTTATGTGCAGGAAAGGACACCTTGCCGCACATAAACAATCATGACTGGCATTTTGCTCTTTCTGTGCGTGCTGCAGAATGCAGTACACATTGAAAAAGCAAAAAGTGAGGAGGAATACAAGTATTCCTCCTCTTTGCGCCAGACAGAAGTGCCAAAGTGTCATTTTGAAATGATTGTTTCTGTGCAGAGAACCCGTAAATCAGAGGCAGCATCAAAATGCAGTGGGTGTTGCTGTGGCACGCCCACAGGCACACCCATTGCATTCCCCTTCCATGCAAAGGGCTGCGTGTGAAGGGGCTGTAGTTACAAGGTGGCAGGAAGCCACACAAAGTGGGTGAATGCTACCTTGTAAATACGGCGCAGGGCATTGCGCCACCGGAGTGTCACAAAAAGTGATACTCCGGTGGTGCTGTGGGCTCATAAAAATGCCCCAATGTACATATGTACTGTGTAAGTCCCTGCACATTTGAAAAATGCAAGTGGTTGTGTGTGGTTTCCTGTGAGTGCTTTTGTGTCTGAATATTTATTGAAGATACCCATTACAGCTAATACCTCCACCCCAAAAACTGATCATTATCAGTTTTCAGACTTAGATTCAGGAAAAACATGTGGATCCCCTATTTAAGGGGTTCTTTTCCTTATGTTTTTACCAATTGCATCAAAGCCGATTGAGTAGAGCAAACCTGCATTGCAGTGTCACCTTTACTTCAATCACTAAAAGGAGACAGAACCCTTGCTTAGCACTGCTGCCATGCTTCATCATAGGGCTCCTTCCTCATCCATAATAGACAGTAATCTGTCTGTCTGGGCTTCACTTGCAAAGGAGCTCATATTGGCCCCATATATAGGTCAAACCTAGGAGGAATACATGCAAAGTATGGTGTGTGAGATTAAGACGTGATGGTAGACAAATGCCTGTGGGACAACCAATCAATCCTTTATTCTGGTAACCAAAAAAAAAAACTGAAACAAAAAGAGAGTAAAGTTGGGCGCTTGAGACTGCAAGTTAGTTTGTATGTCATGGGTTGACATGGTTCAGCTAACACTAGGGGCCCACATTGAGTGTGTGGTATTCATCATGGCACAGGGATCCCCCAACTCAGTCAATACCATAGGCAATTCTATCAATTAGAAAGTGAATGGAGGTAGAATGTAATACGTTGTTGATTAATCAGTGTAGGAAATGGCACTCTCTGCGGGGTCACCCTCACACTTTTTGCCTTCCCCTGTTTTGCTTTCTGAGTTTGTGTTTGTTGGCATTAGGACTCTGTGTACTACACCATTGCTAACCGGTGCTAAAGTGCTTATGCTGGTAAAATTGGCCGACAATGGACTGGCACAATTAATTTACTTGGAAGTCCCTAGTAAAGTGGTACAGCATGAAACCAGGGCCTGTTAATAAAATGCTACTCGTGGGCCTGCAGCACTCATTGTGCATCCCACTAAAGTAGCATTTTAAAACATGTCTCAGGCCTGCCATTGCAGCCTGTAGTGTAGTTATAACCTGCCAACTCTACCTGGCAAACCAAACGTTTTGCCACACCTCAGCCTTCCCTTTTAATACGGATATCAGCCCTAAAGTAGGCCATAAAGGCCTTTAGGGCAGGGTTCATTATATTTAAAAGGTAGAACATATGGGTTTAAATGTTACATGTCCTGGTAGTGAAAACTCCTAAATTCCTATTAGACAGAGAGACAAAGTGGCCTGGGTGTAGGCATAATGGGCCATCCTGCCTGCATGGCTGAGAGGGGTACTATTCCCTGCCCCACTTACGCTTTAAATGACTGGCCTCTTGCACATACAAAGGAACATGTCACCAGCCCTTCCTCATTCCAGATGTCTTGCAGCCTTGGAAGAGGAAATAATGAACCTTTCTGAACCAAATGTGGGGATAGCCTAGGATGTCCCCACACTCAGAACACCACTTCAGTACACTCCTGTACTTGTGGGTATTACAGAATAAGGACTGACTTGATCCCCAGAAAACTACCCTTCTACTTGAATCTTGCCTACTTCCACAGATGACTGCCCTGACCCCAAGAGGGCTGCCCTGTTGCTTGAGGCCTACCCTGCTTTTGGGAAGGACGACTTGACCTGCTCCCTTCATCCCAGACTACCTGAGTGACTGGCCTCCTTTCTGAGCTACAGGTACACAACAAGCTCCAGAGGACTCCCTGCAACTATGCAGCTGGCCTGCTGCACTGGACCTGCCGTGATCTCAAACTGGACTTGCCTGAGCCCTGCTAGCCTCTACTGGAGTGAGTTCTAGAACCCTAGGTGCTGCCCAAGATTCTGGACCTTTTGCTGCCATCAGTTGAGCTCCTCCTGAAAGGAAAGGTGAAATCCGGAGGTTTTGGGCTCATCGTTACCGTGAACAGGCCTTTTCACCCTGAAACTCTGGTGCACATGATGATTCTAATGTGAAGCTCCGATGAACCTGAATCTTTGCACTACAATGACCGCCAGTGACAACCGGCAATGTTAGATCTGCACTTCATGCTTTTGCAATCACAGCCTGAAGTGACTGTCAATGCGATGCTCCAGCAACAACCACCTTTGATGCCGACTGGATCTTCACACTACAGTGATGACCATCTGCAATGCTAGGCCTCCACTTCCTGATTACATTGATGAACACCTGCGGAGCGCTCCTTGCTCCTCGTTTCCTCTTTCACTGTGAACGGAACTCCTTGCACCGGACTTGAGAGGGAAATCTTTTCAGTGGGATTAAGCTTGTCCCTGTATCCAGCCCATGCTCTATCACGGTTTGCCTGAACTTGTACATTGCCCCCGAGTTTAGCGTGACCAAATGACCATGAGTGGCCCTTTCAGCTTTTAGGAGCTATGGGCCAGATGTAGGAAGGCTTTTGCACCTCGCAAACGGCAAAAAACGCCGCTTGCGAGGCGCAAAAGCCCTTACGCGATGCAGAAACACATTTTGCGAGTCGGTACCGACTCGCAAAATGTGTTTCAGACTCGCAGATAGGAAGGGGTGTTCCCTTCCAATTTGCGAGTCGCACCGCCATGTAGAGTTGATTTGTGACCGCGAAAGCGGTCGCAAATCAACTTGCAGTTACCATCCACTTGAAGTGGATGGTAACTCATTCACAAAGGGGAAGGGGTCCCCATGGGACCCCTTCCCCTTTGTGAATGCTCACAATATTATTTTTTCAGAGCAGGCAGTGGTCCTATGGACCACTGCCTACTCTGAAAAAAAACGAAACAAAAAGGTTTCGGTATTTTTTCTATTTGCAGCTCGTTTTCCTTTAAGGAAAACGGGCTGCAAAGAGAAAAAAAAAACTGCTTTATTGAAAAGCAGTCACGGACATGGTGGTCTGCTGTCTCCAGCAGGACACCATCCCCGTGAGTGCCTAGAGTCGCTATGGGGTCGCAAACTGCGACCTACCTCATAAATATTTATGAGGTGGTCTTTGCGACCCCATAGTGAGTCGCAGAAGGTGTCTGAGACACCTTTCTGCATTTCCTTTTGTGAGGTGCAAATTGCGAGTCACTGGGACTCGCAATTTGCACCTCGCAAAAGGAAACCTACCTACATCTGGCCCTATATGTCTTTTTTTGAATTTGCATATCTCTGGTGTAACAGATTGCATTTTTGCCATTCTGGTAGCATGTTATTTAATAAAATGTAGTCTACTGTTCTAAATTGTTTTGGGATTTTTCTCGTGTAGTGTTTTCACTTTATTACTGTTTGTGTGCTGCTTAAACACTACTAGTTAAGAGCACAGAATTAGGAAACTCCCAGTTCTAATCTAAGTCAACAATGAGCGGCTGACTTTCTTAAATGCATTGTGAGTGTTTTCAGTAAATAATTTTTGAGTTACAATTTTTTGAATAAATATTGTCACCCCATATAATATCTGTGGAGTTAACTTGGTTGTGGCTATGGTGGTTTTCCAACTGATAGCTCCCCATGCAAAGTTCTTGGAGAAGCATTTAATTGTCCTTGTAGCCTCATTGCTCTTCTTGGCCAGATTCATTACATGTGCTTTCTGAGAAAGTTTATCATCGAACATTACTTCTAGATAATTGTAGGGAGTAACTTGGTATTTTTCTTACCAATGTACCAATTCAACTTTGGGGTTTTACAACCAAAATACATTATGTTTTTTTGATGTAGTTTATCCTTAAACCAATTAAGTTTTTATATTTGTAGAGTCAGTTTAACTGTCAGTGCAGACCTATCTTAGTCAAAGGGAAAAGCACCAACGCTGCAAAGGGGTGATGAGTGGTATGTGACTCTCCTAGTTTTGGAGGATCACCATCACTGTAATTCACTGTTTCCATCAAGGTCCGCAATTTAAAGTAAAAACAGAAGTAGGGTCAGAATAGATCTTTGTTATAGGCTATTTATTGCCCAAAGTTTTGAAGTTAAATTGCATCTTTCCATTAATTTCTTTCAAACCCATGTTTCTGTATGACATTCTACCATTAAGAGAAGAAAGGTTTGGCCAATGCCAGCACAGAAATGTTTCCCAAAGCCTCCTTCTGTTGACTCTATCAAAGGCTGTTGAATGAGCGATATAGCACACAATTAACCTCTTGTCTTTTTATATCAATGTACTTATGCCAGGATATTGAGCTCTAGTATGTTATCAAGAGTTCAGCACTAGGATCAAAATCTACTTTGATGGAACTTAGTTATGTTGCTTTCCATATCCTATCAATATTATTGATTACTGCACCACAATCTGAATGTTCTGGTATTTACAGAGTATTTTTTATCAAATAAATATCAAGAGGTTTAATCTGCTGATATTGAATACTTATATCTCTAATAAGTAATAGAATTTCCCACAGATACTGGAATGTATCTGACCTCTCGTGATGAGTGCGCTTATGTCTATTTTATTGTGTGTTATGTTCAAACTGAGATTCATTATAACTGTTAATAGTTATTTTATATATGGCCCTTGTATTGTGCTGAATTGTTTTCTAATCCAATCTTCAAATAGACCTTTCTGTTGGAATATGCTACTCTAGGCTCTTTGAGACATGCAATGTTTTTTCACTATCCACCATTCATTCATTACAAATTGTTGTTTAAGTGTCGAATTTAATCACTTAGCACTTAGGGTTATTATTGACAAATAGTCTGCCATTTTTAAATTATTCTCACAATCTTTCTTCCTGCATTGCCATCAAAAATGTGTTGCTGTGATTTTGTTGTTGATCTCTGTTAAGTTATTACCACCATGTGATATCTAGTAATATCTTATATGATGACCATCATTTCATTTAAACAAACAAAACAATGAAGAAAAAAAAGGAAACCAAAAAGTCAAAAGAATTACTTTTTCAGATGTCCCAATTTGAGACCAATTTTTCAGTCCCATACAGTTCTGTTTTTCTCTTTCAGTGTTTTGTGAGAAGTTTTGGGATTCCTCTACTTATTTGAATATGTTAAAGCCCCCAAACCACAGCACTCCCTGTCTGGTTTGCTCTAGTATCAGAGCTAGCACACAAGACCTCTTGAAACGTTGCGCCATTACGAATTACATTTTGGCAGAAATGCAGAATGTAAGGCCTACAGAGGAGTTAAATATCTTCTCTACTTAAGCCTTTTCTAGATGTTTCCCTTGATTTAAACATTTAAAAGATAGGCCAAAATCATGCTATGGTCTCCAACTCTGGTGTTAAGGAATCAGCTCTTGTACATCTTGAACTTTAGCTGCTTTCTTCTTTATAGCAGTTGTTGTAATAGGTTGCAGTCTATAGATTCTGCCTCTACATGGGAAATTACTTCCTCCAAAGCTGGTTCTAAATTGACATGCTACTCGTGTAATATTTTGTGTAGCTAGGTGAAAATTCCTTTTCTTTTTACTTCCTTGTTTTGGTCAGTTTTATACATTTTATCAATTCTTTCTGGTTCATACTCTGCTTTTTTCCGCACAAGGCAGGCTCTTATTGGTTATAAAGAGGTATGTCTGGGGAGATTTGCAGTTGACATGAACTTCTCCTCCTGTAGCACAGTACAGCCTTTTATTTATCCTTTGTCTCTTTTTTTGTGTTTCAATTCTTTATTACATTTTCATAAACAAATACACACATAAATTGCTCAATGATAATATAAAATATACATCAAATAACTAAAAAATTTAAAATTAAAGTGCACTAATAAAGAATTCACATAATAATTCTATATTAAATAAGAAGAAGAAGGGAAAGAAAACACATTACAAATTATGATGAAACATTTAAATAATTTCCCGTTCAAATATATTTTCCCGGATATAGTATGAAAAGAGAAAAAAAACAAAGAGAATAGTAATATTGTAAATGAAAATAGCAATCGATTAAGTTACAAAAAACGTATTCATCAGATTAATGAATAGAATTTAAGAGAAAATAAAAAAAAATTATGAGAGTTCCCTCTAAGAATCATCATAAAGAGATAATAGAGAACATTTTTATTCTAGAAAAACGCTCCAAATATTATCAGTCAGTCAAAATAACTTTATTTGGCTTGTTGCCATAAAAGTACACATGCATACATATAAATCATCATAAAATACAATGCTTATTGCATATTCCAAAAAGCAAGACTCTTCAATCTGCGGGTCTATGGAATCTAAACGTACCACTTAAACCTACTAAATATAAGATAATAAATACTTATAAAATCATATACAACAATAAAACAGTATTTAGATTCCATTAATAAATAATCACATTGCTAATTCATATTGATTCCTAATGATAATAGCAGATTTGATCAAACTTAAAATGGAGCTGCATATTTGTTTAGACGAGAGGCTTTGAATGCCAATCAATCCTGCTTTATAAGAAAAAGTGTGCAAATTACGCAAAATAGGTAATAAAAAGGTTTCCCTAGGAGCTGAATAGAGTGTACAAAATAAAGTAAAGTGACAAGTACTTTGTTTCGAAAAATTGTCACAAGGGTATGACAGTAATGTTTTTTCCCACAAGCATTTTGTTGGAAACGCCACTCTAAAATGTATCATATTGAGTCTAAAAAGTACAAGTAAAGAGTATAGGGAGGGGATCGGAAACCAAACAAAATAAGGTTCTAACAAATTTGATGGTGGAATTTGTACATATGAATCAAAAGAACTCAATTTCTCTGCCACTTGGTATCTAAGATTCGTAGCATACTCTTTGTATCGGGATTTAACAATTTCCTTCGCATTGGGGGGCAAGACCTATGGTTTAAAATACATAGGGGCATATTTATACTCTGTTTGCGCCGGAATTGCGTCGTTTTTTTTTACGCAATTCCGACGCAAAACTGACTCCATATGTATCCTTTGGCGTTAGACGCGTCTAGTGCCAAAGTCCATGGAGTTTGCGTCATTTTTTAGCGTGGACACCTACTTTGCGTTAATGAGATGCAAGGTAGGCGTTCCCATCTAAAAAATGTACTCCGTGGCATGTGCGCCGTATTTACACTCCCGGGCAAAATTCACGCCCGGGAGTGGGCGGGTCAAAAAAAATGACGTACGGCCGCTTTTGCGCCGTTTTTTAGCGCCTGGACAAGGCAGGCGTTAAGGGACCTGTGGGCTCGGAAGGAGCCCAGAGGTGCCCTCCCATGCCCCCAGGGACACCCCATGTCACCCTTGCCCACCCCAGGAGGATAGCCAAGGCTGGAGGGACCCATCCCAGGGACATTAAGGTAAGTTCAGGTAAGTATTTTATTTTATTTTTTGGGTGGCATAGGGGAGCCTGATTTGTGCCCCCCTACATGCCACTATGCCCAATGACCATGCCCAGGGGACAGGAGTCCCCTGGGCATGGCCATTTGGCAAGGGGGCATGACTCCTGTCTTTGCTAAGACAGGAGTCATTTCTATGGGGGTTGGGAGTCGAAAAAAATGGCGCAAATCGGGTTGAGGCGAAAAATTTGCCTCAGCCTGACTTGCCCCATTTTTTGACGCCCAAGCTCCATATCCCCCTACGCCGGCGCTGCCTGGTGTACGTCGTTTTTTTCCACGCACACCAGGCAGCGCCGGCGGCTAACGCCGGCTAACGTCATTGATTAAATACGGCGCCCGCATGGCGCTTCAGAATGGCGTTAGCCGGCGCTAATTTTTTTGACACAAAACTGCTTTCAGATCAAGGTCTTATGTGTGCATTAAAAAAAGGTCCAAGAGGGTCTGTAGGCCGTTGGCCGTGCAGGCGATTAAAACGGCATCATCAGCATACAATAAAATTGGCAATTGTCTAAAACCCATCCTTGGAAAATCCTTACCATTTTGAGCTAGGTAGTTGTACACGCCATTTATGTACAACAGAAATAAGAAAGGTGCCAAAGTGCAGCCCTGTCTGACGCCCCAATTAGATGCAAGGGGATGGGATCTTTCACCATGTTGTCCAAACTGAATTGTAATAGTAAGGTTAGAATATAAACGTTTGATCAGATCCAGCAAATCTTGCTCAACCCCCATTGTGTCCATTATTTCCCACAATTTTACTCTATTCACCATATCAAATGCACTGGACAAGTTTATAAAGGCTAGGTGGATAGATTCCCTTTTTGCAATAACATATTTGCTAAGAATAAGGTGTAAATTTAGGGCCTGATCCACTGTGCCTAATCCAGGCCTAAACCCATATTGAATTGGCGATAGAATGTTTGTCCTTGCCGCCCACTCCTCAAGCCGATTCAAAAAGACACTCCCCAGAATCTTTGCCGTGGAGTCAATGAGAGAAATGGGTCTATAGCAGAAGGGGTCAAGCCTATTGCCCTTTTTGAATATCGGGACAATTATTGCCATTAGCCATGATGGAGGGATAGAGCTTTGAATAGCGCTGTTCAGAACATTTGTGATTAACGGAACCCACAAATCAGGTAAAGATTTGAATGAATCCACAGGAACCCCATCGGGGCCAGGAGCTTTCCTTAATTTCATTTTATTTATTGCTGTGGTGATCTCATGAGTCTCAAGTAAAATTCCACTCTTAATTGGAATGGGAGTAGCCGGACATGAGAGGCCACATACCTCCGCACCATGATTAATGTTATTTGCGGACTAAAATACGGATGAAAAATGTTCTGCCCAGACCCCCTCTGGTATCAGATAGTCTTCCTCCCTATTTGCCTGTCCTGAAAAATATGGATGATTAACCACCTTCTAAAATTGAGAGGGATCCCTCAATTCTGTAGCTGCCATGAGATCTTTCCATGCGTTGGTGCGTATTTCATTCTTCCTCTCCTCGAGGACTGACTTATATCGGCCCCTAGCTTGTTTAACTAAGTCACGGCTGAATGGTATAGATTTAATAGCTGTTTTTAAATCTCAATGGGCAGCTGTGCAGGCCGAATTAAACCAACGTTGAGTTTTTATGCCTTTAGGATGTCCAGCACACGTCAGTGTCTCAGAAATGGCATGGCTTAAATACTCAAAAGCAGTTATAAGATGGGCGCAAGTAGATTGCAGAGACAGGCAGGTATTGATATGGGCCTTATTTTGTGTTATAAGGTTCTCATGAAAGGTATTAGGGTTTACTCTCTCCCATCTCATACGGGGGCCAAAATTTCTTTTTATAACCTATTTTCCCTTGCATACTGTCCTAAATGAAATTACCTTAGTTTTAAAAGCTAATTTTATACTCAAGGGATTGTGGTCACTAGCACAATGGGATTTAATTTTAAAATCCACAATTAAACGAGAAAGTGAAGGGCAAATAAGAATAAAATCAATAATACTACCATTTGTGCTCCCTGTATACGTGGGTATTTCCCTTATCTGACTATTTGTCATGTCCCTTGCAAAAACAAGATCAAATTTATAGATAAGGGTATTCAGGGCATTGCCTAAATTAGAGTGGATAAAGTAAGTAAGTGACTCTCTGCCTTCTATAGAGGCACCACATAAATAGGGTAATTTGTGATTGCACAATTGAACATTAAAATCTCCGACCCAAATCATGTCAAATTCCCTGTCCTGGAGTTTTCCAGCAGAGTCTAAAAAGTCTGTTAGATCTTTGAGGCTTCCTGACAGGGCGATACTCGGAATATTATTATAAAAATGTAAAAGTAAAGGCCCGTATTTATACTTTTTTACGCTAAACTGCGCTAACGCAGTTTACCGTCAAAAAATTTTGCGCCGGCTAACGCCATTCTGAAGCGCCATGCGGGCGCCGTATTTATTGAATGGCGTTAGCCGGCGCAAGCAGACCGGCGCTGCCTGGTGTGCGTGGAAAAAAACCACGTACACCAGGCAGCGCCGGCGTAGGGAAAAATGGCGTTAGGGCGTCTTAAAAATGGCGGAAGTCAGGTTGATGCTAAAAAATCGTCTTAACCCGATTTGCGCCATTTTAAACGACGCCCAGACGCCATTTACATGACTCCTGTCTTAGTAAAGACAGGAGTCATGCCCCCTTGCCCAATGGCCATGCCCAGGGGACTTATGTCCCCTGGGCATGGTCATTGGGCATTGTGGCATGTAGGGGGGCACAAATCAGGCCCCCCTATGCCACAAAAAAAAATATAAAAAAAAAAAAATTATACTTACCTGAACTTACCTGAATGTCCCTGGGATGGGTCCCTCCATCCTTGGGTGTCCTCCTGGGGTGGGCAAGGGTGGCAGGGGGGTTCCTGGGGGCAGGGGAGGGCACCTGTGGGCTCATTTTTAGCCCACAGGCCCCTTAACGCCTACCCTGACCCAGGCGTAAAAAAGTGGCGCAAATGCGGGGTTTTTTGACCCGCCCACTCCCGGGTGTGATTTTTGCCCGGGAGTATAAATACGACGCATTTGCGTCGCCGTCATTTTTTTAGACGGGAACACCTTCCTTGCATCTCATTAACGCAAGGAAGGCGTTCACGCAAAAAAATGACGCTATTTGCCCATACTTTGGCGCTAGACGCATCTAACGCCAAAGTATAAATATGGCGTTAGTTTTGCGCCGAATTTGCGTCGAAAAAAACGACGCAAATTCGGCGCAAACGGAGTATAAATATGCCCCAAAATATCTTTCCGCCCAGTCATTGATAAAGATCACCAAAAAGAAGGCGGAAGACCAAATATTATCAAATTTAAGTTGTCATTTAATGTATATATCATTCTTTTAAACTGCGCAATGTCAAACATATCTTTCAACCAGGATTGGATTGTTGATAAAATGTTAGATTCCAGAAACGTAATATATTAATTTTTGCCAGGCTAATTGCCGTAGATAACCATCTGAACAACTACCCATTCTGGAAATATAGTGTAATAAAAACAATCGGGGTGATTGAGTCAAAATATTAGGTAAAGTTTTTTCTTAAATATTTTGCTATTTGTGTCCAAGATTGTTGAATCTTGGAACATTCCCATAGAACATGTACAATATTGCAATTAGATTGATGACATCTCCAGCAATCAGAATTTGGACTAAGTTTAGCTGAGTAGAGTTTAGCAGATGACCAATGCCATCAATGAAGTATTTTAAAGTTATGACATTTTAATCTTGCATCACGTAGTCCCTGATTATAATTTTCCAAAACTTTAGCCCACTCTTTATCTGAAAAGGCAATATTAAGTCGTGTGGACCACCATGTTCTTAAATTTTCAGATGTATCATCTGAAAAAGATTTATCAATTAGTATGGAGTATAAGCCCGACACCGTATCTTTGAAATTCCTCCATACACATATATAACGAGCAATAGAAGATTGTATTATAGGATCTATAGTTTGGAATCTAAAATAGATGATGTCAAAATAAAATTATTAAATTATGATTTTGGAAGTTTATACGTCTCTTGCAAATGTGAGAACGATTTCAGAGAATTGTTTCGTGTATATAAGTCCGATAGGGTATTTATTTTGTGATTTCTCCAGAAGAACCAATTAAGCTCTTTACCTTTATAGAGAATTGCAGAGTTATTCCAAATTGGGGCATTTAAGTGAACATAGGAGTTACATTTTATGATTTTATGAGCCTTCTGCTATGCTAGTTGAGAGGAATAAATAATTGGATTTGAGGATTGTGAATATTTTGGACATTTGGTATAATAAATAGCCATGGGAGTAGTAGCTTTCAATAAGGACTGTAACATTTTCACTCATGGGGCATGTTATTTGTTATGGATATCATATATGTTGAGTGTGATAATTGTTGAGCTATCCAATAGTTCTCCCAATGCGGAAGTCTTTCGCCACCTTTTAAAGAGGAGGAATGTAGTTTTGAACTGCTTATCCGAAGATTTTTTCCTCCCCAGGTGAAACAGGTTATTAGAGATTAAGTACTTTTGAAGAAGTTAGAAGTAATTGGAAGTGATAACATACTGAACACATAATTGAATTTTGGGATTGTATTCATTTTTATAATCTGCACTCTACCCCATAAAGAGAGATTCAATTGAGACCATCTTATGAAATCTCTTTTAAGTTTATCTATAATAGGATTCAAATTGTCCATCACAACATTCTTCAGTCCAGTATTAAGTAGGATCCCAAGATATTTAAGATGTGAAGATTTTCAATTAAATGGTAAATTACCTAGTGAAATTGGTGTAGTGTTATTCTTCATTGGTAAAGCCTTGCACTTGGACCAATTGATCTTGTAACTGGAGAATGTCGAAAATTGGTTTTATAAAGTGATCAAGGTTTTAACTGAAGAATCCGGGTTAGACAAAGTTAGTAATATAACATCTGCATTATAAAAAGCTTTTACTTCTCCCGGCGTGGTAACAATACCCTGTATATTAATATTCTGTCTAATCGCAATAGCTAAAGGTTCTAAAGCAATGAGAAACAACAGCTGAGAAAGTGGGCATCCTTGTCTGGTACCATGCAAACTTTTAAGGTATGGCGATGTAAAACCATTACAAGTAATCGCAGCAGTTGGGGTTTGATGCATTCCTTCAGTTAAAGTAATAAAATCTGAACCAATACCCATTCTAGTCATGGTTCGAAATAAATATCCCCATTCTACTCTATCAAAAGCTTTCTCTGCATCTAGGGACAATATAACTTTTTCTTCTGTTTTATTACGTTTTTGCCATAATAGGTGTAGAATTGTTTGAAGATGGTTTCAAGAGGATCGTGATGGAACAAAACCGATTTGAGATGGATGGATAAGTGATGTAATGACTGAATTTAAGTGAGTCGCAAGTAATTTAGCCAGAATTTTATTATAAGAATTTATGAATGAGATAGGTCTGTAACTAGAGCATTCTAGTGGGTCTTTATCAGGTTTAACGATTACAGTAATACGTGCTCGTAATTTTTTTCCCTTTTTGTAGGGCTTCGTTAAAGAAGTTTTGTAAGAGTGGGACTATTTGAACTTTTGTAATCTTGTAAAATTCGATAGGATAGCCATCCTCCCCGGGTGCTTTATTTGTAGCTAAACAATCAATAGCTTTTGAAATGCCCCCTATTGTTATGTGCTCTTCTAGAATGTTTCTCTGTTCTTGGGTCAATTTTGGGATTTTTAAATTAGTAAAAAAGTCATTTTCCTCTTTGGTATTATCACAATTCAATGATGTATAAAGTGTTTCATAATAGTTCTGGAAATGTGCCAGTATATCTGTTGGTTGTGTAAGTAAGTCATTTGAAGAGTTTTTGATAGTATTTATCATTCTAGAGAATTCTTGTTGACATAATTGATATGTTAGAAGTCTTCCAGCTTCTCCCCCCTTTCATAGTCACGTTGATGAATTAAAAATAGAAATTTTTCTGCGTGAGAAGTATACAAGTTATTAAGTTTAAATTTGGCCGAAAATAACTTTTTTTAAATCTCTGGCGTTTC
Organism: Pleurodeles waltl; assembly: GCF_031143425.1. NCBI lineage: Eukaryota > Metazoa > Chordata > Amphibia > Caudata > Salamandridae > Pleurodeles > Pleurodeles waltl. Next base: position 321,808,279 of record NC_090437.1, read on the forward strand.
GTTTGTACTATACTCTTTTGAGAGTAACATTACCTCTTTTTCCAATTTTTTAAGAATATATGAGTCTCTCATAATCATTCCTCTAATGACTGCTTTACCAGCACCCCAAAGTATACCAGCATGCGTAACTGAGTCCTTATTTTCATCAAGAAATTGTTCGAAGTGTTGACATAAATTTAATTTCGCTTGAGGTGTTGTATATGAAGAGGTGCTGAATCTACAATTAGGTTTAGGAGTCTGTGTTAATCTATTAAATCATGGTCTGAGAGGCTTCATGGAATCATTCCAGCATGTGATACAGATTGTAACATTGTAGATGAAGTAAAAAAATAATCTATTCTAGAGCGAATTGAATGTGGACAAAACGTAAACGTGTATTTTTTAACATTTGCGTGTAACAAACACCACGGTTCCTGCAAAACAAAATCTTCTATAAGATCCTTTAAAGTATGTCTGTCACTAGTATGGTAAATGTCTGGTTTGCCTGACCTATCAATGAATGGATCTATAGTAACATTCCAATCTTCCCCAATTTTTACTCGTGTAGGTCCAATAGAAGATAGTAATCTACTAATCTTAGAAATAAATGGGGTCGTTTTGGAATCATTGGGTGCATATATCGTACCTACAATCATAAATGAATTCCTAATACGAATTTTAACAAATGCATATCTGGCATCATCATCTAACCATGTTTGAATAATCTCATATGGTAAATTTTTGTGAAAAAAAATAGCTACCCCACATATGCGGATAGGTTTAACAACATTATTTGAATTACTCTGGGTTATACTAGCATGTAAAACCTGACCAATCCAATCTCTTTTCAATTCATCACTTTCAGATTCATGAAGATGAGTTTCCTGTAATAAAGCAATATCTGGTTTATGTCGTCCAAGAAAGTTAATTATGTTCTTTCTCTTGATAAAATGTGTCAAACCATTAACATTCAGAGAGATAACATTCAAGGGTTTCAGCCTATTGATCAACATATTTGGATTAAAATAATTAAATACATTTAAATTACAATGTTATGAGAGTAAATAAAAGGAAGATAGGAAATGAAGTTAAGAGAGTATGGCCCTCATTATGACTTCGGTGGTCTTGTAAAAAGACAGCTGAAGCCGCATGAGCCAACATACCGCCAGTAGTGGCGGTATGCTTGGCCCCCTATTATGACTTTTCCGCTGGCCCAGCGGGAAAAGTCGCATCAACATTGAAGCCGGCTCATAATCGAGCCAGTGCCAATGTTGATGTGCAGCGGGTGCAGCAGCACCCGTCGCGCATTTCACTGCCCATACCAAACAAAAAGCGATTTCTGTTGAATGGTCTAAGTTTATTTTTATTTCTTTAGTTTTACCTGAAAAAAAGAATATGCAGCTTGACCCATGAAGTAAAGATTAATTGTGGGTGCATTGCTTATTTAAATGGTTCAGACCATTTTTTTTTGTTTCAATTAGAGCCATGGCCCTGTGTACGCTCTCTCAAATAATCTGATATAAAGAGAAAAAGCAATTACTCCGGAAGGGTGTTCCTCATTAATAGATAAGAAATCCTGCTCCTAAAGATAAGATTCAAAACAGCATTTCAAATAGTAATCAATTAAAGATCCTTGAGACTCAATAAGGCTTGAGATTGATATGTTAGCAGCCATGAAGGTTTAATCAAAATATTAAAGTGCAATACTGAAGGCAAAAATATAGTTAGTCTCAAAATCGGTCAAAATACACAAAAAATCAGTCATAAGAAATTTGCAGCATTAGCAAAATCTGAAAAATAGTACAATCCAGAATGTGCAACAAATCAAATAAATATGAGCAGTATCACCAGAGGCTGTGAGAAAGGGCCTTGCAGACCCCCAGAAAGAATCATGTTCTTTTGTAGCCAAATTAATAAGGGAAACCAATGGAAATCATACAGACAGCATAAGGTGAGCAAATGTATCACATGTTGACAATCAAAATATAGAATTATTACAACATCATATAATGTCGCTGTCTTAGCTCTATCCCCCTAGATGAACATTAACAAACTCCTGTCTGACCTAATGACATCAGAAGTGTCAATACTAATCTGGTCACATAAACAACAGCAGTCTCATAAATGAATAGCTCTACAGCAAGTGAGCACAAGAGCCTTGAATGTAAAAAAATATTTCCTCCGGAGTTCATTGAGAACAGCATGTCATCAAAAGCATCAGTGAACATTTTGCTGCGTATGGTGTCAATGAGAAATAAAAATATAGATGAAAACATAGCTATTGGAATTTGGAGTAGAGGCCTACTTGAGGCCTAGTCTGGCGTATGGCAAGAAAACATAGTTCTGTCTATTGCAGCATTTTGTTTCAAAGCAAAATATTAATGATACCAAGAAAATGTGATTTTAATCCAAAATAAATGTGTCTGTCCTATCCCCACTTTTTATAGATTCTCTTACAAGTTGTCACTCAGGTTTTGCCACAACCCTTACATCGTTATGAGGACTTTTCCTCACTTTGTCAATTTTTATTTCTATAATATTTTTCTTTGAACTTTTTTTTTAATAAGAGCCTATTCTTTCACGCTTTCGCTGATTTGGAGAACATTTCTGGTGCTGCAGTATAACTGCATGTTAATTAAAAGCCAGCAGGCAATTCCATATGATCTGTTCATGGAGACATATTCAAGGATTTCTTCTTTGACCATTTCCCTCCTTCATTGCTTGTCCAGTAGAAGCTGCTTCTGAGTTCAATTTTCAAAATCCTCATAGCTTTTGGCAGAGTTAGCACAGGCCTCTGCTCAGACATTTGCTTTATATCCTTGAAGGGCTTGGAGAGAGATTCAACCTTATGAGTTTTTCTCCAACAATCTCCTCTTTTTTGGATGCCTACTCCATCTCCTTCTCCGATTCATCCATTGTGCAGAAAGCAGAATCTGTCCTGAGGTCCAGAGAAGCGCCTGAGACGCTGTTGTGGATCCATTTTAGTTTGCTCGGGTATAGGAGTTTAGCTTAGCCTTGGCTTGCAGTCCTGTGCCCTTTTACCTAGATAAACATGCTCTGTTGTATTATTAATCTTTTATTCATTTTAACAGTACTGACAGTTCCTGCATTTTATAAGAAATGTTTTTAAGTTATAATCAGTTGGCAATCCTGTGTAAGCGTCATTATCAGTAATGTACGTATCGAGTTGTCATCATGTCCCTTTGCTTCACAGACTATGACCATGTCAGGCATTTTTATTATGATATTGACAATTCAAGTTGGTGCACACAGTCTAACGTTTAGGTACATTCTCACGTCAGGATGTCTACACGTACAAAAACATCGGTCTTATATAAACACTCTGTGAGATCAAGGTCATTAGGGGAGGGGTTCCACCCAGGATCTTTCATCCTGACATTGTGACATTGTGACATTTTGCAGCAGACCTTAGCCTTTGCGCCTACATCACTTGATTTGGAACCTGGAGGCCGACTTTGTTCCAGGGTAACAGGGGCTAGGGCGCTTATCATGGACTTGGTTTGAGCAGATTAGTTTTATCATACCTTGCTCTCTTTAGGGTAGACAGTACGCTTTAGGGAGGTGTTTGTGTATTCATGTTTATTGCAAAATGCGAGGATTATTCATATTCACATCGCTTATTTTCACAATCTTAATGTTGTCTCTTGTCAGTATCCTAATCATTGCAGCTCATGTATTTTACAGTAGATTGCAGTCTTTTCAATAAATATATTGAAAACTTTCCTGCATCTTCTTCTTTGCCTATGTGTGTAAGAGACTGATTTGTAATGAGAGAAAAGGGTAAGACTTGTTCCATCGTGAATCCCTGAGAGGATTTCAGAGTCCATGTGCTAGGCTGCCAGAAAACACCTTTAATGTTCATGTTTTGGGTAAGGTGCTGCTAGAGAGCCAGGAGGGTTGGGCCGACAGTTGCCTACTGTTGTGGAAGTGACTCAGTCGCTTACAGTCAGAGGTCCTGCTGCCCCTAATCCAGAAGGCTTGTAGAGATAGAGGGGTCCATTTGACATGGCACCACCAATGATGATGTAGGCACTGATTTATGAGTCTCTGGGTATTTCTGTCTTACACACTAAGGTAACCTAAGTATCATTACACGGAAACGTCCTTGATCTTAGGGACAATCCTCCTCGGTTAAATAGAGTGTACCTATCTAGACTGTATTGTTCAAGCTTTAACCTCAAAGGGATTTATTCCCTGTTGGTGTTCCCGACTCTGATACCTGCTTCTGAACATGGCAAACACCATAAACATTCTGGAGAACTACAGACAAGCACTTACACAGTTTCTTCCAGCCAATGGCTTAACAGATGAGGGCGGGGAAGCCACATTTGTTGTGGAAGCTCATGAAGCATACCAAACAGAAACATGTTATTCTTGGGTCACCTTTCACAAATTAAATGACAATTTACGCCCATTTCACACGTACAGAGTAGCGAATGTACCACAGCGGTATCGAGCTTATCAACTCTTAGAAATACTACTTTATTTTCAAAAACACCAGAACTGCTTCAATGGTGTCCTTCTACATGTAATGCAGCCTGTGAGATTAGGTCCTTTAAGAAATGAGGGACCAACGTGGCCTACGTTTGCCACATACACACTACATCCAGAAGTGCAGGCTATGCAAGTAGCTGATGTACACACACTTTATAACGAGCTAATAGCAATATACAGATGACTAATACAGTTCATAATATGAATACCGCCCCAGCGAGGGCTGCTCCAGCCATGCATCAATTGGCAGTTACAAGAATTAATCCTCAAACAGTGCATTCAATAATGGGCAAAGTATCCACAAAATGGGAAAAGATTCCGTTCTGGATAGCAAAAAAAACAAATCAACTAGAAGCAGTGTTTCCCCAGACTGGACTCCAAGATAAACATAGAATTCTCACAATGTGCTTGCCATGTGAAATGGTTCCCTTAATGGAGGACCGTGACATTTTGGGGGTTATTACAACTTTGGAGGAGGTGTTAATCTGTCCCAAATGTGACGGATATACCACCAGCCGTATTACGACTTCCATAGGATATAATGGACTCGTAATACGGCTGGTGGTATATCCGTCACTTTACCGTCACTTTTGGGACAGATTAACACCTCCTCAACAGTTGTAATAACCCCCTTGGTCTTTGTCGCAATTAACACAACAACATATGGTACCCTGACACTTGCCAATTTACTGAAAGTGTTTAAATGAATTCAAAATGGACATGGGGCAGCCCTGGCCCTGGAGTTGGAGATAAACCTGATGCGTAACTTCGCCACAGTCTCCTCAATAATATTAAATCATATTAAAGGGGAAGCAGCAGCATTGCCAATGGCTCCAGGAGATTCCTTAACAGAATCAGAAGCGCAAACTGCCAAAAATTATCTCTGAAGCTTCTACTAGTATAGGATGGGATAGACCGACTGAACCACAAATTCAGAATACCACCCCTAACGAAGGTACCAAACAAGCAAAATAGGGTGCTAGATTTTTTGGGGAATAAACAAAAACAAAACAAAGACAAAAGAAGTCTGGCGACTTCTGTAAGGAGATATAATCTACGAGATAGGGAAACTTTAAAAACACCTGATAGATACCAGTTTACTGATACACGTCCCTCCTGTTCCTTTCAGGACATGCCAGATAAATGTGAGAGAGTTGGCCTTTCTGAACACGGCACTGATCACATGAAACAGAAGAAGGACCCACAACGTTCCTCAGAAGCTTACGTTAAAAAAGGAGGATAAATCTCCCCGACAAAAGTCCCAATTTATAAAAAAAAATGTGGCAGCAATTTCCCGTAAACATGCCAGCAATGTCGACAACATTACTGAAGAACAGGATGTGGGCAGCAACTCTGCTGGACAGCGCGGCAGAAGCCACAACATTCTAGCCAGAGTCTTATAGCTCATCCGGATGTGACAGCAACTAATGACTTTCTTGTCATAGAGAGAGCGGACAGATGCTTCTCCCCACCCGATAGGGTTTATGAATTAAATATCCGAATTGAGGAAGACATATAGCTCACTATTGAAGTAATATTTAGGGAAAATTTTAACTGTGATATACTATGGGCAGAAAAAGATTGGCCACCTGAATTTGTCCGCAAGCTCCCACATGGGAAAGATATAATTATGCCTTCTTTCTCAATCCTAGTTCCAGACACTGTAAAGAAAGCCTAAGCAGCTGAATGGGCTTTAGCGCAGGCTCCAGAACTTTACTGCAACCACATAGAATGGAATGAGGAATCTCCCAACCATGCAATATCACTTAGATCCACACCACAGCCCCAAACACAGTATCCTATTAAGCATGAGGCTAAAGCTCCAGTGAGAGAGATTCTTGCACAACTCACATACCAGGGAGTATTAGAACCCTGCAATGAATACTCCATTATTCCCCGTTGCAAAACCAGACCATTCATATAAAATAGTTTTAAATTACAGACATTTAAACAGTCACACATGCACATATGCAATCCAAAATGCGCACAGCACAGCACTAATTAACAACATATTGTTTAAAAAATATAAAACAACATTGGGCATTCCCAATGTTTTTTTTCTGCCAAAATCTAGCACCTGAATGTTAGAATCTGAGCGCCTTCAGCACATTATGCTGACAGTGCACTTTTGTCGTTTGCCTCAAGGGTATAGGAACAGCCCAGAGGTGTTTTCAGCCCGTGTAACAATAATATTACATGATATTGATCCTGAAGCATTTTCCTATGTGGATGTAATTTATCTCACAGACAACGGCCTCAACATTCATCTTGCCAGGGTTGATCTGATCATTCTTGGATTCACCGCCCAGAGCTATAAATTCAAATAAAAAAAAAACAAGAATTGCCTTTCTCAGTGTCCTGTTCCTAGGACACAAGTTATCAACTGAAAGCAAGACCTTTGTCCCACACTTTCTAGAAAAATATGCACAACTTCAACCACCAAATGCCATCAAGAAACTACAGTTATTCAGTTGTGGCTCACGGTGTGGAAAAGGGGTGGGGTGGCACGTGGCGGGGTTGGCAGCCACAAACGACAACAAAACAAACCCAAAAATTAAATTAGAAAAACAGCTTACCCGACTCCCAAGCACTGTGCCACTCTTCTGCACCACTGCAGCCACAGGCTCCCAGCCTGCCCTGCGACCAATCCTAACGCTGTTCTCATGCTGCTGGCAGCATGAACGCAGCATTAGGATTGGCCAGAGCACCCTGGCTTGGTGTTCCCAGGCAGACTGGGAACCTGTGCCTGCTCTCTCCAACCCGGCAATACTGTGCCGGGTTGGGGAGAGCTCAGTGCGTATGTGTGTTTGGCCGTCTTGAGACAGATGCCCAAACACATGCGCACTGAGGAGAGTGCTCACCACTCCCCTCGGTACTCGTCACCCCATGGTCCTCCCCTTTCAGGCTGTTACCAAGGCAAGCGTCCCTAACACTAAAGCATTACATCCAGTTTGGGTCCAATAGGCAACCTCTGTAACTGCAACTGATATTGATTACATTTTTGACTCAAGATTGCAAACACATAAATTTCTCCAATACAAGCAGGAGTACCCCGCACCTACCAATATACTACCACTTGACCGATACCAAATTATGATTTATGCTGATGGATCAGCACAACAAGCTTTAGGTACTAAACATCAGTATTCAGCCGCTTACACAGCTGTAAGTGGTGTGATGTGGGATGATGTATTCCACTCTCAAAACACCTTCATGCAGACCCTAGGGGACTGCATAGCACAGCTGGCAAAGCTCAAGACTCTAATCTTATCACTGGAACATATGGATCCGGCACACCCCACACTAATTGTGCGTGATCCGTATTGTTGTGTCCAGTCCTACAATGATTATCTCAATCATAGGTGTTTGAACAGGGTCAGAGATTCAAAGGGGAACACCATTAAACACAGAATGTTGTGGAGGAGGGTAGCTGATCTTAAGGACAGCCTAGCAGATGTTAATGTAGTAAATACTTTGGGACCCTAACATAACACCACATGTTGTAGGGAATACACTGGCTGATGAAGCTATGTAGCTATGGCTTCTGTTGCTGTGGTGACTCATTCTCATACAAGACTGGATAATGAGACATGGCTTCCGTGAAAGCTTTGGCTGACAGCCAGCCTTTGGGAAAGCATACCCTGCAAAATACTCATATCGTATTAGTGATCAGAATGTTGTATTTGCAACCCTTCTAGGGGCAGGAGATTGTGTGAGCCCTAACCAAGATCAGAGACCAGATCTTATCAAAGCAGTGCATGAGGGTGTCGCTTCTGCTCATGCAGGGGTGGTGGCCACCATTTCTCTTCTACAAAAATGCTTTTGGTGGACATGTCTATACAAACAGACCAAGCAATATGCCCTTTGTTGTGACATTTGCCAACAGATAAAAGGTTTCAGCACTAAGCACCCACCACAGACATCCCTCCTAGTGTCAAACAGACCACTGCAGTGTGTGTACCTGTACCATTGTGGTCCCTTACAGACAGATGGTGTGTTGAAATACACCTTATTCACTGTTGATTCCTGTTCTAGATTCCTGAGGGTATGGCCACAATGGTTGGCTGACACTCAAACTGTTATTAAAGATTTGCAGGTCTTTACCAGTACATATGCGGTTGCATTATTCCACTTGGACCAGGGTCTTGCTTTTTCCTCTAGAGCATTCAGGAACACCATGAGGATGATGAGTGATGAACTCCATTACTCTTTCCCATACCATCTCAATGATAATTTGTTTGTGGAGAGGAGGAATTGAGACTTGAAGCAATCCTTACCAGCAAGAGTATTTGGTACAGGTCATAGTTGGCTTCATCACTTATATGGGATCCAGAGAGCATTAACTAATCTATTCAGAAGGTCGTTGGGAGGTCGCACCCCTTAAGAGGTGTTGCTTGGGATACCTATGTATGTCCCAGATCTTGATGGGTCTGGAGTGGTGGCGGCAGACACATTGTTTGACATAAATAAATGTGTTACTATTTTACAGGAGCTACAGCAATTCCATGAGGACAATTTATCCACCTGGCAATAAAGGATTTGTCAACAGCATCTAGTGGCTGGATTCCTAAAATTGGGTGTGTGAAAAGATTGCTGTAAAGAAATAATTTGGCCCATCCTACAGAGCATTGGTTGCAGTCCTGGGAATACACGGTACCAGAACTGTTATCCTACCACTGCTACCCAGTTCTAATTTGTCTCCATTGACAATGCCATATTGTACCATGTGACTGATCCTGCAGAGTAGACCATGAGGTCCCTTAAGTAGTACCCGCTCCCCTTTAACTACTCAGCAGGATATACCTCTACAAGCAGTAAACAACGTTTATCCAAGCACCAATTGGTATAATAATGAAACAATTACCTCCTTGAGCATGGGAGGGATGGAGAATGAGCTTTTGCTGATTCCAGTCACCACTTCACCGACAAGCCTGAGATGTCAAACTCTACAATTCCTATTCTACACAGACAGACAGCATTGTCTACTGTGAACCTCCACCGCAAGTGGATCCATCCACCAGCTCTGCACCAGCTCCTGTAATTGCATGGACTGCTTCTGGTTACTTAGTTGACATTGTTGACTTTTCTTCTGATTCTTCTGATTCTAAAACAGAAACTATATCAAAGACACATAAGCTATAAATATGGCTTAAAAATAACTATTTAGTTTATCCATTATATTATTTCTGGATACTGTTGACATTGCTTGCCTTTCTGCTGTGGATTGGTTTTGTCATTGTTTTCTTTCTCTTGATAAATGGGCATTACCATCCTGAACGCCCTGCCGTTGAGCTAGTTGATGAGGTTTTAACACCTTACTTATCTTCTCATAAAGTCCGAAGGGACTCAACCCTTTTGAACATTTCAGCATTTCCGATTCCTGATGGGATTGTTTGGGGTAAAGTGCCTTTTGGCAAATAGGGCCCTATTGAGGTCATTCAAATTCCATATGTGTTTAAAAGATCAATGATTGAGGGTATTACACCTGGTGTTGTTTCCTCTGACTGGGATGTTAAAATGGCTGATTCTATGCTTGCTGAGCTGGGCTACTATACTGTTTTTGAGCGTGAAAACATGTATATAAACACAGCAAATTAAGTGGAAATGTTCTGTTACAACCATTGGGAACATTACTTTCTGCACCGAGCTAGTAAATACAGATCGTTTTTCAATTACACACAGTGGGAACATTGTCCAACTCCACCTGTAGGGAGCTCTAGAACATATGTAGAAACATTTACATAATTCACTGGGCATGACACTGCAAAACCTGGGTCATTCTATTTCAAATTGCCACCTTAAAAATGAGGAAAATATTGCTAACAGAAACAAAACTGATTAACTCAGATTTCTTTGTTTGCCGGCTTGCTTTTGAAGGATGTGACTATTGGAAAACACTATTGATATAAAGAGTGCATTGGGATCAAAAGATTGGCAAATACAGGTAGAGAAGCTTTGTTTAGAGCATGGCTTATTCGCTTACAGATGCTATTTTTAAATGAAACGGTCCAACAAATGTCATGCTTGCCGTTAGCAAAAATAAAGGAAATTAATGCACCGAGCATCCCCACACCAGCTACATTTCAAAATTGGCAAACAATTTTAAATATCAAGGAACATCAGCTAACAGCTTGGGTTCAGAATGGTACCTTTAATTCCTCACTTCCAAGTCCTGGTGGGTGGTTATTATGGCCATAGGACACAAACGATTGCCAGGCACGTTTTGTTAATTCCTCAGGGGGCTACGGAGCAAGCCGACCAGACCCCTATGTCTCTGGGGAACACACTGGTATTGTTACCACATACACTGTGGATATATCGTGTCCACAGTGGTTATTTTCTTCCACCTTAGCAGCAGTGAAACAACATCTTAGTCTCCTTTCTGAGGAAATTGACTTTCCTGTATGCCATATATAATGAGATTTGGAAGTTTCTCAGAATGAAGCTGCTGCACGTCTAAGGCAGATAGATCAGGAAAGTATAGAAAAGGCTTTAATTGTTGTAGATAATGGCATTGACACTTTAATCAACAGACTATACACCTTGAATAGTATAGTGTCATCTGCAATTGACATCATTCAGAATGACATGTCCTTTCTAAAACACGGGCAGAGTCAGCTGCGTTCCATCATACAGTTAGGTTGGACATTGCAAGTCCTGAAAAAAGTATTTGGAAATACATAAATAGTAGCAACATGTTTGCCGCTTCTAGTTTATCCAGACAGCAACAGATGATGACTAAAAGAAGAAGCTAGTTACACTATGCATATCATTGAAAAGTTAAAGAAATTGCCTTTTACCTTTGCAGAAATTCCCTCAGCAGTATGGTTGATACATGGGGCTATAAATCTACCCATTTCCACCTTTCATTTCACAAACTCTTTGAAACATTTTGCTGTACGCAGATATGAGTGGCTAGGAGATGGTCGGATACACAAAGTGTTGGAGTTGCCTTTCAATTACAAGTGTCTGAATGGAGAAACAGAAGTCTTTGTTAGCAGAACCAAATGTGAGGCTACTGTTAGTCATTCTATGATTTGTAAGCAGATGTCCTTGCACAGCCTTTGCAATGCAGAGGTCACTAACTTAGCATGCCATGTGAAAGGTACTCCCATCCCTTTGATTTCTCTAGTATTTCAGATAATTTCAAATGGAAGTTATTTGGTTCTGAATGAAAAGAGATGCTGCGGCATGAAGCCTGGAATTCCTTATGTGATTTTGGTTACTCAAATTGTAACTTGTTGTGGCCATGTTTTACTCTCCCCCACCCAGGAGATACGAGTTGCGGAATTGTGGCCTCACATTGCTACTTCTAACGCAAAGTTTGACAAGCTGAGCAGACTAAAGGCACTATTGTTCAGAAAACAAGTAGCTTTCAGATCAGCAAGAGATATGTATGATCTCCAGATAGCGTAGTCATCACTTGAGATACAGGCCCTATTAAATACCAATTTTGCCAAGCATTTTGGAGAATTGGTCAACAGAAATTTCAACGCCTCTAGCACTGAAGGGATTGTGTACTTTTTTAAGGCTGTCGGTTCTGGGTTTGTCAGTACCTCCCAGACGGTGTTTGGCGTAATACCTCCAGCCATACACTCACTCTTTTAGAGTGTTTTTGGCTGATTCCCCGTTACTTTGGAGTTGATTGGCACGATTTTGCTGATATTAATTCTGTTAGGAAGTGGCTGCCTTATTTCAGCAAAGCAGAGTAATGGAGGTGCCATCAACCCGGATGTGTCATGATTGCATGATGCATTACTTCGGAGTACCCCTTCTGGAAGAACTGGAGCATGATTGGTCATTGACATTTAGATCAATCGTAGCCTGTGTGTAGCCAGGTTTTCACTGCATTTGGTATACCCCTGAATGTGTACCTACGGTGTACCTTGCTGTGCAGCCTGTGCCTCCTGTGAACAAGGATCTGTAAATGTTCTCAATGAGGGTTCATTCACTGACATGGCCCTTGAGACTGAAGCTGATTTGTGAGGCAGCTTATGAGCCACTGCAATAGCGTAAAAAAAAACGGCGAACACCGCTATTACACCAGAGGAGAGCCAAAAGGGATCCCAGATGCCACTACAGACCCCAGGAAGATGACAGCAGACCAGGAACCAGCCAGGATGACCCACACAAGAACCAGGACACTTTTAAGAAGAAAAGAAAGTGTCTCTTTAGTGCAGAGGAGCAGGAAAGTCTGGTTAAAGAGGTGACGGAACACCAGCACCAACTGTTTGTCACCTCAAAGTTGCCAATCAGTAGGAGAGAGGCCATATGGCAACAAATTGTCGGCAAGATTAACAGTGTGGCTGAAGTACGCAGAACAGTCATCGAGTGCAAGAAACGCTGGTATGACAGCAAGCGCAGGACCAAGGAAAAGATGGCCAGGAACAGGAAGGCAGCACTGCAGACTGGAGGTGGGAGTCCAGCACACCAGGAGGCCCTGGACCACATGGAGGAGATGGTCGCAGCCGTCATCCCTGAGGAGATCGTCACAGGGATTCAAGGACAGGACAGCGCAGACTACCAGGAGACAACGCACATGCAGGGTAAGTAGCATGGGGAATTAAAATGCAATAATGTCATCTACAACCGGGGGAGATACCGACCACTAAATGCATGGAAGTCATCTAATACATGGAGTGGCATGGGTAAAGGGGCACGGCAGGGGGGCATGGCCCGTTCTGAGAAGACCTGGGGCACACCATTACACAACAACAACAACCTTTCCATGGGGGCATGCTGTCATGCCAACGATGAAGCAAAGGGAAAGCCACAACAAGAGGGAAGGCCACAACGTCAAACTGACATCCTGGCACACGTCAGTCAACATACCCCCTACATTAACTAGGGCCCTATTAGCAATCCTCTAGCCATACCGACAACTGCAATGTAACTATGACAACAGTTGCCACTACCACCTCTGCTCTGTGTGCAGCTCAAGTAGCCAATGGCAGTAACCTCCCCATGAATCATACACACCTAAATTAGGGGGTGAGGATGACAACTGCAACAATCCCCAGAAACAAGACAAAGGCCCCAGTACTCTCAAACGTCAATGCCCATAGTTGTCGCAAACATCAGCCAATGTAAACAACAATGGGAGCTACACAGGACTAAGGACACACCCATGCTGCATATGTCAGGGTCCATCCTGTGACTGGGTAACAAGGCAACATCCCAAATGTCATACTGCTCAAACAACAGCATTGAGGAGGGGACACATGTAACTGGTCACTGAAATACACCTGCACAGTCAGAGGAGGATATAGGACACTGATACGACTATCAGGGCAATCCAATGTAACACACATTCCCCAACATCAGCAGGACACATTAACAATGTCAACATCCATATCGGATCATAACATTGCCATGCATAGTATATGCCACTTGTCAATGACATTTAAGTGGATGTGAACGATCAGAGATTGGGGCAGGTCCAGATTGTTAAGTGTGCTGCCTGGGCCATCAGTACACCCACAGCCAGTGAAAGGTCTCACCATGAGAATGGATGTACACGGAGGGTCGAGTAGGAAAAGAAGGTGGTAATTCTCTATTTGGCATAAATCAACACCTAGAGGCGATGAGGCTGACACGTCTGATAACTCCATAACATACATGTGACACACAGGTGGGCCATAGGCCTGGAAGAATGCCCATCTGAAGGTCTGGAGAAATTAACACAAAACAAGATCACAAAGTGAATTCATCAAAAGGCAGGCACGTCACATCAAAATTGCCACAACACAGACACACTAATTGTACCATGTTTCATTGCAGAGGAAGATGGATCTCCTGCCGATATGCCTGTCCCAGATTTCCCTGATGACATGGATGACGAGCCGATAAACATTCCCCAGGAGACCATCCAAAAGGTCCTTGAAACCCTCCAGACCCCACCTTCTGTCACAAGGAGGAGCACAGAACAGGCAGCCATCGCAGAGGAACCACCCACCACCCCAATTGTAAGACCTGCCAGCTCCAATACAGCTGAGGACTCAGACGACACTGGCACCAGCTTTGAGAGAACTGTAGTTGGAGTACAGCGGGAGCTGGCCAAGGAGGTGCGGGTGGGGATGCAAAATATGGCAGCCAGCCTTGAGGGGATGGGTTCGTGCATGTTGTCATCTGCAGATCAGGCAGCAGCTATGCAAGCCCTAACATCTAACTTGCAGGAACTGCAGAAAACCCAGAAGGAAATCAGCACAGCTGTAATACAGTTGACCCAACACCTACAACAGCAATCCTGTCAACGCGTGCACGAATGCAACATTGAACCCCTCAGAGCCGACCTGGCTGCCTACCATCATGATGTGGCTGCTATTCTCAAGAACCAGCAGATCCTCCTTGCTGCAGTACTGCCCTTAAGACCTTCACAGGGAGCAGCGACCGGGATGTCTGACTCCACGTCTTCTAACACTGAGGTGTGTGTTGCCCCTTCACAACCAACAACAACAAGGACAAAGCAGGCAACACACACATCAGAAGAAGAAGACATGGAACAGATCACATTCACAAGGAAAATGACCCAGAAGCACTAGTCCCTGCCAAATGGCCAACATTTACCAAGGTCCTGCGCTTTGTAACTTGCCAGTCTTGCAACAACTGTACTCAAGCACTGTTCTGCAAACCACTGTATATCTTGTCACCCAGCCCAGTGATTGGCTCTCTCCCATCCACTGGCAAAGTCTGTCCCTCTGCACTGTCTGAAACAGCAACCCCAGCATGTCAAAAGCATTTTGGTAAACCCTTGTGTTGGATCACAATGTAAGATGTTACTATAATGGACTCACTATCATGGACAATGTACAGAGAGCACTACAGCACTTTTCAATAAATAGCACTTACACAACAAATTTGTCTCTGGGTAATGTGACATATCAACTGTGCAGTAGATAACTGAAATGTGCCTACTGTCAAATTACGTAGCTTGTCAATACAACTGTCCTGATATTATGTAGTCAGAGAAATCTGCACAGTGCCCAAGATTGCATCATACTCTGCCCATCCTGAGGGACAAATCTGATGAAGTGAGAAACCATACTTCATCATGCTGTGTTGAACAGAAGAATGCTTCCTCACGGGATAACTAAGTCATCAAATAGTGTTAGCAAATTGTTGTCACCATGCAAAAATAACACAATAAACATGCCACACTAATCTAAGTAAACACTACAAAAACTGCACAAATGTAGGTGTCTGAGTTAACATACAAATAGGTAATCATGCCGAACTGTGTCACAGATGATGTATGAGGGTCATGAAGACAAGAATACAAGATTGCCAATGAGAACTCATCTTACAAGGGTGTGCATGATCATCACACTGCAGTCAGACCTAAAACTGTTTCCCCAATATCAAGTCTGGAAGCACTGTTAGTGACTTTGAAAACACACTTATCAACAGAAACACATTGGGATCCATATTAACTGTGATTGGTGGTTGCAACAAAGGGTCAACACTTTGCAAGGTAGCTCTGGCCTAGCTGCCAATCGTACAGCTCAGTTGGGATTTGTTTGTAGCATAGGACACAGATGTTATAGTACCAAATTGATGTACACTGAATCCAAACCCACGATCAAGTACCATTCAAAACATACTATTAAGGGGTAACCAAATATTTATTAAATGCTAACCATAGATGAGGAAACTGAAGGAAAAATCTTACCTACCCTAATCTACCCTGACTACTCATTACCCACAACTGTCCCTAACTAACCTAAGCTACACTTACTTATCACATGTAACGAAACATTCTAAACATCTGCCCCCCAGCCCCCTTATGAGACGGGACAGATGGAGGACAACAAATACTAACCTAAACACATAGTATACTATCCTACACAAATATATATCTTTTTGGTATTTTTTATTTTTATTTTATTTTTTAACACACAAGAACCCCAACATAGCCCCCACCCACCCACCCACACACTTAATAAGTAAAAATATAAAGAATGAGGACCCCCCACCCCCCCACACCAACACTAACTAAACTAATAGCCTATACTAATCTAACACTAAGCCCCCTAAGCCCACTAACTATAAGAACAAGGAAAGAGGAGGGAGGGGAGGGAATCATGTCCTTAAAAAAAAGTGTCTAGAGATTGGCCCTCCGGAGGGTCCTCTTAATGTCCTTGACCCGCCGTTTAATGTGCTGCACGTCCCGGCTCAGGTGGCTCAACTTGCGCAGCACTTTGTCCATCTTATGTTCCATTCTGTTGAAGGCTGCAGGGTCAACAGATGGAGCAGTGGCAGTCTGGGTACCGGTGGAGGAGGTCTGTGTGGGTGTGGTGCCAGGCCTATTGGGCTGTCCTGCACCGGTGGCAATGCTGGCGCCAGGAAGTCCAGCAGATGTTGGACCAACAGTGGCAGCTGTGGGTGGGGCCACCTGGCTCTGATTGGTGGTTGTGCTGGTGGTGGCTGTGATGGGCAAAGTAAGCCCACCCTGTGGGAAGGCTCGCCATGCCCCGGAGGCCCGTTCATGGCGATATCGCCGGGCCATCCTCCGGAACCCCGACTCCACCAGCAGGATGTGCTGATATCGCATGGCCCGGCGCTGAAATTCACGGACCTGGTCTGGAGTCATGTTAGTAGCTATGAAGACAAATGCAGATATGCTACATTAGTAACTGCATTGTGTGAAACGGCACAGCAAGTTAATCAGACATTACATCTACTGTACTTGTAACAGCTCATATCACAATACAGAGCATTGAATGTCCCTGAGGAAGTATATGGCAGGCCAGACTACAAAGGTCACATCACACAAAGCACATCCATAACCTACAAGATGGGTAATAACTGGCTTTGACTTGCAATCTGAGTTCTGACATTTATCATCTAAGAATCATGCTGCATATCCTCCGCCAAGAGCTGGGCTACAAATGTCAGTGTACGGAAAGCAAAACTAAAGCCACATGTTCTGCAAGTTGTAACTGGACTTGCCAGTATAGTACCAAGTGCCAAACTTGAGTGTTTATACTAGTATGCAACCAAACCGTCACTTCTTCACATGTATGTGTAACATACTGGTAGCATCAGTACTAGGTACCCCATTCACAAACACATGGCCGTGTTTGAGGGGGTGCGGTGGATACACAACTATAATTTGCCAACAACATGTACACCGAGGAGTGTATAGGAAACTCCACACATGTTTGTCTCTACAGACACACCACAGGTAAGGTCTATCTACAATTAGGAGTCAGCAAACCCTAGAGCACTCATAGGGTCAGACATGTCAGGAAATGCAGAACTTAGTACACAACATATACTTCCAGTGAGGCCTGACTTACATCAGACACAGGTTGCTAGAACACCCATGATCATGAATTGCATGCACACCTAGGCCATTGCACTCAGGTTTCACAGACTTGATGCACTACATGTGGAAGTACATGCTGCTAGGAGGTTCTACCTACTGTTTCAAAATTACGTAGGTAAATAGGGAAGCAGATGTCTATTGGAAAGCTATTAG
Organism: Pleurodeles waltl; assembly: GCF_031143425.1. Lineage (NCBI taxonomy): Eukaryota > Metazoa > Chordata > Amphibia > Caudata > Salamandridae > Pleurodeles > Pleurodeles waltl. The sequence goes on from NC_090437.1 coordinate 321,826,253, forward strand.
CTCTACCAATCTTAGAGAATGTGGGTCTGACAGGCTGACTAAATTGGGTCTGGCTTCCATTGCGACTCTTGGTGATACAAGTGTCATACACATGACTATCCCCTGTACTCACAGTGGGGCCTACAGGGATGTCCTACAATCCCTACATGATACCATTGGATACGCATTGGCAAACTCAAAACATGTGAGAACTGCATTCCCACTCATGGAACAAGTGAAAAGCTTGCCCAACGCATAACCAGCAAACACAACACATAACAGACATATCAACACTTACTGGAGTGGTCGTGGTCCTCAAATGTCGCCACCTCTCCCACAGTATAGGGTGCCGGTCCACCTGTAAGGTATGGAAGGAAGAAATGTGCTCAGAATCTGTGCACAGTGCAACAATTTCATAAACATTTACAATGTGTAGGCTTAATAATGAAATGGCAGCCATTCAGACATGATGGTACTGAATCTGATATATCACGGCCAACTTGTACATAGCATGGGTCTCCTGTGACAGTTACACACATATTTGCACACATACATTGGCCCTAACTATCATGTGGTTGCAAACATGCCCCATAATTGGTGAGCACTAAAAAATATGGAGTGTAATCGTCTCATCATGTGCATCCAATAGAGACATCCAAAGCCTGGTTACTTGAGGACTGCATTACCAGTCAAACATGCCTTGTGCCATGACACATTTATTGCACATAGGCCCAATGTACAGAGGGAGAGGCAGGGACTTTTGTAAGCCATCCTGTTGTTACAGTATAGTCAATTGATGTGGCCCAGCTATGGTGATTTGCACCAACCATGGAGATGTGAAGCCACGTGCATACACTTGGACTGCCATCCATATTTGGATTGTGGCTCAACTAATTCCAACAAACATCTTAAGATGTTAGCTGAGGGCACCTTACACCTTTTCATGATGTTTTCAAATCAAGAACTGACATGTATCCAAAAAGATCAAGAAACACAATAATTCCACACATTCATAGTACTTCTGTGAACGCTTTCCTTCCACACTCACCAGACTCACATGAGACATATGTCTGAGCCACTTTGCTATTATCAATTGACGTGAAGGCAGCACTCATTTTCAGCATCATGTAGTGATTCTAAAGTCAGTCTAGCAATTGCGTCAACATAGTTGGCCTAAATGTTGGTACATCTGTACTTCTCTGTCAATAGTACGCTATATAGACATGATTGGCTCCTATTTTTTTAGCTGTTCTGACAAAAGGGCCGCACCAATTTCCTTCATGGAAAAGTAACCTGTAAGTTTGCTGAGCACGTGCTACCTGACAGCTAGCAATTGAGATCCTTGCCATAGTGCATCAATGATCTCCTTATATTTCCCCAGCATGACACACAGTCAGCAAGTTAGCTGGCAGACATTGCACTAATCCCCTGATGTCACTACAGAGCATATAATTGTGCACATTAACATAAGTCGTACTCACCAACAGTGCCACCAATCATGATTCCCAGGTGGTCCAAGAGATTCTGCTCCCTGGTGATGAGGTCAGCCCACCGGTCCTTCAGCTGGTGGTCACTCCTCTGGCTGGCATACACATGCTGCAGGTGATGCAGCACCTTTCCCCACCGGATTCTGCGCACCTCTGTCGGATACCCCTTTATCGCCCTGCCCCCTGCCTGGATCATGAGCGGCAAGAAATGCGTCACCAGCCAGATGAAGCCCCCAACTCCTCTTCCCCCATCCTGCCAAGACGTGGCCTGCCAGACATACTTATAAGTGATGGTAAGGAATAGGGGTAAAAGAAATAGAAAGGGGAAAAGGATGAAAGTAGGGGTACAAAGACCGAAATAAAGTAAACCTAAACACCAAAAGAGCACAATTATCCCCAAACTAACACTACCCACAACAGACTCCCACAAACAAGAAAAACACAAGATAAATGGACAAATGTAGACAAAACACAGTACTACAGTATACACAAACAATATTTATTTCACAAATGGACTTTACAGATAGCACACAGGACAAAAACAGCACAAAATCTCAGGACAACACTCTCTACACAGCCACACAGTCTAGAAGGATCATAGACTGCAAAGTGAAAGTGAATGTACACCCACTGTACATGATCTGTAAACAGGATTTTCTATTACATCACTTCCTGTATGAAATGTCCCGCCTTTTTCGCATTATGCGTCATTTTTTGTTTACCAAAACTGTATTTGCGTCATTTTTTTTGACGCACAGACGTGAATATTAACCTGCATCCACATAATGATACATGGACTGTACAAATATCTGGATGCGGGCTAAATTTCACTCCTGTGCGTCAAAAAAAATGACGCAAATACAGTTTTGGTTGTCAAAAAATGACGCACACCGCTTGGGACGTCAAAATTACAGTGCATTAACTGGTTTGGGGCATTTTTACTTGTTTTTTGGTTATTTTACATTTGGAACACATCAGAGATTGGCTAATTGAAGACAGTATGGTGTTGATGGTGTATGTTCACATGTGTGACATCATACTGCAGCGGAACATCATCCACTACACCCTTCACAGTATTTTTCCAGTTGGCTGACGCAATAGATGGTCATAAGTGTGGCCTACATATATGTGTTGCACAAATTGTGCATGTTTGGCATAAGGAGAGGATAGCAATGTGACTCACATATGTACAATACCTAAATGCCTTTGGCTCAAAGTGTGTGCTTTGACAACTAATGTGTTGGTTGACCAAGTGTGTGTGTATCACATGAAGCATAATTGTACATATGGTTGTATGAATGTGACGTCCATATGTCCAAACCTTAGATGCAAGTCAAATTGAAAATGAGCAAGGGCATGTGTTAGTCATACATGTAACAACACCCGTAAAGTGTACTTCCAAGTTTTAGGGTCTCGTAGACACCACATGTGACATAGCATGCACCAGATGAATGGCAGACGCTTGTTCATGTCAATGGTCCATATTTTCTACATCCTGTGTCCTAGAGTATTGGTAAGAGCTTCCTAGGCACTACTTGGAGAATCCCACAGTGAGTCATACACATGCATTGAGGAAGTGGGTACCATGTTGTTTGCACAGACAGAGAAGGGTGAACCTCATATGTATGATGACACCACAGTTGAGGCCATAGAAGTGAGCCCCAACTATCAAGTGGCTGTGGTGGACCAGCATACAAGACAGCACGTGTCCACATATTTCCAGTGATCAATTGCACATAGGTGTCTTGTTCATGTGTGTGGTCCAATGATGATCCTGTAGATTGTTTGGGGTGTAATTTCTCACTGTTCGGTCCAGGACTCATTATGAGTTAGTGGCAGCTATTCCTGTATCTACTGAGTATCCTTGGTTGATCAATGTGAGTAAAGTAGATGTGGACATGTGAACCAACATCTGGATGGTCCCACCCTGTCACTAAAGACGTGTAATGAGACAGTCAACAGGGCAACCTTGGTGTGCTGAGTGAGATAATTTCTCAGGTGTCATGTTCTGGCAGGTGTCATAACAACATTTGTACACAGGTTGGCCTCTGCACTTCCCACTGCATCTGGGAACATCATAGCCTCTGTGCTGATTATTCTTGCAGCTATTCACCACACATGGCCCATCACTATGTTGGGCGCACTGTGATGCTGTGTGTGAACTGTCATGGTCCTGACATTTGTGTATTATTCATGGACATTATCAGAGGTTGCTGGTTGTGCTGAAAGCCCCGTACCCAATCCCTGCCTACGGCCCTGGGACACTGTCACACTTTGTCATTCATGCATAAATGCAACCCAGACAAGGGATGGGCCATGAATTTTGCTTTTCCAAGAGGATATAACTCAAATGATACAGTTAAAAGGCAGATGATGCTATACAATGTATTTGGGTATGCATGGAAGAAGCCCATGCCCAATGCCCCCAGATGAATGGGAAGTTTGCTAACGCAAGTGTGGTACATATGTAGACACAGGGATACTTTAGTGTGACGCACAGACAGTTGCCAGTCAGGCTGACAGAATGCAAGGTGATTCAGGATCCAGTTACTTGACGAGTTACTTAATCATTGGTCTGACTGAGACTGTTTTGAGGACAAAGTAGACAGTTGACATGTCAAACTGTGTACGTCCTGTGTTTTTGAAGGTGACAAATGAACCCAGTGGCTGTGTTACACAGTTTAATTAGTATCAATGGTTGACGGTGTATTTGACATAATGGTAACTCCTATGCTGTTCCAGGCATCATCAGGGGCAGTGCTTTTTGAAATGGGTGGTGTGCATGGAGGTGATCATAGGTGTGGGCTGCATCTGTTTCTCACCAGATCTGTAGGTGAGACTTGCATTCTAAGGGCCAACAGACATTTTCACAAGGGGAAGCAATCTACATGTGCTAACAGGGCTTTGAAACTAGAAGACAGTGTATAAATTGACCTGACGCCCTTGCAGTCAGATGTTCTATGACCATGGCATACCATAGGAAAGGGTGTAGCACACTGGTTTGCTAATGTTGGTCTGTGCGTGTAGAGGAGGTATTATCAGGGTACACATCTTAGTATTCCAGGGACCTCTTCCGACAGGTGGGTTGTGACCAGGTGCATGGGTATGTAATGAGTTAGGAAATGGCCTGACAAGTACATGGAATGTCATGTGCGCAATGCATGTCATATGTGTGGCACTTGTGCTGTCTATGTTCTGCTTCTATGGAACTCTAGTCACAGATAGTCCTTGCAAATATTGGATGCAGTTGGACTAACTGCTGTCAAGGGTCTGGTCAGGCATTCCTGTTACTGATGCCAATGCACATTGACTGCCTCATGTATGAGGCTTGTTTTCCCCTTATTGAGTGATGGTGTCTTAGTTGTGTGCCATATGCTGCGTTGGACCTTGATTTCAACATGTATGTGTGAAATAGTTGTGGTCCTCTGCTATTGGCCTTCAAAGGAGATATGTACATGATATATGTCATTAAGAGTGTGTGTGTATGTGACCATTGTATGTTAGGCATCACATTAGCTCTGGGATGTTCTGTGTCCTACTCAGTATCTCAGCAATGCTCCATGAGGCAACACTCTTATTCTGAGATGAAGGTGTGCAAAAAGGAATAGCCAGACCATGATATGGTGATTAGAATAGGTGTTTATTTAAATTAGTTAACTAAAGTGGTGAAGGTGATCATATTCAGAAGAAATTATTTACAATCTGTTGCCGCCTGCGTATACCAGCAGCTGTGTTCTGTAGTTCCCCCTCCTGTTGCAGGCCAGCATCCTCCTCTTCCTCCTCTTCAGGCATGTGTGGCTCTGGTTCCAGGAGGGGAATGTTTCTTTTGATACAAATGTTGTGCACTATTGCACATGTGAGGATGATTCTACAGACCATATCGGGGGAATATAGGAGGCTACCACCAGTGATGTCGAGGCAGCGGAACCTTGACTTGAGGATGCCGAAGGTCCACTCGACAATGCTGCGTGTCCTCCTATGGGCGTCGTTGTATGCATGCTCTGCGGCAGTACTTGGGTTGCCAAATGGTGTCATAATCCATGGGTGGATGCCATACCCCTGATCAGCTGCAAGAGAAAATGAATGGGATCATGTTGATGTAGCTGGCACTATTTAAAAGACCTTTCATGGCAGTAGTTGTCTTGTGTTGTCGGTGACTCTTTTGTGTAGTAATGTGGCATCCTATGCTTGTAGGCTGTACCATCTGCATTGTGTTGTTTCCTTGGCTGAACGAGTGTTTGTCTGCTAACCATTTGTCAGCAGTATGTTTTGGGTTTTGCAGTACAGTGTGCCCTCCCTAGCATTGTGACTTCTGATACAGGTGTCCGTGTGTCTTCACTGGGGGTGAGATGATAGTTCCATGCACAGTTAAAATTGAAAGTGTTGTTAACACGTTCATATCAAAGTACCCTGGACATCCCATACCTTGAAACTTATGCAATGGATTAATGTAAAGGTCATTGGGACACTTACAATTTGCAAGGTGACATTTAGGCAACCACACTCATTGACGTCTTAACATTAGGCTGTACAGTAATTTCCGATGTGTGACAGGTTCAATGGTGACTTAAGAAACATGGCTAGTGATGTCACGACCTCAGTGTGTTCCTGTTGACATGTTGCTGTTGTGGTGTATGTGTTGTGTGTCCTAGAGGGTTGCTACGCAGTGTGTATATAAGTAGGTTTTTGTACTTACCAACAAGTAGTCCATTGCCATACCGTCCACCCTGGAAGTGTTCATTGATGGTGCAGTGACGGAAGATGTATGAGTCATGTACACTCCCAGGATATTTAGCCACGATGTTGGTGATTAATCCCTGGTGATTGACTATGGCCTGCACATTGATGGAATGTGTGTGCTTCCTGTTGCGGTAGAGGTGTTCAGTTGCAGCAGGTGGCACAAGGCGTACATGTGTGCAGTCGATTGCACCAAGGACGTGTGGGAAGCCACTGATGAGGTAGAACCCCTGTTTTGTTTCCTGCTGCTTCTGCAGTGTGTTATGGAAGCAGATGTGGCGGGGTGTCAGTCGAATGATGGCATCCAGTACTTTGGGCAAAAAGGCGGAGAATGATGGTTGTGATATTCCACCAACCAGGGCACCAGTTGTTTGGAAAGAGCCACCTGCCAGCATATGAAGTACGGCAAGCAGCTTTGTTTCTCTTGGGATGGTGCGGGGTGTCACCAAAGTGGGGGCCAACTGCTGTTCAATGTTGCGCAGCAGCTGCTGAATGGCCTGCCAGTTCAACCGGTACCTCTGTATGATGTTGTGTTCCCTGAGGCCCTGAAGGGTGGTTCTTGGGCGGAATATCCTCTCCTGCCTTCTGCGCTGCCTTTGGGGTCCCTGCTGATGTTGTTGTAGCTGCTGTTGTTGCTGCTGGGCTCTGCGTCTGCGTGCACGCTGGATTAGTATCACCTCCATGGCTCACTGTTGCTGCTCTGCTGCTCTGCTGTTTGTTCTGTGTGTTCTGATTAAATACAGGTCTGTTTGCCCTGACCCATGTGTTAATTTTCGATGCAAATCGGGCTGTGCGTCATTTTCAGGCTCTGCCTCCTGGCCGTGCATCATTTTTGCCCGAAAGCATAAATACGACGGACGACCGTTTAAGCCATTTTTTGGATGGGAACGCCTACCTTGCATATAATTAACGCAAGGAGGGTTGCTGCATCCAAAAAATGACGCACACGGCGGAATTTTGTCGGGCGTCAAAGTTTAAATACGGGGCAACGTTTGCGCTGATTGTGCGTCAAAAGTTTCTCCCTCCCCCTCTCACTTAATACTTCATCTGCCACTTCGCCGCTGCTATGCTGGAAATTGGTTGCATACCAGTGTCTTCGTCGAGGATGACTTCTTTGACGGTGTCTCCGTCGATGGCGAAAACGCCGATGACAATGGTGTCGCTGACATTATAGTCGACGGGGCAGTTGTCGACGGTGTTGTAAACGACGATGTTTTTGCCGTCGATGATATACTCGGCGACGGAGTATTGAGAGAGGGGATAGGATCCCTTACCGTCGATGTTAAGGTAGTCGACGCTGACGACAGTCTCGTCGACGATGTAGTGGAGACGATAGTTGTTGGAACCGTCGTCGTCGTCACGTCGTCGACGGTGTTGTCGTCGTCGATCTGATTTTTAGAGTCACTTATCCAGAAGTGGAAGGCTCCGAGTAAGGAGCTAGATGGTAGGACTCCTTCTTTTGAAGAGGAGAGGAAGGCTCAGAGGAGACTGAAGTCTGTAAGCCCTTCCCATGATGTGATTTCTGCCTCTTCCTGGATTTTTCTGTGTGGCCCAGGTCCTCAGATCTGGACCTTTTGTGTGGCCTCTCTGACCCACTCTCCTCACCTGAAGTACAGGACTTGGCCTGTAACCATGTCAGGAGCCTGCCCTCACGGTCTCTGAGGGTCTTTGTGCAGAAGGTGCGACATATTTTGCAGTCCTGAACCTGGTGTTGTGGGTAGAGACAATACAAACAGTCTTTATGTGGGTCATCCACATGGAGCCTTTTCTTTCCACAGGTCTTGCAAGGGCGTAAAAGGCCTTTCCTAGAAGAATCCGACATATTTTCAACTCTTCTGAGAGAAAAAATTCTGAAGTAGAAGAAAAAGTGAGCAGAGCTCAGGGAGACTCCCTTCACACGACGTGCGGTAGAAAATCTGAGGAAGGGAGCTTCTCTGGAGAAGGTTCTAGAGGGTGCTGGTGCCTGATTGGACAGCAGGCAGGTTTGGGTCCTTTCACAAAAGGACATGGATAGGCTATGTGAGCAATTGCTGGCTCCATTATAGCCTATGGCAAAACATTTTTATTGATTAATTATTGCTATTTTATGTACCGTGGGACTCCCACTTCGACGACGGGGATGATTCAAGCATGTGAATTTATGAAAGATACCAATACTGGATAACTGTAGTTACAGGTAAGTAACTTGTTTTCTTCTTCCCTGGTCTATACCATTACATTCTCCATAATCACTCCCTCCCAACTTGAAACCTCAGATCAAAATACATCATTGCCCTAAAACTAATGCTGAGTTTGAATTTTAATTCATTTATTGGTGTTAGGTTTTAGAATCAATATTTATGAACTTCCATTGAACTTTGAGCAAACAGTGACTGAAACGTGGACCTTACTTCCTGGCGCTCTAAAATTTGTGTTATTTTTCCAACCCATAAAAACCAAATTTTGGGCTCCTCTCAAGTTGTATGAATTGATTTTAAATTTCTTTTTCAGCTTGTGTGATGCGGTGCAACACAGTGTTTGGGTTGGCCTTTTAAGTACTAAACAGTTGTTTCACTTATTATGTAGTGCTGAACAACAGCAGGTGGTGCACTTACATTCCGTAACATATTGTGTTTTGGTGCAGCACGTGGTGTGAGCTTAAATGCCTCCAGGAGCTTTGGTGCTACTGTTCGTAAGAGGTGATGGCTCTGGGGGTTGCAGAAGAGTTGTAGTGTAACAACCTCGATGCCAGTGTGAGCAAGGCCATCCTGGGCCCAAAAGCATGAAATTTAATTATTGTGTAATGTAACTGGTATTCATGTAAAGCGCTCCAGTACCTAGGAGCTGAGTTTCTCATAATGTGTATCATGTAAAAAAAATGCAAAAAATGGCAGTGAAAAACAGCCACTAATTTACCAATGCCACTGCTGCTCTTGCTCTATTGATAGCCATAGCAATGTTTCTTACATTCTGCCCGCGTCCCCCAAGCTCTTCACACTGTGTGCCCCAAACTTCTCAGTGTTCGTGTACCCAAACTCCTCAGTGTTCATGTGCCCCGAACTCCTCGCACTGCTCTCGTGCCCAGAACTCCTCACAGTTTGCGCACCTCGGGCTCCTCATGCGGGTTTCCTCTGTGCCTGAAGATCCTCTCATTGCTTGTCTCTCTGCCTCCAGCCTCTCACACTGTGTGTGCGCCCCAGACTCTTCACATATGTATGTATCCATTGCCATTTGTGTATGTAAATGGGCTTATATTGTTCATCCTATGTGCCTCAAGCTCCTCACCATGTCCCGGTGTCTCAAACTCCCAGCGCTTTCTGCGTGCCTCAGCTCCTCATGCTCTGGGTCTCAAACTCCTCATGCATGCATGCTGTGAGTGCCTTAAGCTTTGTAGTCCTCCCATGTAGTAGTCCCCCACACGTCTCCCACTGCCTATATACCCCAGAATCATTACAGTCTGTCAACGAGACACAGCTACACTCTCATGATGACTCCACTAACACCACCCTGGAGAATGACTGCTGGCTGGGGCAGTCTACTGCACGCACTAATTAGTGAGAAAGTAATAGTAGCGGGCATTACCAGAAAGTGACTCTGATCTGTCCCTCCCCATCACCAGGGCACCACCAGGGTAACTGTGTAGGCACCACAGGGGTTTCAATTTTTCCCATTTTATGTACTGGCCCTGGTTTCTGGCAACTCAAGGGTACGGCTGGAAACTTAGGGGCATATTTATACTCTGTTTGCACCGGATTTGTGTAATTTTTTCACGCAAATCCGGCGCAAACTTAACTCCATATTTATATTTTGACGCTAGACATGTCTCGCTCCAATATTGGAGTTAAAGTCATTTTTTGCCTACAGAAAACTGCCTTGTGTCAATGAGATGCAAGGTAGGCGTTCTGGGGCAAAAAATGACACAAAGGCCCTAGCGCCTTATTTATCCTCCCATGCAAAAATGGTGCACAGGAGGTAGGCGGGCCTAAATAATGGCGCTAAGCTTGCTTAGCGCCAATATTTAATTTCTGGATCAGGGCAGGCGTTAGGTGACCAGTGGGCCCATTTCCATGGTGGGACAACATGGAATGAGCCAACAGGTGCCCTCCCTGGGCCCCAGGGACACCCCAACCCCCACCAGCGAGACAGCGGAGGATGTGGGATCCCATCCCAGGTAAGTGGAGGTAAGTACAGGGAAGATTTTTGTTACATTTTTTTAAGTGCCATTGGGAGCCCTGAAATGGGCCCCCCTCCATGGCACAGGGTGCAATGGCCATGCCAGAGGACCGTTGTCTCCTGTGCTGGCCATTGGGGTGGTGGGCATGACTCCTGCCTTTTCTAAGGCAGGAGTCATGTGACATGGTAGGTTTAGAGCCATAAAATGACGCTAGGCTGGTTAGAGTAAAAAAAGATGACTCTAACCAGCCTAACGTCATTTTTTGGTGCTAAACACCCATCTCCCATACTGCTACCCCCAGCCAGCTAACATAAACTTTCTTTACACTAGCCCACCCTTTGTGCTGGATTGTGCCATTCCATAAACATGGCGCCCGGCTGGTGTCCTGGAATGGCGCAAGCCAGAGCTATACTTTTTGAGGCAAACCTGCGTTAGCGCAGATTTGCCTCAAAAAGTATATATATGGGCCTTAAGGTGCGGAGCAGAGCTAAGTGATCAGGGTATTCCTTCCCTGCCCCTTTTCTTTTTCTTAAGCATTTCTTTGGGGGCTCAGCTGAAGCAGAGTCCTAAAATGGCTGTCAACACTTAATGGTTGAAATTTTGGCAGCTAATCAGAGCTCTGCATTCCCTTGCACAAGCTTGTTATTGTTTGCAAAGTTGTTGCGGTTCTACTTATGCTAATTTGGATTTCCTTAAAATTATCAACAACTACTGCACAGATTTACACTACATAACAAAAAGCACAATCTGTGGAACAAAATCTACCTTTCTGCCGTATGTGGTGTAATTCCATCCAGCGTTTCAGGCTGTAGTCATATTCAAAACTCCTATGGGAATCAACATGGGAAATGCACGTTTTTGACCCCCCATTTTTCTCGACCCTCACTTGAGGGATAACACCAAAACTTTACATAGGCAACAATAATTGCCAGCACACACTTTTTTGGAAAATTTTGTGAAGATCCATCAAATGTGCCTATATCTTGGGCACCGGTTGATGAATCTTCACAAAATGTTTCAATAAAGTTTGATGCTTACGTGAGCTGCTGTCTGGAAAGCTTTGGGGTGAGCTGCCAAGTGGGGGAAGAGAAAAAGGGAGGGCCCTAAAATGCTTTTCCCCAAATAATTTTTCCCTAGGGATTTTGACTAGCGATAGCGCCTGAACCACGGGACGGAATTATACCAAATTTGGCAGAAAGGTAGCTATTGGTCATGAAAGCAACCTTTTTGTTACTTGGTGTAAATTGTTCAGTTGTTTTTTAGTAATTAAAGAAAAAATGTATTAGTATATATAGGGACGCGAAGGCTTCACAAAACCTCCCAGTCTCGTGCTGAGATCTGATTGGCTGCCAACACTTCAACAAGGAAGTGTTGGCAGCCATCTTGGGACTCGACTTTACCTGTGTCACCTAACAAAAAGTAAAAAAATAAGAAAAGAGGCCATGGTAGAGTCACCCTGACCCGTTAGCTCCGGGCTTAAAAAGCATTTTTTTTTATTTTCGTCGCAGATCTGCCCAAATATAAAACTCCTGCCCTAAGGTAACTATGCACAGTTTTTGTTCATCAAAAAGTTTACTGCAAATATTCCATTGATATTATCAATGATGTGATCAAAGATGCCCTGAGTGCGTAATTTGTGGGGTAATTAGCAATGTATGGCGAGGGTGCGAATCATAGTTACCTTAGGGCATGAGTTAGAGTTACTTGCGATATCTCTAAGTATAACAGGTGAATTTCTATGGTTTGGCACATTTAAAATGTGAGCCTAACTATAATGTCCCTGTAATCTTTGTTTTTTTTTGTATGAATTTCTATGTTTTTTCAATTCTATTTTCTAACTATAACATCCCTGTAACCTTTGTTTTTTTCAGTGAATATATATATATTTATATATATATATGAAGATATATATATATATATATATATAGTATATAGTATATATATATATATACAGCTGTGTGTGTACATATATATATATATATATATATATTTTAAACTCACAACGATCATGAAGACAGTGCACACTACATGCAAAGAAACAAAGTGAATCACAGGATGCAGGGATTCTTCCAATGTTATTCCAGTTTCACCTTACAACAGGAGGAAACCCAATGTGTTTCGGCGGGCAACTGCCTTTATCACAGGTGATCTAGCTTTCTCACATTGCATCAACAAAGAAAATGGACAAACACAGTGAAAGCAAAAGAAACATAGAAAACAGACGGGAACTCGGTCTGAATAGTGGGCGGCGGTACTGGACTGGTAACACCTTCACATCATACTAGGAGAAAATATCATATATACCGTGTGGCCCTGTGAAAACAAAAGCATTCTAAATAAGATACAAAAGTCAAAATGAGCTCCATTTTCATGAGGCAATTTCTATCTGAGCTGCTGACATTCATATTCACCACAATAAATAAATCATTGAAAGTGAAGGACGTATCCAGTCTTTTAAAGTAATATGTGATCTCCTCTATAGTTTTACAAATCAGCTTTGTTCTTATTGCTTACGTATTTCATTTTTCAGTTAGTAGCATATTTTACAATTAGGCAACAATTGAGCCCGAGTAGTCTAAAATATCAGAATTTATCAGGTAGGTAAATAATATTAAGATAATTCCATAGGTATGCTCAGTTTAGAAAATATATTTAGCATTCTAACTTGTCTGTAATAGTTCTTGTACTGTTGCCCCAAGTAATGGTATAATACTATCCAGTTTTTAGCTGGCAAACCAAAGTATAATTGAACAGTTTCTTAACTAAGTGAAATTAAGCACACTTAATAAATACTGAACACCCAACTACCCTAAAAAAAACAGCCAGGTCTCTTAAGGTTACAATTTATGCCCATATTAAGGCTGTATTCAATCTGCAAACAATGATCAAAAAATCAAAATACATGAAAAATAATAAGCATAATAAATCAAATAAGATATCTTAGCTCTCTTGCTATATGTAGCTCTCACAGTAGAGTATAGAACTGAAAATAGCAAGAAGTATGCCATAGGTCTATGTATGATGCTGTTTCATCTCAAGTTTTTATGTTCTACACATGAAAATTCTGGATTTTTATGGTTGTGGTTTATGTTTTCACATGGGGGGCATTGGTGCAGTTGATTAGAACTGTTATGTCTTGCTATTTCGATTGCCCTCAACATTGGAATATGCTTCTCTACTGGATTGATAACGAACTTGTCATGAAAGTAGAATTCTACTCAGAAAGCATTCTTTTTTTATTTGGTGTAAATGTGTTCAATATTTTTTAAGATATTTGCCTTTTGAAAATTCTGTTTTGAAAGAATCATGTAAAAATTAGAATAATAAGATTCAAATTATTCTTGCCTATATGCTAAACTAAGCAAAATGCTACATGTAATTGCGTATGACATAGGTACGTGACCTCCACAGTACCTGATGAATGTATGTGGGCATACACATCACAATCCTTTGTATCTAAAGCTTGTTTGTATTCTTAAAGTAACCTAGAATAAATGTTTGCTGTGCAAATCCTGTTTCATGTAATCTACAAATACAGCTTTCAATCTATCCTCTTGAAATACATATGCAGATCTCATGTTAGTAAATACAAATGTAGATTTCTCTGTTTCTGGTGCGAAATGTAACACTAATAATAATGCTATAGCTTCTAATACTGCCACTAAAAATGTAAAACCCATACTAATATTACATCTAGCACGAAACACGTTTGTCTAAAGTCTTATCTTTTCAAACAGAAAATGTAGCAGCAAAAATGTTAATAATTCATTTTCAAGTTTTTGCACACTCAGCCTTTCAATTTTTCTTCTTTTTATTTAGTGCAGTTAGTTCTTTTAGCTTATTTACAACAGTCTTCGTATAGTCATTCCTAAACATACACCATCTTCTTCTAGAATGTTAACCCTACTCTTCTACTGCAGACTTGGGCCTAGGGAAATCTTTTTAATTCTTTGTATTTGTCAACTTATCAGTCTTTTTTTCTGTCTCTATTTCAGTTTTTCCATTAAAGGATGTTTGTCAGATAACTTATTATTTCCTTCAGAAATCTTTTTCAGCTGCTTTTTCCCAAAACTGTTTTCAGTGTGATGTCATCGGGGTTCAAACAATTCTGAGCACACATCAAGCAAATCTGATATTGGCATGTTTAGGACTTGGTTCACGTAGTAAGTCGATTCAGGTGTAGAATACCTCTAACAAGGTACTCTTGCTCTTTTTGACCTCCTTGTTACCTGCTGGTCTCCTTCTTATGTGTCACTTATGAGATGCATGCACCCAATCTGGAACTCCTGCATACTTAGCAGTATTTGGTATTAAAATTACCTAGTAGGGACCTTTTCACCTTGGCTCCAGACAGGACTTCATTACTTACTTCTTGACCAATACCCATTCATAGGAGTGAGGTCATGACACTGATCTTGATTCAAATTTGCGTTGACAGCTTCAATCTGTGAAAAACAGAACACACCACATCAGCCAATCCTTTGCAGTAATTGAGTGTCTTATCATCTATGATGTTCATACATTAATTTGCAGGTATTGCAGGCAATCTCATTGCACTCCCACAGAAAACTTCATGCAGCAATAATATTGTCTTTCTGTGTTGTGTACTTGGAAAGACTCATGAACACCAAAGGTAAAGCATCAGGCCATTTCAGTGAAGTGGATGCACAGACTTTCCCCAATCTGGAAATTCATGGTGCAATTAAGCTGTTTACCAATCCCAGATTTTTCTGGATGATAACTACAGTGTAATCTCTGCTCTACTTGTAATGCTGCACACAATGGGGGTGATTCTGACCCTGGCGGTACAAGACCGCCGGGGCCAGGGTCGGCGGGAGCACCGCCGACAGGCCGGCGGTGCCCCGCAGGGCATTCTGACCGCGGCGGTTCGGCCGCGGTCAGAAGAGGCAAACCGGCAGTCTCCCGCCGGTTTACCACTGCCCTTAGAATCCCCCATGGCGGCGCAGCTTGCTGCGCCGCCATGGGGGATTCTGACACCCCCTACCGCCATCCTGTTCCTGGCGGTTCGCCCGCCAGGAACAGGATGGCGGTAGGGGTGCCGCGGGGCCCCTGGGGGCCCCTGCCAATGGCATGGGCACGGCAGGGGCCCCAGTAAGAGGGCCCCGCAAAGTATTTCAGTGTCTGCTAAGCAGCCGTCGCACCCCTGCAACTCCGCCGGCTCAATTCTGAGCCGGCGTCCTCGTTGCAGGGGCATTTCCTCTGGGCCGGCGGGCGCTCTTTTGGAGAGCGCCCGCCGGGCCAGAGGAAATGTCTAAATGGCCGCCGCGGTCTTTTGACCGCGGTGCGGTCATTCAGCGGCGGTACCTTGGCGGACGGCCTCCGCCGTCCGCCAGGGTCATAATCAGGCCCAATATCCTCAGGACCTCATTGTTGAAATGAGTCCCACGATCTAGCACAAGAGAAACCAGCATTCCGTACCTTGGCATTGACCATCTCAAAAGCAGTTTAGCTACAATGAGACTGTCATTTCTCAGTGTTGGGTAGGCTTCCACTCTGTAACCAGGATATACCTCAGCCCCGTACAAAGAGGCATCTAGATAAAGTCCATCTGCATCCTGTTGAGGGGATCACCTGATCTCCCTACATGTCTTGGTGTGACTGATATTCTTTTCTCTAAGTTCATTAGTTGGCATGTCACACAGCAGTGCAAGCATACAGAACCTGGGGTTAAAACAATTCTGTCTGAAAAATCTCACCATTGCATCTCTCCCTAGATGTGTTGGGCCACGAAAAGGGTGTGTCATGGGACTGCAGTGCAACCAGTAATATTTTTACATGCTTACCATTTCTTATAGCCTAGCCAGATAAAGACATGAAAACTATCTGTGGCCATAACTGTCCGAAGTCATAGACCACAGCAAAGTCATAGTGATTACCTGCAAATATAGTCACTCTCTGTTGGGCTGATAGCCTGTAGGCTCTTGTAAGGGCAATCAGTTCTGCAACTCGTACTGAGGTAACACATTGAAGCCATAAAGCTTCTAAACCCTGCAGCTCTCAGGACACCTTCATTGATTCTCAGACATCTACAAAGATTACATAATCAGATAAAATGAAAGGTTCATCCTTTATATCTGGCCTTGGGTTGGTGCATAAACCTCTGACACCTCTGACATCTAGATAAACATGCTCAAGTTCCTTGTCAGTCACATCATTCTCAGGCAACGGCAGCAAAGTCGATGGATTCAAAGTCTGATATCTTTTCAAGGTGACATTATCTGCTCCTAATATCTATTGTTCATATTTGGTAAGTCTGCTATTTGTTAAATACTTTGTTTTCATTCTGGTAAACAGAATTTCTACAGAATGAGGGACCATTACAGTTAAAGGGTGTCCCATCACTATGTTATCACACCTCCTATACCAGCACCAACCGCAGCCACCGTAGCAAGACATCCAGGCAGTCCTGTGGCTATGGGGTCAAAGGAAATTTAAAAATAAGCCACAAATCTTTGACAATCCCCATGCATCTGAGTAAACACTGAGAGTGCAGCCCTCATCTCACTGCAAAACAATGTGAACATTTCACTGTAATCAGGAATTTCTTGTGCCGGGGTATGACAGAGACTTTCTCTCAGCTCCAGGAAGGCTTTCAAACACTTGGGGCCGTATTTATACTCTGGTTGCGCCGAATTTGCGTCGTTTTTTTCGACGCAAATTCGACGCTAAACTAACGCCAACTAACGCCATATTTATACTATGGCGTTAGACGCTTCGGGCGCCAAAGTGCCCGGAGTGGGCGTCATTTTTTAGCGTGAACCCCTTCCTTGCGTTAATGATATGCAAGGGAGGCGTTCCCGTCTTAAAAAATGACTCCCAGGCCTTTACGTGGTATTTATACTCCCGGGCAAAAATGACGCCCGGGAGTGGGCGTGGCCAAAAACGGCGCTTTTGCGCCGCTTTTTAACGCCTGGGTCAGGCATGGCGTTAAGGGACAAGTGGGCTCAAAATGAGCCCAGAGGTGCCCTCCCCTGCCCCCAGGGACCCCCCCTGCCACCCTTGCCCACCCCAGGAGGACACCCAAGGACGGAGGGACCCATCCCATGTACATTAAGGTAAGTCCAGGTAAGTTTTTTTTTTTTTTTTTTTTTGTGGCATAGGGGGGCCTGATTTGTGCCCCCCTACATGCCACTATGCCCAATGACCATGCCCAGGGGACAGAAGTCCCCTGGGCATGGCCATTGGGCAAGGGGGCATGACTCCTATCTTTACAATGATAGGAGTCATGTTGATGGGGGATGGGCGTCGAAAAAAAATGGCGCAAGTCGGGTTACGACGATTTTTTCGACGTAACCTGACTTGCCCCATTTTAAGACGCCCATACGCCATTTTCCCCCTACGCCGGCGCTGTCTGGTGTACGTGGTTTTTTTCCACGCACACCAGGCAGCGCCGGTCTGATTGCGCCGTCTAACGCCATTCCATAAATACGGCGCCCGCATGGCGCTTCAGAATGGCGTTAGACGGCGCAAAATTTTTTGACGCTAAACTGCGTTAGCGCAGTTTAGCGTCAAAAAGTATAAATATGGGCCTTGCTGTCCCACTGAACTGGATCAAGCACATCTTTGTGTGCCAGTCTCAGTAAAGGCTTAGCCACAAAGGAAAAATTTGGTATCCACTGTCTACAGTAGCCAACCATTTCGAGGAACGTTCTGACTTCTCTCTGTGTTTTGGGTGGATTAATTCTCATAATTGTGTCAACTATCTTGGGACATCCTTCTCGTTCTTTTCTCAATTACATGCCCAAAGTATTGGACTTCTTTTTGACAGTGTTGCAGTTTGTTTGGGAACACTTTACCTCTATTCTCAGTTAGGTGATTCAGCAAAGCAATTGTATCCTGTCTACAAGCTTCTCTAGTGTTTGATGGCACAAGTAGGTCAGCAATGTATTGCACCAGAACTGAATCACAAGGCATCTGTAAAGAATCAACATTTTTCTTCAAGATCTGATTAAACATGGAAAATATCTCAGCATACCGTTGTGGAACTCAGCACTATGCCAAATCTCTCTAATGAAACTCAAAAGAGAACAATAATTGACTGTCTTCATGCAATGGGAAGGAAAAGAAGGTCTGGCAGAGATACAAAACGGTAAAACTTTCTGTAGTGCACACTATTTAGAAAAGGATTGTGGCTGGAATTAGTACCATGGGACAATATGGAACAACAATCTTATTATTTTTTGGAGATCCTGAACTATTCTATATTTTCCATTGGGTTTTTGTAAGCCTATAATAGGTGAGTTATAAAGGTCCTCAACGATTTTCCTCAAGATTTCTTTTCTCAACATGTTTTTGATTATTGGTGTTATTCCTGCCACTGTCTCTGGGGTCAAATTGTATGGTGGTGTTCTCAAAAAGCTTGCATTTGACACTACTATAATGCAGTCTGGCTCTACACCTTCGATTAGTCCGATGTATTTTCCTATAAAATCCCATACTTCCAAATTCACAGTCTCTCTCACATCAGGGCCAAATCTTCCACTGTTCTCACTGGATGCATTCCTACAGTTTATTGTCGAGCCAATGTCCTCATCGTGTGTTTGAAACTCAATGCCCTTCAGAGTACAGTAAATTGTGCAGTTTAACTTGCAGAACAAATCTCTTCCTAGCAGATTTACAGGATGCGAATCACACACCACAAACCGGTGTTTCTCTTCAAATAAACCAAATTTTACTGAGACTTCTTGTGAAACTGGATTTGTGCTCTTTTTATGTGTAACTCCTAGCACTTGGCTTTTCTTCCCTGTGAGGGGTAGGTCTGGGACTTCAGATGTTCTAGCAGTGGAATGGGTAGCTCCCATGTCAGTAAGAAATAGCACTTGGTTGCCATTTATCACACATTCAACAAATAGTCCACTGTGGCCTCCCTCTAAAACTGCACCAAAAATGCAATTTTCCTACCCCTCAGACATCGTCATTGCGAATTGCCAGAGACAAAGCTCTCATTGTCCAACATAGCGAACTGTAGAAATGGGTTCTGATTCTGGAATGAGTTTACGTTTGCTATGGGCATCTGATTCATGTTAACTCTGGGGGCTACACATATTTTGTGAAGCCATTGGGTCTTGTGGAACCTGCATCTTTGGAACCTGTGTGTGCATTGGCATTCCCATTTGCTGAACAGGTACATTCTGCATCTAAATTTTACTTCCTCCTTGCATTTGATTATTACAACTCATTATGTCTGGATTCAGCTTACACTCCCTCTTCCAATGCCCGAATGTGTTACAAAAATGACATGGAGGTATTTTCTTCACTGTTGCAACATCTACACCACAATTCAGCTCAACCAGAAAACTCATCAACCTCTAACTTTGGAAGCATCATTCCTCCCTGAATACTTTGGCTCCATCTTGAAAACTAACACTTTGCATTCCACCAGAATTCACAGAACATGACTGTTTCTGAAAACCTTTCTGCACCAGCTTCATTTGAGCCAACATGAACTTCTCCTTACGTTTCTTCTGCTTCATTTCCTGTTCATCACTACAATATTTTGCATATCTCAGGATCACCTCCAACTGTTTTGTCTGTCAGCATTGCACACTCCGATGTATAGGGATACTGATCTCTGGACTTAACCCAAGAACAGACTGTGGCACAACAAATCCTATATCACTTTGATCGAAATGTGACTGGTCAATGTGTTGCTGGTATGCCTGCAACAATTGTTGATAATATTCATGCACTTGACTCTTTCAGCTCTTGTGATGTTCTTTTTACCTTAAAATAATCAAGATCTTTTGAAGGAACCAAGCCTTTCAGAAAGGTAATCAACTATTGTATTTATTCATTACTTTAGGAGATGATGCATTAGTGCATGCATCTCTTTGTGGCTTTGTTTATGGCCACTGTACAGCAATTTTGCACTCTGCCCACAAATCATTAGGAGCCACAGTATAAAAGAACATTTTCAAATCAGTACACAACATTTTTTAAATCTTCACAAATGTAGTGACTTGTGTGCACCACTTCATAGGATTCTCTCACCCACCTGCGATCTCTCTCATTGGATACATCAAAGCTTCTCCTTCATCTGGGGGACCTGATGGTGGGTTACAATTTACTGCAACCACCTCTGATTGTTTATTTTTCTTTGCACGTTTCTTTGCCCATTTACTCTCTAATTTCTCAAAGTCACTCCTTTTTTTAATGCATTTTACTAATTCAGTAATGTGCAATCGCATTCCTGAAGAACTCATTTTCTCAATAGCTTCATTACCCAATTGTGCTCTGAATCTTTTCTGCAATGGGACACTTTTGAAGGATTGACTTCATACTTTTTGGCTAATTCAGTCAATTTATCCTGTATAGTCACTGTGCACCTAGTAATCTCTTTATTCAAGTAGATCAAATCTTTTTCTTGGTATTGATTCACCTGTTCAAGATCTGAACATCCTGTAATTATTTCTTCGAACTCTAATTTTAATCTCGGGACATTTGATGGTCTTTGCTTCTGTGTCGCTTGTATAACTACCACCTGATTCTCTGTGCTTCCTATCTTTTTTATTTTCTGCAACTTCTTCAATCTCCATCGGGGAAAAATCTCATCTTCAAATAAATTTGTGTAGCCTTATGCTATGGGTGTCATAAAGACAATCCTTCTCCCTTCCTTGAATGACAGAACAGTTTGAGGTGGTATCCAAGCAACAGTCCATGAATTCTGTGAAGTCAGGATGAACTCTGTTGTAGATACTCCTCTAACAGTTCTATGAACTACAGTATTTGTGACAATGGTAATCATAGCAGTTGCTGTGCGAATCTCTATTGTGTGTGCTGCTATAACCTTTGTAACAAGTGCTGGTACAGTCACAATAAAAGCAGCAATGCCTGGAGGCATCATTGTAGTAACATTCTCAATTTGTGCAGGCACAGTGTTTGTAATAATAGGTTGAACAACATGTTGTGTCATAACAGCCTGTGTCATTTGTAATGGTCTTTCAATTTGAACTGAAGGCAGCACCATAGGGGCTGTAGCCACTGTCACATTAGATGTTAAAGTGCCCTCGAGAGTTGTACAGAGGCCACATAAGGTGGTGGAGAATCAACCAATAATGCATCCAAAATGTAATCGCCTGAATCCATTTTGTAGTCTAATTTCTTTTCTTCTTTTTCATCCTTATCGCCCTGGGCTTTTGTCTGTTTCAGTTTCTCAGATTTCTCAGTAGTAATTGCTCGATACAGTCCAGCTCCCTCAACTATATCTTACCACCATCTCTGCTGTTGCTCATCCCATCTAGCATCTGTATAGGTACACACTGATCTTTGCCTTGTTCTAATATTTTTCTCTCTCTTTAGCAGGTGCAGCTTTCTCCCAAGTATTTTAATGCTTCATATTGTGTAGATGTAGGTGGCAGCTTTGTTTCATAAAGCATTTCTCTCAACAATTTAATAATTTTTAATTCAAATGTACCATATCTCAGGAAACTCAAAGGACCTTTCTTTTCAGTGATCTTGCACAATGGATGAAGCCACAAAACTGCATGAAACCCTAGATTTGTTGCAATATAATGTACTTGTGTACCCTCAGGAGGTGCCTCTTCATCTTCCCCTACTGAAATTGTCACATCATCTTTCACAATACTTTTAACAGCTTTGAAACATTTCTGATTTTGAATTCAACAATTGTCAAACAATGTAATTCACATTTTCTATGTTTTGATTTTATTCCATATACGTTAGTTCCTAGCAAGCCCTTCTTCTAATCTCAACATGGTTCTGCACACAGATCATCCAATCACTGTTCGACATTTCACTCTAACTGACCAATCCCAGTGTCGTACACATGACGCAACAACTGGCTTCTTGTAGCGGTTCACCCTTCTTTACAATTTTCTCAATCACACAATTCTACATATGTAAGTGGACACAAAATCAAAAACCTTTTTCTGCTCCTCTACAGAAAACAAAAAGCCAATTCAACAATCGGAATATTTAGATTTTTACACCCTCTGACTTTTCTCCCGCAAAACGATTTTTCACAGACTTGAATGAAATCTAGACCAGTGGGAAATCCCCCTAATCAATGCAGCTTCACCTTTGTGCATTAGGTTTCAATAACATCAATCAATATTAGTACCATCACAACAAATCGTTACAGTCCCCATCTCATTTGTGCAGTTGTTGGTACCCCATGACCTGCACCACAGAACCCTAGCAGACAATCCCAATTACCAATACATTTTAGACAGAGAACAAATGCACTTTAGCACTAGTTAGCAGTGGTAAAGTGCCCAGAGTCTTAAAGCCACCAAAAGCAGGTCAGATAGGAGGAAGGAGGCAAAAATATCGGGGATAACCTTGAAAAAGGGCCAGTTTCAACAAGGCCCAACAAGCCAAACAAAAGCCATCTTTCTTATGTACCCCTGTGCAGCAAAAAAAAGAAAAATTGACCAAGCAGTGAACCACAAAAACTACTATTTGGAGTACTTGATAATTGGCCACTAAAAAAACACGCATTTTGCAATGCAATAGGTCTTGCATTTTCCTGAGTTAGAGTTATTGGCATTGTAAATTCATAACTGGACTTTTCTTGCCACATAAACTGGTCAACCTTGCCTCATAATTTCATGTTTTCCTGCCATATAATTCCTGTGACCCAGCATTTAACTAAAGCACTTCCATTTACATTATTTCTCTGTCTTAAGACGTATACAATTATCATATAAACCTTTACCAGAAATAAACATTTGGTATTAGCGTGTAATGCTCAAAACACAGTAATAAAAATATAATTTGGGACGGATTAAAGAGTGAAAGGAAAGAGGGAGTCAGTAGTAAAGATGGAGACGAAAAGTGGTGTAGTAATGGTGTCATGGGCCCTGGAGCAAGAAAGGAAAGTTGTTGACTGGAATTTTGGTACGAAAAAGCAGAACAGGAAAAAAATTGTGCAGAATGAATGCCTGATGAAGAAAAAAGAGAGGAAGGAAACAAGGAAAGAAATAACCAAGTTTTTGTGAGTTTGAAAGAGGAGGTATCAAGAGGAAGAGGGGAATAACAAAAAGGTAGAGGAGTAGAAAAAAACAGTTGAAGAAAGAGCAAATGTGGGGGCATATTTATAATCCCCTAGCGCCACCATGCGCCACATTAGTGTCATCATGTTTGAGGTTAATGTTGCCCAATGAGGCTGAAATCCATACGCAGTATTTAGAGAGTGGCACATGCATGCATTTCACCACTATGCAACCCGTTGCACTATATTATGCCTGCGCAAGGCATTATGTATGCAAAGGGGGTGGGGGGCTGAAAAAATGGCTCTGCCATTTTTATGTCCCTTTTAACGCCTGCTCAGAGCAGGTGTTAAAAGGGGGCTTCTATTATTTAGAATGGGCCCCTATGTACTCTGCAGGACTAGTGCCAACATTTTGGCGCTACTCCTGCAGAGTACATCAATGGCGTCACTTTGAATGATGTCATTGCCCCCACCCTGCGCCATGATGAGCCCTATTTTAAATAAGGCACAC
Source organism: Pleurodeles waltl (assembly GCF_031143425.1). NCBI lineage: Eukaryota > Metazoa > Chordata > Amphibia > Caudata > Salamandridae > Pleurodeles > Pleurodeles waltl. The sequence continues at coordinate 321,850,093 of NC_090437.1, forward strand.
ATATGGTGGTGGGAGGGGACAGTAGGGAGGGGCTAAGGGGTGCACTTTCCATAACTCTGCCATGTGGATTTGAGGAGCTGGATAGGGAAAAGTGTGGGAGAAAGAAAACATTGAGAGTAAACAGAGTAAATGAAAGAATGGAGTGAGATAGGTGAAACAGACCCTCCCAAAAAAAAGGTGGCAGCTAAGAATAGATTTATTTGGCTCCCCACGTCCTCAAACAGGAGTCAGAGGGTGAAAGGCAGATGAGGAATGAGAAACTGAGCGCTGTGTAATCCCTGGTATTGGGATAATGGGGCGCTGCAGGTTAGGGTTGCTGTGCACTGCCAGAATTGTATGTGGGCTGCAGTACTGGAATAGTAACGGGCACACAAGGTCAGAAGTGAGGTATGTTAATGAAGCTATATGTGGAACCTAGTATTGGCGTGCCAGTGATGCTGAGAGTTAGCCTGGAGGTACCCTGGTGAAGCTACAAGTGGGGCCTACCATGGGGGGTGGCATTGCTTCTGAAGCACAGAAGCAATGAGTCCTGAGAAGAAATGTGCACTGAATGTTATAATTGATGGATGCTGGCAGAGCTGTGGTGGTTCCCATCAATAGTGGCTTTGGATGTCAGACTTGAGGTGCACTGGCTGAGCTGGGTTTTGCTCTTTTGGCTCCAGTATTGGCTTGGCAGTGGGACTGAATATTAGAATTGATCTGCTGTAATGGAACTGTATGTGAGTAGGGTGCCAGTATAGGAAAGGAAGTGACCTTGCAGGGGTAGAACTGAGGTGCATTGATTGAGCTGCGCCTGAGGTCCGAGGACTGGACCAGCAGAGTGTACTGACTGTAAGAATTGAGGCCCTCTGGCAGACAGCGTGTGTAGGGTTCTGGTATGGCTGAGGGGCTTGGATTGTGTGAACTGAGGTGCATTGATGGAGCTGCTCCAAAGGTCCCAGCACTGGAGCAGCAGTGTGTACTGACCGTAAGAACTGTGTTGCTCTTGCAGGGCTGAGGGCTTGGAGTGTGTGAACTGAGTGCACTAATGGAGCTGCAAATGGGATCCCAGTATGGAGCAGAAGTGGGCACTGTCTGTAAGAATTGTAGAGCCCTGTGAGAGCTGAGTGCCTAGGCTATAAGCAATTACAAGCAACCCTCCACCCTTTCTCTCAGTACCCCACGCAGGCAGGCACAATTGGTAAAGAAAATCCAACTCAAGGAAGGGCGGGAACTAAGCAGCTGAGAGAGGGTGCAGAGATCCCACAAAAACCAAATGTGACCAAGATAGCAGCCTGATTTATAGCCTTGTTTACAGCTGAGCTCAGTGCAAGAATGCTCTACAGATTAAAAGGTAAGCTTCCCTGGACAGTGTGAGAAAGTAGCCTCTTTCTAGCCTTGTTACCCCCACTAAGGGCCTGTTTGTGAGTGTATGTCAGGGTGTTTTCACTGTCTCACTGGTATCCTGCTTGCCAGGGCCCAGTGCTCATAGTGAAAACCCTATGTTTTCAGTATGTTTGTTATGTGTCACTGGGACCCTGCTAGTCAGGACCCCAGTGCTCATAAGTTTGTGGCCTATATGTATGTGTTCCCTGTGTGGTGCCTAACTGTCTCACTGAGGCTCTGCTAACCAGAACCTCAGTGGTTATGCTCTCTCTTTACAAATTGTCACTAACAGGCTAGTGACCAATTTTACCAATTTACATTGGCTTACTGGAACACCCTTATAATTCCCTAGTATATGGTACTGAGGTACCCAGGGTATTGGGGTTCCAGGAGATCCCTATGGGCTGCAGCATTTCTTCTGCCACCCATAGGGAGCTCTGACAATTCTTACACAGGCCTGCCACTGCAGCCTGAGTGAAATAACGTCCACGTTATTTCACAGCCATTTTACACTGCACTTAAGTAACTTACAAGTCACCTGTATGTCTAACCTTTACCTGGTAAAGGTTAGGTGCAAAGTTACTTAGTGTGAGGGCACCCTGGCACTAGCCAAGGTGCCCCCACATTGTTCAGAGCCAATTCCCTGAACTTTGTGAGTGCGGGGACACCATTACACGCGTGCACTACATATAGGTCACTACCTATATGTAGCTTCACAATGGTAACTCCGAATATGGCCATGTAACATGTCTATGATCATGGAATTGCCCCCTCTATGCCATCCTGGCATAGTTGGCACAATCCCATGATCCCAGTGGTCTGTAGCACAGACCCTGGTACTGCCAAACTGCCCTTCCTGGGGTTTCACTGCAGCTGCTGCTGCTGCCAACCCCCCAGCCAGGCCTGGCCCAGGATGGCAGAACAAAGAACTTCCTCTGAGAGAGGGTGTGACACCCTCTCCCTTTGGAAAATGGTGTGAAGGCAGGGGAGGAGTAGCCTCCCCCAGTCTCTGGAAATGCTTTCTTGGGCACAAAGGTGCCCAATTCTGCATAAGCCCGTCTACACCGGTTCAGGGACCCCTTAGCCCTGCTCTGGCGCGAAACTGGACAAAGGAAAGGGGAGTGACCACTCCCCTGACCTGCACCTCCCCTGGGAGATGTCCAGAGCTCCTCCAGTGTGCTCCAGACCTCTGCCATCTTGGAAACAGAGGTGCTGCTGGCACACTGGACTGCTCTGAGTGGCCAGTGCCACCAGGTGACGTCAGAGACTCCTTCTGATAGGCTCCTTCAGGTGTTAGTAGCCTATCCTCTCTCCTAGGTAGCCAAACCCTCTTTTCTGGCTATTTAGGGTCTCTGTCTCTGGGGAAACTTTAGATAACGAATGCAAGAGCTCATCCGAGTTCCTCTGCATCTCTCTCTTCACCTTCTGCCAAGGAATCGACTGCTGACCGCGCTGGAAGCCTGCAAAACTACAACATAGTAGCAAAGACGACTAATGCAACTCTGTAACGCTGATCCTGCCGCCTTCTCGACTGTTTTCCTGCTTGTGCATGCTGTGGGGGTAGTCTGCCTCCTCTCTGCACCAGAAGCTCCGAAGAAATCTCCCGTGGGTCGACGGAATCTTCCCCCTGCAACCGCAGGCACCAAAAAGCTGCATTACCGGTCCCTTGGGTCTTCTCTCAGCACGACGAGCGAGGTCCCTCGAATCCAGCAACTCTGTCCAAGTGACCCCCACAGTCCAGTGACTCTTCAGTCCAAGTTTGGTGGAGGTAAGTCCTTGCCTCACCTCGCTAGACTGCATTGCTGGGAACCGCGACTTTTGCAGCTACTCCGGCCTCCGTGCACTTCCGGCGGAAATCCTTTGTGCACAGTCCAGCCTGGGTCCACGGCACTCTAACCTGCATTGCACGACCTCCTAAGTTGTTCTCCGGCGACGTGGGACTCCTTTGTGTAACTTCGGGTGAGCACTGTTTCATGCATCATTGTAGTGCCTGTTTCTGGCACTTCTCCGGGTGCTACCTGCTGCTGAGAGGGCTCCTTGTCTTGCTCGACGTCCCCTCTCTCTTCTGGTCCAATTTGCGACCTCCTGGTCCCTCCAGGGCCACAGCAGCGTCCAAAAACACTAACTGCACGATTTGCAGCTAGCAAGGCTTGTTGGCGTTCTTTTGGCGGGAAAACACTTCTGCACGACTCTCCACGGCGAGAGGGATCCGTCATCCAAAGGGGAAGTCTCTAGCCCTTTTTGTTCCTGCAGAAACCTTAGCTTCTTCTGTCCAGTAGAAGCTTCTTTGCACCCGCAGCTGGCATTTCCTGGGCATCTGCCCATCTCCGACTTGCTTGTGACTTTTGGACTTGGTCCCCTTGTTCCACAGGTACCCTAGATTGGAAATCCACAGTTGTTGCATTGTTGGTTTGTGTCTTTCCTGCATTATTCCTCTAACACGACTTCTTTGTCCTTAGGGGAACTTTATTGCACTTTGCACTCACTTTTCAGGGTCTTGGGGACGGTTATTTTTCTAACTCTCACTATTTTCTAATAGTCCCAGCGACCCTCTACAAGGTCACATAGGTTTGGGGTCCATTCGTGGTTCGCATTCCACTTTTGGAGTATATGGTTTGTGTTGCCCCTATCCCTATGTTTCCCCATTGCATCCTATTGTAACTATACATTGTTTGCACTGTTTTCTAAGACTATACTGCATATTTTTGCTATTGTGTATATATATCTTGTGTATATTTCCTATCCTCTCACTGAGGGTACACTCTAAGATACTTTGGCATATTGTCATAAAAATAAAGTACCTTTATTTTTAGTATAACTGTGTATTGTGTTTTATTATGATATTGTGCATATGACACTAAGTGGTACTGTAGTAGCTTCACACGTCTCCTAGTTCAGCCTAAGCTGCTCTGCTAAGCTACCATTATCTATCAGGCTAAGCTGCTAGACACCCTATACACTAATAAGGGATAACTGGGCCTGGTGCAAGGTGCAAGTACCCCTTGGTACTCACTACAAGCCAGTCCAGCCTCCTACATTGGTTGTGCAGCGGTGGGATAAGTGCTTTGAGACTACTTACCACTCTTATCATTGTACTTTTCATAAGAGAAAAATATACAAAACAAGGTCAGTGTATATACACATAGCCAAAAAGTTTTGCATTTCCTCTTTTCACTCTTTTCTCAGTGCTGAAAAGTACTTCTAACTTTCTAAAAAGTTCTAAAAAGTTTTAAAAGTTTTTTCTCTGTCCTTCTAAAAGCTCTGACAAACTTTTTTCTCTTTTTCTATCACTTTAACTCTCTCTAAAAATGTCTGGCACAGGCCAAAATGTTGATCTGTCCAAACTTGCATATGATCACCTTAGCTGGAAAGGAGCAAGGAGTCTCTGCATAGAGAGAGGTTTGAGTGTAGGGAAGAATCCTTCCTTGGAATTGTTACTTAACATGCTTAGAAAACAGGATAAGGCTAGAAGTGCCCCATCTGTTGAAAAAGTAGCTAATGGTTCCCAATCTGATCCAGGGACTCCCCCAGGAAAAGATTCAGGAAAGAAACTTCCTAGCATGCCCATTACTAGACAGTCTAGCATAGTTGGTAATGATGAAGAGCCACACCATACAAATAGTGTTGTCTCACATCATAGCAAAAGCATTTACTCACACCACAGTGGTACTGATGTTTCTGTTAGCCAAGCTGTTAGGGTGCCCACTGTAAGGGACAGGTCTCCTTCTGTCCATTCTCACCATACTTCTGTTTCAAGGCATGTCCCTCCCACCCACCCTGATGACAGATTGTTAGAAAGGGAGCTCAATAGATTGAGAGTGGAACAAACCAGACTGAAGCTCAAGAAGCAACAGCTGGATTTGGATAGACAGACTTTAGAAGTAGAGAAGGAGAGACAGAAACTGGGTTTAGAAACCCATGGTGGCAGCAGCAGAATTCCCCATAGTCATCCTGCAAAAGAGCATGATTCCAGGAATCTGCACAAGATAGTTCCCCCTTATAAGGAGGGGGATGACATTAACAAGTGGTTTGCTGCACTTGAGAGGGCCTCTGCTGTACAGGATGTTCCTCAAAGGCAGTGGGCTGCTATCCTATGGCTATCATTTAGTGGAAAAGGTAGGGATAGGCTCCTTACTGTAAAAGAAAATGAAGCTAATGATTACAAAGTTCTTAAGAATGCACTCCTGGATGGTTATGGCTTAACCACTGAACAATACAGGATAAAGTTCAGAGAGACCAAAAAGGAGTCTTCACAAGACTGGGTTGATTTCGTTGACCATTCAGTGAAGGCCTTGGAGGGGTGGTTACATGGCAGTAAAGTTACTGATTATGACAGCCTGTATAACTTGATCCTGAGAGAGCATATTCTTAATAATTGTGTGTCTGATTTGTTGCATCAGTACTTGGTGGACTCTGATCTGACCTCTCCCCATGAATTGGGAAAGAAGGCAGACAAATGGGTCAGAACAAGGGTGAACAGAAAAGTTCATACAGGGGGTGACAAAGAGAACACTAAGAAGAAAGATGGTAAAAAATCTCAAGATAAGCATGGGGATAAGGGTAAAACCAAAGATCCCACTTCAAATCTTAAACACTCTTCAGGGGGTGGGGATAAAACAAATTCTTCCTCTTCTTCTCAACCTACAAAATTTAAAAAGCCTTGGTGCTTTGTGTGTAAAAATAGAGGCCATAGGCCAGGGGATAAGTCCTGTCCAGGTAAACCCCCTGAGCCTACCACCACTAATACATCAAGCTCTAGTGCCCCTAGCAGTAGTGGTACTAGTGGTGGGACTGTTGGCAACAGTCAAGTGAAGGGTGTAGTTGGGTTCACTTATGGGTCCATAGTAGAAACCGGGGTAGTCAGTCCCAAGACAGTTTCTGTCACACCTGGTGGCCTTGGCCTTGCCACACTGGCTGCTTGTCCCCTTACAATGGATAAGTACAGGCAGACAGTTTCAATAAATGGTGTTGAGGCCTTGGCCTACAGGGACACAGGTGCCAGTTTCACTTTGGTGACTGAAAACCTAGTGCACCCTGATCAACACATCATTGGACAACAGTATAAGATTATTGATGTCCATAACTCCACTAAGTTTCTTCCCTTAGCTATAATTCAGTTTAGTTGGGGTGGAGTTACTGGCCCTTAGCAGGTGGTGGTATCACCTAGCTTACCTGTAGACTGTCTCTTAGGTAATGACCTAGAGGCCTCAGGTTGGGCTGATGTAGAGTTTTAGGCCCATGCAGCCATGCTGGGCATCCCAGAGGAATTGTTCCCTCTAATTTCTACTGAAATGAAAAAGCAAAGGAGAGAAGGCCTGAAAACTCAGGATCCCTCTCCATCAACAGGTAAAAAGGGTATCACAGTATCCCCTAGCCACCCTACCATTCAGGATACCATTCCTGTGGTGGGAGAAACCTCTCCTGGGGTGGCACCTGTTCCAAGGGAATCATCAGTTGGCAAAACTGTACTCCCTGAGGTGGAAGTACCTCTCTGTGGGATAACTAACATTGGTGAGAAAAAGAGCACCATTTTAGTTAACATGGAGCATCCCTCCAACCCTCCCAGAGAAACTTTAGTGCAGAAACCCTGCACTGCCTCACAACACTTAGGACAGCATCCCTGCCCTAGTGTGGAGCTCATAGGACAGCATCCCTGCCCTACTCCAACCCAAGAGAAACAGCATCCCTGTTCTCTCTTCCAGCCATATGGACAAAGTTTTTGCCCAGCTATGGCTTTTCTGAGACAGCATCCCTGTCTGGCATTTCCATCATTACAAATAGGTTCAGTGGACAATTCCCACTGCTCTAAACTAAAACTTACTGATAGAAACTCTGAAAATACATCTTCACATTGTTGCTTAGCTAAAAAACTTCAAACAGGGTGGTTTACATCCCCACAGGGAAGTAACCATATAGTGGATGATAAAGGGAGTAACCAGTCTATTGCACAGCTACTCTCTACTTATCACCACTTAGACAATAAAGTCTCAACTGGCCAAGGTTAGCCTTATTGTCCTTCGTTTGGGGGGGGTTGTGTGAGAAAGTAGCCTCTTTCTAGCCTTGTTACCCCCACTAAGGGCCTGTTTGTGAGTGTATGTCAGGGTGTTTTCACTGTCTCACTGGTATCCTGCTTGCCAGGGCCCAGTGCTCATAGTGAAAACCCTATGTTTTCAGTATGTTTGTTATGTGTCACTGGGACCCTGCTAGTCAGGACCCCAGTGCTCATAAGTTTGTGGCCTATATGTATGTGTTCCCTGTGTGGTGCCTAACTGTCTCACTGAGGCTCTGCTAACCAGAACCTCAGTGGTTATGCTCTCTCTTTACAAATTGTCACTAACAGGCTAGTGACCAATTTTATCAATTTACATTGGCTTACTGGAACACCCTTATAATTCCCTAGTATATGGTACTGAGGTACCCAGGGTATTGGGGTTCCAGGAGATACCTATGGGCTGCAGCATTTCTTCTGCCACCCATAGGGAGCTCTGACAATTCTTACACAGGCCTGCCACTGCAGCCTGAGTGAAATAACGTCCACGTTATTTCACAGCCATTTTACACTGCACTTAAGTAACTTATAAGTCACCTGTATGTCTAACCTTTACCTGGTAAAGGTTAGGTGCAAAGTTACTTAGTGTGAGGGCACCCTGGCACTAGCCAAGGTGCCCCCACATTGTTCAGAGCCAATTCCCTGAACTTTGTGAGTGCGGGGACACCATTACACGCGTGCACTACATATAGGTCACTACCTATATGTAGCTTCACAATGGTAACTCCGAATATGGCCATGTAACATGTCTATGATCATGGAATTGCCCCCTCTATGCCATCCTGGCATAGTTGGCACAATCCCATGATCCCAGTGGTCTGTAGCACAGACCCTGGTACTGCCAAACTGCCCTTCCTGGGGTTTCACTGCAGCTGCTGCTGCTGCCAACCCCTCAGACAGGCATCTGCCCTCCTGGGGTCCAGCCAGGCCTGGCCCAGGATGGCAGAACAAAGAACTTCCTCTGAGAGAGGGTGTGACACCCTCTCCCTTTGGAAAATGGTGTGAAGGCAGGGGAGGAGTAGCCTCCCCCAGCCTCTGGAAATACTTTCTTGGGCACAAAGGTGCCCAATTCTGCATAAGCCAGTCTACACCGGTTCAGGGACCCCTTAGCCCTGCTCTAGTGCGAAACTGGACAAAGGAAAGGGGAGTGACCACTCCCCTGACCTGCACCTCCCCTGGGAGGTGTTCAGAGCTCCTCCAGTGTGCTCCAGACCTCTGCCATCTTGGAAACAGAGGTGCTGCTGGCACACTGGACTGCTCTGAGTGGCCAGTGCCACCAGGTGACGTCAGAGACTCCTTCTGATAGGCTCCTTCAGGTGTTAGTAGCCTATCCTCTCTCCTAGGTAGCCAAACCCTCTTTTCTGGCTATTTAGGGTCTCTGTCTCTGGGGAAACTTTAGATAACGAATGCAAGAGCTCATCCGAGTTCCTCTGCATCTCTCTCTTCACCTTCTGCCAAGGAATCGACTGCTGACCGCGCTGGAAGCCTGCAAAACTACAACATAGTAGCAAAGACGACTACTGCAACTCTGTAACGCTGATCCTGCCGCCTTCTCGACTGTTTTCCTGCTTGTGCATGCTGTGCGGGTAGTCTGCCTCCTCTCTGCACCAGAAGCTCCGAAGAAATCTCCCGTGGGTCGACGGAATCTTCCCCCTGCAACCGCAGGCACCAAAAAGCTGCATTACCGGTCCCTTGGGTCTCCTCTCAGCACGACGAGCGAGGTCCCTCGAATCCAGCAACTCTGTCCAAGTGACCCCCACAGTCCAGTGACTCTTCAGTCCAAGTTTGGTGGAGGTAAGTCCTTGCCTCACCTCGCTAGACTGCATTGCTGGGAACCGTGACTTTTGCAGCTACTCCGGCCTCCGTGCACTTCCGGCGGAAATCCTTTGTGCACAGTCCAGCCTGGGTCCACGGCACTCTAACCTGCATTGCACGACCTCCTAAGTTGTTCTCCGGCGACGTGGGACTCCTTTGTGTAACTTCGGGTGAGCACTGTTTCACGCATCCTCGTAGTGCCTGTTTCTGGCACTTCTCCAGGTACTACCTGCTGCTGAGAGGGCTCCTTGTCTTGCTTGACGTCCCCTCTCTCTCCTGGTCCAATTTGCGACCACCTGGTCCCTCCAGGGCCACAGCAGCGTCCAAAAATGCTAACCGCACAATTTGCAGCTAGCAAGGCTTGTTGGCATTCTTTCGGCGGGAAAGCACTTCTGCACAACTGTCCACAGCGAGGGGGATCCATCCACCAAAGGGGAAGTCTCTAGCCCTTTTTGTTCCTGCAGAAACCTCAGCTTCTTCTGTCCAGTAGAAGCTTCTTTGCACCCGCAGCTGGCATTTCCTGGGCATCTGCCCATCTCCGACTTGCTTGTGACTTTTGGACTTGGTCCCCTTGTTCCACAGGTACCCTAGATTGGAAATCCACAGTTGTTGCATTGTTGGTTTGTGTCTTTCCTGCATTATTCCTCTAACACGACTTCTTTGTCCTTAGGGGAACTTTAGTGCACTTTGCACTCACTTTTCAGGGTCTTGGGGAGGGTTATTTTTCTAACTCTCACTATTTTCTAATAGTCCCAGCGACCCTCTACAAGGTCACATAGGTTTGGGGTCCATTCGTGGTTCGCATTCCACTTTTGGAGTATATGGTTTGTGTTGCCCCTATCCCTATGTTTCCCCATTGCATCCTATTGTAACTATACATTGTTTGCACTGTTTTCTAAGACTATACTGCATATTTTTGCTATTATGTATATATATCTTGTGTATATTTCCTATCCTCTCACTGAGGGTACACTCTAAGATACTTTGGCATATTGTCATAAAAATAAAGTACCTTTATTTTTAGTATAACTGTGTATTGTATTTTCTTATGATATTGTGCATATGACACTAAGTGGTACTGTAGTAGCTTCACACGTCTCCTAGTTCAGCCTAAGCTGCTCTGCTAAGCTACCATTATCTATCAGCCTAAGCTGCTAGACACCCTATACACTAATAAGGGATAACTGGGCCTGGTGCAAGGTGCAAGTACCCCTTGGTACTCACTACAAGCCAGTCCAGCCTCCTACAGACAGGAGCAGGAAACAAAGTTAAAAAAAGTTCACTACAGACCAGATAAACAGGACAAAGTGTAATTACACAGTAATTAGTCCCTGCTCCCACACAGAAGGAAGGACAAAGAGGCATGACTGACAGCTAGCAAGCAAGGCTTTGTAAATGACACTGAAACTAACAAATGAAAAAGCTGGAAGCCGACAGAAGTATACTTAAAAGTATACAAGAGGTCATATGCTTATGCTCAACCTAAACATAATAATCTCAATTTTTCTAACAATAACAATGATTGCCTTTTATTTACCTTGCCCTTCACATGTAGCACAATCCTACTCCAAGTAGCAAGGAAGCCCAACAAATTAACTAGATTGCATATGTAAAGTTTCATATTTACTACATGAACAAATGACTCACTTATGATCAGGTACTAATGGAAACCTATAAAGAAGCACATGACAAATATAATACCTCTTACTTTTCATAAGCTTTCTTTGCTTGCTCTTTGTCTCACAAAATAAAATTGTCCCGAACAAGTCAAACAACAACCATGCACCTTATGTATTCTTATGTATACAATAAAATGGAGAAGTGACCTAGCAGTGAGATACATAAACTACTATATTGAGTACATGATCATTGGCCAATAGAAAAAAATAATAGTCATAATTTTTATAACAATGATTGGATTTTGTTTAGTTTAGGCCAGATGTACAAAATAATTTAGCATTTCTTAGTGGACTGAATAGCAATTTCGGGCTGTTTAGAAATGCTAAACTGCCTTTTCAAATGTAGGAATAGGAAATTGCAAATAAGAATTTCCTATGTGTGATCTCATAAGCATGTGTATAAAGCATTATCTAAATGGGAAATGGGCATTTGGGAAATGCTATTACCATTGATTCCAAGTCGATGATAACAATGTGCAAGTTTAAAAAATGCATTCAAGATGCATTTTTCAATGTGCCAAGTTGTGTTCCATTGCCCCTAGGACATTTGTGCTCTTTAAATTAGCACCTCTTTTTGTGGGGGGTGCATCATAGGGGGTCCATAAGCCCGTAGGCACCATTGGATTTGTATTTCCTAAATTACAATTTCCTTTTAGGGAATTGCAAATTTGAAAATGCAAAACCATTCCTACCTATAGAACGAATGGTGTAGCATTTCTCAAATAACAATTCCCTAATAATAATTCCTAGTCTGTAGAAATCGCCATTAGGAAATCTCTGTTTTGATGCATTTTATTTAGCATTTTCTAAATAACGATTTCTTAAGATTCTCTATTTAGTAAATACAAAATAGGAATTTCATACATCTGGCCCAGTGTGCTTTATATGTAGCAAAATCCTACAAAGAGTAGTAAGGAAGCCCAAAAATTAAACAAGATTGCATATGTAAAGATTCCGAATCCCTACAAAAACAACTAAAAGACACATTTATGGTCACATTATTATGAAACTAAAAAATGCATAAAAAGTACAATAGGTAAACAGAAAGACATCACATTAAATCTGATTGCCACTCTGTAGTTATAGTTAGTATTCCCAAAGATAGAAATTCCTCGGATTACCTCTGTAATAACTTTCAACCCTTTTGACGAATCACCACAAAACTTTCCAGACCAATAGCATTTTCTACATTTTGAGATTAGGTAAATTTTGTGGTGAATCATTAAGAGGGGTGCAAAGATAAAAAGGGATCCCAAAATGGGTTTTTCCACCAATGCAGTTTCCATAGACTATTGTATGCGATGGAGTTACATGAAGTTTGGCAGGATTATACATTTTGGTACAGAGATTATGCTTTTTGGGTACTGAAGTTAAGTAGGGTATGTATTTTCCATGTTATAAGGCATTTAAATTTAGTGACATCTGTTGCTGCTGTACTTTTGTGTATTTGTACTATATTTTGTGAAACTACTGCAGTACATGGCCATAAACGTATAATATATAAAAAACGATATAAATACATTTCCCTACCTGTCACCACTTTAATAAAGTGGTAAAGGTAGGGACCAACTACTTACCTGTATCTAAGGCCATAACACGGGACACAGCCAAAGTAAAACCATAATGCCTGACTTTTCATTCTCCAAAAATAGTCATTACCCAATTAAATACTTGCTTGTCATCGCCATGTACCACAGTATGCTGCAAAGTTGTCACGTTATACCATGGCCCAAAATATAACTAAGGCCTACTTGTATTATTGAATAGTAGTACCCTTGCGGCACTCATGGTGTCGCATGGGCAATGAAATACTTAAGTCACGTTTACAAAGAAATGCAAGACCACCATGTGTAGCCCTGTCTTGATTGGTAAATCTGGAGAAACACAAGGCAGTGCAATTAACTTTTTTACAATTCTCTGCATACCATAATCTACATTGCTGCTAAATTTCACATACATCCGTATGCACACTGTAGCCACTCCACCACACACTAATCCACTCTACACCACTCCACTTTATGCCTCTATACTGTAAGAAAGCTACTCTATACCACTCCACTTTATGCTATTTCACTGAATGCAACACCACTGTACACCACTCCAGCCTATGTCACTCCACTGTACACCACTCCACTAGACACTTCTCCAACATATGCTATTACATTCTATGCCATTCTACTGTATGCCACTCCACTCTATTCTATTCCACAGTATGCCACTCCATTCTACAATACCCCACTGTACACTATTCCACTGTATGGCATGCCACTGTATGCTACTTCACTCTATGCCACTCCAGTGTGGGCACTCTACTCTATGCCACTTTTATTGGACTCCATTCCAATGTACAGCATTTCACTGTATGCTAATATACTCTACCTCATGCCACATCATGCCACTCCTATCTATACCACTCCATTATTCACCACTCCAATGTATGCAACTCCACTATACTCTATTAACCTCTACGCCACTCCGCTCTACGCTACTCTACTCTAAGCTATTACACTGTACACAACTTTACTCTATGCCAGCCACTCTATGCTATTACACTGTATGTAACTCCACTCTACGCCTCTTCAGTGTACGCCACTACACTGTATGCTTCTCCTCCATAGGCTATTCCAGTATTTGTCATTCCACTCTACCCCATTCCACCGTATGCCACTTCACTCTATGTCACTCCACTTTATGCTGTTTCACCCTACCCCACCCCAATGTACACTACTCCAGTCTACACCACTCCACTCTATACTATTAAAATCTATGCTGTTTCACTCTACGCTACTCTACTCTACACCACTCCACTGTACTCCACTTTACTCTATTCCACTATATGCTACTCCATTCTATGCTATTACACTGTATGCAACTTCAATATTTGCTGCTCTATTCTATGATATGCCATTCTACCCCACTGTATGCCACTCCACTGTATGCTACTACACTATGGCCCATATTTAAGAAAAAGTGGGGCATCAGATATGATGCCCCACTTTTGCTGTGCCCTCCTATCGGCATCGAACTAACCAGAGTTCACGCATATTTATAATACGGTGCACCATGACAGTCGCTAGCACAATAGCGTCAACATTTTTGAAGCTATTGTGGTGCTTTGCCACACTAGTGTCAAAAATGTTTACGCTAGTGCAGCAAACTGCAAGGAGGCCCATAGGTTACTATGGGAGCATCATTGTAACGCATGCCCTGAGCAGGAGTTAAAAATGACACCAAAAATGGTGCAGTGAAATCTTCTAAATTTCACTGCGCCATTTTTGTTGAACGCCCCTTGCATACATTATGCCTGGGACAGGCATAATTTGGCACAAGGGGCTAAAAAATGGCAAAATGCATGTATTGCGCCACTTTGTAAATATGGTGAGGCAGAAAAGCCACTTTAGAGCAGCCTTAGCATAAAAAAAATGAAGCTATGGTGGGGCTGAGGTGGCGCTAGGTGCTTTTAAAAAAGCCCCTTTATGATATTACATTTTATGCCACTCCACTGTACACCACTACACTATTTGTTATTAGAGTCTATGCCACTTCACTCTACTCCACTCCAGTCTATACTACTCCACTCTATGCTATTCCACTTTATGTAACTCTACTGTATGCTACTTCACTCTATGTGCTTCAGTGTACTCTTCTCCACTCCATATAACTCCTCTGTACAAAACACTATGCCACTGTACTAGACTCTAGCCCACTCTATCACCAAAAAGCCACTGTCCAAATTTGCACTCAATTCTATGCCCACACTCTATTGTAGAACACTCTACTCCACTCTACAGCAGTTTCCAACACTGTACCACACAGCACTGCACTCTACTGTATGAGACACCACTCCAGTTTTTAAGTTTCCTCAGCACTATGCTACGCCACTTCAACGTATACCACCCCACTCTATGCTAATCCACTGTACCCTAGTGCACACTATGCCACTCCACTCTACACCACTGCACTCTAGACTATTCCTCTCTATGCCACTCCTCTCTTCAGGGCTTCACTGTACAGTATTCCAACTTATGCTATTCCACTGTATGCTACTTCAGTTTATGGCAATACACTCTGTGCCACTACAGTGTACACCACTCCACTCTACGCTGCTCCGCTGCATGACACACTCTTCCACTCTATATAACTCGACTCTTTAAAAGTGTACCACAGTTCATGGCACTCTACAACATCCTACTCCATTCTGTTGCCGTACATTCCAATGTTCAACTCTATACTCCACTCTATGCCTGTACCCTCCAAAGTACAACACTCTATTCCACAATAAAACAGTTTTCTACATGAGACAGCAACCCACTCTGCTGTACAAGACCTCACTCAAATTTATAACAGTTTACTATCTATGCTACGCAAGTACACTCAAGTTTCTGTTCTATGATACATCAATACACTCTATCGTACTTTACTTCACACTACGTTACACCACTCCACTCAATTCTACTCCACTGTACAAGACTTTACCTCACTCTACATTATTATACAACAATCCACACTACACAGTTCCACTGTTTCACACACTACTGTACTCTTTGCAACTCCACTCTGCAACACTCTTCTACACTGTATGCACTCTGACACTTTACTCCTGTCTAATACCCTTCAGTCAACTGTCTCACACTCTATAACACTGTACTCTACACCACTCCACTCAACTGTATGCCACTCTAATCTACTGTAGTCTACAACCTTTCCAATACTGTACAACACTACACTCTGCAGTACAACATGGTACTCCAATTTATGACACTTTACTCGACTATGCTACGCTACTCCGCTCTACTACACACCACTATACTCTAGGACACGCCATTCCATTCGATGACACTTTATTCCACTCTACATTACCACACTCCAGTGTACTCCACTCCAAAATACTCCACTCTTTTACACTTTATCCCACTCTACCCCAATGTACTATACTTTGCTCTATGCTGCTCCACTGTCCAACATTCTACTCCACTGTGTGCAACTCCACTCTACAACACTGTACTACACTCTATGCTACTCTGTGACACTCTACTCCACTCTACATCCATTCACTCTATGCCACTGTACTATACTATGGGCCGGAAGTGCAACTCTAAGTGTTTGCAAATACCAAAAAGATGATTTTGCTATTCACTATTTGGTAATTGCAAACACAAATGTACAAAGGTGTGTTTTACACATTTTCCAATACCCAGTTAGTTGCAAATAGACCTATCTCATGAATATTAATGAGGTAGCTCTTGGATTGCAACCCATTGGGAATCGCAAAAATCACAGGCATAGTGGCTTGCTGGGGTCAGCAGACCACCATGTCTGTGACTGCATTTCTATAAAGCAATTTTTTGAATGCACTTATTTTCCTTAAAGGATGGTTTCCAAAAGAAAAATGAAGTTTTAATTTTTTCAGAGTGGGACCACATCCTGCTCTTAAAAAATATTTAAAAATATTTTTTTTTAAGGGGGGAAGGATCCCCAAGGCTCCTTCCCTTTTGCAAATGGTTTACCATCTTCCTGAAGTAGGTGGTAAAATGTGAATGGTTTGCGACCACATTACATTTGCAAAACATTCATAAATTCTGTATTAGGAAGAGATGCCCTAAACATGCTCCGACCTAATACTAAATCCCAAACAGGTTACCGAATCGCAATTTGGACTTGGTACAAACAAAAATGCCTTTTTGCATTTACAAATAGCTAAATTCTGCGAATCTTTCTGTTTGCAAATGTAAAAATGCTTTACACATGTGTCACTGTGTGACACTCAATGACACACCACTCAACTTATCTCTATGATACACCACTCCACTGTATGACACACCAATCCAAAAAGGAGGGCTTTCAAGTGGCGCTGAGGGCCTGGGCAGAAGCCCATTTAGAGGAAAGTGAGGAGGAAGAGGAGCCAGAAAATGGCCTCTCAGAGGATTTATTGCCATCAGTGGGTAATGTTGCCACTGCAATTCTGCCCCCTTCCAGACAAAGGAGCAGTATCTCTGAGCAAAGCCTGACCACAGAGGAAAGGAGAGAAGAAAGGGAGTTCCAATTGCAAATGGTAAAACTGAAAATTGAGGCCCAACAGGAGGAAAAGAGGGCAGAGAGAGAAGCCAAACAAGCTGAGGCTGAAAGAGCAGCTAAACAGGTGGAAGCTGAAATGGCTTTGGCTGAAAAGAAACTATTGTTGGCTTATGAACTGAGTCTCAAAGAGCTGGAGATCAAGGCGAGACAGTCTGAATCCAGCAAGAATGGTGGCAGCATACAGACAGGACCTACTGTAGAAAAGAAGGTTCAAATACCCAAAAATGTGGTGCCCAGTTTTGTGGTGAGAGATGACATAGATAAATGGTTAGCTGCTTGTGAAGTTGCACTAAGGGCTCATGAGGTTCCTGAAGGGCAATGGGGGGTAGCTATGTGGGGTTATGTGCCGCCATTGGGGAGGGACACACTTCTCACATTGGATCAACCTGATCAAAACACATACCCAACACATACCCACTTCAGAAAACCACTTTACTTGCCAAGTTTGGGCTGACCCCTGAGGGATACCATCAGAGGTTCAGGGACAGCACCAAACAAACCACACAAACATGGGTAGATTTCTTTGACTTTTCCAGTAAGGCACTGAATGGATGGATGCGGGGCAACAAAGTAGATAATTATAAAGGGTTATATGACTTGACTCTGAGAGAGCATAAGCCCAATACTACTTCTACAGAGTTGCGCCAGCACTTGGTAGATAGTAAGCTGACTGATTCCAGGAAGCTTGCTGAGGAGGCGGACCTCTGGGTTAGCACCAGAGTGTCCAAAAAGGTACCTGGGGGGGACACCAACAAAGGTGGTCAGGGTTCCCAACAGAAGAAAGAGGGGGAGATAAACCCTCAGATAAGGAACTCTCCAAAGGCCCCCAAAATAATTCCCAGGGAGGGGGTTGCAACCATTCCTTTTCCAGATTTGGGAAAAAGCCAGGGACTTATGATAAATCAGGGAGATCCAACCCCAAATGCTTAGAGTGCTACCAGTATGGTCACTATAAAGGTGACCCCCAGTGCTCCAAGAGGGCACCGTCCACTACTGGACAGACACCTGGGTTGACTAGTGTAGCGCTTGGGGGGGGGAGATGGACCCAGATAGCTTTGGGGAGCAGGCAGAGGTTTCCCTAGTGTCCCTGGGAGAAAGAGAAATGGTGCCCAAAGCCCACATGCCCCAAAATACTTCCAAGTACAGGCAGTGGGTCACAATTGATGGGCAAAAGGTGGAGGCTCTGCGTGACACAGGAGCCAGTCTGACTACTATCAAGAGTCAACTGGTGTCATCAGAGCAGATAGTCCCTAATACATTCCACCAGGTCATAGTCGCTGACAATCGTGAGAGTCACCTACCGGTGGCTCTGGTTCCCTTTGAGTGGGGGGGGGGTCTCTGGTACTCTGAAAGTAGCTATGAGTCCTCCCATGCCTGTAGATTGTCTGTTAGGCAATGATCTTGAGCATACTGCTTGGAAAGAAGTAGAGCTCAGATCCCACCTGGAGGTGTTAGGGTTACCTGAGTGGGTCTGCATGACCACACGGTCCATGACTGCCCGGGAAGGGAGTCAAGGGCGTCTGGAGCCTGAAAAAATGGCCCCGACAGCTGCAAAGAGGAAGGGCAAGAGGCGCGGGAAACCAGCCTCAAATGTTCCCACAGTGGTGGACGAGGCCCCTGAGCCCACTGGGGAGGACATAGAAGACCTGGGTAACCTACCTGAACTTGCTGGCTGGCAAGTAGACGGGGGCCAACCAGAGCAGAATTCTGCAAGGCGCAGAAGGAATGCCCCACCCTTGAGGGTCTGAGGCAACAGGCCACAGCCCAAGCAGCAGATGACGCCTCTGGCACTCACCATATTTACTGGGAGAATGATCTCCTTTACAGTAAGCGTAAGGTTCCAGGTCCTGGGGCAGCCCGTGTGCTGGTGGTCCCCCAGTGTTACTGGAACTTCCTACTGGGTCTGGGTCACAACATCCCCCTGGCAGGACACCTGGGCCAAGACAAGACCTTTAACAGGCTTGACACCCACTTCCATTGGCCCAGAATGAGGACAGCCTCAGATAACTTCTGCAGAGCTTGCCCCACCTGCCAGGCTAGTGGGAAGACAGGGAAACGGCTTAAGGCTCCCCTGCTCCCACTCCCAGTCGTTGGCACCCCCTTTGAAAGGGTGGGCATCGACATTGTTGGTCCCTTGGACCCCAGAACTGCCTTGGGCAACAGATTTATCCTGGTTTTGGTGGACCATGCCACCCGCTATCCAGAGGCAATCCCTCTGAGAACAGTGACTGCACCGGTGGTAATCAGAGCCCTGTTGGGAATATTCACCCGTGTGGGATTTCCTAAGGAGGTTGTGTCTGACAGGGGCACAAACTTCATGTCTGCATACATGAAGTCCATGTGGGATGAGTGTGGGGTGACCTACCGGTTTACCACCTCTTACCATCCTCAATCCAATGGGCTTGTTGAGAGATTCAACAAGACCCTGAAAGGCATGATTAGTGGCCTGACTGAGGCCATGAGGCATAAGTGGGACGTCCTCTTACCCTGCCTGTTGTTTGCTTACAGAGAGGTGCCCCAGAAAGGGGTGGGGTTCAGCCCCTTTGAGCTTCTCTATGGTCACCCTGTCAGGGGACCCCTAACCATTGTGAAGGAGGTCTGGGAGAAAGCTCCCAAGTCATCTCCCCAGGATGTGGTCAGCTACATGCTGGCCCTCTGCAACCAAACCCAACGCTTCTGGAAGCAGGCCCAGAGTAAACTCGAGGCCAGTCAAGAGGTGATGAAGGAGTGGTATGACCGGAAGACCACTCTGGTTGAGTTCTGACCTGGAGACAAAGTTTGGGTGATGGAGCCAGTAGAGCCCATGGCTCTCCATGACCGCTGGACTGGCCCCTTTGAGATCAAGGAGCATAAAGGGGAGGCCACTTACCTAGTGGACCTCAAGACCCCTAGGCACCCCCTAAGGGTCCTCCATCACAACCGGCTCAAACCTCACTTTGAGAGGTCTGAGGTCAGTATGTTCCTGGTCACCGATGAGGGCATGGAAGAGGAGAGTGAACCTCTCCCCGACCTCCTCTCTGTCAAAGAAGGGGATGGGTCAGTGGGGGGTGTCATTCTCTCTGACTCCCTGACTCTAACCCAGAGAGGAGACTGCTATGAGCTGTTAGAGCAGTTCTCCCCCCTGTTCTCCCTTACTCCTGGACTGACCCACCTCTGTGTTCATGACATTGACACAGGTGACAGTCCCCCTGTGAAGAACAAAATTTACAGGTTGTCGGATAAGGTGAAGGCCAGCATCAAGGAGGAGGTCTCCAAGATGCCAGACTGATGCTCACCCCATCCCCTGAGCTGATGAGCTCGTTGACAGACTCGGCGCTGCCAAGTTCCTGAGTACGTCCGATCTTACTTCAGGGTACTGCCAGATCGGCCTGACTGAGGGGGCTAAAGAAAGATCAGCATTTTCCACCCCGATGGCCATTACCAATTCCAGGTGATGCCATTTGGACTGAAAAATGCCCCGCTACCTTCCAACGGTTGGTTAACGGGGTCCTAGCTGGTAAAGATGGCTACTGTGCCGCTTACCTGGACGACATAGCTGTCTACAGTTCCAGCTGGGAGGAACACCTGCTCCACCTCAAGGAGGTGCTTCAGGCTCTGCAACAGGCAGGCCTGACTATCAAGGCTAGTAAGTGCCAGATTGGGCAGGGTTCCGTGGTGTACTTGGGACACCTAGTAGGTGGTGACAAGGTGCAGCTACTCCAGGCCAAGATTGAAACTATCAAGGCCTGGCAACCACCTAGAAGACAGACTGAGGTGAGAGCCTTTTTGGGCCTCACTGGATACTACCGCAGAATCGTCAAGGGCTATGGTACCATTGTGTCCCCCTTGACAGAACTCACTACCAAGAAACAACCTAAGTTGGTGAATTGGACCGAGGCTTGTCAGAAAGCCTTTGATTCTCTGAAGGAAGCCATGTGCACGGCCCCGTGCTCAAGGCCCCTGACTACTCCCAGGAATTTATTGTGCAGACAGACGCTTCAGAGCATGGCATAGGGGCTGTTCTAGCACAGCTAAATGAGGAGGGCTCAGACCAACCAGTAGTCTTTATTAGCAGAAGACTATTACCACAGGAACAAAGGTGGAGTGCTATTGAGAGAGAAGCATTTGCTGTGGTCTGGGCACTGAAGAAGCTAAGACCCTACCTGTTTGGGACTCACTTCCGAGTTCAGACAGACCACAGGCCCCTCAGATGGCTCATGCAGATGAGGGGTGAGAATCCAAAACTTTTGAGGTGGTCCATTTCCCTACAGGGGATGGACTTTACAGTGGAGCATCGCCCAGGGGTTGACCACGCCAATGCTGATGGTCTCTCCAGATACTTCTGCCTTAGCGATGAGAGCTCCCTGGAGGTCGTGTCGCTCCCCCCTCTTTCAGCTGGGGGGGACACATGTTAGACCTGACATGCCTTGGTGTGGTCACTCCTAAATTTTTGCCTGCCTCCCTCCACTTTTGTGACTCTGTCTTTGCTGGCTTTTAGACTCTGCACACTTTACCACTGCTAACCAGTGCTAAAGTGCATATGCTCTCTCCCTTTAAACATGGTAACTTTGGATCATACCCAATTGGCCTATTTAATATACTTATAAGTCCCTAGTAATGTGCACTGTATGTGCCTAGGGCCTGTAGATTAAATGCTATTAGTGGGCCTGCAGCACTGTTTGTGCCACCCACTCAAGTAGCCCCTTTACCTTGTCCCAGGCCTGCCATTGCAAGGCCTGTGTGTGCAGTTTCACTGCCACTCCGACTTGGCATTTAAAAGTACTTGCCAAGCCTAAAGCTCCCCTTTTTCTACACATAAGTCACCTCTAATGTGTGCCCTAGGTAACCCCTAGAGCAGGGTGCTGTGTGGGTAAAATGCAGGACATGTACCTGTGTAGTTTACATGTCCTGGTAGTGTAAAACTCCTAAATTCGTTTTTACACTACTGTGAGGCCTGCTCCCTTCATAGGCTAACATTGGGGCTGCCCTCATACATTGTTGAAGTGGCAGCTGCTGATCTGAAGGGAGTAGGAAGGTCATATTTAGTATGGCCAGAATGGTAACACAAAATCCTGCTGACTGGTGAAGTTGGATTGAATATTACTATTTTAGAAATGCCACTTTTAGAAAGTGAGCATTTCTCTGCACTTAAATATTTCTGTGCCTTACAATCCACGTCTGGCTAGGTTTAGTTGACAGCTCCTTGTGCAGTCACTTAGACACACCCCAAACACAGGGTACTCAGCCTCACTTGCATACATCTGCATTTTGAATGGGTCTTCCTGGGCTGGGAGGGTGGAGGGCCTGCTCTGACACAAAGGACTGCCATACCCCCTACTGGGTCCCTGGCAGACAGGATTGAACTGAAAGGGGACCTGGTGCACTTCTAAGCCACTCTTTGAAGTCTCCCCCACTTCAAAGGCACATTTGCGTATAAAACAGGGCCTCTGCCCTACCACCTCATACACTTGCTGGAGAAGAAACCTGAACCAGAACCTGCATCCTGCAAAGAAGAACTGCCTGGCTGCTCAAAGGACTCACCTGTCTGCTTTCTACAAAGGACTGCTGCCTTGTTGTTGGCCTGCTGCCTTGCTGAACTCTTGTCTGGCTGCCAAAGTACTCTCCAAGGGCTTGGATAAAGCTTCCCTCCTGTTCCCTGAAGTCTCAGGACCAAAAAGACTTCTCTTTTTCATTTGGACTCCTCGTGCGGCGAAACATTTGACGCACAGCTTGCTCTGCGGTGAGAAAATCGCTGCATACTGATGCTGCCCGACGCGACACCTACGGGGCGACCGTAACTTCGACGCACGGCCTCGCATGGACAACGCCGCCCGGCTTCCAGAGAGGAAATCGACACAACGCCTGCCGTGAGAAAGAAAATTCCACACACAGCCACCCGGAACGACGCGCAGCCGTATAACAAGCCCAGGAATCCACGCACAGACCCTGGGACATTTGATAATTCTGCGAACCATAGAAGGAGCCGGCCCGCATGCCGGAAAATGACGCACGTCTTCCCTGAGTGAAAAATAATGATGCAAGTCCGTGTGTGAAGGGGCGAAACCGACGCACACCCCATTTTTCTTCCCACAGAATGACGCATGTCTCCCCGCGTGAAAAATACAGATGCAAGTCCGTGTGTGAAGGGGCGAAACCGACGCACACATCTTTTTTCCACGCATCTCCTCCTTTGCGGCCCTCTGTGGAGATTTCCACTTCAAACCAGGTACTTTGTGCTTGAAAGAGACTTTGTTTGCTTTTTAAGGACTTAAAGAGACTTTATATCACTTTTCAGTGATCTTTCTACAAATTCTTATTGCATCTTTTATTGTATTGATCTACAAATATCCAGAGAAATATTCTATATTTTTCTAAACACTGTGTGGTGTATTTTTGTGGTGCTATATGGTGTTAGTGTATGATTTATTGCACAAATACTTTACACATTGCCTTCTAAGTTAAGCCTGACTGCTCATGCCAAGCTACCAGAGGGTGGGCACAGGATAATTTGGATTGTGTGTGACTTACCCTGACTAGAGGGAGGGTTCTTGCTTGGACAGAGAGTAACCTGACTGCCAACCAAAAAACCCATTTCTAACAAAAGGTATAACTAAGGTTAGTGAAAACTATTCAACATCCCCTCCCATGGTGAGGGGGGAATTGTTTTCTTTTGTTTCCAAAAAGAAAATCCTGCTTTGGGATTTTTTTTTAAATAATAATAAAAAAGACTGACATCTTCCTTATTTTGACAGAGCCATGGCTCAAACTTAAAAAAGTATTGATAGGAACTGCTGTGATGGCCTTCATTTCTAAATTTGTCAAGTGGGGGCTTCATCAGGGTGGTGGAGTAATTTACCTGCCAAGTTATAAATCAGCCCCAATTAAAAAAAAATCATAAAACTATTATATCTAGAAATAGTGTGTTTTTTACAAGTCAATGTGGCCAATACACTCTAACACAAACACTAGCAGGCAATGTCACATTCCCTCACAATGACTTATAGCAGTATTGCAAGAAGAGAGGCCTCGGGTGATCTGACAGTGATTTGTTCAAGAGGTGATCAGCCACATAATGCATGATCATATGGTGGGTAAATGTTCAATATTACTGACTTTGGTGTCAGAGAGACATATCTAAATTTGTTTCTAATGCAGTGTGTCACTGCGTGTGTGAAATAAAAAAAAACATTGATAGACGTATGTTGGTGTTCCCATTGACACAAACGCTCATGTTTTTGCAAGTACATCTTCATTTAGCCAACAGGCACAGCATATCAAAGTATAATCATCCTACAAGATAACATGACAATTTATCATTAGCCCACTTATATGTGGTACTCACCAACTGTGTATTGACCAATTATTTCATAGGATTACGGGAGAGTACATGAAACCATCATTAGGGACAAGTACCATATATTTTCCTTTTGAGTCAGTGAGCCCAATGTGTAATCACACCCGTTTCCATGTTCTCACTAGCGCGTGTTACCAATTCACTACAGCACATATCAATCAGTTGTAGTGAGGTGACAATGTCACTACATGCAGAGAGCATGAGCGCCCGATTCACTTTTGGCCTACCTTTATCTTTGAGAATACCGAAAAGTAGTAAAGTTGGACTTTTGGTCACACTTTACCTTTTTGAATCGAGCCTTGAGTGTTTATTCAAGCACAGCACAGACAACTAGAACTGAAACTGAGAAATAATCAGTGTCCACTGGCAATCAAGATGGCAACTTTACCATGGACTCCAAAGATTTGCGTACTATGGCACCATGTGGGGTGACATGAGGAGTTAAAATATTTATATTAGTGGAGTTATTTGGCTACCAGAAGATGATATTGACATAATGGGAGAAGATAAGAATGGTTTTCAAAGTGGAGGCACACATACATTGTGTTTATATTGATGAAAGGAAGTCTAGAATCTATCACCAGGGAGTGGTGGCATATGACAATGACGGTGGCCAGATAGTGACAGCAGGATGCATCTGAAACCTGTAACAGCCATGGGTGGCACTAGATGTAAAGGCTAATGAAGTTGGGGCGTAAATACTCAATTCAGTTGTAGTAAGACAGAATGGTTTTAATAGTCATTGGTCTGCTTATGCCACTACACAAGACACATCATGCCCTGATTAAGAGGGCCCAGCACCACTTTAGTGCTGCCTTAGCGTCATCGTTTTGAAGTTAAGACAGCGCTGAGCTGTCCTTTTCCCTGCACCACATCTACAAAGTGGAGCAATGCATGCATTGCTCCACTTTGTAACCTTTGCGCTACATTATGCCTGGACAAGGCATAATGTATGCAAAAGGGGTCGTTCCCCTGTCGGGGGGCCAAAAAAATGGGGCAAAGAAATCATTCTTTGTGTCATTTTTTTAGCACTTTTAACGCCTACTCAGGGCAGGCTTTGAAAGGGGGCACACCATTGTTTACAATGGGCTCCTATCTATAGTTCAGGGTTAGTGCCAAACTTTTGGCTCTAACTCTGAACAGTACAACAATAGTGGCACAAATTTGGACGCTATTGCCCCCTATCTTGTGCCATGGTGCACCATATCTTAAATATAGCTCACACATGGAGGCATTGCGGGGGACACTAAGGGGTGCAAGGAAAGTGGCTCTGCGCTGGGTGCAGCACTACTTTCCTTAAAGCTGCCACTTTCTGCCTGTGATGGACATACAGAAGTAAAGCAAAGGGGTGTCTGTGGAGGGGTGGGTTGCCTTGCACCATTTGTGAATAGGGACTATGCTACCATTACTGATGGCTAGCATGACACGATCCCAGAGCAGACAGAGTAAAATCCTTAACAACAGAGAGAGCACCACACAGCTAGGACAACTTGTGGCACGGTCTGACCCTTACTGCAGCTGTCTCTGCATATGCATCTATCAGCCCAGCTACTACTACCATAGTCACTGGCATAGCTGTTCAGACAATTAGACTTACATTCACAGCTGAGTATGATGGGATGCCAACACGCTCCATTTCCTTTGGCCCCAGGTGTTGAAATTCTATCATCATTAGAGTTATTTGCTGCCCATACGGCTCTATCATTCTATCCTATGTTTGCATCTGAGGTTTAAAGAGGCCCTAGTGATGGTCGTATGATAGCCAATGCGGGTAAGGCCCTAAATGTAATTGCAGTATCCATGAGACTTTTAAAGGATCACAAACAATCACATGCGTATTTGTACCTGACTGTAAGAGATGCATTTCCTGGGACAGTGTTGCCATCCTGCGGTGCAGTGCTGTGGTAACTGCACAACTTCACCTTGCATCAGGGTGTGCAGTCGTTCTGGCCTGTGCAATTGGAAATGATCTGTTGATTGCCATGTTGTGGAAAATGAAGTAGAACTGGATGAGGCGACTGGCCCCGAGCGGCAATCATGTTTTAAATTGATTTCCACAGCCACTTATTAGCGGGGCAAGATAAGGTGTGAATGTCTGTAACGTTACACTGTGAGCTGCCATATGTTGTTGATTCAACTATTTGATGCTATCAGCATTTGTATGTTCGATGCTTTTCATTACATATTGAGACAAGGATAGCAGCAGCATGTCAAGATCCAAAAAGAGGATGTTGGATATTGAAGAGGCAATGAAGCATATGTAAGTATAGCACATATCAAATGTATGTTGGAGTTTGTATAGTCCTTGTGAAAATATTAAAGAACAAGCATTTGCAATGCAATGGATCTCGCGTTTGCTCGAGTTAGAACTATTAGAGTTGTAAACTCCTAACCGGACTTTTCTTGCCACATAAATTTAAAATGAAAAGTAATACACTTTCACATAAGGGAGCCGAATTAAAGTGCCATGCCATAAGCGCGAAGGTGACTAATCAACCAAACGACCAGTCCGGTGTTGCCTTTGCAAAGTAATAAAAAAAAACGAGCTCAATCACGCTGTGTAAAACCTTGAATTTGGGGAGGGGCGCTAGGATAAATAATAGAATTCAACTGGTAGTCATGAAAAGTGCTCAATTATTGCTCAGCGCAATCATGCTGCTTACGAAATAAAGAGAAAAAGTAGTCCAGAAACCATACAGAAAACATGGAGCCTCGTATGTTTTCAGTAGGTGGCCGGTACTCTTGAGGAGAGCTAAACAGCAGGACATTCATGTATTTCACTAGTGAAATCAAGGGAATTTTAAAAGGCAATTTCTTAAAGAGCCAATTGGTTATTATATACATTTCCATAACTTACTTGTCAGTTAAGTTGTGTAGTAAGTTCAGTTATTTGAACTTTCTTATTTTGTGTTCATTTATCAAGCTTCTCACCGCAGTGAAGAATTTGTATGCCAGTTATAACTGTATTTTCCCATTTTACACGTCCCTAAATCCCTGTAAGATGAATCCAAGGAGCAGCCTTGTATATCAAAGTAGCTGGGTTGAATTTCCAGCAACAAAAAATGGATGTTATAGTTAAATTCAGGTATTTTTCTGATTGGGATTTGTAAATAATTTAGCAGAAGATTTTTATCACAGATTCTTCAAAAATAACATTTAAGATTATAACAAGATAACCTATTAAATTCTTAGCATCCAAAATGCAGAGGATTGTTATAACTGGTGTTCCATATAAAAAGAATTGGCACAGTGCACTGGGTTGTGAAAGTAGAGACAACGGAAATGTGATGCTACTTCAACAATATTGGTCAGTGGATGGTAGAATATCACAGTAGCCAGATCAAAGGTCTAATAGGTCAAAATCCCTATTTTTCTAAAACCATTTTGAGCCAGACCAAAACTGGAAGTTGTTGACGTTTCGACCTCAAGCTTAATTAGACACAGGGTCTTAATGAGCACAAAGAGGATGCACCTAAAGATAGGGATGAGACTTGTGAAAAATACAGCTGACTACCAGTAATAATATTTAATAGGAAGGTGTGACCTGAGGAAGAGGACATCTTACTTGTATCCAAATTGAGTTACAGGTCAAAATAACTAAGGAGCAAGGGTTAAGAAGTAAAATAATGAATTTAGTGTGGCAACAGGTGTGAAACATTATTGTAATTAAATTTGAGTCCAAAGGTACAAAGGTTACAACAACTTTAAATGATGGTGGAAGCCAAAAGCTAATGTAGCTTCACTGACATAAAAGAAACAAGACTTTCTACAATAATGTGGTAAGAGTGCATTGTATGCAAACCATGTCAGTCATAAAACATACACATTATTTAATGTGAGATTGAGTTAACAATTCCCAGTGCTCTGAAACAAACATAAATTCCATTTCTCTAAGTATGCTTGTGGGGATGAATATGCCCTCATATTGGAAAGGCCAAAACGTACCTGGACTCAAGTATGATTTGTCTCTCAGACTGGAGTCGGCATGGCCCATACACCCAGGAGCTAGTAAAATAAAATGTGAGTGGTTAATGTGGATGTGTACATACTGCAGGGGAGGCAACATTTTAAAAAATGGGAATGGAGTCAGATGCCTTCTTCTGAGCTCCAGTGATACAGCTGTGATTGCCTCATCATCCAGAGAAGAAGAGCTCTCTTGCTCCACTGCGGACCTCAGGGGCTTATTGTCTGCCTCGAGGCATCCTGAGGTGACCTAGACAGACCACTTGCATTCCAGTGGAGCAGGAAGCCCTGATAAGTCTGAGCAAATTCTAAATGGTAGCCCAGGGAGAAATGAGGAAGTGAAGCAGCAAGGCAGTTCAGCTGTCCCCGTAGTGCTGGAGGTCTGGCGAGCAAGGTAAGTTGGTCCTTCTCTCCTGCCCTTGGTCTGCTCTCTGGAGGTGAGACCTGGAGGCACAATGGGAACAGTGCATGGCATTGGAGCTCTGAAACACATATGGACCTGGCCCCAAAAGGGAGCCATGAGAGGAAGAACCCAGAGAACCAGAGAGAGGGTTGCAACATTCTTGTGCTGCCCCAGGACCCCCATAGTGTGGGCTGGTTGTGTACTAGCCACAGCCTGGGCAGTGCCCGGGGCACGAAGATCACTGCCTCGCCTTGAAGCGGGGTCTCCTGAGGGAGCTGGCGTGTTGGGGGCAGAACTTGGGGCCCAACAATAACTACTACCTCACGAGAGTCCCCTAGGGGGGAAGCGAAGAAACGCCACTAACAGGGCCTGATTGATCAAGGGTAGAGAAGCCAATAGCTGCACCAACAACCACACATGGCCACTCCACTACAGGTACTTGATAGAGAGTTCACCTGCAAGCATGAGAAAACCAAAGAATGACAAGGCCCCACCAACGAAAGAGGTGCACTGTGGGAACCTGGCACCCTGTTACAGTACCCCCCTCATTTGCCTGGCTTCTGGATGCAACTTGGACTGGAGTGCACTGGGATCCTGCTAACCAGAACCCCAGTGGCAGTGTTCTTTCCCTAAAAATGGCAAAGGTATTGATACAACTGGCAATACCTTTAGCTGCCACTGTAAGTCCCTAGTAAATGGTACTTAGGTATCCAGGGCTTGGAGTGCTAGTGATAGGCCCCTGAAGGCAGCATGATCCAGAATCAGGGCCATGATCCAGAAGCACCCAGGAATGCCTTTGACTGCTGGGTGGTCTGATGCAATCCTAAAAGACAAACCAACCATGGCACGCAGCCTATGTTCCCTGTCCACTACACACTGCATGCACTATAGGTAAATCACCCCTCTGGCAGGCCTTCCAGCCCTAAGGCAGGGTGCACTATACTGTATGTGAGGGCATAGATGCATGAGGAATATGCCCCTTCTGTGTCCTTGCCAAACCTGGGATATAGTAAGTGAACAGAGCAGCCATTTTGCTACATGTGCTAGACACTGGTCAGTACGAGTTTCACATCTACATGATTTCTACTCTGAACCCTGGGTCATTTGGTATCAAACATCTCAGAATGATAAACATAAACTGGTACTAGTATTGGATTTATTAGAAAATGTACCTTAGAGGTGAAAATTAATATCAGTGTGGCAACAAAAAGCTAAACTTGGCCGCAAACTTCTATGGTGTTAACTGTACTGTGGGTGCTCATACACATGTGCAGATTGTTGCCAAATATGTCTTACTGGAAAAGAAACCTTAACCAGTATAGAGAAACACAAATAGAAAAAAAACATGTGGAGCACTCTAAAGCTATGTATAGTTATTACCCTACTAGAATGAAGTCATATAAATGCAATCTAAACAAGGAAAGTACAGATGCAATTATATACATGTGTAAAATACAAACAGTATGAGTATAGAGGTGCCCCATGCAAAGGCTAACTACCCTGGCATGGTTGCTGACCAGTCACAACCAGTCTGCCACCACCAGACAAGATTCTGGAACCCCTGGGTAAGATATCCTGCTCCCTGGGTCCCAGAAGAAAGCCCTTACTGAGTGGAGGTGCAAACACCCGCTCCCTCAGAAATGTACACTGCCTAGCTAGTGAGCTTCAAAGGGCTTACTGCCCCTGAAACTTGACCCCCAAGCCTGTTGCAGATGGCTATCCCCATTGCAAACCCCTACTTTTGGTGGGGGCAACAGTGGGAAAACCACACAAAGGAAAGGAGGAGGGGTCAGCCCCAGCTTGCACCACCCCTAAGGTGTTGTATACAAAGTGATCCCTCCATTTCATTTTCTTCCTTCTTTCATGGAACAAAAATAGCCATCATGTGTAGGGAAGTGATCTCTGCCCACATGAAGTTGTCACTTAGTGGGTGTAGCCAGCCTAAGGCAGATGACCCATTGGTCACTAGTAGGTACTCCCCTAAACACCCACTAAATATAGGGCCATATTTATACTTTTCGACGCACAACTGCGCCAACGCAGTTGTGCGTCAAAAAATCTAACGCCGGCTAACGCCATTCTGAAGCGCCATGCGGGTGCCGTATTTATTCAATGACTTTAGCCGGCGTTAGCCGGCGGAGCTGCCTGGTGTGCGTAAAAAAAAATGACTTACACCAGGCAGCGCCGGCGTAGGGGAATATGGAGCTTGGGCGTCAAAAAATGGGGCAAGTCAGGCTGAGGCAAAATTTTTGCCTCAACCCGATTTGCGTCATTTTTTTTTACTCCCAACCCCCATTGAAATGACTCCTGTCTTAGCAAAGACAGGAGTCATGACCCCTTGCCCAATGGCCATGCCCAGGGGACTTATGTCCCCTGGGCATGGTCATTGGGCATAGTGGCATGTAGGGGGGCATAAATCAGGCCCCCCTATGCCACCAAAAAATAATAATAATACTTACCTGAACTTACCTTAAGTTCCCTGGGATGGGTCCCTCCATCCTTGGGCGTCCTCCTGGGGTGGGCAAGGGTGGCAGGGGGTGTCCCTGGGGGCATGGTAGGGCACCTCTGGGCTCCTTCCGAGCCCACAGGTCCCTTAACGCCTGCCCTGACCAGGCGTTAAAAAATGACGCAAAAGCGGCTGGACGTCATTTTTTTTGACCCGCCCACTCCCGGGCGTCATTTTTGCCCGGGAGTGTAAATACGGCGCACATGCCTCGGAGTCATTTTTTAGAAGGGAACGCCTACCTTGCATATCATTAACGCAAAGTAGGTGTCCACGCTAAAAAATGACGCAAACTCCATGAACTTTGGCGCTAGACGCGTCTAATGCCAGAGTATAAATATGGAGTTAGTTTTGCGTCGAATTTGCGTTAAAAAAAACGACGCAAATCCTGCGCAAACAGAGTATAAATATGGCCCATAGTATTTAGTGAACCTCCCTAGACCAAGAAATTAGATTCCAAGGACAAAAGAAGACCCAAGGCTTGAGAACTGAAGTCTTGCTGCACCGCAAAAACATGCCAAACCCTTTCTGCTGCACCCAGGAGTCGACAATCACCGCTAGGGGTTCATTGGATGTTGAACAGACTCTACAAACCCCCAGAGGATGTTCACTGTTTAAAAATCTCCAATGATCTCCCTCCAGAATGAAGCCATCACTCATCTACAACCCAAGACCAAGGACCCATTGAAGGCTGCTGACCAGAGAACCAGATGCCACAGCTGTTCCAAGTTCGGTGGCACTGCGCCCTCCAGTGGCCAAACCGTGCATTAGCCCTTGGTGCTGGTCACCCCACATTGATAACCCAGAAAGGCCTTCCTTTAAGGACTGAAAAAGGACCAGAAGGAAGCCCCAGTTGAGAGACTTCAGAAACTACCAGAGCCTCCCACCAGAGTGCCCCTGCTGACCTGCAAGCGACCCTTAAAGAGACCTACTCCCTGCTTCCAAGGGCTCCTTTGCGCACAGCTCCTGGCTAACCGATTCGCTCTTCACCCGGCCACCCTGTGACCTGCACTGAAGATCCAGCTGTGCCCTAAGGGACCCACCTCTTGCAATCTTGACACTTCAAGGGAACTCACCGAACCTACCTATAAGTCCACCTGAGCAGTGCTTTTCCAAGTGGTCCCCCGCAGAGGCCTTGAATCAGCTCCAACGACTTTCTGCAGCTGCTCTCACCGAAACCGGGAGCCGCCTGAACTTCTCCAGCTCTTCCATAGTGGCCACCAATGAACTCAACATACCTGTTAAAGGAGACCCTGCTAAACGCATTGCCTGATTTTATGTGCATTTTCAAAGTATTTTCTCCATTGATTCCTATGCATAATTACGCACAAAAATACTATTTTTATTAAACTTCAAAAATTCATAACTTAAAAAATGCTTTCCCAATTTTGTTGATCTTGGTCTTAAAAGTTTTATAAATATTTGAAGTATATTTCTAAATTGTTCTTGATTTCTTTTTTTAGTGCGTATCTTGATTTATTGGTTCTGTGAGTACGACAAATGCTTTGCACTTCTCCAAGATTAGCCTAACTGCTTGACCATGCTACCATACAAATTAGAGCATTAGGTGGTCTAGTTTTTACCTCTGTAAATCAACATGTGGTTCCCTGGACCCTCTGCACAGTGTGCCTAGTTTGCATACTACATAGAAAGCCGACCACCTACATTTGGTGTATCAACAGTGGGATAAAGACTTTGCATTTGCTGATGCCACTTTGTCAATTTGTGAGTACACAAATAACTCTCCATATTGTCTTTAGCTTAATTGTTTTTGTTATTTAATTGACTAGAATGCTTTACAAATTAAAAAAATATATTGTTAGGGCCCTGGTTAGGTCCCTGCAACAATAGCCAAAGTTTAAAAGTCCTTACTTTAGTTGGCCTTATTTAAAAAAAAGGGATTCTAAATTTATTAAAAGGTCCCAACTTTAGCAAAGTAAACATGACAGATACAGAGACCCAGAGCCAGGACCTCGACTTGGCCCCTTACCAGGCATATAGTTATGACCAGTTAAGTAAGCCCTGTAGACTGTACCAAATTTGTACTAAAAAAAGCCCCAGCACAGATAAGCTTAGGCTTCTGGTGGCCCAGCATGAACAAGATCACTCCACAGATGAAATAGAAGATGAAGTCTCTGAGGGAGAAGAGGATGCTGTGGACAATGAGGGAGAAGGTAGCTCCTCTACCCCAAGTCCATAGCCCCCTCAGAAGAGGATGTGGCTCAAGACAAATTATCCCAAAGGTTGGCCTTGGAGGCTCAAGATTTAGAAATAGAAATGAAAAGAAAAGAGTTGGTCATAGCACCCATCTTTGTTGGCAGCATACTAATAAATAGATAGGAGGAGAGACCTTTCAACCTAAGACTCCTAAAAGGAGTTATCCCCCATACTAAGAAGGAGATGGTATCCATAAGTGGCTCATTGCCTTTGGAAGAGCCTGAATTGGGAGGGCAATCCACAAGACGTACCCTCAGGAAAATACAGGGACAGTCTCCTGCCACTGAGTGTAACAGATGCTAAATCATATGATCTCATGAAGTGTACCCTGATTAAGGGCTTTGGATTTACCACTGAGAAATACCTCATAAAGTTCTGGGGGACTCAAAATTTCCAGAGGCAGTCCTGGGTAGAATTTGTGGACTTCTCAGTAAAGATGCTAGGTGGTTGGTTAGAGGGCAACAAGGTACATGATTATGAAGGACTGTATAATATGATGATAAAAGAACAACTCTTGAGTAATTATATCCATGAAACTGTGCACCAGTAGCTAGTAGATCTGGGGCCAGTCTCTCCCCAAGAGTTTGGAAGGAAGGCTGATCATTGGGTGAGAACTAGGGTGTCCAAAAGCAAAACTGGAGGGGTTGATAGAAGGGAAGCCCTCTCAAGAGAAAAAAATGGAACACCATAGAAATAAAGAAAAGGAGTCCTCAGGCCTCGAAACATCTGTCCAGGGGGCTGGGCCAAAAGACACCTTCAAAAAGAAAGGTGAGCACCAGGGTATAAACTGGGATGCCACAAAGGCATAGTGCCACAACTGTCAGAAGACTGAACACCACACCAAGGACACTTCTTGTCCCAAAACCAAACCCACTAGTAAGCCACCAGGGGTAGACAGTGTAGCCACTGAGGATGATTCCTCCAACCAGGAGGTCCTCATAGTATTTACCTGGAAAGTGGGCCCCACAAGTGAGTTGGAGATTCCAGAGGGGAGTAGACAATTCCACCACCTACTGGTGAATGGAATCCCAGCCACTACTGTGAGAGAACCCTGTGCCAGTCACACAGTTGTGCATAACAGCTTAGTGCTTTCAACCCAGTATATCAAAGGAGAGACTGCCAGGGTAAGGGTTATCCCAGGGAGAGTCACTAATAGACAAGTAGCTGTAATGCCTATGGCAATAGATGGGTCCCTTAGCTGGAGAAGTGTGAGTCAGTACAGACCTCCTAATTGACTGTCTCCTTGGAAGTGACCACCCAGAGGTTTGTCAGAGCCAAAAGGAGGAACTGGTCTAGTGCTAGTCCCCTTCCAGGGATTGTGGAGGTACTGCCCCTGCAGTGAGTGTACGTAGGCCCCAGAAGGAAAGGAAAAAGCCACAGAAAAGGAACGGTGAACATCCTTTAACTAAGGTGCCAGAGAGCCAAGGAGTTTCTGTTTCATTAGGGAAGCATTCCACTGTTGGAACTGGTGAAGCCCAGCTTGACCCCCAAGAAGTCCTGATTGGTCAGACACCTGTTCAGCCTGAGTTGGTGACTTCTCAGCTGACAGAAAAAAAGAGTGGAAGAATGGTATTCTCTGCAGGAACTGAAAATGCATTGACTGATTTCATGTGGATTTTCAAAAAATTTTCTCCATTGATTCCTATGAGGCGTAATTATGCACAAAAAGATTATTTTTATTAAACTTCAAAAATGTATAACTTAAAAAGTAATTACATAATTTTGATGATCTTGGTCTTAATAATTTTATAAAATCAAAAGCATTTTTGTAAATTGGTCCTGAGTTTTTCTTTTGAGTGTGCGTCTTGCTTTATTGATACTGTGAGTACTACAAACGCTTTGCACTTCTCCAAGATTAGCCTATCTGCCCAACCAAGCTGCCATAAAAACTAGAGCATTTGGGGGCATATTTATAGGCCCCTAGCGCCAACTTACACCACATTAAAGTAATTTATTTTGACGTTAATGTGGCCCAACAAGGCCAAAATCCTCACGCCGTATTTGCATGCATTGTGCCACTCTGTAACCCTTTGCGCTACATTATGCCTGCGCCAGGCATAATGTATGCAAAGGGAGCATTCCCCATTAGGGGAGCCGGTGAAACGGTGCAAGGAAATTTATGAGATTTCCTTGTGCCATTTACTATGGCACTTTTAAAGCCTGCTCGGAGCAGGTGTTAAAAGGGGGCTTGCATACTTTAGAATGGGCCTTTATGTACTCTGCAGGAGTAGCACCAGTATTTTGGTGTTACTTCTGCAGAGTACATCAATAGCATCATAATAAAATTACACTACTGCCCCCTATCTTGCGCCATGGTGTACTGTATTTTAAATGTGGTAGGGGGATGCTAAGGGGCGCAGGGAAAGTGGCGCTGCACTTGGTGCAGCACCACTTTCCATAAATCTGCCCTATGTGGTTTATTTTTTTACCTCTGTAATCCAACATGTGGTTGCCTGGACCTTCTGCACAGTGTGCCTAGTTTTGCACACTACATAGAGGGCTGGCTTCCTACATGCACCACGGGACACAGTGAAAGAGCGCCATCCAAAGTGATTACCTTCTGTATTTGTTGGTATTATTTTTTTTCTCTTTTTTGTAAACCTGCTCTGACCTGACAGAAAATTAAAACAAAACGAAAATCTTCACCAGTAGAGTAAAATCATATTTAGGACACAATATTTTTCTCAGGTGATAGTTAGCTAAAAATCTTCTAACATGCAAATCTTTTTCTCATGGTTGCTGAAACTCCTGCGATGGGCCTTAACTCGCCTTCAGACCCCATAAAGGAATATGGTGACTTTTGACATGGTCATATCAGAGCAAAGATATTGCAATTTCAACAATGCCTGTGTTCGTGCAAAAATGTAGTGCAGGCTCAAAATTATGACCACCCCAATCCCAACTTATGCCACAAAGGTGTATGTTTACATTCTACTAGTCCAAACTCTGCACTGGCTCCCCTGACTAGAAACTATTTCAGGACGTGGGCAAACCAGAACACACAAGTTCTGATGTACCACCAAGTCATGGGGTTTTTCTGTGAGCATTTCTTATGTCTTTTCTGATACCCACCTCCGCCTATTTGCTTCTCATGGGCAAACTCATCAAATTAAAAGGGACAATGTATAAAGTGAGTGTTATATGTGATTATTATATAAATATAATTGGTAACAGACTCCACTAGGATTTCGTGGCCTGGAATGGCACATTTTGCAGCAAAAAGCAAAATTTGTGGCCCCAAGACCTAAAATTTGTATTATTTTATTCAGCAGGAAGAACATGTGTCTGCCACAAAAATATTGCTTGGACTTTGGTTTTTCACGACTGGAGACTTACAGGTGACAGTTTGTGACCTGGCAGAGTGCACAATAGCACCGCACTCTGTAGCAGGAGGTTGATGCCAGAGAGTGCATATCTAAATGTCAAACCTCTGCTCTCTCTGGCATTCGACAACCACTATTCCAAAGGTGCACAAGGCAGCAGGGGTCAAATGGAGTAATAGGGATACAGGAGACTCGGGAGTGGTGGTAATGGTAAAGGATGAGTGTCCTGGGATTTTCTGGAAGGGATGTATCGGCCATGGAAGAGAGTAGGCACTGTAGGGTATGGAGTGTATGAAGAGGAGCCATGGAGCTGCAATGGGGTGGTGTATGCCACGAAACAAAGGGCAGTGGGAAGGGAGAGGCCCTGGGGAAACAGGGAGACAAGTACAAAGCTGGGCGCAGCCGGTTAGCTGAGGAGGGCCTGGTGCGTTTTCAAGGTATTTAGCAGGCAGAGGACAGGGGCACTTAACACCTCTCTCGCCAGCTAGCCATTTGCTCACTCTCTTTTTATTGGCTCAGCTAAGGGCAGAGCCAATGAAAGGAGCATCAGCCTCATTTTTCTTTTGAATGACAATTTTTTGTGGCACTTTTGTGAAAAGTGCAGATTTGATGATTTTGTTTGCTAATTGTTAGACCTGGCATCCTCGGTGTGGTTTACCCTGCCTTTTTGCCTCTGCCCCCTGTATTTTTAACTATGTGCTGGATTTCGTTTTTGCTGATTTTGCTACTCTGGGCACATTACCACTGCCAATCAGTGCTAAAGTGCAAGTGCTTCCTGTGTAAATTGTTAATATGATTGGTTATCCTTGAATGGCATATATGATTTACTTGTAAGCCCCTATTAAAGTGCACCATGTGTGCCCAAGGCATGTAAATCAAAGGCTACTATTGGACCTGCAGCACTGATTGTGCCACCCACACGAGTAGCCCTGTAAATATGTCTCAAACCTGCCATTGCAGTGTCTGTGTGTACAGTTTTAAACTGCCATATTGACCTGGCAAGTGCATCCACTTGCCGGGCCCAATAGTTCCCTTTTGGTACATGTAAGGCATCCCTAAGGTAGGCCCCAGGAAACTCCATGGGCAGGGTGCAGTGTATTTAAATGGTAAGACATGTACTAGTGTGTTTTATATGTCCTGCTAGTGAAATTCAGCCCAATTCGTTTTTCACTATTGCAAGGCCTAGCTCTCCCACAGGTTACCATGGGGATTGTCATGAAATACCTCTTAAGCGTAATTTCCCATTGGGAGCAGAGATAGGGAGTTTGTGGCCTCTGAACTCAAAATTAAAAAATACATCTTTTAGTGAATGTGGTTTTTAACTTGTGTGTTTGAAAATGCCACTTTTAGAGTAGGCATTTTTTTACTTAACCAATCTCTGCCTGGCTGTGGAATACACGTCTGGGTCAGGATGACAGCTGGGCTGGTTGTGAATTCACTCTAGACAGTCCTTCAAAGGGAGCTGAGGTGTGACCTGCATAACCTGTTAGGTCTTCTTGGGCTAGAGTTGGGAGGAGCTGACACCTCCATCTGAATAGGGTTGTGCCTGTCCTTACACAAGGAAATCTGCAACCCCCTATAGTGTGTCTGGGGCCAGGGCAGGAAAGGCAGGGTCTTGTGCACTACAAAGACTTTAATTTGAAGTTTGCTTACTTCAAAGGCAGAAATAAATGTAAGTATCGGACTCAAAACCTAGACTTTTAGAACACTTCTGGATCAAGAGGAGAATCTGCCAAGCAGAAGAGCTGAATTGCTTTGAGGAGGTGTAAGCTGCCCCTTTGATGTGTTTGCTTTGCTGGGATGGCCTGCAGCTGCTGCTTCTGCTTTGGAGAGGAAAAAGACTGGACTTTGTTGTGTATCCTGCTTGGGAAGTTTCTCCATGGGCTTGACCTGAGCTTGCCTCCAGTTAAGAAGTATCAGGGACTTACCTGCCAGCCCCTGGGTTCTCTTGCTGAGGACCCTGACTTGCTAAGAGGTGCCCACTCCAGTTCCTGGGCCTATGGGAGTGAAATCTAGCATAAAACAAGAAGAGAAAGGCACATCGACTACAGAGGACTTCAGAACCGGTGCCGCTGCCCAACTCCGAGCGCTGCCTGCACCCGAAGCCGTGGTCCCCGCTGAAGTGCGAAGACCACAACAGACATCACAGGTCCAACGCCGCCGCAGCACCTCTGAAGTCCTGCAACATTATGGGGGTGATTCTAACCTTGGCGGACGGCGGAGGCCGTCCGCCAAGGTACCGCCGTGAAATGACCGCACCGTGGTCAAAAGACCGCGGCGGCCATTTAAACATTTCCTCTGGGCCGGCGCTCTCCGAAAGAGCGCCCGCCGGCCCAGAGGAAATGCCCCTGCAACGAGGACGCCGGCTCAGAATTGAGCCGGCGTAGTTGCAGGGGTGCGACGGGTGCAGTTGCACCCGTCGCGTATTTCAGTGTCTGCAAGGCAGACACTGAAATACTTTGCGGGGCCCTCTTACGGGGGCCCCTGCCGTGCCCATGCCATTGGCATGGGCACGGCAGGGGCCCCCAGGGGCCCCGCGGCACCCCCTACCGCCATCCTGTTCATGGCGGGTTTCCCGCCATGAACAGGATGGCGGTAGGGGCTGTCAGAATCCTCATGGCGGCGGAGCACGCTCCGCCGCCATGAAGGATTCCCCCGAGCAGCGGTAAGTCGGCGGGAGCCCGCCGACTTGCCGCTTCTGACCGCGGCTGAACCGCCGCGGTCAGAATGCTCGTGGGAGCACCGCCAGCCTGTTGGCGGTGCTCCCGTGGTCGGTGGCCCTGGCGGCCACCGGCCGCCAGGGTCAGAATGACCCCCTATGTGTCCTGAGTGCAGTGCTACCGATGTCCGTGACACCTGACTCTGCCACGGTGCCTGTGGTCCCATGGTGTGATTTTGACCCCAGGAGGTCGCCCCATCGCGTCTTGACACGCTGGACTCATCAATCCCATCGAATGGTACAATATCAACACCTCTCCGCCAACACTGTCTCACCCCTGGTACCCCTTTAAAGAACTGAGGCCTCACCTCCCCTGCGTAGCAGTAAGGAACTGAGATCTCACCTCCTGCGTAGTAGTGTGGAAAAACGCTGCACCGGCTCCAGCAACACCTCGCCTTTGACACTTCCTCGTTTCTAAGGTAGTGTACCTGGGGTCCGTGACCAGCGCCGCACTCCTGTGCGAGTGACATTGGACTGTTGAGAATGACTATGTCACAAGGCAGTGGCAGCATAAGTTGGAAGTAGTGTGTTTCTAAGCGTTTTATTGGGATTTAATCTTTAAAAATTCATATCTTTGCGTATGTTAGATTTTTGTCGTTTTCATCTTGTTTTACCTAGATAAATATTTGCTATTTTTCTAAACTGGTGTGATGTCGATTTGTAGGGTTTTCACTGTGTTACTGTATTTGGGTACAAATACTTAACCTTAACGCATTGCCTCTGTGATAAGCCTGGCTGCCTGTGTCAAGCCACTGAGGGGATGAGCAGGGGTTATTTAGGAGTGTGACTTCCATACCCTGACTAGAGTGGGGATCCCTATTTGGAAAGGGTGTACACAGACTGCCAACTAAAAACCTTATTTCCAACACTAATCGTGGGAGGTCTAAATAAATTGGAGTAAAATGGAATTTCTCAAACAGGACTTCTTTTCATGCTCAAAGCATGCAGATCCCTCTTTATTTACTAGAATTTGGCCTCCATCACTGTAATAATCAAACCTCACCACGTTCACCCTGCCTTCTTATATTTTCCTTTCTTATTGTTTGGCACCATAAAACAGTCTGTTTAGTTCACAGGGGAAATGATGAGTGAACTGTTACTCAAATCCCGTGTATAACCGTGGCTATGAAATTGATCACTCCTAACAGAAAATAAACCACAAAAAGTTTCATTTTCATTGAAAACATTTGAATTAAAGTTGCTTCGGTTGATTAAGAATGTTCTGGAACACATTGGTCCCATGACTGCAGTAGTTTGTTTTCTGAATCATTGAAGGGGATCCGCCAATATTTTGCAAAAACAAAGTGAAATTATTTTTCAGAGGATGCAGCATGAGCCAAGTTTCAGTGACCTTGTAAAATAGAACTAATCTGCTAACTATTTTTTCCGTATGTTTTATGAAGATCTATTGTCAGTTCTGTGGAACTATGAGTCATTCAAGAACAAAATACTAAAACAACATAAAACCGACATATTTGGGTATTGGCCTTCTTTTTATCAAGAGGATTCTTTTGTTACTTATTTTTAGGAAGTACTTCAGTATCTGGAGAAGGGAGACGGCTCTGTTGATCTTGGTAGTTAGGTTCCATCAGTGTTAGAAACTGTCCTTTCAAAAAGCAAATCCTCCATGAAGCTAAGTAAATACCTAAATGTAGTTGGCGTGGCGTTTATCTAAAAGTGTCACTGCTTCTTTGCAAAATCCTTTTTGTAATACCTTTTCATTTGCCTATCTATCTATCTATCTATCTATCTATCTATCTATCTGTCTATCTGTCTATCTGTCTATATATATATTAACGGTTATGTTTTGGGGGCCGAACATTTGATAATTCTGATAAATCCCCCCTCATCTCTAAATTATTGACATTTCTATTCTGGATTTCTCATGGAGTCAAGGAGAAAGCGGCACAAAACCTGACAGCTCGTGTGTGCTCTCTGCTTAGGCTTTTTTTTTTTTTTTACTCTGGGAGTATAAGATAGTGATCCACATTTTCTCCCAGGTGGAAAATATCCCTGGAGAAGGTTTTGGGTTAGTAAGGGAAACCAGCCATTTGCAGATCAGCCTGCGTCCCAGAGTAATTACCACTGATAAAGAGTGATTGGAGCAATCCACCCATCACTTTTTGGTTTTCTTCAGTGTGAGGCCCCAAGTGCAAAGGGCATGCCCAGATGTGGGTCCTGGGCTCACTGTGCCACATGGCTCAAGCTGCACACTACAGACAATGCTCGAATAGCCTAACACTGGTCCAGCGATTGGGGTGGATTTAGAAAATGGACTCCAGCATTTGTAAAAGCAATATGTGACGGTCCCCTGTGCACAGACCAGGTGGCACCTCTTCCATGCTTGGCATTTTCTATTCTCCCTGTAGCTTGTATGTCTGTTCCGAGTGCCAGCCTCTGTAACAAAGTGCATGATTTGACAACAATAGAAGCTTTTTCTCAAAGAGGTATATGGTAAAAGCTTACGTAAAGTTAGCAAAACACATAAAATATATTCACATTTCCCAAATGCTGGTCAGGATCTCATTGGGAATAGCCAGGTTAAGGGACTGTGCACATTCCTTCGTTCCCTCAATAAAGTTGCACCATGAGTTATGTTTTTATTTCATAATCTCATATTCCGTTCTGTCCTTTAGAAAGAAAGGCAAGCTCTGAACAGAAAATACCGTTTTGCCATTGACATCAGAACAAATATATGTTAAGATTGTGTCCAATAGCAGGTCACCAAATAAGTAGCTAAAAATAAATCACACAAATGAAAATGCAGAAAGCATGTTTTTACAGCGTTAAATGCTTCGCTGGACATACATTACAAAGCAGGCAAGACTAAAAAATGTTAATCACTGCTCTGTCTGTGGCGGGGAGAAGGAGAGTTTACTTTGAACCAAGACTTCCAAGAATCCCAGGCACATGATTGTGTGTTTCAGGGCTGCTGATACTCAGTAAAACCCACTGGCAAATCCGACTGCGAGCCGCAGAACCGAGGACCAACCTTAAAATGTGCATCTTTGGTAGGTGTTATAACCCATATGCACCTCCCGAACATGCACCCCTGAACAAAGTACCATGTGTATCATAACAAACGCTGAATACAGGCACGTAACCTATGTGTGAGTCCTGTGCATTGCTTAGGGGGAGGATAGGTGGAGGCTGGGTGTTTCTATCTGTGAGTACATCCAGAATCTACAGTTATGTCATGACAGATGCACAGGTCTTAACACTAGGATTCCATGACATTGAACAGACGCGGTGCTCAAATATCCAAAAGCTAGAGAGGGTTCCAATTAGACCCAGCCAGCATGCACTGGCATACCTCATGTCTCTATGCTTATGCGCTTCATAAGTATGGCCATTCATGACAGATGTTTACGTTCTTATGACCCGCTCCAATCACTCATTAGTAGGCAAAATCTGCCATGCTGTTATCCACAGAATCTTGCCCCTGTACCCATGAAGTTGATGTGGGCTAATGTTATGGTATGTGTATTTGTAATGTACACCATCACCCGTGAGAGTACCCTGGCACTAAGAA
Source organism: Pleurodeles waltl (assembly GCF_031143425.1). NCBI lineage: Eukaryota > Metazoa > Chordata > Amphibia > Caudata > Salamandridae > Pleurodeles > Pleurodeles waltl. The sequence goes on from NC_090437.1 coordinate 321,893,069, forward strand.
GGTGTGTGTGGCTAGCCATGCCTATGGTAGGTTTGTTAATTGAAAAGCTAGGTCTTCAGCTTGTTGCAGAATTCAAAGACAGAAGAGGAGGCTCTGCTATGGAGTGTGAGGCAGTTCCACGCTTTAGGTGTGATGTAAGAGAACACCCACCACCCTGATCTGGGATGTGTGCCAGAAGGAGTCCAGAGGAAAGGAGGCATATAGGTTGTTGGTGAAAGGAGATGCAACTGTTCAGGTAGGTGGGCCCTGAGTTGTGTAGTGCCTTGAATATGTGGGAGGAGTTTTAACTGAGTTGGTTTGTGTGTCCAGAGCCAGTGGAATTAGCTCTCTGGGCAGTGGTGGTATGTGAATTCTATGTGGGAGGTTTAGGATGAGTCTGGCTGCTGAGTTCTGGATAGTTTGTAGTCTTCTGGTGAGTTGCTTGGTGATCCCAGTGTAGAGGGTATTTCATACCATAATCCAATTTGCTGGTGACTAGGGTAGGAGTGACAGTTTTCTTCTGTTGCCTGGGAGCCATTTGAAGATCTTTCTCTGCAGCTTCAGCTCGTGGTAGCAGGATAAAGTGATGGTGTTGACTTGTACAGTCATGTCCAGTTTACTGTTGATAGATCGCTAGCTGTCTGTGTTTGCCCAACACTAGCTATTCATGAAGGGTGCAGCAATATATGTATGATCTGATATTTCGAATTTTTATTGAAATTAACATGGTTTCCATGCCAAGAGTTCAGCGTTTACGTATATGATCAGTTACTACCTCTTCCTGGTGAAGTTGGAGCCAGTCGGTAAAAGGGCTGATACTTCTTTGGCATTAGCTAATTTGTAATTGGAAACTGAAGCACACTGCTCATGAATCAAGCAGCATTTTCATGTGTAACCCGGAGCAGAGTACGGGGTCTCTTCCCAGATGAAGAGTACATGTTTGATTAAATGAAAAAAGAAATGTGAAGCAAGCACGTGCCTTCTGTCCTTATATTTAGGTAGCACTAGATTTATTGTATTCAAACCTAGAAAATGTACAGCAAAGCAAAGTGCTAGCTGTAGGTGTCCAAGTCTCCCTTGAACTATAATTATAATAATTAGTCCATTGCATGAAAGTTTCAGGGAAGAACCTGGACAGGAAGGACTAGATATCGCAGGGCTGCTGAGTACAAGGGGCCATTTACTGTTAAAACTTGTGTAATGTACTTTACAGATGTGCATCCCTTGCTTCCTTAAGCTCTGTGATGGCTTTGTGAGGAAAGTGCTTCTGCAGATGCTTGGAAATCCTGTTTAATACGTGTTATGTTTTTATAAAAGTTACAGGAAAGTGGAAATGGATCCCTGGCTAGTATTAATATTTTAATTTAGAGCGCTTGGTATTGCTCTGCCACAATAAGGGAGTGTGGATTCAAAGCCAGAACAGCTCATTTAGGGCCCGTTTTATTCACTCCCTTGGTGTTTATGTTATACACTAAAGTGCTTTTTGACAGCATATTACATATTGAAATGGTGCGTTACTCCATTCATGCAGTGACCAATGCTGTTTTGCGATCCAAAAAAGTTAGTATTTTTCATCCATGTAAAAAATTACAACACTGTTATTTGCTGCTGCAAAACATCACAGATTTCAGTAAAATGAAATGGAGCAAAATGCCGCATCATTGCAATGTGTAAGATGGTGATAAATAGCATATTGGATCAAATAAGCACCAGCCGGACATTTTATGTAATGTGGCACTATATGTTGCATCACTTTCCAGAGATTTTTAAAGCTTGACATAATTTCACTTGCATGAGTGTAGAAAATAACTATGTTTGCTACTTAGAAAATTAAAGGGCCATTAGCCTTCCATAACCGAATCAGTGTTTAATTTGTAAAATATAAGGTGCTGGGGCCCTAAGTTCTGCTCCTAAGCAGGTGGCTGACGCTATCAAAGGTCGGCTGCCGAATATCAAGGCTTCATATTCTTGATTCCACCCCATGCCTCTCTCAGCCCCCACTTGACACTCTCTGCCCCTTTATTTAAAAAAACATCTGTTTTCAGTGCTTTACAAACACACGTTATGTTATACATTTTTTTCGTCCCTGGTTTCTCCCTTTGTCACTGGTTTTCCATCTTTTCCTTCCTCATTCCTTCCTGGTTCATGTGTTTCTTGTTGTGGGTAAAATTTAGGCCAGGGAGAAATTTTACTTACACTAGAGTAATCAGAGTAATTTTTGTAATTACGCATTACTCATATGATCCTACTGTAGGAGCACAGAAACAACAAAGTAATGCCCATATTTAAACTTTTACACGCAAAACTTGCCTTAGCGCAGTTTTGCGTGAAAAAGTATAGTACCGGCTAGCGACATTCCAAAATGCTGGCCGGGTGCCATATTTATGGAACTTTGTAAAGGATGCTAACAGGGGGGGGGGTGGCATAGGGAAGAGCTTGTGCGATGAATTATGGTGCAACACAGTTTAGAGGCAAAAATTGCCTCTAAGCAGTGTAGCTCCATTTTCTGGGCCACAACCCCCATGGACATGGCTTCTGTCTTAGTAAAGACAGGAGCCATGCCCACCACCCCAGTGGCCATGCCCAGGAGACAAATGTCCCCTGGGCATGGCCACTTGGGCTGGTGCCATGCAGGGGGGCCCAATTCAGGGCCCCGAGTGTGAAAAAAAACAAATTTAACGGGACTTAACTGGGATGGGTCCCCCATCCTGTGGTGTCCCTCTGGTGTGGGTGGGGGTGTCCCTGGGGCCAGGGAAGGGCACCTGAGGGCTTTTTCCATCATCTCTGTCCATGGAAATATGGCTACAGGTCCCCTAGTGCCTGCCCATTCCCAGGTGTTAACAAATGGCGCTATGATTATTTAAGGCCCACATCCACCATGCTGTATTTTAGCACAGGAGTATAAATATGGCGCTAAGGCCATATTGTCCTTTTTTTTCACGTCCAGAAAACTACGTTAACTCCATAACTTTGGCGCCAAAGTATAAATATTGAGATAGGTTTGCGCTGAATTAGCATTAAAAAAATGATGCTAATTCAGTGCAAACTGAGTATAATTATAAGCCCAAAGGCCAGATTTACAAGAATCTGGTGAATCGGTACTGATGTGCCAGATTTCTTGCGCCCTCCACCCCCACCGCCTAACAACACCATGGGGGCGCAGTGTTTACAATAGGGTACACCATGACGTTCGTTAGACCAATAGCGTCAAAATATTTGATGCTATTGTGGCACTGTTCTACACTAGCGTCAACAATGTTGATGCTAGTGCAGAAAAGTGCAAGGAGGCCCATTGATTTCAATGGGTGAATCCTTTTAACTCCTGCTTTGAGCAGTCGTTAAAAACGATGCCAAAATGGTGCAATGAAATCTTGTAGATTTCATGGCGCCATTTTTGTGGGCCTCCTAATGCCTGAACGCTCCCCCCCTTGCATACATTATCCCTGAAGCAGGCATAATGTGGCACAAGGAGTCGCAAAGTGGCGCAATGTATGCATTGCACCACTTTGTAAATATGGTGCTGCGATTTTTGCCACATTAGCATAAAAAAAATAACATTAATGTGGCGCAAGGGGGTGCTAGGGCCTTGTAAATCTGGACCTAAGAAAGAGCAAGTGGCTGTTGCCTACTGCTGTTTGTGTCTTGTAGCATTTAGTATGATTATCATAGCGCAAAATGCATCCTTAGGCCAATTTTGGATGCGAGGATGCATTTTGCACTAGGAAGAATACTGCTAAATGCTGGATTGTGCTTCTCATGTAATTATGTATAATTACAAGTAATTTCCAGTAATTACGAATAACTATGTGAGAGAGAATCACACCAGTTACGCTCACCCCATTCAAATTATGATTTTGAAATAAGTGCTGGTCCCCAAAAATGAGTGCCAGTGGGCCCACCATCGGGTCAAATTAACTGCTGAAAAGGACCATCCTGCACCTATTCTCCAGGCAGTAACTAAAATTATTACAAACTTTGGCCCTTATCTCCCATAGGTTGCACAGGTGTTCATGTGACACTGGAGGTGGGGGAATTGCTGATAGCCCGAGCCAGGCTCAAGCCTGAAGCTTGGCTTTGGTGCTGCTCGAGGTTCCCTTGGAACCCTGAACCCATAGTGAGACGAGTTTTCCTGTGGCTTCTGACTGCCACCCTCGCTCTACCCTTATGCACAAAGAGTTAAAAACAAAGCATTAGCATTTGAGGGAAAAGGGAAAGATAAAAAAATACCCATTTAGTGATTGATTTGAACAAAGTGAAACCAGAAAACCTGGATTAATAGCGGGTTCCCCACTTGACCAAATTGTGTTGATTTTAGTGAGTTCAGAATACCAGCTATACGAAAACCTATTGTGTTTTATTTAATAGACTATATTGTTGCTCTATATTTAAAAATCTTGGCCAAATATAAGGTTCACATGACAACTTTGTTGCCTTTTAGTTCTCTATGGCACTTCTGCCAGGTTGTGGGCAGGAATGGTTCTAAGTTCACGTTTAAAACTTGTCACTTTAATAAGTACTTCTCAGTGCAGTGCTATAATGAGAAACATTTATCATATTTTACATGGTTTGTGCTATGATTTACTTGACTTTTTCAGGGCTATGCTTCATGCACTTGCGCAAGAGTCAAGCAAGACACTCGGTTCTGCTCTGGCTCGAACTGTTAACTTGTTGGCTCGCCCAACTTGTGATGCAATGTGATTTAGAAATACACACACGGGCCTTTAAAATAGTTTGGAAGTTGATGCTTTGTTTTTTGGCACCGGAGTTTAGTAAGTAAGGGCCAGATGTAGGAAACGATTTGCGAGTCGCAAATATGAGTTTCCTATGCAGAAATGCATTTTGCGAGTCGGGACCGACTCGCATGTTCCCTTCCTATTTGCGACTCACAGTGGGATGCAATTCGCAGTTACCATCCACTTGAAGTGGATGGTAACCCACTCGCAAATTGGAAGGGGTCCCTATGGGACCCCTTCCACTTTGTGAATGGACCCAAAAATATTTTTTCAGGGTAGGGAGTGGTCCAAAGGACCACTCCCTGCCCTGAAAAAATACCTCAACTAAAGGTTTCGGTTTTATTTTAAGTGCAGCTCGTTTTCCTGTAAGGAAAACGGGCTACACTTAAAAAAAAAAAAAACTGCTTTATTTAAAAGCAGGTCACGAACATGGAGGTCTGCTGACGTCAGCAGGCCTCCATGTTAGCGAGTGCCTATACTCGCTATGGGGCCGCAATTTGCGACCCACCTCATGAATATTCATGAGGTGGGTCATTGCGACCCCATAGCGAGTTGCAGTCGGTGTCTGAGACACCGTACTGCATACGAATTTGCGAGTTGCAAATTGCGAGTCGCATGGACTCGCACTTTGCAACTCGCAAATTCGTCATTTGCTACATCTGGCCCTATGGGCTTTTATTTTTCACCAGGGGCTCACAACGAAATCAGCCGACAATATATTTCGGATGCTTTTGTTCATGGAGGGTGGGTTGTTTGTGGCGTTGGTAAAGGTAATGTAGCTGCCATCAAGAGACACTTGCAAAGAATACTTGAGTGTTGACAATTATTGCACCCTCGCTTATTCGTTATTGTTAAAATACAAGGAAGTCTTTTTAAATAAAAATTGCCAAAATGGACAAAATGACCATTCTTTGCAATTAGTCTGGATTGTTTCACGAAATCTCTTCCTAGTAGATAAAGTGACCCTAATTCCCAAAGCTGTCTGCACATATAAATGTTACTTACAATGGCAGGGGCAAACGATTAATATACTTTAAATTCTTACACAGAATTGACCACACACCTGACAAACTGCACAAACCAGAACTAACAGAAACCCTAACTGCGCCAGATGCTGTGTTGACAGGTGACGTTTTGCACTTGGCATAGATGTATATATAACACATGTGCTCCGAGAGCACACAACGCTCACTGCTTTGATGGCCTTGCTGGGTCATGACAAATATCTACGTGTTGAAAATAGACATTTTCTGTCACTAATGTTGGTGCTTGTTAAGCATAGAGTGGCCATGAACTGAGGTCGGACCAGCTCAGAGCAGAAACGACTGGCTCCGAGACGTGGCATACCATAAACAACGATTGAGGAACAACTGGGACCTCATGCCTTTGCAATCGTGCCTGGGAGACATCTGTGCACCAGTGGGAGATAGTACAGTTAGCAGGCCCTGTCTGATGCGGAGACGGGTAAGTGACTGACTGAGACCTGAAAAATGTTCAGGGGCTGGGTGGGGCTGCAAAGTGTCACCAAAGCAGTGGACCATTGTCCCTCGTGTCCCTGACGGGGGCAGTGCGGCAAACCAACTGATTTCCTGGGTCAATCTGTGTGTGTAAAGTTGATGCAATTTAGCGCATGGCGGAATATGTGTTGCAGCTGTAGTTTGCAACTATTGTTAACTACTAAAATATACAAAATGTATACATTGTTCTCAAATGCCAAAGGAGTTTGCACCTAAGTCTAACTTTTGAATGTGCATTACCCCAATCCTGATTCAAAGAATTAGAAATGCTGCAGTATGAGAGCGTGCGCCGCCGACCAAGATGGCCGCCTAACTTCAGAGCTCTGCGCATCGTTGGGGGATTTTTTTTACCGCCGGAGCCGTTTTTTTTTCTTTTTTTGATGGCACTTCCATAATAACAGCTGTGGGATGTTTTGGTGAGCATTTTAATTGTTTTTAGGGCTGCCTAGTTCATTTTCTGACTCTTTAATTACCTTTTTTTTCATTTCTCCTCATGGGAGCGGCCATTTTGGCTAATTTTTGCTCACCATTACAATGTACTTATCTGTTTTTCTTTGACTATTTGATGGCTCGGCTTGAAGTTTTTTGCACAAGCTATGTCATTTATTTTTGCTGTCTCGTTAACATCTTTTAAGAGTTCCTGTGTCACTCGTTTCCTTATTGAAGGCTTTTAATTTTATATGGGCAAACTAAAGAAAATAAAATCTCTGTCGCATCAGTCCTCCTCAGCTGACAAACTTTCACAGTTTTTACAATTGGACACTTCTGCTGCAGCATCTTCTTCTTCCATGTCAAAGATGTCTTCCTCATCTTCTTCTTCGCCTAAAGTTTCTCAGAATATTTCTACAACTACTCATAAGAGGGTCAAACTCCTCTCTAGGCCATGTGTTAATTTAACTCATTTGCATAATAACTGAAACTCTGCACACCTTTCAAGAACATGTGCAGCATGTGAGGACCACACCCAGCTCTTCAAACCACACCCAGCTCTGCACACCTTTCAAGAACATGTGCAGCATGTGAGGACCACACCCAGCCCTGTCTATAAAAGGCAGCCCCCGAGCCTCGCCCAGTGCTTGTGCTCGTCTACCTCCCGCTTACCTGAGGACAGATCCCTCGGCGCTGGCACTCCTGCTCTCTACAGACTTTCATTGGCTTCAATGGGCGCAGCTGCCGGCTCTTCCTTCTTCCGGTTTCCGGTTCCTCCTTGCCTCAGCCTCTCTCCTACAAGCAACCTGCAAAAGAGAAAGAAGACAAGGTTAGACTGATCAGTATCTCTTGCCAGCAACAAGTAAGTGCAAAACTTTTATTACCTGAAAGAACTTTGACAACAATTTCTGGATTCGTGTATAGACAATTTGAAACAAGATACCTTCCACGAACATTGTGATTCAAACTCTTTGTTACAAGAATACTTTGCGGAACTTTGTGAAGCAAACATTTTTTTATGGAACTTTTAAGAATCGAACCGTGGAAACCATTAACAGCAAGGCAAACAGTAAATCAAGGACTTGCACAAATTACATGCTGTATTTTGACGTAAAAGTACAGTATTTGTTTTTATAAAAGATTCTGGAAATATGGGAAAAGTGAGTCTGCTATTGGCAATTTAGGCTTTAGTTATATTAAGATGAATGTTTGATATTGATAATTCTGATAACGGTATTTGTTTAATGTTTTAGAAGCTTTAGAGTAATAGAAAGCACATCCCAGAGCAGTAACACATTCCAAACCTGGAAACTAGAGACCAGGATCCAAGAGGTACTTTTAGAAGAAAATTTATAATAAATAAAGGGATAGTCAGGAACCCAGTTAGGAATAGGATGTACTTATCTGTTCTTTGTTTATGTTTCATTAGGCACCAGTTTCTACAGAAGTCAGAGAGGGCCGCAGATTTGTGCAGCACTTCAACAGTGGAAACGCAAGAACGCTGTTGTCTCTTTATTTTATTTTATCCACTTCCCCCCTTCCCTTGAGCTTCTGTTCTTAGTGCACTGTTTTAAAAACTAGTGTGCTGGAACAAGCAGTTTCAGGGTGGGGTCGGATTGTCTTCAACCTCCATCAGAACTGAACAAGGACTCAGGTGAGCTGGGCTTTGACACCACCTTCACCAGTAACATCTCCCTCACCGATCTCTCTTGAACTTGTGCTTGACGAAATACGTGCATTGCCTCCTTTTATCGAAGAAACTAATTCTGGGATACAAAATCTTGATACTCAGTGGTCTCAAATGAAAGTGAGAGTCTCTGCTTTGGAACAAAGAGTCAGAGATGTGCAGGATGAAACACATAAAATTATAAGTTTGGAGAAGGAAGTGGCAGCTTTGAAGACACTTGAGGAGGATTTGGAAAACAGAAACAGACGCAATAATCTTTGCCTTTATGGATTACCAAAGGGTCTTGAAGGGAGCGACCCAATTTCATTTTTTGCCTCATTCTTTCCACAGTTGGTGGGCCTACCATCTTCTACAGTATTGAACATCCAAATTGGTCATCGTCCTCCGCATTCCTCCACATCTAAACCAAGAGGCGTGATTATTTTCTTTCTTGAATTTACTGATCTATTGAGAATTCTTAACACTGCGAAAGCCAAAAAACTAATTTCTTGGCAGGGAAGTAAAATCTTCATCTCACAGGATGTGTCCAAAGATACAGCAAACAGAAGGAAAGAATTTTTGGATCTTCGTCACCAGCTTTGTGACTTGGGAGCTCCTTTTGGATTATTCCATCCGTGTTTGTTCAAAGTGACATATCAAAACAAGACCACTTCATATACCTCCCCTGCAGCTCTTTGTGATTTTCTAAGACTACATTCTACTAACTCTATGGAAACAGCTGGTCCTTCTATACATTTACTATATATGTTTCTTAATTTATTATGCCCTTTCATTACTACTACGATATAATTGATGGTCCTTCATATGCAGTTTATACATTATACTATATTGACGTGACTACAGACCTTTTTTGTTAATGTATTGTTTTCTTTTCACAGGTTCCTGGTGTTCTATGATCATTATTTTTGCTCGTAACCTTTGTCCGTTGAGTCCGTCCGTTCCCTTGATGTGCTGTCTTCAATCTGTGCTGTCACCACCCCTCCCCTATTTTTCATTCATCTCAGGCATGTTTTTGCAGTCATCTTTATTTGACATGTACTGTCTCTTCTTTTTTCTTGAATATTTTCCATCATTTTTCCTGCTGTTTTCCCTTTACTCTTCTCTCTCTTTGTTTTTCCTGTTTACTTTTCGCTTATATGTACTTTCAGTTATTTATGGTACAAGACCTTTCATGTATATATATGTTTATGTGATGTAAATTCAGAGTTATTTCTTGGAATGTCAAAGGATTTATTAACCCAATAAAAAGGAAGAGAATTTTATCTCACTTAGCTAAATATAATCTAGACTTGGTTCTTTTACAAGAGACCCATTTGACGGATTCTGAAGCTCTGAAATTTAAAAAAGGTTGGGTGGGCAATGTTTTTACTTCTCCTTCATCTACAAAGAAAAATTGTGTAATTGTACTCTGCCATAAAAAATTATCAGTTAAGGTTATTTTACAAGACTCGGATTCTGATGGTAGATGGCTCTTTGTGAGGCTAAGTATTAATGGGATTACAATGACTATTGCTAATATTTATGGTCCTAATAATTCAGATTATCTTTTCTGGCCTAATATTACTAAACAATGTTTGCATTATAATGATGATTTTTTTCTTATTGGAGGGGATTGCAATCAAATTATTGATCCCTTTATAGCTAGGCAATCTGTAATTACATTTTCTCCCCATAAAACGCATAAACAATTTAAGGCATTTTTCTCACAATGTAATTTAATTGATTCATGGAGATCCTGTAATCCTGATAGTAGGGATTTTTCGTTTTATTCTCCACCACAAGGCTCCTTATCTAGACTTTATTTTTGTTTCTAAATCATTATCCCAAAATCTTATTAACTCCTCCATTGAAACTATGGTAATATCTGATCATGCTCCAGTAATCACAGATTTTGACTTGCTCCCGGTGAATCCAAACTCCAATAGGTGGCGATTTAATAATTCTTTGTTACTTGACTCTAAATTTTCCACTTCCTTTGTTGCCTTTGCGTAGGAATTTTTCTGATTTAATGAAGATTCTCCCGTTTCTCCACAATTGTTAGGGGATTCGTTTAAGGCTGCGGCTTGTGGTCAGATAATAAATTTTTTCTCTAATAAAAATAAAACTTTGAATATGCAGCATCAAGCACTGCTTCTCAAAATTAAACGGTTAGAGCATCAATATTATTCTTCCTCCTCTAATTTTAATTTTAATATACAAGAACTTATTTAGGCAAAATTGCAATTTAACAAAATCTCAACGGATAATGCTTCCTCTTTTCTTCTACGTAGTAGTGCCCGTTATTATGGAGGTCGAAATAGAGCGGAGAAACTTCTGGCTAATTATTTAAAAGTCCGAAAGCAACGCCATAATGTGAAGTCTATAGTTACATATACTTGTGAGTCCATTTTTAAGGATGAAGATATTTTAGCTGAATTTGTTAATTATTACCAGACACTTGGGGGCATATTTATACTCTGTTTGCGCCGGAATTGCGTTGTTTTTTTTGACGCAATTCCGACGCAAAACTAACTCCATATTTATACTTTGGCGTTAGACGCGTCTAGCGCCAAAGTCCATGGAGTTTGCGTCATTTTTTTGCGTGGACACCTACTTTGCGTTAATGAGATGCAAGGTAGGCGTTCCCGTCTAAAAAATTGACTCCGAGGCATGTGCGCCGTATTTACACTCCTGGGCAAAATTCACGCCCGGGAGTGGGCGGGTCAAAAAAAATGACGTCCAGCTGCTTTTGCGCCGTTTTTTAGCGCCTGGTCAGGGCAGGCGTTAAGGGACCTGTGGGCTCGGAAGGAGCCCAGAGGTGCCCTCCCATGCCCCCAGGGACACCCCTGTCACCCCTGCCCACCCCAGGAGGACACCCAAGGCTGGAGGGACCCATCCCAGGGACATTAAGGTAAGTTCAGGTAAGTTTATTTTTTTATTTTTTTTGTAGCATAGGGGGGCCTGATTTGTGCCCCCCTACATGCCACTATGCCCAATGACCATGCCCAGGGGACAGAAGTCCCCTGGGCATGGCCATTGGGCAAGGGGGCATGACTCCTGTCTTTGCTAAGACAGGAGTCATTTCAATGGGGGTTGGGAGTCGAAAAAAATGGCGCAAATCGGGTTGAGGCAAAAAATTTGCCTCAGCCTGACTTGCCCCATTTTTTGGCGCCCAAGCTCCATATCCCCCTACGCCGGCGCTGCCTGGTGTACATCATTTTTTTTCACGCACACCAGGCAGCGCCGGCGGCTAACGCCGGCTAACGTCATTGAATAAATACGGCGCCCGCATGGCGCTTCAGAATGGCGTTAGCCGGCGCTAATTGTTTTGACGCAAAACTGCGTTAGCGCAGTTTTGCGTCAAAAAGTATAAATATGGCCCTTAATACTCTTGAGTGAGTCCCGACCCCCTTCCAGATTGATGATTATTTAAAGAATATTCCAAACCCTATTAAGACACTAGTTGATGCTACTTCACTTGAAGCAGATATTACTTCTTTAGAAATTTTCAAAGCCCTTCAATCTCTAAAAAAAGGTAAAACTCCTGGTCCGGATGGATTTATAGTGGATTTTTTTAAACATTTTTCTGACATGTTACTTCCCAAACGTTTTCAGCTTTTTCAATTCTTCATGGGTTCTGGTTGTACAGGGGGAACATTTCAGAAAGCTTTGATTTGCTTAATTCCAAAGGACGGTAAGGATCATACTTTCTGTAAAAATTATAGACCAATCTCTTCTCAATACAGATTATAAAATCTTTGCTAAATTATTAGCCCTACGTCTTGATACCCTTTTACCTGCGCTGATAAGTAAGGAACAAACGGGTTTTGTCACAGGTAGACTTGCTTCTGACAATTCTAGAACATTCTTCAATGTACTCAGCAAAGCTCCCGCTCTGTCGTAGTCTTTAGCAGCAATATCCATAGATGCTGAGAAAGCGTTTGACCGGTTCGACTGGTCTTTTTCATTATAAGCTTTAGCCTGGCATGGTTTAGGGCCTCATTTCATTTAATTTATCTCTTTGCTTCCCCAATGGCATCAATATTGGTAAATGGGAAATTGTCCAGCTATTTTCTATTACGCCGAGGTGTAGGTCAAGGGTGTCCGTTCTCTCCACTCCTATTTATTCTAGCACTAGAGCCCTTTCTATCCAGTATTAGAAATAACATTAAAATTGAGGGTTTCCAGTATGGCGAGAAACACTTAAAATTAACGGCGTATACAGATGATATACTTTTATATCTCAAATCCTGAGCTCTTGATTCCCTGTCTACTTTGGGAAATTGAGGATTTTTCTTTGATTTCAGGTTATAAGATAAATTCGGATAAAACTGAAATCCTTCCTCTAACAAAATTTTGTTTTAGATCATCGTTTGATATTACTGGTTTTCACTGGAATTCTTGCAAGATTAAATATTTAGGTATTTGGTTCACCTCATCCATTTAAAAGTCCATTGAAGTAAATATCTCAGATGCTTTAGAGAAAGCTGATAGATCGATTCTAGCATGGAATCCCTTATTTTTATCTTGGTGGGGTTGTCTTGACTCTATTAAAATGATGATTTCTCCTAACATTCTATATATCCTATCCATGATTCCGCTTCCTCTACCTGTTACTTTTTTTTACACAATTGGACTCCAGATTGTCTAAATTCATCGGAACAATAAGAAATCTAGAATTTCCCTTAGTCATCTTCGTCACTCTAAACAGGAGGGAGGAGTCTTTTTTCCTGATTTCAGATTGTATCACAAATCCTTTTGTTTGTGTTAAGCTTCTAGATGGATCTCCCTGTCAGGCTCTAGGTTTACTCCGTTATGGTTGGATATTGAATGTTCTTTTCTTTTGCCTTTTTCCCCTAGTGAGGTGGTATCCTTTTCTTATAATATTTTGCTTATCTCCTCCCCACTTCTTAAACATACTTGTGCTCTTCTGCGTTCTTACTATTTACCTCCATTTGTCTCTCATTCCTCTTTTCTGAACTCCCCTATTTGGCATAATTGTCTTATCACTATTAATAAAAAACCTTTATTTTGGAAATCCTGGTGACAAAGAAATGTAACGTGGGTCAAGGATTTATTCTCCAATGATACTCCACTTTCTTTTTCAAAATTCCAACTTCTATTTCATTGTCCCAATTCATTTATGCCTAAATATCTTCTTCTTATTAATATTATTATTGATGTACTTTTTTCCTTGCCTTCTCCTTCTTCTTCTACAGAATTACCCTTTTCTTTGTCCTCCTTTCTTACCTCGTATCCTAAGGCATCAAATATTTAGAAACTTTTTCAGTCTCCTGTTTTGACACGTCCTAAATCTAAAATTGAGTCTCAATGGGAATTGGATTTGGGATGTACCTGGACTGTTTCCTTTTGGAATAAGGTGTGGCATTGATCTTATAAAATATCTAGATCAGCTTCTACCACACAGTCACTTTTCTTTCTTTATCACAGACTTTATTTTACCCCTTCTACTATAGCAAAAGTTTCTGTATCCTTCACTTCAAACTGCTGGTCCTGCGATAGCCGAAAGGGAGATCTTATGCATATCCTTTTTTAATGTCCTCCCACTGTCTCTTATTGGAGAAAAGTTTGGTGTCAGCTTACCTCCATTTTTCATTTGTGATCCCAATTATCTCCCTTATTGCTTTTTCTAGGTAGTCTCTCTGCTGACATTGTTTCAGATGATGATAATTTAAAGTTGTTGGATCTCATGTTAGCTTTAGCCTTTTAGCAAATTACTCTTAATTGGAAAAAACCATCCAACATTTCCTATAAGGCTTGGTGGAATAATGTTTGCCACTACCATAGACTAGATATTGCTTTTGCCTCTTTATGCTGCCCTTCCATAAATAGAGATCTGTATTGGTTGCCTTTGACTGAGTATCTTAATGCTGTTGCTTGTAATTCTACTAATTGTACATTATCTGAGAATTTTAAGCTACCATGAATTCTTTATTTTCTCTGTTCTTGAGTGAATTTTAATTTAGCTTAACTTTATGCTTTATTGAATATTACTTTTTTCTTGTATTTAGCTTTTTAAGATTCAATGTATCTTTCTTATTGTAATTGGTCTTGTTCCATTTTCATTGTTTCTCCCCCGTTTTATACTTTTAAAATGTTAAACAGCTTTTACAATTCCTTTTAAAATTAAATCATTATTATTGTGACAGATATCTTGTATTGTTAGTAAGTGACCCATATGTATTTTGATTTTAATAAAGCGGATTTACCTTAAAAAAAAGAAATGCTGCAGTATTGCCCCCATATTTGGAAACTGCGCTTACAGGAATTGTACCATCTGGTAGGATTTTTACAATCACAAACTCAGAGTTATGGGGACGTTTGTTGCCATATTTATAGTCGGTCCTACTTTCATTAGTAATTAACAAATTCATACACACATTTTTTCCAACCATCAAAACATCAGAGGTGAAGAAGCAGCTGTATGTATATTTCCAGCATGAAAATGGAGGGGGAATACTATCATGAGGTTTCAGAGGAATGGAGCAAAATAATTTTCCATAGTGAAAAATAATTTCCCAGGTCCTTGATGATGTGTGGTGTAGGAGACCCCCAAGGGTCCAGGACACGTCTGGGAGGATGCATAGAAAGGTCTTGCCACCATCCAGTGGAATGAGTACAAGTGCTGGACTAACACTGTGAAGGTGCTTTCTGGAAGGAACTATTCCACTGTTTTCAGTACAGTGATATGGCACCAAGCCAGCGTGGTTTTCATTGGAATGTACTCCTGGAGGGTAGAGTCAGTGTCTAGGGTAATGTAACTATTTTTTTTTATTCTCACCAGAGCGAAGTTATTAGTATGAAAAATCATTTTCCTCCATTCCTCTGTAACCTCATGATGGTTTTCTCTCCCCTTTTTCATACTGGAAATATACCTACAGCTACTTCTTTTCTGTTATTCTTTAAAAAAAAAAAAAATTGTGTTGTACATCTCTGGAGAGCAGTTGATGAGGGAGCGAGCAGGAGATTTCTCTCACCTTAAAAAAATGGTTTTACTACCAAAGATTTAGAAAATTACACGGTTTTATTTGATTTGACAATGTGGCCCTTACCATGATCACACTTTCCTGAATTCATAAATAGCGTGTGTGATTTGTCTATAAAACCCTCGGGTTTCTGTCTTTAGTGGAATGCTTTCTCCTTATTTTCATTGGGGATTTGTTTACTATTTTCCTTGAGGACGAATTGCCATGCTCCCCGGTTGCACTTATACTTGCTATTGGGATGCTGTCAGTACTCTTTATGGCTTTGACACTTGAAATATTTACATAGTTCTGGCTCACTAGATATTATTAAGTTTTATGATTTTGCATTTATCTTTCTTCTGTATTTGAGCCTTCATGGCATTTCATGCATTTTTCTCTGTACCGCATTTCAACTATTCTGCAGTAAATTCATTTTTTGCTTTATTTTGGATCTAGAACTGAGGGTCATATTTACAAGAAAATGGCGCATCACTCGTGATGCACCACTTATCTTGGGGCCCCCTTGCGTCCCCTAATGCCACCATGGTAGCATCGTATTTACAATACGGTGCACCATGGTGCATTTTAGTGGCAATAGTGTCATTTTTTTTACGATATTGTAACGCTATACTGGATTAGCATAAAAAAATGATTCTAATCCAGTATAGTGTTAAGAGGCCCATTGAAATCAATGGGAGCCTCATTTTAATGCCTGCTTTAAACAGGCATTAAAAATGACGCTAGATGTGGTGCAATGGTAACTTGTAGGTTCCATTGTGCCATTTTTAGCGACCCTCTAATGAGGGAACGCCCCCCTTTGCATACTTCATACATATATTATGCATGATGTGGTTCAAAGGGTTTACAAGGTGGCACAAACCTACTTTGCACCACCTTGTAAATATGGCGCCATGATAGTGGCCCATCAGCGTCACATTTGCAACAAAAATGTTGCCACAAATGTGGCGCTAAGGGGCGCAAAGGCCTTGTAAATCTGGCCCTGAGGTTTTTTATACTTCCGATTTTTATTCTGTTTTACCCCGCTAAACTATGTATTCCTGATAGAGAGTGTAATCTCTAACAGCTAGATCAAACGGAGATCAGGGTGATCAAATATTGGGGTTCAGATTATTAGGGTTCAGCTCCCACAGACCTGTTAAGCATATTGCACTGTATTTTAAGCACAATCTGCCTGCATCAGATCATTTTCTGTGTAGTTTTGTGAGTACTATTTCATATAGCACAGGGCTAAAATGTTTGCTTACATAATATTGTGGTAGATTTCCTAACATCTGTGCACGTGATCGCGTGGTGCAGCACAATGTTGTACTGTTTTTTCAGGCCTTTATAATATATTACAAAGAAAAGCAATATATTGTTTTGCATTGTGCTATACGAGCACCACACAAACTTAAGTAAACCTATCCATAGTCTCAGTTTTAACACGGCATCTCACCCAGAGACCTACAAGAACCTCCATTCAGCTAGGGAAACACAAGGCCTTGCAGGTTTTTTCTCAGTATAGAAAAGCACTGAAAATAAATATGAAAGCATAAACCTATCAAACCTGATGCTGCCATAATGTTCAGTTTTAATACACGGTATACAGCAATTCATAAACAAATTGACTTGCGTATATGCAGAAAGAAGCAGTCGAGAGTCCTATTAAACCAAAACTAAACGTCTGCATGGTCCTATATCTGTTGAAAATATATTTTTTTATCTGCAGAAACAAATTAATTAATTATTTTATGTTGACAAGGAACAACTGTTTTCTAAAGCTAAACAGATTGAATAAAACAAATGATTTACTCAGTAATTAAGCGGTAGAATTTAGCATATTTGCTGTCTTCATTTTGGACCTTTAGGCTGTGTTTTCCGTGGGAGGGGGCACTTCAAGACATAAGGATTCCTAACGGAAAATCCAGATCTTAAATTAGTTTCATAACACCACTGACACTGCAGTAATTTAAAAATCCACACACCTGCTCTGTGAAATGCAGCAGGCCTTTTCTGCCTTCCATGAGTGTGAGAGCTTTGCTTTATGGCTTTTGACTGTGAAAAGACATGACATCCCACTGATCGGTCGTTTGACCTGAATGACACGTCTTCTTAAAGATCCATCTCAACATTATGGGTATGTGCGAAGTTTTGAAAACAATTGTCGTGCAATATGCAGTGATTACATGCAGCCTAACTTTCAACGCTTGTTGGTGGTGCATCCAAATGTAGGCACTCAGCACTCAAAACTGGACAAAGTCAAGAAACTTTGCCCGCCTACATCATGGGCTAAAATTCTCACCTTCACGACTAATCAAACATATTTAGCAACTTTGTGACTTTAGGAAGCAGAAAAGATTTTTCAGAAGTAAAATATTTTCACTTTTTTCCTGATTGTCGAGTCCTCTAAAACGATTATTTCAAATTTACAGGCATATTTATAGGATTTTGGCACATTGTAGTGCAGCAAGTCAAAGGGTCAGGAATGTGCTGTATCTATGGCATACGACACATTCTTGTCCTTTCACCCTGCTCTGCACCGTTTCAACAGCCCAGCGCCAACGCAGGCACCCTTGCACCATGGTGCAAGGGTGACTGCTTTATATGCAGGATTGCTTTTGTGCAGGAAGGGACACCTTTGGTACAAAACCAATCCTAGGAGGTATTATACTCTTTTTGTGTGTGCTGCATTCACAGCTAGAGGAAAAAACGAGGAGGAATAGTGATATTTCTCCTTGTTGTGCCTCCCCGGGGAGCCATAAAGTTTTGGCGCATTCCGAGGTTTACAAGTTCTTTTAAATATACAAATGTGTCAAAATTCATCAGATTTGCATGAGAACACCCAGGCAACACCTATAGAATGCCTTTCCAGGGCAGAGTAAGGCCCCATATTTTTTTAATGCACTCAAAGCCACGCAAAGTGGCATTGCATAACTTTAGAAATGTGACTTAAGGTTTGCATCACGCATGTACCACGTTGCATTTTTCTTATACATATTTATTACTAAATGTGCTATTATTTGATACTTTTATGGCTTGTTGAAAGTCGAATAAAGTCTGTTTGATGATGATGATGGTACAAGCATGATGCAAATCACTCAAAAATATGCCCTAGGGTGTGGAAAGAGAAGCCATTCCCTCATTTGCATGGGGCTAGACATCTATGTAAATGAACGAACACCTTGTAATGATTATGCTGACACAGAATGTGGGCTAGTGTTTCCCTTGATGCCAGCTGACCTGAGACCTAAACATTGCAGCCATACCCAACGTGTAGGCAACTTTCACATTTTACAGATGCAGTTTGAAACCTTTTCTCTCCGATTCAAAAAGTTCACCCTTATGTCAGGTATAATTTTAGCCTGGTGAAATGTGGGGTTGCTGAATAGTATAACAGTGCTCACTGGCAGATAATTTGAGACTCAGAACAGAGACACCAAAATTCCACTGGGCATGTATGTATTCAATTCTCCACGTTTTTTATTATGTATTCTTGCCTTGCCTATGTCATTGTTGTTATATGGGAAGATAGACATTCACACCTTGTGCACCATACTTCATCAGTAATTCCTCCCATATAACACTAGGAAACTTCATTGTGTTGTATTTTCTAGCATTTTTACTGCGCACCACCGCTACTACCCTGGATTGATTACAGTCAGACCTGTATGTGTTGTTGGAGAGGTGTGTGGTTGTATTATGGTCTGTGTGAGTACAGTTGGGTGTTGATCTGTGAGTCACTCCTACCTTGAAATTCTGCCTTGTGCCTAGACATGGAAAACCTACAATTAAAAGTCTTGGGTAACCTCTGACTAGGGGCCTCATTACAAGTTTGGCAGTCCATGGACCATCATGGCAGCAGTGGTGCTCCGACCGCCGTCGGATTGGCAGACAGACCTCCGTATTATGAGTCATGAATGCCTATGGAGCAAAGACCGCTACGATTGTGCCAGCACCAACAGGCAGTACAGACCACCGCTGTTCCGAGGCAGCACAAACAGGCCGGAAGAGACTGTGTTTCTGCTGGGCACATTATGAGGTTGCACACCGTCAATGTGACCGTGGTGGTCCAGCCACCACATCTCAGCAGGCAGAAATGGGGAGTATAAATGGAGACACTCGCTTGCAGGCAACGTTACTCATCCGGTGTCGCCATGGAGCCCATCACACCCATCCTGCTGCTGCTCATCAAAGATGCACAAAATCCACACCACGGTGGATGCAACCGCCCTTAAGTACACACACCCACCTGTGTCCTTACGCCGAACAACCGATTGTCGCGCTGTCCACTGCATCATATGGCGGTCACGTTATGGGCACCAAGTACATTTGTCATTGTGTTCTGTGTCAGAATCAATCACAAAGAAGGACGCATTCACAGTCACAAAACGCCCCGTTTAGGCAGGTCACTCACACTGCACCATCACACTACCCAAAAACACGTCTGCTCATCTCAGGCACAGGGACAATGAAGTGTACACAACATTTTGTCACACAACATCAACAACACAGCAACATCACCTTTACAAATACAGCTCACACACTGACATTGCACACATGCCATGGACTGTTGTCACATTCAACACACATATGTATATGTGTTATGGAACACAAACACAACTCCCATTAAAAAGCTCTGCAATTGACACACACATCACCCACATTGCAACACAATGGAAGGACAATGAGATGCACAATAGACAGAGAAACAAATATACAAAGCTCACTATGCAAATAATAACTGCACATTAGGGATGGGGGCATCAGGAGCACTCAGGGAAGGAGGGTGCACTGGGACACATATCACTTTGCACATGCCCCTTAAGCAACATTTGCACAGGAACGGGCCCTACATGTATCTCTGAAACAAATAATACTAGAGTCAAGTGGCATGTCTATCTGCACAACGTGGAGGTGCAAGTCAACAAATCAAATACAACTCCAACTGCATGGGACATACATCTACATGAAGTAGCTGCAAGGTACACACAGCAAAATGGACACATGCCCCATCAAATGCAAACAAAGGAGATACAATTGAACACACCCTATGTCTGCACAAACAAAGCTCAAGCTGCACACATTGAATGAATCTGTAATCCATATCAGGGGGGCAAGTCTAACACCATACATGTTCACATTGGACAACCCCCCCCAAAAAAATACTTACCATACCAAACAGAACACAATATTATGACACCACAATTGCATTAACACACACATATCCATACAGTCAACATTTCCTTTGTCCTGGATGACACCAGCACTGCCCACAAAGTCAGATAATACAAACAACAGAAAATGGATCAAGAAGCAGACTGAAACACACACACAACTGTAGGCAAACAATACAAGTTACCAAGGAAAAACATAAAGATAGAAAAGGAATAGCAGGACAAATGAATACCCCAAAAAACATCTGTTTGGGTTGATCTAACTGGAAGTTCCTCATAATTAAGGCCATTGACCAGTCCTTAAGCAATTGTCCATGCACATTACTGTGCTCTAACTTCACTCCTTTACTGCCAGGGAATCTCCACAGGAAGGGGCATCAAGTGGGCAGGCAGGCACCTCAGGGTTCATCTTAGGGGGTTGCGGATTTGCGATGGGTGGGTTTGGGAGGGTTGGACTGCTTCTTAGAAGGGGTGGGATTCATCTTGAGGAGGGAGTGGTATGGGTGCTTGCAGGGAGGACAGGTGTGGCAGGGGAGGACTTGTCTAAAAGATGGGTTGGGATGTGGGTGGGGGCCTCGTGGGTTAGGGACAGGGTGGAGGAAACAGGGGAAAGGGCAAGGTCAAACAAAAAACTTCATTAGGAATATGAGGACGGTCAGCTGAAGGGGGTGGGATTTGGAGGTTGAGGGAGTGGATGTCTACTGTGTCGGTGTGGATGCCTTGGGTGTGTGCGTATGCGAGGTATGCTCATGTGTTGGTGGTGTCCCTTGCATGTGTGAGTGTAGGCCCTTGTGTGTTTTGGAGGCTGGGAGGTGGAGGTGCTGGGTGAGGGAGTGGTGGATGTGTGTGTGCCTTTTGGGTTGGTGTCTGCGGGCAGGTTTGTAGTGGTGGATGTATGTGTGTCTGTTGGGGGGTGTCTGCAGGTATGGTGAATGTGGTGGATGTCTGTGTGCCTGTTGGGGTAGTGTCTGTGGGTATGGTGGGTGTGTCACTGACTGTTTTGGTGGTGCCTGTGGGTATGCTAGGTGTGGTGTGTGTTACGGTTGGGGTGACTGGGGAAGTGGGATGTGTGTGTTTATGTCTCTGTTGTGTGCTTGTGTCCCCGTGTGTTTTGGGATATTTGTGTTTATGTGTGCTGCTTTTGTGTGTTGAGGTTGGTGCATGCGGATCGGTCTGTGTGCTTGGGATAGGTGGGGGAATGGGGGATTTGAATTTGGGAAGAGGGAGGTGGAGGGGGAATGAATGGCTGCCATCAGTACAGAGGCTAGAGCCTGAAATTATCTCTGTAGGCCAGACGTCACACTATTAATGCCTTCCAGGAATGCATTTGTCTGGTGCAGTTGGTGGACAACCCCTAGATGGCATTCGCAATGGCTGTCTGACCCACAGAGATACTCCTCAGGAGGTCAATAGCCTCCTCACTGAGTGCAGCAGGGGGCAACAGGGGCTGGGGCAGAGGTGCCTGTGGCAAAGGAGATGCCCACCCTCTTGGGTCAGCGGGCACAGCCAACTGGGTGGGGAGCAACAGGGAGGGTGGCGATAGAACTGTGGGTGGCAGACAAAGATGGTACAGGAGTACATCCCGATGGGTCTGTCACCACTAGGGAGTGGCCACTGGATGTAGAATCCGATGATGACGAGGATGTAGATCCGGTCTCCCCTCTGGCACTCCCCTCACCCTTCAGGCCACTGGGTCCCTCTGTGTCAGTTTTGTTTTGACCCAAGGCCCCATAGCAGGATGCTTCCTCACTCGGCTGTGGCCTGTCTCCTTCGTTTCCCTGGGCTGATACTGCAAATACAAACAGAGATAGGGTCATCACATGTCCATAATCACACTTGAACAACAGTTGTGATTAGCAAACATTACCATGATGTCAAGCATACCCCAGCAACAAACTCCACCTAAGTGGCCCATACATGTACAATACCATATGCATGAATGTCATATGAACTGTCAACAGGTGCCCACAAGAAAATCAGGATCTTGGACAACTACAATTACATGGCTGAAGTTGGGCAATCACAGTAACTATTGAACATGTAGGCGACCACATCACCTTCAATGCTTTGCCTCATGGAGCATACATCACTTACCCATTGTTATACAATGGTAGGTCAGTGCCAACTGTGTTCTCACAGATACCACACAAAGTCATGCAGGCATCTATTTGTTGCATACACAATAACACAACTTTACAAAATTATGCTCCCAGAACATGCCATGTTACTGACAACAGTAAAATAGCCTGGAGAAGGTGACATGAAAATACTCTTGTCACACTGGAAACAGATCCACAATTCACAGGAGTCACGGAGGTAGTATTAATGTTACTCAGATATGCCACACATTTGGCATGGAAATGGACACTGTAAACAAAATGTGCAAAATGTCAGGGAGATATGTCTCTAAACTCTATAACATAATGAATCAGCATGTCCCAGGGAAATCACCACTATTGTCTGGCACCCCTTACAATGACATACTATGAGTGTATCAGTAGATGCCATTAGTCCTTTGGATGTTGGAGAGGCCCAGAGATTTGTAAGCACTTGTAGAAGGCCTTCAACATGTAGTTCAATTGGAAGCTACATCATTGTCTCCAGTTTGATCATGCAAAGCCAGATATCTGTGGATGAATGCTTGTAACCAAACACATGGGACTCCAACATAACTGCAAGCCACTCCATGATGCATGACAACAGTCAGATTACAAACCTTTCTCATTCCACATGTGCAAAGCACTTTGCCACATGATTCCACATCAATGGCATAGAAATGCACATTGCGGGTAAAGGCCTACCCGTCAAGTCCCTTATTGCTACTGCAGTTGAACATGCCAAATGACATGCCATGACAGTTAATAGTATGTGTCAGACAATAATTAAGGGCAACACACTCCTGTCTGCGGCCCAACATGAAATGTAGCCCCACTGTAAAGGTCCTATTCCACACACAAGTTGGCATGCACATATACCTGTAGACAATACATGAAACAGCAGTTTACAGATGTTTTTTTATAGAGAAAGGGACACATGCTGACATATAGGTACAAGAAATGTTGGCAACAGTGATGGCACATAAATCATGTCAATGGACATTCCCCACTTACCAAGGGAAGTTGATCTATAGCTGCACCTCCAGAAAATTTATGCACTGTCACATGCATGATGGCCATCTTCACATTACAGACAGTAGTGAAGCACCAACACTCATCATACACTGAAGACCAGTGGCCTCTGGGTGGCAGAGGCCAGTATACTCCTAACACCAGACACATGGCTGAGGACAGTATTGATGCATCACTACCTTTCTTTTGGCCTGTACCACTGAGAAGCAGTGGTTTGTTGCATAGAAATTACACCCACTACAACAACAAGCAGTATTTAATTGATCACTCTACACATCCATATGTTGTCCCTGGAGAGAAAATTGTTTTTGGATTGTACACAGTTGTGTTCTAGGTCCTTGGGCCAATAGGCAAAGCACATCAATATGCAACACGTCATGTCTACTGAAACAATCACATATCTATTGTGTTACACATGGCTCATCCCTAATCTTCAGGGGGAGATGTCAGAACCTAGCATGATCACTTGGCAGTGTGACAGCCAGGACTATGCCTTATACTCACCCCCTTGTAGCTGTTGTGCTGTCTTCAAACTTCCATCAAGGTCTGGGTAGGCCACCGCCAGAATGTGGGCCATCAGCGGGGTCATGGTCTGAAGGGCACCTCTCCCACATTGGGAGGACATTGCCTGCTAGACCTCAGAGATCTTCCAGGCCCAGCGTCCCAGGTCCTCCCACCTCTTGTGAAAGTGGGTGCTCCTCCAGCTGTGGACCCCAGGGTCCGCACCTTCTGGGCAATGGCTCTCCATAGCTTCTCCTTATGATGGGCGTTGACCTGCATGGATGCAAAAGACAAAATCAAGAGATTGCAATCACAACTTTTGGCACAAATGGTTGAGTCATACATATGTAAGAAACACTTTTCAATTTGTTAACACTCCACAAGTGTGACACACACAAGCCAATAAGTACAGGGGCATGGCTACAGACATATGTATGTGCATCTGCAGACTAATACACTACCCTGCTCACGACCTGCAATTACTAAGCAAACTTACTGACATCAGGTAGCCCCTGCTCCAGCAACCTGCACTGTAATGTGTGCCACAGTGAAACACCACTTACCTATGTTGCTTCTGAAGGGTAAACTCCTTAGGCCTTAATGGACCAACACATTCACTCTCTGTGAGATTGACTCACTGCATACAGTCCCTACAGGCAACTGCCATAGTACAAACTACAGCATTACACTTGAGTAACAATCAAGAGGCTGGCATGGTGGGTACAGAAAACGTCTTCCTTGTTAGTGTGTGGACATGTGGTCTAACAAATGCAGACTCATGACACTTCATGGGGTAGACTCTGTGGTATGTACCTGTACCACGAACAGTCCTTTGGACATATGTGTCTATCCTACAGAAATGGCATCCAACATACAAAGGAATGCATTGAACAGTGTTTGTTATGTGACCAAGCTACTGAGTCATATACCGTGCCCTCCCAGGAATCAACATGCTGTCTGGACTGTGGGACTGTTATTTGTGCAATAAGCCTGTAGAGGACAAATATGACCTGTGTGAAGGTGATCACAGGGCTATGGGAGTAAGGGACCTGTTATAAGTCAAAGACACACATTGACAATGATGCAAAATGCACATATGGACTAGAATGATTTACCTCTGTACCCATTCCTAATCGACTAGACGACTGAGACATTCAGGTGGGTTTTGCCAGTAGAATATCATATTAGCCACATGCCAGGATCTGCTGGGGTACAGGCAGTAGGCACAGTGCCACTGTTGCATAGCCATAGTGACTTTCCCACAGCCTGGACTAGGTCCCCTGCTGGGAGATACATTTGACAGGCCCTGGTCTTTGAAGGCTGAGCAGGCAGAGCCTTCACAACACTCCATTCCCATCACTTCCATGCATGATAGTAGATCATGTGGTCAACAGCAATATGGCATATGGTGTGTGTGGCAACCAGAGGGGCAGACTGAGTCATGATATGCCTTCCACACACAGTTTTGCAAGGCCAGATGTGGTTTGAAAGATCTGTGGCACTATACACATTGCTCACAATTCTCAAATGACTCATACAAGATGCATACACAACTCATGCTGTCATGCACATGCATGCTGTTCAACATTTGCAATAATCAGGGAGAAAGAGATGTCATTGGATGACCCTAATGCTTCCTTACCTAGTTATGTGCATCCAACACAAAGATGATCTAGGACCCCAAAAACCTCACAAAACACAATGTGACTGAACTTAGCATATGCTACTGGCCACCAAAACCTGCACATTGTACATCCCATTGGTGCCACACAGACTGCAACATCAGGCACACAAGAAGTCTAATTGGTACACAGGGGCACATTGTAGCCTGTGAGGATGTAAAGGATGGTGAAGTGCATATAAAATTGTGCACATGAGGTACTTACCCACTCTTCTGGTGAGCTACAGAGCTGTCCATACAGGGGTATGACCTCAGTAACAAGCCTCTCCAGCTCCTCTGGAGAGAAGGCAGGGTCCCTATCACCTGCTGGATGTGGCATGATTGCTTCCAGAGGTGGCACACAGTAGCTCATGTGGTGGAGGTGTTGCTCTCAATAGTGTCAGGAGTCAAGTTAGTAAATCTGCAGAACATGGCGGTCAGGTCCGCCACATACGCGGTCATCACCACCAGCGGACACAGCTATTGGTCAGCAACTGCCACTGGCAATGTTACCCTATGACTGTGTCCACTACAGTTGCAACCACCTACCACCATGACAACTTCCACTGGTGGTCGTGGGTGGATCCTAATGTCCACTGGAGTAGATCAGGCATCTGCCATTTTGGCAACCTGAAATACTATATTTGGCCTTATAAATAGCATCACACCTAAAAAACATGTTTTTTTACCTCACAAACATCTTTATCCTGTCTTGTCATGTAGGTCCTTCTACTCAACCACCATTGTAGTATTTTGCAGGGCACAGATGGCATGTAACAGCGGGGCACAGTCCACCACCACTGTCGGCGGTCATTTTGGCAGTCGGAATATTGTCACATTTTGAGGGGCAATTTTATTGCACATCTTTGAGTTTGGTCCAAATCCAGGTTGTGGACATGTGGAGAAAACCATGGGGGTCACATGTGAGCCTTGTGTAGTTGCCAGCTGTGATGTGTACTGGGTGCCATGTCTATACAGTCAGAAATGCTTTGTCACATGATGTCATTGACATGCTTCATGTATGTTGCAGTGAAGACACTGACTAATGTTGCAAATCATGTCTTGTCCCACATAGGTACCCTGAGTGAAGGAAGATGTGACAACCTCCAGTTTACCATCTCCTGCCAGACCTTCACACCATGGAACAACAGTACATTATCATGTACTACCACCTGGATAAGCAAACAATAGTGGACTTATGTTGTCAGTTGGAGGAAGATCTGATGCCAGCTATTAGTTATCTAACCAGCATACTATCCATTGTACACGTCATGCCAGTATTGCACTTCCTAGTCACAGGGTCCTTCCAACATACAGTGGCCCTGTTTACTGTTATGTCCCAACCTATGTTCAGTCTGGTGTTCAAGGATGTCCTCTCAGCAATGCTGAAACAACTTGACAACTGTATCAAGTTTCCCAGATGTGAGGATTTACCCCATGTGAAGGCTGACTTTTATGGATTCGCCCAACTCCCAAAATGTGGTGGGGCCACCATTGTTGGCACACATGTTGGCTTGGTGCCACCGCAGGCCAAAGAACAAGTTTATCATAACAGAAAGAACTTCCACTCCATCAACATGCAAGTTGTCTGTTTGGCAGATCTCTACATTTCACATGTCTGTGCCCGTTATCCGGGTTCAATCCATGATTTCTTCATAAAGCAGAACAGCACCATATCCCAGCTGATATCACAACTGTAGCCAGAGAGGCTCTGGCTGGTTGGTTCGTCACATCTGTCCTGATTGTATGTCTGTGCAATGTGAGGTGCTACAATCATGAACTGAGTGACTGTTGCACATATGTCCCATTCATTGTCAGGAGACTCCACATATTCATACCGTCCTTGGTTGTTGATGCCACTAAGGAATCCAACTATGCCAGGGGAAGTCTGCTTCAATGAAGCCCATGGAGGAGCCCTGCAGGTAGAGGAGCTGGCATTTGGGTTCCTGAAGGCCATATTTAGGTGTCTGGACAGGACTGGTGGTGTCCTCCTCTACTCACCAGGAAAAGTGTGTCAGATCACTGTGGCATACTGCATGCTCCACAGCATTGCCCCACGAAGGGAATATCCTATACATCCCAGAGGAGAGGGGGTCTGCAGTGCCACCCGGAGAGACTCCTGAAATGCCAAGGAAGGATGAAAATGGTGAAGAGGAAGGACCTGACTTGTCGGAAGATCTCATCAACAGCTACTTTTTATAAGTGCAAGTATGTCATGTGATGTAATGACTGTAACAGTGTAACGAACTGTAGTTGTGAGAATGTGTGGAATTGAGGGCCATATTTACAAGAAAGTGGCGCATCACTAGTGAAGAAGCACTTTTCTTGAAGCCACCTTGCATCTCCTAATGCCACCATGGTAGCACCGTATTTACGATATGGCACACCAGGGCGCATGTTAGGGGCAATAGCGTCATTTGTCTGACGCTATTGTATAGCTGTACTGGATTAGCGTAAAACAAATTACGCTAATCCAGTATAGTGTTAAATGCCCATTGAAATCAACAGGAGCCTTATTGTAACACCTGCTTTAAGCAGGCGTTAAAAACTACACTAGAAATGGCATAATTGAATCTTGTAGATTCCATTGTGCCATGTTTATCAACCATCTTATGAGGAAACCCCCTCTTTGCATACATCATGTATATATTATGCATGATGTGATGCAAAGGGTTTACAAGGTGACGTAAACCGAGTTTGCACCACCTTGTAAATATGGCACTATGATAGTGGCCTCTTAGCGTCACATTTGCGGCAAAAACTGTGCCTCATATGTGGCACTAAGGGGCAAAATGGCCTTGAAAATCTGTCCCTGAGTGTTTTAGAAACAGCAAGGGAGCTGATACTTGCAATATTCAGTCAAAGGCTGCTTGATGAGTTAGCTTTTGACATATCAATCCTTGATGATGTTGCTTTGTTTGTGTCAGTTTCCTTGAAATGTAATTTCATTCCCAGATGCTTGCTAAGTGATTTGTAAAATAGGTATGTTTTCAAATCTATACTCCTTGTCTTGTCATTGTACATGTACCTTCACCATGACATCCTCATGTGGGCCTTTCAGAGTTGTGACATTGGCAGGTATCTGATGCTGCTCTGACATAGAATGTGGACATGGATTGTTCCAGGTAATGAAGGTCACTGATTTTGGGCGTATGAGACCTGTGCCAAGACCGCTTGCACAGTGTTTGGGTGGAGGGTCAGAAGTGCACATTGGACTTGTTTTGTGTGCTGTGGTGGGCTGATTGCATCTCTTGTGTCATCATGTGGGCCTGAAATATGTAGTCATAGATTGCGACCAAGTCATTTTGCCTTCACATTGGCTTTTTATATGACCAGTATGTAGCTACAGATGTGTTTCATCATTGCAGGCCACAGTAACTGTGCAACAATACTGGCATATATTTGTGTCATGCGAATTGTATTATGATGGGCCTGTGATCAGGGACTGTTGTACTGCCATCTGTCTGTGTCTGGGATTATGTGATGTTGCATTACTTTGGTGTGGTATGTGATAAGGCTCAAGCTGGTGACATCATCTACTTTAATGTTTGTCTATTCTACAGGACAGTGTCTGAAAAATCCCTTCCTTCCGTGGTCTTGGGGCTGTTTCTTGGAATATGTACTTTGACTCAGTATGAGTCATACAATCATGTTTCAAAAAGTCCAGGCCCATAGTCTATGTGCTGTATATGAAATAAAATGTTGGGTGTGACCAGACACTTGTACTAAGGTGTTTGTGTGTAATTATTGAAATCCTGAGCATGACACCGTGTACCTGTAACATATCCCTCCTTGCACAAGTAGCTTGTGTCTTCATCATATGGTTTACATGGTCTTAGATCTCTACAAAGAAAAATGTGGAAAGTAAGCAAGCAGACAACGAGTTTGTGATGAGTGAAGTTATTACAATGCTAATGCGAAAATACATTTTGGACAGAAAGGAACAAAAAAATTAAAGTGAAGGGGTCAGTCATGGTGAATGAAATCATTAGAGTAGATGCCACATCACTGGGAGTCTAACGTCCAGAGTACTCCTCCCATTGGAACTGGTAGGTGGTTGAAGATCAGTCAACAAAGTGAATGTGCAGCACACACAGGAGGTCGTTTAGAAAGAGGTCACTTGCAAGCAGTTGTGCATGTCTTACCATCTGCATCTCCTGGATTCTTTGCTGGATGTCCCTGCTTGCCGGGGGGAGGTCTGCTCCTGCAGATGCAGGGATGTCTGGGTCTGGTTGTTCCTCTGACCGGGCCTCCCTTCCAGTGGCTGGCACCGACGTTGATGGGCCTGCTGTTGATGAGCCAAAGGAAGGAGAAAATTGGTTTTGAAAAGCCCTGCTCATGGCTTTGTGACTGTTCCTCAGCACCCCTGTTAGGGAGGCCATGTTGTTATTGTGGTCCTCCATCTGTTCTTGCATGTCCCTATGCATGTCCCTCTGTAGCTACTTGATTTCCCAGAGTTGGATCAAGACCTGGCCCATTACACCTTGGGACTCCTGATAGATCCCCAAGATGTGGCTGATGGTGTCCTGGCTAAGATCAGCCCCAGTGGCTTCACCCCGCTGGCCCACAGCTTCCCTCCGACAAACCATACCCCTGGGGGCCTGTGCCCTCACCACGGGGTGCCCCCTCCAACTGGGACTGGAAACTCATTGTCAGAAGTGTTTAGCTGAAACTCAGGATCCAGCACTAGGGGGCACAAGATGGTAGACACTATGCTCGGGAAACAGGTTGGTGGGGGTGGCCGCCTGTGACATTGAGGCAACCCAGGCTGGGAGGTGCTGATGTGGCCATAGTGAGACTCACTGTTAGTGCCTGACCAGGTTTGACCAGATGAGCCAGAACCATCCTCCAAGTATAGACATCCAGGAGTGTCCTCTTAACTGAGGGCTTCATCCGGGGGGTAGTGGAAATCTCTTCTGTGGCCTCTATGTGCCCAGTGGTAGCTCGACCTGGTCATGTGAAAGATATGTTACTGGTTGTATTGTGACATCTACCTCTAACAGTTTAGTGTTACATTAAGCGGAGGCCTTGTACATAGTTAATTTGCATTTTAATCCTATTGTGTCAAGTACCCATGGTATTGATTGCCTTGACATGACATTTGTGGAGCATGCCAGATCTTTTTGACTCGAGCAGCTGCTGAAATGTGCAGATCATTAGCACTTGGGAAACTGGCATCTTGCTACCAGTGCAGGCAAAACAGTGGCTAGGCAAGATATGTCTTTGGTCATTTTGGGGCCTAGGTGAGTCCCAGGAGTTTGTTGTATATGTAACCGAAGTCATTGTGTGGTCAGTGCAGTGTGAATGTGTCTGCTGCCAATACCATTCTGGTGATGCATCTTGGGGACTTAGGGATCATTGTTTTACACACTGGGCAAGGTGTCAGGCCTATTCTCAATAGTTTCTTTATGGGCTAGCAGGTCGAGACGGAGCTAGGTGGCCAGACACATTTCAGAGTTGAGCATAATCTGTATATTGGTCACTCTCAGGTGAGTAAATTTCAATTGAGAGTTAGCAAGCAAGGGTATTTGGACAAGTGACCACTGGTCTGGTGTTTGGAGTTAGAGAAACAGTGCCTCCTGCGAGCTGCAGTCATGTCACTCTCTATACTACACACACTTGACAAATGTTACCTTCCCAGGTGAGAACACTTCATTAGAGAGACCACTAATAGATGGATTTGGGCAAGTGAACACTGGGCTTTTGATTGGAGATACAGAAACAGGGCCTATTGGGCTTTACATTCCGGTCATGCCCTCTACTTCCCACCTCTATACAAATGGTATCCTTCTAGGTGAGTACACTTCAATTGAGAGTTAACATACATGGGTATTTGTGCAACACTGGGCTTGTGTTTGGAGTTAGAGAAACAGAGGCACCTGGCATTAGCAGTTATGTCACTCCCTCTACATCATGCACTTGATAGATGTCATTCCCCCAGGTGAGTACACTTCATTTGTGAGTTACAAAACAAGGGTTTTTGTAGAGGAGAACACTGGACTGATGGCTGGAGTGACAGTAACAGAGTCTTATAGGAGTTGCACTCATGTCACTCCCTGTACTATATACACAATACATATATTATCCCCCAGGTGAGTATACTTCATGTGTTAGTTACTAAACAGGAGTCCTAGCAGAAGAAGAGACTGGGCTGGTGAGTGGAGTGACAGTGATAGAGCTTCATGGTCCTAGCAGTCATGTCAGTCCCTCTACTACACACACAATGCAAATTGTATCCTCCCAGCTGAGTAAACATACATTGAGAGTTGCCAACAGGGGTATTTCTATGGGTAAACACTGTTCTGAAGATTGGAGTCAGAGAAACAGTACCTCCTGTGAGTTGCAGTCAGATTATTCGATCTACTTCACACACTTGACCCATGTTATCCCCCCAGGCAAGTAAACTTCATTTGGGAGTTGACAAACATGGGTCTTTGGACAAGGGAGAACTGGGCTGGTGGTTGGGGTTATATAAACAGTGCCTCCCAAGAGTTGCAGTCATGTCACTTTCTCTACTACACACACTATACAAATGTTATATGCCCAGGTGAGTATACTGCAATTGATAATTGTGAAACAGATGTATTTGGCATTTGATCACTGTGTTGGTGGTTGGAGTTAGAGAAACAGTGCCGCCTTTGAGTTGCAGCTAGGTCACTCTCTCTACTACACACACTTGACCAATGTTCTCCCCCAGGTGAGTACACTGCAATTGAGAGTTCACTAACAGATGTATTGTAGCATGTGACCACTGTGCTAGAGTTTGTGGTTACAGAAATAGTGCCTGCTGGGAGTTGGAGTCATGTCAGTAGCTGTACTACACACACTTGACAAATGTTACATCCCCAAGTGTGTAACCTTAAATTAATAGATAACAAACTGGGGTCTTTGGACAAGTGATCAATGGTCTGGTGTTTGGAGTGAGAGAAATGGTGCCTGCTGGGATTTTAAGTCATGTGCCACCTTCAGGGACCCATCACCTAGCACATCCAGACTGCCGTTGCAGGCAGTGTGTTTTGGTGCAGGTAAAAGTGGGACACAACATGACACACAGCCTGTGTGCCATGTTCCCTAACACTGCATGCAATATATGTAAGCCACACTTACCAAAGGCCCTACAACCCTAAGGCAGGGTGCATTTTATTATATGTGAGGGCATATCTGCAAGAGCAGGTATGCCCCTTCTATTTCTTTGATGATTCTTAGACATAGTTAGTGAACAAGGAAGCCATTTTAAGTACATGTGCTGGACACTGGTGACTACAGGTTTCCCAGCTACATGATGGCTTCACTGAAAATAGAGATGTTTGATATCAAACATCTGATATTAATAAACCCTCACTGATGCCAGTGATGGATTTATTATTACATGCACCCAGAGGGCATCTTGGAGGTGACCCCTGAAAACCTACCATCTACCCATGTGCATACTGACCAGTATCAGCCAGGCTGATACCACCAGACATAAGTCTGATCCCCCAAGAATCAGAGCCTTTGCTCTCAGGGTGATCATAAACCAAGCCTGCTGCTGCTAACAGGATGTCCTGCCACTCTGCATTCCAAGGCCTGAGGCTTCAAAGAAGCCCACCCCCCTTCGTATGCAGATCTGGCTTCACTAAAAAAAAAGATGCCGACCCCCCCCTGCCCAAGGGCCCATTTGGCACCAGGGCAGGTGGAAAATATAGGGCCTCATTACAAGTTTGGCAGTCTCAAGACCACCATATTGGCGATGGCAGTTGCACCACCAATATGCTGTTGGAGGAGACCGCCAAATTATGAACATGGAGGTATTCACCACAGAATACAGCCAATGCACAGCGGGCATTGCCACAGCTGTCTGGCTGCCACAGATGACAGCAGCCACCTGCAGGCTGGCGGAGACCATGTTTTTAACGGACAAATTACAAGGTTTCACACCACCAAGGTTATCTCCATGGGCGCACCACCACAGAAACCCAGGCAGAAAACGAACGACATAAAAGGAGATACTCACCTGCAGTAAGCCATTGTCATCTGAAGCCGCCATGGAAGCAGAACTCATGTCATCCTGCTGCTCCTACTCGTCCAGAAACTCCAGAATGACCACCGAAGATGACGACAATAAACGCAAGTACACACACTTACCAGTCACTGTTGTAAATTGCCAAAGTTCAGATGCACACACAGCATACCATTGGGAACGGGGGCGAGGGCAACACATGCACGTAAACTGACACGCACACTAGCAGACAACCATGTACACACCCACACATACACAGTACCCACACTACAGCCATCACACACACGCGTCA
This sequence comes from Pleurodeles waltl, assembly GCF_031143425.1. NCBI lineage: Eukaryota > Metazoa > Chordata > Amphibia > Caudata > Salamandridae > Pleurodeles > Pleurodeles waltl. The sequence continues at coordinate 321,927,133 of NC_090437.1, forward strand.
AAAACACACACTGACTTCCAGAAACACAGCACCGGCCCAGTCACACACAATAACCCACAATACCACAACATATCACAACTGCACCACAACCACTACACCATCAGTGCATTGGCAAGCACCCACAATCAACACTACCCAGTGACAAATCACACATATAACACAACGTACCATCAACAGGGAATGAACACACACAATCACACAACCATATAATGCAGCAATCAACATACACAGAAAACACACAGCACATCGTATCTGATATACCATGCACTAAATATGCACCCAGTCAAAGCACACAAAGCCACACAACAGTGCAACAAACACATGTCAACACAAACACCACTCAATACCATGACAACAACATGTCCCCAACATACACATGCTCAACATACAACACACACCCATCACTGGGGGACAAAAGCCCTGCACACAACCTCACACACTGCCCAGACAAAACAGGTATCACAAGCACCACGTACACACAAATACTCACACACAAACAATGTCAGCCATGAACAAATCTGTCCTAAAAAAAGAAATGCCAGACAAATATGTAACGTAAAAACCAACAACTGATTAGTCCACGGATCTATTAATCCTAAAATAGTAAATTAATGAAATGTCCAAGGCCTTAGGCCAGTCCAATTAGAAAATGTGCAACATGCACACAATGCACATCTGTGTGCCCTGAACTTGACTCATAACTGCCATTTAACCTCCACGGGTAGGGGCATAAAGGGGACAGGCAGGTACCTTAGGAATTATCGGGGTGGGGATTGAAAGGGGTGGACATAGGCTTTGGAGAGGCTCCTTTGGGATTGGGCTTGGGAGGGGGGTTAGATCCATGCTTAGGGACAGTTGGGTTCTCTTGGGAGGTGTAGTCTTCTAGGTGGGGGAGGGGCATAGGTACTTGCAGGGGGTAGGGGAGGCCTTGGAGGTGGAAGGGATGGGCCTGGGGAGGGAAACTGGGTGTTTAGGGGTCTCATGGGGGGCAGAGGAGTAGGGAAAAGGTCAAAACATGAAAGAAACACTTTTCTAGACACACAGGGACGGTCATCAGAAGGAAGTTTGGGTGTGGAGGGCGAGGGAGTGGTTGTCTGACGTGTATGTGTAGGTGTTGTGGGTGTGTGTTTGTGTGAGCTATGCTTGTGGGTGGTGGGTGTCTGTAGGGTGGGTGAGTGAGGGAGTTTATGTGTCTTGGGCTGAAAGGGGTGGAGGTGTTGGGGATGATGTGGTGGGTGGGTGACTGTCTGTTGAGGTAGTGACTGCAGATATGGTGGATGTGCTACATGTATGAGTGTCAGCGGTCATGGTGCCTGTGGGTCTGGTGACTGAAGTGCATGTCTGAGGGTCTGCTGCTGTACTGACTGTGGGTAGGATAGGTATAGTGGCTAGATCTGTAAATGTTGGTGTGGTGTCTGCAGGTGCGTCAAGTGTAGTGTCAGTGATGGTGGGGTGTCAGGACAGGTAGTGACTGTTGCTTTGTCTGCATCCGTATGTTGCTTGTGTGCATGCCTGTGGTGAGTCTTGTAGTGCCTATGTTTGTCTGAGGTACTCTTGGATGTTGAGGTGGATGCATGCCTGTCTGTCTGTGTGCTTTGGCTGAGTCTAGAAAGGTGGGTTTGGGTTTGAGAAGAGGAGGAGGGACGGAAGACAAAGGGTGACTGGCTGCCATCAGTGTGGAGGCCACAGCCTGAAAGGATCTCTTCAGGCCAGCCAGTGCACCCTGAAAGCCCTCCAGGAATGCATTACACTGTTGTATCTAAGTTGCCAATCCCTGGATGGCATTCATGATGGTCAACTGACCCACAGAGATTGACTTTAGGAGGTCAATAGCCTCCTCACTGAGAGCAGCAGGACTGACAGGGGCAGAGGTGCCTGCGGCAAAGGAGACACCCTCTTGGGTGAGTGGGCATGGCCAACTGGGTGGGGAGCCAAAGAGAGGGTGGTGGTAGTAAAGGGGGCAGCAGACTTAGATGGTGCTGGGTCTGCCACCGCCATTGAGTGTCCACTGGAGGAGATGAAGAACTGGGTCCTGTCTTCCCCATGGCAGTTCCTTTGCCCTCTGGGCTGCTGGGTCCTCGGTGTTGGTGGTATCATGACTTAGCCCCCTGTGGCCAGAAGCTTCCCCACTCGGCTGTGCCCCGTCTCCTTCATCTGCTGATACTGAGAAGCAGAGAGAGAGGTAAGATCATCACATTCTTAACATACACATACATTACATCATACACAATGGTAACATCACATTTATGTGTAAAACAACCCCATGTAGAAAGCATTTTGACCCAACATCATGTCACCACAACATACTTTTCAAAACACTATTGGAAAACAATTTCACACACAACATAAGCCAACTATCAGACCACTACATTATTATCCTATCAGTAAAGCTATCACACAAACTATACCAACTATACCTGCACAGGATGATTGGTCAACATTAACAGTGTGTCCCTATACAGAGCATCACTGAGAAACAACATTCCATCAATGGGAATTAGTGTTGAATTTGATATAGCATTTATACATATACCAAATTTACACTTGTCAGTCCATTACCAGATGTAATGTCCTATGAAAGTTATCTCATCACATTCCAATTACAAAACAGCATGTTGCTTAGTAATCACATACATAACTTGTAACTGTGTCTATAACATTCACAAAGGCAAAAAGCACAGATGCACCTACTCCATTTGGCATATCCAAAGTTGGAGTATACTAGATTTCAAATCCATTTCAACAAAACGTATCAAAAGTGTGTATACTAAGGTTGATTCAGTAAGCAAAGTATGTACAGCAATAGGGGCCCGCTCAGCACACAGGAATTACCCACAGACAACCCCAGGGACCATACCAACACCTTCAATGCAATGGATATCTGTCATGTGCATGAAGGCCACATACAGTTCTACTGATACTGATGATTATCAACCTCACATCAACAAGATCAAAATCCCAACATCACAATCAGCACTTCAAACATGAGCAACCTTACATCTTTGAAGTAAAGTTACATGGACACAAGCAACCTCTTCAGAGATCATGATTGATACATACACCTAGAGTCCAGCAAATTGACTAATAACATATACTATTCCACCAACATGTGAATGTCAACTACAAAACCAGCAACACAATGACATCAGTGCAAATTAAGCTTAGCCGTACTAACATCCATCTAAACCGGTTCAGAATAGCTAAAGTAAGTATGCCAAACTTGGATCAGAAATCTTGAAAATGGTAGGAATTACCAATGTACATGTGATGTTTGCAAAAAACAGTGTATATTGTACCATATAGTAGATGCCCTGCCCAATGTAGCAGGCCCACAGTGCACTAGCTAAGTGAATAGCATGCTAGCCACTTACCTTCACAATACCATGTATACGGAACTAATAGTCTGAACTCACAATTCACTTATATGTCTTGCACTAGGAATGTAGAAATACCACCATGCTTTTCATCATGTAGGATGGCCACCCTGATTTTACATCAAAGTTTTCCAATGTACAGTCCACCCTTAACAATGGGGATACCTCCTCACACCTCTAAATAAGTGTAGCAAGTATGCCACGTGAAATTTTAGATTGAGATAACAACCCCACATGAACTTCACATCTAGTTCACAACTAATGAATAGTTGGCCTGTGTCTCACCTTTCAGACCCTATGTTGTACATAGAGCTAGATCCAGTGGAATAGGAATGGAGGGAGACCAAAGACCTGAACAACGTACCAACAGGATATCTGGAGTATGGATTAGGTGGTATGGATGACCCCAAGTTATATTTAGAGCAGTATAGTGGTAAACATATGACACTGTCACATATGCATCACCACATGCTTCAATATAAAATTGCTCAGATTGCTGAGTTTTATGTCCCTACACCCAATAGAATCTCCACACCTGTATGTAAATTTTATAACCTGTACACCTAGGTATACCTAGGGACCCTTGGTCTTTAACACTTACCACATTGTCACAGCTTAAATACTTACACATTGTACACTGAACTGGCAGAGGGATTATGTGTTGTCAGTACTTACCTCCTTGTGGTTGCTGTGATGCACTTAAATACCCATCCAACTGAGGGTAGGCCACTGCCAAAATGCAGGCCATTAGAGGGGTCAAGGTCTGACAGACAGGCACCCTTCCCTTGTTGGGAAGACATCCCCAGCTGGGCCTCTGCAGTCTTCTGGGCCCAGCATCTCAGGTCCTCCCACCGCTTTCTACAGTGGGTGCTCCACTGGCTATGGACCCCCAGGGTCCACACTTGTTTGGCGATGGCATGCCACAGTCCGTTCTTTTGATGGGCGTTGACAAGCATGGATGACACAGACAAAAGGAGAAAGTTATGTCCACATGCACCATCCCAACATAAGTGGTCAGAGCACTTCAGTCACTGTAAGTAGCAACCACACCTTTCCTCTCAGTCAAAACTCATTCATAATTTACCATCTGCAGGTAGCCCATGTGTGAAGTGGAGTCTTCCAAACAACATGCATGAACAGTACCTGGTATTGGCTGGACACTGACCAGGCCACATGATTGCCCATGACATGGTATGTCTCAATGCACATTTCTCACACGTTATTGTTGCACATGCTGCATATATATGTTGCATATAATGGAAGTTAGAGTACACACTAGTTACCATGCATCACTCCTGTATGTCTGCTATGCACGTCTACACATTTCCATACACTCAGACATGATTATCCTTTCCCTCACTACCTCACATTGCATGTTCACCATCATACACTCCACCATTCACACATTGGCATACCATTGGACTCACCTGCTCCTCTGGTGCACCATATAGCTGTTCATACAGAGGTAGGACCTCATCCATGAGCTTGTCCAGCTCTTCTGAAGTGAAGGCTGGGGCCCTATCACCTGCAGGACATGGCATGATACCTCCCAGAGGCAGTATGCAGCAGCTCAGGTAGTGGAGGTCTTGATGGCAGCAGTGTCAGGAGTCAAGTGAGCAATATTGCAGAAGATGTTGGTCACGTCTGCCACGTACGTGACTGTCACCCCCGGCTGACATCACCAAAGGCAGCAATGTGTTCCAAAGGCAATGTCTACCACGGTTGTGACCACCTACTGCCGGCGGAGTTAGGTCACTTACTCATGTCCAGTACAGTAAGTCAGACAGCTGCCATTTTGAAGTAATTATATGTATGGAAAGTAATGGAATCTGCATCATTGATGATTCTCTATATTATGTGAACTATTAGTAAGAGCTGCCTTCACGTTTAGTGGTCTAATTGTGCATGTGAGTAGTTAAGTCTGGGTTACAGAGGAATTGGTGGCAATCAAAATGATAACCTATTCTCAACATCCTATGTGCGACGACAATGGAGTATAGCTGCACAAAAATATGTTTATGACATCTATTTGAACATATTCATTATGCGTACATTGAAAAAGGCACCTACAATCTAAATTCTTCTCACATAGTTACCCTGGCATGAAGAGAGGAAGGAAATCTCCCATGTACCACCCACTAGTAGACCGTGACCCCATGGAGGAGAGACACATTATACAGATCAATCACCTGAATTGACATACAGACATGGATCTTTGTGATCAGCTGGAGCCAGATCTGATGCCTGTCATTCGCAATCCCAATAGCATACCTCCCATTGTTCAAGTCATGTCAGTGCTACACTTCCTGGCCACTGGGTCCTTTCAAAATACAGTGGCCCTAATTGGAGGGATGTCTCAGCCCTTGTTCAGTCTACTTTTGAAAGCTGTACTGGGTGGATTGTAGAAACACCTGGACAGCTACATCAGGTTTCCCCAGTGTGCAGATTTGGCAGAATTTTATGCTTTGGGACACATTCCACACGTGGCTGGAGCCACAGATGGCACTCATGTAGCCATGGGTCCCCCCAGTGCCAATAAACAGTAATACAGGAACAGGAAAAAGTACCACTCTTTCAGCGTCCAAGTGGTGTTTTTGGCAGATCAGTACAAATCACAAGTCTGTGCAACATATCCAGGATCAGTCAATAATTCCTTCTTCATGCGGAACAGCAATATCCCACTGCTGATGATGCAAATCTACACAGAGAGGGCATGGCTGCTTGGTAAGTCACATTTGACAAGTGTGTTTGCAAAGTTTATCTTGTGCTATCACAAATGTGCATGTCCAAGATATATGTTTGTGTTGTAACTATTCCTTACAGGGGACTCTGGCTATCCAAACCATCCTTGGTTGTTGACACCAGTGAGGTATCCAACCATGCCAGGAGAAATCCACTACAATGTGCCCCACGGAAGGACAAGGTGAAGTTTGGTCTCCTGAAGGCAAGATTTCACTGCCTGGACGTATTTGGAGGAGCCCTCCTCTACTCGCCCAAAAGGTATGTCAAATAAATGTTGAATGCTGCATGCTCCACAACCTTGCCCTGAGACATCAGATACCTTTCATATGAGATGAGGGGGAGCCAGCAGAACCTGTGGGTGGAAATGCAGATTTGCCAAGTGAGGATGAGCCAGATGGAGAGGAAGATCTCATCAATCAGTGCTTCAACTGACTCAAGGTATGTGATGTCTTCCTAATAGTGTGATTTCATGTTGTAACCTACAAATTATGGCTTGCATGTCACCTCCTATTTACCATCATCTGTGTGGTCTTAGCTCCAGTGCCAATGCCAATGAGTCAGGTATGCAGGCAGATTGTAAGTTAGTATTGTGTACAGTACATTGTGGCACACAGGGGGTCATTCCAACCCTGGCGGTCGGTGGTAAAGCGGCGGCCAACCCGCCAACAGGCAGGCGGTCAAAAAAATTGAATTCTGACCCTGGCGGAAACCGCCAACACAGACCGCCACTTTAACACTCCGACTGCCACGGCGGGACAAACAAACAGCGCGGCGGTCACCGCCAACAGATAGGCGGGAGACAATGCACCGCCCACCCTATCACAACTCACCAATCCGCCACCTTTTCCGGGGCGGGAGCCCCGCCGATAAAAACACGGCGGAAACAGACTACGAACGGGAAAACGCTCACCTCTACACACTCCACGAGGAATCTGGACAGCATGGAACCAGAACTACACATCCTACCAGCTATTGTCTCCCTGCTCCTCTACCAGGAGCACGAACGCCGGTGCAGAAGACAATGGTGAGTACTGCACCTACGACACAGGGGAGGGGGGAGGAGAAAAGATTACGGGCACACACATACGCGACACACCCACCCTCACCCACAACTACCTACATATCAATGCAGAGCAACAACTCAGAGTGACACCCCCTAAACCCCCCGGAAGAATGCAAAGACAAAATAAAATGATCATGAAATTCAAATATATTGTAAGGCTAAGTAAAAAAAAAATTCCAACATCTATAACTATATACACATATGTAAATTGTCCTGTCCAAATTGGGTTTCAGTCATTGTACGTGGGCCAATGGGCCTCAACACATGGGCAAAGCCCACACAGGAGACCCGAATCCATTGGAGAAAACACTGCAGGGGCATCAGATAGAAAAACTACAGGCACCTCAGGGGGAAGGGAAGGGGAGGCACCTCAGCCACATGAGTCCACGACGCCAGATCCACGAGGGGGCTCCATGCCCACTGTCCCATCCTGGGGAGTGCAAAGCCACAGTCTCACAAGTCTCTACAGTGGGTGGCTTGCCCACTGTTAAATCCTGGGGAGTGCAAAGCCACAGTCTCACAAGTCTCTACAGTGGGTGGCTTGCCCACTGTGCCATCCTGGGGAGTGCAAAGCCACAGTCTCACAAGTCTCTACAGTGGGTGGCTTGCCCACTGTTACATCCTGGGGAGTGCAAAGCCACAGTCTCTCAAGTGGATTACAGACTCCACTGGTACTGGAGGAGGCATGGTGCCCAGAGTGCATCGTGCAGCCCTGCTCGACACAGATCCGGGCCTGCCCCTTCTGCCAATGGGCCAGCGGTGCTTGACTTGAAGAGCCCAGCGGAGCGGTGCTTGAGATGAAGGGCCCAGCGGAGCGGTGCTTGAGATGAAGGGCCTAGCGGAGCGGTGCAGAGATGAAGGGCCCAGCGGAGCGGTGCAGAGATGAAGGGCCCAGCGGAGCGGTGCTTGAGACGGAAGTACACAGCGGAGCGGTGCTTGAGATGAAGGGCCCAGTGGAGCGGTGCAGAGATGAAGGGCCCAGCGAAGCGGTGCAGAGATGAAGGGCCCAGCGGAGCGGTGCAGAGATGAAGGGCCCAGCGGAGCGGTGCTTGAGACGGCGGTGCCCAGCGGAGCGGTGCTTGAGATGAAGGGCCCAGCGGAGCGGTGCTTGAGATGAAGGGCCCAGCGGAGCGGTGCTTGAGATGAAGGGCCCAGCGGAGCGGTGCAGAGATGAAGGGCCCAGTGGAGCGGTGCTTGTCTTGAAGGGCCCTGTTCAGCGGTTCTTGAGACGGCGGTGCCCTGTTCAGCGGTGCTTGTCTTGAAGGGCCCTGTTCAGCGGTGCTTGTCTTGAAGGGCTCTGTTCAGCGGTGCTTGTCTTGAAGGACCCTGTTCAGCGGTGCCTGTCTTGAAGGACCCTGTTCAGCGGTTCTTGAGACGGCGGTGCCCTGTTCAGCGGTGCTTGTCTTGAAGGGCCCTGTTCAGCGGTGCTTGTCTTGAAGGGCCCTGTTCAGCGGTTCTTGAGACGGTGGTGCCCTGTTCAGCGGTGCTTGTCTTGAAGGGCCCGGTTCAGCGGTGCCTGTCTTGAAGGGCCCTGTTCAGCGGTGCCTGTCTTGAAGGGCCCTGTTCAGCGGTTCTTGAGACGGCGGTGCCCTGTTCAGCGGTGCTTGTCTTGAAGGGCCCTTTTCAGCGGTGCCTGTCTTGAAGGGCCCTGTTCAGCGGTTCTTGAGACGGCGGTGCCCTGTTCAGCTGTGCTTGTCTTGAAGGACCCTGTTCAGCGGTGCTTGTCTTGAAGGGCCCTGTTCAGCGGTTCTTGAGACGGCGGTGCCCTGTTCAGCGGTGCTTGTCTTGAAGGGCCCTGTTCAGCGGTGCTTGTCTTGAAGGGCCCTGTTCAGCGGTGCTTGTCTTGAAGGGCCCTGTTCAGCGGTGGCTGTCTTGAAGGGCCCTGTTCAGCGGTTCTTGAGACGGCGGTGCCCTGTTCAGCGGTGCTTGTCTTGAAGGGCCCTGTTCAGCGGTTCTTGAGACGGCAGTGCCCTGTTCAGCGGTGCTTGTCTTGAAGGGCCCTGTTCAGCGGTGCTTGTCTTGAAGGGCCCTGTTCAGCGGTTCTTGAGACGGTGGTGCCCTGTTCAGCGGTGCTTGTCTTGAAGGGCCCGGTTTAGCGGTGCTTGTCTTGAAGGGCCCTGTTCAGCGGTGCCTGTCTTGAAGGGTCCTGTTCAGCGGTTCTTGAGACGGCGGTGCCCTGTTCAGCGGTGCTTGTCTTGAAGGGCCCTTTTCAGCGGTGCCTGTCTTGAAGGGCCCTGTTCAGCGGTTCTTGAGACGGCGGCGCCCTGTTCAGCTGTGCTTGTCTTGAAGGACCCTTTTCAGCGGTGCCTTTCTTGAAGGGCCCTGTTCAGCGGTTCTTGAGACGGCGGTGCCCTGTTCAGCGGTGCTTGTCTTGAAGGGCCCTGTTCAGCGGTGCTTGTCTTGAAGGGCCCTGTTCAGCTGTGCTTGTCTTGAAGGGCCCTGTTCAGCGGTGCCCTGTCTTGAAGGGCCCTGTTCAGCGGTTCTTGAGACGGCGGTGCCCTGTTCAGCGGTGCTTGTCTTGAAGGGCCCTGTTCAGCGGTTCTTGAGACGGCGGTGCCCTGTTCAGCGGTGCTTGTCTTGAAGGGCTAGGTTCAGCGGTGCTTGTCTTGAAGGGCCCTGTTCTGCGGTGCCTGTCTTGAAGGGCCCTGTTCAGCGGTTCTTGTGATGGCGGTGCCCTGTTCAGCGGTGCTTGTCTTGAAGGGCCCTGTTCAGCGGTGCCTGTCTTGAAGGGCCCTGTTCAGCGGTTCTTGAGACGGCGGTGCCCTGTTCAGCGGTGCTTGTCTTGAAGGGCCCTGTTCAGCGGTGCTTGTCTTGAAGGGCCCTGTTCAGCGGTTCTTGAGACGGCGGTGCCCTGTTCATCGGTGCTTGTCTTGAAGGGCCCGGTTCAGCGGTGCTTGTCTTGAAGGGCCCTGTTCAGCGGTGCCTGTCTTGAAGGGCCCTGTTCAGCGGTTCTTGAGACGGCGGTGCCCTGTTCAGCGGCGCTTGTCTTGTAGGGCCCTGTTCAGCGGTTCTTGAGACGGCGGTGCCCTGTTCAGCGGTGCTTGTCTTGAAGGGCCCGGTTCAGCGGTGCTTGTCTTGAAGGGCCCTGTTCAGCGGTGCCTGTCTTGAAGGGCCCTGTTCAGCGGTTCTTGAGACGGCGGTGCCCTGTTCAGCGGTGCTTGTCTTGAAGGGCCCTGTTCAGCGGTGCTTGTCTTTAAGGGCCCTGTTCAGCAGTGCCTATCTTGAAGGGCCCTGTTCAGCGGTTCTTGAGACGGCAGTGCCCTGTTCAGCGGTGCTTGTCTTGAAGGGCCCTGTTTAGCGGTGCTTGTCTTGAAGGGCCCTGTTCAGCGGTTCTTGAGACGGCGGTGCCCTGTTCAGCTGTGCTTGTCTTGAAGGGCCCTGTTCAGCGGTGCTTGTCTTGAAGGGCCCTGTTCAGCGGTTCTTGACATGTGTCTCCAGGGCACCATATCCGGCCAATATATGGAGTTCACTCGCCATCCGACTTCTCGCTTGCGGGGCCCTCCTGTGCTGGAGTCCCGGGCCTGTGGGTGTCCTCCTTCACACCCGGAATGGGGCTGGTGGGGCCCTCCTGGGCAGCTCGCCTGCTGCCGGACTTGTCGGCCGTGCTGCCCTTGCCATCCTTCCGTGATTCTCTGTGGCCCTTGCCTCCCTTTGTAGATGTGCCAGGTGGCACCCCACTTCCTGACGGTGCCAGGGTAGTGCCTTTGGAGGCTGCCGTCTCTGGCCTCTCACGCCGGGCCTTGCCTTTCTTGGTTTTCTTCCCAGGGGGTGGGCTGGCTGTCCCTTTACTGCTGGCCGATGTAGCTGCCCTTGAAGGTGGTGGACTCCAATATCCTTGTACTATGGTCCTTGTAGGTCCAGGGGTTGTGGTGGCTGAGGTGCTGATTGGACTCTTACGAGATGGAGGGGGTGGGTCAGGTGATGGAAAGAGGTTATTTTTGGACAGGAAAAACTTTTTAGGAGCAGTGGGAAGGGTAGGTGCAGTCGGTATGGGAGTGGAGGAAGAGGATGTGGTTGTAGGAGAGTCAAGTGTGGTGTCTTTGGGTGCAGGTGCTTGTGACGGAGGCTGTCGTGAGGTGGATGGCTGTTGGGTGGGTGGCTGCCTGCGTTTGTGTGGTTTGGAAGAGGGGGTGACAGACACACTGGGAGAGGACACAGGAGACGTGTAAATGGCAGTGGGGGTGGTGACTGCACGTGTGCGGAGTGTTCTGGTGGGTGTGCTGGTGATGGACGTAGTGGCTGATGATGTTGTGCATGCAAGAGTGAGTGGAGACGTCACAGGGAGGGAGGAGGGAGACGAGGAGGAGGGGGACACAGAGGAGGCAGTGGCTGTTGGTATGTCTGCATGTAGCTGTTGCTTGTGTGAATGCTTGTGTCATGTGTGGTGCTTATGTCTGGATGAGTTGCCCTTGGGTGTTGAGGTGTGTGCAGGCTGGTCTGTAGGTGTGTCTGGGATAGGCAGAGGAACAGGGGAGTGGGACTGGGTGGAGGAACTTGGAGGAGGGAGGCAGGAGGCAGGGACAATGGCTGCCGTCAGTGCTGAGGCCAGAGCGTTGAACGATCGCTGATTGGCAGCCTGACCCGAATGAATGCCCTCCAGGTATGCATTGCTCCGGTGCACCTCCCTTTCTACCCCCTGGATGGCATTCAAAAGGGTAGACTGCCCAACAATGAGCGTCCTGAGGAGGTCAATGACCTCCTCACTGAGGGCAGCAGGGGTAACTGGGGCAGGGCCTGAGGTGCCTGGGGCGAAGGAGATGCCCGCCTTCGTGTGCGAGCGAGCACGGTGCGAACGCTGAGGGACTGCTTGGAGGGCGGAGCTGGTGCGCTGGGTGGCAGCTGTACCTGTTGTTGCGGTGGGCACGGATGTTGCTGCCACCACAAGGGAGCTCCCTTCCGAGGACGTGTCTGTGTCGCTGATGTCTCCACGTGTCCCCGTTGTGGAGCTCCCCTCGCCCTCCGTCTCACTGGTGAACTCCGAGTCGGTTGCATGGCCCTCCAGGGCCATGTGAGATGCAGCTCCCTCGTGCACCGATGCCACTTCTCCTCCGCTGATGAGGAAGAGCAGCAAAAAAGGGGGGGGGGAAATAAAGACATGTTGAGTGCATGCATTGGTAACACAGTTGGCGGAGAGGACAGACACAGAAGCCCCCTGCACTACGCCGCGCACTTGGGGTACACTACTCAATCATTGGGACTTGGCCACAAGCCTATGGACGACAACTGCACACATAGGTGACACAGGGCCATGGATAGCTGTACTTGGCACCCTACAGAGGTGGGGGGCGGGGGCACAGGGCCATGCCTTACGGAGGGGCCTAGCCTACAGAAATCGCCCTGGCCTAGGGATACCCACAGCCCTCCTCCCCCACCCAGACACCTCCACTGCGCGCTAAGATAGCAGAATGTGCTGGTACTCACCCCCTTGTGTCTGCTGTGATGTCCTCACGCGCCCATCCAAATCTGGGTAGGCCATCGCCAGTATCCAAGACATCAGGGTGGTCAATTGACGAGTGGCACCCCTCCTACGTTGGGAAGCCATCTTCAGCAGAGCCTCCGCGGTCTTCCTGCTCCCACGGCAGATGTCCTCCCACCTCTTGCGGCAGTGGGTGCCCCGTCTGTTGTGGACCCCCAGGGTCCGGACGTCCTTGGCGATGGCACGCCAAATGTCGATTTTCTGATGGGCGCTGACCTATGTGACATGTACAGGGGGAGAAATAACATTATTATAATTTTCTGCATGCTCGATGTGAGTGGCCCCCCATCCCCACCCTTGCCATGTGGCACATGCTCTCATCCGTCGTTTGATGCATGCCTCAATCGCTTCCCTCCCCACCATCTTTCATCCACCCGACTCAACACAGTCATTGCCCCCAAAGCATGCTCCCAGTGTACTTACCTGTTGGTCTGGAGGACCGTAGAGTAGCGCATACTGGGGGAGGACCCCATCCACGAGTTTCTCCAATTCTTCAGAAGTGAAGGCAGGGGCCCTTTCCCCAGTCGCAGCAGCCATTGTATCTTCCAGACCAAGGTCACAGCAGCACTTGCAGTATAGGTCCTCTCCTGTGGATGATCATGTCTCGAGTGATTAAGCAGATAGAAAATGGCGGTCACGTCCGCGGCGGTGCGTACCGCGGCGGTGCGTCCCGCGACCGCCGGGGCACTTCATCATTGGCTCCTGAAACGCATAGGGTTCAATGTTAACCAATGCGGCTTTGCGCCGGGGTCTTTGACCGCCTACCGCCACGGTGTGCCACGCCAGCGCATTGACCTCACATCCCATTGTCGCACTTCACAGGTTAGGCAGCCGCCATTTCAAGGGCCCACATGGCTTAATTTCTACTGCGTCACACATGCCTAGGCCTTGCATCGACACTCATACAAGCCATTCAATGCATAGAGAATCGTGTACTGTGCAAGCTGTGGGAACGTACCTGTGGGTTGATTGACTCTGTGCTCGCTGTTGTCCTTCCTAGGCACCGTCCGCTGGGACTTGCGAGGAGATGGAGGAATGTTCCCGTGTACAGACCGCTGGTGGACCTGTCGACAATGGAGGAACGACTGGTCATTCTGACATACAGGCTTGACCGAGCCACTATACAGGAACTGTGTGCCCAGCTGGAGGCAGACCTGATGTCACCCATCCGCCAACCCACAGGGATCCCCCCTCTAGTGTAGGTGCTGTCAGTACTCCATTTTTTGGCAAGTGGGTCATTTCAAACAACAGTGGCCATCTCATCAGGGATGTCTCAGCCTATGTTTTCCAAGGTGTTGTCCAGAGTGTTGTCTGCCCTGCTCAAACACATGCGGAGATACATCGTTTTCCCTGAGGTGGGGTATTTGCCTACAGTGAAGGGTGATTTCTATGCCCTTGGACATATTCCCAACATCATTGGTGCCATTGATGGGGCACATGTGGCTTTGGTACCCCCCAGTGAAAGTGAACAGGTGTACAGGAACAGAAAAAGTTATCATCCATGAATGTCCAGGTGGTCTGTTTGGCTGACCAGTACATCTCCCATGTAAATGCCAAGTTCCCTGGGTCAGTGCATGACGCGTACATCATGCGAAATAGCAGCATCCCTTATGTGATGGAACAACTACAGAGACACCGTGTGTGGCTAATTGGTGACTCAGGTTACCCCAACCTGTCGTGGTTACTGACCCCAGTGAGGAATCCCAGGACAAGGGCAGAGGAACGTTACAATGAGGCCCATGGGCGAACTAGGAGGGTTATAGAAAGAACCTTCGGCCTCCTGAAGGCCAGGTTTAGGTGCCTGCATATGACAGGTGGATCCCTAATGTACTCACCAAAGAAGGTGTGCCAGATCATCGTGGCCTGCTGTATGCTTCACAATCTGGCTTTGCGACGCCAGGTGCCTTTTCTGCAGGAGGATGGTCCAGATGGTGGTGTTGTAGCAGCTGTGGAGCCTGCGGAGAGTGAAGAGGAGGAAGACGAAGAGGACGACACAGACAACAGGGACACAGTGATACAGCAGTATTTTCAATAACACACAGGTAAGAATCAACACCGGCATTTTATATTTACTTACAGTCTCCTGCCTCTCTACTGTCTGTCCTTTTCACCCAGTGTGTGCTAACAGAGTTGTGACTTTCCCTTCCAATTTCAGAGATGTGGGCCCCACTACGTGACCTCTGCTTTGTTTGCCCATGGACTACAGCTGTATGACAGAGGTATGTTGTCATCACAATGTAACTGGTCATTTTGGCACGTTTATGTCTAATACATATTTTCAAAAATACAGGCAGGCTCCAGATAATTTGTGTGCAATAAGTGTGTTTATTAAAGTGCTCAATTTTGGGACATGGTTGAAAATCGGTGATGGGTGATGGTGGAGGAATGTCCATGGCAGAGTCCAGATTCTCAGTCTCACAGGTGCATTGTCCATATGCCTGTGGAAGGTGGAGCAGGGGCAGTTTAAGGTTGGACAGGGTGACAATGAGGGACAGTGGGATGACATCAGGGGGTATCCTTTCCTGGCGGGGTCTTGGCATCCTACTCTGTCTTCTTCCTAGATCTCAGGCCCGCTTGCGGGGCGGTTCTTCTTCTGCAGGAGGTGGGGTTCTGGTGGCCGGTTGTTCCTGTGTCGGGGCCTCCTGTCCACTAGCGCCGGCGGAGGTGGTAGCCTGTTCCTGGTCCATGCTAGTGACAGGGGCCCTTTGTGGTGCCACATGGTCCCGCAATGTGGTGACAATCTGGTTGAGAGCCACAACAATGGTGCCCATTGCGGAACTAATGTTTCTCAGTTCTTCCCTGAACCCCATAAACTGTTCCTCCTGCAGTAGCTGGATCTCCTGGAACCTGGCCAGGACCGTCGCCATCGTCTCCTGGGAGTGGTGGTATGCTCCCATGATGGAGGTGAGGGCTTCGTGGAGAGTGGGTTCCCTGGGCCTGTCCCCCCCCTGTCGCACAGCAGCCCTCCCAGTTTCCCTGTTTCCCTGGGCCTCTGTCCCCTGGACCGTGTGCCCACTACCACTGCCCCCAGGTCCCTGTTGTTGTTGGGGTGGTGGGTTAACCTGGGTGCCCTGTAGTGGTGGACACACCGCTGATTGACGTGTCCTGGAGACAGAGGCATGGGCCCGCTGGGTGGGTGCTGTGCTGGTGTTCCCAGAGCGGGGTAGGTCTGCTGTAGCCTGTGGCTGTCTGAGGGGAACCGACTGTCCCGAGGTCCCCGATGGGCCGGGCTGGTCATCTGGGTCCAGGGAGACAGAGCTGCTGTCATCACTGGGGGCCTCTTCTGGGGGTGGGATGGACATTTCTGGACCCTCCTGGGCGGTTTGGTGGCGTTCGGGTCCTGCAGGGGTATAAGAGTATGGTTATTGCTTCTGTGTGTGCCATAGCGTGCAATGGGTGGGTGCCCGTGTACCCCAGTGCTGGCATTCCTTTGTGGGGGCTGTTGTGACTGCGGTTTGTGGGGGAGATGGGTATGTGCAGTGGGTATGCTTAGGTGATGGCTGTCGATGGTTTGTGGTGGCATGCAGGGTTTGGTGTTGGGATGGGTGGGTTGTGATGGTGAGACATTAGCAATGAGGATGTGTGATGGTGGTGGGGGGTGAGGGTGGGGGTATGAGATGGCATGCTGGTGGGGTGGGGGTGATGAAGTAGTGAAGATGAGACTTACCAGAGTCCATTCCTCCGCCTACTCCTGCGACGCCCTCAGGATGCAGGATGTTCAAGACCTGCTCCTCCCATGTTGTAAATTCTGGGGGAGGAGGTGGGGGTCCGCCGCCAGTCCGCTGCACCACGATGTTGTGCCTGGATACCATGGAACGCACCTTCCCCCGTAGGTCGTTCCACCGCTTCCTGATGTCGGCCCGATTTCATGGATGCTGTCCCACAGCGTTGACCCTGTCCACTATTCTTTGCCATAGCTCCATCTTCCTGGCAATGGTGGTGTGCTGCACCTGTGTCCCGAAGAGCTGGGGCTCTACCCGAACTATTTCCTCCACCATGACCCTGAGTTCTGCGTCTGAGAACCTGGGGTGTCTTTGGGGTGCCATGGGGTGGTGTGGATGAGGTGTGGGGTGGTGTTTGCGGTGATGAGTGTGGTGAGTGTAGTGGTGTGTGGTGTTTTGTGCGTGGTTGTTGTGTGGGTGATGGTGTAGTGTGTCTCTGTGTGATGATGTTCTCTATTCTGTGCTGTCTCTCTCTGGGCTTCGTCTCTGATTTGTGGTCGTAGGGGTTTGTAGGTAATGTGGGCGTGTGTTTTTTAGTTAATTGGGTGTGTGGGAGTGTTGTGTGTATGTGTCTCAGGTGTGTGTATTTCAAATTGTCCAATGTGGCTGTGTTTTGGAGCTGTATGTGTATTTTGAGCGCGGCGGTGTGTACCGCCAATGGAATACCGCGGTTGAAAGACCGCCGCGTGGATTCGTGGGTCGTAATGGCATGGGCGTATTTCTGTTGGCGTGACGGTGGAGGTTTGGTCTTTGCCAGTTTAACGCTGGCCGTTGGTGTGGCGGACTTTTGTGGATGTCGGGTTTTTGGCGGTTTGCCTCTTGAGGGTCAGAATGACCGTGGCGGTTTACCGCGACTGCGGCGGTGTTGTGGTGGCCTTCTGACCGGCGGTAAGTGCCTTTTACCGCTGAGGTCAGAATGACCCCCACAACAGTGTCCTAAGATGTTACTGCACAAGCAAAGTCAGAGATGTACAAATGACTTGTCAGAATTAATGTTTGTTTACAGATATGTCCTATCCCTTATCTCTGTAAATCACATATTTGCTGAGTTTCTGTTTGGCTCTTCATCATTGAAAAGTCACAGACAGTGTCAGAGGCAGATGGGAATTGCACGCAGAAATGAGATGTGGACACGGATGAAACCAGGTACTGATTGGCATGAATTTGTGGAGTGTAACTAATATGACAAGACTATCAGGACACTGGGGTGTAAGTGTGTTTCCCCACCAAGAAGACCTGTTTGGTACTGGAGGTGGTTAAATGGTGTCATGTGTGTGTCCATATGTGTCTGACACATTTGTAAATGTTGAGCCATAGCCTCTACCATCATAATGGTTTCAGTTGTATGTGACCTACATTGAACATAGCTGTCAGCGTGTTACTTCTTTGCAGACGAACTTGCATGTCTCTGTGGACTGAAATAGGTGAATGGCAAGCCTACAGGTATGTGACCATGGAAAGTGAAAGAAAGGTTCCAGGACTAGCGACATCAGTTCTGATCTCTGTCTGTATCATGGGGAATGATTAGTAGGAAGCCAAGGTAGGGGTATGTGATAAGGCTTCACCTGCTGATGCAAAGGACCAATCTGTATGACTCCAGGCGTGTGTGAAGACTGACATGTCCCTAACTTTTGTAACCTGTGAGTTCGTGTTATATTACACCTAAGCTGATACTGTGATTTCACTAGCAGTACTACTCTGTCTGCTGTTTCCAAATCTAGAAATAAATGTGTGGAGATCTCCAATACAGCTGTTTTGGCTTATGTCTATGGAACAATCCCAATGTAAAGAGTCTCCTGGTGATACAGTACACATGTGCTGCCCATGACAAAGGTTGTACAATACAGAGGGACATATTGATAACAGAGTTGTCATGCATCACAATTGTACATACTTTGTCAATGACAAGTACACAGAGCCTGTTTTTAAGTTTTATTTATTAGATAGGGCAAAACAATATGTGTTAACTGAAATAGAAATAACACAAAGTAAATAGTGAATTGTTCAGTCATGGTGGCTGAAATCATCAGGGTAGCTGCTACACTATTTGGAAACACAAGTCCAGTGTCCTTGCACCATAGGAAAAAGGAGTTACGTTTTAGAACAGCCAATAGTTTGCATCTGTGGCACACAAGGGTAACCAATCAGGTGAGGTTCACTTCCTGGCAGTGGGTTTGGTCTTGGCATCTGCTCCTCCTGGATGTCTGGGTGGATGTCACGTTTGTGGGAGGGGGGCATTTCCTCTGCTACAGGGGGTGTGGTGTCTGAGGCATGTCCTTCCCTATCATGGTGACTACCTGCCCCATCATGCCTTGGAATTGTGGCAGGCTCCCAAGACTTGGGAGATGGTTTTCTCTTCAGTATTGTCCCTTTGATCCCCCATCCTCTGGCCCACACCATCACCACCATGCACCCTATCCTCACGTGTGCCCACTCCTACTGGTTGCAGGACCATCATTGTCAGGGGTGACAAGAGGAGAACCAGGTACCTGTACTGGGGGCACACAATGGTAATAACAGTCCTTGGGACACAGGTTTGGGGGCGAATGGTTGCCTGTGATGTGGAGTCAACAGGGCTGGGAGGAGTCGATGTGGGAAGGGTGAGGCTGACAGCTGTTGACTGACCAGGTGTCCTTGATGGGACAGCTTTTTCCTCAGTGTTCACACATCCAAGGGTGTTGTCCTCACTGGGGCCTTCATCCAGAGGGGTAGTGGCAGTCTGTGTCATCTTCTCCATGGGGACAATGGCAAGGTTACCTGTGGGAGAAACGGAACACAGAGTTTCTGCAAGCGATATAACAAGTGATGTTTCTGTTTAAGTATTAGTGAAGTTGTGTGAGATGCACACAGTGCCTTAACATGATCCCCAGAAATGACAATTACAGCTGCTGCCAAATCTTATTTAGTACAACATGAGACTCAGAAATTTCAGAACCATACACTATGCTCAAAGATGTTGAACTATGTTGGTAGTTATTAGACTGCTGATACCCTTTTATATTGTCTGTCTGTTGACATGAGTGCCGTCTTTTGTTACCTAGTGAATTGTTTGGTATTATACATGGCACAACAAGCTTCACAATGCACAATAGCGTCAGAGTAAGGACACAGTATGGGAGTAAGCAAATGGCATTGACCTCTATCGGTATGTATTGCATGTGCATCCACTTTGGCATCTATATTACCCCCACCCCCTTGTGAGTCAATTACATATTTTGCATTTTTGTACTAAGGGCAGTTTGATGGAGCACTCAGCTGTAGCTGTGGTTTGATTGCAATGATAGTGGGAGTGGGTCATTGCATTCTTGGCATTGCAATAAACTGTTTCATAGTGGAACATTCATGATGTGTTAGATAGGTTGTTAGTTTCACATGCATGACAGCTCACATTTGGTGCACTGGTTTTCTTAATGGTGGAATATTGCCTTCTGGGAGTTGTAGTGCTATCAGTTCCCAGTACTTCACATGCCATCCCAAGGGCTGTGGAGCCAGGTGGGTTTAGTGGACATGTGGCATGACAGAGAGGGGTATTAGGATATTCGGACAGAAGGGTGGTGGGTGGTTTGTTAATTGAGGTGGGATAAGGTGGTGAGTGAGCATGCAGGACAAAACAATTGGGTGAACCTATAATCAAAGTGAGTACATTGTTTTGTTTAAAAACACAAGAGGGACTGGGAGATTAATGGTCCAGTGTACTATCTCCCTATGCATGAACCTATAATCAAAGTGAGTACATTGTTCCAGGATAAGTTGTCACAGGGGACGAAGAATAGACTGAAATCAAGAATTTGTAGGAGTACCCTCAAGCATCACATTAGGATGCTAGGCATCATCATCGGGCTGACTCCTCGCCAGACTGGCACTGCAATATCTGACGGGCCAACATCCATAAGATGGAGGCACTTCAACCAGGAGGATGTTTAATAGGTCAAGTAAAGTCTGCAGCACATGCTGGCAGAGAAGAGAAAGGAGAGTGAGAGGTATAAAATTGGATCTGAACACCTCAGACTTAGTTTTAATGTTTTCAATGAGGGTCGGGTCAAGATTAAAAACACAAATGGGAGTATTCAGGGAAATAATGCTACCAATACTCCTTCAAACTAGAGAGGAGAAAAAATTATTTGCTCCTAACACTTGGTCGACATGTTTCGCGCCCACACGGTCAGAGAAAGATCCAATGGCGCTTCATCAGGACCAGTAATAGTTACTTCTCCATAAAACAAGACAATAAATGCTGGAAGGTCACTTACAGTCTGCAGATCTATCGTATCAGTCAGTCAAATAGTTAGTCGCCCTGTGTAAGAGACAAAAACACAGATAAAGAAAAAGAAAAAATTCAACAACCAGACATTCATTGGTGTCATAGTAACGATGGGAGCAATACCCATAGAGTATGGTCGGCGTATACTCACAGAGAGGAGTGCTCAGGTGCAGAGAAGGAAAGAAAAGGGGCTTACCATCCCATGTAGGAACCGGGCATCAAAGGGACGCGTAAAACCTCATACCCATGAAGAGTACACTACATATGAAAAATTATAATAAAGTAGTTACACATTTCTGAAACAACAATGTCATGTTATGGTACTGTTGTCAAACAACCGATTCATTGATTATATGGGTAGATTAATATTTCATGACAAAATGGTGCATCTGTATATATTATCACACAAAGTAAATATCATGGTCAAAAGGACTGATGCCACTTGACTCTACCCAGTGTCAAAGTCCGCAATGTCTGTTGTAATGTACTCCAGTCACCCCTCTAAGTCAAAGTAGAGTGAAGGAGTAACCGGAAAGTCGTAAAAATCGGAATTTATGATGAAAAGAATATGTGGTCAATGCAACTGTCAAAGTTAATGATGAGGTACCTGAAACTGTAATGAGAAAATTGCCAGTTGCTGTATTTAAATCGTCAAACAAAAAATTCGAGTTACCGATAGAAAGCCGACTGAATCAGGCTATGGAGACACTTCCTTAAGTGTAGCTTAAATACGTTGCTAAAGGGAAGCAGTGGAGGAAAGTGCCCACTGCAACTCGGCCAGAGGTCCATTCTATACCTGCCATCGATTGCGCGCCTGTCTGCAACGGCAGCGTAAGTTCGTACAGGGTGAAAAGGAAATGACACGAGCTATTTATAAAGTGAAAACTTATTCAAAAATGACTGTACACATAAGTATGTTGGTCGAATGTGCTTTAGTTAGCAAGTAGTCGGTTTATTCAGCAGAAATCGTAAGTCATACGATTACAGTTTCCGACAACAAACAGGCTGAATAAGATACTGTCTGAGAAACGGCTTGCACACGCTAAAAAAGACAGATAAAGGAGCAAATGGCGCGTGTACCTACTTCAACTCCTCCTGATGGTCCGTTCTGCACCTACCCGAGGTCGCGTACCTGTATGCAGAGGTGACGCGCGTTGAGGTCGAATATAAAGATGAAATAACGAGAGATAACAAGGGCAATTAGTCCTCGACGTAGAAGCTGCAGTGTCAGAAGACTAAACACTGAAAAGGGACTAACGGAGGACTAATCGTCTTACACAGCGGTGGCCATCTTGGAACTGGGACCAAATCAATGTAAATAGACATAAAGAGGCTCTGGTCAAAGCCTCTAAAGTGACTAACCTTCGTTTCAGTTTTTAATGTGAATGGATACCTACAGATAGTTTTCTGTCCAAGCGAATTGTAAAGAATAATAAAAAAACAATATGAAGTCATATTGAAATCTTCATTGGGGAGACAGGACAAGCGTCTAACCACAAGACCTTATAACTCCTAGAAGGATACGTCACAGAGATTAGTTAGAGAGGGTCCACCAAGGAATATCATCGTTTAGGCCCTCGCTGGCTGTTTTCAGTCTGAAAATCCATCGCTGTTCAGTCCTGAACTGGGATTTAGGATCGTTTTCATCATGTCTTGGTACTTGTAAGACTATCCAAAAAAGGTCATTGGGGCCATGTTTGGCTGCTAAAAAGTGTGCACTCAGTTTGGTTGTAATCCGAGCACATCTGATGTTGCTACGGTGTTCATTAATTCTTAATTTCACTGGTCTGGTTGTCATGCCTACATATTGTAAGTCACAAGGACATGTAATCAAGTAAATACAATGTCGAGTATTACAATTGGTGTGTTTCTTTAGATGCCAGGTCCCAAAATGTCTCAAAACTAAACTGTCTACTCGTTTAGTTAAGGAGCAGACATTGCAGGAGCCACACGGGTAGTGACCGGTGACTGGAGGTAAATTCCAAAGTGTAGGTTGATCTTCACAGACTTCCTGTCTGCGTGGTCGTGTGTGAATAACTAGATCCCTAATGTTGGCGGATCTCTTAAATGCAAACAAGGGTTTTGGAATTTGTGTGCCCCCACTTAATAGAATTTGCCACCTTTTATTAATCAGTCTTTTAACGGTGTTGGACAAGGGAGTGTAAGTTGATACACATGTCAGCCGTACTTGCTCTTCCCGCATAATAGGTGCTAAGAGAGCCTCTCTGTGATTATGTCGGGCTCTTTTATAGGCAGGATTAATAACCTTTGATGGATATTGTTGAGATTGGAGTTTCGTTTTTAGTTCACGTGCCTGGTTTTCAAACAACGGTGTAGAGGAACAGTTTCGGCGTAATCTTAAAAATTGACCAAAAGGAAGGTTATCGCGTAGAGCCTTTGGATGGTAGCTGTCATATCAAAGTAAGCTGTTCCGATCTGTGATTTTATGATAAGTGTCTGTCAGTAGTTTTCCTTTCACGTTATGGATCAAAAGGTCCAAAAACGGTACTTGGGTGGTTGAAACATGTGCTGTGAATCTCAAGAAGGGATCTAACGTGTTGATCCAACTAGTGAACAGATCAACTGTTGGAAGGGGTCATTGCCATATGATGAGAATATCATCTATGTAACACCGCCATAGTTTAATGTTTTTAAAGAAGGGGCTTGTTATTGGTAAGATGAAAGTTTTTTCAAATTGGTACATGTATAGACATGCCAGACTGGGGGCAAAAGTGCTCCCCATTAAAGTCCCTCGGATCTGATGGTACAGGACATCCTCAAATTGAAAAAAATTCTGTGTCATTGCCAAGGATGCACAATGCATCACAAAGTGGACTGGTGTTAATGAAGTCCATGGTTGTTGAAGGAGGGCGGACTCAACGACCTCTAAGGTGGCAGCCTGTGGGATATTAGTGTATAGGGACTCTACGTCTAACGTGATCAGTACCTCAACCTGAATTGTGGAGTTGATCATCTCAATCAGGTTCAAGACATCCTTGGTGTCTTTGAGATAGGTGCTGGAACTCTTTACTAATGGCTGAAAAAAAGAGTCACAAAAGGTCGACAGTGGTTCCAGAACCGAGCCAATCCCAGAGACTATTGGGCGGCCAGGAGGTGGTAGTGTGCCTTTATGGATTTTGGGGAGGCAGTAAAAATATGGAATCCGCGAATGGATACTTTTCAAGAATTCTGCCTCTTTTGAAGAGCTCCATGAGTTACTTTTAGCTTCATTAACCATACTCTTAATCTGTAGTTATAACACATTGGTGGGGTCTTGATTGAGAGGTGTATAATAGGTCCTGTCACTCAAAAGACGGAGACACTCCTGCCTATAGTCAGACGCGTCCATAATAACTATTGCTCCTCCTTTATCAGCCGGTTTTATGACTATAGACGGATCATTGGATAGACTCTTAAGTGCTTCCCGCTCAGAAGCAGGTAGATTGACAAAGGGTCGTTTCAGAACAATCTGTTCAAGATCTGACAGGACAGCTTTTTCAAAAGTTAAAACCTCACAGGGGAGGGAATGAGTTGGAGGCATAAAGGTAGATGGTTTCTTCAAGCCTGTGTCATGACTAATGGGAGGTTCCGGTTGGTCTTTAAAGAAAAAATGTAAGCGGACCTTTCTAAAAAATTGAGACAACTCACAATGGAGGCGGAAAGGGTCTTCAGAAGGGGTGGGAACAAAGCCTAGACCTCTGTTCAAGACTCTCAATTCGTCCATAGATAGTTGCCTATGGGACAAATTGACCACTAAGTCTTCAGTGGAGCGATCTTGTTCTGGCTCCTTGTGATCATCTGAGGTTCTTCTCGACCCCAATGTACTCTCCTTCCTCTTCCTCTCCTTCTGCCTCTTCCTCTGCCCGGGCCGCGGCCTAAAAAAGGCCCGTAAGGTGGCATTGGGTGGGGTTGGAAGAAAGGGTAAGGAGGTTGCCAGAAGAGTGGCTGATTGTGAGCATACTGGGGGAAGTTGTAATAAGGTTGAGGTGTACTCTCATCGGTGCTCCATCCATCAGAGGAGGAGCTACTGCTGTAGTTGCGAGATTTTCTATTGGAATTACAGGAATCGTCTGCTGACCGTGATTGTGTGTCAATCTCAAAATCCTCTTTAATATATGGGTAAACTTTCTCCCGATCAAACTTATTGATATCTTTTTGTAGTTTGGAGATTTTTTGTTGTGTAAGGAACTCTTTGGTTTCATTAAGTTCCGTGTTAATCTCCATAAGGCGACTCTTAAATGCTGCTATGGTGAGTGTTGTTTTAATCGAACTCTCCATACAGTTGATCTGGATAGCAATAGACTCGGCTAGCCGTTTCGAGGTGTTAATAATCAACACTAGCCAGTCGCGGGTGCATTTCCATGCTATCTGTGCCCAGTCTTTTCTGAAAGCCAAGTCCTGCAGGAAAATTCTAGGCACATTGGAAACCAATAGACCGTTTGGAGCAATATTTGCTCTTAGGTATTCGGTCATAATTGTCCCATGCATGATAGTCTTGATTAAGTCGCGTTTAAGAGAGGATAGTTTGTCCCAATCTTCTTTGAGGCTACCTGAGGGAGCTGAGCCGTCATTGGAAAGAATAGATGGTGTCTGTAGAATAGCTGAGACGACGTCGTCATCAAAGCTGAGACCCTGGAAATTATCCATGATCAACAATTAAGTAGCAGGTCCCACAGCAAAGCTGCTGCTCAATCACTTATAAACACAAGAGGGACTGGGAGATTAATGGTCCAGTGTACTATCTCCCTGTGCATGAACCTATAATCAAAGTGAGTACACTGTTCCAGGATAAGTTGTCACAGGGGACGAAGAATAGACTGAAATCAAGAATTTGTAGGAGTACCCTCAAGCATCACATTAGGATGCTAGGCATCATCATCGGGCTGACTCCTCGCCAGACTGGCACTGCAATATCTGACGGGCCAACATCCATAAGATGGAGGCACTTCAACCAGGAGGATGTTTAATAGGTCAAGTAAAGTCTGCAGCACATGCTGGCAGAGAAGAGAAAGGAGAGTGAGAGGTATAAAATTGGCTCTGAACACCTCAGACTTAGTTTTAATGTTTTCAATGAGGGTCAGGTCAAGATTAAAAACACAAATGGGAGTATTCAGGGAAATAATGCTACCAATACTCCTTCAAACTAGAGAGGAGAAAAAATTATTTGCTCCTAACACTTGGTCGACATGTTTCGCGCCCACACGGTCAGAGAAAGATCCAATGGCGTCATCAGGACCGGTAATAGTTACTTCTCCATAAAACAAGACAATAAATGCTGGAAGGTCACTTACAGTCTGCAGATCTATTGTATCAGTCAGTCAAATAGTTAGTCGCCCTGTGTAAGAGACAAAAACACAGATAAAGAAAAAGAAAAAATTCAACAACCAGACATTCATTGGTGTCATAGTAACGATGGGAGTAATACGCATAGAGTATGGTCGGCGTATACTCCCAGAGAGGAGTGCTCAGGTGTAGAGAAGGAAAGAAAAGGGGCTTACCATCCCATGTAGGAACCGGGCATCATAGGGACGCGTAAAACCTCATACCCAAGAAGAGTACACTACATATGAAAAATTATAATAAAGAAAGTAGTTACACATTTCTGAAACAACAATGTCATGTTAGGGTACTGTTGTCAAGCAACCGATTCATTGATTATATGGGTAGATTAATAGTTCATGACAAAATGGTGCATCTGTATATATTATCACACAAAGTAAATATCATGGTCAAAAGGACTGATGCCACTTGACTCTACCCAGTGTCAAAGTCCGCAATGTCTATTGTAATGTACTCCAGTCACCCCTCTAAGTCAGAGTAGAGTGAAGGAGTAACCGGAAAGTCGTAAAAATCGGAATTTATGATGAAAAGAATATGTGATCAATGCAACTGTCAAAGTTAATGATGAGGTACCTGAAACTGTAATGAGAAAATTGCCAGTTGCTGTATTTAAATCGTCAAACATAAAATTCGAGTTACCGATAGAAAGCCGACTGAATCAGGCTATGGAGACACTTCCTTAAGTGTAGCTTAAATACGTTGCTAAAGGGAAGCAGTGGAGGAAAGTGCCCACTGCAACTCGGCCAGAGGTCCATTCTATACCTGCCATCGATCGCGTGCCTGTCTGCAACGGCAGCGTGAGTTGGTGCAGGGTGAAAAGGAAATGACACGAGCTATTTATAAAGTGAAAACGTATTCAAAAATGACTGTACACATAAGTATGTTGGTCGAATGTGCTTTAGTTAGCAAGTAGTCGGTTTATTCAGCAGAAATCGTAAGTCATACGATTACAGTTTCCGACAACAAACAGGCTGAATAAGATACTGTCTGAGAAACGGATTGCACACGCTAAAAAAGACAGATAAAGGAGCAAATGGCGCGTGTACCTACTTCAACTCCTCCTGATGGTCCGTTCTGAACCTACCCGAGGTCGCGTACCTGTATACAGAGGCGACGCGCATTCAGGTCGAATATAAAGATGAAATAACGAGAGATAACAAGGGCAATTAGTCCTCGACGTAGAAGCTGCAGTGTCAGAAGACTAAACACTGAAAAAGGACTAACGGAGGACTAATCGTCTTACACAGCGGTGGCCATCTTGGAACTGGGACCAAATCAATGTAAATAGACATAAAGAGGCTCTGGTCAAAGCCTCTAAAGTGACTAACCTTCGTTTCAGTTTTTAATGTGAATGGATACCTACAGATAGTTTTCTGTCCAAGCGAAGTGTAAAGAATAATAAAAAAACAATATGAAGTCATATTGAAATCTTCATTGGGGAGACAGGACAAGCGTCTAACCACAAGACCTTATAACTCCTAGAAGGATACGTCACAGAGATTAGTTAGAGAGGGTCCACCAAGGAATATCATCGTTTAGGCCCTCGCTGGCTGTTTTCAGTCTGAAAATCCATCGCTGTTCAGTCCTGAACAGGGATTTAGGATCGTTTTCATTATGTCTTGGTACTTGTAAGACTATCCAAAAAAGGTCATTGGGGCCATGTTTGGCTGCTAAAAAGTGTGCACTCAGTTTGGTTGTGATCCGAGCACATCTGATGTTGCTACGGTGTTCATTAATTCTTAATTTCACTGGTCTGGTTGTCATGCCTACATATTGTAAGTCACAAGGACATGTAATCAAGTAAATACAATGTCGAGTATTACAATTGGTGTGTTTCTTTAGATGCCAGGTCCCAAAATGTCTCAAAACTAAACTGTCTACTCGTTTAGTTAAGGAGCAGACATTGCAGGAGCCACACGGGTAGTGACCGGTGACTGGAGGTAAATTCCAAAGTGTAGGTTGATCTTCACAGACTTCCTGTCTGCGTGGTCGTGTGTGAATAACTAGATCCCTAATGTTGGCGGATCTCTTAAATGCAAACAAGAATTTTGTAATTTGTGTGCCCCCACTTAATAGAATTTGCCACCTTTTATTAATCAGTCTTTTAACGGTGTTGGACAAGGGAGTGTAAGTTGATACACATGTCAGCCGTACTTGCTCTTCCCGCATAATAGGTGCTAAGAGAGCCTCTCTGTGATTATGTCGGGCTCTTTTATAGGCAGGATTAATAACCTTTGATGGATATTGTCGAGATTGGAGTTTCGTTTTTAGTTCACGTGCCTGGTTTTCAAACAACGGTGTAGAGGAACAGTTTCGGCGTAATCTTAAAAATTGACCAAAAGGAAGGTTATCGCGTAGAGCCTTTGGATGGTAGCTGTCATATCGAAGTAAGCTGTTCCGATCTGTGATTTTATGATAAGTGTCTGTCAGTAGTTTCCTTTCACGTTATGGATCAAAAGGTCCAAAAACGGTACTTGGGTGGTTGAAACATGTCCTGTGAATCTCAAGAAGGGATCTAACGTGTTGATCCAACTAGTGAACAGATCAACTGTCGGAAGGGGTCCTTGCCATATGATGAGAATATCATCTATGTAACGCCGCCATAGTTTAATGTTTTTAAAGAAGGGGCTTGTTATTGGTAAGATGAAAGTTTTTTCAAATTGGTACATGTATAGACATGCCAGACTGGGGGCAAAAGTGCTCCCCATCGAAGTCCCTCGGATCTGATGGTACAGGACATCCTCAAATTGAAAAAAATTCTGTGTCATTGCCAAGGATGCACAATGCATCACAAAGTGGACTGGTGTTAATGAAGTCCATGGTTGTTGAAGGAGGGTGGACTCAACGACCTCTAAGGTGGCAGCCTGTGGGATATTAGTGTATAGGGACTCTACGTCTAACGTGATCAGTACCTCAACCTGAATTGTGGAGTTGATCATCTCAATCAGGTTCAAGACATCCTTGGTGTCTTTGAGATAGGTGCTGGAACTCTTTACTAATGGTTGAAAAAAAGAGTCACAAAAGGTCGACAGTGGTTCCAGAACTGAGCCAATCCCAGAGACTATCGGGCGGCCAGGAGGTGGTAGTGTGCCTTTATGGATTTTGGGGAGGCAGTAAAAATATGGAATCCGTGAATGGATACTTTCCAAGAATTCTGCCTCTTTTGATGAGATCCCTGAGTTACTTTTAGCTTCATTAACCATACTCTTAATCTGTAGTTGTAACACATTGGTGGGGTCTTGATTGAGAGGCGTATAATAGGTCCTGTCACTCAAAAGACGGAGACACTCCTGCCTATAGTCAGACGCGTCCATAATAACTATTGCTCCTCCTTTATCAGCCGGTTTCATGACTATAGACGGATCATTGGATAGACTCTTAAGTGCTTCCCGCTCAGAAGCAGGTAGATTGACAAAGGGTCGTTTCGGAACAATCTGTTCAAGATCTGACAGGACAGCTTTTTCAAAAGTTAAAACCTCACAGGGGAGGGAATGAGTTGGAGGCATAAAGGTAGATGGTTTCTATAAGCCTGTGTCATGACTAATGGGAGGTTCCGGTTGGTCTTTAAAGAAAAAATTTAAGCAGACCTTTCTAAAAAATTCACAATGGAGGCGGAAAGGGTCTTCAGAAGGGGTGGGACCAAAGCCTAGACCTCTGTTCAAGACTCTCAATTCATCCATAGATAGTTGCCTATGGGACAAATTGACCACTAAGTCTTCTGTGGAGCGATCTTGTTCTGGCTCCTTGTGATCATCTGAGGTTCTTCTCGACCCCAATGTACTCTCCTTCCTCTTCCTCTCCTTCTGCCTCTTCCTCTGCCCGGGCCGCGGCCTAAAAAAGGCCCGTAAGGTGGCATTGGGCGGGGTTGGAAGAAAGGGTAAGGAGGTTGCCAGAAGAGTGGTTGATTGTGAGCATACTGGGGGAAGTTGTAATAAGGTTGAGGTGTCCTCTCATCGGTGCTCCATCCATCAGAAGAGGAGCTACTGCTGTAGTTACAAGATTTTCTATTGGAATTAGAGGAATCGTCTGATGACGGTGATTGTGTGTCAATCTCAAAATCCTCTTTAATATATGGGTAAACTTTCTCCCGATCAAACTTATTGATATCTTTTTGTAGTTTGGAGATTTTTTGTTGTGTAAGGAACTCTTTGGTTTCATTAAGTTCCGTGTTAATCTCCATAAGGCGACTCTTAAATGCTGCTATCGTGACTGTTGTTTTAATCGAATTCTCCATACAGTTGATCTGGATAGCAATAGACTCGGCTAGCCGTTTCAAGGTGTTAATAATCCACACTACCCAGTCGCGGGTGCATTTCCATGCTATTTGTGCCCAGTCTTTCATGAAAGCCAAGTCCTGCAGGAAAATTGACCAGAACCTCTTTATGTCTATTTACATTGATTTGGTCCCAGTTCCAAGATGGCCACCGCTGTGTAAGACGATTAGTCCTCCGTTAGTCCTTTTTCAGTGTTTAGTCTTCTGACACTGCAGCTTCTACGTCGAGGACTAATTGCCCTTGTTATCTCTCGTTATTTCATCTTTATATTCGACCTGAACGCGCGTCGCCTCTGTATACAGGTACGCGACCTCGGGTAGGTTCAGAACGGACCATCAGGAGGAGTTGAAGTAGGTACACGCGCCATTTGCTCCTTTATCTGTCTTTTTTAGCGTGTGCAAGCCGTTTCTCAGACAGTATCTTATTCAGCCTGTTTGTTGTCGGAAACTGTAATCGTATGACTTACGATTTCTGCTGAATAAACCGACTACTTGCTAACTAAAGCACATTCGACCAACATACTTATGTGTACAGTCATTTTTCAATAAGTTTTCACTTTATAAATAGCTCGTGTCATTTCCTTTTCACCCTGCACGAACTCACGCTGCCGTTGCAGACAGGCATGCGATCGATGGCAGGTATAGAATGGACCTCTGGCAGAGTTGCAGTGGGCACTTTCCTCCACTGCTTCCCTTTAGCAACGTATTTAAGCTACACTTAAGGAAGTGTCTCCATAGCCTGATTCAGTCGGCTTTCTATCGGTAACTCGAATTTTATGTTTGACGATTTAAATACAGCAACTGGCAATTTTCTCATTACAGTTTCGGGTACCTCATCTTTAACTTTGACAGTTGCATTGACCACATATTCTTTTCATCATAAATTCCGATTTTTACGACTTTCCGGTTACTCCTTCACTCTACTTTGACTTAGAGGGGTGACTGGAGTACATTACAATAGACATTGCGGACTTTGACACTGGGTAGAGTCAAGTGGCATCAGTCCTTTTGACCATGATATTTACTTTGTGTGATAATATATACAGATGCACCATTTTGTCATGAAATATTAATCTACCTATATAATCAATGAATCGGTTGTTTGACAACAGTACCCTAACATGACATTGTTGTTTCAGAAATGTGTAACTACTTTCTTTATTATAATTTTTCATATGTAGTGTACTCTTCTTGGGTATGAGGTTTTACGCGTCCCTATGATGCCCGGTTCCTACATGGGATGGTAAGCCCCTTTTCTTTCCTTCTCTGCACCTGAGCACTCCTCTCTGGGAGTATACGCCGACCATACTCTATGCGTATTACTCCCATCGTTACTATGACACCAATGAATGTCTGGTTGTTGAATTTTTTCTTTTTCTTTATCTGTGTTTTTGTCTCTTACACAGGGCGACTAACTATTTGACTGACTGATACGATAGATCTGCAGACTGTAAGTGACCTTCCAGCATTTATTGTCTTGTTTTATGGAGAAGTAACTATTACCGGTCCTGATGAAGCGCCATTGGATCTTTCTCTGACCGTGTGGGCGCGAAACATGTCGACCAAGTGTTAGGAGCAAATAATTTTTTCTCCTCTCTAGTTTGAAGGAGTATTGGTAGCATTATTTCCCTGAATACTCCCATTTGTGTTTTTAATCTTGACCTGACCCTCATTGAAAACATTAAAACTAAGTCTGAGGTGTTCAGAGCCAATTTTATACCTCTCCTTTCTCTTCTCTGCCAGCATGTGCTGCAGACTTTACTTGACCTATTAAACATCCTCCTGGTTGAAGTGCCTCCATCTTATGGATGTTGGCCCGTCAGATATTGCAGTGCCAGTCTGGCGAGGAGCCAGCCCGATGATGATGCCCAGCATCCTAATGTGATGCTTGAGGGTACTTCTACAAATTCTTGATTTCAGTCTATTCTTCGTCCCCTGTGACAACTTATCCTGGAACAGTGTACTCACTTTGATTATAGGTTCATGCATAGGGAGATAGTACACTGGACCATTAATCTCCCAGTCCCTCTTGTGTTTATAAACAAAACAATTGGGTGACATGAATGTTGCAGGGACTTACCAGACTCTACTCCCCCAGGTATTACTGTCAGGCCCTCAGGATGCAGGATACTTAAGTCCTTCTCCTCCCAAGATGTGAAAGTAGAGGGAAGCGGTGGAGGCCCACTGCCAGTCTTGTGGACTTTCATCTAGTGGATGGCGGCCATGAAACGTACCTTCCCCCAGAAGTCGTTCCAACTCTTCCTGATGTCCTCCCTTGTGCACGGATAGCTGCCTACAGAATTGGTCCTGTCAACTATTCTTTGCCACAACTCTGTTTTCCTGGCTATTGATGTTTGCTCCAAACAGGTGTGGCTCTACTCTGACGATTTTGTCCACCATGACCCTCAACTCATCATCAGTGAAACGTGGGTGTTTTTGTGGGGACATGGTAGGGGTGGTAAAGACAGTGAGGTGGTGTTTAGAAATAAAATAAAATATTGCACAAAAGGTAAGTTATGAAGTGTAGGTGCTGTGATGTGAGTGGGTGATGGCAGTTGCGTGTGAATGTAAATTGTGTGTTGTGTATGTTGTGCAGGTGTGTGATGTTTATGTGGTGAAATGTGCATAGGTGACAAAAATTGTAATACAAAATCTGTAAAAATGATGCCTCTTCTGTGGCTGTGAGTGGCGTTCTGTTTGCAAGGGATTGTGGGTTGTGTAGGGATGTGCAGTGTATAGGTGTGTCGGGTGTGTGGATATGTGTCAGGTGTGGGGTATTCAAACTATTCAAAGTGCTGTGCTGTTCTGTGTGAAGTGAGCTCAGACCGCCGCAGTTTGCACCATCAATGGTTTTCCACCATGGAAGAACCGGTGATGTGATTTGTGGATTGTAATATGATGGGAGGATTGTTGTCGGCCTGGCAGTGCTGGTGGTGGGACTGCCTCTTTTCCATTCTCCAGTGTCCTGGTGGTTTCGGAAATGTGGCTGTTTTTTTTGGCAGACTTCACAGTGTAACTCTTAATACGGAGGTCAGATTACCGCCAACATTGTGGCCTTTTGGCATCCACCACAGAAGCAGTCTTACCGTCAGACTATCAAAGTCGAAATGAGGCCCGTAGTATGCAGAGTGGTGTGTCCACCCCTCAGGTCAGTCCCACCCCTATGGTGAGTTGGTGTTGGCAGACTTAGGAACTCTGGGAAAGGGTTATGCCCACTTCCCATAGGCAGTGATCATATAGGGCCATTGGCTACTACCCTACACTCCCTGAAGCACCCTGGAATTCAGTATTTAGGAAAGCCCCTGGCACCAGGAATGCAGATTCCTTCTGATCTACAAAGAAGAAGGACACCCAAGACCTGGAAAAGCAAAGCCCGAGGAAGAAACACCTGACTTGGCCCCAGCCCTGCCGGCCTGTCTGCTGTTTGCACCGATTTATGCTACAGTCGACTTGTCCTGCAGGCTGCTGTGCCTCCCAAAAGCATGGGAGGCCTGCCTGACTGCAATGCATCCTGCAGGCACCCCAAGACAACTGCGAGGACTCCAGACCATAGAAAACTTGACACCGGATAGCACTACTGCACCCCTGCCACCTAGCCTGAGTTGAATAGGGCAATGGTGCCAATGTGGCCCACCAGACACAAAGCCCACCTTGAACTTGCCCACCGTGGACTCAACAATGCCTCCTGCAGCCTCTGCACGCAGGCCCCATCAACCGCAAGTGCTCCAGTGGAGAAAAGTCAATGCCTCAGGGAACCTCTGCAGTCCTCAGCCCTGACCTGTGGAGAAGAGGACCAAAGGTGTCCCCTCACCCCCAGACATCTCAATATTGGAGCCCATGTGTTGATTACTTTCAACTGGATCCCCGGTCCTCAACTGCAGCATCTTTTTGACAATGATCCCCATAGGGTAACATTGGGCACCCAATGCCGTGCTACACCTCTTCACCCGGCTCCCCTAGTGTTACTTGATATGAAGTTGGTGTGGCCCTGGCTCTTGCCCAATACTTACCTAAAGTCCATAAGATTGGCCTCGCAAGTCACTGTACTATACCTGTTTACAGTTTTTGCTTTTCTTCCATAGGATAACATTGCAGCTTCCAGATATTGCACTGTGTCAACTTTTCAAAACTGTAAATATTTTTCTTGCAAAATGTACTTGCATGATCTTTTTGATTCTGTTGCCAAAACATATACAACAATACTTGTTATTTTAGTTAACTGGTGTGGACTCCTTCTTGGGTTATGTGTCTCATTTATTGACTGTTAGTGTCTTTGAGGTGTCTAACTCTCCTATCTGATAAGCCTAAGGCTGCTCAACCACACCACCCCCTACAAGAGCATCTTGAGATTGCTAGGGCAAGCCCCTGTCCACTAGTAAGGGAACCCCTAGACTCATTGAAAGATATATCTCATTTTGAGGGTAGCCAGCTCCCTACAATGGATCCTTGAGAAAGGCTACAAACCAAAACATATTGGGTCCTACAATTGGTTGTTTAACCTTTTGACGCCCACACTCCCTCCCTGGTGCGGGTCACGACCAGTGGCCGACACCAGGGAGGGGGTTAAAAATCCTCTGGTGCAATGCACCGAAGGATTATTTATTTATTTATTTTTGCCCGTGGGAGACGCGGAAGAGCTTCCGCGTCTCCATCCCGCCCCCTCCCGCCCCCTTATGACGTCAGCGCGCCGCGAGGCGCGCTGACGTCACAGTTTTTCCCCACCGGAGAAGGAGAGAAGCAGGTAAGCGTTCTCTTTTTCTCCGGTGGGGGAAAAAAGGCCAAATCGGCCTCCCCAGATGCCAGGGAGGCATCGATGGAAAGGGGAGGCTCTCCCCTTTCCATCGATGCCTCCCTGGCACCGTTTCCTGGCCATGGATCGCAGCTCAGCTGCGATCCATGGCCAGGAAACGCCCCTAGGCACCAGGGATCTTCTTTGGGGGGGTCGGCCCCCTTGTAAAAGGGCGGCCCCCCCCGGGGGCAATATTTATTTATTTCCACGGTTTTGGGGGGCGATCGCGCCCCCCACATTATAAAAAAAAGTAAAAAAAAAAAAAAAACACATGAAAACAAATTGCCGGGGTCGGCCCTTGGAACACGGGCCGACCCCAGGGGGAAAAAAAAAACGTGTAGTTTTGCCTGGGGGGGCCGATCACCCCCCCAGGGTAAAAAACAGAAAACAAAAACAAATTGTTGGTGGTCAGCCCTTAGGGTGGCCATCAATGGGGCCATTTTTTTTTTTCTACATGTGTGCTTTGCCAAGGGCAAGCACACATGTATAAAAAAAAAAGGTTTGTGACATGAGTGTCTTGTTTTCTCTCTCTCTCATATATATATGTGTATAATATATGTATACACATATATATATATATTTATATATATATAGATATAGATATAGATATATATATATATATATATATATTTTTTTTTTTCAGGACAAGCATTGCAGCGCCCATGTGCTGCTTTTCTGACTTGTTGGTGTGTATCTGGGCTTCTAACAACGCCCACCTCACGCCCATCACTACCACTCGTTCATGGGCTTGCCCTTCAAAAATCCTTTGATTACATTGGAAAATGATTTACCTTTGTCCCTCCTTGGGAGGTTTTGTTACCGCCTTGGCCATCGCCCCTGGTACATGGCTAATTGCACTTTTGCTGTTACGTTTAACTGCGAGCGAACTTCTTTTCCTTTTGTGTATCTCTTCACATGATGCTCATGGTGGCCGTGGCGCTGT
Organism: Pleurodeles waltl; assembly: GCF_031143425.1. Taxonomy (NCBI): domain Eukaryota; kingdom Metazoa; phylum Chordata; class Amphibia; order Caudata; family Salamandridae; genus Pleurodeles; species Pleurodeles waltl. Next base: position 321,963,116 of record NC_090437.1, read on the forward strand.
GAATCGGCTCTCTTATGTGAAAGAGTTTAACTTTCAATTATCAATTTATGTGGCAAGAAAAGTTGGGTTAGGAGTTTATAACGCTAATAGCTCTAACTCAAGCAGATGCGAGACCCATTGCATTGTAAATGCTTGTTATTCTTGTGTGTGTTGTTTTATAATGGTGAACAATTTCACCGCACTCCACGAGGGCCGTGATCAAGACTCCTTGGTGAGTTGAAACACGTTGGTGGTTATTGACTGCAATAAAATACACGTTTATTTGTACCCCGTGGAGTGCGGTGAAATTTTTCGGCATTAGATAATTTCTAGATTGGTCTTCTCTGTCACTGGGCACCGGCAGTGGAGTGTGCCGCCCAGCAACCCTTCAACCACTTTGTTTCTAAATATATATATATATACATATATATATATATATATATATATATATATATATATATATGCAACACAAATTGGTTAAAAAGATTGTTGCGCAGCGCACTCCACTGCCGGTGCTCAGTGATGGAGGAGAGCAACCTCGAAAATATTTTGTGAACAAGAATCTCACTGCACTCCACGAGGTTCAAATTGACATGTTTTATTGCAAGTATAAACAATGAAAGAAAAGAGGGACTCATTTACTGTGATCAAGACTCCTTGAGAGTCGAAACGCGTACGTGGCTGTTGCTTGTAAATAAAAGATGCCAATTTGAACCTCGTGGAGTGGGGTGAGAATCTTGTTTACACAATATATATATATATATATATATATGCATGCATGCATGTCTTTTCTGTAGTGGCAGTTGCCATAAAGTAGCTGAGTGGATTAGTAAAGGCAAGCGTTACCTGCGCTTTAAAACAAATGTAATGCCAGGGGGACTATGGAGATATGAGTGGCACTTTTGCTGGGTAGTACTGAGGGAATTAGAAGAGGAGGTAATGGGAGGCAGAGCACCAAAAATGACTGTTGCACAGGGTGTGTGGTAAGGTGAAGTAATACATTCTTTTTTTGTTTTTTTCAGTGTTTTCAGAGAATCTGCAGAATTGGAGAAGAAGCGAAGGTAAGATGACGACATTTCCTGTTGTACACAACAAACATACCCACAAGCAATTTTGTGACTATCTGCCTTCTACGTAGGCTAGTAATTTAGAGGGACAGTTTAGCCAGTTGCAGAGATGGCGTCTCGTTGGATGACTGCTGATCAAGCTCTAGCTCGGGTTATGGAGGACAGTTCTGATGTAGGCTCAGACACTGAGACAGCATCTGAGGGAGAGGAAAATGGGGCAAATTCTGGGAATGATTTTTCAGTCGGCGGAGTCCTATCTGACGACACCTCTTCCAGTGAGTCTGAAGGAGACCATGACGACATCCTTGCTGTCCCTTCGCAAGCACATTCTGGGTAGCGGGACCACATTGGGTTAGCCGAACCCAGAGAGCACGTGCTTGCTGCCGCAAGCACAGAGAGAGTGCTCTCTTGGCAGCCCCCCTGTTTGGTTCAGCCCCAAATTCCACCTTTTACTGGTGACGCTGGATGTAAAGTCGATACAGCTAACTTTTTGCCAGTCGACTACATCTATCTGTTTTTGGATGTTGACTTTCTTCAGAAAGTTGTGCAGCACACAAATTTGCGTGCAGACCAATTTCTGAGGGAGTGCGGAGGCACTCTAGGGCCCGTTCTAGGGCACGCCAGTGGACTCCCACTTCTCTGGCGGAGTTGAAGATATTTTTGGGCCTTATGCTCAAAATGGGGTTAGTGCAGAAACCCACCTTGCAGTCCTACTGGACGACTCGCACAGTTTGGGTAACTCCCATCTTCGCACCATACATGAGCAGAGATCGTTTTTTGCTACTGCAGCGCATGCTGCATTTCAATGACAATTCTGCTGCATTGCCTCGGGACCATCCAGATCATGACAGGTTGTTCAAAATTCGGCCTGTCGTGGAACATTTGTCTGCAATAATTATAAGGGGATTCCCTGAATTTAATAAGCGTAGCTCAAACAGGGAAATAACCAATGTAGAAAAAAAACTACTAAGAAAGCTACTAGGATAGCCATGAAGATACCATCATCTTCACGTACCAATACTATGGTCTGAAATGATACTAACTATATATAACTGACCAGTTATATGTTTGTGATATCAGGCTACTACATTTAGGTACTCAGTTGCAAATAAAGTGATCCTATTGCATAATTAATACAAACTTATTTTACAAATATAAATGTTTTTTTATTCAATAATAATACAATCATAAAAAATATGTACATTAAATCAGAAAAATAAGAAAAACATACATACAAAGCACCTAAATCAAACATACCACATATACACTGGATTATACAAATAAGAAAACGTGTCTTATTTACAAGTGAAACACCACATCAAGAAACTAATCCAAATGATAAGATTAGGACAATTTAGAATGATAAGAATATACAGATATAGATTATTCTAGTATATTAGTATTAGTAATCTAATACACAGCCAAGGAAACAATATAAACATGGTTCTATCCAAGTGGTACCGTAGGGACCGAAGGCCTACGCGTGTTTCGGTGTTATAGGGTATAGTGAACAACCTTCCTCAGGGCCGTTCCCAGTGGTACTAGAGTATGATACTCTAATCTTGGCAGCCAAATCTTCTGGTCAGATTAATTATAGGTTTGTAGTGTTCTTTTTGATGATGTAGTCAAGAAATCTGATAAAAGAATTAATTTATATAAACATTTTGTATAAATTCTCGTGCTAGTTATCTAGTAGTCACCTCTCTAAGCGTGACATATTTATCATTACCAAGGATGACATATTATTTTGTCAAAAATGCGTGCCCAAAAGGATAAAGTGAATTTTGTATGGTATTGTTAATAGAAAAATATATAAAGTGTAAAGTATAAAGTATACACATATATAAACTAAAGTTACTTAATTAGAAAACATAGAAGTGGTTCATGTAGTGTTAATTACTGTAATGCATACCAGGTGCCACTAAAGGTTCCGATAGTTAGTATATCATCATGGGTGAATGTCTTATATTACTCTACCCGTATGCCTTAGTTCCCCTTTTAATGAGAACCTGCAGCTTAGTACGTGCAAAATAGTCAAAATGATGAATTTTGGTACAGGCAGACCTTACTTGAAGAGTCGTGTCTAACGTTTTTATAGGATATTAATTCTTCTGGCCATGGCTGCTTCACTGCAGGGCATGATGCTACCTATTGTAATACAAGAAGATGGACTAGATAAATACCTGGAGCCACATAATGGGTAAAAAGGTAAATGAATAGATAATAATAGTAAATTGACAGTGTAGTCAATATATATTATCATTATTTATATGATCTAAAATTCACCTAAGTATTGGCTGATGTCTGTTGCTGAATTAAGGTCCAGATGAGCCCCTGTATGTATATATGGGTCCTCAGAATCTTGCCGATACACCAAATAAATTTGGAAAGTGGGATCCTGGATGCAATAATTTAAACTATTATGAATAACAATAAGTAAAAAGAAAAACCGAAATGGTTAAACCATTTGCTGGTTATAGCTCGTGCTGAGCTTAGTAGCAATAATGAAATAAATATAGCGCAAATACAATGAAAAAGGAACTACGGACTCGAATAAAGCAATACCGGTCTCGGCGTTCGCTCTTCCCACGTCTGCTGACAAAGTCAGCTGCCCCTGATCATAGACGTTTTTATGCGGCCGTGCAGAGATGTTATCTCTGCTACTAGGCCGCGAGGAAATGAATGAATAGGCAGACTAATGCGGCGGCCATATTGGGGATATTCTGGGAATGACAGAACGGTACGAACAAAATGGTGAATATGTACTGTTCGATACCTCTAAAACAACAATACAGTGTCTATACGGGGAATTTTCAAAAACTTACCTATGTATGTACCATTCATTTGTCAGGAATATAGATATTGAATAAATTCCTATCATAGACTAAATATAAGAACTGGCTCTGAGAAAGTCATTCGAGACACAGGGGACATTATTAATTCTACTAGATCTATAGAGTATGCTCTAAGGTGTAATAGAATAAGTATTAAAGACTGACAGACTCACTTTCAGATGAAATCTCCATCTTTTTGCATGGAACTAGTAATGCTAGAGTCGTACCCTGGTCTAAGTGGGACTAGGAATTGAAATTATAATAAAGAATAAGCTTATATATTTGCATTTTCCCATGGAGTGTATTCATTCAATCCCTTATCACAGCTATTTAATGTAAAGATCCAGAAGACTTCTCTCTTTTTCCGAATTTTATGATCTTCTCTCTGTCCAGGGTTCTTAATCTTTTCTAGGACAGTCCAAGAGAGGTCCTCGATTTTGTGTCCATGCTGTGTCTAATGTGTGACCAACGGGGCACTTTCTTTGCCGTTTCGAATGTTGGAGATATGCTCCAATATTCGGATTTTAACTTCTCTTCCAGTTTCTCCTACATAGAGGAGAGGGCAAGGACATCTAATTACATAGATACAGTTGGCTGTTTTACAGTTGGTCATATCTGATAATTGGAAGTTGGTACGTTTCCATGAAAATATGTTGCCCACAATAGCTCTCGGACAAGCTTTGCAATTACCACATTTATGATTGCCTGTAATGGGTCGATTACCATATATCGACTTTTGACAGAAGGTCTCGTTCTTAGGTAAAATAGCTCTGACTAGTTTGTTCGCAATATTTTGATTTCTCCTAAAGGACAGGAGAGGGCACTCTAATGGTACTTGATTTGAATCACTATTTAGAATGTGCCAATTAGCAAAAATTATTTTCCTGATTTTGTCATTAAGATTGGAGTGTTGAATAACACAGGCTATGGAAGAAGTAGATTTTTTGTTTTGTTTCTCAAACATGCTTACTCTATTGTAGTATTTGGCTCTTTTGTATGAGTCTCTGATCAATTTTTTGGGATATCCTCGTAGCAGAAATTTCTGCTGTAAGATGTTAGCATGGTATTCATAATCTCCCATGTTGGAGCAATTTCTACGGACCCGTAGGAATTGGCTAAAGGGTATCCCTTGTTTCTGACTGGTAGGATGAAAACTGTCATAGTGTAATAGGGTATTCCTAGCTGTCGGTTTTGTGAACAATGACATCTCAAGTTTGAAGTTATTATGGCCAATCCAAATGTCCAAGAACTCAACTTTATTTCTACTAGTGTGGATAGTAAACTTGAGGTTGGGATCACATACGTTGATCCACTGACTAAATTCTGTTAGAGCGTCCTCTTCACCTGTCCATATGAAAAAAATGTCATCTATGAACCGTGAGCAACAATGAACATTTTCATAAAACGGTGCCATCTCGTTGTAGATATGGGTTTCCTCAAATGAGCCTACATAAATGTTGGCTACACTTGGGGCGCAGGCAGCTCCCATACTGACCCCTTTCTTCTGCTGATATGTCTGGCCATCGAATTCAAAAAAGTTTTCTTGTAGGACAATGTTGAGGCACTGTAAAATGAAGGAAGAATGTTCTGTATTACCTTCTTTTTCGAAGAGGCGTGCAACAGCTAGCCACGCTCTTTCTGCGGGATGTTAGTATACAGTGCTTCAATGTCCATAGTTACTAGTAGTTGGGTGATCGAATTGAACGGAAGACCTTCTAATTTGGCAATAATGTGGCTAGTGTCACGAATGAATGCTGGAAGTAATGCTACTCGCGGGTTTAGAAATTTCTCAACATATTTAGATAGAGGTTCTGTCAGTGCCCCTACAGTAGAGACAATTGGTCTCATAGGGGGGTCTGTCTTATTTTTATGTATTTTCGGGACCCCATAGAACACAGGGGTCCTGGTTTTCACTGGATTAAGGTATTGGAACTCTTGTTGGCAAATAATCCCATTTTCAAAGGCTTCAGTACTTATGTTAGTTATCTCCCTCTTAACTCGTTCATGCCAGCTGTTTCCTGTCTTCTGATAGTAGTCTGGTTGGTTTAGCATAGTTTGAATTTTGGATTTGTAGGTTTCAGTTTCCAACAAAACTATACCTCCTCCCTTGTCACATGGTTTGACTGTAATAAGTTGATCTTTTTGTAGTCTTTGTAGGGCTTGATGTTTCCCTTGGTTTAAATTAAAATGTGGCCTTGGAACAAATTTCAACAATGATTGGATCTTATTCATCACTATATTCTCAAAGATTTTAATTTCAGGTCCCACCATATCAAGGTGGGGAGTAAAAGTGGAGACAGGTTTTAACCCAGAAAGGTTAGATTCCCTAAAGTCTGTTTTACCTTCAAAATATCTAGAGAGCCTGATTCTCCAAAAGAAGGCATGCAAGTCGGAGAGAAGACCAAATTTATTGATGGGAGTAGTGGGGATAAATGACAACCCTTTCTTCAATAATGACTCAGTATCTATATCCATGGGTGAAGTACTTAGATTGAAGACTGGTACTGTCCTTAATCCCTCCCATATTGTTGTCTCCTGGTCTGAAGGGTATGTGGTGGATTGTCCACATTCTGGAACCTGCCCCTCTGATAGTTTCTGTATCTCATTCGAGGTCTCCCTCCTCTGGATAAAAAATGGTTCGAGCGACTTGGGCCTTCATTGGGGCCTACCCTTACATTGTATTGTTCGGACTGGTTGAGAGTTCCTTCTCCCTCAGATTCTGAGGTGTCAGAGAAGGTGACGATTTTCTTCGTCGTCCAGAATTGTCGGTCTTGTTCTGATGCGTTTCGTTGTTGATTCGCATAGTATCCATCCGATAAATACGGGTATGCTCGTTCTTTGGTGAACCATCTAATGTCCTTTCTAAGCTTGTCTGTCTTTCTCTTAACTAGATATAAGTTAAACGATTCGAGCTCTTGTTCAATGGTCTCTAGCTGTTTCTTCGCTTCCTGTACAGAGTAATGTGTTTTCAATTCTTCTTCAAGTGACTGGATTTCTTTCATAAGGGTTTCCATCAATTCTCTAGCGGTCTCTATTATAAGGATCATCCAATCTCGAGAACAACGATTGGAGATCAGGGACCATTTTTCTAGGAATTGTCTAATCTCTACAAAGAGACCTGGGATGTTTCTCACCCTTAGTCCTGCAGGAATGATCCCGGCTCTAAGGTATTCTAGGATATAGTCTGCATGTAGTTCTGTGCGTTTTTTTTTTTTTCTTTTATTCCAATAATTTGAACCACCCTTCTTTGGGTTGGTTCGAGGAGATGGATGTTCCTGATCCTGATCTAGGTTGTTCCAATAATTTAGCTAGATCTTCCTCACTAAATCCAAATGTCTTGATAGACTCCATAGTAGGGTCTAGCCAAATATCTAGGGAAATTATTTTTTCTTTTTCCTTTTTAGTCTAGTTTTAGCTCTGTCTCTAGATCGAATAAATAGAAAGATATCCGAAACTTAGTATGTTAGACGATATATGTGTCATACATGTATTATTCAAAGCGAGATAAGAGGTAAAATTACCAAGGTGACTACTAGGACTAGCACGTGAAGAAATAATTATAAATATACATATAAAGAATGTATGATATAAATTGACTACAAGAACAGACAACTAAAAAACAAACCAATGTAGAACAAATAAGAACAATAATCAAACAAACAAACCCCAACGACAAAGTGTCGTAACTAAACAGCAATAATTATAAGGGGATTCCCTGAATTTAATAAGCGTAGCTCAAACAGGGAAATAACCAATGTAGAAAAAAAACTACTAAGAAAGCTACTAGGATAGCCATGAAGATACCATCATCTTCACGTACCAATACTATGGTCTGAAATGATACTAACTATATATAACTGACCAGTTATATGTTTGTGATATCAGGCTACTACATTTAGGTACTCAGTTGCAAATAAAGTGATCCTATTGCATAATTAATACAAACTTATTTTACAAATATAAATGTTTTTTTATTCAATAATAATACAATCATAAAAAATATGTACATTAAATCAGAAAAATAAGAAAAACATACATACAAAGCACCTAAATCAAACATACCACATATACACTGGATTATACAAATAAGAAAACGTGTCTTATTTACAAGTGAAACACCACATCAAGAAACTAATCCAAATGATAAGATTAGGACAATTTAGAATGATAAGAATATACAGGTATAGATTATTCTAGTATATTAGTATTAGTAATCTAATACACAGCCAAGGAAACAATATAAACATGGTTCTATCCAAGTGGTACCGTAGGGACCGAAGGCCTACGCGCGTTTCGGTGTTATAGGGTATAGTGAACAACCTTCCTCAGGGCCGTTCCCAGTGGTACTAGAGTATGATACTCTAATCTTGGCAGCCAAATCTTCTGGTCAGATTAATTATAGGTTTGTAGTGTTCTTTTTGATGATGTAGTCAAGAAATCTGATAAAAGAATTAATTTATATAAACATTTTGTATAAATTCTCGTGCTAGTTATCTAGTAGTCACCTCTCTAAGCGTGACATATTTATCATTACCAAGGATGACATATTATTTGATCAAAAATGCGTGCCCAAAAGGATAAAGTGAATTTTGTATGGTATTGTTAATAGAAAAATATATAAAGTGTAAAGTATAAAGTATACACATATATAAACTAAAGTTACTTAATTAGAAAACATAGAAGTGGTTCATGTAGTGTTAATTACTGTAATGCATACCAGGTGCCACTAAAGGTTCCGATAGTTAGTATATCATCATGGGTGAATGTCTTATATTACTCTACCCGTATGCCTTAGTTCCCTTTTAATGAGAACATGCAGCTTAGTACGTGCAAAATAGTGAAAATGATGAATTTTGGTACAGGCAGACCTTACTTGAAGAGTCTTGTCTAACGTTTTTATAGGATATTAATTCTTCTGGCCATGGCTGCTTCACTGCAGGGCATGATGCTACCTATTGTAATACAAGAAGATGGACTAGATAAATACCTGGAGCCACATAATGGGTAAAAAGGTAAATGGATAGATAATAATAGTAAATTGACAGTGTAGTCAATATATATTATTATCATTATTTATATGATCTAAAATTCACCTAAGTATTGGCTGATGTCTGTTGCTGAATTAAGGTCCAGATGAGCCCCTGTATGTATATATGGGTCCTCAGAATCTTGCCGATACACCAAATAAATTCGGAAAGTGGGAGCCTGGATGCAATAATTTAAACTATTACGAATAACAATAAGTAAAAAGAAAAACCGAAATGGTTAAACTATTTGCTGGTTATAGTTCGTGCTGAGCTTAGTAGCAATAATGAAATAAATATAGCGCAAATACAATGAAAAAGGAACTACGGACTCGAATAAAGCAATACCGGTCTCGGCGTTCGCTCTTCCCACGTCTGCTGACAAAGTCAGCTGCCCCTGATCATAGACGTTTTTATGCGGCCGTGCAGAGATGTTATCTCTGCTACTCATAAAATTCGGAAAAAGAGAGAAGTCTTCTGGATCTTTACATTAAATAGCTGTGATAAGGGATTGAATGAATACACTCCATGGGAAAATGCAATTATATAAGCTTATTCTTTATTATAATTTCTATTTCTAGTCCCACTTAGACCAGGGTACGACTCTAGCATAACTAGTTCCATGCAAAAAGATGGAGATTTCATCTGAAAGTGAGTCTGTCAGTCTTTAATACTTATTCTATTACACCTTAGAGCATACTCTATAGATCTAGTAGAATTAATAATGTCCCCTGTGTCTCGAATGACTTTCTCAGAGCCAGTTCTTATATTTAGTCTTTGATAGGAATGTATTCAATATCTATATTCCTGACAAATGAATGGTACATACATAGGTAAGTTTTTGAAAATTCCCCGTATAGACACTGTATTGTTGTTTTAGAGGTATCGAACAGTACATATTCACCATTTTGTTCGTACCGTTCTGTCATTCCCAGAATATCCCCAATATGGCCGCCGCATTAGTCTGCCTATTCATTTATTTCCTCGCGGCCTAGTAGCAGAGATAACATCTCTGCACGGCCGCATAAAAACGTCTATGATCAGGGGCAGATGACTTTGTCAGCAGACGTGGGAAGAGCGAACGCCGAGACCGGTATTGCTTTATTCGAGTCCGTAGTTCCTTTTTCATTGTATTTGCGCTATATTTATTTCATTATTACTACTAAGCTCAGCACGAGCTATAACCAGCAAATGGTTTAACCATTTCGGTTTTCCTTTTTACTTATTGTTATTCGTAATAGTTTAAATTATTGCATCCAGGCTCCGAATTTATTTGGTGTATCGGCAAGATTCTGAGGACCCATATATACATACAGGGGCTCATCTGGACCTTAATTCAGCAACAGACATCATCCAATACTTAGGTGAATTTTAGATCATATAAATAATGATAATAATATATATTGACTACACTGTCAATTTACTATTATTATCTATTCATTTACCTTTTTACCCATTATGTGGCTCCAAGTATTTATCTAGTCCATCTTCTTGTATTACAATAGGTAGCATCATGCCCTGCAGTGAAGCAGCCATGGCCAGAAGAATTAATATCCTATAAAAACGTTAGACAAGACTCTTCAAGTAAGGTCTGCCTGTACCAAAATTCATCATTTTCACTATTTTGCACGTACTAAGCTGCATGTTCTCATTAAAAGGGAACTAAGGCATACGGATAGAGTAATATAAGACATTCACCCATGATGATATACTAACTATCGGAACCTTTAGTGGCACCTGGTATGCATTACAGTAATTAACACTACATGAACCACTTCTATGTTTTCTAAATAAGTAACTTTAGTTTATATATGTGTATATTTTATACTTTATATATTTTCCATTAACAATACCATACAAAATTCACTTTATCCTTTTGGGCACGCATTTTTGACAAAATAATATGTCATCCTTGGTAATGATAAATATGTCACTCTTAGAGAGGTGACTACTAGATAACTAGCATGAGAATTTATACAAAATGTTTATATAAATTATTTCTTTTATCAGATTTCTTGACTACATCATCAAAAAGAACACTACAAACCTATAATTAATCTGACCAGAAGATTTGGCTGCCAAGATTAGAGTATCATACTCTAGTACCACTGGGAACGGCCCTGAGGAAGGTTGTTCACTATACCCTATAACACCGAAACGCGCGTAGGCCTTCGGTCCCTACGGTACCACTTGGATAGAACCATGTTTATATTGTTTCCTTGGCTGTGTATTAGATTACTAATACTAATATACTAGAATAATCTATACCTGTATATTCTTATCATTCTAAATTGTCCTAATCTTATCATTTGGATTAGTTTCTTGATGTGGTGTTTCACTTGTAAATAAGACACGTTTTCTTATTTGTATAATCCAGTGTATATGTGGTATGTTTGATTTAGGTGCTTTGTATGTATGTTTTTCTTATTTTTCTGATTTAATGTACATATTTTTTATGATTGTATTATTATTGAATAAAAAAACATTTATATTTGTAAAATAAGTTTGTATTAATTATGCAATAGGATCACTTTATTTGCAACTGAGTACCTAAATGTAGTAGCCTGATATCACAAACATATAACTGGTCAGTTATATATAGTTAGTATCATTTCAGACCATAGTATTGGTACGTGAAGATGATGGTATCTTCATGGCTATCCTAGTAGCTTTCTTAGTAGTTTTTTTTCTACAGTGGAACATTTGTCTGCCAGGTTTCCAGAGATCTATACTCCTGGAAAGAACATAGCAGTCGATGAGTCCTTGATCCTGTACAAAGGACGGCTGCTTTTCAGACAGTACATTGCGAGCAAAAGAGCTTGCTATGGCATAAAGCTGTACATGCTGTGTGAGAGCTCTACTGGCTATGTGTACAGCCTGAGAGTGTATACAGGGAAGGATTCTACCCTAAACCCTGTAGGTTGCCCTCCCGCGTTAGGGGTCACAGGTAAGATTGTATGGGAACTTGTCCAGCCACTTCTTCACAAAGGTTATAACCTTTATGTGGACAATTTCTATACTGGAGTAGAGCTGTTCAGTGAGCTCTACAAAGCTGGCACTGTGGCCTGCGGTACAGTTCGTTGTAACCGCAAAGGATTCCCGCGGGAGCTTGTTTGCAAGAAGCTCCAGAAATCACAGAGTACTGCATTGCGTTCTAACCAACTGCTCGCAGTCAAGTTCCTAGATAGGCATGATGTATACGTGCTCACTACAATTCATGATGAGAGCACTTCTCCCATCACAGTTTGGGGTCAGATGGCCGAAGTCCACAAGCCCATCTGTATACTCGATTACAATAAGTACATGGGTGGAGTGGACAAGAACGACCAGGTTCTTCAACCATACAATGCGTGTTGTAAAACTCGCACTTGGTACAAGAAACTGTTTACCCACCTGATTCAGATGGCAACATATAATGCGTATGTTGTTTACCGTCAGACAACAACAGGAAGACTCATGACTTTCCTTGACTTCCAGTTGTCTGTAATTGAAAGCCTCACTGCTGTTACAGAAGAAGCAGCAGCCTCCACCTCATATGTTCTGGAGGATGTGGCAAGGCTGCAGGTGCGACACTTTGCTGATCGCATACCTAAAACACCCAAAAAGGATCGTCCATGTCGTCGCTGTAAAGTGTGCTCAAAGCATGGAAAGCGGCAGGAGAGTCGGTATTACTGTCCCCAGTGTCCATCACAACCAGGCCTCTGTATCCCTACTTGCTTTACGTTGTATCATACTAAATCAAAGTTCTGGGAAATCGACTGAGGTTGAGCTGCTGTTGGGTAATCCTTTCAGTGGCAGTGCATGGATACCGAACGTCCATGGGCCACTGCTTCGTTAGGCAAGGAGCCACAGAATTTTACTTCATCATGGACTTCCTTTTGGCGTGGTCGGTGTTCTGTTCAATTAACATGCATTTTCTTCCCCCTACTGCATATACTAGTGGACAGAACATATGCCACATTGCCACGGAGTACCCTTTCTTCACCTGCATGTCTACCTTACTTTCAACTGTAGATATGCTCTCTCAGTTCGAGGAATCACTTTGTACGGCATACTTGGAAACCCCCAACGTGCTTCCACAAACTAGTATAGGTTCACTTGGCTATTATACAGGATTAGCCAAGACTCTGATGAGAACAGAGACATGGATGGGTAAGGAAAGCTTATGGTAGGAGTGCCTTCATAGGGTTATTGCACAGGTAGAAGGCAGATAGTAAAGGTAGTACAGATGTACATCATCTACACCTATGGATTCAAACCCATTGGTGCCATCCCAGCACCGAAGGAGAATGACTTGTATAGGTCAGTGTTTGACCTGCTTTTCATGTTCATCCTCCATCAGAACTTAGTAGATGTTCAGTTTGCTGTATAAGTGCATTATAGTCACATCACTGCACATAATGTTGGCTGGGACATATGCTACGTTCTCATGGACTCCTCTATGTACCAAACACTACCCTTTTCCATAGCCTATGACCTTCTCTTTAGGGAACATCATGAGAAATCCCCAGCATGTCTCCCTTAGTTTCAAAGGTAGATATGCTCACTCAGTTCGAGGAATCGCTTTGTATGGCATACTCGGACACTCCCAACTTGCATCCACAAACTGGAAGGAGTTGGATTTAGCACAGAGAGTGTGTTAAAGGCGCATGAAAAACATGTCTTCCTGAGCCTCAGGTGGCTGTCACAGGAGTCATTAGTAAAGGTTTGTTACGCATGCATTTGGTAATGTTAAGGAAGAAGGAGGCAGTTAGCCTATGACCTTCTCTTTAGGTAACAGCATGAGAAATCCCCAGCATGTCTCCCTTAGTTTCAAAGGTAGATATGCTCACTCAGAAGGAGGCAGTTACTTGACAGGTGGTAAAATGTAGTCAGACTTATTCCGTTCTGTGGCGTGTGAATGTGATTGGCCCTTGTCTGGCAGCGGTAAGTTAATGTGAGTGGAGTGATTGGTTGGATTGGGCCCGTTGCTGGCGATATGAAAGGGTTGTTTGTTGTGTGTGAATGGCGTGTGAATGGACCATAAAGAGGTTGGTGCCTGGACACGGCTTTATGGCCCACCTTCAGAAGGCTTGGTTTCAATATTCAGATACTTTGATAAGTAATCATGCTTTGAAACCATAATTTCTGGAGGTGCTAAAACCAACCAGTGTGAGTGGTGGGTTAACTTTAACAAACTAGTACCAGGGGAGTCCAAGTGTGCAGGACTTGCATGGCTCTCATCAGTTTTCCTTCACCCAGAATCCCCTTGAAATTACATTATGTGCTTAAAAAACACATTTTCCTTGCATTCCAATGAGCAGAAGTCCAGGGATCTGCAGGGATCCTCAAAATTCCTACCACCCAGTGTTTCCCCACTTGTCCTGATAAAAACACAACCCCGCTTGTGTGCCTGCGCCTAGTGCCTGCTTCAGGAATGAATCACTCCAGGGTTAACAGTAGACCTCAAGCAAGGACAACCATTGACCCTTGTGTGATCCATTCCTGTCGCGGGCGCTAGGCCTACCCACACAAGTGAGGTATCATTTTTATCGGGAGACTTGGGGGAATGCTGGGTGGAAGGAAATTTGTGGATCCTCTCAGATTCCACAACTTTCTGTCACCGAAATGTGAGGAAAACTTGTTTTTTTAGCCACTTTTTGAGGTTTGCAAAGGATTCTGGGTAACAGAACCTGGTCAGAGCCCCGCAAGTCACCCCATCTTGGATTCCCCTAGGTCTCTAGTTTTCACAAATGCACAGGTTTGGTAGGTTTCCCAAGGTGCCGGCTGAGCTAGAGGCCAAAATCTACAGGTAGGCACTTTGCAAAAAACACCTCTGTTTTCTTTCAAAATATTTGATGTGTCCATGTTGTGTTTTGGGGCATTTCCTGTCACGGGCGCTAGGCCTACCCACACAAGTGAGGTATCATTTTTATCGGGAGACTTGGGGGGACGCTGGGTGGAAGGAAATTTGTGGCTCCTCTCAGATTCCAGAACTTTCTGTCACCAAAATGTGAGGAAAACTTGTTTTTTTAGCCACTTTTTGAGGTTTGCAAAGGATTCTAACAGAACCTGGTCAGAGCCCCGCAAGTCACCCCATCTTGGAATCCCCTAGGTCTCTAGTTTTAAAAAATGCACAGGTTTGGTAGGTTTCCTTAGGTGCCGGCTGAGCTAGAGGCCAAAATCTACAGGTAGGCACTTTGCAAAAAACACCTCTGTTTACTTTCAAAATATTTGATGTGTCCACGTTGCGTTTTGGGGCATTTCCTGTCGCGGGCGCTAGGCCTACCCACACAAGTGAGGTATCATTTTTGTCGGGAGACTTGGGGGGACGCTGGGTGGAAGGAAATTTGTGGCTCCTCTCAGATTCCAGAACTTTCTGTCACCGAAATGTGAGGAAAACTTATTTTTTTAGCCACTTTTTGAGGTTTGCAAAGGATTCTGGTTAACAGAACCTGGTCAGAGCCCTGCAAGTCACCCCATCTTGGATTCCCCTAGGTCTTTAGTTTTCAAAAATGCACAGGTTTGGTAGGTTTCCCTAGGTGCCGGCTGAGCTAGAGGCCAAAATCTACAGGTAGGCACTTTGCAAAAAACACCTCTGTTTTCTTTCAAAATGTTTGATGTGTCCACGTTGTGTTTTGGGGCATTTCCTGTCGCGGGTGCTAGGCCTACCCACACAAGTGAGGTATCATTTTTATCGGGAGACTTGGGGGGACGCTGGGTGGAAGGAAATTTGTGGCTCCTCTCAGATTCCAGAGCTTTCTGTCACCGAAATGTGAGGAAAACTTGTTTTTTTAGCCACTTTTTGAGGTTTGCAAAGGATTCTGGGTAACAGAACCTGGTCAGAGCCCCGCACGTCACCCCCTTTCTGTCACCGAAATGTGAGGAAAACTTGTTTTTTTAGCCACTTTTTGAGGTTTGCAAAGGATTCTGGGTAACAGAACCTGGTCAGAGCCCCGCACGTCACCCCATCTTGGATTCCCCTAGGTCTCTAGTTTTCAAAAATGCACAGGTTTGGTAGGTTTCTCTAGGTGCCGGATGAGCTAGAGGCCAAAATCTACAGGTAGGCACTTTGCAAAAAACACCTCTGTTTTCTTTCAAAATATTTGATGTGTCCACGTTGCGTTTTGGGGCATTTCCTGTCGCGGGCGCTAGGCCTACCCACACAAGTGAGGTATCATTTTTGTCGGGAGACTTGGGGGGACGCTGGGTGGAAGGAAATTTGTGGCTCCTCTCAGATTCCAGAACTTTCTGTCACCGAAATGTGAGGAAAACTTATTTTTTTAGCCACTTTTTGAGGTTTGCAAAGGATTCTGGTTAACAGAACCTGGTCAGAGCCCTGCAAGTCACCCCATCTTGGATTCCCCTAGGTCTTTAGTTTTCAAAAATGCACAGGTTTGGTAGGTTTCCCTAGGTGCCGGCTGAGCTAGAGGCCAAAATCTACAGGTAGGCACTTTGCAAAAAACACCTCTGTTTTCTTTCAAAATATTTGATGTGTCCACGTTGCGTTTTGGGGCATTTCCTGTCGCGGGTGCTAGGCCTACCCACACAAGTGAGGTATCATTTTTATCGGGAGACTTGGGGGGACGCTGGGTGGAAGGAAATTTGTGGCTCCTCTCAGATTCCAGAGCTTTCTGTCACCGAAATGTGAGGAAAACTTGTTTTTTTAGCCACTTTTTGAGGTTTGCAAAGGATTCTGGGTAACAGAACCTGGTCAGAGCCCCGCACGTCACCCCCTTTCTGTCACCGAAATGTGAGGAAAACTTGTTTTTTTAGCCACTTTTTGAGGTTTGCAAAGGATTCTGGGTAACAGAACCTGGTCAGAGCCCCGCACGTCACCCCATCTTGGATTCCCCTAGGTCTCTAGTTTTCAAAAATGCACAGGTTTGGTAGGTTTCTCTAGGTGCCGGATGAGCTAGAGGCCAAAATCTACAGGTAGGCACTTTGCAAAAAACACCTCTGTTTTCTTTCAAAATATTTGATGTGTCCACGTTGCGTTTTGGGGCATTTCCTGTCGCGGGCGCTAGGCCTACCCACACAAGTGAGGTATCATTTTTGTCGGGAGACTTGGGGGGACGCTGGGTGGAAGGAAATTTGTGGCTCCTCTCAGATTCCAGAACTTTCTGTCACCGAAATGTGAGGAAAACTTATTTTTTTAGCCACTTTTTGAGGTTTGCAAAGGATTCTGGTTAACAGAACCTGGTCAGAGCCTTGCAAGTCACCCCATCTTGGATTCCCCTAGGTCTTTAGTTTTCAAAAATGCACAGGTTTGGTAGGTTTCCCTAGGTGCCGGCTGAGCTAGAGGCCAAAATCTACAGGTAGGCACTTTGCAAAAAACACCTCTGTTTTCTTTCAAAATATTTGATGTGTCCACGTTGCGTTTTGGGGCATTTCCTGTCGCGGGTGCTAGGCCTACCCACACAAGTGAGGTATCATTTTTATCGGGAGACTTGGGGGGACGCTGGGTGGAAGGAAATTTGTGGCTCCTCTCAGATTCCAGAGCTTTCTGTCACCGAAATGTGAGGAAAACTTGTTTTTTTAGCCACTTTTTGAGGTTTGCAAAGGATTCTGGGTAACAGAACCTGGTCAGAGCCCCGCACGTCACCCCCTTTCTGTCACTGAAATGTGAGGAAAACTTGTTTTTTTAGCCACTTTTTGAGGTTTGCAAAGGATTCTGGGTAACAGAACCTGGTCAGAGCCCCGCACGTCACCCCATCTTGGATTCCCCTAGGTCTCTAGTTTTCAAAAATGCACAGGTTTGGTAGGTTTCTGTAGGTGCCGGATGAGCTAGAGGCCAAAATCTACAGGTAGGCACTTTGCAAAAAACACCTCTGTTTTCTTTCAAAATATTTGATGTGTCCACGTTGCGTTTTGGGGCATTTCCTGTCACGGGCGCTAGGCCTACCCACACAAGTGAGGTATCATTTTTATCGGGAGACTTGGGGGGACGCTGGGTGGAAGGAAATTTGTGGCTCCTCTCAGATTCCAGAACTCTCTGTCACCAAAATGTGAGGAAAACTTGTTTTTTTAGCCACTTTTTGAGGTTTGCAAAGGATTCTGGGTAACAGAACCTGGTCAGAGCCCCGCAAGTCACCCCATCTTGGATTCCTCTAGGTCTCTAGTTTTCAAAAATGCACAGGTTTGGTAGGTTTCCCTAGGTGCCGGCTGAGCTAGAGGCCAAAATCTACAGGTAGGCACTTTGCAAAAAACACCTCTGTTTTCTTTCCAAAAATTTGATGTGTCCACGTTGCGTTTTGGGGCATTTCCTATCGCGGGCGCTAGGCCTACCCACACAAGTGAGGTATCATTTTTATCGGGAGACTTGGGGGGACGCTGGGTGGAAGGAAATTTGTGGCTCCTCTCAGATTCCAGAACTTTCTGTCACCGAAATGGGAGGAAAACTTGTTTTTTTAGCCACTTTTTGAGGTTTGCAAAGGATTCTGGGTAACAGAACCTGGTCAGAGCCCCGCAAGTCACCCCATCTTGGATTCCCCTAGGTCTCTAGTTTTACAAAATGCACAGGTTTGGTAGGTTTCCCTAGGTGCCGGCTGAGCTAGAGGCCAAAATCTACAGGTAGGCACTTTGCAAAAACACCTGTTTTCTTTCAAAATATTTGATGTGTCCACGTTGCGTTTTGGGGCATTTCCTGTCACGGGCGCTAGGCCTACCCACACAAGTGAGGTATCATTTTTATCGGGAGACTTGGGGGGACGCTGGGTGGAAGGAAATTTGTGGCTCCTCTCAGATTCCAGAACTCTCTGTCACCAAAATGTGAGGAAAACTTGTTTTTTTAGCCACTTTTTGAGGTTTGTAAAGGATTCTGGGTAACAGAACCTGGTCAGAGCCCCGCAAGTCACCCCATCTTGGATTCCTCTAGGTCTCTAGTTTTCAAAAATGCACAGGTTTGGTAGGTTTCCCTAGGTGCCGGCTGAGCTAGAGGCCAAAATCTACAGGTAGGCACTTTGCAAAAAACACCTCTGTTTTCTTTCCAAAAATTTGATGTGTCCACGTTGCGTTTTGGGGCATTTCCTGTCGCGGGCGCTAGGCCTACCCACACAAGTGAGGTATCATTTTTATCGGGAGACTTGGGGGGACGCTGGGTGGAAGGAAATTTGTGGCTCCTCTCAGATTCCAGAACTTTCTGTCACCGAAATGTGAGGAAAACTTGTTTTTTTAGCCACTTTTTGAGGTTTGCAAAGGATTCTGGGTAGCAGAACCTGGTCAGAGCCCCGCAAGTCACCCCATCTTGGATTCCCCTAGGTCTCTAGTTTTAAAAAATGCACAGGTTTGGTAGGTTTCCCTGGTGCCGGCTGAGCTAGAGGCCAAAATCTACAGGTAGGCACTTTGCAAAAACACCTCTGTTTTCTTTCAAAATATTTGATGTGTCCACGTTGCGTTTTGGGGCATTTCCTGTCGCGGGCGCTAGGCCTACCCACACAAGTGAGGTATCATTTTTATCGGGAGACTTGGGGGGATGCTGGGTGGAAGGAAATTTGTGGCTCCTCACAGATTCCAGAACTTTCTGTCACCGAAATGTGAGGAAAACTTGTTTTTTTAGCCACTTTTTGAGGTTTGCAAAGGATTCTGGGTAACAGAACCTGGTCAGAGCCCCGCAAGTCACCCCATCTTGGATTCCCCTAGGTCTCTAGTTTTCAAAAATGCACAGGTTTGGTAGGTTTCCCTAGGTGCCGGCTGAGCTAGAGGCCAAAATCTACAGGTAGGCACTTTGCAAAAACACCTGTTTTCTTTCAAAATATTTGATGTGTCCACGTTGCGTTTTGGGGCATTTCCTGTCGCGGGCGCTAGGCCTACCCACACAAGTGAGGTATCATTTTTATCGGGAGACTTGGGGGGACGCTGGGTGGAAGGAAATTTGTGGCTCCTCTCAGATTCCAGAACTTTCTGTCACCAAAATTTGAGGAAAACTTGTTTTTTTAGCCACTTTTTTAGGTTTGCAAAGGATTCTGGGTAACAGAACCTGGTCAGAGCCCCGCAAGTCTCCCCATCTTGGATTCCTCTAGGTCTCTAGTTTTCAAAAATGCACAGGTTTGGTAGGTTTCCCTAGGTGCCGGCTGAGCTAGAGGCCAAAATCTACAGGTAGGCACTTTGCAAAAAACACCTCTGTTTTCTTTCCAAAAATTTGATGTGTCCACGTTGCGTTTTGGGGCATTTCCTGTCGCGGGCGCTAGGCCTACCCACACAAGTGAGGTATCATTTTTATCGGGGGACTTGGGGGGACGCTGTGTGGAAGGAAATTTGTGGCTCCTCTCAGATTCCAGAACTTTCTGTCACCGAAATGTGAGGAAAACTTGTTTTTTTAGCCACTTTTTGAGGTTTGCAAAGGATTCTGGGTAACAGAGCCTGGTCAGAGCCCCGCAAGTCACCCCATCTTGGATTCCCCTAGGTCTTTAGTTTTCAAAAATGCACAGGTTTGGTAGGTTTCCCTAGGTGCCGGCTGAGCTAGAGGCCAAAATCTACAGGTAGGCACTTTGCAAAAAACACCTCTGTTTTCTTTCAAAATATTTGATGTGTCCACGTTGCGTTTTGGGGCATTTCCTGTCGCGGGTGCTAGGCCTACCCACACAAGTGAGGTATCATTTTTATCGGGAGACTTGGGGGGACGCTGGGTGGAAGGAAATTTGTGGCTCCTCTCAGATTCCAGAGCTTTCTGTCACCGAAATGTGAGGAAAACTTGTTTTTTTAGCCACTTTTTGAGGTTTGCAAAGGATTCTGGGTAACAGAACCTGGTCAGAGCCCCACACGTCACCCCCTTTCTGTCACCGAAATGTGAGGAAAACTTGTTTTTTTAGCCACTTTTTGAGGTTTGCAAAGGATTCTGGGTAACAGAACCTGGTCAGAGCCCCGCACGTCACCCCATCTTGGATTCCCCTAGGTCTCTAGTTTTCAAAAATGCACAGGTTTGGTAGGTTTCTCTAGGTGCCGGATGAGCTAGAGGCCAAAATCTACAGGTAGGCACTTTGCAAAAAACACCTCTGTTTTCTTTCAAAATATTTGATGTGTCCACGTTGCGTTTTGGGGCATTTCCTGTCACGGGCGCTAGGCCTACCCACACAAGTGAGGTATCATTTTTATCGGGAGACTTGGGGGGACGCTGGGTGGAAGGAAATTTGTGGCTCCTCTCAGATTCCAGAACTCTCTGTCACCAAAATGTGAGGAAAACTTGTTTTTTTAGCCACTTTTTGAGGTTTGCAAAGGATTCTGGGTAACAGAACCTGGTCAGAGCCCCGCAAGTCACCCCATCTTGGATTCCTCTAGGTCTCTAGTTTTCAAAAATGCACAGGTTTGGTAGGTTTCCCTAGGTGCCGGCTGAGCTAGAGGCCAAAATCTACAGGTAGGCACTTTGCAAAAAACACCTCTGTTTTCTTTCCAAAAATTTGATGTGTCCACGTTGCGTTTTGGGGCATTTCCTGTCGCGGGCGCTAGGCCTACCCACACAAGTGAGGTATCATTTTTATCGGGAGACTTGGGGGGACGCTGGGTGGAAGGAAATTTGTGGCTCCTCTCAGATTCCAGAACTTTCTGTCACCGAAATGTGAGGAAAACTTGTTTTTTTAGCCACTTTTTGAGGTTTGCAAAGGATTCTGGGTAACAGAACCTGGTCAGAGCCCCGCAAGTCACCCCATCTTGGATTCCCCTAGGTCTCTAGTTTTAAAAAATGCACAGGTTTGGTAGGTTTCCCTAGGTGCCGGCTGAGCTAGAGGCCAAAATCTACAGGTAGGCACTTTGCAAAAACACCTCTGTTTTCTTTCAAAATATTTGATGTGTCCACGTTGCGTTTTGGGGCATTTCCTGTCACGGGCGCTAGGCCTACCCACACAAGTGAGGTATCATTTTTATCGGGAGACTTGGGGGGACGCTGGGTGGAAGGAAATTTGTGGCTCCTCTCAGATTCCAGAACTCTCTGTCACCAAAATGTGAGGAAAACTTGTTTTTTTAGCCACTTTTTGAGGTTTGCAAAGGATTCTGGGTAACAGAACCTGGTCAGAGCCCCGCAAGTCACCCCATCTTGGATTCCTCTAGGTCTCTAGTTTTCAAAAATGCACAGGTTTGGTAGGTTTCCCTAGGTGCCGGCTGAGCTAGAGGCCAAAATCTACAGGTAGGCACTTTGCAAAAAACACCTCTGTTTTCTTTCCAAAAATTTGATGTGTCCACGTTGCGTTTTGGGGCATTTCCTGTCGCGGGCGCTAGGCCTACCCACACAAGTGAGGTATCATTTTTATCGGGAGACTTGGGGGGACGCTGGGTGGAAGGAAATTTGTGGCTCCTCTCAGATTCCAGAACTTTCTGTCACCGAAATGTGAGGAAAACTTGTTTTTTTAGCCACTTTTTGAGGTTTGCAAAGGATTCTGGGTAGCAGAACCTGGTCAGAGCCCCGCAAGTCACCCCATCTTGGATTCCCCTAGGTCTCTAGTTTTAAAAAATGCACAGGTTTGGTAGGTTTCCCTGGTGCCGGCTGAGCTAGAGGCCAAAATCTACAGGTAGGCACTTTGCAAAAACACCTCTGTTTTCTTTCAAAATATTTGATGTGTCCACGTTGTGTTTTGGGGCATTTCCTGTCGCGGGCGCTAGGCCTACCCACACAAGTGAGGTATCATTTTTATCGGGAGACATGGGGGGACGCTGGGTGGAAGGAAATTTGTGGCTCCTCACAGATTCCAGAACTTTCTGTCACCGAAATGTGAGGAAAACTTGTTTTTTTAGCCACTTTTTGAGGTTTGCAAAGGATTCTGGGTAACAGAACCTGGTCAGAGCCCCGCAAGTCACCCCATCTTGGATTCCCCTAGGTCTCTAGTTTTCAAAAATGCACAGGTTTGGTAGGTTTCCCTAGGTGCCGGCTGAGTTAGAGGCCAAAATCTACAGTTAGGCACTTTGCAAAAACACCTGTTTTCTTTCAAAACATTTGATGTGTCCACGTTGCGTTTTGGGGCATTTCCTGTCGCGTGCGCTAGGCCTACCCACAGAAGTGAGGTATCATTTTTATCGGGAGACTTGGGGGGACGCTGGGTGGAAGGAAATTTGTGGCTCCTCTCAGATTCCAGAACTTTCTGTCACCAAAATTTGAGGAAAACTTGTTTTTTTAGCCACTTTTTGAGGTTTGCAAAGAATTCTGGGTAACAGAACCTGGTCAGAGCCCCGCAAGTCTCCCCATCTTGGATTCCTCTAGGTCTCTAGTTTTCAAAAATGCACAGGTTTGGTAGGTTTCCCTAGGTGCCGGCTGAGCTAGAGGCCAAAATCTACAGGTAGGCACTTTGCAAAAAACACCTCTGTTTTCTTTCAAAAAATTTGATGTGTCCACGTTGCGTTTTGGGGCATTTCCTGTCGCGGGCGCTAGGCCTACCCACACAAGTGAGGTATCATTTTTATCGGGGGAAAAGGGGGGACGCTGTGTGGAAGGAAATTTGTGGCTCCTCTCAGATTCCAGAACTTTCTGTCACCGAAATGTGAGGAAAACTTGTTTTTTTAGCCACTTTTTGAGGTTTGCAAAGGATTCTGGGTAACAGAGCCTGGTCAGAGCCCCGGCAAGTCACCCCATCATGGATTCCCCTAGGTCTCTAGTTTTAAAAAATGCACAGGTTTGGTAGGTTTCCCTAGGTGCCGGCTGAGCTAGAGGCCAAAATCTACAGGTAGGCACTTTGCAAAAAACACCTCTGTTTTCTTTCAAAATATTTGATGTGTCCACGTTGCGTTTTGGGGCATTTCCTGTCGCGGGTGCTAGGCCTACGCACACAAGTGAGGTATCATTTTTATCGGGAGACTTGGGGGGACGCTGGGTGGAAGGAAATTTGTGGCTCCTCTCAGATTCCAGAGCTTTCTGTCACCGAAATGTGAGGAAAACTTGTTTTTTTAGCCACTTTTTGAGGTTTGCAAAGGATTCTGGGTAACAGAACCTGGTCAGAGCCCCGCACGTCACCCCCTTTCTGTCACCAAAATGTGAGGAAAACTTGTTTTTTTAGCCACTTTTTGAGGTTTGTAAAGGATTCTGGGTAACAGAACCTGGTCAGAGTCCCGCACGTCACCCCATCTTGGATTCCCCTAGGTCTCTAGTTTTCAAAAATGCACAGGTTTGGTAGGTTTCTCTAGGTGCCGGATGAGCTAGAGGCCAAAATCTACAGGTAGGCACTTTGCAAAAAACACCTCTGTTTTCTTTCAAAATATTTGATGTGTCCACGTTGCGTTTTGGGGCATTTCCTGTCACGGGCGCTAGGCCTACCCACACAAGTGAGGTATCATTTTTATCGGGAGACTTGGGGGGACGCTGGGTGGAAGGAAATTTGTGGCTCCTCTCAGATTCCAGAACTCTCTGTCACCAAAATGTGAGGAAAACTTGTTTTTTTAGCCACTTTTTGAGGTTTGCAAAGGATTCTGGGTAACAGAACCTGGTCAGAGCCCCGCAAGTCACCCCATCTTGGATTCCTCTAGGTCTCTAGTTTTCAAAAATGCACAGGTTTGGTAGGTTTCCCTAGGTGCCGGCTGAGCTAGAGGCCAAAATCTACAGGTAGGCACTTTGCAAAAAACACCTCTGTTTTCTTTCCAAAAATTTGATGTGTCCACGTTGCGTTTTGGGGCATTTCCTGTCGCGGGCGCTAGGCCTACCCACACAAGTGAG
Source organism: Pleurodeles waltl (assembly GCF_031143425.1). Taxonomy (NCBI): domain Eukaryota; kingdom Metazoa; phylum Chordata; class Amphibia; order Caudata; family Salamandridae; genus Pleurodeles; species Pleurodeles waltl. The sequence goes on from NC_090437.1 coordinate 321,987,627, forward strand.
GTATCATTTTTATCGGGAGACTTGGGGGGACGCTGGGTGGAAGGAAATTTGTGGCTCCTCTCAGATTCCAGAACTTTCTGTCACCGAAATGTGAGGAAAACTTGTTTTTTTAGCCACTTTTTGAGGTTTGCAAAGGATTCTGGGTAACAGAACCTGGTCAGAGCCCCGCAAGTCACCCCATCTTGGATTCCCCTAGGTCTCTAGTTTTAAAAAATGCACAGGTTTGGTAGGTTTCCCTGGTGCCGGCTGAGCTAGAGGCCAAAATCTACAGGTAGGCACTTTGCAAAAACACCTCTGTTTTCTTTCAAAATATTTGATGTGTCCACGTTGCGTTTTGGGGCATTTCCTGTCACGGGCGCTAGGCCTACCCACACAAGTGAGGTATCATTTTTATCAGGAGACTTGGGGGGACGCTGGGTGGAAGGAAATTTGTGGCTCCTCTCAGATTCCAGAACTTTCTGTCACCGAAATGTGAGGAAAACTTGTTTTTTTAGCCACTTTTTGAGGTTTGCAAAGGATTCTGGGTAACAGAACCTGGTCAGAGCCCCGCAAGTCACCCCATCTTGGATTCCTCTAGGTCTCTAGTTTTAAAAAATGCACAGGTTTGGTAGGTTTCCCTAGGTGCCGGCTGAGCTAGAGGCCAAAATCTACAGGTAGGCACTTTGCAAAAAACACCTCTGTTTTCTTTCAAAATATTTGATGTGTCCACGTTGCATTTTGGGGCATTTCCTGTTGCGGGTGCTAGGCCTACCCACACAAGTGAGGTATCATTTTTATCGGGAGACTTGGGAGGACGCTGGGTGGAAGGAAATTTGTGGCTCCTCTCCGATTCCAGAGCTTTCTGTCACCGAAATGTGAGGAAAACTTGTTTTTTGAGCCACTTTTTGAGGTTTGCAAAGGATTCTGGGTAACAGAGCCTGGTCAGAGCCCCGCAAGTCACCCCATCATGGATTCCCCTAGGTCTCTAGTTTTAAAAAATGCACAGGTTTGGTAGGTTTCCCTAGGTGAGGGCTGAGCTATAGGCCAAAATCTACAGGTAGGCACTTTGCAAAAAACACCTCTGTTTTCTTTCAAAATATTTGATGTGTCCACGTTGCATTTTGGGGCATTTCCTGTCGCGGGTGCTAGGCCTACCCACACAAGTGAGGTATCATTTTTGTCGGGAGACTTGGGGGGACGCTGGGTGGAAGGAAATTTGTGGCTCCTCTCAGATTCCAGAACTTTCTGTCACCGAAATGTGAGGAAAACTTATTTTTTTAGCCACTTTTTGAGGTTTGCAAAGGATTCTGGTTAACAGAACCTGGTCAGAGCCCTGCAAGTCACCCCATCTTGGATTCCCCTAGGTCTTTAGTTTTCAAAAATGCACAGGTTTGGTAGGTTTCCCTAGGTGCCGGCTGAGCTAGAGGCCAAAATCTACAGGTAGGCACTTTGCAAAAAACACCTCTGTTTTCTTTCAAAATATTTGATGTGTCCACGTTGCGTTTTGGGGCATTTCCTGTCGCGGGTGCTAGGCCTACCCACACAAGTGAGGTGTCATTTTTATCGGGAGACTTGGGGGGACGCTGGGTGGAAGGAAATTTGTGGCTCCTCTCAGATTCCAGAGCTTTCTGTCACCGAAATGTGAGGAAAACTTGTTTTTTTAGCCACTTTTTGAGGTTTGCAAAGGATTCTGGGTAACGGAACCTGGTCAGAGCCCCGCACGTCACCCCCTTTCTGTCACCGAAATGTGAGGAAAACTTGTTTTTTTAGCCACTTTTTGAGGTTTGCAAAGGATTCTGGGTAACAGAACCTGGTCAGAGCCCCGCACGTCACCCCATCTTGGATTCCCCTAGGTCTCTAGTTTTCAAAAATGCACAGGTTTGGTAGGTTTCTCTAGGTGCCGGATGAGCTAGAGGCCAAAATCTACAGGTAGGCACTTTGCAAAAAACACCTCTGTTTTCTTTCAAAATATTTGATGTGTCCACGTTGCGTTTTGGGGCATTTCCTGTCACGGGCGCTAGGCCTACCCACACAAGTGAGGTATCATTTTTATCGGGAGACTTGGGGGGACGCTGGGTGGAAGGAAATTTGTGGCTCCTCTCAGATTCCAGAACTCTCTGTCACCAAAATGTGAGGAAAACTTGTTTTTTTAGCCACTTTTTGAGGTTTGCAAAGGATTCTGGGTAACAGAACCTGGTCAGAGCCCCGCAAGTCACCCCACCTTGGATTCCTCTAGGTCTCTAGTTTTCAAAAATGCACAGGTTTGGTAGGTTTCCCTAGGTGCCGGCTGAGCTAGAGGCCAAAATCTACAGGTAGGCACTTTGCAAAAAACACCTCTGTTTTCTTTCCAAAAATTTGATGTGTCCACGTTGCGTTTTGGGGCATTTCCTGTCGCGGGCGCTAGGCCTACCCACACAAGTGAGGTATCATTTTTATCGGGAGACTTGGGGGGACGCTGGGTGGAAGGAAATTTGTGGCTCCTCTCAGATTCCAGAACTTTCTGTCACCGAAATGTGAGGAAAACTTGTTTTTTTAGCCACTTTTTGAGGTTTGCAAAGGATTCTGGGTAACAGAACCTGGTCAGAGCCCCGCAAGTCACCCCATCTTGGATTCCCCTAGGTCTCTAGTTTTAAAAAATGCACAGGTTTGGTAGGTTTCCCTAGGTGCCGGCTGAGCTAGAGGCCAAAATCTACAGGTAGGCACTTTGCAAAAACACCTGTTTTCTTTCAAAATATTTGATGTGTCCACGTTGCGTTTTGGGGCATTTCCTGTCACAGGCGCTAGGCCTACCCACACAAGTGAGGTATCATTTTTATCGGGAGACTTGGGGGGACGCTGGGTGGAAGGAAATTTGTGGCTCCTCTCAGATTCCAGAACTCTCTGTCACCAAAATGTGAGGAAAACTTGTTTTTTTAGCCACTTTTTGAGGTTTGCAAAGGATTCTGGGTAACAGAACCTGGTCAGAGCCCCGCAAGTCACCCCATCTTGGATTCCCCTAGGTCTCTAGTTTTAAAAAATGCACAGGTTTGGTAGGTTTCCCTAGGTGCCAGCTGAGCTAGAGGCCAAAATCTACAGGTAGGCACTTTGCAAAAACACCTGTTTTCTTTCAAAATATTTGATGTGTCCACGTTGCGTTTTGGGGCATTTCCTGTCGCGGGCGCTAGGCCTACCCACACAAGTGAGGTATCATTTTTATCTGGAGACTTGGGGGGACGCTGGGTGGAAGGAAATTTGTGGCTCCTCTCAGATTCCAGAACTTTCTGTCACCAAAATGTGAGGAAAACTTGTTTTTTTAGCCACTTTTTGAGGTTTGCAAAGGATTCTGGGTAACAGAACCTGGTCAGAGCCCCGCAAGTCACCCCATCTTGGATTCCTCTAGGTCTATAGTTTTAAAAAATGCACAGGTTTGGTAGGTTTCCCTAGGTGCCGGCTGAGCTAGAGGCCAAAATCTACAGGTAGGCACTTTGCAAAAACACCTGTTTTCTTTCAAAATATTTGATGTGTCCACGTTGCGTTTTGGGGCATTTCCTGTCACGGGCGCTAGGCCTACCCACACAAGTGAGGTATCATTTTTATCGGGAGACTTGGGGGGACGCTGGGTGGAAGGAAATTTGTGGCTCCTCTCAGATTCCAGAACTCTCTGTCACCAAAATGTGAGGAAAACTTGTTTTTTTAGCCACTTTTTGAGGTTTGCAAAGGATTCTGGGTAACAGAACCTGGTCAGAGCCCCGCAAGTCACCCCATCTTGGATTCCCCTAGGTCTCTAGTTTTCAAAAATGCACAGGTTTGGTAGGTTTCCCTGGTGCCGGCTGAGCTAGAGGCCAAAATCTACAGGTAGGCACTTTGCAAAAACACCTCTGTTTTCTTTCAAAATATTTGATGTGTCCACGTTGCGTTTTGGGGCATTTCCTGTCGCGGGCGCTAGGCCTACCCACACAAGTGAGGTATCATTTTTATCGGGAGACTTGGGGGGACGCTGGGTGGAAGGAAATTTGTGGCTCCTCTCAGATTCCAGAACTTTCTGTCACCGAAATGTGAGGAAAACTTGTTTTTTTAGCCACTTTTTGAGGTTTGCAAAGGATTCTGGGTAACAGAACCTGGTCAGAGCCCCGCAAGTCACCCCATCTTGGATTCCCCTAGGTCTCTAGTTTTAAAAAATGCACAGGTTTGGTAGGTTTCCCTAGGTGCCGGCTGAGCTAGAGGCCAAAATCTACAGGTAGGCACTTTGCAAAAACACCTGTTTTCTTTCAAAATATTTGATGTGTCCACGTTGCGTTTTGGGGCATTTCCTGTCGCGGGCGCTAGGCCTACCCACACAAGTGAGGTATCATTTTTATCTGGAGACTTGGGGGGACGCTGGGTGGAAGGAAATTTGTGGCTCCTCTCAGATTCCAGAACTTTCTGTCACCAAAATGTGAGGAAAACTTGTTTTTTTAGCCACTTTTTGAGGTTTGCAAAGGATTCTGGGTAACAGAACCTGGTCAGAGCCCCGCAAGTCACCCCATCTTGGATTCCTCTAGGTCTCTAGTTTTCAAAAATGCACAGGTTTGGTAGGTTTCCCTAGGTGCCGGCTGAGCTAGAGGCCAAAATCTACAGGTAGGCACTTTGCAAAAAACACCTCTGTTTTCTTTCCAAAAATTTGATGTGTCCACGTTGCGTTTTGGGGCATTTCCTGTCGCGGGCGCTAGGCCTACCCACACAAGTGAGGTATCATTTTTATCGGGAGACTTGGGGGGACGCTGGGTGGAAGGAAATTTGTGGCTCCTCTCAGATTCCAGAACTTTCTGTCACCAAAATGTGAGGAAAACTTGTTTTTTTAGCCACTTTTTGAGGTTTGCAAAGGATTCTAATAGAACCTGGTCAGAGCCCCGCAAGTCACCCCATCTTGGAATCCCCTAGGTCTCTAGTTTTAAAAAATGCACAGGTTTGGTAGGTTTCCTTAGGTGCCGGCTGAGCTAGAGGCCAAAATCTACAGGTAGGCACTTTGCAAAAAACACCTCTGTTTACTTTCAAAATATTTGATGTGTCCACGTTGCGTTTTGGGGCATTTCCTGTCGCGGGCCCTAGGCCTACCCACACAAGTGAGGTATCATTTTTGTCGGGAGACTTGGGGGGACGCTGGGTGGAAGGAAATTTGTGGCTCCTCTCAGATTCCAGAACTTTCTGTCACCGAAATGTGAGGAAAACTTATTTTTTTAGCCACTTTTTGAGGTTTGCAAAGGATTCTGGTTAACAGAACCTGGTCAGAGCCCTGCAAGTCACCCCATCTTGGATTCCCCTAGGTCTTTAGTTTTCAAAAATGCACAGGTTTGGTAGGTTTCCCTAGGTGCCGGCTGAGCTAGAGGCCAAAATCTACAGGTAGGCACTTTGCAAAAAACACCTCTGTTTTCTTTCCAAAAATTTGATGTGTCCACGTTGCGTTTTGGGGCATTTCCTGTCGCGGGCGCTAGGCCTACCCACACAAGTGAGGAATCATTTTTATCGGGAGACTTGGGGGGACGCTGGGTGGAAGGAAATTTGTGGCTCCTCTCAGATTCCAGAACTTTCTGTCACCGAAATGTGAGGAAAACTTGTTTTTTTAGCCACTTTTTGAGGTTTGCAAAGGATTCTGGGTAGCAGAACCTGGTCAGAGCCCCGCAAGTCACCCCATCTTGGATTCCCCTAGGTCTCTAGTTTTAAAAAATGCACAGGTTTGGTAGGTTTCCATGGTGCCGGCTGAGCTAGAGGCCAAAATCTACAGGTAGGCACTTTGCAAAAACACCTCTGTTTTCTTTCAAAATATTTGATGTGTCCACGTTGCGTTTTGGGGCATTTCCTGTCGCGGGCGCTAGGCCTACCCACACAAGTGAGGTATCATTTTTATCGGGAGACATGGGGGGACGCTGGGTGGAAGGAAATTTGTGGCTCCTCACAGATTCCAGAACTTTCTGTCACCGAAATGTGAGGAAAACTTGTTTTTTTAGCCACTTTTTGAGGTTTGCAAAGGATTCTGGGTAACAGAACCTGGTCAGAGCCCCGCAAGTCACCCCATCTTGGATTCCCCTAGGTCTCTAGTTTTCAAAAATGCACAGGTTTGGTAGGTTTCCCTAGGTGCCGGCTGAGCTAGAGGCCAAAATCTACAGTTAGGCACTTTGCAAAAACACCTGTTTTCTTTCAAAACATTTGATGTGTCCACGTTGCGTTTTGGGGCATTTCCTGTCGCGGGCGCTAGGCCTACCCACAGAAGTGAGGTATCATTTTTATCGGGAGACTTGGGGGGACGCTGGGTGGAAGGAAATTTGTGGCTCCTCTCAGATTCCAGAACTTTCTGTCACCAAAATTTGAGGAAAACTTGTTTTTTTAGCCACTTTTTGAGGTTTGCAAAGGATTCTGGGTAACAGAACCTGGTCAGAGCCCCGCAAGTCTCCCCATCTTGGATTCCTCTAGGTCTCTAGTTTTCAAAAATGCACAGGTTTGGTAGGTTTCCCTAGGTGCCGGCTGAGCTAGAGGCCAAAATCTACAGGTAGGCACTTTGCAAAAAACACCTCTGTTTTCTTTCAAAATATTTGATGTGTCCACGTTGCGTTTTGGGGCATTTCCTGTCGCGGGTGCTAGGCCTACGCACACAAGTGAGGTATCATTTTTATCGGGAGACTTGGGGGGACGCTGGGTGGAAGGAAATTTGTGGCTCCTCTCAGATTCCAGAGCTTTCTGTCACCGAAATGTGAGGAAAACTTGTTTTTTTAGCCACTTTTTGAGGTTTGCAAAGGATTCTGGGTAACAGAACCTGGTCAGAGCCCCGCACGTCACCCCCTTTCTGTCACCAAAATGTGAGGAAAACTTGTTTTTTTAGCCACTTTTTGAGGTTTGTAAAGGATTCTGGGTAACAGAACCTGGTCAGAGCCCCGCACGTCACCCCATCTTGGATTCCCCTAGGTCTCTAGTTTTCAAAAATGCACAGGTTTGGTAGGTTTCTCTAGGTGCCGGATGAGCTAGAGGCCAAAATCTACAGGTAGGCACTTTGCAAAAAACACCTCTGTTTTCTTTCAAAATATTTGATGTGTCCACGTTGCGTTTTGGGGCATTTCCTGTCACGGGCGCTAGGCCTACCCACACAAGTGAGGTATCATTTTTATCGGGAGACTTGGGGGGACGCTGGGTGGAAGGAAATTTGTGGCTCCTCTCAGATTCCAGAACTCTCTGTCACCAAAATGTGAGGAAAACTTGTTTTTTTAGCCACTTTTTTAGGTTTGCAAAGGATTCTGGGTAACAGAACCTGGTCAGAGCCCCGCAAGTCACCCCATCTTGGATTCCTCTAGGTCTCTAGTTTTCAAAAATGCACAGGTTTGGTAGGTTTCCCTAGGTGCCGGCTGAGCTAGAGGCCAAAATCTACAGGTAGGCACTTTGCAAAAAACACCTCTGTTTTCTTTCCAAAAATTTGATGTGTCCACGTTGCGTTTTGGGGCATTTCCTGTCGCGGGCGCTAGGCCTACCCACACAAGTGAGGTATCATTTTTATCGGGAGACTTGGGGGGACGCTGGGTGGAAGGAAATTTGTGGCTCCTCTCAGATTCCAGAACTTTCTGTCACCGAAATGTGAGGAAAACTTGTTTTTTTAGCCACTTTTTGAGGTTTGCAAAGGATTCTGGGTAACAGAACCTGGTCAGAGCCCCGCAAGTCACCCCATCTTGGATTCCCCTAGGTCTCTAGTTTTAAAAAATGCACAGGTTTGGTAGGTTTCCCTGGTGCCGGCTGAGCTAGAGGCCAAAATCTACAGGTAGGCACTTTGCAAAAACACCTCTGTTTTCTTTCAAAATATTTGATGTGTCCACGTTGCGTTTTGGGGCATTTCCTGTCACGGGCGCTAGGCCTACCCACACAAGTGAGGTATCATTTTTATCGGGAGACATGGGGGGAAGCTGGGTGGAAGGAAATTTGTGGCTCCTCTCAGATTCCAGAACTTTCTGTCACCGAAATGTGAGGAAAACTTGTTTTTTTAGCCACTTTTTGAGGTTTGCAAAGGATTCTGGGTAACAGAACCTGGTCAGAGCCCCGCAAGTCACCCCATCTTGGATTCCCCTAGGTCTCTAGTTTTAAAAAATGCACAGGTTTGGTAGGTTTCCCTAGGTGCCGGCTGAGCTAGAGGCCAAAATCTACAGGTAGGCACTTTGCAAAAACACCTGTTTTCTTTCAAAATATTTGATGTGTCCACGTTGCGTTTTGGGGCATTTCCTGTCGCGGGCGCTAGGCCTACCCACAGAAGTGAGGTATCATTTTTATCGGGAGACTTGGGGGGACGCTGGGTGGAAGGAAATTTGTGGCTCCTCTCAGATTCCAGAACTTTCTGTCACCAAAATTTGAGGAAAACTTGTTTTTTTAGCCACTTTTTGAGGTTTGCAAAGGATTCTGGGTAACAGAACCTGGTCAGAGCCCCGCAAGTCTCCCCATCTTGGATTCCTCTAGGTCTCTAGTTTTCAAAAATGCACAGGTTTGGTAGGTTTCCCTAGGTGCCGGCTGAGCTAGAGGCCAAAATCTAGAGGTAGGCACTTTGCAAAAAACACCTCTGTTTTCTTTCAAAATATTTGATGTGTCCACGTTGCGTTTTGGGGCATTTCCTGTCGCGGGTGCTAGGCCTACGCACACAAGTGAGGTATCATTTTTATCGGGAGACTTGGGGGGACGCTGGGTGGAAGGAAATTTGTGGCTCCTCTCAGATTCCAGAGCTTTCTGTCACCGAAATGTGAGGAAAACTTGTTTTTTTAGCCACTTTTTGAGGTTTGCAAAGGATTCTGGGTAACAGAACCTGGTCAGAGCCCCGCACGTCACCCCCTTTCTGTCACCAAAATGTGAGGAAAACTTGTTTTTTTAGCCACTTTTTGAGGTTTGTAAAGGATTCTGGGTAACAGAACCTGGTCAGAGCCCCGCACGTCACCCCATCTTGGATTCCCCTAGGTCTCTAGTTTTCAAAAATGCACAGGTTTGGTAGGTTTCTCTAGGTGCCGGATGAGCTAGAGGCCAAAATCTACAGGTAGGCACTTTGCAAAAAACACCTCTGTTTTCTTTCAAAATATTTGATGTGTCCACGTTGCGTTTTGGGGCATTTCCTGTCACGGGCGCTAGGCCTACCCACACAAGTGAGGTATCATTTTTATCGGGAGACTTGGGGGGACGCTGGGTGGAAGGAAATTTGTGGCTCCTCTCAGATTCCAGAACTCTCTGTCACCAAAATGTGAGGAAAACTTGTTTTTTTAGCCACTTTTTGAGGTTTGCAAAGGATTCTGGGTAACAGAACCTGGTCAGAGCCCCGCAAGTCACCCCATCTTGGATTCCTCTAGGTCTCTAGTTTTCAAAAATGCACAGGTTTGGTAGGTTTCCCTAGGTGCCGGCTGAGCTAGAGGCCAAAATCTACAGGTAGGCACTTTGCAAAAAACACCTCTGTTTTCTTTCCAAAAATTTGATGTGTCCACGTTGCGTTTTGGGGCATTTCCTGTCGCGGGCGCTAGGCCTACCCACACAAGTGAGGTATCATTTTTATCGGGAGACTTGGGGGGACGCTGGGTGGAAGGAAATTTGTGGCTCCTCTCAGATTCCAGAACTTTCTGTCACCGAAATGTGAGGAAAACTTGTTTTTTTAGCCACTTTTTGAGGTTTGCAAAGGATTCTGGGTAACAGAACCTGGTCAGAGCCCCGCAAGTCACCCCATCTTGGATTCCCCTAGGTCTCTAGTTTTAAAAAATGCACAGGTTTGGTAGGTTTCCCTGGTGCCGGCTGAGCTAGAGGCCAAAATCTACAGGTAGGCACTTTGCAAAAACACCTCTGTTTTCTTTCAAAATATTTGATGTGTCCACGTTGCGTTTTGGGGCATTTCCTGTCACGGGCGCTAGGCCTACCCACACAAGTGAGGTATCATTTTTATCAGGAGACTTGGGGGGACGCTGGGTGGAAGGAAATTTGTGGCTCCTCTCAGATTCCAGAACTTTCTGTCACCGAAATGTGAGGAAAACTTGTTTTTTTAGCCACTTTTTGAGGTTTGCAAAGGATTCTGGGTAACAGAACCTGGTCAGAGCCCCGCAAGTCACCCCATCTTGGATTCCTCTAGGTCTCTAGTTTTAAAAAATGCACAGGTTTGGTAGGTTTCCCTAGGTGCCGGCTGAGCTAGAGGCCAAAATCTACAGGTAGGCACTTTGCAAAAAACACCTCTGTTTTCTTTCAAAATATTTGATGTGTCCACGTTGCATTTTGGGGCATTTCCTGTTGCGGGTGCTAGGCCTACCCACACAAGTGAGGTATCATTTTTATCGGGAGACTTGGGAGGACGCTGGGTGGAAGGAAATTTGTGGCTCCTCTCAGATTCCAGAGCTTTCTGTCACCGAAATGTGAGGAAAACTTGTTTTTTGAGCCACTTTTTGAGGTTTGCAAAGGATTCTGGGTAACAGAGCCTGGTCAGAGCCCCGCAAGTCACCCCATCATGGATTCCCCTAGGTCTCTAGTTTTAAAAAATGCACAGGTTTGGTAGGTTTCCCTAGGTGAGGGCTGAGCTATAGGCCAAAATCTACAGGTAGGCACTTTGCAAAAAACACCTCTGTTTTCTTTCAAAATATTTGATGTGTCCACGTTGCATTTTGGGGCATTTCCTGTCGCGGGTGCTAGGCCTACCCACACAAGTGAGGTATCATTTTTGTCGGGAGACTTGGGGGGACGCTGGGTGGAAGGAAATTTGTGGCTCCTCTCAGATTCCAGAACTTTCTGTCACCGAAATGTGAGGAAAACTTATTTTTTTAGCCACTTTTTGAGGTTTGCAAAGGATTCTGGTTAACAGAACCTGGTCAGAGCCCTGCAAGTCACCCCATGTTGGATTCCCCTAGGTCTTTAGTTTTCAAAAATGCACAGGTTTGGTAGGTTTCCCTAGGTGCCGGCTGAGCTAGAGGCCAAAATCTACAGGTAGGCACTTTGCAAAAAACACCTCTGTTTTCTTTCAAAATATTTGATGTGTCCACGTTGCGTTTTGGGGCATTTCCTGTCGCGGGTGCTAGGCCTACCCACACAAGTGAGGTGTCATTTTTATCGGGAGACTTGGGGGGACGCTGGGTGGAAGGAAATTTGTGGCTCCTCTCAGATTCCAGAGCTTTCTGTCACCGAAATGTGAGGAAAACTTGTTTTTTTAGCCACTTTTTGAGGTTTGCAAAGGATTCTGGGTAACGGAACCTGGTCAGAGCCCCGCACGTCACCCCCTTTCTGTCACCGAAATGTGAGGAAAACTTGTTTTTTTAGCCACTTTTTGAGGTTTGCAAAGGATTCTGGGTAACAGAACCTGGTCAGAGCCCCGCACGTCACCCCATCTTGGATTCCCCTAGGTCTCTAGTTTTAAAAAATGCACAGGTTTGGTAGGTTTCTCTAGGTGCCGGATGAGCTAGAGGCCAAAATCTACAGGTAGGCACTTTGCAAAAAACACCTCTGTTTTCTTTCAAAATATTTGATGTGTCCACGTTGCGTTTTGGGGCATTTCCTGTCACGGGCGCTAGGCCTACCCACACAAGTGAGGTATCATTTTTATCGGGAGACTTGGGGGGACGCTGGGTGGAAGGAAATTTGTGGCTCCTCTCAGATTCCAGAACTCTCTGTCACCAAAATGTGAGGAAAACTTGTTTTTTTAGCCACTTTTTGAGGTTTGCAAAGGATTCTGGGTAACAGAACCTGGTCAGAGCCCCGCAAGTCACCCCATCTTGGATTCCTCTAGGTCTCTAGTTTTCAAAAATGCACAGGTTTGGTAGGTTTCCCTAGGTGCCGGCTGAGCTAGAGGCCAAAATCTACAGGTAGGCACTTTGCAAAAAACACCTCTGTTTTCTTTCCAAAAATTTTATGTGTCCACGTTGTGTTTTGGGGCATTTCCTGTCGCGGGCGCTAGGCCTACCCACACAAGTGAGGTATCATTTTTATCGGGAGACTTGGGGGGACGCTGGGTGGAAGGAAATTTGTGGCTCCTCTCAGATTCCAGAACTTTCTGTCACCGAAATGTGAGGAAAACTTGTTTTTTTAGCCACTTTTTGAGGTTTGCAAAGGATTCTGGGTAACAGAACCTGGTCAGAGCCCCGCAAGTCACCCCATCTTGGATTCCCCTAGGTCTCTAGTTTTAAAAAATGCACAGGTTTGGTAGGTTTCCCTAGGTGCCGGCTGAGCTAGAGGCCAAAATCTACAGGTAGGCACTTTGCAAAAACACCTGTTTTCTTTCAAAATATTTGATGTGTCCACGTTGCGTTTTGGGGCATTTCCTGTCACGGGCGCTAGGCCTACCCACACAAGTGAGGTATCATTTTTATCGGGAGACTTAGGGGGACGCTGGGTGGAAGGAAATTTGTGGCTCCTCTCAGATTCCAGAACTCTCTGTCACCAAAATGTGAGGAAAACTTGTTTTTTTAGCCACTTTTTGAGGTTTGCAAAGGATTCTGGGTAACAGAACCTGGTCAGAGCCCTGCAAGTCACCCCATCTTGGATTCCTCTAGGTCTCTAGTTTTCAAAAATGCACAGGTTTGGTAGGTTTCCCTAGGTGCCGGCTGAGCTAGAGGCCAAAATCTACAGGTAGGCACTTTGCAAAAAACACCTCTGTTTTCTTTCCAAAAATTTGATGTGTCCACGTTGCGTTTTGGGGCATTTCCTGTCGCGGGCGCTAGGCCTACCCACACAAGTGAGGTATCATTTTTATCTGGAGACTTGGGGGGACGCTGGGTGGAAGGAAATTTGTGGCTCCTCTCAGATTCCAGAACTTTCTGTCACCAAAATGTGAGGAAAACTTGTTTTTTTAGCCACTTTTTGAGGTTTGCAAAGGATTCTGGGTAACAGAACCTGGTCAGAGCCCCGCAAGTCACCCCATCTTGGATTCCTCTAGGTCTCTAGTTTTCAAAAATGCACAGGTTTGGTAGGTTTCCCTAGGTGCCGGCTGAGCTAGAGGCCAAAATCTACAGGTAGGCACTTTGCAAAAAACACCTCTGTTTTCTTTCCAAAAATTTGATGTGTCCACGTTGCGTTTTGGGGCATTTCCTGTCGCGGGCGCTAGGCCTACCCACACAAGTGAGGTATCATTTTTATCGGGGGACTTGGGGGGACGCTGTGTGGAAGGAAATTTGTGGCTCCTCTCAGATTCCAGAACTTTCTGTCACCGAAATGTGAGGAAAACTTGTTTTTTTAGCCACTTTTTGAGGTTTGCAAAGGATTCTGGGTAACAGAGCCTGGTCAGAGCCCCGCAAGTCACCCCATCATGGATTCCCCTAGGTCTCTAGTTTTAAAAAATGCACAGGTTTGGTAGGTTTCCCTAGGTGCCGGCTGAGCTAGAGGCCAAAATCTACAGGTAGGCACTTTGCAAAAAACACCTCTGTTTTCTTTCAAAATATTTGATGTGTCCACGTTGCGTTTTGGGGCATTTCCTGTCGCGGGTGCTAGGCCTACGCACACAAGTGAGGTATCATTTTTATCGGGAGTCTTGGGGGGACGCTGGGTGGAAGGAAATTTGTGGCTCCTCTCAGATTCCAGAGCTTTCTGTCACCGAAATGTGAGGAAAACTTGTTTTTTTAGCCACTTTTTGAGGTTTGCAAAGGATTCTGGGTAACAGAGCCTGGTCAGAGCCCCGCAAGTCACCCCATCATGGATTCCCCTAGGTCTCTAGTTTTAAAAAATGCACAGGTTTGGTAGGTTTCCCTAGGTGCCGGCTGAGCTAGAGGCCAAAATCTACAGGTAGGCACTTTGCAAAAAACACCTCTGTTTTCTTTCAAAATATTTGATGTGTCCACGTTGCGTTTTGGGGCATTTCCTGTCGCGGGTGCTAGGCCTACGCACACAAGTGAGGTATCATTTTTATCGGGAGACTTGGGGGGACGCTGGGTGGAAGGAAATTTGTGGCTCCTCTCAGATTCCAGAGCTTTCTGTCACCGAAATGTGAGGAAAACTTGTTTTTTTAGCCACTTTTTGAGGTTTGCAAAGGATTCTGGGTAACAGAACCTGGTCAGAGCCCCGCACGTCACCCCCTTTCTGTCACCAAAATGTGAGGAAAACTTGTTTTTTTTGCCACTTTTTGAGGTTTGTAAAGGATTCTGGGTAACAGAACCTGGTCAGAGCCCCGCACGTCACCCCATCTTGGATTCCCCTAGGTCTCTAGTTTTCAAAAATGCACAGGTTTGGTAGGTTTCTCTAGGTGCCGGATGAGCTAGAGGCCAAAATCTACAGGTAGGCACTTTGCAAAAAACACCTCTGTTTTCTTTCAAAATATTTGATGTGTCCACGTTGCGTTTTGGGGCATTTCCTGTCACGGGCGCTAGGCCTACCCACACAAGTGAGGTATCATTTTTATCGGGAGACTTGGGGGGACGCTGGGTGGAAGGAAATTTGTGGCTCCTCTCAGATTCCAGAACTCTCTGTCACCAAAATGTGAGGAAAACTTGTTTTTTTAGCCACTTTTTGAGGTTTGCAAAGGATTCTGGGTAACAGAACCTGGTCAGAGCCCCGCAAGTCACCCCATCTTGGATTCCTCTAGGTCTCTAGTTTTCAAAAATGCACAGGTTTGGTAGGTTTCCCTAGGTGCCGGCTGAGCTAGAGGCCAAAATCTACAGGTAGGCACTTTGCAAAAAACACCTCTGTTTTCTTTCCAAAAATTTGATGTGTCCACGTTGCGCTTTGGGGCATTTCCTGTCGCGGGCGCTAGGCCTACCCACACAAGTGAGGTATCATTTTTATCGGGAGACTTGGGGGGACGCTGGGTGGAAGGAAATTTGTGGCTCCTCTCAGATTCCAGAACTTTCTGTCACCGAAATGTGAGGAAAACTTGTTTTTTTAGCCACTTTTTGAGGTTTGCAAAGGATTCTGGGTAACAGAACCTGGTCAGAGCCCCGCAAGTCACCCCATCTTGGATTCCCCTAGGTCTCTAGTTTTAAAAAATGCACAGGTTTGGTAGGTTTCCCTGGTGCCGGCTGAGCTAGAGGCCAAAATCTACAGGTAGGCACTTTGCAAAAACACCTCTGTTTTCTTTCAAAATATTTGATGTGTCCACGTTGCGTTTTGGGGCATTTCCTGTCACGGGCGCTAGGCCTACCCACACAAGTGAGGTATCATTTTTATCGGGAGACTTGGGGGGACGCTGGGTGGAAGGAAATTTGTGGCTCCTCTCAGATTCCAGAACTCTCTGTCACCAAAATGTGAGGAAAACTTGTTTTTTTAGCCACTTTTTGAGGTTTGCAAAGGATTCTGGGTAACAGAACCTGGTCAGAGCCCCGCAAGTCACCCCATCTTGGATTCCTCTAGGTCTCTAGTTTTCAAAAATGCACAGGTTTGGTAGGTTTCCCTAGGTGCCGGCTGAGCTAGAGGCCAAAATCTACAGGTAGGCACTTTGCAAAAAACACCTCTGTTTTCTTTCCAAAAATTTGATGTGTCCACGTTGCGTTTTGGGGCATTTCCTGTCGCGGGCGCTAGGCCTACCCACACAAGTGAGGTATCATTTTTATCGGGAGACTTGGGGGGACGCTGGGTGGAAGGAAATTTGTGGCTCCTCTCAGATTCCAGAACTTTCTGTCACCGAAATGTGAGGAAAACTTGTTTTTTTAGCCACTTTTTGAGGTTTGCAAAGGATTCTGGGTAACAGAACCTGGTCAGAGCCCCGCAAGTCACCCCATCTTGGATTCCCCTAGGTCTCTAGTTTTAAAAAATGCACAGGTTTGGTAGGTTTCCCTGGTGCCGGCTGAGCTAGAGGCCAAAATCTACAGGTAGGCACTTTGCAAAAACACCTCTGTTTTCTTTCAAAATATTTGATGTGTCCACGTTGCGTTTTGGGGCATTTCCTGTCACGGGCGCTAGGCCTACCCACACAAGTGAGGTATCATTTTTATCAGGAGACTTGGGGGGACGCTGGGTGGAAGGAAATTTGTGGCTCCTCTCAGATTCCAGAACTTTCTGTCACCGAAATGTGAGGAAAACTTGTTTTTTTAGCCACTTTTTGAGGTTTGCAAAGGATTCTGGGTAACAGAACCTGGTCAGAGCCCCGCAAGTCACCCCATCTTGGATTCCTCTAGGTCTCTAGTTTTAAAAAATGCACAGGTTTGGTAGGTTTCCCTAGGTGCCGGCTGAGTTAGAGGCCAAAATTTACAGGTAGGCACTTTGCAAAAAACACCTCTGTTTTCTTTCAAAATATTTGATGTGTCCACGTTGCATTTTGGGGCATTTCCTGTTGCGAGTGCTAGGCCTACCCACACAAGTGAGGTATCATTTTTATCGGGAGACTTGGGAGGACGCTGGGTGGAAGGAAATTTGTGGCTCCTCTCAGATTCCAGAGCTTTCTGTCACCGAAATGTGAGGAAAACTTGTTTTTAGAGCCACTTTTTGAGGTTTGCAAAGGATTCTGGGTAACAGAGCCTGGTCAGAGCCCCGCAAGTCACCCCATCATGGATTCCCCTAGGTCTCTAGTTTTAAAAAATGCACAGGTTTGGTAGGTTTCCCTAGGTGAGGGCTGAGCTATAGGCCAAAATCTACAGGTAGGCACTTTGCAAAAAACACCTCTGTTTTCTTTCAAAATATTTGATGTGTCCACGTTGCATTTTGGGGCATTTCCTGTCGCGGGTGCTAGGCCTACCCACACAAGTGAGGTATCATTTTTGTCGGGAGACTTGGGGGGACGCTGGGTGGAAGGAAATTTGTGGCTCCTCTCAGATTCCAGAACTTTCTGTCACCGAAATGTGAGGAAAACTTATTTTTTTAGCCACTTTTTGAGGTTTGCAAAGGATTCTGGTTAACAGAACCTGGTCAGAGCCCTGCAAGTCACCCCATCTTGGATTCCCTTAGGTCTTTAGTTTTCAAAAATGCACAGGTTTGGTAGGTTTCCCTAGGTGCCGGCTGAGCTAGAGGCCAAAATCTACAGGTAGGCACTTTGCAAAAAACACCTCTGTTTTCTTTCAAAATATTTGATGTGTCCACGTAGCGTTTTGGGGCATTTCCTGTCGCGGGTGCTAGGCCTACCCACACAAGTGAGGTGTAATTTTTATCGGGAGACTTGGGGTGACGCTGGGTGGAAGGAAATTTGTGTCTCCTCTCAGATTCCAGAGCTTTCTGTCACCGAAATGTGAGGAAAACTTGTTTTTTTAGCCACTTTTTGAGGTTTGCAAAGGATTCTGGGTAACAGAACCTGGTCAGAGCCCCGCACGTCACCCCCTTTCTGTCACCAAAATGTGAGGAAAACTTGTTTTTTTAGCCACTTTTTGAGGTTTGTAAAGGATTCTGGGTAACAGAACCTGGTCAGAGCCCCGCACGTCACCCCATCTTGGATTCCCCTAGGTCTCTAGTTTTCAAAAATGCACAGGTTTGGTAGGTTTCTCTAGGTGCCGGATGAGCTAGAGGCCAAAATCTACAGGTAGGCACTTTGCAAAAAACACCTCTGTTTTCTTTCAAAATATTTGATGTGTCCACGTTGCGTTTTGGGGCATTTCCTGTCACGGGCGCTAGGCCTACCCACACAAGTGAGGTATCATTTTTATCGGGAGACTTGGGGGGACGCTGGGTGGAAGGAAATTTGTGGCTCCTCTCAGATTCCAGAACTCTCTGTCACCAAAATGTGAGGAAAACTTGTTTTTTTAGCCACTTTTTGAGGTTTGCAAAGGATTCTGGGTAACAGAACCTGGTCAGAGCCCCGCAAGTCACCCCATCTTGGATTCCTCTAGGTCTCTAGTTTTCAAAAATGCACAGGTTTGGTAGGTTTCCCTAGGTGCCGGCTGAGCTAGAGGCCAAAATCTACAGGTAGGCACTTTGCAAAAAACACCTCTGTTTTCTTTCCAAAAATTTGATGTGTCCACGTTGCGTTTTGGGGCATTTCCTGTCGCGGGCGCTAGGCCTACCCACACAAGTGAGGTATCATTTTTATCGGGAGACTTGGGGGGACGCTGGGTGGAAGGAAATTTGTGGCTCCTCTCAGATTCCAGAACTTTCTGTCACCGAAATGTGAGGAAAACTTGTTTTTTTAGCCACTTTTTGAGGTTTGCAAAGGATTCTGGGTAACAGAACCTGGTCAGAGCCCCGCAAGTCACCCCATCTTGGATTCCCCTAGGTCTCTAGTTTTAAAAAATGCACAGGTTTGGTAGGTTTCCCTAGGTGCCGGCTGAGCTAGAGGCCAAAATCTACAGGTAGGCACTTTGCAAAAACACCTGTTTTCTTTCAAAATATTTGATGTGTCCACGTTGCGTTTTGGGGCATTTCCTGTCACGGGCGCTAGGCCTACCCACACAAGTGAGGTATCATTTTTATCGGGAGACTTGGGGGGACGCTGGGTGGAAGGAAATTTGTGGCTCCTCTCAGATTCCAGAACTCTCTGTCACCAAAATGTGAGGAAAACTTGTTTTTTTAGCCACTTTTTGAGGTTTGCAAAGGATTCTGGGTAACAGAACCTGGTCAGAGCCCCGCAAGTCACCCCATCTTGGATTCCTCTAGGTCTCTAGTTTTCAAAAATGCACAGGTTTGGTAGGTTTCCCTAGGTGCCGGCTGAGCTAGAGGCCAAAATCTACAGGTAGGCACTTTGCAAAAAACACCTCTGTTTTCTTTCCAAAAATTTGATGTGTCCACGTTGCGTTTTGGGGCATTTCCTGTCGCGGGCGCTAGGCCTACCCACACAAGTGAGGTATCATTTTTATCGGGAGACTTGGGGGGACGCTGGGTGGAAGGAAATTTGTGGCTCCTCTCAGATTCCAGAACTTTCTGTCACCGAAATGTGAGGAAAACTTGTTTTTTTAGCCACTTTTTGAGGTTTGCAAAGGATTCTGGGTAACAGAACCTGGTCAGAGCCCCGCAAGTCACCCCATCTTGGATTCCCCTAGGTCTCTAGTTTTAAAAAATGCACAGGTTTGGTAGGTTTCCCTGGTGCCGGCTGAGCTAGAGGCCAAAATCTACAGGTAGGCACTTTGCAAAAACACCTCTGTTTTCTTTCAAAATATTTGATGTGTCCACGTTGCGTTTTGGGGCATTTCCTGTCGCGGGCGCTAGGCCTACCCACACAAGTGAGGTATCATTTTTATCGGGAGACTTGGGGGGACGCTGGGTGGAAGGAAATTTGTGGCTCCTCTCAGATTCCAGAACTTTCTGTCACCGAAATGTGAGGAAAACTTGTTTTTTTAGCCACTTTTTGAGGTTTGCAAAGGATTCTGGGTAACAGAACCTGGTCAGAGCCCCGCAAGTCACCCCTTCTTGGATTCCCCTAGGTCTCTAGTTTTAAAAAATGCACAGGTTTGGTAGGTTTCCCTAGGTGCCGGCTGAGCTAGAGGCCAAAATCTACAGGTAGGCACTTTGCAAAAACACCTGTTTTCTTTCAAAATATTTGATGTGTCCACGTTGCGTTTTGGGGCATTTCCTGTCGCGGGCGCTAGGCCTACCCACACAAGTGAGGTATCATTTTTATCTGGAGACTTGGGGGGACGCTGGGTGGAAGGAAATTTGTGGCTCCTCTCAGATTCCAGAACTTTCTGTCACCAAAATGTGAGGAAAACTTGTTTTTTTAGCCACTTTTTGAGGTTTGCAAAGGATTCTGGGTAACAGAACCTGGTCAGAGCCCCGCAAGTCACCCCATCTTGGATTCCTCTAGGTCTCTAGTTTTCAAAAATGCACAGGTTTCGTAGGTTTCCCTAGGTGCCGGCTGAGCTAGAGGCCAAAATCTACAGGTAGGCACTTTGCAAAAAACACCTCTGTTTTCTTTCAAAAAATTTGATGTGTCCACGTTGCGTTTTGGGGCATTTCCTGTCGCGGGCGCTAGGCCTACCCACACAAGTGAGGTATCATTTTTATCGGGGGACTTGGGGGGACGCTGTGTGGAAGGAAATTTGTGGCTCCTCTCAGATTCCAGAACTTTCTGTCACCGAAATGTGAGGAAAACTTGTTTTTTTAGCCACTTTTTGAGGTTTGCAAAGGATTCTGGGTAACAGAGCCTGGTCAGAGCCCCGCAAGTCACCCCATCATGGATTCCCCTAGGTCTCTAGTTTTAAAAAATGCACAGGTTTGGTAGGTTTCCCTAGGTGCCGGCTGAGCTAGAGGCCAAAATCTACAGGTAGGCACTTTGCAAAAAACACCTCTGTTTTCTTTCAAAATATTTGATGTGTCCACGTTGCGTTTTGGGGCATTTCCTGTCGCGGGTGCTAGGCCTACGCACACAAGTGAGGTATCATTTTTATCGGGAGACTTGGGGGGACGCTGGGTGGAAGGAAATTTGTGGCTCCTCTCAGATTCCAGAACTCTCTGTCACCAAAATGTGAGGAAAACTTGTTTTTTTAGCCACTTTTTGAGGTTTGCAAAGGATTCTGGGTAACAGAACCTGGTCAGAGCCCCGCAAGTCACCCCATCTTGGATTCCTCTAGGTCTCTAGTTTTCAAAAATGCACAGGTTTGGTAGGTTTCCCTAGGTGCCGGCTGAGCTAGAGGCCAAAATCTACAGGTAGGCACTTTGCAAAAAACACCTCTGTTTTCTTTCCAAAAATTTGATGTGTCCACGTTGCGTTTTGGGGCATTTCCTGTCGCGGGCGCTAGGCCTACCCACACAAGTGAGGTATCATTTTTATCGGGAGACTTGGGGGGACGCTGGGTGGAAGGAAATTTGTGGCTCCTCTCAGATTTTAGAACTTTCTGTCACCGAAATGTGAGGAAAACTTGTTTTTTTAGCCACTTTTTGAGGTTTGCAAAGGATTCTGGGTAACAGAACCTTGTCAGAGCCCCGCAAGTCACCCCATCTTGGATTCCCCTAGGTCTCTAGTTTTAAAAAATGCACAGGTTTGGTAGGTTTCCCTGGTGCCGGCTGAGCTAGAGGCCAAAATCTACAGGTAGGCACTTTGCAAAAACACCTCTGTTTTCTTTCAAAATATTTGATGTGTCCACGTTGCGTTTTGGGGCATTTCCTGTCGCGGGCGCTAGGCCTACCCACACAAGTGAGGTATCATTTTTATCGGGAGACTTGGGGGGACGCTGGGTGGAAGGAAATTTGTGGCTCCTCTCAGATTCCAGAACTTTCTGTCACCGAAATGTGAGGAAAACTTGTTTTTTTAGCCACTTTTTGAGGTTTGCAAAGGATTCTGGGTAACAGAACCTGGTCAGAGCCCCGCAAGTCACCCCATCTTGGATTCCCCTAGGTCTCTAGTTTTAAAAAATGCACAGGTTTGGTAGGTTTCCCTAGGTGCCGGCTGAGCTAGAGGCCAAAATCTACAGGTAGGCACTTTGCAAAAACACCTGTTTTCTTTCAAAATATTTGATGTGTCCACGTTGCGTTTTGGGGCATTTCCTGTCGCGGGCGCTAGGCCTACCCACACAAGTGAGGTATCATTTTTATCTGGAGACTTGGGGGGACGCTGGGTGGAAGGAAATTTGTGGCTCCTCTCAGATTCCAGAACTTTCTGTCACCAAAATGTGAGGAAAACTTGTTTTTTTAGCCACTTTTTGAGGTTTGCAAAGGATTCTGGGTAACAGAACCTGGTCAGAGCCCCGCAAGTCACCCCATCTTGGATTCCTCTAGGTCTCTAGTTTTCAAAAATGCACAGGTTTGGTAGGTTTCCCTAGGTGCCGGCTGAGCTAGAGGCCAAAATCTACAGGTAGGCACTTTGCAAAAAACACCTCTGTTTTCTTTCCAAAAATTTGATGTGTCCACGTTGCGTTTTGGGGCATTTCCTGTCGCGGGCGCTAGGCCTACCCACACAAGTGAGGTATCATTTTTATCGGGGGACTTGGGGGACGCTGTGTGGAAGGAAATTTGTGGCTCCTCTCAGATTCCAGAACTTTCTGTCACCGAAATGTGAGGAAAACTTGTTTTTTTAGCCACTTTTTGAGGTTTGCAAAGGATTCTGGGTAACAGAGCCTGGTCAGAGCCCCGCAAGTCACCCCATCATGGATTCCCCTAGGTCTCTAGTTTTAAAAAATGCACAGGTTTGGTAGGTTTCCCTAGGTGCCGGCTGAGCTAGAGGCCAAAATCTACAGGTAGGCACTTTGCAAAAAACACCTCTGTTTTCTTTCAAAATATTTGATGTGTCCACGTTGCGTTTTGGGGCATTTCCTGTCGCGGGTGCTAGGCCTACGCACACAAGTGAGGTATCATTTTTATCGGGAGACTTGGGGGGACGCTGGGTGGAAGGAAATTTGTGGCTCCTCTCAGATTCCAGAGCTTTCTGTCACCGAAATGTGAGGAAAACTTGTTTTTTTAGCCACTTTTTGAGGTTTGCAAAGGATTCTGGGTAACAGAACCTGGTCAGAGCCCCGCACGTCACCCCCTTTCTGTCACCAAAATGTGAGGAAAACTTGTTTTTTTAGCCACTTTTTGAGGTTTGTAAAGGATTCTGGGTAACAGAACCTGGTCAGAGCCCCGCACGTCACCCCATCTTGGATTCCCCTAGGTCTCTAGTTTTCAAAAATGCACAGGTTTGGTAGGTTTCTCTAGGTGCCGGATGAGCTAGAGGCCAAAATCTACAGGTAGGCACTTTGCAAAAAACACCTCTGTTTTCTTTCAAAATATTTGATGTGTCCACGTTGCGTTTTGGGGCATTTCCTGTCACGGGCGCTAGGCCTACCCACACAAGTGAGGTATCATTTTTATCGGGAGACTTGGGGGGACGCTGGGTGGAAGGAAATTTGTGGCTCCTCTCAGATTCCAGAACTCTCTGTCACCAAAATGTGAGGAAAACTTGTTTTTTTAGCCACTTTTTGAGGTTTGCAAAGGATTCTGGGTAACAGAACCTGGTCAGAGCCCCGCAAGTCACCCCATCTTGGATTCCTCTAGGTCTCTAGTTTTCAAAAATGCACAGGTTTGGTAGGTTTCCCTAGGTGCCGGCTGAGCTAGAGGCCAAAATCTACAGGTAGGCACTTTGCAAAAAACACCTCTGTTTTCTTTCCAAAAATTTGATGTGTCCACGTTGCGTTTTGGGGCATTTCCTGTCGCGGGCGCTAGGCCTACCCACACAAGTGAGGTATCATTTTTATCGGGAGACTTGGGGGGACGCTGGGCGGAAGGAAATTTGTGGCTCCTCTCAGATTCCAGAACTTTCTGTCACCGAAATGTGAGGAAAACTTGTTTTTTTAGCCACTTTTTGAGGTTTGCAAAGGATTCTGGGTAACAGAACCTGGTCAGAGCCCCGCAAGTCACCCCATCTTGGATTCCCCTAGGTCTCTAGTTTTAAAAAATGCACAGGTTTGGTAGGTTTCCCTGGTGCCGGCTGAGCTAGAGGCCAAAATCTACAGGTAGGCACTTTGCAAAAACACCTCTGTTTTCTTTCAAAATATTTGATGTGTCCACGTTGCGTTTTGGGGCATTTCCTGTCACGGGCGCTAGGCCTACCCACACAAGTGAGGTATCATTTTTATCGGGAGACTTGGGGGGACGCTGGGTGGAAGGAAATTTGTGGCTCCTCTCAGATTCCAGAACTCTCTGTCACCAAAATGTGAGATAAACTTGTTTTTTTAGCCACTTTTTGAGGTTTGCAAAGGATTCTGGGTAACAGAACCTGGTCAGAGCCCCGCAAGTCACCCCATCTTGGATTCCTCTAGGTCTCTAGTTTTCAAAAATGCACAGGTTTGGTAGGTTTCCCTAGGTGCCGGCTGAGCTAGAGGCCAAAATCTACAGGTAGGCACTTTGCAAAAAACACCTCTGTTTTCTTTCCAAAAATTTGATGTGTCCACGTTGCGTTTTGGGGCATTTCCTGTCGCGGGCGCTAGGCCTACCCACACAAGTGAGGTATCATTTTTATCGGGAGACTTGGGGGGACGCTGGGTGGAAGGAAATTTGTGGCTCCTCTCAGATTCCAGAACTTTCTGTCACCGAAATGTGAGGAAAACTTGTTTTTTTAGCCACTTTTTGAGGTTTGCAAAGGATTCTGGGTAACAGAACCTGGTCAGAGCCCCGCAAGTCACCCCATCTTGGATTCCCCTAGGTCTCTAGTTTTCAAAAATGCACAGGTTTGGTAGGTTTCCCTGGTGCCGGCTGAGCTAGAGGCCAAAATCTACAGGTAGGCACTTTGCAAAAACACCTCTGTTTTCTTTCAAAATATTTGATGTGTCCACGTTGCGTTTTGGGGCATTTCCTGTCACGGGCGCTAGGCCTACCCACACAAGTGAGGTATCATTTTTATCAGGAGACTTGGGGGGACGCTGGGTGGAAGGAAATTTGTGGCTCCTCTCAGATTCCAGAACTTTCTGTCACCGAAATGTGAGGAAAACTTGTTTTTTTAGCCACTTTTTGAGGTTTGCAAAGGATTCTGGGTAACAGAACCTGGTCAGAGCCCCGCAAGTCACCCCATCTTGGATTCCTCTAGGTCTCTAGTTTTAAAAAATGCACAGGTTTGGTAGGTTTCCCTAGGTGCCGGCTGAGCTAGAGGCCAAAATTTACAGGTAGGCACTTTGCAAAAAACACCTCTGTTTTCTTTCAAAATATTTGATGTGTCCACGTTGCATTTTGGGGCATTTCCTGTTGCGGGTGCTAGGCCTACCCACACAAGTGAGGTATCATTTTTATCGGGAGACTTGGGAGGACGCTGGGTGGAAGGAAATTTGTGGCTCCTCTCAGATTCCAGAGCTTTCTATCACCGAAATGTGAGGAAAACTTGTTTTTTGAGCCACTTTTTGAGGTTTGCAAAGGATTCTGGGTAACAGAGCCTGGTCAGAGCCCCGCAAGTCACCCCATCATGGATTCCCCTAGGTCTCTAGTTTTAAAAAATGCACAGGTTTGGTAGGTTTCCCTAGGTGAGGGCTGAGCTATAGGCCAAAATCTACAGGTAGGCACTTTGCAAAAAACACCTCTGTTTTCTTTCAAAATATTTGATGTGTCCACGTTGCATTTTGGGGCATTTCCTGTCGCGGGTGCTAGGCCTACCCACACAAGTGAGGTATCATTTTTGTCGGGAGACTTGGGGGGACGCTGGGTGGAAGGAAATTTGTGGCTCCTCTCAGATTCCAGAACTTTCTGTCACCGAAATGTGAAGAAAACTTATTTTTTTAGCCACTTTTTGAGGTTTGCAAAGGATTCTGGTTAACAGAACCTGGTCAGAGCCCCGCAAGTCACCCCATCTTGGATTCCCCTAGGTCTTTAGTTTTCAAAAATGCACAGGTTTGGTAGGTTTCCCTAGGTGCCGGCTGAGCTAGAGGCCAAAATCTACAGGTAGGCACTTTGCAAAAAACACCTCTGTTTTCTTTCAAAATATTTGATGTGTCCACGTAGCGTTTTGGGGCATTTCCTGTCGCGGGTGCTAGGCCTACCCACACAAGTGAGGTGTAATTTTTATCGGGAGACTTGGGGGGACGCTGGGTGGAAGGAAATTTGTGGCTCCTCTCAGATTCCAGAGCTTTCTGTCACCGAAATGTGAGGAAAACTTGTTTTTTTAGCCACTTTTTGAGGTTTGCAAAGGATTCTGGGTAACAGAACCTGGTCAGAGCCCCGCACGTCACCCCCTTTCTGTCACCAAAATGTGAGGAAAACTTGTTTTTTTAGCCACTTTTTGAGGTTTGTAAAGGATTCTGGGTAACAGAACCTGGTCAGAGCCCCGCACGTCACCCCATCTTGGATTCCCCTAGGTCTCTAGTTTTCAAAAATGCACAGGTTTGGTAGGTTTCTCTAGGTGCCGGATGAGCTAGAGGCCAAAATCTACAGGTAGGCACTTTGCAAAAAACACCTCTGTTTTCTTTCAAAATATTTGATGTGTCCACGTTGCGTTTTGGGGCATTTCCTGTCACGGGCGCTAGGCCTACCCACACAAGTGAGGTATCATTTTTATCGGGAGACTTGGGGGGACGCTGGGTGGAAGGAAATTTGTGGCTCCTCTCAGATTCCAGAACTCTCTGTCACCAAAATGTGAGGAAAACTTGTTTTTTTAGCCACTTTTTGAGGTTTGCAAAGGATTCTGGGTAACAGAACCTGGTCAGAGCCCCGCAAGTCACCCCATCTTGGATTCCTCTAGGTCTCTAGTTTTCAAAAATGCACAGGTTTGGTAGGTTTCCCTAGGTGCCGGCTGAGCTAGAGGCCAAAATCTACAGGTAGGCACTTGGCAAAAAACACCTCTGTTTTCTTTCCAAAAATTTGATGTGTCCACGTTGCGTTTTGGGGCATTTCCTGTCGCGGGCGCTAGGCCTACCCACACAAGTGAGGTATCATTTTTATCGGGAGACTTGGGGGGACGCTGGGTGGAAGGAAATTTGTGGCTCCTCTCAGATTCCAGAACTTTCTGTCACCGAAATGTGAGGAAAACTTGTTTTTTTAGCCACTTTTTGAGGTTTGCAAAGGATTCTGGGTAACAGAACCTGGTCAGAGCCCCGCAAGTCACCCCATCTTGGATTCCCCTAGGTCTCTAGTTTTAAAAAATGCACAGGTTTGGTAGGTTTCCCTGGTGCCGGCTGAGCTAGAGGCCAAAATCTACAGGTAGGCACTTTGCAAAAACACCTCTGTTTTCTTTCAAAATATTTGATGTGTCCACGTTGCGTTTTGGGGCATTTCCTGTCACGGGCGCTAGGCCTACCCACACAAGTGAGGTATCATTTTTATCAGGAGACTTGGGGGGACGCTGGGTGGAAGGAAATTTGTGGCTCCTCTCAGATTCCAGAACTTTCTGTCACCGAAATGTGAGGAAAACTTGTTTTTTTAGCCACTTTTTGAGGTTTGCAAAGGATTCTGGGTAACAGAACCTGGTCAGAGCCCCGCAAGTCACCCCATCTTGGATTCCTCTAGGTCTCTAGTTTTAAAAAATGCACAGGTTTGGTAGGTTTCCCTAGGTGCCGGCTGAGCTAGAGGCCAAAATCTACAGGTAGGCACTTTGCAAAAAACACCTCTGTTTTCTTTCAAAATATTTGATGTGTCCACGTTGCATTTTGGGGCATTTCCTGTTGCGGGTGCTAGGCCTACCCACACAAGTGAGGTATCATTTTTATCGGGAGACTTGGGAGGACGCTGGGTGGAAGGAAATTTGTGGCTCCTCTCAGATTCCAGAGCTTTCTGTCACCGAAATGTGAGGAAAACTTGTTTTTTGAGCCACTTTTTGAGGTTTGCAAAGGATTCTGGGTAACAGAGCCTGGTCAGAGCCCCGCAAGTCACCCCATCATGGATTCCCCTAGGTCTCTAGTTTTAAAAAATGCACAGGTTTGGTAGGTTTCCCTAGGTGAGGGCTGAGCTATAGGCCAAAATCTACAGGTAGGCACTTTGCAAAAAACACCTCTGTTTTCTTTCAAAATATTTGATGTGTCCACGTTGCATTTTGGGGCATTCACTGTCGCGGGTGCTAGGCCTACCCACACAAGTGAGGTATCATTTTTGTCGGGAGACTTGGGGGGACGCTGGGTGGAAGGAAATTTGTGGCTCCTCTCAGATTCCAGAACTTTCTGTCACCGAAATGTGAGGAAAACTTATTTTTTTAGCCACTTTTTGAGGTTTGCAAAGGATTCTGGTTAACAGAACCTGGTCAGAGCCCTGCAAGTCACCCCATCTTGGATTCCCCTAGGTCTTTAGTTTTCAAAAATGCACAGGTTTGGTAGGTTTCCCTAGGTGCCGGCTGAGCTAGAGGCCAAAATCTACAGGTAGGCACTTTGCAAAAAACACCTCTGTTTTCTTTCAAAATATTTGATGTGTCCACGTTGCGTTTTGGGGCATTTCCTGTCGCGGGTGCTAGGCCTACCCACACAAGTGAGGTGTCATTTTTATCGGGAGACTTGGGGGGACGCTGGGTGGAAGGAAATTTGTGGCTCCTCTCAGATTCCAGAGCTTTCTGTCACCGAAATGTGAGGAAAACTTGTTTTTTTAGCCACTTTTTGAGGTTTGCAAAGGATTCTGGGTAACAGAACCTGGTCAGAGCCCCGCACGTCACCCCCTTTCTGTCACCGAAATGTGAGGAAAACTTGTTTTTTTAGCCACTTTTTGAGGTTTGCAAAGGATTCTGGGTAACAGAACCTGGTCAGAGCCCCGCACGTCACCCCATCTTGGATTACCCTAGGTCTCTAGTTTTCAAAAATGCACAGGTTTGGTAGGTTTCTCTAGGTGCCGGATGAGCTAGAGGCCAAAATCTACAGGTAGGCACTTTGCAAAAAACACCTCTGTTTTCTTTCAAAATATTTGATGTGTCCACGTTGCGTTTTGGGGCATTTCCTGTCACGGGCGCTAGGCCTACCCACACAAGTGAGGTATCATTTTTATCGGGAGACTTGGGGGGACGCTGGGTGGAAGGAAATTTGTGGCTCCTCTCAGATTCCAGAACTCTCTGTCACCAAAATGTGAGGAAAACTTGTTTTTTTAGCCACTTTTTGAGGTCTGCAAAGGATTCTGGGTAACAGAACCTGGTCAGAGCCCCGCAAGTCACCCCATCTTGGATTCCTCTAGGTCTCTAGTTTTCAAAAATGCACAGGTTTGGTAGGTTTCCCTAGGTGCCGGCTGAGCTAGAGGCCAAAATCTACAGGTAGGCACTTTGCAAAAAACACCTCTGTTTTCTTTCCAAAAATTTGATGTGTCCACGTTGCGTTTTGGGGCATTTCCTGTCGCGGGCGCTAGGCCTACCCACACAAGTGAGGTATCATTTTTATCGGGAGACTTGGGGGGACGCTGGGTGGAAGGAAATTTGTGGCTCCTCTCAGATTCCAGAACTTTCTGTCACCGAAATGTGAGGAAAACTTGTTTTTTTAGCCACTTTTTGAGGTTTGCAAAGGATTCTGGGTAACAGAACCTGGTCAGAGCCCCGCAAGTCACCCCATCTTGGATTCCCCTAGGTCTCTAGTTTTAAAAAATGCACAGGTTTGGTAGGTTTCCCTAGGTGCCGGCTGAGCTAGAGGCCAAAATCTACAGGTAGGCACTTTGCAAAAACACCTGTTTTCTTTCAAAATATTTGATGTGTCCACGTTGCGTTTTGGGGCATTTCCTGTCACGGGCGCTAGGCCTACCCACACAAGTGAGGTATCATTTTTATCGGGAGACTTGGGGGGACGCTGGGTGGAAGGAAATTTGTGGCTCCTCTCAGATTCCAGAACTCTCTGTCACCAAAATGTGAGGAAAACTTGTTTTTTTAGCCACTTTTTGAGGTTTGCAAAGGATTCTGGGTAACAGAACCTGGTCAGAGCCCCGCAAGTCACCCCATCTTGGATTCCTCTAGGTCTCTAGTTTTCAAAAATGCACAGGTTTGGTAGGTTTCCCTAGGTGCCGGCTGAGCTAGAGGCCAAAATCTACAGGTAGGCACTTTGCAAAAAACACCTCTGTTTTCTTTCCAAAAATTTGATGTGTCCACGTTGCGTTTTGGGGCATTTCCTGTCGCGGGCGCTAGGCCTACCCACACAAGTGAGGTATCATTTTTATCGGGAGACTTGGGGGGACGCTGGGTGGAAGGAAATTTGTGGCTCCTCTCAGATTCCAGAACTTTCTGTCACCGAAATGTGAGGAAAACTTGTTTTTTTAGCCACTTTTTGAGGTTTGCAAAGGATTCTGGGTAACAGAACCTGGTCAGAGCCCCGCAAGTCACCCCATCTTGGATTCCCCTAGGTCTCTAGTTTTAAAAAATGCACAGGTTTGGTAGGTTTCCCTGGTGCCGGCTGAGCTAGAGGCCAAAATCTACAGGTAGGCACTTTGCAAAAACACCTCTGTTTTCTTTCAAAATATTTGATGTGTCCACGTTGCGTTTTGGGGCATTTCCTGTCGCGGGCGCTAGGCCTACCCACACAAGTGAGGTATCATTTTTATCGGGAGACTTGGGGGGACGCTGGGTGGAAGGAAATTTGTGGCTCCTCTCAGATTCCAGAACTTTCTGTCACCAAAATGTGAGGAAAACTTGTTTTTTTAGCCACTTTTTGAGGTCTGCAAAGGATTCTGGGTAACAGAACCTGGTCAGAGCCCCGCAAGTCACCCCATCTTGGATTCCTCTAGGTCTCTAGTTTTCAAAAATGCACAGGTTTGGTAGGTTTCCCTAGGTGCCGGCTGAGCTAGAGGCCAAAATCTACAGGTAGGCACTTTGCAAAAAACACCTCTGTTTTCTTTCCAAAAATTTGATGTGTCCACGTTGCGTTTTGGGGCATTTCCTGTCGCGGGCGCTAGGCCTACCCACACAAGTGAGGTATCATTTTTATCGGGAGACTTGGGGGGACGCTGGGTGGAAGGAAATTTGTGGCTCCTCTCAGATTCCAGAACTTTCTGTCACCGAAATGTGAGGAAAACTTGTTTTTTTAGCCACTTTTTGAGGTTTGCAAAGGATTCTGGGTAACAGAACCTGGTCAGAGCCCCGCAAGTCACCCCATCTTGGATTCCCCTAGGTCTCTAGTTTTAAAAAATGCACAGGTTTGGTAGGTTTCCCTAGGTGCCGGCTGAGCTAGAGGCCAAAATCTACAGGTAGGCACTTTGCAAAAACACCTGTTTTCTTTCAAAATATTTGATGTGTCCACGTTGCGTTTTGGGGCATTTCCTGTCACGGGCGCTAGGCCTACCCACACAAGTGAGGTATCATTTTTATCGGGAGACTTGGGGGGACGCTGGGTGGAAGGAAATTTGTGGCTCCTCTCAGATTCCAGAACTCTCTGTCACCAAAATGTGAGGAAAACTTGTTTTTTTAGCCACTTTTTGAGGTTTGCAAAGGATTCTGGGTAACAGAACCTGGTCAGAGCCCCGCAAGTCACCCCATCTTGGATTCCTCTAGGTCTCTAGTTTTCAAAAATGCACAGGTTTGGTAGGTTTCCCTAGGTGCCGGCTGAGCTAGAGGCCAAAATCTACAGGTAGGCACTTTGCAAAAAACACCTCTGTTTTCTTTCCAAAAATTTGATGTGTCCACGTTGCGTTTTGGGGCATTTCCTGTCGCGGGCGCTAGGCCTACCCACACAAGTGAGGTATCATTTTTATCGGGAGACTTGGGGGGACGCTGGGTGGAAGGAAATTTGTGGCTCCTCTCAGATTCCAGAACTTTCTGTCACCGAAATGTGAGGAAAACTTGTTTTTTTAGCCACTTTTTGAGGTTTGCAAAGGATTCTGGGTAACAGAACCTGGTCAGAGCCCCGCAAGTCACCCCATCTTGGATTCCCCTAGGTCTCTAGTTTTAAAAAATGCACAGGTTTGGTAGGTTTCCCTGGTGCCGGCTGAGCTAGAGGCCAAAATCTACAGGTAGGCACTTTGCAAAAACACCTCTGTTTTCTTTCAAAATATTTGATGTGTCCACGTTGCGTTTTGGGGCATTTCCTGTCGCGGGCGCTAGGCCTACCCACACAAGTGAGGTATCATTTTTATCGGGAGACTTGGGGGGACGCTGGGTGGAAGGAAATTTGTGGCTCCTCTCAGATTCCAGAACTTTCTGTCACCGAAATGTGAGGAAAACTTGTTTTTTTAGCCACTTTTTGAGGTTTGCAAAGGATTCTGGGTAACAGAACCTGGTCAGAGCCCCGCAAGTCACCCCATCTTGGATTCCCCTAGGTCTCTAGTTTTAAAAAATGCACAGGTTTGGTAGGTTTCCCTAGGTGCCGGCTGAGCTAGAGGCCAAAATCTACAGGTAGGCACTTTGCAAAAACACCTGTTTTCTTTCAAAATATTTGATGTGTCCACGTTGCGTTTTGGGGCATTTCCTGTCGCGGGCGCTAGGCCTACCCACACAAGTGAGGTATCATTTTTATCTGGAGACTTGGGGGGACGCTGGGTGGAAGGAAATTTGTGGCTCCTCTCAGATTCCAGAACTTTCTGTCACCAAAATGTGAGGAAAACTTGTTTTTTTAGCCACTTTTTGAGGTTTGCAAAGGATTCTGGGTAACAGAACCTGGTCAGAGCCCCGCAAGTCACCCCATCTTGGATTCCTCTAGGTCTCTAGTTTTCAAAAATGCACAGGTTTGGTAGGTTTCCCTAGGTGCCGGCTGAGCTAGAGGCCAAAATCTACAGGTAGGCACTTTGCAAAAAACACCTCTGTTTTCTTTCAAAAAATTTGATGTGTCCACGTTGCGTTTTGGGGCATTTCCTGTCGCAGGCGCTAGGCCTACCCACACAAGTGAGGTATCATTTTTATCGGGGGACTTGGGGGGACGCTGTGTGGAAGGAAATTTGTGGCTCCTCTCAGATTCCAGAACTTTCTGTCACCGAAATGTGAGGAAAACTTGTTTTTTTAGCCACTTTTTGAGGTTTGCAAAGGATTCTGGGTAACAGAGCCTGGTCAGAGCCCCGCAAGTCACCCCATCATGGATTCCCCTAGGTCTCTAGTTTTAAAAAATGCACAGGTTTGGTAGGTTTCCCTAGGTGCCGGCTGAGCTAGAGGCCAAAATCTACAGGTAGGCACTTTGCAAAAAACACCTCTGTTTTCTTTCAAAATATTTGATGTGTCCACGTTGCGTTTTGGGGCATTTCCTGTCGCGGGTGCTAGGCCTACGCACACAAGTGAGGTATCATTTTTATCGGGAGACTTGGGGGGACGCTGGGTGGAAGGAAATTTTTGGCTCCTCTCAGATTCCAGAGCTTTCTGTCACCGAAATGTGAGGAAAACTTGTTTTTTTAGCCACTTTTTGAGGTTTGCAAAGGATTCTGGGTAACAGAACCTGGTCAGAGCCCCGCACGTCACCCCCTTTCTGTCACCAAAATGTGAGGAAAACTTGTTTTTTTAGCCACTTTTTGAGGTTTGTAAAGGATTCTGGGTAACAGAACCTGGTCAGAGCCCCGCACGTCACCCCATCTTGGATTCCCCTAGGTCTCTAGTTTTCAAAAATGCACAGGTTTGGTAGGTTTCTCTAGGTGCCGGATGAGCTAGAGGCCAAAATCTACAGGTAGGCACTTTGCAAAAAACACCTCTGTTTTCTTTCAAAATATTTGATGTGTCCACGTTGCGTTTTGGGGCATTTCCTGTCACGGGCGCTAGGCCTACCCACACAAGTGAGGTATCATTTTTATCGGGAGACTTGGGGGGACGCTGGGTGGAAGGAAATTTGTGGCTCCTCTCAGATTCCAGAACTCTCTGTCACCAAAATGTGAGGAAAACTTGTTTTTTTAGCCACTTTTTGAGGTTTGCAAAGGATTCTGGGTAACAGAACCTGGTCAGAGCCCCGCAAGTCACCCCATCTTGGATTCCTCTAGGTCTCTAGTTTTCACAAATGCACAGGTTTGGTAGGTTTCCCTAGGTGCCGGCTGAGCTAGAGGCCAAAATCTACAGGTAGGCACTTTGCAAAAAACACCTCTGTTTTCTTTCCAAAAATTTGATGTGTCCACGTTGCGTTTTGGGGCATTTCCTGTCGCGGGCGCTAGGCCTACCCACACAAGTGAGGTATCATTTTTATCGGGAGACTTGGGGGGACGCTGGGTGGAAGGAAATTTGTGGCTCCTCTCAGATTCCAGAACTTTCTGTCACCGAAATGTGAGGAAAACTTGTTTTTTTAGCCACTTTTTGAGGTTTGCAAAGGATTCTGGGTAACAGAACCTGGTCAGAGCCCCGCAAGTCACCCCATCTTGGATTCCCCTAGGTCTCTAGTTTTAAAAAATGCACAGGTTTGGTAGGTTTCCCTGGTGCCGGCTGAGCTAGAGGCCAAAATCTACAGGTAGGCACTTTGCAAAAACACCTCTGTTTTCTTTCAAAATATTTGATGTGTCCACGTTGCGTTTTGGGGCATTTCCTGTCACGGGCGCTAGGCCTACCCACACAAGTGAGGTATCATTTTTATCGGGAGACTTGGGGGGACGCTGGGTGGAAGGAAATTTGTGGCTCCTCTCAGATTCCAGAACTCTCTGTCACCAAAATGTGAGGAAAACTTGTTTTTTTAGCCACTTTTTGAGGTTTGCAAAGGATTCTGGGTAACAGAACCTGGTCAGAGCCCCGCAAGTCACCCCATCTTGGATTCCTCTAGGTCTCTAGTTTTCAAAAATGCACAGGTTTGGTAGGTTTCCCTAGGTGCCGGCTGAGCTAGAGGCCAAAATCTACAGGTAGGCACTTTGCAAAAAACACCTCTGTTTTCTTTCCAAAAATTTGATGTGTCCACGTTGCGTTTTGGGGCATTTCCTGTCGCGGGCGCTAGGCCTACCCACACAAGTGAGGTATCATTTTTATCGGGAGACTTGGGGGGACGCTGGGTGGAAGGAAATTTGTGGCTCCTCTCAGATTCCAGAACTTTCTGTCACCGAAATGTGAGGAAAACTTGTTTTTTTAGCCACTTTTTGAGGTTTGCAAAGGATTCTGGGTAACAGAACCTGGTCAGAGCCCCGCAAGTCACCCCATCTTGGATTCCCCTAGGTCTCTAGTTTTAAAAAATGCACAGGTTTGGTAGGTTTCCCTGGTGCCGGCTGAGCTAGAGGCCAAAATCTACAGGTAGGCACTTTGCAAAAACACCTCTGTTTTCTTTCAAAATATTTGATGTGTCCACGTTGCGTTTTGGGGCATTTCCTGTCGCGGGCGCTAGGCCTACCCACACAAGTGAGGTATCATTTTTATCGGGAGACTTGGGGGGACGCTGGGTGGAAGGAAATTTGTGGCTCCTCTCAGATTCCAGAACTTTCTGTCACCGAAATGTGAGGAAAACTTGTTTTTTTAGCCACTTTTTGAGGTTTGCAAAGGATTCTGGGTAACAGAACCTGGTCAGAGCCCCGCAAGTCACCCCATCTTGGATTCCCCTAGGTCTCTAGTTTTAAAAAATGCACAGGTTTGGTAGGTTTCCCTAGGTGCCGGCTGAGCTAGAGGCCAAAATCTACAGGTAGGCACTTTGCAAAAACACCTGTTTTCTTTCAAAATATTTGATGTGTCCACGTTGCGTTTTGGGGCATTTCCTGTCGCGGGCGCTAGGCCTACCCACACAAGTGAGGTATCATTTTTATCTGGAGACTTGGGGGGACGCTGGGTGGAAGGAAATTTGTGGCTCCTCTCAGATTCCAGAACTTTCTGTCACCAAAATGTGAGGAAAACTTGTTTTTTTAGCCACTTTTTGAGGTTTGCAAAGGATTCTGGGTAACAGAACCTGGTCAGAGCCCCGCAAGTCACCCCATCATGGATTCCCCTAGGTCTCTAGTTTTAAAAAATGCACAGGTTTGGTAGGTTTCCCTGGTGCCGGCTGAGCTAGAGGCCAAAATCTACAGGTAGGCACTTTGCAAAAACACCTCTGTTTTCTTTCAAAATATTTGATGTGTCCACGTTGCGTTTTGCGGCATTTCCTGTCGCGGGCGCTAGGCCTACCCACACAAGTTAGGTATCATTTTTATCGGGAGACTTGGGGGGACGCTGGGTGGAAGGAAATTTGTGGCTCCTCTCAGATTCCAGAACTTTCTGTCACCGAAATGTGAGGAAAACTTGTTTTTTTAGCCACTTTTTGAGGTTTGCAAAGGATTCTGGGTAACAGAACCTGGTCAGAGCCCCGCAAGTCACCCCATCTTGGATTCCTCTAGGTCTCTAGTTTTCAAAAATGCACAGGTTTGGTAGGTTTCCCTAGGTGCCGGCTGAGCTAGAGGCCAAAATCTACAGGTAGGCACTTTGCAAAAAACACCTCTGTTTTCTTTCAAAAAATTTGATGTGTCCACGTTGCGTTTTGGGGCATTTCCTGTCGCAGGCGCTAGGCCTACCCACACAAGTGAGGTATCATTTTTATCGGGGGACTTGGGGGGACGCTGTGTGGAAGGAAATTTGTGGCTCCTCTCAGATTCCAGAACTTTCTGTCACCGAAATGTGAGGAAAACTTGTTTTTTTAGCCACTTTTTGAGGTTTGCAAAGGATTCTGGGTAACAGAGCCTGGTCAGAGCCCCGCAAGTCACCCCATCATGGATTCCCCTAGGTCTCTAGTTTTAAAAAATGCACAGGTTTGGTAGGTTTCCCTAGGTGCCGGCTGAGCTAGAGGCCAAAATCTACAGGTAGGCACTTTGCAAAAAACACCTCTGTTTTCTTTCAAAATATTTGATGTGTCCACGTTGCGTTTTGGGGCATTTCCTGTCGCGGGTGCTAGGCCTACGCACACAAGTGAGGTATCATTTTTATCGGGAGACTTGGGGGGACGCTGGGTGGAAGGAAATTTGTGGCTCCTCTCAGATTCCAGAGCTTTCTGTCACCGAAATGTGAGGAAAACTTGTTTTTTTAGCCACTTTTTGAGGTTTGCAAAGGATTCTGGGTAACAGAACCTGGTCAGAGCCCCGCACGTCACCCCCTTTCTGTCACCAAAATGTGAGGAAAACTTGTTTTTTTAGCCACTTTTTGAGGTATGTAAAGGATTCTGGGTAACAGAACCTGGTCAGAGCCCCGCACGTCACCCCATCTTGGATTCCCCTAGGTCTCTAGTTTTAAAAAATGCACAGGTTTGGTAGGTTTCTCTAGGTGCCGGATGAGCTAGAGGCCAAAATCTACAGGTAGGCACTTTGCAAAAAACACCTCTGTTTTCTTTCAAAATATTTGATGTGTCCACGTTGCGTTTTGGGGCATTTCCTGTCACGGGCGCTAGGCCTACCCACACAAGTGAGGTATCATTTTTATCGGGAGACTTGGGGGGACGCTGGGTGGAAGGAAATTTGTGGCTCCTCTCAGATTCCAGAACTCTCTGTCACCAAAATGTGAGGAAAACTTGTTTTTTTAGCCACTTTTTGAGGTTTGCAAAGGATTCTGGGTAACAGAACCTGGTCAGAGCCCCGCAAGTCACCCCATCTTGGATTCCTCTAGGTCTCTAGTTTTCACAAATGCACAGGTTTGGTAGGTTTCCCTAGGTGCCGGCTGAGCTAGAGGCCAAAATCTACAGGTAGGCACTTTGCAAAAAACACCTCTGTTTTCTTTCCAAAAATTTGATGTGTCCACGTTGCGTTTTGGGGCATTTCCTGTCGCGGGCGCTAGGCCTACCCACACAAGTGAGGTATCATTTTTATCGGGAGACTTGGGGGGACGCTGGGTGGAAGGAAATTTGTGGCTCCTCTCAGATTCCAGAACTTTCTGTCACCGAAATGTGAGGAAAACTTGTTTTTTTAGCCACTTTTTGAGGTTTGCAAAGGATTCTGGGTAACAGAACCTGGTCAGAGCCCCGCAAGTCACCCCATCTTGGATTCCCCTAGGTCTCTAGTTTTAAAAAATGCACAGGTTTGGTAGGTTTCCCTGGTGCCGGCTGAGCTAGAGGCCAAAATCTACAGGTAGGCACTTTGCAAAAACACCTCTGTTTTCTTTCAAAATATTTGATGTGTCCACGTTGCGTTTTGGGGCATTTCCTGTCACGGGCGCTAGGCCTACCCACACAAGTGAGGTATCATTTTTATTGGGAGACTTGGGGGGACGCTGGGTGGAAGGAAATTTGTGGCTCCTCTCAGATTCCAGAACTCTCTGTCACCAAAATGTGAGGAAAACTTGTTTTTTTAGCCACTTTTTGAGGTTTGCAAAGGATTCTGGGTAACAGAACCTGGTCAGAGCCCCGCAAGTCACCCCATCTTGGATTCCTCTAGGTCTCTAGTTTTCAAAAATGCACAGGTTTGGTAGGTTTCCCTAGGTGCCGGCTGAGCTAGAGGCCAAAATCTACAGGTAGGCACTTTGCAAAAAACACCTCTGTTTTCTTTCCAAAAATTTGATGTGTCCACGTTGCGTTTTGGGGCATTTCCTGTCGCGGGCGCTAGGCCTACCCACACAAGTGAGGTATCATTTTTATCGGGAGACTTGGGGGGACGCTGGGTGGAAGGAAATTTGTGGCTCCTCTCAGATTCCAGAACTTTCTGTCAACGAAATGTGAGGAAAACTTGTTTTTTTAGCCACTTTTTGAGGTTTGCAAAGGATTCTGGGTAACAGAACCTGGTCAGAGCCCCGCAAGTCACCCCATCTTGGATTCCCCTAGGTCTCTAGTTTTAAAAAATGCACAGGTTTGGTAGGTTTCCCTGGTGCCGGCTGAGCTAGAGGCCAAAATCTACAGGTAGGCACTTTGCAAAAAACACCTCTGTTTTCTTTCAAAATATTTGATGTGTCCACGTTGCATTTTGGGGCATTTCCTGTTGCGGGTGCTAGGCCTACCCACACAAGTGAGGTATCATTTTTATCGGGAGACTTGGGAGGACGCTGGGTGGAAGGAAATTTGTGGCTCCTCTCAGATTCCAGAGCTTTCTGTCACCGAAATGTGAGGAAAACTTGTTTTTTGAGCCACTTTTTGAGGTTTGCAAAGGATTCTGGGTAACAGAGCCTGGTCAGAGCCCCGCAAGTCACCCCATCATGGATTCCCCTAGGTCTCTAGTTTTAAAAAATGCACAGGTTTGGTAGGTTTCCCTAGGTGAGGGCTGAGCTATAGGCCAAAATCTACAGGTAGGCACTTTGCAAAAAACACCTCTGTTTTCTTTCAAAATATTTGATGTGTCCACGTTGCATTTTGGGGCATTTCCTGTCGCGGGTGCTAGGCCTACCCACACAAGTGAGGTATCATTTTTGTCGGGAGACTTGGGGGGACGCTGGGTGGAAGGAAATTTGTGGCTCCTCTCAGATTCCAGAACTTTCTGTCACCGAAATGTGAGGAAAACTTATTTTTTTAGCCACTTTTTGAGGTTTGCAAAGGATTCTGGTTAACAGAACCTGGTCAGAGCCCTGCAAGTCACCCCATCTTGGATTCCCCTAGGTCTTTAGTTTTCAAAAATGCACAGGTTTGGTAGGTTTCCCTAGGTGCCGGCTGAGCTAGAGGCCAAAATCTACAGGTAGGCACTTTGCAAAAAACACCTCTGTTTTCTTTCAAAATATTTGATGTGTCCACGTAGCGTTTTGGGGCATTTCCTGTCGCGGGTGCTAGGCCTACCCACACAAGTGAGGTGTCATTTTTATCGGGAGACTTGGGGGGACGCTGGGTGGAAGGAAATTTGTGGCTCCTCTCAGATTCCAGAGCTTTCTGTCACCGAAATGTGAGGAAAACTTGTTTTTTTAGCCACTTTTTGAGGTTTGCAAAGGATTCTGGGTAACAGAACCTGGTCAGAGCCCCGCACGTCACCCCCTTTCTGTCACCGAAATGTGAGGAAAACTTGTTTTTTTAGCCACTTTTTGAGGTTTGCAAAGGATTCTGGGTAACAGAACCTGGTCAGAGCCCCGCACGTCACCCCATCTTGGATTCCCCTAGGTCTCTAGTTTTCAAAAATGCACAGGTTTGGTAGGTTTCTCTAGGTGCCGGATGAGCTAGAGGCCAAAATCTACAGGTAGGCACTTTGCAAAAAACACCTCTGTTTTCTTTCAAAATATTTGATGTGTCCACGTTGCGTTTTGGGGCATTTCCTGTCACGGGCGCTAGGCCTACCCACACAAGTGAGGTATCATTTTTATCGGGAGACTTGGGGGGACGCTGGGTGGAAGGAAATTTGTGGCTCCTCTCAGATTCCAGAACTCTCTGTCACCAAAATGTGAGGAAAACTTGTTTTTTTAGCCACTTTTTGAGGTTTGCAAAGGATTCTGGGTAACAGAACATGGTCAGAGCCCCGCAAGTCACCCCATCTTGGATTCCTCTAGGTCTCTTGTTTTTAAAAATGCACAGGTTTGGTAGGTTTCCCTAGGTGCCGGCTGAGCTAGAGGCCAAAATCTACAGGTAGGCACTTTGCAAAAAACACCTCTGTTTTCTTTCCAAAAATTTGATGTGTCCACGTTGCATTTTGGGGCATTTCCTGTCGCGGGCGCTAGGCCTACCCACACAAGTGAGGTATCATTTTTATCGGGAGACTTGGGGGGACGCTGGGTGGAAGGAAATTTGTGGCTCCTCTCAGATTCCAGAACTTTCTGTCACCGAAATGTGAGGAAAACTTGTTTTTTTAGCCACTTTTTGAGGTTTGCAAAGGATTCTGGGTAACAGAACCTGGTCAGAGCCCCGCAAGTCACCCCATCTTGGATTCCCCTAGGTCTCTAGTTTTAAAAAATGCACAGGTTTGGTAGGTTTCCCTAGGTGCCGGCTGAGCTAGAGGCCAAAATCTACAGGTAGGCACTTTGCAAAAACACCTGTTTTCTTTCAAAATATTTGATGTGTCCACGTTGCGTTTTGGGGCATTTCCTGTCACGGGCGCTAGGCCTACCCACACAAGTGAGGTATCATTTTTATCGGGAGACTTGGGGGGACGCTGGGTGGAAGGAAATTTGTGGCTCCTCTCAGATTCCAGAACTCTCTGTCACCAAAATGTGAGGAAAACTTGTTTTTTTAGCCACTTTTTGAGGTTTGCAAAGGATTCTGGGTAACAGAACCTGGTCAGAGCCCCGCAAGTCACCCCATCTTGGATTCCTCTAGGTCTCTAGTTTTCAAAAATGCACAGGTTTGGTAGGTTTCCCTAGGTGCCGGCTGAGCTAGAGGCCAAAATCTACAGGTAGGCACTTTGCAAAAAACACCTCTGTTTTCTTTCCAAAAATTTGATGTGTCCACGTTGCGTTTTGGGGCATTTCCTGTCGCGGGCGCTAGGCCTACCCACACAAGTGAGGTATCATTTTTATCGGGAGACTTGGGGGGACGCTGGGTGGAAGGAAATTTGTGGCTCCTCTCAGATTCCAGAACTTTCTGTCACCGAAATGTGAGGAAAACTTGTTTTTTTAGCCACTTTTTGAGGTTTGCAAAGGATTCTGGGTAACAGAACCTGGTCAGAGCCCCGCAAGTCACCCCATCTTGGATTCCCCTAGGTCTCTAGTTTTAAAAAATGCACAGGTTTGGTAGGTTTCCCTGGTGCCGGCTGAGCTAGAGGCCAAAATCTACAGGTAGGCACTTTGCAAAAACACCTCTGTTTTCTTTCAAAATATTTGATGTGTCCACGTTGCGTTTTGGGGCATTTCCTGTCGCGGGCGCTAGGCCTACCCACACAAGTGAAGTATCATTTTTATCGGGAGACTTGGGGGGACGCTGGGTGTAAGGAAATTTGTGGCTCCTCTCAGATTCCAGAACTTTCTGTCACCGAAATGTGAGGAAAACTTGTTTTTTTAGCCACTTTTTGAGGTTTGCAAAGGATTCTGGGTAACAGAACCTGGTCAGAGCCCCGCAAGTCACCCCATCTTGGATTCCCCTAGGTCTCTAGTTTTAAAAAATGCACAGGTTTGGTAGGTTTCCCTAGGTGCCGGCTGAGCTAGAGGCCAAAATCTACAGGTAGGCACTTTGCAAAAACACCTGTTTTCTTTCAAAATATTTGATGTGTCCACGTTGCGTTTTGGGGCATTTCCTGTCGCGGGCGCTAGGCCTACCCACACAAGTGAGGTATCATTTTTATCTGGAGACTTGGGGGGACGCTGGGTGGAAGGAAATTTGTGGCTCCTCTCAGATTCCAGAACTTTCTGTCACCAAAATGTGAGGAAAACTTGTTTTTTTAGCCACTTTTTGAGGTTTGCAAAGGATTCTGGGTAACAGAACCTGGTCAGAGCCCCGCAAGTCACCCCATCTTGGATTCCTCTAGGTCTCTAGTTTTCAAAAATGCACAGGTTTGGTAGGTTTCCCTAGGTGCCGGCTGAGCTAGAGGCCAAAATCTACAGGTAGGCACTTTGCAAAAAACACCTCTGTTTTCTTTCCAAAAATTTGATGTGTCCACGTTGCGTTTTGGGGCATTTCCTGTCGCGGGCGCTAGGCCTACCCACACAAGTGAGGTATAATTTTTATCGGGGGACTTGGGGGGACGCTGTGTGGAAGGAAATTTGTGGCTCCTCTCAGATTCCAGAACTTTCTGTCACCGAAATGTGAGGAAAACTTGTTTTTTTAGCCACTTTTTGAGGTTTGCAAAGGATTCTGGGTAACAGAGCCTGGTCAGAGCCCCGCAAGTCACCCCATCATGGATTCCCCTAGGTCTCTAGTATTAAAAAATGCACAGGTTTGGTAGGTTTCCCTAGGTGCCGGCTGAGCTAGAGGCCAAAATCTACAGGTAGGCACTTTGCAAAAAACACCTCTGTTTTCTTTCAAAATATTTGATGTGTCCACGTTGCGTTTTGGGGCATTTCCTGTCGCGGGTGCTAGGCCTACCCACACAAGTGAGGTATCATTTTTATCGGGAGACTTGGGGGGACGCTGGGTGGAAGGAAATTTGTGGCTCCTCTCAGATTCCAGAGCTTTCTGTCACCGAAATGTGAGGAAAACTTGTTTTTTTAGCCACTTTTTGAGGTTTGCAAAGGATTCTGGGTAACAGAACCTGGTCAGAGCCCCGCACGTCACCCCATCTTGGATTCCCCTAGGTCTCTAGTTTTCAAAAATGCACAGGTTTGGTAGGTTTCTCTAGGTGCCGGATGAGCTAGAGGCCAAAATCTACAGGTAGGCACTTTGCAAAAAACACCTCTGTTTTCTTTCAAAATATTTGATGTGTCCACGTTGCGTTTTGGGGCATTTCATGTCACGGGCGCTAGGCCTACCCACACAAGTGAGGTATCATTTTTATCGGGAGACTTGGGGGGACGCTGGGTGGAAGGAAATTTGTGGCTCCTCTCAGATTCCAGAACTCTCTGTCACCAAAATGTGAGGAAAACTTGTTTTTTTAGCCACTTTTTGAGGTTTGCAAAGGATTCTGGGTAACAGAACCTGGTCAGAGCCCCGCAAGTCACCTCATCTTGGATTCCTCTAGGTCTCTAGTTTTCAAAAATGCACAGGTTTGGTAGGTTTCCCTAGGTGCCGGCTGAGCTAGAGGCCAAAATCTACAGGTAGGCACTTTGCAAAAAACACCTCTGTTTTCTTTCCAAAAATTTGATGTGTCCACGTTGCGTTTTGGGGCATTTCCTATCGCGGGCGCTAGGCCTACCCACACAAGTGAGTTATCATTTTTATCGGGAGACTTGGGGGGACGCTGGGTGGAAGGAAATTTGTGGCTCCTCTCAGATTCCAGAACTTTCTGTCACCGAAATGTGAGGAAAACTTGGTTTTTTAGCCACTTTTTGAGGTTTGCAAAGGATTCTGGGTAACAGAACCTGGTCAGAGCCCCGCAAGTCACCCCATCTTGGATTCCCCTAGGTCTCTAGTTTTAAAAAATGCACAGGTTTGGTAGGTTTCCCTGGTGCCGGCTGAGCTAGAGGCCAAAATCTACAGGTAGGCACTTTGCAAAAACACCTCTGTTTTCTTTCAAAATATTTGATGTGTCCACGTTGCGTTTTGCGGCATTTCCTGTCGCGGGCGCTA
Source organism: Pleurodeles waltl (assembly GCF_031143425.1). Lineage (NCBI taxonomy): Eukaryota > Metazoa > Chordata > Amphibia > Caudata > Salamandridae > Pleurodeles > Pleurodeles waltl. Next base: position 322,030,532 of record NC_090437.1, read on the forward strand.
GGCCTACCCACACAAGTGAGGTATCATTTTTATCGGGAGACTTGGGGGGACGCTGGGTGGAAGGAAATTTGTGGCTCCTCTCAGATTCCAGAACTTTCTGTCACCGAAATGTGAGGAAAACTTGTTTTTTTAGCCACTTTTTGAGGTTTGCAAAGGATTCTGGGTAACAGAACCTGGTCAGAGCCCCGCAAGTCACCCCATCTTGGATTCCTCTAGGTCTTTAGTTTTCAAAAATGCACAGGTTTGGTAGGTTTCCCTAGGTGCCGGCTGAGCTAGAGGCCAAAATCTACAGGTAGGCACTTTGCAAAAAACACCTCTGTTTTCTTTCCAAAAATTTGATGTGTCCACGTTGCGTTTTGGGGCATTTCCTGTCGCGGGCGCTAGGCCTACCCACACAAGTGAGGTATCATTTTTATCGGGAGACTTGGGGGGACGCTGGGTGGAAGGAAATTTGTGGCTCCTCTCAGATTCCAGAACTTTCTGTCACCGAAATGTGAGGAAAACTTGTTTTTTTAGCCACTTTTTGAGGTTTGCAAAGGATTCTGGGTAACAGAGCCTGGTCAGAGCCCCGCAAGTCACCCCATCATGGATTCCCCTAGGTCTCTAGTTTTAAAAAATGCAAAGGTTTGGTAGGTTTCCCTAGGTGAGGGCTGAGCTAGAGGCCAAAATCTACAGGTAGGCACTTTGCAAAAAACACCTCTGTTTTCTTTCCAAAAATTTGATGTGTCCACGTTGCGTTTTGGGGCATTTCCTGTCGCGGGCGCTAGGCCTACCCACACAAGTGAGGTATCATTTTTATCGGGAGACTTGGGGGGACGCTGGGTGGAAGGAAATTTGTGGCTCCTCTCAGATTCCAGAACTTTCTGTCACCGAAATGTGAGGAAAACTTGTTTTTTTAGCCACTTTTTGAGGTTTGCAAAGGATTCTGGGTAACAGAACCTGGTCAGAGCCCCGCAAGTCACCCCATCTTGGATTCCCCTAGGTCTCTAGTTTTAAAAAATGCACAGGTTTGGTAGGTTTCCCTGGTGCCGGCTGAGCTAGAGGCCAAAATCTACAGGTAGGCACTTTGCAAAAACACCTCTGTTTTCTTTCAAAATATTTGATGTGTCCACGTTGCGTTTTGGGGCATTTCCTGTCGCGGGCGCTAGGCCTACCCACACAAGTGAGGTATCATTTTTATCGGGAGACTTGGGGGGACGCTGGGTGTAAGGAAATTTGTGGCTCCTCTCAGATTCCAGAACTTTCTGTCACCGAAATGTGAGGAAAACTTGTTTTTTTAGCCACTTTTTGAGGTTTGCAAAGGATTCTGGGTAACAGAACCTGGTCAGAGCCCCGCAAGTCACCCCATCTTGGATTCCCCTAGGTCTCTAGTTTTAAAAAATGCACAGGTTTGGTAGGTTTCCCTAGGTGCCGGCTGAGCTAGAGGCCAAAATCTACAGGTAGGCACTTTGCAAAAACACCTGTTTTCTTTCAAAATATTTGATGTGTCCACGTTGCGTTTTGGGGCATTTCCTGTCGCGGGCGCTAGGCCTACCCACACAAGTGAGGTATCATTTTTATCTGGAGACTTGGGGGGACGCTGGGTGGAAGGAAATTTGTGGCTCCTCTCAGATTCCAGAACTTTCTGTCACCAAAATGTGAGGAAAACTTGTTTTTTTAGCCACTTTTTGAGGTTTGCAAAGGATTCTGGGTAACAGAACCTGGTCAGAGCCCCGCAAGTCACCCCATCTTGGATTCCTCTAGGTCTCTAGTTTTCAAAAATGCACAGGTTTGGTAGGTTTCCCTAGGTGCCGGCTGAGCTAGAGGCCAAAATCTACAGGTAGGCACTTTGCAAAAAACACCTCTGTTTTCTTTCCAAAAATTTGATGTGTCCACGTTGCGTTTTGGGGCATTTCCTGTCGCGGGCGCTAGGCCTACCCACACAAGTGAGGTATAATTTTTATCGGGGGACTTGGGGGGACGCTGTGTGGAAGGAAATTTGTGGCTCCTCTCAGATTCCAGAACTTTCTGTCACCGAAATGTGAGGAAAACTTGTTTTTTTAGCCACTTTTTGAGGTTTGCAAAGGATTCTGGGTAACAGAGCCTGGTCAGAGCACCGCAAGTCACCCCATCATGGATTCCCCTAGGTCTCTAGTATTAAAAAATGCACAGGTTTGGTAGGTTTCCCTAGGTGCCGGCTGAGCTAGAGGCCAAAATCTACAGGTAGGCACTTTGCAAAAAACACCTCTGTTTTCTTTCAAAATATTTGATGTGTCCACGTTGCGTTTTGGGGCATTTCCTGTCGCGGGTGCTAGGCCTACCCACACAAGTGAGGTATCATTTTTATCGGGAGACTTGGGGGGACGCTGGGTGGAAGGAAATTTGTGGCTCCTCTCAGATTCCAGAGCTTTCTGTCACCGAAATGTGAGGAAAACTTGTTTTTTTAGCCACTTTTTGAGGTTTGCAAAGGATTCTGGGTAACAGAACCTGGTCAGAGCCCCGCACGTCACCCCATCTTGGATTCCCCTAGGTCTCTAGTTTTCAAAAATGCACAGGTTTGGTAGGTTTCTCTAGGTGCCGGATGAGCTAGAGGCCAAAATCTACAGGTAGGCACTTTGCAAAAAACACCTCTGTTTTCTTTCAAAATATTTGATGTGTCCACGTTGCGTTTTGGGGCATTTCCTGTCACGGGCGCTAGGCCTACCCACACAAGTGAGGTATCATTTTTATCGGGAGACTTGGGGGGACGCTGGGTGGAAGGAAATTTGTGGCTCCTCTCAGATTCCAGAACTCTCTGTCACCAAAATGTGAGGAAAACTTGTTTTTTTAGCCACTTTTTGAGGTTTGCAAAGGATTCTGGGTAACAGAACCTGGTCAGAGCCCCGCAAGTCACCCCATCTTGGATTCCTCTAGGTCTCTAGTTTTCAAAAATGCACAGGTTTGGTAGGTTTCCCTAGGTGCCGGCTGAGCTAGAGGCCAAAATCTACAGGTAGGCACTTTGCAAAAAACACCTCTGTTTTCTTTCCAAAAATTTGATGTGTCCACGTTGCGTTTTGGGGCATTTCCTATCGCGGGCGCTAGGCCTACCCACACAAGTGAGTTATCATTTTTATCGGGAGACTTGGGGGGACGCTGGGTGGAAGGAAATTTGTGGCTCCTCTCAGATTCCAGAACTTTCTGTCACCGAAATGTGAGGAAAACTTGGTTTTTTAGCCACTTTTTGAGGTTTGCAAAGGATTCTGGGTAACAGAACCTGGTCAGAGCCCCGCAAGTCACCCCATCTTGGATTCCCCTAGGTCTCTAGTTTTAAAAAATGCACAGGTTTGGTAGGTTTCCCTGGTGCCGGCTGAGCTAGAGGCCAAAATCTACAGGTAGGCACTTTGCAAAAACACCTCTGTTTTCTTTCAAAATATTTGATGTGTCCACGTTGCGTTTTGCGGCATTTCCTGTCGCGGGCGCTAGGCCTACCCACACAAGTGAGGTATCATTTTTATCGGGAGACTTGGGGGGACGCTGGGTGGAAGGAAATTTGTGGCTCCTCTCAGATTCCAGAACTTTCTGTCACCGAAATGTGAGGAAAACTTGTTTTTTTAGCCACTTTTTGAGGTTTGCAAAGGATTCTGGGTAACAGAACCTGGTCAGAGCCCCGCAAGTCACCCCATCTTGGATTCCTCTAGGTCTTTAGTTTTCAAAAATGCACAGGTTTGGTAGGTTTCCCTAGGTGCCGGCTGAGCTAGAGGCCAAAATCTACAGGTAGGCACTTTGCAAAAAACACCTCTGTTTTCTTTCCAAAAATTTGATGTGTCCACGTTGCGTTTTGGGGCATTTCCTGTCACGGGCGCTAGGCCTACCCACACAAGTGAGGTATCATTTTTATCGGGAGACTTGGGGGGACGCTGTGTGGAAGGAAATTTGTGGCTCCTCTCAGATTCCAGAACTTTCTGTCACCGAAATGTGAGGAAAACTTGTTTTTTTAGCCACTTTTTGAGGTTTGCAAAGGATTCTGGGTAACAGAGCCTGGTCAGAGCCCCGCAAGTCACCCCATCATGGATTCCCCTAGGTCTCTAGTTTTAAAAAATGCAAAGGTTTGGTAGGTTTCCCTAGGTGAGGGCTGAGCTATAGGCCAAAATCTACAGGTAGGCACTTTGCAAAAAACACCTCTGTTTTCTTTCAAAATATTTGATGTGTCCACGTTACATTTTGGGGCATTTCCTGTTGCGGGTGCTAGGCCTACCCACACAAGAGAGGTATCATTTTTATCGGGAGACTTGGGAGGACGCTGGGTGGAAGGAAATTTGTGGCTCCTCTCAGATTCCAGAGCTTTCTGTCACCGAAATGTGAGGAAAACTTGTTTTTTGAGCCACTTTTTGAGGTTTGCAAAGGATTCTGGGTAACAGAGCCTGGTCAGAGCCCCGCAAGTCACCCCATCATGGATTCCCCTAGGTCTCTAGTTTTCAGAAATGCACAGGTTTGGTAGGTTTCCCTAGGTGAGGGCTGAGCTATAGGCCAAAATCTACAGGTAGGCACTTTGCAAAAAACACCTCTGTTTTCTTTCAAAATATTTGATGTGTCCACGTTGCATTTTGGGGCATTTCCTGTTGCGGGTGCTAGGCCTACCCACACAAGTGAGGTATCATTTTTATCGGGAGACTTGGGAGGACGCTGGGTGGAAGGAAATTTGTGGCTCCTCTCAGATTCCAGAGCTTTCTGTCACCGAAATGTGAGGAAAACTTGTTTTTTGAGCCACTTTTTGAGGTTTGCAAAGGATTCTGGGTAACAGAGCCTGGTCAGAGCCCCGCAAGTCACCCCATCATGGATTCCCCTAGGTCTCTAGTTTTAAAAAATGCACAGGTTTGGTAGGTTTCCCTAGGTGAGGGCTGAGCTATAGGCCAAAATCTACAGGTAGGCACTTTGCAAAAAACACCTCTGTTTTCTTTCAAAATATTTGATGTGTCCACGTTGCATTTTGGTTCATTTCCTGTCGCGGGTGCTAGGCCTACCCACACAAGTGAGGTATCATTTTTATCGGGAGACTTGGGGGGACGCTGGGTGGAAGGAAATTTGTGGCTCCTCTCAGATTCCAGAGCTTTCTGTCACCGAAATGTGAGGAAAACTTGTTTTTTTAGCCACTTTTTGAGGTTTGCAAAGGATTCTGGGTAACAGAACCTGGTCAGAGCCCCGCACGTCACCCCCTTTCTGTCACCGAAATGTGAGGAAAACTTGTTTTTTTAGCCACTTTTTGAGGTTTGCAAACGATTCTGGGTAACAGAACCTGGTCAGAGCCCCGCACGTCACCCCATCTTGGATTCCCCTAGGTCTCTAGTTTTCAAAAATGCACAGGTTTGGTAGGTTTCTCTAGGTGCCGGATGAGCTAGAGGCCAAAATCTACAGGTAGGCACTTTGCGAAAAACACCTCTGTTTTCTTTCCAAAAATTTGATGTGTCCACGTTGCGTTTTGGGGTATTTCCTGTCGCGGGCGCTAGGCCTACCCACACAAGTGAGGTATCATTTTTATTGGGAGACTTGGGGGGATGCTGGGTGGAAGGAAATTTGTGGCTCCTCTCAGATTCCAGAACTTTCTGTCATCGAAATGTGAGGAAAACTTGTTTTTTTAGCCACTTTTTGAGGTTTGCAAAGGATTCTGGGTAACAGAACCTGGTCAGAGCCCCGCAAGTCACCCCATCTTGGATTCCCCTAGGTCTCTAGTTTTCAAAAATGCACAGGTTTGGTAGGTTTCCCTAGGTGCCGGCTGAGCTAGAGGCCAAAATCTACAGGTAGGCACTTTGCAAAAAACACCTCTGTTTTCTTTCAAAATATTTGATGTGTCCACGTTGCGTTTTGGGGCATTTCCTGTCGCGGGCGCTAGGCCTACCCACACAAGTGAGGTATCATTTTTATCGGGAGACTTGGGGGGACGCTGGGTGGAAGGAAATTTGTGGCTCCTCTCAGATTCCAGAACTTTCTGTCACCGAAATGTGAGGAAAACTTGTTTTTTTAGCCACTTTTTGAGGTTTGCAAAGGATTCTGGGTAACAGAACCTGGTCAGAGCCCCGCAAGTCACCCCATCTTGGATTCCCCTAGGTCTCTAGTTTTAAAAAATACACAGGTTTGGTAGGTTTCCCTAGGTGCCGGCTGAGCTAGAGGCCAAAATCTACAGGTAGGCACTTTGCAAAAAACACCTCTGTTTTCTTTCAAAATATTTGATGTGTCCACGTTGCGTTTTGGGGCATTTCCTGTCACGGGCGCTACGCCTACCCACACAAGTGAGGTATCATTTTTATCGGGAGACTTGGGGGGACGCTGGGTGGAAGGAAATTTGTGGCTCCTCTTAGATTCCAGAACTCTCTGTCACCAAAATGTGAGGAAAACTTGTTTTTTTAGCCACTTTTTGAGGTTTGCAAAGGATTCTGGGTAACAGAACCTGGTCAGAGCCCCGCAAGTCACCCCATCTTGGATTCCTCTAGGTCTCTAGTTTTCAAAAATGCACAGGTTTGGTAGGTTTCCCTAGGTGCCGGCTGAGCTAGAGGCCAAAATCTACAGGTAGGCACTTTGCAAAAAACACCTCTGTTTTCTTTCCAAAAATTTGATGTGTCCACGTTGCGTTTTGGGGCATTTCCTGTCGCGGGCGCTAGGCCTACCCACACAAGTGAGGTATCATTTTTATCGGGAGACTTGGGAGGACGCTGGGTGGAAGGAAATTTGTGGCTCCTCTCAGATTCCAGAGCTTTCTGTCACCGAAATGTGAGGAAAACTTGTTTTTTGAGCCACTTTTTGAGGTTCGCAAAGGATTCTGGGTAACAGAGCCTGGTCAGAGCCCCGCAAGTCACCCCATCATGGATTCCCCTAGGTCTCTAGTTTTAAAAAATGCACAGGTTTGGTAGGTTTCCCTAGGTGAGGGCTGAGCTATAGGCCAAAATCTACAGGTAGGCACTTTGCAAAAAACACCTCTGTTTTCTTTCAAAATATTTGATGTGTCCACGTTGCATTTTGGTTCATTTCCTGTCGCGGGTGCTAGGCCTACCCACACAAGTGAGGTATCATTTTTATCGGGAGACTTGGGGGGACGCTGGGTGGAAGGAAATTTGTGGCTCCTCTCAGATTCCAGAGCTTTCTGTCACCGAAATGTGAGGAAAACTTGTTTTTTTAGCCACTTTTTGAGGTTTGCAAAGGATTCTGGGTAACAGAACCTGGTCAGAGCCCCGCACGTCACCCCCTTTCTGTCACCGAAATGTGAGGAAAACTTGTTTTTTTAGCCACTTTTTGAGGTTTGCAAACGATTCTGGGTAACAGAACCTGGTCAGAGCCCCGCACGTCACCCCATCTTGGATTCCCCTAGGTCTCTAGTTTTCAAAAATGCACAGGTTTGGTAGGTTTCTCTAGGTGCCGGATGAGCTAGAGGCCAAAATCTACAGGTAGGCACTTTGCGAAAAACACCTCTGTTTTCTTTCCAAAAATTTGATGTGTCCACGTTGCGTGTTGGGGTATTTCCTGTCGCGGGCGCTAGGCCTACCCACACAAGTGAGGTATCATTTTTATCGGGAGACTTGGGGGGATGCTGGGTGGAAGGAAATTTGTGGCTCCTCTCAGATTCCAGAACTTTCTGTCATCGAAATGTGAGGAAAACTTGTTTTTTTAGCCACTTTTTGAGGTTTGCAAAGGATTCTGGGTAACAGAACCTGGTCAGAGCCCCGCAAGTCACCCCATCTTGGATTCCCCTAGGTCTCTAGTTTTCAAAAATGCACAGGTTTGGTAGGTTTCCCTAGGTGCCGGCTGAGCTAGAGGCCAAAATCTACAGGTAGGCACTTTGCAAAAAACACCTCTGTTTTCTTTCAAAATATTTGATGTGTCCACGTTGCGTTTTGGGGCATTTCCTGTTGCGGGCGCTAGGCCTACCCACACAAGTGAGGTATCATTTTTATCGGGAGACTTGGGGGGACGCTGGGTGGAAGGAAATTTGTGGCTCCTCTCAGATTCCAGAACTCTCTGTCACCAAAATGTGAGGAAAACTTGTTTTTTTAGCCACTTTTTGAGGTTTGCAAAGGATTCTGGGTAACAGAACCTGGTCAGAGCCCCGCAAGTCACCCCATCTTGGATTCCTCTAGGTCTCTAGTTTTCAAAAATGCACAGGTCTGGTAGGTTTCCCTAGGTGCCGGCTGAGCTAGAGGCCAAAATCTACAGGTAGGCACTTTGCAAAAAACACCTCTGTTTTCTTTCCAAAAATTTGATGTGTCCACGTTGCGTTTTGGGGCATTTCCTGTCACGGGCGCTAGGCCTACCCACACAAGTGAGGTATCATTTTTATCGGGAGACTTGGGGGGATGCTGGGTGGAAGGAAATTTGTGGCTCCTCTCAGATTCCAGAACTTTCTGTCACCGAAATGTGAGAAAAACTTGTTTTTTTAGCCACTTTTTGAGGTTTGCAAAGGATTCTGGGTAACAGAACCTGGTCAGAGCCCCGCAAGTCACCCCATCTTGGATTCCCCTAGGTCTCTAGTTTTAAAAAATACACAGGTTTGGTAGGTTTCCCTAGGTGCCGGCTGAGCTAGAGGCCAAAATCTACAGGTAGGCACTTTGCAAAAAACACCTCTGTTTTCTTTCAAAATATTTGATGTGTCCACGTTGCGTTTTGGGGCATTTCCTGTCACGGGCGCTACGCCTACCCACACAAGTGAGGTATCATTTTTATCGGGAGACTTGGGGGGACGCTGGGTGGAAGGAAATTTTTGGCTCCTCTTAGATTCCAGAACTCTCTGTCACCAAAATGTGAGGAAAACTTGTTTTTTTAGCCACTTTTTGAGGTTTGCAAAGGATTCTGGGTAACAGAACCTGGTCAGAGCCCCGCAAGTCACCCCATCTTGGATTCCTCTAGGTCTCTAGTTTTCAAAAATGCACAGGTTTGGTAGGTTTCCCTAGGTGCCGGCTGAGCTAGAGGCCAAAATCTACAGGTAGGCACTTTGCAAAAAACACCTCTGTTTTCTTTCCAAAAATTTGATGTGTCCACGTTGCGTTTTGGGGCATTTCCTGTCGCGGGCGCTAGGCCTACCCACACAAGTGAGGTATCATTTTTATCGGGAGACTTGGGGGGACGCTGGGTGGAAGGAAATTTGTAGCTCCTCTCAGATTCCAGAACTTTCTGTCACCGAAATGTGAGGAAAACTTTTTTTTTTAGACACTTTTTGAGGTTTGCAAAGGATTCTGGGTAACAGAACCTGGTCAGAGCCCCGCAAGTCACCCCATCTTGGATTCCCCTAGGTCTCTAGTTTTAAAAAATGCACAGGTTTGGTAGGTTTCCCTAGGTGCCGGCTGAGCTAGAGGCCAAAATCTACAGGTAGGCACTTTGCAAAAAACATCTCTGTTTTCTTTCCAAAAATTTGATGTGTCCACGTTGCGTTTTGGGGCATTTCCTATCGCGGGCGCTAGGCCTACCCACACAAGTGAGGTATCATTTTTATCGGGAGACTTGGGGGGACGCTGGGTGGAAGGAAATTTGTGGCTCCTCTCAGATTCCAGAACTTTCTGTCACCGAAATGTGAGGAAAACTTGGTTTTTTAGCCACTTTTTGAGGTTTGCAAAGGATTCTGGGTAACAGAACCTGGTCAGAGCCCCGCAAGTCACCCCATCTTGGATTCCCCTAGGTCTCTAGTTTTAAAAAATGCACAGGTTTGGTAGGTTTCCCTGGTGCCGGCTGAGCTAGAGGCCAAAATCTACAGGTAGGCACTTTGCAAAAACACCTCTGTTTTCTTTCAAAATATTTGATGTGTCCACGTTGCGTTTTGCGGCATTTCCTGTCGCGGGCGCTAGGCCTACCCACACAAGTGAGGTATCATTTTTATCGGGAGACTTGGGGGGACGCTGGGTGGAAGGAAATTTGTGGCTCCTCTCAGATTCCAGAACTTTCTGTCACCGAAATGTGAGGAAAACTTGTTTTTTTAGCCACTTTTTGAGGTTTGCAAAGGATTCTGGGTAACAGAACCTGGTCAGAGCCCCGCAAGTCACCCCATCTTGGATTCCTCTAGGTCTCTAGTTTTCAAAAATGCACAGGTTTGGTAGGTTTCCCTAGGTGCCGGCTGAGCTAGAGGCCAAAATCTACAGGTAGGCACTTTGCAAAAAACACCTCTGTTTTCTTTCCAAAAATTTGATGTGTCCACGTTGCGTTTTGGGGCATTTCCTGTCGCGGGCGCTAGGCCTACCCACACAAGTGAGGAATCATTTTTATCGGGAGACTTGGGGGGACGCTGTGTGGAAGGAAATTTGTGGCTCCTCTCAGATTCCAGAACTTTCTGTCACCGAAATGTGAGGAAAACTTGTTTTTTTAGCCACTTTTTGAGGTTTGCAAAGGATTCTGGGTAACAGAGCCTGGTCAGAGCCCCGCAAGTCACCCCATCATGGATTCCCCTAGGTCTCTAGTTTTAAAAAATGCAAAGGTTTGGTAGGTTTCCCTAGGTGAGGGCTGAGCTATAGGCCAAAATCTACAGGTAGGCACTTTGCAAAAAACACCTCTGTTTTCTTTCAAAATATTTGATGTGTCCACGTTACATTTTGGGGCATTTCCTGTTGCGGGTGCTAGGCCTACCCACACAAGTGAGGTATCATTTTTATCGGGAGACTTGGGAGGACGCTGGGTGGAAGAAAATTTGTGGCTCCTCTAAGATTCCAGAGCTTTCTGTCACCGAAATGTGAGGAAAACTTGTTTTTTGAGCCACTTTTTGAGGTTTGCAAAGGATTCTGGGTAACAGAGCCTGGTCAGAGCCCCGCAAGTCACCCCATCATGGATTCCCCTAGGTCTCTAGTTTTCAGAAATGCACAGGTTTGGTAGGTTTCCCTAGGTGAGGGCTGAGCTATAGGCCAAAATCTACAGGTAGGCACTTTGCAAAAAACACCTCTGTTTTCTTTCAAAATATTTGATGTGTCCACGTTGCATTTTGGGGCATTTCCTGTTGCGGGTGCTAGGCCTACCCACACAAGTGAGGTATCATTTTTATCGGGAGACTTGGGAGGACGCTGGGTGGAAGGAAATTTGTGGCTCCTCTCAGATTCCAGAGCTTTCTGTCACCGAAATGTGAGGAAAACTTGTTTTTTGAGCCACTTTTTGAGGTTTGCAAAGGATTCTGGGTAACAGAGCCTGGTCAGAGCCCCGCAAGTCACCCCATCATGGATTCCCCTAGGTCTCTAGTTTTAAAAAATGCACAGGTTTGGTAGGTTTCCCTAGGTGAGGGCTGAGCTATAGGCCAAAATCTACAGGTAGGCACTTTGCAAAAAACACCTCTGTTTTCTTTCAAAATATTTGATGTGTCCACGTTGCATTTTGGTTCATTTCCTGTCGCGGGTGCTAGGCCTACCCACACAAGTGAGGTATCATTTTTATCGGGAGACTTGGGGGGACGCTGGGTGGAAGGAAATTTGTGGCTCCTCTCAGATTCCAGAGCTTTCTGTCACCGAAATGTGAGGAAAACTTGTTTTTTTAGCCACTTTTTGAGGTTTGCAAAGGATTCTGGGTAACAGAACCTGGTCAGAGCCCCGCACGTCACCCCCTTTCTGTCACCGAAATGTGAGGAAAACTTGTTTTTTTAGCCACTTTTTGAGGTTTGCAAACGATTCTGGGTAACAGAACCTGGTCAGAGCCCCGCACGTCACCCCATCTTGGATTCCCCTAGGTCTCTAGTTTTCAAAAATGCACAGGTTTGGTAGGTTTCTCTAGGTGCCGGATGAGCTAGAGGCCAAAATCTACAGGTAGGCACTTTGCGAAAAACACCTCTGTTTTCTTTCCAAAAATTTGATGTGTCCACGTTGCGTTTTGGGGTATTTCCTGTCGCGGGCGCTAGGCCTACCCACACAAGTGAGGTATCATTTTTATTGGGAGACTTGGGGGGATGCTGGGTGGAAGGAAATTTGTGGCTCCTCTCAGATTCCAGAACTTTCTGTCATCGAAATGTGAGGAAAACTTGTTTTTTTAGCCACTTTTTGAGGTTTGCAAAGGATTCTGGGTAACAGAACCTGGTCAGAGCCCCGCAAGTCACCCCATCTTGGATTCCCCTAGGTCTCTAGTTTTAAAAAATGCACAGGTTTGGTAGGTTTCCCTAGGTGCCGGCTGAGCTAGAGGCCAAAATCTACAGGTAGGCACTTTGCAAAAAACACCTCTGTTTTCTTTCAAAATATTTGATGTGTCCACGTTGCGTTTTGGGGCATTTCCTGTCGCGGGCGCTAGGCCTACCCACACAAGTGAGGTATCATTTTTATCGGGAGACTTGGGGGGACGCTGGGTGGAAGGAAATTTGTGGCTCCTCTCAGATTCCAGAACTTTCTGTCACCGAAATGTGAGGAAAACTTGTTTTTTTAGCCACTTTTTGAGGTTTGCAAAGGATTCTGGGTAACAGAACCTGGTCAGAGCCCCGCAAGTCACCCCATCTTGGATTCCCCTAGGTCTCTAGTTTTAAAAAATACACAGGTTTGGTAGGTTTCCCTAGGTGCCGGCTGAGCTAGAGGCCAAAATCTACAGGTAGGCACTTTGCAAAAAACACCTCTGTTTTCTTTCAAAATATTTGATGTGTCCACGTTGCGTTTTGGGGCATTTCCTGTCACGGGCGCTACGCCTACCCACACAAGTGAGGTATCATTTTTATCGGGAGACTTGGGGGGACGCTGGGTGGAAGGAAATTTGTGGCTCCTCTTAGATTCCAGAACTCTCTGTCACCAAAATGTGAGGAAAACTTGTTTTTTTAGCCACTTTTTGAGGTTTGCAAAGGATTCTGGGTAACAGAACCTGGTCAGAGCCCCTCAAGTCACCCCATCTTGGATTCCTCTAGGTCTCTAGTTTTCAAAAATGCACAGGTTTGGTAGGTTTCCCTAGGTGCCGGCTGAGCTAGAGGCCAAAATCTACAGGTAGGCACTTTGCAAAAAACACCTCTGTTTTCTTTCCAAAAATTTGATGTGTCCACGTTGCGTTTTGGGGCATTTCCTGTCGCGGGCGCTAGGCCTACCCACACAAGTGAGGTATCATTTTTATCGGGAGACTTGGGAGGACGCTGGGTGGAAGGAAATTTGTGGCTCCTCTCAGATTCCAGAGCTTTCTGTCACCGAAATGTGAGGAAAACTTGTTTTTTGAGCCACTTTTTGAGGTTCGCAAAGGATTCTGGGTAACAGAGCCTGGTCAGAGCCCCGCAAGTCACCCCATCATGGATTCCCCTAGGTCTCTAGTTTTAAAAAATGCACAGGTTTGGTAGGTTTCCCTAGGTGAGGGCTGAGCTATAGGCCAAAATCTACAGGTAGGCACTTTGCAAAAAACACCTCTGTTTTCTTTCAAAATATTTGATGTGTCCACGTTGCATTTTGGTTCATTTCCTGTCGCGGGTGCTAGGCCTACCCACACAAGTGAGGTATCATTTTTATCGGGAGACTTGGGGGGACGCTGGGTGGAAGGAAATTTGTGGCTCCTCTCAGATTCCAGAGCTTTCTGTCACCGAAATGTGAGGAAAACTTGTTTTTTTAGCCACTTTTTGAGGTTTGCAAAGGATTCTGGGTAACAGAACCTGGTCAGAGCCCCGCACGTCACCCCCTTTCTGTCACCGAAATGTGAGGAAAACTTGTTTTTTTAGCCACTTTTTGAGGTTTGCAAACGATTCTGGGTAACAGAACCTGGTCAGAGCCCCGCACGTCACCCCATCTTGGATTCCCCTAGGTCTCTAGTTTTCAAAAATGCACAGGTTTGGTAGGTTTCTCTAGGTGCCGGATGAGCTAGAGGCCAAAATCTACAGGTAGGCACTTTGCGAAAAACACCTCTGTTTTCTTTCAAAATATTTGATGTGTCCACGTTGCGTTTTGGGGCATTTCCTGTCACGGGCGCTAGGCCTACCCACACAAGTGAGGTATCATTTTTATCGGGAGACTTGGGGGGACGCTGGGTGGAAGGAAATTTGTGGCTCCTCTCAGATTCCAGAACTTTCTGTCACCAAAATGTGAGGAAAACTTGTTTTTTTAGCCACTTTTTGAGGTTTGCAAAGGATTCTGGGTAACAGAACCTGGTCAGAGCCCCGCAAGTCACCCCATCTTGGATTCCTCTAGGTCTCTAGTTTTCAAAAATGCACAGGTTTGGTAGGTTTCCCTAGGTGCCGGCTGAGCTAGAGGCCAAAATCTACAGGTAGGCACTTTGCAAAAAACACCTCTGTTTTCTTTCCAAAAATTTGATGTGTCCACGTTGCGTTTTGGGGCATTTCCTGTCGCGGGCGCTAGGCCTACCCACACAAGTGAGGTATCATTTTTATCGGGAGACTTGGGGGGACGCTGGGTGGAAGGAAATTTGTGGCTCCTCTCAGATTCCAGAACTTTCTGTCACCGAAATGTGAGGAAAACTTGTTTTTTTAGCCACTTTTTGAGGTTTGCAAAGGATTCTGGGTAAGAGAACCTGGTCAGAGCCCCGCAAGTCACCCCATCTTGGATTCCCCTAGGTCTCTAGTTTTAAAAAATGCACAGGTTTGGTAGGTTTCCCTAGGTGCCGGCTGAGCTAGAGGCCAAAATCTACAGGTAGGCACTTTGCAAAAACACCTCTGTTTTCTTTCAAAATATTTGATGTGTCCACGTTGCGTTTTGGGGCATTTCCTGTCGCGGGCGCTAGGCCTACCCACACAAGTGAGGTATCATTTTTATCGGGAGACTTGGGGGGACGCTGGGTAGAAGGAAATTTGTGGCTCCTCTCAGATTCCAGAACTTTCTGTCACCAAAATGTGAGGAAAACTTGTTTTTTTAGCCACTTTTTGAGGTTTGCAAAGGATTCTGGGTAACAGAACCTGGTCAGAGCCCCGCAAGTCACCCCATCTTGGATTCCTCTAGGTCTCTAGTTTTCAAAAATGCACAGGTTTGGTAGGTTTCCCTAGGTGCCGGCTGAGCTAGAGGCCAAAATCTACAGGTAGGCACTTTGCAAAAAACATCTCTGTTTTCTTTCCAAAAATTTGATGTGTCCACGTTGCGTTTTGGGGCATTTCCTGTCGTGGGCGCTAGGCCTACCCACACAAGTGAGGTATCATTTTTATCGGGAGACTTGGGGGGACGCTGTGTGGAAGGAACTTTGTGGCTCCTCTCAGATTCCAGAACTTTCTGTCACCGAAATGTGAGGAAAACTTGTTTTTTTAGCCACTTTTTGAGGTTTGCAAAGGATTCTGGGTAACAGAACCTGGTCAGAGCCCCGCAAGTCACCCCATCTTGGATTCCCCTAGGTCTCTAGTTTTAAAAAATGCACAGGTTTGGTAGGTTTCCCTAGGTGAGGGCTGAGCTATAGGCCAAAATCTACAGGTAGGCACTTTGCAAAAAACACCTCTGTTTTCTTTCAAAATATTTGATGTGTCCACGTTGCATTTTGGGGCATTTCCTGTTGCGGGTGCTAGGCCTACCCACACAAGTGAGGTATCATTTTTATCGGGAGACTTGGGAGGACGCTGGGTGGAAGGAAATTTGTGGCTCCTCTCAGATTCCAGAGCTTTCTGTCACCGAAATGTGAGGAAAATTTGTTTTTTGAGCCACTTTTTGAGGTTTGCAAAGGATTCTGGGTAACAGAGCCTGGTCAGAGCCCCGCAAGTCACCCCATCATGGATTCCCCTAGGTCTCTAGTTTTAATAAATGCACAGGTTTGGTAGGTTTCCCTAGGTGAGGGCTGAGCTATAGGCCAAAATCTACAGGTAGGCACTTTGCAAAAAACACCTCTGTTTTCTTTTAAAATATTTGATGTGTCCACGTTGCATTTTGGGGCATTTCCTGTCGCGGGTGCTAGGCCTACCCACACAAGTGAGGTATCATTTTTATCGGGAGACTTGGGGGGACGCTGGGTGGAAGGAAATTTGTGGCTCCTCTCAGATTCCAGAGCTTTCTGTCACCGAAATGTGAGGAAAACTTGTTTTTTTAGCCACTTTTTGAGGTTTGCAAAAGGATTCTGGGTAACAGAACCTGGTCAGAGCCCCGCAAGTCACCCCATCTTGGATTCCTCTAGGTCTCTAGTTTTCAAAAATGCACAGGTTTGGTAGGTTTCCCTAGGTGCCGGCTGAGCTAGAGGCCAAAATCTACAGGTAGGCACTTTGCAAAAAACATCTCTGTTTTCTTTCCAAAAATTTGATGTGTCCACGTTGCGTTTTGGGGCATTTCCTGTCGTGGGCGCTAGGCCTACCCACACAAGTGAGGTATCATTTTTATCGGGAGACTTGGGGGGACGCTGTGTGGAAGGAACTTTGTGGCTCCTCTCAGATTCCAGAACTTTCTGTCACCGAAATGTGAGGAAAACTTGTTTTTTTAGCCACTTTTTGAGGTTTGCAAAGGATTCTGGGTAACAGAACCTGGTCAGAGCCCCGCAAGTCACCCCATCTTGGATTCCCCTAGGTCTCTAGTTTTAAAAAATGCACAGGTTTGGTAGGTTTCCCTAGGTGAGGGCTGAGCTATAGGCCAAAATCTACAGGTAGGCACTTTGCAAAAAACACCTCTGTTTTCTTTCAAAATATTTGATGTGTCCATGTTGCATTTTGGGGCATTTCCTGTTGCGGGTGCTAGGCCTACCCACACAAGTGAGGTATCATTTTTATCGGGAGACTTGGGAGGACGCTGGGTGGAAGGAAATTTGTGGCTCCTCTCAGATTCCAGAGCTTTCTGTCACCGAAATGTGAGGAAAATTTGTTTTTTGAGCCACTTTTTGAGGTTTGCAAAGGATTCTGGGTAACAGAGCCTGGTCAGAGCCCCGCAAGTCACCCCATCATGGATTCCCCTAGGTCTCTAGTTTTAAAAAATGCACAGGTTTGGTAGGTTTCCCTAGGTGCCGGCTGAGCTAGAGGCCAAAATCTACAGGTAGGCACTTTGCAAAAAACACCTCTGTTTTCTTTCAAAATATTTGATGTGTCCACGTTGCGTTTTGGGGCATTTCCTGTCGCGGGTGCTAGGCCTACCCACACAAGTGAGGTATCATTTTTATCGGGAGACTTGGGGGGACGCTGGGTGGAAGGAAATTTGTGGCTCCTCTCAGATTCCAGAGCTTTCTGTCACCGAAATGTGAGGAAAACTTGTTTTTTTAGCCACTTTTTGAGGTTTGCAAAGGATTCTGGGTAACAGAACCTGGTCAGAGCCCCGCACGTCACCCCATCTTGGATTCCCCTAGGTCTCTAGTTTTCAAAAATGCACAGGTTTGGTAGGTTTCTCTAGGTGCCGGATGAGCTAGAGGCCAAAATCTACAGGTAGGCACTTTGCAAAAAACACCTCTGTTTTCTTTCAAAATATTTGATGTGTCCACGTTGCGTTTTGGGGCATTTCCTGTCACGGGCGCTAGGCCTACCCACACAAGTGAGGTATCATTTTTATCGGGAGACTTGGGGGGACGCTGGGTGGAAGGAAATTTGTGGCTCCTCTCAGATTCCAGAACTCTCTGTCACCAAAATGTGAGGAAAACTTGTTTTTTTAGCCACTTTTTGAGGTTTGCAAAGGATTCTGGGTAACAGAACCTGGTCAGAGCCCCGCAAGTCACCCCATCTTGGATTCCCCTAGGTCTCTAGTTTTCAAAAATGCACAGGTTTGGTAGGTTTCCCTAGGTGCCGGCTGAGCTAGAGGCCAAAATCTACAGGTAGGCACTTTGCAAAAAACACCTCTGTTTTCTTTCCAAAAATTTGATGTGTCCACGTTGCGTTTTGGGGCATTTCCTATCGCGGGCGCTAGGCCTACCCACACAAGTGAGGTATCATTTTTATCGGGAGACTTGGGGGGACGCTGGGTGGAAGGAAATTTGTGGCTCCTCTCAGATTCCAGAACTTTCTGTCACCGAAATGTGAGGAAAACTTGGTTTTTTAGCCACTTTTTGAGGTTTGCAAAGGATTCTGGGTAACAGAACCTGGTCAGAGCCCCGCAAGTCACCCCATCTTGGATTCCCCTAGGTCTCTAGTTTTAAAAAATGCACAGGTTTGGTAGGTTTCCCTGGTGCCGGCTGAGCTAGAGGCCAAAATCTACAGGTAGGCACTTTGCAAAAACACCTCTGTTTTCTTTCAAAATATTTGATGTGTCCACGTTGCGTTTTGCGGCATTTCCTGTCGCGGGCGCTAGGCCTACCCACACAAGTGAGGTATCATTTTTATCGGGAGACTTGGGGGGACGCTGGGTGGAAGGAAATTTGTGGCTCCTCTCAGATTCCAGAACTTTCTGTCACCGAAATGTGAGGAAAACTTGTTTTTTTAGCCACTTTTTGAGGTTTGCAAAGGATTCTGGGTAACAGAACCTGGTCAGAGCCCCGCAAGTCACCCCATCTTGGATTCCTCTAGGTCTCTAGTTTTCAAAAATGCACAGGTTTGGTAGGTTTCCCTAGGTGCCGGCTGAGCTAGAGGCCAAAATCTACAGGTAGGCACTTTGCAAAAAACACCTCTGTTTTCTTTCCAAAAATTTGATGTGTCCACGTTGCGTTTTGGGGCATTTCCTGTCGCGGGCGCTAGGCCTACCCACACAAGTGAGGTATCATTTTTATCGGGAGACTTGGGGGGACGCTGTGTGGAAGGAAATTTGTGGCTCCTCTCAGATTCCAGAACTTTCTGTCACCGAAATGTGAGGAAAACTTGTTTTTTTAGCCACTTTTTGAGGTTTGCAAAGGATTCTGGGTAACAGAGCCTGGTCAGAGCCCCGCAAGTCACCCCATCATGGATTCCCCTAGGTCTCTAGTTTTAAAAAATGCAAAGGTTTGGTAGGTTTCCCTAGGTGAGGGCTGAGCTATAGGCCAAAATCTACAGGTAGGCACTTTGCAAAAAACACCTCTGTTTTCTTTCAAAATATTTGATGTGTCCACGTTACATTTTGGGGCATTTCCTGTTGCGGGTGCTAGGCCTACCCACACAAGTGAGGTATCATTTTTATCGGGAGACTTGGGAGGACGCTGGGTGGAAGGAAATTTGTGGCTCCTCTCAGATTCCAGAGCTTTCTGTCACCGAAATGTGAGGAAAATTTGTTTTTTGAGCCACTTTTTGAGGTTTGCAAAGGATTCTGGGTAACAGAGCCTGGTCAGAGCCCCGCAAGTCACCCCATCATGGATTCCCCTAGGTCTCTAGTTTTAAAAAATGCACAGGTTTGGTAGGTTTCCCTAGGTGCCGGCTGAGCTAGAGGCCAAAATCTACAGGTAGGCACTTTGCAAAAAACACCTCTGTTTTCTTTCAAAATATTTGATGTGTCCACGTTGCGTTTTGGGGCATTTCCTGTCGCGGGTGCTAGGCCTACCCACACAAGTGAGGTATCATTTTTATCGGGAGACTTGGGGGGACGCTGGGTGGAAGGAAATTTGTGGCTCCTCTCAGATTCCAGAGCTTTCTGTCACCGAAATGTGAGGAAAACTTGTTTTTTTAGCCACTTTTTGAGGTTTGCAAAGGATTCTGGGTAACAGAACCTGGTCAGAGCCCCGCACGTCACCCCATCTTGGATTCCCCTAGGTCTCTAGTTTTCAAAAATGCACAGGTTTGGTAGGTTTCTCTAGGTGCCGGATGAGCTAGAGGCCAAAATCTACAGGTAGGCACTTTGCAAAAAACACCTCTGTTTTCTTTCAAAATATTTGATGTGTCCACGTTGCGTTTTGGGGCATTTCCTGTCACGGGCGCTAGGCCTACCCACACAAGTGAGGTATCATTTTTATCGGGAGACTTGGGGGGACGCTGGGTGGAAGGAAATTTGTGGCTCCTCTCAGATTCCAGAACTCTCTGTCACCAAAATGTGAGGAAAACTTGTTTTTTTAGCCACTTTTTGAGGTTTGCAAAGGATTCTGGGTAACAGAACCTGGTCAGAGCCCCGCAAGTCACCCCATCTTGGATTCCCCTAGGTCTCTAGTTTTCAAAAATGCACAGGTTTGGTAGGTTTCCCTAGGTGCCGGCTGAGCTAGAGGCCAAAATCTACAGGTAGGCACTTTGCAAAAAACACCTCTGTTTTCTTTCCAAAAATTTGATGTGTCCACGTTGCGTTTTGGGGCATTTCCTATCGCGGGCGCTAGGCCTACCCACACAAGTGAGGTATCATTTTTATCGGGAGACTTGGGGGGACGCTGGGTGGAAGGAAATTTGTGGCTCCTCTCAGATTCCAGAACTTTCTGTCACCGAAATGTGAGGAAAACTTGGTTTTTTAGCCACTTTTTGAGGTTTGCAAAGGATTCTGGGTAACAGAACCTGGTCAGAGCCCCGCAAGTCACCCCATCTTGGATTCCCCTAGGTCTCTAGTTTTAAAAAATGCACAGGTTTGGTAGGTTTCCCTGGTGCCGGCTGAGCTAGAGGCCAAAATCTACAGGTAGGCACTTTGCAAAAACACCTCTGTTTTCTTTCAAAATATTTGATGTGTCCACGTTGCGTTTTGCGGCATTTCCTGTCGCGGGCGCTAGGCCTACCCACACAAGTGAGGTATCATTTTTATCGGGAGACTTGGGGGGACGCTGGGTGGAAGGAAATTTGTGGCTCCTCTCAGATTCCAGAACTTTCTGTCACCGAAATGTGAGGAAAACTTGTTTTTTTAGCCACTTTTTGAGGTTTGCAAAGGATTCTGGGTAACAGAACCTGGTCAGAGCCCCGCAAGTCACCCCATCTTGGATTCCTCTAGGTCTCTAGTTTTCAAAAATGCACAGGTTTGGTAGGTTTCCCTAGGTGCCGGCTGAGCTAGAGGCCAAAATCTACAGGTAGGCACTTTGCAAAAAACACCTCTGTTTTCTTTCCAAAAATTTGATGTGTCCACGTTGCGTTTTGGGGCATTTCCTGTCGCGGGCGCTAGGCCTACCCACACAAGTGAGGTATCATTTTTATCGGGAGACTTGGGGGGACGCTGTGTGGAAGGAAATTTGTGGCTCCTCTCAGATTCCAGAACTTTCTGTCACCGAAATGTGAGGAAAACTTGTTTTTTTAGCCACTTTTTGAGGTTTGCAAAGGATTCTGGGTAACAGAGCCTGGTCAGAGCCCCGCAAGTCACCCCATCATGGATTCCCCTAGGTCTCTAGTTTTAAAAAATGCAAAGGTTTGGTAGGTTTCCCTAGGTGAGGGCTGAGCTATAGGCCAAAATCTACAGGTAGGCACTTTGCAAAAAACACCTCTGTTTTCTTTCAAAATATTTGATGTGTCCACGTTACATTTTGGGGCATTTCCTGTTGCGGGTGCTAGGCCTACCCACACAAGTGAGGTATCATTTTTATCGGGAGACTTGGGAGGACGCTGGGTGGAAGAAAATTTGTGGCTCCTCTAAGATTCCAGAGCTTTCTGTCACCGAAATGTGAGGAAAACTTGTTTTTTGAGCCACTTTTTGAGGTTTGCAAAGGATTCTGGGTAACAGAGCCTGGTCAGAGCCCCGCAAGTCACCCCATCATGGATTCCCCTAGGTCTCTAGTTTTCAGAAATGCACAGGTTTGGTAGGTTTCCCTAGGTGAGGGCTGAGCTATAGGCCAAAATCTACAGGTAGGCACTTTGCAAAAAACACCTCTGTTTTCTTTCAAAATATTTGATGTGTCCACGTTGCATTTTGGGGCATTTCCTGTTGCGGGTGCTAGGCCTACCCACACAAGTGAGGTATCATTTTTATCGGGAGACTTGGGAGGACGCTGGGTGGAAGGAAATTTGTGGCTCCTCTCAGATTCCAGAGCTTTCTGTCACCGAAATGTGAGGAAAACTTGTTTTTTGAGCCACTTTTTGAGGTTTGCAAAGGATTCTGGGTAACAGAGCCTGGTCAGAGCCCCGCAAGTCACCCCATCATGGATTCCCCTAGGTCTCTAGTTTTAAAAAATGCACAGGTTTGGTAGGTTTCCCTAGGTGAGGGCTGAGCTATAGGCCAAAATCTACAGGTAGGCACTTTGCAAAAAACACCTCTGTTTTCTTTCAAAATATTTGATGTGTCCACGTTGCATTTTGGTTCATTTCCTGTCGCGGGTGCTAGGCCTACCCACACAAGTGAGGTATCATTTTTATCGGGAGACTTGGGGGGACGCTGGGTGGAAGGAAATTTGTGGCTCCTCTCAGATTCCAGAGCTTTCTGTCACCGAAATGTGAGGAAAACTTGTTTTTTTAGCCACTTTTTGAGGTTTGCAAAGGATTCTGGGTAACAGAACCTGGTCAGAGCCCCGCACGTCACCCCCTTTCTGTCACCGAAATGTGAGGAAAACTTGTTTTTTTAGCCACTTTTTGAGGTTTGCAAACGATTCTGGGTAACAGAACCTGGTCAGAGCCCCGCACGTCACCCCATCTTGGATTCCCCTAGGTCTCTAGTTTTCAAAAATGCACAGGTTTGGTAGGTTTCTCTAGGTGCCGGATGAGCTAGAGGCCAAAATCTACAGGTAGGCACTTTGCGAAAAACACCTCTGTTTTCTTTCCAAAAATTTGATGTGTCCACGTTGCGTTTTGGGGTATTTCCTGTCGCGGGCGCAAGGCCTACCCACACAAGTGAGGTATCATTTTTATTGGGAGACTTGGGGGGATGCTGGGTGGAAGGAAATTTGTGGCTCCTCTCAGATTCCAGAACTTTCTGTCATCGAAATGTGAGGAAAACTTGTTTTTTTAGCCACTTTTTGAGGTTTGCAAAGGATTCTGGGTAACAGAACCTGGTCAGAGCCCCGCAAGTCACCCCATCTTGGATTCCCCTAGGTCTCTAGTTTTCAAAAATGCACAGGTTTGGTAGGTTTCCCTAGGTGCCGGCTGAGCTAGAGGCCAAAATCTACAGGTAGGCACTTTGCAAAAAACACCTCTGTTTTCTTTCAAAATATTTGATGTGTCCACGTTGCGTTTTGGGGCATTTCCTGTCGCGGGCGCTAGGCCTACCTACACAAGTGAGGTATCATTTTTATCGGGAGACTTGGGGGGACGCTGGGTGGAAGGAAATTTGTGGCTCCTCTCAGATTCCAGAACTTTCTGTCACCGAAATGTGAGGAAAACTTGTTTTTTTAGCCACTTTTTGAGGTTTGCAAAGGATTCTGGGTAACAGAACCTGGTCAGAGCCCCGCAAGTCACCCCATCTTGGATTCCCCTAGGTCTCTAGTTTTAAAAAATACACAGGTTTGGTAGGTTTCCCTAGGTGCCGGCTGAGCTAGAGGCCAAAATCTACAGGTAGGCACTTTGCAAAAAACACCTCTGTTTTCTTTCAAAATATTTGATGTGTCCACGTTGCGTTTTGGGGCATTTCCTGTCACGGGCGCTACGCCTACCCACACAAGTGAGGTATCATTTTTATCGGGAGACTTGGGGGGACGCTGGGTGGAAGGAAATTTGTGGCTCCTCTTAGATTCCAGAACTCTCTGTCACCAAAATGTGAGGAAAACTTGTTTTTTTAGCCACTTTTTGAGGTTTGCAAAGGATTCTGGGTAACAGAACCTGGTCAGAGCCCCTCAAGTCACCCCATCTTGGATTCCTCTAGGTCTCTAGTTTTCAAAAATGCACAGGTTTGGTAGGTTTCCCTAGGTGCCGGCTGAGCTAGAGGCCAAAATCTACAGGTAGGCACTTTGCAAAAAACACCTCTGTTTTCTTTCCAAAAATTTGATGTGTCCACGTTGCGTTTTGGGGCATTTCCTGTCGCGGGCGCTAGGCCTACCCACACAAGTGAGGTATCATTTTTATCGGGAGACTTGGGAGGACGCTGGGTGGAAGGAAATTTGTGGCTCCTCTCAGATTCCAGAGCTTTCTGTCACCGAAATGTGAGGAAAACTTGTTTTTTGAGCCACTTTTTGAGGTTCGCAAAGGATTCTGGGTAACAGAGCCTGGTCAGAGCCCCGCAAGTCACCCCATCATGGATTCCCCTAGGTCTCTAGTTTTAAAAAATGCACAGGTTTGGTAGGTTTCCCTAGGTGAGGGCTGAGCTATAGGCCAAAATCTACAGGTAGGCACTTTGCAAAAAACACCTCTGTTTTCTTTCAAAATATTTGATGTGTCCACGTTGCATTTTGGTTCATTTCCTGTCGCGGGTGCTAGGCCTACCCACACAAGTGAGGTATCATTTTTATCGGGAGACTTGGGGGGACGCTGGGTGGAAGGAAATTTGTGGCTCCTCTCAGATTCCAGAGCTTTCTGTCACCGAAATGTGAGGAAAACTTGTTTTTTTAGCCACTTTTTGAGGTTTGCAAAGGATTCTGGGTAACAGAACCTGGTCAGAGCCCCGCACGTCACCCCCTTTCTGTCACCGAAATGTGAGGAAAACTTGTTTTTTTAGCCACTTTTTGAGGTTTGCAAACGATTCTGGGTAACAGAACCTGGTCAGAGCCCCGCACGTCACCCCATCTTGGATTCCCCTAGGTCTCTAGTTTTCAAAAATGCACAGGTTTGGTAGGTTTCTCTAGGTGCCGGATGAGCTAGAGGCCAAAATCTACAGGTAGGCACTTTGCGAAAAACACCTCTGTTTTCTTTCAAAATATTTGATGTGTCCACGTTGCGTTTTGGGGCATTTCCTGTCACGGGCGCTAGGCCTACCCACACAAGTGAGGTATCATTTTTATCGGGAGACTTGGGGGGACGCTGGGTGGAAGGAAATTTGTGGCTCCTCTCAGATTCCAGAACTTTCTGTCACCAAAATGTGAGGAAAACTTGTTTTTTTAGCCACTTTTTGAGGTTTGCAAAGGATTCTGGGTAACAGAACCTGGTCAGAGCCCCGCAAGTCACCCCATCTTGGATTCCTCTAGGTCTCTAGTTTTCAAAAATGCACAGGTTTGGTAGGTTTCCCTAGGTGCCGGCTGAGCTAGAGGCCAAAATCTACAGGTAGGCACTTTGCAAAAAACACCTCTGTTTTCTTTCCAAAAATTTGATGTGTCCACGTTGCGTTTTGGGGCATTTCCTGTCGCGGGCGCTAGGCCTACCCACACAAGTGAGGTATCATTTTTATCGGGAGACTTGGGGGGACGCTGGGTGGAAGGAAATTTGTGGCTCCTCTCAGATTCCAGAACTTTCTGTCACCGAAATGTGAGGAAAACTTGTTTTTTTAGCCACTTTTTGAGGTTTGCAAAGGATTCTGGGTAAGAGAACCTGGTCAGAGCCCCGCAAGTCACCCCATCTTGGATTCCCCTAGGTCTCTAGTTTTAAAAAATGCACAGGTTTGGTAGGTTTCCCTAGGTGCCGGCTGAGCTAGAGGCCAAAATCTACAGGTAGGCACTTTGCAAAAACACCTCTGTTTTCTTTCAAAATATTTGATGTGTCCACGTTGCGTTTTGGGGCATTTCCTGTCGCGGGCGCTAGGCCTACCCACACAAGTGAGGTATCATTTTTATCGGGAGACTTGGGGGGACGCTGGGTAGAAGGAAATTTGTGGCTCCTCTCAGATTCCAGAACTTTCTGTCACCAAAATGTGAGGAAAACTTGTTTTTTTAGCCACTTTTTGAGGTTTGCAAAGGATTCTGGGTAACAGAACCTGGTCAGAGCCCCGCAAGTCACCCCATCTTGGATTCCTCTAGGTCTCTAGTTTTCAAAAATGCACAGGTTTGGTAGGTTTCCCTAGGTGCCGGCTGAGCTAGAGGCCAAAATCTACAGGTAGGCACTTTGCAAAAAACATCTCTGTTTTCTTTCCAAAAATTTGATGTGTCCACGTTGCGTTTTGGGGCATTTCCTGTCGTGGGCGCTAGGCCTACCCACACAAGTGAGGTATCATTTTTATCGGGAGACTTGGGGGGACGCTGTGTGGAAGGAACTTTGTGGCTCCTCTCAGATTCCAGAACTTTCTGTCACCGAAATGTGAGGAAAACTTGTTTTTTTAGCCACTTTTTGAGGTTTGCAAAGGATTCTGGGTAACAGAACCTGGTCAGAGCCCCGCAAGTCACCCCATCTTGGATTCCCCTAGGTCTCTAGTTTTAAAAAATGCACAGGTTTGGTAGGTTTCCCTAGGTGAGGGCTGAGCTATAGGCCAAAATCTACAGGTAGGCACTTTGCAAAAAACACCTCTGTTTTCTTTCAAAATATTTGATGTGTCCACGTTGCATTTTGGGGCATTTCCTGTTGCGGGTGCTAGGCCTACCCACACAAGTGAGGTATCATTTTTATCGGGAGACTTGGGAGGACGCTGGGTGGAAGGAAATTTGTGGCTCCTCTCAGATTCCAGAGCTTTCTGTCACCGAAATGTGAGGAAAATTTGTTTTTTGAGCCACTTTTTGAGGTTTGCAAAGGATTCTGGGTAACAGAGCCTGGTCAGAGCCCCGCAAGTCACCCCATCATGGATTCCCCTAGGTCTCTAGTTTTAATAAATGCACAGGTTTGGTAGGTTTCCCTAGGTGAGGGCTGAGCTATAGGCCAAAATCTACAGGTAGGCACTTTGCAAAAAACACCTCTGTTTTCTTTTAAAATATTTGATGTGTCCACGTTGCATTTTGGGGCATTTCCTGTCGCGGGTGCTAGGCCTACCCACACAAGTGAGGTATCATTTTTATCGGGAGACTTGGGGGGACGCTGGGTGGAAGGAAATTTGTGGCTCCTCTCAGATTCCAGAGCTTTCTGTCACCGAAATGTGAGGAAAACTTGTTTTTTTAGCCACTTTTTGAGGTTTGCAAAAGGATTCTGGGTAACAGAACCTGGTCAGAGCCCCGCAAGTCACCCCATCTTGGATTCCTCTAGGTCTCTAGTTTTCAAAAATGCACAGGTTTGGTAGGTTTCCCTAGGTGCCGGCTGAGCTAGAGGCCAAAATCTACAGGTAGGCACTTTGCAAAAAACATCTCTGTTTTCTTTCCAAAAATTTGATGTGTCCACGTTGCGTTTTGGGGCATTTCCTGTCGTGGGCGCTAGGCCTACCCACACAAGTGAGGTATCATTTTTATCGGGAGACTTGGGGGGACGCTGTGTGGAAGGAACTTTGTGGCTCCTCTCAGATTCCAGAACTTTCTGTCACCGAAATGTGAGGAAAACTTGTTTTTTTAGCCACTTTTTGAGGTTTGCAAAGGATTCTGGGTAACAGAACCTGGTCAGAGCCCCGCAAGTCACCCCATCTTGGATTCCCCTAGGTCTCTAGTTTTAAAAAATGCACAGGTTTGGTAGGTTTCCCTAGGTGAGGGCTGAGCTATAGGCCAAAATCTACAGGTAGGCACTTTGCAAAAAACACCTCTGTTTTCTTTCAAAATATTTGATGTGTCCATGTTGCATTTTGGGGCATTTCCTGTTGCGGGTGCTAGGCCTACCCACACAAGTGAGGTATCATTTTTATCGGGAGACTTGGGAGGACGCTGGGTGGAAGGAAATTTGTGGCTCCTCTCAGATTCCAGAGCTTTCTGTCACCGAAATGTGAGGAAAATTTGTTTTTTGAGCCACTTTTTGAGGTTTGCAAAGGATTCTGGGTAACAGAGCCTGGTCAGAGCCCCGCAAGTCACCCCATCATGGATTCCCCTAGGTCTCTAGTTTTAAAAAATGCACAGGTTTGGAAGGTTTCCCTAGGTGCCGGCTGAGCTAGAGGCCAAAATCTACAGGTAGGCACTTTGCAAAAAACACCTCTGTTTTCTTTCAAAATATTTGATGTGTCCACGTTGCGTTTTGGGGCATTTCCTGTCGCGGGTGCTAGGCCTACCCACACAAGTGAGGTATCATTTTTATCGGGAGACTTGGGGGGACGCTGGGTGGAAGGAAATTTGTGGCTCCTCTCAGATTCCAGAGCTTTCTGTCACCGAAATGTGAGGAAAACTTGTTTTTTTAGCCACTTTTTGAGGTTTGCAAAGGATTCTGGGTAACAGAACCTGGTCAGAGCCCCGCACGTCACCCCATCTTGGATTCCCCTAGGTCTCTAGTTTTCAAAAATGCACAGGTTTGGTAGGTTTCTCTAGGTGCCGGATGAGCTAGAGGCCAAAATCTACAGGTAGGCACTTTGCAAAAAACACCTCTGTTTTCTTTCAAAATATTTGATGTGTCCACGTTGCGTTTTGGGGCATTTCCTGTCACGGGCGCTAGGCCTACCCACACAAGTGAGGTATCATTTTTATCGGGAGACTTGGGGGGACGCTGGGTGGAAGGAAATTTGTGGCTCCTCTCAGATTCCAGAACTCTCTGTCACCAAAATGTGAGGAAAACTTGTTTTTTTAGCCACTTTTTGAGGTTTGCAAAGGATTCTGGGTAACAGAACCTGGTCAGAGCCCCGCAAGTCACCCCATCTTGGATTCCTCTAGGTCTCTAGTTTTCAAAAATGCACAGGTTTGGTAGGTTTCCCTAGGTGCCGGCTGAGCTAGAGGCCAAAATCTACAGGTAGGCACTTTGCAAAAAACACCTCTGTTTTCTTTCCAAAAATTTGATGTGTCCACGTTGCGTTTTGGGGCATTTCCTATCGCGGGCGCTAGGCCTACCCACACAAGTGAGGTATCATTTTTATCGGGAGACTTGGGGGGACGCTGGGTGGAAGGAAATTTGTGGCTCCTCTCAGATTCCAGAACTTTCTGTCACCGAAATGTGAGGAAAACTTGGTTTTTTAGCCACTTTTTGAGGTTTGCAAAGGATTCTGGGTAACAGAACCTGGTCAGAGCCCCGCAAGTCACCCCATCTTGGATTCCCCTAGGTCTCTAGTTTTAAAAAATGCACAGGTTTGGTAGGTTTCCCTGGTGCCGGCTGAGCTAGAGGCCAAAATCTACAGGTAGGCACTTTGCAAAAACACCTCTGTTTTCTTTCAAAATATTTGATGTGTCCACGTTGCGTTTTGCGGCATTTCCTGTCGCGGGCGCTAGGCCTACCCACACAAGTGAGGTATCATTTTTATCGGGAGACTTGGGGGGACGCTGGGTGGAAGGAAATTTGTGGCTCCTCTCAGATTCCAGAACTTTCTGTCACCGAAATGTGAGGAAAACTTGTTTTTTTAGCCACTTTTTGAGGTTTGCAAAGGATTCTGGGTAACAGAACCTGGTCAGAGCCCCGCAAGTCACCCCATCTTGGATTCCTCTAGGTCTCTAGTTTTCAAAAATGCACAGGTTTGGTAGGTTTCCCTAGGTGCCGGCTGAGCTAGAGGCCAAAATCTACAGGTAGGCACTTTGCAAAAAACACCTCTGTTTTCTTTCCAAAAATTTGATGTGTCCACGTTGCGTTTTGGGGCATTTCCTGTCGCGGGCGCTAGGCCTACCCACACAAGTGAGGTATCATTTTTATCGGGAGACTTGGGGGGACGCTGTGTGGAAGGAAATTTGTGGCTCCTCTCAGATTCCAGAACTTTCTGTCAACGAAATGTGAGGAAAACTTGTTTTTTTAGCCACTTTTTGAGGTTTGCAAAGGATTCTGGGTAACAGAGCCTGGTCAGAGCCCCGCAAGTCACCCCATCATGGATTCCCCTAGGTCTCTAGTTTTAAAAAATGCAAAGGTTTGGTAGGTTTCCCTAGGTGAGGGCTGAGCTATAGGCCAAAATCTACAGGTAGGCACTTTGCAAAAAACACCTCTGTTTTCTTTCAAAATATTTGATGTGTCCACGTTACATTTTGGGGCATTTCCTGTTGCGGGTGCTAGGCCTACCCACACAAGTGAGGTATCATTTTTATCGGGAGACTTGGGAGGACGCTGGGTGGAAGAAAATTTGTGGCTCCTCTAAGATTCCAGAGCTTTCTGTCACCGAAATGTGAGGAAAACTTGTTTTTTGAGCCACTTTTTGAGGTTTGCAAAGGATTCTGGGTAACAGAGCCTGGTCAGAGCCCCGCAAGTCACCCCATCATGGATTCCCCTAGGTCTCTAGTTTTCAGAAATGCACAGGTTTGGTAGGTTTCCCTAGGTGAGGGCTGAGCTATAGGCCAAAATCTACAGGTAGGCACTTTGCAAAAAACACCTCTGTTTTCTTTCAAAATATTTGATGTGTCCACGTTGCATTTTGGGGCATTTCCTGTTGCGGGTGCTAGGCCTACCCACACAAGTGAGGTATCATTTTTATCGGGAGACTTGGGAGGACGCTGGGTGGAAGGAAATTTGTGGCTCCTCTCAGATTCCAGAGCTTTCTGTCACCGAAATGTGAGGAAAACTTGTTTTTTGAGCCACTTTTTGAGGTTTGCAAAGGATTCTGGGTAACAGAGCCTGGTCAGAGCCCCGCAAGTCACCCCATCATGGATTCCCCTAGGTCTCTAGTTTTAAAAAATGCACAGGTTTGGTAGGTTTCCCTAGGTGAGGGCTGAGCTATAGGCCAAAATCTACAGGTAGGCACTTTGCAAAAAACACCTCTGTTTTCTTTCAAAATATTTGATGTGTCCACGTTGCATTTTGGTTCATTTCCTGTCGCGGGTGCTAGGCCTACCCACACAAGTGAGGTATCATTTTTATCGGGAGACTTGGGGGGACGCTGGGTGGAAGGAAATTTGTGGCTCCTCTCAGATTCCAGAGCTTTCTGTCACCGAAATGTGAGGAAAACTTGTTTTTTTAGCCACTTTTTGAGGTTTGCAAAGGATTCTGGGTAACAGAACCTGGTCAGAGCCCCGCACGTCACCCCCTTTCTGTCACCGAAATGTGAGGAAAACTTGTTTTTTTAGCCACTTTTTGAGGTTTGCAAACGATTCTGGGTAACAGAACCTGGTCAGAGCCACGCACGTCACCCCATCTTGGATTCCCCTAGGTCTCTAGTTTTCAAAAATGCACAGGTTTGGTAGGTTTCTCTAGGTGCCGGATGAGCTAGAGGCCAAAATCTACAGGTAGGCACTTTGCGAAAAACACCTCTGTTTTCTTTCCAAAAATTTGATGTGTCCACGTTGCGTTTTGGGGTATTTCCTGTCGCGGGCGCAAGGCCTACCCACACAAGTGAGGTATCATTTTTATTGGGAGACTTGGGGGGATGCTGGGTGGAAGGAAATTTGTGGCTCCTCTCAGATTCCAGAACTTTCTGTCATCGAAATGTGAGGAAAACTTGTTTTTTTAGCCACTTTTTGAGGTTTGCAAAGGATTCTGGGTAACAGAACCTGGTCAGAGCCCCGCAAGTCACCCCATCTTGGATTCCCCTAGGTCTCTAGTTTTCAAAAATGCACAGGTTTGGTAGGTTTCCCTAGGTGCCGGCTGAGCTAGAGGCCAAAATCTACAGGTAGGCACTTTGCAAAAAACACCTCTGTTTTCTTTCAAAATATTTGATGTGTCCACGTTGCGTTTTGGGGCATTTCCTGTCGCGGGCGCTAGGCCTACCTACACAAGTGAGGTATCATTTTTATCGGGAGACTTGGGGGGACGCTGGGTGGAAGGAAATTTGTGGCTCCTCTCAGATTCCAGAACTTTCTGTCACCGAAATGTGAGGAAAACTTGTTTTTTTAGCCACTTTTTGAGGTTTGCAAAGGATTCTGGGTAACAGAACCTGGTCAGAGCCCCGCAAGTCACCCCATCTTGGATTCCCCTAGGTCTCTAGTTTTAAAAAATACACAGGTTTGGTAGGTTTCCCTAGGTGCCGGCTGAGCTAGAGGCCAAAATCTACAGGTAGGCACTTTGCAAAAAACACCTCTGTTTTCTTTCAAAATATTTGATGTGTCCACGTTGCGTTTTGGGGCATTTCCTGTCACGGGCGCTACGCCTACCCACACAAGTGAGGTATCATTTTTATCGGGAGACTTGGGGGGACGCTGGGTGGAAGGAAATTTGTGGCTCCTCTTAGATTCCAGAACTCTCTGTCACCAAAATGTGAGGAAAACTTGTTTTTTTAGCCACTTTTTGAGGTTTGCAAAGGATTCTGGGTAACAGAACCTGGTCAGAGCCCCTCAAGTCACCCCATCTTGGATTCCTCTAGGTCTCTAGTTTTCAAAAATGCACAGGTTTGGTAGGTTTCCCTAGGTGCCGGCTGAGCTAGAGGCCAAAATCTACAGGTAGGCACTTTGCAAAAAACACCTCTGTTTTCTTTCCAAAAATTTGATGTGTCCACGTTGCGTTTTGGGGCATTTCCTGTCGCGGGCGCTAGGCCTACCCACACAAGTGAGGTATCATTTTTATCGGGAGACTTGGGAGGACGCTGGGTGGAAGGAAATTTGTGGCTCCTCTCAGATTCCAGAGCTTTCTGTCACCGAAATGTGAGGAAAACTTGTTTTTTGAGCCACTTTTTGAGGTTCGCAAAGGATTCTGGGTAACAGAGCCTGGTCAGAGCCCCGCAAGTCACCCCATCATGGATTCCCCTAGGTCTCTAGTTTTAAAAAATGCACAGGTTTGGTAGGTTTCCCTAGGTGAGGGCTGAGCTATAGGCCAAAATCTACAGGTAGGCACTTTGCAAAAAACACCTCTGTTTTCTTTCAAAATATTTGATGTGTCCACGTTGCATTTTGGTTCATTTCCTGTCGCGGGTGCTAGGCCTACCCACACAAGTGAGGTATCATTTTTATCGGGAGACTTGGGGGGACGCTGGGTGGAAGGAAATTTGTGGCTCCTCTCAGATTCCAGAGCTTTCTGTCACCGAAATGTGAGGAAAACTTGTTTTTTTAGCCACTTTTTGAGGTTTGCAAAGGATTCTGGGTAACAGAACCTGGTCAGAGCCCCGCACGTCACCCCCTTTCTGTCACCGAAATGTGAGGAAAACTTGTTTTTTTAGCCACTTTTTGAGGTTTGCAAACGATTCTGGGTAACAGAACCTGGTCAGAGCCCCGCACGTCACCCCATCTTGGATTCCCCTAGGTCTCTAGTTTTCAAAAATGCACAGGTTTGGTAGGTTTCTCTAGGTGCCGGATGAGCTAGAGGCCAAAATCTACAGGTAGGCACTTTGCGAAAAACACCTCTGTTTTCTTTCCAAAAATTTGATGTGTCCACGTTGCGTTTTGGGGTATTTCCTGTCGCGGGCGCTAGGCCTACCCACACAAGTGAGGTATCATTTTTATCGGGAGACTTGGGGGGATGCTGGGTGGAAGGAAATTTGTGGCTCCTCTCAGATTCCAGAACTTTCTGTCATCGAAATGTGAGGAAAACTTGTTTTTTTAGCCACTTTTTGAGGTTTGCAAAGGATTCTGGGTAACAGAACCTGGTCAGAGCCCCGCAAGTCACCCCATCTTGGATTCCCCTAGGTCTCTAGTTTTCAAAAATGCACAGGTTTGGTAGGTTTCCCTAGGTGCCGGCTGAGCTAGAGGCCAAAATCTACAGGTAGGCACTTTGCAAAAAACACCTCTGTTTTCTTTCAAAATATTTGATGTGTCCACGTTGCGTTTTGGGGCATTTCCTGTTGCGGGCGCTAGGCCTACCCACACAAGTGAGGTATCATTTTTATCGGGAGACTTGGGGGGACGCTGGGTGGAAGGAAATTTGTGGCTCCTCTCAGATTCCAGAACTCTCTGTCACCAAAATGTGAGGAAAACTTGTTTTTTTAGCCACTTTTTGAGGTTTGCAAAGGATTCTGGGTAACAGAACCTGGTCAGAGCCCCGCAAGTCACCCCATCTTGGATTCCTCTAGGTCTCTAGTTTTCAAAAATGCACAGGTTTGGTAGGTTTCCCTAGGTGCCGGCTGAGCTAGAGGCGAAAATCTACAGGTAGGCACTTTGCAAAAAACACCTCTGTTTTCTTTCCAAAAATTTGATGTGTCCACGTTGCGTTTTGGGGCATTTCCTGTCACGGGCGCTAGGCCTACCCACACAAGTGAGGTATCATTTTTATCGGGAGACTTGGGGGGATGCTGGGTGGAAGGAAATTTGTGGCTCCTCTCAGATTCCAGAACTTTCTGTCACCGAAATGTGAGGAAAACTTGTTTTTTTAGCCACTTTTTGAGGTTTGCAAAGGATTCTGGGTAACAGAACCTGGTCAGAGCCCCGCAAGTCACCCCATCTTGGATTCCCCTAGGTCTCTAGTTTTAAAAAATACACAGGTTTGGTAGGTTTCCCTAGGTGCCGGCTGAGCTAGAGGCCAAAATCTACAGGTAGGCACTTTGCAAAAAACACCTCTGTTTTCTTTCAAAATATTTGATGTGTCCACGTTGCGTTTTGGGGCATTTCCTGTCACGGGCGCTACGCCTACCCACACAAGTGAGGTATCATTTTTATCGGGAGACTTGGGGGGACGCTGGGTGGAAGGAAATTTGTGGCTCCTCTTAGATTCCAGAACTCTCTGTCACCAAAATGTGAGGAAAACTTGTTTTTTTAGCCACTTTTTGAGGTTTGCAAAGGATTCTGGGTAACAGAACCTGGTCAGAGCCCCTCAAGTCACCCCATCTTGGATTCCTCTAGGTCTCTAGTTTTCAAAAATGCACAGGTTTGGTAGGTTTCCCTAGGTGCCGGCTGAGCTAGAGGCCAAAATCTACAGGTAGGCACTTTGCAAAAAACACCTCTGTTTTCTTTCCAAAAATTTGATGTGTCCACGTTGCGTTTTGGGGCATTTCCTGTCGCGGGCGCTAGGCCTACCCACACAAGTGAGGTATCATTTTTATCGGGAGACTTGGGAGGACGCTGGGTGGAAGGAAATTTGTGGCTCCTCTCAGATTCCAGAGCTTTCTGTCACCGAAATGTGAGGAAAACTTGTTTTTTGAGCCACTTTTTGAGGTTCGCAAAGGATTCTGGGTAACAGAGCCTGGTCAGAGCCCCGCAAGTCACCCCATCATGGATTCCCCTAGGTCTCTAGTTTTAAAAAATGCACAGGTTTGGTAGGTTTCCCTAGGTGAGGGCTGAGCTATAGGCCAAAATCTACAGGTAGGCACTTTGCAAAAAACACCTCTGTTTTCTTTCAAAATATTTGATGTGTCCACGTTGCATTTTGGTTCATTTCCTGTCGCGGGTGCTAGGCCTACCCACACAAGTGAGGTATCATTTTTATCGGGAGACTTGGGGGGACGCTGGGTGGAAGGAAATTTGTGGCTCCTCTCAGATTCCAGAGCTTTCTGTCACCGAAATGTGAGGAAAACTTGTTTTTTTAGCCACTTTTTGAGGTTTGCAAAGGATTCTGGGTAACAGAACCTGGTCAGAGCCCCGCACGTCACCCCCTTTCTGTCACCGAAATGTGAGGAAAACTTGTTTTTTTAGCCACTTTTTGAGGTTTGCAAACGATTCTGGGTAACAGAACCTGGTCAGAGCCCCGCACGTCACCCCATCTTGGATTCCCCTAGGTCTCTAGTTTTCAAAAATGCACAGGTTTGGTAGGTTTCTCTAGGTGCCGGATGAGCTAGAGGCCAAAATCTACAGGTAGGCACTTTGCGAAAAACACCTCTGTTTTCTTTCCAAAAATTTGATGTGTCCACGTTGCGTTTTGGGGTATTTCCTGTCGCGGGCGCTAGGCCTACCCACACAAGTGAGGTATCATTTTTATCGGGAGACTTGGGGGGATGCTGGGTGGAAGGAAATTTGTGGCTCCTCTCAGATTCCAGAACTTTCTGTCATCGAAATGTGAGGAAAACTTGTTTTTTTAGCCACTTTTTGAGGTTTGCAAAGGATTCTGGGTAACAGAACCTGGTCAGAGCCCCGCAAGTCACCCCATCTTGGATTCCCCTAGGTCTCTAGTTTTCAAAAATGCACAGGTTTGGTAGGTTTCCCTAGGTGCCGGCTGAGCTAGAGGCCAAAATCTACAGGTAGGCACTTTGCAAAAAACACCTCTGTTTTCTTTCAAAATATTTGATGTGTCCACGTTGCGTTTTGGGGCATTTCCTGTTGCGGGCGCTAGGCCTACCCACACAAGTGAGGTATCATTTTTATCGGGAGACTTGGGGGGACGCTGGGTGGAAGGAAATTTGTGGCTCCTCTCAGATTCCAGAACTCTCTGTCACCAAAATGTGAGGAAAACTTGTTTTTTTAGCCACTTTTTGAGGTTTGCAAAGGATTCTGGGTAACAGAACCTGGTCAGAGCCCCGCAAGTCACCCCATCTTGGATTCCCCTAGGTCTCTAGTTTTAAAAAATACACAGGTTTGGTAGGTTTCCCTAGGTGCCGGCTGAGCTAGAGGCCAAAATCTACAGGTAGGCACTTTGCAAAAAACACCTCTGTTTTCTTTCAAAATATTTGATGTGTCCACGTTGCGTTTTGGGGCATTTCCTGTCACGGGCGCTACGCCTACCCACACAAGTGAGGTATCATTTTTATCGGGAGACTTGGGGGGACGCTGGGTGGAAGGAAATTTGTGGCTCCTCTTAGATTCCAGAACTCTCTGTCACCAAAATGTGAGGAAAACTTGTTTTTTTAGCCACTTTTTGAGGTTTGCAAAGGATTCTGGGTAACAGAACCTGGTCAGAGCCCCTCAAGTCACCCCATCTTGGATTCCTCTAGGTCTCTAGTTTTCAAAAATGCACAGGTTTGGTAGGTTTCCCTAGGTGCCGGCTGAGCTAGAGGCCAAAATCTACAGGTAGGCACTTTGCAAAAAACACCTCTGTTTTCTTTCCAAAAATTTGATGTGTCCACGTTGCGTTTTGGGGCATTTCCTGTCGCGGGCGCTAGGCCTACCCACACAAGTGAGGTATCATTTTTATCGGGAGACTTGGGAGGACGCTGGGTGGAAGGAAA
The DNA here is from genome assembly GCF_031143425.1 of Pleurodeles waltl. Classification (NCBI taxonomy): domain Eukaryota; kingdom Metazoa; phylum Chordata; class Amphibia; order Caudata; family Salamandridae; genus Pleurodeles; species Pleurodeles waltl. The sequence continues at coordinate 322,066,774 of NC_090437.1, forward strand.
TTTGTGGCTCCTCTCAGATTCCAGAGCTTTCTGTCACCGAAATGTGAGGAAAACTTGTTTTTTGAGCCACTTTTTGAGGTTCGCAAAGGATTCTGGGTAACAGAGCCTGGTCAGAGCCCCGCAAGTCACCCCATCATGGATTCCCCTAGGTCTCTAGTTTTAAAAAATGCACAGGTTTGGTAGGTTTCCCTAGGTGAGGGCTGAGCTATAGGCCAAAATCTACAGGTAGGCACTTTGCAAAAAACACCTCTGTTTTCTTTCAAAATATTTGATGTGTCCACGTTGCATTTTGGTTCATTTCCTGTCGCGGGTGCTAGGCCTACCCACACAAGTGAGGTATCATTTTTATCGGGAGACTTGGGGGGACGCTGGGTGGAAGGAAATTTGTGGCTCCTCTCAGATTCCAGAGCTTTCTGTCACCGAAATGTGAGGAAAACTTGTTTTTTTAGCCACTTTTTGAGGTTTGCAAAGGATTCTGGGTAACAGAACCTGGTCAGAGCCCCGCACGTCACCCCCTTTCTGTCACCGAAATGTGAGGAAAACTTGTTTTTTTAGCCACTTTTTGAGGTTTGCAAACGATTCTGGGTAACAGAACCTGGTCAGAGCCCCGCACGTCACCCCATCTTGGATTCCCCTAGGTCTCTAGTTTTCAAAAATGCACAGGTTTGGTAGGTTTCTCTAGGTGCCGGATGAGCTAGAGGCCAAAATCTACAGGTAGGCACTTTGCGAAAAACACCTCTGTTTTCTTTCCAAAAATTTGATGTGTCCACGTTGCGTTTTGGGGTATTTCCTGTCGCGGGCGCTAGGCCTACCCACACAAGTGAGGTATCATTTTTATCGGGAGACTTGGGGGGATGCTGGGTGGAAGGAAATTTGTGGCTCCTCTCAGATTCCAGAACTTTCTGTCATCGAAATGTGAGGAAAACTTGTTTTTTTAGCCACTTTTTGAGGTTTGCAAAGGATTCTGGGTAACAGAACCTGGTCAGAGCCCCGCAAGTCACCCCATCTTGGATTCCCCTAGGTCTCTAGTTTTCAAAAATGCACAGGTTTGGTAGGTTTCCCTAGGTGCCGGCTGAGCTAGAGGCCAAAATCTACAGGTAGGCACTTTGCAAAAAACACCTCTGTTTTCTTTCAAAATATTTGATGTGTCCACGTTGCGTTTTGGGGCATTTCCTGTTGCGGGCGCTAGGCCTACCCACACAAGTGAGGTATCATTTTTATCGGGAGACTTGGGGGGACGCTGGGTGGAAGGAAATTTGTGGCTCCTCTCAGATTCCAGAACTCTCTGTCACCAAAATGTGAGGAAAACTTGTTTTTTTAGCCACTTTTTGAGGTTTGCAAAGGATTCTGGGTAACAGAACCTGGTCAGAGCCCCGCAAGTCACCCCATCTTGGATTCCTCTAGGTCTCTAGTTTTCAAAAATGCACAGGTTTGGTAGGTTCCCCTAGGTGCCGGCTGAGCTAGAGGCGAAAATCTACAGGTAGGCACTTTGCAAAAAACACCTCTGTTTTTTTTCCAAAAATTTGATGTGTCCACGTTGCGTTTTGGGGCATTTCCTGTCACGGGCGCTAGGCCTACCCACACAAGTGAGGTATCATTTTTATCGGGAGACTTGGGGGGATGCTGGGTGGAAGGAAATTTGTGGCTCCTCTCAGATTCCAGAACTTTCTGTCACCGAAATGTGAGGAAAACTTGTTTTTTTAGCCACTTTTTGAGGTTTGCAAAGGATTCTGGGTAACAGAACCTGGTCAGAGCCCCGCAAGTCACCCCATCTTGGATTCCCCTAGGTCTCTAGTTTTAAAAAATACACAGGTTTGGTAGGTTTCCCTAGGTGCCGGCTGAGCTAGAGGCCAAAATCTACAGGTAGGCACTTTGCAAAAAACACCTCTGTTTTCTTTCAAAATATTTGATGTGTCCACGTTGCGTTTTGGGGCATTTCCTGTCACGGGCGCTACGCCTACCCACACAAGTGAGGTATCATTTTTATCGGGAGACTTGGGGGGACGCTGGGTGGAAGGAAATTTGTGGCTCCTCTTAGATTCCAGAACTCTCTGTCACCAAAATGTGAGGAAAACTTGTTTTTTTAGCCACTTTTTGAGGTTTGCAAAGGATTCTGGGTAACAGAACCTGGTCAGAGCCCCGCAAGTCACCCCATCTTGGATTCCTCTAGGTCTCTAGTTTTCAAAAATGCACAGGTTTGGTAGGTTTCCCTAGGTGCCGGCTGAGCTAGAGGCCAAAATCTACAGGTAGGCACTTTGCAAAAAACACCTCTGTTTTCTTTCCAAAAATTTGATGTGTCCACGTTGCGTTTTGGGGCATTTCCTGTCGCGGGCGCTAGGCCTACCCACACAAGTGAGGTATCATTTTTATCGGGAGACTTGGGGGGACGCTGGGTGGAAGGAAATTTGTAGCTCCTCTCAGATTCCAGAACTTTCTGTCACCGAAATGTGAGGAAAACCTTTTTTTTTAGACACTTTTTGAGGTTTGCAAAGGATTCTGGGTAACAGAACCTGGTCAGAGCCCCGCAAGTCACCACATCTTGGATTCCCCTAGGTCTCTAGTTTTAAAAAATGCACAGGTTTGGTAGGTTTCCCTAGGTGCCGGCTGAGCTAGAGGCCAAAATCTACAGGTAGGCACTTTGCAAAAACACCTCTGTTTTCTTTCAAAATATTTGATGTGTCCACGTTGCGTTTTGGGGCATTTCCTGTCACGGGCGCTAGGCCTACCCACACAAGTGAGGTATCATTTTTATCGGGAGACTTGGGGGGACGCTGGGTGGAAGGAAATTTGTGGCTCCTCTCAGATTCCAGAACTTTCTGTCACCAAAATGTGAGGAAAACTTGTTTTTTTAGCCACTTTTTGAGGTTTGCAAAGGATTCTGGGTAACAGAACCTGGTCAGAGCCCCGCAAGTCACCCCATCTTGGATTCCTCTAGGTCTCTAGTTTTCAAAAATGCACAGGTTTGGTAGGTTTCCCTAGGTGCCGGCTGAGCTAGAGGCCAAAATCTACAGGTAGGCACTTTGCAAAAAACACCTCTGTTTTCTTTCCAAAAATTTGATGTGTCCACGTTGCGTTTTGGGGCATTTCCTGTCGCGGGCGCTAGGCCTACCCACACAAGTGAGGTATCATTTTTATCGGGAGACTTGGGGGGACGCTGGGTGGAAGGAAATTTGTGGCTCCTCTCAGATTCCAGAACTTTCTGTCACCGAAATGTGAGGAAAACTTGTTTTTTTAGCCACTTTTTGAGGTTTGCAAAGGATTCTGGGTAAGAGAACCTGGTCAGAGCCCCGCAAGTCACCCCATCTTGGATTCCCCTAGGTCTCTAGTTTTAAAAAATGCACAGGTTTGGTAGGTTTCCCTAGGTGCCGGCTGAGCTAGAGGCCAAAATCTACAGGTAGGCACTTTGCAAAAACACCTCTGTTTTCTTTCAAAATATTTGATGTGTCCACGTTGCGTTTTGGGGCATTTCCTGTCGCGGGCGCTATGCCTACCCACACAAGTGAGGTATCATTTTTATCGGGAGACTTGGGGGGACGCTGGGTAGAAGGAAATTTGTGGCTCCTCTCAGATTCCAGAACTTTCTGTCACCAAAATGTGAGGAAAACTTGTTTTTTTAGCCACTTTTTGAGGTTTGCAAAGGATTCTGGGTAACAGAACCTGGTCAGAGCCCCGCAAGTCACCCCATCTTGGATTCCTCTAGGTCTCTAGTTTTCAAAAATGCACAGGTTTGGTAGGTTTCCCTAGGTGCCGGCTGAGCTAGAGGCCAAAATCTACAGGTAGGCACTTTGCAAAAAACATCTCTGTTTTCTTTCCAAAAATTTGATGTGTCCACGTTGCGTTTTGGGGCATTTCCTGTCGTGGGCGCTAGGCCTACCCACACAAGTGAGGTATCATTTTTATCGGGAGACTTGGGGGGACGCTGTGTGGAAGGAATTTGTGGCTCCTCTCAGATTCCAGAACTTTCTGTCACCGAAATGTGAGGAAAACTTGTTTTTTTAGCCACTTTTTGAGGTTTGCAAAGGATTCTGGGTAACAGAACCTGGTCAGAGCCCCGCAAGTCACCCCATCTTGGATTCCCCTAGGTCTCTAGTTTTAAAAAATGCACAGGTTTGGTAGGTTTCCCTAGGTGAGGGCTGAGCTATAGGCCAAAATCTACAGGTAGGCACTTTGCAAAAAACACCTCTGTTTTCTTTCAAAATATTTGATGTGTCCACGTTGCATTTTGGGGCATTTCCTGTTGCGGGTGCTAGGCCTACCCACACAAGTGAGGTATCATTTTTATCGGGAGACTTGGGAGGACGCTGGGTGGAAGGAAATTTGTGGCTCCTCTCAGATTCCAGAGCTTTCTGTCACCGAAATGTGAGGAAAATTTGTTTTTTGAGCCACTTTTTGAGGTTTGCAAAGGATTCTGGGTAACAGAGCCTGGTCAGAGCCCCGCAAGTCACCCCATCATGGATTCCCCTAGGTCTCTAGTTTTAATAAATGCACAGGTTTGGTAGGTTTCCCTAGGTGAGGGCTGAGCTATAGGCCAAAATCTACAGGTAGGCACTTTGCAAAAAACACCTCTGTTTTCTTTTAAAATATTTGATGTGTCCACGTTGCATTTTGGGGCATTTCCTGTCGCGGGTGCTAGGCCTACCCACACAAGTGAGGTATCATTTTTATCGGGAGACTTGGGGGGACGCTGGGTGGAAGGAAATTTGTGGCTCCTCTCAGATTCCAGAGCTTTCTGTCACCGAAATGTGAGGAAAACTTGTTTTTTTAGCCACTTTTTGAGGTTTACAAAAGGATTCTGGGTAACAGAACCTGGTCAGAGCCCCGCACGTCACCCCCTTTCTGTCACCGAAATGTGAGGAAAACTTGTTTTTTTAGTCACTTTTTGAGGTTTGCAAAGGATTCTGGGTAACAGAACCTGGTCAGAGCCCCGCACGTCACCCCATCTTGGATTCCCCTAGGTCTCTAGTTTTCAAAAATGCACAGGTTTGGTAGGTTTCCCTAGGTGCCGGCTGAGCTAGAGGCCAAAATCTACAGGTAGGCACTTTGCAAAAAACACCTCTGTTTTCTTTCAAAATATTTGATGTGTCCACGTTGCGTTTTGGGGCATTTCCTGTCGCGGGCGCTAGGCCTACCCACACAAGTGAGGTATCATTTTTATCGGGAGACTTGGGGGGACGCTGGGTGGAAGGAAATTTGTGGCTCCTCTCAGATTCCAGAACTTTCTGTCACCGAAATGTGAGGAAAACTTGTTTTTTTAGCCACTTTTTGAGGTTTGCAAAGGATTCTGGGTAACAGAACCTGGTCAGAGCCCCGCAAGTCACCCCATCTTGGATTCCCCTAGGTCTCTAGTTTTAAAAAATGCACAGGTTTGGTAGGTTTCCCTAGGTGCCAGCTGAGCTAGAGGCCAAAATCTACAGGTAGGAACTTTGCAAAAAACACCTCTGTTTTCTTTCAAAATATTTGATGTGTCCACGTTGCGTTTTGGGGCATTTCCTGTCGCGGGCGCTAGGCCTACCCACACAAGTGAGGTATCATTTTTATCGGGAGACTTGGGGGGACGCTGGGTGGAAGGAAATTTGTGGCTCCTCTCAGATTCCAGAACTTTCTGTCACCAAAATGTGAGGAAAACTTGTTTTTTTAGCCACTTTTTGAGGTTTGCAAAGGATTCTGGGTAACAGAACCTGGTCAGAGCACCACAAGTCACCCCATCTTGGATTCCTCTAGGTCTCTAGTTTTCAAAAATGCACAGGTTTGGTAGGTTTCCCTAGGTGGCGGCTGAGCTAGAGGCCAAAATCTACAGGTAGGCACTTTGCAAAAAACATCTCTGTTTTCTTTTAAAAAATGTGATGTGTCCACATTGCGTTTTGGGGCATTTCCTGTCGCGGGCGCTAGGCCTACCCACACAAGTGAGGTATAATTTTTATCGGGAGACTTGGGGGGACGCTGGGTGGAAGGAAATTTGTGGCTCCTCTCAGATTCCAGAACTTTCTGTCACCGAAATGTGAGGAAAACTTGTTTTTTTAGCCACTTTTTGAGGTTTGCAAAGGATTCTGGGTAACAGAACCTGGTCAGAGCCCCGCAAGTCACCCCATCTTGGGTGCCCCTAGGTCTCTAGTTTTCAAAAATGCACAGGTTTGGTAGGTTTCCTTAGGTGCCGGCTGAGCTAGAGACCAAAATCTACAGGTAGGCACTTTGCAAAAAACACCTCTGTTTTCTTTCAAAATATTTGATGTGTCCACGTTGCGTTTTGGGGCATTTCCTGTCGCGGGCGCTAGGCCTACCCACACAAGTGAGGTATCATTTTTATCGGGAGACTTGGGGGGACGCTGGGTGGAAGGAAATTTGTGGCTCCTCTCAGATTCCAGAACTTTCTGTCACCGAAATGTGAGGAAAACTTGTTTTTTTAGCCACTTTTTGAGGTTTGCAAACGATTCTGGGTAACAGAACCTGGTCAGAGCACCACAAGTCACCCCATCTTGGATTCCTCTAGGTCTCTAGTTTTCAAAAATGCACAGGTTTGGTAGGTTTCCCTAGGTGCCGGCTGAGCTAGAGGCCAAAATCTACAGGTAGGCACTTTGCAAAAAACACCTCTGTTTTCTTTTCAAAAATGTGATGTGTCCACATTGCGTTTTGGGGCAATTCCTGTCGCGGGCGCTAGGCCTACCCACACAAGTGAGGTATAATTTTTATCGGGAGACTTGGGGGGACGCTGGGTGGAAGGAAATTTGTGGCTCCTCTCAGATTCCAGAACTTTCTGTCACCGAAATGTGAGGAAAACTTGTTTTTTTAGCCACTTTTTGAGGTTTGCAAAGGATTCTGGGTAACAGAACCTGGTCAGAGCCCCGCAAGTCACCCCATCTTGGGTGCCCCTAGGTCTCTAGTTTTCAAAAATGCACAGGTTTGGTAGGTTTCCCTAGGTGCCGGCTGAGCTAGAGACCAAAATCTACAGGTAGGCACTTTGCAAAAAACACCTCTGTTTTCTTTCAAAATATTTGATGTGTCCACATTGCGTTTTGGGGCATTTCCTGTCGCGGGCGCTAGGCCTACCCACACAAGTGAGGTATCATTTTTATCGGGAGACTTGGGGGGACGCTGGGTGGAAGGAAATTTGTGGCTTCTCTCACATTCCAGAACTTTCTGTCACCGAAATGTGAGGAAAACTTGTTTTTTTAGCCACTTTTTGAGGTTTGCAAAGGATTCTGGGTAACAGAACCTGGTCAGAGCCCCGCAAGTCACCCCATCTTGGATTCCCCTAGGTCTCTAGTTTTCAAAAATGCACAGGTTTGGTAGGTTTCCCTAGGTGAGGGCTGAGCTATAGGCCAAAATCTACAGGTAGGCACTTTGCAAAAAACACCTCTGTTTTCTTTCAAAATATTTGATGTGTCCACGTTGCATTTTGGGGCATTTCCTGTTGCGGGTGCTAGGCCTACCCACACAAGTGAGGTATCATTTTTATCGGGAGACTTGGGAGGACGCTGGGTGGAAGGAAATTTGTGGCTCCTCTCAGATTCCAGAACTTTCTGTCACCGAAATGTGAGGAAAACTTGTTTTTTTAGCCACTTTTTGAGGTTTGCAAAGGATTCTGGGTAACAGAACCTGGTCAGAGCCCCGCAAGTCACCCCATCTTGGGTGCCCCTAGGTCTCTAGTTTTAAAAAATGCACAGGTTTGGTAGGTTTCCCTAGGTGCCGGCTGAGCTAGAGACCAAAATCTACAGGTAGGCACTTTGCAAAAAACACCTCTGTTTTCTTTCAAAATATTTGATGTGTCCACATTGCGTTTTGGGGCATTTCCTGTCGCGGGCGCTAGGCCTACCCACACAAGTGAGGTATCATTTTTATCGGGAGACTTGGGGGGACGCTGGGTGGAAGGAAATTTGTGGCTCCTCTCAGATTCCAGAACTTTCTGTCACCGAAATGTGAGGAAAACTTGTTTTTTTAGCCACTTTTTGAGGTTTGCAAAGGATTCTGGGTAACAGAACCTGGTCAGAGCCCCGCAAGTCACCCCATCTTGGATTCCCCTAGGTCTCTAGTTTTCAAAAATGCACAGGTTTGGTAGGTTTCCCTAGGTGCCGGCTGAGCTAGAGGCCAAAATCCACAGGTAGGCACTTTGCAAAAAACACCTCTGTTTTCTTTCCAAAAATTTGATGTGTCCACGTTGCGTTTTGGGGCATTTCCTGTCGCGGGCGCTAGGCCTACCCACACAAGTGAGGTATCATTTTTATCGGGAGACTTCGGGGGACGCTGGGTGGAAGGAAATTTGTGGCTCCTCTCAGATTCCAGAACTTTCTGTCACCGAAATGTGAGGAAAACCTGTTTTTTTTGCCACTTTTTGAGGTTTGCAAAGGATTCTGGGTAACAGAACCTGGTCAGAGCCCCGCAAGTCACCCCATCTTGGATTCCCCTAGGTCTCCAGTTTTAAAAAATGCACAGGTTTGGTAGGATTCCCTAGGTGCCTGCTGAGCTAGAGGCCAAAATGTACAGGCAGGCACTTTGCAAAAAACAGCTGTGTTTTCTGTCAAAAAATGGGATGTGTCCACGTTGTGTTTTGGGGCATTTCCTGTCGCGGGCACTAGGCCTACCCACACAAGTGAGGTATCATTTTTATCGGGAGACCTGGGGGAACATAGAATAGCAAAACAATTGTTATAGCCCCTTATCTTTCTCTGCATTTTCTCATTCCAAATATAAGAGAGTGAGTAAAAAAATGTCTATTTGAGAAATGCCCTGCAATTCACATGCTAGTATGGGCACCCCGAAATTCAGAGATATGCAAAAAACCACTGCACCTCAAAACCTTATCTTGAGCCAATTTCAGAAATGCAAAGGTTTTCTTGATACCTATTTTTCACTCTTCATATTTCAGCAAATGAATTGCTGTATACCCTGTATAGAATGAAAACCAACTGCAGGGTGCAGCTCATTTATTGGCTCTGGGTACCTAGGGTTCTTGATGAACCTACAAGCCCTTTATATCCCCGCAACCAGAAGAGTCCAGCAGATATAACGGTATATTGCTTTCAAAAATCTGACATCGCAGGACAAAATTACAGAGTAAAACAGAAAGAAAAATGGCTGTTGTTTTCAGCTCAATTTCAATATTCTTTTATTTCAGCTGTTATTTTCTGTAGGAAAACCTTGTAGGATCTACACAAATGACCCCTTGCTAAATTCAGAATTTTGTCTAGTTTTCAGAAATGTTTGGCTGTCCGGGATCCAGCGTTGGTTTCATACCCATTCCTGTCCCTAACTGGAAGGAGGCTGAAAGCACCAAAAATAGTAAAAATGGGGTATGTCCCAGTAAAATGCCAAATTTGTGTTGAAAAATGTGGTTTTCTGATTCAAGTCTGCCCGTTCCTGAAAGGTGGGAAGGTGGTGATTTCAGCACCAGAAACCCTTTGTTGATGGCATTTTCAGGGAAAAACCCACAAGCCTTCTTCGGCAGCCCTTTCTTCCAATTTCTTTGGAAAAAACGAAATTTTTAATGTATTTTGGCTAATTTCTTGGTCTCCTCCAGGGGAAACCACAAACTCTGGGTACCATTAGAATCCCTAGGATGTTGGCAAAAAAGGACGCACATTTGGCGTGGATACCTTATGTGCACAAAAAGTTATGAAGGCCTAAGCGCGAACTACCCCAAATAGCCAAAAAAGGGCTCAGCACTGGGGGGGGAAACGGCCCAGCAGCTAAGGGGTTAAATAAACACATCTGCAGCAGAATTGGTGAAAGTGTTCATTAATTGAGTTATTTGGGAGAAAAAATGATTTTGCGTTTCAATTTCTTTTACCTTTTACAAAGCAGGATTTATTTTAGGATTTTGGCTGAGAAGTGGGCCTACTGTGCATACATTAATATAAAAATACATTGAAATATGTTTTAATTAATTTATTCAAATATTTAAATACCCTAATTTAAATATAAAACAATAAAATGTAATTAAATATTTTGGCATGTTAAGTTAAAAATAGAACACAATGGTGTTGGTGTTGGTTTAGTAATTTAAGAACCTTAAAGCATACCTTTATTAATTTATTATTGAAGTTGCAGTTGAAATCGTTGTCTCTGTGGCTAATAATTGAAATTTAAAAAATTTAGGGTACGACATTTAATTTACATGTTTAAGTGCTACGTTAAGAATTAATATTCAGAGATTTACTTTTTGCAATTTATTAATTTTATTATACTACAATTTTTTTTAATGTATTGAAAAGTTGAAAAGCATAGTTATTTGAACTCCCTTGCCACTCTAAAATGTATAGACTTTCCCCTATGCTTGTTGGGCTGGATTTAAAATAGGAACTCTATCCTTGCTAAATTGTGTACTTTCTTCAATGGTAGCCCATTTGGACTTGTGGTATTATATTCCAACTCCCTCAAAATACACACTTTTCACAATGTTTGTAGAAAAGAAGTACTATGTCTAACCACTCCAAATTATGTTAGAATCGTGTATTGTCACCACTCCCTCCAATATAACATTTCGCTATGTTTAATGGACTGTAGTTAGTATTGTAAATATAACCCTTCACAATTATGCACTTTCTTCAATGCCTGTTGTGTGGGAGCTAGAATAACATATTTTCAACTCTCGTCCAGTTATACTTTTCCCATTGTTTCTTGGACTAGAACTGTAATAGTAAATCTACCTCCTCTTTTTTATGCACCTTTTTCAATATTTGTGAGTTTGAAACTTGATGGTATGCCATTCTCCTCCTCCCCGCACAATTATACACTTGCCCCAATATTTGTTGGATTGATGCTATTGAGAATAGTACATATAGGCCCTGATTCTAAGCTTGGCTGGCGGCGGGAGCCGCCCGCCAAGCGGGAACCGCCAGAAGACCGTACCGCGGTCAAAAGACTGCGGCGGTCATTCTGGGTTTCCCACTGGGCTGGCGGGCGACCGCCAAAAGGCCGCCCGCCAGCCCAGCGGGAAACACCCTTCCCACGAGGAAGCCGGCTCAGAATGGAGCCGGCGGAGTGGGAAGGTGCGACGGGTGCAGTTGCACCCGTCGCGAATTTCAGTGTCTGCAAAGCAGACACTGAAATTCTTTGTGGGGCCCTCTTACGGGGGCCCCTGCAGTGCCCATGCCATTGGCATGGGCACTGCAGGGGCCCCCAGGGGCCCCACGACACCCCATACCGCCATCCTGTTCCTGGCGGGTGAACCGACAGGAACTGGATGGCGGTATGGGGTGCCAGAATCCCCATGGCGGCGCAGCAAGCTGCGCCGCCATGGCGGATTCCCATGGGCAGCGGAAAGTTGGCGGTACACCGCCGGCTTTCCGCTTCTGGCCGCGGCTGTACCGCCGCGGTCAGAATGCCCGGCGGAGCACCTCCAGCCTGTTGGCGGTGCTACCGCCGACCCCGGCCCTGGCGGTTTTTACCGCCAGGGTCAGAATGACCCCCATAATCCATTAAAATGATGTCCTTCAAAATCGGAATGCTGGGGCTTAGAATTGTGTATTTTCACACTCAGTTCTCCCTCCATAATCATTTTCCCCAATGTCTGATAAAGGGCCCGATTATGACTTTGGCGGGTGGGATACTCTGTCACAAACATGACGGCTATCCTTCCCGCTGTTTTTCAAGTTCCACAGGATATAATGGAACTTGTAATATGGCGGACGGGATATCAGTCATGTTTGTGCCGGAGTATCCCATTCGTCAAGGTCATAATCTGGCCCCAAGTTACAAAAATAAATTTGGCCCCTTCAAAGTATGCACTTTACTGAATATTTAGCAGTTTGGAGTTAAAATAGTTTGTTCGCACCATTACCCCCAAATACACAGGAACGAATGTAATAAATTCAGGGGCATTTTTAAAAGCCCATAACGTCACTGGAGCATCACTTTACGTGACACTCCAGTGGTGCTAAACTCTGCTCCACATTCACAAGGAGATGTAACACCACTTTTTGTGCCTTAACGCCTCCTTGTAAAAATGGCTATGCAGTTTTCTCCATCAGAGGGGCATGCAGTGGGTGTTGCTGTGGGCGTGCCCCAGCAAAACCCATTGCATTTTGATGCCTCAGATTTATGAGATTTTGTAAACCTGAGGCAGCGTCAAAATCTAATGCCACTCCAGGGGTGGCGTTAGCCAGGCGCAATGAGGAGGAATAGTTTTATTCCTCCTCCTTTTTTGCTTTTTCTAATGCGGTATAGAAAGAGTTATATGCCGGACATGATTGTTTATGTGCAGAAAGGTGTCCAGATTTTTTCATAAAATTTCTATGTATTTTTGTGCATATTTTTCTTATACTGAAAGTTGATTTAAAATACAATTTATTATTATACATTTTCTCACCTTTTTTAATGTAAGGAACAAAAACTATTATACTTTGACCGCAAAGTATGTGTAGTCTTTATTTCACCACTATTCTCATTTACCAGTAAGCTGATATTGAGTCTTTTTTATTTTATTGCACAATGAACATCAAGGACAGTGGCTGCAGGTTCTCATTTTATCAGACAAAAATTCACATCTGATTAAATAAATGTATATCAAATGAGATAGATTTTTTTAATTAAGTATGTTTTGGAGTGCTTTCATTTAATTCTTGTGTAACATGTTGTTAATAAATCTATTGATTTACATTTTTAAAGTTAGGTTAGCAAATATTCAGAGGCAGAAGTTTATGGGGCTAGTGTTTGGTAGTTAATCAGTATATTGGGAATAAATAAATAAATGAAATTAGTTATAATGTTAATAATTTCCTCCACCTCTGCAATATCAGTTGTATTGTTTGTATTACAAACTTAGGCCCTCATTATGACACTGGCGGTAAGTCCCACTTACCGCCATGCCGACTGCCGCCAACATACCACGACCGTGGTGGTATACCGCTACCCATATTATGACACACACATAGCAATTCATTACTATACAGCCACACACACAAGTCCGCCAGACCAAAGATGAGTGATAAACTGGCGGTAGCAAAACCCACACTGTTACGCCAACAGAACTATGCCCACAGCATTATGACCCACGAATCACTGCGGCGGACATTCAACTGCGGTAAACCATTGGCGGTATATACTGCTGAGCTCAAAATACACACACACATACAAAACAACACAACATTGGACAATTCAAACTACACACACCTGACACCCATACACATATCACACCCACACCACTATAAATCACACACACACATTACCCACAACCCTTTACAACTAGAAATAATTGCCACTAGAGAGGGATACAGCAAGAGCACCCACACAACCAGAGCCACAGAACACCATTACCCATACACCATCCACGCACCTCGCAGCACACACCCCAACACATCACCCCACACACCCTCACACACACCACACACACTACACTCATGGCACCACAAAGACACCCCATATTCTCAGAGGAGGAGCTAAGGGTCATAGTGGAGGAAATCATTCAGGTACAGCCACAGCTATTTGGATCACAGGTGCAACAGACATCCATCGCTAGGAAGATGGAGCTATGGCGGAGAATCGTGGACAGGGTCAATGCCGTGCGACAGCACCCAAGAACAAGGGATGACATCAGGAAGAGGTGGAACGACCTACGGGGGAAGGTGAGTTCCATGGTAGCAAGACACAAGATAGCAGTACAGAGGACTGGCGGTGGATCCCCACCTCCTCCCCCACAACTAACAACATGGGAGGAGCAAGTCTTGGCAATCATGCATCCTGAGGGCCTAGCAGGAGTAGCAGGAGGACTGGACTCTAGTAAGTCAAATCTCTATTACTATCACCCCCGTACCTGCATGCCATCACAAACCCCCACCCCTACCCTCACCCCCATCACCCCACCACCTCACATACACCCCACCATCACACCCCACCCATCCCAATACCAAGCCCTGCATGCACCAATAATGCATGGATATCACTCACAGCCCTGCATGGACACCCATCACTAAAGTATGCACATTAGAGAGAATGACCTAGGCCACAAAATAACTACTCACAGAAGGCAAAGCTGGCAGGGCAATCACAACCATACAGGGCAACACACCCATGCACAACATGTCACACGCAGAAACAATAACACTGCATTTACATCCCCACAGGTCCCACACCCAATGTCACTGGAGAGGAGGTGCCAGCAACATCCAGTCTCTGCCCACAGAAGAGGCCCACTGCGACGACAGCAGCTCTGCACACCTGGATCAGGGTGACCAACCTGGCCCATCAGGGACCCCTGGACAGTCAGTTAGCCAGGCATAGTCCCATACCACCACAGAACCTCCCCCTCAGGAAACACCACCACAGCACCCACCCAGCGGGCCCATACCTCTGTCCCCAGGCCACGTCAATCAGCAGTGTGCCCATCACTACAGGGACCCCAGGACACCCCACAAACACAGGACGATCAGGGATCTGGGGTCAGTGGCAGTGGGCACATGGTTCAGGGGACAGAGGCGCAGGACAACAGGGAAGCTGGGAGGACTGCTGTGAGACAGGGGGAGGACAGGCCCAGGGAAGGGACTCTCCACGAGGCACTCACCAACATCCGGAGACCATACCACCATTCCCAGGAGACGATGGGCCAGATACTGGACAAGTTGAAGGAGACCCAGCAGCTGCAGGAGGGACAGTACCTGGGGATCAGACGGACCTGAGGGACATCCACACCAACCTGGTCACCACTGTAGGGATGCTGGCAGACATGGCCAACACCATGAGGGAGGCAGTGGCACATCAACGAGCCCCTGACACTAGCCATACCGATGAACAGCCTTCCACCACTGCTGCCGCTAGTAGACCGGAGGCCCCACCACAGGAACAACTGGCCACCAGCATCCCACCCCCTGCAGAAGGAGAACCACCACGCAAACAGTCCCTGCGATCCAGGCTGAAGCCGGAGACTATTGCCAAGTCCCCCACCAGGAAATAGGACTCTTCTGATTGTCACCATTGGGTCCCACTCAGTCACCCTATCCACCTTGAACTGCCATTGCTCCACTTCCTATGCCCCCTTGGACAATGCACCTGTGATACAAATAGACTGGAACTGTATCCTGGACTCTCCTCCACCCCCCAGCCTATACCAATACCCCATCCACTTATTAGCACATGAATAAACATCCGTGTAAAAAATATAAGTATTGAGTCTGTCAAGTGATTGAACTATGTATTTGTTTCACAATCTATAGACATTGCAATTCAACTGTACAGTCAAGTATACATAGGTATGACCTGTAGTTTGCTGCAGTCAATACACCAGGAGCCGGAGTGTGGAACAGATATCTGTAAATAGACATATCAAAGGGTACAGTAAGTGGCAATAGTAGTGAAAAAATCAGCCTGCCAGTGAAAACTTACAACACAAAACTGCAATGGTAGGTCAAGTTACAGTGTCTGGCCTCCTCCCTGATGGCAGCCATTGTTCCTGTCTCTAGCCTCCCCCCTCCAACTTCCTCTGCCCAGTCCCATGCCCCTGAACCCCAACCTATCCCAAGCACACATTCAGACCAGCATACACCCAAGACAACACAGGAGTGGTTCAAGCAAACACAAACACCACACATCTTCCCACAGGCACTCACACAAACACCATCCAGATGCTAAAATAACAACATCCACTGCCTCCACTGTGTCCCCCTCCTCATCGTCCACCTCCTTCCCAGTAGCATCTCCACTCACACCTGCATGCACCACATCCACACCCACTGGCTCCATCATCATAACACCTATCAGTACACGCCCCTCACTGGCAGTCACCACCCCCACATCCATGCACACATCCCCTGTGTCCTCTCCCACTGTGTCTATGCCCCCTCCTCCCAAAGTACTCAAACGCAAGCACTTAGACACCCAACAGCCATCCACCTCACAACAGCATCCAGCCCATGCACTGGCACCTGTACCCAAGCACAGCAGACAGACACCTCCTACAACCACTCCCTCTTCCTCCACTCCCAAACCTTCGCCATCATCCTGCCCCAGTGTCCCTAAGAAGCTTTTCGTCTCCGCCGTTGACCTCTTCCTTACCCCCTGTCCTTCACGTCGGGCCAGGGTGGGCAGAAGCCAGGCCAGCACCTCAGCCACCCAGTCCATGGCCACTGTAGTTTCGGCAGCTCCTGCAGGTGTGAGAGACTCCAATAAGACACCCATCAGCACTGGCAGTGTGCTGCACCAGCTGCCAAGGGGAAGGGCAAGGTGGCACAACCACACAGCAAAGGCAATGGGCAAGGAGGCACCACCACACTGCAAGGGCATGGGCAAGGAGGCACCACCAGACGGCAAGGAGGCACCACCACATAGCAAGGAAGCACCACCACACAGCAAGCGCAAGGAGGCACCACCACACTGCAAGGGCAAGGGCAAGGGCAAAGGGCCTGCCACTGCAGGCAGGAAGGACAGGAGGCCTGGTGCTGTGACAGAATCTGAGCTAACAAAACCAACCATGGCACTTCTTCTGTAGGAGGCTTCAGGGGAAGGGCATGAGCCTCCCACCCTTACTGGCAGCCCTAACACCAGCAGTGCCATCAGCACCAGCACCGCCACCAGCACCGCCACCAGAACCACTGCCACCAGCACCACTGCCAGCAGTAGCAGCCCCAGTGGGCACCGTCTGAGGCTTCAGGGGAAGGGCAGGAGCCTCCCCCCCACCACTGCTAGCACCGACTCCAGCACCGCCAACAGCATCACCACCTGCACCGCCACCAGCACCGCCACCTGCACTGCCACAAGCACCACTGCCAGCAGCAGCAGCCCCAGTGGGCAGCCTTGTGAGGCTGCAGGGGAAGGGCAGGAGCCTCCTCCCACCACTGCTAGCACCGGCAGCAGCACTGCCATCAGCACCGCCACCTGCACTGCCACCTGCACCGCCACCAGCAACAACAGCCCCAGTGTGCAGCCGTCCGAGGCTGCAGGGGAAGGGCAGGAGCCTCCCGCCACCACTGCCCGCACCGACACCAGCCCCGCCACTGCCACCACTGAGCAGCCATCACCGCCGGCGGGCAGCGTGTAGTCCTGCTCCCTCGAGAACCAGTGGAAGAAGGCATCCACTCACCGCATCCTTGCCAGGATGAAGCACACAGAGCACCAGGCCCCCTCCAGAACCAATGGAAGAAGCCATCCACTCACCACATCCTTACCAGGATGAAGCACACAGGGCACAAGGCCCCCTCCAGAACCAGTGGAAGAATCCACCCACTCACCACACCCTTGCCAGGATGAAGCACACAGGGCACAAGGCCCCCTCCAGAACCAGTGGGCAAACCACCCACTTGAGAGACTGTGGCTTTGCACTCCCCAGGACCAAGCAGTGGGCAAACCACCCACTAGAGAGACTGTGGCTTTGCACTCTTCAGAACATTGCACAGGGCATGTTGCCCCCTCCAGGACAAGTGGCATTGTACCATCTTCCGGCTGAGGTGACCTCCCATTCCCCATCCCCCTGAGGTGCCTGTGTATTTTCGACCTGATGCCCCAGCAGTGTTCTCTTTGTGTTGTTACAGGAGTGAGGTGGGGCCTTGGCCTATGTGATGTGGCCCTGTGGCCCACGGACATCATGGACTGGGCAGTGTCCCTCCATTTGTATATCTGTAAATAATTTTTTGAATTTAGAGGACGTTTTTCTGGATTTTTATCTTACTACACTCATTTTCTTCAAGTCATTTTGCTCTTGCATTATTCCTGAGGGGTACGGGGTGAATGTGTAATGTTGTTGCATCTGTTTGTGTGTATGTTGTTGGGGGTGGGGGTGTTGCGTGTTGCGTGTTGCATGTGTGTGTCGCTCTCTTTTTCCTCCCCTGCATGCTAGGCAGCAGTACTCACCGTGGTTGTCATCGCGCCGTTGGTATTCCTGGTGTAGGTGGAGGTAGACCAGCATGGGGAAGATCTACAGTTCGGGCTCCATGGAGTCCTGGTTCTTCCCTGAGTGTCTGGAGGTGAGTCCTTTGCCTTCTATGTTCTGTTTCCGCCATGCGTTTGATGTCATTGGTACCGCCCCAGAAAAGGTGGCAGATAGGCCTATTGTAATACAGTGGGTGGTACATTGTCTTCCGCCTAGCTGTTGGCGGTTACGGCCACGGTGCTTGTTGCTACCGAAGCGGTGGTGTGTTGAAGTGGCTGTCTGTGTTGGCGGTTTCCGCCATGGTCATAATTCCATTTTTTTTATCGCCAGCTTGTTGGCGGTATTACTGCCGCTTTATCACCGACTGCCAGGTTTGTAATGAGGGCCGTAGTTCCATGGGGTTTTTCTTTTAACATTATTTTAAAATTATTTTATCATAATTTAATTTATTTTAATTTTAAATTGAAAATTATTTTTGATTTGTTACCATTTGAATTAGATGCAAATATAATGTATTGGTTAAAAAAGAAATAATTGTAATAATTGAAATGATGGTAATTAGATATATTTTTTATTCAAACAA
Organism: Pleurodeles waltl; assembly: GCF_031143425.1. Classification (NCBI taxonomy): domain Eukaryota; kingdom Metazoa; phylum Chordata; class Amphibia; order Caudata; family Salamandridae; genus Pleurodeles; species Pleurodeles waltl. Next base: position 322,085,145 of record NC_090437.1, read on the forward strand.
ATATAGTAATTCAAATATTGAAAAATTAATGTAATGTAAATGTTAATTTTTTTATGTCATTACCTTTGCTTTCTCTGTGTGATTTCTATAACACCAGTGGTTGGCCATGTGTAATCCTTGACTTACTATAATTCTTGATTGAAGTACATATAAGGCCTGTTAGTCAGCAGTACTACAGAGGTAGAGGCGTGTTTTATGAATGGGCATTGTTTTACAAATTTTGGGGTTCATTTTTGTTTTGGTATGCCTCTCTCAAAACCCATCCCATTAATTTCCCTTAATCACATTCATTTTAGAGTTAGCATTTCCCATTTTCCCCCATTCTTAAAAGATAAAAGGCAGAGGTGGAAAATCCGGCCAGAGGTTTGTGAATTGCATTTTGGAGAGTGTCAAGTAGCTTTACTTTTTAAACTCCAAATGCCTTTTTTGTGAAAAGTGCCCTTAGTGATTAACAACTTTGGACAGAGAGACAAAAGCTAGAGCAAATAATTCTTTTAACTAAACAGAAAATGTGCTATGTGTTGAGCACTCCCCACTTAAGGCCTGATTCATACTGAAAGTAATATATGTACTCCTGCACATTTACAACTACAGGCAAGTGTGGATATACTACATTCTGACTTTGACAAACAATTCTAGGAATTCAAATGCAAGGCTTCACCAGGTGAAGGTGCTCAAGCATATTCCTGGAAAGGTCAGGTGACATTTTCAGCAGGATGCAATTCCAAAGGTGAACTATGTCAGGGGGGAATAGGATTTGCTGTGCACATACTTATTTTTTCCTTCATACATTTTTTGTCCTTGTGGAGAAAGTAGTTCCCTGGAAAGGTATTTATTTCAGCCCATGACTGGCTGATTATATCATATTGTTTCTAGAGTAAAAAGGGGAATCAGAGAAGAATGTGAATGCCCACAAATGTACATGGTTGTGGACATTCACAGTCTTGGAATGTCCATTTTCCAAAACCTGAGTGGGATGTATGCGTAGAGAGAACTCTGCACTTGAGGTGAAGGTCTCTGCACAATTAAATGGGATTACCCTTGCCTGGAATCTCTGTGTGAATTCCTGAGAGGCATAAAAAAGGCAAGTTAAGTCATAAACCCAGGCTTACGACTCAATTTACCTTTGTGAATATGGTCCTTATTGTTGATATTTGTAAAGGCAGACACATAGGGCCTCATTACGAGTGTGGCTTTCCGAGGACCACCACACTCACGATGATGGTTGGACTCCCACACCACTCCAGGCGGTCCAACTGCCACATTACAACCCTTGTGGGCAGACCCGCCAGGGGACCGCCATCACTGCCAGGGACCTAATTCTAGATGGGCTGATGGCGGTCTGAGTTGTACTCGGGCTACGGCGGCCCTGAACTCAAATGATTACAACTCAACTTTCTGCCAGCCTTTCCATGGTGGTCACTTCCAGTTTGTTCATTTATTTGTAGTATTTGGTTAGAACGGTTGCATTCTATATAAGTTCAGTTTAAAAAAAAAATTTGTTTGATTGTTTTATTTTCATTTTGCAAGCAAACACAGAACATAACAATGCAAAAAGTGGCACAGTCGCTGTTGGCAACTTGAGGGCATTCAACTTGCAGTTATGTCATGCACCGACCATACAATTCATGGTACCATTATTTCCATACACGGGCATACAATTATCCCCAAATGGTAATCAGCTATTACTCATCACTGAGCTTCACGGGTCCTCACCTCACACCTGCATCAGTCGCTACTTGAATTGAGCAATAGCATGTCAGATTCCCTTGCCACTGAGTCTATTATCAATGCCCATAGCCCTTATATCCCATATAAGTTGGCAGTGTTCCCCCTTTCAGGATATAGTGCAGTGGTTGAATTGACATTGTGGAATCTCTATATTACACAGTTAAAATAGGCTTATTTGTATAGTTTTATGTTTTTAATGTTTTATTTAAGGTTAGATATAAAAAAATATATATATTTCTGCTTGCATGTTTTCTTTGGCTCTTCTATTTTCAATTTGCAGCTAAATGTTTCAGATGACTTCTGTAACAACTATATGATTTAGATATATTCTCAGAAAGAGTTTTTAGTGAGAATATATTAAGGGCCTGATTATGACATTGGCAGTCAGACCAGCCGACTGCCAATGCCGTGGGGAGGATGCCACGGTCACACTGGAAGCACCTCCCTGCCCTATTACAATGTTTTTGCCGGGCTTTCAAAATCAAAAAGAATATATCCCAAGACCCTGAAAAAGGGCAATAGCATTCCAACTTAGTTTGCAAGTTAATAATGTTGCATGATTCCAAGCTTCTAAGTTTCAGTACACGATCTCCACCTCATTCATATTTAGGGACTTGATCTAGACAGAAGAAAAATAACAGGTTTCTGTTACTAGCCTGTGTCGTCTAAAAATGACGAGCCACTGGGTATTTAAGGTCAACTCTGCGCTCCAACATTCTGTTCTGCACCAGCTTAATAGTACTCCCGACATATTTAAAATTGCAGGGGCAAAAAAGGCAACATAACATATTGTTCCAACGACAATTCAACAATTTAGTGATAGATTTCTTCCTATTGCTCCCTGGGAGTTCAAACTTCTTCACTTGTACTGTACTTGCATGCCTTGCAATGCACGCTAAGAAAAAAGCCAGTTACCTTGGATAGTCTGCTACAAAAATCTTAGTAGGGGCTATGTACTAACATATCACAAAGCAGTGTTCTTTCTATATGTCACCTGTGAGGCTGATGATATAGCTGCACCAATGATATGATATGGTAACAGAATTCCCCTGTGCTTCTGAAGTGTACCATACAGCCATGTGGCACTTTATTGTATCTGCATTCTGCTTTTTTTGTGTCCAGAATGTAACAGTAACTCATGTCGGTTATGCATTCTAGCTTTCTCTTCGGCTTTGGTCAAAGTAGATTTAGAGTACCCTCGTGCCAGAAACCGTGATACTGTTCCTGAGCCACCTCATGTAATCCGCATCAAAGGAGTAATTACGCCTTATGCACAGGAGCTTCCCAAATGGAATACTCCTAATCAAACAATGGAGGTGCTGGCTTCTGGCATGTAGAACAGAATTCCCAGCAGTGTGCTTTTTCTAGAATTTGGGGGCAGATTTATGGAAAGTGGCGCTGCACCCTGCAGTGGCACTTTCCCTGCGCTCCTTTGCACCCCCCCTACTGCCACCATGTGTGCGCCGTATTTAAAATACATTGCACCATGGCGCAGGGTAGGGGACAGTAGTGTCATTTTTTATGATGCTTTTGATGTACTCTGCAGGGGTAGCACCAAAATATTGACGCTATTCCTGCAGAGTACATAGGGGCCCATTCTAAAGAATGGAAGACCCATTTTAATGCCTGCTCTAGAGCAGGCGTAAAAAGTCCCAAAATTAATGTCGCAAAAAAATCCCATTGATTTCCTTGCACCGTTTTACTGGCTCCCCTAATGAGGAAACGCCTCCTTTGCATAAATTATGCCTGGCGCAAGCATAATGTAGTGCAAAGGGTTAAAGAGTGCTGCAATGTATGCATTGCCCCACTCTGTAAATACGGCGCAGGGATTTTGGCCTCGTTGGGCCACATTAACATCAAAATAAATTACATTAATGTGACGCAAGGTGGCGCTAGGGGCCTATAAATATGCCCCTTAGTTTGTATATGGTCACCCCCTATGGAGACCCATAAATCTAAGAACGGTACACCCACAGCACTTATCTCAGTAGAGAAATGCAAATTCTGGGAGTTAATATTTAGCCTGTCAATATACTCTTCAGCCACTTCCCAAGTACCTTTCCATATTCAAAATAGGTTGTCAATGTGTCTTGACCCACAAAATTACAATACCCTTCCAAATGTCATTGTCCTCTGACCAGACCACGTGCTTCTCCCACCAGCCAGCAAGTAAATTTACATAGCTGGAGATGAAGTACATCCCGATCGCAGATCCCTATATTTGAATATATAGTTGGCCTGAAAAAAGGAAAATATTATTCACACAGAACCTTACAAATTACCAAAACATCATATTGTGTTCCATAATCTCAGTGGCCTTTCCTTCAGACAATACTCTACTGTTTGCACACCCTGTTCATGGTCAATTAAGTTATAGAAACTTTGTATGTCAAGGTCACAAACAAAAAGTTCTCCTTCCACTGTACATTTTCAACAATTTGCATAAAATTGACAAATGGAAACAAAAACCGATCCACATAGCTAGACATATTCTCCAAAAGACTGCCTTGTAATGATACCATAGGCCGGTCCAGTGGTTTCAGAGCATCTTTATGTATTTTTGGTAAGTGGTAGAATGCTGGATTTCTTGGATGTCCCAATTTAAGAAAATTAAATTCTTCATAATCTAATCTAATCATAATCTAAAGTTCCATGACTTGCCATTTGTCCAATCTGTCATACTACTCCTGCACAATGTTTTTGTATTGCTCCCTGCTGGAAGGTTGATAACATGTGAGATCTTCCAGTTGTCTCAGTGCCTCCTTTATGTATTGATCTCTGGTCTGGAGGATGATATTGCCCTATATATATATATATATAGTCTGTGAACAAGACTCCTTGGGGAGTTGAAACACGTTGGTGGTTGTTAGTTTGGCATCAATAAATAGGCACCATTGAAACTTCATGGAGTGCAGTGAATACTTTTGGTGAATTGTATTCTTCGAGATGGATCCTCTCCGTCACTAGCACCGGCAGTGGAGTGCACCACCCAGCAACCTTTAGACCATCCCTGTTTGAAGATATATATATATATATATATATATATATATATATATATATATATATTCACCTCAAAAACCAAAGGTTACAGGGACGTAATAATTAGGTTCTGAATTTACTTGTAGAAAACCATAGAAATTCAGCATATAGTAGGTATAGAGTGTCGCTGGTGTTGCATGGTGTTGCTGCTGTTGCATGGTGCTCCTTACTGGAGCTGCTCTCAACCTAACTTTGTGAACTACCCAAAGTTCTCCCTTTTGTTTTGCATAATTTATGCATCACTCTCACCCTGAAAGTGTGTTATTTTGACTCATACTGCGTACTCCCTTGTGTCTGGACAAAGCTAAACCTCTCTGATTGGATATAATGACATCTAAACACATGTCAAGGGTTGCTTTTGTTCATTCCAGGTTGATTTGGATAGTATTCTACCAGTCTAAAACTGTAATACTCTGCCTTGAGTTGTGAAAGGCTTTTGTCATTTTACAGCTCAGCCAGGATGGCACTGGGCCAATCCTATGCTTAAAAACTTTGCTGTCCAAATGGCAAAATAATTTGCCACTTTCTAGCTCAGTGTGCATGACACTGTGCCAATCCTATGCTTAAAAACTTTGCTAGAAAAACAGACATTTGAGGTGAGCAAATCTAGAGTGTCGCTGATGTTGCAGGCTGCTCCTTACTGGAGCTGCTCTCCACCTAAACTTGGGAACTACCCAGAGTTCTCTCTTTTGTTTTGCATATATACATATATATATAAAATTGCACATGTGCACACCGGGTTCCAAAATGCCAGGGGTGATCGTTAAGGTGCTCATGCCCAAGCGTTTAAATATACAACTCTGGTTCCCCACTTGTGAAGACTGAGAATGACACTCCAGGCAGTGTGTGTGCATTTATTCTCAGTAATCAGGCATCAGCAGACACCAATAAACCATCAACACATTTTGGCACCCCTTCCCTTTGTAGCTATTCCAACTTCATTATTCATTAGCTATTTAATAAACAATGGTAATAAAGAGACAAAATAGACTAATTGCAGTTTCAAAAAATCAAACACCTTTTTGAAATGGTATTTGCTGAAATACTTGATATCAGTAAAAAATTACAATTGTTTTTTTGGGCAAAGAGAAATCATGTCAAACATTATTTAATACCTGAAACCATAAAAATTAATAAAAACATAATCAAATCTTGGGCCACTTTTTTCGGCAAATCAAATCTAAAAGATTTCCTTGTGCCACTTTTTTCAGCACTTTAACACCCACTCAAGCAGGCCTTGAATGGGGGCATACCATTATTTATAATGGGCCCAAATGTACTCTACAGGAGTAGCACCAAAGTTTTTGTGCTACTCCTACAGAGTACATCAATGGCATAAAAAAATGACGCTATTGCCCCGTATCCTGCGCATTGGTGCGCAGTATTTTAAATATGGTGCACACATGGTGGCAATAGGGGGTGCTAACTGGTGCAAGGAAAGTGGCGCTGCACCCAGTGCAGTGTCACTTTCCTTAAATCTGCTCCTTGATATCTGAAACGGATTGTGAATGCTATTGGGCAAAATGAAATCATAGCAAATAATATATAATACATACAAGCCATACAAATTAATGACAACATAACTTTATGTTGTCATTACCCCCCCAGGGGACAAACAATATTTACAATTATAAACATAAAGGGGGTCATTCCAACCCTGGCGGTCAGTGTTAAAGCGGCGGCCAACCCGCCAACAGGCTGGCGGTCCAAAAAATGGAATTCTGACCCTGGCGGGAACCGCCAACACAGGCCGCCGCTTTAACACTCCGACCGCCACGGCGGCACAAACAAACAGCGCGGCGGTCACCGCCAACAGACAGGCGGCAGACAATGTACCGCCCACACTATCACAACTCACCAATCCGCCACCTTTTCCGGGGCGGGAGCCCCGCCGATAAAAACACGGCGGAAACAGACTACGAACGGGAAAACGCTCACCTATACACACTCCACGAGGACGGAGAACAGCATGGACCCCGAATTAAACATCCTACCAGCTCTTGTCTACCTGCTCATCTACCACGAGTACGAACGCCGGCACAGACGACAACAGTGAGTACTGCACCTACGACACAGGGGAGGGGGGAGGACGAAAGCTTACGTGCACACACATATGCGTCCCCCCACCCCCCAACTATCTACCCACCAATGCAGAGCACCAAGTCACAGTGACACCACCCAAACCCCCCGGAATAATCCAAACACATAATTAAAGTGAGAATCAAAATTTATGTATAAAAGAGGGTCATTGAAGTCATGGTAAAATAGCAATATGAATTTAAAAAAATCAAGTAAGAACCTTGCGGAACCGATAAACATAGGCAAAAAGTCCTGCACAGTCACTTAAATTTCCACTGTCCGTGGGCCAAAGTGTATCAACACATGGGCAAAGCCCACACAGGAGACCTGAGTCCGTTGGAGAGAACACTGCTGGGGCATCAGATGACAAAACTACAGGCACCTCAGGGGGGAGGGAAGGGGGGGCACCTCAGCCACATGAGTCCACGACGCCTGATCCACGAAGGGTCCACCATGCCCACTGTGCCATCCTGGGGAGTGCAAAGCCACAGTCTCACAAGTCTCTACAGTGGGTGGTCTGCCCACTGTGCCATCCTGGGGAGTGCAAAGCCACAGTCTCACAAGTCTCTACAGTGGGTGGTCTGCCCACTGTGCCATCCTGGGGAGTGCAAAGCCACAGTCTCACAAGTCTCTACAGTGGGTGGTCTGCCCACTCTGCCATCCTGGGGAGTGCAAAGCCACAGTCTCACAAGTCTCTACAGTGGGTGGTCTGCCCACTTTGCCATCCTGGGGAGTGCAGAGACACAGGCCATCAGTTGGATGACAGACTCCACAGGTAATGGAGGAGGCAGGGTGCCCCGAGTGCAGCGTGAACACTAGCTCGACACAGAACCGGCACTGTCAATGGGCCAGCGGTGCTTGACAGGAAGGGCCCAGCGGAGCGGTGCTTGAGACGGCGAGGCCCAGCGGAGCGGTGCTTGACAGGAAGGGCCCAGCGGAGCGGTGCTTGAGACGGCAGGGCCCAGCGGAGCGGTGCTTGAGACGGCGAGGCCCAGCGGAGCGGTGCTTGACAGGAAGGGCCCAGCGGAGCGGTGCTTGAGACGGCGAGGCCCAGCGGTGCGGTGCTTGACAGGAAGGGCCCAGCGGAGCGGTGCTTGAGACGGCGAGGCCCAGCGGAGCGGTGCTTGACAGGAAGGGACCAGCGGAGCGGTGCTTGAGACAGCAGGGCCCAGCGGAGCGGTGCTTGAGACGGCGGGGCCCAGCGGAGCGGTGCTTGAGACGGCGAGGCCCAGCGGAGCGGTGCTTGACAGGAAGGGCCCAGCGGAGCGGTGCTTGACAGGAAGGGCCCAGCGGAGCGGTGCTTGAGACGGCGAGGCCCAGCGGAGCGGTGCCTGACAGGAAGGGCCCAGCGGAGCGGTGCTTGAGACGGCGGGGCCCAGCGGAGCGGTGCTTGAGACGGCGGGGCCCAGCGGAGCGGTGCTTGAGACGGCGATGCCCAGCGGAGCGGTGCTTGACAGGAAGGGCCCAGCGGAGCGGTGCTTGACAGGAAGGGTCCAGCGGAGCGGTGCTTGAGACGGCGGGGCCCAGCGGAGCGGTGCTTGACAGGAAGGGCCCAGCGGAGCGGTGCTTGAGACGGCGAGGCCAAGCGGAGCGGTGCTTGACAGGAAGGGCCCATCGGAGCGGTGCTTGAGACGGCGGGGCCCAGCGGAGCGGTGCTTGACAGGAAGGGCCCAGCGGAGCGGTGCTTGAGACAGCGAGGCCCAGCGGAGCGGTGCTTGAGACGGCGAGGCCCAGCGGAGCGGTGCTTGAGACGGCGGGGCCCAGCGGAGCAGTTCCTCTCTGCCCGGCGGGGCCCTCTTCAGCTGTGCCTTTCTTCACGGCAGGGCCCTCTTCAGCGGTGCCTTTCTTCACGGCGGGGCCCTCTTCAGCGGTGCCTTTCTGCACGGCGGGCCCTCTTCAGCGGTGCCTTTCTTCATGGCGGGGCCCTCTTCAGCGGTGCCTTTCTGCCCACCGGGGCCCTCTTCAGCGGTGCCTTTCTTCACGGCGGGGCCCTCTTCAGCTGTGCCTTTCTGCCCGGCGGGGCCCTCTTCAGCGGTGCAGTTCCTCTCTGCCCGGCGGGGCCCTCTTCAGCTGTGCCTTTCTTCACGGCAGGGCCCTCTTCAGCGGTGCCTTTCTTCACGGCGGGGCCCTCTTCAGCGGTGCCTTTCTGCACGGCGGGCCCTCTTCAGCGGTGCCTTTCTTCATGGCGGGGCCCTCTTCAGCGGTGCCTTTCTGCCCACCGGGGCCCTCTTCAGCGGTGCCTTTCTTCACGGCGGGGCCCTCTTCAGCTGTGCCTTTCTGCCCGGCGGGGCCCTCTTCAGCGGTGCCTTTCTTCACGGCGGGGCCCTCTTCAGCAGTGCCTTTCTTCACGGCGGGGCCCTCTTCAGCGGTGCCTTTCTGCACGGCGGGGCCCTCTTCAGCGGTGCCTTTCTTCACGGCGGGGCCCTCTTCAGCGGTGCCTTTCTTCACAGCGGGGCCCTCTTCAGCGGTGCCTTTCTGCACGGCGGGGCCCTCTTCAGCGGTGCCTTTCTTCACGGCGGGGCCCTCTTCAGCGGTGCCTTTCTTCACGGCGGGGCCCTCTTCAGCGGTGCCTTTCTGCCCGGCGGGGCCCTCTTCAGCGGTGCCTTTCTTCACGGCGGGGCCCTCTTCAGCGGTGCCTTTCTGCCCGGCGGGGCCCTCTTCAGCGGTGCCTTTCTTCACGGTGGGGCCCTCTTCAGTGGTGCCTTTCTTCACGGCGGGGCCCTCTTCAGCAGTGCCTTTCTGCACGGCGGGGCCCTCTTCAGCGGTGCCTTTCTTCACGGCGGGGCCCTCTTCAGCGGTGCCTTTCTTCACGGCGGGGCCCTCTTCAGCTGTGCCTTTCGTCACGGCGGGCCCTCCTCAGCGGTGCCTTTCTGCACGGCGGGGCCCTCTTCAGCGGTGCCTTGCTGCCCGGCGGGGCCCTCTTCAGTGGTGCCTTGCTGCACGGCGGGGCCCTCTTCAGCGGTGCCTTTCTTCACGGCGGGGCCCTCTTCAGCGGTCCTTGTCCAGTCAATCAAGGGAGCCAGACCTGGCCAGGACTCCCTGCTTAGTCGCCCTCCGACCGTGCAGTTGACGGAGTCCTGGGCCCGTGGGTGTCCTCCCTCACACCCGGGATGGGGCTTGTGGGGCCCTCCTGGTCCGAGCCCCTGTTGGCTGTCTTCTCCGCCCTGCTGCCCTTGCCCTCCTTCGATGAGGCTCTCTGGCCCTTGCCTCCCCTGGATGTTGTGGCAGGTGACGGCCCAGGACTTTGCTCCTTGGGGGCAGCCGTGTCAGCCTTCTCGCGGCGGCCCTTCTGTTTACGAGTTCTCTTTCCAGGGGGTGGGCTGGCTGTCCCCTTGCTGCTGGCCGATGTATCTGTGCTGGGAAAGGGTGGACTCCAAAACCCGTGCACAATGCTGACACTTGAAGCAGGGCTGGTGGTGGCTGAGGTGCTCTTGGGACTCTTAGCAGATGGAGGGGGTGGGTCAGGTGGGGCAAAGAGGTTAAGTTTGGAGAGGTAAAGTTTTTTAGGACCAATGTAAAGGGTAGGTGTAGTGGGTATGGAAGTGGAGGAAGAGGATGTGGTTGTAGGAGAGTCAGGTGTGCTGTCTTTGGGTGCAGGTGCTTGTGACGGAGGCTGTCGTGAGGTGGATGGCTGTTGGGTGGGTGGCTGCCTGCGTTTGTGTCTTGGAAGAGGGGGTGACAGACACATTGGGAGAGGACACAGGGGACGTGTAAATGGCAGTGGGGGTGGTGACTGCACGTGTGCGGACTGTACTGGAGGGTGTGCTGGTGATGGAAGTACTGGCTGATGGTGGTGTGCATGCAGGTGTGAGTGGAGACGTCACAGGGAGGGAGGAGGGAGACGAGGAGGAGGGGGACACAGGGGTGGTAGTGACTGTTGGCATGTCTGCATCTGGGTGTTGCTTGGGTGAATGCTTGTGTGATCTGTGGTGCTTATGTCTGGATGAGCTGCCCTTGGGTGTTGAGGTGTGTGCAGGCTGGTCTGATGGTGTGGATGGGATAGGCTGAGGAACAGGAGACAGAGACAGGGTGGAGGCAGTCAGAAGAGGGAGGCTGGAAACAGGGACAATGGCTCCCGTCAGTGCTGAGGCCAGAGCAGTGAACGATCGTTGATGGGCAGTCTGACCCGAATGAATGCCCTCCAGGTACGCATTGCTCCGATGCACCTCCCTCTCTACCCCCTGGATGGCATTCAAAAGGGTAGACTGCCCAACATTGATGGTCTGTAGGAGGTCAATGACCTCCTCACTGAGGGCAGCAGGGGTAACAGGGGCAGGGCCTGAGGTGCCTGGGGCGAAGGAGATGCCCGCCTTCTTGGGCGAGCGGGCAAGGAGCGAAGGATGAGGGGCTGCTGGGAGGGCGGAGCTGGTGCGCTGGGTGGCGGCTGTACCTGTAGAGGCGGGGGGCCCGGATGTTGCCGCCACCGCTAGGAAGCTCCCTTCCGAGGACGTGTCGGTGTCGCTGGTGTCACCACGGGTCCCCGTTGTGGTGCTCCCCTCGCCCTCCGTATCACTGGTGACCTCGGTGTCTGTACCATGGCCCACCGGGGCCTTGTGACTTGCAGCTCCCTTGTGCTCCGATGCCAATTCTCCTCCGCCTGATGATGCTAATGCACACATGCACAAGAAGATAAAAAAAAGGGTGGGGGAGAAATAAAAACAGGTTGAGTGCATGCATTGCCAACACCGTTGGCGGAGAGGACAGACACAGGAGCCTCATGCACTACGCCGCGCAACCGGGGTACACTACTCAGTACTTGTGACTAGGCCAACAGGTCTATGGACAACAAATGCGCACATGGGTGATGCTGGACCATGGATTGCTGTACTTGGCACCCTACAGAGGTGGGGGGCGGGGGCACAGGGCCATGCCTAAAGGAGGGGACTACACTACAGAAAGCGCCCTGGCCTAATGTCACCCACAGCCCTCCTCCCCCACCCAGACGCCTCCACTGCGTGTAAAGATAGCAGAATGTGCTGGTACTCACCCCCTTGTGTCTGCTGTGATGTCCTCACGCGCCCATCCAAATCGGGGTAGGCCACCACCAGAATCCTGGACATCAGGGGGGTCAAGGTACGACTGGCACCCCTCCTACGTTGGGAGGCCATCCCCAGCAGTGACTCTGCGGTCTTCCTGGTCCCGCGGCGGATGTCCTCCCACCTCTTTCGGCAGTGGGTGCCCCGTCTGTTGTGGACCCCCAGGTCCCGGACTTCCTTGGCGATGGCACGCCAAATGTCGACTTTCTGATGGGCACTGACCTATTTGACATGTACAGGGTGGGAAAGAAAATTTCAACATTTTCTGCATGTTAGATTTGATTGCCCCCCCCTCCCCAACCCTGCCATGTGGCACATGCTCTCATCTGTCGTGCCTTGCACTCCTCATTCGCTCCCCACCCCACCATCTTACATCCACCATACACAACCCAGGCATAGCCCATTCAACGTGCACCCAGTGGACTTACCTGTTGGTCTGGAGGACCGTAGAGTAGCGCATACTGGGGCAGGACCCCATCCACAAGTTTCTCCAACTCTTCTCAAGTGAAGGCAGGGGCCCTTTCCCCAGTCGCAGCAGCCATTGTATCTTCCAGACCGAGGTCACAGCAGCACTTGCAGTATAGGTCCTCTCCTGTGGAGGATCAGGTCTCGAGTGATTAATCAGATAGAAAATGGCGGTCACGCCCGCGGCGGTGCGTACCGCGGCGGTGCGTACCGCGGCCGCCGGTGCACATCGTCATTGGCTCCTGAGACCCATAGGGTTCAATGTTAACCAATGCTGCTTTGCGCCGCGGTCTTCGACCGCCTACCGCCACAGTGTGCCACGCCAGCGCAGTGACCTCACATCCCACTGTCACACTTCACAGGTCAGGCAGCCGCCAATTCAAGGGCCCCCATATCTTAATTTCTACTGCGTCACACAGGCCTAGGCCTTGCATTGCCACTCATACAAGCCTTTCAATGCATAGCGATTCGTGTACTGTGCAAGCTGTGTGAACGAACCTGTGGGTTGCTTGACTCTGTGCTCTATGTTGTCCTTCCTAGGCACCGTCCGCTGGGACTTGCGAGGAGAAGGATGAATCCTCCCGTGTACCGACCGCTGGTGGACCTGTCGACAATGGAAGAACGATATATTATACTTCGATACCGACTTGACCGAGCCACTATACATGAACTATGTGCCCAGCTGGAGCCAGACCTGATGTCCCCTATCCGCCAACCCACAGGGATTCCCCCTCTGGTGCAGGTTCTGTCAGTACTCCATTTTTTGGCAAGTGGGTCTTTTCAGACAACAGTGGCCATGTCATCAGGGATGTCTCAGCCTATGTTTTCTAAGGTTTTGTCCAGAGTGTTGTCTGCCCTGATGAAATACATGCGGAGATACATTGGCCCGTATTTATACTTTTTGACGCTAAACTGCGGTAACGCAGTTTAGCGTCAAAAAATTTTGCGCCGGCTAACGCCATTCTGAAGCACCATGCAGGCGCCGTATTTATTGAATGGCGTTAGCCGGCGCAAGCAGACCGGCGCTGCCTGGTGTGCGTGGAAAAAAACCACGTACACCAGGCAGCGCCGGCGTTGGGAAAAATGGCGCTAGGGCGTCTTAAAAATGGTGCAAGTCAGGTTGACGCAAAAAATCGCCTCCACCCGATTTGCGCCATTTTTAACGACGCCCAGACGACATTTACATGACTCCTGTCTTAGTAAAGACAGGAGTCATGCCCCCTTGTCCAATGGCCATGCCCAGGGGACTTATGTCCCCTGGGCATGGTCATTGGGCATTGTGGCATGTAGGGGGGCACAAATCAGGCCCCCCTATGCCAAAAAAAATATATAAAAAAAAAAAAAAATGTATACTTACCTGAACTTACCTGAATGTCCCTGGGGTGGGTCCCTCCATCCTTGGGTGTCCTCCTGGGGTGTCCTCCTGGGCAAGGGTGGCAGGGGGGGTCCCTGGGGGCATGGGAGGGCAGCTGTGGGCTCATTTTGAGCCCACAGGTCCCTTAACGACTGCCCTGACCCAGGCGTTAAAAAGAGGCGCAAATGCAGGGTTTTTTGACCCGACCACTCCCGGACGTGATTTTTGCCCGGGAGTATAAATACGATGCATTTGCGTCGCAGACATTTTTTTGGACGGGAACGCCTACCTTGCATCTCATTAACGCAAGGAAGGCGTTCACGCAAAAAAATGACGCTCTTTACTCCTACTTTGGCGCTAGACACGTCTAACGCCAAAGTATAAATATGGCGTTAGTTTTGCGCCGAATTTGCGTCGAAAAAACGACGCTAATTCGGCGCAAACGGAGTATAAATATGCCCCATTGTTTTCCCTGAGGAGGGTGATTTGGCCACTGTGAAGGGTGATTTCTATGCCCTTGGACATATCCCCAACATCATTGGTGCCATTGATGGGACCCATGTGGCTTTAGTACCCCCAAAAGACGATGAGCAGGTGTACAGAAATAGAAAAAATTACCATTCGATGAATGTCCAGGTGGTCTGTTTGGCTGACCAGTACATCTCCCATCTAAATGCAAAGTTCCCGGGGTCAGTGCATGATGCGTATGTCATGCGAAATAGCAGCATCCCTTATGTGATGGAACAGCTACAGAGACACCGTGTGTGGCTAATAGGTGACTCTGGTTACCCCAACCTGCCTTGGCTATTGACCCCAGTGAGGAATCTCCGGACCAGGGCAGAGGAACGCTACAATGAGGCACATGGCCGAACTAGGAGGATTATAGAACGGACCTTCGGGGTCCTGAAGGCCAGGTTTAGGTGCCTCCATATGACTGGTGGATCCCTAACGTACTCACCAAAGAAGGTGTGCCAGATCATCGTGGCCTGCTGTATGCTTCACAACCTGGCTTTGTGACGCCAGGTGCCTTTCCTGCAGGAGGATGGTCCAGATGGTGGTGTTGTAGCAGCTGTGGAGCCTGTGGAGGGTGAAGAGGAGGAAGACGACGGGGACGTACACGGACAACAGGGACACAGTTATACAACAGTATTTTCAGTAGCACACAGGTAAGAATCACCCACGCCATTTTACATTTACTTCTGGCCTCCTGCATCTCTACTTTCTGTGTTTCCCCCCAGTTCCTTTTCACTGATTTTTGACTTTCCCTTCCCTTTTCAGAGCTGTATGACCCACAGCGTGACCTCTGCTTTGTTTGCCCATGGACTAATGCTTATTGACACTGGTATGTTGTCATCACAATGTAAGTGAACATTATTGCACCGTTATGTGTAATACATTTGTAAAGAATACAAGCAGACTCCTGACATTTGAAGTGCAATTGGTGATTTATTTAAAGTGCTGCGTATAGGTCCATGATAGTAAAACAGTGATGGGTGGGGGTGGAGTAATGTCCATGGCAGAGTCCAGTTCTCAGTAGCACAGGTGCATTGTCCATATGCCTGTGGAAGGATGGAGCAGGGGCAGTTCAAGGTTGGACAGGGTGACAATGTGGGACAGTGGGATGACATCAGGGGGTATCTTCTGCTGGCGGGGGTCTTGGCATCCTACTCTGTCTTCTTGTGTGATCTCAGGTTCCGCTTGCGGGGTGGTTGATCTTCAGCAGGAGGTGGGGTTCTGGTGGCCTGTCGTGGTGTGGGGGCCTCCTGTCCACTAGCGCCGGCGGAGGTGGTAGGCTGTTCGTCGTCCGGGCTGGTGACAGGGGCCCTTTGGGGTGCCACATGGTCCCGCAATGTGGTGACTATCTGGTTGAGGGCCAGGACGATGGTCCCCATTGCGGTACCGATGGTCCTGAGTTCGTCTCTGAACCCCATGTACCGTTCTTCCTGCTGTGCCTGGATCTCCTGGAACCTGGCCAGTACCGTCGCCATCGTCTCCTGGGAGTGGTGGTATGCTCCCATGATGGTGGTGAGGGCCTCTTGGAGAGTGGGTTCCCTGGGCCGGTCAACCCCCTCTCGCACAGCAGCCCTCCCAGTTGCCCTGTTTCCCCGGGCCTCTGTCCCCTGGACGGTGTGCCCACTACCACTGCCCCCAGGTCCCTGTTGTTGTTGGGGTGGTGGGTCAGCCTGGGTGCCCTGTAGTGGCGGACACACCGCTGATTGACGCGTCCGCGAGACAGAGGCATGGGCCCGCTGGGTGGGAGCTGTGCTGGTATTCCCAGAGGGGGTTGGGTCTGCTGTGGCCAGTGTCTGTGTGTGGGGAACCGACTGTCCAGAGGTCCCCGATGGTCCGGGCTGGTCATCAGGTTCTAGGTCGACAGAGCTGCTGTCATCACTGGGGGCCTGTTCTGGGGGAGGGATGGACAAATCTGGGCCCTCCTGGCCGGTGTGTTGGCGTTCGGGCCCTGCAGGGGTAAAAGAGTATGGTTATTGCTTCTGTGTGTGCCATGGCGTGTGATTTGTGGGTGCCCTTGTCCCCCAGTGCTGGCATTCCCTTGTGGGAGGAGTTGTGAGGGTGGTTTGTGAGGGGGGATGGGTATGTGCAGTGGTCATGCTTAGGTGAGGGGTGTCCATGGTTTGTGGTGGCATTCAGGGATTGGGGTTGTGTTGGGTGGGTTGTGCTGGTGAGACATTGGCAGGGAGGATGTGTGCTGGGGGGTTGGGGGTGAGGGCGGGGGTGTGGGTTGGCATGCTGGTGGGTGGGGGGGGTGAAGTAGTTGAGATTAGACTTAACAGAGTCCATTCCTCCACCTACTCCAGCGAGGCCCTCAGGATGGAGGATGTTCAAGACCTCTTGCTCCCATGCTGTGAATTCGGGTGGAGTGGGTGGGGGTCCGCCGCCAGTCTTCTGCACAGCGATGTTGTGTCTTGACACCATCGACCGCACCTTCCCCCGTAGGTCGTTCCAGCGCTTTCGGATGTCTTCCCGGTTTCTGGGATGCTGTCCCACAGCGTTGACCCTGTCGAGGATCCTTTGCCATAGCTCCGCCTTCCTAGCTATTGTGGTGTGCTGCACCTGTGTGCCGAATAGCTGGGGCTCTACCCTTATTATTTCCTCCACCATGACCCTGAGTTCTTGGTCCGAGAACCTGGGGTGTCTTTGGGGTGCCATGGGGTGGTGTGGGGTGGTGTTTGTGGTGATGAGTGTGGTGTGTGTGGTGGTGTGTGGTGTTTTGTGCGTGGATGTAGTGTGGGTGATGATGTTGTGTTCCTGTGTGTGTTGGGTTTGTCGATAGCTGTGCTCTCTCTCTCTCTCTCTCGCCTTCTCTCCGAAATTCTAGTAGTGGGGGTTTGTGGGTGATGTGGGTGTGTGTTTTATAGTTGATTGGATGTGTGGGAGTGGTGTATGTATGTGTATCAGGTGTGTGTATTTGGAATTGTCCAATGTGGCTGTGTTTTGTAAAGGTGTGTGTATTTTGAGCGCGGCGGTGTGTACCGCCAATGGAATACCGCGGATAAAAGACCGCTGCTTGGATTCGTGGGTCGTAATGGCATGGGCGTGTTTGTGTTGGCGTGACGGTGGAGGTTTGGCCATCTCCAGTTTATCGCTGACCGCTGATGAGGCGGCCTTCCGTGGATGTCGGGTTTTTGGCGGTTTGGCAGTTGTGGGTCAGAATGCCCGTGGCGGTTTACCGCGGCCGCGGCGGTAGAATGGCGTACTTCTGACCGGCGGTAAGAGCCTTTTACCGCCGAGGTCAGAATGACCCCCAAAATATGGTTTAGCAAAAATCCCATGATACTATCATATCAATAACTCAGTACCAGTCCTCTTTTAATCAATTGATATTTCTAAATGTCTAATAGACACAGTGGACTGACTTTCCTTGTTCCCTGTTTCGTCCACCACTGTCTTATAAAATGAAATTTCTTCACATCAATGTGTTGTGCTGACTATTCTTTACTCCAACTGCATTCCTAAAAATATAAAATAATTAGAAAGCTTAAGTAATGTGGTCTCATCATTCTAATAACATTACATAGGTTGAAACAGCAGCATTACAAGTGTGTGTTTATTTCCTCATCAAAGCTGAGCCTTGAGGTGCCTTGGTATCAATTAGCAAAATATGCCTGGACTCTAACCTCTTCAGCATTTTCTCTTTGTCTCCTTCTCTGACTGTCTTGGGTATACAATCAATTACACCGAATGTAAGTTTATAAGAATCTCCATTATGGAAATTCTTAAATTGGCGTGCTATTGTATAACTCTTATCTTGGTTTTTAATCACCTACAGATGTTGTAAAATATGTTTATGTGCAGGTAATATGCTACTACCTACGTGCGTTTGTGGACATGGGGAAAAGAGGGCATAAACTGCAAAATCTCTCTGCATGTTTAATCTTGACCATCTCTTTAAAAATCGCAATTATCTTTATTATATTAATCCCATTACTGCAGGCTTTACACTTGCTACATTTTATTAATCATATCCGAGGTTTCAGCCAATGGTCTTTATTTGATTTCACATCATTGCTGACTTATTTATTTCCCATTGGCACTGCCTTTCTGTAAGTGATTTGTGGTTTCCTTCCCACTTCCCTATTGATACTCAGATCACTACAACTAAGATGCCAATGTATCTGGAAGGCTCTTCCTAATTGGTCTTGATGGCTATTGTATGTTTTGATAAACCTACAGATCTCTTCCTTATTCGTTCTTTACTTTTCTGTATAGCCTTGCTTTTAAATAAAACATTTCTGTTGTGCTTGTTACTATCCTTCTTTTTGCTGGATTTTAGAATACTTTCAGAATACCCTCTTGCTCTAAATCTGCTCGTCATTTCTATGTGTGATTTGTCAAAATGTGCTTCTGAACTACATATGTGCTCCATATGGTAAACGATTGTTCAACGTTGTGGGATGAAAAACATTTTTACTGTGTAATACCATGTTCTCTGCTGTACTCTTTCTGTATACTGTTGTGGTGAGTTTGGAATTTCTGACTTCTAGTCCAACACTCATATATATATATAAATGTATGTGTGTGTGTTACCTACTCGCGGTCACCAGTAGGTAGTTATATTTAGGACCATGTTTCCATAGAAAAATCATTTTTTGACTTGCCTATATCTTGAGTACCATTTGACAAACCTTCACGAAATTTTCCCAAAAAGTGTGCCCATGATTCTTTTTGTGCATGGGAAGTTTCAGGAGGATCCATCAAGTGGGGGCTGAGAAAAAGGGGAGGGGTAAAAAAACCTGCATTTCCCAAGTTAAGTCAAATAGTAGTTTTGAACATGACCACAGCCCGAACCACACAAATTATCATGGCACAATATCAAGAATGCTGTGATTAGCTGGATACAATCTGACCAGAAAGTTGCAACCACAATTTTAGGTAACAGGACACGCCCCCCAAGGCTGAAAAATAAAATGAAAAATGTAATAAGGGGTCTGAGTAGAGGTCGCCTGACCCAGAGCTGTGATATGGGGTCTTTGAGGGTCAAGTTATGACCTTCCAAAAAAAATTTGTTCATGCCGTGCAATATTCGCTAATATGTCGCAATGTTCAGGGCGCCCTCCTGGTGTAACTTTGTGACAAATTTGCAAATAAGACCAAGAAATGTTTTTTTTTTAAAAACATTCTCAGATTCAGTTGTACAGTGAATTATTCACTAATAGAAACATTCAGACACTCATGCATCCACTGACAGATCCACTCAGACACTTACACACCCACTCACAGTTCCACTCAGACCCTCATGCACCCACTAACGGACCCACTCAGACACTTATGCACCCACTCACAGATCCACTCAGACCCACTCAGACCATGAAGTACCCATTTACAGACTCACTAGACACTTCCACTCCCACTCCCACTCACAGACCCTCTCGGACACTGACACATCCACTCACGGACCCACTCAGACACCAACACTCTCACTCACAGACCCACTCAGTCCATCACAAGTCCACTCACAGAACTGCTCAGTCCCTCATGCACTCACTCTCACCCTCAGAGACACCCTGTCACACCTATTCTTACACCCAGAGAGACAGACCCTTTAGCCATGAAAGGTTTAAGGTTGGGTGGATATGGGTGTGGCTGAAGGGCCTGGCCACACCACGCATGGCCGAAGGCTGTGCACAGCACGGGGTTGGTGTCTATTGGGCATTGGCCGCAGGCCCTGCGGCAAACCCCCAAGCGTACTACCAAGGGCCATTTGGTTAACATATAGGCCCTCATTACAACCCTGGCAGTCGGTAATAATGTGGCAGTAATACCGCCAACAGGCTGGCGGTAATTGCCGCCAAATTATAACCATGGTGGTGATATCTCCCATAGACAGCCAATGTACCACACCGACCGCCAGGGCGAAAACAAAAGTCACCACGGCGGTAGCCACCTACAGCCAGACAGAAGCCAAAGTTCTACCCACCATATTATGACACACGGTTCCACCACCTTTTCCGGGGCGGTACCAATGGCATCAAAAGTCTGACGGAAACACATCACAGAAGAGGAAGGATTCACCATTGGAGACACAGGGAAGAACCACGCCGCCGTGGAACCTGAACTGCAAGTCTTTCCGATGATCTTCTACATTATGCTCCACCTGGAACACCAATGTTGGCGAAGACGATGACGGTGAGTACAGACGCTTAGCACACAAGGGAGGGAGGAAAACAACAGTGATGCACACACGCACCACACACACCCGACATACACACGCCATACACACAACCATATGCATTACAAAAGCAATTTGACCACGAAAATCTGCAGAATAATGCAAAGGCAACAGGAATTTACGGAAATGATTGTAATCAGTCCAACAATAAAATGAAAAATCCAATTTGGCCATGAAACAGATCTATACATGTGTATAACAAAGGGACACTGCCCAGTTCATACTTCACAGGGCCCACATGGCCACAGGCCACAGTCCAAGGCACCACTCAAATCCTGCACCAATCCAGAAAGAACACTGCAGGGGCATCAGTTTTCAAATAGGCAGGCACCTCGGGGGCACCACTGCAGGATGCGGGAACATGGACACTGGTTCTGGAGGGGGCAACATGCCCATTGCTCTTTGTCCTGGGGAGTGCAAGGGCACAGTCTCTAAACTGGGTGTCTTCCCACTGGTTCTGGAGGGGGCAACATGCCCATTGCTCCATTGCTCTTTGTCCTGGGGAGTGCAAGGCCACAGTCTCTCAAGTGGGTGAATACCCCACTGGTTCTGGAAAGGGCAACATGCCCATTGCTCCTTGTCCTGGGGAGTGCAAGGCCAGAGTCTCTCAAGTGGGTGTCTTGCCCACTGGTTCTGGTAGGGGCAGGACGCACAGCAGCCCTGGGTGTTGGACGACATGGCATCCACCGCAGTGACGGCTGCACTGTGGTGGTGGTTGTGGGAGGCTTCTACTCAGCCTCTGCACCCTCCGATGGCTGCACTGTGGTGGTGGTTGTGGGAGGCTCCCGCTTAGCCCCTGCATCCTCTGATGGCTGTACAACCACGGCTGGCTGTGGGGGACCTGTGGCAGCTGGTGGTGGTGGCAGTGTTTGGCTGTCAGCTTCCGCTGACGTAGATTGCCTCCTCTCCTCCTGCTCATGGGTCGGGGATCCCTTACCCTTCCTGGCACTTGTGGATGGGCTCTCCCCCACTCTGCTTGGTGGTGCAAGTTCCTTCTCCTTCTTAGCAGCTGGTGCAGGCTCCTTCCCCTTATTTGCAGCTTCTGAAGCCTCCTTCCCCTTATTTGCAGCTTGTGCAGGCTCCTTCCCTTTCTTTGCAGCTGCTGCAGGCTCCTTCCCCTTCAGTATTGTTGGCTTGGAATCCTTTCCACCACGAGAAGGTGGTGCTACCACTGGGCCCGTGGACTGTTTGACTAAGGTGTTTGGCTGTGTCCTTGCTACCCTGCCCATACGTGCAGGATGGGGGGAGGGAAGAGGTCAATCTGAGACAGGAAAAGCTTTTTAGGGATGTTGGGGTGGGAAGAGGGAGGAGTAATGGGAGTGGAGGATGAGGAAGTGGTTGTTGGAGGTGTTTGTCTGCTGGATTTGGGCGCAGTTGCATGGGCTGTATGCTGTTGTGAGGTTGATGGCTGTTGGGTGTCTGAGTGCTTGCATTTGTGCACTTTAGGAGGGGGGGACAGACACAGTGGGAGAGGACACAGGGGACGTGTGCATGGATGTTGTGGAGGTGTGTGCCAGTGAGGTGTGTGTACTGCTTGGTGTGGTGATGATGCTGGCAGTGGATATTGATGTAGTGCATGCAGGTGTGAGTGTAGATGCAACTGGGTGGGAAGTGGAGGAGGAGGAAGGGGGGAGACAGTGGAGATAGTGGACGTTGTTGTGTCTGCAACTGAATGGTGTTTGTGAGTGCCTGTGGGATGAAGTGTGGTGCTTGTGTTTGCCTGTGACACTCTTGGGTGTTGTCGTGCGTGCATGGTCGTCTGTCTGTGTGCCTGGGATGGGTTGGGGTAGAGGAGAATGTGACTGGGAAGTGTAAGTTGGAGGGGGGATGGTTGAAACAGGGACAATGGCTACCGTCAGAGAGGAGGCCAGAGCCTGAATTGATCTCTGTTGGGCTGCCAATCCACAGTGAATGCCCTCCAGGAATGCATTTGATTGCTGCACCAGCCCCTGGATGGCATTCACAATGGTTGTTTGCACTACAGAGATGGATGTCAGGAGGTCAATAGCCTCCTCACTCAGGGCAGCAGGGCTCACTGGGGCAGGGCCTGAGGTGCCTAGAGCGAAGGAGATGCCCATCCTCCTGGGTGAGCGGACACGGGCAAATCGCTGAGGGGCTAATGGGAGGGCAGTGCTGGTACGAGGGTGGTGGCTGTACCTGCAGCTGGGGTGGTCACAAAGGTGTCTGCCACCACCAAGGAGCCTCCATCAGAGGAGGTATCAGAGTCTGTATTGTCCCAACCAGTCTCCGCCGTGGTGCTTCCCTTGCCCTCCGTCCCACTGGTGCCTCAGCGTCAGTGGACTCTGCCTCCAGGGTCCTGCGGGATTCAGCTCCCTCTGTTTCTGGTGCCTCTGCTCCTCCACCAGATGATGCTAATGCACATAAGGACAGAATGACAAAACAAGAAAGGCGGGGAGAGACAAAGGATACACTGGGTCAATGACTGCACCAAAACCACTGTTGGGGTACATAGCACTCTCACACACAGGGAACAGGCCTACACACTATGCATGGCACTACCAGTGAAATGGCTAGTCACCAAGAAAGGAGGAGGGGCACATACTGCCAATCGCAGCACACCTGGGACCCACGCAGTCCTGCCCAGGAGTGAATATTAACAAGCTAGGTAAGCAATATTTCACATTCAAACCCTTAGCCTCCAGAGGACCTATGCTGCTATGTCTGGCCTGGCATAGGTGCACCCAATGATACACAACCACAACCCGGATACCACTCCACCAGCCGTACGTTGTAATGATAGCCACTGTATTCACCCCCTTGTGGCTGCTGTGATGCCCTCAATCGCCCATCCAGCTCAGGGTAGGACAATGACAGTATGTCGGCTATCAGGGGGGTCAGGGTCCAACGGGCACCCCTTCCTCGTTTGGAGGCCATCTCCAGCTAGGCCTCCGTGGTCTTCCATGCCCAGTGCCTCAGGTCCTCCCACCGTTTCCGACAGTGGGTGCTCCGCCTGCCATAGAGCCCCAGGGTACGCACCTCCTTGGCGATGGCATGCCATATTCCCTTTTTTTGATAGGCGCTGACCTGTAGAGGCAATACAGACAGGAGAATACCATTAGAAAAACAGTCCAGCCTGTCACACAAATGGCCCACCATACCCGTTTGCATCACCACTGGCACACACATAGCCCAGCTCACAACATGTACACCGCCAAGAGGACATCCATCCACCCCCTTACATGAGGCCTTCACACACAACTCCAAGCATTCATGCCACATGCATTGTGCACAAGGTGTACTCACCTGTTGGTCTGCAGGTCCATACAGCAGTCCGTACTGGGATAGAACCCCATCCACCAGTCGCTCCAACTCCTCCAAAGTGAAGGCTGGGGTCCTTTCCCTGGTCACAGGGGCCATGGTAGGCTCCAGACACATGTCACAGCAGCACATGCAGTGTAGGTCCTCTCCTATGGAAGGTCAGAAAACAAGTGAGGAATCTGATAGAAAATGGTGGTCAGGACCGCTGCAGTGCATATGGTCTTCTCCGGCGTAGATCACCATTGGCCACTGTACCCAATAGGGCCCAATATTAACCAATGAGGAATTGCACTGCAGTTCACGAACGCCTACCGCCATGGCGCACAACGTCAGCGGCATTAACTCACTTCCACCTGTCTTTACACACAGGACAGGCGGTCGCCATTTCAGGGGAGTGAACAGGCCTATTGATTACTGTTGCATTATAGGATCAATAGGCACATACTTCACAAATTACACTGTCCCATAACATGTTTGCACATTGTGGACTGCTGTTGTGGCTCCATTGTTCAGTTTGTGACAGCCTACTCACTCTTGTGTCCCTTAGATACCTACAACAGCGGATGAATAGGAGATGGAGACATACCCCCATGTACAGACCCCTGGTGGACCTGGCTGCAATGGAGGACAGGCAAATAATATTTACCTATAGACTGGACAGGGCCACAATCACAGAGCTGTGTGCTCAATTGGAGCCTGACCTGATATCTGCTATCCATCACCCCACTGGGATCCCCCCTCTTGTGAAAGTGCTTTCAGGTTCTCCATTTCCTGCAACTGGTTCTTTCCAAGTGACAGTGGGCTTGGCAGCAGGAATGTCACAGCCAATGTTCTCAAACGTGCTAATAAGAGTGTTGTCTGCCCTGATAAAACACATGTGCAGCTACATTGCATTCCCCCAAGTTGAAGATTTGGCCACTGTAAAGGCCGGATTCAATGCAATGGGACATATCCCCAATATAATTGTGGCGATTGACGGAACACATATTGCATTTGTGCCTCCCCCACCAGAATGAACAGGTGTTCAGGAATCGTAAGAGTTTCCTCCATGAATGTTCAGATGTTGTGCTTGGCAGACCAGTAAATCTCCCACATCAATGCCAAGTATCCAGGGTCAGTGCATGATGCCTTTGGCCTGAGGAATAGCAGCATCACAAATGTAATGTCCCAACTACAGAGGCACAGGGTGTGGCTAATAGGTGAGCCCTGGTTCCCACCCAGTATATGTTAGTGTATGCCTATGGTGTTGGCCATATAGGATAGTGTACGGCTAAATGTTGTCCCTCAATATTTACAGGTGACTCTTGTTAACCAAACCTATCATGGCTGCTGAACCCTGTGAGGAATGCCAGGACAAGGGCAGAAGAACGTTATAATGAGGCACATGGGCAAACCAGAAGGATCATTCAAAAGACCTTTGGCCTCCTGAAGGCCAGGTTCAGGTGCCTCCATCTAACAGGTGGATCCCTGGGCTGCTCACCCAAAAAGGTCTGCTAGATAGTAGTGGCATGCTGCATGTTACACAACCTGGCCCTCAGACGCCATGTACCTTTTCTGCAGGAGGAGGAGACTGGAGATGCCCCTGTGGCAGCAGTAGACCCTGAGGACAGTGAGGATGAGGAGGCAGTGGATGAGGATGTGGACAACAGAACATCTGTGATACATCCGTACTTCCAATGACACACAGGTGAGACAGTGCAACTTTACATTTCTATGATTATTGTTGTATTATATGTGGCATTGCTATGCTGGCATTACACACTTCTTTGCCCACTAACTGTTACCTCTGGATATTAATTTTGCAGATGTTGGTGATATCACACATTCTCCTGGTGTGATCACAACAGCCAGCTACAGGTTATTAATTCTATGCTCATTCTATGTACAGTTCATTTGCAATGGTTGTGGCTGTTTCAATTAATACAAATTAGCAATACATGAAATACTAGTAGGTGATTTATATCCAAGGGTGTTTATTGTAGTGCTAAAATATAGGGGGGAAAGTGCAATGGATTAGGGTGATGGTGGAGGAAAGTCGTGGGTACTGTTCCAGTTTGTTTGTAGCACAGGTGCATTGTCCCTGGGGACACAGGAAGGGGACCAATTACAGGTCAAGGTGGACAAGGTGAATGAGTGGGACACAAGGGGGACAATCAGGAGAGTCTCATTTCCTGGTAGTGGTCTTGGCAAGTGTCTCTGGCTTCTGTCTGGTTCGCAGTGGTTCGCAGGGAAAGGTTGCGGGGTGGTTCACCTTCTGTAGGGGGAGGGGTGCTGGTGGCCTGTTGGTCCTGTCCTTCTGGCCACTAGTGGCAGCGGAAGTGGAGGGCTGTTCAGATGACTGGCCAGTGGCAGGGGCCCACTGGTGTGACACTGCCTCCCTCATAATGTTGCCCATTTCTGCCAGAACCCCTGCTATGGAGATCAGGGTGTTGTTGATGGCCAGCATGTCCTCCCTGATCCCCTGATACTGTCCCTCCTGCAGCCGCCTGTTCTCCAGCACATTGCCTAGGATCTGGCCCATCGTGTCCTGGGAATGTTGGTAGGCTCATGGAGAGTCGGTTCCCTGGTCCTGTCCTCCCCCGGGCACACAGCAGTCCTCCCAGTGTCACTGTAGGCCTGTGCCTCTGTCCTTTGAATGGTGTGCCCATTGCCACTGGCCCAAGGTCCCTGATTTTCTTGGGTTTGAGGTGTGGACTGGAGTCCATGTACAGGTGGGCACACTGCTGATTGGTGTGTCCTGGGGACAGAGGTGTGGGTAGGCTGAGTGGGTGCTGTGGTGTTGGTTCCTGATGAGGGAGGCTCTGTGGTGGTCTGTGACTGGGCTTTGGTGACCGCCTGTCCAGTGGTCCCTGATGGGCCAGGTAGATCATCCAGACCCAGAAGTCCAGAGTTACTGTCATCACTGTGGGCCTCTTCTGTTGGGGGACTGGATACCGGTGGCACCTCCTCTCCAGTGACATTGGCTGGGGTACCTGTGGGGATGTAAATTATGTATTATGCTTCAGGTGTCTGACATTTGTACTTCTGTAGCTTCCCCTCTATGGTTGTTGTTCCCCTGCCAGCTTTTCCTTGTGTATGTTGGTATATTGTGGTTATGTTAGTTTCCCTATGCAGTGCATGCTTTGGAGATGAGTGTCCATGCAGGGCTGGGAGGAGTGTCTGTGCATTGGTACAGCATACAGACCTTGGCATTGGGATTAGTGTGGTTAGTGTGGTGTGATGGTGGAGTGTGTGGGATCGAGTAGACTGATGGGAGTGAGGGTGAGGGAGTGTGATGGCATGCAGGTATGGGGGGTGATAATTGTTAACAGTTGACTTACGAGTGTCCAGTCCTCCTTTAACTCCGGCCAGGCCCTCAGGATGCATGATTGCCAAGACTTACTCCTCCCATGTTGTTAGCTGTGGGGGAGGAGGTGGGGGTCCACCGCCAGTCCTCTGTACTGCAATCTGGTGTCTTGCTGAATGGAACGTACCTTCCCCCGTAGGTCGTTCCACCTCTTCCTGAAGTCGTCCCTTGTTCTTGGATGCTGTCCCACGGCATTGACCCTGTCCATGATTCTCCACAATAGCTCCATCTTCCTTGCTATTAATATCTGCTGCACCTGTGCTCCAAAGAGCTGTGGCTCTACCCTGACGATTTCCCCCACCATGACCCTTAACTCCTCCTCAGTGAAACAGGGGTGCCTTTGTAGTGCCATGGGTATTATGTGATATGTGTTGGTGAAGGTGTGTTGGGTAATGTGTTGAGGTGTGTGATGTGGAGTGCGTGAGGGGTGTATGGGTGTGAGTGGTGTGTGTCTAGTTGTCTCTGTGCTCTTCTTCTCAGTCTTGTGGTGGCAATAGTTGTTGGTAAAGGGTTATGGGTAATGTGGGTGGGTGTTTTATAGTGGTGTGGGTGTGTGGCTGTGGTGTGTGTATGAGTGTCAGGTGTGTGTTGTTTTGTATGTGGGTGTCCATTCTGTGTGTAGCGGTATGTACCGCCTATGGTTTACCACCACTGAATGTCCGCCGTGGTGATTTGTGGGTCATAATGTGATGGGCGTTGTTCTGTTGGCGTAATGGTTTGGTTTTTGGGACTGCCACTTTTGCACTAACCTTTGCTCTGGCGGATTTGTATATGTGGCTGTATTCTGTCGGATTGGTGTGTTTGTGTCATAATATGGTGAACAGATATTCGCCAGCGTGGTGGTAAGTTGGCGGCCGTCATCAGGGCGGTAAGCAGCATTTACGGCCAATGTCATAATGAGGGCCATAGTAATTAAAATTACTTTACATCACTGAAAAAAACAAAGGTTATAGGGAAGTTCTAGTTAGGTTCTGAATTTACTCCTACAAATCCAATTAACTATAACTCACGCCCTAAGGTAACTATAATTCGGGCCCTTGCCATGCACAGTTTTCTTATCAATAATTTTTATTGCAAATGTTTCAGTGATAATATCAAAGATGCCATTGAAGATGTCATCAAAGATATATGTGGAGTAATTAGCTGTGCATGGTGAAGCCAGTAGTTATATTTAGGACCAATTTTTCCACAGACAGAGAATTTTTTGTTTCGCCAATGACTTTGGCGCCATTTGACGACTCATCACAAAATTTTCAAAATGTATACTTCAGTTGGTTCAGCTGCTGTGTTGAAAGTTTTGGGAGTTCTGTCAAGTGGAGGCCAAGAAAAAGGGGAGGCCTCAAAACACTTTGTTCTCATTCTACGTCAATGGGATTTTTCAAATTTTGAACATAACTACAGCCTGAACCACTTAACAGAGTTACACCAAATTTGGTAGAAAGTTAGTTCTTTGTCCAGCTTTTTGTGATTGGTGTAAATCAGTTCAGTTGTTTTCAAGATGTTAAAGGTAAGAAAATATCAAATCAAATCAAATCATAAACATTTATAAAGCGCGCTACTCACCCGTGAGGGTCTCAAGGTGCTAGGGGGATGGGGTTACTGCTGCTCGAAGAGCCAGGTCTTGAGTTGCCTCCGGAATGCGAGGTGGTCCTGGGTGGTCCTGAGGTTGGTGGGGAGGGAATTCCATGTCTTGCCCGCCAGGTAGGTGAAGGATTTCCCACCTGCCGTGGTGCGGCGGATGCGAGGGACGGCGGCGAGAGCGAGGTTGGCGGAGCGAAGTTGACGGGTGGGTGTGTAGAAACTAAGGCGACGGTTGAGGTATTCGGGTCCCTTGTTGTAGAGGGCTTTGTGTGCGTGGGTGAGGAGTCGGAAGGTGATCCTTTTGTTGACGGGGAGCCAGTGCAGGTGTCTCAGGTGGGCGGAGATGTGGCTGTTGCGGGGTATGTCAAGGACAAGGCGGGCGGAGGCGTTTTGAATTCGCTGCAGACGTTTCTGGAGTTTAACGGTGGTTCCTGCGTATAAGGTGTTGCCGTAGTCAAGGCGGCTCGTGACGAGGGCGTGGGTCACGGTCTTTCTGGTGTCAGCGGGGATCCAACAGAAGATCTTTCGGAGCATGCAGAGGGTGAGGAAGCAGGAGGATGATACAGCGTTGACTTGTTTGGTCATGGTGAGAAGTAGGTCCAGGATGAATCCGAGGTTGCATGCGTGGTCTGAGGGGGTTGGTGCGGTGCCAAGGGCTGTGGGCCACCAGGAGTCGTCCCAGGGGGACTGGGTGTTTCCGAGGATGAGGACTTCCGTTTTGTCTGAGTTCAGTTTCAGACGGCTGAGTTTCATCCATTCTGCGACGTCTTTCATTCCATCTTGCAGGTTGGTCTTGGCGTTGGTGGGGTCCTTGGTGAGGGAAAGTATCAGCTGAGTGTCGTCTGCGTAGGAGGTGATGTTGATGTTGTGTTTGCGTACGATGTCGGCGAGGGGGCTCATGTAGACATTGAAGAGAGTCGGGCTGAGCGAGGAGCCTTGTGGGACGCCGCTGATGATCTCGGTGGGGTCTGAGCGGAAAGGTGGGAGGTAGACTCTTTGGGAGCGGTTGGAGAGGAAGGAAGTGATCCAGTCCAGGGCCTGTCCTTGGATCCCGGTGGAGTGGAGGCGGGATATTAGAGTTCGGTGGCAGACTGTGTCGAAGGCAGCCAAAAGGTCGAGGAGGATGAGGGCGACTGTTTCTCCATTGTCCATCAGAGTTCTGATGTCGTCAGTGACTGAGATGAGGGCGGTTTCTGTGCTGTGATTGGCTCGGAATTCGGACTGAGAGGGGTCGAGTAGGTTGTTGTCTTCAAGGAAGTTGGTAAGTTGCTTGTTGACGGTCTTCTCTATGACTTTGGCAGGGAAGGGGAGGAGCAAGATGGGGTGGAAGTTCTTCAGGTTGCTGTGGTCCGCCATAGGTTTCTTCAGTAGGGCGTTGACTTCTGCGTGTTTCCAGCTCTCGGGGAAGGTGGCGGAAGCAAAAGAGCTGTTGATGATGGTCTGGAGATGCGGGGCGATGATGTCGTCAGCCTTGTTGAAGATGAAGTGTGGGCAGGGGTCCGAGGGGGCACCGGAGTGAATGGAGTTCATGGTGGCTTTGGTCTCTTCCGTGTTGATGTGAGTCCAGGCGTTGAGGGTGATGGCTGGGGTTGTAGGTTCTGTGGTGGTTGGCTGGGTCTGGTGTCCGAAGCTGTCATGTAGGTCGGTGATCTTACGATGGAAGAAGGTGGCAAGGGAGTTGCAGAGGTCTTGTGAGGGCGTGATGGCGTTGGCGTTGGCGTTAGGGTTGGAGAGCTCTTTGACAATGTTGAAGAGTTCTTTGCTGTTGTGAGTGTTCTTGTCCAGTCTGTCTGTGAAGGAATTTCTTTTGGTGGCGCGGATCAGTTGGTGGTGTTCGCGGGTAGCGTTCTTGAGGGCAGACATGTTATCTGCGGTGTGGTCCTTGTGCCAGGCTTTCTCGAGGGTGCGGCAGTTTTTTTTAGATTCCTTGGGGGGGTCTGTGAACCAGAGAGGTTTTTTGGTGTTGGTCTGTCTTGGGAGGCGTCTGAGGGGAGCGAGGTTGTCTGTG
Source organism: Pleurodeles waltl (assembly GCF_031143425.1). Classification (NCBI taxonomy): domain Eukaryota; kingdom Metazoa; phylum Chordata; class Amphibia; order Caudata; family Salamandridae; genus Pleurodeles; species Pleurodeles waltl. Next base: position 322,115,751 of record NC_090437.1, read on the forward strand.
CAGTTGGTGATCCAATGCGTGAGGCTGAGGGCTGCGTCGTTAGGGTCGGTGGAACAGGAGGGTTGGTTGTCGCTGAGAGTGGAGAGAAGCTGTTCTGCGGGGATTTTGTTCCAATGTCGGCGTGGGATGGATTGTGTGCGGAGATGGCGAGTCTTGCGTCGGAAGGTGAAGTGGACACATCTGTGGTCGGTCCAGTGTATTACGGAGGAGTGGCTGAAGGATACGTGGTTGCTGGCGGAGAAGATGGGGTCGAGCGTGTGTCCGGCGATGTGGGTGGGGGTGTTCACCAGTTGCTTGAGACCGAGGTTGGCGAGGTTGTCGAGCAGGGCGGTGGTGTTGGGGTCGTTGTTCTGTTCCAGGTGGAAGTTGAGGTCACCGAGGAGGATGTGCGGGGAGATGAAGTCAGTGATAGAGTCGCTGAAGAGGGGGCGTGGTCCAGGGGGTCTGCAGATGAGAGTTCCTCTGAGGGTGGTCCTGGGGTCGGTGTGGATCTGGAAGTGCAGGTGTTCGGCGGCGAGGGGGTGTCTTCGGTGGAGGTGGTGACGTTGATGGAGTCCTTGAAGACGATGGCGATTCCTCCCCCTACTTGGTTGGTGTGGTCTCTCCTGGAGATCTTGTAGCCGTCGGGGATGGCTATGGCGATGTCGGGGGCCGAAGAGGCGTTCATCCAGGTCTCAGTGATGAAGGCGACGTCCAGTGCGGTGGAGTCCAGGAGATCCCATAGTTCAACGGCGTGCTTGTGCACGGAGCGTGCGTTGATCAGGATGCATTTGAGGTGGTTGTTGGCGCAATGGCTTGCGGACGGGGTGGTTTTGCGGTGGAAGGTGAGCTTGCAGGTGAGGCATGCGAAGGGTCCATGGGTGCGTTTAGGGTTGGCTTGAAAGCAGGTACTGGAGCGCCCCGGGTTGAGGGCGTGGAGGGTGTTGGGGTCGTAGCGGTGCTGTGGGGATTGGGAGTGCTGGGGGCCAGGGATTGCCATAAGAGGGAGGAGGGGTCAGCTGGGGGCGGGGGGCAGGAGGGGGGCGACGAATGGGAGTGGGGTGGGGCGGGGCGTGCAGGAGGTGGCGGCGGGAACGCGGAGGGTGGGGGGTCAGGTAGAGGGGAGGGGAGAAAAGATAGGGGAGGGGGGGTTACAGAGGTGGAGGGGAGATATCTAGGGATCTAGGGAATATAGATATCTAGGGATGCGGATCCTCTGCAAATCCCACAGTCGCTGTGTTGATATCTGATTGGCTGCCAACACTTCAGCAAGGAAGTGTTGCCAGCCCCACTGGAACTCAGCTTCTACAGAGCCCCATAATAATGTGAAAATAAGGGGCCAGGCTAGGGTCACCCTGAGCCCCTAACCTTGGTCTAGGGGTCCATCAGGGTTCCCACCAAGGCTAAAAAGTTTTTTTTTGTAAATGTTGGGTAATGTTGGGGAAGTCCGCGGATGTGGCCTTTCCCAACATTTAAAAATGTCCCACATTTAAAAATATCCCACCCTTTTATATTCTTTTTCACCAGGTGGGCCAGGTCTTGGCGGCGCTGAGTGACTGAAAGAGGACAGGGGTGCATGGGGCCCCCTCCTAGGACTTGTATTCGCACTGGGGCGGCTACCTCCCCAGGGCAATATCGGAGAAATATGTGGGGGCAGCTTGGCTCCCCCACAGGCAGGGAACCGCCACCTCTCCGGAGCTAGCAATGAAATGCATGTGGGGTGCATGCACAGCCACCCTGCAACCACAGAGAACGCCACCTCCCTGGGGCAATTTAATTGATTAATGGGGGTGCACAGCCTCCCCGCAGCCCCACGGACTACCACCTACCTGGGTTATGAAATTAAATAATGACCCCTGGCCCTGGGACCACCACCTCCCCAGGGCTATTTAAATGTTGTAGGGGGCTGCCCCTTTCATGGAGCCAATAATAGCCCTGGGGACTGCCATCCCCAAGGATTAGCTCCTGCTATGCCCTGGGGTGCCCACCCCAGGACATAGCTGTTTGCTCTGACTTGGCGGAAGCTTTGATAGCTCCTGCCAAGTCAAAGTAAACATTCTGCTTCCAGTGGACGAGAGCTGTCAAGCAGCTCTCGCCTGCTAGAAGCAGATGTTTCCTCTGTTTTCCTGGAAGCGGAGATGAGGGCAGGGAAACAGAGGAAACCACTGCTTTTGCAGACAGGGAGCTGCATGCTTAGAAGCTCTTTTTCTGCAAAAGCAATGCTGACTCCTGCAGGAGGTGGGGAGCTCTCTGAGACTGCAGGGGCCTTCAGGCTTCCCCCGCAGTCCCATTGCACACTGGGTGCCCTGCAAGAAGGTCTATGTGGATGTAGGAGTGGATGTGAGAGTGTCTGTTTGGGTGTACGAGTAGGTGTACCCACGTCTTGGCATACCCTTCCCACTTAGGGCAACTTTAGCAGCAGCGCCACCTTTCCGCCCTCCGCCGGCATAGCCATAGCCAGATTTCCACCATCCTGCTGGTGAAAATCCGTCTGTGGTCATAATCCGGCTGACGGCTGGTAGCCGCAGCAACGGTCTTTTTGGCAGCTGTGGCGGTAGGTGATTTTTACTTCCAATATCATAATGTGGGCCTATATCTTTTGAAAATTTTGTGAAGATTCATCAAACGCGCCAAAGTAATTTTGTTTTGTGATGTTGCTTTGTGCTCCCTAAGTGGCAGGGGTATGCCCAGATGTGGGTCCCTTGCTTGCTGCGCCACTGGATTCAAGCTAGCCTGGCTGATGAAGGGGGATACCCTGAAACCGGTCACATAATGCTTGTTTCCTGTCCAGGGAGGACCTGGCCTAGCAGTTGGGGCTGGACTGTTCCCATTGGGAACAGGGTCAAGACTGATTTGCATATGGCTGGGTCCAAACTGGGGTGACGTGGCGAGCAAAATAACCATGGATTAAACCCAGATCTGTGACTGGGGGTGGGTGTTTCAAAAGTTTTAACACTCTGTCCATCATTTTATTTTGTTTTGTGATGTTGCTCTGACACAAAGGCCCTCATTACAACATTGGCGGTAAAAGCTGCTTACCGCCGTGCCGAAGACCGCCAACACACTGCTGCGGCAGCGGAATTCCACCACGGTCATTATGACCCACAGCTCGGAATCCGCCAAAATTGAGACACCCACACAAGTCCGCCACACCAAGGGTCAGTGATAAACTGGCGATAACAAAACCTCCACCGTCACGCCAACAGAAATACGCCCACACTATCACGACCCACGAATCCACGCAGCGGTCTTTCAACCGCGGTATTCCATTGGCGGTACAGACCGCCGCACTCAAAATACACACACATATACAAAACTCTACCACATTGGACAATTCAAAATACACACAACTGATACACATACACACACCACTCCCACACACTCAATACAATATAAAACACACACTCACATCACCCACAAACCCCTATGACCACAATTGCGACAAACGGCCAATGAGAGACACTACAATCTAAAACCAAGCATCCACAGGCACACAATACCATCACCCACATAACATCCATGAACCTCACACAACACACCACTAAATATCACCCTACATATCACAACACACACCACCCCACACATCACCCACACCACCCCTGTGTCACGGCAAAGACACCCCATGTTCTCTGAGGAGGAGCTCAGGGTCATGGTGGAGGAAATCATCCGGGTAGAGCCACAGCTATTCGGATCACAGGTGCAGCACACCTCCATAGCTAGGAAGATGGAGCTATGGTGAAGAATAGTGGACAGGGTCAACGCAGTGGGACAGCACCCAAGAAATAGGGATGACTTCAGGAAGAGGTGGAACGACCTACGGGGGAAGGTGCGTTCCGTGGTCTCAAGACACCACCTTGCAGTTCAGAAGACTGGCGGCGGACCCCCACCTCCTCCCCCACAACTAACAACATGGGAGGAGCAAGTCTTGGCTATTCTGCATCCTGAGGGCCTCGAAGGAGTAGCTGGAGGAACTTTAACTACTATATCCCCCACCCTACCTACATGCCATCACATACCCCCACCCTCGCCCTCACCCCATCACTCCTACTCCTCACAAATGTCCCAATATCACAAACCACACATCCCAACACCAAGCCCTGCATGCAACAACAAAGCATGGACACCCATCATCAATGCATGGCCACTGCACATACCCATACACCCCCCTAAACCATCATCACACAAGGTCCCACACAGGAATGCAAACACTGGGGTACACGGTCACCCACCCATTGCACACCATGGTACACCCAGATGCAATAATCATGCTTTTACATCCCTACAGGACCCCTACCCAACGTCACCGCACAGGAGGGTCTACACATGTCCACACCACCAACAGAAGAGGCCCACAGGGATGACAGCAACTCTGTCCAACTGGATCAAGACGACCAGCCCAGGCCATCTGCGACCTCGGGACAGTCGGTTTCCCTCACACTGGCACAGGCCACTACAGAGCTTGCCCCCACTGGAAACACCAGCACAGCACCCACCCAGCAGGCCCATACCTCTGTCCCCAGGACACGACAATCAGCAGTGTGTCCACCACTACAGGGAACCCAGGTTAACCCACCACCCCAACAACAACATGGATCTGGGGGCAGTCGCAGTGGGCACACCGTCCAGGGGACAGAGGCCCAGGGAAACAGGGGAACTGGGAGGGCTGCTGTGCGACAGGGGGAGGACAGACCCAGGGAACCCACTCTCCATGAGGCCCTCTCCAACATCATGGGAGCATACCATAATTCCCAGGAGACAATGGCAACGGTACTGGCCAAGTTTCAGGAGACCCAGCGGATGCAGGAGGAACAGTATTTGGGCTTCAGGGAGGAACTCAGATCCATCAATTCCACCCTGGGCACCATCATAGGGGTGCTGAAGGAAGTCCTCAACACCAGGAGGGACACTGTGGCACAACAAGGGGCCCCGACACTAGCCTGGATGATGAACTGCCCACCACCTCCACCGGCGCAAGTGGACAGGAGGCACCGCCACAGGACCACCACACCAGCACCCCACCCCCTGCAGAGGGAGAACCACCCCGCAAACGGTCCCTGAGATCCAGGACAAAGACAGAGAACGATGCCAAGACCCCCGCCAAGAAATGAGACCGCCCTGAATGTCATCCTTTTGTCCCACCTTGTCACCCTGTCCATCCTCAAACTGCCCCAGCTCCACTTCCTTGCCCCTTTGGACAATGCACCTGTGAGACTAATAGACTGGACTCTGCCATGGACATTCCTCCACCATCACCCCTCACCATTTTACAACCCCCTCCAATATTGAGCACTTAAATAAACACCCTTAAAGCACAAAACAATCTGGAGTCTGTGTGTGATTTCGAATTAGTGTATTAGCAATTACAGTGACAAAATGCTCTTTCAATTGTAATGTCAACATACCTATGTCACACAGCTCTAGTCCATGAGGAAAGAAAGCAGATGTCACACAGTGGGACCCACATCTGTGAAATCGTAAGGGAAAGTGACAACTCAGTGACCATACACTGGGTGAAAAGGACAGACAGTAGAGAGGTAGTGGTGTTAAAGCACATGTAGTAAACAGGTTTGTCTTTTTACCTGTGTCTCACTGGAAATATTGCAGGATCACAGAGTTCCTGTTGTCGATGTCCTCTTCTTCTGCTTCCTCGTCTTCGCTGTCCACAGGCTCCACAGCTGCCACAACACCTCCATCTGGCCCATCCTCCTGCAGAAAAGGCACCTGTTCTCGCAAAGCTAAGTTGTGAACCATACAGCAGGCCACGATGATCTGGCACACCTTCTTTGGTGAGTAGAATAGGGAACCACCTGTCATATGGAGGCACCGGAACCTGGCCTTCAGGAGGCCGAAGGCCCGCTCTATAATCCTCCTAGTTCGCCCCTTGTAGCGTTCCTCTGCCCTTGTCCTGGGATTCCTCACTGGGGTCAGTATCCATGAGAGTTTGGGGTAGCCAGAGTCACCTGCAATGGCGAGGGACAACTTTTAGACACACACTAACCTGTAGGGATATCCCCAGACAACTATTCCCACTTATTTGGTTCCAAGTGCTCACCTAATAGCCACACACGGTGCCTCTGGAGTTGTCCCATCACATAAGGGATGCTGCTATTCCGCAGGATGTAAGCATCATGCACTGAGCCAGGGAATGTGGCATTAACATGGGAGATGTACTGGTCTGCCAAACACACACACCATCTGCACATTCATCGAATGGTAACTCTTACGGTTTATGTACACCTGTTCACTCCTGTGGGGGGGGGAGGTCCAAGGCCACATGTGTCCCGTCAATGGCACCTATGATATTGGGGATATGTCCCAGGGCATAGAAGTCACCTTTCACTGTAGGAAAATCCTCCACCTGAGGGAAAACGATGTAGCTCCGCATGTGTTTCAGCAGGGCAGACAACACTCTGGACAACACGTTGGAAAACACAGGCTGGAACATCCCTGATGCTATTGCCACTGTCGTTTGAAAAGCCCCACTTGCAAGGAAATGGAGTACTGACAGCACTTGAGGGGGATTCCTGTGGGATGGCGGATAGCTGACATCAGGTCTGGCTCCAACTGGGCACACAGTTCCAGGATTGTGGCACGATCGAGCCTGTAGGTGATGATTACATGTCTTTCCTCCATTGTCGACAGGTCCACCTGCAGTCTGTACACCGGAGGATGCCGCCTTCTCCTCACATGTCCCAGCGGACGGTGCCTATGAAGGACAACATTGAGCACAGAGTCAACCAACTCAGAGGTACGTAAACACAGCTTACTCAGAAAAACATTCATAACCCAAATTTTGCCTGTATGAGTGTTGAGGCAAGGCCTAGGTATGTGTGACACAGTTAAAAATAAAGCCATGTGGGCCCCTGAAATGGCAGCTGCCTGACCTGTAAAGTGGGACAATGGGATGTGAGGTAACTGCGCTGGTGTTGTACACCGTCGCGGTAGGCAGTCGAAGACCGCAGCGCAATTCTGCATTGGTTAACATTGGACCCTATGGGTCCCAGGAGCCAATGATGATGTACGCCGGCGGTGGCGGTACGCACCGCCGCAGACGTGACCGCCATTTTCTATCTGTTCAATCACTCGATACCTGATCTTCGACAGGAGAGGACCTACACTGCAAGTGCTGCTGTGACCTCAGTCTGGAAGAGACAATGGCTTGTGCGTCTGGGAAAGGGCCCCTGCCTTCGGCACGGAGGAGTTGGAGAAACTCGTGGATGGGGTCCTCCCCCAGTACACGCTACTCTATGGTCCTCCAGACAAACAGGTAAGTGCACTGTGAGCATGCTGTATGGGCAATGCCTGTGTGGAGTGGTGTGGATGAAAGATAGTGGGGTGGGAATGATGCGTGCATAAAACGACAGTAAGTGCATGTGCCACATGGCATGGATAGGGATGCGGGCCAATGACTGTGACGGTGCAGTTGGTAATAATTTCTCTTTTTCCCCTGTACAATTCATGTAGGTCAGCGTCCACCAGAAGAAGGATATTTGGTGTGCCATTGCCAAGGACGTCCGGACCCCGGGGGTCTATCACAGACGGAGCACCCACTGCTGGAAAAGATGGGAGGACATTCGCCGTTGGATCAAGAAGACAGCGGAGGCCTAGCTGGGGATGGCCTCCCAACGTGGGAGGCGTGCCTGTCGCACCATGACCCCCCTGATGTTCAGGATCCCGGTGGCCTACCGGGAGTTGGATGGGCACTTGAGGGCATCACAGCAGACACAAGGGGGTGAGTACACTCTCATTCTGTTGATTCAGAGCGCAGTGGAGGTGTCTGAGTGGGGAGGTGGGCTGTGGGTTTCCCTAGGCCAGGGCGAGTGTGCTAGTTAAGTCCCCTTTTTCAGGCAGACCCTGTGGCACCCCACCCCACCTGGGTACAGTGCCAACTACACCTAGTCAGGCTCCTGTGACATCCATGTGTGCAGATATCGGCCATAGCCTTGTAGGCCATGTCCCAGGGATTGAATAGTGGACCCCAAGTACGCGGCATAGTGCAGGGGGCTTCTGTGTCTGTCGTGTCTGCCAACAGTAGCGGTAATGCATGCACTCAACATGTCCTTCTTCTGTCTCCCCCCCCTTTTTGTGGTCTCCCTGTACATGTGTGCATTAGCATCATCCGGCGGAGGAGCAGTGGCACCGGAGCAGAAGGGAGCTGCATCCCACGTGGCCCTGGAGGGCGACACTACGGAGTCTGATTTCACCAGTGGGACGCAGGGCGAGGGGAGCTCCAAGTCGGGGACAGGAGCTGACACCAGTGATACGCACTCGTCCTCTGATGGGAGCTCCCTTGTGGTGGTGGCCCCGTCTGTGCTCCTGCATCTACAGGTACAGCCACCACCCCCCCTCCAGCACCGCCCTCCCAGCAGCTCCTCAGCCTTTGCCCCATGCCCACTCACCCAGGAGGGTGGGCATCTCCTTCGTCCCAGGCACCTCAGCCCCTGCCCCAGTCACCCCTGCTGCCCTCAGTGAAGAGGCCATTGACCTCCTCAGGTCCCTCACTGATGGGCAGTCTACCATTTTGAATGCCATCCATGGGTGTAGAGAGGCAGTTGCAACAAACCAATGCATTCCTGGAGGGCATTCATTCTGGTCAGGCAGCCCTTCAGCGAGCTTTCCAGACTCTGGCCTCAGCACTGATGGCAGCCATTGTGCCTGCCTCTAGCCTCCCCCCTCCAACTTCCTCCACCCAGACCAAATCCCCTGTACCCCAGCCTACCCCAAGCACACAATCAGACCAGCATGCACACACCTCAACACACAAAGGAAACTCAGGCAAACATAAGCACCACACATCCCACAGGCACTCACGCAAGCATCAAACACATGCAGACATAGCAACATCCACTGCCTCCACTGTGTCCCCCTCCTCCTCGTCTCCCTCCTCCCTCCCAGTCTCGTCTCCACTCACACCTGCATGCACTACATCTACAGCCACTACTTCCATCACCAGAACACCCACCACCACACCCCACTCACGTGCAGTCACCACCCCACTACCATTCACACATCCCCTGTGTCCTCTCCCATTGTGTCTGTGACACCACCTCCCCAGGCACACACCCACCCAACAGCCATCCACCTCACAACAGCCTCCAGCACATGCACCTTCACCCAAAGTCACCAAACGTACACCTCCTACAACCAAGACCTCTTCCTCCATTCCTAAACCCCCTCCAGCTACCCCTCCCAGTGTTCTTAAGAAAATGTTTCTGTACACCCTTGACCTCTTTCCCTCACCTCCCCCACCCCGTCAGTCTCCTAGGGCCCGACTCTCCAGGTCCCAACCTAGCACCTCAGCCACAACATCGGCGGGACCAGTGGTGCCAGTAGTCACCGGAGTCAGTGCACCAGGCAGCATGGCAGCCAGTGTGGCAAGGAGCCACAGCACGGGCAGTCCCCCACCTGTCAAGCATCAAAAGTTGGCCAGTGCCTGGCGGGAAAGGGGGAAGACAACAGCCACCAAAGCCGCTCCTAGGGGTACAGGTGGGAGTGTGGAGTCAGCTGCAACACCTTCCAAGGTGGGGAAGGGGCACAAGAAACCCGGCAAGTCTGGGAAGATCAGCACGGCGGAGAAGACCGCCATCAGCCCTGCTGCCCAGGAGCTGGCCAGCAGCAGCAGCCCCGCTGGCCCAGACAGGACCACCAGCAGCAGCCCTGCTGGCCCAGACAGGACCGCCAGCAGCAGTCCCGCTGCCCAGGAGGCGACCGCCAGCAGCCCCGCTGGCCCAGACAGGACCGCCAGCATCAGCCCCGCTGCCCAGGAGGCAACCGCCAGCAGCCCCGCTGCCCAAGACAGGACCGCCAGCAGCTGAAGCGCTGCCAAGGACACCACCACCACAAGCACCGCTGCCAAGGACACCGCCGCCACAAGCACCGCTGCCAAAGACGCCCCCGCCACAAAGCACTGCAGGCCCATGAGCGCCAAAAGCACTGACGCTACTGAGGCCGCCACGAGCAGGATGAAGCACTCTGGGCACCAAGCCCCCTCCAGAACCAGTGGAGAGTTATATCCACTACCTCTGTCCTTGGCAGGATGAAGCACTATGGGCACCAAGCCCCCTCCAGAACCAGTGGAGATTTACATCCACTACCTCTGTCCTTGGCAGGATGAAGCACTCTGGGCACCAAGCCCCCTCCAGAACCAGTGGAGATTTACATCCACTATTAAATACAAGAGAGGGACAGGGAGATTACTGGTCCAGTGTATGGTCTCCCAAAATTACCTGTTATATAGAAAAGTACAATGTTCCAAAACATAACAAACCTATTTACTATATAGGAAAACAGGTGCGAAGAGAGTCAGGGATATAATTAATATCAAGAGAGCCCTCAAGCACCCAATAGGGTGACAGGTTTCATCATTGGGCTATCTCCTCATCAGACCGGTGCTGCAATGTCTGGTGGACCACCCAAAGATTGGGATGGTACTCAACCGAAGGCAATTTGCCAGGTGAAGGTCTGGAACGAAAACTGACTAAGAGGATAGAGAAAGGTATGCGAGTGAAGGAGAGTGTAAGCAAGATAAAATTGGCTCTGAGCCTAAAACATCACTTTAATGGATCAGAGGAAAGGTTCAGGCCAAGATTAAAATCATTCAGAGTTTTAGCGGGAATACTGTCCCGCTGTACTCTATAAAGAAGGAAGGGTAGTATACCTAATCCTGTCTATTTATGGTCAACATGTTTCACGTCTTTTTTTGGTCAATAAATGATCCTGTGACGCTTCGTCAGGACCCAGAAAACTACTTCTCCTATTCAAAAAATTTTGAAGTGCTGGAATGTCACTTACAAACTGAAGACAATTTGTCAGAGTCAGTTGGTCAATCAGTCGCCTTGCATGAAAGTGAAAAACAAGTAAAAATTAGTGCCAACGTGCAAAAAGCATAAAGGATGGTGCAATCACAGTAAATCCACCCCCAAAGTGCCACATATAAAAATAAAAATAAATGGAAGGGCTCTCCATCCCATATTCAAGATTGAGCATCCTAGGACCGCGATAGCCTCAACCATGGAAGGTATTACTATTTATGGAAACAACATAGTGACAAACAACTGCACGTTCAATATGTACAAAACAGCAGGTCATTGAGGAAGCGCGAAAACATCAATTTGAAATGCTCACATCATTCATAAAATATGAAAGGTAATGTCAGAAAATCAAACATCAATCAATAGAAACTGTAGCCTAAAATAAAAAGTCTAATTCCTATATGAATTCAATCTCAACATTAGATGCAGGTACTAGGTCCCAGGGAAAAACTTAGGACCCAGTGCATGGAGGAGAATTCACTCAGGAAGAAACGAGATGGAGATGGCAAAGCAAAAAGAGTTAAGTAAAAGGCTGTGAGAAGCTTATGTACGCTTGGTCAGGTGTAAACAATCTGGAGAAAACAGCACATCCCTCCGTATACATATTAAAAAGCTAATAAAAATAGCTAATGAAAAAGGGAGGCTCCAGAACCCCCGTGCCTCCTAACAGACTCAATTTTGTCGTCTCCACAGTCCAGCAGGACACCTGCCCCACGCCGCACGCCTGTAGACGCTCAAGCGGCGTCTGCGGGCTGTTTAAATATGTTTGTAGAGACGCTTCTACTCGTGTCTCGATCCGGAAGCAACCGGCCGGTTGCTTCGGGTCATAAAGATATAAGAAGGACCCTTGTTCTGGCCCGTCGGCCATATTGAAAGAGGCATAATATGTCCGCATAAATGTAATAGACCTGCAATGGTTGTGCCGAAACCAAGGAAACACTCATCATTGCTGGATAAGTTATAAATTAACCCCGATCGTGACAGCACATGAATATTATCAAGTAAAAGTAATATAATCATCTGATGAAAAAAATCATAATATAATCATCTTTTTGATAAAATAAGGAGATATGAATGCTAGATGGGCATGGAGTTCAAGAATGGACACCAAGAGTACTAATGTGGCGGCCATCTTACCAGTGGTGGTTTATTCCAAAGCAAAAACGTCTGCAATGCTAGCATCAACTTGGAATTCGAGTGTAAACAGTCCAATTGTAATCACCCAACCAAACATGTGGCTCATTACTACATTAAAAAATGTGGATATTAAGCTCACTTCCAGGGAAGGGGAGTCCGAGTCCACAAATAATTCAGAAACCAAGTGCCCCCACCAAGTGAGGATTTTCTGGTTATTTTAGTCTTAAGTCGATACGTAAGTCATCAGAGGTCCTGGGACAGCCAGAAACCAATGATTGGTGGTAAACAAAAAATTATATAGTCTAGTTTTGAAACTGTGGTCGCGTTCTAGAGTGTTAAAGAATTCCAGGGAATTTCATCATTTAGACCTTCACTATAGGTCTTAAGTCTGAATACCCATTGTTGTTCAATTTTAAAAAAAAGTTGGGATCGTTACTATTGTATCTCGTTACCTGTAACACAATCCACCACATGTCATCAGGACCATGTTTAGCTTCTAGAAAGTGTGAGCTAACTTTCGTTGTAATGCAGGAGCATCTAATATTGCTCCGGTGTTCATTGATACGCTGTTTTACCGGGCGAGTTGTCATCCCAATATATTTTAAATCACAAGGACAGGAAATCAAGTAAATACATTGGCGTGTGTTACAATTGGTATGCTTATTCAAATGCCAGGTACCAAAATGATCAAGGTCCACTCTGTCTATGCACTTAGTGAGAGGACAGACATTACAAGAGCCACACGGGTGATGCCCTATGACCGGAGGCAAGTTCCACAGAGTAGTTTGTTTAACCAAGTCAAGATGTAGGCGAGGGCGAGTATGAACAATTAAATCCCGTATATTAGGAGATCTTTTAAAAGCAAACAGGGGCCTCGGGATCTGAATACCGCCACTCTGTAGGATATTCCAACGTTTATTAATGAGTTTCTTAATAGAGTTGGACAGCGGGGTGTACGTGGAAACACATGTCAGTCGATTTTCCGGTTCTCTAAGGACAGGTGCCAGTAGAGCGTCTCTATGATTATTACGAGCTGTTTTGTAGACAGGATTAATGATCTTTTTAGGATAGCGTTGATCAATGAGTTTCTGTTTAAGATCAAGGGACTGGATGTCAAAAGCTTGGATTGAGCTGCAGTTGCGACGTAACTTAAGGAATTGGCCAACAGGTAGGTTATCACGCAGAGCCTTAGGGTGATGGCTGTCATACAGAAGTAAACTATTACGATCAGTACTTTTGTGGAAGGTGTTGGTAGTGAGCTTGCCGTTGTCTATCTTGATCACAAGGTCCAGGAAGGAGACTTGTGTAGAGGAAGAGTGGGCAGTAAATCTCAAAAATGGGTCCAAGGTGTTGACCCAGTGAGTAAAGTTGTCTATAGCCTCATATGACCCTTTCCAGATAATGAGAATATCATCTATGTACCTCCGCCACAGTGTGATGTTATCCTGAAAAGGATTGGATGGTTGTAGTATAAACATCCTCTCAAAATTATATATATACAAACAGGCCAAACTAGGTGCAAACGTGCTGCCCATTGATGTCTCTTGAATCTGATGGAACCGGGTATCTTCAAATTGAAAAAAGTTCCTTTTTATAGCTAATGTCGCGCATTGCATCACAAAGTGGACCGGAGTAGGAGATGACCATGAACTTGCAAGGAGAGCAGACTCCACCACTTGTAAAGTGGCCTCCTGAGGAATGTTGATATATAAGGCCTCTACATCCAGAGTGATGAGGTCCTGAACTTGGGTATGACTGACTCTGACAAATTGTCTTCAGTTTGTAAGTGACATTCCAGCACTTCATAATTTTTGGAATAGGAGAAGTAGTTTTCTGGGTCCTGACGAAGCGTCACGGGATCATTTATTGACCAAAAAAGGACGCGAAACATGTTGACCATAAATAGACAGGATTAGGTATACTACCCTTCCTTCTTTATAGAGTACAGCGGGACATTATTCCCGCTAAGACTCTGAATGATTTTAATCTTGGCCTGAACCTTTCCTCTGATCCATTAAAGTGATGTTTTAGGCTCAGAGACAATTTTATCTTGCTTACACTCTTCTTCACTCGCCCACCTTTCTCTATCCTGTTAGTCAATTTTCGTTCCAGACCTTCACCTGGCAAATTGCCTTTGGTTGAGTACCATCCCAAACTTTGGGTGGTCCGCCAGACATTGCAGCACCGGTCTGACGAGGATATAGCCCAATGGTGAAACCTGTCACCCTATTGGGTGCTTGAGGGCTCTCCTGATATTAATTATATCCCTGACTCTCTTCGCCCCTGTTTTCCTATATAGTAAATAGGTTTGTTATCTTTTGGAACAGTGTACTTTTCTATATAACAGATTTACATCCACTATCTCTGTCCTTGGCAGGATGCCAAAGACACCGCCACCACAAGCACCGCTGCCAAGGACACCGCCGCCACTGCTATCCACTTGAGAGACTGTGGCTTTGCACTCCCCAGGATTGAACAGTGGGCAACCCACCCACTGTAGGGACTTGAGAGACTGTGGCTTTGCACTCCCCAGGATATAGCAGTGGGCAACCCAACCACTGTAGAGATTTGTGAGACTGTGGCTTTGCAATCCCCAGGATTGAAAAGTGGGCAAACCACCCACTGTAGAGACTTGTGAGACTGTGGCTTTGCACTCACCAGGATTGAACAGTGGGCAAACCACCCACTGTAGAGACTTGAGAGACTGTGGCTTTGCACTCCCCAGGATATAGCAGTGGGCAACCCACCCACTGTAGAGACTTGTGAGACTGTGGCTTTGCACTCCCCAGGATTGAACAGTGGGCATGGGGCCCCCTCGTGGATTTGGCGTTGTGCACTCAACCGGCTTAGGTGCCCTCCCTTTCCCTTCCCCCTGAGGTGCCTGTTTTATTTCTACCTGATGCCCCTGCAGTGTTCTCTCCGTCATGTTCGGCTATCTTGTGTGGGCCTCACCCATGCAGTGTGGGCCCAGTGGTCCACAGACTTTAAGGGTGGAATACCTTGGACTAATATTCTTGGTGCATATATTTGTAAATAGTGTATGTATATTATTTGACTACTGAATTTTTATATATTACAATCGTTCAGCTCATTTCCTTTTGTCTTTGCATTCTTCCGGGGGGGGGGGTTGAGGGGTGCAACTGTAATGTATCATGCTGTATTAGTATGTGTGTTGTCGTGGGTGGGGGTGTTGCGTGTTGCGTGTGTGTGTCACTGTTTTTTCCCTCCACCCTCCCCTGTGTCGTAGGTGCAGTACTCACCGTGGTCTTCGCCGCCGGCGTTCGTGCTCCTGGTAGAGGAGCAAGAAGATAAAGGCGGGTAAAATGTGGAGCTCTGGTTCCATGGCGTTCTGGTTCCTTGTGGGGTGTGCAGAGGTGAGCGTTTTCCCTTCGAAGTCCTGTTTCCGCCTTGTTTTTGTTCGCGGTGAATCCGCCCAGGAAAAGGTGGCGGATTGGTAGGTTGTGATACTGTAGACGGTAAATTGTCTCCCGCCTGTCTGTTGGCGGTGACCGCTGTGCTGTTTGTTTGTACCGCCGTGGCGGTCGGAGTGTTAAAGTGGCTGTCTTTGTTGGCGGTTTCTGCCACGGTCGTAATTCCATTTTTTTCCGCCGGCCTGTTGGGGGTCTTACCCCCGCTTTAACACTGACCACCAGGGTTGTAATGACCACCAAAGTAACCTCACCTGCCCTTTTATCCACTAAGAGTCCACAGTTTTGTACAAAATATCCACCCAAGTGGAGTTCTTTCTGCCTTCTTGGCTAAATGTCCAGTTCATATTTTACACTACAGCTGCGTAATGGAGTACAAGGAAATGTCACTGGAGACCTTTTGTGTGTTTTGGCGATATGATTGTGCTTGGTGCTTCTTTTTCTAGATATATGTGATAAAATGAATCATCCTATAGAGAGGCCAACAAGTCTACAAAGATGTAAATCACCACCAAATCAGGGTCCTTCTTCTAATTTATATGATGTAAGTGCTTCTTTGTTTTTGGAGATGACCTCATATTCCTCAACATCATGAATGCACCACCAAAATCAGCAGCAAATGCTCTGGGAGGCTTTTGGTAAGCTGTCCATCATCCTGGCAAAATGTGGGAAGACCTTTGCTTACTAATAAGGTGGATGGTGCAGGGCAAAGTAGGCAGAGCTTCCAGGTGATTCACACATTTGCATACCTGTAGCAAGTTAAAGGGAAAACCATGGACTCTGCTCTCACGTGGAGAGGAGAAGAAACAAATGGAGGAGAGGGGCTGCATAGTCCCACTCCCCGGTCCGATTTACACCCTAGGGACTCCATTCCCTGGGGCCTGACCATGTCTCCTGGGTGCCCCCAGGGCACCCAGTGTGCAATGGGACGGTGGAGGAGCCTCAAGGCCTTTGCGGTCCCAATCAGCTCGCCACATTCTGCAAGAGACAGCATTGCTCTTGCACACAGGTAACTTCTATACATGCAGCTCGCTGTGTGCAAGAGTAATAGTTTCAACTCTTTCCCTGCTTGCATCTCTGCTTCCAGTGCGCAGGAGCATTTTGACAGTTCTCTCCTGCTGGAAGCAAAGTGTTTGCTCTGACTTGGTGGGAGCTGTCAAAGCTCTGCCAAGTCGCAGCAAGCAGCTACGTCTGGGAGTGGGCACCCTGTTCAATGTTTAATTTAGCCCCAGGGAGGTGGGAGCCAGGGGTCTGCAACGGACTTCTTTCATCATGTTATTTCAGCCCTAGGGAGGTGGCTGTCCCGAGTGCTGTGGGGGGGCCACAAAGGACTCCCCCACATTAATTTCATATTTAACCCAGAGGAAGTGGCAGTCTCTTGGGCTGTGGGGGAGGCAATACAGCCGCCCCCATTACAAATTATTATGTTGCCCAGGGATGTGGCGATCCCTGGGGCTTTTTTCACCTCACAATGTCCCCAAGACCTGGCTCACCCAGGGGCAAACAAAAGGAAAAGCACAGGAGACCACACTTTTTTTTTATCTCAGAAAAATCTGTGGATTCTGCCGCAGACTTTTCAGAGATTTTTTTTTTTAATGCTTTTCAGTCCTGGTGTGGTCCCTTGGGGACACCTGCGCCAAGGCTAGGAGCTCAAGATGTCCCTGCCCTGACCCCTTTTATTTTTTAAAATTTTATTTTGTGGGACTGGGCTGCCAACACTTCCTTGTTGAAGTGTTGGCAGCCAATCAGATATCAGCATTGGGACAGCTGGATCCGCGGGGGATCCACGTACCTATAGATCTATATTCTTTGGCCTTAAATTTCTCTGAAACTACTAAACGGATTTGCACCAAATCACAAAAAGCACGATCTGTGAAACAGAATCTAGCTTGTGTCAAATTTGGTGCAAATCCGTTTAGTGGTTTGGGCTGTAGGCGTGCCTAAAGGTACTATGGAAAAATGAATGGGGAAAACGTGTTTTGGGACCCCGTCCTTTTTCTTGGCCCCAGTTTGATAGATCACCCCGAAACTATCAAGACAGAAGCTGAACTTAGCAAACTATGGGGGTCATTATGACCCCGGCGGACGGCGTTAATATGGAGGAAAGTACTGCCAACAGGCTGGCAGTGCTTTTCTCCATATTAAGACATTGGTGGTTTGGCTAAAGCCAAACCGCCAATTTACCACACCGACCGCCACGGCGGTAATGACCGCCGGGCTGGAGACTTCAGTCTAGCCTGGCGGCTGTCACTTGGCCATCTGCAGGATTATGACCCCGCCTACCGCCATGGGATTTCATGTCTTCCTTACCGCCATGAAAACCATGGCAGTAGGCACTATCAGTGACAGGGAATCCCTTCCCTATCTCTAATAAGGGTCTTTCCTGCCCCCCTCCCCAGATTCCCCCCACTACATACATGCACCTTCATGCACACACGAACACACGCATACACACATTCATACCCACATTCATCCACGCATGCATACATCAATTCACACACACATCCATATACACTGACATACATACAAGCACATACGCATTCACACAACACAACATACACGCACTCACACATCCATCCATGCACACACATACAATACGCATCACACACCCGCATACACGCACGCACAGACATACACACACACCCACACACACACACACAACACCCCCCACCCCTCTCCCCTGTTGGAGCACCCGACTTACCTGATGTCAGGGGGTGCTCCAGCAGGGGACGGTGCACTGCTGCCAGCAGCAGTGTCCACCAGCAGAACACCGCCAGGCCGTATCATGGGTCATGATATGGTCTGCGATGGCCTACTTGCGTGGCGCTGCTGCTGGCAGCAGCGCCACCTTACCGCTGGCATGGCCACAGCAGGATTTCCACCATCCTTCTTGCGGAAATCCAGCTGTGGTCATAATCCGGCTGATGGCTGGTAGCCGAAGCAACGGTCTTTTGGCGTCTGCCGCCACGGTGGTAGGCGGTTTTTACCGCCAATATCATAATGAGGGCATATATCTTTTGAAAATTTCGTGAAGATTCATCAAACGGTGCCAAAGTTATCAGCAAAAAAAAAACCACTCTTTCCATAGAAACTAGGTCCTAACTATAACTACCTGGTGGTGACTGCGACTAGGTAATATATATATATATATATGTACACTTACCTTCCAAATACTTAAATTTTCCTTGTAACGGAATGTGTGGTAAAGGTATATGCATCGTAATGACATGCTTGGTAAAAGCAGGTGCGTGGTAATGGATGCATGGAAAAGATATTGCATGGTAATGAGCGCATTGTTAATGCTGTTTCCCATTCGTGCTATATGATGCATCAGTTGAATAAAACTGTAAGAATCCCTCTTGTTCGTGCCTCTCCAATGCTGGTCATGAAGATTGTGTGTTGGATCTAGTTTCACTAGAATCTTAAATCTACCAATACAATGACTAATGCCCTAAAACTGAGCTTTTCTCGGAGAACGAGACCTTTCTGTGTGTTGTGCTGATGGAGTACCTAACTATGAGGTTGGCAAAAATGGATCTGACTTTCAGGGAGGATGAGAGGGGATCTGTAAGGTAGCTTGTGTGTTTTCAGATAATAAATAGAATATAGACTGTGAGGCAATCACAGCTTGTCCCAAAGCAACACCGGGGGCAAAAACGGGACCATGGACAGAATGTGAAAGGGGCTAGCCCATTTCCTCTGTCTCATACTTGTCTGTGAAAACAAGTGATGGGAAGCTCAGCCATCGAGCCGGATTCTGCCTTAGCATGCGGTAACCTACCAGGAAGATGAACCCCACAAGAGTCACACAATTACAGGGAAGCACATTAGAGGCGCCTTAGACCGGAACCCTGTGAGTTAAGGTTTGAAAACCGTAAAAATAAGAAAGAGTTGTAAAAACAGATTGATATTCTGGAAGAGAATGCAATAAAGGTATGGGTAAATCGTACAGAGGTTAAATATACTGGTAGCAGCCAAGTACAAAGAATGAAATATTTTTGTTCTGGATACCAAAGATTCTGACACATTGAAGGCTCAGGGCTCATGTTGGAGAAATAATATAATTTTAGCACACCTACACAACAAGAAATGTAAGATGTTCCAGTCACTTAAATATTTGGAGCTGATTGTTAAAAAAGTGACTAATAAGGTTGGCCTCAGAATGGCCAGAAAGCCGTGAGGGCCTCATTACATGTTGCTCATTATTTTGAAACGTTGTTGGTGGAAAGGTAATGTTCCCTTTATGGTGAATGGGCCTTTTCTTCTACCATGAGTATCTGACTATCCTTCTGGCACTAATCTAGCATGTGTGCCTATGCCTGTCTCTGACTACTAGAGTTCATCGACTTGTACTATAACACAGAGGAGTGGAGTAAGTATTCCCTTATTTGTGGCAGAGAAATACTGTCTCTGTCATTGGATTTAGTATGTAGAGCAGCTGTTGTTAATTGTCGTGTTTTGCGGATCAAATGTATGACCAGACCTTTGTACCTGGGTCATTGGAGTGGAGGTATATTTACCAGCTTGCATAAAGTTCCACTTATGTTCGCTTGTCCAGTCCTTTGCGCTAACATCCAGAGTGCACGTTAAGTATATTCATGTGTTTAGCTGGTGTGGTGTATGCATAGTTTGCGTGTGTGAGACAGACTAAGGAGGCCAATGGGATCCAATTAGAATACCCCTAGCAATGCCTTGCACAAGATAGAAGGGGGAAGATTGTCAGTAGAAGAGTATTGCTCATACTCCTGCAGCTGGAGGAAGGACAGCGAAAAACTGAGGTGAGGGAGCTTGAGATATTCAAAGAGGCTTTGTGGTTAGCATGGAGCTGCTCATTACTCTTACTCAACACTGCCATTTGGTGGAATGTAGGATGAGAGGTGGGACTGCATATTCTGTTGTGAAAGGTGCTCTTCCATTTTTACCTAACTTTGGTTCAAGTTCCACGTTCTCTGTGTGTCAGGCTTCAGGCTCCTTGGACACTGTTTCCACTTCATCCCTGCTGAACCACCCACCCTGGGCCCTGTAGAAACTATGGCCCAAATTTAAGGATGGACTTGTGCCATCTAACGCCACATTAGCGTCATTTTTCTTGTGCAAGGAGGCCCACAAACATTTGCAATGAAATCTACAAGATTTCATTGCACCATTTTTGCCATCATTTTTAATGTCTTCTGAAAGCAGATGTTAAATGGACACATCCATTGGAACTGATAACGCGTCCCTATATGATATTTTATTACACATCAGGACTCGTTTTAGGCCAATGAATCTTTTGACCCAGTTGAGAGACACCTTAGGACGAGATAGCTAATCAATATATCAATCAATAAATCAATAATGTCATCAATATTTATCGTGACAATACACTTCACTTTAGTCAAAATCATTAATCAATACAAGATTCTACCATGACCTTGCAGCCATGAATATCCACACCAATTTAGTAGAATTTTATACATTTATTCCCTATTAATTAAAATCTAAAAGCAGATGTGTTAATCTCAACACCAAGAAACATAATAGCATAGTCACGATATGGCAACTTTGGTAAGATTTTATTAATGCGAGAATCACAAACATTAGAACATAACACGGCGTGAACATAGATCAAATGTAGCAGAGTGTCAATAACGCGTGAGTCCAACAAAGCATAGTCTCGGTCGTTTGTCTATTTGCATTAGTTTTGGTGAACACCTGTCCTAACCACTGATTAGCATTCGCATGTTGGGCTTCATGCAAAACAATTTAGAACACTAATTTGGAAAACATCTAACTAAGGTCTCTGTCAAAAGTAAGCAGTTGGTACCTAGAAAGGAAAAGCAAACAGACAAATCACAATTGCATTGTCATAATTACCCTCCAAAGTTTAGGTCAGCGCACAGGTTCAGTCTTCGTCTTCAGGACATCAGTCAATTCGCCATCAATCAGAACTCAGCTCCGGGGCAAAAAGGCATTCCCTCATAGGGAGGTAAAGTGTAAAATGGACAATTCTAAGGGCAAGGATGGTTTTAAGTAAACCAACAAGTCACCAAACAGAGTGACAGAGTTTCTGGATAAAATCAATAGCATTCCCCCACCCACCTAAATGACTCCCTGTGACATGGATTTTTATCCCTTTTTCGTTGTACATTCCCCCAAAATTTTATTGGACATTTGTTATACCCCACTATCTTTAACCTATCAGAAAATACATTAGGTCACCTAATTCTTCACCCCATATTATTTTACAAGTCTTTGATTGGTCTCCATAATTGACGTCTTCAGAGGTGGCACGTCCGGTATGATTTCACCTTTCTGTAACTCTTTGCACTTCTTTTGGTCAGTAGCTCCATTGTCTTCACCGGTTTGAATGACCTTGTACATTACATTAATCTACACTGTTTCTTTTTATTTTAACATTATTCTGCAAGCAAGGAAAAGCTATGAGAATGGATCGAACATGGTTACATTCGTCTTTTAGTTGGAAGAAAAAGAACATACAGGGTCATGTCCTTTTGTGAGTCAGCACACTGCAGAATAGAAAATACATTTAATATGAGAGCCAAGCAGCTAAGCTTCGGCTCATGCTAACTTAAGGCCTATAAGGATTTGAGCACAGATTCAATAATGCAATCATTAGTACAAACTTATTTGGACATAATATAAACATTTTAGTCATCATTATTAGTCCACGTATATATTGGCGGCCACTCCCCGTGGTCACAATTCAGGTGCACGTTTAAGCAAAATCACTATTATAGTTTCTATGCAGCATTATCACACATTAATTCATAAACATTTTATGTTAATATAGATTATATAAGCTATGCTCTCTCAGTCCCTCCTCTGATGACGTTCGTCATCACACAAACCTTTCCCTGTGACCTTTCACTTTTAATTTTTCACTTTACGCATAATGCGCATTTCAACATCTTTTCCCTTGTGTGAACTTTCCCAAATTTCATTAAACATTTTCTCCCTTTCACTTTCTTCGTTTTTCTTATTTCTCTTTGTCCAATTTCTTTTAATTTTGTCATCAATTTTGCATGCTCCCCATAAACATAATAGACAGGCCAGAACAATTAATAGACCCCCTTATATTTTTGCAAGTACCCCATTCCAAATATTGCTAAACCAGCTCCCCACTCTGGCAATTCCTTTTCCTAATTTTTCCCACACTCCAGGTTCCTTCAAATCCTTCAAATCTGCACTATCTTTAGTTAGATTAGTAAGCATACCTCTAATCTTTTTACTATTATCAGGTATATATGAGCAACAATGACGCTCGTTGAGCATCTTGCAGACTCCGCCACTTTTTGCCAAAAGAATGTCTAAAGCAAGCCGATTTTGAAGAGTCATAGCTCTTTCCGCCGCAAGTTCAGTATCCATCAGGAGTATGGCCCCTGTAAAATTTGTCAGCATGTTATCCACAATAGTAGACAACTTTTGAATCTTTATGGAGTTTAAAATAACCCCTACTGAAGGAATTATTGCTCCAAATATGTCACCAACGACAGCAGCCGATGTCTCTCGTTTTTGTCTAGCATGTTGTAATTCAGACGTTTTAGGTATTTGCTTTAAGTCATCAATCTGGTAAATCTTTGGGAAAACTATTCCAAAATAACATGTCCCATACCATCCCTTAGGGAGACGGTAATAAGCATTAAGTCCACAAATATAATAAATCCGAGGGATCGCTGGGTCCTGTCCCTTTAACATGAATGTCCATTTACTCTGAAACAAAAACACATGCCTGCATTCACTCGTTCCCACAAATAAAGTGTCATGTTCAGACTTCAGCCTATATATACAAAGCCTTCCTACGTGCAATGCATCTATAGCTAATTTGCCTTGCGTCTTTATTGCAGTGTAAGCATAATCATTTGCATATGTGCGTTTTTCTAGCCCCTTTTCTAATCTTTCCTTCAATGCTTTGCGTCTATCATCAGTGTGATCTAAAAAGCTTTTCTCTACAGGTGTCAATAAGCAAGTCAAATTATTGCGGTGAGCATAAGCTGTCCCAAATGTAAGCGTTGGTTCAAAGAAACCTCTAACTAATTTTATACTATGCTCCTTAGCTAACTTATTTAGGAACTCAATCACAGGCACAAAAGAAAACACTACATCCAAATTTGAATAAAAATATTGCACATGCTCTTGATTATAGAATCTTGTTAATAGCAACCTACAACGTATCCCGTAAGTTAAAGGAAGACTATGATAGGTGACCCCTTCTTGTACTGATGAAGGAATCTTTGTTCACACATAACAGTTTTTCGCATCCATGGTCTCAACATACTCCTTCAGCAAGCGATAGAAGACATTAGCGGAAAGTTCCCCTTTTGAGTTAGTTCCCTCATGCAAGTGTTTTGTATCCTGCTCAAACTTTTCCCACAATGTTAGTGTTGTAGTCTCAGGTTTTGAAGCAATGTTAGTCACTTTCTTATCCAACCACGGCATTCCCACAATCACACCTAAAATTATTATTGCACACACAATACCTATTATAAGACACAACCAACCACACACTTTACCCTTTTTGTTACTACCTCTATTGTAAGCCATGTCTATAAAGAAACAGATAGCAGAACAATAATCAACTTGAGGACGATATAAAGAACTCTCTTTTTTTTTTCTCTTAATGCAAAAGTCTCTTTCTCTCCGTGTATATTTACAGCATTTCACTCACTCCAGGACCCTTTTGTCAAATCAAGTTAGCAGCTTGTCATAATCTGGTTTTCAAAGTCAAATCAGGTTATCAGTGTTGCATCCGGTAGTTCATAAGTCTCTTTCTCTCTTTGAAATAAAATTATTTTAGTTTTAACAAAAGTCTCTTTCTTTTAATTGATTTCAGGTACCGTAGTATTGACCTGGTACTTCGCGATCAATACAGAACGCTAAGAATTCTTGTTGCCATTCAGATGTTGTTGCATATGCCCACTCAGGACCTGTGTACCTTCTATTTACGGTTCTCTTTCTTTTCAACCTACGCTCACCTTGCAATTCTCCTTCACTCAGATCTTCTGTTCTTGTGGTATTGGTTTCTTCTGTTATTGTTTCACCTGGTATGACCTTTTCTTTCACAGCCTGCTTCTCTGGCCAGTTATCTCCCTTATGCATCTTTTTCCTGCTTGTCCTTTCAGGACGCTGAACAGCACCCTCCTCTTGTGCTATGGTGTTTTCTCTTGATGGACCTGCAACTGGCTCAGGGGATGTCGGTGTACTTTGATCTCTTTCTACTATTTCCCCTTCTTCTTCTTCTGGATCTGTAACATGTTCAAGCTCTAACCCGTATCTGTCTGCTTCTGGGAGAACCTCTCCTTGATTTAGTTCTCCGGCTGCCTCTACTGAGATAGGCACATTGTCACCTCTCTCTAACTCATTTATTGTTTGAGGGACTAGGCTGTTCTCAGTGGGCTCTCCTGCATTCTCAGTTCCTTCTTGGCTATTTCCAGGCCCTGAGACTTCCCTCTCTGGAACTGTTGATTCAGAAACTTCAAGTTCCTCATCAGTTGGACACGTTACCTTCTTTGTGTGACTGGCATGTATCCAGTTTGGAACGCCTGCACATTTTACAGCAGTGGTTGTAGTCAATATTAATTGATATGGCACCTTCAAGCGCGGCTCCAAACACGACTTTCTCACGTGCTTCTTGCAACCACCCAGTCACCGGCTCGCAGGGTGTGACCTGGATCACTGATCGGTGGCAATGGGTTTGCTTCCACCTGGTGAGAAAAAGAGCAAACCACATCAGCCAAACCTTTGCAGTAGTCCAACACCATATCATCTGTGATATTCACAAGAGCATTTGCAGGTACTGCGGGCAGCCTCATAGCTCTACCCATAAGGATCTCGTGGGGTGATAGTCCTGTCTTCTTATCAGGGGTGTTCCTCAGCGACATCAGCACTAAGGGCAATGCATCTGGCCATTTCATATTGGTAGCTGCGCACATCTTCACCATTCTCGATTTCAAGGTACCATTCATTTGTTCTACTAGTCCTGATGCTTCAGGGCGGTAGCTACAATGCAGCTTCTGTTCAATGTCTAATGCGGCACACAAGAGCTTAATCACCTCATTGTTGAAGTGTCTGCCCCTATCTGATTCTATAGAGACCAGAAACCCGAACCTGACTATTAATTCACTAAGCAGCAGTTTTGCAACTGTGAGACTGTCATTTCTACGTGTGGGGTGAGCTTCAATCCAGTGGCTGAAAACACACACAATCACCAACACGTATTTCAATCCTCCACAAACAGGCATTCAATGAAATCCATTTGCATCTTGCTAAATGGACCGCCAGCTCTCCCTATGTGGCTCAGAGTTACCACAGTCCCTTTTCCGGCATTCATCTGTTGACAGATGATGCACCTGTGACAAGTAACCTCTGCGGCATGTCTGAATTTTGGGTTAAACCAATCTATCTTGAATGACCTTATCATTGCATCTCTCCCAAGATGTGCCTGTCCATGGTAAAGCCTCGCAAATGTGACAGAAGACTGTTTGGCAAAACCAGTTTCCCCTCCTCTGAGACCCATAAGTCATCAGCTCATTGTACACATTGCATTCTCTGACAGGAGCGTTTTTCCTCTTTGCTAGCACGACCATGTAGTGTTTTTAGCTCATCTAGTGTATCAATCACCCTTAATGCAAGGTTCAAACATGTGACATTTTCGGTTTGTGGTAACAATTCCCACTGATCTTGAACGATATACATTTCAATGCGCAAAACCTTGCAACTTGATCTGCATAGCCGTTTCCCATGGACACAAAGGCTTGTGATTTAATATGAGCATTGCATTTCACCACAGCGTTTTCAAGAGGTAACTGAATCGCATGTAACAAATCCTTAATTTGTTCACCATTTTTCACATGAGAACCAGAAGAGGTCATGAAACCTCTCTGTGACCACAATTGGCCAAAATCATGTACAATTCCAAATCCATATCTGCTGTCAGTATAGATAGTGACTATCAGATTTTCAGCTGCGTGGCATGCCTTAGTAAGGGCAATTAGCTCTGCCACTTGTGCGGAATACACTCTCTCGAGCCAGGAAGCTTCAATGATAATAGCTATGGTACATACAGCGTAACCGGCTCTCAGCATTCTGACTGATTCTCTCAAACAGGATCCATCAACAAACATAATGCAGTCATTTTCTTTTAACTGTGTATCTTGAATATCTGAGGTTCTGTTACCTCAAGACAATTATGCTCCACCTCTTCTTCATTATTAATCTCTGCACTTTCAACAGGAAGTAGAGTTGCCGGGTTTAATACAGTACATCGCTTCAGTGAGACATTAGGCGACCCCAAAATAATTGTCTCATATCTGGTAAGTCGGACATTTGTCATGTGCTGAGTTTTGATTCGAGTCAACAAAATTTCAACTGAATATGGAACCATTACTGTCAAGGGATGTCCCATCACTATGCCTTCACACTACGTGAGGCTTTGACCAACTGCTGCAACTGCGCGCAAACAACCCGGTAAGGCTGCTGCGACGGGGTCCAAGGTAGCTGAAAAATATGCTACAGGGCGATTTGCACCTCCATGGACCTGTGTTAAGACAGACAAAGAACAAGCATCACGTTCATGACAAAACAGTAGAAAAGGTTTTGTGTAATCAGGCATACCTAAAGCTGGTGCCCTACACATGCACTCTCTCAATTCCATGAATGACTCAAGCTCTTCTTTGGATAAGGCTATGGTATACGGCTCATCCTTAATCTCTTTACCTGTCAGTTTTATCAATGGTTTTGAGATCATTGAGAAGTTGGGTATCCACTGACGATAGTAGCCCACCATTCCCCAAAACATCCTGACATCTCTCTTTGTTGTCGGGGGTTCATCTGCAAAATAGCGGTCACCCGTTCCTTTGATATTCTCCTGGACCCTTTCTCAATCAAGTGTCCTATGTACTTCACCTCTTTCTGATAGTACTGCAGCTTCTTTGGCGACACTTTATGTCTGTTCTTTCCTAAATGATTCAGTAAGGCAATTGTGTCATACCTACAGTCATCTTTTGTCCTGGACGCAATCAGCAAGTCGTCAATGTACTGCACTAGAGTCGAATTGAAGGGCAGTATTAAGGATTCTAGGTCTTTTTTCAATATCTGATTGAAGATGGACGGTGACTCAGAAAACCCTTGAGGAATTATGCACTAACTGTACACCTTGTACATGAATTTGAAACTGAATAAAAACCGGCTGTGCTCATTAAAAGGTACCGAAAAGAAAGCTTGTGACAAGTCTACAACAGTGAACCATTCAGCATCACACGGAACCTGAAACATGATCACCGCTGGATTTGGCACTATGGGGCAACACTTCACCACAATCTTGTTTATTTTTCTCAAGTCATGCACAATTCGAACTTTCCCACAAGGCTTTTTCAGACCCATTATCGGTGAATTACATGGGCAGCTCAATACTTTTTTCGTAACTCCTTGTTTTACAAAATCCGCAATTATTTGTGACACCTGAATAAGGACATCTTGTGCCATGTGGTACTGCGGCACCTGGGGAATCACTGCATTTGGCTTTACTTGTACTTTAACTGGTTCCACTCCTTTTATCAGTCCCACTTCCTTTCCTGTCAAATCCCACACTTTCTCTGTCACCGTTCCCTGTAATTCAGTTGGTAAGTCAGTCACTGTAAGCATCGGGAATAAGGTTATCAAAGGGTAATCTTCATTCGCACTTCCTGTCTCTAACTCTGAGAACTGACCATCATCCCCTTCATCATCGCTGTTTGTCTGCACCTCAATTCCATCGTTGGTACAGGTAATTGAACGTTTTGTTTTGCACAGTAAGTCTCTTCCCAGTAGGGACACAGGACTAGAATCACAGACTACAAACTTATGTAGTCCCTGGAAGTTGCCAATCTCAACTTGCACTGGATCTGTAATTGGATTTGTCAAGTACTGGTTTGCTACTCCGACCACCCTTATGGTACGCCCTGATAGTGGTAATTTTGGAACCTCCACACTTCTGACTGTGGAGCGTGTAGCTCCAGTATCAACCAAGAATGAAACCTTGTGACCCATCACCTTTCCCTCTACATAGGGTCCCCTCTGATCTACTTCTAGGGACATTGCAAGCCTGCACTCTTCACTGTCTGAACTGTCATCCAACCATTCTTCATTCATTCCATCTTCACCACGCAATGGGAATTGCTGTACTGTATTATTTTGGCTCATCACTTGACCTGTGACCTGCGGAGGAAGCATCACCTGTTACTGTCCCATTGGAACCATTGGTAGTTGCGTTTGCTGTCTAGGTACCATAGGAACCTGCTGTTGTACTTGCTGCATTTGCGCTGGTTGAACACACGGCATTTGCATTTGCTGCATGGGCTGTAACCCTTGCATCTGAACCATGTTATTTTGAAAGTTCGGGTTTTGATTTCTCAACTTTGGACCTCTCATATTTTGCAATGTATCGACATTAGTGCTTTGTTGAATGACACCATCCTGCACCACATTTGGGAATTCCCGCTTCCAATGCCCCACGCCCCCACACGCGGGACATGGTGACATCTTTGTCATACCTTGTACGCCATTTTGAACCACAACAGTATTTACGTCTCGACCGCGATTCACAAAACCTCGACCTCGACCTCTCAGTTGTGCCTGAAACACACCATTCCCTTGCGGTTGCTGCTGTATCATCTGTTGAATTCCATTTCCCTGCATTCCTGCCTGCACAGCCCTTAACTGCATCACCATCACTTTCTCCTTTAGTTTTTTCTGCTTCAGCTCAATCTCATCACTACAGTATTTTGCATACTGCAGCACCTCATCAATCGGCTTCGCTTGGCAACAAATCAAATGATTCTTAATCATCTGGCTAACCTCTGGTCTCAGCCCTTCAACAAATCTGAACACGAGATGGTTCATGTCTTTCGGCTCAATGGTCTCAGTACCACTGTAATGTTTGAATGCATTCAACAACCTCTCATAATAAGCATGGATCGATTCTTTAACCTCCTGTGAGGTCCGGTCAATTTTCTGCCAATCTGTCACTTTCGGCGACACTTTCTGCTTTAAAAACTCAATCACCTTGTGATAATACTTCATCACCTCCTCAGAGGGTGCTCCAGTCACCTTGTCCCTTGCCGGCTCCTGTGTTGGCCAGTCTACACCTCTCTTGCACTCAAGCCATAAGTTGGGCGGAACAATGATCTCAAACAAGGTATTCAAGTATTCCCAGAGACACTTCGCAAGCTTCACAAACCTATCTGTTTGCTGATACCATTCGATCGGTTTCTCCCTCAACCTGGGATAATCATTTGTGAAAGATAGGATGTCTCCCCTGGACCATGGTACATGAATTAGAACCCCACCAGCTGTTTCTCGCATGGGTAACATCTTTACTGATTCCGAATCTGGTGAAGTTTTTGCTTTACTCGATCCCCGACTGTCACTTTTCTCCTTGTCTCTTTTCGTTGCCCATCTGCCTTTCCACTTTTCTAACGCTCCCCAGATTTGCGCACTTTGCAGTATTTCCTTTAAATGCGATTTCATTCCGGCAGACCTCATATGCTCGAAGTCTGTTGAATCAAAGTCTAACCTGTAACTCCTTTTCAAATGTTTAGTATTCTCAATCTCAATATTGTATTTGTCTGCCAGGTTCGCTAATTTCTGGTGTACCTTGCCTACTTCTTTAGGTAATCTTAGGGCACAGATATCTCAATTCTGCTTCTGTGTATGACTCTAATCTGTTTACCCCCATTGTTCCGTCCACTAGTTCAGCAGCTTCCACACCCAGTCTCACAAAGTTCAGGTACTCATCTCTCCCCAACCTTTCCGGTTCTACTGCAGTTACTGTTGTCTTCTGTGAAGCATAGGTCTTCTCTAACCACTCATTCAACTGTTGTACCGTAAAACCTTGCAGTGAAATGTTCCCTGCATGCATCATTGGTGACTGTGAAGCATTCGTACTTATCGTTTGTGGGGTTAGCACTCCTAGCCCTGCCTGTCTCATTGCCTCCAACGTTGCTTCAGCTGGGCTAAGGTTTAACAAAGACCTCAGTTTTTCAACCGCTTGCTCTCCTGGGGCCATTAACTGGGGAGTTCCTATGGACCCTCCTCTTATTGCATCTTGGGTCATTACTCCCTGATCACATACACCAAGCTTACCTTGTGCATACAATGGCACCGGTGGACCAACAGTAATCGGCAATGATGTTGCAGCTGGTGTCTGACCTGGTCCCAAACCTCGTGGAGCAGTGACTCCAAAGGTCTGATCCAGTGAAGCCGGTGCAGGTATTAATGGAGGACCTGCTGCTGGGTTATATCCCGGTATCAGTTGTGGCTGCGGCTGGGGCAGCAATTGTGGAGTTGGCTCAATCTGCACTAACCTCGATTTTGTATATATCGGGTCTGGTGGCACTATCAGATTTGTAGTAGTCTCTAGTACTGGGACGTCTGGATAGATTTTCTGTATCTGCAGTGGAGGTTGCAACTGTATCTACATGTTTGGCGCAATGGGTACACTGACACCATTCTGTATCGAACCCGTATCACTAGTCTGTGCTGTATCAGTAACTCCCTTCTCCTGCGTCTGGTTCCCAGGACCCGCACTAGTGCTCGGGACATTGTCGCTTACCGCATAAAGTGGTAAGCGATCATGTAATATCTGATTTAGAAATTCTTCATTATCTGAATCATCTTCTTCTTCCCAAGATCTCTTAGTTTCTTTAGCCTTATTAGAGTCTTTGTCTGTTTTACATGTGGCTTTCTCTCCCTGTGCCTCATCTCCCTGTGTTATTGCTGGGAACAATTTTAATCCATCAACTATTCCCCGTCTCCACATTTTGCTCTCATTATCCCACCTAGCTTCCGCTAAAGTCTTTTCTGCCCTTTTTATTCTTCTTTGGAATTTTTCTTGTCTCTGTTTAATAGCCCTTAAATCCCAAATTGCTAAAGCCTCATACTGAGCTGGCCTCGGAGGTGACTTCTGTACACTTAACATCCACCTTAAATTCTCTAGAACTCTCGTATTGAACATCCCGTGTTCTGGGAACGCCAAACATCCCTCTTTTTCTGTCAATTTGCGCCACTGTTTCATCCATAAACAAGGCGCAACACCTTTTTCCTCCATGACTATGTAAGCTGGAGTTCCCTCAGGCAGTGTAGGCTCCCCTTCACTCGCCATAATGTATGTGCCTCATTTCAGAGCACTCTTAAAAGCTTTGACAAAGTTAATTTTTACGTCTTTTCTTTTGTTTGTATATAATCAAGAAGTGACTTTAATTCCCAGGACTCTCTTTATCCACCTTTCTCAATCTATTGCCTCTCACAGACAGCAGTCAATCCGTGCGCAACCCCTCTCGACAACTGACCTATCTCAGCGCGGCACCACTGACGTCACACTCACACACTGCAGCTGACAAAGTCTTGTGGCTTGTCCGCCCCTCACTGGATTCACACCAAACTAATGCAAAAATTACTGCGAGCACCTTCACATCAACAACAACACAAATTTGCCGGTTTACTACAGGAAGGGTAACACATTCGCTTCAGAACTTTACAGAGATTTCACTTGAAGCCTCGGCCGCTACTCTCTCCTTCTCAGTTCCCGCACCCGCAAGCAGAATTTGACCCGCAAATCCTACTCTTGACTTGTCAATGGTTTGCTCTAGTGCACTTTAGAACTTGCCAAATCTCCATCAAAGGTTTCACACATACAATTCGACTCAATCTCGACTTGTCAACCAGGCCCGATTGACCTATTAAACCGCACAAATTACAACATAAACCCAAGTGTCTCCCACACTTGTCAATATACTCTGGAGTCTTAGACTACGACGGGTCCGTACATGAACAACCAACCACGTGGATAATTTTGCGCACGAATCGCCACACTCATATGAAGTACGCCGACTTCCCTACTCTCATACTGTAGAGTACGCCCACTCCTACTAAAACAACATTTACCTGGCTTAGATACGCACAAACTTTACAAATCACCTGCAAAATGCAAAAGCTGAGCAAGCGCAAATCCTACACCACACATGCTATGAGGCCGAGAACATCCCCAACTCACTTAGGTAGGCTGTGAGATCCCGGGAAAGTCATGGGGAATTTAGAAACACATTATACCTCCAGTTTGCATTATCTCAGAAAAACAATTTAAACAACAATTCTCCGTCCTAGGGCACCAAAGGGCCTTTCCGTCGCTCTGCTACCAGAACTGATAACGCGTCCCTTTATGATATTTTATTACACATCAGGACTCGTTTTAGGCCAATGAATCTTTTGACCCAGTTGAGAGACACCTTATGACGAGATACCTAATCAATATATCAATCAATACATCAATAATGTCATCAATATTTATCGCGACAATACACTTCACTTTAGTCAAAGTCCTTAATAAATACAAGATTCTACCATGACCTTGCAGCCATGAATAACCACACCAGTTTAGTACAATTTTATAAGTTTTCTCCCCTATTAATTACAATCTAAAAGCAGATGCGTTAATCTCAACACCAAGAAACATAATAGCATAATCACAATATGGCAACTTTGGTAAGATTTCATTAATGTGAGAATCACAAACATTAGAACATAACACGGCATGAACCTAGATCAAATTTAGCAGAGTGTCAATAACGCGTCAGTCCAACAAAGCATAGTCTCGGTCGTTTGTCTATTTGCATTAGTTTTGGTGAACACCTGTCCTAACCACTGATTAGCATTCGCATGTTGGGCTTCATGCAAAACAATTTAGAACACTAATTTGGAAAACATCTAACTAAGGACTTTGTTAAAAGTAAGCAGTTGGTACCTAGAAAGGAAAAGAAAACAGACAAATCACAATTGCATTGTCATAATTACCCTCCAAAGTTTAGGTCAGCGCACAGGTTCAGTCTTCGTCTTCAGGACATCAGTCAATTCGCCATCAATCAGAACTCAGCTCCGGGGCAAAAAGGCACTTCCCTCATAGGGAGGTAAAGGGGGTCATTACAACATTGGCAGGCGGCAACCGCCGCCCGCCAAGTTGTAATCGCCGTGCGGCCGCCAATGCGGCCACACTCCCTCAGTGCCCATTATGACATCCCCGCTGGGCCGCAACATGGGAGCCGGCTCCAAATGGTGTAGGGGCCCCCAGGGGTCCGCGACTCCCCGTACCGCCAGCCTTTTCCTGGCGGTTCAAACTGCCAGGAAAAGGCTGGCGGTAGGGGGACTCAGAATCCCCTGGGCAGCGCTGCAAGCAGCGCTGCCCTGGCGGATTATCACCGCCAGGGCAAATGTGGTGGGAAACCGCTGGCCCCGGTGGTGCGACCGTAGTGCTACCGCCGCGGTCGTAATCCCCTCTGAAGCACCGCCAGCCTGTTGGCGGTGCTTCAGCCAAAACAGCCCTGGCGGTCTTGGACCGCCAGAGTTGTAATGAGGGCCAAAGTGTAAAATGGACAATTCTATGGGCAAGGATGGTTTTAAGTAAACCAACAAGTCACCAAACAGAGTGACAGAGTTTCTGGATAAAATCAATAGCATTCCCCAACCCACCTAAATGACTCCCCGTGACATGGGTTTTTATCCCTTTTTCGTTGTACATTCCCCAAAACTTTTATTGGACGTTTGTTATACCCCACTACCTTTAACCTATCAGAAAATACATTAGGTCACCTAACTCTTCACCCCATATTATTTTACAAGTCTTTGCTTGGTCTCCATAACTGACGTCTTCAGAGGTGGCACGTCCGGTATGATTTCATCTTTCTGTAATTCTTTGCACATCTTTTGGTCATTAGCTCCATTGTCTTCACCGGTTTGAATGGCCTTGTACATTACATTAATCTACACTGTTTCTTTTTATTTTAACATTATTCTGCAAGCAAGGAAAAGCTATGAGAACAGATCTAACATGGTTACATTCGTCTTTTAGTTTGAAGAAAAAGAACATACGGGGTCATGTCCTTTTGTGAGTCAGCACACTGCAGAAT
Source organism: Pleurodeles waltl (assembly GCF_031143425.1). Taxonomy (NCBI): domain Eukaryota; kingdom Metazoa; phylum Chordata; class Amphibia; order Caudata; family Salamandridae; genus Pleurodeles; species Pleurodeles waltl. The sequence goes on from NC_090437.1 coordinate 322,150,041, forward strand.
AGAAAATACATTTAATATGAGAGCCAAGCAGCTAAGCTTGGCTATGCTAACTTAAGGCCTATAAGGATTTTAGCACAGATTCAATAATGCAATCATTAGTACAAACTTATTTGGACATAATATAATCATTTTAGTTATCATTATTAGTCCACGTATACATTGTCGGCCACTCCCCGTGGTCACAATTCAGGTGCACGTTTAAGCAAAATCACTATTATAGTTTCTATGCAGAATTATCACACATTAATTAATAAACATTTTATGTTAATATAGATTATGTAAGCTACGCTCTCTCAGAATCAATGGACCTCCTTGCACTTTGCACCACTAGCTTCAGAATTTTTGACGCTAGTGGAGCAAAGCACCCCAATACCATCAAAAATGTTGATGCTGTTGTTCCTAATACCACCATGGTGCGCCGTATCTTAAATACGACGCACAGATGGTGGCATTAGGGGAGCACGGGGGGCAAGAAAAGTGACGCTTCATGACATGAAGCACCACTTTTCTTAAATCTGGGCCTATTAGCCTTATTTAGGAATATCAGACCCTGGGCCTGGACCTCATCTGCCTGACACTGGGTTGAATACTAAGAGATCTCAGCCCCCCAAAAATCAGAGGTATGGCATGTTACAGTGTGTTAGGCAGTAGCGTCTTGTTCTGTTTACATGATACGCTGTTGGCAAGTTCCATGTACTATTTGCACTGCTGAAAGATGTCAGCATTGCCACTCGAGTTTGGCATGCAACACCCATTGAATACCATGAGATTTGTCGAACTCTCACAAGAGCTCAGCAAGTCTTGGAGGTCAAGGTGGAGTCTGCGCTTTGCCTTGAACATTTTGGAGAAGTCAGTCTCTCTTTGCCTGTGTCTGGTTGCCACTTGAAATCTACAAGCCATCAGAGATCTTACCAGCCACAGCAATGTCAGCCATCCTCATGATGCCTCATCCGGCAAAACCACAGCACTGTGTCTGCTGTCACCACCTGGGAACAAAGAGAAAAAAGAAGTTAAGTAAGTGCTTACCACTGATACAAGAAACACAAGGTATTGGGACATAATTATCCATTAAAAACATTAAAGACATTATTTCACTTCTTCCAGGGACATTCTCAAGGATGTTTGACGGTGTGAAGTAACACAGCCCGGGCATGCAAGGGAATACTATTCCAAAACACTTGAAGGTAAGAAGTAAACTGTACATGTACTTCAGATGCTGTGCACAGTAGTAGCCAAGACATTAGGAGAGTGTTTGTAACAGATGTGTTTTTGTTTTTATGGTAGTTCTTCTAGGGGGTCTCAATCTTATTTCCGACGAGAGACATCAGACCAAGAGGATCAGTGGAGATTATGTGATACCAGTCAGTAAATAACAATCACAACTCCAGTTGATCACAGGTGCAGACATGGTAGGAGGAGTAATCCAACCACTAAGGGGATGTGAGGGAGACCAGAGAAATCCAGAGAGCATTAGGCTGGACCTATGGGATCAATTGCTTCTTTCTCCACAAAGTTCAACAATGAAGTCTAGCAGATGGAAGAAAAACCCAGACAGACCAGACCAGATCCTCCTCCTCAAGCTTGACTGTTTTTCTGGTTGTTACGAAAGTCACTAGAAAAAAGGTAGGGCATAAAGGAGATGTGTCCATATAGTGTCTGTGACGCTTCTTTACAAGTTCTCAAGGTAAGGTACTTTGTACTGTTAGTCTGTCACTGTGACCAAGAAAGGAAGTGCTTCGGAAAGTACTTAGGGGGTTGGTGTGCAACCAGGATTAGTGACTGTCTAACAGCCACTCTCCCAGATGTTAGGGGACATCGCTGTAAGTCTGGATCTCTTGCTGGAGTTGATAATTTTCTGTTTTAAAGCACCTAGACGCCTGCCTGCTGAGAGAGGGATGGAGTCTGTCTTTCCTAGCAGGAGGAGAGACTGTACAGGCCAATGCATCACTGGTAGTTGTAGGGCACCCAGAAGAAGCAGCCTAATCTAGACTGATCAGGAATGACCCTGGCTCCAGAGAAACTCTACCCTCCCAAGCTCTCCTGTTGGTTCCTGGTAGGAACCATAATTCAGTGATGATGGGGTCACAAAGGCCCTTTAGGGCTGTGATCACATGTCTTAAAGATTAGACCGTACAGGGCTGACTCAGACTCTGCTGAATTGCTGATTGACCCGTGGGAAGACATCTGCTGGTTTGATATATGGCCCATGAGGGATTGCATATTACAAAGTGCTGAAGAAATTGCTATCCCTTCTGCTACAATTGTTAGTTGTGAAGTACCTTGACGGACTGCGGCTACCAAGAGTCCAACTGGGATTTCATCATCTCAAGACTGTTGATATTCATGAAACTAACTGCACAGGTCATGGCAAGGCTACTCCATTCAGGCTGGCGCATCTGCAAAGGGAAGGTTGGGTGGGTGCACATCCAAAGTGGGCATTGTGCTTGGCACCAAGGATACACAACCAAAGACTACCAAACTACTGAAAGCCCCCAGAAACAGAAAGGGAACCTAAAACCAGTAATTGTGAACCAGAGAGGGAACAGGGTGAGTGCTGTCCATGCAAATACAATGTACAGGCACACTGACTTGTTTATGACTATTTTGGTGATGGAGCAGGGTTTTCAATATTTTAATCTTCAGGTGTAATCATTAAATAACCCCACCATTGTTGCATTGAGCTTTGTGCATCAACAAGGAGAGGAGAAGTTAAAAGGAGCAATAGTCGACATCAAAGTCCATATAGGTAATAGTATGAAAACTTTAGTGTAGTCAATAAAGAGAATTTGTGTTAGTCAAAGGGTTTTTTATACAATCTTATTAGCATCAAGATTTATTCAGTATTATTTTTTTAATTATCATAATAAGAAATGGACATAATCCAATAATTGATATTTCAATATGAGGAAAAATACACTATCGGTAAGTATTATGGTTAAAATTGAAATAATACAGCAAGCATGTTTCATAAAGGATTTTCCCTATTCCAAATTAAGTTAGAATGGACAAAAATAAAGTGTCAGTTCAGAAACCCAATAAAGAGATTTGTTGAGCCAATAAGTGCATAAGCATAAAGCCTTTGCACTTGAGGAAAGAAAGGATCAAGCTGGAAAGTATTTTCAGCTATAAGTCGGCTGCCATCAAAAAATAGACATAGGTTTGAAAGCAATCTCCCATGAAGGGGGTTATAGTACCAAGAAACCCAGAGTTGGCTCTCCAGAAAAAGAGAGCGAGAGAAGCCTCTTCTACTCTAGGAACACGCACTAATATAAACACACAATATTTATAGATGGAAACAAGTATCACTTTCTTCATTCACAGAATCCAAAGGATTTCAGTAAACCCTTGGGAGTAGGTAAACTCCCCAGTTTCTCACGTCTTCACAATGAGCCACAGGCACAAGTCCTTGAAAAGATATTTCATCTACTTTTTTTGGTCCAGACACTTCTTACCATGAGTCGTCCTTCCTGTTGTCTCCTCTCCTCCCAGTAAGATTCTCACTATCAGTTGTCTATTACAAAACAAACGTCTATTCACTAGCTAACAGAATGCTTCTGAAAAGTTTCAGCATCTTCAAAAAGAGGAAAACATCTTGTGTAAAACAACAATTCAATTTGAAAACAGGCCTTTCAATATAAACAAGCAGTTTCTGTTACTATGGCATCAGTAGTTAGGATAACCTAAATCAATATGTTATGTCACTTCACTTGCATCCTTATAACATCTAGATATTAGTATATACTAAAAAATATGGTGCTTATTATTTATGCATTATTCAAGATATACTTTTTGCACTTTTTTACTTAAATATTTTTTGATTTGAAAAATCAAGAAATTTGCTGCAAGGACGTCCGCTTCTCCGGTTTATAGAATAACCATCAAACCATCAAACTTTTCCATACATGGATGTCTACAGTGCACCCTCTTCCCTTGCTGTATCATCAGTTTTATTTTTCAGAGTTTCAAATATCTTTCAGATTCTTGTATGGCCTATTCTTCTCTTCTTCCATTTCTATTTCTTCTTTCTTTTGCCTTTCTCTTTCTTTGTTTTTCTTTCTTGTTAAATAACATCTACATTAATTCTATAAAGAATAATTTATACTCATGCCAATGATTAATACAGATTTTAATAAGACTCTTAAAACTATTGTTGTAGTTTAGCAGCAATTAGATTAAGCATTAGCAGAAGACATCTTGTATTTAGTAACTATTGTGAACATTTCGCGGAATCCATTTTGTATTCATGGTAGCCATTTTCTCTGCCACATGCTGCCATGTGCTCAGCATGTGCTCTGTCCTACCTTTCTGTTAACTACTCTTGAAAATCTGCCTAGTGACAAGTTATATTTAGCATCTCCCACTTTCGCACATGCTCAGTAAGGCCTGCCGCTGTTAGTCCTTGAAAACTGTTAGCTCCTCCTACCTGTCGACTGTGCATTTCCACATGACCTCACATGTATGCAAGCCTTGCTTCTATAATTGTACCAACTCCTTTTAGCTCCTGCGTGGGTATAAAAGGACCATGCTCTCTCTGTTCAGTGTGCTACTTCAAACATTACCGAAGGGTGCTGTTTGAACTGTAGTACCACCGCATGAGGTTTAATAAACGTTGCCTTTTATTTCAGTTTCTGTGCCAACTTCTTCCTACATGGTCTGAGGACTTTGTGCAGAGAAAGGTGAACCCCTTGCACTAGTAGGCCTTGCTGAGGCTTACTTTAACAAATTGGCGACCGAACAGGGACTCATCGGCGACTCGGACACCCAACGGATTGGTCGCGACGAAGGATTGGGATCTCGCTGCGGACGATCAATGCCTGAGGAGACCCGAGTCTTGGCAACCACAGCGTTTTTCCCTTCTTTCTGACTTGACCATTCAGGTGGCTCCGGTCCTCGACTGAGATCCTTTTTGTTCATTCGTCATGCAGTGACCATTTGGTCGATTTTAGAACTTGGCTGTTGGAACCTGGACACCCTGTGATTGGTAAGAGCTGTTTTACAGCACTTGCTGTGGGTTTTGATGCCTTTGTTTGGTAGGGTAGTTTAGCACTACTTACTTTGGCTCCCGTGTTTTGGGTGACTAGTCAATTTGTGTCCTTTGAATTAATATATAAATTGCAATTTATATAGGCAGGTAATGAGGAGAATTTTCTCCAATTTAATTTTGATTTGAACGGCACCTTAAGTGCTACTTTGATTACAATATTGCATATTCTGCACTATTTTTTGTCATGCCTGTTTTTAGCGCAGTTCGTAGGATGTGTTGCTTTTGTAATAGTACCAATTTGAAACTGGAAGAATCGCAACCGGCATCCCCAGAGGGGACGCCCAATAGAGATATGTATGTTAAACATGGTCTTTCTTCTATAATGTACAGCACATTATGGAATAAATACACTTGTGCGGATCCTGAGTTACGTTGGCCTATGCATGGTCATTTGATTTGCGAAAGACTGAGTATGTGGAACAATGTATGTGTAAGCGAAAGTCTAGGTAAGATATGTTTGACTGTGTACGAATGTGGGAGAAAGAAGTGCGTGGACGAGTGAAGCGTGAGCAAGCCTTGCTTGAGAAAGAGCAGCGGAAGAATGTATATGTGAAAGCATTGGAAATGAGAAAGAAAGAAATAAATGACTTAAAGGAGCTAGAAGAGAAAGAACGTAAATTACAGGTAACTGGCCAATATACCGTTAGGCAACCTCTCTATCCTATCCTTAATAAACCACATGATGATTTATTGTTACTAGATCACCCTCCACCTCCGTATGTCGTTCCTTCTGCCCCTCATGAGTTAGCTGAGGTCTCCAGTTCGGAGCAACAGAAGATGCGAGACAGTCGCTCTATGTTGCCTGCTGACCGTGCGTCTGAGCTTAGATCTATTGCTCGTAAAACAATTCGTAGCGTTGTCTCTGCTTCTGAACTTTTAGACAACATGAAAGGGTGGACGGAAAAGGAGCAGCTATATTTTACTGAGGCATTTGGCTCAGAAGTTATTGAACTATATCGGAAATATTCTGATGAGTTAGAGCCCGGTGATGTAGCAGCTGATCATAAGCAAATGCGTGAGGGTCTTTTTGTTTTCTCCCAGGTGGCTGATGCAATCAGGTGTTTGGTGAAATTATGTGTTGTGGCAGTCCGTTTGCAAGAGGAGAAAAGGGCTGTGGACGTAGTTGAACGGACTTCTCTGACCGGTGGGGTGCAAGCTTCCATCTTCGGAACAGATAAGACTATGATAGTTCAGGCGAAACCAATGCGGAAGGCCGCGCCTTTGTATGTTCCTCCTAAAGGATTGGGTACAAGTGATGATAAAACTTCTGTTGATGCTAAGGGTTATTTTATTTATAATTGGGTGTATACTCCTTGGAATAGGGAAGATGTAATGGCACTTAAAACAGCATTACCTCACGCACAGAAAAATCCAGCTGCCTTTTATGAGGAAGTTGAGGGAGCAATTAGTTCTTGTACTATGACTTTGGCTGACATTGATTTATTTTTCGGATTAATATTACTGCCAGATATGTGGAGAACTGTTCGTAAAATTGATGATCGTGTAGTTTTTGGGGCGTCATGGAAAGAATTAGAACAGATGGACGGGGATAGGGAACCTGCGAAAAAGCCATATCAGTTGATTCTAGATCTTCCTGCAGCCATATTAGTTAAGTTAAAAACAATTATTCCCCCAAAAAGATAGATTGGAGTCTTTTAGCGTCTTGTAAGCAAAAGGCAGATGAATCGGTCTCTGATTTCTTTACATTCTTTGAAGAAGCATTTCATGATTTTAGCGGACAGTTATTGTCAGATGATACGGGCAGACATTTGTTTGTCGATAAATATGTCGCAAATCTGTTACCAAGAATAGCTAGTCGTCTAAAAGCTAGTGAAAGTTCATGGACTACCTCTACTCCGGTTTCTCTTTTGACTATGGCTCAGTATTATGAACGTCAGGAATTAGAAGAAAAAGGTAGCGAGGGTAAAAAGATTAAAGAATTAAAGACGAAGGTTATGTTGGCTCAAGCTTATGGCTCGCGTTTTAGAGGTAGTGATAGAGGTGGACGTGGATCTTATGGTTCTTCTTACACTCGTTCGAATTTGTCTGTTGATCAGTGTGCGTATTGTAAGAAATGTGGGCATTGTCCAGCACTACGTGTTCAGCAGTGTTCACGTGGTCGGGGACAAATGAGAATTCGCTCAGGATATTCAGGACCTAGAAGAAGCACGAACGATCATGCTAGGGTTGATGCTAATGTACGAGGGCAGGATGGGTTTAACACTTTTGATAGACGGAACCAATACCAGATGTCTAACCATGTGCAGCCTGATTTCCAAGATTCTGCTTATGCATAGGATTGCCTAGGATGTGGTAAGGAGTCAGTTGAAGTTCCAGTAGATCAGAGGGGTCCCTATGTTACAGCACATGTTTTGGGTTCTACTGATCAGTTTCTGGTTGATACAGGAGCTACTCATAGCACCTTGTCTAAACAATATATTCCACGGGCTCCCCTGTCTGGCTTAATCATTACATCGATAGGTTTCGATAAAACACCTTCCCCTACCCATTGTCACCACCACTTGCATTCCATGTTGATAAATCTACTGCTCCATGTCCATTTTTGCTTTCTCCAAATACACCAGACAATATTGTGGGTCTTGATATGCTCAAGTATTTCAGGGCTACAATACGATGCTCTCCTGAAGGGGTGCGTGTTATTTTAAATGATAATCATCCTGTGATGGAAAGAGTTTGTCTTGTTAAAGAGGATATTGCATTAGCTTCACTCCCTAGTCCTTTGTGGGCTACTTCAGATACTGATGTGGGACAAATGATTATTCCACCGGTACATATTAGTGTCAAGGAGGGAGCTGTATTGCCACGTTTGCCTCAATACAAAATTTCACAGGAGGGCGAAGAAGCACTCACACGAATTGTGCATGATCTTATTGCAGTTGGAGTTGTTGAGGAAGTTCTGTATAATGTTTGTAACAGTCCGATTCTTCCTATTCTGAAAAAGGATACTGATACCAGGATTTACCGATTCATTATTGATTTACGAGAAGTCGATAAGATTGTGATACCACAATATCCTGTGGTATCTGACATCACAACACTTCTTACTTTGGTTCCCCCGACAGCAACTACGTTTTCTGTGATAGACTTGAAGAATGCTTTCTTTTCGATCCCTATTCATCCTGACAGCCGATATTTGTTTGGTTTCACTTTGAATAAACGACCATATAGATTTTGCAGAGTTCCTCAAGGCTATACTGAGAGTCCAAGTATTTATAGTCAAGCGTTAAAACAACAACTTGATTCTTTTGTTTTGCCTGAAGGTGTGGCTCTCATACAATATGTTGATGATATTTTGTTGGCGGCTGATACCCCTGAGCAATGTGAAAAGTGCACTTTGTCCTTACTTTCTTTTCTTGCATCACACCATCATATAGTGTCACAAAATAAATTGCAATATTGTAGACCAAAGGTAACCTATTTAGGTCACCTTTTGTATAAGGAGGGCCGTGCACTTACATCAGATCGTTTTCAAGCAATTTTAGACACACCAGTACCCTCTACTCAGAAAGATGTTCGTGCATTCCTCGGTCTTACTTCTTTTTGTAGGCAATGGATATTAGGGTTTTCACACATTGTTAAACCTTTGCTAGCACTTTTGACTAAAGACACTCCAATGCCCCTCCCATGGACAGATGAATGTGAAACTGCTTTCCGGCAGCTGCGACAAGCCCTTTGTTCAGCACCAGTGTTAGGTACTCCAGATTACATGAAGCCTTTTGCACTTTACGTACATGAGAAAGATGGACGTGCATTGTCAGTTTTAGTACAGACCCATGGCGATAAGCAGCGTCCCTGTGCATATTTTTCAGCAGTACTTGATCCTGTCGCTCGAGCGTTGCCTGGGTGTTTTCGTTCAGTTGCCGCAACAGCTGAGTCAATACGTCAGAGTGAAGGGATAGTTTTGTTACATAAGCTGTTGGTGTTAGTACCCCATGCGGTTGATGCTCTTTTAAATCAAACAAAGACACAACATTTAACTAGCGCTCGTATAACAGGATATGAATTGACATTGCTGGCTCCTCACATTACACTGAAGAGATGTGCAACACTAAATCCAGGCACTTTGTTGCCATATCCGGTGACTCAGCCTCAGTCACAAGAAACACATGATTGTATATTCCTTACCGAAGAACAGACAAAGGGTCGTATTGATTTACAAGATATGCCCCTTCCAGATGTAGACGGGGAATTGTGGGTTGATGGGTCTTGTTTGAAGTTGCCAGATGATACGACCTCAGCTGCATATGCAATCACCACAATACACACGGTAGTGGAGACAGCTCATATACCACAGAAGTCAGCTCAAGCAGCTGAACTAATAGCTTTGGCACGAGCATGTGAGTTTAGTACTGACTTATGTGTGAACATTTATACAGACAGCCGCTATGCTTTTGGAGTGGCTCATGATTTTGGTTTGCTTTGGAAGGAGAGAGGCTTCCTCACATCCCACGGGATACAGATAATGCACAGAGAATTAGTGCATAACCTCTTGACTGCATTGACATATCCAAAGAAACTAGCTGTTGTGAAATGTAGTGCACACAAGAAAGTGACCGATAAGATAGGACAAGGTAATGCTCTTGCGTACCGCGTAGCACGTGAGACTGTGATGCAGCGAAGTACTACTTCTATGTATGTAGTGAAGTCACAAGCTGAACGTTGGCATAATGCTAGACAAGACGTATTAGATATACAGAAATCTGCTTCTGTGAAAGAACGTGAGCAATGGTCTGAAGATGGAGAATTGGATGATGAGGGCTGTTGGCGGAATAAGCAGATGGATAAATGGAAATTGCCTATAGCTTTTGTACAACCTATGGTTCAGATGGCACATGGGCTGGCACATATTGGAGCTTCAACAATAACGAAGTTGCTTACGCAAGTTTGGGAACATCCAGAAATTTCCAGTACAGCTGAGAGAGTAGTACAGTCTTGTTTGATCTGTTTACAATACAATCCTGGAAAAGGGACATGTACTCCTGCGGGAGGGTTTGCTACACCAACTGCACCTTTTGAAGTTCTACAAATGGATTATATTCAGCTTGAACGCTGCAAAAATTTAAAGTATGTCTTGGTGGTGGTATGTGCCTTCAGTAAATGGATAGAGGCGTACCCCACAAAGGATAATACTGCCATTACCACAGCGAAGGTGCTTTTGAAATAATTTTTCCCTAGGTTTGGTGTTTTCAGACTTTTATGGAATGACAACGGATGTCATTTTGTTGGGGAAGTTATTAAGTATGTCCTGAAAGGATTAGGGATCAAACAGAAGTTCCATGCGGTTTTCCACCCACAATCAGCAGGGTTGGTGGAAAGGTATAATGCTACTTTGAAGCTGAAGTTAGCAAAGATACAGGCTTCCACATCCTTAACTTGGCCGGATGCATTACCATTGGCATTATTGTCTATTAGGTCAGTGCCACACTCTCGACTCAGCCTTAGCCCATATGAAGTAGTTTTCGGGAGGCCAATGAACATTTGGGGAGTTCCTAAGCCAAATCCTGTATATGATGTACCTTGTGTCCTGATGAATGATTATTTGGAACAGTTAACCGACAATTTGGTTTCTATTCATCAACAGGTTCGAGAAGCACTTCCTGACAGATCTACAGGTGAAGGCCATGAACTCCGACCTGGTGACCAGGTGATGATTAAGTCCTTTGAAAGATCAAGCAGCTTGGAAACAAGGTGGCGAGGCCCAGAACAGGTGCTCCTTGCGACAAGGACAGCAGTTCGAGTGACGAACCAAAAGAATTGGGTCCATAGTACTCACTGCAAGAGAGTGCTACCTACCTTGGTGGAACCTGCTGTGCTGACCGATCATCGAGAGATTTTGACTACAGAGAAAGGCCGTGCTATATCACCTGACGAATCTGCAGAGGTCTTCCCGGACCATACGACTTCTGGAGTGTCGCAATATAATTTGAGACCGAGGAAAGAATCAGATTTTTTTTTTTTTTCAACTGGTTGAGCTACCGCCCTGGGTTAGTGAAACGAGAGCCAATGTGGCAAAGGGGGGGTGATCAGCCATGCATTAGAGTAGTGACACCCGTCTTGGCCCGTGGTGAAGAAATCAGCGGCTGCCCAGGGATAAGAGCTCCAACGATTGTTTTTAATTCATTTCTGAAATGGTCGATATCACTGTTGCTAAAACGACTAACAAACTGATCATTAGTACTATGGGGTTTGTTGTTGTTTTGATAATTATAGCAATAATCACTTGGTTTGTTGAAAAAAAGGCTCCTGCTTGTGAGTTTTTTGTTGCCACTACTCCAGTACCAGAGGATCACTATTACTTTACGCTTCCCTATCAGGAGCAGAAGCACCGTCAATCGTACTTCAATAATACTTTCATTCAGATGTTACATCATACTCATAATGCTACAAATACTACTAACTGTTGGGTATGTGGAATGATACCTGCGCATCAAAAGAAAGGAGGAACACCTTTCATTCCTCTTCCTTTTTCACACAATGGCACTTGTCAAGCTTGGTACACGCTTTTGTTTGCATCTGGAAAACGTACAGAGGGCGGACTTCTTTTTTGCCTTAATAAAGTATGCTACCAAGACAAAGATGGGTATCCCCAAGCCAAAGGAACTAAATGGGAACGGGAAGAGTATCAACCGGGACAATGTTTCAATACCATATGTCTTCACAAATATAAGAGACTTTGACAAAAAAGAACAATTTGTGATTTCTGTTACAAAAACTAAAGCAGATTTATGTATATGAAGCATTGGGTGAATTCCAGTAGGGATAAGCGATTGTACCTTGATTTTAACTATTGAGGGTGTAAATAATAGTAGTTTTACAGCTTCACATAATACATATTTTGTTTGTGGTAACTATGGATATTACCAACTACCTGTTGGGTGGTCAGGTGTGTGTTATGTATCTTTTCTATTACCCCCTGTGTTTTTGGCCCCTGCATCATATCACCGAGATTTTAAACTGTTCAATGACATCTTTAAAAATAGATATAAAAGGGCAATAAGTACAAATGAGGTAGACCAAACGGCTACTAGCCTGCAACAATATGTTGATTTTAATTTAGAGTTGTTCCCCTTTGTGAGTGCTGCGTTAAATAGTAGGAAAGTGAGACGATTGACTAGGGTTGTGGAAGCTGTTACCAGTCAGGCAGCTCTGGCACTTGGGAATATTACTGAGGAGCTCCAAATTGCGAGTATTGTAGCGCTCCAAAATCGTATGGTACTAGATGTGATATTAGCTGACCGAGGTGGTGCATGTCGCATCATCGGTAGTAGATGCTGTGTTTTTATTCCCGATCACTCACCTTCAGTACATGATGCAATATCTAAATTGCATAAAATTGCTGCAGAAATCCACACAGAGACTGGTACTTGGACTTTTTCTGGATGGTTTTGGGCTCTTGTTTCCGCTAGGGGCTGGAAACTACTGACTATCCTGTGTGTAATGATTGCAATATTTTTCACATGCTGTATCTGTATTCAGTGTGGTCCAATGTTTTGCTCCATGTGTATTACTGCTTGTATGCCTACCAAGAGAAATATTACAGAAATGAAAGCACAACATATGTTAGATAAGGAAATAGCTGAAATGATGAGCATAAATATACAAGATGAATATTTAGATTATCCTCGAAAGACGAATGTCTTCAGCTAATGCTGAAAGGGTCGTCTGTTGTAGTTTAGCAGTGATTAGATTAAGCATTAGCAGAAGACGTCTTGTATTTAGCAACTATTGTGAACATTTCGCAGAATCGATTTTGTATTCATGGCAGCCATTTTCTCTGCCTCATGCTGCCATTTGCTCACCATGTGCTCTGTCCTACCTTTCTGTTAACTACTCTTGAAAATCTGCCTAGTGACAAGTTATATTTAGCATCTCCCACTTTCGCACATGCTCAGTAAGGTCTGCAGCTGTTAGTCCTTGAAAACTGTTAGCTCCTCCTACCTGTCGACTGTGCATTTCCACATGACCTTACATGTATGCAAGTCTTGCTTCTATAATTGTACCACCTCCTTTTAACCCCTGCGTGGGTATAAAAGGACCATGATCTCTCAGCTCAGTGTGCTACTTCAAACATTACCGAAGGGTGCTGTTTGAACTGTAGTACCACCTCATGAGGTTTAATAAACGTTGTCTTTTATTTCAGTTTCTGTGCCAACTTCTTCCTACATGGTCTGAGGACTTTATGCAGAGAAAGGTGAACCCCTTGCACTAGTAGGCCTTGCTGAGGTTTACTTCAACACTATGATCCCTATAGTTGTAAGACAATTACAAGCTTCTTTGCCTAAAGTTCCTAAAACACTAGAAGTTCCTAGAGATTCTAATTCAGGCTTTAAATCAGAAATGTTATTTGCAAACTCTTCTATCTTTCTACTCTCGTCATCTATGTATGTACAGCAGTGTTGAGCATTCAACATTTCACAGACTCCACCTTTTTCTGCCAGCAAAATATATAAAGCTAATCCATCTTGCAAAACCATTGATCTAATAGCTACTAGTTCCATATTAACTGCTATCAAAGCACCAGATATATTAGTGGCCATGTTGTCTACTACTGTAGAAGGTTTTCAATTTTCTCATCCCTAAAAACTACTCCGACTGGGAGAATGATTGCCCTAAAAATGTCTCCCACTAATTGTATCCCATCAATGGTACTGCATGTATGTCTGTGAGATGGAGTCATTGTTCAAAGATCTATGCTGTTTACATGATACATTATAGGAACTAATAGAGTTAAACAGCAAACACCCTCCCAGTTGGCAGGTAACTGGAAATATGCATCCTATCCACAAACAAAATAGACTCCAGGAACAACTGCCTCTTCTCCTATTATTATATGAGAGGCCCTCAAAGAACTTCAAAGGTGTGTTCACAGCTGCTCATCCCAGTATTCTCCTTTTGTAACCACAGAGGGCCTGATTACGATCTTGGTAGATGGAGTTACTACGTCACAAACATGGTGGCTATACTGTTCGACATATTATGATTCCATTATATCCCATAGAAATTGTAATACGGTGGACAGAATATCTGTCATGTTTGTGACATGTATTCCATCTGCCACTATTGTGATCAGGCTCATAGTTTTCCTTTTTCTCATCTATCTAATTTCGATTTATGATATATCATTAATTTTCTTTCTGTATTCCTCTTCCTCTTTCTACCATGCATTCTTTATTTATTTGCCTTATGAAACATGTGAGGCCTTCTTTCTTCTAATGCTAAAATAGATTTTTCCTCTGATGTTCTAATTAGACATGTCAGATTCCTTTTGTATGCCTTAAGTGTATCTATTTTTGTGGGGGATCTAAAGAAATACCAAGCTACCTCTGTATCCTTTGCTTGTGGATGAGGGTTCATTCCGTTTTGCAGGGTAATTTTTGAAAGCATCATGTCATGGTTAGAAAAATAATGTTCAAAACATTTCTTGTCTGTAACACAAACTAAGCAATACACTACATGCAACTGCATATGAAAGTGGTATGTGATGGTACTTCACATCTTCAGCAGCTGTAGAAGGTAAGTGTGCACTAACACAACAGTCTTTAGCAAGTAAAGCTTGGGTGCATTCCTGAACTAATCTAGAATAAACATTTGTTGTGTTATCTTCTTTTGAGATATCTAAAAATGATGCTCTTAGTTTCTTCTCATCTACTGTATGTGCAGGTGGTGCTGGTGCAGGGGTAGATCTAAATGTTTCTGTCTCTGGGTCAAAACTCATCCCAACTAAAATAACTATCAATGCTAGCATAACAACTATTAATGTGATGACCATAATTATTATATATTTAGACTTGGTAAGGACACATGTTTGTCTACAGTCAAACCTTTAATAGAATATAGCAGCAGGTAGACTCAGTATTCTGTGTTGATTTCTACTTGTGCACAACAAACAAAACTTTCAAAGGTTAATTTGCAGTTATTTCATTCAGCTTTTATACAATAATCCCCATGGTACATCCTTAGCCTTACTCTGTCTCTATCTAGATATGCTATACCAAACCTTCTACAGCAGCCTTGGTCCTAAGGAATTCATCTTAATTCTTTGATTTACATTTGTTAATAAATAATTATCATGTTCATTTGACACAGTCTCTATAATTCAGTTAAACACAGTTGTGTTGAATCAGATATCTCTGCTTTGCATTGGATAAGTATCGCTTGTCAAATCTTATTTGTAGTATTGTTTCAGGAATTTAAACAAATACTGTTTTAGTGTGACTTATCATGGAGGTTCAAATGATTCTAATCTCAGTTCATTGGAATCTTGATCTATTGCATTAATCACATTCTCTGTGTAGTAATTCCATTCAGGTGCTGAATGCCTACGACAAGGCACTCTTGTTCTCTTGGATCTCCTCGGTGTCTGTTGATCTTCTACTGACTCGCTTATACCACTTGATTCTGTTATTTCAATGGGGGTTTTTGGTTTATGTTCAACTGACACTATCTCAATTGTTTCCTACTACTTGCCCATTTCAATCTCCAAAGGGGTCTTTCTTTCTCCACACTTGTTCCTTTCACCAGGATCATTCATTTGCTCTGATGGCAATTCAACAGCTTCCCTATTTTCAACTTTCAGTTCTCCAATGTCAGTGGATACTTCAACACCACTTTGTGAGATATCAGGAAATTGTTGATGTGAGTAATTCTGCTGTACTCCATTCCCCTCTGTTCCTTCAGCGCGTATAGATAAAGATGGTCTCCAATTTGGTCAAAGATCACCACTTCACTAAGATGACACCTTACTTTTTGGGTGTGGGAAGTGTGCACCAAATTATGTATCCCAGCATATTTCACAGCAGTGCTGTGATTAGGATCACCTGGTAGGGGTCCTTCCACCTTGGTTCCAGGCAGGATTTTGAATGTGCTTTTTGATCAACACACAGTTTACGGTGTTAAGACCATAGCACAACTCCTTATTCAGAGTGACTGTAGCAGCTCTAACCTGGCAAGAAACGGAACACATCACATCAGCCATCCCTTTGCAGTAGTCGAGTATCACGTCATCTGTGCTGTTCACAAGTGCATTCACAGGCACAGCAGGCAGTCATGTAGCAAAAACCATGAGTATCTCATGGAGCGACAATCAAATCAGGAGTGCTTCTGAGACTCAACACCAATGGCAAAGCATCTGGCCATTTCAATGAAGTGGATGCAAAGACCTTGGCCAAACATGATTTCAATGTCCCATTTATCTGATCAACTATTCCCGAAGCTTCTAGACGACAGCTACAATGTAATCTCTTTTCCACTTGAAGTGCCACACAACATTCTAAGGATCTCATTGTTAAAATGGCTCCTGCGATCTGACTCCAGAGAAACCAGAAATCCAAACCACGGAATGAGTTCTGGTAGCAGTAGTTTGGCTACAGTAAAATTGTAATTTTTCAGTATTGGGTAGGCTTCCACCCACAGGGAGAAAATGTACATGATAACCAGGATTTATCTCAGCCAGTCACAGAGAGGCATTTTGATAAAATCCAACTGCATCCTGTTAAAGGGTCCTCCTGATCTCCCTGTGTGACTCAGTATTGCTGGGTTTCTCCTTCCTATATTCATCACTCCTAGGCGAGACTGCTGGTTTAGGGATGACAGCACTTTTGTTTCTAAGTGACTGAGTCACTCCACAAGTTTCAACTGTCAGCCCAACCCTCCCGGCTCACAAATAGGACCTCACCAAAAACCCAAACAGTAAAAGGTGATTTCTGGCAGCCTTACGCATGGTCTCTAGATTGCGTCATCTCAGGGGAGTTGTGGCGGAACAGAAATTACCCTTTTCTCACATTAGTAATAAGTCTCAGACACACACAGGTAATGAAGAAGATGCAGGAGAGTTTTCAATATATTTATTGAAAAGACTGCAATCTACGATAAAATACATGAGCTGCAATGATTAGGATAACAAACAGTAAAAGGTGCATGATTGTGAATACAAAACCCCCCACCATCCTGCAATAAACATGAGATGTAATATCCCTAGCACAAAGAACCTAATCTCTGACCTAATGAGATCTAGGTGTAATAAACTTAATCTGCCAGTACCACGTCCATGAGAAGTGCCACCCAACCCCTGTTACCATGGAGTGAGGTCTCTAGGTCATATGCTGTGGTGACACAGAGGCTGAGGTCTGCAGCGAGGTGACGTGCAGCATAGATGGTATCTAGAAGGAATCCCTCTCATAACCTTGTCCGTGTAAGATGTATCTATACTGATCATGTAGTACCATTGACGTAGGTATTCTCCCAAACAATTGATAAGGAGGCAGACTTGTGTCAGCAACTATGTAAACAACTATTTTAGCAATTCCTTAAAATTGCGATCAGAATGTATTTCATACATTCTGAAATGGCATTTTGCATTCGCAAACGGGCATCCGCACAGTTTGCAACTGCTAAATATTTTCATACATCTGGCCCATAGTGATATCTTTCATATGTCCTGACAGTGAAATATCACTAAATTTGTTTTTCACTGTTGCAAGGCCTGTCCCTCTCATAGGGTAATATGGGGGCTACCTTTAAAACTGATTAAAGTGTAGATTCCCTTTGGGAGCAGATGGACATGTGGAGTTTGGGGTCTCTGAGCTTTTAAAAATACATCTTTTAGTAAAGTTGATTTTAAGATTGTGTGTTTGAAAATGCCACTTTTAGAAAGTGAGCATTTTCTTGCTTATATTATTTCTGTGACTCTGCCTGTTTGTGGATTCCCTGTCTTGGTCAGTTTGACAGTTGGGCTTGTTGCACTTTACACTAGACAGTGACACAAAGGGAGCTGGGGTGTAGTCTGCATTTCCTGATGAGCCATCTGTGCTAGGAGGAAGGGGAGGAGTGGTCACTTACACCTGAAAGGGCTGTGCCTGTCCTCACACAATGCAGTCTCTGACTCCCTGGTGAGTGTCTGGGGCCTGGCCTGGACAAGGCAGGATTTCACATTCAAAAGAGACATTACTTTGAAGTAGGCCTACTTCAAAGGAGAAATTGGGTATAAGAACGGCACCCAAAACTACAGACTTTAGAACACTTTTGGAAACAAGAGGAACCTCTGCCTGGAGAAGAGCTGAAGAGCTGAGAAAGAAGAGCTGCCCTGCCCGTGACTGTGCTTTGTGGAGCTATCCTGCAGTTGCTGCTTCTGCCAGAGTAAGAGGGCAAAGACTGGACTTTGTGTGCCTTACATCTTGAGAAGAAATCTCCAAGGGCTTGATTTGGAGCTTGCCTACTGTTGTTTGAAGTCTCAGGGACAGCAAAGACTTCTCTCTGCCAGCAACTGGAGTCTCTGGAGAGACTCCTGCCCTGACAAGTGGTGCCCTATCCATTCCCCAGGCCCTTGAAAGGAAAAACTGGTGAAAATTCAAGGAATTCGTCTTCGGACGACTCTGGACCAGTGCCGCTGCTGAATCCGGTGACACCACTTGCAACCGGCTCTGTGATCTTCGCTGGAACGCGACGACTTTTGCAGGCCCGACACCACTGCAGCCCCGTCAAAGTTCGCGACTCCGTGGAAGTCGCCGCACCACGTAGTGACTGACGCCGATCAAAGTGTGCGGATTCACCGTTTCGCACAGACGCCGCAATTCCCAACTTAGCGCATCGGCTTGTTTTCACTCTTCACCAAAGGTACTGTACCTGGGGATCCGCGTGACTCCGTGGCCGGTGCCACTGTTGTCAGATTTGTTGGGAACGACTCAGTCACGATGCCGTGTTAACACCTCATCAAAGCATTTTGGGGCATATTTATACTCTGTTTGCGCCGGAATTGCGTCGTTTTTTTTTACGCAATTCCGACGCAAAACTAACTCCATATTTATACTTTGGCGTTAGACGCGTCTAGCGCCAAAGTCCATGGAGTTTGCGTCATTTTTTAGCGTGGACACCTACTTTGCGTTAATGATATGCAAGGTAGGCGTTCCCGTCTAAAAAATTTACTCCGAGGCATGTGCGCCGTATTTACACTCCCAGGCAAAATTCATGCCCGGGAGTGGGCTGGTCAAAAAAAATGACGTACGGCCGCTTTTGCGCCGTTTTTTAGCGCCTGGACAAGGCAGGCGTTAAGGGACCTGTGGGCTCGGAAGGAGCCCAGAGGTGCCCTCCCATGCCCCCAGGGACACCCCCTGTCACCCTTGCCCACCCCAGGAGGACACCCAAGGGTGGAGGGACCCATCCCAGGGACATTAAGGTAAGTTCCGGTAAGTATATATATATATATTTTTTTGTGGCATAGGGGTCCTGATTTGTGCCCCCCTACATGCCACTATGCCCAATGACCATGCTCAGGGGACAGAAGTCCCCTGGGCATGGCCATTGGGCAAGGGGGCATGACTCCTGTCTTTGCTAAGACAGGAGTCATTTCTATGGGGGTTGGGAGTCGAAAAAAATGGCGCAAATTGGGGTGAGGCGAAAAATTTGCCTCAGCCTGACTTGCCCCATTTTTTGGCGCCCAAGCTCCATATCCCCCTATGTCGGCGCTGCCTGGTGTACGTCGTTTTTTTACACGCACACCAGGCAGCGCCGGCGGCTAACGCCGGATAACGTCATTGATTAAATACGGCGCCCGCATGGCGCTTCAGAATGGCGTTAGCCGGCGCTAATTTTTTTGACGCAAAACTGCGTTAGCGCAGTTTTGCGTCAAAAAGTATAAATATGGCCCTTTGTGTTTCTAAGCGCTATTTTTGAATTTAATCTTTGAAAATTCATAACTTGACTTGTGTATGTTGGATTTTTGTCGTTTTGGTCTTGTTTTGTGTAGATAAATATTTCCTATTTTTCTAAACCTGTGTTGTGTCATTTTGTAGTGTTTTCATTAAGTTACTGTGTGTGTTGGTGCAAATACTTTACACCTAGCACTCTGAAGTTAAGTCTACTGCTCTGCCAAGCTACCAAGGGGGTAAGCAGGGTTCAGCTGAGGGTGATTCTCTTTTACACTGACTAGAGTGAGGGTGCTTGCTTGAACAGGGGGTAACCTGACTGTCAACCAAAGACCCCATTTCTAACAATATGATTAAAAATTGAAGGGCTCAGTGAATACCCTTGTGGAACGCGGCACCATGCCAAAACTCTTTCTCTGAATATCTGAATATAAATAAGAACAAGCATTGACTGTCCTCATTTAACGGGATAAAGAAAAAGGACTGGCAGTGGTGGACAACAGTGAACACTCCACATTCCAGAGAATCTGAAATAGTATTGTAGCTAGATAACATGGAAATACGATATTATTCATTTTTCAAAGATCCTGCACAATTCTATGCTTACTGTTGGGTTTTTACAAACCCATAATCGGTATATTGCAAGGACTTCCAACAGTTTCCCTCAAAATCCCTTGTTTCAATATTTATTCAATCACTGGAGTAATTATAGACACTATTCCAAGTGCAAGATGGTGTTTTTGGAAAGACTGCATTTTGCTTCATAGTGTTTCGGACGGGTTCTACACCTGCACGTACACCTTTGAAATGTAACACCATTCGGTGTGCAATAAATTGTGCAATTTAACCTATATAAAAGATCCCATCTTAACAGATTTACAGGACTCAAATCACACACCGCAAATTGGTGATCTTGCTTGAATGAGCCTATTTCCAAAAGTACCTGCTTTGAATCAGGGCTGGTTCTTTACTTATTTGTGACTCCTACAACTTGGATCTTCTTTCTCAAGAGGGTTAGGTCTGGGACTTTTGCTTTTCTAACAGTGTAACGGGTAGTGTCTTTGTCGATGAGAAATTAAACTCAGTAGTCATTTGTCTCTCGTTCTACACATGGTCCACTTTGGTCTATGCCAAGTCAATGCCAAGCACACAATCTTCCTCCCTCCTCAGGAGCCATTATTGTGAATTGTCAGAATCAAAGTTCTCATTCTCCAACATAGTGATGCGTGATTCCAATTGAATTTGGAATTACCCATATTTTGTTGGGCCATTGGAGCTTGTGGCAGCTCCATCATAGGAACTTGTGCCTGCGTTGACATCTGCATTCACCGAACTGAAAACCTGAACTGGAATATTATGCATTTGCAGTTGAATGCCCTGCATTTGTCCATCGTCAATTACTTGATTATGATTCTGTATAACTTCCTCTTCCAATGCACAAGCCTGTTGGAGTAATGACAAGGAGGTGCTTTCTTCAGGACTGCAATATCTACTCCTGAAGGTGGATCAACTGAACACCCCAACCTTTACCCTGAGAGTTATCTGCTCCACTTTGGGCAATCTGTCCTCCATATTGATAACCAACACCCTGTATTCTAACAACATTCTCTACATACAAATGATTCTTAAACCTCTTCTGAGCCAGCTTAGTCCGGACCAACATGAATTGTTCTGTAAGTCCTTTGTGATTCAGCTCCCATTCATCATTACAATATTTTTCATATCTCAGGATCTCATCTGAGGATTCTGTTTGCCAACAAATCACATTCTGTTGTATGTCTATACTGAGCTCAAGTTGCAGCCAAAGAATGAGCTGTAAAAACAACTCCCCATATCTCCTTTTCGGGATTTTCTTGCCCGCTATACTGTTTCAACACCTGCAGCAATTGTTCATAATAAGCATACATTGATTCTTTAGCTTCTTGAGTAGTTCTATTGTTCTTCAACCAATCAATATCCCTTAATGATACTTTCCCTTTCAAAAAGGTAATCACCTAATTTTACTTTGTCATCACTATTGGAGAAGATTCACGGGTACGTGCACCTCTTGGAGGTTCAGTATGTGGCCATTGCATAGTTATCTTACATTCAGCCCATAAGTTACTCAGTACCACAAAATCAAATAAGGTATTCAACTCTTTCCACAAAACCTTAGAATTTTCATGAATTTCTTAACATGTGTATACCTCTGGGTAGGATTCTCTATCAATTTTGGAAAGTTGTTTATGAATGCTGCAAGATCACCTCTATTCCATGGTACAGTTTCCTCCACCTGATATCACTCTCATAGGAAGGTTAAAACCTCATCTTCATGTTGGGGTACTGATGGAGATCTATCACTTGCCTCTGTATTGTCTGATTGTTTCGTTTTGTTTCCTTGTTTATTTGCCCACTTGCTCTCTAAGCTGTCAAAATCACTCCATTTTCTAACGCACTTCACCAATTCAGCAATATGCAATCTCATTCCTGATCACTGCTTTGTCACAATACCTTCATCATCTGACTTTGACCTATATCTTTTCTGTAAAGGAACATTTTAGAGAAATCAATTTCTTACTTTTCTGCCAATTTTCATGGGTGGCAGCTGCACATCTTGTGATTTCTTTACTGATATTGATTCAGATGTGAAATGTCTTAACATTAGGGCTGGGTGGTAAACTTCACTCCACCTGTGAAGTTGCAGAGTTTTGCATACTCTACAGCCCAAAAAAAAGAATTTCAACATAGCCATTTCGGTCATGGGCCCTGCTGAGCAAATATGTAATCTTTCTTTATTCATTGCCTGGGAGGCTCCTGGTACAGCAACACCTTGCTTACGGTTGGGAGATTCCCATTGGTCAGATTCCCACTGCTCAGAATGTGTTTTGCTGTTAATGGACGATTGGCTGCTGTACTTTAAGGGCGGAGTCAAACTGTGGTTTGACAGCTGGAAGGGCTAAGTCAGATTAAACTATCGGACAGAAAGAAGCGGCTGACTGACAAGAACACATGCCAGGTAATTACTTCATTTGTTTCCTTAGTGTCAATTGGACCAGAGGTCATGGTAAAGGCTAGAGGAAAAGTTTAATGCATCACTTGCTATCAAGAGTGTGAACACCGGGTGACCTTAGGCACATGATGTAATACGCTGCCATTTTGCTCTCTGAAAAGTTGAATGGAACTAATTAGCTAACCCTCTACCACCATCTCTTCCCCCCAGGGGCATCCTTCGAGGACACCAGAGGTATAACCCCCATCAACCACTTCAGGGATGAGCCAGACCTCACCAGGCAGTTGAGGCAACTATAGCTGACTCCTAAGATGATGTAACCTCTCTCTGCATTCACGCCTCTCCCTGAACCGCCCTGCTGAGACTGTGCTTTACAACTCGAAGACACGATAAACCAAATGTGTGTTCAGCTCAGGCACATTGGTTTTCCACTTATGGGGCAGGGGGCGGTGGAATCTAGACTTGTGATGGCGTGGTGCACAGGTTGCAATCAGCTTTGCAGCTGCCGCTCAGCCTGATGTGCTATCATGCAAGGTCATTGTACTTTTGCAAAATTTATGAGTAAAATTGCATTCTTATCCTGTGCTTTTTCCCTTCCCCCTAATAATGTTAACTTGATTGTTTCCCTTCCCCCTTAATATTCTCCATTGGTTCCCTGCTCTAGGGTCACATATCCTGAAAAAACAGGAATGGTGATGGCATTTTTTGGCTTTTTGAGTAAGGAATAATCTCGAGAGACTGCACCATGCCTTGATGATCTTCTATCAGTACATATATTTTTGTCTGCCTTTGAGTGTACCGAAGTTAGAAACCAGATGAGAGTGGGGTTGGCCATGCCGTTGTTGATCTGTGCAAGCATGGCAAACTTTTGGCAACCTCCTCCTGTGTGATGTATTCTGCCTACTTTACTATTGAAGCTCAGAAATGAGGAATCCCACTGCTGCCACATTTTCATTTATTTATCTGTGGCTGCCTTTTGGTGCACAGAGGTAGCACATATACACTGATTGCCCCTCACCCATTGTCCCACACATATTGAATGACAAAGATTACTGCAGGCCTCCCATTCCTTTGTGTTTCCTTCCTATCGATGGCCTCCTTTAGGGCAGACAATTAGCACCTTGTCACTTGAAGGCTCCTCTTGTGTTGCTATTGTTTGACCTCTGACCATAGAGACTTCCACCGGATCCTTTCTGCCCCTTCGTTGTTTTGCTTCTCATGTTCCCTCTTCTCTTTTGTTATTCTCTCTCTTCATCTGCCACAGGTTGCTGTAGTCCTCACCCAGGGAACTTAAGCTAGCTTGTGTCATCGCCATTCGCACCTTGACCTTGTCACAGCTCAGGTGATAGATCTGCCACAACACTTAAGAGGCTGCGCCTTCTGTTTAGTGTAACCTATTGCACCTCAGGTTTACTTTCTGATCCTTGCCTCCACTGTGTCACAGCATGAGGAATGGTGGCACTGCCCTCAAGGCCTCTCTCTGAAAACTTGTGTGTGTTTTTCAAACTTGGAACTTAATTTGCATTCAGGAGTGTTTTTACTCTACGTGTGCCTCACTCTGCTACCGCATAGCAATGAAGCCCACCCCTACTAAACATCCTCTAATAATTTCTTTCAATTCTACCTTTAATTTTGAAACATCTAGAGGTTTCACTCTTTCCTGGCTAGTAGTTGGTCTCGCTGTATCACCTGTTTCTATATTTTCAGGAATTTCCTCAAACCATAGGGAAAAAAATCCCATCATCAAATGACCCTGTCTCTATCTGTGCAGTTGGTGTTGTAAAAACAATCCTTCTTCCTTCTCTCAATGATTGAACATTTTGGGATGGAGTCCAGGCAACAATCTGTGGGTTTTGTGATGTCAGGATAAACCCTGTGGTGACTCCTCCTCCTATAGCACCTGAAACAACATGATTCAGAAAGATATTTATTGATGCAGTTGCAACAGGGACTACTAATTTCTGAGTTGATACAACCTGTGACATTGGTGCAGGAACAGTCACAATAGAGGCAGTAACATCTGGAGCAATTACTGTAGTGCCTGCTTCGACAGGTGTTGTTGCAATCAAAAGTGCTGGAGGTGGTCTCTGAATCTGAATTGTATTCAGGTCTACAGGAGCTATAGCCACTGTGCCTCTAGTGGTTGTAACACCTTCTGGATTTACTGTTGAGGCTATACGGGGCAGTACACTTGAAGATAGCAAAGCAGTTAAAGTTTCATCCCTTGAATCCCTATCAGTTTTTCTTAGAGACTCCTCATCATCATTTCCATGTTTCTGATTCCTTTCAGATTTTTCTGTTGTTATTGCTGGGTATATTCTAGCTCCCTCAACAATGCATTTCCTCCATCTCTGTTGTCCTGTATACCATTGAGCATCTGTGTAATGTCGTGCTGCTCTTTTTGCTTTATTCTGTTACCTTTCTTTCTCTTTGGCATGAGCTGCTCGGTCTCAAGCATTTAATGCTTCTTACTGTGCAGGTCTACAAGGTAGTTTCATTTCATGTAACTTTCCCTCAAATGTTCAATAACCCTTGAATCAAAAGTGCTGTCTTGTGGAATTCTGAATGTGCCCTAATTTTCAGTGATCCTGTGCCACTGAAATGCTACAAACATATATGAAGGCTTACTGATGTCTCCATAAATTGACTTGGCATACCTTCTGGGGAAGCCTCCATGCCCTCATGGACAGGGACTTGCACATCACCTCTCATTAAATCTCTATGGGCTTTAAAGCATTTCATGAATGCCAAAATTCAGTAATATACAAGCAAATCAATTCAGTAAATCTCAAAGCTTTTGTTCAGTTTGTATTTCTGTTCACATAAATATTGACTTCCAATCCCAACACAATCCTTTTTCATAAATATTTTACAGTATAGCACCTGATGATTCGCCAAACAATCCCACCGACCAACAATCACACCAGTTAACATATCACAACATTGCACCTCCTGATGTAGTTCTCATTCCTTGCAGCTGTTCACCCTCCTTTACATTTCCCTTGTACATTAAATTCTATGTCAGGCAAGCACAATAAACAAATAACATTTGCCTGCTCCACTAATGAATTCAAACTAGTTCATTCACACAAGAAACCATTGGAAGTAAATCTGTTCCGACTTCCTCACACACACACATACATAAATAAATCTTGACTAGCGGGAAATCCCCTTGACTGATAAAGTTTCACCTTTGTGTGACAGGTTCCACTAGTACCAATCAATATTAGTGCAATCACAGTCTGTTATAGTCACTATATCAAATTCACAGTCATGAAACTGCATCACGAAACTTTAGCAGACAAGTAACAACACAACTGCTTTTGGAACTGCAAACTCCTTCAATCTTCAAGTTCGGGTTTGGAGTTTTTTTAAAAGATCTTTTTATTGGTTTTGCATAGGTAAAACACAAACAAGCATAAAATAACCTTTCACAGCTGGCAAAATCGGGATAGCCGTTCCATAAAAGTGAAAGCTCATTACTACTCCCAAACAGAATGCGGTGTCTAGTTGACACTCTATGGGCCAGATTTACAAGAAGTGGTGCAGCACGGCTGCCGTGCCAAAATTGTCAGTGCTGCACTGCGTCACTTCTAAACCGCAGGGATGTGCCGTATTTATAATAATACAGTGCACCCCTTTGTTCCCCCCCGTGACGGTGCCAAAGCTGCTGCCAAGCACCAACACAGCTACCCTTGCGCCATAGTGCAAGGATAGCTTGATGGAGGAGGAGATTTTTTTTTGTGCAGGAAGGGGCACCTTCCTGCACAAAAAAAATTCTTCTATGGGGATTTGCTCTTTCTATGTGTGCAGCAGAAGGCACCACACATAGAAGGAGCAAAACATGATGAGCAATGAAAGCATTTCACCTCGCTTCGCCCCTGGGGTGACGTTACATTTTGGTGCTGCCTTAAATTTATAAAATGTCTAGGGAAGTGTAAAAATGCAATGGGTGTTTGTGAGAGAGGGCCTCTTTTTGACATGGCTATTCCCCCACTTTTTGCCTGATGTTGACGTATCCTAGAAGTTGTAGTGCCCAGGGTCCCTGCTAACCAGGATCCCTGGGTCAGAGCTCTTTCCCTAAATCTGTTGTGATGCATTGGCACACTTGGATACACCCTTAGCTACCACTATAAGTCCCTAGTAAGTGGGCACCTATATGCCAAGGGCATAGGGTACTGTAGATAGGCCCCTGAGGGCAGCAGCACTGATAGTGCCATCCTCTTGGGCCATGCATCCAGATTCTCCCAGCACTACCATTGCAGGCTGAGTGTTCTGGTGCAAACCTAAAACACAAACTTGGCATGGTACACTACCTGTGTGCCCTGTCCACCCTGCACTGCATTTACTATGGGTAAGACACACCTCTGGCAGGCCTTACAGCCCTAAGGAAGGGTACTCCATATTATATGTGAGGACATAGCTGCATGAGCAATATGCCCCCACCATGTCCATATCAAACCTGGGACATAGTGAGTGAACAGAGCAGCCATTTTAAAATGCACCTGCTGGACACTAGTTAGTACGAGTTTCACAGCAGCATGATTAACTCTGAACTCTGGGCTCTTTGGTATCAAACAACTCAGAATGATAAATCCACACTGGTGCCAGTGTTGGATGTATTATAAAAGGTACTCAGTGGTCACCTTAGAGCTGCAAACGCTAACTACACTGCCATGGATTCTGACTGATTCTATCCAGCCTGTCACCTCCAGACATCCAATCTACAAACCTTGGGGGAGAGACCCATCTCTCTGATTTGTAGAACAAAGCCCTTCCTGGGTGGAGGTGCCAACACCCCCACCCTCAGGAATGTGCACTGCCCTGATGGCGAGCTTCAGAGGGCTAACCGCCTTTGAACCTTGATCCCCAGGCCTGCTGCTAGCAGCAGATGGTAACCCCCATGCAAACCCCCAGTTTTAGCGGGAGCAACGGAGGGAAACTCAAGCAGAGAATACAAGGAGTGGCCCCCCAACTGGCATGCACAACCCCTAAGGAGTGGCTTACAAGGTGGGCACTCCTTTTCCATTTTCCTCCATCTTGGATGGAATAAAAATAGCCAATCAGGAATAGGCAAGTGGCCCTTTCAACAGGAAACAGTCACTTTAGTAGGTGTAGCCAATGGTCACTACCAGGTTCCCCCTAAAACACCCACTAAATACAGCATTCCCTAGACCAGGAAATCATATTTGATAGAGAAAAGAAGACCAGCACCAAGAAGTTCCAAGGCACGAGAACTGTGGCCCTGCTGCAACAAAGAAAAGGTGCCAAACCCTGCCTGCTGCACCCAGGACCTGACAATCTCCGCTGAGGAGGTGCTGGACAACTGTAAAAACTCTAGAGAACCCCAGAGGACCTCCAGACTTTGAAAATCACCATAGAACTCCCTCCAGATTGGAGGCACCACTCTGCAACAGCAAGAAACCAACAAGCCAGTGAGGATCACTTCACTGACCAGCCATTAACACCCGAACCGGATATTGCAGCTAGACCAACGTATACACCAGAGACCCCGAGCACAAACCCTGCTAGTGTACCAAGTTTGGCAGCACTGCACACTTCAGTGGTCAAACCATACCTATACCCTGGGTATTGGTCAGCCAACATGGGACACCTAGAAAACCAGCCCGCCGTGGGCTGAAAAAAGACCAGGAGGAAGCCACAGTCAAGGGACTTCAGAAACATCCTAGATCTCTCACCAGAGTGCCTCTGTTGTCCTGCAAACGACCCTGGAATCAACTTACCTCCTTCTCCAGAGGGCATTCTTACGCACAGCTCCTGGCTCATCGATTTGCTCTGCACCCGGCTGCCCTGTGCCCTGCACCGAATAACCTGCTGTGCCCTAAGGCACCTCCTACCCCTTCTGACCTCGAGGCTCCAAGGGGAACCCAAGGAACCACCTTAAACTTACCTGTGCAGTGCATTTCCAAGTGGTCCCCCACAGTGGCTATACACCAGCTCTAGAGGCATTTCCTCACTGCTCCCACCAGACCCTGGAGCTGCCTGAACTTCTGCAGCTGGCACAGTGTGCCCACCGATGACCTGGACCAATATGCAAAAGAAGAACTTGGTAAACCAACTGTACAATTTTATATGTATTTTTAAAGGTGAACTTCCATTGATTCCTATTGTGCGGGATTAAGCACAAAAAGACTATTTTTATTCACCTTTAAAAATTCATATCTCAATAAGAGCAATTTTGATAATATTGGTCTTAAAACTTATTTAAAAATCTGAAGTATTTTTATAAATTGGCCTTGAGTTATTCTTTTGAGTGTGCAAGTTGTAAGATGGATACTATGAGAACAACAAATGCTTTGCCCTTCTCCAAGATTGGCCTAACTGCTCGACCAAGCTACCTTAAAAAGTGGAGCATTAGGTGATCTAGGTGGTCATTACAACCCTGGCGGTCGGTGTTAGAGCAGCGGTAAGACCGCCAACAGGCCGGCGGTAAAAAATTTGCAATTACGACCGTGGCAGAAACCGCCAACAAAGACAGACACTTTAACACTCCGACCGCCAAGGCGGTACAAACAAACACCGCCAACAGACAGGCGGGAGACAATGTACCGCCCACACTATTATGACAGACCAATCCGCCACCTTTTCCGGGGCGGATTCACCACGGATAAAAACACGGCAGAAACAGGAATCCCGAAGGGAAAACGCTCACCTCTACACACCCCACGAGGAACCAGGACGCCATGGACCGGGAACTCCAAATTCTACCTGCAGTAGTCTTCCTGCTCCTCTACCAGGAGCACGAATGCTGGCGACGAAGACCACGGTGAGTACTGCACCTACGACAGAGGGGAGGGGTGAGGCAAAAAACAGGGACACACACAAGCAACACCCCCACCCTCACCCACTACAACACACACACTAATGCATATCAATACATCACAGTTACACCCCCCAAACCTCCCGGAAGAATGCAAAGACAATAGAAAATAAGTGTAACCATTGTAATATATTAGAAGCAAGTAGGCAGAAATATATATATATACACCATGTACATAATATATACCAAGCATAGTAGTCCAGGTAGTGCTCTAAGAAAGTCTGTGGAACACTGGGACCACACGGTATGGGCGAGGCCCACACAAGATCCCTGACCATGATGGAGAGAACACTGCAGGGGCATCAGAGAGCAACTAAACAGGCACCTCAGGGGGAGGGAAAGGGGGGCACCTCAGCCGCTTGAGTGCACGATGCCAAATCCACGAGGGGGCCACATGCCCACTGTTCCACCCTGGGGAGTGCAAAGCCACAGTCTCTCAAGTCTCACAAGTGGGTGGGTTGCCCACTGTTCAATCCTGGGGAGTGCAAAGCCACAGTCTCTCAAGTCTCTACAGTGGGTGGGTTGCCCACTGTTCAATCCTGGGGAGTGCAAAGCCACAGTCTCTCAAGTCTCTACAGTGGGTGGTTTGCCCACTGTTCAATCCTGGGGAGTGCAAAGCCACAGCCTCTCAAGTCTCTACAGTGGGTGGGTTGCCCACTGCCATATCCTGGGGAGTGCAAAGCCACAGTCTCTCAAGTCTCTACAGTGGGTGGCTTGCCCACTGTTACATCCTGGGGAGTGCAAAGCCACAGTCTCTCAAGTCTCTACAGTGGGTGTGTTGCCCACTGCCATATCCTGGGGAGTGCAAAGCCACAGTCTCTCAAGTGGATAACAGTCTCCACTGGTTCTGGATGGGGCATGGTGCCCAGAGTGCTTCATCCTGCTAAGGACAGAGGTAGTGGATGACAGTCTCCACTGGTTCTGGAGGGGATATGGTGCCCAGAGTGCTTCATTCTGCTAAGGACAGAGGTAGTGGATGACAGTCTCCACTGGTTCTGGAGGGGTCATGGTGCCCAGAGTGCTTCATCCTGCCAAGGATTGGGGAAGTGGATGCTTATCTCCACTGGTTCTGGAGGGGGCATGGTGCCCAGAGTGCTTCATCCTGCTAAGGACAGAGGTAGTGGATGACAGTCTCCACTGGTTCCGGAGGGGGCATGGTGCCCAGAGTGCTTCATCCTGACAAGGATTGGGGTAGTGGATGCTTTTCTCCACTGGTTCTGGAGGGGGCATGGTGCTCAGAGTTCTTCATCCTGCTAAGGACAGAGGTAGTGGATGACAGTCTCCAATGGTTCTGGAGGGGGCATGGTTCCCAGAGTGCAGCATTCACCACATGAAGGACTCAGTTGTGTCAGTGCCCTTGCCGCTCATAGGCCAGCGGTGCTTGAGATGGTGGTGCCCTGTTCAGCGGTGCTTGAGATGGCAGTGCCCTGTGCAGCGGTGCTTGAGACAGCGGTGCCCTGTTCAGCGGTGCTTAAGATGGCGGTGCCCTGTGCAGCGGTGCTTGAGACGGCGGTCTCCATTGCAAGGTCTCAGCTGCTGGTGGTCCTTCATGGCCCAGCTGGGCTTTTGCTGGTGGTCCTTCATGGCCCAGCGGGGCTAGTGCTGGCGGTCCTTCATGGCCAAGCGGGGCTAGTGCTGGCGGTGGTCTCCTGGGCAGGTGGGCTGGAGCTGGCGGTGGCCTCCTGTGCAGGTGGGCTGGTGCTGGCGGTGGCCTCCTGGGCAGGTGGGCTGGTGCTGGCGTTGGCCTCCTGGGCAGGTGGGCTGGTGCTGGCGGCCCCTCCTGGGCAGGTGGGCTGGTGGTGGCGGGCCCCTCCTGGGCAGGTGGACTAGTGCTGGCGGTCCTGTCCTGGGCAGCTGGGCTTGTGCTGGAGGCGGGCTCCTGGGCATCGGGGATGATGGCGGTCTTCTCCGCAGTGCTACTCTTCCCAGACTTGCCGGGTTTCTTGTGGCCCTTCCCCACCTTGGAAGGGGTCACAGCTGACTCCACACTCCCACCAGGACCCCTGGGAGCGGCTTTGGTGGCTGGAGTCTTCCCCCTCTCCCGCCAGGCACTGGCCAACTTCTGATGCTTCACAGGTGGGGGACTGTCTGTGCTGTGGCTCCGTGCCACACTGGCTGCCCTGGTGGCTGGTGCACTCCAGATTCCGGTGACTACAGGCACCACTGGTCCCGGAGATGTTGTGGCTGAGGTGTTAGTTCGGGACCTAGGAGACGGACGGGGTGGGGGAGGTGTGGGAAAGAGGTCAATGGTGGACATGAAAAGTTTTTGGGACACACTGGGACAGGTAGCTGGAGGGGGTTTGGGAGTGGAGGAAGAGGTGATGGTTGTAGGAGGTGTACGTTTGGTGACTTTGGGTGAAGGTGCATGCGCTGGAGGCTGTGTACCTGTGTTTGTGTATCTTGGGAGGGGGCGTCACAGACACACTGGGAGAGGACACAGGGGACCTGTGAATGGTAGTGGGGGTGGTGACTGCACGTGAGCGGGGTGTGGTGGTGGGTGTGCTGGAGAGGGACGTAGTGGCTGTAGAGGTAGTGCATGCAGGTGTGAGTGTAGACGAGAGTGGGAGGGAGGAGGGAGACGAGGAGGAGGGGGACACAGTGGAGGCAGTGGATGCTGGTGTGTCTTCATGTGTGTGATGCTTGCGTGAGTGCCTGTGGGATGTGTGGTGCTTATGTTTGCCAGAGCTTCCCTTGTGTGTGAATGTGTGTGCATGCTGGTCTGTAGGTGTGCTTGGGATAGGCTGAGGTACAGGGGTTTGGGTTGGGGTGGAGGAAGTTGGAGGGGGGAGGCTAGAGACGGGGACAATGGCTGACATCAGTGCTGAGGCCAGAGTCTGAAAAGCTCTCTGAAGG
This sequence comes from Pleurodeles waltl, assembly GCF_031143425.1. Taxonomy (NCBI): domain Eukaryota; kingdom Metazoa; phylum Chordata; class Amphibia; order Caudata; family Salamandridae; genus Pleurodeles; species Pleurodeles waltl. The sequence continues at coordinate 322,182,428 of NC_090437.1, forward strand.
GCCGCCTGACCAGAATGAATGCCCTCCAGGAATGCATTTGTTTGTTGCAACTGCCTCTCTACACCCTGGATGGCATTCAAAATGGTAGACTGCCCAACAGTGAGGGACCTGCGGAGGTCAATGGCCTCCTCACTGAGGGCAGCAGGGGTGACTGGGGCAGGGCCTGAGGTGCCTGGGGCGAAGGTGATGCCCACCCTCCTGGGTGAGCGGGCACGAGGCAAAGGCTGAGGGGCTGCTGGAAGGGCGTTGCTGGTAGGGGGGGTGGTGGCTGTACCTGTAGATGCAGGGGGCACAGATGTTGCCACCACCACAAGGGAGCTCCCATCAGAGGACGAGTCCATGTCGCTGGTGTCAGCTCCTGTCCCCGCTGTGGAGCTCCCCTCGCCCTCCGTCCCACTGGTGAACTCTGAGTCCATAGTCTTGCCCTCCAGGGCCATGTGGGATGCAGCTCCCTTGTGCTCCGGTGCCACTGCTCCGCCGCCTGATGATGCTAATGCACAAAAGAACAGGGAGACCACAAAAAGGGGGGGGTGGGACAGAAGAAAGACATGTTGAGTGCATGCATTACCCCTACTGTTGGCAGACACGACAGACACAGAAGCCCCCTGCACTACGCCGCACTCTTGGGGTCCACTGTTCAATTCCTGGAAAATGGTCTACAAGCCTATGGACGACATCTGCACACATAGATGACACAGGGGCATGACTAGGTGTACTTGGCACTTTACAGAGGTGGTGTGGGCGACACATGGCCTGCCTTACGGAGGGGCCTTGCCTACGGAACTCGCCCTGGCCTAGGGAAACCCACAGCCCACCTCCCCCACCCAGACACCTCCACTGCACGCAAAGTCAGCAGAATGAGAGTGTACTCACCCCCTTGTGTCTGCTGTGATGCCCTCAAGCGCCCATCCAACTCCGGGTAGGCCACCGCCAGGATCCTGAACATCAGGGGGCTCATGGTGCGATGGTCACCCCTCCCACATTGGGAGGCCATCCCCAGCTGAGCCTCCCCCGTCTTCTTGCTCCAGTGGCGAATGTCCTCCTATCTTTTCCGGCAGTGGGTGCTCCGTCTGTGGTAGACCCCCAGGGTCCGGACATCCTTGGTGATGGCATGCCAAATATCTTTTTTCTGGTGGGCGCTGACCTACATGAAATGTACAAGGGAAAAAGAGAAGTTATTACCAACTGCACCGTCAAACTGATTGGCCCCCATACCTACCCTTGCCATGTGGCACATGCATTCACCGTCTTTCATGCACGCAGCACTCTCCCCCCTTCCTTCTTACATCCAGCCCTCTCCACACAGGCATAGCCCATACAACATGCTCCCTGTGTACTTACCTCTTTGTCTGGAGGACCGTAAAGTAGCGTGTACTGGGGGAGGACCCCATCCACAAGCTTCTCCAACTCCTCCGATGTGAAGGCAGGGGCCCTTTCCCCAGACACTCGAGCCATTGTATCTTCCAGACCGAGGTCACAGCAGCACTTGCAGTGTAGGTCCTCTGCTGTCGAAGATCAGGTATCGAGTAATTGAACAGACTGAAAATGGCGGTCACGTCCGCGGCGGTGCATACTGTCACCGCCGGCGTACATAGGGTCCAATGTTAACCAATTCAGCATTGCGCCGCGGTCTTTGACTGCCTACCACAACGGTGTACAACGCCAGCGCAGTTACCTCACATCCCATTGTCCCACTTTACAGGTCAGGCAGCCGCCATTTCAGGGGCCCACGTGGCTTAATTTTTAACCGCGTCTCACATACCTAGGCCTAGCCTCAACACACATACAGGCCAAATATCGGATTATGATTCGTGTTCTGTGTAAGCTGTCGGTACGTACCTCTGAGTTGTTTGACTCTGTGCTCGCTGTTGTCCTTCATAGGCACCGTCCACTGGGACATGTGAGGAGATGGCGGCATCCTCCGGTGTACCGACCGTTGGTGGACCTGTCGCCAATGGAGGAGCGACATGTGATTATCACATACAGGCTTGACCGTGCCACAATCCAGGAACTGTGTACCCAGTTGGAGCCAGACCTGAAGTCAGCAATCCGCCATCCCACAGGAATCCCCCCTCAAGTTCAGGTGCTGTCTGTGCTCCATTTCCTTGCAAGTGGGTCTTTTCATACAACAGTGGCCATAGCATCAGGGATGTCCCAGCCTATGTTTTCCAACTTATTGTCCAGAGTGTTGTCTGCCCTTCTGAAACACATGCGGAGCTACATCGTTTTTCCTCAGGTGGAGGATTTGCCTACAGTGAAAGGTGATTTCTATGCCCTGGGTCACATCCCCAACATCATAGGTGCCATTGATGGGACCCATGTGGCTTTGGTCCCCCCCCACAGAAGTGAACAGGTGTACAGAAACCGGAAGAGTTATCATTCGATGAATGTACAGATGGTATGTTTGGCAGACCAGTACATCTCCCGTGTGAATGCCATGTTCCCTGGCTCAGTGCATGACGCCTACATCCTGAGGTATAGCAGCATCCCTTATGTAATGGGTCAACTCCAGATGCACCGTGTGGGGCTATTAGGTGAGCACCTGGAAGCAAGTCAGTGGGAATGGTTGTCTGGGTCTGGGGCTATCCCTCCAGGTTAGTGCGTGTCCAACAGTTGTCCCTCACCATTTGCAGGTGACTCTGGTTACCCCAACCTGTCATGGCTACTGACCCCAGTGAGGAATCCCAGGACAAGGGCAGAGGAACGCTACAATGAGGCCCATGGGCGAACTAGGAGGGTGATCAAGCGGACCTTCGGCCTCCTGAAGGCCAGGTTCAGGTGCCTCCATATGACAGGTGGATCCCTATTCTACTCACCAAAGAAGGTGTGCCAGATCATTGTGGCCTGCTGTATGCTTCACAACTTGGCTTTGCGACGACAGGTGCCTTTTCTGCAGGAGGATGGTCCAGATAGCGGTGTTGTGGCAGCTGTGGAGCCTGTGGACAGTGAAGACGAGGAAGCAGAAGAAGAAGACATGAACAACAGGGACTCAGTGATCCAGAAATATTTCCAGTGAGACACATGTAAGAGTACAGACCTGCCTACTACATGTACTTTAACACTTCTACCTCTCTACTGTCTGTCGTTTTCACCCAGTGTATGGTCACTGAGTTGTCACTTTCCCTTACGATTTCACAGATGTGGTTCCCACTGTGTGACATCTGCTTAGATTCCTCATGGACTAGAGCTGCGTGACATAGGTATGTTTGACATTACAATTGAAAGAGCAGTTTGTCACTGTAATTGCTAATACACTATTTCTAAATCACAGACAGACTCCAGATTGTTTTGTGCTTTAAGTGTGTTTATTTAAGTGCTCAATATTGGAGGGGGTAGTGAAATGGTGAGGGGTGATGGCGGAGGAATGTCCATGGAAGAGTCCAGTCTATTAGTCTCACAGGTGCATTGCCCATATGGGCATAGGAAGTGGAGCTGGGGCAGTTTAAGTATGGACAGGGTGACAAAGTGGGACAGTAGGATGACAATCAGGGTGGTCTCATTTCTTGGCGGGGGTCTTGACATCGTGCTCTGTCTTTGTCCTGGATCTCAGGGATCGTTTGGGGGTGGTTCTCCCTCTGCAGGGGGTGGGGTGCTGGTGTGGTGGTCCTGTGGTGGAGCGTCCTGTCCACTAGCGCTGGCGGAGGTGGTGGGCAGTTCATCGTCCATGCTAGTGTCAGGGGCCCCTTGTAGTGCCACAGTGTCCCTCCTGGTGTTGAGTACTTCCTTCAGCACCCCTACGATGGTGCCCAGGGTGGAGCTGATGGTTCTGAGTTCCTCCCTGAAGCCCATATACTGTTCCTCCTGCAGGCGCTGGGTCTCCTGAAACTTGGCCAGTACCGTTACCATCGTCTCCTGGGAGTGGTGGTAGGCTCCCATGATGGAGGAGAGGGCCTCGTGGAGAGTGGGTTCACTTGGCCTGTCCGCCCCCTGTCGCACAGCAGCCATCCCAGTTCCCCTGTGTTCCTATCCCTCCGTCCCCTGGACCATGTGCCCACTGCCACTGCCCCCAGGTCCCTGTTGTTGATGGGGTGGTGGGTTATCCTGGGTTCCCTGTAATGGTGGACACACAGCTGATTGACGTGTCCTGGGGACGGAGGTATGGGCCCTCTGGGTGGGTGCTGTGCTGGTGTTTCCAGAGGGGGGAAGGTCTGTGGTGGCCTGTGACTGGGTGAGGGGAACCAACTGTCCCGAGGTCCCCGATGGACCAGGCTGGTCATCTAGATCCAGTTGGACAGAACTGCTTTCATCACTGTGGGTCTCTTCTGTTGGTGGTGTGGACATGTGTGGACCCTCCTGTCTGGTGACGTTGGGTAGGGGTCCTGCAGGGGTATAAAAGGATGGTTATTACATCTGTTTGTGTCATGGTGTGCAATGGGTGGGTGACCGTGTACCCCCAGTGCTTGCATTCCTGTGTGGGACCTTGTGTGATGATGGTTTAGGGGGGTGTATGGGTATGTGCAGTGGACTTGCTTTAGTGATGGGTGTCCATGCTTTGTTGTTGCAGGTAGGGTGGGGGATGTAATAATTAAGATTTGTCTTACCAGAGTCCATTCCTCCACCTACTCCTGCGAGGCCCTCAGGATGCAGAATCGCCAAGACCTGCTCCTCCCATGTTGTTAGTTGTGGGGGAGAAGGTGGGGGTCTGCCGCCAGTCCGCTGAACCGCCTGGTGGTGTCTTGAGACCATGGAACGCACCTTCCCCGTAGGTCGTTCCACCTCTTCCTGATGTCCTCCCGATTTCTTGGGTGCTGTCCCACTGCGTTGACCCTGTCCACTATTCTTCGCCATAGCTCCATCTTCCTTGCTATTGAGGTGTGCTGCACCTGTGCTCCGAATAGCTGTGGCTCTACCTGGACGAGTTCCTCCACCATGACCCTGAGCTCCTCCTCCGAGAACCTGGGGTGTCTTTGCCGTGCCATGGGGTGGTGTAGGTGATGCGTGGGGTGGAGTGTGTGGTGATAAGTGTGCTGATATGTACTGGTGTGTTGTGTGAGGTGCGTGGAAGTTCTGTGGGTGATGGTGTTGTGTGCCTGTGGATGCTGTTGTTCTTGCTGGTGCTGTATCTCTCTGGCCTTCTTTCGGAATTTTTTGGTCATAGGGGTTTGTGGGTGATGTGGGTGTGTGTTTTATATTGTAATGTTTGTGTCGGAGTGGTGTGTGTATGTGTATCAGGTGTGTGTATTTCGAATTGCCCAATGTGGCTGTGTTTTGTAAGAGTGTGTGTATTTTGAGCGCGGCGGTGTGTACCGCCAATGGAATACAGCAGTTGAAAGACCGTCACGTGGATTCGTGTGTCGTGATAGTGTGGGCATTTTTCTGTTGGCGTGACGGTGGAGGTTTTGTTTTCGCCAGTTTATCAATGACCTTTGGTGTGGCGGACTTGTGTGGGTGTCTGAATTTTGGCGGATTCCGAAATGTGGGGCATAATAGCTGTGGCGGAATTCCGCGGCCGCGGCGGTGTGTTGGCGGTCTTCTGCACGGCGGTAAGCGGCTTTTATCGCCAATGTTGTAATGAGGGCACTAGTTTTTACCCCTGTAAACCAACTTGAGGTTCCCTGGACCCTCTGCACAGTGTGCCTAGCTTTGCACTCTACATAGAGGGCCAGCCTCTTGCAAGATCATAAATCTAAAATAAATAATAGGGCTTTCCAAAATTTGAGTAATTCTTCTAAAGTCTGGCAAAATTACACATATTTATAAAAAGCACAAATCCATCATTTTTTGCTGTACTTCAGCACAAAATTTGTGCGTGAATCATTTTTTGACAAGAGCACACATTTCGAGCTAACAAAAAGTGCAAAAAACTAAATCACAGCAACGAACAGCTCCCAATGATCTATTATCCCCATGCATTTGGATTACATTTTTACAGCAGATGGCACGTAATTACGTGAAGTGGCACAAACGTTGTATTTTTGTGGAGTTTGCGTAACATGTGTAACGTGAAATTGCTGAAATTACATGAATTACGCCGAAGTAATTCAAATTTTGCCTAATTAAGGCAGGAAAGATGCAAAAGAAAGCCGAAAGCAATTAAAGTATGTTTAGCTGCTGAAAAAAATACGAAGTTAGTAGCCTTTTGGCAAGAAAAGCTCTCTCCTCGTGAATGAATGCATTTTGTTACTGATTCGGTTTTTGTATCATAGCCTATGTGCAGTACATGAAAGCTGATCGCTAGTACACGCACATGCCAAAAATCTACATTTGTTCTGTGGATGTGGTTTTTAAACATAAGACAATAGGGATTTCCAGAGGCTGAACGTTTCCAGGGGATCAGGAAATAAAGGCCGTCAGTGCACTTACATTTATTGAAAGTTATTTATACTTTAGTACTGACTGTCCTGAGAGTGACTGTCCCATTGGAAGTATGATTCAGATCTCCTGAAATGAGGAAACATTTTCCCTTTTCCTGTTTTACATATGAAACAAAAGGCAATGAAAAAACTCATCTCATTAAACAGTTCCTTTGTCCTTCTTCTGACATTGAACTTTGTAAAAAAAAAGCGTGTCAATGTACTTTGTAGGTGGTCTCCTGGATATGATTTATTATTAAAATGACTAATGGAAACATATTTGGTGGGTTTGTAAGACTCTTGATAGGTGTAAGTCCTGCAAGATTGTACACTGAGGGTTTTATTTGAAAGACTCACAGATCAAATTTCATGCGCACATCTACTGGCTAGAATCTCAGCCTACAACCTCGCCGACTTATTAGCTTGTATAAGAGATGACTGCCAAACTAAAAAAAAAACAGTAGTGATATTTGCACGGAAGAAAATACTTTTTTCCTTGAAAGCATGTTTTTACTCAATATTAGTGGAGTGAAAACAGATTTTGTTTCACATTTAGGTCTGACTGGGAACCGTTCTAATGTTTTTCGTGTGTACCATGGTTTTTCAGAAACCTGCCGTCCCCTCACGACCCCTTATATTCCGTGGAAAGGGGATTTTTGGCAATGGAGAATTGGCAGCAGTGGCAGGCCTGAGCCCAGAGCTCTGTGCATCTCTGGGTAAGAATTCGACATTAATTCTCGCTGACATAATTTCTTGACAAGTCCGTGAGGTGGTGTCCTGTACTGCAGTGCTTACAAGAGGATTTTGTTTTCCTTTAGTACCTTCATCTAAGGTACCCTTTGTTAGTAGCTCATGCTTTCTGATATGGCGAGACAAGGCGAGAAGGAAACGGGATGCTGTGACATGGGATGAAGAATGTATCAAGCTTGCAACAACACCAAGAAAGGACAGAATCCTCAAGGAGATTACAAGGGACGATGTGGTGAACTGAAGGATTACTAAGGAGAATGCTCAGCAGGGGTCACCAGTATTTTGGAATTGGCTCAGCGTGGCATTTGGATGCGGATCCCCTATCTGGAGATTAGGAGGCCAGGGACTACCCTTGAGGGGGCTGCAATAGGTGCTACAGACACTGCAGGCTACCCTGACTTTGAAACAACCATCAGGGCTTCCTAAAAAGCTAATGCAAGTGGACTGACCAACACTGGAGAGTTTCTTAAATCTACAAGTCCTATGACTGTACGATAAGTTAATGGATATACATCAAAGCCACTTAAGTAAGCAATTAGACACTTTATTACAGAGGAAAACCTAGAAAGACCTAGAGGAGCAGGTTCAAGGCAGCCTGTGGCCATTTATTAATAATGTGAAGTCAAAAGACCACCAGGGAGGCTGTCAGGAGGTTATGGTCCCAGTGGATGTGATGTCAGACAAGCCAGTAACTATTTGCAAAATACAGAAGTCACCACACTACAAAATATTCATCTAGAGGTTCCTATCTTGTGGGACTGATGCAGGGCATATATCACCTAACCAAGAATGTATACAGAAATAGTAAACAGAGCAGTGTCATCATAACATATGTGATCAGCATAAACAAAAGAGTACTATAGAGAGTGGCTTTGGCTCCGCCCTCATGTTGTTGGACAGGAGTACATGTTTTGATTGGGCAGAAGTTAAATGTTTTTACAGAAAAAGTTGTTCAACTCCACACAGCTGTGATTATTGTGCTGGTTTATCCAACTGCCTGCGTGAGCTGTGGTATGGCTGCCTAGAGAAGGCTCATAAATATACATAATGTAGCAAGCTGACAGTGGAATGGACCTGCACTTTCTGGGGCATGCACATGACACTGCTCATATATACTACATAGATAATTTACAGTGTTTGGTTTTCTGTGATTGCAGCACAGGCCCTCTTTCCTTTCTATTATTAACCTTAGACTTCAGAGTGCAGATTTGTATTTGTGAGCAGCATGGGATTCCCAGAGCTATAGTAATCCACAAGCATTTTCATAGTTGTTACCTGACATTATGTGATCAACAAAAAAGACCTGTAAGGGTACCAAGAGAGGTGCGTAGGCTCTACCCACATGCTGGTTTCCCTGAGTAAAGGAGTTAATCTGGCTGAGGCTGTGAGTTGAATAAAAAGAGTGCTTGTATTTCACTGATATGGTATGAAAAAGGCAGCATGGCTTGTGAAAAGAATATGTTAAAATTAATAGGCATTTAAAGGTAGATTGTTATTATTCCGTGTTAAAATCTACAGATAGATATTTTGTTAAATGGAATCTCACAATTTACTATGGAAGGCAAGAAATTTGGTGTTGGTTACTCCCTCTGACAAGCTGTGGGTATAGATTACTTGTACTGTGTGAATCCCTGTTAATCCTGCTTTGGAGAGATAGTATTTTACATTGCCAACTGTAACTTTGTAAACATTCATAATTTTACGATTATATGCCTGATGGATTAGTTGTTGGAAACTTTAAACTCAATATTCATGTTAAAAACAGTGGGCGTGAGTTGGTTGTGTAGGCCTGATTAGTGCACAGGGAAATGTTATGCCAGATGCCATGGATCTCATCTGTATGACAAAGGCAGTAGGCCTAGATTATTTATTGTAAAAAGCATTTTTTAAAGCAAATAGGCCTCTACCAACGGATTCTTATCAAACTATGTTAAACGCTGTAGACAGACAGTTGAATACATATATCCCAAAGATTACCATAGTAGGCAAGTATTTTGGTGTTGGTCACTGACTCAGAGTAGATTTTCACTGTGACGATTCTTGTTATGCCCTAATAAGAGGGGTTTTATCTTGTTTTGCCACCTGTATTTCTGTACATATTTGTAATTATATAATTGTATGCATGATGACTGCAGGTAATGCGCACTTCAATAAGCTTGTGTTGTTATAGTGTTAAGTCAATGGTAAAGGCGGTAGGCCTTATCATATCACTGGGTAAGATTATATGAGATTGCTTAGGAGTGATATGTTTATAATGAAAAATTATGGCAAAGTGTTAGACGTGACAGCCTTAGGGTGGTCACCCCTAACTTTTTGCCTGCCTCCCTTCACTTATTGGACACTGTTTTTGTTGGTTTTTAGACTCTGCGCACTTTACTACTGCTAACCAGTGCTAAAGTGCATATGCTCTCTCCCTTTCAACATGGTAACCTTGGATCACCACAAATTGGACTATTTGATTTACTTATAATTCCCTAGTAGAGTGCACTATATGTGGCCAGGGCCTGTAGATTAAATGCTACTAGTGGGCCTGCAGCACTGGTTGTGCCACCCACTTAAGTAGCCCCTCAACCTTGTCTCAGGCCTGCCATTGCAAGGCCTGTGTGTGCAGTTTCACTGTCACTTTGACTTGGCATTTAAAAGTACTTGCCAAGCCTAAAACTCCCCTTTTTCTACATATAAGTAACCCCTAATGTGTGCCCTAGATAACCCCTAGAGCAGGGTGCTGTGTGGGTAAAAGGCATGACATGTACCTGTGTAGTTTCCATGTCCTGGTAGTGTAAAACTCCTAAATTCGTTTTTACACTACTGTGAGGCATGCTCCCTTCATAGGCTAGCATTGGGGCTGCCCTCATACATTGTTGAAGTGGTAGCTGCTGATCTGAAAGGAGTAGGAAGGTCATATTTACAATGGCCAGAATGGTAATACAAAATCCTGCTGACTGGTGAAGTTGGATTTAATATTACTATTTTAGAAATGCCACTTTTAGAAAGTGAGCATTGCTCTGCACTTTAATCTTTCTGTGCCTTACAATCCACGTCTGGCTGGGTTTAGTTGACAGCTCCTTGTGCATTCACTCAGACACACCCCAAACACAGGGTACTCAGCCTCACTTGCATACATCTGCATTTTGAATGGGTCTTCCTGGGCTGGGAGGGTGGAGGGCCTGCTCTCACACAAAGGACTCCCACACCCCCTACTGGGACCCTGGCAGACAGGATTGAACTGAAAGGGGACCTGGTGCACTTCTAAGCCAGTCTTTGAAGTCTCCCCCACTTCAAAGGCACATTTGGATATAAAACAGGGCCCCTGCCCTACCACCTCAGACACTTCCTGGAGAAGAAACCTGAACCAGAACCTGCACCCTGACTAGAAGAACTGCCTGGCTGCCTAAAGGACTCACCTGACTGCTTTCTACAGAGGACTGCTGCCTTGCTGTTGCCCTGCTGCCTTGCTGCTCGCATGCTTTGCTGCAGAAGTGCTCTCCAAGGGCTTGGATAGAGCTTGCCTCCTGTTCCCTGAAGTCTCAGGACCAAAAAGACTTCTCTCTTGCAACTGGACTCCTGGTGCGACGAAAAATTTGACGCGCAGCTTGTTCCGCAGTGATAAATTCACTGCACGCCGAACCGGGACGACGATGCTCGACTTCGCAAGGAAAAGATCAACGCGGCACCTGAGGTGCGACCAGAACTTCGACGCACGGCCCACCTGGGACAACGCCGCCCGACTTCCAGAGGGGAAATCGACGCAGCGCCTGCCGTGAGGGAGAAATTTCCCTGCATCGCCCACCGGAACAACGCAGAGCTGGTCAACAAGCGCAGGAATCCTCGCACAGACCCCGGGGCGTCTGAAAACCCCGCAACCCGAAGAGGAGACCCGTCCTTGCACCGGAAATCGACGCAACGTCTTCCCCGCGTGGAAAATAATGACGCAAGTCCATGTGTGAAGGGGCAAAACCAACGCACATACCATTTTCCACGTATCTTCTCCTCTGCGGCCCCTTTGCGGAGATTTTTCACTCAAACCAGGTACTTTGTGCTTGTAAGAGACTTTGTTTGCTTTTAAAAGACTTAAGACACTTTATATCACTTTCCAGTGATACCTTTGCATTTTCTTATTGCATCTTTTATCGTTTTGACCTGCAAATATCCAGATAAATATTATATATTTTTCTAAACACTGTGTGGTGTATTTGTGTGGTGCTATATTGTGTTATTGTATGATTTATTGCATGAATACTTTACACACTGCCTTCTAAGTTAAGCCTGACTGCCCAGTGCCAAGCTACCAGAGGGTGGACACAGGATAATTTGGATTGTGTGTGACTTACCCTGACTAGAGTGAGGGTCCTTGCTTGGACAGGGGGTAACCTGACTTCCAACCAAAGACCCCATTTCTAACACAAATCAAGTAGGTTTGACTACTTATTGTGGAAAGCGTGTGTTAAAGTCAATACACTTTTAAGAGTGGATTGTTGTTACACTGTGCAAAAGTTTGTAGACAAGAATTTTGTTACACTGAATCTTGCATATTAACATAGTAAGGAATGGTTTTGCTGACCCATCTGAATAAACTATGGGAATAGACAAATTGCACCATGGTGATCCTTGATAGTCCCTAGTAGCATGAATGTTATATTGTTTTGATAACTGTAATTGTGTACATATTTATAATGTTTTTACACTATTACTTGGCCATTGCCTTGTGGGAAAGCCTATGCCTAACACAGTAGGTTCGGGCCTATTATGGTGACAAGCCAATGATAAAGTTTATAGGCCTGATTGTGCATAATGAAAAGTTATGAGAGCCTAGCCCCCCTCACCCACGCCTCCAAATGCAGCCAAAAGAGCCTAGGAATGCGGCTGGATAACTCCCTTAAGTTTGCACCCAAGCTGTGAAACTCACCGCTATTTGTTATGGCATGCTGAGGATGCTGCACACAATTCTCCCTCTTCTTCCTTCAAATTCAAAAGGACTGTTAGTTCAGGTGCTTATCCTCTCTCGCCTTGACTACGGAAATTCACTTTATTTGGGAGCATCCAAAACTACAATAAAGAAATTTAATTCCTTGGAGTAATCAGGGGCCCTGAGCACAGGTGCTATGCATATTGCTTCCTTGAGGGAATCACAAGCTTTTTGACAAGTCTCTGTCCAGATCACCAACCTAGGATGCGTTTTAGAAGTCAGCTCAGTTAAGGGGGCCACAATGGTGCCATATCTCTTAACAAATCTTCGGTAGTAACCAGCGAGGGATAAGAAGACTTCCACTTCAGTCTGGGTTTTAGGTGGTTGCCAAGCCATGATTGTTTCAATCTTGGACTGGAGGGGCTGCACCTTGCCATCACCTGCCAGATGTCCCAAATACACCACGGAACCCTGACCAATCTGGTACTCACTGGCCTTGATTGTCAGCCCTGCCTGTAGCAGGGCCTGGAGCACCTCTTGGAGATGAAGCAGGTGTTCCTCCCAGCTGGCACCGTAGACAGCAATGTCGTCTACGTAGGTGCCACAGAATGCCTCTTTACCAGCCAGGACCCTGATAACCAGCTGTTGGAAGGTAGCAGGGGCATTCTTCAAACCAAAGGGCATTACCTAAAATTGGTAATGTCCCTCTGGGGTTGAGAAGGCTGACCTCTCTTTTGTCCCCTCAGTCAAGGTTATCTGCCAGTACCCTGATGTTGAATTAAACGTACTGAAGAAGGTGGCAGAGGCTAGCCTGTCAATGAGCTCATCAGCTCAGGGGATGGGGTGTGTGTCAGTGTTGGTGTCTGAATTGAGACTTCTGTAGTCCACACAGAAACGAGTTCTGGTTTGGCGCCCGGTGGGGTGGCCTTCAGTATCAGGACCACTGGGCTGGACCAGGGACAGTTAGAGGTTTCGATCAACCCCAAAGCTAGCATCTTGCCCACTTTAGCCTTGATGCTGGCCTTCACCCTGTCTGACAACCTGTAATTTTGTTCTTTACAGTGGGACCGTCTCCTGTGCCAACATCATGGACGCACAGATGTGTGAGTCTAGTAGTGAGGGAAAACAGGGAGGAAAACTGTTCCGGTAACTGGTAACAGTCACCTTGCTGGTCTAGGGTCAGGGAGTCAGCGAGGTTGACACCCTCCACGGACCCATCACTTTCTTGTGCAGAGAGGAGGTCAGGGAGAGGTTCACTCTCCTCCTCCACACCCTCATCTGTCACAAGGAGCATGCTGACTTCAGACCTCTCAAAGTGAGGCTTTAGTCTGTTTACATGGAGGCCCCTTAGGGGGTTTCTAGGGGTCTAGAGGTCCACCAAATAAGTTTCATCCCCCTTACCCTCCTTTACTTCGTATGGGCCTGTTCAGTGGTCTTGGAGAGCTCTGGGCTCTACTGGTTCCATGGCCGATACTTTGTCACCAGGCTGAAACTCCACCAGAGTGGCCTTTTGGTCATACCAGCATTTCCTCACCTCTTGACTGGCCTCAAGGTCGCTTTTGGCCTTTTTGCAGAAGCGGTGCATCTGGTTGAAAAGGGCAACATGTAGCTGACCACATCCTGGGTGGGTTTCCTGGGAGCTTTCTCCCACCCTTCTTGGCAATGCTTAACTCCTTTACGGCCAGACCTTTTCCCTTACTGTGCTGAGCCTTTTTGTGGCTATTTGGGGCAGTTTGCGCTTAGGCCCTCATAACCTATAGTCCACATAAGCTACCCACGGCAAATGTGCGTCCTGTTTTTCCAACATCCTAGCGATTCTAGGGGTATCCATAGTTTGTGGGTTCCCCTGGAGGAGACTAAGAAATTAGCCAAAATACAGCAAACATTTCATTTTTTTTTAAAAATGGGAAAAAAGGGCTACAGAAAAAGGCTTGTGTTTTTTCCCCTGAAAATGACATCAACAAAGGGTTACGGTGCTAAAATCACCATCTTCCCAGCTTTAAGGAACAGGCAGACTTGAATCAGAAAACCCCATTTTCAACACATTTTTGGTATTTTACTGGGGTATACCCCATTTTTACTATTTTTTGTGCTTTCAGCCTCCTTCCAGTTAGTGACCACAATATGTGTGAAACCAAAGCTGGATCCAAGAAAGCTAAACATTTCTGAAAAGTAGACAAAATTCTGAATTCAGCAAGGGGTAATTTGTGTGGATCCTACAAGGGTTTCCTACAGAAAATAACAGCTGAAATAAAACAAATATCGAAATTGAGGTGAATAAAACAGCCATTTTTCTCAAGGTTTACACTGTAACTTTTTCCTGCGATGTCAGATTTTTTAAAGCAATGTACCAATATGTCTGCTGGACTCTTCTGGTTGCGGGATAAATAGGGCTCGTAGGTTCATCAATAAATCTAGGTGCCCAGAGCCAATAAATGAGCTGCATCTTGCAATGGATTTTCATTCTATACCGGATATACAGCCTTTGCTGAAATATAAATAGTGAAAAATAGGTATCAAGAAAACCTTTGCATTTCCAAAATGGCCACAAGATAAGGTGTTGAGAAGCAGTGGTTATTTGCACATCTCTGAATTCCAGGGTGCCCATACTAGCATGTGAATTACAGGGCATTTCTCAAATAGACGTCTTTTTTACACACTGTCTTACATTTGGAAGTAAAACATTTAAAGAAAGACAAGGGGCAATAGCACTTGTTTTGCTATTCTGTGTTCCCCCAAGTCTCCTGATAAAAATGGTACCTCACTTGCATGGGTAGGCCTAATGCTCGCGACAGGAAAAGCAACATGGACACATCAAATTTTTACATTGAAATCTGACATGTTTTTTGCAAAGTGCCTAACTGTGGTCTTTGGCTTTTAGCTCAGCCGGCACCTAAGGAAACCTAGCAAACCTATACATTTTTGAAAACTAGACATCTAGGGGAATTCGGGATGGTGTGACTTGTGGGGTTCTCATCAGGTTCAGTTACCCAGAATCCTTTGCAAACCTCAAAATGTGGCCAACAAACATGTTTTCCTCACATTTCAGTGACAGAAAGTTCTGGAATATGAGAGGAGCCACAAATGTCCTTCCACCCAGCGTTCCCCCAAGTCTCACGATAAAAAGTACTTCACTTGTGTGGGTAGGCCTAGCGCCCCAACAGGAAATGCCCCAAAACACAACGTGAACACATCACATTTTCCCAAAGAAAACAGAGCTGTTTTCTGCAAAGTGCCTAGCTGTGGATTTTGCCTCTAGCTTAGCCGGCACCTAGGGAAACCTATCAAACCTGCTCATTTTTTAAAACTAGACACCTAGGGGAATCCAGGATGGGGTGACTTGTGGGGCTCTCACTAGGTTCTGTTATCCAGAATCCTTTGCAAACCTCAAAATGTGGCCAAAAAAACACTTTTATCTCACATTTCAGGGACTGAAAGTTCTGGAATCTGAGAGGAGCCACACATTTCCTTCCACCCAGCACTTCCCTAAGTATCCTGATACAAATGGTACCTCACTTGTGTGGGTAGGCCTAGCGCCCGCGACAGGAAACGCCCCAAAACACAACATGGACAGATCACATTTTCCTAAAGAAAACTGAGCTGTTTTTTTGCAAAGTGCCTAGCTGTGGATTTTGGCCTCTAGCTCAGGCAGCACCTAGGGAAAGCTAGCAAACCTGCATATTTTTGAAACCTAGACACCTAGGGGAATCCAAGATGGGATGATTTGTGGGGCTCTCACCCCAGATTCTGTTACCCAGAATCCTTTGCAAACCTCACAATTTGGCAAAAAAACACTTTTTCCTCATATTTCGGAGACAGAAAGTTATGGAATATGAGAGGAGCCACAAATTTCCTTCCACCCAGCATTAACCCAATTCTCACATTAAAAATGGTGCCTCACTCGTGTGGGTAGGCCTAGGGCTTGCAACAGGAAATGCCCCAAAACACTATCTGGACACACAAAATGATCAAATACAAAACTACCTGTTTTTGCGGGGGCATATGAGTTTTAGGTCCTGGGCTCAGCAGCCATCTAGGGAAACCTACCAAACCCAGACATTTCTGAAAACTAGACACGTGAGGGAGTCCAGGGAGGTGTTACTTGGGTGGATCCCCCAATGTTTTCTTACCCAGAATGCTCACCAAAACTCAAATTTAGCAAAAAAATCACATTTTTCCCACATGGGATCACTGCACTGGGACAAATTTCCTACCACCTAACGTTCCCCTCAGTCTCCTGGTAAAAATGATACCTCACTTGTTTAGGTGGGCCAAGTGCCTGTGACAGGGAAAAGCCATAACATGTTGAAATTGAGGGGGGAACCAAAGCAGATCCAAAGGGGCAGTTTGAAAAAAAAAAAAAATAGGCTGACAAGTGCAGCAGAATTTTTATCGATATAGATGAGATAATGTTGGGTGGTAGGAATATTGAGGATTCCTGCATATTCCGGAAGGTTCCATCACAAAAATGTGCGAAAAATGTGTGGTTTCCAGCAAAGTTGGAGGTTTGCAGGGCATTGTGGGTAAGAAAATGGTGCAGGGTTCATGTAAAGCACACCACCCTGGAATCAACCAGATGTTTAGTTTTCAGATGTGTCTAGGTCATGTGGATTTTTGTACATGGCAGCGTCCCAAAGTCAAAAAAGTGCAGTTCTCATTATTCCAAGTGGGACGATTTTGAGAGTTACCAAGCTCTCATGGCCCAAATGTAAAACCAAAACCCCAAATAATCAAATGGGGGGATAAGATATTTTAGTGTGCAGGGGGGAGAGTTGAAAGACTGTTACCCCCTCCAGATGGAATGGGGACATAACCAGGCCCATACTAGTTGGTATCCACCACCCCACTATTTTTTTTTTTTTAATTCCCTGGCATCTAGTAGACTTTTTGCTCCCCCGAGGTGTGGAACGGGGGTAATTGCCCAATCTGCCCAATGGTGGGCAGAACAACTTTGGACCCATTTATTTGGGGTGGGGGTATGGCCATACACCCACCCTCTTATTTTGAATTAATGGGCCAATCTGCCCCCAAAAGGGGCAGATATGGCCAACAGTAATGTGTCCCCATGGGGAGCGAACCTTGCCCAAGGGTCTGCCCCCCAAACAAAACACACACATACACACACACCAATCCCTTGTGTCCAGTGGTTTCTGCCTCCTTGTCAAAAGATTGGCCTAACAAAAATAGGCTGATCTGCAGATGGCCTAAATGCAATTTGCCCCCCCAGGGAGTGACCCTTGCCTAAGGGGTCGCTCCCCATACATAAAAACATAAAGTTAATACAAAAATATATATACCCTGGTGTCTTGAGGTTTCCGCCCCCCCGAGGGCAGAAAAGGCCTAAAAATATTTCCCCCCCCCCCCGGGGAGTGGCCCTCACCCAAGGGGCCGCTCCCCTTATGCGTAAGTATAAAAAAAATCCCTGGTGTCTAGTGGTTTCTGCCCCCCTGGCCTAAAAATTATTTGCCCCCCCCCCCCCGGGGAGCGACCCTTGCCTAAGGGTCGTTCCCCACATATTAAAAAAAGAAAATGAACTAAAAAGAAATTATCCCTGCTGTTTAGGGGTTTTCTGCCTCCCCCCTCACACCCCCCCAGGGGTGGAAATGGCCTAAAATTATTTTGCCCCCCCTGGGGAGCGGCCCTTGCCCAAAGGGCCGCTCCTCTTATGCGTAAGTATAAAAAAAAGGCCCTGGTGGCTAGTGGTATCTGCCCCCAGGGGGGCAGAAATGGTCTAAAAATAATTTGGCCGCTCGAGGAGCGACCCTTGCCTAAGGGGTCGCTCCCCACACATAAAAGAAAAAAATAAACAAATAAAAATTTATCCCTGGTGTCTAGGGGTTTTCTGCCCCCTGGGAGCATATCGGCCTAATTATATTAGGCCGATCTTCCCCCAGGGGGGTCAGAAATGGCCTAAAAATGATTTGGTCTGCAGGGGAGCGACCCTTGCCCAAGGGGCCGCTCCCCACTTCACAATTACCTAAAAAAAATCCCTGTTGTCTGGTGGGCATTTCTGCTCCCCGACCGCATCGCGATTGGGCAGCAGAAATGCTTGCAGAGACATGAAAGAAAAGGAAAGGCCTTTCCTTTCCTTTCATGCCTCTGCCGGCCCCCTCCACCCGAGCGGAAGAGAAATGCTACGAATTTCTCTTCCGGAAGGGAAAGCGATTCCCATTCCAGCCCTGCCATGGGGAGGTCAGGGGGGAGCCCACGGAGGAAGCGCTCGCGCTCCCTCCGAGCACCAGTGCCAGGACTTAATGGTTACATCCTCAGCACAGGAGCACTGTGCTGCAGTACGTCACCATTACGTCCCCAGCACAGAACCAGTTAAGGGCCCCTGAGAGGGTAGCCATAGAGAAGCTCAGAGGGACTGAACCCTGCCCCTTTCTGGTGCACTTCTCTGTAAGCAAAGAGAAGGCATGGCAGGAGGACATCCCACTTATGCCTCGATGGGGAGTGGGATCAGGGGAGCCTTCAGCTCTTTCCTTGACTTCCCAGTGGCCTGGCAGGTGGAACAGGACCTGCAAAATGTATCTGAGGCTGTTTTCATTCAGGGCCAATAGAAGGGGGTGACAAACCGGGCAAAGGTCTTGTCTTGCCCTAAATGTCCTGCCAGGGGTATGTCATGAATAATACCCAGTAGGAATGCCCGGTAACACTGGGGGACCACCAGCACATGTGCGCCCCAGTACCCCGAGCCTTAGGCTCACTATATAGGAGATCATTCTCTCACTAAATCAGGTGATCCCCAGAGGCTTCACCTGCTGTATTCACTGAGGCCTGTTGCCTCAAGTCCTCAAGAGTGGGACACTCTTTATGCACTTTGCAGAATTCCTCCCTGGTGGACCCACCCTCAATTTGCCAGCCAACAAGCTCAGGTAGGTCACCTTAGGTGGCAGTGTGCTCCTGGTTGGCTCCGGAGCCTCTTCCTCAAGGACCCCGTCAACCTCCACTGTGGGAACTTCTGGGACCGGATTCCCATACCCCTTGCCCCTCTCCTTTGTAGCTGTCTAGACCATTCTTCCAGACACCCCTTGCTCCCCTCCCTGGCAACCAGGGACCATGTGGTCATACACACCCACTCAGACAATCCCCTCATCTCCAAGTGAGACCTGATCTCTACCTCCCTCCAGGTAGTGTGCTCTAGGTCATTGCCTAACAGACAATTCACAGGCATGGCAGGACTCACAGCTACTTTCAGAGTACCAGAGACCCCACACTCAAAGGGAATCAGAGCCACCAGTAGATGGCTCTCGCAATTGTCAGTGACTATGGCTTGGTGGAATGTGTTTGGTAGGACCTGGTTTGCTGACAACAGCTGACCCTTGACAATAGTCATGCTGGCGTCTGTGCAATGCAGAGCTTCCACCAGTTGCCCATTAATGATGACCCACTGCCTATACTTAGAAGTAGTGGCAGGCATGTGGGCTTTTGACACCATATCTGTATCCTCCAGGGATACTAGGGTTACTTCTATCTGTTCCCCAAAGCTAACTGGGACTACCTTCTCCCTGAGCACTACAGTAGCCAACCCAGGTGTCTGCCCACCAGTGAGGGGCTGAGCCCTCTTTGGGCATTTGGTGTCACCCTTAGAGTGACCATACTTGGAGCACTGCGCACATTGGGGTACAAGCCTCCCTGTCTCATGATCAAATAACCCTTTCTTTTTAGGATCAGACTGGGACTGGCTATCACTATTCCCTTGGAAATTATTTTGGGGGCCTTTAGAGAACTCCTTATTTTTAAGTCTCCCCCCCGTCTTCTGTTGGGAACCCTGACCACCTTTGTGGAGATGCCTCCTCCGCAAGCTTCCTGGGATCAGTCTGCTTACTGTCAGCTAGGTGCTGGTGCAACTCTACAAAACAAATACGGAGCATATGCTGTCTTAGGATTAAATTGTACAACCCAACATAATCACTGAATTTGCTGCCCCACACCCTGCCATTCAGTGCCTTACTGGAAAAATCAGTGAAGTCTACCCAGGACTGGTTGGGGAGCTTGTTACTGTCCCTGAATCTCTGGTGATACTTCTCAGGGGTCAGTCCAAATTTGGCAATTAAAATGTTTTTTATAGGAGTGTACTTGTTTTGGTCCCCAACCTCTAATATCAGCTGTGAGTCCCTCCCAAGTGTAGGCATATGATTGCACAAACCCGGCCCCGGTGCTCTTCAGGAATCTCTTGGGCCTTTAGTGCAACTTCATAACCAGAAATCCACATGTCAATGTCATCTCCCACCACATAACTGGTCACCAAATCCCTGGGTATACGAGCCTTCTTGTCTGCATCAGGTTCTGCACATATGCTTCCACCATCACTACTGGACTCAGACTACCTAGCCTTGAGGTTCACATCTTTAAGACTCATGAGCCAGAAGTAATTTCTTTTATGCCAAGGCCCTCTCAGCCTCTCTCTCCGCCCTCCTGTCCTTTACCTCCATTTTTAATATTGCCAACTGCAGCCTGAATTCTCTCTCCTTTCCCCTGTGGTCTGGGCGTGACTTGAGACACTGCTCCCTGGTCTAGCAGGAGGCACAAATCCAGTGGTGTTGTACCCCACTGCTGTTGTCAGCTCCTCGGGCGAGCCATCATCTTGCTCCCCTAACTCATCATTCTCTTAGAGTGAGGGACACTGCCCAGGCCCTCAGCACTTTTTGAAATTCTCCCTTCTTGGATGCTCCACGGGCAGGTACCCCCATACCTTTGCAAACGTTCTTCAGCTGTGGGACTGTGTGATCCTCCAGCATAGCCAGGTCAAACTCTCCAGCTCCACTTATGGACCCAGCCAGAGACATGATGTTAAGGATTTAGAAAAAAATGCAAAGCAGAGAATTTTGCAGAAAACAAAACAAATTAAATTGACCATTAACTGTGGGTGGGTAGTGTACATGTAGCTATTGTATGGCACTGCACCAACACAAGTCCTATCCTCACTGCTAATGACCAATGTTAGAAATTGCGGTCTATAGTTGGCAGAGGTGTACACCCTTATCCAAGTAGGGACCATAATCCTAGTCAGGGTAAGTCACAACACAATCCAAATTATCCTGTGCCCACCTTCTGGTAGCTTGGCACTGAGCAGTCAGACTTAACTTAGAAGACAATGTGTAAAGTATCTGTGCAATAAATCTTAAGTAACACAGTGAAAACACCACACAGGTTAAGCCAAATAGATAATATTTATCTGAATAAAATAAGGTCAAAGCCATGAAAATCCAATGACATTTACATACTAAATCCCACTAAAGCACTTACAAACTCAATAGATCCAACTGGGGATATCAAGGCACTGGTCACAGAGTCTCATGGACCCCCCGGCACAGTACCTTTAAAAACAAAGAAACAAAGATGTTGCACGGGGTCTAGGAGATGAAGTTCTGCTGGAGCAGGTGTGGCGTCAGTCCTGTACAGCATCCAGGGAGGTGAGGCATTGGTCCGTACTGCGAGGCAGGGGAGGTGAGGCATTGGTTCCTTCCGGGTGCCGGGGGAGCTCGTGTGGCATCAGTGGCAAGGCGTTGGTTCCTTGTGAACTGGAGGGGTTGATGAATCCAGTCAGTCAAGATGTGATGAGTCAACTTCGCAGTGTCACAATCACACTGCGTGACGTCAGCAGCGTTGGTGCAACGTCACACTTGCATTGCAGGCCGCGGTAGTTGTGTGCAGCAAAGACCAGGAAGCCGGAGCAGGCAACGCGTCGGTGCTGGAGTCACTGAAGTGCTATAGAGTCATTTTTTTGCACGGGAACGCCTACCTTGCATCTTATTAAGGCAAGGTAGGTTTCCACTTCCCAAAAATGACTTTAACTCCATAAATTTGGCGCTAGACGGGTCTAGCACCAAAGTATAAATATGGAGTTAGTTTTGCACTGAATTAGAGTTAAAAAAAACAGATGCTAATTCAGTGCAAACAGAGTATAAATATGCCCCTTAGCATCAAAAAAATGATGCTAATCTGGTCAGATTCATTTATTTTGACTCAAAACTGCCTAACGTCATTTTTTTTAAAGCTAGCCTACCCTTTGCACCGGCTTGCACCATTCCATAAATATGGTGCCCAGCTGGTGCTAAAAAATGGTGCAAGCTGGTGCAAAACTTTTTGGGGCAAAACTGCCTTAGTGCAGTTTTGCACCAAAAAGTATAAATAAGGCCCTTAGATTTTTTGGGTGAGTTAAGTCCCTAAGGGTCATATTTATACTCTGTTTGCGACAGATTTGCGTCCTTTTTTTTTACGCAAATCCAGCGCAAACTTAACTCCATATTTATACTTTGATGCTAGACATGTCTTGTGCCAAAATATTAGAGTTAAAGTCATGTTTTGCCTGCGGAAACCTACCTTGCGTCAATGAGATGCAAGGTAGGCGTTCCCTGGCAAAAAATTACTCTAAGGCCCCAGCGCCTTATTTATCCTCCCGTGGAAAAATCACGCACGGGAGAAGGAGGGCCTTAATATATTGGCACTAATTATTTAACCACTATTAGCACCATTATTTAATGCCTGGGTCAGGGCAGACGTTAGGGGATCTGTGGGCCTTTTTCCATGGTCAGAAACCATGGAAACAGCCCACAGGTACCCTTCCCTGCCCACAGGGACACCCCCACCCAGCCGCACCCACACCTGGAGGACATCTAAGGATGGGGGGACCCATCCCAGGTAAGTCCAGGTAAGTATTTTTATTTTTCTTGCAAAGTGCCATAGGGGGGCCTAACTTGGGTCCCCCTACATGGCCATTGGGCTAGGGGCATGACTTTTGTCTTTACTAAGACAGGAGTCATGTCCATGGGGGTTGTGTGTGGAAATAATGACGCTAATCAGGTAAGAGTCCTTTATTTACTCTAACCTGACTAGCACCATTCTTTCACGCACAACCTCCAGTTTCCCCTACGGCTCCCCCACCCGGTTAGCGTCAATAATTTTGACGCTAACTGGGCCTTCCCGCTGGCTAGCATCATAGTTTAAATATGACGCCCGGCTGTCGTCCAGGAATGGTGCTAGCCGGCAGTATGCTTTTTGATGCAAACCTGCGCTAAGGCAGGCTTGCCTCCAAAAAGTATAAAGCTGGGCCTAAGTCTCTCCATTAGATCCACTCACACTGCATCTGATGTGTAATGAGCAAGATGGAAACTGTGAAACCGCAAGACATGTTTTTTATTCATCTCTGCCGCACTTTATGAAAAATGTTATGCTTTTTGGTAATCACTTTTACAGCCTATTTCTTTTCTTAACACAACAATTATTTGATTTTATCCACAGGGGGAGAACACCCAGCCTCCTTGTCCACTCACTAAAATATTGTGTACTGAGAAACTTATGAATCTTGAAACAAGGTGTCATTTACAGTCCTTTGACGGTGGTCAAATTATATTGTTCCTATGCCTTTGTCCGCTTAATTGGTGTTATGTGATAGAGTGCCAAGTGCCTGGCCGAGCAGCTTGAGGTTTTCTGGGACCCTCAAACCTAAAACAAGCTTAGCCTTCATGTATCTTCTGACTGCCACCCACAGTCTACCCTCATGCTATAAGAATTAAAGGCAAAACATTAACTTGGGATGTATAACAAGAGGGAAAGGCATACCCATGTAAAGGCTGAATTACACAATGTGAAACCAGAAAATATTGGATCAGTTCTGGCTTTCCACAAAATTATGTGATCCTGGACTTCCGTTTACATCATTCTCACATATGAGAGCACCTTGAGATAAATGAGTTCATGATGTGTGCTGAACAAAACCTTTTCTTGTATTTGATTTAATAAGCTACAGTGTTGGCCACTCAGAAGGTGCAGGTAACAACTGACTTGGTTAACCTTTGGCATTGTTGTCAGGGTGGGATGGAGGCATGACCATTCCTCAGTTCCTGTTTGAAAACAATCACTTTATATGTACTGATATAATCTTATGTACTGAGGTGAAATGCTTCTGCGTGTAAATAAAATACACGTTTCTGAATTTCGAATCTTATAATTTAACTTGTTAGTTGCAAGATCTTTTAGAAATAAAGGTGTTTCTACAGTTAAGAGGCCTGGGATGTTTTTGTTTCGTTTGTTTTACTTTAGTTACTCAGTAAATAAATAAATGCTTGTGTTTGTTTAAATTTTTTTTAATGTTAGTGCTAAGTCGATTAAACAGCAGCCCAGTGCTGCTGCTCACCAAGGGGTCGAATTGAGTATCCATATTTTCGACTTTGTGTATCCCTTTGTGTATATTGTCCACATTCTAATTGGGGTTACAGGATGATTTGGAGCCAAACAAAATAGCAGGTCATTTATCCTCCTGTATTTGGTGTGAATCCTGTGATGAAAATTAAGATATATATTGTAGCCATTTTTATTGGCAGTATCTGTTCCTTTGGCATTGCAAAGGTCTTCCCGAGATCATGAGATGCAGCCCTTCTCGCCCTTGTTAATCAAGTATATGCACTTTAACAACATCTCCTTAGATCAAGGTATGGAAGAGTTGTGCCAATTTAAAAAAAAAAGTTTTTCTACAATTCTCATAGTAATGGATGATTATTTTTTATCGTGTAGAAGCTCTCTTGACTGAACAATGTTGAAAGTCACATCCAATTTCCAATAAATGTACGCTAGGTTTTATAATTATTTTCTGTATAGCAACAACCCTTGACCCTGCTTTAATGTGGGGGTGGGGCAGGATGCATGGGCCTTTCAAGAGCCTTAATCAACTTAAGCAAACATAATTTCTATACAATACCTCCAAAATTCTTTTTAATTATCACTAAGTTCTATTTTTTATTTCCAACATCTTTCCGGACGAATCCAAGGTTCTTCTGTGTGTACTCAGAGCAACCTATCAGAGACATTAATTCTGACTTGTTCCAAGTGCCCAGATTGTTCCTCAAACTCTACTATTTGCTCCACTAGGTGTTGTGGGTTCTCTATTGGATTCTTTACATGAATTAGTATATCATGTGCATACATCTTTCCTAGGGTGCTTTGAAAACAAATGTTGATAATTCTCTGCATATGTTTTTGTTACAGAAGGTAGGTCCAGGTTCTCATTGCAATAGAGAATAGTGAAGGAGTCGAAAGGAACCCTGCCTAGTCCCAAGTATCACGCTAACTTTTCAGTCGAGAAAGCATTTTTTTGGGTTTCTGGCAGTGAACTTGGGGCCCTATTACGAGTCTGGTGATCAGAGGACTGCGAGGCTCACCGTGGCGGTCAGACTCCTGCAGCTGTGTCGATCTGACCACCAAATTACGATGTTGGAGGGCAGACCTGCCAACCTACTGCCATCCCAGCCAAGATCCTAGATCCCATCGGGCAGACGGTGGTGCAGGTTGTAATCAGCCAGGGCAGCGCTGCCCTGCTGATTAGAACCTTGTTCTCCGCCTGCCTTTTCATGGCAGTTCCACCGCCATGAAAAGGATGGCAGAGAACAAGTGCAGGGGCCACAAGGGGGCCCCTGCACTGCCCATGCCCAGCACCCTGGGATGGTCCCCCTGTCCAGCACCCTTGAAATATGCACTGTCCGCTGTGCAGATAGAGCACATTTCAAGGGTGCTGGTGCTCCCTGCATGCAGCAGCAATGCCGCCGGCTCTATTTTGAGCCAGTGGAAATGCAGCTGCACCTTTCCCACTGGGTTGACAGTGGGAAAGTTGTAATGGGGCTGGCGGGGAAGTCGCCAGCACTGTGGCGACCACCTCGTTGGGAGTTTGGCAGACAGATGTTTCAGTTCGCCAAACTCACAATCAGTCCCTTAGTGTTTAATAAGTGGATCACAGAAAGGAAACCTACATTTGACACCATTCATAAAAAACACTCCAGCAATTGAATTAAAATACATTCTCTGCATTCAGAGTAACCAGTACAACCTAAAGCACAGCATTATTCTGGTAGAGTTTTTACATTCTGTAGAGACTGTTTACATTCAGTAAATTTGATCATATCAGAATTAAACTAGATTGATCTAGGCGATCATGAGTGGAAACAGATGAGTTGATGAGCTTGCAAAGAAAGTTGTCACTTTCAATAGTGGGTTACTATCTCTTGGGAATATGCAAATAATAGTTGGTGCAAGGATGTCGACAGTGCACTCCAGTCCTTATTGATCAAATATGCTGTCACAGTTTATATATTTCATGCATGGCAAGTAATACAAGAAACATTAAAAACATGCATTGGCATGACCCTTGTAAATGAGATAACTGTTGAAGTTAGAGGGCAGGGCTTTCAGACAATTGTCTGATTACTACATGTTAGGAACTAGGCTACAGCAACATCTTGTAGGCCCTGTCAATGTTCCATTCCCCCTCCAACTATACACTCTCTCCTAACTTCCACTTCACACAACACACCAACATTCTATTACATCACTTACTCTCAGCATTCCAGACAGTAGCTGTGACATACTACACACTTCCCCTTCTTACAAAGAACAAAAGAATCCACAGTTATTCCCTTTTCTGTAAAGTATAAGGTAAGTACAGGAAAGCCATGCTGAATACCTAGAAAATCCTCTAAGGACTAGAGCTGACCAGTGTTTTAAAGTCTAAGTATCCTTCAGCTGAACCTGCCACGACTAATTCAACCACACCCAAATCCTTCTAAACCTGGAAAATCCTGTGAATCTGGAATTCCGTGTATTAGGTGAATACCTACAAGCAGTGAACCACCGGAGGTAATGTAAACTCCTCATCTAAATCTAAGATCCCATGTGTGCAAACTGGACCAGGTTTGATCCAACCACCTGTTGGCATCAGGAACACAGGTCCCTTTAAATCAACTTGAGGAACATCCAAGTGAAAATAAGGATGTTCCAAATCCACCTTAATTTCTCGAGAGAGGTAAAGACCTGGCAGCTCATAAGCAAATGACCTGGTCAGGAATTGGCACATATTTGTAATTCAGTTCTCTCAAATGCTGTTTCACTTTAACAAAGGAGTTGCACTGTTTCTGCACCTCAGATGTGAAGTCCGGATAAGCCAAGAGCTTCGCATTGTTGTGACACCATGGTCCATTGGAGCGGGAGAGTTGCAAAATTAAATCTCGGTCTCTAAAATTAAGGAGACAGGCCACTATAGGTCGTGGAGGGGCACCCGGGCGAGGGGGCCTGCGGGACACTTTGTAGGCCCTTTCGACTGAGAAGAACCTCGAGGGGTTGCCACCTAGAACAGTGTGAATCAACTATTGTTCCACAAAGAGTTCCACACTGGGGCCTTCTGTTCGCTCAGGAAATCCCACCAATCTAATGTTGTTGCAGCGAGACCTCCCCTCTGCCTCCTCTGTCTGCCTGTGCAGAGCAGTCATCTCCATCTTCACCTGAGTCATCTGGATCTGAAGTTCCTGTACAGTATGGTGAAGGGTGGCAAGGGAGGATTCCGCTCCTTCCACTCGCTCTGCCAAGTTAAGATGATACACCCTG
Organism: Pleurodeles waltl; assembly: GCF_031143425.1. NCBI lineage: Eukaryota > Metazoa > Chordata > Amphibia > Caudata > Salamandridae > Pleurodeles > Pleurodeles waltl. The sequence continues at coordinate 322,209,749 of NC_090437.1, forward strand.
AGTAGATTACGGCTATTGCATCGATCCTATCTTCCAGCAAAGTTTTTGTGTCTAGAATGGATTAAAGGACTCTATCAAATTGAGCAGAGTGCAATTTAAGCATCGTGTCTAATTGAGTAAAGTTCTTCAGTGCACTTCCGTCTCTCAGGGGTTGATCTTGGTAGTGCCAAACATTTTTTGAGCCTTTAACCTTACCCATCATTTCAGCGTAGCCGAGCAGGATGAGGACCGTTCGTCACCAGGGGAGCACCTTCCCCCACAGGAGTTCAATACACCACCACGATGGCAAGCACATTGATATTTACAAATAGTTGCTCTAGATGGTGGCCAAGAGCACAGGCAGGGCTGTAAGAGGTCGTGAGATGGGTATATCACCACTGTCTTGCCCAGGCCTCAATTCGCTGGTGCGACTCCCATCTCCTCTGCGGATTGAGGCCTAATGTGCAAAGTCCCCCCTGCATTAGAAGCAATTCAGGTGGAGGTGCAGTTTGAGTTTCCAGGCAGGCAGGGGGCCACTCAGAGGATACCTCCGCCTCGTTACCTGCTGGGGGACACCGCTAGCGGGTGGTTGTTTGTTGAGGTTCCCTCTTATTTTAGGTGCAGCGAGCTCTCGTGGCTATCTGTGTATGAAAACCATCACCACTGGATGTTGCTGCGAGGCCCTCCAGCTGCCACCATGAGGTGCTTCAAAGTCCCACAGCAGTCAAACACATTATTTATTAGGCGGCCCCCCTCTGGCTCATGGTTCCATCAATCGGGGGAGAGCAGCTGGTTCTGGTTGGCGACCCAGTCGTGGCCTCACCGCAGCCACACGGCTCCGCACTAGTTCCACCGGTACTGCCGGCGACACCAACCTCTTGTGGTAAATGCATACACTCCGCTCTAAGTCCAGCAGCAACCCATCAGCCGCTGCCTGATGCGGCCACACACGTGCGACCGTCCCCTTTGCGGGCTCGGATCGCCTCAAGGTTCCTTCTAGGCCTTGGCATTCGCGTTGCCTCTGCCGCGCCCGGCGCAGTCGTCACTCTCAGAGGTTCTGGTGCTCAAAGCACAGCGCGTCTTGGTCCGTGACTGACATGACGGCAGGATAAAATCCCCGGGGCTTCTGCGGAGCTCCGATTCAAGCGTGCGCACCGGCCACCATCTTGACTCTACCCCTGTGATGTTTTTCCTGACAAATTCAGAGATTTGCAAAGGATTCTGGGTAACAGAACCTGGTGAGAGCCCCACAAGTCACCCAGTTTTGGATTCCACTAGGTGTCTAGTTTAAAAAAATGCACAGGTTTGGTAGGTTTCCCTTGGTGCCGGCTGAGCTAGAGGCCAAAATCCACAGCTAGGCACTTTGCCAAAAAATAGCTCTGTTTTCTTTGGAAAATGTGATGTGTCCTTGTTGTGTTATAGGGCATTTCCTGTCACAGGCACTTGGCCTACCCACACAGGTGAGGTACCATTCTTATCGGGAGACTTGGGGGAATGCTTGGTGGAAGGAAATCTGTGGCTCCTCTCAGATTCCAGAACTTTCTGTCACCGAAATGTGAGGGAAAAGTGTTTTTTTGGGGCCAAATTTTTAGGTTTGCACAGGATTCTGGGTAACAGAACTTGGTGAGAGCCCCACAAGTCACCCCATCTTAAATTCCCCTAGGTGTCTAGTTTTTAAAAATGCACAGGTTTGGTATGTTTCCCTAGGTGCTGGCTGAGCTAGAGGCCAAACTCCACTGCTAGGCACTTTGCAAAAAATAGCTCTGTTCTCTTCGGGAAAATGTGATGTGTCCATGTTGTGTTTTGGGGCATTTCCTGTTGTGGGCACTAGGCCTACCCACACAAGTAAGGTGCCATTTTTATCAGGAGACTTGGGGAAGCACAGAATAGCAGAACAAGTGTTATTGCCCCTTGTCCTACTCTAGATTTTTTCCTTCTAAATGTAAAACAGTGTGCAAAAAAGATGTCCATTTGAGAAATGCACTGTAATTCACATGCTAGTATGGGGACCCCAGAATTCGAGGATGTGCAAAGAACCACTGCTTCTCAACATCTTATCTTGTGCCCATTTTGAAAATACAAAGGTTTCCTTAATACCTATTTTTCACTCTTTATATTTCAGCAAATGAATTGCTGTATACCCGGTATAGAATGAAAATCCATTGCAAGGTGCAGCTCTTTTATTGGCTCTGGGTAGCTAGGGTTCTTGATGAACCCACAAGCCCTATATATTCCTGCAACCAAAAGAGTCCATCAGACGTAACAGCATCTTGCTTTCAAAAATCTGACATAGCAGCAAAAAGTTACAGAGTAAAACGTGAAGAGAAATGGCTGTTATTTTCACCTCGATTTCAATATTTTTTTATTTTAGTTGTTATTTTATGTAGGAAAACCTTGTAGGATCTACACAAATGACCCCTTGTGAATTCAGAATTGTGTCTACTTTTCAGAAATGTTTAGCTTTCAGGGATCCAACATTATTTTCACACCCATTGCTGTCACTACATTAGCTATGGTTGATATAAATGTGAATAGTACTCATTTAATATACTTGTGTGAGCACATTTTAATTTGATATAATAAAAACATTTAAAATGAAAAATAACTTCATCAATACTCAGAATGATGAATCCAATATAAGAATATGTGGTAGAATGAAAAGGGTTAAAAGGGGCTGCAGAATCTAAATACTGAGTGGGTATAAATACACATTAATTGGTGTGAGAGTGGCGTTTGCTCTTTCCATTTACATGGAACAACTGTATCAGCTATAGAGGTAATTCAAGAGTAGGATATGTGTGAGATATTTGTCTAGTTGGTAGCAAATTAGAGAACTCGGCAGACTTGGTCTAATGAATAACTATGAAATAGCAGAACACTCAGAAACTCTAAAGCCTGCATCTAAATTGGGACCGGTATAAAGGGTCAGATGTAGAGCTGTTTCTGCTCCTAATGAAATTGCTTGTTTTCACACCAAGTACGACAGAATCAGCATGGAAAAATAAATATAGAAGTGGTTTAATTTTTTGCAGTCTTACCCAAAATTGTTGCAAGGTAATAGCAGAAAGGCTTTCAATTATTTACTGAATGAAAATTGGCTTTAGCATTAGAGATTATTATAGGGAATTAGAAAATGCCCCCACATTTTTATTTTCAGTGTCCTATGCTGAGAAACAAGACACTTGGGATGGAATTGAAGGGAAAAGAAAGACACCTGGAAAAAATGCAGTAAAGAGAAAATAAAAGAAGGGAGTAACCAAGGATTTAATAGCCTGAGACATGCACCAATGTGTTCACCTATTTAGGGGTTCTGTCTTTTGTTGCAGCACCAATACCCATGAAAACTGGGTAACAACATAATGAATAGGGGGGGGGGGGACAGCCTTACAATGTTAGCATCCACATTAGTTGCTACTCTTAAGGGCCTTGGGTGCTCATTTTGTTATTTGGCTCCGTTATTAGCATTAAGCCTAGATTGAAGAAACAAAATAGAGTGACTATTGCAGGCAACTAGTGTTCCACTAAACCTGGATTAATTGACACCAAAACCCTTCAACACTGGTACACACTAGGTTTCATGAAATGAAAATGAGCCAGGTGCAGACAGGTGAAGAAATTAGGCATATGCCAAATCCAAACAGATTTTAGACATGGCAGCCCTCAGAATGCAAAACCATCATTACTAAAGACAGAACTACCTACTACCAGTCTACCAATACAGGGCATCTAAAATGAGCACATCTTTCTTCAAAAGTTATGAAGCACTCTTTCAGTCTAACTTTAGACCTCTCACTCTGTTACTGAGCAATGCCATCAGCGAGTTCTTCATCGACAAAGCAGGAGAGATCAAACAATCAAAAGGACTAAACAATCATTCAATCCCGAATGAATTGACTTCAAAATGATCACTTTGGGAAGCGACACTCTCATCTTTGCCTTAGGCAAAAAAATGACCATCATAAAAAGTCTCATTGGAGAAGCCTTTAAACCATTTCAAAATAGAGTAATTGCCTCTCTTACTCAAGGCATCTTCCCCTGCGCACTCCACAGTAGCCGAATCTTCTCACTAAAGAAGGAAGCCGATCAGGACCCAACAATCTCACAAGGGTGTCATGATCAACCATTGTATAAAAAACCACAAAATCACCTATAACACCGGTCTATTTAAAACAGCCATCTGAATCACAGACAGTTGTATGTCAGAATTTCAATAAAAACAAATATTGTTTAGCATAAATATTATTGCTTAAATATTGTTTACAAAGATGTTGCTTCGTTGGGCATAGATGTTTTATTATTAACTTCAATTGGGTGATATTTTGTAAGCAATATTTGGGATACAATATTTTTGTCAGATGATATATAGGCCATGATATGTTGCTACCATACCAGACTGACTCAACTCTTGCTCCATGTCATCCGTTTCTTAATGTTTCGTAACTACTGTACACTGAAAACTTTCATGGTAGACTGCATCAATCAACTTCTCCATACAAGCTCATATAGAGGACTGGATCGCCAAACTAAGGATTGAATGAATTATGCCCCAATTCACTTCCAGCACAAAATGTTATGGTTTGTTAGAAAGAGCAACCTCTTCGTCGAGACTAAAAGGCGATGCAGATGTCCAGTTTCAACTTTTGCTGTTCTGAAACATGAAGGGCAACTAGACTGATGACAAACCACTATAGCGGAGGACCTCTCTCACCTAGACAGCGGCAATGCCTTACTTGCATGATTCCATCAAATCAACCCTGAACCTGAAACAACTTCATTGGCTACACTTGAAGGCTTGTACCATCTTCAAGCTCATCTGCTTCATCTATAATACAATAAAAAACAACATTCGATATTACTTGACTAAAAATGTTGAGATGTCTTATAGCCATTTCAGCACAGAAAATCAAAATAAGGCTAGCCAAGACATTAAGAAATGTACATAAATAAAATCCAGTAAACGGATATAGTAAAGTTATGCATCAAGGATATGGAAGCTATGGTTATGGGGTTATGAGGAAGTGTCCCCCACTAGGCCAGGTGAGGCTATTTCCTTTACATCTCCAATTCTGAAAGAGTCTGGAACAATATCTTTTCAAGGTGCGCCATATCCTTCAGAAACAAAGAACCACAAGTTTGCTTCAGTCTCTGGATCAAGATAGAAAATAATATCTTCCCCATTAAATAGAATTGTGAACTGTCCCTAGTGACCTATTCTACATGTGCCCTTCTGTTGCACCACAGCTGCGTTTGTTCTACATTCAATTACCGTGGGCAGCATTTCAAAGGAAGGCGTTAATGATTTTAACATTCTCAGAAAATCTCTAAGAACCCATTTCAGGAGATCGCTTTGGGAACGTTTGGGACTCATTGGCTTCGATTTCCAAACTTCAGGGAATTTACAGAGATCCATATTAGGATGCATGAAAATCGACGTAAATCAGAGTTGTTCCCCTACTCCTTTTCTTGTATACCCGAGAGGATGGTTTGTATTGCCAGACAATCCACATAAACCCCATGGATGGAATAATGCATTAGCACAATCCACACTTTTAATTTCCACCTTCCTCCCTAATGTATGCCCTTCCCTGGAAACACGTCTGCCTTTTATCGGAGACAAGATATGTGCGTTTACAGGATGGGTATGGCCATGTAAAATGTTTACAAGAGTTTACATGAATACCTTGTCCTTCCTCTAGGTACAACTATGGTTCCCCAGAACCCCACCATTAACCCTGCACTTAACGTTTACAAAAATATATATATATATATATATATATATATATATATATATATATATATATATATATATATATATATATTAGCAACTTGTCTCCAATTGAAAGCGGAATTTGTGGTAAGAATAAAACCCCACAAATTACAGTTCAAAGTGCATAATGAAATTCTGCACAGTGTGTATCTATTTTGCTAACCTTTCCAGAAGGGCCGACACTGCAGCTGTTTTAATTTTATTTTGTGCAGAGAAAAACAGCCTGTTGGCGGACCTACGCAGAAGACAAGGGATATCTTCAGGATTTCACAATCTGTAATTTCAACTCTTACTTAGCAACTGGCGAGGAGACTGCTAATTGATGAATTAAATGTGTTGTGTGCAGCAAAAGGAAAGGCCCTTTTTTCACTGCGTAAATCTCTTTAAACTGTCAGCAGAGCCAATAAACTCAGACAGTGTGGGAGAGAAAATGTATAGCTGTGGTTTTCAGCAAGACATTGGATTGGATATTTCTGACAGCACCACCTACCTTCATTCCCCGACACGCATCTTGAAGAAAGTTAAATAAACAGCTGGCCTCACCATCTCAGTATTCTGTATTCGAAGCCGCTGCACGTTCTAGAACATTCCTGGGGTGTGAGGACCCACCAACCTCCTGAAAACTTTACTTTCCACGCGGTTAGCCTTTTCCTAAACAAGAAGCACTGAATATTTTTAATTTATCGGGCCCACGCCCAATGCCACACTCTCTTTCCTGTCTAATATTTCTCTTGTTATTAGACTTCCCATTAATCATCACTCTGTATTTTTAATCTTCTTGGAAAATGAAAGGAGAAAGTTGGTATCTTGGGTCTGAACAAAAGCCAAGTTCACTGGTGCACAGGGGAGAACGGTTTGGCCTGAAGCCAGGCATTTTACAATCTGATTAATTAACGTGATTTGCTCATATTAGGGTAACCGCAGCCATTCTGAGCACCAGCGATGAATCAGAAGCGCGAGTCTTTTGAAGTCAGGGGTTGGGCAGGGAGTTGTGGTCGGACTACACTTTAGAGCGTATCTGCTGCACGCTGCCAGAGTGGTGACAGACTTAGCTATGATTTGGTTGCTGATGTTTTGAACGGTCTCCAAGTTTTACTTGGTTTCTGTGCCCGCTCAAAAGTGGTACACGTTTTTAAACTTCTGAATGTTGGAGACTTAAACAAAATTATAAAGAAAGAAGGCAAAGAATGCTGTCCTTTACTTTATAAAGTTAGTCTGCGATTCGCAAAGTTGTAGTCTTTTCCACAGGAAAAGTTGCAATTTAGAAAGGACACGTTGTGTGTCGAAAATTATTTTTAAACTTGGAAAAGGCCTGTTGTGACTCCAGTAACAGGAGCGGTCTTGAAAGTGATGTTACATCTTGTTATTGAATCCCAAAGAAATGAGTAGATTACTTACCGTTGATCTTCATTACTCTTGGGAAAGTCCTCCCATCACAGTCATAACCATTGAGTCCACTTCGCCTCGCAACAGGGCCACGGTACCTAAGCCCTCTTTTATTTCCACTAAAAATGAACCCACTAATATGGTCAAAGGCACCTCCCCCTAATTGTGTCCCAGGTAGGGGGGGAGGGGGCGGGGCGTGTTGCTGTTGCTGTGAGGAGGAGGGCTATCCTAAGGCTAAGTAATCTATTTACTCCATTGTGATTCAATAGCAAGAAGTGCTATCACCACACTGCTAAGTCATCGATTCATTACCCTCACATATGCCCTCCTCGTCACAGTCATAACCCATAAGCATTTACCAAAGCAATAAAGAACAGAGACAATTATATGATGCAAAATAGAAATATTTACTGACAGAACTAAGGTAATGTTGGTTTCAGCACAAAAAACCCCAAATGATTAGTGACTGCTGAAAAGATGTCAAATTTATAATGAGAAAGAAAAACATGTGGTGTAGCCCATGTAGCAGCTCAGCATATTTCCTGTAGGGCATATTTCCTGTAGGGCAATACCACAGCCTGAGCTCTTTAGGCTTCTACTGCTGTAGTAGACCTGACCAAAAGTCACCTTGTGATGTCAGTTCCAGAGTGTCATAGGCCTTAGTTATGGCCTGGAGGCCCATTTACTGATTGTAGTTGAAGAAGTCTTTTTTTCCTTTGGCTGCCAACCCATAAGAGACAAATAGAGAATGGGAGTATCTGAAAGGCTTAGGGAGTCATTACGACCCTGGCGGACAGCAGTAATGTGGGGAAAGGTACTGCCAACAGGCTGGCGGTACCTTTTCCCAAATTATGACAGTGGCGGTTTGGCTCAAGCCAAACCACCAATGTACTACTCCGCCCGCCAGGGTAGTAACAGCCTCCGGGCTGGAGACTTCGGTCTCCAGCTAGGCGGGCGTCACAATCCCACCCTCGGGATTATGACCCCGCCTATCGCCATGGTTTTCATGGCAAGCTTACCACCACGAAAACCATGGCGGTAGGCACTATCAATGCCAGGGAATTCCTCCCCTGGCACTGATAGGGGTCGCCTCGCCCCCTTCCCAGAGCCTTACCCCTACTTCTCCCTCCCCCTTCTGACTGCCATGATATCAACACACCCACACGCGCACACATACACACTCATACACACACGCATACCCACATCCACCCAACCAAGCACACATACATACCCACACACAGCAACACACATTAACATACATTGTCGCACACACGCATTCACATCACACAACATACACGTACACTCATATTCAGTCATTCACGCACGCATTCCACGTGACTCACACTTGCATGCAAGCATACAAAAACAGACGCACACCCCCAAAACACACAACACCCCCACCACCACACATGCACACAACACCCCTCACCTCCCTCTCTTGTCAGTGAACCCGACTTACCTGCCTGCAGGGGGTCCTCCGGCAGGAGACGGAACGCGGCGCTGCTGCCAGTAGCAGGGTCCGCCAGCAAAACACCACCAGGCCGTATCATGGAACATGTTACGGTAAGTGGTGTCTTCATGGCGTGGCACTGCTGCTGGCAGCAGCGCCACCTTACCGCTGTCCGCCGCCATGACCATCGACAGAATTCCACCAGCCTTCTGGCGGAATTCTGCCTACGGTCATGACACGGTTAGCGGCTGGTAGCCACGGAAATTGTATGTTGGCGGCCGTCGCCGTGGCGGTAGGCGGCATTTGCCACCAATGTCATTATGAGGGCCTTAGTCTTCTCCAGATAGATCAGCAAGACTCTTTCCACATCCAGAGAAGATGGAACATCCTGATCAGAAGAGAAGACAGAAAGAATGATTCCCTGATTCATGTGATAGGATTTTTGGTTTAAAGGCTGGATCCGGATGTAAAACCATCTTGTATGGAAAGACGTTTAAGTATGGGTAAGTAATGATAATGGAGGTCAGCTCACCCAACCTCCAAGCAGAAGTAATAGCCACCAAAAAGGCCACCTTCACAGGCAACCAAGGCAGTTCAGCTTGTTTTAATGGTTTAAAGGTTTCTTCTTGTAACTCTTCCTAAACCTCTGAGACATCCCAGGCACGCAGGAGAAGTGACTTGACATGAACTTTTGTCTGAAAACTTTTAAGAAACTTCTGAACTAGAGGGAGAATATCAACAAGATTTCTCCTAGATTCCCTGCAGGATTTTATGGCTGCCATTGGGAGGCTAAGGTGAAAGGAGACAAGCCTTTAGCAAACCCATCCATGAGAATGTCCAACATATTAAAGGGATCCCCGAACACTGGATCTAGACACATTACTGAGCACCAGGAAGAAAAATGTTTCCAGTATTTTGCATGAGATATTAATGGGGAATCCCTCTTTGGAGATTGGATATCACATGCTACTGACCGAGAGCAGTCTAGGTTTTGCAACCCAGACCTCTCAACTTCCAAGCCATTAAATTAATCTGACAGATTTGAGTTAATGTTAGATCGGGGTTAAGGAGGGCTCGGAGGTAAAGGAAGGTGAAGATAGGGTTCTAGATCCATCTGCGTCAGAATCGGAAACCATGGGCATCGAGGCCAGAAGGGGCAACAAGAACAATTGTGGCAGTCTCTCTCCGAATCCCCTGAAGCAACCTCTGAACGAAGGGAAGCAGAGGAAAAGTGTAAAGGAGATCCTGTGGATATGGGAGAGTGAGAGCATCTGTGCCCCAAGCCTGAGGGCATGGAGTCTCTGTGCAGCAGACCCTGAGAAAAGCATTTGATGGGGGTGCAAAGAGGTCCAAGACAGAAAGACTGAACTGCTTTGTCACCAGCAGGTAAGCCTGACGAGATAGGTGAAAATCTATGGATGATGGAATATTCTGACTAAGGCTGTCTGCCTGGGCATTGGATGACCCCAGTATGTATACAGTTTTGATCGAGTACAGATTTATTTCTGCCCAAGTTGGTATTTTCCTGGCCAGGGATACAAGAGTCAAGCACCTTGTTCCTCCCTGTCTATTTATATAGGCTTTTGCCACCTGGTTGTCTCTCATGAATAAGACAGGATGTCTCATCAGGACACTCACAAAGCCCATCTACACTCTGCCTATCGCTGCTAACTCCTTTCAGTTCGAGGAAGTGAGGCCTTCTGACTCCAACCATTTCCATTGAACATCCTGGGAGGCAAGAGTTGCCCCCCACTCCATTTACTGGCACCTGTTGTAATGATTAGAGGAAAGGGATCTGACATGGGAGTCACTTACTGAAGGTTCTGGGGGAACAGCCACCATTGGTGTTCCTGAACAATGGTGGGCATAATCAAGATTTGTACATTGTATTCTAGGGAAGTCGGAGACCAGTGAATTAGAATATGCTGCACCAATGGTTTGAGGTGGAGCTGTGACGAGGGAACAGCTACTGTGCATGCAGACATGAGACCCTGGAGTTGCAACCATTGTCTGGCTGTAACTGTTGTCTGCTGTAGTAAGTCATGGAGTCTGGACTGAGGAATCTCTATCCTGTCTTCCGGCAGGAAAATGCTCGCCCTCTCTGAACCAAGTAATGCCCCAAAGACTTGTCTTTGATGAACTGGGAGTAGATGCGACTTCTCTTGACTCAGAATCAGTCCCAGATATGACAGCAATTGCATGGACTTTTGCACATCTTTCTGAGCCTTGGAAAAAGAAGATGCCACAATTAACCAATCATCCAAATATGGAAGCAGGTGTACCCTTAGCAAATGTAAGTGAGCTACTACTGGAGCAAGTACTTTCGTGAAGATTCTTGGTGAGGAAAACACTCCGAACTGGAAATTATCATCTGCCACAGTGAAACGAAGGCACCTCTAAGAGTTTGGATGACCTAGGATGTGAAAATAAGTGTCCTGTAAGTCTATGGTGGCCATCCAATCTCCCTATGACAGGGCTGGGATTATCTGCTGCAGTGTCACCATTTTGAATGGACGGTACTGTAAAAAAATGTTGAGTTGTTTCAAATCCAGGATGGGTTGGAAACTTCCATCCAGTTTTGGTACCAAAAAGAGAGTGGAATAAAACCTTTGCCAATGTTGGTGGGGTTGAACTGAAATTATTGCCCCCTTTTGAAGCAGGTTCGGTACTCCCAGATAATTTGCCTGATGTTTCAGATGATTCTTTGGCAACTGTGCCTGAACAAAGAATGGTTCCACAGGGGAAGTGTGGAAAACAATCTGATGACCATTCTGAGCAATATTGAGTGTCCACTTGTCTGAAATTATGGCCCGATTTATACTTTTTGGTGCAAAACTGTGGGAATGCAGTTTTTCACCAAAAAGTATAGCGCCGGATTGCGCCATTCGTGAGCGCCAGCTGGGCGCCAAATGAATGGAATGGTGCAAGTTGGTGCTCAGCTTGGGCTAGCGTCAACTAAAATTACACTAGCTGGGTGGGGGTGGCGGTAGAGAATGAGGAGGTTATGCCCCAAAAAATGACGCTAGCCTGATTACAGGCAAAAAAATGCCTGTAGAGAGACTAGCGCCATTTCCTGGCGTACAACCACCAAAAACATGACTCCTATCTTAGGAAAGACAGAAGTCATGACCACCACCCCAAAGGCCAGCCCAGGGGACAAGTGTCCCCTGGGCATGGCCGTTGTACCCTGTGCCATGTAGGGGGCCCCAAGTTAGGGCCCCTGATGGCACTTTGAAAAAAGAAAAACTCACTTACCAATACTTACACTACTAACCTGTGATGGGGTCACCCATCCTATGGTGTGGGTGGGGGTGTTCCTGGGGCTTGGGGTGGGTACCTGTGGACCTATTCCATGGTGTCTTACCATGGAAATGGGTCCACAGGTCCCCTAACGCCTGGTCTGACCCGGCATTAAATAATGGTGCTAAGCAAGCTTAGCACCATTATTTAGCCCCTCCTCCCACCAGTGTGTTATTTTTGCACAGGGGATGAATATGGGGCTATGGGGATAGCACCATTTTTGGATGGGAACGCCTGCCTTGCATCTCATTGATGCAAGGTAGGTGCACGCATCCAAAAAATGGCACAAACTCCTATATTTGTGCCGCGCTTTACAAATGCAGTGATTGATTGATTGATTGATTGATTGATTGATATATTTTGACGTTAGACGTGTCTAATGTCAAAATATAAATATGGAGTAGAGTTTGCGCTGAATTTGCCTAAAAAAATGATGCAAATTCGGCGCAAGAAAAGTATAAATATGGGCCTATGTTTTGCCAATTTGGACAAAAGTGGGATATTCTTTCTCCCATTGTTTCTGGCTGATTGTCATTTGTTTGCTTAAAGCTGCTGCTAAGACTGCAACTGCAGTCAGGATTTTCCTCCCACCGTGGCTCCCTGACCACAAGCCCAGCGTCAAAAGTGCTATTTACTCTGCAGAGCTTGATTGCAGTTCTTTTAGATAAACTATTTGTTTACCTGGTAAGAACAAAATGGCTGAAGAACCTTTCTCTACTCAGCAGCCTTTGCTTACCAGGTCTTCCAACTGAGCAGAAAGCAATTTATCTCCTGTGAGGGGTAGCCACAGGATTAGCGCTTTTTGTGATTGATCTAGTTTCCAAAATTTGAGCCACAGATTCTGACAAGCAGCAATTATGGCTCCAGCTGCAGCGGCAGAAGACCATAGAAAATCAGAAGAAGCACCAGATAAAAATTGTGCTCATAATTTCATATTAGCTAGAATGTCTGTGGTGTCCTTATGTTAGAGTACTAGACAAAAGCTGAATATCCTTAACCTCTTATCTGCTGGGCCTTCCCCCCCTTTTTTGGCTATTTGGGGTAGTTAGCGCTTAGGCCTTCATAACTTTTTGTGCACATAAGCTATCCACGCCAAATTTGAGTCCTTTTATTCCAACATCCTAGGGATTCTAAAGGTACCCAGAGTTTCTGGGTTCCCCTGGAGGAGACCAAGAAATTAGCCAAAATATTCCTAACTTTTTAATAAAATGGAAAAAAAGGGCTGCCGAAGAAGGCTTGTGGTTTTTACCCTCAAAATGGCATCAACAAAGGGTTTGCGGAGCTAAAATCACCATCTTCCCAGCTTTCAGGAACAGGCAGAGTTGAATCAGAAAACCACATTTTTCAACACGATTTTGGCATTTTACTGGGACATACTTCATTTTTACTATTTTTGGTGCTTTCATCCACCTTCCAGTTAGTGACAGGAATGGGTATGAAACCAACACTGGATACCGGAAAGCTAAGGGGCATATTTATACTCTGTTTGCACCGAATTAGTGTCATTTTTTTTTTACTGTTATTCGGTGCAAAACTAGCTCCATATTTATACTTTGGTGCTAGACCCCTCTAGCGCCAAATTTATGGAGTTAAAGTAATTTTTTGAAAGTGGAGACCTACCTTGCCTTAATGAGATGCAAGGTAGGCGTTCCCGTGCAAAAAATGACTCTATGGCCTTAATGCCATATTTAGGGGCATATTGATACTCTGCGGCATATTTATCCTCTGTTTGCACTGAATTAGCGTCATTGATTTTACTCTAATTCGGTGCAAATCTAACTCCATATTTATACTTTGGTACTAGACCCGTCTAGCACCAAGGCCCTGATTTATACTTTTTTTGCAACGCATTAACGTCATTTTTTTACACAAAAGTGGCGCAAACTTACAAATTATTGGCCCTTATTCATACTTTTTGCTGCATAACTGCACTTACTCAGTTTTGCACCAAAAAGTTTAGCACCGGCTTGCACCATTTCTGTGCATCAGCCGGGCACCATATTTATGGAATGGTGCAAGTCAGTGCTAAAAAATGGTGCAAGCCGGTGCAAAACGTTTTGGGGCAGCCTTAGTGCAGTTTTGCACCAAAAAGTATAAATAAGGCCCTAAGGCCATATTTATACTTTTTGACGCAGTTTTGCGTCAAAACAATTAGCGCCGGCTAACGCCATTCTGAAGCACCCTGCGGGTGCCGTATTTATTCAATGACGTTAGCCGGCGTTAGCCGCCGGCGCTGCCTGGTGTGCGTTGAAAAAAACCACGTACACCAGGCAGCGCCGGCGTAGGGGGATATGGAGCTTGGGCGCCACAAAATGGGGCAAGTCAGGCTGAGGCGAATTTTTCGCCTCAACCCGATTTGCGCCATTTTTTTCGACTCCCAACCCCCATTGAAATGACTCCTGTCTTAGCAAAGACAGGAGTCATGCCCCCTTGCCCAATGGCCATGCCCAGGGGACATCTGTCCCCTGGGCATGGTCATTGGGCATAGTGGCATGTAGGGGGGCACAAATCAGGCCCCCCTATGCCACAAAAAAATAAATAAAAAAAACTTACCTGAACTTACCTTAATGTCCCTGGGATGGGTCCCTCCATCCTTGGGTGTCCTCCTGGGGTGGGCAAGGGTGGCAGGGGTGTCCCTGGGGGCTTGGGAGGGCACCTCTGGGCTCCTTCCGAGCCCACAGGTCCCTTAACGCCTGCCCTGACCAGGCGCTAAAAAACGGCGCAAAAGCGGCTGGACGTCATTTTTTTGGACCCGCCCACTCCCGGGCGTGAATTTTGCCTGGGAGTGTAAATACAGCGCACATGCCTCGGAGTCAATTTTTTAGACGGGAACGCCTACCTTGCATATCATTAACGCAAAGTAGGTGTCCACGCTAAAAAATTACGCAAACTGGAGTTAGTTTTGCGTCGGAATTGCTTAAAAAAAAACGACGCAATTCCGGCGCAAACAGAGTATAAATATGCCCCTAAATGTTTCTGAAAAGTAGACAAAATTCTGAATTCAGCAAGGGGTCATTTGTGTAGATCCTATAAGGTTTTCCTACAGAAAATAACAGCTGAAAAAAAAAATATTGAAATTGAGCTGAAAAAAACAGCCATTTTTCTCAGCGTTTTACTCTGTAACTCTTTCCTGCAATGTCAGATGTTTTAAAGCAATAAACCATTACGTGTGCTGGACTATTCTGGTTGCAGGGATATATAGGGCTTGTAGGTTCATGAAGATTCCTAGGTACCCAGAGCCAATAAATGAGCTGCACCTTGCAATGGGTTTTCATTCTATACCGGGTATACAGCAATTCATTTGCTGAAATATAAAGAGTGAAAAATAGGTATCAAGAAAACCTTTGTATTTCCAAAATAGACATAAGATAAGGTATTGAGCAGCAGTGGTTATTTGCCCATCTCTAAATTCCGGGGTGCCCATACTAGCATGTGAATTACAGGCCATTTCTCAAATGGACGTCTTTTTTACACACTGTCTTACATTTGGAAGGAAAAAATGTAAAGAAAGACAAGGGGCAATAACACTTGTGCTATTCTGTGTTCCCCCAAGTCTCCCGATAAAAATGGTACCTCACTTGCGTGGATAGGCCTAATGCTCGTGACAGAAAAGGCAATATGGACACATCACATTTTTACATTGAAATCTGATGTATTTTTTGCAAAGTGCCTAGCTGTGGATTTTGGCCTCTAGCTCAGCCGGCACCTAGGGAAACCTAGCAAACCTGCACAGTCTTGAAAACTAGACACCTAGGTGAATCCAAGAGGCGTGGCCCGTTTTCCTAGGGGGGCCGACCGTCCCAAGTGAAATCCCTGGCGTCTGGTGGCGTTTCCTGGCCCTCGATCGCAGAGGGCCAGGAACCGCGTTCAGGAAGGCCTCGTATGAAAAGGGAGAGTCTCCCCTTTCATACGAGGCCTTCCAAAACGTGGCCGACGCCCGCAATAATGGGGTTAAGTAACATCTGAGAACAATATTTTGCATAGGTAGCAGCACTAATCGAAAAATTAGAGGCATGCATATGCTCTTTTTAATGAGGATTTAATTTTTTTCTCAACAGCATGTGCCAAAGCAACTTCTTCAAAAGCCAAAGAAGAAGGAGAAACCTTGCTTGCCAAAACTGAATTAACTTTATGCTGCTGAGGGATCTTCTCCTCAAATGATTGCAGCACATATCTTTTTGCCCTAAAGTGTGGAAAACTGCTCTTATCAATGTTGTTAGAGCAGAGACATGGAATAAATAATTTGTTAACATGTCACATTTAAAATATCTGCTTACGACTGGACCCAAGGCAATGAACCTTTTAGGTAAGTAAGAAGGGAAGAGCTGGAAATTAATAACTAAAAATATTCCCAATTTCTCAATGACCTTTTTCTTTTAGGAGTCAATGGTGAGAGTTTTGGATTCTATTTCATTCATTCATCAATCTCCTTATTAGCAAATCAATTAAAGCCAGTACAAGTTATAGATCAATGCACATAGTGTGTCCCATAAAGAACTAGGGCTTGATTTAGAAAATTGACTGATGGGTTACTCCATCACAACGGTGGTTATCCCATCTGCCGAAATCTTAGATTTCAGCGAACAGGATATACCCATTGACCAATATCAAAATCAGGCCCTTAATGCCTATTTAAATCTGTTTCACAAAAAATATAATTCAACAGACCCCTAAAGAGCTCTCACCACAGATGTGAAAGCATATAATTTGCTAGTCAAGTATCTCACTGAGATTTTCAATACAATATCTCAGTAAAATGGTTCAAGCAAGATAGAGTCAGTCTCGGAATGAATCCAAGACAAGAGCAAAGAAAACAGCTTAAAAAGTACCAGAATCAGAGAGCTCGCAGAGACTCTCTGGGAAATGTCAGAGAAGAGTGAGCCTGCAACAGAAGTCAGTCTATGTGGGTTCTGAATAATAATAATATGCCAACTATCCATAGCTGGGAACACATTGTATAATATTTTACAGAGAAAAAAGTTGTAAAGTGTTAGTAGATATTCTTCGGTTTTAGCCAATCATCTCTTGGGGTCTTCATGTGAAAAGGACAGCGTGTGTCAATATGTCAAGTTTTAACAAAGAACATTCTAAAAATGTGATACATTTAAATACTTTTTAATCAGCAATGAAACACTGAAGCTTCTTCCCAATGGGTGAAGGTCTATGGGATAAAGAACACTTTAGAAGGAACAAAACGTTTTTTAAAATGATATCATTTCCAATCTCACACATCTTTCTAGCAAAGCCTTATCTATAAAGAAACCGTTTTAAGATTAATCTAACATTGCATTTTTTTTTTTCATGGGTTAAATGCTCATGAAAAAAACACTAATATTCTCTCTGTTCATTTGTGTCTTACTATAGGACATTTGCATCATGAAATGTTATACGTATGGCCAGGGCAAAGGTAAAAATTAACAAAGGGGAAAGAACAAGTAAAAAAAAAAAATAATATCAATTTGTCCTTGGTATTTGCTTCAGCCAAGTACATGCTGTTGTGCAGGCTTCAGATGCAAAACCCACCTTTAAACACAGTGGGGCATATTTATACTCTGTTTGCGCTGGAATTGCGTCGTTTTTTTTTACGCGATTCCGACGCAAAACTAACTCCATATTTATACTTTGGCGTTAGACGCGTCTAGCGCCAAAGTCCATGAAGTTTGCGTCATTTTTTAGCGTGGACACCTACTTTGCGTTAATGATATGCAAGGTAGGCGTTCCCATCTAAAACATGGACTCCGAGGCATGTGCCCCGTATTTACACTCCCGGGCAAAATTCACGCCCGGGAGTGGGCGGGTCAAAAAAAATGACGTCCAGCCGCTTTTGCGCTGTTTTTTAGCGCCTGGTCAGGGCAGGCGTTAAGGGACCTGTGGGCTTGGAAGGAGCCCAGAGGTGCCCTCCCATGCCCCCAGGGACCCCCCCTGTCACCCTTGCCCAACCCAGGAGGACGCCCAAGGCTGGAGAGACCCATCCCAGGGACATTAAGGTAAGTTCAGGTAAGTATTTTTTTTTTTTTTTTTGTGGCATAGGGGGGCCTGATTTGTGCCCCCCTACATGCCACTATGCCCAATGACCATGCCCAGGGGACAGAAGTCCCCTGGGCATGGCCATTGGGCAAGGGGGCATGACTCCTGTCTTTGCTAAGACAGGAGTCATTTCAATGGGGGTTGGGAGTCGAAAAAAATAGCACAAATCGGATTGAGGCGAAAAATTTGCCTCAGCCTGACTTGCCCCATTTTTTGGCGCCCAAGCTCCATATTCCCCTACGCCGGTGCTGCCTGGTGTACGTCATTTTTTTCACGCACACCAGGCAGCGCCGGCGGCTAACGCCGGCTAACGTCATTGAATAAATACGGCGCCCGCATGGCGCTTCAGAATGGCGTTAGCCGGCGCTAATTTCTTTGACGCAAAACTGCGTTAGCGCAGTTTTGCGTCAAAAAGTATAAATATGGCCCAGTGTTTGGTTAAGGCCTATAAAATCCTTTTCTACAGGTTAACAATAACGTTTTTTAGCCTTATAAAGACTCTCTCTCAATGCCTTTCCATTCCTTCAGAAAGACCCCTTCAATGAGGTTATGGCTATGACAAGGACATCGTGGAGGCAAAAGCTTGCTGTGACTCCAGTAACAGAAGCGATCTTGAATCACTTCTTGCTATTGAATCACAGTGGAATATATCAGTGTTTCACAACTCCAATTGTGGTCTGAAACCAATGACCTTTTAAATATAGATTAGCTTTAGGGGTACTGGAACATAGCTCCCACCTCCCCTGGGTGTTTAGCTCATGCTCACTAATCAGTTTGCCTTCTTTACAGGCCTTGATGCTGGGTGAAACACACTGTCTGGTGTGCAGCACCAAAATATAAATACTGAAAAAACAGAGGATCAGAACAATTTGAATTTAGCAACTTTATATCGTGCTTCATGAGCTGTTTATTGTATGTTGTAATTAGTTTATCAAACTTCGGAAGGATGAGGATAAAACCTTGGGGTTCAAACTTGGATTTGCTGATCACCACGTGCCACAGTGTTGAATGTTTAACTAGTTGAATCATTGCTCCAGCGTGCTGAAAGGGAGTTTAACAGCTCTGACTGGAGTGCAGTATGACAGAGTCCTTGTACCACAATTATTAAAAATTCCATCACTCTTGAATCACTGTTTATCTAGGATGGTTTAAACACAAAGGTTCAAATAAAAGGTAAGATATCTCATACTTGAGTAAAAGAAAAGCTAGTCTCCTGCCAAAATTGAGTCTCGCCTGCCAAGCTGCTGCTTAAGATTGAGAGGCATTGTCTGAGCCATCCCACTGGGTGAATCAGAAGAAGGGCCTCAGAGTTTTTGTATTTTATTTTGGTAGTAATCAAAAGGCAAAAAGATTACAATGCGGTGGGGGGGGCCTTTGGTGCAGCAGCAGTAGGGCTTGTCTGTAGCTTGGGATTTTTGCATTTTATGATGACAATAATTGAAATGCAAAAAGCTTAAAGTGATGGACAGCCAGTCCACTACTTCACCCAGGTTGGCATGGGCAGGAGGCTCATATCAGGTCCAAAGGTCCTATATGACCTCGGGCTGAGCCAGAGTAAGCCAGGGTCAAACCTTCAGGGAGTCGCCCAGGTGTGTTGGTGAGCCACTGAATAGTGACTACCTCCAACTGCATCACGTTTAAGTTTAACGGGGGATGACAATGTGACATTGCAACAATAGCAAAGAATATATATGTTAACTTCAATAAACGGTAAAAATTCAGCTGTTGATTCTTTCACCAATAAGTGATTTTTCAAATGTTTTCTTCAACCCTGCTGATTTTAATCTTCAATTGAATAACTAGTTACGTGAAAACATCCCTTTAAAACGCAAGTGTCCTAGATGAAGATATTTAAGTTGTATAAACACCAGGATGAGTAGGAATGTCATTTTGAATATATCTTGATTGTTGTGCCAGTAAAAGATAGAAATAGAAGTAAGCCATTTTCTTATCATTCCACATTTGTATTACATTTTAAAGGAAGTGCTGCCGAAACACGTTATAAAAGATGGACATATCCTAAAATAGAATTTGAAACAGGACATGGAAACATATGTGATCCAGATGTCTAATAATATTGCAATACAAGCCTTGCACACCTCTGGGATTACTGCTGTATGGAATAGCTACAGTGCATCCTGACAGAATTCTCAACTCAAAAAAGTAAATACCGGGGGTAAAATGAAAAAAGTTGCAGAATAAAATGGCTGCGGGGAACAAAAGCTGGTTAAAGTAAAGGAGGCAAGCAAAAAGGTATTAAGACATTTCCTGAATGTCGGTTTTATTTTGTTTTATGTAGAGCAACTCATTATGTAAAAACAATAAGATACACTTCTGCATATGTCAAATATTGTCAGTAGATCATTCAGCTACACAGACATTTCTAGGCAAGACACCTTTTTAAATCCTCGTACTAGCCTTATATAGCATGATGTTGAGGAAGCATTGTGTCACAAGCAAAGCCTATTTCAGAGTCACAGAGCAAAATATGGGACAGTCTACAGGATCCAATGTACATGATGAAGGAATAACATGACCCTATTGTGTTAGAATATTATGGGCAACATTAAAGGCTTGAAAACTGTGCTCCCCATGAGCTTGTGTTTGTAGAAGGATAAATCAACACATTGTAAAAATTAATGCACAAAATTGAACAGCAGATGAAGAGTGGAGAAGCAAACACCCATTTTAATGGCGCCCTCAATTATCAGCATTGAAACCAGGACCTAAGACACTGTGGTGAGATGATGTAATCCTGTGATGCACTTAATTAAGGTCTAATATACCATATTGTATTAGTGAAGCATTACTGATGAGGGAACCACCACCCTTCCCAAAACTTCGTTGAGCGTGACATAGACACATTGGAGCCACCTCTAAAGCACAATTTGAAGGTTTTCAACTGATTTCTTATATAGGTGAACTTTAGTGCTTGGTGACATCTTGCAAGGGAAGGGTGGATTATGCAACTGCTCTGTGATATCTCTGCAGACTTGGCAGACAATTTGGGAAGTCCTAAAAGAGTCTTTGCATGGACATCATGGATAAGGGTGGGGTCACTTTCAATGATATTGGGAATGCTGTGTGTGAGTTGCAAAAACAAGTTGCCAATTCTAGTTGGGAAAATGAGTGGCTACAACAACAGATGGCGAGCCTCAAGTAGAATCTTGATAAATTGCATTGTACCTCAACCCCATTCTGCATCTATGTCTTCAGACCCCCCTGGCCCCAGGGCATCCATTAGGAACTAAGGGATCAGTTTCCTCAGGTATGCCCTCTGTCTTAGTAATTAATAACCAGCTAACTCTATCCCTATTCTACAGATAGTTGTTCCTTCACAAGTACATCTTGCAGTCCCTGTCCTTCAAATATATTCAGAAGACCCTACACAATGGGAAGTGATTAAAAATCATTGCAGCTTTCACTTCTTATATAGACTGCCAGTTTGTCCTTCCTATGAATATAAGGTGACTTTCATGCCATCTTACCTATCTGATGACGGAGCTGGTTTTTCCATGCCATTGGCCTTCAAGAATATTTCACTGCCAGGTGTATAGAACAATGAAAAATGTCTTAGCTAACGAGAAGGAAAGTTTAAATTAGATAGATAGAGAGATAGGAAGATAGGAGGAGTGAGGGAGGTAGATAGCGAACGGGTTAGCTAGGGGTGAGAGAGGGGGAGGCGAGTGAGGGAGGGGGATGAGGAAGGAGCAGGAGGGCAGGCTCGGGGGAAGAAGACGGAGGAGGTAGAAGAGCCGAAGACAGGATTTGATTTGATTTGATTTGATTAAGGACACAGCAAGGATTATGCATAACTTTCTTCATTTTATTTCTGAAGCACATTCACAGAACATTTAAAAAAAGTTTAAAATAAGCAAAGACCTCATGTCCCTTGAGTCTTATTGTATTAGAGTCTGTAATAGTCCAATCACAACACAGTACAGCCTATAAATAGATAAGACGTCCATCCCTGTTCCTCTTCTTCACTCGAGGAAGTTAAAGGTGAAAGTAGATTAATCCATTCCTTGGTTATTGCCTGTGTAAATAAAATAAATTATAAACATGTTATCCAATTCTTTATAAAACATTGTTAAGTTTCAGGAGAGAAAGTACAATGCTGAAAGAAAGATTTTTCGTTTATAATGAGAGAAATGCAAAGGTTAATTTGTATTCAACAGTCAAGAATTTAAAGCATTGATTGCATTGCAATAAATGGTTACTTATTGGAATAAGAGAGGTAATAGTAGAAGGGAGGGAGAGGCTTTATGTATATCAAATGCCTGGGTGGGATAATCCTCGCCTCCGTGTCCTTAATAGAATTGAAACTTTCCTTCTCGTTAGCTAGGAAATTTTTCATTCTATGTCAGAACCTGAGGCGAGGATTATGCATGTTTAAAGCTTACTGACAACCAGAGATGCAGGTTCTAAAATAGGTTTAAAATGGAACTTTTTGAAGGTGGATTCCGATGACCAATCCACTGCATTCATGATATCTTCAAGTCTACCACCTATCTGTATGGCTTTGGAAGCCATTGCTCCTCTCGTGGAATGAGCTCCAAATCTATGGATGTCAATACCTGCCTCTGCCATGATCCATCTAACCCATCTAGCAAAAGTAGGAGATGAAACTGCTTTAAAGGGCATATGTAAGGCAATGAGAAGTGGATTCTCGGCTGCAGGTCTGATGTCTTCATATGCTTTGACACAGTTAACTCCACATAATTTTTGATGATCTGGAAAAGCCGGATAAGAAACCACTCTGATATTGGTTTTGGTTCTCCTAGAAAAAGTGAAAGTTACACCTTCTGAAGTAAAGGCTCTAGGAGATAGATCTAAGGCTCTAACATCAGATACTCTTTAACAGGAAATGAGACAGAGTAGAATTGCCAATTTAGACAATATTTGTTTACGAGATAAGAAATGATTATCGTGCCATTGGGAGAGGAAATTTAAAATTACGTTAACGTCTCACAATTCTGAAACTCTGGGCTCAGAGGGTTTAGAAAGACGAAAGCCCTTCATTAATTTACATACCAATGGATGTTCACATACTGGTTTGTTGTTAATGGAGATATGTCCTGCAGATATGGCTGACCTAAAGGTATTAATGGTACGATAAGCCAGACTGGAGTGGGCCAGCTCTGCCAAGAAGTTTAGGATATACATAAGTTATGCCCCCAAGGGATCAATATGTTTCTCCACACACCAGCGATTCTACTGATTCCAGGTCAATCTATATGTCTTGGTAGTACTAGTGGACCGGGCCTGTTGGATGAAGTGATTAGATTCCTTTGAAAGGTGTCTTACTTTCCAACGTCCCCAGAAATCCTCCAGGCCATGAGACAAAGTTGACCTTGGAGAACTAATGGGTGAGGAGATCCTTGGTAATCGAGAAACGCATACGGAAGATCTTGAAGAAAAGCATCTATCGCTATTGCTCCCGGATCTGGTCTCCAGCTGACATATCTTGTCAGCTTGTGATTGAGATGGGAAGTAAAAAGGTCTAGATTGCAAGGCCCCCACCTTTTCATCAGGGCCAATTTGTTCTGTCCATGAAGTTCCTAGAGTTCCAGTCTGCTATCGTGTTTTTGATCACTGGAAGATACTCTGCCACTACAGAGATCTGTTTCTGAAGGCAATAATGCCCAAAATCTTTCGCTAGTTCTGAGAGGGCCTTCGATCGAGTGCCCCCCAATGGATTTTGTCTATCCTCAGAAGGAAGAAATAACACACTTTGGCGGTCATTCTGACCGCGGCGGTCGGCGGTCGCCGCCCGCCAAGCGGTTCCCGCCGAAAGACCGCGGCGGCCATTCTGGCTTTCCCGCGGGGCCGGCGGGCGACAGCCAGAAGACCGCCGGCAGGCCCAGCGGGAAAGCCCCTTCAACAATGAAGCCGGCTCGGAATGGAGCCGGCGGAGTTGCAGGGGTACGACGGGCACCCGTGGCAGTGCAGTGCAGTGGCACCCGTCGCGATTTTCACTGTCTGCAAAGCAGACAGTGAAAATCTTTGTGGGGCCCTGTTAGGGGGGCCCTGCACTGCCCATGCCAGCGGCATGGACAGTGCAGGGGCCCCCAGGGGCCCCACGGCACCCGTTCCCGCCATCCTGGTTCTGGCGGTGGACACCGCCAGAAACAGGCTGGGTGGAAGGTGGTCGGAATCCCCATGGCGGTGCTGCAAGCAGCGCCGCCATGGCGGATACCCTGGGCCAGCGGGAAACCGCCGGCTCCCCTTTTCTGACCGCAGCTTTACCGCCGCGGTCAGAATCGCCCAGGAAGCACCGCCAGCCTGTTGGCGGTGCTTCCGCCGCCCTCCGCCATGGCGGTCATGGACCGCCAGGGTCAGAATGACCCCCTTTGTCCTTCATGAGAGACTTGATTGCAAAGGATCGTGCCAGAAGTTCTAGACAATAAACATGGAGAGAGAGCTTTTCCTCTGACCATCTACCTCCCATGTACATTTCCCCATATCTGACTTCTCACCCCAGATGACTGGTGTCTGATTCTATAGTCATCCTGTGAAGTACCAAATATTGCCATGCCATTCCAGGCTTCCATGTGATCTATCCACCACTGGAGTTCCATTTTGGCTTCTGGAGATAAGGAAATCATTTCTGAGTAAGTTAAACCCTTTTGGAGATAAGAAGCTTTTAATCTCTATAATGCATGGTAATGAATAGGACCTGGGAAGGTGGCTTGGACTGAAGAGGATAGAAGTCCCACAATCCTGGCCAATTGACGGAGTGAAATTCTCTCCACATCAGACTCCCCATCCCAGACGACTGGTGTCTGATTCTATTGTCATGTCCGGTGAAGTACCAAATATTGCCGTGCCATTCCAGGCTTCCATTTGATCTATCCACCACTGGAGTTCTGTTTTTGCTTCTGGAGATAAAGTAATAATTTTTGAGTAAGTTAGACCCTATCGGAGATGAGAAGCTTGTAATCTCTGTAATGCACGGTAATGAAGAGGACCTCGGAAGATGGCTTGGATTGAAGAGGATAGAAGTCCCAGAATCCTGGCCAATTGACAGAGTGAAATTCTCTCCCTTCTGAGAATCTTTTTGAGTTCTTTACAAATATTGGAAAGCTTTGATAATGGACGGCTGAGAAAAGCTGCAAGATGGAATTAGTTCTGATTTGGATTCTTTGATCACAAAGCCGAGATTCTGGAGGAGAGCAATAGTCATGTTCATATTAGATTTGAGCTGAGCTAGGTATTGGTCCATCAGAAGAATATCGTCCAGATAAATTATCATCCTTATTCCCCTGGTACGAAGAAATTCTACTACCGGTCTCATGAGCTTGGCAGTACACCAAGGAGCTGAGGATAGACCAAAAGGGAGAGTTTGGAATTCGTATAGCTGCCCTTTCCACAAGAACTGAAGAAATCTCCAGTGAGGAGGAAAAATGGGGACTGAAAGATATGCATCTTTGAGGTCTAGTCTGATCATCCAATCATTTGGAAGTAGAATGTTTCTCAATAGATGAATGCCTGCCATTTTGAAGTGTCGATAAACTAGCCATTCATTGAAATCTGTCAAGTTTATTACAGGACGAAAACCCTTGTCTTTCTTCTCCACCAGAAAAATGTTGCTTAAGAACCCATTCGGTGAAGGGTAGATCTGCAAATGCTTTTTTTCTATTGAAGATTTTCTACTTCTAGATCTATGAGAGTCCTCTCCTGAGATGGGAAAACTAAAGGTCTGGGACAAGATTTCTGTATTGGAGTTCCGTAGAACTCTATGTGAAAACCACAAACTGTTTGAAGGATCCAAGGATCCTTTGTTATTGTCTCCCAACTGTGAGCAAATCTCAGAAGCCTTCCCCCTAGTCCTAGAGAGGAAAAAGGGATAATGCTTACCAGAAACTCCTCCTGGTGCATTAGTTCCTCCTCTGATGCAGTTGCCTTTGGTTCTGTCGGAACCTCCAGAGGGGTAGAATATTCCTTGACGACCATCATTCCAGCCGTTATTCCTCTTTGGGTATCACCTAGAGCTGCCTTGATGGTAAAGACAGCTGGAGGAGCGACTCCTTCCTCGTCTGGCCCCAGCAAAAATCTTTTTAATAGAGTTTTGTGCTTTGTCAAGAGCCGAAAAGGTTGCCACAAACTTGCCAAGTTCCTTGACAAAAGGTTCCCCAAAAAGATTGCCCTAGGCTATAGCTCCTGCCTCAGATGTAGATAACTCGCCAAGTTTGAGGTCAATTTTAATAAGGAGGGATCTCCTGCGTTCTGCAGCAAGAGCACAGTTGGCATTTCCCAAGAGGCAAATTGTCACGGTTTCGGACGGGGCTGATCAGGACTTTGGTTGGGACACCCCTTGAGGTCACCGAATATCCTAAAGAGGTAGTACACTGGGGCAGAGGAGCAGCTAAAGGCATACACGGAAAGGACAGCTATGGATAGGCACAGGAAACAGGAAAGTAAAAGCAGAGCAACCCTTGTGCGAACAAACAGGAAACAGATTACCAGTGGACAAACACGCTGGGGTTGTACACAGAGTAAGGCGCAGAACCTCCCACAGTGACAGGGAATCTCAATGCCTCTGTGCAGTTTGCTCTTACAGATAGTCACCCTGCCAGCCCCATAGAAAGGAGGCAGCAGAAGTGATTCTGTCTCTGGACCCTAGAGCACAAACAAGGATAGTACTTACATACACAGGACACGCTCTTGTGGGTCCAGCTCGAAACACAGTGGCGATTCCTGAGAAAACAGCAATAGCACACTGTCACTGTTAGGCACGAAATACAACGTATAACACTGGACAAGGATGGGGGCTGGAATTGCCTCCTGGAAACCAGGAGCCAACCCCAGTACACAGGAGGACACGTATACACTGGTGAAGACTGATAGAACACTTACCAGACACAAAGAACCAAGAAGAAACAGAAACAGAAGGGAACAAACAAAGAGGCAGAGGCAAGAACTAGGAACAGGCTCAGGCTGAAGCAAAGGCGGGACTAGGACTTGGAAACAGGGCGCAAACTTCTGTCTGGGACAGACAGAGACAGGACTGGGCAACTGAGAACAGGCTCTGGCTGGAACAGGCAAGGACAGGACTGGAATACAGGGAGTAGGAAATGAGCAGTAAACAGGACTGGGAAACAGAGAGAAGGTTCAGGCTGAAACAAGGCAGGAGCAGGGCAGAGAAACAGGGAGCAGGCTTTGGAAGAAACAAACAGGTACAAGGCTAAGAAGTAGGGAGCAGACTCTGGCTGGAACAATCAGGAGCAGGGCAGAGAAACAGGAAACAGGATCAGGCTCAGGCTGGAACAGAACAGGAACAAAACTGGGACACCATCCAACAAGGGGTCTGTAACACAAAGGAATTGAAGTCCGATGCACGACGGGGAGCTTGAGGAAATGGCTGCTTATAAGCAGTTCCAAGCTGGGCTGTACAGGAGAGGTTTCAGGTGTGTGTGGTTTCGGACACTTGCAAGTCCTGGAGGAGAGGATCCAGTGAAAAGGAGCAACTGGATTTCTCCCAATGACAAAACAATGGGAAACAGAATCCGGGTTTTCCTGACTACCAAGCAGTGCATTATGGGATTTGCAGTCCCAAGAAGCAAATGTAGTCCTACACAAGTGTACCATGGAAAAAAGAGAAACAAACAGGAGTCAGCAAGGGACTCTAGATAGGTGTTCAAGGTGATTCCCAGGCTTCTGACAGTCCCTTTACAGCACCCCCTGGAAATGGAACGACCGAGTCGTAACAGTATACCCCCTCCCACCAGTCTGCTCAAGAAGAGAAGGCGATCCTTTGGCTGAAAAAAGTTGAAGAGGAAAAGCCACAGCAAGAAAATCCAACACCAACCTTGGTGGATAAGTTTACAGTCCTGCCATAGGTGAAACTTCCAATGAGCAAAGCATGTATTAATACCCATATGGGCTCCGATGTCTTTCCTCTCTATTGTTCGATTTATACGGGAGGAGTGCATGGAGTTGGTTTCTGGTGAAGTGGATTCAAGAGCAAGGAGATCTGGAATTACATCTTGGGCGGTATTCTTTAGGACTTTAGTTTCCTGTTCAGTACTGTCTTCTTTGGAGGAGATAAGTGGTGTATTAGTAACTGTCAGGTCTGTAACACCTTCTGACAAGCAGGATTTGTCTGTTTCTGCAGCAGTATTTGCATCGATTGTGGTCTGAGGCTTGCAAAGCATAGAGACTTGGGAGACATGGGTAACTGGTGTTCTCAAGGTTAACATGAAAAATTCAGAATTTTCTTTAGTTTTGGATGACTTCGGAGTATCAATCACAGGATCAACAAGAGTTTTTAAGTCTTTAGTAACTGGATTAACATCTGAAAATGTAGAAGTTCCACAAGCTAATTCTTTAGGGTGATCTTCAGACAAGACTGGGATTTCTTCATTGCAAGTGCTCTGTGGTGTATTCATGGTATCAGAAATGGTTTCTTTGCAAGGTGTTTCTACTACAGGTAGTTGATCTTCAACTCTGTTAACATTGAAAGGTTGTTCTTTGGAAAGAAATAGAACTGGAGTCTCTTCAGAAATCACCTTTACACTGTTACCTAAATTTTCAGCTCTAGCCTTTGAATTGATGATGGTTTCTTGCAATAAAACACTAAGAACAGTACTTATCATCAGATCTTCGAATACAAGATTCAAATTCAAGTCTATAGTTTTAGTGGGACATATTATATCTTTCAGTACTTGAGCTTCGGTTTCAGATTGCTGGGTTTCAGGAGTCTTTAATTTCAGGGACACAGCAGGTGACGTTGGTGTGGCTGATCTTACATCAAAATCAGATACCGGTAGCTCAGAGATCTGTTCTTCACTAATTGTGGAGCTGAAAACAGGATACACATTGGCAGGGATCAGCAGGTCAGAATCAGTGGTTGAGGCTGCAACTGTGTCCTGTTCTAGGAGAAGGCTCTCATTTCTTATGACATGCTGTTTAGTTTCAGATTGCTGGCTTTCTTCCTTTTCGGAAATCTCCACGGTTTGCTTTGACACAGAAGAGATTTTTAAACTTTCTGAGAAGTCCATTACAATCTTAGTAACTGCGGGTATTTCTTCACGGTCAGAAAAATCCATTAGTTCACTTGAAACAGGAACTGTCTCTTCATTATCTGAAAATTCTATGATATTGTTTGAAAGGGCAGGAGTATTCCCACAATCTGAAAATTGTGGTATGTGCATCATTTGAACAACACTATCTGCAGGTTTGTTCACTGTAAGGCAGGAACCAGTGTCATCACTAGATTCAGATTCTTCAACACTGTTGCACAACTTGCCATTAATCTCCAGTAAAGTCATATCTTGGTTTCTTAAGGTGCAGCTATTGGAGTCTGCATCAGAACTCTCTTCTTCCATTGGCTTTATTTGTTCTGATAGAGGGGCTGAGACACTTCCTTCTGAAGACTCTGATCCATCCTTTGAATCAAGAGGTGTCAAATCTCTCAGAGATGTCAGAGATTCAGTCAACTGCACAGGGATATTCTCTGGAAAACTACAAGCTGAGAGAGAGTCTGAAGAAGAGGCTGATATATTTATAACTGGAGCTGTCTTTTGACTGTCATTAATAAAAGGGACAATCTGCTCTATAGAAGTCTTTGGAGAGGCACACAAAGTAGCATACTGTTCTTTAAGCCAAAGCTGGTGATCATTTTCTTTTTTCAGGTTTTCAAATTGCCTTGCAGTAGTTTCCATCAGCTGCTCTGTTACTTTTTCTACCTTACAGATAAACAGAATGTCTGGTTCTGGCAACAGTGAAATATGTATTGATGAAAAGAGCCCATGTGCAAGATTTCTTGTGTATGTTACAACATATTCATCATAGAAGTCCGATATCTGCCTTTTAATCTGCCAAAACTGCTCTTTTAGTGTGTGTATGTCCATATTGTTATCAAACCCACTCAGAATAGAAAAGGGTTTAGCAGAGCTTTTAGGGATTGAGACTGGTATATTATCATCCAGTTTGGGAAGAGCACAAGCTTTTTGAATTGAACTAAGGAATCCCACAGTCTTTACTGATCCCTTTGATACAGGTTCTATCCTGCTCACTTGAAAGCACTGAGGGACTGGTAGATCTTTACACGCGTCAGCACAACACTTAGGAATTGAGACTGATGTACTTTCATCCAATTTGGGAGGAGCACAAGCCATTTGAGTTGAACTAAGGAATCCCACAGTTTTTACTGATCCCTTAGATACAGGGTCTAGCCTGCTGACTTGAAAACTCTGAGGGACTGATAGGTCTTTATAAGAGTCAGCACTGCACTTTGAATTCTGAGAAACTGGCCTAGATGGGCTGAAGCACTCAACAGAAAACAAGGGAATCGGTAGTGTGGCTTCTTGAACAGTGTCAGGGTTCTTTGTTTTGGCAGAGTGCTGGAAGTGAATCTGGGATGCACTAGCATGAGGCAAGGAATTAACCAGGTTTTCTTGATAGTAAATGTCTTGTGCAGAAGTAGCAAAAGCACTTTCACTGTTAGGAACATTCTCCCCTGTTTGAGGTAATAGAACCTCCAAAAACTCATTATTACTTTGTAATTCTTCTACAGACAGGGATTGGGGGTCATAATCACATATATTATAATAGCTGAACATTGAGGAATCAGCAAGCCACGCAATGTAGTACTGCATTTGCAATCTTTGATTTTCTTTAACAAGTCTATCCTTTAAACTAAGGCCTTTTTTAGAGGTCTTCTGAGAAAGTCTAGGTTTAGAAAGGGGTGTCTTAACATGATAGGAAAGCATTTTAGGTTTGTGTGTGCCTTTACTGCCAGGGGAGCTTGACATTTTTGGTTCGTGCATTCTGTCACGGTTTCGGACGGGGCTGATCAGGACTTTGGTTGGGACACCCCTTGAGGTCACCGAATATCCTAAAGAGGTAGTACACTGGGGCAGAGGAGCAGCTAAAGGCATACACGGAAAGGACAGCTATGGATAGGCACAGGAAACAGGAAAGTAAAAGCAGAGCAACCCTTGTGCGAACAAACAGGAAACAGATTACCAGTGGACAAACACGCTGGGGTTGTACACAGAGTAAGGCGCAGAACCTCCCACAGTGACAGGGAATCTCAATGCCTCTGTGCAGTTTGCTCTTACAGATAGTCACCCTGCCAGCCCCATAGAAAGGAGGCAGCAGAAGTGATTCTGTCTCTGGACCCTAGAGCACAAACAAGGATAGTACTTACATACACAGGACACGCTCTTGTGGGTCCAGCTCGAAACACAGTGGCGATTCCTGAGAAAACAGCAATAGCACACTGTCACTGTTAGGCACGAAATACAACGTATAACACTGGACAAGGATGGGGGCTGGAATTGCCTCCTGGAAACCAGGAGCCAACCCCAGTACACAGGAGGACACGTATACACTGGTGAAGACTGATAGAACACTTACCAGACACAAAGAACCAAGAAGAAACAGAAACAGAAGGGAACAAACAAAGAGGCAGAGGCAAGAACTAGGAACAGGCTCAGGCTGAAGCAAAGGCGGGACTAGGACTTGGAAACAGGGCGCAAACTTCTGTCTGGGACAGACAGAGACAGGACTGGGCAACTGAGAACAGGCTCTGGCTGGAACAGGCAAGGACAGGACTGGAATACAGGGAGTAGGAAATGAGCAGTAAACAGGACTGGGAAACAGAGAGAAGGTTCAGGCTGAAACAAGGCAGGAGCAGGGCAGAGAAACAGGGAGCAGGCTTTGGAAGAAACAAACAGGTACAAGGCTAAGAAGTAGGGAGCAGACTCTGGCTGGAACAATCAGGAGCAGGGCAGAGAAACAGGAAACAGGATCAGGCTCAGGCTGGAACAGAACAGGAACAAAACTGGGACACCATCCGACAAGGGGTCTGTAACACAAAGGAATTGAAGTCCGATGCACGATGGGGAGCTTGAGGAAATGGCTGCTTATAAGCAGTTCCAAGCTGGGCTGTACAGGAGAGGTTTCAGGTGTGTGTGGTTTCGGACACTTGCAAGTCCTGGAGGAGAGGATCCAGTGAAAAGGAGCAACTGGATTTCTCCCATTGAAAACAATGGGAAACAGAATCCGGGTTTTCCTGACTACCAAGCAGTGCATTATGGGATTTGCAGTCCCAAGAAGCAAATGTAGTCCTACACAAGTGTACCATGGAAAAAAGAGAAACAAACAGGAGTCAGCAAGGGACTCTAGATAGGTGTTCAAGGTGATTCCCAGGCTTCTGACAGTCCCCTTACAGCACCCCCTGGAAATGGAACGACCGAGTCGTAACACAAATAGCTCTTTGAGCCCAACCAGCACTAACTTCCACAGAGAGTGGGGTACCAGATTGCTTAGCCTGCTCCGCTAATTGGATATTCTGTGTAAGTGGAGCAACTACATCCAGAAGTTTGTCTTGGCAATTTCTCCAAGATCTGTTAATACCCTTTTTAGGATCTTTAATATATTTACTAAAATTTTTTACATAGCTTTGTATTGATGTTGGGAGTGACTGCTACCTTGCCCGTTAGGGAGGGTCTGGGACATTCTGCCCTAGGTTTTGCTCTGACCTTCTCTAGGGGGTTGGCGTATTTTATCAGACCCATAATCAGCTACCTTAGGCTCAGGTACCCTTTCAAAAGTCCTGGGGTGATACATTTCTGAAGAGTCAAACATATCAGAGTCTTCTTCAGGAGAATGTGGGGAAACCGAGTTAAGATGCCAAGGTCTACTCAATCCTTGTTCCTCATCTGAGGAAAAACCGGCATCCAAAACACCCTCCCCTCCAAGGGGGACCCAAAGAAAGGGGTCTGAATTTTTTGCGACAAAGTCTCTCATTTCTCTGGGGTTACCTTCCTCCCAGTAGGGAAAAGTTTTAAGCATGTGCACACTCTTATGGAAGGTTTCAGTTAGTTTATCAAAACCTTCCAGGTGCCCCATGTCACACTTTGAGGCCTTCTTACCCCCTGATCTAACCCCACTAGGGCCCGGTTTGTGTTGAACAGGATCATTAAAAAACCCCAGTTTACTCTTCGCAAGCTTATCAACCTGTTCCCTAAGAGGTGCAAGCACATTGGAAATAGCCATGGAAAGCGCTTGACTCATTTCTGGGGGAAGACGTTGGGGAGGCCACTTTTGTTGTGCATCCTGAAAGGAAGCGCTTTCATTACCAATAGATAGGTCCATTGTGAGGGTGAGAGCACCAAACTCAAATAAGAGTATAATAAAATAAAATGTATAGTTTTCCTTTTAAAAAAAAAATATATATTAGGACAAAAAAAAGTCTCAAGGAAAAATATAAAACACCCAAATGACAAAAGGGCAGCCCCCTCGCTGGTGCTTAAATATTATATGACAAGAAAAATATAAAAGGAATAAAAATATACAATATGGCTCAAGATGGGGCAATTTCCCTAAAAAATATACACCCACGGTGTCAGAAGCGAGGGTTGGTCCAGGGAGAAACAACGCGTGACAGGAATTCAACTAATTTCCTGTCAGCGTTTCCCTGAAGCGCGCGTCGCTGTCAGCTGAGCCACCTCAGAAAACAGCTGACGCACCAGATAGTTTGACAGGAGGCACGCACGCGCCTCCGTCAAAGTGTGAATAAAATAAGAAAAGATAAGCGCTCAGGCCAAAAGCCTACCACGCTTTATATCAATTGTAACAAAAAAGATATATTATACAAATAAGTTAAGGAAAGCGTTATTAAAGATTGTACTTAACTAACGAGCAGTGAAGAAAGAGGAACAGGAAGGGACGCCATATCTACTTATAGGCTGTGCTGTGTTGTGATTGGACTATTACAGACTCTAATACAATAAGATTCATTGGACATGTAGTCTTTGCTTATTTTTTACTTTTTACTTATGTTCTTTGAATCTGCTGTGGAAATAAAGTGAAGAAAGTTATGCATAATCCTTGCCTCCGGTCCTGAAATAGAATTAAAATCAGAACTGTGCCTTATCTTTGTCAGGTGAGCTTTTGCTCTATTAGTAGACAAAGAGTTATTGGATTTGTAGCAAGAATGACCTAGTAACAAATGTAGGTCTGTTCCAGCTTTTTATATTCTAGACACAGCTAGCCCTACAGAGCAGAGAAAAGGACAGCATTATTACATTGCGGTTCAAATGTTATGTTGACTCTAATATCAAACATATTGTGATAAACTCATTGGCTCAGTGCAGCAAATTGTCCATAAGTTGT
The DNA here is from genome assembly GCF_031143425.1 of Pleurodeles waltl. NCBI lineage: Eukaryota > Metazoa > Chordata > Amphibia > Caudata > Salamandridae > Pleurodeles > Pleurodeles waltl. The sequence goes on from NC_090437.1 coordinate 322,243,786, forward strand.
CTGGCCATTTAGAGTCAGAACGTATGAAAAGAGTGTCAGGATAGTCAGAATGACATAGTCAGGGTGACTTTCCCAGAGCCCATACAAATATCAGCAGTACATCCACCACCGTCAAAAGAAGAAAATGAGTTATGGACAGCAACACTTTTCTGCCTAAATGGAGGCCCTGATAATTATTTTATCAAAGTCTCTCCCAGCTAGGATTTCATGGCAGGGGAACGAGCAAAGTCAGCACCCACTCCCAATGTTCTTCCTCCAAATATTTATTTGACATTTGGTGGTGGCATAGTAATTGTCATCACTTGATCCTCATTTTGCATGTAAATCATGCGCTAGCAGTCACACGTTTTGAAGAGCTCACCTGCGTAAAAGAATACAGATGTTTGGGATAGCACATCGAAGTCTAGCATGTGTTTAATGCAAAATAGCCAACAAGCAGCCAATAATAAGCAAGGCACTTGCTACCGATCTGCTGGAGCACATTACGATAGAATCCATACATTATACTGCTAATTTACACACTTTTTCTCAGCTCAAGTGAATGGAAGGGGGATGCATGGTACACTGAAATCTACAAATATCCATTAATGTACAGTTGCTATTCTCTTCTCCAGGGAATAATGCGAGAAGCCATTGGGAAGGAGATACTTTCACCTGCAAAAGCAGATTGCACTACTTTCTGAAGTCCTTGCTTTGATGTGTCAACTTCAAGTGGAGGCTACGCTTATTAGAAAAGTTGAGCTAAAATGTCCAGTGTACATCACAGGATAATGCAATGGAAAGTCATCTAAAATCTGTGTTAATTGTACAATAATCCCATATCTTTAGTGGGCTTCAAGCAGGTACAGAAACAAAATAACACTGACTAATAAAATATTTCAGCGCATCTTAAAGAATAGATGGGGATTGAACTTTTCATAGTATATAATCAATCATTAAGGCATATCTGTAAGTGAACCCACATTTTAAATTATTCATTGTTGTGTCTCTCATCATTCTCAAGTGCATCCAGCAGATGAGCTGGGGCAATGCTTTTATTACTACAAGCACATTGTATGATGCACATGCTAGATTGATTGAAAATGTCTAATGTTATTATGGAAAGAATATCTCCATTTACGATTTCAAAAATCTCCATTCCCCTTTTCCTGAATACCCCTGACAGCCACGACCAGATGCGACTTTGGTTAAAACAGAAGCAGTTTTCAATCTCATGCAATTTCTTCACACTATCCTAAAACTGATCTGTTTGCTGGTGTACACTATGGGAATTGCTGTGGAGGTGAGTATACAACTCAGAACCTACTGTCGTCAGACCCTCTCTCCTTCTTTAGGCTGGGAGGTTTTAATATGAGACAGTTCTATTCTGAAAGAACATGGTCTGCTGTACATGTACCCAATCTGTTATCAATTCTAGGAAAATGGCATTGGTTTTGGTTACCTCTTCCAGTATCTGCGCATTGTGTCTAGTGTCACGAATAGCTTCTCATACTTCAAAATTAGGAAATAGAATGAATAAGAATCTGTTCATTTCTGAGACCTTGCAGTGCCCGTTCTGCTGCTGGAGAGGGTGAAAAGTAGTGTCTGATAATAGGAATAATGTAGTCAGGGTAACAGACACCAGCCAATTCCCAAAGCAGCCAGGGATAGTCTTTCTTGCCACAGACGAAATGTGCATAGTTCCTGTGATGTTGGGGCTTGGGAAACACCACGCCAGTGGGAATATTGTGTGGAATTGCTTCATGGTGTATATTGGCTACAACTGAATTCTCCAACAATTCCTTCAAGAGCTACTGGTAGCATTTGATACCTGGGAGCAGCTCCCTTATCTGCAGTCTAATTGGGTAAATTAAAAGATATTGATTGATTGAATTAGATGTGTTTCCAAGATTCAAAAGGATGGATTTAAAAGTAAAATGCAAGCATGTTCAAAATTGAGAAGCTGATGTTTGTAAAAAAAATATATTTAAGGTTAGTTAAATGGTTCTATGCTGTGTTGAGGAATCGGGTTACTGATGTTTTTTTCATAGATGCCATGATGCAATGGCTGCTAACGGAATCTTGTCTGAAGTGGTCACTATTGTAACGCAGATAATTGTTCATCGCACAAGTTGATTTTCACGAAACAAATGAATCTCTTTTTATAGTCAAAGTTTGAGATTCTTACAATAATGTCACTCTCACTTTGGCCCACTAAGACACACCAGTTGTTTCCTGATGTTCATAAAACTGCAGCGAATTCACATTTTCACTTTTTTCCACACCCTCACATGTTCTACTGCTGCCTCACAAATCAAACACAGCATGGGTACTTTATGTTTAAAACCTTTGCTGCCCAAGGATATAGTCCAGCCTTTTCCCCAATTTTTCACAGGGTGGATGGGATCACCAGGCCTCACAGACCCCTTTACACCGTATCATGAATTGTAAAAAGGGTAGGGTTAATTTGAGTCATTGGTGCACTCCATGTGTCTCTGCTGCTCAAGACTGAGGTTGCAGCTATTCCTTGCCAAGTTAAGGAGTTGTCATCTGGTAGTTCCTTCGTGCAAGCACGCACTGACTAAGGGGTCCAGCCGGTAGGAGCAACTCATTGGAAATCAGTTGTGGCACATGAGGGTTCCAAGGGGTGGGGTAGCGAGGTAATTTATTAATACAGAATAATATTAATAAAAAGACTTACCTGAGCGCTGCGCCGCTGCTCCTCTGTCCTCTTAGAAGGCGCAGGCTCCCAAACCTGACTCTGCTCAGAGAAATGTTAGGATTGGTTGGTAAAGGCAAACCAGGGTGCTCCCAGGCAGACTGGGAGCCAGTGCCTTTTTACTGTAGCCCAGCAACACAGTGCCGGGCTGCAGAGAGCACAGTGCGCATGTGTACTTGGCTTGAAGCCTCCTCTGATGGAAGAGTTGCTTGCCAGTAGATAATGCAACACTTGCTCTGGTGCATAACAAAGAAGGAAGGCATTGCTGATTAGGATCAAGAGTACACAACCAGAGGCAGCATCAGTGCTTACTATCGGGACAGGGACCAGGCCCAGGTGAGCAGGGCTGTGACTGGATGGGCCGAGACCTCAGGAGAAACCAAGGCCCTGATTTATACTTTTTGGTGCAAAACTGCACTAACGCAGTTTTGCACCAAAAAGTTTAGCACCGGCTTGGGCCATTTCTGTGCACCAGATGGGCACCATATTTATGGAATGGAACAAGCCAGTGCAAAGGGTAGGCTAGCATAAAAAAAAAAATGATAGTCGGTGGGGATGGTGGTGTGGAAGAAGGGGGTTTTGCCCCAAAAAATGACGTTAGGCAGGTTAGAGTAAAGAAAATGACTCTAACCTGCCTAGAGTCATTTTCTGATGCAAATCCCACATGACTCCTGTCTTAGAAGAGACAGGAGTCATGCCCACCACCCCAATGGCCAGCACAGGGGACCAGGAGATTCTTCCTAAGCCAGCCTGCTGGCACTGTACAGATGCTTTCGCCACACTGCCTTACTTCGAATACGATGGACTGCAGCACTGGGATCATGGTTCTCTCCCTTTCCTATGTCGTTCCTTCTTCTCCTTTGGTTGCTGTCATGCTCCCTTCTTGCTTTCTTCCCCATTGCACTTCCTTGAAGGAGCTTTTAGTCCAGCTGTTAACTTGTTAACATTATCCATTACCACTTACCAGTCATCCTGCTATAGACCCCTGATTGCTGAAAGGCACAGCAGGGAGTCGCACTTGCATTCCTCGTTCGGGTTAGACATGCATCAGCTGTGGGTGCATGCGTCCACTGGACTGCCTGAGGCAGATAAATTGAGTCTCTTTTGCAACCTTCCAGTTTAAGACATTACATTGACATATATTAGAGAAAGAATTGGATTCATGATTTGTCGAGACCAGTTCGAAAGAAAGAGTGAGATTTTTAATAGAATGAGCAAACACCTGAGATGTTTTCATAGGCTATCAATGTACTTGTCAAGGAAGTTACTTCAGAAGCGAACAGTCAATAAAGGTGACCATTTTAATCAAACACAGTTTACTGATACACTTCCCCTTGGACTGCATGGTAGTTGGGACAATGCTTGAACCAAATCGTCTACTCCATTAATTGACAACTCCACATCAAAGTTCTAAATCAGGGGGGCACACAGCATGCCCTTAATCTCTATACTTTTTGAAAGGTTCAGAGGTTTTGATGTCTTAGTGGAAGGGTTCACAAGGTGATAATGTGAGATGGAATGAGTCCAGGCCCATCTTCTCATCAGTGCATGATCTCAGCATATCTACCAAGTGGCCTAATCCCATGGGTAACATCTTTTTGGCAACACCTTTACCTTTAAATTTGGGTGCTTTTGAGCCCATACTTGAAGTGTTAAAAGCTAATCTGTAAGTCGCAGAAGGCACCCTGCTTTTACATAAAAAGCCAGGCCCGCCTAAAATGATCCAACATGACGTGGAATCACTCAATGGTTATGCTTTCAGTCCTCGGCATAGGCGGGCCATAAAGTCTGAAATCCCATTTGGGTCAGACGTTTAGGGCCTTATTTATACTTTTTGGTGCAAAACTGCACTAAGGCAGTTTTGCCCCAAAACGTTTTGCACCGGCTTGCACCATTTTTTAGCACCAGCTGGGCACCATATTTATGAAATGGTGCAAGCCGGTGCAAAGGGTAGGCTAGCTTAAAAAAAATGACGTTAGGCAGTTTTGAGTCAAAATAAATGATTCTGACCAGATTAACATCATTTTTTGATGCTAAGGAGCATATTTATACTCTGTTTGCACTGAATTAGCGTCATTTTCTTTAACTCTAATTCAGTGCAAAACTAACTCCATATTTATACTTTGGTGCTAGACCCGTCTAGCACCAAATTTATGGAGTTAAAGTCATTTTTTGGAAGTGGAAACCTACCTTGCCTTAATGAGATGCAAGGTAGGCGTTCCCATGCAAAAAAATTACTCTATGGCCTTAACACCATATTTATACTCCCATGTAAAAATGGTGCAAGGGAGGGAGGAGAGGTCAAAAAATGGGGCAAAGCTTGCTTTGCCCCATTTTTTAAGACCTGGGTCAGGGCAGGTGTTAGGGGACCTGTGGCCCTATTTCCATGGTGGAACACCATGGAATAAGCCCAGAGGTGCCCTCCCTAGGCCCTAGGGGCACCCCCACCCACACTAGAGGGACTGCGAGGATGGGGGACCCCATCCCAGGTAAGTACAGGTAAGTGCATTTTATTTTTGAAAGTGCCATAGGGGGCCCTGAAATGGGCCCCCATACATGGCACCGGGTGCAATGGCCATGCCCAGGGGAACCCTGTCCTCTGTGCTGGCCACTGGGGTGGTGGGCATGATTCCTGCCTTTTCTAAGGCAGGAGTCATGTGGCATGGTAGGTTTAGCACCATAAAATGACGCTAATCTGGTTAGAGTCATTTTTTTTTACTCTAACCTGCCTAAAGCCATTTTTTGGTGCTAAACCCTCTTCTTCCATACTGCCAGTCCCACCCGACTAAAGTAATTTTTTAAAACTCTAGCCTACCCTTTGCACCGGCTTGCACCATTCCATAAATATGGTGCCCGGCTGGTGCACAGAAATGGTGCAAGCTGGTGCTAAACTTTTTGGTGCAAAACTGAGTTAGTGCAGTTTTGCAGCAAAAAGTATAAATAAGGGCCAATATTTTGTAAGTTTGCACCACTTTTGTGTCATAAAATGACGTTAATGCGGTGCAAAAAAAGTTTCAATCAGGGCCTTGGTGCTAGATGGGTCTAGCACCAAAGTATAAATATGGAGTTAGTTTTGCACCGAATTAGAGTTTAAAAAAATGACACTAATTCGCTGCAAACAGAGTATAAATATGCCGCAGAGTATAAATATGCCCCTAAATATGGCGTTAAGGCCATAGAGTCATTTTTTGCACGCGAACGCCTACCTTGCATCTCATTAAGGCAAAGTAGGTCTCCACTTTCAAAAAATGACTTTAACTCCATAAATTTGGGCCCGTATTTATACTTTTTTTTAGCGCCGCATTTGCGCCGCTTTTTGGCGCAAAACGGCGCAAACCTACAAAATACAATGGCATTTTGCAAGTTTGCGCCGTTTTTGCGTCAAAAAACGACGCAAATGCGGCGCAAAAAAAGTATAAATACGGGCCTTGGTGCTAGAGGGGTCTAGCACCAAAGTATAAATATGGAGTTAGTTTTGCACCGAATTAGAGTAAAAAAAAAATGACACTAATTCGGTGCAAACAGAGTATAAATATGCCCCTTAATCTGGAGGAAAGAAGCAAAGCAGGCATGCTTCATGAGAGCGCAGAGAATGACAATAGCAACACTTCCTGTATCAAATCAGAGCTGGACGGCTCAAGTTAGATGTGTGCTTGGGTTGTGGTTCTAAGGCATTTTGCAAACAGACTAATTATGTATTATGCATAAGTTATTTCTTATCTCGATTCAAATGAATTTTCCTCTCAACATTTATATCTATTATGCACACTCAATTAAACCGACTTTCAGTCAGGTGCCTTCATCTAATGGTCTGCTGTAGTGGTTGTTCACATTTTCCTTGGCCCATCACAACATACAGCATCGGGCACAGAGTCAGCTCATTTCCACAATTCTTTTACCTGACTCTGAGTAATGCCATTCTCCTCTTACACAATGTGCACATCCGCACAATAATAGCCCCCTTCAGAGTGAGGGATTACTGGTGCAATGTGCTGATATTTACAAAAATGGATACATTTTGGGTTTTAGACAATACTTGTGTTCATATAATGTGCGCCTTTATCAATAACACATTCACAAACAACACTCATCATTGACAAAGCTATATATGAGCAGTCAACCCCAGACACGTTGGCTTTGCGAATGCTTATTTACATTTTGCATAACGTTTTCTTGAACTTAAAGCTGTAAAATGTTCGTTTTGAACCCTTTTTATAAATTTTCTCCTGGGGAGAATACGACTAACCAGCATCCCCTCAGAAAGCGCCTTATTCTTTCAGTTTAGGCTCACTAACTACAGACACATATTCTACCTGGAGCCATACTTTCAACCACACTACCTTTAAAAATCACTACCTGTCATCCTGCACGTATCCTTAATTGATTCTGATGTAACAAGTAACAGTGGTCTTTCTTCATGGTTATGCATTGTAAATTTTAAAATCAAAATGTTATTTCTTTAAACGTTTGGATGCATAGTATGGGACATATTTACATGCCCCTAGCGCCACCAAAACTTCACTTTTTGTGATACTCCAGTGGCGCTGTGCACTGTGCCATACTCACATGTTTTGTGGCTCTACACGGCCTTTAAATATGGACCCATCCAATGCAGTTTTCTGTGGGAGAGGGGTGTGTAATGGGTGTTGCTTTGGGTGTTTCACTGCAACTTTTGAGAAGAGTTCGTAAATCTGGGGCAATGCCAAAAATTAAGGTCTATGGAGCAATGAGAAGAAATACTTTTATTTCTCCTCATTTTTGCTTTTTCTATGTGTGCTGCATTCTGCAGCAAACATAGAATAAGCAAAATGCCATGAATGATTGTTTATGTGCAGGAAGGTGTTCCTTCCCACACATAACAATTATTCAATAATGACGATTTGCTGTTTTTGTGTGCGCTGCATTCTGCAACACAAATAGAAGTAACAAATCGCCATTGTAGATTGTTTATATGCAGGATGGGACACCTTAATGCAAAAATAATAATTCCCTTCAACGCAGACACTATGGTGCAAGGATGCCTGCGTTAGCGCTGGCAGCTAAATTTAGCACCAGTGCTAGGGGAAATGCAGAGGTACACCGTATTTGTGTAAATACAGCACATCCCTGCATTTCTGAAGTGACGCAGCGTGGTGCTGATAATTTTGGCACAGCCCTCTGCCCTTTCTGTGTACATATACCCCTATGTATTTAAGGCAGACCATACTGCGGAAAATGTTAGAAAAGGGTCACAATATACAAATATAATACTGTCTTCAATCAATGAAAAGTAATTTAATTTGGCAGGTAATACTGGGGTGCAGTAAACAATGCAAAGAGACAGTCATACAAAACAATACTGCAGATATGGTTTGGTCAAGGACAACATCAATCCGAATAGCGAGTTGAGGGCCTCATTTACAAGGAGTTTGTGCTGACTTAGCATCATTTTGTTTTACGCTAAGAAGGTGAAAAACAGTCCCCCACCCCATGCCATATTTACAAACTAGCATAATGTCACCATTGAGCCAGTTTGTAAAGTCTTGCACCACATTATACCTGCACCAGGTATAATGTATGCAAGATAGGCATTCCCCCATTAAAAACCCCACAGATATGGTGCAGTAAAATCTAGAATATTTCACTGTGCTATGCTGCGCGAGTTTTGCGCCATTTGTTTAACGCCTACTCAGGGCAGGGGTTAAAGGTGATGCTGTGCTGTTGTCTATGGGGCCCCTTAACATTGCTGCACTACCGTCAACATTTTGACTCTAGTCCAGCAATGTTAAGGTTTAACACCACAACAGTGTCAGAATTTCTGACGCTGTTGTAGACACTTTGGGGCATGCATTTCAAAGATTGTCCCTGTTTTGGCATGTACTAGCGCACTTAATTCAGCGGTGGTGCTGTTGACGGCAGGACACTCCGTAATTTATCAACAACATTCATGAAATACTTCACGAACGACCGCACTCCGGGATCTCTTGTTTCACTTTGGGGCATATTTACATGGCCCTAGCGCCACCGGAGCATTAATGACGTTTTGTGATGCTCCGCTGGCGCTGTGCACTGCGCCATATTTACAAGGTGATGCTAAGCCACTTTTTGTAGCTTTGTGCCACCTTGTAAATAGGGGTCCCTCCGACGCAGGTTTCTGAGGCAGAGGGGCATGCAATGGGTGTTGCTGTGGGTGTTCCACCACAACACCTGTTGCTTTTGATGTTGCCCCAGATTTACAAGAATTCGTAAACCTGTGGCAGTGCCAAAAACTAACAGCACCCCAGGGGTAGCGTTAACATGGTGCAACGTTTTTGCTTTTCCTATGTGTGCTGCAGAGTACAGCACACATAGAAAGAGCAAAAGCCATGAATGATCGTTTATTGGCAGGAAGGTTTTCCTGGACAGACAGTATGCGCTGCAAGGGTGCTGGTGCCCCCTGTGGGTAGCAGCATTGCCGCCAGCTCTATTATGAGCTGGCAGCAATGCTGCTGCCACTTTCCCACTGGGCTGACGGGCAAAAACCTTGGTTTCCGCCCATCAGTCCTGCAGGAAAATCGTAATGGGCCCACGGGGAGGTAGCCAGTATAGTGGCAGCCTCCCATTGGAGGTTTGGTGGATGTGTCATCTCATCTGCCGAACTTGAATTCAGGCCCTTATTCACCAAGAGTTGACCAAGATGACGAAAAAGATTCAAGCAAACCAACATTAATAAAACAAAACACTCTACTAATACAATATAGAACGTCTGAAGAATTACCTGATGTACAGAAAACAATCGCTGCTCAGTTCTCATATGCATTAAGACACTTTTTAGTCATCTAAACTTAGCTAGCATGGGCAAGAGTAACCCTATGGATTAACCAACCAAGGATTAACATGTGCTGGGCTTAACAAATGTGGACAAAAGCCAAAAAGAGCAAAAAGGACAAAAAAAGAAAAAAAATCTCAGGCAGCAAGTTACTAACACATGTGGGCAAAAGGGTAAGTAAAGGGGGATGGTGTTAGCATTTCAGAAGCTTGGTCAAGAGTCTATTTTTTTGGGTTAAGGGGAAAATCTCTAAGTCTCATCAAGGCATTTCAAAGGGCAGAGAGGACTGACAGTCTCTGAGTCCAAAGGGTTCAGCATGCAGCGGAGAATGGGAAAATTCTTCTGATTCTTCTGACCAAAGTCCAGCTGAGGAACGATATATTAAAATTCATAGTGCAAGCTGATTCATACATCCATCACTCCACATGACGTTGAAGATATAACATCCAATGGGAAACAATTGTGTGACTCAGTCTGCAACATTGGTGAAGATTCCCATTATCAACAGGTAGCGAACATTTCCAGCTGGTCTCATTCATATGCATTGCAACATCTACATATGTTGCTATTACACAGTCTTGAATGTACTGTACTCAAGGACAACTTTCCAGGCTCACTATGTGTATATCAATAAAGTATCTATTACCAAGGTAGTGTTCTCATGAAAAAGAAATATGGAAAAAAGGTTCACATTAGCAGAATGACTAAACAATTTCTACATAGTCACGAGAGAAGGGACTTAGAGGCCTCACTTAGATTAATGCAAGTATATTATAACATCACATTAAATCATACAAGTAAAGCACATATAACATTCAAATTATAAATTCCATATTAATAAACTTCCATTAGTGTTCATGTTACAGTACTTTAAAACAAAATAACTCTGTAAATACATTTCTGTGAATATAGCAGAGAACTACATTTCCTCTACCTTTACCATTACATATGAATTTAAACATTTTCCACAGGGAATCTAATATCTTAGCTCTGATCATAAAATATAGCAAAATGATGAATACATTCTTCAAAGTGAAATTTAAATGTTATACCTCATGGGTTTTATCAGTTGGCCTAGAGTGAATGCACGCTAATATGGCTTCTCAGTGCATCACTTTACCACTAAACTATGAGTACTTTGGTTAACACTATGCATAAACTGTCACACATAGATGATCAGTGTGGCAGGAAGAACAGCACTAAAATTGCTGCTACATCACCATGATCAGCTAAAAAGAGTTTTTGAGAAATAGATCACTTTGGGCCAGATGTAGGAACACAAAACATTGCGAGTCGGAAATAGCGACTCCATGCAAATTGATATTTCTGACTCGCAAAACGATATGCCAGTAAAAATCGCTATTCCAAATAGCGAATCGCAGTGGAGTCGCACTGCAATTTGCAACCTCGCTTTTTGCAAGGTCGCTATTTGTGACCTCACAAAATGCGGGGTCGCAAATTGCACGAAGGGTGTGGTCCGGTGTCGCAAATTGCAACTGACTCACAAATTGCATGCCGGTGAAAATTAAACTTTTGAAAATCCCACTTCCTGGTTCTGAGTGATGACATCAAAACCAGGAAGTAACCCCATGGAACAGGGAGGAGGGAGGAGCCCACCAAGCCCAAACTGCAGAGCCACACCCAGGTGAGAGGAGCTGCTGCAACAATGGCTACATAGGACAAGGAGACACCCAGTGGAGGCAGAAAAGCAAAATTACGTTTTCTGAGAAGAAGTTGGAGGTGCTCACCAAGGAGTGCTGCCTGTACCATGAGGAATTATTTGGCAAGGCAGCAATGAGTGTCCATGACAACCACAAAAAGAAGATCTGGCAGGACATCCAGAACAAAATTAATGCCATTGGTGTCAGCCATTGCACCCTGGATAAAATACGCAAAAGGTGGTATGACCTTCTCTCCAGGACCAAGGAGAGGGTGGCGGAGCGCATGAGGGAGATGCATGGCACCCCAGGAGGGCCATCTACTGTTCCACCCCCTACAGCAATCAAAAGCATGGTGGAGACAACTCTGGAGCCGGAGGCTGTACTGGGCATTGGAGACATAGAGTGTTCTGCACCAGGAACATCAAAAAGTAAGTACCAAAAGTAATGTATTTACACCAGCCTATGCACTATGCACACAATCACAGTACACATCAGCAGGCACCTCCAGAGTAGCTCCATTCACAGTTTTGCAACCTATAGAACAGTGCATTATGGGCAATGTAGTACAGTAGTCCAAATATAGGCAATTTTTTATTTTGAGGCATCAAACATATGTGCGATACTGACAGTGTATCCGCTATGTCCCACAGGTCTCCTACAGGGCCCCCCCATCAGCGCAACTGTGCAGGGAGAGGATCATGGCACAGACACACAGGAGGAGGCTGCCAGGGACACCGCAGGGGAGTGCAGAACAACACCACCAGTTCAATCGGCACAGGAGACTATGGACGATCCGGGTATGGAGGCAGTCATTGGGACACCAGGGCCAATGCCAAGGGAGAGCCAAACACAGGGATCATCAGGCGCGGTGCATAGGGAGGATGTTTCCGATGAGGATTTGTTGGAAATTGAGGCATTCTTATTGCAGAGTCAGCGCCTGCAAAATAGACAAATGCGGATAATGAACCCTAACCTCTCAAACCTGCAGACGACTATGGCATGGGCTGGCAAATGTGGACAACCAGTTCAAACAATGAGCACTCACTTGGGTAACCTGACTACCTCCGTAGACAATTTGGTCAGGGAACTGGTGGCTAACAGGGCACAGGCACGGCGCAGGGAGCGCAACACTGCTGCCTGTTTAGACAGGCTAGGTGTGTCCATAGGGCGCCTGGCAACCAATACCACCTGCCTGTGAAGGCGCACTGTCAGTCTGCAAGTGGAACTAGGGCATTTTGCAGGAGATGTGGCAAGAGGACTTGGCCGCATCAGCCATGTGGTGGACCTGCTGGAGACCAGACAGGCTGCAAGGGGCATTGAGGAGACCCCACAGGATAGTGAGGAGGTCTCCAGTGTGAGTAGTGTGTCTGCCACTGATGCACTTGTGATGCGGAGTAGCAGTGCACCGCAGGGCTCAGGGGACCAAGCTGGAGTGAGCCATGGTGGCTGCAGTCACAGGAGGCTGTGAGCTACTGACATGTAGTGTTACAGAGGCACATGGACATAATGTGTCAGATAACACTTTCTTTTTGCATACTGTAGTATAGTTAAGAAATATTTCAACATATTAGTCCTGCAATAAAAGGGTTAGTTTGTTTAACTACACAACTGGGCTATGTATGTCTTCCATTAGAGAGTGTTGTCATGGTTGCTACATACCTGCTAAAGTAGTGGGTTGCAATGTGGTTCCGTCTCTGTCTGCCCTCCATTGCGATGCTTCTATCCCCAGGCTGTCGGTGTGGTAGCTCTTGCTCCTCATCCTCCGAATCTGTGTCGTCAGGAGTGAGATATAGCCCATGTCTGGTGGCAATGTTGTGTAGGATGCCACAAGTGGCAACTATCTTGCATGCTGTTTCTGGGGCATACTGAAGTGCTCCTCCACTTTTGTGCAGGCATCGGAATCGTGACTTCAACAAGCCAAACATCCTCTCAATTACAGTTCTGGTCCACCGATGTGCAATGTTATATTGCCTCTCATTCTGATTGCCAGGTGTTAGGTATGGGGTGAGTATCCATGGTCTCAGGGCATATGCACTGTCACCTGTTTGACAAAAAAGGCAAATTTAGCAGGGCGTCACAGGGTTACGCAGTGACATGTATGTACGGCTTCAGAGTGTACTCGCCAGTACCTAATAAATATCCTTCTCCAAAATCCCCACGTTCTAGGCGTTGGTGTATTCCACTGTGCCTGAATATGTATGCATCATGTGTACTCTCTGGATATTTAGCCACGATGTCAGTAATGACATTATGGGTGTCACATACCACCTGGATGTTGAGTGAGTGGGTACATTTCCTATTGCGGAACACATATTCGAGATTGGCTGGCGGGCAAATTGGTATATGTGTCCCGTCCACACACCCTATTACATGGGGGACGTTGGCAATTCTGTAGAAGTCCAACTTGGTGCTGTTCATTTCTGGGAATGTATATATATATATGAACATTTGTGCAAGTATGGCAACTAGGAAACGTCTAAAGAATCGTGAAAGTGCACATTTGGATACCCCTCCTGCCATAGCAAACACCCCCTGATAGCTACCCGAGGCCAAGAGGTGTAGTGAGCACAGCACTTGCACATGTGTGGGGATGGCACTGCTGCACATTCTCTGGCGTTCGAGCTTAGGTTTCAGCAGTTCAGTTATCTCTAAGATAACAGCGCTGCTCAGCGCTGCTCAGTCTGTATTTCTCATATATCTCCTCCTCAGTTTGTTGAAATAGTGTCTGTCTGGTTCGGTATATCCTCTCCTGTCTCTGCCTCCTCCTCCTCTGCTGGGCAGCCTGGACTCTCCTCCTCCATGCAATCACGTATAGTGCAGCCATTTTGAGTAGCCCAGATGCCTTCTGGGTCTCCTTTTATACTTTGGTTCTGGCTACCACCTGCTCTGAATCAGTGGTAATCTGGGTGTGCAAAACGGGCTTTTTGCGACTAGTCGCAATTTGCGACTGGCTTTTGCATACGGTTTGCGACTTGCAATTTGTGACTTCCTAATTGTGGGTCGCAAAATCAGGTCACAATTTTTGTGAGTCGGTAAAGGGTTGCATCGCTATTTGGTACTCCGAAATGGGATTTGAACATCCCATTTCGCATTTTGCGGGATCGCAAATAGCGCTGCAACCCTTTTGCGACTCGCAAACATTTGCTACATCTGGCCCTTTAAAAGCTACTTTCTACTGGGTGGTCAAGAGTGCAAGATTACAAATGGCTCTTATTTCCACACTTATACCATGGTCGCTTACTACATATGGAGAATTGCCTTCTCACAATAAGGCTAGTGTAATAGTAAATAGTATTATTTGCAATACACTATGGCCCTGATTCTAACCCCGGCTGTCGCGGGAGCACCGCCGACAGGCCGGCGGTGCCCCGCAGGGCATTCTGACCGCGGCGCTTTGGCCGCGGTCAGAAAGGGTAAACCGGCGGTCTCCCGCCGGTTTACCGCTGCCCTCAGAATCCCCCATGGCGGCGCAGCTTGCTGCGCCGCCAAGGGGGATTCTGACCCCCCCTACCGCCATCCTGTTCATGGCGGGAAAGCCGCCATGAACAGGATGGCGGTAGGGGGGTCGCGGGGCCCCTGGGGGCCCCTGCCGTGCCCATGCCAATGGCATGGGCACGGCAGGGGCCCCCGTAAGAGGGCCCCGCAAGGTATTTCAGTGTCTGCCTTGCAGACACTGAAATACGCGACGGGTGCTACTGCACCCGTCGCACCTTCCCACTCCGCCGGCTCGATTACGAGCCGGCATCCTCGTGGGAAGGGAGTTTTTCCCTGGGCTGGCGGGCGGTCTTTTGGAGACCGCCCGCCAGCCCAGGGAAAAACTCATAATACCCTCCGCGGTCTTCTGACCGCGGAGCGGTATTATGGGGGCGGAATTCTGGCGGGCGGCCTCCGCCGCCCGCCAGGATTAGAATCACCCCCTATATGTCAATACTGTCCTATTTACATCAATAATTTGCATCCTTTTTCAACCTCAGTTCCTCAAGTTCATAATACTGGGCCGGGGGAAACCTGTACTGCCCATGCCAAGTGCATAGGCAGTGCAGGGGCTCCCCTTTGGCCCCCTGCACCTGTTCTCCACCAGGCTTTTCATGGTAGTGAAACCACCATGAAAATGCTGGAGGAGAATCAGGTCGTAATCAGCAGGGCGGCGTTGACTTTAGCTCTGCCCTGGCTGATTCCGACCTTCACCACCGTCAGCCCGTTGGGATTGGAGATCCCAGCGAAGCTGGCAGTAGGTTGACAGTGCTGCCAGGCAACCTAAAAATGTGCTGGTCAGTCCGCCACAACTGCGGCCTTCCAGCAGCCACCACGAGTGTGGCTGTCCGAGGACCGCCACACTCGTAATCAGGCACTAATTATCTTTATATCTTTGTCTTGCAAATTGTTTGCATGACATTGAATCTGAGTTTGTAATAAAAAACCCTTAACTTTATTTTAGACTAGAGTTTTCCTTGTATAGTCACAATGGTCATGCTGTGTAGCTGAATTGATTTGTAGTGGAATTTAATGGCATTTTCTCCACACCCTTAAACTCAGTCCAAAGATTCATTAACCTTGTCAATCATTGATTACTGTGAAGGAAGAAATGCGTTATCAAATCTGGTAGCAGAGGTCTGGTTTGCCCCACGAGGGGGAGAACAATTTAGGCAAAGTATTAGGAAGATAGGATTAGTTCCATGCGGTTCCCCACTCCAAAGTTTGCCAACCCCGAAATCTGTGCCATGTTTCACTCTGAGGACTGATGAAGTTCCAGAATCATTCCTGTGAAAGACCGATGTATGAGTATTAATAGGGTTTTGTGCTTGCATTAGTTTTGGTCTAAAGATTGTGGTAAAGTATGATGTTGTGAAGTGTTTTGTGGAGTTTTGAGGTTGTGTGGTTTTGGCCTTCTTGCAAAAAATGTCAGCGGTTGTTACTGTTGTTGTAAACTGGTCCGTCGTGGCCTAAGATCCTGGGATAATGCACAAATGTAGAAGACACTTGGTTGATTTATTGTCTGCAGTGGGGTACTTGTCCTGAGTCGTTGTCGACAGTGCCAATAGTTTTCCCTTCCATGAGTGTGGGTTTGGTTGGTGTTAAGTGAATCCTGAATGCACATGTAGGATCTGTTTTAACCGAAGTGTGGTTTGCTGGTCAAGTCTCATACAGTGTGTAACTGTGAAAGCTGTTGTCAGAAAGCGCATCTCTGTATTGCTTTGAAGTGTTTGGTTTCCCTATCCTGTAGTGAGTAGACAGGTTGTTGGTTTCTTTTTGCACACATTATTTTGCATTAGGTGTGTATGAGCGACTGTGTGAGAGACAATGGCGAAGTGTGAGAAAAGGCCTCTTTTGTCATGGTTATCACCCAATTTGTGCCTGGTAATTGATGTAGTCTTAAAGTTGTTAGTGTCCAGGTTCCCTGGGCCAGATCACTTTCCCTAAAACTGTTGTAATACATTGGTGTAGGAGGCTGGCCCTCTATGTAGTGTGCAAAGCTAGACACACTGTGCAGGGGGTCCGGACAACCACACATTGCTTTACAGAGGTACAAATTAGATCACCTAATGCTCTAATTTTTATGGAAACTTGGTCAAGCAGTCCGGCGAATCTTGAAGAAGTGCAAAGCAGTTGTACTCACAGTATCAATCAGGCAACTCTCACATTCTAAGGAATAACTCGAGACCAAATTTATAAAAATACTTCAAACTTTTATACAAATTTTAAGACCAAGATTATCAAAATTGGAGATATGGATTTTTGAAGTTTAATAAAAATAGTCTTTTTGTGCGTAATTACCCACCATAGGAATCAATGAAAAGTCACCTTCAAAAATACATTTAAATTGTACAGTTAAGTTACCAATTTCTTTTTTTGCAGGTTGGTTGAGGTCATCGGTGGGGACACTGTACCAGCTGGAGAAGTTTGGGCGCCTTCCCGTTCCACCGGGAGCAGCGATGGAAAGTCTCAAGAACTGGTGCAGGGCCACTGTGAGGGACCACTTGGAAAAGCACTGCACAGGTAAGCTTAGAGGTGGTCCTTGGGGTCCCCTTGTAGTGTCAAGGTTGCAAGGGGTGAGGGACCCATAGGGCACAGCAGGTTCTTCGTTGCAGGACACAGGGCGGCCGGGTGCAGAGGGAATTGGTGAGACACGAGCTATGTCAAAGATGCCCTTGGGACCTGCGGTAAGTCACTTCAAGGCCACTTACAGGACAACGGGGGCACTCTGGTGGGAATTCCAGGTTGTTCCTGAAGTCCCTTGACTGGGGATTCCTTCTGATCCTTTTTCAGCCCCAGGCAGGCTAGTTTTCCTTGTGTCTTACGTCAGCTGGCCAGTACCCAATGTATTGGTACGCTTCAACCACTGAAGGGCGGAGTGCCACCAAACTTGGCACACTTGCTGGGTTTGTCCTGGTGGTTGTTAGTATGTTGTTGGGTTTGGCTGCAATTTCCGGTTCTGGAGTGAGTGGTCAGTCAGTAAAGTGACCCTCACTGGGTTGCTGGTTCCTTCTTTGTTGCAGAGTGGTACCTCCACTCTGGAGGGAGTTCTTGGGTGATTGAGGAAGCCTGGAGGTGTTCTGGGTTTCTTGAGGTCAGTCCAGTTGTCCAGCAGCTCCTCAACAGCAACTGTCTGGTCCTGGGTACAGCAGAAAGAGTTTGCCACCTTTTCTTTGTATAGCAGGTCCACAGTTCTCATGCCTTGGATCTTGTTTGTGCTGGTCTTCTTTGTGTCCCTCAAATCTGATTATCTGGTCTAGGGGTGCCCACTAAATACTGTATTTAGTGGGCATTTTAGGGTGGCTACACTCACAACAGTGACCACTTCCTGTGAGAAGGGTCACTTCCTAACCCTGATTGGCTATTTTCTTTCCATCTAAGATGGAGGAAAATGAAATGGAGTGTCCACCTCGTAGGCAACCCTTTAGGGGTGGTGCATGCCAGGTGGGGCCACTCCTCATACACTTTGTGTGGTTTCACACCTTTGCTCCCACTAAAAGTGGGCGTTTCCAAAGGGGCTGACCATCTGCTGCTAGTAGCAGGCCTGGGGATCGAGTTTCAAAGGAGGTAAGCCCTTTGAAACTCACCGCCAGGGCAGTGCACATAACTGAGGGAGGGGGTTTTAGTTCCTCCACCCAGGAAGGGCATTGTTTTACAAACCAGAGAGACACATCTCTCCCCCCAGGTTTGTGGCTGGGTGTCTGGAGGTGGCAGGTAGGATAGAACCAGTCAGCAACCATGCCAGGATAGTTAGTTTTTGCAGGGGGCACATATCAGGTGACCAGTGGGTACATTTAGGGATGAATCCAATACTGGTACCAGTTTGGATTTATCATTCTGTGTTGTTTGATACTAAACAACCCATGGTTCAAAGTGGCCACCATGTAGCTGGGAAATTTGTGTTGAGCATCGTCCAGCACATGTATTAAAATGGCTGCTCTGTTCACTGACTGTGTCCCAGGTTTGGCAAGGACGCAGTTGGGGCATATTGCTCATGCAGCTATGCCCTCACATATAATATTTTGCACCCTGCCTTAGGGCTGGTAGGCCTGCCAGAAGAGAGCCTTACCCATAGGAAATGTAGTGTATGGTGGATAGGGCACACAGACAATATGCCATGTCGAGTTTGTGTTTTAGGTCTGCACTAGGACATCTGGATGCATGGCCCTAGGGGGTGGCACAATCAGTGCTGCTGCCCTCAGGGGCCTACCCATAGTACCTCCTGCCCTGAGTACCTGGGTACCCTCATACTAGAGACGTATAGTGGTAGCTAAAGGTGTATCCAACTGATTGGTTAATCTGTAGGGTTTCCCTTGCCCAAACTAGCTAAACTTAGGTGACTAAAGATTGCCTTAATGCTTATTAGAACTGAGTTGTGATTGTTTTCTGTACATCAGGTAATTATTCTGATGTTCTCTATTGTATTTGTCAAGTGTTTAGTTTTATTAATGTTGGTACACCCGAATCTCTTGGTCAACTCTTGGTGATTGTGTATCTTTATAACTTTGCCTTGCAAGTTGTTTGCATGACTTTTGAGTCTGAGTTTGTAACAAAAACCCCTTAACTTTATTTCAGACTGTAGATTTCACTCTGTGGCCACAATGGTCATACTGTGTAGTTGAATTGATTTGCAGTGGAATTTAATTACATTTTCTCCACACCCTTATGCTGAGTCCAAAGATTCACTGACCTTGTCAAGGATTGATTCCTGTGAAAGAAGAAACCTGTTATCAATGTCAACTGATAATGTAGACAAGCTGCAGTATAATATCCAGCAATGTTAAGGGTTAACTGGTGCAAATACATTTCACTTTGCCACTGTGGTAAGCAAGAGGGACTATGGAAAATCTGAAGGAGTGCACCTTTAAAGAAATGGACCACTCACCTGAAAATAGCTAATAGCCAATCTAGTGGTACAGTGGACTAATGCCATCTGCAACATGAATGTTTCTTTTGCCTTAGGTCACTGGTTCAAATCGTGGCAGGTCCACTCATCTTTTTCACTCTCTTGAATTCGATAAAATGAATATCATTGAGTTGGGTAACAAGAAACATCTATTATTAGTTCTAAGATGGAGGCGGAGATGTGGCTCAGTGACATGAGCCCCACTTGATGTACACAATTTGTGTACACAAAGTGTGTGGGACAAGGACAATTTTTTTGTCTGTTTAAGGCCCTGTTGGTGGGCATTTACTTACTGTTGAGTTCCCCGATATTACAACTTATAGCACCTGTAGCAAACACAAATGCATGCAATCTTACACAGACTGCAAAACAACCATACAACCTTTTTTTGTAAGTTTAAAACTACCCTGATTTGCATATGTGGGATACTTTTTTAGATATCTGATTGGCTAATGGGGGTGGGGAGGTATTATACTTTGGTGCATTGGTATATTTTCTGTCCCAGTCCGAATATAGTTACAAACCTCTATCACATCACAAATGGATGAAGCCAATCTGCTGCCATCAGAATTTGTTGACCTTTTAAAGAAACACTTTACCACATACGCTAAGTCCTTTTAAAACATCATAGTTGTGTGCTGACTTTTAGACCAAATATGATAACGTTTGAGGCAGTAGAGCTATAGCTAGAGCGAGAATATCACAGACTCCAGTACTGCTCTCTCTTGGAGACAGTTTCCAGATTTTTGTGTGGTCCTTAAGATGTTCCACACTTTCCCTATAAACATCAGATCCTGTGGGCATTCTTCTTCTCACAGATAGGATTTCAGTATGTTTTCACTGTCAGGTTTGGTGGCTGTGGAGATGTGTGAAGGTACAGGATCCCTGGGCTAGAGCTCTTCCTAGCTAGCCATCTCAGCCTCTTAGTCTGCTCGTCTTGACAATTCTCCTTTCACAGCCTTCTGCTAGGTATCATTCCCAGCTCTAACCATGCTCCTTCCAGTAGCCTATATCCTGGTCCTTGATCAATCTCCTGATTCAGAAGATGATCCAATAAGACACAATATCAGGAGTAAAGTGGACGTCAGTGAAGGATAAAGGATCCATGTGTGGCTGAGATGGCACGGGTTAGTCATAAACTAAAGGTTGTGGTCCACCAAAGGCCTGGCACAGTACGTGGTAATATGACGGATTGGGCACAGCTAGGAATGTGCAACTGAGACTAGAGAACAGCTTAGATCATTAGTGCTACAACAGTCAAGGCTCAGTATAGGCTGGCTGGATGGCTCTCCCTTATTTCAGTGGAGTTGTGCTGTCAGTACTCTCTGTCTGCCACAATGTCTCCATGGGCCAGTGGTTGATACCTATGTTACCTGTGCATCTGACCTCATCACATTACCTTCTGAAAGTGCCTGTTTGTACCTTCCAACCTTTAGGTTGAACTACATCCATACATTTACAATCAGTCAGTAGCTCCTGTAGTGAATTGGTGAACGTGTATGTGACACTGTGCTTGCGTGTGTATATGTTTATATGTATTTAGGATCGTGTATCAATGCGTGACTTCGTCTTTCCCTGCATGGTCCAATTTTGTCAATGTTTATCGTGTTATGTGCGTGTATGTACATATAATACACATGGTCATGTCCTGCTTGTGTTTCTTTTTGAGTCTGTGTGTGATAGTAAATATACCTGCGTCTCTAGGCCGGTGTATAATTTGTCTATTTCTGTATATTCCAGTGAATGCATGTGCCAGTGCACCTGTGTATTTGCCTCCGTGTTCAACATGTTTTCTGTGCCTGTGTGCTTTCAGTTGTCAGTTTATTTGCTAACAGGCGTGTTTATTTATATTACTGTATGTGTTCATGCGCCTACATCTCTGTGTTTGTTTCTTAGTGTACATGGCCATGCATCAATGTACATATGTGCCTGTGTCCCAAACCATGTATGCCTGTGCACTTGAATTGATTAATATGTGTGTGAGCCCGTTGCTGTGCAAGTGTGCATGCTCAATGCCTGCCTGTGCTACTCCTTCCAGCACTACATGCCAATCTGCATGCATTCCCTCTGTCATCCTGCCTCTGTGTGATGAGCAACCCTATCACCAGGACCCCGGGGGGGGGGGGTCGAAAGCCACTAGACACCAGGGATTTTATTTTGTGTATGATTTTTTGGGGAGTGACCCCTTGGGTAAGGGTCGCTCCCCTTGGGGACATAAATAATCCTTTTCCGCCCCCCCCCGGGGCTAGATCGGCCATGTTTTTGGCCGATCTCACCCCCGGGGGGTGGGGTCGAAACCCACTAGGCGCCAGGGATTGTGTGGTGTGTGTGTGTTTTGTGTGTTTGGGGGAACCCCTTGGGCAAGGGTCGCCCATCTGCCTCCAAGGATGGCAGAAACCACCAATACGCCAGGGATTTTTTTTTTTCCCTTTTTTTGTTTTGTGCTGGGGGTGCCCCCTTTGGCAAGGGTCGCCCCCTAAAGGGGGCACCGAGCTGTTGGCCATTTTTGCCCCCCTCGGGGACAGATTTACCTATTTTTTTTAGGCCCATCTGCTCCCAAGGGGGTCAGAATCCACTTAGGCACCAGGGATCTTGTGTGTGTGTATGTGTGTTTTGTGTGGGTGGGGGGGGCCCTTTTGCAAGCGTCGCTCCCCAAAGGGGGGCACATTACTGATTACCATTTCTGCTCCCCTTGGGGGCAGATCAGGCTATTTTTTTAGACCTATCTGACCCCAAGAGGGCAGAAGCCACCAAGACATGAGGGGAATTTTTATTTTCTCTGCTCCCCTTAGTTTTTTTTGTGCTGGGGCACCCCTATTCGCCCCCTTTGGCAAGGGTCGCCCACCCAAACAGGGTACAGAGCTGTTGGCCATTTCTGCCCCCTTGGGGGACAGATTCACCTATTTTTTTTAGGCCCATCTGCTCCCAAGGGGGGCAGAATCCACTTAGGCACCAGGGATCTTGTGTGTGTGTTTTGTGTGGGTGGGGGGGGGCCTTTTGCAAGCGTCGCTCCCCAAAGGGGGGCACATTACTGATTACCATTTCTGCTCCCCTTGGGGGCAGATCGGCCTATTTTTTTTTGGCCCATCTGCCCAAGCCACTTAGGCATCATGGACAGCTTCAAAGTTCTTGGTGGCGGGGTGTTTGTCAACTGGGGAAGTATTTGTATTTGTGATTATATCAGTTTAGTTCTTCTTTTTGTTCTATTTCAAAGCTTTTGCTTCCTTTGCTGTGGATCCTTGCGGTTTTGGCAGTAGTTGTCCTGCCGTTTGCATAGTTGCATTTTTAGGTAAGTGAAAGCAATGTACTCCAAAGGAGTATTGTTGATATGCATGAATGACATGTTTGTAGGTGGTGTACTAAATGTAGTATTGTGTGTGAAGTTGTCCTTAGATTTGGGCACAATGATATTTGTGTTGTCATATGTCTAATTTTCTTTTTTCTTTTTTCTTTTTAGTGGTATTTCATTGGTGATTGCTGTATCTGTGCAGAGTAGGTGCAGGTGAGTAGCTTTTTCAGGCAAGTGAGTGGTATAGTTTTTTAGTACATAACTCTTTGTGATAAAGCTACACTTTGTTTATTACTTATTTTAGTGCTGGTGGTTGTTGGCAATCCATTTGTTGTTAGTGAGGATCATGACTAACCGCAGAGTGACCGCTCAGCAGGTTCTTGGCATGCTTTTTGAGTCGACTTCAGACCATGATTACGAGACTGACTCTGCATCTGAAGCAGAAGAGGAAGTAAGAGATTCTGGCAGTGAGTTTTCTGTCTGAGAGGATTCTTCTGATGAGGAAGCCACTCTTAGTGCAGATGAAGGGCCTGTTTTAGAGGAGGACATTGATGTGCCAAGAGTGCAGCAGCCTGGGGCTGAAGGGTTTCCCATTAGAAGACCTGACACCTGGATTGCCCCAAACATGGAGCAGCCACATTTACCTGCATTTACTGGTCTCCCAGGGTGTAGAGTCAATACGGAAAACTTTTTGCCTGTCAATTTCTTTCACTTGTTTATGGACAATGTATTTTTGGAAGAGATTGTGGAGCAGACTAATGTGTATGCGGAGCAATATTTGAGGGACAACGCTGCCAGACTTAGGCCTCAGTCTAGAGCTACTTAGTGGGTTCCCACATATCTTGAAGAGATTAAAAAGTTTTTAGGTTTGACTTTTTTGATGGGGATGATAAGGAAGCCGACACTGGCTTCTTATTGGTCTACTAGTCCCTTGATGGCAATGGCTATATTTCCTGCAACTATGACTCGTAACCGCTATTTGCTTCTTCTTCGTATGCTGCATTTTGTAGACAATGCTTTAGCCTTGCCACGAGATCACCCTGATTGTGACCGTCTTTTTAAGACTGGACCTGTCCTTGATCATTTTGTAGATCGGTTTTTAGAGGTCTATGTTTCAGGCAAAGAGATAAGTGTGGACGAGTCTTTGCTGTTTTTCACGGGGCATTTAGTTTTTAAGTAGTACATTCCTAGTAAGAGGGCACAGTATGGGATTAAATTGTATATGCTGCCAGAAAGCAGTACAGGATGCGTGTATAATTTCAGGGTCTACACTGATAGGAATTCCAATATTGACCCTCCTGGTTGTCCGGCCACTTTTGGAGTTAGCAAAAAAATTGTTGTCAACATCAGGGCAGTGCGCGCTCTACAGACGACTAGAATGCAAAAACCCAGCACTTTCAAGATAATGAAATGTATGCATTGTGCTGATATGCTGTTGTTTAACCTTTTGAATTGCAGAGTTTAATCCTGAAGACTTATGTTCAAGGTGCTTATAAATACTGTTCATTTGCAATGTACTGCTGCAGGCTTTCAGAGTGTGTCAGGGTGGGGTCCCTTTCCAGGGCCTTCTAGAAGCTTTCCCTGCAGCATGCCTGGGTGTGGTTTGTGGGCTGGGCCAAGACTCTATATAAGGGAGCCAGCCCAGCTCCACGTGCTCACTATTCAGAGGTCCCGGTGCAGAGCAGCAGCAACTTCCTGAGCTCCTGTTCCAGAGGCCTACTTTGATCTTCCAGGCCTTGCCCTTTCACTTTGTCGGTGATTCTTGATCAGGGCGGTAAGACGGAGGTCGGGCTGGGCCCCGATCCCGTTTTTCGAAAGTTTTCGAGTTCTTGGGCCTAATTTTCATGATAAAACAATTTTGCTCTTGTGCGTGTGAATGTGCGCTTGATGTTTTATGGCATTTACATGCTGACACTTGAATCGGCAAGACGTGCGATTCTTTACTCGTGTACAAATCTTGATATTCATTGTACGCTACCATTTCATGGCATTCACATGGTGGCATCCGAATTGGCAAGATGAGCGATTCATTTCTTGTGCTCAATTCACGTTATTCATTGTACGCTACCATTTCTTGACATTCACATGGTGGCATCCGAATCGGCAAGACGTGCAATTCATTTCTTGTGCTTAATTCATGTTCTTCATTGTGCGCTACCATTTCTTGGCATTCATATGGTGGCCTTCGAATCGGCAAGACGCGCGATTCATTTCTTGTGTTTAATTCATGAATATTCAGTGTGCGCCACCATTTCATGGCATTAACAAGGTAGCATTCGAATCGGCAAAAACGCGCAATTCATTTCCTGTGCTTAATTCATGATATTCATTGTGCGTTACCATTTCATGGCATTTACGTTGTGACATTTGAATCGGCAGGACGCGCGATTCATTTCTGGTGCAAAACTCATGTTACTCATTGTGCGCTACCATTTTGTGGCATTCACATGGAGGTATTCGAATCGGCAAGACAAGCAATTCATTTCTTGTGCTTAAATCACGATGTTCATTGTGCTCTTCCACTTCATGGCATTTGCTTGGTGGCCTTCGAATCGGCAAGACGCGCAATTCATTTCTTGTGTCTAACTCATGTTATTCATTGTGCACAGTCATTTCATCGCATTTATAAACCCTTCTGGAAATCCGCAATGCGCGCAATTCATGTTCTTGCATTTTAAGAAAACTAAAGTGTTAGAATTATAGATGTTATATTATATGTGCATAATAAGTCCCTTAAGTAAAATTCATATGGTGTTATAGAAATCATTTAGATTATTTCCTGGTCCTCATGCTAAATACTATGCTTGAATTTGAAAGCGTAATTCTAGAAGGTTCTGATGTTTTCTAATCCATGTGTAACATTTCATTGAGAGGTTCATTGGATAGTTGTATTAATCTTTCTTGATTCCTTCACAGGTGTCCAGACATCTTGAGGCCCAGTTATTTTAGTCCATGCTTACGTTATCCATGTTTCCAGTATGACAATGCATAGAATCATAGTGTAGTAATGATTAATATGATATAATCTTGATAGTGTGTGTTTTTAACCTTTTTTGCTTCCTACAGGTCTCCTTCCCAGCTGTTCCATTCCTAATCCCCTCTTCTCCACTTGGACTCTCTTAGACTCTGTGACATTCTAATCAGAGTATTGGAGATGTCTTGTGGTGGAGGTTTTGGGAATGTGCATACACCCCGAGGATCTGGTGACTCTGACAATTGTGTGGGAACTTGGTAGATGACTGTTTAACAAAGGTCACCATTTGTACGTAGATAATTTCTACACTGGAGTTGTTCAAGGAGTTTTTTTAGAGTGGACACTGTTGCTTGTGGCACAATCCGTTCTAACCGGAAAGGCTATCCAAGGAGCTTGTCTGTAAAAAACTTGAGAGGGGACAGTGCAGTGCCTTGCGGAATAATGAGCTGCTAGCTCTGAAATGTGTACATGCTATCTACCATCCATGATGAGAGTACTTCCCTTGTGACTGTTTGGGGCCAGGTTGCGGAAGCGCGCAAACATGCGTGCATTTTGGACTACAATAGGCACATGGGTGGTGTTGATAGAGTAGATCAGAGGTTGGAACCTTACACTGCTCTGCGTAAGTCTTACGTGAGGTATAAAAAGTTGGCCCTACATTTATTTCATCTGGCAACTTTTAATGCCTTTATTGTGTTCAAGGATTGTTCTCCTGAATCAATGATGACATTTGTTAAATTTCAGGAGTCGGTGATAGAGAGCCTCATTGTGGTGGAACAGGCAAGAGTTCCTAGAGTAGCAGTGGTGGAGGATGTGGCTAGATTGAAAGATCGCCACTTTCCAGATCACATTCCTCCCACTCCCAAGATAGACTTACCCACTAAGAAATGTAGAGTATGTGCCAGAAGAGGTATCCGGAGGGAGAGCCGTACGTACTGCCCCGATTGCCATTCAAAGCCTGGGCTGTGTGTGCCCGTCTGTTTTACAAATTACCACATCAAGAAAACGTTTGAGGAAATACAGTGAGAGTAAACTGCCTATTTTATATTTTCATATGTTCAGTTTCACGGTTGGAATTACTGTCATGTATTTAGTTAGAGCTGTTGTGTTTGTAGTTTTGTACTTGTTACATAATTAGTTAGTGGTTTCTTTGTTGTTTATAAACGGGAAAAAAGTGATGGCGGTGTGCGTGGGGAGGCGCTTGGCTGGCAGTGTGTGTGGGGTGGCACTTGGCTGGCGATGTGCTTGGGGTGGCGCTTGGCTGGCAGTGTGCGTGGGGTGGCGCTTGGCTGGCAGTGTGCGTGGTGTGGCACTTGGCTGGTGGTGTGCTTTGGGTGGCGCTTGGCTGGCAGTGTGCGTGGGGTGGGGCTTGGCTGGCAGTGTGCGTGGGGTGGCGCTTGGCTGGCAGTTTGCGTGGGGTGGCGCTTGGCTGGCGGTGTGCTTGGGGTGGTGCTTAGCTGGTGGTGTGTGTGGGGTGGCGCTTGGCTGGTGGTGCCAGCCAAACGTCAGTCCACACACTCCCATCAGCTAGTGTGACTGCTGTATCAGGTATGTGGGCGTATGTAAGTGATGGGCCCTTGAGTGGCGCTGTCTGTTGATGCGAGTGTTGTAATGTGCTGGGCGGCGTGAATGGTCTTGTGCATGTCATGTATGAAAGGTGTGTGAATGGACTGTAAAACTGTTGGTGCCTTGACACAGCTTTACAGCTCACGAGCTGTGAGTCATTGGTTCAGTTTTTTGGCCTTTCAGTTATTAACAGTGTATTTCACTTTTGTGAAATCTCTTGTTAATAAAATTTGAGCTACTGAACCATCACTCACCCTTGTGCCAAATCCAACCAATATGTGTGGTACAAATGACAAAACCTGCTCCGCTGTAATCAGGCATCGCAGCACACTTGTGACACGCTAGGTGTCTCTGGTGGGACCCCGATGATGAAGCATGCCACCAACTTGGTTGGTGGGTGAGGAGTCTTTTTCACATAACCTATGCGTTTCTTTTCACAATTTTAGTGTTTGGCACATCACGGACATACGTGAACACATCAAAATGATATATTGCAAAACTACCTGTGTTGGGGGGAGGGGGCACCTATGTTTTATGGTCGTGGATGCGGCCTTCATATAGGGAAACCTACCAAACCCAGAAATTTTTTAAAACTAGACACCTCAAGGAGTCCAGGGAGGTGTGGCTTGTGTGGATCCCCCAACATTTTCTTACCCAGACTCCTCTGCACACCTCAAAATTTGCTTAAAATAGCATATTTTCCTGACTTTTCTTATTACGATCACCGCTCCAGCACAAAATTCCTACTCCCCAGCATTCCCCTCAGTCTCCCAAGTAAAATGACACCTCACTTGTGTGGGTCCCTGTAGTCGGGCGATGGACGGCGCAGCTCCATTTCATGCCGATCCGGGAACGGCATGGTACCCGACAGCTACTACAGAGGACAAAACACCTGGAAACGGGAATCCAGACATCCGGATTCCCATAGCCTTACCTGTGGAGGAACGGACACAACACCGCCGGGAGGAAAAGGAAGTGGCCGACAAAGCCGGGAACCCGGATATCCGGGTTCCAAAGAGTGTAAAAACTGAAGAAGGACTATGCGTGTGGCGCACAGATGGGGAGAAGAACGCCGAGGAGAAAGACGCCGAGGAGGAAAGGATGGAGACTGCGACCAGAGAGGACATCAAAGGATCCGAAAAAAACAGAGATCCACACCTTGGGGGAACAGAAGCAGAGAACAACCAAGAGACCCACACGGAGGGACAGGACAGTCCTCAGAGACTCGAACTCCGCCATGTCCTTGGAGGGACGTGGCTAAAGCAGGTACGGTCCGGCTTAAGGAATAAATTACTGTTTATGGTCGGAAGGGAGGAGGGTGGAGGAGAGGGGTAGAGAGAAGAGGAGGGAGGACGTTTGGACAAGGGAAAACTCACAAACCAAAGGACCACTAACCACTGTGCACGGGGACAGAGTAGTTTAATAAACTTTGACGGAGACTGTATACACAGAGGTGTAGGGACGGGTTCCTACAATCCTCACCCTTAAATCCTACTTCTGTTTCTTTTTGCTTTTCTTCTCTTGGGAGAAGATATTGCTACCACACTCACTCACTTACTCTCTCTCTCTCTCTCTCCCTCTCTCTCTCGCTACACACCCTCCCTGCACGTTTCTAAATACAAACTCACTTACAGAGACACTACTTACCTGCCTTTCGTTCCTCTTTTTCCGGTCCTCCTGACAATACCGCAGCCGGGAAACCATCAACCACCACTGAGACACCTGAGGGAGAAGAAACAGAGGAGATCACCCATCTTAAAACCCACAGATAGAGACTGTTACCAAGATACCATTGGAATACAATAAAAAAATCACATATATTCACCCTGTCTCCTGAGTGCCGTCTTACTCCCTATCGCTATACCCACGGCCACAGTGGTGTCAGAAGTGGGATTTCAAATAGCGATAGAGGACAAAACACGGAAGACAACATAGAGGTGAAACCCACACTGGAGGACATGATACAGCAACTGGCCGAAGGTCAACGTCACCTGCAAATTGTATGGGAGAAGCTAAGGAAGACAGAGAGGCCCTCCAGAGTGCGTTAAAAAGTCAGGCCATTATTATGGCAAATAATCAGTTGGTGCACAAGACGGCTATCCGAAAGCTAACGGACTCCATTGCCGGCAGTAAGGTCCACCCTAATGTACTGAGTTCGGTCCTCCAAAAGTATCAAGAGGGGGAGGACCCCGATGCATTCTTTACAAACTTTGAAAGGGTGGCATCCTCCGCCCAATGGCCCGAAGAACGCTGGGGTCAGTATGTGGCTCCCTTATTGATGGGTATCCTACAAACGGCATACCAGGCCGACAATCGGGATGGAACAACCCCATATAAGGACATCAAAAAGAGTATCCTGGAGAGAGTAGGACACGACATGGAGTACTACTGCTTACGTTTCTGGAAAATAAAATGAGGGCCCCCGGGCATTCTATTATAAAGTCAAGGTCCTGGGACTCAAGTGGTTAGATCCCATAGGAACAGAAAGGGAAGATGTTATAAAAGCGGTCATCCTGGAGCAATATTTGGAATCCCTTATTCCGCCCACCCGTAGTTGGATCCGACAGCACCCTAATGTCGATACTAGTGTGGCAGTTGACCTGGCATGTGCCTACCACAGGTCAACAGAGTTTAAGAGTGGAAACTCTAAAATGACAAGTCTCTCAACACGACTTCCACCAATACCTGTTCGGTCCTTTACCCGCAAAACTGTTGAGGACACTACTTGGCCGAAAGTAGGTGAAAAACCTCCTACGCAGCAACCACAGTGTTACAGTTGTGGCGAATGGGGCCACATAGCCCAGGTATGCCCTCGCAAGGAGGACAAAACAGAGCCCATGGAAGTCGGGATTACTAGGGGAAGAGTCCTATGCACAGGAAAAGGCAACCCCAGATACATACAGGAGATAAGAGTCAATTGAAGAACCATCACAGCCCTGGTTGACTCTGGTTGTAGTCAGTCCATTCTCAGAACTGGGGTGGTAGACCTGCCAGAACAACAGTCACCACAATGGGTTTCTATTTGCTGCATCCACAGGGACAAAAGGGAATATCCCCTGGTTTCAGTCTGTCTAGAATGGGAAGGGAGACAGGAGGAGGTTCACATGGGGGTTATGGACCGCTTAGTGGAGGACTGTATATTAGGGACAGACTACATACACTTTCCGGAGGTACTACAGAAAGTAAAAACTCAAATCCAATCAGACCCTTGGTGGGCAGAGGCTCCATTTTCGGGTATCCCCATAGAGAATGAACCTCCCCGTTACAAACCTACTAAACGGGAGAAGAGACGCAATAAACAACTCTATTGGACACAAGAGAGGGAAGAGACCCCAAAGAAGATCCTGGGCGCTGTCCCAACCCCCTGTCCCTCCTTCTGGGGCAGTCAATGGGAAGACCCATCCCTTCAAAATGCATGGAAGGCTGCCAAGACAGAAAGCACAGGAGAGGTGGGTCCTTATTTCCTTATCCACAAAAACCTCCTAAACCGAATCATCAAACACGATAATAAAGAGAAACGACAACTAGTTGTACCCGAGCCCTATCGCACACAAGTGCTCTATCTTGCTCACAATCAACCAGGAGGGGGACACTATGGTAGAGAGAAAACGGAAGAATATGTATTGCGCCGGTTTTATTGGCTGGGAGTCTATGCACATATCCGACGGTATTTTACCCAATGTCCCAAATGCCAATTAGTAGACCATGGACCTCAGAGGAGAGCACCCTTACAGTCCCTACCACTAATAGACATCCCCTTTTCCCGAGTTGGAATGGACTTGATAGGCCCCCTCCTCCCCTTCACAAAAGGGCATACTTACATTTTAGTTCTCATCGATTACGCCACCAGGTATCCAGAAGCCATACCCCTTACTAGCATGACAACCAAAAATGTGGCCCAAGCCATGATTGGCTTCTTTTCTAGGGTTGGGTTTCCCAGTGAAATCTTAACCGACCAAGGTACCCCATTCATGTCGGCCTTGATGGCACATATCTGTAAGACTTTGGGAGTCCAACAACTCAAAACCTCGGTATACCATCCACAAACCAATGGCCTAGTCGAACGATATAACCATACAATAAAATCATTGTTGAAGAAAACCGTCTCAGAATCAGGGCGGGACTGGGATCGGAAGCTCCCACTAGTCCTCTATGCTATAAGGTCCCATGAACATAGCCCTTTCGAACTTGTCTTTGGGCAACAACCCTGCAATTTAATTGATATGGCAGCTGAGATATGGGAAGAGGAGGAAGGAGGTGAAAAACCCTTACTAGAGTATGTCCACGAACTGAAGTCCCAAATACAAACAGTATGGGAAGACGTGAGGAGTCATATGGAGAGAGCCCAAACCAAGCAAAAGCAGTATTATGATCAGGGAACGAAAACCAGAATACTTCAGCCCAACGAGAAAGTTCTCATATTACGCCCCAGTTCCGATAATAAACGCTTGACGGAAGGAAACTTGTGGCTCCTCTCAGATTCCAGAACTCTCTGTCACCGAAATGTGAGGAAAAAGTGTTTTTTTAGCCAAATTTTGAGGTTTGCAAAGGATTCTGGGTAACAGAACCTGGTGAGAGGCCCACAAGTCACCCCGTCTTGGATTCACCGAGGTCTCTAGTTTTAAAAAATGCACAGGTTTGGTAGGTTTCCCTAAGTGTCGGCTGAGCTAGAGGCTAAAATCCACAGGTAGGCACTTTGCAAAAAACACCTCTGTTTTCTGTTAAAAAATGTGATGTGTCCACGTTGTGTTTTGGAGCATTTCCTGTTGCGGGCACTATGCCTACCCAGACAAGTGAGGTACCATTTTTATCGGGGGACTTGGGGGAACACTGGGTGGAAGGAAATTTGTGGCTCCTCTCAGATTCCAGAACTCTCTGTCACCGAAATGTGAGGAACATGTGTTTTTTTAGCCAAATTTTGAGGTTTGCAAAGGATTCTGTGTAACAGAACCTGGTGAGAGCCCCACAAGTCACCCCGTATTGCATTCCCCTAGGTCTTTAGTTTTAAAAAATGCACAGGTTTGGTAGGTTTCCCTAAGTGCCGGCTGAGCTAGAGGCCAAAATCCACAGGTAGGCACTTTGCAAAAAACACCTCTGTTTTCTGCAGAAATATGTGCTGTGTCCACTTTGTGTTTTGGAGCATGTCTTGTTGCGGGCACTATGTCTACCCACACAAGTGAGGTACCATTTTTATGGGGAGACTTGGGGGAACACTGGCTGGAAGGATATTTGTGGCTCCTCTCAGATTCCAGAACTCTCTGTCACAGAAATGTGAGGAAAAAGTATTTTTTTAGCCAAAGTTTGAGGTTTGCAAAGGATTCTGGGTAACATAACCTGGTGAGAGCCCCACAAGTCACCCCGTCTTGCATTCTCCTAGGTCTCTAGTTTTCAAAAATGCACAGGTTTGGTAGGTTTCCCTAGGTGCAGGCTGAGCTAGAGGCCAAAATCCACAGGTAGCCACTTTGCAAAAAACACCTCTGTTTTCTGCTTCCTGTCGCGGGCACTAGGCCTACCCACACAAGTGAGGTACCATTTTTATAGGGAGACTTGGGGGAACATAGAATAGCAAAACAAGTGTTATTGCCCCTTGTCTTTCTCTACATTTTTTCCTTCCAAATATAAGACAGTGTGTAAAAAAAGACATCTATTTGAGAAATGCCCTGTAATTCACATGCTAGTATGGGCACCCCAGAATTCAGAGATGTGCAAATAACCACTGCTCCTCAACACCTTATCTTGTGCCCATTTTGGAAATACAAAGGTTTTCTTGATACCTATTTTTGACTCTTTATATTTCAGCAAATGAATTGCTGTATACCCGGTATAGAATGAAAACCCACTGCAAGGTGCAGCTCATTTATTGGTTCTGCGTGCCTAGGGTTCTTGATGAACCTACAAGCCCTATATATCCCCGCAACCAGAAGAGTCCAGTGGACGTAACAGTATATTGCTTTCAAAAATCTGACATTGCAGGAAAAAGTTACAAAATAAAACGTAGAGGAAAATGGCTGTTTTTTTTCACCTCAATTCAATATTTTTTTATTTCAGTTGATATTTTCTGCAGGAAATCCTTGTAGGATCTACACAAATTACCCATTGCTGAATTTAGAATTTTGTCTACATTTCAGAAATGTTTAGGTTTCTGGGATCCAGCATTGGTTTCACACCCATTTCTGTCACTGACTGCAAGGAAGCTGAAAGCACAAAAAATAGTAAAAATGGGGTATGTCCCAGTAAAATGCCAAAATTGTGTTGAAAATTTGGTTTTCTGATTCAAGTCTGCCTGTTCCTGAAAGATGGGAAGCTGGTGATTTTAGCACTGCAATCCCTTTGTTGATGCCATTTTCAGGGAAAAAATCACAAGCCTTCTTCTGCAGCCCTTTTTTCCCATTTGTTTTTCAAAGACTAAATTTTCACTGTATTTTGGCTAATTTCTTGGCTTCCTTCAGGGTAACCCACAAAGTCTGGGTAGCTCTAGAATCCCTAGGATGTTGGAAAAAAAGGACGCAAATTTGGCGTGGGTAGCTTATGTGGACAAAAAGTTACGAAGGCCTAAGCGAGAACTATTCCAAATAGGCAAAAAAAGGCCTCGCACAGGAGGGGGAAAAGGCCTGGCAGCAAAGGGGTTAAAGGAGGAGTTCTTTTATTTGTGCAGCACACACAGAAGCAATTGTTCCATTTGGAGACAATAAGCA
Organism: Pleurodeles waltl; assembly: GCF_031143425.1. Taxonomy (NCBI): domain Eukaryota; kingdom Metazoa; phylum Chordata; class Amphibia; order Caudata; family Salamandridae; genus Pleurodeles; species Pleurodeles waltl. The sequence goes on from NC_090437.1 coordinate 322,277,836, forward strand.
CCTTAAAATTTCACTTCTCCTTCCTGCAGTGGACATGTGGTACATGTGGTTTATGAAGCTTGCAGTCACAGCTGCCACTTGGCACTGTCTTTTAAACATTTTTCCTGGTTTATGAAACAAAAACACTTTGGGCCTAATTCACAAAGGGCCTCTGCTCCCGTGGCAGAGGCCCTGCAGTCGTGGGAAAGTCTCAGCACTCGGGGCGAAATCTCCGCAGTAAGAATTCTCATTACGGTCGTTCCACCCTGAACGCAGGGACTCCCCCCGACTGCAGGGACCCTTCCTGAATTAGGCGCTTTGTTTGCTGGTGATTGAGGGGCATATTTATACTCTGTTTGCGCCGGAATTGCGTAGTTTTTTTTTACGCAATTCCGACGCAAAACTAACTCCATATTTATACTTTGGCGTTAGACGCGTCTAGCGCCAAAGTCCATGGAGTTTGAGTCATTTTTTAGCGTGGACACCTACTTTGCGTTAATGATATGCAAGGTAGGCGTTCCCGTCTAAAAAATTGACTCCGAGGCATGTGCGCCGTATTTACACTCCCGGGAGTGGGCGGGTCAAAAAAAATGACGTCCGGACGCTTTTGCGCCGTTTTTTAGCGCCTGGTCAGGGCAGGCGTTAAGGGAACTGTGGGCTCGGAAGGAGCCCAGAGGTGCCCTCCCAAGCCCCCAGGGACACCCCCTGCCACCCTTGCCCACCCCAGGAGGACACCCAAGGCTGGAGGGACCCATCCCAGGGACATTAAGGTAAGTTCAGGTAAGTTTTTTTTATTTATTTTTTTGTGGCATAGGGGGGCCTGATTTGTGCCCCCCTACATGCCCCTATGCCCAATGACCATGCCCAGGGGACATAAGTCCCCTGGGCATGGTCATTGGGCAAGGGGGCATGACTCCTGTCTTTGCTAAGACAGGAGTCATTTCAATGGGGGTTGGGAGTCGAAAAAAATGGCGCAAATCGGGTTGAGGCGAAAAATTTGCCTCAGCCTGACTTGCCCCATTTTTTGGCGCCCAAGCTCCATATCCCCCTACGCCGGCGCTGCCTGGTGTACGTCATTTTTTTTCACGCACACCAGGCAGCGCCGGCGGCTAACGTCGGCTAACGTCATTGATTAAATACAGCGCCCGCATGGCGCTTCAGAATGGCGTTAGCCGGCGCTAATTTTTTTGACGCAAAACTGCGTTAGCGCAGTTTTGCGTCAAAAAGTATAAATATGGCCCTGAATGTCTAGTTTAAATGCTGTGATTGTGTGAAAGTGCCCCACGTGGGGCTATGTTGCAGCTATATGCACATCTGTTGTCTATGTATCACCTTTTCGGTGCAGGCATTAAACAGAGGCTCCCATTGATTACAATGAGCCTCTGGGTGCTTTGCAGGATTAGCGTCATAATTTTTTATACTAATCCTGCAAAGCGCCAGTCTAGCATAAAAAATGATGACACTAGTACCCCTGACTACTGCCATGGTGCGTGTATTTTAAATACGGTGCTATCATGGTGGCGTTAGGGGGGCATTGAGGGGGCGCAAAAAAAGTGGCGCTTCACTAGGTGCAGCAAGACTTTTCATAATTCTGTCCCATATTTTCTATATAAAACGCTAAAATGATTGGCATTGCCAGCACTTGTTCTTTACGGGCCTGGCTCGAAAGTTCAAACCCGATAAAGTAATGAAGGGAGCTGCTGACTTTTCGATGTGAGAGTTTCCTTTCATCCAAACCAACTTCACTTTGTCAAACTTGACAGACTTTTATCATTATTTAATAAGTATTTGCAGTTACTGAGATCTCATAGTCTTTCAACTTCAGCAACTTTTTCCGATTGAAAGCTTAAAAGTCCATAGATGTGTTACTTGTGCAATACGTCTTAGATGGCAATCACATATAGTCTCCAGGCAGTTACATTACAATGGGAATAAATACATGGAAATTAAGAAAAGGAATTCGTTAAATAAGCCCATTAACAGATGGCTACATCTGGATCTTGCAAAGACATGGAAGTTAGACACTATAAAAATCTGAGTCAGCATTTTTTATGTAAATAAGGGGACAGATTGTAGATTGTGGTTTATGTGAAACTAACATATTTCTTTCAGTTTATATTTTGTGCCGTGCTCATACGAGAAAATACAAAAACATTTAACTCCTTCATACTAACTTCTGAAAGGGGTATTGTCATTCAGTTATTTGGTGTACACTGTGTTGATTCTGTGCCAAATGCAGGATAATTGTTAAGGATGTCTGACTTGGACTGATGTTTGCTGCAACAGGTTGTAGTGGATAATAAAGGAGTAAACAAAGACAAGAAAGAACAGTGAGAATTTGAAAGACAAATGGGAAAGTTGTTAAAGAAAGTATTAAAAAGTTGAATTGGGCCGACACTGTACCCTAAAGAAGACTCGGAGTTTCTGTAAGTGTTATTGCAATAAAAGGTCTCTCAGTGAATGAGTTCACTTTATTCTATTATGCCCTAAAGGACGATCTGAGAGGCCCGTGTATCTAAAACCACTGTTAAAGCAAGATTGTGGTCTAGTACATCAGCGTTTAATTATTTATTTGGTCTACAATTAGAAAAGTAGCATTAGCGGTTGCATTTTTTTATTAATTATATAAAGATAAAGCAATAATCTTCAAATAAGAAATCTGATGGTGTGAATGATGCTTACCTTGCATACAGGCGTATAAAATGCATGACACTTTTTTTACAACAAGCAATACTATATTGATATGTATTTGTTTCTGCTGTAAAAAAATGTTTTAGTTATGATTCGCCACTCCCCCATGAACAGTGTTCGCATCAATAATATCATTAGACATGTCATGAGTCCTATTATAAATGCTAACATTTAACACTCTGTGTGATGTTATATTGAAAGCTATAAGGAGTGCATGGAGGAGGTGTGAGATGTAGTTATTGTAGTGTGGCTAACTGATTCACAGCACTGTGTACTGAGGTTTGTGGGTTATAGCACGTTTTATGTGGAGCACAAATTAGAACTGTGAGTTATAACTTTAGAATGTGTAAGGGTTATGTACTTCAAGTTGGTTTTGTTTTTAAATAACATATTACGTTTTTCTAACCATAACTAAGCGTTAACCATTTTTTTCATTGAATTTGTATTTTTTATTTGATGAGAATTCTTTTTCTAACTTAACTCAAAGTAAATCCATAACTGTTTTCAGAACAGCAATAAAGATCCATATTGAAATTAACCTGTTTTATGTAGAAATATATATAAATGGAGTTGATTATGTATTATTTCCCATTTCTCTGTTATTTGTTTCATAAAACAAATTAATAAGGAATACGGCCCATATTTATACTTTTTGACGCAAAACTGCGGCGGCGCAGTTTTGCGCCCAAAATTTTACTGCTGGCTAACACCATTTTGGTGCGCCGTGCGGGCGTCATATTTATACTTTGACGCACGACGGTGCAAACCACAGGTGGGAGTCATTATTTTTGACGCACACCGCAGCGTCACGTCGTAAAGCAAAACAACGTTAACGCGGCGGAAATACTGTGGGTCGATTTACGACCCCGCAAACGGAATATGCGCCGTTTTTTGACGCAATAGCGTAAAAAAAACGGCGAACAGCGCCATTTCACCAGAGGAGAGCCAAAATGGATCCCAGATGCCACTACAGACCCCAGGAAGATGACAGCAGACCAGGAACCAGCCAGGATGACCCACACAAGAACCAGGACACTTTTAAGAAGAAAAGAAAGTGTCTCTTTAGTGCAGAGGTGCAGGAAATTCTGGTTAAAGAGGTGACAGAACACCAGCACCAACTGTTTGTCACCTCAAAGTTGCCAATCAGTTGGAGAGAGGCTATATGGCAACAAATTGACGACAAGATTAACAGTGTGGCTGAAGTACACAGAACTGTCATCGAGTGCAAGAAATGCTGGCATGACTGCAAGCGCAGGACCAAGGAAAAGATGGCCAGGACAGTAAGGCAGCACTGCAGACTGGAGGGGGGAGTCCAGCACACCAGGAGGCCCTGGACCACATGGAGGAGATGGTCGCAGCCGTCATCCCTGAGGAGATTGTCACAGGGATTCAAGGACAGGACAGCGCAGACTACCAGGAGACAGCGCACATGCAGGGTAAGTCGCATGGGGAATTATAATGCAATAATGTCAACTGTTAGCGGGGGGATACCGACCACTAAATGCATGGAAGTCTTCTAATACATGGAGTGGCATGGGTAAAGGGGCACGGCATGGGGGCATGGCCCGTTCTGAGAAGACCCGGGGCACACCATTACACAACACCAACAACAGTCCCATGGGGGCATGCTGTCATGCCAACGATGGAGCAAAGGGAAAGCCACGCCAGGAGGGAAGGCCACAATGTCAAACTGACATCCCAGCACACGTCAGCCACCATACCCCCTACATTAACTAGGGCCCTCTTAACAACCTCTAGCCATACCAACAACTGGAATGTAACTGCAACAACAGTTGCCACTACCACCTCTCATCTGTGTGCAGCTCAAGTAGCCAATGGCAGTAACCTCCCCATGGATTATACACACCTAAATTAGGGGGTGAGGATGACAACTTCAACAATCCCCAGAAACAAGACAAAGGCCCCAGTACTCTCAAATGTCAATGCCCATAGTTGTCGCAAACATCAGCCAATGTAAACAACAATAGGAGCTACACAGCACTAAGGACACACCCATGCTGCATATGTCTGGGTCCATCCTGTGCCTGGGTAACAATGCAACATCCCAAATGACATACTGCTCAGACAACAGCATTGGGGGGGGACACATGTAACTGGTCACTGAAATACACCTGCACAGTCAGAGGAGGAAATAGGACACTGATACGATTATCAGGGCAATCCAATGTAACACACATTCCCAAACATCAACAGGACACATTAGCAATGTCAACATCCTTATCAGATCATAACATTGCCATGCATAGGATATGCCACATGTCAATTACATTTCAGTGGTTGTGAAAGATCAGAGATTGGGTCAGGTCCAGATTGCTAAGACTGCTGGCAGGGCCATCAGTACACCCACAGCCAGTGAAAGGTCTGCCCATGAGAATGGATGTAGACAGAGGCTTGAGTAGGAAAAGTAGGTGGCAATTCTCTATTTGGCATAAACCAACACCTAGAGGCGATGAGGCTGACAAGTCTGATAACTCAATAACATACATGTGACATACAGGTGGGCCATAGGCCTGGAACAATGCCCATCTGAAGGACTGGAGAAATTAACACAAAACAAGATCACAAAGTGAATTCATCAAAAGGCAGGCACGTCACATCAAAATTGCCACAACACGGACACACTAATTGTACCCTGTTTCATTGCAGAGGAATATGGATCTCCTGCGGATATGCCTGTCCCAGATTTCCCTTATGACATGGATGACGAGCCGAAAAACATTCCCCAGGAGACTATCCAAAAGGTCCTTGACACCCTCCAGACCCCACCTTTAGTCACAAGAAGGAGCACAGAACAAGCAGCCATCGCAGAGGATCCATCCACCACACCAATTGTAAGACCTGCCAGCTCCAATACAGCTGAGGACTCAGACGACACTGGCACCAGTTTTGAGAGAACTGTAGTTGGAGTACAGCGGGAGCTGGCCAAGGAGGTGTGGGTGGGGATGCAAAATATGGCAGCCAGCCTTGAGGGGATGCGTTCGTGCATGATGTCATCTGCAGATCAGGCAGCAGCTATGCAAGCCCTAACATCCATACTGCAACGACTACAAGAAACTGTCAAGGAATTCACCACTAAGGGAGTTGCCACAACACCTCGCACCCCAAACTTTCCACTGCATGCACAAATGCAATCATGACCCCCTCAGGGCCGACCTGGCTGCCTACCATTGTGATGTGGCTGCTATTCTCAAGAACCAGCAGACCCGCCTTGCTGCAGTACTGCCCTTAAGACCTTCACAGGGAGCAGCGACCGGGATGTCTGACCCCACGTCTTCTAACACTGAGGTGTGTGTTGCCCCTTCACAGCCAACAACAACAACAAGGACAGAGGAGGCAACACACACATCAGAAGAAGAAGACATGGAACAGATCACATTCACAAGGAAAATGACCCGGAAGCACTAGTCCCTGCCACATGGCCCACATTTACCAAGGTCCTGCGCTTTCTAACTTGACAGTCTTGCAACAACTGTACTCAAGCAAGCACTGTTCTGCAAACCACTGTATATCTTGTCACCCAGCCCAGTGTTTGTCTCTCTCCTACTCTATGGCAAATTCTGTCCCTCTGCACTGTCTGAAACATCAACCCCAGCATGTCAAAAGCATTTCTGTAACCCCTTGTGTAGGATCACAATGTAAGATGTCACTATAATGGACTCACAATCATGGACAATGTACAGATAGCACTACAGCACTTTTCAATAAATAGCCCTTACACAACAAATCTGTCTCTGGGTAATGTGACATATCAACTGTGCAGTAGATAACTGAAATGTGCCTACTGTCAAATTAAGTAGCTTGTCAATACAACCGTCCTGATAATATGTAGTCAGAGAATTCTGCACAGTGCCCATGATTGCATCATACTCTGCCCATCCTGAGGGACAAATCTGATGAAGTGAGAAACCATACACCATCATGCTGTGTTGGACAGAAGAATGCTTCCTCAGGGGATAACTAAGTCATCAAATAGTGGCCGGAAAATGTTGTCAACATGCAAAAATAACACAAATAACATGCCACATTAATCTAAGTAAACACTACAAATACTGCATAAATGAAGGTGTCTGAGTTAACATACAAATGCGTAATCATGCCGAACTGTGTCACAAATGATGTATGAGGTTCATGAAGACAAGAATACAAGATTGCCAATGAGATCTCATCTTATAAGGGTGTGCATGATCCTCACGCTGCCGTCAGACCTAAAACTGTTTCCCCAATACCAAGTCTGGAAGCACTGTTAGTGACTTTGAAAACACACTTATCAACAGAAACACATTGTCATCCATATTAACTGTGATTGGTGGTTGCAACAAAGGGTCAACACTTTGCAAGGTAGCTCTGGGCTAGCTGCTAATTGTACAGCTCAGTTGGGATTTGTTGGCAGCATAGGACACAGATGTTATAGTACAAAATTGATGTACACTGAATCCAAACCCACGATCAAGTACCAATCAACACATAGTATTAAGGTTAACCAAATATTTTATAAATGCTGATCACAGATGAGGAAACTGAGGGAAAAACTTACCTACCATAATCTATCCTGACTACTCATTACCCACAACTGTCCCCAACTAACCTAAGCTACACTTACTTATCACATGTAACGAAACATTCTAAACATCTACCTCCCACCCCCCTTATGAGACGGGACACATGGAGGACAACACACACTACCCTAAACACATACTATCCTATACAAATATATATTTTTTGGAGGGTTATTGTAAAAAAAATTATTTTTCTTTTTTTTTTTAAACACACAAGAACCCCAACATAGCTCCACACCCACCCACCCACACATGTAATAAGTAAAAATAGAAACAATCAGGACCCCCACCCATTAACACTAACTAAACTAACAGCCTATGCTAACCTAACACTAAGCCCCTAATCCCACTAACTATAAGAACAAGGAAAGAGGAGGGAGGGGAGGGAATCATGTCCAGATCAAAAAGTCTAGAGGTTGGCCCTCCGGAGGGTCCTCTTAATGGACTTAACACGCCGGTTAATGTGGTACACATCCCGGCTCAGGTGGATCAACTTGTGCAGCACTTTGTCCATTTTACGGTCCATTTGGTTGAAGGCTGCAGGGTCAACAGATGGAGCTATGGCAGTCTGGGTACCGGTGGAGGAGGTCTGTGTGGGTGTGGTGCCAGGCCTAGGGGGCTGTCCTGCACCGGTGGCAATGCTGGGGCCTGGAAGTCCAGCAGATGTCGGACCAACAGTGGCAGCTGTGGGTGGGGCCACCTGGCTCGGATTGGTGGTTGTGCTGGTGGTGGCTGTGGTGGGCAAAGTAGGCCCACTCTGTGGGAAGGCTCTCCATGCCCCAGAGGCCCGTTCATGGTGATATCGCCGGGCCATCCTCCGGAACCCCGACTCCACCAGCAGGATGTGCTGGTATCGGATGGCCCGGCGCTGAAATTCACGGACCTGGTCTGGAGTCATGTTAGCAGCTGTGAAGACAAATGCAGATATTCTACATTAGTAACTGCATTGTGTGAAATGGCACAGGAAGTTAATCAGACAATACATCTACTGTACTTGTAACAGCTCATATCACAATACAGATCATTGAATGTCCCTGAGGAAGTACATGGCAGGCCAGAATACAAAGGTCACATCACACATAGCACATCCATAACCTACAAGATGGGTAACAACTGGCTTTGACTTGCAATCTGAGTTCTGCCAGTTATCAGCTAAGAATCATGCTGCATATCCTCCGCCAAGACCTGGGCTACAAATGTCAGTGAACGGAAAGCAAAACTAAAGCCACATGGTCTGCAAGTTGTAACTGGACTTGCCAGTATAGTACCAAGTGCCAAACCTGAGTGTGTATACTAGGTTGCAACCAAACCGTCACTTATTCACATGTATGTGTAACATACTGGTAGCATCAGTACTAGATACCCCATTCATAAACCCATGCCCGTGTCTGGGGGGGGTGGATAAACAACTATAATTTGCAAACAGCACGTACACCGAGGAGTGTATAGAAAACTCCACACATGTTTGTCTCTACAGACACACCACAGGTAAGGTCAATCAACAATTAGGAGTCAGCAAACCCTAGAGCGCTCATAGGGCCACACATGTCAGGAAATGCAGAACTTGGTACACAAAATATACTTCCAGTGAGGCCTGACTTACATCAGACACAGAGTTGCTAGAACACCCATGATCATGAATTGCATGCACACCTAGGCCGTTCCACATACTTGTAGCACTACATGTGGAATTACATGCTGCTAGGAGGTTCTACCTACTGTTTCATAATTACGTAGGTAAATAGGGAAGCAGATGTCTATTGGAAAGCAGTTTGCTGTACCAATCTTAGAGAATGTGGGTCTGACAGGCTGACTAAATCGGAGCTGACTTCCAGTGCGACTCTTGGTGATACAAGTGTCATCCACATGACTAACCCCTGTACTCACAGTGGGGCCTACAGGAATGGCCTACAATCCCTACATGATACCATTGGATACTCATTGGCCAACTCAAAACATGTGAGAAACTGAATTCCCACTCATGGAACAAGAGAAAAGCTTGCCCAACGCATCACACCTTGCTATGCGTCCAACTCACACGAGTCCATAACCAGCAAACACAACACATAACAGACATATCAACACTTACTGGAGTGGTCAGGGTCCTCAAATGTCACCACCTCTCCCACAGTGTAGGGTGCCGGTCCACCTGTAAGGTATCGAAGGAAGAAATGTGCTCAAAATATGTGCACAGCTCAACAATTTCATAAACATATACAATGTGTAGGCTGAATAAGGAACTGGCAGCCATTCAGACATGATGGTACTGCATCTGATATATCACGGCCAACTTGTACATAGCACGGGTCTCCTGTGACAGTTACACGCATATCTGCACACATACATTGGCCCTAACTATCATGTGGTTGCAAACATGCCCTGTAATTGGTGACCAGAAAAAAATATGGAGTGTAATCATCTCATCATATGCATCCAAGAGAGACATCCAAAGCCTGGTTACTTGAGGACTGCATTACCAGTCAAACATGCCTTGTGGCCATGACACATTAATGACACATAGGTACAATGTACAGAGGGAGGGGCAGGGACATTTGTAAGCCATCCTGTTGTTACAGTTTATTCAATTGATGTGGCCCAGCTATGGTGATTTGCACCAACCATGGAGATGTGAAGCCATGTGCATACACTTGGACTGCCATCCATATTTGGAATGTGGCACAACTAACGCCAACAAACATTCTAAGATGTTAGCTGAGGGCACCTTACACCTTTTCACAATGTTTTCAAATCCAGATCTGACATGTATCCAAAAAGATCAAGGAACACAATAATCCCACACATTCATAGTACTTCCGTGAACGCTTTCCTTCCACACTCATCAGACTCACATGAGACATATGTCTGAGCCACTTTGCTATTATCAATTGACGTAAAGGCAGCACTCATTTTCTGCATCATGTAGTGATTCTAAAGTCAGTCTAGCAATTGCGTCAACAAAGTTGGCCTAAATGTTGGTACATCTGTACTTCTCTGTCAATAGTACCCTATATAGACATGATTGGCTCCTATTTTGTTTGCTTTTCTGACAAAAAGGCCGCACCAATTTCCTTCATGGAAAAGTAACCTGTAAGTTTACTGAGCACGTGCTACCTGACAGCTAGCAATTGTGATCCTTGCCATAGTGCATCAATCATCCCTTTATGTTTTCCCAGCATTACACACAGTCAGCAAGTTAGCTGGCAGACATTGTACTAATCCCCTTATGTCACTACAGAGCATTTAATCGTGCACATTAACATGATTCGTACTCACCAACAGTGCCACCAATCATGATTCCCAGGTGGTCCAAGAGATCCTGCTCCCTGGTGATGAGGTCAGCCCACTGGTGCTTCAGCTGGTGGTCACTCCTCTGGCTGGCATACACATGCTGCAGGTGATGCACCATCTTTCCCCACCGGATTCTGCGCGCCTCTGTTGGATACCCCTGTATCACCCTGCCCCCTGCCTGGATCATGAGCGGCAAGAAATGGCACACAAGCCAGATGAACCCCCCCAACTCCTCTTCCCCCATCCTGCCAAGACGTGGCCTACCAGACATACTTGAGAAGTGAAAGGGAATAGGGGGAAAATAAATAGAAAGGGGAAAAGGGGGAAAGTAGGGGTACAAAGACAGATGAAAAGTAAACTTAACCACTAAAAGAGCCCAACTATCCCCAAACTAACACTACCCACAACAGACTCCCACAAATAACAAAAACACAAGATACATGGACAAATGTAGACAAAACACAGTAGTACAGTATACAGCAACAATATTTATTTCACAGATTGACAATACAGATAGCACACAGGACAAAAAGCACAAAATCTCAGGACAACACTCTCTACACAGCCACACAGTCTAGAAGAATCATAGACTGCAAAGTGAAAGTGAAAGTACACCCACTGTACATGATCTGTAAACAGGATATCCTATCACATCATTTCCTGTATGAAAAGTCCCACCTTTATCGCGTTATGCGTTATTTTTTGTTAACCAAAACTGTATTTGCGTCATTTTTTTTTTTAACACACAGAAGTGAAAATTAGCCTGCATCCACATAATAGTACATGGCCTGTACAAATATCTGGATGCGGGCTAAAGTTCACTCCTGTGCGTAAAAAAAAAAGACCCAAATACAGTTTTGGTAGACAAAAAATGACGCATAACGCTAGGAACGTCAAAATTACAGTGCATTAACTGGTTTTGGGCAATTTTTCTTGTTTTTTGGTTATGTTACATTTGGGACACATCAGAGATAGGCTGATTGAAGACAGTATGGTGTTGATGGTGTATGTTCACACGTGTGACATCATACTGCAGCGGACCATGATCCGCTACTCCCTTCACAGTATTTTTACGGTTGGCTGACGCAATAGTTGGTCATAAGTGTGGCCTACATATATGTGTTGCAGACATTGTGCATGTTTGGCATAAGGAGAGGATAGCAATGTGACACACATATGTACAATACCTAAATGCCTTTGGCTCCAAGTGTGTGCTTTGGCAACTAATGTATTTGTTGACCAAGTGTGTGTGTATCACATGAAGCATATTTGTACATATGCTTGTATGAATGTGACGTCCATGTGTCCAATCCTTAGATGCAAGTCATTGTGGAAATGAGAGAGGGCATGTGTTAGTCATACATGTAACAACACCCGTAAAGGGGACTTCCAAGATTTAGGGTCACGTAGACACCACATGTGACATAGCATGCACCAGATGGATAGAAGACGCTTGTTCATGTCAATGGTCCACATTTTCTACATCCTATGTCCTAGAGTATTGGTAAGAGCTTCCTAGGCACTAGTTGGTGAATCCCACAGTGAGTCATACACATGCATTGAGGAAGTGGATACCATGTTGTTTGCACAGACAGACAAGGGTGAATCTCAAATGTATGATGACACCACAGTTGAGGCCATAGAAGTGAGCCCCAACTATCAAGTGGCTGTGGTGGACCAGCATACAAGACAGTACGTGTCCACATATTTCCAGTGATCAATTCCACATAGGTGTCTTGTTCATGTGTGTGGTCCAATGATGATCCTGTATATTGTTTGGGGTGTAATTTGTCACAGTTCGGTCCAGGACTCATCATGAGCTAGTGGCAGCTATTCCTGTATCTACTGAGTATCCTTGGTTGATCAATGTGAGTAAAGTGGATGTGGACATGTGAACCAACATTTGGATGGTCCCACCCTGTCACTAAAGACGTGTAATGAGACAGTCAACTGGGCAACCTTGGTGTGCTGAGTGAGATAATGTCTCAGGTGTCATGTTCGGCAGGTGTCATTACAACATTTGTACACAGGTTGGCCTCTGCACTTCCCACTGCATCTGGGAACAGCCTCTGTGCTGATTATTCTCACAGCTATTCACCACACACGGCCCATCACTATGTTGTGAGCACTGTGATTCTGTGTGTGAACTGTCATGGTCCTGACATTTGTGTATTTTTCATGGACATTATCAGAGGTTGCTGGTTGTGCTGAAAGCCCCGTACCCAATCCCTGCCTACTTTCCTGGGACACTGTCACACTTTGTCATTCATGCATAAATGCAACCCAGACAAGGGATGGGCCATGAATTTTGCTTTGCCAAGAGGATGTAACTCAAATGGTACAGTTAAAAGGCAGATGATGCTATACAATGTATATGTGTATGCATTGAAGAAGCCCATGTCCAATACCCCCTGATGAATGAGAGGTTTGCTAACGCAAGTGTGGTACATATGTAGACACAGGGATACTTTAGTTTGACGCACAGACAGTTGCCAGTCAGGCTGACAGAATGCAAGGTGATTCAGGATCCAGCTACTTGACAAGTTACATGATCAGTGGTCTGACTAAGACTGTTTGGAGGACAAACTAGAGAGCTGACATGTCAAACTGTGTATGTCCTGTGTTTTTGAAGGTGACAAATGAACCCAGTGGCTGTGTTACACGGCTTAATTAGTATCAATGCTTAACGGTGTATTTGACATAATGGCAACTCCTATGCTGTTCCAGGCATCAGCAGGGGCAGTGCTTTTTGAAATGGGTGGTGTGCATGGAGGTGATCACAGGTGTGGGCTGCATCTGTTTCTCACCAGTCCTGTAGGTGAGACTTGCATTCTAAGGACCAACAGACATTTTCACACGGGAAGCAATCTACATGTGCTAACAGGGCTTTGAAACTAGAAGACAGTGTATAAATTAACCTGACGTCCATGCAGTCAGATGTTCTATGACAATGGCATACCATAGGAAAGGGTGTAGCACACTGGTTTGCTAATGTTGGTCTGTGTGTGTATAGGAGGAAATAACAGGGTACACATCTTAGTATTTCAGGGACCTCTTCCGACAGGTGGGTTGTGACCAGGTGCATGGGTGTGTCAGGAGTTAGGAAATGGGCTGACATGTACATGGAATGTCATGTGCGCAATGCTGCTCACATGTATGGCACTTGTGCTGTCTATGTTCTGCTTCTATGGGACTCTGGTCACAGATAGTCCTTGCAAATATTGGATGCAGTTGGACTTACTGCTGTCAAGGGTCTGGTCAGGCATTCCTGTTACTGATGCCAAAGCACATTGACTGCCTCATGTATGAGGCTTGTTTTCCCCTTATTGAGTGATGGTGTCTTAGTTGTGTGCCATATGCTGCGTTGGACCTTGATTTCAACATGTATGTGTGAAATAGTTGTGGTCCTCTGCTATTGGCCTTCAAAGGAGAAATGTACATGATATATGTCATTAAAAGTGTGTGTGTATGTGACCATTGTATGTTAGGCATCACATTAGCTCTGGGATGTTCTGTGTCCTACTCGGTATATCAGAAATGCTCCATGAGGCAACACTCTTATTCTGATAAGTAGAGATGAAGGTGTGCAAAAAGGAATAGCCAGACCATTATATGGTGATTAGAATAGGTGTTTATTTAAATTCGTTAACTAAAGTGGTGAAGGTGATCATCCTCAAAAGAAGTTGTTGACGATCTGTTGCCGCCTGCGTATACCAGCGGCCGTGTTCTGTAGTTCCCCCTCATGTTGCAGGCCAGCATCCTCCTCTTCCTCCTCTTCAGGCATGTGTGGCTCTGGTTCCAGGAGGGGAATGTTCCTTTTGATGCAAATGTTGTGCAATATTGTACATGTTAGGATGATCCTACAGACCATCTCCGGGGAATATAGGAGGCTATCACCAGTGATGTCGAGGCACCGGAACCTTGACTTGAGGATGCCAAAGGTCCTCTCGACAATGCTGCGTGTCCTCCTATGTGCGTCGTTGTAGCACGCTCTGCAGCAGTACTTGGGTTGCCAAATGGTGTCATAATCCATGGCTGGATGCCATACCCCTGATCAGCTGCAAGAGAAAATGATTGGGGCTGGCACTATTGAAATGACCTTTCATGGCAGTAGTTGTCTTGTGTTGTCTGTGACTCTTTTGTGTAATAATGTAGCATCCTATGTTTGTAGGATGTACCATCTGCATTTTGTTGTTTCCTTGGCTGAACGAGTGTTTGTCTGCTAAACGTTTGTCAGCAGTATGTTTTGGGATTTGCAGTACAGTGTGCCCTCCCTAGCATTGTGACTTGTGATACAGGTGTCCGTGTGTCTTTACTGGTGGTGAGATGATAGTTCCATACACAGTTCTAATTGACAGTGTTGTTAATACATTCATATCATTGTACCCTGGACATCCCATACCTTTAGTCTTAGGCAATGGATTAATGTAAAGGTCATTGGGACACTTATATTTTGCAAGGTGATATTTGGGCAACCCGCTCCACACGTGATCTTTGATGTCTTAACATTAGGCTGTACAGTAATTTCTGATGTGTGACAGGTTCAATGGTGACCTAAGAAACATGGCTAGCGATGTCACGACCTCAGTATGTTCCTGTTCACATGTTGCTGTTGTGGTGTATGTGTTGTGTGTATATAAGTGGTTTTTGTACTTACCAACAAGTAGTCCATTGCCATACCGTCCATGATGGAAGTGTTCATTGATGGTGCAGTGACGGAAGATGTATGAGTCATGGACACTCCCAGGATATTTAGCCACGATGTTGGTGATCAATCCCTGGTGATCGACTATGGCCTGCACGTTGATGGAATGTGTGTGCTTCCTGTTGCGGTAGAGGTGTTTAGTTGCAGCAGGTGGCACAAGGCGTACATGTGTGCAGTCGATTGCACCAAGGACGTGTGGGAAGCCACTGATGAGGTAGAACCCCTGTTTTGTTTCCTGCTGCTTCTGCAGTGTGTTAGGGAAGCAGATGTGGCGGGGTGTCAGTCCAATGATGGCATCCAGTACTTTGGGCAAAAAGGCGGAGAATTATGGTTGTGATATTCTGCCAACCAGGGCACCAGTTGTTTGGAAAGAGCCACTTGCCAGCATATGAAGTACGGCAAGCAGCTTGGTTTCTGTTGAAATGGTGCGGTTCAATGTTGCGCAGCAGCTGCTGAATGGCCTGCCAGTTCAACCGGTACCTCTGGATGATGTTGTGTTCCCTGAGGCACTGAAGGGTGGTTCTGGGGCGGAATTAACTCTCCTGCCTTCTGCGCTGCCTTTGGGGTCCCTGCTGGTGTTGTTGTAGCTGCTGTTGTTGCTGCTGGGCACTGCGTCTGCGTGCACGCTGGATTAGAATCACCTCCATGGCTCCCTGTTACTGCTCTGCTGTTTGTTCTGTGTGTTCTGATTAAATACAGGTGTGTTTGCCCCATTTTAACGCCTGCCTTGACCCAGGTGTTGAATTTTGACGCAAATCGGGCTGTGTGTCATTTTCTGGCTCCACCTCCCGGCCGTGCGTCATTTTTGCCCGAAAGCATAAATACGACGCACGGGCGTTTAAGCCATTTTTTGGACGGGAATGCCTACCTTGCATATAATTAACGCAAGGCGGGTTGCCGCATCCAAAAAATGACGCACACTGCAGCATTTTGTCGTCCGCAAGCTCAGGCGTCCAAGTTCAAATACGGGGCAACGTTTGCGCTGATTGTGCGTCAAAAATGTTGACGCACAATCGGCGCAGAAGGAGTATAAATATGCACCTAAATCTCTCCTGCTTTCAAAGAGAGCACAATCCCTATGGTTGTTGCTGGTATTTAGTAGTATTGAGCTGTGTTTCTTGCCCAGTTGGTGTTAGCAACCTATCATGTAATGCTTTAGTTCTTAATGTTTTAACTTATCTAATATGTTTATGTTAAATACAAAACAAAGGCAGTTGTAAGAGCTATCCTATAGTATGTGTATGTTTATTTTGTTATAGGTAATGTTTTGTTTGTATTTTATATGTACTGCAGTGCTTCATAGATACTTTTGCGGTAGTTCACAGTTTTTAAACAGCATTTAATTTTCAAAGAATGCTCCCTATTATAGGAACAGGAGGTTTACACCCCTTTTCACCACTTCAATTGAGATCTTCAAAGGTGAAGGGTGTACTCTTTTCCACAGGAAGAATCTTGTGTTTGAAGCCACCTCCCACTTTTTGCAGTACTCCAAATGCTGAGCAACAAGTTTCTGTCCTGCTTGAGAAGGACGAAGAGGAGGTGGAGCAGAGGATGGAAGGGGAGGTACAAGAGGTGAAAGGCATGAGAAGTAGTTGTAAGAGGCTGCAGCAGGAATATCAGCAAGACCTTCATCTTTTTGGTGCCTGGAGCACCCTCACAACTACGTGCTGCATCTGTCCCTCCAGCACCATCTTCGACTTCTGTAGCTCCACCACCACCTGCTGGCTCTGTTCTGGCACCAGTAACTGCTCCTGGTACAGCAGAGCCAGTCGATCTGTTGAGACAGAACTGACAAATTGTAGAGCAGTGTGGCAATACTGCAACATATTCTCTCTTGTGTATTCTGTGATTGTTGCAGGAGAGAGAGATCTTACCATACACAGGGAGCTTGTCATGGTTTACCAGTGTCCTTCTCACCATCTTGAGTTTTTTGGCCTTTGTTTGCCTTATGTTTTCTGATAAGATCTTTTTTGTTGGTTAGTCATGGTGACATGTGGAAAAAAGCTTGCAGAAAAACAATTTAAAAATACAAAGAAAAATAAAAAATTATTTCCAGAACCAAATATCTCAGAAAATGTGTACCAGTATTAGCTATATTTGTTCCAGATATCACAAACACAACATTATAATTAATATAGAAATAAAAGGCAAATGTAAGGTAAGCATGTGCTTTGCGGTGGCTTCATACTACTTGGAAAGTTTATAATACACGTATATAAACATCTGATTGTATTTAGAGTGGAGTACATTTTCCTAGAGTGGAGTGGCATAAATTAGAGTGGACTGTTGAAGAGTTGAGTGTCATTAAGTGGAGTGGTGTAGAGTACAGTGGGGGAGAGTGTTGTAGAGTGGAGTGGAGTGGCATCAAGCACTGTGGAGGAGAGTGATGTGTTGTACAGTGGAAAATTGTCCAGTGCAATCTCATACAGTGTGGTAGAGTGGAGAACTAGAGAGTAGAGTGGCATAGGGTGACATAGAGAGGAGTAGAGTTGGAGAATGGAGTGTAGACTGTCATATAGTGGAGTAGAGTATCGAAGAGTCAAAGAGAGTATAAGAGAGGAAGAATGTAGAGTAGAGTGTCATAGAGTGGCATGGTTTCGTGTAGAGTAGAGTGTCCGAGTGGAGTGGCATTTGTGGAGTAGAGTGGCATGTTGTACAGTGCTGGCATATGGCATAGAGTGGATTACAGTTTTCATAGAATGGAAGATTGTAGACTGTTGCAAAGTGGAAAAGAGTATTCTAGAGTGGGGAAAGTGTCATAGTGTGGAGTATAGTCTGATAGGGTAGCATAGAGTGGAGTAGAATGGTGGCATGTAGAGTGTCATACAGTGGAATAGAGTACCATAGAGTGCCATAGAGTCAAAATGAATATTGTACAGTGGCGTAGAGTGGAGTGGTATGTTGTACAGGACAGTGGAATGTCATAGAGTGTAGTGGCTTGTGGTAGAGAGGATTGGTGTAAAGTAGAGTGGCATGTCAGAGTGGAGTGGAATGTTGTAGAGTGGAGAATATGTTGTAGAGTGGAGTGGTGTGAGCAGTTGTACAGTGCAGTGGAATGTCCTAGAGCAGCGTGTCAGAGTGGAGTGGCATCTCATAGAATGGAGTGCAGTGGTGTGTTGTACTTTGTTGAATCTAAATCTGATCTGTTTTAAATAGAGGAATTACTTTAAATATAGTTAATGGGACTGTGATTTTTCTTGATAGTATTTGTGATTATTTTCACATGGCACTTTCAATTGAAGAGGTAAACTCGCTGCCATCTTGATTTGCACATAGACGAACATCATCTTTATTGATGTTATAGGTGGTCATTACAACCCTGGCAGACGGTGATAAAGCGGCGGTAAGACCGCCAACAGGCCGGCGGAATTTTTTTTGCTATTACGACCGTGGCGGAAACAAAGACAGCCACTTTAACACTCCGACCACCACGGCGGTACAAACAAACAGCATGGCGGTCACCGCCAACAGACAGGCGGAGGACAATGTACCGCCCACACTATTATGACAGGCCAATCCGCCACCTTTTCCGGGGCGGATTCACTGCGGATAAAAACACGGCGGAAACAGGAATTCCAAAGGGAAAACGCTCACCTCTACACATCCCCAAGGAACGAGGACACCATGATCCCAGAACTCCAAATTCTATCTGCGACAGTCTTCCTGCTCCTCTACCAGGAGCACCTCTACCGGCGGCGAAGACCACGGTGATTACTGCACCTACGACACAGGGGAGGGGGAGGGAAAAGAGAGTGGCACTCACACGCAGCACGCAACACCCCCACCCACCACAACACACACACTAATGCATAATAATACATCACAGTTACATCCCCCAAGCCCCCTGGAAGAACGCAAAGACAATAGAAAATGAGTGTAACCATTGTAATATATTAAAATCAAGTAGGCAGAAATATATATATACATACGCCATGTATAAAATATATACCAAGCATAGTAGTCCAGGTAGTGCTCTAATTAAAGTGCTCTAATTAAGTCTGTGGAACACTGGGACCACACAGTATGGGCGAGGCCCACACAAGATCCCCGACCATGATGGAGATAACACTGCAGGGGCATCAGAGAGCAACTAAACAGGCACCTCAGGGGGAGGGAAAGGGGGGGCACCTCAGCCGCTTGAGTGCACAACGCCAAATCCACGATGGGGCCACATGCCCACTGTTCCATCCTGGGGAGTGCAAAGCCACAGTCTCTCAAGTCTCTACAGTGGGTGGGCTGCCCACTGTTAAATCCTGGGGAGTGCAAAGCCACAGTCTCTCAAGTCTCTACAGTGGGTGGGTTGCCCACTGTTACATCCTGGGAAGTGCAAAGCCACAGTCTGTCAAGTCTCTACAGTGGGTGGGTTGCCCACTGTTACATCCTGGGGAGTGCAAAGCCACAGTCTCTCAAGTCTCTACAGTGGGTGGCTTGCCCACTGTTCCATCTTGGGGAGTGCAAAGCTAGAGTCTCTCAAGTCTCTACAGTGGGTGGCTTGCCAACTGTTCCAACCTGGGGAGTGCAAAGCCACAGTCTCTCAAGTGGATGACAGTCTCCACTGGTTCTGGAGGGGGCCTTGTGCCCAGAGTGCTTCATCCTGCTAAGGACAGAGGTAGTGGATGGATCTCTCCACTGGTTCTGGAGGGGGCATGGTGCCCAGAGTGCTTCATCCTGCTAAGGCCAGAGGTAGTGGAGGACAGTCTCCACTGGTTCTGGAGGGGGCCTTGTGCCCAGAGTGCTTCATCCTGCTAAGGACAGAGGTAGTGGATGGATCTCTCCACTGGTTCTGGAGGGGGCATGGTGCCCAGAGTGCTTCATTCTGCTAAGGACAGAGGTAGTGGATGACAGTCTCCACTGTTTCTGGAGGGGGCATGGTGCCCAGAGTGCTTCATCCTGCTAAGGACAGAGGTAGTGGATGTATATCTCCACTGGTCCTGGAGGTGGCATGGTGCCCAGAGTGCTTCATTCACCCCGTGACGGACTCAGTAGCTTCAGTGCCCTTGCCGCTCATGGGCCAGCGGTGCTTGGGACGGCGGTGCACTGTTCAGCGGTGCTTGAGGCGGCGGTGCCCTGTTCAGCGGTGCTTGAGGCGGCAGTGCCCTGTTCAGCGGAGCTTGAGGCGACGACGCCCTGTTCAGCGGTGCTTGAGACGGCGGTGCCCTGTTCAGCGGTGCTTGAGACGGCGGTGCCCTGTTCAGCGGTGCTTGAGGCGGCGTTGCCCTGTTTAGGGGTGCTTGAGGCGGCGGTGCCCTGTTCAGCGGTGCTTGAGGCGGTGGTCGCCATTGCAGGGACTCAGCTGCTGGCGGTCCTTCATGGCCCAGCGGTCTTTTGCTGGCGGTCCTTCATGGCCCAGCGGGACTGGTGCTGGCGGTTCTTCATGGCCCAGAGGGGCTTTTGCTGGCGGTCCTTTATGGCCCAGCGGGGCTTTTGCTGGTGGTCCTTCATGGCCCAGCGGGGCTTGTGCTGGTGGTCCTTCATGGCCCAGCGGGGCTGGTGCTGGCAGTGGCCTCCTGGGCAGCTGGGCTTGTGCTGGCGGTGGCCTCCTGGGCAGCTGGGCTTGTGCTGGCGGTGGCCTCCTGGGCAGCTGGGCTTGTGCTGGGGTTGGCCTCCTGGGCAGCTGGGCTGGTGCTGGCGGTGGCCTCCTGGGCAGCTGGGCTTGTGCTGGCGGTGGCCTCCTGGGCAGCTGGGCTGGTGCTGCCCTCCTGGGCAGCTGGGCTTGTGCTGGCGGTGGCCTCCTGGGCAGCTGGGCTGGTGCTGGCGGTGGCCTCCTGGGCAGCTGGGCTTGTGCTGGCGGTGGCCTCCTGGGCAGTTGGGCTTGTGCTGGCCTCCTGGACAGCTGGGCTGGTGCTGGCGGTGGCCTCCTGGGCAGCGGGGATGATGGCGGTCTTCTCCTCCATGCTGCTCTTCCCAGACTTGCCGGGTTTCTTGTGGCCCTTCCCCACCTTGGAAGATGTCACAGCTGACTTCACACTCCCAGTGGGACCCCTGGGAGTGGCTTTGGTGGCTGAAGTCTTCCCCCTCTCCCACCAGGCATTGGCCAACTACTGATGCTTCACAGGTGGGGGACTGTCTGTGCTGTGGCTCCGTGCCACACTGGCTGCCCTGGTGGCTGGTGCACTCCAGATTCCGGTGACTACAGGCACCACTGGTCCCGGAGATGTTGTGGCTGAGGTGCTAGTTCGGGACCTAGGAGTCAGACGGGGTGGGGGAAGGTGTGGGAAAGAGGTCAAGGTTGGACAGGAAAAGGTTTTTTGGACACACTGGGACGGGTAGCTGGAGGGGCTTTGGGAGTGGAGGAAGAGGTGGTGGTTGTAGGAGGTGTTCGTTTGCTGACTTTGGGTGAAGGTGCATGCGCTGGAGGCTGTTGTGAGGTGGATGGCTGTTGGGTGGGTGTGTGCCTGCGTTTGTGTATCTTGGGAGGGGGCATCAAAGACACACTGGGAGAGGACACAGGGGATGTGTGAATGGTAGTGGGGTGGTGACTGCACGTGAGCGGGGTGTGGTGGTGGGTGTGCTGGAGAGGGACGTAGTGGCTGTAGAGGTAGTGCATGAAGGTGTGAGTGTAGACGAGACAGGGAGGGAGGAGGGAGACGAGGAGGAGGGGGACACAGTGGAGGCAGTGGATATTGGTGTGTCTGCATGTGTGTGATGCTCGCGAGAGTGCCTGTGGTATGTAAGGTGCTTATGTTTGTCTGAGCTTCCCTTGTGTGTTGACGTGTGTGCATGCTGGTCTGTAGGTGTGCTTGGGATAGGCTGAGGTAGAGGGGATTGGGTCTGGGTGGAGGAAGTTGGAGGGGGAGGCTAGAGACAGGAACAATGGCTGCCATCAGTGCTGAGGCCAGAGTTTGAAAAGCTGGCTGAAGGGCAGCCTGACCAGAATGAATGCCCTCTAGGAATGCATTTGTTTGTTGCAACTGCTTTCTACTCCCTGGATGACATTCAAAATGATAGACTGCCCAACAGTGAGGAACCTGAGGAGGTCAATGACCTCCCCACTGAGGGCAGCAGGGGTGACTGGGGCAGGGCCTGAGCTGCCTTGGGCGAAGGTGATGCCCACTCTCCCGGGTGAGCGGGCATGGGAAAAAGGCTGAGAGGCTGCTGGGAGGGCGGTGCTGGAAGGGGGGGTGGCGGCTGTATATGGGGGTGGCACAGATGTTGCCGCCACCACAAGGGAGCTCTCATCAGAGGACGAGCCAGTGTCACTGGTCTCAGCTCCTGTCCCTGCCGTGGAGCTCCCCTTGCCCTCCGTCCCACTGGTGAACTCCGAGTCCATAGTGTGGCCCTCCATGGCCATGTGGGATGCAGCCCCCTAGTGCTCCGGTGCAATTGCTCCTCCGCCTGGTGATGCTAATGCACACAAGAACAGGGAGACCACAAAAAGGGGGGGGAACGACAGAAGAAAGACATGTTGAGTGCATGCATTACCGCTAGCGTTGGCGGACACTACAGACACAGAAGCCCCCTGCCCTACGCCGCGCTCTTGGGCTCCACTGTTCAATTCCTGGGAAATGCCCTACAAGACTATGGACGACATCTGCACACATAGATGACACAGGGGCATGACTAGGTGTACTTGGCACCCTACAGAGGTTACGGAGGGACCTTGCCTACTGAACTCGCCCTGGCCTAGGGAAACCCACAGCCCACCTCCCCCACCCAGACCCCTCCACTGCACGCAAAGTCAGCAGAATGAGAGTGTACTCACCCCCTTGTGGCTGCTGTGATGCCCTCACGCGCCCACCCAACTCCGGGTAGGCCACCGCCAGGATCCTGAACATCAGGGGGGACATGGTGCGACGGGCACCCCTCCCCAGCTGAGCCTCTGCCGTCTTCTTGCTCCAGCGGCGAATGTCCTCCCATCTTTTCCGGCAGTAGGCGCTCCGTCTGTAGTAGACCCCCAGGGTCCGGACGTCCTTGGCGATGGCACGCCAAATATGTTTTTTCTGGTGGGCGCTGACCTACCTGAATTGTACAGGGGGAAGAGAAAGTTATTACCAACTGCACTGTCAAAGTGATTGGCCCCCATCCCTACCCTTGCTATGTGGCACATGCATTCACCGTTGTTTCATGCACGCCGCACTCTCCCCCCTTACTTCTTACATCCAGCCCTCTCCACACAGGCATAGCCCATACATCATGCTCCCAGTGTACTTACCTGTTTGTCTGGAGGACTGTAGAGTAGCCTGTACTGGGGGAGGACCCCATCCACGAGTTTCTCCAACTCCTCCGATGTGAAGGCAGGGGCCCTTTCCCCAGACACTCGAGCCATTTTCTCTTCCAGACCGAGGTCACAGCAGCACTTGCATTGTAGGTCCTCTCCTGTCGAAGATCAGGTCTCGAGTGATTGAACAGATAGAAAATGGCGGTCACGTCCGCGGCGGTGCGTACCGTCACCGCCGGCATACATCGTTATTGGCTCCTGGGACCCATAGGGTCCAATGTTAACCAATGCAGCATTGCGCTGAGGTCTTCGACCGCCTACCAGCGACGGTGTACAACACCAGTGCAGTTACCTCACATTGTCCCACTTTACAGGTCAGGCAGCCGCCATTTCAGGGGCCCACATGGCTTCATTTTCAACTGTGTCACACATACCTAGGCCTAGACTCAACACACATACAGGCCACTTTTTGAGTATGAATGGTGTTCTGTGTAAACTGTGGGTACGTACCTCTGAGTTGTTTGACTCTGCGCTCGCTGTTGTCCTTCATAGGCACCGTCCGCTGGGACATGTGAGGAGATGGCGGCATCCTCCGGTGTACCGACCATTGGTGGACCTGTCGACAATGAAGGAAAGACATGTGATTATCACATATCGGCTTGACCGTGCCACAATCCAGGAACTGTGTACCCAGTTGGAGCCAGACCTGATGTCAGCTATCCGCCATCCCACAGGAATCCCCCCTCAAGTGCAGGTGCTGTCAGTGCTCCATTTCCTTGCAAGTGGGTCATTTCAAACAACAGTGGCCATAGCATCAGGGATGTACCACCCTATGTTTTCCAAGATGTTGTCCAGAGTGTTGTCTGCCCTTCTGAAACACATGCGGAGCTACATCGTTTTCCCTCAGGTGGAGGATTTGCCTACAGTGAAAGGTGATTTCTATGCCCTGGGACATATCCTCAACATCATAGGTGCCATTGATGGGACCCATGTGGCTTTGGTCCCCCCCAACAGGAGTGAACAGTTGTACAGAAACCGGAAGAGTTATCATTCGATGAATGTACAGATGGTATGTTTGGCAGACCAGTACATCTCCCATGTGAATGCCATGTTCCCTGGCTCAGTGCATGACACCTACATCCTGTGGAATAGCAGCATCCCTTATGTGATGGGTCAACTCCAGAGGCACCGTGTGTGGCTATTAGGTAAGCCCCTGGAAGCTAGTCAGTGGGAATGGTTGTCTGGGGATATCCCTACAGGTTAGTGCGTGTCTAACAGTTGTCCCTCCCCATTTGCAGGTGACTCTGGTTACCCCAACCTGTCATGGCTACTGACCCCAGTGAGGAATCCCAGGACAAAGGCAGAGGAACGCTACAATGAGGCCCATGGGCGAACTAGGAGGGTGATTGAGCGGACCTTCGGCCTCCTGAAGGCCAGGTTCCGGTGCCTCCATATGACAGGTGGATCCCTATTCTACTCACCAAAGAAGGTGTGCCAGATCCTCGTGGCCTGCTGTATGCTTCACAACTTGGCTTTGCGACGACAGGTGCCTTTTCTGCAGGAGGATGGTCCAGATGGAGGTGTTGTGGCAGCTGTGGAGCCTGTAGAAAGTGAAGACGAGGAAGCAGAGGAAGAAGACATGAACAGCAGGGACTCAGTGATCCAGCAATATTTCCAGTGAGACACAGGTAAGAGTACAGACCTGCCTACTACATGTACTTAAACACTACTGCCTCTCTACTGTCTGTCGTTTTCACCCAGTGTATGGTCACTGAGTTGTCACTTTCCCTTACGATTTCACAGATGTGGGTCCCACTGTGTGACATCATGGACTAGAGCTGTGTGACATAGGTATGCTGACATTACATTTGAATGAACATTTTGCCACTGTAATTGCTAATACACTTTTTCGAAATCACAGACAGACTCCAAATTGTTTTGTGCTTTAAGTGTGTTTATTTAAGTGCTCAATATTGGAGGGGGTAGTAAAATGGTGAGGGGTGATGGTGGAGGAATGTCCATGGCAGAGTCCAGTCTATTAGTCTCACAGGTGCATTGTCCAAAGGGGCATAGGAAGTGGAACTGGGGCAGTTTAAGTATGGACAGGGTGACAAAGTTGGACAGTAGGATGACAATCAGGGTGGTCTCATTTCTTGGCGGGGGTCTTGGCATCGTTCTCTGTCTTGTTCCTGGATCTCAGGGACCGTTTGCGAGGTTGTTCTCCCTCTGCAGGGGGTGGGGTTCTGGTGTGGTCGTCCTGTGGCGGGGTGTCCTGTCCACTAGCGCTGGTGGAGGTGGTGGGCAGTTCATCGTCCAGGCTAGTTTCAGGGGCCCCTTGTAGTGCCACAGTGTCCCTCCTGGTGTTGACGAGTTCCTTCAGTATCCCTACGATGGTGCCCAGGGTGGAGTTGATGGTTCTGAGTCCCTCCCTGAAGCCCATATACTGTTCCTCCTGCAGGCACTGGGTCTCCTGAAACTTGGCCAGTACTGTTGCCATTGTCTCCTGTGAGTGGTGGTAGGCTCCCATGATGGAGGAGAGAGCCTTGTGAAGAGTGGGTATCCTTGGCCTGTCCGCCCCCTGTCGCACAGCAGCCCTCCCAGTTCCCCTGTGTTCCTGGGCCTCCGTCCCCTGGACCGTGTGCCCACTACCACTGCCCCCAGGTCCCTGTTGTTGTTGGGGTGGTGGGTTAGCCTGGGTTCCCTGTAGTGGTGGACACACAGCTGATTGACGTGTCCTGGGAACGGAGGAATGGGCCCGCTGGGTGGGTGCTGTGCTGGTGTTTCCAGAGGGGGAAAGCTCTGTAGTGGCATGTGTCAGGGGAACCGACTGTCCCAAGGTCCCCGATGGGCCAGGCTGGTCATCTAGATCCAGTTGGACAGAGGTGCTGTCATCACTGTGGGCCTCTTCTGTTGGTGGTGTGGACATGTGTGGACCCTCCTGTCCGGTGACGTTGGGTAGGTGTCCTGCAGGGGTATAAAAGGATGGTTATTACATCTGTGTGTGTCATGGTGTGAAATGGGCGGGTGACCGTGTACCCCAGTGCTTGCATTCCTGTGTGGGACCTAGTGTGATGATGGTTTAGGGGCGTGTATGGGTATGTGCAGTGGGCATGCTTTAGTGATGGCTGTCCATGCTTTGTTGTTGCATGCAGGGCTTGGTGTTGGGATGTGTTGTTTGTGATGTTGGGACATTTGTGAGGAGTTGGAGTGCTGGGGGTGAGGGTCTGGGTGGGGGTATGTGCTGGCATGCAGGTAGGGTCGGGGATGTAATAGTTAAGATTTGTCTTTTACAGAGTCCATTCCTCCACCTACTCCTGCGAGGCCCTCAGGATGCAGAATCGCCAAGACCTGCTCCTCACATGTTGTTAGTTGTGGGGGAGGAGGTGGGGGTCCGCCGCCAGTCCGCTGAACCGCCAGGTGGTGTCTTGAGTCCACAGAACGCACCTTCCCCCGTAGGTCGTTCTACCTCTTCCTGATCTCCTCCCAATTTCTTGGGTGCTGTCTCACTGCGTTGACTCTGTCCACTATTCTTCTCCATAGCTCCATCTTCCTTGCAATTGAGGTGTGCTGCACCTGTGATCCGAATAGCTGTGGCTCTACCCGGACGATTTCCTCCACCATGACCCTGAGCTCCTCCTCCGAGAACCTGGGGTGTCTTTGCCGTGCCATGGGGTGGTGTAGGTGATGTGTGGGGTGGAGTGTGGGGTGATAAGTGTGCTGATATGTAGTGGGGTGTTGTGTGAGGTGCGTGGAAGTTCTGTGGGTGACGGTGTTGTGTGCCTGTGGATGCTGTTGTGCTTGCTGGTGCTGTCTCTCTCTGGCTTTCGTTCATGAATTGTTCTTGTAAGGGTTTGTGGGTGATGTGGGTGTGTGTTTTATATTGTATTGGGTGTGTGGGAGTGGTGTGTGTATGTGTATCAAGCGGGTGTATTTTGAATAGTCCAATGTGGTTGTGTTTTGTAAATGTGTGTGTATGTTGAGCGCGGCGGTGTGTACCGCCAATGGAATACCGCGGTTGAAAGACCACCGCGTGTATTCGTGGGTAGTGATAGTGTGGGTGTATTTCTGTTGGCGTGACGGTGGAGGTTTTGTTTTCGCCAGTTTATCACTGACCTTTGGTGTGGCGGACTTGTGTGGGTGTCTAGATTTTGGCGGATTCTGAACTGTGGGTCATAATAGCTGTGGCGGAATTCCGCTGCCGCGGCGGTGGGTTGGCGGTCTTCTGCATGGCGGTAAGCAGGATTTACCGCCAATGTTGTAATGAGGGCCATAGTCTTTTTGCCTCCTTCTCTAATTAATAGAGCCCGAGGGATGGACTCTCTATAAGAGGAAACAATTTGGATTGTAACAATAGTTTTTAAATATTTTAGCTAAATTGGAGCATATGCTCAGAAATTAAATCTATATGTAATCTGAATATATATGGAATCTGATTTTAGGCAGAGGAATTGCTTTACACATAAGGAATGGGAGTGTGATTTTAACTAATTTTATTTTTGTGTGTGACTACTTTCACTTTAATAAGAAAAGTATCCCTTCTTCCTGACTGCTCCCTGACCAAGTTTGAATTTAAGAGGGAAACTTTGCCTCCATGTTGATTTACACATAGACGAATACCATCTTAGTTAAAGTTCTAGACTTTTTGCCTCCTTTCTAGTTAATAAAGCCCAATGCATGGATGTGCTGCTGGTGCACTAAAGGCAAATCCATCTGTGTACATCCGTGCCTGGATGACGCCAGGCGCCAGGACATCCAAACGTCGTTCAAAGAGTAGTTAAGACTTATTCAGCAGGGCAACTATTTCAGCTGAGGACATGGTTTAAGGACATATGTCAACACTCATTTGACCCCAATTCAGTTGTTCTGACCTGTAGCAAGTGTACCTTTTCAGCAACGTTGTCTGGCTGCAGTATTCATCAGTGTAATAAGTTAACTAAATGTTTTTTAGAAATCAGCTCAAATCATTCACCTTTTCAAACAAAGAGCACCCAAATGTAGGGTTTTGAACTTAAACATGGCTCAATTAAAGCATTATTCCCTATGTAGCACAGGCCTTAGCCGAGGGCTTGAAGATTGTAAGACAAGATCAGGCGATATGAAGTGTGGTGACATCCCTATCATCATCAAGTATCCCTGAAGTTCTACCATTTGTACTAAAGTACGTCGAGTGGACAGTAGGAAACAAAGGGTACAAGGTCCCAAGGAATATCCATCCAGTTCAATGGGTAGAATTAGTAAGTCTTAGGTGTCAAAAAAATGGGAACTCCTAACCCAATAAAATCTGATCCATAAGCGAAAAAAGGACCTAGCTGAGTGGCAAAATAACACTTCAAATTGGGATTCCAATGTAGACACAATTCCAGGATTGAAGATAAAATAACTCTTTATTCTTCTGATATTTTCATACAACTCTCAAAAGGAAGAGAAAACAGACAACACGTGTTTTTCATCTCCTGGCTCACAGGCCAGGATTTTTTTCAAAGCTGATATTATATAGAAAACAGAATTTGAGATATTGAGGAACCACATTTTGCATTCTCATGAGCCCATCACCCAAAGAGGAAAAAATGAAAAGTATGCTAAAAAAGAACTATATATATATATGCAAAACAACACACAAAATGAAAAACAACCCTTTAGTATGGGATGCAAAGAACCCAACTCAAAAACAATCAAAAGTAATCCCAGTTAATTGCAAACAGTAACTTAAAAAGTACCAAGGAAGTATGGAAATATGAAGGCCATGCAAAAGCATGGGAAGAAGTGACAAAAATTCAAAAAGACAAACCATCAAGTCATTTTGTTATGCATACAGATTAAAATGAGAGTAATCATTGATAAATATAACTCAATACGGATATAATCAGAGTATAAACATTACAATTGTAGTCATCAGTAAATATTAAATCAAATGAATTTAAAAAAAACATAGATACAGGTCACCAAATATGGTAGGAATCCGAGAAACAGCTCAAGGTAGACACCTTATTGTAATCCGAATGGATATTTTATAAGGTGCAAAAAAGGTAAGTCAGTATCTACAATATTTTGGCATATTTATGGCTGACCCTGTTACTTTATATCAGGGGCTAATGAGAAACTCAGTGTC
The DNA here is from genome assembly GCF_031143425.1 of Pleurodeles waltl. Taxonomy (NCBI): domain Eukaryota; kingdom Metazoa; phylum Chordata; class Amphibia; order Caudata; family Salamandridae; genus Pleurodeles; species Pleurodeles waltl. The sequence continues at coordinate 322,307,343 of NC_090437.1, forward strand.
CCTCTATCTCGGATTTTTTTTATGGTAACTTATATCTTTGAAGTTGGGACTACTACAGACTAATGTAGAGAGGAGTGAAGTGATGTACGTTGCTGTGGCATACTGTAGAGCGGAGTGACATGTCAGAGTTAAGTGGCGTCTTGTACAGTGGAGTGGAGTGGCACAGCATTTCGTACAGTGTGGTGGAGTGGAGTAGAATGGCAAACAGGTCCCGCTGTCAAGAAGCGGAGTTCTGCTCTCTGTTCCTTGGACGTGTGCAGGTAACAGAGATTAAAGCATTGCTCCATCGGCCAGGGAGCTGCTGTTAAAAGCAGCTGCCTGCTTGCTGGAGCAATGGGACCACCGGGAAGCCTTGAGGCTCTCCCGGGGTGCCAGATAGCCCCTAAGAACACATTATAAAATGTAAAAACAAATGTAGGGACCGCAGGGGAGGCCTTGAGGCTCCCATTGCGGTCACAGATAGCCCATAAGTAGCTTCACCACAGGGCACAAGTTATAGTTAGTTGAGGTAACTCTAACTATAACTGGTGAATTTCTACGGTTTTCTATGTTTAAAATGTGAGCCTAACTATAACATCCCTGTAACCTTTCGTTGTTTAAGTGAATATATATATATATACACACATATGTATAAACACACATATACACACACACATATACATAATAAATATCATTTTTTTTACAGAGTGGCTATTGTTAGGCCCACATTTCCATATGAAATAGATTTTGCGAATTGCTTCAAAATTCACAATCTTCACAAAAAATCTCATCCACCTCAGCTCATCCTTGGATATTTTCAGGGTGCTCTGTCATGCGGGGACTGAGAAAAAGGGGGAGGGGCTCAAAATACATTTTACCCATGTAAGTATCCATAGTAAAATTGAAGAGAGATACAGATAAACAGAATAACACCAAATTTGACAGAAAGCTTGATCTGTACTCGGAAAGCATGCTGTTTGTGATTTAGTGCAAATCCATTCAGTAGTTTTTGAGAAATTAAGGTTCAAAATATATGAATATCTGGGCATGGCCAAGCAATTTGATTGAAAAGCAGCACCTTTTTTCCTAATAACTTTGGAGCTGATCATGAATCTTCCTAAAACTTCCCTAAAACTAATGTCATACTCCTCAACCTCATCTTGAAAGGTTTGGGGTGATGCACCAAGCAGGGGCTAAGTAAAAAAGGGGTGTCCCAAAATGCAATTTCTGTAGGTAATTTTAAACAGTGCTACACACAAAATGGATGAATGGATTTACACAGCACTTGGCAGAAAACTAGATCTTTACTCAGAAAATGTGTTTTTTTATAATTTAGTGTAAATCCATTCAATAGCCTTTGAGGAATTATTTCAAAATTAGTTCAAAATTTGTAGATACCGGGATGGCTAGGTACGCACAAGTCTCACAAGATTCTAGTGGGCACAGAATTTCAAACAATGAAGCAACCTAATTGGCTGCTAGGGCCTTTTAACCACATTGTCCATCTTGCTGTCACTGGAGCTATAGGCACAACAGAAACAGAAATGTTGTGACTGTCATTACGGTACTCAGGGACCCATGTCCTGAAAATTAAAAATATTTAAGGTATATGTCGGCCGGGAAGCCGTGGATCTTGTAGGATGGGCCTAAGAGGGACGCCCCTCCCCCAGGATAAAACTTAAAAAAAATTTTTATGGCGTTGCAATTACACAGGTAATTATAGGAGCCAGCGCAGCCCCCTGAGCACAGGCAGACAGGCTGGCTCCTGAGAGACTCTTCCAAGAGTTCTGCATGATTGAGAAAATAATTGTTAAAATAAGGACTATGTCTTGAGGGGGGTTTACCCCTGTAGGGTGTTGGGCACAGAGACAGCCAAAGGCCAGACTGGACCTCATGCCAAGCCCTATGGCCAAACTCCCACCATGCCTGGCAAAAGGCGGACATTTGGCATAGTTACGTATGGTGATAAAATTGCACTTTAGGTTAGCAAAAATTATAAATTCACTGAAAAAAACACAGAGGTTAAGTTTGCATTATAGTTTGACATGTAATAATATCTTACTGTACATTGCAGAAAAAAACGAATTCATTGAAAAATAACAAAATAGTGTTGCAATTAGGTGATATTATCACTTAAAAAGTTACATTTTAAACTTAAAAAAATAACACTGAAATTCACCAGTTATAGTTTAATGAGTAACTGTAACGTGCGCCCCCGCATGCACTGCTTGTGACCTCACATTTTGGATCTCTCATGGAATGTTCTATGACATCGTTGATAACATCCCTGATGAGTTCTGAAATAATAATACTGATGACAACACTGCATGGTGGGGGTGGGAGTTATAGTTTGTTCAGTTAATTATGTCTGGTGAATTTCAGTGTTTTTTTAGTTAACATGTTATGTTTTAACTGTCAATTTCACTTAACTGTGGCCCTTGTGTTGCTTCCTGTTTTGAAAGTTTTGTCATGTTTTAACTCTGGTCTTATGTTGTTTACTGTTTGTAACTGTGCTATGCTCTCTTGTTTACTTTAGCTGTGTCAACCAATGATGTTACAGCTCCAGCCCACAAAAAGACCCTGCCTTTAAAGTTCACATGACAAGACACCTTTCACCACTTTTTAAGGTAGTAAATTACCACTGCTCTGGCTCTTCAACTATTTAAGGCACCAGCCAGCATAAAACTGTGACAGAGGATGTTCCCTAAATTAACACTGTTGCTGCTCACTTTATTTGAGTCAGCCATAAACACTAAAAATACATCCTCAAAATGGGCAGTAAAAGCCACAGGGCTTGAACTATCAGTCTCCAATAGTAATTTCAGAGGTGAACGGGGAACTTTAAATACTATTGCTTATGAAAAGGAAACAAAAGAGTAAATTCCATATAATATATGGGATTAGACATGGCCATTCACACAAGCTTGCTATCTAGAAGATGGAGGTTAACTTATTGGTGGCCACTCTGAGACTATGGTCGGCAGTAATCCAGGATTTAGGATGTATCGACTCTTAAAGGGCTTGTCCAATTTCATTCAGATGTGTCCCACTATGGAATTTGACTTTGGTTTTGGAATAATTGACTAAGGCTCCATTTGAACATTTGGAACAGTTGATTTCCAGTTGCCTGTTCTTAAGTCGATCTTTTTGGTAGCAATTATATCACCCAGTAGGTTCGGAATGTTTGGAGCTTTGCCTTGAAAGTTTCTTTTCTGCAAGATTGTTTCTGACAAGATGGTGTTAGTCACAGTCTCTTCTTTTGCACCCATGACAAACTCCTCTTTTCACAAACAGCAGGAGGAGATTTTACCAGAATTTTTCTCTTTTCCTTCTTTAGAGGAGAAGAGTAGGTTGCACCTGTTGGATGTAAGGAGAGTTCTCGTCATCTATTTCCATAGGGTTCAACCATTTCGGAAAGTGAAGTCTTTGGCCCAGATTTATGAAGCTTTAGTGCCACATTAGCATCATTTTGTATATGCTAATGTGGCGTTTGTATTCAATAATCACAGCGCAATATTTACAAAGTGATGTAATGCTTGCAATGCACCACTTTGTAAACATTTGCGCCATATTGTGCTTGCGCCATGGACAACGTATGCAAATTCGGCATTCCCCCGTTACGGGTATCGCAAAAATGGCACAGTCTAATTTCTTAGATTCCACTGCCCCATTTTTTAAATCCCCATTGCCAAAATGGAAACCTACGTTCACACATTGAAGGTAGAAATACACATTGCTGAGATCTTCCAATGAAATCTGAACAGAAGTGCTTAGATCAAGACATTTAGACAGGTCAGCACAAGAGCACACATCAAGGTATATCTACCAAGAGAGATTGGAAAGGTGAAGATTAGAAAAATAATACCAACTTGACAACAGGACAAAGAAAATGAGGGATTGCTGCCCCCACTTAACTATGTAAGAGACTGTTTTTGACAAGGAAACCAATAATCTATATAGCCCCAAAATAACTTCTTGCAAGCATCTGCCTCGAGCAAGAAGTTCTGACATGGAGAAGCTTTTTCCTGTACAGCTGTCATTGGCAAAAATGGTGCATTAATTCACCTTTTAACTGCAAGTAAGCCAAGACTCGTGTGGTGTTATAACAGTAGTTATGGACATTCCTACACAGCTGAAAGAACCTAAAAACGTAGGCCTCTCATTCTTGGGAACGTGACCATCTACCTTGAGTAGATTGTGAGCTGTAGTAATCAGGTGGAAGACAGGAGGACACCAGGACAAGCCCCAAATTCATTTGTAGTGGTGCATATTAGTAACGGTATCCAGAGCAGAAATGCCTTCATCTGCTTCCAGGTACTATAGGTTGTCTACTGAAACGTGTCTGTATCTCTGAAGTGTTATATCAAAATGTCCTCTTCTCATAGTTAGCATTTTGCTACCTGGAGTTGTGCCGCAATGTAGTATGAAAAACCATGTAGCGAGTAACCCTCCTGGTCCTTAGTAGGAGTAAGAAGTTTTTGTGAGTTTCTGAATCTACTTTAACTCCATAGAAAGGATTTACTGCCTCAGTCATGTTAACAACAATAAAAAGGTATATAGATTGCCAATATAGTAACCAAGTCCAAATCTTTGTTACGCTGATTACATTGTAGATCATTCATTCAAACAAGGAGAAAGCAAGTCAGTGTTAACTTTACTACATCACAAGGTCATGCTTCAAAAAAGGGAACAGGGGAAATTAGAGTCTTATTTAGAGCTTGGCAGATTGGATTCTCCATCACAAATGCGACAAATATCCCATCAGCCCTTTTGAAAGTGCATTATAGTATTTAAAAAGAGATTACATTACCAGTATGTAAATGCTGTTTCCTTGTATAAGCATGGAATCAGCCTCACCTAAAATGAGGAAATAAACATAATAGATATTTTCAGCTTCACCTTAAAGCCAGTGAGGTAACCAAAAATGGTGTCTTCTCCATCATAACAGTATTTTTAGGTGAGTTTGGTACAGAAGAACTGCGTGTATAGAGAGAACAATTTTATGGGTAGTTTTACACACCTCAAAACTATACTGTATCCAGGTTTATACTATAAGTGACTGCCTAACCAGAATAAAATGAAGGCATAGAGAGGTACACCTTCTACTGCCTCTAATTCAAAGGGAATATCTGTGGCCTCACCATACTGAACGCATCAGTTGCCTCTGGTCCATAATACAGAGGAAGAATCCCTTATATATAGGAATTTACACCTAAACTTGCCCCAAATCAGTACAACAACCACTTTTACCATTTCTCTGTATTTACTCGTCATCAAGTGAAAAGACTTAATTATGTCTGATGTGTAGTAAAATATGGTAAAATATCCCAAAAATGTTATCTAGCACCCCCTCGGTCTCCCATAAATCCAACTTGATTGCGATTCACCACTGTACAAAGGACCTTGTTGACCCCATTTGCCAGGAATTTAACAATAATTTAAAAAATCCACATATTGTGATGTGATAGATTTGTATGAGTATGATGATCGATGTTGGGCCCGGCCCTTTTCTGCAGGGTCAACCCCAGACATTTTGCCTTTTTCCTTGGGTCTACACCGATTGTCCCACCCTCTTTATTTGTCCTTTATACATACCTCAGGCCTGCCACTTTGTGTGCAGTTTTAAACTGACATGTCGACTTGGCAAGTTAACTTACTTCCTGGGCCCAAACCTTCAATTTAGCTACATATAGGTCACCTCTTATGTAGGCCCTGATCAGTCCAAGGGGAGGCTGCTGTATATTCTAAAATTAAGACGTACTTTTAAATTTTACATGCCCTATGAGTCAAAAACTCCTAAATTTGTTTTTTACTACTGTAAGGCCTGTCTCTTGTAATTGTAATTCTGAAAATGGCACTTTAAAAAGAATAACATTTTCCTACTTTATCCATCTGGTGCCTTCACCCTGTCTCCAATACACGTCTGGGGTGGAGTGACAGCTGAACATTGTGCATTCCCTCTAGACAGCCACACACAAAGGAAGATTGTGACTGAGTGGCCATCTGGATGATGATGGAGCATCCTGGGCAGAGTGGGAGGGAGAAGCTGACACTTATGCCTGAAAGGACTGTGTCCTGTCCCCACACAAAGGGTTGCATACTCCCTTGTAGTGAGCCTGAAGCCAGGGAAGGAAAGAAAGAGGCTTGTGTACTTCAAAGGTATCTCTTTGAAGTCTCTCCAACTTCAAAGGCCCAACTGGGTATAAGTACTGGACCCCAAACACCAAAACTCAGTCCGCTTTTGGGCCTGTGGATACTCTGACAGGAAGAAGGACTGCTGTGCTTCTGGAAGAACTGTCACTCTGCTGGACTCCTGCTCTGCTGGGCTGACCTGCTGCCCTGCTTACGTGGTAGTAAGAAAGACTGGACCTGACTCTCTCCGACCCAGAACCAAAGTGACTCCAAGGGCTTGCTGGCTTGCCTCCTGTTCTGAAGTCTCAGGAATATAAAAGACTTCTCTTCAATCTACAGACAGCATGTGGACTTTGTTTGCTGCAAGTCTTGCTCTGCCAAGTGGTGCCAACCCTGTCCAGAGCCCTTGGACGTGAGTATAAAGTGCTGCATCTGCCAAAACCTGCGATCCGATCAGAATGAAGCATCGGCTTCTGTAAGACTGGGATCGACGTATCACCAATATTGCAGAGAATGGACAGGCATATCGCACTCCGAACTGCTGCACTGCTTCCTGAACCACAGTTTCAGAAGGAACGCATTGCTGCCAATGCTTGATGAAGATCCATGCATCGCCCCCTCCAGCATGGATTAACTCAGCGCGTCGCATTCAGAAATGCTGCTCTCCGAACCGACACTTCACACAATGGAACCGGTGCCTCACCACAGTTGCCTGGAGAAATCTGGTGCAACTCCCCAACTGCTAGGAGCTCATCGATGTATCTCGTGCACTGACAAGAATTTAAGGTAATTTTGTTCAGCGGGCCCTATGTTGGTCCTATAGCCAGGCCTGAACTCTTGACTTTGGGCCTGATTTAGATATTGCCGAATGTATTACTCCATCACAACGGTGACTGATATTCCGTCTGCCAAAAGCTAAATCCCATTATATCCTATGGGAGTTAGATTTTGGTGGATGGGATATCTGTTGTGACTGAGTAACTCATCCGCCAATATCTAAATCAGGACCTTTGTCCCTCACAACCAGATACCCCAATAGGCGCTTAGTGCTTCTAAGCGCTACTTTCTCATTTATTCCTTACAAATGCATATCTTGATGCCTACTTATTGGGTTTTTATGTTTTGGTCTTGTTTTATTCATGAAAATACCATCTATTTTTCTATCTTGGTGTGGTGTCTTTTTGTGGTGTTTTTGCTGTGTAACTGTTTGAAGTGTTGCACAAATACTTTACTTATTGTCTCTTAAGTAAAACCTGACTGCTCTGTGCCACGCTACCAGAGAGTGAGCACAGGTTAATTTATAGTGTGCATCTGTCTTAACCTGACTAGGATTGTGTGTCCTGCTTGTACGGGGTGCATACTCCTGCTAACCAGAAACCTAGGGCCTGATTTATATTTTTTTTGCATTGCAGTTGCATAATTTTTTGATGCAAAAACTTCACAAATATACAAAATAAAATTGGATTTTGTAAGTTTCCGCCGCTTTTGCATCAAAAATGATGCAAATGCGGCTCTAAAAAAGTATTAATCAGGCCCCTCAAGTCTAACAATCAGTATTAGCGTCTTCAACTTCCTTCCAAGTACAAAGATAAAGTAAGCAGACCTAGGGTCTAATTTAAAGTTTGGAGGGTGTCCTGCCTGTCCTTCAGGTCAGTAGAAGCTCTGTCCTCCACTTCCCTAGTGTGAGAACTCCAGTCACACTTAGAGATCCCTGCCAGGAAGGTGGGGATCTTTGTGCCTTCAGCAGAGGCACTGAAGGAGTTACTCATCTAGACTGCAGACTGGATGTCATGTTTGATACAAAGTGGGAGTTTGTTACTAAAAAAAGGATAACGTGACACAATATGTGTATTTGCAAAGTTTACTTTCACAAGTTGGGGTATCTCGCCACAGAAACGGCAGATGATTATTGTTACCCTATTCAATGGTACACCTTTTATTGACTTCAGAAAAATAAAAGGCTGAGTGAAACTGCTGGGATTTAAAGCTGTGAGCCTGAACTGGAAAAACATACTTCAGAATTACTCCCCTAAATAGGGCAGATGCCATGACGTATTTTGACAGACAGTCCAATGTAGAATACCTGTAGTATTGCCATCCTGATCTATGGGGAAAGTTGTAAACATCTTTTTAGCAAGAAGACTTCTCTTATGAATAATTCATACAAGACCTATCCTCAACCAACATGCCCAGCGTCCTGTATTCTCACTTTGGTAATCCAAACAATAAGCCAGTAGTCTTCATGACTTGTCACCTTTTTCATAGGTAATTTGCCATGCATGCATTGTATGTTCTCTACCTCACATCAATAAAAAGACTCCTGAGTGTTAACTTGATCACGTTAGGGAAATTAACTATGTCAGTACTTAGTATCTAATGCAGAGAAAAGTGGAGTTCTAAATACCTTGTGAAGAATTTCTTGTTCCCTCCTCCTCCCACCTTTTTTGTGACTCTCACAGATTTGCAGAAGTATGTTCTCAAAGTGACATTGGCTGTATCTCAATGTACATTGGGTTGATCATATCATTAATGAAATGAAAGGGCATATTTACAAGCCCCTTGCTCCACCTCAACACCTCCATAGCTTCATTTTTTTTTATGCTAAGGCAGCACTAAGGTTGCTTTTCTGCCGAGCCATATTTACAAATTGGCACAATGCTTGTATTACGCCATTTTGCAACCCCTTGCACCACATTGTGCCCGCATCAGGCATAATGTATGCAAAGGGGGTGCTCCAGCACAGGGAGGCTAAAAACAAAACAGCACAGTGAAATTTACATTTTACTGCGCCATTGTTTCCATCATTTTTAATGTCTATTCAAAGCAGGCATTAAAGGGATGCACCCATTATATTCAATGTGCCTCCCTGTGCTTTGCTGCACCCACCATCAACATGTTTGATGCTAGTGCAGCAAAAGACCACAATACCGTCAAAATGTTTGATGCTGTTGTGCTATTGACCATAAGGTGCAACCATGGTGTTGTTATGTGCCGGTTGGGGAGTTCAAGAAAAGTGGTGCATCATTTATGATGCACCACTTTCTTGTAAATATGCCCCAAAGTATTTAACTAGTGCCGAGAAGATTATTTCTGTCAAGAAAGAATTTTGGAGAAGGAAGTTGTTACACTGGCACTAGTTAGTCAGTGCCAGTCACTTAAGTTTACATATAAAGGAAAGATGTCACACCACAGAGCACAGAAGCAGCCTACATTTTGGAGAGCAAGATAGACGATGTCAATCATTGAGAAACACCAGGAGGAAGAGGAAGAGAATGTATATATTCCATTATGGGGATGCAATTTTGTAACTGAAGAAAGCATGTTGAAATCAGCTAAAAGCTCAAGAAAACGTCTTAGCCTCGGAATTTGAAGAGAAATTCTCTGGACTTAGTGGTGTCAGTGCAATCCAGAGGAGAATATTTAACTGTGCATGATCAGTAGGCCAGGAATGAAGCAACAAAAATTGCAAGGTTTGGTTCCATGAATTAATATTGATCAGATTTTGGATGAGTAAACTATAGCTAATGTCACTGATTAACATTATTCAAACCCCTAACATTCAGATATATACTTATCATGCCCTTCTTGATTGGAATGCCCCAAATGAGTATTTGTTTAAATGAGGGCAGCCGCCCACACTTCTTTTAAATGCTTTAGGCCCTAATGCGTCTGACTACCAACTGGTCCCTCAGATTTTAATATAATGTGTTTCATGACAACAAAACATAAAGAAATGGTTCTGTTTATGAAATTCTCAAACTACTAAAGAACAATTTCTTTCATATTTCAATATGCTATATTCATGGCCAGAATACTACATGTAGACATATTATCAGCAAATATTAGGCATCAAGGGGCACATTTATCCTTTTTGATGCAAAACTGCACATCAAAAGGTTTAGCACCGGCTTCCGCCATTTCTAAGCGCCAGCCGGGCACCATATTTATGGAATGGCACAAGCGGGTGCAAAGAGTGGGCTAGTGTAAAAAAAAAACAAATGACTTTAGCTGGGTAGCGGTATGGGAGAAGGGGGTTTCGCACCAAAAAGTGACGTTAGGCTGGTTAGAGGCAAAAAAAATGCCTCTAACCAGCCTAGTGTCAGTTCCTAACAAAAAACCATCCATACCACATTACTTCTGTCTTAGAAAAAATAGGAGTCATGCCATCACCCCAATGGCCAGCACCAGGGACCAGTGTCCCCTGGGCATGGCCATTGCACCTTGTGCCATGGAGGGGGCCCCAAGTTGGGCCCCGATGGCACTTTAATTTAAAAACAAAAAAATACCTATACGTCCCCTGCTTGCCTTGGAAGGAGTCCCTCATCCTCTGGTGTGGGTGGGGATGTTCCTGGGGCTTGAGGAGGGCACCTGTGGATCCATTCCATGGTGTTTAACCATGGAAATGGGTCCACAGGTCTCCTAACGCCTGGTTTGACCCAGGCATTAAATAATGGTGCAAAGTTTAGCCCCTCTTCCCACCCATGCATCATTTTAGCATGAAGGATAAATATGGGGCTATGGGGTTAGCACCATTTTTTAGATGGGAACTCCTACCTTGCATCTTATTGATGCAAGGTAGGTTCACACATCTAAAAAATGGTGCAAACCCAATATTTTGAAGTTAGATGTGTCAAAATATAAATATGGGGTAGTTTTGCTCCAAATTTGTGTAAAACAAATGATGCAATTTCGGTGCAAATGGAGTATAAATATGCCCACAAGTTACATAAAACTTAAGGAGGACCACCACAACACCCACGTGAGCCTAACACAGTAGATTAAGCATTTTAAGGAACAGCTTTAAGAATAACACCTCTCAATCCTTAAGAAGCACCACAATGAAAGAAATTCAAAGTAAAGGAGACTAAAGCATAACAAGCATCTTGAGACCTTCACGGGTGAGTAGCTGTGCTTTACAAATACTGATTGATTGATTGATTGATTGACAATTGAAAAAGTGAAAATGTTCAAAAGGAACATAAAACTTAGTTCCTCTATTTTTACTGTCTCACCCCAAAGACAAACAAACAAATGCGCCCCAACCTAGATAAAGGGCCAATTTTGGCCCAATAATCATTAAAAAACAAACATTTTTACTATAAGGTGGATTAATGGACGTCCCATAACAGAGAGGAAATGCCCTCCAGATCTCAGAAATTGATGAACGTGAAAAAAACAATTTTCAGCTACCACAAACCCCCATTCTCATTTCTCAAGAACAGAAAACCAGACGTCTGCTACCATGGCAAATATTAATAAACCACATGAAATAACCGTTGTGCAAAATGTGGAGCCTCCCCACACCCCCAACTTCCTTGATAGCAAATAATTGTATTACAAGATGTAAATCGCACAAGTATTGGTGATGCCAATAGGTCTGGCTTTAAAGGAATGTTGTATGATAATGTGAATCATTACAAGTAAATAGCATGGCAATGAATACGTATTTGTGGGGAAGCAAAGAACTGTAGAATAATATTGGTGTAGGTTAGAAACGTTAGGTGACAGTTGCACTGTCAAGCCAGACCTAAACATCCATGTAGGTTAATGACTGCCCTCCTTCCATCTGTGCTGCTGCTAGAGAAAGACAAACTTAATAAATGATTTAGTTATCTAAGACACTTTTACATTTTTACAATATCAATTGTACCCTTGAAAGTTCAACCTCTGGCTCCTGGATAAATAAAAGGATCACAGCTACAGTGGAGGGCAAGCACTTTTTTGCAGAAGCACACATCTTCTGCCCAAGCAAAACATGTACTCCTGGCTCCCTGCATTGGGGTGGAGCCAAAGCCCCTCTTTAGTGATGCTCTTAATTGTTCAGTGTCAGCTGCACAGTCAAGCCAGACCATGAAAAGGAAAAAGATATACCCTATGGCCCTCATTATGACATTGGTGGTAAATCCCACTTACGGCCATGACAACTTACTGCGGCGGCGGCAGATATCCGTTCACCATATTATGACACACACACAACAATCCATCACTATACAGCCAAAGACACAAATCCACCACACCAAAGGTCAGTGATAAACTGGCAGTATCAAAACCCACCCCGTTACGCCAACCGAACTACGCCCACCACATTGTGACCCACGAATCACCATGGCGGACATTCAATGGCGGTAAACCATTGGTGGTACATACTGCTGCGTTCAAAATACACACATACATTCAAAACAACATTACATTGGTCAATTTAAATACCACACACCTGACACCCATACACACACCACACCCACACACCCACACCACCACAAAACACACACACACACTACCCACAATGAATACAAACCATTGGCATGAGACAGACACCAGGAATATAGACAAAACCAGAACCACACACCACCTACACCTATACACCACCCACGCACACCACATCACACGCCCCAACACATCACCCTACACACCCTCACCTACACAACTCACACAACACCCATCACACCACAAAGACACCCCAGATTCTCAGATGAGGAGCTAAGGGTCAAGGTGGAGGAAATCATCAGGGCAGAGCCACAGCTATTTGGAGCACAGGTGCTGCAGATATCCATTGCTAGGAAGATGGAGCTATGGTGGAAGATCGTGGAAAGGGTCAACGCCATGGGACAGCACCGCGGAATAAGGGACGACATCAGGAAGAGGTGGAACGACCTATGGGGGAAGGTACATTCCATAGCAGCAAGACACCAACAGTCCAGAGGAATGGCGGTGGACCGCCACCTCCTCCCCAAAAACTAACAACATGGGAGGAGCAAGTCTTGGCAATCATGCATCCTGAGGGCCTGGCCAGAGTAGCAGGAGGACTGGACTCTGGTAAGTCAACTCTCTACTACTACTATCACCCCCCAACCTGCATGCCATCACATACCCCACCCTCACTCCCATCACTCCACCACCTTCCACACACCCCACCATCACATCTCAGTCATTCCAATGCAAAGCCCTGCATGCCATACCAATGCAAGGACACCACTCAAAGACCGGCATGGACATCTATCATTAAAGCATGCACACTAGGGAGAACTAATCATCCCACCATACACCAACGTACACAAGTGAAAGCTGCCAGGGCAAATAACAACAAAGAGGGTAACCCACTGATGCACAATATGTCACACATAGAAACAATAACACTGCACTTACATCCCCAAAAGTATCCCAGCCAATGTCAGCGGCGAAGAGGTGCCAGCACTATCCAGTCGCCCAACTGAAGAGGCCCATAGTGATGACAGCAACTCTGGTCACCTGGATCTGGATGACCAACCTGGCCCATCAGGGACCTCTGGACAGTCGGTTACCCAGGCACAGTCACACACCACCACAGAGTCCCCCCCATCTGGAAACACCACCACAGCACCCACCCAGCGTACCCATACCTCTGTCCCCAGGACACATCAATCAGAAGTGTGTCCACCACTACAGGGACCCCAGGGCACACCTCATACCCAAGACAATCAGGAACCTGGAGTCAGTGGGCACTGAGGCACAGGACAACAGGGGAACAGGGAGGAGTGCTGTGTGCCAGGGGGAGAACAGGCCCAGGGAACTGACTCTCCAGGAGGCACTTGCAGAGATCCTGGGAGCCTACCAACATTCCCAGGATACGCTGGGACAGATCCTGGACAACGTGCAGGAGAACAAGCGGCTGCAGGAGGGACACTACCAGGGGATCAGGGAGGACTTGCAGGCCATCAACACCACCCTGGTCTCCATAGCAGGGGTGCTGGCAGACATGGCTAACATTATGAGGGAGGCAGTGACACAACAGTAGGCCCCTGCCACTAGCCAGACATCTGACCTGCCTTCCACCTCCGCTGCCGCTAGTGGACAGGCAGCCCGCCACAGGACCAATAGGCCACCAGCACCCCTCCCTCTGCAGAAGGTGAACCACGCCGCAAATGCTCCCTGTGATCCAGGCAGAAGCCAGAGACTATTGCCAAAACCCCTGCCAGGAAATGAGACTCTCCTGATTGTCACCCTTGTGTCCCACTCTGTCACCCTGTCCACCTTGAACTGCCATTGCTCCCCTTCCTACGTCCCCTTGGAAAACGCACCTGTGCACCAAATAGACTGGAACAATACCCTGGACTTTCCTCAATAATCACCCCATCCCAATGCACTTGCCCCTCTTCTTCTTAGCACTTCAATAAACACCCTTGGAAAAAATACAAGTATGGAGTATGTCAAAGTTTTTAAGTATGTATTTGTTTAACCAGGTTCAAACATTGCAATTGAACTGTACAGTAATCTTCACATAGGAAAGACCTGTAGTTGGCTGCAGTGTTCACACCAGGAGTGATAGTGGGGCACCAATATCTGCATAATAAGTTGCCAAAGGGTACAGTGAGTGGGCTTTGAAGTGGGAAATAACAGCATGCCAGTGCCAAAGATAATCCAAATAATGACAATGAAATGTGAAGTAACACTGTCTTACCTGTGTGTCATTGGAAGTATTGTACTGCAGTTCTGTTGTCCTCATCCTCTGCCTCCTCATCCTCACTGTCCACAGGGTCCACTGCTGCCACACGGCCATCTCCAGCCTCCTCCTCCTCAAGAAGAGGCACATGGCGTCTCAAGGCAAGGTTGTGCAACATGCAGCATACCACGATTATCTGGCAGACCTTCTTGGGTGAGTAGCCCAGGGATCCTCCAGTTAGATGGAGGCACCTGAACCTGGCCTTCAGGAGGCCAAAGGTACATTTGATTATCCTTGTTCGCCCATGTGCCTCATTGTAAAGTTCTTCTGCCCTTGTCCTTGCATTCCTCACAGGGAACAGCAGCCATGATAGGTTTGGGTAACCAGAGTCACCTGCACACTAACCCTTAGGGACAACCCCATACCCAGACACCTGCTCACAGTGTGTGGAGACCTTTGGATCACCTATTAGCCACACCCGGTGCCTCTGGAGTTGGCCCATCACATATGGGATGCTGCTATTCCTCAAGATAAAGGCATCATGCACAGAGCCAGGATATTTGGCATTCAGATGGGAGATGTACTAGTCCGCCAAACACACCAGCTACACATTCATAGAGTGATAGCTTTTTCTATTCCTGAACACTTGTTCATTTCTCCGGGGGGGACAAATGCCACATGTGTACCATCAATGGCACCAATGATGTTGGGGATATGACCCAGGGCATAAAAGTCAGCTTTCACTGTGGCCAAATCCTCCACCTGGGGGAACACGATGCAGCTGCGCATGTGTTTCAGCAGGGCAGACAACACTCTGGTCAACACGTTGGAGAACATTGGCTGAGACATCCCTGATGCCATGGCCACTGTTGTTTGGAATGAACCACTTGCCAGGAAATGGAACACTGACAGGACCTGCACTAGAGGGGGATACCTGTGGGCTGGCGGAGAGCTGACATCAGGTCTGGCTCCAATGGGGCACACAGTTCTTGGATGGTGGCCTGATCAAGTCTGTATGTAATGATAATGTGTCTGTACTCCATTGTCACAAGGTCCACCAGGGGTCTGTACGCCAGATGATGCCGCCATCTCATATTCAGCCTCAGCAGTTGAAGTCTATGGAAGAGAACGGTGAGCAGAGGGTCATATTCCCACATCTATTGAACTAATGATGATTTTTTTACTTTACAGAAACAAAATGTGAACCCGACAACAGTTGCCGGGCCAATGTCTGCTGTGACGCAGTTAGGTGCCATGCCCTGTGCCCCCCTGAAACTGCGGATGCCTGACCTGTCAGGAGGGACAAGTGGAAATGAGGTAATTGCGCTGGCGTTGTGCGTCATTGCGGTAGGCGGTCGATGACCGCCGCACAATTTCACATTGGTTATCAGTGGGCCCTATGGGTTCTAGGAGCCAAAGGTGATGTACGGCGGCAGAGACGGTACGCACCGCATCGGACGTCACTGACATTTTCTATCTAGCCACTCACTTGCCACCTGACCTTCAACAGGAGAGGACCTACACTGCAAGTGCTGCTGTGACCTGTGTCTGGAACTGACCATGGCTCATGTGTCTGGGAAAAGGGCCCCTGCCTTCACTGTGGAGGAGTTGGAGAAACTGGTGGATGGGGTCCTACCCCAGTACATGTTACTCTACGGTCCTCCAGACAAACAGGTGAGTACACTATGAGCATGATACGTGGGCCATGAAAGTATGGAGTGCTGTGTATGTAAGCCACATGTGGGGGGGCAGAGGCATCCTGGCCAGAGTGCAGCATGTAAGGTGAACAATGTATGTGCATCAGGGAATGGGAAGGATCTGGTGGGCCATGAGTTTGACGGTCCGGACGGTTGACTAATTCCCTTTTCCGCTGTCTTTTCCCTTTAAGTCAGCACCCACCAGAAGAAGGGTATTTGGCGTGCCATTGCCAAGGAGGTGCGGACCCTGGGGGTCTTTGGCAGGCGGAGCACCCACTGCCGCAAGAGGTGGGAGGACCTGCGCCGCTGGGCAAAGAAGACAGCAGAGGCCCAGCTGGGGCTGGCCTCCCAACGAGGAAGGGGTGCCCGTCGCACCATGAACCCCCTGATGTTCCGCATCCTGGCGGTGGCCTATCCGGAGTTGGATGGGTGCTTGAAGGCATCACAGCAGCCACTTGGGCTGCTGACTTTGACTTTGACTCCTGACTTTGCACGTTGAGAGGTACCTGGGTGGGGGATGTGGGCTATGGGTGCCCATAGCCAGGGCGAAGATGGCAGGGTAGGACCCTTGTTGGGCAGACTCTGAAGCACTCCTGCCCCAATAGTGTTAGTGGGCTTCTACTACTGGGCAGGGTCCTGTGGGTTTCTGGTGAGCAGCTGATGGCGTTAGGCATTCTACCTCATGGGCTGGTGACTTACTTAGTAACTGGTTGGGCATGGCCTATGCAGAAAAATGTAGATTTCTGAAACATCTTTTTTCTAAATGTGGATATGCTAAAAACCTGGCATGGACCCGGCTCTCCAGGACCGACTTTGCAGAACCCTGGCCTAGTGCATAGAGCAGCTCCCTGTGTGTTGGGTTCGCCAACTGTAGTGGTGTTGCTGACATTGACCAAGTGTATCCTCTATCTCTTCCACCTCCTTTTTGCTTTGACACCCTGTCCTTATGTGCATTAGCGTCGTCTGGCGGAGGAGCAGAGGAACCAGCGACTGAGGGAGCTGCATCTCACATGGGCCTGGAGGCCGAATCCTCCGATGGTGAGGACACCAGTGGGACGGAGGGCGAGGGGAGCACCACGACGGAGACAGAAGGGGAGACCACAGACAGCGACTCCTCCTCCAATGGATGCTCCCTGGCGGTGGTGGACATCTCTGTGCCTGCCCCAACAACAGGTACAGCCGCCACCCCCCCACCAGCACCGCCCTCCCAGCAGCCCCTCAGGGTGTTTCCCATGCCCCCTCACCCAGGAGGGTGGGCATCTCCTCCGCCCCAGGCACCTCAGGCCCTGCCCCAGTCAGCCCTGCTACCCTCAGTGAGGAGGCTATTGACCTCCTGAGATCCCTCACAGTTGGGCAGTCAACCATTCTGAATGTCATCTAGGATGTCGAGACGCATTTGCAACAAACAAATGCGTACCTGAAGGGCATTCACTCTGGCGTGGCGGCCCAACAGAGAGCATTTCAGGCTCTGACCACCGCACTGATTGCAGCCATTGTCCCTGTGTCTAGCTTCCCCCCTCCAACTTCCTCTCCCCAGTCCCAATCCCCTCAACCCCAGCCTTTCCCAAGCACACCTTCAGACCAGAATTCACCCAAATCAACACACAGAAGTGGTTCAGGCAAACACAAGCACCACACATCATCCCCCAGGTACTCACACAAGCACCATACCCATGCAGACACACCGACATCCACTGCCTCCACTGTATCCCCTTCCTCATTGTCGTCCACCTCCCTCCCAGTAGCGTCTCCACTCACACATGCATGCACTACATCCTCATCCACTACCTCCAGCAAGGAAACATCCTTTTTCCGACTTTTTTTTCCCGAAAGTCGTGGTTAACGAAAGCGCAACAACGCTTTTTTTAACCACGACTCCGGTTTTTTGTGCCTTAACTACGTATATTCTGAACAACGAACATGCGTGGTTAAGGTACAAAGAAGGGAGTTGTCGAAGGTAAGTGGTGGGTTTAGGTTTTGGGGAGGGGGTGGGGGGTCAGGGGGTTTTAGGTTTTGGGGTGGGGTTGGGGTTGGGGCGTTTTTGGTTTTGGGGAGTGGGTGGGGGGTCAGGGGGTTTTAGGTTGTAGGGTGGGGTTGGGGGGGTGGGGCGGTTTTGGTTTTGGGGAGTGGGTGGGGGGTTAGGGGGTTTTAGGTTTTGGGGTGGGGTTGGGGGGGTGGGGCGTTTTTGGTTTTGTGGAGTGGGTGGGGGGTTAGGGGGTTTTAGGTTTTGGGGTGGGGTTGGGGGGGTGGGGCGTTTTTGGTTTTGGGGAGTGGGTGGGGGGTTTTAGGTTTTAGGGTGGGGTTGGGGGGGTGGGGCGTTTTTGGTTTTGGGGAGTGGGTGGGGGGTCAGGGGGTTTTAGGTTTTGGGGTGGAGTTGGGTCATTTTTGGTTTTGGGGAGGGGGTGGGGGGTCAGGGGGTTTTAGGTTTGGGGGTGGGGTTGGGGGGTGGGGCGTTTTTGGTTTTGGGGAGTGGGTGGGGGGTTTTAGGTTTTAGGGTGGGGTTGGGGGGGTGGGGCGTTTTTGGTTTTGGGGAGTGGGTGGGGGGTCAGGGGGTTTTAGGTTTTGGGGTAGGGTTGGGGGGGTGGGGCATTTTTGGTTTTGGGGAGGGGGTGGGGGGTTTTAGGTTTTGGGGTGGGGTTGGGGGGGTGGGGCGTTTTTGGTTTTGGGGAGTGGGTGGGGGGTTAGGGGGTTTTAGGTTTTGGGGTGGGGTTGGGGGGTGGGGCATTTTTGGTTTTGGGGAGGGGGTGGGGGGTTTTAGGTTTTGGGGTGGGGTTGGGGGGGTGGGGCGTTTTTGGTTTTGGGGAGTGGGTGGGGGTTAGGGGGTTTTAGGTTTTGGGGTGGGGTTGGGGGGGTGGGGCGTTTTTGGTTTTGGGGAGGGGGTGGGGGTCAGGGGGTTTTAGGTTTTGGGGTGGGGTTGGGGGGTGGGGCGTTTTTGGTTTTGGGGAGTGGGTGGGGGTCAGGGGGTTTTAGGTTTTGGGGTGGGGCTGGGGGGGTGGGGTGAGGGATGTAGGCTGAATGGTGCCTATTGCTAATGCTTTTATCAGGAATGCCTTTACAACGAAATATAGTTGTTAAGGCATTCGTGGTAAAATCATTAGTAGTAGCAACGAGGTCGGTGTTCCGACCTCGTTGTTAAGGCAGTAGTTGTTTTTTAAGTCGTTGTTTTGTCGTACAATCCCTCCAGCACGCCCATCACTACTCACCCCTCACTGGCAGTCACCACCCTCACCTCCATTCACACGTCCCCTGTGTCCTCTCCCATTGTGTCTGTGACCCCTCCTCCCAAAGTACACAAACGCAAGCAAAAACAGCCATTCACCTCACAACAGCATCCGCACATGCACCTTCACCCAAACTCAGCAGACAGACACCTCCTACCACTCCTTCCTCTTACTCCACTCACAAACCCTCTCCCTCTTCTTGCCCCAGTGTGTCTAAAAAGCTTTTCCTGGCAAACATTGACCTGTTCCCTACCCCTCCCCCGTCCTTCCCCTCGGGCCAGGGTGTCCAGAACCCAGGCCAGCACCTCAGCCACCAAGTCGGCGTCCGCTGTGGTACCTGCAACTCCCACAGGCTCAAAGGGGGCACCCGTCAGGCCAGCCAGTGTGCCACCAACCCCTGCAAAGGACCAAACCATTCCGCCATCTGCCAAGGTGAAGAATGGGACAACATGCAGCAAGGAGCACGAGCAAGGCCTCCTCCAAAACTCCAGCTGCCAGAGCCAAGGTCACAACAGCATCTGCCAAGGTGAGGAAGGGGCAGAAAACCCAAGGTAAGGCACTTCAACCATCAGAGGGTGCAGGTAAAGGCATGATGCCCACCAGCAGAACCGCCATCCCAGTCACCTGCACCATGGGCAGGACCGACAGCAGCCCCACCGCAGGCACCGCTGCAAGCACCACCACATGCACCACCACCTGCACCGCCGCTGCCACCACTACTGTCAGCAGCAGCATCCCCAGTGGGCAGCCGTCCGAGGCTGCAGGAGAAGGGCTGGGTCCTATCTCCATCACTGGCAGCACCGGCACCTGCACCACGGCCAGCACCACCAGCAGCCCAGTCGCAAGCACCGCCGCAAGCACCACCACCTGCACCACTGACAGTAGGACCGCTACCAGCACCAGCAGCCCCAGTGGGCGGCCGTCCGAGGCTGCAGGAGATGGGCTGGAGCCTCCCACCACCACTGGCCGCAGCCCCACCACCACCGGCACTACCAACAGCTTGCAGCCTTAGGCGCCACAGGATGGAGTCTAGCCCTGCCTCCATGGACTATCATGCAACCTGGTCCCCTGCAAATCTCGTGCCTCAGATGAGGGAATGTTAACTGTCACAACCCAAGTGCTGTATCACTCGGCACAAGGCCCCCCTCCAGAACCAGTGGAGAAAGGCATCCACTCACCCTATCCTTGGCAGGATGAAGCACACTGGGCACCATGCCCCCTCCAGAACCAGTGGAAGGAGCCATCCACTTGAGAGACTGTGGCCTTGCACTCCCTCGGACCAAGCAGTGGGCAAACCACTCACTTGAGAGATTGTGGCTTTGCACTCCCCAGGACCAAGCAGTGGGCAGACCAACCACTTGAGAGACTGTGGCTTTGCACTCCCCAGGACCAAGCAGTGGGCAAACCACCCACTTGAGAGACTGTGGCCTTGCACTTCCCAGGACATCGCTGTGGGCACGGAGCCCCCTCGAGGAGCGATGGCATTATTCCATCTTCCGGCTGAGGTGCCCCCCCTTCCCTGTCCCCCTGAGGTGTCTGTGTGTTTTGGACCTGATACCCCTGCAGTGTTCTCTCCATATTGAGGCAGAAGTCAAGTGTGGGCTTGGCCCATGATTTTTGGCCCAGTGACCCACAGACATTTGGAAAGGACAATGTACGGCCTTATGTACATATTGTATATTTTTGTAAATACTGGTTTTATAATTGTTACGTATATCTGCCTATTTCTAATATATCAATGATTTAACTCTATTCCTTTTGTCCTTGCGTTCTTCCAGGGGGTTGCGGGGTGTAAATGTAATGATGCTGCATGTGTTTGTGTGTGTGGTGTTGTGGGTGGGGGTGTTGCGTGTGTGTGTCGCTCTTTTTTTCCTCCTCCCCTCCCCTCCCCTATGTACTAGGTGCAGTACTCACCATGGTCGCCGCCGCCGCCTTTGGTATTCCTGGTAGATGAGGAGGTAGACCAGCATGGGCAGGACCTGTAACTCGGGCTCCATGGCATCCTGGTTCTTCGTTGAGTGTCGCGAGGTGAGTGGTTTCCCTTCCAAACACTGTTTCCACCTTGCTTTTGATGGCGTTGCTACCACCCCGAAAAAGCTGGCGGATTGTGATGAGGTGGGCAGTACATTGTCTTCTGCCTGTCTGTTGGCGGTGACTGCTGTGGTGTTTGTTGCTACCGACATGGCGGTCAGAGTGTTAAAGTGGCTGTCTGTGTTGGCGGTTTCCGCTGTGGTCGTGATCCCATTTTATTTACCGCCGGCCTGTTGGAAGGATTTACTGCCGCTTTAACACCAACCGCCAGGGTTGTAATGAGGGTCTATGTCTTTATATATCTATTTATTTATTACTCTAGTCCTACTGTACTGGAGAAAAAAAAAAAAAAAAATACAATTAAATCTATAAATAAAATTCAAACATAAATAATTAAATTAGCATAAATAAATAAATAAATGAAAGATAATATAAATGTTACTCTCTCGTAAGCTTTATTCTGTCTCCCCATCACCCTATGTCTCTATCAATCTATCCTCCATACCCACTCTGACTCATCCCAAATCCATTCTACTTTGATATCCAAAATAACACTCCCCATGCTCTTCCCTGCTCTACTGAATCTAGCTCACCCCAAACTTCAGTTTACTACTATGATCTCCCAAAGAACCCTACTAAATTCTCCCTCATTTATCTCACCTTTGATTCATCCAAAACCCCTTCTGCTACTATGATCTCCCTAAACACTTTCCACAGACTCATCAATCCTCCATCTCTCCTTTACTCACCCAAAGCCTCATCCTATTACTGTAAATTCCTAATTAACACTTCTGGATTCTTCCCTCCTCTATCCCTCCATTACTCTAGTCAATCCAATTAACAAACTCACATATATTGTGCTCAACTTAACTCATACTAATACTAAATACTGTACTCATATTTCCTTATACTAATCCGCCACTAATTCCTCTTGGGTTCCGGAGTAGCATGCTACTCGCCGAAAAGCGATTTGACGTCTCGTCAGGGGTAGTAAGCACTATATAAATACAATTACAATTACCATTACAATCTTATAGCACTCGGCAACCGGAGTAGCAGCACTTGAAGAGTTCATCAGAAGAGGAGCATCCTGCACAGAAGAAAGAATCAATAGCTTGGAAATTTTTCAGAATACCATCAGGAGAGAAGAAAGTGATAGCCAAACAGGTGCAATGAACTCTGCGTGACTGCATTCTATCAAATTGTACTTACAAAAAATACTCTCATGGTATGAGTTTGGTATTAAAACATCTAAAGACAATTCATCGACGTCACCTGGCAAGTGCAAAGAGGAAGATTGATTCACAGCAGCCTTCAATTTCAGGTTTGACCCAGGTAGCATCTGGAAATGTTCTACCATCCTCTGCTTCAGCTCAGATACCGGCGAGAGTTCCTGATTTGGGAATAATCAGAACATTCTGCACAATGTGCAACAAAGTCCTGACTGCTGGAGAACAGTCCATTCCTGCTATTCTTGAGGCTACAAGAACTCACACATGTTAATTTTTCAAAGTGTTTTCAAGACTTGTTGCACAAGTTCTGTGCATTCTGTTTTTACAATTTATTGTTTACTGTTGCCGTTTTTAGAAACATAAGAAAAAAACCTAAAACCCCCAATTTTTTTCAAAAACACAATAAATCCCCAAAAACTAAAAACTAAAAAAATACAGGTTCTCGTTAGATCCACCTTTTCTGGTTGAAAGACAGACAAAAGTTATGTTACATGTTTGTTTCTGAATGTGTGAATGTCTTTTTCCGTATGACTGTATATATTTTAGTTTGACTGGCTGTTTTGTTCTTTGTATGGCTGTATTAGTGTTTGTGTGGGTGTTAAAGTATGTTTGTCAGCAGCTGTATAGGTGTGTCAGTGGTTGTATCTGTGTCTGTGCCTGCATGTG
Organism: Pleurodeles waltl; assembly: GCF_031143425.1. Taxonomy (NCBI): domain Eukaryota; kingdom Metazoa; phylum Chordata; class Amphibia; order Caudata; family Salamandridae; genus Pleurodeles; species Pleurodeles waltl. The sequence goes on from NC_090437.1 coordinate 322,330,717, forward strand.
TCAGTGCTTGTATCGGTGTGTGCCTAGGTGTGTCAGTGGCAGTATCAGTATGTTTCTGGGTGTGTTAGTGGCTGTATCAGTGTATGTCATTGGATGTGCCAGTGGCTGTATCAGTGTGTGTCTGGGTTTGTCAGTGGCCGAATCAGTGTATGTCAATGTCTGTATCAGTGTGTGCCTGGATGTGTCGGTGACTGTATTGGTGTGTCCCTGGGTGTGTGAGTGGCTGTATCAGTGTGTGTCAGGGTGTTCAGTGGCTGTTTCAGTTTATGACTGGTTATGTCAGTTGCTATTTTGGTGCTTGGCTATGTGTCTCAGTGGCTGGATCGGTGTGTGTCTGAGTGTGTCATTGCCTGTATCAATGTGTATGCCTGGGTGTGTTAGTGTCTGTATCAGTGTGTTTGCCTGGGTGTGTTAGTGACTGTATCAGTGTGTGTCTGGGTGTGCCAGTGGTTCTATAGGAGTGTGCCTGGCTGTGTCAGTGGCTGTATCAGTGTGTGGCTAGGTGTGTCAGTGAGTGTTCGGTATGTGCGTGGGTTGTCGTAGCCTATATCAGTGTGTGCCTGGGTGTGTCACAGGCTTTATTGATGTGTGGCTGGATGTGTTAGTGGCTGTATTGGTATGTGCTTGGGTGCCTACCCTGAGAATGTAATGTTATAGAACAACAGTGAAAGAACTAAGTGCATTACTTCAATAAATGGTGCCATTGATCTGTATAACAAGAAAATAAAAACACAAATATGAGTTAGGATTACATTTTTTTAAATTACACAGTAGTGATATAATTTCAACAATGCATAACTTCATAATTTAAACAATATATTACACATTTCTTATGCTTTGTTACATTAAATGTAAGCATTTCAGTTTCCCTTTTTCACTGTTCTCAAGTTCTATACTAATAAACCATTGTTAGAAATGGGGTTTGAAGTTGGTAGTAGCTTGCACCCTTTCCAAGTAGGAACCCTCATGATAGTCAGGGTAAGGGAACCACACAGCTAAGATAACACCTGCTCACCCCCTTGGTAGCTTGGCACAAGCAGCTAGGCATGTCTCAGAGGCAATGTGTAAAGTATTTGTACACGCACACAGTAACACAGTGAAAACACCACAAAAGTATTCCACATCAGTTTAGCAAAATAGCCCATATTTATCTGAGTAAAACTGCCAAAACGACAAAAATCCAACATCCACAAGTGAAGATATGAATTTTCAGTGATTAAAGCTTAGAAACACTATAGTTCCAACGGGGGCTAGCCAATCGGGAAGGAGTGTGGGCCAGTCACAGAGTTGCTCGGACCCTGGGTAGAGTACCTTGTAAAACTATGAGGAAGCAGAAAAGTTGCACATCGGTTCTTACTGCTATCGGGGAGGTGAGATGTAATTTCCTTACTGCTTGGCAGTGGAGATGAGGCATTGGTTCATTGCAGTTGCAGGGGAGGCGATGCTACAGCAGTGCTGAGTCGTCGGTTCCTTACAACAAGGCAGGGTTGATGAATCCAGCAGGTCAAGATTCGAGGCATCATCTTTGCGGTGTTGTGATCACATCATGTGGACACAGGTGCTGCGGTGGAGTCAGTGTCATCGATGTCAGTGACACCGCACTCACGCTATGGCGAGACTTCAGAGGTGCTGTAGATCCATTGAGCCTGTGTTGTAGGTCACGGTTATTGTACTCAGCAGGGACCACGGCTCCAGTGCAGCATGGAGACGGAGAGTGGTGTCAGTTCCGAAGTCACTCTGGAGACAATGTGCTCAGTTTCTTCTTGGGTGCACCATAGCTCACTTCCAAGGGCCCAGGAACTTGATTTGGCACCACTTGGCAAGTCAAGACTCTCAGCAAGAGCACCCATGTGCTGGTAGGTGAAGTCTTTGATGGCCTTGAGACTTCTTAACAGGAGGGAAGCTCAGTTGAAGCTCTTGGAGAACCTTGGAAAGCAGGATGTAGAAAACCAAATCCAGTCCTTTCACTCTCAGGGCAGAAGCAGCAGGCCAGCACCAAAAACAATCAGTGTCTTCTTCCTAATAGCTCATCGTAGTTTGGTCTTAGAATCTGTTGCATTCTCAAATGTACAAAGGCAAGCATTTAGTTTGAGACTATGCTCACCTCATTGATGATTAAAAGTTTTAACTTTTTTACTACTCTTGATACTTCATGACAAGCTTCACTAGATAGCTTTTGATACTCCGTTTTGTTGTCATGCTCCACATGCAGCATGACAAGTCAATGTTAAGTAATTCCTTTAATATTGTGTGCAGCTAATCCAGGGGGTGCTGTTACTACACATGACAAAGTACACTCTGTAGTCTTCTGTAGGAACGCAGTGAGAACTTGTATTAGAAAGCCTTTATCAGTGCCAGCTTGACTGCTGACATGCAATCAATCAATCAAACAATCAAACAATAAAACAATTTATAAAGCGCGTCTCACCGGTTAGGGTTTCAAGGCGCTGAGGGAGGGGAGTTAGCGGTCGAAGAGCCATGTCTTGAGGCATTTTCTGAAGGCCAGGAGGTCTTGGGTCTGGCGTAGTTGGGTCTGGAGAAGGGAGTTCCAGGTCTTGGCAGCGAGGTAAGAGAAGGATCTTCCTCCGGTGGTAGAGCGGCGAATACGGGGACAGCGGCGAGGGCGAGGCTGGCAGAGCGGAGCTGGCGGGCAGGGGTGTGGAAGGTGAGTCTGTCGTTGAGATAGGCCAGACCTGTGTTGTGGAGGGCTTTGTGTGCGTGGGTGAGTAGTTTGAAGGTGATCATCCTCGACACGGGTAGCCAGTACAAGAGCCTATACAAGAGTATAGGGTTAAATAATGGGCATGCACACTCTTTTTTGTCATGGAGGAAACTATGCTCAACTCTGTCTTTTATCTCCATATATATTTATTTTTGCTTGTCACTTAGTTGTCCAACTAACTCTTCCAAATCAATAGTTTCCTGTCTTGCTTGTTCCATTGCAGACTCCACCTCATTCATTTCAATAGCAGCTTCATTTTCAATTATTGGCTGACTGAGAGGACCTTGACTTCAAGGAACTGAACTTCGACTGCTTTGTGAACTCTCCTTTGCTATCTCATCAGCAATTGTTTCCGCCTGTTCAATTTCTTCCTTTAACATTTTCAGATAGTTAGGGAATACTAAACACTCAATGCTATCCTTTGCAGCATTGAAAGAGTCTATGTAGCAGTCAAACCTGACAAGTGATTAGGATTCAAATAGGCAAGGTTCAAATAGCTTTTTCAGCAGTCTGACAACTCAGTTTTCTGAGGTTAACTAGACTGCATTTGCTGTGTCTTACCAAACAAACATCACAACCAACTACTGCAAATGTATCTTCATCTATATTTTCTGTTACATATTGTCTATATCTGTAGTTTTAATATAGTTCATAAGGACATACATTTTCAAGATGTGGATTCCTTTTTGGATAGTAAGTATACTACATGTTTGTTTTCACAATGTTGGTACTTTCTGGGTCAAATTATGTAAAGTACTGAATTTCTGAAAAAGATTTCATCACACTCTATTGCATGTGCATGCTCTGCTATACTCATCCAAACAATTCTTCTTTTCTTGACTTTGAGTATAAACCAGCTAAACTCAACTGTCACATCACTCAGAGGGTCCAATTTTCCTGTGTGATAGCATCTTCAAACTAAAGCTGTACATATCTTTCATCTCCATCTTCTTAGATTTTGTTATGTATGAAGTCACATAATCGGCAACAGCTGTGGAGTTGTCTTCCACATTTTCAGAATGACAGGACTGTACTCATTAATATATTTTGAAGCCTCTGTTCTTCTCGGGTTGCATGTGTTTTGGGGTGATTTTCGAGTAAGTGTATGACTCACTGCAGATAAAAAAACTGTTGACTCTTTAACAGTTCTTGGAGATCCAAAATGACATGTTGTGTAAATGTTCCTTTTGCTCTGTATTTCCATTGATAGTGCATTCCACATCAATGTGATTGAAAATGCCGAACTGGCTGTTTTAGGTCTTTTCCCTTGCTGCCTTTTAGGATGCTACATCTAACATACTGTTCTATGAAAGAAAGTACAGACTCCTCTGTGTCTTTTTGAAATTATGTTGCATCTTTTATCCACAGCAACATATGAATATGAGAAGTACCCCCGCTATGTACTCTTTACGCTAAAATAAATCTGCTACTTCTCCAAGAGTTGGATTTCTCTTGTTGCATGTGAAGCAAGGCATGGATTGAAGTCTGTAGTGAAAATACTTACAAATATTTGCAGGATCCAAAGAGCAAAGTTCTCTTGTCCTGGTGTCTTCAAATTTATGCCCTTAATATTAGAGTTAGCTTCTCTCAAAATGTCATGTAAGTCATCCCATGCATATTCTGCACAACTCAAGGTCACAAACCATGTTGCTGCATCTAAATTTCATAGCACACATATCAGCTCAAAATTACTATGATACCAATAATCATTGGTCCCACACTGGCAAGCCATCAAATTGATCAAATTGTACTACAAGTTCTCATCTTTCCCATGTATTTTGTCAACAAAGTCTTTTGCGGACATATTTTATAGATTAACTCCTGTCTTTAGAATATGGTTAACAGAATATGATAGTGCAGACAAATCACTTTCAAAGAGATGGAATATATTCGGAATTCTTTGTCTAAATCTTGGGTCTTCTGAATATAAAGATATTGATTTGTACTCAGCTGCTGGTATTTGAACTAGGCGGTCATCATACTGTCCACCTACTGAAATTGGAAACATCTGTGGAAAACAGCGAGCCTCTAAACATTTCTCCCACACACTCATTGGCACTCTTTTAGTTTGTTTCATCTGATACAGTTCCATGGTATTCCCCAAAATGTCTTTTTAATGGAGTGGATGGATACTGTAGTGCTCATATATTTGTTCCCAACTAGTTTTATCTACTTTTTCAAATTGTCCACTTGTAAGTACACAACTCTAACTTTAAGGCCTTTCTGTAGCTCAGTTGGTGGTAGTTTCACAGTCTTTGGTTCCATGCGAACTGTTGCTTGAAAATGGTGTACAGATTATATCAGTAATCTTCCATAAACATGTAGATTTCGAAGTTCCTCTGGTATTTGAACCAACTCTAACTTATTAGTTATTGCTCTGGCAGGCATTGTGTTTTCCTTGAATTTGTCATAGCAATACTTATACATAACCTGGAGTGCAGACAAATCAAAATGTTCTTCTCAAATAAGTACACTGCAACTTCTAATCACTTATCTCTATTTTCTTGATCAGTTTTCAATAATACATCAACTTTTATAGTTTGGACTTTGTAGTAAGTGAGCTGACAACAAATACAAATATACCTTGGTTTCCCTGTAGAAACTACATTAAACTTTCCTATTTCTTGTGCAAAGTTATCAGTACTAATATCTGTATTCTCTTCTGCTATATCTGAACAACACAACCCCCCACATTGCCTATACTCCTCTTCAGGACTAAAGACACATTATTTGAATATCTCCACAAACATTTTCAACCTGTAATAATGTACCATACAAGAGAGCTTTGTTCATTTCTCATAAAGACAATGCTGGACTTTTTACAAGTAATGTTTTCTAACAAAGTTTTGCATTGTGGAATGATGAATAACCAACATTAAAAAATGATAAAAGGTGCTTGTGCACACTTTCCTAGATAGACATGCCAATGAGTGTCCTTGTAAATGTGTGTATTTCCTGACTTTGCATAGATCTACATATTGCAAGATTGCAATTTTCTGCTTCGCAATCATATCTGGAATTTGGCAAGTTCGTATTACATCAATTGATTCATGCCAAATATTACAAATACTACCACAACCCCATCTATTCACAGTGGCATGTATATGCCTTCCTTGTACCCCTTCAGCTGTCTCATCCACTATTTTTCTAGGAACCATCTCCTCTTTTGGAATGGGAGTACCATCTTTCACTTCATAGCATCAACCAGTTGTTTCAATTGCATGCACCGATGTGTTCTCTTGTAAGTAACTTTCTTCATCGAAGAAAGACTCAGCCCTAGATGAATGCTCCCATTCTCCTTTCAATATATTGTAACAATTACTTTCATTGATGATCCTTTTGTTTTGATTTTTTCTCTCCATAGACAACACTGTTTTATCAAGTGTTCACAGCCTGTTCAGTATCACGGTAAATTGTTTTCGCATCAGGGCAAATGCTTTATCAACCTCACTTTTGATATTATTTGTTTTTGCTTCAATGCTGTCCTTTTTCTCTTACTTTCCCTCATATTTTGTACCAAATTCTGTACTTCTAAACATTCTCACTCATATTTCCTTAAATTATTTTTGGCTTCTTTTCAGACGAGGATTTTTTTATAACCTTTCCTATTTTCGGTATGACTTACTACTTCTCCATTGTCACTTGATTGCAAAGCTGGCTTTTTATTTGATCTTTTTGTATTTTTCTTTATATTGTTATAACAAACTCCTTTTTTCTCTTATCAGCAGCTCTTTGTTTCTGAGTACATTCACCACATCTTGCACTTTTTTACTTTTAGTTTCAAGCTGATAGTAATGCTTCCTCTTTTTCTTCTCTTCTCTATCTTTCTTGGCATTTTAAATCTTCTTTATTAGAACTATCTAAAAAGTAAACTTAAAATACATGTAACTTTATAGTAAATAATACTTCATTGCATAGTGCTAGCAAACAAATATATATAAGTTTATCTCATTTCATAATAGGCTCTCTAATTCTCTACTATAACTTTATCAGTATGTTTATAATTTGCTCTACAGGCAGACGGCTAGGTGTTTTACTGGTCCAATGGTTATCTCAGTAACTGTATCAGAGTCTCTGTGTGTGTCACTGGATACGTAAGTAAGTGTGTACATAACTGGCTGTGTTATTAACTGCATAAGTATGTAAAAAGCTATGTAAGTACCTGTATGAAGTGTCAATTGTCTGTGTTAGTCCATCTTTGGATGTATAACTCTGTTAAGTACTGAATATATTTGTCATACATATATAACTCCTATGTGTGTGTGTGTGTGATCGGATGTGCGATTGCCTCTGTTACTGAGTTTCTAAGTAACTGTTTGGTTGTATAAATAGGCATATGAATGCTTATATGTGTAGCTGGCTCAGTGCATACCTGGAAATATTTGTGTGCAAGTGTCTGTTTTGCTGAATGTCTGAGTATTTGAATGTCTCAATAGGTGTATAACTATGCATATATGTAGGTATCTCTAAATGGCTACAAAAGTTGATTTATAGTTAAATACGTTAATATATGAATGCTTTTATTAGTGCTTTTTTTAATGCATCAGCCAGTTTCTACTTAAATCAGTCGTGGGTACATAAGTGGTTTTCTGTTTATATAACTGGGTATACCAGTCACTGCCTTACTGTGTTTAAGCAAGTGAGTCCCTACATAACTGAATATGTGTCTGTGTAAGAGCCTGTGTAAATGTGTCACTATACATGTACAAATAAGTATTCTGGATCTGTTTGATTACCACACTAATCTGTACACTGTGAGGGACTGTTTTTTATCTCGGGGTTACCTTTTAAATCTTCCACAATCCACTCTACCTTTAATCCTTTCAAGGTCTTTAAATAAATTAACAGTCAGTTGAGTAATAATCAACATCTTTTATTCTGTGCTAACATACTTCTATGGATAAACATGCGCTTTAAAATTATACACTAATTTTTTTCACTTTTATGGGTGGCTCTATGGTGGGTCAATTGTACTATGAGAAGTTGAGTACATAAATCCTGTCTCTGTGTGCCAGTGTATATCTGCATGCATCTGTTACTCTCTGACTGAGGCTACAAATGTCTCTATGGTTTTGTAAATATGTATGTGAGTGGCAGAGGAGATGGGCAACTGCATATATAACTGGGTGTGTGGCTGTGAACATCTCTCTGTAACTGACTGAGTACTGGGTAGGGTACTGGGTACAAGACAATCTTTATATGTATCTGAGAGGATCTAACAATGCCTCTCATACTTTATTTCATCTTATATACACTCAACTTTTTAAATACATATACTTTTTAAATGTACATTCCAATTCACATACCTGTGAACTCTCTGTGCTGTTTTCCAATTTGTATCTCAGTATCAGTTAGAATCTCTTGTCAGTAACAATCTGAAGCCACAAGTACAGGAACAGTATACCACTCTCAGTACAAAGAAACCATTAATGGCAACCTTCTCTACTCTGATTTTAGTGATACCGATATAGTAACCAAATCACAACCTTTCTCTCAAAGTTTGGTTTTCCTGCACCACTTCTGAATGGTCACTCTTTATTAACCCTTTGTAGGATTGCTGTTATGAAGCCCAGTTTGATTGTGGTTTTGAGCAGATTTGCGGATCCGCAGTGACGCTCTGAGTGGCACCCTCATGTAAAATTGTGGCAGATCCGCAAATCCATGTGGGAGACAATAAAAACATGAATTAATCTGCTGCTAAACCATGGTATTTCCAGTCCACTTTATAAAAATTAAAAAATGTTTACACAAACTCTCTATGAGCAATATTTCCCTACCTCTCTGCTTTTCAAATTAACAGTCTAGTCTTTTGTATTCCCTTCCCCCCACGGTCTTTTAGCTCTAATTCCGTGGTTACCATCTTTCGAACATTCTCTGCTAAGACTAAGTTAAAAGTTCACAACACTTTCTCTGAGCAGCATACTAGATTTAAATTCAATTGTAGCAGGTGTGGTTGACTTTTAAGTGTATACCTAAAAGCATAACTTTTTTTTCTTCCTCCAAAGCCAATCACACATGTAGTTACTTTTTCTTAATTTCACGACCACAATTTAGCAACCTGCATATTTACAACATCCAATCAAATATGGTCTTTTTATTTTAGGTAATGTCCTCCATTTTAACCTCCTTTCATTTTAAAACTGTCACATTCAGCTGCAGCCTTCTCCCGTGTGCTACTACTACTTTCCTCCAAAATGGTCAGAGAGAGTGCTAGAAAGAGTTGCATTGGAAGGGACGTAGGTTTACCTAATGTAGACAATACTTTGGTTGGTTAGAGAAGTTTAAAGTGGTATCAATTGTTGCCTTTGGTTGAAAGCACTATGGACTGCCAACATCCAGACCTTGTGATTGTGCACTGTGGTGGAAATGACCTAGGCACAATTACTGGGTTAGGACTGGAAATCCTAATGAAGGATACCTTTGGTAAATTAATTGCATTTTTCCCCACACACTGCCGAATTCTGTCCACAAATAGATAAATCTGGGAAACATGTCAATACAACTGTTTCTGCATTCCTCAGAGACCACAGCAAGGGATCTATCTATCATAACAATTTATGCTTTGATGTGGAGGGAATATATAGAAACGATGCAGTTCATTTCACAGAGAAAGGCAACAAGGTGTTCCTCAACAACTTGAAAGACTGCACCCTGTTTTATGTGTGGTGATCATCTACACATCATAAACACAAAGGGCCTGATTTAGATTTTGGCAGAGGGGAATAATTCATCCAAACATGATGGATATCCCGTCCATAGTATTACAATCCCATTATATCCTATAGAGATCATAATACAATGGACGGGATATCCGTCATATTTATGACGGAGTATTCCATCAACCGACATCTAAATCAGGCCCAAGGTCTCTTTTCAGAGCTAACCCTGTTTCAAAACACTGGTTTCCTTAATTTTCAAATCCTTTTTTTTTCCTAAAGAAATATCCATTAGGATTCAGGGACCTGTTGAAGATTCACAAACCAAAACCACCCATATAATATATAACAACATCACTTATGAATGTGCCAGTGGAAGTGTGAGTCTGTGAGTGGGTATCTGAATGTCTCAGTGGGTCTGTAAGTGAGTGTGTGAGTGTCTGTGTGGGTCTGTAATTGGGTGTATGTGTCTGTGTGGGTCTCTGAGTGGTTGTGTGAATGTCTGAGTGGGTCTGTGAGTCAGTGTGTGAGCATCTCACTGGGTTCATGAGTGGGTGTGTGAGTGTCTGAGTGGGCCTGTGACTGGGTGTGTGAGTATCTCTCTGGGTCTGTGAGTCAGCGTGGGAGAGTCTGAGTTGGTCTGTGACTGGGTGTGTGAGTATTTCACTGGGCCTTTGAGTGAGTATGTGAGTGTGTGTGTGGGTTTGTGAGTGGGAGTGTCTGAATAGGTCTATGAGTAGGTGTATGAGTATCTCACTGGATCTGTGAGTGGGTGTAAGTGAGTGTCTCTGAGTGCCTGTGTGAATGTTTATGTAGGTCTATGAGTGGATATGTGAGTGGGTCTTTTACTGGGCAAGTGAATATCTCACTGGGTTCTTGAGTGGGTGGGGGAGTGAGTGGTTCTGTGAGTGGTTGTGTGAGTGTGTGGGTCTGTGAGTGGGTGTGTGAGTAACTCACTGGGTCTGTGAGTAGGTGTGGGAGTGTCTATGTGGGTCTGGAAGTGGATGTGTGAATGTCTGATTGGGTTTGCAAGAGGGTGTGTGAGTTTCTCATAGGGTCTGTCAGTGGATGTCTGAGTGTCTGATTGGGTTTGTGAGAGGGTGTGTGAGTATCTCACAGGGTCTGTCAGTTGGTGTGTGAGTGTCTGTGTGGGTCTGTGAGTGGGTGTGTGAGTGTCTGAGTAGGTCTATGAATGGGTGTGTATCCTACTGTGTATGTTGTGGTTCTGTGAATGGGTGTGTGAGCATTTGTGTGGGTCTGTGAGTGGGTGTGTGAGTATCCCACTGGGTCTAAGAGTGGGTGTCTGTCCAGGTCTGGGAGTGAGTATACTTTTTTTTTATTTACTGTGAGATTTGCGAATCCATCATGGATTTACATGGGGGCCGCGTTGAGTGCCAGTGGTGGATCGATAAATCCCTGCATGTGGGAAATAAAATGTTTGGGGCTTTTTCTTGCCCACCAGTGGTCCCTACCGGACCCTTGTATTACACCCATGGGGTCAGGGTATCTCTACCCTGATCCCTTCCATTCCATATTCCATTCCACTTGATATTTCTTTCTCTGGTACCATGCCCCGATAAATAGAATGGCAGCCGCAACTTTCCAGTCAAGTTGCAGTCAGCCAATAACGGCATTGCTGGTGGCATGTGGATCCACAGATCCACTACAGTGGATCCGTGATGCATCCGCATCCATAGGTATATATATTTATTTTTCCTTTACTAATTCAAAAACAACTGAAGAGATTAACACCAGATCACAAAAGAGATCTTTCTGGACCAAGATCTAGCTTTCTGCCAAATTTGGTATAATTTCGTTCAGTGTTCAAGTTGTAGTCATTTTCAAAATTCCTATGGGAAACTGCATGGGGCAAACACAATTTACGATTTTGTGAATATTTGTCAAAAGGCGCCAAAGTTATTGACTCAACAAAAATAGCTGTGTCCTTGGGAATTAGGTCTGAACTATTCCGAACTATACCTACTGGCAACTGCCAGTAGATACCATATATATATATATATATATTTATATATATATATATACATATATATATATGTATACACACACTATACTTACTATACATACAACACACACACAAGGTTGAGAAGAATATATGTTTTAGATTTTTTTTTAACACGTCACAAATATCATCAGAAGATATGGGCAATGCTTAGTACTTCAGTGGCAACTGAGCAGGTATACCACACAACCATACCCACACAATGGGCAGCTTCTCACCTCAAACATAGCCTTCATATTTTGAAAGCATATTTGTAAAGCTGTCCACTATGAATAAAGCATACAAGAGTTTAAATGTTTATTAAGGACATCATGCCTAATTAAGTTGGTTGCTGAGCCCAAATAAAACACTGAGATAAAAACAGGCCACCACATTTCAAGAGATCTGAAACAGAAACTTGACTTATGGTACCAGGTAATCATGGAGTCCCTATGAACTAATTGAAGCAGGTGGGCCATCCACCAACAACAAATTCACTCTCTGGCTAGGACACCCATAAGGGAAGACCCAACCCTGGACAGACTTGATTTTCTCCTCTCCTGTTTCTAACAGTGCTGCAGGCCACTTTACATATTCCCTCAGACAGTTAAACAACCAGCAGAAGTAGGCACAGAGAACCCACTCACCCTACTTGCCTCACCAAAAAGTAGGAGGGAAGATATATATGCTACAGATGTATGATATTACTTGATAAGGGTGTCTTTCAAAATATGGTGTGTGGCTCTCCCATCTGCTCAATTGGTGGAGTCCTCATTTCTACTTTTTTGATAAAGGACTGTTAGAGAGCAAACATTATTAATAAAAATTGAGGGCCCCATCGTGAGTTTCCCAGATGGAAAACTTCATCCACCAAACTCCTGACAGGGTGGCTGGCGCCTATGTGGTGACCTCCCCACAAGGGCTATTATGGCTTTCCTGCTAGGTCAGCGGACAGAAACCTAAGTTTCCACCCACTGGCCTAGCGGGAAACAGGCTACAACATTGTCTCAGGCTCATGATCGAGCTGGCAGCAACGCTGTAGCCTGCTAGGTGCACCAGCACCATCATAATGTTCATTGCGATGGTGCTGGCCAGGTGAGCCCCTGCACTGCCCATGCCAAGTGCATGGGCAGTGCAGGTTACCCCCTGTGGCCCACTGCACCTGTTTCCCACCAGCCTTTTCATGGTGGTGTTACCGTCATGAAACCACTGGCAGAGAACGAGGTCGTAATCCCCACGGCAGTTCTGCTTGCTGCACTGCCCTGGCGGATTAGGATCTCTGGTACCGCCAGACCGCCGGGATCCAAGATCCTGGCCGAGCTGGCGGTCCGACCGTTAGGGTTGTAATGTGGTGGTCAGACTGCGGCAATGCTGGAGGTTCAGATCGCAAGTGTGGCGGTCTATAGATGGCCACACTCGTAATGAGGCCCAGAGTAACTAAACCAAAATGATTCATGTGTAGTAAAAGGCCTAAATAGAGAAATGTGTGTTCGAAAAATAGAACATGTATGTTTAAATGTGTTTGACATGGTGTCTGCCACCTGGCTGTCTATGTAAATTAATAAATGACTCTGAAATGTATTTTGACCAATAATAACTATGTGTACTGACAAAAAGATGATAATTATAAATGAGCAAAACTAATGGTTTGAAATTATTGTTAGAAATGTTTTATTCTTCATGTCTTAGCAATAGTGTTTTAGTATCTTTGCAGAAGCACAATGTGCAAATGTTATGTTGACTTTACTGAAATGCTTTTACAAACATTAGGGAATATTTAAGAGCCCTTAACACCACTGGAGCATCACTTTTAGTGACGATTCAGTGGTGCTATGCCCTGCGACATAATTACAATGTGGCGTTAAAAGCCACTTTTTGTGGCTTACCGTCACCTTGTATTATGGCCTTTTCACACACAGCCTTTTGCGTGGACGTGGCATGCAATGGGTGTTGCTGTGGGCGTACCACAGCAATACCCATTGCATTTTGAGGCTGCCTCAGATCTACGAGATTTTGTAAACCTAAGGCAGCACCAAAATCTAACTGCACCCCAGGGGTAGCGTTAGCAAGGTGCAACAAGGAGGAATACTTTTATTCCTCCTCATTTTGTGCTTTTTCTATATGTGCTGCATTTTGCAGCACACATAGAAAGAGCTAAATGACCAACAAGATTGTCTGTGTATGGGAAGGTGTCCTTTTCTGCACATAAACAATTATTTCAAAATGACGCTTTGGCACTTCTGTGTGTGCTTCATTGAGCAGCACACACGGAAGTGTCAAATTGCCATTAGTGATTGTTTATGTGCAGGAAGGGACTCCTTCTCACACATAAACAATCAAACCCCTCAACACAGACATCCTTACATGATGGTGCAATGTTGCCTGTGTTTGCGCTAGGCAGCTCAATTTAGCGCCAGCGCAGGGGACAACACAGGGGTGAGCCGTATTCATTTAAATACGGCACATCCTTGCATTGTGAAAATAACAGAGTGCGGCGCTGCCAATTTTGGTGCAGTTTCGCGCTCCGTCATTTTCTTTAAAATATGGTCCATTGTTTATTAAAGCTCATAAGTGTTGTGTTCTTTGTTCCTGTTTTTGTAAAGTTATATTTTTGAGGAAATTTCTGTCTAGAGAGGAGCGTGAACATGAGCCTATCTTGGAAAAAGAACGAAGAAAGACACATCAGTAGCCCAGATGAAATTAAGTTGGATGCATACTTATCACACCTCATAGTCCTATCCAATAGAAGCCTAGCTAGTGATTTTTGGGGCTTTCTTTTAGCACGTTTTAAATGATGTGAGTCAGTTTCTGTTTAGCTTTTTGTGCAGTCAGATTCCATTTAGATTATGCTTAGTTAAGTTCTTCTCTTGTTTAACAGATCAGTTACATTAGGCCCAACATTACTGAAGTGTTTTCCCTCTTCATGTTGCTGACCGCTGAAGATCTGCTGTTCCTGTGCTCAGCTGATGAAGTCTCTGCTAGCTGCTGTCTTATTTAGGAGAGGTATAACCAATGTGCATTTGCTTTTCTTTTGCAGGTATTCAGGTTGGTTTTTCCCTTTAGAAATTCAACCACATATTTTTGTTAGCTCCATAGTTAGATGTTTTTTCCAAATTCATTTTTGTCTTATTTTTAATTTTTGCATGTGACAAAGCCCAGCCCACAAATGCTTTTCAAATTAGAGTTGTGTAGCTAGGATGTCTGACCCAATATTTGATTAAATGTTTACAAATTGATCGTGATTGATTCAACTGCACAACTAATGAATTCTGTTGATAGTTTCCAAATAATTCTGTTGTTACTCTGCATATAAGATTGAGATTCTTCAGACGCTTTGTTGTTGCCTGTGTTGTTTCTTTATTGCTATCATTTGATTTTGTGCATCATTTATGTGACCTTAGCATTGTTATTATGAGGGCAATAAATGTTTAAACTTTACTAAATTGGTGTGGTGATTCATGACCCCATAGATCATGGTAGGTATAAATTACTGACTCATTATTGCATAATATTATTGATGGTAGCTGTTAATTCACATTGTTTGATTTTATGATTTCATTACTCCTGTCTGAGTTAAAAGATTTGAGTCGATCTCTGAGGGTAGTAGATGTCACTGCCCTATTATGTGTCACCTTAGCCTAATATTTGGAGGTCATACGCCCACAGGACTGTCTACCATACTGAGAGATCAAATGCATTTCAGTGGATCATTTTACCATATGAGTGTCCACAACAGTGAAAGAAGCAATTTGGTAAAACTGAAAAGTCAGGAGGACAAAATGTCTTGGGGGATGGCTGCCATTATTGTTTGTTTTGTAAAAACACATGGCTGAAGTGGGAGGCTTTTTATTCAAAATAAAAAACAATGATCCTGATGTGCAGGGAGTTTTCTCTGTGCACACAGAGACCATTGATGATGTTCCCTGCCTGGGTCTTCGATTTCAGGCACAGCAGTCGAGGGCTGGAAAAGTTTGCTTTGAGCGAGCCACCCTAAATAGGGGAAGACTTTTGATGTTGTAAAAGTGGGGCTCTGTAGCAGTGGGTGACCTGCAATGACTGAATGCTAACAGGGCCAGTGAAGTTTTTACTGGCAGTCAAACAGCAGTTCCACAACCTCTCTTCCTCTATGGTGTGAAAAACTGCAGTGTGCCAAATCCTAACTACCCACTTAAGTGTCCTGATAAAACACGATGCTGTGGTGGACCCACATAACCAACTCAGACTGTGGTATTCCTCAAACATTTCCCTGTGGGGGGACTTGGGCCCGTATTTATACTTTTTTAGCGCCGTATTTGCGTCGTTTTTTGACGCAAAAACGGCAAAAACTTGCAAAATACCATTGTATTTTGTAGGTTTGCACCGTTTTGCGTCAAAAAGCGGCGCAAATATGGCGCTAAAAAATGTATAAATACGGGCCTTGATCTCTTTGGGGAGGAATGGGTTATAGGCCACAATCTCAGGTACAAGGAGTCTGAAGTGAGACTCATTGCTCCATGCAGCCGAATAGGCAGGGCATGGTCTTATATAGCTATCTCTTGTAATGTGAATGCCTCTCTGTCTCGTTCAGAATTGTCAAATATCTACCTTTAACTTTCAGTCCTCCTGCCTCTTTTTCATTCTGATTGTGTTCATGTATTATCTTTTTACAATCAGATCACCATTAAGGATACAAATAACTTTGCTACATTTTTACCATGCATTCGAGTTTTTCCGACTGTCATTTATTAAATGTAAATGTCTATTTAAATCCATTTAATCTCTGACATTAATGTCAACTAAGAAATTCTCCAGGTATTTATATGCACAACAAATACTTTTAGTAGGAATATTTTGGTATTTATGATTGTTTTGCCCCAAAATATGGTCTAAGTTATTTGTACACAATATAAATACCCTTTTTGTAAACGTCAATGAATTTGGGCCCGATTATTATGCCAAATAAAAGAAGAACAGATGTGGTTTGCTTATGTGTTCTAATTTAGGTGGAATAACTTAGATAGGAAACTAAGCATGAGTTTAGGACTGGCCATTCATGTGGCACTAAGCTTTATTTTTCACATCTTTTCCACTCCTGCTTTCTTTCAGGCTGACTCTTAATCTTGGTCATACTGTGTCTGTCTCTCACGACTCGAACATGAAGGCCCCATTGTGGGATGAGGTGTCTTTTGCACCAGATGAAATCTGAAATTGCAGGGGTGCTCCAGCGCCAAGAAATCCTAGCTCTTATCTCAGACCAAATGAGTGGATCTCGTACCTTAGGCCGATGGACCGACCCCACATTGATTATATGGAGGATGTCAATGGTGCATGTCATAATCATCACAATAAACATCAATAAACAAGAAATAGAGAATGTCAATAGTGCATGTCATAATCATCACAATAAACATCAATAAACAAGAAATTGGCAATATGATTTCACTACTATGTCCACACCAGTTTATTAAGAAGATTTGTAAAATTTATTTCCCTATATTAACGGTCATGAAAATAACTCTCAAACACAAATGGTACACATAAAGAATCATTAATGGCTGATAAGAACACCTTCTATATCTGAGTTTAGCAAGTAAACAAATTAATTCAAGAGTTATAACACAACTTCTTAGCATCAAAATATGCGACAGCGAGATAATATACATTTAAGCAATAGATCAAAGAACGTTAATGTATCATGAGCATGTAATGATAAACTCCCTCACTAACCACTAATTAGCATTAACATGTTGGGCTTCATGTGAAAGTTTTAGAAACACAAATTTAGAAGAACATACTAACTCGGGTTATAACAAAAATAATGTCATTATGCAGCAATTAATTCATGAGTTGCAGCTGGTACCTGTAAAACAAAAGACACATATAACAGTACACAATCTATACATTACCCATTAGGTCTATAAATAACAACGGGTTTTACTTCAGCAGGGGCACACCATCAGTAGGAATGATCTATAAATCCCTCAATTCTACATGTCTAGAAAACTCCCCATTAATTCTAACTCTGGAAATATCACTGGAAAGACTCTGGAAAATCTTGTAAGGTCTGCCAGTAGCTCTCTCTCTCTCTGAACCCACAGAATAAGTTAAAGAACATTATCTTAATCTGTACAAAGCTCACAATTGGTCAGGACATGGGGTGTTGAACATTCAGCCAATAAAACTATTGTTAGATAACTAAAATTAATTGACGATATCAACTAAACACAAATATAACAATTTATTCTTCTCTTCCATCTCGTCTGTGGCTCCATTGTTCCAACTCATCAGAACTCGTCAGAATCTCAGGTTCAGAAGGAAACGTCTAACATTGTTGCATCTACTCCCATCCTCGAGGAATAAACTACACAATAGTGATATTTTCTAAACAATAGGACAGTCAAACTCTGGCAATGACCTAATAAATCTGACCTTGTAAGGCATCACACAAAACTCCTGTAGGAGAAGCTATTCACACGTCTATAAACTATTAAACACACTCTCTTTTGAGTAAGCATTGAGAAATGAGAAGCAACTGCAAAGTTAGCTAAAGTTAGCCTAAGTTGAAAACAAAATGGATTATGGTGGCCATTTACAAAAGTCATCCGTTTTGTTAGCAATCATTAGATAAATCACTCATTAGTTCATCAAGATCAATACAACATTAATCATAAATTTAATCAGTAAAATCTCTGCTCCTGAAATTCCTCCTCTGATGACTAATTATGTCATCACACAAATCCCAAATAAATTTATTTATTTCCTTTTCAAATTTTTTAATCTTGTTTCTTTCACCTTTTCATAAAATCTATCCATTTGAACATCAAACCTTTTCTGATTCTTTTCAAACCTTTCAATTTTCATCCATTTGAATATTTTATATGATCCCCAAATTCCAAATAAACAAAACACAATTATTGAAAATCATTTAACTATTTTAATATAATCCCTTTTCCCAAGTTGCCAAACCAATTTTCCACAGTTGCAATTCCCTTGCCCGCTTTCTCTCAGATAGTAGTTTCGGTTAGTTCCGTTAAATCTTCTTTGTAATTTGTTACATTAGTAATCAAACCTCTAATTTTCTCAGAGTTATCCGGTATATATGTACAACAGTGATTCAAACCAAGTAACTTACAAACTCCGCCCTCTTTTGCCAAAAGAATGTCTAACGCAAGGTGGTTCTGAAGAGCCATAGCTCTTGTAGCAGCTAATTCAATATCTAGGAGTATGATAGCTCCAGAATAACTCGACTACATGTTAGCCACTATTGTAAATAACTTCTGTATCTTGATTGAATTCAGAACTACTCGCACTGAGGGAATTATAGCTCCAGAAATGTCTCCCACAATGCTAGAAACTGATTCTCGCTTGCGTCTCGTTTGAATTTTTGTCAATTTAGGAAATTTATGCAAGTCTTCCAGTTGGTATATTTTTGGAAAGACTATGCCCAAATAACATGTGCCATACCATCCTCTAGGAAGACGGTAATAAGCATTTCTTCCACAAATATAGTAAACACCAGGCACTGGTGGGTCCTATCTATTCATTATAAAATCCCATTTACTCCGAAACATAAACACGTCTACATTCACTTATGCTCACAAACACTCTATCACTACTACTCTGTGGCCTACATATACAAAGCTTTCCCACATGCTCAGCATCCAGTGTTAATTTTCCTTGTTTAGTAATTTCAATTTAAGCATAATCAATCTCAGGTCTACGACTAATCATTCCCTTATTTATCTTAGCCTTTGTTTCTCTTCTCCTATCTTCTGTGTTATCTAAAAATGTCTTCTCTACAGGTCTTAGTAAACAGGTTAGATTGTTTCTATGTGCAAAAGCAGTACCAAAGGTTAATGTAGGGTCAAAGAAATATCTTATAATGACTATGTTATTATCCTTGGCTATTTTATTAAAATAACCAATGACAGGTACAAACGAAAACACAACATCAAAGTTGGAAAATAAATATTGGATATACTCTTGGTTATAGAAACGCGTTGGTAAATGACTGCAACTTATAGCATACGTTACAGGTAGACTATTATAAGTAATTCCTTCTTCCACCGAAGTTGGAATCTGCATACAGACATAACAATCTTTTGCGTCCATCACTTCAACATACTCACGCAATTAGCAATAGAAAACATTAGAAAAAAGCTCTTTCTCTTCATGTGAATATTTGACATCTATTTTAAACTTATGTTTTGTTAGTGATGAAGTAGTAGTCTCTAAAGAATTGTTAATCTCCACAATATGGTTGGCTCCGCTCAGCTCATAAAGAATCACACCCACAAATAACAATAAGCATATTAACGCACTTCCTACCGCCAAACCAATACCTACACATTTGCAACAACTAATTCTACTGTTTTGATTACTGAAGTTTCTCATGGTCTTTGAAGAATAAGGAAAAATAAAACAAAAAAACAAAAAAAATTCAAAACTTTTCACAAATTTGCAGCAAACATCAAATTCCCTCCTTATTTTTTTATTCCAAATGTTCATTCACTCAGGACAGTTTCCTTGTCAAATCCGGTATAGCAGCATGTCAAAATCAGTATCAATGTAAAAAATCAGCTATCAATGTCTCTTTTAGGCACGCCTTTTCAAGTCTTCTTTTTATTTCAGCTCTTCTAACCATGCACTCTTGTTCTTCACGTGCCAAAATGAGAATTTAGAACGTCTCTATCAAAACAATAACTCAAAATTATTCTTGCCATTCATTAGTATTTATATATTCCCATTCTGGCCCAGATTATCTTTTGCTTGCAACCCTCTTCCTTTTTTGTCTTTTACTACTTTCACCTTCTTCTCCACTAGTATTTTCTCCTTCATTCAGTTCTTTCTCCTCCTGAATTGGCGGAACTACATTTATCTTCTCTCCTTTTGAACTTTCCTCTGGCCAATTATCACCTCTAAGTGGCTTTCTTGTCAGCAACTTTTTCAAAATTGGATTTGAACTCAAACTCAAATTTGAACTCTTTTCTTAAGACGTTCACACAACTGGTTCAGGAAGAATCAAATCCATTTGGGCGGGATCTGTCTTGATTCCTTTTCCAATGCGGTCAGTCACCTGTTCAGTTTGGTATGTCAAACCACCTGCTGCCGAGGACACCCTCCTCTGAGCAGATTTTCTCCTGTAAGGTTGTCTCTGATCACTCTCTTCTGAGGACACCCCCTTCTGATCAGAATTTCTCTCAACCGGTATTTCTCTTTGCCCTTGTACCGATTTTCCCACTACTCCACTTGTAGAGGATACGCTTTCCTCCAAGCTTCTCTCTTTTTCATTGGTCATAGGAGTAGGTACATCTCGAACATTCTCAGGAATTTTCTCCAGTTCCTCTCTTTCTTGTTCTTGACCTGGAATGCTGTTAGCTGTTGGTTATCTCAACAGCTCTTCTTCTTGTTCTGTTGGATTATTCAGCTTCCTCGTATGGCTGGCATGCACCCGGTCTGGCAAACCTCCACACTTCACAGCTGTCGTTGTTACGAGAATAATTAGATAGGGCCCCTTCCACCGTGGTTCCAAACAGGACTTCCTCACGTGCTTTTTTATGATGACCCAATCACCAGCTCTCATGTTGTGACCTTGACCTTAAGATTGTTGAACTGTTGTGGCTTCCACCTGATGAGAGAGAGATCGGACCACATAAGCCAAACCTTTGCAATAATCTAACACTATGGTATCTGTAATATTTACAAGTGCATTTGCAGGTATTGCTGGCAATCTCATTGGTCTCCTCATCAGTATCTTGTGAGGAGACAAGCCAGAATTCTTATCAGGAGTACTTCTCACTGACATTAGAATCAAAGTCAAAGCATCCGGCCATTTCAAATTTGTTGATGCACACACCTTTGCCAGTCGGGACTTTAGAGTTCCATTCATCTGCTCTACAAGTCGTGAAGCTTCTGGGTGGTAACTACAACGTAGTTTCTGCTGAATGTTTACAGCTGAAAATATAGCTTTATCACATCAATGTTGAAGTGACTTCCTCTATCTGCTTCAAAAGATACCAGGAAACTGAAACATGGAATCAACTCTCTAAGAAGTAACTAAGGGCCAGATGTAGGTAGGTATCCTTTTGCGAGTTGCAAATTGCGAGTCCCAGCGACTCGCAATTTGCAACTCGCAAAAGGAAATGCAGAAAGGTGTCTCAGACACCTTCTGCGACTCGCTATGGGGTCGCAAAGACCCACCTCATAAATATTTATGAGGTGGGTCGCAGTTTGCGACCCCATAGCGAGTCTAGGCACTCACGGGGATGGTGGCCTGCTGGAGACAGCAGACCACCATGACCGTGACTGCTTTTAAATAAAGCAGTGTTTTTTTTCTCTTTGCAGCCCGTTTTCTTTAAAGGAAAACGAGCTGCAAAAAGAAAAAATACAGAAACCTTTTTGTTTCGGGTTTTTTCAGAGTAGGCAGTGGTCCTATGGACCACTGCCTGCTCTGAAAAAATATTTTTGTTTGCATTCACAAAGGGGAGGGGTCCCATGGGGACCCCTTCCCGTTTGCGAATGAGCTACCATCCACTTCAAGTGGATGGTAACTGCGAGTTGATTTGCGACCGCTTTCGCGGTCACAAATCAACTCTACATTGCGATGTGGTCGCAAATAGGAAGGGAACACCCCTTCCTATTTGCGAGTCGAAATCCCATTTTGCGAGTCGGTACTGACTCGCAAAATGGGATTCTGCATTACGTAAGGGCTTTTGCGCCTCGCAAAAGGCGTTTTTTGCCGTTTGCGAGGCACAAAAGCCTTCCTACATCTGGCCCTTAGCTACTGTAAGGCTATCATTTCTCCTTGTAGGGTAAGCTTCAATCGAGCGACTAAAAATGCACACAATCACCAACACATATCTCAAACCAGCACACGCATGCATCTCTATAAAATCCATTTGCATCCTGCTGAATGGACCTCCTGCCATGCCTATGTGTCCCATGTTGACCACTGTTCCTTTACCAACATTCATCTTCTGGGAAACAATGCATCTATGGCAAACTAATTTGGCAGCTTGTCTAAATTTTGGATTGAACCAAGACTGTTTAAAACTCCTAATCATTCTCCCTATGTGTGCTTGACTATGCTAGCATCTGGCCATCTGAGTCTACAAACTGTTTGGCTGCGCTACCTTTCCTTCCACTGTCACCCAAATGTCATCTTCCCTTTGTATACAATTTTGTTTGACCTAATCTCTGTGCTCTTCTTCCGGAACATTGTTTTGTAAGGCTTTCAACTTTTCCAAAGTTTCAACAATTTTCATTGTAAAATTTGTATAGACTTCATCATTTTCAGGCATCAATTCCCACTTTCCCTTGAAAGAGATACCATTTAAGGCAAGAATTTAGCAACCTGATCTGCATAAGCATTTCCCAAAGTCACGTAATCCTGTCCTCTTTGATGTGCACTCCATTTAACCACAGCAATTTTCTCAGGTTTCTGACCAGCTTGTAACAATCCATGTATTCTCTCACCATTTCATTCAAGTGAACCAGACTAAGTTAGAAAACCTCTCTGTGACCAAATCTGTCCAAAATCATGCACAATATCGAATCCATACTGACTATCTGTGTAGATTGTTACTTTCATCTGATCTGAAATTTGGCATGCTCTAGTAAGAGCCACCAGGTCTGCTATCTGAGCAGAAAACACTCCTCGAAGCCAGAAGCTTCCAATATGCCAGTAACTGTACATACTGCATATCCTGCGCTCAGTGTACCCACGTTATTTCTCAAGCAGGAACCATCAACAAAGATAATTCGATCATTGTCTTCTAGGCAGGTGTCTCTGATATCTGCCCTTGGTTTTGTGCATAATTCTGTAACCTCCAAACAAATCTTGTTCAGTGTCATCCATTTTATCTGAATCAATTCTTTCAACTGGAAATAAAGTTTCTGGGTTAAGCACTGTACATTTCTTAATTGTTAATTGGGTGCTCCTAGAATCCCTGTCTCATACCGTGTCAGTCTTGCATTGGTCAAGTATTGCGTCTTTGATTGTGTCAACAGAATTTCTATTGAATGAGGTACTATTACTTTCAGAGGATAACCCATCACAATATTCTCTCTCTGGGTTATACTCTTCTCCACTACTGCAATTGCTTGCAAGCATCCTGGTAAGGCTGCTGCAACTGGATCCAAAGTAGCTGAAAAATATGCTACTGGTCGATCGACACCACCATGTGTCTGTGTCAAAACAGAAAAGGAACATCCATCTAGTTCATGACAAAACAACAGAAAACTTTTTGTGTAATCAGGCATACCTAAAGCTGGAGCTTGGCACAAATTCTCTTTCAACTCAGAAAATGCTTTCATATAGTCTTCATCCATTATTATAGGATCTGAAACATCCTTATGTGTCAGCTTTTGTAAAGGTCTTGAAATAGCTGAAAAATTTGGTATCCACTGTCGACAATATCCTACCATTCCCAGAAACATCCTCATCTCCTTCTGAGTACTGGGTACTTTCATTTGCACAATTGTCGCTACTCCTTCCCTTGAGATTCTCCTGGACCCTTTCTCTATCAAATGACCCAAATATTTCACCTCTCTCGGACAATATTACAATTTTGCTGGTGACACCTTGTGACCATTGTCTCCCAGAAAATTCAACAATGCAATTGTATCCTCCCTGCATCCCTCTTTTGTATTTGATGCAATCAATAAAACATCTACGTACTGCACCAATGTCGATTGGTAGTGCATTACCAAGGACTCCAGGTTCTTTTTCAAAATTTTATTGAAAATCGATGGTGACTCTGAAAAACCCTGAGGAATTCTACACCAACAGTAGACTCTTGCAGGAATTTGAAACAAAAGAGATATCTACTGTCCTCATGAAGAGGCACAGAGAAAAATGCTTGGCATAAATCTACCACAGTAAACCATTCAGCATCACAAGGAATCTGAAACATAATCACAGCTGGATTTGGCACAACTGGACAACATTCAACCACAAAATCATTTATTTTCCTCAAATCCTGCACAAGACGAATCTTCCCACTTGATTTTCTCAAAGCCATTATTGGTGAATTACACAGACTACTCATCACTTTTTTCAGAACTCCTTGTTCCAAAAACTGCTCTATCAAAGATTTTATTCCTTCGATTGCATCATTTGTCATCGGGTATTGTGCAGTCTGTGGAAATACCACATTCTCTTTTACTGCCACTTTGACTCCTTAACCTCCCTTGATGAAACCAATGTCCTTCCCTGAAAGATCCCAAACTTTCAACTTAACTCTTTCCTGCAAATCAACTGGAAGATCTTTCATTTAAAAAATTTGAAAAAAGTTAATCAAATCAACCGAGTTATACTCCTCATTTTCTGGTTCATCGAAATTAATCAGAGGAAACTCTCTGGACACTTGTTCATAGTTAGCAGTAAACACTGAGGGGGTCATTACGACCCCGGCGGTCAGAGATAATTTGACGGTAAGTACTGCCAACAGGTGGCCCGGCGGCCGTCACTGTTCCGCCTGCGGGATTATGACCCCGCCTACCGCCATGGTTTTTGTGGCTTTCTTAACGCCACGAAAACCATGGCGGTAGGCACTATCGGTGACAGGGAATTCCTTCCCTGTCACTGATAGGAGTCTCTCCCGTCCCTCTCCAGTTAGCCTGCCCCACCCCCCACCTCTCCAAAGCCCCCTTCCCCCCTCTACATTTACGCCCCCTTCACACACATACACACACCCATTCCCACATGCATCCACACATGCATACATCCATTCACATAACACAACATACATGCCCTCACACCTCAATACATGCACATACGCATTCAACACGCAACTCACACCCACATCCACGCTCACACAAACATTCACACACACCCCCCACACACACACAACACTCCCAACCCCCCTTCCCTGTCGGAGACCCGACTTACCTGTGTTCAGTGGGTCGTCCAGCAGGAGATGGGGCGCAGCTGTCATCAGCAGCACCTGCCAGCAGAAC
Source organism: Pleurodeles waltl (assembly GCF_031143425.1). NCBI lineage: Eukaryota > Metazoa > Chordata > Amphibia > Caudata > Salamandridae > Pleurodeles > Pleurodeles waltl. The sequence continues at coordinate 322,356,032 of NC_090437.1, forward strand.
ACCGCCAGGCCGTATTATGGGTCATAATACAGCTGGCGGTGGTCTACTGGCGTGGAGCTGCTGATGGCAACAGCGCCACCTTACCGCCATCTGCTGGCATGGCCACAAAAATGGCAGAAATCCGGCTGTGGTCAATAAACGGTGGATGGCTGATAGCTGTGGCGACGGTCTTTTGACGTCTGTCGCTGCGCCGGTAGGCGGTTTTTACCGCCAGTGTCAAAATGAGGGCCTGAATCTTCTTCATCACTGTTTGTCTCAATCTCAATTCCCTGAATTGAACAGTTAATTGATCAATTTGTTTTACATAACAAATCTCTTCCCAGTAGTGACACTGGACTAGAGTCAGAAACAACAAATCTGTGTAAACCTTTAAATTAACAACTTTAACAATAACTGGTTCAGTAAGAGCATTAGTCAAGTGCTTGTTCGCAACTCCTGCGATCTGAACTGTCTTCTCTGATAAAGGTAAGTCTGGAACCTCTACAGATCTTACTGTTAAGCATGTAGCTCCTGTGTCAACCAGACAACTAACTCCATGACTATGTACTTTACCCTTTACATAAGGACCTTTCTGATCCACTTCAAATGATGCTGCCATCATATACTCCTTCTCATCTGAACTATCCAATGGCCATTCATCAATTATTTCATTCTCACTGTGTAAAGGAAATGGATCAACTGTTTTTTTCACTTTTGTTTAATCTCTGATTTGTGACCACCAGCAAAAGCATCCCCTGTTGTTGATCCATTGGACCCTGTGTCATTTGAATTTGTCTCGCCATGTGAATTTGCTGTACAGGCACCATCTGCATCTACACTTGTGGCTGCAATTGTTGTACTTGTGGCATTTGTACTTGTTGTACCTGTGGTTGTACATGTTGCATCTGTTGCATCGGCTGCAAAGGTTGGAAACCCTGCAAAGTATTTACATTATTCTGGAAATTCTGATTTTGAACTCTCACTCTAGGTCCTTTCATGCTCTGATAAGAATTGGCACCATTGGTCTGTTGCACGACACCACCTTGATTCAACAACGGACACTGTCTCTTCCAATGTCCAATTACCCCACAATTATGAGAAGGTAACACTCTTCTTCTTTGCTGCTCATCCTGCATCATCACTGAATTCAAATCCACATTCCTATTGACAACCGGAAGCATCATTCCACCTCAACCTGTCCCTCTGCCTTAACTCTGAAACATGCCATTTCCTTGCAACTGCGGCTGGGAATGTCCCTGCATTCCTGTCTGTGAAGCCTTGATCTGCATCACCATTGCTTTTTCCTTCAACTTTTTCTGCTGCATTTCAATCTCATTACTACAGTATTTTTCATACTGCAACACCTCATCAATCGGTTTGGCTTGCCAACCGATCAAATGATTCTTAATCATCTGGCTATTCCCTGATCTCAATCCTTCACCTAAACAAAAACACAAAATGATACATGTCCTGGTTCTCGATTGTCTCTGTACAACTGAAATGCTTAAAAGCCATCAACAACCTTTCATAATATGCATGAATTGATTCTTTCACTTCCTGTGCTGTTCTATCTATGCGTTGCCACTCAATATTTTTCGGTGAAACTTTTGTTTTCAGAAACTCAACTTTATAATAATATTTCATTACTTCTGGCGACGGTGCACCTGTTTTCAAATCTCTTTGCGGCTCTCTTGTCGGCCAATCCACACTCCTTTTGCACTCAATTCACAAATCTGCTGGAACAACAATATCAAAGAGAGTATTCAGGTCCTCCTCAGACATTTCACAAGCTTACATACCTATCTGTCTGCTGATAGCATTCTACTGGCTTCTCTCAACCTTGGGTAATCATTTGTAAAACTTAAGATATCACTCTTACACCAGGGTACATGAACAAAATTCCCTCCTGGTGTTTCTCTCATCGGTAACATCTTCACCGATTCTCTTGTCTGTGCCATATTTCCTTTCTTTGACCTTTCCCTTTTCTTGACCCATCTGCCTTTCCATTTGTCTAAGATGTGTTTTCATCCCTGCAGACCTCATGTCTGCAAAATCTTCTTCTTCAAGATTTAACCTATAACTTCTCTACAGGCTTTTCAATTTTATGGGATCAATGTCTTACTCATCTGCTACTTCTTGTAACTGCTGGTGTACCTTTGCTGCTCATCTTGTAATGATCTTACACAAGTATCACAATTGCACTTCAGTATATGACTCAAGTCTGTTCACACCCATTGTCCCTTCAAGAAGCTCATTTCCTTCCATCGACAACCTCACTCTATCAATTGAATCTTCTTCCCTATTCTGCATCTCTATGGTCTTTGGACTACTTAGGTCTTATAACCATTTTGTTATTTCTTGTGTGGATATACACTGAAGTCCACACAAGATTTCGGGCTTCACTGTACTGTACTTGCACATTGCTGTGGAGACAATAATCTCCCTTCCTGATTTCTGCAGGATCTGAGGACCAGAATTCCCAACAGGAGACAAATATAATAAAAAGACCTAAGCCCTCATTTTGACACTGGTGGTAAAAACTGCCTACCGCTGCCGCTACGGCTGCCAAAAGGCCGTCGCCGTGGCTACCAGCCGTCCGCCATATTATGACCACAGCTGGATTTCCACCAGAAGAATGGTGGAAATCTGGCTGTGGCCATGCCGGTGGATGGCGGTAAGGTGGCACTGCTGCCATCAGCAGCGCCACACCTGTAGACTGCCCCCAGCCGTATTATGACCCATAATACAGCCTGGCGGTGCTCTGCTGGTGGGCACTGCTGGTGGCAGCAGCGCCCCATCCCGTCTCCTGCTGAAGGACCCCCTGAATACAAGTAAGTCAGGTCTCTGACAGGGGAGAGGGTTGGGGGGCGAATGTTTGTTTATGTGTGGATGTGATTGTGTGTTGCATGTTGAATGCGTGTGTCCATGTATGGAGGTATGAGTGCATGTATGTTGTGTTAAGTGAATGCGTGTCTGCGTGTATGTATGAAAGTGTGTGAGGATGTTTGTGTGAATGGATGTATGCATGCATGGGTGGATGCTTGTGGGAATGGGTGTGTGTATGCGTGTGAATGTAGAGGGGTGGGGGCGCTTTGGAGAGGTGGGGGTGGGGGAGGCTAACTGGAGAGGGAGTCACACATAGTGCCATCTGCCATGGTTTTTGCAGCATTAAGAAAGCCACGAAAACCATGGTGGTAGGTGGGGTCATAATCCCGCAGGCGGAACGGTGATGGCGGCCAGGCTGGAGATGGATATATCCAGCCCAGCGGCTGTTACCGCTGTGGCGGTCGGAGTGGTAAATTGGCGGGTTGGCTTCAGCCAACCCGCCAATGTCATAATATGGCGGTAAGTACCATCAGCCTGTTGGCAGTACTTACCACCATATTATCGCCGACCACCGGGATCGTAATGACCGGCCTAGTCTCATTCAGGTTTTGTTCTTGCCCTGGAGTCGATTTTTCCAAAACTCCATTCTGAAACTGGACCAAAGAACTCACTCCACTATTATTACTCTGGACACATAGGCCCTCATTACAACCTTGGCGGGCGGCAGAGGCCCCCGCTAAGGTTGAACCGCCAAGCGGCCACCTATGCGACAGCAAACCCACCAGCCGCATTTCGACATCCCCGCTGGGCTGGCGGGGATGTCGGCCGTAACATTACAGCCGGCTCCTAATGGAGCCGGCGTTGTTGCGCCCGTGCGACGGGTGCAGCTGCACCCGTCGCAAGAGTAGGGTGGTGCTGTGAAGGGGTGCCCCTGCACTGCCCATGCCTGCGACTCCCCTTCCCGTCAGCCTTTCCATGGCGGTCTCTACCGCCATGGACAGGCTGGCGGGAAGGGGAGTCATAATCCCCAGGGCAGCACTGCAAGCAGCGCTGCCCTGGCGGATTATAACCGCCGGGAGAATGATGGTGGAAAACCGCTGGTACCGGCGTTGTGACTGCAACGCTACCGCCGCGGTCAAAATATGGCGAATTGTGCCGCCAGCCTGTTGGTGGTACAATCGCCAATACAACCCTGGTGGTCTTTGACCGCCAGGGTTGTAATGAGGGCCATAGTGGCATTAGCAGACCCATTGTAAAAGGGACTAAAATTGATTCTGGACTAGCAAGAGATCCAGTATTCTGTGTTTGCATTGTTCTCATGCTCTGTACATGAGGAATCTATATTTGAACAGGCTCTTTCTGAATTAAACTCAGCCCTTGATGTCCTGGAGACAACACTAAATTAGTAGTCGTCCTTATGATCGGAACTTCTGGATAAGTCTCAGGAATATTTATCTCCAACTGCTGTCCATTGTTCAATGAATCATTCAGACTACTCTGCATCTGAACCTGTTCACTGTTCAGGATATCCTGTGACAACCCCGAAGTGGATGGTGCAGTAGGGCTCATTTTACCAATCCCACTTCCACTAGTTCCACTCTCACCCGTTCTACTCTCACTGGTTCCTTGACCTCCTGGAGCTGTATATAGTGGTGGATAAGTTCGCAAAATCTCAGAAACTAATTCATTCTCATCCGATTCATCATCAAAATTAAACATAACTCTTTTTAGGTCTTTTAATTTTTGTTCTTTATTTGCTAAAGAACTCTTTTTCTTTTTCTTTTCAGCCTTAGACTCGTCCTCATCACCTATTGTTCTTGCAGGACATAATCTAATTCCCTGTAGGGTAGCTAGTCTCCACTCGTTCTGCTCCTCATCCCATGTAGCTTCTGCTAGTGTCTTTACTACTCTCCTCATTCTCTTCTCAAATTTCAATGCTTGTTGCTGTTTAGCTACTAGCTCCCAAATCGCTAAAGCTTCATACTGAGCTGGTCTCAGAGGAGGTTTTAAACTGTACATTTTCTGCCTCAGATTCTCCAAAATCCTCAAATTAAATGTACCATTTTCTAGAAAAGCCAAGCAACCTTCTTTCTTTGTGATCTTAACCCAATGTTTCAACCAGAGGCACACTCCTGTACCCCTCTCCTCAATTACTGGCGGACACATTTCTCCCTCTCTTACCAGAATATACTCAGTATCTCTAAAGGCACTTCTTAAAGCTTTGAGAAACTTCATTTTCAACAAAATCTATTTAAAAAAAATTTAATCAAGAAATGATCCAGAAAATGTATTTCAAACAAACAAAACAACGAAATCTGTTAAAAAATAACCAATCAGAAAGAGCGATTACAATCCCACAATCCTCGTTGACGCTCCCGCCTTCCAATCACATGCCACAAATGTCAGACTGACAGACAAATCAGTGCGCAACCCTTCTCACTAACCAACCTATCCCAGCGCGGCACAACTTGCGTCACACTAATACACACGCACACCCTCTCAGCACGACCACTGAGACGCTGACAAAGTCTTTCGGCTTGACTTTCACACAACTAACACACCAAACCAATGGTTCGCGAGCAAAACTTCAAACCAAAAATAAGAAAACAAATTTGTCTATTTACTACAGCTAGGGTAACACAATCACTTCAGGAAGCTTCCAAATTTCACCTTCTGCTTTCGCATCTACAGTTACTCTTTTTCACAATTCCCCACATTCGTAAGCATAATTCGACCTGCAAATTTCACTTCTCAACTGGTCAAGTGGATTATTGTTCTAGTGCACTTAGTACTCACCAAATCCCTGTTATAATTTCAACCGCCCAAATTTCTCACAAACTCGATTTACCAACCACACCGGATAGGTCTACTAAATAGACAAATTACAACATATATCAAGTGTCTCTCCACACTTGTACCAAGTGTCTCACTACACATGTCAATATACTCCAGAGTCTTAGACCTCTCTCATTTGGTCCGTCATCAACAACCACGTGGACAATTTTCCTGCATTAAACACCACACTCAAATGAAGAACGCTGCTTCCCTACTCTCATACCTATTGGAGTATGCCTACTCCTTCTAAACTCTATTGGAGTATGCCCACTCCGACTGGACTCATGAACACCTCAATCATCTGCCAATTAGCTCAGGCTGTTCAAGCGCAAAATAATCTCACCTCACTCGATTCAATCAAACACTGCTAAGAACATACCCTTCAACCCAGAGCTTCTTCAAGGACTGGGGAAAGTCACTTAAGTCACTTAAGGCGACTAGCAACTCATTTTCTCAGATCAGTAAAACATTTCAGAAAAATTAATAAAAACAATTTCAAGAAAATTCTTTCACAAAATTATGACATCACCATGACATCATGTAATAATGACGTAACCGTAACTCTGCTACCAAAAACTGCTCCAGCGCCGAGAAATCCTTGCTATTATCTCAGACCAATATAGTAGATCTCGCACCTTTGACCGATGGACGGACCCGACATTGATAATAGAGGATGTCAATAGTGCACGTCATAATCATCACAATAAACATCAATAAACAAGAAATTGGCAATCTGATTTCACTACAATATCCCCACCAGTTTATTAAGAATATTTGTAAAATGTATTTCCCTATATTACCAATGCTAAGGTCATGAAAATAATTCTCAAACACAAATGGTAAACATAAAGAATCATTAAGGGCTCATTAGAATGCCTTATATATCCGAGTTTAATCCAACAATCAAATGAATTCAAGAGTTATAACACAACTTAATAACACCAAATCTGAGACAGTGATAACATGCATTTAAGTAATAGATCAAAGAACGTCAATATGTATCATGAGCATGTAATGATAAACTCCCTCACTAACCACTAATTAGCATTAACATGTTGGGCTTAATGTAAAAGTTTTAGAAACATAAATTAAGAAGAACATACTAACTCTGGTTATAACAAAAAGAAAGTCATTATGCAGCAATTAATTCATGAGTTGCAGCTGGTACCTGTAAAAAAAAGGACACATATAACAATACACAATCTGTACATTACCCATTAGGTCTATGAATTGCGACGGGTTTCACTTCAGCAGGGGGACGGGACACCATCAGTAGGAACGATCTATAAATCCCTCAAATTGACATGTCTAGAAAACTCCCCATTATTTCTAACTCTGGAAATATCACTGGAAAGTCTCTGGAAAATCTCGTAAAGTCTTTTGAGTGAGCATTGAGAAATGAGAAGCAACTGCCAAGTTAGATAATGTTAGCCTAAGTAGAAAACAAAATGGATTCTGGTGGCCATTTACAAAAGTCTCCCGTTTTGTTAGCAATCATAAGATAAATCACACATTAGTTCATCAAGATCAATACATTATTAATCATACATTTCATCAGTAAAATCTATGCTCCTGCAGGGGTCAATAATGTATTAGGTGAAATAAATAGTTGCTACTTTAAACGGTGCCTAAAATTCCCATGTTCTGACCATGATCAGGTATTTTTCCTACTGTAAATTTTAGCAGGATTCACCAGTCCAAACGTCGTGGGCAAACACACAGGGGGTTGTAAAAATAACAGAGCACTCATAATCAAAGCCTTAGTGTGAGTTGTAGCGAAGAGAGCACTGGGGTACATTGCTAGGCCTGACAGGAAAAGACTGCACGATGCTGTGATCTTTTTCTAAAAATGTTTTTGAATTCACTGATACCCAAACACTCCTTACTCAGAACCAGCTCAAACAGTAGTACTGTCTTTTCATGTATGACCAAATGTGCTCACATGCGTACAGGTAGTAGTCAAAAAGTAGGAGCTAACATAACCAGGTTGTTAATAGGTACTGATTATGTACTGTGTGTCTCTGGAATTTCAATACTATCACTCCATTTCAGCAATTTCAATGGAGATGGCAAATCACAAAATCTTCAACACAAATGCGTGTATGCTTTGCAAAACTGAGGGACTCACATAGAGGCGGGCCACCTACCACACACAAGAAGTGTAATGAATCTCTCTTACGAATACATCATACGTACAGCAATTTACTGCAGTATGCATGCAGACAAATGAAAGCGAGTGGTAGTAGGGTGTATTTATAAAAATTACTCACTTCACAGTAAATTGATAGTAATTAAAACTTTGTTTGCAATGGCGTTGGGAAACTAGCTTTCTTTACTATGGTTTTGCACAATACAGTAGGTTGATTCGAGCTTGCACAAAGAAACAGTAATGCATTTTAGAAACCATGGCTTGTCCTTACACTCGTCCACCCCTAACTATTTTATTGCACTCCACTGACATGAAGAAAGATTTTAGCCCAAATGAGAACTGTGTGGCTGGAACACAGAGCGTATACCTACCAATAGGTTCACATTCTGACAGAAATCTGTTGTCACCAACAGCAGAGCCAATGCTCATAAATTTTAAGCGAAAATTTAAAAAGTTGCTAAATTACAAGTTTGTCAGGTTGGACAGTGCCCATGTTGACTTTGAAACTTCAAAAACTTAACTTGACATTTGGAGAAGTTTAATTTGGACGCAAACTGTTCTTTCTAGTCAATGTTTGATTCAAATGAAACTTCAAAAAATAGCTTATGCTTCCCAAAGGCCAGCTTTCACATGGTGGGGGCCATATGTCAAGTCTTTGAGGTTTTAAAAAAAAGAAAATGTATGAAGCCTCCTTTTTCACTTGAGTATAAAGTGTAACTCTACTGGCAAAATAAAATACAAAAATATAAAATAGCACATGTCTTTTTGGTTTCCAATATCTGCTGACTCTGATAATAACTCTACCTGCTCTGAAAACAAAACCCAATCCCGTTAATCTAATGCTTAAGGAGGAAAGGATTAAATTCTGTATAATGCAATACTATGATCAATAATACAATAAGAAAACGATTAAACCTAATTTTTATTGACAGGGGTCTCTAGAGATTCCTGATTCTCAGGACAAATTTCACATCCAGAAATTAGTTTTAAGTATTCCTTTATATGAATTTCATCATTTATTTCCTTCAGCACCATACAGTGCTGCGCAACATTCTGAGAATCTCTCTCCTATTCCATTGGCATCAGTAAAAAGGTAACCCCTTCAATCTCTGAATTCAGTGAGCTCACCTACTAGTGTTTTTGTCTGGCTCATACTGCAAGAAGATGCCCGGCATGTTCACTGTATTCATCACATTTCTTCTTGCGAGTCATGTACTTCTCAGCCACTTTCCTTGCCAAGATTTCATTAATGGCTGATTTACCAAGTGCAAGCCTTTGCTGGATTACTGTTGGTGTGGCCCCCTCTGCAACAGCCACCATAAAATTAGCTTCAACCTCCCCTAATTCTCTATACATACTTTGCTGCAGCTGATTTTGCAACTTTCGGCAATTCAGACTGAAACTAAGAGTCTATCCCGTAATACCAGGCTTTAACGCATCCCATGTTGAACCTGATGTTGCATTACCCTGATTGCATGCTAAAAAAACAGGAGTCTACTTTTTCATGTAGGCATATAATTGTGATCAGTTAGTAAACCTCTTTCAGATGACAATAACTGCCCTGATTTTGCCCCACTGACAGATGAGATTTCCATAACTAGTGAGTTATGGATCTGAATTAATTTGTGGAAATTTCTCAATTTGTGCTCCATGGGCCAAATTTCGAAACTTAAAAAAATAGTCCAAGCGGACATGCTTCCTGTGGGGGCCAAGAAAAAATACATCCAGGGTTCAATGCTTTAATTTTATGCCAGATGTCAACTAACCCATGGTTGAACTTAAAATTATACACTGCACGCAAAACTCTAGTTTTCCTCCCTGAGTAGCCTTTATCTACTTGTCAAATGATCCTCCATCCACATTGACATTGAAATCCCCACACATTATAATAGGTGTTGGCTATAAAACTAGCTCAAATTAAAAAAAGCTGGGTCATCCACATTTGATCCATAAACAAACCACCCCAAAAGTGTTTGTACCGTGTGTTGTACATATTCCCAGCATAAAACCGAAAGATTCCAGCACATTTTCCCTCTTCAAACATCTATATGTGCTTCTTGCGTGCAAAGGATATCTGTGCACAATACTTTACAATTTTTTGCAACATTCCATCTCTTAACACTGTCATTAAGACCACATATGTTAAGCAAAGCTATGCATACCTTAGCCAAAGGAACGATATACCCAGTCAAACAAGAGACATGCCCACTTGTGCAGATTCACTTCATGCTCCTGTAACTCCTCATCCCCCAACATCCATCTGAGGGATCCCCTAGGATAATTTATGTTCCAACTCTCGTTTTGTGTAGAGCCCCCGTGGCCCACCTTTATAAAAACACTCCCTGAACTGTTGGTCCTACCCGCCTCCCTCCCTTGCCTGTCCCTGGAGACAGCCAGACCCAGAACTGGTTTGAGTGATGAGTTCTGTGCTCACCCTCCCCACCAGATCAGGAATGTACCACCTATAAACACCAGTGTATCTTCAGAACACCACCTCTAATACAACGTTTGACAGACATAAAACAAGATATACCAAAAAAGGGGGGGAGGAAGAGGCCTGTTTATAACCCCCAGAGCCAGACTTAAGTCAGTACTGGCCCCCACCCAAGACATGATTAAAAACTTTGGGGCCATCCCAAAGACTGATTGATTGACCAACTGAGTGTAAAATAGTAGAGGAAGGACGACGCACTCCCTAGGCAAGAACCGGAGTCACAGATCTTCTTATCATTTAGCTATCCTTCAAAATGTTTTAGTCAGTTCATCAGTCTATTCCTTGGTTTTGATCTCAGAAGAAAACACCTTGGTCCTATTCTTAAAGAAGACATTGAGGTGGGCTTGGTACATCAAATAAGCTTCAGCATCCTGATCTTGACATGACTTGATTAATTGCCACAGGAGAGGAAAGCGATGCACTCTTCGTATTTCCTTTTCATAATTCCAGGAAGATAGCTCAGGGAAGGCACCTTTAAACAGGTTTAACAAAAATGTCCTTATATCATTGTCTTCAGCTCCTGCCTCCACTTCCAACACTTACAAATTGTTTTGTCTCTGTTCTCAAACTTCTCTAGTTTCAATTGAATATTTGACATTTGGGAGGATTGTGCATCTGCTTGGTCTTTAATTTCTCCAAGATCAGTCTCTAGAGTTAAACTTCTGCTTTTTACAACCTCGGTCTGCTCTCCAATCTCAGAGCAGACTTTAAAGACCTTTCTTTCATTACTGTGCAATTTTTTAGTAGGCAATCTGGCCCTCTGGCCATCCCTACGAGTTTCTACTTGCTGCTGCCTAACAGAGCTATAGATTCGCTTCAATATGAGCTCCTTGATTTCTACAAGTGGGGCTATTATCGCAGGTGTTTGCCGCTGATTAAGTGACACCACATAGACATGAAGTTTGACTGAATAGTCCCACTTGAGGGCTGGAGGCTCTAGATTTGTTATCATCTCTCCAGTTTCACACTTCTTTTTATTTTTAGATCTGCTGTACCATTTAACACACCTAACTGTGGAAGTCAGCTCATCATCCCATGGGCTATTTAGGCAGATGTCCAGACCCAATATATCAGTGTCCTCTGCCAGATCTTCTGAGCTGGAAGCATCTGAGCCATCATTTAACAAATAAAATGTGTCTCCTAAGTCAAGGGGCTCCTCCAGCCTCAGATTCTCTCCAGCCTGGTATGCAAATGTGACTGCTCCTGAACTGCACAGCTCCCCTTAATATAGTCCTTTCCTTGAGGTCTAAGATCAGCAGAACCAGTTGTGGGGTTGGTGTTTTCACCTGGGCTTTTGATTGTGCTGCATACATTCCAGGTCATATCAGCGGTCTCACCAAAACTAACTATCGATGTCAACAAAGGTAGACTGTGGGAGTCCATGGTTGGTGTAGCAGCAGAGAAGTCTACTGATTCATTCCCCTTTAATTGCAGGCACGGGGATACACTGAGGCAGTCACAGGCTACTCTTTCCCCACAGAATTTTCAGCAGCCACACCTCCCATCCATAGTATAATCTGAAGTTCCAATCCTGCACATCCTCGATTGGCCGAGCAGGAGGGTCTGACTGCTGATCAGCCACACTGACATCTGCAACTATGAAATTTAGTAAGCCAGTGAAGATATCCAACTTTGTCTGTCCCAATGCCTCAGTCCTGGCGATTGAAGTTGACTCAGCGAGCACCCAACTGTCTTCTTGTTTACCCTGCAGCTATGACACATCTGCTGTTAAGTCTATTCCCTTAGATGCCAGAATAAAGTCTAGAATACAAGATTGCCCCACAGACTCAGGGCCAGTACAGTGCTTTCTGGGTTACTAGTCACTTCAGGATCCATTCCAGTTCATGTAGACTCCCTACCCTTTAGGCTCACTTTTCTTGCCTTGCACACAAACCTATCTGGCTTTCCCAATAGCGGATATGCTGCTCTCGTGGCGCACTGGGTCGGTGCTGTGTTTTCTCCCAGCCTATCACAGGAAGGTCATTGGGGTTTAGGTGGCATACTTTTTGCGCCTGCTCACTCCTTACAGCATCCAGGATGTCAAGAGAGGAACTGTTTGCAGCATGGAACTTCTAACAGCACCCGCAAGGCCACCTTCACAATTGTTGCTGCACAGGTCGATCTGGGTTCGGTGTTGTACCAGACCTGAAGCCAAGTCTCCTGTCGTCCGACACCTCTTGTGTCCATCCCTGACCCTACAAGAATGCCATGTGAGCGTCTCATGCCGTTCCATGTAGCACTCGTGAGGAGAGATGCTGCACACATCTGCTCACATGGAAAATTGAGAAAAAAGGGTATTCATTTGCCATCCACTGTTTAGTGATCTGATGAAGATTAGATAGTTGTCATTGGTTTTTCTATCATTTTGGACTGGACGAAATGCTACTTCCAGATTATCTAGGGGATGGGGGCATGTGGGCAGTCATGTGACTAACTAGACATGGCTGTCTAGGATTAAACTGACCCTGGTCAACGCCATCTCCTCCTCCTGCTTCAACATCCTCCACATGATTTGGAAGATCTACAAATGGATCCCCACTGAAACCAGAAGAACAGTCACCCAAGCCCTCGTAAGCAGCAAACAGGACTATGCCAATGCCCTCCTCGAAGGAACAATGGCAAAACTCCAAAAAAGACTGCCACGCATCCAGAACGCCTCAGCACTGGACATCCCTCGCCACTGCCACATCACAGCCCTCTTGAGAGACCTGCAGGGGCTCCCTGTCAACAACAGAATCATCTTCAAACTCCTCACCCACGCGCACCATGCACTGCACAACATCAGACCAGAATACCTCAACAGATGGGTCTCCTTCTACACCCGACCCGACAACTTCGATCCGCTGACCTTGCCCTTGCGCTATCCCACGCATCTGCAGAACAACCACCAGTGGCAGATCATTCTCGCACCTCACCGCCAAGACGTGGAACACTCTTCCCACCCACCTGCGTCAGACCAAGGACCTCCTTAACTTCAAGAGACATCTCAAGACTTGGCTGTTCGGGCAGTAGCAACCCCCCTTCCCCCTCCCCTCAGCGTCTTGAGACCCTCACGGGTGAGTGTTGCAATTTACAAATTCCCTGATTGATTGATTGACTGGTGAGATGGCCTGCATGGGGGTTTAGGTTTTCCACACAGCCTTCAGGGATGAGTCTGATAGTGGTTGAACAGTCTGTATGGGATTTAAGCTTACCTTTCTGATGTAAAATAGTGCCTCTTCCAGATTAGCTGTGAGTTTCTGTGTGGGTGAGCGATGATACTTCACAGCCCTCCTAGGCAAGTTTTAGGAGTGAGATAAAAGGCACTGAGGAAGAGTAGTCCACCATAATTAAGATCACTTGACCAGACCAACAACAACCCATACATGTACAAGTTACACAATTGCAGGCACCATAGCTACCGTAGTAGTGGAAAATCCTAAAATTTATAAAATACTCTGCATCTTTTGGTCCACAATAGGGAATCTTGGGAGTAGCTATATGTGTAACTTGCAATTTATCAATCAAGTCAAATTAACAATTAAACTTACTTTATATTGGAGTCAATAATGAGAGTTGATTAAGTTTTTAAAAGATGTATTTTCCTCGTAAGTTCTCAAGCTTTTATCATCAATCAGTAGTTACAGAACATTACATGAAGCATGTCCCAAAGTTTAGCCCTATTCTATTGTCTATATCAGTAAAACATTTAGTTAAATACATCAAAAGAGAGAACAAGCCTAGCCAGAAGAGCTATCTGTACTCATAAAGAATACTGTAACAATACAGTAGAGAATCAGCCTATGCAGAGAGCCATCTATCTGTATCAGAAGCTCAAAGCAACTGAGTCTGAGAGAGAGAGCGAGAGAGACTTTCACTAGTCCTAATCACTTCAAAAGCACAAAGCATCTAGTCTGGCCAAGTATCCAAAATGTCCTAGCATGATAGTGTGCTCTTGCTCACTCTCTGTACTTTTTGTGGGACATCTTTTATATTTTGTTCTGAACCTTCACAAACTATCATATTGTAGCACGCAGATTTTATAAAATTACATCTCAAGCTGTCCATGGGACCTGAACATCTTCAGCTTGAGATAGCAGGCAAAACAAAGAGTGGTTTAGAGAGAATCAAAACTTGCTGCTTTCACAGTTACTCTGGCTACATATGAGAATGTTCCCATACGCATTGCTCTCTCTTAAAACAAGACACTTGTATGATTTTCTAATTAATTCTAGTTTCATTTCCACTCTCATATGTTTCCACACTATAAACGTATTTATAAAGAAGCAAACTTCAGATTAGGTTAGCAAGTTTTCAAATTCCAAAGCAGAGCAGTAAGATAGAAAAGAGTAAATAATGTAGCTTTCCTTGTTTTAGAAGGAAGTTAGCATCATTCATAGGCCATGCAAATGTTACGATAGAAACATTTTCATTTAGTTGAAGAATGCTGGAATTTATTAACATTAGCGATTCAATATAGTCAAGCAACAAGGGTCATGCAAAGTTTATAAAGGAAATGCACTTTTAAATGTGGCTTCTGGTTAGGCCAGGTTTTCACTCTTATGGGTTATTAATTAATTGAATCTAATTTTTCATAAAACTCTTTTGCACTACTTTTCAAACATAACCTGCAGTTACACCTTCAGTACCCAAAGCTATCTATGGCTTCTCACAACTATAAATCACCTGTTCCACAAATTCCTGTTGATGGTTCTTGTCAGTAAATTCCTCTGCAAGTGAAGTTTAGCACTATTTACAAAATTTGTGCAGAATGTGAATTCGCTAAACTTTGCAAAACTTTTCAGATGAAATTTAGATTTTACCCACTGCTGGTATTTATATACCATTAAATTGAGTAAGAGTGAACCTTTTTACTTCACTTACGCACAGAACCGTGGTATGAAACACTTTATTAAAATGTATTATTATTAAGTTACCCCCCTTATTTCCCTGTCTCCTATGTTGCTCTAAATCCAATATATCCTCTCTGCCGTACTATGTGTATTCCACACACTCGCTTCTAGCTTGTAATCCCTCCTTGTACACCTTCCTCCTTTTGTAAGCACTTGTTCATGTACAGAGGTCTGCACGTATCTAGCTAAGTTTGTGCGAAATAACTAATAAATATTTTTCTTCTCGGATTTATTTCTAGGCGCGATCATTGTTTTTGGTTAATGAGCCACTTCTCACAAATTCTACCTCTTTACATGATATGGTCTGTTTGCTGTTATTTTCCAGCAGTCTTCTTTGGGCAAAAGCATTGTCAATGATAGAAAAAAAGTTAACCGTTTTGCAGGAAGTGACGACCCTTTTACTGAAGTATATGATGCCTCTCTGTGGGTGAAAACTGTAGTGTGTGTTGCTTCTGATATCTTTCAGAACAGTTGTACATTGTCTTGATTACAGCTCTTTACTGCTTGCGTTTGCCCTAACTTCAGGTGGCTGACAGTTTCATGTCTGTTTATCCTACATTTTCTTCAACAATATGCCCTCCATTATGAGTTTGGAAACAACTTCAGATTCAACCTGTAGAAGATTTTGTGGTTGATTCGGGATTATAACGCAAGCGGATGGAGAACTGCCCCTCCTCCTGTCTGTGGAGTGCATCTACAAACACCAGCAACATCCTAAATCTGCCTACTTCGGGTGTCTGATTTTCTAGCAATGTTTTAAGTACAGAATTGACATAGTGCCATCAATTCTGAGCTATAAAAGTAACAAAGCTGTTTGCCATGTTTGCTGCATATGCTGGATACACCAAGCTGAGCAATCACAAAGGCATTTTATCATTGCAGGCACAGAAATACAGCTTTGGATTAGTACAATACCCATCCAAACCAACAGGGAATAAGTAAAAGTAAAGCACAAGTGTTTCACTCTTATTGGTGCTTATCGTATACGCATTGTTTTGTCTAGACACAAGCAAGGCACACGATTTTGCTTAAAGCCACACAATCACAAGCTTAGAGTACTGCATAAATTATGTAAATGTGTTTACATTTTTGGGTGGGAAACTGCCCGAAAATGAGGAATTACCATAGGAATCGGGTCTTGTAACCCTGGTAGCTATGGTAATTTCCATTTCTTAGGCTATCCTCAGCAATACAGTTGGAATACCAAAGTATTTCTGTCTCCAGAAACTATAGACATCTGTGGTATTAGTAAATAGAGGAGTAGGACTACCACAGTGGTATTTCTGTTCCACTTGTAATGTAGTCCTGTGTCTATTCCATTAACTTCAGTGTCCCTGTGAAGTTTGCGGCCTTAGACTGCGGATACTATTATGCTTACCGCCTTACAGACCTAGAAGTGAAGAATATCAGTACCAGTAACAGAAGGCTTTTGCTTAAAATGTATTTTACAGAAAGCTTAGTGTTCGATTCGTGTGCAGATCCATTGTACACAAAAAAGATCTCAAAAGGTAAACTAACAGTGAAGAAGTATGCATATATACATGCCAATGTGCAATGGCAAACTTGCAGAAAACTAATCTCGCATTCATTTTCCAACTGGCTTTGATTGACACGACTGGATATCATCTTGCTAAGTGGTGAAAATATTCCTACTATGTAGAGAAATACTTTGTCTTGTCAAAGATCACCAAAGAACAGCACAAACAGTTAATGAAATAAAAAAAAAACTTCTTACACCCTTATCTTTATCTAACTACCTGTGATGACTACTTCTTTTCACTTTTCCATGCTGATGCCACCACTTGCCCTTTTGTGGGGTGACCAGATTTTAAATGAAAAACTAGGATATTCCGCAAACATAGAAGTAGAACTTTCCTACAGTATTGCATCTTCTGAGGGGTACAGGAATTACACAATTGCCAGTGCTAAACGACATTTAAACACAAACGACGAAGCACTAACCAGGATTGGCACAGCAAACTGGGACCCGAGGTGCCCTACCTTTTGTTACCCGAGAGGAAACTATATATACGTTTAGCTACAATACCCAGGGCGTCGGGGGAGGGTGAGAGAGAGTTTGTTTCATCAAGATGTCGATCATAACTAAAGCCAACTCAAATTGTTCGAATAATCTTCAGTAAGGTGAAACACGATAAAATGGTGAAATCATTAAGAAAACGAACCCAGGTCTGCAGAAAAATCCTTATCCCTGTGTCCCTTAACTTGTCTTTGGAAAACTTTGGAAACACTTGGCACAACTCCTTTGTAAATTTACGACTAGCAAGAAATTTAGGTCTGGTCGCCAAATGTTGATTGTCATTACTAGGCCCAACTCGTTAAGAAATGAGGAAGTATCCTTGAACTTTAGTTGTGAGCTTGTGTAATGTTGAAGCTGACATCTGCTTTTTCCAACAGACTTACTTTTAAAGAAGAAATCAGTACAAAAAGCAAAGACAGTGGTTCACTTTTAACTGGATATTAAGAAACATTCTAAAAAAAGATTCGCTTCTAGGGGTTGGTTCTGTGCTTTCTCTTGAAATGCAGTGAGTGCTCAAGCTTTCTCTCCTGTCTTGGCACGTCTAAGTTGCAAAACGATGACGAGTCTGGTTTTATTAACTGGAATTAATATACCTGATATGAAAAAAGTAAATTCCCGAAGAATAACAAAATCTAAGAAATAAAGGAATGCAGAGCAACTGGAGACATGCCCGACCTGTTGAGTACGAGCCTCGCATCCCTCATGAAAAGAGGAAATAATGCCGTTCTTTGTGTTTCAAGGCCGCTCTTAATTACCGAAGACATTTTTAAAACGCAGCCCCAGCTTTAATGAAATATTATTTGCCACGAGGAAGGAGGGGAAGGTTTCAGCTTTTACAATGCGCTCGTTATAGGACACCGCCTCAGATTTACTGCAGGCGCTTTCGTACAGTGCATTGGCATTCATAACTCGCCTGTCGGAACAATAGAAAAGGATCGATGAACCTTAATGATAAACAGAGGCATTCTTCACGGTCTTCAGTTTTTTTTGTTTTAAAGCCAGATTAATAACGCACTCTTCCTTTTAAGCACTCATCTTCTTGCTCCTTGCCGCTACCCGTCGTTTTTTTTTTACTTATAGCGCGAACCTAGCCCAAGGGCATCAAGGGGTTGCATAGGACAGCCAGAGGTTACACATTTTTTTCCCTGGGCACTGATTTGGGCAAAAGCACTGTATGTTGAGCTGAGGACGGGATTGGAGCTTCGATCGTTAGTTCCGAGGTCGGCACTTCTAGAAACTAAGCAACATTGCCTTCCGCACGGTTAAATATGTTGTACCACTGCAGTGCTAACCAAACCAGGATTGTCTTGCGATCTTTAAAAAACATAAGGTACCGCAGTGATTTAAAATCTCAGCCTATGAAAGGAAGGAACAACGCGGCTTAGTAGAAGCATATGTTGCTTGACGAAAGCTCCAAACTGCATTCATTTCAAAACCTCTTTCTTGCCAAAGCACGTTACCTTCTCGAAGCCGCTCGCTCAAATTTCCCAAGTGAGAGTCGAATGGCAGGCTCTGTGTGCTTTGGAATAAAATGTTAAGGAGGCCTGCTCCACTCCGCACACTTGAACACCGCGTTTTTTCTCGGACACCTTTTACTGATTAGCTTATCGAGGTTCGCTCTCTACACCTTGTATCCCCCGATACCGTGGTACATAATGGCGGCATTTATGCGTTAAAGGGCGCATATTCTTCCATTGTGTGGCATTCAGTCTGGCACGCTCCTGACACCGCGTTCGCGCACGTTGGAGCCAAGGTATGGGCGCAAGAGGAACCATATGTGATAAATTAATTAGGTGTGTGCTATATTATAAGAAGGGCACAGTTTCAAAAATGGAAAAGAAGAATGGTGCTGTAGAGTATCAAATGCTCTTCCCCTTTAAAAATTTCTCACGAGAGGATTTTACACGTCGATTACTTGGCTGCTATGCGCAGCATCAGGGAACCACCGCCAGCTGTTCTAATATATCAAGGGCTCAGTCTGACAGAACTTAGGTTTTTATTTTAACTCATTCGAAACTTTTAACTTACCTGTCAGAGATAGGCCGTTTTGTGGCCCACAATATCGGAGATGGTAACTATTAAACGAAAACTGAGTGCTGATTTCTGCTGGCTTTGTACCGTGGCTATGTGTTTCTCTGTCCTAGCTTAGACTAGGGTGACCAGCTGGCTCTATGCCACTTTTCCATTCCTAAACTTTGCTTGTAAAAGAAAAGGCGAGGAATGTATAAGTGGTGCTCCTGGACATATCTGATCACAGTAGGTTAGAGTGAAGGGTGACATTTGATTAACTTTAATCAACCTTTATCATATGTATGCAGTTCCTACAGAATTTGGGTTCAAAACATGTCGTGTTACAACTCACACTTGGGGCCATATTTATACTCCGTTTGCGCCGGATTTGCGTCGTTTTTTTGGCGCAAATTCGACGCAAAACGAACTCCATATTTATACTCTGGCGTTAGACGCGTCTAGCGCCAAAGTTCATGGAGTTTGCGTCATTTTTTAGCGTGGACACCTATTTTGCGTTAATGATATGCAAGGTAGGCGTTCCCTTCTAAAAAATGACTCCGAGGCATGTGCGCCGTATTTACACTCCCGGGCAAAAATGACGCCCGGTATTAGGCGGGTCAAAAAAAATGACGTCCAGCCGCTTTTGCGTAGTTTTTTAGCGCCTGGTCAGGGCAGGCGTTAAGGGTCCTGTGGGCTCGGAATGAGCCCAGAGGAGCCCTCCCATGCCCCCAGGGACACCCCCTGCCACCCTTGCCCACCCCAGGAGGACGCCCAAGGATGGAGGGACCCATCCCAGGGAACTTAAGGTAAGTTCAGGTATTTTTTTTTTTTTTTTTGTGGCATAGGGGGGCCTGATTTGTGCCCCCCTACATGCCACTATGCCCAATGACCATGCCCAGGGGACATAAGTCCCCTGGGCATGGCCATTGGGCAAGGGGGCATGACTCCTGTCTTTGCTAAGACAGGAGTCATGTCAATGGGGGTTGGGAGTAAAAATAAATGGCGCAAATCGGGTTGAGGCGAAAATTTTGCCTCAGCCTGACTTGCCCCATTTTTTGACGCCCAAGCTCCATATTCCCCTACGCCGGCGCTGCCTAGTGTAAGTCATTTTTTTTGACGCACACCAGGCAGCTCTGCCGGCTGACGCCGGCTAACGTCATTGAATAAATACGGCGCCTGCATGGCGCTTCAGAATGGCGTTAGCCGGCGTTAGATTTTTTGACGCACAACTGCGTTGGCGCAGTTGTGCGTCGAAAAGTATAAATATGGCCCTTGGTGTTTTTCGCTCAAAAACACAAACGATGATTTGTCCTTCCTAGTCAGTCTCAGCCCTCTTCTGTTGAAATGGGAATTTTCCTAAATTGTACAATTTCAGGACTGTCGTATTTTGTTGAAGATATACAGACGAGCATTATGGCCCATATTTATACTTTTTGACGCTAAACTGCGCTAACGCAGTTTAGCGTCAAAAAGTTTTGCGCCGGCTAACGCCATTCTGAAGCGCCATGCGGGCGCCGTATTTATTGAATGGCGTTAGCCGGCGCAAGCAGACCGGCGCTGCCTGGTGTGCGCAAGAAAAACCACGTACACCAGGCAGCGCCGGCGTAGGGGGAAAATGGCGCATGGGCGTCTTAAAATGGGGCAAGTCAGGTTACGTCGAAAAAATCGTCGTAACCCGACTTGCGCCATTTTTTAACGACGCCCATCCCCCATCAACATGACTCCTATCATTGTAAAGATAGGAGTCATGCCCCCTTGCCCAATGGCCATGCCCAGGGGACTTCTGTCCCCTGGGCATGGTCATTGGGCATAGTGGCATGTAGGGGGGCACAAATCAGGCCCCCCTATGCCAAAAAAAATTATTAAAAAAAAATAAAAAAATACTTACCTGAACTTACCTGAATGTCCCTGGGGTGGGTCCCTCCAGCCTTGGGTGTCCTCCTGGGGTGGGCAAGGGTGGCAGGGGGGGTCCCTGGGGGCAGGGGAGGGCACTCTGGGCTCATTTTGAGCCCACTTGTCCCTTAACGCCATGCCTGACCCAGGCGTTAAAAAGCGGCGCAAATGCGCCGTTTTTAGCCACGCCCACTCCCGGGCGTCTCTTTTGCCCGGGAGTATAAATACCACGTAAAGGCCTGGGAGTCATTTTTTAGACGGGAACGCCTCCCTTGCATATCATTAACGCAAGGAAGGGGTTCACGCTAAAAAATGACGCACATTCCGGGAACTTTGGCGCTATACGCCTCTAACGCCATAGTATAAATATGGCGTTAGTTGGCGTTAGTTTAGCGTCGAATTTGCGTCGAAAAAAACGACGCAAATTCGGCGCAAACGGAGTATAAATACGGCCCTATATTTCTGATTTTTCCATTTATTTTTACAGGCAACCAGGGTTGACTAAAACTACACTTCTCAACATGCAATGTAATTCTAAGAGCCTATTTTTCAAATAATGAAAAAAAGTACATACAGTTCTATACCTTCGCCTGAAAATACTTTTCCTGTGCGTTGCCTTTCACTGACATTCCCAGCAGAGCACATAGAAAGCTGTGACAGGTGCAGGTTTCCAGGTGTACTCCTGGAAAGATCAAATGACTTTCACAACTGCTATTGTACCTGTTATTGGCTCCCCTGTGCAAAATATTTTTTCCCCGGTGTAAAGTATTTTTCCCATGGGAAAAGCTCTTCCCCTACAACTCTAGCATACCTGGGGGGGATCTGTTCCTTTGACTGCTCTGACAAAATAGTTTCTGCAGCCCTGTGCTGGAGTAAATCTCCAACCATTCCCATGGTGGAAAAGGATTACATGAAAGTTTAGAACGGCCACCAATATACATGCCTAGGGATGGCCGTATTTTGGGATTTATGACTTTAGAGCTATTAACAATCCACTCATGACAGAGATCACTGCCCAAATGAAAAGGTTTATACATGCTGGGAACCCCTTTATCAAATCCTGTCAGGTTTTTAAAAAAAGGTTCATCCGGCCATCAATGTACGTTTACAATGGGCTTTATATTTGTGAATGAGATTTTAAGAATCCAACAAAAAGATAAAAGAGCAGACAATAAGCCATAGAATACTATGAAAGGCCTAGCTATGAGCAACAAGAACCATATTTAGGTCTGCTGTTAGCCAAGACCTTTTGATTTACTTAAATTATATGTATACTATACTTACTGAAAGGGGCTTTCAGCAGTTCTCTTCATTCATTGGTCAGTTATCGTGCCATTCACATTTTGCTTCTGCTCACTACAGCATGTAGCATGCGGCAATGAGTTAGCCTACTTCACTCATAGTCTAACTTTCACTTTTAGTGACTGCATGTGCTCTTTCACAAGGAACACATTGCACACAAGGTAGTTCCCTTCTGTGTGACTATCTACCTGTGTATCTATCTACCTATCTATGTTTATCTTTGCAACCAGTTGGACGTGGCTCTCTCTGCAGGGCCATCCCCAAACATTTTTTACTACACCCTCCTGCTTCTGAAACCATTTTTGTTGGCTATTAGGACTCTGCACACTTTACCACTGCTAATCAGCACTAAAGTGCTTGTGCTGTCTCCATTAAACTTGATGAAATTGGCTTACACCCTGTTGGCACATTTAATTTACTCGTAAGTCCCAAGTAAAGTGGGACTACATGTACCCAGGGCATATAAATAAAATACTATTGGTGGTCAAGCAGCACTGATTGTACCACTCACTTAAGGAGCCCTTCAAACATGTCTCAGGCATGCCATCACAGCCTGTGTGTGCAGCTTCTAACTGCCATTTTGACCTGGCAAAGTAAACCTTTTGCCAGGCCTAAACCTTCCTTTCTGATAGACACAAGACACCCATAGGGGAGGCCCTGAACAGCCCATAGAACAGGGTGCAGTGTATTTAAAAAAGTTGTATTTTTAACTTTTACATGTCATGGTAGGGAAAAACTCTTAAATGTGTTTTTCGCTACTGCCTCTTCCATGAGATAGATACTATTAAGTTTACTTATTACATCTAATAAGTGAT
Organism: Pleurodeles waltl; assembly: GCF_031143425.1. Lineage (NCBI taxonomy): Eukaryota > Metazoa > Chordata > Amphibia > Caudata > Salamandridae > Pleurodeles > Pleurodeles waltl. Next base: position 322,379,265 of record NC_090437.1, read on the forward strand.
AACCTTCAATTGGAAGCCTGTAGGAATGTCACATTTGGTCTCTAATGAATTGTAATTAAAATCCCTCCTCTTTAATGGTAAAGTCAGGTTTTAAGTCACAATTCTGAACCAGTGCCATTTTTAGAAAGTTGGCATTTTCTTGTTTGAATGATTTGGTGCTTGCAGCCTGTATCCTGAGTCACATGGCTTGGTTCAGCTGGCAGCTGGTCTTTGTGGATTGCTTCCAGAGAGTGAGACAAAGGGGGAACAGGTTTTGGCAGTATGGGCGAACTCTGACTTGATAGGGGCAGAGCTGCCACATTCCACACTTGCACATCACAAGGGCTCTGCCTCTGTAAACCCACAAAGGGTTTGAATCTATCCTTTTGTGCCCACAGACACCCCGGGCAAGAGAGGGAAAAAGGAAATTCCATAAAATCTCTGGAGGTGGAATTCTGTAGAAACATCTTTCTTCAAAGCTGGTACCAAAGATAAATAGTGGACCTTCAGACACAACTCTTCAGTACACCTCAGGACCTGTGGAAGGTCTGATGTGGTGATCTGCAACAAGAAGGACTGCTATGCCTGCTGCCCTTCTACTCTGATGCCCTGCTGCCTGAGTGAGAATGACTGGGCATGTATCTTGAACCCAGGACCACCAGAGGGCTAGGGCTAGTTGGCCTGCCTCAGATCAGTCCCTAAGGGACAGAAAATGCTCCAACCACCTTAAACACCAAACCTAGGCTCAGTCTGCTGTGAGTCTTGCCCCCCCCAAGTGGTACCACACCAGTCCTGAAGTGAAGGTCCCCTGCCAGCCCAGATGTGAATCCCATGGGCACTGACGTAAAACCCCACATAGCCTAATCGCCAGTCTTATCGGGATCAATGTTGAGCAACTCTAAGCTCCACAAAGCTTTACTGCCCAACTGTCAGCCTCATCGGAACTGAGACAGAGCAATGCAAAGCGCTATCAAGTTTGCTGCACAGTTCCTCAGAACCAACACAGAGTGACGAAAAGCCCTGCAAAGCATCGCTGCACAACTTAATCAGAACTAACATTGGAGGATGCAAAGCCTCACAAAGCAGTGCTGTGCATACCCCACATCAAGGACATAAGGTACTTTGTTCAGCGGGCCTATCTTGATCCCTGGATCCGGCCCACTCTCTATCACGGTCAGCCTGAACCTGTGACTTTGTTCTGCCCCTGTGCAACCAGATAACCACAGTTGGCGCTTTGTGCTTCTAAGCACTATTTTCCACTAATTGGATTTTTGTCTCAAATAATTTAGTACAATTCTATTTTTCTAAATTGGTGTTTGAGTTTTTTGTGCAGTGGTTCACTTTATTACTGTTTGAAGTGGTGCGTAAATACGGTACACATTGCCTCTAAGTTAAGCCTGACTGCTTTGTGGCAAGCTACCAGAAGGTTGAGCACAGGTTAATATGATGTTTGCTTATGTTTTTGCTTGAGTAAGGTATAACCCCGCTCAACCAGTAGGTACATTTCCTATAACCCTATGTATTTTATCTATTTTTGCAACTCCATCAATCTTTATCTATATTCACAGATCTATCTATCTATCTATCTATCTATCTATCTATCTATCTATCTATCTATCTATCTATCTATCTATCTATCTATCTATCTATCTATCTATCTATCTATCCAGCTACCTATGCAATACTATTGATCTGTACAATTCTCTCTGTCTTTGCAAGCCTCTCTACGCATCTACCTTTTAAACCTTCTTTATATATTTGTTATAAGCATTTACAAAAAACATTACAAATAAACTATTAGCAAAGGCAAACAGCTGACAGCCAAAGCCAGATTGTTTTCCATTTTTAGGCCTGGTGTTAGTCAAGCCCTTTTCATTGTATCAAAATTATCTGTAAAACACAGATAGTTAATTGCATTTTCAACCAGACTCTCCATTCATCTGCAGTTGGGTCATTCATATTTTTCTTCCACTCGCCCTAACATGCATTGCTGGGCAATGGGTCAGCCCTCCTTTATCACTGGCTGACTTCACTGTGTGTTACTGCATATTTCCTTTTGACAAGGAGTATATCCACACAAAAGTAGTTCTCTTTGGGGCCAGGAACTATGGTAATATATGCTTTTTGAAGACCCAAAAATATGTTTGCTTTTAGCCAATTTTTCATTTTTTTAAATTGATGAGAACTTGGCAGCTTACCCAACAATATATTTTAGCAAAAACCATGACAGAAAAAAAATAAGGAAGAAAATGACTACAGCATCAGAAGGAATGCCAAGGACAAAAGACAATATTGAGTTTGACAGGTGAATGGAGAAGTTGCAAGATATGTATGCATATATACAGTATATATATATATATATATATATAAATATATATATATATATATACACACATACATACATATATATATATATATATATATATATATAAAATAAATGAATATATATATATATGTATGTGTGTGATGTATTTGGTGATTGCACTGGAATAAATTTACAACTTCAATGTGACCCGCATTGTTTTGGGAGCACTGGAGTGCGCATCATCACATGTGTGTATGCGTATATATATATATATATATATATATATATATATATATTACTTAGTGGTGGTCACCACTAGGCAGTTATAGTTAGAACCTAGTAGCTAAAGAAAAAGCTGTTTTGTACTTGCCTATATCTTTCGTGCCGCTTGACCAAGCTTCAAAAAAATTTCCAAGAAATTTCAACAGTCATGTGAGCTGCTGTCTATAAAGTTTCAGGATGATCTGTCAAGCAGGGGCTGTGAAAAAGGGGGGCAAAACTGATGTATTGGTGTGAGGGAGGCCCTTCAGCACGCCTCACAGACCCAGTGCCCACCACCTCCCCAGGGCTTCAAACAATTAAAATGTGGGGGGCACGCCTCCCTACAGCCCAGGGGTCTACCGCCTCCTGGGGCTCTAATAACAATAATGATAGGGGGTCCATTTGGGACCACTGTAGCCCCAGGGACCACCACTTCCTTGGGACATTGTTCGTAAGAGGGGGGCCATGCAGCATCCCTCAAGGAGCCACTGATGGCCCTCTGCTGACTGCTCCCACCAAGCAAAAGAAAACATAACTCTGCATTCTGACACTTTGACCTGTAGAACAGGTCCCGCTGTTAGAAAGCAGAGTTTTTATCTGTCTTCCCTGTGCGCAGATATGCGTGCAGGGAAGACTTATGAAAACATTGCTCCAGCAAGCAGGTCGCTGCTATTAAAAGCAGCTTCTTGCTTGCTAGAGCAGTGCCGGCTCACATAGGAGGCTGGGGCCGACTGGGACTGCTGGGGAGGCCTTGAGGCAGTAGCCTGTAAATAGCAGAAAAATGAAAAAAAACAATCAGGCGGGACCTTGGGGAGGCTTGAGGTTCCCCCTGCAGTCCCAGAGAGACAGTAAAGGGCAAAAAGTATTTACAATAATAAAAAATAAGTAACCTAATGGTGAAGGTCACAGACCTTCACACTGCGAAGTGAGGGTTCGACTCCAGGAGTATCCGTAGTCATTTCCCTCCTTTAATTTCTTTTCAGCTGCAAATGTTTAAGGCTCATACTGAAAGGTGATCCTACTCTTTTTAATTGACAAATATATTTTCTTTTCAATTTGTGCAGAAGTATCTCATTCTAATTATATCATCCAACAAAAGCAAAAACACTCTCTATCTTTCTTCCTCTCAAGCTCTTTCTCTTTCTCTCTCCTTCTCTCTTTCAATCTCTTTTTCACACTCATACACTTACTCAGACCCTTACGCACCCACTCACAGACCCACTCAGACACTCATGCACCCACTCACAAACCCACTCAGACCCTCATGCACCCATTCACATCCTAGTCAGACACTCACACACCCACTGATACCTTCATGCAGCCACTCACAGAACTGCAGAGGCACTAACACACTCACTAAAATACTGATACATGCACTATTACACCTAGAGGGAGACTATCACAGCCATTCTCATCCCCCCATACACATATTCTCATACCCAAAGAGATAGGCGGCAGCCAACTTCACAAGCAGATGGCCAAAGGGCTGTGTGCAGAGAAGGGTTAGCCACATGTAAGAAAACTAGACTGATTGCAGAAGCCCCCTAACTTTTTGCCCCCATATTCACTTTTTGCTGGTGTTTTTCTGACTCATATGGTGCCCTGGGTAAGTCCCGTGCTTTGTGTACAATGAGTATCCAAATTATGCTAATTATAATTGGCTATGTCAACCTACCTATAAGTGCCTAGTATATGGTAGGGCATGTAGGTTTGGGGACCCCAGCATTGGTAATGCCCCCATAGGTGCACTGCTGAAGTGCCCAGATTCATTTTAAAGGCAGGGTTGCCTTGCTGACTGCTTTTAAATTAAAGTTATATGCAAATTCGACTTTGGATTTAAAAGTACTTCCAAAGTCTTAAACTGCCTTATTTTTAAATATAGGTCACCCCTAAGGTATACTTTAGGTTCCCCCAGAGTTGGGTGCAGTGTAAATATAAGCAGGAACCTTATAAAATACGTTTTATAAGCTCTGGTGAGTAAAAATGGCCACATTTGTTTTCCCTCATAGTAGCGAATAGGCTCCATAGGCTAAAATGGGGAGTCTTTATTTTAATTAATAAAGTCTCCAAAGGAGCTAGATATGCCAAGTTTGGTCTCAAACTGATTGTTATAATAAATGCAACAATCCAGTTCAAGGAAAGAGTTTTAGAACTCTTCCTAAAAGTTACCAGTTTCAGCTCTGTAGAGCCCTTCTCTGATTGGCCAGCCTCTGACAGCCTGGCCAGGCTGCATTGATGAGGTGTGAAGTGGCTTGGGCTGAACAAAAAGTAAGTGCCTTGGAGAGGAGATCTGCCTCAGCAGATGGTGAAACAGGATGCGGGGTAGAGCAATCAAACTGGTATTCAAAGGAAGGAAGAACATTTGGAGCAGTTCAGGACCTCCCCCATTTCCTGCAAACCCAGACAACCAGGTGCCCTCTTGATTAGATTAGGAGAGGGTATGAGAGGGATGCGTTAGGGATGTTTAGCTACACCAGTGGGTGGGCTTAGCCAGACCTTACCTCCAAAATTCAGTTTCTGCCACTTTGGATTTTTAAGGAATTTTGCTCCCTGGGATTGATTTTTGCCACACTTCCTAGGAAGCGGTCATCTAAGAGGGTAGTGGCCTACCAGTGATTTGACAGTTGCCCCCAACGCTTTTCACCCCAGGAGCAAGGATACATTTGGCAGAGTTGCACCCACACCTCAGATCCCTGCAAGAAGAAGTTACTGGAGAAGAAGGACTGCCCTGCTGGACTCCTGGTCTGCACCTGGACACTACAATCACAAGGACTGCACAAGCTGCAGATCGTGGGCTTCAACAAGAAAAGTACTTTGCCTTGCTTCTGCAACTCCAGGAGTGCACTCCCTGTAAGCTACAGGTATAAAGGAGCTGCCCAGATTTCCCTGCATCAAGTCCTGCAAGAAGAGCCCAACTGACCAGTGTCCAGTGGCCATTTGAGTATTCTGACCAGATACATTCTGGGAATTGTGGTCCCAACTCCCAAGGAGCAACTCAGAGCTTCTAGAACCTTGTATAAAGTTGTGTACACTTCAAAGACCCAAAAAGGACCTCTGGAAGAAGATCCAGAAGTTTGGAGACATTTGGTGCAACTGTTGTAAACATATCCATAAGTTGAAGTTTTGCATTGTGGAAGTTGTAGTCCCAGACCCCAAGAGGCAAACCAGAGCCTCTGAACCCTTGGCTGGTGCTGTGGACCAATTTTCTGTATCAAGAAACACTTCTGAACATAAGTGTAACAGTGCGCATCATGGGTGGCCTGAACTCTGGACTTTGTTCTTGTCCAGTGTGACCTTTTTTAACCCTTTGAGTGCTATTTGCTTCTAAGCGCTAGAATTACTTTTAATCTTTACAAAATCATATCTCTGGTTCCCTACATTGGAGTTTTGTCGTTTTGGTGCCATTTTAAAAATAAAAATATAATCTATTTTTATACATTGGTGTTGGATTTTTATTATGTTTTGTGTTTTACTTATTCACTATTTTCAAATATTTGATTGCTTTACACACTTTGGCGGTCATTACAACATTGGCGGTAAAAGCCGCTTACCGCCGTGCAGAGGACCGCCAACACACCGCCGCAGCCGCGGAAATACCTGCCACAGCTATTATGACCCACATCTAGGAATCCGCCAAAAGTCAGACACCCACACAAGTCCGCCACACCAAAGGTCAGTGATAAACTGGCAAAAACAAAACCTCCACCGTCACGGCAAAAGAAATACGCCCACACTTTCACGACACACGAATCCACGCAGCGGTCTTTCACCCGCAGTATTCCATTGGCGGTACACACCGCCGCGCTCAAAATACACACACTCTTACAAAACACAGCCACATTGGACAATTCAAAATACACACACCTGATACACATACACACACCACTCCCACACACCCATTACAATATAAAACACACACCCACATCACCCACAAACGCCCACGACAAAAAATTCCAAAAGAAGGCCAGAGAGAGACACCACCAGCAAGAACAACAACATCCACAGGCACACAACACCATCACCCACACAACTTCCACGCACCTCACACAACACACCACTACATATCACCACACTTATCACCACACACTCAACCCCACACATCACCTACACCACCCCATGGCACGGCAAAGACACCCCAGGTTCTAGGAGGAGGAGCTCAGGGTCATGGTGGAGGAAATCGTCCGGGTAGAGCCACAGCTATTCGGATCACTGGTGCAGCACACCTCCATAGCTAGGAAGATGGAGCTATGGCGAAGAATAGTGGACAGGGTCAACGCAGTGGGACAGCACCCCAGAAATCGGGAGGACATCAGGAAGAGGTGGAATGACCTACGGGGGAAGGTGCATTCCGTGGTCTCAAGACACCACCAGGCAGTTCAGCGGACTGGCGCCGGACCCCCACCTCCTCCCCCACAACTAACAACATGGGAGGAGCAGGTCTTGGCGATTCTGCATCCTGAGGGCCTCGCAGGAGTAGGGGGAGGAATGGCCTCTGGTAAGTCAAAGCTTTACTATTACATACCCCACCCTACCTGCATGCTATCACATACCCCCACCCTCACCCTCACCCCCAGCACCCCAACTCCTTACATATGTCCCAATATCACAAACCACACATCCCAACACCAAGCCCTGCATGCAACAACAAAGCATGGACACCCATCACCAAAGCATGTCCACTGCACATACCGATACACCCCCCTAAACCATCATCACACAAGCTCCCACACAGGAATGCTAGCACTGGGGTACACAGTCACCCACCCATTGCACACCATTACACACACAGATTTAATAAACATCCTTTTATACCCCTGCAGGACCCCTACCCAACGTCACCGGGCAGGAGGGTCCACACATGTCCACACCACCAACAGAAGAGGCCCACAGTGATGACAGCACCTCTGTACAACTGGATCTAGATGACCAGCCCGGACCATCGGGGACCTCTGGACAGTCGGTTCCCCTCACACAGGCACAGGCCACCACAGACCTTCCCCCCTCTGGAAACACCAGCACGGCACCCACCCAGCAGGCCCATACCTCCGTCCCCAGGACACGTCAATCAGCAGTGTGTCCACCACTACAGGGAACCCAGGATAACCCACCACCCCAACAACAACAGGGACCTGGGGGCAGTGGTAGTGGGCACGCGGTCCAGGGGACAGAGGCCCAGGAACACAGGGGAACTGGGAGGGCTGCTGTGCAACAGGGGGCGGACAGGCCAAGGGAACCCACTCTCCACGAGGCCCTCTCCTCCATCATGGGAACCTACCACCACTGCCGGGAGACGATGGCAACGGTACTGGCCAAGTTTCAGGAGACCCAGCGCATGCAGGAGGAACAGTATATGGGCTTCAGGGAGGAACTCAGAACCATCAGCTCCACCCTTGGCACCATCGTAGGGGTGCTGAAGGAACTACTCAACACCAGGAGGGATCACTGTGGCACTACAAGGGGCCCCTGACTCTAGCATGGATGATGAACTTCCCACCACCTCCGCCGGCGCTATTGGACAGGACGCCCCGCCACTGGACCACCACACCAGCACCCCACCCCCTGCAGACGGAGAACCACCCGCAAATGGTCCCTGAGGTCCAGGACAAAGACAGAGCACGATGCCAAGACCCCCGCCAAGAAATGAGACCACCCTGATTGTCATCCTACTGTCCCACTTTGTCACCCTGTCCATAATTAAACTGCCCCAGCTCCATTTCCTATGCCCATATGGGCAATGCACCTGTGAGACTAATAGACTGGACTCTGCCATGGACACTCCTCCGCCATCACCCCTCACCATTTCACTACCCCCTCCAATATTGAGCATTTAAATAAACACACCTAAAGCACAAAACGATCTGGAGTCTGTCTGTGATTTCGAAATAGTGTATCAGCAATTCCAGTGCCAAAATGTTTTTTAAATAGTAATGTCAACATACCTATGTCACACAGCTCTAGTCCATGAGGAATCTAAGCAGATGTCACACAGTGGGACCCACATCTGTGAAATCGTAAGGGAAAGTGACAACTCAGTGACCATACACTGGGTGAAAACGACAGACAGGAGAGAGGTAGTAGTGTCAAAGTACATGTAGTAGGCAGGTTTGGATTCCTACCTGTGTCTCACTGGAAATATTGCAGGATCACTGAGTCCCTTTTGTGCATGTCTTCTTCCTCTGCTTCCTCCTCATCACTGTCCACAGGCTCCAAAGCTGCCACAACACCGCCATCTGGACCATCCTCCTGCAGAAAAGGCACTTGGCGTCGCAAAGCCAAGTTGTGAAGCATACATCAGGCCACAATGATCTGGCACACCTTCTTTGGTGAGTAGAATAGGGGTCCACCTGTCATATGGAGGCACGTGAACCTGGCCTTCAGGAGGCCGAAGGTCCGCTTGATCACTCTACTAGTTCGCCCATGGGCCTCATTGAAGCGTTCCTCTACCCTGGTCCTGGGATTCCTCACTGGGGTCAGTAGCCATGACAGGTTGGGGTAACCAGAGTCACCTGCAAATGGCGAGCGACAACTGTTAGACACACATTAACCTGTAGGGATAACCCCAGACCGAGACAACCATTCCCAATGACTTTTTTTGCAGGTGCTCACCTAATAGCCACACACGGTGCCTCTGGAGTTGACCCATCACAAAAGGGATGCTGCTACTCCGCAGGATGTAGGCGTCATGCACAGAGCCAGGGAACATGGCATTCACATGGGAGATGTACTGGTCTGCCAAACATACCATCAGTACATTCATGGAATGATAACTCTTCCGGTTTCTGTACACCTGTTCACTCCTGTGGGGGGGGAACCAAAGCCACATGGGTCCCATCAATGGCACCTATGATGTTGGGGATATGTCCATGGGCATAGAAATCACCTTTCACTGTAGGCAAATCCTCCACCTGAGGGAAAACGATGTAGCTCCCCATGTGTTTCAGAAGGGCAGACAACACTCTGGACAATACGTTGGAAAACAGAGGCTGGGGCATCCCTGATGCCATGGCCACAGTTGTTTGAAAAGAGCCACTTGCAAGGAAATGGAGCACTGACAGCACCTGCACTTGAGGGGGGATTCCTGTGGGATGGCGGATTGCTGACATCAGGTCTGGCTCCAACTGCGTACACAGTTCCTGGATTGTGGCACGGTCAAGCCTGTAGGTGATTATCAAATGTCGCTCCTCCATTGTCGACAGGTCCACCAATGGTCGGTACACCGGAGGAAGCTGCCATCTCCTCACATGTCCCAGCGGACAGTGCCTATGAAGGACAACAGCGAGCACAGAGTCAACCAACTCAGAGGTACGTACCCACAGTTTACACAGAACACCATCCATACACAAAAGGTGGCCTGTATGTGTGTTGAGTCTAGGCCTAGGTATGTGTGACGCAGTTGAAAATGAAGCCATGTGGGCCCCTGAAATGGCGGCTGCCTGACCTCTAAAGTGGGACAATGGGATGTGAGGTAACTGCGCTGGCGTTGTACACCGTCGCGGTAGGCGGTCAAAGACCGCGCCGCAAGGCTGCATTGTTTAACATTGGACACTATGGGTCCCAGAAGCCAATGACGATGTACGCCAGCGGTGACAGTACGCACCTCTGCGGACGTGACCGCCATTTTCTATCTGTTCAATCACTCGATACCTGATCTTCGACAGGAGAGGACCTACACTGCAAGTGCTGATGTGACCTCGGTCTGGAAGAGACAATGGCTCGTGCGTCTGGGCAAGGGCCCCTGCCTTCACATCGGAGGAGTTGGAGAAACTTGTGTACGGGGTCCTCCCCCAGTACCAGCTACTCTACGGTCCTCCAGACAAACAGGTAAGTACACTGGGAGCATGTTGTATGAGCTATGCCTGTGTGGAGAGGGCTGGATGTAAGAAGGAAGGGGGCAGAGTGCTGCGTGCATGAAAGACGGTGAATACATGTGCCACATGGCAAGGGTAGGGATGGGGGCCAATCACTTTGATGGTGCAGTTGGTAATGACTTCTCTTCTTCCCCTGTACATTTCATGTAGGTCAGCGCCCACCAGAAGAAAGATATTTGGCCTTCCATCGCCAAGGACGTCTGGACCCTGGGGGTCTACCATAGACGGAGCACCCACTGCCGGAAAAGATGGGAGGACATTTGCCGCTGGAGCAAGAAGACGGCGGAGGCTCAGCTGGGGATGGCCTCCCTACGTGGGAGGGGTGCCCATCGCACCATGACCCCCCTGATGTTCAGGATCCTGGCGGTGGCCTACCCGGAGTTGGATGGGTGCTTGAGGGCATCACAGCAGACACAAGGGGGTGAGTACACTCTCAGTCTGCAGTGGTGTTGTCTGGGTGGGGGAGGAGGGCTGTGGGTTTCCCTAGGCCAGGGCGAGTTCCGTAGGCAAGGCCCCTCCGTAAGGCAGGCCATGTGGCACCCCAGCCCACCTCTGTAGAGTGCCAAGTACAGCTATTCATGCCCCTGTGTCATCTATGTGTGCAGATGTCGTACATAGCCTTGTAGGCCATTTCCCAGGAATTGAACAGTGGAACCCAAGAGCGCGGCGTAGTGCAGGGGGCTTCTGTGTCTGTCGTGTCTGCAAACGGTAGCGGTAATCCATGCACTCAACATGTCTTTCTTCTGTCCCCCCCTCCCTTTTTGTGGTCTCTCTGTTCTTGTGTGCATCAGCATCATCAGGCGGAGGAGCAGTGGCACCGGAGCACGAGGGAGCTGCATCCCACATGGCCCTGGAGGGCGAGACTACAGACTCGGAATTCACCAGTGTGACATAGGGCGAGGGGAGCTCCACGTCTGGGACAGGAGCTGACACCAGCGACACGGACTCGTCCTCTGATGGGAGCTCCCTTGTGGTGGTGGCAACATCTGTGCCCCCCGCATCTACAGGTACAGCCGCCACCCCCCCTACCAGCACCGCCCTCCCAGCAGCCCCTAAGCCTTCGCCCGTGCCAGCTCACCCAGGAGGGTGGACATCACCTTCGCCCCAGGCACCTCAGGCCCTGCCCCAGTCACCCCTGTTGCCCTCAGTGAGGAGGCCATTGACCTCCTCAGGTCCCTCACTGTTGGGCAGTCTACCATTTGGAAGGCCATCCAGGGTGTAGAAAGGCAGTTGCAACAAACAAATGCATTCCTGGAGGGCATTCATTCTGGTCATGCGGCCCTTCACCCAGTTTTTCAGACTCTGGCCTCAGCACTGATGGCAGCCATTGTCCCCGTCTCTAGCCTCCCCCCTCCAATTTCCGCCACCCAGACACAATCCCCTGTACCTCTGCCTATCCCAAGCACACCATCAGACCAGCCTGCACACACCTCAACACACAAGGGAAGCTCAGGCAAACAAAAGCACCACACATCCCGCAGGCACTCATGCAAGCAACACACACATGCAGACACACCAACATCCACTGCCTCACTGTGTCCCCCTCCTCGTCGTCTCCCTCCTCTCTCCCAGTTTCGTCTACACTCACACCTGCATGCACTACCTCTACAGCCACTACGTCCCTCACCAGCACACCCACCACCACACCCCGCTTACGTGCAGTCACCACCCCCACTACCATTCACACATCCCCTGTGTCCTCTCCCAGTGTGTCTGTGACGCCCCCTCCCAAGATACACAAACGCAGGCACACACCCACCCAACAGCCATCCACCTCACGACAGCCTCCAGCGCATGCACCTTCACCCAAAGTCACCAAACGTACACCTCCTACTACCACCACCTCTTCCTCCAATCCCAAACGCCCTCCAGCTACCCGTCCCAGTGTGTCCAAAAAACCTTTCCTGTCCACCCTTGGCCTTTTTCCCACACCTCCCCCACCCCGTCCATCTCATAGGTCCCGAAGTTGCACCTCAGCCACAACATCTCATGGACTAGTGGTGCCTGTAGTCACCGGTATGTGGAGTGCACCGGCCACCAGGACAGCCAGTGTGGCACGGAGCCACAGCACAGACAGTCCCCCACCTGTGAAGCATCAGAAGTTGGCCAGTGCCCGGCGGGAGAGGGGGAAGACTCCAGCCACCAAAGCCGCTCCCAGGGGTCCCGGTGAGAGTGTGGAGTCAGCTGTGACACCTTCCAAGGTGGGGAAGGGCCACAAGAAACCCGGCAAGTCTGGGAAGAGCAGCACAGCGGATAAGACCGCCATCATCCCCGCTGCCCAGGAGGCCACCGCTAGCCCCAGCCCAGCTGCCCAGTAGGCCACCGCCAGCCCAGTTGCCCAGGAGGCCACCGCCAGCCCAGCTGCCCAGGAGGCCACTGCCAGCCCCAGCCCAGCTGCCCAGGAGGCCACCGCCAGCCCCAGCCCAGCTGCCCAGGAGGCCACTGCCAGCACCAGCCCCGCCTGGGCCATGAAGGACCACCAGCACCAGCCCCGCTGGGCCATGATGGACCGCCAGCACCAGCCCCGCTGAGCCATGAAGGACCGCCAGCACAAGCCCCGCTGACCAGGGCACCACCATCTCAAGCACCGCTAAACAGGGCACTGCCATCTCAAGCACTGCTAGCCCATGAGCGGCAGGGGCACTGACGCAACTGGGTCCGTCACGGGGTGAGTGATGCACTCTGGGCACCATTCCCCCTCCAGAACCAGTGGAGACTGCCATCCACTACCTCTGTCCTTCACAGGATGAAGCACTCTGGGCACCAGTCCCCCTCCAGAACCAGTGGAGAGATCCACAGGATGAAGCACTCTGGGCACCAGTCCCCCTCCAGAACCAGTGGAGACTGTGATCCACTTGAGAGACTGTGGCTTTGCACTCCCCAGGATTGAACAGTGGGCAACCCACCCACTGTAGAGACTTGTGAGACTGTGGCTTTGCACTCCCCAGGATTGAACAGTGGGCAAGCCACCCACTGTACAGACTTGAGAGACTGTGGCTTTGCACTCCCCAGGATTGAACAGTGGGCAACCCACCCACTGTAGAGACTTGAGAGACTGTGGCTTCGCACTCCCCAGGACTGAACAGTGGGCAACCCACCCACTGTAGAGGCTTGAGAGACTGTGGCTTTGCACTCCCCAGGATTGAACAGTGGGCATGTGGCCCCCTCGTGGATTTGTCGTCGTGCACTCAAGCGGCGGAGGTGCCCCCCCCTTTCCCTCCCCCTTGAGGTGCCTGTTTTCTTGCTCTCTGATGCCCCTGCAGTGTTCTCTCCGTCATGGTAAGAGATCTTGTGTGGGCCTCGCCCATACCGTGTGGTCCCGGTGTTCCACAGACTTTCTTTGTGCAGTTCCTGGACTACTATGCCTGGTATTTCTTTTGTACATGGTGTATATATATATTTCTGCCTACTTGCTTTTAATATATTCTGATGGTTACACTCATTTTCATTGGTCTTTGCATTCTTACAGGGGGGGTGGGGGGGTGTAACTGTGATGTATTGACATGCATTAGTGTGTGTGTTGTGGTGGGTGAGGGTGGGGGTTTTGCGTGTGTGTGTCCCTGTTTTTTGCCTCCCCTGTGTCGTAGGTGCTGGCGTCACCGTGGTCTTCGCCACCGGCGTTTGTGCTCCTGGTAGAGGAGCAGGAAGACTATTGCAGGGAGAATTTGGAGTTCCGGTTCCATGGTGTCCTCGTTCCTCGTGGAGTGTGCAGAGGTGAGCGTTTTCCCTTCAAAATTCCTGTTTCCGCCGTGTTTTTATCTGCGGTGAATCCACCCCGGAAAAGGTGGCGGATTGGCCTGTCATAATAGTGTGAGCGGTACATTGTCTCCCGCCTGTCTGTTGGTGGTGAACGCCGCGCTGTTTGTTTGTACCGCCGTGGCGGTCTGAGTGTTAAAGTGGCTGTCTTTGTTGGCGGTTTCCGCCATGGTCGTAATTGCAATTTTTTTACCGCCGGCCTGTTGGTGGTCTTACCGCCGCTTTAACACCGTCCGCCAGGGTTGTAATGACCACCTTTGTCTCCTAAGTTAAGCCTTGTCGCTCGTTGCCAAGCTACCAAGGGTTGAGGGGGATTAATTTACTGAGATCTGACTGGACCTAGTGGGGGTTAGTGGCCTATAGCTAAGTACAGGTACTTACTTCACCTTACTAATAATCCTCTTTCCAACACTACAGGGACAGGCTGCAGGCCAGGCCTTGCGGGCAACTACTGCTGCACACAAGCAAAGGCCATGTACTTGTACCAACACTACAGGGCTGGTCACAGGCCAGGCCTTGTGGGCAACCGCTGCCACGCACGGCCAAAAGCCATGCACAGCAGTTGTTTGATTTGCGTATAGTAATGAAAATCATTATACCTTACAAGTTATAAGTTAAAAAAACAGAGAAATTCACAGAAAAAACAAAGGTTACAGGGATGTTACAGTTAGGAAATAGAATTTTTAAAAAACATAAAAAATTCAATTAAAAATCCAAAGGCTAAATGGATGTTATAGTTAGGCTCACTTTTCAAATATCCCAAAATAAAAATTCACCTGTTATAGTTAGAGTTATCTCAAGTAACTATAACTCGTGCCTTAATGTAACTATAACTCATGCCCTCGCCTTGCACTGCTAATTACCCCCAAAATTATGGCACTCATGATATCTTTGATAACATCTTTGATAATATCAATGTAATATTTGCAGTAAAAAAAATTATTAAAAAACTGTGCATGGAGGGGGCACGAGTTACAGTTCCCTTAGGGCACAAGTTATAGTTACTGTGGAAGATATATAGATATCTTACACGCTGAAATGTGTGACATATGTGGTGATTGCACTGGAATAAAGTTACAACCTGAATGTGACCAGCATTGCTTTTGAGCACTGGAGTGCGCACCTTCACATGTTTATATATATATACATGTATTTGATTGATCAAGCAAAACGACACATAGAGGAACAAATACAGATTATTGATCAATTAATGAAAGAACTAGAGAAAGTGGGTAATACACAAGAAATAAAACAATTGTTAACTAAAATGGAAGAACGTATAAAGAAAAAAGAAGATGAAATTAACATGCGCAAGGCTCATAAATTCAATAGAGACAAAAACGATTATGAACTTGGAAGAATCTATACTTTTGCTTGTAAATATAATACCTTTAGAGCGCAAGATAAGATAAATTCAATAGAAGATACCAATCAACAAGTGACTTCTGTAGATGAAAGTTCAGATTTAAGCTCATCGGCTGATGAAGCCTCTAACAAACTGGATTTTCACTGGGAAATGCGACTCATGCAAATGGTCATGCCACAGTCAAGCAGACACAGAGGACGAGGTCGAGGAGGCACAAGACACGGAGGGGGAAGAGGAAGAAGCAACAAACATCAGAACTAGACGGTGGTCGCATTGTTGACAATTCTAACATCATTGCCAATATTTCAAAGTTCAATTTGACGCACAATCAATCATGTATTCTCAATTTGGGTCTCCGTTTTTGTCTTAATGTATATTGGGATTATGTTAACACCAGAATTGAATTATATAAATTCACTCGCAAACTACGTCTAGTGAAATATTTTTCCAGCAAAGTACAATTGAGACAACCTGTATGTAATACCAATGTGGTTGGACTTTCAGGCTTCAACATTAATGATATTCCTGATTTGGTTGAAATTGGTGAATTAACTAATTCTGATGATGCTATAAGTGACAATATTTGTACTGATATTGATATTTTGAAGAATATGGGCATTAAAGTTGATTACACTCTTAGAAGTTCTCTAAAACCTTCCAACAGATTTAATCCACAGTTACCCAGCGGTAATTTAATTGACACATTTTATGAGTTAGCAGTTGCTGACATTGATAAATATCGTAATAACTGGAAATCTAAGAGATCTAAGAGGGACAATTTTTCTGCCTCAGATTGGAATGATTTAAATGCTCTGAAATCTAATACTGCAATAGTGATTAAGCCCTCTGATAAAGGTGGCAACATCGTGATTATGGATGTAGCTAGCTATACAAAGGAAGCAAATCGCCAGCTGTTCAATAGGGAACACAATGAAAAACTATGTACTAATCTGACTGCTCAATATCAGCTGGGTTACTGGGAGATGTTGGATAGTTGGCATGAGGACTGCCTTATTGATCGAGAGGAATACATATATTTAAAGGTTGAATTTCCTAAAACTCCTTGTATTAACTTTCTACCTAAGATCCATAAAAATAAGAAAAACCCTCCTGGTCGACCTATTGTAAGCATGAATTCATCTCTATTAGAGAACACCTCACGTTACTTGGATCTTTTTCTGTGTCCCTATGTGACTGCATTGCACTAGTATCTGCGGGATACTAATGATTTTTTATCCAAAATACATAATATTCCTTGGCAATCAAATTATCTTCTGGTTACGATGAATGTGACTTCCCTATATACGTCTATCATGCATGATTATGGCATTCAGGCCTGTAGATATTTTCTAGGCACCCGTAAGTTCGAAATCTTGCAACATACTAACATGCTTTTAGCTATTTTAAAATACTGTCTTACCCTAATGTCTTCCTATTTGACAATGAGTATTACCTCCAAAAACAGGGGACTGCTATGGGGGCTTCTTTTGCACCTACCTATGCTAATTTGTACATGGGTTGGTGGGAAAAGGAGGTGGCCTGGTCTGACAAGAATAAGAGCTATATTGCACATGTCATATTGTGGGTCAGGTACATTGATGACCTTTTTCTCATTTGGGATGGCGGTGAACAGCTTCGCTTGGAATACATCAGCACACTTAAAGATAACGAGCTTAATATCTATTTAGACTTGAAATATAGTACACATACTATTGAATTTGTAGATGTCCTGCTAACTGTAAGTAATGACATCTTGCAGACCTCTATTTATCGCAAACCAATTGCCTGTAATTCTATATTACATGGGAATAGTGGTCACCCTAAAGCCTTGAAATGGAGCATTCCGTATAGTCAATTCCTGCGGGCTCGCAGGATTTGTTTAGATACTAGCATCCTTTAAAAGAGAAATTGCTACTATGTTTGAGAGGTTTTTGAATAGAGGATATCCATTGACGATTCTAGATGATGCTCAGAATAGAGTAATTAATATGTCTAGGGACAAATTGTTCTTTAAAATTGCAGTCAGAGAAGAAAACTCTCAAGAACATAGACAACCACCCAGATTGTTCTTTGAATGTAACCTACAACATATAGAACATAAAAATATTATACAAAAGAACTGGCATGTCTTACGACATGATCCCCACATTAAAGAAGATATTGGGATACATCCTCAGATTACATATCGCAAAACACCATCACTGGGAGATCATTTAACGAGGAGTTTGTTTAGTTCCAAGGACAATCAGTCATTGCTATCCAAAAAGAGTTTGGGTTTTTGGAAATGTGGTTGTTGCAAATCTTGTACATTTGCACAGAACACGCATGACCATCAAACATTTGATGGCAAGGTTTATGAGATAACTGATCGCATAACTTGTGATACTGAATATGTTGTTTATGTTATTGAATGTGGCTGCCATAAAAAATACATTGGCAGCACCATTCATAAACTCAAAGTTAGATTTTTACAACATTTCAGGGCTATAAAGAATCACGATAGGTCATATCCTTTAGCCAAGCATCTTTGGGAAGTCCATGACGGTGACTACAGTTCATTGATATTCTATGGGATCAAAACTATTAAAATCAATTCAAGAGGAGGAGATAGAACATTAGAGCTCCGGCAGATGGAATCCAAAATGATTCTGCTACTTGGCACAGGAAACCCATGGGGGCATAATTTGGATGCAGAGCTTCATGTTTATCTGTGATATACCTTTTTGATTTTTTAACTTCTCCGAATCTTCAACATCTTCGTTTTTGCAATTAGGAGATATCCTACTAGCATAATAATTCTCTGACATAGCAGCAGATAGAAGGTATTAGAATTGGTTGCAACATTATGTCTGCTCTAGATGTAATATTTTGGCCAGTACCAGTATACTTAGTTTCAGAAATTTGGATTTACAACTATGGGTTTTAATTGTTTATTTTTTGCACTCTCTTTTTATCACTTTGTAGATTAGTTGGGTTGTATGGTTGGACACTGCGCACTGTTACTATGAGCAGTTTTACTATTCTATTGATATAGGGTCATAGAATTGCTTCCTTGTGGATTAACTAATATATGGATTGATATATTTCTCCACATATTTCTATGAAGCTTTACATGAGGTATTTTTGTCTGATTGTTTAATGAATCACTATTAATGATGGGCTGAGAATTAATTTATCGAAATGGTTTATAAGATCTTACAGTATCTATTCACATTTTTATATCATGACTTCTTATATTAGTAATTTTAGATCTTTAGTATGGTGATGATTTAGATCATAGATGGATTTAATGTTCTTGCACATACCATGTATTTTACATGTTTTATCCTGGTTGGAATTTGATTAGATTTCCAATAGATATCTATATTGGAAATGTTTCTATTTTGTGATCATTAGACTCCTACACACACGTATTTATTTAATCCATTTTATCGGAATATTTATAGATATTTATTATATTTATATTTATATTTAGATTATATGCAACATTATCATCTTGCTTCTTGTTATAAATTGAATTGGAATTGATGTGGAAAGATATGTTGAAAAATATCTTTACTACCAACATAACTTACTATCCATATATTGAATTGGTTTTTGTTTGGATATTAATAAATATCTAGATTGTGAAAACTAGACATTGGAAAGTCTTTTTATCATAGGATTACTTATATTAGACAGTCTTGTTCCATCATGCCACAATACGAGGAAACTTTATTGACATTTATAATATCGTTTAGTGCATCATAGTAACAATTAATAATGTTTCAAGATGGCCGCCGCTGTTGCAAATGTGCAGTGGGGCAATGAAATTAAAGAAGGACTATATTGGTTAAAAAGATGTGTGTAAAAATGTCAGCCAATATCCAGTTGAAGGTGTTTGCCGAAACGCGTAGACATTTGGCCAGGACAGCGTGATGGTGATTTTACTCTAATTCGACTACTATTTATTGA
This sequence comes from Pleurodeles waltl, assembly GCF_031143425.1. Taxonomy (NCBI): domain Eukaryota; kingdom Metazoa; phylum Chordata; class Amphibia; order Caudata; family Salamandridae; genus Pleurodeles; species Pleurodeles waltl. Next base: position 322,398,754 of record NC_090437.1, read on the forward strand.
TTTTTTCATAATAAATTGCTGACGGTGGATTTACATTTAAGAGATTCTTCTTTTTTGGATACTTGTCTCCCAATCGAACACGATCCCTGGGACATTGTGCAGCCGTCCGGTGATCTCTTTCACTGGGTTCGATTTATATATATATATATATATATATATATATATATATATATATATATATATATATATATATTAGTAGAAATACTTTATTTCAGCAGTTTGCCCTAAAAGCATACATATAATACATTATACAATACAATACAATATTAAATATAGGTTTAGATATTATTTACATAAAATCAGTATGAACAAAGTCTCATCAGACTTAGAGATCCTTAAAACCTTTTCAACAATAAGAAAAATATAAAAAAACCACAGAATAAAATAATTTTACCCCACCTGCACTATAACCAAAGCTCATCCAGAACATGTCAAGTGAGCTAATTACCTCATAAAGTGACGGAACAAACATTGATCCTATCAGGGTCCTTACTTTTCCTGGGTCCTTGCACTTACTATGGAGTAACTCCCCCAGCCCCCTCCGGGTCCAGAGCCCTATCTCTTCTGATCCATATGCCCAGAAGAAAACGACTCATAGGGTAGACTAGAGTCTTCTCTAAACTTGACCTAAACAGCAGCGCCACTCGATAATCCCCAATCCCCAGGGATTGGCAGACTGTCCTGAGCCACCGCCGTCTTGAGGCTCGATGCCCAGGACAAACAATAACAATATGATTGATCATCTCAGGCAATGATTTACACAGGGGGCATAAGGCAGATGGCCCATCTCTTCGCCACATATTACAAAAAGCGTTCAGGGGCAGACAGCCATGTCTAAAATGCAGATACAGACTCTTTGGGCCAGATGTACAAAGCTTTTTGCACGTCGCAAACAGCGAATTTTGCTGTTTGCGACGTGCAAAAAGCACTTTGCAATGCACAAACCTCGTTTTGTGATTCGGTAACGGGTTTGCGAGTTGCATTTAGGAAGGGCTGTTCCCTTCCTAATTGTGAGTCGCAGTGCAATGCAGGATTGCTTTGTGACCACAAACGCAGTCGCAAACCAATCGCAGTTTGCACCCTTTTGTAATGGGCGCAAGATATAGTTACTTGAAAGAACTGTAACTATAACTGCTGAATTTCTAAGGTTTGGACTAGTACATTCAGAACCTAACTATAACGTCCCTGTAACCTTTGTTTTTTTTCAGTGAATTTCTATGTTTTTTTAACATAAAGTCATTTTAATTACTTATTGTTATTCCAAACCCCGCTGCTCATGATTGCAGCCAGGCCTTGGAGCTAGTCCCTTATAACCACCCAACCCCATGCCGCGCACTGCCTTTGCCCGTGTGCAGCACAGGTTGGTCACAGGGCCTGTCTCTGTTAGTGGATCTGTGAGTGGGCGCATGAGTATATGAATGGGTCTGAAAGTGGGTGTGTGATCTTATGAGTGGGTCTGAGTGAGTATATGAGTGTCTGAGTGGGTATGTGAGTGGGCACACGAGTCTCTGAGTGCATGTGTGAGTGAATGATTTAGTGCATGAATGAGTCTGTGGTTTTTCTTTCAAATTTTTCATATCTATGAATATTTTGCGAAAATTTGTGAAAATTCGCAAATTTTCACGAATACCACCATGGTGATTGTTAGAGTTTTCATCTTTGCCGTGGTCTCCCTTAACTTTTTGCCTCTGTTTCCGAGGTTGTTGATGTGTGCTGGACTCTGTTTTTGCTGGTTTTGTTACACTGGGCACTTTACCACTGCTAACCAGTGCTAAAGTGCAAGTGCTCCTTTACAAAATGTATATCTAATTGGTTCATCCATGATTGGAATATTTGATTTACTAGTAAGTCCATAATAGAGTGCACTCGAGGTGCCCAGGGCCTATAAACCAAATGCTGCTAGTGGGCTTGCAGCACTGGTTGTGCCACCCACCTAAGTAGCTTTGTAATCATGTCTCAGACCTGCCACTGCAGTGTCTGTGAGTGCAGTTTTAAACTGTAAATTCGACTTGGCAAGTGTACCCGCTTGCCAGGCCTAAACCTTCCCTTTTCTTACATGTAAGGTACCCCTAAGGTAGGCCCTAGGTAGCCCCAAGGGCAGGGTGCAGTGTATGGTTAAGGTAGGACATATAGTAATGTGTTTTATGTGTCCTGACAGTGAAATATTGCTAAATTATTTTTTTACTGTTGCAAGGCCTGTTCCGCTCATAGGTTAACATGGGGGCTACCTTTAAATCTGATTAAAGTGTAGATTCCCTTTTGGGAGCGGATGGACATGTGGAGTTTGGGGTCTCTGAGCTCACAACTTAAAAATACATCTTTTAGTAAAGTTGATTTTAATATTGTGTGTTTGAAAATGCCACTTTTAGAAATTGATCATTTTCTTGCTTATACCATTTCTGTAACTCTGCCTGTTTGTGGATTCCCTGTCTGGGTCAGTTTGACAGTTGGGCTGGTTGCACCTCACACTAGACAGTGACACAAAGGGAGCTGGGGTTTAGTCTGCATTTTCTGATGAGCCATATGTGCTAGGAGGGAGGGAAGGAGTGGTCACTCACACCTGAAAGGGCTGTGCCTGCTCTCACACAGTGCAGTCTCCAACCCCCTGGTGAGTGTCTGGGTCCTGGTCTGGGCAAGGCAGGATTTCACTATCAAGAGAGACGTTGCTTTGAAGTAGGCCTACTTCAAAGGACAAAATGGGTATAAGAAGGGCACCCAAAACCACAGACTTTAGAACACTTCTGGAAACCAAGAGGAACCTCTGCCTGGAGAAGAGCTGACGAGCTGAGGAAGAAGAGTTGCCCTGCCTGTGACTGTGCTTTGTGGAGCTCTCCTGCAGCTGTTGCTTCTGCCTGTGCTAGAGGACAAAGACTGGACTTTGTGTTGCCTTCCTTCTTGTGAAGATCTCCAAGGGCTTGATTTAGAGCTTGCATCCTGTTGTTTGAAGTCTCAGGGACAGCTAAGACTTTTCTCTGCCAGCACCTGGAGTCTCTGGGGAGACTCCTACTCTGCCATGTGGTGCCCATTCAGTTGCTGGGTCCCTGAGAAGAGAAGCTGATAGCCCAAGAGTGAGAAATCCACGCACAGACCACTGTGCGTGGACAAGATCGACGCAATTCCGATCTGCACCTGAAAAATCGACGCGCCACCAGCTTCGCGGCTGAAAATTGATGCTCGCCTGCAACACGACCGAATGATCAATGCCTGCGGCTGGAGAAATGACGTGCAGCATCGCTGACGGAGGCTGGTGAGATCGGAACCCGCGCTGCGTGGTTGTCGGATCATCGTGCGGCTCGATTTCCGACACAAGCCAACGCAAGGCCTGCCCGGACCTGAGAGTGCTGACTGGATCGACGCATCACTCTTCTGCGGCGAGAAGAAACAACGCGCCCGACCCGATGAAAGGAGAAACGACGCAAGGTCTCGCTCGTGAGTGAAATCGACACATCGCAAGCCCTTTTTGATGCACACTCGCCCGTGCGGGGTTATTTTTGAAGCACCCAAGGTACATTTTTACGCTGACAGTGTTAGTGTGTGTTTAAAATTACATGAAGACTCTTTTTGCAGTTTTATTGATAACTTGACTTATGTATTGTGGATTTTTGTTGTTTTGATCTTGTTTTGTTTAGATAAATATTCTCTATTTTTCTAAACCTGTGTTGCGTCATTTTGGAGTGTTTTCATTAAGTTACTGTGGGGTCATTCCGACCTCGGTGGTAAAAGTCACTTACCGCCGGCCAGAAGGCCGCCATAACACCGCCGCGGCCGCGGTAAACCGCCACAGTCATTCTGACCCGCAACTGGCAAACCGCCAAAAACCCGACATCCACAATATTCCGCCACACCAAAGGTCAGCTGGAAACTGGCGATGACCAAACCTTCACCGTCACGCCAACAGAAATACGCCCATGCCATTCTGACCCACAAATCCCCGCAGCGGTCTTTCAACCGCGGTATTCCATTGGCGGTACACACCGCCGCAGTCAAAATACACACACCTTTACAAAACACAGCCACATTGGATAATTCTAAATACACACACCTGAGACACATACACACACCACTCCCACACACCCAATTAACTATAAAACACACACCCACATCACCCACAAACCCCTACGACCACAATTGCGAGTGAAGGACAGATAGAGAGAGAGCACAGCATAGAGTACACCATCACACAGAGGCAAATCACAACATCACCCATACACTTTCCACGTACAAAACACCATACACCACCACACTCACCACACTCTACAACACATACACCACCCCTCACCTCATCCACACCACCCCATGGCACCCCAAAGACACCCCAGGTTCTCTGACGCAGAACTCAGGGTCATGGTGGAGGAAATAGTACGTGTAGAGCCCCAGCTCTTCGGGGCACAGGTGCAGCACACCACCATTGCCAGGAAGATGGAGCTATGGCAACGAATAGTGGACAGGGTCAACGCTGTGGGACAGCATCCACGCAATCGGGACGACATCAGGAAGCGGTGGAACGACCTACGGGGGAAGGTGCGTTCCATGGTATCAAGGCACAGCATTGCGGTGCAGAAGACTGGCGGCGGACCCCCACCTACTCCCCCAGAATTCACAGCGTGGGAGGAGGAAGTCTTGCACATCCTGCATCCTGAGGGCCTCGCAGGAGTAGGCGGAGGAATGGACTCTGGTAAGTCAAATCTTCACTACTTCATTCCCCCCACCCCACCTGCATGCCAAATCATACCACCACCCTCACCCCCACCCCCATCACACCAACTCCTTGCTAATGGCTCACCATCACAACCCACCCATCCCAAAACCCAGCCCTGCATGCCTCCCCAAAGCATGGACATCCATCCCCAAAGCATGCCCACTGCACACACCCATCACCCCCACAAGCCACCGTCACAAAAGCCCCCACAAGGGAATGCCAGCACTGGGGGACACGGCCACCCACCCATTACACGAAATGCCACACACAGAAGCAATAACCATACTCTTATACACCTGCAGGACCCGAACGCCACCACACCACCACGGAGGGTCCAGAGATGTCCATCCCACCCCCAGAAGAGGCCCCCAGTGACTCCCTGGACCCTGATGACCAGCCCGGCCCATCGGGGACCTCGGGACAGTCGGTTCCCCACAGACAGCCACAGGCTACACCAGACCTAACCCCCTCTGGTAACACCAGCACAGCTCCCACACAGCGGGCCCATGCCTCTGTCTCCAGGACACGTCAATCAGCGGTGTGTCCACCACTACAGGGCACCCAGGTTGACCCACCACCCCAACAACAACAGGGACCTGGGGGCAGTGGTAGTGGGCACACTGTCCAGGGGACAGAGGCCCAGGGAAACAGGGGAACTGGGAGGGCTGCTGTGCGACAGGGGTGGGACAGGCCCAGGGAACCGACTCTCCAAGAGGCCCTCTCCTCCATCATGGGAGCATACCATCGCTCCCAGGAGACGATGGCTACGGTACTGGCCAGGTTCCAGGAGATCCAGGTCATGCAGGAGGAACAGTACATGGGGTTCAGAGAGGAACTGAGGAACATTAGTTCCGCAATGGGGACCATCGTCGTGGCCCTAACCCAGATAGTCACCACATTGCGGGACCATGTGGCACCACAAAGGGCCCCTGTCACTAGCCTGGACCAGGAACAGCCTACCACCTCCGCCGGCGCTAGTGGACAGGAGGCCCCCACACAACGACGGGCCACCAGAACCCCACCTCCTGCAGAAGAAGAACCACCCGCAAGCGGAACCTGAGATCTCACAAGAAGACAGAGTAGGATTGCAAGACCCCCGCCAGCAAACGATACCCCCTGATGTCATCCCACTGTCCCACATTGTCACCCTGTCCAACCTTGAAGTGCCCCTGCTCCATCCTTCCACAGGCATATGGACAATGCACCTGTGCGACTGAGAACTGGACTCTGCCAAGGACATTACTCCACCATCACCCATCCCCGTTTTACAATCATGTTCCATAAATTTAACACTTGAATAAAATCACTTTTTTGCACTAAAAAATCTGGAGTCTGCATGTAATTTGAACAAATGTATTAGACATAACGGTGCCAAAATGTTCAGTTACATTGTGATGACAACATACCACTGTCACACAGCTGTAGTCCATGGACAAACAAAGCAGAGGTCACGCAGTGGGGCTCACAGCTCTGAAAACGGAAGGGAAAGTCACAACTCAGTTAACAGGAACTGGGGGGGAACTCAGACAGTAGAGAGGCAGGAGACTTTAAGTAAATGTAAAATGGCGTGGTTGAGTCGTACCTGTGTGCTACTGAAAATACTGTTGTATCACTGTGTCCCTGTTGTCTGTGTCGTCCCCGTCGTCCTCCTCCTCTTCACTCTCCACAGGCTCCACAGCTGCTACAACACCACCATCTGGACCATCCTCCTGCAGGAAAGGCACCTGGCGTCGCAAAGCCAAGTTGTGAAGCATACAGCCGGCCACGGGTACGTAACCACAGCTTGCACAGTACACGATTCGCTATGCATTGAATGGCTTGCATGAGTGGCAATGCAAGGCCTAGGCCTGTGTGACGCCGTAGAAATGCAGCCATGTGGGCCCTTGAAATGGCGGCTGCCTGACCTGTGAAGTGTGACAATGGGATGTGAGGTCAATGCGGGGCGTGGCACACCGTGGCGGTAGGCGGTCGAAGACCGCGGCGCAAAGCAGCATTGGTTAACATTGAACCCTATGGGTCTCAGGAGCCAATGACGATGTGCGCCGGCGGTCGCGGTACGCATCGCCGCGGGCGTGACCCCCATTTTCTAACTGCTTAATCACTCGAGACCTGATCATCCACAGGAGAGGACCTATACTGCAAGTGCTGCTGTGAACTCGGTCTGGAAGAGACAATGGCTGCTGCGACTGGGGAAAGGGCCCCTGCCTTCACATCTGAGGAATTGGATAAACTCGTTGATGGGGTCCTCCCCCAGTATGTGCTACTCTACGGTCCTCCAGACCAACAGGTAAGTACACTGGGAGCACGTAGTATGGGCTATGCCTGTGTTGAGTGGGGTGGATGTAAGATGGTGGGGAGGCGAGCATATGAGGATAGCAACGCACGACAGATGAGAGCATGTGCCACATGGCAAGGTTGGGGAGGGGGGACCACTCACATTGACCATGCAGAAAAGTGATGATATTTCTTTTTCCACCCTGTCCATGTCACATAGGTCAGCGCCCATCAGAAGATCGACATTTGGCGTGCCATCGCCAAGGACGTCCAGGCCCTGGGGGTCCACAACAGACGGGGCACCCACTGCCGCAAGAGGTGGGAGGACATCCACCGCGGGAGCAGAAAGACCGCCGAGGCTCTGCTGGGGATGGCCTCCCAACGTAGGAGGGGTGCCAGTCGTCAATTGACCCCCCTGATGTCCCGGATCCTGGCGGTGGCCTACACCGATTTGGATGGGCGCGTGAGGACATCACAGCAGACACAAGGGGGTGAGTATGAGCACATTCTGCTATATTAGCGCACAGTGGAGGCGTCTGGGTGGGGGAGGAGGGCTGTGGCTATCTCTAGGTCAGGGTGGTATCTGTAGGCTAGGCCCCTCCGTTAGACATGGCCCTGTGCCCCCGCCCCCCCCCCCTCTGTAGGGTGCTAAGTACAGCCATCCATGGCCCGGGCTCACCTATGTGTGCATTTGTCGTCCATAGACTTGTAGGCCAAGTCACAATAATTGAGTAGTGTACCCCGAGTGCGCAGCGTAGTGCAGGGGGCTTCTGTGTCTGTCCTCTCCGCCAACGGTGCCGCCAATGCATGCACTCAACATGTCTTTCTTTCTTCTCTCCCCCCCTTATTTCTTGGTTTTCCTGCTCATGTGTGCATTAGCATCATCAGGCGGAGGAGAAGTGGCATCGGCGCACGAGGGAGCTGCATCTCACATGGGCCCGGAGGGCCCTGCAACCGGCTCGGACTTAACCAGTGAGACGGAGGGCGAGGGGGGCTCCACAACGGGGACCCGTGGAGACGTCAGCGACACAGACACGTCCTCGGAAGGGAGCTCCCTTGTGGTGGCGGCAACATCCGTGCCCACCGCTACAACAGGTACAGCTGCCACCCAGCTCACCAGCTCCGCCCTCCCAGCAGCCCCTCAGCTTTCGCCCCGTGCCCGCTCGGCCAGGAAGCCGGCCATCTCCTTCGCCCCTGGCACCTCAGGTCCTGCCCCAGTTACCCCTGCTGCCCTCAGTGAGGAGGTCATTGACCTCCTCCAGACGCTCATTGTTGGGCAGTCTACCCTTTTGAATGCCATCCAGGGGGTGTAAAGGGAGGTGCATCGGAGCAATGCATACCTGGAGGGCATTCATTCGGGTCAGGCTGCCCATCAGCGATCGTTCAACGCTGTGGCCTCAGCACTGACGGCAGCAATTGTCCCTGTGTCTAGCCTCCCCCCTCCAACTTCCCCAACCCACTCCCACTCCCCTGTTCCTCTGCCTATCCCAGACACACCTACAGACCAGCCTGCACACACATCAACACCCAAGGGCAGCTCATCCAGACATAAGCACCACAGATCACACAAGCATTCACCCAAGCAACATCCACATGCAGAAACAGCAACACCCACTGCCTCCACTGTGTCCCCCTCCTCCTCGTCTCCCTCCTCCCTCCCTGTGACGTCTCCACTCACATCTGCATGCACACCACCATCAGCCAGTACGTCCATCACCACCACACCCACCAGAACAGTCCGCACACGTGCAGTCACCACTCCCACTACCATTTACACGTCCCCTGTGTCCTCTCCCAGTGTGTCTGTCACTACCTCTTCCAAACCACACAAACGCAGGCAGCCACCCACCCAACAGCCATCCACCTCACGACAGCCTCCGTCACAAGCACCTGCACCCAAAGACAGCACACTTGACTCTCCTACAACCACATCCTCTTCCTCCACTCCCATACCCACTACAACTACCCGTCCCTGTCTTTCGAAATTGATTTTCCTTTCCAACCTTGACCTCTTTCCAACAACTGACCCACCCCCTCCATCTCGTAAGAGTCCAACCAGCACCTCAGCCACCACAAGCCCTGCACCTACTAGGACCATCGTTCAGGGCTATTGGAGTCCACCAGCTCCTAGGGCAGGAACATCGGCCAGCAGCAAGGGGACAGCCAGCCCACCCCCTGGGAAAAGAAGCAAAAAGTCAAGGGCCGGCGCCACAGGCCTGACACGGCTGCCCCCAAGGACACCAGCCTTGCACCGTCACCTGGCCCATCCACCAAGGGAGGCAAGGGCCCCAGAGATTCTTCCAAGGAGGGCAAGGGCCCCAGAGAAACTCCAAGGGAGGCAAGGGCCCCAGAGATTCGTCCAAGGAGGGCAAAGGCCCCAGAGAAACTTCCAAGGGAGGCAAGGGCCCCAGAGATTCGTCCAAGGAGGGAAAGGGCCCCAGAAAAACTTCCAAGGGAGGCAAGGGCCCCAGAGATTCGTCCAAGGAGGGCAAGGGCAGCAGGGCGAAGAAGTCCGGCAGCAGGCGAGCTGCCCAGGAGGGCCCCACCAGCCCCATTTGGGGTGTGACGGAGGACACCCACAGGCCCAGGAGTCCAACACAGGAGGGCCCCGCAAGCGATAGGTCGGATGGCGACTGAGCGGGAATGATTGCCCAGGTCTGGTTCCCTAGGAACACAAGACAAGCACCGCTGAACAGGGCCCCGCCGTGAGAAGAACCGCTGAATAGGGCCCCGCCGTGAGAGGCACTGCTCCGCTGGGCCCGCCGTGAGAAGGACTGCTGAACAGGGCCCCGCCGTGAGAAGAACCACTGAACAGGGCCCCGCCGTGAGAGGCACCGCTCCGCTGGGCGCCGCCGTGAGAAGGACCGCTGAACAGGGCCCCGCCGTGAGAAGAACCGCTGAACAGGGCCCCGCCGTGAGAAGGACCGCTGAACAGGGCCCCGCCGTAATAAGAAGCGCTGAACAGGGCCCCGCCGTGAGAGGCACGCTCCACTGGGCCCCGCCGTGAGAAGGACCGCTGAACAGGGCCCCGCCGTGAGAAGAACCGCTGAACAGTGCCCCGCCGTGAGAGGCACCGCTCTGCTGGGCCCCGCCGTGAGAAGGACCGCTGAACAGGGCCCCGCCGTGAGAAGAACCGCTGAACAGGGCCCTGCCGTGAGAAGAACCGCTGAACAGGGCCCCGCCGTGAGAAGGACCGCTGAACAGGGCCCCACCGTGAGAAGAACCGCTGAACAGGGCCCCGTCGTGAGAAGAACCGCTGAACAGGGCCCCGCCGTGAGAAGGACCGCTGAACAGGGCCCCGCCGTGAGAAGAACCGATGAACAGGGCCCCGCCGTGAGAGGCACCGCTCCGCTGGGCCCCGCCGTCTCTGCACCGCTCCGCTGGGCCCTTCCGGTCAAGCACCGCTCCGCTTTGGCCTTCCTCTCAAGCACCGCTCCGCTGGGGCCTTCCTGTCAAGCACCGCTCCGCTGGGCCCTTCCAGTCAAGCACCGCTCCGCTGGGGCCTTCATCTCAGGCACCGCTCCGCTGGGGCCTTCATCTCAAGCACCGCTCCGCTGGGGCCTTCATCTCAAGCACCGCTCCCCTGGGCCCTTCCTCTCAAGCACCGCTCCGCTGGGCCCTTCCTCTCAAGCACCGCTCCGCTGGGCTCCGCCGTCTCTGCACCGCTCCGCTGGGCCCTTCCTGTCAAGCACCGCTCCGCTGGGCCCTTCATCTCAAGCACCGCTCCGCTGGGCCCTTCCTGTCAAGCACCGCTCCGCTGGGCCCTTCCTCTCAAGCACCGCTCCGCTGGGCCCGCCGTCTCTGCACCGCTCCGCTGGGCCCTTCCTGTCAAGCACCGCTCCGCTGGGCCCTTCCTCTCAAGCACCGCTCCGCTGGGGCCTTCCTGTCAAGCACCGCTCCGCTGGGCCCTTCCGGTCAAGCACCGCTCCGCTGGGGCCTTCATCTCAGGCACCGCTCCGCTGGGGCCTTCATCTCAAGCACCGCTCCGCTGGGGCCTTCATCTCAAGCACCACTCCGCTGGGCCCTTCCTCTCAAGCACCGCTCCGCTGGGCCCTTCCTCTCAAGCACTGCTCTGCTGGGCCCCGCCGTCTCTGCACCGCTCCGCTGGGCCCTTCCGGTCAAGCACCGCTCCGCTGGGGCCTTCCCTCTCAAGCACCGCTCCGCTGGGCCCTTCCTGTCAAGCACCGCTCCGCTGGGCCCTTCCTCTCAAGCACCGCTCCGCTGGGCCCTTCCTGTCAAGCACTGCTCCGCTGGGCCCTTCCTCTCAAGCACCGCTCCGCTGGGCCCCGCCGTCTCTGCACCGCTCCGCTGGGCCCTTCCTGTCAAGCACCGCTCCGCTGGGCCCTTCCTCTCAAGCACCGCTCCGCTGGGGCCTTCCTGTCAAGCACCGCTCCGCTGGGCCCTTCCGGTCAAGCACCGCTCCGCTGGGGCCTTCCTCTCCAGCACCGCTCCGCTGGGCCCTTCCTCTCAAGCACCGCTCTGCTGGGCCCTGCCGTCTCTGCACCGCTCCGCTGGGCCCTTCCTGTCAAGAACCGCTCCGCTGGGCCCTTCCTCTCAAGCACCGCTCCGCTGGGGCCTTCCTGTCAAGCACCGCTCCGCTGGGCCCTTCCGGTCAAGCACCGCTCCGCTGGGGCCTTCCTCTCAAGCACCGCTCCGCTGGGCCCTTCCTGTCAAGCACCGCTCCGCTGGGCCCTTCCTGTCAAGCACCGCTCCGCTGGGCCCTTCCTCTCAAGCACCGCTCCGCTGGGCCCTTCCTGTCAAGCACTGCTCCGCTGGGCCCTTCCTCTCAAGCACCGCTCCGCTGGGCCCCGCCATCTCTGCACCGCTCCGCTGGGCCCTTCCTGTCAAGCACCGCTCCGCTGGGCCCTTCCTCTCAAGCACCGCTCCACTGGGGCCTTCCTGTCAAGCACTGCTCCGCTGGGGCCTTCCTCTCAAGCACCGCTCCGCTAGGCCCTTCCTGTCAAGCACCGCTCCGCTGGGCCCTTCCTCTCAAGCACCGCTCCACTGGGGCCTTCCTGTCAAGCACCGCTCGGGTGGGCCCTTCCTCTCAAGCACCACTCCGCTGGGCCCCGCCGTCTCTGCACCGCTCTGCTGGGCCCTTCCTGTCAAGCACCGCTCCGCTGGGCCCTTCCTCTCAAGCACCGCTCCGCTGGGGCCTTCCTGTCAAGCACCGCTCCGCTGGGCCCTTCCGGTCAAGCACCGCTCCGCTGGGGCCTTCCTCTCAAGCACCGCTCAGCTGGGCCCTTCCTCTCAAGCACTGCTCCGCTGGGCCCCGCCCATCTCTGCACCGCTGGGCCCTTCCTGTCAAGCACTGCTCCGCTGGGCCCTTCCTCTCAAGCACCGCTCCGCTGGGGCCTTCCTGTCAAGCACCGCTCCGCTGGGCCCTTCCGGTCAAGCACCGCTCCGCTGGGCCCTTCCTCTCAAGCACCGCTCCGCTGAGCCCTTCCTGTCAAGCACCGCTCCGATGGGCCCTTCCTCTCAAGCACTGCTCCGCTAGGCCCCGCCGTCTCTGCACCGCTCCGCTGGGCCCTTCCTGTCAAGCACCGCTCCGCTGGGCCCTTCCTCTCAAGCACCGCTCCACTGGGGCCTTCCTGTCAAGCACCGCTCCGCTGGGCCCTTCCGGTCAAGCACCGCTCCGCTGGGGCCTTCATCTCAGGCACCGCTCCGGTGGGGCCTTCATCTCAAGCACCGCTCCGCTGGGGCCTTCATCTCAAGCACCGCTCCGCTGGGGCCTTCATCTCATTCACCGCTCTGCTGGAGCCTTTATCTCAGGCACCGCTGGCCCATTACCAGTGGAGTCTGTAATCCACCAGATGGACTGTGGCTTTGCACTCCCCAGGATGGTACAGTGGGCAATCCACCCACTGAAAAGACTTGTGAGACTGTGGCTTTGCACTCCCCAGGATGGTACAGTGTGCAATCCACCCACTGTAGAGACTTGTGAGACTGTGGCTTTGCACTCCCCAGGATGGGACAGTGGGCATGGAGGCCCCTCGTGGATCTGGCGTCGTGGACTCATGTGGCTGAGTTACCCCCCCTTCCCTTCCCCCTGAGGTGCCTGTGGTTTTATTATCTGATGCCCCAGCAGTGTTCTCTCCAATGGAATCGGGTTTCGTGTGTGGGCTTTGCCCATGTGTTTATGCACATTGGCCCACGGACAATGGCATGTAGCCAATATGTGCCGGACTTTTGGACTATGTTAATATTCTTCATGTTGTGATTTTTTTTTTTTAATAATCTAATATTTCACTTAAGTTCACATATGCTTTAATATACTTCTATTTTAATGATCATTTTATTTTGTCTTTGAATTATTCCAGGGGGTTTGGGGGGGGGTCGATCTGACTTGTTGCTCTGCATTGGTGTGTGGGGATTTGGGGGGGGGTGTCGCGTATGTGTGTGCCCGTAATCTTTTCTCCTCCCCCCTCCCCTGTGTCGTAGGTGCAGTACACACCCTTGTCTCCTGCGGCGGCGTTCGTGCTCCTGGTAGAGGAGCAGGTAGACAATCGCTGGTAGGATGTTTAATTCGGGTTCCATGCTGTCCAGATTCCTCGTGGAGTGTATAGAGGTGAGCGTTTTCCCGTTCGTGATCTGTTTCCGCCGTGTTTTTATCGGCGGGGCTCCCGCCCCGGAAAAGGTGGCGGATGGGTGGGTCGTGATAGGGTGGGCGGTACATTGTCTGCCGCTTGTCTGTTGGCGGTTACCGCCGCGCTGTTTGTTTGCCCCGCCGTGGCGGTCGGAGTGTTAAAGTGGCGGGCTGTGTTGGCGGTTCCCGCCAGGGTCAGAATTCCATTTTTTGGACCGCCTGCCTGTTGGCGGCTTGGCCGCCGCTTTAACACCGACCGCCAGGGTCGGAATGACCCCCTGTGTGTGTTGGTACAAATACTTTACACCTAGCACTCTGAAGTTAAGCCTACTGCTCATGCCAAGCTGCCAGGGGGGAAAGCAGAGGTTAGCTGAGGGTGATTCTCTTTTACCCTGACTAGAGTGAGGGTCCTTGCTTGGACAGGGGATAACCTGATTGCCACCAAAGACCCCATTTTTAATAGTGATTAAAAATTATTTGAAACCCAGAACTTGCCCCTAAAACACACCTGTCTGACACCCCTTACCCAACTTTCAATTAGGATTTCCACCCCCGGGGGCCGTGTCCCATGAAATAAAATGGCAGCTGCAACTTTTTAGTCAGGTTGTGGTCAGTTGATTACAGTGCATTTTTTCATGTGCATTCACAAAAATGTATGAATTTTCACAAAATAATTGCAGTCATCTAAGCCAGAGATATCTAAATGTATCTTCCCTTTAATATTTCCAAAGCAACTGAACAGATTTACACCAAATAAGTGAAAGCACAATCTGTGTACTGAAAGCTACCTTTCTGCTGAATTTGGTGTAATTCCGTCCAGCGGTTTGGGCTGTAGTAGTATCTAAATGCCCTATGGGAATTAACATTGGAAACACAACTTTTTGAACCCCCTTTTTCTTGGCCCCCACTTGACAGATCACCCCAAAACTTTCCATGCCCAACATGAACCACTGGGACACTTTTTTTTTTTTTACAATTTCATGAAGATTCGTCAAATGGTGCCAAAGATTTAGGCAAGTCAAAAAACGTTTTTACAATGGAAACATGGTCCTAACTAGAACTAGCTAGTGATGTGTATATATAAATATATATATACTTTCTCTGCCTTGTCTCACCAAAGGTGGGCAGGTACTCTGTTCATGAGGGTGAAGCTAACGTCAATACAATATTCTTTAGCATAACGTGGACCAGTACTCAAGGGTTAATGAAAGCTTAGAAAGCTTATTGACAAAACTTATATCAGTTTTTGTCAATGTAGGCATTTGGTTTTAAAGGCATTTTTTATAAACAAAGCTAGTAATTTCATATATATATATATGTATATATATATACATATATATTTCTCCAAAAGTCAAACAATAGTGACAGAAACCAAAATTTCTCAGCCTCTCGCCGCAGGAATGACGCCAGCACCATCAATCAATTTGAAAGGTATCCTCTTTTATTCCATAATGTAAAGTACACAGTGCAAAATAACTGTCCAAACACTAATGGCAACGAGTTGTGTGTGATGTCAGTGTGTTTAAACCATGTGACCACCCACCATACACCAATTAAAAAAACACTTTTTGTTTCATATCGTTTCATGATGTCACCATTTATTTCATCCCCCACAATGGGATTTATGGTAAGTTTATACTACCTACTGATAATAATTTAAAGTTATATACTCATATATATTATACTAAACTTTCTAAAAAATTTCTTTCTTTATGTACTTAAATTTTAAACATATTTCTGTTTCTATTTTTATTTTTATTCAGAGCCTTATATAAGTTCTATATTCAGGGTAAAGTACCTCCTCCTGTATAAACTAACGGCCCTGAGATGGTAACCAAGTTATGTTATAATTTTCAACATATACATTATAATATTACTCTATTTTATTTTATCAGTAGACTAACCGAATTAATCCATGTTGTGTTCTAATATTGGTAAAGTACCATCAATCAGGAACTCCTATATTACTATACAGTTGGGACAGGACTTTTCTAACACCTGTGGCCATCAAATTAAGTTCAATGGACAATTCTTTCTAAAACAATGGTGTGGATGTCCTTCACTGCTCTTAGATTTGAAGAGCTATACCATAACATATCTGATGTTCTTATTCTCATCTGCCTTTCCCACTCTTTCTATTACTTATATATGTTTTCTTTATTATTTTTCTTTTGAGAGTGTCAAGAAGGTCATATTCTGCTTATACTTTTTACAAGGCCCATCCTATTCTCAAAAACTGTTCTTAATTTCTTTTGTTTATAGGTGTCTATGTAACTGCATCCATGTTAAGACCCCATGGCATCTCACTTCCAATTAAGATAAACCATTTCATTCTCCTTAATCTCTGTTCACGATCTCCTCCTCTGTCATGTTGTTTAATATGTTGAATGCCATAATATTTTAGGCCTTTCTGACCACCTTGATGATGCTCCCATATATGTTTTGCCATAGAGTATGTTAAGTCACGATTGTTAATTGCCCTTATGTGTTGCAGAATACGTAATTTCAATGTATTCACTGTACTGCCCACATATTTTTTTTACCCTAGGCACATTCTAGAATATAGATCACATATGGAGTTTCACAGTTTATTCTTTCCATAATTTTCATTGTTCTATATATGATGTTGTTGGGGAGGAGTGTCCTCGAGGTGTGTATAAGTTATCTGGAGAGGCAAGGAGGTCTGGCAGGCCAACTTTCAATTGCAGACTGAAAATGTGGTTATTGGGGAACATTTTCAATCTCACCTTTGATATTGTTAGGTTATCCATTCAACCGTAGAAACAAAGGGCATCAAAAACTGTTTTGATAAAAATGATAGAATAAAGAATGATAAAAAAATGTTTACATTTCTTATTTCTCATCAAATGATTAAAAATAGTAGTTAGCACTCTTAATTCTTGCCACAGTCTATATACAGACTCAAAATTAATTGCCAGTGCTGGTGTAATCCCGTTGGGCCAGCCATTATAGACCCCAAATTCCACCATAATGTGTTGGAATAAAAATACTTATTATATCAATTTGTGCGCACTCAACAGTTTAGTATAATTGAAGTCCCTGTCAGGCTAACATCAATCCATGGGCGAAAATATTTCAAAAAGTTTTGAAGTCGATTTGGTGTACACAGCTTTATAGTTCTTATTAATCTGAAGAAACATAGCTAAAAATATTCATTAGAGCCAATTTTGTCAGCCAACAGGATTCATCTCAATAGGACCTTTCTCAAGACGTATACACCAATAAGTCTTAAATACATCTCTTATTTCTGCCTCCTTTAATTTAAATACCAAAAATGGACGCATTTTAGGCACAAGGCTTTCGAGCAGCTTGTCAATGTATTCCACAGCATTTAGGGCCAGAGTTATACTTTTTAGCACCGCATTTGCATAATTTTTTGATGCAAAAGCGGCACAAATTTAGAAAACTCAATTATATTTTTTACGTTTGTGCTGCTTTTGCATAAAAAAATTATGCAAATGCAGCACTAAAAAAGTATAAATTAGGGCCTCAGTCTTCACAAACTGGTATTCTGTAACCAAGGTGTAGCAGAGTGATGAGGTTTTCCTCAGCTTGTGCCCATGATTCTCCCTATATATACTAAACAGCTTAGATACAACAGAATCCAGTATTCAGGTATTTCAATTATGTCATAGTTACTATACACAGTACTCCACATACTGTCCACCAGAACACAGGTATGACCACCTCTTATCAGCAAGCAGAAGTACAGGAGGAAAATTCACTAACTGCTGGAGGAACAATATGTTAATTATTAGTACCTATTTGGGAGACAATTAATCACCTTACGTTAAAACTGCCAAAAAATGGTACGGTGAGGAAAAAGTGTCTGCTAATCATGTTACTGGATATTTGTTCCCCTGTGAACTGATGAAAACATTTCAAGAAGTGATCAGGAGCTGTACCAATTATATTTCCCCTTCTGGAAATGTCTGAGAAGGCCTCTAGTGACTTGCTACCAGGAGTGAATTACAGACAAAATGGACAGAAACAATATTTCTACCAGTTAGATCATTTGGACTAGTTAATCAGTAATACTAATGCCAGATCTGCCGTTTTCAGAGTTTGTCAATGTGCCCAAAATTTGATGTAATAAGGTGCAAAATTACTTTATAAAGTGCGATCCTTGGTGAGTGCCAGACTTGTCCATCTCTCCGTAATCAGCAACCCAGAATAAAGGTAGTGAGGAAGAGGTAATGCTTGTAACAGGAATTGCTGTTAATCGTGATGGACCAGATTCAACAGTCCAAGAAATTACACTTCTTAGGGGCTGATTTAAGAGCCCCTAGCACCTCCCTGTGCCATATTAGCGTCATTTTTCTGGACGTTAATGTGGCCCAACGGGGCCAAAATTGCTGCACGAAATTTACAATGTGGCGCAGTGCATGTAACCCTTTACGCCACATTATGCCTGCACCAGGCATAATGTATGCAAAGGGGGCGTTCCCCTATTAGGGGGGAGCGAAAAAATGGTTCAAAGAAATCTAAGAGATTTCTTTGCGTAATTTTTTTCAGCACTTTTAACGCCTGCTCATAGCTGCTCATAGCAACAGTTAAAAGGAGACACACCAGTGTTTTCAATGGGCCTCAACGGGCTTTGTCACAATCTTTGATGCCAGTCCTGCAAAGATCTGAACTAGTGTCAAAAATGTTGATGCTAGTTTCCCTAACCACCATGGTGTGCCGTATCTTAGAAATGGCTCACACATGGTGCCGTTAGGGAGGGCGCTAAGGGGCGCAAGAAAAGTTGTACTGCACTGGGTGCAGCACCACTTTCCTTAAATCAGGCCCTAAGGGGCTCATTCTGAGCCGGGCGGGCGGTGGGAGCCGCCCGCCTGGAGGGAGCCCCCAAATGACCGCACCGCGGTCAAAAGACCGCGGCGGGCATTCAGACATTTCCTCTGGGCCGGCGGGCGCTCTCCAAAAGAGCGCCCGCCGGCCCAGAGGAAATGCCCCTGCAACGAGGACGCCGGCTCAGAATTGAGCTAGTGTAGTTGCAGGGGTGCGACGGGTGCAGTTTGCACCCGTCGCGTATTTCAGTGTCTGCATTGCAGACACTGAAATACACAGTGGGGCCCTCTTACGGGGGCCCCTGCAGTGCCCATGCCATTGGCATGGGCACTGCAGGGGCCCCCAGGGGCCCCGCGGCACCCCCTACCGCCATCCTGTTCCTGGCGGGAGACCCGCCAGGAACAGGATGGCGGTAGGGGGTGTCAGAATCCCCATGGCGGCGGAGCGCGCTCCGCCGCCATGGAGGATTCCCCCGAGCAGCGGGAAGTCGGCGGGAGACCGCCGACTTTCCGCTTCTGACCGCGGCTGAACCGCCGCGGTCAGAATGCTTGTGGGAGCACCGCCAGCCTGTTGGCGGTGCTCCCGTGGTCGGTGGCCGCCAGGGTCAGAATGACCCCCTAAGTGTCTATTTGACAATTTCCAGAAATGCTCAGAATAATACACACCCCAGAACATTATGGAGTAGCATATGGGGCATATGTTAATCTATGCGTGTGAGGTCATAAACAAAAACCCATTCAACTGAGCAACTGTACTCCATCACTATTTAAAAGCAGTTCTTCGGGATGTGTGTACCTCTGCTCCTAACATGTGCATGCTTAATACTCCCCAATTGTAGCCAGAAAATACCTCTCAGACACCAGCAGCACAAAAAAATTCACCAACACGTGTTTCTGAAAGGTTTGCACCCCCCAATACTACCATTGTCTGTCTTCTTTTTCTTCACTTTTCTGGTCAGTGCTGTCAAGAAGCAAATCCCTTTATTAACGTCACCGACAAGAATGCTTAATCATCACAAGGTGAACGAGCTGTGCAAATGTTGTAAAAACACAGTAGTGGTCTTCTCTCGAAGAAGCTTGCAGCGAAGGATGATGATTTCTCATTCAGTAAGCCATTCATGACACTCCCATGCTGATAAATGTGAATTGATGAGAGCACATTAGATGTGCTCCTAGTTTCAGTGATCATGCTCACTTGCTTGCGGGGCTATGAGATGTACAGCTGAAGTAAATAAAAGATATTGCAACGCTGAGGGCATGTGAATGTCTTTCCTTGAAAATGCCAGACCAAGAAAAAGTGCTATCACATCTTTCAACCACTCCCCAAGACATCGTAGGGGATGATATCTCATGGTCTACGATCCTGGTGACACCACAGGAGGTTACGTTGCACAAGCTTCTTCCATAATAAGCATGTGACATCACTATTGAAGAAGACAAAATGCTCAAATATGTGCAAGGTAATAAAGTAAATAAAGCAAATAGTTCAGATCAAAGTCTAATTAATTCTGAAAACCTTTTCCCCTCCTTTGCTAACAAACCAGGTGCCATAATATGCCATGGATACAAACTTTACCTACTCAGGTACAACTATGCTTTGCTAGACACAATTTCCAAATCACCTTGCTCAACTAACACACAGAGCACACCTATGCCCTCATTATGAAATTGGCGGTCCAAAGACCGCCACTGTGGAGGTGGTGGTTGCGCCGGCGAAAGCCCGGCAGGGAAAACAGCCATATTATGACCATGGTTGTGTTCCCAACGGGACACTGTCAATACACCGCCAGTACTGCGAGTGCAGACGGACCGCCGTGGCTGGTGGCAGGCATCTCCAGTCCAACGAGGACCATGTTACCGCTGATCATAATCCGAGGTTGCACACCTCCAGGATTTCCGGTGCAGTTGGAGCACCACTAAAACCCTGGCGGAAACAAAGCATATAAAAGGGAACACTCACCATCAGGAACACAGACACATTCAGAGCCACCATGGAACCAGAACTTGAAGTCTTCCCACTGCTCCTGATCCTTCTGCGTCTTCGAAACCGGCGACAACAAAGACAACTGTAAGTACATACACCTAGCACACACTGGAGGAAAAGGGATTAGTACACATAAACACACAATACACAGAGGGGACGGCTAGTGACCAACACATACACACACGCACCCACACACCCACTCCAGCAAACATACACCAATACACATACAGGCACGCACACACCACACACACACACATAAACATACCATAAACACACACCATGCACAACACACATGTATCTGAAAAACACTATCACGCACACACACAACCCCGCCACAGGACAACACACATATACACAACACCACAGTGTCACATACCATCACAATCACAACTGTACAAACGCATTGCCAACCCATGACACAGCGCACCTACACATGACAATACATACACAATACATACACACAACACACAAAGATATTCCCCAACCACACAACACCAGCACACACCCACACAACATCCCAAATTACACACCATACCCACACAATGCACTACGCAGAGAACCTTGCCAACACCACACACATGGACAGACACACAAAAAGCACACAATGGCACACACCACTGCCACAACACAACACACCCCGTGCAATCCACAACATAGCCACACACATGCCTATATTCACACAAGCATCACACACACACAGAAACACATCAATTGCACCTAGGCCAATGGGCGACCCACACACATACATGCATGCCAGCCACCACAGCTCGCACAACCAACAAGTATGTCACCATCGACTCCAGCATAATGTTGAGCAAGATATTAAAATTCTCAGAACAAATTTTCAAAATATACAAACAGTGAGGCCATTGGCCAGTCCATAAACGTCTGTGAACAATGCACATGTGGCACATATTTCCCCAACTTGACTCCTGAATGAAAGATATACCTCCACATGGCAGGGTCAACAATGGGGCAGGCAGGCACCTCAGGGGTGAGGGGCTGGAGCTGGAGGGGGGATTTGGGCTTGGGCGGTGGGTCCATGGGTTTGGGTTTCGGCTTTGGGGGAGGGCTGGGGTTTGGGTGGGGGGGCTTTAGGCTTGGACTTGGGAGTGGGTGGTGGGTTTGGGTGGGGTTGACTTTTTTGCAGGGGGAGGAGCATGGGAAACACCAGGTAGGGGCAGGAGTGAAGGCGGAGGTGGAAGGGCTGGAGTTGGGCAGGGACATAGAGTGCTTCGGGGAGTCACAGGGTGAGTGAGGGGTAGGGGTCTGGGTAAATTAAAAAAGGAAACGCTTTTTAGGTACACAAGAGTGGTCATGGGAAAAGCGTTTGGGAGTGGAGGGAGTGGGAGTGGTTGTCAGATGTGTGATTGGGTGTGGTTTGGGTGCAGGTGTGTGCATGGAATGCTTGTGTGTGCTGAGTGTATGTTGGGTGGGTGATTGTGTGTTGGGGTGGTGACTGCAGGAATGGTGGATGTGCTGCTTGTGGGGGTGTTGGTGGTTGTGGTGAGTACGGATATGGTGACTGGGGTGGATGTTTGTGGGTCAGCTACTGTGGTGTCTATGGGTGAAATGGGAGTAGTGGCTGGATCAGGGAGTGTTGATGTACTGCCATCAGGTGTAAGTGGTTTAGTGGCTGTGCTGCGAGGGGGTAGTGGGAGAATCTGTGTAGGGAGTGGGTGTTGCCATGTATGCAGATGTGTGTTGTTTGGGTGCATGCTGGTGGTGGGTCTTGTGGTGCTTGTGTTTGTCATGGGCAACCATGTCTGTTGGAATCGGTCTCCCCTGTGGTATTCCCCTCACCCTTTGTCCCACTTGGTCCTTTGACCTCACTGGGATCCAGCCTCCTGGGTCCGTGGGCTGTCACATCCCCACTCGCCTGTGCCCCTTCTCCTTCACCAGATGATGTTGATGCACACAAAGGGAAAGAAAGAGAGTGGGGGGAGTGAAAAAGAGTGGTAGGGAAATGGTTCAAACCTAACTCTCATTGACAAATATGAACATGTGCATATCACACTTTACAACTCGTGGCAGGGAATGCCATTGCCAATGCAGTCCAAGTCGCCAATACCTATTGCACATGCATAGCTGTAAGTCTTAGTTTACATCATATGTGAACACAGCTAGGAATATGGACATGTGGAGGCTGTAACTTTGCTGTACTACTAGGATATGCCTAGAGCATATGACAATCAACTTGGAGTCTTTAAGTTGTTACATCAGTTAGATCCCTGGGCCATCGTCTTAACTAGGAGCACTCCATTTTAGTAAGGTCTAGTCCACAAACTGACATCTGAATGAGCAATACTTGCTTTACCATCAGCCCTCATCTTAGAGCCATTAGCAGTATTCCATTGTTGTGTCACAACACATCCCTGAACTCAGACACTGAGGCATGATTGCATAGTCAGCTCTCAGTCCAATACTCCAGTCCCATTGAGGCCCTTCTTATGGAGGACATGTTAATCCAGACCCACATACATTCAATGACAGCTAATGTACCATGCCAATGCAAATGCAGTTGCAGTAGGGGGCTTACATAAATGGAATAGCATTGACAGGTCTGATACAAAAATAGAATTGGAGCTGCTCAGACAGAATGAATGGATTGTTGAAAAAGGCCCATTCATGTCAAGTTTAGAAGTGCACTTCACTAGCACCATTGCCTTGTCACAATTACTTAATGGTTACCCTGGCAGGGTCACTGATACACATTGTCATACTGCATCTTCCAGTGTTCACATTCACATTATGCCAGTATGCAGCCACCCAATCGCATTCAAGGCCTGTCAGGAGCCAGTTTACCATCACTACTTATCCCCTTGTTGCTGCTGTGCTGCCTTCAAGCGCCCGTACACCTCAGGGAAGGCCACCACCAAAATGCAGACCATTTGGGGGGGTCAGGGTCCAATGGGCACCCCTCCCTCATTGGGAGGACATCCCCAGCTGGGCCTCCACGATCTTCTGGGCCCAGAGTCTCAGGTCCTCCCATTGCTTTCTGCAATGGGTGCTCTGCCGGCTATAGACCCCCATGGTTCATACTTGCTTGCCAATGGTCCTCCAAAGCCCCTTCTTCTGATGGCCGTTGACCTGGATGAGTGACACAGACAGGAGGAGAATGTGATTAGGATTGGCACTACATCGACAGCAGTGGCCTACATACACCACACACACATCGTCATCCACATCTATCCAAATAAATCACTCTCCATATATCCATGCTCCAAGCATGCATGCACAGTGTGGCTGGTATGGCACCGCCACTCACAGCGACACACAACAATCACACATGCCAATGGCATGGGGCTCACCTGTGCCCCAAACAGCTGTCTATGCAACGGTAGGACTCCTCCCACCAGCTTCTCCAGTTCTTCCTGGTTAAAGGCCAGGGCCCTCTCACCTGAAGGATGTGGCATTATGGCTCCCATAGACAGTACGCAGCAGTTCATGTAGTGGAGGTCTTGCTTGCAGGAGCGTCAGGAGTTAAGTGATATAGGTGGCAGGAAATGGCGGTCATGGCTGCCGCATACAGGAACATCACCACCGGTGGTGATCATCATTGGCCCCAGTCCCCCATAGCTAGCAATGGCAACCAATGAGAATTTGCACATCGGTTACCACTGCCTATCGCCATGACGGCATACGCCGGCAAAATTACATCACTTCCAACTGTCCTGTGCTGCTGGACAGGTAGCTGCCTTTTTATGTATAGTTAATGGGTTTATCTGAGAAATATGAGTGCGTCATGACACTGAAATGTCCCAATTAGTGCCCAGGCCCATGTATGTATGTCATACATGGCCACATACATGTGGGATACAACATGTATGTAACATGAAGTGAATATGTCCGTGCATGCTGGCCCATTGGCTGTTTTGCTAACTATACCACTGTCATATGTACATGCATGTGCCGCGCGGGACACATATGTACACACGACCTGCACCTTCACACATGCATTGGTTGACACGTACCATGTACATGACCAGATATTGCCAGCATGCATGCCTTTAATGACATTCCTACATCCCCTGTGTAGTAACTGTCACCCGTTCTGTCATGTCTGCATTGTTTAGTGTGTTTCACGATATATTGTACTGATAACATGTTCGACCTGCACATCACATGAAACAATATTTACCTCTCCATTCTAGATATCATGTAATTAGTAGAAGGAGGAATCAACCAGTGTACTGTCCAGTAGTTGACCTTGCCACCTTGGAGGAAGGACACATCATGCAGACCCACAGATTGAATTGTGTCATCAACATGAAACTGTACTCTTTTGGAGGCTGACCTACTGCCTGCCATCCGCAATCCCAAAGCCATCCCTCCCATGGTCCAAGTGTTGTGGGTGCTGCACTTCCTTGCCATAGGGTCCTTCCAGTTTACAGTAGGTTTGGCTGCAGGGATGTCACAGCCCATATCCAGCATTGTGTTGTCGGATGTACTGTCAGCTTTCCGGATGCACCTGGACAGTAACATCCAGTTTTGCTGACCAGCAGATTTGGCCACTGTGAAGGCTGACTTCTATGACCCGGGACACATCCCTCACGTAATAGGGACTATTGATGGCACCCATATTGCTTTGTATTCTCAAAGTGTCAACAAACAGGTCTATCGTAACAGGAAAACTTCCACTCTATAACCGTGCAGGTGGTGTGCTTGGTGGACCAGTATATCTCCCAGGTGACTGCCAAGTTTCCGGGATCTGTCCATGACGCTTACATAATGAGGAACAGCAATATCCCTAAAATGATGGCACGCCACAATGAGAGAGTATGTATCTGTGTGAATGTGTATCTCTGTTGTTGCACCTCTCAACACAATTTTCCATATGTCTATATCTGGTTTCTAACAGGTTCTGCCTCTATTCACACATTAGACTCTGGATATCCTAACCTTCCCTGGCTGTTTGAGGTACTCGGCCAGTGATGCGGAGACACATTACAACAAGGTCCTCAGAAGGACGAGGCATGTGATTGAAAGGACATTTGGCCTACTCAAGGCAAGATTTAGATGTCTGCACGTCTCAGGAGGCGCACTCCTCTACAGTCCCTAAAAGGTGTGTACGATAATTGTTGTCTGCTGCATGCTACACAATCTGGCCCTCAGACATCACATCACATTACTGGCAGATGAGGAGGTGGCTGCTGGACCTGTGGGTGGTGATGGACACATGGAGAGTGATGAAGAGGCAGATGAGGATGGTGCAGCTGAATCCAGGATGGAGTTAATCAATCAGTGCTTCCAATGACCTACAGGTATGTTGTCTGTGTGAATTTGCAAATTACATCCTAGCACTTGGATACAATGAAATGTCCATCCTGGCTAGGTTTATCAGTGTGGATGCCGCATTTACCCTGCCCATATGTGGCTGATGAAGGACGACTGATTGTATGTCTAGAGCAGTGTAAGTGGTCAACACACTGCCATTTTGACCATCTATAGGTTGGCAGGTTTACATCTATTTAGAAGAAGCCTGTTATGTGCAATGTGTCATGTCATCTCCTGTCCAGATGTGAGGCAGGCTATGGACTCTATGAAGAGTATAATTACATATCCCACCTGCTGGTTGAGGCATTGATGGCAAGTTGTGCCTGCATACAGTTGGAGGTGATGTTTACAGCTCATTCCAGATGTCATCAACACGTTTTTAGTTCTGAAGTTATTGTATTTTTTGATGTAAGTGTGCAATGTGATGTGCCCTCTTTCCTAGGCATATGACAACGGTCATCACCACAATTTCCAGCATATGTGCATAGGGTGGCACCTTGACTCACATCCTGATTTGTGTCCCTTTGTTTTTGTTTTTTTCAGACTGGACTACTGGGTCTACTCTGGTGTGTGGCTGGGCTACTGACTCTCCTTTGATACCGGTAATAAGCCACCTGTGGTGTCCTGAGTTCCCTGCACAGGATGCATGCCTCTACTGTGATTTGCCTTGCATGTGGGTTGATGGGTGGTACGAGACATGTCATTTAAGTTTGTTAACATTTACACATCATACAATGAAGAGACATATGCATTTTCGGTGCTCTTCAATGTTTATTGTGCATTTTGGGTTCATCAGTTGATGAGTGGGGTCATGGTAGATGAAATCCTCGTAGTAGATGGCCTAGCTGTAGGTAGTACCGGTCCAGTGTCCAAGGGCCATAGGAAAAGGTGAGTTATGGCATTGAACAGTCAACAGGGTGTTTAAGAATGTTCAGGGGAGGTTCACTTCCTGGCGGCTGTTTTGGTCTTGGCATCTGCTCCAGCAGAATGCCTGGATGGATGACTATGTTTTTGGGGGGGTTCCTCAGCTACAGAGGGAGGATGTCAGTGGCCTGTGGGTCCCCTGGCAGGGCATCCAGTCCACTGGCTGCCGCAGTAGTAGATTGCTCAGATGCTTGGTTGCCAATGGAAGGGTCTTGCTGATGGGTGGAGGAAGGATGCATGATGTTGGGAAGGTTCCTGAGCACCCCTGTAATAATGGTCATGGAGACATTAAGGGCCTGATTTATACTTTTTTAGCACTGCATTTGCGTAATTTTTTTATGCAAAAGCGGCGCCAACTTAATAAATATAATTGAATTTTGTAAGTTTACGACGCTTTTGCAACAAAAAATGACGCAAATGCGGCGCTAAAAAAGTATAAATCAGGCCCTTCAAGTCTGACACTGCTGCATGGCCTCCCGGTGGTATTTCCTCTGCAGCCTTTGGTTTTCCCCCAAAATGGCGATTATTTGGCCCATCTTGTACTGGAATTGCTAGTATACACACAGGACTTCTGAAATTGACTTCTGGTGAGTTGGCCTCCTTAGCTGCCCGATCCTCTGGCCCACAGGTGCCCTCCAACACCCCCTGCCCAATGTGACTGTGCCTCAGGCACAGTGTGCCAACTCCCAGTGTCACCAGGACCTTCTTTGTCTTGGGTTTGAGGCGTTTGACTCTGGTCCCTGTACTGCAAAGCACACTATTGATTGACCTGTCCTTGTGGCACAGTTTTGAGGCTGAGGGGTTGGCTGTGATGTTGTTGTCACTAGGTTGGGGGTTGGTTGTGGGCAGGGTGAGGCTGGAAGTGAAGGACTGACTGGATGTCCCCGATGGGCTAGGTAAGTCATCACTGTTCATGCATCCTGAGGCATAGTCCTCACTGGCTGGCTGTCTTTGGCAGTGTCTCCATGGTTCCAGTGGCTGGGGTACCTGTGAAACGAGTGGAAGAGTGTTCCCTGGTGAATGTGTGATTGGTTGTCTGTTTGATGCATTTAGTGGCTTAACTTGATTCAAACTTATGGCAATGAGAGATGCAGCACTGCAGACATTGTGGATTGTGAGAGGGATGACATGTTGCATTGTGTGATGGGGTATGGGGATTGCATAGCTGTCATTGCCATGAGTTTTCCTCAGTCTATGCATCCAGTTGGTGTGGGGGTGCAAGGGTTGTACATGCACATGTTGTATTGTGCAGTCCGGTTAACAGGTATTGCAGAGGATGTGCAGGTGCATTGTGGGAGTCGTAGTGATTGTTATTGGCATTGCTATCTGTGCACTTGGGTGGGACTGTGTGGGCATTGTGGCTGGGTGGAGTTGCAAGCAGGGGAGGGGTATTAGGTGACTGGGTGTGAGATGGAGTGGTTGATAGGGTGATTTGAGGAGTGATAGAGTGGCAAAGAAGCATGCTGGACAAGAGTAGTTGGTGCCAGGGGAGTGATAGTTACTTACCACACTCCAGTCCTCCGGGTATTCCAGTCAGACCCTCAGGATGCAGTATTGCCAAGACCTTCTCCTCCCACGATGCAAACTCTGGGGGAGGAGGTGGGAGTCCCCCACCCAGTTTTGTGAACGGCGATCAGGTGTTATGATGCCATGGAACGCACCTTCCCCTGTAGGTCATTCCACCTCTTCCTGATGTTCTCCCTTGTGCGCGGATGGTTGCCATCTGAGTTGATCCTGTCATCAATTCTCTGCCATAACTACATTTTCCTGGCAATGGTTGTTTGCTGTACCTGTACTCCAAACAGTTGTGGCTCTACCCTGACGATTTCATCGACCATGACCCACAGCTCATCATCTGTGAAGCGTGGGAACTTTTGACGTGACATGGTGGTTGTGTTGTGGGTGGTGGTGTGTGTTGTGTTCAAAGGTGCAGTGTGGAGGCTGGTGCAGTGGGGGTGTTTGGTTATGTGCGCTGTTGTTATGTGGTGTTTTTGTGAAGTGGCAATGTGTTTTAATGTAGCTTCACTGACTCATATGAATATTGCAACATCTACGTGCATACGTTTATCCATGATACCAAGTGTATTCTCCTAATGTCCTGGAAAGAAGACAAATGCAGGCTCTTCCTGTGGATGTTTAGCCTCAAATTTGCAGTTTATCCACCTCCTTTACAGATGTAATCTCAGATTCCAGTGCTGCTTTACCACATACAAGCACTGGATACTAAATAAAAAAGATGTCCCTGCTGTTAGCTGGTCAGTTGTTTTTTCTATGTTGATAGCAGAACGGCATCACCTTCGAAATTAGAGGAGAAGTGACTTTACTGCAAATTCTAGTCAAGATGAAAGCATATGCTGAGACCATCACAGCAACCAATAATATGGTGGCCAAGTTTTAGGGAGAAGATTTGGCGTAACGGCCAGAGCTGCTGACTTTGAAGATATGGAACCAGGTTCAAGTCTCAGCATCGGCTTGACATCCTGTGATTCTGGGCAATGCACTTGGGCCAAAATTTAAGAAAAGTGGCACTGCATTATATGCATCCCCTCTTTTTTGCGCCCCTTAGCACCACCCTAACGCCACCATGTGTAAACATATGGAGTACCATGGCGCAGGTTAAGGACAACAGTGTCAAACCTTTTGATGCTATTGCACTTTGCAGGATTAGCGCCAAAAACCTTGGTGCTAATCCTACAAAGTACATGAAGGCCCATTATAAATAATGGTGTGCCTCCTTTTAACACCTGATCTGTGCAGGTTTTAAAAAATGGTGCAAAAAATGGCACAGTGGAATCTCTTAGATTCCACTGTCCCATTTTTGCAGTCCTCCTAAGGGGGAATGCCCCCTTGCATACATTATGCCTGAAGCAGGCATAATGTGGCGCAAGAGTTTACAAAGTGGCACCATGCTTGCATTGCACCACTTTGTATATATGGAATGGCAAATGTGGCCTTGTGGAGCCACATTAGCATCATCAAAAAATGATGCTAATATGGCGCAATGAGGCGCTAGGCCCTCTTAAATTTGGGCCTTAGTCTTCTGTGCCTACCACATTCTGTAATGTATTTTGTTCTAAAGTAAAGCACTCCAATACTTCCGGGTTGAGTTTGCGCTATGTAAAACATTTAAAAAAGGGTCTCAGATTCTGGAGCTTGGGAAGAGTGTGTGACACATGTGGGTGGTTGAATAGAAGAAGAACAACAATGAGAATTATTTATTCATAATTGAGGAACTACTAGAGTTCTTCATTTTGCCTGCTTTAGACTTCTCCCATAGGCCAATAATTCAGATGCTTCAATGCCTCAAGGGACTCTTCATGTCCTCTGATTCGATAGCCACTGATGTTGTTCCCTTTCAAGACACCTATTTACTTCTTGATGTTTCAAACATGAATACTCTTAATATATAAGACATCAAAGGCTATCATGCCTGTGGATAAGGATTAAGGAAGTCCATCTATATGAACTGAAGATTTAAACAATCAAAATATCGCTACCACAACTGTACTTATAAGATTAAGGGGGTCATTACGACTTCAGCGGACAGAAAAGCCGTCTGCTGAAGTCCTGACAGGTAGGTTGCCACTCCACCGCTGGCCCCATTACGAGTTTCCTGCTGGGTCAGTGGGTGGAAACAGAGTTTTCACTCACTGCCCCAGCAGGAAACGGCCTACAGCATTGTCTCCAGCTGGTAATATAGCCGGCGGCAATGCTGTACTGCGTAGTGTGCACCAGCACCCGTTGCAATGTGAACATTGCGACAGGGCTGGCCAGGGTGGCCCCTGCACTGCCCATGCCAAGTGCATTTGCAGTGCAGTGGCCCCCCTCGGCCCCTCTGCACAGTTGCTTCTGATGTTGTGCATGATGTCCAGAGTTGTGCTGCTCCTGGGTTGTATGACACTAAACAGCATAAACTGGAGCAAAATGTAGGGAGAGACATAACACTGAAGCTCATGTGTATCTGTGTTTGTATGGAAGAGTGCACAAATGCATTATGTGAAATATTGTGGGGTTACACATGATTGAAAGAGAATACTCATGTTGCATCACTGCAGACATGAAGCTGCACTAGAGTGTGAACTGAAGTGAAGGAGAGTCAGAGTACGCTGTGCAGGTCTTCAAGCTTGGCATCCTTTAAGGCGATTTGATTCTACTTCATGGGCAGCAAAGGCCCTAAGTAAGGTCATATGTACTGCAGAGTCCATGTCTCCTTGTGAAGGGGGAACACTACTGTGCTTTACATACTAAGCCACTTTGAAGAACTATAACAATACAATAGTTTTGTAAGGTTTTTCTAAAATTAGGTTGAAGAAAGACTTCTTTAAAACATTCTTTTGGAAGCTTATTTTCAAAACCTGTATACAAGTTACCAGTTTTATTGTAAATAAATTATGAATGGCAAATAATGAAGAGTAGATGCATATCACACAGTGGCATTAATCATTCAAAATGATTTTCTCTCAATTCATTTAAAATGAAATAACTAGACTGAGCGGGGTCACGTGAGAGGCCTTCTTGGGTTGGTAAAGGAGAGGTGGTATTTAGCTCATCTTTGCAGAGCAAATAGCCTTCTACTGACGTATACCGCAAGCCTGGCACAGAAGGTGTCAATTGAAGCAAGGAATTTCTTTGCAGCGGCTCCCATAGACAGTACGCAGCAGTTCATGTAGTGGAGGTCTTGTTTGCAGGAGCGTCAGGAGTTAAGTGATATAGGTGGCAGGAAATGGCGGTCACGGCTGCTGCATACGGGAACGTCACCACCGGTGGTGATCATCATTGGCCCCAGTCCCCCATAGCTAGCAATGGCAACCAATGAGAATTTGCACATCGATTACCACTGCCTATCGCCATGACGGCATACGCCGGCGAAATTACATCACTTCCAACTGTCCTGTGCTGCTGGACAGGTAGCTGCCTTTTTATGTATAGTTAATGGGTTTATCTGAGAAATATAAGTGCGTCATGACACTGAAATGTCCCAATTAGTGCCCTGGCCCATGTAGGTATGTCATACATGGCCACATACATGTGGGATACAACATGTATGTAACATGAAGTGAATATGTTCGTGCATGCTGGCCCATTGGCTGTTTTGCTAACTATATCACTGTCATATGCATATGCATGTGCCGCGCGGGACACATATGTACACACGACCTGCACCTTCACACATGCATTGGTTGACACATATCATGTACATGACCAGATATTGCCAGCATGCATGCCATTAATGACATTCCTACATCTCCTGTGTAGTAACTGTCACCCGTTCTGTCATGTCTGCATTGTTTAGTGTGTTTCACAATATATTGTACTGATAACATGTTTGACCTGCACATCACATCAAACAATATTTACCTCTCCATTCTAGATATCATATAATTAGTAGAAGGAGGAATCAACCAGTGTACTGTCCAGTAGTCGACCTTGCCACCTTGGAGGAAAGACACATCATGCAGACCCACAGATTGAATTGTGTCACCAAATGAAACTCTGTACTCTTTTGGAGGCTGACCTACTGCCTGCCATCCGCAATCCCAAAGCCATCCCTCCCATGGTCCAAGTGTTGTGGGTGCTGCACTTCCTTGCCATAGGGTCCTTCCAGTTTACAGTAGGCTTGGCTGCAGGGATGTCACAGCCCATATCCAGCATTGTGTTGTGGGATGTACTGTCAGCTTTCCGGATGCACCTGGACAGTTACATCCAGTTTTGCTGACCAGCAGATTTGGCCTCTGTGAAGGCTGACTTCTATGACCTGGGACACATCCCTCACGTAATAGGGACTATTGATGGCACCCATATTGCTTTGTATTCTCAAAGTGTCAACAAACAGGTCTATCGTAACAGGAAAACTTCCACTCTATAACCGTGCAGGTGGTGTGCTTGGTGGACCAGTATATCTCCCAGGTGACTGCCAAGTTTCCGGGATCTGTCCATGACGCTGACATAATGAGGAACAGCAATATCCCTAAAATGATGGCACGCCACAATGAGAGAGTATGTATCTGTGTGAATGTGTATCTCTGTTGTTGCACCTCTCAACACAATTTTCCATATGTCTATATCTGGTTTCTAACAGGTTCTGCCTCTATTCACACATTAGACTCTGGATATCCTAACCTTCCCTGGCTGTTTGAGGTACCCGACCAGTGATGCGGAGACACATTACAACAAGGTCCACAGAAGGACGAGGCATGTGATTGAAAGGACATTTGGCCTACTCAAGGCAAGATTTAGATGTCTGCACGTCTCAGGAGGCGCACTCCTCTACAGTCCCTAAAAGGTGTGTACGATAATTGTTGTCTGCTGCATGCTACACAATCTGGCCCTCAGACATCACATCCCATTACTGGCAGATGAGGAGGTAGCTGCTGGACCTGTGGGTGGTGATGGACACATGGAGAGTGATGAAGTGGCAGATGAGGATGGTGCAGCTGAATCCAGGATGGAGTTAATCAATCAGTGCTTCCAAGGACCTACAGGTATGTTGTCTGAGTGAATTTGCAAATTACATCCTAGCACTTGGATATAATGAAATGTTCATCCTGGCTAGGGTTATCAGTGTAGATGCCGCATTTACCCTGCCCATATGTGGCTGATGAAGGACGACTGATTGTATGTCTAGAGCAGTGTAAGTGGTCAACACACTGCCATTTTGACCATCTATAGGTTGGCAGGTTTACATCTATTTAGAAGAATCCTGTTATGTGCAATGTGTCATGTCATCTCCTGTCCAGATGTGAGGCAGGCTATGGACTCTATGAAGAGTATAATTACATATCCTACCTGCTGGTTGGGGCATTGATGGCAAGTTGTGCCTGCATACAGTTGGAGGTGATGTTTACAGCTTATTCCAGATGTCATCAACATGTTTTTAGTTCTAAAGTTATTGTATTTTTTGATGTAAGTGTGCAATGTCATGTGCCCTCTTTCCTAGGCATATGAAAACGGTCATCACAGCAATTTCCAGCATATGTACATAGGGTGGCACCTTGACTCACATCCTGATTTGTGTCCCTTTGTTTTTGTTTTTTTCAGACTGGACTAATGGGTCTACTCTGGTGTGTGGCTGGGCTACTGACTCTCCTTTGATACCGGTAATAAGCCACCTGTGGTGTCCTGAGTTCCCTGCACAGGATGCATGACTCTACTGTGATTTGCCTTGCATGTGGGTTGATGGGTGGTACGAGACATGTCATTTAAGTTTGTTAACATTTACACATCATACAATGAAGAGACATATGCATTTTTGGTGCTTTACAGTGTTTATTGTGCATTTTGGGTTCATCAGTTGATGAGTGGGGTCATGGTAGATGAAATCCTCGTAGTAGATGGCCTAGCTGTAGGTAGTACCGGTCCAGTGTCCAAGGGCCATAGGAAAAGGTGAGTTATGGCATTGAACAGTCAACAGGGTGTTTAAGAATGTTCAGGGGAGGTTCACTTCCTGGCGGCTGTTTTGGTCTTGGCATCTGCTCCAGCAGAATGCCTGGATGGATGACTATGTTTTGGGGGGGTTCCTCAGCTACAGCGGGAGGATGTCAGTGGCCTGTGGGTCCCCTGGCAGGGCATCCAGTCCACTGGCTGCCGCAGTAGTAGATGGCTCAGATGCTTGGTTGTCAATGGAAGGGGCTTGCTGATGGGTGGAGGTAGGATGCATGATGTTGGGGAGGTTCCTGAGCACCCCTGTAATAATGGTCATGGAGACATTAAGGGCCTGATTTATACTTTTTTAGCACTGCATTTGCGTAATTTTTTTATGCAAAAGCGGCGCAAACTTACAAAATATAATTGAATTTTGTACGTTTACGCCACTTTTGCAACAAAAAATGACGCAAATGCAGCGCTAAAAAAGTATAAATCAGGCCCTTCAAGTCTGACACTGCTGCATGGCCTCCTGGTGGTATTCCCTCTGCAGCCTTAGGTTTTCCCCAAAAATGGCGATTGTTTGGCCCATCTTGTACTGGTATTGCTAGTATACACACAGGACTTCTGAAAATGACTTCTGGTGAGTTGGCCTCCTTGGCTGCCCGATCCTCTGGCCCACAGGTGCCCTCCAACACCCCCTGCCCCATGTGACTGTGCCTCAGGCACAGTGTGCCAACTCCCAGTGTCACCGGGACCTTCTTTGTCTTGGGTTTGAGGGTTTGACTCTGGTCCCTGTACTGCAAAGCACAC
Source organism: Pleurodeles waltl (assembly GCF_031143425.1). NCBI lineage: Eukaryota > Metazoa > Chordata > Amphibia > Caudata > Salamandridae > Pleurodeles > Pleurodeles waltl. The sequence continues at coordinate 322,433,484 of NC_090437.1, forward strand.
TATTGATTGACCTGTCCTTGTGGCACAGTTTTGAGACTGAGGGGTTGGCTGTGATGTTGATGTCACTAGGTTGGGGGTTGGTTGTGGGCAGGGTGAGGCTGGAAGTGAAGGACTGACTGGATGTCCCCAATGGGCCAGGTAAGTCGTCACTGTTCATGTATCCTGAGGCATAGTCCTCACTGACTGGCTGTCTTTGGCAGTGTCTCCATGGTTCCAGCGGCTGGGGTACCTGTGAAACGAGTGGAAGAGTGTTCCCTGGTGAATGTGTGATTGGTTGTCTGTTTGATGCATTTAGTGGCTTAACTTGATTCAAACTTATGGCAATGACAGATGCAGCACTGCAGACATTGTGGATTGTGAGAGGGATGACATGTTACATTGTGTGATGGGGTATGGGGATTGCATAGCTGTCATTGCCATGAGTTTTCCTCATTCTATGCATCCAGTTGGTGTGGGGGTGCAAGGGTTGTACATGTACGTGTTGTATTGTGCAGTCCGGTTAACAGGTATTGCAGAGGATGTGCAGGTGCATTGTGGGAGTCGTAGTGATTGTTATTGGCATTGCTATCTGTGCACTTGGGTGGGACTGTGTGGGCATTGTGGCTGGATGGAGTTGCAAGCAGGGGAGGGGTATTAGGTGACTAGGTGTGAGATGGAGTGGTTGATAGGGTGATTTGAGGAGTGATAGGGTGGCAAGGAAGCATGCTGGACAAGAGTAGTTGGTGCCAGGGGAGTGATAGTTACTTACCACACTCCAGTCCTCCGGGTATTCCAGTCAGACCCTCAGGATGCAGTATTGCCAAGACCTTCTCCTCCCATGATGCAAACTCTGGGGGAGCAGGTGGGAGTCCCCCACCCAGTTTTGTGAACGGCGATCAGGTGTTGTGATGCCATGGAACGCACCTTCCCCTGTAGGTCATTCCACCTCTTCCTGATGTTCTCCCTTGTGCGTGGATGGTTGCCCTCTGAGTTGATCCTGTCATCAATTCTCTGCCATTACTCCATTTTCCTGGCAATGGTTGTTTGCTGTACCTGTACTCCAAACAGTTGTGGCTCTACCCTGACGATTTCATCGACCATGACCCACAGCTCATCATCTGTGAAGCGTGGGAACTTTTGACATGACATGGTGGTTGTGTTGTGGGTGGTGGTGTGTGTTGTGTTCAAAGGTGCAGTGTGGAGGCTGGTGCAGTGGGGGGTGTTTGGTTATGTGCGCTGTTGTTATGTGGTATTTTTGTGAAGTGGCAATGTGTTTATTGTGTAGCTAGTGCAGTGGTTTGGTGTGTGATGAGTGTGTAGTGTGTTGGTGGCTATGGCTTTCAAGTGCTGTGTCTTCTGTGTGTGTGTGTGCACCTCTCTGTCAGTGTGTGTTTCTCCAGTTGCAAAGGATTGTGGGTGCGTGGGGGAGTTTTATATAGTGCAGTGTGTAGGTGTGTCTGGTGTGTGTATGTGTTTCAGGTGTGGGGTATTCGTACTCTCCAATGTGGTGTTGTGCTCTGGCTGAGGTGAGTTTTGGAGCACAGCGGTTCGGACCGCCAATGGTTTTCCAAAGTGCAAATACCGCTGTGCTCATTTGTGGGTTGTAATATGGAGGGCGGGACGTGGTCGGCGAGGCGTGCTGGTGGTGGCACTGCCTTTTTCCCATCCTCAGTTGTCTCAGATTTGTGTCTGTTTTTTGGTGATCTTCATTGTGGACTCTTAATACAGTGGGAGGGATACCGCCAACACTGGTGGTCTTTTGGCACCCAAAACCACCATGGTCTTGCCAAAAGACCTCAAAACTCGTAATGAGGTCCTTAGTCTCATGATGCTCACATATGGGGCCAAATGTCCATTGTAGCTTCACAATGCAAAGTACTGACTCATATGAATATTGCAACATCTACGTGCATAAGTTTAGCCATGATACCAAGTGTGTTCTCCTAATGTCCTGGAAAAAAGACAAATGCAGGCTCTTCCTGTGGATGTTTAGCCTCAAATTTGCAGTTTATCCACCTCCTTTACAGATGTAATCTCAGATTCCAGTGTTGCTTTACCACATACAAGCACTGGATACTAAATAAAAAAGATGTCCCTGCTGTTAGCTGGTCAGTTGTTTTTTCTATGTTGATAGCAGAACGGCTTCACCTTCGAAATTAGAGGAGAAGTGACTTTACTGCAAATTCTAGTCAAGATGAAAGCATATGCTGAGACCATCACAGCAACCAATAATATGGTGGCCAAGTTTTAGGGAGAAGATTTGGCGTAACGGCCAGAGCTGCTGACTTTGGAGATATGGAACCAGGTTCAAGTCTCAGCATCGGCTTGACATCCTGTGATTCTGGGCAATGCACTTGGGCCAAAATTTAAGAAAAGTGGCACTGCATTATATGCATCCCCTCTTTTTTGCGCCCCTTAGCACCACCCTAACGCCACCATGTGTAAACATATGGAGTACCATGGCACAGGTTAAGGACAACAGTGTCAAACCTTTTGATGCTATTGCACTTTTCAGGATTAGCGCCAAAAACTTTGGTGCTAATCCTACAAAGTACATGAAGGCCCATTATAAATAATGGTGTGCCTCCTTTTAACACCTGACCTGTGCAGGTTTTAAAAAATGGTGCAAAAAATGGCACAGTGGAATCTCTTAGATTCCACTGTCCCATTTTTGCAGTCCTCCTAAGGGGGAAATGCCCCCTTGCATACATTATGCCTGACACAGGCATAATGTGGCGCTTGGGTTTACAAAGTGGCACCATGCTTGCATTGCACCACTTGTATATATGGAATGGCAAATTTGGCCTTGTGGAGCCACATTAGCATCATCAAAAAATGATGCTAATATGGTGCAATGAGGCGCTAGGCCCTCTTAAATTTGGGCCTTAGTCTTCTGTGCCTACCACATTCTGTAATGTATTTTGTTCTAAAGTAAAGCACTCCAATACTTCCGGGTTGAGTTTGCGCTATGTAAAGCTTTTAAAAAAGGTATCTCAGATTCTGGAGCTTGGGAAGAGTGTGTGACACATGTGGGTGGTTGAATAGAAGAAGAACAACAATGAGAATTATATATTCATAATTGAGGAACTACTAGAGTTCTTCATTTTGCCTGCTTTAGACTTCTCCCATAGGCCAATAATTCAGATGCTTCTATGCCTCAAGCGACTCTTCATGTCCTCTGATTCGATAGCCACTGATGTTGTTCCCTTTCAAGACACCTATTTACTTCTTGATGTTTCAAACATGAATACTCTTAATATATAAGACATCAAAGGCTATCATGCCTGTGGATAAGGATTATGGAAGTCCATCTATATGAACTGAAGATTTAAACAATCAAAATATCGCTACCACAACTGTACTTATAAGATTAAGGGGGTCATTACGACTTCAGCGGACAGAAAAGCCGTCCGCTGAAGTCCTGACAGGTAGGTTGCCACTCCCCCGCTGGCCCCATTACGAGTTTCCTGCTGGGTCAGTGGGCGGAAACAGAGTTTTCACCCACTGCCCCAGCAGGAAACGGCCTACAGCATTGTCTCCAGCTGGTAATATAGCTGGAGGCAATGCTGTACTGCGTAGTGTGCACCAGTACCCGTTGCAATGTGAACATTGCACAGGGCTGGCCAGGGTGGCCCCTGCACTGCCCATGCCAAGTGCATTTGCAGTGCAGTGGCCCCCCTCGGACCCTCTGCACAGTTGCTTCTGATGTTGTCCATGATGTCCAGAGTTGTGCTGCTCCTGGGTTGTATGACACTAAACAGCATAAACTGGAGCAAAATGTAGGGAGAGACATAACACTGAAGCTCATGTGTATTTGTGTTTGTATGGAAGAGTGCACGAATGCATTATGTGAAATATTGTGGGATTACACATGATTGAAAGAGAATACTCATGTTGCATCACTGCAGACATGAAGGTGCACTAGAGTGTGAACTGAAGTGAAGGAGAGTCAGAGTACGCTGTGCAGGTCTTCAAGCTTGGCATCCTTTAAGGCGATTTGATTCTATTTCATGGGCAGCAAAGGCCCTAAGTAGGGTCATATGTACTGCAGAGTCCATGTCTCCTTGTGAAGGGGGAACACTGCTGTGCTTTACATACTAAGCCACTTTGAAGAACTATAATAATACAATAGTTTTGTAAGGTTTTTCTAAAATTAGGTTGAAGAAAGACTTCTTTAAAACATTCTTTTGGAAGCTTATTTTCAAAACCTGTATACAAGTTACCAGTTTTATTGTAAATAAATGATGAATGGCAAATAATGAAGAGTAGATGCATATCACACAGTGGCATTAATCATTCAAAATGATGTTCTCTCAATCCATTTAAAATGAAATAACTAGACTGAGCGGGGTGTGAGAGGCCTTCTTGGGTTGGTAAAGGAGAGGTGGTATTTAGCTCATCTTTGCAGAGCAAATAGCCTTCTACTGACATATACCGCAAGCCTGGCACAGAAGGTGTCAATTGAAGCAAGGAATTTCTTTGCAGCTTTTTTGAGGGATTGGCTCAGCAAAGCCTTTGCTCATTTTTTTATAAGTATTAACTGCCAAAGGGATGAAAACTGTTTTGTTGGTACCACCCTCTCTCTGCCAACAGGGGACAGAAAGTGACAGCATCCAAAACTGCTCTATCTAAGTGACCTTTGTATAACTCTAAGTAAGTTTATGCCCTGTGGGAGTCTGAATATTATCAAAAACAGTATTCTGAGTCAAGGTTTTACCAAAAACGTATCTCTGAGTATGTCAAGATTATCATCTATATAGCTGTAATTTGTCTGGTTATTGCAAAAAGCAGACAGTTCAGACAGTCTAGGTATTGTCAGGATCAGAGCTCTGACTGAGACATTTTATTATATGAAGCAGAGCCTTGTGTAAGCATTAGCTGATGAAGTTCTCTTGAGTTGAACTAGTATTATAAGGAGCAGAGCTATGAGTGAGTCTCTAAATTACTTTCGATGATATCAACAGACCATCTCTAGTGTATTACTAAGAATAGGTTGTTGAATATGTCTGAATTATCAACAGTAAAAAATGAATGTAATAAAAAACAAGTCTGGGTTTTGTGCGTTTGGGTTTTACAAACAACAGAGCTCTGAGTGAGCTTGCTACTATCCAGAACAGAGCAGTGAGTGGTTCTAGGTATTACCGGTGCCTGAGCTGAATGACAGGCAACTCACTGTTTCGGGTATTATCAATGTCAGATCTTTGAGGCTATCTAGGATATTTTAACAACAGTTACTTATTATCGATGAGCTATTATTATATATAGCTGTGAGTGCAATGTGTATTATCAAGAATAAAGACATTTTAATAATAAAGTACGCAAATGACAAATAGCACATTTAGGGCCAGATGTAGGAAACGTTTAGCGAGTCGCAAACGGCAAAATTTGCCGTTTGCGACTCGCTAAACGTGTTTCCCAATGCAGAAATGCATATTGCGAGTCGTTACCGACTCGCAATATGCATTTCCGACTCGCAAATAGGAAGGGGTGTTCCCTTCCTATTTGCGAGTCGCAGTGGGATGCAAATGGCATCGCAGTTACCATCCACTTCAAGTGGATGGTAACCCACTCGCAAATTGGAAGACCCCTTCCAGTTTGTGACTGGACCCGAAAATATTTTTTCAGGTCAGGGAGTGGTCCAAGGGAAGTGTAAGGAAAACGGGCTACACTTAAAAAAAAAAAAACTGCTTTATTAGCAAGCAGTCACGAACATGGAGGTCTGCTGACGACAGCAGGCCTCCATGTTTGCGAGTGCCTCTACTCGCTATGGGGCCGCAATTTGCGACCCACCTCATGAATATTCATGAGGTGGGTCATTGCGACCCCATAGCGAGTCGCAGTCGGTGTCTGAGACACCGTACTGCATTGCAAATTGCGACTTGCAATTTGCGAGTTGGATGGACTCGCAAATTGCAAGTCGCAATTTGCAAACTTGCTACATCTGGCCCCTAGTTCACACATTGTTAGATTCACCAGGCAGACAATGAAAAAAGATACCATCATAATTTGTAAGAATATTTATGAGCAGGCTGGTCCACAGAAGTGCCAGAGGTGGCTGTTTCCTCTATTTCATTACCATCATCACCAAGACACACTTTCAATGGCAAATGTGCTTTCTATGAAAGACCACACGGTACCAAACACCTTTTATCCCAATTATATATTTAGGAATATGTGCTTCTGAATGCATCATTGGAAAATGTTTTTATGAAAATTATCTCTGAATGCCATATCTCCATTATCCACATTCCCTCCTTCACAACACGTGCACTTAAAGGTTTTTTCCCTGGTGTTGACGCTTGCCTACTCAATAATATTGGGACTTTTAAAGTTCCTGTGATTTTAGTGAGGTGACACCACTGGCCACCCCCTCACTCCGAAAATTGTTCCAGCACCACTACTGAAAAGTGGAATTGCGGTGCAGAACTTATGTAGATACAAGTTGTGGGCCTTGTTTAATAAGGGACCCACAATATCGCACACAATGTTCTCACTGGTAGTTAAAGGTGCAGAGAAAAAAGGTGATGAGATACTAGAGTGTTTTCCTATGTAGGCTATAGGTATTGTCAATAGAGCATTCACATAGTAGGTACAAATTGATACCATAGCAAGCTCTCTTCCATTTGAAGTACTACTTAAACAGCAGCTGTCCCATAAATAACACCAAGGACTCATCCATAACGATGTTCTGTCCAATTATTTAAACTACCCAGCAAAATGGTCCCACTCAGACTGAACTTTGAACAGATGATTAGAGTCTAGAGGCCCTGATTTATACTTTTTGGTGCAAAACATTTAGCACCGGCTTGCACCACTTCTGTGCACCAGCTGGACACCATATTTATGGAATGGTGCAAGCCGGTGCAAAGGGTAGGCTAGTGTAAAAAAAAAGAATGTTAGTCGGGTGGTGCTGCTGGTATGGAAGAAGGGGGTTTTGCACCAAAAAATGATGTTAGGCAGGTTAGAGTAAAACAATTGACTGTAACCTGCCTAGAGTCATTTTCTGACGCAAGACCATTCATACCACATGATTCCTGTCTTAGAAAAGACAGGAGTCATGCCCACCACCTCAATGGACAGCACAGGGGACCAGGCCCCCTGGGCATGGCCATTGCACCCTGTGCCACGTATGGGGGCCCATTTCAGGGCCCCCTATGGCACTTTAAAAAATAAAATAAAATACTTACCTGTACTTACCTGGGATGGGTCCCCCATCCTCTGCTGTCCATCTGGTGCAGGTTGGGGTGTCCCTGGGGCCTGGGGAGGGCACCTGTGAGCTTCTTCCATGGTGTTCCACCATGGAAATAGGCCCACAGGTCCCCTTACACCTGCCCTGACCCAGGCGTTAAAAAAGGGGCAAAGCAAGCTTTGCACCATTTTTTGCCCCCTCCTCCCACCCGTACACCATTTTTGCATGGGAGTATAAATATGGCATTAAGGCCATAGCCTCATTTTTTGCACTGGAACGCCTACCTTGCATCTCATTAAGGCAAGGTAGGTTTCCACATCCAAAAAATGACTTTAATTCCATAAATTTGGCGCTAGACGGGCCTAGCACCAAAGTATAAATATGGAGTTCGTTTTGCCCCGAATTAGAGTAAAAAAAAAAAACAACACTAATTTGGCGCAAACAGAGTATAAATATTCCCCTAGATAGTCTCTGGGCAGGAGTTGTGTACCACTATTGAAATACAACATGGACTGCAGAAGCAAAAACGGACCTCTGCTTATGGCAACAGAGAACAATGATGTGCACCACATTGGGTCCGCAGCCCAGTAAAAGGACATAGATGGAATGTAAATAATCTACATCAGTATTGTAAGACTACAAAACTTCCCCAACTGTTGGACATCAATTTGTGTCAATAATGCACTCTTGAATGGGGCAATAGCCTGTCCTTGTTGTCCATCAAGTACTGCTCGGCATCAAGATTTGCATAAATAACCATCTTGCTGGGAAAACCGTAATCGACAAATACATTGAAAACATCTATTAGCTGTATCAACAGAAGAACCAGCAACTTCAGTAAAAGAAAATAGAACAGGTTGGAGTCATCTGGAGCAATCAACATAAGCTGATCCTCTACCCTTGCTTCAGCAGGCACAAATGTAACTAACAAACTGTGGGTAATATGAAGGTACCTTTACCTTTGGAACTTTCACTTCCTGCTTAAAAGAGTACCTCTGGCTTCGCAATAACAGATGTTTCACCATGGTCAGAGATATCAGATTCATCTGAGATTTCCTGTGTAGTAGAGAAATCATTGCCATCGTCAACTCCACCCTCAGCATCTGATGTTGTGGCAGTATCTCAGTCCTGCAACTGAGCTTCGTTCCAGAATTAGCACCAGTCCTGCAGCCACAGACAATTATGTGAAGCCATATTAGTGAAATGGGAGCAAACAATCTAAAAAGCAAAAAGCCTGGAAAAAACACTGACTTTGCTCAAGCTTCTCTAAAGTAATAGTGAAAGAAATGTGAGTCATTTACAAAAGGTACACAATAAAAACAATAATGAAAAAGAGCAATAAATAGACAGAATAAACAATAAAACAGTAAAGTAAAATTGAACAAAATAAAACACTGTACCCCAATCTACCGCCTATGTTAAATGCAAAAAACAACAACCATTAGAGTAATAATTGAATTCTCTAATTGAACATAACAGGTAGAGAACAAAAGACATTTTTATCTCCAAAAAATCAGCCACTTTGATGCAGCTTACAACCAAAATTCACAATATTCCGTACCATTTTTTTTAAACGTTTTAAACGTTCAAGGTAAGCTGCGATCACTATTTCAAAAGTTGTTCATACCTTTTTCACACGCTTTCACATAAAATGGTAATACAATTGACACATATGTAACAGTTCCTCGTGTGCTCTTATAGAGGCACACCGTTGGATAAGCATACAGTCTAAATCCATTTATTAAACATTGACAGGCAATGTGAGAAACTCACACTGCCTTCCGCATCATCTCCAGAACTCTTAATTTGTGCCCTATTATAAACACATAGAGGCAACAACTTCAAAGTATGAACACAAAGTGACAAATGTGGAAAGAAACGGATGGAAAAAAAACACCCGACAAACACTTTTAGGAAACTCAACATGTAGTAAATTATGAAATTTTCTACATGGTGATGAACTCCCTCCCATAACCCGACCATGTGGAGGGAACTCAGTGCACAGTATCTACTAAACAAGAGCCATATGTCGAATGAAAAAGGGCTGAAACATACCATCCTGAAAAAGAAAACACTATTAGGGAATGCATGATGAAGTAAAGAATGACATTTTGCACCCCATGATGAACACCCTCCAACAACCTGACTATCTGGAAGGAACTCAGCTCAAAGTATCCACTAACGTTTTATATGTAGCATTAAAAGATACTGAAACAAACCATCCAGAAAATATAAATATTATTAGGAATTGCAGGATGAAGTAAAGGGTTACATGAAACTAGTATCTGTATCAGTATTTATTTAACTGGTATGGAAGTGAGCGGGGTCAGACTGGCCTATAGGGCAAACTGGCAGAGTAAAAGGGCTGCTCCAACTAATCAGTTTGTGTTCACGTTTTTAGGGGAAACAGCCTTTGCAACACAGCATTTACCATACTTATGTCTTTACCAGGAATGCCTTTACACACACGCACACACACACCCAACACACACACACACACACACACATATATAAATAAATAAATAAAAAAACACTTTTTATGTACAAAGTAGGTCCTAACTAAACCTACCTAGTGGCGACAAGTATTAGGTTATATATATATGTGTATATACATATATGTGTATATATATATATATATATATATATATATATATATATATATATATATATATATACATATACATATATATCTATATATATATATATATATATATACACATATATAGGGGGTTATTCTAACTTTGGAGGAGGTGTTAATCCGTCCCAAAAGTGACGGAAAAGTGACGGATTTACCACCAGCCGTATTACAAGTCCATTATATCCTATGGAACTCGTAATACGGCTGGTGGTATATCCGTCACTTTACCGTCACTTTTGGGACGGATTAACACTCCTCCAAAGTTAGAATAACCCCCATAGTCTGTGACTCTTGAATCAGTTGCAATATGCCACACTTTCGACGCTGAAGGCAGCAGAAGAGACCTTGCACAGGCTGCGGGGGGTGTGCCATGGGGGAACGCAACATAGAAGAAAGAAAAAGGAGCTGCTCCAATGATTGTTACTTTAATGTAACCTTCCGTGCAACTGTGCCTAGCTTACAGGTTTGTTGAGGTGGAGCTCATGTCCATAGCACTTTAGTGGTAAAACAGACTGCCATTTGCTGCAATGTAAATATAGCTATACATAGATATTATGGCTACTTCAAAATAAATGACAGCATATGTCGTTTTGCAAACACACATAACAAGGGAATGTGTCAAGGCCCTTTTATACTTGAGAAATGAACCTCTTTCTTTAAAGCTATATTTGAGTAAGAGTGAATGGATGTGTGAGTGAGTTTGGTATTTGTCCGAACACCACCATCTCAATGGTATTTTGGTGCTACTAAACTGCAGACCTCAAGGCTTATAAAAAGGCACAATTCCACGTGGGTACATGCACTTCTTTTAGTGCTGAAAAGAAAAAAACACAACTACACTGGCCTTTCTGTGGCATGTCCTTTGTTGCAGAGATGGTAGAAAGGGATAGAACTGTCTCCCATGGTCTGCAGCAATTACTATAATACCTTGCAGCCTGTCTCCATTCCTCTTGGGCACATGTTAAACTTTTTTGTTGAATCTTAATCTCAACATTTGTGAGGAATCCTACTTTAATCAAAGTTGTTGGCCCAAGCACATAGGTGGCCATTGTGACATTGGCGGTGTACTGATTGCCACTGTTAAAGTGGTGGTAATACTGCCAACAGCCTGGCGATAATTACTGCCAAATTATGACCATGGCGGTGAGACCACCCATAGACAGCCAATGTACCACACCAACCGAAAGAGCGTTAACACCACTGACCACGGCGGTAACCACTCATAGCCAGGCGGAAGTCAAGGTACCGCCCACCATATGATGACATAGCAAACCAACAGGATTTCTGGGACGATAGCAATGCCATCAAAAGCCTGGCGAAAACACATCTCAGAAAACAAAAGACTCACCTTCAGGGACACAGAGGACTCCGTGGCCGCCATGGAACCTGAACTCCAAGTCTTCCGGATGCTCTACCACCCCATGGCCATCCTGGAGCACCAACGCTGACGAAGACGACGACGGTGAGTACAGCCGCCTAGCACACAAGGGAGGGAGGGAGGAAAAGGATAGTGACACACACATGCACAACACACACCAAACACACCCAACACACATAAAAATCAGCTGCAGAGTAAATCAACTGTAACAGGACCCAAAAGCAAAGAATGCAAGGACAAAAATCTGAAGTACAAACACTTTAATTTGCTGCTAACAGCCACCATAATGAATAATGAAATCAAAATGTAGATGTCAATGTACAGATTGGGCCAATGGCCAGTCCAAAGTACCAAAGGGCCACAGAGCATCATTCAAGCCCCAACTTGACTCCTGAAATCATCCGGACTCCACTGTTCAGGGGCATCATGTTGGAAATGGGCAGGCACCTCCGGAGGAAGGAGGGTTGGGGGAGCACCTCAGCTGGAGTGGGTATCATGCCCACTGGTTCTGGAGGGGGCTCCTTGCCCAATAGTCTCAGGAGGGGAGTTTTAGGCCACAGTCTCTGGAGTGGGTATCATGCCCACTGGTTCTTGAGGGGGCTCCTTACCCAGAAGTCTCTGGAGGGGAGTTTTAGGCCACAGTCTCTGGAGTGGGTATCATGCCCACTGGTTCTGGAGGGGGCTCCTTGCCCAATGGTCTCTGGAGGGGAGTTTTAGGCCACAGTCTCTGGAGGTTGGGATACATGGCCTCTGGTGGTGGAGGGGGATCCTTGCCCTCAGGTGGTGGAGGGGGATCCTTGCCCTCAGGTGGTGGAGGGGGATCCTTGCCCTCAGGTGGTGGATGGGGATCCTTGCCCTCCAGTGGTGGATGGGGCTCCTTGCCGTCAGTTGGTGGATGGGGATCCTTGGGTTCTTTTTTCTGGTATGAGCCCCCTTGGCCTTTGTCATGTGACTTGTGTCCTTGCCTCCAGGTCTAGGAGGTGCCTCCACTGACCGCATCCTCTGTCCCTTAGGTTTCGCCCCCTTAGACCTCTGTTTTTGAGGCAGAGGTGTGGTCTTACTAGGAGTGGCTGCCATCCCACTCAGGTGCCCCTTCGTGCCTGCAGCAGATTTCTTGGTCGGAGCAGTGGCAGACTGGTTGGCTGAGGTGCTGGGCTGAGGGGCTGGGACCCTGCACTTACGGGCAGCAGGGGGGGAGGGGAATGGAAGAGGTCAAGATGGGCAAGGAAAAGCTTCTTAGGGACATTGGGGTGGTATGTGGGAGGAGGGATGGGAGTGGAGGTAGAGGGAGTGGTTGTTGGGGGTGTACGTCTGCTAGACTTGGGTGCAGGTGCATGGGCAGTGTGCATGTGAGAGGTGGATGGCAGTTGGGGGTCTATGTGAGTGCTTTGTGTTTTTTAGGAGGGGGCAGGGAGAGGACAAACAGGATGTGTGGATGGATGTTGTAGTGGTGTTTGCAAGTGAGGTGGGTGTCCTGCATGAGGTGGTGATCGTGGTGGTGTTGACTGCATATGTGGTGTGTGGGATGCATGTCTGCCGGTCTGCTCTTGTGGTGTCTGTGGGCAAGGGTGTACATGTGTCAGGGTCTGGGACTGTTGATGCAGTGCATGCAGTTGTGAGTGTGGATGTGACTGTGAGGGAGGAGGAGGAGTAGGGGGAGACAGTGGAGACAGTGGATGTTGTGGTGTGTGCAACTGTCTGTTGTTTGTGTGAGTGCGTGTGGCTTGAAGTTTAGTGCCTGTATTTGTCTGTGCCACTCTTGTGTGATGTTTTGTGTGCATGCTTGTCTGTATGTGTGCATGGGATGTGTTGGGGGTGAGGAGACTGGGACTGGGAAGTGGTAGTTGGAGGGGGGACAGCAGGACCAGGGACACTGCTGCCATCAAAGTGGAGGCCAGAGCCTGAAACAATCTCTGTAGGGCTGCCAAGCCACCATGAATGCGCTCCAGGAAGGCATTGCATTGCTGCATCTGGGATGCCAGCCTCTGGATGTCATTCACTATGGGTGACTGCCCTACAGAGATGGCTCTCAGGAGATCAATAGCCTCCTCACTGAGGACAGCAGGGCTGACTGGGGCAGGGCTTGAGGTGCCTGGGTCGAAGGAGATGCCCACCCTCCTGGGTGAGCGGGCATGGGCAATGCCGTGGAGGGCTACTGGGAGGGTGATGCCGGTACGGGGTGGTGGTTGTACCTGTACCTGGGATGGGTCCAGAGATGTCCACCACCACCAGGGAGCACCCATCAGAGGAGCTTTCAGAGTCAGTGTTGCCACCTCCTGTCCCCGCCATGGTGCCCCCTCGCCCTCTGTCCCACTGGTCCCCTTCGCTTTGGTGGACTCTGCCTCCTGGGTCCCATGGGCTGCCGCTCCCTCAATCACTGGTGCCCCTGCTCCTTCACCAGATGATCCCAATGCACACATGGACAGGATTACAGAACAAAATATCGGGGGAGAAAGGAGCACTGGGTCAATTACAGCACCAACACCACAGATGGCATACACGTCATCATCACACACAAGGACCAAGATTGAGCAGTATGCACCACACTGGCATTCCATTGGCTAGGTAGCACAGCAGGATGAGAGCCAAACACCGCCATCTGCACCCCTCTTGGGACATACTAAGCCCTGTCTGACATGGAAAGCCACCTAGCTAGCTATCCAGATTTTGCTATTCAGCCATTTACCCTGAGCAGGACCACGCAGCAATGCTGACTAAACCCACCACCAGAATCCTATGCCAGGCAACAAAGATTTGTTGTCATACACACTAGACTTAGGGGGTCATTCTGACCCTGGCGGTAATTACCGCCATGGCGGAGGTCGGCGGTAGCACCGCCCAACAGGCTGGCGGTGCACCGCTGGGCATTCTGACCGCGGCGGTTCAGCCGCGGCGAGAAACGGAAAGTCGGCGGTGTCCCGCCGACTTTCCGCTGCCCTTGAGAATCCTCCATGGCGGCGGAGCGCGCTCCGCCGCCATGGGGATTCTGACACCCCCTACCGCCATCCAGTTCCTGGCGGTTCTCCCGCCGGGAACAGGATGGCGGTAGGGGGTGCCGCGGGGCCTCTGGGGGCCCCTGCAGTGCCCATGCCAATGGCATGGGCACTGCAGGAGCCCCCGTAAGAGGGCCCCAAAAAGAATTTCAGTGTCTGCCTAGCAGACACTGAAATTCGCGACGGGTGCAACTGCACTCGTCGCACCTTCCCACACCGCCGGCTCAATTCTGAGCCGGCGTCCTCGTGGGAAGGGTGTTTCCCGCTGGGCTGGCGGGCGGACTTTCGGCGGTCGCCCGCCAGCCCAGTGGGAAAGCCAGAATGACCGCCGCGGTCTTTTGACCGCGGAGCGGTCTTTCGGCGGGAACCGCGTGGCGGGCGGCGACCGCCGTCCGCCGCGGTCAGAATGACCCCCTTAATCCCTTGTGGCTGCTGTGATGCCCTCAAGTGCCCATCCAGCTTCTGGTATGCCACTGCCAGTATGCGGGCCATCAAGGGGGTCAGGTTCCGATGGGCACCCCTCCCTTGTTGGGAGGCCATACCCAGCTGGACCTCCGCAGTCTTCTGGCCCAGCATCTCAGGTCCTCCCACTGTTTCCTGCAGTAGGTGCTCTGCCTACTATAGACCCCCTGGTTCCGCACGTCCTTGGCGATGGCACGCCACAATCCCTTCTTCTGATGGGCGCTGAACTGCAGAGGAAACACAGAGAGGACACCATTACCCATACAATCCAGCCTGTCACACATATGGCCCACAAAAAGCATTTCCTCTGATCAGGCACACACATCACCCGGAGCCCTGCATGTACACTGCCACCAGCCATACCCCCCACCCAAATGACACACTGTCACCACACACCCACATCTCCATGCAGCCGTATCGCATGCCAAGTCCCCATGGTGTACTCACCTGTTGGTATGGAGGCTCATACAGCTGTCCATACAGGGGTAGGACTCCATCCACCAGGTGCTATAACTCCTTCGAAGTGAAGGCAGGGGCCCTTTCCCATGTCACACGGGCCATGGCAGGTTCCAAACACAGGTCACAGCAGCACACGCCATGGAGGTGTTGTCCTGTGGAAAGTCAGGAATCAAGTGAGGTTATAGTAAGAAAATGGTGGTCACGTCCGCGGTGGTGTACACTGTCACTGCCGCCGGTGATGCTCATTAAATACTGCACTCTATAGAGCCCGATTTTAGCCAATGAGAAATAGCATGGTGGTGCAAGACCGCCTTCCACCATGACGGCCAACGCTGGCGGAGTTACATCACTTCCACCTGTACCTACATACAGGACAGGTGGTCGCCATGTTATAGTGCTGGTACACAATTGTAAAATGAAAACTGCATCATTGCTGTCAATTGTACATGCATAGCCATTTACAGTGGCAAGTTACATACATGCTCTATGTGCACTGAAGTGGTGGTTCCAAAGTTCATTTTGTCACTCCCTTCTCACTCTTGTGTCCCTTAAGTACCTACCACTGTGGAGGAATAGGAGGAGGCGGCGGCAAGCCCTCTTGTACAGACCCCTTGTGAAGTTGGCTACACTGGAGGACAGGCACATAATACTCACGTATAGACTGGGCAGGTTCACAATCACAGAGCTCTGTGCTCAATAGGAGCCTGATCTGATATCTGAAATCTGTCATCCCACTGGGATCCTCCCTCTTGTGCAGGTCCTATCAGTGCTCAATTTCCTGGCAACTGGCTCTTTCCAAGTGACAGTGGGCTTGGCTCTAAGAATGTCACAGCCAATGTTCTCAAAGGTAAGGGTTTTGACTGCCTTGCTCAAACACATGTGCAGTTACATCGCTTTCCCCCAAATAGAAGATTTGGCCACTGTGAAAGGTAGATTCTATGCAATGGGACATATTCCAAATGTTATTGTGGCCATTGACGGAACACATATAGCATTTGTCCTCCCCCGGGCCAATGAACAGGTGTTCAGAAATAGGGAGAGTTTCCACTCACTCAATGTCCAAATGGTGTGCCTGGCTGACCAGTACATCTCGCACATCACTGCCAAGTATCCTGGGTCAGTGCATGACGCCTTGATCCTGAGGAATAACAGCATCCCACAATTAATGGCACAACTACAGAGGCACAGAGTGTGGCTTATAGGTGAGCCTGAGTCCCCACCCAATGTATGTCAGTGTTTGCCTTCAGGAGTCATCCCTCATGCCATTGTGCAAGGCTAATGTCTGTCCCTCACTTCTTGCAGGTGACTCTGGCTACTCAAACCTGCCCTTGCTCTTGACTCTTGTTAGGAATTTGAGGACAGAGGCTGAGAATAGGTAAAATGATGCTCATGGGCATACCAGAAGGATTGTAGAAAGGACCTTCGGTCTCCTGAAGGCCAGGTTCAGGTGTCTCCATCTGACAGGTGGATCCCTCTGCTACTCCCCTGAGAAGGTCTGCACGATAGTTGTTGTATGCTGCTTGTTCCACAACCTGGCCATTAGACGACATGTTCCCTATTTGCAGGAGGAGGAGGGTGAAAATGCTCCTGTGGCAGCAGTGGACCCTGAGGACAGTGAGGATGAGGAGGAAGAGGATGAGGTTGTGGACAACAGGACATCAGTTATACGGCAGTACTCCCAATGACACACAGGTAAGACAGTAGAACTGACCATTCCTCTAATAAGTAAATTTTCTGTGTGGCTGTACCATGATGGCAGTCACTTCCTTAGCATCCCAACTGACTGTCACCTATGCCTTACCATTTTGCAGATGTTGGTGTGGTTACAACTGTGTACTGATGGGGTGGCTACAAACTGCTACAGGCCATTTGTTGTATGGTATCACAATGTTCTGGACAAGTGCACAGGATGATACAGTTCAAAACATTGCACATTTCTGTCAGATAAAGCACTATTACTCAAGTTGTGTTCAAGAGTATTTATTGAAGTGAATATTATGAAGGAATAGTGCAATGGAATAGGTTGATGGTAGAGGAAAGCCGGGATATTGGTCCAATGTGTTTGTAGCACAGTCCAGTGTCCGAGGGGCCCAGTGAAGGGGAGCAATGGCAGTTCAAAGTGGACAGGGTGACACAGTGGAACACAAGGGGGACATTCAGGAGGGGCTCATTTCCTGGCTGTGGTCTTGGTCTTGGCAATTGCCTCTGGTGTCTGTGTGGGTCGCACGGACCGTTTGCGGGATTGTTCACCTTTTGCAGGGGGCGGGATGCTGGTGGCCTGTGGGTCCTGTGGCAGGGCCTCCTGTTCACTAGCTGCAGCAGATGTGGTGGGCTGTTCCGTTGACTGGCTAGTGGAAGGTGCCTGCTGGTGTGATGTGTAGTCCCTAATGACGTTGGCCATATCACCCAGCACCCCTGCTATGGGACAATGGTGGTGTTGAGCTGATATGGCAATTCTTTCCTGATCTCCTGGTGGTGCTCCTCCTGCAGCTGCTGGTTCTCTTGCATGATGTCTATCACCTGACCCATCTTGTCCTAGGATTGTTGGTAAGCCCCCAGGACATTTGTAAGTGCCTCCTAAACAGTCAGTTGCCAGGGCATGTCCTCCCCCTGGTGCACAGCTGTCCTCCCAGTGTCCCTGGCCTCCTGTGCCTGTGTCCCCTGAATGGTGTGCCCACTGCCACTGACCCCAGGACCCTGATTCTCTTGCCTGTGAGGTGTAAACTGGGGTCTCTGTACAGGTGGGCACACTGCTGATTGACATGTCCTGGGGACAGAGGTGTGGGGACATTAGGTGGCTGCTGCGGTGTTGGATACTGAGGGGGAGGCTCTGTGGTGGACTGGATATGCGCTAGGTCAGGGGTCCCTGATGGGTCAGGGAGTTCATCCAGATCCACAAGTCCAGAGTTGCTGTCATCACTGGGGGCATCTTCTGGAGGAGGGCTGGGTAGCTGTGGCACCTCCTCGCCACTGATATTGGCTGGGGCACCTGTAGGGATGTAAGTGGAGAATTATAGTCCATGTCTGTGACATATTCTGCATCCCTAGCTTCCCCTATATTGTTGCTGTTGCTCTGCACCTTTGTTAATGTATGGTGATATATTGTGGGATTGTTAGTTCTCCAGTCTGTGCATGCATTGGTGGTGGGTGTGCATGCAGGGCTGGGAGGGATGTGCAGGGGTTGGGTATGACATGCAGGGCTTGGCATTCAGGTTACTTAATTGTGGTGTGCACTGTGTGGGATGGAGTGGAGTGACGGGTGTCAGGGTGAGCGTTGGTAGTGGCATGCAGGTATGGGGGGATAGGTAGTAAATGTTGACTCACCAGTGTCCAGTCCTCTGGCAACTCCTGTGAGTTACTCAGGATGCAGTATTGCCAAGACTTGCTCCTCCCATGCCGTCAGCTGTGGGGGTGCACTGCCTGTCCTCTGAATAATGACATGGTGCCTTCCTGCCATGAAATGTACCTTCCCCCATAGGTCGTTCCACCTCTTCCTGATGTCGTACCTTGTTCATGAATGCTGTCCCATGGCATTCACCCGGTCCACGATCCTCTGCCATACCTCCATCTTCCTGGCAATTGAGATTTGCTGTACCTGTGCTCCAAACAGCTGTGGCTCTACCCTGACTATTTCCTCCACCATGACCCACAACTCCTTGTCAGTGAAAGGGGGTGCTCTTGTGGGAACATGGGTGTTGTGTGTTGTGTGTTGTGCAGAGGGTGTTGAGTATTGTGGTGGGGTGTGGGGTGTGTGACGGATGAATGGGTGTTTGTGGTGTGTGTGTAGTTGTCTGTGATTTGCGTGACTAGCTATTGGTGTCTTTATGTGTTAGCAAAGGGTTGTGGGTTATGTGGATGTGTGTTTATAGTGCTGTTGGTGGGTGGGTGTGGTGTGTATCAGTGTCAGGTGTGTGTTTTTGTAATTGGCTAATGTTGTGTTGTTTTGTATTTGGGTGGCCATTCTGACCGTGCTGATGTGTACCGCCACTGGTTTACCACCGTTGAATGTCCGCTGTGGTGACTCGTGGGTCATAATGTGGAGGGTGTTGTTTTGTTGGCATAACAGTATGGGTGTTCGTACCGACAGTTTTACACTAACCTTTGGTCTGCGAATTTGTGTTTGTGCAGTATTGTGTTGGTTGGTGTGTGTATGTCATAATATGGCGAACAAATGTTCACCTCCGCAACGGTATGTTGGCGGGCGTCACCATGGCAGTAAGAGGTATTTACCACCAATGTCATAATGAGGGCCATAGTCTTGACAACTCTAAAAGAGAACTGGTAGAATCATTAACAAAGATGGATCTCAGGTGTCCCAAAAAGCCAAGCTAAGTGAAAGAATAGCTGGCCTAGGGGCTTTGTTTCTGCAGACACCATCTATGGTCCAATGTTTGTACCTTTTCATGTGCTTAGCCGACATGGAGCATGTATTAACAAAGAATAGGAGCAGGTATTTTTAATGGGTAATGCTGTGAGGCAGACTCTTACTTGAGTTGCACAGAAGAATATAATATAAGTTCTATGAAATGGTTTATTGTTACACATAAAAACAGACAGTTTGGGAAATAATGATTAATACCTAACGCATCATAAATGATGTTAACATGAAACCATATGATCAAAGTGATATGGCAGAGAAATGCTTTTAGGCATATTTGTATAGTAGCATGGCAGAACACATATAAAGGTACACTAGACAAATCAGTTTTAAAGCAGAAACAGGTTAGATGAAGGTTTAACATTCATTTTATTAAAATTCTAGTGTGACACTGTCCTTAAATGTGCTGTGCAGAAAATAAAAGGGAAATATATGAGAAATAAATAACCCCCTTCGTACATCATAAATATTTTGCTTATCTTAGAGCAGTTCTGTGACCATTTAAAGGAACGAGGCACAATGCTGAGTTCCTTTATAATGTTATGGAACTCTCAGGTGACATGCAATATCCTTTTAATATATATACATTTGTGACTTTGGGGGTCATTACGACCCTTGCGGAAGGCGGAGGAGCGGCGGTAAGACAGCCAACAGGCTGGTGGTCTCCCTTCATGGAATTATGACCATGGCGGTTACTGCCATGGTCATCCGCCGGTTCTCCGTTCCGCCCGCTGGGCTGGAGACCCGGGTCTTCAGCCCGGCGGCCATCACTATACCGCCGGCGGTATTTTGACCCGGCTTACCGCCGTGGATTTCCAGCGGTTTGAACCGCCATGAAATCCATGGCGGTAAGCACTATCAGTGCCAGGGAATCCCTTCCCTGGCACTGATAGGGGTCTCCCCCACCCCCCACCCCCACCCTGACTCCCTCCCCTACCCCCCCAACACCCCTGCCACCCCCCAAAGGTGGCAGGGCCCCCCTCCCCACCCCGACCCCCATCATCACTTCACCCATACCCTCACGACACTCACGCAGGCACCACCTACATACTTACACGCACACACACCGACATACATGCAAACATCCACACACACAGTCGGACACGCACACCCACATTCAAACATACACGCACACAACCATACAGACATACCCACAGACATACACGCACTCACACACCCATGCACCCACACAACACACAACACCCCCTGCCCCCCTCCCCTCACGGACGATCGACTTACCTGGTTCGACGATCCTCCGGGAGGGGATGGGAGCCATGGGGGCAGCTCCGCCGACACCACACCGCCAACAGAACACCGCCACGGTGAATCACAGGACGTGATTCGCTGGACGGTGTTCTGTTGGCGTGGCGGTGGAGGTGGAGCAACCTCCACTTCCCTGCTGCCCGCCAGCATGGCTGTTGGCGGCTCTCCGGCAGTAAAGGGACAGAGAGCTGCCAACGGTCATAATAGGCAGAGCGGCAAACCTCCTGCACTGGTGGTCTTCCGCACATCGGTCCCTTGGTGGTCTTTAAAAAAGACCGCCGAGGTCAAAATGACCCCCCATATTCCTTATAGTACATGGTCACAACAACACCTGTTCCATAAACCGCTTAAAATCTTGGTGCTTTGCTCTTTCAAATGAAAGAGAAAGGATGTTTGCAGACCTGTAGAATAAAAGTAGAAACAGTTTTATTTTGCTAAATTATATTAGAATCAGTTTAATACAAGTCAGATTAAAAACAATGCTGTAACTCAGAATGTGTACAAACATGAAGAGAGATTCTAACTTTCACATTATTACCTAAAGTGTTAAAGAACAGATGATGGATGGAATGCTGAACAATGTCAAACATTCAACCCCCAGTCACAGATCTGGGCCTAAATCCATTGATTTTTGCTTGCCACGCCATTCCAGTTTAAACCTCACCATACGCAAATCAGTCTTGACCATCCTATCTCTGGGAACAGTCCAACCCGAGCTGCCAGGCCAGGTCCTCCCTGGACCGGAAAGAACCATCCCGGTAACTGTTTTCGGTGTATTAGCCCTCATCACCCAGGCTAGCTTGCATCCTGTGGTGTATTTGGGTCCAAACATGGTGGCAAGGTGGGCAAAAAAATGATGGATTGGGATGCAGAACCGAGCTATTTCCAGCGACTGAAATTAATTCAAGCATTCCATCCATCCACCAATCAGGATTTATAGAGCACAGCTAATCACTAGATAGAGTAGCCAGCGCCTTGCAGGCCCCTGAGGCTTATTTGAACAACCAGGTCTTGATGGCCAATTCGGAATTCTGGAAGTGAGGGAATGGTCTGGAGGTGCATGGGGAGGCGGTTCAAGGTTTTTTTCTGCAATGCGAGAGAAGGAGCACCCTCCACTTCTGCTTTGGTAGGTGCGGGGAGTATGGGCAAGTGATAGAGAAGCAGAGCGTAGTCTTCTTGATGGGTGGTGGAAGTTAAGGCAGTGGTTAATGTACGCAGATCCTTGGTTGTGGAGAGCCTTGCCTGTGTGGGTCAGCAGCTTGAATTGGCATCTTTTCTGTACGGGGAGCCAGTTGAGTTACCTGAGGTGGAGTGTGGTGTGGGTTTGTTGGGGAAGGCTGAGGATGATTCTGGCTGCAGCGTTCTGTATGGTCTGAAGTCTCTGTAGTAGATGTGTGGCGATTCCTACGTAGAGGGCATTGCTGTAGTCCAGTCGGCTGGTGATAAGGCCCTGTGTCACGATGCATCTCGTGTGTAGGGGGTAGCCACTTGAAGATCTTACCTGGCATGTGCAAAGTGAGGAAACAGGTGGAGGAGACGGCGTTGTCAATGATGATTCCGAGGTTTCTGGAATAGTGGTCTTGTCTGTGTTCAACTGCATGCAATTGTTCTTCATCCAATCAGCAACGCTAGTCATGCATCTGTGGAAGTTGATTCTGGTGGTGGAAGGGTCACAAGGTGAGGGGGTGAGTTGGGTTTCGCCTATGTAGAAAATTATGGTGAGGCTGTGGCATCTGATGATGTTGTCTAGAGGAGTCATATATGTGTTGAAGAGCATGGGGCTGAGGGATGAGAACTGGGGGACACAGCAGGATATATCCTTGTGTTCGGAGGTTCTTCCAATGAGGAAGGAGGTGATCCATCTGAGCGCACAGCCCCTTGGATGCCAATGTGGTGGAGTCTTTCGATCAGCATGTGGTGGGATATGGTGTGGAAGGGTACCAAGAGATCGAAGAGGATGAAAGCTGCTGTTTCTCCTCGGTCTAGGAGGATTTGGAGGTAATTGGTGGCTGCGATCAGGGCTCCATCACCATGTTGTTTTTGCTTCTAGGAATTTAAGAGCAGAAAGAAATGCCTAGTTTGTTTTGAAAATGTCAGTTTATGCTCTGTGTCTTGCCTTTCTCCTTGGCTGCGAGCAGCAGACATTGTGACATCAGATCTCAACTATAATTACTTATTACAATTCAGAAACTACATCTTTTCTTTAATACAAGGGACTAGAGAAGTCACAAGTTGCCTATAACATAAAAAATAGAGCTGAGATCATCACACAGGGATTGCAGGTTTCCATGTAATATACATGTATTTTGATGTCTTTTTGTTCAAAAGTAGACAGACCCCATCAACATCATTGTTACTAAATTATAGGGACTGCCAAGAGCCATTGACTGACACAGGGAAACCATCAACAAGTGAGCCAGCCTTTTAGAATACAGGTTTTGGACGTGCAGGCCACACTGTTAAGACTGTGAAAATCATAGGTTGCCAGTGAATTCTAATGCAGAATGCAAATTCTCCTAACTCCTACTAAAGACACAGAGCAAAGGATTATGAATCTTGTCTCCTTTAATCATACTCTAGCAGTTGTACAAAGGTTAATGAAGACTCAAGCAGTCTCAAACTACAGAAAAAACACTACATATTCTACAACAGGGAATAAGGATATAACTAGGGCATATCCGCTAGTAACAAAAGACAGTCCATCTTTATACTAATGCTCAAATGATGTCCTTCCTCTTTCCTTTTCGCAAATTATCACCCAGCCTGATATTGAAAATGATGATTGACTCCTGTTTTTGGTCCTCTCCTGCCAATAACATATAACAACTCCAAGCATAAAACACCACTGACAAGAAATGTGTCATTAAAACCATCAATCTAAGTGACATGAACATTCTGCTAAAATACATAATCATAATACCTCTCGAGCATAGCACAAGAAGTAAACAAATGTATGCCTTTTGAAAACTTTTCTCCATAACTGGACGAGTAACTGGAAATTTAGGGCCTGATGTAGAACTCAGCAGACGGGTTAGTCCATCACACGGGTGACAGATATCCCATCCCCCAAAATCTAAATCCCATTCTATGGTATGTGATTTAGATTTCAGCGGACAGGATATCCGTCATTGTTGTGACAGAGTAACCCATCTCCGAGTTCTAAATCAGGCTCATAGTCAAAAAGGTATGGGTGGCTAAGTCCTTGCCTCAACGTTCTGAACAAAATTAAAACTTTTCATCACTGGTGTGAGAAAATGCCTCTTTTTGACATGGTTAGACCCCCCACTATTTGGCTGATGTATGATGTAGCCTTGAAATTGTAATGCTTAGGGTCCCTGCTATCCAGGTTCCCTGGGCTAGAGCTCTTTCCCTAAAACTGTTGTTATGCATTGGCACAATTGGATATACCTTTAGCTACCACTATAGGTCCCTAGTAAAAGGTACTTTGGTACCCAGGGAAAGGGGTACTAAGGGTAAGCCCCTGAGGGCAGCAGCACTGGTTGTGCCACCTTCTAGGGCCATGCATCCAGATTTCTTCAGCACTGCCATTGTGCTAGGGTTCTTGGTGCAAACGTAAAACTCAAACTCAACATGGCACACTGCTTGTGTGCCCTGTCCACCATACACTGCATACACTATGGATTAGACACCCACTGGCAGGCCTTCCTGCCCTAAGGCAGGGTGCAAGATGTTATATGTGAGGGCATAACTAGATGAGCAATATGCCCCCACTGTGTCCTTGCCAAACTTGGGACACAGTGAGCGAACAGGGCAGCCATTTTAATACATATGCAGGACACTGGTCAACATGAGTTTCCCAGCTACATGATGGCCACTCTGAATCCTGGGTTGTTTGATATCAAACAACTCAGAATGATAAATACAAACTGGGACCAGTATTGGATTTATCCCTAAAGGTACCCGGGGGTCACCTTAGAGGTGCCCCCTGCAAAAGCTAGCTACCCTGGCATGGTTGGTGACCAGTTCTATCCAGCCTGCCACCTGCAGACACCCAATCTACAAACCTTGAGGGAGAGATCCGTCTCTCTGGTCTGTGGAACAAAGACCTTCGTGGGTGGAGATGCCAATCCCCCCCTCCCAGGAATGTACACTGCCACAAAGGGCTAACTGCCTGTGACACTGACCCTCAGGCCTGCTGCTAGCAGCAGATAGTAACCCCCATGCAAACCCCTATTTTTGGTGGGACCAATGGTGGGAAACTCAAAGAGTAGGAGGAGAGGCCCCACCTGACAGGCACCACCCCTAAGATGTTGTCAACACCAGGACAGTGCGTGCTCTACGGGAGTCTAGAATGCAAAAACTCAACACTCTCCAGAGAATGTAATTTATGCAATATGATGATATGTTATTGTTTAACCTTATGCATTGCAGAATTCAATCCAGAAGAGTCATTCTTAAGGTGTTTATAAATACTGTTCATTTGCAATGTGTTGCTGCATGCTTTCAGAGTGAATCAGGGTGTGGTCCCTTTCCAGGACCTTCTAGAAGCTTTCCCTGCAGCATGCCTGGGTGTGGTTGTGGGCTGGGCTAAGACTCTATAAAAGGGAGCCAGCCCAGTTCCACGTGCTCACTATTCAGAGGTCCCGGTGCAGAGCAGCAGCAACTTCCTGAACTCCTGTTCCGGTGGCCTACCTTGACCTCCCAGGTCTCTGTGCTTCATTCTTCAGTGGAGATTCTTAGTCAGGGTGGTAAGGCGGAGGTTGGGCTGGGCCCCAGACTCCATATTCGTTGACGCTCTAATTCTTGGGCCTAATTTCAGATGCTAATCATATTTTGCTCATGCAAGTGTAACTGTGCATTTAAAACTGTTTATGGCATTTGTATGCACGCATTTGAATCGGCAAAAGGTGCGATTCTTTCCTTGAGATTAATTTGTGTTATTCATTGTGCGCTACCATTCCTTGACAGTTTCATGGTAGCATTCGAATCGGCAACGCGCACGATTCTTTCATGGTGTGTAATTCTTGATATTCACTGTACGCTACCATTTTCTTTGCAGTTCCCTGGTGACATCTGGATCGGCAACATGCGCGATTCAACTCTTGTGTGAAATTCTTGGTATTCATTGTGCGCTACCATTTCAGAGGCATTTAATGGTGGCATTCGAATCGGCAAGACGCGCAATTCTTTTCTTGAGTGCTTTTCATGTTATTCATTGTGCGCTACCATTTCTTGGCAGTTTCATGGTGGCATTCGAATCGGCAACACACGTGATTCCTTCCTTGATTGTGAATTTTGATATTCACTGTACGCTATCATTTCCGAGGCATTTTAATGGTGGCATTCGAATAGGCAAGATGCACTATTCTTTTTCTTGAGAGCTTTTCATGCTATTCATTGTGCGCTACCATTTCTTGGCATTTTCATGGTGGCCTTCGAATCGACAGCACTCGCGATTCTTTCCCTGTGTGTGATTTTTTGATATTCATTGTATGCTACCATTTCCGAGGCATTTTCATGGTGGTATTCAAATCGGCAAGATGCGCGATTCTTTTTTTGTGGTTAATTCATGATATTCATTACGCGCTACCATATCCTGTCAGTGTCATGGTGGTGTTCGAATCAGCAAGATGCTCAATTCTTTCCTTGTGTATAAATGATGTCAATTACTGTGCGCTACCATTCTAAGACATTTCCTTGGTAGCATTTTGAGTTGACAAGTTGCATGATTTATTCCTTGAATATACATTGTGTGATTTCATGGTGCACAATCCTTTATGGTGTTTAGTACACAAATAAAAACCTGCAATGTGCGCAATTTATTTTTCCCATGTTTTTGACAAGAACACAACAAGATCAGAGTTCTAGATGTAATGTTGTGTGTTCCTGATATGTATTCTTAAATGGAGATTCATATAATTGTTTAAGAAATTGCTCAGAGTGTTTTCATGATTTCCATGCTAAAGAAAGTACTTGAATCTGAAAGTTCTATTTAACTTTTTTCTTGTTTCCTTCCCAGGTATTTGGTCATCAATAATCCTAGTCAGTTCCAGAATTATTTTAAGATTGTTCATGTTTTCAGAAATGACAAAGCTTAGAGTTATAGCATGGTACTGATTTCATGAGATGTAATTTTGATGTTGTGTTTTAACCTCTTGCTTCCTACAAGTCTCCTTCCCAGCTGTTCCCTTCCTAATCCCCTTTTCCCCGCTTGGACTCTCTTAGACTCTGTGATAAATCTAATCAGAGTATTGGAGCTGTCTTGTGGTGGAAGTGTTGGGAACGTGCACAGACCCCGAGGATCTGGTGACTCTGACAGGTGTTGCCTGCGAAGTGGGCACCCCGTTTCATTTTCCTCCATCTTGAATGGAAGGGAAATGGCCAATCAAGGATAGGGAAGTGAACCTTCTCACAAGAAGTGGTCACTTTAGTGGGTGTAGCCACCCAAATGTAGGTGACCCATTGGTCACTACCAGGTTCTCCCTAAAACCTCCACTAAATACAGTATTTAGTGGGCATTCTAGACCAGGAAATCAGATTTTATGGACAAAAGAAGACCAACACCAAGAAGATCCAAGGCATGAGAACTGTAGATCAGGTGCAACAAAGAAAAGACACCAAA
This sequence comes from Pleurodeles waltl, assembly GCF_031143425.1. Taxonomy (NCBI): domain Eukaryota; kingdom Metazoa; phylum Chordata; class Amphibia; order Caudata; family Salamandridae; genus Pleurodeles; species Pleurodeles waltl. The sequence continues at coordinate 322,460,806 of NC_090437.1, forward strand.
CCCTGCCTGCTGCACCCAGGACCCGACAATCACCACTGAGGAGCTGCTGGACAGCTGGATAAACTATAAAGAACCTCAGAGGACCTTCATGCTTCAAAAATCGCCATAACACTCACTCCAGAGGGGAGGTACCACTCTACAACAGCAAGTAACTAGCAAGCCAGAGAGGGTCACTTCATTGACCAGCTGCTAAAACCAGAACCGGAAGTTACAGCTGGACACAATGATACACCAACAACCGCGAGGAAAACCCCTGCAAGTGTGTCAGGGTTGGTGGCACTGCACCCTCCAGAGTTCAAACCGTACCAATACCCTGGGTATTGGCCAGCTAACATCAGACACCAAAAAAAACAGCCCGTCTGTGGCAGAAAAAGGGCCAGGAGGAAGCCCCAATTGAGGGATTCAGGAACACCCTGGACCTCCCACCAGAGTGCCCCTGTTGTCCTGAAAACAACCCTTGAACCAACTTACCTCCAGCTTCATGGGGCATCCTTGCGCACAGCTTCTGGCTCACCGATTTGCTCTGCCCTAAGGGTCCACCCACCCCTAGCGACCTCAACACTCCAAAGGGACCCCAAGGAAACACATCTAAACTTATCTGCACAACCCTTTTCCAACTGGAACTCTGCAGTGCCCCTGCACCAGCTCCAGAGTCCTTGCATTGCTGCTCTTGCTGGAACTGGGAGACAACCACACTTCTCCAGTTGGCACAGTGTGCCCCCTAATTACCTCAACCAACCCACAAAAGAATAACTTGGTAAACCAACTGTATAACTTTATATGTATTTTTAAAGGTGATCATCCATTGATTCCTAGGGTGTGTAATTACGCATAAAAAGATTATTTTTTATTAAACTTCAGAACTTCACATCTCAATAAGTACTTAACCAATTTTGATAATCGTGGTCTTAAAAATGACATAAAAATCTGAAATATTTGTATGAATTCATCTTGAGTTATTCATTTGAGTATGTGAGCTGCATGATTGATACTGTGAGTACAACAAATGCTTTGCACTGCTTCAAAATTTGCCTCACTGCTCGACCAATCTACCTTAAAAAACAGAGCAGTAGGGGATGTAGTTTTTACCCCTGTAAACCAACATGTGGTTGCCTGGACCCTCTGCCCAATATGCCTAGCTTTTCACACTACATAGAGGGCCAGCCTCCTACAACTGGAGCTATGCAATGTTACACTTTATGTCAGGTCTAAGATATCACACCATGCAAAGATTAGGGCAATAAGGTAAAGCCTGTTATGAGATTGCCACATATTTGACTTAGTCCTCCTTGAAATGAAAACCATTACTTTTTCCTGGGTAAAAAAGGAAATGTGTCTTTAGGTCATTTTAGTCTCAATCAGTTCTAACAGAAATTTACTTTGGATATAAGTCCGGCCACTTTGGGATATAGATTTTATCCCAGACACCAGTTCGACCTACTTCGCCATACTGATCTGTAACTCTTTGTGGCACTGCCTACCCATGTCATTGGAAAAGAACATCAGTCTGGTTCAAAAAGCCCAGGATTGACCATCCTTCCCTGAAATTCACTGTGTCATCAAATTGAATGATCCCTTCAGGACCGGTTGGTGAGGTTGACACTGGCAATTCATCACTATTTAATGAGACTGGGGAAAAAGGATTAGAGAATGCAAGGATGTTCCTTTAGAACTGGAAAGCAAAGTTGAGCTTCTAAATGGATGCCACCCAAGAAATCAGTTCTGCTCCCGGTCTCTGCCCCTGGGTTGCTATCCTGTTGATCATGGCAACCCCTCAACACTTAGGCTGCTATGCTGGTGATCATGGTAAAAAGAGTAGGTTTGTCGCTACTCTAGGAATGTGTCCACTGCTGGTGACTGCAGATCTAGATGCCAGCTGAAATACTCCAGTAGTTGGGGAGTCAAACAAGAGGTACAGATATCCACTTTAGACCTCTTCAGGCCATGAGGTTTTAAAAAAGCTAGAGGGTTCAGCCTCCAGTTGCTGGTATCCCACCAAATGCCAGAAGTTCCAGTCCACCATCACATTCCTTGAGCCCAGCAGATATTCTCTCATTAATAACATCTGATTCTCCTAGCAGAAGTGCTGAATGTCACTGGGCAAGCCCATCTGCCCCCTAGGCCATTGATGTACAACACCACTGAGATATTGTCCATTAACAGGGACATGTTACAACTAAAGGACCCTACAAGAAGCTCAAGGCTATTGAGATGCATTTTGGCTCTGTGCTGGACCACGCTCCATTTGTATAGATGTCCCCACTATGGGCACTGCAGCCGCTCTGACCAGTATCTGACTCTAGTTTGAGATCCTGAGCCGTCCCGACAATTGCCCTTCTGCCCTAGGCCTCCATGTGGTCTTGTCATCGCTAAAGCTCTGTCTCACATTGGGAAATACGTTTTGAGAACCTTAGACCTTTCCAAAGATGGGTGGCCTTCAGCCTCAGCAGATCTCGATAGTGGAGAGGGCCTCGGAAAATCATCTGAAGTCAAAAGGTTGAGAGCTCCACAAGTCTGGCCATCTTCTGCAGATAGATTCTGTCTCTGGAGAGGAATCCCATCAGTTTCCTATTGATTCTTGTCACCTTCTTTCCAGGCTCTGCTGCACCATGGACAAAGTTGAATCTGTTGGAAACACTAGAAATGTAAATGATAGGTAAGGCACTAACTCTGATTTTTCCTGTTTATGATTAATCCATGACATTGAAAGAGGTTGACCACTCACCTCAAGTGCATTTAAATATAATTCAGGCACGGATCCAAAAAAGTAGGTCATCTAAGTACACTATGAGCCTAAGGTCATTTGTCCTGACATGCTCCACTACTTGCCTAAGAAGCTTTGTTTACAACTATGGTTCTGATGACAATGAACACAAACACCTGATTGTGCCTTGGAACTGAAGGAAATGACAAATAGAACTGAAGATGAGAAATATCAGTTAGATGTCAATGGAGTCCAAAGTGTTCATATAATCATTTAGAAGCAGGGCAATGCTCAGCAGTCAGTTCCCCCTGCCTTGAAAAGTCTTTAAATCAAGCACCCAAACTCCTTATGGCTGACTGCCAAAAGGAAAGGATTCTTCTTCTTTACAAGGTACAAATTACTCAAAATGTCTCCTGGATGGAGGGAAGGAATCATCAGTTTGTGCCCTATCTTTGAGACTTCTGAACCCAGCAGCTCACGTTGAACCTTGGTAAAGTCTAATCGGTGTGGACATCACAATTATTTCAGGAACCCTATAGATCTGTGCAGAAGCTCACCACTATTTGCTATACATAAGCATCTCAAGTCATCCTGCTCCAATTAGTATTCCACCTGTTTCCCCCTGATGTTTGAGACAGTCACTGAGACTGCAATTTCTCCCAGATTGGTGTCCATCTAATAAGTAGAAATCATCTGCATCCTGGCATCTTGTGGATAGGAGGCAATTGGTGATCACCAGAAGTCAAACCACCCAATGTGCCCAGTGTACCTGTGGTGCCAAACCCAACAGAATCTTTGGTGAAATCAGGCTACAGAAATCCTTTGCTTCCCCTGCTATATTGCAGATATTTGGCAAGGTCCTGATGATGCCCATACGCTTGTTTTGGAAAGCCTTCCAAGATCTATGGATGTCTTCTTTGCATCCTATGTGAATTTTAAAAGTGAGGTAGCACAGCCTTGCCATCCAAAGAGGTGTGTAGGGCATTCAGCCCACAGACAACCCCTGACTTTCTTTTTCAGAGGATTATGAATCTTGCTGGCCACATACTGATCCACCATCTGCCCTAGGGCCTAATTGAGGGCTTTGGGTGAAAGAATTCCTCCATTTCGATAATTGTCTGATACATGATCTACAATCTGTTAAGGAGTTAAAATCCAGAATTCCTTTGGCCTTGTCACCTGGCACCAAGGCTGACCCATCACTCGGATCTATATGAAGCATCTGTCCCCAAGATGTCTCTAGAGCGCCCCACTAGGGCGAACTCCAGACCCTCATCAGTCTAAAGAATGAAGGGTAATAGGTGTGGGGTCCACACATTCTTCATAAAGGTGTCTCTGAGTCTTTGTCTTTCAAATGCATCCAAGTGGCAGGGGTTATCCTCTTTCCTTTCCACCTTGCCACTACGAACCTGAGGTTCAAACTTCAAGTTCCCAGGTACCTCAGAAGGTACTCCTTACTATGGAGGGGTTTAGGTCATGTAACCATCAACATCAGGAGCTGACATCCCAGGTGCTCAAGGTCGTCCAAAACTGCTTTTCACACTGTTGAGTCAATTAGATCTGAGAAGTCCCTTTCTGAGACATAGAAGACTTCTTCCTAGGCCACCTTCTCCTGGAGATAGTTATCATATTCTTCACCCTTGGCTATCTGAGATTATTAGTAAGGATATGACAGGCAGCCTAAGAGATTACTTATGTTTTTCTAAGAAGGTTCTCCTTAATTGAGACAAGGCAATGTCTTATAACAATTTGAGAACTCCTGTCTCCTTTTTTCTCAGTCCTGAGCTACATGAGTGGAAGAAAACAGGCTTTAAGGATGTCAGGAAAATGGGTGGCAGGCCCAAGAGGGATGAGCAGTAAAAATGCATACTTGATGTTTGGTGGATGTGTGCTGGTTCTGACGCTTGCTATTCAGAGACAGTCTTCGGCCATTCTCTGTATGCGTGTGGTAGTCGGGGTAGACAGAAGACTGCAGATGGACGTGGTAATGTGCTACCTTATGGTAGACAGTCACACTGCACGCGAACGTTACATTCTCTCTGACCTGGCCTTTATGACTCAGCACCTCTCCCTGCATGGGAGAAGAGAACTCCTGCACCATGACAATGCATAGCAGTACAGAGGGGCCAGTAGCTGCTCACAGTGAGAAAACAATCAGTTGTCAATCAGCTGTGGACAGATAGGTGCAATCATAGCCAGACTGGCCTTTTGGGCAATCGGGCAGCGTGAGAGGGGCTGGGCTTGTAAGTCAGTGTGTGGGCTGTTTTCTTTGGCTGTTTGTGAGTATGTTTAATGAACTGCTGAGCCAGCTTTTTATTGTTGATTTCCCTGATATTAAAATAAACATTGCTTGCAGCAAGCTCAAATCCATGTCATCTTCCATACCTTGCGAAACACTTATACAGCATGACTTTACAAGTTCGAAACTGCCCCAACTTGCAAACATGGGTCACTTTTTCAGATATCTAATTAATTAATAGTTTTATTTTGGTGTCCGGGCTTTTTTTCTGTTCAAGTCTGACCCTGGGCCAAGCATGATCTCCAAACCTGTGAGCAGAAAACAATTAGTAATCAACATGTTTACAACATTCCGGTTCTAACCCTACTAAACAAGGGCAATTATAAACAGTGAAAGGAAATCTGAAACAAGCATAACTATAAGCCCAAATACATACAACCTGTGTCCTCGCGTTGAACTGGCTGCCCTGCAGGAACTAAGAAAGAGAAGAGGGCAGCAGCCAGGAGTCAGGATAAAGATGTACTGTGTCTTGTGATCGATATATATACAATTGTTATGACCTCATTTTCTGTTATGTTTGCTTTGATTTCGTAAGGCTGTTGGGTTGTGAATAGAAGACAAAAATGTATCATCATAACCTTTGGCCCTGACCTAGAATTGAACACATTTGCTGGAAATCTATGGGCCTGATTCACTAACCAAATTTTAGCAATGAGTATCTCTGTATTGAACATCAGTTGGAGATGTTTGCTATTAACAAAACCCAAGTTAGAAACATGCACACAGTAGTTGTCTGACATCAATCAGTACAACTATCCGTCATGTTAGAAGGATATTACACACTTTAAACTTTACTATCGGGGTGCTGGTGTGTACAGGGAGACTGCTCCAAAAATGGGACTGCCTACTGTAAAGTGGGTGCAGCAATGGAAAAATAAGTAGAAGCAGTGGGTGTGCAATGAGAATTCACTGATATATCCAGGGCCACAGGAATGATGTGATTGGGTGGCTGTGGCGTTTTACGTATAATTATTCATTCGCTGCATTTCTCTCATAATCCATCAACTGCTGCAAAACTTTCAGATTTTAACCAAAAAAAAATGTTTTGCTCTAACGATTCAATAGCTACTAAAAATGCAGCAACGTGTTGCCACGCAGTGGAAGGCCCTCTACAAAAGTCGACTGGTCACTTTCTGTTGCTTATTGCTATATTTGGGAGTTCAGCTGGTACTATCACGATGCAACCAATGTCCTAATACTGTTAACAAGTTGGAAAATTACAAAATAATCAAGTAATAATATCACAAAACCTGCTGCATTAAAACTGTGTAATTTGCCTTTGCTTGCCACTAATTTACTCAATCCTGCTGCATAATTTGGACCTACCCTGTCGCATAATTTGAGTGGCCCTGGATATACCTACAGAAGTTTAAGTCAGGCTGCAGTAAGTCAGTTAAGGAAACATCTGTTGCTATTTCAGTGGTTCTGTAAACCAAACAGGCTCAAAATTACACACGACCAGCTTTGAAGTAACTCAACCACCATTCCAAGGCCACTCATAGAAAGGGAATAACACAAAGCTCTGGGGTTTGAAAGTAGCACTGCCATGGCCAAGAAAATAATGACAGACCAAGAAACATAAAATGGTTCCTAGCACAACACTTCACGCAAAGGCAGGGTAACTCAACAGGACATCTTTTCTGTTTTTTCTTAGGTGATCCCTGTAAATCATATAATGTGGAACAAATCTGAAAGGTTCACAGCAGAATATGGGCCTCATTTAGAAGAAAGTGGTGCAGTGCACTGCTGCGCCAAAATTGGCTGTGCCACTCTGCACCCATTTCAAAAACACATTTACGAAAATACTTCACACCCCTGTGTTTCCCCTAGCGCTAAAATTAGCCTCCTAGTGCCAATGCAGACACCCTTGCACCATAGTGCAAGGGTGCCTTCATTGAGGTGATAGATTGTTCATGTGCAGGAAGGTGTCCCTTGCTGCACATACATAATCAATAATGGTGATTTGTTACTTCTATGTGTGCTGCAAAATGCACTTGGTGTTGTTGTCCAACTCCTTCCATTGCTTGCATTGGTAAAACACTGAAGAAAAAGAAAGCAAAAATCTGCACTCATATAATTATTATTCCTCTGGCTGCAACATTCCAATATTCCCCTATTCAGAAAACAGCAGTAATATGCCTGGACATCAGCACCATTTGCAGGTTTCCAAGCATAATACTGAGTAAGTTTACTTTGTTTTAAAAGACCATTTACCTAATGTATAATTGTACAGTTTGTGGAAAGGCAGCTCGATGTCTAAATTTACATTTTAATATTTTTTTCTTTTCTCCATCATGAGGAAAATATTTTTCCCCTGGAGAAATGTACATCTTGTATTCCCACAACTAGCTTGGGGCTGTTCCATCTGACGGCTCTGGGAGGGGAGTTACTGCAGCCCACAGGTGTTGTAAATCTCTATTGGTTGGCTGTGGGAAAGGGTCGGAGAAGAGTTTGTAAATAGAGGCAAACTCAGGCGGTTGTTGAGGTTCACAAACTTTCAAGGTAAACCACTCTTTGAACCTCCCACTTCTGGCTCCTAGAGTGGGCTTGGCTACTGGGTGATTGTACATAGTCTGGCATGCAATTAATCGGTACTAAAACCATTGCTGCCTGACATGTGACTTTTTCTGCATAGCTCTCAGGAGTAAATGGAGCCATTTGTGTGTAAATATAGGTTTACTGCGTAAATTACGCTGTACATTATACTTTGGAGGGTGTTTGATCTTGACATCAAAGTTACCAAAGGACTTAGAATGAATCTGTAGTTGTTGTCTGCTGTGTGGTGCTAGCGGGGGGTAGTTTTGGGAGGGGGTATTTGGGGGTGTTACACCTCCCAATAAATGTATTTTCTGAAAAATGGTGGGTACAGATGCTTTCAGTCGTGTATGGTGAAGGATCTGTTGGAATTCATAAGGCATTTTTACATAAACACAGACAAAACACTCACACATTCTCTCCGCCTTTAAGGTCTTCAAAGTTGTTGGTTATTTTACAAAATATTGTGTTTTCTTTCCCTTAGTACCCCTACCAATCTGCATTCCCCACCCTTCCTACTGCAACCTAGGCCCCTCTCATGCTCCCTGCTTGTTGTAATATGTGTTTTAACATTATATGTCAGCCTGATTGTTGGAAAATCTGAAGCTCAAATCCCCCTAATCTTACAGACCAAGCTATGCCCTAGAGCAAGAGATGCAAGCATTTTACTCAAATTCTCACAGAAAACGGAAACCAGTACAACTGACGCAATTTAACATTAATTCATAATGTTACAAATGTTACATTTTCACATGCTAAAGGAATAATGAGACACAATGTTAAATTAATCTTCAATATTTCCAATAGAAATTAACTATGAAAATGCTCGTCATGACAAGTACTTCACTCACTACTGCTAAGGAATCTAGGTTAGATAATTCTTTATTGCTCACTTATTTAAAACTTGAAATCATTAAAAAAGTGCAAAGAAAATAAAAATAACTTTAATTTCATACTCTAAGAGCTATATGCCATTAAAATGCTGATCTCCTGATAATGTACTTGACTTGACATAAATGATCACCTCCTCGTAACTATATACGAATATGGTCACAGAGTAAGCAAACTGACCCTATACACATTCACAGCTTCTGCTCCTCCCCACACTGCAAAAACACTATATAACATATACATTATTTGCTAAACGGTTAGTGCCAGACCTTACCAAATTAAGGGATCCTCTATATGTCAGTCTTTGCTGGTTTGGACTATGCAATTTGTAGCAATTTAAGAAACTTTCCAGTAAACATCACATAATTTCCTTGTAGGCAGGCTATAACCACCTGCTGACAAGTGCATACACTGCTAATAATGAAGTACAGCTTTAATAGACCTTTTCATTCAGTCATAAAGGCAGAGCAAGTACATACAATACAGCACATATTGTCCTTGGGATGTCTACAGAGCCGTCATGTGATCTCCATGGAGCATCGCTTCCAAACCGGGGAATTAAAATGGGTTTGAAAGCCCGCCATCCATAGATTTAAAAGTTTAAGCTTAGGTTTTAGTCCAAGCAGATCCCCTTATTATGACTTAGGCTGCAGGAATCCACAAGAGCCAATTACCATCCAGGCGTGTGATCTTCTAGACATTACTGCTTTATCTTCTAGTAGAAAAATCTCTTTTCCCATCGAATTGGTAACCCATTTGAAAACAAGGGGTGAAAGGATTGAGGCCCAAAGCTCCTTTGCCCTAAAAGTAGAGAGCGCTTAATTTAATTAGTGGTAGGCCTCTCATTGGTTGGATCAATTATTGCTTTCTAGAAAATTCTACTTAAGTTGGATCTGGGGTCGCTTTTTAGATTGCAGCAAAATTTCAAGAATGCACCCAGAATACTCACATTCTGTCTCCGGAGTCCAAACTCCAGACAAATTTTGCTCTGGGAAAGAAGTTGGTGGCAGATTAAACACATGTCGATATGTCCTTAAAACAGCTTTATCAATTGTTTTATCAGCTCCACCTCTTAGCCCTTCCATTGCATATGTAAGAGAGGGAACATGTTTTGCCTTCAAAACCATCAGAAGAGGCTGAAAAGACATTCCTTTTAAGGTGCTCCTCAAGGAGCAAAAAGCGGAGGTCAACATGTTATTTCTTCTTTGTACAGCGCTGCATTGTTTAACAAAGGATCCTTTGGATTGAACAATGACTCCCAAATATTTGTATTCTTGCACAGGTTCTAATGCAGAGCCATCCAGATAGTAGATTGGTGATGGACATCTTCTCATGGTTAATAACACTGCTTTTGTTTTAGATAAATTTACTCTAAGCTCATGTTTTGCTGCTTACTGAGCCGTTACGGTGATTAAACACTGAGGCCCATATTTATACTTTTTGACGCAAAACTGCGCTAACGCAGTTTTGCGTCAAAAAAATTAGCACCGGCTAACGCCATTCTGAAGCGCCATGCAGGCGCCGTATTTAAACAATGACGTTCGCCAGCGTTAGCCGCCGGCGCTGCCTGGTGTGCGTTGAAAAAACCAACGTACACCAGGCAGCGCCGGCGTAGGGGGATATGGAGCTTGGGCGCCAAAAAATGGGGCAAGTCAGGCTGAGGCAAATTTTTCGCCTCAACCCGATTTGCGCCATTTTTTTCGACTCCCAACCCCCATAGAAATGACTCCTGTCTTAGCAAAGACAGGAGTCATGCCCCCTTGCCCAATGGCCATGCCCAGGGGACTTCTGTCCCCTGGGCATGGTCATTGGGCATAGTGGCATGTAGGGGGGCACAAATCAGGCCCCCCTATGCCACAATTTTTTTTTTTTTAAACACTTACCTAAACTTACCTTAATGTCCCTGGCATGGGTCCCTCCAGCCTTGGGTGTCCTCCTGGGGTGGGCAAGGGTGACAGGGGGTGTCCCTGGGGGCATGGGAGGGCACCTCTGGGCTCCTTCCGAGCCCACAAGTCCCTTAACGCCTGCCTTTTACAGGCGCTAAAAAACAGCGCAAAAGCGGCCGTACGTCATTTTTTTTGACCCGCCCACTCCCGGGTGTGAATTTTGCCCGGGAGTGTAAATACGGCGCACATGCCTCGGAGTCAATTTTTCAGATGGGAACGCCTACCTTGCATATAATTAACGCAAAGTAGGTGTCCACGCTAAAAAATGACGCTAACTCCATGGACTTTGGCGCTAGACGCGTCTAACGCCAAAGTATAAATATGGAGTTAGTTTTGCGTCGGAATTGCGTAAAAAAAAACGACGCAATTCCGGCGCAAACGGAGTATAAATATGCCCCTGAAGGCCAACCTTAGTGTAACTAATCAATACCACGTCATCGGCGTACAGCATATGAGATGCGCTAAATCCAGACACCTCAAGTGAATGTGAGTTTGTGCAGTTAAACAACGTAGTCAGCTCCTGCCAGGTACAAATTGAAAAGATTATTTATAGGTATTTTTTCGACACTGCTGAACCTTTTCCCAGTGTTATCCTTGTCCATGTATCAGTGTATAGTAATTGTATAGCTCTTGGTAGGGAGGGGGAATTTCCCAGCTTTGCAGTTTAGTCCATACAATGTTATGCTGCACTGAATCAAAAGCATAGCTGCTGCTAAAGAATCTAGGTCTTTTGTAGCATTGCATGTAATGCATGACATCCTTGCAAGGGTAAACCTAGACTACAGAGCTGAAGGTAAGAGGCAGCCAGGTGTGAGGAAATATTTTAAATATCTGATGAATATCCCAATGAAAAATATTCTAGTACCAACTGACAGAATGTTCTTTTCAACCACATCCTTTGTAGAGCTTTAAACACATATATGCTGGAAAGGTATTATCTCTTAGAGCTGCTATACCCCTAATACTTTCAGAATGGCCTAGGGGCCACATACAACCCTCCTGATTTTTACTTGCAGCTCCCTAGTCAACAGCAACACTGGGCTGCTGTTTAGTCGACTCAGCACTAACATTAAAAGAAGTTAAATAAACAGGCAAGCATTTATTCAATGGTTAATTCAAGTAAGTAATTAGGTTGTCCTACACCACTTAACTATAGGAATACCTTAATTTTTAAAGACCTCTTGCAGCAGAAGTGTAAAAATGTGCTAAAGTCTTTTCAAAATTGTGAAAATATTTCATGAACATGCAGATCCATTTCACCTTAGTACATCAGATTCTGCTGGTACATTGAGAAGTATTTTTTCTTTTTTAAAAGATGTTTTTTAAAAATGAATGTAGAAACATTTGTTCTTCCCTGCGCCCTAACAATAATGGCAATATTGAATTAAGGGCCAGATATACAAGACAGTGGCGTGTCAGCTGTGATGTGGCACTTTTCTTGCACCCTATTGTGCCCCCCTAACAACACCATGCGTGCGCCGTATTTACAATACAGAGCACAATGGCACATGCTAAGACGACAGCGTTAAAAATTATGATGCTATTGTGGTACTTTGCAGGATTAGCGCCATAAATTGTGGCGCTAATCCTGAAAAGTAAAGGGAGGCCCATTGAAAGTAATGGGCACGTCATTTCAACGCCTGCTCTGAGCAGGCATTAAAAATTATGCAAAAAATGGAGCAGTGAAATGTTGTAAATTTCACTGTGCCATTTTTACGGGCCTCCCTGCGGGGGAACGCCCCCTGTGCATACATTATGCCTGTGAGCATTGCACCACTTTGTAAATGTGGCAAAGGAGAATGGCCTCCTTAACGCCACATTAGCTTAAAAAAAATGACACTAGTGTGGCGCTAGGACCTTGTAAATCTAGCCATAAAAGTAATTTCAGCTGTTGTTTGCACTCTTTGGGTGGACTAAGCTCCTAATAAACATGAACAATGTTATAGTTTATTAAATCAAAAACAAGAGAAGGTTTTTTACAGTGCACACCCTGAAGTCATATATTTCAAGATCAATACAATTGCCTAGGATCAAAAAATTTTGAAAAGTATAGCTTCAAGATCGGGTCGATGATGCGTGAGGCAGAGACAGCAGGGATAACATCAGAATAGTGGGAGTGCCAGGAGGAATTGAGGGCCCGAATGCAACCCAATATGTGGAAAACTGGCTCCGCACTGTGGTGGCACCGTCTTCATTGTCTGAATGTTTTCTTGTCGAGAGAGCACACAGGGTCCCCATGACGCGCCCTATCCATGGTGCTCCGCCTTTCCTCATGGTGGCAAGGATCCCCAACTTTAAAGATCGGGAAACTTTGTTATGTTCAGCATGTGAAAAGGCTCCCTTTCTTCTGGAGCACACTAGAATTTTCAGTGACAATGATTGTCAATTCAAGAAGTTAAAAAGCAGCTGAAATCTCTGAGACTTCTTTATGCTTTATTGTTCCCCGCAAGACTAAACATAATACATGAGTCACATACCCTTTTCTTTGACAATCCAGAAGGAACTTGTGATTGGTTGGATCTTAATTTCCCAGGTTTAGGGGGACAGCACACATCCTGACCTGCACCCCCTAAGCCTCAGTAAAATAGATAGAGAAGACACCGTCCTCCCACTCGCGAGGGTCAGAATACAGGCCCCTCCCCTCAACAAGTCAGAGAGGGAAAAAGAGTGTCAGAAGATTACCCATTAAATCAAACTTCCACAGGAGCAGACGCCTTTTACCCAACTCCCTCCAACAGATGCTCAGACTTTAATTGATTATCTGAACCCTGTATCCACTAGGGGGGTAGGGGAATGAGAATAGAAAAAGAGAGACCGCCTCCTGATCTAGTTCCAGCCTATGTTTCCCACTTGATGATAGGATATTCAGTGTGTGTGTCTGAAAGGAAGGACCTGCAGTCGAGTGATAAGAACATAAGTACATTCCTACTGCACATTTAACTGTTCAGCCATTCACATTAACCCAATTCTATTGTTCTCCTAACCTGGATCTTTTGAGAGACTAGCCTCTCTCTAAGAGAACAATGTTAACGTAATATCTTCTTTTCTCCAGGAGTCAGAGGTTTCCAAGGTCCCCTGGAGAACAGTTCAAAAGTTCACAAATATACAAACTACTAATGTCTTTTACACAAAACGAAAACTCCTTCTCAAGGTTCAGTTTTCCCAATCACAGTCTCTAGGAATTAATCTGAACACTGAGGTTTGTCTCTAAGACTGACAAGTCGGCAAAGCAAAGAGTTCTTGAATATATAAGTACATATATATATTGGCAAGCCTGGAAATCATACAAAAGGATTCCTTTCTGCAGTTGCTTGAAGTTCTGTTAAGTCAAAACAATTTCTCCTCAGAAAGCCGATAGCCAGTTGTTGGAAGAAGGAAAAATTCAGCTTCTTCAAAAGGGAAAAAGTAGCTGGTGTACACATCGTAACAAGAAAAATAATTAATTACTCAAAACTGGAAGAATTCTCTATGAAATGAAGCGCCTCAGGAACACTGCCCGTTCTCCTCAGGATGACAGTTGAAGTGCAGGACTCCCAGAGAGAAACAGCTGGAGGGAAGCTTCAGCACGAGACTAAGGTAGAAACACTAGAGCACTGACCTCACAAAGATTTGCGGCCACCGTCTTGAGAGGCAGTTAAACCTGAAGAAGCTAGTTCTAAGAACAGCCTCCGCAAGAGCCACCGGGAGTGAGGATGCCACTGCAACCAACGTGGGTAAGGAAAAGGGGAATTGTTTTTGCTGAGGGAAGAACTTAACAACGCTGGCAATGGTTTTCCTCACACTAGACCCCTCCAAAGAATTCCCTCCCACAGAAGGTTTGTTGGGGAAAGTATCGTGAAATTGCTTTATCAACCTTGGAGCATGCACATTTTGGAAGGCTTCCCAGGACCTTTCTTCTGGGCCAAAAGCTTTCCAATCAATGAGGTAATATAATGTTCCTTTTTTAAACTTTGAGTCTAAAATTCTATTCACTTCATATTCTAAATGTGAATCTACTTTGATAGGATCTAGAGGGGTGGCTGTCCTAACATTGGGAGGGCTTCTTTTAAGTAGTGAGACATGGAATACTGGATGACCCTTAATCTGAGGGGGCAATGCGAGTTTGACTGTTACTGGATTTACAATTTTCTTTATCTTAAAGGGTCCTACATATCTAGGCTGGAATTTTTTGTTCCCTCTTAAATGTAAATGTCAAGTGCATAGCAAGACGTTCTCACCCTCCCAATAACCAGGGTTGCCTCTCCTCTTTTTGTCAGCATTTTCTTGTAAGAGACCTTCGCCTTGGTCAAGTGTTCTCTAGCAGATTGGTAGGTCTTTTGAATTTTCTTACTGAATTCATTCGCAGCTGGGACCGAGCCTCCTGACCTTCCTATGATAATGTTTGGGTGCCTACCAGAGTTCAAATAGAAAGTAGAATAACCAGTGTAGGCATGAAGAGCATTGTTGTACACAAATCCTTCTGCCCAAATGAAATCTGGCCAATCATTATCTTGGTCCAGGAGATACAAGCGGAGGTACTGCTCTATCTCCAGGTTAACTTTTTATGTCTGTCCATCCATTTCCGGATACTGGTAGAATAACGTGAGTCTATTCCAAGTTGTTTCATAAATGCCCTCCAGAATTGGGAAACAAATTGGGGGCCTCGATCTGAGATTACAACCACCGGAATGACATGAGCTCTCACTATGTGCTGTGAAAATAACTGTGCTAACTGAGAGGCTCGAGGTACCTTTTTCGGAGGGATGAAATGACTTATTTTAGAAAAGGTGTCTACAAAAACTAGGATTGTGTCAAAACCTTGACTTGAAGGTAAATCTACAATCAAATCCATGGTAATGGTCTGCTAGGGATATGATGCAATGGGAAGAGGATGACGCTCAACTTCAGGAACTAATCATGCTGTCTTTCCCTGAATGCATTTATCACAGGTTTGAACGTATTGTCTTATTTGAGGGATCATGTCAGGCCACCAGAAATACTTCTTAATTAATTCGGTAGTCTTCAAAATTCCTTTATGGCCAGCTAAAGGATCATCGTGACACGCTTGTAGCGCTAGTTTTTGCAACTCACGAGTTGGCAAATATAAAGCATTTTCAACCAAAGGAAGATTTTCTAAAACACTTCTTCCTTCTTGACCCAATCTGAAATTTCTTGGTCAGACATGGATTCTCGAACCTTCCTTTTTATTTCGGAAAATTGTAAGGTATAAACAAACTTGTCTGCTGGAATAATTGGAATCTTTTCAGCTTCTCCGGCTCTAGGTATATTATTCATTCTTGATAATGCATCTGCCTTGCCATTGGCAGAACCAGGTCGATAGGTAATAGTAAAATTAAAATCTGCAAAGTACAAGGACCATCTCAATTGCCATGGAGTTAATGTCTTAGCAGACTTTAAAAACTGAAGATTTTTATGATCAGTGAACACAGTGACTACATGACGAGCCCCTAATAAATAATGCTGCCATTCCTGAAAGGTATCCTTCACTACCAATAGCTCTTTGTCAGCAATTGGACAATTTCTTTCAGGAGACAATACACCATCAATAGCTTGGTCGGAGGCGTCAGCTTCCACAAAAAATGGCTCCTCGGGGTTAGGATGGAGAAGGATTGGGGCAGTCATAAAGGCTCTTTTGAGGAACTCAAAAGATTCTTCAGCATCAGTTGACCAATGGAAGGGTATTCCTTTTCTCAAAAGTTTTGTACTGGGGACCACCTTTTTAGAATATCTTTTATAAATTGGCGGTAGAAATTGGCAAAGCCAATAAAACTTTGCACCTCCTTCGCCATTTTAGGAGAAGGACAATCCAGGATTGTTTGAATTTTAGCAGGATCCATTGTAACTCCATTTTCCGATAAGACGAATCCCAAGAATTCTACTTCCTTCGCATGAAAGGCACATTTTTCCAACTTCACATATAGGTTATTTTCCAACAATTTCTTTAGAACTGCTCTCACGTGATCTACATCGTCTCCTAAATTCTGGGAGAAGATTAAAATATCATCAATGTAGACTACTACATATTGATCTAAAAACTCTCTCAGAACATCGTTCACAAAGTGCTGGAAAGCAGCCCAAGCGTTACATAACCCATAGGGCATTGCTTGGTACTCATATAGACCAAATCAGGTGCAGAAGGCCGTTTTCCATTATTCTCCCTTAGCAACTCAAATTAAATGGTACGCTCCGTGAAGATCTAGTTTGGTGTAGATTTTTGTGTATTTTACCTAATCTAGCAGAACTGAAATCAAGGGCAGGGGATATTGATTCTTCACCATAACTTGATTTAACGCTCTAAAATCAATACAAGTTCTTAACTCTTCATTCTTCTTCTTTGGGCCAAAAAAAAGGGGGGAAGAGACTCAGGATTGAGAGGGACGAATAAAACTGTTTTGCAAATATTTTTCCAAATATTCTTTTAGGAACTTGTTCTCCTTATCAGTAAGGGCATAGATTCTACTGCAAGGTAGATTCGCACCTGGCTCAAGGTTGATCCTGAAATCATAAGATCTGTGATGAGGTAGCTTCTCTGCCTCTGCTTGGTCAAACACTGCAGACAATTCTTTATCTTCTGGGGGAGTGGCAATCTTTTCCAGTGCACAAACCACATTGGATTTAGTAGCTAAAACTTGAGCGCCAGATGGTGCACTACTTATCTCTTGAGGACCATAACAATGCTTCCGATAGTAACTTTAATTTAATTTGACAGTCCTCTTTTCCCAATTAATTTCAGGGTTGTTTTCCGTAAGCCACAGTAAGCACAAGATCAGCTGAAATTGAGGAGCATCTATGAGATTGAAAGATATTTTTTCTTGGTGTCCTAGATGATTTTTCAGAAATATAGGTTCAGTTTCATCTTGAACGAAGAGGAACCTCTGCCAGGGAGAAGAGCTGAAGAAGTTGGAGGAGGAGCACTGCCCCTTTGCCTGCGACTGTACTTTGCTGGGTTGGCCTGCAGTTGCTGCTTCTACCTGAGGAGGACAAAGACTGACTTTTGTGTGACTTCCCACTGGTGAAGAATCTCCCAGGGCTTGAAACTGAGCTTGCCTCCTGTGTTGGAAGTCTCAGGGACAACAAAGACTTCTCTCTGCCAGCACTTGGGCTTTCTGCTGAAAGTCGTGCCTGCCAAGTGGGACCCTAACTTGTCTCTGGGCCCTTGAAAGGTGCAGCTGGTGGAAAAGGACAGAAATTCATGTAAAGACCGCCGTGCAGGGAAACTTTTGCCGTACCACCTGCATCGCTACCTAAACGCAGCTGGAGAAACGACTTGCAACACCTGCAGTGGATGGTGTTAATGATGCAAGCCCCCACGCAGTGTAATTTCCTGACAACGTGCGAGTGGATTTCGACGCAACATCACTGGGCGCAGAAAATCAGTGCTAAGCCTGCCCGGACCCAAAGTGCCCATGTGGATCGATGCATCGTTCTCTTGTGGGAGAGAAGAAATAACACATGCCGACCCGACCGGAGGAGGAACAACGCACGTTCTCTCTTGTGAGTGAGAAATTGACGCATCACTGGCCTCTTTCGACACACACTGGCACATGCAGCTTTTTATTGACGCTACTGAGGTACTTTTGTGAGCTAACAGCGTTCTCACTGTTTTCTGAGGATTAAGACTCTTATTCTTTTTAAAATTCATATCTTGACTTGTGTATGTTGGATTTTTGTTGTTTTGGTCTTGTGTTGTTTAGATAAATATTATCTATTTTTCTAAACCTGTGTTGTGTCATTTTGTAGTATTGTCACTGAATTACTGTGTGTGTTGGTACAAATACTTTACACCTTGCATCTGAAGTTAAGCCTGCCTGCTCATGCTAAGCTACCAATGGGGTGAGCGAGTGTTAATTGAGGGAGATTCTTCTTTACCCTGACTAGAGTGACGGGCCTTGCTTGGACAGGGGGTAACCTGACTGCCAACCAAAGACCCAATTTCTAACAACTATGTAGAAAATGGAGAGGTTGGTTATTTCATACCTCCTAATCAGCATTTGCCACGGGTGGAGCAATACGGCTCTGAGAAGGGGTTCCCTTCACAGTCGTGGAAACAAAAATAGACATTCAGGGGCATTACTTCTTGATAAGGGTCATGTTGGATGGAGCACCCATTGTGCTGGGATGCACCTTTGTGCCCAGCTCGGACCAAGATGTTTTCCTATCACATTTGTTCACTGTGTTGGCAGAATGGACATCTTACCTCTGGGTACTGCAAGGAGATTTTAGTTAAGTGTTAGACATCACACTAGATAGATCGCATCCTCCCCTACCTGGAACTGCATCTATACGTCAATCTGAGGCTCTACAGCAGTGGGTGGAGGGCTGGTGTTTTTTATTGACATCTGGTGTAGCCGAAATGTAAGCATGCATGAATACACATTCTATTCTCACATTGCATTCCCAACTTGACAGGTTTCTCTGCCACACTGCACTCCTTCTCAACATGACTCAGGCCGCACATAAGAGTAAGACACTGTCAGATCACAATCCTGTTGAAATAGTGATGTAGTGGAGAGGGGTGCCAAGACCAATATCTACATGGCGTTTAAGGTCTTACTTATTAGAGGATGTGGTTTTCAGAGAAACATTGGCTAAAACTATTGACACTTATTTTACAGAGAATAAGGATACTGTCTAGTTAGTGGAATGAGAGGCCTTTCAGATAACTGTGCGTGGCACATCCATTAGTGCAGTGGTGGGAGCCAGACAGGAGGTGCTGAGAGAAATATTGCAACTAGAAAATAAATTGGGCTCCTTGGAAACCAAAGCACTCACTGACACTGAGGCAGCAGATGAACTGCAAGACGATCAAATCACTTATGCTGAGCTTCTAGAAGGGCTTCTCCTGATTGATTACAAGTCATATGCCCAGAAACTGCACCGAATGGCAGACAAGTCGGGAACACTGCTGGCTAGATTGATCTAATCAGAAGTCACACCAACACCCACTTTATCCATATAGGACCTGGTTGGGGGTCTGCTTAATGCCCAACTGAATATTAACAAAACTTTCAGAGATTTTTACACCCATCCTAACACATGTCAAACAAACCCGGATCAAGAGGCTATTGAAGCATTTTTGCAGAGGGTGACACTGCCTAGGCTGTCATCAGAGGAGAGGGATGCCCTGGAGGTGCCCATAACATCAACTGAGATACTGGGAGCAATAAAGGAACTTGCTAGAAACAAAACACCAGGTTCGGACGGGCTACCAATAGAATTTTATTTCACATAAATATCCAATTTAGCACCACTCCTTGTGCACTCATATAATTCTTCTTTAAAAGAGGGTAGACTACCTCATACTACTAGAGAAGCAGTAGTAATGTCATTGTTGAAGCCCTATAAACCCTCTGTAGAGTTACCATCATACTGGCCCTTCTCCCTCCTAAATACTGACTATAAGATTTTAAGTAAAATATTAGCCCGCCTCTTTCTCCCATTACTCCCATGATTAATACACAGGGATCAATGTGGCTTTATACCTCATCACAATACATGGTCAAGCGTCTGTAGGTTGTTCCAAGTCATGACAGTGTCAGTGTTGCACAATAAATATCTATTTGCGGGTTGTGTTTCATAAGAAGCATGCCAAGCTTTTGATTCCATGGGTTGGGGCTTCATGCTGGAGGCATTATCACAATATGGCGTTCCACGGGTGTATATACAATCGGTGACCCTCTTATACATGAATCCAACTGCTAGAGCTAAGACTGGCCCACAAGTTTCTGACAAGTATTAAGTGGAACGTGGGACTAGGCAGGTTTGTCCCCTATTGCAACTTTTATATGTGCTAGTGTTGGAGCTGCTGGCTCAGCACATCCAACAGGATTCTGTTGAGTGGGGTATACAGTTGGGTTGGGATCTGCATTCTGTATTCTTGTATGCAGACAACACGATCCTATACTTTTGGGACCGTTGCAATAACTTGAGAGGTATACCACAACTGCTGACAACATTTAGAGCACTGTTCTGTCTTCGTATTAACAAAGAAAAATCCTGTATCTTTCACTGCACAGCAAACCCATTGGCCTAGGGTTGAGATTTGAAGGCTTAGAAATGCCCGTTGCTGCCCACGCTTTTAGATACTTAGGCATTCATATATACAAAGACACCAAAAAGCTGCTCAAAGGGAATCTTGTAAGATAGATTAACTCAAAGTACAAGCCGCCTTTTGGATCTCACTACACCTATCAGTTGCGGGCAGGTTGGCTGTGGCAAAGATGGTCATGTAGCCGTGCCTTCTGTATTACTTTGTAAATATCCCGCTGATGGTGCCGGCGTGGATATTCGACCTGCTCATTATTATGTTGGGGAACCTCACTTGGGATAACGGGTGACATAGGGCCCCACTAAGTTACAGGTTCCTATGAGTGGGTGTGGATTAGGGGCCCCTGATTTTAAAGTGTACTGCATAGAGGGTCAATTGCAATGGCTGGCACACTGGCTAGCAGAACACTATTTGTTGGAGATTGGTCAATCACCATCACAACTGTCTAAAGGGCCGCTCCATAGATTGTTATGTCCCGGAGTACCCACTCCAAGACCCTGTCCTCCCCTACTCCTGGTGACCCTTGTATATTGGAACCTGGTGCTAAGGTACATGGGGAACACTGTAGCGTATGCACCCAGTATTCCAATGGGCGGTCTACCTACATCCTCCGGAACACTCACAGCACGGCATCTAGACCTGTAGGAGTGGGAGTAGGTGTTTGCGGTGGGCTCACTGTTTCAAGGCAGCACTCTACTATCACCTGTGGAATTTGCGCACTTGCATGGGGCCCCCTGAAACACGTTTTCTAACGCATGCCAGCATTACCCGTTACATATGGCACTACTGGGCCCGAGGAGGGAGGGAACCATATATCCATGAGCTGCTTCAGTCGCTGTATATTACGGGGAATGGATGACATCTTATTTGTTGGCTCCATTGTGGGATTTAAACACACGTGGGGGCTTCCTTGAATTCTCTGAAGCAGGAAAGGGAAATTGACCTCATTCGACAAATCCCAGATAAAGACTGGGAACACACACTTGCATACTCAAAATAAGTCTCAAGCAACTCTAGATGTAAAGTTATTCAGCTTTCACTCCTCAACAGAGCATATTTGACACTACTTAAAATTGCAAAAAGTTTCCCTGATTCATACTCCAACTGCCCCTGCTGCAAGGCCCATGAAGCTGATCTCTTACGCATGTTGTGGACCTGTCCATGATACAACCAGTATTGGGCAGGGATAGCAATGGCACTGTTGGATGTTACCACTTCGAACCAATTGAATACGCCAATGCAACATCTCCTCAGACTGCATCCTCGACCAAGATGCTCTAGAGTGGCACAGGGATCTACAAATCTTGCTCTACTTCTGGCAAAGCATATTATAAAATTTAATTGGAAGGCCCCTATAGCTCTGAGAGTGGCTGCATGGCAGAGCAAGGTAGCACACTGGGGATTGGCTTAGAGTGATGCTCTTCACCATGGGGAATATCAAGGCCTCCACAAAAAAGTTATCTCCCTAGAATGGGATGCACTCCTAGAAGGGTGTAAAGAGCAGGATATGGTACCAGAGTAACCAACTCTCATACATAACATACAATATCCATGTGTCTAGAGGAAATCCCTATTAATCCCCACTACACCCGAAACAGTCATAGTAAATAAAGTGATGGTTTAAAATAGAGAAGATGATAGTATAGATGGTCCCTTTTCCCTCATCCGATCGTTAGGTGGATAATACATGCAACACATTATCTCAGAAGTAAACATAATTAATATACCCCTCCTTGTGTCACAGGCTTTCTGAACTATTAGTATTCGATATTACAGCAAGGGTGGGTTGGGGGAAAGTTACGGTTAATGGTTTGTTATATGAGCAGATATATGTAACTCTCAGGAACTCTACTTTATTCAAGAACTTATGTAACAACAATACTTTGAAACGTGTGAACCTGTAATTGTCTGAAGGTGAATATATACTTCTTTCTGACAAAAAATACAATACATTTTGTGTTAAAAAAACATGTTGACGCAATGGGAACACTGCATTAACACATGTAAATGATGATGTTGGCTTTGATGTAACCACGAAATCCTTCAAAACTAAGGTTGCAGCTTATTTGCAGGAGCGGTTAATTATGGGGGCCTTGTGCACACCTGTAAAAGCGTGACCATCCTCTTCCCTCAAACTAAACTACAGCTTAAATTGTGCTAGTAGATATAGTCGCAAAATATTTGAAATGTATGCGATAGCTTGGGGTACTCTGGGGTTTAATATTTCAGATCTATGACATAAAATTCAGAAGAAAACTGCAAGCTGTTGGATTACTGGTTGAAGAGGTAAAATCCTATTCAAGCAGAAACCACAATCCTTGACAGGGTGAAGTGCCAAGCAAACCCGAAATTAACCTCTGCTCAACCCTCTGGTAGCTTTGTATAGTGTGGCCTTCCTGGACCTAAGTTAAATCCCATTTTTAGTTTTGTTTCATATTTCATATTTTACATGTTTTAGCAGTGACATTTTACACACTTTGCATGTGTGATATTATTCTAGTAATATATTGTATGAGTTGCATATTTTAGTTAGCCTTTCTCGAAAAATATTGAGTAAATGTTGCTCAATGCTAGGAACACTGTTTACAATATACGAATGCTTGTGCTGCCCGTTCGAAGACAGCTTCCAACTCCTAGACAGAGCATTGTATCAGAGCTGTGCCTCTAACATAGTGTCCCTTTAAATATATAAACGACACACTCACCCAGAAGGGGCAAAGGGGCACTCCAGCCGTGACAGTCCTGGGATGAAGTCTGTGTTCAACATGCAGCTCTGCTGGCACTAATCTACAAACTTCTCAAAAAGACTGCTATTTGTACAACAAGCTGGCTCCTGATGCTGTTCCACAGTTATGGGGCTACGGTTAACCTCTTAAATCCGGCGAAGACACCCCAATGCTTTCAGTATAGACTTAGGGCAATGTGGGATCATTTAGAAATCATTTTCTATGGCTGATTTGTTCATTCTCTTTACTATGTTCCTAATGCTGGACACTTCGCTTTGTTTCGTCTGCCTAATTATTGCATCTCATTCTGTCTATGCCAGACTACGATTGTTTCAATAAACGTACGGAAAACTCATCTAGTATCTCTCTTGTGTTTTGACCGGGCATGCATGATTAAAACACACGAAAGACTGTTTCCATGACTTCCTTGGGAGTCAAGAGTGTCAGGTTTAGGTTGCCATTATCACCTTCCACTCTGGTAAGATTAGAGGTATAGGTCAGGCACTGTGAGCTAGAAAGGAACTGGGTTGACAGCTTCTCATAGTGTGATGTACTCAGTCCCCCACATTCTGAAGTTCTGTCATCCTAATACACAGTCCTATTATCTTAGTAGGAACCTATAACATGGTGCCACCAATGTTCAAAGGTCAGGTACTTATTTAATGGGTCTCCTGAGTAGTTTCTTTTCTGTGCCCAAGGTCCCCTATCCACCTTCAAATGGATGTGTCTGTGGTGTTAGGGATTAAATCCTCTTTAGCATTATAGGAAGCACCTATATTTGTCTGTAGGTTGTTCAAGCTTTAACTTTAAAAGGATACCCCACCTTAGTACTTCCCTCTCCAAATTCCATATATTAAAATGGTGAATACAATTTATATTCGTGCTAACTGCAGACATGCTGTTACAGCACAATAAAATATGCATGGCCTACCTAGTGGGATTGGAGATGTTACCTCAGTGGTTTAGGCACACAATGTGTGCAAAACTTAAGTATTTTACTTATGGGTCAAGTTTCCTGCAGTTGATACTAATACAAATACATTTCACACAAACACAGTAGCCAATGTATCAGGCCAATACAGACCATACCATGATTGATATATACCATTAATATTCCAGGAACATTAAATTAGTTCCACAGTGCTCTACCACACATTTTAGAAAACATTAGACTAGGTCCCCTAAATAATGATGGGGCCACATGGCCAGTTCTAGCTGGCTATTCACTATATCTTCATATACAGAATTTAGCAGGGGCTACTTTCGCCCTTTGTATAATAATCTAGTTAGACTATACAGACGTTAAACACAGTTTGTTAAGCACACATTAACAGTTTGCCCAGCAACAGCTGTTCAAGCTGTCCAACCACAATTGGCTAAGCCGAAGATTAACACAGTAACTATAAATGATATCATGGGAAAAGTACCCACCAGGTGGGAGGGATTTCTATTCTGGATTGCTCAAAAAACAAACCAGTTTGAAGCAGTGTTTCCCCATACAGAACCCCAAGATAAACATAGAATTATCACCATGTGCTTGCCACTTGGAATGGTACCCTCCATAGACTGTGCCACAAGGGGTACAGTTTTTGCTGCAATATATACTATACGTCATGGTACACTATCAATTGCTGTTTTACCAGATGTGCTAAAACAGATACAAAATGAATGCAGGTCTGCCCTGGATTTGGGGATGAAAATAGCAGGCAACTTTGCCACCTTGTCCTTAATTATTTTAGGAAATATTAAAAGGGAAGTAGCAGCACTGACAGTTTGGCAACGACTTGTACAGATTCCACTGGGAGAACAGGAGCCAGAGTTACCAAAAATCATTGCTGAAACCTATACATCTTTTGCATGATTTCTTTTTCTCTCATCAAAATGACCATTACCTCTGTCTACCTCCTGGTAGCAGTCAAGCTTAACTTAGAGGCAATGAAAACACACCACAAATGGATCTCACACCAGTTTATAAAAATAGAGTAATATTAAAAAAATTTAACAAGACCAAACAACAAAAATTCAATCAGCAGAACAGGAGATATGCAGGTTTTAAAGATTTCAGAAATAGTGTCAAAAAGCACAAAGCGCTAACTGTGGATATCTGATTGCACTAGACTGGGACAAAATCACAAGTTCAGGCCAATCGTGATGGGAAGCAAGCCGGCCCCAGGGACCCAGTTAGGCCCGCTAAACAAAGGTACTGTAAGTCCCGGTTGGGTAGCGTTCGATGTTCTGTGCCAAACATGCGTCATGCAGCTCAGGCAATGCACCGGTTTCTAGGTGCTGCGGAGCTGTGATGTGAGTTCTTGTATCATCGTCCAGGATCCAGTTGATGATTGCTTGTGATATGAGTCTGGTATTGAGAATGCATTGCACAGCTGAGGCGATGTGCCAGTTCCAAGGAGCTTTGATTCGTGAATCTGCTTCATTGTTGATGCTGCCTTTGACAAGGGATTGGTAATGCGAGTACCTGCATCGGGAAGGCTTCGCACAGTTGGTGCTTTGATGCAGGCTGCGAGGTTGATGTGGAGTCCTTCCGTCAGGAGAACTCTCACAGCAGAGGCAATGTGTTGTTTCTGCTCAGGTGTGAGCCAGGGAGTTGAGGAGATACATCAGTTCAGCTGGATTCACAGAGGGGCTGGCAGAGCATCTACAGGCCCACATCAAAGGGTCCTGGATTGGGGTGGCACCACTTGGCTGGCTAGGACTCACAGACAGCAGAGTCCAGGTGCTGGGACCAAGGTTGATGGAGCCTTCTATCCCTGAAGCTCTAGTCAGGAGGCCAGACAACTAGCCCTTGGAATTGCTTTGGGGTCCTGGGCTCAACAGATGCAGGTCCAGTCCATCTCACCCAGGCAATAGGGCAGCAGACAGCATGTCAGCACAGCAAGGCAGCAGTCCTTTAAAGCAGCAGTCCAGCAGAGTGGCAGTCCTTTCAACAGCACAGCAGTCCTTCTTCCTGTCAAAGTATCCACAGGTCCAGAAGTATACTGAAGAGGTGGTGTCTGAGGTCCAATATTTATACCTGGTGCTCTTCCTCTGGAAGGTGGGAGATGCTTCTAGAAATTCACTTTGAAGTGCAAAGGCTTCCTGCCTTTCCTGCCCTGGCTCCAGACTAACTGCATGGGGTATTCAGCCCTTTGTGTGGAGGTAGGACACAGACTAATCAAGTGTAAGTAGGACTGTGCACAGCTCCACCCTCCCATCCTGACAGTAATGGCCCATCCAGGCACATCTAAGCTTTCTATTGCTTATGATTGTCTAGGAGGAAAACCCAAAACCTAACTGTCAGCTATATCCAGTCATGTGACACAGAGGCAGCCTGCAGGTACTAAATAGCTAAGGCAAGAAAATGTCAACTTTCTAAAAGGGACATTTTGAAGATTGTAAGTTAAAATCTGACTTCATCATGAAAGAGGATTTTTCATTACAGTTCCAAAGACTGTCAGCATGAATCGGTTACCTGTTTCGATTTTGACATTACAGCTTATTAAATGTAAGAAGGTAGCTCCAATGTTATCCTATAGGAGTGGTAAGCATTGCAGTAGTGCCAAACTAATGTAAGGGTTTTTCAGTACTAGGATGTGTAAAACTTAAAAGCACATGTCCAACTTTTTAAATAGACAGCACCCTGTCATCTGGGCTAATTGCCTATTCTAGGGGTATTAAAAAGGAAGGTTAGGGTCTGGCGAAATGTTTCTTTTACCGGATCGAAATGGCAGTTTAAAAACTGCACACATAGGCTACAATAGCAGACCTGAGACATGTTTAAGGGGATACCCAAGTGGGAGGTGCAATCAGCGCTGCAGACCCACTAGTAGCATTTAATTTACAGACCTTGGGCACATGTAGTTCCACTTTACTAGGGATTTGCAAGTAAATTAAATATGCAAATTAGGGATAATCCAATGCTACCATGTTTTAAGGAGTGAGCACAAGCCCTTTAGCAATGGGTAGCAGTGGTGAAGTCCGTACAGTTCTAAGGCCAGCAAAAAACGAGATAAGCATAAGTAAGGGAAGAAAGGCAATCAGTTTGGGGGAAGACAATCATAAGGAAGACATGTCTAAAAAACACTTTGGGCCTGATTTAGAGTTTGGCAGATGGGGTTACTCTGTCATCAACATGACGGATATCCTGTCTGCCGTATTATGATCCCATTATATCCTATGGGAATCGTAATAAGGATTATGGGATATCCTTTGGGGCTGTGACAGAGTATCCCATCCACCAAACTCTAAATTAGGCCCTTTATCTTGGGTGTTAAGGAAAAGAGCATTGCATCCATATTGTCCTAATAGGAGTAGGAAGAATATAAAATGCAGGCATGTGGTTCCCAGTTTGACATGCCAGACAAAATGCCAGCAGCAAGCTTTAAGTATTCATTAGCTTAGTTGGGCTCATTATTGTTGTTATCATCCTTACATCATATTCCAATTGTTCTAAAGCAGTAAAAGATATGTGTGGCTAGAGGATATTTTTTCCTTTTTTCCCATATCAATGAAAATGTTTATTGAACTGCATTGTGCTATCTCATCTTAGTTGCATGTTCTATAAACAGAACAACTTAAAAAATAGACACTAAATCAATATTCTAAAAGTACTTTAAGGTGAACAAACAATCTTTTTCTCTTTTGTTCGTAACCTTAACTGCCGGTTTACTGAGAGAATGATCAATTTCTCCCCGTAAAGGCCGCTTCGGCAATCACAGAGGATATATTAATTTATCTGAGTAAGTTGTGTGAAAATGTATGAATCATTCAGTAAACTGGATTATAGTCAATACATATGAGGCATGTTCCATTTTCGATTCAAGACATTGATTATACATTTTTATACAGATCATTATCAAGCCTTCCTCTAATTTTGATTTCTGTTTAAAAGGATAATAACGTATTGAAATATATATTAATTTAATTTGAATTGTTGAATAATGCTAAATTAAAAATTTGTTGTTTACCATTTATAATGCACTACTATAATGACCAGAATCCATTGTATCGGTCATCAGACTAAAGTGGTATAAAAAGAGAGACCGAGGAAGGACTGTGTAACCATGAAGAAGACTGTTTAGTCGGAACGCGTTGTTTTGTTCATTATTGCGCTGAATAAACTCCCTAATTGAGCTTGGAATCTTAACGGAGTGAGTTGCCATTGCCCTTTTGTTTAACTTATTATTGTGGGTTCGGTCAGCCCCCGAGCCTCGCATCAGCTGAGGAGCGTGTCGCTACAATTGACCGCACTGCTTTGGATTTATATATATGTAACTACTGTCACAAGCACTGCGTCTAGAAGAGGTCTCTTCTCAGGAGATGAACTGTTGATTTTTTCTCCTGTTTTACCATTTACCACAGCAAAATTCCCTGTGAGACTTTCTTAGAGGTGCAACGCTCTCCATATCGTCTCTGTAGTGACTAGCCTATGACTAGACAGTTGGGTAATACCTCATGTTTGCTCTTCTTAGCACTACAAGCTTTTACTTTAATACACAAGACTGACAGTCTGGGGCGATAAAACCAAAAGGCTTGGGAACTGGGCACAATAAAGTGAAAGGAAAAAAATATCCTTTATGAGACAATACAAAGGATTTTCAAGCCATTTTTTCTGTTTGTTTTCTATAGTGTACACACTGAATACTCTCTTTCCAACTCCTAAGAAATATATCTTCAATCCAAGTTGCACAAACTTGGTTTACCCATGAATCTATTTATCATGGAGCCCACCAGTGTAGTCCACAGCATTCCATTAATTTGAGGGTTTCATTTAAACAAATATGGGCCATAATTCTAAAAACTGGAACTTTTCTCATGCTACTACTCAGGGAAAGGGACTGGATGGGATTCTAACATGAAAGCTCTACCTAAGGAACACCACACATGATGACTTCTCAGGAAAAATGGTATAAAGCTCAGTGATTGGATCAAGTCCTTGCACCAACTTCCTCACAAACAGCTTTCAATCGACACTAGCCTCATTATTCTGTGAAGTCATCACAGACACACACTGCAGCTTCTGACTGGCTCTTGATTGTTGCTGTTGTGTGACAGGAGACACACAGTTCACATAGAAAGATTACAGTCCAACTGTAAATGCCCAAAACATACAAATCAAGAATTTGATCTGAATGCTCACCCATCCTGAATCAAATCAAAGTACAGTCCCGTTGCAGTCAATTTCTACACCTGCTAAGCAGTTCCATCATGCAGATAACCAGACTGTAAGCCTCTGCCTGCTGCACGCGGACAATGTAAATTTAGCATTCTCTCATTCTGTTCAAATAAGGCAATCCTGTACAATTGCAAGGCATTACAGACATAGATATTTGTGAAATGAATTCCATCTAAAAGGACGCAGTGCACAGTTAAAGCATCCTGATCACCGCTAAGAAGAATCTTCACTAAGTATCTGACTTAATGAAGATTCACAATTTGGGAGAGACTAATCGGTCACTGTCTGTGCACTTGATATCCAGGCCTATAAAGATTGTTCAAGGCCTCCACATGATTAGGCACAGTGTTTGAATATGTCCAACTTTGAGTGGACAATAGTCCTCCCACCCAAGAGTGGTTTAATTTCTCCTTTCATGCGATGTGAGTGAGTGCCAGAGGTACTGCAAGCATCATTTGTTTTCTATATGGAAACGATTAACCCATGTTTTGGCACTGGTGTACTCATTGACTTCATAGTCATACACCTATGCAGACAAGGACTGTGTTTCCCTGCCATAATCTGGCATCAGAATTGTGTTATGATGTTAATAATGATTTGCAACATTATCCATTTTCAGGGAGCTAAATTCTCTTCCATAATAGGATACTGAGCCAAGCATCAACCTCACTACAGCTCCCCACTGCCTGAGAGGTCAACCATTTACTGGCTGCTAAATTAGTCAAACTTGTGTGGTATGGTTACTCCTCTCTACATGCACATCTGCTTTGATGGTGCTAGCCTCTGAACACCTTTGGCTTCTACGGCTGTAGGAACTGCCATCCATTGAATCTGCTCCTTTCTGACTGGACGGGTCCAGTCACTCTACCTTGCCCTTCTAACTTGGACAGTCGCAGCCCCATCTGAGAGCACCACAAGGATACTCCCAAGCCTGAGTCTTATCAGTGCATACATAATCCCTCTTGCTAACATCATCCGGTCCCATGACATCGGTGTCTTCTCCTACGCTGGCGCGACTCAGCTCATTATTTCCCTCTCAAACTATGCCCCCAGCAGCTTGAACAAGTTCAAAGATGCTGACCTGATGAGGGGCAATTTCCTCAAACTCAACACCGAACAGACAGACAGACGTGATGTTGTGGAAGAAATTCCCGCCATGGGATTCCACCTGGTAGTCAACTCAGCTAGAACTCTCTCCCCACCCCACCTCCAATGCCAAGAAACTCTGGATCATCATCAACCTCAATATGACCTGCCCCATGACAGTCTCATGCTTCCTCACCCTGAAGATGCTGAGAAAAATCTTCAAATGGTTCCTGACCAGCACAGCAATACCATCATTTACGCACTCTTCACTGGTAATTTGGACAATGGGAACACCCTTATGCTAGGATCAGCAACCATAACAACTTAGTAGACAGCTACACACTATCCAGACCTCTGCCAGAAGAATGAGACAACCTCCCACACTTCACTCATTAACCTGTACCTCAAGGAGCTCTACTGGCACCCAATACACAAAGGGGCACAGTTAAAACTCCTCACATGCCCCTTCAAAGAACTATACAACACTGTCCTGGCCTACCTCAATAGCCATATCTTCTTCCTCAAACCCTCCAGACACCTTGGCTCAGTCAGTCTACTTCTTGCTTAAGTGGTGGATACTACTATAAATAATTCTCGGGGCAAATACATCAGATATTTGACCCAGTGACCAGCAAGGCGTTTAAGGTCAAAGCCAAAGCTCTCAATTGTGGCTTATTATAAACAATGTTTTTAACGAACAACAACTGAGAGGCCTGGTGTTCAGGCTGACAGCAGTGCAAGTTTCTTACAGTGTTTGTCAATGGGTCATAAATATAAGAATAAAGGGGCATATTTAGCAAAATTGACAGCACTGCACTGTGTCACTTTTAAAACTTTACTGCAATATGATGCATCCCTGTGTTTAATTCTGCGCTGGTGCTAAATTAGCTGCTGAACGCCAACGCAACACATTTGCGCCATGGTGCAAGGATGACTGCATTGCGGGGGAGATTGTGTTTGTGCAGGAAGGGATACCTTCCAGCACGAAAACAATCTTCAATGGCGATTTGCTCTTTCTATGTGTGCTGCAGAATGCAGCACACATAGAAAGAGCAAACAACAAGGAGAAATAGAAGCATTTCTCCTCTTTGTGCCATTCTAAATCCACACCTGGAGTAGCATTAGATTTTGGTGTTGCCTTAGGTTTATGAAATCTTGTAAACCTGGGTCAGCATCAAAATTCAATGGATGTTGCTGTGGAATGCCCACAGCTGCACCCATTGCACGCACCTTTCATGCAAAGTGCTGCGTGTGAAGGGGCCTTATTTACAAGGTGGCGTTAAGCCACAAAAAGTGGCTTAACGCTGCCTCGTAAATATGCTCAGTGCACAGCGCCACAGGAGCGTCGCTTAAAATGACACTCTGGTAGTCCTAAGGTCTTGTAAATATGCCTCTATGTTTGAACTTACCCACTACAATGCACTGGCTCACCTCCTCTGTTCCTCGTGATTCTAGTCCGTCAGAGTTGGTCTAAGTCAATTCACCTAACCAATCAATTCACTGCTCTCAAGCTGCTCTCATGTTAAGCAGCATGAGATAAACACTTGGGCCCATATGTATACTATGTTTGAGCCGGATTTGTATCATTTGTTTTAATGCAAATTTGGACCAAACTTAACTCCATATTTATACTTTGGCGCTAGACCTGTCCAGTGCCAAAGTTATGGAGTTTGAGTCATTTTTTGTACGTGAAAACCTACCTTGCACTAATGAAATGCAAGGTAAGCATTCCCGTGCAAAAAATGACTCTAAGGCATGTGCGCCTTATTTATCTTCCCATGTCATTTTGACTCACAGGAGGAGGCGGGCATTAAAAAATGGCGCCCATCCGGATTTGCACCATTTTTTAACGCCTGGGTCAGGGCAGGTGTTAAGGGACCTGTAGGCTCATTTCCATGGTCTCTGACCATAAAAGCAGTCCACAGGTGCCCTTCCCTGCCCCCAGGCACACCCCCTGCCACCCTCGCCCACCCCTGGAGGACACACATGGATGGGGGGACCCATCTATGGTAAGTAGAGGTAAGTATTTTTTTTTTTTTTAGGTGGCGTAGGGGGCCTTACTTAGGCCCCCCTACATGCCACTGTGCCCAATGGCCATGCCCAGGGGACACAAGTCCCCTGGGCATGGCCATTGGGCAGGGGGGCATGACTCCTGTCTTTGCTAACACAGCAGTCATTTCCATGGGGATTGTGCGTAAAAAAATGATGATAGTCAGGTTAGAGTCATTTTTTTTTACTCTAACCTGACTTGCATCATTCTTTGACGCACAGCCCTCAGTCTTCCCTATGCCTCCGCTGCCCGGTTAGAGTAATTTATTTTAACGTTAACCAGTCCGCAGCGCCGGCTACCGTCATTCCTTAAATAGGATGCCTGGCTGGTGCGTTGGAGTGGCGGTAGCCGGCGTTAAACTTTTTGATGCAAACCTGTGTTAGCGCAGGTTTGCATCAAAAGGTCTAAATATGGGCTTTGGATTGGTTGGTCCGGGCTGGCTTGACACTCCCTCAGGCACTGGGACTTGTGCCTGCCAGCTATTGAACACCAGCTTGGCTTGGAGAAATTTAAAGTGCGCATTTCAGGATGGCCGTCTCCAGACAGTCAAAGTGACATATGCACTCTAACACTCTGCACTAGAGTGAGCACCACACCACTCACCTGCTGCCAGTCAGCAGGATTGGTTCTGCCCTTTCCTCAAACACAGCATGGGTGGGAACAGTGAAAAATAAAATGGAAATACATAAATTTTATTTCCATTTTACTTTTCACCTTTGTTGCACTTGCAGCAGGGAGGTGATGCTCTGCTGACCTTACGGAGGGGCCACCGCTGTTTTGCACATATCTCATGCATACCCAGGACCAGATCAGGTGAACAGGCATTCTCATACATCACCCCTAAACCGAGGAATGACCTTCCACTACAATAAGAAACTCTTCTTCAATTCTTGAATTCCGAAAGAAGCTGAAGACCTCGATCTTTGAATACCCCCTCCCCTGCTTCCTCAGGTAAGGCTAGTCTCAGACCTCCACAGCCCCAGGATACCCTCCCGGTGTGATAGTGCACTTTACAAATACAGCTAACATAACATGAGATCTTGTCCATTCTCCAATCAAGTCTAAAACTCTTTGACAGGTCCAGACTTATTTCTACGAGCGCTTGTGCCTACAAAAGTTGCCTTTCTGCCCCATCTGCCTTATATATATGTGAAAATTAGCCTCAAGCTCAGCAACATGGCAATAGTTTTGTGTTGCCTCACAAGAAATTAGGCCTCTCTACACACCACATTTAGGGCAGGGACTTAAATGTCATCATTGGGCTGCAGAACTAGTTGAATGAACAACAGTGAATAAAAAGCCAATAACCTAGTGCTTAGGTTGCCATGTATTGCCTAATGTGAACATACAATGCACTCATGCAGCTGAAGAGGCTTGAGAGGAAGAATATTTAAGGTCATTGGAGTGCCTTCTGTGCACATATTCAAAGTGAATACTTGCATGATATTGTTTTTGTATGGACGTATTGTCAGACAAAACAAAAGAATATGAGGTAGGGTTTATGAAATAGTCAAGGTATAAAACTTGCAACAAAACTCAGAGGTGTTGTTTTTTTCCCATTCAGTCGTCTTGCTTGTCAAGAAAACAATTCATTTTGCATAACATGTTTGAAAGCAAGGTTTGTTTGATAATAATTAGAGTAGGCCTGGGTGAAATTTTAATAACATCGGAGGAATCAAAGTAATTGCAGTAATTATGCATTACTCTTGTGATGCAAAATTACAGAAGTGACATAATTACACCAGCTTGAGTAATTAAGAGTTATTTACGACAAAAATAATACTGTAGGAGCACAGGGAAAACAGACTAAGAGAGTGGACTACTGCTGCCTGTTGCTGATTGTGTCCTGTGTCATTTAGTGCTATTTTCGTGGCAGAAAATGTATCCTTGCGCCAAATTTTGGCGCAAGGGTGAATCTTGCACTGAGAAAATAGAGCTAAATACTGCATTAGACTTCTCATGTAATTCGGCAAATTTACGAGTAAATTTGTGGCAGTTATGAGTAATTAGGCTAGAGAGAATTACACCTGTTGCTCCCACAACTACCTCTGACACTTAGATTGCTGAGCTATAGAGATCTGAGACTTGTCCAAAGCATAGAAATATCCCAGCACTTTTAATGATCAATAGTGCTCTCACATAGACTGCACTGTACTTTGAGGAATGCTTCTTTCATTTCTGGAGGCCAATTAGGAAGATAATTAGGTACAGTAGATTGCATCACAGCCAATAGGAGTAGGCTCGTAAAGGGCTGCTCAGATACCACATTATACATTCCTAAAGTGTGGGCAGGGCCACATCGATAACCTGCAGAGTCAATAACATACCAAAAAGGAAATGGTGTCCAGCTGCCTATTGTTAATTGAAGGCCATTGCATTCCAAGAATAATTCGTGTGCTAAGCAAGAAAGATAAAATTCCTAAAGCCAATTTGAATAGCTCTAAAACATGATACCAGTAATGTAATGAAAGGAGGCATTATTTTCAAAGGCCATTCATGCTAGCAAGCTCTTGTGTTCGTCACAGAATAGGATAACATTGATGAAGAATTTCTGTAGCGCAAGTATCTCAACAGCTCTTTCGATATGGGGACGGATTGTTTTCTTTGAATTCTTTGAATTGAGAGCAGAGGGGATAATAGCACAAACATAAATAAACTCTCTCTAGTTGTTCGGGTCTTTCATCACTGACACCATGTTGGTGAACTCGAAATCTGACATCTGTTAAGGAATATGGCAGTCTTCTTAATAAATTGTTTTTTCTGCACTGGCGTGCTTGTGTTGTTAAAAATAATTAAAGTTTTAAAGATCTATCAAGATGAATAAGCACTGGATTGCAGCCAGAAATGTTATTTCGTTAAATTAAGTTAACTCACATTCTAAGCATATCACATTTCTTAGGCAGCTTTTCCTGTGATTTTATAGGTTCGGAGACAAACAAGCAATATCAATAGTTAGTTTATTGTTGTTCGCCACTAAACAGGACACTGTGCACATCAAAGACACACAACAGAGAATTATGGATGGGTAACTGTGAACAATAGCGATGGTATTCACCTCTTGGCACCAACTTACATTAAATACACAACAATCGCTAAATTTGGGTTGTCAATAATATCACTCAGAACCCTGAGGTGAACAACATGCTCATTAATCACATTTTACCCATCTGTAATTTATCTCCCAATCATCTGCCCCTGCTTCCAACATGTACATAGGGGCAGAGAAGCAATGTCCAGGTTTAATAATTGTTTTAGTTTTAATTGTTAAACATATTTTTTATTAATAATACTTTGTAATTGTTATACCAAGATTATTTTATATTAATTGTATTTGTGGGTATTTGTTTTATAGGTTAGTGGAGGGGGAAGTGTTTTAATTTTTTTTTTTTAAGTATACTTTTCATTTGTAATATAAAATGTGCATTTTTTATATTTAATTGCATATGTTTTACAGTTAAGGGATAAATGTGTTATTTAATATGATGGTGCATTTTTTTGTCTATACGTAAATGCTTTATTTAAAACTTTTATGAGTGGTAATAGTAAATCTGACCTAGAATAGTAAAATGGAACATTATGGGGGTCATTCTGACCTGGCGGTCAACGACCGCGAGAGCACCGCCAACAGGCTGGCGGTGCTCTCAAGTGCATTCTGACCGCGGCGGTTTGGGCGCGGTCAGAAAGGGAAAACCGGCAGTCTCCCGCCGGTTTTCCGCTGCCCTATGGAATCCTCCATGGCGGCGCAGCTTGCTGCGCCGCCATGGGGATTCCGACACCCCATACCGCCATCCTGTTCCTGGCGGTTCGGCCGCCAGGAACAGGATGGCGGTATGGGGTGTCGTGGGGCCCCCGTAAGAGGGCCCCACAAAGAATTTCAGTGTCTGCTTAGCAGACACTGAAATTCGCGACGGGTGCAACTGCACCCGTCGCACCCTTCCCACTCCGCCGGCTCCATTCGGAGCCGGCTTCCTCGTGGGAAGGGGTTTCCCGCTGGGCTGGCGGGCGGCCTTCTGGCGGTCGCCCGCCAGCCCAGCAGAAAAAAACAGAATCACCGCGGCGGTCTTCGGACCGCGGAGCGGTGTTCTGAAGGGGGAACTCTGGCGGGCGGCCTCCGCCGCCCGCCAGAGTTAGAATGACCCCCTATGTCTACTGGTGCTTTGATTGGAGTGGGAATAATAAATCTGACCCTCTCAAATCCAACACTTTCCTTACTGTTGCTTAGGTTGGAGCTGAACTGAAAATCTGATGCCTTCAAAGACCAAAGCTTTCCCTACTGTTGCACAGATTGGAGTTGGAATAGTACATTTGACCCCTTCAAAGTCCAGCACTTTTCATACTCTTCCTCAGATTGGAATGGGACTAGTAAATCAGATCCCTCCACTATACCAACACTTTCTCTACTTTTGCATACATTGGAGTAGGAATACTAAATTGACCTCCAACATAGAAGTCCAATATTTTCCCTGCTTTTGTTTAACTTGAAGTGAGAATAGAAGACCTTCCCCCTCCATAATTTTTGTTTATGTTGAATTGGAATAACAAATCTGACCCCTCCAATGTCCAACACTTTACTCTGTTGCTTAGAGTGGCATGCACATAGCAAATCTAACCCCTTCAATGCCCAGCACTTTCCCTACTAGTGCTTATGTTGCAGTGGAAAAAGTAAACCTAACCCCTTTAAAGTCTTAACACTTTCCTTACTTTTTCTTGTGTTGGAGTGGGAATAGTAAATTTGCTCCACCGTCTAACGCTTCCCCTATATAGCTTAGTTTGCCATGGGATAGTAAATCTAGCCCCTCCAAAATTCAACACTTCCCCTATTTTTGCTAACACTGGGGAGGGCATATTAAATGCAACCACTCCAAACTTCAAAACCTGTCCTACTTTTACTCAGGTTGGAGCAGGAGTAGTGAATTTTACCCTCCAAGTCTAATTTGATTTTTTAAGTTGTTTTAATATATATTCCTTATTTTAATTTTAAAACTTAGTATAAGGTTAGTAATGCTTTTCATTTATTGTTTAATTTTTACTGTTTTATTTTTATGCTGGATACATTTTAGTTCTTTTAATATGTAGTTTATAGTTCATGTATATATTTATTGATTTTATGATTTTTTTTCATTTTGAAAATGTGCAAATATTTTATTATATTTCTGTATGTAAATGATCAATGCATTTACATAAGTATTTTTAAGCGTGATAATATTTGAAAAGTTAATATGTGTTTTAAAATGACTATAGTGTAGAAAAGTTAAAATTTGATATTCTCACTCATTTTACTTACTCATATTTTGGTTAAAAATATTTTTGATTTTGCATACAAAAAATGCATAAAGTTGATATTTGTGATCTCAATATTTTTGGGCGATATTTTTGTCACCTATGTTTTTGTCTGTGATAATTTGTCATACAATTCTTGTCCCAGTTGCAAGTGATATAAACACTACACTCTAAAATGAACAGTGGCAATCCCTCCAATAGACCCTTGGTTGCTTGGTACTGGATTGGCAAATCAGTATCATTTGATGCCCTAGTGTTCATCAACATCAAAAGATAGCAGTGATACAGTAATACTGGAAAGTGAAAATGCATTTCCAAATTTGATAGATTGCTCTAAGCTGATTCAAATGTGCATCTACATTTGGACCCCCAGACCAATTAGAAAAGTACCACTGTACAAATTGAATCAAATTTTTCACGTGTATTTAGGTCTGGATGGTTACCTAAAATCCGGTCCGGTTTTCATTGTGTGATGTCTAGGTGACTGTTTCTAGAAGCCCCAATGTCACCATATGCTCTAATATATGGTAGGCAAGTGCCCCAGAGAAGGTGCTACCTTCTCAGAAGGAAAAACCCAAGGTGTAAAAAAACTCTTTGCAGGTTGAAGCCTTCAGATAACTGAAGAAAAACAGAAATCCAGAATCCAATAGTGGAATTTTTCAGGAGCAAGGAGTCAGGATCGGCATATGTGGAGAATTAAAAAATAAGCAAAGGAACATGGTTTTGTTGTGACACACCTTCCAACCAGAATAAGACTTTTAGATAGTAAAAGAACAGGAAAAAGAAATAATATCAAATACCACATGACAGGAAAAATAATGGATTGGGAAAGTCAGGAAGAAACAAAGGGAGCAACAGCTATGATGGGAAGGGAAAAGACAAGAGAATGAAAACCGGAAGTGGAGCACCGGTGGAAATGCCTTAAAAGACAGTTGAAAACCCTCAGGCAGGCAATACCATTTTGAAGATGAAGAGAGAATGAGCAGAAGCCAAGAGTCCAGGTGCACAAGAGAAAACAGGGCAAGAGAGACATTGAAGAAGAGCAGACAGTAGGTAAGAAGGAAAAGAGCAAGAATGGAAGGCCTGGATGTAATAAAATAGGGCTTTGAAGAGCTCCTCAGTTGTTGCCCTAGAGCAGGGTTCTGCAAAGTCGGTCCTGGAGAGCCGGGTCCATGCCAGATTTTTAGCACATTTAGAAGCAAGATGTTTCAGAATTCTACATTTTTCGAAATGTGGATATGCAAAAAATTTGGCATGGACCCGGCTCTCCAGGACCGACTTTGCAGAACCCTGCCCTAGAGCGATTGACCATTTCCGTCTGACCATTTGACTGTGGAAGGTAACCTGAGGGCAGAGCTTGATCGATACTCAGGCCCAGGGTAGAGTAGATTGAGCACCACAACCTAGAAATGTATTGAACACCCCTTTTAGAGATTATTGTGTAATGGAACCTATGCAGACTGAGAAGCCATGGATGCAACAACTGGCCAGTGAGTCTCAATGTTGTTGCAAATGTCCATTCAAGATTGAATCACCACCTTAGAAATCTTTTTAATCTGAAAATGTGATGCATCTTGTACTGGCACTAGTTATATGCAGTACAACATGTACTGTTACTACGAGCCAACTGAGGATCAGATGTACGACTGTGAGTATTGCGACTCACAATTTGCAACTCATTCGCGACTCGCAAATTGCGAGGCGCAAAACCAAATGTACCACAGTGTAACTCAAACTGCTTGTAATTCCCAATGGGGTCGCAAATGACCTACCTCATCAATATTCATGAGGTAGGTAGCAATTTGCGACCCCATTGGGAATGACTGCACTCACAGGGATGGTGGCCTGCTGGGGACAGCAGACCACCATGTCTGTGATTGCTTTTAAATAAAGCAGTTTTTCAGTTAAATGCAGCTCGTTTTCCACAAAGAAAAACTGGATGCATTTCAAACACAAAAATGAAAAGTTTTCTTTTCATTTTTTCAGAGCAGGCAGTGGTCCACGTGACATATCCAATTATGACAACAAAATACTTACTTCCAGATTTAAAAGAGACAGTGAATCTCAATGTAACACATTTTACTGGAAAAGAGATTGAATTAATGAGAGGAGTTCAACTAGTCAGAATAAATATCAAGACAAATGCAATTTTTCCAGAAACACCAAATGACTCTTGAACTAATAGCAGGAATAGCACCATAGAAGAGATAATAAAAGTCGAAGTTGACAAGCACATCAGGCCAAGGGGTGGGCCAATTCAAAGGACAGTTTAGAATTTGAATTAAAACGCCAAAGGTCAAATTTAGTAATGGTCATGATCTTGCAGAAAATCTCTGATGTCATCAATGGAAATTGAAGCCAGGAAGTACCCCACTTCAGCAGATGATAAGATGACCAGCTCATTAGATGTAAAACCACAGAGCACACATGTGCAAGTACCACAGCCATAGGTCTGGATGAGGAGGGTGCATTCTGTGCAGTACCAGATGTAGAAGCACAAGGAACCATGACATCCACAAAATGCAGCTCATAGGATGCATCTTGCAACAACCGCAATCTCAATGTGCAGATCCGGCAATGAATCCTCATCGAGAACATTAACAGATTAGTGTCCAAAGAAGGTATGAGCTGTGCCGCAAGACACACCTCTACTGTTCATTCAGAGAACCACCACAAGCAAAGGAAAATTGGCTACACACAGGTGTAAACCTGTCGCTCTGAAATACTGCATTATGCATTCACAACACAGCTGGGCTTGTGGGAGTTCCATCACTCTGCTTTGTTGAGGTGGGACAGCCATTGCAAATCAAAAATAGCAACAGCAGAGTCCACCAATTAATGCCAAAGTTATTGGGAATCCACCAAAAACACTCAAAAAATGTGAGTTGATGGCTGAAGGTAAAACTCTAGACACAGTCTGGAAAGTGCTGACAAACCCAGAACCAAAAGCCTTAAAAAAGTGCACAATCCCAGCAGTGTAAGATTCATGAAAAATCCTGCTCACCAATTCATCAAACTGTTTGGGGAAGTTGGTATTTAATAGGGACTGTATCTCTGCAGGCAACCTTGCCACTTGGAGCCTCCAAGATAGGTTTCTTGGGCTGATGAAAGAGCCCTACGTTTTTGCAACAAAAGAGCCTTCAGTCTGCTCAGCTTGTCAAAATTTACATTTGTAGTGGCGATGTGAGACCACAATTCTGATACTTTTATCTCATGCGTGGGGGGAATAACACATTGCAGCAGCAAGGTACAATCTGAGGAACCAAAATCAAGTGGGTGACTCCATACCACAGCAACTTTCATCACTCAGCATTAAATAACTTCCATTCAAAAGCAATTGAAACACTGGGCGAATCAAAGCAACAGGAATACCTTTCAGATAACAAGCCAACTTTGTCACAGCTGCATTGCATGTGCTGTGTAAGGAAACCTGTGCACTGACCATAGAATGACCTTCAGAAAACTTGCATTTGCTTCCACTGAGAAAACCCTCTGACTCATCATTCAGACATCTGTAATCTAAAGGTAAATCCCACACATCATGGATGCAACTGTCTCCTAATTGCACAAATCTGCCTTCAGGAAAATGTTTTAAACACAGATTGAATTGGAATGTTGAAATGGGCAGAATAATCACTCTATTTATTAACCATACTGACAATAGAATTTCCGCCACAGTAAAAGGCAACTTTTCTAACTTTTCAATGGGAGTATGATGTATCCAGCTTCTTTCTTAGCCATTGTCTGTTGTTGTCTTGTCAAATTAAACAACACAATTAACTCTTTAGAGTTAATGTGCCTCATGGCATGCATCCACTGTTGAGAACTTGTGTTGTCCAACTGAACTGCATAAGGGACCCACGTTGACTCTGTCCATGGATTAAAAGTGACATGTCATTTTGAATGATGCCAATTGCATGACATTATGCTATTTAGTGCTTAGAACAATGTGTTTATACCATTACAGACAATGGCTAGAGCTTTTCCATGTTTTCCTTATCAATCTGCCTTAAACGGGCTGCAGCTTTCATTTATAAAAGCTTCCATATTTCATTAAATATTGCAATTAAGGAACATTTTGAGCGTGGCTTTCTAGGACAAAATAAGAAATCTTGTAAGTCTACATCTTCTGAAAGGAGTCTAAGGTGTTCTTTTACAGCTGTTAATGTTGAAAAGTGTAACCATTGCTGCCATAGATTACCCTTATCTGTTGTGACAATACTTTGTGACAATACTAGAGTGTTGTGTAGTAACATAAAAAGGGTCTTGTTGGCTTGCTCTAAAACCCTGTGTGCAGTTTACAAAACATGCATGACAACAATTTGTGTCCGCTGGCCCCAATAACCACTTATTAGGACCAGAAAGTGATGAATAAAAGGTGCCATTCTGAATCCAACTATTGAGCTGTTCTTCAGTGACATTTAAAATGTTTTGCCAATTGTCAAATTTAGGGAAAGACGGAATACTGGGTGTGTTCAGTTCTTTTATTTTTGATAAACTTAGACAAGTTGTTTTCTGCACTGTCATTTAAAAATATAATTTGTAATGAGATAAGGCATGCTATAAATAAGGCTT
The DNA here is from genome assembly GCF_031143425.1 of Pleurodeles waltl. Lineage (NCBI taxonomy): Eukaryota > Metazoa > Chordata > Amphibia > Caudata > Salamandridae > Pleurodeles > Pleurodeles waltl. The sequence continues at coordinate 322,503,115 of NC_090437.1, forward strand.
CCCTGTCCTGTATTTGCCAAACTCATGTTCCCTGCACGCTCTCTAAATCAATACTTTTTTCCAAAACTCATAGCCCTGGCCAGCTGGGAAACAAAGGAACCAAAATAAGTCAATTTGGAGTAGGTTAGCAATATTTTTCTCGCTTCAGAGGGAAGCATTTTCAAATAATATGATTCAGCATTCGTAACATCATGCCCAGTAAAATAAGCAAACTTGTCTATGTTTGTTTTGGAACTTCCCACTGGTGGAGGTGGACAATCTTGTGTGTAATTATAAACTAATCTTCTGGTACCAGCTTGGTGCAGAAAATCATGTCCATAATGGTGATAACAAAACATTTCCCCATAATTCACAGTTGTCCGATAAACATCCTCAATTTCAAACACAATGGGCCTCATTACGGCTGCCAGACTCGTGGTGGCAATCAGACCCCCGCCAACAGGGGCGGGCCGACTACCACATTATGACGGAGGCGGAGGCGCCACAGTCCGACCGACGGCACCTCCAGGTTGCCGCCAGCTGACGGCCTTGCGGTGCTGCCCTCCAGATTGTGACCCGCGTTTCCGACAGCCTTTGCATGGCGGTCCAACAGCCATCCAAAGGCTGGAGGGAACGGGGTGTCAGGGACCCCTTTGGAGGCATCTGCACAGCCTATGCACTTGGGAAGTGCAGTGCAGGGCCCCCATGGACAGTCCTGTTGCGCTTTTCACTGCCAGAATTATGGGCAGTGAAAAGCACAATGGGTTCTGTTGGACCCGATGCACCGCAACATCAATTACGTGCTAGTGTCAATGTTGTGGCCTGTTTCCTGCTGGGCCAGCAGGACAGGATATCTGTTTCCGCCTACTGGGCCAGCAGGAAACTCATAATAGGGCCAGCAGGTGGAAAACCGGAGTGGCGGTTTTCCACACCAAAGGGTTTGGTGGGTGGCCTCCGCCGCCTGCCAAACTCGTAATTAGGGCAAATGTAATGACCAAGCTCAGAAAGCATAGCATCAATTGTATTTTCATCCCATTCATCAGAAAAAAAAACCTGGTGCAATAATATAATTCATAGATACTTTGAACACATATGGGATTTGAATCCCTTCTGGCCAAAGATATCATATGGTACTTTATCCCAAATAATCCCATCAGGAACTGGAACAGTTGAAATATTCACAAGGGACAAGTCGCTTCAGACCTTATGTGATTATAGGTAAGGTTTTAAAACCTCATCCACCAGTTCAACAGCAGAGCGTTCAGGAAGATAATGACCATGTATCAGCAGAAAGAAGACAATGACAAACCAAACCCAAAGCAGAAAAGCAAGCAGTGTCAACAGTATCCACTGGTAGTACTATGGATGAACCATGTAATTATTTTTAAGCCATGCTTTTGAGGCAGCTACAATTGCTGATCCCAAAGAGTTTGAAGAAAAGTCATCTATGTCGGCAAAGTAACCAGAAGCAGTTTGTGCAAAAGTTGGAGCCGGTGCAAAACTGGTAGATGTACCCAATTGTGGTTAGAATAAACAATTTCATCCATTTGTGTACCACTGAAATAGTATAGAGCTACATCTTGGACATTTTTTTGTTGATGAAATGGTGACAGGAATCACAAAAGCTCATTTTCCACCCTCCCCGAGCTCAGTGAAATAATTGTGCATTGTTTAGTGCTTGAAAAGGTATATCCCATGGGGTAGTGAGAAAGATATGGGAACTACCCAGGAATCCTCTTGGTCCACTCTGCAGGATTGGCCACATGGTGCAATTTGATGTTGTCATATGTAATAAAGCAGTTTTCTTTAGAACCAAGCAGCGGTGGTAGAATGACAGTCTGGTACAGTTTATTCCCAAAACTGGAACCGGTGCGTGATATGATGGGCCAAACTCATCATTCACAGGTGTCTTTTCATTAACTAGATCCCCAAGTTTAGAAATCCAGCCTGTTGACGGTGGCAAATCCCTCATTCGCAAGTTGGTGACATGTGCAGATGAATTTTCATCAGGAACTGTTGTGTTTCTTGTAAAACAGCTACACGACCGGAGAAGAAACGATGCATGGCTTCACTTGCGAGTAAGTAATCGACACATCGCTGACTTTTCTGATGCATGCTTGCCAGTGTGGCTTTATTTTTGATGCATACAAGATACTTTGTCTAACAACAATGTTTCCATTGTTTTCTATTGAGTAAGATTATATTATTTTGAAAAATCATTACTTTACTTGTGTATGTTGGATTTTTCTCATGTTGGTCTTGGTTGGTTTAGATAAATATTGCCTATTGGTGTCCATTTTGTAGTGTTTTCACTATATTACTGTGTGTTTTGGTACAAATACTTTACACATTGCTTTTGTGATAAGCCTGACTGCTTGTGCCAAGCTACCAAGGGGGTGTACAGGGGTTATCTAAGTATGTATCTCCTTTGCCCTGACTAGAATCAGGGTTCCTGCTTGGAGAGAGTGCAAACTGACTGCCAAACAGAGACCCCATTTCTAACAACATCAATCTAAACAGCAGTCAGTATCTTTTCTGTTGGTTCAAAATGTTGTTGTGCATTGGAGTACAAATGTCATTTGTATGCTATGGGCACCGTGTCACCCTCATTAAATCTGACACAGGTGAATATGATGGCACCAGGAATTATCTTGATTACCATGTTTGTTTTGTTGTCACATGTGTATAAATGTTTTGCTTCAAGCATGTCAATCTGTAATTGTCTAAGAATTTGTGTGTGTTCCAGTGACCAATGTTTGCCTGGACATATTAAGTCATATAGTGGTTTCATGTGTTGTGCATATTCTGGAATGCAGGTTCTGCAAAAATTGAAGAAACTCAGAAATTACTGTGGTTTCTTGATGGTGTTGGGAGGTTGTAATTGTGTGCATTTCTCTAGGAACTGCGGGGCTAGGCTCTTACCATCATCTGGTAATTTGTGTCCTAGAAATAGGACACTAAGAAAAGCAATTTTGTTTTTCTTGAAGTTGAATTTGTAGCCTTGGATGGCGAATCCCAAAATGATGTAATCCACCCTGGCTAAATGTGCATTAAAGTTGTCATCTGTGAGATAGATGTCATCCAAATAGGACAAAGACTCGAAATCAATATAATGTAATATTGATGTCACATGAACAAAGTACAATCCTGGAATGATCTTATAGTCCTACGATAAAACTGCAACATTTTCCTCGAATGCTGAGCGCTATGAAGGTGCTTAAGTCCCTGCTTTTAGGCACTAGATTTTGGCAGCAAAAAAAATATTGGAACTATCTAAAGTTGTTTTGTATTTTTTGTGCATGATGTTGTTTATCAGTGATGTGCTATGTGAATTTTGTAGTGCAAATGTGCGTGTGTGATGCTTAAGTGTCTGCAATCTAAGACAATTCTACATCAGTGTTCTGGTTTCACTACGGGAAGCAAAGGATTATTAATTGCAGGGATGCAGGGTTCAATTACTCCCTGGTACTCAAGTATTGGGAGAATATCTCTCACTAGTGCTTTAGCCTCATGTTTAATAGGATACTGGGGTTGCGTCTGTGATGTGGATCTTATTCGAATATCATGGTTGGGGAAATCCCTATCCCACCCCATATGGTTGTGTTGCAGCTCTGGCACTTGTGCCAATACCCAATCTGTGGCATGTTTATTTTACTGTGCCTGAAACTAGGACTGAGAAAGAAGGCAAAATGACATCATGACCGTTGTGGGAGCACGCAGACAAATTGAGGTGGCCAACCCGTTGCTGCCAATAATATGCCATAATTTAGTATTAGTCTTCTCCAGAACATTACTTAGATTGTGCTCTCAATGTCTCCCTCAGTCTGAATTTTTAGTTTGTAAACACTAACAGGTGGGGAGACACGCCTGTCTTCCATTTCAACTTCAAGGAAGTCCTTAGTCGGTGTCACATCCAGAAGATCTAAAAGATTCTGGTGACATACCATGACTTCTGCTGTGCTATCTAGCAGAGCCCCTGCCCACGTCCTGTCTTCAGTAAAGTTCTCAATATTTTTGGCATGTTTGGCTGAAATTGCTGCAACCTTTTCCTTTAAAATTGGGATTTTTGTTGTAGAAGTTTCTCTTCTGTCTTGAACTAATCTTCCGATAAGCGTTGTGACTCCTTTCTGGGCATCACGTCCTTGTTTTAGTGTTCTGTCTGCCCTCCTCTCCAACTGCATTGCTCGGTGAGTCCTGGAAGGAACAAGATGGGCAAGTGTCAGTATATTGGTATCTATCAGGAGTTTTTAAAGTTTCCCTATTTCTAAGGTTGTAGCGCTTTTCTAAGGTCTCTGATTGTGGTGATTCTACTCTTTGGCTCCTCATATATTAGATTTTTGTTTATCCCAGCATTTCACAGAGCCCTCTTGTGCGTGCTTAGCATTTTTACTTACTAGAAGTACTTTGTAGTTGTGGTTTAGTTGGCATGGCCCCCAGACTATCTCAACCTTTAGTAGAGTAAGTTTCAGAAATAATCTTTGGCAGCTCGCATTCCTGATCCCATTGAGGAGCATCTCAGAGCCCCTGGCGTATTACCAAAGCTGCTGCTTCCCCTTTAATGTTAATTAAAATAATTGAGGAGACTGCTAAAATTGCACATCAATTTCATTCCCAAGTCCAGGGGAGGGGCTGCCCGAGTTCATTTTGAATTTGCTTTAACATTTTGGGAAGATTCACAAGTGTTGGTGTACCATGCGTAGTGCTATGTATTGCAGCAAAGACTGTGCCCCAAGTGGCACAATCCTCTATGGAGGGAACCATTCCAAAAGGCAAGCATATTGTGAGAATTCTATGTTTATCTTGGGGTCCCAAATGGGGAACCACTGCTTCCAGCTGGTTCATTTTTTTGTGCAACCCAAAGCAGAATCTTCTCCTTTTCAGTGGGTGCTTGACTAATTATTGAACAGACTGTTGGTGAATTTATTCCTGTTATTTGATTTATAGCTGGAGCAGTCCTTGCTGGGGTAGTGTTTAAGGTCAGCAATACAAATTGTATTAGGTGTCTACCTATATATCAATAAGATTGTTGTATAAAGTATGTACTTCTACTACTTGCATAGCTTGTACATTAGGATGTGGTGTATATGTAGTCAATGTTGGCAATGTATGTCCATCATTGCTTAAGGGACCTAATCTAATGTATTGTGTTACATGTAGGAAGGCGGATTGAAACAATTGTGGTGTTCTTGATAATTTAGTGGAATCTCTAAATATTGGTATGCTCTCTATTCTTGGGGTACATTCGCAATTCTGTATGTGTGAAATGTGTTTGAGCCTGTGTTGACTGCAGGAAAGGTGACCCATGAGTAGAACATTTCCGATCTGTACGCATTGTGTGCCTCACTAACATAACATCTCCACCCTGATTGGTTAGTCTGTTAGCTAATAGAAACTGAGTGACTGGTTGTCTATAGTTTTCTGGGATATTTACTGGTTGTGCATTAGCCATATCTAAAAAGATAGAGATTAGAATTGGGAACGCCAACACAGGAATCCTTTTAAGGTTCAAGCTTGAACAACCTAGAGCCCAAGATAGATACTACCTATTTAGCTGAGGAAGATTTTCCCTAATATCACAGACATCTCCGTAAAAGGTAATTAGGGTACGTTTAGCATGCACAAGAGAGAGACACTCTGTGGACCTGTGAAATTAGTGCCTTATCAATGTTGGTGGTGCCATGTCATAGGACTCTTTAATTGGGGGGTAAGGTTTCTGGTTTCGGGTGACATCATGTGATGGTGATGTGTGGATGACTGAGTCATTCCCTCACTGCTTGGAGTCTGTCGGCTAACCATTTTGGCTACCAAGCAGCACCTCACCACAACCTAGAAAGTAAAGGTGATTTGTGGCAGCCTAGAAAACATGACACCCTCACTCCTCAGGGAAGTTACAAATGTCACACTTGCCCTTTTATTTCATTTGCCCAAGTCTCACACAAGGCAGACAAAGAGATGTAGGACAGTTTTCAATGCATTTATTGAAAAGACTATATTCTATGAAAAAGACAAGAGCTGCGATTATTAGGAGGGGGGGAAATTATCACAGTTAGAATTTTGACCATTAGTGAAAATCAGATGAAGAATCCCAACATCCTGGAATAAACATGTGTCTAAGACTTCCTACCTACACCCTTAGCATCTACATGAGAGCATAGCAGTGATAACCCTTTCTGCCCATACTACTCCATGGAAGAAGTCCCCACCCCCATACCTGAGAACAAGGGTCTGCTGGCTATCTCCTAGGTTGGCTGTTGACACAAGGCCTGGATCAGCAAAGCTGCAAAGTGACATACAGCACAGGATGGCTTCTCTGGCTGAAATAACCTCTCTAACCTTCTTGAGTCTGTGTAATGTTTTCATAACAAAATATGTTATATTCTGAGAACAGGCCTGACAAGATAATGGCCCTCATTATAAACACGGCGGTAAACACCGCACCGCCGGCGGTAAAAACCGCCAACAGACGTGCGGTCCGGACCGCCAAATAATGAACCAACTGAAACACAGGCATCCTGAAAACCACTCACCGCCAGCAGAGGAGTGCCGATAATGACGACAGGGCCCGCCCACAGGCCGATGGAAAGGCCCTACCCGCCCATCAAATAATGAAGCACTAGACCATTGTCAGTTCCGGGGCGGGAACCACCACCACGCAAAGCCAGACGGAAATGAAACACATATAAGGAAACACTCACCGGAGGCTCACACAACACGCCGAAGCAGACATGGATAGAGAGCTACAGATCATGCCAGCCCTGCTCCTTGCCATATACCTCCACGACCGAGACCGCCGATGAAGACGACAACGGTAAGTTCCGGAACATACAAAACAAGGCAAGAAAGGGCACAGTTACATACCCACCCACTCCACCCACCCTGCAACGCTCTCATAACCCTTCACAGCAGCACAAGCCATACACCCCACAGCAAGAGGTATACTTACCCGACACAAGGCAAATCCAACCTGTCCAAAGTACATACATGTGTCCCACACCCACAAACAATGAAACGAGAGACCACGGATCCAGAGTGTGCCTCCAACAACACAGGCCACACATTAACCTTTATTATCCTCACTGAGCAACCGAAGTGGATATAAGGCCAATGGCCAGTCCGTCTGAAGACAAGTCCGATGGGCCACAGTGGCCCCAACCTGACTCCCACAAGTGCTACGGTACTCCACCTCATAAGGGCAACAATGGGGCATCCAGGCACCTCAGGGAACAAGGGCAGGGGTGGTGGGGGTGGGGATTTATGACAGGTGTGGGGCTTAGATTTTCGTTCGGAAAGTGGACTGGGTTTGGCCTTGGAAGGTGGGGGAGTGTGCTTGGACCGGGTGGAGGCAGATGGAACAGGCTCAGCACGGGGCTTCTTCCTCTCTGGGGAAGGGGTACGGGAATGTGAAGGGCGGACAGGGGTGGGCTGTGGCATGGAAGGAGTGGACAGGGCAAGGAGGTGTGCACGTTTGAGGACGAGACGCATGGGCCAGTGGGTTGGAGAAGGTCAGCACGGGAGAGGAAAAGTTTCTTTGGTGCAATAGGGTTGGACCTGGAGGATGTCGTGGGAGTGGAGGTAGAGGGAGTGGTCGTAAGTGGTGTAGGTGTGCGTGATGTGGGTGCAGGTGACTGGACAGGATGCTGAGGTGTGGTGGATGTGTGATGGGTGGGTGTTTTGATGCGTTTGAGTGTCTTGGGAGGAGGGGGGTAGACACAGTGGGACAAGACTGGCTGCCAGTGTGAATGTATGTTGTCTGGGTGTCTGCAAGTCTGGTGAGTGTGCTGCATGTGTCAACTAAAGTAGTTGTGGTGAGTGCAGGTGTGGTGTCTGGGGTGCATGTATGGATGTGTGCTATTGTGGTGACTACAGGAATAGGCTCAGCAACAGTGAATGAAGGTGCAGTGCCTGGGGGTGTGCATGTAGAGGGGACAGACAGGTAGGCGGAAGAGGTGGGCTCACTGGGAGAAGTGGATGTTGTTGTGTGTGCATGTGTATGATGGCTGTGTGTATGCTTGTGGTGGGAGGTGTGGTGCTTGTGTTTTGAAGTGTGCTTCTTGTGTGTTGAGGTGTGTGCCTGCGTGTCAGAGTGTGTGCTTTGGACGGGTGAAGGGAGTGGGGTGCTAGAAGGGGTAGAGGAGGTTGGAGGGGGGATGGAATGACCAGGGACACTGACTGCCATCCAAGTGGAGGCCAGAGCCTGAAAAGAGCTCTGTAGGCCAGACACGGCATCGTGAATGCCATCCAGATAGGCATTGGTCTGCTGCATCTCTGATGCTAGCCCCTGAATGGCATTGACAATGGTTTTCTGCCCTACAGAGATGGTTCTCAGGAGGTCAATAGCCGGGCAGCAGGGCTTAGTGGGACAGGGGAAGAGGTGCCTGGGGTGAAGGAGACGGCCACCCTTCTGGGTGAGCGGGCAGGGGCAACTCGGTGCGGAGCAAATGGGAAGGTGGTGATGGTATGGGGGTGGCGGAAGATGACACAGTAGGTGTGGGCCCACTAGGGTCCGCCACCGCCAGGGAGCTCCCATCGGAGGAGATATCAGATTCACTACCTTCAGTGCTAGTTGCCTCCCCTGTGGTAGTCCCCTCGCCCTCCAACCCACTGGTCCCCTTGGCGTTGGACGACTCCGCCTCCGAGGATCCATGGGCCGCTGCATCCTCATCCGCCGGTGCCTCAGCTCCCTCGCCGGATGATGCTGCTGTACACAGACAACACAAGAGAACAGGGATGGGAGACAAAACAGGAGAGACACTTGTAAATAGCTGAATGGAGGTACAATAGTGGTTCACACATACACCCACCCAGAAGACCTTCCAACAGGGTGCACCTATTACTATACCCAGGGCTAAGTCTCTGACTATCAATCAATCAATCAATCAATTAATTTATAAAGAGCGCTACTCACCCATCAGGGTCTCAAGGCGCTGGGGGGGTGGTAACTACTGGTCGAATAGCCATGTCTTGAGGCAATTTCTGAAGGTCAGGAGGTCTTGGGTCTGGCGTAGTTGGAGCGGTAGGGAGTTCCAGGTCTTGGTGGCGAGGTGAGAGAAGGATCTTCCTCTGGTGGTGGTGCGGTGAATGCGGGGGACGGAGGCGAGGGCGAGGATTGCAGAGTGGAGCTGGCGGATGGGGGTGTGGAAGGTGAGTCTGTCATTGAGGTAGGCCGGACCTGTGTTGTGGAGGGCTTTGTGTGCGTGGGTGAGTAGTTTGAAGTTAATCCTCTTCGATACGGGTAGCCAGTGTAGTTCTCTGAGGTGGGCAGAGATGTGGTTGCGGCGTGGGACGTCAAGGATGAGACGGGTGGAGGCGTTCTGGATACGTTGCAATTTTGTTTGTAGTTTGGCCGTGGTTTCTGCATAGAGTGCGTTACTGAATTCCAGTTGGCTGCTGACTAGGGCGTGGGTGACTGTCTTTCTGGTTTCGACGGGAATCCACTTGAAGATCTTGCGGAGCATGCGGAGGGTGTTGTAACAGGAAGAGGAGACTGCGTTGACCTGCTGAGTCATGCTGAGTACTGAGTCAAGGATGATGCCCAGGTTCCGTACTTGGGTGGTGGGGGTGGGGGCGGCTCCGAGGGGGGTAGGCCACCAGGAGTCAGTCCAGGCGGAAGGGTTGCTGCCGAGGATGAGGACCTCTGTTTGTCTGTGTTTAGCTTGAGGCGGCTTGATTCCATCCATTTAGGGATGGCGTGAAGTCCCTTGTGGAGGTTGTTTCTTGCTGTTGTGGGGTCTTTCGTGAGGGATATGATCAGCTGGGTGTCGTCTGCGTAGGATACTATGTTGATGTGGTGGGGTTGTGTGATGCTGGCGAGGGGACCCATGTAAACGTTGAAAAGTGTTGGGCTGAGGGAGGATCCCTGTGGGACGCCACAGATGGTTTTGGAGGATTCGGAGAGGTAGGGGGGAAGGCGGACTCTTTGGGTTCTGCTGGAGAGGAAAGAGGTGATCCAGTCGAGAGCCTTGCCGTGGATCCCGGTGTTGTGGAGACGTGTTCAAAGGGTGTGGTGACAGATGGTGTTGAAAGCTGCGGAGAAGTCCAGGAGGATGAGCGCTGCAGTTTCGCCTTTGTTGAGCATGGTCCTGATGTCATCTGTGGCAGCAATGAGTGCAGTCTCCGTGCTCTGGTTCTTGCGAAATCCGGATTGGGAGGTATGGAGCACTTTGCTGTCTTCCAGGTAGCGGGATAGTTGGCTGTTCACGATTTTTTCAATGACCTTCACTGGGAAGGGGACGAGGGAGATGGGCAGGTAGTTTTTGGGGTCATCTGGATCTGCTTTGGGTTTCTTCAACAGGGTGTTGACGTCGGCGTGTTTCCATCTCTCCGGGAAGGTGGCTGTCTCGAAGGAGCTGTTGATGATAGCGCAGGGGGGGGCAATGATGTTGCTGGCTTTGTTGAATATCTGGTGCGAGCAGGGGTCAGAGGGGGAGCCTGAGTGGATGGAGGCCATGGTGTTGATGGTGTCTTCATTGTTGACGTGGGTCCAAGAGCATAGAGGGTTAGTGTTGTTTGATGTGTTGAGTTCATGGTTGTCTATGGTTGGCTGATGGGTCTGCGGTATGAAGCTGTTGTGGCTGTCTTCGATCTTTCGGCGGAAGTGAGTGGCGAGGGAGTTGCAGAGTTCGTGTGATGGCGAGGGTTCGTGGGAGCAGGTCCTGGGGTTGGAGAGTTCTTTGATGATGCCGAAGAGCTCTTTGTTGTTGTGGGAGTTGGTGTCTATGCAGCTTTTGTAGTAGGTTCTTTTGGTAGTGCGGATCAGCTGGTGATGTTTGCGGATGGCAGTCTTGAGGGCGGTGTGGTTGGATTCGCAGGGTGCAAGGCGCCAGGTCTTCTCCATTCTTCGACATTCCCGTTTGGAGGCCTGCAGGTCGTGGGTTAACCAGCTGGCCATGGGTCTGTGGTGGGTGTCTGAGGATTGTTTGAGTGGTGTGAGGGTGTTGGCGCAGTCTTCTATCCATTAATGCAGGTAGGTGGCGGCTGTGCTGGGGTCCCGGGTCCTGGGAGGAGGTGCCTGGGTGAGGGTGGAGATCAGCTGTTCTGTTGAGATTCGGTTCCAGTAGCGGCGGGGGTTGAGTGGTGAGGTGGTGAGTGACCGGCTTCTGAAAGGAGAAATGGATGCAGCGATGGTCAGTCCAGAGGAGTTCGGTGGTGTGGCTGAAGGAGATGTGGTTGCTGGTTGAGAAGATGGGGTCGAATGTGTGTCCTGCGGTGTGGGTGGGCGACGTGACGAGTTGCTTGAGGCCGAGGTTGGCAAGGTTGTCGATTAGGTTGGTGGTGTTGATATCGTTGTTGTTTTCTAGGTGGAAGTTCAGGTCACCGAGGAAGATGTAGTCCGTTGAGGCGAGGGCTTGGGAGCTGATGGCGTCGGCGATGTCATCGAAGAACTGCGGTCTGGGGCCTGGGGGTCTGTAGACCAGTGTTCCTCTGAGAGTGGTGTTGCCGTTGATGTGGATTTTGAAATGGAGGTGCTCGGCGGAGTTGATGGTGTCGTGGGAGCTGGTGGAGACTCTTATGGTGTTTTTGTGGACTATGGCGAATCCTCCTCCTGGTTTGTTGCTGCGGTCTCTTCTGGTGATCTTGTAGCCTTCTAGTATGGCTATGGCTATGTCTGGTTCAGGGGCCGAATTCATCCAAGTTTCGGTGAGAAATGCGACGTCAGGCGAGGATGTGGTCAGTAGGTCCCAGAGTTCGATTGCGTGCTTGTGGACGGAGCGGGTGATGAGCAAGATGCATCTTAGGTGGTTGTCTGAGGTTTTGAGTTGGAGCTTGGAGGTTAGGTTGCAGGTGAAATTGCAGGCTTTGCAGGAGAAGGGTCCTTTGGTGTGCTTTGGAGAGGACTGGAAGCAGATACAGGAGCGTCCTGGATTGAGGGCATGGAGGTCATTGGCAGTGTAGTGGCGTGTGGGCCAGGGGGACTGGCGCTAGGCGCGGTCTTGGTGCGGATGGGCACAGATGGGCTTGCCTTTGGCGCGCCTTTGGCACGCCAGTGGCGCGTCTGCCATAAGAGGGGAGGTGGGAGGGAGTGGCAGCTGGTAGGAGTGAGGGGATCGGCAAATGGGAAAGCGGGGGGCGGGGCCGCAGGGCTCAGCGGTGGGAAAAAAAGGAAATCCGAGGTAGAGGGAGGGGGGCGGGCCGCGGGGATGCAGCGGCGGGGGTGTAGCGGAAGTAAAGAACGGGGAAAAAAATGAAAAATGGCTCATGAGTGGAGGCAGCAGAGGCAACGGTGTAGGGAGCGACCTGCCTGCCAGAACCAGTGTAGACTAGTGGCCAGAACCCTACTCTACAGCCATTCTACAGCCATTCTCCAAATAACTTAAGGACCTGACATGTAGTAGACCTGGCCAAAACACTCCTACACCCCGCGGGGGCCATAATGTAGATGGACATCAGTCATAGTCCCTTCAACTAGGCAGCATAAATCCAAATGCACACACACACATAAATCAAGGGTCAAAAATATTGTATGTGTACTCACCCCCTTGTGACTGCTGTCCAGCCTTCAAGCGCGCATCCAGGTCTGGGTATGCCACCGCCAGGATCCGTTGCACAAGGGGGGTCAGTGCCCGACGGGCACCGCTTCCCCGTTGGGAGGACTTCCCCAGCTGGGCACCACAGATCTTTCTCTCCCAGCCCCGCAAGTCCTCCCACCTCTTCCTGCAGTGGGTTCTCCGCCGGTTGTAGACCCCCAGGGTCCACACCTCCTTGGCGATGGCATGCCAAAGTCCCCTGTTCTCTCGGCGCTTACCTAAAAGGGATACACAGAAATGTAACACAGAGGTCAGGCACTGGCCAATCATATACAGCTGGCTATACGTCCACTATGGGATGGACAGTACAAACCGACTAACAGCACATATACACGCAGCATGTCAGGAACTCTGGCCCATCCAGTGTCAGAGATGCACACATGTATGCATCCAACACCAACCATTACACACATGCATGGCTCCAATCCTCCTACTCACCTGTACCTCTTGCCGTCCGTAGCGCTTGGCATACAGGGGCAGCACCCCGTCCACAAGCCTCTCCAATTCCTCTTGGGTGAAGGCTGGGGCCCTTCCCCTGCAACACGTGCCACTTCCATGACCAGAGGCAGGACACAGCAGTACACTCAGTGGAGTGCCTGCTTGCACGAGATCAGGGAGTCAAGTGAAGTTGGGATGACGAGTTCGCGTACGCACCGCAGCGGTGTGCACCATCACCGCCGGCGGCGATCATGATATGCTAGGATTCTCCATTGACATCCATGTTAACCAATGAATTTGCGCACTGCAGTAAACACCGTCTTACGCTGTTACGTCAACCGCTAGCGGTATGAGGTCACTTCCACAACAACAGTTCTGGATTACATGGGGCAGACATTTTGGCTAAAACTACGCATTTGTAAAACTCCCATCTGCACAATGAAGGCCCTATTGTTCCCCAAACACCCATAGGCATATGACAATTAACATTACCTCACCTGACCAGCCCTGATCTATCATTGTGGTCAAGTTGCTGTTATGTCTCACACATACTATGCATTAGTGTCGAAGACAATCATGCTAGCAGTGCTGAATGACTAGCAATGTGTGCCGATGATGTATGTGTGTTCCTCACACGTGTTTTCAACTACTCCTAGGTACAGACCCTTGTGGCGAGGAAGGGCCCTATCGGTGTACAGACCACTTGTGGATTTGCGGACCATGGTGGAGCGTCACATCATTATCAATTACAGACTCATTCATGCAACTATTCTTGAAATTGGTGCAGTACTGGATCCTGCACTGACTCCGGCAAATCGTAATCAGCATGACATCCCTACTGAAGTGCAGGTACTCTCTGCACTCAATTTCCTGGCCACGGGCTCATTTCAAGTGACAGTGGGTATGGGTGCAGGTTTTTCACAGCCAATGTTTAGTATTATACTGTCAAGATTCCTGAATGCATTTGTACGACACCTGCAGTCATATGCGAGGTTTCCCAAAAGTGCTGACCTCCCTGCCATCAAGTCGGACTTCTATGCCTTTGCCAACATACCCCATGTGATAGATGCCATCAATGGCACCCACATAGCTATCATCCCCCAAGAGTCAGTGAACAGGTGTACAGAAACAGGAAGAACTTTAATTCCATGAACATTCAGTTGGTGTGTACTGCAGACCAGTACATCACACATGTGAATGCCATGTTCCCGGGTTCAGTCCATGATTCATTTGTGCTGAGGAACAGTAGTGTGCCACACAAGATGGAACAACTACAAGAGGACATAGGGTGGATCATAGGTAGGTGTTTCTGTTACGTATTGCCACCTAGCAGACAGCCAGGCTGTCTGCCTCTGAGGCTTGTCATTTAAAGTTGTGTTGTGCAACTTTGTCTAAGTGATTCTGGCTATCCCTACTTGCGCTGGCTCCTGACACCAGTGAGGAATCCTGGAACAGGTGCAAAGAGGGATTACAATGAAGTCCATGGACATACTAGGAGGGTGATATAGCGCACAATAGGTCTCCTGAAGGCTAGATTGCGTTGTCTACATATCTCAGGTGGTTCCCTGGCCTATGGGCTTGAAAAGGTGTGTAGAATAGTGGTGGCCTGCTGCATGCTGCACAACGTGGCTGTGGGAAATTCTATTCCCCTCTTGGAGGAGGAGGGTGCTATATATCCGGACTAGCTTCCTCAGAGAGGGGATGAGAGTGATGGTGATGATGAGGAAGGGGAAGATGTAAATTCCAGGACCCAACTGATACAACTCTACTTCCAGTAACTATGTGGGACAATTGGAAGAGATTGGTGTCTGTGTGCCTTGTCATCTAGGGGGGTGTTGGGTCAATACTAATTGCCACTGTGACCAGGTCTGCATAGGACAGATTACAATTGAGTCTATTATTTCAACTCATATTTAGGCACAACAATATGTAAGGCCTGTGGTGCTTTTCATGCTACCCAGATACAAATAAAGGAGTTATCAACCAGTTGCATCCATACTTAACTTTTTTCAAACTTAATGATAGGGGATATTGTAACAGGTGAAACTGTGTTTTCTTTGGTCCAGGGATAAAATCGTGCAGATTACAGTGATGGGAGTAGGCTAATGGTGGTTATCCAATATGGCAATATGGTGTCAGCATTGTTGGCAGTATTGGTATTATTTGTAGCACTGTTTGGTGGTTGATTAAGTGGAACACTTCTTAGAGGGGGCCTTGTTCTTGGCAGGTGTTCCTGTGCCATATCTTGCCCTGAGGGTCCATTTGGGCACCTGTTGTTGGCCTGTAGGGGTTGAGATGGATGTCCCCTGTGTGTCCTCAGAGGGTAGTACATGTGAAGTTGCTGCTGATACTCTTGATGTCCAGTCTGTATCCTGTGCTGTAGTGGGGCCTTCCTGTTCTGTGTGGGCCTCAGGCTGTGTTTGGACAAGCTACAGCAGCACACCTGCTATGCTGGCCATTGTGGCATTGTGCAGTTTCCACTGCTCCATGCCCTCTTGGTGGTGTGCTTGCTGCATCCTCTGACTCTGCTCCAGGGTGGATACTATCTGGGCCAATCTGTCCTGAGTATGGTGGTAGGCTCCCAGGACCTCCAAAATCACGTGCTGGGCTGCAGCATCCATCCTGTGGCCTCCCCCCTGGACCACTTGTGACCTCCCACTGGGCCTAGCCGCCTGTGTCCCCTGCACAGGTCTGGTGGTACCACTTGTACTGGGGCCATCGTCTTCCTGCCTGTTGGTAGGGGGTGACTGTGGCCTCTGTACTTGTGTTCCACCAGTCTGTGGCCTGGATACACAGGTGTGTGGATGGTTGCCCTGGGCTGATGTTATTGGCTGGGCGGTAGGGGTGTCAGTGGTATCCTGGGTGGGGCTGCTGGATGGTGACAGTCGAGGACTGTGTGAGGGGCCAGGCTGATTGTCAGTGTCCAGGGTTCAATCCCCAGTGTCCTGTGAGGTGCCTCTGCCTCCCTGTGGGGCACTGCCACTCCTTGTCCTGTCTGTCAGGGTGGCATGGGTGGTGGTGCCTTTTAGGGGAAATGGACATGTCTGTTACATTAGCATGGTTGGATGGGGTGCAGAGGCCTGGGCGGATTTGTGCAGCTTACACAATTTGGGGCCATGCAGGATGCTTTGGTGAGGTTACCATTGCTTTTAGCTTAGGGTGTGGAGGTGCATTGTGGGTGTTATAGACCATTGTGTTTCCTTGCAGGGGTGGGTGGCTGTGCACAGGGAGAGGGATGTGGGCCTGTTAGTGGGTTTGGTGGCATGCAGGGGGAGTGGATTAAGTGCTTGTGGGCTGGGTGGGGTAGTGGTCCTGGTGGGTGTTGGAGGGGTGGGGTGGTGCATGCATTACAGGTGTGACGGATATGGGGTCATTGTAGATGACTTACCCGAGTCCATTGCTCCAGTGAGTCCAGTAATGCCCTCAGGGTGCAGGATGGCCAGTACTTTTTCCTCCCAGTCAGTGTAATCGGGTGGTATTTGTGGAGGTCCTCCCCCAGTCTTCTGGACTGCAATGTGGTGCCTAGATGCCATGGCCCTGACCTTCCCCCGCAGGTCGTTCCATCTCTTACGGCTGTCGTCCCTGGTGCGTGGATGGTGTCCCACTGCATTGACCCTGTTGACTATTGTCTGCCATAGTTCCATCTTCCTGGAGATGGGTGTGTGCTGCACCTGTGACCCGAATAGTTGTGGCTCGACCTTCAGGATCTCATCCACCATGGTCCTTAGCTCCCTTTCTGTGAAGTGTGGGTGGTTGGGGGGTGCCATGGTGAGTGCTGTGAATGGTGTCATGTGTGGATCTAGGTGAGGGTGCTCTTGTGTGGTTGGGTGTAAGTATTGTGGATTGTGGCGTGCGGTGTCTGTTTCTGGTGTTCTCTGTCTTAGTTGGCCTACTTTCATTGCAAAGGACTGTGGGGTGTGTCTGTGAGTGTTGTATAGTGTAGTGGATGTGTGTCAGGTGTGTGGGTTTCTAGCTTATCCAATGTGTGCGCTTCTTACTGTTGGGTCCAGTTGCCGCCCGTGACGGTCTGCACTGCCAATGGTTGTTCGGCTTCCAATGACCGCCGCAGTCATTTGTGCATCATTATTTGGAGGGCGGGGTGTTGGTGTGCTCGGGGATGATGGGCTGGGAGGTCCAGCATTTCCGCCGACAAGGTCCTGGTGGTGACTGGTGGAAAGGTGATATTTGTCGGATTCAGATTTTTGACTCATTATATGTCGGGTTTCTGTTCACCGCCAATGGTGGTCTTCTGTCTGCCATCGCCACGGCGGTCGACAGTGTTTACCGCCAGGTTTATAATGAGGGCCAATGTGTCTAGGTGTTGAAGGCTGGCTCCATGCTCTTGTGGCGGCAATACGAGATAAATTATCATGTACAGTCTTGAGCAGAGCCAAAGTATGAAATGTCGTGGAAAGGAACTAACAACAATAGAAAATAAAACATCCTTGTTAGAAGCAAGCTATGCTAAAATAAAATAAAATAAATAAATGAAATAACAGGGTAAAAGGGCACGGGCCGCAGGCTTAAGCTAAAAAAAATGTGCCTAAGCAAGGTGCTGAAAATAAACCCACAACAATGGTAAGGTTTTTTAAGCAAAAGTGTTTTAATCCCAGATTCACATCACAGGCAGAAGAATTGTGTCATCGATGTGTGACATGTCAACAGATCAATATAACTGAACAAACACAGATTACACTGAGTCATGTAGGGAGATCAGGTGGTCCTTTTAACCGGATGCAGCTGGACTGCATTAAAATGTCTGTTTGCTACGGGATGAGAGATGTCCTACTCAGAGTGTGCATTTTCTCAAGATGGGTGGAAGCCTACCCAACAAGGAGAAATGATTGTCTCACTGTGGCAAAGTTACTATTGAGGGAGCTAGTACCTAGGTATGGTATACCAGTTTCTCTGGAATCAGATCAAGGTGCTCACTTTAATAGTGAGATTATAAAAGTGTTGTGTGCAGCGTTGGATGTTGAACAGACGTTACATTGCATTTACCGACCTGAAGTGTCAGGCATAGTTGAACAAGTCAATGGTACCATTAAATTAAGATTGCCAAAAGTTTGTGCATCCACGTCACTAAAATGGCCTGATGCTTTACTCTTAGTGTTGATGAGTCTGTGAACTACACCTGACGTAAAAACTGGTTTATTGCCACATTAAATATTTAGGGGCAGAGCAGTGCAATTACGGTCTCTTCCTACAAATGCACTTGTAAACATAACAGATGACATGGGACTTGATTACTGCAAATAATTTGGCTGATGTGGTGTGTTCTTTCTTTTGACGCTGTCACTACAAATCCACATCAAGAGCAGTGTCACAATCTCAGTCCAGCAGTCTAGGTTTTAATCAAAAAGCACATGAAAAAGTTCTGTCTAGAACAACAGTGGAAGGCCTCTTCCAAGTTATTCTGATCAGAATGACAGCTGTTAAATGTTCTGGAGTACTAAAGTGGGTGATTGCAGCACATACCCAGAGAACAAGAGATTCTTATGAAGAAATACTGTTCTATGAACCAGAACCAAGACCACTGGTGAATGTACTACCGCAAGCCATAGAAACTCAGATTCAGAGAAGAAATGTTTGTGATCACAGCTAGCAAGAAGAAAAGGCTGAAAAACCAGGGACAGATGAGGAGGTCCAATTGTCAGATGTCTTACAAAGTGACATTGGAGCTCTTGACATAGGAGAAGAAGAAACAAGAAGTGAAGTTGAAGTGACAGTTGGGTTTCCCACAGAACAGTGAAAATGATTCAGAAGAAGGTATTAAAGACAAGAAATAATACTCATGAAAAGGAATGGCCAAAGGCGTACAGTTGAAAGAAGCTGAAGTCAAGTGTGTCAATTTAATCCATACCAACGACAATCAAAGAAGAAGCTGAAATCAAGTGTACAAGTGATACAGAACAATAACAACAAACACTCAGAAGATCTGAAAGGGATAGAGTGCCATGTCAAAGATATACAGCAGCTGAATGGCCATTTTATGTGAGTCAAGTTTTGAATATTCCAAATTTATATCTGCTTGACTGGAATAAAGAATTACCTGAACCTACTCGAGAGTAAAAGAAAAGAAGATTGGCTAAAGAAAATATTGAGACTCAAAGAATGAAAATTATTCAAATGTTTATTTGAACTGTGAAATTAATAGGGGACTAATAAACATTTAGAAAAAGAAGATAACAAGATTACCTAGGTCCGAGGAAGCAGTAGAAGAGTAGGGATAACATTTTAGAAGAACATGGAGAAGGGTTAAGGAACACTATACGAAGATTACTGTAATTAAAGCCTGGAGAAAACTAACGTGAAGAAGAAATTAATCAGAGTTCAACTTATATAGGAAGAAAGCCATTAACTTTGCTGAAACACACATTTGATGGTAGTAGATCTGATAACAGAAAGACATGTGTACCTTAAATAGAAACAAATGCAAACTTTTTATAGGGATTGTATTTACACTTATAGTTTTAGTAGAAGTAGCAATGTAATTAGGTGTGTTTTTTATGCCAGAGACAGAGAAATATGTACCAGAATTTATTAATGCAACATCTAGACCAAAGACTAATGAAGATGAGTGAAAGGCATTATTTGTAGATTACATGAATGAAGATTACTCAACAAATGTTTATTCCAGACTAATACAAGAATACACTGGGCCATTAATGTAAATAATTGCTAAGCTTGTGCACACATGCCATCTTCCGCTGATGAACAGGTATCCTATCACCATATTCCACTTTCCTATGCTATCCTATGTAGTATAGTCCTTAGTTTAGTATATAGGCAAAGACCTTTTTAAGACTATTATTAAAATGTTGACATAGGGCCTGATTCTAACTTTGGAGGACGGTGTTAAACCGTCCCAAAAGTGGCGGATATACCACCTACCGTATTACGAGTTCCATAGGATATAATGGACTCGTAATACGGTAGGTG
The DNA here is from genome assembly GCF_031143425.1 of Pleurodeles waltl. Taxonomy (NCBI): domain Eukaryota; kingdom Metazoa; phylum Chordata; class Amphibia; order Caudata; family Salamandridae; genus Pleurodeles; species Pleurodeles waltl. The sequence goes on from NC_090437.1 coordinate 322,522,998, forward strand.
GTATATCCGCCACTTTTGGGACGGTTTAACACCGTCCTCCAAAGTTAGAATCAGGCCCATAGTTCTTTCAAACATTTCTCTAGTGAAGAGTATAAACTTGCATACTAAAGCTAGAGAAATTGAGACTGGATGCCATTACTTTGGACCATTTCTACGCATTAATACTATTAAGGCTCATGAAAATAACCTGACACGCTTAATTAATCCACTAGAAAAACCTTTTTTCTTAATGTTAGAAGAGAGAAATGAACACTTTACAAAAAAGTGCGTACAAGAAGGAAAATGTTGAAAAGGATGGACAGAAGGATGGAGAAAAGAAAAATATGTGTTTAAAAAAGAAAATGTCTGTTCCTAGATTACAAATTAGACAAGAGACACAAGGGTAAAGTATGTGTATTTAAAAGAAGGATCAGTGGGAGAAAGCCATCAGTTGGGAATAGTAACTGTGATCATGGTTTTGAATTATCTAGTGGAGCATGGTAGATTTTACATCAGGATGATCCAATCATACTTGGAGTTTATTTTATCTGTGGAAAGAATGCTCATTTCAGAAAACTCTCTGTTGATTGGGAGGGCCTAGTGTAAATGAGGGAACACAATTAGTGGAAGATACATTTAGAACAATTATACCTGCTGTGGGAGTAGTACTGAATTATGAGAAAATCAGAAAGCTTTCAACAGTAGTAGATAGACTAGCAGCTAGTACTTCAGGAGCTTTATTAGTGGGGAACAGAATTCATAGCTATTAGATCTATGGTATTACAAAATCACTATGCTGTAGATATATTCTTAGCAGAAAAGGGTGGAGTCTGCAAGGTGCTGAAGATAGAAACCTTTGTATGTGTATATCTAATAAGAGCAAGGAGATAGTACATTATGCAAAGAATATTTCTGATCTGAAGCTTGATCTAGAACCTTTAGAAACCACTAGCATAGTACAAAGCTTTACTAGAGGGATTTCTACCACAGGCAATTGGTTGAAGTCAGTGTGAGGGGGAATTCTCAAAACTATTTTAGCTCCTGTATTAATAACAGTGGCTTGCTTCCTTTCTACATTAGCAGTTTACAAGACAATAAAAATGCTCTTAATAAAGAAGTGAACTAGAGGAATGAAAAAAGGGAGGAAATATTTGGAATTAAATGAATGTGTAAATGAAGAATGTAAAAGATTGAAAGAAAGGGAAAACTTAAAGAGAAAAGGAAAAAATTCTAAGGGGGATGAAAGTGAACTTTGAGATACGATTGTGTTTGATATTTTGCGATGGTTCCAAACCATCAGATAGGGAAAGTTGCTAGACATTTTAATAATAAAAAATGCTTTAATATATTAATTTGTGTGAGTGAATTAATGCCCTAACTAAATGCTGAACATTAAACTGGAATTTTCCTTTCTAAACCTGCACGACATGCACTTGACAGAAAATGCTAATATTGAAAAATTGCTAACTGCTATAACTCAGTTGAAATGGTTTATTTTGACCCCAGTCAAGACCATTGATTGGATGGAAGAAGAACTTTTGCTGTACAATTGTTAATTTTTGCAAGAATGTATAAAAGTGTCCCAAGAAAGGAGATAGAAAACTCTAACTGGCATTCTTCCAACCACTGCAGCTGGTACTCAGTCCAGACTTTAGCTTTGCCATTCGCATTCTTTCTTAGAGACAATCGACAGCCTTAGTAGCTTGACAGAATCTCAGACGTTTGTCCCTTTTGCTATTTTATATTTTCTTCTGCAATAACTCTCTGACTCATTGCTGTGTTTTATAGAACCTGTACAAGAGAGAACTCTTTATGTGTTATTCAGCTAAATGCAATTTCCTTACTTAGAGAATTGAATTAGGGATCATATCTTCATAGGACTTGCTTTACGCTATGTTCTGTGATTTGTACTGATATGAAAATAAAAGAGATTTTATGAACTAATGACAATAAAACATTTTAAACTAGAACTAAGCTCTCATTATTGACTCAACTTAACTGAACGTTCAAAAGTGCAGCTTCTTCCCTTCTCAATTGTGTTCAAGGTTTATCACCTAGGGGTCCAGTGAATGGTGGAGATTGTTGATTGATAATTGTTATAGGTCTCCTCTCTCCCACCTCCATCAGTATTTCACTGGTGACAATTTAAAAACTTGTAGAACCTGGTGCTGTTCATGGGCAGCATAATCCTGAAGGTTATCGCCAATTCACACAATGGGCAATTGTATCATATATCACTGTACTATGCTCCAAACAAGCTCCATACGCTTGTTAAACAAGGATTGGAGCATGATGTAAGCCTACCGTGTGGGTGCCATCTTGAGAATATTTTCCCAATTCAACCTCTGTCAAACAGTTATCGTTTGTCATTTAAATAAGTATTATTTTGCTCTTCTTGCTTGATGAAATACACATCTTACGCAAAGGTTACTTTATAGGCTTACAACACTGATTGCCGTTTCTGTGAATTTAAAGTAAGCCTTGGATTTCATACTTGAATGTACTTTGGACAAGTGACTACTTTAGCCAGTGCTTAATTATAGCCGGTGGTTGCAGGAGGGGCCCATTAGCACTCATTTTTGAGGAACAGCGCTTATTTTCTATCATCAGACTATCACCAAGAGCACAGAAAGAGGAAGAGAAAAACAGAACAGTGTCTTGTGTGTTTGGGGCCACGCAGTGCTTCTTAAATAATGGAGACACACAGACTCAGTAATATTTAGTTCAGGCCCGGGTCTGGCTACTTTTATTTCCTTTGACTGTGACGTCATGGATGTAACCATGTTGGCCCTGTGTGCTGGGTTCACTTTACAAATACCCCTCCATGACAGGGCGATATGCTTTGATACATCTCCAAACGTAACATTCCTCCTTTGCCCAGATGTCACAAAACACCATAGCATAAACACTTGAATAACAATTGAGCAATGCACAATGAGAGAATGAGGGAATGGCATATGGCACTTCAAAATCAAACAAGCACTGTGAGGTGAGTGAAAAATGGTAGAGAGAGGGAAAAAACAAATGGAGAAGAGTGAACAAGAGAGAGAGAGAAATATGTTGGTTCATTGGTCGTGGCCTGAGGTGATATTTCTCAGTCTTTTGCCACCTGGGAGTTTCAACTCCAGTTCCACAATTTTCTTATGGCCAGCAAACCTCAGGATCAGATTGCAAATTGAAACTGTCCTTCCTCGCTCTCTTGCTGGACTTGGACAGGGTCACTGGGAATGGATGTTAATCATTCTCTTGAGAGGGTGTCAGTGGAGGGGAAGAGACATCTCTCCTTTTACATCCGTCCAATAAGTAATCCTCATCAGGTGGTAACACACCCCAATTATGAGTCGATGGGTGATCAGTCAGACTGGAAGTTGGTTGTTGGTAGAGCTTGAAAAAGAGCACATTTCTCCTAACAGTCTTGTCGTGCTTCTAAGCCATTACACTAGGTTCATTTACAGAGGTTACTCTCCATGGATCAACCTCAAAAGGAAGTAGGAATTTGCTCTTAATATCACCAACGTAAATGATGCCCCTCTTGACACCCCTTGTTCAAGAGACACCGTCCTTCTGGACCTGGCGATGACGTAATGCTTCATCCTTCAAAGCTGAGTGTTCTTCCAAATGAGGAATGGTATAATTAATGGCCCGATTCATGCAGAGAGCGCAGATTCCCTCAGGAAAGTATAGAGGCCACATTCCATGTTCTGTACATTTGCCAGGGCAATTCTGAGGATCTTGTTTATAGTTCACATGAAACTTTCAGCCTTGCCATTGGCTTGTGGTCAATGTGGTGTATTCGTCTTTGACTTATACCACCAAACTGTAAGTACTCAGTGAACTCATCACTGGAAAACTAGGGACCATTGTCTGTATGAAGTTCACTCAACAAACAATAGGTGGCCATGACCATTTCCAAATGGGAATCGTTTGGCTGGCTGTTGTTGACTCAATGATTTCAACCTAAGGATACTTAGAAAAATCGCCTATAATGACCAGCATACGCCTCCCATCAGGTAGACTTCTGAAGCCAACACTGGCTCTGTTACATGGGATGGGTGGTATGGTTTCAGTGATGATGGGTGCCAATGACTACGTGGGTCTGGAAGCTTGACACAGTGGGCATTGTTGGACAGTGCACTCCACAAGATCACCCAGATTCGGGAACCATACCTTGCATCATAGTCTGGATTTGGTTCTGACGATCCCCTGCTGAGTTGTGTGAGCCAGGTCAACTACTTGTTGTTGCAAGGTTCAGTTAAAAAGGGAGTGTATTTAAGACATCACGGGCCATAATATTAAATAAAGCTCCTGTGTCAATGAACAACGGCAATTGATGTCCTGCCAGGAGAACGTTGCACTTGGGAATGCACCTCCGTGGATGTCTGCCAGGTTGCAGTGCATGGGTGACATGAACAGCTCCCTCTGGGTCATCATCATAATCTATGTCCTCTTCATCTGGTATGGTGGGAGACTGCATCACATTGATTGCATTGGGGTTCTGCCCTTTTTTGGTTGTGGAACAAAGGCATACTTTGACAGCGTGATTAGGTTTCTTGCATGGTGAGCACCGTTTTCTGTGAGCAGGGCAGGGTCCTTGGTGTGGATTTGACCCTCCACATCCGTAATATGTCTTGGGAGCTGAGCTGGATTTAAGATGGGGTTTCTTTTTATCTGTACTCACTGCATTGATCAGCTCTGGTGTGGTAGAGCAGCTTCCATGTGTGTAGCGCGCATTTTAGTGAGCTCCTTGGAGTGACCCATCATCAGTATTTCAGCTGTGGACATCCCTGGAACTTAGAGAATGTTCTCTCTGAGCTTGACAGAAGAGCAGCCCTGTATGAATTGGCACAAATGTCATCATTGGCATCCAGCACAGTACAGGTACTGGCCAAGTCTTTAAGACGAGCATAGAAAGTGCCCGCTGATTCTTCAGGTTAGCTGACAGGCCTGGTGCAACAAGAACCTCTCATAGACAAGATTTCAGAGGGGCTCGAAGTGAACAGTCAAAGCCTTTTTTAATGTAGCGTAAGTGTATGGCGGACCATTCTCAGTAACAGACTTCCCCAGTTTGTGTTTCTTCTTTTTTTTATGTAACAGGATGGGGCACTGCTGCTCATTTTCGTGGCCCACCACTGCAAAATATGTCTCCAGCCACTCAACCCAGTTCTTCCATTTCACCGCTGGAGTGGGTGGGGACCCATCCACCAGAAACGGTTCCAGAGCAGGTGCAGAGGTAGTGAGGATGGCCGCAGCAGGCTGGTGTAGACTATGCTGGGGTCAAACCACGGATCTTAAGTGAAGAATGCCTCAACTGCCGATGGCACAGTTGGGGAGAGGCAGTTGTAGGAGGGCGGGAGATAGCACCAAGACATGCAGTGGTGCAGTCCTAGAGGGTGATGCATAAGTGCCAGGAGCGCTTGACCTTGGACAGCCGATGACCAGTAGAGAGGGACAGGGACCAGTGTCCTATATGCTGAGCAGGCATGCCTGAGCTGAGTACATAATAGGGGCGCGATAGGTGCAGACAGGAGGTGGCAGGTATGCCTCGCATCACTCAGCAGGCAGCCAGGGGCAAAACAGAGCTGCAGTAAAAGTTCAGGTACTCTTGCCAGGCATCTTTCCCACAAATTCCAGAGCCTCTCCCTTCAGTTTTGCTCCTGAGATATGAATTGCTGGCGAGGAGGACAGCCAAGTGGGCATTCTGCAGGCAAGATGCCAAGAGAGTGAGACAGAACATACCTCTCAACTCTCTGCTTCACCTGGAATGTGCCCATGCACACCAAAGTGCAGCGCATGGTGGGAACAGGAGCAGGCCAGCCCTGGTCAGCCCAAATTAAAACTACCCAGCCTTTGTATTTGGCATCCCAGATATTCTTAGTTCCGGCCACGGACTTCTGATCAAAACTTTGGGCAACACATTTGCAGGATTCTCTTTAAACAGCGTTTTAATTTCCTTCTTAGTTCCAAAAGTATTGTGTGGTTGTACCTTTTACAGTGACAGGCATACTGTTTAATCAGTCGGAGGAGGCAGCTGCACTAGAAAATGATAGCACATATATCTGCAATGTAATTTTGATGCCTCATATTTGGCAAAGGTGACAGGCACGTCGTAGAAAACGACATTTTCAGTAATTGCCATTTCATACAACTGTTGGAAGAATTATTGACTGGTTTTTTTTTCTGTGGTGACAGACGCGCCATATTTTGATATATAGAATTAGTTTTTCTCCTGCAGCTCTAATGCGTAACTTTCAATTTTGTAGTTTTCAACCGAGGGTCATGTAAGAGGTGAAGGGCAACATGCAAAGTGTAACTCCCTTTCCTTTTTTGGCTCATCCTGGTGATCCTCTCTTAAGGTGGTCATAATGGAAAAATGTATTCCATAATTATGCTAGTGCCTGTGGGGGAATACTTTGCACCAGGAGAAAACGGTCTCTTCTGTTACACACTTTAGAGGGACAACGGTCAGCAAGTTTTTGAAAATGTATCCAAGGTCAGCCAAGAGGAAGGGATTAATCTCAACAAATATAAGATTTTTATTAAGAAGCTGGACTTACACTATCTCTGTTGGATTAGTACAATTCATGCAAGATAACATTTTGGGAGCAGGGTACAAGAAAACAGTAAGACAGTGGATGAGTTGGTTACAACCTTGTGACAAAGGACAGTGCCTTGTAAAACTAGGGCAATCTCGAAAGAGTGGGTTGGAAATCAATCTTTAGTTAGTTGCAATAGTGATAAAATCCGAGAAGAACTCTGATTAAAAGATGATCCACCCCTGGTAGATTTATTTTCCCTGCAAAAACAGTGGCACATAAGTTGGTTTGTGAGGATGATCTAAAAAGGGAAAATAGTATAAAGTATTAGAGGTTTGTTTAAATAAACTTAAAGGTCAATGCTATTGATGTGGTCAGAGTGCAATTAGAGCCATGTGCAGCCGATGCAGTTGTAAGGACCATTTTGCTAGATATTCTTGCAGCTCATATAGGAATGTAAAAAGTGGGTAGGTAACCAAGCTGCATAAAGAGGTGCTTCTACAAGTGGGGAACAAACGGAATGGTAATTCAATGAGAGAGTGAAAGTAAATATTCCTATTATATTAAAGTTTCATTTGTGCTTAAAACTGAGAATAGTGGGTCAAGAATTGTTCATTTTCCAATTTTTTTATAAAGTCCCTCAACATCATTTGGGTATCAGTCCTTCTGAATACAGGAGGCAAAAACGGATATGACTGGTTACTTTTGGAGTGAATGTGAGTGCAGAGGGAGGATAATTCCTGGAAAGGTGTATGCGGCTATGAAGAGGGACTGTATGTTGAGTTGGTCCAATCAAAAGAAATTAGGGATTTACCTTGATGCTAATGCTATTCCAGAGGTTTGTGTATGTCAGGTGTCAGAAGAGAATGATAACTTTGAGAAAATGTGTTTGGAGTTATTTATAAATAGACTAGGATCAAGGCAACTGGAAATATGCAGTTGTGCGGCAGCAGTGATTTTCGGTTATTTATAAAGTTGCTGCATTTCCATCATCTCCCTAGGTCAAATGGTTCAAAAGTTAGTAAAATTGCAGCAGCACATGTTGCCATGCAGTTGAAGACCCCTTGCAATCCTGGACTGGTTACCTTTCTGTTGCTTATTGCTATGTTTGGATGCTACACTGGTACTTATAAGGTGCAATCAATGCCCATACAGTGTTGCCGAATTTAAAAATGATTTAATTAAGAAGTGATGTTATTACAAAATGTGCCACATTATGTCACATAATTTGACTTTTTTTGCTGCATAATAGACTCAACCGTGCTACATAATTTGACCCTCTCCTGCTGCATAATTCTAGTGACCTTATAGGAGGTGTTACAAGTTATGCATAACATAAAACCTCAAGAGGTATTGTTCCCATGGTGTCTAAAGTCCTCAAAATCCCTCTGAATGTGCAGGATGATGCAAGAAAGGCTGGAAAGTCTACAGTTGGCTGGTGTTATAGCTCCAGTAGAGGGTACAGAATAAGTTTCCACTTGGGTAGTGGCGAGGAAAGTAAGTGGGCTATTAGGATTTGAATTGATACTAGAGGTTTAAACAAAGTGATTGTAGTCCATAAATCCCTTCTTCCCAAGATTGTGGAAATTATATCAACACTGCCAGGGGCAAGTTCTTTTCTACATAGACATTTGATCAATTTAGCTCATGTGGGTCATTTAGGGATTTCACAGGCCATAACAAGGGTCAAATAGGATTTTGGGTAGCCTGATTATAATTTGGAGTTTGAGAGAAGAAAACAATTGTGCAATGAGTATTCAGATAGTGATAGGGTATGTAACTCCAGTGTCGCTCCTTTGGTTGATAGGACATTACCCCATGAATCAGGGGAAACAATTGCAATCAACATTGTGTAGCCTTTGAAAGGGAAACAATTTTCTCCATATTTAATTGAAGCGACAGACCTCTTTTTGCTGCGTGACAATGGAGTTCAATTTTATTCTCAGAATATAAAATATCTTCATAGGGACTGATCTCTTTAATATTCTCAAACCAATGGGATAGTGGAGTTAAATAAAACCATAAAGGAAAGCATTCAATAAACTTGAGCCAAAGGGCTTGACTTGAAAAAAGAAATGAACAATCGGAAGCTAGCCTACCGATCAACTCGCACTCCACCACTGGTCAGTCTTCCATGAAATCATTATGATGTATAAAACTTAATTATTTTTTAGTACCTGGTTGGACGATTAAGAACAATGCGAAAGTGGAGGTATGAGATGGAGATAGTTGGAGAGAATGCAAAATGAAATTGGTTAGTCAATGAAAATCAGTCATGAGGCAAACAATTCAGTTAAAGAGTGTGAGGTGAATGTAAGTGACAGGGTCAAAGTCCATGCTCTTGTAGGTGCCAAGTAGTCCAAATACTCTTTTGAGAACAATTGTTTGTCTTGAATACAGAAACTGGCAACCGGAATATACTTAAGTGCAGTAAGATAAGACAGTTTGTTTGATAATCCATTGTTTTTCTGAGCATTCTCTATCATTGCAGGTGAATTTGCAGGTAGTGCATGAACTACATTTTAAGTGCTTGTAATGGGTAGGAACTGTCAATCTCTGACTGTTAATAGCAATCCCAAATAGTTTGCAGACATCAATTTCAATTTATTTGTAGGCCCAAGCCAGCCTCCCTGTGATGCTGTTATAATGCTTGGAACAAAGATCAGCTTACTCATGCTGACATTATCTGCATTCAACAAGTGCCAATACCTACATAATCTTGTTGGTTTTGAGACCAAACGGTCATGGAAGTCTCTGCTTTTATTTGTGGCTCTATAGGGGGCAAAAGCGTATCACTGTCTGTAAATTATGTTAATGCAGTGTTTTTTTCCAGTGTTTCCAGAACCCCTGTCTGATTAGTTTTGGTCATGGCCCATGTTAACGGAGGAAACAAGTCTTTTGAAAACAATTTCTAGGGACACTGAGAAATTGTCACCCATTAGGTTGCTTTGGCAGCTAAGTAACCAGTTCATATATGCTCAACTCCTGGTTCTCCAGCAATGTTCTGTACTAGCAAAATGTATAGCCGGGCTACACCTACACCTTGCATATAGACATCATGTAGTGGTGTGGCTCTCCATGCACACCGTCCTTGGATGAAAGGACCAGTGACATGGGCTGGCACATGGAACGTGAGAAAGAGGTATTTGAAAGTGTGGGTTCCCCTTTAAAGTTTGGTAAGCTGTGGGAAGGATAGTGTCATCACTTAGGCCTTTCCTGTTTTAAGCCTTAGCTACCACGGATGTTGATTTTTGTGTTGTTTAGATATGGTTTGTAATGCAGAGAATAGGAATAGAAGAAAATATTATCTGACCCACATACAAAAGGAAACTGAATGCATGTGGTTGATCCACAGAAGGACTGCATAAGAACAAAAATGGGCACTGTTTTGGGGTTTGATACCATTTAAACTTTTAAAAAAAGATGCTAAAAGATTGTAAAGATTTTAGAAGGTGGATATGGGCATGATACATGTTAAGTGCTCAATGTACTTTTGGGAACCATCTCCACAGTACGTTTGCAAAATATATGTGTGATTTTGTCTTTCTATAGCCTCTTCCATTTCAGGTTAAAATGCTGGCAAAGTTAATCAAAGCACAGGTCACACAAAATGCAAAGGCGAGACACCTAAGGATGTGATATATTTCCTTTGGAATACCACATGTCTCTTACCTAATTCTCTGTGAAATTCCTCTTTATTATGGATGTGGTTTATCAAGGAAGCAAATTTACACTCAAGCAATGAACCGTGTCAAACCTGCTGTCCTGGTCATGAGCGGAGTGTGGTACCGCACACAACATCTACACCTTTTCTTTCTTTACCACAGGGGTAATCTTCTTCAGACTCCATCTACCTAAAATCGAACTTTAGAACAGTGTTTGCCATCTAAATGGTGGTTTATGGTTGAGGTGTCTGGAGAGAAAGAGGTGATGTAACTCTTCCTGCCTGTTTAAAAACTGCTTTTTCAACAAACAAATTGAAACATTCTTACAAAATATACGTTTTGCAAGAAGAGCTTTTCTGCTTGATGAAAAAATTTAGTTAGATATGTTTAACCTTTCGCATACCATTTTTGTGTTTTTCTATGTAGCCTTAAGAAAGCTCAGGGACATTTACTGCCCAAACGAAACATGGGCTCGCTTGCTTTCTACTTTGAATTAATGTTATGTTGGTGCAAAAAATAGAAAGCAGTAAAAAAACAATCACTTATCCAAATCTTGAATTAGTCTTTAAATATGCTTTTCGCATGTGTAAAAGGGTGCTACTGGTTCTTACACGACCTATGTCAATTTTATTTGGGGCAAGTACCTAACATACTGACTTTAGTCAGATCATAAAATGTAAACTTACACGTTGGAGTTCATGTGCATGAAAGCAGTAGGGTCAAACGCACACTAACCATCACTAATACTGAGGCTGCAGCCATCTTTCTACCACCTCCTCTTCTATTCCTGGGATTTCTATCCGACTTCTCCACAAATGCATCACTACACAAAGTGGCTTGGTGACAGAGCCCACATCTCAAACCTGACCATAGTTTCTGGTAGTTGGACACCTGCCTGCCTGTTCAGTGCAAGGGGATTAAGTGTGCTGTCATGGCTTTATAGCCTGTTCCTTGATGATATTTTCATTTGTCCATGCTCAAGAGGATCATTTGCAATAGGAAGCATCTGGCACTTTCCCCACTGCAGCGACAATTTGTTTGCACACGCTAGGAACACCACTTTCAGCAGAAAAACTGGGAGGTGCTACATCTCAGAATGGATCCCTACTTGCCACTAGGTCCCAAAAACTTTTCTGTCAAGAAAGGCTCCTGTCTTAGAGCTAATAACAGCCTTACACCCTGATTAGTAATGAGCAGACCATGTTGCATGTGCTATTTATAACATTGAAAAGATGCATTATAAGAGGTCTTGTGCAATACCATTTCACTGCTAGCAAGTTTGTAGTACACATTGAGGTATGGGTAGCCTTAGGCGCTGTAATATGGTCTTGAGAATTCTAGTGGTGACAAAGAAGGAGAGAGTTGCAAAGTGACCCTGTGTTAGCTACTTTTATTGGAGCCACTGTTCTCCTTAATGCAGACTCCTTGATGGTGCACTTTATATCACAGATGCGAGATAACCTCTCGGTAACAAGCTTCCCACAGCAGATAGTTTTAGTTTACTCAGAGCAAGTATAAAAATCATGTCTCACATATCTTGCATGAAGAAATTCCACGTTTTAGATGGGCGATTAGGGCATGTGTGTGTATGCATGTATGAGGCACTTGCATAGCACAAACATCCAAAAAAGCAACTGTTCAGTATAGTGCAAGAGTACAGTGAGTAGATGAATTTTGCAAATGTTTTTGCGGACCTGTTGATGATGGTGGAGCTACTTGCTGACTTTTGCAGTTGGGGGTTTGGCTTTTATCACCAATAACACATGAATAATTGTTTTCTGTGCTACTGACTTTGGAATCTCATCTGGAAGTATGCCTGGTGCTGGTATTACCAGCATTTATTTGTTCATCCACCGGCCCTGATGCGTGAGTTTGACTGTTATCAAAAATGTCCAAACAGCTTCCCAGTTTTTCAGTATGTTCTACACCTTCATTCATTGTCAAAACAAATTTGGTGGCTGACACTGGAGCAATCCTTTTTTTTTCATCAATGGATTGGGAGTCTCGTTGACCTAAGTGGAAATGGTGCCATTATACAGTTGCTTCAGATTCAGTGGAATGATCATTTCCTGTCAGACCAGAAAACCTAATCACTTCTTCCGGTAGTTATGGTATACGGTCTGGGCATCATTCCCTATGTCTGCTGCTAGCCAATGTGCTGCTCAAAGCTGAAGACTGCACAGCACCGTGTGCAATTTGGGCACCTCCATTGTATGCATAATGTTCTACAGCTTTGCCAACAGTAAACCTGCCAACTAGAACATCTTGGTCTTTCTCTGAAATGTTTGGCTGAGGAGGCCATGTTAACTGCTCATACCTCGTTGATGCACTTAAAATAGTCTGTACTCCTTCACATTTACCTGCTCAGAAAATCTAGAAACTTTGTCTTCGGTCCTCATTGGCGTTTCATTCAGGCATCTCTTAAGTCTTGTCTCCTCTCACAGCTCTTGCTTACCTATTTATAAAATATTGTGTGGTTTTAGTTGGTGTTTTCGGTCTGTCTTTCTGAAATAGGGTTTTCTCAAACAATCGCCCATTGCTTCGGGGGGTATTTGAGGTGTTACCTCCATAATATATGTAGTTTGTAGTAAATAGTTAGGTTCAGGTGAGCTCAGTCGGGTATGGTGCGATGTCCGTCGGGTTTCACCAGGGATTTGTTCGACAACGATACACACTCTCTCTCTGTTCTGAAGGTCTTTAAATGTTGGTTGATTTGCAAAATGTGCACTCTTCTCCTTTTTCACAACACCTTCAGGCCCCTTCAAGCCCTGCTAGTCTTATGATTGTATTTGAACACAACATGACTGTGTAATTGTTGGAAAATTTGAAGCTCGCACCCTCCAAGTCTTACTGACTCAGCTGGTACCTCTGCGCACAACCTATTCTGTTTATCTAGCAGATACGTATTTTATTCAATTGGTGTTTTAAATGTGTCTCCCTTGAGTTATGTCCTTTCACCGAACTATGGCTTGTAAATCTGCGCTTCAATTTACTGAGCTTTTGCATCGCCCTTGGGTTGCACAAAGTGATGCAGGGCAACACAAAGGATGTTTGGACTTTGCGAAGCCATACAAGACCTGATTTGCATGGTCATACGTGGCTCTGCAGGAAATGTAACAACCCAGTGGCTTGTGCAGCATTATGTTACATTCTGCAGCACACATAGAAAGAGGAATATGTCATTAAGGATTGTTTTTGTGCAGGAAAATGGCCCTTCCTGCACAAAAACAATCCTGGCCATAATGCAGGCACCTTTGCACTGTTGTTCAAGGGTGCCTGTGTTGGCACTAGGCAGCACAAACTTTGGCAGTACAAGGAGAGAGCAGAAATGCTCTACATCTTTGTAAACATGGAACATTTCTGCTCTATCCCTTTCACACAACACAACTTTACTTGCTGCTGGGCGTTGCATAAAAGAGTAGTAAAACTGACCCTGGTATTTTTGTAGTTCTTTCCAAAACGATTCTCTCTGTGGCTCTGTCTTTTCACACAATTATGGCCTTGTCTTTCATTGCAATCTCAGATGAGGGTTGGTGTTATGCTGTAGCATCTGATCATTCTCTACTACAAGATAATATCAAGTAATATTCCTACTAATAAGTTATGCACACAGAATTTTAAGTGCCATTTTATCTCTTGTGTAAGTTGTCTTAATGGTGGTAAGATACTGTTTTACAGGTGTGTGCAACTTAAATAACTCAATACTGAATCATGCCTAGCTTAGAAAAACATGCTTCAGCTGGATTTTAAACATTTGTACATTGTCAAGCAGATTGATTTTGAGAGTTAGTGAAAGTGCAATGTGATAAGGACACTGTGGTAAAATCAGAGTTTGGCAGATGTTAATCTCATTTGGACCCACTGCAAATTAACAACATACCCCTCAGAGGCAATGGACAATATACCCAATTTGGGGCCATATTTATGAAAAGGTGTGCTGCACTTAGCACCCCCCTAGCACAACCATGTGTGCGCCATATTTAATATACAGTGTACTCATGGCGGTAGTTAGGGAACTGTTGTCCAAATTTTTGTTGCTAGTTTGGCGCTTTGCAGGATTAGCATAAAACATGTTTACACTAATCCTGCAAAGCACCCAGAGGCCCTTTGTAACTAATAGGAGCCTCCTTTGAACACCTGCTCCGGGCAGGCGTTAAAAGTGCCGAAAAATGACGTAAGGAAATCTCTTAGATTTCTTTGTGCTATTTGTTTTGCCCCCCTAACAGGGGAACGCTCCCTTTGCATAAGCTATGCCTGACGCAGGCATAAAGTAGCGCAAAGGGTTACAAAGTGGCGTGATGCATGCATTGTGCCACTTTGTAAATACAGTATGGTGTGGCATTTTGTCCCATCTAACGCCACATTAGCATAAAACAATTACACTAATGTGTCATTAGAATTATGCTAGGCCCTCTGAAATCTGGCCCTTAGATGTCTAGGGGCATATTTATACTCCGTTTGCGCCGGAATTGCGTCGTTTTTTTTGACGCAATTTCGACGCAAAACTAACTCCATATTTATACTTTGGCGTTAGACGCGTCTAGCGCCAAAGTCCATGGAGTTAGCGTCATTTTTTAGCGTGGACATCTACTTTGCGTTAATTATATGCAAGGTAGGCGTTCCCGTCTAAAAAATTGACTCCGAGGCATGTGCGTCGGATTTATACTCCCGGCCAAAAATCACGCCCGGGAGTGGGCGGGTCAAAAAAAATGACGTACGGCCGCTTTTGCGCCGTTTTTTAGCGCCTGCAAAAGGCAGGCGTTAAGGGACCTGTGGGCTCTGAAGGAGCCCAGAGGTGCCCTCCCATGCCCCCAGGGACACCCCCTGTCACCCTTGCCCACCCCAGGAGGACACCCAAGGCTGGAGGGACCCATCCCAGGGACATTAAGGTAAGTTCAGGTAAGTGTTTAATTTTTATTTTTTTGTGGCATAGGGAGGCCTGATTTGTGCCCCCCTACATGCCACTATGCCTAATGACCATGCCCAGGGGACATAAGTCCCCTGGGCATGGCCATTCGGCAAGGGGGCATGACTCCTGTCTTTGCTAAGACAGGAGTCATTTCTATGGGGGTTGGGAGTCGTAAAAAATGGCGCAAATCGGGTTGAGGCGAAAAAAATTGCCTCAACCTGACTTGCCCCATTTCTTGACGCCCAAGCTCCATTTTCCCCTACGCCGGCGCTGCCTGGTGTACGTCGTTTTTTTTAACGCACACCAGACGGCGCCGGCGGCTAACGCCGGCTAATGTCATTGAATAAATACGGCGCCCGCATGGCGCTTCAGAATGGCGTTAGCCGGCGCTAATTTTTTTGACGCAAATCTGCGTTAGCGCAGTTTTGCGTCAAAAAGTATAAATATGGGCCCTAGTCTTCTACTAGGTAGTGCAGGTAATTCTACTAGTGACCGGTTAGCCAATGTGACCATTTGTAACTCCAGATTTCCAACGAATATGCATAAACATGCTATATAAACCCAGCCACAAAACAACTACAAAGGTGGTTATGAGAAACACAAGATGCATTTCCGGGTAACAATTTGCCACTCACTGATTTTGCCTTTAACTCAGTGCTTAATTTATAAATAAAAACGTGCCAGTGCCCAAAGCCTCTTAAACACCGGCTGCTGCAATAAAATGTGGGAACACGGAATACTGAGGCAGCATAATCCTGAACCCATCTCAGGCCTCTTTAATCCATTTAAAGCCACTCCTTGCCCCTTCAGCTCACTCTTACAGTTTTCTGCTTTCTCCCATTGTGACACTTTTTCGTTTTTCTCTTGCTTCGTCCTTCCCATATGTGTCTTTTGCCAGCCCTCACAAATAAGTGCTGGTGCTCCCCAACGGAAACAACAAGCACACAGTAAGCACCGCTTTAACTTTTAGTAAGTCTAACAAATGCATATTATGGTACTGAATGGTGTGCCTGCAGTGTTCCCCGCGTCAAGCCATCCCTTGTTGCAGTTAATTCTTCTTTCATGACTTGTAAGCTTTCACTTGCTAAGGAAACAGTGACACAGGCCTTTGGAATGTCTGTGGCACATATGAATTCTCCTCTCAACATAATCACAGTTGTATTTATAGGGAACCTAACTCCACAAGAACGTTGGAAGCTGAGCGGGTAGAAGGAAAAACCTCGAAGACAAACAACCGACCTTCAAACCTTTCCAATACTTTTTTTAAGCCTGTGAGATTTCCGATTTTCACCTTTGATGTACTTTGCCAAATGTCACAGTTGTAATTCACCTAGGTGAAGTATTTCCACAGTAACAGAAACCAGCGGAACTCAGAGCTAACAAAATAATGTGATTCACGCTGTTTGGGAGTTCGCATCAGCTCTCCATTCAAGGAAATTAATGTAGAATGTGTCTTATGCAATATAGATGGTATTGCACTTAAGAGCATTGTACTTAAGAGCACTAATGACATTGCTGCCATAGCAGAACTGTTTTCATAGGTGAGATTCCTCAAATAGTTCAAAAATTCATCCCCAATTTTCAGGACGAATCTAACAAATATCCCTGTTGTGCTTCGAGTTTTCTCCCATGAAGTAGGGGACATATGAAGTGATGTTGGTATGGGACTGTCATGGTGGCAGGGTGGGCAAAACACTACTAAACACACAAGCCCTCATGAACACAAACTTACCATAATTATCCACAAGGTAAACGAAACAGTACACAATACTAATTTACTAACTATGTAACCTTAATTTTGGGTTCAGGAGTAGCGTGCTACTCGCCGCAGAGTGCTTCGATGCCTTGTTAGGGGTTATGAGCGCTATATACTGTATGAATACAATTTACAATTAAAATCTGCCCAACAGTAATACAAAGTAACTACAAAGATTACAAGAGCACGGAGGGCGTGTGAAGAAGGCATCAGACCAGCAAATGTTAGGCTCTTACCAAGGATAATGTAGAATTAAAAGCATTTTTAATAACTTCAATATGGGAGCACTATAAAAAGAACGTATGCTGTGCAGTCATTCTCAGCATATACTATTAGAGGGTTTCCCCAAGCATAATGCTCTGCACAATTAAATAACATCTGTTTGGCAAAGGCAACTCCAACATGTGCTACATATGTATTCCAGAATACATTAAAAAAAGTTGACCTGGAGCAACCTTTAGAATTTTGAACATTTAAAATAAGAATCGTTTGACAGCAGCATTAACTACATATGCTGTACATGCGAAAGTGACAATTTTCAAGTGGATATTCCATAGCAAAAAGTTTTTCAAACTAAAGCAAATTTTGAAAGTTTCAGGAAGAAATAACTTTGCAGTTATACGTGACCCTAATACTATACTAAAATGGTGTCCTCGTCATTTGTAGACTTTTAACTGAGACTGGCACTCATTCAGCAGAAAATGTAAGTCGCGTATGTTGAACCTTGGGGCAGATTTAAGGAAAGTGGCTTTCCTTGCGCCACATAGTGCACTCCTACCACTACCATGCGTGCACCGTATTTAAGATACGGCACACCATGACGCAGAGCAGGGGGGAATAGCATAAACATTTTTGACGCTATTGATGTACTGGTCATGCTTGGTGCCAAAATTTTGGGGTTAACCTGAACAGTACATAGGGGCCCATTGTAAACCGTGGTGTGTCCCCTTTTAATGCCTGCTCTAAGCAGGCGTCCAAAGTGCAGAAAAAAGTGACACAAAGAAATCTCTTAGATTTCTTTACACCGTTTTTTTTAGCCCCCCCCTTATATGGGGAAGCCCCCTTCGTATACATTATGCATAGCACATGCATAATGTAGCACAAAGGGTTACAAAGCAGTGCAATGCATGCTTTGCACCATTTTGTAACCATGGCGCAGGAAAAGGCCACCTTAGTGCCGCCTTAGCGTAAAAAAATGACACTAAGGAGGCGGTAAAGTGGAGCTAAACTTGAATAAGGTAAGAGGCGCCTATAATGTAAGCAACTTGTAAGAAACTGCTGTGGGCAGATGCTAATGCAACTCCTGCCAGCTGCTGAGAAGCGTTCAGCGAGGAACCTGGTGTAAGTGTCCAAAGTAGAGGACAAAGGCAAATGTATCCGGTGGAAAGTCAACAACAAAGTGCAGGGCAGCCACAGATACAAAAACTCGAGGACCCAGTCTTCTTCACACCAGACTCCGCAAACAGCAGCTGACCTGGCTTCAATGAGAACACACACGCGGAAGGGTGAGAGAAGCATTGGTGCCTGCAAGAAAGCAAAAATAAGTAGGAAGGTGTTAGTGAGCAAGGAACGTGGGTGCGGTGCCTGAGAATGAACATTTGGTGGGGCAGGTGACAAAAGACAAAATCGCTTGTCCTGGCCTCTCTTGCCAGTATGTGGCCTGAAGGGGCATGAAGTGACTATGCAATATCTTTTCAAGAAACCCTCAAAGCTTGTCATTTTGATAGAACCCCTCAACCATGTTAAATAAAGAATTACCCAAACCTTGTTGTGCAGTACTTAAGAAAGCTTCCGACTATGAATGTCCTCAATCCATTTTCATCACAGAATGAGATAAATGGAGGTGAGAAAGGAAGTGGGGTTCTGACAAAGTAGTGTTACACTGAAAGGTGATTCAGGAGCTCAATCGAAGAAAAGCATACAGAGTGACAGCATTGCAGTGACAGCAGATACTGACCCATATGCGGTCTGGCCCAATTCTGATCCAAGACTGGAGAGAGTTGCTGACGTTAAAACTGGGAAACTAGGGCCCATATTTATACTTTTTTTGCACCGCATTTTCGTCATTTTTTTACCCAAAAGCAGCGCAAACTTAGAAAATACAATTATATTTTGTAAGTTTGCACCGCTTTTCGTCACAAAATGATGCAAATGCGGCGCAAAAAAATATATACATATGGGCCTAAGTTCGAGTCTCTACATTAGCGCAACATCCTGTGATTCTGGGCAAATCACTTAATCTATCAGTGCCTAAAAAAAAGAATGTGCCCTTGTTTAATGTAACTAGAGCTCATTTAGGCCCATATTTATACTTTTTGACGCTAAACTGCGCTAACGCAGTTTAGCGTCAAAAATTTTTGCGCCGTCTAACGCCATTCTGAAGCGCCATGCGGGCGCCGTATTTATGGAATGGCGTTAGACGGCGCAATCAGACCGGCGCTGCCTGGTTTGCGTGGGAAGAAACCACGTAGACCAGACAGCGCCGGCGTAGGGGGAAAATGGCGCATGGGCGTCTTAAAATGGGGCAAGTCAGGTTACGTCGAAAAAATCGTCTTAACCCGACTTGCGCCATTTTTTAACGACGCCCATCCCCCATCAACATGACTCCTATCATTGGAAAGATAGGAGTCATGCCCCCTTGCCCAATGGCCATGCCCAGGGGACTTCTGTCCCCTGGGCATGGTCATTGGGCATAGTGGCATGTAGGGGGGCACAAATAAGGCCCCCCTATGCCACCAAAATAAAATATAAAAAATAAAAAATAAAACTTACCTGAACTTACCTGAATGTCCCTGGGGTGGGTCCCTCCATCCTTGGGGGTCCTCCTGGGGTGGGCAAGGGTGGCAGGGGGGGTCCCTGGGGGCATGGGAGGGCACCTGTGGGCTCATTTTGAGCCCACAGGCCCCTTAACGCCTGCCCTGAGCAGGCGTTAAAAAGTGGCGCAAATGCGCCGTTTTTAGCCACGCCAACTCCCGGGCGTCTCTTTTGCCCGGGAGTATAAATACCACGTAAAGGCCTGGGAGTCATTTTTTAGACGGGAACGCCTCCCTTGCATATCATTAACGCAAGGAAGGGGTTCACGCTAAAAAATGACGCACATTCCGGGAACTTTGGCGCTATTCGCCTCTAACGCCATAGTATAAATATGGCGTTAGTTGGCGTTAGTTTTGCGTCGAAATTGCGTCAAAAAAAACGACGCAATTTCGGCGCAAACGGAGTATAAATATGGCCCTAAATGTCCAGGATCTCAATTCTCCAATCAAGTGTAGGGCATTGACAAACTGGCTGCACAGACGCAAGGCAGATGTCCTTTTACAGGAGACACATCTGTTTCGAGAAGATACCCGGCGCTTACACTCTTATTGGTACCCCACGCAATATCACTCTTTATATACTAGCATAACATGAGGGTGGCAATACTCCTCTGCCATGGATTTACGTTTCAGCTTGACAGCACGCACAGACATAGAGAAGGCCGATTGGTGAGTATTGAGAGAACCCTGGGCACCACCCTGATTTAAATTTTCTCCATCTATTGCCCTAACAGTGAGCATCTATTTCTGAGAGTCTCCTCCTTTGCGAGGGGCAAGTTACTCTTAGGTGGAGATCTTAACATCTCCCTCGACCCTAGCAGCAATCTTTTTAGACCTTTTCTTAATCGATGCTCGGCACCACCTGCACCCACGCAAACAGGATTATACATTCTATTTCAATGAACACAAGAATTACTCCTGCATCGATTATTTTCTAATCATTTCTGAAACCGTGGGTTATGAATGAGGTAGCGTTCAGCAATCCTACGCTTCGTGAACACATCAAAGACACACTTGAGCACTATTTCACAGACAATAACACAGGTGATGTGACCCCGGCAACCTTATGAGACGCGGAAAAAGCGGTCATTGGGGGAAACTTTTATCACACACAGTAACATTCAAAAGGGCAGTCAAGCTCCTTAGACAGGAGCCTGAAACTCAGCTCCTGCAAGCTGAATCCCGACACATATGCATACATTCTGTGTGCAACCACATACATAAAATTCATGATGAGGAGGGACAGACTTACTCTGCCACACCTGGCATAGTGTCGGTCTTTCATGACTGTTATTCAGTGCTATATCGATCTCAATCCCTTGATAAACAGCACAAAGGCGACTATCTTGGGGACTACACACCTCCTGACCGTAGGGAGGAATTGCCCAGTTGGAGGAAGGCATTAACCTGGATGAGGTTAGAACAGTAATCAGCAATCTCTCCACACACAAAGCACCGGCCAAATGGGTTCCTGGCTATCTTTTACAAAGCTTTCACACCTTTATTGGCCAAACTCCTGGCACAAGTGTTTAACTAATTTTTAACATCGGGCTCAGTTACCAACATGATGCTAGAATCCCTCATTACATCACTTCTAAAACCTTACAATCCCTGGCCAATTCTTCATATCATCCTCTAGAGCTTCTAAATCATGACGTTAAAATCTTCACATCTATTCTCGTAGCACATCATAGCTCCAAAACAGTAAGGCTTTCTTTGCAATAGGCAGGCTAATGATAACACTAGTTTGGCTGTAGCCCTTATGGAAGCAGCAGAACGTAGCCACTAACTCCTATCTCTCCTTTCTCTAGATGCTGAGAAAGAATTTGATAGGGTGGACTGGCAATACTTATCAAAGATCCTGACCAAAACCCACATGGGCCCAAAGATGAAAACTTACTTACAAGCCAACTTTCAGAAGCCCATGGCCAAGCTGAAGATTAATGCTACTTTTTCACCTACTATCAGTCTTTCGAGGAGGGCCCCTTATCCCCTTCAATCTTTGCCCTGTCCATGGAGCCCCTAGTAGCAAAAATCCAGGGCAATTCTGAGATTCTAGGGATATGTATTGGTGGGAAGGAGCAGAAGCTGCTCTCTTGCGGATAATATACTTTGCTTCATTACTAGCCCGGATTCTTCGATCCCGGTGCTGATGAAGGAACTAGATTTGCTTTCAAGAGCTTCCTGCTTTAAAATAAACTTTGCTAAATCCTGGGGCACGGGGTGGCTGATCCGCAGGGTAGTCTTGAGGAACCCATTTGGAGGGCTGTTTTCCAATGGACAAACTCAATGATAACTTATCTTGGCATTCACCTCCTGTCACCCACTAAGGACTTAAACCAAAGAAATATTCAGCCATTGTTCAAGAACCTCTACTGATGGGACAAGATAGAAATCTCTTGGCTGGGCCACCTCAGTTGTCTTAAGATGAACTTTATGCCACGATTTCTGTACGTTCTTCAGACTCTCCCCCTGTTGATATCTAAAATGGTGCAAAAGTAAATTTGTACTAAAATTGTTAGTTTTGTCTGGGGGTGTAAGCCTCCACAGGTGGCCAGGGTGATGCTATATTGTTCCATGACTGAGGGAGGCCTGAAGTTTCCTGATGTGTCCACCTACATCCTGGCAGCACAGCTTGGCCTTAGTTAGATTAGAATTATGACCCTGAGAACAAACCATGGTTACAGGTGGAACAGGCTTTCCCCCCAACGCCCTTGGATGGCCTCTTGTGGCTTCCTCCAAGGATGACCGCCATGGGCCCCCCACTGTTCCCACTAACTTCCACACTGCTAGCTTATTGGCGTGAGGTTCATGGCAGGCGATTATTTCCCTGTTATCCCTTCCCACTTACCCCTTTAGCACCTAATAGTGATTTCCCGCCGAAGTGCTCCACAAAGACTATTTTCGCTAAGATCAAGGTCAAGCCCCTAAATTGCGGGACTTCTACGATAAGGGCGAATTGCACTCTAATGAGTCTTTGAGGAAGACCTTAATCCTGACCCGAAGAGCTACGTATCAAGTGCAAACGCGCCTGGTCCTTAATAAGTAAACCTACAAGGGGACGCGTATAGGCCAATGAACCTTTTGGATCGCATGGAGTATCCTAATCAAATAGTGACCAGTAGCATCAAGAATCAATTAAATGAATCAATAACCACTAAGAGAATCATTAGTCAATAGATAAATATAAAAACCATTTCATGAATAACCACAACTCGATAAAGCATTTAACAATTTTTATTTCCCAATTAATTACAATTCTAATGCATTGGTTAACTCAAACTTTATTTAATCAGCTCAGAGTTAGTTTATTAGCGACCACCAATAAAACAATTTAATCAGAACTTGAGAAAACATATGTTCAAAAACTTCAACATAAGCCAACAAAGAAGAATATGTCGTCATTATTAGCAGAGTTCAGCAATCTGTCCGTCAATCATTTGTCACTGTCAGCGTCACCCATAGAAAATCTTACCTAACCCAGATTAGCATCGGCATGTGGGACTTCATGCAAAAACAATTTAGGAAAAAACATGAATTTGGAAAACATCCAGCTAGAAGAAAAACTATAAAACAGTGCAGTTGGTACCTAGAAGAAAAGGCACAAAGTTAGTCAGTCACATTGTCATAGCTACCTATCCATGGAATGGATCAGCAACAAAGTCAGTCTTTGTCTTCAGGTCATCAATCGATCAGTAACGCATCAGGCTCCCAAGAGCATGAGCCCAATGACAGAATCTCGAACCACGTCTTCTGACGTCATCAGCATTCACCCCTCGCATCTCGAATTTGCCCTTGCACCTGCTGTTTTAGCCCCTTGTCATGACTTTTTATTAGAGTTTTTCAGTCCATCCCCCTAATTCCTAATTAGTTCACTGATCAACAGTTATGACCCTAACCAATAACGTTTATTTTACGAATCTATAAGTTCTAAGATTTCGCAGTTCCCAGTTCATGGATTGGTCCACTGTATGATGTCTTCATCATCCGGCTCTTCAGGTATCAAAAATGTTGCATGTTCCTCTTCAGTCTGTGCTCTCATTGTTCGAGTCCTAGGAAAGTACATTCAGCTTCCTCTACAAATAATTGTAACAAATTGACTTCATCATTTCCTGTCCGTCGGTACATTGCAGAAAATTCTAGCTAAGCACATGGTTCATGGTCAGTTCATAGGCATCAGTAACTTCTACTTCGTACGTTTATTAATTCTTCTTCTTGCATGAGGCCTGGCAAGAGGGCCATGACTTCGGCTAAGTTAGCTTCTTACGATACAATGCAAAGCATAGGTTATACATCTCATTATGGCACGTTACTACATTATTATTATACATTTTCATTATTTCACAAATTTTTTGTCATTTTAGTATAACTTGCGTATAAGTGGCTGACATACTCCGTGGGCACATTTTCAAACATGCACATTATTTTCTCTACAATTAATTTCTCTATGAACTTTTCGTTAATCAAAACACATAAACATTCATCAATGATTTCTAATTAGCATATCTGCGTCAACACAGGTAGGACAACCCATAGATTGGGTTGGGCGCCCGGCAGCTCAGTTGGCCATGGAGAGGGAGGAAAGACCCATAGAATCACTGTATCTCTCAAACGTCATGTGCAAAAGCATCTCATTGCTGTACCGCTACATACTCAACCTCACCCAACTAAAGAAAAACACATACATGACACAATGGGAAAGAGAATTGGAGAGGGATATATCCGAGGACACAGGAGGAGCAGTTTGACAACAGCCGTCCAAATCCTCAATTTGCCTTCATCATAAGGAAAACTCCTATGAACAGCTTACATAATGTTATTTGACGCCAGTAGTTACATAGAATATTCGGGGCTTGGAATGGGGTGCGTTCTAACATACATGGTATACCTGCCCGAGGGTACAATAATTCTGGGATGAGGTCCTACTTACCATACGCAGTATAACCAATGTTACAATACCTCATAATCTACTGGTGGTTCTTCTGGGTGATCTGGGTGCAGAGAGAGCCCTTCCCTCGTCAACTCCATGGGGACAATTCCTTCCCATCTTTTTTTAGCCACAAGATTATGCATAGCACAAATGTGGAAGCAACCTCAGGGGCCCACATTAAATCTGTGGTGGGTAAAGCTGTGGAATTTATATGCAATGAAATGGCTCACTGCTACTCTCAGGGACAGAGTGGCTAAGTTTGATGCAATATGGCACCCCTTTGTCACGCGTATTCGGCATCAAAGCAGGACAGAGGGCATACATCTTACTACGTTTAAGATGTTGAAAGCTTTGGACATTTGAGACTTCTCTCCCTCAGACTCTGAAAACGCCCCACCTTGACCTGGCTGCTTCTTGGGCCCAATCTATCTGTTGTGTAACACTATCTTGGGGAGGTGAGACATCCATTGCTATGTGTGGCTATTGCTGTCTCCGTAAATGTTTGAGCATGTGTCTTGCTGGGAGTGGGAGGAGAGGCAGGGGCAGTTGAATAATTTCGAAGCATCGTTGGATTTCTCTTTGATGTCATGCAAATGTAACCTTCTGGGGTATTGGAGACAGGTATTCTTTTTGTTATCCTTTTGTCTCCTATGATATCCTTGATGATGCTGTAAAATGTGTCTTGCTCTCTTTCTATCAAAATGCGAAATAAAGTTGTAAAAAAAATAGTAAAAATTAAAACCGACTTTGTGAGTTGGCACTTATGCATCTTCACATAGACCAACACATTGACCTGGTTGAAGTGGCTCGTAACTGCGCTGCAGATAAAATGAGAAGAGCAGAATTCTTATTTTAAATGCAATTTGAATAGAGATTAGAAGACTCTTCCAATGTGCTGATTGTTTATTCTGATGGTGAATGCTCACGTACTGTTTGAGATCTAGTGAGTTTAATATTTTATGTCCAGGAAACTATAATGCTGCTAAAAGGTTTACACTTCTGGCTATCATATTTCCAAATAATAATTAGCTGCCTAGGGTGAAATGTCTCAGTTTAAGATAATTTCTTTTATAATGTGCGAACATCATCAATGAGCGATTTATTCTATTGGATCTTTGCGGCTTACAATAAGTGTACGTTTGCTATTTAATGCATTTTATACTTCTAAGGTTATATAGAGCGTGGAGAGTATTTTTCAGTAGTTCATTTGTTGAACTCAACATGAACCACCAAAAAACATTTAAATTATTTCAATACCTTAAGCCTTACATGTTAACTTTATGTGAATTTTCGTCCAATAAACAATGTCACCTTTATCCAAAATGCCCTTACTAAGGGGCAGATTTAAGAGCCCTTTGCACCATTTAACAACATATTAGTGTCATTTTGTTATGCTAATATGGCGTTAAATGGCCAAAAACCTTGCATACATTGCACCACTTTGTAATCCTTTGTGCTACATCATACATGCACCATGCATAATGTATGCAATAGGGAGGTCCCCTGTTAGAAGTTCCCTCACTAGTACCATGGTGTGCCGTATTCTCGATGCAGCGCACACATGGTGGCGTTAGGGGGGCGCTAAGAGGCGCAAGAAAAGTGG
The DNA here is from genome assembly GCF_031143425.1 of Pleurodeles waltl. Classification (NCBI taxonomy): domain Eukaryota; kingdom Metazoa; phylum Chordata; class Amphibia; order Caudata; family Salamandridae; genus Pleurodeles; species Pleurodeles waltl. The sequence continues at coordinate 322,549,186 of NC_090437.1, forward strand.
CACTGACTTTTCTTAAATTTTGGCCCTAAATATTCTGTTTTCTTTACTCATATTCAAGACAGATATACTTTCAGAAATAAGTCAAATATATTTCAGTACTTTGCCAAAATTGATCTCAAATACATTTTACACATCTGAAATTCAACAACCTGCTAAGACATAGCAAATTCTTAATCTCAACCTCTGCTAGAAGTATGGTAGCTTGGTCAGTACAGAACAGCAGGACTTTTGTGCAGTGGAGGCTGGTTACATTTGAAAGTGGTGGGGCATAAAAGTTTGGGATAAATGCCCTGTGGCAAGCGAGCGTAGCGAGCCCAACTGTCATAAGAGGGGTTAAGGGACCTTGGGGGTTCTCCCCCCAGAAAAATGTTGAAAAAAGAGTGGGAAAGTGGTGCATTTTCAAGTAAATTTCTGAAAGCAAGAAGGTTAATAAAGCAATTATGACATTGTAATTATGACATCAATAAAGAGATTTCATATGATAATGACGTAAGTAGCTGCTTATTCAGTATAACCATAGAAGCTCATAACAGACTTTGAGGCCTGTGAAAGGGGTAGTAGTCTTCACAGTTTCTCAATCATGCCTGTTATGTTCTTCCTACGTTAGACATGTGCACCCTTTTCTCTCCACATCTTGTCCATATGCATATCTTATCATCTTCAGCAACCTCCTTTCACTGAGTTCTAAATACACTTTCTAGCAGCTCCTTCACTTCACAACCCTCAAACACATAACGCATCAACTCACCTGTAAGCACTGTATTTTCATTTACTTTTGCCTTCTCAATATTTTGGCAACTGTGTACCACCTTCACACGCAGTTGCACAAAATCACAATTGCTATTGGAATAAGTGAACATACTGTTTGTTTAGCAGAGAGGCCAAAGATTGGATGACCAAGCATTCTGAACACCTTTTTGACCCACTGACAGACACTTTGAGAAATTTGCACTGCCTTCAGCTTTTGCTTCAGAGCTCTCAATGGTGACCTGTTATAAACACCTGGAGGCAACTCTTTTGACTGTACAGGAGAAAAGAGATTGCAAGTGACAATTTGTGGCCACAGGAATGCCATGTTTTTTAATCAGCTAAACACAACATTACAAAATACGTCTGCTGACATGCTTTGAGGGAGCTGGAACTAGACATAATATTTGCCCATGGTGTTGCTATTAGACAATGCACTATGCTGGTGCACAATGGTAAAAATAGGAGACATTTGTTTGAGATTTTTGGTGGGGTATGGCTATCTGAGTCTCAATGTAGAGGTCAGAGAAATGTTGTGCAAAGTTAAGCCTCTAAGCAGCACGCACATCCAACCAATGCAAAGATCACATGTCACTTGTTCCTCGATAAAATCATTACTGTATCCAGCTGTGCAGCTCTCATTTGTCAGCGGCTTCTGTGATCTTGTACAGTTTCATTTGGGTTTTGATTTGATGACACAAAGGCCCGTATTTATACTTTTTGACGCTAAACTGCGCTAACGCAGTTTAGCGTCAAAAAATTTTGCGCCGGCTAACGCCATTCTGAAACACCATGCGGGCGCCGTATTTATTGAATGGCGTTAGCCGGCGCAAGCAGACCGGCGCTGCCTGGTGTGCGTGGAAAAAAACCACGTACACCAGGCAGCGCCGGCGTAGGGAAAAATGGCGTTAGGGTGTCTTAAAAATGGCGCAAGTCAGGTTGACGCAAAAAAATCGTCTTAACCCGATTTGCGCCATTTTAAACGACGCCCAGACGCCATTTACATGACTCCTGTCTTAGTAAAGACAGGAGTCATGCCCCCTTGCCCAATGGCCATGCCCAGGGGACTTATGTCCCCTGGGCATGGTCATTGGGCATAGTGGCATGTAGGGGGGCACAAATAAGGCCCCCCTATGCCACCCAAAAAAAAAAAAAATTTTTTTTTTATACTTACCTGAACTTACCTGAATGTCCCTGGGATGGGTCCCTCCATCCTTGGGTGTCCTCCTGGGGTGGGCAAGGGTGGCAGGGGGGGTCCCTGGGGGCAGGAGAGGGCACCTGTGGGCTCATTTTGAGCCCACAGGCCCCTTAACGCCTACCCTGACCCAGGCGTTAAAATGTGGCGCAATTGCGGGGTTTTTTGACCCGACCACTCCCGGGCGTGATTTTTGCCCGGGAGTATAAATACGACGCATTTGCGTCGCTGTCATTTTTTTAGACGGGAACGCCTTCCTTGCATCTCATTAACGCAAGGAAGGCGCTCACGCAAAAAAATGACGCTATTTGCCTATACTTTGGCGCTAGACGCGTCTAACGCCAAAGTATAAATATGGCGTTAGTTTTGCGCCGAATTTGCGTCGAAAAAAACGACGCACAATCGGCGCAAACGGAGTATAAATATGCCCCAAAGCGCTCCAATATGATTACATAATAGTGAAAACAAACTAATTTAAATGTGACATCCAAACCTAATCCTGTTTTCTTAACTGGTGTCCATTTTAATTTATAATGCTCACAACTTTTCATCTGGAATATAGGCCTGAAAAACAAGAGCCATAAATATTATTTGAAAAGTACAAAACTGGTTAGTGGAGCCATTTTAGCTCTGGGTACAACACATCTAATATCATTTCTTGCTGATGAGTGAACCCTGAAACATTTAACTCCTCTGTTGCTAGGTCCCCCCCCCACCCCCCAACACTCTTAGGCCTCTATCACTTTTTGTAAACATAAGGTATCCACGTCACACTTGCATCCTTCTTTTGCAACATGCTGGAAATTCTAACAGTACCGAAAGTTTGTGGATTCCCCTTGAGGGCACAGAGAAAATAGTCAAAATATAGCTAAATTCTGAGTTTTGGGGAAAAAATGTTTAAAAAGTGCTGCAAAAGAAAGAGTCTGTTTCCTCCCTGCAAATGGCATCAACAAAGGACTTCCAGTGCTAAATTCACCATCTTTTTAGCTTTCTGGAATGGGCAGACCTGAATCAGAAAAACAAATTTTTCAACACCGTTTTGGCATTTTACAGAGACATAGCACATTTTCCCTATTTTCTGTGCTTTCATCCTCCTACCAGTTAGTGGCAGAAATGGGTGTGAAACCTATGGTGGACTCTGGAAGGCTATACATTTCTGAAGAGTAGACACAATTCTGAATTCGCCAAGGGGTCATTTGTGTAGATCCTTCAAGGTTGTCCTATAGAAAGTATCAGTTGAAGTAGATTAATATTGAAATTGAGTTAAAAAACAGCCATTCGTGTCAAAGTTTTCATTGATAACTTATTCTAACTATGATAGAAATACGCCGTTATGTCCGCTGGACCTTTTTTGTTGCAGGGTACTTATGGTTTGTAGGTTCACCAAGAACCCTAGGTACCCAGAGCCAATAACTGAGCTTCACCTTGCAATGGTTTTTTAATGTGTACCAGATTTGCAGCAATTGATATGGTAAAATATAAATAGTGAAAAGCAGGCACCAAGGAAACCATTGTATTTCTAAATGGGCACAGGATTTGGAGTTTTGAAGTGGGTTGTGGGGGTTATTTCCACATTTTGGAATCTGTGGGTACCCATACTACCATGAATTAGAGGGCATTTCTCAAAATTACTTCTTTCTTGCACATTGTCTTACATTTGGAAGGCGCAAATGCAGAAAAATACAATTGGTAATAACACTTGTTTTAGTATTCTGTGTTCCCTTAAGTCTCCTAATAAAAATGGTACCTCATTTGTGTGGATAGCCCTGGTACCTGCAACAGGAAACGGACAAAATTGCAACATGGATGCATCAAATTTTTCTACACAAAACGGATCCGTTTTTCTCAAAGTGGGTAGCTGTGGTATTTAGGCCCAACCTCAGCTGACAAACCTATACATGTTTTTTAACTAAACACCTAGGGAAATCTAGGATGGGGTGACTTCCACCCAGCATTCTCCTAAGTCTTCTGATCAAAATGGTACCTCACTTGTGAGAGTAGGCCTAGTGCTGCGACAGAAACAGCCCAAAAATTCAACATGGATACATCACATTTGTCCATGCAAAACTGACCCGTTTTTTGCAAAGTGGGTAGCTGTGGTATTTAGGTCCTACCTCAGCTGGCAAGTAGGAAACCTAGCAAACCTATGCATTTTTTTAAACTAGACACCTAGGGGAATCTAGGATGGATGACTTGTGTTGCTCTCACCAGGTTGTTTTACCAAGAATCCCTTGCAAACCTCAAACTGTGACTAAAAAAAAAAAACTGTCCTCATATTTCTGTGATGGAAAGTTCTAGAATCTGTGCAGAGCCACAAACCCCCTTCCACACAGCATTCTCCTATGTCTTCTGATAAAAAATGCTACCTCATTTATTTGGCTAGGCCTAGTGCCAGCGACAAGAAATGGCCCAAAACGCAACATGAATACATCAATTTTTTCCCTGCAAAACTGGCCTGTTTTTTGCAGGGGGTAGCTGTGGCTTTTAGCCCCTAGCTCAGCCAGCACCTAGGGAAACCCTGCAAACTTGTATATTTTTTAAAACTACGCACCAACGGAAATCCAGGGAGGGGTGAGTTGTGTGGTCCCCACCAGAATCCCTTGCAAACCTCAAAATTTGTCCAAAAACACATTTTCATCACATTTCTGTTTTGGAATGTTCTGGAATCTTAGGGCACCCACCACTCAGCGTTTCCCTAGGTCTCCCGATAAAAATGATATATCACTTGTGTGGGTCGGCCATGTGCCTGTGACAGGGCAGGGTCAAAAAAAGTGTATAGTTTGAGGGGGGTCAAAGTGGGTCTAAAAGAACAGGATTGTGGGGTATCATTTTTATATTTTTATCAGGAGATCAAGGGGAACGCTGGGTGGTAGGACATTTTTAGTTTATTTTTTCCCAAAGAATATGGCACAGAAATGCAAGGAAACTGTGTGATTTTCGTCACGTTCTGAGGTTTGTAGGCATTGTGGGTGAGAAAATGAAGTGGGATGGATGCGAAGCACACCACTCTGGACACACCCAGATGTCTAGTTTTGTGAAATGTCTTGGTCTGGTAGATTTTTCCAGGCGGCTCCCCACCTAAGTCCAAAAAGTGCAGCTGTTCACCATTGCAAGTGGGATGATACTGGGAGTTAGCCAAACTCTTCTGGCCTAATTTGTAAAAACAACAAAATCAGATATCCTCTTGCTTTCCATTGGGGTGAAATGCTTTAGTCCAGTGGGGAGAAGAAACACTGTTTCTCCATTCTTGACAGGATGGGCGCTGGTCGGCCCCCACCCCCTACAACAAAAAGTAATCCCTGGTGTCTAGTGGGTTTTATGCCAATAGGAGGGGTAGATGGGGTAATTGCACCAAAACTGCACCACCCCCCCCCCCCAGGGGACGCCAGAAAGATTGTTTACATTTTTGGATGAGGAGGCATGAGTATGCCCATGTTGGGGGGCCCCCACCAATACAAATACAAAAAAAGTAATCCCTGGTGTCCTGTGGGCTTTCTACACACCCTTGGGGGCAGATAGGGATAATTGCCCCAATATGCCCCCCAGGAGGGGCAGAACGGCTATTCCTATTGGTTTCTGGAGGGTGGGGTCATTAGCATGTCCATTTTGGGCAGCCCCCAACCCTCTTTAATAAAACAAATCCCTGGTGTCTAGTGGGCTTTCTTCCCCCATCCCGCCCCGGGGGGAGATTAGGGTAATAACCTCCATCTGCCCCACTGGGAGGACAGAAAGACTGGTTGTTTCTGAGGAGGGGTGGGGGCATTGGCATGCCCATTTTGGGCAACCCCGCCCCTATAAGTTAAAAAAAGAATCCCTGGATCTAGTGGGCTTTCTGCCCTCTGGGGGTGTGGCAGAAAGGCTGATTATGACAGTATTAAGGGGGGGCAAAAGCCCTTTCCCAAGGGGCCTCTTCCCCCTCCCTAGTGTCTAGAGGGTGGATCTCTGCTTGGCCGAAGGCCTCCTGTGGCAATCCCCAAACAGGGATCCACTAGGTAAGGGTACCATTGGAAAGGAGAGATTTTCCTCTTTCCAGTGATACCTCTCCCATCTGCCTAGGTGCTCGGGGGCTGAGCTAATCCCAGGAACACCTTGTCAGTTAAAGTGAAATGAGCCGATCAGCTCATTTCACTTTGGTTTTCAGTGAAATGTCATCAGTGCGCAGTTTGCGCAGCTCGTCATTTCACTGAAAACTAAAAATAGCCCCACCAGCTAGAAAAGCTCTTTCCCGGCTCCTGAAGCTATTGTTACAAAAACCAAAACACCCTGCGGTAAACAGCAGAGGGATTTGGAACTCGTGTGATGAGGACGGAATGGTTCCGTCCTCAGCACACAAGCGTCGGTGCGCATGACAGAACCATTCAGGCACTGAAGGGGTTAAAGTCAGGGCACGTGATTACATTTCCATTTTATGACTTTCGATGTTCTTCCACTTAGTTCAATCTCAGTCTCAGAAATCAGTTGTTCCATTTTTTCCCTTTTCCAAAATGGGTACATAATTAGTCATACCGCTACTGAAACGAAATAAAATAGTTTCAGTAATCGTATTGCTCAGTTATTTCTGAACTGAATGCCGCTCTGCAGACTCACTGCATGAAACCCTGTACTGAGACTGCCTGTGGCAGGGAGCCCACGTGGGCAGAGCCACAGCAACTGGGGCACTTGGGCCCATATTTATACTTTTTGACGCTAAACTGCGCTAACGCAGTTTAGCGTCAAAAAGTTTTGCGCCGTCTAACGCCATTCTGAAGCGCCAAGCGGGCGCCGTATTTATGGAATGGCGTTAGACGGCGCAATCAGACCGGCGCTGCCTGGTTTGCGTGGGAAAAAACCACGTAGACCAGACAGCGCCGGCGTAGGGGGAAAATGGCGCATGGGCGTCTTAAAATGGGGCAAGTCAGGTTACGTCGAAAAAATCGTCTTAACCCGACTTGCGCCATTTTTTAACGACGCCCATCCCCCATCAACATGACTCCTATCATTGTAAAGATAGGAGTCATGCCCCCTTGCCCAATGGCCATGCCCAGGGGACTTCTGTCCCCTGGGCATGGTCATTGGGCATAGTGGCATGTAGGGGGGCACAAATAAGGCCCCCCTATGCCACCAAAAAAAAATATAAAAAATAAAAAATTATACTTACCTGAACTTACCTGAATGTCCCTGGGGTGGGTCCCTCCATCCTTGGGGGTCCTCCTGGGGTGGGCAAGGGTGGCAGGGGGGGTCCCTGGGGGCATGGGAGGGCACCTGTGGGCTCATTTTGAGCCCACAGGCCCCTTAACGCCTGCCCTGAGCAGGCGTTAAAAAGTGGCGCAAATGCGCCGTTTTTAGCCACGCCAACTCCCGGGCGTCTCTTTTGCCCGGGAGTATAAATACCACGTAAAGGCCTGGGAGTCATTTTTTAGACGGGAACGCCTCCCTTGCATATCATTAACGCAAGGAAGGGGTTCACGCTAAAAAATGACGCACATTCCGGGAACTTTGGCGCTATTCGCCTCTAACGCCATAGTATAAATATGGCGTTAGTTGGCGTTAGTTTTGCGTCGAAATTGCGTCAAAAAAAACGACGCAATTTCGGCGCAAACGGAGTATAAATATGGCCCTTAAAGTGCTCTAATAACTTTGGGTAGAGTTTGCACTATATAAAACTGCCCAAAAATAAATATACCAGACATCTACCTGAAGTTCACCGTAAACCAAAATTTTACCTGCAGACCCAGAGCACCGAACAACTATAAGTTCAATGAAAAAATAAGGCACATTTGAGTTTTATAGCCATTTATTAGATCTCAGCCTTGCGTTCTCTTTATTCAACATTCATGATGAGAATCCACTAACAAATATCCTTATTCAATAGTAATACTTTGCCAGTTTTCCAATATGTGTTTTGCAGCTTGCATTCAATTGTCACTTCCTAATGATACACGCTATAAGAGAACGCTTTGGAATAAAATCAGAAGTTAGGTTTACCATTCCACTGCTCTGAAAACTCTAACACAAAATTACCAGAGCAACCCGTAGACTCATTTGGACAGAGATAAACGTAGTAAACAGGTTTCATTTACAACACAAAAATTCAGAAAAGAGCCAGAAACTGAAAGAGCAACAGTGGTAAAGAAGATGTAAAGAAAGAAACATATATACAACTGAGAACAACATGAGCATGGGAAACGTCCTAAAGAACGCGTAGGGAACAATGTGGACTTTTCCCAGGCAAGCGTAACCACGCATGCTGGAACGATTACCTTTTTCTGTGCCTTAACCACCCATGTGCTGAACTACACATATGCGTGGTTAAGGCACAGAAAAAGTCAGAGTGGATTGGGAGAGGATGCAATGAGGAAAGCAGGACTGGGGCAGGGTCGGGGTAGTTTTAAGGGGTGAGGTAGATTAAGGGATTGTTGGGCTATTGTTTTTTAGGGGCGGGATAGGGGGTGTCTGGGAATTGTTTTTAGGGTAGGGCGTAGAGTGGGGGGTTGTGCTATTTTTATTTTTTAATTTTTATGGGTGGGGTGGATTAAGAGCTTGGGGTGGGTGTGGTGGGTGATTTTTTGTTTTTTTAGGGCTGGGGTGGGGGTATTTGGGTATTTTAGGGTAGGGGTTGTGCTATTATTGTTTTTGGTTTTAGTGGTGGGGGTAGATTAAGTGCTTGGGGTGGTTAAGGTTTGGGCTAATTTAGTTTTTTAGGGGTGGGAGTTGAGTATTTTAGGGTAGGGGATGCACTTTTTTTTAGGTTTTACGAGAGGGGTGGATTAAGTGCTTGGGGTGGGGGGGTTGGGCATTTTTGGTTAGGGATGTCACTTTATTTTTTTAAGGTTTTAGGTGGGGGTGGATTAAGGGCTTGGTGTGGGTGAAGGGTTTGGGCATTTTCGGGTAGGGGTTGTGCTACTTTTTTTTAGGTTTTAGGGGTGGGGTGGATTAAGGGCTTATATGGGCATTTTAGGGTAGCAGGGTTGCACTATTAGTTTCTTAGGTTTTACGGATGGGGGGGATTAGAGGCTATTGGGCTTTTTTTTATGGCAGGGTGGGAGGGTTGAGTATTTTAGGGTGGGGATTGCATACTTTTTTTTTAGGTTTTAGGGGTGGGGTACTTTTGGGCCTCAGAGCGGGTGGGGGTGTTTTATGATAGAACCACGTATGTCGTACCCACACATGCCTGTACTAGGCATGCTTTTACAAAGAAAAAATCATTGTAAAGGTGTGTGTGGTAAAGGCATGAGTGGTAACAATGCAGTTGTTATTTTGACCACATTGTTAAGGCATGCGTAGTTCCAGCATGCGGGGTTCCATCATACATTCCATGAGCATATGTTATAGAATTTCTGATTTATATATCATATTTCAGAAAATGACTGGAAGTGAATTCAATTAAATTCAATACAACATACACTCAGCAAATAAAGCGAACACACAGTGCTGGAGATAGATGTGAGCTGCAAAAGTGATCTTCGACTAACATGACCTGATAATAATAATAACATGTTATATCAGGTGGAAATAGGTCATAATACCCAGCTGAGTGATGATCTCAGAAATACATTGGTTCTGAACCCCTCTGTCAACCCCAACTTAAAAATATTGTATTGGATTCATCATATCTTTTTGAAAGACACTCGGGCCCTTGTGTTGACCCACTCCTGTACAAAATGTGTCTGTGATATGTATTTCTCAACTGCAGTGACCTGAGATTATGTCCTCTAAATGGCAACACCCACCAGGAGGAACCTTGTGACAAAAAGGCTTTCTTGAACATTGCCACATTCCCTGTGTCCCAGATCTCTGACATGGGTGTGAGGTGGCAAACATAGATTCTACACAAACCACCTCTATAATGACTACTTACTTCTATAACATGTTGTGTCACAAAGTATTGTGATAATTGATTCTCAGTTTGCATCCCCAGCCACTTGCTTACTTGAGTACTCTCAATATAGAATCAAGCCTACCTGAGAGTGAGCATATACTATTTCATAATTCACATCAATGTCTTGTAGCTGTCTTGCATGTCGATGAAATTGGCACCACGTCTTGAAAATGTGGGGATGAGCTGAGGCAATTAAGAAACACTGTTAAATTCTTCCAGTACAAGACCTATGCTAGAATCACACACCCCCCCTAGCACTGTGGCACCTAGGTTTGTACGTTGCACTTGGCAGCTAAAAATCAGCACCGGCGCTAAGGAGAGGGGAGGAGAGAGTCATATTTCTGTACATATGGTGCTCTCTTGCTCCCTCCTTGTCATGCAGTGGAGCTTAGAATGTTTGGCTACGTTGCATGGGAATATGATACATCTGGGCATCTGAGTTGTTGTCTTTATTATAATGTGTAGTTTATTTCATGATTAAATCATTTTTCTCTATCATGTGCTTTCAAATTTGTAGGTGCAATCTGAGCAGCCAACAGGTGTTTTGTCCCCTAAGTGGCTCAATAACCTGGGGCTTTTTCAAGGCTTTTGTAGGTATGAGCATTTTTGTTGTAGTTATTTTTTCTTTGCATTCAAGTATTCATGTTATTCTCTAGGTCCATGTGGGACAATGGAATGTTGGTAATGGAAGGTTGGTGGGGACACAATCAAATATTGGAGCACAAACATTTTGACTGGCAGTTTGTCTGTGGCAGCAGCTGTGTTCGTGTCCTGCTGGCATTGCTCTCAACGTTCAAAGAACCTGTGAAATAAAAATGAAAGTGGATCCTTGCTGCGGTGGAGCCTGCTTAACAATGGTGACAGGATGGGCAAGAGCAATGTCGGCATGAAAGGAAATTGCTGCTGAGGAATGAAGACAGTATTTTTCATCATGGAGGCTACGGGGAGCAAGGTGGCGTGACTTCGGTATATGTAGCATGAGGGAGGAGAAGAAGGAATTTGCTGCACAGTAGTTCTGCGTACAGGAGCGGTATTCACCTCCGTCGCTATGTCAAGGGAGGCATTGCACTTGCATGGCCATTGAAGGAAAGACTTAGGGCCATATTTATACTCCGTTTGCGCCGAAATTGCGTCGTTTTTTTTGACGCAATTTCGACGCAAAACTAACGCCAACTAACGCCATATTTATACTATGGCGTTAGAGGCGAATAGCGCCAAAGTTCCCGGAATGTGCGTCATTTTTTAGCGTGAACCCCTTCCTTGCGTTAATGATATGCAAGGGAGGCGTTCCCGTCTAAAAAATGACTCCCAGGCCTTTACGTGGTATTTATACTCCCGGGCAAAAGAGACGCCCGGGAGTTGGCGTGGCTAAAAACGGCGCATTTGCGCCACTTTTTAACGCCTGCTCAGGGCAGGCGTTAAGGGGCCTGTGGGCTCAAAATGAGCCCACAGGTGCCCTCCCATGCCCCCAGGGACCCCCCCTGCCACCCTTGCCCACCCCAGGAGGACCCCCAAGGATGGAGGGACCCACCCCAGGGACATTCAGGTAAGTTCAGGTAAGTATAATTTTTTATTTTTTATATTTTTTTTGGGTGGCATAGGGGGGCCTTATTTGTGCCCCCCTACATGCCACTATGCCCAATGACCATGCCCAGGGGACAGAAGTCCCCTGGGCATGGCCATTGGGCAAGGGGGCATGACTCCTATCTTTACAATGATAGGAGTCATGTTGATGGGGGATGGGCGTCGAAAATAAATGGCGCAAGTCGGGTTAAGACGATTTTTTCGACGTAACCTGACTTGCCCCATTTTAAGACGCCCATGCGCCATTTTCCCCCTACGCCGGCGCTGTCTGGTCTACGTGGTTTTTTCCCACGCAAACCAGGCAGCGCCGGTCTGATTGCGCCGTCTAACGCCATTCCATAAATACGGCGCCCGCATGGCGCTTCAGAATGGCGTTAGACGGCGCAAAACTTTTTGACGCTAAACTGCGTTAGCGCAGTTTAGCGTCAAAAAGTATAAATATGGGCCTTAGCATGTGCACACGCTCCATTCTTGTATTATGTCATCACACCATCTGCAGTAGGGCACCTATGCAGCCATCGGAAGAGAAGTTTAGCGTATGTTCATGCTCCAATGATTGAGTGATGTCATTATGCCATCAGAGGCAAGTTTGGCGTGTGACTTTATTCAGCGGTAATTCCTTGTGTCTTTTTTTGTCTTCATCACTATTGGTGTGGTATAACTCTGCTTGCGAGTGCAGCACGATAAAGGACAAGGTACTGTGCAAATGTGTTTTCTTCATTGTTGCCTGTGTGCTGAGTATCAGTGACTGGCACACCTTCTTCCATTCTTTTATGCATCATCAAATTGCCTGTGAGCTGAGAAGCAACTGTTGCAGGTCACAGTATTAGTACACCCAATATTGAGTTTTTGTGTGCTGATTTTCATCGTTCCTCAGTGCTGATTTTGGTGATTGGCACAACTAATTGGGACTGATTTACGTGAGGCAGGATCAAAGTATTGTACATACTTTTATGTAACCGTTGCTGATGTGCTCATTTCGGTGATTGGTACACCTATTTGGAAACAGTGTGTGCTGATCGTGTGATTGGCACATCCATCAATTCTTTCATTTTTATATATATATCGGGCCAGATTTACAACAAGGTGGTGCAGCACGTGCTGTGCCAAAATCAGCTGCGCCAGTGTAGAAACGCAGGGATGCGCCGTAGTTACAAGAATATGCTGCACCGCTGCGCCCACACTAAACTTAGCTGCCAGCACTAACATAGGCATCCTTGCACCATAGTACAAGGGCGTCTACGTTGAGGGATGTTATTGTTTGTGTGCAGGAAGGTGTCCTTTCCTGCACATAAAAAATCTACAATGGCAATTTGGCACTTCTATGTGTGCTGTATAATGCAGCACACATAGAAGTACCAAACATCATTTTTAAATTACTGTTTCTGTGCAGGAAGGGAGACCTTCCTGCACATAAGCAATCATTCATGGCTGGTTTATTCTTTCTATGTGTGCTGCAGAATGACGCACACATAGAAAAAGCACAAACAAGGTGAAATGAAAGCATTTCACTTCATCGGGAGGCCTTAGTATTTGGCGCTGCCACAGATTTACAGATTCTTGTAATTCTGAGGCTGCGTCAAAACCAATGGGTGTTGCAGTAGAATGCCCACAGCAACACCCGTTGCATGCCCCTCTGCCACAGAAAACGGTGTCAGAGGAGAATGGTTACAAGGTTTACAAGGTGGCGTTAAACCACAAAAGCGGCTTAGTGCTGCCTTGTAAATATGCGTAATGCACAGTGCCACTGGAGCCTCACAAAAAGTGACACTCCGGTGGCGCTATGAGGCTTGTAAATATGCTCCATTGTGCGTTCTTTAGTTATCAGTGATTGATACATCCAGTTTATCTTCAAACTTTATCTTCAAACTTTAAGGACATTGACAAGAGGTCTCTTACTTATAGTTGTAGTGTGCTATATATATAGTATGACTAGCATTCAACCCCCACCATTTTTTCTAGCAGAGCTGGGGGATCTGCCTCTTCAGTAGGAGTTATGGATTGATTTAGTTGAAGCGTATTTGGAGGTATTAGGGGATGGTGAATGAACCACGGAAAGGCATCTATCTCTACTCTACTGAAGTATAGATTAAGGGCTATAGTTTTAAGAGAATTGAAATATTTACCACCTTTAGAAAATGTGGGTAAAGCAGATGTATACCAGTGTGCAATTAACCCCTTCGCTGCCAGGCCTTTTCCCCCTCCTGTGCCAGGCCTTTTTTTGCCTATTTGGGGCAGTTCGCGCTTAGGCCCTCATAACTTTTTGTCCACATAAGCTAACCAAGCCAAATTTGTGTCCTTTTTTTCCAACATCCTAGGGATTCTAGAGGTACCCAGACTTTGTGGGCTCCCCTGAAGGAGGCCAAGAAATTAGCCAAAATACAGTGAAAATTTCGTTTTTTTCAAAAAAATTGGAAAAAGTGGCTGCAGAAGAAGGCTTGTGGTTTTTCCCCTGAAAATGGCATCAACAAAGGGTTTGCGGTGCTAAACTCACCAGATTCCCAACTTTCAGGAACAGGCAGACTTGAATCAGAAAACCCAATTTTTCAACACAAATTTGGCATTTTACTGGGACATACCCCATTTTTACAATTTTTTGTGCTTTCAGCCTCCTTCCAGTCAGTGACAGAAATGGGCATGAAACCAATGCTGGATCCCAGAAACCTAAACATTTCTGAAACGTAGACAAAATTATGAATTCAGCAAGGGGTCATTTGTGTAGATTCTACAAGGGGTTTCCTACAGAAAATAACAACTGAAAAAGAAAAATATTGAAATTGAGGGGAATAAAACATCAATTTTTCTCTACGTTTTACTCTGTAACTTTTTCCTGCACTGTCAGATTTTTGAAAGCAATATACCGTTATGTCTGCTGGACTCCTCTGGTTGCGGGGATATATAGGGCTTGTAGGTTCATCAAGAACCCTAGGTACCCAGAGCCAATAAATGAGCTGCACCCTGCAGTGCGTTTTCATTCTATACCGGGTATACAGTAATTCATTTGCTGAAATATAAAGAGTAAAAAATAGTTATCAAGAAAACCTTTGTATTTCCAAAAAGGGCACAAGATAAGGTGTTGAGGAGCAGTGGTTATTTGCACATCTCTGAATTCCGGGGTGACCATACTAGCATGTGAATTACAGGGCATTTCTCAAATAGATGTCTTTTTTACACACTATCCTATATTTGGGAGGAAAAAATGTAGAGAAAGACAAGGGCCAATAACACTTGTTTTGCTATTCTATGTTCCCCCAAGTCTCCCGATAAAAATGATACCTCACTTGTGTGGGTAGGCCTAGCGCCCGCGACAGGAAATGCCCCAAAACGCAACGTGGACACATCCCATTTTTTAAAAGAAAACAGAGGTGTTTTTTGCAAAGTGCCTACCTGTAAATTTTGGCCTCTAGCTCAGCCGGCACCTAGGGAAACCTACCAAACCTGTGCATTTTTTAAAACTAGAGACCTAGGGGAATCCAATATGGGGTGACTTGTGGGGCTCTGACCAGGTTCTGTTACCCAGAATCCTTTGCAAACCTCAAAAGTTGGCTAAAAAAACACATGTTCCTCACATTTCTGTGGCAGAAAGTTCTGGAATCTGAGACGAGGCACAAATTTCCTTCCACCCAGCGTTCCCCCAAGTCTCCCGATAAAAATGATACCTCACTTGTGTGGGTAGGCCTAGCGCCCGCAATAGGAAATGCCCCAAAGCGCAACGTGGACACATCCCATTTTTTGAAAGAAAACAGAGGTGTTTTTTGCAAAGTGCCTCCCTGTAGATTTTGGCCTCTAGCTCAGCCGGCACCGAGGGAAACCTACCAAACCTGTGCATTTTTTAAAACTAGAGACCTAGGGGAATCCAAGATGGGGTGACTTGTGGGGCTCTGACCAGGTTCTGTTACCCAGAATCCTTTGCAAACCTCACAATTTGGCTAAAAAAACACATTTTCCTCACATTATGGTGACAGAAAGTTCTGGAATCTGAGAGGAGCCACAAATTTCCTTCCACCGAGCGTTCCCCCAAGTCTCCCGATAAAAATGATACCTCACTTGTGTGGGTAGGCCTAGCGCCCGCGACAGGAAATGCCCCAAAGCGCAACGTGGACACATCCCATTTTTTGAAAGAAAACAGAGGTGTTTTTTGCAAAGTGCCTACCTGTAGATTTTGGCCTCTAGCTCAGCCGGCACCTAGGGAAACCTACCCAACCTGTGCATTTTTGAAAACTAGAGACCTAGGGGAATCCAAGATGGGGTGACTTGTGGGGCTCTGACCAGGTTCTGTTACCCAGAATCCTTTGCAAACCTCAAAATTTGGCTAAAAAAACACATTTTCCTCACATTATGGTGACAGAAAGTTCTGGAATCTGAGAGGAGCCACAAATTTCCTTCCACCCAGCGTTCCCCCAAGTCTCCCGACAAAAATGATATCTCACTTGTGTGGGTAGGCCTAGCGCCCGCGACAGGAAATGCCCCAAAGCGCAACATGGACACATCCCATTTTTTGGAAGAAAACAGAGGTGTTTTTTGCAAAGTGCCTACCTGTAGATTTTGGCCTCTAGCTCAGCCGGCACCTAGGGAAACCTACCAAACCTGTGCATTTTTTAAAACTAGAGACCTAGGGGAATCCAATATGGGGTGACTTGTGGGGCTCTGACCAGGTTCTGTTACCCAGAATCCTTTGCAAACCTCAAAAGTTGGCTAAAAAAACACATGTTCCTCACATTTCTGTGGCAGAAAGTTCTGGAATCTGAGAGGAGGCACAAATTTCCTTCCACCCAGCGTTCCCCCAAGTCTCCCGATAAAAATGATACCTCACTTGTGTGGGTAGGCCTAGCGCCCGCAACAGGAAATGCCCCAAAGCGCAACGTGGACACATCCCATTTTTTGAAAGAAAACAGAGGTGTTTTTTGCAAAGTGCCTACCTGTAGATTTTGGCCTCTAGCTCAGCCGGCACCTAGGGAAACCTACCAAACCTGTGCATTTTTTAAAACTAGAGACCTAGGGGAATCCAAGATGGGGTGACTTGTGGGGCTCTGACCAGGTTCTGTTACCCAGAATCCTTTGCAAACCTCACAATTTGGCTAAAAAAACACATTTTCCTCACATTATGGTGACAGAAAGTTCTGGAATCTGAGAGGAGCCACAAATTTCCTTCCACCGAGCGTTCCCCCAAGTCTCCCGATAAAAATGATACCTCACTTGTGTGGGTAGGCCTAGCGCCCGCGACAGGAAATGCCCCAAAGCGCAACGTGGACACATCCCATTTTTTGAAAGAAAACAGAGGTGTTTTTTGCAAAGTGCCTACCTGTAGATTTTGGCCTCTAGCTCAGCCGGCACCTAGGGAAACCTACCCAACCTGTGCATTTTTGAAAACTAGAGACCTAGGGGAATCCAAGATGAGGTGACTTGTGGGGCTCTGACCAGGTTCTGTTACCCAGAATCCTTTGCAAACCTCAAAATTTGGCTAAAAAAACACATTTTCCTCACATTATGGTGACAGAAAGTTCTGGAATCTGAGAGGAGCCACAAATTTCCTTCCACCCAGCGTTCCCCCAAGTCTCCCGACAAAAATGATATCTCACTTGTGTGGGTAGGCCTAGCGCCCGCGACAGGAAATGCCCCAAAGCGCAACATGGACACATCCCATTTTTTGGAAGAAAACAGAGGTGTTTTTTGCAAAGTGCCTACCTGTAGATTTTGGCCTCTAGCTCAGCCGGCACCTAGGGAAACCTACCAAACCTGTGCATTTTTTAAAACTAGAGACCTAGGGGAATCTAAGATGGGGTGACTTGTGGGGCTCTGACCAGGTTCTGTTACCCAGAATACTTTGCAAACCTCAAAATTTGGCTAAAAAAACACATGTTCCTCACATTTCTGTGGCAGAAAGTTCTGGAATCTGAGAGGAGGCACAAATTTCCTTCCACCCAGCATCCCCCCAAGTCTCCCGATAAAAATTATACCTCACTTGTGTGGGTAGGCCTAGCGCCCGCGACAGGAAATGCCCCAAAGCGCAACGTGGACACATCCCATTTTTTGAAAGAAAACAGAGGTGTTTTTTTGCAAAGTGCTTACCTGTAGATTTTGGCCTCTAGCTCAGCGGGCACCTAGGGAAACCTACCAAGCCTGTGCATTTTTGAAAACTAGAGACCTAGGGAAATCCAAGATGGAGTGACTTGTGGGGCTCTGACCAGGTTCTGTTACCCAGAATCCTTTGCAAACCTCAAAATTTGGCTAAAAAAACACATTTTCCTCACATTATGGTGACAGAAAGTTCTGGAATCTGAGAGGAGCCACAAATTTCCTTCCACCCAGCGTTCCCCCAAGTCTCCCGATAAAAATGATACCTCACTTGTGTGGCTAGGCCTAGCGCCCGCAACAGGAAATGCCCCAAAGCGCAACGTGGACACATCCCATTTTTTGAAAGAAAACAGAGGTGTTTTTTGCAAAGTGCCTACCTGTAGATTTTGGCCTCTAGCTCAGCCGGCACCGAGGGAAACCTACCAAACCTGTGCATTTTTGAAAACTAGAGACCTAGGGGAATCCAAGATGGGGTGACTTGTGGGGCTCTGACCAGGTTCTGTTACTCAGAATCCTTTGCAAACCTCAAAATTTGGCTAAAAAAATACATGTTCCTCACATTTCTGTGGAAGAAAGTTCTGGAATCTGAGAGGAGGCACAAATTTCCTTCCACCCAGCGTTCCCCCAAGTCTCCCGATAAAAATGATACCTCACTTGTGTGGGTGGGCCAAGTGCCTGCAACAGAATAAGGCCCAAAACTTGTAGAGATAGAGGGGATAGCACAGCGAGTTTATAAGGACATATTCTTTTATACATCTTTAGACTGACTCTGCTTTGGGGACCCACATAAGTGAGGTGTCATTTTACTTGGGATACTGAGGGGAAAACTGGGGAGTAGAATTTTGTGCTGGAGCGGTGATCCTACCAAGAAAAGTCAGGAAAATATGCTTTT
Organism: Pleurodeles waltl; assembly: GCF_031143425.1. Taxonomy (NCBI): domain Eukaryota; kingdom Metazoa; phylum Chordata; class Amphibia; order Caudata; family Salamandridae; genus Pleurodeles; species Pleurodeles waltl. The sequence goes on from NC_090437.1 coordinate 322,567,537, forward strand.
TTAAGCAAATTTTGAGGTTTACAGAGGAGTCTGGGTAAGAAAATGTTGGGGGAGCCACGCAAGCCACACCTCCCTGGACTCCTTGGGGTGTCTAGTTTTAAAAAATGTCTGGGTTTTGTAGGTTTCCCTAGATGAAGGCCCCACCCAGGACCAAAAACATAGGTGGCCCCTCCCCCCAAACACAGGTAGTTTTGTAATATATCATTTTGATGTGTGCACATACGTCCGTGATGTGTCAAACACTAAAATTGTGAAAAGAAACGCACTTAGGTTATGTGAAAAAGACCCCTCACCCACCAACCAAGTTGGTGGCATGCTTCATCATCGGGGTCCCACCGAGGCACCTAGCGTGTCACAGATGTGCTGCGACGCTTGATTACAGCGGAGCAGGTTTTGTCATTTTTACCACACATACTGGTTGGATTTGGCACGAGGGTGAGTGATGGTTCAGTGGATCAAATTTTATTAACAAGAGATTTCACAAAAATGAAATGCACTGTTAATAACTGAAAGGCAAAAAGCTGAACCAATGACTCACAGCTCGTGAGCTGTAAAGCCGCGACAAGGCACCAACCGCTTTACAGTCCATTCACACACCTTTCATACATGACACGCACAAGACCATTCACACCGCCAGCCACGGGCCCAGCACATTACAACACTCACATCGACAGACCGCGCCACTCAAGGGCCCATCACTTACATACGCCCACATGCCTAATACAAGAATCACACCAGCTGATGGGAGTGTGGACTGGCGTTTGGCTGGCACCAGCAGCCACGCGCCACCCCAAGCACACCGCCAGCCAAGCCCCACCCCAAGTACAACGCCTTCCAAGCCCCACCCCACGCACACCGCCAGCCAAGCGCCACCCCACGCACACCGCCAGCCAAGCGCCACCCCACGCACACCGCCAGCCAAGCCCCACCCCAAGCACACCGCCAGCCAAGCCCCACCCCAAGCACACCGCCTTCCAAGCCCCACCCCACGCACACCGCCTTCCCAGCCCCACCCCACGCACACCGCCAGCCAAGCGCCACCCCACGCACACCGCCAGCCAAGCGCCACCCCAAGCACACCGCCAGCCAAGCCACACCCCACGCACACCGCCTTCCAAGCCCCACCCCACGCACACCGCCAGCCAAGCGCCACCCCACGCACACCGGCAGCCAAGCGCCACCCCAAGCACACCGCCAGCCAAGCGCCACCCCACGCACTCCGCCAGCCAAGCGCCACCCCACGCACACCGCCAGCAAAGCGCCACCCCACGCACACCGCCAGGCAAGCGCCACCCCACGCACACCGGCATCACATTTTTTTTGTTTATAAACAACAAAGAAACCACTAACTAATTATAAAATAAGCACAAAACTACAAACACAAAAGCTCTAAGTAAATACATGACAGAGATGCCAACCGTGAAACATATGAAAATATAAAACAGACAGCTTACGCTCACGGTATTTCCCAGAAGTTTTTCCTTGTGTGACTTCTATAACTGCTGGGCACACACAGCCCAGGCTTTGAAGGGCATTCGGGGCAGTACATCCGGCTCTCCCTCCGGATTAATCTCCGGGCACATACTCTACATTTCTTTGTGGGCAAGTCTTTTTTGGGAGTGGGAGGAATGTGATCTGGAAAGTGCCGATCTTTCAATCTAGCCACATCCTCCACCACTTCTACTCTAGGAACTCTTGCCGGTTCCACCACAATAAGGCTTTCTATCACCGACTCCTGAAATTTAACAAATGTCATCCTTGACTCAGGTGAACAATCCTTGTATACAATAAAGGCATTAAAAGTTACCAAATGAAATAAATGTAGGGCCAACTTTTTATACCACACGTAAGACTTACGAAGAGCAGTGTAAGGTTCCAACCTCTGATCTACTCTATCAACACCACCCATGTACCTATTGTAGTCCAAAATGCACGCAGGTTTGCGAACTTCGCAACCTGACCCCAAACAGTCACAGGGGAAGTACTCTCATCATGGATGGTAGATAGCATGTACACATCCCTCCTGTCTGAAAATTTCAGAGCTAGCAGCTCATTATTCCGCAAGGCACTGCACTGTCCCCTCTCAAGTTTTTTACAGACAAGCTCCCTTGGATAGCCTTTCCGGTTAGAACGGATTGTGCCACAAGCAACAGTGTCCACTCTAAACAACTCCTTGAACAACTGCACTCCAGTGTAGAAATTATCTACGTACAAATGGTGACCTTTGTTAAACAGCCGTCTAGCAAGTTCCCACACAATTTTTTCGCTAACTCCAAAAGTGGCCGGACAACCAGGAGGGTCAATACTGGAATCCCTACCAGTGTAGACCCGGAAATTATACACATATCCTGTACTGCTTTCTGACAGCAGATACAATTTAATCCCATACCGTGCCCTCTTACTAGGAATGTACTGCTTAAAAACTAAACGCCCCTTGAAAAGGACCAAAGACTCGTCCACACTTATCTCTTTGCCTGGAACATAGACCTCTGAAAACCGATCTACAAAATGATCAAGGACAGGCCTAATCTTAAAAAGATGGTCACAATCAGGGTGATCTCGTGGCAAGGCTAAAGCATTGTCTACAAAATGCAGCATACGAAGAAAAAGCAAATACCGATTACATGTCATAGTTGCAGGAAATATAGCCGTTGCCATCAAGGGACTAGTAGACCAATAAGGAGCCAGTGACGGCTTCCTGATCAACCCCATCAAAAAAGACAAACCTAAAAACTTTTTCATCTCTTCCAGATATGTGGGAATCCACTGAGTAGCTCTAGACTGAGGCTTAAGTCTGGCAGCGTTGTCCCGCAAATATTGCTCTGCATACACATTTGTCTGCTCCACAATCTCTTCCAAAAATACATCGTCCATAAACAAGTGAAAGAAATGGACAGGCAAAAAGTTTTCCGTATTAACTCCACACCCTGGGAGACCAGTAAATGCAGGTAACTGTGGCTGCTCCATGTTTGGGGCAATCCAGGTGTCAGGTCTTCTAATGGGAAACCCTTCTGGCCCAGGCTGCTGCACTCTTGGCACATCAATGTCCTCCTCTAACACAGGCCCTTCATCTGCACTGAGAGTAGCTTCCTCATCAGAAGAATACTCTCGGACAGAAAACTCACTTCCAGAATTTCCCGCTTCCTCCTCTGCCTCAGATGCAGAGTCAGTGTCGTAATCATGGTCTGAAGACGACTCAAAGAGCATGCAAACAACCTGCTGAGCGGTCACTCTGCGGCTAGCCATGATCCTCACTAACAACAAATTGATTGCCAACAACAACTAGCACTAAAATAAGTAATAAACAAAGTGTAGCTTTATCACAAAGAGTTATGTACTAAAAAAACTATACCACTCACTTGCCTGAAAAAACTACTCACCAAGCAACTACTCTGCACAGACACAGCAATCACCAATGATATCCCACTAAAAAGAAAAAAGAAAATTAGACATATGAGAGCACAAATATCATTGTGCTAAAATCTAAGGACAATTTCAAACACACAATGCTGCATTTAGTACACCACCTACAAACATGTCATTCATGCATGTCAACAATACTCCTTTGGAGTAAATTGCTTTCACTTACCTAAAACATGCAACTATGCAAACCGCAGGACAACTACTGCCCAAACCGCAAGGATCCACAGCAAAGGAAACAAAAGTGTTGAACTAGAAGAAAAAGAAAAAATAAATTGTTATAATCACAAATACAAATACTTCGCCAGTTGACAAACACCCCACCACCAAGAACTTAGAAGTTTTCCCTGATACCTAAGTGGATCCTGCCCCCCTCGGGGGCAGATGGGCATAAATAAATTGGCCAATCTGCCCCCAAGGGGGGCAGAAATGGGCAACACCTCTGTGCCCCCTTTAGGGGGCGACCCTTCCCAAATGGGGCACCCCCAGCACAAAACAAAAAAAAGGGAACAAATAAAAAAAATCCCTGGCGTATTGGTGGTTTCTGCCCTCCTTGGGGGCAGATGGGCCTACAACAATAGGCCCATCTGCCCCCAAAGGGGGCAGAGATGGCCAATACGAACTTTCCCCACTTTGAGGGGGCGACCGTTGCCCAAGGGGTGCCCCCAAACACACACCACACACACACACACACCACACAATCCCTGGCGCCTAGTGTGCTTCCACCCCCCCGGGGCCAGATCGTCCAAAAAAATGGCTGGTCTGCCATCGGGGGGGCTGAAACAGAAAAAAAAATAGCCCCCCAGGGGAGCGACCCTTGCCCAAGGGGTTGCCCCCAAATATAAACAATAAAAACAAAATCCCTGGTGTCTAGTGGATTTCGCCTCCCCTCCCCCCCCCATGGGAGCAGATCGGCCAAAAAATCGGTGATCTGCCCCGGCGGGGGGGGGGGGGGTGAAATACTAAAGAAAATAGACCCCCAAAGGGTCGCCCCCAAAAGAAACATTTATTTACAAAGAAATCCCTGGTGTCTAGTGGATTTCGCCCCCCCCCCCCCCCTGGGGGCAGATCGGCCGAAAAATCGGCGATCTGCCCCCAGGGGGGGGCGAAACACTAAAAACAATTTACCACCGGGGGGGCGACCCTTGCCCAAGGTGTTGCCCCCAAAATACACAAACAAAACAAAATCCCTGGTGTCTAGTGGATTTCGCCGCCCCCCTGGGGGCAGATCCGCCCAAAAATCGGCGATCTGCCCCCAGGGGGGGGGGGCGAAATGCTAAAAAAAATAGCCCCCCAGGGGGGCGACCCTTGCCCAAGGGGTCGCCGCCAAAAGAAACAGACCTAAAAAAATCCCTGGTGGCTAGTGAAGATTTTGTGGAGCAGGAATCTAGTGAAAACAGGCACAGGGGGAAAGGAAAAACCCTTTCCTTTCCCCCCGTGTCTGTTTTCCCCCCCAAAACCCCAAAAAAGGAAAGGACTCACCTCTTACGGTCCTTTCCCCTCGACGCGCTGGAAGCAAATGGCTTCCAGCGTGTCCCGGCAACACTTGATGACGTCGGCGTGCTGACGTCATCAGATTGCCGGGGGGGGTCGGGGTGGAAGGGGAAGGCCTTCCCCTTCCATCCCCACCTTGGGGGGGTGGTGCATGGGGGGCGTGCTAGCGCTCCCCCAAGTTCCCGTGCCTTGGACGAGGTGACCTCGTCCAAGGCACAGAAGCGGTTAAACAATTGCAAAAAAGGTATGGCAGGAAGATTAGTGTAGTAATGGAACAATATGCATTTTATGCTGGAGAACGGAAAGAAGATGAAACAAATGATCAATACATGGCTGCATTAAAAGGGTTAGCTGTAACATGTGCTTTTGAATGAATGATGTATGACAGAATACTAAGGAATCAATTATTGATGAAAAACAAATCCAAGAAGATCCGGGACAATTGTCTTTAAAAGCAGAAGTGGAGGTTGCTAGAAGCATCAAAGTAAGTGAAAAATGTAAACAAGTTGTGAGGAAGGTGAACAAGAGTGAAATAATTGTATGTGTGGTTAGTGGTGAGAAAAACAGAAAGGAAAGATTTTTGGGAGGTAACGCATACTAGTGTTGCAGGCAACAAGAATAAATCTAATAGTAATGTAAAAGGGTTATCATGTTTTTGATGTGGATCCAGCAATCATTTAGCAAACTCTAAAATGTGTCAGGCTGTAGGCAAAGTATGCACTACATGTAAGAACAAGGACATTTTACTCTGTGTGTAAACATTTGGGAAGCAAAGTTAATTTCATTGCTGAGGATTGTGAGGAAGATGAGTGTGACATGCAAGGTGTGATATTGAGTATTCAGAAAGAAGGACATGAGCAACATGGTGTACAATTGCCTAGTTGTTCATTGAGCATTGATGGGGTACAAGTAGACGTTATGGTGGTTTTGTGTGAATTGTACACCATAATGGGTATGAAGGAAGTTGGAGAATACTAATATAAAACCAGACAGTTATTCTGAGCATAAGATCTCAATAGTGGGTGTAATGCAAGCAGAGTTAGAATTTGAAGGTAGGGAGTGTGTTGATGAATTATTCGTAGCTGAGAAAGGTGCCATGATCCAGCAAAAAAACTGATGGATTAAACCCAGATCTGTGACTGGGGGTGAACGTTTGATTTGCTCTGCATTCCGTCCATCCTCCGTTGTTTCCCCAAGTGGGAAGGGTATGCCCAGACGTGGGTCCCTTGCTTGCTATGCCACCAGACTCAAGCAAGCTTGGCTGATGAAGGGTGATACTCTGAAACCGGTCCCAAGATGCTTTTTTTCTGGTCCAGGGAGGACCTGTCCTAGCAGTTCGAGCTGGAGTGTTCCCATGGGGAACAGGGTCAATACTGATTTGCATATGGCTGGGTCCAAACTGGAATGGCATGGCAAGCAAAAAAACTGATGGAGTAAACCCAGATCTGGGGTGAATGTTTGATGTGCTCTGCATTCCATCCATCATCCGTTGTTTTTGCTTATGATCCTGGGGTGGCCACATATTTTTGAGCTTGGGATAAAAATAGACCCAAATGCCAACCCGCCTGTGTCCACTGTGGAAGATGAAAGCACTCATGATACAAGGGAGGTAGTGTATACTAATTGGAAAAATGAGTTTCTGGGTGTATTTGGGGATCAGTTAGACAGGATGAAATGCTTTGAAAACAGGTTAGTCTTGTGTACACATGTTGTACCTGTAAGGCGGACGTTGGTTCCATTCAACCACAGCATGAAACTGAGGAAAATATTGCACGATTTATGTGAAAAAACATTATTGAACACATTGAAACTTCAGACTAGGTATCTCCGGATGTAATTTTGTTGAAATCCAATGGAGATTTAAGATTGTATGTGGATTTACGATGTCTCAACATAGCCATTTGGGTGGATGCTTTTCCTCTACCCAAAATGCAAGAACTGGTCTTGCTCTCAATATAGGAAGAGCCTGTAAAATAAAAATAAGTGTGCAACCTTACTGGCGGAGTCTGCTTAACAGTCCACTTAGCTAATCTATCGTGGGTAAATCCCTGTGTTTGATTCGTCCGGAATACCTCAAATTTGAAAGTGCATGATGGAGAAAAGTAAGAAACACTGTTCAAGTCTGCATTCTGGGTTGTGAAGCAGTTTCAAGAGATGGGGAATGAGAAAAGGTGGCTTGTTGCCCAAGGCCTATAACCCTGCTGTTTGCTCGCCACCTAACAGCAGAGCTGTCAATAAGAAGGCACGCGCCAGTCTCGCACGCTATTACTGTGCATCAAATATGGTGGCAGTTACGCAGTGTCTGCATTATCACTTCTCTTTCTCCTTTCTGGCATAGTTCCTGTTGATAAATGCAAGAGCCGTGCACCTAAGAAAGCCTCTGTACTTGTTAGAAATTGTTAGTATATTCACCTTAGTGGCCGTGCTTAAGAGAGAATGAAGGCAATGTCTGTAGACAATAATGTGTAATTAAAATTGCATGTTTATTGAATCACCAGATAGCCAGTTCCTTTAGTTGGACTACAGACACTTTGAAAACACATTGCAAACAAATAGAAAATGTTCTCTTTCTTGTAGGTCGATTGATTTATGCTTTGGCAGATGCCCAAAAGCCTCATTAATTCCAAGTGAGCAGTGGCTTCAGAGTCATTTATTATGTCTGCCTAAGCATTACAATCACCAATATTTATGTACTTTTTGGAATCAAGAAAAATGCTGTAGATTATTGTCACATCCAGAAGTTTAGTGATACATTAAAAACTAAAACGCTAAAATGGGTACATTAAACATTCAATAACGCAATGATAACATTCACATATTGCTCATAACAAATCTATCCTGCTGCTGTCTTTATTTCTTTTCTTTAAATCACGACGAAACCTTTTTTGGCAGCTGCAAGCAAACTTTTCTTTGTCTGTGTTTTAGCCACAGTATGTGATCAACTCTGTTTGGTTCCCTTCGATCCATTTCAGCTACTTAACCACTCACCCCTTATCAGTGCTTTTTTTATTTTAAAGGGCAGGGGCTCGAAGTTTTTCCCAGAAGCCGCGTCCCTGGTTTGCTGAATAACTTTCTTACTCTTGTGTCGACCTCATGCCTTTTTAAATCACCTAAATTTCCCTCTATGGCAGGTTCTTTCTCCTCTCTGCCTTCTCGAATTGCCACTGTTTTCCATCTGTCTCTCCCTTCTTCTTTCTCCCTGTTCTGCCTCTCTCTCTTGCTTCAGATCAAAGTATGATGATGAAAAATAAGTTACAGACTCCAAAAAGGACTGCCAGCTACAACCACCTGCACAAATTAAGCTCTGCCCCTTGACCACTTTGACCCAATAGTCAATGTGTACCAAATGTTGCACTGTTCCCACATACCTGCATGGTGCCCTCAGCCACCGATAACAGCCCTCTTACCACCTTCTTTCATGTATAGTCAGCCCAGCCCTTCTGGCAGTTATGATGATGGTCAGCAAACTCCGCAGATGAATGCCCAAGGATGTTTCATGATTATCTGCATGAATGCACTTTTCTCTAATGGGCATCGATATTTACAACAGCTCCAAAAAGCAAGTAAAGGAGAACATGAAAATGAAAGCTACATATTTAGTGACTGGCACAAATCTTGCCAGTAATGCACCAGAAGATTCATCTATAATTGCTCTGTTTAACATTCATTGCTTTTTGCATGTCTTGGCATTCCATTTTCAATTTAGGATCTGGAGTCCTGCTGACTACCCATGCTGATAGACTAATTTGTTTTGCCAATCTTCTGTGAAGGGGCTATTACTTGACTTCCAGTAGAGCAGAAGATATATTTTTGGGATGACAAGGTAGATGTAAAGTTCAATGTTTTATATATCATGTGTTGATGTTGTTTGTCATTAGCTTCTCCTACTGTAACCTCTTTCGAATGATTACATTTCTTCGTCTTTTATAATTACACAGAACATTTCAAAATACATTTCAAAAGAAAGGATCATTCGATCCAGGAGGTTAGTACATTGCCTTTGTCATGTCTCAAATCTGAGTGTAACAAAACCGTTGATGAAATATAGCTGACAAGGGGCAGGCATAACTAAGGCCCATATTTATAATCGATTTGCATCAAATTAGCGTCATTTTTTTAAATGATAATTCAGCGCAAACCTAACTCCATATTTATAGTTTGGTTCCAGACACGTCTAGCGCCAAAGTTATCAGAAACCATGGAAAGAACCCACATGTGCCCTTCCCTGGCCCCACGGACACCCACACCATAGGGACACCACAGGATGGGGGACCCATCCCAGGTAAGTCCCGGTAAGTATAAAAAAAAATTCACACACTCGGAGGCCCTGACTTGCGCAGTTCAGCGTCAAAAAGTATAAATATGGGCCTAAGAGTCTTGGAGGGACAGAAGGAACATATGTGATTGGAAATTTACAAGGAAAAATGTAAAGGTTTAAGCAACAGGTATGTAGCGTTAGTATGAAAAGGTACGTAGAATGGTTCATCCAGCGTTTTGAATTAGTCATCTTTTGCCGAAACAAATCCTGGCTTCCTGGTTCAGCAGTACAACTTAAATATTTAGCCGCAAAGAGAGTATCAGGTACATTTGTAAATTAAAGCAATGCATGCTTATACTGTTATGAGAAAAGAACCCAAACTGAGAAAATGTTTTAAAAAGCAGAGGAAAGTTTTCAAAGTAGGGCAATCCTGGCACTATTAGTTTCCACTCACCTTTACCTCAGCTTTTAATCTATCTATTTTCAGAGAGTATTTATGTTGGTTTATTTGCGATAGAGAAATATACATATTGTAGCTCTTTATATTCTTAGGGGCATATTTATCCTCTGTTTGCACTGAATTAGCATAATTTTTTGAACTCTAATTCGGTGCAAAACTAACTCCATATTTATACTTTGACGCTAGTCCCATCTAGCGCCAAATTTATGGAGTTAAAGTCATTTTTTGGACGTGGAAACCTAGCTTGCCTCAATGAGATGCAAGGTAGGCGTTCCCGTGCAAAAACTGACTCTATGGCCTTAATGTCATATTTATACTGCTGTGCAAAAATAGTGCACGGGAGGGAGGAGGGATAAAAAAATGGTGCAAAGCTTGCTTTGCCCCATTTTTTAATGCCTGGGTCAGGGCAGGCGTTAGGGGACCTGTGGGCCTATTTCCATGGTGGAACACCATGGAATAAGCCCACAGGTGCCCTCCCCGGGCCCCAGGGACACCCCCATCCACACCAGAGAGACAGCAGAGGATGGGGGACCCCATCCCAGGTAAGTACAGGTAAGTATTTAAATTAATTTTTTAAAGTGCTACAGGGGGCCCTGAAATGGGCAACCATACATGGCACAGGGTGCAATGGCCATGCTCAGGGGACCCTGGTCCCCTGTACTGGCCATTGGGGTGGTGAGCATGACTCCTGTCTTTTCTAAGTCAGGAGACTTGTTGTATGGATAGTTTTGCATCAGAAAATGAATCTAGGCAGGTTAGAGTCATGTTTTTTACTCTAAGCTGCCGAATGTCATTTTTTGGTGCAAAACCCCCTTCTTCTATACTGCCAGCCCCACCCGGCTAACATCATTATTTTTTTACCCTAGCCGACCATTTGCACCGGCTTGCACCATTCCATAAATATGGTGCCCGGCTTGTGCACAGGAATGGTGCAAGCCGGTGCTAAACTTTTTGGTGCAAAATTGCATTAGTGCAGTTTTGCCCCAAAAAGTATAAATCAGGGCCTTTTTTTTAAAGTTTTTGCAAACAAACACCTGATTGTCAAGAAGCTTCACATTTCTCTAATCTGGGCCTCATTTAGAGGGCTGCAGTATTATAATTGTAGGGCAAAAATGTGTGCAAATGTGGATTTCTGTATGTTTATTTCCTGGAGACACATTCAAAGAAAAGCAATAATAACAAGATATTGTCACATTTTCCTGCTCTATCCCATTAGGCTTTTGCCGATGATACCATACTGTAGAGCACAATATGTGTAAAAATGTGCAGAAAAAGAAAACTATTTATTTGCTATTTTTGCCATTTAAATATATTCATCCAAGGGAGGTACCTAGTGGGAACTCTTACAATTTTGCCCTAGTATCACTAAAATGTTGTTGCAATTGCAATTGAAGAACTCTGTTCCCATTGGTTCCTGCGTTCGTATTGCTGCTAACCAGCTGGAAGCCATATGGAAGACTGAGACGGAAGTCGATTGTTAGGGGATGTGGGGATATCAGGGACTCCTTATTCAATCAATGGGGGAGTCCTTACAACTTCACAACATAGACATCGTGGAATCATTTTTGCTGCAATGTTTTGTTTCGTTCTAAAACATAATTCTATTCAATATTGCGTGTTTCCAATTGGGTGCCTTTTAAATTGAACGCATACTTTTCTAATGCATTGATTGAGATATTGCTGCATTTTAAAATAATTCTCTATAACAGCTAATCTTTGGAACCCTCCTTTGGACCTAAGGAAATTAGATTAATTTTACATTGGAAAGATGCAGAAGGTTATATTTGTGGCTTGTGCAGTTTGCTGTTGAGTTTTTATAGTAATGGTGTAAACTCGTAAATTCATGTACCTGAGGAATCTTGAATGGGCATCTGCTTGGCTAAAGCAGTGTACGACTTGTCATATTACACAGTCTGCTAGACAGGTACGATGTCCCCTACCTGAGAAGTGCTACCCAGCTGGACTTTCAAACAGGGAATACTCAAAATAGCGAGCTGGGTGTGAATATTAATAGATATACTCTCTGCGAGGAATGTGCTTGTTATATGATCGACAACAGCAGGATGTATTGAGTTGCATCTATTAACTAGAAGGGAGAGCCCGGATAATCATGAATCCTTTAGATGGATATTTCCTTCAGTGTGTTCACATTTGTATCAATCTTTTCCAATCTTTAGTTCATGTCCAATGATAATCTATAAATACTTTAAGGATTTTTTTTAGTAAACAAATCACAATGCCCTATCATTTTGGGAATAAGATGAATGATCCAGTCCGGTAATGAATGATCCACTTCGATATTCAATGGTCTAGTCTGTCAAAGAGTCATTGCATTTTCTAGCGTCCTCTCTAACGGCAGATCACACACTTGGGTATCCCTATTTCCAGTGCCCATACCCAGGCAACAGACTGGAACGTCTTTGTTTTGTCCCATGGCTTCTTTTTATTGCAGGCCAGTGTGCCACGAAGTGAGTGAGTGATCTAAACACTGACTACCCGCAATTCAATAGTGAGGATTAGGACCCCATTCACTTGTGCTTAACTTGCTGCTCGTACAATCAGAACAGGACAGGTTTTTAGGTATTTAATTACAGTATGCATGAGAGGGGCCCTTGTACTCTGTAGGAATTGATACTAGCCGTGACATGATTTATCAAAAATATGACAAATTTTAGCACAATCTTTTGTATGGCTGGAGGACCATACATATCTGTTAAAGGTTAAAGACGCTTCTCACAATGGCCAAACTCTAGGAGTCAAGTACAACTTTTTAATTATTTGTGTGTATGGAAAAAGGGGTGATCGTTATGTTTTTTTATGCCACTTGGATGCTTATGGTCACCCGCCAGTTTTAGGAATATACTTCACAACTTCTGCACTTTAGGTGTATTTGGCTAGCGTTTGGATCAACTGTTATGCCTGTCAGAACTAGTATTAAAAATGAAGGACCAGATTTACAAGGCCCTAATACCACCTTGCGCCACATTAGTTTCATTTTTTTAATGCTAGTGTGGCTCAAAATGGCAAAAATCACGCACCATATTTACAAAGTAGCGCCACGCATCCATGGTGCCACATTGCAACCCTTTGCGTCACATTATGCCTTCCTCAGGCATGATGTATGTAAAGGGGATGTTCTGGTGTTAGAAAGCTCCCAAAAATGGTGGAATGAAATCTATAAGATTTCAATGTGCCGTTTTTCGCTTAATTTTTAATGTCTGCTCAAAGCAGGCGCTAAAAGGATCATGAAGTCAATGGGCCTCCTTGCACTTTGCTGCACTAGAGTCAATTTTTTTTTACGCTAGTGCAGCAAAGCACCACAATAGCATAATTTCTTTTTGACACTATTGGCCTAATGTTCTCCATGGTGCGATGGTGTTGTTGGGTGGTGGAGGGGTGCAAGACATCTGGCGCATCAGTACTGATGCGCCAAATTCTTATAAATCTGTGACAACGTTCTTTTCAATGTGTGATGAAGCTACTGCGAGGCTCCATCAATTCTTATTCCTAGTCCTGTGTTTTCTCTGTCTGAGAAATTGTAAGGACCCCCTTGCTGCTGCCAGGACCGGGACTATGTGCCACAGGAGACTGTGCCACCACAGAACCTCCTGGGGAAAGGAGGAGGGCTCTCTTCACCTTGTGCTATAAAGCACTGTCTGCTGCCCTGGTGCATGCCTGGGCAAAGACCGGGCCAAGAGCAGCCTGTCTGCTCCCACCTGTGGTTGTGAGAGGCTGGGCTGGGACCCCCTTTCCTTGATCATCAAGAAAGTGCCATATTGAAAGTGAGACTGCATTTTGCTTTGCTATTCAACCTTTTAACAAGTCTGTGCATTGTGTCACCAGCCTGGGAGATGCGGAAGAGGAAAGTTGCGCTTACTAGAGCCCCTATGACACCCAACTGTGAAACCATGGAGTATTATTTGGCCTGGCTGTGGGGGTTATTACCAAAGAGAAAGACTTGGCAGAGAGATGTCTATCTCTGGATTTAGTTGATCCCCCAAAATCTTCTCTTGGGTACTGTGACTGATTGGGACAGTGTAAAGCACACAGCTTCCTCAGTCCCTATGGATATTGAAGAATCAAAGCTCACTGAATCAGCCTTAAGAACAGTGGTGCAGGAGTTACTCCATGGTCAAAGTCCTGCACTTAAGTGCAAGCGAAAGCTGCAAAATGTAGGCTTTACCAGGATGGCTCATACAAATGACCCTAAACTAGGGCCCCTCCATGGTTATGGGTGTTGGTACCTCTGACCCCCTTGAGTGTGACTCCATGGTCTCCTCTCATGTCACTTTTTGCTGATTCTTTGAAAGCCTGCTTGGCACGTGTGTTAGACTTGATAAGATCCAAGCCAAAATTACAAATATCTCTGGTCCCTTCAAGAGTCGGGTAGGCTCTTTGGTGTCAACGGCATCTATGACTTCTCCTGATGTGCCTTTGATAGCCCCTAGGGATGCCGTGGGCCCCTCTGTACCTGTTATGGAGTCTGCTCCTGGTAAGTCACCTGACAGGCCCTTGACTCTCTTCCCTGTGGGTGAGCCTCCGAAGGGGTGGAGGCAGAACCAGGACTGCAATCTTTCTTGAGCAAATTTGTTTTTTTTCTCCCAGACGTAAAAATGCCTCTTCTTGTGTTAATTTACCGACTGAGTGTTGTCATTTTGGGGTGGTTTTGGGAAATCTCCCCAAGTTAGATGACCCGCACACAGTCTTTCGACCAACTCAAAAATAAAGTTTCCCACTGGCTAGTTGGCTGTTCCAAATTTTCCCTGAAGGACTTTCACAGTATTAAGATGGTGAGGTTTGAAGACTGGATTGGATCCGTAGAGAAAACTGTCTCTGGTGATTATGATATAGTTAATTTTATATACCATCTATTGCTCAGTGTATTTTATGTTCTCGTCAACAGAAGTTTGTTAGCTGTACCATTAATGTGTTGTCATTGTGTTTTTTTACAGGCACCTGAATCCAGATGCACATCTACCACATACACAATTTGTTCAATACCCCCAAACTGTACTCTAAAGGGTTGATTCAAGCATCTTCTGCTATTACAGATTTTCACCCCTAGAAGAACAGTTAATGCAGATGTCCCCCTCAAGGCCAAGTTCCCTCCCAGGTTCTAGTGAAGTTTGATTTACTGGATGATATCTTCAGTGTGTGTGGGACTTCTGTGGGGACCCTGGGGGGAGGTTCTCCATTCCCAATTGACAAGTCACCATGTTTCCTGGTGAGGAGATGTCTTGATAGAAGGTTTAAACTGATCTGTTGTAATGTGTCTGAAATAACCACCAACATAGAAATGTAGACTGGACTGATTATCTATCTGGTTTCAATCTCAATCTTGTGCAAGACACTTGTGGACATATTTATACCCTGTTTGCACTGGATTTGTATCATTTTTTTATGTAAACTGAACTCCATATTTATATTTTGACGCTAGACCCGCCTAGCGTCAAAATATTGGAGTTAAAGCCATTTATTTACCGTGGAAACCTACCTTGCGTCAATGAGATGCAAAAACATGCCTCTAAGGCCTTTGCGCCTTATTTATCCTCCTGTGCAAAAATTACACACGGGAGGAGGAGGACCTTAAATAATGTCGCTAAGCCTGTTTAGCGCCATTATTTAACGCCTTGTCAGGGCAGGCGTTAGGGGACCTGTGGGCTCTTTTCCATGGTCAGAGACCATGTAAGCCATCCACAGGTGCCCTTCCCTGCCCCCAGGGACCCCCCCAGCCACCCCCACCCACACCTGAAGGACACAAAAGGATGGGGGGACCCATTCAAGGTAAGACCAGGTAAGTTTTTTTTTTTAAGTGCCATGGGGGGCCTAACTCCGGCCCCCCTACATGGCACTGTGCCAAATGGCCAGGCCCAGAGGACCTAAGTCCCCTGGGCCTGGCCATTGCAGGTGTGACGCAGGTTTGCATCAAAATGTATAAATTAGGCCCTAGGTGCCTGGGCTTATCAACTTGGGAAGGCTTACAGTTCTTTAGTGTGCCTGCCCGGATGTCGCAGAGGGGAAGGGCCAGTGGGGGCCTGGCACTTTTGCTCTGCACAACATGTAAATTTAGTATCTATACAGTCCACATCTTACATCCGGAAATTCAGATATTGTGGGTAGTTCTCCGTGGTTCTTACAATTTTTGCCTCATAAATGTTTACAATTTTGTGGTCTCAAACGATTCTTCTTACAACCTAGAGGATTTGTTCTTTTTGGTACAGTGTTTAAAGAGAAGATCTTTATACGTTTTCCATAATTTTAATATGTTAATAGAGGGGATTTCAACTGCAAATTAGGGTCTAATGCCACTGTTTTGAGCCATTCCTAGGGCTGCGGGAGACCAGTGCTCTACGATCACAGATTATAGAGGTGGTAAGCTGCTTCAATTTTTACTTGAAGTAGGGCTATATAATGGAAAGAAACTTGGGGGTAACATGGATCCTTCCATTTCCACTTTCACAGGGCGAGGGTCAAGGTTCATTATACAATATGTCTTTGTCTCACCATCTATGGGTAACATTATTGAAATGATCACCATTCCGGCTAGAGAATATGCCGACATTTAAGAAGGCCTAGCGCCACATTAGCAGTCATTTCTTTGAGGCTAATGTGGCGTTAGGCTTGCAAAATCACTGCACCATATCTACAAAGTGGCGCAATGCATGCATAATGTATGCAAAGGGGGTATTCTGACGCAAGGAGGCCTGCAAAAATGGCACAAATAAATCTACAAGATTTCATTGCGCCATTTTTTGACATAATTTTTAATGCCTGCTGAAAACAAGGATTAGAAGGACACACCCATTGTAATCAATGGCCCTCATTGCACTTTCCTCCACTAGCGTAATTTTTTTTTACGCTAGTGGAGCTAGCAAAGGGTCACAATAGCGTCAACATTTTTGACGCTATTTTTTCTAATACCGCCAGGGTGCACCGCATCATAAATACGGCACACACATGGTGGCATTAGAGGGGGTGCAGGGGGGGTGCAAGAAAAGTGGTGTTGCATTGTATGCAGCGCCACTCATCCTAAAGTCGGCCCTTAGTGATCATAACACCAATGAGGCTGTCTCAGTTTTTCTGAATTTGCTGAACCCACTGTCAAGCCTGGTGATGTTGCTATTAGCCCCCATGACCAAGGACTGATGCTTAGGTGGCAGGGTGTTGATTACCCGCAATTCCTTAGGCTATTGGTTCAATCAAATCTTTCCTTCATTTTGGATGTTTTATTGAAGGAGACCCAGTCTATTGACATCATACTTAGCGCCTTCAGCTTTTTAACCAGACAGATCAAACAAAGCCTCCTTTGCCAAGTGGAAATTATGGATAAAACAGAACCAGGGTGATTTGATAGGGGCTGCAGGTTAGCAAATAGACACCTTTGAGAAGCTTTAGCATCTGTCCATAGAGATAAAGTCAAAGTACTGGCATGTTATGATGCCTGTAGGATGATTATTAAGAACAGAAAGAGAGCCATTAAGCAAGACACCTGGAATGGGTTGATGATAGTTGTCATCCCAAAGGCACAGGAGCTTTCTGGAAAATCATCAATAGGCCCAAGAAGGCTGAAGCCTTGACTAATGGTTTGGAATCCAAAACTGGTGAAGAGAAATGGGTTGCCCACATTAAATACATTTATTCTTTTACCCTCTCTAAAGATTCCCTATTGGAGGACTGTTCTTTAAACTTTGACCTCTTTGAAGTGAGGAAAGAGATCCTAGAAAGTCCGTCAAGGAAGGCACCATGGCAGGATGGTGTCCTGATGATCCTTTTCAAGGAGAATGTGGATCTCTGGGCCACGATTACCACTAATGTTCTTAATAATGCTACTCTTCAGGGCTTCCCTCAATCCTGGCATAGTGCCCTTGTACTCTTATTATATAAATAAGGATCCAAAGATGACCCACAGTGCTATAGACTAATCTCGCTCTTGAATTTGATGGTGAAGGCTTTTGGGGTGTCCCTTCCTGCACATAAACAATCACTCATGGCCTTTTGCTCTTTTACATGTGCTGCAGGATGCAGCACACTTGGAAAAAGCAAAAACAAGGAGGAATAGAAGTATTCCTTCTTGTTGTGCCCTTTTAATGCCAACCCTGGGGTGGTGTTAGTTTTTGAGGCTGCCACAGATTTAAAACTTGTTGTAAATGTAGGGCAGCGTCAAAAGCATTGAGTGCTGCAGTGAAGCGCCCACAACAGCACCCATTGCACTCCCCTCTGCCACAGAAAACTACATCAAAGGGCTCCATATTTACAAGGTGGCACAACTTTGTAAATGTAGCCCATTGCACAGCGCCACCGGAGCATCAAAAAAAGTGACACTCGAGTGATGCAAGGGCCCTGTAAATCTGGCCATTTGTTTTCTATTGTAAATATTATGCATATTTTCCCACAAAGATTTTAAAACCTATTTTAAATATGAATGCATTCGGACAGTGTAAGCCAGCCCTGTGTTTTTTATGTGTGTTACCCAATATTCAGGTTTGTTTTATTGTTGACAGTTTTTTAAAATCAGTTGTTTCCAAACAGAAACTTTTATCTGTTTGATTTGTTGTTTTTATCTAGGTTTTATCTATGAGATGAACTGTATAATGTTTGTACCACTTTTATGAATGTTTTTTAAGATTCAAATAAAGTTTTGTTGATTGATTGATTTTAGTGAAGGCAGATCACCTGACGTCCATGGTTAAGAACATACATGTAAAATTGTAATTTTGAGGTAATTTATGTGCCCGACACTCTCACATATTTATAAATTTGGAGCGCACACAACCAGCAGAACTGGCAGGGACACCATTTTGATGGGGTACACACATGCATGCGTTTGCGATGGACATGAATTTGTATACTAATTTCCATGTTTGTCTCCTGAAACTTAATATCGTCCCACAAAGGACGACAACGGTGATTAGACCCATATTCAGCATGACACACTGGTTGTATCATTTAATTTTTATTACTACAATTTAAATATTTACTAACTTCTGCACACTCTTACATGCCCACTTACACCCTAGGTCACATAGGGCCCTACACCAAACAAAAGACTGTAAGAGCTCCGACACAAGCAGAAGTGGGAAGTGGTGGGAGGAGGAACCCTATGATAAAACATGTCACCCAAAGGTGGGCAAAAGTTTCATCTTTTAAAATAGAGATTTGTCTCAAATCAAGAGATATTTTGATTTGCATTCTCTCCAATCTGACTGGTCCCATAGACTTAGGGGGTCATTCTGACCCCGGTGGTCTCAGACCGCCGGGGCCAGGGTCGGCGGGAGCACCGCCGACAGACCGGCGGTGCCCCGCAGGGCATTCTGACCGCGGCGGTTCGGCCGCGGTCAGACAAGGAAAACCGGCGGTCTTCCGCCGGTTTTCCGCTGCCCTTGGAATCCCCCATGGCGGCACAGCTTGCTGCGCCGCCATGGGGGATTCTGACACCCCCTACCGCCATCCTGTTCCTGGCGGTTCGCCCGCCAGGAACAGGATGGCGGTAGGGGGTGCCGCGGGGCCCCTGGGGGATTCTGACACCCCCTACCGCCATCCTGTTCCTGGCGGTTCGCCCGCCAGGAACAGGATGGCGGTAGGGGGTGCCGCGGGGCCCCTCGGGGCCCATGCCAATGGCATGGGCACTGCAGGGGCCCCCGTAAGAGGGCCCCACTGTGTATTTCAGTGTCTGCAATGCAGACACTGAAATACGCGACGGGTGCAAACTGCAAACTGCACCCGTCGCACCCCTGCAACTACGCCGGCTCAATTCTGAGCCGGCGTCCTCGTTGCAGGGGCATTTCCTCTGGGCCGGCGGGCGCTCTTTTGGAGAGCGCCCGCCGGCCCAGAGGAAATGTCTGAATGGCCGCCACGGTCTTTTGACCGCGGTGCGGTCATTTGGCGGCTCCCTCCAGGCGGGCGGCTCCCGCCGCCCGCCGGGCTCAGAATGAGCCCCTTAATGCTTTGCTTTTATATTTTAACAGTATGAGAACAACTACTTCTCAAAAAATTCTGCTTTCTAGCCTTTTTCCTTAATCAGTGTCAGATAAGCTATGTCCTTTGCATAAGACACACAGGGGCAGATTTATCAACATCAACATTTGCACTGGTACAAAGTCACAAAATGTAGCACAAAAGTGGAAAGTGTTGAAAACAAAAACGTTATCTGTGCGGCAAAGTAGTCATAAAAGTAACACATGTAGAGTTTTGAGCTACTTTGCATTAGTTTGTGTCAAGGGGCTTCCCATGGGTGTACCTAAATTACCATCCATGTTTTAATGCAAATCACTATCTACTAACAATGGAAGCAAGGTTCTGTGGCAAAAATAATACCTCCAATTGTGGAAGGTGCTCAGTAGGTGAAATCTTTTAATTTCTAATATCTTTCGAAACATTGCATGTGTGCTTCACTGTACAGCCAACATATAGGCCCTGATTCTAACCGCCGACAGGCCGGCGGTGCCCCGCAGGGCATTCTGACCGCGGCGCTTTGGCGCGGGAAAGCCGCCATGAACAGGATGGCGGTAGGGGGGGTCGCTTGGCCCCTGGGGGCCCCTGCCGTGCCCATGCCAATGGCATGGGCACGGCAGGGGCCCCCGTAAGAGGGCCCCGCAAGGTATTTCAGTGTCTGCCTTGCAGACACTGAAATACGCGACGGGTGCTACTGCACCCGTCGCACCTTCCCACTCCGCCGGCTCGATTACGAGCCGGCATCCTCGTGGGAAGGGAGTTTTTCCCTGGGCTGGCGGGCGGTCTTTTGGAGACCGCCCGCCAGCCCAGGGAAAAACTCATAATACCCTCCGCGGTCTTCTGACCGCGGAGCGCTATTATGGGGGCGGAATTCTGGTGGGCGGCCTCCGCCGCCCGCCAGGATTAGAATCACCCCCATAGTCTGGGAAAAGTTTCAAAGTATGTCGAGGCATAGTATTTTGTGCTGAAAGGGTACTATTCTAGTACAAAAACTATACTACACATACGAGACAGCTTGAAGGATCACCCACACTAGGGATGAACAGCAGTGTCATATCTTAGAGATTTGCCATTGTCCTGCTCTCTCTCCCAAGTGCAATGCAGCACAGCAACTTTGCTTGCTGTGCTGCATTGCACAACATTTTAGCATATATGCCCCCTAGAGTTGTATTCTCAGTGTCCCAATACACCGCCTGTTACCTCTGCCTCAGAGCTACTGGTAACAGGCATACCGGCAACTTCAAGAGACAGAGAGTTACTGGGACATGTGAGTCCCTCACCCAGAACTCCTAATTAAAATGAGGTTAGTAATTGCTGTGACTACCCTTCAGAAAAATAGAGAAAAAAATAAGCAAATTTGTCAAGAGGTGCATGCCAGACGCATATTATAAATCACAAATGAAACCGCTCGCAATGACCAACAGAGTAGCCTGAAAAAACATCACGAAAATCAATGCACAATGAAAAATGACAGCCTGCAATTTTCTCTTCGTTTTTTTTATCTTCCATGCCATCTACAAGCATACTTTCCATTTGATTTAATATTCTATTTTCATTTTCTTATCATATATGTATTTTCTTCTAATACTCTATCATCTTTCATAGCACAGACATAGCAGAAAGAGGATATATTGCCAAGAAGCAGGTTGCATGCACACAAGACTTATATAGACACCGAATTTAACGGTAAGAGGGTGAGTAGTATGTCTTCAGCTGACTTGTTGAATCTTGTCATTCAACTGTGAAAGTTGCCATTTTAGAACTTTGCGGCAGATTTACTAACATTTGATGCAGCTCCACCAACCAAGACAACTTGCTGTGCTGCTCTGCATCAAACGGAGAGAACAGGAATGTGCTATATCTACTAAGATATGGCACATTTCTGCTCTCTGTCTCTCTGCGTTGGACATCTTTATGCACAAAAACAATCCTCTAAGCATCTTTCCTCTATGTGTGCTTCAGTATGAGAGAAAACATGTAAGAGAACGAGGACGAAATGAGTCAAAATGAACACATTTCTCCTCATTATGCCTCTTTGGGAAGGCAAGGCATTTTGATGCATTCCCACGTTCAATAATGCAAGTGAATCTGGAAGTGTGCAAATACCACAGGTGGATGCATGGGAACACCTATGCTTCACCCATAGACTGCCTTCCCAGGGCAGAATAACACAAGGCAGCAACTTGTACTGCCTTGCATCACTCCAGATTTGCTATGCCATGCAGCAGCACAAAAGGTGGCTCATCGTGACATAGTAAATCTCACTTGAAGGCTTGCATTGCCCTTGTGTTACCTTCCGTAATGCAAGGGCAAAGCAAGCGCTTAGTAAATTGGGCCTTGTAGTATGAGAATTATGCTAAGACCACGGAATTAATACTGTCAGTGAATCCCATTTGCACTGTGTTCGCAACAGCTTGATTTAGTTTTATATGCTAACTTCAAAATAAAAAGATGAAAAACAAATACATATGAAGCTAGAGGACTGCAGAAAATATTCAAATGAACACCCTTCTGGTAGAGCAAGGCTCTGCAGTTGAGATAACCACTCAGGAAGGGTATTACTGCCCATTAGCCTACACATGGCTGGTCCTGGCCTGAAGGCAGTAAGTATCTCCAACACAAAAAACTAATTTCATG
Organism: Pleurodeles waltl; assembly: GCF_031143425.1. Taxonomy (NCBI): domain Eukaryota; kingdom Metazoa; phylum Chordata; class Amphibia; order Caudata; family Salamandridae; genus Pleurodeles; species Pleurodeles waltl. The sequence goes on from NC_090437.1 coordinate 322,589,757, forward strand.
TTACAAACAAAATTACATTTCAGTTTTTTTGCAAAATTAGCTCCGGGAATGATTCACAGAAAGCAAGCTTGCCCCTGTGATGCATGTCATCCAGTCTCCACCTCTGAAATGGCCACAAGGCAGAATAGGAAGAGGAAGTTGCCCTGTGTCCTCTGTGGTCCTCAATGTTCCGGCAAAACAATTAGGGCCTCCTTTTCAAGAGGCCTGCGCCACCGAAGCAACTTTAATGATGCTCCAGTGGCACAGGCCTCTCAATCATATCTATGGGGTGACGCAAAACCACCCTGTGTGGCTTTGCATTTTCTCATATAGTGTGAGGCAACGCAGTGCAAAACATTGCGTTGCCTTACTCTACGTTAAGGAGGCGTTCCATGAGCATTGCAGTGGGTTTTCCCACACAACACTCAAGGGTTTTGACACATTCCCAGAATTTCAACCATCTGTAAACCTTGGAATGCTTTAAAACTGTGTGCCACCGCAGGGGATGAGTAACAAGGTGAAATGTATTTGCCCTCGTTTTTTGCTCTTTTTATGTGTTCTACATTATGTAGCACACATAGGAAGAGAAAAACACTTCCATGGATTGTTTTGTGCAGGAAGGTGTCCTTTCCTGCACAAAAACAACTGTGTCAACAACACAGCCACTCTTGTACCATGGTGCAAAGATGCCTGCATTTGCACTAGGCACCCATTTTCTGGCACAGGCAGAAGAGACAGGAATGTGTCATATTTCATTAATACGGCACATTCGTGCCCTTTCCTTTTGATGCAGGGCAGCACAGCAAAGTGACTTGGTCTGCTGCCCTGCGGAAAAAACTAGTAAATGAGGCTCCCAGTTTTTGGCAAAGGAAAACGTTGTAGGTGTCATCCAGTTGGTGAAAGTTGTGTCTAAAATGGTGGATGTGCAACACAAGACTCTCATCTCACTGTAAAAGGATTAAAAAGGGAGTGCAACAGAGGGCTCTCACGTCACCTTTATATGATAAAAAATGCTGATTGCAGCACCAGAACTAATCAGGTAAGAGCAGGATCACTATGCCGCTGCTTCATTATAAAAATGAACTACAGCTAATTCAGTTTTAATAGTGTAGGTGTTAGTGCGTCTGAACCTTAATAAGTAAACTTACAAGGAGACGCGTTTAGGTCGACAAACCTTTGGACCACGTTTGGGGACTTCCCAGTACGAGATGTCTTCTTGGCATCACAAATCAATTGATCAATGAACCAATCAATAATTACAATAACTAATCAGCAAACTAATTAATGGCAATCAATAATCTGAACACACCATGACCTTTCAGTCATGAATAATCACACCAATTTAGTTAAGTGTTAGGATATTTATTTCCCTATTTGTTACAATCTAACATCATATCCGTTAATCTCATTAGCAATAAACCTCATTAGAAACTTTTCTAATTGGCAATTAGAATGCAATTAATCAATGCATAGGAAGTAATCATTCAGTATTTAGGCACATCGTTAATATGAAGCAACTTAGCAGAGTCTCATTAATACATGATTCAACAAAGCAAGAACTCAGTCATTTGTCTATTTGCACAAAATATTTGTGAACACCTTAACTAACCTCAAATCAGCATTAGCATGTTGGGCTTCAATCAAAACATTTTAGCAAACACGAATTTAGAAAACATCTAAACTTTGGCCTCTATCAAAATAGCAGTTGGTACCTAGAAAGAAAAGGCAAACAGACAATCACAATTTTGCATCAGATAGTTACCAATCCAACAGATCAGGAAGCAGCGTCAGTCTTTGTCCTCAGGACATCAGTCGATTCACCATCAGCAGAGATAGGACGGGGCAAAGTCTCAATATAGCATAGTTAAGGAATAGGACCCTTCCTTCAAATGGAGGAGAAGTAAGTATCAGGCAAGAATGGTTAGAGGATGGTTTAGAGTATCAGGACCAAATGCTAGAAGAATAGTAGCTCAGTATCTCAAAGTGGCAAGTCCTCTGGAAAGTGAGAGTGTGAGTAAGGTTTGTTTCTTCTTGGGTCACGCTGTTAAATCAAAACTGTCTAATTAGCCCTTAACTCCTCACTGGATAATAATTGGTGCATCGTTATCTCTGTCCAATAATGTTTCAAGCATCTTGCCTGAATTTTCCACAAACCACAGTTCTCATGTCGCGGATTGGTCCATGTTATTGACGTCTTCAACGGATGAAATGTCAGGTAGGAAAAGCTACACTTTGCGCTCCAGTCAGTGTCTTCATTGTCTTCTCCTAATACAGTTAACCTTGCACTTGTTACGAATTACACTGTTGCATTCAGCAAGAACGTCACCTTGAGCAGGTCGTTTCTCATGAGAAAGAATTTACTACGGCTACACACACACATAACTTCTGGAAAAGTACAGCTTTGTGTCCTTCAGAAGAACAGCACATTACACGTTAGAAAATACAGTTCAATATGAGGCCAGGCAGCTAGGCCCAGACCCTCGCTAAGTTAAGGCCCTCTAATTTAATAAAGCAAACTCTTAACACATAACTCTAATTATGATATACTAATACAAATTCAAAACATTATTTGCATAATAATTCAGAATTAACAAGCTTTTCATTAGTCTTCGTATACATTGGTAGCCACTCCCCGTGGGCACATTTCAAACGTGTGCATTATTTTCTATGTTAACACATTTTCTATGCAGCTTCATCATACAATATATTGCAAGCTTTTCATGTTAATATTGCTTTTAAAAGACACACTCCAACATAGGCAAGTTCAAGCCTGCATAATGAAAATTACTCACAACCCTACTTTACGATTGTTGGATTAGGATACCAAAGAAGTATCCTTGGGATAGGCCTTTTACAGCCTAAAAGAAAAACATCAAGCATGTGTCTTTGGCCCTGCTTGTCCCGAATGCCAGCGAGCCTAGTGACAATAATGAGATGTTGTTGAGTGCCTGGGTAGATGGTTTTGATATGGCAACGTTTAGAACTTTCTCCAGTGTGAAGAAATAAAGAATTGGAAGGGCACATGAGCAGGCTTTTGCAGTAGTCCAGTCTACTGAATGCAAGTCACTTGATCAGCACTCTGGATGGATGGGTAGGGTTAAATTTGCAAACCTTGTGTATGTTTCCATTCTGTGGCATATTGCTGTAGTAGTTCAGTTTATAATGACAGATCCCATCCACTGGGGGCTAAATAGAATGTTGAACTTTATAGCTGCTGAATGTGTAAAGAGAGACCTAGACTGAGGTAGGAGGAGAAATGGGTGTGGGAGAGGCATAAAGTAGACAACCTCAGTCTTTGATGAGTTTAACATGAAGGGAAGTAGTGACTTCCAGTTATCTAGGGCCAGATGTAGGAAAATTGGAAATTGCAAGTCGCAATTTGCAATGCAGAACGGTGTCTCAGACACCGTCTGCGAGTCGGTATTGGGGTCGCAGAGACCCACCTCATTAATATTAATGAGGTGGGTCGCAAATTGCGGCCCCATACCGACTATAGGCACTCGCAAACATGGAGGCCTGCTGTAGTCAGCAGACCTCCATGTTCGTGACTGCTTTTAAATAAAGCAGTTTTTTTTTTTTTTTAAGTGTAGCCCGTTTTCCTTAAAGGAAAACGAGCTGCACTTAAAAAACAAAAACAAAACCTTTAGTTTCGGTATTTTTTCAGGGCAGGTAGTGGCCCCTTGGACCACTACCTGCCCTGAAAAAATAGTTTTGGGTCCATTCACAAAGGGGAAGGGGTCCCATGGGGACCCCTTCCAATTTGCGAGTGGGTTACCATCCACTTCAAGTGGATGGTAACTGCGACACCATTTGCGACCGCATATGCGGTCGCAAATGGTATTGCATACCACTACGAATCGCAAATAGGAAGGGAACACCCCTTCCTATTTGCGATTCTGAAATGCATTTTGCGAGTCGGTCCCAACTCGCAAAATGCATTTCTGCATAGGAAAATGCGATTTGCAAGTCGCAAACGGCAAATTTTGCCGTTTGCGACTCGCTAATCCTTTCCTACATCTGGCCCCTAGTGCTCTCAGGCAGTCTGATGATATGTTTCTGAATGAGGGGAGAGAGAGCAGGCATTAAAAGGAAGATTTATGTTGTGTGTTCTGGTGAAATGAGAAGCCATATGGTAAGATGATGTTGCCAGTGGGAGAGGGAAAGATCAGAGTAGACTCTCCAACCATTATCAATATCTCAGTATTTAGATACATATTTAATTTCATTTTGTAAGCTGGTAAGAAAGTAGCTCCATTCTTACTTTCTTGTTTTATTTTATGCTTCTTTATACCTCATCACTGTCAATAAGAAAGAACATTAAAATATAAAACTGCAATTTCGATTATTTTACTGTAATAATCACAGGGTTTTGTTTTGTTCAATTGAATAGAAATTCAACAGGCTCAACACCAGAATGCCCCACATTCCAAACCTCTAACAATGGGCACCTTACTTTTGGTCCTAAGGTTTAAGATGTTCTTTTCACCTGCAAGTTCCATTCTCAGGGTATTACTAACCTCACACAGCCATTTTATCTGGCTGGAGGTGTGTTTTGTAACACATTTCGCTAAATTATAATCTTGGAGTACCGATTAATTAAACAGCATTACCTCTCTCATATCATCATCTCGGATCTTCAAAATCAATAAAGTATAGCTCACTGTTATGTCTTGCATAAATGTATTACATCTCACTTGTCATAAGGGGTGTTCCCTTTAGAATCCCCTCGAGGTTCTGTTCAAATTGTTGGAGGGGAGACTGCTGATGGCTGGCTGACAGCTCTGTCCTTGTTGGTCTACTCTATATTTAAATAAAATTATGTAACTCACTGTCACGGAGGTCTCGTCCTTTCAATGGCGATGAGAAGAGCATGATCGCAAGGAGGAGGGCAACTGCCAGTTTGGAGCCTGCAAAATCAGAAAATTCTGAGCAACATTTCATTTACTGTGAGAGGCAGCAACTGAACCATGTCTGTCAGCGTATTTACAAGTGTGTTGACACAGGGAAAGGGGAGGGTCCACAACTAAGGTGCGAGCTGGTTGGGATTCAAAACTCCAGTGCATGAGACACGATGGCTAACAATTAGTGCGCAAGTGTGAGCACAAACTATCAGCAAGGTGGTGTAGCTGTCGCCTAGCAGTGATACACAGCTTTGCTGAGCTGGTACGGTTACCTTGACAACAAATGCTATCTGCACTCTGTGTGACTTTGTAGTGGGCTATCCCAAACCAGAAACAAAAAAATAAGCATAAAGATCCAAAGTAATAATAAGGGAAATTGGTTACAAAATACTGCTGGCACACTCATGGTGTTCTTCTTCCCACTTCAGGTTCAGAAACCACAAACATGCTGGTGAGACACCATCACTATTCTCACCACTAGCGGTCGACTAGATCTGTGGACTTGGCGAAGAGTGTTGTAGTCAGAGTCAGTCACTCACAAATCAATAACTTTGTACCATAAACAATTCTAAACACTTTGACTCTAAATCAAACTCCAAACTGAATAGGTTTCAAAGTTTTATTGCAGTTCCAAAATCAATGTTACGTATATGGTGCTCAAAACTAATTTATAAACATACATGAAAAACATTGGCTGACCAAAACATCTAAAAAGATTTAACCTACTAAACATCAATACTGTTAAACACTTCAAATGAATAACAGAGATCACCAACACTACAATATGCACATTAATTTCAGATTTCGAAGCAGATGATGGTGACATCAGTAAATCCTCAAAATACAGTTTTAACAATACATTTCAGAGCTGGGCCATTCTTATCTCTAACGCGAATTTGGACTTGCATAGGTGGGAATGGGCTATCACATGTGGACAAAAGCAAAAGAAAGACAAACATAATTTGAAAAGTCATCTAACTATGGCAGCTCACTATGAAATACGCTGATGCAAGTACCTGAACTAAAAATGAAACAAGAAACCACATTAAGTTATACCTCTCTTCCTGAGACAGCAGACAGGAATACCTCATCTGCAAGAGTTGTCACCTTCTCCTGACGTCAGTGGACAGCAGCATCAGAACAGTGCAGAACACGGGCTGCACATTGGCCAAGTCTGCAGTTCAGGATTAATTGGCCATATTAGCACTGAACAGCATAAACAAATGGGACAACTAAATATAACTGTATTCATCAAAAGGCAGCTAAATGGTAAAGGGATTCAGAAGTAGAGAGCAGCTGGGCATCATCAGCACATTCTAGCAGAGTTCTAGACAACCTGACTAGAAGCAGGAGTGCGCTAACTCAAAGTTCTCAAGTTCCTTACTAATTAGAAATATGCAGGGTCCTCTTGATTAGTCCTTTAGGTGGGCTCACTTCAGTTGTCAGATTCAGTGTCCTATGGTTGTTGATGGCAACTATTCCAGATTTTCACAGCAAAAGTTAATTGTAATTTCAATGATTTCATACAGTTCTGTCAAAACATTACATTTTCTGATTATTTGTTACTTGAAGTCCTTTCTCACGACACATAAACTAAACTAAGGGGCATATTTATACTCTGTTTGCGCCAGAATTGCGTCGTTTTTTTTGACGCAATTCCGACACAAAACTAACTCCATATTTATACTTTGGCGTTAGACGTGTCTAGCGCCAAAGTCCATGGAGTTTGCGTCATTTTTTAGCGTGGACACCTACTTTGCGTTAATGATATGCAAGGTAGGCGTTCCCGTCTAAAAAAGTGACTCTGAGGCATGTGCGCGGTATTTACACTCCCGGGCAAAATTCACGCCCGGGAGTGGGCGGGTCAAAAAAAAATGACGTCCAGCCGCTTTTGCGCCGTTTTTTAGTGCCTGGACAAGGCAGGCGTTAAGGGACCTGTGGGCTCGGAAGGAGCCCAGAGGTGCCCTCCCATGCCCCCAGGGACACCCCCTGCCACCCTTGCCCACCCCAGGAGGACACTCAAGGATGGAGGGACCCATCCCAGGGAACTTAAGGTAAGTTCAGGTAAGTATTTTTTTTTATTTTTTTTTGTGGCATAGGGGGGCCTGATTTGTGCCCCCCTACATGCCACTATGCCCAATGTCCATGCCCAGGGGACAGAAGTCCCCTGGGCATGGCCATTGGGCAAGGGGGCATGACTCCTGTCTTTGCTAAGACAGGAGTCATTTCAATGGGGGTTGGGAGTCGGAAAAAATGGCGCAAATCGGGTTGAGGCGAAAAATTTGCCTCAGCCTGACTTGCCCCATTTTTTGGCGCCCAAGCTCCATATTCCCCTACGCCGGCGCTGCCTGGTGTACGTCATTTTTTTCACGCACACCAGGCAGCGCCGGTGGCTAACGCCGGCTAACATCATTGAATAAATACGGCACCCGCATGGTGCTTCAGAATGGCGTTAGCCGGCGCTAATTTTTTTGACGCAAAACTGCGTTAGCGCAGTTTTGCATCAAAAAGTATAAATATGGCCCTAAATATTTGCTAGAACAAATATTGTTACATAGTTAATTCTGAAACATGTTCCTTGCCTTCATTACAATAGGACATTCAACATCAAATCAACAACCCAGGAAAATAATTCAGATTAAAAGGTATAGAATAAACAAGTGATTTTGCTCTACTGCTGCAAAATGAATCTCTCAAGCCTAGTCAAGCAAAGGAAGCCGTAATACACATTAATATAGTTAATGCATTAATAAACCCTATTGTGCACCTTACAATTCAAATAAAAAATGCAAAACAAATTACTGAATTGCAAACATTATTTATGACATGTTAGAACAGTTTTAAATCTGCATTTATTTTGTGCACACATTCAACTCACAGTAATAAAATTAATTGAACTAATTATAAGTATGGTTAATTCATTATCATTTAATATTTCATGTCTAATATTCATCTTGTAAAATATCCTTAGCATTATCTCATGTGAGTAATTCACTCAAATATAAATGCACAATGTCTTCATGTTAAACGTCAGGTCAAAATACGAATGACAGTGACAATGTCCATCATAATCTAAATTCGCATATCCTTACAGTTTCATGTTACTTTCTCTGTTAGACTTTTAAACTAAAGATTTGCAAGTTGCCATATGTTAACTGCTATGCCACTAATGTATTAATAAAATGTGATCTCTATAAATATAATCATTTACAAAATATTTCTCCTCATATAAGGGCTGTTTTGCTTGAGTATTGTTGTTCATATCTATAAACTCAAAAACTAGATTATCATTGAAAGAATGATGGCATCAGTGACATATTTAAATTCACCAGGAAAGCCTCTAGTTGCATGGGAGGAGTAAAAGGAAGGTTTTCCAGACCTATGTGGAAGCAGTGAGAGGAGATTTTTTTTCTGCTTCATGAAAACTAACTATGCTTAAACACTGTTTAGGTGTTGAAGGGCGATGCATATTAAAGCATCTTCCTTCATAGCCTGAGGAAAATGATGAGGACTCAGAATGGGATGCATACGAAGCAGCAATGTCAAAAATGGACCAGAATTTTGGAAAAAGAATGGAATGGGATAGCGGAAACATTAAAAACATTTAAAAGAACTCAACAGCCGGGTGAGTCTATAGGCAACTTTATAGCAGCGATGAGGTTGCTAGAATCCACTTGTAATTACAAAGGCTTCCTAGATGGCGTGCTTCAGTATCAATTTGTGCAGAAATTGTCTGATAAGAGGATTCAGGGAAAATGTTAAATGCAGAGGGTCTTCTGTTGCAGAAGGCTATTGACATAGCAAAGATGGCAGAGAACACCAAAGAAGGTCTGAAGGAGATGGCTGAAGATGACACAAAGAAAGTGGAAAATGTGTATGAGGTTCCGTGCAAGACATCAAGGAAAGGAAGAGAGATGAAAATTTTCTCAAAGAAATATAACCAGTTATAAGGGAACACCACTGTCTGTTACAAACATGGGCTGTAAGGACATATTGCAACTGACCCTAGATGTCCTGCTGTGGGACATATACGCAGGAAATGTAAAACCAAGGGACATTTTTCAAGGGTTTGTAAATAAAAAATGGTATGGTGGGGAAGGGTTCAAAATAAAAAGGTTCAGTCAGTATTTTGGTCATTGACTATTTCTTGAAATGGTCAGTGGTTAGATTCACTGATCATGTGACCACACGCAACGTCATTGAATTTTTAGAGGAGATATAGGAGAGATGAGGTATGCAGAATGTGTGGTCAATGACAATGGGGTGCACTTATCCTCACACAAAATGAAGGCATTTCCAAGAATCAAACATGTGAAACACATAAGATCGTCAGTTTATTACCCCCAAGTAATGCCTCATTGAGAGATGAAAGGGGAGATGGAGGGTTTACAATTGGAATTGATTCAAGGTAACCAGTGGAGATCTGTCATGAGAAAATTGGTGTTGGCAAACCGCACCACTCTCACAAGTGACATGGGGAAAGTACCTTTTGAAGTTATGTGAGGAAGAAATGCAAGAGATGTGAGCTCCAAGGATGTGGAGAAAAGAAAATGGGCTGATCGTTTGTTGGAAGAAACAACGGATATCAGAGATACGTTTGTGGTAGGAGAATGGGTGCATGAAAGGAAGGGGCAGAAAGATGACAAGGGGTTAGCAAGATTTTCAGAATTATTGCAAGTGAGGAAAGTGTATTCATATACTGTATTATTGAATGCTCAGAATCTTTGGAACTACAAAAACGTGGTGAAGGTCGTAGACTGTTTGCTGAAAGAGAGAGGACTTAGTGGAGTTGGTGAGCAGATGAAAGAGAGTATGATGGGGAGAAATATCAAGGGCCAGATTTACAAGTCCCTAGCGCCACCGGACTCTTAGTGACGCTTCGGTGGCACTATTCACTGCACCATATTTACATATGGCCCCCTCCAAAGCAGTTTTCATCGGCAGAAGGGCGTGCAAAGGGTGATACTATGCGCTTTCCACTGCAACACCCATTGCTTTTGATGCTACCCCAGATTATACGAGAAATCGTAAATCTGTGGCAGCACCAAAAATTAACGCCACCTCAAGGGTGCCGTTAGCATGCTGCAACATTGAGAAATACTTTTATTTCTCCTCGTTTTTGCTTTTTCTATGTGGGCTGCATTCTGCATTCTGCAGCACACATAGAAAGAGCATAAGGCAATGAACGATTACTTATGTGCGGGAAGGTGTCCCTTCCTGCACATAAACAATCATTCAAAAATGATGATTTGGTACTTCTAAGTGTGCTGAATTCTGCAGCATATATAGAACTGCCAACTTTCATTGTAGATTGTTTAAGTGCATGAAGGGACACCTTCCTGCACATAAAAAATAAATCCCCTCAACGATGACACCCTTCACTATGGTGTAAGGATACCTGCGTTGGCCGCTAAATTTAAAGCCGGAGCAGGGGGAAACACAGTGGTGCACTGTATTTTTGTAAATTCTGCACATACCTGCGTTTCAAAAGTGGCACAGCCTGGTGCTACTAATATTGTCGCTGCACTGCACCACTTTTTGTAAATCTTGGTCTAAGGGTCATGAAAGGGCCCGGCGAACACCTGTATGGTATGAGGATTATGAGGTGCGTTAAGCATATTTTTTGTATTTTACTATAATTAGATAATTTATTTTTCTGGAATTAGTATAATTACTTGGGTTGTGCTTTTCCAGAAGTCTGTTGTTGTTTATAGGTTTTTCCTTCTATTTCTCATATAGTATATTATCGTGCATTTGATTTTAAGATTGTTATATTCTTATGTCTATGATTGTATATATTTATATATTTTAGGAGAGAGAGATGTGTTATGTCTTGCATAAATGAATTACGTCTCGCTTGTGCCCTTGAGGTTCTCTATGTAAGGTTAGAGGAGCAGTTGTCGACCAGTTGGCTGGTAGCTCCCTCCTTGTTGGTTCTACTCTGTATTTAAATAAAATTAGAACATTGGAATGGTGGGAGCTCCATTGGAGACAATGGAGTGCTATGGGCTTTTACTGGCTGGTAAAAGCCCAGAGAGTCAACATTCTAATGTTCTTTGTTCACAGCAATAGCTGTGAACAAAGGCCTCATGGAGCCTGAGGAGATGTTAATCCTCTTTGGCTCTGTAAGGACTTTGGGCCTGATTATGACTTCGGTGGAGGGTATTACTCTGTCTCAAATGTGACAGATATCCCCGCCGAATTACAAGTCCATCATATCCTATGGAACTCGTAATAGGCAGGGCGGGATATCAGTCACATTTAGGACAGAGTAACCCCCTCCGCCAAAGTCGTAATCAGGCCCTTTTTTTTATTTATTAAAACATTTGGTCCTCTAGGGGCATAAAGTTCCAATAACCTCATAGCCCTTTGTAGCTGGGCGATACTGGCAATTAAAGTTCCACTCCCTTGTTAAAGGCCCTCGCCTTCGGCTCGGGCATTGAACGCTGGAGCGGGCCTTTAATGGCCGGTATAACCCGCTACCTAGGGTTCTTGATGAACCTCCAAGCCCTATATATCCCCACAACCAGAAGAGTCCAGCGGACGTAACGGTATATTGCTTTAAAAGATCTGACATCGCAGGGAAAAGTTACAGAGTAAAACGTGGAGAAAAATTTCAGTTTTTTTCACCTCAATTTCAATATTTTTTTATTTCAGCTGTTATTTTCTGTAGGAAACACTTGTAGGATCTACACAAATGACCCCTTGCTGAATTCAGATTTTTGTCTACTTTTCATAAATCCAGCATTGGATTCTCACCCATTTTGGTCATTAACTGGAAGGAGGCTGAAAGCACAAAAAATAGTAAAAATGGGGTATGTCCAAGTAAAATGTCAAAATTGTATTGAAAAATTGTTTTTTCTAATTCACGTCTGCCTGTTCCTGAAAGCTGGGAAGATGATCATCTTGCCACCACAAACCCTTTGTTGATGCCATTTGTAGGGGAAAAACCACAAGCTGTCTTCTGAAGCCCTTTTTTCAATTTAAAAATTTGTCACTGTATTTTGGCTAATTTCTTGGTCTCCTTCAGGGGAACCCACAAAGTCTGGGTACCTCTAGAATCCCTAGGATGTTGGGAAAAAAAGGACGTAAATTTGGCGTGGGTAGCTTATGTGAACAAAAAGTTATGAGGGCCTAAGCGCAAACTGCCCCTAAATAGCCAAAAAAAGGCTCGCCACAGGAGGGGAAAAGGCCTGGCAGTGAAGGGGTTAACGATATGAAAGTCAAAAACATGGGTATTATCTTTCGCATTCTACTCAGTCTTATTCAGTTCACAAACTGGTGCTGGGATTAAGGATTTTAATCCGCAACTCTTGTCCACCAATAATCTTTCAAACAGCTCGTAAAATTGAGCTAGCAAGATGCTTATGGACAGCCTATACTATTGTAACACGAACTGTAACATGAACTGTAGAGCCCGTCCAAAAAGTGTTTTTCTATGTACAATACTTCTGCAAGTCACCTTGAAAACCCTGAAACGGAGAGCAAGCAAGCATTCCTGTAGGACAGTCTAGGGATCTGCAGAATGCTAAAAAAAAGAACAAAATCACTGAAAGGGGACCCATAAAAGGAAACAGTGAAAATTATTGGGCTGCTACTAGCACATAAAATTAAGTGCACTCATTTTCAGGGGAATGTGTACATCTGATCTGACCACATGCCATTACTCACAGGGCAATAGAGCCTATAGCATAAATGAGCTAACTGATTACAACATGTAGTATGCTGTCAGAGGGAGAAGCAGAATGAAAACAACACTTGAACAGACGGGCGGGTCTAATGAACCTCTTTGTATGTGCATGTATATGCCCCCCTTAAGAAAGTCTAACAAAGATTACCACACTATTAACTGTTCACCAAAGGTTTTATTTGTGGAGGTAACAAACATCAATGACTACTAAGTTTATGTATAACAAAATACCAGTCTTCAGCCTTCAACACACTGTAATAACAGTTCACCCTTAAAATCTATTGACCTTTATAAATGCTTCACACAACGAGTAAGTCAGGCCCACTAAATTTGTTGCCACTTTCATGATAAACAGATCTTACCTATGGCATCTGACTAGCTGTTCTCAATGAACCAATCAAACCAACAGCCTCCATCATTAGCTTGTCACCATAACAAACTGAGGCCTCCTGTATTGCACATAAGTTGGCAACCATCAGGAACTGTCATAACATTACAAATACATACAAAGTTACAGTTAGCAAATGTTAGAAATTGGGTCTCTAGTTGGCAGAGGAATACACCCTTGTTGAAGAAGGGACCACAATTCTTGTCAGGGTAAGTCACAACACAATCCAAATTATCCTATGCTCACCCTCTGGTAGCTTGGCACAGAGCAGGCAGGCTTAACTTAGAAGGCAATGTGTAAATTATTTGAGCAATACCTCATACAGTAAACCAGTGAAAACACCACAAAAATACACCACATCGGTTTAGAAAAATAGATAATATCTATCTGAATAAAATAAGATAAAACAAAAAAAAATCCAATAAGCACAGGTTGAGATATCACTTTTTAAAAGCTTAAAAGAGTCTCAATCCTTAAGAATCAGTGGTTGTACCCTTATAACACACAGTACCTGGGATGCGTCAAAAATGTATGCATTGAAAAATAAGGCTCTGCGTTGGAGTTTCCGGTGCAGCACAGATGATGCGTCATTTCGTTCCACACTGCAAGGTGATGCTTCGATTTCCAAGAGCGCAGCCTTGGTTCCTCTCTGTGATGTGGGGATATTTTGATGCCCAGGGACGATGCGTTGAAAATCTTTGACGAGCTGGTAAAAAGGAGCAGGAGCTGCGTCTATCCAGTAGGCAATGCGACAAATTTTCAGGTTTGAGGCAGGTGCTGCATCAATTTCTGCAGGTGTTGCATCGATTTCCCAACACACAGGGATTTGTTCTTCTCACGGGTGAAGTCTTTCTGGCTTTGAGACTTCAGAACAGGAGGCAAGCTCAACTCAAGCCCTTTGAGAGCACTTATGAAGAAGGCAGAGTCCTTACAACAGAGTCAGAGGCCAGCAGGTAGCAGGGCAAAAAGCAGTGCAACAGTCCTTCTCAGCAAAGCAGTCCAGATGAGTGCTTTGGGCATCCAGGTATTCCCTCTGACAGAGTCCAGGTGTAGATCCCGAAGTGTCTGATCTAGCAGGGTCAGAGAGCAACTATATATACCCAAAAGTGCCTCTGAAGTGGGGGAAACTTCAAAGAGTGGTTTTGAAGTGCACGGGTTTCCCTTTCAGTCCAGTCCTGTCTGCCAGGATCCCTGTGGTGGGCGGGGGTTTCAGTCCTTCCTGTGAGGGCAGGCCACTGGCCTTTGAAGTGCAAGAGAGATCCCCTCCATCCTTCCTGCCCATGGAGACCCATTCAGTATGCAGATGAATGCAGATGTGACTGAGTGTCCTGTGCTTATGGCTGTCTGGGTGGAATGCACAAAAGGAGCTGTCAACCAGAACAGCCCAGATGTGGAATGGAGACAGATTGTAAGGCACAGATGGCAGTACGTGCAGAGACACACCCACTTTCTAAAAGTGTCATTTCTAAAATAGTGATATTGAATTCTGGTCATACTAAACATGACGGGGCTACTCCTTTCAAATCAGCATCTACCACTTAAAAGTATATGAAGGAGGTTCTAATGGTGGTCTATGAGAGGAGCAGGCCTTACAGTAGCGGAAAACAAATTTGTGAGTTTTTCACTACCAGGACAAGTAAAACACATACGTACATATCCTGCCTTTTACTTACATGGCACCCTGCCCTGTGGGTTACCTAGGGCCTACCCTAGGGGTGCCTTATGCGTAGAAAAAAGGGTATTTAAGGATTGGCAAGTAGTTTTAAATGCCAAGTCGAAGTGGCAGTGAAACTGCAAACATAGGCCTTGCAATGGCAGGCCTGAGACATGGTTAATAGGCTACTTATGAGGGTGGCGCAATGAGTGTTGCGGGACCATTACTAGCATTTAACTTCCAGGCCCTAGGCACATGTAGTGCACTTTACTAGAGACTTACAAGTAACCTAAATTTTCCAATTGGGTCTGAGTCAATGATACCATGTTTTAGGGAGAGAGCGTGCGCACTTTAGCACTGGTTACTAGTGGTAAAGGGTTCAGAATCCTAGCACCAACAAAAATATGGTCATGAAAATGAGGTCAGAAAAATAGGAGGAGGAAAGCAAAATGTTTGGGGTGACCCTTCAGAGAGGCCATTTTCCAACAGCAAACAATAGGCATAACAAGAGACAACATCTGTAGAAAGAGTCTAACATGCATCATCACATTACAAATCACCAACTCAAAGTGTTTGTCAAACTGGGTAACTAACACCAAATCCCAGCTGCGGCAGCAAGGAGGGTAATACCAGAAATAGCACTGCACTGACAAGAGGTGGTCTCAGAGCAGCACAACCTCTAGTGTCTCACTCCATGCTGCAGACAGTTAGGGAAAGAGAACCTGCCCTGCAGCTGTGCACTGGAGGGCTTCTAGTGCTGATGACTATCAAACAGAACCCCAAGCAAAAAAAAGTGGAGCAGGTATGACTACAAAGTTTAGAGCCCTCACTGGCACCAAATGCACATTAGGAAAGCGACTCTCCCTCAGTAAAGGAATACAGCTATACAAGTACACATGCAAGGCATGTCCAAGAACTACTGATTGGCTTTGATACCTTCCTCCCAACTTTACGTAAGGATGGGTGAGGCCCACTACTAAAGACTCCCCACTTCTATCTGACTTGACCAGCCCACCCTGCCCCAAACCTTGATTCTCTATGGCACTTTGCTGACCCCACCTTGGGCCACATAAGTGAGCACCCCAGGGCACACAAGATTAAAGTGGCTAAAATCAAGTTGTGTCACACCTGCTGTAACTGATGCAACTACCATAGCTTGTGCCTAAAGTACAATGGAGACCCTTGCCTGGCACATGCGTATTTGCTTCTCATTGGAAAAAAAAGAAAAATACAGACTTATTAATGGAACATCCAGTCCTTGTGATGCTGAGCTTCTCCTCTCTTCTCTCTCTCTTCACATGTCCCTCGTGACCAAACATAGTAGTTGCCACTGATGGAGTGTGAACAAACAAAGCGAGCAGCTTTCTGGAGGCCATTTGACATCTTAATTTGTCATTCCTCAAATGTTTTGCTCTGCTGCCTCTCATTATATCCACAGGGGCATCCCCGCCATATAGGCAGAGAAGTGTCACTGTCCCCGCCAGCAGCAGCAGCTGCAAACTTTCACCCCAAAAATGATAATAAACAAAGTTTATTATGATTTTTTGGGGAAAAGGGTGAGGCCACGGAGTGACAATAAGGGGGAGTGCTCAGCAGTTCACCTCAGAGCCATGTGTGTTTGGCCGACTGTCTCGGGCTGGCCAAACACACATGCGCACAGGGCTCTCTCCAGCCCAGCAACAAAGTTGCCAGTCTGCTTGGGAGCACCCTGGCTGGGCGCTCCCAGCCAATCCTGACGCTGCTCTGAGCAGTGTCAGGATTGGCGCAGGGAAGGCTGGGAGCATGTGCCTGCAGAGGAGCGGGAGGAGTGAATGTAGCATCACGCGGCGGAGGAGGTAACTGTTTTTTTTATTTGTTTTATTATTTTTTATTTAAGTCCCCCTCTCTCCCCCGTTAATGCCCCCTTACTCCCTCTGCATGCTGCCCCGTTCCTTCTGCATCACGCGAGCCACGACTGACTATCCTACTCTCATACTAGAATCATACTACCACACAATTTATTATTGCCCTAGACCTGAATCTCTGGGCCTCATAATTCAGAACATATTTGAGGTATAGATACACAATGTCATGCTTAGCAGCCATGAGTTAGGAGGATTGAGAATAATAAACATTAAATAAGTGCCTTTGTCATAATGAGAAAGTTTCCTTTAAAAAGCAGCTAGCAGTTTAAAGCCTATAGTGGCATTTGTTTTTACAATTTAAATAAATGGTTATTTGATTCTGCAAAATCACATTTTATGATTTTTGTATTTTGCTAGCCCTAGTTTGAACACATTTTCTCAGTTTATGGAACTGTTGCATTGTAAGCACTGCAGCATGGGTAGTGCATTGGCCCTGGAACCGTATCATGATCTGGTTCTGAGTTCTGTGTGAATGCATAACCATTTCATGTCTATTGTTTCCTGATATTGTGCTCATATTGACTCTGACATTCTCAGTTAGTACATGCTAGATTTGCACTGTACAAATAGTTCCCGCATACATACATGCACACGTACATACATACATTTATACCTGTGCACAGTGAGGTTACACCTGCACACATGGAGACTAGACTGGATTTGATACTAGACATGTGTTGGGGAAAGCCAACTTGGCATTCGAGGTTAACCTCTAGTATTCCAAAAGTACTACATACATGATGCTATATTTCAGCATATGTTGACTGAAGTCTCTTTTATTCAACTGTCGGTGCTATGGAGCCAGTTACTGGGTATGTGGGATTGGACCAGCAAATCTGGAGCTCTGCCTCAGCAATCATTTGAGACATCACCCCCGAATGGCAGCTCATCTTCTGTATTTGAGGTTATATTTGCCCATATCGTCATACATTTGGATATATGCAGTGCTTAATTTGTGCTTGTTGTTTCCGGTGCTGAGCACCGGCACTTATTTCTGAGGGTCGGTTTTTATTTTTCTGCCTCAAGCATTTGCTTCGAGCAAAAGACACATATGGGAAAGATGGGGGAAGGGAAAACGAAAAAGCGTCACAAAGGGAGAAAGTAGAAAACTGCAAGAGTGAGCTGAAGGGGCAGGGAGTGGCTTTATATAAATTGAAGAGGCCCGAGATGGCTTCAGGATTATGCTGCCTCAGTATTCCGTGTTCCCGCATTGAATTGCATCAGCCGCATGTTTGAGAGGAAGACTTTTGGCACCGGCACGTTTTTATTTACAAATTAAGCACTGAATATATGACTGTCTACCATAATATGGCTAGACTTGGATAGTTGATATCTCATGCCATATCACAGATAAATCCCCAGAATATCAATGCAGCATATTATTTAACATATAGGTAGTTACTAAACTGATTTGTGTATGCTTTAAAGATGTTTTATTATTTTACTAAACTTGCATGTATTTTAGGTTTTTGTGAACTTTGGTGATATCACTTCTTCTGATGTAGTCCTAGCCAAAGGTCATGTGACACAACTTCCTATGATGATGTCATATGGTGAGAGGTCATGTAATGTTACTTCCTGTGCTATCATCTGGGTAAAAAGTCATTTCTGCTACCCCTAGTGTTTTCTTGAATTCATATCTGTGATCATCAGAACTGATAACAGAATCAGCAGCATGCAGATAATAAAGTTAGTTGTCAAGATTATCAGACTATGGGTGTTTAGTTAGGGTAGGGTAAAGTAGTGGCCTCTCAGGGATGGTTTCAAGTCTTCCTGAAGACTACGTAGATGGCCAGTTGGTAGTGTGCTTGAGAGGAGTGAGTACATGCTAGGAGCACAGTCTGAGAAGAACGGAGACAGTATAGGATTTTTGGAAGCCGAAACTTTAGAGCATAGAACGTTGACTCTAAGGAAGAACACGTTGACCTCTAGTAATAGTCAATTTGTCTATCAAATAACATGGGAATCTGGTTTACAGAGGATTGTGAGTTCATCATGCTATTTTGATCAAACATGTTACCTGGATTAGGAGTCAAAAGAGAGTATTTCAAATTGGAGTAATGTGATCTAAGCCTCTAGAACCACAGATGGAGGCATCCTAGTCTTCTTTGAAGGGCTCATTTCTTATTTTAGATACATCAAAATATTTTTATAACTACTGCTCTTACAGTGCAAAATATGATCAAAATACTAAAGAAAAAACATCCACCTGCAAGTTACATTATTAATAAACTTAAAGTTTAGTTCAGAGTCAATCTAACCAACTTTCAATACAGTCTCCTGAATAAGGGGGCAGATTTATCAAACTTTTACACAGTGCAGCATGCCACCTTGCTGTACTACATGTAAGGGAAATGGCAGGAGTGTGTCATATCTAACATTATACGGTGCATTCCTGTCCTTTCCTTTGACTGGTGCCCCTTTGGCTGCCTACCGCCAATGTAGGCACCCTTGTGCTGTGGTGCAAGGGCATCTGTGTTGTACGCAAGATTGTTTTTGTGTAGGAGGGGGCACCTTCCTGCACAAAAACAATCCTCAGAGTCATTTTCCTCTCTCTAAGAGTGCTTCAGAATGCAGCACACTTAGAGGAAACAACTAGGAGAGATAAAAACATTTCTCCTGGTTGTACTTCCCCTGCAAAGGTATAGCATTTTGACGCATTCCCAGGTTTATGAGTGTTGGTAAATCTGGGAATGCGATCCTCACACAAGAGAGGTAGAGGACCAAATTACCTACCCCACAGCCTCCAATCTCTACACTAATTTCACACTAAGGTAGGGAAGTAAAGTGATTTACATAGGCTTACTGGGGAGCCCCAGAACTCTCTCTCACCAGACTCCCTACTTATATTCCAAGGATGCCGATTGTTTATTGATGGAAAGGGCTCACCCACATGATTGTGGCATGCTTCATCTCTGGCCCGACCGCCCCACCAAGTTAAGACAGTGCCAACCTGGTGGTCTCAACCTTAATCTGAAAACAGTGTGGAATGGGAACTCAAAATAGAGAATTTCTGCTCAATATAGGGGTCTAGATATTCAGATCTAAAGTACCTCTGTGTAATCCTAGGGATATCTCCTTTATTAATGTGTGGGCACAGGGTAGAGTTAAAAACAGAAATTGTTCTACTTTCAAACACAAAAAGGGGGTGTCTCAGACTGGCAAGCGCTCACCATACTCCATGTCCTCCAATGCCAACATGTTTTGGCCCTCAGTCAGAATACCTACCTAGAGAAATACATCTCTAGGTAAAGTGTCCTAGACCTTTGTCAGAGTTTGGACATAAAACCCTTATTGTTCCTCATGCATGCCTCAGTCATGCAACCTGCTAAGAATGAGTTTTAACCATTACTTGTGTGTTGTCTAAGTTCCGATGGGAGAATAAAAAGACATCAAGAGTCACAACCAGGTGTCAGAGAGATAGAGCAAACTTACAACTTTATAAAGTGAGTCACTATGTACACACAAAGTGCATTACTCATGTGGTTCACTTCTATTAACATATAATTCAATATCTGAATGAAAATTTGACCATGCAACACTTGCTTGAACTGGTACTAATGAGGTGAAACCTTTGCCCAGACAGTGTTAACATGTGAATAGATGGTAAAATTATGAAATAATACTGTCACAAAATGTGCTGAATTAGGTTGCATAATTTGCCTTTTCGTGCTGCATAATTACTCAACACTGCCCCATAACTTGGTCCTCCCCTGCCATATAATTGCAGTGGCCATGACAATAGATCACGCTCTTGTCATGCACAGTATACCCTTATACCAAAGACATTTTAAAAAGTCCATAACTAACAAATGTCATGGCCCTTTCAATTTGTATTTTTGCTGTACCATAACACTAACTGCGCTTTTTTCATTCTTTCAGTCAATATACATATATGTATGTATATTTAGTTTTGGGCTGATCTGTCAAGTGGGGGCAGAGAAGAAAGGGGGTCACAAAGTGCAATTTTTCCATGCAATATTGATAGGGAATTTTAGATACCACAACATCCAAAATGAATGCATGAGAGAGTATTTTACATTTGAAAAGTATGAATAATCATCACACCAATAATATTTATGCCTTATGTTCATAGTGTTCTCAAAGCCATATTTTTGATTTCTTCTTCAGGTTATGTTTTTAATTCATCAGTCAGAGTTTGACTGTAAACCTGAAACTAAAATGGGATCTGGTAACTGCTGCACGGCGACCTTTTTAAGGTCAGGCTTGCGCTGAGGAAAATAATATGAAAACCCTGATGCTGTAACAAACAAAAAAAATCATTGCTTTGTAAACATCAAAGTATTACAAAAACATTAAATACAGTAGGGATGTTATTCTTTTTAAAACGCTAAGATAGCCACCCTGTCCCTTTCTTCCCCTGACTCTGGGATGCTTCTAACACAGTGAGCGCACCCAGTGGCTACTTTTCCAGTGAGGCTGCTCCTTTCCTCTGCCACCAGGCTGCTGCTGCAAGCAACATGACAGTCGTGGTACGCCTGGAGTCTTTGCGGTGATACCGTCGGCAGGCTGCTGCTTCCAGTCAGAACGCACTGCAACTCTCTTTTACTGGCAAACATTAGCAAAACAAATTGTTCTTGCTTGTAAATCACTGTGTGAACCAGAACTATTTAGCTTTGTCAACGTATGTCCTCATCAGTCCCATACATGCTCATGATGGCATACTATTTTTTTAATATTGTTCTTCCATATAATTACCCCAAGTGCACCTTTAATTCTATTTCGAAATAATAAGTGTGATTAGCTTCAACAATACCTATTTTCATTGGTTAACTTCACATGGAGTCAGATGAGGAAAACCCAGATAAAGAATTTAGGTGGAAAAGGACAGTTGTTAATTTTTGAAAAGGTATCAACGAAAGTGACATCAGGCTCCTAAAATAATACTGAGGGCCTTATTTATACTTTTTGGTGCAAAACTACACTAAGGCAGTTTTGCCCCAAAAAGTTTTGCACCGGCTTGCACCATTTTTTAGCACCAGCTGGGCACCATATTTATGGAATGGTGCAAGCCGGTGCAAAGGGTAGGCTAGCTTAAAAAAAAAAATGACGTTAGGCAGTTTTGAGTCAAAATAAATGATTCTGACCAGATTAGCATCATTTTTTGACGCTAAGGGGCATATTTATACTCTGTTTCCACTGAATTAGCGTAATTTTGTTTTTACTCTAATTCAGTGCAAAACTAACTCCACATTTATACTTTGGTGCTAGACCCGTGTAGCACCAAATTTATGGAGTTAAAGTCATTTTTTGGAAGTGGAAACCTACCTTGCCTTAATGAGATGCAAGGTAGGCGTTCCTGTGCAAAAAAATGACTCTATGGCCCTAACACCATATTTATACTCCCATGTAAAAATGGTGCAAGGGAGGGAGGAGGGGTCAAAAAAAGGGGCAAAGCTTGCTTTGCCCCATTTTTTAAGACCAGGGTCAGGGCAGGCGTTAGGGGACCTGTGGCCCTATTTCCATGGTGGAACACCATGGAATAAGCCCAGAGGTGCCCTCCCTAGGCCCTAGGGGCACCCCCACCCACAGTAGAGGGACTGCGAGGATGGGGGACCCCATCCCAGGTAAGTACAGGTAAGTGCATTTTATTTTTGAAAGTGCCATAGGGGGCCCTGAAATGGGCCCCCATACATGGCACAGGGTGCAATGGCCATGCCCAGGGGACCCCTGTCCTCTGTGCTGGCCACTGGGGTGGTGGGCATGACTCCTGCCTTTTCTAAGTTAGGAGTCATGTGGCATGGTAGGTTTAGCACCATAAAATGACGCTAATCTGGTTAGAGTCATTTTTTTTTACTCTAACCTGCCTAAAGCCAACTCTAGCCTACCCTTTGCACCGGCTTGCACCATTCCATAAATATGGTGCCCGGCTGGGGCACAGAAATGGTGCAAGCCGGTGCTAAACTTTTTGGTGCAAAACTGAGTTAGTGCAGTTTTGCAGCAAAAAGTATAAATAAGGGCCAATATTTTGTAAGTTTGCACCACTTTTGCATCATAAAATGACGTTAATGCTGTGCAAAAAAAGTTTAAATCAGGGCCTTGGTGCTAGATGGGTCTAGCACAAAAGTATAAATATGGAGTTAGTTTTGCACCGAATTAGAGTAAAAAAAAATGACACTAATTCGGTGCAAACAGAGTATAAATATGCTGCAGAGTATAAATATGCCCCTAAATATGGCGTTAAGGCCATAGAGTCATTTTTTGCACGGGAACGCCTACCTTGCATCTCATTAAGGCAAAGTAGGTCTCCCCTTTCAAAAAATGACTTTAACTCCATAAATTTGGTGCTAGAGGGGTCTAGCACCAAAGTATAAATTTAGAGTTAGTTTTGCACCGAATTAGAGTAAAAAAAAATGACACTAATTCGGTGCAAACAGAGTATAAATATGCCCCTAAATACGTTTTATTGTTCTGGGCAAGCAGTGCTATGTCTAAGGACTGGAACAGCAGAAAAGTAAAGACTAGCCCAAGGCTGATGTTATTACTTGCATAAGGTGATTAAAAGGATCAAATAAGCACCATAAATGTGTAATGGAATGAAAGTAAAAATTTATAAGACCCATATCCCTGGATTATGAGGAGCTGCACCCAGGAGCGGGAAAATCACATGCAGAAGCCACGCGAGGAAGCAACGAGATTTTAAATAAGAATGCCATGGCACTTATGGGGAAAAGTGGTTTTATGGAGCTGTTAGTTAGAAATGACCACCATTATATGGAAAGATCAAAGAAAAGGCAAATGCGTTCAATGTGGAAAATGCAGGAAGAAAAATGCACACTGGAAGTAGAAATAAATCCGATCCAAATGTGTTGTGTACTAATAGGATAATATAGCGCACTTTATAAACAATGCCAGCGACAAGGCAGGTATTTACCAAACTTTACCACTTCCTTATTTTCTGTCACGTTCATCGTGCATTTTTACAAGCTCTAAGGCTGTATGTGAGTTTACACTGGTTTACATTTATGAGGTGATTTGCAAGACATTCTTTACTCATTGCTGATTAAGAACAGTCAAGGAATGGGGTGAATATTGGGGTATAGCAGTTCATGTTGCAAGATAGTCCTCTCTATATCCACACAGTCTGGGAGCGTGGTATACAGTAGTTTATGGCGAAATATTGATAAACGACCGTTATTCGAAGCGTACGGTAGCACTTTCTCTGGGTCCTAGAGCTTATAGAGTTACAGAATGAGCCTTGGTTGTAGGAGTACAGATCCAAATTTCCAGTAGGAAGAATACGACTAGGGACCCGGAAACTGCTAATCTTTTTCTCTTGGACCCTTTTGGATGGCTGGATAGAATGGCCAGTGCCCAGTTGGTCTTCTAACCTTTTCTCAGATGTCCATGATCAGTGGCAGCCGGCAGCTTTAGGAGGGAGGGGGGGCGGGAGGGGTTCGGGCAGGCGGGAAGCACACACACACACACACTCATTCTTTCACACACAGACAAGCACGCACGCAGGCACACACATCCATTAACAACACTCATACCATTCAAACATGCAGGCACGCACCAAACATTCATTTTAAAACATCATACACACTCATTCTTTCACACACACATGCACGCACATCCATTAACACTCATAACATTCAAACATGCACGCATGCACCAAACATTAATTTTAAAAGATCGCACACACTCATTCTTTCACACACACAAGCATGCACGCACATCCATTAACAACACTCATAACCCTCAAACATGCACGCGCTCACCAAACATTCAATTTAAAACATCACACACATACACACACTTACCTTCAGCCTCCAGGTCCCAGGATGGTTGGGACTGCTGCCTTCCCTCATTAGCTGACCTTAGGTCAGCTAATGAGGGAAAGCAGCAGTCCCAGCCTCGTCACAGAGTGGGATGGGGTCAGTGAGACTGCTGACCCCACCCCGCTCTGTGACGAAGTGTCACTGATTGACACTCACCCTGGGCGCTTCAGGGCTTAAACCCGAAGCGCCCAGGGCGAGTGTCAATGGGTGACGCTTTCCTCGTCACCCAGGGGAGGGCCTCGAGGCACCTTTGCTGAGCAGAGGAGGTCACGCCCATAGGAGCAAAGTTCAGCTCAGGCATCCAGGAGTCTGCGCAAATGGCACATGTCTGCTCCTGGCTGCTGTGAGCTGAACATGAAGAGTGTCTGTCAGGCTGACCTTTGTTCAGCCTGACAGACACTCTTCATGAGGGGCAAAAGGTGGGGGGGCGTGGCTGCCACTGTCCATGATATTGACTTTGATGTTATGTACCCTTCAAACTCGCTATAACGTTCAATAATGGACGTGGGCTGCTATCAGTCATGGTCTCCCTAGCCAATACATTGGGGCTCATTACAACCCTGGCGGACGGTGTTAAAGATGCGGTAATACCGCAAACAGTCAGACGGACAAAAAAAAGGGAATTATGACCCTGGCGGAAACCTCCAACAAAGACAGCCACTTTAACACTTCGCCCGCCACGGCGGTACAGACAAGCAGCGCGGCGGTCACCGCCAACAGACAGGCGGGAGACAATGTACCGCCCACAGTATCACAACAGGCCAATCCGCCACCTTTTACGGGGCAGATTCACCGTGGATAAAAACACGGTGGAAACAGCCTTTTCAATGGGAAAACGCTCACCTTCTACACATCCCACGAGGAACGACAACTCCATGGACCCGGAACTCCAAATACTACCTGCCCTTGTCTTTCTGCTCCTTCACGACCAACAGCGACGTAGGTGCAGAAGATACCGGTGAGTACAGCACCTACGACTCGGGGGAGGCAAAAGTTAGGGGGACACCCACCAAACACCCCCACCCTCGCATATTACAACATACACACCAATGCAGTCACAAAAATCACAGTAACAACCCACAATTCCCCCGGAAGAAGGCAAAGACAATGCGAATTTCGGTCAAACTTTGTAATGTGCCAATATACATGTCATACAAAAATATACAAATATATGTATTCTAAAATCACTCTTATTTGCATATATACAATCCGAGAAGTAGTGCAGATATGTACACAACAATGTCCGTGCACAAACAGTCCAAAAATGCATGAGCGAGGCCCACAATAGATACCTGACCAAAATCGGAGAGAACACTGCCGGGGCATCAGATAGAAACACTACAGGCACCTCAGGGGGAAGGGAAGGGGGGGCACCTCAGCCACATGAATGCAAAGCCAGATCCACGACGGGGCTCCATGCCCATTGATGTATCCTGGGGAGTGCAAAGCCACAGTCTCTCAAGTCTCTACAGTGGGTGGGTTTCCCACTGTCACATCCTGGGGAGTGCAAAGCCACAGTCTCTCAAGTCTCTACAGTGGGTGGGTTGCCCACTGTCACATCCTGGCGAGTGCAAAGCCACAGTCTCTCAAGTCTCTACAGTGGGTGGGTTGCCCACTGTAACATCCTGGGGAGTGCAAAGCCACAGTCTCTCAAGTCTCTACAGTGGGTGGGTTGCCCACTGTCACATCCTGGGGAGTGCAAAGCCACAGTCTCTCAAGTCTCTACAGTGGGTGGGTTGCCCACTCTTCAATCCTGGGGAGTGCAAAGCCACAGTCTCTCAAGTTGATGCAGGTCCATACTGGTACTGGGGGGTGACTGGTGCCCAGACTGGATGAGTCTCCCCGTGAAAGGTAGTGTCCTGTCACTGTCCCAGCTGCACATGGGATAAGGATGCCTGATGTGGTGGGCCATTCATTCCTACCCGGTGCATTGCCCTGTTCAGCGGTGCTATGACATGGCGGTCTTTGCCCTCTTCAGCGGTGCTTTGACATGGCGGTCTTTGCCCTCTTCAGCGGTGCTTTGACATGGCGGTCTTTGCCCTGTTCAGCGGTGCTTTGACATGGCGGTCTTTGCCCTCTTCAGCGGTGCTATGACATGACGGTCTTTGCCCTCTTCAGCGGTGCTTTGATATGGCGGTTCAGGACTGTTCAGCGGTGCTATGACATGGCGGTCTTTGCCCTGTTCAGCGGTGCTTTGACATGGCGGTTCTGATACGGACATTGGTGTGTGGCATGACGATTTCCACACTGGACATTGGTGTGTGGCATGACGATCTCCATACTGGACATTGGTGTGTGGCATGACGATTTCCACACTGGACATTGGTGTGTGGCATGATGATTTCCACACTGGACATTGGTGTGTGGCATGACGTTCCATCATTGCCCAGTGGGGCTGTGGCATCCTGGCCCCGCCTGGGCTGTGACTCCAGTGGTGCTCTCTGGACCAGTGATGATACTTGAGCCCTCCTGGGCTGTGACTCTGGCGGTGGTGTCTGGACCAGTGACGATACTTGAGCCCTCCTGGGCTGTGACTCTGGCGGTGGTCTCTGGACCAGTGACGATACTTGAGCCCTCCTGGGCTGTGACTCTGGCGGTGGTCTCTGGACCAGTGACGATACTTGAGCCCTCCTGGGCTGTGACTCTGGCGGTGGTCTCTAGACCAGTGACAAAACTTGTGCCCTCCTGGGCTGTGACTCTGGCGGTGGTCTCTGGACCAGTGACGATACTTGTGCCCTCCTGAGCTGTGACTCTGGCGGTGGTCTCTGGACCAGTGACGATACTTGTGCCCTCCTGGGCTGTGACTCTGGCGGTGGTCTCTGGACCAGTGACGATACTTGAGCCCTCCTGGGCTGTGACTCTGGCGGTGGTCTCTGGACCAGTGACGATACTTGAGCCCTCCTGGGCTGTGACTCTGGCGGTGGTCTTTGGACGGCGGTGCTGGCGGTTGTGTCTGGACCGCCGGAAATGATGGCGCACTTCTCCGCCGTGACACTCACAACAGGCTGGGCAGACTTCCTCTGGACCTTCCCCACCTTTTTTGGAGTTACAGCTGACTCACCAATCGCCTTCGATCCCATTTCACTTGTTGTCCCACCAGGAGTCTTGACACGGTCCCGTCGTCCACTCTCCAATTTCAGAGCCTTTACAGGGGGTGGGCTGCCAGTGCCTTGGCTCCGGGTCCTACTGCCTGCCCTGGTGGCCGGTGCACTCCAAAAACCTTGAACAGGGACCACTGGTACTGGAGGCTTTTTGGCTGAGGCGCTACGACGGGACTGATGAATTGGAGGGGGGGGCAAAAAGGTCAATTTGACAGAGGGACAGTTTCTGACGAACACTGGGATGGGTAGCTGGAGGGGGTCTGGGAGTGGAGGAAGAGGAGGTGGTTGTAGGAGGTGTCACTTTAGCTGTTTTGGGTGCAGGTGCAGGTACTGGAGGCTGTCGTGAGGTGGATGGATGTTGGGTGAGTGATTGCCGGCGTTTGGGTACTTTGGGAGGGGGTGTCACAGACACACTGGGAGAGGACACAGGGGATGTGTAAATGGCAGTGGAGGTGGAGAGTGCAGGTGAGCGGCGTGTGGTGCTGGGTGACCTGGTGCGAGTCCTAGTGCCTGTAGATGTGGTGCATGCAGGTGTGTGTGTAGACGAGACTGGGAGGGAGGAGGGAGCAGAGGAGGAGGGGGACACAGTGGAGACAGTGGACGTTGCTGTGTCTGTATGGGTGTGATGCTTGTGTGAGTGCCTGTGGTGTGTGTGGTGCCTATGTTTGCTTGAGCTACTTGTGTGTGTTGACTTGTCTGCATGCTGGTCTGTAGGTGTGCTTGGGATGGGCTGGGATACAGGGGATTGGGTCTGGGTGGAGGAAGTTGGAGGGGGGAGGCTGGACACAGGGACAATTGCTGCCATCAGTGCTGAGGCCAGTGATTGCAGGGTTCGCTGAAGGGCAGCTTGACCAGAATGAATGCCCTCCAGGAATGCATTACCGTGTTGCAACTCTCTTTCTACACCCTGGATGGCATTCACAATGGTAGACTGCCCAACAGTGAGGGACCTGAGGAGGTCAATGGCCTCCTCACTGAGGGCAGCAGGGGTGACTGGGGCAGGGCCTGAGGTGCCTGGGGCAAAGGTGATGCCCACCCTCCTGAGTGAGCGGGCACGGGGCGAACGCTGAGGGGCTGCTGGGAGGGCAGTGCTGGTAGGGGGGGTGGCAGCTGTACCTGTAGAAGTGGGGCGCACAGATGGTGCCGCCACCACAGGGGAGCTCACATCGGCGGACGAGTCTGTGTCGCTGGTTGGTGATCCGGTGGCCGACGTGAAGCTCCCCTCGCCCTCCGTCCCACTGGTGTATTCAGAGTCTGTGGTGTGGCCCTCCATGGCCATGTGGGATGCAGCTCCCTCGTGCTCAGGTGCCACTGTACCTTCGCCTGTTGATGCTGATGTACAAAAGGACAGAGAGAGCAGGAAAAGGGGGGGAGACAGAACAAAGAGAGTTTTAGTGCATGGCATACCGCTAACGTTGGCGGACAAGACAGACGCAGCAGCCCCATGCACAACACCACACTCCTGCCCTCTGCACATGCAATTTCATGGATATGGCCTACATGGCAATGGTGGAAATCTGCGCACATGGATGCCACAGGGGCAACTATACCTCAACTTGCTAATTTTCTGAGGTGGGGTAGAGTGCCACATGGCCTACATTACGGAGGGGCCTTGCCTAACTAACTCGCCCTGGCCTACGGACACCCACAGCCCAACTCCCCCACCCAGACACCTCCACTGCACGCAAAGTCCGCTGAATGAGGTTGGACTCACCCCCTTGTGTCTGCTGTGATGTCCTTAAGCGCCCATCCAACTCCGGGTAGGCCACCGCCAGGATCCGGAACATCAGGGGGGTCATGGTACGACGGGCACCCCTCCCACGTTGGGAGGGCATCCCCAGCTGAGCCTCCGCCGTCTTCTTGCTGCAGCGACGAATGTCCTCCCATCTCTTCCGGCAGTGGGTGCCCCGTCTCTGGTGGGCCCCCAGGGTCCGGACCTCCTTGGCGATGGCACGCCAAATGTCCCTCTTCTGGTGGGCGCTGACCTACATGACATGCACAAGGGAAGAGGAACAGTCATTACCAATTGCACCATCAACGTGTGTGGCCCCTCCATACTCTGACCATGTGGCCCATTTATTCCCATGCTTTACTGTAGTATGACTTCTGCCCCCTTCCCTCTTCCACCCAGCCCTCTCCACCCAGGCCTAGCCCATACAACGTGCTCCCTGTGTACTAACCTGTTGGTCTGGAGGACCGTAGAGTAGCGTGTACTGGGGGAGGACCCCATCCACAAGTTTCTCCAACTCCTGTGCAGTGAAGGCAGGGGCCCTTTCCCCAGACGCAGCAGCCATCGTCGCTTCCAGACCGAGGTCACAGCAGCACTAGCAGTGTAGGTCCTCTCCTGTCGAAGGTCAGGTATCTAGTGATTGAAGAGATAGAAAATGGCGGTGACGTCCGCGGCGGTGACGTCCGCGGCAGTGACGTCCGCGGCGGGGCACATCATCACCGCCAGCGCACCTGTTCATTGGCTCCTGGGACCCATAGGGTCCATTGTTCACCAATGCAGCATTGCGCTGCGCTCTACGACCGCCTACCGCGAGGGTGTGCAACGCCAGCGGTGTTACCCCACAATCCCATTGTCCCACTTTAGAGGTCAGGCAGCCGCCATTTCAGGTGCCCACATGGATTCATTTTCAACTGCGTCACACATACTGAGGCCTACACTCAACACACATACAGGAAGGGTTTATTGTCTGGTGTAGTCTTGTGTGTGACTGTGGGTACATACCTGGAGGAATAGTGACTGTTTCTTCGCTGTTGTTCTTCGTAGGCAACGTCAGCTGGGACATATGAGAAGATGGCGGAATCCGCCGGTGTACTGACCGCTGGTGGACCTGTTGACAATGGAGGAGCGACATTTAATCGTGACCTACAGGTTTTACCGTGCCACAATCCAGGAACTGTGTACCCAGTTGGAGCCAGAGCTGATGTCACCAATCCGCCATCCGACTGGAATCCCCCCTCAAGTGCAGGTGCTGTTAGTGCTCCATTTCCTTGCAAGTGGGTCATTTCAGACAACAGTGGCCATGGCATCAGGGATGTCCCAGTCTATGTTTTCCAACGTGTTGTCCAGAGTGTTGGCTGCCCTGCTGAAACACATAAGGAGATACATCATTTTCCCTGAGGTGGAGGATTTGCCTACAGTGAAAGGTGACTTCTATGCCCTTGGACATATCCCCAACGTCATAGGTGCCATTGATGGGACCCATGCAGCTCTGGTCCCCCCTGCAGGAGTGAACAGGTGTACAGGAACCGGAAGAGTTATCATTCGATGAATGTCCAGATGGTCTGTTTGGCAGACCAGTACATCTCCCAGGTAAATGCTATGTTCCCTGGCTCAGTGCATGACACCTACATCCTGCGGAATAGCAGCATCCCTGATATGATGGGTGAACTCCAGAGGCACCGTGTGTGGCTATTGGGGGACTCTGGTTACCCCAACCTTTCCTGGCTATTGACCCCAGTGAGGAAACTCAGGACCAGGGCAGAGGAACGGTACAATGAGGCCCATGGGAGGACTAGGAGGGTTATCGAGCGCACCTTCGGCCTTCTTAAGGCCAGGTTCAGGTGCCTCCATATGACAGGTGGATCCCTATTCTACTCACCGAAAAAGGTGTGCGACATCATCATCGCCTGCTCCATGCTCCATAACTTGGCTTTGCGACGCCATGTGCCTTTTCTGCAGGAGGATGATCCAGATGACGGTGTCGTAGCAGCTGTAGAGCCTGTTGAGCCTGTGGACAGTGATGAGGATGAAGCTGAGGAAGACGAAAACGACAACAGGGAGTCAGTCATACAGCAATATTTCCAGTGACACACAGGTGAGAACTTTTTCTTTTTTACCATTACATTAACTTTCACACATCTACCTCTATCCTGTACCTCCATTTCACTCACTATTTGTTAACTGAGTTGTCCCCTTCCATTTCAGTTTCACAAATGTGGTAACCTACGTGTCAACTGTTTGCATCCTTGAAGGGCTTGTGATGTGTGACATAGATATGTTAGCCTTCCAATGGGTAACCCATTATGAAACTGTAATTGATAATACAGATTTACAAATCATAGACTGACTTCATTTTTTTTTGGTGTTTCAAGGGTGTTTATTTAAGTGCAAAAAAATGAAAGGGGGTTGTAAAATGGTGATGGGTGATGGTGGAGGAATGTCCATGGCAGAGTCCAGTCTATTAGTCTCACAGGTACATTGCACATCTGGGCATTGGAAGTGGAGCTGGGGCAGTTCCGATTTGGGCAGGGTAACAAAGTGGGACAGTGGGAGGACAATCAGGGTGGTCTTATTTCCTGGCGGGGGTCTTGCCATCTTGCTCTGTCCTGTTCCTGAATCTCAGCGCCCCAGTGCGTGGTGGTTGTCTGTCTGCAGGGGGTGGGGTGCTGGTTTGGTGGTCCTGTGGCGGGGCGTCCTGTCCACTAGAGCTGGCGGAGGTGGTGGGCAGTTCGTCGTCCTGGCTAGTGTCAGGGGCCTCTTGGAGTGCCACGGTGTCCCTCAAGGTCTTTTGAATGTCCGTCAGCACCCCTACGATGGTGCCCAGGGCGAAGCCGATGGTCCTGAGCTCCTCCCTGAACCCCAAATATTGTTCCTCCTGCAGACGCAGGGTCTCCTGCAACTTGTCCAGGACCGTGGCCATCGTCTCCTGGGAGTGGTGGTATGCTCCCATGATGGAGGAGAGGGCTTCCTTGAGAGTGGGTTCCCTTGGCCTGTCCTCCCTCTGTCGCACAGCAGCCCTCCCAGTTCCCCTATGTTCCTGTGCCTCCGTCCCCTGGACCGTGTGCCCACTACCACTGCCCCCAGGTCCCTGTTGTTGTTGGGGTGGTGGGTTAGCCTGGGTGCCCTGTAGTGGTGGACACACCGCTGATTGACCTGTCCTGGGTAGGGAGGTCTGGGCCCGCTGGGTGGGTGCTGTGCTGGTGTTACCAGAGGATGGAAGCTCAGTGTTGGGCTGTGGCTGGGCAGGGGGAACCGACTGTCCCGAGGCCCACGATGGTCCGGGCTGGTCATCAAGATCCAGTGGGGCAGAGCTGCTGTCGTCACTGTGGGCCTCTTCTGGGGATGTAGTGGTGTTGTCTGGACCCTCTGGTGTGGTGACGTTCCTTCGGGTTCCTGCGGGGGTACAAGTACATGATTATTGCATGTGTGTGTTTCATGGTGTGCAATGGTTGGGTGTGTGTGAACCCCAGTGCAGGCATTCCTATGGGGGGGCTTGTGTGCTGACGGTTGGGGGGTCTTCTGGGTCTGTGCAGTGGGCATGCTTTGGTGATGGGTGTCGATGCTTAGTTATGTCATGCAGGGCTTGAGGTTGGGATGGGTGGTTGGTGTCATGGGTAGATAGGTGAGGATTTGGGGTGATAGGGGAGAGTGTGATGGTGGGGGTGTGTGATATCATGCAGGTAGGGTGGGGGTTATGATAGTTAAGATTTGACTTACCAGTGTCCGTTCCTCCAACGACTCCTCCGAGGCCCTCAGGATGCAAGATGGACAAGACTTGCTCCTCCCATGTTGTTAGTTGAGGGGGAGGAGGTGGTGGTCCGCCGCCAGTCCGCTGTACCGCGATGTGGTGCCTGGATACCGCTGAACGCACCTTCCCCCGTAGGTCGTTCCACCTCTTCCTGATGTCCTCCCTATTTCTTGGGTGCTGTCCCACAGCGTTGACCCTGTCCACTATTCTTTGCCATAGCTCCATCTCCCTGGCTATTGATGTGTGCTGTACCTGTGAGCCAAATAGCTGTGGCTCTACCCGGATGATTTCCTCCACCATGACCCTGAGCTCCTCCTCGGAGAAGCGGGGGTGTCTTTGGCGTGACATGGGGTGGTGTGTGTGATGTGTGGGGTGGTGTATGTGTTGATGAGTGTGGTGAGTGTAGTGGTATGTGGTGTTTTGTGCTTGGATGTTGCGTGGGTGATGGTGTTGTGTGCCTCTGTGTGATGGGGTTGTCTGTTCTGTGCTATCTCTCTGGCCTTCGTTCGTGAATTGTGGTCGTAGGGGTTTGTGGGTGATGTGGGTGTGTGTTTTATATTGTGTTGGGTGTGTGGGAGTGGTGTGTGTATGTGTATCAGGTGTGTGTATATGTAATTGTCCAATGTGGCTGTGTTTTGGAGATGTGTGTGTATTTTGAGCGCTGCGGTGTGTACCGCCAATGGAATACCGCGGTTGAAAGACCGCCGCATGGATTCGTGGGTCGTAATAGCATGGGCGTGTTTCTGTTGGCGTGGAGGTGGAGGATTTGTTTCCGCATGTTTATCGCTGACCTTTGGTGTGGCGGTATTGTGTGGGTGTCTGAATTTCGTCGGATTCCGTGATGTGTGTCATAATAGCTGTGGCGGTCTACCGCGGCCGCGGCGGTTTATTGGCGGTCTTGTGCACGGCGGTAAGCACCTTATACCGCCAATGTTGCAATGACCCCCTTAATGTGTTCCATCATTAAAAAAATTACTTCAACTTTTGCCAAAGTCAGAAAGCTGAAAGATAAGCGTTGTTAACAAGGGTAAGAATTGCAAGGTTTTTTTTTTCTTTCAGTAAATAAATTGTGTGTAGGCAAGTCTCGTTTTCTCAAGTTGCCTGCACCACCTTAACGTTTGGGAAATATGGCCTTTTGAATCCATAATCTTCAGAATTTAGGTCGTTACATATTTCTGAAGGTTAACGACTGTCAGTAACCTATAAATAATAAATTAAGGAGCATATTTATGCTTGTTTTGCACCGAATTTGACTAATTTTGTTAACGCTAATTCGGTGCAAAACTAACTCCATATTTTTTCTTTGGCGCTAGACCCACCTAGCGCCAAATTTATGGAGTTAAAGTCATTTTTTGGACGTGGAAACCTACTTTGCGTCAATGAGATGCAAAGTAGGCGTTCCTGTGTCACAGAGGTGGCACCACGATCAGGATCCATAAAAGAATGTGAATCATCTAATCTGGCCATCTGTTTTTTAGTGTGGCCTTAGCACCATATTTAACCCCTGTGATAAAATCACGCACAGGGGGAGGAAGGATCAAATAATGGTGCAAAGCTTGCTGGCGTCAGGGCAGGCATTAGAGGACCTGTGGGCCCAGTTCCATGGTGGAACACCATGGAATAAGCCCACACGTGCCCTCCCCAGGCCGCAGGACAACCCCACCCACACCAGAGGGACAGCAGAGGATGGGGTACCCCATCCCAGGTAATTATAGGTAAGTACCGGCACGTTTTTTTTAAAGTGCCATTGGGGGCCCTGAAACTGGTCCCCCTACATGACACTGGGTGCAATGGCCATGCCCAGGGGACCTTGGTCCCCCAAAATGGGTCCCCCTACAATGACACTGGGTGCAATGGCCATGCACAGGGGACCCTGGTCCCCTACGATTTCAAACAAGTTGTGAAGAAGTCATGGTCTCGTAAAAGTGAGAAGGTGAAGGTAAAATGTCAGATTCACAAAGATGTAACTACTATAAGGTTTCTTAGGCCCTTTTTAGATACTTAGGGGCTTTTTTGCAATCTTAGCTGCTTAGGTACCCAGGCATGGAGTACTAAGGGTAGGCCCCTGAGAGCAGCAGCACTGATTATGCCACGCACTAGGACCATGCATCCAGATGCACCCATCACTGCAATTGCAGGCTGGATGTCCTTCTGCAAACCTAAAACACAAACTTGACATGGCACACTACCTGTGTGCCCTGTCCACAATACACGGCATCCACTATGGATAAGACACCCCTATGGCAGGCCTTCCAGCCCTAAGGCACAGTGCACCATATTATATGTGAGGGCATAGCACTATGGACAATATGCCTCCACTGTGTCCTTGCCAAACCTGGGACACAGTGAGTGAACAGAGCAGCCATTTTAATACATCTGCTGGACTCTGGTCAACACGAGTTTCCCAGCTACATGATAGCCACTCTGAGCCCTGGGTTGTTTGGCATCAAGCAACTCAGAATGATAAATCCAAACTGGTATCAGTACTGGATTTATTATAAAATGGACCCAGCGGTCTCCTAAGAGGTGCCTCCTGCAAAAGTTAACTACCCTGAAATGGTTGCTAGCCAGTCCCAATTGTCCTGACGCCACCAGACACAAGTCTGAACCCCTGGGGTGAGAGCTCCTGCTCTCTGGGATTCAGAACAATGCCCTTCCTGTGTGGGGGTGCTAACACCCCCTCTCCCAGGAATATGCACTGCCCTGCTGGTGATCTTCAAAGGGCTTACCATCCTTGAAACGTGGCCCCCCTGGCATGCTGCTAGAAGCAGATGGCCTCCCCTTTGCAAACCCCTACTTTTGGTGGGAGCAAAGGTGGGAAACTCCAAAAAGGGTAGAAAGAGGTGCCCCACCTGGCATGCACCACCCCTAAGGTGTTGCCTGCGAGGTGGACACTCCATTTCATTTTCCTTCATCTTAGATGGAAGGAAAATAGCCAGTCAGGGTTTGGGAAGTGACCCTTCCCATAGAAAGTGGTCACAATAGTGGGTGTAGCCACCCAAAAGTAAGTGTCCCATAGGACACCACCAGGTTCCCCCTAAAACGCCCGCTAAATTCAGTATTTAGTGGGCATCCCTAGACCAGGTAATCAGATTCAAATGACACAAAGAAGACCAGCACAAAGAAGGTCCAAGGCATGAGAACTGTGGACTTGCTGCACAAAGAAAAGGCACCAAACCCTGCCTGCTGCACCCAGGACCCAACAATTGCCACTGTGGACTTGTTGGACAACTGGACTGGCCTCAAAAACCACAGAGGACCTACAGGCTTTGCCAATCACCCAATAACTCCCTCCAGAGTGGAGGTACAACACTGCAACTAAGAAGAAACCACCAACCCAGTGAGGGTCATTTCACTTATCAGCTGCTAACTCCTGAACCAGACCTGACAACACCTCAATAACCACCAGGACAGTCTCTGTCAGTGTGCCAAGTTAGGTGACACTGCACCCTCCAATGGCCGAACCGTACCAATACCCTGGGTACTGGTCAGCTTACAACGGACACCAAGAACACTAGCCCACCCAGGGCTGAAAAAGGACCAAGAGAAAGCCCCAGTCAAGGAACTTTAGGAACACCCTAGACCTCCTGCCAGAGTGCCCCCGTTGTCCTGCAAGTGGCCTTTAAAGTGACTTACCCCCAGATCCAAATGGCATCTTTGCGCACAGCTCCTGGATCATTGATTTGCTCTGTCCCCTGCCACATTGTGCCCTGCAACAAAGAACCTGCTGTGCCCTAAGGGTCCCTCACATCTTGCAACTTTGACACTCCAAGGGGACCCTAAAGAAACTTCTCTAAACTTACCTGCACAGACCTTTTCAAAGTGCCCCCCTACAGTCACCCTAAACCAGCTCCAGAGACTTTTCATCACTGCTCCTGCTGGAACTGGGAACCACCCAAACTTATTCAGCTGGAATAGTGTGCCCACCGACAACCTCGACCAACCTGCAAAAGAAGAACTTGGTAAAGCAACTGTGTGATTTGACACATATTTTTAAAGGTGACTTTCCATTGATTCCTATGGTGGACACCCTGCACAGTGTGCCTAGCTTTGCACACTACATAGAGGGCCATACTCCTATGCTTGTGCACTACAAATACTTTTCTTTGAAGTTTGCCTACTTCAAAGGCAAAAATGAGTATATTGAGTATATTGGACTGCCGACATCACAATTTTAGAACACTTCTGGATCAAGAGTGACCTTTGCCCAGGAGAAGAGCTGAAGAGCTGTGAGGAAGAGTATTGCCCTTTTGCTGTGTGTGCTTTGCTGGTTTGGCCTGTCGTTGCTGATTCTGCCTGAGAGAGGACAAAGGCTGGACTTTGCTGTGTATCTTGCTTGTGAAGTTTCTCCAAGGGCTTGGACAGAGCTTGCCTCCTGTTAAGAAGTCTCAGGGACATCAAAGACTCATCTGCCAGCACCTGGGCTCTCTTGCTGAGACCCCCTGACTTGCTACGTGGTACCACATCCAGTCCCTGGGTCCCTTGAAGGAGAAGTTGGCATACCCTAAGTGAAAATCCCCTCACCAGAGGCGAACGGCAGAAACATCGACAGAGCAGCAGCACCGCAGCTAAAAAATCAACACAGCGCCAGTGGAATCAACACATCACCAGCTCAGCATAGATTCCTTTCTGCTGTGCTGAGCTGAAATTTCCATGCATTCTCCCTTGGCATCAAAATCTTTAACATGACCGCGTTCACAGTTTCTTGTCCGGAAACCGACGCATCGCTTTCCTGCGAGGAAAGAATTGACGCATTGCTTACGCGGTGGAGAAAGAATCAACGCACGGCCTCACTTGCGAGTAAGAAATCGATGCATTGCTTGCTCTTCCGTGGCATGCTCGCGCCTGCAATTTTACTTTTGACACATGCCAGGCACTTTGTGCTAAAACAACACAGTCATTGATTTTATATGGATTAAGACTGTTTTTACTTTGAAATTTGATATCTTTACTTGTGTATGTTGGATTTTTGGATTTTTGGATTTTTGGCGTTTTGGTCTTGTTTGATTTAGATAAATATTGGCTGTTTTTCTAAACTGATGTGGAGCCCTTTTGTGCTGTTTTTACTGTGTTACTGTATGTGTTCTTGTAAATACTTTACACATTGCCTTTGAGATAAGCCTGACTGGTTGTGCCAAGCTACCAAGGGGGTGAGAAGGAGTTATCTGAGCTGTGTATCTCCCTTACCCAACAAGAGTGAGAGTCCCTACTTGCACATAGTGTAAACTGACTGTTAACTAGACAACCCATTTCTAACATTCATGTAGTGATAATGGTACTTAATGCCAAGTATTTCACCTATCGTATAATGAAGGCTGTACCTTTGACTACTGGATTTAAGGAGTAAGCAGGACTACTCCTGGAATTGTCATGGTTTACTCCTACAATTCACAAGCAAGACTTGAGTACTACATTAGTGACCAACAGCAGACTCTATGAATCAGATACATTTCATTCTATTCCAAAAATGAGCACAGTTATTTACAGTAAAAGATGATAAAATATTTTTGTAGGACACTACTAGCTACATCGCAAAATAAAATCAAATGATGGACAGAGTGTTAAAAACTTTTCAAACACTCACCCCAAGTCACAGATCTGGGTTTAATCATCGTTATTTTGCTCGCCACGTCACCCCAGTTTGGACCCAGCCATATGCAAA
Organism: Pleurodeles waltl; assembly: GCF_031143425.1. Classification (NCBI taxonomy): domain Eukaryota; kingdom Metazoa; phylum Chordata; class Amphibia; order Caudata; family Salamandridae; genus Pleurodeles; species Pleurodeles waltl. Next base: position 322,628,315 of record NC_090437.1, read on the forward strand.
TCAGTCTTGACACTGTTCCTAGGATGCTTGTTTCCGGTCCAGCGAGGACCTGGCTTGGCAGTTCGGGCTGGACTGTTCCCATGAGGAACAGGGTCAAGACTGATTTGCATATGGCTGGGTCCAAACTGGGGTGGGATGGTGAGCAGAAGAACAATGGATTAAACCCAGATCTGTGACTGAGGGTGAGGGTTTGCATTGTTCATCACTCCGTCCATCATCCTTTTGTGTTGCTAAGGTCCCTATTAGGTCCCATTTTAGTAACCCAGTTGTTCAAAAAGCTTGTGAAAAGTGAGAAGAGTTGGGAGATGCATCCTAAAAAATTCAAAAAATTTAATGAATTGTCCATATTAGGAAAGTTGCATATTTAAATAAAATGTAAATCTAGCATCTACTTATGCTGAAAAAATGACACTCAAATAGTGGAAAAATAGTATACCGCCCAATGACAAAGTAGAGCTACTCTCCTAAAGTGTAGTTTATTCTAAGAAGCTAATAACATTTATCAACCACTTGCAGAGTGAATTGCTAAATTCTGGATCACGAGCAAGTAAAATGGCTCTGCAAACCATTGTTATTTTTGCCCTCCTTTGCCTGATTCAATTAGAGTATTTCCCTCATGTCTACTACACTACTTTGTGGTGTTTGGAAATCACAAGAAGTCTGAATGAGGGATGTGCAGCCCTCAGCGGCTTCTTTTAACATATGGTGAAGGATTGCCCAGAGATCTGGAGCTACTGGGACTGGGTCCAGCAGAACTGGTGCGAATTCTGGGGATGCCAATGAGAGCTGATCCTAGAGTTGCCCTTTTGGGTATCATGTTGGAAGTTGTAGAGAACTAGGCCGCCTGCAAACTAGCATTCATGGACATGCTCTTGCCTAAATGGAAAATTTCAAAGCCCTGGATGTCTACCCTCAAGATCTCCCCATCCCACAATGGCTGAGTGGTCTGAGAGGAGTGGACAGATGTGCTTTCGCCAAAGAGGCAGTGTTTAAGGTGCGGCGCTGCCAGAAGAGATCCAAGAAAATCTGGGGTGGATACTGGTCTCTTTTTCCCTCCATATCTTGTGGATTAGGACTTGGCAGTTGGGCAATTAGGGGATATGGCGATTGTTCTGCTCATTCACACATAAGCAGTAAAAAGAAATTTAAAAAAATTAAGAGCAAGTAGTGGTTGTCACTGATTACAAATCCTGGATGCCACACCACTTGTTTCAGGATTTTCTTTGCTTGCAGAATTTCCTGAAGTTAAAATGTGCAATAAAAAGAGGTAAACACTGTTTCTGCCATTATTCCCCAGTATCAGGTCAGGAACTCAGAATCAATAGTGTACATTAATGATTGTTGGACCTGGTCCTCTATTGGCTGAATTATTTTAAGACTCTGTGCACTTTAGCACTGCTAAGCAGTGCTGTAGTGCTTGTGTTGTCTATCCTAAACATGGTTTGATTGGCTGATAACCAACTGGCATATTAAAATTACTTATAAGTCCCTTGTAGAGTGTTAAACCATATACCGTAGGCCTGTAATTTAAATGCTACAAGTAGTTTAATTTTCAGTCTGCACATGCACATGACAAACTTCTTCAGGAATGTTAGTGGCTGCAATATCAGGCTCACTAAAGGGTGCATATTCTGTCACTGTAGGCAGTACATGTAAAATGTCTTGCAGTGTGCTTTTTTGAGAGCCTATCTGTTTGGTAATGTATTAATGGATTTATATATGTTATGAAGCTATTCGATTTCTTCTGAGTGATAGAAGAAAACAAACAATATACAGTAATATAAAATAAAGGAGGGGATTTAGAGCTCCATCACATGCAGGGAGTGCCATTGTACGATCTTTGATGGTGATCCCTGATATTTCCAGACTTTAATTTGGATGCAAGCCTGAATAGTTCAAGAGTTTCCTGAACTGCTTGTTGTTGGGTTCAAATGTTAAGATAGAGTAAGGACCAATCTAAGGTCTGGGCCATTGTAGTCAAAACGGTCGGCCTCCATGCTTCATCCTCTTAACTGATCCTTGATAGATCTGGAAAACCAATAATGAGTGGAGCTTTGCAAATGGAGTGCTGTATGGAACGTGGTTCTGCAAGTATTTTAGGCTCCATTGCCAGCAGGCTTAATGGATGGTACAAACTGATGCCAAGAATGTTCTCCTCCCTCTTCTTCATCATTATGTGTCATTGTGCTAATGTGGAAATATGCTGGAGGTTGAGGAGGCAACAATCTGACCCAACTGGCTGCAAAGTTAACTTAAGTATGCAATATTGCTTATCCATCCTTCAATTGTGAAAACTATCAGGGTTTGACGTTACTGAAGAGGGATGTTCCATAAGGATCTCACTGCAGGCTCAAGGTATCATAGAAGACAATAGCCTGTGTTAGGGAACAAAAACAGACAGAGCCACTCAAGTGTTAAAGAACAAACAAGCAAAGGAACAAGCCTCTTACTTTGAGAAAGACCACTTATGATTCACCTATCTGCTGATAAAAGTGATGCAATTTGTCTGTGGGAATGCCTAAAGATAAGCGACCTTCTACCCACGATCAAGTGATGGCTAGAAATAGTCATACGCAGTCATTATTTACGTCTCAAAAAGGAAGGTCTGAACATTGTATGCCATCTAGTAATACATACTAGACCAGCATACAGTGTTAATTCAGAAATTATTATTTGACTCATGAAACCTGATAAAAAGCATGGGCTTTATGAGTATTTTCCCTAGCTATGCTGCTTTAAAGCTATTTTTTTTTTCAATCTTAAAGAAATCCTCAAATTATTGTTTTTTGCCTTGAAAGATACTATGGAAAAACACCTGAGCATGTAAATGAACACACCACACACAGAGCTCTCTAACAGATGCCTTTATTCTTAAACATACTATTTTGCTCTCCTCACTTCATGTCATAACTTTTATTACCACACCCTTAACACCTCCCATCCAATTACGTAATTCCTGTCTAGAGTCCACCCAGGACCTCAAGGACCTTAACGCGCATGATATCAAAGACACTGCATCTCCTCCCTTGGTAAACAAAAAAGTACAAATGACAGTTGCATCATACTTCCTCGATAAGTCCCTGCGACGCTTGTACTGATTTGCCAGCTCGGTTGGTATGAGGTAGTTGAGATGCACCATCATTGGACATCGAAGGCATAGGCTCAGGCGTGTGACTGGATGTTCAGGTGGGGTTGCCTCGTTTGTGATCTTAGGAGCTGACGAACGCTGAGGTAGAGGTTTAAAGTGTGATGAGTCCCATGTGATGGATTTACTGGGACATTGAGCTATCACCATGTGTCCTTTGCAAGTCACGACCCTCAAAAGTTCGACAGCAAATGGAGTGTCTAGTTTACGCTTCCAATGAGAAAATGCAATGCGTGGCAACTCTCTCATCAATGCAAATTATTTGCAAATGCAGAACAATACATAATCCAAATTACAGCAAGTTAGACATAAAACCAAACATGGTGTTATCAACAATAGCTTCACCATGGACAAAAAATTAAGTTGAATAACAATCGAAAATTACAAAAAATATGTTGAATTCAAATTTAATGTTTCGATACAGTTGTTGCAAATTAATGACAAATTCTCTGCCTGAATTTATATTTAGATACAATTGTCACATATTTGTAAAAAAAAATCCTCTGCCTCTGCCATTAGGTTCGTTGGGCGTGTTGAGCTTTTAACCCTTTCTTCCGTCCTTTATTTAGTTGACAATTGTTCTTGTACTGGCTTACGATAAGTCCTTTATTTATTTCGCGTGTTCTGCATTGTGACGTTGGTCCCGGAAGCGTATTTACTTTCTGGTTTGATCCCTGACTAACGAGGAGACGCGTACTCGCGTTGAGGCTGTTCCGTACCGCTAACACCATTCACACAGCCATATATATGGCATCGTCTTCACTTTAGAGGCAAGTTTTTGATACGTGGTTGTAACGATTCTCTTGAGTGACTGTGTATGATAATATTGAATGATAGCACGTCATCTACGTGTCATTTAGACTCTTTCTCCTCTGACTTCGTTTCAGCAGATTTAAACAGACGGATTTACTTTTTCTCCTCACTGACTTTGGACGAAGGTATCTTTCTTGTGCTTTGATAGCAACTATAATGTGACGATAATTCATTGGGAGTTTTATGTTACATTTGGAGGCAAACAAATTATAAACAGGTCGTCTGGCCTTTTTCCATTTCTTTCTTTTTTGATGTTAGATCGCATATACCATGACCGCTGTTGTAATAACAGCTGGCTAACATAAATTTTGAAGATTGGTCTAATTAAAGGTATTTGTGAAGTTTCATTTGTCTTCCTTCCTACATTTCAGTAAGAAATTTGGTTTCTGGGTAGCGCGTAGGATGATTTATTTCTGGAGACTGGAGGCTTTGAGGGGTCACGTCTGATGCTAATGGTTTGATAGCTGACACATCACCATTTTGGGCTTTTGCTAAATGAGCACTAAGAAAAAATCGCTGTAGCGTGGTGCATGCATCACATATTTCTTTATTCACTTATTATTTTGGTTTGGTTATGGCAGAGACACTGGGTGTTTCTGGGTTCCCCCATCACAATTTAAGTGAGCATTTTGGAGCATTTTGGTTCTTATCATTTGTTGTTTTGTGCTTATGAATTGTAGCCCTGAAGAAGTTGTTTGGGATCTTAAAGGAGACTTCCCTGACGAAACACGTGTTGGCAGAGGCAGAGGAATATGTGACAATTGGCAGAGGCAGAGGAATATGTGACAATTGTATCTAAATATAAATTCAGGCAGAGAATTTGTCATTAATTTGCAACAACTGTATCGAAACATTAAATATGAATTCAACATATTTGTTGTAATTTTCGATTGTTATTCAACTTTATTTTTTGTCCATGGTGAAGCTATTGTTGATAACACCATGTTTGGTTTTATGTCTAACTTGCTATAATTTGGATTATGTATTGTTCTGCATTTGCAAATAATTTGCATTGATGAGAGAGTTGCCACGCATTGCATTTTCTCATTGTACTTGGTCTTTGACCTTGAGGGATTGGGTGTTTCCCTTGTGTTGGCACCTTTTCATCATTGAACATTAACTGGTTTGATAGAGGATCCCGAGCGCCCACTTAACCCTAATATAACACCCCTTTTTTGGTAGTTTACGCTTCCATTTCTGTTTGACCAGTATGAAGTTTCCTTTTTCGAAGACTGTTTCCTGGGCACGTCAGTACTGATTGGCAAAGGTTTTCATTTTGAACTTTTGAGAAGTTTCTGTGACATGAATCTTATCAGCATTGACTGATCGGCTCAATGTCCATTGTGGTAATTTGGTTCTGATGGCTCTCTCAAATAGCTAGGTGGCAGGGCTCTCACCAGTTGTGGAGTAAGGAGTTGATTGATAGGCACGAAGTGCTGGGAATAGGGCTTGATTTAGATTGATTCCTTTCATCAATGCTTCCTCAATTTCCCTCTTGATGGTGCCCATTAATTGTTAAGCAATACCAGTGACTTGGGGCCAGAGAGGTATACTCTTTTGATGCTTAACATTGAGTCAATCAAAAAACTCCTTGAATTCTTTCAGAATAGCGGGGATGCCCCACACTGCAAAGATGTCATCAAGCCACTCCATGACTTTCTCATGGGTTATCGATGATAAGTCTTCCACCAAAGGAAAATCAAAAAATGTCATCAATGACTGCAATAAGATGATGTTCATTTTCCAGAGGCCCAAAGAAATCAACTGCAACTCTTTCCCAGGCATGTGCAGGGAGGTCACTGGATGCTGCGTCACCCTGGGGGATGAACAGTTGCAAAGATGGCTTGCTTTTAGCTCTTTCTCAACACGATTGTCTAGACGAGGGAACAACACTCAATCTTTTAGGGCTCTTTTGGTGGATACAATGCCACAATGTTCTTCATGGGCTAGCTCAACCACTTGCTGCATCAGGCTCTCAGGTATGATGATTCTCAAGCCTCTCAATATAATAGCCTCTTGTGTGATAGATAGCTCATCCTGTTAATTTTTTTACTTTTGGAACTCAACATCATCAGCAAAAGGTCAAACACTTGTCTTCCAAGATTGTGCTGTAATGAGATCTTTGAGGGTGAGCACATCTTTATCTGCCTTGGTAGCAAAAATAATCTGTTCAATGGATACATATGCTGCCATTCTGAACCTCACAATGAAATGAAGATACTCTTTAACAGATCTGGATGTCGAACTGTGGTGATGTAGTGGCACTTGGGAAAAGTAGTCAGTAGGGTTTTGGTCCTTCCCTGGCTTGTGTACAATCATGTAGTCTCTACCCCTATCTTTAGATGTGATGGGGCATCTTAGCTTTTGGGTTTCCAAAGATTGTGAACAACGCCTGGTGGTCAGTGATGATAGTTAAGCGTTTTCCATATAGTAACACATTAAAATGTTTACAGGCCTGCACTACAACCAGGCTCTCCTTCTATGGCTCAAAGTAGGCCACAATTTGTCTCTGGGCATTCTGATGGGCATTGTTCGGAGTGAGGATTGCCTCCAACCCCACTGCTCTCATATACTGTGATTTTTATATGTAACTTTGGGTCAAAATAGGCAATTTCAATTGCATTCTCACTCGCATGTTTTATTTGGTTAAACTGTGATCGCATTCAGGAAACCACTGAAATGGGACATTCTGAGGCATATTTATGAAAAGTGGCACATCATGTCATGATGCACCACTTTTCTTGCGCGCCATTGCGCCACCCTAAAGCCACCATGTGTGTGCTGTATTTATGATACAGTACACCATGGTGCACATTAGGGAACTAGCATCAAAAATGTTGTCTTTAGTTTGACACTTTGCAGGATTAGCACCAAAAAGTTTGACACTAATCCTGCAAAGTAAAGGGAGGCCCATTAAAAACAATGGGAGCGTCATTTTAATGCCTGCCTTAGGCAGGCGTTAAAAATAACGCTAAGAATGGCGCAGAGGAATCTCATACTTTCCACTGCACCATTTTTCCGTACCTCCTAATGCCGGAACGCCCCCCTGCATACATTATGTTTGGCGCAGGCATAATGTGGCTAAAGGGTTTACAAAGTGGCACAATTTGTGCATTGCAGCACTTCGTAAATAGGGCGCTGCATTTTTGCCAACCTAATGCCACATTAGGGGAAAAAAAAATATGCTAATGTGGAGAAAGGAAGCGCAAGGGGCTCATATATATGCCCCTCTCTTTTGTTAAGTCTCTCAATGGGGCAGTCAGTGTAGCAAAGTCACAAATGTACCTTGAGCAGTAGCTGGCCATGCCTAAGAAGCATTGTAGCATGGTTACAGATTGCGGGGGCAGGGACTTGACAGTGCTTGCACCTTATCCGGGTGAAGAGTCATTCCCCCATCAGAGAAAATGTGCCCAAAGACTTAAGTTTGGTTTTGTGAAGCTCACACTTTGCTGCATTGAGAGTGAGACCCACATCAGCAAGTAATTGACACACTTGCGTAAGAGCCTTGTCATGCTCCTTTTGTGTTGCCCCAATAACAGTATGTCATCAATGTGATTGAAAGCATTCACAACAGGTTGAATAATTTGGCAAATATTATCCTGAAACATCTCTGCAGCCAAAGATATTCCAAAAATTAGCCCTGATTTAGATTTCAGTGGAAGGGCTACTCCATCACAATAGTTTTTGGCACTATGACTATAGGAGAAACCCAGGGCATTGGACCAGTAGAGCGTTCAATTATGTCATGTTTCATCAGTGTTTTTAGTTCTTATTTAACAGCTGCTTGTAAGTGAAAAAAGTGACTCTGGGGTGTTGTTCGGCAACAGGTCAAATGTCCTCATTAATATGAAGTTGCACTTTCATCCGCTGGAGTCTTCCTAGGCCATGAAACAACGAAGGGAACTGACTCATAATTTCAGCCTGAGCATGGATGTTTTAGTTGAGAGATATCAGTCCCATGTCAGCAACAGTGTCAAAGCTAAGCAAGTATGCACAAGATGAAGTATCTTGAAGGAAATGGATTGGTGATTGCTGTAAATGACTCATGACCCTCTAACGGTTGTGAAGCAGTCCATGTCTATACCTTCTTGTTGATAGAGTAAGGCATGGCACAGAAGACAAATTGTTAAACTTTTTCACTGGCATGATGGTAATCGACGTACCACTGTCTATTATGAAGGTTATGGGGCAGCCATTCGCTTTTAGTGTGACTTTAAGACAATTTCCAAATGAATTTTGTTGATTTGTGTTCTGACTTTCTTTTGACGTTTGATTTTCTTTTGCTATGCAGATCATTATGAAGTGGCTTTCTTTCCCACAGCCTTTGTGCCTCTGTCCTGTGGCTGGTCATTTACCATCCTGGGGAAGTGAAAACCCACATGGAAGCATACCTTTTTCTTCTTCTGACTCATTGACTTTCTTGCATCTGTTTTGTGCTTTTGCTTGCTTTTCATGATAAACTCTGATTCTTTTATGTGCTGTTCCTGCTTCCATATCAGCAACTTGCTGATCTGCTAATTCTTCTGCCTGTGTAGCCATTAGCATTTTCTCCAAACTGAGCGGCTCTCTCAGCACAAGTCTTCTGAAGGAATCTAAAAGGCATCCATCAATGACTCAGATGCGTATGACTTGTTCATCATTAACGTCACAGAAATTACAGTGTTTGAGAAGTGTATCAAGTCTCTCAACAAATTCATCCATTATTTCACCATGTTTTGTTGGAGGAGCAACTTTTGTAGTCAACATTCGGCATCGTATTGAACTTTGCATCCCATGCTTCTTCTATCTTTTAATACGATGCTGCATCAGCAAGTGAGACTTTCTTTACTACTTCTTTCACTCCATCACCAACAAGGTTTATCAAATATTTTATGATTTTCATATTGTCTTCTTCTTGTACTGCATCTACGAAGTCATCATACGTTTTGATCCATGCAGTTCACCTGGCACCAATGTTCAGCTTCTTTGCAGTATCAAACAAAGCTGGTGGCTTCAGGAATGTAGATGCAGCATACTTTGCACTTTCACCATCGAGAGCAACGTGCTGTTCAGGAAGCGTTCATCTTGTACAGCAGGACTGGCCACTTCTCCATGCAACCCTTGTTGCTTGGGGCCTGGTCATCACACACGATTTTCGAGTCTGTTTAGCACTTGACTCACTGATGTCAATAATCTTGTACAGCAGGACTGGCCACTTCTCCACAGAACCCTGGTTGCTTGGGGCTTTGTTGTCACACATGATTTTCGAGGTTGTTTAGCACTTGACTCACTTGTGCTGATAAGTATGTTTCTGTTTTCATACCTGGTGTCTCTGCCTATAGCATTTGCTTTGTATTGATGATTGCTTTGTGTCATAGCACAGTGCAGTTTTTATTCTTTTAGCATTACCAATATGTCTTGTCAGGCTTTTGAAATGTGCTTCTCTGCAGGACCTTCAACTTCTTCGATGGCCTTGTGTATTTCTGGAGTGGGGCTTCGACTACACATATGCCAATCGCAGACCAGTTTGCATCGATTTTGGGGAGTGCGTGGCATACATGAGCAGTTTGCTGTACTTCTGCAAACTTTCACAGAGAACAGCTTTGTTTCTTCGGGGCAAGTATCCCTTACTCGACACCAGTTGTGGTGTCCTTAAAAGCCTGAAAGCATGCAAATAAATATGCCACACACAGAGCTCTGTAACAAACTTCTTTATTCTTTAACATACTATCATGGTCTCCTCACATCGCATGATAACTTTTTTATCCACCACACCTTAACACCTCTCATCCAATTATCCTGTCTAGAGCCACGCGTTACCGCGAGGGTCCAAGCGTGCATGCTATCAAAAGCACCTCACTATACTTAATGAAATGTGTATGTTTTGAAAGCCAATGGAGACGAAGCAAAGAGATGACAGGGCAGGGTAGAAAATACATTTACATATTGAGATTGTTATGTGGATCCAGTACTTCAAGTAAAACAGGACAAATTGAACTGGAACGTAAGTAACTGCCTGGGACAAGTTGAGGGGTTGACACTCATTTTGTGTTTTGAAAAGATCAACAGATATGAACCTGAAGTCTGGTGGGCGATATTTTGTAAATTTTAAATATTGAGAGAGGTAAAGGACTGAAAATGTAATGGATGGTAACAGACCGTTCTTCGATGAGTCACAGGTAGGCAACTAGGTTAGTGATCCTGTATTGATTCCATCAAACAGAAAAGAAACATCTTCGATGAGGTTCCAGAAAGGAAGCAATGCGCAATGCCTGGTCATTAGGCAACTATATATTTTTCGAATCAGTAGCATTGAAAGCAATTTTCGAAGTTACCAGGAGGTGAACCAATAATATTACTTATCTCCAATTGATTTCCAAAAATGTGACAGACAACTCCTGCAGGCTTTTGCTGCCAAGAAAAGTAATGAAACCTAGAAATACGTTTCTCACTGGTTATTCCCAGAAATTGCTGAGGATTTTTAAAATATTGCAGCATTGGATGTAGTGATATTAATACCAGACCATCCATTTTCATTACATGTTTGGCAAACTTAATTTATGGGGCCTAGAAAATAAACAAAGAGACCGTTATAAACCCTATGTGAAGGTGAAATGGAAGCAAATCATAACATAACAGATTAATAGATTTGCATACTAATGACAAGTGCAATTGGAAATCATGTAGAATCCCTCATTTAGTTATGATCTGTCAAAGGTGTGGACTATTGGATGAGAGTACTAGACATGTCCTCCTTCTATGCCCATTGAATTATCAAGTCCTGGGAGAATCTGATAGCTAGATTCTATGGAAAGAAGACATATGAATGCATCAAGATTCCACAAATGTTGTGATGACATCATATGAAGGAGATGCAATATGTAAATTTGTATAACGCATTAGAGAAGCACCAGTAATAAAGCCAATATTGGAGACAAGTTTCCCATATTATAAGCCAAGATGGAAAAACAAGCACATCTGGAACGTCCACCAGTTTGCAATAAATCTGAAACTCCATCCATCTGTGATTCAAACTCGAAGATAAATCAGTACCTGAAGACGTTCAAAGAGACTACTTGATGTAAAATTATGTCAGTAACATTCTTTTGACTAGTGAGCAGCAAAGCAATATAATAAGCTCTAGCTAGTCTGACAACATGCTTTCTGTATTCATTCTTTTCGTAATATAATTTATGTAGCCATGCCAGGCAACCACCTTGTCTGAAGCCAAACATACATTTAGGGCCAAGACTCAAACTAATTGCTCACCTAAGTTTAACTTAGAAAATTGTGCCATAGTTTCCTAAGGCTGAACCTCTAGCCAAGACATCAGTGGAGCGAAACACCACAATGGTGATCGTTACTCTCCTTAGCCTGTTGCTCCTTCAAATTGTGAAGAGTCTCTCATTCCTTCCTGATCCCCTCATAGTAGAGAAAGAATAGAATACAATCTATCACTGTTTGTCAACTGTGAAGATCATGTGTGCACTTCTGCAAAACTTGGGGGCATATTTATACCCATTTGTGCCGAATTTGCATAATATTTTTACGCAAATTCTGCGCAAAACTAACTTCATATTTATATTTTGACTCTAGACCCGTATAACATCAAAATATTGGAGTTTGCACCATTTTTTAGATGCGTGAACCTACCTTAGTCAATGAGATGCAGGGAAGGTGTTCCCATCTAAAAAAATGGTGCTAACCACATAGCCCCAAACTTTTACCCCTGTGTTAAAATTACGCATGGGTAGGAGGAGGGGCTAGATAATGGTGCAAAGTTTTCTTTATGCCATTATTTAATGGCTGGATCAGACCAGACATTAGGGGACTTGTGGGCCCATTTCCATGGTTGAACACAATGGAATGGGTCCACAGATGCCCTCCTCAAGCCCCGGGAACACCGCCACCCACACCAGAGTGACTCCTGAGGATGGGGGACCCCATCCCAGGTAAGTATGGTAAGTATAGGTAGGTACTTTTATTTTTTAAATGAAAGTGCCATCTGGGGCCCAACTTGGGGTCCCTGGCATGGCACAGGGTTCAATGGCCATGCCCAGGGGGTGCTTGTCCCCTGTGCTGGCCATTGGGGTGGTGGGAATGACTCCTGTCTTTTTTAATATAGGAGTCATGTGGTATGGATGGTTTTGCATCAGAAAATGAAGCTATGCTGGTTAGGGGCATTTTTTTTGCCTCTAACCAGCCCAATGTCATTTTGTGGTGCAAACTGCCACCCCCACCCAGCTAACGTCATTCTTTTTACACTAGCCCACCCTTTGCACCGGCTTTGAGCATTCCATGAATATGGCACCCGGCTGGTGCTCAGAAATGGCGCAAGCCGGCGCTAAACATTTTGATGCAAAACTGCCCTAGTGCAGTTTTGCATCAAAAACTATAAATATGCCCCTTGGTGCTCACTTTTCTTCCATCAGCTTACCTCTCTGGACCACAAAAAGTGTTTGCCAATTCAAAATCAACAGAGTCATCCCATTCACAATATTATAATGTAAGAGAGATATAGCTCAATAGGCAAGGTTGCTATATATTTGGTTACTACTAATTATTGTTCACTATCATCTAATTTATTGATCATCCTGCCCAAGATTTGGCACTTGGACCATCTGTCATCCGTGGACCCTCAATAGTTGCCAGAATCCAAAAGTCCAGGGTGTAAGAAAATGGGTTCTTATTTGGGTAGGATGTGAGTGACAGGTTTTGCAAATGTTATCTGACAAGTTCTGACAACAATCTGCCGCTCTCCTCAGGTTGTGTCCATACCCAAGAGGATGTGCCAGACAGAGTTAAACACCGAAGAGGAAGGAAAATGGGCATGAGAGAGAAAGAGAAACACATAGCATGTCCAGGTCTTGTTTAGCACAGCTCTCTCAGGTGTTTTATATCAGGTTTTTGCACAGGTATATTGGAGATTCTAAAGTAATAGGTTGTCCTACTAATTAAGCCAATGACATGAAATGTTTTAGTACTAATGAAATGTATATAGTACTCTCAATAAACACAAAATAAGAATGCGTTCTCTCCAGCTTTGGAATTGTAGACCACAGTGAACCTAAGCCAAGTGGAAATGAAGCCAGTAAGTCCAACGCTCAAGGAACAGATCATGCTTCTTCTGAAAAGGAAAGGTGAAAATATAGCAATACAATAAAGCTAAAACAGAATCCAAAGAGAAAGATCAGCATAAGAGACAAAGAGCCAGAATACTGAGGAACTGTAAAGGGGGGCAAATTACAAAGGTGAGCGACGAACAATGTTAAATGATCATAGTCCTTGTGAAGAGGCAATACAATACAAAAGTTGCCAGGCATCTCCCTAAGGCCTTCTAGGTGGTTAAATACTGCAGATGCCTATCATGACCCAGACCTATCGCCATTGACCCAGGTTGACTAGCTACTCATGGCACCCCATCTGCCGCAGTCCACTCCACCACAGCCTTATCGAACTATGACTCACAGGTGCTCTTGTAGCTATTTTCAAACCCTGAATACCATGCTGATTCCTGGCAGGGAGTCCTTCCGAAGTAATATGTTCACAATCTTGTCAGGTCCACAGAAGCTCAAGAAATAAACATGGGCTCAACCCCTGGCAACTGGCACAGATAGCTGAGGATTACCTTAAGGAAAAATGAGCAAAGTATTTAGCAGTAACAAAACAAAACTCAAACATCCCTCCACTAATTGTTGTGGACAAAGTAAAGCATCAAACAGAAGTCACTGTTTGTGGTTGATTGGGACCAAGGTAAGATTTCAGGCCAACTTTGATGGAGTGGAGGTTGGATATATCAACGGGTTCATGACGGTCAAGGATTCTACCTTCTGACCAATGAGCATATTTATGAGCCCCTTGTGCCACAATTGCATCACTTTATTTTAATGCAATGGCAGCACAGGCCTGAAACCATACCTATGAGGCCACACTAAGCCACTTTGCGTGGCTTTAGGTGTCCTCATAGATATGGAGTAAGGCTAGGCAGCGCAAAGTGCTGCATTGCCTTACCCTGTGCAAGGGAGGCATTCCATGGAAGCTGCGTTGGGTATTCCCATGCAACGTCCATAGATTTTGATGCATCCCCAGATTTACAAGACATTGTAAATCTGTGCATGCACCAAACCTTATGCCTATCCAGGAAAGGTAGAAAAATGAGAAATGTCTTTATTTCTCCTTCTTTTCCCCTCTTTCTATGTGCATTGCATCTTGCAGCACACATAGAAAGAGGAAAAATCCACCCAGGATTGTTTTTGTGCAGGAAGGTGCTCCTTCCTGCACAAAAACAATCCTGCCTACAACGCAGACACCTTTACACCATGGTGCAAGGCTACCTGCATTGGTGATAGGCTACCAAAACGGTGCCAGCACAGTGAAAAGGGCAGGAGTGTGCTATATTGCTTCAATACGGTATATTCTTGCCCTTTCTCTTAGATGCAGATGTGCCAAAAGTCCAAAAATATGGGCCTTAGGGGCATATTTATACTCCGTTTGCGCCGGAATTGCGTCGTTTTTTTTTACGCAATTCCGACGCAAAACTAACTCCATATTTATACTTTGGCGTTAGACGCGTCTAGCGCCAAAGTCCATGGAGTTTGCGTCATTTTTTAGCGTGGACACCTACTTGCGTTAATGATATGCAAGGTAGGCGTTCACGTCTAAAAAATTGACTCCGAGGCATGTGCGCTGTATTTACACTCCCGGGCAAAATTCACGCCCAGGAGTGGGCGGGTCAAAAAAAATGACGTACGGCCGCTTTTGCGCCGATTTTTAGCACCTGGAAAAGGCAGGCGTTAAGGGACCTGTGGGCTCTGAAGGAGCCCAGAGGTGCCCTCCCATGCCCCCAGGGACACCCCCTGTCACCCTTGCCCACCCCAGGAGGACACCCAAGGCTGGAAGGACCCATCCCAGGGACATTAAGGTAAGTTCAGGTAAGTCATTTTTTTTTTTTTTTTTTGTGGCATAGGGGGGCCTGATTTGTGCCTCCCTACATGCCACTATGCCCAATGACCATGCCCAGGGGACAGGAGTCCCCTGGGCATGGCCATTGGGCAAGGGAGCATGACTCCTGTCTTTTCTAAGACAGGAGTCATTTCTATGGGGATTGGGAGTCGAAAAAAATGGCGCAAATCAGGTTGAGGCGAAAAATTTGCCTCAACCTGACTTGCCCCATTTTTTGACGCCCAAGCCCCATATCCCCCTATGCCGGCGCTGCCTGGTGTACGCTGTTTTTTTCCACGCACACCAGGCTGCGCCGGTGGCTAACGCCGGCTAACGTCATTGATTAAATACGGAGCCCGCATGGCGCTTCAGAATGGCGTTAGCCGGCACTAATTTTTTTGACGCAAAACTGCGTTAGCGCAGTTTTGCGTCAAAAAGTATAAATATGGCCCTGAGTCTCTGAAATGGAAGGTGAAATCCTCCAGTGGGGCAAGGTTGTAGGCTGCATCCACCAAAGTCTTTTTTTTAAGTTGAATGGCCATTGGATGAGAGCTTACATAAGCTGTTGGTTTTGGTGAGAAAAGTTCAGAGCAGGAAAATTCTGATTTCTTGAATAATGTTCACACTTCAGTCAAGATTTCTACCTTTGGACACTCTTTTTGGAAGTCAAAATCATCCAGGTGGAAAGTGTGAAAGCTGTATCTGAATAAGTTCTCTCTCAATCAGACAACTTTGGCGCAAAGTCCTTCTGAAATTCTGGATGCCTTTGAAATCCAAAATTGTTTAAGTCCCAACTTTCCTAGTTCCTGGAACAGTTCCTCTTGGTCACTTCTAAGGCTCATAGGACCAGATTGAGGGGCAGAAGTCACTCCAGTAGATGTCAACAGCAAGGCTAGTCCAGGCCCAATTTTCCCTGTTAAAATTGTCATCTCAGGAAAAATACTCCTTGTGACTTGTTGTATCCATATAACCACAAAAGTGATACGCCAAATGACCCTAGGAGTACATTTTTCTGTCCTGGGTATAGGTGGGATGAGGTCCAGCCCCTCACCTTTCCACAGGTCCAAAAACTGTTGATTTGAGCTGCAGGTAAGGTGCTACTTTGCAGGATTCACTATCCTGTGGGTCAAGGTGATTTCTGTATCCTCTCAAATCAATGAGAAAAAGCCCAAGAACAAACCTTCATGGTTGTGAAGTATAGCATGCATGCTTTACTGCAACTATCACACAGTGCACTATTCTGAGTAATATCCACATTAGTGGAACCCTTCTGTCTGTGGAAGTGGCGGGTGTCCCAGCCAGGGATGTGTCTAGAGAAATGGGAAGGCCCCTTTTCCTCAAACACACGAAACTTTTCTAGGACTAGCCACCCCTTCCACAGGGTTGGTGCCATGTGTCTACAGTTGGCCCAGAGAACAAAGGCTCTCCTCCCTCGGTCCCTTTCAAGTTAATGAAGTTCCTAAACCCTCCCCCAGCTGCTCTTCCTGAACTGAGGGGAGTCACATATCTCAGCCAAAAGGCCTTAGACATTGGGGGTCATTCTGACCCCCGCCGGCGGCGGAAGCCGCCGGCCTGGCGGGAACCGCCAGAAGACCGTACCGCGGTCAGAAGACCGCGGCGGTCATTCTGACTTTCCCGCTGGGCTGGCGGGCGACCGCCAAAAGGCCGCCCGCCCGCCCAGCGGGAAAGCACCAGCAACGAGGAAGCCGGCTCCGAATGGAGCCGGTGGAGTTGCTGGTGTGCGACGGGTGCAGTTGCACCCGTCGCAATTTTCAGTGTCTGCCACGCAGACATTGAAAATCAATGTGGGGCCCTGTTAGGGGGCCCCACGACACCCGTTCCCGCCAGCCAGGTTCTGGCGGTGAGAGCCGCCAGAACCAGGCTGGCGGGAAGGGGGTCGGAATCCCCATGGCGGCGCTGCTTGCAGCGCCGCCGTGGAGGATTCCCTGGGGCAGCGGGAAGCCGGCGGTCAGAATGCCCCCGGAAGCACCGCCAGCCTGTTGGCGGTGCTTCCGCAGTCGTTGGCCCTGGCGGTTCAGAATGACCCCCATTGTTTCTTCTCGAGGAGCAGTTTTCACACCTCCTAAAGGGAAAGCACTGACAGGAGCCAGCTACTGGTAGGGTAATGCTAATTAGCCACCTGGAATGTCAGGGAAAGTCTAATGTTTTAAAAGGTACTTTTCCTAAATGTTCCTAAATATTGATCAAATATCTAACTTTAATGAAATGGGTTATTAATAATTATCGAATACAGTTGTTGAATAATTTCTGGATCTTATCCCAAACAAGAGGTACCAAAAATAGTGTTTTAATTGGACTTTAGTTTTCCTCATAGGATAATTTACAACTCTATATGGTAGAAGTAGCTTTTGGGGGCTAGTTACCTGCACAGCATTTCCAACTGGTAGACTCCACTGACAAGTTTCTAGGAAAATACTGCTCTTGTGTCTGTTTGCATGTCTACACAAAAAGACAAGGGCTTAAATCTGCCTAGTTTTCCTGGTTGTACCCCAAATCAAGACACCTGCACAGTGGTTATATCGATAGAATTCTAGATGTTTAGTACCACAGCAACAGCTGCTTTCTTATATGCAGGTGGCTCAGTTTCAAGAATTTATCACATGTTGAGCGTATGCCAATGAACACTGCAGGATAACTACTGAGTGAAACTTGGTGACAGTCACTATAATTTACTGCAGAAATATATTTGAGCTTCAGCACTTCCAGCCAACACCAAAAACTGTGTATCATAAAAATAAGTAAATATGTAGGCTTCAAGGCAGTTTTTGACACTTTAAACTGTCATTAAAGTATACACTGTCTTTCCTGTCACTTGATTACCCTTTGTAGTTCAAGGGTGTCAAAATAGCAGATGGGTGTCATTAGAAGCTTCATTGATGATGTAATGCCAGATGCATCTTTGAGCTAAAACACCCACAGCCAGAACCCGCAAACCAACACTGATAGAGGAGTGCATTGGTAAACATTTAGGCTCTTCTATAACAGGTATTGTTAAATACAATAAGCAATGACTGCAGAATACACCGTGGTAACTTAAACTGGCTGTCAGGCTGAGAAGCACTCATCCTGAGCTCTTCCCTTCTGGAACTATGTTGTGCCTCATGGATGACTGAGATGGTGAACTGATGGAAATGTGTCTAGTAATGTGTGGCTGGCATTAGAAAAACATACTCCTGCAACCAAGATTACCGGACAGTTTCCCTCAGCTTCTTCCTACACTACAGCCCTGCAGACCAGGTCTCTCCAATCTCTACTAATTGTGCTCAGCCTGGTGATTCCAATCTTGGTTTGCTACCAATCTTTTCCACCTATCTAAAATGAACACTTCCACAGCAATAGTTACAGCAGTCTTTCCAGGCCAAGATGGACTACACACTTTCTGGAACCTTTTGGTTTTGGTCTTAGCTGCTTCTTGTTCTTCTACTACATAACTACGTAAGATAGATGCTTGTACAGCATTTTCCTATTGTGGTCTTCCCAAGTCATGATAGAGTCCACATTTCCCCTAGATCATTTTTGGTTCATGTGTTTTCTACTTCCTGTTTCTCATGTATATGTGGCCTCATGGATTCAGCCACGGTGTGCTGCAATGCAGACAATTATGCAACTTGTCCTTGGGACAGATAAACCACAGAAATAAATGTTTTGGAAATGTGGGGTGCTTGTGCAACCTTTATATCTAGTTGGTGCACCTACTGCTAGCTTTTAGAGTATTGCCTATGTGTACAAATGAGTTGCAAAACACCAAAGGAAAGATACACAACACCTAGAATGTTATGACTGTGATTTTTCACTAACATTCCAAAAGCCAATTCCCTGTTATGTTATGTGTATTTGCAAAGTGCACTATCACCTGAGGGATTATATTGGCGCTAAGCACGTGTGTGTCTAGCACTGCTTATGGTAGGTTGGTTAATTGAAAAGTCAGGTCTTCAGCTTCTTGTGAAGTTCAAGAAGAGAGGAGAAGCCTTTGATGTGGAGTGAGAGTAAGTTCCATGCTTTAGGATTGATGTAAGAGAATGGTCTTCTTCCTGGTCTCGTTCTGTGTGTGCATGTGATGTCTTCAAGTAAGAGTACTGCAGGGCAGAGATGTCTGGGTGGTCAGAGGAAGGAGATGGAACTCTTCAGGTAGGTGGGGCCTAAGTTGTGCAGGGCCTTAAATTTGTGTGTAAGGCATTTGAAATAATTGTGTTTGCATATTGGGAGCCAAGGGAACTCACTGAGGTGGTGACGATGTTGATGGTGCTGGGTGTGGGTCTAAGTTTGGGTGGTCACCAGTTGGAGTCTCATGAGGTGTCCCTGCCGAAGATCACTTCTTATATCTTGTTGGTGTCCAGCTTGAGACAATTGGATTTCATCCAGTTAGCAACTTTTGCCATGCCTGCGGTGAACTTTTTTCTAGTGTTGGGGGGTCTTGTGTGAGAGGGAGAGTAAGAGTTGTGTGTCTTTGGCATAGGAGAGGATACTAGGAGAGAAACTAGTGCATGTTTTACTGCCTAGAAACAATAGCTTTACTCTCAGTATACATTTACACGCAATTGTTTTTTGTAATGTAATACCTCGGTTTTTACAAAGCCCACTAATTAGTTAGGCATGGGCCTCATTTACAAATGTTTTTGTGCACCTGCTACCAATTAGGTGCACAAAAAGTTGAACTGGTGTTCTCAAATTCTAAATCCTGATAAAGAATGAGGATTTGTTTGTTACTGAAGGGAAATTACACTTGCTCAATTCTGAATTAGTGGAGGAAAAGTGGGATGCAAATTCCTGTGAACCCCTGTGAAAGTAGTAACTTTGAGCTTGATTCCCAAAGAGATTTGCACCATGACTAATATACATACAGTTGAGACAATTCCTCCATTTGCTAGTGTAAATTCATAAAACACGAATTTACATGGGGGAAATATAATTATTCCGATGCAATATTACACTACATTTGTTTGAAGAGGCCTCTTCCTAAGAGTGTGTTTTGGGCATTCCAAGGCCCATATTTATACTTTTTTAGTGCTGCATTTGCATCATGTTTTGACGCAGCAGTGCCGTAAACTTACAAAATACAATTATGGCCAATATTTATACTTTTTTGCGCCACATTTGCGTCATTTGTTTACGCAAAAGTAGCGCAAACTTGCAAAATACAATTGTATTTTGTAAGGGGCATATTTATACTCTGTTTGCACCAAATTAGCGTCATTGTTTTTACTCTAATTTGGTGCAAAACTAACTCCATATTTATACTTTGGCGCTAGACCCGTCTAGCACCAAATTTGTTGAGTTAAAGTCATTTTTTGGACGTGGAAACCTACCTTGCCTTAATGAGATGTAAGGTAGGTGTTCCCATGCAAAAAGTAACTCTATGGCCTTAACGCCATATTTATACTCCCGTGCAAAAATGGTGCACGGGAGGGAGGAGGGGTCAAAAAATGGTGCAAAGCTAGCTTTGCACCATTTATTAAAACCTGGGCCAGGGCAGGCGTTAGGGGAACTGCGGGCCTATTTCCATGGTGGAACACCATGGAATAAGCCCACAGGTGCCCTCCCCAGGGACACCCCCACCCACACCAGAGGGACAGCAGAGAACGAGGGACCCCATCCCAGGTAAGTACAGGTAAGTATTTTATTTTATATTTTAAAGTGCCATAGGGGGCCCTGAAATGGCCCCCCATACATGGCACAGGGTGCAATGGCCATGCCCAGGGGACCCTGGTCCCCTGTGCTAGCCATTGGGGTGGTGGGCATGACTCCTGTCTTTCTAAGACAGGAGTCATGTGGTATGGATGGTTTTGCGTCAGAAAATGACTCTAGGCAGGTTAGAGTCATTTTTTTTACTCTAACCTGCCTAACGTCATTTTTTGGTGCAAAACCCCCTTCTTCCATGCCCCCAGCCCTACCCGACTAACGTCATTTTTTTTTTACACTAGCCTACCCTTTGCACCGGCTTCCACCGTTCCATAAATATGGTGCCCGGCTGGTGCACAGGAATGGTGGAAGCCGGTGCTAATCTTTTTGGTGCAAACCTGCATTAGTGCAGTTTTGCCCCAAAAAGTATAACTCAGGGCCTAAGTTCGCGCCATTTTTGCATCAAAAAGCTGTGCAAATGTGGCACTAAAAAAGTATAAATATGGGCCTATATTTAGTAAGATTGCGCCGCTTTTGTGTAAAAAAATGATGTAAATGCGGCGCTAAAAAAGTCTAAATATGGGCCCAAGTTTGGTATCCCTTCTTGAGCAAGTCGACCGTAACAAACGTTTGTGAGAATGCATGAATTCCTGGGAGGCACATCCCCGCACTGGATATGTTTAGTGATCTACTGTTGTCAAAGGCAGAAATAAAACAGATCCCTATCCAGGATTCGGTTAGTGAAATGGAAGAAAACTATTTTCCTGTGCAGATAAAAAAAAAAAAAAAACTTTTAAAGACCGGATGTGCATTTCTCAAAGTATTTACACGTGCATGTTTCTACATCTGTAACATTTCTGTGCAAAAATGCTTTCACAGGTGAGTAACTTGGAATTTACAAAAAAAGCACCATACTTCTGACTAGCTGTAACTTTTCTGTGAGGTCCAAAAATTGTCAGAAATATGGTCTTTATGTAGGCATAAGGGCAAAGAGGTATGTTTTCGTCTGTTTTTCAAGATTTGGGCCCTGTGTGAATATTTACAAAAGCTTGGAACGGCGTTCCTCACACTACAACAAACCAGAAAGTTGCTCCTACAAAACAGAAAGTATGTTTTCATAGTGGGAAGGAATAGGGACAACCCTAATTTAATGATGGTGTTAGGGAAAGGTAGGGGGGTGCCCCTCAAAAGGTAAATATATTTTGTCTGTGGAGAAAAATATGGGGATATTTAAGAGCCCCTTGCACCACCTTTGCATCATTTTTTAACGCTAAGGTGGCTTTTTCCCCACACCATATTTACAAAGTGGATCAATTCATGCATTGCACCACTTTGCAACCCCTTGCATCACACTATGCCTGCTCCAGGCATAATGTATGCTAGGGGGGGCGTTCCAGGGCTAGGAGGTTGTCAAAAATGATGCAGTGAAATTTAACAGATTTTACTACGCCATTTTTTGCTTAATTTTTAATGCCTGCTTAGAGTAGGTGTTAAAATGATGCACCCATAGAAATCTATGGGCCTGCTAGCACTTTGCTACCCTAGCATCAAGGGGACATATTTAAGAGTCCCTAGCGCCTCCTTGCACCAAATTAGAATAATTTTTGTTACGCTAATGTGGCTCAACGAGGCCAAAATAGCTGTGCCAAATTTACAGCCTTTGCACCACTTTGTAACCCCTTGAGCCACAATATGCCTGCACCGGCACAATGTAGGCAAGGGGGTGTTCCCCTGTTGAGGGGGCCGAAAAATGGCATAAAGATATCAAAAGATTTCTTTGCTTCATTTTTCCGTCATTTTTAAAGCCTCCTCAGAGCAGGTGTTTAAATGTGGCATTCCATTGTTTTCAATGGACCCCTGTATACTGTTCAAGGTTAGTGCCAAAATGTTGGCACTAACCCTGACCAGTACATCAATACCATCAGAAATTCTGAGGCTATTTCCCCCTACCCTGTGCCATGGTGCGCCGTTTTTCAAATACTGCATACACATGGTGGCGGTAGGTGGGGCACAATGGGCTGCAAGAAAAGAGGCTGTAATGTAGAGCCACTTTTCTTTAATTTGGCCCAAAACTTTTGATGCTAGTGTAGCAAAGCGCCTCAATAGCGTAAAAAATGTTGACGCTTTTGTGGTATTGACCCCCATGGTGCACCTTATTATAAATACAGCACAACCAGGGTGTTGTTAGGCGCATGTAGTGGGGGAACAGAAAAAAGTGGCGCATCAACTCTGATGCGCCACTTTTTTTTATAAATATGGGCCATCGTTTTTACAAAGCAGTGCAAAGCACAGTAAGGGTCTTCCTGAAAGCGTTAGACTTCGGATAATTAGAAATAGGAGGCAAAGACCTTGGGCCATATGTATGAAAACTGGGGTCTGCGAATCGCAAACTGAGATTTTTAAGAAATCGCTATTTCCGAGTCGCAATTGGCTATGTAACAAAATTGCGATTCGGAATTAGCGATTTCTTAAAAATTGCTATTTGTGGTTTGCAAGGCCCATTTACCGAATCGCAATTTGCATTCTCGCAATTTGCGATTTTTTGGGGATTCAGTAAAAAATCGCAAAATGCGAGAAAGTTCGAGAATGCACACCTGGAGGAGCCTGATGACATCACCAGCAGGAAATGAGTCATCCCAGGCAGTTTCAGGTGCCACACCCAAACCAGCATCCTGAGAGAGAGCAGCCCAGCCACATAGAGCAGCACTCAGCAGGAGCAGCAACACCTGAGCCAGAATGGAGCCCAAAGGAACGTCACAGGAGAAGCAGGAGAGGAAGCGCAAACTCAAGTTTAGTGAACAGGAGCTGGAGGTACTGACTGAAGAGGTTGTGAGGAGCCATGACCTCCTGTTTGGGAAATCATCACTCCAGGTTCCTGAGAGCGAGAAAAGAAGGCTATGGCTTGACATCCAGGGAAAAATCTGCGCCATTGGAGTGGCACAGCGCTCCATTGAGGAGATTAAGAAAAGGTGGTAAAGGAGAGAGTGGCAAGGAGACTTGCAGAGGCCAGGGGCACAGGTGGCGGACCACCAACCGAACCACCTGCCACACCACTGGAGTACCTGGTGGAATCCACACTCCTCCCTGAAGTTGTGTCAGGGGTCACAGATATCGACACCTCCGGTCAACCGAGTACCAGCCAAGGTAAGTGCAATGTTGTTGTGTGAACCCAATATGTGCATGCACAAAAGCCCCTTAGGAATTAGCATGTAATGTGAAGTAGTGTGTGAAGTAGTCCAGTCCACATCTGAGAAGCAGCACAACAATGTATTATGGGAGTTGCGGTCCACAAACTAGTACAGACAGTAGCATGACAATGTAAGGAAGCATAGTGACACCTAAGGTAACACAACACACACAACACCATGTAGAGCAGTACCTGTACCTTTATTGCCACTTTCAGACAGATAATGTAACATACAGAACTGACATGCTGCATTGTGTTGTTGCAGGTGGGCCTGGCCCAGCAGCCACACACAGTCCTTGTGTAGGGGAGACAGACACCCAGCAGCCCTCTGACACCAACACCAGTGGGTCCCTCCACATCTCCACTGTGCGCCGCAGGCCCAGGGCACTACCACTGCCAGACCTCAGTGGTGACTCGGATGTGCAGCTGGAGGGGCCAAGCACACCGTCTGCACCAGACAGGCGCAGCCAGATACCGGAAGACAGGGGTCATGCAGCACAATGCAGGAGTGCCACAGTGTCCCAGCAGCAACCGCATGAGGCAGGTGAGGGTCCATCCTTGTTCGGGGGACTTGAGGCTGCTATGTTGCAGCAACAGCGCCTGCAAAATAAGCGAATACTGAGTTTGGACCGGAACCTGAGAGTCCACAATAGACACATGATGGGCCTGCATTGGCAACTTGACACACTGAACAGCAACATCACACAGCTGCGTGAGGGACAGGTGCAGGCCTCTGAGGACACTAGGGACCTTACTAGTGCAGTGCGTGACCTCTGTCAGGAGCTGCACCACGAAAGGGTGAGCCGATGCAGACATGAATACCGCTTCAGGACAATATTTGCAAACTACTGCAGGTCCTCAAACAGGATGGCAAACTCCACAACACTCATCGCCCGTCGCGCTGTGGCGGCCCAAGTGGAGGCTGCACACACCAGCAGGGACGTGGTCCAGGGCCTTGTACAAATCACTAATGTGATTGAACTTGTCATGGGACAGAGATCTGCCACTCCCAGTGAGGTAGCCTTGGCGGACACTGAGGACAGTTTTAACCTCAGTAGTGTGGCAGTACCTGCAGCAGACACCAAACGGCGCAGTGCCAGGTGCAGCACTGCCACTGAGGGTGACATTCAGGGTGCCAGTGTGTTAACTGGGCACCCGAGTGGTGTGCGTGGGAGGAGGAAGTGACTCTTGCTGCATTGACACTGGTGTTCCCACTATGACGTAATAGTGCGTGACTCAGTTCTTTTGTTAATTTTATTTTTGCCATCACCTGTTTACTTCATTTATCACCATTCATTACCTGACGTAAGGTAATAAGGGGCATATTTATACTCTGTTTGCGCCGGAATTGCGTCATTTTTTTTGACGCAATTCCGACGCAAAACTAACTCCATATTTATACTTTGGCGTTAGACGCGTCTAGCGCCAAAGTCCATGGAGTTTGCGTAATTTTTTAGCATGGACACCTACTTGCGTTAATGATATGCAAGGTAGGCGTTCCCGTCTAAAAAATTGACTCCGAGGCATGTGCGCCGTATTTACACTCCCAGGCAAAATTCACGCCCGGGAGTGGGCGGGTCAAAAAAAATGACGTCCAGCTGCTTTTGCGCCGTTTTTTAGCGCCTGGTCAGGGCAGGCGTTAAGGGATCTGTGGGCTCGGAAGGAGCCCAGAGGTGGCCTCCCATGCCCCCAGGGACCCCCCCCGTCACCCTTGCCCACCCCAGGAGGACGCCTAAGGATGGAGGGACCCATCCCAGGGACATTAAGGTAAGTTCAGGTAAGTGTTTTTTTTTTTTTTGTTGTGGCATAGGGGGGCCTGATTTGTGCCCCCCTACATGCCACTATGCCCAATGACCATGCCCAGGGGACAGAAGTCCCCTGGGCATGGCCTGGCCATTGGGCAAGGGGGCATGACTCCTGTCTTTGCTAAGACAGGAGTCATTTCAATGGGGGTTGGGAGTCGAAAAAAATGGCGCAAATCGGATTGAGGCGAAAAATTTGCCTCAGCCTGACTTGCCCCATTTTTTGGCGCCCAAGCTCCATATCCCCCTACGCCGGCGCTGCCTGGTGTACGTCGTTTCTTTTCACGCACACCAGGCAGCGCCGGTGGCTAACGTCGGCTAACGTCATTGAATAAATACGGCGCCCGCATGGCGCTTCAGAATGGCGTTAGCCGGCGCTAATTTTTTGCGTCAAAAAGTATAAATATGGCCCTAAATTTCTATCACTACAGGTACAGTTGTCAGTGGAGTTTTGTCATTCATACTCACGTCTGAAATGGTTGTGTGTGACGTCAGCACGCCTTTGCCTTCCCTCTGCTGCACTGGTCCTGTCTGCTGGCTGTAGAGGTGGTATGGGATCGTCATCCTCATCTGATTCAGTGTCACTGATTTCTGTAGGTATGTCCCTGGTTGTAGCTATATTGTGCAGGATTGCACAGGTAGCCACTATTCTACATGTGGTTTCTGGACTGTACTGTAGTGCCCCTCCACTCTTGTGGAGGCAACGGAAGCGACTCTTCAGAAGGCCAAATGTGCGCTCCACCACGTTGCGGGTTGCCCTGTGTGCTGCATTGTATCTCCGTTCTGCTAGTGTTGTGGGATTGAGGTAGGGCGTCATCATGTAGGTGCGCACTGCGTAGGCACTGTCTCCTGGAAGGGACAGAAGGTGTGATGAGTAACCCAGCCATCTGACATGGGTTTGTCATCTATGCGCCAGTGTACAGAGTGACATTACCTAGTAGATATCCTTCACCAAACTCCCCAGCTAGCAGTCTTGTGTGAATGCCGCTGTGACGAAATATATATGAATCATGTGTGCTCCCTGGGTACCTGGCCACGAGATCAGTTATGATATAGGAGGCATTGCATATCACCTGTATATTCATGGAATGTTGGTGTTTACGGTTTCGGTACACATACTCTGTGACTGATGGTGGACATATTGCCACATGTGTGCCATCTATGGCACCTAGGACGTGGGGGAACTGTGCTATCTGATAAAACTCAATTTTTGTCTGCTGTATTTCCTGTGGGGTGTGGGGGAATCGGATGTACTGTTGGAGTTTGCTTAGCATGGCGTTGATAAATGCATTGAAAAATCTGGAGAGGGTGCTCTGTGACACCCCCCCAGCCGCTGCTATGACCCCTTGATAGCTCCCTGAGGCGAGTAGGTGTAAGGAGCACAATACCTGCACATGGGTGGGGATACTATGTGTCCTTAGTGTTCTGCGCTGAAGTAGGGGTTGTAGCTCAGCTATCAGGTCAAGTATCATGGCTGAGTTCAACCTATACCTCTCATATATTTCCTCCTCTGTCAGGTCAAAAAGTGTAATGCGCACTCTGAAAATGCGCTCCTGTCTCCTCCTCCCTCTCCTCAAACCTGACAAGATCCTCATTCTCCTCACCATGACATACAGTGCAGCCATTGTGGAAAAGAGTCTAAGGCATTCTGGGCCTCTTTATATAGGTTGCACCTGGTTACCACCTGCTTTCACTTAGTGGTATTTTGCATGTGCAAAATGCCATTCTGCAAAAAATCGCGAATTGCGATTTTTTGATGCATCTATTTGTGATTTGGATTTTGCGATTCGCATTTTGCACTTCGCAATTTCCTACTGGAAATACCGAATCACAAAATGCGACTCGCAAAACCAGGTCGCACCGCAAAAATCGCAAATTTTGCGATTTCTTATTTTTGGTCTGCGAATGCCTTTCATGCATCGCAGACCACGTTTTTGCACTCGCAAACGGCCGAATTTACTGAATCGCACCGTTTGCGAGTGCAAAACTTTTTCAAACATCTGGCCCCTTATGTCATGGTCTACGATCTCCTAATTCTTCAAACTACCCCCAAAAAGTTCATCTTTAGCAAACATGTGCTCTTTTTATTTTATGTTTTTTTTATTGTATGTCATTTTACTGAAGGAAACCCTACAGGTACATTCATTTATGTATCATTAGTCCACTGACTTGTAAGGAAGTAAAATAAACTCCAAAATTCCAAAGTCGAAGAATATTATTCTCCCTTGCACTTTGTCACTTTCCCCAGGCCTTTAAAGGGCAGAACGGAGCAACGTCCCCACAGCCGGATACCAAGCCGGCTACAAACATCCAGATACAAAGCAGATGTCCGCCATGTGTAGCTGCAACGCTTGCTACTCCTGCAGCCGCATATTCATAATTTGTGAATTTGTGAAGATTCACAAAACCTGTGCAGTGGTTGTTAGCAGCCGCCGTCATCTGCCAGCTTTGCATATTCGCCACAGATCCCTTCCACGAGTCACAGATGTTTCCATCCCAAGCGAGTCACACCTGCAGGACGTAAACAGGTTTTTGTTCTGGAAAAAAAACCTGGCATGGCAGATGTGCTTGTACGTGAACGTGCTCTAAAACAGGCAGAAATGTCATCTTCCTTTCATTTGTTTAAATGCCTCAAAGTCATTTCTGTGCAAAGACAACATTTCACAATTGGAGTTTGTAACTTTTATTCCGAAATAATGTGGTTTCATGAGTAAACTTACTTCATACGTTCCTTGTTGACCCAGGAGCACCAATGAAATCTCCGCTTTAACCGACAGAAAACATTCTTCCTCGAATAATATATTTCCATTTTTATTTTAGCAATTGCACTCAAAATATTCAATTTACACATATTGCATTTCGCGAGAACGTGTTACAGCAGTCTGCTACTTTGGTCGTCATAACCTCTGGAGAAAGAGGCATAGCATATCTAAAATCATAACTTGTTAACAATGGAATTCCTTTTACTATCTTCTCTGGCTGTGAGTATGTTCTTCCACTTACTCTGTGGTTAAGTTGTTGCTTCTCATTCAAGTCATTGTACCATTCACTTATAATGTACTGAACTTTTTGGGAATATACCCTCAATTTCAAAATGAGGGATTTGGCTCAAGATAATTATACCATAGAACTTTTGCTGGTACTATTAATGTATTTATTAATTTGTTATTGATTTCTTGTTGGGTGAGCTCAGTTCAGACATCTGAATACTGCACAATGGCAAGTCTTCAATGCGATTGTTGACTCGTGTAAGACCTCTTTTTCATTACATATATAAATTTATTAACTTTGGAGCTTTTGTGTGACTCTCACAACTCATGAAATCTCAGGCAGAGCACAGTGCAAGTGAAAGGCAGATCCAGTGGCAGCGCCCGCTCCCCGCCAGCAGCAGCAGCTGCAGACCTCAGAAATTAGCCTTGAGCACTTAAGGGTTACTTTACTCGTAGATTACACCTGGAATCCAAGAGGAAGCCACCAGTACTACCAGAGTATTTAATAACGAAATATACATTAATTGAATGCTTTGCTTTTATCAACTTTCTACTGTTGCAAGTTCAGATAATGCTAGCACCTTTACAAACTCTTTATACAAGGAACATTCTCACTTTGTCCACTTCTCCAGTCAACCATTCTCCATTTTTCTGTGTAGCGGTTATTTTTATTTATCAGTGCTCTTTTATTTTGTTTACTTTATCACACTCAACATCTTTCTCTGCCATATGTTGTGCCTACCACATAATCTTAACCACAGGCTCTGAATTTTTGTTATAGGATTCAACAGTGTGGCCTGCAGCTCTCCATGTGACATCACAAGTCCTAAAAAAAGAAGTCGGAGGACTAACCAAGTTAGACGGTATACAGGTCACATAACAGGGCGTGATATCACAGGATGTCACATCATGGTGCGTGGCATTGCAAGTGGCATCACCGGATGTGGAATCACAGGAAGTGGCATTGCAACTCATAACCTCACAGGAAATGACATCACAAAAAGTGACATCTAATCTTAAAACCTCACACAGGTCTACAAGGAGCACATTTGAGCAATTTACCAGATTTAACAAATGAGATTTTGCATTGGGGTTGTGCCAAAAAAGTGACACAACCCCAAGGCAAAATCTGTGCCTCGTTTTAATCATTTATTTTTTTAAATCTCTGCCACAAAGAAATTGACACAAGGAGAAACTTGGCAATAAATCCGTTCTGCCTAATTGGTTACAAAGACTGCATTTTAAAAAACCCATTGGGTTAAGGCAGCTGCTGCAGAGAGCTTGGTATGTCCCTTAAATCTCGGGGAATAATAATAATTGTAAAATAACTTTGGTTGTTAACACATTTGCTGTAGAGATGTGTGCATTGTCTAGTGCTAGTTTTAAATCAAAGTAGCATAGAGGGTTAATGTGTCTCCTGCAAAGCACATCATGATTGATTTTTATTTTATGTAACTAGGAAAGTGGGTTACTGCTTTTAACACATATCATTTTGTTACTTGCAGTTCATAAATTGTAATCTTCCTAATATAGCACAGTGAGCTGTGAAGGACATGTGACTCCTACATCTTGTAAACCTCAGTATTCTATGTAACACATCCTGTACATAGATTTACACATATGATTTATTGTCTATTGATTATGTGTGCATGTGATGTAGAGTGCTCTGACACCCTGAATTGGGATACAGAGCGCTATTAAAGAAATAAAACAATATAGTAATATTTAATTTGCTATTTGTGTAATTACAGGTACAGACTAGCATATCCGACATTCTTAGGGGCATATTTATACTTTTTGGTGCAAAACTGCACTAACGCAGTTTTGCACCAAAAAGTTTAGCACCAGGTTGCACCATTCCTAAGCACCAGCTGGGCACCATATTTATGGAATGGTGTAAGCTGGTGCAAAGGGTGGGCTAGCGTAAAAAAAAAATGACATTAGCTGGGTGGGGCTAGCAGTATGGGAGAAGGGGGATTTGCACTAAAAAATGATGTTAGGCTAAAAAAGGATTACTCTAACCAGCCTAGAGTCATTTTCTGATGCAAATCTATCCATACCACATGACTCCTGTCTTAGAAAACACAGGAGTCATGCCCACCACCCCAATGGCCAACACAGGGGATCAGTGTCCTCTGGGCATGGCCATTGCACCCTGTGCCATGCAGGAGCCCCAAGTTGGCCCCCCAATGGCACCTGAATGAAAAAACAAATGACTTACCTATACTTAGCTTACTTACCTTACTTGCCTGGAATGGGCTCCCCCATCTTCTGGTGTCCCTCTGGTGTGGGTGGGGGTTCTCCTGGGGCTTGAAGAGGGAACCTGTGGATTCATTCCATGGTGTCTAACCATGGAAATGGGTCCACAGGTCTCTCAATGCCTGGTCTGACCCAGGAATTAAATAGTGGTGCAAAGTAAGCTTTGCACCATTATTTAGCCCCTCCTTCTACCCGTGCGTCATTTTAGCAAGGGGGATAAATATGGGGTTAGCACAGTTTTTTAGATGGGAACGCCTACCGTGCATCTCATTGACGCAAGGTAGGTTCACACATCTAAAAAATGGTGCAAACTCCAATATTTTGATGTTAGACAGGTCTAACGTAAAAATATAAATATGGAGTTAGTTTTGCGTTGAATTTGTGTAAAAAAAAATGATGCAAATTTGGTACAAATGGGGTATAAATATGCCCCTTTCTGTGCATGCATATCTCCTGTATCCAGTGTTAGAAATGGGGTCTCTGGTTGGCAGTCAGTTTGCACTCTGTCCAAGCAGGGACCCTCACTGTAGTCAGGGCAATGGAGATAACACCTAAGATAACCCCTGCTCTCCCCGTGATAGCTTGGCACAACACAGTGAAACACTACAAAATGGACACCTTCCCAGTTTAGAAAAATAGCCAATATTTATCTAAATCAAACGAGACCAAAACAACACAAATCCAACATACACAATTAAAGTTATGAATTTTTTTATTTAAAAAGAGTCTTACTCCATATAAAAACAATTGATTATTTGACATTACACAAAGTACCTAGTTTGCGTCAGAAATAAAGCTGCAACGGTGAACGTGCGTCGGAAAAGTCAGCAATGCATTGATTCCTTATGTTCAACAGAGGCCATGCTCCGGTCGGGTAGGCGATGAGTCATTTTTCTCTCCTGCAAGAGAGCGGTGTGTTGATTTCTGGATGGGCACCTCAGGCCTATGCAGGTTCAAGTCAATTTTGACACCCAGTGATGATGCATGCGAAATCCAGCTGCACATTGATGATGAACCTCGCTGCTTGGGGCTTGCACTGATTTCAGCAGCCACAAGCGGATGTTGCTCCATTTCTCCAGTTGCGATACATGTGTTGCGTTGATTTTCCAGCCATGATGCAGGTAGTGCATCGATTTCTCAGCCGTGATGCAGGAGATGCATCGTTTTTACATCCGCATTGCAGGTGGTGTGTCAAATTTTTCCCCTCACAGCGCCTGTGCGTCAATTTCTGCCTTGGTTTCACCAGCTTTACCTTTCAAGGGCCCAGGAACTGGAGTGGGGTAGGGGTCTCAGCATTGAGTCTAGGCGCTAGCATAGGAAGTCTTTGATGGCCCAGGAAGTTCAGAACAGGGGGCAAGCTCATTCCAAGCCCTTGGAGACACTTCACAAGCAAGCATATACCACAAAGTCCAGTCTTTGACCTCTTTCAGGCAGAAGCAGCAACTGCAGACCAACCCAGCAAAGCACAGTCACAAGCAAAGGGGCAGTACTCCTCCCCCAGCTCTTCAGCTCTGGCAGAGGTTCCTCTTGGTTTCAGAAGCAGCCTAAAAATCTGGGGTTCTATGTCCACTACTTATACCCTTCTCTGCCTTCGAAGTTGGCAAACTTCAGAGGAAAGTCTCTGTTGTTCACAAGATTCTGCCTTGCCCAGGCCCGGCCCTAGACCCACACCAGGGGGTTGGAGACTGCATTGTGTGAGGGCAGGCAGAGCCCATTCAGGTGCAAGTGTCAGCTCCTCCCTCCACTCTAGCCCAGATGACCCATCAGGCTATGCAGGCCACACCAGAGTCACTGTCAAGTGGAGATTCAAAAACAGTACAACTCTCAGTCTAACCCAGACAGGGAGTACACAAGCAGGCAGAATCACAGACTGGTTTAAGAAAGAAAATGCTCACTTTCTAAAAAGTGGTATTTTCAAACTGGCAATCTAAAAAACAACTTTAGCAAAATAAGGCCCGTATTTATACTTTTTTAGCGCCCCATTTGCGTCGTTTTTTGACGCAAAATCGGCGCAAACTTCCAAAATGCAATTACATTTTGGAAGTTTGTGCCGATTTTGCGTCAAAAAACGACGCAAATGCGGCGCTAAAAAAGTATAAATACGGGCCTAAGTATTTTTAAATTGTGAGTTCAGAGACCCCAAACTCCAAATTTCAATCTGCTCCCAAAGAGAAACTGCACTTCAAATATATTTAAAGGCAGACCCCATGTTAACCTATGAAAGAGATGTGCCTTGCAATGGTGATAACCAAATTTGGCAATATTTCACTGTCAGGACATGCAAAACACATCAGTAAATGCTCCACTTTTAACAAACACTGCACCCTTCCCAAGGGGCTACAAAGGGCCTACTTTATGAGTGCCTTACAAGCATAAAAAGGGAAGGTTTGGGCCTGGCAAGTGGGTACCCTAGCCAGGTCGAAGTGGCAGTTTAAAACTGCACAAGCAGACACTGCATTGGCAGGCCTGAGCCATGTTTACAGGGCTACTCATGTGGGTGGCACAATCAGTGCTGCAGGCCCACTACTAGCATTTGATTTACAGGCCTTGGGCACTTCTAGTGCACTTTGCGAGTGACTTACTAGTAAATCAGATATGCAAGTCATGGAAAAGCCAGTTACCCATACAATTTACACAGGGAGGACTTGTACTTTAGCATTGGTCAGCAGTGGTAAAGTGCCCTGAGTACCAAAACCAGCAAAAACAAAGTCCAGCACTCTGTCAAAACATGGGAAGCAGAGGCAAACAAAGACAGGGGGAACCACACCAGGAATGGCAAGTCTAACATCCAGGGACTGATCAAAGTCAAAATCATGACTCTCTTAAATATATATGAAGTGACAACGAGCTGTGTGCCTTTGTTTCCCCTCCATTGCAATGCATTTTCAGGTAGGTGTGAGGCTCCAGACAGCTCTAGCTAAAACAAAAGGAGACCTGATGGCCACTTAATTTCATCCTTTGTGTTGGCCCAGCTCGAATTTAAAATAAAACATCCCTCACTGCTGTCTGAACGCTGCTGTTCAGAAGGAAAGCAGACAAGTGCAGGGGCTGCTGAATGTGTCAGTTTTTTAAATATTGCACGGGCGAGTTCCACATATTACAGTGTAGCACAACTACTTGGCAGGGTTGACGGCATCTACCTTGTGAAAATAGTAGGAGGATGCTGTGTACCTTAAGAACTCGATTTGTGCCCTGATCAAAGCTCTTTAAAGAGACCTTTACACCCATGTCAAACTTGCCTAAACCACTGAACAGATCAGGGAACTTCCTCTGCTTCATAGCAAGAGGCGCCATGCCAGATCTTTCTTTGTTATTCTTCCACTGCAAGATTAGAGAGATTACTTTGCATAGTTCAGTAATAATACTTCCAGCCACCCCGAACTAACCACCACAATAGCATACCATGTATAAGTTGTGCAGACAGGTAATTGCTGTCAGAGCAAAGTTACGGAGAGTGAAATTAAAAGATACAAGTATAGTTTGCAGATACGTTTGTGGAAATGGCCTGCTTGTATTGATCAAGCTGGTGAAATATCCTTTCAGTGAAGGCAGTTAAAAGCAGTGGAAGCAAGGTTCATACCCTTGGTGGAAAATGTGATGTGCCTCATAATTGCGCAAGGGCACTCACTGGCCTTTCAGGGTGTTCTTTAAACTCTGGATCTGGCTGTTAAATAAGCCAGCAAGGTGCTGAACTTCCGCTCAAGCATCAAGAGTCAAAGGCAAAAGAGTGACTCTAAGATGCTACTTCCAGAGTCCAAGAGACCAAGGCTGGTGGTAGGCATATCTTCATGCAATGAGTAATGAAAGGTAGTTGATACCTGAAATAGGGCAAGGTGTGGAGCCCACACATAGAGAATAAGCAGGTGTTGGTCCGGAGCGACTCACAGGGCTAAATGGCTGACCTCCTGATCAGAGTCATAGTGACAGAACAGGCTCCATCAACCTCAAACCCAGCACTAGACTCTGTCAGCTGTGAGTCCTGCCATCTCAAGTTGTGCCACTCCAGTCCTGGGCTCTTGGAAGCGGGCCTGAAGGTGCTCCGCTAGCCCAGCTGTGGTTCCAGCAGAACCAAAGCAGCATGATACATCACTTTGCAGATCTTTGCCTCACACCCCACAGTCCATTGGAACCACCGCTGCGTGATGCATCCTTGACAAAGGCCTTTCTATCACAAGCCCCTCATTAGAGGCATCCTCAATGATGATGGAGGGCTCAACTTGGCAAGCTTCACAACTTCTTTGGATTCAACCAGTGCACAACGCATCTTTGATGTAGGACTTCATATAGGAAGCTCCTCATCTATGGCATCCTCGATGAGGATGCAGGATCCTGCACTGCAGCCTTGTAGCATCCCGGAACTGCCACTGCAAGAAGCATCTCCACACTCGGACCTCATATTGTCTCTGCTGTGCAATGCATCCTCATTGTGGGGCTCCGAATTGCTCTGCAACAAGCTACTCTGTTCAGTTGACCCAACTGCGTTCCTGAAGCCAGCCCGTGCTCCCTCACTGTCAGACTGAACTTGTGACTTTATCCCAGTTTAGCATGGTCAGATAACCACACTTTGGGGCATATTTATACTTTTTGAAGCAAAACTGCACTGAAGCAATTTTTCATCAAAACGTTTAGCACCAGCTTGCGCTATTCCTGAGCCCCAGCCGGCCGCGATATTTATGGAATGGGGCAAGCCGGTGCACAGGGTGGGCTAGCGTTAAAAAAAAAATGACGTTAGCCGGGAAGGGGTGGTGGTATGGGAGAAGGGGATTTTGTAACAACAAAATTACGCTAGGCTGGTTAGAGGCATTTATTTGCCTCTAGCCAGCCTAGCATTATTTTCTGATGCAAAACCATCCATACCACATGACTCCTGTCTTAGGAAAGGCATGAGTCATGCCCACCACCCCAATGGTCAGCACAGAGGACCAGCGTCCCCTTGGTCATGGCCATTGCACCCTGTGCCATGGAGGGGGACCCAAGTTGGGCACCATATGGCACTTTAATAAAAAAAAAAAAAACTTGTCTATACTTACCCTACTTACCTGGGATGGGGTCCCCCATCCTCCGGTGTCCCTCGGGTGTGGGTGGGGGTACTCCTGGGGCTTGAGGAGGGCACCTGTTGACCCACTCCATGGTGTTTAACCATGGAAATGGGTCCACAGGTCCCCTAATGCCTGTTCTAACCCAGGCGTTAAATAATGGTGCAAAGGAGGCTTTGCACCATTATTTAGCCCCTCCTCTCACCCGTGCATCATTTTAGCATGGGGGGATAAATATGGGGTTGTGGGGATAGCACCATTTTTTAGATGAGAACCCCCACCTTTCATTTCATTGACGCAAGATAGGTTCACGCATCTAGAAAATGGTGCAAACTCCAATATTTTGATGTTAGACATGTCTAATGTCAAAATATAAATATGGAGTTAGTTTTGCACCGAATCTGCATAAAAAAATGACGCAAATTCAGCGCAAATGGAGAATAAATATGCCCCATGGTGCTTTGTGCTTTTTGCATATCTCTGGTTCTACAGGTTGCATTTTTATTGTGTTGGTCTTATCATTATTTACTAAATTTTACTGTATTTTTCTAAATTGGTGTGGGATTTTTCTAGTGTTAAGTTTCACTTTATTACTGTTTGACATGCTGCCCAAATACTTTACACATTGTCTCTAAGTTATGCCTGACTGCTTGTGTGCCAAACTACCAGAGGGTTAAGCACAGGTTAATTTGGGGTTTGCTTGTGACTTAACCCTGAAGAGGGTTGTGGTTGCTGGTTGAGTAGGGTTTCAATCCCCTCAACCAGTAACCAAGGGCCAGATGTAGCAAGATACGATTTTGCGAATAGGAAATTGCGAGTCGGTGCGACTCGCAATTTCCGATTCGCAAAATCGTATGCAGAATGGTGTATCAGACACCTTCTGCGAATCGCAAGGGGGTCGCAAAGACCCACCTCATTAATATTAATGAGGTGGGACGCAATTTGCGACCCCCCTGCGATTCCCTGCACTCACAGGGATGGTGGCCTGCTGGAGACAGCAGACCTCCATGTCTGTGACTGCTTTTTTAAGAAAACAGTTTTTTGTTTTTTGTAATGCAGCCCGTTTTCCTTAAAGGAAAACGAGTTGCATTACAAAAGAAAAAATGAAACCATTTGGTTTCGTTTTTTCAGAGTAGGAAGTGGTCCATTGGACCACTGCCTGCTCTGAAAAAATATTTTTGGCAACATTCTCAAAGGGGAAGAAGTCCCATAGGGATCCCTTCCCTTTTGCGAATGAGTTAGTACCCACTTGACATGGGTGCTAACTGCGAATTGCAATTCTGCATCGTGGTGCGAATCGCAAATAGGAAGGGAACACCCCTTCATATTTGCGAGTTGCATTCCCATTTTGCGAGTAGGTACCGACTCGCAAAATGGGAATGTGCATCGCAATGCGCGTTTTGATGGCGCAAACTGCGAATTTCGCAGTTTGCGCCATGCAAAACGCTTTCTACATCTGGCACTAATATCTTACATTTCTCCTGACACAAATCCTAACAACACGGTACTAAAGGTGTTCACAATTTCCCTTTCACTCACACTAGATACAATGTTCAATATCAGTTTGATAGTCATAGTCATATTAATCACCAGAACAGTTTTAGAGTCCTCTTTGTCTCCAGGCCCACCAAGGATGACCCTGGGAAGCATTTGATTTGCAGGCTTAGGAGCCACTTGAATTGAGGACCCTCCACAAGTTTGTCACTAAAAATACTGTAAAGGGAAATTCTAGGACAAAAGAAAAAGACATGATTGGAGGTGGCGAACACAGCTGTAGAATGTGTTCCTAGTTATAGAGATTGTTTTTCTCACAATACACAACGCATCAACAAATCTTGAAACATATCTATATACAAGAAAGTTATTTTTTAAAGCGTTTGTTTTCATTGCAATAACATAAGCTGTTTAATGTTATTCTGCAGAAGACCAGTAGAAAGAGTATACACCTTTTTCTAGGTGCCGTGCAATTATATATACTGGTCGGCAGGTTGGAAGTAGATATACCAACCAGTAGCCTTATCATGAAGAGGTGCGATGGCTCAGAGCAGATCTGAGTGTCTGCTTTATGCGCTTACAAACACGGAAATTCTGCGAGTTAGTGCATAAACTGCAGACGACACAGCTAGGAAACAGTGAGAAGTACTTCTTTCTGTTACCGAGCAGCGCTGTCTGAAGCTTATTCTATAACCTGGAGAAATTCCGAGTTAAATATATGCGCTTTAGACAGTGCAATAGCATAAAAACAAGAGAACAGACGCCCTGCACAAGCGCACTCCCTTCATGGTAGCGCTCCAGTAGGTTATTACGAATATTAATGCAAAATTAACACTACCAGGGCAAAGGCTTATGAAATCTGATTACTTAAAGTAAGAGATGCTAAAATGTGCATCAGTCACTCAATCAGAATTTGTAGAGCGCAATGCTCAAGGTGCTGGGAGGGGAGAGGGTGTGTGTGTGTTGGGGGGAGAGGGGGTGGCAGGCGATGTTCCCTGTCCTCTGTGCTTCCATCAAAGAGCCAGATCGTAAAGTCCTTCCTGAATTGAGGTAATCAACTGAGGTATCAACCAGTATAACTAATTTTACAGGAAGATGCAGCTACTGCTGATGCTGGAAGCAGTTGGGGTAATGGTGCTCAGCTCTCTGCTTGCTTGGAATACCTAACCTTTAGATGACACGCCTTTTCCCCTTTTTATTTCCCATTTGCTGCTTTTCCATTCGGGTCTCACTGTATAGTTTTGATTATCTTTCTAGTGGGAGGCTCCGCATCTGTTTTTTGCAAGCCATGAATATTTTTTGCACGCTGTTCAAAGTGAATTGCTGGTAAAACCTGTGCAAGGTCAGTAGAAAATGCTCCTACACTGCACAATAATCTAAAACAAATATATAGCAAAAAATAATGTCTTTGAGCGTCAGGTACAGTACAAATGAAACTCATGCAAACACAGGCACGAAACAGTATCTCCAGTTTTCATTTACTTCCGTCGGGACACACTGAATTACATTTAGATACTGTGGATGACAAGATTACTCCACAAACATGCAAGATTAGTTTAATCAGGAGGAAATTACCACGGACTTTATTATTTCATACTTGAAAACAGCCAGTTTGCCAGAGCTGTTCTACCTAATTTGCTTCCAACTTCATTTACTTTCAAAGCATAAGGAATGCTGAACACTGTAGCCAGAGCGGTTCATCAGTCAGGGAAACACAATGATGCTGATTGTCAAAACGTCCATGTGGTCTCTTCTAATCCACGTTTTACCAAATGGAATTGTTTTTCATTTTCTAGCCTGACTTGAAGGGCCTTGAGTAGTTGTTGCAAGTGCAGTGGTTTGTTGAGTGTTTTTTGTGTGACAGTGCTTAGTTTGCAAAAAAAAGACAGAGCAGGGGCCCACAGTTTTTATTTATTTATTTAGTTATATATTTGATTGTTTATTTATTTGCAGTTACGTTAGACAGAGATACATTCATTTTGTTTGCAGACGGGAAGATTAATTGATTTGCCCAGAATCACAGGATGTTGAGCCGAGGCTGAGGCTAGTAACTGGTTCCCCACTTCCAAATAGGCAGTTTTGGCTGTAACTCCACACCTTCTCTCTTAACAACCCACCACGGTTGCTGCCAAATGCTGGAGTTGCGGATTGCCAGGGCTGGTGTATTTTGTTTCCACCTTGTGCAAATTCCTTCAATCACCCTGCACTTCTCGTCTATCTTCCTCTCTCGTTTTCCTTTTCATCTCTGCTTTCTTCTCCTGTCAATCTTTTCGCACAACTCTCTTCTTCCTTCTTTTTCCCATTTATGCCTTTCTCCCTCTCGCAGTTTGTCACAGTCCAAAGATGAAATCTGTGGACCTTATTTACAAGCCCCTTGGCTCAGGGTGGCACAGCAAGTATCTTCGCTGCGTTACCCTGCACCACCAGGAAAGGGCAGAAATATGCCATATCTGCATTTCTGTCCTCTTCCCCTGCGCTGGAGCACAAATTGCTGTCTAGCACCAACGCAGGCACCCTTGCACCATGTTTCAAGGAGGCCTGCATTATGGGGATGATTGTTTTTGTGCAGGAAGGAACACCATCCTCAGGTAGGAACACCATCCTGCACAAAAACAATCAAGAGTGGTGTTTCCCTCTTTCTATGGGTTTTGCAGAATGCATATAGAAAAGCGGAAAAAATGGGGAGAAATAAAGATATTTCTCCCAGGTGTGTCACTCCTACGCCACCTCTGAGGTGGAGTAGGAATTGACGCATTCCCAGACTTGTAAACCTTAGCGTTCCATGGGTGTTGCCAGGGAACAGCCACAACAGCGTTCGCCTGTTTTATGCAGTTGCATGAATGAAAGGGGTCCATATTTACAAGGCCATAAAAAGCCATGCAAGGTGGCTTTGTGTGGCTTTGTAAATATGGGATGTCACACTACGCCACAGGAGTGTTAAAAAAAAAGACTCTCCAGGTGCGCAGTGTGCCGTTAGTGCCTTGAGAATTATGGCATAAATCACAGTCCCTGAAAATGAGTACCAATGGCCACTAGTTGCACCACCACAACAAATTAATCATGAATGCGAGAAATGTCAAAAACACTTGCAAATGTTCTAGTGTGTATTACCAATGTTGTGTTGTCTGACATTTTAGCATAGAACGTGTTGATTACTAATAATGTTATCGAACTCCCTTGCACACAAAACCCCTCCATATTCCTTATTTAAAATTTAGCATGCAAGACATGCACACATCTGCTGCCTTGTCAATATGGATTTGAATGCAACACACAGTAAATTATAAACTATCCTTCAAGAGAAATTAGCTTGTGGACTAATTTCTTCAGTTAACTGGGGATAATACAATTACTCACCCCAACGTGAACATGGAAGAGAACACCTTTAAAAGTAGTACACAAAACAGGGGCTAAACAGGATCATATTTTCGGTCATAAAAGCACATCAGAGGGAAAAAACGAAAATTCATCCACAATTGTGCCTTTCTA
This sequence comes from Pleurodeles waltl, assembly GCF_031143425.1. Classification (NCBI taxonomy): domain Eukaryota; kingdom Metazoa; phylum Chordata; class Amphibia; order Caudata; family Salamandridae; genus Pleurodeles; species Pleurodeles waltl. The sequence continues at coordinate 322,669,090 of NC_090437.1, forward strand.
GCTTTGGTGGTAAACTTTTCCAGCCAGAGGGGGTGATATAGGGTGGTGGGGGGTTAAGGGCACTAAAACCTGTTGACTAATCACTTGCCACTTTGCAGAGTTGGTTGGAAGAATGCTTAGAACCAGGGCATATGTCCTTAAAAAGAAAAGTGGGGGGGACTAACCAAGTTAGACAGTATACAAGAGACATTATGGCGCATGCTATCACAGCATATGACACCATGGTGCGTGACATCACAAGTGGAATCACAGGAAGTGGCAATACAACCCATAACCTCACAGGAATTTACATCACAAGAAATGACATCTGACCCTAAGACCTCACACATAGGTTTAGCAGGTCTATAAGGAGTACATTTGAGCGAATTACCAGATTTAACAAATGAGATCTTGCTTTGGGGTTGTGCCAAAAAAGTGACACAACCCTGACGCAAAATCTGGGCCTCAAATTCATCATTTAAAAAAATAATCTCTGCCTCAAAGAGATTGACACAAAGAGAAACTTGGCAATAAATTTGTTCTGTTTAACTGGTGCAAAGACTGCATTTTAAAAATGTTATGGGGTTAAGGCACCTGCTCCAGAGACCTTCATATACCCAGTAAATCTCAGGGAATAATAATACTGGTAAGATAACTCTGGTGATTAACACATTTACTGGACAGATGTCTGTCGTGTCTAGTCCCAGTTTTGAATCAAAGTAGCATAGATGGTTAACGTTTCTCCTGCAAAGCACATTATGACTGATTTTTATTTTATGTAGAAAGGTAAATGGGTACCTGCTTCTAACACGGAGATCCTTTTGTTACTTGTAGTTTATAAATTGTAATCCTTGTAATGTAGCACAGTGAGCTATAAAGGACATGTGACTCCTACACCTTAGTAACACATCCTGTACATAGATTTGCACTTATATGATTTATTGTCAGTATATAATGTGTACATGTGATCTAAAGCGCTCTGAAACCCTGCATTGAGGTAAGTAGCGTTATAAAAGAAATGAAACAAAGTGGTGATATGTTGTTATTTGAGTAAATACAGGAACAGACCAGCATATCTGACATTCTTAGAGTGCATGCATATCTCTTAAATCCAGGGACTGACCAAAGTAAAAATCATACCTCTCCTAAGTACCTGTGTAGTGACAACAAGCCTGCATGCCTTTGTTTACCCTTCATTGTATTTTCAGGTAGGTGTGAAGCTCCAGATAACTCCAGTGAGAACAAAAGGAGGCCTGATGGCCACTACACTTCGACTTTTGTTTTTAGCTCAGCTCAAATTTAAAATAAAAATCCCCCTCACTGTTGCCTGCACGTTGCTGCTCAGAAGGAAAGCAGTCAACGTGCTGGCACTGCTGAATGCTTTGCAGTGTTTAAGCATTGCACCGGCCGAGTTCAGCATGCTACTTTGCTGCACAACTACTTGGCAAGGTGGATTGCGTCTTCCCTGTGAAAATAGTGGGTGGATGCCGTGTACCCCCAACTTGTGCCCTGATTAGAACAAAGAAGTTTGAAGAAGCTTATGCAAAACGAATTGGGGACACAAAGCTGTTTATGGCTATCGTGCAGTATGTTGAGCCAAATCAAAATGTGGTTCCAGACCCGATCTAAATTTAAATGTAGATTGGCATATTTATATAGGTGTTCGTGCCATTTTGAGCAGGGAAGGTATCAACCTGTTCTTAAGGTATTGCAAGCAGGCACAAGGTTTAAATTTATTGCACTAAATTTCTGGGTGACAAATTTTATCATCGTAGCTTGAAGAGGTACCGGACGTTCTATAGCAGTTCTGTGTAAATATGTAGTCAGGGAAACATGCTATGTCACAAAGCGCTTTGTGGATCAATGTTCTTGAGTATGTTGCCCATTTGTCCTGGTTAAGAATAAAACATGTTACTTCCTGAGTTTTAGACAGCTTGCACTTTATTCTCAGGATGATTGTATTAGGTCCATTATGTATGTTGTATATCTGTTTTATCCTCAAGAATGCAATAGATTAGTCTATGAGTTTTAGTACGTTCGCACTTTATTTATTTAAGCACAATTGCACTTTGATTCACTAGCCTTATAGCGTATTGATAACTCTATTGTAATTTACATCAGATGGAAACATGGTTGCTTATTTGGTCCCAAGACTACAACATGCTCTGGTCTGCCTGAACTTCATTGAGATTAACTCAGTTTCTATTAAGTTTCATTTTAATAGAATAGCCTTATGGGGTATCAACAGATCTATTTGAAATGTGCATCAAATTGTAATATGGTAGCTCATCTGTTTCAACTCGAATAAGGTTGTATGTCACTCTGTGAGTTCCTCTATAGAGGCACTATGGCCCTCATTTTAACCTTGCGGTCTTTTTAAAAGACCGCTGAGGTCACCCCAGGCTGTAGACAGCCAGTGGTGCCGGTCTCCCGCCCAGTGTATCATGACTGCTGGTAGCCCTCAGCCCTTTTTCAGACGGAGAGCCGCCAGCAGCCATACTGGCGGTCGGCGGTGAAGGTGAGGCTGCTCTACCTCCACCGCCACGTCATCAGAACACCGCCCACCGAATCACATCCCAGGATTTGGCGTGGCGGTGTTCTGGTGACAGGGTGCTGGCGCCGGAGCAGCCCCCACGGATCCCGTTCCCTCCCAGAGGATCACCGGACCAGGTAAGGTGATTGTCCGTTAGGGGAGGGGGCGGGGGTGTTGCGTGTTCTGTGCATGCATGGGGGTATGCGTGTGAGTGTGAAGAGGGGTTGTGTGAGTGCGTGTATGCATGAGGGGGTGTGTTGTGTGTATGGGAAATGTGTGTGTATATGTCTGTGTGCATGTGTGCGTGTATGTGTGCGTGTACGTGTATGAGTGGTGTGAGCATGCGTGTAGGGGGTGTGACGTGTGTGTGGATGTTTCTGTTGGGGGGTGGGGAGGGGTTCTGCCCCCTTTGGGAGGTGGTAGGGTGGTCGTGGGTGTTGGGGGGGACTCAGGTGAGGGGGGAAGGGGAGACCCATAACAGTGCCAGGGAACGAATTCCCTGGCACTGATAGTGCCTACCGCCATGGATTTCGTGGTGGTACAAAACCCCACGAAGTCCATGGCGGTATGTGGGGTCCTAATACCGCCAGCGGTCTAGTGAAGGCCGCCGGGCTGGAGACCGAAGTCTCCAGCTCAGCGGTCGTTACCACCCTGGGGGGTCGCAGTGTAGAAGTGGCGGTTTTGCATGGCGCTGACCGCCATGCTTGTAATTCCATTTTTTTTCGCCGGCCTGTTGGCAGTATTACCGCCACTTCTACACCGACCGCCAGGGTTGTAATGAGGGCCGCTGTGTTTCACCATGACAGCACTTTAAACCTCAAAGCTGGGAGTGATTGCAATAGTTGTATATGTCCCATTGCGATGGGGACCATGTGCTTGAATTTGCCACATTGACTGCTTAATGTTATGGGAATTATGCCCTCTCTTATTATTCGTGCCATTACGACTATATTTTACTATGGGTAGTTTGTTTACTTGCCCTTGTATGCTGCTTGACCGTGTTTTTCGTTTAATGATATGTTTTCTGGCTGTTTAAGTCAAAAAATTTCAACCTTGTATGGATACGTTTTTATATTGGTCATTTTCGCTCTGCTCAAAAAAAAAAAAGACCAATCACTTGCCTATTAAGCACTTGTTAGTCATGTCGGTGCCGTCTGGACTAGCTTCAAAGGAACCAGTGGGCGGAAGATCTTTCATGGCATGCGTTTTATTTAGCAATAGAATAGTTCTGCAATCAGTGGACAGGGGTTAGAAATGCATATACAGACGTATACAGCGGACCTAACAGAAAACACTGTACAGAACTTTGTGTCGTAGTTGGGCTCTCGCTCCTAGGCGAGACTGCTGGTTTAGTGATGACAGCACTTTTGTTAGTAGGTGACTAGGCCAATCCTAAAACAAGTCACAGCTGTCAGCCCAACCCTCCCAGCTTACAGGCAGTACTTCACCATATACCCAAACAGTAAAAGGTGATTTCTGGCAAACTTTACGCATGGACTCTAGAGTGCGACATCTCAGGGGAGTTGTGGTGGAACGGAGCTTAGCCTTTTCTCACTTGGGCAATAAGTCTCACTCACAAAAAGGCAATGAAGGAGATGCAGTAAAGTTTTCAATAGGTTTATTAACAAGACTGCAATCTACTGAAAAATACATGAGCTGCAATGATTAGGAGAATGAACATTGCAAGAAGCAGAATGGTACAGATGAGAGTCATGAATACAAAGACCCCCACCATATTGCAATAACATGAAATGTAAAATATCCCTAAAACCCTAGCATGGAGAACCTAATCTCTAACCTAAAGAGAGCTAAGTGTGGTAAACCTAATCTGCCAGTACTGTGCCCATGAGAAGAGCCCCCAACCCTTGTTACCTTGGAATGATGTCTCTAGATCAGATCCCGTGGTGATACTAAGGCTGGGTCTGCATCAAGGCGACGTTCAGCATAGATGCCGTCGATAGCATCTAGTAGGAAACCATCTGCTAACTTGTCTGTGTAAGATGTATTTATTCAGATCTTGTAGGATCCCTGACGCAGGTATGTTCCCAAACAATAGATAAGGAGGCATACTTGGGGCAGCAGTTATATAAACAATTCCCTCCGAAAGTACATTATATTCCTGTTCCTGTTACACGTAAGGGACGTATCTCACTTAACTTTTACGCTGATAGTGACGCTTTTACAGAGTAGCACTGATAACGTAAAATCAATACATTTTACTATCTATAAACATAGCAGCCATTTTGAAAGAGATAATTAAATAAATAGGCTAAGGCAGAGCAAGCTAACTAGGTTAAAAGTCACTAGGTGACGGGGGCACAGGCCTGCAAGCCAGAAGGCTAAGCTAAATTCCTGATTCCCGTTACAACAAAATAGGATCCACTACAATTGAACATGCATCCAACACATTGCAGATGTACCGTATAGGAGAGTATACACAAATAACAACAGTCTCCCTAGCAACAACAAAACAAAGACTTAATATAACAACAATCTAACACATAGTACATATTCAGTGTAGCTGGTTATCAATGAGATCTCAAGAACAAATATCTTCATGAATAACAATTATAGGAATGTGCACATTTCCTTGTGCTGAGTTGATACAAACAGTACTTAGAAGGCGTGGTACGTTCCACTAGATAACAGAAAGCATGTGACAAAACACACTGGATACAGCTCTGAGCTCACATGCAACATAGCTCGTAGAATACAAACAGCCAAGCATTGCCAAACTCACAACAGTACCATCAGAATAAACATTTGTAATTTCCAATAGAACACAACATGCACACATCCAACACAGTTCACATGCACCATATAATTAGGAGTCAAAGAGCATTCCACTCGCCATAAAACAATATACGTTTCCAAGACAACACATAACTCACTAAATCATCTCTCACCCAAAAATGCACATAGATTGATTATAAATGAAATCACACTTGTCCAAACATATAAGTTTACCGTGCAGACACTAATGTTGATCCCACTCAAATAAAAAGGAGAGCCTGTAATGCAGTGGAATCCTCAAGGCCAATGTGTGAAGGTATCGGAACTTAACAGTGCTTTGAGGACATACTAATTGCAATACAGTACCTTACTAATATTTTTTAACATAATGTAAGAGGTATAGGCATAGGCTTTATTACATTGAAAGTAGTGGTACAGCGCAGTATGTAGAGTTAATGCTCAATACCCCAGTATGTGGATATTGAGCACTAACTCTACGTACTGTGCTTTTATGGTAAACATTGGATAAAACTGTGAAAGTCCAGGGCAGCTCTCCTCTAAACAAAACAATATGTTAGGAATGAATTATGCATAAGAAATAATGAAAGAAGATGGAAATCATTGTTAAAGTGTCATAAAACCCAGTGCTTAATTTGTCAGGAAAAACATGCTGGTGCTCAAAGCCCTCTTCTTAAACACGCGCCTGCTGCAATTAAATGTGGGAACACAGAATACTGAGGCAGCGTGATCCTGAGGCCATCTCGTGCCTCTTCAAACCACTTAAGCCACTCCCTGCCCTTTCAGCTCACTTTTGCAGCTTTCTCCCATTGTGACGCTTTTTCATTTTTCTCTGCCTCTGTCTTTTCCATATGGTTATTTTGTTTGCAGCAAATGCTTGAGGCAGAAGAATAAACGCCGGCCTTCAAAAATAAGTGCCAGTGCACCAGAAACAACAAGCACAAATTAAGCACTGATAAAACCTTATAAAATCCCATTCCCTTCCCATATTGTGTTGAAATTGACATCTTGGTGTAGATGAGGAACTGACAAGCTCAAGATTAGTTCAGGGTGTGTAGTCCTATTCCTTCTCACCAGTTGTATCTGTGTTACTTTTTGAAGTTTTAATCCCTTAGCTGCTGGGCCTACCCCCCCCAGTGCAGAACCGATTCTTTTGCTATTTGGGACAGTTTGTGCTCAGGCCTGCATAACTTTTTTCCAAATTGTGTCCTAGTTTTCCAACATCCTGGGGATTGTAAAGGTACCCAGGGTTGTGGATTCTTCTGGAAGGGACTGAGAAAATAGGCAAAATATACCCATTTTTTTTAGCTTTTTGAGAAAAATAGGGAAAAGGTGCTCTAGATAAAAGTGTCTGTTTTTTTCCTTAAGAATGGCATCCATGAATGGTCTGCTGTACTAAAGTCACCATCTTCCCAACTTTCAGGAACATGCAGAGCTGAATCCAAAAACCTCATTTTGTACTACAGTTTTTGCATTTTTCCAAGAGGTAGCCTATTTTCCCTAACAACCTACTTCCGGTTTATGGTGAAAACCAGTGTGAAGCCCATGGAGGATCCAAGAAAAGCTATAGATTTCTGAAAAGTAGCCAAAGTTCCAAATTCAGCAAGGGGGTCATATGTGTAGATCTCTCATGTTTTACCAAAGAAAAGAACTGTTGAAATAAAGAAATATTGAAAATGAATAAGAAAAAATGGGTATTTGTGGCAACATTTTCATCTGTAACTTTTTGTCACAATAGCTGATTCACAAAAACAATGTTCAATTATGTCCGCTTGGCCTCTCTGGTTGTGAGGACAGAGTTTGCAGGTTATCAAGGAACACTAGGTACCAAGAGCTGCACTGAGTTGCACTGCAACATGTTTTTTCATTGAGTACCAAGTATCAACCAATTCATACAGCGAAATAGGCAGAGTGAAAAATGGGTATCAAGAAAACTTATGTGTTTCTGAAATGAGCAGTGGTTACTTTTACATTTCTGAATTTGTGGGTACCCGCACTAGCATATGACTTGGAGAGTATTTATCAAAATGTCATGTTTTTGCACACTGGCTTGCATTTGAAAGGCACAAATGCACTGAAATCCAATGGGTAATAACAAATCTTCTACTATTCATGATAAAAATGGTACCTCACTTGTGTGGGTAGGCCTAGTGCTCGTGACAGGATATGGCCCAAAACAAAACATGGATGCAGCACATTTTTCAACTGAAAACTGGCCCTTTTTTCCAATGTAAATAGCTCTAGAATTTGAACGCTAGCTCAGCCAGCACCTAGGGAAACCTAGCCAATCTGTACATATTTGAAAACTAGACACCTAGGTGTATCTAAGGTGGGCTGACTTGTGTGGCTCACAACACACTTTTTTACCCAGAATCCCTTGCATACCTCAAACATTCACTAAAAAAACAATTTTCCTCATATTTCTGTGATGGAAAGTCCTGAAATTTGCAGGGATCCACAACATTCCTTTAACCTGGCATTCCCCCAGGTTTCCTGATACAAATGGTACCTTATTTATGTGGGTAGGACAAGTATCTGTGACAGGAAATGGCCCAAAATGCAACATGAATGCAGTGCATTTTTCCACCTCAAAACTGACCCTACATTTCAAATGTGGGTAGCTCGAGATTTTGGACTCTAGCTCAGCTGCCACCTAGCAAAACCTAGCCAACCTGTACATTTTTGAAAACTAAACACCTAAGGGTATCCACTGTGGGCTGACTCGCATGGTGTTCACCAAACATTTTACCCAGAGTCCCTTGCAAACCTCAAACCTTCACTAAAAAAACACATTTTCCTCATATTTCTGTGATGGAAAGTCTCAGAATCTGGGAGGAGCCACAAACGTCCTTCAACCTGGCATTCCCCCAAGCCGCCTGATAAAAATGGTATCTCACTTCTGTGGGTAGGCTAAGTGCCTGTGACAGGGAACGGCCCAAAACATGTGAACACAGCACATTTTTCCAGTTAAACTGGCCCCTCTTTTCCAGTGTGTATAGCTCAAGATTGTAGACCCTAGCTCAGTCGACACCTATGGAAACTGAGCCAACCTGTGCATGTTTCAAAACTAGACACCTAGGGGTATCCAGGGTGGGCTGATGTGTATGGCTCCCACCAGTATCCCTTGCAAATTTTAAACATTCACTCAAAAAGCACCTTTTCCTCACATTTCTGTGATGCAAAAGTTATGGAATCTGTGGGGAGCCTTAAACTTCCTTCCACTCAGCAATCCCCCAGGTTTCCTGATAGAAATGGTACCTCACTTGTGTGGGTAGGTCTAGTGCTCGCAACAGGAAACAACCCAAAACGCAACATGGAAGCAGCACTTTTTTCAACCAAAAACTGACCCTTTTTTTCAAATTTGGGTAGCTCAAGATTTTGGACCCTAGCTCAGCCAGCACCTAGGGAAACCTAGCCAACCTGTACATTTTTGAAAACTATACATCTAAGGGTATCCAAGGTGGGCTGACTTGCATGGCTCTCACCACATTTATTTACCCAGAATCCCTTGCAAACATCAAACTTTCTCTAAGAAAACACATTTTCCTCAAATTTCTGTGATGGAAAGTTCTGGAATCTGTGGGAAGCCACAAACTTCCTCTACTCTCCATTCCCCCAGGTCTCCTGATACAAATGGTATCTCACTTGTGTGAGTAGGCTTAGTGATCAGGACAGGAAAAGGGCCAAAAGGCAACATGGACGCAGTGCTTTTTCAACCAAAAACGGACCCTTTCTTTCCAATGAGGGTAGCTCGAGATTTTGGACCTTAGCTGGCACCTAGGGAAGCCTAGCCCACCACTACATTTGTGAAAACTACACACCTATGGGGTATCCAGGGTGGGCTGACTTGCACGACTCTCACTACGTTTTGTTTTTACCCAGAACTACTTGCAGACCTCAAACTTCCACTAAAAGAACACATTTTTCTCACATTTCTTTGATGGAAAGTCCTGGAATCTGTGGGGAGCCACAAACTGCCTTACACCCAGCATTCCCCCAGGTCTCCCGATACAAATTATGCCTCACTTGTTTGCATAGGTCTAGTGCCTGCGACAGGAAAGGCCTAAAATGCAACATGGATACAGCTCATTTATCCATTGAAAGCTGACACTTTTTTTTCCGTGTAGGTAGCTCGAGATTTTGGACCCTCAAAATGTAGTCCTGGAAGCAGTAACCATATAGGGAAACCTATCTAACCCAGGCATTTCTCAAAAAGTAGGCATCAAGGGGAGTCAGTGGAGGTATCGATTGTGCAGATCTCCCAAAGTTTTCTGACCCAGAATACCCTGCAAAGTTGAAAAGTTTAATAAAACAGTATTTATCCTTGCATTTCTGATATGTTAACTACAGGAATATGCAGGGATCTACAAACATCTTACCACCCAGTGTTCCCCAACTTGTCTCAATAAAAATGGTTCAATGGTAGTCTTTGCATGAGGACTACTGTTGACCCTGGGGTGATTAATTCCTGATGTGGGTACTAGGCACAGGCATACCAGTGGGGTACAGTTTTCATCAGGATAAGTGAGGGAACGCTGGGTTTTACAACTTTTGTGGATCTCTGCACATTCCTGAAGTTTACATCACAGAAATGCAAGAAATGCATGACAAAATAGTGTTTTTATCCAAGCATTGCACCACTTTGTAAATATGTCGAAGGAGAATGGCCTCCTTAATGCCACATTAGCGTAAAAATAAATTATGCTAATATGTGCTAGGAGGAGATAACCGGATGGCGGTAGGGGGGGTCGCGGGGCCCCTGGGGGCCCCTGCAGTGCCCATGCCACTGGCATGGGCACTGCAGGGGCCCCCGCAAGAGGGCCCCTAAATGTATTTCACTGTCTGCTGCGCAGACAGTGAAATACGCGACGGGTGCAACTGCACCCATTGCACAGCTTCCACTCCGCCGGCTCGATTCCGAGCCGGCTTCATCGTGGAAGCCTCTTTCCCACTGGGCTGGCGGGCGGCCTGAAGGCGGCCGCCCGCCAGCCCAGCGGGAATGTCAGAATTACCGCCGCGGTCTTTCGACCGCGGAACTGTAACCTGACGGCGGGACTTTGGGCCGCCCGCCAAGGTCAGGATGAGGGCCAATATCTTTTATGATGATTGTTTTCAACATATTATACTAAGGATGAAAGCAATCATTATACAAGATATTGGCCCTCATTTTGTCATTGGCGGTAAAAACCACCAACTTCCGCCACAAGAAGGGTGGAAATCCGGCAGTGATCATACTGGCAGACTGTGGCAAGCTGGCGCTGCTACCACCAGCACCGCCACGCCAGTGGAACCCCACCAGCCATATCATGACCTGTAATATAACCTGGCGGTGTTCTGCTGGTGGGTGCTGCTGGCGGTAGCAGTGCCCTTTCCCGTTCCCTGCCGGAAGACCTCCTAGAACAAGGTAATAAGATGGGCTTCCAACATCGGAGGGGGGTGTTGGTGTTGTGTGTGTGTGTCTAGTTGCGTGCATGAATGTGTGAGTGTGTGTGTGAATGTGTCTGTTGTGTTGTTTGTTTGGGTGTATGCATGTGAGTGAATGCGTGTAAGAATGGTGCAGTGAGTGCGTGTCTGCATGTCAGTGTGATTGTGTGTAAGAAGGTGTGCGAGAATGTCTGGAAGTTTGCGTGTATGAATGCATGTATGCCAGTGTGAGTGATAGGGTGTATGAATGGTGCGTGTCTGTGGATGTTTGCGTGTATGGGGGGAGTGTGAGGGTCAGAGGGGGTGGGGTGTGATGGGATCCGATGGGTAGGGGGAGTTTGAATGGAGGGGGTTGTCAGGTGTGTGTTGGAGGGGTGGGGGAGCTGCCTACCGGTGACAGGGAAGGAATTCCCTGTCACCGGTAGGGCCTACCGCCATGGTTTTCGTAGCCTTGCTAGCGCCACGAAAACCATGGTGGTAGGCAGGCTCAAAATGCCGCCGGTGATACTGTACCGGCCGCTGGGCTGGAGATTGACATCTCCGGCCCAGCGACTGATACCGCCATGGCGGTATGAGTACAGAAATGGCGGGTTGGCTGCAGCCAACCTGCCATTCTCATAATTCTCAAATGCAGCCACATTAACACTCACCGCCGGGGTCATAATGACCCCCATTGTGTCCTGTACCCCTTTTCAATATCATTGGTTATGATACAAGTTACTAATTGAAGGGCATATTTATCCTCTGTATAACTTAACTCCATATTTATACCTTGATGCTAGACATGTCTAGCATCAAAATATAGGAGTTAACATCATTTTTCGGATGTATGAACCTACCTTGTGTCAATGAGATGCAAGGTAGGAGTTCCCATTCAAAAAATAACTTTATGCCCGTAGCGCCATATTAATTCCCCCGTGCTACAATGACGCACAGTTGGGAGGCGGATCCCAAAAATTATGTTAACCTGTTTTGCATCACATTTTAACACCTGAGTCTGACCAAGCGTTAGAATGACGCCACTACTTAAGGAAAAATCACAGAAGGAACATTTGCTACCTCCAGGACAACAAGGAAGTCATACTGCTCCAGCTGGGCACATGCCCCAGATGCCTGCAACGACAGCTGCTCCCTCCATCTCCACAACAGCAACCTCAAACACCACCACAGCACCCACAAAGGCAACGCAGAAGGCAGGAGAGGATATTTTGGTAGAGGACAACCCACCTTAGCCTCAGGGAGCAAGACATCATTAGGACTTACCGTCTGAATGGGAGTCCATTGTACCAGACATTACACCAAGGCTGCAAACTCCCTACAACATACCACAATTCACAAAGCTCCTCACTGTTCTGCACATGCTGGCTTCTGGATCCTTTCAGACAACAGGAGCACTAGTGGCTGGGTCTCACAGTCATCAACATCAGTTTTCCTGCCTAAGGTCCTAGATGCCATCATCTGCCTCACACCCCACCATATCTGCTTCCCAAACATCCAGCAACTGCAGCAGGGGACCAAGCAAAGATTCCATCTAATTGCTGGGTTTCCGCATGTGCTGGGTGCAATGAACTGCACCCATGTTCAACTGGTGCCACCTGCAGCTACAGAACACCTATACAGGAATCGCAAGCACACACATTCGATTAATGTGCAGTATGTTGTGAACCACCATAGGCTCTTCACGAGCATCTCAGCCAAGTACCCCGGCAGCATCCATGATGCTTACATTTTCCGGCACTGCACCATCAACGAGCGGTTCCAGGATGGACTATATGGCAATGGCCTACTTGTCGGTAAGTCAACCAACCAATCAATACACACACAACACACCAATCCTGTAGGACAAACAACATATACACCACAACAAAGACGCATGGGACCACAGATGTACTGGCAACAACACATATGCAACATGTCGCAGTGCACCGCAATGACTGGACATCAAAAATGCAGACACCCACATGTACCTAACACAGCCACAAACTAACAGCCACACCATGTGAAGGACAGGTAGAGCTATGTCCCCTTTGCATACAGAAGAAGACCACAAACCAGTACAAATGTCTACAGGTTGACTACTAAGTATACTTCACACACATTAGACCAAATCAACAATAGCTCTGCCATGTCAATGGCCTATGGCCTGTGCATGTAAAGAAAGTCACACCTAGGCACATCCCCACCTCATTCATGTTGTGCAAGACTCAGACACAATCTACATCAAATGCCACCTAAGTGGTGTCAACAACAACTACATCCCATCTACACATACCTGACATACCTGTAGGCTGCACATACATCTGTCGAATGCATTGCATTGCACACGTAGGAAGACTAATGTACCTGCCATTAAAGACAATGGGGCAGAATCACGAGAAATGGTGCCACAACTACTCAAATGACACCTCACATGCCCTATTTAGCGCCCCCTAACACCATCATGCCTGAATAGTACACCATGGTGTTGATTCACTGCTAAACTGTAATGTACCTGGATGCAATATTAGGCCCGTGTAAGAGTATGGAGGACATGACTGGTCATACATGCACTGTACTAAGTGACACTTCAGAAAAATTGCTGGGTCCCATCCCAAAGTCTGCACTGTGCATGAGATAGTACGTCTGGCTGAAAATCCAATTACTAAGAAGCTAAGACATACACCTGTACCAAATGTGATCATCATACTAATATGTGAAACACACCATTGGACACCTGGACACTCATCATGAGTTTGTTGTCCGGCGGACGCCACTTTGCAAACTTCCACTGCTGCTAGACCGCCATTGTGGTCTAAACCCTGGCAGCCATAGTAGGAGTGCACTGCTGGGCCTGTAGGCGAAAACTATTTTTCCGTCCGCCGGCCCAGCTGGGAAGAGGGCCAAAACATTGCAACCAGTTCATAATTGATCCGGCTGCAATGTGGCATTGGGGCGGGTGCAGCAGCACTGGTTGTGCTTCCTACTGCATGTAATTTGTACATTGTAAAGTGCTACAGGTCTGTCCATGGGGACCCCGTCACTGCCCATGCCAAATGCATGGCCAGTGCAGGGTTCTCCAGAGGGCACCTGACACCCCCATTCCACCAGCCCTTGCATGACAGTGGAACCGCCATTCAAAGGCTAGCAGATCTGGGAGTCCGAATCTGGAGGGCAGTGCTGCTTAAGTGGATGAGACTGCTGGGACTGGCAGGAAGCTGGCTGGTGGCAACCTGGCAATGTTGCTGGTCCAACAGTGGTGAGTCCACCACGGTCACAATGTGGCAGTCATACTACCACGACTGTGGCGGTCCAACTGCCACAGTGAATCTGGCATTCTTGAGACACAACCACCATCTGCCACTAAGGCGCACTAAGTGTTGCACTACATGCCTAATGCCAACATCAACCGAATAGGCTGACTTTGTCGGGCAACAATGCTGGCTACACATCTGACACCATTGTGCTGCAAAGAGGTGGTAGCCTCCATCTACTATAGGGAGCCTGCTACTAAATTGGACTACACACAAGTTACATACATGATGAGCATACGTATTGGAATCCTGATGGTCATATACAGGTCCTTGAGTCAGTACTCAAGACTGTCATGTACATCAATACAGTAAAATTGAACCATATAACAAGACCTGGAACATACACAATACCAAAATCACCTCTGATTCTCCACTCAAACTGCAACCAACTACTGCCATGCAATATACTAGCTCCCTCTCAACTCTTCACTAAATGTATTCCTCTTATCTTTGCAGCTTACCAAGGTTATGGTATACAGCCATAGGTCAGGATCACATTTCCAAATCCAACAACCAATGAACAACGTGTCTACAATAAGGCACACCAGAAAACATGCAATGTGGTGGAGAGGATCTTTGACCTTCTCAAATCCAGGTTCTAGTGTCTGGAAATGACAGGAAGAAGCCTCCTGTATGCTCCCCTACTGGTATACAAGATTATGCTGATATGTGCTATCCTGCACAGCATGTGTGTCAGAAACAATATCCCCTGGGATGTCCACAATGAGGAGGATGATGAGGGGGCTGAGGACCCCGAGGGGGGAGCAACCAAACACAGCGGCAGGAGTTCGCAGGAGACAGACAATTGTTGACAACTTTTATACCTAGTCAACCAAAAACGTACTATGTAAATACCTCCAATAAATTTTGTTTAACAACATAATCCTTGGTCTACTCACTGTCCAATACATATACCATTGGAATGTAAATCTAACCTCAGGGAGTGTGTCATAAACACAAAAACAACAAGTATGGTACACACATCCTTGGTGATGTAGGGGGTTCTACAGACTCCATCTCACATATCAGTGACACACAAATCCCTGGCATGTGACTTCTGAAGGCCAAGATCCATGCACCTCTACATATATTGTTACATCATGTGGGCAATGTGAACTTTCGTAGGCGATTTACCACCACAACACCATGCCTAAGAGGTTGCATGCAAGGGGCCCACACATAAGGTAGGGCTCTCAAGAAATGGAGGTAAAATAATGTTAGAACTGAACACTGTCACTTCTCCGTGAGATTGTAGCTTTGTCTGCACCATGCATGTGTGTCGGGGGGCATCATAGGTAACAATGCTTCTTCAGTAATTGCCCATGGAATTTACTCAATATTGGAAGCTGAGTCTGCACAGTGTGTCCATGGGAATATGTTCTGGCACTGCAATAGGCCACATCCCTGAGACATGGAGGACTGTAAATTATGTATGGCACATACACATTGGCTGGGGAATAGCCAATGGCTTGGCAGTGACATAAAGCAGCTAGGGGCATTGAATCCATAGACAAACACATAACAGCTTGTATGGTCTATGATTTTTAATGGGAGAATGCATCAGCCAAATGATAGTCTAGCTGTAATGTAGGCAGGGTGTGCAACACACCCTGTCTACATAGGATGCACACCTGTCACACAAATTGGCTTGATTCACACATGCTTACTGCTAATAATGAGAAATATATGAAGACAAATGTATGGGTGTATGTCCTATGTAGCAACGGGTATGCCTTTATCCTCAAAGATTGACCTGTGTCTGCATGTCCACACAGTATGCCCCATATAACAACATTACACAGCTCATAGCTTTATAAACTACTTATTGTCACCTACATGACAGATCCATTGCATGTTACAAATGTAACTAAATAGCTCATACATGTACTGGCCTCCAATATCACAGTCATGTGTGACATGTGGGAACATGTGCAGCATTGTCCTATACTGTCAGAGACCCACATCGCACTGAGTGGGAGCAGACACAGCCATATCGTTAACATCTGGCAAAGGATAAATACAGCACTAAGAAGTTAATACACCTCAACATCAGTCAGTCATGGCAAGAGTCAACTAGGTTGTGGTATGCTGGGAGAATTGCATTGCCATGTTCAACGGTAGATGTGGATGTACAGCTCTGAGATACCCCAAAATTCTTGCTGATTCAACATTCCTTGTCACGTGGAGACTTCTCAAGTGCTGAGGCATGTGTAATGTCTTGTGGGTATGGCACTCATTACATCTCACTAATATCGCCAATGGGACATTGACTACTAAGTTGACAGTTGTAGGAGAAGGGAATATCTCCACATTACGCAAGTCACGTGTTGTATCCTGTCCCTATATCACCTGAATATGTTGCTGTAGAAGATGTGGACAAGGTGCTAGCAGACAAAAGACTGGGAGCAATGGAGGACACAAACATACCTCACCAGTTATGTCAGAAAAAAGGGATAATGACTAGACAAACACCAAAACAGACACTGTAAGACACCAATGTCTACATGTCAAACTTTAACTGATGCACAGAGAGGGTGGGCACAGCAGTACATGACCCAGACATGTTTGCTACTATCATACCATGGTATTTGCACTTCGCATGGTACGAGAACAGGAGACAGTCACAAACAACTCCATCTGCACCATGTCATTTGTCCAACCTTTACATCACAACAGTTATACAACCCCTAAGCAGGCTAAACATGGACACAACTTTGGACCCCAAAACATCCATACATGTTCTACAAGTGTGAGCACATGACCTCTGTACTTCAAAGGGGAAGGCTGACATCAAGTACTGCATGGGAATTCTACTAGGGAGTGTGCACAGGCTGTAAATTAGCTATCATAATTGGTAGAGATCCCAGCATAATGAACCCACGCACCACTGCTCTGACAACATCAACGTATGAGAATGTCACATGCTTTATGCACATTCACAGGGGACAGAGTGAAGTGGAGCACCATTAACTTGCACCTTCACATGCAACCATGTGTTTGTGTTGCCACACAAACTCACACATTGATGAAGATGGGTAGGCCTGCCATCTATTCCACACTGCAACACTGCAGCAGAGTGGTACGGCATTGTATGTGACAGTCATGACTAACATGATGTTGAGAGATCTGAAAATACATTTGGAGGCAGGCACACATATCCCAAAGTTCTCTGCATACATGTACCACCATAATGGGCCAGCCATGGGAATGTGAGGGGATTCAGTACAAAAGCTAACGTAGCAGAAAATAATGGCATAGGTGTCACAAAACCTGTGAGAGTATAAATGTACCCATCAATTGTGTACTGACATACAGAACATATGTGCCAGTGATGTGACTACATAGGCAATAGTAAAAAATATACAACTTTTGTCAATGTGAGCTTGCGCATCCCCTTGATATAGCAATGTCGTGATGTATGACACAAATGACACAACACATGTCTATAAAGACATATGGCATATAGCATTGTTCACCAACACACGTCTATAACATCTGCAGCAACTTAGATGCATAGGAAACTCCATGGCACATGTGTAGCTGGTCTATAACTAGCTAAATATGATAAGTAATCAGTGAGTAGGCACACAGCACACTCAACTTGACAGGGGATACGTGATATCAATGCAATCCCAGTCCAATGCATACTCTGAGTACAAAATGTAATGGTTGACACGTCTTAGCATGTGTTTGACACAGGGCCTAAATACAAATATGTTTGTAGTTATAAAGACATATATTGCCCAGAAACATAACTATGCACTCCACCTGCTACTCACTAGTCATACACATATGTAAGCACATAGCACACATGTGCCAACATACATGTGGACACAGTGTAGGACACATGCACAGATGCACAAAGTATGAGTGAGTGCCTACAGCTGAGTCATGAATACACAGTGGTTGCACATACCAATGACACCGTAATGACATTCATGCCTAGACTTGCACATGTAGCCAAAAACATATACCACATAGTAGAACAGCCCATGTAACATGTGAAAGGAGTCAGGGTGCATTCAGGGGCTACAATGGAAAATAAATGATGCAATTCCATAAACAAAATTACGTAAATGCATCAAACCACACGACAACGTTGCGAAAATGACACCTGGGCCCTGAGCGGCAGTTCAACATTACCACTACTCTCAGAGCCATGCGTCAAAAAAAAAACATGCATGATGCTAAAAACATGATGCAGACACCCAGGAAGTGATGTACTAGGATATCCTGCCTGCAAGTATGGTACAGTAAGTGTAGTTTCACTTTCACTTAACAGTCTGTTCCCCTGTGACTGTGTGTGGTTGTGTTTTGGAGGTGCTGGTGGATTTGTGGTGTGTTTGGAGGTCTTGTCGTGTCCGTTGTGCTGTATCCTGTGATTTTTGGTGTCTAAATTGTCTATTGACTTGTAATTTATATTGATAGTGTACTGTTTTTGTTATTGTACGTTAGGGTGTCTGTCTGGAGTAGTTTAGTTGTTGGGGTAGTTTGGGGAGTTTGAGGTAAGTGTTGGGTTTAGGTTTCCTTTCTTATATTATTTGGGGTGACATCCTTTCCCCTTTTGAAATGTCAGAGAAGGGTAGGATTGGGAGAATGGTGTCTAATGAACTGGAAGGTTCATCTGGTTGGTGGCCCATTACCTTCCTCTGATGCTGCAACTGGGTGGCCTAGTGATCTTGGGCTGTCTCACTAAGGCAAGGCTGTTGCGGTGGGGCAAGGTCATATACAATCTGGCAAGAATTTTCAAAACTGGGCACAATGACCACCAGGTCAAGCATCAGTGGGCAGATCTGGTGGCAAGGGAGCAGGATCTGCTGGACCATTTGGGGACTGAAATCTGCGGAACAGTTGGTAAGTCTCCCAATGCCATGAAATCAGCTGCATTTAG
Organism: Pleurodeles waltl; assembly: GCF_031143425.1. Lineage (NCBI taxonomy): Eukaryota > Metazoa > Chordata > Amphibia > Caudata > Salamandridae > Pleurodeles > Pleurodeles waltl. Next base: position 322,687,958 of record NC_090437.1, read on the forward strand.
CATTTCACTGGCAGTTGCAGATAAGTCTGAGTGCTGCATGTAATGGTTGTGAACATGTTGTATGCAACCTGTATGAAGAGTCTCTGCGCCACTTGAGGCCTGCTATTCAAATGTAGAACAATTCAGCCAATGCAGGACACATGTATGATGAACCCTGCATAACCATCATGAAGGGGCATAGGTAAGTCACCCCTCTAGCAGGCCTTACAGCCCTAAGGCAGGGTGCACTATACCACAGGTGAGGGCTAGTTGCATGAGCACTATACCCCTGCAGTATCTAAGCCAAACATTAGACATTGTAAGTGCAGGGTAGCCATAAAGAGCATATGGTCTAGGAGTTTGTCAAACACAAACTACACAGTTCCATAATGGCTACAGTGAATTCTGGGAAGTTTGGTATCAAACCTCTCAGCACAATAAATCCACACTGATGCCAGTGTGGGATTTATTGAAAAATGCACACAGAGGGCATCTTAGAGATGCCCCCTGTATGCCAGAAGATCAAAGGACATTGCCGGAGCCCCATCGCAGCAAGGAAAAACCTCCTGCAATCCCCTAAAAATCACTGCGAAGGAAAGTGTGACCTACCATGCGAACACCATAGCTGGAAACAACTCTGATTGCTAGAACCAGCCGGTACCTTGGCTTGGAGGCGATAACCTGCGCCTGCTCAGTGCTGCTGATTGTGTCTGCGCGCAGCCCGACTGAGTCGATCCAGAGCAGAACTTCACTGTACCGCTAAGGAGGTTCCACTCCACCTCAGCAGATAAACCATTGATTGGGCCTTTGGGGCCCTGGGGTACATACTGGGATCAGTACTGCAGACTCTTATGACTGAACCTATACTTCCTTTTATATTAAAACAAGTTTTTGACTGGACATTGATTTATTGCTCGCTCGGCTTGCACATTGAGTTATGAGTTGTGTTCACTGATCAGTATCTGCGCTTCCCTCCCACCCCGAAGAGCCTTGACTGCTTGTCTGATGGTACCTAATGGAGAGTCGAGTGCAGAAGGGTTGCTTGACCCAGTTGAGCAGGATCCATAGTATGTCAGGCCCCAAGACATCAGGAGTAAAATGCTTAAGCCACCACGGGTTGGCCCAGTAACTCGTGCCTGCCCTGTGTCCTACTGAAAAGGATTTTGACAGTGAGTGATCTTACATAATTCTCCCATGGTATTATGGTTCATGAGTCTATAAATTTATCACTCACTAAAATTTAGTACAACCTCCTCTGTATTTTGAGTCTTTGCATAATGCAAGTATTCTATTTTCAAGTGGCCCTCCCTCCAATTATTTCATCATTACTTCCCTAAGCGCTATTGACAGGTTTTTCTTGGGATTCACATTGGCCAAGTCTATGCCCATCAGGCCATCTACGGCACTATTGATATTACCAGTCCACATCTGGCAACTTCCAGACCGAGGAGTGATACTTTTCAAGCTATAGAGAGCAAAAACTGTTTGTCATCTATGTTTGGTGCATACATATTGATTAAACATACTTTGCATAGGCTATAATATATCTATTTTCAGGTCTTTTACTATTTTCTTTGATGGAAGGGTATCTCAGGGGCTATCCATATTGTTACACCCCTGCCATACGACGAGAAAGTTGTTTATAAGATTCTCCACTTTGTTTTTACATCGTCTGTGTCCTATTTCCAACGATGGGTCTCTTGAAGGGATGTTATCCCTATCTGATAGTGTCTTGGCCATGAGAGGATTCCATACCTTTTGGAATATGTATTTAGCCCTTGTTCATTCAAAGTATCAAGTTGGTGTGTTGACTCTCAAAGCTAAATTTTGTTCCCTCGAACATGGTGGTTGTCGCACTGGAAGTGTGTTCTTCTCCATGTACATAATTTATTCATTGCTATACCATATTTTTTTACTGCTGTATTATAGATCTTCCAGCATTTAACTTTAAAACCAACACCCTCCCTCGGGCAGCCACAATTCAGTAAACTAATGATGACCATCCAGTCATTGTTTAAGTATGCCACTTGGTTATAGAGCTACCAGACACCCTCCCTTACCTCTAGTGAAACTATTTAATGCTCCTTTGGACACAACAAATAGTGGTGCAGGGTAAGCATATACAGGCCTTAACTCTAGATCTCTATTATGAATCATCTATAAGTACTGTAACACAATTCTGGCCCACATGTCCCTCTAGCAGAAGGTCATATCACCCACGTGCTCAGTAATAGCTACCATGCCACTGTAGTCTCCCCTTGTTACACTTGCCTATTGGTGTATCATACAAATAGTTTCTGATGAGTACCCTCAGTAGCACCTCCTATTTAAATATTTATCATATAGAATCTTTACTGTTTTGTTGCAATTTCCATACTCACCAGATTCAGAATTTTCAGTCCATTCTCTTGTTCTGGTGAACAGTTGGGGGCATAGTTATACTCTGTTTGCGCTGAATGTGCGTCAAAGATTTTGACACACAATCGGCGCAAACCATGCACCATATTTAAACTTTGGCGCCCGAGCCCGCGAACGCCAAAATCCCACTGTGTGCGTCATTTTCTGGATGCTGGAAACCACCTTGCGTTAATGACATGCAAGGTAGGCGTTCCTGTCCAAAAAATGACTTAAACACCTGTGCGCCTTATTTATGCTACCACGCAAAAATGACCCACCGCTGCGAGGTGGACTCGGAAAATGACGCACAACACGATTTGCGTAAAAAAATAACGCTTGGGTCAGGGCAGGCATTAAAATGGGACAAACACACCTGTATTTAATGAAAACACACAGAAGCAACAGCAGAGCTCAAAAAGGAAGACATGGATGTGCTTTTCATCCAGCATGCACCCAGACGCAGAGCACAGGACCAACAACAGCAGCTTCCACAACACCAGCAGGGACCCCAAAGGCAACGCAGAAGGCAGAAGAGGATATTCCGCACCAGGACAACCCTTATGGGACTCCGCCAACAAGACATCCTTCAGAGGTACAGGCTTAACTGGCAAGCCATTCAGCAGCTGCTGCTCACCATTGAGCCACAGTTGGCACCCAGCTTGCAGACACCCCGCACCATTCCACCAGAAACCAAGCTGCTAGCTGTACTCCACATGTTGGCAAGTGGCTCCTTTCAAACCACTGGAGCCCTGGTTGCTGGGATCTCACAGCAATCATTCTCCGCCTTCCTACCCAAGGTACTGGATGCCATCATCTCACTCACACCCCGCCACATCAGCTTCGCCAACACACAGCAGAAGCAGCAGGAGACAAAACAGGGGTTTTACCAAATTAATGGCTTCCCACATGTCCTTGGTGCCATTGACTGCACACATGTACGCATTGTGCCACCTGCTGCAACCAAACATCTATACCGCAACAGGAAGCACACACACTCCATCAATGTGCAGGCCATTGTCGATCACCAGGGATTAATCATCAATAGTGTGGCAAAGTATCCTGAGAGTGTACATGATTCATTCATCTTCTGTCACTGCACCATCAATCAACACTTCCAGGATGAACGATATGGAAATGGACTACTTGTTGGTAAGTACAGAAACCTTCTTACATACACACTGCACAGCAACCCTCTAGGACACATAACACATACACCACGACATCGACACGTTGACAGGAACACACTGAGGTTGTTTGATATCTTCACCCAATGGGCGACACACCTAGGGACAAATGACCGTTCCAAATGACAACTGATGCCACTCCACAGACACAAGGGCAAAATGTAAAACAACACAATGACAAACACATGGCCCTAACTGGCAGTACATCTGGGAAGATTAAACTTTCAATATCACATCAATAACACTCAATCCAACGCCCTTCAAACCATTTCGTACTGTGTAAGGAGTGTGTAATGTTTTTTGCTGCAGGTCAAACACCATGACACACATAGCATGATGATGACTACAATGAAGGTCACGTCATTGAGGCTGTACCAATATCTCACATCACTCCTGCTCTCACATTGCCCACTAACCAGGAAGCAAGTGGACTGTGCGAACAACACATATTGATGGGACAACATTGAAAGTGCACATTTTACACATATGCATTGCGACAAATTAACACACACACAACAGATGTACTGCCATACGGACCTTCTGAAACTCTAAGGCCCATATTTATACTTTTTGACGCTAAACTGCGCTAACGCAGTTTAGCGTCAAAAAGTTTTGCGCCGTCTAACGCCATTCTGAAGCGCCATGCGGGCGCCGTATTTATGGAATGGCGTTAGACGGCGCAATCAGACCGGCGCTGCCTGGTTTGCGTGGGAAAAAACCACGTAGACCAGACAGCGCCGGCGTAGGGGGAAAATGGCGCATGGGCGTCTTAAAATGGGGCAAGTCAGGTTACGTCGAAAAAATCGTCTTAACCCGACTTGCGCCATTTTTTAACGACGCCCATCCCCCATCAACATGACTCCTATCATTGTAAAGATAGGAGTCATGCCCCCTTGCCCAATGGCCATGCCCAGGGGACTTCTGTCCCCTGGGCATGGTCATTGGGCATAGTGGCATGTAGGGGGGCACAAATCAGGCCCCCCTATGCCACAAAATATTATTAAAAAAAAAAAAAAAAAAACTTACCTGAACTTACCTGAATGTCCCTGGGGTGGGTCCCTCCAGCCTTGGGTGTCCTCCTGGGGTGGGCAAGGGTGGCAGGGGGGGTCCCTGGGGGCAGGGGAGGGCACTCTGGGCTCATTTTGAGCCCACTTGTCCCTTAACGCCATGCCTGACCCAGGCGTTAAAAAGCGGCGCAAATGCGCCGTTTTTAGCCACGCCCACTCCCGGGCGTCACTTTTGCCCGGGAGTATAAATACCACGTAAAGGCCTGGGAGTCATTTTTTAGACGGGAACGCCTCCCTTGCATATCATTAACGCAAGGAAGGGGTTCACGCTAAAAAATGACGCACATTCCGGGAACTTTGGCGCTATTCGCCTCTAACGCCATAGTATAAATATGGCGTTAGTTGGCGTTAGTTTAGCGTCGAATTTGCGTCGAAAAAAACGACGCAAATTCGGCGCAAACGGAGTATAAATACGGCCCTAAATGACAACCTCACAACCAAGTTAGCCATCGGAACCTGAACATGTTCAGTAGAATAGGAACACGTAACAACCTGAGTTGACTTGGCAAGGGCAGAGAAATAGGTCTGCAGTGAACTTGTCACACATGTGAAATTAGTGCATGTTCAATTGTTAACACGTCAGTGCTCACAAAGTAAGGAGATGTTTTGCACATTGTCACCTTGCAAAATCTAATGGTCTCACTGATGCTTAAATTAATCTATTGCATATGTCAAATTGTATGTGATGTCTAGGGTACATAGATGCAACCGTGTTACCACCACCGTCTAATTGATTCTGTATATGGAAGTATCATCTCACCCCCAGTTAAGACACAGGGACACCTAGTTCACAAGTCACAATGCAAGGAAGTACACACTGTACTGCAACTCTCCAAAAATACTGCTGACATCCGGTCAGTAGCCAAACACCCGTTCAGATAAGGAAACAACCCAATGCTGATGGTCCATCCCAGAAGCCTATGAATCCACACAATAACACAAATACCAATGAGTCACAGACAACACAAGAGAACAACTGCCATGCAAAGTGATATTTATGGTGCAAGCTACATCAACATGTTCTCACTCATTTTCTCTTTCAGCTGATCAGGGGTATGGGATCCAGCCTAGAATTATGACCCCATTTGCCAACCCAAGCACTGCAGCAGAGCGTGCCTATAATGAGGCACATAGGAGGACACGCACCATAGTCGAGAGGACCTTTGGCATCCTGAAGTCAAGATTCAGGTGCCTCAACATCACCGGAGGCAGCCTCCTATACTCACCTGAAGTGGTATGCAAAATAATTTTGACCTGTGCCATCCTGCACAACATATGTGTAAGAAGGAACATTCCCCTATATGAACCCGACCCACAAATGCCTGAAGAGGAGGGTGCTGGCCATCAACATGAGGGGGACCATCCAAACACAGCTGCAGGATTGCGTCGGAGACAACATATTGTCCAAAATTTCTTTTAACCCTACACACCCATCACCACTATCTTACCATATGTAAATAAACACCCAGACTAATCACCATATCATGGTCTGGATAATCATTTTTGCATAACATTATCTCTAACTATCAGAATCTGAGTGTAGACTCATGGAGCATTGCTGAAATACCGATTAGGACACAGAACACTGCTAGACTAGTTAGATGCATATGAATGTACAGCCACATTCACTCACACTGTGAATTACATATATCCTGTACATGTCACATTTCAAGGGCAATAGCAGTGGACCACACCTATTTCACACATGCATGTTGGCAATATGGTTCATTGCAGCATATGGCACACAACAAAGACACCATCAGTCAATAATGGAAAAAAATGCCTCATACATGAGGCAGTGGATGTGCTATTGCATTAGTAACAGGAATGTATGACCAGACCCTTGACAGCAGTAACCTTTACATCACCTATCTTTGCAAGGACTATGTGTGACTAGATTTCCATATAAGCAGCAAAGTCATAGCACAAGTGAAGTGCCCCAGGTATGACTAGCATTGCTCACATGACATCCCCTGCACATGGCAGGCCATGTCCTAAGTCCTGACACACACATGTTCCCAGTCTCATCCCACCCTTTGTCAGAGGTTCTTGGAATGGTAATATATGTCCCCAGATAATTCCTCCTCTACACACTCCCAGACTCACAATATAAATCCAGTGTGCTACCCTCTTTAGTATGGTATGCCATAGTCATTGTACTTCTGTCTGCATAGACGTCAGGTTAAATAATACACTGGCTTGTAGTCTCTAAGCCCTGTTATCACCTGTACATTGCTTCCCATGTGAAAGGCACTGTTGGCCATTTGAACTTGAATCTCACCTACAGGACTTGTGAGAGACTGATGCTGCACACACCTGTGAGCACCTCCATGGACACCAGCCATTTGAACATGCACTGCCCTTGCAGCTGCTTGGAACAGCATAGAAGCTGAGATTTCATCCATAACACTGTTATGCTTTCCAGTATAAATCAGCTCTGTAACCCAGCCCCTGGGTTAATGTATTACTTTCCAACACACAGTACAAACACACTTTTCCATTTCCACTGTCTTGTTCCTCCTTTGACCACTCTCAGTCTGACCACTGTGTATTTACCTTGTGAAATGTTTGGAACCTGATTGACCCTGCATCCTGAGAGCCTGACTGGCTCCTTTCTTAGCGTTACCCTAAAGGTTCCTTGGGCCTACATTTGTATCATAGTTGCTTTCCCAACCCTCATAATCCTCCTGGGGTATTGTGTCAGGTGGGTCTACAATGCATACTCAAATACATTGTATCGCATAATCAGTTCATTTATTGCACCATGGGTGGAAACTTGTTTCCAAATAGCCGAATCATGGCCGCTCCCTTGTCTGGGTCCCATGTATGCATGAGTGATAAATTGTGACAGTGTACCGTGGTTGTATGCATGGATTGGGTATGGTGCCTCCAGCACAACAAACAACGTCAGATATTGGCATGAAATGTCTACACATGTTAGGACCCTGACAGTCCACATGCTGATTCACATTGCTCCCAACATATTGATGGGGCTTGTGTGGTGAATAACTGTCAGAGTAATCAGCACAGAGGCACTGATGTTCCCAGATGCTGTGGGAATTTTAAAGGCCAACCTGTGTACAAATGTTTTCAGGAAACCTGCTGGTATAAGATTTCAGAGACATTAACTTTGTCAGCAAACCAAGGTTGCCCTGTTGACAGTCTCATAACACGTCTGCAGTGACAGGGTTGGACCATCCCCATGTGTGTTCTCAAATCCCCATTGGCTTTCCTTCTATTGATCTGGGAAGGATACTTTGTAAATACAGGAAATAGCTCCACAGACTCATGGCTAGACCCACACGTAACTGTGACAACATAGAGCCCAATAATTGTACAGGCTAAACATTGGCCCACACATGAACCAGACACCTCTGTGCATTTTACCACTGGAAATATGTGAACATGTGCTGCTTGGTCTGCTGGTCCTCCACTGCCACAGGAGAGACATGGCTCATGTATATGACTCCAACTGTGGCGTAACATTACAATGGTGTATTATATAAGTGACTACATGTCACAAACACGGTACCCACATTGTATGATACCATGCCTGACTCATGGTGGGTTAACAAACAAGTGCCTAGGAAGTAGTATCCAACATTCCAGGACATGTGATGGCTAAGTTTTGGAACATTGACATGATCAACCGTCTGCTATCTATCCAGTGCATGCTTTGGTGGTGTTTATGTTCCAAAAAAGCTAGGAAGTGCACACAGCAGTTCTTGCTATGTGTATGACAAACTCATGTCCTCTCTCATTTCCACACTGACTTGCATCTGAGGGTTGGACACATTGACTCCACATGCATACCAGCAGATTAGCAAACATGCATCTTGTGAAGTTCACACAGTGGGTCAACAACAATAGTAGTAGCCAATTCACACACATTGACCATAGGCTTTGAGTTATTGTAGTGAGTTGCGTCGCCTTGCTTTCCTCTATTGACGCAAAACATGCCCAAACTGGGTAATAAATAATTGTATCCCACACGTTTAGCCATGTATTGTGTCAGTGATGCGTGAAAATCTGGTACACCAAGTAGAGGATCATGGTCCGCAGTAGTATGATCTGTCACATGTGCCCATACACCGTAATGCCCAGTGTGGGTGCAATCAGCCTATCTCTGTATTTTCACAACTGTCATGTCCCATTCAAAAGGAGAAATGAACCAAACCCTGTTAATGATAGAAATTTTGATACATATGCGTAAAAAAAGACGCACATGCATCTAAAAATGATGCATATGCGTCGAAATATGACGCACAATGCCCTGAAACATCCATTGGCCCTAAGCGGTAATTCCCACACTCTCCCCCCGGAAATTGGTTAAGTATAACACATATTTAACAATATGGATGCAGGGTTATTTCCTATCTTGTGCGTAAATAAAAAATGACGCACAGACTGTAGGCAGCATTATATTTTTACGCATAACAATAAAAACGCACTGCATTTGATGCAGGAAGTGATGTAATAGGATATCCTGTCTACAGAATCGGTGTACTTTCACTTTCACTATGCAGTCTGTGATATTTCCTGACTGTGTGGCTGTGTATAGACCTGTCTCTTTCTGCATTTTGTGATTTTGTCTCCAGTGTGGTCTTCAATTGTCTTTTTGTGTATAATAACTGTCTGTGGTATCCTGTCTGAGAGTTTTTGTGGTCAGTTGTGTTGTCAACATTTGTCTTTGTTGTGTTGGGAGTCTATTGTGGGCAGTGGTAGTTTGGGTATAGTTGGGCTGTGTTTGTAGTTTTTTTTAATTTTCCTGTCCTACTTTCTCCCTATTCTCCTTTATCCCCTCTTTATTTTTGGTACAATAATGTTGGGCAGGCATCGTCTTGGCAGGATGGGAGAGGAGGAGCTGGGTGGGTTTATTTGGCTGGTGTGCCACTTCTTACCCCTGATGATAGAGGCAGGTGGTTGTGTGATCCAAGGCTATCACACAGAGGCAAGGAGGCTCCGGTAGGCAAAGGTGTTGTACAATCTGCAGAAAATATACAACACCCTGCAAAATGACCATCAGCTGAAGCACCGCTGGGCTGACCTTGTTGCCAGGGAGCAAGATCTGCTGGACCACCTGGGGATTGTAATTGGTGGCCCTGTTGGTGAGTACAAATCAGAGTAATGTGCACGTTTAAATGCTCTGTAGTGACAGAAGCTGGATTGGTCATATTCTGCCGGCAATGTTTTTTTGAACATGTGGAATACTAGTGAAACATACAGGGACATATTTCTACTTTGTTAGCACCGCAATTGCGACCTGTTTTGAAGCAAGAGCGGCGCTAACTTACAAAATACATTTGTATTTTGGAAGTTTGCGCCGCAGTTGTGTCAAACAGCAACACAAATGCGGTTCAAATTAGGTATAGATATGAGCCACAGTTGCCTGTGAGGTATACAGCTTTCCTACACATTACCGTCATTTGTTGATGCAACAGATAGACTAACTTTCTAAACACAACAAGAGCCTGAAAATTAGTGCTGGCTTCATGTCAATTGATGATGGCAATGTGGCTCAAACATATGTTTCAGGTGTGGTCGTGAGTGTATCAGGAAACATATATTGGAAATCCAGATTTGTTTAGTAAATATTGTGTCCCTCAATTGTTTTCGGATGCATGTCGGGACTGGATTCTGACACATATGTAACAAGTAATAGCTTACCTCAGGTAACATCTTAGACTGATATTTTGAGTTTGTAGTGCCACTTTTTAATTAGGGATGGCTGGCAAAAGGCATGCACACAGGTTCATATCTCTATGGTTGGTGCAACTCACCATAGCTGTGGCACATAAAATTAAGAAAATTATACAAAGTGAGGGCTGACAACTGTCCCCGGCCCTCTGTACATTGTATATGTGTGTCTAAAATTGGTCTTAGTCACAATGTCTGGGTGACTGGTATTGCAGTCCTCACGGAAAGTGGCTTTGGATGTCTCTCATGGATACACATGATGAGAGGAATACACTCCATGATTTTGTCTGCTCACCAATGAAGGAGCATGTTTGCCACCACATGATAGTTAGGGCCACTGCATGTGTGCGGATATGTGTGTATCACTCACTGGAGTCCCCGGGTCTGTACATGTTTGCAGTGGTATGTAGGATGCAGTATCATCATGTCTGAGAGGCTTTAATTTCTGAGTTAATATTACACATAGTATTTGTATTTTGCAGTGTTGTACAGTGCACAGACATTGAGCACATTTCTCCCTTCCATGCCTTACAGGTGGACCTGCACCCTACACTATTGGAGAGGTGGCTCGATTTGCAGACCCAGACATCTCCAGTAAGTGTTGATATTTCTGTTCTGTGTTGTGTTTGCTGATGATGTGTGATTGACTCCTGTGTGTTGGACACATAGCAAGGTGTGAAGCGCTGGTCAATCATCTGTTTTGTTCCTTGAGTGGAGTATCATTATATCACCATCTTTGAGTTGGGCAATCCTTATCCTATTGGCATATTTTGGGATCCTAGGTCAGTCCTGTAGGCACGGCAATGTGAATAGGGATGAGTTATGTGGATAAAACCTGAAATCAGAAAATGTAGCAGTGTACCATATTAGTTAAATAGTCAGCAAGTCAGACCCTGATTTTCACATAATAGAGATGCCAAAGTCCTACCCACAGACTTCAGCTTCCATAATCACTAATGAACATGTTGGACTGTCTGTTTAACTTCCTAGCAGCATGTAGCTCCACATGTTGTGCTACAAGTATGAGGCACTTGAGTACAATGGCCTAGGTGTGCATGCAGCTCATGGCCAGAAGTGTGCTTGCATCTATCTGTTTGTTCTAAGTCATGGCTTACTGTTAGGGAATGATGTAGACAATGGTCTGCATTTCCAAAGATAAGTGTTGATGGGATTGCCCAAGGTTTGCTTGTATCCTATTTGGATTTCCTCCTTACCTGTGGTGTGTCGGCCAAACCCATGTACAGCTTTCCAAAGCTTCCTGGGTGTCCTTGTTGTTAGAAATGATTAGTTGCATGTCCACCCCCCGCCCCCAGACACAGGCGTAGGGTTGTGAATAGTGTACCTAGGACTGATGATCCAAGTTTGGTACACAGACATGTAAATCAGTAAATCACTTGTCCAAACCTAGGATACCCACTTATGATTGGCATATGCATTCTATACTGGCAAGTCCATTTAAAACTCGCAGATCTTGTGGCCCTAGATTACCATCCACAACATAGAAATTTGTTGGCCTGTCAGTGGTGGAGGACATGCAGCATGATTTGTAGCTGACAACTGGCAGAACTATGATGCCAAAGTCATTCCAGTTGTTACCCATCTTGTAGGGTTTGGATGTGCTATTTGATGATAGGACATTTGTAGGCTGGCTTGCCATGTACTTACTCAGGGACTATCAGTGATCTGTATAATGATATGGGCTGTTCTAGGTACATTAGATGTATTTTCTGATTTACCTTTTGAGCCATTTCACAAAATGCAGTACATAATGTTTGGTTTTCTATTTGTCTTAACAGCAGCCAATATGACTCCCATCCAGCTTAGAGAGTTTCAACGCAGGGCAATGCGTCAACGCCACATTCTGGATGTGGAGTCTGGGTACTGCAACATGGCAAGACGATATCGCTATGAGAGAGCCTCCGGAGTGTGGAGGGCATTTGCACACGGGGGCCCTTCCGTGTCCACCAGAGCCACCAGCACCACCACTACCACCCAGGTGGCCCCAACAGCAGTTGGGACCTTTGCTGGATTATCTAGAGCAACAGCTCCAGGACCAGTCACAGCACCACCTGCACCTCAGCCTACGGACATGGCACCGACAAGGGCCCATACTTCATCAACTTATACCAAGACTACCCCTGCTGCAGCCATAGACCCTACAGCTTTTGCCCAGATGCAAAGGAACTTGGAACATGTCCTATGGAAAATGACCAGACTGCAGCAGGAAGTGGCACAAGTCAACCGGAGGGTGCGTGCCATTAAAAAGACCCTGAGGAGGGCCAACTTGTAGGCTTCGACTCCAACATGATTCCCTCCCCTCCCTCCTCTCTCCTGGTTCTTTAACTTAGTGGGTTTAGGGGGCTTAGGGGGTCATTCCGACCCTGGCGGTAAAATCCGCCAGGGCCGGGGACCGCGGATGCACCGCCAACAGGCTGGCGGTGCATCCCTGGGCATTCTAACCGCGGCGGTACAGCCACGGTCAGAAACAGGAAACCGGCGGTGTACCGCCGGTTTCCCGCTGCCCTGGGGAATCCTCCACGGCGGCGCAGCTTGCTGCGCCGCCATGGGGATTCCGACCCCCTTCCCGCCATCCTGTTCCTGGCGGTTTTGGCCACCAGGAACAGGATGGCGGTAAGGGGTGTCGTGGGGCCCCTGGGGGCCCCTGCAGTGCCCATGCCAATGGCATGGGCACTGCAGGGACCCCCTAACAGGGCCCCACAAAGATTTTCAGTGTCTGCTTTGCAGACACTGAAAATCGCGACAGGTGCCATTGCACCCGTCGCACCCTTTCCACTCCGCCGGCTCCATTCGGAGCCGGCATCCTCGTGGAAAGGGGTTTCCCGCTGGGCGGGCGGGCGGCCTTCTGGCGGTCGCCCGCCCGCCCAGCGGGAAACTCAGAATAACCGCGGCGGTCTTCTGACCGCGCAGCGGTATTCTGGCGGCTCCCGCCGGCCCTGCGGTTACCGCAGCCGGCGGGAGTCAGAATGACCCCCTTAGTGTTAGGTTAGTATAGGCTGTTAGTTTAGTTAGTGGTAGTGGATGGGGGTGGGGGTTTCATACTTTTTTCAACTGGTTTTTATTATGTGTGTTGGGGCAATGTTGGGGTTTTGGTGTTTTAAAAAATGAAGAAAAAAAATAAAATATATATATATATATATATATATCTTTGTTTAGTATAAGATAGTATGTGTTTAGGTTAGTATCTGTTGTCCTCCATGTGTCCCGTCTCATAAGGGAGGTGGGAGGTTGATGTTTAGATCGTTTCGTTAAATGTGATAAGTAAGTTTAGCTTAGGTTAGTTAGGGACAGTTGTGGGTAATGTGTAGTTAGAGTAGAATAGGTTAGGTTAGGTGTTTCCCCTGGTTTTAGCTTCTGTTTTTACAGTTTAATAAATATCTAGGTAACCCTTTACAGTATGTGTCACATGCTTGTAGATCAGGGCCTTGCCATGAGTGAACAATGTCTCTTTGGTATTTACTTTTGTGTCCCATGCTGCAACCATATCCCAACTGAGCTGTTACATTGGCACTACCCCAAAGCTACTTATCTAAGATTCGGCCATCCATTGCAACCACCACTCACGGTTACTATGGATCCCAAAGTGTGGTTATTTAGTGCTGTATGTTTTCAAGGTCGCATACTTTGCTACCACATTTGGTATTGGGGACACTGCGTAAAGTCTGCCTGCAGCCTGATGTCCCAGCAAATCCTTATAAGGTGAGTGGTAGTATGCTCTCATGTAGTATGGTATACATAACTCACACCTATCATTTGTTACAATGTTCAGCACAGTTACTTATTAGTATGGTAACTCATACATATCCCTTCATGCTGTTTGGTGTGTGTTAGGTAAAATTTGGCTAATATGTCACATACGTAAGTTTTGACTTTCAGTTACAATCGAAGGGACATTTTTCTGGCTTAGACATCCCTTGAGTAGGCGTTAATCTGTACAACACAGCTTTTTAGTGCATACTTTGTATTTTTCTATGAAATAACCCTCAGGGAGGGCAGATGATGGTACAATCCAGGCCACTGTGCATAGTTATCAGCCAAGAATCGTTCAGGTCAGGTGTCTAGACAATCAATGCTCATTGACCTCAGGTTAACATCACTGATGGCCATCACGGTTGATGTGTCACATTACACAGTGACAAATTTGTTGTGTAAGTGCTATTTATTTAAAAGTGCTGTAGTGCTATATGTACATTGTCCATGATTGTGAGTCCATTAGTGTGACATCTTTCATTGTGATGCTACATAAGTGCAAAAGGACATGTCATTGGACATGCTGGGGTGAAGTGTCAGACAGTGCAGAGGGACAGGATTTGCCAATCAGTTAGTGAGAAACATTCACAGGGCAGGCTGACAAGATAAACAGTGGGTTGAAGAACAGTGCTTGAGTACAGTTGTTGCAAGACAGGCATGTTACAAAGCACAGGACCTTGGGAATAGGTGGCCATGTGGCAGGGACTAGTGCTACTGGGTACTCTTTTGGGTGAAGGTGATCTGCTCCACATCTTCATCTTCTGATGTGTGTGTTGTCTCCTCTGCCCTTGGTGGTGGTGGTTGTGAAGGGGCAACACACACCTCAGTGTTTGAAGATGTGGAGTCAGACATCCCGGTAGCTGCTAACTGTGGGGTTCTTAAGGGCAGTACTGCAGCAAGGAGGAGCTGCTGGTTCTTAAGAATAGCAGCCACATCACGGTGGTAGGCAGCCAGGTCGGCCCTGAGGGGTTCAATATTGCATTCGTGCAGGCGTTGACAGGATTGTTGTTGTAGGTGTTGGGTCAACTCTATTACAGCTGTGCTGATTTCCTTCAACCTTTTTTCAACTTCCTGCATGATTGTTGTTCGCCCTTGCATAGCTGCTGCCTGTTCTTCAGTTGACATTATGCACGAACGCACACCCTCTAGGCTGGCTGCCATAGTTTGCACCCCACCCGCACCTCCTTGGCCAGCTCCCGCTGTACTCAAACTACAGTTCGCTCAAAGCTGGTGCCAGGGTCATCAGAGACCACAGCTGGGTTAGAGCTGGCAGGTCGTACAATTGGGGTGGTGGGTGGGTCCTCTGTGATGGCTGCTGTATCTGTGCTCCTCCTTGTGACTGAAGGTGGGCTCTGGAGGGTTTCAAGGACATCTTGGAGGTTCTGGTGGCTGATGTTTGTCAGCTCGTCATCCATGTCATCAGGGAAGTCCATGACAGGCATATCTGCAGGAGAGCCATCATCCTCTGCAGTGAGATACAGTACAATAAGTGTGCCTGTGTGGTGGGCTTTGTAATATGACATGCCTGCCTTCCAATTACTTTAACATTGTGTTCTTGGTTCCTGTTTATTGTTCCTGTCTTTCATATTAGCATTCTCCCAGGCCTATGCCCCACCTGCATGTCACATGTAGTGTGGTCAGTTTGGGGAATAGTCTGCATCACATCCTCTAGGTGTTGGTTCTGGCCAGATTGTGAATTGAAACCTTCTTGTTCTACGCAACCCTCTGTCTACTTCCATTCTCATGGTGAGGCCTTTCACTGGCTGTGGGTGTTCTGATGGCACTTGCACCACACTTAACACTCTGGAACTGACCCAGTCTCAGATATTTCACATCCACCTATATGTTGCTGAGACCTAGCATATACTATGTATTGCATTGGCATGGCACGATACGAGTGTCAGCATTGGTAGTGTGTACTGCTGATGTTGGGAAATGTGTGCTACATTGGATTTCACTAATGGTTCTAGCAGTGCTCCATTTCCTCCTCTGACTGTGCGGGTGTATTTCACTAGTCAGTTACATATGTCCTCCTCCTCAATGCTGTTGGCTGAGCAGTATGACATTTGGGATGTTGCATGGTGTAATTGAAGCTATTGTGACCCTGGCATAGGGTAGACCCTGACATAGGCAGCATGGGTATGACAGTAGTGCTGTGTACCTCATAATGTTTATGACAAAGGCTGATGTTTGTAGCAACTCTGGACAATCACATTTGACAGGATTGGAACATTTGTATTGATTTCAGGGGATTGATTACGTTGTCATCCTGAACCCTCTAATTTGGGTGTGTTTGATCCACGGGGACGTTACTGCCATTAGCTACTTGACATGCACACACAGCAGAGGTGATAGTGGCAACTGTTGTCAATGTTACATTCCACTTGCAGGTATGGCCTGAGATTGTTAATTGGGCCCTAGTTCATGTAGGGAGAATACTGGCAGACGTGTGACAGCAGGCCAGTTTAACGTTGTACCCTACCCTCCTGGCCTGGCTTTACCTTTCCATCATCCTTGGCATGGCAGCATACCCTCATGCAAAGGTTGTTGGTGTAGTATAGTACTTTGCCCCAGGTTTCCTCTGAACAGCCCATGCCCCCGTGCCGTGCCCCTTTACCCATGCCACTCCCTGAATATCATGACTTACATGCATTGTGTAGTACGTAGGTCCCCCCCTTTTTACAGTTAACATTTGTGCATTTTAATTCCCCATGTGACTTACCATGCATGTGTGTTGTCTCCTGGTAGTCTGCGCTGTCCTGTCCTTGAATCCCTGTAACGATCTCCTCAGGGATGCCAGCTGCCACCATCTCCTCCATGTGGTACAGGGCCTCCTGCAGTGCTGGACCCCCACCTCCAGTCTGCAGTGCTGCCTTCCTGTTCCTGGCCATCTTTTCCTTGGTCCTGCGCATGCAGTCATGCCAGCGTTTCTTGCACTCGATGACTGTTCTCCTAACTTCTGCCACATTGTTGATCTTGTCAACAATTTGTTGCCATATTGCCTCTCTCCTACAAATTGGCAACTTTGATGTGACAAAGAGTTGGTGCTGGTGTTCCGTCACCTCTTTCACCAGAATTTCCTGCTCCTCTGCACTGAAGCCACACTTTCTTTTCTTCTTCTCCCTGTCCGGGGTCTTGTGTGGGTCCTCCTGGCTGGTTCCTGGTCTGTTGTCATCTTCCAGGGGTCTGTGCAAGCATCTGGGATCCATTTTGGCTCTCCTATGCACATTGTGCTGTGTTTGTGGCGCTTTTTGACGCAATTGCTAAACCCAGCCTTCCAACACACCATCTACAAACGCCCTTCCCCTATCTTCACCAATTACACACAAACATATAATCTTCACATTCCACCACACATATTACCTCTTCCAGTCATCACAACTAACACAAACTCCCCTGACACACATCCATCCCCTCTTACACACCTCATACATTCATCTCCGAAACACATCAACACCCCTTGTAATACTCTAATTCCATTCACCAGCACTAACTCACATACAAATCCTTCACCGACAACCACTACATCAATATCCCCTCTCACTATTCCAGAAAAACAATACAGACAAAACACATCAGCACATCAAATCAACACAAACTTTCATTATACTTATCGTCACACCCACTCCCACCTCATGACTACACAAAGAATACAAATCTCGTCCAATCTTTACCCCTACATTCTCACTCTTCACAAGCATCTACCATAAGCACCCCAACACAGCAACATTCATTCACCTGCTTCTCATCCATTGCACAATTTAGAGCCTTCCATCATGATCCACATGCTCCTCCATCACCCCTAACCCATACTCCTTCCACACTAAACAGACACAAACAAAAAAAAACAACATGCCACTCAACAACTTTGCATCCCCTTGTCTATTACATAATAATGCTATCCTACAAAAAACAGTACACTCTTCATGTCTCTCTCAGCCACCATGTCCAATACCCCCACACACAGACCCAACAAAATACCTCCTAAACCTGCTGGAAGAGGAACACTATATGGAAAAACAAGACTACTGTGACACTCACACAGTTATCACAATTAACAACACACCTGCTACAAGCTCAAAATATACTGCTCACCTTCTCTTAAACAAAACAACACCGCCACTAACAAACTTTTTCTAAACTGCCAGCTCATAAATGCTCGGTCACACTCAAAGACACACAACCTGACTTACTATTCATAACAGAATCATCTAGGTTGGGAGAAGACATGGCCCCAGTGTTGCATGAAGCCCTTCCTCCAGACTATCAAACCATCACACAAAACCGTATAGGCAAGAGAGGAGGTGGACTAGCTATTATATTCAAACAGGCAATAAATCTCAGTAAAACTGACATTTCCATACAAAGTTGTGAAGCCATCCTCACCAGATGCCACTCTACTCCAACTTCCTCCTGTAACTTTTTCCTTCTTTACAGACCTCCACCTAACAACTCAACATTCCCAGACGCTTTTCTAGATACAGTATCAAACCTTATTACATTATACTCAAGCCTATGCATTCTTGGGGACCTAAACATTTGGTTTGACAAACCCAATATGCCCCATCCAAAAGCTATCACCACTGGCCTAGTCACATTGAACCTACATCAGATTGTACACAATCCCACACACATCGCCAGACCCATCTTAGATGTCATTTTTGCTAAGCCTGAACTAGTTACCGTTAATAGCATCATGCCAATTAGGTGGTCAGACCACCATTTGATAACTTTCCGACATAAGATACCACAAATCAACACACCCCACAACTACTTACATACATGCACCTATTGACCTTGGAGCAAACTCAATTTTGATGACTTAGAAACACTATTAACAGCCAACACAGATCTTGATACGATTAATTTTGTCCCAAAACTTTGAGTGGCTACAGGAAGCTTTTGATATCCTAATACCATTCAGAAAAACTAAACAGGACAAAAGAAGACCAACACCTTGGAGAAACACAGAACTTAAAAAGATAAAGCAACAAATCAGAAAGTTGCAGCAGACCTGGCTCAAAACAAACAACAGTCAAGACAAACTGCAGATACACAAACTTAACAGAATATACAAATCATCAATCAAAAAAGCTAAAAGAAATACTACTCAGACAGAATTCAAAATGCTAAATCTGCAACCAAATTATTTTATAAAATTCTCAATGAATTTCGAAAACCTACATGCATGGAAGGAAGGCATCCCACTACTCAAGATTCACAAACAAACTAGCAACTCATTACACAGCCAACGCAGACACATTGGACTCCAATTTAAAACAGAAGAAAACCATCAGCACCAACCCCTTTTCTAAAATACTCTCTAAGAATAAACCAACCCCGCCTCTACAGTCCTTCAAACAAATATCACAAGGTGAATTTATGGATTTGGTCAAAGCAAACAGACCTTCCAGTTGCCCTTCTGACCCTTGCCCACCACACATCTTCGAGAACATTCTTTTATCTACTTCTGGTGCCACACCTGTAAGATGAATCATCAACAACTCTTTAACTACAGGAACTTTTCCTGTAGACCTGAAAAAGGCATACCTACGACCGTTACTAAAGAAAACAAACCGAGGCCCGCAAGACCCCAACAACTACAGACCAATCACAAATGGACCTTTCCTGGGCAAACTGATAAAAAGAGCAGCATTCACCCACATGTCACAATTCATTGAAGGCAATTCTACACTTTCAGACTACCAAACTGGAATCCGCCCCGGAAGAGGCACTGAATCGGCACTCATGGCAATCTGGGATGACCTTAAAAACACAGTCGACCACAATGGAGTTGCTGCACTACTTCTCTTGGACCTCTCAGCTGCCTTTGATACGGTTAACCATGACACCTTATTTCTAAGACTCCATGAAGCCGGCATACAAGGGACTGCTCTTGACTGGATTACATCCTACCTTCAAAAAATAACTAATATCATCTATTCTCCCCCCTTCTCATCCAAACCCTACCTCACAAAAGCAGGGGTCCCCCAAGGATCAATCATCTCACCTTTGCTTTTCAACATCTACATGATATCATTACCAGAACTTATCAATGATTTTCATCTCACATGCTACAACTATGCAGATGACACACAAATACTACTTAAATTAGAATGCCCCAAAAACATTGAAAACTCACTAATCTTCAGTTGCCTCAGAGCCGTTGATCAGTGGATGACTTGGAGCCATGTCAAACTAAGGGGCATATTTATACTCTGTTTGCGCCGGAATTGCGTCGTTTTTTTGTACGCAATTCCGACGCAAAACTAACTCCATATTTATACTTTGGCGTTAGACGCGTCTAGCGCCAAAGGCCATGGAGTTTGCGTCATTTTTTTGCGTGGACACCTCCTTTGCGTTAATGAGATGCAAGGTAGGCGTTCCCATCTAAAAAATTGACTCCGAGGCATGTGCGCCGTATTTACATTCCCGGGCAAAATTCACGCCCGGGAGTGGGCGGGTCAAAAAAAATGACGTACGGCCGCTTTTGCGCAGTTTTTTAGCACCTGGACAGGGCAGGCGTTAAGGGACCTGTGGGCTCGGAAGGAGCCCAGAGGTGCCCTCCCATGCCCCCAGGGACACCCCCTGTCACCCTTGCCCACCCCAGGAGGACACCCAAGGCTGGAGGGACCCATCCCAAGGACATTAAGGTAAGTTCCGGTAAGTACTTTAAAAAAAAAAAAATTGTGGCATAGGGGGGCCTGATTTGTGCCCCCCTACATGCCACTATGCCCAATGACCATGCCCAGGGGACAGAAGTCCCCTGGGCATGGCCATTGGGCAAGGGGGCCTGACTCCTGTCTTTGCTAAGACAGGAGTAATTTCTATGGGGGTTGGGAGTCGAAAAAAATGGCGCAAATCGGGTTGAGGCGAAAAATTTGCCTCAGCCTGACTTGCCCCATTTTTTGGCGCCCAAGCTCCATATCCCCCTACGCCGGCGCTGCCTGGTGTACGTCGTTTTTTTCCACGCACACCAGGCAGCGCCGGCGGCTAACGCCGGCTAACGTCATTGATTAAATACGGCGCACACATGGCGCTTCAGAATGGCGTTAGCCGGCGCTAATTTTTTTGACGCAAAACTGCGTTAGCGCAGTTTTGCATCAAAAAGTATAAATATGGCCCTAAATGCCTCCAAAACAGAAAAACTCATATGTGGTGACTGGAACAATCATGACTCACTGTGCGCCTGGCCTGGCGATCTCAGACCACCTCCTCAATTATCCAAGAAAGTTAAAAATCTTGGAATCACCATGGACTCCAAGTTAACAATGAATGTCCAAGTGGACAAATTAGCACGAACAAGCTTCATCACCTTAAAGACTCTACGACGCATCTTCCCCCACCTAGGATTTCCACAGAAGGTGCGGGCTACTATCTGTCAGGAATCCCCAAGGTGCCTCCTGCATTATCGGTCAGCATCCCCAGGGATTAGGGTTAAATCATATTTCTGTTCTTGGTTAAACCTTCATGTTTCTAAGTAAACTTAATGTGCTGTGTTACACAATCGTTTTTATCAATACTTGTTTTACCAATGCTTGTTTACTAATGTGAGCAGTTGTAGACATGTGCTTCTAATTGGCTTTGGTGTAGACATGTGCTTCAAATTGGGTGTGGTGACTCATCCACATGTGGAAACTCAACTGCTTTCCTGATTGGCTATAAATAGCAGAGCGAAGCATGCCTCCCTGCTTGGCTTTGTTTTGCTTCCTGATCTCAGCATCTGATTTGGCAGTCCAGCCCCGGCTGTCATCCTCGTATTCAGGACTTTTGAGGCAATTCTCTTCTTCGTTCCTGTACCAGCTGGCACCAGGCATTCCTCCAGCACTCCGGAAATGACTGCAGCTAAGTGACTAGTATTCTCCAGGGAGTTTGTTCGTTGAGCGCTGCGCTTTCCTAGAACAGCTGGTGTATTTCAGTCCTCGTATTTTGTCAAAGTGCTTATCTTGAAGAGACAAATGTATTTCTGAACATTCTACATTATTATTGTAGTTACTTGCCTAAATGTGCTTCAGGAAATCTGCTTGAGCTCACATTCTACAAAAAGTGACAGTGCAATTTTAAAAGAGCATTTACATGACTTTTCTTTCTCTAATAGCATAACTCTTGGATTTAAATTGTGTCATTCATGCCTGTGTTTCAGGTTGGAGGAATTTGCTTTTGATGGGCTTTTCACACACACAGTGAAACCAAACCAAACTGCGCCACCCTAACTGTTTAAACCCAGTGTGGACATTTGTATTTCTTGGATTGTTTTTGTTCCTTTTAGTTTAACCCTATGCATGCAGAAAAGTTATAAGTGATATAATTAATGCCCTTGTTTGTCTTTCTTGTGCATGATAAGTGCAACCACAGTTCTAATTGTGGTGTGCAACAGTGAATCTCTGTGAAGCCAGCCCTAGTGTTACAGTACTCATTGTTATGGTAGTCAGTTTGGGTTTTTGGTAACGCAGTGTAAGTAATTGTGCCAACAGTTATTATTATCCAAAGAAAAGTGCGAGAGCATCCCGGTGTTCGTCTACCACTCCCGTGCCCATATCAGAAAGAGAGATTCAGTTTCAAGGAAGTTGAGTGCACTAACTCCACTATCACTCTGTCTACAACGACCTGCCCCCGAATATACAGGGTGCCTGGCTGGACCAGCAAGACATAGCAGTGTTTTTTCTCTTTCTCTTCCACTCCCCCTTTCCTTCTGGGACACCTGTTATGGTTTCTGTGTCAACCAGGAAGTGCCGAAAGGTGTTCCAGGAGGTCGGGGGCATACCATCGCCCCTGCAGACATCCTGCTTTTCAGGTGAGTGGCTCCGTCTCAACACTATCTTGCTTGTACTATCCAAACTGGATTACGCCAGTGGCCTCTACCATGGATCATCTTTATCTCTTATGAAAAAACTACAACATATTCAGAACTCTGCAGCCAGGCTACTATAACATGTAAAGCCACAAGACCACATCTCCCCTGCCTTGAGAGCACTACACTGTTTACCCGTTGCCAGAAGATGCACCTTCAAGCTGCTTTGTATCACCCACAGAGCTATACATGGAACAGGACGGCTTTTTATCAGAAAAAAAATAACCAAATACATTCAACAAAGAAACATCCGCTCAAGATTGGCTCCCAACCTTAGAACACCAACATACAAGAAAAAGACTATAGGTGGTACATCCTTCTCCTTTCAAGCAGCCAAACTATGGACCAATTACCCCCAACTATAATATCTACAGATAACTATCTTGTCTTCAGAAGACTACTCAAGAGTTGGCTCTTTATATCATAATCCCCATATTCAAACAGCTATGGACTGCATATGCCTGTGTTGATAAATATTTTTTATCTGAATATGTGTCTATTCTAGATATATATAGTTCTTTAGAAAATATGTATCACTACTATGTCATAACAATAAGCTACACACATACTCTTTAAACCTGTTTAACTAATGTATATTTACTCACGGTTTAAATATGTATATGTATGTACATATATGTGTGTAAATATGTGTGTATTCATGTGTGTATGTATGTGTGTGTGTGTGTGTGTGTATATACCCTAGGGTAGGTCACTCCCCCACCGCTGCAGCTCCACCTGCACTCCACCTCTGCGCTTGCCTCTAAATTGCCAGTATTCTCTTGGTTCCTTTCCCCACTTTGGTCTTTCACTCTTGTTGCCTTTTCTCTCCTGTGTCTTTCGCTCTTGTTGCCTTTTCTCCCTGTGTCTTTCGCTCTTGTTGCCTTTTCTCTCCTGTGTCTTTCGCTCTTGTTGCCTTTTCTCTCCTGTACCTTTAGCTCTTGTTGCCTTTTCTCCCCTGTGTCTTTCGCTCTTGTTGCCTTTCTCTTCTTTGTCTCTTGCTCTTGTTGCCTTTTCTCTTCTTTGTCTCTTGCTCTTGTTGCCTTTTCTCTTCTTTGTCTCTAGGTCTTGTTGCCTTTTCTCTCTTTCTGCCTATTTTCTCCGGTTGCTTTTCCCTCCCGTTTTCCGCTCTTCCGCCTTCCCGCCCTCCCGCCTTCCGCTTTCGTGCTGCTGCCCCCGTGCGGCCCCGCCCCCCCTGCTCCCATTTGTTGTCCCGCCTCCCAGCTGACCCCCTTCCCTCTTATGGCGGTCGTGCGCCTGGACCGCGCCCAGCGCCAGAACCCCTGGCCCCCAGCGCTCCCAAAACCCCCAGCTCAGCTACGACGCAGCTTCCCTCCACGCACTCAACCCTGGACGCACTACCACCCACTTCCAAGCCAGCCCCAAACGCACCCAAGGACCCTTCACCTGCCAAACGTGCAAGTATACCTTCCACTGCGCCTACAATCCGTCCACCGGCCCACGCCCTAACAACCACCTCAAGTGCATCCTCCTCAACGCACGCTCCGTCCACAGACAGGCCATTGAACTATGGGACCTCCTGGACTCCACCGCACCCGACGTTGCCTTCATCACAAAAACCTGGATGAACACCTCATCAGCTCCCGAAATCGCCCTAGCCATACCCAACGGCAACAAAATCGGCAGGAAAGACCGCAACAACCAAACCGGAGGAGGAATCGCCATTGTATACAAAAGCTCCATCAACGTCACTACCTCCATCGAAGATACCCCCCTCGCTGCCGAACACATGCACTTCCAGATCCACACCGACCCCAGGACCACCCTCAGAGGCACTCTTGCCTACAGGCCCCCTGGCCCACGCGCCCCATTCAGCGAATCGATCACAAACTTCATCACCCCGCACGCCCTAGCCTCGCCTGACTACATCCTCCTCGGGGACCTGAACTTCCACTTGGAGAAGAACAACGACACCAACACCGCCACCTTGCTCGACAACCTCGCCAACCTCGGACTCAAGCAACTGGTGAACACCCCCACTCACACCGCCGGCCACACGCTCGACCCCATCTTCTCCGCCAGTAACCACGTAGCCTTCAACTACTCCTCCGAGATACACCGGACCGACCACAGATGTGTACACTTCACCTTCAGACACAAGACCCACCACCTTCGCACACAACTAATCTCCCGCAGACCCTGGAACAAAATCTCCACGTAACAGCTACTTTCCACTCTCAACCATAACGACCTGCCATCACCCCAATGCCAACAACGCAGCCCTCGGTCTCACACAGTGGATCACCAACTGTGCCGACAACCTTCCCCCCCTCAGAAACCTCCCAAGACAGACCGACATTAGGAAACCTCCTTGGTTCACAGACGCCCTCAAAGAATCCAAGAAAACCTGCCGCATCCTCGAAAAAACCTGGCGCAAAGAACACACCGCTGAGAACATGTCAGCCCTCAAGACCGCCACCCGCAAACACCACCAGCTGATCCACTCCACCAAAAGGGAATCCTTCAAAGAGAGACTGGACAAGAACACCCACAACAGCAAAGAACTCTTCAACATCATCAAAGAGCTCTCCAATCCCAACGCCATCTCCAACACCATCACGCCCTCACAAGACCTCTGCAACTCCCTCGCCACTTTTTTCCATCGAAAGATCACCGACCTACACGACAGCTTCGGACCACAGATCCCGCCGACCACCACTGAACTCACAGCCCTGACCATCACCCTCAACGCTTGGACCCCATCAACCCCAAAGAGACAAGAACCACCATGAACTCCTTCCACTCCGGCGCACCATCGGACCCATGCCCCCACCACATCTTCAACAAAGCCGACGCCGTCATCGCCCCCTATCTCCAGAGCATCATCAACAGCTCGCTTGCCATGGCCACCTTCCCCGAAAGTTGGAAATACGCAGAAGTCAACGTGCTCCTGAAGAAACCTACAGCGGACCCCAACGACCTGAAGAACTTCCGCCCCATCTCGCTCCTCCCCTTCCCGGCCAAGGTCATTGAGAAGGCCGTCAACAAGCAACTGACCAACTTCCTCGAAGACAACAACTCGCTCGACCCCTCCCAGTCTGGCTTTAGGGCCAACCACAGCACAGAAACCGCCCTCATCGCAGTCACAGATGACACCAGAACCCTGATGGGCAATGGAGAAACAACCGCCCTCATCCTCCTTGACCTCTCGGCCGCCTTCGACACCGTCTGCCACCGCACCCTAATAACCCGCCTCCCCTCCACTGGTATCCAAGGACAGGCCCTGAACTGGATCATCTCGTTCCTCTCCGACCGTACACAGAGAGTCTACCTCCCGCCCTTCTGCTCAGAACCCACCAAGATCATCTGCGGCGTCCCACAGGGCTCCTCACTCAGCCCCACTCTCTTCAACATCTACATGAGCCCCCTCGCCAACATCGCTCGCAAACACAACATCAACATCATCTCCTACGCCGACTACACCCAGCTGATACTCTACCTCACCAAAGACCCAGCCACCGCCAAAGCCAACCTGCAGGATGGAATGAAAGACGTCGCACAATGGATGAAGCTCAGCCGCCTGAAACTGAACGCAGACAAAACAGAGGTCCTCATCCTCGGAAACTCCCCGTCCGCTTGGAACGACTCTTGGTGGCCCACGGCCCTGGGCACCACACCTACCCCCACAGACCACGCATGCAACCTCGGATTCATCCTGGACCCCCTTCTCACCATGACCAAGCAAGTCAACGCCGTCTCATCCTCTTGCTTCCACACCCTTCGCATGCTCCGGAAGATCTTCCGCTGGATCCCCGCCGATACCAGAAAGACTGTTACCCACGCCCTCATCACAAGCCGCCTGGACTACGGGATCACTCTATACGCAGGAACCACCGCAAAACTTCAGAAACTTCTTCAGCGCATACAAAACGCCTCTGCACGCCTCATCCTCGACGTACCCCGCCACAGCCACATATCCGCCCACCTGAGACACCTGCACTGGCTCCCCGTCAACAAGAGGATCACCTTCAGGCTCCTCACCCACGCACACAAAGCCCTCCACAACAAGGGCCCGAATACCTCAACAGTCGCCTCGCCTTCTACACACCCACCCGTCAACTTCGCTCTACCAACCTCGCTCTCGCCGCCGTCCCTCGCATCCACAGAGCCACCGCCGGAGGTAAATCCTTCTCCT
This sequence comes from Pleurodeles waltl, assembly GCF_031143425.1. Taxonomy (NCBI): domain Eukaryota; kingdom Metazoa; phylum Chordata; class Amphibia; order Caudata; family Salamandridae; genus Pleurodeles; species Pleurodeles waltl. The sequence continues at coordinate 322,715,054 of NC_090437.1, forward strand.
ACCTGGCAGCCAAGACATGGAACTCCCTTCCTGTCCACCTCAGGACTACCCAGGACCACCTCGCCTTCAGGAAGTGCCTCAAGACCTGGCTCTTCAAGCAGCAGTAACACCCCCCCCAGCGCCTTGAGAACCTCACGGGTGAGTTGCACGCTCTATAAATGCCTTGATTGATTGATTGATTGATTGTATATATATATATATAAATATATATATATATATATATATATATGTTATTCTATGCTTAACATGTTCATAGGTCATTGCAATAGCTCCTAGATAAACTGTTATATAAGATACTCATGGATCCCTGCTCTAATTTTATATCACACTTTTACATCACACTGATCAAATGTTTATTATCATAGGTATTTGGCTATTCAGAAATTGAGTAAAGATAAATAAATATTAGAACACTTATTAATTAACTTCAAATATTACAAATCTTGAAAGTCTGTGTTTATACAATACTACTTTTATTCTCATATTATACCCATTATTATGTTCCTTGGACATATTTTCCCTTACTATGTACTTACATATCTATTTATTTATTACTGTACTAGAGAAAAAAATTAAATAAAATCTATAAATAAAATTAAAATTATAAATAAATCTAAAATATATATATGTATATTAATAATAATAAAGAATAAATAAATTAAATAAACATAATGATTAAATATGTGTATATATATATATATATATATATATATATATATATATATATATATAATAATTAAAAAAAAATATTATATGTTTACTCTCATAAGCTTTACTTTGTCTACCCATCACCATATGTCATGTCTTCCCTCTTCTTCCACATCTAACTCACCCAAACGTCAGTTTACTACCATGATCTCCCAAACAACCCTATTAAATTCTCCCTCATGTATCTCACCTTTAACTCACTCAAAACCCCTCCTGCTACTATGATCTCCCTAACCCTTTCCATAGACTCTTCCCTCCTCCATCCCCCCTTTAATCATCCCAAGCCTAAATCCTATTACTATAAACTCCCAATCAAAAACAACAAGTGATGGACGGAATGCTGAACATTGTCAAAATCTCACCCCCAGTCATAGATCTGGGTTTAATCCATCGTTCTTTTGCTCACCATGCCACCCCAGTTTGGACCCAGCCATATGCAAATCAGTCTTGACCCTGTTCCTCATGGGAACAGTCCAGACCGAACTGCCAAGCCAGGTCCTCACTGGACCGGAAACAAGCATCCTGGGACCGGTTTCGGGGTTTCACCCCTCATCAGCCAGGCTAGCTTGAATCCAGTGGCATGGGAAGCACGGGACCCACGTCTGGGCATACCCTTCCCACTTAGGGCGACAAAGCAAAAACAACAAGTGATGGACGGAATGCTGAACATTGTCAAACACTCACCCCCAGTCATAGATCTGGGTTTAATCCATCGTTCTTTTGCTCACCATGCCACCCCAGTTTGGACCCAGCCATATGCAAATCAGTCTTGACCCTGTTCCTCATGGGAACAGTCCAGACCGAACTGCCAAGCCAGGTCCTCACTGGAACGGAAATAAGCATCCTGGGACCGGTTTCGGGGTTTCACCCCTCATCAGCCAGGCTAGCTTGAATCCAGTGGCATGGGAAGCACTGGACCCACGTCTGGGCATACCCTTCTCACTTAGGGCGACAAAGCAAAAACAACAAGTGATGGACGGAATGCTGAACATTGTCAAACACTCACCCCCAGTCATAGATCTGGGTTTAATCCATCGTTCCTTTGCTCACCATGCCACCCCAGTTTGGACCCAGCCATATGCAAATCAGTCTTGACCCTGTTTCTCATTGGAACAGTCCAGACCGAACTGCCAAGCCAGGTCCTCACTGGACCGGAAACAAGCATCTTGGGACCACTCACCCGCAGTCATAGATCTGGGTTTAATCCATTGTTCTTTTGCTCACCATGCCGCCCCAGTTTGGACCCAGCCATATGCAAATCAGTCTTGACCCTGTTCCTCATGGGAACAGTCCAGACCGAACTGCCAAGCCAGGTCCTCACTGGACCGGAAACAAGCATCCTGGGACCGGTTTCGGGGTTTTCACCCCTCATCAGCCAGGCTAGCTTGAATCCAGTGGCATGGGAAGCACGGGACCCACGTCTGGCATACCCTTCCCACTTAGGGCGACAAAGCAAAAACAACAAGTGATGGACGGAATGCTGAACATTGTCAAACACTCACCCCCAGTCATAGATCTGGGTTTAATCCATCGTTCTTTTGCTCACCATGCCACCCCAGTTTGGACCCAGCCATATGCAAATCAGTCTTGACCCTGTTCCTCATGGGAACAGTCCAGACCGAACTGCCAAGCCAGGTCCTCACTGGACCGGAAACAAGCATCCTGGGACCGGTTTCGGGTTTTCACCCCTCATCAGCCAGGCTAGCTTGAATCCAGTGGCATGGGAAGCACGGGACCCACGTCTGGGCATACCCTTCCCACTTAGGGTGATAAACTCCCAATCAACACTTCTGGATTTGTCCATCCTCCACCCCTCCATTTCTCCAGTCAATCCAACTAACAAACTCACATATCTGCAGCTCAAATGAACTCATAATAATACTAAACCTGTACTCATATTTCCCTATACTAATATACTACTAATTCCTTTTGGGTTCTGGAGTAGCATGCGTTTCTACACCATGTCAGGGGTAGTAAGCGCTATATAAATACTATTGCAATACAATACAATACAATATATGTGGCCCAAATGTAGTAATGCATGCACAAATAAATTTATCAAACGACAGCTAGGAATGATGCCTGTGCCATGAAACAGGCATGAAAGGGTGTGTAAAATGAGACAGGGAGGGCAAACTCCAAACCTCAGAGTCACAACATGTTTTCCTATGTATGAATTCCATATGCTCTGTAGGGCTGCTGAGTGTAGGTGTTAAATTTGGGCATAGATATGTATGAGAAGGGCCCCCATGTACTCAGCAGACGTTTTTGTGATCTGTAGCATCTCCTGCTGAGTGCATAATTGTTAGGGAGCTTGACCATCCACTAGGTTCAGACTACTGGCAATTCCATTTGACCTGTGCATTGTGTATCCGAGTCAGCCGTATGATCTCCATGACGTGGAGTCAGACATCCCGGTAGCTGCTAACTGTGGGGGTCTTAAGGGCAGTACTGCAGCAAGGAGGAGCTGCTGGTTCTTAAGAATAGCAGCCACATCACGGTGGTAGGCAGCCAGGTCGGCCCTGAGGGGTTCAACATTGCATTTGTGCACGCGTTGACAGGATTGTTGTTGTAGGTGTTGGGTCAACTCTATTACAGCTGTGCTGATTTCCTTCAACCTTTTTTCAACTTCCTGCATGATTGTTGTTCGCCCTTGCATAGCTGCTGCCTGTTCTTCAGTTGACATTATGCACAAACACACACCCTCTAGGCTGGCTGCCATAGTTTGCACCCCACCCGCACCTCCTTGGCCAGCTCCCGCTGTACTCAAACTACAGTTCGCTCAAAGCTGGTGCCAAGGTCATCAGAGACCACAGCTGGGTTAGAGCTGGCAGGTCGTACAATTGGGGTGGTGGGTGGGTCCTCTGTGATGGCTGCTGTATCTGTGCTCCTCCTTGTGACTGAAGGTGGGCTCTGGAGGGTTTCAAGGACATCTTGGAGGTTCTGGTGGCTGATGTTTGTCAGCTCGTCATCCATGTCATCAGGGAAGTCCATGACAGGCATATCTGCAGGAGAGCCATCATCCTCTGCAGTGAGATACAGTACAATTAGTGTGCCTGTGTGGTGGGCTTTGTAATATGACATGCCTGCCTTCCAATTATTTTAACATTGTGTTCTTGGTTCCTGTTCATTGTTCCTGTCTTTCATATTAGCATTCTCCCAGGCCTATGCCCCACCTGCATGTCACATGTAGTGTGGTCAGTTTGGGGAATAGTCTGCATCACATCCTCTAGGTGTTGGTTCTGGCCCGATCGTGAATTGAAACCTTCTTGTTCTACGCAACCCTCTGTCTACTTCCATTCTCATGGTGAGGCCTTTCACTGGCTGTGGGTGTTCTGATGGCACTTGCACCACACTTAACACTCTGGAACTGACCCAGTCTCAGATATTTCACATCCACCTATATGTTGCTGAGACCTAGCATATACTATGTATTGCATTGGCATGGCACGATACGAGTGTCAGCATTGGTAGTGTGTACTGCTGATGTTGGGAAATGTGTGCTACATTGGATTGCACTGATGGTTCTAGCAGTGTTCCATTTCCTCCTCTGACTGTGCGGGTGTATTTCACTAGTCAGTTACATATGTCCTCCTCCTCAATGCTGTTGGCTGAGCAGTATGACATTTGGGATGTTGCATGGTGTCATTGAAGCTATTGTGACCCTGGCATAGGGTAGACCCTGACATAGGCAGCATGGGTATGACAGTAGTGCTGTGTACCTCATAATGTTTATGACAAAGGCTGATGTTTGTAGCAACTATGGACAATCACATTTGACAGGATTGGAACATTTGTATTGATTTCAGGGGATTGATAACGTTATCATCCTGAACCCTCTAATTTGGGTGTGTTTGATCCACGGGGACGTTACTGCCATTAGCTACTTGACATGCACACACAGCAGAGGTGATAGTGGCAACTGTTGTCAATGTTACATTCCACTTGCAGGGATGGCCTGAGATTGTTAATTGGGCCCTAGTTCATGTAGGGAGAATACTGGGAGACGTGTGACAGTAGGCCAGTTTAACGTTGTACCCTACCCTCCTGGCCTGGCTTTACCTTTCCATCATCCTTGGCATGGCAGCATACCCTCATGCAAAGGTTGTTGGTGTAGTGTAGTACTTTGCCCCAGGTTTCCTCTGAACAGCCCGTGCCGTGCCCCTTTACCCATGCCACTCCCTGAATATCATGACTTACATGCATTGTGTAGTAGGTAGGTCCCCCCCTGCTTACAGTTAACATTTGTGCATTTTAATTCCCCATGCGACTTACCATGCATGTGTGTTGTCTCCTGGTAGTCTGCGCTGTCCTGTCCTTGAATCCCTGTAACGATCTCCTCAGGGATGCCAGCTGCCACCATCTCCTCCATGTGGTCCAGGGCCTCCTGCAGTGCTGGACCCCCACCTCCAGTCTGCAGTGCTGCCTTCCTGTTCCTGGCCATCTTTTCCTTGGTCCTGCGCATGCAGTCATGCCAGCGTTTCTTGCACTCGATGACTGTTCTCCTAACTTCTGCCACATTGTTGATCTTGTCAACAATTTGTTGCCATATTGCCTCTCTCCTACAAATTGGCAACTTTGATGTGACAAAGAGTTGGTGCTCGTGTTCCGTCACCTCTTTCACCAGAATTTCCTGCTCCTCTGCACTGAAGCCACACTTTCTTTTCTTCTTCTCCCTGTCCGGGGTCTTGTGTGGGTCCTCCTGGCTGGTTCCTGGTCTGTTGTCATCTTCCAGGGGTCTGTGCAAGCATCTGGGATCCATTTTGGCTCTCCTATTCACATTGTGCTGTATTTGTGGCATTTTTTGACGCAATTGCTAAACCCAGCCTTCCAACACACCATCTACAAACGCCCTTCCCCTATCTTCACCAATTACACACGAACATACAATCTTCACATTCCACCACACATATTACCTCTTCCAGTCATCACAACTAACACAAACTCCCCTGACACACATCCATCCCCTCTTACACACCTCATACATTCATCTCCGAAACACATCAACACCCCTTGTAATACTCTAATTCCATTCACCAGCACTAACTCACATACAAATCCTTCACCGAAAACCACTACATCAATATCCCCTCTCACTATTCCAGAAAAACAATACAGACCAAACACATCAGCACATCAAATCAACACAAACTTTCATTATAGTTATCGTCACACCCACTCCCACCCTCATGACTACACAAAGAATACAAATCCCGTCCAATCTTTACCCCTACATTCTCACTCTTCACAAACATCTACCATAAGCACCCCAACACAGCAACATTCATTCACCTGCTTCTCATCCATTGCACAATTTAGAGCCTTCCATCATGATCCACATGCTCCTCCATCACCCCTAACCCATACTCCTTCCACACTAAACAGACACAAACAAAAAAAACAACATGCCACTCAACAACTTTGAATCCCCTTGTCTATTACATAATAATGCTATCCTACAAAAAACAGTACACTCTTCATGTCTCTCTCAGCCACCATGTCCAATACCCCCACACACAGACCCAACAAAATACCTCCTAAACCTGCTGGAAGAGGAACACTATATGGAAAAACAAGACTATTGTGACACTCACACAGTTATCACAATTAACAACACACCTGATACAAGCTCAAAATATACTGCTCACCTTCTCTTAAACAAAACAACACCGCCAGTAACACACTTTTTCTAAACTGCCAGCTCATAAATGCTCGGTCACTCTCAAAAAACAAGCACCACATCTACGGCCTGCTCACAGACACACAACCTGACTTACTATTCGTAACAGAATCATCAAGGTTGGGAGATGACATGGCCCCAGTGTTGCATGAAGCCCTTCCTCCAGACTATCAAACCATCACACAAAACCGTATAGGCAAGAGAGGAGGTGGACTAGCTATTATATTCAAACAGGCAATAAATCTCAGTAAAACTGACATTTCCATACAAAGTTGTGAAGCCATCCTCACCAGATGCCACTCTACTCCAACTTCCTCCTGTAACTTTTTCCTTCTTTACAGACCTCCACCTAACAACTCAACATTCCCAGACGCTTTTCTAGATACAGTATCAAACCTTATTACATTATACTCAAGCCTATGCATTCTTGGGGACCTAAACATTTGGTTTGACAAACCCAATATGCCCCATCCAAAAGCTATCACCACTGGCCTAGTCACATTGAACCTACATCAGATTGTACACAATCACACACACATCGCCAGACACATCTTAGATGTCATTTTTGCTAAGCCTGAACTAGTTACCGTTAATAGCATCATGCCAATTAGGTGGTCAGACCACCATTTGATAACTTTCCGACATAAGACACCACAAATCAACACACCCCACAACTACTTACATACATGCACCTATTGACCTTGGAGCAAACTCAATTTTGATGACTTAGAAACACTATTAACAGCCAACACAGATCTTGATACGATTAATTTTGTCCCAAAACTTTGAGTGGCTACAGGAAGCTTTTGATATCCTAATACCATTCAGAAAAACTAAACAGGACAAAAGAAGACCAACACCTTGGAGAAACACAGAACTTAAAAAGATAAAGTAACAAATCAGAAAGTTGCAGCAGACCTGGCTCAAAACAAACAACAGTCAAGACAAACTGCAGCTACACAAACTTAACAGAATATACAAATCATCAATCAAAAAAGCTAAAAGAAATACTACTCAGACAGAATTCAAAATGCTAAATCTGCAACCAAATAATTTGATAAAATTCTCAAGGAATTTCGAAAACCTACATGCATGGAAGGAAGTCATCCCACTACTCAAGATTTCACAAACAAACTAGCAACTCATTACACAGCCAACGCAGACACATTGGACTCCAATTTAAAACAGAAGAAAACCATCAGCACCAACCCCTTTTCTAAAATACTCTCTAAGAATAAACCAACCCCGCCTCTACAGTCCTTCAAACAAATATCACAAGGTGAATTTATGGATTTGGTCAAAGCAAACAGACCTTCCAGTTGCCCTTCTGACCCTTGCCCACCACACATCTTCGAGAACATTCTTTTATCTACTTCTGGTGCCACACCTGTAAGATGAATCATCAACAACTCTTTAACTACAGGAACTTTTCCTGTAGACCTGAAAAAGGCATACCTATGACCGTTACTAAAGAAAACAAACCTAGGCCCGCAAGACCCCAACAACTACAGACCAATCACAAATGGACCTTTCCTGGGCAAACTGATAAAAAGAGCAGCATTCACCCACATGTCACAATTCATTGAAGGCAATTCTACACTTTCAGACTACCAAACTGGAATCCGCCCCGGAAGAGGCACTGAATCGGCACTCATAGCAATCTGGGATGACCTTAAAAACACAGTCGACCACAATGGAGTTGCTGCACTACTTCCCTTGGACCTCTCAGCTGCCTTTGATACGGTTAACCATGACACCTTATTTCTAAGACTCCATGAAGCCGGCATACAAGGGACTGCTCTTGACTGGATTACATGCTACCTTCAAAAAATAACTAATATCATCTATTCTCCCCCCTTCTCATCCAAACCCTACCTCACAAAAGCAGGGGTCCCCCAAGGATCAATCATCTCACCTTTGCTTTTCAACATCTACATGATATCATTACCAGAACTTATCAATGATTTTCATCTCACATGCTACAACTATGCAGACGACACACAAATACTACTTAAATTAGAATGCCCCAAAAACATTGAAAACTCACTAATCTTCAGTTGCCTCAGAGCCGTTGATCAGTGGATGACTTGGAGCCATGTCAAACTAAATGCCTCCAAAACAGAAAAACTCATATGTGGTGACTGGAACAATTATGATTCACTGTGCGCCTGGCCTGGCGATCTCAGACCACCTCCTCAATTATCCAAGAAAGTTACAAATCTTGGAATCACCATGGACTCCAAGTTAACAATGAATGTCCAAGTGGACAAATTAGCACGAACAAGCTTCATCACCTTAAAGACTCTACGACGCATCTTCCCCCACCTAGGATTTCCACAGAAGGTGCAGGCTACTATCTGTCAGGAATCCTCAAGGTGCCTCCTGCATTATCTGTCAGCATCCCCAGGGATTAGGGTTAAATCATATTTCTGTTCTTGGTTAAACCTTCATGTTTCTAAGTAAACTTAATGTGCTGTGTTACACAATTGTTTTTATCAATGCTTGTTTTACCAATGCTTTTTACTAATGTGAGCAGGTGTAGACATGTGCTTCTAATTGGCTTTGGTGTAGACATGTGCTTCAAATTGGGTGTGGTGACTCATCCAGATGTGGAAACTCAACTGCTTTCCTGGTTGGCTATAAATAGCAGAGTGAAGCATGCCTCCCTGCTTGGCTTTGTTTTGCTTCCTGATCTCAGCATCTGATTTGGCAGTCCAGCCCCGGCTGTCATCCTCGTATTCAGGACTTTTGAGGCAATTCTCTTCTTCGTTCCTGTACCAGCTGGCACCAGGCATTCCTCCAGCACTCTGGAAATGACTGCAGCTAAGTGACTAGTATTCTCCAGGGAGTTTGTTCTTTGAGCGCTGCGCTTTCCTAGAACAGCTGGTGTATTTCTGACCCCGTATTTTGTCAAAGTGCTTATCTTGAAGAGACAAATGCATTTCTGAACATTCTACATTATTTTTGTAGTTACTTGCCTAAATGTGCTTCAGGAAATCTGATTGAGCTCACGTTCTACAAAAAGTGACAGTGCAATTTTAAAAGAGCATTTACATGACTTTTCTTTCTCTAATAGCATAACTCTTGGATTTAAATTGTGTCATTCATGCCTGTGTTTCAGGTTGGAGGAATTTGCTTTTGATGGGCTTTTCACACACACAGTGAAACCAAACCAAACTGCGCCACCCTAACTGTTTAAACCCAGTGTGGACATTTGTATTTCTTGGATTGTTTTTGTTCCTTTCAGTTTAACCCTATGCATGCAGAAAAGTTATAAGTGATATAATTAATGCCCTTGTTTGTCTTTCTTGTGCATGATAAGTGCAACCACAGTTCTAATTGTGGTGTGCAACAGTGAATCTCTGTGAAGCCAGCCCTAGTGTTGCAGTACTCATTGTTATGGTAGTCAGTTTGGGTTTTTGGTAACGCAGTGTAAGTAATTGTGCCAACAGTTATTATTATCCAAAGAAAAGTGCTAGAGCATCCCGGTGTTCGTCTACCACTCCCGTGCCCGTATCAGAAAGAGAGATTCAGTTTCAAGGAAGTTGAGTGCACTAACTCCACTATCACTCTGTCTACAACGACCTGCCCCCGAAGATACAGGGTGCCTGGCTGGACCAGCAAGACATAGCAGTGTTTTTCTCTTTCTCTTCCACTCCCCCTTTCCTTCTGGGACACCTGTTATGGTTTCTGTGTCAACCAGGAAGTGCAGAGAGGTGTTCCAGGAGGTCGGGGGGCATACCATCGCCCCTGCAGACATCCTGCTTTTCAGGTGAGTGGCTCCGTCTCAACACTATTTGCTTGTACTATCCAAACTGGATTACGCCAGTGGCCTCTACCATGGATCATCTTTATCTCTTATGAAAAAACTACAACATATTCAGAACTCTGCAGCCAGGCTACTATAACATGTAAAGCCACAAGACCACATCCCCCCTGTCTTGAGAGCACTACACTGTTTACCCGTTGCCAGAAGATGCACCTTCAAGCTGCTTTGTATCACCCACAAAGCAATACATGGAACAGGACGACTTCTTATCAGAAAAAAAATAACCAAATACATTCAACAAAGAAACATCTGCTCAAGATTGGCTCCCAACCTTAGAACACCAACATACAAGAAAAAGACTATAGGTGGTACATCCTTCTCCTTTCAAGCAGCCAAACTATGGAATTAATTACCCCCAACTATAATATCTTGTCTTCAGAAGACTACTCAAGAGTTGGCTCTTTATATCATAATCCCCATATTCAAACAGCTATGGACTGCATATGCCTGTGTTGATAAATATTTTTTATCTGAATATGTGTATATTCTAGATATATATAGTTCTTTAGAAAATATGTATCACTACTATGTCATACCAATAAGCTACACACATAGGTGGTCATTCCAACCTCCGCGGTAAAAGGCGCTTACCGCCAGACAGAAGACCGCCATAACACCGCCGCGGTCGCGGTAAACCGCCACAGTCATTCTGACCCACACTAGGCAAACCGCCAAAATACCGCCATCCACAAAAGTCCGCCACACCAAAGGTCAGCGATAAACTGGCGATGACCAAACCTCCACCGTCACGCCAACAGAAATACGCCCATGCCATTACGACCCACGAATCCACGCGGCGGTCTTTCAACCGCAGTATTCTATTGGCGGTACACACCGCCGCGGTCGAAATACACATACACCTACAAAACACTACCACATTGGACAATTGGAAATACACACACCTGATACACATACACACACCACTCCCACACACCCAATACAATATAAAACACACACCCACAAACCCCTACGGCCAAAAAATTTGAACGAAGATCAGTGAGAGACACCACAGTCAACTACCAAGCATCCACAGGCACATAATACCAATGCCCACAGAACGTCCACGCACCTCACACAACACACCACTAAATAGCACCCCACCTATCACTACACACTCCACCCCACACATCATCCACACCACCCCATGGCACCTCAAAGACACCCCAGGTTCTCAGATGCTGAACTCAGGGTCATGGTGGAGGAAATCCTACGAGTAGAGCCCCAGCTGTTCGGGACACAGGTGCAGCACACCACCATTGCCAGGAAGATGGAGCTATGGAGAAGAATAGTGGACAGGGTCAACGCTGTGGGACAGCACCCAAGAAATCGGGATGACATCAGGAAGAGGTGGAACGACCTACGGGGGAAGGTGCGTTCCATGGTATCAAGGCACAACATCGCGGTACAGCGGACTGGCGGCGGACCCCCACCTCCTCCCTCTGAATTTACAACATGGGAGGAGCAAGTCTTGAACATCCTGAGGGCCTCGCTGGAGTATCTGGAGGAATGGACTCTGGTAAGTCTCATCTTCACTACTTCATCCCCCCCACCCCACCTGCATGCCAACTCACACCCCCATCCCTCACCCCCTTCACAACTACCCCTTGCAAATGTCTCACCATCACAACCCACCCATCCCAAAACTTAGCCCTGCATGCGGCCCCAAAGCATGGACACCCATCACCAAAGCATGCCCAATGCACATACCCATCACCCCCCCCCCCCAAAACACCATCACAACAGCCCCCACAAAGGAATGCCAGCACTGGGGTACACGGGCACCCACCCATTGCACGCCATTGGCACACACAGAAGCAATAACCATACTTTTATACCCCTGCAGGACCCGAACGCCAGGTCACCGCGCAGGAGGGTCCACAAATGTTCCCTCCACCCCCAGAAGAGGCCCACAGTGATGACAGCAGCTCTGTCTCCCTGGATCTAGATGACCAGCCCGGTCCATCGGGGACCTCTGGACAGTCGGTTCCCCTCAGACAGGCACAGGCCACAGCAGACCTACCCCCCTCTGGGAACACCAGCACAGCACCCACCCAGCGGGCCCATACCTCTGTCCCCAGGACACGTCAATCAGCGGTGTGTCCACCACTACAGGGAACCCAGGCTAACCCACCACCCCAACAACAACAGGGACCTGGGGGCAGTGGTAGTGGGCACACAGTCCAGGGGACGGAGGCCCAAGGAAACAGGGGAACTGGGAGGGCAGCTGTGCGACAGGAGGGGGACAGGCCAAGGGAACCCACTCTCCACGAGGCCCTCTCCTCCATCATGGAAGCATACCACCACTCCCAGGAGACGATGGCGACGGTCCTGGCCAGGTTTCAGGAAATCCAGCTTCTGCAGGAACAACAGTATATGGGGTTCAGGGAGGAACTGAGAAACATCAGTACCGCCATGGGTACCATCGTAGTGGCCCTGAATGAGTTAATCTCCACATTGAGGACCACTCTGGCACCTCAAAGGGCCCCTGACACTAGCATGGACCAAGAACTGGCTACCACTTCCGCCGGCGCTAGTGGACAGGAGGCCCCGACAGAAGACCAACAGGCCACCAGAACCCCACCCCCTGCAGAAGGAGAACCACCCCGCAAGCGGGCCCTGAGATCCAGGAAGAAGACAGAGTAACATGTCAAGACCCCCGCCAGCAAAGGATACCGACCTGATTGTCATCCCACTGTCCCACATTGTCACCCTGTCCAACCTTAAACTGCCCCTGCTCCACTTCCCACAGGCATTTGGACAATGCACCTGTGAACCTGATAGTCTGGACTCTGCCATGGACAATCCTCAACCATCACCCCTCACCGATTTGCAACCACCCATCCAATTTAGAGCACTTGAATAAACACACTTATTGCACATAAACAATCTGGAGTCTGTCTGTGATTTTAACAAATGTATTAGACATGACAGTGCCAAAATTGTTATTCACATTGTGTTGCCAAAAAACCGCTTTCACACAGCTGTAGTCCATGGGGAAACTAAGCAGATGTCACGCAGTGGGGCCCACAGCTCTGAAAACGGAAGGGAAAGTCACAACACAGTTACCATATACTGGGGGAAAAAGTCAGACAGTAGAGAGGTAGGAGTCTTTAAGTAAATGTAATATGCCGGTGTCTACTCTTACCTGTGTGTCACTAAAAGTATTGCTCTATTACTGTGTTCCTGTTGTCTATGTCGTCCTCTTCGGCTTCCTCTTCTTCACTCTCCACAGGCTCCACAGCTGCTACAACACCACCATCTGGACCATCCTCCTGCAGAAAAGGCACCTGGCGGCGCAAAGCCAGGTTGTGAAGCATACAGCAGGCCACGATGATCTGGCACATCTTCTTTGGTGAGTACATTAGGGATCCACCTGTCATATGGAGGCACCTGAACCTGGCCTTCAGGAGGCCAAAGGTGCGTTCGATCACCCTCCTAGTCCGCCCATGAGCCTCATTGTAGCGTTCCTCTGCCCTGGGATTCCTCACTGGGGTCAATAGCCAGGAAAGGTTGGGGTAACCAGAGTCCCCAAATAGCCACACACGGTGCCTCTGGAGTTGACCCATCACATACGGGATGTTGCTATTCCGCAGGATGTAGGCGTCATGCACAGAGCCAGGGAACTTGGCATTAACATGGGAGATGTACTGGTCTGCCAAACAGACCATCTGTACATTCATCGAATGATAATTTTTCCTGTTCCTGTACACCTGTTCACTTTCTCTGGGGGGTACCAAAGCCACATGGGTCCCATCAATGGCACCTATGATGTTGGGGATATGTCCAAGGGCATAGAAGTCACCCTTCACTGTAGGCAAATCCCCCACCTCAGGGAAAACGATGTAGCTCCGCATGTGTTTGAGCAGGGCAGACAACACTCTGGACAACACCTTGGAAAACATAGGTTGAGACATCCCTGATGATATGGCTACTGTTGTTTGAAATGACCCACTTGCTAAGAAATGGAGTACTGACAGCACCTGCACTAGAGGGGGGATCCCTGTGGGTTGGCGGATGGGTGACATCAGGTCTGCCTCCAGCTGGGCACACAGTTCATGTATAGTGGCTCGGTCAAGCCTGTATGTCAGAATGCCATGTCGTTCCTCCATTGTCGACAGGTCCACCAGCGGTCTGTACACAGGAAGATTCCTCCATCTCCTCGCATTGGTACGTTCCCACAGCTTGCACACAACACGATTCACTATGCATTGAATGGTGTGTATGAGTGTTGAGGAAATGCCTAGGTATGTGTGACGCAGTAGAAATTAAGCCATGTGGGCCCTTGAAATGGCGGCTGCCTGACCTGTGAAGTGTGACAATGGGATGTGAGGACAATGCGCTGGCGTGGCACACCGTGGCGGTAGGCGGTCGAAGACCGCGGCGCAAAGCTGCATTGGTTAACATTGAAACCTATGGGTTTCAGGAGCCAATGACGATGTGCGCCGGCGGTCGCGGTACGCACCGCCGCGGTACGCACCGCCGCAGGCGTGACCGCCATTTTCTATCAGCTTAATCACTCGATACCTGATCTTCCACAGGAGAGGACCTACACTGCAAGTGCTGCTGTGACCTCGGTCTGGAAGAGATAATGGCTGCTGCGACTGGGGAAAGGGCCCCTGCCTTCACTTCTGAAGAATTGGAGAAACTCGTGGATGGGGTCCTCCCCAGTATGCGCTACTCTACGGTCCTCCAGACCAACAGGTAAGTACACTGGAAGCATGCTTTGTGGGCAATGCCTGGGTTGAGTCGGGTGGATGAAAGATGGTGGGGAGGGGAGCGATTGAGTCATGCATCAGACGACAGATGAGAGCATGTGCCACATGGCAAGGGTGGGGATGGGGGGCCACTCACATCGAGCTTGCAGAAGGTGATGACAATTTTTCTCCTCCTGTACATGTCACATAGGTCAGCGCCCACCAGAAAACCGCGAATTGGCGTGCCATCGCCAAGGACGTCCGGACCCTGGGGGTCCACAACAGACGGGGCACTCACTGCCGGAAGAGGTGGGAGGACATCCGCCGGGGGAGCAGGAAGACGGCGGAGGCTCTGCTGGGGATGGCCTCCCAACGTAGGAGGGGAGCCAGTCGTCAATTGACCCCCCTGATGTCCCGGATCCTGGCGGTGGCCTACCCCGATTTGGATGGGCGCGTGAGGACATCACAACAGACACAAGGGGGTGAGTACACTCTCATTCTGGTGACTTTGCGCACAGTGGAGGTGTCTGGGTGGGGGAGGAGGGCTGTGGGTCTCCCTAGGCCAGGGCGAATTCTGTAGGCTAGGCCCCTCCGTAAGGCATGGACCTGTGCCCCGGACCCCCACCTCTGTAGGGTGCCAAGTTCAGGTATCCATGGCCCTGTGTCATCTATGTGTGCAGTTGTCGTCGATAGGCTTGTAGGCCATGTCCCACGGATTGCGTAGTGGACCCCAAGTGCGCGGCGTAGTGCAGGGGGCTTCTGTGTCTGTCTTGTCCGCCAACAGTAGCGGTAATCCATGCACTCAACATGTCTTTATTTCTCCCCCCCCCCTTTTTTGTGGTCTTCCGGTTCATGTGTGCATCAGCATCATCAGGCGGAGGAGAAGTGGCATCGGAGCACGAGGGAGCTGCATCTCACATGGCCATGGCGGGCCATGCAACTGACTCGGATTTCACCAGTGAGACGGAGGGCGAGGGGAGCTCCACAGCGGGGACTAGTGCTGATGTCAGTGGCAGCGACTCGTCCTCTGAAGGGAGCTCCCTTGTGGTGGCGGCAACATCCGTGCCCCCCGCAACAACAGGTACAGCCTCCACCCAGTGCACCAGCACCGCCCTCCCAGCAGCCCCTCAGCCTTCGCCCCGTGCCCGCTCACCCAGGAAGGTGGGCATCTCCTTCGCCCCAGGCACCTCAGGCCCTGCCCCAGTCACCCCTGCTGCCCTCAGTGAGGAGGTCATTGACCTCCTGAGGACCATCATTGTTGGGCAGTCTACCCTTTTGAATGCCATCCAGGGTGTAGAAAGGGAGGTGCACCAGAGTAATGCATACCTGGAGGGCATTCATTCGGGTCAGGCTGCCCATCAGCGATCGTTCAACGCTCTGGCCTCAGCACTGACGGCAGCAATTGTCCCTGTCTCTAGCCTCCCCCCTCCAACTTCCTCCACCCAGACCCAATCCCCAGTACCTCTGCCTATCCCAGACACACCATCAGACCAGCCTGCACACACCTCAACACCCAAGGGAAGCTCATCCAGACATAAGCACCACACATCACACAAGCAACATCCACATGCAGACATACCAACAGCCACTGCCTCCACTGTGTCCCCCTCCTCCTCGTCTCCCTCCTCCCTCCCTGTGACGTCTCCACTCACACTTGCATGCACAACATCTTCAGCCACTACGTCCATCACCAGCACACCCACCAGAACACTCCGCACACGTGCAGTCACCACCCCCACTACCATTTACACGTCCCCTGTGTCCTCTCCCAGTGTGTCTGTCACCCCCTCTTCCAAACCACACAAATGCAAGCAGCTACCCACCCAACAGCCATCCACCTCACGACAGCCTCCAGCCCAAGCACCTGCACCCAAAGACACCAGACTTCACACTCCTACAACCACATCCTCTTCCTCCACTCCCATACCCACTACACCTACCCATCACTCTCTTTCCAAATTGCTTTTCCTTGCCAACCTTAACCTCTTTCCGACAACTCCCCCACCCCGTCCATCTCATAAGACTGCAACCAGCACCTCAGCCACCACCAAACTAGGACCTATCAGGACTGTAGTCCAAGGACTGTGGAGTCCCCCACCCTCAAGGGCAACAACTCCGGCGAGGAGCCAAGGCACGGCCAGCCCACCCCCGGAGAAGCACCCAAAAGTTAGCAGTGCCCAGCGCGAGAGGCCACGGACACCAGGGACCAAAATCCCTACCCTGGCTCCGTCTGGAAGTGGGGTGCCACCTGGCACACAGCCAAAGGTGTCAAAGGGCCACAGACGACCAGGGAAGGGTGGGAAGGGCAGCACGCCCGACAAGTCCGGCAGCAGGCCAGCTGCCCAGGAGTGCCCCACCAGCCCCCTCCCAGGTGTGCAGGAGGACACCCAGAGGCCCGGTACGGCAGCCCAGGAGGGCCCCGAAAGCCAACGGACAGATGGGCAGTAAGGCCCTGCCAGCCACATGCCAGGTGGCGAGTGACACCCATGCCTGGGCCGGAACCGCTGAACTGGGCCCTTTCAAACAAGCACCGCTGAACTGGGCCCTTTCAATCAAGCACGGCTGAACTGGGCATCGCCGTCTCAAGCACCGCTGAACAGAGCACCGCCGTCTCAAGCACCGCTGAACAGGGCACCGCCGTCTCAAGCAACGCTGAACTGGGCCCTTCATCTCAAGCACCGCTGAACTGGGCCCTTCATCTCAAGCACCGCTGAACTGGGCCCTTCATTTCAAGCACCGCTCCCCTGGGCCCTTCATCTCAAGCACCGCTCCGCTGGGCACCGCCGTCTCAAGCACCGCTGAACAGGGCACCGAAGTCTCAAGCACCGCTGAACTGGGCCCTTCATCTCAAGCACCGCTCCGCTGGGCACCGCCGTCTCAAGAACCGCTGAACTGGGCCCTTCATCTCAAGCACCGCTGGCCCATTGGCGGAAGGGGCAGGCCCGCATCTGTGTCGGGCAGGGCTGCACGAAGCACTCTGGGCACTAGTCCCCCTCCAGTACCAGTGGAGACTGTTATCCACTTGAGAGACTGTGGCTTTGCACTCCCCAGGATTGAACAGTGGGCAACCCACCCACTGTAGAGACTTGAGAGACTGTGGCTTTGCACTCCCCAGGATATGGCAGTGGGCAAGCCACCCACTGTAGAGACTTGAGAGACTGTGGCTTTGCACTCCCCAGGATATGGCAGTGGGCAAGCCACCCACTGTAGAGACTTGTGAGACTGTGGCTTTGCACTCCCCAGGATGGGACAGTGGGCAACCCACCCACTGTAGAGACTTGTGAGACTGTGGCTTTGCACTCCCCAGGATGGGACAGTGGGCAACCCACCCACTGTAGAGACTTGTGAGACTGTGGCTTTGCACTCCCCAGGATGGGACAGTGGCCATGGAGGCCCCTCGTGGATCTGGCGTCGTGTTCTCATGTGGCTGAGGTGCCCCCCCTTCTCTTCCCCCTGAGGTGCCTGTAGTTTTTCTATCGGATGCCCCTGCAGTGTTCTCTCCGTTGGTGTCAGGTATCTTGTGTGGGCCTTGCCCATGTGATTTGGGCCCAGTGGTCCACGGACAATGACAGCTAGAATTATCGGACTTTTAATATTTATGTATATATTAGTTTTAAATGTGTGATATTTTTATAAGGCAATAATCCAATATATTCGACTGTTTATGATCTATTCCTTTTGTCTTTGCATTCTTTCGGGGGGCTTGGGGGTTGTAATAGTGATGTATTGCTATGCATTGATGTGTGTGTTGTAGTGGGTGAGGGTGGGGGTGGGTGTGTCGCGTATGTGTGTCCCCGTAATATTTTCTCCTCCCCCCTCCCCTGTGTCGTAGGTGCAGTACTCACCGTTGTCTTCTGCGCCGGCATTCGTGCTCCTGGTAGAGGAGCAGGAATACAATAGCTGGTAGGATGTGTAATTCGGGTTCCATGCTGTCCAGATTCCTCGTGGGGTGTATGGAGGTGAGCGTTTTCGGTTTGAAATGTCTGTTTCCGCCGTGTTTTTATCCGCGGGGCTACCGCCCCGGAAAAGGTGGCGGATTGGTAGGTTGTGATAGGGTGGGTGGTACATTGTCTCCCGCCTGTCTGTTGGCGGTGACCGCCGCGCTGTTTGTTTGTCCCGCCGTGGCGGTCGGAGTGTTAAAGTGGCGGTCTCTGTTGGCGGTTTCCGCCAGGGTCAGAATTCCATTTTTTTAACCGCCAGCCTGTTGGCGGGTTAGCCGCCGCTTTAACACCGACCGCCAGGGTTGGAATGAGGGCCATACTCTTTAAACCTGTTTAACTAATGTATATTTACTCACGGTTTAAATATGTATATGTATGTACATATATGTGTGTATTCATGTGTGTATGTATGTGTGTGTGTGTGTGTGTGTGTGTTTGTATATACCCTAGGGTAGGTCACTCCCCCACCGCTGCAGCTCCACCTGCACTCCACCTCTGCGCTTGCCTCTAAATTGCCAGTATTCTCTTGGTGCCTTTCCCCACTTTGGTCTTTCGCTCTTGTTGCCTTTTCTCTCCTGTGTCTTTCGCTCTTGTTGCCTTTTCTCCCTGTGTCTTTTGCTCTTGTTGCCTTTTCTCTCCTGTGTCTTTCGCTCTTGTTGCCTTTTCTCTCCTGTGTCTTTAGCTCTTGTTGCCTTTTCTCCCCTGTGTGTTTCGCTCTTGTTGCCTTTCTCTTCTTTGTCTCTAGCTCTTGTTGCCTTTTCTCTTCTTTGTCTCTAGCTCTTGTTGCCTTTTCTCTCTTTCTGCCTATTTTCTCCGGTTGCCTTTCCCTCCCGTTTTCCGCCCTCCCGCCTTCCCGCCCTCCCGCCTTCCGCTTTCCTGCTGCTGGCCCCCTGCGGCCCCGCCCCCCCTGCTCCCATTTGTTGTCCCCCCTCCCGCCTCCCAGGTGACCCCTCCTCCCCCCTTCCCTCTTATGGCGGTCGTGCGCCTGGACCGCGCCCAGCGCCAGAACCCCTGGCCCCCAGCGCTCCCAAAACCCCCAGCTCAGCTACGACGCCGCTTCCCTCCACGCACTCAACCCTGGACGCACTACCACCCGCTTCCAAGCCAGCCCCAAACATACCCAAGGACCCTTCACCTGCCAAACGTGCAAGTATACCTTCCACCGCGCCTACAATCCGTCCACCGGCCCACGCCCTAACAACCACCTCAAGTGCAACCTCCTCAACGCACGCTCCGTCCACCGACAGGCTATTGAACTATGGGACCTCCTGGACTCCACCGCACCCGACGTTGCCTTCATCACCAAAACCTGGATGAACACCTCATCGGCTCCCAACATCGCCCTAGCCATACCCAACGGCTACAAAATCGCCAGGAAAGACCGCAACAACCAAACCGGAGGAGGAATCGCCATTGTCTACAAAAGCTCCATCAACGTCACCACCTCCATCGAAGATACCCCCCTCGCCGCCGAACACATGCACTTCCAGATCCTCACCGACCCCAGGACCACCCTCAGAGGCACTCTCGTCTACAGGCCCCCTGGCCCACGCTCCCCATTCAGCGAATCCATCACAGACTTCATCACCCCGCACGCCCTAGCCTCGCCTGACTACATCCTCCTCGGGGACCTGAACTTCCACCTGGAGAAAAACAACGACACCAAGACCGCCACCTTGCTCGACAACCTCGCCAACCTCGGACTCAAGCAACTGGTGAACACCCCCACTCACACCGCCGGCCACGCGCTCGACCCCATCTTCTCCGCCAGCAACCACGTAGCCTTCAACTACTCCTCCGAGATACATCGGACCGACCACAGATGTGTACACTTCACCTTCAGACGCAAGACCCACCACCTTCGCACACAACTATTCTCCGCAGACCCTGGAACAAAATCTCCACAGAACAGCTACTTTCCACTCTCAACCATAACGACCTGCCATCACCCCCGACGCCAACAACGCAGCCCTCGGCCTCACACAGTGGGTCACCAACTGTGCCGACAACCTTGCCCCCCTCAGAAACCTCCCAAGACTGACCGACATTAGGAAACCTCCTTGGTTCACAGACGCCCTCAAAGAATCCAAGAAAACCTGCCGCACCCTCGAAAAAACCTGGCGCAAAGAACACACCGCAGAGAACATGTCAGCCCTCAAGACCGCCACCCGCAAACACAACCAGCTGATCCGCTCCACCAAAAGGGCATCCTTCAAAGAGAGACTGGACAAGAACACCCACAACAGCAAAGAACTCTTCAACATCATCAAAGAGCTCTCCAATCCCAACGCCAGCTCCAACACCATCACGCCCTCACAAGACCTTTGCAACTCCCTCGCCACTTTTTTCCATCGAAAGATCACCGACCTACAGGACAGCTTCGGATCCCAGATCCCGCCGACCACCACTGAACTCACAGCCCTGACCATCACCCTCAACGCTTGGACCCCCATCAACCCCGAAGAGACAAGAACCACCATGAACTCCATCCACTCCGGCGCACCATCGGACCCATGCCCCCACCACATCTTCAACAAAGCCGACGCCGTCATTGCTCCCTTTCTCCAGAGCATCATCAACAGCTCGCTTGCCACGGCCACCTTCCCCGAAAGTTGGAAACACGCAGAAGTCAACGTGCTCCTGAAGAAACCTACAGCGGACCCCAACGACCTGAAGAACTTCCGCCCCATCTCGCTCCTCCCCTTCCCGGCCAAGGTCATTGAGAAGGCCGTCAACAAGCAACTGACCAACTTCCTTGAAGACAACAACTTGCTCGACCCCTCCCAGTCTGGCTTTAGGGCCAACCACAGCACAGAAACCGCCCTCATCGCAGTCACAGATGACACCAGAACCCTGATGGACAACGGAGAAACAACCGCCCTCATCCTCCTTGACCTCTCGGCCGCCTTCGACACCGTCTGCCACCGCACCCTAATAACCCGCCTCCGCTCCACTGGTATCCAAGGACAGGCCCTGAACTGGATCATCTCGTTCCTCTCGGACCGTACACAGAGAGTCTACCTCCCGCCCTTCTGCTGAGAACCCACCAAGATCATCTGCGGCGTCCCACAGGGCTCCTCACTCAGCCCCACTCTCTTCAACATCTACGTGAGCCCCCTCGCCAACATCGCTCGCAAACACAACATCATCTCCTACGCCGACTACACCCAACTGATACTCTCCCTCACCAAAGACCCAGCCACCGCCAAAGCCAACCTACAGGATGGAATGAAAGACGTCGCACAATGGATGAAGCTCAGCCGCCTGAAACTGAACGCAGACAAAACAGAGGTCCTCATCCTCGGAAACTCCCCGTCCGCTTGGAACGACTCTTGGTGGCCCGCGGCCCTGGGCACCGCACCTACCCCCTCAGACCCCGCATGCAACCTCGGATTCATCCTGGGCCCCCTTCTCACCATGACCAAGCAAGTCAACGCCGTCTCATCCTCTTGCTTCCACACCCTTCGCATGCTCCGGAAGATCTTCTGCTGGATCCCGTCGATACCAGAAACACTGTTACCCACGCCCTCATCACAAGCCACCTGGACTACGGGAACACCCTATACGCAGGAACCACCGCAAAACTTCAGAAACGTCTTCAGCGCATACAAAACGCCTCTGCACGCCTCATGCTCGACGTACCCCGCCACAGCCACATATCCGCCCACCTGAGACACCTGCACTGGCTCCCCGTCAACCAGGGGATCACCTTCAGGCTCCTCACCCACGCACACAAAGCACTCCACAACAAGGGCCCGAATACCTCAACAGTCGCCTCACCTTCTACACACCCACCCGTCAACTTCGCTCTACCAACCTCGCTCTCGCCGCCGTCCCTCGCATCCGCAGAGCCACCGCCGGAGGTAAATCCTTCTCCTACCTGGCAGCCAAGGCATGGAACTCCCTTCCTGTCCACCTCAGGACTACCCAGGACCACCTCGCCTTCAGGAAGCGCCTCAAGACCTGGCTCTTCGAGCAGCAGTAACCCCCCCCCAGCGCCTTGAGACCCTCACAGGTGAGTAGCGCGCTCTATAAATGCCTTGATTGATTGATTGATTGATTGTATATATATATATATATATATATATGTTATTCTATGCTTAACATGTTCATAGGTCATTGCAATAGCTCCTAGATAAACTGTTATATAAGATACTCATGGATCCCTGCTCTAATTTTATATCACACTTTTACATCACACTGATCAAATGTTTATTATCATAGGTATTTGGCTATTCAGAAATTGAGTAAAGATAAATAAATATTAGAACACTTATTAATTAACTTCAAATATTACAAATCTTGAAAGTCTGTGTTTATACAATACTACTTTTATTCTCATATTATACCCATTATTATGTTCCTTGGACATATTTTCCCTTACTATGTACTTACATATCTATTTATTTATTACTGTACTAGAGAATTTTTTTAAATAAAAATAAAATAAAATCAATAAATAAAATTCAAATTATAAATAAATCTAAAATATATATATATTAATAATAATAAAGAATAAATAAATTAAATAAACATAATATGTGCATGCATATATATATATATATAATTATTTAAAAAACATATTATGGCCCTGATTCTGACCTTGGCGGACGGCGGAGGCCGTCCGCCAAGGTACCGCCGCCAAATGACCACACCGCGGTCAGAAGACCGCGGCGGCCATTCAAACATTTCCTCTGGGCCAGCGGGCGCTCTCCAAAAGAGCGCCCGCCGGCCCAGAGAAAATGCCCCTGCAACGAGGACGCCGGCTCAGAATTGAGCCGGCGTAGTTGCAGGGGTGCGACGGGTGCAGTTGCACCCGTCGCGTATTTCAGTGTCTGCAAAGCAGACACTGAAATACTTTGCGGGGCCCTCTTATGGGGGCCCCTGCAGTGCCCATGCCACTGGCATGGGCACTGCAGGGGCCCCCAGGGGCCCCGCGGCACCCCCTACCATGAACAGGATGGCGGTAGGGGGTGTCAGAATCCCCATGGCGGCGGAGCGCGCTCCGCCGCCATGGAGGATTCCCCCGAGCAGCGGAAAGTCGGCGGGGGACCGCCGACTTTCCGCTTCTGACCGCGTCTGAACCGCCGCAGTCAGAATGCTCGTGGGAGCACCGCCAGCCTGTTGGCGGTGCTCCCGTGGTCGGTGGCCCTGGCGGCCACCGGCCGCCAGGGTCAGAATGACCCCCTATATGTTTACTCTCTTGTAAGCTTTACTTTGTCTACCCATCACCATATGTCATGTCTTCCCTCTTCTTCCACATCTAACTCACCCAAACCTCAGTTTACTACCATGATCTCCCAAACAACCCTATTAAATTCTCCCTCATGTATCTCACCTTTAACTCACTCAAAACCCCTCCTGCTACTATGATCTCCCTAACCCTTTCCATAGACTCTTCCCTCCTCCATCCCCCCTTTAATCATCCCAAGCCTAAATCCTATTACTATAAACTCCCAATCAACACTTCTGGATTTGTCCATCCTCCACCCCTCCATTTCTCCAGTCAATCCAACTAACAAACTCACATATCTGCAGCTCAAATGAACTCATAATAATACTAAACCTGTACTCATATTTCCCTATACTAATATACTACTAATTCCTTTTGGGTTCTGGAGTAGCATGCGTTTCTACGCCATGTCAGGGGTAGTAAGCGCTATATAAATACTATTGCAATACAATACAATACAATATATGTGGCCCAAATGTAGTAATGCATGCACAGATAAATTTATCAAACAACAGCTAGGAATGATGCCTGTGCCATGAAACAGGCATGAAATGGTGTGTAAAAATGAGACAGGGAGGGCAAACTCCAAACCTCAGAGTCACAACATGTTTTCCTATGTATGAAATCCATATGCTCTGTAGGGCTGCTGAGTGTAGATGTTAAATTTGGGCATAGATATGTATGAGAAGGGCCCCCATGTACTCAGCAGACGTTTTTGTGATCTGTAGCATCTCCTGCTGAGTGCATAATTGGCCTCCACATGTATACATGATGTTGAACCACACTGCCATCATGCTGTGACTTAAGTATGACTATGCACACACATGGATGTGAGTAAGGGGTGTTCTAAGGCCCACAAGGACATTATAGATTCAAAAGGTGCTGCAATACTGTAGTCGTATAGTCCTTTTGGAGTTATTATTCAAGGAATAGTTAGGGAGCTTGACCATCCACTAGGTTCAGACTACTGGCAGTTCCATTTGACCTGTGCATTTTGTATCCGAGTCAGCCATATGATCTCCATGACCTCACACATGTGCTGAGTCTGTTCCACTGGCCTGCTGCTCCTCACTGACAGTATGGGGCTGCACTGCTTCAGCTCCATCACTGAAACATTACACACTAACTGTCTGTGTTGAGCCACATTCCTATGTCCACATACTCATCACTCACTAGTTCAACAATGCTATACCATGGCAACAGTGGCAAGACATCTGTGTTTCAGATCAGTCTATATGCAGGTAGTTACAAATATCTTCACATGAGTCCACTGCCATTGTAATTTTCATAGTGTGACTGCCTTGTGATGGCACACACATTTCACTTACTTCACTGAAGGATGTATAATGTCGATCATCAACACCTTGGAAAACCCACACAACCCCAGGGTAGCAGTTCATCAGTTTGCTATGATCATGACATAGATGTATACTACATCGGATGCCAGCTGACATGCTATGGTTGTGATAATTGGCCAGCCACTGCAACAACCACTGCATGGCCCTCAAGTGGGATATACATGTTCAAGCTGTCCCAAGTGGTCATGAAGGTGTTGTGCAAACAGACAGCTGCATGACAATGCCACGTAGACATAGTGCAGTGAAATGCACCACAGGAGCGTCATGGACACTGATGGTTTGTAAATGTGTGGGTGTACTTCATCAGAGAGTACGTGTGATTGAGTGATCATAGTAGTCTGTCATATTTACTGATCTTCCATTATGATGACTTCCTCACACAGCCTAACAAGTTTACGGTGAACTATGTTGTCCATTTACATTAACTAGGATTTACACTAAGCAATGTTTAACATTCATGTCTTACAGGTGGACCTGCCCTATACACCAATGGAGAGGTGGTGAGATTCGAAGACCCCAATGCATCTAGTAAGTGTCATATTGTGGCTTCTGTTAGCTACTCCAGGGTTTTGTGAGAGTCAGTCAGAAGTGTGTAATGCAATGAGTGATGTCGTTTTCGGGACCAATGATGAGAAATCATAGTAGGATGGATGGTGACATCATGGAGCATGTGTAAGAGGCCCAACCACCACCGGAGCTTCAATATTTGTGGGGCTGCGTGGCCGCTATGCCCTTCACTGTGTCTACAAGGTGGGCTTAGGACACATTTTGTGGCTTCACATTAACTTGTCAATACGCCCCTTCATATGCAGTATTTTGCGTGTTAGGAGTGTGCAATTGGTGTGACTGTGGCTGTGCCATAGCAACACCCATTTCATTTAGACGGTTCCCCAGATCTACACATTTTCTTACACTAGAGGCTGTAGCAAATCCTAAAACACACCAAGATGTGGCTTTATCAGGCCACAACAAGCTAACATATATGTTGTTGTACCCTCCATATTTTGCTCTTTCAATGGGTGCTGCATTTGGCAGTCCACATCGAAAGTGCAAAGACCCTTTGAAGATTTTGTATGTATAGGAAGGTGTCCCTCCATGCACAATGACTATCTCCCCCTCAACGTAGCCAGCTATGCACCATGGGGTAAGGGTGGCTGGGTCAAGTGCTGGAAGCAAGATAAGGGCTGGTGTAGGTCAGACAACATAGTCATGTGCATTCTCCTATTCAATACGGCGCATCCCTGTGTTATGAATATATGTTGTTTCTTAAGGGGAGAGGGGGAAGCAATATTTAGAGTGTGGTGTTTTATGTGTAAGTTAAGTTAGGTTAAATAGATTTAGTTGTATGATAAGTATAGTTAGTGTAGGTTATTTTAGGATAGGGTAGGTTTTAGTTGTTTTTAAGTAGTTTACTTAAATAATAAATATCTTGTTATAGTTGCAAACAGTTTGTGTAATTAGTGTGAGTCTCAGGGTTCTCCTCATGTGTGCACTGAGCAAATTGGGGAAATGGCCTAGGGAATCTGTCCTGCCTTCAAAACCTTCATTTACCATGTGGTACCACTATTGACAACGGAGCTGTCACATTGACTACAACAACACATCCACTAGTCCATGCATTTGCCATCCACTGTACCCACCATTCATGATGACTATGTATTCTTTGTATTGGACAGGTAGGTCTGGTACTTCAGCTGTCACTGTTGGGTTCCTGTAGTAGCAATGTTGGGAACTGTGATACATCTGACAGCCACAGTTGGAACTCTATCCTGCTAAACTGACTGGTGGCCATCACTAATGAGGTAAGCTCCCTCTGTACCACACCAATGAGTTCTTCTGGTACTCCCAGCTGACAATATTGCCCTAGACTTGCTTTTCAGCCATACCTACCATATGATTATGAAACCATATATGTGTCCTTCATTTGTAAAATACTCAGTGAATTGCCTGTAGGTGATGAGGCCAGCATACACATTTGTCATGTTAGGTTCCTTGTATGTATCTTTGTGCCCCCACAGTCTCACATTCATGTACTGATATTCTGTGTCCAATGACATAGATTCACACATTACAGTCATTAAGCTGATGGATACACAATAGACATAGACATGCTAAATGTGTACAAGGTGTTTATTTACAAGTGGATGTGTGTTAGTGAGGTCAGTGACCCCATTTGTTAAATCCAGATATTTGTGACACGATACAAGTCAAGGGTTGAGGGACATGTCATGAGACATGCTTCGGAGTCGTGTTGATAAGTGTGGATGAACAAAAATTGCCAATTGGTAAGTGAGAGACAATGACAGTCCATAGCAGACAGGTCAACAGTGGGTGGGTGAAGAGCGAACATATCTTACTGTGACAACACTGGCATGATCTTTAGCCCAGAACTAAGTAGAAAACTGCCCATGTGGCACAGACTGGTGCTACCGGGCACTTTTCTGAGTAAAAGTAATTTGTTCCACATCTTCATCCTCTGATGTGTGTGGTAGCTCCTGTGCCATTGGTGGTGCTGGTGGTGTAGAGGTAGAGGGGGCCACACACACTTCAGGGGTTGAAGATGTGGAGTCCCAACTCCTGGCAGCTGCCTTTTGTGGTATGACATATGGCATCATTGCTGCAAGGCGGAACTGCTGTTTTTTCAAAATGGCTGCAACATCACGGTGGTAAGCAGCCATGTCTTCCCTGAAGGAGGCCACTTCATGCTGAATGGAGATCAGCCTGTTCTCTATCAGGCCGCTGCCAGTTTGGTAGGGCAGTTGTTGTGGTCTCTCCCTCATGGCAGCAGCTATGTCCACCAGAAACTACTGGACTCCATGCAGTGGGGAGTGTTTGCCTCGGATGGCAGCTGTGTGTTCATTAGCTGTCACAAGGCATGTGCGTACTCCCTCTAGGCTGCCTGCCACAGTCTCCATCCCCACCCACACCTCTTTGGCCAGCTCCCGCTGAACTCCTACCACTGTCCTCTGGAAGCTTGCCTCTGAGTCCTCGGAGTCCTGAGCTGTGTTTGTACTGGCAGGTAGTATATTTTGGGTGTTGGGTGGGTCATCTGTGGATGCTTCAACATTGATTGTCCTCCTTGCAACTGGAGGTGGTGTCTGGAGGGATTGCAGGACATCCTGGACAGTCTGTTGGCTGATGGTTGTCATCTGGTCATCTAGGTCATTAGTGAACTCGAGGACAGGCAGATCAGCAGGACAGCCATCATCCTCTGCAATGAGATGGTGTAAAGTCAATCTTTCTATGTTGTGGCAGTTGACATGGCACACCATTGAATTGCTATTGGAGGCTCAGTGACAACTTACAGCGCAAACTTTGTTCTTGTACATTATAGGTCCTATTTATCAGCCCTTTGCCCCACCTGAGTGTCATGTAAAGGGAAGCTCAGGTGGTGCAATAGGCTGCGTCATATTTACAAGGTGTTATATTTTACCTTATAGTGGCTTGACACCACCTTGTTATTATGGCCCCTTCCCATGCATTAATTTGCATGGGAGGGACTTGCAATGGCTGTTGCAGTGGTCAAGCCACACCAACACACATTGCATTTTGCCCCTGTCCCAGTTTTACGTGTTTTCATACACCTGAGGCGGAACCAATATCTTAAACCACCCGAGGGTTGGCAATACCAAGGCTCAATGATGAAGTTTACTTTGATTGCTCATCATGCTAAAGTTTGTGTGTGTGTACTGCTTTCCACAGCACACATGGACCTAGCATATTGCCACTTCAGTTTCTGGTTGTGCTGGAAGGTGCTCCTCCTACACAACTATGATCTCCCCCTCAACGCAGTGAAACTTGCACAATGGTGAAGGGATGCAGCATTGTGGCAGGGAAGCTAATTTACCACTGGCACAGGGGTGGACCCAAGGATGGCCGGTATGGGTATCATTTATTAATGTGAACAGCATATTGTACATGACAGTGCCTGATGCCACTAAATTATGGGCATAGCCACTTGACTTATTTTCAATTTTCATCAGGGCTTCTAGCTAGTTTGATGGAGATATTGCAGCTAGTTCTACTATGGACCCTCATTATAAGTCTGGCAGTCCTATGACCACCAGACTGCCATCGGCAATATGACCACCGCCAACAGCACAAGTGGAACTGGTACATTTTGACCGTGGGGAAAGCCCCAGGGCCAATGGCCTGGCACTGGCAGGTTGCCATTCACGAACGGACTAGCAACGCCACCTGTCTTGTGACACCAGCCCAGCATTACGATCAGTGCTACCCTCCAGAACATGACCCCGCTTTTCCATCAGCCTTTGTATGGCAGTCCAACCGCAATGCACAGGTTGGTGGTAATGTGGTGTGGTGTGTCCCTGCACTGGCCATGCACCTGGCATGGGCAGTGCTGGGGCCCCCCATGCCCTTTGCATTTTTCACTGCCTGATTTGCAGTGACAAGTGTAGCGTGTGCTGTCACACCCAATGCACCCCAAGATTGGTGCTGGCTCTATTTGATCCAGCAACACTGTTGTGGTAACTTCCCCACAGAGCTGACATGAGGAGACAGATTTCCACCCACCATCTCAGTGTGAAACTCATAATGCCAACCACAGAGGGAAGACCTCACTGGCAATCTTACCAATGCCAGACTTGCCCATGTGCCACCCTCCCACCCGTCAATGTGATAAAGTGCAACATGATGTTCACAGACGTACACCATATGTTGTGTTTGTGTGATTGTTTCCCTATTCCTATGTGGCTCACTTGGTTGTGTCAGAGTTGTTGTGGGTTCTACCTGTATGTGTTGTGTTCTACAGATTGCAATCTGTAGTGTAAATTTTTCTCTAGTGGCACAGTTCTGATCAGCGTCAATATGTGTGGCTCAACACTGCGCCAGGTTAGTTACGCAGGGTAGTGCCATGTTTACTGTGATACAGCATTAGTTCTCCCTGCACCGATACAGGCATTGATGCAGAATGAAGTAGCTGCCTTGTGGGGTTGCCTTGTTTATATGCGGGGTGGTGTTCCTTCCTGCGCATGTACAAGTAATGTTAGCTAAGGTACCATTTTAATGTATGCTGTAAGATGCAGCACACATGTGTTTCGGCAATGGGACATGGCAGTAGCGAAGTGTTTCTGCAAGAGACACTACCATGACGTAACCCCAGGAGTGGTACCGACTTTCTTCATCATCTCTTATGTCTAAGCTGTGTAGGTAGAGTAGGATTAACTATATGCAAGGAGTGTTGTGATGACACAGCCACAGGCACAGAAATTAGGCGTGCCTTCTATCCAATGTGCTGCATATGTACATGTTGGTGTATAGCCCTGGTGATTGACATATGTCCAGGTTGTGTATGTGTTGTGATGCATGGCACAACCAAGGTATGTGTACATGTGTTGCTTATGTGTGAATAGTGTATCTTGATTCATGGGCAATGTGTCCAGCTTCACTTCTTTAGCATGCATTGAATGTGTCCTATGTGCCTCCCCTTTCTGGCATTAGTAAAATTGGCAGTTATTTCCCCCATGCAACTTACCCTGCATTTGTAGTGGTTGTTGAAAGTCTACGCTGTCCTGCCCTTGTATTCCTGTGACCAGCTCTTCCAGGATGACTGCTGAAACCATCTCCTCCATCTCATCCAGGTCCTCCATCTCATCCAGGTCCTCCTGTGGTGCTGGACTTCACCTCCAGTTCCGCCTTTCTGTTCCTGGCCATTTTCTCTTTAGTTCTACGCATGCAGTCATGCTAGCACTTCTTGCACTCCGTGACAGTTCGCTTCACCTCTGCCACCCTGTTTATTTTGTCTACTATTTGCTGCCATATGGTGTCTGTCTTACAAATTGGCAATTTGGAGGTGACGAAGAGGTGGTGTTGGTGCTCCATCACCTCTCTGACAAGGATGTTGTGCTCCTCCTCACTAACTCACTTGTGCTTTTTCTTTTTCTTCTCCTGGGACTTCTGTGTATCCTCCTGGCTAGTTCCTGGGTGTATGGGGTCATCCTGGGGTCTCTCCTGGCCTGCTGCATCCATCTTCCCTTTAAATTTCACTCTTTCCTGCTTGTGTGTCTAAAGTTGATGCAAATGCAGTGTTAAAATAAGGCAAATCAGTTTGGGACTTGTTTACTTGCCGCAAAATGGGTTAGAGACAGGTCTGCAGCATTAACATAAGTTTGTCCTACGACAGGGCACAAGGGTTTATGTCAAAATGTTTTACTCTAAACATTTCTTAGCGCCATCATGCGCCATAGTATTGATATGATGCACAGATGGCACTGAGAAATGGCGCAAGCCAGAGCTAAACTTTTTGACGCAAAACTGTGTTCACGCAGTTTGCATCAAAAAATATAAATATGGGCCTGAGTTTGCACACTTTCAAAGGAAGTGGAAATGATGGTCAATAAGTCCCACTGGACATTTGTTTGACGTATTACACTTACTCTGGTTCTCATGGCCAATGAGGGTGGTCCTTGTGTAGCATACATAGGTTCCCTAGTAAGCACTTCAAAATTCAGTTATGCCTTTAACATGGGCATACAGGGTACTTCGTGATAATGTGCCAAGTGTTCTGTCCACCAGTATGGCAGTATGGGGACTATAATGCACTTGTCAATCGGCGATCAGAACACCTACTATGTAAAGACGGCAGATAAAAGTGTCTAGCAAGCCATGAGGAAGTCCATGATTTCCTGAAGTAATGAAACTAAAATTATGTGGCTGCTTGCCTAATGAAGTAGTGGCCCATGGAAATTAGGTATCCATGCACAGCCATTGAAAGGTTTACACATCGGCAGCCCCACCTCAGTCAATTTCCCAGAATTTCACTTTAGTATGATACAACATAAAGTAGGAAAACACAGTCCTTGCTGAGATGGGCCCCGGGGACAGTTAAAATCACCTTCCTGCCTCTTTCATTGCTTCAAGCACACTTTACAGTTATGACATGGTCAATCCTTTTTGGGTGTTTTAGGAATGCGATCATAAAATTGTTTTTTCCTGCTAACTTGCCACGTCTTCGAGAACATATAAAGTGGAAGTTGCTGCTTCTGTAGCACTACTCAGACTTTCAATCACAGACAACTGAAAATCAAGGAAGGACATGAGTCTTCCTTTGGTTGTCTGACTGTACACTACAGGGCAGATTTATGAAAAGTGGCACTGCACCTAGTGCAGCACCACTTTTCTTGCACCCCTTAGGGCCCCGCTAAAGTGACCATGTGTATGCCGTAATTAAAATACTGCGCACAATGGCAGTAGTCAGGGGTACTAGCTTAATCATTTTTTATGCTAGTCTGGCACTTTGTAGGATAGGATTAGCATAAAAAATGTTGATGTGAATCCTGGAAGCCTCCTTTTAATGCATGTTCTGAGCAAACATTAATAGGGCAGAAAAAAATGGCACAAGGAAATCTCTTTGATTTCCTTGTGCCATTTTTTGGCTCTCCTAACGGGGGGAACGTCCCCTTTGCACACATTACGCCTGGCGCAGGCATAATGTGACACAAAGGGTTACAAAGTGGTGCAATGCATGCATTGTGCAACTTTGTAAATCTAGTGCGGCATTTATGGCCTTCTAACGGCACATTAGCATAAAATATTATGCTAATGTGGCTTTAGAATAGCAAAAAACACTCTTAAATCTGGGCCTACATGTGCATTGTAAATTGCCATCAGGTAGGTAAACAGTTTCTTGTACCAAGTGCAAGTTTTACCACTCACATTGTATGACTGAAGAACCTGGGCTTTCTTGTCCACTCCACTCATGTACTTGTTGTAATCAGATGTACAGGTGGGCTTGTGGACTTTGGCATCTGACCCCAAACCGTGATGGGGGGAAGTGCTCTTATCATGAATTGTAGTGAGCATGTACACATCATGCCTATCCAAGAATTTGATTGTGAGCAGTTCATTAGAACGCAACACAGTTCTCAGGGTTTTCTGGAGCTTCTTGCAAACAAGCTCCTACAGGAATCCTTTGCAGTGCCCCCGAACTGTACCACAGGTCTCAGTGCCAACTTTTCAGAGCTCACTGAACAGCTCTACTCCGATATAGAAATTGTCTACATAAGGGTTGTAACCTTTGTGAAGTAGTGGCTTTGACAAGCTCCCATACAATCTTTCTTGCAACCCCTAGCGTGGGAGGGAAACCTACAGGGTTTAGAATAGAGTCCTTCCCTGTACACGCTCTCAAGCTGTGCACATAGCCAGTGGAGCTCTCACACAGCATGTATAGCTTGATGCCATAGTGAACTCTTTTGCTTGCAATGTAGTACTTAAACAGCAGCCACCCATTGTACAGGATCAAGGACTCGTCAACTGCTATATTGTTTCCAGGACTATAAATCTCAGGAAACATAACAGACAAATGTTCCACAACAGGCCAAATTTTGAACAACCTGTGATGGTCTGGATGGTCCTGGGGCAATGCAGCAGTATTGTCACTGAAATGCAGCATCCACTGCAGCAGCAAAAACATCTTCTGCTCATGTACGGTTCGTGTGAGTAGACCAGTAGGCCTACAGTGGTTGGTTTCTGCACTAATCCCATTTCAAGAGTAAGGCCCAAAAATATCTTCAACTCTTTGAGCAAAATGAGAGTCCGCCAGAACGGGGACCTAGAGTGCCTCCATGCTCCTTCAGAAAT
The DNA here is from genome assembly GCF_031143425.1 of Pleurodeles waltl. Taxonomy (NCBI): domain Eukaryota; kingdom Metazoa; phylum Chordata; class Amphibia; order Caudata; family Salamandridae; genus Pleurodeles; species Pleurodeles waltl. The sequence goes on from NC_090437.1 coordinate 322,749,095, forward strand.
TGTTTGGCACGCAAATTTGTTTGCTGCAGAATTTGCTCAAGGAAGTCGACAGCCAAAAAGAGAGAGACGAAGTCAACTGACAAGAAGTTGGCATTATCAATTTTACATTCAACATCACCAATGGAAGGCAGAATTTGGGGATGAACTAAATTGGGGGTCTGCCAAGAAGGCACTCCATCTCTGCTTGCTGCTGCACGAACCTGCTATCGAGGTTGGTCCAAACTGCTACTCTTGTCCTGCTGCATAGACTGTGCTAGCGAAGGGACAGCACAGCTATCATCATCTCCCTCAGAATCACTGGAAGAGGAGTCGTTGAATGGGACTCCGCTGACTGAAAAATCACTGAAAGATACTGCTCCATTGTCCTCTCCCCCAGGTGCTGTCTCAGTATTTTGTGTGTCAATCTCTGATCCAGCCTCAGAGCTGTCCTTCATAACCCGAGTTAGGGCTTCAGCAGCAGTCATCCAATGAGACGCCATCCCTGCTATTGGCTAAACCGTCTTTCTAAACCACTATCCTACGAAAAAGGAAAATATGTTGTACGCAAAATGTTGGTGGGTGTGTGTGTGAGTGATGTGTGAAACAGTAAACAACGTCGGTCACCTTACCTTCTCTTCTTCCCTCAATCAGCAAGTTCTCCAAAGGCACTGAAAAAAACAAAAAAGACACACCATTACTTCACCCTACCACATACCTATTATCACAGCCTTAAGTGCTGGTGGAGCCCAGTGTGACAATCATGTTTGGTTCCCTCTCCCATGTCCTCCTCCTTTGATTCCCTCACTGCCACCCAGCAAAAGTACCCCTCATCTCTCCATTGCCCCTCTGTCACAAAAAATTTATTTTTTTAAAGTGCTACTTTCACTAATCCACTCAGCTATCCACATAAAATTCTGATCTATTGTTTGCTGCAGACACATAAACCCCTTGTACAATTTTATGGCAAAACTGCAAAACAGCCACTGAACAACGATTACTCTCTATAGATGGAACATTATATGTATATATATATATATATATATATATATATATATATATATATATATATATATATATATATAAGAATACAGGCACTCTGTGTGGGAAATAACCATGATTTATTATTTCCTTATGAGAACAGAACACGTTTCAGCAACTAGTGCCTTTCTCAACCTGCAAGATGCCATTTACCCTGCACATTTAATCTCATCACGTGATCAGTCCCCAACCAATGGTGCAACAGTGTACTAAATAAAAAACAATTGTTAAAAAACGAATTGTTTTTACATACAATTCAGAGCCATAATATTTCTTACAAAGACTTGGATTTCACAATGTGAAATTCATTCAAAAAGGTTATAACTCCCATTCATGGAATGACCCTAGGCCGCCCACAATAATGTTAATGGGTATCTAAATAACGGTCACTTATGGTTGTCTCTGCAAAAAACTATTACAATCTAACTAACATCCCTGCGAACAATGAAAATTGCTTTTGAAATAACAGAGCAACACAAAACTCAAGTGGGCAATTGCAAAGGGGAAATATAATATAGGAACCATTTAACATTGTACCTTTAATATACCACCGTAGTGGGCAATCGCCCTATCATACTCTGTCTACCAAGCAATAAGAGAATAAGATATGATAGCATTTTCAGTTCTTTATACCCTGGTCCTGTGGTCTCCAGCTCTGAAAGGAAAAATAATTGAAAACATTTAAATCAGACAAACAACTACTCATAAGTCTACAGTGAGCTAAGCAAACATTCCTCCACACGGAGCATGATCACTGCACATTGTAAAAATGAATCACTCACCCAAGGATCCCAATATTTTTATCATCCCACATGCACATGTACTTTTTCATCACAGTTTATCAGTTGTAGCTCTTTGCTGTGAAGGGATATAATATATTTAGGCCCGAATTCAAGAAGGCCTAGCGCCACATTAGTGTAATTTATTTGACGCTAATGTGGTGCTAGGCTTGCAAAATTGCTGCACATATCTACAAAGTGGTGCAATGCATGCATTGCACCATTTTGTGTCTTTGGGCCACATTATGCATGCACAGGAAGTGTTCTGGCGCAACCTTGCCCGCAAAAATGATACAATGAAATCTACAAGATTTAATTGCATAATTTATTATGTCTTTTTTAACGCCTGCGCAAGGCAGACATTACAAGGACACACCCATTGAAATCGATGGGCCTCCTTGCACTTTTCTCCACTACCATAAACATTTTTGATGCTAGTGGAGCAAAGCGCCACAATAACGTCAACAATTTTGACGCTTATGTTCCTAATACTGCCATGGTGTGCCATATCATAAATATAACACACACATGGTGGTGTTGAGGGGGCACAGGGAGGCGCAAGAAAAGTGACACTGCATTGGATGCAGCACCACTTTTCTTAAATTCAGCCCATAGATTCTAAAACTCTCAACTTCTTCTCCCTGTTACTACCTTTCACATCTTCTTTGAGTCCAACTATTACTGAATATCTCAAGTCTTCAATTCTCCCTTAAAGTAAATCATTGATGTGACTTGCCAATGGATTCGAGGTATCCTGATTCTTTGTGACTCGCAAATGTTGTAGCATACTCCTATGTAGCTGCAGGGCTGTATTTACCACATACAATTTTGGGCAACTACATTTCAAAATATATATCACAAAATCACTCTTATAATTATACTGTCCTCGTATCCTATGTAAAACTTTAATTCCAACCACCACTTTTTTTAAGTTTTAACCATTCTTGCATGCTTTACATTTGGAACACTGTACAAATCGATATTTTTACTGTTTAGCCATACTCTTTCTCCCGTCTTCTGTCGAATATCACTTTGACTAGTGTGTCCCTCATAGATCTGTCTGTACGAAAAGTCAAACGGGGTCTACAAGATAAATCCTCCCCAATGAGAAGTTGCCAATGTTTATGTAAAACTGCTCTAACCTTTTGATGAGCCTTACTGTATGTGGTAATAAATCTGTGTTTCAATTTGGGCTGGTCCTTGCTCCTGATAGTTTTGAATAATACATTCTCTTTACTTAATGCATCAAACTTTCTACTAGCATTGTCAAGTATTTCTCTGTTGTATCCCCTCCTCCTTAATCTGTATAGCATCTCCCTCCTAATACTTGAAAAATCCTCTTGTGTGCTACAAATTCTTTTGGCCCTGAGAAATGCCCCACATGGTATATTTTGTAGCAAAGATCTTGGATGGGAACTGGAGGCATGGAGGATGTGATTCCCTGCACTGGGTTTTCTAAAAATGACGGTCTCCAATTTCCATTGTGCCACTTTGAGTCTTACATCTAAAAAAGCAACTTCATTGTTACTGATGCTGCTTGTGAACTTCAAGTTTAAATCATTGTGGCATGTATCCTCTACAAATTCTGCTGTACTTTCCTTGTTCCCTTTCCTAGACTACAAAAATATAATCAATAAAGTGGAGCCAGAAAATGTTGTTAGTAATTCATTTATCCAGTAGTAGGCTGTTGAGAACCTGCGCCGATATGCAAATTAGCATAGCTGGGGGTGAAGCAGGTCCCCATTGATGTTCTTCGCTGTTTTTCATATATCTCATTATAAAAAAATGATATTATGTTCCAAATACCACTTCATCATCCTCAACAACATTTTGGTATGGTTGAAAAAGCGTATAGGTCTGGCTCTTAAAAAGTATGAATGGTGGATACTCGTATGCAAAAAAGTAGCATTCCCTCATCCCAGCTCACAGAAAATCCTTACTATCCTTCAGATTAAAGGTAAATTCTAGACATAAGGTTGTAAAAAATGATCAATGTACTTAGAAACATTTTCAAACAGTCTTTCTTGTGCAGCTATTATAGGTCTCTTGGGAGGATTCACTGCATCTTTATGAATCTTAGGTATTAGATAAAACACTGTTAACTTAGTGGAATCATTATTCAAAAACGAAGTTCTTCCACACCTAGTAGGGCCTGTTTTCTCAAACCACATAGTGCCTTAGTGAAGTCTTTTTTCACTGTTTCATAGTGAATGTGATCCGCTTTCTTGTAACATTCTCTGTTTGCCAACTGTTTATATGCTTCTTGCATATACTGTTTTAAAGCAACATCACAAAATAAAATGATGGATGGAATGTTTTCAAACACTCAGCCCCAGTCACAGATCTGGGTTTAAGCCATTGTTATTTTGTTTGACATGTCAACCCAGTTTGGAATCAGTCATACGCAAATCAGTCTTGACCCTGCTCCTCATGGGAATAGTTCAGCCTGAACTGCCAAGCTGGGTCCTCTCTGGACCTGACACAAGCATCCTGGGACTGGTTCTGGGGTATCACTCCCTCATCAACCAGGCTAGCTTGAATCCAGTGGCTCAGCAAGCAAAGGACCCAAGTCTGGGCATACCCTAGCCACTTAGGGCCAACTAGGATGGCATAGTGAGCAAAGGAATGATGGATTTAACCCAGATCTGTGATTGAGGGTGAGTGGTTGAAAAGTTTCCCCACTTCGTACATCATCCTTTTATGTTGCTAAAGTCACCGTAAGTTGGCCAGGGGGTGCCCAAACATGGGTCCCTTGCTTGCAGCACCACTCGATTCAAGCCAGCACAGTTGCTTCATTAAAAAGTTTATTGCAAACATGACATTGATATTATCAATGATGCTATTAGAGATGTCAGGAGTGCTGTAATTTGTGGAGTAATTAGTAGTGCATGGAGAGGACTCAAGTTATAGTTACTTTAGGGCACGAGTTATAGTTACTTGAAATAGCTCTAAAAATAGCAGGTGAATCTCTATGGTTTGGCACATTTAAAATGTAAGCCTAATTATAACGTCCCTGTAATCTTTTTTTGTAAAGTGAATTTCTATGTTTTTTTTTAATGAAAAGTAATTTTCATTACTATACGTTAAGCCACTTGGCCACCTTTTGGGGTTTATCTTTGCCCCGGGGATCCCATCCCCCAGAGCCTGGACTTTTAATATGTTTTCTTTTAGGGGAAGGGGGCCATGCAACCGCACTCACTTTGTCAATTTAGGCCCAGGGAACCCCATTCCCTGGGGCCTGGCATTCATTTATTATTTTTTTCTGGAGAGGGGTGCCACGTGGCCCGCCTTCCAGGCCAATCTCGGCCCCAGTGACCCCATCCTCCAGGCCAGGGGGGCACCCAGTCACAAAATGGGGGATCGCGGGGAAGCCTGAAGGTCCCCATGGTACGATCCAGATCCCCAACTCCTGTGGGAGCCACGTTTGCTGTCACAGCCAGGGGGCTGCTAAACATGCTGCTAAACAGCAAACGGCTGTGTCCCAGGCATAGGCACCCTAGGACATAGCAGGAGCCGTTCCTGGAGGTGGGTGGTGGTCACCACAGCCATTATAGGCTCCACAAAGAGGGCTGTGTGGCCCCCCTCCAATGTTTCAAATAGCCCCTGGGGAGGAGGTGGTCCCTGTGGCTGAGTGGCTGATTCAGACACCCTATTCTTTTTAATTGTAACCCAGAGGCCAGGGGTCCCAGGAGGCGCCCTGCATTTCATTGAAAAGTCTGCTGCGGGAAGGTGCAGGTCACTGGGGCTGGGGGGGTCCCCCGTATTTCTTTAAATATATTCTGCCACATGGAGGTGGCAGTCCCTGGGGCAGCAGGGGGGCCAGGCGGCCCCATGGATTTCATTGGAAAGTCTGCACCAGGGAGGTGGCGGTGACCGGGTCTGCGTGTGGAGGGCGGGCACCCCCTGCATTTCTTTACACATATTCTGCCTCTGGGGAATCTCTGGTGCTTTGCACTGGAGGATTTTTTAAAGCCCACTCTGGTGACAGCGAATAGCTGTCAGACGCACCAGGGAGGGGGTGTGTGTGTGACGGCTATTTGCAGTCATAAGCACCAAAGGGTTTAATTGACCTGTTATGTAGCATTTTCTTCTAAATATATCTCATTGATTTGTATTCAGCCCTAGCTCCTTTATCAATCTTGTAATTTGCAACAAACTATTTTTAGTGAGAACAAGATGAAGTGCTCATATATGACGTTATTTGAAAGCGTCCTATATGGCTAAATTAAAGGTAAACATTTGGTTGCCAGGTCAAAGGGCTGTCTGCTAAAAGTGTACTCAGCTTTATTCAATGGTAACTCATTTAACTTATGACCCGATATTACCATGTTTTAGGTAGAGAGTATTGGCACTTTAGCACTGGTTGGAAGTGGTAAAGTACACATAGTCCAAAAGCCAGCAAAATTAGGTCAGAAAATGGAGGGAGGCTGGCACAAAGTTAGGGGGAAGACCACCTCAGGCTCTCAGATCCAATATGCTGTCATTCGATGGGCAAGTTTTATTTCTGAGTAGTATGCTTTTGTACTAGTGTCGACATATGTCAAGCTTTTTGAGAGTGACACAAGTTCAAAAGGTTATGATATTAGTAAAAAATGTGATACTGTTTAGTATATTCTCTTTAAGAAAGAACTGAACAGGAAGAGAGATGAAGTGTAATGCCTCAATTACTTAGACTTCTTCATGAAATGAGCCCATTTAGCCCTCATCACAGTCTTGGATTCTTCTGTCCTTTGTGGTATGTATTTGTGACTATATGATACTGCTTGGCATCACAAATAGGAACATTCGGGTGAATGATTATTCAAATATATCCTCATTGAACAGCACTAAAAAAGTTCTGGCAATGTACATTTTATGGACTTAATACTCATCTGTACAATATAAAAACTGTGATGGGGAAGAATAGAACATGGTGTCATGAAGTTTACTAGTCAGCTTTTTGAAGATTGTGCTTAACCAGAAGTTGACTGCGTGGCTGTGATAAGAAGAAATTGATGTATTTGTTTACAATAGACAAAATATCAGTGTAAGAGGTGTTTATGGATTCATTTTTGTGCATTATTAACAATGACCAAAATGCAACTTCACAGTTGATTTCAAATGTACAGATTAGTACAGTATAGTTGCTTTTGAAACACATTTTCTGTGATGTGTAGAAGTGTGTTTTTTTCTAATGTGTGTAAACTAGGCTACTTTTTAGTGTAAAAAAACATTTTCACCAAAATGGAATTCATCTCTGTCGCTCATCCTGTGCTTCCTCCTTGCTCAGACCCCGCCCCACAATCTACGCAGCACACAGTCAAGCTGAAATGTGTTAGATATTCTCACTGTTATTACTATTCTGCTCACAATGAAGTGCCTCCAGTTCAGCAGTAACTTGCAAAATGTTGCCATGCTTTCCGTTTGTTCACTGAGACACATTCATTCACATAGCTCATTATTGTTAATGTATCTTGTTCTGTTCCAGCATATCTGGATGATGTTAGCATAAAGGGTGCTGAACAACTTCATATAGGGGTTCATTATGACCCCGGCGGTCGGCGATAATGTGGCTGTAGTACCGCCAACAGGCTGACAATACTTACCGCCAATGTACCACTCTGACCGCCCTGGGGTTAACAGCCGCCAGTCTGGAGATACCCATCTCCAGCCCGGCAGCTGCCATTGTGCCTCCTGCACGATTATGACCCTGCCTACCGCCATGGTTTTTGTGGCGTTCGTAACGCCACCAAAACCATGGCGGTAGGCCATATCAGTGACAGGGAATTCCTTCCCTGTCACTGATAGGGGTCCCTCCTACCTCTCCAGATATTCCCCCACCCCACCCCCTACCTCTCCAAATACCCCACACTCCCTATAGCCACGCTCCCCCTTCTCACACACACACACACACACACATACACTCATTCACACATACCTACATGTATGCATAAATCCAATCACACACACATCCTCACACACTTCCAAACATACATGCAGACACGCATTCACATTTCACAACATACACACACTCACACATCCGAACATGCACACACGCATTCAATACTCAACACACACCTGCATTCATGCACACACATACATTCACAAACTTACACAAAACACCCCCTGCCCCCCTTCCTTGTCGGAGACCCGACTTACGTGGATCCAGGGGGTCCTCCAGCAGGAGATGGGACGGGCGCTGCTATCGCCAGCAGCATCTGCCAACAGAACACCGCCAGGCCGTATTATTTGTCATAATATGGCTGGCGGCGGTCTACTGGCGTGGCGCTCCTGGTGGTAGCCTCGCCACCTTACTGCCATCTGCCAGTATGGCCACAGCCAGATTTCCGCCATTCTTTTGGCGGAAATCCAGCTGTGATCATATTATGGCGGACTGCTGCTAGCCGAAGCAACGGTCTTTTAGTGGCTGTTGCTGCAGTTTTAACACCAATGTTGTAATGAGGGCCATAGTGTGTTAGTGCCTAGGTGTTAAAGTAATGTGACATTTATTTTTCATGTGCTCTGATCTGCTGATGAATGATACATTAGCTGACACGAGGATGAATCTGCAGAAATGTTTATTCCCTCTACAAGAATTCTGGGGATGAGCCTGAAGACTTACCTATTCTACTAGGGATATTCAGATTTTTTTATACTTTGTATAACTCTGCAGTTGAGAGCATTCATGGCTTTAAATCGGTACCTCGTATTTTTTAATTTTGTACTAACACCCATTAACGTTCCTTCCCATCTAGAACTCAGGTATTGAGGAAATCCAATTAGTTATTGTATTGTATTTTTCTCTTAACATTTTGTTTTGGAAAATTGCCATAAAGTGGGTACCCATTGCCTCATGAAATTGAGGTTTAACGCCATCTCTGATCCGGTAAATGTGGGAAATCCAATTTAGGTAGTTTTTGGAGTGTCTTTTTTTTGGGGGTACTTTTTTGCTCCCACACCTGTAATATGTTCAGTCAACATGAATGGTTTCTGGTTCACAAAGAAGACTCTGCTTGAAGCTGTATAGATGGCAATAACTCTTTCTGCAAAACTTTTGCTGGTTGTATACAATAAGCATTGCTTGCATGCAATATATAATGAAAGCAATTTTTATGACTTCCCTTTAGGTATCTTTAGCTGTCTGTCAGCAACTGACCTATTGCATCCACTAGAGCCCTAGGGTGGGCCTTGTGTCCACTCCTTGTTCATGATTCAACAGTTTTCTAGTCTGTCTGTGTTTGTTGTTCCTGATTTGGGGCTTTTTCCCCATTTGAATTTTGGCCCACACCGGGAGCATTACAGTCTTACTGTCTCTTGATCAACTCTAGCTTTCCAGTGCTGACATCTAGACCATGCATTATAGTGTATGTGGGACACACCTGAGGCTATCTTGTCCTTTCTATCAGAGCAGAGGTCCAGCATCTGGCTGACTTGCATACCAGAAAGCTCAACATCTCTAAGAGGTCCCACGTGGTCCATTGTTTGCAGCCTTTTTACTCATGGGTCAACTTTTTCTCTCTGAGGAAGGGAAATCACTGTGGGGCATATTTATACTTTTTGATGCAAAACTGCACTAACGCAGTTTTGCATCAAAAGGTTTAGCACCAGCTTGTGCCAATCTCTGAGCGCCATCCGGGTGCCATATTAATGGAATGGTGCAAGCCTGGGCAAAGGGTAGGCTAGCGTAAAAAGATATGACGTTAGCTGGGTGGGGGAGGCTGTATGGGAGAAGGGGGTTTTGCCCCAAAAAATTATGTTAGGCTGGTTAGAGGCAAAAAAAATACCTCTAACCAGCCTAGCATCATTTTCGGACGCAAAACCATCCATACCACATGACTCCTGTCTTAGAAAATACAGGAGTCATTCCCACCACCCCAGTGGCAAGCACAAGGGACCAGTGTCCCCTGGGCATGGCCATTGCACCCTGTGCCATGCATGTGGCCCCAAGTTGGGCCCCTGATGGCACTTTAATTAAAAAAAAAGAATACAGACCTATACTTACCCGGGATGTTGCCCCCCACATCCTCCGGTGTCTCTCTGGTGTGGGTGGAGGGGTTCCTGGGGCTTGAGGAGGGCACCTGTGGACCCATTCCATGGTGTTCAACAATGGAAATGGGTCCACAGGTCCGCTAGCACCTGGTCTGTCCCTGGAATTAAATAATGATGCAAAGCAAACTTAGCACCATTACTTGACCTCTTCTCTCACCCGTGTGCCATTTTAGGATGGAGGATAAATATGGGGCTATGGGGGTAGGACCATTTTTTAGATGGGAACGCTTACCTTGCATCTCATTGACACAAGGTAGGTTCACGCATCTAAACAACCGCTAATATTTTGACGTTAGATGGGTCTAACATCAAAATATAAATATGGAGTTAGTTTTGCATTGAATTTGCATAAAATAAAAATGACGCAAATTCAGCGCAAATGGAGTATAAGTATTACCCTGTGTGCTTTGCTTCTGAACAAATACCTGTCTGTCACTAATGTGAAGACATTGACCTGCTGTCCCTAGAACCTGGACTATTAGGAAGCAACCAGATTTCGAGATGCCGATATGCTATAAACATGAGGACATGGAGAGAAAAAAAACAACAGATGATGAGTGGGGTGCAGAACAAATGAAACCTTCACCCCCAATCGCAGATCTGGGGTTAATCCATCAGTTATTTTGCTTGTCATGCCATTCTACCATGGAACCAGCCATATGCAAATCAGTCTTGACCCTCTTCCCAGTGGGAACAGTCTAGCCTGAACTGCCAGGCCTGGTCCTCCCGGGACTAGAAACAAGCATCCTGGGACCAGTTTCAGAGTATCACTCTTCATTAGCCAGGCTAGCTTGAGTCTGGGGGCACAGCAAGCATGGGACTCACGTCTGGGCATACACTTCCCTCCTGAGCGACGAATGCAAAAACACAGATGATGGACAGAATGCAGAACAAATCAAACTTTCACCCCAGTCAAAGATCTGAGTTTAATTCATCAGTTTTTTTGCTTGTCACGCCATTCCAGTTTGGACCCAGCCTTGTGCAAATCAGTCTTAACCCTATTCCCAATGGGAACAGTCCAGCCCGGACTGCCAGGCCTGATCTTCCCTGGATCAGAAACAAGCATCCTGAGACCGGTTTCAGGGAATCACTCTTTATCAGCCAGGCTAGTTTGAATCTGGTGGCACAGCAGGCATGAGACCCACGTCTGGGCATACCCTTCCCACTTAAGATGACAAATTCAATAACAATAAATGATGGACTGACTGCAGAACAAATCAAACATTCACCCCAGTCACAGATCTGGGCTTAATCCATCAGTTTTTTTGCTTGTCATGCCATTACAGTTTGGAGCCAGCCATATGCAAATCAGTCTTGACCCTCTTCCCAATGGGAACAGTACAGCCCAAACTGCCAAGCCTGGTCCTCCCTGGACCAGAAACAAGTGTCCCGGGACCTGTTTCAGGGTATCACCCCTCATCAGCCAAGCTAGCTTGAATCTGGTGGCACAGCAAGGATGGAACCCACGTCTGGGCATACTCTTTCCACTTATGGCTACAAATGCAAAAACAACAGATGATGTGCGGAATGCAGAACAAATCAAACATTTACCCTCAGTCACAGATCTGGGTTTAATCCATTGTTTTATTTCACACCACCCCACCCCAGTTTGGACCAAGCCATATGCAAATCAGTCCTGATCCTGTTCCCCATGGGAACAGTCGAGCCCAAACTGCCAAGCCAGGTCCTCCTTGAACTGGAAACAGACATCCTTTTTTACACAAAATAACAAGTGTTTCTGGAATTACATTTTTTATTGGAACTGAGAGAACTGTTTCATAATATCTAGTCATGACTTTGTGGAAGTGTGATAATAGTCACAAAACTCACAATTTCAGTATGTATGGTAACAGTATTTATCACACCTACCATAATTTAAACAGTCACTGGTAATGAAGGCATAAACAGGAAACTCCTTTACGAGGCCCTAGTGGCACACTGCGCCCCCAAAGCATAATTTGTTCTGACTCTCCAGTGGCACAGTGTGGCAGTCCATATTTCAAGGCCTTGCAAAGCCACCTTGTGTGGCTTGTCATGGGCATGTAAATATGGACCCCTTTCGCGCATAACACTGAGTGAAACGGGTGTTCCATGGGTGTTGCTTGGGGTGTTCCCAAGCTACCCAAAGAAATCTGGTGCATTCCAAGATTTGCAAGTCTGGGAATCCGTCAGATTCTTACGCCACCTCAGGGGTGGTGTAAAAACGACACAAGAGGGAGAAATATCTTTATTTTTAACCGTTTTTTCCTCTTTCTATATGTGCTGCATGTATAGAAAGAGGGAAAACACTTCTTGTGATTGTTTTTGTGCAGGAAGGGGTCCCTTCCTTCACAAAAACAATCATCCCCACAGCTCAGGCCATGCTGAAAGGGTGCCTTCATTGGTGCAAGGCAGCAATATGTGCACCAGCGCAGGGGGAGAGGACAGAAATGCACCATATCTTGTAGATACAGTGCATTTCTGCCCTTTCCCTTGTGGTGCATGGCGCTGCAGCAAGGCACTTGCTATGCCGTCCTGTGCCATGGGCCTTGTAAATGAGGCCCTGAATACTTAGACTAAAAGGAAAAGTTAGCCCTCCATGCTTCCTACACTATTTAGGTAGATTCAACAAGCAGTCAAGGCACAGCTTAGAGGAGGTGGTGGGTACGTTGTGACCAGATGCAATGAAAGTTATCGCAGTCACAATAAACAAATGAAGGCACAGATTTATAAAAAATTATGGACAACTGCGCAAGCGCAGTTCTGCGTCAACACATTTAACGGCATCAGTGCATCATATTTAAAAAATGACGCACAATGGCGCTAAGGAATGGTTAGCGCCAAAAAAATGACACTAACCATTGTGACATGCCGTAAGTTAAAATGATGCTAATGCTGCATAAGTGGTGCTAAACCATTTTGAGGCACATATTTTTGACGCAAAACGGGTTAGAGCCATATTTAACCTCATTAGCGTAATAAAGAAAATGCACAAGCAAGAAATAAACATTTGGGAAGACAAGAATGCAGGCCAGGAGAACCCCAGGGAGAACCCAATCCCCCAAGTACTAGCCAGGAGGGTCCAGCAAAGTCCCAGGAGAAAGAGGAGAATCAGAAGTGTTGCTTTAGTGAGGAGGAGCATGACATCTTGGTCAGAGAGGTGATGGAGCACCAACACCAGCTCTTCATCATCTCCAAATTGCTAGTAGGTCAGAGAGAGGCCATATGGCAGGCAATAGTAGACAAAGTCAACAGCGTGGCAGAGGTGAGGAGGACTGTCACTGATTGAAAGAAGTGCTGGCATGATTGAAAGCGCAGGACTAAGGAGAAACTGGCCAGGAACAGAAAGGCATCATTGCAGACTGGAGGTGGAAGCCCCACACCACAGGGGGACCTGGATGAGCTGGAGGAGATGGTTGCAGCGGTCATCCCGGAGGAGCTGGTCACTGGCATCGCAGAACAGCTCAGACTACCAAGAACTACAACAAATGCATGGTAAGTTGCAAGGGGGGGAGTATCTGGAATCTCACAAATGGCAGAAGGGGGAGGCACATAGGACACACTCAATGCATGCTAAAGGGCTGCATTGGTACACATAGGCCCTAAATCAAAATGCCCCATTTCCACCCAAGGCACACTTGTATTGATGCTCTTTTTGCGTAATGCACTCCAAAATATACACAATGTTGAGATAAGCCAGTTACTATGGCTTTACACCACCATGTAAATATGGAGCACATTGCCTGGAAGGGACATGCAATTAGTGTGGCTGTGCCACAACAACAGCCATTGCTTATAGTCATTGCCCCAGATCCAATACAATATGTACATCAGAAACTGGACTTGAGTCAATATTACCCCAGCAGTGGTGTCAGGATGGCGTAACAAGGAAAAATGCTTTCCTTCCTCCTTGTGTCATTGCCCTTTTCATGTGTGCTGCATCCTGCAGCACACATTGAAATGGCACCTTGACATAATAGCTTGTTCATGTGCAGTAAGGGACACCTCCTTGCACATAAACAATCTATCCCCTCAAAGCAGGAACCCCTTCATCATGCTGCAACGATGACTGCTTTGGTGCAGATAGAACAAGTCTGTGCAGGTGGAATTGCATGGGTATGCCGTATGCCAGTCAACATGGTGCATCCCTGCCTTTCTAAACTGGTGCAGCGCCATGCAACACATATTGCTGCTGCACTGAGCTGTGCCACTTGAGAAAAAAGCAGGCCTTAAGTGTGCAACCTGTGTAACGCAAACGGCACAGGGTGGACCAACAACAACTCTCACACAACTCTATGCACCATTTGGGAATGGCCACAAAAGTCAACTCATACAACACATGAGGCATGTCTGTCAACATCATTTGTGCAGCCGTACAAGTAGCTGCAATCTCACCATCTAACACAATTGAGTATGTTGTGTGAATGGTTGGTGTACTGCTTAATGGGACATTGAACATGTGTAAGAACTGTCACAAGTGGCATCAATGTTGCACTACCCGCACAATGTCACTAGCCCGTAATGCAACTGTATCATCATGCAAATAGTTGCTCATGTGGATCCAAACTTCACATTCACCTTGTACCACATCAACAAAGTCTCAAAATGCATGCATTGATCCACAATCTACATCCTTCCACAAACATATGCCTGTGGCAGATATGCTGATGCAAGGAAATGTCTGAAAATGTAGGGAGGGACTAATGGGGCAGACAATCCATAATGGTTGCACTGTCCTTCCAATTAGCACATGTGTGGGGCCTGCTACAGGCAGATGAGAATGTAACAAAAGCATTGTATGGAATGGACCTACCTGTGCTACACTGCACTAGTGCCATCATTCATGGTACCAATGCATTATAGCACCAAACGAGTGACAGCGCACATTACACTACTGTGGCAATGTCCACCATGGAGAATAGGAAGGCAAATTACTTGCCACTACGGTGTCAGTGGCAGGGACAAGGAGCCTGCAAGGAAGTAGGTGGTGTGGGATCAAAGTCCAAAATACCTTATATGGTTGCCCCATGTGTGATGCACACTGTTACACATAATATACAATACAACTTGGGGTCTGTAGCATGTCACTGAGCTTCCATTAGCAAGTTAATGATGTGCCATGTCAACAGCCACCACAATCAAAGATTGACACATTACTATCTCATTGCAGAGGATGATGCCTTATCTCCTAATGACCTGCCTGCCCCGGATTTTACAGATGACATGGATGACCAGCTGCTGATCATCAATGAAGAGACTCTACAGAATGTTGTAGGTTCCCTCCAGACACCACCTCAAGTCGCAGGGAGGACACCCAGCATTGCAGGGTCTCCACATGAACCACTCAGCTACCAACACACATCACCAGCCAGTCCTGACACAGCCCTGAACTCTGAGGACCCAGACTTCACCTTCCAGAGGACAATGGTAGGAGTCCAGCAGGAGCTGGCCAAGCAGATGCTGGTGGAGATGGGGACCATGGCAGGTAACCTAGAGGGAGTGCAGAAGTGCCTCAATCCAAGTAAAGACATCTCAGCTGCCATGGTTTAGCTACGTGGACTCCAGCAGACCCTGGCTGACATAGCTGCTGTCATAAGGCAGAGGCTTCAACAATTGCCCCCCAAAGTGGCAGCAGCATGATAGACAACAGGCTGGGGGCTATACAGAATACCCTGGAGTCCCTACAATGGGAGGTGGCCTCCCTCAGGAAAAACATGGCTTCTTACCACCATGATGTGGCAGCGGTGTTGAGAAATCAGCAGTTTCCCCTTGCTGCAGTGATGCCTTATATGTTCCCACAAATAGCAGCTGCCGGGATCTTTGACTCCATAGCTCTATCCCCTGATGTGTGTGTGGCCCCCTCAACCTCAACAACAGCACCATCCATGACACAGAGGCTCCACACAAATGAGACGATGAAGATGTGGAAGGAACAACATTCACAAGGAAAACCACCCAGTAGCACCAGTCTGTGCCACATGGACAGTATCTCCTTAGTCTTGTGCATAAGATCATGGTAGTGTTGTGACAGCAGGCAATGTGCCCTCTTTACTCACCCACTGTTGACTTGACTGCTACATACTGTCATTGTCTTAAATCTTACCTCTTGGCAATTTGGACTCCTCCTCACTAATGCACACTTCTCCTAACCATGTCTCATGACATGACCCTCACCCCTGGACTCTAATTGTACGACAAATGGCTCAGGATCTCTCATAGGGTCTGTGAACTGGACATTCTATAGAACTGAAAAATACACATGCACCGTAAATAAATCACCTTGTTCACATGTAACATTTCAACGTTTACTGTGATCCATCAACTCAGCTAAATGTATACAATGTTTGAAGCTATGTCAATGAGAACAGAACATAATTAAATGTGTGCATTACTGTCAGACACAAAACCACAGACTAGGATCCTAACATGAAAAAGGTGAATGATGGTGTTGTGGGCAACAACCAACATACAGAGTCCTAAATACATGCATTGAACAGATATCCGTGGAAGTTGACATATGGCATGTGTGGGTCTGAACCAAGTGTACAGTAATATACCCAGATGAGAGCACCAGTAAAACTAATATGTGTAGCTCAGAAGAGGCAAATTTAATCAGTGACAAGCAGCTGTCAGTGTGGCAGGATACAGACCTGGCAAATATGGCTAATGTCATATGTGCCAAACTTTCCAACAATAATACTGCCAGACCCCAGCAATAATAGTTGAAGTTCCATAATTACCTGTCCATGATACCGTAGACGTACACAATGTGAATGGCTGGGACTGTGAATTACAAATGTTTGGACTAGCTGATGTCATTTAGCAGCCAATCTTACAGCTCCTTGGTCATAGGGGATGCAAATGGTCATCCATGGAAATAAAGACAGAAAGCATACCCTAAACCATTCCTCCTACTTGGCCAGTTCACACATGAGAACACCCAGACACTCAATCAACATGGAGAGATAATTGTCTAATAATAACAGGATTTATTAAAACTTATTAAAAAACATGATATCAAAACCTATCCTATACACTACCCTACACTAAACTAACTTAACTTACACCTACTCCTGTTCTAAGCTAATATTACACATGTAACGTCACACTCTAAACATTGATCCCCTCCTTTAAGTGAAAAGACATGAGTAGGACAACATAAACTAAGGCTACACATGTACTAACCTAATCTATTACCTAAATAAATATATTATTTAGATTTTTCTTATAAACATAGAAACCCCAACATAACCAATACCCAACTCCCCAATAAAAATGAACTAAAACCTATCCCCCTCCAACTATACTTACACTAACCTACACTTAAACTACACTATTTTACTATCCTAACACTACCCACTTAATAATTTAACATCAGTAAAAGGGAGAGGGAAGAACTGTGGCACACATTGTATAACAACCTCTTCAGTTATTTCTTGCAGTATTTTGGAAGCTTATAATTAGGGGCATTGTCTCTCTCCAACTTATCCAGCCTGGCCATCATGGCTGCCATGGCCCGCCTCATGTCTGATTCGAATGTGGAGCTTGTGGCTGGAGGAGGTGGCTGTTGGGATGTATGGCTGTGGATTGGTGCTGCTGAAGTGGGAGGGGTAGGGCCAGCAGAGGCCCCTGGGTCCCAGGTGTCTTCCCCAATGTGGCTTGACCAGTTGTGGCTGTAGCAGAGGTCCCCCATTTGAAAATGCACGCCATGCCCCCGTCGATTTCTCCCTCCTATGTGTTTTTCCACTGGAGTCAGATTGGCAGCTGAATGTAGGAGGCTGGACTGGCTTGTAGTGAGTACCAAGGGGTACTTGCACCTTGCACCAGGCCCAGTTATCCCTTATTAGTGTATAGGGTGTCTAGCAGCTTAGGCTGATAGATAATGGTAGCTTAGCAGAGCAGCTTAGGCTGAACTAGGAGACGTGTGAAGCTACTACAGTACCACTTAGTGTCATATGCACAATATCATAAGAAAACACAATACACAGTTATACTAAAAATAAAGGTACTTTATTTTTATGACAATATGCCAAAGTATCTTAGAGTGTACCCTCAGTGAGAGGATAGGAAATATACACAAGATATATATACACAATAGCAAAAATATGCAGTATAGTCTTAGAAAACAGTGCAAACAATGTAAAGTTACAATAGGATGCAATGGGGAAACATAGGGATAGGGGCAACACAAACCATATACTCCAAAAGTGGAATGCGAACCACGAATGGACCCCAAACCTATGTGACCTTGTAGAGGGTCGCTGGGACTATTAGAAAATAGTGAGAGTTAGAAAAATAACCCTCCCCAAGACCCTGAAAAGTGAGTGCAAAGTGCACTAAAGTTCCCCTAAGGACAAAGAAGTCGTGTTAGAGGAATAATGCAGGAAAGACACAAACCAGCAATGCAACAACTGTGGATTTCCAATCTAGGGTACCTGTGGAACAAGGGGACCAAGTCCAAAAGTCACAAGCAAGTCGGAGATGGGCAGATGCCCAGGAAATGCCAGCTGCGGGTGCAAAGAAGCTTCTACTGGACAGAAGAAGCTGAGGTTTCTGCAGGAACGAAAAGGGCTAGAGACTTCCCCTTTGGTGGACGGATTCCACTTGCAGTGGAAAATCGTGCAGAAGTGTTTTCCCGCCGGAAGGACGCCAACAAGCCTTGCTAGTCGCAAATCGTGCGTTTAACGTTTTTGGACGCTGCTGGGGCCCAGGAGGGACCAGGAGATCGCAAATTGGACCTGAAGAGAGAGGGGACGTCGAGCAAGACAAAGAGCCCTCACTGAAGCAGGTAGCACCTGGAGAAGTGCCAGAAACAGGCATTACAAGGATGCGTGAAACAGTGCTCGCCAAAGTTGCACAAAGGAGTCCCACGTCGCCGGAGACCAACTTAGAAAGTCGTGCAATGCAGGTTAGAGTGCCGTGGACCCAGGCTTGGCTGTGCACAAAGGATTTCCGCCGGAAGTGCACAGGGGCCGGAGTAGCTGCAAAGTCGCGGTTCCCAGCAATGCAGCCCAGCGAGGTGAGGCAAGGACTTACCTCCACCAAACTTGGACTGAAGAGTCACTGGACTGTGGGGGTCACTTGGACAGAGTTGCTGGATTCGAGGGACCTCGCTCGTCGTGCTGAGAGGAGACCCAAGGGACCGGTAATGTAGCTTTTTGGTGCCTGCGGTTGCAGGGGGAAGATTCCGTCGACCCACGGGAGATTTCTTCGGAGCTTCTGGTGCAGAGAGGAGGCAGACTACCCCCACAGCATGCACAAGCAGGAAAACAGTCGAGAAGGCAGCAGGACCAGCGTTACAGAGTTGCAGTAGTCGTCTTTGCTACTATGTTGCAGGTTTGCAGGCTTCCAGCGCGGTCAGCAGTCGATTCCTTATCAGAAGGTGAAGAGAGAGATGCAGAGGAACTCGGATGAGCTCTTGCATTCGTTATCTAAAGTTTCCCCAGAGGCAGAGACCCTAAATAGCCAGAAAAGAGGGTTTGGCTACCTAGGAGAGAGGATAGGCTAGCAACACCTGAAGGAGCCTATCACAAGGAGTCTCTGACGTCACCTGGTGGCACTGGCCACTCAGAGCAGTCCAGTGTGCCAGCAGCACCTCTGTTTCCAAGATGGCAGAGGTCTGGAGCACACTGGAGGAGCTCTGGACACCTCCCAGGGGAGGTGCAGGTCAGGGGAGTGGTCACTCCCCTTTCCTTTGTCCAGTTTCGCGCCAGAGCAGGGCTAAGGGGTCCCCTGAACCGGTGTAGACTGGCTTATGCAGAATTGGGCACATCTGTGCCCAACAAAGCATTTCCAGAGGCTGGGGGAGGCTACTCCTCCCCTGCCTTCACACCATTTTCCAAAGGGAGAGGGTGTAACACCCTCTCTCAGAGGAAGTCCTTTGTTCTGCCATCCTGGGCCAGGCCTGGCTGGACCCCAGGAGGGCAGATGCCTGTCTGAGGGGTTGGCAGCAGCAGCAGCAGCAGCTGCAGTGAAACCCCAGGAAGGGCAGTTTGGCAGTACCAGGGTCTGTGCTACAGACCACTGGGATCATGGGATTGTGCCAACTATGCCAGGATGGTATAGAGGGGGCAATTCCATGATCATAGACATGTTACATGGCCATATTCGGAGTTACCATTGTGAAGCTACATATAGGTAGTGACCTATATGTAGTGCACGCGTGTAATGGTGTCCCCGCACTCACAAAGTTCAGGGAATTGGCTCTGAACAATGTGGGGGCACCTTGGCTAGTGCCAGGGTGCCCTCACACTAAGTAACTTTGCACCTAACCTTTACCAGGTAAAGGTTAGACATATAGGTGACTTATAAGTTACTTAAGTGCAGTGTAAAATGGCTGTGAAATAACGTGGACGTTATTTCACTCAGGCTGCAGTGGCAGGCCTGTGTAAGAATTGTCAGAGCTCCCTATGGGTGGCAAAAGAAATGCTGCAGCCCATAGGGATCTCCTGGAACCCCAATACCCTGGGTACCTCAGTACCATATACTAGGGAATTATACGGGTGTTCCAGTAAGCCAATGTAAATTGGTAAAATTGGTCACTAGCCTGTTAGTGACAATTTGTAAAGAGAGAGCATAACCACTGAGGTTCTGGTTAGCAGAGCCTCAGTGAGACAGTTAGGCACCACACAGGGAACACATACATATAGGCCACAAACTTATGAGCACTGGGGTCCTGACTAGCAGGGTCCCAGTGACACATAACAAACATACTGAAAACATAGGGTTTTCACTATGAGCACTGGGCCCTGGCTG
Organism: Pleurodeles waltl; assembly: GCF_031143425.1. Classification (NCBI taxonomy): domain Eukaryota; kingdom Metazoa; phylum Chordata; class Amphibia; order Caudata; family Salamandridae; genus Pleurodeles; species Pleurodeles waltl. The sequence goes on from NC_090437.1 coordinate 322,769,653, forward strand.
GCAGGATCCCAGTGAGACAGTGAAAACACCCTGACATACACTCACAAACAGGCCAAAAGTGGGGGTAACAAGGCTAGAAAGAGGCTACTTTCTCACACAGCTGAAACATGACGAGAACATAGCATCAAATACAGCATTGTGTGGAGGTAGAACAGACATACAATGTACAAAGCATACTCAAATTAAACATGCTGTCCACCACACATTCCACAACAAACTCCAAATGGATACAAACGTCACACCAGCCATCTACAGTATCACATACATGTCACTGGATAACGGCTATCCATTGTTGACTATCAGGGCCCAGATGTAAGTGGATTACTGCGTCCTTGCTCAACATTTGTGTCATCAGACTAGTGAAGATCAAGTGGCCCTACAATTCCAGAATGCCTGTGCCGTTGTCAACACGTGGCACAATGTAATCAATCCACCCCTTTGACACTCCTGGTGCTACATCAATCCTTGGCCAGGCATCATGGATGCAACGTGGGGGTCATCTGATAGGGGGACAGGAAAGTTCCCACAGGCAATTCTAAGGTTTGGCAAAGCATCATTCATGCATCCTTGGATTAGCACCTGCTTCGAGCATGCATTACGAGGGGGCACACCATTCCTCACAATGGGTCCACATGTACTGTTCAGGCTTAGTGCCCATATTGTTTGGCCAAAGCATGAACAGAGCATCTATGTTGTCTACAGAATTGGTACTTATTGCCCGCTACCCTGTGCTATGTTGTGCAAATTGGATAACGCAGCACACACAGTAGCTGTATGGGTGCCCTAAGGGGCACAGTAAGATTGGTAGTGCACTGGGTGCGGCTACAGTCTTCTTATATATTTAACAACATGTGCACATGGATGTCAGACATCTCCTATGTACCAGACACACACTTAGCATTCACATTCTATGCAGACGTGATGTGAGCAAGATCATTCACAAATATCAGGATGGGTAGACCATGTTGGTAAATTTGCACCCATCTAGCCAGCTATATACCGTAGACATGCCTACAGCCTACTGAAGCAGAGTTATATTCTCATTGTGTACTCAACTGACTGTTGGCCTGCACAATAAGGCTCCTTTCACGACTGCTGTCTAACTCAAAATCTGATGAGTACTGAGGCACAGGTGTTACAAGTGTCTCTTACATAAGCCCCCTAGAGAACTCTAAACATGTGCATCATATGTACCGTTTCCTGAGTAACTGAAAGCTGCGTCTGGCACACAGTGCTGTCAAAAGTGCAGGGACAAATATGTTGGCACAGGCTTGCTAATCAGATTAACAGAAGCTCAAACACATATCATGATTGACATCAATGTATATATATGCATGCTTTCCTATTTCTAACACCCACTATTCCATAGCTGCACACGTTGCCACTTGTGCAAAATTCAACTCATAATCCATTCTCAACATAGCATTAAGCATGATGTCCATATGCTAATTCAGATGACGTCATCTCATTGGTTACACATTCCATTTCATCATTGCATTTCACACAACAGACCATCTCACACAAAACCCAGGAATGACACACGTGATGCACAAGGTGACACTTACTGGCTGCATTGGGGCATTCAAATTGTGACACTTCTCCAGTAGTGTATGGTGGAGGCCCACCTGCAATACATTACAGGAAAACATTTCTTAGTGAAATCTTGACATTCCTTTGCATGGACAACAGTTTTGCATTCAACATGTTAAGCTGAGTAAGCAAGTCAACTTAGTGGTAGGTCAGGACAACTGCTAAACATTTATAATCTTTCTGTGAGATGATGGGCCAGATAATGGAGACCCTGCACCACCAAAGCATCAATTTCTCTGATGCTCCTGTGATACTCCTCACTGTATCATATGCACATGGATTTGTCATGCAGCTCTTTATTAGCATTACATCTTCATGTCCTTATGGGGCAGCATGGCACAGTATTCTGCATCAGAGGGGCATGGAATGGTTGTTGCAGTAGCCGTCCCATTGTAACACCCATTGCTGGTCACCCTTCCCCAGATGTTGAAGACATCTAAGAAATTATTAGCGCTAAAAAATCAAACAACCACTCAGGAGTGGTGTGGGCATAGCAAAGTGTTGAGGAATGCATTGATACATCCTTTTTTCTTGTCTCTAATATATGTGTGCCATGTCAAGGCACACACACTAGAGCTAAAATGCCATTGCAGTTTCCTCATGTTCACATAGTTGTCCCTTCCTGCACATTAACTGAGTAACATTACGGATGTCACGTCAATACTATGTGGGCAGCCATTGTCACCATAGTAGACCATATACGTCCAGGAAGGGATACCAACCTGCGCATAAACACTCCCACCACAGAGACACACTTGCACTGTGGTCCAGGTATGCCAATGTTGGGGCTGGCTACTGAGTAATGTGCTAGTGCTGCCACAAATACAGGCCTGCTCCATACTCTCTGTAAAACTGGTCAGGCCTGTGGTACAAAATCTGCACATGTGTGTCAGATTTAATAACATTATAAGGGATATGTGATACATAATGTACACAAAGAGGAATGTGCAGTTAGTCTGGACTCAGTGCCTAGCTAAGCTCCCTTAAACGCCATTGGCCAAAGACACAAAGGGGCTGATTTAAGGACAGTGGTGCTGCACGTACTGCCTAGCAACAGTCCTTGCACCCCTCTGTGCCCCCCCTTTCCCCACTATGTGTGCGCCATATGTAATATACGGTGCACCATGCAGGATAGGGGGAAATTGCTTCATTACATATAGATGCAAAATATGTGCTCAGTGGAGTGGCACAAAAATTTAGAACTACTCCTGCAGAGAACATAGAGGACCATCATATATAAAGGTATGCCCCCTTTTAACGCCTGCTCTGAGCAGGCGTTTAAAGTGGTGGAAAAATTGGCCCTAGGATATATAGGTGGTCATTACAACCCTGGCGGTCGGTGTTAAAGCGGCGCTAAAATCTCCAAGAGGCCGGTGGTAAAAAAAATGGAATTACGACCGTGGCGGAAACCGCCAACAAAGACAGCCACTTTAACACTCCGACCGCCATGGCGGTACAAACAAACAGCGCGGCGGTCACCGCCAACAGACAGGCGGAGGACAATGTACCGCCCACAGTATCACAACCTACGATTCCGCCACCTTTTCCGGGGCGGATTTACCGCAAACAAAAACACGGCGGAAACTGGAATACGAAGGGAAAACGCTCACCTCTACACATCCCACGAGGAACCAGGACGCCATGAAACCAGAGCTTCACATTTTACCCAGCCGTTATCTTCTTGCTCCTCTACCAGGAGCACGAACGCCGGCGGCGAAGTCCACGGTGGATACTGCACCTATGACACAGGGGAGGGAAAAAACAGGGACACACACACGCAATACGCAACACCCCCACCCCCACCCACCACAACACACACTAATACAGCATGATACATTACAGTTACACCCTCCAACCCCCCCTCCCCACCCGGAAGAATGCAAAGACAAAAGGAAATGAGTGTAACCATTGTAATCTATTAAAATCCAGTAAGCAAAAGTATATATACACTATTAACAAATATATATACCAAGAATACAAGTCCAGGTATTGCTCCATTTAAGTCCGTGGAACACTGGGCCCACACTGCATGGTCGAGGCCCACACAAGGTACCCGAACATGACGGAGAGAACACTGCAGGGGCATCAGATAGAAATAAAACAGGCACCTCAGGGGGAAGGGAAAGGGGGGACATCTCAGCCGGTTGAGTGCATGACGCCAAATCCATGAGGGGGCCACATACCCACTGTTCAATCCTTGGGAGTGCAAAGCCACAGTCTCTCAAGTCTCTACAGTGGGTGGTTTGCCCACTGTACAATCCTTGGGAGTGCAAAGCCACAGTCTCTCAAGTCACTCCAGTGGGTGGTTTGCCCACTGTTCAATCCTGGGGAGTGCAAAGCCACAGTCTTTCAAGTCTCTACAGTGGGTGGTTTGCCCACTGTTCAGTCCTGGGGAGTGCAAAGCCACAGTCTCTCAAGTCTCTAGAGTGGGTGGTTTGCCCACTGTTCAGTCCTGGGGAGTGCAAAGCCACATTCTCTCAAGTGGATAACAGTCTCCACTGGTTCTGGAGGGGGCTTTGTGCCCAGAGTGCTTAATCCTGCCAAGGACTGAGGTTGTGGATGCCTTTCTCCACTGGTTCTGGAGGGGGCTTTGTGCCCAGAGTGCTTCATCCTGCCAAGGACTGAGGTAGTGGATGCCTTTCTCCACTGGTTCTGGAGGGGGCTTTATGCCCAGAGTGCTTCATCCTGCCACGGACAGAGGTAGTGGATGTAAATCTCCACTGGTTCTGGAAGGGGCTTTGTGCCCAGAGTGCTTCATCCTGCTCGTGGCGGACTCAGTAGCGTCAGTGCTCTTGGCGCTCATGGGCCAGCGGTGCTTGTGGCGGCGATGTCCTGTTCAGCGGTGCTGGTGGCAGCGGTGTCCTTGGCAGTGGTGTTTATGGCGGTGGTGTCCTTTGCAGCGGTGCTTGTGGCGGCGGTGTCCTTGGCAGCGACTCAGCTGCTGGCGGTCCTGTCTGGGCCTGCGGGGCTGCTGCTGGCAGTCGCCTCCTGGCCAGCGGGGCTGGTGCTGGCGGTCCTGTCTGGGCCAGCGGGGCTGCTGCTGGTGGTCCTCTCTGGGCCAGCGGGGCTGCTGCTGGCAGTTGCCTCCTGGCCAGTGGGGCTGCTGCTGGCGGTCCTGTCTGGGCCAGCGGGGCTGCTGCTGGTGGTCCTGTCTGGGCCAGCAGGCCTGCTTCTGGCGGTCACCTCCTGGCCAGCGGGGCTGCTGCTGGCGGTCCTGTGGGCCAGCAGGGCTGCTGCTGGCGGGCGCCTCCTGGCCAGTGGTGCTGGTGCTGGCGGTGCTGTCTGGGCCTGCGGGGCTGCTGCTGGTGGTCGCCTCCTGGCCAGCGGTGCTGGTGCTGGCAGTCCTGTCTGGGCCAGCAGGCCTGCTGCTGGCAGTCGCCTCCTGGCCAGCGGTGCTGGTGCTGGCGGTCCTGTCTGGGCCAGCGGGGCTGCTGATGGCGGTCTTCTCCTGGGCAGCGGGGCTGATGGCGGTCGCCTCCTGGGCAGCGGGGCTGGTGGCGGTCGCCTCCAGGGCAGCGGAGCTGATGGCGGTCTTCTCCTGGGCAGCGGGGCTGATGGCGGTCTTCTCCTGGGCAGCAGGGCTGATGGCGGTCTTCTCCTAGGCAGCGGGGCTGATGGCGGTCTTCTCCTGGGCAGCGGGGCATGGCGGTCTTCTCCGCTGTGCCGATCTTCCCAGACTTGCCTGGTTTCTTGTGCCCCTTCCCCACCTTGGAAGGTGTCGCAGCTGACTCCACACTCCCACCTGTACCCCTGGGAGCGGCTTTGGTGGCTGGTGTCTTCCCCCTCTCCCGCCGGGCACTGCCCAACTTTTGATGCTTGACAGGTGGGGGACTGTCCGTGCTGTGGTTCCTTGCCACACTGGCTGTGCTGCTGCCTGGTGCACTCCAGAATCCGGTGACTACTGGCACCACTGATCCCGCCAATGTTGTGGCTGAGGTGCTAGGTTGGGACCTGGAGAGTCGGGCCCTAGGAGACTGACGGGGTGGGGGAGGTGAGGGAAAGAGGTCACGGATGGACAGGAAATGTTTTTTTGGGAACACTGGGACGGGTAGCTGGAGGGGGTTTGGGAGTGGAGGAAGAGGATGTGGTTGTTGGAGGTGTACGTTTGGTGACTTTGGGTGAAGGTGCATGTGCTGGAGGCTGTCGTGAGGTGGATGGCTGTTGGGTGGGTGTGTGCCTGCGTTTGTGTACCTTGGGAGGTGGCGTCACAGACACACTGGGAGAGGACACAGGGGATGTGTGAATGATAGTGAGGGTGGTGACTGCACGTGAGCGGGGTGTGGTGGTGTTGTTGTAATTTAATAGCGATTAGATTAAGCATTAGCAGAAGACATCTTGTATTTAGCAACTATTGTGAACATTTGGCGGAATCCATTTTGTATTCATGGCAGCCATTTTCTCTGCCATGTGCTCACCGTGTGCTCTGTCCTACCTTTCTGTTAACTACTCTTGAAAATCTGCCTAGTGACAAGTTATATTTAGCATCTCCCACTTTCACACATGCTCAGTAAGATCTGCAGCTTTTAGTAATCAGTAACAGACAGTAATGTGTCAACTAGTCCTTGAAACTGTTAGCCCCTCCTACCTGTCGACTGTGCATTTCCATATGACCTTACATGTATGTATGTCTTGCTTCTATAATTGTACCACCTTCTTTTAGCCCCTGCGTGGGTATAAAAGGACCATGCTCTCTTAGTTCAGTGTGCTACTTCAAACATTACCGAAGGGTGCTGTTTGAACTGTAGTACCACCTCATGAGGTTTAATAAACTTTGTCTTTTATTTCAGTTTCTGTGCCAACTTCTTCCTATATGGTCTGAGGACTTTGTGCAGAGAAGGGCGAACCCCTTGCACTCGTAGGCCTTGCTGAGGCTTACTTCAACAGTGTATGTGCTGGTGATGGAAGTAGGGGCTGTAGATGTAGTGTATGCAGGTGTGAGTGGAGACAAGACTGGGAGGGAGGAGGGAGATGAGGAGGAGAGGGGCACAGTGGAGGCAGTGGATGTTGCTATGTCTGTATGTGTGTAATGTTTGCGTGAGTGCCTGTGGGATGTGTGGTGCTTATGTTTGCCTGAGCTTCCTTTGTGTGTTGGGGTGTGTGCATGCTTGTCTTATGGTGTGCTTGGGGTAGGCTGAGGTACAGGGGTGTGGGTCTGGGTGGAGGAAGTTGGAGGGGGGAGGCTAGAGACAGGGACAATGGCTGCCATCAGTGCTGAGGCCAGAGTCTGAAAAGCTCGCTGAAGAGCTGCCTGGCCAGAATGAATGCCCTCAAGGAATGCATTGGTTTGTTGCAACTGCCTCTCTACACCCTGGATGGCATTCAAGATGGTAGACTGCCCAACAGTGAGGGACCTGAGGAGGTCAATGGCCTCCTCACTGAGGGCAGCAGGGGTGACTGGGGCAGGGCCTGAGGTGCCTGGGACGAAGGAGAATCCCACCCTCATGGGTGAGATGGCACGGGCAAAGGTTGAGGGGCTGCTGGGAGGGCGGTGCTGGAAGGGGGGGTGGCGGCTGTACCTGTAGATGGGGGGGCACAGATGGGCCCGCCACCACAAGGGAGCTCCCATCAGAGGACGAGTCCGTATCACTGGTTTCAGCTCCTGTCCCTGCCGTGGAGCTCCCCTCACTCTCCACTGGTGAAATCAGACTCCGTAGTGTCACCCTCCAGGGCCATGTGGGATGCAGCTCCCTCCTGCTCCGGTGCCACTGCTCCTCCGCCTGATGATGCTAATGCACACAAGAACAGGGACACCACAAAAAGGGGGGGGACGACAGAAGAAAGACATGTTGAGTGCATGCATTACCGCTACCGTTGGCGGACACGACAGACATAGAAGCCCTTTGCACTACGCCGCGCACTTGTGGTCCACTATGCAATCCCTGGGACATGGCCTACAAGGCTATGGCCGACATCTGCCCACATGGACGTCACTGGAGCTTGACACTGTACCCAGGTGGGGTGGGGTGCCACAGGGCCTGCCTGAAAAAGAGGACCTAACTAGCACACTCGCCCTGGCCTAGGGGAACCCAGAGCCCACCTCCCCCACCCAGACACCTCCACTGCACGCTGAATCAGCAGAATGAGAGTGTACTCACCCTCTAGTTGCTGCTGTGGTGCCCTCAAGCGCCCATCCAACTCAGGGTACGCCACCGCCAAGATCCTGAACATTAGGGGGGTCATGGTGCAACGGGCACCCCTCCCACGTTGGGAGGCCATCCACAGCTGGGCCTCCGCCATCTTCTTGCTCCAGCAGCGAATGTCCTCCCATCTCTTACGGCAGTGGGTGCTCCATCTGTGATAGACCCACAGGGTCCGGACATCCTTGGCGATGGCATGCCAAATATCCTTCTTCTGGTGGGTGCTGACCTACAGGGATTGTACAAGGGAAAAAGAGAAGTTATTACCAACTGCACCGTCACAGTCATTGGCCTGCATCCCTACCCTTGCCATGTGGCACATGCACTCACTGTCGTTTCATGCACGCCTCATTCTACCCCTCCTATCTCTCATCCACCCCGCTCCACACAGCATATCCCATACAGCATGCTCCCAGTGTACTTACCTGTTTGTCTGGAGTACCGTAGAGTAGCGTGTACTGGGGGAGGACCCCATCCATGAGTTTCTCCAACTCCTCCGATGTGAAGACAGGGGCCCTTTCCCTAGACGCACGAGCCATTGTCTCTTCCAGACTGAGGTCACAGCAGCACTTGCAGTGTAGGTCCTTTCCTGTTGAAAATCAGGTATTGAGTGAGTGAACAGATAGAAATTGGCGGTCACGTCCACGGCGGTGCGTACCGTCACGGCCGGCGTACATCGTCATTGGCTCCTGGGACCCAATGCCTACCGCGACGGTGTACAATGCCAGCGCAGTTACCTCATATCCCATTGTCCCACTTTACAGGTCAGGCAGCCGTCATTTCAGGGGCCCACATGGCTCTATTTTTAACTGCTTCACACATACCTAGGCCTTGCCTCAACATACATACATGCTAATTTCTGATTATGTATCGTGTTCTGTGTAAGCTGTATGTACGTACCTCTGAGTTGGTTGACTCTGTGCTCACTGTTGTCCTTCATAGGCACCGTCCGCTGGGACATATGAGGAGATGGCAGCGGCCTCCGGTGTACAGACCGCTGGTGGACCTGTCGACAATGGAGGAAAGACATGTAATCATCACCTACAGGCTTGATCGTGCCACAATCCTGGAACTGTGTGACCAGTTGGAGCCAGACCTGATGTCAGCTATCCCCCATCCCACAGGAATCCCCCCTCAAGTGCAGGTGCTGTCAGTACTCCATTTCCTTGCAAGTGGGTCTTTCAAACTACAGTGGCCATAGCATCAGGGATGTCCCAGCCTATGTTTTCCAACATGTTGTCCAGAGTGTTGTCTGCCCTGCTGAAACACATGCGGAGCTACATCGTTTTCCCTCAGGTGGAGGATTTGCCTACCGTGAAAGGTGACTTCTATGCCCTGGGACATATCCCCAACATCATAGGTGCCATTGATGGGACACATGTGGCCTTGCTCCCCCCTCAGGAGTGAACAGGTGTACAGAAACAGGAAGAGTTATCATTTGATGAATGTGCAGATGGTGTGTTTGGCAGACCAGTACATCTCCCATGTGAATGCCAAATTCCCTGGTTCAGTGCATGACGCTTACATCCTGCAGAATAGCAGCATCCCTTATGTGATGGGGCAACTCCAGAGGCACCGTGTGTGGCTATTGGGTGAGCACCTGGAACAAAATCAGTGGGAATAGTTGTCTGGGGCTGGGGATATCCCTACAGGTTAGTGTGTGTCTAACAGTTGTCCCTCGACATTTTCAGGTGACTCTGGGTACCCCAACCTGTCATGGCCACTGACCCCAGTGAGGAATCCCAGGACAAGGGGAGAGGAACGCTACAGTGAGGCCCATGGGCGAACTAGGAGGATTATAGAGAGGACCTTCGGCCTCCTGAAGGCCAGGTTCAGGTGCCTCCATATGACAGGTGAGTCCCTATTCTACTCACCAAAGAAGGTATGCCAGATCATCGTGGCCTGCTGTATGCTTCACAACTTAGCTTTGCAACAACAGGTGCCTTTTCTGCAGGAGGATGGTCCAGATAGAGGTGTTGTGGTAGCTGTGGAGCCTGTGAACAGTGAAGACGTGGAAGCAGAAGAAGAGGACATCGACAACAGGAACTCGGTTATCCTTCAATACTTCCAGTGAGACACAGGTAAGAAGACAAACCTGCCTACTACATGTACTTTAACACTACTACCTCTCTACTGTTTGTCCTTTTCACCCAGTGTATGGTCACTGAGTTGTCACTTTCCCTTACCATTTCACAGATGTGGGTCCCACTGTGTGACATCTGCTTTGTTTCCTCATGGACTAGAGCTGTGTGACATAGGTATGTTGACATTACAATTGAAAGAGCATTTTGTCACTGTAATTGCTAATACACTATTTCGAAATCACAGACAGACTCCAGATTGTTTTGTGCTTTAAGGGTGTTTATTTTGGTGCTCAATATTGGAGAATGCTGTAAAATGGTGAGGGGTGATGGTGGAGGAATGTCCATGGCAGAGTCCAGCCTATTTGTTTCACAGGTGCATTGTCCAAAGGGGCATAGGAAGTGGAGCTGGAGCAGTTTGAGAATGGAAAGGGTGACAAGGTGGGACAAAAGGATGACATTCAGGGCAGTCTAATTTCTTGGCGGGGGTCTTGGCATCATTCTCTGTCTTTGTCCTGGATCTCAGGGACCATTTGCGGGGTGGTTCTCCATCTGCAGGGGGTGGGGTGCTGGTGTGGTGGTCCTGTGGCGGTGCCTCCTGTCCACTAGTCCGGCGGAGGTGGTGGGCAGTTCATCGTCCAGGCTAGTGTCAGGGGCCCCTTGTTGTGCCACAGTGTCCCTCCTGGTGTTGAGGACTTCCTTCAGCAACCCTACGATGGTGCCCAGGGTGGATTTGATGGATCTGAGTTCCTCCCTGAAGCCCAAATACTGTTCCTCCTGCAGCCGGTGGGTCTCCTGAAACTTGGCCAGTACCGTTGCTATCGTCTCCTGGGAATGATGGTATGCTCCCATGATGTTGGAGAGGGCCTTGTGGAGAGTGGGTTCCCTGGGCCTGTCCTCCCCCTGTCGCACAGCAGCCCTCCCAGTTCCCCTGTGTTCCAGGGCCTCTGTCCCCTGAACAGTGTGCCCACTTCCACTGCCCCCAGGTCCCTGTTGTTGTTGGGGTGGTGGGTTAGCCTGGGTTCCCTGTAGTGGTGGACACACTGCTGCTTGACGTGTCCTGGGGACAGAGGTATAGGCCCTCTGGGTGGGTGCTGTGCTGGTGTTTCCAGAGGGGGGAAGCTCTGTGGTGGCCTCTGACTGTGTGAGGGGAACCGACTGTCCCGAGGTCCCAGATGGGCTGGGCTGGTCATCTAGATCCAGTTGGACAGAGCTGCCGTTATCACTGTGGGTCTCTTCTGTTGGTGGTGTGGACATGTCTGTACCCTCCTGTGCGGTGACGTTGGGTAGGGGTCCTGCAGGGGTATAAAAGCATGATTATTGCATCTGTGTGTACCATGGTGTGCAAAGGGTGGGTGACCGTGTACCACAGTGCTTGCATTCCTGTGTGGGACCTTGTGTGATGATGGTTTAGGTGGGTGTATGGGTGTCCATGCTTTGGTGTTGCATGCAGGACTTGGTGTTGGGATGTGTGGTTTGTGACAGTGGGACATGTGTGAGGAGTAGGAGTGATGGGGTGAGGGTGAGGGTGGGGGTATGTGATAGCATGCAGGTAGGGTGGGGAAAGTAATAGTAAAGATTTGACTTACCAGAGTCCATTCCTCCAGCTACTCCTTTGAGGCCCTCAGGATGCAGAATCGCAAAGACCTGCTCCTCCCATGTTGTTAGTTGTGGGGGAGGAGGTGGGAGTCTGCCGCCAGTCCTCTGTACCGCGATGTGGTGCCTGGATACCACGGAATGCACCTTCCCCCGTAGGTCGTTCCACCTCTTCCTGATGTCATCCCTATTTCTTGGGTGCTGTCCACTGCGTTGACCCTGTCCACTATTCTGCACCATAGCTCCATCTTCCTAGCAATGGAGTTGTGCTCCACCTGTGATCCGAATAGCTGTGGCTCTACCCGGATGATTTCCTCTACCATGACCCTGAGCTCCTCCTCAGAGAACCTGGGGTGTCTTTGCTGTACCATGGGGTGGTCTGGGTGATGTGTGAGGAAAGTGTGTTTTGATATGTGGGGTGATATTTAGTGGTGTGTTGTGTGGGGTGCGTGGATGTTATGTGGGTGATGGTGTTGTGTGCCTGTGGATGCTTGTTTGTAGATTGTAGTCTCTCTCTCTGGCTTTCTTTCGGGATTTTGGTCGTAGGGGTTTGTGGGTGATGTGGGTGTGTGTTTTATATTGTATTGGGTGTGTGGGAGTGGTGTGTGTATGTGTATCAGGTGTGTGTATTTGGAATTTTCCAATGTGGCTGTGTTTTGTAAGTGTGTGTCTTTTGAGCGCGGCGGTGTGTACCTCCAATTGAATACCGCGTTTGAAAGACCGCCGCGTGGATTAGTGGGTTGTGATAGTGTGGGCGTATTCCTGTTGGTGTGGCGGTGGAGGTATTGTTATCGCCAGTTTATCACTGACCTTCGGTGTGGCGGACTTGTGTGGGTGTCTGGATTTTGGCAGATTCCGAGCTGTGGGTCATAATGACCGTGGCGGAATTCTGGTTTCCATGGGGATCCATCTGACGGTCTTGCGAAGCATGCAGCGGTATGTTGCCGGTCTTCTGCATGGCGGTAAGCGGCTTTTACCGCCAATGTTGTAATGACCCCATAATGTTTTTTCCTGCCCCATTTTATTATGCCCCCCTTACATGGGTAGATCCCCTCCCATATATGATGCCTGCACAGCCATCATATTGTGCAAGGCTTAACAAAGTGGCACTGTGCATGCATCGCACCACTTTGTTAATATTGTGCAGGGAAAAGGGCCCTTCAGCCCTGGTTTAGCGTCATTTGTGATTTTCACAATGACAGTGCTAAGGTGGTGTTAGGGGTTCTTAAATGTGGCCCACAACAACCTGTCCTGACCCATGACAAAACATGCTGCACTCAACCTTATGTGTGCCAGTCATGCACATGCAAATAAGGATGTAGCTATGCAAATGGGGTACCTACCAACTGGTCCATGAATCTGTATCCCCAAGTGATCCAGGAGATCCTGCTCCTGTGCTATCCAGTCAGCCTAATGATGCTTCAACTGGCAGTTGGTGCGCACTACTCCAAATATTCTGCACAGATGGTGGAGCACCTTGCCCCACCACAGCTTCCTTGCCTCTGTGGGGTAGACCTGGATTACGCGACCACCCAAAACTAGCATCATTGGCAGGTAATGCTGCACCAACCAAATAAGCCCTCCCAGTTCATCTTTTATCATCTTGGTTGTCCTCCCTTTCGCCTGACATTATGCAGTATGTACAAACTACAAATGTACCAACCCCAAAAAAAATTAACTAACTACCCCACCTAACCCCAATTACCCCAACAAATGATCCTACCCCTGGACAAATGCCCCACAATACAATAACAAATGCAGGATAAAAACACTACAAAAGACTGAGGAAAAATGCAAAAAGCACACAACCGCAACAGGATACAGCACAAAACTCTCAAACAATACCAGTCCTCCACCAGCACCAGCACCAGCTCCACACACCCTCACACAATCACAGGCAAAAAGACTGTGAAGTGAAAGTGAATGCACTATACCATGTATGCAGCCTGGAAGTCCTGTTTCATCACTTCCTGGGCCTGTGCATCACGTTTTCTGATATGCGTCATTTTTTTGATGCATGACGGTCATGCATCGATTTTCCCCATTGAGGCTTACAAGGCCACAAGACTTGCGATTGAAGTGCAGTGGCTAGACGTCATTGTTTCCTTAGCAAAGTTAGCAGTATTAGTGTTTGCGTTAACATTTTTGACACATGACTGTCATTCATGGTGTTCCTTCTCATTAAGCCTGACAACACCTGTGGACTTGTAATTGATGCACAGGGGCCAGGCGTCATATTTTTGGCATAGCAGAGTATTGGATATTGCCGTTTGCATACACATTTTTGGCGCATAACGGGAATGTGTGGATTTTGTTAGAAAGGCTGACAGTGCACCCAGACTGACAGTGCACCCAGATTCACATACCATGTCACAGGGGCTATGCATGTATGTAGTAAGTATGGTATGGCTACCTGTGTGTGCATGTTTGTATAGATCTTAACAGTAACACCCGTATGTGTTACCATTGTGTTTGTATGTTTGTGTGATGCATGCAATGACTGATACCGTTTGCATATGTGCATGTGCTGATAGACTTTCTACACATAGATGTTTCCACATGTATGCTAGGAGTGTATATATGTGATCTAACAAATATATGTGGGTCTACCACATTGTAATGTCTGATTTCCAAATGTACATAAGACTACAACACAGTAGATATGATGAGCTAAATCTAACACATGGTAATGCGTTTGATACCCATGAGAAATCGTATTCTGAGAGTGCAGTGGACAACGGCTGGGTTGATTTCACATTACCCCTGGCAATGTGAGTACATGTGTGCCCACACTGAGGTGTGTTGTTAGGTTCAGGCTTTATAATGCTCTGCTACACATGTGACATATAGTTCCCCATGCATCTATGATACAGGAGATGGTGTACTCACATGTGTCAATGAAGGTTGGTATGTGCCATGTTGGTTGAAAGACATGTGTAGTGCCATATGTGCAAAATTTACCACAGTGGTGTGATCATGGAATATGAACCCTCATATATCTACCTTCCGGCATGGACACATGTTGGACTTTGTTAAATGTCTGAGTAGTCATATCAGTCCCACCTATGTTTCCGAATGTTGGAACACATCTGATGGTCATTTAAGAATGTCAGTGATCATGTGTAAATGCATTTTAATTAGTGGAAAGTTGACCTTTGTGCAGACTCCATCACACAATACCTGGCCTGTGGCATTTAAGTGGTACATGTGTACTGAGATATCAGACATATGTGTGCATGCGACAAACTAGGTACTTACAATCGACCACATGTTTGTTATGACTGTCATATACAATGGCATACAACTGTTAGCAGTGTTGCAGTCTGGCAATGATGAGATCCTCGTAATCCTTTGTACTGTGTGACTATAAATGCCCACACAGACATATGGTTGCATGTTTACAGTGCTCCACTCTGCTCAGTCCAATGTGCATATGCATCAGGACCCTGACTCTGTCAAGTGTCAATGTAGCGTCAGCATTAGGGTTAGGGGATGTTGCGCTGGGATCTAGCCTCCTCATGGTAGCTCTTCAGCAGAGCAATGGCAGTGCCTTGCAGACTGACACATGTACATTTGTGATCAAATGGCCTGGTATTTTCATTTTCCTTTGGGGTACGTGATGTCAGGCTTGCCCTATCATGTACAGAGGACTGGCTAATTGTATGTGTAGAGCATGTCTCATCATTTGGCATGGTCTGACAGACATGGTAATACATTCTTTGTAATTTCCATTTGCACCTTGGTTAGGGTCTGTATCTCTAGTGCAACTTGTAATTTTAATTTTTGTATGACCCCGGGGATAGAGGTTATCATCTGTCTCAGCCTTCTGTCAGAATAGTATACAATGGGCAACTACAATGTTGTTGTTGTAGCAAACATGAGTGGGCTATGTACTGACCCAGCCATCCTCTCTGTACATATGTTGGGTGATCCCATGGTGTCATTGCTGTGTTGCACAGTCAGTATCAGTCTATGTGTGTACCTTCTCCATCATTTATTGCATATCTTGTTTGGAATAGATTAGGTCCTACATTGCTGGAATTCTTAAGGCTGCTTACACAGTTTGTACACATCAATCTATCAATCAATCAATCCCTTGTTAAGCGCGCTACTCACCTGTTGGGGTCTCAAGGTGCTGGGGGGGATTGCTACTGTTCAAATAGCCAAGTCTTGAGACATTTCCTGAAGGTCAGGAGGCCCTGGGTCAGACGTAAGTTGACAGGGAGGTAGTTCCAGGTTTTGGCGGCGAGGTTGGAGAAGGATCTGCCGCCGGTTGTGGTACGGTGGATGTGGGGGACGGTGGCGAGGTTGGCGGAGCGGAGCTGGCGGGTGGGAACTTGGAAGTTGAGATGCTCGTTGAGGTAGGCCGGGCCTGCGTCTTGGAGAGCCTTGTGAGCGTGGATCAGGAGTTTGAAGATGATCCTCTTGTTGACAGGGAGCCAGTGAAGGTCTCTGAGGTGGGCTAAGATGTGTTTGTGGCGTGGGAGGTTGAGGATGAGGTGTGCGGAGGCGTTCTGAATGCACTGAAGTTTCCTCTGGAGCTTGGCCGTTGTTCACGTGTAGAATGCGTTGCCGTAGTCCAGTCTGCCGCTGACAAGCTTGTGGGTGACTGTTCTTCTGGTTTCCATGGGGATCCATCTGACGGTCTTGCGAAGCATGCGGAGGGTGTTGAAACATGAGGATGAGATGGCGTTGACTTGCTGGGTCATGGTGAGCGATGAGTCCAGTACGAAGCCAAGGTTGCATGCGTGGGTGGTGGGAGTTGGGGAGGCTCCTAGTGTGGCAGGCCACCAGGAGTCGTCCCAAGCTGATCAGTTAGAACCGAGGACGAGGATCTCCGTCTTATCTGAGTTCAGCATGAGGTGGCTTATCTCCATCCAGTTGGCAATGGCATGAAGTCCGTTGTGGAGATTGGTCTTGGCGGTAGCGGGGTCTTTAGTGAGCGAGAGGATCAGTTGGGTGTCCACACATCTTCTACTGCAACTTTGTCCAGTCATACATGGATGGGATGCAATGTGTGACTTGTGTAATTTGGAGATGTAAACATCTTCTCCTATTGGTTACATGATAGTTTTCCCTCCCATTTCCAGGCTTTGTGAGATTACATGCCTTCCACACACACACATGGCTGTACACCTGCCACAGCGCTTTTGCAGTCTCCAATAACCCCCCCATGCTGTATCTCCAAGTTTCTGTGGGATTCTCTCAGCTGTCCTTCCAAATCCTTTGATGTGCATGGATTTGGCCTAAATCAAGAATTCCACAACCTATGTTAGTGTCAGAATGAGTGTTTCTTGTTTGTGAGTGAAATCATCTCAGCACTGTATTACTTTCTGGCCACATGCAACAAATCTGTCCCCTTCTTCTGACATACATTTTAGGATGGGTCTGTGACATGTTTGGACATTGCTAGACATACTTGTACATCCTACACCTGAGTGGCATGTTGGAGACCTAGACATTTTAGAGAATTTTGTCAGTGTTGGTGACTTTCTCTTGGTCAGACATGAGTGTCAATGAAAGGTGTGTTTTTATATGTGGTGTGTGATGGTATCATTCACACAGTACTAGGTAACCTTGCTGATACATGTCAACCATTGCAGGTAACTGCAAACCCTTCCCTACCTAGGCCATACACCCACACATCAGTCTTCACATGTATATCTGGATTATCTGCATGCATGTGTCAAGACAGCAGATTTGTTTGACAAGTGTGTTAGAATGTACATAGGGAGTGGGACAGACTCTGCCTACATTCCACCCAGATATTCATTTGGTGGTGCATTCTCCATTTCATAGTGAACTCTTGGCTATGGGGCATGTGCATGGAGAGGGGATCAGCATCCATTGCTTCTTCACCTGTCTTGGCTCACCTCATAGCCAACATGTGTGTGCCATATATGAGGTACAGCACACCATGCGGCAGGGTTGGGATGCGGCAGGGTTGGGTCCAATGACGGTGCCGGGACGTAACACCATTGATATACGGTGCAGGCGTAGGGTCAAACTTTGTTGCGTAGGTTCTCATTATGCTAATGAGGCTACTGGCTTTGGGAGACAGGATCATATGGACTGTGGATACTAAGTATGATTCCACACCACATGATGCATGTCGGCCTAATCCAGGTTCTCCTGCTAACTAGCAGCGCCTCACCTCTGGCCGAGATTATTGTGGAAACTGGGCACATTACAGGAAGACTCCTCAGGGGAATTGTGGTTGATCGGATCCCATCCCTTTCTCTTAGTTACAAAAAGTCTCATGCAGGCAAAAGACAATAGAGGCAGAATGTAGTTCAATAAAGATTTATTGAAGTAAGTGCATCTTCGATAAAAAAGGCATTTTTTGCAATGACTAGGATGATAAAACATAATAAAAGCAAACAGGTGTTTAACAGAATAAAACACAAAAATATTCCTACCATACTGTCACTAGGAGTGAGATATATTTCTCCTACCTAAACTATGTCTGAGCACAGCGTGATAAGCCTAATTGGCACTTCAGGTTTCCCCCCTAGGGGTACACCATCCCTCATAGCTAGAGTTAGAAGCCTGTGGTCTAGAGAGACATTGTCCCCACCTGATCAGGGGTCTGGCTGTCTAAGCAAGTAGCTGCAGTGAAGCAATCAGCAATCAGCTTATAGTCATGGTCATCTGGCTGGAATTTCCCTCTAATGTGTCTGGAACAAAGGGGTGTTTTTATAATAAAACAGCTGACATTCTAAGAAATATTCCCCACGTATGAGTGTGTGTTTTCTGTGAATGTTGGAGACACAGCATATGACGTTTGTCGGCAACTCTATCTGACTGTATCCTTGGAGAAGGCACAAAGTGAAAAAGATGTCCTACTAAGAACATAATGCTTTCCTAGGCAAAAGTACAAGAAGATAAAGAAAATAAAACAGCAACGCAAATGTTGCTATTGCTAGAAAAATAAAGTAATGCCCAATATAATGTAACAGGGTTAAAGTGCCCAGTGGCAGGCCTAGTTAACATAAAACATTGGGGGTCATTCCGACCCCGGCGGGCGGCGGGCACCGCCCGCCGGGCGGAGACCGCCAAAAGACTGTACCGCGGTGAAATGACCGCGGCGGTCATTATGACTTTCCCGCTGGGCAGGTGGGCGACCGCCAAAAGGCCGCCCGCCCGCCCAGCGGGAAAGCCCCAGCAAAGATGAAGCCGGCTCCGAATGGAGCCGGCGGAGTTGCTTGTGTGCGACGGGTGCAGTGGCACCCGTCGCGATTTTCAGTGTCTGCTTTGCAGACACTGAAAATCTTAATGGGGCTCTGTTAGGGGGCCGACTGCAGTGCCCATGCCAATGGCATGGGCACTGCAGGGGCCCCCAGGGGCCCCACGACACCCGTTCCCGCCAGCCTCTTCCTGGCAGTGTAAACCGCCAGGAACAGGCTGGCGGGAAGGGGGTCGGAATCCCCATGGCGGCGCTGCTTGCAGCGCCGCCGTGGAGGATTCCCTGGGGCAGGGGAAAACCGGCGGGAAACCACTGGTTTCCCTTTTCTGACCGCGGCTTTACCGCCGCGGTCAGAATTGCCCCTGAAGCACCGCCAGCCTGTTGGCGGTGCTTCCTCCGTCCCCGGCCCTGGCGGTCCATGACCGCCAGGGTCGGAATGACCCCCTTTGTGTCTAAAACACGGTTTAAATAGCTATACAACACCCTCCCCTTTCCCGTTCAAAGGTGGTTTAAAAGCTTAACATAAAAGAAATCTAATAACTCCTACGCTTAAAAAAATATATGTCAATAGTGACAGGTTAAGCGACACAGAAGCCGGAAAAAGGACAATTTAAACAACCAAATTCAAGAGTCAGTGTCACTTTGGAAATCACCAATTACATTGAAACCAGGTGACGTTCCACTTCAGCAAGTGGTAAAACAACCAAATCATATCCAAGGAAAACTATAGAGCACTTGTGTTCCAAAGCCTGAACTCCAGCTGAGGCAGCAGCATTCCGTGTCATGCCCTTCATAGAATTAAGAGTCACGGCATGCATAAAAGACAACTCATAAACATCTTCCCGTAGCGAATGCACCCTCAACACGCATGTCTGATAATGAGCTCTCAGCGACAATATCAACAGATCAGCGTCCAATTAAAGTAAGTGCTGCGAAGAAAGGTACATTTAAAGTGCACATTCAAAGATGCACCAGAGGCATCAAAACATGGGATGCACACAATCCAGAACCGGTCGGAATAACAAAGACCAGTCACACTCCAGTTGTACCAGGAGAGGTGTTGTGAAATACTGCATCATGCGTTCACGACATAGTTGTGCTGGCGGTAGCGATTTCAGTGCTCCTTGCTGTGACAGGACAGCCATTGCGCAGAAAAAGTAGCAACAGCAGAATGCTACCTATTATAGCCAAAGTAATCGGAAATCCCCGGAAAACACTCAAAAATATAAAACGTATGGTTTATGGTAATAAACCAAATATAGAGGAGAAGGTGTGAACAAAACCAGAACCAACAGCCTTAAAAAAGTGGGCGATTCCAGTAGTACTGGATGTATTAAATATTCGTCACATGAGCTCACCAAAGTGTCTTGGAAAGTTTGTTGTTAAAAGGTACTGAATCTCCGCCGATCACCTCGCAACCTAAAGTACATAGGTCTTGCGTGCAGATGTAAGCACTACACGTTTCTGAAACAATAAAGCCTTTAGTCTGCTCAACTTGTCAACATTCACATCAGAAGTAGCAATGTGAGGCCAAACGTCTGCTACTCCTTGAGACTGCATAGGGGGAAAAGAACAATCCCACAGCACGTAACAGTTTGGGAGACCGAAACGATGTAAGCTATTCCGGCTCACATCCCACAACTGCTCTCACTGTTGAGGAGTTCATAGCTGCCATTGGAGAGCATCTGGAACGCAGGTCTAACAAGTGGACTGGGACTCCCTTTAGATAATGAGCTAAATTTGCTGTGGAGGCATTACATGCCCTGTGCAAGGATAGCTGTTTACAAACCATTGAATGGCTCACAGAAATCTTGCGTTCACTACCGCTAAGAAAGACCTCTTTCATGCCATTGAAGCATTTGTATGAGAAAGGAAGCTCCCACACTTTGGGGGTCATTACAACCCTGGCGGACGGTGTTAAAGGTGCGGTAATACCGCAAACAGGCCGGCGGACCAAAAAATGGAATCATGACCCTGGCGGAAACCGGCAACAAAGACAGCCACTTTAACACACCACCCGCCACAGCAGTACAGACAAGCAGCGCGGCGGTCACCGCCAACAGACAGGCGGAAGACAATGTACCGCCCATAGTATCACAACCTACCAATCCGCCACCTTTTCCGGGGCGGATTCACCGTGGATAAAAACACAGCAGAAAAAGTTCCTGCAATGGGAAAACGCTCACCTGAACACACCCCACGAGGAAGGAGGACTCCATGGAGCCCGAATTGCAAATCCTATCGGCCCTTGTATTCCTACTCATCTACGAAGACCAACGCCGGCGCCTGCGAAGACAACGGTGAGTACTGCACCTACGACATAGGGGAAGGGGGAGGCAAAAGTTAGGGGCACACACACCAATGCATTCACAAAAATCACATTACCAACCCGCAACACCCCCGGAGGAATGCAAAGACTAAACGTAATCAGTTCAAACAATGTAATGTATCGATATACATGTCTCGAAAATATACAGAAATAAAATAAAATCATTCCAAAGTATATACAGTGCGAGAAGTAGTGCAGATATGCACATATCAATGTCCGTGCATCACTAGTCCAAAAATGCATGGGCGAGGCCCACAAAAGATACCTGTCCACAGACGGAGAGAACACTGCCGGAGCATCAGATCGAAATACTACAGGCACCTCAGGGGGAAAGGAAGGGGGGGCACCTTAGCCGGATGAGTGCAAAGCCAGATCCACGACGGGCCCCATGCCCACTGTTCCATCCTGGGGAGTGCAAGGCCACAGTCTCTCAAGTCTCTACAGTGGGTGGCTTGCCCACTGCTACATCCTGGGGAGTGCAAAGCCACAGTCTCTCAAGTCTCTACAGTGGGTGGGTTGCCCACTGTACAATCCTGGGGAGTGCAAAGCCACAGTCTCTCAAGTAGATAACAGCCTCCACTGGTTCTGGAGGGGAACTGGTGCCCAGAGTGCTTCATCCTGTGAAGGACAGAGGTAGTGGATGGATCTCTGTACTGGTTCTGGAGGGGGACTGGTGCCCAGAGTGCTTCATCCTGTGAAGTACAGAGGTAGTGGATGGATCTCTCCACTGGTTCTGGAGGGGACTGGTGCCCAGAGTGCTTCATCCTGTGAAGGTCAGAGGTAGTGGATGGATCTCTCCACTGGTTCTGGAGGGGGACTGGTGCCCAGACTGGATTAGTCTCCCCGTGACAGTTCATGTCCCGTCACTGTCCCTGCTGCACATGGGATAACGATGCTTGATGTGGCCGCCTTTTCATTCTTCCCCGGTGCATGCCCTGTTCAGCGGTGCCTTGCCATGGCGGTTCTGGACTGGGCAGCGGTGCTTTGCCATGGCGGTTCTGGACTGTTCAGCGGGGCTTTGCCAATGGCGGTGCATGCCCTGTTCAGCGGTGCTTTGCCATGGCGGTTCTGGACTGTTCAGCGGTGCTTTGCCATGGCGGTTCTGGACTGTTCAGCAGTGCTTTGCCATGGCGGTTCTGGACTGGGCAGCGGTGCTTTGCCATGGCGGTTCTGGACTGTTCAGCGGTGCTTTGCCATGGTGGTTCTGGACTGTTCAGCGGGGCTTTGCCAATGGCGGTGCATGCCCTGTTCAGCGGTGCTTTGCCATGGCGGTTCTGGACTGTTCAGCGGTGCTTTGCCATGGCGGTTCTGGACTGGGCAGCGGTGCTTTGCCATGGCGGTTCTGGACTGGGCAGCGGTGCTTTGCCATGGCGGTTCTGGACTGGGCAGCGGTTCTTTGCCATGGCGGTTCTGGACTGGGCAGCGGTGCTTTGCCATGGCGGTTCCGGACTGTTCAGCGGTGCTTTGCCATGGCGGTTCTGGACTGTTCTGCAGTGCTTTGCCATGGTGGTTCTGGACTGGGCAGCGTGCTTTGCCATGGTGGTTCTGGACAGTTCAGCAGTGCTTTGCCATGGCAATTCTGGACTGTTCAGCAGTGCTTTGCCATGGCGGTTCAGGACTGGGCATTGGTGTGTGGCATGACGTTCTCTGGACTGGGCATTGGTGTGTGGCATGACGTTCTCTGGACTGGGCATTGGTGTGTGGCATGAAGTTCCCTCATTGCCCAGTGGGACTGTGGCAGCCGGAGCCACTGACTCCGGCGGTGGCGGTGCTCTCCTGACCAGTGACGATACTTGGGCCCTCCTGGGCAATGACTCTGGCGGTGGTCTCCTGACCAGTGACGATACTTGGGCCCTCCTGAGCACTGGCGGTGGTGGCAGTTTCCTGACCAGTGACGATACTTGGGCCCTCCTGGGCAATGACTCTGGCGGTTGTTTCCTGACCAGTGACGATACTTGGGCCCTCCTGGTCACTGGCGGCGGTTTCCTGACCAGTGACGATACTTGGGCCCTCCTGGGCACTGGCGGTGGTGGCGGGTTCCTGACCAGTGACGATACTTGGGCCCTCCTGGGCACTGGCGGTGGCTGCGTTTTCCTGACCAGTGACGATACTTGGGCCCTCCTGGGCACTGGCGGTGGCTGCGGTTTCCTGACCAGTGATGATACTTGGGACTCCTGGGCACTGGCGGTGGCGGCGGTTTCCTGACCAGTGACGATACTTGGGCCCTCCTGGGCACTGGCGGTGGCAGGGGTTTCCTGACCAGTGACAATACTTGGGCCCTCCTGGGCACTGGCGGTGGCGGCGGTTTCCTGACCAGTGACGATACTTGGGCCCTCCTGGGCAATGACTCTGGCGGTGGCGGTGGTCTCTGGACCAGTGACGACGGTGCTGGCGGTGGCGTCCCGACCGCCGGGAAGGATGCCGCCCTTCTGCGCCGTGATGCTCACAACAGGCTGTGCAGACTTCCTCTGGCCCTTCCCCACCATTGGAGGAGTCACAGCTGACTCTGCAATCCCCCTGGGACCCCTCTGAGTTGTTTTGCTTCCAGGAGTCTTCACAGGGTCCCGTCGGCCACTTTCCAATTTCAGAGCCTTTACAGGGGGTGGGCTGCCAGTGCCTTGGCTCCGGGTCACACTGCCTGCCCTGGTGCCCTGTGCACTCCACACACCTTGAACAGGCACCACTGGTATTGGAGGCTTTTTGGCTGAGGCGCTACAACGGGACTGATGAATTGGAGGGGGGGTGGGGGCAAAAAGGTCAACTTTACAGAGGGACAGTTTCTGACGAACACTGGGATGGGTAGTTGGAGGGGGTCTGGGAGTGGAGGAAGAGGAGGTGGTTGAAGGAGGTGTCACTTTAGGTGTTTTGGGTGCAGGTGCAGGTACTGGAGGCTGTCGTGAGGTGGATGGATGTTGGGTGTGTGGGTGCCCGCGTTTGTGTACTTTGGGAGGGGGTGTAACAGACACACTGGGAGAGGACACAGGGGACGTGTAAATGGTAGTGGGGGTGGTGAGGGCAGGTGAGCGGGGTGTGGTGCTGGGTGGTCTGGTGTGAGTCCTGGTGCCTGTAGATGTAGTGCATGCAGGTGAGAGTGTAGACGACACTGGGAGGGAGGAGGCAGACGACGAGGAGGGGACACAGTGGAGGCAATGGATGTTGCTGTGTCTGTATGTGGGTGATGCTTGCGTGAGTGCCTGTGGGTTGTGTGGTGCCTATGTTTGCCTGAGCTTCCCTTGTGTGTTGACGTGTATGCATGCTGGTCTGTAGGTGTGCTTGGGATGGGCTGGGGTACAGGGGATTGGGTCTGGGTGGAGGAGGTTGGAGGGGGGAGGCTAGACACAGGGACAATGGCTGCCATCAGTGCTGAGGCCAGAGATTGCAGGGTTCGCTGAAGGGCAGCCTGACCAGAATGAATGCCCTTCAGGTATGCATTACCGTGTTGCAACTCCCTTTCTACACCCTGGATGGCATTCACAATGGTAGACTGCCCAACAGTGAGTGACCTGAGGAGGTCAATGGCCTCCTCACTGAGGGCAGCAGGGGTGACTGGGGCAGGGCCTGAGGTGCCTGGGGCGAAGGTGATGCCCACCCTCCTGGGTGAGCGGGCACGGGCGAAAGCTGAGGGGCTGCTGGGAGGGCGGTGCTGGTAGGGGAGGTGGCGGCTGTACCTGTAGAAGTGGGGCGCACAGATGGAGCCGCCATCACAAGGGAGCTCCCATCGGCGGACGAGTCCGTGTCGCTGGTTGGTGATCCGGTGGCCGATGTGAAGCTCCCCTCGCCCTCCGTCCCACTGGTGCATTCTGAGTCCGTGGTGTGGCCCTCCATGGCCATGTGGGATGCAGCTCCCTCGTGCCCCGGTGCCACTGTACCTCCGCCTGATGATGCTGATGCACAAAAGAACAGGGAGAGCACAAAAAGGGGGGGGGACAGAGGAAAGACAGGTTGAGTGAATGGCATACTGCTACCGTTGGCGGACAATACAGACACAGCAGCCCCCTGCACTACGCCGTCCTCCTGGCATCTCCAGATGCAATTTCTGGGATCTGGCCTACATGGCTATGGTGGACATCTGCACACATGGATGCCACAGCGGCATCTATACCTGTACTTGGCACTCTACTGCGGTGGGGTAGAGTGCCACATGGCCTGCATTACGGAGGGGGCTAGCCTACGGAACTCGCCCTAGCCTAGGTACACCCACAGGCCTCCTCCCCCACCCAGACCCTCCACTGCACGCAGAGTCCTGCAGAATGAGAGAGTACTCACCCCTTGTGTCTGCTGTGATGCCCTCAAGCGCCCATCCAACTCAGGGTAGGCCACCGCCAGGATCCGGAACATCAGGGGGGTCATGGTGCGACGGGCACCCCTCCCACATTGGGAGGCCATCCCCAGCTGAGCCTCCGCCGTCTTCTTGCTCCAGCGGCGAATGTCCTCCCATCTTTTCCGGCAGTGGGTGCCCCGTCTCTGGTGGACCCCCAGGGTCCGGACTTCCTTGGCGATGGCACGCCAAATGTCCTTCTTCTGGTGGGCGCTGACCTACATGATATGCACAACGGAAGAAGCGAAGTCATTACCAACTGCACCGTCGATGTGAGTGGCCCCCCTCCCTAGGCTAGCCATGTGGCACATTCATTCACATGCATTAATGTTACCTGAACTCTGCCCCCTTCCCTCTTACAACCAGCCCTCTCCACCCAGGCCTAGCCCATACAACGTGCTAACTGTGTACTAACCTGTTGGTCTGGAGGACCGTAGAGTAGCATGTACTGGGGGAGGACCCCGTCGACCAGTTTCTCCAACTCATGAGCAGTGAAGGCAGGGGCCCTTTCCCCAGACGCAGCAGCCATTGTCGCTTCCAGACCGAGGTCACAGCAGCACTTGCAGTGTAAGTCCTCTCCTGTCGAAGATCAGGTATCTAGTGATTGAACAGTGAGAAAATGGCGGTGATGTCCGCGGCGGTGACGTCCGCGGCGGTGCGTATCATCACCGCCGGCGCACTTGTTCATTGGCTCCTGGGACCCATAGGGTCCAATGTTAACCAATGCAGCATTGCGCCGCGGTCTACGACCGCCTACTGCGACAGTGTGCAACGGCAACGCAGTTACCCCACAATCCCATTGTCCCAGTTTAGAGGTCAGGCAGCCGCCATTTCAGGGGCCCACATTGCTTCTTTTACTACTGCGTCACACTTAGCTATGCCTACACTCAACACACATACAGGATGGGTTTTGTGTTTGGTGTCGTCTGCTGTGAAACTGTGGGTACATACCTGGGAAAAATTTGACTCGATTGTCGCTGTTGTCCTTCCTAAGAACCGTCAGCTGGGACATGTGAGGAGATGGCGGAATCCTCTGGTGTACCGACCGCTGGTGGACCTGTTGACAATGGAGGAGCGACATCTAATCGTCACCTACAGGTTTGACCGTGCCACTATCCAGGAACTATGTACCCAGTTGGAGCCAGACCTGATGTCACCAATCCGCCATCCCACTGGAATCCCCCCTGACGTGCAGGTGCTGTCAGTGCTCCATTTCCTTGCAAGTGGGTCATTTCAGACAACAGTGGCCATGGCATCAGGGATGTCCCAGCCTATGTTTTCAAACGTGCTGTCCAGAGTGTTCTCTGCCCTGTTGAAACACGTAAGGAGATACATCATTTTCCCTGAGGTGGAAGATTTGGCTACAGTGAAAGGTGACTTCTATGGCCTTGGACATATCCCCAACATCATAGGTGCTATTGATGGCACCCATGTAGCTCTGCCCCCCCCACAGGAGTGAACAGGTGTACAGAAACAGGAAGAGTTATCATTCCATGAATGTACAGATGGTATGTTTGGCAGACCAGTACATCTCCCAGGTAAATGCTATGTTCTCTGGCTCAGTGCATGTCGCCTACATCCTGCGGAATAGCAGCATCCCTGATATGATGGGTCAACTCCAGAGGCACAGTGTGTGGCTATTAGGGGACTCTGGTTACCCCAACCTTTCCTGGCTATTGACCCCAGTGAGGAATCCCAGGACCAGGGCAGAGGAACACTACAATGAGGCCCATGGGCGGACTAGGAGGGTGATCGAACGCACCTTCGGCCTCCTGAAGGCCAGGTTCAAGTGCCTCCATATGACAGGTGGTTCCCTATTCTACACAATCTTGCTTTGCGATGCCAGGTACCTTTTCTGCAGGACGATGGTCCAGATGACGGTGTTGTGGCAGCTGTGGAGCCTGTGGAGCCTGTGGAGCATGTGGACAGTGATTAGGAGGAAGCTGAGGAAGAAGACAACGACAACAGGGAGTCAGTCATACAGCAATATTTCCAGTGACACACAGGTGAGAAAAACTTTTTTTCACATTACATTCACTTTCAAACTTCTACCTCTATCCTGTCTGTTATTTAATAGCAGTATTTGGTCACTGAGTTGTACCTTTCCATTACGGTTTCACAGGTGTGGTTACCAAGGTGTGTCATCTGCTTGCATCCTTCAAGGACTTGTGATGTGTGACATTGGTATGTTGCCTTTACAACTAGAATCGCTTTTTGACACTGTCATTGATAATACAAAATAACAAAATCACAGACTGACTCCAGATTGTTTTGTGCTGAAAGGGTGTTTATTTAAGTGCTCAAAAATGGAGGGGGGTTGTAAAATGGTGATGGGGGACGGTGGAGGAATGTCCATGGCAGAGTCAGGTCTATTGGTCACACAGGTGCACTGCCCATATGGGCAAAGGAAGTGGAGGTGGGGCAGTTTAAGTATGGACTGGGTAACAAAGTGGGACAGTGGGAGGACAATCAGGGTGGTCTCATTTCCTGGCGGGGGTCTTGCCATCTTGCTCTGTCCTGTTCCTGGATCTCAGGGACTGCTTGCGTGGTGGTTGTCCATCTGCAGGGGGTGGGGTGCTGGTGTGGTGGTCCTGTGGCGGGGCGTCCTGTCCACTAGCGCCGGCAGAGGTGGTGGGCAGTTCATCGTCCATGCTAGTGTCAGGGGCCCCTTGGAGTGCCACGGTGTCCCTCAAGGTCTGCTGTATGTCCTTCAGCTCCCCTACGATGGTGCCCAAGGCGGAGCTGATGGTCCTGAGCTCCTCCCTGAACCCCAAATACTGGTCCTCCTGCAGGCGCTGGGTCTCCTGAAACTTGACCAGGACCGTCGCCATCGTCTCCTGGGAGTGGTGGTATGCTCCCATGATGGAGGAGAGGGCCTCGTGGAGAGTGGGTTCCCTTGGCCTGTCCGCCCCCTGTCGCACAGCAGCCCTCCCAGTTCCCCTGTGTTCCTGTGCCTCCGTCCCCTGGACCGTGTGCCCACTACCACTGCCCCCAGGTCCCTGTTGTTGTTGGGGTGGTGGGTTCTCCTGGGTTCCCTGTAGTGGTGGACACACAGCTGATTGACCTGTCCTGGGTACAGAGGTTTGGGCCTGCTGGGTGGGTGCTGTGCTGGTGTTACCAGAGTGTGGAAGGTCAGTGTTGGGCTGTGCCTGTGCAAGGGGAACCGACTGTCCCGAGGCCCACGATGGTCCGGGCTGGTCATCAGGATCCAGTAGGGCAGAGCTGCTATCGTCACTGTGGGCCTCTTCTGTGGGTGGAGTGGAGATGTCTGGACCCTCCGGTGTGGTGACGGTCCTTTGTGATCCTGCAGGGGCATAAGAGCATGATTATTGCATGTGTGTGTGTGATGGTGTGCAATGGGTGGGTGTGCGTGTACCCCAGTGCAAGCATTCCTGTGTGGGGGCTTGTGTGATGATGATTGGGGGGTTGTTCTGGCTATGTGCAGTGTGCATGCTTTGTGCTGGGTGTCCATGCTTAGTTTTGTCATGCAGGGCTTGGTGTTGGGATTGGTGGCTTGTGTTATTAGTACATTAGTGAGGAGTTTGGGTGATAGGGGAGGGTATGAGGGTGGGGGTGTGTGATAGCATGCAGGTAGGGTGGGGAATGTGATAGTTAAGATTTGACTTACCAGTGTCCATTCCTCCACCGACTCCTCCGAGGCCCTCTGGATGCATGATGGTCAAGACTTGCTCCTCCCATGTTGTTAGTTATGGGGGTGGAGGTGGGGGTCCGCCGCCAGTCCGCTGAACCGCGATGTTGTGCCTGGAGACCGTTGAATGCACCTTCCCCCGTAGGTCGTTCCACCTCTTCCTGATGTCCTCCCGATTTCTTGGATGCTGTCCCACAGCGTTGACCCTGTCCACGATTCTGTGCCATAGCTCCATCTTCCTGGCTATGGATGTGTGCTGCACCTGTGAGCCAAATAGCTGTGGCTCTACCCGTAGGATTTCCTCCACCATGACCCTGAGCTCCTCCTCGGAAAAG
The DNA here is from genome assembly GCF_031143425.1 of Pleurodeles waltl. NCBI lineage: Eukaryota > Metazoa > Chordata > Amphibia > Caudata > Salamandridae > Pleurodeles > Pleurodeles waltl. The sequence goes on from NC_090437.1 coordinate 322,798,874, forward strand.
CGGGGGTGTCTTTGGCGTGACCTGGGGTGTTGTGTGTGATGTGTGGGGCGGTGTGAGTGTTGATGTGTGTGGTGATGTGTAGTGGTGTGTGGTGTTTTGTGCATGGATGTTGAATGGGTGATGGTGTTGTGTGCCTCAGTGTGGTGGGGTTGTCTATGCTGTGCAGTCTCTCTGGCCTTCGTCTCTGAATTTTTGTCATAGGGCTTTGTGGGTGATGTGGGTGTGTGTTTTATATTGTGTTGGGTGTGTAGGAGTGGTGTTTGTATGTGTATCAGGTGTGTGTATTTGTAATTGTCCAATGTGGCGGTGTTTTGGAGATGTGTGTGTATTTTGAGCACGGCGGTGTGTACCGCCAATGGAATACCGCGGTTGAAAGACCGCCGCATGGATTCGTGGGTCGTAATAGCATGGGCGTGTTTCTGTTGGCGTGGAGGTGGAGGATTTGTTTTCGCCAGTTTAACACTGACCTTTGGTGTGGCAGAATTGTGTGGGTGTCTGAATTTCGGCGGTTTCCGAGATGTGGGTCATAATAGCTGTGGCGGAATTCCGAGGACGCGGCGGTGTATTGGCGGTCTTCTGCACGGCGGTAAGCGGCTTTTACCGCCAATGTTGTAATGACCCCCTTTGTGTATGTAACTATCTCCCAGCCTATCATATCTGCCTACTGCAATATGTTTCAAACAGGATGTAAATTGAAGTGTGGAAATGGGCAGATTTATAACCCCATGTATTAGCCATTCAGCAGATGGTATTTCAGCCACAGTAAAATCAACTTTTCTAAATTTTCAATATTCAACATGACATATGTGGCTTCTTTCTTAGCCATTATTTGTTGTTGTCGCAACATGTATAAAAAATCTCCTTGGCTCTCACGTGTTTCCAGGGAACACGACCTGTTTTCAATGTCTGTAGTGTCCAACCTAACTGCATAACGGACCTTAGCTGATTTTGTCCATGTTGGAAAAATGATATATCACTCTGTACTATATCTATTGCAAACGATACAATGTTATCTAAGGTGTATATTTGGTTGGACAATGTATTAATCCCATTATCTACAATGGCTAATGCTTTCCATAAGTTTTCCTGACCTATTTGCCTTAACCGGGCAGCCACCTCTTGCTGGGAAAGCTTCATATTTCATTATATGTAGCATATAAGAAGCACTTTCTGCGTTGGCTTCTGGGGCCTAACAGGAAATCCAGTAAATCTGTGTTTTTGGACAGGAGACTTAGATGTTCTTTGACAGCTTCCAGTGAGGAGACCTTCATCCATTGCTGGCATTGTTTCCTTAAACTATGTGTTGTCACTATACCTGAGTGTTCTGTGGGCACTTAGCGAGGGTCCTGACTATTCATTCTAAAACCCCCAAGCAGTTAACAAAATGCGTATGGCATCCATTGGTATCTACAGACCACAATAACCGCCGATCTAGACGTGAAAGTGATGTGTTAAATGTACCATTCTGGACCCATTCATTGAGCTGATCTTCAGACGAATTTATATCTTTTTGCCATTTGTAAAATTTAGCAGGGGTGGGAATACTGGACGCATTCAGTTCTTTAACGTTCGCTAAGCCTAAACAGCTTGCTTTATTGTGCTGTTTAATTTAAAAATATCATCTGAACAGGAATCATACATGCTCTAAGTAAAGCCTCCCTTCCTCTTATTTGCCAATTTTTTGATCCCCACACACTTTTTAAGTCAATTGATTTCAACAAGTACTCATAGCCTTCTATAACAAATCGGGGAAACAAAGGTAAGAGTAAACCAGTTGTGTATCTGTCAACAAAACATTTTGACTTTCCATTTCTGGCAATGTAAAATAATATGACTCAGCATTCTTAACACTGTGCCCAGAAAAATATGCACATTTTCCAGTATATGTTTTAGAGCTGCCTATTGGTGGAGTCGGGCAGTGTTCTCACTGTGTATATTTAAAAATAGTCTTTGGGGTACTTGCTCTGTGAATGTAATAATGTCCATAATAATTATAACAGAACATGTCTTCATAATTACCTTTAAACTGGTACACCTCTTAATTTTCAAGTACTGTATAATACTTTAGATCAGACATCATGCCATCAACAGTTTTCACATCCCAATCATCAGAAACCACTCCGGGTGTGATCACATCTGTCATGGAAAGTTTGAATACATATGGTATTTGAATGACCTCAGTAGGCTCATATGTATTGAATAATACTTTGTCCCAAACAATCTCATCGGGAATTGGTATGGCTGTAATGTTCACTAGAGACAAGCCTCTCTGAATTTTGTGTGAAGATAAATGTGGTTTTAGGACCTCAGCCACCAGTTCAACTGAAGTGGGTTCAGGCAGAAAATGATCATGCATGAGGAGACAGAAAACAATAACAAACCCAATCCATAGGAGAAAGGCAAGTACAGTCAATAAAAGCCATAGATAAATCCATGGACAAATGAAATAGTTAATTTTAAGCCAATGTATCAGCTTATGTGCTCTTGACAGTTCTGTTGCATTAGAGGCCGAAGAGTCAGAAGAAAAGTCATCAACATCAACTAAATAACCATCATCTCTACAAACAAATGTTGCAGGTGTATTTTCAGGAGGAGAAGCTACTGGAGATTCCCTTGGTGGTGTATAGTACGTTACAATATCCATTTGTGTAGTATTTGTAGAATGTTGCTCTGTATTAGCAGAAATCAATGTAGAAGTAGCTGTCAGTGGAACCAATGAAAGCTCATTTTCCACCCTCCTCAAGGTCGGAGAGGTATCAGCGCTGCTGTTGAAGACTTGTAGGGGAACATCCTGGTCTGTAGTGGGAGGGATCTGGGCACTGCTCAGGAGTCCTCTAGGTCTGCTGCGCAGTATTGGCCACATGGTGTAACTTGACATTGTAGATGGAGACAAAGGGATTTTCTTTAGAGCCAGGAAGTGGTAGTAGAATCACAGTTCTGGTACCATGTATTCCTAGGACTAGAACTGGTGCACGATGAGAAGGACCGAATTCCTTTTTCACAACAATCTTTTCATGCATTAGGTCTCCAAGTTTAGGAATACAGCCGGTAGATCTTACTGGTACATCCCTGATTCCAAAGGAGGCAGCATTGGCATATGCGTTGTCACTGCGGAACTGTTGTAAGTCCTGCAAGACAGTGACACGATCATTTATGTCAAAGGGTGTATCCGCCGCTTCCACGCCAGGACCATTAATATCTGGAACATACATTCAAGTCCCAAAAAGGCACTGGTATGATGTACGCCCCCCCAGGGACCTTCTAGGCTGATTGTTAAGTGCTCTTTGAACTCCACATAGGTGTGTAAGCCAACTACGACTCTTGTCTAATACTCTAGCTGTTAAGGATTGCTTTAAATCTCAGTTTTGTCACTCCACGACACTATTTCCCTCTGGATGAAATGGAGATGAGTAATGCAGTTGGACCCCTAACGAAGCCATGGCGTCCCTGTAAGCCCTTGAGACAAAGGCAGGGCCCCAGTCCGAGTGGAAAATCGCAATTGCATATATGCTGATAAAGACTCGCAAATCTTTAATAACATTTCAAGCGTTAGCTGAGCTTTGTGGCCAAACCCAGAGAAATCTGGAGCATGAGTCAACAGCAACTAGAATGTACTTGTATGCACTATCTAGTGTCAAGGGACCACAATAGTCCAAGTACACATATTGCAATGGTTTGTTGTAAATTAGGAAAGGTGTCTGCTGTGGGTGGTTCGCAGTGGACCCTTTTGTTTGCTGGCAGATGTCACAACAAAGGACTCCTTGGTCTCCTTATATAGACCTGGCCACCAATATCGTGATTGGAATATTGAAATTTTAGCCGCCAAAGCAGCATAGGCAGAAGCAACACCCTCATGTACTGCTTTCACTAACGCAGGTCTTAGTTCTTTATTGGGAATTATCCAAACTCCCACACCTGGTATTGTTACTTGTGCATCAAACAAGCCTGCCATAAGGTAGGAATATTTAGCAGGATATGCTTTAGGGAAAGGTGTGCAGTCAGCTGAAGCTGCCACGGCTGACAGTGTTTCATCATCTACTCTTAGCTTAGAAAGAGTTACTGCAGCAACAGAAGCCATAGCTACTGCTGATTTGGCTGCTTCATCAGCCAATGTATTGCCTTCAATGTGTATTCCAACACGCTGGTGTACAACATGGACATTGGGTAGCTATTCCTTCAGCTCCGCTACCTTCTCCCACAGAAGTCTGTGTTCAACGGTGTTACTTTTTGAATCTCTGAAAGCATTTTGGTGCAGTAATGCAGATATTCATTGAAGGACTGGACGCAATTGTACGACTCACAGACAATCAGCATCGTCTGTTCATGATCCGTATGTTCCAATGCCATCACCAGAGTCTTGAGCTCTGCAAGTTGTGCAGTACAATCTCCTAGAGTCTGCGTATAAGTATTTTCTGGAGGAAACTTGCCATCCTTCATGTAACCACTCACAAATGCTCAAGCAGCAGAGTATTGATGTTTTGTTCCTATCGCTGGCTGGGCTGAACCATCAGTATACAAAACTTTATGATATTGTTCGATAGGCAATGTACTTGCTGAAACTGGATACTCAAGTTCATATTTTGAGAATTCTTGGGCCTGTAATTTGGAGTCAAAGACATAATCAACATCGGTGGCTGTCAGACATTGTCCATTGTATCCAACATGGATGTAATGCTTTAGCATTTGGAACACTTGCTCTACCAACAGCCTCAAGGGCTGGAATAGGGGATACGACAATAACGTGCTTTCCTTCGGCAAGAGGTCTCTCTTTAAGGACCGCCATCTGGACAGCAGTGAGGATTTTCTCAGTGGGAGGAAAACGTTGTTCAGCTGTGGAGTATAAGTGCGATTTATATGCAATTGGGATGGTCTCACCCGCATTATATATCACATAGGTTAAACCAATGGCACCAGCAATTACTCTGATGACCAAATATTTTTTATTGTCCCTTGAATGCAAGTGTTTTGCATCAAGCATGTCTTTTTGCAAGGCTTTTAGAATGCGTGTGTGTTTGACTATCCAAAATTTACCAGTAAAATCAGGACTTATTAAGTCGTACAATGATTTGATGCATTGTGCATAATCTGGAATGTATGTTATGACAAAGTTTAAGAAGCCCAACTCTGACTGGAGCCTCTTTATTGTGTTTGGAGATTGTAGTTGTGCGCATTTTTCTAAAAATTGGGGCGCCAGTCTCCTGCCTTCATCTGCCAACTCGTATCTCAGAAAAAGGACACTAAGGAAGGCTATTTTCATTTTTTTTAATTGAATTTGTAGCCGATCTCGGCAAATCCTACAACAATGCAGGCTACCCGTCTTAAATGTTGCATTGGGTCATCGCCTGTGAGATAAATGTCATCCACATATGACAACGCCTCAGGGTCAATGTCGTTTAAAATAGATGTTGCACGAGCTGAGAACAGCCCAGGGTGGTCTTGTACCCCTGTGGGAGTTGGCTGAATTTTATCTGAGAACCAAGGGTGCTAAGACTTGTTAGGTCTCTACTTTCAGGTGCAAAATTTTGGCAGAAAAACCTGTTGGATATATCCATGGCTGTCTCGTATTTTCTGTGCACTATATTGTTCATAAGTGCTGTGCTATGTGCATTTTGTATAGCAAATGTTTTTGTGTGACTATTTAAATGTCTATAGTCTAAGACTATTATATATGAATGGTCAGGTTTAGAGACTGGAAATAATGGATTGTTCATGGATGAGTCCGAGGGTTCAATTACACCCTGGTACTCCAAATGATTGAGGATTTCCCTCACATGTGCTTTAGCATCATATTTTATAGGGTATTACAGTTGAGGTTGGGATTTTATTGGTATTCTGTGGTAGGGGGAATCTTTGTCCCATCCTACATGGTTGCGATGCAATGCCCAATCAATGGAAAGCATTTTAATGAGCTTCCTGGGAACAAGGGGTGAGAAAGATTTTCAATCACATCCTCTCCATAAGCGAGATTGCGGATGATTTCTGGTGGCCAACCTTTTTCAGCCAGAAAAATATCATAAATAGAGACGACGTGGTCCCAAAAGATAGTGTCAATTATGTGTTCAATGTCCCCCTCTAACTGAATTGTTACTCTGTACACCCTATCAGGTGCAGAGACACTCATGCCCGCAGTCTCAACTTGTCATCAGTTGCTTTCACCTCCAGATGCTTTTGAAGATCCAGGCAAACTATTGTGACCTCTCCTGCACTGTCGAGCAGTGCCAGTGCCCACTTCTTGTTCTTCAGTAAAGCCCTCTTCTTGAGTGGCATGTCGAATTGTAATTGTTGCCACTTTTTCTTTTTAAACTGTTTTTTTTGCTGTGGACGTTTATCTTCTTTTTTAACTGAAACTTCAGATGAGCGTTGTGAGATCTTTCTCAGTTTCATGTACTCAGTTGACTGCTCTGACCGCTCACCTCTCTCACTGGGTTTATCCGGAGAGTCCTGAAAGGAACGTGATTGGCGTGTATCAGTATATTTATATCTATCAGGCATTTTTGTGTTATCCCTATTCCTAAGGTTATACCTATTTTGTAGGGTCTCCACATGCAGGGATTCTCCCCTTTCTTTTTTCAGTGTTTGTTGTTTTTTATCCGAGCATTTTTTGGAATCTTCAGGCACTTGCTTGGTAGTATCTTAATTAGATCTGCCTTGAAATTGGGGTTTAATCGGTCTGGCCCCCAGACTATGTCTACCAATAATAGAATAGGTCTCTGTGAAAATATCTGGTAGCTCCCGTTCTTGATCCTGTAGAGGAACATCACGGAGTCGCATGTGCACTGCTAGTGCAACTGTTTCCCCTTTAAGATTACTTAATATGATTGAGGACTGCCCATTAATTGCATCCCGAAGTCCAGGGCCGGGGCAGCCCTGTATTCATCCTGAATTTGTTTTAACATTTCCGGAAGATTGGCAAGTGTTGGTGTACCATGTGCGGTAGTATAGAGCGTGGCAAATACCGTGCCCCATGTATTGCACTTATCAACTGTGGGAACCATCCCGAATGGCAAGCACATAGTAAGAATTCTACGTTTAGCTTGCGGTCCTGTATAAGGAGAAACTGCTTCCAGCGCATTCATTTTTTGAGCTAACCAAAATTAAATTTTCGCCCGCTTGGTGGGTACTTTACCCATGATCGAATGTATAGTCACGGCGTAGCTGCATTTTGTTGCACTGGGGCAGCATGTGCTGGGATAGTATTTAATGTTTGCATGACAAACTGTACTAATAATCTTTATATTGATGTGAGCTCTAAATTTGAACAGTGAACCTCAGCTACCGCTAAGGTAGCTGCATCAGGGTGTGGTGTATATGTGTCGAATAAAGGCCAGGTCGGGCCATCATTGCTCAGAGGACCTAACATGTAAGTGGTAGGGTGCCATCAAGCCAATTTTTATACTCTTGACAAGATAAAGGTATTTCTAAATATGCATAAGGTCTGTATTGTGCAGGTATGTTTGCAGGTGTATAGTGGTGAAGTGTATTTGTGTTCCCATCTACTGCTGGAAAGGTGACCCAAGAATAAAAAAATTCTGTTCTATAGGCTGGATGAGCCTCAACAACAAATGTAACTGGACCGCCCTGGGCTGTTAGGCCGTCTACCAATAAATAAGCAGTAAGGGGTGGTCGCATATGTACTGCAATTGCTACCCATTGTGGGTTTGCCATTGTAATGGTAGATGTATGTTCAGAGATAAGGACACCTAGCGTGGATTAGTCCTTTTAAGGTTCAAACGTGAACAACCTATAGCTCAAGATAGGTATTACCTATTTAGCTGAGGAGGAAATTCTCAATACCACGGACGTCTCCGTATCTAGTATTGAGGTGTCTTTAGCCTTAAATGAGACAGAGTTACGTAGAAGGATCCGAATATTAGTACCTGACCAAACATTGGTGACGCGGTGTCTTGCAGGTTCTCTTTATGCTAATGAGGCTACTAGATTTGGGAGACAGGATCACATAGATTGTGGATACTAAGTATATTTCCACATCACATGATGCCTGTCGGCCTTAACCAGGTTCTCCAGCTAACGGGCAGCGTCACGACTCTGGCCGAGATTATTGTGGCAACCAGGAGCATCACAAGAAGACTCCTCAGGGGAATCGTGGTCGATCAGATACCATCCCTTTCTTTTAGTTACAAAAAGTCTCATAAAGGCAAAGACAACAGAGGCAGAATGTAGTTCAATAAAGATTTATTGAACTAACTGCATCTTAGGTAAAAAGGCATGTATTGCAATCACTAGGTTGATAAAACACAATAAAAGCAAACAGGTGACTAACAGAGTAAAACACAAAAATAGTCCGACCATACTGTCACTAGGAGTGATGCATATATTTCTCCTACCTGAACTATGTCTGAGCACAGCGTGATAAGCCTAATCTGCCCTTTGGGTTTCCCCCCTGGGTGCACACCATCTCTCATATTTGGAGTGATAAGCCTGTGGTCTAGAAAGACATTGGGGGTCATTACAACCCTGGTGGACGGTGTTAAAGGTGCGGTAATATCGCAAACAGGCCGGCGGACAAAAAAAGGGAATCATGACCCTGGCAGAAACCGCCAACAAAGACAGCCACTTTAACACACCGCCTGCCACGGCGGTACAGACAAGCAGCGCGGCGGTTACCGCCAACAGACAGGCGGGAGACAATGTACCGCCCACACTATTACAACCCGCCAATCCGCCACCTTTTCCGGGGTGGATGCACCGCGGATAAAAACATGGCGGAAACAGCTTTTGCTATGGCAAAACACTCACCTCAACACATCCCACGAGGAAGGAGGACACCATGGAGCCGGAATTACAAATCCTACATGCCCTTGTTTTTCTGCTCTTTTATGAACAACAGCTACGTAGGCGCAGAAGATACCAGTGAGTACTGCACCTACGACACAGGGAGGGGGGAGGCAAAAGTTAGGGGGACACCCACCAAACACCCCCACCCCCACCCTCGCATATCACAACATACACACCAATGCAGTCACAAAAATCACAGTAACAACCCACAATCCCCCCGGAAGAATGCAAAGACAATGCGGAATTCGGGCAAACATTGTAATGTGCCAATATACATGTCAATAAAAAATATACAGATATATATATCTCAAAATCACTCTTATTTACACATACAGTCCGAGAAGTAGTGCAGATATGTACACAACAATGTCCGTGCACCAACAGTCCAAAAATGCATGGGCGAGGCCCACAATAGATACCTGACCAAAATCGGAGAGAACACTGCCGGGGCAACAGATAGAAACACTACAGGCACCTCAGGGGGAAGGGAAGGGGGGCACCTCAGCCAGATGAATGCGAAGCCAGATCCACGACGGGGCTCCATGCCCATTGATGTATCCTGGGGAGTGCAAAGCCACAGTCTCTCAAGTCACTACAGTGAGTGGTTTGCCCACTGTGCCATCCTGGGGAGTGCAAAGCCACAGTCTCTCAAGTCTCTACAGTGGGTGGTTTGCCCACTGTGCCATCCTGGGGAGTGCAAAGCCACAGTCTCTCAAGTCACTACAGTGGGTGGGTTGCCCACTGTGCCATCCTGGGGAGTGCAAAGCCACAGTCTCTCAAGTCTCTACAGTTGGTGGGTTGCCCACTGTGCCATCCTGGGGAGGTCAAAGCCACAGTCTCTCAAGTCTCTACAGTGGGTGGTTTGCCCACTGTGCCATCCTGGGGAGTGCAAAGCCACAGTCTCTCAAGTCACTACAGTGGGTGGTTTGCCCACTGTGCCATCCTGGGGAGTGCAAAGCCACAGTCACTCAAGTAGATGCAGGTCTCCACTGGTTCTGGAGGGGGACTGGTGCCCAGACTGTGAAAGTAACTGTCCTGTCACTGTCCCAGCTGCACATGGGATAAGGATGCCTGATGTGGCAGTCCATTCATTCCTACATGGTGCATGCCCTGTTCAGCGGTGCTTTGCCATGGCGGTCTTTGCCCTGTTCAGCGGTGCTTTGCCATGGCGGTCTTTGCCCTGTTCAGCGGTGCTTTGCCATGGCGGTCTTTGCCCTGTTCAGCGGTGCTTTGCCATGGCGGTCTTTGCCCTGTTCAGCGGTGCTTTGACATGGGGGTCTTTGCCCTGTTCAGCGGTGCTTTGACATGGCGGCCTTTGCCCTGTTCAGCGGTGCTTTGCCATGGCATTTCAGGACTGTTCAGCTGTGCTTTGACATGGTGTTTCAGGACTGTTCAGCGGTGCTTTGACATGGCGTTTCAGGACTGTTCAGCGGTGCTTTGCCATGGCGGTCTTTGCCCTGTTCAGCGGTGCTTTGCCATGGCGGTCTTTGCCCTGTTCAGCGGTGCTTTGACATGGCGGTTATGATACTGACATTAGTGTGTGGCATGACGATCTCTACACTTGTGCCCTCCTGGGCTGTGACTCCGGCGGTGGTCTCTGGACCAGTGACGATACTTGTGCCCTCCTGGGCTGTGACTCCGGCGGTGGTCTCTGGACCAGTGATGACGGTGCTGGCGGTTGTGTCTGGACCGCCGGAAATGATGGCGCACTTCTCTGCCGTGACACTCACAACAGGCTGGGCAGGCTTCCTCTGGACCTTCCCCACCTTTGTTGGAGTTACAGCTGAATCACCAATTGCCTTCGATCCCCTGTCATTTGTTGTCCCACCAGGAGTCTTAAGACGGTCCTGTCGTCCACTCTCCATTTTCAGAGCCTTTACAGGGGGTGGGCTGCCAGTGCCTTGGCTCCGGGTCCTACTGCCTGCCCTGGTGGCCGGTGCACTCCAAAAACCTGGAACACGCACCACTGGTACTAGAGGCTTTTTGGCTGAGGCGCAACGACGGGACTGATGAATTGGAGGGGGGGTGGGGGCAAAAAGGTCAATTTGACAAAGGGACAGTTTCTGACGAACACTGGGATGGGTAGCTGGAGGGGGTCTGGGAGTGGAGGAAGAGGTGGTGGTTGTAGGAGGTGTAACTTTAGGTGTTTTGGGTGCAGGTACTGGAGGCTGTCGTGAGGTGGATGGATGTTGGGTGAGTGATTGCCTGCGTTTGTGTACTTTGGGAGGGGGCGTCACAGACACATTGGGAGAGGACACAGGGGACGTGTAAATGGCAGTGGAGGTGGTGAGTGCAGGTGAGCGGCTTGTGTGCTGGGTGTCCTGGTGCAAGTCCTAGTGCCTGTAGATGTGGTGCATGCAGGTGTGTGTGTAGACGAGACTGGGAGGGAGGAGGGAGAAGAGGAGGAGAGGGACACAGTGGAGACAGTGGATGTTGCTGTGTCTGTATGTGGGTGAGGCTTGCGTGAGTGCCTGTGGTGTGTGTGGTGCCTATGTTTGCTTGAGCTACTTGTGTGTGTTGACTTGTGTGCATGCTGGTCTGTAGGTGTGCTTGGGATGGGCTGGGGTACAGGAGATTGTGTCTGGGTGGAGGAAGTTGGAGGGGGAGGCTAGACACAGGGACAATGGCTGCCATCAGTGCTGAGGCCAGAGATTGCAGGGTTCGCTGAAGGACAGCCTGACCAGAATGAATGCCCTCCAGGAATGCATTACCGTGTTGCAACTCCCTTTCTACACCCTGGATGGCATTCACAATGGTAGACTGCCCAACAGTGAGTGACCTGAGGAGGTCAATGGCCTCCTCACTGAGGGCAGCAGGGGTGACTGGGGCAGGGCCTGAGGTACATGGGGCGAATGTGATGCCCACCCTCCTGGGTGAGCGGGCATGGGGCGAATGCTGAGGGGCTGCTGGGAGGGCGGTGCTGGTAGGGGGGGTGGCGGCTGTACCTGTAGAAGTGGGGCGCACAGGTGGTGCCGCCACCACAGGGGAGATCCTATCGGCGGACGAGTCCATGTCGCTGGTTGGTGATCTGGTGGCCGACGTGAAGCTCCCCTCGCCCTCCATCCCACTGGTGCATTCAGAGTCTGTGGTGTGGCCCTCCATGGCCATGTGGGATGCAGCTCCCTCATGCTCCGGTGCCACTGTACCTCCGCCTGATCATGCTGATGTACAAAAGGACAGGGAGAGCAGGAAAAGGGGGGGAGACAGAACAAAGAGAGTTTTAGTGCATGGCATGCCGCTACCGTTGGCGGACAAGACAGACGCAGCAGCCCCCTGCATTACGCCGTGCTCCTGACCTCTGCACATGCAATTTCTGGGACATGGCCTACATGGCAATGGTGGAAATCTGCGCACATGGATGCCACAGGGGCAACTATACCTCAACTTGGCACTCTGCTGAGGTGGGGTTGAGTGCCACATGGCCTACATTATGGAGGGGCCTTGCCTACCTAACTCGCCCTGGCCTAGGGACACCCACAGCCCACCTCCCCCACCCAGACCCCTCCACTGCACGCAAAGTCCGCTGAATGAGGTTGTACTCACCCCCTTGTGTCTGCTGTGATGTCCTCAAGTGCCCATCCAACTCCGGGTAGGCCACCGCCAGGATCCGGAACATCAGGGGGGTCATGGTGCGACGGGCACCCCTCCCACGTTGGGAGGCCATCCCCAGCTGAGCCTCCGCCGTCTTCTTGCTGCAGCGGCAAATGTCCTCCCATCTCTTACGGCAGTGGGTTTCCCCGTCTCTGGTGGGCCCCCAGGGTCCGGACCTCCTTGGCGATGGCACGCCAAATGTCCCTCTTCTGGTGGGCGCTGACCTACATGACATGCACAAGGAAAGAGTACCAGTCATTACCAACTGCACCGTCAATGTGAGTGGCCCCCTCCCTACTCTGACCATGTGGCCCATTCATTCCCATGCATAACTGTTCTATGTACTCTGCCCCCTTCCCTCTTCCACCCAGCCCTCTCCACCCAGGCCTAGCCCATACAACGTGCTCCCTGTGTACTAACCTGTTGGTCTGGAGGACCGTAGAGTAGCGTGTACTGGGGGAGGACCCCATCCACAAGTTTCTCCAAATCCTGTGCAGTGAAGGCAGGGGCCCTTTCCCCAGACGCAGCAGCCATCGTCGCTTCCAGACCGAGGTCACAGCAGCACTAGCAGTGTAGGTCCTCTCCTGTCGAAGGTCAGGTATCTAGTGAGTGAACAGATAGAAAATGGCAGTGACGTCCGCAGCGGTGACGTCCGCGGAGGTGCGCATCATCACCGCCGGCGCACCTGTTCATTGGCTCCTGGGACCCATAGGGTCCAATGTTAACCAATGCAGCATTGCGCCGCGGTCTACGACCGCCTACCGCGACAGTGTGCAACGCCAGCGCAGTTACCCCACAATCCCATTGTCCCAGTTTAGAGGTCAGGCAGCCACCATTTCAGGGGCTCACATGGCTTCATTTACTACTGCGTCACGCATAGCTAGGCCTATACTCAACACACATACAGGAAGGGTTTTTTGTCTGGTGTAGTCTTGTGTGTAACTTTGGGTACATACCTGGAGGAATAGTGACTGGTTCTTCGCTGTTGTCCTTCTTAGGCACCGTCAGCTGGGACATATGAGAAGATGGCGGAATCCTCCGGTGTACGGACCGCTGGTGGACCTGTTGACAATGGAAGAAAGACATATCATCGTCACCTACCGGTTTGACCGTGCCACAATCCAGGAACTATGTACCCAGTTGGAGCCAGACCTGATGTCACCAATCCGCCATCCGACTGGAATCCCCCCTGACGTGCAGGTGCTGTCAGTGCTCCATTTCCTTGCAAGTGGATCATTTCAGACAACAGTGGCCATGGCATCAGGGATGTCCCAGCCTATGTTTTCCAACGTGCTGTCCAGAGTGTTGTCTGCCCTGCTGAAACACGTAAGGAGATACATCATTTTCCCTGAGGTGGAGGATTTGCCTACAGTGAAAGGTGACTTCTATGCCCTTGGACATATCCCGAACGTCATAGGTGCCACTGATGGGACCCCTGTAGCTCTGGTCCCCCCGCAGGAGTGAACAGGTGTACAGGAACAGGAAGAATTATGATTTCATGAATGTCCAGATGGTCTGTTTGGCAGACCAATACATCTCGCAGGTAAATGCAATGTTCCCTGGCTCTGTGCATGACGCCTACATCCTGCGGAATAGCAGCATCCCTGATATGATGGGTCAACTCCAGAGGCACCGTGTATGGCTATTGGGGGACTCTGGTTACCCCAACCTTTCCTGGCTATTGACCCCAGTGAGGAATCCCAGGACCAGGGCAGAGGAACGCTACAATGATGCCCATGGGCGGACTAGGTGGGTAATCGAACACACCTTCGGCCTTCTTAAGGCCAGGTTCAGGTGCCTCCATATGACAGGTGGATCCCTATTCTACTCACCGAAGAAGGTGTGCGACATCATCATCGCCTGTTCCATGCTCCATAATTTGGCATTGCGACGCCAGGTGCCTTTTCTGCAGGAGGATGATCCAGATGACGGTGTTGTGGCAGCTGTGGAGCCTGTGGAGCCAGTGGACAGTGATGAGGATGAAGCTGAGGATGAAGAAAACGACAACAGGGAGTCAGTCATACAGCAATATTTCCAGTGACACACAGGTGAGAACATTTTCTGGTTTAACATTACATTAACTTTCACACGTCTACCTCTATCCTGTACCTACATTTCACTCACTATTTGTTAATTGAGTTGTACCCTTCCATTTCAGTTTCACAAGTGTGGAAACCTACGTGTCAACTGCTTGCATCCTTCAAGGGCTTCTGATGTGTGACATTGGTATGTTAGCCTTACAATGGGTAACCCATTATGACACTGTAATTGATAATACAAAGTTCCAAATCATAGACTGACTCAAGATTTTTTTGGCTTTCAATGGTGTTTATTTAAGTGCTAAAAAAATCAAGGAAGGTTGTAAAATGGGGATGGATGATGGTGGAGGAATGTCCATGGCAGAGTCCAGTCTATTAGTCTCACAGGTGCATTGCCCATCTGGGCATTAGAAGTGGAGCTGGGGAAGTTCCAATCTGGACAGGGTGACAAAGTGGGACAGTGGGGGGACAATCAGGGTGGTCTTATTTCCTGGCGGGGTCTTGCCATCTTGCTCTGTCCTGTTCCTGGATCTCAGGGACCACTTGCGTGGTGTTTGTCCGTCTGCAGGGGGTGGGGTGCTGGTGTGGTGGTCCTGTGGTGGGGCGTCCTGTCCACTAGCGCCGACGGGGGTGGTGGGCAGTGTGTCAGGGGCGCCTTGGAGTGCCACGGTGTCCCTCAAGGTCTTTTGAATGTCCGTCAGCACCCCTACGATGGTGCCCAGGGCGGAGCTGATGGTCCTGAGCTCCTCCCTGTATCCCAAATACAGTTCGTCCTGCAGACGCAGGGTCTCCTGCAACTTGTCCAGGACCGTCGCCATCGTCTCCTGGGAGTGGTGGTATGCTCCCATGATGGAGGATAGGGCCTCGTGGAGAGTTGGTTTCCTTAGCCTGTCCTCCCTCTGTCGCACAGCAGCCCTCCCAGTTCCCCGGTGTTCCTGTTCCTCCGTCCCCTGGACCGTGTGCCCACTACCACTGCACCCAGGTCCCTGTTGTTGTTGGGGTGGTGGGTTAGCCTGGGTGCCCTGTAGTGGTGGACACACCGCTGATTGACGTGTCCTGGGCAGGGAGGTTTGGGCCCGCTGGGTGGGTGCTGTGCTGGTGTTACCAGAGGGTGGCAGTTCGGGGTTGGGCTGTGGCTGGGCAAGGGGAACCGACTGTCCTGGTGCCCACGATGGTCCGGGCTGGTCATCAGAATCCAGTGGGGCAGAGCTGCTGTCGTCACTGTGGGCCTCTTCTGGGGGTGGAATGGTGTTGTCTGGACCCTCTGGTGTGGTGACGTTCCTTCGGGTTCCTGCAGGGGTATAAGAACATGATTATTGCATCTGTGTGTGTAATGGTGTGCAATGGTTGGGTGTGCGTGATCCCCAGTGCAGGCATTCCTGTGTGGGGGCTTGTGTGGTGATGGTTGGGGGGGTGTTCTGGGTATGTGCAGTGGGTATGCTTTAGTGAGGAGTGCCCATGCTTAGTTGTGTCATGCAGGGCTTGGTGTTGGGATGGGTGCTTGGTGTCATGGGTAGATTAGTGAGGATTTGCGGTGATAGGGGAGGGTGTGAGGGTGGGGGTGTGTGATAGCATGCAGGTAGGGTGGGGTTGTGATAGTTAAGATTTGACTTACCAGTGTCCCATCCTCCACTGACTCCTGCGAGGCCCTCAGGATGCAAGATGGTCAGGACTTGCTCCTCCCATGTTGTTAGTTGTGGGGGAGGAGGTGGGGGTCCGCCGCCAGTCCGCTGCACCGCGATGTTGTGCCTGGAGACCGTTGAACGCACCTTCCCCCGTAGGTCGTTCCACCTCTTCCTGATGTCCTCCCTATTTCGTGGGTGCTGTCCCACGGCGTTGACCCTGTCCACTATTCTTTGCCATAGCTCCATCTTCCTGGCTATTGATGTGTGCTGTACCTGTGAGCCAAATAGCTGTGGCTCTACCCGTAGGATTTCCTCCACCATGACCCTGAGTTCCTCCTCGGAGAAGCAGGGGTGTCTTTGGCGTGACATGGGGTGTTGTGTGTGATGTGTGGGGTGGTGTATGTGTTGATGAGTGTGGTGAGTGTAGTGGTATGTGGTGTTTTGTGCGTGGATGTTGTGTGGGTGATGGTGTTGTGTGCCTCTGTGTGATGGGGTTGTCAATAGCTGTGCTGTCTCTCTGGCCTTCTCTCAGAATTTCTGGTTGTAGGGGTTTGTGTGTGATGTGGGTATGTATTTTATGTTGTGTTGGGTGTGTGGGAGTGGTGTGTGTATGTGTATCAGGTGTGTGTATTTTGAATTGTCCAATGTGGTGGTGTTTTGTATATGTGTGTGTATTTTGAGCGCGGCGGTGTGTACCACCAATGGAATACCGCGGTTGAAAGACCGCCGCGTGGATTCCTGGGTCGTAATAGCATGGGCGTGTTTCTGTTGGCGTGGAGGTGGAGGATTTGTTTCCGCCAGTTTATCGCTGACCTTTGGTGTGGCGGTGTTGTGTGGGTGTCTGAATTTTGGCGGATTCCGTGATGTGTTTCATAATAGCTGTGGCGGTCTACCGCGGCGGTGTATTGGCGGTCTTCTGCACGGCGGTAAGCGCCTTATACCGCCAATGTTGTAATGACCCCCTTTGTCCCCATGTGGATCAGGGGTCCGGCATCTAAGCAAGTAGCTGCAGCGAAACAATCAGCAATCAGCATACAGTTGTGGTCATCTGGCTAGAATCTCCCTCTAACGTGTCTGGGACAAAAAGGTGTTTTTATAATAAAACAGCTGACATTCTAAGAAATAGTCCTCACATATGAGTGTGTGTTTGTTTTCTGTGAATGTTGGAGACGCAGGATACCACATTTGTCGGCAACCCTATCTGGCTGTGGCCTTGGAGAAAGCACAAAGGGAAATAAAGGTCCTACTAAGAACATAATGCTTTCCTAGGCAAAAGTATAAGGAGATAAAGAAAATAAACAGCACCGCAAA
Organism: Pleurodeles waltl; assembly: GCF_031143425.1. NCBI lineage: Eukaryota > Metazoa > Chordata > Amphibia > Caudata > Salamandridae > Pleurodeles > Pleurodeles waltl. Next base: position 322,816,236 of record NC_090437.1, read on the forward strand.
TATTGCTATTGCTAGAAAAACAAAGTCATGCTGAATAGAATGTAACAGGGTTAAAGTGCACAGCAGCAGGCCTAGTTAACATAAAACAATGTGTCTAAAACACAGCTGAAATAGCTATACAACAGTTCCTAACCCTGAACATTCAAGAAAGGTCTATTAATACCAATGGTCTCCCCACTTGTTACAAGTGCTCAGTGCTGGTGTTAAAGCTATCTGCCTGAGATGTGACACAGTTCAGTACCTATGTTTCTTATGCACAATTTGGAAACAGCCCCTACTGTATATACGCCCCCCCTTGCACACATGTTGCCAGGCATGGGGATGATGTGAGGAAAGGGGTAGGTATTTTCACAATGGACTCTTAACGCCAAATATTTTGTGTGGTATATGGATCTAGGTCTACGAGAGACACATGCTTGTGAGTTATGTGACACTGATGTGTGGCATGGAGGCGCATACCTTGTTACATCCCAACCTATGTTCCAACCATCTTTGTTACTGTTGTCTTTCTTTCCTTGTCTCTGAGGTATGAACAACATTTCAATGGTATATGTAGTGGAGAAAGAGAAGACCATGGACAATCAGGTGCAAATTATTTATTGGTGATAATTACAAATATATATTATTTGTACAGTATCTAGGTGTAAAGTTCTGTATAATTTGTTGTCTCCTGCGAACTCCAGCAACAGTGTTTTGTTGTTCCCCCTGCACCTATGCTGCACCATTGTCATCCTCCTCCTAATTGGGGACATGTACCAGTTCATCCCAGGGAACATTGGTCCGAATACATATGTTATGCAAGATTGCACATACAAGTGTCATCTTGCATATCAGGCACCTGTTCCTTGACTTCAGGAGACCAAATGTCCCCTCCACTACATTTTGTATCCTTCTGTGCCCTTTATTGTATGCCCGCTCTTTCACTGTTGTCGGGTTGCCAAATGGATTCATCACTCATGGCTGTATGCCATAACCTTGGTTAGCTGCAAAGGAATGAAAGAATGAAAGAACATGTTTTGGTAATGCATATTTGTGGTTTTGTATGTTCCATGGCTGCTGTTAGTTTTAGATGGAGTAGTGACTCCAATTTGCTTCTGGTATTGTGTGTGTTCCTGTTTTGTAGTATGGTTCCATTGGTTGTGCTGATGTGGCTCAAGGACCTGGTGACTGTCAAATTAATCCAAGCTGACAGTTAAACCATGACAAATATGTGTTGTTTTGTATATAATTGAGGCTGTGTCTTATTGGTTTTGGGACCTAACACCTCCATGCTCCACAATAGTGTCATTTGTTTTGACACCATGGTAGCACTACAAAGCCAAACTCAGGTCACCATGTTACCATGTGGCACTATGCATGCAGTGCGACACTTTGTGATCCTCTGTGGCATATGATGGCTGTGCCAGCCATCATGTGCACAAGGGTGTGATTCACACATGTTTTCTTACAGACACTTTCAACATATGCACAGTGCTGGCGTTGGGAGTGGGTACAACATATTTTTGCATATGTACGGTGCATGAAATATCAGGTATCGTCACAGTACTCCTACACAGTCCTACAAAGGCATCCATTATCTTTACAGTATTGCACCTACTGTGCCCCATGGTGGCCCGTTACTTGCATACGGTGCAAACATGGTGGGGTTACAGGACACTAAGGGACACATGTGAAGTGGCACTGGACTAGGTGCAGCATCACTACTCATTTATCTGCTGCATAGTCTTTCATGGCTGGTGATGTTGTATTCCTATGTCTGCGGCACAATGCGGCAGACAGGTGAAGGTGCTCACAACACGTATGTCAGGTATGTGTAGGTGATATGTAGATGACAAATGTTGGGCTGTGCCTATGTGTTACTTTCTTTACATTGACATGGCCTATGCCACTCACATGACTGAGCTGTTCATTGTTTGGTGTTATGTGTGTGGAATCAATATTTAGGGGGTTATTACAACTTTGGAGGAGGTGTTAATCCGTCCCAAAAGTGACAGTAAAGTGACGGATATACCACCAGCTGTATTACGAGTTCCATAGGAAATAATGGACTTGTAATAGGGCTGGTGGTATATCCGTCACTTTACCGTCACTTTTGGGACGGATTAACACCACCTCCAAAGTTGTAATAACCCCCTTAGTTGTGAACCAGTGGACACTTGTAGTGGTTTGAGCTCAGCTTCTGTATGCAAAGGCGACATAGCTCCACCTGTCCTTCACTAGTGTGCCAGTCAGGTTGTGGCTGCATTACGTACATATGTGTGTACGTGTGTGTGATGCGCAATGAATGTGGTGTAGTGTGGTATGTGGCATATGTGTTGTTGTTTGTACATCTGTGGTCCTCTGCCCATGTGTGTTTAGTGTGGTGTATGTCTTGATTGTGCTTCAAGGTTGGTGTGTTGTATGTGTACTGGTTGGTAATGTGGTTTATCTACAAGTAGGCCATTGCCATGTTGCCCATCCTGGAACCGCTCGTTGATGGTGGTATGCAGGAATATGTAGGCATCATGGACGCTGCTGGGATATTTGGCTAGGATGTTTGTGAAGAGCCCACGGTGGTCCACAATGGCCTGCACATTTATGGAATGGGTGTGTTTGCGGTTCCTGAAGAGGTGTTCTGTTGCAGCAGGTGGCACAAGTTGGACATGGGTGCAGTCCATTGCACCAAGCACGTGCGGAACCCAGCAATTTGGTAGTAACCTTGCTTGGTTTCGGGCTGCACTTGCTGGGTGTTGGGGAAGCAGATGTAGTAGGGTGTGAGGCGGCTGATTGCATTCACAACCTTTGGTAGGAAGGCCGAGAAGGATGGCTGGGAGATACCAGTCAATTGTGCACCCGTTGTCTGGAATGATCCTGACGCCAGCATATGGAGTACTGCGAGGAGTTTGGTCATGGGTGGTATATTAATTGGAGTTTCCACCCTTGCAGTGATGTCTGGAGCTATGTGGTGCAGCAGGCGTACAATAGACTCCCGCTTCAGACGGTAGGTTCTGATGACATCTTGTTCCCTGAGCCCAAGAATAGTTATGCACTGTTGGAATATCCTCTCCCACCTTTTGCTGTGCCTTTGGGGCTGCTGCAGTGGTGTTTAGGGTTGCTGTGGTGGTGCTGGCGGGACCTGTTATCGTCACTGTCATCTGCGGCGTGTGCCAAGCTGGAGCATTAACAGTTCTATGTTGTCTAGGAGGTGGCCATTGCTTTTTCTGTGTGTTTTCCCTGAGTTGTGGTGTGTTGGCCTCATTTTAACGCCTGGTCTGACCAGGCATTAAAATTTTACGCAAATTGGGCTTTGCATCATTTTTTGTGACCAATTCCTTCTTGTGCGGCGTTTTTGCATCGGGCAATAAATATGTCTCTAGAGGGCTAGCATCATTTTTTGGAAGGGAACGCTTACCTTGCAGATTATTGTCGCAAAATGACCCAAGGTGGGTTGACGCTCCTAAAAAATGACATTAACTCAGATATTTTTACGCTGGACAGGTCTAGCATCAAAATATAAATATGGCAGTAGGTTTGCACAGCTTTTGCGTAATAAAATGACACCAAGCCGGCACAAACTTTTCATGAATATGGCCATATGTTTTGAGCTACTGAGCGCTCTAAAAAGTAATCCAAAAGAAATTAGAAAAAATGGACAGGAAGGGACAGAGAAGAAATCACCAACGTTTTAGATTGTTTTCAATTTATCACTTCTAGATGAGAACTTCCAAAATTGGAAAGGATTTAAATATATAGCAAAAGGAGCCTCTGTTTCATGTTTACTTCTACATGCCTTGTGACACATACGTGAGTATACGTAATGATGGTGGACCCAGTCATGCCAGCTTTATTGTGCCAATGCAGTTTGGCATTGATAGCAACCCTTCTATTTTTTACCAATGCTATTCAGCATCTGCAACAAGCAAAGGCAAGCCAAAAGGTCAGCTAACACCTTTCAAAAGCGAGACGTATTGGCATTGCCAATGCTTATTACATCAGGTATGGAAAGCGATGAGGAGAAAGCCATCTGCTCAGTATGCGTTTCTCACGCTCTATCTGCAGCTACCATTCTTCCTCCCGCCTACCTCGCAAAAAAGATCACATTTATTTTTCACCCCAGTACCGGTTTTATGGGTTGTTTTTATTGAGGCGCCTGCTATGCCCATACTAGCCTCTCACACCTGATCTAATTTTAACTCCGCTCGTCATTTCAACATACCTGGGCTCCAGATCAGAACATCTGGTCCAGCTTTTCTTCTCTCGAGGAATAACAGCGTGGAGCGCCTTTTTATACAGCAATTACTTATTACAGTCCAGGGAAAGAAAATAGAAAACAGAAGAAACGATTTTATAGCTACTAACTATGCCGTGGAGCAATCTTTAGATAATGGGGTATGTTGTGCATTCAGCATGTTTAAAAGTCCCATAGCATGGTCTATAACCTTCAGAAATAGTATTATTTTATACAAAACAACTGTTCCTTATTCATTGCATAACTTAGGGCCTCTCCTGCATTGTGTGCTTTCCTTTACTCTCAATTGTCTGGTGTATTGTGACTGTTCTGCTGACAGTGCAGGCACAAATTTCCAAAAAATAATTTCTAAGACTAAACCAAAACAGATGAATACATAACATTTTTCAACATTTTGATTGAATTTCAAGCTTGGAAAAAGCTTGGAAGCTTATAGAACTGAAATGGAATGTCCTGTCCAAAATGAAACTATATAGAGTAGTTAGAAAACGTTGGGCCAGATTTGAGAAAAGTGCAGCACCATTTTTCTTGCACCTTTAAGCGCCCCCCTAACACCACCATGTGTGTGCCATATCTAAGATACAGTGCACCATGGCAGTAGTTAGGGAACTAGCATCAAAATATTTGAACTTAGTTCAGAGCTTTGCAGGATTAGCGTCAAAACTTTTAACGCTAATCCTGCAAAGCCCATTGAGGCTCATTGTAAACAATGGTGTGCCTCCTTTTAATGCCTGCTCTGAGCAAGGATTAAAAGTGGCAAAAAGAAGGATGCAAAGAAATCTTTTAGATTTCTTTGCAAAAAAATGTCGGTCCCCCTAATGAGGGAACTCCTCCTTTGCATACAGTATGCCTGGCACAAGCATAATATAGTGCACAGTGTTACAAAGTGGTGAAGTGCATGCATTGCGCCACTTAGTAAATTTGGCGCTGCAATATTGGTCTTGCTGAGCCACGTTAGCGCAAAACAATCATGCTAATGTGGCGTTAGGAGGGGCTAGGGGATCTTAAATCTACCCCTTAGTTGCAAAAAATGTGTATGCATCAACATATTACATTCAGGATATTATGAGATACTGCCAGCAACCACATGAGCGTTACATTATATTGTTTTACACCATATTTGCAGAATAGGTTTTTAGCAATAAAAAAAGGTACAGCTAACCATTTGGGAGCCAGAACCTTCAAAGACATCAACAAAATAGAAGAGAATATCAAAATAATGACTGGGGCCTCTCAAGAACTGAGTTATATGAGGAAATTAAAAGTCTCCCTCAAACTGACAGAGTTCCATGATGAAAAATAGTAGTCACCACCAGTAATATAAAACCAGGAGTTTTTATACATATTTTATGTATAAACAATGAGAGAAAACTGCAGATTCAACATAGAAAGATCATCAACATGCATTTTGGACAAATCTGAAACTGGATCATCATAATAAGGTACTTAGCACTAGTTCATCTCTAAGAATAATGAAAAATCTTCCACTACCTTCCACAGCAAGATCAATCTGGAGATGCAGACACAATATGAAACATTCTCAAAGACTAATGCACAAATGTGCTTGCAATCTGGCAACAGAACTTCCAGCAGAGGTGTCCTTCAAAAAGTTACATCAGGAACAGGATGGAAACTTTCATTCACAATAGGTTCTCTCTAAAAGAGATATTTAGCTACGTCATGTACTGTGCTCATCGGAAGCTTTGGGGATAGAGGACTTGCACAGGGACATTGATTGGGAGGGGGGAATGAGCAGGAGCAGAATGAACACAATACTAGACACTGCATCCATTTTAATAAAATCATGTCTTCAAAAAATGTAGCATACCCAAACTATGTTATTACTCACACTTCTAGGCATTTCCATTACTTTCTTTTATTAAGTGCAACACCACTAATCCATTGGTTACAACTATATTCTGCAAACAACTATTGATATGCCAACTTTGGGGGTCATTCTGACCCTGGCGGTCACCGACCGCCAGGGCCAACGACCGCGGAAGCACCGCCAACAGGCTGGCGGTGCTTCCTGGGCCATTCTGGCCGCAGCGGTAAAGCCGCGGTCAGAAAAGGGGCGCCGGTTTTCCCCTCGCCCAGGGAATCCGCCATGGCGGCGCTGCTTGCAGCGCCGCCATGGGGATTCCGACCCCCTTCCCGCCATCCCGTTCCTGGCGGTTTCTACCGCCAGGAACAGGATGGCGGGAACGGGTGTTGTGGGGCCCCCTAACAGGGCCCCATAATGATTTTCAGTGTCTGCTTTGCACCCGTTGCACCCGTCGAACCCCAGCAACTCTGCCGGCTCCATTCGGAGCCGGCTTCATCATTGCTGGGTCTTTCCCGCTGGGCCGGCGGGCGGCCTTTTGGCGGTCGCCCGCCGGCCCAGCGGGAAAGTCAGAATGACCGCCGCGGTCATTTGACCGCGGTGCGGTCTTTTGGCGGTCTCCGCCCGCCGGGGTCGGAATGACCCCCTTTGTTTGTTACTCAAAATTGCACTTATGAAAAAACTTTTAACAGTCCCCCCTGATTATTTTCAAATAATCATTCATAACTCATTAGTAAGCTTAATTAATCAGTCATCAATTAGTAGACATCTTCATGGTTTCAGTTGTGAAATATTCTCCTCCACCATCTTTAGCTTGTTGTAAATACAAACTTTAAAATCCTCCATTTCCATTGATCTTATTTGTTTCCTTGATTGATTTTCACCTTTTCTTCATTAATCTTATACCCTCTAATCATAAACTTGACCACTTTTAGCAAAAGAAAAAGGAACATTTCACAAATCATTAAGACTATTACAGGAGTTAGAATTGACTGAAAAACATCACCACCTACATTACTTAACCACTCACCAACCTTGCCAGACCTCACTCTTTTTTTCTCTAAACAAAGAACCTATAGCTTCCCATAAGCTTGGTTCCTCAAGAGATCTAATTACATGAGTTCAAATAGTAAAATTACTAACAAAAGAACTAATATGCTTACTTTGTCAGGTCTATATGCGGAACACCTTTTTGCCTTAGTCACTCTGCAGACTCCACCCTCTTTCAAAAAAGAGATATCTAAAGCAAAACAATTTTGTATTACCATAGCCCTAATTGCTACCATTTCTTCATTTACTAGTGTAAAAGGCCCTGCTGTGCCTACAGCAAGTCTGTCTACTTCTGTAGACAAATGTCTAATTTTCACATCATTCATTGCCACTCCAATACAAGAAATAATAGCACCTAATATATCTAAAATGATGAGTCCAAAACTATGTTTGACCCTTCCCAAACCCGGTTCATCATTCAGTTCATCCATATGATAAACTATAGGAAACGCTAATGCTAAATAGCATGAGCCAACCCAATTTCATGGCAAATTAAAATAAGCAATCTTCCCACATACATAATAATTTCACTTCTGAATAGGTTCTACACAAAGCAAATAATCTCTGCTAACTTCATAAATTTTATTGCACTCTCTCTCCTGCAAAATCTACCTTACTGCTTTCTGATAAGCCTCCCCTTACAATACACAATTCACCTCTCCTCTATTGCTCCATTTTCAATCTAAGATGCAAACCTGAAAATTGAAATTCTATTTCTTACTTTATTTCCTCCATTGAAATCTTCTGTTTCTTCCCAGCTTCTCAACACGTTTAGTCCACTTTTATTATATTCTGTTATAAAATCATGCCCCTCTTTACTCAAAAGACACATAACTTTTAACAGGGTTAATATCATATCTATGTAGTGCAATCATTCTTGAATTCTTGCCATATTTAATTTCACTGTTATCTTCCCCAGTAGTCAAATTCTCTAAAGACACATTAAAATCAATCAGGTATGGAGAAAGAAATTCATCATGATTAAAAACTGTAACAAAAATATTACATGAGAAAGAATGTGAAATTGGAAACAGCATATAGGTGAATTCCCCACTCCCCCCCAGAAGATGTCGGAATGTCGGCGTGCACATATTATACACTAAACTGCATTATATCTACATACTCCCTAATCTTTTTAGTATAAACATTATCTTTCAAACCACTAACTAACTAATCCCTATGTACTGGTACATCATGTTTAAAGTATGTTCTGTAGTAGTCAATTCAACATTTGCATGAAGACAGTTGGAAATATACCCCACGGGAGTTCGTAAGCAAAACAGTCCCACCAAAAATATTAATACTATTATTAGTATGATTAGCCCTACAATTTTACAGAATTTGCTGTGATCCATCTTCTACTGAGGCCAAATGTCTTATTGTGGTGAAAATTCTAAAACAATAAACAAGTTGAATTCAAAACAATAATGTTACCACTTTTCTTCGTAGTTAATTAAAACAATAATCAAAAACAAAAAAAAAATCTCAGTTCTTCTTTTTATTGTTTTACAAGATTTACTCCCACAGTTCATTGATTCCACCTAGTAAAAGAACTTTCTGACTTGCTCAAAATTAGGACAATTTAAAAATGCCAAAATTCATAAGTCTTTATTCAGAAAAGTGTCTTCTGGCATGTCAAATTCTATTATCAAAGTGGCTTAATCATCAGTATGAATTCATTTTGATTCAACATTTAGATTTTTTGCATTCAAGGTGGTTCTTCTGTTTCTAGCTCAGTCTCTGATTAACTCTCAAATGTATACTGACACTGATTCACCAATGAATAGTTGTCTAGAATTTCATCTTCTTCTTCTTCAGAAACAGTGGGTAGATAAATCCTTTCAGTAAGGACATATTTTGATTTAGAACTCTCCTTGTCAGCCTTTTAGCAACTGGAGATTCCGTCCCACTAGTTTAAGAATCTAGTGGTCTCTCAAATTTTCTTTCTGGCTCACAATGCATCCTTTTGCAAGTTCCTTTCTTTGGAAAATCTCCCTTAGTTTTTTCTTTTTTAGGAATGTCATTTGTTTCTTCATTGTGAACAGAATTCTGCCTTGAGAACTAACTCTGATCAGCTTTGTCTTTAGCTCTCACTCTCTCTATTTGCGCTGTTCACAGTGAAATTCCTTCCTTTGGGAGTTTTTGTAATTCTAATTTTCAACTACAACTTCTCATTGCTCAGAGACTACTTCTTGCTGCCAGTCATGCTTTTGTCTTCTGCAGTGTAACAGCTCTTCACTCTGATCACTGTTTTGAAACTGGTCTTCAAGAGTTTCAGGTTCTTAATCAGAACTTGTACTAACCTAAAACTCCACTTTTTCAGATTGATTTTATTTGTCTGCACCAGTTTCAAAATGAAAATCTCCACCCTCCCCCCTCCTGATTCACGCTGCAAACTTGAGCTTGCGTTTCTACCTGACTCTGAACAGTTGGTGTGCTCTTTGCCAGATCACTCGACTCATTCACTGCGTCAGTTGCTCTCACTCTGTTTGTGTGGGCAGCTTGAATCCACTGCAGCTCATTCACACACTTTATTGCAGTATTCATTGTCAGAATCACTTGATGTGGACCTTTCCAGCACTCGTCGTGGCACCTTTTTGGATGTGCTTTCAGATTACTATCAATTACACTGGACTCAATCAATGGCATCAATGCATCAATCTTTGTAGTCTTTTGCTGGTACATTCACCTGATGAGAAACTGATTTCACAACATCAGCCAGACCTTCTCAATAATCTAGCACAATGGCATCAGTTGTTTTAACTATTGTGGCTAAATGTACAAAGCCAGTTTCATTGCTCTTGTATCTTCAGCTGCAACCTAGTTTATCGACCCGTGATGACTTCATGGGGCGAGAAACCAGTCCTTTTATCAGGAGTACCTCTCATGCTCATCAAAATAAGAGGTATGGCATCAGGCCATTTGAAATCATTTACAGCACACCTTTGCCAGCTTATTCTAAAGAGTTACATTTGCTCATTCCACAAGACTAGAAGGCTGAGGCCTGAAACTACAATAGAATATCTGATTGAAGTTGATCACTTTACAGGTTATCTGCAAAATCCAATTTTTAAAATGGGTTCCATGATCTGCCTCAATAGAAGTTGGACAAATCATGTTATCAACTCACTCTACAACAATTTGGCAACTGTAAGGCTATCTGGCCTCCTTGTGAGAAATACCTCCACCCATTTAGAAAACAAGCAAATAATTACCAACACATACGTTAAGCCATTTCAATAAAATCTGCTTGGAGTCTTGTAAATAAGCATTCTGATTTGCCAATATGATTCATAACTGTAGCTGTTCTTTTTCAATGATTGTTTAAATGGCACGTCAAATATTGGCCTACTGTTTGAAAATCATCTGCATGTGTTTGAATGTGCAGATACTTGTATACTGGATGTAACATTGAAGCAGGGAGTATATACTTTTATTCTGCATTGACATACAAATCCTGATAATTCTATGTGTAACCTAGTTGCTCCAATTTTCAGGGGCGTCTTCCTCAAATCCCTCAACTCACTCAAAGCTGCTTGCCTTGAATCTATAAAGAAACAATTTACATTGTTTGCGCTGTGGAATCCAATAATTCCTGACTCTTTGTTTTCATTTTCCTGCACAACTCTTTTCGTAATGCACAATATTGACATATTTATTTTCAAGAGTAATCCGATCTTTGCCAGATTTATGAGCTGTATACTTCACAACAGCTACTTGCTATGGCTTCCAAATGGCATTTAGTAAATCCAACATATACACATTATTTTTGTGGGAGATCCTGAAGGATTGACGATTACTTTTTGCGACCATAGCTGTCTGTGTAATCATCAGCAACATTAAAACCATGTATGTTGTCAAATTTTGTGATAGGCAGTAAGCTCTTGTAAACAATTCTGCCACTTGTGCTTAAGTCACATTCGGTTTAGGGAGGCTTCTAATGTTTTAATAGTAGTACATACTGCACATGCAGCTCTCAGTGCTCCATGTTGGTCTTTTAAAAAGGAGCCATCAACAAATAATATAAGGTCAGCCATTTCTAATAGTGTTTCGTTAATACCTAGTCTTGGTTTTGTGCATAATTTGGTCATCTAGAGACAATCTGTCAGGATCAAGGCTGCGCGCGGTCCAGGTTCCACCTGAAGGTCCACTGTGCGGATTTGCGGCGCGTTATGTGGTAAAGCTCACATAGCTGCAGGTTCAGGCCATTGGTGGTCAAGATGCACTTATCAGTGCTATACTATGAAGGGGCTACATTTCCCATGTTTTTAGAGGCAGCAGCCATCTTGATTGTCGACTTAGTACCTGGCGCTAATATACCAAATTGTAGAATCTATGCTTTATCTGAGAAAGAAAATCAAGTCCTACGAGAATATCTTGATCAATGCTTGGCCAACAAGTTAATTCGGCCATCACGATCTCCAGCAGCTTCTCCCCTATTCTTTGTACCCAAAGCTTATGGTGATTTGAGGCCTTGTATTGACTTTAGAGCAATCAATAAGATCACAGTCAAAAACAAATATCCACTGCCTCTTATTCCAGTCTTGTTAGACCAAGTAAAATCCGCAATTATCTATACCAAACTTGACTTACGAGGTGCTTATCACTTAGTTCAAATTCGAGAGGGAGATGAGTGGAAAACGGCTTTCAAAACTCGTTATGGCCTCTTCGAGTATCTAGTGATGCCGTTTGGTCTATGTAATGCTCCAGCAGCCTTTCAATACTTCCTAAATGATGTCCTGAGAGAGTATTTAGACATCTTTGTTATCGTTTATATAGACGATATATTGATTTATTCAGACTCAGAGGAAATAGATGAAGAACATGTGAAAAAGGTATTAAAAACCCTGCAAAAGCACAATTTATTCTGTAAATTAAGTAAATGTGAATTTTATTCCAAAGAAGTTGAATTTCTAAGAGTCATCTTAACACCAAATGGCATGCAAATGACTGAAAGAAAGATTCAAGCAGTATCTGAATGGCCCACACCAAAATCAGTACGTGATGTTCAATGCTTTTTGGGCTTTGCAAATTTTTATCAATGTTTCATCCATCATTTCTCCCAAAAGGTAGCACCAATCACTAAATTGCTGAGAAAAAAGGCCATTTTCAACTGGTCCCAAGAAACTGAGGACGCATTTCAAGAATTAAAAAAGGCCTTTACTACAGCTCCCATCCTAGCTCACCTCAATGTGGAGGAACCATTCATAGTGGAAGCTGATGCATCAGATGTTGCTGTGGGAGCCATCTTATCTCAACGTCATAGAGAAACAGGACAGTTGCACCCCGTCGCTTATGCATCAAGGAAATTGAATGAAGAGGAACAGAACTACACCATAGCTGAAAAAGAATTATTAGCAATTTGCAATGCTTTTAAGGAATGGAGACATTGGGCCTGATTCTAACTTTGGAGGACGGTGTTAAACCATCCCAAAAGTGGCGGATATACCACCTACCGTATTACGAGTTCCATAGGATATAATGGACTCGTAATACGGTAGGTGGTATATCCGCCACTTTTGGGACGGTTTAACACCATCCTCCAAAGTTAGAATCAGGCCCATTATCTGTTGGGAGCACAGCACACCATAACTGTATATTCTGATCATAGAAATTCACAATTTATGAGTTCTGCCAGACTATTGACTTCCAGACAATTGAGATGGATGCTATTCTTCGCAGAATTTGATTTCATAGTCACCTTTAGACGATAATCGAAAGGCAGATGCTTTGTCTAGGCAAGATTCTTCGATTACTCATATCGAACAAAAACCCATGCCTATTATAACGCCTTCAAAGGTATTGTGTTTAATAGCAGTTGAGACATTCTTTGATCTTACTCGTAAAAATGTTCATATCGCCAAGTGGCAAGAGTGGTTACAACAAGACACCAAAAGGTCCATTCAACAAGGTTTACAGCTACATGAATTTCGAGTTTTCCTGCCTACAGAGGAGTTAAGAGAAACAGCTTTTCATTGGTTACATAGTCATGCTCTGGCAGGTCATCCAGGTCCTCAAAAAACAATAGAACTCATAAAGAGGTATTTTTGGTGGCCTACATTAATTCACAATCTTAAGCAAATGTTACAATCATGTGAGGTATGTGCAAGATGCAAAAGCAAAGATAGCAAACCTAAAGGTCTACTAATACCTCTACCTGTTCCCAATCATCCAGGGGGATATATTTCAATGGACTTCATTACTGGTCTTCCGCAAATAAAACAATTTACAACCATTTTAGTGGTAGTGGACAGCCTTACTAAATATGCTCATTCCATCGCTTGCAAAGGGCTCCCAACCTCTGACACCTTAGCAACTATTATCCTAGAAAACATTGAAGGTACATTCACAACTTCAAACAAATCTCCATGAAGCTAAGAAAAAATATAAAATACAATATGACAAGAAACACCAGCCTGGTCCTCAATATACAGACAAAGATAGAGTTTGGTTGTCCACAAAAAACTTTGTATTAAAAAAATAAAAATATGTCCCATCCAAAATTCATAGGGTCCTATGAAGTTTTACGACAAGTGAATCCAGTAATATATAAACTGAAGTTACCATCGTCTTTGAAAATCCACCCAGTATTTCACACTTCACTTCCTAAACTAGCTTCGCCCTCAAGTGTCACACAACCTGCTCCTCTCTTATTCCAAGGGCACTGGGAATATGAAATGGGAGCTATCTTAGACTCCAAATATTGGGGTCTTCTCTTTGGTACCTGGTGTCCTAGACAGGATATGGACCGGAAAATGACTCTTGGGAACCTGCAAAAAATTTCCATGCACCACATTTGGTGCGGCGATTTCATCTCCTCCATCCTGAAAAACCATGCCCTGGACCTCGCTTGGGAGAGGGGTGTAATGTCAGGATCAAGGCTGCGTGCGGTCCAGGTTCCACCCGAGGGTCCGCTGCGTGGATTTGCGGCGCGTTATGCGCACCACTGGTCATCCCTGCTTGTTCCAAGAATGGCCAGCAGCGTCGTTTGCCCTGTGGTAAAGCTCACATAGCTGCAGGTTCAGGCCATTGGTGGTCAAGATGCACTTATCAGTGCTATTCTATGAAGGGACTACATTTCCCATGTCTTTAGAGGCAGCAGCCATCTTGGGGTGTGGCTGGCCTATGAAGCCCAGCCACACCCAAACTCGTGGCTCACTATTTTGAAGACTTCGAAGCAGTCAGACCCCAAGGGACCTTCCTCTGGAGCAAAGCAGAATTTCTTCAAAGGCAGCCTGGCAGAAACTCAAAGGTTCCTGTTATTCCATTTGGGAATTCAGACACGAGTAGGTCGTACTCGTGGGCGGTAAGGTCGTGAAGAGCCCAAGTTAGAAGGGAGTTGATTCTTCCTAACTTTCAGCATTCCCCTAGCCTAACGAGCATAGCGTTTTAGGCCACTTCAGTAAAGCGCTTCAGTTCACGGCAGCAAATGCGCTCAGTAAAGCGCTTCAGTTCACGGCAGCAAACGCGCTCTGTAAAGCGGTTCAGTTCACGGCAGCAAACGCGCTCAGTAAATCGCTTCAGTTCATGGCAGCAAACGCGGTCCGTAAAGCGCATCAGTTCACGGCAGCCACCGCGCTCGGTAAAGTGCTTCAGTTCACGGCAGCCAGCACACTCAGTAAAGCGCTTCAGTTCATGGCAGCCAACGCGTTCAGTAAAGCGCTTCAGTTCATGGCAGCAAATGCACTCCATAAAGCGCTTCAGTTCATGGTAGCAAACGCGCTCAGTAAAGCGCTTCAGTGCACAGCAGCAAACGCGCTCAGTAAAGCGCTTCAGTTCACGGCAGCAAAAGCGCTCAGTAAAACACTTCAATTCACGGCAGCGACGCGCTATCGATAAAGCACTTCAGTTCACAATAATAATGCGCATTGACGTAGCGCTTCAATCAAAAGGAACAAACGCACTTTGGCATAGCGCTTCAGGTCCAGAGGAGAATAAGGCGCTTTGGTCACAATATTTGAAAGCACTTCAGTTCACAGAAAGAAAAGCGCCCTTGGCTCAATACTTAAAGCGCTTTTCATGTACAGGAGAACATTTATCCAAAAAGGGTTTCAAAGATAAATAAATCACAGTTTCATTGTTTTAGGATGCATGATATGTGAGATACATATTAAAATGCTATATATATTGTTTGAATATACTTCTTTAAGTGTTTTAGTAGTCTTCTAAACTGAGATCTAATGTTTAGAGTTTTATCAATGCATAAGTGGTTTTATGATTGATATTAAAGAGAGTGTCCATGGTCTAAAACTCTGGTCTTCTTGGGGCTCTGAGGTCTCAGTTCATTCTGGTGTTGTGATTTACAGAAGGGGCTATTGCCCAACTACAAAGAGTATCAATCTGGTATTATGGAGATGCATGTACGCAAAGGCTCTAATGGTGAATTAGATTGTCATTAATGAGTATATGCATGCTTGTTCTAACCTTTTCCTTTTCAGATCTCTCTCCCAGCTGTTCCCTACCTAAATTCCCTTCCCCCCGCCTGGCTTCATCATAACTCTGTGCTATTAAAGCTTTCTGAGTCAATGACGCCGGGAGGTGGGCCTTCTTGTTCAGCAGCGTGCAGATCCCGAGGAAAAGACACCGTGACACAATCATGGTCTAATTCATTATCAATTTTATTTTAATTTTGCCTGCCTTCACAATTCATGTCTGAAATAGGAAACAGTGGTGCTGGATTAAAAATGTTACATCTCCGAATTGAAATGTTCTCTGCAACAAATATGATCTGCTCATAATGAGTCAGTATGCTGTTTATCATTTGCTAAGTTCTTATACTTGTTAAACAGATCTCAACCGAATGTGGGACGTAAACAATTAAAGTATGATCCATCACAATTTCTTCACTCTATTCAAAAGCTAACCAAAGAGCAGCAAGTGATTTCAAATAACATGGAAGACTCATAGCTACTGGATCCAGGTCAGCAGAAAGATATGCTACTGGATGCATTAGTCTTTCATGGTTTTGGGTAAGAATCAAAAGTGTACACGTATTCTTTTCATGACAGAACAAATAAGATTACATTGTAATCAGGCATCCTCAGTGTGGGCACATGACACAAACTCTCTTTCAGTTTTTTAAATGCATCAATGCATTCACCATCAAATGGTAGTGGATCTTGGACATCATTGCAAGTTAACCTCACTAAAGGCTTTGCAATCAAGGAAAAGTTTATAATCCACTGACACCAGTATCCAAAAATTCTGAGAAACATCCGAACCTCCCTTTGGGTGGCTGGCAGACTAAATTTCAGAATAACAGAAACAGACTCTTTCAAGACTTTTCTCACACCCATTTCAATTTGGTGTCTGAAACAGTTGACTTCCTCCTTACAATACTGCATTTTAGTGTGTGAAACCTTACTTTCAATATCAGCTAGACTTAACAATGCAATTGTATCAAGCTTTTGGTAATCCTTTGTCTTAGATCCAACGAGGAGGACATCAATATACTGCACCAAGACTGAATTGCATGGTAATTTCAAACTCTCTAGATCTTTCTTCAGTATTTGTGAGAAGATTGACGGACTTTCAATATATGGGATACTACACCCCACAAGAACTTTATAAGAAATTGGAATGCAAAAAAGGAATTGTGACTCTTTCTGAAGGGAAATTGAAAAAAATCAATGATATATACCACTCTGCTGCTGATGGAATGTGGAACATGCTCACAGATGGATTCAGTTCCATTGGACAACATGGGGCAACAATTTTGTTAATCATGCAGGGATCTTGTTTGATTCTCCATTTGCCATTCAACTTTTTAATTCTCACCACAGGAAAGTTACAAGAACTACCAAGTACTGTTAGACTTGACAGCCTTAGAGTGGTCATCCCCCAAATTTTTGCCTGTCGGCCTCCCTCCACTTTTCTGACACTGTTATTGCTAGTTTGAGGACTCTACGCACTTTGCCACTGCTAACCAGTGCTAAAGTGCATCTGCTCTCTCCCTTAAACATGGTAACATTGTTCATTCCCAATTGGCATATTTGATTTACTTGTAAGCCCCTAGTAAAGTGCACCACATGTGCCCAGAGCCTGTAAATTGAATGCTATTAGTGGGCCTGCATAACTGGTTGTGCCACCCACATAAGTAGCCCCTTAACCATGTCACAGGCCTGCCGTTGCAAGGAATGTGTTTGCAGTTCCACTGTCACTTCGACTTGGCATTTAAAAGAACTTGCCAAGCCTTAATCTCCCCTTTTTCTACATACAAGTCACCCCAAAGGGAGGGCCTAGGTAACCCATAGAGCAGGGTGCTATGTAGGTAAAAGGCGGGAAAGGAACATGTGTGTTTTATCTATCCTGGTAGTGGAAAGCTCTTAAATTTGTGTTCCACTACTGTGAGGCCTGCTCCTTTCATAGGATAGCATTGGGGATACCCATATATACTGTTTGAGTGGTAGATTCTCATCAGAAAGAGGTAACCATGTCATAGTTAGTATGGCCAGAATGGTAATAGAAAGTCATGCTTATTGGTGAGGTTGGATTTTATATTACTATTTTAGAAATGCCACTTTTAGAAAGTGAGCATTTCTCTGCACTTAAAATCCATCTGTGCCTTACAGCCCGTCTCTAATCAACATCTAGGCTGGGCTGGTTGACAGCTTTGTTGTGCATTTCACCCAGACTACCACAAACACAGGATACTCAGTCACACCTGCACTCATCTGCATACTAAATAGGTCTTCCTGAGCTGGAATGGTGAAGGGACTGACACTTACATTTGAAAGGCTAGTGGCCTGCCCTCATATAATGGACTGCCTAACTCCCTACTGGGAACCTGGCAGACAGACCTGTACTGAAAGGGGTTCTTGTGCACTTCAAAACCACTCTTTGAAGTTTCCCCCACTTCAAAGGCACTTTTAGGTATCTGAACTGGGTACCTGACCCCACCAAATCAGACAATTCTGGCCCTGAACCTGTAACCTGTGAAGAGGAACTGCCTGGCTGCCCACAGGACTCACCTGGACTGCTGTGCTGTAAAGGACTCCTGCCTTGCTTTTGACCTGAGGCCTTGCTGACCTCTGTCTCTGCTGAGAAGTGCTCTCCAAGGGCTTGGATTGAGCTTGCCTCCTGTTTCCTGGTCTCAGAGCCAAAAAGACTTTGGCCCTCATTACAACCCTGGCAGTCGGTGTTAGAGCGGCGGTAATACCGCCAAAAGGTGGGTGGTAATAAAAATGGAATCATGACCACGGCGGAAACCGCCAACACAGACAGCCACTTTAACACTCCGACCGCTACAGCGGTAGCAACAAACACCGCAGTGGTAACCGCCAACAGCCAGGCGGAAGACAATGTACCGCCCACTGAATTACAACCCGCCCATCCCCCAGGTTTTCCGGGGCGGTACCAACGTCATCAAAAGCACAGTGGAAACAGTACTTTAAAGGGAGACCACTCACCTCTCTACACTCAAGGAAGAACCAGGACGCCATGGAGCCCGAGCTGCAGGTCCTTCCCATGCTGGTGTATCTGCTCATATACCAGGAGCACCAATGCCGGCGACGACGACCACAGTGAGTACTGCACCTAGCACACAAGGGAGGGAGGAGAAAAAAAGAGAGTGACACACATATGCAACACCCCCAACCCCACCCTCACCCCCAACACCATACACACAAACACATGCAACAACATTACATACACACCCGTAACCCTCAGGAATAACACAAGGACAAAAGGACTGGAGTCAAATGAGTGTAATATTAGAAATACTTAGAAATACATACATAAATGAATGAACAGTATGTACAACATATACATTATAAACAAAATGAGGGACATTGTCCACACAAAAATAGTCCGTGGCCCCTGGGCCATAACACATAGGCCAAGCCGACACTTGACTCCTGCCTCAAAATGGAGAGAACACTGCAGGGGCATCAGGTCAAAAACACACAGGCACCTCAGTGGGATGGGGATGTGGGGGGCACCTCAGCCGGAAGATGGTACTATACCACTGCTCCTGGATGGGGTCCATGCCCACTGGTTGGTCCTGGGGAGTGCAAGGCCACAGTCTCTCAAGTGGGTGGTTTGCCCACTGCTTGGTCCTGGGGAGTGCAAAGCCACAGTCTCTCAAGTTGGTGGTTTTCCCACTGCTTGGTCCTGGGGAGTGAAAAGCCACAGTTTCTCAAGTGGGTGGTTTGCCCACTGCTTGGTCCTGGGGAGTGCAATGCCACAGTCTCTCAAGTGGGTGGTTTGCCCACTGCTTGGTCCTGGGGCGTGCAAGGCCACAGTCTCTCAAGTGGGTGGTTTGCCCACTGCTTGGTCCTGGGGATTGCAAGGCCACAGTCTTTCAAGTGGGTGGTTTGCCCACTGCTTGGTCCTGGGAAGTGCAAGGCCACACTCTCTCAAGTGGGTGGTTTGCCCACTGCTTGGTCCTGGGGAGTGCAAAGCCACAGTCTCTCAAGTGGGTGGTTTGCCCACTGCTTGGTCCTGGGGCGTGCAAAGCCACAGTCTCTCAAGTGGGTGGTTTGCCCACTGCTTGGTCCTGGGGAGTGCAAGGCCACAGTCTTTCAAGTGGGTGGTTTGCCCACTGCTTGGTCCTGGGGAGTGCAAGGCCACAGTCTCTCAAGTGGGTGGTTTGCCCACTGCTTGGTCCTGGGGAGTGCAAAGCCACAGTCTCTCAAGTGGGTGGTTTGCCCACTGCTTGGTCCTGGGGAGTGCAAGGCACCAGTCTCTCAAGTGGGTGGCTCCTCCACTGGTTCTGGAGGGGACCTTGTGCCCAGTGTGCTTCATCCTGCCAAGGATAGGGTGAGTGGATGCCTTCATCCTGCCAGGGATAGGGTGAGTGGATGCCTTCTTCCACTGGTCTTGGAGGGGGCTTTGTGAACAGTGTGCTTAATCCTACCAAGGATAGGGTGAGTGGATGCCTTCTTCTACTGGTTCTGGAGGGGACTTTGTGCCCAGTGTGCTTCATCCTGCCAAGGATAGGGTGAGTGGAAGCCTTCTTCCACTGGTTCTGGAAGGGTGCTTTGTGCCCAGTGATGCAGAACTTGGGGGGTGCCAGGTCACAGTCCCTCACCTGGGTGTCAGAGCCACGAGATTTGCAGTGGTCAGGATACATGATACTCCATGGAGGCAGGACTAAGTCCATCTGCCGGCAGCTACGGCTGCACAGTGGTGGTAGTGCCGGTGCTGGTGGGGGTGCTGCCACTGGTGGGGGGAGGCTCCAGCCCTTCCCTGCAGCCTCGGACGGCTGCCCACTGGGGCTGCTGCTGGTGGCAGTGGTGCTACTTTCAGTGGTGCAGGTGGAGGTGCTGGCTGCAGTGGAGGTGCCGATGCTGCCAGTGGTGGGGGGAGGCTCCAGCCTTTCCCCAGCAGCCTTGGGCGGCTGCCCACTGTGGCTGCTGCTGCTGACAGTAGTGGTGCTTGAGGTGGTGCAGGTGGTGGTGCAGGTAGCGGTGCTTGCGGCGGTGCAGGTGGCGGTGCTGGCGGTTGTGCTGGTAGCCACGAGGCCTTCACCTGCAGGCTCGGACAACTGAAGTGCCTTGGCCGGTGTTCTGTGCCCCTTCCTGCCCTTGGCAGATGGTGGTGTCACCTTGGGTCTGCCAGCTGGAGTCTTTGATGTGGCCTTCCCTGGTGGTTGTGGCTCCTTCTCCTTGCTGGATGCTGTCCCCTTCTTGACCTTGCCAGGTGGCAGAATCTTCTTGGCCTTGGCAGGGGTTGTGGCACGCTGGCTGGGCTGACGGGTGCCCCCTTAGAGCCTCTGACAGCTGCAGAAACCACAGCAGATGTGGACTTGGTGGCTGAGGTGCTGGGCTGGGTTCTGGCCACCGTGGCCTGAGGTGAAGGACGGGTGGGGGTGGGGAAGAGGTCAATGTTGGCTAGGAAAAGCTTCTTAGGGACATTGGGGCGGTAAGAGGGTGAAGGTTTGGGAGTGGAGGAAGAGGGAGTGGTTGTAGGAGGTATTAGTCTGCTGTGTTTGGGTGCAGGTGCATGAGCTGGATGCTGTTGTGAGGTGGATGACTTTTGGGTGGGTGTGTGCTTGTGTTTGTGTACTTTGGGAGGAGGGGTCACAAACACAGTGGAAGAGGACAGAGGGGATGTGTGCATGGATGTGGGAGTGGTGACTGCCAGTGATGGGTGTGTAGTGATAGGCGTGCTGGCGATGGAGGTAGTGGATGAGGATGTAGTGCATGCAGGTGTGAGTGGAGACGCTACTGGGAGGGAGGTGGACGATGAGGAGGAGGGGGACACAGTAGAGGCAGTGGATGTTGGTGTGTCTGAATGGGGATGGTGCTTGTGTGAGTGCCTGTGAGATAAAGTGTGGTGCTTGTGTTTGCCTGAGCCACTTCTGTGTGTGATTTGGGTGAATGGTTGTCTGAATGTGTTTGGGATAGGCTTTGGTTGAGGGGATTGGAACTGGGTAGAGGAAGTTGGAGGGAGGAGGCTGGAGACGGACAATGGCTGCCATCAGTGCGGAGGCCAGAGCCTGAACTGCTCTCTGTTGGGCCGCCTCGCCGGGGTGAATACCCTCCAGGTATGCATTTGTTTGTTGCAAATGCCTCTCGACACCCTGGATGGTATTCAGTATGGTTGACTGCCCAACAGTGAGGGATCTCAGGAGGTCAATAGCCTCCTCACTGAGGGCAGCAGGGCTGACTGGGGCAGGGCCTGAGGTGCCTGGGGCGAAGGAGATGCCCACCCTTCTGGGTGAGCGGGCACGGGAAACACGCTGAGGGGCTGCTGGGAGGGTGTTGCTGGTACGGGGGTGGTGGCTGTATCTGTTGTTGGGGTGGGCACAGAGGTGTCCGCAACTGCCAGGGAGCTTCCATCGCACACCTGAATCCAACAGGACCCTGCCCAGTAGTAGAAGCCCACTAATACTATTGGGGTTGGAGTGCTTCAGAGCCTGCCCAACCAGGGACCTACCCTGCCATGTTCGCCCTGGCCTAGGGGCACCCACAGCCCACATCCCCCACCCAGGTAAAACCTTAACGCATGCAAAGTAATGAATCTGAAACTGTACTCAGCCCCTTGTGACTGCTGTGATGCCTTCACGCGCCCATCCAACTCGGGATAGGCCACCGCCAGGATGCGGAATATCAAGGGGGTCAGGGTACGACGGTCACCCCTTCCTCATTGGGAGGCCAGCGCCAGCTGGGCCTCCGCCGTTTTCCTTGCCCAGCGGCACAGGTCCTCCCACCGTTTGCGGCACTGGGTGCTCTGCCTGTCAAAGACCCCCAGGATCCGCACCTCCTTGGCGATGGCACGCCAAATACCCTTTTTCTGATGGGCAATGACCTGCAGGGAAAAAACAGCAGAAAAAGGATTAGTCATCCTATCGGGACTGTCATACTAATGGCCCACCATATCCCTCCCATCCCCTTATGCACATACATTGACCACCATACATGCAGCACTCTGCCCAGGACCCCTCAGACCCCCCTACATGAGAGTGACACACACAGCACTCCATACATTCATGGCCCACGCATCATGCTCACAGTGTACTCACCTGTTTGTCTGGAGGACCATAGAGTAAAGTGTACTGGGGTAGGACCCCATCTACCAGTCTCTCCAACTCCTCTGAAGTGAAGACAGAGGCCCTTTCCCCAGACACTTGAGCCATTGTCTCTTCCAGACACAGGTCACAGCAGCACTTGCAGTGTAGGTCCTCTCCTGTTGAAGGTCAGGTAGCAAGTGAGTGAACTGATAGAAAATGGCAGTCACGTCTGCGGCGGTGCGTACCGTCACCGCCGGCGTACATCGCCGTTGGCTACTGGAACCCATAGGGCCTAATGTGAACCAATGCGAAGTTGTGCTGCGGTCATTGACCGCTGACCGCTACGGCGCACAACGCCAGTGGAATTACCTCATTTTCACTTGTCTCTCCTCAGAGGTCAGGCAGCTGCCATTTCAGGGGGGCACAGGCCATGGCATCTAACTGCCTCACAAACAATACAGAAGATTGGTCTATTAGTAGGAAAAAATCTGTCACATAAATTCCGATACAGTGAGGGTATTAGTCCCTCATTGGCAATGAAAGTAAATTTCAACATTTATTCAATTCATTAATTTGAACAACAAGGATGAAAAATCAATAAAAAACAAAGAACATTCCAGCATTTCTAGACAAACAAATATTATTGAAAATCCATAATCTCACACAGAATTCGCCATTGCTCTCCTAATTTACAAGTAATGTGGTTATGTCCATAAATAATATTATAATCTACATTAATGCGATGGTTCTACTTAAAACCACAATTTGAGTTCTTAATCATAAAGAAATGTGTTCCACAATCCTTTGATGGTATATTAAACCTTCCTTACAACCTTGCAACACCTCAAAAACAGTTGACGCGTTTCGGCCTCTTCAAATTCGGGCCTCATCAGGACTAAGGGAGACTACAATGCCTATCAAACTTCGCTAATCTTTAAAGCTGTCTCTACTGATAACACCAACTTTTCCCGTATTTAAAGGAAGATTTCTATAAGAACAATAATCCTATCACCTTGAACCTTCACTATCAGACAAGGTCTCGTACAAAATTAATTACATTTTCAGATACTTCTTCTGACTCAGAACAGGAATTTCAGGGACAACCTCTTCCTAATCCCCAGTATCCAGTGGCTCAACCTTTTTTGGGCAGAGGCATCTGACGAGGAAGGGGAGAAGGCACCCCGAGGGGACAATATCAGGAACAAGGGATCTTCCAGACTCGGAGGATATCACACAGACGATAGACATTTCCAATGATCCTATCCCTGTATACAATTTGTCTTCACACCCACTCACATCTGCTGAAATTCAAATCATGAGTAAAGGGTTATCTTTTGTACCCTTAAAAAATCCAGATCCTGTGGACAGTAAGATAGAAGTCTTAAGATTCCTACGTAAATTTAGGCTTCAAGTCTTTTTTAGTAATTCTCCCATAGAGATTGAGGAAAATACTAGTGGATCGAGACCTAAATCATCTTTTTGTCCTGATAAAAATGAAATGCCTAAGGAAATTATGGTTTTCGAAGATGTAGTATTGAAAGAATTAGATAACCTCAGTTCTAAGAGAATTTTCTTTAGAAGTAACTGTTCAAAGGCTGAAAAGGAAGCTATGTTCGTCTTAGCCAACAAACAGGATATTAAGATTAAACAGCAGACAAAGTAGGGGGAATAGTGATTTGGGATATAGATCAGTATGATCAGGAAGTGATGAGACAGTTAAACAATACAGATCACTACCGTAGCATTTGCTCAGATGAAATAATGGATTTGCAGTCCCGCATTGAGCTCATTACAAGAGAAGCATTGGACAGTAACTGGATATGTAAAAAGGAATATGAATTCCTCAATCAAAATGAGGGGAGAATACCCTGTTTTTACATTTTTCCTAAAATTCATAAAAATACAGAGAACCCTCCGGGTAGACCCATTATTTCAGCATATGTTTCGATTTTAGAAACTCTGGCTCAATTTGTTGATGTGTTTTTGAAACCTTTTGTGGTTCAAACTAAGGCCTATGTCCGAGATTCTATGGACATAATTAACAAAATGGAAAATGTACCTTTTGATGAGGAGAAGCAACTTTTGGTCACCTTTGACATAGAGGCCCTGTATACCAATATTCCACAAGACGATGCCATTGAAGTAATTAGGCATACATTAGATGCACAAGGGTTTCCGATAAACACTCTGACAGAATTTCTAGTGACTTTAGCAGCCCTATGTATTAAAAAGAACTTCTTCAGATACAAGGAGACCATGTATTTTCAAATTAAAGGAGTAGCTATGGGGTGTAGCCTTGCACCCGAAATAGCAAATTTGGTTATGGACTACTTTGAGAAAAAGTGGGTATATGCTGATCTGAACCCTTTTAGCAAGAATACTAGAAAATGGATTAGATTCATTGATGACATATTGATGATTTGGGAAGGAGACCAGGAAATGTTGACATCCTTCCATGAATGGCTTAATCAACGGACACCAGATTTCAAGTTCACAATGAATAGTGATGCCCAAAAAATTAACTTCTTAGATCTATGGATAGTTTCCAAAGAAGGACATCTAGAAGTTAGCTTATATAAAAAAACGACAGATCGCAACACTCTGTTACACTTTTCCAGTGGCCATCCAAGAACCCTGAGAGAGAACTTACCGTACGGTCAGTTCCTCCGGATCAGAAGAAACTGTAGCAATAAAGATGATTATTTTGAGAACGCATGGGAATTGATTAATAAGATGATTAATAGAGGGTATCCAAGGAAATTAGTAAAAGCTGCGTCTAAAAGAGCCTGGTACACTCCCAGAGAATCACTACTAACTCCCAAACAAAGAGCAGGGGACACCCATTTGACATGTGTCATTACCTATAGCCCCAAAGCTAATAAGAGTAGATCCATCATTGAAAGAAACTGGAAAATAGAGAGAGATCTAGGCATAGAAAAACCACTGTTTTCTTTCAAAAAAGCACAAAACCTGTGGGACTATTGGGTAAAAGCAGCCTTTCCGACGGAGCAAAGGAAAGGCTTGAGAATGATGCTATAACTCCCCCAGTTAGGGGAACACTATAGATGTACAAATTGTGTGGCATGTCAATTCACTAATGACACTAAGGACATTTTGTTGAATGGAATGGTACACCAACAAAATTATTTTTTCGAACTGCAACACCAAGAATGGTGTTTATTGTATTAGGGCCCATATTTATACTTTTTGATGCAAAACTGCGCTAACGCAGTTTTGCGTCAAAAAAATTAGCGCCGGGTAACGCCATTCTGAAGCGCCATGCGGGCGCCGTATTTATTGAATGACGTTAGCCGGCGTTAGCCGCCGGGGCCGTCTGGTGTGCGTTAAAAAAACGACGTACACCAGGCAGCGCCGGCGTAGGGGGATATCGGGCTTGGGCGTCAAGAAATGGGGCAAGTCAGGTTGAGGCAATTTTTGCGCCTCAACCCGATTTGCGCCATTTTTTTTTCACTCCCAACCCCCATAGAAATGACTCCTGTCTTAGAAAAGGCAGGAGTCATGCCCCCTTGCCCAATGGCCATGCCCAGGGTACTTCTGTCCCCTGGGCATGGTCATTGGGCATAGTGGCATGTAGGGGGGCACAAATCAGGCCCCCTATGCCACAAAAAAAAAAAAAAAAAAACACTTACCTGAACTTACCTTAAAGTCCCTGGGATGGGTCCCTCCAGCCTTGGGTGTCCTCCTGGGGTGGTCAAGGGTGACAGGGGGTGTCCCTGGGTGCATGGGAGGGCACCTCTGGGCTCCTTCAGAGCCCACAGGTCCTTTAACGCCTGCCTTTTGCAGGCGCTAAAAAACGGCGCAAAAGCGGGCGTACGTCATTTTTTTTGACCCGCCCACTCCCGGGCGTGATTTTTGCCCGGGAGTATAAATCCGACGCACATGCCTCGGAGTAGATTTTTTAGACGGGAACGCCTACCTTGCATCTCATTAACGCAAAGTAGGTGTCCACGCTAAAAAATGACGCTAACTCCATGGACTTTGGCGCTAGATGCGTCTAACGCCAAAGTATAAATATGGAGTTAGTTTTGCGTCGAAATTGCGTCAAAAAAAACGACGCAATTCCGGAGCAAACGGAGTATAAATATGCCCCTAGGTGTCCATGTGAACAGGTGTATATTGGACAAACGACACAATTAGTTAAGTCAAGAATCTTGCAACATAGATCAAGGATTAAATGTACAATTCGAGGAGCACCAATGGTATAGCATTTTAGTGAATTTAATCATAAATCAGATGACATTTGGTAGACTGTACTAGCAGTGATACTAAGAATAGAAGCAAGATTTATTGAGAAGTACGGAACAGCTAGACAAGGTTTGAATGACATGGATGAACTGTGGTCCTTGATCTAGAATCTGATCGGTGGTTATTACTCAGAACATTTGACTTCCTAGAATGGTGACTGGGACCAATGTTTTTTCAATGTTTATACAATGTTTATATAATACTTTGAATGTTGATTATACAGAATTGAGAATGAATGAAGGCATTACGCTCAGCAGCAAAAGTAATCTGTATAGATAGCTTTTTGTAAATTCTGGTTTGAACCTCGCAAGTATGTTTCAAGATTGCATAGATTAAGTGGTTCCAATTAAGTGACTTGACTGAAATGTGCTGAGAAGTAGTCATAAAAAGTATAGAATATTGCTGTAAAGTAAGCGCAAGGTCATTTTGAACTTGAGATGTACTGGCATCCCCAGAATAAATAGCAACCTCTTTATGAGAACATAGAATGAAGTTCACTAATATATAGGGTCGAACGAAGAAATGTTAAACAAGTATAACCATTGTGCCTTTTTGATACGATGACTGCTGCCCCCCCTTTTTTAATTTGTATTTATTTATTTATTTAATACAGAATGTATTTAGTTCTAGTGCGACATTTTGAGGATTAATTAGGTTGTAATAGCTCCAGTTTTATAATCAAGAAGGTGTTTTCACCGCTCGAGTTCAGTATGAGACACATTATGGTTTACTACTAATATTTGACACAGTTTCAGATAAAATATCTGTTCCAAGATGGCGGCCATTATTTGCACAGCTATAGTTTATCTGCAATATGGCTGAAACTTCCTGACGCGATCAGTTACGAATGCGGTTGGGTTTTGTAACCGTAACCGCGTTTCGCGTCGCGGAAGCAGTTCCTGTAACGCCCTGCACGCTGGAATCAGAAGTGCTTCGATTTCCTCAGTGTTGCGACATCGCAGCATATATGCCCGAGCGCGAGACCATGATGGTCACTGCAGAAAGAATTTTGTGACTAATCCAGTAAGTACGCAAAGAAAGGTTTACCTTGGGTTTAATACTGAAGGAATTATGCTGGTCTTCTTAATAGTATATAAATATTACTTCCTAGAATTTGAAAACACAGTTCGTGGAGATGAGTTGAGCAGTGAATAAGGTGACCATCTTTGATTTGCCATCTGGAGGCACTGTGTGTGGTCACTATATAGCTAATTTTAAGACACAATGAGCTGTAAATTAGGAGTTTAATTTTCACATTCACACTCAAATTAACAGAACATGTGAACCACTTTGACACCTTTTTGGTGTGATGGATTTGGCAATTTACAGTGGGGTTTCCGTTTTTCTTTTGCTTGTCTTTTCACTTGGAAGTAGTATATATTTTTTTAGTTTGCATATGGTGGAGGGATTAAAGAGACTGTTTTAGTGTCAAAAAAATATTTTTAATCTGTCATTTTGGATTTTTTTATGTTTGATAGGCATTGTAGTCTCCATTAGTTCTGATGAGGCCCAATTTGAAGAGGCCGAAATGCGTCAACTGTTTTTGATGTATTGCGAGGTTGTAAGGAAGGTTTAACATACCTTCAAAGGATTGTGGAACACATTTCTTTATGATTAAGATGAAGTGGCTTTAGAACTCAGAATGTGGTTTTAAGTACAACCATTGCATTAATGTGGATTATAATATTATTTATGGACATAACCACATTACTTGTAAATTAGGACAGCAATGGCGAATTCTGTGTGAGATTATACATTTTCAATAATATTTGTTGGTCTAGAAATGCTGGAATGCTCTTTGGGTTTTTATTGATTTTTCATCCTTGTTGTTCAAATTAATGAATTGAATAAATATTGAAATTTATTTTCATTGCCAATGAGGGACTAATAGCCTAACTGTGTCTGAATTTATGTGACAGATTTTTTCCTACTAATAGACCAATCGTCTATATTGTTTGTACTTCCTACCCAGGACTAGTAGGGTTATATGGGTAGACCTCTGTTTTTGAGTAATACCTAACTGCGTCACAGCAGACATTGGCACATCAACTGACTCTCAAATTCACATACTGTTTCTGTAAAGGAAGAGATGCATCATTATTTCAATAGATGTGTGAATATGACCCTCTGCTCACCGTTTTTCTCCCTAGAGTTCAACCGCTGAGGATGAATATGAGATGGAGACATCCTCCAGTGTACAGACCCCTGGTGGACCTGGTGACAATGGAGGACAGACACATGATCCTAACCTACAGACTTGAAATGGCCACAATCCAAGAACTGTGTGCCCAATTGGAGCCAGACCTGATTTCAGCTATCCGCCAGCCCACAGGTATCCCCCTTCTTGTGCAGGTCCTGTTAGTGCTCGATTTCCTGGAAAGTGGTATATTCCAAGCAACAGTGTCCATGGCATCAGGGATGTCACAGCCTATGTTCTCAAACGTGTTGACCAGAGTGTTGTCTGCCCTGCTGAAACACATGCGCAGCTACATCGTATTCCCCAAGGTGGAGGATTTGGCCACAGTGAAAGCTGACTTCTATGCCCTAGGACATATCCCCAACATCATTGGTGCCATTGATGGTACACATGTAGCATTTGTGCCTCCCCAGAGGAATGAACAAGTGTTCGGGAATTAAAAAAGCTATCCCTCTCTGAATGTGTAGATGGTGTGTCTGGCGGACCAGTACATCTCCCATGTGAATACCATGTATCCTGGCTCTGTGCATGATACCTTCATCTTTAGGAACAGCAGCATTCCATATGTGATGTCTCAACTCCATAGGCACCGGGTGTGGCTAATAGGTGAGCCCATGGTCCCCACCCAGTTGATGTAGGTATATGGGTGTGGGGTTATCCCTAAGGGTGAGTGTATGTCTAACTGGTATCCCTCGAATATTTGCAGGTGATTCTGGTTACCCCAACCTCTCATGGCTACTGACCCCAGTGAGGAATACCAGGACAAGGTCTGAGGAACGTTACAATGAGGCACATGGGTGAACAAGGAGGATCATTAAAAGAACCTTTGGCCTCCGAATGCCAGGTCCCGTTGCCTCCATCTGACAGGTGGATCCCTGTACTACTCACACAAGAAGGTGTGCCAAATCATCGTTGCATGTTGCATGTTGCACAACCTGGCATTGAGACACCAGGTGCCTTTTCTGCAGGAAGGTGAGCCTGGAGATGGCCTTGTGGCAGTGGTGAAGCCTGTGGACAATGAGGAAGAGGAGGCAGAGGAAGAAGATGTGGACAGCAGAATATCACTCATACAACAGTACTTCCAGTGACACACAGGTAAGGCACTGTAACTTCACTTTCCATTGCAGTTTTGTGTTGGACATTGTACATGGCAGCCTGATTTTCCATATTGTGTGGCCACTTACTGTACCCTTTGGCATCTCTATTTTCAGATCTATGTGCCCCACGCTGGCTCCTTGTGTGTTCCCTGCTGCCCACTACAGGTCATAACTATGTATACATGACTGTACAATTGAATTGAAATGTTTACAGCTTGTTAAACGAATACATATTTGAATCAATTGACAGACTCCATACTTGTATTAGTTCCAAGGGTGTTTTTTTATGTGCAAATAAGAGGAGGGGGTATTGCAATGGGCTGGGTTGATGATGGAGGAAAGTCCAGGGTAGAGTCCAGTCTATTGGTATCACTGGTGTATTGTCCAATGGGGCATAGGAAGGGGAGCAATAGCAGTTCAAGGTGGACAGGGTAACAAAGTGGGACAGAAGGGTGACAATCAGGAGAGTCTTATTTGCTGGCATGGGTCTTGGCAATGTTCTCTGGTTTCAGCCTGGATAGCAGGGACCATTTGTGGGGTGCTTCTCCTTCTGCAGGGGGTGGGGTGCTGGTGGCCTGTTGGTCCTGTGGCGGGGCCTCCTGTCCACTAGCGCTGGCGGAGGTGGAGGGCTGTTCATCGGTGTGGCTAGTGTCAGGGGCCCATTGTTATGCCACTGCCTCCCTCATGGTGTTGGCCATGTCAGCCAGCACCCCTGCAATGGTGACCAGGATGGTGTGGATATGTTTGAGGTCCTCCCTGATCCCCCAGGTACTCTCCCTCCTGCATCCACTTGTACAGTATCTGGCCCAAGGTCTCCTTTGAATGTTGGTATGCTCCCAGGATCCCTGCAAATGCCTCGTGGACAGTAGGTTCCCTGGGCCTGTCCTCCCCCTGTCGCACAGCAGTCCTCCCAGCTTCCCTGTTGTCCTGTGCCTCTGTCCCCTGAACCATGTGGCCACTGCCACTGACCCCAGGTCCCTGATCGTCCTTTGTTTGTGGGGATGCCCGGGGTCCCTGTAGTGGTGGACACACTGCTGATTGACGTGTCCTGGGGACAGAGGGATGGGCCCGCTGGGCAGGTGCTGTGCTGATGTTTCCTGAGGGGGGAGGCTCAGTGGTGGTATGGGACTGTGTCAGGGTAACCGACTGTCCAGAGGTCCCTGATGGGCCAGGTTGGTCATCGTGATCCAGGCATGCAGAGCTGCTGTCATCACTGTGGGCCTCTTCTGGGGGAGGGGGACTGGATGTTGGTGGCACCTCACTCTCTGGTGACATTGAGTGGGGGTCCTGTGGGGATGAAATGCAGTGTTATTGTATCTGCGTGTGCCATCTTGTGCATGGGTATGTTTCCCTCTATGGTTGTTATTGGCAAGGCAGCTTTGGCTTGTGCTAGTTGTGATTTGTTTGGCTAAGTGATGGTCACTAGTGTTCATGCTGTGGTGATGGATGTCCATGCAGGTCTGTGATGGGTGTCCATGCATTGTTGTTGCATACAGGGCTTGGTATTGGGATGTGTGGGTCGTGATGGTGAGGTATATGTGAGGTGGTGGAGTGATGGGGTGAGGGTAGGGGTGGGAGTTAGTAATGGCATGCGGTAGGTTGGGGGGGGGATAAAGTGGTAAATATTTGACTTACATGAGGCCAGTCCTCCTGCAACTCCTGCGAGGCCCTCAGGATGCATTATCGCCAAGACTTGCTCCTCCCATGTTGTTAGTTGTGGGGGAGGAGGTGGGGGTCCACCGCCAGTCCTCTGTACTGCTACCTGGTGTCTTGCTACCACGGAACGCACCTTTCCCGTAGGTTGTTCCACCTCTTCCTGATGTCATCCCTTGTTTTAGGGTGCTGTCCCACGGCATTGACCCTGTCCACGACTCTCAGCCATAGCTCCATCTTCCTTGCAATGGACATCTGCTGCACCTGTGATCCGAATAGCTGTGGCTCTACCCAGATGATTTCCTCCACCATGACCCTTAGCTCCTCCTCCGAGAACCTGGGGTGTCATTGTGGTGCCATGGGTGTAGTGTGAGTGGTATGTGTGAGGGTGTGTGGGGTGATGTGTTGGGGTGTGTGCTGTGAGGTGCGTTGATGATGTATTGGTGATGGTGTTATGTGGCTCAGATTGGGTGGGTGCTCCCAGCTTGTCCCTCTCTCAGTTGGCAATATATTTTTTCATTGTAAGCGATTGTGGGTATTGTGGGTGCGTGTTTTATATTGGATTGGGTGTTTGGGTGTGGTATTTTGAATTGGCCAATGTGGTGTAGTTTTGTTAGTGTGTGTTTTTTGAGCGCAGGGGTGTGTACTGCCAATGGTTTACCGTGGTTGAAAGACCGGTGCTGTGATTCGTGGGTCCTGATACTGTGGGTGTATTTCTGTTGGCATAACGGTGTGGCTTTTGGTAACGCCAATTTATCACTGATATTTGGGCTGTCGGACTTGTGTGGGTGTCTGTATAGCGGCGGATTTCTCTGTGTGGGTCATAATACAAGTAGCGGTATACCGCTGCGGTCACAGTATGTTGGCGGCCATCAGCACGGCGGTCGGCGGCATTTACCACCAAGGTTGTAATAAGGGCCTTTATCTATGCAAAGAACTCCTTGTTTGACGAAATATCGACTCACAGCCTGACGGAAACGACGCACAGCCTACTTATTGGGTTAAGAATCCCCGCATCGCTGAACTGGAACAACGCACCCTGGCTCCCTGAGTGGCAATCGACGCAGCACCAGCATTGCAACCGGAACTTCGATGCACAGCCCACTGGGTCGACGCATCGCCGAGACGGACCGACGCAGCCCGACTTCCTGTAAGAGGAATCGACGCAGCACCTGCCATGCGACATGAACTCTGGCGCAACACCCACTGGATTGACGCAACACCTGTGACTTCACCCTGTGCTTCCCGGATCTCCACGCATCATCCCTGGGCATCGAAAGACCCCGCATCACAAAGAGGACTCAAGCCTGCGTTCCGGAATTCAATGCAAAGCCCTTGCCGCATGGAAAAGAATCAACGCACTTACCATTTTCAACGCATTTCCTCCTCTGCGGTCTTCGTGTGTGTAATTTTGACGCAGACCAGGTATTTTGTGCTTGTAAGAGACCATTGTTGCTTTTAAGAACTTAAACTTCATCTTATCATTACAAAAGTGATATTTCAACATGTATTTATCAAATCTTAATCATTTTGACCTTAATTTACTCAGATAAATATTCTACATTTTTCTAAACCTGTGTGGTGTATTTTTCTGGTGTTTGCACTGTGTTATTGCATGATTTATTGCACAAATACTTTACACATTGCCTTCTAGGTTAAGCCTGACTGCTCAGTGTCAAGCTTCCAGATGGTGGCCACAGGATAATTTGGATTGTGTGTGATTTACCCTGACTAGAGTGAGGGTCCTTGCTTGGACAGGGGGTAACCTGACTGCCAATCAAAGACCCCATTTCTAACAAGTAGTTTTGGCAGAATTATAATTTTGAGCACATTACACCTCCCCACCAATGATAAGTGCAAATAGTTAATTCTTCTAAGTTCCTGACTTATAGTGCTGGGCAGTGCCGTCAAATTTAATGCAACTAGTTGTCCTAGATCTGCTGTTATCTGCCCCCGATACGTGGACTACTCAACCCATGGAGAATCCCTATGCTCAATCTCCTTAGTACATACCACCTGTGTTTTGGCAACACTCAGCTTATAGCATGAGACCATCCCAAAGGCTTTGTGGGGTCTGAGGTAACTACCATTATGTTGTCTGCATTAGCCAGCACCTTGTACTACACAACAGAGTTGAGACTTCCCTTCCAGAAGTGTGAGAGGGGGAATCAATGTAAGAGGCAAATAACAATGGCAAAGGACAGCCTTGCAGCGTCCCTCTCAAGATGTTTCCCAGCCACAATCACATAATTTGTAGCCTCACAGTGGGAGTTTGATACAATGCTTAAACAGGTTTACAAAAAACCAAGGGCCAAGCCTCTGCTGATCCTGGACTGCCCATAAATAGTCCCAAGTTGTCCGATCAAATGTTTTCTCGGTGTCAAATAGTACTAACCCCATTTTTGTTACAGTGTCTTTAGAGATATCAGATTAGGTAATCACCTTTCTAAGATGATCCACCATTCCTCTCCCTGGTATAAACCCATGTTTTGGGAAGGACACCAGAGTAGGGATGCCTCTACCCAAATGATTGGCCAAAACAGTTGCATAAATCTTTGTGTCACAGTTTATTAGAGAAATTGGTTTATAATACCCTGGATCCAAAGAGGGTTTGCCTTTCTTACTAAAAATTACAATATTAGTTTCCTCCCACAAAGAAAGGAATCTCCCGCCTTAGCTTTTAAAAAAGACTGAGGTTCCCATTATGAGTTTGGCGGTCAGCGGAGGCTGCCCGCCAAACTCATGCCACCATCAGGCCACCTGTGCATCCTGAACACCACTGGCCCTATTAGGAGTTCACCCCAGGGCCTTAACATTGCCACTGGCTCGTAATCAAGCTGGAGCCAAAGTGGCGGTGCGGCGGGTGCAGCAGCACCCGTCGCACCTTCCACTGCCCGTAATTCGGTGACCGCCAGGGTCATACTTAGGCCCTGAGTGTAGATCTAGACAAATTTCATGCCCAAAGCAACACCCATTACACGTCAATTCCACGCAAAGGGCTGTGTGTGAAGGGGTTGTACTATCAAGGTGGCATTGAGCCACAAAAAGTGGCTTAATGCCACGTTGTAAATACAGCACAAGGCATAGCACCACCGGAGCGTCACGATAAGTGATGCTTCGGTGGTGCTAGAGGCTCATAAATATGGCCCTAGATCTAGCTTCATCAGCCTTAAGGCTAGTGTCACTCGACCCCTCTTATCCCTATCATTCAGGCCACAGACATTGATAGTAAGTATATTTAGTCTGCTATCTTGCATTATAGGGTATTTTAGGAACAAAGGTATTTATAAAACACCAATTGATGGCAACTGCAGTATCCAAACAGCAGGATTGTCTTGCCACGATACCATAATACAAGAGAAAACAAAAAAGAAAAAGGCATCCAGCAATCCTACTGCTACACATCAAAAGCACCATCCTTGTCTGCTGTACCAAAATCCCGTGCCCTGTCCCTTATCAACCCCCACTACCATCTCCCTTCCCACATCCACCACCACTCCTCTGTCCTCCCCAGCCCTTCCCCTACCTCCTTATCTCCTACCCTGCCCCCTACACAGACATCCAGGGAAATTGGATCACCCAAGTCTGTAGATGGTAGAATGCCCTCCTCCCTACCTCTGATTCGCTATTGCTGCTCAAAGCAAAAACATGCCTCAACATTAAGCCTGTTCTAACCATACCCACTCAAAATAATCAGAATACTCTATAATCAGCGATCCATACCTAAAAGAAAAAAATGGATCAGAACTTGACAGTACCCTATATGTGCATAAGCCATCCAAAAACAATTATAGATCAGCAATATTTGTCAAGAGTCAAACAACCTTTGACCTCTTAGACAAAATCATCCTACAGTCAATCTGTTAAGGAACTCATCCACTTTATTTTCTGAAGTCAAGAAATTTTCCCTATCGTGAATAATACCTTTCAATTTTGCTGGGCTCAGCACAAACACTTAAGCCCCTTTATGCTGAAAAGGTTGGATCATCTTTCCTAACCACCACGGCCTCTCCACTGTAGCACAACAGAAATCTGGTCTGACAAAGAATGAGTACCCTTAATAGGTGTGCTTCTGATCTGGGCGGACAAGATCAAATATTGCCTGTCTAAGCAAAACTTTCCCAAAGTACACCAGGACTGCTCTTGGTTTGCCATCATCTTGTCACTGTTGGGTCAGTTGTTTAAACAAAAATCTGTGGGCTTTTGAACCTACTCCCAGTTCCAGTGGGCTAGTTCCAGGAAGGCACCTTTATACAATTAACAATCCTACTACATAGTTACAGGAATCAGCTCCTTATACTTCCTCTACCATCCGCAATACTCTGAGGCTATTGCGTCTAAGTCTATTCTTAAACTCTTCCAGCTGCCAGTGGATGTCAGTAATTTGACAAAAATTTGTCACAGCTTTTTGACGATGAGTTTAAACCTCCCTCTCCTGGACAGCCACTCTGCTCTCCACCTCCGTCATTCTTTGGGAAAACTCCACACAGGCCTTGGCAGCCATTGGGATGGCCCCCTGTAATTTCCTATAAGAAGTTTGAGGACTACGACTATCTGCCTAGGTTTGCTCCAAGTGGGCCATGGTGCCTTGATATATTGCCAATGTGGCACTGTCCGTATGATTAAACACCCCAGAGACCTTTTCCTCCCGCAAATGCCCTTCGATGCCAGGAATAGCAATATAATCCCATTTTAGACTAGCCATGGCACTACCCTCAGCTGGGGCCTCTTTTTCTTAACCATCAGGGAAATGTCTGTCACAGGGTTTCAGAGACTAGAATTTCACTCCCTTCATCCAGGCTGTTTACATCACTTAAGATGCTACCCAGTGATCCTCTCCTCTGGCTTCTCCCCAGAGATTCTGAATCCTCATCAGCCTAATCCAAATCATCAGAGAGA
This sequence comes from Pleurodeles waltl, assembly GCF_031143425.1. Taxonomy (NCBI): domain Eukaryota; kingdom Metazoa; phylum Chordata; class Amphibia; order Caudata; family Salamandridae; genus Pleurodeles; species Pleurodeles waltl. Next base: position 322,852,902 of record NC_090437.1, read on the forward strand.
CAAAAAAATATTCTCATGCTTCAGAGTCTGCCCAAAAAGGATCCTGAGAGTAACCCACATTTTTAGACTTTTCCCAAATTGTCAGATAGGTTTGGAGTTCTCTTAAGCTGCAAGCCAAAGTGTGCCCCTAAGGCTGTGTACAATCTCACCGCTATGTCTCAAGAGGACTTCAATTCAGCTCTCCAGCCAGTCCTCCACCCGCCTCCCCTTAGGACTACTATAAATAGCTGCCTATAGATCCACTGACTGGCTTATACTCAAAGCCCCCCCCCCCCATATTTGTCCAGACAGCCACCTCATTGGTAGTACCCATGATACAGTAGTCCAAAAAAAACTAATTGAGAGAACCGGCAGTGCTCTGAGTCGGCACTGGGTATAGTCGTCTTCTTGCTCCTGTGCAAGATATTGGTAAAGAGCGCTGACGGAGTGAAGTGCCCTAATTGTTAACTTACACCCGAGCAGAATGGCAGACGGATTACATTTTAAAAATTTGGGAGAAATCTTAGAATGCATACAAAAGGAGTTAGTTTCCTCGAGGGAAGATAATAAGACCCTATCACAAGAAATGGTGAACTCCAGAAGAGAAACGCCTGATTTGGCCTTAAGGATGAATTAAATAATGTCAGGAACTAGTTTAAATTCAGAAGCCTCTAGCTCAACTACAAGCTTCAATACCTCGTACACCACTCACCCAAGTCATTCACTTCCTAGCTCCATTTATTCTCTTAGTGCCCCTGGAGCGTTTTAGTGGAGACTCTCAAAAGGCTCACATTTTTCTGACACAATGTTCCCTGTATTTTATGTGCTGTCCTATGATTTTTCCTGATGCACAATCTTGATTAGACCTTTATTTTTGTCCTATCTCAGCGGTGATGCAGCATCTTGGTCCATGCCCTTAGTAACAAGAGATGATCAAATATTATGCAGCTTTGAAGAATTGAAGAAGGAATTTCTCTGGGTTTTCAACAGAAGGAAGTCAGCACACGCAACTGATGTGAACTACTGGAGTTAAAACAGGGAAATTGAGACTTAGTAGCCTATCTGGTCCAATTTAACAAACTGGTAGTCAAAACAGAGTGGCAAGAGAATTACAAGGGCAGCAATCTTCTACAGAGGCTTAAAGGACGTATTGAAGGATGCATTTACACAAATCCCTAATAGACTGACTGAAATTTCTGCTAGGTGGATCTAGGTACTGGAGATATATTTTCTTCAGAATGAAAGCAGAGGAGAAAAGAAAAGGAAATTCCGATCCAGCATACCAGGGTTTGATGGAAATAAAATGGAAAAAGTTAAGATCAGAGTAAACCCACCAGATGTGGAACCCATGCAAATAGGCACTTTCAAAGGTCCATTGTCAAAAGAAGAAAAAGAGAAAAGAAGGCAAAACAAACTATGTCTATATTGTAAGACAAGTGAACATTTTGTGAAGATGTGCCTAAGCAACTATTGAAGAAAAATATTTGCAGCACCACCAGTAGGAGGAGTTGGACTGGTGAGTACAGATCAGAAAACAACTCTTAAGCATCATCTGGTAGAGAATATGTTACATGCATTGTCCCGTCACCTAGTTCTTTCAGTGACATTACATTTTTGACACATTGTACTAAAAGAGATATCAGTGATTTTGGATTCTGGGTCACTGGAAACTTTTGTGACCTGAAGTTTGAAGATCAAATAGGATTGAAGGCCACAAGGAAAACAAAAAATGAAGCAGTTTGAGCTATTGATGGCACCAATCTTTCTTCAGGACCAACTGTAAGCCACACTGAGCCAGTGGAACTACTATTACAAGAGGGATATCAAGAAGCTATAAAATTTAACTTGATTCTTGCACCACAGCTTCAACTCACATTGGGACTTCCACGCTTGACTGAGCACAACCCAACAATAGCCTGGAGTGCAAGAACAATTGCAATGGATTGAGCATATTGCCATGAAAATTGTTTCAAGAGACGTGAACCACACCGGGAATCATATGTTGCAGCCCTCCTCTGTGAAGGTGGAGCTTCAGTTTGCATTATACAAACAAATGAGATACCAGAAGAGTATAGAGACTATGCAGACATATTTAATGAAGTAGAAATGGAGACATTTCCCCCACATAAATCTTATGACTGCAAAATAGAATTAGAACCGGGCTCACATTTACCCTGCAGCAGGATCTATGCATTGACTGAAAAAGAGAATCAACATTTGAGGAATCACATAAAAAAATATTTAGCCAACAGATTCATCAGACCATCCCAATCTCCAGTCTCCTCACCACTTTTCTTTGTGCCCAAGAAGGAGGGTGAATTAAGACATTGTATAGATTATGGAGCAATCAATCAGATCACAGTAAAGAATGGCTACCCACCACTTCTCATTTCAGTACTTCTAGACCAGATCAAGGGAGCACAAATTTATACAAAACTCGACCTTAGGGGAGCTTATTACCTGATACGATTGAGAGAAGGAGATGAATGGAAGACATAATTCAGAACAAAATATGGTCTGTTTGAATATCAGGTAATGCCATATGGGGTTTGCAATGCCCTTGGTGCCTTTCAGCATTTTATTAATGACGCCTTAGTGAATTCATAGACAAATGTGCCATCATCTATATAGATGATGTTCTGTTCTATTCAGCCACTGAAGAAGAGCATCAGAAACAGTAAGAACAGTACTTCGGTGACTTAGAGAGAACAAACTATACGCAAAATTGGAAAAATGTACTTTCACTGTAAATATAGTGAAATTTTTGGGGTTTGTACTCTCTGCTACAGGAGTAACCATGGATGAGCAAAAGGTAAAAGCAGTTACTGAGTGAAAAACCGCCAAGATGATTCCTCTCATACAACTGTTGAGAAAAGGTGTGCCTTTCAAATGGTGAGAAGAAGCTGAAGAAGTGTTCAAATCTTTAAAGGAGAGCTTCACCTCAGCTCTAATTTTGCTTCATGTAGATCCCTCAGAACCATTTTATCTGGAGACCGATGCATCATATTTAGCCATCGGTGCAGTCCGATCTCAGAGGCATAAGGAAAGTGGACAGTTACATCCCATAGCTTATCATTCCCAGAAACTGATTCCAGCTGATGTGAATTACACCATAACAGAAAAAGAATTACTTGCAATTAAGGATTCCTTCAATGAGTGGAGACACTACTTAGTGTGAGCAAAACACACAGTAACAGTATGCAAGACAATAGAAACCTGAAATTCTTGAATTCAGCCAGAACCTTAAGTCCACGACAACTCGGATGGTCATTATATTTTGCTCATTATGATTTCATCATCACTTACAGACCAGGAAGCAAGAATGGAAGAACCGCTGCCTTATCAAGGTTGGACACAAAGGGACAGAAGAATTCAATTGAAAGCCAAAAGATAATTCTAGAGTCAAAGATTATTGGAGCCACTTCCAAGGAAACATTAAAGGAACAAATAATGCAGTCCATGAGTTCCGAAGAGATGAAGGGATGGGTGGACTAAGATCCAAAGAAAGAAGTTCGGGACTAACTGCCATATTTAGATGGAGCCACTAAAGAACTACAGACTAAGGCTCTATATGAATGTCATGATAGCCCTTTGGCAGGTCATAAAGGAATTCTGAAAATCAAAGATCTGGTTAAGTGGCAGTTTTGGTGGCCAAAAAATGAACAACGACTTTCACTAGTATGTAAATAGTTACAAGATTTGTGCTCAGGGAAAACTGGAAAGACAACCCCCCAAGAGACTATTACAACCCTTACCCACTCCACCTTACCCTCGGCATACGGTGTCCTTAGGTTTCATAGTAGATATACCTTCCAGTTAACAATAAATATCATTATAGTCTGTGTAGATACTTTCACCAAAATGACATATTTTGTTGCTTTAAAAAGTATCCCAACTGCTAAGCAACTAGCTCAATATTTCAACCAACAAGCAATCCGAACTTATGGTATACCAGAGGTTATCATCTCTGACAGGAGTTCTCAGTTTATATACAATTTCTGGAGGACTTTCACTAGTAAATTGAACATAGAAACCAGATACTCGACCAGTTTCCATCCAGAAACAGATGGACAGACAGAGAAGAAGAGGACTGCCTGCTTATTTGTGGACAGCAGAGTTTGTTCCACTGGATATTCATCCTTTTATATGAACTATGGAAGACACCCAATCTCTCTGATTGAGCGGAAAGAAATACCTGTGCCAGTATCAAAAGACATAGTACACCATTTAGCACAGGTTCATCAATCAGCAGTACAGAATCAAACAGAAGCTAAGGACCGTTATCAGTTTTTTTGCTGAAAAGAAAAGAAAGAAGAAACCATCTCTTTGAATTGGAGATAAAGTTTGGCTCAGTTCAAAACATCTAAGCTTAAAGGGTGATCAGAAATTTCAACCTCATTTTATTGGACCGGACCCCATGGAAGGAATCATGAATCCCGTGACATTTTGTTTAACATTGCCAAGAACACTAGAATTGACCCAGTCTTTCATGTTTCCTTATTAAAAAAAGCTCAATCAGATTTAAGAACCAGTATGCCTCCTAAGCCATTACTAGTGGAAGGGGGAGAAGAATATGAAGTTAAAAGAATATTTGATTTGAAAGGTTTTAACAAGCATCTTTACTATTTGATTGACTTGAAGGGTTATGGGCCAAAGAAAAGGTCTTGGGGAAAAACACACAGATGTACATGCTCCTCATTTGACTAAGGCCTTTCACAAAAAAATTCCAACAAAAGCACGAAAGGAAGGATCCTTTTCAAGATCGGGCACTGTCAGGATCCTACGGAGGATCCCTATTGCAAAAATGATAGTAGCCAGCATTGTGACAGCAAAATCAGGAAGTTTAACACACAAAGAAATGAAAAACAATAATTGGAAACTGAGCTGGTAGCAATGGAAACACAAGATGACTGTCAGCCCAGTTTCTCCTTCAATGCACTAGTTGGATTTTGGTGCATTCTCAGATTTACAATTGCTGTTAGACCTGAGAAGGTAGCAAAATGCTACGCCTCCCTGAGTGAGGCATAACAAGGAGAAATATCTTTATTTATCCTTGTTGCTTCCTCTTTCTATGTGAGATGCATTCTGCAGCACACAAGAAAAGTGGAAAATGCCTCAGGATTGTTTTTGTCAGGAAGGTGTTTCTTCCTGCACAAAACAATCCTGCTTATGATGCAGGTGCCCTTTCACAATGGCGCCTGTGTTGGGCTAGGCAGCACATTGTGAGCCAGAGCAAGGAAAAGCCAGGAATATGTTGTACGATGTTAAATATGGCACATTCCTGCCATTTCCCTATCACACAGTACAGTGGAACAGGGTGCCTTGCTGTGCTGTGAAGTATGACATAATGATAAATAGTCCCCCTGTCTTGTCTTTATTGCAACACCAACCAGTGTGCAATATATGACACAATTCATTTCATACAATAAGGGCCATATGTATGAACACATTTTCCCATAGACATAGAATGGGTAAAATCCTTTGATACATGGGACACTAAATCTTTTCCTAATAAATTCAAAGGACTTGAGTCACATAGAATAAACCAATGCTTGTTTCCATCTGGCCAGTTTTAACCAGAAATTCTGCTGTAACCTGATAATCAATTTACTTATCATTAAACCGAACAACTTGGACTTCTCTTTCCGAGTTGATAGGTTTAAAACTACCACAGATTGAATTGTAGAAGGGTAGCCCTCATATAGAGCAAAATTTAAATGGATGATCATTAACTTCTCTGTCAACATATAGGCCACTTTGGTCTCCCTCTAGGATTGCTCCAAGCATGCAAGCCTCCCCTCAGGCACAATCCTTTTTAATTACTTCCTGCCAATTCATCATTCAAAATCAGTGGACTCTGTTACCCTAAATTCTGGGGCTTCCAGTCCCTCATAGTCTGGTGCATCACAGGAGCAGATGGCATTGGCATACAAAACAATTTCTAATTCTGCATATTTTGCTTTGTATTCTGCATGTTTGGAAACATCATGTTATTTCTCTCCATCTGTGAAACTTGTTCCACATTCCCACAAATCCTGGCAGGATTCTGATGACTCCCTCCTCCATACCTGATCTTCCCACAGAAGTGACCTGCATTATTCATCATTACAGCACTCATATTCACTCTATCACATCTACCACCTGTTTGCACCTGCACTTGATTCATCCTATTCATTCCAGGTTGCTCAAAGTTCATATTTAAACCCATTTGATTCTGGGACCATTGTTCAAATTTCTTTGTCTGAGCATTCATCTGCTTTTCCTCTAGCTTCTTTTGCTTAGTGTCAAAATAATCACTGCTATTCTTTTTCAGCATTAACAACTTGTCTATGCCCTTTGTCTGCCAGCATAACTTACTCTGTTGAATGTGCTTACTAATTTCTGGACCCAACACATTCATGAATGCAGATATCAAACCACTCATCCCATTCTTTTTGCAATTTTAAAATCCACTGTGCTCCTTTAAATGTGCATTAGACTCTCGTAAAAAGAATGCACTGACTACTTTGACTCATGTGAGGTTCTCAAATTCTTAGGCCTATTTATATCCTTCTCGTGAACTCATTTTGTCAAACACTCAATCATAGCCCTGTATTTATCTGCTATCTCTGCAGCAGGCGCATTATTAGAACCAATTCTAGCTGCTTCTTCTATTGGCCAACCAACCACAAACTTACATTCTAACCACAAATCTCCAGGAGACACAGTCTCAAACAACAAATTCAAATCCACCAACATTCGAGATATGAGTGTTAACTTATGTACTTCATTATCCCACTTTACTGGAACCACTCATAAATTTGGGAAATTATGTGTAAGGTGTCCAAATCAGCTCAAGTCCATGGTACATGTACATGATCCCTTCCATGAACTTCTCAAAAAAGGAAGTTCCAAAATTGTCCCACCTCCAACTGTCGCGTAGGCTCTCATTATCCTAATGAGACTACTGGACTTTTGGGCGACAAGATCGTTTCACAGTGTGAGGGACTAAGTCTGACCCACGGTGAAGGACCCTTGTCACCCCAAATCCGGGTTATGCTCCGGCTAACTAGCAGTGCCTTATCTCTCCCGAAGGGAAGGGACAATTGGGCAGCCGAGCGCATGACATCTTATTACTTCCCAGGGAAGTCGTGGTCACTCAGGTCACAACCGGTGCTCTCATACATAGTACGGTCTCATATAAAAATGACAAAGGCAGTTTAAGTTTTAAAGATTGGTTTAATAAAACAACTGCATTTCATATAGTAAGGCATGAGCTGCGATAACCAGAACGAAACAACACAGTAGGATTAAAATAGTAACGGTGAGAGTGAAGCACAAGAATAAGGCTATCATAGTGCAACTATATTAAGGGCCATATTTATACTTTTTGACGCAAAACTGCGCTAACGCAGTTTTGCGCCCAAAAAATTTGCACCGGCTAACGCCATTCTGAAGCGCCATGCGGGCGCCGTATTTATTCAATGACGTTAGCCGGCGTTAGCCGCCGGCGCTGTCTGGTGTGCGTTAAAAAAAACGACATACACCAGGCAGCGCCGGCGTAGGGGGAAAATGGCGTATGGGCGTCCACAAATGGTGCAAGTCAGGCTGAGGCAAAAAAATCGCCACAACCCGATTTGCGCCCTTTTTTTACGACGCCCATCCCCCATTGAAATGACTCCTGTCTTAGCAAAGACAGGAGTCATGCCCCCTTGCCCAATGGCCATGCCCAGGGGACTTCTGTCCCCTGGGCATGGTCATTGGGCATAGTGGCATGTAGGGGGGCACAAATCAGGCCCCCCTATGCCACAAAAAAATAAAATAAAAAATACTTACCTGGACTTACCTTAATGTCCCTGGGGTGGGTCCCTCCATCCTTGGGTGTCCTCCTGGGGTGGGCAAGGGTGGCAGGGGGTGTCCCTGGGGGCAGGGGAGGGCACCTCTGGGCTCATTCTGAGCCCACAGGTCCCTTAACGCCTGCCCTGACCCAGGCGCTAAAATCCGGCGCTAATGCAGGTTTTTTAGACCCGCCCACTCCTGGGCGTCATTTTTGCCCGGGAGTATAAATACGACGCATATGCATCGGAGTCATTGTTAAAGACGGGAACGCCTACCTTGCATATCATTAACGCAAGGAAGGTGTTCACGCAAAAAAATGACGCTAACTCCATGAACCTTGGCGCTAGACACGTCTAACGCCAAAGTATAAATATGGAGTTAGTTTTGCGTCGAATTTGCGTCGAAAAAAACGACGCAAATTTGGCGCAAACGGAGTATAAATATGCCCCTAAGTTCTCTCTAAGTTATATTATGAGCACAGCATGGGAAGCTCTAAGCCTGCCTTTCAGGTTTCCCCGGGAGGACATCAACCCTCATACCTGAGCAAAGGCCTGTAAGCTGCATCAGCATCTGCAACGGGGCAGTCAGCATCTAGTTGTAGGTTCCTGGTCGGAATCTCCCTCTGCCTGTACTAGGACTAGAAAGTGATTTTATAACTAACAAGCGGACGTTCTAAGAAGAGGTCCCTACGTAAGGACGTGTATCATCTACGAACACCAGAGACTAAACTTCTACCACGTGTACCGGCAATGTACCAGACTGTAGCCTTGACTGAAGCACAGGGTGAGAAAGAATGCAGTGTTAGCGAACACAGAGCTGAACTAGACTAAACAGTGTGATAGAAAGAATAAAGCAAGACCGTAAAACTGGTTATTATAAAATAACAGTGCGAGGCGAAATAAAACGTGTCTAGGATAAAGTGCACAGAGGCCTAATATGTAAACCTAACGTGCATAACCCTACACTAAAATGGCACTAAAAAAGGCTACACTACACCCTCCCCTTGTCGGTAGAAAGTGGTCTAAGCAAAAGCTAAAAAATGCCCTTATGTGTAAATCAAGGTTAAACTCTATCCAATTTCAGCAAGTTAAGAGGACACATAAGCATAGAATTTCGCAATTTGAAAAAGGAGCATGCGGCCAAATGCCGAATTCTAGGGATAACGTCAATTTAGAATAAGTCCAATTTAAGCAGTGGTCACAGAAAGCAGGAGATTCTCCACTTCTGCAGATGACAAAACTGGAAAATCCACGCCGAAGACTAGCAGGGAGCAGGTGTGTTCCAAAGCCTCAGTAGCCACCAAGGCGCCATCTCGGGCAGTGCCTATAAACGAGTGAACATCAACTTCCTCCAGGAAGGGTATCTCGTATTGAGCTTCTCTAAGCAAAAGCAGCCGCAGCGCACATGTCTGGTACTGAGCCCTCATCAGGAGCACCAACAGATCAGCATCAACCACTGGGGGGCGTTGCCGTGAGAGACAGACGTCTAGCGCATGTTCAAAAGAGCACCAACGGCACCGAAACACGGGCCGCACACAATCCAAAACCGGTCTGAATGACAGAGACCAGTCACACCCCAAAAGTTCCAGGAGTGTTGCTCCAAAAGACTGCATCATGCGTTCACGACACAGCTGTGCTGATGGGAGCGCCCACATTCGTCCTCGAAGCGGCGGGACAGCCAGTGCGTATAAACAACAGCAACAGTAAAATGCCGGCCAAGATAGCCAAAGTTATTGGAAATCCTCCAAAAATGCTTCCGAAAATTGAATAAATAGCCGAAGGTATTAAACCGAATATGGAAGAAAAGGTATGAATGAAACCAACACCAACGGCTTTGAAAAAATGTGCTAGTCCAGCCGTGCTGGACGCATCAAATATACGTCCCACAAGTTCACCAAAGTGGCACGGAAAGTTGGAATTTAACAGGGACTGTATTTCCCCCGATGACCTTGCCACTTGAAGTGCGTAGGTCTCGCGTGCAGATGTAAGGGCCACATGCTTCTGAAACAACAAAGCTTTCAGTCTGCTTAACTTGTCAAAATTCACCTTGGAAGTAGCAATATGAGGCCAAATATCTGCTACCTCCCTAATTCTAGTGGGGGTAAACAACACGTTCCCGCAGCAAGTAACGACCTTAGTGACCGAAACAACGTAAACTATTCCGGCTCGCATACCACAACAGTCTTCACTATTGAGCAGGACGTAGCTGCCATTTGAAAGCACCTGGAACATGCGTTTAATCAAGGGGACCGGAACACCCTTCAGATGGCAAGCCAAATTCACAACCGAGGCATTACACGCCCCATGCAAGGACAGCTGTTTACAAATCATCGAATGGCTGACTGAAGTCTCAAATTCACTACCGCTAAGAAAGACCTCTTTCATGCCATTGAGGCATTTGTACAAGAAGGGAAGTTCCCACACCTCATGGATGTAACTATCTCCAGCTTGTCATATCTGCCTACCGGAACATGTTTCAAACAAGAAGTGAATTGTAATGTAGAAATAGGCAGATTAATAACCCTGTGTATCAACCACTCTGCAGAGGGAATCTCGGCCACGGTAAAAGGCAATCTTTCAAACTTTTCAATGTGAAGCATGACATAAGTCGCCTCCTTTTTAGCCATTAGTAGTTGTTGTCGCGTCAAATTAAAGGAACAAAAATATTTCCCTGGCACTGATGTGCTGCCACGGAACGCGACCCGCCTTCAATGTCTGAAGCGTCCAACCCAACTGCATAATGGACCTGGTCTGACTCTGTCCATGATATAAAGAAGACATATCAGATTGTATAATGTCTAAAGCAGAAGAAACAATGTTGTTAATTGCATAAATCCGGTCGGACAAGGTGTGCATACCATTATCCACAACAACTAATGCTTTTTTCAGATTATCCTGATCTATCTGCCGTAACCGGGCTGCAGCTTCTTGTTGTGAAAGTTTCCAAATTTCATTGCATACTTCATACTAGAAACGCTTCCTACGTGGCACCTTCGGGCCTGACAAAAAATCTTGTGAGTCAGTGTCATTAGATAAGATAGTGAGATGTGTCTTAACTGTGTCTAGCAAGGATGATTTCAGTCATTGCTGGCATAATTTTCCAACACTATATGTCGTAACTATTTCAGCATGTTCAGGTGATATATAGCGAGGGTCTGACCTACTCGTTCGGAAACCCCCCGAGGAAGTGACAAAACCTTGATGACACCAGTTGGTATCTATTGGCCACAATAACCACCCGCCTGGACGTGTCAGTGAAGTGTTAAATGTACCATTTCGGACCCATTCACTAAGGTCACTAAAAGTTGCATTGGTGTACTTTTGGCAGTTACTAACTTTTGCAGGGACAGGTATACTGGGCATGTTTAATTCTCTGATTGTAACTAAACCCAAGCAGCTGGTCTGCTATACAGTTTCATTTAAAAAAATCATTTGAACGGGAATGAGACATGCTCTAAACAATGTTTCTCTACCCTTAGTTTGCCAATTCTTTGTTCCCCAAACACTTTTCAAATCTACATTTGCTGACCAATATTCATAACCTCCAATTGACAACCGGGAAAAAAAGGAATCCAAATATATAAATTTTGTGTTGGTCAATAACATTTGTTTATCTTTAGTCGGAGTTAATTTAAAGTAATACGACTCAGCATTCTTTTGATGGTGCCCAGAAAAATAGGTAAATTTATCAAAGTAAGTTTTGGAACTCCCATACGGGGGAGTTGGGCAATGTTCCCATTGCGTATAGTCAAATATTGTCTTGGGAATACTGCCTCTATGTATGAAATGGTGCCCATACTAATTATAGCAAAACATGTCACCATAATTGTCTCTAGACTGGTAAACATCTTCATTTTCACAGACAGTGTAATATTGCAATTCTGTCATCATTGAGTCAACTGTTTTCACATCCCAATCATCAGATACAATGCCTGGTATTGCTATATCATTCATAGACAACTTTAGCACATACGGTAATTGAATTATCTCAGTGGGACAGTATATCTCAAACATTACTTTATCCCACACAATCCCATCAGGAATTGGTACTGCAGAAATGTTCACAAAGGACAAGTCTCTTCGAACCCTATGTGATGGAAAATGTGGTTTCAACACCTCCTCCACCTGTTCAACAGCCGATCTCTCAGGAAGAAAATGACCATGTATCAACAGAAAAAAGGTAATGACAAACCCAATCCAAAGAAAAAACTCCAACACAGTCAATAAAAGCCATATATAGTTTCATGGAAAAACAAAATACGTATCTTTAAGCCAACGCATCAGCTTACGTGGACCCGACAGGTCAGTAGTTGAAGAGGTAAACAAGTCTGATAGACCATCGTCGTTGGCGGCAAAATAACCAGAGGTATTTCGTGCAAAAGGCGCTGCCACAGTCAATGGAGGAGTTGGTGTTTCTCGTGTCGGTATCGTGTAGACAGCACCATCCGTCACGTCCGTATTCATGGTGACTCGATCAAATGTTTCTAAATTGGTCATTGTTAATGGAACTAATGCGAGATCATCATCCACCCTCCCCATGCTCGGAGAGGCAACAGTGTTGGTATAAACAACTTGAAGCAAACGTCTTCTCCAGTAGTGAGAGGGATTCGGGAACTACTGGAAGTTCCTCTTGGTCGGCTGTGTAGAATCGGCCACATGTAACTTGACATTGTCAATGGAAACAAAGCAATTTTCTTTGGCACCTGGCAACGGTGGTAGAATCACAGTTCTCGTACCATGTATCCCCAACACAGGGACTGGTGCTCGATAAGAAGGGCCAAATTCTTTTTTTACTGTGACCTTTTCACACACAAGATCCCCAACCCTGGGAATCCAGCCGGTAGCTGTTACTGGCACATCCTTAATTCCAGTGGAGGCAGCACTTTCAGAAGAGTTATCGTCACGGAGCTGCTGTAATTCCTGTAAAAAAGTGACACAATCAAATATGTCAAAAGGTGTCTCCGCCGCCTCCACACCAGGACCATCAAGATCCGGAACAAACATTCGTGTTCTGAACAGGCACTGATATGAAGTATGACCTCCCAGGGACTTTCTAGGGAGGTTATTTAGTGCTCTCTGAACTCCATACAGGTGGGCTAGCCAACTACGACCCGTACCTAAGACTCTGGCTGTTAAGGATTGCTTTAAATTGAGGTTTAATCGCTCCATGACAGAATTTCCCTCGGGATGAAATGGAGACGAGTACTGGAGCTGGACCCCCAACGAAGCCATGGTGTCCCTGAATGCCCTTGAGGCGAAAGCTGGTCCGAATGGAATGCCGCAACAGCATATATTGCGACAAAGACGAGCAAATCTTTAATAACAGTCCGAGCGTCAGCTGAGCGTGGTGGCCATACCCACACAAATCTGGAGCAAGAATCAACAGCGACTAGGATATATTTGTATGCACTATCCGGTCTTAATGGACCACAATGATCCAAGTACACACATTGTAATGGTCTGTTTGAGATTAAGAGGGGTGTCTGCGGCGGGCGCTTAGCTGTTGAAACTTTAATTTGTTGACAGATGTCACAACAAAGGACATACTGCTTGTCTTTATAGAGACCAGGCCACCAGTAGTGGGCCTGTAATAGTGAAATTGTAGCTGCCACGCCTGCATGTGCAGATGCTACACCCTCATGCGCTGCTTTAATCAATCGTGGTCTTACATCATTTTTATTGGGGATGTCACGTACGCCTACGCCAGGAATCTTAACTTCAGCGTTCAGCATACTTCCCATAAAATATTGATATTTATTCGGAAATCCTTTTGGATAAGGCTTACCATCAACCGCAGCTTTTATGGCAGACAAAATCTCTGTGTCTGGTTTGGTACTCGAACGAGTCACTGCAGCTACAGTGGCAACTGCCACTGCCGACTTTGCGGCTTCATCAGCCAAAGTATTACCAGCAACGTGTATTCCAACGCGCTGGTGTCCAAGTGTATGCACAACATGGACCTTGGGTAGCGTCTCTTTCAGGTCTGCTACCTTCCCCCACAGTAGTCTGTGTTTAATGGTGTTGCCTTTTGAATCTCTGAACCCATTCAAGCGCCAGTAATGTAAGTATTCGTTAAAAGACTGGACGCAATTATGCAAATCACAAACAATCAGTGTGTACTGCGTCGGATCCGTATGTTCCAGTGCCATTAGTAGAGCTTTTAGCTCAGCCAATTGTGCAGTACAATCCCCTAAGGTCTGGGTATATGTATGTTGGGGGCAGAATTTCTCCCCCTCCATATAGCCGCTCACAACTGTACATGCAGCAGAATATTGATGTTTTGTTCCTATCGCTGGTTGCGCAGAGCCATCGGTGTACATGACTACCTGATATTGGGCAATAGGCAATGTGTCAGCGGGAACTGGATATTCAACTTCATATTGTAGAAATTCCTGAGTTTGTAACTTTGGGTTAAAAATGTAGTCTACATCAGTAGCTGTTAAGGACGTGGCCCATTGTATCCATCTCAGGTGGAGTGCTTTTGCGTTTGGGAAGCTAGCTTTTGTAACAGCCTCAAGGGCCGGAATAGGAGAAACAACAATAATTTGTTTTCCCTGGGCCAGAGGCCTTTCTTTAAGAACAGCCATCTGCACAGCAGTGAGAATTTTCTCTGTGGGTGCAAATCGTTGCTCGGCAGCGGAATACAAGTGTGACTTGTATGCTATGGGGACTGTCTCACCTTCATTAAATGTGACATAAGTAAAGCCAATGGCCCCAGCTATCACCCTGATGACCAAATGTATCCTATTGTTCCGTGTGTGTAGATGCTTCGCTGCTAGCATATCTGCTTGTAACTCCCGAAGAGTATGTGTATGTTCAATTGTCCAGAATTTACTCGAAAAATCAGGGCGTATTAATTCATATAAAGGTTTTATGTGTGTAGCAGAATCAGGAATGTACGTTCTGCCAAAATGTAGAAAGCCCAACAATGAATGGAGTTTCTTAATTGTATTTGGTGGTTGCAATTGTGCACATTTTTCTAAAAATTGTGGCGCTAGGCTCTTACCCTCACTTGACAGCTCCCAGGAATATGACGCTGAGGAAGGCAATTTTCGATTTTTTGAAGTTAAATTTGTAGCCGATTTCGGCAAATCCTACAACAATGCGGGCTACCCGTCTTAAATGTTGTAGCAACTCCTCATCTGTGAGATATATATCAATCACATATGAAAATGCTTCAGGGTCGAGCTTGTGCAAAATTTCAGTCACACGAGCTGTAAACAGTCCTGGGCTGTTCTAATACCCCTGAGGCAAACAACAGAATTTTTTCTGGGAGCCGTGTGCGCTAAAGCTGGTTAAATCCCTGCTTTCAGGGGCTATATTCTGGCAGAAGAATCCATTTGAGATATCCAATGTTGTTTTATATTTCTTCCGCACAATGTTGCTCATTAGTGCAGTGCTATGTGAATTCTGTATAGCATATGTGCGTGTATGTCCATTCAGATGTCTGTAGCCTAAGACTATCCTAGATGAATGGTCCGGTTTAGCTACAGGGAATAAGGGATTATTCATCGGTGAGACACAGGGTTCAATTACCCCCTGGTATTCTAATTGTGTAAGTATTTCTCTCACCGGTGCCCTTGCTTCATGTTTTATGGGATACTGCGGTTGTGGTTGAGGCTCACCTTTAATAGGAATTACATGATATGGAGAATCCCTATCCCACCCAACGAGATTTCTATATAATGCAGGTGCCTGTGCAAGAGCCGATTTCATAGAATAGGACTCGGCGAGTACCTCTCGAACAAGGGGCGAGAAGGAAGGTCTAATAACCCCCTCCCCAGCTGGGCAGGTGAGGACAAAATCTGGCGGCCAATCCTGTTCAGCCAGCAAAATGTCATATATCTTAACTACACGATCCCAAAAGATTGCGTGTATAGTTCGTTCAATGTCTCCTTCCAACTGTAAAGTCACTGTATACACCTTATCGGGTTCGGAGATACGCATGTCCACTGTCTCTACTTGGATGAAGTCATCAGTTGCTTTCACCTCCAGATGCTCTAGAAGATTCAGGCAAACTATTGTGACCTCTGCCGCGCTGTCTAGCAGAGCTAGAGCCCATTTCTTGTTCTTCAAGAGAACCCTCTTCCTGAGTGGCATGTCTAACTGAGACTGCTGCCACCTTTTTCTTTTTAAACTGTTGTTTTTGTTGTACTGGTTTCTCTTCCTTCTTGAAAGAAACCTCAGAAGAGCATTGTGAGTCCTGTCTCAGTTTCACGTACTCTTGCCTCCGCTCTGACCGCCCACCTCTCTCATTCCTCTTTTCTGATGAGTCCTGAAAGGAACGAGATTGGCGTGTATTAGTATATTGATATCTATCAGGCGTCTTAATATTATCCCTATTTCTGAGATTATATCTACTCTGCGGGGTCTCCGTATGCAGAGATTCTCCCCTTTCCTTTTTCGGTGTTTGTTGTTTTTTCTCCCAGCGCTTCTTAGTACCCTCAGGTTGCTGTTTCGTACTATCTTTCGTAATTTTCCCCTGAATCTGAGGTCTTTGTGGTCTAGCCCCCAGGCTATCTCGACCAATACTGGAATATGTTTCCGCTATTATTTTAGGCCGCTCCCGCTCCTGATCTTGTTGCGGAACGTCACGAAGACACATGCGCACTGCAAGCGCAACTGCTTCCCGTTTAAGATTACTTAGGATCATTGAAGAAACCGTGGCAAAATTGCCTATCAGTTGCATTCCTAAACCCAAGGCGGGGACATCCTGAATTTGTTTAAGCACTTCCGGTAGGTTAGCCAGTGTAGGTGTACCATGTGCTGTGGTATAGAGCGCGTCAAACACCGTGCCCCATGTATTACAAAGTTCTACTGTGGGAACCATCCCAAAGGGTAAACACATAATTAATATCCTATGTTTGTCCTGAGGTCCCGTATGGGGAAATACTGCCTCCAGCGTATTAATTTTCTGTGCCAGCCAAAACGGAGTCTCCTCTCGTTTGGCTGGGACCTTACCCATAATGGAATGTACAGTCACCGAATTAATACCTGGTGTTACTGCATGTGGTTGAACTGGAGCAGCACACGCTGGGTGTGTATTAAGTGTCTGCATCACAAATTGTACTAAGCGTCTATATATTGCCGTTAAGTCAGTATATAAGCGTCGAACCTCAACCACCGCCATATTCGCAGCCGCAGGATGCGGTGTATAGGTGGCCAATAAAGGCCAGGTCGGACCGTCATTGCTCAGGGGACCTAACCTTACTGGTAACATTGTATGGGGTAGGGCGCCATCAAGCCAATTATTATGGTCTTGATAAGATAGAGGTATCTCTAAATATGCATACGCCCTGTATTGTCCAGGCGCGTTCGCTACTGTATACGTATGGAAGGCATGTGTGTTCCCATCAACTGCTGGAAATGTGAACCAAGCGTAGAAAAGTTCTGTTCTATAGGCTGCGTGGGCATCCACCACAAACGTGACTGGACCACCCTGGGCCGTAAGTCCGTGTGATAGCAAATGTGCCGTGAGCGGTTGTCTCATGTTAAGAGCAATTTGTATTACCTAGGAATTCGCCATCAGCAAAGCACCATGAACTCAGAGAAGGCACACCAAAAGGGGAATTGTTTATTTCCTTTCTAAGGTTTAAGCTTGAACAATCATACGCTGAAAATAGGGTTACCTATGCAATGGTGGAGGAAGTCCTCAGTACCACAGACGTCTCCGTATATGGAACTGAGGGATCATTATATTATATGAGACCGAGATATACAAGTAGACCCGAAAATTAGAGCCTGACCAATCGTTGGCAGCGCCATGTCGCATGGACTCTCATTATCCTAATGAGACTACTGGATTTTTGGGCTGCAAGATCGTTTCACAGTGTGTGGGACTAAGTCTGACCCACGGTGAAGGACCCCTATCGCCCCAAATCCGGGTTATGCTCCGGCTAACTAGCAGTGCCTTATCTCTCCCGAAGGGAAGGGACAATTGGGCAGCAGAGCGCATGACATCTTATTACTTCCCAGAGAAGTCGTGGTCACTCAGGTCACAACCGGTGCTCTCATACATAGTACGGTCTCATATAAAAATGACAAAAGCAGTTTAAGTTTTAAAGATTGGTTTAATAAAACAACTGCATTTTATATAGTAAGGCATGAGCTGCGATAACCAGAACGAAACAACACAGTAGGATTAAAATAGTAACGGTGAGAGTGAAGCACAAGAAAAAGGCTATGAAAGTGCAACTATATTAAGTTCTCTCTAAGTTATATTATGAGCACAGCATGGGAAGCTCTAAGCCTGCCTTTCAGGTTTACCCGGGAGGACATCAACCCTCATACCTGAGAAAGGCCTGTAAGCTGCATCAGCATCTGCAACAGGCAGTCAGCATCTAGTTGTAGGTTCCTGGTCAGAATCTCCCTCTGCCTTTACTAGGACTAGAAAGTGATTTTATAACTAACACGCAGACGTTCTAAGAAGAGGTCCCTAAGTAAGGACGTGTATCGTCTACGAACACCAGAGACTAAACTTCTACCACGTGTACCAGCAATGTACCAGACTGTAGCCTTGACTGAAGCACAGGGTGAGAAAGAATGCAGTGTTAGTGAACACAGAGCTGAACTAGGCTAAACAGTGTGATAGAAAGAATAAACCAAGACCGTAAAACTGGTTATTATAAAAGAACAGTGCGAGACTAAATAAAACGTGTCTAGGATAAAGTGCACAGAGGCCTAATATGTTAACCTAACGTGCATAACGCTACACTAAAATGGCACTAAAAATGGCTACACTACACATCCACTGTATCACGTGCAACACTTCTTACTGTACCTTCATCATTTTGTTATTTTTGGTCCCCTTTTTCGATCTTTCTGGATATGTTTTCAAAGCACTCCAATCTCTAGTTTTTGTTTGATTAAATCTTTGAAATGAGTACTTGGGCTAATTAAACCCATTTCCTAAACTTCACCATGTGTCAAATACTTTGTAATTTTACTTCACTTTTTTTAAAATTTTGCTGATGTCAACTTCTAATTCATCAGTCTGCTCCTCTAGTTTATCACGTGCCTCATGTGCACATCTGGCTGCTTCTTTAATCAAATATCTAATTTCATCAGCATTGTAAGTCAAAGGCCTATTCAAATCTAAGTTAACCAGAAGCATCTCACCAGATTCAGTTTCAAAATGGCTATGCTAATTTGTTTAGGAAGAACCTGAACCGTCACTGCTCCTGCAGGTGCAATAACTTGTGTCTGAGTTTCAGATGCGCGTACTAAGTACTGCTGTCATCCCCATCTCTGTTGGTGCACTTAGAGGCATATTTATACTCTGCACTGAATTAGCGACATTTATTTTTACTCTAATTCGGTGCAAAACTAACTCCATATTTATACTTTGGCGCTAGACCCGTCTAGCGCCAAATTTATGGAGTTAAAGTCATTTTTGGGACGTGGAAACCTACCTTGCCTTAATGAGATGCAAGGTAGGCGTTCCCATGCAAAAAATTACTCTATGGCCTTAATGGCATATTTATACTCCCTTGCAAAAATGGTGCACGGGAGGGAGGAGGGGTCAAAAAATGGGGCAAAGCTTGCTTTGCCCCATTTTTTAATGCCTGGGTCAGGGCAGGTGTTAGGGGACCTGTGGGTCTATTTCCATGGTGGAATACCATGGAATAAGCCCACAGGTGCCCTCCCCAGGCCCAAGGGACACCACCACCCACACCAGAGGGATAGCAGAGGATTGGGGACCCCATCCCAGGTAAGTACAGGTAAGTATTTTATTTTTTAAAGTGCCATGGGGACCCTGAAATGGGCCCCTATACATGGCACAGGGTGCAATGGCCATGCACAGGGGACCCTGGTCCCCTGTGTTGGTCATTGGTGTGGTGGGCATGACTCCTGTCTTTTTTAAGACAGGAGTCATGTGGTATGGATGGTTTTTCATCAGAAAATGACTCTAGGCAGGTTAGAGTCATTGTTTTTTACTCTGACCTGCCTAGCGTCACTTTTTGGTGCAAAACCCCCTTCTCCATACCGCCAGCCCCACCGACTAATGTAATTTCTTTTGACACTAGCCTACCCTTTGCACCGGCTTGCACCATACATAAATATGGTGCTCGCCTGGTGCACAGAAATGGTGCAAGCCGGTGCTAAACTTTTTGGTGCAAAACAGCATTAGTGCAGTTTTGCCCCAAAAAGTATAAATCACGGCCTTAGTACCTCCCCAGTAGAAGTAGGAGTTTGTATCCCGCTTTATCTCCCCTAACTCCTACGTCCACTCCCTCATTAACAGGAGAAACACCTCTATATTTAGGAGGCCTAAACTTCTAACCTTTACTTATGAATTTATCATCATCATTAGATTCATCTGCTTGTTCAATTTTGTTTACTTCTATCTTGCTCTTCTTTCTCTGTAATTACAGAAGGGAATGTTTTTACACTTTCAATCACTTCCTTTCTCCAATGTTTCTCCTGTCGATCCATTTGACTTTCAAGCCAATGTCTAAATGAGCTCTTCACCTGCTTTGCTGCTTTCTTTCTCTCTTTTTTTCTGTAGCCATTCAATCCCGTTTATTAAACGCTTCAAACTGTGTAGGTTGGATCCCAGCTTCGTGACATATTTTAAAGGTAACATCCAGTGAAAATTGGAAAACTTCAACATGTACAATGTATTCATTCCAATCCGAAACCCAGGTACATATAAAGTACCCACTCTCTTTATCATTTTATAGGCTGGTGTTCCTTCTGCGGGTAATTTCTGACCCTATGTAGGTACAACATTAGCCTTAGGCTTTACTAGCAAGCTTCCTTTTCTTCTTTATACTTAAACAGACCAGAAATCAACTAAAAAACAAATCAAACAACCTAGCAAACAATAACCAATTACAGCACAGCTCTATCACAGGTCAATCTACCATAGTGCCTCTTCATCAGCAATCCACCAATCTGGGCACTACTTTATGGTGACATCTCACCATTTTCAGCACTGCTCCCTAGTTGAGCAACCAATCACAGCACGACTTGTACGTGAGCAGGAAAACAACTACAAAATGGTAACTTGTACATAAGCAGGAAAACAACTACAAAAAAACTATAAACTCTAATAACTAAAAATCTCCTTGCCTGTTTATCCTAAGAATCAGAGAAAAGTCATTAAACCAACAAAAACAACTCAGTCACAAATCTTGGAACTTGAGGAACAATTACAAAGTCCAAAATTAAGAAGGAAGCAATTCCCCAAGTACTAAGAATTACACCAGGTAGACTCCCATCCAGCAGTAACCCACTTGCTTGCCCTGTGCACCACAGCACAATATATGAACTGAATTAGACATACAACCTTAGCAAATAAATTTGTTAATTCAGAATACTTATCAATGTGTAATCCACACCTCCCTCTACACACCACAATTACAAACAAGTACTATCAATGTTTCTCTAGATCTTGGATTTTGACAAATTTTCTAGACCAACCATCCAATAAACCTGTAAAACTTCAAAAGTATTGCAAATATAAATAATACATCAATACAACAGTCATCAATTCACCAATTGAACCCACAGCCTTCATTGCATAACCAAACAATTCATAACAGAAACAGAAATCCATCTCACAAACTCATACTTCAATATGCTTTGAAAGCTGCAGCCAAGTCACAGCAAACAAAGGTCCTGCTGTCAAAAAGCAGAGTTTTCATCTCTGTTTCCAGCACACAGGTATGCGTGCAGGGAAGAGAGATACATGTATTGCTCCAGCATCCTGAGAGTTGCTGTTAAAAGCAACTGTCTGCTTGCTGGAGCAATGGGACTGCGGGGGAGGCCTTGAGGCTCCCCCCACAGTCCCTGGTAGCCCATAAAGGGATAAAAAAAGAAAAGAATTACATAGCTTAAGTGTGAAGGTCCCAGGCCTTCACACTGAGCATTTAGTGTTTGAATCTAGGCATACCCCTTGTAGTTTCCCTCTTTTTTTGTGGCTCATACTGAAAGGTGATTTTAATCTTTTTTATTGACAAATACAAATGTCTTTTCAAATTGGGCAGAAATATCCATTCTAAGTAATTTACCTATTAACGCCTGAAATCTCTATCTCTCACCCACTCACTTTCTTTCTCTCACTCTCTCTCTCTCTTTCAATCTCTTTCTCCCACTCACACACTTATGCACCCACTCACAGACCCGCTCAGACATCCACGCACCCACTCACAGACCCACTCAGACCCTCCTGCACCCAATCACAGCCTACTCAGACACCCACGTACCTACTCACAGACCCCCTCAGACAGTTTCACACCCACTCACAGACCCACTCACAGACCCGAGCACTGACCCACCCACTAAAATACTGATCTATGCATTCTCACACCCAGACATTCTCACAGCCATTATTACCCACAGACACACCCTCTCACACCGATTCTCACTCCTGGAATGGCTGTGGTCTATTCCCACTGCTCATGCCCAAAGGGCTGAGCACAGCATGGGATTGGGTAGTTAGAGGATGGCCGCTGGGTTTGGTTGCAGGCCTGGTAGTGCATGCAACTTCCGGTGTGCACAGGCGAAGGCTGTGCACTTTGCAAGGTTGGGTGCTTATAGGGGTTGGCCTCAGGGCCCGGCCACAGGCCAGGCCCCTAGGCCATGCATGGCGGTGGTTGGATTAACGTATAGTAATGAAAATGACTATATGTTAAAAACAACATAAAAATTCACTGAACAAAACATGTTACAGGAACGTTATAGTTAGGCTTACATTTTAAACACACAAAACCATAGAAATTCACCAGTTATAGTTAGAGTTACCTCAAGTAACTACTACTTGTTCCCTAATGCAACTATAATTCACATTCTTGCCATGCACAGATAACTACTCCACATATTACATCAGTGATAACATATTCTATGCCATGTTTCATACTCTCACTGTAACACTTGCAATATACTTATTGATGAGACAACTGTGCATGACAAGGGCACGAGTTATAGTTACCCTAGGGTGCGAGTTTTAGTCACTTGAAAGAACTCTAACTGTAACTGCTGAATGGTTTTGTACAAGTAAATTCAGAATCTAACTATAACGTCCCTTACAGTGTATATATATATTCCTAACCTAAAATCCCCATTTTATAGCTGCTGCTGACATTGCACAAAGACCCTAAAAATCACCCAGGCAGGCCCATATTTTCTTGGATCATTTTTGGAAAACACTTCCAAATACATTGACCATCATCTGAGACCTTTTCTCTCTAGCCTTACTGGCATATTTGCAAGATACACCCCATTTCTTAACCATCATTGAGGGCATACACTGGCAAAAATACTTTTTCTGGATGATCTTGGACTTCACTAGCCTTTACACTTTAACATGAGGCTGATATACAGGCATGTAGGCATTTCATGAGATTTAGATCCTTGGTATACCTGGTACACTCTAAAAATATTGCAGACATGATTGATATTTTCCCTAAACAACAACCTTTCATATTTTATGATAGGGTATACATTCTGCTGTGATGGGCACCTGCTTCACCCCCAGCTATGCAAATCTTTTCATAGGCTGGTGGGAGGAACAGGTGGTCAGCAATTTACCTCAGTTTGAGGAGCATGTTGTACTGTGGATTTGATTTATTGATTATCCTTTTGCAATATGGAAGTGTGACCAAAGATCAGCTGTAGGCTTTTTTGAGTGCTTAAGCAATAATGAGTTCAATCTACAGTTCAGAAGTCAGACCAGCAAGATTACCATAGAATTCATGGATGTTGAGGTTTTTGTAGTAGAGGATAAACTGGAAACTAAATTGTTTAGGAAAAGATCTGCTAGCAACAGCCTTTTGTTTGCCACATGTCCCTTCCAGCTAGCCTGATCTACAGTATCCCATATCGGGAACTACTGTGATCCAAGGCAACTGTGGTACTCCTGAGACATTTGAAGATGAAAGTAAGAGAATGGCTTGTAGGTTTCAGGAAAGGGGATGCTCTATCAAAATCATACGAAAAGCTAAAAAGAGAGTAGATCAGGTGTCTAGTCAAAATCTTGAAGACTGTGAAGTCTTCCAGTGTGGAAGAAGGGAAGTTAAGATTTATCACCACCTTTTCAAACCAGGCACATTATGTCCGAAAAATGCTTAAGAGATATTGGCATATATTAACAATAGCTGGTGTATTAAGTCTGAGCATATCTCCTCCAATCACATTTAGGAACAGTTGCTGATTGAGGGACAGTCTAAGCAACAATCATATTGCAGGCAAAGAACCTAAAAATATAAGTAAGCAAGGACGCTTCCTCTGTTGTAAGAACCGTAAAGCCTGTATTAACAGCTTAAAATATTGACGGGCTGCGGCTGGTTTTTAATCTTCACATTGTTTATTTTTTCACTTACGCTTGCTGTACATTGCCTGGGATGGGCAGTGGTGGCAGATACGTTGCTGTTAGACTATGAAGAAATTGTGATGATATGAGGAGCACTTCTAAGTTAAAACACTTTTTGCCTACATGGGCTTTATTTGCGAGCTTTAGCCCATGGTTCCTCTGGAATATAATCAAGATCTGGTGAAGACTACAGCACAGGTATCTGGGTATGCCCATTTGAATTTGTAACATTCTTTGTCCACATGGGCCATATTATAAGCTATAGCGCATGGTTCATTGGAATATAGTCCAGAGTTCACTGCAACCCACAGTGCAGAAAATTGGGCATTTCTATCATGTCATGTATTTAATATGTTTGCCATGCTAGTTCAATGTTTTGCCATGCCAGTATAATGTTCCCTTCAAGATACTGTGTTGGTGGGTATTGCTGCACAATACACAGCGGGACTCTGTCTCACTTACTTATTAATCTGCACCACATTGTGTATGTGGGTAATTCCTCATGATTCATGCCAATGGTAATTGTATACACCAGCTCTGAGGGAATCATTATGATCAACTGTATTTAATTTAAGTCGATATTTCGTTATGTACTTTTTGACCTGATCATGTATGGGGGCATTAGTTAGCAAGTGGTCCTCATATTACTTCAATAAATTAGATTAGGTAATAATTGTATTTCTGTGTGGGCTAAAATTGATGCAAATAGAAACTTAACCACTGTGTAACCATTATATATATATAAACCATAAGAATTTGGGGCTGGCATTGTGGTATAACGTGGAATTCCTTCCTATTGTTTGAATTCATATGTGTTATTTGCTATATTCAAATTTTTTATGAGGGTCTTTTGTTTGATTTTTGCCATTCTTATCACTACGCTGATATATTTTGGTGCTCCAGAATGGAGCCATAGCTGTGTGCACAACATATATTTAATTTTTCTTTTTTCAATTTTCCTGTGGACCATCTGTATGCAATAACAATTCTGTGGTATTTAAGTAACATGATTGTTGTTTCTTTTTCTTTGTATTTGTTTCACTTGTTTATGGTTTAGCTTTTCTGTTTACATGATCGAATGAAACATTACAATATGGCATTGATGTTTGCTGCCTTAGCACTGGGCAATGTATCAACTGGTCCTTCTTTTGTATGGTACATTTCACTGAGGGCATTGCTTCACTTGCACCAACTGTGAGAAAGGCTTTATGCTGAAATGCGTCGGGGGGAAGCTGTGTGTTCAATAAAGTTCACTTTGCTTATCATAGTAGAGTCTAGGTGTATCTTTCCTGGAATATGTGAAGATACTGGATTTATTAGAGGCTGTCAAATCCCCACTCACACCACCGCATCATCAGTATCTGCAGATTCCAGTAACTTGTGCTGTAGGATATATATACTATCGCTCTCTCTTTCTCTCACTCTCTCTCCCTACATATATATATATATATATATATATATATATATATATATATATATATATATATATATATATACATACATACATATATATCACATGATACTTGGCCCTAATAATGAAACTCATCTGTAGTTGAGGATTTTGCATGAGCTGCATTGGCTGGCTGCAGCCTGACAGGAAAGTTGCAGTTTCTATTTTATTTCATTACGAAGATAAGGCCATGAAGACCCCCTTCTCGCCCAGGCGGCAGACAGACTAGCCATCGTACACAATCCACCCTCCGCCTGACAAACAACTGAGAAGAACACTTACCCCAATGGAACATCTCCACTTCCACATACATGCCACCCCCAAGTCAACCTTCCACGGCACCCTCATTTACAGGCCACTCGGCCCCCAACCAGCCTTCAGCGACTCCATTGTCAACATATTTTCTCCTCATGCTCTCACCTCATCAAACTACTTCCTCCTCAGCGACATCAGCTACCACATTGACAACAGCAACAACACAAACACTGCTTCCCTGCTCGACAACCTCACCATAGTAGAACTAAAGCAACTGGTCATCTTACCACACACATCGCTGGACATACACTCAATGCCATCTTTTCCACCAGTACCAACATCACCGTCGACAACACCTTCACGTTCCACTGGACCAACCACTACTGCATCCATTTCACCATCACCTCACCGACTATCCAGAAAATGGAACCAGATCACAGAGGAAAAGCTCTCCAACTCTCTCTGTGAGTCTCTCCTGCCCCACCACAGATGCTAACATCTCAGCATGGAACTTCCACCAATGGCTCTCCAAATGTGCAAACACCCTAGCACCTCTCTGTAAGAGCTCAACTAAATACCACCTCAAGAAGGCCAGCTGGTGTCCCCCGCATTCCAGGCGCATCTGCAGACAGCTAGAGAAAAGATGGAGAAACAGCAAATCCACAGAAAATTTTGAGGCTTTCAAAGCTGCCACCAAATCCCACCACTACCTCATTAGAGTAACCAGGAAAGCCGCCCTGCAGGACCACAACGACATCACCGCTCATAACATCAAAGAGCTCTTTGCCGTTATCAAAGAGTTTGGCAAACCCCTATCGGAAACGGCTAGCATCCCACCATCTCAAGACCTCTGTGACAGACTACCCAAATTCTTCCACTATAAAATCAAAGACATATACGACAGCTTCAGATCCGAAGACCCTCTGAGCCCTCCAACAACCCCCCCGCTCTGACTCTTCGAACCATCACAGATCCTGCACTGCTGGACCACCCTCACCACAGACAAGACCCACACCATCATGAGCAGCATCCACTCTGGAGCCCCTACAGACCGCTGTCCTCATCACATTTTCAACAAAGCCAACACATCCATCGCATCCAGCTCTGCTACACCCTCAGCTGTTCCATTGAAACAGCCACTTTCCCGGTGGAAGCATGCTGGGATCCGCCTACTCCTGAATAAACCCACGGCCAACCCCATGTACCTCATACATTACCGCCCCATCGCTCTGCTGCCTTTCCCAGCCAAGGGCATTGAAAGGGCCATCAGCACTCAGCTCCATAGCACACTCAGGACAGCAACATCTTTGACACCTCTCAATCAGGCTTCAGGAGCAACCACAGCACAGAGACCTCTCTCTTCGCTGGCACAGATGACATCTGCTCGCTCCTCGACCAGGGCCATACAGCAGCCCTCATCCTACTGGGCCTATTGGCCACCTTTGACAGGGTCTTGCACCTCACTATCTGCTCCAGACTCCACTCCGCTGGCATCCGCTGAAGGGCCTTACAATGGATACACTCATTGCTGTCTGGAAGAACACAGAGAATCAGACTCCCGCCTTACCTGTCAGAACCTACAGAGATCAGCTGTGGAGTGCCACATTGTTCCTCCCTCACTCCCACATTCATCAACATCTACATGGCCCTGCTTGCATCTATTGTCAGGAACTATGGGCTGAACATCATCTCCTACACCGACGATACCTAACCGATTATCTCCCTTACCAAATACCCCACTACTGCCAAGATGAATTTCCACAATGGGGTGGAAGCCGTTGCCACCTGGATGAAGAACAGCTGCCTCAAGTTCAACTCTGGCAAGACCGAGATCCTCATCCTGGGACCATCCACATCAGCCTGGGGAGACTCCTGGTGGTCATCCACCCTCGGAACCCCCCCACCCCAACAACCCATGCACTCAACCTCGACTTCATCCTGGACTCATTGCTCACCATGACCCGCCAAGTCAACTCAGTCACATCCTCCTGATTTCACACACTCCGACTTCTCAGGAAGATCCACAAATGGATCCCAAAGGACTGCCTCACAAACGTAACCCATGCTCTAGTTACCAGCAGACTCAACTATGGCAACGCCCTCTACCTCGGCACCAGCTAGAAGAACCTGAAGAAACTACAGCACATCCAAAATGCCTCCCAAGGCTCATCCTGGACATTCCCCGCCGCCAACACATTTCGAATCACCTAAGAGACCTCCACTAGCTTCCTATCGACAAAAGAATTAACTTCACACTCCTTGTCCATGCATACAAGGCCTTCTATGACCTTGGACCTGCCTATCTCAACCACAGCATCACCTTCCACTCCCCCACAGACCTCTCCACTCTGCTCAACAAGCACTAGCCACTATACCCTGCATATGGAAGACCTCAGCTGCTCGAAGATCCTTCGCCTACCTCATGGCAAAGAGCTGGAACACCTTGCCCCTGCACCTTAGGTAGTCCCCATCGCTACCTCAATTCAGGAAGGACTTTAAGACCTGGCTGTTGAACTGAAGCTCAGAGGACAAACCCCCTCAGCGCCTTGAGACACATGCAGGTGAGTAGTTGAGCAGAAACTGTTTTATTTGTTTTATTACTATGTTTCCTGGATTTGTCTATTTGTGGGCAAAACTGAGTTGACCAGTTCCTCTTCTGCCTTAGGCAAATGTTTGAAAATACAAAGACAGTGCATGGGAAAGGTGTCATTAGTTTTCCAAAGGTATCGTTCATTAGGATTTCCAAACTAACCCCTGTAATTGTGCCTAGGTCATAGCCACCACAGTACACAATCATAAGTTCTGGATGTTGGCAATCCTTAATGTTTCAATCAAAGGGAGTAATTGATGCCACTTTAAACCTTTCTGGTCAACCCAAGCAATTTCCACATTAGATAAACCCAGGTTCCTGTCAATACCACTTCTTTTTGCATGTTCTCTGGCCCAAAACACAAATCTGTGTCCTATAATCCACACTCTGAGCATGTTGGAGGTAATCTGGAGAAGCATACAGAAGATGGCTGCAGTTGAATGAGGGTGGTATGAAATGAAATTCAGTTAAAATAGAGGGTATAAGGTAGAATGTGAATGAACAGATTTAATTGTCACTTGGAGATGCATTTGATGGTGGAGGAAGGTTGTGAGATTATATGAATTGTAAGTAAATGTTGAACTGGCTTTACAAAAATTGGAAAACAGTATTACTAACTGTGATATATGTATTGTGAAAGTTTCAACCACAACTGCTCTTGATGGTTTAAAAGTAAGTATGCTCCAGTCAGAAACTTTTATAATCTTGTGAATTGATGTAGCAGAATGTTGCAGACTGTGTAACCATGGTAACACAGCTACAGGAACATGAGAGGGAAGGGTATACAAAAAAGACTAAACTGTGACTTCATTGTTGCAAATGTAGAACCAATAATAATTAGCAATAATTATTTGCTGTTTAGATTGGCCTTTGTGTGTTTAATATATTAAAAAAATATTTTTCGGGTTTCCCTGCAAAGCCATTTGCAGATTTACATGGGGCCGGATTGAGCTCTGCAGTGGATCCACAGATCCAGCAAAAATTACTACCAATTTTGGCTATGTTATGATGAGTGTCAGATAAACTTGAGAATATGATTGGTTTCCTAACTGAGCAACCTTGAAAGCAAAGTACAAAAGGTTGCCACCTCATGGTTTCCTACTCTGAGAGTGGATTTCCATTCTTTAGTTGTTTTTCTGTGCATTTTTCAATGAGAAGAACTTCTAACTGATACTGGAAGGCAAACACACACAGCAACAAGAACTCTTATCAGGTATGTGTAGTAAAATGGATTTGCTAGAAAGTATTTGTAAAGGAATGAATGAATGAATACTATGTGAATGCAAGTCAGTAGTTTGTTACCAAAATGTCATCACAAATATAGATAGTAGGTTTGTAATTGATATAAAAAATTATACAAATGAGAAAAAAAATGATTAAAGGATTCAGTAGAAATTAGAATAGGTGCTTTATTGACATATCTATATTGTTTCATTATACTAAACTGACCCCTGAGCTGTGTTGAAGCTAGTATACAGGATGCAGTGATTACTTATTAAAGCATTAAAAATGTTCTGCTTAGTATTAAAAAGTGAAATGTCTGTGCCTATACTAATATAGGTATTCATAAAAGCAATGGAGAACTCATAGAGAGTTACATATATATTGAGAAATTACAGAGATTGTTGCACTACCAATTAGAGAGAGACATACATGAACCATCCTACTTATAAGTGTAACTGTGAATATTTACTGTTATTTTCAATTAGTATTAACAAATCTGCTTAGGAAGCCTTAAAATGTTCTTTGTGTAATGGTGAGGCTTTAAGTGAGATGGAAATAGCTGACAAAACTTCATGTTTTCTTACTAGATCATGAAACAATGTTCTGAGTTTAAGT
Source organism: Pleurodeles waltl (assembly GCF_031143425.1). NCBI lineage: Eukaryota > Metazoa > Chordata > Amphibia > Caudata > Salamandridae > Pleurodeles > Pleurodeles waltl. The sequence continues at coordinate 322,883,147 of NC_090437.1, forward strand.
GAGATATTAGCTCCTATGCCCAGGTATATATTTACTATACTAAAGATAAGGTACTTATGTAGCTAAATAAAGAATGGAGCTACTAACACTACAAGCCAGTTGATGGTTACACTGATGCATCTACACCAACACTCCTGTATGCACTAACAGACCCAGGCAACTATTGATGCATACAGTAACAGAGCTAGGTAGAAACCGATGCATACACTGTGACACCCAGGCACACAGTGATGCACACACTAACAGATCCAAGCATGTACCAATGCATACTCTGACACACCCAGGTGCATATTAATGTATGAAATGAGACATGCTGGCTTAGATAGATGTATACAGGAACACATGCAGGTATGCACTGAAGCATACACTACCACAGCCAGGCACACAATCATACACACACTGATACACCCAAGCAGACACTGAAGCATAGATATATATACATAGGTAGACACCGATGCATACACTGAGACACCCAGACAGACACTGATACATAGATTGACAAAGCTAGATAGGCACTGATGCACACACTGATGCATATAATGACACAGCTAGGGACACAATGATACAAAAGTGACACATCCAGGGAGATTTTGATGGACACATCCAGCCCAGACTGATGAATACAGTTATACACCTAGGTACACACTGATACATTCACTGACACATCCAGGCACACACTAACATGTACACTGTTACACCTAGGCACACATTGCTGCATACACTAAGACAGGTAGGCACTTACTGATGCGTATTTTGAAAACCCATGAACACACTGATGCACATACCGACACACCCAGGCACACAATGATGTAGACACTGGCACACCCAATTACAGACAAATGCATACTGTAATACACCCATGTGCACATTGATGAGTGAGATATCCAGGCACATGCAGGTGCATACAGTGGCACAAAAAGGGGACACTGATGCATACATTATCACATCCAGGAACACAGTGATGCATATAGAGGTACACTTTCATGCACATACTGATGTATGCGGACAGACAGTTATGCATAGACTCATTCACCAATGACAAAGCAATAGATACACTGATACACTGAGGCACACATTGATGCATACAGTGACACACCCAGGCATGTATTGACGCAGTGCACGAGTTTATATTTAGTAAGAATGTAATTTTGTATTAGAAAATATTCTTCTTTAGTTGTTTTTTCTGTAAAGCTAAATGCAGTGTTTCTTTGTTTTTCAGATACATACTTCCAGCTATATAAGAAGATTTACAATGCCTAACAAAACACAAAGAAGATAAAAGCAGAAGCAACAATACTACCTGGTTAAAATAGTGAAAAGGAGATAAGGTGGGAAATGGCAAGAGAAAGAAAACACTCACTGGTATGAGAACTAAGAAATGTTTGAAAAAAAAATATGCCATACAATTCAAAATGAGAGAAAGACACCAATCAAAAATAGAACCTTGAAGCATAATGAGAAAGAAAAGCAAATTAAAGAAAATTGTTGAATCTAAGAAAAAAACAGAAACTTTCAGACAAAAACGGTTTACGGAATTAAGAGTAAAAATGTTTCAAAACACAATAGTTCAAAATTTATGGAAGGAGGTGAAGAAGGATATGAAAATAACTGTTATTCTAAAGCAAAAGCATCATATTGAAAAATGAATTGAGAAAGCTTTTGTGAAGAGGAAACTTTTTATCTTCCTATTGAACAGAATGAAGATACTAGACAAAATAGTAATGTGCATGAGAAAAGGAACATTGAGAATAAGACATATTAACAAAACCATGGGGCATATTTAAGATCACCTAGTGCCACCAGAGCGTCACTTTTTGTGCTTTGCGCTAAGCACTGCTCCATATTTATAAGGAGGTGTAACGCCACTTTTTTGTGACTTAAGCTTCCTTGCTATAAAAGACAGCATTCATTGTCCAATATTTCCAAACTATCTAAAAATGTTGAATGAAGAAATTGAACAAAAGAAGATAATACAACAGAGATTGAAGACAGACTATGATGTACATTTTGGAGGAAAGCATGTAATTGTTTTAAATGATTTACTACAACTTACTTCTTTGAAAGGACAGCCTATATTTAAGATACTATGAAACAAAAATCACAATACATTGTTCCGAAAAGAAAAAGACAGGAGAACGAGAACAAAGGAGTCCTAATATTTAGGAGCAAAAACCTCACACACCCAAATGGGTGTCATGCTTCATCATCGGCGTTGCTCCTCGTCAGACCGGCGCTGCAATGTCTGACGGGCACACCCCAAAGGGGGGCTCTTTGCCGGAGATCTTTTCTCGATGATGCCACAACTCCAAAAGTGGGTTCGAGAAGGTAGAAGAGAAAGAAATACAATAGGATAAAATTGGCTCACAATCCTAGTCTCAGAGTAACAGATTTATTAGTCCATACAGGGTATGGGCCAAGATTAAAAACGATAGGGAGCGTGCACCCGAAGCAATGATCAGGTACTCTCAATCACACTTGTTGCAATTTAGGAAGGCCAGGCACTACCACACCTTTCCTGAAAAAAGGGTCGACATGTTTCGCGTCTCTATGGTCCAGCCGGATCCCATGACGCTTCTTCAGGACCAAAAACAACATAAACTTCTCCTACCACAACTTGCTGAAATGATAAGGTTCCTATAACTTACAACCGTTAGTTATAATATCTCCAGTCACTTACACAAAGTCTGAGGTAGCATAGAATTTACTAATCCTAGACGTCGCCCCCTAATTAGAGGAACGCGCTTCATGGGATTGCATGAGCCACTGGTCGGCCGTCAGAATTATTGAGCTGATGCCAAACCGCGTGGGGTGACCTACCCCTGGCAGTGCTCCCGTATGGGAATATTTAAGATACTCCTACATGAAAATACTTGCAATTCATTAGGGAGCATTGGAAATGTAAACGTTTGTTTGTATTTCCAATACAAAGAACTAATTAGAAACATGCTTCAAGCCTCTGATATGTATTGTGGAAATATTCTGAAGAACATCAGTGTAGGAATACTGTCAGTAGAAGGGAAACGTTATTTGGAAACATGACTTATTGAGGAATATATTTACTTCCAAAAAATCTGCAGCACAGCTAATGTTTGAATTTATTCAACAAGAAAAATCCACTGTGTGGCTAATGCCTACTCTTCAAGAATGTATCTCTTTCAATGAAGAACTGCTGCAGTTGGTGAAAGAACAAATACTAAGGCCCTCATTATGACCCTGGCGGTCCGAAGACTGCCAGGGCTGCGGTGGCGGTCTCACCGCCCGCAGGCCAGAGATGAAGACGCCATATTACGCGGTTGTCAGCTTGGTTGAAGCCAAACTGCTGAATCCCCACCTGTCCCACTACTTTCCTGTGATCCGCCATGCTGGAGGTGAGCACCTCCACCACAGAGGGCCCCGCAATACTTACGAGGTGGGAGAATGCCAACATTTTCCTGGCGGTCGCACCGCCAGAAAAATGCTGGCAGTCTTGCATCCTGGTTACAGGAATAAACATTCCTATCACCATGAAACACTCGCACACACATCAACATACCTCCACGCATGCACCCATGAAAACTCGACATACACGTCCATTCACACTCAGACATACACCGCTGCATGCATGCATACACTCTCCCCTCCACAATGCATTCATGCACCCCACTCACTCACGCATTCACACAAACATACACATACCCCCCTCAGCCCCGCATTCATACATTCAAACACGCACCCACACTCAGCCCCACATTCATACATTCAAACACGCACTCAGACATGCATGCATTCAACACCCCCTACTCCTGCATTCAAACACACACGCAGACACCACAGACATTCACTCAAAAACCCCTCCCCTGTCGGACAATCAACTTACCTCATCCATTTGAGGTCGTCTGGGAGGGGACAGGTCCATGAGCTTCCACCGCCGGCAGTGCCCCACCATCAGGACACCGCCACGCCATATTACTGGTCATAATACGCTGTGCATTGACCTTTTGGTGTGGCGTGCCGGCAGTGGGACCGCCTCTTCAGCGCCAACCTCCAGCACGACTGCTGATGCATTTCCACCTGATTTCTGGTGGAAATCCCTCAGCACTTGTAATATGGCGGTCTGAAGACTGCCAGAACTGGCAGTCATCTGGCGGCCGCGGCTTGGGCGGTCTTGAGAAAAGAGGGCCTAAATCTTACAGCAGTTGATAAAATTGGACATCAAGGAGCAACAATAGTCTCAAATGAAAAACTGCAGTCTAAATTACATTCTTTAGAAAAGTCTGTTTCAAAAACTGCGGGATTAGAAAAGTGTCTACATGTTTGTGAGATCTGCAGGGTGATTTTGGTTGAAATTTAAATGTTGAATAAGGACTAGTTCATGGAGCCATGGGAAAAATAATTGATTTCATTTTGTATTAAAATAGAAACAAGGTTAAATACTTAGCAATTAAATTTGATGATGTTGAAAGTGTAAAATGGATAGCAAGGTCTGCTGTGCGTTTCTTGCTTGTGAAAGACATGTATGTTCGCAGAAAGCAGTTTCCAATTTGTTTAGTATGTGTTGTAACAATTCATAAGTCTCAAGGCCTATATGTAGACTCTGTATTTATTAACATTGGTACTACTATATTCAATGAAGGGTTGTCATATGCAGCTTTATCACGGGTTAGAACTTTGTCCAGTTTGTATCTAATAAAGTTTGATGACAGTAAATGTTGATTCAAGCTGCATAATATAGTATAAACATTTGAGAAAGCTGTATGCACCTCATTTAGGACAGTACTCAGTCTATGAAAAACCTGGATTATTACCAAAATTAAAGATTTTGAAGGATCATGGTGATGTTCCTGAAAAAAAGAAACAAAAACCAAACAAAGAAATATTTATATAGACCTGTCTAGCGCCAAATTTATGGAGTTAAAGTAATTTTTGGGAAGTGGAAACCTACCTTGCATTAATGAGTTGCAAGGTAGGCATTCCTGTGCAAAAAATGAATCTATGGCCTTAACGCCATATTTATACTACAGTGAAAAAATAGTGCACGTGAGAGAGGAGTGGTCAAAAAATGGGGCAAAGCTTGCTTTGCCCCATTTCTTAACGCCTGGGTCAGGGCAGGCATTAGGGGACCTGTGGGCCTATTTCCATGGTGGAACACCATGGAATAAGCCCACAGGTGCCCTACCCAGGCCCCATGGACACCCCCACCCACACCAGAGGGTCAGCGGAGGATGGGGGACCCCATCCCAGGTAAGTACAGGTAAGTATTTTATGTTTTAAAGTGCCATTGGGGGCCCTGAAATAGCCCCCCCTACATGGCACTGGGTACATTGGCCATGCCCAGGGGATCCTGGTCCCCTGTGTTGGCCATTGGGGTGGTGGGCATGACTCCTGTGTTTTCTAACACAGCAGGCATGTGGTATGGATGGTTTTGCAGCTGAAAATGACTCTAGACAGGTTAGAGTAATTTATTTTACTCTAACCTGACTAACATCATTTTTTGGTGCAAAAACCTCTTCTTCCATACTGCCAGTCCAACCTGACTAAAGTCATTTTTTTGGCACTAGCCTACCCTTTGCACCGGCTTGCACCATTCCATAAATATGGTGCCCGGCTGGTGCACAGAAATGGTGCAAGCCAGTGCTAAACTTTTTGGTGCAGTTTTGCACCAAAAAGTATAAATCAGGGCCCAGGTATCTTAGAAGAAGAGATGGTACCTAAGTTACTCAATGCAGCATTGCTTCTTTTCTTCAAAAACAGACAAAGGGCCTCCTTATGAATCTGGCGGTCAACAGACCACCAGACTCGCAGGGCAGTCATGACCACCACCAGTTTGGCAGTCTAAATGCCAAATTAAGAGTTTGGTGGTCGGACTGCCAAACGACCTCCGTCTCCACCGGGAACAATGTTCCTGATTGGCTGAATGTGGTGCATATTGGAATCAGCCAGGGCAGTTCTTAACTCAGCACCACCCTGCTGACTACAACCTAGTTCTCCATCACCATGAAAAAGCTAGTGGAGAACAGTGCACGGGGCCACAGGAGGGCCCCTGCACAGCATGGGCCGTGCAGGGTCCCCCTGCCCAGGACCCTCATAATGTGCACTGTTTGCTGTGCAGATGGTGCACATTACGAGGGTGTTGGCGCCCCCGGCTAGCGGCAGAATTATGAGCCGGCAACACTGCCGCCACCACTTTTCTGCTAGCCTGACGGGCAGAAACCTTGGTTTCCACCCATCAGCCCAGCTGGAAAGTCATAATGTGGCCGGAAGGGAGGTCACCAGTAAGGCAGCAACCTTCTCGTTGGAAGATCGGCGGATGGGAAGACTTGGAATTGGCTCCATAGATTCAGAACAATTTACCTACTTAACTCTACCAGTGTGTAAAACTGTCTGTTTTATCAAATTGTTTAAAGATGCATCACAGAATAATACCGCAGAAAATGCAAGTCCAATCTGCTATCAACTCTGAACATGAGAATTGGCAACTATATCATCCTAGTGCTACAGCATTGCAATGCAGATGGAACTAAGATGGAAACACTAATTACAAATTTTAAAACAGGACATATTTCAATTTTTTGTAAAACATATACCCGGACAGCCATTGTTTTCCATGAAGGTGTAAGTGTTACATCTAGACATCACACCATCTATATAAAAAACACAACAGTATATACAGAGCGTAATGACATTAAACTTATATTTAAACAGAGATTACCCTATAAACTACCAAATTCTTACCTTCGGTTTCTTCAACTAACGTTCTAAGGAGGATTTTGTCTGGTTTAATGCAATAGTACCTGTGTGGCATCTTTTATATGATAAAATAAGACATCGTATGGCCTAACAGGGCTGATGTCTTTCTAAAGAATTGTAAATGTTCAAATGTTCTTACTCTTGGATGGAATAACAGTCATATTAGTAAACTAGAAATGGAGATTAGAAACTTTGAACTAGAACAAACAACTACAAAAGATTCAAAGCAAGACTACTAAACTCCTGGCTCCAGAACTACTAGAAAATAATTAAAATAAGAACACCAGAGATATACTCTTCTGCTCTTCAATGGATTACTGTACTTGATAACATCATACAGCCTACCAAGGGTGATGTCTTTAGGCACCTTTTTTAGTACTACTATGATTCATACACATTAATTATATTATAAAGATACAACATACTTTATAAAACTAAACATGTAGACCTAAAAAAAGTTTGGATAATATTTGTAGTGTGTGTCATACAAAGTAGTGATAATAGTAGAAAAACTTGTTTTAGTAACTGAAAAATAGGTAAAATAATTTAATAGCGGTCTTTACTTTTACATGCACAGTGATTATATCTACTGTTTTTTTAATAACAAGTTCTAGTGAAAAAGATATATTTTGCCGAGCTGGAGGACCCAAAGAAAAAGATGGACTTGGTGCAGAAGGATCAGCAACTTTCTTCTTCATGTAATTCAGATATGTTCGCTCATGGTAAGTTTCCAAATTTTTTGGTGTAGTGGAAGTACCTTAACTGTACTTTTTCTCTGTGCCTCTAGAAAGGTATTTTCCACATAGAGTGCACTCCACATATCTGGCACAGGCTTTGTTCTCAGAAGTAGGGGTGGTGGATATATGTATATCATACATAGTCATTCATTTTAAATAACGTGGTAAGTAGTAATGGGTGTTTTTAAAAGTCAGTGTGACTGTTTCCCCCCACTGTTTAAGGATGAGTATCTATATGCACTTAATTTATAGCACCAAAGTATAGAAGCTGAGAACAGTGGAGAAGCAAATGAGAAATGCTTAAGTAAAGTTTGTTATTTTTATGTAGAATTATAAAACCCTTCTGTCTTGCAATTAATTATATTATTTGTATTATAGGTTCACAATGTTTAATACATAAGTTATCAATATGAAATGTTAACTTTTATGTATGTGTTCTCTTTTTATACAGATTAGACAAGCTATTTACTGTGCTATTGTAAATAACTAATTATATCTCACACACCCAGACACACACTGATGCATACAGTAACAAATCCAGGCACATACTGATGGATGCACAAATACATTCAAGCAGACACTGATGCATACAGTGATACAGCCAAGCACACATTGATGCATACACTACTACACCAAGGCACACACTGATGCATTTGCTTTCACACCTAGGCACACATTCATGCATACACTGACACTCAGGGACATGCTAATGTGTACACAAACCCATTCTTGCATACACTGATGCATAGAGTAACATATGCAAAAACACACTTATGCATACACTGACATATCCAGATAGACACTGATGCATACACTAACACAGCCAGGTATACACTGTTGCCTTCACTAGCACACTTATTCACACACTGATGCGTACACTACCACACCCAAGAACACATTGATGGATACAGACACATACCTACGGACACAGTAATGCATACTCCAGCACATCCAGGTAGAAACTGATGTATACAGTAAGACACCAATGCATACACTGACGCATAAACTGACGCATTTATGAACATACTGATAAATACACGAACACAGCCATACACACAATGGTGCATATACTAACCCATTCCTGGACACACTTTGCATACACGACCACATACCGAGATACACTAATGCATACACTGACACATCCAGGGACAACACATGCACACACTGATAGGTTCAAGCACACACTGATGCATACACTTACAGATCCAGGCACACACGGATGCATACACTGACACAGCCAGGCATACACTGCTGTATTCACTGACACACCCAGTCACACACTGATGCATTCAATACCACACCCAAGTACACACTGATGCATACACAGGCACACTAATGCATACTCCAACACATTCATGTACACACTGATTTCTACAGTGACACACCCAGGGACGCACTGACACATACACAAACATACCTAGCAACACACTAATGCATAAACTGACACAGCCATGCACACAATGATGCATACACTAACCCATTCATGGACACACATATGCATACATGACCATATCCAGACACACTCTGATGAACACACTGACACTTCCAGGGACACAGTCATGCATATGCTGACAAATCAAAGCACACACTAATGCATAGACTTAGAGATCCAGGCACCCACTGATGCATACACTCACAAAGCCAGGCATACACCGATGTATTCACTGACACATCCGGTCAAATACTGATACATATACTACAACACCCAGGCATACACTGTTACACTCATGGACATACCCAGGGACACACTGATGCATACACAGACACAACCAGGAAATACAGTGATGCATAAACCTACACAGCCATGCACACAATGATGCATAGATTAACCCATTCACAGACACACTTATTCATACATGACTACATCCAGTGACACACTGATCCATATATTAACATATCAGTGCAAACACTGATGCATACACTGACACACCCAGGCATACACTGACACATACACTGACACACTGGGGTACACATTGATGCATACACTAACACACCCAGGCACACACTGATGCATACACTGACACACCCAGGAACATATTGATGCATACACTGACACACCCAGGCACACACTAATGCATACACTAATTGACCTAGGAAGACACTGATGCATTCACTGACACACGCAGGTACACCCTCATCCATAAACTACAAAAACTAAAAACACAGAAGCAGCTCTTTGTAGTAAATATGGTGGTTCTAAAAAGAACCTTTTTTTACATTTTAACAAAAAAAAACTTTTTAAAAAAACTTTTGGGAAATAGCTTTTGTTTTTTAAAAGAAATGGCTTAAAAAACAACTTTCATAAACAAGAAACTATATGCAAAATTGTTGCATATTCAAAAAACTTGTTTTACTAACTGGAAAATAAGCAAAACAAATTAACAACTGTGGCTTTTACCTTTTTCAAGCATGGTAATTATGTCTGAATTTTACTTGCCGCAATGGATGACCATCTCTTTGAGCTTGTTGCACACTGGTGGAATAAATATATTTGGCAGAGCTGGAGCTCCAGAAGTAGTAGATGGTCCTGGTGCAGAAGGATCAGTAGCTCTCTTCCTGATGTAACAGAAACATAAACACTCACGGTAAGTTTAAAAATGTTTCCACATAGTGGAAGTACCATAGATGTACTTTTTCTCAATGCCTATAGAAAGGTTTTTCCACACAGAGTGCACTCCACATATTTTGCACAAGCTTTTGTCTCAGAAGTAGGGATGGTGAACCACCTCCACACACCACTTTCATATCTATGATCTCCATGCACATCTTCATCCTGTTACTCCATGCTTGCAGGCCTGCCAGGATCTCCACCTTTTGCCATATCAAATCCCAAATAGCAAAATGCACCCTTCCTCATCAAGAGAGAACAGTCAAATGAATGTTGGGTGTGGTTTCTTTGAAAGGCAGGCTGTGGTTCTTATGAACCAATGGAAAGGTAGAAATGTATTTTGTTTTTCCAGCGCATTTGCAGTATTCTCAAACTTCGTTAATTCTATATAAAGAAATAGTATTAGCTTTTATGAGGTGTGGAATATATATAATGTTATAGTATATTTTAATTTACACAGTATTACATGCACAAAATATTTACAACATAAATCTGTGAATCCACGGATCAGAATAAAAACTAACACATGGTCAGAGGAAAACCTATAGAGTTAATTCACTCAGCAGGTTGTGGGTCCGCAGAAAATCCGTGGATCCGAACTTTTTTCACAAATGAAAAATTAAACTTCATTACTTTTGCATTTTGTTTGCAATACCTTTAATTTAGTTGCTGTTTTCTACCAGTCAAATGATACACAATACATTATGTTATATTAGTACAGGTTCATTATATAATTTCAGAAAATAAATAGATATGGAGTCACCATATTTTTCATGACCACAGCAAATACATTTAGTAAAAGAAATGAAAAATTACAGGATGGTTATAGTTAGAAATTTGCATTGAAAAAAACATAGAAATTCACTGAAAAAAACAAAGTTTACAGGGATGTTATAGTTAGAAAACATAGAATTTTAAAAAACGTAGAAATTCACTGAAAAAACAAGCGTTACAGGGATGTTATGGTTAGGAAATACTTGTAAAAAAACCTCAGAAATTCACTGAAGAAAACCAAAGGTTGTAGGGAGGTTGAAGTTAGGAAATTGAGTTAGAAATTCACTGAAAGAAACAAAGGCTTCAGGTTATGGTTTCATTCTGAATTTACTTGTATAAAACCTAAGAAATTCAGCAGTTATAGTTACCTGAGCTAACTATAACTCGTGCTCTCGTAATGCACTGCTTATGACCTCACGTATTACATCACTCATGGCATGGTCAGTGACTTAACCGATGGCATTACTGATGACATCATCCAAACAAACATTCACACACCCAGGCATTTGCTCTTCTATACCCACACACACATACCCACATCTAATCACATACCTATTCACAGATGCATAAAACTATTGACATACAGACACTTATTCAGTCAGTCACTGACACAACCACTTAGGCATGCATACAGTACTAACTAAGGTATTCACAGACTTATAGAGCTACTTGCACACCCACTCATACACCCTCTGACACACCCACTCATACACCCATACAATCACTCACAAAGTCCATTAATAGATCACTCTCTACTGACACATCCAGTCAATCAGTTGTATAACCATCACAAACCCACACACTCACTCATACATCACTGACACAGCCAGTCACTCATCAATACACTCACTTACACACTCATTCACTCAACTATACAACCATTCACATACCCACTATCTCACATGAACAGGCACTCATAAACTCAGTCTCCTATGCAACCACTCACACACCCACATCCACTCACTCTCCCATATACAAACTGTTGCACCCACTCACTTTAGGATACAGCCACTCATACACCCACTCACTCTCCCATACAGTCACTGACACAGCCAATTATACTTACAGCTATTCATACACCCACTGACTCACCCATACATTCACTGACTCAACTGGCTCACCAATGCGGTGACACCCATTCACTTACCCAGAAAAGCACTCTCACACCAACTCCCTCAACCAAAAGCAGCCACTCACACAGTCACCCATACACCTATTCACGCATCCACTCACTCTCCCATACAGCAAATTATTGAACCACTCATTCACCCATGGACCCAGTCACACACTAACTCACACATCAATACAAGCACTTACACTCACTGAATGATGTCATCAGTGATGTAATTTGAGATGTCATCAATGATGTCATTGATGATGTCACTAACCATATCATGAGTGATGTAATATGTGAGATCATAAGCAGTGCATTACGGGAGCACAAGTTATATACATAAAACCTTCAGACAGTCGCCAGTAGGTATTTAGGACTCAGTTTCCACAGAAAAAGCAGTTTTTGACTTGGCTATATATTTGGCACTGTTTGAAAAATCTTCATGTAATTTTCCAAAAAACGGGTCTAGTGTTTTGTTGTACATGGAAAGTTTTGGGGTGATCCGTCAAGCACGGGCAGAGAAAAAGGGAGGTAAAAAAAAGTAAATTTCCCATGTTCAGTCCCAATTAGATTTTAGACATGACTACAGCCCAAACTGCAAGACGAAATTAGACCAAATTTGGCAGAAAGGTAGCTCTTCACTACACTACACTACACTACACTACACTACACTACACTACATATTCAAATCAGGCATTTGCATTAAAACAAATCCTTACAAAGAGTTGGCATATTTTACAGATGGAGTCTACTTTAGATACACAACTTACCAACATGCCATTGGTTACTTTCCGCAAGGGGAGATCTTTAAAAGACAGTTTGAGTCAGCATGTGGGGATGAATATTTATGAAACAAGAATACCATTGGTTAATCCAGTTGGTTTTTACTGTTGCACTCGATGTAAGGCTTGCAAATTTATTAATAATTCCACAGAGGTGCCAATTAATAATGGATACAGGACACATTTGATCAAAGGCCATTACAACTGTAACACAGACTTTTGTGTATACTGTTTGAAGTGCCCCTGCAATAAGTTCTAAGTGGGGAGCACAATACACAAGGCCAAAAAGAGAGTTATAGAACATATAAGAGCTATCCGCAACTATGATCACAATTATCCCGTGGCCAGACATTTCCATACACCACATAAAGGGGATGAAAGACTACATAGTTTTGTAGTTATTGATCAGATTAAGAGAGAGAAAGTTGAGGATTTTGGAATCTAAATTAATCATTAAATTGAATACCAGGAGCCCTTTGGGTTTAAACTCGAGAGAAGAAATGAATGTACATTTGGGTAAAATCAAATAATTCTAGATGGACATACGTTTTTACAACCTCTAATCACTGAGATTTGTATGCACATTAGGTGTTTATGATTCTTTTTCATATGTTTGGGGTTAGGTTGTTTTGATTTGTCATATTCAGTGAGGCGTGGTTAGGCAAATTTGATTTTGTAAATTGATTTGTATTACTTTAAGTAAATGGTGTTAATGTGTTTGTGGAAAATTGGGGCAGAGTATGGTTCACTTGGCAATAATGTATAATTAGAGAGAGATTACAAAACATAAATATAAGGTGAGAACTTGACTATGGCGACATAAGTGTACTTGAATATTACTGCATAATCCAATTAATATAAGATAATATAAATATATAAATATAAGATGTTGAGTGCAGGACCGTGCAGGTAATTGTGATTAAGGTATATACAGTTTAACAATCATATATCATATATATAATCAACAATATCCTTAAGAGAATGTGTAAATATAAGTAGGACTTGATATCCCAAGATGGCGGCTGCCTTTCTGTGTTTTGTAGAGATATTTGTGAGTTAGTTCATCGTTTATGTTTGTGTTTGAAATGGTATTTAATATGCAAATTAAAGAGCCATCCCATATGTGACCAAGGCTACGGCTGAAACGTGTTGTAAGGAGGCATTGTTTTTACTAAAAACAACGTATGCAGCTACATACGTTGTCCGAGCATTTCCTTTCAATTTTAAGGATGTGATGCTGTATATATGTGGGTTTCTGGGTCCACGCTCGGATCCCCATGGAGGTGAGCCGCGGGATTCCGGTAACAGTGTTATGTCAGAGTAAACAGTTACCGAGGCCTACACAAGCATTATTATCTTCATTGAATGAACAATCTTATTGGAAGTGAAGCTGACTGGATAGTAATTTGGTTGCTGCCCAGAATTCGGACCCAGTGGGCACCACAAATACGCTGACACGAGATAAACAAACAATCGTGCTTGGAGCGTTTATCTTAAAAAAGCTCTAAGTTTGTCCTGGGGGGGGGGCCAACCTCCCCAAGTGAAATCCCTGGTGTCTAGTGGTGTTTCCTGGCCCTGGATCATAGCTGCACTGCAGTCGAGGGCTAGGAAACCCGTTCAGGAAACTCGCCTCCCCTTTCAAACGAGGGAAGGCCGTTTGGGGACGTTTTTCCCATCGGCGCAGGAAGCGGCCGTCACGAGCCTCGTAGTGCACTGACATCACAAAGGGGCTGGTGAAGATCTTCCATGTCTCCCGGGTTTAAAAAAATTAAAAATCCTCAGGTGGGATGCACCCGAGGATTTTTTAACCCCCTCCCTGGTGTCGCCCACTGGTCATGACCTGCACCAGGGAGGTAGTGTGGGAGTCAGCCAGTGGCCGATGCCCGCACTAAATGGGTTAAGGAAAATGGCATGCATTAAAAAAAAACAAAAAATAAAAACAGGCTTTATTTAAAAGCAGTCACAGACATGGTGGTCTGCTGTCTCTAGCAGGCCACCATCCCTGGGAAGGCCGCCATTCACAATGGGGTCGTAAATTGTGACCTACCCCATGAATGTTCATGAGGTAGGTCATTTGCGACCCCATTGGGATCGCAAACAGTGTAAAGTACACAGTTGTACATCCGGTTTTGCGACTCGCAGTTTGCGAGTCGCAAAACTGAATCTTTGTACATGTGGCCCGTAGTTCTTTGCCTATGATTCTGTCAGTTCAGATGCATTAAGGCCAAACATTACTGAACTGTTCCCTATTATGTCATTGCCCAGTGAAGAAGACCAAAAGATGCTCCACGGATGAAGATATCGCTGCTTGCTGATCCATTTAGGAGAGATATAACAAAATGTGCATTTTGTCTTTCTTGCAGATTTTTATGTTTTCTTCTTTTAAAAGACCTAACCGCTATTTTTGGTTAGCGCCATGGTCACATGTTTTCCAAATTAATTTTGATCTTCTTTTCTTTTTGCATGAAGTCCAAGCATGCATATCGAATCAGAGTAATAGTTAAGGATGTCAATTCTAAATTCAACTGTTTCATATAATTTAATTGTGAACAATTCATCTGTGTTAACTAAATATATTCTGTGTTTATCATTTCTCTGTTATTGTTATTATTCTGCATGGTGGTTCTTGAATGTTTAATGATAAATATTCTGCCTAGCCTAAGATTCTTTCGAAGCTTGGTCAGTCTGTGTTATTCTTTTACTTTATCATTTGGTTTTGCATTTGATTTACATGATCTTAGCATTGTTAATCTAAAGGGCAATAAATGTTTCAACGTTATTAAACTGGTGTGGTGATTCATGGCCACATAGGTCATGGTGTGTATAACTTACTGACTCGAGTATTGAAAGAGATGTTTATTGATTTGATCTTATTGATGCTGACTGTTAGGATGATATCTCACTCCTATCTGAGTTTAAATATTCGTGTCGACCTCTAAGGGTAATTGAAGGTTACCCTATGTGTGTTACCTTATAAATAAATTATCAAAAGAAATAGAAGGTTGGGCACGCCCACAATAGCCAATGCCATGTAGTTTCAGGTGACAAATTCAATGATGAAATGTAAATATATTTAAATTAAATTAATGCATTTGTATAATGCTATAGTCTGCAAAATGACCTCCTCAAAGTGATAATGGAATGATGCAGGTGGGAGAGTTGACATTTTTCACTGAAAGGCATTTAAAGTCATGGAAGTAACTGCTATCATAAAGGTATACATAGGTAACTGGATTGTTTGGTTTTGTGTGTTGAGTTGCAGAGGCTGGTTAACAAATTAGGCATGTTATGAAAAGGTTATTGTTCAAACTACTGAAAACATGCATTCTTAATTTCAGAGTGCTGCTACTTGGTTGACTGGAGAACCAACTAAGACAATCCATATTGCAAACCTTATTGCGTATGTTAGAATGGCTGTGATATGAAGGTAGCAATTTAGGCGAAAGGTCCAAGCCAATAACACAGAACACATGCAGATAGTACGCCACTATTGGCATCTTCTGTAGAAAATCCCAAATAATCTACCAATGTGTGTAAGTGAAGACACAATCAGATACTTGGAGCCTGATGCATACTTTTTTAGCGCCGGATTTGCATTATTTTTTTTTGCAAAAGCGGCACAAACTTACAAAATTCAATTATATTTTGCAAGTTTGCACCACTTTTGCGTAAAAAACAACGCAAATGCGGTGCTAAAAAAGTGTTAATCAGGCCCTTAATTTATAAGCTATCCAAAGTGCTATGAGTATTGGTAAATATTAATGGAGGTCAGCATGATCATTATCATTTACAAGGTCTTGTAAATTATATTTAATACTTTAACCTTTAATACAAATGTATCAAATATAAAATGGCAATTGTGAAATGGTAATTGGGTCATATCTAGAGCTGCAGCAGCTGGGGGCTTTCAAGGGGCCCTGACTTGATGAATATTTAGGGACGCCTCATAAACATACTCAGTGACACATTAGAACTGCAAGGGAATAAACTAGCCAGAATCTATATGTCTGAATGAAGACATGGTTAAAGTGGTTTTGTATGCAGCCTTTATGACAGAAGACCACTCCTACATTGTCATAGAGGGGTGTATTTCCGAAGAGTTTATAATTAAACTTTGAACATTTCATCTCTACAATTAAACATCTAAGGTATCTTTATTATAATTAAACACAACTCTCTTTTCTCTTACAGACTCTTTGCAGTTACAAAGACAGTTCTGCCGAATGAAAAGAAAAAAAACTGTCTTCATATGTTAACATATAGCTGAGCATATAATGCAACCTGCATGAGTAGATATGTTTTTTCTAAATATTATTTGCAAACTGTGACCTCTACTTCATTTTGCATCAATTAAATTCTTGATAGGTAGGATAGGTAGCTGGAGTGTATGGTCTGCCTACTAGTGCGAACATGACAAAGGGACAGCTGAGAAGAAACAAAAGTCATGACCATGAAAGTCCCATGGCTCTACGACTATTCACATGGAGGACCATCATCTGACTTTCTGTCTCATGGCGATGAACAGCTAGGCACATGGACTGCCCAGCAGTAGCTTCTACATCTCATTATTAGTGTTGAGAGAAGAAGAATGGACTTACCACAAGAAGAAATACATTCTTATTAAGAGGAGGAGAAAATCAAGGATCTGGTATTTAACATAGAAGGAAAACATCAGAAGAAGCCAATCCTACTTTATTCCTAGGCCATGCCACAACAGTCCACAGGCCACTTACCAAGACTTGTAAGTTACCTTAAGAATAAGGAATGAAGGAAACAAAGGATGTCACTCAGAACACCTGGATCTGAGACATGACCGGGTGATGGGAGTGATGAAGGAAGGAAGTAGAGGGGTGCATCCCTATGTAAGTGAGACCTTTAAAACCCACATAGTCTTTCTGTTTTTGTTTGTTGCCTCCTGGTAGTTTTGTCATCCAGCTCCCTATAGATCCTCATAGAAGCAAATATCACCTCCTAGTACTGTCTGAAGTGGGTCACACTAAGGAGGACAATCTACATGCAGGCCTCTACAGAGAAAGAATGCCACATTGCTTTCCAGGGTACTCAGACAAGGCACCAGACTTCTTATCAATACTCCTCCAAGACAGATTTGGTCCACCTCATTGTTGTCACTCTAAACATATTATGACCTTACCACAGACTCAGACTGTCCAGTCATATTTTCAATTTTCGATGGCGTATCTAGACCTTCATGAAATATGTTACTTGCTCCTACCTCTTTGCAAATAATGTGTTGCTTTACGGGATGAAAACACAGCATTCATGTACTTCACCTCTGATGCATTCTTATGACACACACGTAAACTCTGCAACTGCCATTGCAAACGTCTTTAAAAAAATGCCGGAAAACTTAAATGCTAACACATTGTTGCTGGCTTTCGTCTTTGCCAACAGCTGGTTGTGAAGTAATTTGCCTGTCTGACACGTCTGTATGACTTCTCTTCGGATTTGTCATGTGCTACCCAGACAAAATTGTAATGGTAGAACAAAAATATTGATTGTCAGCACAGAAGTCTCTGCCATCCCAGCAGTCCTTTTTTGAACAGAAAAATCTTTGCAATACACTGACTTTTGCGAAATGACCAAGGCGTCATTAGCTACTGTAGCATGTTAACTCTTTGCAAAAGGGTCACCTGTAATGAAAGGTTAAAAAATTCTAAAGTCTACAAAAGCCTGCTATTGCTGAAGTATTTACAATTAGTCAGCAAGGAACATCTAGGAAAAGGAGCAAATGCACAGGAGGTTTTAGGACTATGATGTCCATTATATTTCAATAATACATCCATTATTTTGCAAATGCTAATGTATGTATTAATTTTGGTGTTATAAACTGTATCCCTTTGTCAATTAGGTAGCATCCACGCCTTTACAAAAAGTGCTGCCTACGGCCCATGTCACTCACTTCTATTCTTGCTCTTTTGTCATATTTCTACCTATTCAACACCATCTCTGCTGTGCAAATTTTGCCATATGGATTAAGGGCCTGCTCTAACTATTTTCACTTTTTTGGTGTACACACCCTGAGCATCTCCGTGCCCTCATGACCAGTCTGATGTTGTGTAGCTGAGTATATGTATACATCGTTATTGTAGTTATAATTTTTGTCTATCTCTCACATACCTCCACCCATCATACCGCCAGCACAGCTTCCCATAAAATGGTAACCCTACCTCAGTGTGCATCAGAAACAACTTGAAAACACTTCACACATAAGATCAAAACAAAAGCAACACCCTTCAAACTAACACTGACACAATGTAGCTTGCTCTCTGTGTGAGTAAGTGTTTCAGTGACCCACAGAGGGGTAGTAAGTACTATATAAATATTATAATACAGTAAAATACAATACACTACAATTTTGAATGGTAATGCATACTTCCAACTAAGATAGTGTAAGTTGTCCTTGGGCAGTTAGGTGGAATATGTGTCCGCTAGTACACAACTCACCAAAATCGTCCATTAATTTTTTTTTTAACTAAATGTTATTAGATATGAATCATCCTCTCACTGATTATGATATCACTCAGGGAGTTCCACAAAACAGATCCGGTTATCTTGCATAATATCCTTACCACACCGTTCATCTTTCCCTAAAGCTATGCACAAATTGAAATCCAACTTTTATTCACAATAGCACTGTTATAAGAAGTAGAGTGACAGATGGGAAATGTTCATTACCACCCCTTGCATTCAGACCCACAATTTAAATCTTTCACCCAGTGCCTAGAGGCAGGGCTCCCCTTTATTCTCTTCCAAAAGCAGTGTTAGATGCATTCGAGCACGCAAATTATGAGCCTTCAGTCTAGGAGAGCATAATACATCTCTATAACCTTTTGGGTCACTGTAAGGACTTGGGTTGTTGGTTCCCTGGGGTGTGAGCCCTGGTCAAGCAGCAACCACGATCCTTGTTGGGGCAAGGCACAAGCCATCCCTAAATTAACCTTCTCTCAACTCTCTGGTAGTTTGGCACAGAGCAGTCAGGTTCAACATAGAGGCAGTGTGTAAAGTATTGGTGCAACACTTCAAAAGTAATATTAATAAATAAAACAAGACTAAAGTTACAAAAATCCAATCAGTGGAGCTAGAGATTTGCAATATTAAAGATTTTTGTAAAAATAGCATCAAAAAGCACGAAACACTAACTGTGGATATCTGGTTGCACCAAACCAGGACAAAGTCACATATTCAGGCCAACTGCTATAAAGTATGGGAGTCTTCAGAGACACAGTTAGCCACGCTGAACGAAGTACCTTAAACCCTGCTTTGTGTACTGTTGCAAGGATCCACGTAGAAGACGCGTTGCACAGCCGAAGTGGTGCATTAATTATGAGATGCTGTGAGGCTGCAGTGCAAGGTTCTGTGTTGTTATCAAGGATCCTGATGATGAGGGCTTTCTATAGGAAGTTCAGTGTTGAAGATGTGTTGTGCATTTGGCAATGGGTCAGTTCCGAGGAGCTGCAATGCTGTGGTGCAGAGTCCGTCATCATCATCAAGGCTGCCATTGACGAGGGATGCAATGGCCTTCACTCAGAATGCATCAGACTATGGCGGTTCCAATGGGCTGCGATGCAGTTCTTAGTGATGGATTCAATCCACACAGCAGCAGTGATGCTTTGCTTCTACTCAGGTTTGTGTAGCACAGCAGAAGAGATGTGCCAGTTACCCTGGATCACAATCGCTGACAGAACACCTTAAGACCACTTCCAAGGTCCAGGACTGGGTTGGCACCACTTGCCAGAGTAGACTAACAGATGGCAGAGTCCAATTGCAGGAGCAATGTTTTTGGATGGCAGTTGTGTCCCTTAGGCTTCAGGTTTAGGAGGCCAGCCAACTAACCCATCAAGTCACTCTGGGGTTCTGGGTTAAAAAAATGCAGGTCCAGTTCTTCTCACCCAGGCAAGAGGGCAGCAGGTCTGCAGTGCAGCAGTCCTTCCAAGAAGCAGTCCAGCAGAGTAGCAGTCCTTTCAGCAGAGTGCAGTCCTTCTTCCTGGGAGAGCATTCACAGGTCCAGAACTGTACTGAAGAACTGGTGTCTGAGGTCCAGTATTTATACCCATTTGTGTCTTTGACATGGGGAGAAGCTTCTAGAGACAATCCTTTGAAGTGCACAGCACTCGCCTTCCTGGGGTATGCAGCCTTTTGTGTGGAGACAGGACACAGTTGGGCCCAGCTCCTCCCTCCCACCCTTCCAGTTATGGCCTATCGAGTCATGCCAAAGCTCCCCATTGCGTGTGGCTGCCTAGGAGATATTCACAAAGCCTCACTGTCAACTACACCCAGTCATGTGACCCAGAGACAGGCCTCAGGCACTAAGGGGGTCATTCCGACCCCGGCGGGCGGCGGGCACCGCCCGCCGGACGGAAACCGCCCAAACACCGCCCCGCGGTCAGATGACCGCGGGGGGCATTCCGACTTTCCCGCTGGGCCGGCGGGCGATCTGCAAAAGATCGCCCGCCAGCCCAGCGGGAAAGCCCCAGCAAAGATGAAGCCGGCTCCGAATGGAGCCGGCGGATTTGCTGAGGTGCGACGGGTGCAGTGGCACCCGTCGCGATTTTCAGTGTCTGCCAAGCAGACACTGAAAATCTTGCTGGGGCCCTGTTAGGGGGCCCCTGCACTGCCCATGCCAGTGGCATGGGCAGTGCAGGGCCCCCCAGGGGCCCCACGACACCTGTTCCCGCCAACCTCTTCCTGGCGGTTTACACCGCCAGGAAGAGGCTGGCGGGAAGGGGGTCGGAATTGCCGCCATGGAGGATTCCTTTGGCCAGGGGAAAACCGGCGGGAAACCGCCGGTTTCCCTTTTCTGACCACGGCTTTACCGCCGCGGTCAGAATAGGCCAGGAAGCACCGCCAGCCTGTTGGCGGTGCTTCCGTGGTCGTTGGCCCCAGAATGACCCCCTAAATGGCTAAGGCAGGAAATGTCAGCTTTCAAAAAGTGGCATTTTCAAAATTGTAACAAAAAATCCAACTTAAATATAAGTTAGGATTTTTTTCATTACAATTCCCAAGACACAAAACATGACCTATTTACCTGTTCCCATTTGGAAATTACACTTACAAATGTAATAAGGTAACACCAATGTTATTCTATGGCAGAGGGAGGGTGACTTATATGGATTACAAAAGAAGGTTTGGGCTTGGCAAAAGATTTATTTTGTTGGGTCAAAACAGCAGTTTAGAGCTACATACACAGGCTGCAATGGCAGGTCTTAGACATGTTTAAAGTGATACTTAAGTGGGTGGCACAATCAGTACTGCTGGTCCACTAGTGGCATTTAATTTACAGGGCCTGGGCACACGTTTTGCCACTTTACTAGTGACTTATAGGTAAATTAAATATGTCAGTTGGGTATAAACCAGTCTTATCAAGTTTTAAGTAGAGAGCAGAAGCACTTTAGTACTGGTTAGCAGTGGTAAAGTGTGCAGAGTACTAAAACCAGCAAACATTATGTCAGCAGACAGGAGGGTCGAAGACAAAAAGTTAGAGGGTAAACCACACCAAGGATACAAGATATAACAGTCACCTATAAATTTGATGGAGGTAGCAAGAACATTTTGGCAAGATGGTTGTCAGTAGTGGGTGTTTTGAAGGTCTATAGCTAGACACAGTGCTTATGGAACATGCAGAGTAATAATGTGGACATCTAATGTTAGTCAGTGCAATGTCTGGGTTGTCATTTGATTGAGCAGTTCAGTTTTCTGCAGTTTCCTGAAAAGTAGGTTATTCACTCAATTCACTATCAGTGCTGTGGGGAAGGACATTCTAGAGCCCTAATGCCCAGTCCGTGCGCTTTAATGCTTTCAACATATGAGTGGAGGTGATCTGTCTACTGATTAAAAGTAAGCTCCTGGTCAAATGTGGTGTTTTTTCCTTTGTCTGTGTTTTATGTGTTCTTCTCCAAGAATACCCTTCTCCAAGTGTATTGAGCCTTGATCTTGGCTTCAACCAGGATCTAGTCAAATACTTTCAAATTTGACCTGTTGCAGTTCAAATCAAATTAATGCTCAAATTTGCTACTGGCTTTTTATATGTTGTAGCATATTAATACATTTCTTGGGCAAGTCAGAGTAAACCGCACTGCAGTAGTCAAGAGGTGCCATGACTAGTGATCTGTTAATCTTCACTTTATGCTCTACACTCTATTTAAAGAAATGGTAGAATCTTGTGAACCATTAATTGATTGAAGTTGAAAGATGATGTGTTTAATTATTCTATATATAGTGTGACTTGTACTGTTAGCAAGTCCTTTAAACACAGGCAAATTGCTCATAGCCAAGCAGAGAGACTTTGGGTTCAATAAATGTAAAAAGTGGCTCTGCCTCATAGCACCATATTTGCAACCTAGGAACTTATAAAACATTAGGGCCATATTTATAACTGGGGTTGGATCACTCTTACACTACACAACATGATGCATGCCCAAAATGTGGCTTGCTGCACTGCCCTGTGTCACAATTCTATAAATATGCCCCTAAGGGTATATGGAATGCACCAATACACCTTCCTTGCATCTCTGTATCTCACTATTGCTGCCACTTATAATTCTGTGTTCTTTGCTTTGATGAGGTTAGTGGTGAAGTGGCAGGTGGATACGGAGGTGGCGGGCACAGCATTTCTTAAATGCTTAACCAGTTTCAGTCAGAAACTTACTGCAAAAAAAGTAGCAAAAATGTTCAGCACAAGTGCTCGGTATAATTGTTTCTACATATACATTTGATAGGAAAATAATGAACATCTGACAAGCTGACTGCAGTGGAAAACCCACTGTTTCCACTATAATAAAGTCATTACGGAGAGTTTGGGTAAATTAGACAATTGGGACACTTTTAGCTACCCTGCTTGCAGCAAAAGTTACCAGCTAAACTTGCTATGCAAGAACAAACTTCGCTTGGAAAAAATTTTAAGAAAAGCAGCTAACTCTGCAATTTTTAAAGAGCTATTAAGTCCACCAAATTTCCATCTGAAAAAATTAAGTACAGCAACCACCTGAAAATGCCGTTAAAGAATGAATAAACCTGAAAGAATTGGAGTGAGTGTTCTCCAAAGCCTCCTCGAGAAGTTCACAAATATGTGGATGAATATATGTCTGTTAGTTAAAATATATTCCAGTCTGTTCATAATTCCTAGTCTGCATGGACATAGATGGTTTGAATGGAGACATTATTGAGTGAGACATTGGTGTCAATGACTCTTCCTTGGTTTGAAGACATTTGTGATTTCAGCAGTAATTATGCTAAGTCTGGTGCACAATGAAGCTCAAAGACCTCTCTTAACGATCATAGAGACTACAGGTTGCAAGCAACTAAAGTGCTCTACCCTTACCATATTCATGAAAAATAACAAAAATCTCAAAAAAGAATGTTTAAGACTCATGAGATGTATAGCCAGTCCATTATTGGAAAGATTAATGCTGTAATTAGTTGCTAAATATCTGTATATTTGTGAAGGCCGGTTGTAAGTGGTGCAACAGAGAAAAGGCTGCTACCTTTGACGTCACAATGTTGATCTACACGTGACCATACTGAAAGTATAATGTGTGAATTAATGGAAAACTAATTATGAAGTGGTGCACTTGAAGCCCACATTGATGTGCAATTACTGTAGTGTTAGAAAATAAATGTGTGTGGTATAACCATATTAATTGAAGTGCAACTATTGCATATGATTTTACAACAATCCTTATGTAGCTAGAGACTGTTTACCTTTGAAACTATAATGATTTTCTTAATGTGTGCATTAATGATATAGGCTAATATTGAAGGAATTCTGTTCATCATATTGACTTACATGTATTAACTGTTTAGTTTGTTTGTATTTACTGTAACATGAAGTTCAAATGGGAATATATTGAACAATTTATAATTGCAAAGCTGTTCTGTTCTGAATAACATGCATAAAATGTGCAATTCTAATTCTGTATTACCTTAGCTATGCTACGTCCAAATTGCCATAATGTGGGAAACTGTTTTCCACTTCTGCTACTGTGTCATTTCTTTTCAGGTGCCTTTCACCTGAAATGTTAGTTTGGAAAAAGATGCACTATTGTCTTACACATAGTGAGCCTGAGAAAGCAACCTTGAGGACGGTACATAGGCAGACCGAGAATGTGAACACTAGTACTATTCATTATGTTGCAAATTCATATAAGAGACCAAGGACAGCTTCTTTACCAGGACAGTCTTGGGAATATCCATTCATGTTGCAAAAGTCTGCTGTGTAATGTGAGGAGATTGGACAACGTAATCTTCCGATCCTTGGGTGTTACTAACGGACTGATCATGGTTTGAACTAGGACTTTCCTGATTGATTCCTGAGAGTTGCATAGAGATTCCCTTGGACTTTGAGCGGTACAGACCTCTTTTCCCTTGCCTCACATTTTACCAATACTTGCTCAGAGCACTCAGATTTACTTTGACCCATGAGAAGACTCTTGCCTGAGCTTCTGGTATGCTGACACCTTCTCTTTTTACCTACTTTTTGCCTGCCTTAGTTAGCTTCATTTTGCCCCAGATGTCTTTTTATAGGTTCTTTTTGTCCTTTATTTTCTTTTTACTTTATGCACCATGTTTCCTAGTTTAGCTCGTATCAACTAGTGGCATGGTGTTTAGGGAGTTTTCCCTTTGTCCCAGTTAGTGTATTTACATGCATTTGAATTGCACTAATGTGTGGTAAATTGGAACACTGTTTCTTTTCCAGACACCTGATTTAGTTGTTGTTATTCTGTATTGCTGTAATAGACTGCCTAGTTTGTTTGATGTTCATTTGCTTGAATTTCTTTGGGCACTTTGGACATCCTATACCTTCATATCTCGTACCTTTACAGCATACTTTTGAGAATTGTTTATATTAACCTTAGTATTAATTTGTAATAAAGTCCTTTAACTTTATTTCGAATTTGGGTTTTTATTGTCTGGTCAAATTGGTCATACTGTAAATTAAACATTGATTGATGTCATGTTAAATTGATTCATACCCCTCCCTAGGATGAAACGATTCATCAACCTCAAATCAGAGCATAAAGAAATGCTCCAACATAAGTGTATTTGACAAGAGAGGCATGCTTCTACAAAGTAAGCAAAATCAGTAGACATAGGATCTCATAATGAGCTCCATATTCCTGGTGGAATGGTAAATGTGCATGCAAAATGGATGTTATAATGTGGTAACACTCCATCAATACTGCACAACTAAGAGTTAAACCCCATTGAATGGGGAATTACTGCCTGTAGCTGGTTATACTCGTCATAAAGCCTAGCAGAATTCCCAACTCTAGTGGGTTCAATGCATACATTTACCAATTGCGTACAGCAGGTGGTAAATGCATATGGGGGCCTCAGAGGGGAGTAGGTGTGGAGGGAGAGGGTTTCAGGGAGGGAAGAGGCTAATACATTTTAGCAGGAGGGAGGATTGAGAAAGCTGGGACGGAGGCTGGCTGTGCTACATCCAAACCCTTGTATGATTTCAACAGGCTGAGTAACTACCTTATAAAATCAGGTTTGATGTTCCAAATCCCATTCGTGGCTCACTCCTATTTAAAGGGGCGGAGCAGGTGTTGCACGTGGGAAAGGTGGTGAGCAGGACAGGGCACCTTTAAGAAAAAAAAAGAAAAATAAAGAAAAAAAATGTTCCTCCTCTATTGCCACCGCTCCTCTGTCCCTCGGCGCTCCAGCTGCAGGCACAGGCCCCCAGCCTGACCTGTGGCCAATCCTGACACTGCTCAGAGCAGCATCAGGATTGGCTGGGTGTGCCTAGCCAAGGTGCTCCCAGGCAGACTGGGAGCCTGTGCAGGCTCTCTCCAGCCCGGCAACTGTGTTTTCAGGCTGGAGAGAGCCTACTGCACATGTGTGTTTGGCCAGCCCGAGACAGCCGGCCAAACACACATGCGCTCTGCTGTCATCCCCAGTGCCCCGCCCCTTTCACCACAAGGGGATAAGAAACCCTACTTTATTATCCCTTCGGGGTGAAAGGGTTGCAGCTTCTGCTGCTGGTGAGGGGGCAACGGAAATGGAGGAGC
The DNA here is from genome assembly GCF_031143425.1 of Pleurodeles waltl. Taxonomy (NCBI): domain Eukaryota; kingdom Metazoa; phylum Chordata; class Amphibia; order Caudata; family Salamandridae; genus Pleurodeles; species Pleurodeles waltl. The sequence continues at coordinate 322,909,918 of NC_090437.1, forward strand.
CGCCCCTGTCAAAACCCAGGAAAATGGCTACAGGACCACTAGCCCACTAATGATCGGGCAGAGAGAAATTTCACATGGTAATTTTGCTTCACCATGCACATAATCAGGGCCATAGAGGGCCACTTAGCGGTAAGTAGGGAGCTCTACAACTGGAAAAATTATATTTTGCCTGAAGAGCTGAACACTTTTGTACCTATAGCACTTGCACTACAGTTCGCTGAAGAAGTGGTCTAAACCCGCCACGAGACTGAATTGCAGAGAGAACACACTTTAACTCACAACATGGCAGCCTTTAAAAACAAGCAACAGTATCAGAACGCTGGAATAGGCTGCATCATAAATACTTGAAGATATGACATGCAGATTTACTTCTGTATATCCCCAGGAGGAAGCTGAAATCCAATGGAAGCCCGCTGATACTGTGGAAGGAAAGGATCAGAATGCAAAGGTAGGAAAACCTTTAAAAAATGTTTTCGTTGGTACAACGTATTTATCAGGTATGGGGTATGCTCCGTGAGTGTAAATTCTTTCATCTTTATTTAAATAAGGTTTTGCATATGATTTGTTTCTGTTTAATAATCCTCTTTAAGTGAAGCAATTAGTTTGTATACTGAGGTTTCAAAATGGCATAGCACTGGAGACGAAAACTGTCTTAAATTTACTAATCCGTCGAGCTAGTTTGCCCAACGTATAAAATAACACTAATCGGGTAACAAAAACATAAGCCAAACGGACTAAAACTTTTGCACTTTTTCAGTTAATTTAATCCAAAAAGTCTAACAACTGTAGCACAGCCAAAGTTAACATCTGCAGTTTGGCTTGTACATGCCTTGCTTGTTGGCACTAGCCCTGTGACCACAGCGGCTTCTATTACTCAGCTATTTTTGTGGGTTGGCACCATTAGCTTCCCTTGGGTGCAATGGTGGGACAAGAGGGCATCCTGTTATCCTGTTTGGAAGCCAAGTAATTATCCAAGTGGATGCCATTTCACAGGCCAGGAAAATCTAATTTACATTAATGTCACACACTGTGTCTTTAGTAGCTTGATGCCTATTTCTGAAAACTCGAGTAAAAGCAATAACACATTTATAAACCCTGCTGTAAAACAACAGAGTATATTACCTGGAAACAAATAAATAGGAAGCAAGGTGACAAAAAGAGGAACTGTAGAAGGAAATCGAAGGAAGATGAATGTACGTAGTGTTAAAGTCAATACTAAGAAACCCAAAGCTAGCCCACCTACATTTTGAAGGGTGGCACAATCCTAGGTACATACTATCTGGGTCATAGATTGGATACCATAGCATATATAGAGGCAGGTTTAGGTATAGTGACACCTTGGCCATTTCATTGAGTGGCTGTATTTTTCTTTGCTATATCTCAGGAGGGATAAATGCCTCTCAGGAGACATACCGTCGCATCTTCCTCTTGATAACTGTCCTAGATTGGCACTATATTACAGAAATGGTACCATGCACTGGTTTGTGCAGTGGAGCACTGTGTAGACCGCAACCATGTGCCAGTTAATCAAGAAGATATTTTTCCAGCAGAAGTGTTTTTGTGCATGTGAATAGTCAAATGTTTATGTCATCAACAAGCTGAGTGCAGCCACAATGTATCCTCTCTCATTTATTCTCCAGGGCCGTCTGAGGTTCGGATGTACAATGACAAATACGGATAATATGGTCTTTAGTGCAGTTTTAGTCTCTGCAAGGTGGGATCCTCTGTGTTCCACTTAGAAGAGGCCAGGGTCACCCCATATCGAACCTTTACAATGGTTGCCAATATCTGCGAGGATGGAGCTAGCTGCAAATCAATCCTTGGGCTTGACGTCCACAGGAGTTTGTCGCAAATAATGGTCACAAATTGTGCACAAATTGTTTGTGATCTTAATCTGATTTTACTATGCAACTTATGTACTAATAGGTCATTTTAAAAAATCCCCTGTCACAGGGGTTACCGAACTACCTGCCTAGTAACTATTAATTAGGCAGTTTTCTATTTACGACCTCCTTTGATTGGCTATAAATACACAGAATGGGCCTCGAAGGAAGGGCAGACGGCCATCCTTCTCTATGCGATTCTAAATGGAACCTTTTTCATGAAAGCAGCCACTGTTCTTTAAAGGAACCCGTTTTGCCTTATAATTTAAACAAAGTTTCCTGTTTGGGCAAAACATCACGGGAGTGGTCAGGAGCAGGCAGTGGTCCCTTGGGCCATTACCTCTTCCACCTGAGCCCGCCGACATGATTCACAAAGGGGAATCATTTTTTAAACTGTAAAATGGCCTTATACATTTGTTAAAGCAGTTTTATGGTTGGTGTTGAAAAACACCAGTATGCCAACTGCAACTTTTTACATCAGAGCCCTTCTCCTTTCACAAGATGCAGTGATTCCAATGATGAATCCATGGCATTTGATGATGGACTCAGGGGCTGCCTAAGATTGTTATCGGACCATTGTGCCTAGTCAAGCAAACTAAGAAGTATAGTATGATACCATCACAAAGTCTGAAACGTGAACTTGACCAAGAAAATATAATGCTGAAATAACGTGCAAATATAGTGATGCTTAAGATGTGAATAAATGCAAACTTGTAGTAGGCAATCATACCTAAATGTGCTAGGCCTGTAATATTTCTACACTGACATGTTTTATTTAACTAAGCTAAAGGAAATTGTGGAGATGGCAGAAGGCCTGATAGTGACCTTTTTAAGGATTAGTTTTTCACAATGAACAGTTGTTGCACGTTTTTTTCATTTATACAGGTGTTTCTACCTCTAGAAAGGACTACTGTTAGCTAATGAATAGACTTGTTTTTTAGAAGGTTAGAGATGAAGTTTTGTATGGAAGGTAATATCATGGAAACATTAATGCAGTAGTTACACAATAAGACATAGTTGCATTTTTAGAAGTTGCTGTTTGAAGATATTGTGTTCTAGTGAGAAGGCATTCCAATAGGCGAATCAAAGGCTGATTGGTCAACTGAAGAAAGAAGAAGCAACATGAATATGCAACATCAATTTTGTCTGTCTATAACAGGGCATGTTCCTAGAGTATGTTGCCTTATTACACCTCTTTATGCCTCATTCCTTACCACATGCCGCATATCTCATTCCCTCATGATTCCTTTTATGCTTGTATTAGCACGTTCCTCACATATCTCAAGCTTCTCTTCATGAGAAGTCCTGCTTTGATTAATTATTGCATTTTTGAACTGACTTTTGATGCTGAAGCATTATGCTTTTTGATTTCTCTCAAATTCAGAACTCTTTATGGGTTTCTGAGACTGACACCCTATTTCCTTCTCATTCCTAGAATATGGATTAATTCCTTAATGGCATTCACTTAATGCATTTATTATGATTTATTGATTACTTTGATTATTGACAAAAACAATTACTGATATTGATACATTTGTATGCTGATTCTAATAAAGAGGATAAATAAAACTGTTTAACTCAAACTTAAATGTAATTATTGACTAAAATAATTTAGAGATTGTGGTGATTATTCAAAGCGATGTACAGCTCCTGATTAATGTTAGACAACATTAAAAATCCATTAACCTGAGGCATCGGGGTTAGCCCTGATGATTGTTAAACCATGGTTTAACCTCAGATATAGGATGCTTGTGAAGAATTGTGTCATCGATGTGTGACTTGCCAACAGATGAATGTAGAGAAAAGAACACAAGTTCAAGTGAGTCACATAGGAAGAGCAGGTGGTCCCTTTAAATGAATGCAGATGGTACTTTATGAAGATGCCTGTTCCTAAGAGGCCGAGATAGGTCCTAGTTATGGTCTGGATTTTCTCTCCATGGGTGGAAGTTTACCCAACACTGAAAAAATGACAGTCTCACTGTAGCTAAACTGGTGTTATAAAAAATTAATACCCAGGTTCTGATTACTGGGTCCTCTGGAGTTAGATCGTGGAACTCATTCAACAATGAAGTCCTTTGAATTTTATGTGCAGCTTTACTGGTGGGACCGATGTCACATTATAGCTACAGACCGGAAGTTTCTGGAAATGTTCAACAGCTCAATGGAACTATAAAGTCCTGATTGACAAAAGTGTGTTTTCCTCTTCAATGAAATGACCATATGCTTTGCCTTTGGTATTTGGGAGCCTATGAAGTACTCCTGACAGGAGGACAGGATTATCGCTGCATGAAGTCCTATTGGGGCATGCAATAACACTGCTTGCTGTACCTGGAAATGTACTTGTGAACATCACAGATGACATGATACCAGATTACTGCAAAGGATTAGTTGACGTGGTGCATTCTGTCTCTCACCAGGTCGAAGCTGCATCCTCAAATCCGTATCAGGAACAAAGTCATAACCTTAGTCCCTGTGACTAGGTGTTGATCAGGTGTTTGGGCAAAATATCGAAAAAAATATTGTACTACTGAAATATTGTGTCAAGAATATCAGGACTTCAACTACATTGTGGGCATGAATATCAAAGGTAAAACAATTTATTTTGTGTTGGCAAAAATATAAATGTAGTACATATTGTTGCATATATTTTTGTATTAATGAGCATGTAATGCATTATATTTTTCTATTCTAGGAGTTTATACTATTGTATTTTATTTTCATTTTAATTAATTGGATAAAAAAATTAAATAATAAAAACTTTTGAAAAATAAAGAAAATAAAAAAAGTTTTACAGTGGAAACATATCAAACATTTTAAAAAAGTAATTGTGTATTGTGCTATTTGAATGACATGTAACTGTACCTTTTAAAGTTTGAGTGGTAGAAAATATTTTTGAAATGTTTGAAAATGTCATTAGTAGTTAAAACGTACATTTTAAATTGTATTTTTTTAAAGGTTAGTAGTTTAAATTAGTACATTTTAATATTACATTTCTTTTTAAAGTGTGAGAATGTGTAGTAATAATTGCGTATTTTACATTTTATTTTAAAATAATAGGTAAAACGTTTATTTTGAACTGGTTTTCTAACATTTGAAGTTTTTAGTTTTCCACACCTTCCCTAAGTCGGTTTAGATTGGAGTGGGAATAGTAAATGTCATCCCTTTAGTGTCCAACACCTTCCCTAAATTGGCTTAGAATGGATTGGGAATAGTAAATGTCACCCCTTTAGTGTCCAACACCTTTCCCAAATGTGTTTAGATCGGAGTGGAAATAGAAAATGTCACCCATTTAGAGTCCAACACCTTCCCCAAGTTGGTTTAAATAGTAGTGGTATTTGTAAAGTTTTACCCCTTTAGTGTCCAACACCTTCTCCAATTTGGTTTAGATATGAGTCGGAAGAGTAAATGTCACCCATTTGGTGTACAACACCTTTCTCAATTTGGTGTAGCGTGGGGTGGGAATAGTAAATGTCACCCCATTTTGCCCAACGCCTCCCCCAAACTGGTCTAGATTGGAGTGGAAATAGTAAATGTCACCTCTTTAGTGTCCAACACCTTCCCCAGTTTGGCATATTTGAGTGGAAATAGTAAATGTCACCACTTTAATGTCCAGCATTTCCCCAGGTTTGTTTAATAAAGGGGAAATAGTAGATGTCACACATTTAGTGCCCAGCATCTTCCCCAGGGTGGCTTACATTAGACTGGAAATAGCAGATGCCAGACCTTCAGTGTAGAACACCTTTCCCAGGTTGTTTTAGATTGGAGTGGGGATAGTAAATGTAACCACTTTGGTATCCAGCACCTTTCCCAAGCTGGCTTCGATTGGAGTGGGAATAGTAAATGTCATCCCTGTGGTGTTCAACACCTTTCCAAGATGGTTTAGATTGAAGTGCGAATAGAAAATGTTACCCCTTTGATATCCAACGCTTTCCCCAAGTTGGTTTAGATTAGAGTGGGAATAGTAAATTTCACACCTTTGGTGTCCAACGCCTTCCCCAAGTTGGTTTGGAATGGAGAGGGAATAGTAAATGTCATCCTTTTAGTGTCCAACATTCCCCCCAAATTTAGGGTCTGATTACAACCTTGGAGAAGGGGATTACTCCATCACAAACGTGACGGATATCCCGTCCACTGTATTACAAGTTCCATAGGATATAATGGAACTTGTAATATGGCTGGCGGATTATCTGTCACGTTTGTGATGGAGTAATCCCCTCCGCCAAGGTCGTATTCCAGCCCTTAGTATAATGAAAAGATGTAACATATTTTTAAATTTGTAAAAATAAAAATAATTATAAAGTAACATAAGCAAAATAATGTTTTAATTGTAAAAAAACAGAATAAATCAGATTTTATACGTATTTGTATGATGTACATTTTCAAATGTTATTTTTCATTGATTATAATTTTTAAGCATTTTTAACTTGTTCTTAAAAACAATTCTTTAAAATTATCTCAAGATAATCTTCATTAGTATATATTAAAGAATTGTATATACTGCATACTATTATACATTTTAGACTTTTCACTTTTTAGAAACTTTTCTGCAACATTGTTCAAAAAGTTTAACATTATTATTATTTTTTTACATTTTTGTTCTATTAAATAGTTTCATTTGGTGGCCATATTGTTTTTACTGTTAAATTCTATTTTGTAGTCAGATGGTGTTATTTTGGATCTTTTTTTCCAGGAACCAAGTCACGGTTAGGTGCTGGTGTTCGTTGGAACAGGTGAGTCTTTTTTTAAGGATTTTATAAGGGTTTTAAGGGTAGGAGGATTTAGGGTGCATGTTCAAAACATGGGGACACTGTTAAGAGATTTTAGTGTATTTAGATGTGTTTTTGTTAGTGTTTTGCACTATTTTCTCATGTCTCATTTTGTTAAATTGTTACATTAATTTATGAATCTGTTATGTTAATTTATGTGATGTTACTTATGTTTTGATGACTAAGGTCCTCATTACGAGTTTGGTGGTCAGACTGCCAGACCACCATGTTGGCGGTCCCAAAAAGACCACCATGTTGACGGTCTTCCAGATTGCCCTATTACAAGTTACACAGACAGGAACACCGACCACCAAGCAAAAAAGGCAGTGATGTGGAGGCCCGGATATAGGCTGTTTGAACTCCAGCCCTGACATCCCCACAACCAACCACTGACCATATTACAACTTCAAAGTTGCAGTGGATGGCACTCGTGGTGGTCAGCCAATGGTGGTCCGAACCATGGCGGTCCGCGGTCACCAACGTAATACACAACTGCACATTGGATGGATTTGAAAACAACACAGCTGATACACATTGCCACACTGGACACACCTGCAAAGGACACTATAAGACACAGTCCTTCACACACCACAATCCTCTGCTTTTTCACAGAAATAGCCAGAAAAACAGAGAGCTTAAAAATGTTAACTCCATAGAATAGGCACCCCTTCAATTATTTTTACCATCCCATACCACACCCTGCGCACATTTTTGTCCAGTCGCACCCTTTTGCACTTCCCCTCTTTAGTAAGTCACTGTCACCTGTAATATATGTTTCTTTTTTTTTCAACCATGACACGTATCACAAATGCACGTTTTACTGATGAAGAGTTAAGAGTCATGGTGGATGAAATCATAAGAATAGAGCAGCAATTGTTCATAGCCCAAGTCCAGCACACTACTCTCAGTAGGAAAATGGAAATGTGAGATAGGATAGTTGACAGAGTGAATGCAGTAGGCCCCATCCTGCATACAAAGGAGGACATCAGGAAGAGGTGGAAGGACCTCAGGAGCAAGGCCCTTTCCCTGGTCTCCAAGCACCAGCTGCAGGCTAAGAAGATTGGCGATGGCACTCCCACTTTTCCCTTATAACTTCATCCTGGGAGGAGAAGGTCTTGGCCATCCTGCATCCTCAGGGCTTGACAGGAATACCTGTCACAAACATGTTAGGACACGCATGCCCATTGCTCTCCTTTTGCCACCTTCATTGTCACTCCACGCACTAGCCCTGTGTCCACCTGTTGAAAGACCTCTGTCTGACATTTCACAATTGGAGTAGACTCACCTGGGTGGGAACAACATCTGTGTATAGTGTGTATAGTACGGGGACTGGCATGACTACAACTCCCAGCATGCACTGTTCATGTAACTACAAAAAACAGACCTGTGTCCTCTGCTCCAAAGACCCCTGTTTGTCAACTCCCAATTGAAGTGTACTCACCTGGAAGGATAACTTTTGTATAGTGTATGTAGTACAGGGACTGACATGACTACTAAGGCCAGGATGCACTGTTACTGTTACTCAACTCAGCCAGGCCAGTGTCCTCTGGTCCAAATATTCCTTTCTGGCATCTCCCAATTGAAGTAGATTCACCTGGGAGGATGAAATGTGTATAGCATGTGTAGTACAGGAGCTGACATGACTGCAGAAGCCAGGAGGCACTGTTACTGTCACTCCTCTCAGCCAGCCCAGTGTCCACCTGTCCAAAGAGCCCTGTTTGTCCACTCCCAATTGAAGTGTACTCACCTGGGAGGATAACATTTGTATAGTTTGGGGACTGACATGACTGCTAAGGTCAGGAGGCACTATTATTGACACTCCACTCAGCCAGCCCAGTGTTCTCTTCTCCAAAGACCCCCGTCTGGCATCTCCAAATTGAAGTAGACTCACCTGGGAGGATGATACTTGTATATTTGTGTAGTACAGGGATTGGCATGACTAAAACTGCCAGCAGGCACTGTTTCTGTAACTCGAAAGAACTAGAACAGTGGTCAGTTGCTCAAAAACATCTGTTAGTAAACTCTCAATTGAAATGGGCCCACTAGGGGGAAAACATTGGTCAACTGTGTGTACTCGAGCGATTGACATGACTGAAACTCACAGCAGGCCCTGTATTTGTAACTCAAAGACACAAGCACAGTGTTCTCTTCTCCAAAGACCACTGTTAGTTAAATTGCAAAATCAAGTTAACTCACCTGAGGAGTATAACCTTTGTCAAGTAATGGGGAGTAGTTAGAGTGACAGGACTGCAACTCCCAGTAGGCACTGCTCCTCCAACTTCAAACACCAGACCAGTGTTCTCTCCTCAAAATATCCCTGTGTCTTAACTCTCTACTGAATTGTACTCACTTGGGAGGATGATATTTGGATAGTGTGTGTAGTACAGGGAGTTACATGACCGCAACTCACAGTTGGGTTTCTCACTGTCACTCCAACCATCAGTATAGTGACCTCTTCTCCAAAGACTCCTGTTTGGGAAATCACATAAGAAGTGTACTCACCGGGGGATGACATTTCTGAAGTGACATGGCTGCTAAGGCCAGGAGGCTCTGTCTCTCCAATTTCATACACAAGCCAGGTGTGCATTTGTCCAACTATCTTTGTTCGTTAACTCACAACGGAAGTTCACTCTCCTGGGAGGATCACATTTGGCTAGTGTTGGGAACTAGTGGGAGTGACCTGAATGTAAAGCCCAATGGGCCCTGTTTTGCTAACTCCAATCACCAGCCCAATGTCCACGTGCCCCAACGCATTTGTTAATGAACTCACAAAGAAAGTTTACTCACCTGAGAGGATAACATTTGGCTAGTGTTGGGAACTAGGGAGTGACCTGAATGCAACTCCCAGGGGATGTCCAAATCATCAATGACGGATCACTCTCAAATTATGTTTGCTCACCTGGGAGGGACCAAGATACAGGTCATGTTCGACTCAGACATGTGGCTGGCCACCTAGCTCAATCTTGAACTGCTAAGCCAAGATGAAACTATTGAGGACAGGGAGGACAGCTGAACCGAATGTGCAACATAAATGAACAAAAGGCCTTAAGATACATCACCAGAATGGTATTGGCAGCAGACACATTCACTGTGCACTGACAACATGATGACTCTAATCACATATACAGCAAACTCCTGGGTCAGCCTGCAGAACAATCAACTAGGCCTCAAAATGGTACAAACCACATCCTGCCCAGCCACTGCTTTCCCCCCACTGGTGGCAAGGTGTATTTCTCTGCCCATCCTCCCAAGTGCTAATGAACTGGTAAATTCAGCAGCTGCTTGACTCAAATGGAATTGGCGTACTTCACAAATGTCAGGTCAATACAACCAATAGCATGGGTACCGGTCACAATAGGATAACCTGCAAATTAACTATGTACACAGGCTTTGCAAAATGTCACTGTACACCTTTGCAAGTAGATGTTACAATGCAACCAGTAACATTGCATTTTTCACATCAACAGGTCAAGCTGCCACTGGGCACACCTAGCCCACAGAAGAGACTGCCACTACCCCCTTGCATGAAGCTCTCAGTGATAGCGACACTCCTGGACATGGAGGACAGTTCAGACCCATCTAGACAACCTGGTCAGACCCTTACAGTAAGACTCACTGTGGCCACATCAACACCTCCCAGCCCATTGCCTCAACCTCACAGGCAGCCATTGGCCCCACAACCTGTGTCCCTAAGACAGTGGCAACCATCTTGTACCCCCAATCCAGGAGCCCGATTCACAGTACATCTTGGATAATGATGGGCCTGGAACCAACAGTAGGGGGCACCCTATGGCAAGGGCACATGCCCATGGGGGTAGGGTGCATGGGAGGGATGTTGTGGGCCACCGGGGTGAGGCCACTGGGGATGCTCTTGGCCAAGAAACCATCAGCCAAGTCTTAGGGGACCATCAGGAGTCCCAAGGCATGATGGGCCTGGTACTTTCTGAACTCCAGAAGATGAAGCAGCTGCCGAGGGACATCCATAGAGATATGATTCAACAGTGGGAGGCCACCAATACTAACCTGGCCTTCCAAACAGGGGTGTTGAGGGACATTAGCAGTAGCCTGATCAGAGATCATCAGCAACACTCTACCTGTTCCTTTGTCGCAGCAACAGCAGTCCCTTCTTCATCGGTGCCAACCACTGGAAGAGAGGCCCTGAAGAACCCGGCCCAGAAACCCTGCCTCTGTAGCAGCAGCTCCCCCCCCATGCAAGTGGGGACATCCAGCTAAGAATCAAGGAGGTGCAGATGGCCAGACACCAACCACTACCAGCAAGTGACCACTTCCTGAAAGAACTCCTTTGTGTGGCACATATTCCCTCTGTTGATTGTTCTTCAACCACCTTCCATTTCCTATGAGAATAGTACACTGGACTTTGGACTTCCAATGCTGTCGCATCTACTACAATGATTTAATCAAGCATGGCTGAAGCCTTCACTTTTCTGTACCGTCATGTCTCTTATTTTAATTCCATGCACAGATTCACAATAAATACCACGAATCACAAAGTTTGTGTCTACGTGCTTCTGTTTCAGTTGTTGCTATGTAGAGATGTAACATTTGAAGCAAATGATGAAGATACAAGATACTAGTGCAAGGAGGGATGTGTTTCAGGTACAGTGTCCTGCTAAGGATTGATACCAACACGCACAAACACATTGGTTCAAGTGTCTGGTTACACCATTCATTTTATTTAACTCTACAGCACATAGGCTGTCCTTATGTCTAGACTGTCATAGCCAAGAATGGATGACTCATATTGTGTCAAAGTAGATGTATGGCGGTACAGTCTCCCAGATCACAGAATGGAGGGCCTTGTCAGACATTGTCTGTAGAATAGGCAAACAGAGAAGTGAATGGTATCACCAGCTTGATCCTTATCACATACCAAAACCAAATAATCCAACATCACATAAACCAAGATACCGACAGAGGGCAGCATAACTGTCCCTGATCACAGGTCCATCATAATCCGACGTCCATGCATCTGGTTGTATGACACACACAAATGTCGGTGTTGTGGCACAGGTACTGTGGCCTGCAATGATGAAACATATCTACAGCTATGCACAGGTCGTACAATAAGAGTGTTTAGCCTCTGCGAAGGGTGACTGCCTGGCTTGAACTTGATGACAGCATATTTCATGCCCACATAATCACACACATGATGCAATTGGCACAACAAAACATGCACATTGTGCATTTCAGACCTTCCATCCAAACACTGTTCAAGGTGCCTTGGCACAGGTCTCACACACACCTACTCTTTGACCTGCATTACCTGGAACAATCCATGTCAATTTCCTGTGTCAGAACAGCATCAGATACCTGCCAATGTCACAACTCTGAAATGCCCACATGAGAATGTCATGATTCAGGTACCAAACAAAAACAAAGAGTATCGATTTGAAAATATACCTATTACACAAATCACATAGCAAGCATCTGTAAATGTGGTCACATTGAAATGAGGCTGACACAAATAAAGCAGCTTCATCAAGGTGAGGATATGCCAAAGGTTAACTCTTCAAGCACTGTTTGGCTGAAAATTGTAGAGCATTAGCTCCCCAGAGTTTTGCCAAAGCACTCTACTCTATACATTCTGACAACTACAGTTATTCGTACAGTAAGTCATTATTTCACATGACATACCTACGCTCAAGAAAAGTAGTTGTTGATGAGATCTTCCCGCAAGTCAGCTCCTTCCTCTTTACCACTGTCATCCTCACTTGGCATTTCAGGAGGCTCACCCAGTGGCACTGCAGGCTCCCCCTCCTCTGGGATGTATGGGATATTCCTCTGCAGAGCAATGTTGTGGAGCATGCAGCAGGTCACAATGATGTGACACACTTTACTGGGTGAGTGAGGAGGGCTCTACCAATGTGGTCCAGACATCTAAATCTGGCCTTGAGGAGCCCAAAATCCCACTCCACTGCCAGTCTTGTTCTTACATGGGCCTCATTGAAGCAGACTTCCTCTGGCGTAGTTCCTTAACGGCATCAACAACCAGGGACGGTTTGAATATGCAGAGTCTCCTGCTAAGAAATGGGACATATGTGCAACTATGAGTCCCTCTTATCATAATTGTTGCACCAGACATGGCACACACACAAACAGGACAGATGTTACTTACCAGCCAGCCAGGCCCTCTCTGGGTACATTCATGACATCAGCTGGGGAATAGTGCTGTTCTGCATAATGAAGGCATCATGGACTGAATCCGGTAATGGGCACAGACCTGTGAAATGTATTGGTCCGAGAAACATCAACTTGGAAGTTGATGGAATGAAAGTTCTTTCTGTTGCGGTATACTTGTTCATTGGCATGCGGTGGGACCAAGCCAACATGTGTGCCACCAATAGCCCCCATCACATGTGGAATGTGTGCAAAACCATAAAAGTCAACCTTCACATCAGGGAAGGGAAACTGGATGTAGCTATCAATGTGTGTCCACATTGTTCAGAGGACATCCTTCAACACCAGACTGAATATAGGTCGGGACATACCACCAAGTTGGGCCCCTGTATGTTGGAAGGGCCTTGTGGCTAGGAAGTGCAACACTGACATGACTTGTTCAGTGGGTGATCTGCTGGCTAGACAATAGCTGGCATCAGATTTGGCCCCAACTGACAACATAAGTCCACTATTGTTTGCCGATTCAGACGATAAAGGAGGATTATGTGTTTTCTTTCCATGGTCTGAAGGTCTGGCAGTGGACAGTAGACAGATGGTTGTCACATCCTCCCTCTCCCTTGGTACCTGTATATGATGAGAAATGAGTTCTGACATTAGTCATTGTGTCTACAGAAACATACATTATGCATGTCAAGGATAGCATGTGACAAGACAATTAAGAAGGGATGGACAAGACAAACAGTACACATCACAGCTGCTAATGACACAAGGGTCACGTTATCCCCTTGGTTTGCCACACCTGTGTACACATTTCATATCTGGACTTAAATCAAAATTGTGCATCACAAATGCTAGTCAGAATCTGACTGGATGTCCTGGGTGCAAAAATGACCTTTGAAGGAGGTGGACTGTGCCCACTGTTAATTGCAATCTGTGCCCTGCAACATGTTACAATGGGGTTTGAGTAGTAGGACCAACATGACAAGACAGGATATATTTTCTGATGTGTGATGCAGTTTTAAAAGCCCAGTCCCACATTTCAGGCCGCTAAAATGGCAGCTGTGTAACCTAATACACTGGACATTAGGACCCACCCGTGACTGCTGGCGGAAGGCACCATGGCGGTAGGCAGTTGCAACTGCTGTGGAAACAGCCATGGGCCAATGCTGTTGCCAGTGGTGGTCACGGGCCAATGACTATGTCTGCCGGCGGTGACGACTGCCATGTTTTGCAAAATCCCTCACTTGACTCCTGACACTGCTGCCAGCAACACCTCCACTACCAAGCTGCTGCTCATGGAAGGATCACCAAATCAACTCCTCCCTGGGCGCTACTGACCGTAAGTACACACACATACCTGTATCATTAACCTTAAAAACAGATCGTAGTGCCGTCGTCTACATCATATGGGGGGCACGCCCTGGGCATTAAGTACATGTTACATCCTGTATACATTCTGAAAGATACATTAAGACAATACACCCACTTTGGGCAGCCAACCTACACTGCACTTCAACACTACACAAACAATCATAGCCATACATCTCAGCACAAGGACAGTGAAGCCTACACAACATTGTCTGACACATCACCAACAACACACAAACATGACATATACAAACAAAACTCACATACTCACATTCCTCTCTGGCCAGGGACTGTCATCACATACAACACACATATGTATTGATGTCGCACAGAACACAAACAATACTATCATTAAGCAGCCCTGCAATGGACACACATTGCAAAACAATAGGAAGGACAATGGGATGCACAATACACAGAGAGACAAATATATAAAGCTCACAATGCAAACAGCTCCTGCACAATAGGGATGGGGGCATCAGGAGCACTCAGGTATGGATGCTGCCCTGGGACACATTACACTTTGCACATGCCCCTAAAACAACATTTGCAGAGGAACTGGCCCTTTGGGTATCTCGGGATCAAACAATTCTAGAGCCAAGTGACATACCTAGCTGCACAATGTGGAAGTGCAAGTCAAGAAAGCACATGCAACTGCAACAGCATGGGGTGTACATCTAGATGAAGTAGCTGCAATTTAAACTCAGCAAATAGGACACATGCACAGACAAATACTAAGGAAGCTAGCACAATTTGACACCCTCTATGTCTGCACAAACCAAACTCGAGCTCCCACACATGAGAGAAATGTACAATGCATATCAGAGGGACAAGTCTAATACCAGACATGCTGACATTAGACAACTCAAAATGAAATGCCTACCATACACATATCTGTAAATTCAACATCTACCTTTGTCTTGGGTCACACCAGCACTGCCAACAAAGTCAGATTTTGCAAACAACAGCAAATGGCTCAACAAGCAGGCTGAAACACACAGAACCATAGGCAGAGAACGCAAGTTACTCAGGTACAACATAAAAGTAGAAAAGGAATTGCAGGACAAATATGTACTAAAATAACAACTGTTTGGCTTTATTAACAGCCAAATTCAAAATGTCAAAGCCAATTGGCCAGTCCATTAGTCTTTCTTTGCACAGTACTGTGCCAACACAAGACTCCTATTCCCGCCAGAGAACCTCCTCAGGAAGGGACATCAAGTGGGCAGGCAGGCACCTCAGGGATCATCCTTCGGGGTGGTCGGATTTAGGATGGGTGAAGGGGTTGGGGATTTGGAGGTCAAGGGAGTGGCTGTCTTGTGTGTTGGTGTTAATGTCTTGGTTGTGTGTGTGTGTGTGTGTGTGTGTGAGGTATGCTTATGTTTGGGTGGTGTCTGATGCCTGTGTGAATGTAGGTGTTTACGTGTCTTAGGGGGCTGGGAGGTGGAGGTGCTGGGTGATAGAGTGGTGGATATGTGTGTGTGTGTGTGTCTGTCTTTTGTGGTGGTGTCTGCATGTATACTTGGAGTGGTGGATATATGTGTGTCTGTTAAGATGGTGTCTGCAAGCATGGTGGATGTCAGTGTGTCTGTTGGGGTAGTGTCTGCAGGTATGGTGGGTGTGGTGGGTATGTCACTGATTGTTGTGGTGGTGCCTATGGGTACGCTTGATGTGGTGTGTGGGCTCTTGGGGGTGGTGGGGGTCTCTAAGGAGGTGGTGGCTGATGTGTGTGTGAGTGTATGTTGAGTGCTTGTGTGCCAGTGTGTTTTGTGATGTTTCTGTTTATGTGTGCTGCTTTTGTGTATTGAGGTGGGTGCGTGCAAATCTGTCTGTGTGCTTGGGAGAGGTAGAGGAATGAGGATTTGAATTGATAAGAGGGGGGTGGAGGGGGAAAGGAAGGCGGGCTGACTGGTTGCTGTCAGTGAGGAGGACAGAGCCTGAAAAGATCTCTGTAGGCTAGACATGGCACTACGAATGCCTTTCAGGAAAGCCGTGGTCTGCTGAAGTTTGCAGGCCAATCCCTGGGTGGCATTCACAATGGCAGTCACAACCACATAGATACTTCTCAGGAGGTCAAGTAGCCTCCTCACTTAGGGCAGCAGGGGGAACAGGGGCTGGGGCAGAGGTGCCTGCAACCATGGTGACACCCACCCTCTTGGGTCAGTAGGCACGACTAACTTGGTGGAGGGCAACAGAGAGGGTAGCAATAGAACTGGGGGAAGCAGGCAAAGATGGTACAGGAAAAGGTCCTGATGGGTCTGTCATCACTAGGGGGGAAGAATCCAATGGTAATGATGTAGATCCAGTCTCAGCCGTGGCACTCCCCTCACTCTCAGGGACACTGGGTCCCTCTGTGTCGGTGGTGTCTTGACCCGAGGTCCTGCGGCCAGATGCTTTCCCACTTGGCTGTGCCATGTATCCTTCACTTGCCTAGGCTTATGCTGCAAACACAAAAAGAAAAAGAGTCACCACATGTCACTGATCACACTTGAACAACAGCTCTGATTAGCAAATATTACCATGATGTCATGTATGCCCCTTCAACAAACTCCACTTAAGTGGCTCCTTCATGTACCATACCATATGCATGCATGCCATCTGAACTGTCAACAGTTGCCTAAAGGAAAATCAGGTTTTAAGACAACTACAATTGCATGGCTGAAGTAGTGCAATCAACGAAACCATTGATCAACTAGGAAACCACATTACCTTTGATGCTTAGCCTTACGGAGTATTTATAACTTACCTGTTGTCATACAATAGTAGGCCAATGCCAACTCCATTCCCACAGATCCCCCACAAGGTGAGGCAGACATGTATTTGTCACATACACAATACCGTAACAATAAAAAATGATGCTCCTAGAACATGCCATGTTGCTGGCAACAGTACAATAGCCTAGAGAAGGTGACATGGAAATACTCGTGTCACACTGGAAACATATCCACAATGCACACTTCACCACGTGAAATTTGTCCCAGTGGAGTCATGGAGGAAGTACCAATGGTGCTCTGATAGGCCACACATTTGGCATAGAAATGTACACTGTAGACATCATGTGCAAATTGTCAGGGAGATTTGTCGCTAAAAACAACAACACAATGAATCAGCAAGCCCCATGCAAATCACCACTAATGTCTAGCACCCCTTACAATTACATACTCTTATTGCATCAGTGGAAGACAGTAGTCATTTGTATGTTGGAGGGACAAAATGATTTGCAAGTACCTGTAGGATGTCCTCAACATGTTGCCAAATGGAAAGCTACAGCAATGTCTTCATTTTGGTCATGCAAACCCAGATGTGTGTGGATGAATGGTTGTACCCCAACACATGTGATTTCAACATAACTGCAAGACATTCCAAGATGCATGCCAACAGTCAGGTAAAAAACCTTCCCCATTTCACATATACCATGCACTTTGCTACATGATGCCACATCAATGGCCTGAAAATGTACATTGTGGCTAAAAGATCTAGTCATACACATCTTATACCTCATTGCTAGTGCAGTTGTACATGTCAAATGACATGCAATGATGGATGAGGCTATGTGTGAGCCAACAATCAATGGTGACACTCTCATGTCTGTGGCAGCACATGAAATGTGCTCCCATTGCAAATGTCCTATTCCAAACACAGGTTGCATGCACATATATGTGAGGGAATTCAGGAATATCCTATGTACACAGGTAGACCATGCATGAAACACCAGTGTACATATTTTGTCAAAAGAGAAAGAGACACTTGCTAACATGTAGGCACAAGGAATGTTGGCAAAGGTGATGGCACACAAATCATATTCATCGACATTCCCTACTTACCAAGGGAAGGTATTGATCCGTAGCTGCACCCAAAGATAAATGTGTGCTCTGTCACATGTATGATGACCATCTTCACATTATAGACAGTAGTGAGGCATCAGCACCAGTCACAAGCCAAAGACAAGTAGCTTCTGGATGCCAACATACTCCTATAGCCAGATACATGGCTGAGGACAGTGATCTATCACTTTCATTACTTTGGCCTGTAACATTGAGGAGTAGGGGGTCTGTTGCATAGAATTTACAACCGATACAACAACAAACAGTACTTGATTGATCAATGTACACAGCCATATGTTGTCCCTCAAGAGCAAATTATTTGTGTATTGTACACAGTTGTATCATGGGTCCTTGGGCCAATAGGCAAAGCATATCAATATGCACAAAATTACATATCTACACAAACAGTCACTCGTCTACTGTTTCAGACATGGCATATCCCTAATCATCAGGGGGAGATGACAGAACCTAACACATTAATATGCAATGTGACAGGCAGGAGAATGCCCTGTACTCACCCCTTTGTGGCTGCTGTGCTCTGTTAAAATGTCCATCAAGGTCTGGGTACGCCACTGGCAGGATGTGTGACATTAGAGGGCCCATGGTCTGATGTGTGCCCCGCCCACGTTGGGTGGGCAGCCCCAGGTGGACCGCCACGATCTTCCAGGCCCTGTGTCTAAGGTTCTCCCACTTCTTACGACAGTGGGCACTCCACCAGATGTGGACCACCAGTTTCCGCACCTTTCGGGTGATGGCTCTCCATATCCCCTGCTTCTGATGCGCATTAATCTGCACGGCTGAAAGAGACAAATTAGGAGATAACAATCATAAATTGTGGGACAATTTCTGCAATATGGCCAGGCTACTGCGTCTCATTTCATGGCTTCCCAGGAATCAACACACTGCCTGCACTGTGGAACTGTTATCCGTGCACTTAACCTGTACAGGACAAATCTGACTTCTGTGAAGGTAACAACAGAGCTGTGGGAGAAAGGGACCGGTCATTAGTCAAAGCCACACATTGACTCTGATGCAAAATGCACATATGGATTAGTTCATTGATTTACCTCAGTACCAATTCCTAATCTATCAATAGACTGAGGCATTCAGGGCAAGTGTTGCCCCTAGAGCACCATTTTGCCCACATGACAGGATCTACTGGTGTGCAGGGAGTGGGTACAGTGCCACTGTTGCATTGCCACAATGACTCTACCACAGCCTGGACTATGTCCCATACTGTGAGATATATTGTACAGGCCCTGTCTCCGCAGGCTGAGCATACAGAACCTACATGTCACTCCATTACAATCATTTTCATGCATGGTAATACATCATGTGGCCATCAGCAATTTGGCATGTGGTGTGTGTGGCTACCTGAAGATCAGAGAGAGTCAGAATATGCCTTCCAGACTACAGTTTGCCAAGGCCAGATGTGGGGTGAAAGAGCTGTGGGACTATACACATTGCTTACGAGATAATCAAATGACACATACAAAATGCATACAAAGCTCATGCTGTCAAGCACGTAGATGTTGTCTAACATTTACAAACATCTTAAAGAAAAATATGGCAGTGGATGGCAGTAAAGGCTCCTTACCTAGTTATGTACATCCAACACAAGGAGACCCCAAAAACCTCACACAACACAATGTGACAAACTTAACCTATGTTACTGACCACCAATCCATGCACCATTTGCATCCCATTGATGCAACACAGACTGCAACAAAAGGCACACAAGAAGTCTAACTGGCACACAGGGGCATATTGTACCCTGGGAGGAGAGGATGATATTTAACAGTATTAATTGTGCCTATGAGATTCCTACCTGCTCCTCTGTTAAGCCACAGAGCAGTCCATACACAGGTAGGACCTCATCAACTTGCTTATCCAGCTCCTCTGGAGAGAAGGCAGGAGCCCTTTTCAATTGATGGACATGACATGATTGCTCACAGAGGTGGCACACAGCAGCTCAGGTCATGGAGGTGTTGCTGGCAGCAGTGTCAGAGTCAAACGAGTAAATCTGCACAACATGGTGATCACGTCTGCC
Organism: Pleurodeles waltl; assembly: GCF_031143425.1. Classification (NCBI taxonomy): domain Eukaryota; kingdom Metazoa; phylum Chordata; class Amphibia; order Caudata; family Salamandridae; genus Pleurodeles; species Pleurodeles waltl. The sequence continues at coordinate 322,929,947 of NC_090437.1, forward strand.
ACATACGTGGTTGTCACTGCCGACGTACACAGCCATTGGCCAGCGACCGCCACAGGCAACAAGGTTAGCCTATGGCTGTGTAGCAACTGCCTACCACCATGGCGACTTCCGTCAGCAGTTGCGGGCAGTTCCTAATGTCCAGTGGAGTAGGTCAGGCATCTGCCATTTTGGCAGGCTGAAATGCTACTTTCAGCTTTATAAACTGCATCACACCTACAATATAAGTTTAGTTTCAACACAAGTATCTTTATTCTGTCTTATCATTTAGGTCCTTCTACTCAACCACCATTTTGTTGCAGGGCAGAGATGGCATCTAACAGTGATGCACGGGCCACCACCGCAGATGGTCTTTTTGGCAGTCGGAATATACAGTCACATTTTGAGGGGCAATTGTGTAGCACATCTTTGAGTTTCCTCCAAATCCATGTTGTAGACACATGTTTTGAAAACCACTGGGGCAAAATGTGACCCTTGTGTAGTTCCCAGCTGGTATGTGTGCTGGGTGTCATGTCTATCCATTCAGAAATGCTTTTTCACATTATATTGTTGGCATGCATTATGTATGTTGCTGCGGACACAACAGACTCAGGGGGTCATTATGAGGTTGGTGGTCTTTTGGAAAGACCACCCTGGTGGCGGCCGTCAAAGGACTGCCATGTTGGCAGTCATCCGACTGTCCTATTGAGAGTCACACTGTGAAGTCCACCAAAAAAACAGCCAAATTTCAGCAACCACCAGGACACAGGAGGACGGAAAAGAGGCGGTCCCACCACCAGGCTGACAAAAATTCTCCCATTATATTACGATCCACAAATCATGACAGCGGTTCTTCCATGGTGGAAAACCGTTGGTGGTGTGAACCGTGGTGGTCTTAACTCACATCACACTGAACACAACACCACATTGGATAGTTTGAACACCCGACAACTGACACATATCCACACACCCTACATTCCTACACACTGCAGTACAAACCACAACCATACAACACACAATCCTTTGCAAACAAAACGCCACACACAGCCACAAACAAACAAAATTTTCGAGAGATACAAAAAGCAAGAATAGGCACCTATTTACATTACATTAAGCACACATCACACACCTGCACAAAATACACAATATACATTTTCCAACCACACACAATCCACAACAACCGTCACCCACTCACATCACATCGCCTACACCTCACCATTTACCTTTTTTTTGCCGCCTTTTTCTTTGAACACTACCACACTGTCTTTACCACCATTACCATGTCCCCACAAAAACACCCACGTTTCACGGATGATGAGTTGAGGGTCATGGTGGACGAAATTGTCAGGGTAGAGCCACACCTGTTTGGAGCACAGGTCTAGCAAACATCAATTGTCAGGAAATTGGAGTTGTGGTAAAGAATAGTTGAAAGGGTTAATTCTGTAGGCAGCTATCCACACACAAGGGAGGACATCAGGAAGAGGTGGAATGGCCTCATGGGGAAGGTACGTTCATTGGCATCCTGGCACCAGCTGGTGGTAATGAAGACTGGTGGTGGGCCCCCACCTCCTCCCCCTACTTTCACATCTTGGGAGGAGAAGGTCTTGGACATACTGCATCCTGAGGGCCTAACAGGAATACCCGGGGGTGTGGATTCGGGAATCTCACCATAAAATCCATGTCACCCAATTGTCATGTCCTGTATGCTCCCTCACTACCTTGACCCACCCCAATTAACATACCACCCACTACACCTCTGTCCAAATGTTCTAATACCCATCTCTGGCATGACACATGTATACTAAACTCACCTGGCTTCCCAGCCCTTGGAAATGGCACGTGAAGTACAGGCAACTCATAGCACTACTACTCCCAGAATGCAATATCTCACCATTGTGAAAACCTGAACAGTTCACCAAATATGAGACGTCATGCATGTGAAACAAACTACCAGTCTAACCCATCTTGTATGTGCAAGTGTGAAACGCTGAGGCCCTCATTATGACAATGGCGGTAAATCCCACTTACCGCCACGCTGACTACAGCCAACATACTGCTGCCGCCGTGGATATCCATTCAACATATAATGACACACACACACAGATCCATCACAATTCAGACACAGACACAAATCCGCCACACCAAAGGTCAGTGATAAACTGGCGGTATCCAAACTCACACCGTTATGCCAACAGAACAACGCCCATCATATTATGACCCACGAATCACCACGGTGGACATTCCATGGCGGTAAACCATTGGCGGTACATACCGCCACACTCAAAATACACACATTCAAACAAAGCAACACCACATTGGACAACTCAAACTACCCACACCTGACACTCATACCCATACCACACCCATACACCCACACCACTATAAAACACACACCCACATTACCCACAGCCCTTTACAACTACAAATAATTGCCACGAGATAGACCCCATGACCACAGACAAGACCAGAGACATAAACCACCATCACCTATACACCACCCACGCACCTTACAACACACACCCCAACACAGCCCCATACACCCCCTAACCCACACTACTCACACAACACTCATGGCACCACAACAACACCCCCGATTCTCAGAGGAGGAGCTAAGGGTCATAGTGGAGGAAATCATCCGGGTAGAGCCTCAGCTATTTGGAGCACAGGTGCAGCAGATATCCATTGCTAGGAAGATGGAGCTATGACGTAGGATAGTGGACAGGTTCAACGCCGTGTGACAGTACCCCAGAACAAGGGATGACATCAGGAAGAGGTGGAACGACCTACGGGGGAAGGTATGTTCCATTGCAGCAAGACACCAGCTCACAGTACAGAGGACTGGCGGTAGACCCCCACCTCTTCCCCCACAACTAACAACATGGGAGGAGCAAGTCCTGGCAATCATGCATCCTAAAGGCCTAGCCGGAGTAGGAGGAGGACTGAACTCTGGTAAGTCAGCTCTTTATAACTTTAACCCCCCTACTTGCATGCCATCACATACCCTCCACCCTCACCCTCACTCCCATCACTCCGCCCCTTCCCACACACCCCACCATCATATCTGACTCATCCCAATGCCAAGCCCTGCATGCCATACCAATGCATGGACACCACTCACAGACCTGCATGGACACCTATCACCAAAGCATGCACACTACAGAGAATCAGCTATCCCACCACATACCAACTCTCACAAGTTAGAGCAGCCAGGGCAAATAAAACCACAGAGGGCAGGCCACCCATGCACAATATGTCACACACAGAAACAATAACACTGCATTTACATCCACACAGGTATCCCAGCCAATATCAGTTGAGAAGAGGTGCCAGCACTATCCAGTCCCCCCACAGAAGAGGCCCACAGAGATGAGAGCAGCTCTGGTCGCCTGGATCTGAATGACCAACCTGGCCCATCAAGGACCTCCGGACAGTCGGTTACCCAGGCATAGTCCCACACCACCACAGAACCTTCCCCCTCAGGAAACACCACCACAGCACCCACATAGCGTACCCATACCTCTGTCCCCAGGACACGTCAATCAGCAGTGTGTCCACCACTACAGGGACCCCAGGGCACACCTCATACCCAAGACAATCAGGGACCTGGGGTCAGTGGAAATGGGCGCACGCTTCTAGGGACAGAGGCACAGGACAACATTGAAACTTGGAGGACTGCTGTGTGCCAGGGGGAGGACAGGCCCAGGGAACCGACTCTCCAGGAGGCACTCACTGAGATCCTGGAAGCATACCAACATTCCCAGGATACGCCGAGCCAGATCCTGGACAATGTGCTGGAGAACAGGTGGCTGCAGGAGGGACAGTACCAGGGGATCAGGGAGGACTTAAAGGCCATTAACACCACCCTGGTCGCCATTGTAGGAGTGCTGGCAGACATGGCCAACATTATGAGGGAGGCCCCTGCCACTAGCCAGACTACTGAACTGCCCTCCACCTCCGCTGCCACTAGTGTACAGGAGGCCCCGCCACAGAACCAACAGGCCACCAGCATCCCTCCCCCTGCAGAAGGAGAACCACCCAGCAAATGTTCCCTGAGATCCAGGCAGACACCAGACACTTCTGCCAAGACCCCCTCCAGGAAATAAGACTCTCCTGATTGTCACCCTTGTGTCCCACTCTGTCACCCTGTCCACTTTGAACTGCCATTGCTCCCCTTCCTATGCCCCCTTGGACAATGCACCTGTGCTACAAATAGACTGGAACAATACCCTGGACTTTCCTCCATCATTACCCCAGCCCATTGCACTTCCCCCTTTTCTTCTTAGCACTTCAATAAACACACCTTGAAAAAATACAAGTATGGAGTATGTCAAATAATTTAAGTATGTATTCGTTTAACAAGCTTCAAACATTGCAAATCAACTTTACAGTAATGTGCACATAGGATAGATCTGTAGTTGGCTGCAGTGAACACACCAGGAGCGATAGTGGGGCACCAACATCTGCAAAAAGAGTTGCCAAAGGGTACAGTGAGTAGGCATAGAAGCGAATCACAGCCTGCCAGTGACAATGTTAAACAAAAACAATGACAATGAAATGTGAATTTACACTGTCTTACCTGTGTGACATTGAAAGTACTGTCTAATCACTGCAGTTCTGTTGTCCTCATCCTCATCTTCTGCCTCCTCATCTTCACTGTCCACTGGGTCCACTGCTGCCACACGGCCATCTCCAGCCTCCTCCTCCTGCAGAAAAGGCACATGGCGTCTCAAGGCAAGGTTATGCAACATGCAGCATGCCACGATTATCTGGCAGGCCTTCTTGGGTGAGTACCACAGAGATCCACCTGTTAGATGGAGGCACCAAAACTTGGCCTTCAGGAGGCCAAAGGTACATTCAATGATCCTTCTTGTTCGCCCTTGTGCCTCATTGTAACATTCCTCTGTCCTTGTCCAGGATTGCTCACAGGGGTCAATAGCCATGATAGGTTTGGGTAACCAGAGTCACCTGCAAATATTGAGGCACAACATTTGGCCACACACTATCCCTTATGGCCCACACCATACCCATACACCAACATCCACTGGGTGGGAACCAGGGCTCACCTATAGCCACACCCGGTGCCTCTGTAGTTGGCCCATCACATTTGGGATGCTGCTATTCCTCAGGATAAAGGCATCATTCAGAGACCCAGGATACTTCGCATTGATGTGGGAGATGTACTGGTCCGCCAGGCACACCATCTGGACATTCATTGAGTGAAAACTCTTTCGATTTCTGAAGACCTGTTCATTTTGCCTGGGGGGGGGTGGCAAATGCAATATGTGTTCCATCAATGGCCCCAATGATGTTGGGGATATGTCCCATTGAATAGAAGTCAGCCTTCGCTGGGGCCAAATCCTCCACCTGGGGGAAATCAATGTAGCTGCACATGTGTTTAATCAGGGCAGACAACACTCTTGCTAGCACTTTTGAGAATATTGTCTGTGACATTCCTGCTGCCAAGCCCACTGTCACTTGGAAAGAACCAGTTGCCAAGAAATGGAGCACAGATAGCACCTGCACAAGAGGGGGGATCCCAGTGGGGTGACGGATATCAGATATCAGATATCATGTCAGGCTCCAGTTGGGCACACAGCTCTGTGATTGTGGCTCTGTCAAGTCTGTAGGTGAGGATAATATGCCTGGCCTCCATTGTTGCCAAGTCCACCAGGGGTCTGTACACGGGGGGTATGTCTCCATCTCCTATTCATCCGCAACGGTTGTAATCTATGGGGCAAAAGAGTGAGGAGCTGGTCATAAACTGTCACATTGTAGCTACAACAGTACAATGATGTTAATTTGAAATGCATAAATAGCATTTGTCCTATATGTACAATTGTGAACTGTGACGCAGTTATTATTCAGGCCTCCCCACCCCCCAAAATGGCCTCCGCCTGTCCTGTGTGGAGGGACAGGTGGAAGTGAGGTAATTCTGCTGACGTTGTGCGCCATTGTGGGAGGCAGTCGGGATCCGCCGTGCAACGCCTCATTGGATAATATTGGGCCCTATGGGGTACAGTGGTCAATGGTGATGTACGCCGGCGGTGACGGTATGCACCGCTGCGGACATCACCGCCATTTTCTATTTGTTCACTCACTTGCTACCTGAACTTCAACAGGAGAGGACCTACACTGCTGTGACCTGTGTTTGGAACCCACCATGGCCCGTGTGACTGGGGAAAAGGCCCCAGCCCATGCCTCGGCAGAGTTGGAGCGACTAATGGATGGGGTCCTACCCCAGTACAGACTGCTGTATGGGGCTCCAGACCAACAGGTGAGTACACTGTGAGCATGATGCATGGGGCATGAATGCATGGAGTGGTGTGTGTGAAGGCCTCGAGTAGGGGGGGTTGGTGGATGTCCCCTGGGCGGTGTGCAGCTTGTGTGCTGGGCCATGTCTGTGCAAATGGGGATGGGAAGGGGTATGGTGGGCCAGAGTGTAACAGACAGGATGGTCTGACTAATACCTTTCCCTGTGTTAATTTCCGCTGTAGGCCAGTGCCCATGAAAAGAAGGATATATGGCGTGCCATCGGCAAAGACGTGTGGACCCTGGGGGTCTACGGCAGGCAGAGCATCCACTGTCGGAAACGGTGGGAGGACCTGAGATGCTGGGCACGGAAGACGACGGAGGCCCAGCTTGGATTGCCCCCCAACGAGGAAGGGGTGCCTGTCGAACCCTGACCCCCTGTTGGCCTGCATACTGGCGATGGCCTATCCGGAGCTGGATGGGTGCCTGAGGGCATCACAGCAGCCACAAGGGGGTGAGTACAGTGCCCATAATTACAACTCACACCTGGTGGGGTGGTATCCAGGTGGGGGATGTGTATCTGTGGGTGCCCCTAGGCCAGGTCCCATGTTGGGCAGGGTTCTGATGTGATATTCCTCCTACATAGCTTGTAGGCATCAATTACTGGGCAGGGCTGTGTGGGTTCCAGGTATGCTGCAGTTGGCGGTATGTGTCCCACCCCATGCCCTGGTGACTAGCATTGTTACTGATAGTGCATTGCATACTGCGTAGGCCAGTTCCCTGTGTGTGAGGATGCTGTGCATGCCAATGGTGGTGTTGGTGCAGCCATTGACCAAGTGTATCCTTTGTCTCTTCCCCCCTTTTTGTTTTGTCATCCTGTCCTTATGTGCATTAGCATCATCTGGCGGAGGAGCAGAGGCACCGGTGACAGAGGAAGCTGCATCCCACAGTACCCAGGAGGCAGAGTCCACCCATAGTGAGGGCACCAGTGGGACAGAGGGCGAGAGGAGCACCATGGCGGAGACAGGAGGGGACAGTTTGGGCACAGATACCTCCTCCGATGGAAGCTTCCTGGTGGTGGCGGACATCTCAGTGCCCACCCCAGCTACAGATACAGCTGCCACCCCCCATACCAGCACTGCCCTACCAGCAGCCCCTCAGTGAGTTCCTTGTGCCCACTCACCCAGGAGTGTGGGCATCTCCTTCACCCCAGGCACCTTAGGCCCTGCCCCAGTTAGCCCTGCTGCCCTGAGTGAGGAGGCTATTGACCTCCAGTGATCCATCTCTGTTGGGCAGTCAACCATTGTGAATACCATCCAGGGGCTTGAAGCCCAAATGCAACAGACCAATGCATTTCTGGAGGGCATTCACACTGGCTTGGTGGCCCAACAGAGATCGATCCAGGCTCTGGCCTCCTCTTTGATGGCAGCCATTGTCCCTGTTTTCACCCTTCCCCCACCAACTTCCTCTACCCAATCCTATTCCCCTCAACCACAACCTATCCCAAGCACACAGGCAGACCAGCATGCACACGGAACAACACACAAGAGTGGCACAGGCAAACACAAGCACCACACTTCATCCCACAGGCACTCACACAAACACCATCCAGATGCAGACACACCAACATCCTCTGCCTCCAATGTGGCCCCCTACTCCTCCACCTCTCTCCCAGTTGAGTCTACACTAACACCTGCATGCACTACATCCTCATTCACTACCACCATCACCAGCATACCTATCAGAACACACACCTCACTGGCAGACACCACCCCAAATGCTATGCACACGTCCCCTGTGTCCTCTCCCACTGTGTCTGTGCCCCCCTCCCACTGTGACTGTGCCCCCCTCCCAAGGTACACAAATGCAAGCACTCAGACACCCAACAGCCCTCCACCTCACAACAGCATCCAGCCCATGCACATGCACTTGAGCACAGCAGACAGGCAACTCCCAATACCACTCCCTCTTTCTCCACTCCCAAACCTTCTCCCTCTTCCCACCCCAATGTCCCTAAGAAGTTTTTCCTCTCCACCATTGACATCTTCACTACCTCTCCCCCCCCGTCCTTCACATCTGGCCAGGGTGGGTAATACCCAGACAAGCACCTCAGCCACCCAGTCCACAGGCCCAGTAGTGTCCACAGCAACTCGTGGTGGGAAAGAATCAAGGGCAGCAGGCAGCCTCAATGAAAGGGTGCCTGCCCCAAGTGCTGGCCGGGAGGACAAGGAGCCATCCCCAGCTGCTGCCCAGAACGGCAAGGGGCCTGCACCAGCTGCTGCTCTGAAGAGCAAGGAGCCATCCCCAGCTGCTGCCAGGAAGGGCAAGGGGCCTGCACCAGCAGGCAGGAAGGACAAGGGGCCTGATACTGGGATTCAGTCAGAGCCTACCCCCACAACCACCACCACCAGCAGCAGCACCACCACAACCTCCAGTGGGCAGCCGTCTGAGGCTGCAGGGGATGGGCTGGAGCTTCCCCCCACAACCAGCAGCAGCACCACTATCACCAGTGGGCAGCTGTCCGAGGCTCCAGGGGATGGGCTGGAGCCTTTCCCCACAACACCACCAGCAGCAGCACCACTACCACCAGTAGCCGCCATCCGAGGGTGCAGGGGATGGGCTGGAGCCTCCTCCCACAACCATCAGCAGCAGCAGCACCACTACAACCAGTGGGCAGCTGTCTGAGGCTGCAGGGAATGGGCTGGAGCCTCCCCCACCACCAGCAGCAGCATCAGCAGCACCACCACTGAGCAGCCGTCACCACCGGCGGACAGTCTGTAGTCCTGCGTCCATGGGCTGTTGTGCGGCCTGCCCCCTGCAAATCCTGTGGGTATCACACACCTGAGAGACTGTGACCTTGCACTCCCCAAGATCTGTATCACGGGCTCGATGCCCACCTCCAGAACCAGTGGGTATGGCAACCACTCACCCCATCCTCCCCAGGATGAATTTCATAGGGCACGATGCCCCCTCTAGAGCCAGTGGGTATGGCACCCATTCCCCCCATCCTCCGCAAGATGAAGATCACAGGGCACAATGCCCCCTCCAGAGTCAGTGGGTATGGCACCCACTCGCCCCATCCTCCCCAGGATGAAGATCACAGGACACGATGCCCCCTCCAGAGCCAGTGGGCAAGTTACCCACTTGAGAGACTGTGGCCTTGCACTCCGCAGGACAAAGAGCACAGGGCATGTTGCCCCCTCCAGAGCATGTGGGCAAGTCACCTACTTGAGAGACTGTGACCTTGCACTCCCCAGGACAAAGAGCACAGGGCATGTTGCCCCCTCCAGGACCAGTGGTGTTGTTCCATCTCCCGGCTGAGGTTCCCCCCGTTCCTCCTCCCCCTGAGGTGCCTGCCTATTTTCGAACTGATGCCCCAGCAGTGTTCTCTCCATGTTGTTGCAGGTGACAATTGGGGCCTTGGACTTTGCCATGTGGCCTTGTGGCCCACGCACAGTGAGGACTGGGCAGTGTCTCTTGAATTGTACATATGTATATACATTTAAATTGGATGTACGTATTTTTACTGTATTTATATTATTACACTCACTTTCATCCATTCTTGTAGTCCTTGCATTATTCCTGAGGGGTACAGGGTAAATATGTTTTCTTACTGCATCTGATTGTGTGTATGGTGCTGGGGATGGGGGGTGTTGCGTGTGTGTGTCACTCTCTTTTTCCTCCGTCCCTCCCCTGTGTGCTAGGCGGCTATACTCACCATGGTCGTCTTTGCCGTCGCTGGTGTTTGCGGTGGAGCAGGGTGTAGAAGATCATCGGAAAAATCTGCAGCTCAGACTCGATGACGGCGTGGTTTTTCCCTGAGTCTCTAATGGTGAGTCCTTTCTCTTCTGTGCAGTGTTTCTGCCAGGCTTTTGATGTAGTTGGTACTGCCCCAGAAAAGGTTGCGGATTGGATTGTCATAATACAGTGGGCGGAATAATTACTTCTGCCTGGCTGTAGGCAGCTACCGCTGTGGTGCCTGTTGTTTCTGCCCTGGCGGGCGAGTGTGGTAAAGTGGCTGTCTATGGGAGTTCTCACCACCATAGTCATAATTGGGTGGTAATTACCAGCGGCCTGTTGGCGGTATTACCGCCACTTTATAATCGACCGCCAGGGTTGTAATGAGGGCCTTAATGCCAATGACAGCAATGCAATGACCCACTCCCAATATCATCAAAAGCAAAACACAGCTATAGCTGAGTGCCCAATCCTAATGCCCTTAGAATAAAGATTTCAAAGATTGAAATGTACTCACAGGTGGAAATCTAGGCCCCAGAGTGGATGCACATGCAGTACATCCAGGTACAGGCCAATGTCTATTGCTTAATTCCATACTGTGTCCCTACTGTGACACTATTGTGCATTGTACAGCTCTTTTTGTGCCATGTATCATGTCAGACACTTCACTAGGCAACAAAGATGAATATCCATGCCAATAATCAGACAACAAAAGATGGTATCAGCAGTCCAATCACTACCAACAGTGTTTAACAGCTTCAAGCATGTTGTATGGTATTGAAATTACAGAGTCTCATGTTGTAAAAAGTAAGATTGTGCAGCAGCTGTCATTGTCATTTCTGGGAATCATGTTAAGGCACTATCTGTGTTAGACCTGGCATCCTTGGAGTGGTCTCCCCTAACTTTTTGCCTCTGCTTCCCAGGTTGTTGACTGTGTTCTGGACTTTTGCTGTTTTTGTTACTGTGCGCACTTTATCACTGCTGACCAGTGCTAAGGTGCAAGTGCTCCCTATGTGAAATTTTATGTATAATTGGCTTTTCCCTGATTGGCATATTTGTTTTACTAGTAAGTCCCTAGTACAGTGCACTAGAGGTGCCTGTGGCCTGTAAATCAAATGCTACTAGTGGGCCTGCAGCACTGATTGTGCCACCCACATGAGTAGCCCTGTAAACATTGTTCAGACCGGCTATTGCAGTGTCTGTGTGTGCAGTTTCAATACTGCTAATTAGACATGGCAATTGTACCCACTTGCAAGGCCCAAACCTTCCTTTTTTATACATGTAAGGCACACCTAAGGTAGGCCCTAGGTAGCCTGTTGGGCAGGGTGCAGTGTATGTTAAAGGTGGGACATGTACCTGATGTGTTTTACATGTCCTAACAGTGAAATACTGCCAAATCCGGTTTTCACTGTTGCAAGGCCTATCTCTCTCATAGATTAACCTGGGGACTGCCTTTAAATATCCTTAAAGGACAGTTTCCCTTTGAGAGCAGCTAGAAATCTGGAGTTTGGGGTCTCTAAACTCACAATTTAAAAATGCATCAATTAGTGAAGTTGGTTTTTAGATTGTTAGTTTGAAAATGCCACTTTTAGAAAGTAGACACTTTCTTGCTTTAAGAAGTCTGTGACTCTGCCTGTTTGTGGATTCCCTGTCTGGGACAAACTGACAGTTGGGCTGTTTGTGAAGCTCCTCTAGACAGTGACACAAAGGGAGCTGGGATGTAGCCTGCATATCCTGATGAGCCATCTGGGCTAGATAGGAGGGAGGAGTGGCCACTCACACCTGAATGGGATGTGCCTGCCATCACGCAATGCAGTCTCCAACCACCTAGTGTGTGTCTGAGGCCTGCCCTGGACAAGGCAGGATCCTGTAAACAACAGAGACTTTCCTTTGAAGTTTGTCTACTTCAAAGGCAGAAAGGGGTATACGAAGTGGACTCACAACCCCAGAACACTTCTGGAACCAAGAGGAACCTCTGCCAAGGAGAGGTGCTGAAGAGCTGAGGAGAAGTGCTGCCCCTGCCTGTGACTTTGTTTTGTTGGGTTATCCTGCAGTTGCTGCTTCTGCCTGTGAAAGGGGACAAAGATTGGACTTTGTTGTGTTTTCCTACTTGAGAAGAATCTCAATGGGCTTGAACTGACCTTGCCCCCTGTTTTGAGGTCTCAGGGCCATCAAAGACTTCCTCTACCAGCACCAGGACTCTCTGCTGAGACTCCTGCCCTGCCAAGTGGTGCCCTATCCAGTTCCTGGGCCCTTTAAAGGTGAAGCTGGCAGAACAAGGACTGAAATCCAGGCACAGAACACTGTGCAGGGAAATTTTTGACGCACCATCTGCAACACAGCTGATAAACGATATGCCACACGCTTCCGCTAGCTTTTTGGCTAAAATCGATGCTCCCCCTGCATCGTGACTGGGAAATCGACACATCGGGGCTGGAAGCAACACAGCACCCACTTGCGGCTCATGACAATGAGCAAACCCCACGCAGTGCAGTTTTCCAACACCGTGCGACCGGATTTCACACGCATCATCACTGGGCATCGAAGTCGTTATCAACCTGCGCAGATCTGAGGTGCCCCATCCGGAAATCGCCACATCACTCTCTTGCGAGGGAGAAAAATGACGCATTGTCAACCCGACGGGTAAAGAAAACAATGCACTGCCTCACTTGCGAGTAAGGAATCAATGCATCACTGACTTTTCCTACGCACGCTTGCCCGTTCTGCTTTATTTTTTACGCAAACCAGGTACTTTGTGTAAAATCAATTTTTATATTGTTTTTTTATGGAGTAAAACTCTTATTCTTTTGAAAATTCATATCCTGACTTGTGTATGTTGGATTTTTGTCATTTTGGTCTTGTTTGATTTAGATAAATATTACCCATTTTGCCAAACTGGTGGGATGTCCATTTTGTAGTGTTTTCACTGTATTATTGTGTGTGTTGGTACAAATATTTTACACATTGCTTCTGGGTTAAGGTTTTCTGCTCATGCCAAGCTACCAAGGAGGTGAGTAGGGGTTAACCAGGTGTGTTTCTCCTTTGCCCTGACCAGAGTGAGGGTCCTTGCCTGGACGGGGGTATTCTGACTGCCAACCAAAGACCCCGTTTCTAACAGTCTGCATCCCACACAACATCAATAACACCCTAAATGTAACAGCAACTCTGTGTTCCTCTTCTCCCACAGGTAACCTTGCCAATGTTACCATGAACAGGATACCAGAGACTGTCACTACCTATCTGGATGAAGGCCCTAGTAAGGACAACACCCCTGGATGTGGAGACACTGAAGACGAAGCTGGCCTATCAGGGACACTTGGTCAGTCAATAACTGTCAGTCTCACCCTGTCCATATCTTCTCCTCCCGGCCCTGTTGCATCAACATCACAGGCAACCATTCGCCCCCCAAACCTGTGTCCTAAGGACTGTCTCATCCATTGTGTGCCCAGAGCACAGATATCTGATTCTTCTCCTATTACCCCTGACAATGATGGTCCTTCCACCACTGGGAGTGGGCACACTGTGCCAGTGGCACAGGCATGTGGGGGTTTTGTGCGTGGGAGGGGTGCTATGGGCCAGAGGATGGGGGCTCAAAGGGACAATACTGACCAGAAAACCATCTCCCAAGTCTTGGGAGCCTACCAAAATTCCCAAGGCATGATAGGTCAGTTAATCACCATGATAGGGGAAATCCAAAAGTTGCAGAGGGACAACCACCAAGAAGACATGCAGCAGTGGCAGGCACAAAATGCCATCCTGGCTTCCATTGCTGGGGTGCTGAGGGACGTCAACACTATCCTGAGTAGGTCTGCCACACAACATCAGGCCTCTTCCACTAATAATGTCTCTTCAGTCCCTTCAACATCTGCTGCTGCTAGAGGAATTGAGGCCCTGCCAGGGGAAGAACCTGTCTCAGACACCTCACCCTCTCTAGCAGAGGAACCCCCCGCAAACTTGGACGTCCACCCTGACATCCAGAAGCAGATGCCAAGACCAAGCCCACTGCCAGGATGTAAACCTCTCCTGACTGGTTCCCCTTGTATGCCACAAATACACCCTGTTGACTGTTCTGAAACCTATTTCCATTTTCCTATTGTGCAAGGACAGTGGACTTGTGTTTCTTAATGGTGTAGCAGCTACCCTGATGATTTCAGCCACTATGACTGAACTCTTCACTCTTTAATTTGTGTTTATTTAGTTACTAATCTCACATATTGTTTTACTGTCCACAATAAATCACAATTAAACAGAGGTCCTGTGTAAGTCTCCTTTTTCAACCATGTACAACTGTTATGCATGCCAACTCTAGTATCAATATGTCCCTCTGTATTGTACAACCTTTGTTATGGACATCGCACGTAGACTGTATCAGAAGGAGAATCTTTACATTGGGATTGTAACATTGACAGATTCTAAAACAGGTGTTAACTAGATCCACACACATTTATTGCTAGATATGCAAACAGCACATAGATCATAATTGATAGTAACAACAGGATGTTTGCTAGGGTCTCATATACTACTAAACTACAGGATACAGACGTTCAATCAATCAATCAATCAATCATAGTATTTATAAAGCGCGCTATGTACCCGTCAGGGTTTCGAGGCGCTGAGGGGGGGGGGGGAGGGGAGCGCTGCTGGTTTATCGGTCGAAGAGCCAGGTCTTGAGGAGCCTTCTGAATGCGAGGAGGTCCTGGGTCTGGCGAAGGGATGTGGGGAGAGAGTTCCAGGTCTTGGCGGCGAGGAAGGAGAAGGATCTGCCGCCGGATGTCTTGCGCTGGATTCGGGGTACGATGGCGAGGGCGAGGTTGGCGGATCGGAGTTGACGTGTTGGGGTGTAGAAGTGAAGTCTGGTGTTGAGGTAGGAGGGTCCGGTGTTGTGAAGTGCCTTGTGAGCGTGGGTCAGGAGTTTGAAGGTGATCCTCTTGTCTACCGGGAGCCAGTGGAGTTCCTTTAGGTGAGGGGAGATGTGACTTCGGCGGGGTATGTTGAGGATCAGTCGGGCGGAGGCATTTTGGATACGTTGGAGGCGTTTGATGTCTTTGGTTGGGATGCCTGTGTAGAGTGCGTTGCCGTAGTCAAGTCTGCTGCTGACGAGGGCCTGGGTCACCGTCTTTCTGGTTTCTGTTGGAATCCACTTGAAAATTCTGCGGAGCATTCGGAGGGTGTTGAAACAGGAGGAGGAGACGGCGCTGACCTGTTTGGACATGGTGAGGGGGGAGTCCAGGATGAAGCTGAGGTTTCTTGCGTGGCTGGCAGGGGTGGGTGGGGGTCCGAGGACGGAGGGCCACCATGAGTCGTTCAAGGCCGAGGGAGTGCGTCCGAGGATGAGGACTTCCGTCTTGT
The DNA here is from genome assembly GCF_031143425.1 of Pleurodeles waltl. NCBI lineage: Eukaryota > Metazoa > Chordata > Amphibia > Caudata > Salamandridae > Pleurodeles > Pleurodeles waltl. The sequence continues at coordinate 322,945,259 of NC_090437.1, forward strand.
CGGAGTTGAGTTTCAGGCGACTGTTGTTCATCCAATCGGCGATAGATTTTAGTCCCTCGTGGAGGTTTGTTTTGGCGGTGAGCGGGTCTTTGGTCAGGGAGAGGACGAGCTGGGTATCGTCGGCGTAGGAGATGATGCTGAGATGATGTTATCGGGCCAGTTGAGCGAGGGGGGCCATGTAGATGTTGAACAACGTGGGGCTGAGGGAGGATCCTTGGGGGACGCCGCAGATGAGGTTGGTGGCTTTGGAGCGGAAAGGGGAGAGACGGACTCTCTGCGTTCTGTCGGAGAGGAAGGATGAGATCCAGTGGAGGGCTTTATCTTGGATGCCGGCTTCCTGGAGGCGGGTCAGTAGGGTGCGGTGGCAGACGGTGTCAAAAGCGGCTGATAGGTCGAGGAGGATGAGGGCTGAGGTTTCGCCGTTGTCCATTTGATGTCTGATGTCATCTGTGGCGGCGAGGAGGGCGGTCTCAGTGCTGTGGTTTCGTCTGAATCCGGATTGTGAGGGGTCCAGGATGGAATTGTCTTCGAGGAAGTGGGTGAGCTGAGTGTTGACGATCTTCTCGATGACTTTCGCTGGAAAAGGGAGGAGAGAGATCGGACGGAAGTTTTTGAGGTCGTTGGGGTCAGCCTTGGGTTTTTTGAGGAGGGGTTGGATTTCTGCGTGTTTCCAGCTGTCCGGGAAGGTGGCAGAAGTGAAGGAGAGGTTGATGATCTTGCGGAGTTCGGGGGCGATGGTGGCGTTTGCTGAGTTGAAAACATGGTGGGGGCAGGGGTCCGTGGGGGAGCCTGAGTGGATGGTGTTCATGGTTGCTATGGTTTCTGCCTCGTCCACGTGGGTCCAGGCGGTGAGGCGGCAGTCGCGGGGGGAGACGTCGGGGGTGGGGTCTGGCGGTGGACCGGTGATGAAGCTGTCGTGAATGGTGGTGATTTTCTGGTGGAAGAAGGTGGAGAGGTCGTCGCAGAGTTTCTGGCAGGGCGGGATGTCGTTGGAGTTGGCTTTCGGATTGGAGAGTTCCTTCACGATGCCGAATAGTTCTTTGCAGTCGTGGGCGTTGTTGTTGATGCGTTCGGTGAAGTGGGCGCGCTTGGCGGTGCGGATCCGTTGGTGGTGTTCGCGGTTGGCGTTTTTGAGGGCGGCGAGGTTGTCGGGTGTGCGTTCTTGGATCCATTTCTTTTTGAGTTTCTGGCAGTTGCTTTTGGAGGTGGTGAGATCGTCTGTGAACCAGGCTGGTTTTCTCTTTCCTTGGGTGGTGGTGGGTTTCTTGAGAGGGGCAAGGGTGTTGGCGCAGTCGAGGATCCATTGATGGAGGTTGATGGCGGCTGTGCTCGGGTCGATTGCGTCGGGTGGAAGGTTGTTGACGAGGGTGTTGGTCAGTTGTTCTTGGGTGATTTTGCCCCAGCGGCGGTGGGGAGGTAGCTGGATGCGGTGTTGCTCTGTGGTTTTCTTATAGGTGAAATGGACACAGTGATGGTCAGTCCAGTGGAGTTCGGAGGTGTGGCTGAAGGAAATGTGGTTGCTAGAGGTGAAGAGGGGGTCAAGGGTGTGTCCGGCGATGTGGGTAGGTGTGTTGACTAGCTGGCGGAGACCGAGGTTGAGGAGGTTGGAGGTCAGTGACGCGGTGTTGACGTCGTTGGCATTTTCCAGATGGTAGTTCAGATCTCCCAGGAGGATGTAATCCGGGGAAGCGAGGGCGTGGGTGCTTGCAAGGTCGGCGATGGTGTCGTTGAAGGGGGGTCTTGGTCCTGGAGGGCGGTAAATGAGGGTTCCTCTGAGGGTCGTGTTGGGGTCCGTGTGGATCTGGAAGTGGAGGTGTTCGGCTGTCCTGAGGATGTCGTCCGAGTGGGTGTGGATTTTGAGGGTAGCTTTGTGAGCGATGGCTATTCCGCCGCCGATTCCGTTGGTTCGATCTCGTCTGGTGATTTTGTATCCGTCCGGTATGGCGATGGCGATGTCCGGAGACGAGGAGTCGTTCCACCAGGTTTCGGTCAGGAAAGCCACGTCAGGAGCAGTGGTGTCGAGCAAATCCCAGAGCTCGATGGCGTGTTTCCGTGCGGAGCGGGTGTTGATGAGGATGCAGTTCAGGTGGTTGGGTTTGGATGTTTTCGTAGTTGGATTGGTCGTTCTGATGCAGGAGAAGTTGCAGGTACGGCAGGAAAAAGGTCCTTTAGTGTGCTTCGGGGATGCCCGGTAGCATTCAGTGGAGGGGCCGGGGTTGAAGGCGCGGAGTTCGTTGATCGAGTAGCGGATGCGGGGGGCGCAAGGGCCAGGGGGTGTGGCGCTGGGCGCGGTCCAGGCGCGGACGGGCGCAGACGGGCTTGCCTCTGCGGCGCGGACGCGCAGCGCCAGCCATTAAGAAGGGAGGGGGGAGGGAGGAGCAGCTGGGAGGCGGGAGGCGGGAGGGAGCGGCAAATGGGGGCGCGAGGGGGGCGGGGCCGCAGGGAGGCAGCGGCAGGGAACGGGGAGCGCACAAGGGGCAAAAACACTGAAAACGATCAAAAAACAGCAGTTACAATAAGAAAAGCACACAATCAGAAAAAACAAAATGGCACAATATACGATCGGGGAGACAGCAATCAGGGGGGCACAAAGGGGGCAGAAGCGCCGGCGGCGAGGCGCTGAAAAAAGCGAAAAAAAACTAAAAACACTTACGGGACGGCGGAAAGCGGCACACGGGTCAAGTGAAGCTAGTCAGAGCCCACTAGACCCCAGGGATGAGGCGCAGGAGGATGCCTGCGGGTGGAGGAGGGCCTCGAACACGCAAACAGCAGCGTGGTCAGGGGACAGAGGCAGGAGGCAGCAGGTTGGTGCTGCGGTCGTGGGGGGCGAGCTCAGGACCTGAAACAGGTCAGAGGTCGCTCACTCGCGACGCGCAGCGCCAGCCATTAAGAAGGGAGGGGGGAGGGAGGAGCAGCTGGGAGGCGGGAGGGAGCGGCAAATGGGGGCGCGAGGGGGGCGGGGCCGCAGGGAGGCAGCGGCAGGGAACGGGGAGCGCACAAGGGGCAAAAACACTGAAAACGAGCAAAAAACAGCAGTTACAATAAGAAAAGCACACAATCAGAAAAAACAAAATGGCACAATATACGATCGGGGAGACAGCAATCAGGGGGGCACAAAGGGGGCAGAAGCGCCGGCGGCGAGGCGCTGAAAAAAGCGAAAAAAAACGAAAAACACTTACGGGACGGCGGAAAGCGGCACACGGGTCAAGTGAAGCTAGTCAGAGCCCACTAGACCCCAGGGATGAGGCGCAGGAGGATGCCTGCGGGTGGAGGAGGGCCTCGAACAGTTAGGGGCATGTCAGTCTTCCTGCAAACCAGGAGGCATACAGATTATTCCTTTGTGTCACCTGGTAAAGCCTTATCAGATACCCATACCTTAGATTCCTAATAATCATACTCCATGGCAGAGAAAGAGATCAGTACTTATGCCCCCAGACCGGGCATCATTCACTTACATTGGTCAGTTACCAGGAGGCTTGCCACTCACCTATGTCAGTCCACAGAGGCATGCACATTGATCTGCAAAGTAGGAACACACTGACAGCTATGTACAAGGTAGATTATATCAACAGAAACCATTGTTATGGTAGAGGCTATGGTTCTACATTTTCACGTGTCAGACACATATGGACACACAAATTACACCATGTGACCACCTCCAGAAACCTACATGTCATCTTGATGGGAAAACACATTTCCACCCCAGTGTCCTGACAGTCTTGCCATGTTAGTTATACTCCATAGACTACACAGACTCGTGGCAATTAATACCTTGCTTCAGCCATGTCCACTTCTCATGCCTGCCTGTAATTCTCATCTGCTTCTGACACTGTCTGTGACTTGCCAAGCATAAAGAGCCAAACTGGAAAATGGCAAATCTATGACAGACAGAGATACAGCATAGCAGAAAACATGTATCAATTCAGACAAGTCATGTTCACAAGTGTGACTTTGCATGTACATTATCAAATCATGACAATGCTGACCACTCTGTTCTGTGAAAAATGACAAATTACAATTTGCATGCACAATTCACTCATTGGCATTGCAGCTATCTAAAACCTCATAGATGATGATAAAAGAGGAAGTGACATGCTACCCATCAACTCTAGGTTACAAATTGAAATCTCAGCACTAAGGAGACATCACATACCTGGAGTCAGTTGAAGTACTGATTGATCAGTGCTGCCCTGAAGTCTCCAGCTTCATCTTCATGACTCATCACTCAGGTTGTGGAGCATGTAGAAGGCAACAATTACTTGACATACCTTGTTGGGTGAGTAGAGGATGGCTCCTCCTAATCTGTCCAGGCAGCAAAATCTTGCCTTCAGGAGCCCAAAAGTCTGCTCCATGACACACCTTGTCCTTCCGTGGGCCTCACTGTAGTGGACTTCTGGCGTGGTTGGGTACCTCACCGGTGTCAACAACCAAGGACGGTTTGGATAGCCAGTGTCCCCAGGAAGGACAGAGGTAGAACAACACTTACATATATCAGATACATGCACAATTGTGATAGCAGGAGATAAACTTCGCAAACACATATGTCAAATCAGGCCCTCTCTGTGTAGAGTCATATCATCAGCAGTGGGATATTTCTGTTCCGCATGATGAAGGAATCATGGGCTGTTCCTGGATACTTTGCACTGACTTGTGAGATGTACTGGCCTGCCAAACACTCCACCTGAACGTTGATGGAGTGGTAATGTTTCCTATTCTTATATACCTGTTCATTGGCACTGGGGGGAACGAAGGCTACATGGCTGCCATCTATGGCTCCAACCACATATGGAATGTGTCCCACAGCATAAAACTCTGCCTTCACAAAGGCCATATCGGCACGCTGCGGAAACCTGATGTAGCTGTCCAGGTGTTTCAACAATGCACACAGTAGATCTTTCAAACTCAGACTAAACATGGGCTGAGACATCCCTGCAAATAGGGCCACTGTATCATGGAAGGACCCAGTGGCCAGGAAGTGCATCACTGACATGACTTGAATGATGGGAGGTATGCTATAGGGATTGCGAAAGGCAGGTATCAGATTTTGCTCCAGCTGATCACAAAGATCCATGATTGTATGCCTATTTAGGCAATATGTCTGTATGGTATGTCTGTCTTCCATGGTGTGCAGGTCTACTAGTGGGAGGTATACTAGAGGTTGTCTTCCTCTCCTCATGCCAGGGAAACTATGTGGAAACATGAAAATATTGTATGTGACATTAGCAATGCACACATAATGAATAGGTACATTAACAAGTCACACTTATCTGCAGTCAAGGCCAGTTACAACATCTGACATCTACAGTACAGCATATTGCTATGCATCCTATGATACTCCCCTTGGTGCACATTCCCTGAATAATCTAATGTACTATAGATGCATATTTAACTGTGACTGACAGTGTTTGATAGTCCAACCTAGGTTACATGTGAAACACATTGAGTAACACCCAATCTACATTAACAACGCCTATGGGATGTTTAAAATATGTGTACATTTCTTTCACCACAAATCCCTCTGTTACACAGCTTTTACTACGCACATGCACAAATATACTACTAATCCATTAAGGTTGTAACAACTGATATTTAGCACAATATAGGAAATCCTAAATGACTCAGATTCCAAAACATTTCCATACATGAAATGTGCTCAAATTAGCAGGGGCATGACCTACTTTTAACTGGACATTTGGAAGTGACCTAACTCCGCCGGCACATGTCATCATGGCCGTAGGCGGCCATAACGCAGTGGAAATTGCCACTGGAACACATTGCTGCCTTTGGTGGACTTGGGCCAATGGTAATGTCCTTCAGCCGTGCTAGTCCTGTACATAGTGGACGTGACTACCATCTTGTGCAGTATTGGTCACTTGACTCCTGACACTGCTGCCAGCAAGACATCCACTACCTGAGCTGCTGTGTACTGCTTCTGGGAGCTATCATGCCATATGCTGCAGGTGAAAGGGCCCCAGCCTTCACCTCAGAACTGGCCAAGCTCGTGGAGGAGGTCCTACCCCTGTATGAACAGCTAAATGGTGTACCAGAGGAGCAGGTGAGTCCAATGGTACACAATGTGAGATAGATGTGGGTGTATGATGGTGTACCTGAAATGTTGAGTACTGAAGGCTTTGCTCCTGCAGATGCTAAATTGTTCATATGTGTGAACTGAGAGGATGGGAATATTTGCCTGCATGCTGTAACTGAAGTGTTCTGTCCACTTGTGTTGTCTGTCCATGGTGCATTTGGACATAACTTTTTCCTTTGGTCTGTATCATCCATGCAGGTCAGCGCCCATCAAAAAAGAGAATCTGGCGTGCCATCGCCAAGCAAGTGCAGACTCTGGGGGTCCACAGCCAGTGGAGCACCCTCTGTAGGAAGCAGAGGGAGAACCTGAGACACTGGGCCCGGAAGACTGCAGAGGCCCATTTGGGGATGTCCTTCCTATGAGGGAGGGGTGCCCGTCAGACCTTGACCTCCCTAATGGCCCGCATTATGGCAGTGCCTACTCTGAGGTGGATGGGCGTTTGAGGGCAGTTCAGCAGCCACAAGGGTGTAAGTACTGACTACACCCATGTACATGCCTCTGCCAGTTAAGTGTATGATGTGTAAGTATCTTAGCTGTGACAATGTGGTAAGTGCTACAGGCAAAGGGTCTCCTAAGAAGACATAGTACTACAGTTACCAACATTGATACAAAGATATAGACATTGTATTGTGTATAAGGACATATTAATCACCTATGTTGAGCAAATTGAATGACAGCATGAGGTGGTGCACCTGTGACTGTGTCATATGTGTACCTCTACACTGCTATACAAGTGTGTAACCTGCTGTGTCATCCTTCCCACCTACTGATCCACAGTACATATACTCAATTGGTAAGTTGTCCATCTCTTTTGTCTCTGACCATTCCTATTCCACTGGATCTAGCTCAATGGGCAACATGGGGTCTGACAGATGAGTAACTGGGCAGAATATTCCTGTGTTTTGAATTAGATGGAAACTTCATGTGAGGGTGTCATCCCAATCAGGGATTTGACATGGCATACTCAGTACACTCCCTCTGAGGTGTGAAGAGGTGTCCCCATTGTTATGTCCAAACTGTACATTGGAAAATGTGATGTTTCATCAGGTTGGACATCCTACATGATGAAAAGCATGATGGTAATGATACATTAACAGTAGATGGCATATCATGGACATGTGTGTTCAGACAATGTGTACCATGTACATGGTATTTAGAAGGAAAGTGGCTAGCCTCCCTTAGGCCATGTATTTTGTGCCTGCTACATTGTGCAAGACCATACCTATATGGGTGCAACATACACAGGTTTTTTGCCTACATCATGTGCCAATCTGTATTTTGTGTCTTTTTTATGTTGAGGGCTCTATTTTGCCATACTTATCTTTGCTAATTGGAGGCTGTTATGATACATTTTGTAATGGATCAGATAATTTCAGCCTAACTTCATAGTGTAGCAGGTGTTCTAGTTGACATTCACATGTTGGTGGAATTGGAAATGTTGTTGATCAATTTGCTGGACTCTAGGGGCCGTATTTATACTCCGTTTGCGCCGAATTTGCGTCGTTTTTTTCGACGCAAATTCGACGCTAAACTAACGCCAACTAACGCCATATTTATACTATGGCGTTAGAGGCGAATAGCGCCAAAGTTCCCGGAATGTGCGTCATTTTTTAGCGTGAACCCCTTCCTTGCGTTAATGATATGCAAGGGAGGCGTTCCCGTCTAAAAAATGACTCCCAGGCCTTTACGTGGTATTTATACTCCCGGGCAAAAGAGACGCCCGGGAGTGGGCGTGGCTAAAAACGGCACATTTGCGCCGCTTTTTAACGCCTGGGTCAGGCATGGCGTTAAGGGACAAGTGGGCTCAAAATGAGCCCAGAGTGCCCTCCCCTGCCCCCAGGGACCCCCCCTGCCACCCTTGCCCACCCCAGGAGGACACCCAAGGCTGGAGGGACCCACCCCAGGGACATTCAGGTAAGTATTTTTTTTTTTTTTTTAATAATTTTTTTTGGCATAGGGGGGCCTGATTTGTGCCCCCCTACATGCCACTATGCCCAATGACCATGCCCAGGGGACAGAAGTCCCCTGGGCATGGCCATTGGGCAAGGGGGCATGACTCCTATCTTTACAATGATAGGAGTCATGTTGATGGGGGATGGGCGTCGAAAATAAATGGCGCAAGTCGGGTTACGACGATTTTTTCGACGTAACCTGACTTGCCCCATTTTAAGACGCCCATGCGCCATTTTCCCCCTACGCCGGCGCTGCCTGGTGTACGTGGTTTTTCTCGCGCACACCAGGCAGCGCCGGTCTGCTTGCGCCGGCTAACGCCATTCAATAAATACGGCGCCCGCATGGCGCTTCAGAATGGCGTTAGCCGGCGCAAAACTTTTTGACGCTAAACTGCGTTAGCGCAGTTTAGCGTCAAAAAGTATAAATATGGGCCTAGGTGTATATATCAAACATGGTTACACTAGAAGTGGCTTATGTCAGAGTTACTTTAGTCCTAAGAGGTTAGGTTACAAATGCCTGGACAGTTAGTTGTGATGTAGGTTTTATTATGTTGTCATGTAGGGATTTCTACTCAGCATAAATAGTGGAACAGTATGTGGCCTACAAGCACATGAATGGTGTCCATTGTATTAAAGGTGTTGTATGCTCCCTGTGGTTGTCTGTGGGTGTATCCTGTGTGCCAAGTAGACCCCCTAATGCTGGACATAACATTTTTGTCTATGTGTCAATGAGTAAGATAAGTGGGTCCAGAAACTCTATCTAAAAGTTTTGTAAAGACTTTTGATAGATGTTTTACTGACATGGTATGTAATTTTATGAGCCTCACTATTTGGGTATGCCATATGTTGTGACTGCATCTGAGGTATTTGACATTGTGTATGTTATGGACAGAGTCACATGTCAGCTATGTTATTGCAAAACAACATGCTGTGTTGTAGGTGAAGTGAGGTGAGTTTACTTTCATGAAACATGACTACTGGTATGGACTGGGAGAGTGTGGGTTAGGGGTAGGAATGATATTGTGATGTCAGTTAACAGCATTTGCTAAGGATGATTTGTTCATGTACAGTGATGATCTGTATAGGGAGGGACTTTGATGTTGCCAAATCATCTTGTGCATGAATAGTTTGTGTTACAGCTGAATTGATGGGATGGTAATATAGTGATCAGATAGTTGGCTTATGTTGTTGGCAAGACTGTTGTCACATAGGATTGTTGAAAGTATTTAGTTTTGACATGATGTAGGCTCTAAATGGTTCCTACCTGGGGCTTTCTTATGAATGGTATCATGTATGTGTTTGTTAAGAATGTGATGTCCCTCTCTTTCTCTGTTTCTCTGCTTCTCTGCATCAACATTGGCAGGCAAAGGAGACAGGGCACAGCTGAGTGGGGAAGCTGCTGGCCATGGGACCCAGAGTGCTGATACCACCAACACAGAGGGACCCAGTGGCCCGGAGGGCAAGGGAAGTGCCACGGAGGGGGACAGGATCCAGTTCATCATCTTTAGAATCCTCTTCCATTGGACACTCCCTGGTGGTGACGGATCCATCTGGGACCACCCCAGCACCATCTCTGTCCGCCACCCCTTATCTATCACTGCCCTCCCTGTAGCTCCCCACCCAGTTGGCCTGTGCCCACTTACCCAAGAGGGTGGGTGTCTCCTTTGCCGCAGGCACCTCTAGCCCAGCCCCTGTCAGTCCTGCTGCCGTCAGTGAGGAGGCTATTGATCTCCTGAGGTCCATCTCTGTGTGTCAGTCGACCATTGAGAATGCCATCCAGGGACTTGCAACTCAGATACAATAGAGTAACGCATTCCTGGAGGGCACTTACTGTGCACTGGTTGGCCTACAGAGATCCTTTCAGGCTCTGGTCTCCACAATAATGGCAGCAAATCATACTTTGTCTCCCATCCCCATCCACTTTCCTCTTCCTAATCCCAAACCCCTCCCAGACCCAGCCAAAGCACACAGACAGACAAGCATGCATCTACCTCAACATCCAAGGGTAGCACATGCAAACATATGCACTACAAAACATACCACCAGCATGTACACAAGCAACATACACCTGCACACACAGCAACAGTCACAACCCGCCCTGACACCCCCACCAGCCCCCGCACCTCTGACAGCACACCTGCAGACACCACACCAACCTTCACAGATCCAGCCACTACACCTATCCTACCCACACACAGCACCACAGCAGACCGTCAGACATCCACCCAGTCACCACAGACACGCCTACATGCAGCACATACACCATACCTGCACTCACCACCCCAACAGTCACCCATCCACCATGGCATCCCCCAGCACCTCCAACCACTTCCTCCCAAGACACATAAACGACCTCATTCACCCACCCAACAGACACCCACCACCCACAAACATATCTCACCCAAACATGCACCCAAGACATCCACACCAACACCTCAGACAACCACTCCCTCTCCCTCCACACCCAAACCCTTTTGCTATGACCATCCCGTGTGTCTAAAAAAGCTTTCCTTTCGGAGTTTGCCCTTTTCCCTACTCCTCTCCTACTCTGTGATACCCCTAAACAGTCTGTATCCCTGCCCAAGTGTGGCCCTTCCACCTCTAAGACCTCCCCTGCTCCCTTTGCAAGTACCCATGCCCCTCCCCTACCATGAAGTCAACCCCTCCACCAAAAAATCAACCCTCCCCTTAACATAAGACCAAGCCCAAATACCCCCCAAGCCAGATCACACAGTTCCCCCTCCAAGATCTAAAAAAAAGGCCCACTCCCACTCCCCCAGATAACCCCGAGGTGCCTGCCTGCCCCATACATGCCCCTACCTGTGGAGGTTACATGGCAGTCAGGTGTCAAGTTTGTGGCACACATCTGTGCACTGTGTGCATGCAGACTGTTTACATAATGGACTAGTTTATAGCCTTTGTCTTTTGCAACAATTTTGATACTAATAATTACTTAAACCAACATGTAGTTGGTTTCCTTGCTTACATCTTTGTCATGCATTTGTTTCCCAGGTATGGAGTTGTTCCTGGCTAACATTAGTTGTGTCTGTATGTGTGTGTGTGTTCTGCGGGGCTACATGTGTTGTTTAAGCAGTATTTTAGGTTGTGTGCAGTGCCTTTGTCTGAAAGTAGTAGGGTGTGTGTTGTGTGATGGACATTTGTGTGTTCAAGAGTTTTTGTTGTGTTGGTATTGTGTGTTGTTTGTTTAAGATGTGTTTGTTGGTGTGTTGTGTGGATTTGTGTGCTTTGACCGTGTGTGTGTTATGTGCATGAAATGTTAGATACAGTGCTCTTTATGAGTTGATCTGTAACCAGTATGTTTGTGTATTTGCATGTATTTTTTGCCTGTTCGTGTCACGTTGTGATGTATGTGTGATGTGTACCTGGGTAGTGTCCCCTCTGGGTCCCTGCCAAGAGATTGGAGATGGTGTGGTTGTGTTGTTGTTGTGATGTGTTGTGTGGTACTGTGTGAGTGTGGGCCTGTGCAGTGTTTCCGTGCATACCTGTGTGTGTGTGTGTGTGTGTGTGGTGGCTGCGGCGTGTTTGTTGTGTGTATTTTAGTGTGTGTGTGACAATATGTAAGTGTGTGTGTTAGTGTGCTGTTACATGTGAGTGTCACCCTTGCACACCCTTTCCGAATGTATGTTGTGTGAGTGTGTAAAATATAATAGTATACAACAGTAACAAGTAAGAGTGTGTACTTACGGTTGCTGTCGTAGTCACAGATTCTGAATATTCCGAAGTCTTTGGGTGAGCAGGAGCAGTGGGAAGACGTCTAGTTCAGGTTCCATTGTGGTTCCAGATGAGAATGGCTTCCTGAAGGTGAGTATCTCCTTTTATGCGGTTGGTTTCCTCCTGGGTTTCCATGGTGGTGTGACTGCGGCAGAAACCTTGTAATCTGTCTGGCGGAAACATGGTCTTCGCCGGCGTGGAGGTGGCCACCGTAGTCCTTGGCAGCCAGGACGCTGTGATGGTGCTGGCGGTGTTTTGGTTGTATTCTGTTCAGAATACCACCATGGTGATAATTCAGCAGTCTTCTCTGCCAGCCTGTTGGCGGTACAACCGCCTCTATGGTGGTCCTGAGACCGCCAAACTCGCAATAAACGCTCAGTCTGGTGTTGAAGGATTTCCTCCCAGCAATGAAACACATTGACAGCTATATCAGGTTCCCCCGACATGAGGATTTAGCCAATGTGAAGGCTGCCTTTTATGGATTTGCCTGCCTCCCACATATGGTGGGGGCCATTGATGGCACACATGTTGCCTTGGTGCCACCGCAGGCCACTGGGCAAGTCTACTGCAACAGAAAGAACTTCTATTCCATCAACGTGCAAGTTGTCTGTTTGGGGGATCCCTACATATCACGTATGTGGTCTGTGCCCACCATCCAGGTTCAGCCCATGATTCATTTATAATGCGGAACAGCACCATACTCCAACTGATGTCACAACTACACCCATAGTGGGCCTGGCTGGTTGATAAGTCACGCATGTCCAGATTTTGTGTATTTAATGACAGGTGCTACAATCATGAAGTGAGGGAGTAAATGTTGCACTTATATCCCATTCCTTGACAGGAGACTCAGCATAACCAAACCATCCTTGGTTGTGACACTGCTGAGGAATCCAAGTATGCCAGGGAAAATCCACTTCAATGATGCCCATGGAAGAACATGACAGGCAGTGGAGCTGACATTTAGGCTCTGGAAGACTAGATTCCACTGCCTTGAACAGACTGGTGGAGCCCTCCTCTACTCACCAAGGAAAGTGTGTCAGATAAATGTGGCATGTTCCACAACATCATCCTGCGTAGGAATATCCCGTACATACCAGAGGGGGGGAGCCTGCAGTGCCACTAGATGAGACTCCTGAAGTGCCAAGTGAGGATGACAGTGATGAAAAGGAAGCAGATGGCTTATAGGACGATCTTAACAGTTACTTTTCATGAGTGTAAAAATGTCATGTGATATAATGATTGTGACTGTACAATGAACTGTAGTTGTGTCAGCCAGACGAAATCCTCAGGACCAACATCTAGCAAGAAATGTCCACCACTTGACATCTCACACTGCTGCTAGCCTTTATAGCACAGCCAGTGGAAGTGATCAAGTGAGGGAAGGGAGGACGTGAAGGGGGCAGCAGGGAGGGAGATCTAAAGAAGAATAAACAATACTAGTTCCTCAAATCTCTCTCTCTAAAACTTAGGCACAGATTTAAGAGGAGCTAGCACCTCCTTATGCCACATTAGCATGATTTTTATATGCTAATGTGGCCCAATGAGTCCAAAATCACAAGACCAGATTCACAAAGTGGTGCAACTAACCCCTTGCGCCACATTATGCCATTGCCAGGCATTATGTATGCAAGGGGGCGTTCCCCCGTTAGGGGGGTAAAAGAAATGGCGTAAAGAAATCTAAAAGATTTGGGGCATTTGTAACACCTGCACAGAGCAGGCGTTAAAAGGAGGCACATCATTATTTATGATGGGCCTCAATGTGCTTTGCAAGGTTAGTGTCAACATGTTTGACGCTAATCCTGCAAAGCGCCAAACTAGCTCTAAAACTTTGATGCTAGTTCCTCAACTACCACCATGGTATCTTAAATATGGTGCACACATGGTGGCATTAGAGGGGCACTAAGGGGTGCAAGAAAAGTGGAACTGCATTGGATGTAGAACATAACCTGGAAAGAGAGAAATGAGGGTAGTAGGGGTGAGAGGCGCCGCACCTGTAGGCAGTAAACCAACAATTTTAACCAAGTAAACAGGTACAATGCAAAGTCTGGTGCAAAATGGCACAGTGCCTTACTACCCAGTAGGCACCAAGCGGGTACTAGGAGTACCCTACGACAAAGTAGGACTAGATGGCCACAGCACACAGAATGTAATGTCCAATAGTATAGCAAGAATGGATATTCCTGGTCTCGTGTCGGAGGATGGAAGAAGTATGAAATTGAAGAGAGTCTTGAGTCTTTTTTGTGCCGATGGTATCTTTATTTGTAGGTGTTAGAGATCACTGTGTCATCATGAAGATACAGCCAACACGTATCGGCTGTATCTTCATGATGACACAGTGATCTCTAACACCTACAAATAAAGATACCATCGGCACAAAAAAGACTCAAGACTCTCTTCAATTTCATACTTCTTCCAACCTCCGACACGAGACCAGGAATATCCATTCTTGCTATACTATTGGACATTACATTCTGTGTGCTGTGGCCATCTAGTCCTGCAATGGATGTAGCACCACTTTTCTTAAATCTGCCCCTTACTTTCCTATTTATCTGTTATATTATGAGATTTTACTCTTTCCCTTACCTGTAAAAGGAAATAATATTATTCTTTTGTGCCTTTATGTCTTTCTTTGAACTTGATTTCTGCATATAAATAAAATATCCTATTGAGCAAATCTGCAGAACTCACAGAGGAGCTTTCTTAGTATCACGTTCCCCTGTTAAGCAACATAACACATAATAACTGTATCGACAATGATCAATGAGTTTTCCCAAAAAACACAAGACAAAGAGTTTCGGCAACACGCCGACCAAGTTCAATCTTTCAACGTGAAATAAGAGTCTTGTGCAAGAAATAGTATAGTTTGGTAAACCAAAGTTTACAGACAGCACAAAAATCAAGGATAATCATGTGGAGCCTACCCACGTATCTCACGATCACACGTATAACCAAAATAATTCTGCACTCGAACAACGTGATGAGATCAATGCAACATTAACCTGCGGAGCCCACCAGCGTCTTTTGCTGAAATACAAAATTGAGAGAGTTATTACATACAGGAATAATGCGATGTGTCAACCCACTACCTAGGTTACCACAGAATCTTAATCGCAGGAGTGCTCTATCAAACACCCTCTAAAATGCTGAAAAAGAAGCGTCTCAAAAGGAAAGCTGTGCATGTGCACCCTTACTGCACCAAAGTTTCAGCAACTGGGAAACTTGCTCGGCAAAACGAGAACCAAACTTCTTCCCAAGATGAATGGGTGAATAACAAGCACAGAGCACGTGGGCAGCACCGGTTTTATACCGGAGTTGAAAGCTTCTCATCTCATGCTGTCAAAGACTATAGGCATCATGGAACATGTAGTTCCCTTCAATTTAGTTCCACAAATAAAACATTTCACAGGAAGGAGGCATTGTTCAATTGTTTTGTACAATACCTGTGAATGATTTACAAATCGAAGAAATGCTCCTGCAGCCAAAAGCATGCCTGACTCTACATTTTAGAAAATATAGTTAAAGGTGAACGACTAGTGCTGGCAGTGTTTATATGGTTACAAGTCTTTGAAATAGTGGCTCTTGGAGACCTAGGCTGCAATGGCCTTGTAGTTTTGACAAGTTGTAAGATTGTGTGGAGTTGAGTGTTTTAGAAACAGGATAGGAAGCTGATACTATGCAATATTCAGCCAAAGGCTGCTTGATAAGATAGCTTTTGATACATCCTCACCTAAAAGATTTTGCTTTGTTTGTGTCAATTTCCTTGCATTGTACTTTATTTTCCATTTGCTTGCTCTGTGACTTGTCATATGTATGGTTTTAAGCCTATACTCCTTGTTTTGTTCTTTGTACAGGTACCTTTACCATGGCATCTTTATGTGGGCATTTCAGAGTTGTGACATTGGCAGGTATCTGATGCTGTTCTGACATACAATGTGGACATGAACTGTTCCAGGTAATGTAGGTCGCAGCATTTGGATGCATGAGACCTGTGGCCAGACAGTTGACATGGTGCTTGGGTGGAGGTACAGAAGTGGCCATTGCACTTGTTTTGTGCCTTGTGATGAGCCTGATGCTTCCACAGCAACCACAGCACAGAGACAGCCCTCCTGGCAGCCACAGATGACATTCGATTACTCCTAGACCACAGCCACACCGCAGCACTCATACTCCTCAACCTCTCAGCAGCCTTTGACACGGTCTCCCTCAGCACTCTACGGACCAGACTCCATGACATAGGAATCTGCAGAAGAGCCCTGGAATGGATCGACTTCTTCCTCTCCGGGAGGACTCAGAGGGTCAGACTCCCTCTCTACACATCCAGACCCACAGGAGTCAACTGAGGAGTCCCTCAAGGATCCTCACAGAGTCCCACACTGTTCAACGTATACATGGCCCCTCTTGCAGCCATCGTCAGAAGCCACAGAATCAACATCTTGTCAAGTGCCGATGACACACAACTCATCATTTCCCTCACCGAAGATCTGGACATGGCCAAAAGGAACTTCCACTCAGGAACAGAAGCCATTGTCACCTGGATTAGAGAAAGCTGTTTCAGCAGGACTGAACTCATCATTTTCAAAAATGCCACCTCAGCTTGGGATGATTCCTGGTGGCCCACATCCCTCAGCGCTCCTCCTGCACCGACTGAGCATGCCCGCAACCTAGGCATCATCCTCGACTCCTCCCTCTCCATGGCCCGCCAGGTAAACTCATTAGCCTCCTCCTGCTGGTACGCACTCAGTAAACTTAGGAAAATCTTCTGATGGATCCCAGCAGACTGCCGCAGGACAGTCACCCACGCCTTAGTCACAAACAAGCTAGACTCCTGCAACACCCTCTATGCCGGCACCTCGACTAGAAATATAAAAAAACTACAACTCATCCAGAACACTACCGCCAGACCCATCCTGGACCTCCCACACCAAGAACATATCTCCCAACACCTGAGGACCCTCCAGTGCTGGGTCGAAAAAAAACGAATCACCTTCAAGCTACTCACCCACACGTACAAGGCCATACAAAACTCAGGACCAGTCTACCTGAACCACTGCGTCTCCTTCCACACCCCCACCAGATCCCTCCCCTCTCCCAGCAGGCCCTGGCCACTATGCATTCATAAAACCACTGACGGAGGACGATCCTTCACCTACATCGCAGCAAAGAGCTGAAACAACCTCCCCTTGCGCCACAGACAAAGCCCATCGCTCACCATCTTCAGGAAGAACCTCAAGATGTGGCTCTTCGGATGAGGCTCCCTCCCCTCCCCCAGCACCTTGAGACCCTCACGGGTGAGTAGCTACACTTTACAAAAAACGATTGATTGATTGAACACAAGTTTCCCAGCTACATGATGGCAACTCAGAACCTGGATTGTTTGGTATCAAAATACTCAGAATGATAAATCCAAACTGGTGCCAGTATTGGATTTATCCCTAAATGTAACCAGGGGTCAGCTTAGAGGTTCCCCCTGCAAAAGCTAACTATCTTGGCATTGTTGCTGACTGGTTCTACCCAGCTTGCCATCTCCAGAAAGTCAATATGCAAACCTTGGGGGAGAGCCCTGTCTCTCTGGTTTGTGAAACAATGCTCTTCCTGGGTGGAGGAGCTAACATCCCCTCCCGCAGGAATGTGCACTGCCCTGGCTAAGAAATTGTTTCAAAGATAGGCTACATCAACATGTGAGAGACCTGGGTCTACTTTACCCTCAAGAATTGGGGAGGAAGGCAGACCACTGGGTCAAGACAAGGGTGACCAAAATTACCACTGGTGGGGGAGACCGAAAGAAAGAGGCCAAAAATAACCCCCCCCTCCCAAGAGAAAGACGGGAGCTAGGTTAAAAACAACAAAGAGTCTTCTCAAGGCCCCCAAAAACCTGCAAAGGAGGGTGGGCCCAAAGACTTCTGGTGGGCCCAAACACTTCTCACAGCCCAGGGGTGGGTGCAAAGGGAGACATTTTGACCCCAGCAAGGCTTGAAGCCAAGATTGCAAAACCAAATGGCAACAAACTGGAGACTCTGGCTGTAAAAACAAGAAGCATGCCTCTAGTCAACCTGCTGTAAATGCAGTTGCCAATATCCAGATGGGGTCAGAGGTGTGGCATGACCATGTCAGTGTCACTGAGGGTGGGGTAGAATTATCATGTGCTGCCTAGCCATGCATCGTGGGACACAGGAGCTAGTATCACCATGATACCTCAGCACCTCAAATGAGTTCCTGGTAGGGAAGTCGAATCCTGTCACTAATGCTGACAATGAAACAAAGTTCCATCCCAGGGCTATGGTAACCTTTTAATGGGGGAGTAGTAGGGCAAAAAGAAGTGGTTGTGTCCTCATCCATTCCTATAGATTTCCTGCTTGAAAATGACCTGAGCATTCCCTCTGGGCTGAAGTAGAACTGAAGACCCATGCAGCAATGTAAGGGATCCCTGAGTGGGCATGTGTCAAGACAAGGGCACAGAGCAAACTTCAGAAAGAAAAAGGAGAGCTGGATCCTGAAATAGTGGACCAGCCTTCCAAGATAAAAGGAAGGAAGACTGGGGGACCAGCTTCAAAACAGTTCCCAAGACAGGACCCCTCTTCCCAGGAAGAGGAGTCACCCACCTTAGAGGGAACTGAGCCTGTAGAGCTTGGGCCTTACCACCCAGAGCTTCTGGGCCCAAGGGGACCCTTCAAGGAAGCTCTGTGCCTGGGGCAGATAACCTGTCCCACTTTTGAAGGCCTGAGGCAGCAAGCTGCACAGGAGGAACTAGGAAATGTCAGTAGTACCCCAGGGTCTATTGGGAGGAGGAGCCCCTGTGAGGCTAGAGACCTGAAGCCTGGTGCCACCAGGAGGGTGGTAGTGCCCCAGATGTTCAGATAATTTCTCCTCACTCTGGCCCATGACATTCCCCTAGCAGGGCATCTGGGCCAAAACAAGACATGGAGTAGGCTAGTTAACCATTTGTATTGGATAGGAATGTCCCAAAAAGTGAGGGACTTTTGTCAGTCCTGCCCCCTCTCCCCCCACCAGACCAGTGGCAACACAGGTGGGCACTTAAAGACCCCCATAATGCCACTTCCAGTGGTTGGGGTACCCTGTGAAAGGTTAAGGGTCGATATTGCTGGCCCCCTTGACCTTCAAACATCATCAGAACACAGATTTATATTAGTGATAGTGGATCATGCACTAGATATCCTGAGGCTATACCTTTTAGGACCATTCCTGCCCCTGCAGTTACAAAAGCCTTCCTGGGTACCTTTACCAGGGTAGGGTTCCCTAGGAGGTAGCATCAGACAGAGGGTCAAGCCTCATGTCTGCATACTTAAAACACATCTGGCAGGAATGTGGCGTGACCTATAAGCTCACTACCCCATACCATCCACAAACCAATGGGTTGGTTGAAAGGTTTAACCAGACCCTATAAGGCATGATTAGAGGACTCCCTGAAAATGAAAAACTCAGAAGGGGTTGGGATGTCGTACTTCCTTGCCTGCAGGGAAGTGCCACAGAAGGGAGTAGGTTTTTCTCCATTTGAACTTTTGTTTGGCCACCCTCTTAGGAGACCACTAAGTCGTGTTAGGGAAGGCTAAGAGAAATTTCTCAAAGAGCCCAAATAGGATATTGTGGACTATGTGCTTGGCCTACGTTCAAGAATGGCTGAGTACACGGAGAAAGCCAGCAAAACTCTTCAGGCCAGCCAAGAGCTTCAAAAGCTCTTGTATGGCTAGAAAGCTGCTATGGTGGACTTCCGACCAGGGCAGAACATTTGGGTATTGGAGCCTGCTGCCCCAAGGGCCCACCAAGAAAAATGGTCTGGACCCTTTCCTATACTTGAGAGAAAAGGAGAGGTCCCTTACTTAGTTGACCTGGGCAGTTGCAAGAACCCAAAAAGAACAATCCATGTCAACCACCTCAAACCCTTTTATCATAGAGCTGATGTGACCATGCTCATGGTGACAGATGAGGGACAGGAAGATGAGAGTGAGCCTCTCCTTAATCTCCTCTCCAGCAACCCATAAGATGGTTCTCTGAATGGGGTAGTCTTATCAGACAACCTCACAGGACAACAACAAACTGATTGCAGGCAAGTCCTCAACCAGTATGCTGAACTGTTCTCTCTGAACACTGGAAAGACAAACTGGTGTACCCATGATGTGGACACTGGTCACATCTTGTCTGTTAAAAACAAGATTTATAGACAGTCAGACGATTTCAGAGAGAGCATAGAGGCAGAAGTAAAAAGATGCTGGCTTTGGGTGTCATTGAAACCTCTGAGAGTCTCTGGGCTAGCCCAGTAGTTTTAGTCCCCAAACCTCACTCCAAAGGAGAGGAAAAGGAAATTAGGTTCTGTGTGGACAACAAGGGCCTCAACTCTGTGACAAAAACAGATGCACACCCAATTCCTAGAGCTGATGAGCTCATGGACAGATTAGGGGCAGCCAAATATCTGATTACCTTTGATTTAACCTCTAGTTACTGGCAGATTGGTCTGACCCCAGGAGCAAAAGAGAGGTCAGCATTTTCTATTCCTAGTAGGCATTATCAGTTCACAGTTATGCCCTTTAGATTAACAAATGCATCTGCTGCCTTCCAGAGCTTGGTGAACCAAGTCCTTGCTGGATTAGAAACGTTTAGTTCAGCTTACTTAGATGACATAGCTGTGCACACTTCCACCAGGCAGGATCACCTGATCTGCCTAGGGAAGGTCCTTGAGGCTCTGCAAAAGACAGACCTCACTATCAAGGCCAGTAAATGTCAGATAGGGCAGGGGAAAGTTGTTTACTTGGGTCACCTGGTTAGTGGAGGCCAAGTGCAACCCCTCCAACCCAAGATTCAGACAGCTCACACAACCCAGAAACAAGCCAGGGCATTACTTGGCTTGACTGGGTACTATAGGAGGTTTGGGAAGGATTATGGCACTATAGTTACCCCTCTCACAGAACTAACCTCCAAGAAAATGCCCAAAACGGTTAACTGGTCACTGAGTTGTCAAAAGACCTTTGACACTCTGAAGGAAGCTGTGTGCTCTGCTTCAGTTCTACAAGTACCAGAAAAATTATGATGGACATGACCAGCCAGTTGCTTTTATAAGCAAGACATTTCTCCCTAGAGAACAAAAATGGAGTGCCATAAAGAGGCAAGCCTTTGCTGTGGTTTGGGCCCTGAAGAAGCTGAAGCCATAACTATTTAGCTCTCACTCACTTCATAGTTCAGACTGACTACAAGCCTCTCAGATTTCTACAACAAATGAAAGGTAATACCCCCAAACTGCGTTGGTGGTCCATTTCCCTACAGGGGATTGACTTTCAAGTGGAACACAGACCTGGGACTGCCCATTCCAGTGCAGATTGCCTCTCCAGGTTCTTCCACGTAGATGATGGACTCACTAGGGAAAGTGTACGCCGATCCTCTTTCATCTGGGGGGTTAGTAGGCCTCTTTTTGACATGCCTGATGTTGATGTGTCCTAGAAATTATAGTGCCCAGGGCCCATGCTAACCAGGTGCCCTGGGCCTGAGCTCTTTCGCTAAAACTGTTGTGATGCATTGGCACAATTGGATACACCCTTAACTGCCAGTATAAAGTCCCTAGTAAGTGGGCATCTGTGTCCAGGGCATGGTATACTAGGGGTAGGCCCCTGAGGGCAGCAGCACTGATTGTGCCACCCTCTAGGGCCATGTATCCAGAGGCACTCATCACTGCCATTGCAGGCTGAGTGCCATGGTGCAAACTTAAAACACAAACTCGTCATGGAAGACTGGCATTGACTATGGGTAAGACACCCCTCTGGCATGCCTTACATACTTAAGGCAGGGTGCTCCATATTATATGTGAGGGCATAGCTGCATTAGCAATATGCCCCCACTGTGTCCGTGCCAAACCTGGGACAAAGTGAGTGAACTGAGAAGCCATTTTAATACATGTGCCGAACACTGGTCAACATGAGTTTCCCAGCTACATGATGTCCACTCTGATCCCTGGGTTGTTTGGTATCAAACAACTCAGAATGATAAATCCAAACTGGTGCTAGTATTGGATTTACCCCTAAATATACCCAGGGGTCACCTTAATGGTGCCCCCTGTAACAGCTAACTATCCTGGCATGGTTGCTGACTATTTCTACCCAGCATGTCACCTCCAGACAGCCATATGCAAACCTTGGGGGAGAACCCTGTCTTTCCAGTTTGTAAAACAATGCCCTTCTTGGGTGGAGGAGCCAACACCCCTCCCTCAGGAATGTGCACTACCCTGGCGGTGAGCTTCAAAGGGCTACCACCCTTGAAACTTGACCCCCAGGCCTGCTACTAGCAGCAGATGGCCTCCCCCTTTGCAAACTCCCACTTTTGGATGTATCAATGGTGGGAAACCACACAAAGGATACAAGGAGTGGCCCCACCTGGCATGCACCACCCCTAAGGTGTTGCCTGCAAGGTGGACCCTCCATTTCATTTTCCTCCATCTTAGATGGAAGGAAAATAGCCAAATAGGTCTAGAGAAGTGACCCTTCCAACAGGAAGTGGTCACTACAGTGGGTGTAGCCACCCATGGTAAGTGTTCCATTGGAAACTACCAGGCTCTCCACTAAAACACCCACTAAATGGAATATTTAGTGGGCATCTCTGGACCAAGAAATTAGATTTGAAAGGACAAAAAAGACCAGCCCAAAGAAGAACCAAAGCCTTAGAACTGTGGACCTGCTGTATAAGAAAAAGACGCCAAACCCTAGCTGCTGCACCCAAGACCCGACAATCGCTGCTGTGGAGGAGCTGTACACTGGACTAACCGCAGGAAACCCAGAGGACTTCCAGGCTTCACCAATCACTCAAGATCTCCCTCCAGAATGGAGGTAACACTCTGCAACTAACAAAGAACCAACAACCCAGTGACAGTTACTTCACTGACTGGCTGATATCTCCTGAACTGGAAGTCACAGCTGCACCCAACAAAACACAGAAAACCGAGGAAGCCCCATTCAAGGGAATTCAGGAACACCCAGGACCTCCCACTGGAGCGCCCCCATTGTCCTGTAGGCAACCTTCAAAGTGACTTAACTTTAGCTCCAAAGGGCTCTGTTGCACACAGCTCCTGGATCACCAACTTAGCTCTGCACCCAGCCTCCCAGCACCCAGCAACGAGGAACCATCTGTGCCCCAAGAGTCCCTCAACCCTTGCAACCTCGACACCACAAGGGAACCCCAAGGCACCACCTTTGACTCTGCTAAAACCACCCTTTTTCCAAATGTCAAGCGGTCCCTTTCAATGGCCCTGCTCCAGCTCCAAGTGTCTTTTCACTGCTGCTCTCGCCGGAACCGGGAACTGCCAGAACTTCTCCTGCTGGCACAGCATGCCCACTGATGACCTCGACCAACCTGCAAAAGCGGAACCTAGTAACACAACTATGCAATTTTATATGCATTTTTAAAAGTGACATCATATACAGAATTTGGCTTAGGAACTCCCCAAATGTTTATTGGCCTTCCAAACACCACTTCATATGGACTAAGGCCGATTCGAGAGTGTGGCACTGACCTAATAGACAATAATGCCAATGGTAATGCATCCGGCCAAGTTAAGGATGTGGAAGCCTGTATCTTCGCTAACTTCAGCTTCAAAGTGGCATTATACCTTTCCACCAACCCTGCTGATTGTGGCTGGAAAACCGCATGGAACTTCTGTTTGATCCCTAATCCTTTCAGGACATACTTAATAACTTCCCCAACAAAATGAGGTCCGTTATGATTCCGTAAAAGTCTGCAAACACCAAACCTAGGGAAAAATTATTTCAAAAGCACCTTTGCTGTGGTAATGGCAGTATTATCCTTTGTGGGGTACGCCTCTATCCATTTACTGAAGGCACATACCACCACCAAGACATACTTTAAATTGCTGCAGCGTTCAAGCTGAATATAATCCATTTGAAGAACTTCAAAAGGTGCAGTTGGTGTAGCAAACCCTCCCGCAGGAGTACGTGTCCCTATTCCAGGATTGTATTGTAAACAGATCAAACAAGACTGTACTACTCTCTTAGCTGTACTGGAAATTTCTGGATGCTCCCAAACTTGCATAAGCAACTTCGTTATTGTTGAAGCTCCAACATGTGCCAGCCCATGTGCCATCTGAACCATAGGTTGTACAAAAGCTATAGGCAATTTCCATTTATCCATCTGCTTATTCCGCCAACAGCCCTCATCATCCAATTCTCCTTCTTCAGACCATTGCTCACGTTCTTTCACAGAAGCAGATTTCTGTATATCTAATACGTCTTGTCTAGCATTATGCCAACGTTCAGCTTGTGACTTCACTACATACATAGAAGTAGTACTTTGCTGCATCGCAGTCTCACGTGCTACGCGGTCCGCAAGAGCATTACCTTGCCCTATCTTATCGGTCACTTTCTTATGTGCACTACATTTCACAATAGCTAGTTTCTTTGGATATGTCAATGCAGTCAAGAGGTTATGCACTAATTCTCCGTGCATTATCTGCATCCCGTGGGATGTGAGAAAGCCTCTCTCCTTCCAAAGCAAACCAAAATCATGAGCCACTCCAAAAGCATAGCGGCTGTCTGTATAAATGTTCACACATAAGTCAGTACTAAGCTCACATGCTTGTGTCAAAGCTATTAGTTCAGCTGCTTGAGCTGACTTCTGTGGTATACGAGCTGTCTCCACTACCGTGTGTATTGTGGTGATTGCATATGCAGCTGAGGTCGTACCGTCTGGCAACTTCAAACAAGACCCATCAACCCACAATTCCCCGTCTACATCTGGAAGGGGTGTATCTTGTAAATCAATACGACCCTTTGTCTGTTCTTTGGTAAAGAATATACAATCATGTGTTTCTTGTGACTGAGGCTGAGTCACCGGATATGGCAACAAAGTGGCTGGATTTAGTGTTGCACATCTCTTCAGTGTAATGTGAGGAGCCAGCAATGTCAATTCATATCCTGTCATGCGAGCGCTAGTTAAATGTTGTGTCTTTGTTCGATTTAAAAGAGCATCAACCGCATGGGATACTAACACCAACAGCTTATGTGACAAAACTATCCCTTCACTCTGACGTATTGACACAGCTGTTGCGGCAACTGAACGAAAACACCCAGGCAACGCTCAAGCGACAGGGTCAAGTACTGCTGAAAAAATATGCACAGAGACGCTGCTTATCGCCATGTGTCTGTACTAAAACTGACAATGCACATCCATCTTTCTCATGTACGTAAAGTGCAAAAGGCTTCATGTAATCTGGAGTACCTAACACTGGTGCTGAACAAAGGGCTTGTTGTAGCTGCCGGAAAGCAGTCTCACATTCATCTGTCCATGGGAGGGGCATTGGAGTATCTTTAGTCAAAAGTGCTAGCAAAGGTTTGACAATGTGTGAAAACCCTAATATCCATTGCCTACAAAAATAAGTAAGACCAAGGAATGCAAGAACATCTTTCTGAGTAGAGGGTACTGGTGTGTCTAAAATTGCTTGAATACGATCTGATGTAAGTGCACAGCCCTCCTTGGACAAAAGGTGACCTAAATAGGTTACCTTTGGTCTACAATATTGCAATTTCTTTCGTGACACTTTATGATGGTGTGAAGCAAGAAAAGAAAGTAAGGACAAAGTGCACTTTTCACATTGCTCAGGGGTATCAGCTGCCAACAAAATATCATCGACATATTGTATGAGAGCCACACCTTCAGGTAAAACAAAAGAATCAAGTTGTCGTTTTAACGCTTGACTATAAATACTTGGACTCTCAGTATAGCCTTGAGGAACTCTGCAAAATCTAAATGATCGTTTATTCAAAGTAAAACCAAACAAATATCGGCTGTCAGGATGAATAGGGATCGAAATGAAAGCATTCTTCAAGTCTATCACAGAGAACGTAGTTGCTGTCGGGGGAACCAAAGTAAGAAGTGTTGTGATGTCAGATATCACAGGATATTGTGGTATCACAATCTTTTTGACTTCTCGTAAATCAATAATGAATCGGTAAATCCTAGTATCAGTATCCTTTTTCAGAATAGGAAGAATCAGACTGTGACAAACATTATACAGAACTTCCTCAACAACTCCAACTGCAATAAGATCGTGCACAATTCGTGTGAGTGCTTCTTCGCCCTCCTGTGAAATTTTGTATTGAGGCAAACGTGGCAATACAGCTCCCTCCTTGACACTAATATGTACCGGTGGAATAATCATTTGTCCCACATCAGTATCTGAAGTAGCCCACAAAGTACTAGGGAGTGAAGCTAATGCAATATCCTCTTTAACAAGACAAACTCTTTCCATCACTGGATGATTATCATTCAAAATTACACGCACCCCTTCAGGAGAGCATCGTATTGTAGCCCTGAAATACTTGAGCATATCAAGACCCACAATATTGTCTGGTGTATTTGGAGAAAGCAAAAATGGACATGGAGCAGTACATTTATCAACATGGAATGCAAGTGGTTGTGACAATGGGCTAGGGGAAGGTGTTCCATCGAAACCCATCGATGTAATGGTTAAGCCAGACAGGGGAGCCCTTGGAATCAATTGTTTAGACAAGGCACTACGAGTAGCTCCTGTATCAACCAGAAACTGATCAATAGAACCCAAAACATGTGCTGTAACATAGGGACCCCTCTGATCTACTGGAACTTCAACTGATTCCTTACCCAATCCTAGGCAATCCTATGCATAAGCAGAATCGTGGAAATCAGGCTGCACATAGTTAGACATCTGGTATTGGTTGCGTCTATCAAAAGTGTTAAACCCATCCTGCCCTCGTACATTAGCATCAACCCTAGCATGATCATTCGTGCTTCTTCTAGGCCCTGAATATCCTGAGCGATTTCTCATTTGTCCCCGACCACGTGAACACTGCTGAATACGTAGTGCTGGAAAATCGGCAGCCCAATGCCCAAATTTCTTACAATACGCACACTGATCAACAGACAAATTCGAACGAGTGTAAGAAGAACCATAAGATCCACGTCCACCTCTATCACTACCTCTAAAAGGTGGACCATAAGCTTGAGCCAACATAACCTTTGTCTTTAATTCTTTAATCTTTTTATCCTCGCTACCTTTTGCTTCTAATTCCTGATGTTCATAATACTGAGCCATAGTCAAAAGAGAAACCGGAGTAGAGGTAGTCCATGAACTTTCACTAGCTTTTAGACGACTAGCTATTCCTGGTAACAGATTTGCGACATATTTATCGACAAACAAATGTCTGCCCGTATCATCTGACAATAACTGGCCACTAAAATCATGAAATGCTTCTTCAAAGCGTGTAAAGAAATCAGAGACCGATTCATCTGCCTTTTGCTTACAAGACGCTAAAACAGTCCAATCTATCTTTTTAGGGGGAATAATAGTTTTTAACTTAACTAATATGGCTGCGGGAAGATCTAGAATCAACTGATATGGCTTTTTCGCAGGTTCCCTATCCCCATCCATCTGTTCTAATTCTTTCCATGACACCCCAAAAACTACAGGGTCATCAATTTTACGAACAGTTCTCCACATATCTGGCGGTAATATCAATCCGAAAAATAAATCAATGTCAGCCAAAGTCATAGTACAAGAACTAATTGCTCCCTCAACTTCCTGATAAAAGGCGATTGGATTTTTCCGCGGGTCAGGTAATGCTGTTTTAAGTGCCAATACATCTGCCCTATTCCAAGGAGTATACACCCAATTATAAATAAAATAACCCTTAGCATCAACAGAAGTTTTATCATCACTTGTACCCAATCCTTTAGGAGGAAAATACAAAGGCGCGGCCTCCCACATTGGTTTTGCATGAACTATCATAGTCTTATCTGCTCCGAAGATGGAAGCTTGCACCCCACCGGTCTGAGATGTCCGTGCAACTACGTCCACAGCCCTTTTCTCCTCTTGCAAACGGACTGCCACAACACATAATTTCACCAAACACCTGATTGCATCAGCTACCTGGGAGAAAACAAAAAGACCATCACGCATTTGCTTATGATCAGCTGCTACATCATCGGGCTCTAACTCATCAGAATATTTCCGATATAGTTCAATAACTTCTGTGCAAAATGCCTCAGTAAAATATAGCTGCTCCTTTTCGGTCCACCCTTTCATATTGTCTAAAAGTTCAGAAGCAGAGACAACGCTACGAATTGTTTTACGAGCAATAGATCTAAGCTCAGACGCACGGTCAGCAGGCAACATAGAGCGACAGTCTCGTATCTTCTGTTGCTCCGAACCAGAGGTCTTAGCTAACTCATGAGGGGCAGAAGGAACGACATACGGAGGTGGAGGGCGATCTAGTAACAAAAAATCATTGTGTGGTTTATTAAGGATAGGATAGAGAGGTTGCCTAACGGTGTATTGGCCAGTTACCTGTAATTTACGTTCTTTCTCTTCTAGCTCCTTTAAGTCATTTATTTCTTTCTTTCTCATTTCCAATGCTTTCACATATACATTCTTCCGCTGCTCTTTCTCAAGCAAGGCTTGCTCACGCTTCACTCGTCCACGCACTTCTTTCTCCCACATTCGTACACAGTCAAACATATCTTGCCTAGACTTTCGCTTACACATACATTGTTCCACATACTCAATCTTTCGCAAATCAAATGACCGATGCATAGGCCAACGTAACTCAGGATCCGCACAAGTGTATTTATTCCATAATGTGCTGTACATAATAGAAGAAAGACCATGTTTAACATACATATCTCTATTGGGCGTCCCCTCTGGGGGTGCCGCTTGCGATTCTTCCAGTCTCAAATTGGTACCATTACAAAAGCAACACATCCTACGAAGTGCGCTAAAAACAGGCATGCCAGAAATAGTGCAGAATATGCAATATTATAATCAAAGTAGCACTGAAGGTTCCGTTCCAATCAAAATTAAATTGGAGAAAATTCTCCTCATTACCTGCCTATATAAATTGCAATTTAAATATCAATTCAAAGGACACAAATTGACTAGTCACCCAAAACACGAGAGCCACAGTAAGTAGTGCTAAACTTCATTACCAAATAAAGGCATCAAAACCCACAGCAAGTGCCGTAAAACGGCTCTTACCAATCACAGGGTGTCCAGGTTCCAACTGCCAAGTTCTAAAATCGACCAAATGGTCACTGCATGACGAATGAACAAAAAGGATCTCAGTCGAGGACCGGCGCCACCTGGATGGTCAAATCAGAAAGAAGGGAAAAACGCCAAGACTCGGGTCTCCTCAGGCATTGATCGTCCGCAGCGAGATCCCAATCCTTCGTCGCGACCAATCCGTTGGGCGTCCGAGTCACCTATGAGTCCCTGTTCGGGTGCCAATTTGTTGAAGTAAGCCTCAGCAAGGCCTACTAGTGCAAGGGGTTCACCCTTCTCTGCACAAAGACCTCAGACCATATAGGAAGAAGTTGGCACAGAAACTGAAATAAAAGACAAAGTTTATTAAACCTCATGAGGTGGTACTACAGTTCAAACAGCACCCTTCAGTAATGTTTGAAGTAGCACACTGAACTGAGAGAGCATGGTCCTTTTATACTCATGCAGGGGCTAAAAGGAGGGGGTACAGTTATAGAAGAAAGACTTCTATACATATAAGGTCATGTGGAAATGCACATTCGACAGGTAGGAGGGGCTAACAGTTTTCAAGGACTAACAGCTGCAGACCTTACTGGGCATGTGCGAATGTGGGAGATGCTAAATATAACTTGTCACTAGGCAGATTTTCAAGAGTAGTTAACAGAAAGGTAGGACAGAGCACATGGTGAGCACATGGAAGGATGTGGCAGAGAAAATGGCTGCCATGAATACAAAATGGATTCCGCGAAATGTTCACAATAGTTGCTAAATACAAGATGTCTTCTGCTAATGCTTAATCTAATTGCTGCTAAACTACAACAGATGGAACAGGGTTGAAGGTACCGAGGTAGACATTTATTCTTTATTCCATCTTCTGATTGGACAAGAGGGCATGTGATTGACAAGCCCTAAAGCTCCATTATCTGACATGCTGCACCACATGATACTAGTGCAGTATGCCAGATATTTATCGTGTATGTGTGAGGCCAAGCTGTAAAAGCCCCTGCCTGACACATGCAATACATCTAGTTGAGCCCTCTTCTTCTGACAAGGTAATGTTACAGCTTTTATATGCAGGCAAACGATCCATGATATTGCTTGTTTTCATATAAAAGCTGTAATTTGTCACACACGTAGTGGTAGAGGGAGGCAGTGGGTCGACCCCTGGAATCCCCTAGGGGCAGCTGTTGCTGCATGCCTCCAGTGCAGGTAGACAATTCTTGTTTCTATTTTTATCTTCACAATGGAACACTTCATTATAGGCTTACTTTGTACTTGATTATGCATATGTTTACTCACCTTCCATCATGGCAGCTCTCTATGGGTGTTCAAGGTTAACACGCATCTGTTCTTTAATGTAAATATGTGGAGTTAACCTTATGTATATTAGACTGTGATAGGGTTGACGAATTAGACTAAGGAGATAACCATGTCTTTATCTCTGATTTGTTTTGAAAACATTACATTGATTCAGTGGCCTAATTTCTATAAAATCCCAGGTTTTTGACCATTGAATAGGCAAGGTCTTTGACCGGGAGATATCACCAGATGTCATGTTGATTTTCTGAATCCTGATCCATACTCAGCTCTCAATCAGAGATGATGCTTAATGGTTTTTGGTAAGATTTTGGACCTTAATTTTAAAAACGTATAACTGGTTTTGTGCATTGGATTTTTACCTTTTGGCGTCATTTTATTTGTTAAACTTTTTGTGAACTTGTTTGGGATTTTTTTCTTGTGGTGTGTTTTGACCTTATTAATGCTTGAGTACTGCATACATATTTTATACATTTCCTGTCTAATTTAAGCCTGTCTGCTCTATGTCACAGCTGCCAGAGGTTGAGCTCAGGTTAATTTAGTGACTTTGGTGGTTCACTCTGACAAGTACTGTGGTTATTATTTGAGGTGGATACTTACTCCCTTCAAGTAATATCTTATTTCCTCACATCTACCATGAAAGAAAAGTTCCTGAAACAGAGTAATGAACTGGCTGCTCTTTTGTCTCCCTTCACCATTGGAGAAGTCACCTAGTCACTTCGTGACTATTCCTCCTATCTAGTTTGATCAATTACATTTTTACCCCTGAAAACGAGCATGTAAGTATCATACACAATGGTTTTATGGTTGTATGTTAGAATAGTATATATATATATATATATATATAGTATATATATATATATATATATGTGTGTGTACACATACATGTGAAGTTAATTTTAGTAAACTTAGATTTAGCTATATATGCTTACCTTTATGATATTCTGGTAGTCGAAATGTTGGCAACAACATTGTTGAATTTTGTTTAAAATTTGATATTTTGGTAGAACACAGTGTTTTATTTCTACACTAAAAACAATGCTAAATATAGCACATGCCACTCAATGCCGTAAGATGTGAGGCAATCCTCGGAGAATTGGGAAGGCAAAATTTTCTCCCACACGTTCCAGACATGCCACTGCCAAAGAGCCAAACGTATCAAATAAGGTTTGCCACTAACTTTGATGTGAGTGCTTCATCTTTTCATTTGGCATATTAGGTCATTCATTCACAAATAGTTTCTCTGTCAAATTTCTGCCAAGGAGGTGAGCCAAATCATCCAATGTTGGCAAATGATCACCAATCGTTTTGTAATCTGGCACACTTACGAGATTTGTTATCACTACCGGGTGCCAACTGCTGTGCGCTTTGTTGTATTTATTCCAAGGACATCAACCAAATGTGAAATAGAAGGCTTGGTTCTAGCTCTGCGACACTTGCCCAAATGTTCCTAGAAATTGGCATATTGTAGGCTTTTCCCAAAATCAATTCCATTGCCAACTGACATGAGGATTAGGAATTTCTGCCAAATTTACGAGGTACAGTTGAAACCGCTTTAGACACGGATGTAAACTTGTCTCTGAGTAGGTGAGGTTTATAAACCTCTCGGACTTTAATTTATAAACATTAGTAATGCCACCTTATATTGATGTATAACATCACACACGTCTTTTGAACTCAGATGTGAAATTATGTGATTCCTTATTCATGATAGGTGTTCTCAAAGAATTTAACATTTATATTTTGATAATAATGGGCCAAATAAGTATTGTGACAAAACAAGCATTGACTTAACCAATTTGTCTCAGCCATGAAACCTGTTGCATATCTGTGACAGCTATCTTGGTAAGGGTTTGTGAACCACTACAATGTACATTAAAAATGGCTGCCAAACATCCAGGGCAGCCATTTGTAAATGCATTTTGTTATACATTAACAAATGCTATTGAAAGGCAGCAAATGGGGATATTGACACATCTGCATTTTGTTTTACTTTATTAAATCCTGTTCAAAGATGGCTGCTGCAGATGAACTCATATCCATTTTCGAATAGGATTCATTAAAATAAAACAAAACACATTCATAGCTGCCTTCCTTGTATGTGTGCAGTCAGCTTGTAATGGTAAAAAATATTTTAAGATGGCCACCCGCCAACAGGTTGGCCTGTGCAAAAAAGTTTAAAAAAGTAAACAAGAGGGCTGCAGGGGCAAGAGAATGCTGGGTGGGGAAACAGGGAAATGGGGCTAACTGGAAGCAGGGAGAGAGAAAGGGAGAGCACATACCACTCCTACACACTGCAAATCAAGAAGATCTCTGGTCAACAATGGAAGACTGCATCATGCACAGAAAGCATTGTAAGTTCAAATTGAATCGGAACAAACACAAGAATAGGGAAAAATGCTATTAAATTAGGAATAGGGAAGTGAGAAAGACAACAAAAATATCCAATTATGAGTCAGGGGCTGAAAAACACACACTACAATGATATGTAATGTAATTTAAACACAGCTAAGTTTGCCTATAGCCAAGACCTAGAAGAACTAGTTATAGAGACAATTAAGGTTTTGCACAGCCATAGTTTTCAGGTCTTTTGGTTAATAGCCAACATAGAACCAATACAGCACAATCAGACCACTCAACGTTATATACTATTGTAATTTTGACTATATGGTGAAACGTCAACATACTCTGCATATACGTAGGATCCTCATAAAAGTCAGTCTCTCATGGAGCTGCCAGGGACGGCTCCTCCATGAGAGGAGAAAGGTGTGGACCTGCAAGTTAAAATGCCCCCAAAAGCCCCAGAGATGAATAATAAAATAGTAATAAAGTTAATTTATTGCCATTTTATTTTTCATCCACCCATCCCAAACTGAGTGTCAGGATGGGGTGGGGTCTGCTGAGTGGCAGCAGCAGGGAGGAAGGTGGGCTGCCTGGGCACTTCAGTTCAAAGTGAGCACGTCCCTTTGGCCAGCAGTCTTGCGACAACTGGGTTAGAGCAAGCACAGGCCTCCAGTGCCCTTGCGAGCTCCAAGACAGGCCACTCCCTCCAATCCTTTTTCATCTCTGATGCTGGTAAACAGCATGAGAGATGCACAAGTGTTAGAAATGGGGTCTTTGGTTGACAGTCAGGTTACCCCTGTGCAAGCAAGGACCCTCACTCTACTCGAGGGAAAGTCACACACAATACAAATTATCCTGTGCCCACCCTTTGGTAGCTTGGCATTGAGCAGTCAGGCTTAACTTAGAAGACAATGTGTAAAGTATTTGTGCAATAAATCATGCAATAACACGGTAGAACACTACAAAAAGACACCACACGTTTAGAAAAAGATAAGATTTTTATCTGATAAAAAGCAGGTCAAAATGATCAACATTTGATCAATATATGTCGAAATATCACTGTAAAAATGATAAATAGAGTCTTTAGTTCTTAAAAAGCAACAAGTGTCCCTTGCAAGCACAAAGTACCTGGTTTGCGTCTAAATCTACACTAGACCGCAGAGGAGGAGCTGCGTGGAAAAAGCGGAGGTGTGTGTCAGTTCTCCGGGCACATGCAGACGATGCGTCAATGCTTTTCCATGCAGGAAGGGCTTTGCGTCAATTTCTGGCCCGCAGAATTGGATCCTCTTCGGGTTGCAGGATAGTTGGATGCCCCAGGGATGATGTGGAGAAATCCTGGGTGTTCAGGATGAAGTCACAGGAGCTGCGTTGATCTGGTGGGCGATGCAGGGAAATTTCTGTTGCACGGCAGGTGCTGCGACGATTCCTCTTGCAGGAAATCAGGCTGCGTCATTCTGGCTCGGTGATGCGTCGATCCAGTAGCCCATGCGTTGAAGTTCTGGTCGCAATTCTGGCACTGAGTCGATCTCCAATCAGGAGCCAGGCTGTGTTGTTCCGGTTCGGTGCTGCAGTGATTTTCTCACTCCAGGGCAGGCTGTGCGTCGATTCCAAAAGGCTGTGTGTCGATTTTCACCGCACAAGAAGTTCTTTGTAGAGATTAAGGCCCTCATTACAACCCTGGCGGTCGGTGTTAAAGCGGAGGTAATACCGCCAACAGGCCGGTGGAAAAAAAAATGGGATTACGACCATGGCGGAAACCGCCAACATAGCGGTACAAACAAACAGCGCAGAGGACACCGCCAACAGACAGACGGAAGACAATGTACAGCCAACCCTATCACAACACGGCTATCCAGCACCTTTTCCAGGGCGGAACCAACACAAATAAAAACAGGGCGGAAACAGTACACAGAAGGGAAAACACTCACCTCTCCACACCCCACGAGGAACCAGGACGCCATGGAGCCCGAATTGCAGATCCTGCCGGCGATGGTCTTCCTGCTCCTCTATCAGGAGCTCCAACGGCGGCGGCGACGACCACGGTGAGTACTGTACCTACAACATAGGGGCGGGGGGAGGGAAAAGAGAGTTACACACACACGCAACACCCCCACCCTCACACACAGCACCATACACACAAATACATGCTGCAACATTACATATACAACCCCCCACCCCCCCTGGAAGAACACAAGGACAAAAGGAAATGATTGTAACAAGTGTAATCAATAAAAATCCATTAGTCAAAAGTCAAAATCCAGTATATACAAATATGTACACCAACTACACAAGTCCGGATAGTGCACCAATCATTGTCCGTGGGCCACTGTGCCCAAAATGCATGGGCGAGGCCTACATTAGATACCTGACTCCAAACAGAAAGAACACTGGAGGGGCATCACATAGAAAATACACAGGCACCTCAGGGGGAGGGGAAGGGGGGCACCTCAGCCTGATGAACGCACAACGCCACTGCTCCACGAGGGGGTTCCATGCCCATTGATGTATCCTGGGGAGTGCAAAGCCACAGTCTCTCAAGTCTTTTCAGTGGGTGGTTTGCCCACTGCTTTATCCTGGGGAGTGCAAAGCCACAGTCTCTCAAGTCCTTTCAGTGGGTGGTTTGCCCACTCCTTTATCCTGGGGAGTGCAAAGCCACAGTGTCTAAAGTGGATAACAGTCTCCACTGGTTCTGGAGGGGGCTTTGTGCCCAGAGTGCTTCATCCTGCCAAGGACTGAGGTCGTGGATGCCGTTCTCCACTGGTTCTGGAGGGGGCTTTGTGCCCAGAGTGCTTCATCCTGTCAAGGACTGAGGTAGTGGATGCCTTTCTCCACTGGTTCTGGAGGGGGCTTTGTGCCCAGAGTGCTTCATGCTCCCAAGGACTGAGGTCGTGGATGCCTTTCTCCACTGGTTCTGGAGGGGGCTTTGTGCCGAGTGCTTCATCCTCCCAAGGACTGAGGTAGTGGATGTCATTTTCCACTGGTTCTGGAGGGGGCCTGGTGCCCAGAGAGCTCCACGTGCAGTGTGGCCAGTACAATTCCCTCACCTGGGTGTGTGTGCCACGAGATTGCCGAGGTACAGGTAGCATGATATGCCAAGGAGGCAGCGACATACCCCACACTGCTGCGGCTTCGCATTCAATATGCAGGTGACAACTGTAATGAAAGTGATGCTTCATGGAAGCTGGCCAGGGTCCTGGAACTCACCACCAGCCTCGGACGACTGACCACTGGGGATGGTAACCATGTCTGCGGTGGTGCCACTGGCTGATGATGTCGCGGGGCTGCTCGCGGTGCTGGCAGTCGCGGCGGTGCTTGCAGAAGTGGCATTCACGGCGTTGCTGGTTGCGGGCTCTGTGGCGGCAGTGCTGGCTGCGGGCTCTGTGGCGGTGGTGCTGGCGGCGGGGTCTGTGGCGGCGGGCTCTGTGACGGCGGCGCTGGCTGCGGGCTCTATGGTGGCAGTGGCGGTGCTGGCTGCGGGCTCTGTGGCGGCAGTGCTGGCTGCGGGGTCTGTGGCGGTGGTGCTGGCGATTGGGTCTGTGGTGGTGCAGGTGGCGGGGAAGGTGGCGGTGTTCTCTGCCGTACACGTTGGCGTCGACGTGGACAGAAGGTGTGACACAGGTCCCTCAGTCGGTGCCACCATGCCCTCTCCTGACCTGCCCTTCAGTTTTTGGCCCTTCCCAACCTTTGATAATGGCGCAGCTGTCTTGCCACTATCCGCTTTCGTTTTCCCTGACCCCTTGGTGGCAGGTGTTTTCGGTTTTTCCCTCTGGGGATGTGGGCACTTTTTCACGTTGGCTGGTGGCGGAATGTCCTTGCCCTCGCTCCGTGGCACACTGGCAGCCCTGATGGTTGGAGCACTTCATGACCCCGCAGTTGCTGGCACCACTGTGCCTGGGGATGTGGTGGCTGAGGTGCTGGGCTGGGACCTAGAAAGCCTGGCCCTAGGGGAATGACGGGGGAGGTGTAGGGAAAAGGTCAATATTAGACAGGAAAAGTTTTTTAGACACACTGGGACTGGTAGATGGAGGGGGTTTGGGAGTGGAGGTAGAGGTAGTGGTTGTAGGAGGTGTACATCTCCTGAATTTGGGTGAAGGTGCATGGGCTGGAGGCTGTTGTGAGGTGGATGGCTGTTGGGTGGGTGTGTGCCTGCGTTTGTGTACTTGGGAGGAGGGCTCACAGACACACTGGGAGAGGACACTGGAGATGTGTGAATGGTAGTGGGGGTGGTGATTGCACGTGAGCGGTGTGTGGTGATGGGCGTGCTGGTGATGGAGGTAGTGGCTGAGGATGTAGTGCATGCAGGTGTGAGTGGAGATGAGACAGGGAGGGAGGAGGGAGACGTGGAGGAGGGGGACACAGTGGAGGCAGTGGATGTTGGTATGTGTGCACGGGTATGATGCTTGTGTGAGTGCCTGTGGGATGTGTGGTGCTTCTGTTTGCCTGAGCCACCCTTATGTGTTGAGGTGTGTGCATGCTGGTCTGATGGTGTGCTTGGGATAGGCTGAGGTACAGGGGATTGGGTCTGGGTGGAGGAAGGTGGAGGTGGGAGGCTGGACACAGGGACAATGGTTGCCATCAGTGCTGAGGCCAGAGCCTGAAATGCTCTTTGTTGGGCTGCCTGGCCAGAATGAATGCCCCCCAGGTATGCATTTGTTTGTTGCAACTGCCTCTCTACACCCTGGATGGCATTCAGAATGGTAGACTGTCCAACAGTGAGGGATCTCCGGAGGTCAATAGCCTCCTCACTGAGGGCAGCAGGGCTGACTGGGGCAGTGCCTGAGGTGCCTGGGGCAAAGAAGATGCCCCGCCATCCTGGGTGAGAGGGCATGGGACACACGCTGAGAGGCTGCTGGGAGGGCGGCGCTGGCAGGGGGGGTGGCGTCTGTACCTTTCGATGCGGGGGGCACAGAGGGGCCCACCACCACAAGGGAGCTCCCATCAGAGGAGGAGTCGCTGTCACTGCTGTCTGCTCCTGTCCCCACCGTGGAGCTCCCCTCGCCTTCTGTCCCACTGGTGGCTTCAGACTCCATTGTTTCGCCCTCCAGGGCCAAGTGGGGTGCAGCTCCCTCCTGCTCCGGTGCCAATGCTCCTCTGCCTCATGATGCTATTGCACACAAGAACAGGGAGACCACAAAAAGGGGGGGGGAGACAGAAGAAAGACATGTTCAGTGCATGCAACACCACTACCGTTGGCGGACACTACAGACACAGCAGCCCTCTGCACTACACCATGCACTTATAGTTCCTAGAATAATCAAATGCTCATGGGGTACAAGGCCTAAGCCCCATTGCTGCACACATGGAAGTCACAGGAGCCTGACTAGGTGTAGAAGGCATTAACCACTAGTGGGATTGGGGTGCCACTGAGCCTGCCTCACAAGGGACCTTGCCTAACAAGCTCGCCCTGGCCTAGGGGAACCCACTGCCCACCTCCCCCACCCAGACACCTCGTAATGTGTGCAGAGTCAGCTGAATGAGAGTGTACTCACCCCCTTGTGGCTGTTGTGATGCCCTCAAGCGCCCATCCAACTCCAGATATGCTACTGCCAGGATCCGGAACATCAGGGGGATCATGGTGCGACGGGCACCCCTCCCACGTTGGGAGGCCATCCCCAGCTGGCCCTCCACTGTCTTCTTGCTCCAGCGGCGAAGGTCCTCCCATATTTTCCGGCAGTGGGTGCTCCGTCTGTGGTGGACCCCCAGGGTCCGGACGTCCTTGGCGATGGCATGCCAAATAGCCTTCTTCTGGTGGGCACTGACCTAGAAGAATGGTACAGGAGAAAAGGAAAATCTTTACCCATCCGGACCGTCATACTCATTGGCCCCCGTTCCCACCCTTGCCCTGACGCACATACACTCACCGTCCACACATACAGGCCTCAGTTCCCCCCCCCATTTATCTTCCATCCACACCACTCCAAACAGGCATTGCCCATGCAGCATGCTCACAGTGTACTCACCTGTTTGTCTGGAGGACCGTACAGTTGTGTGTACTGGGGGAGGACCCCATCCACTAGTTTCTCCAACTCCTCTGAAGTGAAGGCAGGGGCCCTTTCCCCAGACACACGAGCCATCGTCGCTTCCAGACTGAGGTCACAGCAGCACTTGCAGTGTAGGTCCTCTCCTGTTGAAGGTCAGGTATCAAGTGAGGGAACAGATAGAAAATGGCGGTCACGTCCGCGGCTGTGCGTACCGTCACCACTGGCGTACATTGTCATTGGCTCCTCAGACCCATAGGGATCAATGTTAACCAATGCAGGATTGCGCCGCAGTCTTCGACCACCTACCACAACGGTGTACAACACCAGCGCAGTTACCTCATATCCCCTTGTCCCACCTTACAGGTCAGGCAGCCACCATTTCAGGGGGCCACATGGCATTAATCTAACTGCGTCACACCAATGTAGGCCTTGAATACACACAATAACTGGCACATTGCGGATTGACAAATGTGTGCAAATGACATTTGTGATACCACAGTGTTGGCTGACTCTCTGCTCGCCGTTCTCCTCCATAGGGCACGTCCTCTGGGGCAGGTGATGAGATGGCGGGTGTACAGACCGCTGGTGGACCTGTCGACAATGGAAGAGAGAGACACGTAATAGTCACCTACAGACTTGATCGTGCAACAATACATGAACTGTGTGCCCAGTTGGAGCCAGACCTGATGTCAGCTATCCGCCATCCCACAGGAATCCCCCCTCTAGTGCAGGTCCTGTCAGTACTCCATTTCCTGGCAAGTGGTTCCTTTCAAACAACAGTGGCCATTGCATCAGGGATGTCCCAGCCAATGTTCTCTAACGTGTTGACCAGAATGTTGTCTGCCCTGCTGAAACACATGCGCAGCTACATCGTGTTCCCTCAGGTGGAGGATTTGCCCACAGTGAAAGGTAAATTCTATGCCATGGGACATACCCCCAACATCATAGGTGCCATTGATGGGACACATGTGGCCTTGGTAACCCCGTCAGGAGTGAACAGGTGTACAGAAACCGGAAGAGCTACCATTCGACGAATGTGCAGATGGTGTGTTTGGCCGACCAGTACATGTCCCATGTGAATGCCAAATTTCCTGGCTAAGTGCATGACGCTTACATTCTGAGGAATAGCAGCATCCCTTATGTGATGGGGCAACTCCAGAGACACCGTGTGTGGCTAATAGGTGAGGACAAGGACCCTATACATTGTGAATAGTTTTCTGGGTATGTCCCTACGGGTTAGTGTGTGTCTAACAGGTGTCCCTCGATATTTGCAGGTGACTCTGGTTACCCCAACCTGTCATGGCTACTGACTCCAGTGAGAAATCCCAGGACAAGGGCAGATGAACGCTACAATGAGGCACATGGGCGAACTAGGAGAGTGATTGAACGCACCTTCGGCGTCCTGAAGGCCAGGTTCCGGTGCCTCCATTTGACAGGTGGTTCTCTCTACTACTCACCAAAGAAGGTGTGCCAGATCATCGTGGCCTGCTGTATGCTGCACAACTTGGCTTTGTGACAGCAGGTGCCTTTTCTGCAGGAGGATGGGCCAGATGGTGGTCTTGTGGCAGCTGTGGAGCCTGTGGACAGCGAAGAAGAGGAGGCAGAAGAAGAGGATATCGACAACAGAAACAACATAATCATGCAGTACTTCCAGTGAGTCACAGGTAAGAAGATGTCACTGCCTCCCACATCTCATACTATTGTTTGAGCTAGCATAAGTCTGTAATTTTCACTCAGTGTATGGACCCTGACTTGTCACCTTGGCTTTCCATTTCACAGATGTGGGTCCCATTTTGTGCCCTCTGCTATATTTCCTCCAGACCTACAGCTGTGTTACATGGGTATGTGAACAATTAAATTGACATTGCTATATTCCATGGTTATTGCAATTACACATTTGTGAAAGCACAGACTGACTCTAGATTGTTTTGTGATTGAAGTGTGTTTATTTCTGTGCAAATAAGTGGAGGGGGTTGTAAAATGGGCAGGGGGAATGGTGGAGGAATGTCCATGGCAGAGTCCAGTCTATTTGTTTCACAGGTGCATTGTCCATAGGGGCATAGGAAGTGGAGCAATGGCAGTTGAAGGAAGGACAGGGTGACAAAGTGGGACAAAAGCGTGACATTCAGGGGGGTCTCATTTCCTGGCGGGGGTCTTGAAATGTTCTCTGTCTCAGGGACCGTTTGCGGGGTGGTTCTCCATCTGCAGGGGGTGGGGTGCTGGTGTTCTGTTCCTGTGGCGGTGCCTCCTGTCCACTAGCACC
Organism: Pleurodeles waltl; assembly: GCF_031143425.1. Taxonomy (NCBI): domain Eukaryota; kingdom Metazoa; phylum Chordata; class Amphibia; order Caudata; family Salamandridae; genus Pleurodeles; species Pleurodeles waltl. The sequence continues at coordinate 322,985,958 of NC_090437.1, forward strand.
AGTGGAGGTGGAGGGCTGTTCATCGTCTAGGCTAGTGTCAGGGGCCCCTTGTTGTGCCACAGTCTCCCTCCTGGTATTGACAAGGTCTTGCAGCACCCCTACAATGGTGACCAGGGTGTTGTTAATGGACTTCAGGTCCTCCCTGATCCCAAGGTAGTGTTCCTCCTGCAGCCGCTGGGTCTCCTGAAACCTGGCCAGTATCGTTGCCATTGTCTCCTGGGTATGATGGTAAGCTCCCATGATGTTGTAGAGGGCCTCGTGGAGAGTGGGTTCCCTGGGCCTGTCCTCCTCTTGTCGCACCCAGTTTCCCTGTTTTCCTGAGCCTCTGTCCCCTGAACTGTGTGCCCACTGCCCCTGCCCCCAGGTCCCTGATTGTCTTGGGTTAGTGGTTTTGCCTGGGTTCCCTGTAGTGGTGGACACACTCCTGATTGACGTGTCCTGGGGACAGAGGGATGGGCCCACTGGGTGGGTGCTGTGGTGGTGTTTCCTGAGGGGGGAGGCTCTGTGGTGGCTTGAGCCAGTGTCAGGGGAACTGACTGTTCCGAGGTCCCTGATGGGCCGGGCTGGTCATCTTGATCGAGTTGTGCAGAGCTGCTGTCATCACTGTGGGTCTCTTCTGTGGGGGGACTGGACATGTCTGGTACCTCATGTCCGGTGACGTTGAGTTGGGGTCCTGCAGGGGTGTAAAGGCATGATTATTGCATCTGTGTGTGCCATCGTGTGCAATGGGTGAGTGACCCTGTATTCCAGTGCTTGCATTCTTGTCTTGGTCCTTGTGTGATATTTGGGTTGGGGTCTGTGTGGGTATCTGTAGTGGACATGCTTTGGTGATGGGTGTCCATGCTTTGGTGTTGCATGCAGGGCTTGGGGTTGGGATGGATGGGTTGTGATAGTGGGGCATATGTGAGGTGTTGCAGTGATAGGGATGAGGGTGAGGGTGGGAGTATGTTATGGCATGCAGGTAGGGTGGGGGATATAATAGTCAAGCTTTGATTTACCAGAGTCGAGTCCTCCTGCTACTCCTGCGAGGCCCTCAGGATGCAGTATTGCCAAGACCTGCTCCTCCCATGTTGTTAGTTGTGGGGGAGGAGCTGGGGGTCCACCGCCAGTCCTCTGTACAGCAATCTGGTGTCTGGAGACCACGGAATGCACCTTCCCCCGTAGGTCGTTCCACCTCTTCCTGATGTCATCCCGTGTTCTTGGATGATGTCCCACTGTTGACGATTTTGCGCCATAGCTCCATCTTCCTTGCAATGGAGGTGTGCTGCACCTGTGATCCGAATAGCTGTGGCTCTACCTGGATGATTTCTTCCACCATGACCCTGAGCTCCTCCTTAGAGAACCTGGGGTGTCATTGAGGTGCCATGATGTGGTGTGGGTAATATGTGAGGTGGTGTCTGTAGTGATGTGTGAGGGGATGTGTTGGTGTGTGTTGTTTGAAGTGCGTGGATGTTGTGTAAGTGATGGTGTTGTGTGTCTGTGGATGCTGGTGTTGTTGATGGTGGTGTCTCTCTCGGGCGTGGTATCAGAATTTTGGTAGTAAGGGTTTGTGGGTGATGTGGGTGTGTGTTTTATATTGGATTGGGTGTGTGGGTGTGGTGTGTGTATGTGTATCAGGTGTGTGTATTTCGAATTGTCCAATGTGGCTGTGTTTTGTAAATGTGTGTGTATTTTGTACTGCCAATGGAATACCGCGGTTGAAAGACCGCCGCGTGGATTCGTGGGTCGTGATAGTGTGGGCGTGTTCCTGTTGGCGTGACGGTGTTGGTTTTGTTATCGCCAGTTTATCACTGACCTTTGGTGTGGCGGACTTGTGTGGGTGTCTGTATTATGGCAGATTCCGAGCTGTGGGTCGTAATAGCTGTAGCGGAATTCCGTGGGCGCAGCGGTATGTTGGCGGTCTTCTGCACGGCAGTAAGCGGCATTTACCGCCAGGGTTGTAATGAGGGCCTAAGTCTTTTGGCCCTAAGATTCCAGGAAACAGGAGGCAAACTCAATCCAAGCCATTGGAGAGCACCTCTCAGCAGAGCCAGAAGGCAGAAAGGCAGCAGGGCAAAAGCAAGCCAGCAGTCCTTTACAGTAAATCGGTCAGGTGAGTCCTTTGGGCAACCAGGCAGCTTCTCTTAGCAGGTTCTGGTACAGAGTTTTCTTTCCCAGGAAGTGTCTTGTCAAGAATTATCTAAGTTCGTAGGTTCAGGGACCCGGTATACATACCCAAATGTGCCTTTGAAGTGGGGGAGACTTCAAAGAGTGGCTTAGACACAAGGGGCCATATTTATACTTTTTGACCCACAACTGCGCCAACGCAGTTGTGCGTCAAAAATTTTAACGCCATTCCAAAGCGCCATGCGGGCGCCTTATTTATGGAATGACGTTAGCCGGCGCAGCTGACTGGTGTGCGTAAAAAAAAATGACCCACACCAGGCAGCGCCGGCATAGGGGAAAAATGGAGCTTGGGCGTCAAAAAATGGGGCAAGTCAGGTCTGAGGCAAAATATTGGCCTCAACCTGATTTGCGCCATTTTTTTTTACTCCCAACCCCCATTGAAATGACTCCTGTCTTAGCACAGACAGGAGTCATGCCCCCTTGCCCAATGGCCATGCCCAGGGGACTTATGTCATTGGGCATAGTGGCATGTAGGGGGGCACAAATCAGGCTCCCCTATGCCACAAAAAAATAAATAAAAAAATACTTACCTGAACTTACCTTAAGTTCCCTGGGATGGGTCCCTCCATCCTTGGGTGTCCTCCTGGGGTGGGCAAGGATGGCAGGGGGTGTCCCTGGGGGCATGGGAGGGCACTTCTGGGCTCCTTCCGAGCCCACAGGTCCCTTAACGCCTGCCCTGACCAGGCGTTAAAAAATTACGCAAAAGCGGCTGGACGTCATTTTTTTTGACCCGGCCACTCCCGTGCGTCATTTTTGCACAGGAGTTTAAATAAGGCGCACATGCCTTGGAGTCATTTTCTAGACGGGAACGCCTACCTTGCATATCATTAACGCAAGGTAGGTGTCCACGCAAAAAAATGACGCAAACTCCAAGATCTTTGGCGCTAGATGGGTCTAACGCCAAAGTATAAATATGGAGTTAGCTTTGCGTCGGATTTGCGCAATTCCGGCGCAAACAGAGTATAAATATGCCCCAAGGTCCCCTTTCAGTTCCATCCTGTCTGCCACGGTCCCAGTAGGGGGTTTGGCAGTCCATTGTGTGAGGGCACGCAACTGTCCTTTGACATGTAAGTGTCAGGCCCTCCACCTTCCCAGCCCAGGAAGACCCATTCAGTATGCAGATATGTGTAGGTGTGAGTGAATATCCTGTGTTTTGGGTTGTCCGAGTGAAATGCACAAGGGAGCTGTCAACTAACCCAGCCAGACATGGATTGTAAGACACAGAAGGACTTAAGTGAAGAGAATTGCTCCTGTCTAAAAGTGGCATTTCTAAAATAGTAATACTAAATCTATCTTCACCAATCAGCAGGATTTTGTATTGCTATTCTGGCCATACTAAATATGACATTGCTACTGCTTTCATACCAGAATCTACTACTCAAACAGTAAATGAAGGTAGCCTTAATGCTAGCCTATGAAAGGAGCAGGCCTCACAGCAGTGTAAAATGAATTTAGGTGTTTTTACACTACCAGGACACATAGAATACGCATGTTCATGTCCTGCCTTTTACTTAGATAGCACCCTACCCTATGGGTTACTCAGGGCCTACCTTAGGGGTGACTTATATGTAGAAAAAGGGGAGTTGAAGACTTGTTAAGTACTTTTAAATGCCAAGCCTAATTGACAATGAAACTGTACATACAGGCCTTGCAATGGCAGGCGTGAGGCAGGGTAAGGGGCTACTTATGTGGGTGGCACAATCAGTGCTGCAGGCCCACTAGTATCATTTAATCTACAAGCCCTGGGCACATGTAGTGCACTTTACTAGGGACTTACAAGTAAATTAACTAAGCCAATTGGGTATGAGCCAATGTTACCACATTTAAGGGTAAGAGCATATGTACTTTAGCACTGGTTAGCAGTGGAAAAGTGTGCAGAGTCCTAAATGCAGAAAAAAACAGTGTCAAAAAGTGGAGGGAGGCAGGTAAAAAGTTGAGGGTGACTACCCTAAGGCTGTCAGGTCTAACAACCATGATTGGTTAATGAAGTTGGCTGGAGCCCACGCTGAACACCAGGCTGCAGAAAGGAAGAGGACGTCCAGCGAGGAGGCGGACATGTGCGTGTAAGGGAAGTGCATACCACTACTCACCACCTATTTGCCTGCCCCACCACTCTCTTTAGCTGCCACTGGGAGCCACATGTCCTCTACTCTTTCACTCCATACACTGAACTTCTTTTCCACTTTAGGAAGCATGTTTAATATTCTGTGATAGATATCACGATTGTCAGGTAGAGTACGATGACAATGAAGCAGGTGGAATAGTTTCCTTAAGTTTGTTCTTCATTCTGTGAGTAGTTTGACAGCCTATCAATTGAGATACAGGCAGTTAATACACAAATCAGGATTCGAGGATTTTAGGTAATACCACATCCCACTGTTTACTGCAAACAGAGAACATCCAGAATGTGAGAATTATATAAAGAAATTGGGCCCAGATTTAAGAGGGCATAGCACCTCCTTGCACCACATTTTTTGACACTAATGTGGCCCACCTAGGCCAAAATTGCAGCACCAGATTTACAAAGTTGCGTAATGCATGCATTGCACCACTTTGTAACTGCCTTTGCCACATTATGCGCCAGGCATAATGTATGCAAGGGTGCGTTCCCCTGTTGGGCCCAAAAAAGTGATGCAAAGAAATCTAAAACATTTCTTTGCACCATGTTTTGCACCATTTGTAACACCTGCTCAGAGCAGGCGTTAAAAGGGGACACACCATTGGTTATAATGGGCCTCTATGTACTGTTCAGGGTTAGTGACAAATTTTGGCACTAGCCCTGAACAGTACATTAATTGCATCAAAAATGTTAACGGTATTGCCGCCTACCCTGCACCATGATGTACCATATTTTAACCCCTACGGTGCCTTGGACGAGGTGATCACGTCGAAGGCACCGGTTCCCGGGTGCCCCCCACCCACACAAGAAAAATAATTTATCTTGCGATCACGTGGAGGAGGCCAAGAGAGGCTTCAAAGGGAAGGAAATGAATTTCCTTCCCTTTGAAGTCTCTCTCAGCATTTCAAAAGCCGGAATGCAAAGCAATCCCTCTTTTGAAACGCCCACTAGACACCAGGGATTTTATTTTTATATGGAAATTGGCAAAAGGGAGCGACCCCTTGGGCAAGGGTCACTCCCAGGGGGGGTATTTTTTTTGGAAGGCCTTTTCTGCCTCCCCCCCCGGGGGCAGAAACCTCTAGGCACCAGGGATCATTTTTTGTTTTTTTTGTTTTTGTTCTGTTTTTTCTTTTAGAGGTGGGGAGCGACCCCTTAGGCAAGGGTCGCTCCCCTAGGGGGCAAATTACATTTAGGCCATTTCTGCACCCCTTGGGGGCAGATTGGCCTATTTTTATGAGGCCAATCTTCCCCCAAGGGGGACAGAAACCACTAGACACCAGGGAGTTTTTTTTTTCTTCATGAATTTCATGCAAGGGGAGCGACCCCTTAGGCAAGGGTCGTTCCCCTGGGGGGGCATATTTATTTTAGGCCATTTCTGCCCCCCTGGGGGGCAGATCAGCCTATTTTAATTAGGCCGATCTGCCCCCAAGGGGGGCAGAAACCACTAGGCACCGGGGATTTTTGTTGTTGTTTTACAGATGGTGAGCGACCCCTTAGGCAAGGGTCGCTCCCCTGGAGGGGCAAATTGTGTTTAGGCCATTTCTGCCGCCCTTTGGGGGCAGATCGGCCGATTTTGAAACCACTAGGCACCGGGGATCTTTTTTTTTGCGCCAGTGTCACGCAAGGGGAGCGACCCCGTAGGCAAGGGTCGCTCCCGGGGAGGTAGTTGGGGGGGTGGGGAGGCAAATTTATTTGAGGCCATATCTGCCCCCCCTGGGGGCAGATCGGCCTATTGTTATTAGGCCGAACTGCCCCCGGGGGGGGCAGAAACCACTAGGTGCCAGGGCAAAAAAAAAAAATTTGTTTTATTTGTTTGTTTGTTTTTTTAGAGATGGGGAGCTACCCATTAGGCAAGGGTCGCTTCCCTGGGGGGCAAATTGTATTTAGACTATTTCTGCCCCCGATCAGCCGATTTTAGGTCAATCTGCCCCCAAGGGGGGCAGAAACCACTAGGCACCGGGGATTTTCTTTTTGCGCCAATGTCACGCAAGGGGAGCGACCCCGTAGGCAAGGGTCGCTCCCGGAGGGGCTTGGGGTGGGTGGAGGGGGTACATTTATTTTAGGCCATTTCTGCGCTTCTAGGCGCCAGGGCTAAACACATTTTTTTTTTTTTTTTTTTTGTTTGGGTTTTTAGAGCTGGGGAGCGACCCATTAGGCAAGGGTCGCTCCCCTGGGGGGCAAATTGTATTTAGACCATTTCTGCCACCCTTGGGGGAAAATCGGCCGATTTTAGGTCAATGCAGAAACAACTAGGCACCGGGGATCTTTTTTTTTGCGCCAATGTCACGCAGGGGGAGCGACCCGATAGGCAAGGGTCGCTCCCCAGGGGGTTGGGGGGCATATTTGTTTTAGGCCATTTCTGCCCCCCCTGGGGCCGGCTGAGCTAGAGGCCAAAATCCACAGGTAGGCACTTTGTAGAAAAAAACACCTCTGTTTTCTGTGAAAAAATGTGATGTGTCCACGTTGTGTTTTGGGCCATTTCCTTTAGTGGGCGCTAGGCCTACCCACACAAGTGAGGTATCATTTTTATCGGGAGACTTGGGGGAACGCTGGGTGGAAGGAAATTTGTGTCTCCTCTCAGATTCTAGAACTTTCTGTCACCGAAATATGAGGCAAACGTGATTATTTAGCCAAATTTTGAGGTTTGCAAAGGATTCTGGGTAACAGAATCTGGTCAGAGGCCCACAAGTCACCCCATCTTGGATTCCCCTAGGTCTCTAGTTTTCAAAAATGCACACGTTTGGAAGGTTTCCCTAGGTGCCGGCTGAGCTAGGGGCCAAAATCTACAGCGAGGCACTTTGCAAAAAACACCTCTGTTTTCTGTCAAAAAATGGGATGTGTCCACGTTGTGTTTTGGGGCATTTCCTGTCGTGGGCACTAGGCCTACCCACACAAGTGAGGTATCATTTTTATCAGGAGACTTGGGGGAACATAGAATAGCAAAACAAGTGTTATTGCCCCTTGTCTTTCTCTACATTTTTTCCTTCCAAATATAAGAGAGTGTGTAAAAAAGACGTCTATTTAAGAAATGCCCTGTAATTCACATGCTAGTATGGGCACCCCGGAATTCAGAGATGTGCAAATAACCACTGCTCCTCAACACCTTATCTTGTGCCCATTTTGGAAATACAAAGGTTTTCTTGATAGCTATTTTTCACTCTTTATATTTCAGCAAATGAATTGCTGTATACCCGGTATAGAATGAAAACCCACTGCAGGGTGCAGCTCATTTATTGGCTCTGAGTACCTAGGGTTCTTGATGAACCTACAAGCCCTATATATCCCGCAACCAGAAGAGTCCAGCAGACGTAACGGTATATTGCTTTAAAAAATCTGACATTGCAGGAAAAAGTTACAGAGTAAAACTTCAGGGGAACCCACAAAGTCTGGGTACCTCTAGAATCCCTAGGATGTTGGAAAAAAAGGATGCAAATTTGGCTTGGCTAGCTTATGTGGACAAAAGGTTATGAGGGCCTAAGCGCGAACTGCCCCAAATAGCCAAAAAAAGGCCTAGCACAGGAGGGGGAAAAGGCCTGGCAGCGAAGGGGTTAAATACGGTGCACACATGGTGGAGGTAGGGGGGCGCTAAGGGGTGCAAGAAAATTGGCATTGCACTGGGTGCAACTCCACTTTTCATTAATCTGCCCCTTAGAGTGGAAACATTATGGGCCAGATTTAAAAGGCCCTATCACCACCGGAGTGTCACTTTTAGTGGCCCTCCAATGATGCTATGCACTGCGCCATATTTACAATGTGGCGTTAACTTTTGTGGCTTAACACCACCTTGTAATTACGGCCCTTCACACGTAGCACTTTGCATGGAAGGGGCGTGCAATGAGTGTTGCTGTGGGCATGCCACAGAAACTCCCACTGCATTTTGATGCTGCCCCAGATTTGCAGGTTTTCATAAACCTGAGGAAACGCCAAAATCTAACACCACTCTAGGGGTGGCATTAGCATGGTGCTACAAGGAGAAATGCTTTAATTTCTCCTTGTTTTATGCTATGTTACATAGAAAGAGCAAATCGCCATTGATGGTGAAGGTGTCCCTTCTTGCAAAAAAACTATCTCCACCGCACCTCTGCCATGCTTGCACCATGGCGCAAGGGTTGCTGCTTTGATGCTCAGCAGCAAATTTAGCGCCTGCGCAGGCGGCATCACAGGGGTGTGCCATATTCTATTAAATACGGCGTATCCCTGCATTTTGAAAATTATGGAGCGTGGCGCTGCTGAATGAGGCACAGTGTCATGCTCTGTCATTTTCTTTTAAATCTGGGCCTGTGTTCACTGTAATTCCCCATACTCAGGAATAGTGCTGAAATTCTGAATCCCGAGATAACTCAGGCTTGTAGGCCCATATTTATACTTTTTGACGCTAAACTGCGCTAACGCAGTTTAGCGTCAAAAAGTTTTGCGCCGTCTAACGCCATTCTGAAGCGCCAAGCGGGCGCCGTATTTATGGAATGGCGTTAGACGGCGCAATCAGACCGGCGCTGCCTGGTTTGCGTGGGAAAAAACCACGTAGACCAGACAGCGCCGGCGTAGGGGGAAAATGGCGCATGGGCGTCTTAAAATGGGGCAAGTCAGGTTACGTCGAAAAAATCGTCTTAACCCGACTTGCGCCATTTTTTAACGACGCCCATCCCCCATCAACATGACTCCTATCATTGTAAAGATAGGAGTCATGCCCCCTTGCCCAATGGCCATGCCCAGGGGACTTCTGTCCCCTGGGCATGGTCATTGGGCATAGTGGCATGTAGGGGGGCACAAATAAGGCCCCCCTATGCCACCAAAAAAAAATATAAAAAATAAAAAATTATACTTACCTGAACTTACCTGAATGTCCCTGGGGTGGGTCCCTCCATCCTTGGGTGTCCTCCTGGGGTGGGCAAGGGTGGCAGGGGGGGTCCCTGGGGGCATGGGAGGGCACCTGTGGGCTCATTTTGAGCCCACAGGCCCCTTAACGCCTGCCCTGAGCAGGCCTTAAAAAGTGGCGCAAATGCGCAGTTTTTAGCCACGCCAACTCCCGGGCGTCTCTTTTGCCCGGGAGTATAAATACCACGTAAAGGCCTGGGAGTCATTTTTTAGACGGGAACGCCTCCCTTGCATATCATTAACGCAAGGAAGGGGTTCACGCTAAAAAATGATGCACATTCCGGGAACTTTGGCGCTATTCGCCTCTAACGCCATAGTATAAATATGGCGTTAGTTGGCGTTAGTTTTGCGTCGAAATTGCGTCCAAAAAAACGACGCAATTTCGGCGCAAACGGAGTATAAATATGGCCCGTAGTATCCTGATGCAGAAGTACCAATGCAGTGTTCCTGCATCATTTACAATTGAAGCCTCAGGCCCTGATTTAAGAAAAATCATGCACAGCTGCGCTAGAGTAGTTGTGCATCAAAAAAACGTGTCGGCTGTAATTTCTTTTGAATGGTGTCCTTATCTGAGATATATGAAAAGAAACAAATTAAATCTTCTTGATGGACCACATTACAGTGTTTTACGTTTCTGTTTAAATACATGAAGGACTGAACCTTATGGACTTTTTGGAGTGCTATGGTACATTGGTGTTAGGATGAAAAAGAATTACCGCCTGCTAAAGCCATTGCTTAACGCCATTAATGCACCATATTTAAAAAACTACGCACCATGACACTAAGGAAAGGTTTGCGTAACAAAAATTATGCTAACCGTTGTGACTTGTCGGAAAGAAAAATTACGCTAATACTGCAAAAGTGACGTTAGAACTTTTTGAGGCTCGTTTTTTGATGCAAATCATGTTAGCTCCATATTTGACAGCATTAGCGTCTAAAAAAACGTACGAGCAAGAAACAAAAATGACAGGGTTACAAGATGGAGAATGAAGGCCAGGAGAGACCCCAGAGAGATCCCAATGAGCCCACTATGATCCAGGAGGGACCAGCAAATCCCAGGAGAACGAGAAGAGGCAGCAGAAGTGTCACTTTAGTGAAAGGAGAATGACATCTTGGTCAGGGAGGTGGTTAAGTACCAACACCAGCTCTTCGTCACCTCCAAATTGCCAACGGGAAGGAGAGAGGCTATTTTACAGGCAATAGTAGATAAAGTCAACAGCGTGCAGAGGTGAAGAGGACTGTCACTGACTGTAAGAAGCATTGACACAATTGCAATTGCAGAACTAAAAAGAAACTGGCCAGGAACTGAAAGGCAGCACTGCAGACTGGAGTTGGAAGTCCCACACCCCAGGAGGACCTGGATGAGCTGGAGGAGATGGTGGCAGCTGTCATCCCGGCGGAGCTGGTCACTGGAAAATCTCAGGACAGTGCAGACTGCCAAGACCTACCACAGATGCATGGTAAGTTGCAGTGGGGCACTACCTGGAAATGTACAAATGACAGAAGGGGGAGGCACATAGGAGACACTGAATGCATGCAAAAAGGTCGCATTGGGACACATAGAGCCAGAATCAAAAGGCCCTATCGCCCACGGATGTTCACTTTTAGTGCCGCTCTGGTGGCGCTATGCACTCCCCCATGTGGTGTTAAGCTAATTTTTGTGGCTTAACACCACCTTGCATATATGGCCCCTTCACACACAGCACTTTGCCTGGAAGGTGCATTCAATCAGTGTGGCTGTGGCCATGCAACAACAACACCCATTGCATATTGCTGTTGCCCCAGATTTAAGACTTCATGTAAACCTGAGGCTGCGACTAAATCCAACACCACCCCATGGGTGGCGTTAGAATGGCTCAACAAGGAGAAATACTTTCCTTCCTCCTTGTGTTATTGCTATTCACACATAGAAAGTGCAAATGCCCAGAAAAGACTGTATTTTTTGCAGGAAGGTATCCCTTCCTGTGCAAAAACTATCTCCCCCGCAGCACAGCCATCCAAGCTCCATGGCGCAAGGTTGTGTGCTTTGACACTTGGCAGCAAATATTACTCTGTTGCAGGGGCCAACACAGGACTGCACCATATATGCTTTAAAATGGTGCATCCAAGCATATTGAAAATGATGGAGTGTGGTACTGCTAAATGTGGCGCAATGTTGCGCTCCGTCATTTTCCCTGAAACCTGGGCAATAACGGCCCAACACTTCAGATGTGCCCACACCTTCCCCCCTATATGCACCAAACTTTTCTAAACCTTCCCACCAATCACTTCACTGTTGCAACTGATCCACCTGCCCATGTATAACACTCAATTTGCAACATGTCCTACTCTAGTTGCACAGGGTGGCCCACCAACAACTCTCACACACCTCCACGCACCATTTGGGAATGGGCACAAAAGTGAACATATACAACATATGGGGCATGTCTTGGATTATCATTTGTGCTGCTGTACAAGTAGCTCCTATTGCACCATATAACAATGTTGCCTGTGTTGTGGGAATGGTTGGTGTTTTGCACAAAGGTATGCCTTCATGTGTAAGAACAGCCACTGGTAGCATCAATGTCACACTACAGGCCCAGTGTTACAAGCTCGTAATGCAACATTACCATCAAACAAACTGCTGCCAATGTGAATCCAAGCTGCCCATTGCCCTTGTGCAACATTAACAAAGTCACACAATGCATACATTGATCCACTTTGTGCATCCTTACACCACTATATGCCTGTGGCAGATATGCTGTATGCAAGGAAATATCCCTCACGCAGGGAAGGAAGAACTAATGGGGCTGACAATCCCTAAAGGTTGCACTGTGCCAGCTAATTACCTTATGTGTGAGGTCTGCTAAAGGCAGAAGACAAAGTGACACTAGAATTGTAAGCAATGGACCTCCTTGTGCTTTGCTGCACTAGTGCCATCATTCATGATGCCAATGCAGTAAAGCACCAAAATAGTGACCAAACTCTTAGAGTACTGTGTGAATGTCCACCATGGTGAACAGGAATATAAATGACCTGCTTCCATGGTGTCAGTGGCTGGGGCAAGGGGCCTGCAAGGAAAATGGTGGTGTGTGATCAATGCATCAAACACCTTAAAAGGTTGCCCTAGGTGTGATGCACAATGTAACACATAATAAACAACTACAACCTGTAGAATTACAAAATTGTCACACACTCACTTGTCACTCCCACACCACCCTGAGTTCTTGGAGTGCAGCAAACCTAATCCAGATGTGCTGACCTTTTCAAGGCATCAGAAGCTGGGTGGGTCACACATGTGTTGCATGGGAAGATCACAAATATACATATGTAATGCCTATTACATGCAGTGTCAGGTGTGAGAGGGGCACATGGAAAATACACCAGGATAAGGAATGCATGGTGCTTCACCTTGGCAAGTTAAGTATGACCTATCACTATCAATCACTCAAGTGCAAGTCAGAAATGTTAGATGCTTGGGTACAGCACTGTGACGCATGTGTCTGGACATACTGGCACAATAATTCCCATTGACAAAGAAACATGCAGTGCAACAGCTCTGCTTGCTCTTCTGTACAGCATCAATTAAAATATCCAGGGATGAGTGCTTCTCACAGATAGTCAATGCATCCCTATACTAACCTTTGTAATTCCCAAAAACATGAGGGGCCTTATCAACATTGCCACAAAACCTACATGGTGTAGGGGTGTCCTTCTTGTCTGTCCTAATGCACATCTGCAGGAAGGAACACATCCTGCTAAATCTACTTACAGGAATGCTGTCTGCCACTTACAATTTTTTACGATGATTGCAACACACATTGAAAGTAGTCCACAATAGGATTACTATAATGTCTGTTCTCAGTACCACAACTACAATGCCACCCTTGATATGGTGTCCCAACATGATGCACCCACACGTCTGCCTCCCACCACATGTGTGTTCACAGAGTGATGGAAGTGGGTGGCCTTTCACATACATCCTCCTAGCAACTTAGTCCCAGATTGATGACAAACTGGTGCAGCACGCTGCTGCACAAAAAATGGCAGTGCTGCGCTGCACCACTTTTTAAATGCAGGGCTGTATCTTAATTACAGGAATACGGCTCACCCCTGTGCTTCCCTCTGTGCTGACAATTAAGTAAGCTGCATGCCCCAATGCAGGTATCCTTGCACCATAGTGCAAGGGTGTCTGCTTTGAGTAGACTGATTGTTCATGTGCAGGAAGGACACCTTCCTGTACGTGAACAGACATCCATGGCAGTGTGCCTCTCCTATGTGTGTTGCAGAATACTGCACACATGGAAAAAGCAAACATCAATGATGAATGAAAGCATACCTCCTCATTTTACCATGTTAAAGCCAACCCTGGGTTGGTATCAGTAATTGCCACTGCCACAAATATGGGATTTCTTGTAAATCTGGGGCAGCATGATAAGTTATGGAGGTTGTGGTGGAACGGCCACTGCAACACCCATTGCATGGCCATCAAATGCAGAAAACAGTGTTGGAGGAGCCCATTTTTACAAGGATGTCTAATGCCACAAACAGTGGCAATACACTTCCTTGTAAAAATGGAGCACTGAAAGTGCCATGGGAGCATTGCTAAAAGTGAAGCTCTGGCAGTGATAGGGCCTTGTAAACCTGGCCCCCAGAGTCATGTATTCAGCATCCTGCAAAACATGACAATGAGCCATCTTGTGTATATGTGTGCAAACAGGAAGGTCTACCTTCCACAAAAACAACGCTAAGTCCAGCAAAGCAGCCATCCTTGCAGCTATGCAAAAAGGAAACCTACTGAGATGCAGGGATGAGTGTTGTCTTGCAGGAAGGGAGAACATCCTGTTTGCTCACATACATACAATGTGGTTGAATCTCACACTGAGTGGTGCAGGATGCTGGGCACATCACTCAAAGAGTCAAGGAGGATGCATGCGGACAGTTCACTTCCTAGTGTCACTCCAACAATAGAGGTAGGGTGGAAGATGAGTCAGTTCATATATGTAACAACAAATTCCAAGTATATCTGAACATCTCCACTTGTGGAGCGAGCACAAATCTGGAACAACGCCCATATCTTGCAAAGTTTACACGGTCAAGTCAATGAAGATATGTCGAAGACAATGATTAAAATATCAAGTTGGGTGTGACACATTGGGAACTGTGGACTGGCAGATTGTGCAAATGGTGACTGCACACAAATGATGTTCAGGTGGCAAAGTGTGCCATTAGGGCTCCACAAATGTGTGCCTTGATGTAGGGGTCTGTAACATGTAACTGAGCCACCAGTAGCAAGTAAATGATGAGCCATGTCAACAGCCTGGATTTTACAGATGGCATGTATGACCAGCTGCCGACCATCAACGAAGAGACTCTCCAGGATGTCCTGACTTCCTTCCAGACACCACCTCAGGTCCCATGGTGGACACATAGCGTTGCAGGGTCTCCACATGAACCACCCAATTACCAACACACAGCACCAACCAGTCCTGCCACAACCCTGGACTCTGAGGACCCAGACATCACCTTTCAGAGGACAGTGGTAGGAGTCCAGCGGGAGCTGGTACAGAAGGTGCGGGTGGGGATGGAGACCATGGCAGGCAGGCTGAGGGAGTGCAGAGAAGCCTGAGTCTGAACTCAGCTGTCATCAGAGGCACCCACCAACCGTTACGTGGACTCCAGCAGTCCCTGGCCAACATAGCTGCTGTCATGAGGGAGAGGCTTGGAGTCCATACAGCGGGAAGTTGCCTCCCTCTAAGAGATCATGGCTGCCTACCACTGTGATGTAGCAGTGGTGTTGAGAAATCAGCAGTTCCTCCTTGCTGCAGTGACGACTTATGTGTTTCCACAAATAGCAGCTGCCAGGACCTTTGATTCCAAATCTCTGTCCCCTGATGTATTTGTGGCCCTCTCAACTTCAACAACAGTACCACCCGAGGCACAGGAGGCACCACACACATCAGAGGATGAAGATGTGGAAGGAACAACATTCACACTGAAAACCATCTAGTAGCTCCAGTCTGTGCCATATGGACAGTATCTCTTTAGTTCTATGCTTAGGATCATGTCAGTGTTGTGACAACTGGCAATCTGCCCTTTTCACTCTACTGCAGCTGACTTATCTTGTCTTGACTGTTACTGGCTCTATTCCTACCTATTACCAATTTGGACCCCTCCTGACTAAGGCACTCTTCTCCTACACATGTCCCTCACCCTTGGACTCTGAACGTACCTCCTCAGATGGCTGAGGATCTCTCATGGGGTCAGTGAACTGGAGATTGTACTGCCTTGAAACAAAACTTGCACATGTAAATAAATCACCATAATCACATGTATCATGCTCTTTTTTCAATGGTCAATCAACTCATATAAATATCTGCATTGTGTGAAGCTATGTTAAAGAAAACAGAATCAAATCACATGTGGCTTACTGTCAGACACTAAGGCACACACTAGGACTTAAAATGAAGGTGCCTGGTAGTATTGTGGACACCAACGAACGTTCTGAGCCTTCCAAGCATGTATTGAACAGATATCCATGCAAGCTGACATATGGCATGAATGGTTCAGAACTCAAGTGTCAGGAATTGTTCCTCATGATTTTACCAGTCCAATAAGTATGTGACGAACAGAACAACAGAACAGGAACGAAAGAGGCATATTTAAGACTGTGACGGCAGCTGTCAGTGTTCCAGTATCCATACCCTAAATAAGGTGGAGTTTAATGAGCTAAACTTTTCAAAAATGATTGTGACAGACCTTAGCAATGACAAGTGATGTTGCATCGTTACCTGTCAAAGAGTGTCAGGAACTATGCTGAAAACTTTCTTGAGTAGCTGATGTATTAGTGCTGCCAATCAGACAGTTCCTTGGTCATAACAGATACACACAGTCATACATGTAAATCATACTGAATGCATACCCTAAGGCATTTCTCAAACTAGACATAAGAGCACCCAGGCAGGCAATCATCATGGACACCTAATTGTCAAAAACCTACAGGATTCATTGGTACTTAAAAACACAATCTATGAAAAACCTAAACTACTCACTAACCTACACTAAGCTAAACTTTTCTAACTTATCATAACCCAACCCTACAGCTATCTATCCTAATCCGCTTGCTATGCCACCAGATTAAAGCTAGCCTGGCTGATGAAGGGTGGTACCCTGAAACCGGTCCCAGGATGCTTGTTTCTGGTCCAGGGAGGACCTTGCCTGGCAGTTCGGGCTGGTCTGTTCCCATGGGGAACAGGGTCAAGACTGATATGTATATGGCTGGGTCCAAACTGAAATGGCATGGCAGGCAAAAAAACTGATGGATTAAACCCAGATCTGTGACTGGGGGTGAATGTTTGATTTGCTCTGCATAGGGGTCTTCAAAAGTGGAAAGCCCACCAATGGTGTAGCATGGAGGTCCACCTGCAAGGCATGACAGGGAAGCATAGCTTTGTGATTTGTGAACAAAGATTAGCATGGACAACTGTTATACATTGCACTTGTTTAGCTGAGTGACTTAGTCATTTTAGTGTTAGGAATGACCCACTTCCATCTACAACATGTCAGTCAGACAGACATATGTAGCGCCCAAAATCATATATAGCAATGTGACACACCCATACACACATGTCTCAGATTCATACGTCACACTGACTGGGAGACAGGACGCTGTTAATTGTCAGAAGCTTAGGGGCAGATAATAGGGAAGTGGGGATGCAGCCAGGGCAGAAACACTTTCCTTCCGCCCCTTAGTACCTCCCTTCTGCCACCATGTGTGTGCTGTATCTAAGATACGTGGCACCATGGCTCAGGGTAGAGGACAATGGCATCATAATTTTTTATGCTATTGATGCAATGTTCGGGGTTAATGCCAAGATTTTGGCCCAACCCTGAACAGTTAATAGGGGCCCATCAAGTATTATGGTGTGCCACCAATTGACGCCTGGTATGAGCAGGCGTAGAAAATGCCAGAAAGAATTACACAATGAAATCTCTTAGTTTTCTTTGTGCCTTTTATTTGTTGCCCCCCCCCATGGGGGAGTGGCCTCTTTGCATACATCATGCATGGCGTAGGCATAATGTTGGCCATAGGCTCACAAAGTGGCGCAATGCATGCATTGTGCAACTTTATCACCCTATACACAACATTATGCCTACACCAGCCATAATGTATCGAAAGTGGGGGTTTGCCCATTAGGGGGGCCGAAGAAATGGGACATTGAAATCTAAAGGAGTATTTTGCATCATTTTGTTCTGCACATTTTTACGCCTGCTCAGGAGTTAAAAGGGGGCACACCATTGTATTTTGATGGCCCACTATATACTGGTCAGGGTTAGTGGCATATTTATGGCAATAACCCTGAACAGTAAATCAATAGTGTCAAAAAAGTATGACGCAATTGCCCCCTAACCTGTGCCATGGTGCGCTGTATTTTAAACACAGCGCACACATGGTAGTAGTAAAGGGGTGCTAAGGTGAGCACTGGGTGCAGTGTCACTTTCTTTAAATCTGCCCATTGCTGTTCTCATCTTTCTCATGACATGCTGCAGTTATCCTTATACCCTATTGTCATGCACATACAAAGGAGGATGTTGCTATGTTACAGGCTTACTTACCAACAGATCCGCCAGCTGGAACCACCAGGTGATCCAGAAGATCCTTCTTCCTGGGCAATGAAGTCTGCCCAACGATGCTTGAATTTGTGTTCCGTGCACTCAACCTTGAAGATCCTGCTCAGCTGGAAAAGCTCCTTCTCCCAGCGCAGCTTCCTGGCCTCCGTAGGGTAACCCTTTATGACATGGCCACTCATTTCAACATACTGGAGAGGTAGTGGCACACTAAACATATGAACCCCCCCGGTTCATCTAGACACGTGTGCTGTGCCCTTCCCATGCCGGATATCCTGCTGTTCCCCTCCACAGCAACCAATAAACCACAAAAATAAATGTATAAAATAACCCCACCTAACCCCAAATACCCCAACAAACTAAACTACCCCTAGATAAGTATTATAACAGGACAATAACACTGAACAAAACTTACAAATACAACAAATTGGACTGAACAGCAACAGGACACAGCACAAAACTCTCAGAAACCACCATTCCTCAACCAGCACCAGTTCCACTGAACCTCTCTCAGCCAAAGCAAAAAGACTGCAAAGTAAAAGTGAAAGTAAATTCACTTTACCATGTGTGCAGTAAGGAGGTCCTGTCACATCACTTCCTGGGTGTTTGCGTCACGTTTTCTGATATGCATCGTTTTTTTTTTTTTTATACATGACAGCCATGCATGGATTTTTTCCATGAAGTCTGACAAGGCCTGTCGACTTGCAATAGACGCGCAGGGGCCAGGCCTAATTTTTGGCATATGCGATATTTGTAGGGCAATGGTATGCATAAAAACTTTTGACGCATACTGCGCATGCATGGATTATGGAGGCTAGGCTTAGACAGCAAGACAGTTCAGTCGCGCAAGGTGCCAGGCATCATTTTAGTGATTTTCAGTGTATGGAGATAATTCATATGCATCAAAATTTGTGGACGCATAACAGCCATGCGTGGATTTCGGTGGAAAGGCTGATAGTACACCCACATGCACATTCCTTGATACATGGGCTATGCATCTATGTGATTTGTATGGTATGGCTACATGTGTGTGCATGTGCATTTAATTGTGTGCCGACAACATAGGAATGAGTTACCATATGTTTGTATGTGTATGTGATGCATGCGAGGACTGATAATGTTTGCAAATGTGCCTGTGTATGATGACTCTGTCACATGTATGTTAACACATGTGTAGTGAGTATGCATATGTGATGCTACTCATGTTGTGGGTCTACAACATTGTCATGTCAGAATTACACAACATAAGATGAGAAGAGCCATGTGTAATATATGTTCAGGCATATCATACCCCTAACAAATCTTTAGTAAAGAATGCTGTTAACTAAGGCCATGATTAGATCCTGTAAGCCATTTCAATGTGAGTGCAAGTATGTGCACACTCTGGTGTGTTGTAAAGAGCAGACTTAATGCTGGAGACCAACACATGGAACGATTGATTCTTCATGCATGCAAAATGTTGGAGATGGTGTGCTGAAGTGTGTCATTGTAGGTATATATGTGATACGATTTTTGTGTGTATTTATATGTATCATGTCTGATAAGTGCTACATGATATAGTGATGTTTTTAGGGATTGGACACATACCAAATCTCCATTCCAGCTATGTTATATGAAGGCCATTGTCCCAAAGCTGTGTACTCATATCTGTGTGAAATGTCTCACAATGGGGGGACATTTGTACTGGTCATGATAAGTTGGAAGTTATCATGTGGCACAGACACATTTTATCATGTAAATTGTACTCATTTGTCCATCCGCAAATTGACAGCACCAAGCCTGGTCCACCTAGCTGGAACATGTGTGGATACATTTAAGCATTATGTGTTAACCATATACATTTTCAATGTTCATTTACTCAAACTTTGAAGTTATTGGTAGATTGCTGAAATTGAATACAATCTGTATGGCAGGGGTGCTCTAATGGAGTGATGGCACCCTAGTCATTAGTGATGCTGTGGCAATTTGAATGGCCATAGAGGGCTATTGTTGCACGTACAAACACCATTTGACTATGGTCACCTCAGCTCAGTTAACTGTGCGCAATCAGCAGGCCCCTCACTGTGTCAAGGGTCAATGTAGCCTACTCAGGGATTTGAGGGGTCATTGGGTGGTGATCCACCATCCTCATGATGGATCATCAGCACTGCGATGCACAGTCCCCTGCAGACATACACCTACATATTTGTGATCCCATGGCCAAGTATGTGTTGTTACCTTTGAGGTTCCTGATATCAGGCTTGCCCTAGCATATAATGCTGAATGGCATCTTATTTATGTAGGGCATGTCTCATCAATTCCCATGGTTTCAGATGATATGCCATGAATTGGTGTGGTTATTCCTAGGATGCTTGGTTAGGTCACTGATAGTTAGTAGAACTTGGTCTTGTCTGTAGACCCACGGTACAGATACTGTTCTCCCTGGGCTTGCCTTCTTTGTGGATGACCGCTGTGGAAGCCTGGCGCTAGCCTTATGGGAGTTCTCACCCCTTCTGGCTCTTCTCATACATCTCCTGCAGATGTGAGGCAAGCTTAGTGCCTGTCAACTTATAGAGTTCTATGTTCCACTGTTGGGCCCTGACGCTTTGCTGGGCTTCAGATCTCTGATGGCTCTTACAATCTCCTCTAGGGAAAGTGCATCTTCTAAGGCTTCCCTATCCTCTGCAGTGAGGCTTGGGTGGGGGATGTTACCCAGGAGCTCTCCTGATTTGCTTTTTATGCCTAAATACCTTGCATTATCCAATTTCCCATAGCAGTGGGCAAACATCTAGTCTATGGTTTGTCCACTACTAGCAATTTCCCCTTACTCCTTCTGGATCCCAGGAACCCATCTATCCTCTGCCTCCTGCCTTTCTAGCCAGGCCAATATTTTTCTTGTATTGACCTCCATTACATTGATGTGGTGCTGTGTTGCCCTATGGTGCATATAGGCAGCTTCCTGGGCCATGTCTTAGTATTCATTTTGCTTCAGGGCTAGGATGTGGGCTCCCTCTGATCCCTCCTCATCTGCTAAGCCAGCCTCAAGGGACAAAAAGACATGTTCAAGAGCCTTCAATTTTGCCCTTTTTTGTTTTTTCCTTTGTGCCATCATGGTGAGACCCACTACATTGACTACTGTCTCACAGGCCACCCACAATGTGAGTGGAGACTCAACTGAAGTGCTGTTTCCCTGAAAATAATAGTCTTTTGCAACTAACATGCATTCTCTGTTTGGCTCTTTAAGGTATCAAGGGCTCTATATGATGAGGGTAGTGTTTGGTCTCTAGGCTCAACCATACACCAACCATAGGGGAGAAGAGTCAGAAATACCCCTGTTTAAGTTAATGGCCTCACTGACTTTTGACAGCTGGGGTGTTGGCATGAGAAAGGAATGAATTCAGGAGAGACTATCATGCACCCCCAAGTAAAAGGATGAAGTGCTGGGTTGCTGGGTTAAGGGTACACGATACATCTGTCAATTCTTTGGCAGTGAGGTAGCCTGCTAATGGTCATCTGACTGAGTCCTGGGGATTTGGGGGATGTCAGTGAATGCTATCTTTTGGCATTGCGTTGAGGATCCTCACCTGATCACTTACCCATCTGGAAGACTGTTTAGCCGAGTGGTCAGGGCTGGTAGTTCCAAGTCGCGAAGTCATAATGTGATATCTACTGAAGGTATGTTTAAGATGCCCCCCTCCTAGGGTCCCAGAGAGCACTACATAGGGACCCAGAGGATCGGGCCATATTTGCCAAATGACCAGGGGCAGCGTTCTCCTAACAAAGATTACTACTTCTCTAGAGGAGGTGGTATGACCTACATTAGCAGCCTTTTTATTTTCAGAACAGTCAAGGGCATGCCACCTATTTCCTAGGAGGTGAGTCTCTTGTAGGAGAACCATATCAGGGGAGTCTGCTTGATGTACTGGAGTATAACTCCCAGTTTGACTTTGTTGCCTAGGCCATTGACAATCCAGGATACTATCCTCAGGGTTGACATACTAACTTTGAACATTCCATGGTTAATGGACCACACACTGGGGGGAGGGGGTGCCGGGCCAAAGCTGGTTGGGGTTCAGACTGTGAGAGTGAATATCCTGTGTGCCTCAGCTATGTTGACCGGCTGTTTGTATTTTGCCTGAAGATTAAGTACAATAACTATCCAATAACCCTCTTCAATCATCACTCCCCCTCCCTGCTACACTGCACTGCAGAATCCAAACTGCCCACCTTGCTAATAGCGCATAGCGCCTGTTGCCCCAACTAAACATATAGCTAACGAGGAAGCGTCACTACTGCCTTCCCTTCCCCCACCTAGCCCCTTACTAGAATGTCATTAACAAGTTGGTGTCTCATATCCTCTGTCTCAATCTTGCCCCAGTTACGGATTTAGGACCATTACAGGCTACTCCCAGCCCACCCACCAGACGGTCCAGGTGCATCTCCAGTCCCACATTTACAACCCCATAAGCCCCTCTCATCTCCCCATGGGTCCCAAGATCCATTCGGGTGATCAGGATAATCAGCACGATGCCCAAGGCTAGGCATAATTTGTTTTGACCAGCACCTCCACTTCAAGTGCTTCACTATTCTCCTTTGCCATGTGGCCACCCCAGTGACTTTTAGATCAGCTGCAATGTCTTGACCCTCCTGCCACCTGACATTCAATCCAGCTAATCACAACCAGCTTCGGCTTGATAAAAAGTGAGTTTTGCATGCTGCAACTAATTAAAGCTGCACCTGATGAGTCATTGTTTACTTGTGGTCCCATTCCCTCAGAGCCTTCTTTAAATAGAGGAAACTAGGGTGCAGCTAGACTCAGAGACTGAAATTGGAGAAAAAGGTAACCCAAGCGTTACCTATATGCAATGGAGGGACACTGCGAGCTGCTTGGAGAATCATGTCCCGGTATCAGACGCTTATGAGTCTTGCTATGTTGGGGCAAGGATGTGCTCCAAGCTTTCATGGTGCACCTGAGATCCAGTGGGCTCCCTACTCCTAAAAGATTTTTGGAATTCCACGTGTTTGCAGCTGTTTCAGGATGAGATAGTCCAAAAAGGTCAATGGCCGGACCCTTGGTATTTAAGATCAAATCTGTTTATTGTTTTTATAAAAATATAAACATAAAAAACACAGCTCATTGCGGGACATAAGATGAAATATATCAGCACAGTAGCAATTTCGTATCTTCATACAAAGGTCCCTCTCGTAAATCCCAAGACCATGCCCAGAGGAACCACCCAGCCAGTCCTCTCCTTGCTGAGTCATGTGCCCACTGGCAGTGTCTAAAAGTCTTCCAAGGTGCCAGTCCCGCAGATGAGAACTACATAAACATATAAATGAAAACACATCAACAATGCTACCCTCCGAGAAACCATGCCATCCCTCTGTCTCTCCACTCCTCTACCCCTTGCATCGTCCAAGCTCAGCTACCCCCCCAGCAACCTCCCCTACAGCACTCTAACCAAGAATTCAAATTAGCCTCAAAACTCTCAGGTAGGTCAGACATGTCAGCTCAGTAAATTCTGCAGAAAGAATCCGAAGGAACGGCTTCCACAACACGCCCAGGTCTCCTATCCGCTGCTGGGAGGCTAATGTAAGTTTCTCCATAGCAAGGATAAACAACAACTTCTGGAGCTATGAGATACGCATCGGGACCCTATCTGTACCCCAGAGAGCTAGAATCAGCTGCAGCGCTGCGTTACGTGCTAGGGCCATATG
Organism: Pleurodeles waltl; assembly: GCF_031143425.1. NCBI lineage: Eukaryota > Metazoa > Chordata > Amphibia > Caudata > Salamandridae > Pleurodeles > Pleurodeles waltl. Next base: position 323,009,422 of record NC_090437.1, read on the forward strand.
CCTCCCTTTTAAAGATCTTAAAGGAAAAGTAAGGGGATTGGGCAGCCCCAATAAAATGTACGAGGGGAGTCTCGGGATCTTAACCTGGAACGCTGCATCAATATCAGCTATAATGTTTTCCCAGTAATGATGTAGCTTGGGGCAGTGCCAAAGCAAATGCACAAGTGTGCCTGTAGCTCCACACCCCCTCCAGCAAAGGTCCGACTTATCATGATCCCGTGCATGCAACCGCGCTGGAGTGTAGTACCAGTATGAAGTGACTTTATATGATGTCTCTGTCCCTGCTGCATTATATGCTGTGTGGTGTATTCTATAGAATATGCTGTCCCACTCCTCATCCGAGAGTTCTCTCTCCAGCTCCCTCTCCCATCTCAACTGACCCTTTGACTTCGGAGGGCGGCTTTCCCCTTGCAGAAGCTGATAGAGCTCTGAGATAATTCTCCTATCATCCTTCTTTAGGAACAGCCATTTCTCAAATGGCGTAAGAGGCCTCTCTATTAGAGCTCTGTTCGCCGGTAAGAGAGCCCAGTGCCGAACCTGATAATACATCAGCCTATCCGCCTCCACTAGGCCATAGGCCTCTCTCATCTGGTCAAAGGACAACACCCCTTGTTCATCGAAAATACTTCCCACCCTCCTACAGCCCCCTTCGTACCAACGTCTCAGGCCTTCCAGACGGAGTCCAGGCTCGAAGTCAGGGTTCGCACCTATGGGGGTCATCGGGATGGGAAAGAAGTCAGCCCTAAGCAGCAAGCCACTGCGTCCCATACGCGTAACGTTGTTCCGGTAATCGGGGAAGAATAAAGACCTCCAGCTCTATGCCGGCGCTGAAGCCAAGGCTCCTTCCATATATGAGAGCCCGCCACTGCCTGGTCCATAAAACACCAGTGTTTCTCCGTGAGTGGGCAACTCCACTCCACAAGAAAGCACAGCTGTGCTGCCTGGAAATATCTCAGAAGACACGGAATCGCCAGTCCCCCACTGCTCTTGGGGCGGTATAAAACCTGCCGCGGTAGACGCGCCGGTCGACCCTCCCATATAAATCTCAGGACCGCCGATTGTAGAGTGGCAATTGTCCGGGGAGGTGGGGTTAATGGGAGCACCTGAAACATGTACAGTATTCGCTGCATGACTGTCATCTTGACCGCAGCCACCCTACCCAGCCAAGACAGCTTATGTCTGCCCCACAACTCCAGGCCCCGCTGTATATCGCCAACCAGCTTTGTTTAGTTCAGGCTCGCCGTTTTTGCGGCAGACGTCGCTAACTCAACCCCAAGATAGGAAAGACGCGAGGACGACCAAATAAAGGAATATCGAGCTCTCAAATCCTCCTCGTGATCAGAGCTCAAAGACAGACTAAGGACCTGAGACTTCTGCATGTTCACTTTAAATCCCGAAACCTGGCTAAACTCAACTAGTAGCTCCATAAGCGCAGGCAAGGAGGTCGCGGGCTCCGCAAGTGTAAGAATCACGTCATCTGCATACAGGGTAATAAGATGGTGGTCTCCGACAAATTTCACACTGGAAACCAAGGGGCTGTCTCGCAAGCGCTGCACGAGGGGCTCCATATATAGCGCAAACAAAAGGGGGGAAAGCGGGCATCCCTGTCTGGTCCCACGCCCAACCGGAAATGGCGTAGAGAGCACACCATTAACTCGAACAGCCGCTCTAGGGGACCGATAGGCGCATTGGATCCAAGATCTAAAGCCTGGGCCCAGGCCGAAGCACTTCAGGACCCGGAAGAGGTATGGCCAGTGAACCCTATCAAATGCCTTTTCGGCGTCGATAGAGAGGAAAAGCGCCTCTCTTCGATATCTGTCAATTTTATCTAGAAGATGCAGAAGTCACTTCGTGTTGTCGCCACATTGTCGATTTGGAATAAAACCTGACTGATCCGGATCAATAAGACCCGGCATGTAAGAGTTAAGGCGGTAGGTAAGTATCCCCGTGAATAGTTTGGCATCTATATTCAGAAGTGAGATCGGCCTATATGAAGCACACTCCCCTGGGTCCTTGCCCGATTTATGCATAACAGCAATGGTAGCGTCCAGCATACTCGGCGTCAGGGTTCCAGTCGTCTGAAAGGAATTCAAAAGCCTCACGAGAAGCGGGGCACGCTCTACACAAAAGGTCTTATAAAACAATGCCGTGAACCCGTCAGGGCCGGGGGACTTCCCACTCTTTAGGCGGGAAATCGCTGATATAACTTCTTCTGGCCTTATCTGCTGGTCTAGCAGGTACGCCTCCCTCTCACCAAGAGGAGTGATTGCTATGCCCTCTAAGTAAGAATCCAGGGCCGTGTCATCCCACTCATCCGCCGCATATAAACCCCGGTAAAACCCTGCAAAAGCCTCAGCAATCTGATCACTCGTGCAGGCCTCTTCACCGGAAGGAGAACAAATCAATTTGACCGCCGACGCTGCACGCTGCGCTCGCAACCAGTGCGCCAATAGCTTTACACATCTATTGCTCCCAATATAGTATTTGTGCTTAAGTCGAACTACCGCGTACTCGGCCCTATCCCAGTCCAGTCGCTTCAGCTGTTGCCTTGCCTTCTCTAACTCTCGCCAGATTCTAGGCTCACCAGTGGATTTATGGGAACGCTCCAGGACAGCTACTCTCTGCTCTAACTTCTCCCTCACCTCTCTCCTCACTCTATTATCCCTCGCAGACAATGCCATCACCTCGCCCCGCACTACTGCCTTCAATGCCTCCCACACAGTCTCCACGGAAGTGCTGCCATCGTCATTAAGGCTAATATAATCCATAATCGCACGCTGGTGCGACTCCACAGCTATCTCACTCTGAAGCAAGGAGTCCCTAAAGCGCCAGCTCAGGGTACCAACGAGACCTATCTCCATGGCAAGTTCAACCGTAATAGGGGCATGATCAGTCAAGGCTCTGGGCTCAATCGTAGCCTCCCTGACCCGGGGCATGAACTTGTGTCAGGCCAAAAAAAGATCGAGCCGTGCATAAGTCTTGGTCGCCGCTGAATAGAAGGAATAATCTCGGAGTGTGGGATGCGACTTCCTACACACATCCTCCAACCCACACTCAGCTAGCCATTGACGCCCCATCTCCGGCAATGCCCCAGTCTGCCTAAAGCGTTGGCCCGAGCGGTCAAGTTCGTTGTCCATCACCAGATTAAAATCTCCTCCTACCAAAATGGTGCTATCTGGCGAACTAAGTATAGGGGAAACTGACTGTCTCAGGAAAGTCTCCTGCTGGGAATTCGGAGCATAAAGGGAAGCAATGGTAAAAGAGAAGGCCCTGAGCCTTATTCTAATAGCCAAGAACCTGCCTGGGACTTCGTGTACCTTCCCAACTATCTCCCCAGCAAAAGTCCTCGAGAGCAATATTGCCACCCCCGTATGTTTCGTAGTTGCTGAGGACCAAAGCTGTCTGGGGAACCATCTTGAGCGCATGCGAAAAGTGTCTTTGGGTAACAAATGGGTCTCTTGTAATAGACAGATATGACTCCCAGATTTCTCTAGACCTGACAGAATCGCTAACCACTTGGTTGGGCTGTTAAGCCCACGGACATTCAAACTTAAACACTTAACTGTCATACCATCACAGGGAGAAAGTCGCTCAGGGGGGGAGAGGATCCACAGAGGTGCCAAGACTCAGAACAGCACCTCAGCCGCTCCAAGTCACGTGACCAACCCGTTATGGCCCATAGTGACCAAATCCGCAGGGAAGCATGCAAACATATATCTATAACGCACAACAGGTGCTCATAACAGAAAAGTCCTCTCACACACATCCCAAAGAGGAAAAGTCTCAACAGGTCCATAGAACCACATCAGTTCCCCTGTAAGTCCATCGGCTCCACTGCCCAGGCCCGCTCAGATGGGCTCAGGCCCGCAATCAGCGACCCCTTGCTGACCAACAACAAACCGTTCCTCACCTAGGCACTTGTCCCAGCCGCTACACTGCTCACTGCCGACTGACGTTCCGAGATCTGCTCCGACTCAGTAGGGCGCTGCTGCTTCCTCCTTCTCTCCTTCCTCCTATAGCGCGGGCGATCTCCTCGTGCCGGGCCCAGATTCAAGTCTGAACCCTGAGTGTCCCCCTCCAGGCCCAGGATCCGGTGAGCCTCAGACACCGACCTCACCTGGCGAAGTTGGTCCTCCCAGCGGAAGACAAGGCGGAACGGGTGGCCCCATGTATAGGACACGGCATGTGCACGCAAGTGCTCTGTGATAGGTTTAAACTCCTGCTGTCGTTGTAAGGTCCGAACCGACAGGTCCTGGTATAATTGCAATTGATGGCCTCTAAAGTGGACCTGCGGGAGATTGCGTGTCCGTTGCAAGATGTTTTCTTTCAGTCCATAATTGTGAACACATGCCAAAATATCCGGCGGCGGTCCCTGGCTCCGCCCGATCGGCCCACACGATTTACTCTGTCCAGGACGATCTCCTGGGACGCCTCCAGGTCTAGGACTGAGCTGAACAATGCCACCACAAAGTCTCTAATGTCGTCCTTCTCCGCTCCGATCGGCGCTCCTCTAATGCGGATATTGTGCCTGCGTGAGCGGTTCTCCAGGTCCTCCACTGTCATCTGCAGGAGGTCCTGCTGCTCCCGCAAGCGTATCACCTCCTGCTGCAGAACCACCACCTCCTCGCCGCGGGCCGCTTCCCCATCCTCAACCTGGGTTATCCGCTCACCCAGGGACGTAAGCTCCACCCGCAACTCCTTCACCTCATGCGATATATCTTTGCAAAGTTACTGCAGGTCACTGAGGAGCGATTCAAATAAGGAGGTGAGGAAGTCCTTCGTGACTGGGTCCGCCTCCTCCTCCATTATCTCCCTCCTTGCCTCAGGGGACCTAGCGGCCGGCGGCTCTTCAGGGCCCCCCCCGGCACCGGGCATCCCACAGTCAACATATCTCTTACCGTCCGGCCCCGCTTGGGCTTGGAGGTCGCCATCTCCTCTGCCCACTGGCAGCTACAGCTCAGGTATATCAGCCGGACCTCTGTGCGTCAGCACCGGGAGCAGTATTCTCTTGGGCGGGCCCCTCACCAACAGCTGCAGGGCACTCCGTGGGGCCACTCCTAAAGACCGCTCTTTTCTCTGCGCCAGACAAAGTCCACCGCGGGCCGCCCGCACCGCCGACCGGCGTCCGAGTCCCACCGCGTCCTCACTGACTTCTCCGCAGCAGGACACAGCTGCTCAAGGGGGTCCTCGCCCCTCCGCCGTCCTCCCTGGAGTCTCACCTCGCAGGGCCCAGCAGGAGGGCCCCGCTGTCTCTCCACTCTGGCACCAAGCCCGCCGGCGAGCCCCTGCCACAGGCCCATCTCACCAGGGAGCCTCGGCCCCCACTAAGGGCGCCGCCGCACCCCCGCTGCCTCCCAGCAGGTCTCCAGGCTTCAGGCCCTCTGCCCTGCACAGCCAATCGGCCGCGGGCGTCTTCAAGGCTCAGGCCCCCGGTGCCCGACAGCTCCAGGCAGCCCATCCGGGCCTCGCGGGCCCTCCCGATCGGGGTCGGGAAGCAAATCCAGGGCCTAGGCGGCAGAGCTCGGACCAACGCGTCTGCTCACGCCGCCATCTTGGCCACGCCCCCGACCCTTGGTATTTAGAGGTACCACTAGTATCCATATATTATTTCAGCAGGACCAGCCCTCCAAGTATTCCAACTTCTCTCACACCTGTTCTACTGTAGCTTCACATCATTTGTCATACATGGACACATGTGCACATTTGCATTCCACAACATATGTAACATTCCTAATGAGTGTATTTTGGTACTGTGATTACTCATGTCAGCTAGGAGTAAGGGGAGTGACAAAATCAAGCTTTCTATGTCATTCTTCACACATGTAATTTTCCAAGGGTCTGTGACTTGTTAGTACATTGCTTGGCTTACATGCACATTCCAAGTTGATTGGGTGTGATACACCTAGATATTTATGCGTATTGGTCCCTCTATGTCACTCTCTTGCTAATACATGTGAGTGGCACTGAGAAGCATATAATCAGTACTCACTCATGATATTGTCATTCAGACCTAGCTAGGTTACCTAGCAGACACAAATCTACCATTGTAGGTGCTTGCTAGTCTTTTCCTACCTAGCCCATACATCTGTACAGCAGTCTTCACGTATATTTCCTGGATTGCTACAGGCATATGTCAAGCCAACACACTTGTGTGATATGTGTGTGACATTTTACAATGTGTTAGCTACAGACAATGCCTTAATTCCACCAACACATTCATGTGGTAGTGAATTATTTGAAAGATGTTTATTGTTCCTGACTAAGGGGCACATTAAAGTAAAGTGGCGAAGCAACTAGTGCAAGGTCACTTTTCCTTCTCCCGTTAGCATCCCTCTATCGCCATCTTGTGTGCGCCATATTTTACCAACAGAGCACCATGGACAGGGATAGGGGGCAATAGCATGTAAGGTATTTGATGCAATTGATGTACTGTTTAGGCTCAGAGCTAAAATTTTGGCCATTACCATGAACCTTACTCAGGGTCCCATTGGTACCAATGGTGTGTCCCCTTTAAACAGCTGCTCTGAGCATGTGTTGAAAGTAGCAGCAATATATGGCACAGTTGTTTTTGTTAGATTTCACTGCACCATTTTGGCTCCCCCACTATCGGCTGTACACCCCCCTTGTATACTTAATGCCTGTCGTAGGCATTTTGTTGCACAAGGTGTTACAGAGTGGCACAATGCCTGACTTGTGCCACTATGAGTTTCTGCTGCTTAGATAGTAGCATGATTGGGCCACATTAGCATAAAATGTTTGACACTAATGTTGGACAAGGATGCACTAGGCCCTCTTAAATCAGGGCCTATGTTCGAAAGTTGTTTACAACTGTTGTGGTGTAGTCATGTTCTCTGAGATTCGGTAAAGTTACAATTGGTTTGTGATGGGATAAAAGAGTATGCCATGTACATTCTGAGTTTACGGTATTTTATTGAATTATTTACATGGCAATTCTTGGAGTAAATTTCTAAGTGAAAATGTTTTGCACAATTAGTTCTCTTCTCCGTACTCCCACAGCAGTGTTTTTTTCTTCCCTTTCCAGTTGTACACCATTGTTCTCATCCTCCTCATTGGGGACATCTACTTACTCTTCCAAGGGGACAAATGTTGTGCAAAAGGGCAAATAATCACTGCACCAAGTCAATTACCCATGAAGTGCAACACTTAGTGAGCCTTTGAGACAGATTATGCCTGTGCAAAGCCTCTTGTGTGCAAGGGGTGTGTTACCCCATTAGGCAAAAGCTAAACTGGTGCAGAGGGACATAAGTGGTTCCAAAGAGTAATTGTTATATGGTACTATTGAAACCTGCCCAGAGCAGATGTACGTATGGGGCATACCATTGTTTTAAATGTGCCCCTATGTACTGTGCAGGATTTGCACCAGACATTTAGCATTTATCCTACACAGTCCATTGATGGCATCTATCATGTTGACACTATTGCACCTACTCTCTGCCATTGGGCACCATATATTGACCACGGCACACATATCTTGGGTATAGGTGGCGCTAAGTTACGCAAGTAAAGTAGCACTGCTTTAGATGCTGCCCAAACCTTCTGACATGTGGCCCTTAGTGCCTTCACTATAGACCTGCAGAAGAGTGATGTAGTGGACATGTATACCTATTTAGTGTGTTGTGTGCTATGTAACAGGTGTAGGGCCCTGTGTGTTGCATGTGAATCCCACCCCTTTACCCTTGAAATACTTCTCTTGCACAAAGTGTTGTTGTTGGCAATTGCTGGCTGGCTTACGTATGTGCATGACTTTCTTTTGCCCGGTGTGGGATAGTTGTGTGGGTGTATTGTGATGTATGGATGTTTTTCAGACAGCTGTTGGACAGGACAGGGCATGCTGTGGTTTTCAGGACTGCCCTGCATGAGGAGTCCAGCCCCTGCAAAGTTCCATGTATCCTCATTCATATGCATTTCTGGCTTCTCCCTGTACATTGTCAGTAGTACATCTGCCGCAGTCCATTGTTACTATCCTTGTATCATGGTATGGAGATATAGGATTTACAGGTATGTTTGTTGGTGTGCTTTGAGGTGTCCATTCCAACACATAATCTTTCATTGATGGTGATGTTGTATTTCAATGTGTGCTGCACTATGCACCATATGAGGGAAAGTTGTACACTGAGTATATCTATTATATTTTGCTGATATGTAGATGGTGATGGGACCACTCGAGTGGCAGTAGATATCAGTGCTTCCTGAGATTCCTACACCAAAGTAAGGGGCATATTTATACTCTGTTTGCACCGAATTAGCGTCATTTTTTTAAACTCTAATTTGATGCAAAACTAACTCCATATTTATACTTTGGCACTAGACCCGTCTAGTGCCAAATTTATGGAGTTAAAGTCATTTTTTGGAAGTGGAAACCTACCTTGCCTTAATGAGATGCAAGGTAGGCGTTCCCGTGCAAAAAAATTACTCTACGGCCTTAACGCAATATTTATACTCTTGTGCAAAAATGGTGCACGGGAGGGAGAAGGGGGCAAAAAATGGGGCAAAGCTTGCTTTGCCCCATTTTGTAACTCCTGGGTCAGAGCAGGCGTTAGGGTACCTGTGGGCCTATTTACATGGTGAAACACCATGCAATAAGCCCACAGGTGCCCTCCCCAGGGACACCCCCACCCACACCAGAGGGACAGCGGAGGAGAGAGGACCACATCCCAGGTAAGTACAGGTAAGTATTTTATTTTTTAAAGTGCCATAGGGGGCCCTGAAATGGGCCCCCATATATGGCACAGGGTGCAATGGCCATGCTCAGGGGATCCTTGTCCCCTGTGCTGGCCATTGGGTGGAGGGCATGACTCCTGCCTTTTCTAAGGCAGGAGTCATGTGGCATGGTAGGTTTAGCACCATAAAATTACGCTAATCTGGTTAAAGTCATTTTGTTTTACTCTAAACTGCCTAAAGTCATTTTTTGGTGCAAACCCCCCTTCTTCCATACCGCCAGCCCCACCCGACTAATGTCATTTTTTTATGCTAGCCTACCCTTTGCACTGGCTTGCACCATTCAATAAATATGGTGCCCAGCAGGTGCACAGAAATGGTGCAAGCCGATGCTAAACTTTTTGGTGCAAAACTCCGATAGCGCAGTTTTGCATCAAAAAGTATAAATCAAGGCCCAAATGTGGGGCAGTGCCAATATGTGAGTTGTTTGACGTTTGAATGGCCACTGCAATTCACATAGCAGAGAGATTCCTTGATAAGTGTTAAGTGTGAAGGATCTGTGTTTTGTTGTGAACCTGTAGACACATGTAGTTGTTTGATTCCAGCTTTTGTATTCATATGGGGACATTGCTCCACCTGTCCGTCCAGTGATGTGTCAGTCAGGTGGTGCCAGGGACTTGTAGATATGGCCAGATGTGAGGATGATGTGCATTGCCTGAAGTGTAGTGTGGCATGTGGCATGTGGCATGTGGCATATGTGTTGTGGTCTATTCATCTGTGTTTCCCTGTTTATGTATGTTTGGTATTGTGTTTGTATTGTTTATACTACACGTTTGATGTGTTGCGTGTGTTATGATTTGTATGGTATCTTACCTACAAGTAGGCCATTGCCATATTGTTCATCCTGGAATTGTTGGTTTACAGTGGAGTGCCTAAAGATGTAAGCATCATTGATGCTTCTGGGATATTTTGCAAGGATGTTTGTGTAAGAAAGTATCCTCTTTTTGGCAAGTTACTCCCAATTTCTGCCTGATGTCAGTGTGTTTTTGACTGTGTCACTGGGATCCTTCTAGCCAGGACCCCAGTGCTCATGTTTTATGGCATGCTTGTCAGTGTGTTTCACTGTTGTCAAAATTGTCACTGGGGTCCTGCTAGTCAGAACTCCAGTGCTCATGCTCTCTCTCTCTTTCTAAATTTGTCACTACAGTTTAGTGACTCCATATTTTGCTCCAAATTGGCACAGCGGACCCACCTTATAAATTCCTAGTATATTGTACATAGGTACTCAGGGCATTGGGGTTCCAGAGAATCCTTTTTCTTTTGCCACCCATAAGGAGACCATACAAACACTTCTTCAGGACTGCCATTGCAGCCTGTGTGAAATAGTGCATGTGCTATTTCACAGCCGTTTTCACTGCACAAGGTCACTTATAAGTCACCTATATGTCTAACCTTCAGACAGAAGGCTAGGTGCATAGTACCTGTGTGTGAGGGCACCCCTGCACTAACAGAGGTGCCACCACATCGTCCAGGCCCATTTTCCCAGACCTCATGAGTGTGGGGACTCCATTATAAGTGTGCACTACATATAGGTCAATACATATATGTAGCTTCACAATGGTAACTCCGAATATGGCCATGTAATGTGTCTAACAACTGGGAATTGTACCCCAATACTAATTCCAGTACTAGTTGCACAATCCCATGCACTCTGGGGGCTCCACCATGGCCACCAGTACTGCCATACCAGCCTTCTGAGGTTTCCACTGCAGCCCCAGCTGCTGCCACCTCACAGACAGGCTTCTGCCCTCCTGGGGCTTGAGCATCTCAATCCCTGGAAGGCAGAACAATGCATTTCCTTTAGGAGAGGGGTGTTACACCCTCTCCCTTTGGAAATAGGTGTTACAGGCATGGGAGCTGTATCCTCCCAGAGCCTCTGGAAATGCTTTGAAGGGCACAGATGGTGCCCTCCCTGCATAATGCAGTCTACACCGGTTTAGGGACCCCCAGCCCCTGCTCTGTTGTGAAACTGGACAAAGAAAAGGGGAGTGACCACTCCCTTGTCCATCACCACCCCAGGGGTGTGTCCCAGATCCCCTCCAAAGTCTCCCTGGGTTCTGCCATCTTGGTTTCAGGATGGTCAGGGAACCCTGGGAGCATATGAGTGGCCAGTGCCAGCAGGTGATGTCAGAGACACCTCTTGATAGGTGTTTCTCTAGTTAGGTGACCAATCCCCCTCTCAAGGCTACTTACGGTGTCTCCTCTGGGTGCTTCTTCAGATTTGGATTGCAAGACTCCAGCAGGAATCATCTACATCCTTTACTTCATCTTCTGCCGAAGGATCAATCGCTGACTGCTCCAGGAACTCTACAAAACTGCAATAAAGAAGCTAAGAAGACTTTTGCAACCTTGTAACTTCAGCTCCTGCCAGCAACTGCAAGAGTTTCCAGGTCATGCATCCTCTGAGAACTGTCTGTCTTCATCCTACACCAGAAGATCTGAAGGAAACTCCTGTGGAGTGACGGAGTTACTTTCCTGCTGCACCAGGCTCTTCTTTGCAGTGACTACCTGTGGCTTGGGTCCCCTCTTCAGATGACAGGCGTGGACCCAGTGACACAGGTCGTGGACTAAAGTGACTCCGGCATTCCCAACGTCCAGCTGTCCAATTTTGGTGGAGGTAAGAGCTTGCCTCCTCTGCATGACAGTACCCCCATGCACTGCGTGACTTGCCAAAGCCAAAGCTTGTGTGCGATCTTCCCAGACGTTCTTCATGCACAGCACAGCTTAGGCCCCCAGCACTCCATCCTGCAATGCACAGCTTCCTGAGTGGTTCTCCGGCGGCGTGGGAATCCTTTGTGTTGTGCTGCATAGGCCTCATTTGCCCCTTCTTTGTTCCCATGCTGTTAGACTCCTGTGAATACTGCCTGGTCTTCTGAGGGCTCTCTGAGCTGCTTAGAGCCCCCTCTGTCTCCTCCTCCTGGGTAGAGGCCACCAGATCCCTCCTGGTCCCGGGTCGCGCCATTTTCCTCTAACCATAAGCTTTGCGTTTACTAAGGCTTGTTGACGGAATCCAGTGACACAAACCAGACTCCATTCATCCTTCTGTCGTGGGACATCTTCTGCACCAACCAGGAACCCGTATCTGTCTTCTTTGGTGCAATCCTGACTTTGTCTTCTTGGTACCCTTCTTCCTCAGGTATTAAGGTCCAGGAATCCATCGTTGGTGTCTTGCAGTCTCTCTGGTTCTTGCATTATGTTCTATCACAACTTCTAGTGTGTTTTTAAGAAACTTGCTGTGTTTTACTCCTGCTTTCCTGGATTCTGGGGTGGGGTACATTACTTATCTTTGGTGTTTTCTTACACTCTAAGCACCCCTCTACACACTACACTTGCCTAGGTGGGAAACCGACTTTCGCATTCCACTATTTTAGTATATGGTTTGTGTTCCCCCTAGGCTCATTGCAACCTATGGTGATTTTCACTATTTGCACTGTTTTCCTACTGTGTACTTACCTGTTTCTGGTTACTAGTGTATATATTGTGTGACTTACTTACCTCCTAAGGGAGTATAGCCTACAAAGTATTTTTGGTATTGTGTGACTAAAATAAAGTACCTTTATTTTTGTAACACTGAGTATTGTCTTTCATGTTTGTAAGTACTGTGTGACTACAGTGGTATTGCAAGAGCTTTGCATGTCTCCTAGCTCAGCCTTGGCTGCTCTGCCTACAGCTACCTCTAGACAGCCTGGCTTCTAGACACTGACTACATTTCACTAATAAGGGATAACTGGACCTGGTATAAGATATAAGTACCTTTGGTACCCACTACAAACCAGGCCATCCTCCTACAGTTTGTGATAATTCCACAGTTGTCCAGTATAGCCTGCACATTGATGGAGTGGGTATGTTTGCAGTTCCTGTAAAGGTGTTCGGTTGCTGTAGGAGGGACAAGTTGGACATGGGTGCAGTCCATTGCACCCAGCACATGCGGGAAGCCAGCAATTTGGTAGAAATCTTGCCTGGTCTCCTGCTGCAGTTCTTGCGTGTTGGGGAACCGGATGTGACGGGGTGTGAGTCTGATGATGCTATCCAGGACCATCGTAAGGAAGGCAGAAAGGAATGGTGGGGTGATCCCACCTACTTGTGCCACAGTCACCTGGAATGATCCTGATGCCAGCAATTGGAGGACAACCAGGAGTTTGGTCATGGGTGGAATTGTTATGCGACTCTCCACTCTGTGATGTCTGGCGCAATACGGTGGAGCAGGTGTACAAAGGACTCCCGCCTCAGATGGTAGAGTCTGATCACCTCTTCTTCCCTGAGGGTCAGAATGCTTGCACATTGGCAAAAGATCCTCTCCCACCTTCGATTCTGCGTTTGTGGCTGCTGTGGTGGTGTGTGTGGGTGCTGCGGTGGTGCTGGTGATATTTAGCATTGTCGCTGTTGTCTTCTATAGGTGCCAAGCTGTAGGAGTAACACTTCTGTGGTGTCCAGTTGCCTTCAAATGCTCCTTCTGTGTGTTTCTCTTTTTTAGGAGGGAACTCCTAATTTCATATTATTGTCGTTAAACTACGCAAGGTGAGGTGGCGCTCCCAAAAAATGATGCTAAGTCAGAAATTTTGACACTAGGCTGTGCTAGTGTCAAAATATAAATGTGCTGTTAAGTTAGCGCCACTTTTGCATAAAAAAAATGGCACAAAGGCGGTGCTAACCTTTCTTAAAACCGGGCCTTAGTGTCTGCTTCATTAGCAGGTTCTATTCATTGTTATCAGTGTCACTTGTGAATGAAGCTCTTGCATTATTCAATTCCATCTTACAAATCTCCTGAGAGCAAAATACGGATCACTTTAGATCACTGTCAGGATGTTCTAGTGTGTATAAATAGAGCGCACCAGCAACCCTTACCTTTCTTCTCAATAGAATTGTGCTTCCTTGGATTTAAGATATGATGTTAGGTTTGATACTACCGGCCTGTAGTTTGAGACGAGGACCAAGAAGATATTATACTTAGCTTTGCCCTGCTTTATGAAACTGAATTGTTCAGAATCTGGGTTTCTTTTCCTGTGATGTAATCAGCTATGAATACCTTGAATCATATTGAGTCGAATGTGGGAAATGGAGTATAAATACTTGTGGCACGCAAATTGAACTAGTGCTTTAACTTAAATGAGCCTGTATGTATGATCCCTTCCTTTCAAATGTACATGTGTTTCTTGTCCAAATAAACAGACCAACGTAAATGCACTGTCCTAAAGATAAGTTTGGCTACTCTAAACGGAATCTTTGCTTTCAAAGGAAAAGTGTGAGAAGATTTCAGCAATGTGCAGATTCAGTCATTCATGCTGCTGCGACAAATACGTACTTAAAAATAGTAATGGTGGATTTTGAAGGTCAGACTCCTTCATAATTCAAAGATTTCCCTGAATAATGCTATTTTTTTTAGAAAAGTCTATCATATTAATGCAAAGATTTTGATGCACCCACATTTGTAGTTGATATGGAGCTTTTATAGCTTGTTCACCTTTAGGAATTTCAAGGGATGAGAGTGTGAGAGGGAAAGCACTAGGCACATAGGGGCAAATTTATGAGAGGCTTGTGCCACTGTTGCTTCACTTTTAGGGGTGCAACAGCGGCGCAAACCTTTCAACCGTACCTATGAGGCCAAATAAAGCCACTTTGCGTGGCTTTGAATGGCCTCATAGATATGGAGTTAGGCAAGACAGTGCAAAGAGCTGCATTTCCCTACTCTGCTTTAGGGAGGAGTGCCATGGGCGTTGTTGTCAGTGCACCCACACAGCACCCATGGAATTTTACGCATCCCCAGGTTTACAAGGCCATGTAAACCTGGGGATGCGCCAAAACCTTACGCCTCCCCAGGGGAGGTGCAAAGAGGAGAAATACCTTTTTTACCTCCTGTTTTCCTCTTTCTATGTGTGCTGCATTCTGTAGCATACATAGAAAGAGGAAAGGTCCCCTGGTATTGTTTTTGTGCAGGCAGGTAACCCCTTCCTGCACAAAAACAATGCTGCTGACAAGCAGACACCCTTGCACCATGGTATAAGGGTGCCTGCTCTGGCGCTAGGCACCCAAAACGACACCAGCTCAGTAGGAAAAGACAGAAATGCGCTGTTTTGCATAAATATGGCACATTACTGCCCTTTTCCTTTGATGCAGGAGAGCACAGCAAGGTGACTTGCTGTGCTGCCCTGCACCATAAGGTCGTAAATGTGCCCCCAAGTTGTATTATTGTAATTCCTCATCTAGTAGGCCCTTAGCGAAGAGCACGAAATGCTTATTTTTTTAGTTCATGCCCAGCGGGGGCAAGACAGGAAAGCAGTCTTACAACTTCACTTGTATATTTTCATAGCACTGTATACATAGTAAACAATCTACTATGTGCTACAATATCTACATAGAAACAGACATTGGTCTTTTTCAAATGGTTATGTTAAATAAATGTAGGAGTAGGAGAAGTAAGCATAGTTTATCATTCAAAAACAAACCTTCATGTCCTATTGAGGCTTTTTTTTCCCTTTCAATGCATAAACAAAATAAAAAGAAACACCACCCTACAAAAATGGAAAATTGAGATGGGGATCCCAAATACTGCTGCCAGTTCTTTGTGGTTTTCTGAGCCCAAATACACCAGTTCAAATTCACAGGTTTCTAAACTTTATTGGATAAACCTGTGAATATTTGTATGTTCATTCTTAAAAGGGATCACCCACATTTGTTTAGGTCTAGAAAAATTTGTACACCAACATTTATTATTCAGGGGCATGCCACTGTAGTGTAGCTCTGCCGGTCAAGAGCAGCTGAAGGGTGCTCGAAAAACAGGAACACCACATGGCACAATGCCTGCGACACCCCAGCTGCACCGCTGCCTGAGAGGACCTGCGACCAGGATGCGAGAGGCTTTGCCGGACCAAAAGTGAATGCACAGCCCAGCCTGGTAGGCACCTAAGCCTGCACCAGCTGCCATGGGCGAACGCCCGAGAGATTGGGTGGCCCGGGGAGTGGAGACGTGACAGCCGGCATCAAACCCAGCCTAAGAATGAAGATAGGCATGATTCTCCCTGGGGCTGGTACATTGGCAGCTGGTGGGCAAGATTGTTGTTTGCTCTGTAACCGCCCAAATAAACTTTAGAAGCTCAACCGCTGTACGGGCTGCGATAGCGTATGAGGCCGCCCCCTCTGAGAGTCTGATACCTGGACCCTGAAATGATGGGATTCTTTCAGACTTGGGGGGTTGTGGGCCTTTCAAATTGTGCAGTGGCTGACTGTGCATATTACCTGAACTAATGTATGATGGAACAATGCATGCAGGAACTACGCATGCCTTAGCAACACAGCGAGAACAACAACTGCATTGTTCCCATGCATGCCTTTACCAAGAATGCCTTTACAACGATTTTTGGTTGAAAAAGCATGCCTAGTAAAGGCATGTGTGGGAACAGCATGCATGGTTCTATCATGACCGCCCACCCGCCCTAAGGCTCAAAAGTACGCCACCCCTAATACTTAAACTACACCGAACCCCCATCCACCCTAAAAACAAAACTACCCTTCCCCCCACCCCACCCCAAAAAAAAAAAATACCCCGACCCTCCTGTGAGAAACTAGCCTCTTTCTGGCATGGTTACCCCCACTTTTGGCCTGTTTGTGAGTGTGTGTCAGTGTGTTTTTACTGGGCCACTGGGATTCTGCTAGCCAGGACCCCAGTGCTCATAGATAAAAACCTATATGTCAGTATGTTTTGCCTGTCTCACTGGGATCCTGCTAGCCAGGACACCAGAGCTCATAATTTATGGCCTAATGTGTATGCCTATGTAGTGCCTAACTGTGTCACTGAGGCTCTGCTAATCAGAACCTCAGTACTTTCTCTCTCTGCTTTCAAATTTGTCACTGTGGGCCAGTGACTTCATTTACCAATTTCAATTGGCATACTGGACCCCCCTTATAAGTCCCTGGTATATGGTACATAGGTACCCAGGGCACTGGGGTTCCAGGAGATCCATATGGGCTGCAGCATTTCTTTTGCCACCCATAAGGAGCTCAGACTAACCCTTACACAGGACTGCCATTGCAGCCTGTGTGAAATAGTGCACACACTATTTCACAGCCATTTTCACTGCACTTAAGTAACTTATAAGTCACCTATATGTCTAACCTTCACTTGCTGAAGGTTAGGTGCAAAGTTACTGAGTGTGAGGGCACCCTTGCACTAGCAAAGGTGCCCCCTCATAGTTTAGGGCCATTTCCCCAGACTTTGTGAGTGCGGGGACACCATTACATGTGTGCACTACATATAGGTCAATACCTATATGTAGCTTCACAATAGTAACTCCGAATATGGCCATGTAACATGTCTAAGATTATGGAATTGTCCGACACATTCCAAATTTGGTATTGGGGTGCAATTCCATGTATTCTGGGGGCTCCACCAGGGACCCCCAGTACTATCAAACCAGCTCTCTGAGGATTGCACTGCAGCTACAGCTGCTGCTACCTCACAGACAGGGTTCTGCCCCACTGGGGTCTGGGCAGCCCAGTCCCAGGAAGGCAGAACAAAGCATTTCCTCTGAGAGCAGGGTGTTAAACCCTCTCCCTTTGGAAATGGGTGTTACAGGCTGGGGAGGGGTAGCCTCCCCTAGCCTCTGGAAATGCTTTGAAGGGCACAGATGGTGTCCTCCTTGCATAAACCAGTCTACAGCAGTTCAGGGACCCCTTCTCCTCTTCTCTGGCAGGAAACTGGACAAAGGAAAGGGGAGTGACCACTCCCCTGTCCATCACCACCCCAGGGGTGGTGCCCAGAGCTCCTCCAGTGTGTCCCAGACTTCAGCCATCTTGCTTTGCAAGGTGTGGGAGCACTCTGGAGGGCTCTGAGTGGCCAGTGCCAGTAGGTGACGTCAGAGACCCCTCCTGATAGGTCCATACCACATAAGGTAGCCAATCCTCCTCTCAGGGCTATTTAGGACCTCTCTGCAACAACTTCAGACTCTTCTGACCTCGGATCAACTGCAGCTTGCTCCAAGAAACGCTGTAACTGCAACAAGGTTTCCACAAGAAACACTTTTCTTCAGCAACCTCAGCTCCAAATCAGCAACTGCAACAGTTTCCACAGTGTGCACGCTCTGGGGACTCCCTGTCTTCATCCTGCACCAAAACGACCGAAGAAATCTTCAGTGGAGTGACGGAGTCACTCCCCTGCTCCAAGCATGCACTTTCCAAGATGACGACTGGTACCCTGGGATTCCTCTCACAGCAATGAGTGTGCTCCTAAGGACACAGAGGGTGGACATCATTGACATAGACTTTCCTGAGGTCCTGCTGACGCAATTTGAAGGAGGTAAGACCTTGCCTTCCCCGAGAACGGCGGTACCCCTGCATACTGTGTATTCTTCACCTCCTGAGGCCTCTGTGCACTCTTTGCAAAATTCCGTTGTGCACAGCCTGACCCAGGTCCCCAGTACTCCACCCTGCGACGCTCAACTCGCTGAGTTGTTCTCCAGCAGCGTCGGGCCTTCTTTTGTAGTGCTGAATCAACCTCATTTTGCACCTTCTTTGAACCCCGATCCTGCAGCTTCTGGGGTCGTTGGCTGGCATCCTGAGGGCTTTTTAAAGTGCTTAGAGCCCCCTCTTTCTCCTCACACAGAGTTGAGGCCCCAGGTCCCTCCCCGTTCCATCCAGCGCCATTTTGACCAAAAAAAACACTTTTGTCGTAGCCAAAGCTTGTTGGCACCTTCCAACACGAAATCTCACCTGCAACAATCTTCACACCATGGGACATCTTTTGCATCATGCAGAATCCCGCTGGCATATTCCTAGGGTGCATTTCTGCAGTCTTCAACTAACCGGGGACTCTACTTTTGCACCCCCTTCTGGGTTGGCAGGGGCTCCTGTCCTTCCTGGAACTTCTTTCGACTTCTGGACTTGGTCCTCTTCCTTTGCAGGTCTTCAGATCCAATAATCCAGCAGTTGTTCTTTGCAGACTTGGTTGACTGCTGCAAAATCCCGAAATCGAGGTGTAGTGTGTCCTAAGGAAACTTGCAGTACTTTACTCCTGCTTTTCTGGCCTCTTGGGTGGGGTAATTTACTCACCTTTACTGTATTCTTACTCTCCCTGCGATTCTGTACACACTACACTTGTCTAGGGGGGAAATTCGTGATTCACATTCCACTTTTTTAGCATAAGGTTTGTGTTGCCCCTAGACCTATTTTCTCCCTTTGCATTCTATAGGATTTCCTACTGTTGGCATTGTTCTATGACAATTTGCTTGTCTAATTTTGGTGTCTAGTGTATACTTTGTGTATAATACTTACCTCCAGAGCGAGTATTGTCTCTAAGATATTTTTGGAACTGTGTCACCCAAATAAATACCTTTATTTTTGGTAACACTGAGTATTGACTTTACTTGTGTATAAGTACTGTGTAACTATAAGTGGTATTGCATGAGCTTTGCATGTCTCCTAGTTCAGCCTAAGCTGCTTTGCTATAGCTACCTCTATCAGTCTAAGCTGCTAGAACACTACTACATTTCACAAATAAGGGGATAACTGGACCTGGTATAAGGTGTAAGTATCCAAGGTACCCACTACAAACCAGGCCAGCCTCCTTCACCTCCCCACCTGCCCTTAGGCCCAAAAGTACCCCACCCCTAATACAAAAGTACCCTGACCCCCAACCCGCCCTAAAAACTAAACTACCATGACCGCCCCACCTGCTCTAATAGCAAAACTGCCCAAACCCCACCCATAAAAACTGAACTACCCTGACACACCCACCCACCCTGAGCCCTAAAACCTTCCTGAGGACCCATCCACCCTATAAACAACCGACCCCCCCACAAGCCCTAAAAACGAAACTATCCTGACCCCCCACGCCGACCCCTAAATACAAAACTACCCTGACCCCCCATCTGCCCCAAAAACAAAACTACCCTGTCTCCCATCCCTGCCTCTAAAAACAAAACGACCCCGACAACCACGCACACCCTGAGCCCTAAAATCTTCCCTGACCCACCCTTAAAACAACGACCCCCAACCCACCCTAAAAACAAAACTACCCCGACCCCCGCTCCTAAAAATGAAACTACCATGACATCCCCCACCTGCCACTAAAAACAATACTACCTCAGCCCCCACCCCAATCCTAAAAACAAAACTACCCTGACAGCCCGTCCCTAAAAACGTAACTGCCCCGACACCCACACACACACTGAGCCCTAAAACCTTTGCCAACCCCCACCCTAAAAACAACCGACCCCGCCACCCGCTCTAAAAACAAACATACCCCGACCCCCTGCCCCTAAAAACAAAACTACCCGACCCCTCTGCCCGCCCTAAAACAAAATTACCCCAACCCCTAATAAAACATCCCAACCCCCCACCAAAAGCCCTTAATCCACCCTCCAACCTAAAAACTACCCCAACCCTGCCCCAGCCCTCTCTCGATCCACCCTAAAAAAAACATCCCCCCACCCTGCCCCTGAAAAAAAAGTAGCCCAACCCCCACCCCAAGCACTTTATCCGCCCCACTCCTAAAAACTACCCCCAACCCTACATGACCCCCTACCCTAAGCCCCACCCTTAAAAAAATCCCAAACACCCCCCTCCATCCCTGCCCCCCAAAAAAAATAGCCCAACCCCCACCCCCACCCCAAGCCCTTTATCCACCTCACCCCTAAAAACTACCCCACAACCCTGCCCCAGCACACTTACCTGACCACGTCCTCTCCCGATCCACTAAGCCTTAACCTTGCATTTCTGTAGTTCAGCACATGCGTTGTTAAGGTAGAGAAAAAGCCATTCATTATTCCGGCAAGCATGGTTATTCTTGCGTGGGAAATGTCTGCGTTGTTCCTAACACGTTGTTCAGGAAGTTTCCCTACCTGAACTGCTGGGTGGGACTGTAGACCTCAAAGGAGCCACGGCCTATGGGCATCCTGTAATTCAACTTCACGCTCCGAGGACCTACCTTTGTTGTGAATGTGGCACAGCCCCACTCACGTTTAACATCACTCTGTTATCTGCATTAACAGGATTTATGCCCTGTGGACCCTGACAGTCCCTGGTGCTTGTTAATCGTGGGAAACACATATCTGCTGGGCCATGACTGACCATCCCCCTGCCCTGCAGATTAAAATGCAGATACCTCTGGGCTCCCCCAGTAGCATATTATTGCGGTTTTCTTTTCCTGTGTGAGTTTCAAACTGCTCCACAGAGACTCCAAGGATCTGGTGGGGGCCTGTGTGTTTGATGACACCGTCACAGAGCCTCACTGAAAACATCCATCATTGGGAAAAGCAAAAAGGAAAACAACTTGCACCACGAAAAGTGTATGATTGCTTGCACATCCCAATGGGGAAAGCGGAAAAGACACAACCATGCCAAACATTTGAAGCTCAGCACACTACCAGAAACCGCACCACAGGATCCACTGTCCCTAGCAAGACAACCCTGGACCAGATCCCCTCTGCCCTAGAATCCATGCTACTTGTCATGCAACAGAGCCTACATTCAATAGATGGAACAACTGACACGCTGAATATGCACATGGACAGTCTGACTACTAAACTAGACAAACAAACAGCACGGAACACAGCAGCAGAGCAGTGTATCTCCATGATGGAGACGACGTACACACGGTGAGCAACAAATGTCTGAACATGGAGAAAGTTCTGGTGGTAATCAAAGCAAAGAATGAAAGATCTGGTAGCACGTTCTCGCCATAACAATCTACGCCTCACAAGTATCCCAGAATCGACAAACACCAGCAAAACAGAGCTGTATGTCAAAACTCTGCTTAAAGACATTTTCGGGGCAGATCAACTACTGGTGGTGGAATGAACAGACAGATCCCTGGTGCCAAGACCAGTTCCAGGGACTTCCCTGCCCTATAATCGTCAGCTTATTGAATTACTGGGATCGTGACACAGTCCTCGTACTCTCCAGAGAGAAGAGAGGCATCACCTACCAGGGGAACAAAGTGGCCTTCTACCCTGATTTCATGGCGGCGGTACAAGCGTCCAAGAGAAAATTCCATCCTGTCAAATGGCAACTTCAAAATGCTAAAATATCCTACGTGATGCTCTACCCAGCCCACCTCTGCTTTGAATACCAAGGAAATACAAAAATGTTTTCAACACCCAAAGCTGCCAAAGATTTCATCAAAAAGCTCTCTAAGCACCAGCCAGACAAATCAGATGCAACTGCGGATATAGAAAGTGATTAATTACAACACACAATAGACACTGTCGCTGCTCACTCTTGATGCAGCTTGCCAAGGACCTCACACAAAATGTCCCCTTTGAACACAGCTCAGGAAGTGAGCCTGTTGCATCCCCTTGCCCTCTCATTGCAAAGAGAGATATTGTTTGAAAATTGTTTAGCTGCCTCACTTATATGTGACTTTCCACACTTTACCATCCTGGCTTGTGCAGTGCCTGGTCGAGTTTATTACTGCACTCCCAGCCTTTACTGGTTAATTACATCAGATTGAAGATCACAGGATGTTAGCAATCACTGTGTCTCTTGGCCACTAACTGGGTCCCGGGTTGCACCACAAGGGTATAAGCTGTGTGCCATAATACACTGCTTTATCAAGTTTTGTTGATGTCTTTTCACCACGGTTTATTATTCAGTACTCTTTCTTTGCAGGGCTTAGGTTTGTCTTTGGAGTGCTTGGGATGCTAAAGGGGTAGGGGGAAAATGTTACCGATTTTTATGCAGTCTATGTTATATGTACCATCACATGGTTAAAGCATTCACCACAGCTTTCTATAATCAACACCTGTTGAGCACAGCTCAACAAACCCGCATAATATTACGTTCCACCATCCTGGCCGTATATCCCTTATATCTTGGAATATACAGGGGCTTAACAAAATAGGCCTTTGTATAATGCACAAAATGCATCATGTGCTGGCCTATCTCGAAAGACACCACATCAAAATTGCCCTTCTGCAAGAAACTCGCTTAAACAAACATACAGAGCAGGCCATGGGGGCTAGAAGGGCATCAATACAATTTGCCTTTTCTTATTCCTCATAATCTAGTGGAGTAGTCAGGTCGATTAAATGCAACATCCCCTTCACCATAATGCACACTGAAATTGATGAACATGGAAGGTATGCAATATTACAGGGCAACCTAAGTGGCACATTTGTAACCTTAATCAATAGATATGGTCCCAACATGGATAACCCCTAACTCAACACTTTGATATGGAACAATCTACACTCTCTGATGCCATTTGCTGCACTTTGAGGTGGAGACCTCCATACATAAGTAAACCCACTCAGTGATCGCTCAACACGAATCTATTGGCATGGCAAAAAGTTTAGTAAATTTAGTATGCGAGGGTATGGAGGAACATGGCGTGGTAGATCTATGGGGGGGTACAAAATCCTAACAGACGGAGGGCACATGTATCTTGACAGTACATAACTCATGGCCCTGTTTGGACTACTGGCTGGCAACTCGTGAGGAAAATGCCTGGACAATTGATGTCAGACACCTCACTGGACCCTCTTAGATCATACACCAGTATAACTGAAATATACATGTCCACACATGTCCTTGCTCCGTTTACATGAAACTTCCAAGCATCAGCACTACTTGACCCCTTGTTTCATGAAAGTCTGCATACAGCTCTAGAGGAATATTTTGATAATAACACTGATTTTCATTAATGCATAGACTGGTAAACTACATGATATCTGTACACATCTGTATAAGTTGGAAGATACAATCAAGACATTAGAACATGACTATGACTCAACTCCCAGACCAGACATCCTAGTGCAGATTAGGGAACAGATAATAAAATAAAATGACATGGCCCATTACGAATGTCGCTACCTATCCCATCGGAACGTGGCAAGGGCATATGGGGAAGGGGGCTGCCCAGGCCGTAATTTGGCTAAGAAACTCAAATCTACATGAGCAAGCATTCATATTGTTAAAATACCTGGTCCTACTGGGGATGGGAAATATACCACACAAGATATCCTCACCTCATTTCTCCATTTCTATACACACTCCTATGCTGCGCAGGACTCTGCTCCAATGCCAGACATTGCTACATATCTTGATGACATAGCCTTAGCGTGTCTGTTCCAAGGGAAACAGAAGTTTTTTAACTCAACCAATAACATTAGCAGAAGTGAAAGAGGTGATTCAATCCCTCCCAAATAGCAAAACGCCGGGCAGGATGGATTACCAAGGGAATTTTACACAAAATATATAGACCTACTGACACTGCATCTTCTTACTATTTATGAAGGGGCATATTGTGCCCGGTTTCTTCCTTCATCCCTTTTTTCCCTAATTATCACCCCGTTGAAACATGGCAAACTGTATGATGCCTGCGAATTGTATCGACCACTCTCACTAATTAACACGAATACCAAAATATTAGCAAAAATAATAGCCACTACACTATACCCTTTAATGCTCAATCTGGTCCTACCTGACCATTCCGGCTTCATACAAGCTCACTGTACAACACACAATTTATGTATAGTCTTGGCATTTCTGCACTATTTGGATCTCTCCATGACGTGCTATTAGATGCTGCTAAGGCTTTCGACTGAATCAAATGGACATATATGTTCACCATACTGGGTTGCATGGTCATGCCTGTCTACTTTCGCCAATGTGTGGTGCTTATATATAGAGCTCCTGTGACGTGCATACAGGTCAACGGTCATGTCTCGGAGAAGCAGCATATATGTCAGTGCACGTGCCAGGGTTGCACCTTTCCCCACTGTTGTTTATCTTAGCATTAGAACCCATAGCATGTATACTATGTCACCGTGCATGTAGGTACTGCACTATGATTCAGGTTGCACCCTATTGGTGTTTCCCTCTATGCAAACAAAATGATTCTGTATATATGTAACCCTTCTGTGAACTTAACACCCATGCTTCGGGAATATGCAGGATTTGCATGGCACTCCTGTCTTACAATCAATTGGGATAAATCAGTTGTGTTTCTCTTGACATCTAATACGTTGCCTTTCACTCTGGACTTCCCTCTTGATTTGACTACTGAACCTGTGAAATATCTGGGAGTCTGGATGCACAGAGATCCAGAATTAGTGATTCTGGAAAATTATGGGAGGGCAATATCCAAATCGGAGGAGCAAGTAACCAGGGGCCAGATGTATCAAACGTTTTTGCATTCGCAAACGGTGCAATTCGCAGAAATCGGCCGTTTGCAAATGCAAAAAAGTGTTTTGCAATGTATGAAAGGCATTCGCAGGCCAAAAACAAGGAATCACAAAAATTTAGATTTTTTGCGAAGCAACATGGTTTTGCGTGTCGCGATCTGCGTATCGCAATTTGCGACATGAAATACCGAATCGCTACTTGCATATCGCAAATTGCGAGCCCGAATAGCGAATCGCAAATACAGATTCAGTATTTCTTGTCGCAAATTGTGATACGCAGATTGCGACACGCAAAACCATGTCGCAATTCGATGCATCAAAAAATCGCAAATTGCGAATATTCGCAGAATGGCCTTTTGCACATGCAATTTACCACGGATTGAAACAAGGTGGTAACCAGGTGCAACCTATAGAAAGAGGCCCAAAATGCCTCAGCCTCTTTTCCACAATGGCTGCACTCTACGTGATGGCGAGGAGAATACAGGAGCGCATTTTCAGAGTGCCCATTACCCTTTTTGACCAGCCTAAGGAGGAGATTGAGCTCAGCCAAGATAATTGACCTGATAGCTGAGCTACAACCCAAACTGCAGCACACAACACACAGGACCAATAGCATACCCACCCATGTGCAGGTATTATGCTCCCTGCACCTACTTGCCTCAGGGAGCTCTCAAGGGGTCATATCAGCAGCTGGAGGGGTATCACTCTAGAGAGTGCCCTCTCTAGATTTTTCAATGCATTTCTAAATGCCATGCTGAGAAGGATACACCAGTACATCAGATTCCCCCACACCCCCAGGAAATACAGCAGACAAAAATAGATTTCTACCAGATAGCACAGTTCCCCTATGTTCTAGATGCCATAGACGGGACACATGTTGCAATCTGTCCACCATCGACCACAGAGTATGTGTACCGCAACCGTAAATACCAACATTCAATGAACACACAGGTGATATGCAATGCCTCCTACATCATAACTGATCTCGTGGCCAGGTACCCAGGGAGCACACATGATTCGTACATCTTTCGCCACAGCTGGATTCACACAAGACTGCTAGCTGGGGAATTTGGTGAAGGATGTCTACTAGGTAATTTCCAACTTTGCAATGTTGCATTGATGGCAGTGTGATGTCAGATGGCACAGCTACTCATTATACCCTCTATTCCTTCCAGGAGACAGTGCCCACGCAGTGCGCACCAACATGATGACGCCCTACCTAAATCCTGCAACACCAGCAGAGCGGAGATACAATTCAGCACACAGGGCAACCCGCAATGTTGTGGAGCCCACCTTTGGCCTGTTGAAGAGTCGCTTCCGGTGCATCCACAAAAGTGGCGGGGCACTACAGTACAGCCCTGACACGACCTGTAGAATAGTGGCCACATGTGCGATCTTGCACAATATAGCTACCACCAGGGGCATACCTGTGGAAATATCGGAGCCAGACTCAGATGAGGATGATGATCCCATACCAGCCCTACAGCCAGCAGACAGGACCAGTGCAGCAGAGGGCAGGCAAAGGCGTGCTGACATCACGCACAACCATTTCAGATGTAAGTAATGTCAACACCACCTCACTGACATGTATTCCGGTAGTTAGCACCTTTATTACCTTGACTTCAGGTAACATACATGTCACTAGGACAAAGCAATACACACGTGTCAGACATGAGCCATTAACAGTGTCACACTATTATCATCATAGTTTACTGTATTGCTACATGTGAAGGTAGTCCCCTGTAGCCCTCAATGTCGCTTCTTACAACCACGCTTTCCACTTGAGTGCACAGTGGCCTCGCCTGCACCTCTTGTATCAATCTCACAGGCAGTACTGTGCCTGGCACTGCAATGCCTAGGATCCATCATGGGGACTGCAAGACTGCTGAGGCTAGATGACTCCTCAGTATCCCCAACTCCCAGTTCGCTGGGTGTAGCTCTGCGTGCTATCAGCATTGCATCCAGAACGTTGGTTATTTGCACCAATCCCTGGGCAACGTCCCGACTGCTATGTGCTGCCTCCACCTGTGCGGCCACAGCACGCCGTGATATTAGGGCAGTTGATGTAGCAAGACGATTTACCGATCTGCAAAAGCCATTGAATATTCCCGTGAATTGCCGTTTGCGCCTGCGGTGGCTAACACGCTCATGCCTGATCTCAGTACAGAGTTCCTTAATGGCATTTGTCAGTTCCTTGGTGTTATCCGCAGCTGTTTGCTGTCCCTCATGCGGCTTGCGGATGTTGCATTGAGAGACTCCAAATGCTTGTGCAGCCCCCCATATTGGCAATGTGTGACTGCAACTGCCTGTGCATTGCCCTCATGTTTTTGCATTGCAGGTGCTGCACTTTGAGCATGGACGCTTCAAGGCCACTAAAGAATGATGGGCCCTCACCTTCATCTGTGTGCTGTGTGCCTGCATTGTGAGGCCTCCTGCGGGGAGTTGAGTGAGGCTGGGGCAGGGACTGCTGCCTTCCTGTGGATCTAGCTTCTGGGAGTGGTGTGTGGCCTTCATCCGGCACTTCATCGGAGTCCTGGTTCAAATCGTGGAGAGGTAACACCCTTACCCTGACTCTGATTGGTGCTATACACAATGACTCGCTGGTGTTTGAGTCGGACAGAGGCTGTGTTTCTGCATCCCCTACATTGGCACAATCTGCTGCTGCTGAGCCTGAGCCATCTGCAACAACAATGTGCAGCATGTCATTTATCAATGTATTTCCAAATGTGGCACAATGGTAATAAATGTACACTTACATCGTATCACTATGAACTGTGTGTTTTGTTCTTCTGTGTGTCAGTATACTTAATTGCAATCTATGTGCTATTTTCAGCTCTGGGTTGTGGACTACCACTCCCAGAAGGCATTGTTGTGCCGCATGTAAGATGTGGAATGGACTACTTATCACAATGCTTTGCACTACTTGCTATTTCCTAAGGGGCGTTTGTACATTCACATATGGGGTTACATATCATTATTGGACTTACCTTTACTGGTGCTGGGTGTGCCGGAAGTGTCAACGTCAGTGACCCCACTGACAGCTTCTGGAAGCAGTGTGGACTCCACAAGGTCTTCCATGGGGGTGGAGGGTGTCTGGGTGGATGGTCCGCCTCCTGTGCTCCTTGCCTCCCTTATCCTGCAGGCCACCCTCTCCTTGGCACGGGAACACAGGTCGTACCACCTCTTGCGTATCTCTTCCACCGAGCGCTGCGCAACCCCCACTGCGCAGATTTTGGTCTGGATGTCAGCCCAAAGTTTCCGCTTCTCACTCTCTGGTACCTGGAGTGAGCTCTTCCCAAAGAGCCGGTCATGGCTCCTGACCACCACCTCAGTGAGCACCTCCAATTCTTACTCACTGAATTTCAGCTTCCTCTTCCCCTCTCCCTTCTCCTTCCCATTACCAGCATTGGCCATGTTGGTGTTAGGTCCTGGCTTGCTCACACACTTGCTCCCTGGGGCTGGTCTGTGACTCTCTGACTGCTCCTGTGGGCGTGGTACCTGGAAACAGCATGGGCTGACTCACTTCCTGCTTGTGATGTCATCAGGCTGTGCCAGGTGACCGTTTTTGCAATTTTCAATTTTCAATTACCGAATCACAATTTTGTTTACGATTCGGTATTTGGACGTCGCAAATTGCATTAGCGATTTTTAAGAAATCGATATTTCCGACTCGCAATTTTGTTACATCACATTTTGCGTGCCGGAAATAGCGATTTCTTAAAATCCGCTATTAGGGACTCGCAAAGCAAATTCTTCATACATCTGGCCCCAGATGTTCTAGAATACCGCTTTCACTAGTGGATAAAGGAGCCCTCATGAAAATGATAGTGCTCCTCAGATTTCTCTACCTATTCACTAATATACCACCTGTCCTCCTCAAATACTTCTTTAAAACTGTTAGATCCTATATTATTACATTAGATTAGGCAGGGAAACAACCTAAGAAAAGTTGGAACACAATGACCCTTCCATACCAGGAGGATTTGATGTGTCAGGCTTATACTATGTATTTGCTCAAGTGCAATACGCACATTATTGGTATACCCCCTATGCAAACATACCATAAATAGTTGTAGAAGCAGATGAAGCCCATCTGCTCCTACTCAGCTCTATACTACTGCACAAACTCATGGAGAGGATGAAGGGGAAATAAATACTGTAGACAGCACCACAATGGAGTGGCAACAACTTGGTGCCATGGCTCACAGACTTCCACTATATGTTCTGGCACCTCCCTTACAATAATATCCAGCTATACCAGTTACACACAAAGCTTGCACACTCACTCATCTAGCTGGAGCAGGATTTAAGACTATGGGTGATCTGTACTCAGCAGGTCAGTTCATACAGTAGACCTGGAAGATCTCACTCAAGCAGTGTGCCAAAAGCCGCTATTCACTTTCACATACTACCGCCTACGGGCGGCACTAAAGGAATTATATCCTTCTTTCCCAGCAGAACCCAACATTTGGGCCCATAGTTATACTTTTTTAGCGTTGCTTTGCGTCATTTTGTGACGCAAAAGCGGTGCAAACTTGCAAAATACAATTGTATTTTGTAAGTTTGCGCCGCTTTTGCATCATAAAAAAGTATAAATATGGTTGGTGTGCTCCAAACCCTACTAACTTGCCCCACATGACGGGATCTCATAACAAAACACCATGATGCCACACACCACGAGAAGGATAAGTTACTTACCTGTAAATCCTAGTTCTCTTCCAGGGGTATCATCATCAAAGTCATAAACATTGAATATTCCCGCCCTTGTGCGGGGACCCCGGAGCATATATAAAATACATACATATAAAGTATGAAATATGCACAAAAAAATATATATAGCATTTTTAGTAGACAAATTTTCATACTAAACTCATATATACGTGTGTAAAACAGCAATGCAGACTATAACCATAAACAGGCTAAAATGCTTTATTTCTATGGAGTTTTTTTTTTTTTTTTTTCAAAATAGTCCTTTTCAAAAATTACAATAAGAGAAATAATATTTACCAAAGCCCCATAACTGGGCCTAGGGAAATAAGCAGTAGTAACATCAGAGAAAAAAGAAGAAAAAACTACATTGAAAAACAATGGAGCATTCTTAGCCAATAGGCTGCATGCAGGTTAACACAGGAGAACTATAAAAATTCTGGCACCGTGCCTTTAAGACCCTGAGCACCTCCAGTATCCCACCATGCCTCAGGGGTGAAGGGGAGGTGACAGTTAGTTCACAGTTAGGTCAGTTCTTTTTTACGGTGACAAACTGTGTAGCAGATTCAAAAGATAGTCTGTCCTGCACTTCTAGGAGACGTGCGTCCGGGGAGGAGGGTGGGTTGTTTATGACTTTGATGAGGATACCCCTGGAAGAGAAATAGGATTTACAGGTAAGTAACTTATCATTCTCTTCCAGGGGATCCTCATCAATAGTCATAAACATTGAATAGATTAGCAAGCCCATCCCTTGACTCTGCGGACCGTCCAATAGAAGTGCAGGAATAGATATGTATCATGCAAACAAATTTCTCAGAGAAGCTTGCCCAACTTGGGCGTCTGCTCTTGCAACTGAGTCCAAACAGTAATGTCTAGTAAATGTAAGTACAGACTTCCATGTAGCAGCCTTCCAAATTTCAGAGATTGGGACATTATTAAGGAGGGCAGCAGTAGCCGCCTTTCCTCTTGTCGAATGCGCCTTAGGTCTAGCAAGTAGTTGTTTGTTAGCCAATTGATATGCATTAACAATACAAGAAACTATCCATCTAGATATGGTTCGTTTTGATGCTGCCTCTTCTGTTCTCAAATGACCATAATTTACAAACAAGTGGTTGGAATGTCTAATTAGCTTGGTTTTATCCAAGTAAAATGTTAGCACTCTTTTCAAATCTAGGGAGTGCAAAGCTTTCTCCGCCGGAGTCTCCGGATTGGGGAAAAAAGTTGGTAGAGAAATAGTCTGATTGATGTGAAATTCTGACACCACCTTCGGTAGGAATGATGGGTGAGTTCGTAGAACCACTCTATTTTCGTGGAAGACTGTGTACGGTTCTTTGGAGGACAAAGCCTGAATCTCACTGACCCTCCTTGCGGAAGTAATGGCTACCAAAAAAGCCGTCTTCCACGTAAGGTGTTGCAAAGAGGCTTTGTGTATAGGTTCGAAAGGAAGGCCCATAAGTTTTGATAGCACTATTTTCAGCTCCCATGGAGGGGAGGGTTTCCGAATGGGTGGGAAAACTTTTTTCAAACCTTCTAAGAAATCCTTGACTACTGGTCTCGTAAAAAAAGGATTCCTGAGAAGGTGACTTACGATAGGCTGTAATGGCAGATAAATGTACCTTAATAGATGATACCTGCAGACCGGATTTTGCCAAATGGAGCAGGTAAGACAGTATGACCTCCTCCTGAGCCAGTATAGGATTCTGACCTTGCTGACAACACCATATGTAGAACCTCTTCCACTTGAACGTGTAAGAATGCCGCGTGGAAGGTCGTCTGGACTCCTTCAAGATGTTCATGCACTCCTGCGAGAGCCCTAGATGCCCACACTGCAGGAATTCAGGAGCCATGCTGTCAAGCTCAGAGAGGGTAGGTTGGGGTGAAGTATCCTGCCCCCCAGCCTGCAAAGGATATCCGGTCTGCACGGCAGCCTCCTGTGAGGTTGTTCCGATAGGTTGAGGAGATCTGTGTACCAGAACTGACGAGGCCATTGCGGAGCTATGAGAATCATTCGGGTGCTGTATCTGTAAAGTTTGTTGATCACCGCCGGTATGAGGGGGATCGGTGGAAAAGTGTAGAGAAATATCCCTGACCAGTCGATCAACAGGGCATTCCCTCGAGATCCCGGACGGTAGAACCTGGACGCGAAGTCTGGGCATTTCCTGCGAAGATATCCAATTGAGGCCGACCCCATTGAGCGAAGATGTCTTCGACGACTTCGTCGTGCAGGACCCAATCGTGGGCGTCCTCGAGGTGTCTGCTCAGGAAGTCCGCCTTCACGTTTTGTTGACCTGGTAGGTGAACCGCTGTAAGCGACATTCTTCTCACCGGGAGCCAACGCCATATTGTTTGAGACTCCCGAGATAGGGGTAGGGATCTCATTCCCCCTTGTCTGTTCAATAATGCATTGTGGTCGTATTGTCCGTTTGTATTAGTAGAGATTTCCCCTGAATCGATGGACCAAAAGACTTGAGAGCCAGATGGACTGCTCTGAGCTCCAGCAGGTTGATGTGGCACTCCCTTTCGTTGTCGGACCACAGGCCCTGAGCTTGAAGGGGACCTAGATGAGCTCCCCATCCCTGAAGAGATGCATCCGTTTCCAGAGTGTCAGATGGGATTACCTGGTGACACGGAGCCCCTACTGACAGGTGAGGTCTGTGCATCCACCATTGCAACGACTGTTGTGCTCCTATCGGAAGCCGCACTCTGTCCTCCCAGCGGCCTGTGCTCTGGTTCCAGTTGTTTTCCAGCGCCTCTTGGAGAGGCCTCATATGTAGCCTGGCATTCGGGACAATGAAAATGCATGAGGCCATGGAGCCCAGTAGAGATGTCACCTGACGGGCCGTAGGTGCGTCGGATTTCAACAGGTCTTGACACTTTCTCTTTCTCTTTATTGATAATAGTCGTTCTTCCGAAGGATACACTCTTTCGAGCTCTGTATCCAATATTGCTCCCAGGTAGTGGAGATTTTGCGTTGGAATCAAGGTGGACTTTTGGTAGTTGACTTGTAGACCTAGAGACCTGAAAACCTTGAGCACAATGTCCCGATGGCTTCTCGCCTGTTCCGGAGAGGAGGCTTTCAGTAGCTAGTCGTCTAGGTATGGGTAAATGAAGATTTTTAGCTTCCTTAGATGTGCCGCTACCACTGCTACGCATTTTGAGAAAACGCGAGGGGCAGATTTCAGTCCGAATGGTAGCACCTTGAACTGATAGTGCTGTGAGGCTATCCGGAAGTGTAGGAATTTCCGATGCTTGGGAATGATCGGGATGTGAAAATATGCATCCTGCAGGTCGATGGAGCACATCCAGTCCCCCTGATGTAGCTGAGGGAAAATCTGGTGAAGGGCCAGCATCCTGAACTTTTGCTTTTTTATGTACTTGTTCAGTAATCGTAAGTCCAGAATCGGTCTGAAATCTCCCCCTCGGCCTTTTTTCGCCACCAGAAAATAACGGGAGTATATTCCCTTCCCTCTGTGCGCGACTGGAACTTTTTCTATTGCTTTCTTTCGTAAAAGGGCGTGAGCCTCTTTGCGCAAGAGGCTGACGTGAGACGGATTGCATTTGGTTGGTGGCAAGTGCAGTGGAGGTTGTCGGAAAAGAAGAGAGTACCCATTCTCAATAATATTGAGCACCCATTTGTCTTTTGTTATACCACGCCACTCGTGAATAAAGTCTGTGATACTTCCCCCTACTGGAGTGGTGCACAGTGTTAAGGGAAGCAAGTCCTCATTGTTTTGCTGGCGTTTTGGGTGTGGACTGCTCGGTCTACTTCACCCTCGGTCCCTCGTGGCCTTACGAGACTGAATAAGTGGGCGTCCTTGCCTCTGCTGTGGCCTCTGGGACCAATGAGGGGTTTGAACCCTCTGCTGAAAAGGGCGCCTGTCGTAAGGCCAATACCTTCGCCTGAAGTCCTTTTTCCTCTCCAGGCCTACTGCCCTCATGGTATCTACTTCTGTCTTCATGCGCGCCATCTCTTCGTCTGTATGGGCACCAAACAGCGAGTTCCCGTTGAACGGAAGATTTAAGATACGCTGTTGCGCATCCTGTTTTAATCCTGTCAGTCTCAACCAGGAAGACCTTCTTGCACAAACCCCATGTGCGTACCCATGTGCAGCTAAGTCTGCCCCATCTGCTGCTGCGCTGATTACCTGATTGGAGACCAGACATCCCTCTTGAAGGATCTTCTGGAAGTCCTGCCTGTCCTCCCTAGGCAATTTGTCCGCGAACCTGTTCAGAGAGTCCCAAAGTGAACGGTCATATCTGCCTAGGAGTGCAGAAGCGCTGGAGACCTTCATCATAGAAGCCGCCGTGCCACACATTTTCCTCAACAGAGAGTCTAGATGTCTGCTCTCCTTGTCAGGTGGAACCGTGGAGGATGACGCTACTGAGTGTGTTTTTCGGGCTGCGGCCAATATGACTGAGTCCGGCGGCGGATCCGCCCTGAGAAATAAAGGATCTTGTTCAGGCGCTTTATATTTCTTCAAGATCCTCGCAGGAGCTGATCTGAGGGTGGCTGGTGCTAAAAAGGTGTCCATGGTTGGTTGCAACAGACCAGGCACTAGCGGCAGCAGCTTTTTTTAAACCGCCCTATGTTGCAGAGTTTCAAAAATGACGGATGAGGAGGTTGACGGTTCTGGAACCTCTATGTTTCGTTTTTGTGCTCCCCTGATAAGCACCTCATTAAAGGTAGTGATGTCGTCCACCGGGGAAACCCTAGCTGGTGGAGAATCCGTTAAGGTGGGGGAGTATTGCCTGACGGATGACTCCGACGATGACCAAGAGGGCGACCTTCTGTGTCGTGATCGTGACCTAGATCGTCTCCAGGAGCGTGACCTGCTTCGAGATGCTGTAGCAGAGCGCCCAGGCCTCGTGGTCGACTGGTGAGAAGCAGAACGAGCCCGTCCTGCCCGCGCTGTCGGTGATGGTGTTCTCGGGAGAGAGGCAGTAGGAGAGTACATCCTCGAATACTGCGATTCCGGGGAGGCAGTCGGTCTATTAAGGCTCTCCAGCCACCTCGGTGACAAGTTGATGGGCGAGACATGCCCAGACGATGCAGCTCTCGACTGAGATGAACCACTTCTTATGGAGACCACCGGAGATGTTGGAGTGGTCTTATCCGTCAGCGGCAGCCGATGCTCTGCTCCCTGCAAGACAGGTAAAACCTGTGTCGACGTCGACAGCTGTACCGATGTCGAAGGGAGCGCCGCAAGTTGTCCCTGCCTCGACGTCGAGTGCCTCGACGTTGACCGGCGATCCCTTGACCACGACCTCGTCGTGTGCCTCGCCATCGAGCGGTGGACCGCCAACGGCAGATGTCCTCGTTCTCGCCGTTGAGGCGATTTCGACGTTGCCTTTCTTGACGTCGAGGGGTGCGAGGCCTTCAGCGGCGAATGGGCACACAGGTGATGGCTCGACGTCGATCGGTGAGTTGCCGTCGACGGAGATATGCCCCTGCGATGGCCATGTTCTTTCGATGCCGTATCCTTCGACGTCGGTCGGGTCGCCGTCGACGGCGATCTATGACGGTGAGATGGTGGCAGCGACGACATCGACGGGGAACAAACAGGTATCTTCCTACCTGCTGACGTCGATCTAGCCTGTCTCTCCTGAGAATGGCTTGTTGGCTGCCTGGGAAGCAAAGAGGATGATGTTTTCTGCCTCTCATGAGTCCCATGAAGCCTGATCTTCTTCCTGTCCTTCAGAGTTCTTTTTGACATATTCTTGCAGTGTTTGCAAGTGTCAGGGCAGTGACTCTGAGGCAAGCACACAATGGAGAGAGAGTGTGGATCTGACTGGGCCTTCTTCTTCCCACAGGAAGGGCACTTCACAAAAAGGGAAGGCATTTTTCAGTCAGGAAAAAACTTCCAGACTCAGACAAAGATGTTAGATGTCGAGTAAAGGTGGAAAAAAACACTGTTCTGAAGTATTTTTCTGAGAAAAACTCAGAAAAACTGAGAGCTCTATGCTCCAGGATCCTCTCAGAAGAAGCCGGAAAAAAGAACTGACCTAACTGTGAGCTAACTGTCACCTCCCCTTCACCCCTGAGGCATGGTGGGATACTGGAGGTGCTCAGGGTCTTAAAAGCACGGTGCCAGAATTTTTATAGTTCTCCTGTGTTAACCTGCATGCAGCCTATTGGCTAAGAATGCTCCATTGTTTTTCAATGTAGTTTTTTCTTCTTTTTTCTCTGATGTTACTACTGCTTATTTCCCTAGGCCCAGTTATGGGGCTTTGGTAAATATTATTTCTCTTATAGTAATTTTTGAAAAGGACTATTTTGAAAAAGAAAAAAAAAAAAAACTCCATAGAAATAAAGCATTTTAGCCTGTTTATGGTTATAGTCTGCATTGCTGTTTTACACACGTATATATGAGTTTAGTATGAAAATTTGTCTACTAAAAATGCTATATATTTTTTTTTGTGCATATTTCATACTTTATATGTATGTATTTTATATATGCTCCGGGGTCCCCGCACAAGGGCGGGAATATTCAATGTTTATGACTATTGATGAGGATCCCCTGGAAGAGAAACAACATATCAGCTCCAGCACTGGACAGGCGGAATGCTGTCTTAGACGCGTCCATGACAAGGAACAACAAGAAATTTTGCTGCACGTTAATACAAATTGCAATTTATGTATAATTCATTTTAAATACCTACAACAATTGTATTACACCCCTGTCCAACTGGCCCGATATGGACTACTGGGGGATGGCGGCTGCACGCGGTGCATCACATCTCCACCTAGTTTCCTCGAACAGTCATGTGTTCCCATACAACACATCTAGGCTAGGGTAGTATCTGACTTATCAGCGATGACCATGGAACTACTCCCCTACACTCCTCAATTATGTTTCCTAGGCTTATTTAAGCAACTGCATCCTGAATGTCATAGATTCGTAGCAGGTGGCGCTACTGGCAAGGAAAGGAGTAGCGATGACTTGGGGTAAAAAAGCAGCACCGAAACATGCTAAGTGGTTGCTCGATATGACATACTGGAAAGAGCAGCTAGAAATCTATGCTGAGGAATTACCACCAACATCACGACCCAAAGATATATGGGGCCTGCTCACAACCTATCTAATGAATGCTCCAACAGAATTATCATATAATGTGCTGACGCCATGTAGCTGACTTGAGACAGAGATAGGAACTGTATGATGATTGGTATAATGCTGTAGATGGTGCAACTGTTTTTTTCCGAATGCACAAAATTTGACATCTATGCTACATGATAGTTTACATCTGTATTTGTTATGTACTGCAAATTTTTAAAAAACATGCATGATTCAGAACCAAGCATTTGCGTGCTGTACATATTCACTGTTCTCATTTCTCACATACAGAATGACTATGTAATATACAACACGAAGTTAGCACTAGAGGAGTAGAGAGTGAATATCAATTGCAAACTAGGTAGCCACCCTCGTTTTAATTATTTTATAGCCCACATTTCACCACATTCCTTTGACATGTGTATGTGAAACTCGAACATTAGGAAGGAGGTATTTCTTGGCACAAATTCCCCGTCTATAGGAACAACAGTACTACCAAAGCACAGATGAGAACTTTTTCCTGAAGCCACTGTCACACAGAAATTCAAGATTTTGCACTTTATCCAGGTCCTGGCTTTGTCATGACACAATGGGGGTCATTCTGACCCTGGCGGTAAATACCGCCAGGGCCGGGGTCGGCGGTAGCACCGCCAACAGGCTGGCGGTGCTCCGCCGGGCATTCTGACCGCGGCGGTACAGCCGCGGCCAGAAGCGGAAAGCCGGCGGTGTACCGCCGACTTTCCACTGCCCATGGGAATCCGCCATGGCGGCGCAGCTTGCTGCGCCGCCATGGGGATTCTGACACCCCATACCGCCATCCTGTTCCTGGCGGTTCGCCCGCCAGGAACAGGATGGCGGTATGGGGTGTCGTGGGACCCCTGGGGGCCCCTGCAGTGCCCATGCCAATGGCATGGGCACTGCCGGGGCCCCCGTAAGAGGGCCCCAGAAAGAATTTCTGCTTTGCAGACACTGAAATTCGCGACGGGTGCAACTGCACCCGTCGCACCTTCCCACTCCGCCGGCTCGATTCGGAGCCGGCTTCCTCGTGGGAAGGGTGTTTCCCACTGGGCTGGCGGGCGGACTTTTGGCGGTTGCCCGCCAGCCCAGTGGGAAACCCAGAATGACCACCGCGGTCTTTTGACCGCGGGACGGTCTTCTGGCGGTTCCCGCTTGGCGGGCGGCTCCCGCTTGGCGGGCGGCTCCCGCCGCCCGCCAAGCTTAGAATCAGGCCCAATATTTCCTCTTTCATGACAGACTAATCAAAGTTCATCAGAACATGCTTGTGGTTTTCCTTTACTTGTTCTCCAACAGCCTGGATCTCTTTAAATTATCTGTATTCCTTTATCCAAATCTATATGTTTAGGTTCTTGTTTTGCTAACTGTAGCAGTCTTATAATGCAGGGTTACATCCTCATGTTGTTTCCCCTACCTTTGGTATTGAAATAATTCGAGTTATATTCCTTCTTACTTGATTTCAAGACATTTACAATCTTCTTACAAGTTCTGTATTTCTGGATTGTGTATTTGCATAGGGTGCATGCCTCCATGGCAACTATCTCCCCTTCCATTCATTCTCTCTAGTTTTCTTTCACTTTATTATTGAAATTCTTGAGGGTGTGATTCATTTTGGTAATCTCCGTTCCCATTTTAATTGTGGCATGCATATTTTTCTTATAGTGTTCTGTATCATTTGGAACATGTTGTAAATTATTAGCATATTAATGGCCACAAGTATAAAGCATTCTTCTAGTCGCAAACGAGCAATTTGCAGAAAAATGCTTTTTGGGATGTACTAAGCGCAAATTGCAAATCTGTAACTCGTTACTGAATCACAGTTGGGTTTTGCAATTCCTTATTAGGGAGTGGCATGTTCAGGACATCCCTGCCCAAAACAGAATCTGAATTGTATGTATGATTGTTTTGTGACCATGAATGGGGGCTCAACACAATCGCAGTTCACACCAATTTCAAATTGGTTGTCCCCTTCCCCTTTGCGAAGGGTAGCAAAAATATTTTTTCAGAGCAGGTTGTGGTACCACGGATCACTGCCTACTCTGAGAAAATGAAAAGAAAACTTTTCATTTTTCTTGTTGAAATGCATTCCTTTTTCCGTTAAGGAAAACAGGCTGTATTTAAAAAAAAAACTGGCTTATTGAAAAGCAGTCACAGACATGGTGGCCTGCTGTCTCTAGCAGGCCACCATCCCTGGGTTTGCTGACCATTCCCAATGGGGTTGCAAATTGCGACCTGCCTCATGAATATTAATGAGGTAGGTAATTTGCGACCCTATTGGGAATCGTTAATTGTGCCTGAGACACATTTGTACATTTCATTTTGCGAGTCTCTAATTGCAATTTGCAATGAATCGCAATCAGAGACTCGCCAAATGAAATTGTCATACATCTGGTCCTTTATTTCTCCAACATAGAGTCACATCACTCTCCTTTTGTGTTGTTCAAGCTTTTGTGTAGCTAGTTCCCCTCCTCATTTTATGAACTTTTTTATCTCTAGACAGGGGTTCTATGTTGATTTCCTCATCTCTTGTTATTTTTACCCTCTCATTATTTGGCTTAGCTCATAGTTTGTGGTGATCTACAATCCTTTCTAATATCAGAGCGACTTTTAGCTCTCCGAAGCTTTGACTTTGACCATCATTCCATTCTTTCCTGTCTTGGCAATTTTTTTGGTGGCTGACCTGGCTGACTAATGTGGCTGTCTATGTCTCCAATTTCAAAGTCCTTTTGTTCTTGGTATTCACATCCACATAAGTGATATGTTTCGTTGTTGGCTGAGTCCGTTCTGCAACTTCTTTGTTTCTTTTACCTTCTTCTCTTTCTTCACTCTCTTTCATATCATTCATTTCTCCTGTCTTCTCTTTCTACTTTTATTACTTGTGCATTCGTTCTTCTCCTTCTTCTTCATTGTCATTATAGCAATTTTCTTTCTCTCCCTCTTTCTCCTTACTGTCATCTATGCTCTGCCCACCAAGCTTCATCGTCTTTTCTATTTGGCCAGACTATCCCTTTTCTTTCTCGTTCGATTTGTCCTTAGTTTCCTGTCGAGGACTTGATCTGTCAGTCCTTGTAGAATGCCTTATGAAAGTGTGACTCCTCCTGGCAGCCACAGTGCCACCATACACAGAACAATATGTGTGAAAAGGTGACAGATGCCTGTTTCGGAGAGGTGCGGCTGGGAGGCAAAACCCACAAAAGGGCCAAATCTCTCTTCGCAAGCTTGTGATTCTTGACTGAAGATATAGATACTGCTGGTGAGAATATCAATGGACCAAAGGTAGCAAACAAGAGCCATGCAGAATAATAGATCAGCAAAAAAAGGTGCAAAATGAATTCCAAACGCTTAACAAAAAGATGATGAAAAAGTGCAAAATCACACAGTAGAAAATGAAAGATGAAAGAAGGATAATTGAAAGGAAAAATCCAAACTGTGAAGGAAGACAAATCAGGGACAAAATGTTTAACAAGTGAGCATTGAGCCCAACAAAAAATCAGAACGATATACTCTCTAATGCATCAAGACTTTCCAATTGCTGCCTTTATATGATGAAAGAGGACTGGTCTCAAAGGAAGAAAAACTACTACATCAAGGATTGGGATGATCCAGCAACTCCCAATGGAGTTACCACCATCTTGGAAGAGGCATTTTATAAGGTTTTGAAACCCCTGCCATTTGCGCCACCGCACAAATAAGCTCACCCAAGCTTGACATACCATGCAGTGTTCTAGTACACCACTGTTGTCACTTATACTACACGCTACTCCAAACCCACAATAATCTTCTGTAGGTCCCTGCAGGCATGGCAACACTGGAGTGACTAACATGAAAAGGAGACTTCATCAGCCAAGACACAGCATGCAGTAACACACTGACAAGAAGCACAAAGTAGACATTTTTCTCTGAGTATGCATAATCCGAGGTTAGCCCGTTGTACAGCTTCTGTGATTTCTCCCATCAAAAGCGATCTATGTAATTTTAACATTTTGCTCTGTGTAGGAGGCTGGCCCTCTATGTAGTGTGCAAAGCTAGGCATACTGTGCAGGGAGTCCAGGCAACCACACGTTGGTTCACAAAGGTAAAAGCTAGATCACCTAATGCTTTAGTTTTTAAGGTAGCTTGGTCGAGCAGTAAGGCCAATCTTGGAGAAGTGCAAAGCATTTGCTGTACTCACAGTATCAACCATGCAACTCACACATTTTAAGGAATAGCTCAAGACCAATTTATAAAAATACTTCAGATTTTTAAGTAATTTTTCAGACCAAGATTATCAACATTGGTTAAGTACTTTTTGAGATATGGATTTTTGAAGTTTAATGAAGTTTAAGGAAAATAGTATTTTTGTGCGTAATTACGCAACCTAGGAATCAGTAGAAAGTCACCTTTAAAATCACACAGTTACTTTACCAAGTTTTTCTTTTGCAGGTTGGCTGAGGTTGTCGGTGGGCACACTGAGCCAGCTGGAGAAGTTTGGTCAGCTCCCGGTTCCGGCAGGAGCAGCGATTAAAAATGTCTCTGGATCTGGTGCAGGGCCACTGCGGTGGACCACTTAGAAAAGGTCTGTGCAGGTAAGTTTAGAGGTGGTTCCTTGGGGTCCCCTTGGATTGTCTAGGTCGCAAGGGGTGAGGGACCCTTACAGCACAGCAGGTTCTTCATTTCAGGGCACAGGACGGCCGGGTGCAGAGCAAATCGAAGAGCCAGGAGCTGTGCTCAAAGATACCCTTTGGATCTGGGGGTAAGTCACTTCAAGGGTCGTCAGCAGGACAATGGGGGCACTCTGGCAAGAGGTCCAGGGTGTTCTTGAAGCCTCTCAACTGGGGCTTCCTCCTGGTCCTTTTTCAGCCCCAGGCGGGCTGGTTTTCCTTGTCTCTGATGTCAGTTGACCAGTACCCAGGATATTGGTACGGTTCAACCACTGGAGGGTGCAGTGCCACTAAACTTGGCACACTTTCAGGGTTTGTCCTCACAGTCATTGGTGTGTTGTCGGGTCTGGCTATGACTTCTGGTTAGGGAGTTTCTGGTCAGTGAAGTGACCCTCACTGGGTTGCTGGTTTCTTCTTTTTTGCAGAGTGATACCTCCACTCTGGAGGGAGTTCTTGGGCAACTGGCAAAACGTGAAGGTCCTATGGGGTTTTTGAGGTCAGTCCAGTTGTCCAGCAGCTCTGCAGCAGTGAATGTCAGGTCCTGGGTGCAGCAGGCAGGGTTAGGTGCATTTTCTTTCTGCATCAGGTCCACAGTTCTCGTGTCTTGGATCTTCTTGGTGCTGGTCTTCTTTGTGTCCATTGAATCTGATTACCTGGTCTAGGAGTGCCCACTAAATACTGAATTTAGTGGGCGTTTTAGGGGGAACCTGGTAGTGTCCAATGGGACACCTACCTTTTAGAGGCTACGCCCACTATAGTGACCACTTCCTGTCGGAAGGGTCAGTTCCCTATCCCTAAGTGGATATTTTCTTTCCATCTAAGATGGAGGTAAATGAAATGGAGTGTCCACCTTGCAGGCAACACCTTAGGGGTGGTGCATGCCAGGTGGGGCCACTCCTCCTACCCTTTGTGTAGTTTTCCGCCACTGCTCCCGCCAAAAGTGGGGGTTTGCAAAGGGGTTGACCACCTGCTGATAGCAGCAGGCCTTGGGGTTGAGTTTCAAAGGTGGTAAGCCCATTGAAGCTCACCGCCAGGGCAGTGCACATTCCTGAGGAAGGGGGTTTTAGCACCTCCACCCAGGAAGGGCACTGTTCTACAACCCAAGGAAACAGACCTCTCCTCCAAGGTTTGTAGATTGAGTGTCTGGAGGTGGCAGGCTG
This sequence comes from Pleurodeles waltl, assembly GCF_031143425.1. Classification (NCBI taxonomy): domain Eukaryota; kingdom Metazoa; phylum Chordata; class Amphibia; order Caudata; family Salamandridae; genus Pleurodeles; species Pleurodeles waltl. The sequence goes on from NC_090437.1 coordinate 323,051,853, forward strand.
GATAGAACCAGTCAGCAACCATACCAGGGTAGTTAGCTTTTACAGGGGGCACTTCTTAGCTGACCCATAGGTACATTTAGGGATAAATCCAATACTGGTACCAGTTTGAATTTATCATTCTGAGTTATTTGATACCAAATAACCCAGAGTTCAGAGTGGCCATCATGTAGCTGGGAAATCCGTGTTGACCGGTGTCCAGCACATGTATTAAAATGGCTGCTCTGTTCACTCACTATGTCCTAGGTTTGGCAAGGGCACAGTGGGGGAATATTGCTCATGCAGCTATGCCCTCACATATATTATTGAGCACCCTGCCTTAGGGCTGGAAGGCCTGCCAGAGGGATGTCTTATCCATAGTGTATGCAGTGTATGGTGGACAGGGCACACAGGTAGTGTGCCATGTCGAGTTTGCCTTTTAGCATTGTACCAGGACACTCAGTCTGTAATGGCAGTGCTGGGTGCATCTGGATGCATGGCCCTAGAGTGTGGCACAATCAGTGCTGCTGCCCTCAGGTGCTTACCATTAGTACCCGATGCCCTGAGTACCTAAGGATCATTTACTAGGGACTTATAGTGGTAGTTAAGGGTGTTGTCAATTACCTTTGCAATTTTTAGGGAACAAACACTGGCATTTGGAACCTGGTTAGCAGGATCCCAGTGCATTCCAGTTCAAGTTGCACCCAGAAGCCAGAAAAAAGTGTGTGTGTGGAGAGGGGTACTGCAACCAAGTGCCAGTTTCCCACACTCTGTATTTGTATGTGGGATGATCTTTATCCCCCATATGCACTTCAGTAATTAGGTTGTGCTCTTGTAGGTGTTCACTGTATTCTTGTTGGAGAGCTGGCCCTAGTTGTTTATTGTGAATGGTTCTCTAGCTAGATGTTCCTGTTTCTTCCCAAAGTACTTATCTCCTTGTTTTATATTATTGAGAGTCTGTTGCAGTGCAAATGGTTTGCTAAGCAGTTTTAATTTATAGAGTACTCTAACTCTTCACCTGTTGCAGAGTCTACCTCTTCCTCTGCATCTTCTATTTCAAGATTATACAAGCATTGAGCTTAATCTAGATATATTAAAAGTAAGACCTATAGATTGTTCACATTTGCTTGACCAAAAATTAATCAACCAAACGAAAATGCAATTCAAAACATTTATGGAGGATAATGAGCTACTTGTGAGGGTTGGTAACTTGTTATGTTGGTTAAGAACCAGAAAAATAATCACAAATCAATGAAAGAAGACATTTCAGAGAAAATAATTACAGAACAGAGTGCCCTCTGTTCAAAATACTATGGAGAGGGGGCAGCTATAGAACTGAAATGAAGGACACAAAAATATGACTGGGAAGATACAATGGGATGAATAATAGCATTAGAAAAATGATTGAAAGAAAATCAGAATAAGATTAAATAAATTTGGAGGTTCCAGATTGAAGGGTGGAGAACACTGGCTAGAATATAAGCCTAACGTTACTCAATAACTGAAGGTATGATATACTGGTTTGGAACAAAATAATGAAAAAATAAATCTAGACATTGTTAAGCTTCTTGATCAAGTGCATTTTTAAAAGATCAGTGTGACAAGCTGATAAATACACATATTATTAACATCAACACACAAGACCAAAATCCATACATAAAAAGAAGTGCTAAGTTAGTCCAAAGAAATTTCCATGAGTGTTCAAAAAATCTAGTAATATCAGAACATTTCTTATTTGTCTTATAGTATAAAAATACAGTCTTTCTTAAAAATCCAATGAAGCAGGAGCCATGAAATTGTGTTTCAATCCAAATGTGTTTCTGTAATTCTTTAATGATCAGTAAGCCTCAGCCTAGCCCATGCATTTTGTCCCCTAAACAGGACTTCATGAGGGTTTTATACACTTTTTTACTGTTTCTTTGATGATTCTTGTTGGACCTGGGGTTATCACCAACCTTTTGCTGTCATCCTTATATTTTTCTGAGCGCTTTTGGCTTTAGGACTCTGGGCACTTTACATCTGCTGCCCAGTGTTAAAGTGCAAGTGCTTTCTGTCTAAATTGTATTGGTGATGGGTTTATCCATGACTGGCATATTTGATTTACTAGTATGTCCCTAGAATAGTGCAACATGTGTGCACAGGGCCCGTGAATTAAATGCTGCTAGTGGGCCTGCAGCACTGATAGTACCACCCACATGACTAGCCCTGTAAGCATGTCTCAGGCCTGCCATTGCAGTGCCTGTGTGTGCAGTCTTTAATTGCCATGTTGTCCTGGCAAGTACGCCCACTTGCCAGGGCCAACCCTACCCTTTTACTACATTTACGTTACCCCTAAGGGAGGCCCAAAGCAGTCCCAAGGGCAGGGTACAGTGTATTTAAAAGGTAGGACATGTACTAGTGTGTTTTACATGTCCTGATAGTGAAATACTGCTAAATTCAGTTTTCACTATTGCAAGGCCTATCTATCCTATAGGGTAACATCAAGATTGCATTGAAATGTCTTTCAAGTGTAACTTCCAATTGGAAGCAGATAGAGATATGGAGCTTGGGGTCTTTGAACTCACTGTAAAAATACAACTTTTGGTGAAGGTGGTTTTTGAATTGTAAGTTTGAAAATACCACTTTTAGAAAGGGGGCATTTTCTTGTTTAACCATTATGTGCCTCTGCCTGTCTGTGGAATACATGTCTGGGTCAGAATGACAGTTGGGCTGTTTGTGCATTCACTCTAGACAGTCACACAAAGGGAGCTGGGGTGTGCCCCTCATATCCCGATGGCTCATCACCAGGCTGATGGGTCTTCCTCAGCTAGAGTGGTGGGAGGAGCCAATACCTGAACCTGAATAGGGCTGTACCTTTCCTCACACAAAGCAGTCCTCAACCCCCTGGAATGTGTCTGGGGCCAAGGCAGGCTCTTATCCACCACAAAGGCTTCTCTCTAAACTTTGCCTACTTCAAAGACAGAAATGGGTATAAGTACTGGACCTCTGACACCGCAGAGTTACAACACTTCTGAAATGAGGACATTCTGCCAGGAAGAGGAGCCAGATGCACACTGTCTGTTGCCTGTTTTTTGCTGGCATGCTGCTTGCTGCTTCTGTCCTGAGAGTGAAAGGACTGGAATTTGCTTTCTACATCCTGCTTTCCAAGGTTCTCCAAGGGCTTCAACTGGGCTTGCCTCCTATTAAGAAGTCTCAGTGGTATCAAATAATTCACCTGCCATGGTCTGGGCTCTCTTACTGAGATTCCTGACTTGCCAAATGGTGCCAAATCCAGTTCCTGGGCTTTTGGATGTAAACTCTGGCGCAACCAAGAAGACGTCAAGCACATTGACTCCAGAGAGACTTTGGAACTGGCGCCTCTGTTCAACTTCACACCGCTGCCTGCACCGAAGCTGTGGTGCCCGATGAGTGCAACGACTATGACCTGCAACCTAGGCTCAATGCCGCCATAGTACCTCTGAAGTCCTGCCAAAGCATGAGTCTCAAAGTGCTGTGTCACCGACTTTCGTAATACCCAACTCTGACTCTGCTGCAGCACCTGTGGCCTCGTGGTGTGATACCTCCACTGAAACCTTGACACCTCGCATGTTGACCTGCCGGATTCATTGACGCCGCCTTACCATCGATGCAGCATCACCTCCCCTACAACCATAAGGAACCAACGGCTCACCTCCCCTGTCTAGCAGTAAGGAACCAACGCCTCACCTCCCTGGTAGCAGTAAGGAACTGATGTCGCACCGGCTCCAGCAACACCTCACATCCCTGACTCTGTGCAGCATCTTTGTTTCCTCATTGTTCTTCAAGGTACTGTACCTGGGGTCCATGCAACTCTTTGACCGGCCTGCGCTCCCTCACGAGTGGTGTCAGACTGTTGGGAACAACTCTGTCAAAGCCCCAGTTGGAGCTATTGTGTTTTTAAGCACTATGTTAAGATTTAATCTTTGCAAATTAGTATCTTTACTTGTGTATGTTGTATTTTTGTCATTTAGATCTTGTTTTATTCAGATAAATATTGGCTATTTTTCTAAACTGGTGTGAAGTACGTTTGTGGTGTTTTCATTGTGTTATTGTGTGTGTGTGTGTGTGTGTGTTCAAATACTTTACACATTGCCTCTGATATAAGCCTAAATCCTTGAGCTGAGCTACAAAGGGGGTGAGTAGGGATTATTTTAGATGTGTGATTCCCCTACCCTGACTAGAGTGAGGGTCCTTATTTGGACAGGGTGCAAGCCACTGCCATAAGAGACCCAATTCTAACAATTCCTTTATAGCACATTTCAAACAATGCTCATGTTTCCTCTGCCGCAGTGGGACCTATGTATGTTGCAAAAAAGGTTGTGATATCTCCTCTGATGCTGAATGGTCATTAAAGGTCATTAAAGGAATAAAGAAACAATTTTGGATTGAAACACAGTATCATGGCTCCTGCTTTGTTGAGAAAGACAGTATTTTTATTTGATAAGACTTATAAGAAATGTTCTAGTATGACTGGATTTTTGAAACACTCAAAGAAATGTCTTTGGACTACCTTAGCACCTCCTTTTATGTACGGAATTTGGTACTGGGTATATGGTCTTTGAGCAATAGGACCATTGAGAGGTAGAGTGATGTATCCTTACACTCTAAGCACCAACACCTGTGCAGCTGCCTGTTGGCCAGTATTGCTCTTCTAATGGAAATAAGGGAGGCAACTGCGAGATTTGGTCTCAACAAAGCCCTAGCCTCTGACTGCATCCTTACTGAAGTTTACAAAATTTCCAAACAATGGGTGATTCCCGTTTTAAATAAAACTTTTAATTACATTGTATATAATAAAAACAAATCAGAATTTTGGCATTATGCCAATGTTTGCATCGCATCAGGATTGTGGTGCATTATCTCTCCTAAACTCATATTTATTTAATTTCTTCCATGAATACTTACAAGTAGTATAAAGAGAAAAGTTCACTAAAAGAACTTTCAGGAGCAGAGCAACATGGATTTATTCCAGTTCATGGGTGCACGATCACAGGATAGACCTCACAGCAGTGCTAATTATAGCCATAATAACGAACGACTCAACTACAATTATAGATGCAGAAAAGGCCTTCTTCAAGGTTAGGTGGGCATTTTTATTGGCTGTACGGAATAAGATTGGACTCTCTTCTGAATGTATTCAATGGCTTAGGATGTTAATCTAAAACTGGCAACAGAAATGATCATCAGTAATCAAAAGAATTAAGAATGTCCTCTAAGGTGAGGGGCAAGGCAGGAGTGCCCGCTATGACCTGCATTATGTCTGACATGCATTGAGCCATTTATAACAATGCTTAGGAAAAGCACCGAGCTACACACCCAACTTAAATGGATGGCAGCCTCGATTGACATTATATGCTTATGGCATACTACTGTAGTTTGAAAGACAGAAATAGACAGTTGAAACTGTACAAAAACTTAAAGAGACGAATGGGGAACTTCTGGTATATTTACACTACAATGTATGCAATACTGCAATACAATCAAATGTAATAAATATTCTACAATGTACTTACACCCTGTTACCCCTGTAAAGCTGCTTCAATTGAAAGTAAGAAATTCAGATAATTGTATGAGATGCCACACACTTCCACGAACCCTTATTTATATATGTTAATGATTAAAAATAAAAACGTATAGACAAGAGATTTACAAACAACTTAACATCAGTTCTCCTAAACACATTAATCGTACTAAGGGGCATATTTATACTCTGTTTGCGCCGGAATTGCGTAGTTTTTTTGACGCAATTCCGACGCAAAACTAACTCCATATTTATACTTTGGCGTTAGACGTGTCTAGCGCCAAGGTCCATGGAGTTTGCGTCATTTTTTAGCATGGACACCTACTTTGCGTTAATGAGATGCAAGGTAGGCGTCCCGTCTAAAAAATTGACTCCGAGGCATGTGCGCCGTATTTACACTCCCGGGCAAAATTCATGCCCGGGAGTGGGCGGGTCAAAAGAAATGACGTCAAGCCACTTTTGCGCCGTTTTTTAGCGCCTGGACAAGGCAGGCGTTAAGGGACCTGTGGGCTCGGAAGGAGCCCAGAGGTGCCCTCCCATGCCCCCAGGGACCCCCCCTGTCACCCTTGCCCACCCCAGGAGGACGCCTAAGGATGGAGGGACCCATCCCAGGGACATTAAGGTAAGTTCAGGTAAGTATTTTTTTTAATTTTTTTGTGGCATAGGGGGGCCTGATTTGTGCCCCCCTACATTCCACTATGCCCAATGACCATGCCCAGGGGACAGAAGTCCCCTGGGCATGGCCATTGGGCAAGGGGGCATGAATCCTGTCTTTGCTAAGACAGGAGTCATTTCAATGGGGGTTGGGAGTCGAAATAAATGGCGGAAATCGGGTTGAGGCGAAAAATTTGCCTCAGCCTGACTTGCCCCATTTTTTGGCGCCCAAGCTCCATATTCCATATTCCCCTACGCCGGCGCTGCCTGGTGTACGTCATTTTTTTTCACGCACACCAGGCAGCGCTGGCGGCTAACGCCGGCTAACGTCATTGAATAAATACGGCGCCCGCATGGCGCTTCAGAATGGCGTTAGCTGTCGCAAATTTTTTTGACGCAAAACTGCGTTAGCGCAGTTTTGTGTCAAAAAGTATAAATATGGCCCTAAGAACGTAGGGCCATATTTATACTCAACCCGATTTGCGCCATTTTTTTCGACTCCCAACCCCCATTGAAATGACTCCTGTATTAGCAAAGACAGGAGTCATGCCCCCTTGCCCAATGGCCATGCCCAGGGGACTTTGTCCCCTGGGCATGGTCATTGGGCATAGTGGCATGTAGGGGGGCGCAAATCAGGCCCCCCTATGCCACAAAAAAATACTTACCTGAACTTACCTTAATGTCCCTTGGATGGGTCCCTCCATCCTTGGGTGTCCTCCTGGGGTGGGCAAGGGTGGCAGGGGGTGTCCCTGGGGGCATGGGAGGGCACCTCTGGGCTCCTTTCGAGCCCACAGGTCCCTTAACGCCTGCCTTGTCCAGGCGCTAAAAAACGGCGCAAAAGCGGCTGGATGTCATTTTTTTGGACCCGCCCACTCCCGGGCATGAATTTTGCCCAGGAGTGTAAATACGGCGCACATGCCTCGGAGTAAATTTTTTAGACGGGAACGCCTACCATGCATATCATTAACGCAAAGTAGGTGTCCACGTTAAAAAATGACTCAAACTCCATGGACTTTGGCGCTAGACGCATCTAACGGCAAAGTATAAATATGGAGTTAGTTTTGCGTCGGAATTGCGTAAAAAAAAAACAACGCAATTCCGGCGCAAACAGAGTATAAATATGCCCCGTAATATGTCTGGAATGAAAAAAAGAGAATTTGCATCTGACGCTAAATAAAGAGAAATTGCTTTATAACTAACGTTTTGTGGGGAGGCAAGACAAGATGTTCACCCCTTGGCTTCCTTGATGATACGTATATATAATTCATAAAAACATGTTTCCAGGGTAGACTAAAGTGTTGAATATGTACATTAGGGCCACCGAATGGGTAACAATTCCTTTGTTTTCTGGTTCCTCTGGAAGGAGTTTGCTAGTACCAAATCCAATCTAGGCACCAGCTTTTCCTCAACAAAACGTGGCATAATGAGGTCTCAGCCGTGATGTTGTTCAAGCCTTGCCCCCTGGATACTGTATTAAGGCCCATATTGAAGAAAAATGATGCACAATTGCGTCATATTTTTTAACACAAGCTAGCGTCATTCCTTAGCGCCATCAATACGCCATATTGAGGAAATAGCGCCATCGTACGCCAAGGAATGTTTAGCACCCAAAAAAATTAAGTTAACCATTGCGACATGCCGTAAGGAAAAAATGATGCTAATGTTGCAAAAGTGGCGCTAGGCCATTTTGCGGCACGTAAATATGTAGCAAAAGAGTTAGCACCATTTTCTTACCGCATTGGCGTCAAAACAAAATGCACAAGCAGGAAAAATTGCAAGTATAAGAGAAAATTGAGTTTATAGGCCAGGAGAGACCCCAATCACCCAAGTACCAGCCAGGAGGGTCCAGAAAAGTCCCAGGAGAAGAAGAGAAAGCGCAAGTGCCGCTTTACCGAGGAGGAGCATGACATCCTGGTCAAAGAGGTGATACCAGCTCTTCATCACCTCCAAATTGCCAGTTGGTAGGAGAGACACAATATGGCAGCAAATAGTAGACAAAGTCAACAATGTTGCAGAGGTGAAGAGGACTGTCACGCAGTGCAAGAAGAGCTGGCACGATTGCAAGAGCAGGACTAAGGAGAAACTCACCAGGAACAAAAGGCAGCACTGCAAACTGGAGGTGGAAGTCCCACATCACAGGAAGAACTGGATGAGCTGTAGGAGATGCAGCGGTCATCCCGAAGGAGCTGGTCACTGGAATCGCGGGACAGGACAGCGCAGACTACTGAGAACCACCACAAATGTGGGGTAAGTTGCGGGGGGATATATGGAATTCCACATTTGGCAGAAGGGGGAGGCACATAGGACACATTCATGCTAAAGGATTGCATCAGGACATATAGGCCCTGAATCAAGACTCGCCATCCCCACCCAAGCTGCACATGTACTGACACTTTGGTTCTGCTATGCACTCTAACATATACACAACATCAACATAGACCACTCACTATGGCTATACTCCACCATGTAAATATGCAGCACATTTCCTGGAAGGCACGTGCAAATAGTATGCCTGTGGCTGTGCCATTAACACACCCGTTGCATATTGCCAAAGCCTCTGTAGGAGCACAAGGTAGACATCAGAGTTTAGGACGGAAGTCAATGCCACCCCATGTCACGGTTTCGGGCGGGGCTGATCAGGACTCTGGCTGGTACACCCCTTGAGGTCACCGAATATCCTAGAGAGGTAATGTGCAGGGGCAGAAGAGCAGCTAAAGGCATACACGGAAAGGACAGCTATGGACAGGCACAGGAAACAGGAAAGTAAAAGCAGAGCAACCCTTGTGTGAACAAACAGGAAACGGATTACCAGTGGACAAACACGCTGGGGTTGCACACAGAGTAAGGCGCAGAACCTCCCACAGTGACAGGGAATCTCAATGCCTCTGTGCAGTTTGCTCTTACAGATAGTCACCCTGCCAGCCCCATAGAAAGGAGGCAGCAGAAGTGATTCTGTCTCTGGACCCTAGAGCACAAACAAGGATAGTACTTACATACACAGGACACGCTCTTGTGGGTCCAGCTGGAAACACAGTGGCGATTCCTGAGAAAACAGCAATAGCACACTGTCACTGTTAGGCACGAAATACAACGTATAACACTGGACAAGGATGGGAGCTGGAATTGCCTCCTGGAAACCAGGAGCCAACCGCAGTACACAGGAGGACACGTATACACTGGTGAAGACTGATAGAACACTTACCAGACACAAAGAACCAAGAAACAGAAGGGAACAAACAAAGAGGCAGAGGCAAGAACTAGGAACAGGCTCAGGCTGAAGCAAAGGCGGGTCTAGGACTTGTAAACAGGGCGCAAACTTCTGGCTGGGACAGACAGAGACAGGACTGGGAAACTGAGAACAGGCTCTGGCTGGAACAGGCAAGGACAGGACTGGAATACAGGGAGTAGGAAATGAGCAGTAAACAGGACTGGGAAACAGAGAGAAGGTTCAGGCTGAAACAAGGCAGGAGCAGGGCAGAGAAACAGGGAGCAGGCTTTGGAAGAAACAAAGAGGTACAAGGCTAAGAAGTAGGGAGCTGACTGTGGCTGGAACAATCAGGAGCAGGGCAGAGAAACAGGAAACAGGATCAGGCTGGAACAGAACAGGAACAAAACTGGAACACCATCCGACAAGGGGTCTGTAACACAAAGGAATTGAAGTCCGATGCACGACGGGGAGCTTGAGGAAATGGCTGCTTATAAGCAGTTCCAAGCTGGGCTGCACAGGAGAGGTTTCAGGTGTGTGTGGTTTCGGACACTTGCAAGTCCTGGAGGAGAGGATCCAGTGAAAAGGAGCAACTGGACTTCTCCCATAGAAGACAATGGGAAACAGAATCCGGGTTTTCCTGACTACCAAGCTGTGCATTATGGGATTTGCAGTCCCAAGAAGCAAATGTAGTCCTACACAAGTGTACCATGGAGAAAAGAGAAACAAACAGGAGTCAGCAAGGGACTCTAGATAGGTGTTTAAGGTGATTCCCAGGCTTCTGACAGTCCCCTTACAGCGCCCCCTGGAAATGGGACGACCGAGTCGTAACAGTATACCCCCTCCCACCAGTCTGCTCAAGAAGAGAAGGTGATCCTTTGGCTGAAAAAAGTTGAAGAGGAAAAGCCACAGCAAGAAAATCCAACACCAACCTTGGTTGATAAGTTTACAGTCCTGCCATAGGTGAATATTCCAATGAGCAAGGCATGTATTAATACCCATATGGGCTCTGATGTCTTTCCTCTTTATTGTTCGATTGATACGGGAGGAGTGCATGGAGTTGGTTTCTGGTGAAGTGGATTCAGGAGCAAGGAGATCTGGAATGGCATTATGGGCAGTATTCTTTAGGACATTAGTTTCCTGTTCAGTACTGTCTTCTTTGGAGGAGATAATTGGCGTATTAGTAACTGTAAGGTCTATAACTCCTTCCGACAAGCAGGATATGTCTGTTTCTGCAGCAGTATTTGCATTGATTGTGGTCTGAGGCTTGCAAAGCATAGAGACTGGGGAGACATGGGTAACTGGTGGTCTCAAGGTAAACATGTAAAAGTCAGAATTTTCTTTAGTTTTGGATGACTTCGGAGTATCAATCACAGGATCAACAAGAGTTTTTAAGTCTTTAGAAACTGGATTAACATCTGAAAATGTAGAAGTTTCACAAACTAATTCTTTAGGGTGATCTTCAGACAAGACTGGGATTTCTTCATTGCAAGTGCTCTGTGGTGTGTTCGTGGTATCAGAAATGGTTTCTTTGCTAGGCGTTTCTACTACAGCTAGTTGATCTTCAACTCTGTTAACATTGAAAGGTTGTTCTTTGGAAAGAAATAGAACTGGAGTCTCTTCAGAAATCACCTTTACACTGTTACCTACATTTTCAGCTCTAGCCTTTGAATTGATGATGGTTTCTTGCAATAAAACACTAAGAACAGTACTTATCATCAGATCTTCGAATACAAGATTCAAATTCAAGTCTTTAGTTTTAGTGGGACATATTATATCTTTCAGTACTTGAGCTTCGGTTTCAGATTGCTGGTTTCCAGGAGTCTTTAATTTCAGAGACACAGCAGGTGGCATTGGTGTGGCTGATTTTACATCAAAATCAGATACCGGTAGATCAGAGATCTGATCTTCACTAACCGTTGAGTTGGAAACAGGCAGCGCAGTGGCAGGGAACAGCAAGTCAGAATCAGTGGTTGAGGCTGCAACTGTGTCCTGTTCTAGGAGAAGGCTCTTATTTCTTATGGCAGGCTGTTCAATTTCAGATTGCTGGCTTTCTTCCTTGTTTGAAATCTCCACAGTTTGCTTTGACACAGAAGAGATTTTTAAACTTTCTGAGAAGTCCATTACATTCTTAGTAAATTCGGGCATTTCTTCACGGTCAGAAAAATCCATTAGTTCACTTGAAACAGGAACTGTCTCTTCATTATCTGAAAATTCTATGATATTGTTTGAAAGGGCAGGAGTATCCTCACAATCTGAAAATTCGGGTGTGTGCGCCATTTGAACAGCACTATCTGCAGGTTTGTTCACGGCAAGGCAGGAACCACTGTCATCACTAGATTCAGATTTGTCAACACTATTGCACAACTTGCCATTAATCTCCAGTAAAGTCATATCTTGGTTTCTTAAGGTGCAGCTATTGTAGTCTGTATCAGAACTCTCTTCTTCCTTTGGCTTTATTTGTTCTGATAGAGGGACTGAGACACTTCCTTCTGAAGACTCTGATCCATCCTTTGAATCAAGAGGTGTCAAATCTCTCAGAGATGTCAGAGATTCAGTCAACTGTACAGGAATTTTCACTGGAAAACTACAGGCTGAGAGAGAGTCTGAGGAAGAGGCTGATATATTTATAACTGGAGCTGTCTTTTGACTGTCATAAATAGAAGGGACAATCTGCTCGATAGAAGTCTTTGGAGAGGCACACAAAGTAGCATACTGTTCTTTAAGCCAAAGCTGGTGATCATTTTCTTTTTTCAGGTTTTCAAATTGCTTTGCAGTAGTTTCCATCAGCTGCTCTGTTACTTCTTCTACCTTACAGATAAACAGAATGTCTGGCTCTGGCAACAGTGAAATATGCATTGATGAAAAGAGCCCACGTGCGCGATTTCTTGTGTATGTTACAACATATTTATCATAGAAGTCCAATATCTGCCTTTTAATCTGCCAAAACTGCTCTTTTAGTGTGTGTATGTCCATATTGTTATCAAACCCACTCAGAATAGAAAAGGGTTTAGCAGAGCTTTTAGGGATTGAGACTGGTGTATTATCATCCAGTTTGGGAAGAGCACAAGCCTTTTGAGTTGAACTAAGGAATCCCACAGTCTTTACTGATCCCTTTGATACAGGTTCTATCCTGCTCACTTGAAAGCACTGAGGGACTGGTAGATCTTTACACGAGTCAGCACAACACTTAGGAATTGAGACTGATGTACTGTCATCCAATTTGGGAGGAGCACAAGCCATTTGAGTTGAACTAAGGAATCCCACAGTTTTTACTGATCCCTTAGATACAGGGTCTAGCCTGCTGACTTGAAAGCTCTGAGGGACTGATAGGTCTTTATAAGAGTCAGCACTGCACTTTGAATTCTGAGAAACTGGCCTAAATGGGCTAAAGCACTCAACAGAAAACAAGGGAATCCCTAGTGTGGCTTCTTGAACAGTGTCAGGGTTCTTTGTTTTGACAGAGTCCTGGAAGTGAATCTGGGATGCACTAGCATGAGGCAAGGAATTAACCAGGTTTTCTTGAGAGTAAATGTCTTGTGCAGAAGTAGCAAAAGCACTTTCACTGTTAGGAACATTCTCCCCTGTTTGAGGTAATAGAACCTCCAAAAACTCATTATTACTTTGTAATTCTTCTACAGACAGGGATTGTGGGTCATAATCACATATATTATAATAGCTGAACATTGATGAATCAGCAAGCCACGCAATGTAGTACTGCATTTGCAATCTTTGATTTTCTTTAACAAGTCTATCCTTTAAACGAAGGCCTTTTTTAGAGGTCTTCTGAGAAAGTCTAGGTTTAGAAAGGGGTGTCTTAACATGATAGGAAAGCATTTTAGGTTTGTGTGTGCCTTTACTGCCAGGGGAGCTTGAAATGTTTGGTTCGTGCATTCTGTCACGGTTTCGGGCGGGGCTGATCAGGACTCTGGCTGGTACACCCCTTGAGGTCACCGAATATCCTAGAGAGGTAGTGTGCTGGGGCAGAAGAGCAGCTAAAGGCATACACGGAAAGGACAGCTATGGACAGGCACAGGAAACAGGAAAGTAAAAGCAGAGCAACCCTTGTGTGAACAAACAGGAAACGGATTACCAGTGGACAAACACGCTGGGGTTGTACACAGAGTAAGGCGCAGAACCTCCCACAGTGACAGGGAATCTCAATGCCTCTGTGCAGTTTGCTCTTACAGATAGTCACCCTGCCAGCCCCATAGAAAAGAGGCAGCAGAAGTGATTCTGTCTCTGGACCCTAGAGCACAAACAAGGATAGTACTTACATACACAGGACACGCTCTTGTGGGTCCAGCTGGAAACACAGTGGCGATTCCTGAGAAAACAGCAATAGCACACTGTCACTGTTAGGCACGAAATACAACGTATAACACTGGACAAGGATGGGGGCTGGAATTGCCTCCTGGAAACCAGGAGCCAACCGCAGTACACAGGAGGACACGTATACACTGGTGAAGACTGATAGAACACTTACCAGACACAAAGAACCAAGAAGAAACAGAAGGGAACAAACAAAGAGGCAGAGGCAAGAACTAGGAACAGGCTCAGGCTGAAGCAAAGGCGGGTCTAGGACTTGAAAACAGGGCGCAAACTTCTGGCTGGGACAGACAGAGACAGGACTGGGAAACTGAGAACAGGCTCTGGCTGGAACAGGCAAGGACAGGACTGGAATACAGGGAGTAGGAAATGAGCAGTAAACAGGACTGGGAAACAGAGAGAAGATTCAGGCTGAAACAAGGCAGGAGCAGGGCAGAGAAACAGGGAGCAGGCTTTGGAAGAAACAAAGAGGTACAAGGCTAAGAAGTAGGGAGCAGACTCTGGCTGGAACAATCAGGAGCAGGGCAGAGAAACAGGAAACAGGATCAGGCTGGAACAGAACAGGAACAAAACTGGAACACCATCCGACAAGGGGTCTGTAACACAAAGGAATTGAAGTCCAATGCACGACGGGGAGCTTGAGGAAATGGCTGCTTATAAGCAGTTCCAAGCTGGGCTGCACAGGAGAGGTTTCAGGTGTGTGTGGTTTCGGACACTTGCAAGTCCTGGAGGAGAGGATCCAGTGAAAAGGAGCAACTGGACTTCTCCCATAGAAGACAATGGGAAACAGAATCCGGGTTTTCCTGACTACCAAGCTGTGCATTATGGGATTTGCAGTCCCAAGAAGCAAATGTAGTCCTACACAAGTGTACCATGGAGAAAAGAGAAACAAACAGGAGTCAGCAAGGGACTCTAGATAGGTGTTCAAGGTGATTCCCAGGCTTCTGACATTCCCCTTACAGCGCCCCCTGGAAATGGGACGACCGAGTCGTAACACCCCAGGATTGGTGTCAGGGTGGTGTCTCTGGCCAAAATGCTTCCCTTCCTCCTTGTCACATTGCCTTTACTCATGTGTTCCTCATCTTGCAGCACACATTGAAATCCCACCTAAGAAAAAACAGCTTGTACATGTGCAGTAAGGGACACCTCCCTGCACATGAACAAGTCATCCCTTCAATGCAGGCACCCCTTCATCATGCTGCAAAAATGCCTGTTTTGGTGCAGGAGAAACAAATCTGGGCAGGCAGAGGGAGAATTGCCGGGCTGTACCGCATACAAGTAAACATGGCACATCCCTGTGTATCTAAACTGGTGCAGTGTAGTGCAACACTTATTGCAGGTGCCCTGAGCCGCTCCACATGAGAAAAATCTGCCCTAAGGCTTGCAACATGTGAAACACAACCCATTCTGGGTAAACCCACAACAACTCAGAGACAACCATATGCGCCATATGAGAATGGCAACAAAATAAAATCAAACAACACATGGACCATGCCTGTAAACATCATGTGTGCAGATGTATAAGTAGCTGCAATCTCACCATCTGACAAGACAGAGGGCTAGATCAAACTAAAAACGATGGTGCATGCTGCTGTGCCAAATTAGGCAGCATCACTCACCGTCATTTTCAAAACGCAGGCTTGCGCCATATTCATAAGAATACTGGGCACCCCCGTGTAAGCAGTGAACTTGCTGTCCTCCCTTCCTGCTCAACAAAAAACTTGAATGGCGATGTGTTTTTAATATGTGCCCTGCAAAGTCTAGTTGAAATGTAAGCATTGCTCCTAGTTTTGCCATGCTAACGCCACCCCTAGGTTGGCGTTAGATTTTGGCACAGCTTCCAGTTTACAAAAAGTTGTAAATCTGAGGCAGTGTCAAAATGCAATGGGTGTTGCTGTGGCATGCCCACAGCAACACCCATTGCACACACCTTCCACGCAAAGTGGTATGTGTGAAGGGGCCAAATATACAAGGTGGTCTTAAGGCACAAAAAGTGGCTTCATGCCACCTTGTAAATACGGCGTATGGCATTGTGCCATCTTAGCTTCGCCAAAAGTGACACTCTGCGCTAAGGGCACCTACATATGCCCCAAAATACCTAGTGAGCATGTCCCTTTTGTGATGCACAATGCTACACATAAGTACAACTACAACCTTGACTCAGTAACATGCCACTGGGCCTCCAGTGGCAAATAAATAACGTGCCTTGTCAACAGCCAAAACAATCTAATGCCAAGCTGCCAGTCCCGGATTTTACAGATGGCATGAATGACCAGCTGCCAACCATCAATGAACAGACTCTCCAGGATGTCCTAGGATCACTCCAGACACCACCTCCAGTAGCAGGGAGGACGCACAGCATTGTGGGGTCTCCACATGAACCACCCAGCTACCAACACAGGCTATCAGCCAGTACTCACACAGCCCTAGACTACGAGGACCCAGAGATCATCTTTCAGTGGACAGTGGTAGGAGTCCAGTGGGAGCTGCCCAAGCAGGTGCGGGTGGGGATGGAGACCATGGCAGGCAGCCTAGAGGGAGTGCGGACATGCCTCAGTCCAAATAAGGACAACTCAGCTGCCATCAGAGGCACCCAATCCCCGCTACGTGGACTTCAGCAGTCTCTGGCCGACATAGCTGCTGTCATGAAGCAGAGGCTACAACAATTGCCCTCCCAAACTGGCAGCAGCATATCAGACAACAGGCTGGGGGCTATGCAGAATACCCTGGAGTCCATACAGCGAAAGGGACCTCCCTCAGGGAAAACATGGCTGCCTACCACCGTGATGTTGCTCCGGTGTTGAGAAATCAGCAATTCTTTCTTGCTGCAGTGATGCCTTCTGTGTTCCCACAAATGGCAGCTTCCCTGACCTTTGACTCCACATCTCTATCGCCTGAAGTGTGTGTGTGACCCTCTCTACCTCTACAACAGCATCAGCAATGGCACAATCCACACACATCAGAGGATGAAGATGTGGAAGGAATAACATTTACAAGGAAAAGCACCCAATAGCACCAGTGTGTGCCACATGGACAGTTTCTCCTTAGTTATGGGCTTAAGATCATGCCAGTGTTGTGACAGTAGGAAATGTGCCCTCTTCAACCAACCACTGTTGACTTGTCTGCTATGTACTGTCATTGCCTCTTTCATGAAAATTGGCACATTTTTAACTCCTCACTAACGCACACTACTCCTGACCATGTCTCATTACATGTCCCTCAACCCTAGACTCTGATTGTGCTGCATATGGCTAATGTTCACTCATGGGTCTGTGAACTGGACATTGTATGGAATTCACAAAAACACTTGCACCTGTTAATAAAGCACCTTGTACACATGTAGCATTTCTACGTTTACTGTGATCCATTTACTCAGCTAAATGATTGCATTGTGTGAATCCACGTCAATGTGTACAGAATATCAGTACATGAGTGCATGACTGTCAGACACAAAGCCACACATTAGGATCCTAACATGAGAAAGGTGAATGATGATGTTGTTGGCTACAACCAACATACTGAGTATTATTTACACATATTGAACAGATATCCTTTGAAGTTGACATACGGCATGTATGGTTCTGAACCAAGTCAATGGTAATTTACCCAGATGGGAGAACCAGTACAACTTATTTGTGTGGTAAAGGAGAAACTAAACTTATCAGTGATGGGCACCTGACAGTGTTGCAGGACACAATTCCAATTTTTCCTGTTGTCAGATGAGCCACACTTGCCAACAATGAAATTGCATGACCCTACCAATGACAGGTGAATTACCATACTTACCTGTCCAAGATAAAGAAAACATACACATTGTGAATGGCTGGAACACTGGATGGCAAATGTATGGACTAATTGATGTTATGTAGCAGCCAATCTGACAGCTCCTTCGTCATAGGGGATTCACATGGTAGTACTTGTAAATCAAGACAGTAAGCATACCCTAGGGCGATCCTCCAGCTTGGCCAGTGCACCCATGAGAACCCCCAGATACTCAATCAACTTACAAAAAATGAATCTAAGAAAAACATGATTTATTGTAAAACCATGTACCTACAACTAACCTAAAAACTACCCTATGCAAAACTAACCTATACTAACATAACTTAACTAACAACTACACCTATCTAACCTATTCTAAACTTATCTTACACATGTAACATCACACTCTAAACATTGTCCCCCAACCCCGTTTAGAGACAAGATACAAGTAGGACAACAATAAGTATGACTACACATGTACTAACCTAACCTATGGCCTAAACAAATATATATTTATTTGGATTTTTTTTTGTTTTAATACACAAACACACCAACATGACCACCCACTCAAAATCCCACCAATACACATTATGTAGAAAAACCCACCCCCCACCATACTTAAACTAACCTATGCCTACCCAACACTGACCTAATACTACCCATCTAAAACCCAATCTAAAACAATGTTCAACAGCAAAAGGGAAGGAAGGAATTGGGTGGCTGCTGAACAAGATAAGTTAATTTTTTCATTTTCTTCAGTTTTTTCTTAATGTACTGCAACATCCTCCTGTTATCTGCTCTCTCCTCCTCCAATTTTCCAGCCAACCTAATATCTTGGTCAAGTCCTGTTTCATGTCTTGTTCAAATTGACTGATTACTACTGCAGCAGGTGACTGAACAGGTGCCTGGCTCCTAACAGGTATAGCTGACGTGGAGGGGATTGGACCTGCAGAGACCCCCTGCTTCCCTGATGTCTTCCCAACAATGTTTGTTTTTGGCTGCAGCACTGTGGAGGTCCTCCATGTGCAAACACACACCATTCCCCATTCGCCTTTTCCATGCGGAACCTCCTGCCCATTCTGCGGTATCCTGCATTCACCTCCATAATATGCCTGTAACGTTCTGCCCTCTCGTGAAATGCGTGCCTTTGTTCTGGTGTCATATTAGCAGCTGAAAAATGAGGAGAATCATGCATCAGATTCCGCATAGGTTGGAGGTTGACCTGACATATTATTTACACTGCAACTGCATATAACACACACAGTCCACTACACATTCCTCAACAATGACCTACTCCTCATCTATGACTATTTCCTACCAGCCATGTCCAGTATCATGTACATGTCACTGGAATGATGGCTATCCATTGTTAACTATCAGGGCCCAAAGATGAGTGGACTAAAATGCCCATGATCAACATTTGTGTCATCAAACTTGTGAGGATCAAGTGCCCCAACAAGTCTGGATTTCCTGTGTCCCTGTGTATCAGGGGGACTGTGCATGCAATCCACAACCTCGACACCCCTGGTGAAACATCAAGGCTTGCCCAACCATCATGGATGCAAAGTGGGGGCTATTTGATAGGGGGTGTGGAAAATTCCCACTGGCTATTCTAAAGTTTGGTAAATCATCATTCATGTGTCCTGGTGTAAGACGTGTGCTGAGCATAGGTTACAAGGGGGCACACCATTGCCCATTATGTGCCCACATGTGCAACAAAAGCAATGTCCCCAGAAAGGTTGGCCAAAGCCTGACCTGCACATCAAAGTTGGCTACACCTTACATAACTAAAGCCCCCTACCCTGTGCTGGCCGTATGTGTACCCTTTGACCCACAGTGAGTTTGGCAGTGCACTGGGTGCTGCAACAGTATCCTGATATATTGAACATTATTTGCACATGCATGTCAGACATCATCAACGTATGAGGTACGCACACAGCATTTAAATCATATGCATCTGTGATGTGACCTACATCACTCACAAATATCATGGTGGCAGGACCATGTTGTGAAAACTGCTGAGATCTGGCTTGGGAAAAATAATAGACTTTTCCCACAACAACAACAAAGGAGCTGAGTTGTCTCTTAATTGTGTACACTACTGACTGTTGTCCATCACAGTATGGGTCCTTACAGTACTACAGCCTCAATATATATCTGAAGGGTAGTGAGGCACCTGTGGTGCATGTGTCTCCTGCATAAGCCCCCCAGAGACCTCTAAAGTTGTAACCCACATTTGTATCGTCTTTTGAGGAAGTGTAGGCTATGTGTGGTGGCACACAGTGCTGTCAATAGTGCTGTGACAAAGTAGTTGTCAACAGGCATGCTATGTACATAAACAGCTGCCCTGACACCTATCATGGTAGACATCAATGAATATGTGGCCAGTCATTCCAATTCATAGTACACACAATTCAATGCCAGCACACATTGCCCCTTGTACTATAAGCAAGCCATTCTCATTGCACAACATTCTAACAGACATGATGTCACCATCCATACTCCAATGATATCATATCATTGGTCAGGCAAAACCATTATTCATAGCATTCCACACATCAGACTGACTCACACCAAACCCTGGATTGGCATACATGACGCACAAGATGACACCTGCAAGACATGAATGTAAAACATTGCTTAATGAAATGTGCACATATCAGTTAATGGATGACGTTGTTGACTATCAACTTGTTAGGCTGAGTGAGCAAGTCATCCTAGTGGTAGATGAGAGCAACTGACAAATATGTATGATCAGTCAATCACACATAGGGGGTCATTATGACCCCGGTGGTCAGTGGTTATGTAGTTGTAGTACCGCCAACAGGCTGGTGGTATATACCGCCACATTATGACATTGGCGGTTGGCTGCAGCCAACCTGCCAATTTACCATACCGACCACGATGGCGGTAGCAGCTGCCGGGCATGAGATAAGAATCTCCAGCCCATCAGCCAATATTGTACCGCTGGTGGCATCATGACCCTGCCTACTGCCATGGTGAACGCCATGAAAACCATGACGGTAGGCCCTACCTGTGACAGGAAATTCTTTCCCTGTCACTGGTAGGAGGCTCACCCCCCCCCCCAACACTTCCCAGACACGCCCACCCCACCCTCCATCCACACCACCCTTCTAATCCCCCACCCCATTAACGCACACTCGCAGACATGCACCATGCATACACACACTCACTCACACAGACATACACGCATTCATTCACGTATGCATCCATTAATTCTCACACACAACGGTACACACATTCACACTGATACGCAGACATGCATTCACATTTCCATTCATACACGCCTTGCTCACACATGCATACACACTCACAAATAACACTACACACACATTTGCATTCAGGCACAAACTTACTCATTCAAGCACACAACCCCACACAAACAGACAACGCCACCCACCCCCTTCCCCTGTCAGAAACGTACCTTACCTGCATCTAGGGGGTCTTCCGGCATGGAACGGGACAGGGCGCTGCTACTGCCAGCAGCGCCCCCCAGCAGAACACCACCAGGCCGTATTATTTTTCATAATACGGCTGGCGGCCGTCTACTGCCGTGGCGCTGCTGGTGGTAGCAACGCCACCTTAACACCGTCCACCAGTACGGCCACAGCCGGATTTCTGCCCTTCGTGTGGCAGAAATCTGGCTGTAGTCATAATTTGGTTGATGGATGTTAGCCGCAGCAACGGTCTTTTGGTGGCTGTCGCCGCAGCGGTAGGCTGCACTTACCGCCAATGTCTTAATGAGGGCCATAGTCTCAGATAATGAAGACCCACGCACCTACAAACCATCACTTTCCCAGACACTCTGGTGGTGGTTTTCACTGCACCATTTATACATGGCAATGTCATGCAGGTGTTTGTTAGCTCTACACCTCCATAACCATATGGGACTGCATGAAACTGTATACTGCATCTGAGGGACATGCAATGGTTGTTGCAGTGGCCGTCCCATTGTGACACCCACGGCATTTGAGCCTGCATCAGATGTTGTAGACATCTACCTCATTGTCGCGGAAAACTGACAAACAACTGCCCAGAGGTTGTGTGGGTATTCCAAAGTGTTGAGGAATGCCGTGATACATTCTTGTGTGAAGTAAGTAATATGGGGGTTATTCTAACTTTGGAGGAGGTGTTAATCCGTCCCAAAAGTGACGGAAAAGTGACGGATTTACCACCAGCCGTATTACGAGTCCATTATATCCTATGGAACTCGTAATACGGCTGGTGGTATATCCGTCACTTTACCGTCACTTTTGGGACGGATTAACACTCCTCCAAAGTTAGAATAACCCCCTAAGTGTGTGCCATCACAAGGCACACACACTAGCAATAATGCAATGGGAGTTTACTTATGTGAAAATAGTTGTACCTACCTGCACATTGACTGATTGAAATTATGGTTGTATTGCCAATAATGAGTGGCCAGCCATTGTTCACATGGTATACCATTATTTGTCCAGGGAGGGATAAGAGCATGGGCATAGACATGCCTCAACACAGACACACTTGCTTTGTGGTCCAAGGATGCATTTTTTGGAGAAGGTTAATGTGCCAGTGATTGAGCAGATTGAAGGCAGCCCGATACTGTCATTAAGAAGTGGCAGGCCTGTAGCACATGTGTTTGTGGTAATAGACATAGTTTAGGGTGTATGTGATACGCAATGTCCAGGAAGAGAAAGGTGCTAATAGTCTGGACATAGTGTATATTCAAGCTCCCTTACATGGCCTTGGCCAATGACACAAAGGGGCAGATTAAATGACAGTGGTGCAGCACCAAGTACATCACTACAGTCCTTGTGGCCCTCAGTGCACCCCTTAACCCTGCCATGTGTGTGCCTAATGAGAATTAAGGCACAGCATGATGCAGGTAGGGCCCAACTGCATCTATTTTTGTGTAGGAAAATTATGTACTCAGCAGGAGTTGCAACATAACAGATCATCACGACTTCTGCCCATCACATATATTTATATGCCCCCATATAATACCTGCTCTCAGCAGCTTTTCACAGCACTTTGTAATGGTTGTGCAGGGAAAATGGTACATCTGTCCTACCTCTGCTTCAATATTGTACATTGGAATTGCAGCCCTGAGGTGGCGCTGGGGCTTTTCATACAAGCAGTCTATGACATGTCCAGATCCATAACCATGACATGCAGCACTCAACCGTATCTGCACCTGTCATGCACATGCAAATAATGGACTTTGTATAGAAATAGGATACTTACCAACTGCTCCACCAATCTCGATGCCCAGGTGATCCAGCAGATCTTGCTCCCTTGTTATGAGGTCAGCCCAGCAGTGCTTCAATTGGTGGTAATTTCTTTCTGTGGCAAACACTCTTGTCAGGTGGTGGACCACCTTGCCCCACCGCAGCTTTCTGGCCTCTGTGAGGTAGTCTTGTATGATACGGCCACCCAGTGCCAGCATCATGGGGAGATTATGTTGTACCAGCCAGATGAAACCCCCCAGCTCATCGGCCAATATCCTGGGCATCCTCCCTTTCCCTGACAGAATGGACTGCAAATGCAGTTGACCCTAAAAAAATACTTTCCTACGACTACCCTAACAACCCCAAATACTCAAGCAACAATACTACCCCAGACAAATACCCCACAACACAGAGACAGAAACAGAACAGAACACTTATCATACAAAAGACAGATTAAATGACAAATACAACACAACAGCTACAGGACACAGAACACAAAACACTCCAAACAGTCCAAAACTGCAACAGCACCAGCTCCACACACCCTCACACAGCCACAAACAATAAGACCGTGAAGTGAAACTGAAAGTGGACTCTCTGTACCATGTTTGCAGGCAGGGTGTCCTGTTTCATCACTTCTTGGGACTGTGTGTCACGTTTCCAGAGTTACGTTGTTTTTTTAATGAATAACGACCATCTGCAGATTTTTCCCCTTTTTGCGTGAAAAGGCCAGTGGACCTGCGATTGATGTTCAGGGGCTAGGCATCTTTTAGCTTAGAAGAATAGTATGGTGTATGCACATTAGTGTACATTTTTTGACGCATGATGGTCATGCGCGTGTTTTTAATCATTGTGTGTGAAAAGATCTGTGAACGTGCAATAGATGCCCAGGGTCCAGGCATCTTGTACCTGTGGAGAAAGGTTTGAGGTTAAGGCGTTTGCATCTATATTTTTGAAGCATGACAGTAATGCGTAAATTTTTCATCACTGTGCATGAAAAGGCCTGTGAACGTGTGATAGACGCTCATCGTCCAGGCATCCTTTTACTGACGTTGCAGAGTGTAGATTTGAGGCGTTTATGTCATTTTTTTTTTACAAATGACAGGAATGCGTAGAATTTTGCAATGTAGGCCTTAAGTGCACCCAGATTCACTTACCATGTCACAATGTTGTATATATGTTATGGCTACATGTGTGTGTAACTATCCAGTCATGTCATTACAGTGACATTGGTATGTTGAACCTATAGGTTTGATTATGCGTCTGCTGCATGAGATTACTTATACCTTGTGCATATGTGCATGTGTAGCTACAATGTGTCCACATACATGTTGACACGTGTACTATGAGTGTACATATGTGTTTGAATACTAATCTGTAGAGTACTACTTGTTATGTCTAATATACAAATATACACAGACCAACAACACAAAAATATGATGGCCTATGTCCAACAAATGGTAAGGTATGTGACAACCATGAAAATTTCTACTCAGAGTATTAAGTAGACTAGAACTAGGTTGACATCACATTACCCCTGCCAATTTGCATGTGCATATGTGTCCACTCTGTGGTGTGTTGTTGGTTTTTAATTCATGATGCTCTGCTACACATGTGACATATAGTTCCCCATGCATCTTAGTTGCAGGATGTTGGAAAGTGGATTATTGGTAAGGGCATGTAAGTACCTACACTTAGCAATAGGCCACTAACCTCCACTTAGGTCCAGTTCGGGCTCAATAAATTAAAACCAGCTCAACCCTTGGTAGCTTGCCAACGAGCGACAAGGCTTAACTTAGGAGACAAGTGTGTAAAGCATTTAAAAATCACAAAACAGTAAATAGGTAAAACACATAACACAAAAAAAAGTCAACACAAATTTATAAAAATAAATTATATTTTTATCTTCAAAATTTCAGCAAAACAAATAAAATCGGATCTGGGGAACCAGAGATATGACACTTTAAAGAATTAGGCCCTCATTACAACCCTGGCGGTAAATCACGCTTACTGCCGTGCCGACGGCCGCCAACATACTGTGACTGCGGCGGTATTCCGATATGGGTATTATGACCCACACAGAGAATACCGCCACAATACAGACACCCACACAACTCCGCCACACCAAAGGTCAGTGATAAACTGGCGATAGCAAAACCCACACCGTCACGCCAACAGGAATACGCCCACAGTATCAAGACCCACGAATCACTGCGGTGGTCTTTAACTGCGGTAAACCATTGGCGGTACACACCGCCGCGCTCAAAATACACACACACTTGCAAAACACCACCACATTGGACAATTCAAAATACACACACCTGACACACATACACACACCACACCCTCACAATCATACCACTATAAAATACACACCCACATTACCCACAACCCTTTCCACGAACAAATTAGAACAAGCAGAGAGAGGAAAGCAAAGTGCACACCTTCACCCAGAGGCACAGAGCACCATCACTCATACACCATCCACGCACATCACATAATACATCACAACACAGTACCCCACACATCACCTCACACATATCACTCACACCACATCATGGCACCTCAAAGACACCCCAGGTTTTCTGAGGAGCAGCTAAGGGTCATGGTGGAGGAAATCATCCAGGTAGAGCCACAGCTCTTTGGATCACAGGTGCAGCAGACATCCATTGCAAGGAAGATGGAGCTATGGCAGAAAATCGTCGACAGGGTCAACGCCGTGGAACAGCATCCAAGAAGCAGGAATGACATCAGGAAGAGGTGGAGCGACCTACGGGGAAAGGTGCGTTCCGTGGTATCAAGACACCAGATAGCAGTAGAGAGGACTGGCGGTGGACCCCCTCCTCCTCCCTCACAACTTTCAACATGGGAGGAACTAGTCTTGGGGATTATGCATCCTGAGGGCCTGGCAGGAATAGCAGGAGGACTGGACTCTGATAAGTCAAATCTTTACTACTATATACCCCCACCCTACCTGCATGCCTTTACTAACTCCTACCCCTACCTCACCCCCATCACTCCACCACCTCACATATACCCCACTATCACAACTCACACATCCCAATACCAAACCCTGCATGCAACACCTATGCATGGACACCCATCACAGACCTGCATGGACACCCATCATCACAGCATGCACACTAGAGAGACTTACCCACCCCACACAATAAGCAATCACACAAGGCCAAGGTGACAGGGAAAGCACAATTCCATTAGGGAAACACACCCATTGCACAAGATGGGACACACAGATACAATAACAATGCATTTGCATCCCAACAGGACCCCTACCCAATGTCACTGGACAGGAGGTGCCAGCTACATCCAGTCCCCCCACAGAAGAAGCCCACAGTGATGACAGCAGCTCTGCACGCCTGGATCACGATGACCAGCCTGGCCCATCTGGGACCTCTGGACAGTCAGTTCCCCTGCCACAGTCCTAAACCACCACATAGCCTCCCCCCTCAGGAAACACCAGCACAGCACCCACCCAGTGGGCCCATGCCACTGTCCCCAGGACACGTCAATCAGCAGTGTGTCCACCACTACATGGACCCCAGGCAACCCCATTAACCCAGGACGATCAGGAACCTGGGGTCAGTGGGCACACAGTTCAGGGGACAGAGGCACAGGACAACAGGGAAGCTGGGAGGACTGCTGTGTGACGGGGGAGGACAGGCCCAGGGAACCCACTCTCCAGGAGGCACTCACCAACATCATGGGAGCATACCACCATTCCCAGGAGACCATGAGCACGGTACTGGCCCTGTTTGAGGAGACCCAGCGGCTGCAGGAGGGACAGTACATGGGGATCAGGGATGACCTCACCAAAATCTACACCATCCTGGTCACCATAGCAGGGGTGCTGGCTGATATGGGCAAGACCATGAGGGAGGCAGTGGCTCAACAAAGGGCCCCTGACACTAGCCAAACCGAGGAACAGCCTTCCACCCGCACTAGTGGACAGGAGGCACCGCCACAGGAACAACAGGCCACCAGCACCCCACCCCCTGGAGAAGGAGAACCACCCCGCAAATGGTCCCTGTGATCCAGGCAGAAGACAGAGAACATTGCCAAGACCCCCGCCAGGAAATAGGACCCTCCTAATTGTCACCCTTCTGTCCCACTCTTTTACCCTGTCCACCTTGAACTGCCATTGCTCCCCTTCCCATGTCCCATTGGACAATGCACTTGTGATACCAAGAGACTGCACTCTACCATCGACCTTCCTCCATCATCACCCTAGCCCCTTGCACACACCCCTATACCCATTAGCACCTAAATAAACACCCTTTAATCAAATACCAATCTGGAGTCAGTCTGATGATTCACAAGTGTATTACTACAACATTAGCAAAAAAATGCAAGGTAAATAGTCATTTACTCATACCAATGTATGACAGTTGTTGGGCAGCAGTACACATAGCAGAAGGCAGAATGGGGTACACAGATCTGAAAGAAGGAAATCCAAGGGAACAGTCAGTGTCTATAGACAGAGGTTAAGAGGCTGCCATGTATAATGTCCTAAAGTAAAATGATATGTGAAGAGGAGTTACAGTGTCTTACCTGTGTGTCACTGGAAGTATTGCAGGATGATTTTTGTTCTGTTGTCAATATATTCTTCCTCTGCCTCCTCTTCCTCACTGTCCACAGGCTCCACCACTGCCACAAGACCATCACCAGGCTCATCCTCCAGCAGAAAAGGCACATAGCGTCTCAGTGCCAGGTTGTGCAACATACAGCATGCCACGATTATCTGGCACACCTTCTTGGGTGAGTAGTACAGGCAGCCACCTGTCAGATGGAGGCACTGGAATCTGGCCTTCAGGAGGCCGAATGTCCTCTCAATAATACGCCTAGTTCGCCCACGTGCCTCATTGTAGCGTTCCTCTGCCCTTGTCCTGGCATTCCTCAGTGGGGTCAGTAGCCATGAGAGGTTGGGGTAACCAGAGTCACCTGCAAATTTCTAGGGATACCTGTTAGACACACACTAAACCTTAGGGACTATCACATACCCAGACACCTACTCATACTGTGTGGGGACCTTGGGCTCACCTATTATCCACACCCGGTGCCTCTGGAGTTGGCCCATCACATAAGGGATGCTGCTATTCCTCAAGATATAGGCGTCATGCACAGAGCCAGGATACTTGACATTCACATGGGAGATGTATTGG
Source organism: Pleurodeles waltl (assembly GCF_031143425.1). Classification (NCBI taxonomy): domain Eukaryota; kingdom Metazoa; phylum Chordata; class Amphibia; order Caudata; family Salamandridae; genus Pleurodeles; species Pleurodeles waltl. The sequence goes on from NC_090437.1 coordinate 323,079,729, forward strand.
TCCTCCGAACACACCATTTGCACATTCATCGAATGGTAGCTTTTTCTATTTCTGTGTGTGAAATCGTGAGTCTGTATATGTGCCAATATGTGCTGTGACGCAGTTAGGTGCCATGCCATGTGCTCCCCTGATATGGCGACTGCCTGATTTGTGAGTAGGGACAAGGGGAAATGAGATAACTGCGCAGGCGTTGTGCAGCGTCGCAGTAGGAGGTTATCATTGGGACCTATGGGTCCGAGGAGCCAATGGCGATGTATGCCAGTGGTGACGGTACGCACTGCGGCGGACGTGACAGCCATTTTCTATCTCTTCACTCACTTGATACCTGACCATCAACAGGAGAGGACCTACACTGCAAGTGCTGCTGTGACCTGAGTCTGGAAGCGACAATGGCTACAGTGTCTGGGGAAAGGGCCCCTGCCTTCACCGCGGAGGAGTTGGACAAACTGGTGGATGGGGTCCTCCCCCAATACACACTACTCTATGGTCCTCCAGACAAACAGGTGAGTACACTGTGAGCATGATGCGAGGGCAATGCCTGTTTGGAGTGGTGTGGATGTAAGCCACATGTTGGGGGGTGGCCTGATTGCTACATGTGAGGTGATCAGTGAATGTGCGTCAGGGCATGGGTGGGAACTGGTGGTCAATGAGTATGACGGTACGGACGGGTATGTAATTAAATTTGTTCACTCTGTTTACCCTCTAGGTCAGCGCCCACCAGAATAAGGGTATTTGGCGTGCCATCACCAAGGAGGTACAGACCCTGGGGGCCTATCCGGAGTTGAATGGGCGCTTGAGGGCATCACAGCCACAAGGGAGTGAGTACAGTTTCAGAAAGCAGACTCTGCGCGGTTTAGGAACTAGATGGGTGGGGGTGTGTGGGTTGTTGGTACCCCTAGGCCAGGGCGATCATGCCAGGGTAGGTCCCTTGTTTGCAGGCTCTGAAGCACCCCTACCCCAATGGTACAATTGGGCAGCTACTAGTCTGCAGGGTCATGTGGGTGTCAGGTGTGCATGTGCTGGTGTTAGGGATTGTACTCCCGGGGCTGGTGACTACCATCGTAACTGGTTGGGCAAGGCCTAGTGCACAGGGCAGCTCAGTGTGTGTTGTTGTGTTCACCAACGGTAGCGGTGTTGCTAGCATTGACCATGTGTGTCCTCTGTCTTTCCCCCCTTTTTGTTTTGTCACCCTGTCCTTGTGTGCATTAGCATCATCTGGCGGAGGAGCTGAGGCACCGACGACCAAGGGAGATGCATCCCACATGGCCCATGAGGGTGAATCCATGGAGGGTGAAGGCACCAGTGGGCCGGAGTGCGATGGGAGCTCTACGATGGGGACAGGAGGGGATACCAGTGACAGCGACTCCTCCTCTGATGGAAGCTCCCTGGCAGTGGTGGACATCTCTGTGCCCACCCCAAAAACAGGTACAGCCACCACCCCGACCAGCACCGCCCTCCCAGCAGCCCCTCCGTGTGTTTCCCGTGCCGGCACACCCAGGAGGGTGGGCATCTCCTTCGCCCCAGGCACCTCAGGCCCTGCCCCAGTCAGCCCTGCTGCCCTCAGTGAGGAGGCTATTGACCCCTTGAGATCCCTCACTGTTGGGCGGTCAACCATTCTGAATGCCATCCAGGGTGTCGAGAGGCATTTGCAGCAAACAAATGCATACCTGGAGGGCATTCATTCTGGCACGGCAGCCCAAAAGAGAGCATTTCAGGCTCTGGCATCAACACTGATGGCAGCCATTGTCCCTGTGTGCAGCCTCCCCCTCCAACTTCCACTACCCTGGCCGAAACCCCTCTACCTCAGCCTATCCCAAGCACACCTTCAGACCAGCATGCACACACATCAACACACAAAAGTGGCTCAGGAAAACATAAGCACCACACATCATCACACAGGCACTCACACAAGCACCATACCCATGCACACATACCAACATCCACTTCCTCCACTGTTTCCACCTCCTCCCCGTCCTCCACCTTCCCCCCAGTCTCATCTCCACTCACACCTGCATGCACTACATCATCAGCCACTGCCTCCATCACCAGCACGCCCATCACAACACACCGTTCACGAGCAATCACCACCCCCACAACCATTTACACGTCCCCTGTGTCCTCTCCCGGTGTGTCTGTGAGCCCGCCTTAAAAAGTACACAAACGCAGGCACACACCCACTCAACAGCCATCCACCTCACAACAGCCACCAGCCCATGCACCTTCACCCAAACTCAGCAGACGTACACCTCCTACAACCACTACCTTTTCCTCCACTTCCACACCCCCTCCATCTTCCCGTCCCAGTGTGTCTAAAAAACTTTTCCCAGCTAATATTAACCTCTTCCCTACATCTCGCCCCCGTCCTTCCCCTAGGGCCAGGATGTCTAGGTCCCAGCCCAGCACCTCAGCCACCAAATCTGCATCTGCTGTGATCCCTGCAAGTCCGGGGGGATCCAATGGGCACCCGTTAGAGCTGCCAGTGTGCAACCTACAGATGTGAAGGACCACCCAATTCCGCTACCTGCCAATGTCAAAAAGGGGCCACCACCCACCCAGCAAGGCCTCATCCAAACACAAAGAGGACAGTGCCAAGGGCCCAGCAGCAACTGCCAAGGTGGGGAAGGGACACAAGACAAAGGGCAAGTCACCTCAGGGCATGATGCCTCCTGGTGAGGGGCTAGTGACCACCATTTCCGCAGAGATGCCAGTGATCTGTACCACGGTCACCACCGCCGCAACGACCGCCACCCGCACCGCCACCCGCACCGCCACCTGCACCACCGCTGCCACAACGTCAGTCTGCAGCATCCTCCCCAAGGATCAGCCATCCGAGGCTGCCGGAGAGGGTCTGGTGTCTCCCTCCACCACTACAGACACCTGCACCACAGGCAGCACTGGCAGCATCTCTGCCACAGCCACTGCTGCAGCCATTGCCGCAGCCACTGCCGCAGCCACTGCCACCTGCACAACCATCTGCACCGCCACATGCCCAGCCGGTGCCACTATATCGGACCTCAGCAGCATCCCCAGTGGGCAGCCGTCCAAGGCTGCAGGTGACGTCCTGGACCCTGGACATGCCACTTGAGGCACCAGCACTGGCACTACCACCAGTTTGCAGCATAAGTCGCCACTGGATGGAGTGTGGCTCTGCCTCCATGGAGTATCATGCTACCTGTTCCATGTACATCTCTGGCTCAGACACCCAGGTGAGGGGATGTTAACTGTCACACCCCAGGTGCAGCAACACTGGGCACAAGGTCCCCTCCAGAACCAGTGGAGAGATGCATTCACTCCCCCTATCCTTGGCAGGATCAAGCACTCTGGGAACAATGCCCCCTCCAGGACCAGTGGAAGACGCCATCCACTTGAGAGACTGTGGCTTTGCACTCCCCAGGACCAAGCAGTGGCCAAACCACCCACTTGAGAGATTTGTGAGGCTGTGCCTTTGCACTCCCCAGGACCAAGCAGGGGGCAAACCACCCACTTAAGAGACTTGTGAGACTGTGGCTTTGCAATCCCCAGGACCAAGCAAGGACAAACCACCCACTTGAGAGACTTGTGAGACTGTGGCTTTGCACTCCCCAGGACCAAGCAGTGGACAAACCACCCACTTGAGAGACTTTGGCTTTGCACTCCCCAGGACCAGAAAGTGGGCATGGAGCCCCCTCAAGAGGCAGTGGCAGTGTACCATCTTCCGGCTGAGGTGTCCCCCCTCCCCTTCCCCCTGGGGTGCCTGTGTTTTTTCCACCTGATGCCCCTGCAGTGTTCTCTCCCTTTTGAGGCATGTCTCATGTGTGGGCTTCGCCCACGCTTTTTGGGACCACTGGTCCACGGACATTTACAAGGGACAGTGTACGGCCTTGTGTATATAATGTAAAATTTTGTATATACTGATTATTTAAAATTCTATTTCTATATCTGAATGTTCCAATATAACACTGGTTGGACTCATTTCCTTTTGTCCTTGCGTTCTTCCAGGGGGTGACGGAGTGTATCAGTAATGTTGTTGGATGTGTTCGTGTGTATGTTGTTGTGGGTGAGGGTGGGGGCGTTTTGTGCCGTGCGTGTGTGTCACTCTCTTTTCCCACCCCCTCCCCTGTGTGCTAGTTGTAGTATTCACCGTCGTCGCCGCTACGCCTTCTTTTGACTTCCTGGTGTATGAGAAGATACACCAACATGGGGAGGATCTTCAATTCGGGCTCCATGGCGTCCTGGTTCTTTTGTGAAGTGTCGAAAGGTGAGTGATTCCCCTTCGATGTACTGTTTCCGCCATGGTTTTGATGTCGTTGGTACCGCCCTGAAAATGCTGGTGGATTGGCCTCTCATAATAGGGTGGGTGGTACATTGTCCTCCGCCTGTGTGTTGGCGGTGACCGCCGCTGTGTTTGTTGCTACCGCCGTGGCGGTCAGAGTGTTAAAGTGGCTGTCTATGTTGGCGGTTTCCGCTGTGGTCAGGATCCCATTTTTTTTACCGCTGGCCTGTTGGCGGTGTTACCGCCACTTTAACACTGACCGCCAGGGTTGTAATGAGGGCCTGTGTTTTTTTAACGCATAGAAACAAATGGCTCCAATCTTGTCATCTGGTCACAGCTCGACCGGTGGAAAAGTCAAAGTTTAAGGCCGACCGCGATGAAGCCCTGCTCAGCAACTGCAAGCAGGAGGCCACAGTCAAAAGTTTACCTTCAGACTTCCTTGTTTTCTTCAAGATTTTCTTCAGCGGGATGAAGTCGCCAGTCCGATCCGACCTCCCAAGAGCCCTTTCTCAGATACGCGTCGCAGGAGACCTTGGTGAAGATTTCTACTTTCGGATGTAGATAATTATTTCCTTTGACCGGGCCAAATCTGCATCTTGAAGCCCTCTTCGGATACACCGCGCGGCAGGGCCCGATCAACTTTCTTTGTTCGGACTTAGTCACTTTTTTCTTCAGCGGGATGAACCTGCAAGTCAGGTCGGGTCGCGGTTGAAGCAAGCCAGCTAGACTCACCATTGCGGGTCGGTACCTCTATGGAGCTTTTTCCAAAAAGTTCACCAATCTTCTCCAAACTTCTGGATCGTTTTCCAGACTGTCTTTGAAGTTCCTTTAGAAGTCCACAGCTCAAACCAAGGTTCTAAAAGCTCTGAATTGCTCCTTAGGGTTGCGGACTCCAACTCCCAGAATGCCCCTGGCTCAAATTCCAAAATGGCCTCTGGACAGTGGTCAGCTAGTAAGTTTCTTCAGGATTTGATGCAGGGGACTCTGGGTAGCAATTGTTCACCTGTAGCAAACAGGGAGTACCTCCTTAAACCGGTTGAAGCCAGACAAAGTCCTTTCTTTTTGAGCCAAAGTATTTAGTAAAACCAGGGCGTATACATATGTTTATCTACATATAAATATATATATATATTTATATACACACACACACATATATATAAAAAAGGCCACGCACACCCTCCGCAGCCCCAGTGACAGCCACCTCACCAATGCTAAAATAAAATAATGAAAGGGATCCATTGTGGCCCCCCGGCCCTGGGGAGCTCCACCTCCTCGGGGCAAATACAATATTGGAGGGGGGCTGAGCAGCCCCACCTGTGAGCCATACATAGCCCTGGGTAACCCCAGCCTCCAGGGCTGGCTCCTACTATGTCCCGGGGTGCCCTCCCCGGTCACAGCTGTTTCCTTTTGCTTTGTGGGAGCTGACAGCTCCCACCAAGAAAAGCAAACATAATTCTGCTTTCTGCGTGCAGGAGTTCTGTCTAATAGCCCCTGCTTGCAGAAAGGGGAGTTTTAATATGTTTCCCTGCATGCAAATATGCTTGTGGGTGCAATGACACTCCCGGAGGAGTAGGGAGCTGGCTGTGACCGCAGGGGCCTTCAGGCTCGCCTGTGGTCCTGTCACTCTCCCTCTCTCTCTTCCGTCCTATCACATAATGGGTTGGAAGAGAGAAAGAGAAAAAGATTGTTATTGTAATGGTTTCGCCATACAATGACTTTAAAGTATCACACCAACAGAATGTTTGGTCCGAATATTATGGTTATGTTTTGCTGTACAGCATAACACAATCACCTGTGTCCTGGTGGTAAAGTGCTTGGCTAGTGGCTCTGTAGGTTGTAAGTTCAAATCCTCTCATGGTAGTGTGTCTGTTTATTTCGTTGTTTTTTTAATATTAACCGCTTGAGTGCGGGCGTCGGCCACTGGCCGACGCCCACACACCCTCCCTGGTGCGGGTCACGACCAGTGGCCGACACCAGGAAGGGCATTAATAAATCCTCGGGTGCGTCGCGCCCGAGGATTTTTTTATTTTATTTTTACTACCCCCGGGAGACACGGAAGCTACCGTGTCTCCCCCCGCCCCCCACCCGCCCCTTTGCGAGGCGCGCTGACGTTGCAAAGGTGTTTTCCCCATGAAAGCAGGAAGCAGCCTTGCGGCCGCTTCCTGCTTTCATGGGGAAAACGGCCTTTTACACGTTCGGGAAGGCCTTGTAAGAAAGGGGAGAGTCTCCCCTTTCTTACGAGGCCTTCCTGAAAGTGTTTCCTGGCCCCCGATCGCAGCACAGCTGCGATCGGGGGCCAGGAAATCCCACTAGACACCAGGGATTTCACTTTTGGGGGGCGGCCCCCCCGGAAAACGGGCCGCCCCCCCCCGGCATAATTTTTTTTATTAAAAAAAAGGTAGGTGCCCCCTGGGGGGGGGGGGGGGGGCGCGATCGCGCCCCCCCAGGGGATTTTTTTTTTCTTCAAAAATAAAAAATAAAAAATAAAAATGAAATGACAGGGGGTCGCCCGTGGGCAGGGTGACCCCCTGTGGGGGCAATTTTTTTTTTAGATGTTGTAGGGTTTCCCTGGGGGCCATTTTGGCCCCCAAGGAAACCATACAGCAACTAAAAAAAATATATATGTATATATCTATATATATATATCTATGTAGATAGATATATCTAGGTACATGGATATATCTATAGATATATCTATGTAGATATATATATATATATATATATATATATATATATATATATATATATATATATATATATAGGTAGATCTGTATCAAAGAGATTTATAAAGCGCGCTACTCACCTGTGAGGGTCTCAAGGCGCTGCGGGGGGGGGGGACAGGGGGAGGGAAAGGGGCTAGGAGGTTCACTGTTCAAAAAGCCAGGTTTTGAGGCCCTTCCTGAAAAGAAGTAGGTTTTGGGTCTTGCGAATGTGGGTTGTGAGTGCGTTCCAGGTTTTGGGTGCAATGTAGGAGAAGGATCTGCCCCCGGTGGTGGTGTGTTTGATGCGGGGGACAGAGGCGAGAGAGAGGTCAGCTGAGCGGACGTTTCGTGTGGGGGTGTGGAAGGTGACTCTCGTTGAGGTAGGCAGGGCCTGAGTTGTGGAGTGATTTGTGTGCGAGGATGAGGATCTTGAAGGTGATCCTTTTGTCAATGGGGAGCCAGTGGAGGGATTTGAGGTGTGGAGAGATGTGTTCGTGTCGGCGGAGGTCGAGGATGAGTCGTGCTGCGGAGTTCTGGATGCGTGTAGTTTGCACTTGAGTTTTAGAGTGGTGCCGGCGTAGAGGGTGTTTCCGTAATCAAGCCTGCTGCTGATGAGTGCGTGAGTGACAGTTTTTCTGGTCTCTGTGGGGATCCATTTGAATGTTTTTCAGTATACGGAGTTTGTTGAAGCATGAGGAGGTAAGAGCGTTGATTTGTTGGGTCATAGAGAGGGAGGAGTCTGGGATGATGCTGAGGTTGCGTGCGTAGTTGGCGGGGGTGGGTGCAGGGCCTAGCGTGGTGGGCCACCATGGGGGGTCCCAGGTGTTTTTGTGTGGGCCAAAGAGGATTATTTCGGTTTTGCTTGAGTTGAGTTTCAGGTGGTTGGCTGTCATATATACATCACTTTTGTCAATATGTGTGTGGTTTCCCTGGGGGGAAAAGGGTCCGACATGTCTAGTGGCAGTTTTAGTGCCATAAAGAAGCGCAGAAGGTTTATATGCCTACTGCAAAGAGCACATCTGTATTTTATGTAAATAGCTGAGTACATTAGTAAAGTCTATGGAGAGATGAAGGGCACTTTTGCTGGGTGGTAATGAGGGAATCCGAGGAGGAGGGAGTGGGAGCACCAATAATGATTGTTGGACTGGGCGCAGGAGGTGCTAAAGACTGTGACGAATGGTATGTGACAAGGTGTTTTTTGAGTGTCTTGAAAGTACGTGCTGATTGAGGGAAGAAGCGCAGGTAAGGTGGCCTCTACTGTTGCACGTATCTCACACACACCATCGATTTTGTGACTGTCTACGTAGGCTAGTGTTTTAGAGCAACAGTTTAGCCAATAGCAGAGATGGCATCTTGATGGATGACTGCTGCCTGCACTTGGGTTATAGAGGACCGCTCTGACATAGGATCAGAGACTGAGACATCAGATACTGAGACAGCATCTGAGGGATAGGACAATGGCGCAGACTCTGGAAGTGATTTTTCAGTCAGAGGAGTCCCATTCGAAAACTCCTCTTCCAGTACATTATGAGGGAGGTGATGAGGACAGTCCTGCTGTCCCTTCGCAAGCTGTTCGTGCAACTGGGTAATAGTGGGTTAGGCCAACCCAGAGAGCAGGTGAATGCGGCGGCAAGCAGAGAGAGAGTGCTCTCTTGGGAGCTCACCAATTTAGTTCAGCCCCAAATTCCACCACCCAAATCATATTGTGGAGACATCAAAATTGTCTATGGCAAAACAAACTGGTTTTGTAAGGCAGGCACCTGTGTTTTTGGTCCTGGATTCGGCGGCCATATAGAGAAACACACTAAACCCAAACATTTCTGGAAACTAGACATTCGGGGGAGTCCACAGAGGTGTGACTTGTGTGGATTCCTCAAAGTTTTCTACCCAGAATACCCTGCAAAGCTGAAATGTTGAAAAAAAACTCAATTTTTCTCGCATTTCTGTCACACAAACTACAGGAATATGCTGGGATCCACAACATTCCTACCACCCAGTGACTCCTCACCTGTCCTGATAAAAACACTACCCCACTTGAGTGCCTACACCTAGTGCCTGTGTCAGGAATGGATCACCCCAGGGTCAACAGCTGCCTCACGTAAGGACCAACATTGACCGTTGTGTGATCTATTCCTGTCGCAGGCACCAGGCCTAACCACCCAAGTGAGGTATCATATTTATCGGGAGACTTGGGGGAACGCTGGGTGGAAGGAAATTTGTGGCTCCTCTCAGATTCCAGAACTTTCTGTCACCGAAATGTGAGGAAAACGTGGTATTTTAGCCACATTTTGAGGTTTGCAAAGGATTCTGGGTAACAGAACCTGGTCCGAGCCCCACAAGTCACCTCATCTTGGATTCCCCTGGGTTTCTAGTTTTCAAAAATGTGCAGGTTTGCTAGGTTTCCCCAGGTGCCGGCTGAGCTAGAGGCCAAATTCCACAGGTAGGCACTGTTTTCTATGAAAAAATGTGATGTGTCCACGTTCTGTTTTGGGGCATTTCCTGTCGCGGGCGCTAGGCCTACCCACACAAGTGAGGTATCATTTTTATCGGGAGACTTAGGGGAACGCCGGGTGGAAGGAAATTTGTGGCTCCTCTCAGATTCCAGAACTTTCTGTCACCAAAATGTGAGGAAAACTTGTTTTTTTAGCCACTTTTTGAGGTTTGCAAAGGATTCTGGGTAACAGAACCTGGTCCGAGCCCCGCAAGTCACCCCTCGTTAGATTCCCCAAGGTCTCTAGTTTTCAGAAATGCACAGGTTTGGTAGGTTTCCCTAGGTGCCGGCTGAGCTATAGGCCAAAATCTACAGGTAGGCACTTCTCAAAAAACACCTCTGTTTTCTTCCAAAAATTTGGATGTGTCCACGTTGCGCTTTGGGGCGTTTCCTGTCGCGGGCGCTAGGCCTACCCACACAAGTGAGGTATCATTTTTATCGGCAGACTTGGGGGAACGCCGGGTGGAAGGAAATTTGTGGCTCCTCTCAGATTCCAGAACTTTCTGTCACCGAAATGTGAGGAAAACTTGTTTTTTTAGCCACTTTTTGAGGTTTGCAAAGGATTCTGGGTAACAGAACCTGGTCCGAGCCCCGCAAGTCACCCCTCCTTGGATTCACCTAGGTATCTAGTTTTCAGAAATGCACAGGTTTGGTAGATTTCCCTATGTGCCGGCTGAGCTAGAGGCCAAAATCTACAGGTAGGCACTTCTCAAAAAACACCTCTGTTTTCTTCCAAAAATTTGGATGTGTCCACGTTGCGCTTTGGGGCGTTTCCTGTCGCGGGCGCTAGGCCTACCCACACAAGTAAGGTATCATTTTTATCGGGAGACTTGGGGGAACGCCAGGTGGAAGGAAATTTGTGGCTCCTATCAGATTCCAGAACTTTCTGTCACCGAAATGTGAGGAAAACTTGTTTTTTTAGCCACTTTTTGAGGTTTGCAAAGGATTCTGGGTAACAGAACCTGGTCCGAGCCCCGCGAGTCACCCCTCCTTGGATTCCCCTAGGTCTCTAGTTTTCAGAAATGCACAGGTTTGGTAGGTTTCCCTAGGTGCCGGCTGAGCTAGAGGCCAAAATCTACAGGTAGGCACTTCTCAAAAAACTCCTCTGTTTTCTTCCAAAAATTTGGATGTGTCCACGTTGCGCTTTGGGGCGTTTCCTGTCGCGGGCGCTAGGCCTACCCACACAAGTGAGGTATAATTTTTATCGGGAGACTTGGGGGAACGCCGGGTGGAAGGAAATTTGTGGCTCCTCTCAGATTCCAGAACTTTCTGTCACCGAAATGTGAGGAAAACTTGTTTTTTTAGCCACTTTTGGAGGTTTGCAAAGGATTCTGGGTAACAGAACCTGGTCCGAGCCCCGCAAGTCACCCCTCCTTGGATTCCCCTAGGTCTCTAGTTTTCAGAAATGTACAGGTTTGGTAGGTTTCCCTATGTGCCGGCTGAGCTAGAGGCCAAAATCTACATGTAGGCACTTTGGAAAAAACAGCTGTGTTTTCTATAAAAAAAATAGGATGTGTCCATGTTGTGTTTTGGGGCATTTCCTGTCGCGGGCACTAGGCCTACCCACACAAGTGAGGTATCATTTTTATCGGGAGACTTGGGGGAACACAGAATAGCAAAACAAGTGTTATTGCCCCTTATCTTTCTCTACATTTTTTCCTTCCAAATATAAGAGAGTGTGTAAAAAAGACGTCTATTTGAGAAATGCCCTGCAATTCACATGCTAGTATGGGCACCTCGGAATTCAGCGATGTGCAAATAACCACTGCTCCTCAAAACCTTATCTTGATCCCATTTTGGAAATGCAAAGGTTTTCTTGATACCTCTTTTTCACTCTTCATATTTCAGCAAATGAATTGCTGTATACCCAGTCTAGAATGAAAACCAACTGCAGGGTGCAGCTCATTTATTGGCTCTGGGTACCTAGGGTTCTTGATGAACCTACAAGCCCTTTATATCCCCGCAACCAGAAGAGTCCAGCAGACAAAACGGTATATTGCTTTCAGAAATCTGACATCGCAGGAAAAAGTTACAGAGTAAAACATAAAGAAAAATGGCTGTTGTTTTCAGCTCAATTTCAATATTTTTTTATTTCAGCTGTTATTTTCTGTAGGAAAACCTTGTAGGATCTACACAAATGACCCCTTGCTGAATTCAGAATTTTGTCTAGTTTTCATAAATGTTTAGCATTCCGGGATCCAGCATTGGTTTCACACCCATTCCTGTCACTAACTGGAAGGAGGCTGAAAGCACCAAATATAGTAGAAATGGGGTATGTCCCAGTAAAATGCCAAATTTGTGTTGAAAAATTTGGTTTTCTGATTCAAGTCTGCCTGTTCCTGAAAGGTGGGAAGATAGTGATTTCAGCAACAGAAACCCTTTGTTGATGGCGTTTTCAGGGAAAAAACCACAAGCCTTCTTCGGCAGCCCTTTTTTCCCATTTTTTTGGAAAAAACTAAATTTTCACTGTATTTTGGCTATTTTCTTGGTCTCCTCCAGGGGAAACCACCAACTCTGGGTACCATTAGAATCCCTAGGATGTTGGAAAAAAAGGACGCAAATTTGGCGTGGTTAGCTTATGTGGACAAAAAGTTATGAAGCCCTAAGCGCGAACTACCCCAAATAGCCAAAAAAGGGCTCAGCACTGGGGGGGAAAAGGCCCAGCAGCTAAGGGGTTAAGCATTCCTAGTGATGGAACATTTACACCTTTTTTCCCATAAAAATCTTTGGTTTGTCTGTCATAATTATATCTCAACACTGTATGGTAGGTTGTCACCTGTGGCTTAGTGGTTTAGGTATCAGACCTTTACACTGACGGTTGAAGGTTCACGTGAAAGTTTGTCACTTGTCATTTCCCTCTTTTAATTTATTTTCAGTGTCAAATTTTTAAGGTAGATACCGAACGGTGATCTCACTCTTTTTATTTGGCAAATACAATTTTCTTTTCAATTTGTCCAAAAATATTTTATTTTAAGTGCATCATTCATCAAAGTCTAAAAAAAGGCTGTCTCTCTCTCTGTCCCCCTCGCTCTCCCAATTTCTCTTTGCCAATCTCTTTTGCTAAATATCTCTCTCTCAATCTCACAATTTCTTTCTCTTTCCTTCTCCCTTCCATCCTATAGTAGGATGGAAGAGAGAGAGAGAGAGAGAGAGAGAGAGAGAGAAAGAGAGAGAGAGAGCAAGAGATTGTTATTTGAATGATCTCTCCATACAATGACTTCAATGTGTCACACCAGCAAGATGTTTCGTTCAAATTTTATAGTAATGTTTTTTGTTTTGTTTTTAAAGTCACTTCGGGCCTACTTGTAAAACTATTGAACTGCCACTCAGTAGGTTGAGGGTTCAAGACCTGGTATCTCATGCAGTGTGTCTGTTTATTTACTAGTGATTTCAATGTTAATCATTTTCAATGATGTAATATTTAAGGGCCTCTTCACGAGTTTGGCTGTCCATCAACTGCCATGACAGTGGTGGTGCTCTGACTGCTGTCTGGTTGGCGGTCAGACTGCCATATTTTAAGTCTACAGGTCTATGGAGCAAAGACTGCTGCTGTCCCGCCGGCACCACCAGCCAGCACAAACTACCATGGTCATGCGGCAGCACAAACATGGTTCTTTTGTCATGGTTAGCCCCCCACTTTTTGGCAGGTATTTGATATTGTCTCAAAGTTGTTGGTGCCTAGGGCCCCTGCTAACCAGACTCCCTGGGACAGATCTCTTTCCCAAAACAGTTGTGATGCATTGGCATAATTGGCAACACCTTTAGCTGTCACTATAAGTCCCAAGTAAATGATACTTAGGTACCCATGGCATGTGGTACTAATGGTAGGCCTGTGAGGGCAGCAGCCCAGATTGTGTCACCCTCTAGGGCCATGCACCCAGATGCCCCTGCACTGCCATTGCAGGCTGAGTATTCTGGTGCAATCCTAAAATGTAAACTGACATGGCACACAGCCTGTGTGCCCTGTCCACTATATACTGCATGTAATATAGGTAGGTTACCCCCCTGGAAGGCCTTCTAGCTCTAAGGCAGGGTGCATTATATTGTATGTGTGGGCATAGATGCATGAGCATTATGCCCCTACTGTGTCCTTGACAAACCTGGGACATAGTAAGTGAAAAGTGCAGCCATTTTAAAAGCGTGTGCTGAACACTGGTCAGTACGAGTTTCAGTTACATGATACCTACTTTGAACCCTGGGTTGTTTAGTATCAAATAACTCAGAATGATAAATACAAACTGGTACCAGTATTGCATTTATTACAAAATGTACCCAGGGGTCACCTTAAAGGTGCCCCCTGCAACAGCTAACTATCCTGGCATGGTTGATGGCCGATCACAGACAGCCTAGCACCACCAGACAAGATACTGCTCTCTGGGTACCAGAACAAAGCCCTTCCTTTGCAGAGGTGCTATCACACCTCCCTCCAGGAATATGCACTGCCTGGCAAGCGAGCTTCATAGAGCTTATCACCCTTGAAACTCGACCCCCAAGCTTGCTTCTAGCATCAGATGACATCCCCCATTGCAAACCACCACTTTTGGCTGGAGCAACAGCAGGAAAACTCACAAATGATGGGAGGAGTGGTCAGCCCCAGCTTGCATCACTTCTGAGGTGTTGCATGCGAGGTGATCCCTTCATTACATTTTTCTCATTCTTGCATGGAAGAAAAATAGCTATTCAGGTGTAGGAAAGTTACCTCTGTTCACTGGAAGTGGTCACTTAGTGGGTGTAGCCACCCTAATGTAGATGACTCATCGGTCACTACTAGGAACTCCCCTAAACACCCACTAAATACAGTATTTAGTGGGCATCCCTAGACCAGATAATCCGATTCTAAGCACAAAAGAAAACCAGTAAAAAAGAAGGCCCAAGGTCGAGAACTGAAGTCCTGCTGCACCAAGAAAGGCACCAGCACTGCCTGGTGCACCAAAGACTCAACAATCACCACTGAGGGGTTGCTTAGACAGTGGATGGACTCTACAAACCCCCAGAGGACATTCACACTTTGAAAACACTGAAGATCTCCCTCCAGAGTGAAGGCATCACTCTCCTGCAAACAAAGACCAAAGACCCATAGAAGTCCACTTCACTGACCGGCTTCTGATCAATAAACTGGATGCCACAGCCAGACCAAACTCTACCTGGTGGACCTTGAAGACAAATCTTGCAAGTGTGCCAAGTTTGGTGGCACTGCACCCTCCAGCTGACGAACCGCACTGTTGCCCCAGGTAGAGGTCACTTAACGTTGGACACCCTGAAGGACAGTCCATTCCAGACTGTAAAAGGACCAGAAGAAAGTCCCACCTGAGGGACTTCAGAAACCACCAGGACCTTCCATCAGAGTGCTCCTGCTGACCTGCAAGTTACCCTCAAATTGATCTACCTCTCGCTCCCAAGGACACCTTTGTGCACAGCTCCTGGCTCACCAATTCGCTCTGCGACCGGCTGACCTGAGCCCTGCACTGAAGATCCAGCTGTGTTTAAAGGGTCTCCTACCCCTTGCAACTGTGAAACTCCAAGGGGACCCAGGGGATTTACCTTTAAGTCTGCCTGTGCAGTGCTTTTCCAAGTGGTCCCCCGAAGTGGCGTGTGGAGTGATTTGTGTGCGAGGATGAGGATCTTGAAGGTGATCCTTTTGTCAATGGGGAGCCAGTGGAGGGATTTGAGGTGTGGAGAGATGTGTTCGTGTCGGCGGAGGTCGAGGATGAGTCGTGCTGCGGAGTTCTGGATGCGTGTAGTTTGCACTTGAGTTTTAGAGTGGTGCCGGCGTAGAGGGCGTTCCCGTAATCAAGCCTGCTGCTGATGAGTGCGTGAGTGACAGTTTTTCTGGTCTCTGTGGGGATCCATTTGAATGTTTTTCAGTATACGGAGTTTGTTGAAGCATGAGGAGGTAAGAGCGTTGATTTGTTGGGTCATAGAGAGGGAGGAGTCTAGGATGATGCTGAGGTTGCGTGCGTAGTTGGCGGGGGTGGGTGCAGGGCCTAGCGTGGTGGGCCACCATGGGGGGTCCCAGGTGTTTTTGTGTGGGCCAAAGAGGATTATTTCGGTTTTGCTTGAGTTGAGTTTCAGGTGGTTGGCTGTCATATATACATCACTTTTGTCAATATGTGTGTGGTTTCCCTGGGGGGAAAAGGGTCCGACATGTCTAGTGGCAGTTTTAGTGCCATAAAGAAGCGCAGAAGGTTTATATGCCTACTGCAAAGAGCACATCTGTATTTTATGTAAATAGCTGAGTACATTAGTAAAGCCTATGGAGAGATGAAGGGCACTTTTGCTGGGTGGTAATGAGGGAATCCGAGGAGGAGGGAGTGGGAGCACCAATAAGGATTGTTGGACTGGGCGCAGGAGGTGCTAAAGACTGTGACGAATGGTATGTGACAAGGTGTTTTTTGAGTGTCTTGAAAGTACGTGCTGATTGAGGGAAGAAGCGCAGGTAAGGTGGCCTCTACTGTTGCACGTATCTCACACACACCATCGATTTTGTGACTGTCTACGTAGGCTAGTGTTTTAGAGCAACAGTTTAGCCAATAGCAGAGATGGCATCTTGATGGATGACTGCTGCCTGCACTTGGGTTATAGAGGACCGCTCTGACATAGGATCAGAGACTGAGACATCAGATACTGAGACAGCATCTGAGGGATAGGACAATGGCGCAGACTCTGGGAGTGATTTTTCAGTCAGAGGAGTCCCATTCGAAAACTCCTCTTCCAGTACATTATGAGGGAGGTGATGAGGACAGTCCTGCTGTCCCTTCGCAAGCTGTTCGTGCAACTGGGTAATAGTGGGTTAGGCCAACCCAGAGAGCAGGTGAATGCGGCGGCAAGCAGAGAGAGAGTGCTCTCTTGGGAGCTCACCAATTTAGTTCAGCCCCAAATTCCACCACCCAAATCATATTGTGGAGACATCAAAATTGTCTATGGCAAAACAAACTGGTTTTGTAAGGCAGGCACCTGTGTTTTTGGTCCTGGATTCGGCGGCCATATAGAGAAACACACTAAACCCAAACATTTCTGGAAACTAGACATTCGGGGGAGTCCACAGAGGTGTGACTTGTGTGGATTCCCCAAAGTTTTCTTACCCAGAATACCCTGCAAAGCTGAAATGTTGAAAAAAAACTCTATTTTTCTTGCATTTCTGTCACACAAACTACAGGAATATGCTGGGATCCACAACATTCCTACCACCCAGTGACTCCTCACCTGTCCTGATAAAAACACTACCCCACTTGAGTGCCTACACCTAGTGCCTGTGTCAGGAATGGATCACCCCAGGGTCAACAGCTGCCTCACGTAAGGACCAACATTGACCGTTGTGTGATCTATTCCTGTCGCAGGCACCAGGCCTAACCACCCAAGTGAGGTATCATATTTATCGGGAGACTTGGGGGAACGCTGGGTGGAAGGAAATTTGTGGCTCCTCTCAGATTCCAGAACTTTCTGTCACCGAAATGTGAGGAAAACGTGGTATTTTAGCCACATTTTGAGGTTTGCAAAGGATTCTGGGTAACAGAACCTGGTCCGAGCCCCACAAGTCACCTCATCTTGGATTCCCCTGGGTTTCTAGTTTTCAAAAATGTGCTGGTTTGCTAGGTTTCCCCAGGTGCCGGCTGAGCTAGAGGCCAAATTCCACAGGTAGACACTGTTTTCTATGAAAAAATGTGATGTGTCCACGTTCTGTTTTGGGGCATTTCCTGTCGCGGGCGCTAGGCCTACCCACACAAGTGAGGTATCATTTTTATCGGGAGACTTGGGGAACGCCGGGTGGAAGGAAATTTGTGGCTCCTCTCAGATTCCAGAACTTTCTGTCACCGAAATGTGAGGAAAACTTGTTTTTTTAGCCACTTTTTGAGGTTTGCAAAGGATTCTGGGTAACAGAACCTGGTCCGAGCCCCGCGAGTCACCCCTCCTTGGATTCCCCTAGGTCTCTAGTTTTCAGAAATGCACAGGTTTGGTAGATTTCCCTATGTGCCGGCTGAGCTAGAGGCCAAAATCTACAGGTAGGGACTTCTCAAAAAACACCTCTGTTTTCTTCCAAAAATTTGGATGTGTCCACGTTGCGCTTTGGGGCGTTTCCTGTCGCGGGCGCTAGGCCTACCCACACAAGTAAGGTATCATTTTTATCGTGAGACTTGCGGGAACGCCAGGTGGAAGGAAATTTGTGGCTCCTCTCAGATTCCAGAACTTTCTGTCACCGAAATGTGAGGAAAACTTGTTTTTTTAGCCACTTTTTGAGGTTTGCAAAGGATTCTGGGTAACAGAACCTGGTCCGAGCCCCGCGAGTCACCCCTCCTTGGATTCCCCTAGGTCTCTAGTTTTCAGAAATGCACAGGTTTGGTAGGTTTCCCTAGGTGCCGGCTGAGCTAGAGGCCAAAATCTACAGGTAGGCACTTCTCAAAAAACTCCTCTATTTTCTTCCAAAAATTTGGATGTGTCCACGTTGCGCTTTGGGGCGTTTCCTGTCGCGGGCGCTAGGCCTACCCACACAAGTGAGGTATCATTTTTATCGGGAGACTTGGGGGAATGCCGGGTGGAAGGAAATTTGTGGCTCCTCTCAGATTCCAGAACTTTCTGTCACCGAAATGTGAGGAAAACTTGTTTTTTTAGCCACTTTTGAAGGTTTGCAAAGGATTCTGGGTAACAGAACCTGGTCCGAGCCCCACAAGTCACCCCTCCTTGGATTCCCCTAGGTCTCTAGTTTTCAGAAATGCACAGGTTTGGTAGGTTTCCCTATGTGCCGGCTGAGCTAGAGGCCAAAATCTACATGTAGGCACTTTGGAAAAAACAGCTGTGTTTTCTATAAAAAAAATAGGATGTGTCCATGTTGTGTTTTGGGGCATTTCCTGTCGCGGGCACTAGGCCTACCCACACAAGTGAGGTATCATTTTTATCGGGAGACTTGGGGGAACACAGAATAGCAAAACAAGTGTTATTGCCCCTTATCTTTCTCTACATTTTTTCCTTCCAAATATAAGAGAGTGTGTAAAAAAGACGTCTATTTGAGAAATGCCCTGCAATTCACATGCTAGTATGGGCACCTCGGAATTCAGCGATGTGCAAATAACCACTGCTCCTCAAAACCTTATCTTGATCCCATTTTGGAAATGCAAAGGTTTTCTTGATACCTCTTTTTCACTCTTCATATTTCAGCAAATGAATTGCTGTATACCCAGTCTAGAATGAAAACCAACTGCAGGGTGCAGCTCATTTATTGGCTCTGGGTACCTAGGGTTCTTGATGAACCTACAAGCCCTTTATATCCCCGCAACCAGAAGAGTCCAGCAGACAAAACGGTATATTGCTTTCAGAAATCTGACATCGCAGGAAAAAGTTACAGAGTAAAACATAAAGAAAAATGGCTGTTGTTTTCAGCTCAATTTCAATATTTTTTTATTTCAGCTGTTATTTTCTGTAGGAAAACCTTGTAGGATCTACACAAATGACCCCTTGCTGAATTCAGAATTTTGTCTAGTTTTCATAAATGTTTAGCATTCCGGGATCCAGCATTGGTTTCACACCCATTCCTGTCACTAACTGGAAGGAGGCTGAAAGCACCAAATATAGTAGAAATGGGGTATGTCCCAGTAAAATGCCAAATTTGTGTTGAAAAATTTGGTTTTCTGATTCAAGTCTGCCTGTTCCTGAAAGGTGGGAAGATAGTGATTTCAGCAACAGAAACCCTTTGTTGATGGCATTTTCAGGGAAAAAACCACAAGCCTTCTTCGGCAGCCCTTTTTTCCCATTTTTTTGGAAAAAACTAAATTTTCACTGTATTTTGGCTATTTTCTTGGTCTCCTCCAGGGGAAACCACCAACTCTGGGTACCATTAGAATCCCTAGGATGTTGGAAAAAAAGGACGCAAATTTGGCGTGGTTAGCTTATGTGGACAAAAAGTTATGAAGCCCTAAGCGCGAACTACCCCAAATAGCCAAAAAAGGGCTCAGCACTGGGGGGGAAAAGGCCCAGCAGCTAAGGGGTTAAGCATTCCTAGTGATGGAACATTTACACCTTTTTTCCCATAAAAATCTTTGGTTTGTCTGTCATAATTATATCTCAACACTGTATGGTAGGTTGTCACCTGTGGCTTAGTGGTTTAGGTATCAGACCTTTACACTGACGGTTGAAGGTTCACGTGAAAGTTTGTCACTTGTCATTTCCCTCTTTTAATTTATTTTCAGTGTCAAATTTTTAAGGTAGATACCGAACGGTGATCTCACTCTTTTTATTTGGCAAATACAATTTTCTTTTCAATTTGTCCAAAAATATTTTATTTTAAGTGCATCATTCATCAAAGTCTAAAAAAAGGCTGTCTCTCTCTCTGTCCCCCTCGCTCTCCCAATTTCTCTTTGTCAATCTCTTTTGCTAAATGTCTCTCTCTCAATCTCACAATTTCTTTCTCTTTCCTTCTCCCTTCCATCCTATAGTAGGATGGAAGAGAGAGAGAGAGAGAGAGAGAGAGAAAGAGAGAGAGAGAGCAAGAGATTGTTATTTGAATGATCTCTCCATACAATGACTTCAATGTGTCACACCAGCAAGATGTTTCGTTCAAATTTTATAGTAATGTTTTTTGTTTTGTTTTTAAAGTCACTTCTGGCCTACTTGTAAAACTATTGAACTGCCACTCAGTAGGTTGAGGGTTCAAGACCTGGTATCTCATGCAGTGTGTCTGTTTATTTACTAGTGATTTCAATGTTAATCATTTTCAATGATGTAATATTTAAGGGCCTCTTCACGAGTTTGGCTGTCCATCAACTGCCATGACAGTGGTGGTGCTCTGACTGCTGTCTGGTTGGCGGTCAGACTGCCATATTTTAAGTCTACAGGTCTATGGAGCAAAGACTGCTGCTGTCCCGCCGGCACCACCAGCCAGCACAAACTACCATGGTCATGCGGCAGCACAAACATGGTTCTTTTGTCATGGTTAGCCCCCCACTTTTTGGCAGGTATTTGATATTGTCTCAAAGTTGTTGGTGCCTAGGGCCCCTGCTAACCAGACTCCCTGGGACAGATCTCTTTCCCAAAACAGTTGTGATGCATTGGCATAATTGGCAACACCTTTAGCTGTCACTATAAGTCCCAAGTAAATGATACTTAGGTACCCATGGCATGTGGTACTAATGGTAGGCCTGTGAGGGCAGCAGCCCAGATTGTGTCACCCTCTAGGGCCATGCACCCAGATGCCCCTGCACTGCCATTGCAGGCTGAGTATTCTGGTGCAATCCTAAAATGTAAACTGACATGGCACACAGCCTGTGTGCCCTGTCCACTATATACTGCATGTAATATAGGTAGGTTACCCCCCTGGAAGGCCTTCTAGCTCTAAGGCAGGGTGCATTATATTGTATGTGTGGGCATAGATGCATGAGCATTATGCCCCTACTGTGTCCTTGACAAACCTGGGACATAGTAAGTGAAAAGTGCAGCCATTTTAAAAGCGTGTGCTGAACACTGGTCAGTACGAGTTTTAGTTACATGATACCTACTTTGAACCCTGGGTTGTTTAGTATCAAATAACTCAGAATGATAAATACAAACTGGTACCAGTATTGCATTTATTACAAAATGTACCCAGGGGTCACCTTAAAGGTGCCCCCTGCAACAGCTAACTATCCTGGCATGGTTGATGGCCGATCACAGACAGCCTAGCACCACCAGACAAGATACTGCTCTCTGGGTACCAGAACAAAGCCCTTCCTTTGCAGAGGTGCTATCATACCTCCCTCCAGGAATATGCACTGCCTGGCAAGCGAGCTTCATAGAGCTTATCACCCTTGAAACTCGACCCCCAAGCTTGCTTCTAGCATCAGATGACATCCCCCATTGCAAACCACCACTTTTGGCTGGAGCAACAGCAGGAAAACTCACAAATGATGGGAGGAGTGGTCAGCCCCAGCTTGCATCACTTCTGAGGTGTTGCATGCGAGGTGATCCCTTCATTACATTTTTCTCATTCTTGCATGGAAGAAAAATAGCTATTCAGGTGTAGGAAAGTTACCTCTGTTCACTGGAAGTGGTCACTTAGTGGGTGTAGCCACCCTAATGTAGATGACTCATCGGTCACTACTAGGAACTCCCCTAAACACCCACTAAATACAGTATTTAGTGGGCATCCCTAGACCAGATAATCCGATTCTAAGCACAAAAGAAAACCAGTAAAAAAGAAGGCCCAAGGTCGAGAACTGAAGTCCTGCTGCACCAAGAAAGGCACCAGCACTGCCTGGTGCACCAAAGACTCAACAATCACCACTGAGGGGTTGCTTAGACAGTGGATGGACTCTACAAACCCCCAGAGGACATTCACACTTTGAAAACACTGAAGATCTCCCTCCAGAGTGAAGGCATCACTCTCCTGCAAACAAAGACCAAAGACCCATAGAAGTCCACTTCACTGACCGGCTTCTGATCAATAAACTGGATGCCACAGCCAGACCAAACTCTACCTGGTGGACCTTGAAGACAAATCTTGCAAGTGTGCCAAGTTTGGTGGCACTGCACCCTCCAGCTGACGAACCGCACTGTTGCCCCAGGTAGAGGTCACTTAACGTTGGACACCCTGAAGGACAGTCCATTCCAGACTGTAAAAGGACCAGAAGAAAGCCCCACCTTAGGGACTTCAGAAACCACCAGGACCTTCCATCAGAGTGCTCCTGCTGACCTGCAAGTTACCCTCAAATTGATCTACCTCTCGCTCCCAAGGACACCTTTGTGCACAGCTCCTGGCTCACCAATTCGCTCTGCGACCGGCTGACCTGAGCCCTGCACTGAAGATCCAGCTGTGTTTAAAGGGTCTCCTACCCCTTGCAACTGTGAAACTCCAAGGGGACCCAGGGGATTTACCTTTAAGTCTGCCTGTGCAGTGCTTTTCCAAGTGGTCCCCCGAAGTGGCCTGGCACCAGCGCCAACAACTTTCTGCAGCTTCTCCCACCGAAACTGGGAGCCACCCAAACTTCTCCAACTGGTCCATAGTGCCCACTGTAAACTTTGAGATACCTGCAAAAGGAGACATTGGTAAACACATTGCCCTATTTTATATGCATTTTTTTAAATATTTGTCCATTGATTCCTATGGTGCGTAATTACTCATAATGCACTATTTTTGCTAAGCTTTAAAAATTCATACCATAAAAAGCACTTACCCGATTTTGATGATCTTGGTCTTCAAACTTCATAACAATCTGAAGTGTTTTTGTAAAGTCGCCTTGAGTTAGTCTTTTCAGTGTGTGACTTGCTTTATTGTTACTGTGAGTACAACAAATGCTTTGCACTTCTCAAAGATTAGCCTAACTGTTCAACCAAGCTTCCATAATAAATTAGAGCATTAGGTGGTCTAGTTTATTTCCTCTGTAAACCAATGTGTGGTTGCCCAGACTCTCTGCACAGTGTGCCTAGCTTTGCACACTTCATAGAGAGACAGCCTCTGACATTTGGTGCATCAGCGGTAGGATAAAGTCTTTGCATTTGTGGACACTACATGTCATTTTGTGAACATACAAATAACTCTCCAAATTGTCTTTAGCTTAATTGCATTTTTTTCAATTGGCTAACTTTTTTTTGAAAATTTTTAAAGTAACTGTTAGGGCCTGGTTAAGTCCCTATAGCACTAGTAAAAGTGTAACATTCCTTACTTTAGTTGGCCTTATCCAAAAAGGGGTTCTGAATTCATATAAGTGTCCCAGCTTTAGTAAAATGAACATGACAGAAACAGAGAACCAGAGCCAGGAGCCTGACTTGGCCCTTACCAGGCATATAGCTATGACCAGTTAAGGAAACTCTGTAGACTGGATCAGATTTGTAATGGAAAAAGCCCCAGTGCAAATAAGCTTAGGCTTCTGGTGGCCCAGCATGAAAAAATCACCCCACAGATAAAATAGATGATGAAGTCTCCAGGGGAGAAGAGGACCCTGTGGAGTGGACAATGAGGATGAGGGTAGTTCCCCTAGCCCCAGCACTAGTAAACCCACAGAGGAAGACCTGGTCTTATCCAGGCAGACCAAACGACTGACCCTGGAGATTCAGCTTTTGGAACTTGAAAAACAGAGAAAGGAGTTGGGCGTAGGACCCATCTCTGGTGGCAGCCTCCAAGTACTGAAGAGAGACCTTTAATCTTAAACTTCCAAATGGAGTTGTCCCTCCCTGGACAGAAGGTGATATGGTGAAATGGTTTTCTGCCTTTGAAAGAAAGAGCCTGCATTGTGTGGGAAATTGAAAAAAAAACACTGGGGCACACTGTTCTGGGAGTTATTCTCAGGAAAGTGCAGAGATGGGTTCCTGACACTGAATGATACAGATTCTAAAACCTATGACCTCATGAAGGTTACCCTGATTGAGAGCTTTGGATTTGCCACTGATGAGTACTGCATAAAGATCAGGGAGGCTCGAAAAACCTAGAGATAAACCTGGGTAGAGTTGATGGACTATTTATAAAAAATGCTGGGTGGTCAGTTAGCTGTGACGCCGCGCAGACCGGCGGCACCCCATTTGCGGGCCACGGTCAGATCGGCGGTCCGCATCTTGGACAGCCGTTTCTGCCGCGGGCCGCTTTTCAGTCTGCGACCTGTTTTTCGGGCTACAGCGCGACCTGAGACCTTTTCTTTTGGCCTGGGTTCTCGCTGCATCCACTTTTTGCCCCCTTAATTTTTCTTACCTGCTTATTGCTGTTTTTTCTTCTTCTCTTCTTTTCTCCCTTTTTTGCTTTTTGTTTCTTCTTTGGTCATATTTTCTCTTTCCAGAAGTCTGTATTCTTTCCCTGCATGCTTTGCTTCCTATTTTATACTATGGTTATTTTTCCATTTACCCTTATGTGGCTCTTCCCAATCAAGATGGTGTCTTCATTACTTCCTAGATGTCACTTCCTCTCTTGTCTGTATTTAAGCACAGTTTGTCTTCTGTTCCTTGCATTTCAAATACTTCCGTTCTGGTTGTGCTCCTCGCTACTGTATCCCGTGATTTGGATTCTACCTTTTCTCCTGACTTCAGTTTCTGTTCCAGTCCTTTTGTGCCACAACATTATTTATTTTCTTATTTTTCAGGAGTTCCTTGATTAGAGGTTTTTCCCTGCTGGGTTTTTTTCTTCTGGAGGTTACGGCCTGTTTGGTGTTTTATTATCAGCAGCACTGTGGCTACTGGAAGGGGTCGCCCCTACCTTGGTCAATGCAGAACAAGCAAGAAACCTGGTGGTGCTCAGAGACTGGCGGATTACAGCGGTAAGAAGCGTTCAGGTTGTGACATTAGCTGGTAGCAAGGTACAAGATTATGATGGGCTGTATTACCTATTCATGGAAGAGCATCTGCTGAGTAATTGTTACAATGAGAGGCTACATCAGTACCTGGTAGACCAAGGTACACTTTCCCCTCAGGAGTTGGGGAGGAAGGCAGAACACTGGGTCAAAACAAGGGTCAAACAAATCTTCATTGGTGGGGGAGACCAAATGAAAGAGGCCAAAAAGCCCCTCTAAGGGAAAGATGGGAGCCAAAACAAAGTAGTCTTCTCAAGGACCCCAAAAACTTGTGCAGGAGGGTGGGCCCCAAGATTACCCACAGTCTAGGAGTGGTTAAAAAAGTAAGAACTTTGACCCCAACAAGGATTGGTGCCATGATTGCAAAAACAGAGGGCACCAAACTGGAAACCCTAGTTGTAAAAACAAAAATAATTTCTCTAGCCAACCTGCAGTAAATGCAGTAGCTAATCTCCAGATGGTATCAGAGCTGTGGCCTGTCAGGGATCCCACAGAGTTAGCATTAGTCACTGAGGGAGGGGTAGAATTATCCTGAGCTGTCTGGCTAAGTAATATGCAAAATTACAGACAATACCCTTTGATTAATGGGGAGAAATTTGAAGCCCTGAAGGACACAGGAACTAGTGTTACAATAGTAACTCAGCACTGGGTCCACTTAAATCATCTCCTTGTAAAGAAGTCTTATCATGTCACCAATGCTGAAAATGAGACAAAGTTCCATCCCATGGCTATGGTAATCTTTAATTGGGGGGAGTTTTAGGCTAGAAAGAAGTGGATGTGTCCTCATCCACCCCAGTGGATTGCCTGCTTGTAAATGACTTGGAGCATTCCCCCTGGCCTGAACTAGAACTGAAGGCCCATGCAGCCATCCTTGGGATCCCAGAATGGGCCTGTGTCAAGACTAGGGCACAGAGTAAACTTCAAAGGGGAAAATGAGAGTTGGATACTAAAATAGTGGACCAGCCTCCTAAGAGAAAGGGTAAGAAGGCTGGGGAACCAGCTTCAAATCATATCACAAGTCAGATCCATTCCCGGAGGGAACTGAGCCTGCGGAGCTTAGGCCTTATTACCAAGAGCTCTTGGGCCCAGAATGACCCTCTAGGGAGGATCGATGCCAGGGGCAGAGAAACTCTTGAAAGCCTGAAGCAGCATTCTACACAGGAAGAAAGGGGTAGTGTTATTGGTACCCCCAGGGTTTATTGGGAGGATGGACTCCTATACACTGAGGCCAGAGACCTCAAGCCCGGTGCAACCAGGAGGGTGGTAGTACCTTATCGGTTCAGGGAGTTTCTCCTCACTCTAGCCCATTATATTCCCCTAGCTGGGCATTTGGGCCAAAATAAAACATGGAGTAGGTTAGTGAACCACTTGTATTGGCCAGGAATATCCCAAAAAGTAAATAACTTTTGCCAGTCCCGCACTACCTGCCAAGCCAGTGGCAAAGCAGGTGGATATTTAAAGGCCCGCTTAATGTCACTCCCTATGAAAGGGTAGGGGTTGATATTGTTGGCCCTCTTGATCCTCAAACAGCATCAGGACATAGATGCATTCTGGTGGTAGTGGATCATGCCACTAGGTATCCTGAGGCTATACCCTTTAGAACCATCACTGCTCCTGCAATAGTAAAAGCCCTCCTGGGTATTTTCACCAGAGTAGAGTTCCCTAAGGAGTTAGTATCAGACAGAGGTTCAAACTTCATGTCTGCATACTTAAAATACATGTGGAAGAAGTGTGGAGTGACCTATAAGTTCACTTTCCCATACCATCCACAAACAAATGGGTTGGTTGAAAGTTTTAACGAGATCCTAAAAGGCACGATTGGAGGACTCCCTGAAAAACTCAGAAGGAGATGGGATGTCTTACTTCCATGTCTGCTTTTTTGCCAACAGAGAAGTGTCACAAAAGGGAGTTGTATTCTCTCCATTCGAACTTTTGTTTGGGCATCCCGTTAGGGGACCATTAAGGGACTGATTTAAGAAAAGTCGGGCTGCACCCAGTGCAGCGCCACTTTCCTTGCACCCTTTAGCACTCCGCTACTCCCACCATGTGTGTGCCGTATTTAAAATAGGGCACACCATGGCACAGGGGTAGGGGGCAATAGCGTCAGAATTCTTGACCCTATTGATGTACTCTGTAGGAGCAGCACCAACATTTTGGAGCTACTCCTGCAGAGTACATAGGAGCCTGTTGTATTCAATGGCATGCCCCGTTTAATGCCTGCTCTGAGCAGGCATTAAAATTGCTGGAAAAAACGGCTCAAGGAAATCTCTTAAATTTAACTGGAACACCCCTTGTATACATCATCCTGTCGCAGGTATAATGTGGAGCAAGGGCTGACAAAGTAGTTGAAAGCATGCATTGCGCCGCTTTGTAAATATGGTGCTTGTAAAAAGCCACTTAAGTGCTGCCTTTGAGTAAAAACATGACACTATAGCAGTGCTATGGTGGTTCTAGGGCCTCTTAAATCAGGCCCTTAGTCTTGTAAGGGAAGGCTGGGAGAGAATCCTCAAAGAGCCAAAACAAGATAAAGCAGACTATGGCCCTGATTTATACTTTTTTTGCGCTGCATTAGCGTTGTTTTGATGCAAAAGCGGCGCAAACTTACAAAATGCAATCGTATTTTGTAAGTTTGCGCCACTTTTGCATCAAAACATGAACAAAAACTATAAATCAGGGCCTATGTACTTGGCCTACGTTCAAGGATGGCAGAGTACATGGAGCAAGCAAGCCAAAATCTTCTTGCCAACCAGGAGCTGCAGAGGGTCTGAAATGACTAAAAAGCTGCTATGATGGAGTTCACACCAGGTCAGAAGGTTTGGGTGTTGGAGCCTGTTGCTCCAAGGGCTCTCCGGGACAAATGGTCTGGGCCCGATCCCATTCTTGAAAAGAAAGGGGAAGTCACTATTTGGTGAAGTAGACACACAAGTCACTCAGGAACATCATAATGGTAGAAAAGGAATTGCAGGACAAAGGGGTACCCCATAAAACAACTGTTTAAGTTTATTATAACCAAATAAATTTGAATAAAGACCATTGGCCAGTCAATGTTTTGGTCCATAATGGCACAGTATTGTGCCAAACTCCTAACTGCCATGAAACCTCCACAGGAAGGGGCATCAAGTGTGCAGGCAGGTCTCTCAGGGATCATCCTTGGTGGGGGGGCAGATTTGGGGGTTGGTCTTGGGTTTGGGAGGGGTGGTCTGCTTTTGGGAGCAGTGGTCTTCTTCTTGGGGGGAGTGGTATTGGTGCTTGCAGGGGGCAGGTGATGCTGTGGAGGTGGAAGGGAGGGGCTGGGAGGTGGGTGAAGGCCGCTTGGGTATGGGGTGGAGGAAACAGACGAAAGGTTAAGAACAAACAAACAAAATCTCTGGCACACGGGGACGGTCATCAGAAGGAGGTTAGGATTTAAGGATCAAGGGAGCCTGTGTGTTACGTGCCTGTACCATTCTGGGCAAGATTTTACACCAGAGCCTCATATTGCCCACATGACTGGATCTTCTGGGCTACAGGGGGTAGGCACAGTTGCCACAGTGACTCTACCCCAACCTCGAGAGATACTGAGAGATACGTGTGACAGCCCCTGGTCTCTGCAGGCGGAACAGACAGAACCTACATGACACTACATTCCCATCACTTCCATGCATGGCAGTATTTCATGAAGCCAACAGCAAATTGGCATGTGGTCTGTGTGGCAACCTGAAGGGCAGAGTGAGTCATGCTATGCCTTCCAGATAACAGTTTAGCAATTGCTGATGTGTAAAGAAATCTCTGTGGCACCACACACACTACTCACATTACTCACAACTGTTTCATATAACATGCATATTCAGCTCATGATGTCATGCACATATATTTTGTCTGACATTTAGAACAATCATGAGGAAAGAAATGTCAGTAGATGGCAGTAATGTCTCCTCGCCTAGTTATGTACATCCAACACAAGGAGGATCTAGGAACCGAAAAAAAAACCATGACACAATGTGAATGTGAATGAAATTTGCATATGGCACTGGACACCAATACCTACACATTGTCCCTCCTATTGATGCCACACAGACTGCACCAACAGGCACATGGGTAGTCAACCTGCACACATGGCCGCATTCTAGCCTGTGAGGAGGAAAAGATGGTGAAGTACAGAGAAAACTGTGCACATGAGGCACTTACCTGCTTCTTTGGTGCACCATAGAGCTGTTCATAGACGGGTAGGACCTTGTCCACTATCCTCTCCAGCTTCTCTAGAGAGAAGGCAGGGACCCTCTCACCTGCTGCATGCGGCATGATTGCTCCCGGAGGTGGGACACAGCAGCTCAGGTAGTGGCGTCTTAGTGGCAGCAGTTTCAGGAGTCAAGTGAGTCAATCTGCAGAACATGGATGAAATCAATTGAGTAGATGCCACACCATTGGGAATCCAAAGTCCAAAGTATTCCTCCAATTTGAACAGGAAAGTGGTTGAGGATCAGTCAACAAAGTGAATGTGTGGTACACAAAGGAGGTCCCTCAGCACACCACCCACACAGACCTGTGCCCTTACAACAGGTTGCCCACTCCCACTTGTTCCTGGACCCTCATTGTCCAAAGTGTTGTGCCACAGCTCAGGACCCAAGACTGGGGGGCACAAGATTGTTGACACTGTGCTTTATAAAGGGTTGGGGGCAAATGGCTGTCTGAGATGTTGTATCAATGGGGCTGGGAGGTGTTGATGTGGGCACAGTGGGACTCACTGTAGCCATCTGGCAAGATTGTCCAGATGGGCCAGGGGTATCCTTCACGTCCAGAGGTCCAGGGTTGCTGAGGGCTTCATCCTGGGGGTCGTGGCAGTCTCCTCTGCGGCCTCTGTGTGACCAGTGGCAGGTCAACCGGTTGATGTGAAATATGCAATGTTACTTGTATTGTGACATCTATCTGCAACAGTTTACTGTTCAAGTAAGCAGAGATCTTGTTCAAAGTTAAGTTGCAGTTGATCCAATTGTGCCAAGTGACCATATTATTGGGTATTTTGAGCATGTGTGAAGTTTGCCAGTTAATTTTGAACCAAGCAGCCGATGTGATGTGGATGTCATTTGCACTTTGGAGGATGGCCTGGAAATGCCACCTTGCCACCAGTGCAAGCAAAACAGCAGGATATGTCATTGGCCATTTTCTTGCCTAGTTGATTGGGATGCAGGCAGAGGAAGGTGTTTGTTGTATATGTGACAGGAGTGATCATGTGGTGAGTGTAGTGTGAATGTGTCTGCTGCCAATGCCATTAAGGTGATGCATCTTAAGGCCCTGGGCTCATTGTTTTGCATAATGTGTAAGGTGTCCTTCCTGGCCTCACTAGTTTCAACTTGGGTTAGCATGTCTAGATTGAATTAGGTAGGCAGACACATCTCTGAGTTGAACATGATCTGTATCTTGGTCCCTCCCAGATAAGTAAACTTTAATTGAGAGTTAGCAAGCAAGTGCATTTTGACAATTGGCCACTGGTCTGGTGTTTGTAGTAACAGTTACAGGGCCTGTTGGGAGTGGCAGTCAGGTCACTGACTTACTCCCAGAGTCTTGACATATGTTATCCTTCCAGGTGAGTGAACTTCAAATGGGATTTAATGGGGTATCTTGACAAGTGACCAGTGGACTTGTGTATATAGTTTCTGAAACAGTGCCTCTTGGCCTTCCCATTCATGTCACTCCATCCACTTCCCTCACTCGACAAATGTTGTTCTCCTAGGTGGGTACGCTTCATTTGTGGGTTACCAGAGAAATTCAGCAGTTATAATTAGAGTTATTTCAAGTAAGTATAACTTACGGTTTAAGGTAACTGTAACTCGCGCCCTCGTCACGCACTGCTAGTTCCTCTAGACATCCCAGCACTCACAACAACTTTTATGATGTCAAAACATCAATGAAACATTAGAAGTCAAATTATCGTAGAAACAATTGTACATGGTGGGGGTGCAAGTTATAGTTACCTTAGGGCGCGAGTTATAGTTACTTGAGATAACTCTAACTGCTGAATTTCTCTGGTTTTCTGTGAGTCAATTCAGAACCTAACTATAACGTCCCTGTAACCTTTGTTTTTTTCAGTGTATATATATATATATATATATATATATATATATACTGAAAAAACAAAGGTTACTAGCTGTTATAGATAGGTTAAAGTTTTAGGAATTCAGCAGTTATAATTATTATAGTTATAATTATGCTAAGAACCTATGGGGCACATTTAAGAGCCCCTAGCACCTTCTTGCGGTAATATATTTTATGATAATGTGGCCAAACGAGGCCAAAATCACTGTGCCAAATTAACAAAGTGGCGCAATGTATGCACTGCGTCACCTTGTAACCCTTTGCGCTACATTATGCCTGTGTCAGGTATTATGTATGGAAAGGGGTGTTCCAGCATTGGGGGGGAGGGGTGAAAAAACAACACAAAGAAATCTAAGAGGTTTCTTTGCATCATTTTTTTTGGCACTTTTAACGCCTGCTCAGAGGAGGCGTTAAAAGAAGACACATCATTATTTACAAAGGGACTCAATGGGCTTTGCTGGATTAACATCAGTATTTTTTATGCTAGTCCTGCAAAACTCTGAACTAGCATAAAAAATTCTGACGCTAGTTCCCAAACTACTGCCATGGTACACTGTATCTTAGATACGGCACAGACATGGTAGCGTTAGAGGGGCGCAAAGGGGTGCAAGAAAAGTGGCGCAGCACTGGGTGCAGTGCCACATTTCTTAAATCTGGCCTTTTAAGTTGTGGCCTAAAGTTGCCTAACGACATGAGTTATAGGTTCTTCAGATAAGTATAACTATAGGTATAACTGCTGAATTCCTATGGTTTTTGT
The DNA here is from genome assembly GCF_031143425.1 of Pleurodeles waltl. Classification (NCBI taxonomy): domain Eukaryota; kingdom Metazoa; phylum Chordata; class Amphibia; order Caudata; family Salamandridae; genus Pleurodeles; species Pleurodeles waltl. Next base: position 323,111,239 of record NC_090437.1, read on the forward strand.
GGGTAAAACATCAACCTAACTACAATGTCCCTGTAACCTTTGTTTTTCTCAGTGAATTTCTACAGTGTTTTTAATGTAAAGTAATATATAATTACCATACATTAATACAACCTCTGCTGTGCATTGCCTTTGGCCACGCACGGGGGGGTTGCCCATAAGGCCTGGGGCCAACCCTCCTGCATGCATCCAACCTAACCAATCCCAGTAGGGTAATGATGTGTGAGGTTTTTTTTTCCATTAGGCTTCAGATCTGGCGATCCATCACATATTTAGACTGGGTGTCACGCTGTGCACTGCAGTGGATCCATGGTTCTGCATATTGGCCAAAAAAATTAGCAATTTTTTGCCCATGAAGGGTCCCTCACAGACCCATCCATGTGTCCTATGAGGTCAGGATACCTATATCCCTACCCCTTAAGTGTGCTTTTGTTTATGTTGCCTCCTGGGGGGGGTCCTGCCAAGAAACAACAATACGACGTCAATTTTCCTTTCAGTTTGCAACTAGCCAATTAGGATTTTGCTTTTCCTTCAAATCTGCAGGTACCCGCGCGTACCCCCAGATCTGCGATGGACCCACGTCCCTAGATATGAATATTTTGTTTCCCCTAAAAAACACAAAACTACTTAACAGATTTACCCCAAATCACAAAAGCACAATCTGCAGAACCAGATTTAGCTTTCTGCAAAATTTGATGTAATTCCGGACAGCGGTTCAGGCTGAAACCATGTTTAAAACTTGCAAAATCCCCATTAACATTGCATGGGGAATACCGTTTTGAGACATTCTTTTTCTCAACCCCCACTTGAGGAATCGTGCTGAAACTTTCCAGACAGCAGCATATCTAACTTGCCTACTAGTTTTCAAAGTTTTGTGAAGATTCGTCAAACAGCGTAAATGATATCAGCAAAACAAAAAATGCTTGTCTATGGTAAAAGTTTGTCCTAATTATAACTACCTACTGGCTGACTTTTATATATGCTTATATATATATATATATATTCCCCTATATATATATATATATATATATAGAGAGAGATAGCTAAACATGTGCCAGTGGTTGCTTCTGCTCATTCCAGGTTGTCTTTGATGGTATTTTACCAACCCAAAGCTGTAATACTATGTCTGGAGTGGTGAAAGGCTTTTGTCATTTTACAGCTCAGCATGGATGGCACAATCCTATGCTTAAAGACTTAGCTGTATAAATTGAAAAATACTTTTCCCTTTCTAGCTCAGCATGGATGCATAATGCCAATCCTATGCTTAAGACTCTACTAGAGAGTGTCACTGGTGTTGTAGGATGCTCTACACTGGAGCTGTTCTCCACCTAAACTTGGGAACTACCCAACTCTCTTCTTTGTTGCATAATGTATGAATCACTCTGTGCCTGGATTATATACGCCCTGATTTAACTAAATACTTTGGCTGGAAATGAAACATTGTAAGGACCTGGAATGATGTTCAAGGAAGTGTTATGATGATGAGGAGGAGTCTAATGTCAAAATCAAATTAGAAATAAAAAGTTATTATGGGCTTTGTACAACTGCACAAACAGTTTTTTACTCAGACAAAATTACCAACGCCTAAAATTGCCTAAAATTGCCTAAAATGCTCTTCAACACGGTTGAAGAACTTTCGGACCCAAACAAATTCTCTCTTCCCTTTTTGCTATCGCAGCCTCAATGCGAAGAGTTGGCCCATTTTTTTATTTAAAAAGTGGAAGCTTTTCCTATCTACTTTTCAAAGGATAAAAGGGTGAAACACAATCCGTTGATTCTGTTGTATGTAACAGCACCTCGTATGTCACTCGGGAAGTGGGTGACGATACCTCATTTACTTCCGGTTTAATCTCTGAAATTAAGTAATGGCCCCTGTTGGACTTTCTGACCTTCTTGGCAATCTTACACTTGCTTAAATCAGGCTCACCGCTGGAACCTTTACCACCAAATAAGCTTGGCGTCCTAGACCTGCAATTCGTGCAGGTGGTGATGGACCTTCTTAATTCCTCCCTGTTAGAGGGGTGGGTGCCCTAGAGTTGGAACCATGTTGAGATCCTTCCACTTTTGAAAACAAAAACCTAATCTTGACTCAACCAATTGGTCAAATTATTGACTGATTTCTCTACTGCCCATTTTCTCCAAAATCCTGGAGAAACATGTTAACACCTGGCTCACATCATTTGTGGAGGCCCAAAACTTTCTACATCTTTCACAGTCGGGCTTCAGGACTGGACACAGCACTGAATCTGCCATCCTGGGAGTCACTGAACATGTTAGGCAACCTCTAGTTGAGGGGGAAATGGTTGTGCTTATTTTACTTGATCTCAGAGTGGTCTTTAATACTGTATTTCACTTTATTTTAGTTGAAAGACTGAATACTCTCGGCCTTGACAATACAGCCCTGGCCTGGCTTACATCATTCCTTAAAGACTGGAAGTTTTTTCAGCCAATGAGATCTCGGCGTCAAGGGCTCTCACTTTGGGCGTCCTTCAGAGCTCAGTCTTACACCCCATGCTGTTCAACATATATGTCCGTCCTATAGCAAATGTAGTGGTGAGCTGTGGTCTAACCTATTCTTTCTTTGTCATCTGCACAGGACCATGGATCCTCCACTCTTAACTGGGGCTTGAGCCAAATCTCCTTATGGATGTATAACATTTTGCTCAAGCTCAACAGTGATAAAATGGTGGTCATTGTCCTGGGTAAGAATCCTCTTCTTAGAGGTCCACAACATTGGCCGTCATCTTTAATTGCTTTCCCCAATTCAATATCCAAAGTTAAAAATCTTGCTTCTTTGTTGGATGAAAATCTATCTATGAAGCCTCAAGTGACCAAGGTCACCTCCATCCCTCCATCTGCTTTGCAGGGGTAAAGTGAGTGAAAAAGAGATAGATAGATAGATAGATAGATAGACAAGAGAGTTGCAGGTTTTTTTTTTATAGTTAGGAAATAGAATTAAAAAAAACCTTAGAAATTCACTAAAAAAAACAAAGGTTAAAGAGACGTTAAAGTTAGGATCAGATATTATACAAACAAAACCCTAGAAATTCAGCTGTCACAGTTAGAGTTATTTCAAGTTATTTCAAGTAACTCTAACTTGTGCCCTAAAGTAACTATATCTTGTGACCAAATCAATAAATCAATAATTTTACTGCAAATATTACATTGATCCTATCAATGATGCTATAAAAGATGTTATGAGTGATGTAATATATGGGGTAATTAGCAGTGCATGGTGAGGGCACGAGTTTTAGTTACCTTAGGACAAGATCTCCTGGTCTGGTTGCAGCCCCAGGTGTGCTGTTTTGCTTGGTGTCCAACATTAGCTGAGCAATACCCAAGGTATTGGCACAGTTTGTCCCCTAGGGGTCGCAGTGCCACCAAACTTGGAACATTGGCGGGGTCTGTCCTCATAGTTGTCGGGATAAAGTTTGGTCCAGCTGCGGCATCTGGTTCAGCAGTTAGGGACTGATCAGTGAAGTGACCCTCACTGTCTTGCTGGTTTCTTAAAGTTGTAGAGTGGTACCTCCACTCTGAAGGGAGTTCTTGGGTGATTTGCAAAGCCTGGAGGTCTTCAGGGGTTCTTGCAGAGTTGTCCACCAGCTCCTCAGTGGTGATTGTAGGGTCCTTGGTGAAGCAGACAGGGTTTGCCACCTTTTCTTGGGAGCAGCAGGTTCACAATTCTCGTGCTTCGGATCTTCTTGGTACTGGTCTTCTTTTGTCCATTGAATATGATTTCCTGGTCTAGGGGTGCCACCCCAATATTGTATTTAGTGGGTGTTTTAGGGGGAACCTGGTAGAGACCAATGGGTCATCTACCTTTGAGTGGCTACACCCACTAAGTGACCACTTCCTGTGGGGAAGGGCCGCTTCCCTATACCTGGTTGGTTATTTTTCCTCCATACAAGATGGAGGAGAGTGAAATGGAGTGCCCACCTCACAGGCAACAACTCAGGGGTGGTGCATGCCATGTGAGGCCACACCTCCTACCCTCTGTGTATTTTCCCGCCGTTGATCCCCCCAAAAGTGGAGATTTGCAAGGGGGTGGGCATCTGCTACTACCTGCAGGCCTGGGGGTGAAGTTTCAAAGGCAGCAAGTCGTTAGAGGCTTCTCTCCAGGGCAGTGCACATTCCTGAGAGAACGGGTGTTATCACCTCCACCCAGGAATGGCATTGTTCTACAATCTCCCCCAAGGTTGTAGATTGGACATCTGGCAGTGGCAGGCTAGATAGGACAATCCAGCAACCATGCCAGTGTGGTTAGCTTTTACAGGTGGCACCTCTAAGGTGACCCTTAGGTACATTTAGGGATAAATCTAATATTGGTACCAGTTTTGATTTATCATTCTGAGTTGTTTGATACCAAACAACCCAAGGTTTAGAGTGGCCATCATGTAGCTGAGAAACTTGTATTGACCAGTGCCCAGCACATATATTAAAATGGCTGCTCTGTTCACTCACTATGTCCAGGTTTGGCAAGGACACAGTGGCGGCATATAGCTCATGCAGCTATGCGGTCACATAAAATATGGTGCCACCTGCCTAAGGGCTGGAAGGTCTGCCAGAGGGGTGTTTTATACACAGTGTATGCAGTGTATGGTGGACAGGGCATACAGGCAGTGTGCCATGTCAAATTTGTGTTTTAGGCTTGCAGTAGGACACTCAGCCTGCAATGGCAGTGATGGGTGCATCTAGATGCATGGCCCTGGAGGGTGGCACAATCAGTGCTGCTGCCCTCAGGGGCCCACCCTTAGTACCCCATGCCCTGGGTACCAAAGTACCTTTTACTAGGGACTTATAGTGGTAGCTAAAGGTGTATCCAATTGTGTCAATGTATCAAAACAGTTCTAGGATAAGAGCTCTGGCCCGGGGAACCTGGTTAGCAGGGAACCTGGGCGCTACACTTTCTAGTCTACATCATACATCAGGCAAAAAGTGGGGGCTAATCATGTCAAAAAGAGGCCCTTCCTCTCACTAACCAGCCAAATAAAAGAATATGAGACTACCCTTTTCCCAGTGAGTCTTTATCATCTAAGTGGAAGGACCTGGAAAGTGCATCTGCATTGGAATGGGCAGTCCCAGTTCTGTGTTCCACCTGAAAGTCCATTCCCTGTAGGGAAATGGATCACCTAATCAGTTTGGGGTTTTCACCCTTCAACTGTTGTAGCCATCAGAATAGTCTGAATCTAGGGTTGGAGGGGTTGCACTTGGCCTCCACCAACCAGGTGACCCAAGTAAACAACTTTTCCCTGCCCTATCTGGCACTTACTGGCCTTGATAGTGAGGCCTGTCTTCTGCAGAGCTTCAAGGACCTTCCCTAGGTGGATCAGGGGATCCTGCCAGGTGGAACTATAGACAGCTATGTCATACAGATAAGCTGCACTAGTTTCCAGTCCAGGAACGACTTGGTTCACCATCCTCTGGAAGGTAGCAGGAACATGTTTCCTGAACTGCTAATGCCCACTAGGAGTAGAAAATGCTGACCTCTCTTTTTCTCCTGGGGTCAGACCAATCTGCCAGTGCCCATATGTTAAATCAAGCATACAGAGACATGTGGCTGTCCCTAGTCTGTCTATGAGCTCATCAGCTCTTGGAATTGGGTGAGCATCCATTTTTGTAACATAATTGAGGCCCCTGTAGTCCACACAAAACCTAATTTCCTTTTTGTCTTCCTCGGAGTAAGGTTTGAGGACTAAAACTACTGGGCTAGCTCAGGGACTCTCAGAGGGTTCAATGACACCTAAATCCAGCAGCTTTTTAACCTCTGCCTGGATACTCTGTCTGACAGGGTCTGATTATCTATAAACCTTGTTCTTGACAGGCAAGCTGTCACCAGTGTGCACATCATGGGTACACCAGTTTACCTTTCCAGGGGTCAGAGAAGACAACTCAGCATACTGGTTGAGGACTTGCCTGCAATCAGTTTGCTGTTGTTCTGTGAGGGTGTCTGAGAAGACCACTCTATCCACAGAACCATCTTGTAGATTGCTGGAGAGTAGATCAGGGAGAGGCTCACTCTCATCTTCCTGTCCCTCATCTGTAACCATGAGCAAGGGCACATTGGCTCTATCATAGTAGGGTTTTAGGTGGTTGACATGTATTACTATCTTTGGGTTTTCACAACTGCCCAGGTCAAGTGACCTCCCTTTTTCTCTAAAGATTGGGTAGGGCCCAGACCATTTGTCCTGGGGGGCCCTTGGAGCAACAGGCTCCACCAGCCACACTTTCTCCCCTTGTTGGAACTCCACTATATCAGTTTTTTGGTCATACTAGAGCTTTTGCAGCTCCTGGCTGGCCTGAAGATATTTGCTGGCTTTCTCTATGTACTCAGCCATTCGTAAACATAGGCCATGCACATAGTCCACAATGTCGTGCTTCGGCTCTTTAAGAGGCTTCTCCCAGCCCTCCCTAACACAACTTAGTGGTCCCCTAGCAAAAGTTCAAATGGAGAGAAACCTACTCACTTTTGTGGCACTTCCCTGTATGCAAACAGCATGTAAAGAAGCAGGACATTCCATATCCTTTTGAGTTTTTCACGGAGTCCACAAATCATGCCTTTTAGGGTCTGGTGAAATCTTTCAACCAGCCGGTTTGTTTGAGGATTGTATGGGGTGGTGAACTTATAGGTCACCACACATTCCTTCCACATGTGTTTTAAGTATGCAGACATGAAGTTTGAACCTCTGTCTAATACTACTTCCTTAGCTAACCCTACGCTTGTGAAAATACCAGGAGACTTTGGCAACTGTAGATACAGTAATGGTCCTAAGGGGTATAGCCTCAGGATACCTTGTGGCATGATCCACTACCACTAGAATGTATCTGTATCCTGATGCTGCTTGAGGGTAAAGGGGGCCAACAATATCGATCCCAACCATTTCAAAGTGTACCCCAGCCACAGGGAGTGGCATTGAGGGGGCCTTTAAATGCCCACCTGCTTTGCCACTGGCCTGGCAGGTGGAGCAGGACTGACAAAAGCCCCTCACCTTTTTTGGGACATTCCTGGCCAATAAAAGTGGTTAGCTAATCTACTGCAAGTTTTATTGTATCTTAGATGCCCAGCTAAGGGAATGTGATGGGCAAGAGTGCGGAGAAATTCTCTGAACTTCTGGGACACTACCATCCTCCTGGTTGCACCAGGTTTGAGGCCTCTGGCCTAAGTGTACAGGAGCCCCTATTCCCAATAAACCCTGTGGGTATCACTGACATTCCCTAACTCTTCCTATGCAGCCTTCTGCCTCAGGCCTTCAAGAGTGGGGCAGGTCCTCTGCTCCTAGCACAGACATTCCCTGAAGGGTTCCCCTGGGCCCAAGAGCTCTTGGTGGTAAGGCCCAAGCTCCTTAGGCTCAGGTCCCTCCAAGAAGGTTGGCTCCTCTTCCTGGGAAGAGGGATTCTGATTTGGGATCTGTTTTGAAGCTGGTACCCCAATCTTCTTGCCTTTTCTCTTCAGAGAATGGTCCACTATTTCAGGATCCAGCTCTCCTTTTTCTCTCTGAAGTTTGCTCTGTGCCCTTATCTTGACACATGCCCACTCAGGGATCCCCAGCATTGCTGCATGGGTCTTCAGTTGTACATCAGGCCAGGAGCAAAGGAAAGGGAAAGTTAAAGAGGGGCACTGGGAGGACATTCAAATACAAAAACAACCTACAAAAGTCAGGTCAGTTTCAAATCAGGTCAATAGCACCCAAATATCCTTTAGTAGTACCTTGGCAAAAAGAGGTTCAAATCTACTCCAGGCTTGCCTTGGAGTAGATCACACAACTCACATGGCCACTCACAGCTATTGCAAAGCAATCACTTAGATATCAGGGGAGATAAGGAATAACACTACCAACACAAGAGCTACACCTAGAAAACACAAATAAATATATACATAAATTGTCAGTAATCATAGACTTTACAGGTACCATTCTAACTCATGTTGTACAAATGTGAAAAAATAAAATTAATGTACAAATAGTAATGTAATCATTAACATTGCAGACACCTTCGAAAATCGCATTCTAAAACGTTTACAGACAAATGCATCAACACAGAAAATGGCTATTATGTAAATTATTAATGACTAACATTTGACTCACCTCACATCTAACACTATTGTACATATGCTGAAAGACACATTATAACACTTTGCATGTCACAATATAGACACATACACGCACACACGCACACACCTATGTACCCACACATGCATGCACACATTAATCATATTTGTCTTGTTTTTGTTATTTTACTTAGATGATGCTTCTTTCCCTATCCATTTGAATTCATAGTACTGGGTACTGGAGGCAGAGATTTCCACCCACGCTATGTAGAACTACATTTTGTTGGAGTGTGCTGCTAAAGAACGCACATAATTGCTACCTTTACAGTTTGATTTTGCGTTGTATGTGTCTCCACTCCCACGGGTGAAGGGATAGGGACGCATGCCTACTACTAGAGTAAATCCGCACCCAGAGTTGATGAATCTTTTCAAAGCCAGAAATATATGTGTAGAAATTTTGACCTATAGAATTACCTATGTAAATATACACCAAGGTCCAACTTTGCCCACTTCACTTTGATTTAAATACGTATCCATGTTTCTAGTCTTTGTTTTATCTGTCTGGCTGTGTCTTTTAAGTTATCTTGATTTTTCTTTATGCCAATATATCCCTGCATGAATGTGCTCAGTATAAGTAAATAAATAACTATATAAATTACTTATACTTGGACATGATGGAGGTCGGTGAACCTTTTAACCGAGTTGGGTTCTCCTCATCCAAGAATAGTCGGATCACTCAAATTAATAATCAATAACCATTTATAAATCAATAACCAATACTCAATTAATAGATCAAACAACACATTAATAATCAATAACAATCAGTATTTTGACACACCATGACCTTTCAGCCATGAATAACCACACCAGTTTATTAAAAGTTAATGATTTTTTTTCCCTATATTAACAAAGCTTGCACAATATAGATGAGTCTCAAAATCAAATGATATACGTAAACGAACATTACTAGCTGTCCATAGCGGCGGAAGAAACGCAATCTACGCAAAATCTGGATTATAATGCACTCGGTTATAGCAATACAAATCACTAATATGAGTAACTGAATTTGACTAATTGCATACATCGGTCAGCATAACAAGATTTCAATTTAACATGGTGCATCAAATGAATACCTCAACTAACCTCTAATTAGCATTGGCATGTGGAGCTTCATGCAAAAACGAATTTAGTTAACATGAATTTAGAAAACTTCTAGCTTGGGCCCTATCAAAATTAAGCAGTTGGTACCTAACACAATGCATAATACAATTATCCTTTCATATTTACCAAATACAATCAGCATTCAAGGAAAAGTCTTCGTCCTTCTGGTCCCGGTTCGATCAGCATGGGGCAGATTTCAAAGGGGCAAAGTTAACGCAAGTTTTCCTTGCGGCAGCAAGGAAAATGGGGCAAAGTTACTGCATGGACAGGACGGGGCAAAATTAAAGTTAAAGTCTCTAGGGTGAGAATTCTTAAAGTCTCTTTCTCTGCGACAGAGAAAAGGCATCGAAATGTGTCATACAAGATGGTGTCTTGCTTCAGGCATCAAAATGGCATCAAGGAAAAAAATGGCTGACTTCTCTTTGTCCGGTGGGTTTAAGTAAGAAACATTCCAAATTCTTCAGGGTCTTCCATTGGATGGTTCATAGGGTGGCTTCCTTTTCACCAATGAATAGTGTCTTTCTCTTAGTACTCATTTATGCATAAGGTGTCCTTGGAGCCTTGAAACACAAGTTGCAACAAAGTTTGCCAATTATTCTATATCTGAGCTTTTATTGTCTGCACCTGCAGAAGCTGACCTTGCTTCAAAAGGGATGAAACCAGCCTAGCACGAAACCTTGAGATAAGTGTATTAGTCATTTCTACTGGAAAAATACAACCTTTGAGTAAAAGAATATGTCTTTGTTAATACAAGTGAAAACCACACAGTTAAATTTTGAGGCCAGGCAACTAGGCCAGAGCCTCTGCTAAATTTAGCTAAGCATAAAACTGTTTCAACAAGAAAATCATAGAATACAATTGCAATTATGACGGATTACTACATTTATCGATTCTTCATGATTAATTAAGCTCGTTTATATTAATGGCGAACTACCCCGTGGGCACAATTTCCCACGTACATTATTTTTCGTTGCTAAAATCACATTGCCTTATACGATTTTGTTACATGATATATGAATATTTGTTAGTCTTTCTTTTTCTGCGTCATCAATCCCTCCTCTGATGACTAATTATGTCATCACATCAAACCTTCCACAACAAATTTTATTCCATTAAAATTCTGTTTTAGTAATTTGGCACTTCAGTCAATTCCCTCTTCCTTTTGTTCCCTTTGATTTTTCTCTGTATATTGCTACCATTTTATTTTGTTCTTTCTCTTCTCTTCTCTTCTTCTTTTGCTTCTTGATTTCAATATTTTAGTAGCTTTCCATATTCCCCAAATACCTAATAAGCAAATTAATATTATTAATATTCCTTTTACTATTTTCAGTAATATTCCGTTCCAAATGTTGCTGAGCCAATTTCCCACTGAAGCAAATCATTTTCCAACCTTTTCCCATACTCCTGGTTCCTTCAATTCTTTCAAATCTGCACTATCGTTAGTTAAATTTGCAACATGGTTCTAATTTGTTAGGGTCTCAAGGCGCTGTATGCATACCGCTGTGGAACCCCTCCTGGCTTTTCCCTGTGAGGTGCCCACTCCTGGGCAACCTCCAAGGTGAAGCCAGGCATCCCATCGCTGTTGGGGCTGTTGTGGAGATTAAGCAAGCTATTGCCCAGAGTTACAGAGTGGGACCCATGAATTAGATTAGGCACCCATGCGAGAATTATCAGGTCCAAGGAAATAGAGCCCAAGACCCACCGAGGCGGGAATTGAACGCTGGTCCCGGGCCAGATTTCTGCATCAGGGTCTTCCGCTCTAACCATTGAGCCACACTTCTCCACAATTACTGAGGTAGGTATTTGTGTGCACACATAATAATCTTTCGCATCCATTGTCTCAACATACTCATTCAGCAAGCGATAGAAGACGTTCGAGGAGAGCTCTTTCTTGTTGTGTAAGTATTTCTCATCTTGCTCGAGTTTCTGCAAAGGAGTTAATTCAGTAGTATTTTTAGAAGTAGAAGCATCATTCGCGTCTCTTTCATTCCTTCCATGCATTCCAAAAACTATTGCTATAATTATTAATACAGATGCAGTTATTAGACCTATACACATGTATTTACAATACTTCATTTTATGTCCCTTTGTAGTGTAGCCTGGCATGATCCATATAGAATCAGAAAGTTGAAGACACTTTATCAAATCAAATTTGCAGATATATATAAAGCTGAACGAGTTAGATGTTCACACAGTTTTCTTTAGCAGCTTAGTCTCTCATCGAATTAGCAGCTTTTGTCTCAAATCGGTTTCAAAGTCAATCAAGTTATCAATGTCCTATCCGGTTCAAAAGTCAATCAGGTTGTCAATGTCTTATTCGGCAATATTCACGGAATTTCACTTTTCAAGTACCAAAGTGTCGTTCTGCTTCTTCGTTTTCAAGACTGAGAGATAGAAATTTGTCTGACCAATCATTAGTGGCTGTGTATGCCCAATCTGGACCAGAATATCTTCTGCTCAGTATTCTTTTCCTTTTCAATTTTGCATCTCCTTTTGATTCTCTCCCGCTTATGTCTTGTTCTTTGGCTGTGTCTTTTTCTTCACTCAGTGTTGTTATTACGATAGACACTTCTTTTCTTTTCTCCTTCAATTTTGGCCCTTCATTCTCTTTTAATATTTCTTTAGTCTTTGATTTCACTGGCGATATGCTTTGTCTTCGTTTCGCACTGCTTTCACCTGATGGACCTGCAACCGGTTCTGGAAGAATTTGAACTATTTCACTCTGTTCTGTCTTGTCTCCTTCCCCTAGGATGTCAATCAGGTTTTCTCTTTCTTTTCCTGTATCGTCTGCTTCTGGGAAAGCCCTCCTCTTATTAGGCTCTCCTGCTTCTTCACCTGTGACAGGATCTTTGTCACCTTCAAGATCTTTGTCACTTTCTGAGGCTTCTTCTCTGTTTTCCTCAAAAGGATCGACTGCGTCTTCCTCAGAAAATATTTCTTCTGTCTCGATTTCTTCTTGTTCGCTTTCAGGCTCCCTTTGTTCTGTCTCAGTGCCTGGTACTTTCCTGTCAGTTGTTGGTAATTTCAGCGCTTCAATTTCCTCTTCTGTGGGACACGTCACCCTTTTCGTGTGACTGGCGTGAATCCAGTTGGGAACTCAGAATCACTTGAAAAGGTCCTTTCCAACAGGGTTCCAGACACGACTTCCTCACATGTTTCTTTATCACGACCCAGTCACCTGCTTTCAGGGCGTGTCCTGGACCTTGGATCGGTGGCAAGGTGGTTGCCTCCTCCTGGTGAGAAAAAGAGCGGACCACATCAGCCAGACCTTTGCAGTAGTCCAACACCATATCATCTGTAATATTTACAAGAGCATTTGCAGGAACTGCTGGAAGTCTCATGGCTCTGCCCATGAGAATTTCATGTGGCGATAGTCCAGTTTTTCTATCAGGTGTGTTTGTCATAGACATTAACACCAAGGGCAATGCGTCAGGCCATTTCAAGTTTGTGGATGCGCATATTTTCGCCATCCTCGATTTCAATGTGCCATTCATTTACTCCACTAGTCCTGATGCTTCAGGGCGGTAGCTACAATGCAATTTTTGTTCAATGTTCAGTGCTGCACACCATAATTTGATTACTTCGTTATTGAAGTGACTTCCCCTATCTGATTCTAAAGAGATCGGGAATCCGAAACGTGGTATTAGTTCTCTCAAGAGTAGTTTTGCAACTGTGAGACTGTCATTTCTGCATGTAGGGTATGCTTCAATCCAGTGACTAAAAATACACACAATCACCAACACATACTTCAGGCCTGCATGCATAGGAATCTCAATTAAATCCATTTGCATCCTGCTGAATGGACCACCTGCTCTTCCAATGTGGCTCAAATTTACTACTGTTCCCTTCCCTGCGTTCATTTGTTGGCAAATGACGCAACGACGGCAAACTGCTTCAGCAACTTGACGGAATTTGGGATTTAACCAATCAATTTTGAATAGTCTAATCATGGCATCCCTTCCAAGGTGGGCTTGTCCATGATACAACCTGGCCAATTGCGTTAAAAGGCTGTCTGGTAGAACCAATCTCCCTTCACTTGAAACCCACAAATCATCTGGTTTCTTTATGCATTGTAGTTTGCTCCATGAGAGTTTCTCATCCTTACTGACATTATTTTGTAGGAATTTCAATTCTTCGATTGTGTCTACGACTTTTAGAGCAAAGGCTTCACTTGGTTCAAGTTCTGGCTCATTTATCAAGTTCCATTCGTCTCTGAGCAATATACAGTTTAATGAGCAAAACCTTGCGACTTGATAGGCATATCCATTTCCCAAAGAAACGAAGTCTTGTGATTTTGAGTGTGCACTGCATTTTACCACTGCTACTTCTCCTGGTAACTGGATAGCGTGTAACAATTCTCTTATTCTTTCACCATTTTTCACTGGTGATCCTGAAGAGGTCATGAAGCCTCTCTGTGACCACAATTGTCCAAAATCATGCACTATTCCAAATCCATACTGACTGTCAGTGTAAATGGTGACTTTCCTTAATACGGAAAGTTGGCAAGCTCTAGTAAGGGCTACTAGTTCCGCTACCTGTGCAGAGTAAACTACTTGAAGCCAAGACGCTTCCAGAACACATGTTATTGTACATACAGCATATCCTGCTTTCAATATTCCTAGTGCATCTCTTAAACATGAACCATCAACAAAAATAATTTGATCATTTTCTTCCATCGAGTGTCTTTGATATCAGGTCTTAGTTTAGTACAAAATTCAGTCACCTGAAGACAGTCGTGCTCGATGTCTTCAGCGTTCTCAATTTCGACATTTTCACTGGGAAACAAGGTTGCTGGATTCAACGTAGTGCACCTTTTCAGCTGCAGATTTGGTGATCCCAAAATTATTGTCTCGTACCTTGTAAGCCTAGCACCGGTCATGTGCTGTGTTCGGGAACATGTCAAAAGTATTTAGACTGAGTGAGGGACCATAACTATTAAAGGATGTCCCATCACTATTCCTTCACTCTGATTTAGGCTTATACCAACTGCTGCTATAGCACGCAAGCATCCCGGTAAGGCTGCTGCGACTGGATCCAAAGTAGCTGAAAAATATGCTACTGGTCTGTTTATGCCACCATGGGCTTGAGTCAAGACAGACAAGGAACATGCATCACGTTCATGACAAAATAATGTGAACGGCTTTGTGTAATCAGACATACCTAAAGCTGGAGCTCTGCACATGCATTCCTTTAATTCAATAAAAGCATCCATTTCATCTCTTTTCAACACTATTTCATCCGGTGCATCTTTCTGGGTCAGTTTCAGTAAAGGTTTGGCTAGAGCCGAGAAATTGGGAATCCATTGGCGACAGTAGCTCACCAGTCCCAAAAACTTTCTCACATCTCTCCTCGTTTTGGGTGGACTCATTTGAAGTACACTTGTTATTCTTTCTTTCATGATTCTTCTCGACCCTTTCTCTATTTGGTGACCCAAATATTTCACTTTCTTCTGGCAGAATTGTAATTTTGAAGGAGACACTTTGTGTCCATTCCTTCCCAAATGGTTCAACAGGGCAATAGTGTCAACCGTACAGTCATTTTCTGTCTTGGATGCGATCAGTAAATCGTCAATATACTGTACTAAGGTTGATTCAAATGGTAATTCCAGTGATTCCAAATCTTTCTTTAGAATCTGATTGAAAATTGATGGTGACTCTGAAAACCCTTGAGGAATTCGACACCAACTGTAGACTTTGTCCAGGAATTTGAAACAAAAGAGAAATTGGCTGTCCTCATGAAGAGGCACAGAAAAGAATGCTTGGGACAAGTCGATGACTGAGAACCACTCTGCATCACAGGGAATTTGAAACATTATCACAGCTGGATTTGGTACCACGGGACAACATTTGACTATTATGTCATTTATTTTCCTCAAGTCTTGAACAATTCGGACCTTTCCACTCGGTTTTATTAGTCCCATGATTGGTGAATTACATGGACTACTTCGTACTTCTCTCAGTACTCCCTGTTTTACAAACTCGTCAATGAGTTGGGCGACTTTCATGAGAGTGTCCTGTGACATATGGTATTGCGAAGTCTGAGGAAAATTTACATTGGGTTTTACAGTCACTTTCACTGGTTCTGCTCCTTTGACCAATCCTACCTCTTTCCCTGTCATATCCCATACTTCCTTTCCAACTGTTTCCTGTAACTCAGAAGGAATATCTGCTTCAGTGAGCATTGGATAAAGAGTAATCAGGGGATAATCTTCATCGACGGTTTCGACTCCGCCCCCTCCTAAACTGTCCTCTTCTTCCTCATCACTGTTTGTCTGAAATTTAATTCCATCATTTGAGCACATAATCGAGCATCCCAATTTGCACAATAAATCTCTCCCTAATAGGGATATCGGACTCGAATCACACACCACAAATTTATGTGACCCTTGATAATTACCAATTCTGACTTGCACTGGATCTGTGATTGGGTTTGTCAGATACCTATTTGCTACTCCCACTACTTGAACTGTTCTCCCTGAGAGTGGCAAATTTGGTACTTCGATGCTTCTGACTGTAGAGCGTGTAGCATGAAACGCTGTGACCCATAACTCTTCCTTCCACATACGGTCCCTTTTGATCAACTTCCAAAGATGCTGCAAGCATACAATTTCCCTCCTCATCTGAACTTTCACTCTCCCATACATCGTTTATTCCATGCTCACTGTGTAACGGGAATTGGTGTACTGTGTCATTTTGATTCATTCCTTGACCCGTGACCTGTTGAGGAAGCATTACTTGTTGCTGATTCATTGGTCCCTAGGGTATTTGCATTTGCTGATTAGGTACCATAGGAAACTGCTGTTGCATTGGTTGCAACTGTGCCATTTGTACACGGGGCATTTGCACCTGCTGTTGTTGTATGGGTTGTAAACCCTGCATCTGATTTACATTATTTTGGAAATTTGGATTTGGACCTCTCAATTTCGATCCTCTCGTATTCTGCAATGAATTGACATCATTGTTTTGCTGACCTACACCTTCCTGCACCATCATTGGGCACTCCCGTTTCCAATGCCCGACTATTCCGCACGTGTGACATGGCATCATCTTCTTCATTGCCTGCATACCATTTGGAATCACAACAATATTTAAATCAGGACCATTATTCACAAAAACTCCTCGGCCTCTGCCTCTCATCTGTGACTGAAACATAGCATTTCCCTGCTGTTGCTGCTGCGGCAACTGTTGTTGGAAACCTTGCAAACCTTGCAAACCCGTCTGAGCTGCTCTAATCTGCATTACCATCACTTTTTCTTTCAACCTTTTCTGTTTTGTCTCAATCTCATCACTGCAGTATTTTGCATAGTTCAACACTTCATCGATCGATTTTGACTGCCAACAAATCAAATGCATTTTAATCATCTGACTGATTACGGGTCTCAACCCTTCCACAAATCTGAACACAAAATTGAGCATGTCCTTCGCCTCAGTCGTTTCCGTACCACTGTAATTTTTAGACGCTTTCAACAATCTCTCATAGTATGCATGTATCGACTCTTTAACTTCTTGTGCTGTTCTGTCAGTTCTCTGCCAATCCACATTTTTCGACACAACCTTTGTTTTCAAATGCTCAATCACCTTATGGTATAAACTCATTACCGTAGGCGATGGTGCACCTGTGTCCCTATCTCTTTCTGGTTCACCTGTTGGCCAACCTACAGCCCTTTTACAATCTTCCCACAAATCTGCTGGAACCACAATTTCGAACAAAGTATTCAGGTCTTCCCAAAGACATTTTGCGAGTTTCACAAATCTATCTGTTTGTTGATACCATTCAATCGGTTTCTCTCTTAATTTCGGGAAATCGTCCGTAAAAGATTGAATATCACACCTGTGCCATGGTACATGGACAAGCTTTCCCCCTGCTGTTTCTCTCATTGGTAACATGGGTATCAGATCATCATTCTGTTGTACTTTTTAATTCCGATCTGGGGTACTTTCTTTCTTCTTGTCCTTTTTCTTAACCAACCTGCTCTCCCACTTATCTAGACATCTCCAAACCTGCGCGCTTTGCAGTATCTCTTTAAGGTGTGTTTTCATTCCTGCAGATCTCATGTGTTCAAAGTCTTTTGTCTCAAAGTCTAACCTGTGACTTCTGCTCAAGAGTTTGGTTTTACCTATGTCTACTTTGTTTCTGTCTGTCTGTTTGTTTCTAGGTGTACAGTCCTAGAGGATCACGACGTACCTGATTGGATGGTAATCAAGAAGGATGAAGGTGCGCAACAGGCAGACCCCTGACAGAGCACCGTGCAGGCGGTGCATGGCCAACCAAGGTCTCACAAGGTGGAGGGCGGTAAAGGGGAGATCACAGAAGTCCAAGCAATAGAAGTAGTTTCTTTCTTTCTAGCAGGACAAAAGTGTGTTTATTTAGGTGGTGTTCTGTTTTTGTTTTTTTCCTTTCTTGAGCTCATGACCTAGTTTTTTTCAGTAAAGAAAAAGTGAAGTAAAATGATATGTAAATTAGACAGAAGCCTATCCAAGAAAAGGAGTGATAAGTATTTAGTATTTAATGAGGGTTTCGATTTTGGTTGTATTAAACCGCAAAGCAGTTATAATAGAACTTGTAAAAAAGAATCTGTTAATGTCTATCCATAGCAGAGTACTGGAGACAGAGAAGTTACGACTGGGTGAAAACTAAAGCTAGTTAATCTCAAACTCAAAGAAGGGCAGCAAAGAGGAAAGGTTATACCGATAAATGGAGAAAGGAAGAAAGGGGGACTCCCAGAGATAGATAGAGAGAGGAGAAAAAGAAAATGAATTAAGAAACTCTAAAATAACATTAAAGAAGAGAACACTTACCTGTGATTTTTCTTCTTTTGCAGAGGGCTCCGGACGGGATGGTCCTTATGAGAAGAATAAAAGGATATGGAGACTGTTAGTTACAGCAAAAGATGACTCCCTGATCTTCTGATCTTTTTACAAGTTGATGTTACTGGAGAAATTTTTTTCTTTGACATACTGCAGGGTAGTTATTTGCTTTCAAATAAAACCGCCCTCTTGCAAACCCCCTGAAGGGTCATACTCCCTTGCGTTAACCAATTCATTACTTACCAGTAAGTCTCATTACGTCAAATACCCGATTTCTCGTACCAATACTTACTGAAATGAGGTGTTCCACCTCTACCCAGGCCCAAGGGCCACAGCCAGAACCAATCAAAGGGGCTTTATGCAACTCCCCTTCCTAATCTCTAATCACTTGCGCCAACCTGGTGATAAAAAGGTACGGAGCCCAGAAAACATCCTGTACATCTCAAAGCTTAAGAACCAAGGGAGTCAGGTTGTGATCTGGGAAGGATGGAGGAGGGTGGGATGTAAGTATTGATATGAGAAATGGTGTTTTTGGAGTAACAACTATTACCAGTAACTAATGAATTTACAACCTCCTCAGACCCATTTCTCATCCCAATACATACTGACATGAGGATATGCCAAAGCAAACCCAGTACAAAGATGGACCCCCTAAGAAATGCCTCAAATCTCTAGGTCTTGCAGAAACAAATTTATGGCAAACCAGAAAGGCATTATATAGGAGACAAAGTTGATTGCTGGGCAATAGTAGCCAATACTCGAGACCGGAAGGTCAACGAATCAGTCTCATCCAACCTGTAATGTGTGACAAAGATAGAGGGAGAAGCCCAAGTGTCTGCTTGACTAATGTCCAAAATAGAAACTCCTTGAGCCTCCACCCATAAAATTGCCATGCCCCTCGTGGACCACTCCTGGACACCACCTGGCAAACAGACATGTTGAGAATCATAAGTCAGGGAAATTAAAGAGCAAATCCAGCTACTCAAAGTAGGTGCAGAAGCTTTCAGGCCATGACGAAAGACACGAAAGATCAGAAAGAGGCTCTCACACTGGCAAAAATCCTTTGTGCGAGACAGATAGATTGTCACAGCTCTCAACACATCCAATTTGTTCAAGGCTTCCTCCTCAGGAGTAGCAAGATCTGGAAAAAAGGAGGTAAAGTTACCTACTGGTGTTGGTGAAAGGAGGAAACAACTTCAGGAGAAAGCCAGGACCCTAATGCAGGACAAGCCTGTCAGAAAAAAATCTGCAAATAGGGAGGCCTGATCGACAAAGACCCCAGCTGACCCAACCTCCATGTAGAAGTGATGGCCAAAAAGAAGAAATCTTTAAAACAAAGAAACTTGAAAATCACACACTGTCCAGGGGCTCAAAAAGAGGAGACTCAAGGGCCCAAAGGATCAAAGGCAAATCCCAGACAGGAAAAACCAAACAAACATGAGATTTCGTAAAAATGCGGGGTGCCATAGGAAGCAGTTCAGGTACACTAAAAGGCAAACAAATTGCTCTAATAGCAGACCATTGCAACCTGAAAGTAGAAACTGCTAAACCCTTCTGCAAGCCCTCCTGTAGAAACTGAAAGACCAAGGAGGCAGGACAAGAAGCAGGATCAAAAGACCTACTTTTGCAGCACTGAACAAAGGAAGACCAATGATGAGCAGATGCCTTCCTAGTGGACCTCTTCCAAGACGGCTGAATGGAGGCCACCACTGGAGAGGCAACATCAAACACCTCCTCTTAAGAGCCAAACCCTCATGGCTGGAGGAACAATGGGTGTCCGAAGGGGACATTGGTGGAACAGGATGATCCATTCTGGTGCTGCCGCCATCAGCCGCAACAGAGGAAACTAACCCATCAGTGGCCAAAAAGGGGCAACAAAAATGAGATATGCTATTACCCTTGTTAGAAATGGGGTCTTTGGTTGGCAGTCAGGTTGCCCCCCAAGGACCCTCACTCTAGTCAGGGGGAAGGAGAATCAGCTTCAGCTAACCCCCGCTCACCCCATTGGTAGCTTGGCATGAGCAGACAGGCTTAGCCGCGGAGTGCTAGGTGTAAAGTATTTGTACCAACACACACAGTAACTTAATGCAAACACTACAAAATGACACAACACACGTTTAGAAAAATAGAAAATATTTATCTAAACAAAACAAGACCAAAATGACAAAAATCCAACATACACAAGTCAAGTTATTAATTAAAAAGCAAAGAGAGTCTCAAATCCTTTTGTAAAAACATAAAACACAGTTAGCGTTGAAAAGTACCTGGGTAGCGTCAAAATAACACGCATGGGCGAGTGTGCGTTGAAAAAGGTAAGCTTTGCGTCGACTTCTAACCCGCAAGCGAGATCGTGCGTCGTTCCTCCTTCTCCGGTCGAGTCGGCGTGAGTCATTTTTCCTCCCCACAGGAGAGCAATGCATCGATCCGGGCAGCACTCGGGTCTGGACAGGTGTTGTGTCATTTTTCTGCGCCCAGCAAGGTTTGCGTTGAAAATCCTGCCTCACGGTGTTAGCAAAACAGCGATGTGTGGGTTGGGATGTTACCAGCCTCCGTTAGTGAAGTGACGCTTCGCTTCTCCAGCCGGCGTGTGCCGTTCTTCCAGCCGCAATGCAGGGGGTGCATCGATTTCAGCTGCAGAGCCATCGGTGCGTTGTTTCTTCAGCAGCTCTCGGAGGTTGCGTCGGAAATATCCCCGCACAGCGGTCTGTGTGTGGATTTTCAATCTTGGTCTGTCAGCTTCACATGTCAAGGCCCCAGGAACTGGATAGCGCACCACTTGGCAGGACAGGAGTCTCAGCAGAGAGTCCAGTTGCTGGCAGGGGAAGTCTTTGATGGCTCTGAGCCTTCAACAATGGGAGGCAACCTCAGGACAAGCCCTTGGAGGTTTCTTCACAAGCAGGAAGGTACACAAAGACCAGACTTTGCCCTCTTGCACAGGCAGAAGCAGCAACTGCAGGATACCTCCACAAAGCAGTCTCAGGCAGGGCAGCACTTCTCAGCTCTTCAGGTCCTCTCCAGGCAGAGATTCCTCTTGATGTCCAGAAGTGATCTAAAGTCTGTGGTTTTGAGTGCCCTTCTTATACCCATTTTGGCCTTTGAAGTAGGCTTACTTCAAACGAAAGTCTCTCTTGTTTGTGAAATCCTGCTTTGCCCAGGCCAGGCCCCGGACATGCACCAGGGGGTTGGAGACTGCATTGCGTGAGGGCAGGCACAGCCCTTTCAGGTGTGAGTGAGCACTCCTCCCCTCCCTCCTAGCACAGATGGCTCATCAGGATATGCAGGCTACACCCCAGCTCCCTTTGTGTCACTGTCTAGAAAAAGATGCAAACTGTCAAACTGACCCAGACAGGGAATCCACAAACAGGCAGAGTCAGAATGGTTTAAGCAAGAAAATGCTCACTTTCTAAAAGTGGCATTTTCAAACACACAATCTCAAAATCAACTTTACTAAAAGATGTATTTTTAAACTGTGAGCTCAGAGACCCCAAACTCCACATGCCTATCCGCTCCCAAAGGGAATCTACGATATAATCATTTTTAAAGGCAGCCCCCATGTTAACCTGTGAGATGGATAGGCCTTGCAACAGTGAAAAACAAATTTTGCAGCATTTCACTGTTAGGACATTTAAAACACATTAGGATATGTCCTACCTAAAACATACACTGCACCCTGCCCATGGGGCTACATAGGGCCTAACTTAGGGGTGTTTTACATGTAAGAAAAGGGAAGGTTTAGGCCTGGCAAGTGGGTACACTTGCCAGGTCTGATCCATGTTTACAGAGCTACTATTGTGGGTGGCACAACCAGTGCTGAAGACCCACTAGTAGCATTTGATTTACAGGCCCTGGGCACTTCTAGTGCACTGAACTAGGGACTTACCAGTAAGTCAAATAGGCCGATCATGTATAAACCAATTACATACACATTTTGTATGGGAGCACTTTAGCACTGGATAGCAGTGGTAAAGTGCCCAGAGTAACAACAACATCAAAAACAGAGTCCAGCACACATCAACAACCTGGGAAACAGAGGCAAAAGGTCAGGGGAGACCATGCCAAGGATGCCAAGTCTAACAACCCTCTGAAGTTTGGCCAAAAGTTTGGGAAGAAGAGGGAATGGAGGAAAGACATACAGAAGCATCGGAGGCCATTGTGGGGATAGAGCATCCACACCCCACAACACCCTGGCTCTAGGGACCTGGAAAAAAACAGGAAGGAGAGAATTCTATATGGAGCCAAAAAGGTCCACCTGAGGAGAGCTGAAATGATGACATAGTTGGGCAAAAATACAAGGAGTGAGACAGAAGTCTAGGGAAGAAGGAAAAACTCTGCTGTGTCTGTCTGCCTGCACATTGTCCTTCCCGCAAATATATGTTGCAGAGATAGACAAGAAGTGAGATTCCACTCAACTCCCCACCTGAAACGCAAGAGAGGCCAGAGACTGAGACCCCATGCCTGACTGTCTGTTGACATAAGACTTGATGATGGTGGTGTCCAACCTCACTAGAACCACCTGATTGGCGATCAAGGGGCAAAAATGCAACAGGACCAGAAAAATAGCTTATAATTCATTCCAATTTGAAGAAAGCCTGCTATCCTGAAGAGACCACCATCCCTGAAAGGATAAGTCGTCCAAAGTTGACCCCACCCCAGTAGTAATTGCTTTGGGAAGGGGGAATGGCAAGAGGGAACCCTCTGGCCAGATTGGCGGGTTCGAGCTACCACGGCAGCAAGTGCCAGATGCGGGGAGAAACGGGTACCAATAAGGCCAGAGGCTGAAGATCCATTGTCCAATGAGAGAGCAGATGATGTACCAGAGGACCCAAGTGCAGCAGAGCCAAAGGAACAACAGAGATGCAGAATGCCTGAAAGACAAAGAAAACACAATTCAAGAGACCAATCCAGAAAGCTTAAAGAGTCAAACAGAAACAGAAACAAAATCTACAAGCCATTTCACCCTGAAGACGCAGTCAGTCCCAAGTGGTCGCAACATCCTTCTTGCCCAGAGCCAGGAAGAGAGCACACAACATCTGTGCTGGGTCTGTAGGAAAACTGACCAAGTTCACAGCCATCTGGAAATGAGCCCCCTTGAACTGCAGATCCTGTGAAGGTGTTAGATGCGACATCTCCCAATTCACAAGCAGGCCAAAATCTTCCAGAGTCTTGCACACCAGCACAATCTGAGATTGGAGCACGGACAGAAGAGGATGATGGAGGAACCAATCAACAGAGGGTTGAACCATCACCCCTAGACCATGAAGATGAGCCACTATAGGGGCCACCACTTTGGTGAACAACCTGGGGGAGGTGGCAAGGCCGAAGGGAAGGTCCATGAACTGCCAGTGGACACCGTTCACAAAAAAACAAATACACTTCTGTGCTCTAATAGCAGACCATTGCAACCTGAAAGTAGAAACTGCTAAACCCTTCTGCAAGCCCTCCTGTAGAAACTGAAAGACCAAGGAGGCAGGACAAGAAGCAGGATCAAAAGACCTACTTTTGCAGCACTGAACAAAGGAAGACCAATGATGAGCAGATGCCTTCCTAGTGGACCTCTTCCAAGACGGCTGAATGGAGGCCACCACTGGAGAGGCAACATCAAACACCTCCTCTTAAGAGCCAAACCCTCATGGCTGGAGGAACAATGGGTGTCCGAAGGGGACATTGGTGGAACAGGATGATCCATTCTGGTGCTGCCGCCATCAGCCGCAACAGAGGAAACTAACCCATCAGTGGCCAAAAAGGGGCAACAAAAATGAGATATGCTATTACCCTTGTTAGAAATGGGGTCTTTGGTTGGCAGTCAGGTTGCCCCCCAAGGACCCTCACTCTAGTCAGGGGGAAGGAGAATCACCTTCAGCTAACCCCCGCTCACCCCATTGGTAGCTTGGCATGAGCAGACAGGCTTAGCCGCGGAGTGCTAGGTGTAAAGTATTTGTACCAACACACACAGTAACTTAATGCAAACACTACAAAATGACACAACACACGTTTAGAAAAATAGAAAATATTTATCTAAACAAAACAAGACCAAAATGACAAAAATCCAACATACACAAGTCAAGTTATTAATTAAAAAGCAAAAAGAGTCTCAAATCCTTTTGTAAAAACATAAAACACAGTTAGCGTTGAAAAGTACCTGGGTAGCATCAAAATAACACGCATGGGCGAGTGTGCGTTGAAAAAGGTAAGCTGTGCGTCGACTTCTAACCCGCAAGAGAGATCGTGCGTCGTTCCTCCTTCTCCGGTCGAGTCGGCGTGAGTCATTTTTCCTCCCCACAGGAGAGCAATGCATCGATCCGGGCAGCACTCGGGTCTGGACAGGTGTTGTGTCATTTTTCTGCGCCCAGCAAGGTTTGCGTTGAAAATCCTGCCTCACGGTGTTAGCAAAACAGCGATGTGTGGGTTGGGATGTTACCAGCCTCCGTTAGTGAAGTGACGCTTCGCTTCTCCAGCCGGCGTGTGCCGTTCTTCCAGCCGCAATGCAGGGGGTGCATCGATTTCAGCTGCAGAGCCATTGGTGCGTTGTTTCTTCAGCAGCTCTCGGAGGTTGCGTCGGAAATTTCCCCGCACGGCGGTCTGTGTGTGGATTTTCAATCTTGGTCTGTCAGCTTCACATGTCAAGGCCCCAGGAACTGGATAGCGCACCACTTGGCAGGACAGGAGTCTCAGCAGAGAGTCCAGTTGCTGGCAGGGGAAGTCTTTGATGGCTCTGAGCCTTCAACAATGGGAGGCAACCTCAGGACAAGCCCTTGGAGGTTTCTTCACAAACAGGAAGGTTCACAAAGACCAGACTTTGCCCTCTTGCACAGGCAGAAGCAGCAACTGCAGGATACCTCCACAAAGCAGTCTCAGGCAGGGCAGCACTTCTCAGCTCTTCAGGTCCTCTCCAGGCAGAGATTCCTCTTGATGTCCAGAAGTGATCTAAAGTCTGTGGTTTTGAGTGCCCTTCTTATACCCATTTTGGCCTTTGAAGTAGGCTTACTTCAAAGGAAAGTCTCTCTTGTTTGTGAAATCCTGCTTTGGCCAGGCCAGGCCCCGGACATGCACCAGGGGGTTGGAGACTGCATTGCGTGAGGGCAGGCACAGCCCTTTCAGGTGTGAGTGAGCACTCCTCCCCTCCCTCCTAGCACAGATGGCTCATCAGGATATGCAGGCTACACCCCAGCTCCCTTTGTGTCACTGTCTAGAAAAAGGTGCAAACTGTCAAACTGACCCAGACAGGGAATCCACAAACAGGCAGAGTCAGAATGGTTTAAGCAAGAAAATGCTCACTTTCTAAAAGTGGCATTTTCAAACACACAATCTCAAAATCAACTTTACTAAAAGATGTATTTTTAAACTGTGAGCTCAGAGACCCCAAACTCCACATGCCTATCCGCTCCCAAAGGGAATCTACGATATAATCATTTTTAAAGGCAGCCCCCATGTTAACCTGTGAGATGGATAGGCCTTGCAACAGTGAAAAACAAATTTTGCAGCATTTCACTGTTAGGACATTTAAAACACATTAGGATATGTCCTACCTAAAACATACACTGCACCCTGCCCATGGGGCTACATAGGGCCTAACTTAGGGGTGTTTTACATGTAAGAAAAGGGAAGGTTTAGGCCTGGTAAGTGGGTACACTTGCCAGGTCTGATCCATGTTTACAGAGCTACTATTGTGGGTGGCACAACCAGTGCTGAAGACCCACTAGTAGCATTTGATTTACAGGCCCTGGGCACTTCTAGTGCACTGAACTAGGGACTTACCAGTAAGTCAAATAGGCCGATCATGTATAAACCAATTACATACACATTTTGTATGGGAGCACTTTAGCACTGGATAGCAGTGGTAAAGTGCCCAGAGTAACAACAACATCAAAAACAGAGTCCAGCACACATCAACAACCTGGGAAACAGAGGCAAAAGGTCAGGGGAGACCATGCCAAGGATGCCAAGTCTAACAACCCTCTGAAGTTTGGCCAAAAGTTTGGGAAGAAGAGGGAATGGAGAAAAGACATACAGAAGCATCGGAGGCCATTGTGGGGATAGAGCATCCACACCCCACAACACCCTGGCTCTAGGGACCTGGAAAAAAACAGGAAGGAGAGAATTCTATATGGAGCCAAAAAGGTCCACCTGAGGAGAGCTGAAATGATGACATAGTTGGGCAAAAATACAAGGAGTGAGACAGAAGTCTAGGGAAGAAGGAAAAACTCTGCTGTGTCTGTCTGCCTGCACATTGTCCTTCCCGCGAATATATGTTGCAGAGATAGACAAGAAGTGAGATTCCACTCAACTCCCCACCTGAAACGCAAGAGAGGCCAGAGACTGAGACCCCATGCCTGACTGTCTGTTGACATAAGACTTGATGATGGTGGTGTCCAACCTCACTAGAACCACCTGATTGGCGATCAAAGGGCAAAAATGCAACAGGACCAGAAAAATAGCTTATAATTCATTCCAATTTGAAGAAAGCCTGCTATCCTGAAGAGACCACCATCCCTGAAAGGATAAGTCGTCCAAAGTTGACCCCACCCCAGTAGTAATTGCTTTGGGAAGGGGGAATGGCAAGAGGGAACCCTCTGGCCAGATTGGCGGGTTCGAGCTACCACGGCAGCAAGTGCCAGATGCGGGGAGAAACGGGTACCAATAAGGCCAGAGGCTGAAGATCCATTGTCCAATGAGAGAGCAGATGATGTACCAGAGGACCCAAGTGCAGCAGAGCCAAAGGAACAACAGAGATGCAGAATGCCTGAAAGACAAAGAAAACACAATTCAAGAGACCAATCCAGAAAGCTTAAAGAGTCAAACAGAAACAGAAACAAAATCTACAAGCCATTTCACCCTGAAGACGCAGTCAGTCCCAAGTGGTCGCAACATCCTTCTTGCCCAGAGCCAGGAAGAGAGCACACAACATCTGTGCTGGGTCTGTAGGAAAACTGACCAAGTTCACAGCCATCTGGAAATGAGCCCCCTTGAACTGCAGATCCTGTGAAGGTGTTAGATGCGACATCTCCCAATTCACAAGCAGGCCAAAATCTTCCAGAGTCTTGCACACCAGCACAATCTGAGATTGGAGCACGGACAGAAGAGGATGATGGAGGAACCAATCAACAGAGGGTTGAACCATCACCCCTAGACCATGAAGATGAGCCACTATAGGGGCCACCACTTTGGTGAACAACCTGGGGGAGGTGGCAAGGCCGAAGGGAAGGTCCATGAACTGCCAGTGGACACCGTTCACAAAAAAACAAATACACTTCTGATTGGATCAAGCGATATGAATGTGTAGATATCCATCCCTCAGGTCCAAGGTGGCTAGACATTTGCCTGGGCCATTAAGAGGAATAATGTGTTACAGAATGTCCATTTTGAAACAATGCTTCTTCAGGAATAGATTCAGATGCCTGAGATTGAAAATGAGCCTGTCTTTCCCTGTAGGCTTCGGTCCCAGAAAGACTTGAGAGTAAAAACATGTCACCTGCTGCCCCACCGGAACTTGGATCACTGCAGGTTTCCTGAAAAGATCCACAATCTCCTGAGATAGAACCAGGAGTTTGGAGGTGCTTCAGAGGGACTCCACCGGACCTGTATGGGGAGGACAACATTCAAAGTCTAAGGATTACCCTTCTGAGATGATCTGCAATACTCAAGCATCTGAAAAATGTTCCTGTAAGAAAAAAAGCAAGATGACCTCCGACCAGGAGGGCGAAATAGTCAGGAGCACTTCCCAGTTTTGAGCTCAGGAGGAGGCTGAGGTTTGTAGAAAGGGCGAGCAGGGAAGGAAAAAGACCGCTTAGACATGGACTGGAACTGCCCTGAGAAACCTTGAGAGCCTTTGTTAGGAGGAACCTTCCGAGAGGGGTCAGCTCAGTGATGAGAGCGAAAAAGCTGGGCATGTTTCTGAGTCTTAAATGCTTTGTGGAGCATTGGCTCCAAATCTTCCCCAAGACGGCTGCCAGTGAAAGGCATATGCAACAACCCTGACTTCTGAGCTGAGCCTACCTTCCAATCTCGGAGATACTCGTAGTAGCGAGCAGAAACAGAAGAAGCCATGACAGAGGCCGAAACCTTGAAAACATCACATGAAACGTGCACCAAAAACTTGAGTCTCCATATTAGCAAACAGGGATGAACACTCAACCCTATTCTGTGTAGCTATAGTCACAGGTTGGAAGTCCTTAACTAAAGAATGAGGGGTCTAGACTGCATAAATGGCAGCCTGAAGGGCAAGGTTCAAACCAGAAAAGCATTGTGTTGTGGCCTTGTGCTGTCTCATGCATTCTCCCCGCTACCTTAATATTCCCTGCTGCTCAGCCAGTGAATGAGGTCATTGTATGGTTGGAATGTTGACAGTGTTTGTGCTTCGATGAGTGGACAGTTGGAGTAAGAAGGGCTGAGTTGCAGGATGCTGCTCCTAGTGGGGCTTTATCTGTAGCCTACAAATAAGCTTATAAACTTACCTCTTTCACAACCTACGAGTATCAATCTTTAATTACAACGCATTCCTTCAAGGAAACCTCCACCCATCGATCAGCACAATCTGAAATGGGAACCTCCTCAGACAAAATAGATGGATAACCAGCCAAATGAGAAAGCAGGGAATCAACCTTCAATGATGAGAGAAGCCTTTTCAGGATTTTTCCACTCTCAAAGAGGAAGATCCAACACTTCTTTATTGACAATCAAACCAGCAGGTGGGTGAGAATGAAACTGCTGGAAAAGGCAAGAGCTGGGACCAGAGATATCATCTCCCATAGGGATACTCAGTTTGTCACCCAAATTTCTGAACAGGGCCATAAAACAAGGGGAGGACAAGAAGCCCGTCTCCCTCACACCACTGTCCTCCCACCACACGGGGAAGCCAAAGTGCTGTACATTCCAATGAGCCAGCGTAACCCGAAAGGGCAGCTCATTGAAAGTCAAGGGAAAAACAATGGAGAGGGACGAGAAATGTGGTTGAGGAGGTAATAGAGAACTCTAACACCATCCCAATCTCCAAGTCTTTATAATCTCCTTAAAAATAGACCATCTGACATTGAAATTGACACTCTCAGATGACCAATGTACAATTTTACTTTTAAGTTGCTGGTGATTTTCTGATTCATTCCATTTAAAGGGCGAGGGCATTTGCCAAATCTATGGCATACAGGGTTAATGCATGAAGAGGTTGAACAACCACATTGCATGATATGACACCTGGAGGGGGGCTTGTCTGATATATACAGAGCCCTCCACAGTCTACCTGCTTCTAAATGTGAGCCTGATTATCAGTGAGGACCCTTCCAGCCAACACCATGGTAGTGGACCCCATTGATATTGACTGAGCATCCTGCAGAGCTGTAGAGATGCCAGAAGAGTTAATTTCCAAATTAACAGCACTCCTCTCAACCCTGTCAGGCCCTGATAGTTGGGATGGAGAAGACCTGCTGGGGACACCCACCTGGAATGAGATATTATTGTCAGGGGGGACAGTTAGAGGAGAGGACACTTTTCTCAAAATATTTGCATAATGCGCATGAATGTACCTCACCATTTCACCCTTTTTGCCTTCCTCTTTCTCCAACTTGGTAATTCATCCATTAAGGGCTTCAAAGGTGGTTGAGATTTGTGTTTCCAAATTTAAGAGGAGATCCTGATTAAAGCAATGCCCCAGAGGAGCTGAAAGAATCCCCCTTTTGTTGTATCTACTTGATTTATTGCCTGAATGGGGTTTGTGGGGTGAAGCCCCCTTTTTACCTTTGGGTCTGGCACCTCCCACATTTCTCCCATCTCCATCAGGCAATTTGGGGGAATCAACTTATTTTGTATGGCATTGCCCTGTGTATCCTGCATAACAGAGAGGTGCGCAGCATTTCATGTGTCATTTGAATTGTCAGCCAAGGTATCCCTAGAAGAATTAAGTCTGATTCGAGGTGAGTTTACATCAGCTGATCTTCCACGCTGGAAATATTTCCTGTGACTGACCCCACAGCAGTGTTTGAAAAAGATAAAATTGCATTGCTAGCTCTTTGCCATTTGTTGACTATGTTGAACAGGTCCACTTTTCTCTTTCCCATTGGCACTAGCAATGATAAGGTGCAAAGAACAATAGTCTCAGGCAGCCCAAGCAAAAACCAGAAGAGAAAACCCTTCAGATCAGAGCAAGTCAAAAACCAAGATCTACTCACAGCTGCTGCGGGGAGCAAGGCCACAGAGGGGTGGCCAGGGCTAGCGTCTTCTGGGCTCTGAGGGGGTCAAATGGGCCCGTTCTTGGCCCAAGCTTCCCCCAGGCATGTGACCGGTTGCGTCCTGTGTGAGTCCCATGAGGTGAGAGTCCCCAGGCACTTATATGCATGTTGTCAGCAGGTCACTACCCCTCTTCCTGGCCCTCAGAATGCTGGGGGATAAAGTCCGACCCCAGCCAAGCAGTGCAGGAAAGTGCAGGTAGGTAAGCACATCAGATTAAAGTCCAATTCATGATGACTGGATGGAGAATCGCCACAAGAGAGGGGGCTATGTAAGTATTAATTTTGGATTTGAATTTGTTGCTCTTCATGATAAAAAAGAGGGTGATGACATTGAATTTGTGGGTTCTGAGGTGGGTTCTGCTGCATACATGCATATGTTTGCGCTAGGCAGCCCATTGTGTGCCAATGCAGGGTAAAGGGACAGGAAAGTGCTATTTGGCCAAATTACTGTGCAACATTGCCCTTTCCCAGTGACACAGTGCAGTGTAGATACGTTACCTTATGGGCTGCACTGTGCCACCTTCCATCATTTCTGGCCCCTAGTCACATAAGCAGGTAGAGGATACAACAAACAGCAACATGTAGCTAATGATTTGACATACTGGCCTTCCTACGCTAATTAATGTCAGTACCTACAGAAAATCTGTGAGTAGTAATGTGTCACTCCACTCTGTGTGAATGAACACAACCACATCCTCTGTACTGGTTAAGGAATCATGTCAAAACCCATGTGTATATCAGAAAGGCCCAATTGAGTACAACGGCTACACAACAGATAATTGTGAGATGAGTGTCTCCTCAAAGGTGTACATACTTTTGGGATCAGTCAAATGTTCACATTTTGAATGGCATGATGTGCAATTTGCATAATATGCTTTTTTGTAATTATGCAAAATTTTGGAAAAACACAGGAAATCATGAGAAATACAAATTTTCATTTAGTGCTATAGTTTACCCTGAAATGTGTTTGTGCATCTATTGGTGATGCAAGGACACATTTTGTACTAAAATAAAAAAAATAGTGTGAAAAACAAGTGCTGCAAACAACCACCACTCCCATTTTTTCAGTCTGCATTGCTCCCACAAGCCTGTGCTAGGATTTTACTGTTGCATAATGGCATAGTTTTGCATAACATGAAATTCCCTAAATTACGCCAATTGTGATGGTGTAATTAAAATGTCACTAGGTCTACTCCGAACCAAACCTCTAATGATACCAAGGGAGCAAACAGAGTAAGCCTAACTCCTCCTACAAACAGCTCTGTTATCCCTTACATCCATTCATCCTTCCACCCTTTCATCAATTCTTTTGCCTTTTCATACATCTTGCTATTATTACAATTAACAATTAATCTTTCTACAGATACATCTATCCATGCATTCACTCGTCAATCAACCCTCTAAAATTTTCCTATCCATCTTCTGACCATCCGCTCACACTTTGACCCATCCATCCTTTCACTCTTTTATCCATTAATCTTTCTACCCTTGTATGCCCATACCAACACCCATAGCATGTCACTTCCACGCAAAGTGCTGCATGTGAAGGGGCCATATTTAGAAGGTGGGGTTAAGCCACAAAAAGTGGCTTAGCACCACCTTGTAAGTACGACGCAGGACATAGCACCACCGGAGCATCACGAAAAGTGACCTCGGGTGGCGCTCGGGTGGCGCTAGGGGCTATTAAATATGCCCCTTAGTGTTTGGTCCTTGTTTTACCCTTGCTATACATATGCCTGAACTATAAGAATGCCAGATGTATCTGTAAGAGTAATTATACTAATAGAGATGTAAGTAGCAGCCATTATTGTTTTAACTTAATTTCTTTTATAGCTCAACTCATGCTGTTGGAGCTTTTTGGAGCAGTTTACATCACGTACTATAAGGAGACAATGAAGCATACATGTGTCAATCAATGTACAGTAAATGTTGAATAAGATAATTAGAGTTACAAGGTGTAGGAGTCTCATCAGTCACACTGGTAAGCATTTAAAGTTAAAAGTACTTTATGTGGGAAAACTATAAATCAGGATTTAAAACGTTGGGTTATCTGTACTAATAAAAACATTGCTACCCAAATACCCACTTTTTTGCAACCACATAGTAACAGAAGATTATGAAAAAGCAAAAGGTTCTAAACCTATGTCTTGAAGTTTTTGTGCAGCTTCTTGATGCTGTTTTATGAGATTCCACTGCACCATTTTTTTGCGGCATTTTTTTATGCCTGCATAGAGCAGGCATTAAAAGGATGCACACAATTATTTGCAATGGGCCTCCATGTACTTTGCAAGATTAGCATCAACATTTGTGGCGCTAATCCTGCAAACTACAACAATAGCGTCAAAACTGTTGGTGCTATTGTCCCTAACCTGCACCATGGTGCCCGTCTGTTTAATACGGCGCACACATGGTGGCATTAGGGGTCGCTGAGGGGTGCAAGAAAAGTGGCGTTGCATACAATGCAGCACCATTTTTCTTAAATTTGGGCCCATGTGTGTTAAAGAGCATGGGGGTCGATGTTTAACGTATCATTTGTGCTTAAAATTTAAGTAACCGTACGATAAGTTAAGTCAGTGTAAGATAGTGTTAACAATAGTTTAGGATACATAGATGTAGTTAGATAAGGATAAGTGTAGATAATTCAAGTTAGTGTTTAGGATAAGTAGTGTAGTTTAGGTAGGTTTAGTTTTCTTAGATCGATATATATTCAGTAAAATCTTTTCTGCTTTCAGAATGGCTATGTTGAGTTGAGTACATTATGCTGATATGGTCCTGCTGCCTTTAAAGGCTCATGTTTGTTTGTGAGAGGACTATGGTCAACCAGTAGAGCATATAACAGAAGAGTCATTTAAAGACTATGGTGGTTATTATGACATTGGCGGTAAAAACCACGTACTGCTGTGGTGATGGCCGCCAAAATACCGCCACCGCAGCTACCATCCATCCGCCATATTATGAGCACTGCCTGACATCCGCCACAATAAGGGTGGAAATCAGGCAGTGCTCATGGTGGTGGACGGTGGTAAGCTGTCGCTGCTACCATCATCATCCCCACACCAGTAGAATGCTGCCAGCCGTATTATGACCAGTAATACGGCCTGGCGGTGTTCTGCTGGTGGGGCGCTGCTGGCAGTAGCAGTGCCTCTTCCCGATCCCTGTCGGAAGACCTCCTCGCCCAAGGTAAGTTAGGCTTCCGATAGGGGTGAACGGTGGGAGGGTGGGGAGTGTTGTGTGTGTGTGTCTGAGTGTGTGCAAGAATGTCTGAGTGAGTGTGTGAATACGTGTGTGTGTGTGTGTGTTGTTTGCGTGATTGTATGTGTGTGAGTGAATGCATGTAGGAATGGTGAAGTGAGTGCATGTTTGCATGTCAGTGTGATTGTTGTAAAAATGTGTGTATGCATGTCTGGATGTATGCGTGTATGAATGCGTGTATGCCAGTGTATGTATGGATGCATGTATGCCAGTGTGTGTATGGATGCGTGTATGCCAGTGTGTGTGTATGAATGCATGTATGCCAGTGTGAGTGATTGGGTGTATGCGTGGTGCGTGTCTGGAGTTGTGTGTGTGTATCGGGGGTGGAGGGGTGTCTGAGGATCGGAGGGGGGGGTGTTTCTGAGGATCGGGGATGTGGGAGGGTGTTTGGATGGAGGGTGGTGGGGGTGTCTGATGAGTGCTGGGGGGGGGTGAGGGAGCCGCATACCGGTGACAGGGAAGGAATTTCCTGTCACCGGTAAGGCATACAGCCATGGTTTTCAAAACCATGGTGGTAGGCCAGCTCATAATGCCGCCAGCAGTACTATGCAGGCCACCGGGCTGGAGATGCACATCTCCGGCCCAGAGGCTCATACCGCCATGGCGGTATGAATGGAGAAGTTGCGGATTGGCTGCAGCCAAACCGGCAATCTCATAATGTAGCGGTATGTACTGCCAGCCTGTTGGCGGTCCTACCGCCACATTAACACTCACCGAGGGGGTCATAATGACCCCCTATGTGACAATCTTAATATATGGTAAGTGGTTGTCATAGAGTGCTTAGGCACACAGACCAACACAGATAATCACCCACTGTAGCACTGTGTGTGAGAGCGTCCACAACATGTATAAAGTAGATGGTTTTGTGACAAATATTACAGGCCTGTGCTTGGACACTCACTGGTCCATGCCACTGACATGCACACCCTTGCACTTCACATTGTGCAGCCTCTTGTAATATTTTGAGCACATATGTCTACTATTTTCTCTTAGCCTGGGGAGAGGTTACTTTGTCCTGGGTCTGTGCTCTGTCTCCAAATCAGTAATATGTGTGTATATTCTACAATTGAAATAATATGTGGTTACACTCACACTCAATACATGTAAGTCCTCTCAGGGACAATGGAACACATTTGTCACACATATCCCAATGGACCTTTCAACTCGATTTACCATTAATACTATGATATGCTTTCGTATTTCATTGATACTGACATGCAAGGTGTTGGACTGACCTTGCACATCCTTGTGCAGCATAGGTGTGATGCTCATTCTAAAGGAATCTGGTCATAAGAATCTGCATATTATCAGTGCAAGCTTATTTAAAGATCTTTAGGGTCTCTTCAGTGTAAGCATTGAGGCTATCATATGTGCTTGTTGATGTTTTAATGTTCCCAGAGCTAGAAATATGTGGATGAGTGACACGTATAAATTGGCTCACATGCCTCACAGGCCTCAAGGCCCCATTTTAACCATGTACACATTTGGGGGGATAGTCTGGCATTTTCACTGTGTGCCAGTCCGGTAACTGAAGCTTAGTTTCACATCATGACTTTCAATTGGTATACAATATATTCCACATGATGCAATGGCAGTGGATGTACATGATGTTCTAGCATATACAACAAGAGCAGGTGATAATATCTTTTGCTCAGTCTCCTGCAGAGGCTAAAAAGTAGGTTATGTCTGTACACATATACCATGGTATAAGTAGTCGTTTCTGGAACAGACATTCAAAACTGAGGATTATAGGAATACATTTATTTACATGTGTGGATAGGAGGCCCATGAGCATTTTTACATGTGTTTGAGGCAACAGTCCAAAATTGGATAGTCAGCAAAGGATGTACAGACAGTCCATTTGGGAGACATGTTCGGTGACATGTAGAGGTGTGGTGAATGTCAGTGAAGAGATGGAAATTGTCACTAGGGAAGGTATGCCACTTCACAAGTCCACAGGTGGATAAGATTAACAGCTGCACATACAAAATGTGACAGTTCTGGGTATCAAAAGAGGTAGCATGATGATAGACACAAGACCACCAGGGAACTGTCCGCGGGGCACAGACAAATGTTACCTGGAAATTCTTCATCGGAAAATGGAGAAATCCACATTTTCCTCCTCTGGTAGGTGTTTTGCCTCCCCTGCAGTTGGTGGTGTTTGTGTGTGAGTTATCTGAGGCACACACACATCAGAGACAGAAGATGTGGCTCCCCAGCAGCATTTGCCTGTGCCATTAAGGCAGCAAGCAAATTCCTGACAAGTGTCTGTTGGCTTGCCTACAAAGCGACAGTGTTGCAATTGAGGTCACTCATTGTTGTTATGTAGGAGTCCAAGTTGCACTCTATGGACTCTATGATGTTACGGATGACCCCCAGCTGCATGGTTAATTCACTGGCGTCAGAGAGGGCTGATGTTGTTCCCTCTGCCTCATGACACCTGTGATGTGAGATAGGGACTCACCCACACTATGGAGGCAAGTGTATGTTCCTTTATTGACTCAGATGTATCCTTATTTTGACTTCAGCACCTACGGATTCCTTCTGCAGTGCCTGCTATAGTCTCCATCCCCACACATACCTGATCAACCATCCGCTGTTGGACTCCTACCTCTCACAATTGGAAGAGAACTTGGGGATACTCGGAGTCCACAGCTGTGCTTGGACTGGCAAATGGATCATTTATTTTCTGTGGGCAGTGTTTCATCCGGAGGCCCTTCAATGCTATCATCCCTTGCCAGGTCTGGAGAAGGAGATTTTATGGAATCCAAGAGTTGCTGAAAGGTGTCATCTTCTCTGGGGGGCAGGAGCCCATCACCAAAATGTGGGTCATCCAGGACAGGCTGCTGTACAGGAGGTGTTGATTGTCTATCTGCAATGAAGGATACTTATTTTTAAGAATATTTATAATAGATGTTGTCAATAGTATGTTAGAAGACAAACAGGCTTGATTACCATTCACTTTCTGTCACATATAAATGTGTTGAACATGTATTGCTAAAAGTAAAGAAAGCCAAGTTTCTCTAATTTAGCTTCCCAAATGGAGATATCTGTACATTGTTCACACAACCACTGTGTGACAAGGGGATCATTTGTGTGTCACTGCACACATTGCAAGGCTGTTACACAGCTCGCTGGCCTGTCTTGGCTGAAAGTGTGAGTAAAAGTAATGACACCATTTAGTATATAGGAGGGATCTTGTTAATGTCATGGCTATATTGATGTAATGTTCACTTATTGGCACTACTACTGAGAACATTGCACCCTGCCACCATGGTGCCTGAATTCCCTGTAGCCATTACTAACCTGACAGCTACTGACAACACGCTGTTAGTTTAGTAATATTTTTTATTGGGTACATAGCTCTGCCTTTCACACCGTGCAGCACAACCTTCTCCCTCACAGTGCTACATTGCATGCAATTTGTGCATTCATGTGGGCAAGGCCCCATCCTTAACACACATCCACACAACTCTATACAGGAAGTAGCCTTGCAACACTGCAGGACTGGGTAAGGCCATGCAATTACCTTGGTTTACTTATTTGTGTGTATTCCTGTGCTTTGCGAACAAACACAGACATCTCCAAAGTCAGCACAAATAGGCACTGTAAACTATCTATGAAGGGAATTTGCACAGTTAACCTTGTAAACATACTAAAATTCTATCTTGCATCATTTTTGTAACTAGGCAAGTTCGCCCTCTGCAGAGTTTCACACTTCTGTTCACTCAACCCTGATCAGTTGGACATGGACATGGCTCCTCTGTCATACATCATCTGGACCAGTGGCCAGAACTTACTCTCAGACACTGATGACGCACAGATCAGACATTGACTCTCTGGAGACACATACACAAACAGCATTAGGTACAATATACAGTTGGATAACATCCCTATTCCTGTATGTCAGGTCTATGGCTCATGCCAAGACACACAAGAGAGTAGGGATGATAATCTGTAACATTTACCCACCCTTGTTGCCAACACAAATAGGCCCAGACACTTTGCCCTCTAATCATCCCCAAAACCTTCCCATCATCCTGGACAATAGACTCATCTTTTCTCTTCACAATTCTGTGTTTAACATCCTCCTGCTCTGACATATGTAGCATAGACAAATTTTTTGCTTCCGCTTCCCTCCTGACACCTGCAACACTTTCTGCCAGGCCCATATAAAAACTCAAATGTAGTGCACTAATGCCCTCTTTTACAGCATCCTTTTGTAGCTACAACACAAGTGCAACACTATCAAAAAGAAGCTGCGCATAACTGTCGCTCAGGCTGCTTTGCGGCACATACATCACCCCTCTCCTCTTGAGATCTAATGGATCCCCATTCAGACACATTGCCAGTTCAATGTGCTCAGCCGCACCTACATGACACTACACTACCAGGGACACACCAAGGTTTCACACCATCTATGATTCCAACAAACACTCATGGATCTCTGGTGTGCATCAATTTGGCAGAGGACGCGTGTGAGATCTGACCCAGCACATCAGGACAGCTGTGTGCATTGTGGTTCCATGCTACTGACTGTACACATGGATTTTCACATGTTCCTACTTGGAGATACTCCACATACTGAAGGCCTGGATCCTCTTTCAGGTGAAAAGTTGTTTCTCTGGCAACCCCATTCCATTCCATTAGTTCACACTCCACTTTTGGCTCTGTAGCTCCAAGACAAATACATTTGCCTCAAGGTGGCCTGTATTGTAACAGTCAGGTTGGGCAGGTTTCTAAGTTCCATGCATTGTATGCTGCTTCATACCAGGCTTTTTTCTTTGTATTGTGGGACTTGTAGTCCTGGTCACTCATGTAAAACATTAGACAACATGTTGCAGTGTTCAAAGGACTACCTGGACTGGGGCAGCACATCATGCATGGACTTGAGAAACTTAGCTGAGCTGGACTTTACTGGACAAATTGTCCCTTTGCAAAATGACTAACATTTCTGTGATGTATGGTTTGACATATTAGACATTCCTGTTGTTTCCCTTGGACACAGCACAGTGCAGCAAACTGTGTACATGCACTGCACAACATGACACATTTAACCATATTGTTTATTCATGACACTTACCATGTAGATCACCCAGGTCCCTAACCACAGTACTGGCAACTGGCCCTGTCTGGCAACTCCTGCCACCAACTCAGTGCCCCTTCCTGTTCTCTGCCAGAAGACCTCCTCGCCCAAGGTAAGTCAGGCTTCCAACAGGGGAGGGGTGTGGGAGGGTGGGGAGTGTTGAGTGTGTGTGTGTGTGTCTGAGTGTGTGCATGAATGTCTGAGTGAGTGTGTGAATGCGTCTGTGTATGTTGTGTTGTTTGCATGGTTGTATGCGCGTCAGTGAATACGTGTAAGAATGGTGAAGTGAGTGCATATCTGCATGTCAGTGTGATCACTGTAAGAATGTGTATGAGCATGTCTGGATGTATGTGTGTATAAATGCGTGTATGCCAGTGTGTGTATGGATGTTTGTATTCCAGTGTGTGTATGGATATGTGTATGCCAGTGCATGTATGAATGTGTGTATGCCAGTGTGAGTGATTGGGTGTATGCGTGGTACGTGTCTGCGGGTGTGTGTGTGTATTGGGGTGGGGGCTGCATGAGGATCAGGGTTGGGGGTGTTTAGATGGAAGG
Source organism: Pleurodeles waltl (assembly GCF_031143425.1). Classification (NCBI taxonomy): domain Eukaryota; kingdom Metazoa; phylum Chordata; class Amphibia; order Caudata; family Salamandridae; genus Pleurodeles; species Pleurodeles waltl. Next base: position 323,150,359 of record NC_090437.1, read on the forward strand.
GGGTGGGGATAGTCAGGTGAGTGTTGGGAGTGGGGGAGCTGCCTACTGGTGACAGGGAAGAAATTACCTGTCATCGGTAGGGCTTACCGCCATGGTTTTGGTGGCGTTGCTAACGCCACGAAAACGATGGTGGTAGGCCGGCTCATAATGCTGCCGGTGTTACTATGCCGGTCCCCGGGCTGGAGATGCAGATCTCCTCCCTGGCAGCTCATACTGGCATGGCAGTATGAGTGGAGAAGTGGCGGGTTGGCTGGAACCAACCTGCCAATCTCAAAATGTGATGGTAAGTACCACCAGCCTGTTGGCGGTCATACCCCCATAATGATCAAGCCTTTCTGAAAACAATCATGTTTCACACTAATCCTGGAAGGAGTTATTTTCATGGAATCCATTGACTCATGTAGTGGTCAATAAGGCATCCATTGTCCCCACGAGGTGGAGTAAAGAGGGATGAAGATGCCAAAGGAATGTTAATGTGCAGAGTGCCACAGAACGAGTGATGATTATACATGCCACCTATAATCACCACTGTTCAACTCTGAAAGACAAAAGAATTCTGGTTTTCCCAGACTTGAGCAGGTCTATGTAGGCAAGAGAGAAAGAGCAGCAATGCATTATGAGTTCCTGATAGGTCTGAACATGGAGGCTGCTGTCAGGTAACCCTTAAATCTGAGTGTGAAAAGAAGGAATAAACAGCCTGATTTATATGTTGGCGGAAAGGGTACTCAGTCACAACAGCAACAGAGTACCCTTCATTTCCAACGTAATAATCTGCCCACCAAATTTAAAAGTGGCAGACCATAGTTTGGTTACAGCGGAGACTACTCCATCTCTGCCGGGGCCAAACTTCTCCAATGTCCAGACTAAATAAGGGCTGGCGGAGAATTGAGTATATATACGTCCACCCATTTTAGTAGGGCGGACATATAGGGGATGATTCTAACCCTGGCGGTCGGTGATAAAGCGGCGGCCAACCTGCCAACAGGCCGGCGGTCCAAAAAATTGAATTCTGACCCTGGCGGCAACCGCCAACACAGCCCGCCACATTAACACTCCGACCGCCACCGCGGTACAGACAAACAGCGCAGCGGTCACCGCCAACAGGCAGGCGGCAGATAATGTACCGCCCACAGTATTACAACTCACCAATCCTCCACCTTTTCCGGGGCGGGAGCCCCGCAGATAAAAACACGGCGGAAACAGACTACGGACGGGAAAACGCTCACCAAAACACACTCCACGAGTACGGAGGACAGCATGGAACCCGAATTAAACATCCTACCTGCACTCGTCTACCTGCTCATCTACCACGAGTACGAACTCCGGCGCAGACGACAACGGTGAGTACTGCACCTACGACACACGGGAGGGGAGAGGAGGAAAGGTTACGGGCACACACATATGCGACCCCCACCCCCCCAAACTATGTACACACCAATGCAGAGCAACAATGCACAGTGACACCACCCAAACCCCCCTGAAAAATGCAAAGACATAATTAAATTGTGAACCAAAATTTTATATAAAAAATAGACTCTGATATGTATCGGCAACTATGCAAAATATCCATAACAAAATAATACTATACACACTGCCATGGAGAACCGAGGCAATTAGTCCGCTACATCAAAGTCAAATGGAACAGTCCGTGGGCTACAGTGTAGCGACACAAGGGCAAAGCCCACACAGGAGACCTGAGTCCTTTGGAGAGAACACTGCAGGGGCATCTGATGAAAATACTACAGGCACCTCAGGGGGAAGGGGAGGGGGGGGGCACCACAGCCACATGAGTCCACGACGCAAGATCCACGAAGGGGCCATCATGCCCACTGTGCCATCCTGGGGAGTGCAAAGCCACAGTCTCTCAAGTCTCTACAGTGGGTGGCTTGCCCACTGTACCATCCTGGGGAGTGCAAAGCCACAGTCTCTCAAGTCTCTACAGTGGGTGGCTTGCCCACTGTACCATCCTGGGGAGTGCAAAGCCACAGTCCCTCAAGTCTCTACAGTGGGTGGCTTGCCCACTGTACCATCCTGGGGAGTGCAAAGCCACAGTCTCTCAAGTCTCTACAGTGGGTGGGTTGCCCACTGTACCATCCTGGGGAGTGCAAAGCCACAGTCTCTCAAGTCTCTACAGTGGGTGGCTTGCCCACTGTACCATCCTGGGGAGTGCAAAGCCACAGTCTCTCAAGTCTCTACAGTGGGTGGGTTGCCCACTGTGCCATCCTGGGGAGTGCAAAGCCACAGTCTCTCAAGTGGATAACAGTCTCCACTGGTCAAGGAGGAGGCATGGTGGGCACAGTGAACCATAAACAGTGCTTGAGATGAAGGGGCCCAGCAGAGCGGTGCTTGAGACGGCGGGGCCCAGCGGAGCGGTGCTTGACAGGAAGGGCCCAGCGGAGCGGTGCTTGAGATGAAGGGGCCCAGCGGAGCGTTGCTTGACAGGAAGGGCCCAGCGGAGCGGTGCTTGAGACGGCGGGGCCCAGCGGAGCGGTGCTTGACAGGAAGGGCCCAGCGGAGCGATGCTTGAGACGGCGGGGCCCAGCGGAGCGGTGCTTGACAGGAAGGGCCCAGCGGAGCGGTGCTTGAGATGAAGGGGCCCAGCGGAGCGGTGCTTGAGACGGCGGGGCCCAGCGGAGCGGTGCTTGACAGGAAGGGCCCAGCGGAGCGGTGCTTGAGACGGCGGGGCCCAGCGGAGCGGTGCTTGACAGGAAGGGCCCAGCGGAGCGGTGCTTGAGATGAAGGGGCCCAGCGGAGCGGTGCTTGACAGGAAGGGCCCAGCGGAGCGGTGCTTGAGATGAAGGGGCCCAGCGGAGCGTTGCTTGAGACGGCAGGGCCCAGCGGAGCGGTGCTTGACAGGAAGGGCCCAGCGGAGCGGTGCCTGAGATGAAGGGGCCCAGCGGAGCGGTGCTTGACAGGAAGGGCCCAGCGGAGCGGTGCTTGAGATGAAGGGGCCCAGCGGAGCGGTGCTTGAGACGGCGGGGCCCAGCGGAGCGGTGCTTGACAGGAAGGGCCCAGCGGAGCGGTGCTTGAGACGGCGGGGCCCAGCGGAGCGGTGCTTGACAGGAAGGGCCCAGCGGAGCGGTGCTTGAGACGGCGGGCCCAGCGCAGCGGTGCTTGACAGGAAGGGCCCAGCGGAGCGGTGCTTGAGACGGCGGGGCCCAGCGGAGCGGTGCTTGACAGGAAGGGCCCAGTGGAGCGGTGCTTGAGACGGCGGGGCCCAGCGGAGCGGTGCTTGACAGGAAGGGCCCAGCGGAGCGGTGCTCTTCTGCACGGCGGGCCCTGTTCAGCGGTGCTCTTCTGCACGGCGGGCCCTGTTCAGCGGTGCCTATCTTCACGGCGGGGCCTGTTCAGCGGTGCTCTTCTGCACGGCGGGCCCTGTTCAGCGGTGCTCTTCTGCACGGCGGGCCCTGTTCAGCGGTGCCTATCTTCACGGCGGGCCCTGTTCAGCGGTGCTCTTCTGCACGGCGGGCCCTGTTCAGCGGTGCTCTTCTGCACGGCGGGCCCTGTTCAGCGGTGCACATCCAGTAGGTTCAAGGGAGCCAGACCTGGCCTGGACTCCGTGCTCAGACGCCCTCCGGCCGTGATGTTCCTGGGCCCTTCGGTGACGGAGTCCTGGGCCCTTTGGTGTCCTCCTTTACAGCTGGGATGTGGCATGTGGGGCCCACCTGCTCCGCGCTCCTGCTGGCTGATGTCTCCGCCCTGCTGCCCTTACGCTCCTTAGATGGGGCTCTCGGGCCCTTGCCTCCCCTAGACGTTGTGGCTGGTGGAGTGGGCGAACTCTGCTCCTTGGGGGCAGCCGTGTCAGTCTTCGCACGGCGGCCCTTGTGTTTCCTGGTCCTCTTGCCGGGGGGGGGGCTGGATGTGTCCTTGCTGCTGATGGAGGTGTCACTGCTGGCAAAGGGTGGACTCCAGAACCCATGCACAACAGTGACACCCGAAGTTGGGCTGGTGGTGGCTGTGGTGCTCTTGGGACTCTTTGCAGATGGAGGGGGTAGGTCATCGGAGGGGAAGAGGTCAAGATTAGCCAGGAAAACCTTTTTAGGGCCAAGGTAAAAGGTAGGAGAAGTGGAGATGGAAGTGGAGGAAGAGGATGTGGTTGTAGGAGAGTCAGGTGTGCTGTCATTGGGTGAAGGTGCAGGTGCTGTAGGCTGTTGTGAGGTGGATGTCTGTTGGGTGGGTGTCTGCCTGCGTTTGTGTGTCTTGGAAGAGGGGGTGACAGACACAGTGGGAGAGGACACAGGGGACGTGTAAATGGCAGTGGGGGTGGTGACTGCACACGTGCGGACTGTACAGGAGGGTGTGGTGGTGATGGAAGCACTGGCTGATGTTGGTGTGCATGCAGGTGTGAGTGGAGACATCACAGGGAGGGAGGAGGGAGACGAGGAGGAGGGGGACACAGGGGTGGTAGTGACTGTTGTGATGTCTGCATCTGTGTGTTGCTTGGGTGAGTGTTTGTGGGATCTGTGGTGCTTCTGTCTGGATGAGCTGCCCTTGGGTGTTGAGGTGTGTGCAGGCTGGTCAGATGGTGTGGATGGGATAGGCTGAGGAACAGGAGACAGAGACAGGGTGGAGGCAGTCAGAAGAGGGAGGCTGGAAACAGGGACAATGGCTGCCGTCAGTGCTGAGGCCAGAGCATTGAACGATCGTTGATGGGCAGCCTGACCCGAATGAATGCCCTCCAGGTAGGCATTGCTCCGATGCACCTCCCTTTCTACCCCCTGGATGGCATTCAAAAGGGTAGTCTGCCCAACAATGAGTGTCCTGAGGAGATCAATGACCTCCTCACTGAGGGCAGCAGGGGTAACAGGGGCAGGGGCTGAGGTGCCTGGGGCGAAGGAGACGCCCGCCTTCCTGGGTGAGCGGGCACGGAGCGTAGGCTGAGGGGCTGCTGGGAGGGCGGGGCTGGTGCGCTGGGTGGCGGCTGTACCTGTAGAGGCGGGGGGCCCGGATGTTGCCGCCACCGCTAGGGAGCTCCCATCCGAGGACGTGTCGCTGCTCTCACCAGCGGTCCCCGTCGTGGTGCTCCCCTCGCCCTCCGGCTCACTTGGGCCCTCGGTGTCTGTTCCTGTGCCCACCGGGGCCTTGTGGCTTGCAGCTCCCTCGTGCTCCGATGCCAAATCTCCTCCGCCTGATGATGCTAATGCACACATGCACAAGAAGATGAAGAAGAAGGGTGGGGGGAGAAAGAGAAGACCTGGTTGAGTGCCTGCAATGTCAACACCGTTGGCGGAGAGGACAGACACAGGAGCCGCATGCACTAAGCTGCGCATTCGGGGCACACTACTCAGTACTTCTGACTCGGACAACAGGTCAGGAGACGACAAACGCGCACATGTGTGAGGCTGGACCATCAATAGCTGGACTTGTCACCCTACGGAGGTGGGGGCCGGGAGCCCAGGGCCATGCCTAAGGGAGAGGACTACACTACAGAAAGCGCCCTGGCCTAATGTCACCCCCAACCCTCCTCCCCCACCCAGACGCCTCCACTGCGCAGAAAGATAGCTGAATGTGCTGATACTCACCCCCTTGTGTCTGCTGTGATGCTCTCAAGCGCCCATCCAAATCAGGGTAGGCCACCGCCAGGATCCGGGACATCAGGGGGGTCAGGGTACGACTGGCACCCCTCCTAGGTTGGGAGGCCATCCCCAGCAGTGACTCGGCGGTCTTCCTGGTTCCGCGGCGGATGTCCTCCCACCTCTTGCGGCAGTGGGTGCCCCGTCTGACGTGGACCCCCAGGGCCCGGACTTCCTTGGCGATGGCACGCCAAATCCCGACTTTCTGATGGGCGCTGACCTATGTGACATGTACAGGGTGGGAAGGAAACATTCATCAACTTACTGCATGTTAGATGTGATTGGCCCCCCCTCCCCAACCTTGCAATATAGCACATGCTCTCATCTGTCGTGCGTTGCACTCCTCATTCGCCCCCCACCCCACCAACTTACATCCACCCCACTCCACACAGGCATCGCCCATTCCATGTGCACCCGGTGTACTCACCTGTTGGTCTGGAGGACCGTAGAGTAACGCATACTGGGGGAGGACCCCATCCACGAGCTTCTCCAACTCTTCAGACGTGAAGGCAGGGGCACTTTCCCCAGTCGCAGCAGCCATTGTCACTTCCAGACCGAGTTCACAGCAGCACTTGCAGTATAGGTCCTCTCCTGTGGATGATCAGGTCTCGAGTGATTAAGCAGATAGAAAATGGCGGTCACGCCCGCGGCGGTGCGTACCGCGACCGCCGGCGCACATCGTCATTGGCTCCTGAAACCCATAGGCTTCAATGTTATCCAATGCGGCTCCGTATAGCGGTCTTCGACCGCCTACCGCCACGGTGTGCTCCGCCAGCGCAGTGACCTCACATCCCATTGTCCCACTTCACAGGTCAGGCAGCCGCCATTTCAAGGGCCCACATGGCATAATCTCTACTGCGACACACAGGCCTAGGCCTGGCATTGCCACACATACACGCCTTTCAATACCTAGATAACCGTGTGCCATGCAAGCAGTGGTGAACGTACCAGTGATTATCTTGACTCTGTGCTCCATGTTGTCCTTCCTAGGCACCGTCCGCTGGGATTTGCGAGGAGAAGGATGAATCCTCGCGTGTACCGACCGCTGGTGGACCTGTCAACAATGGAAGAACGCCACATCATACTACGATACCGACTTGATCGTGCCACTATCCATGAACTGTGTGCCCAGCTGGAGCCAGCCCTGATGTCCCCCATCCGCCAACCCACAGGAATTCCCCCTCTGGTGCAGGTGCTGTCAGTCCTACATTTTCTTGCAAGTGGCTAATTCCAGACAACAGTGGCCATGTCATCTGGAATGTCTCAGCCAATGTTTTCTAAGGTTTTGTCTAGAGTGTTGTCTGCCCTGACGAAACACATGCAGAGTTACATTATATTCCCAGAGGAGGTTGATTTGCCCACTGTGAAGGGTGATTTTTATGCCCTTGGACATATTCCCAACATAATTGGTGCCATTGATGGGACCCATGTAGCCTTAGTCCCCCCAAAAGACGATGAGCAGGTGTACAGAAACAGGAAGAGTTACCATTCTATGAACGTCCAGGTGGTCTGTTTGGCTGACCAGTACATCTCCCATGTGAATGCAATGTTCCCTGGTTCAGTGCATGACGCGTATGTGATGCGTAATAGCAGCATCCCTTATGTGATGGAACAGCTACAGAGACAACGTGTGTGGCTAATAGGTGACTCTGGTTACCCCAACCTGCCTTGGCTATTGACCCCAGTGAGGAATCCCCGGACCAGGGCTGAGGAACGGTACAATGAGGCCCATGGGCGAACTAGGAGGATCATAGAAAGGACCTTTGGGGTTCTGAAGGCCATGTTTAGGTGTCTGCATATGACAGGGGGATCCCTGATGTACTCACCAAAGAAGGTGTGCCAGATCATCGTGGCCTGCTGTATGCTTCACAATCTGGCATTGCGACGTCAGGTGCCTTTCCTGCAGGAGGATGGGCCAGATGGTGGTGTTGAAGCAGCTGTAGAGCCTGTGGAGAGTGAAGAGGAGGAAGACTCAGAGGACGACCCAGACAACAGGGACAGAGTTATCCAACAGTATTTTCAGTAGCACACAGGTAAGAATCACACACGCCATTTTAATTTTCCTGAATGCCTCGTGCTTCTCAACTTTGTCTATGACCCCCCAGTTATTTGAAACTGATGTTTGATTCTCCCTTCCCTTTTCAGTGCTGTATGACCCACTGCGTGACTTCTGCTTGGTTAGCCCATGGACTAATGCTTATTGATCTCGGTATGTGTTCAGCACAAAGTTTACAGAACATAATTGATCGGTAATGTGTTTTACATTTGTAAATAATACAGCCTGACTCCAGCATGATTTCAGTGCATTGCGTGATTTATTTTTGGTGCTAGATGATGGTACATCATATTCACACGGTGATGGGTAGGGGTGGAGTAATGTCCATGGCAGAGTCCAGTTCTCAGTCTCACAGGTGCATTGTCCATATGCCTGTGGAAGGATGGAGCAGGGGCAGTTCAAGGTTGGACAGGGTGGCAATGTGGGACAGTGGGATGACTTCAGGGGGTATCTCATGCTGGCGGGGGTCTTGACATCCTACTCTGTCTTTTTTTTGGATCTCAGGCTCCTCTTGCGGGGTGGTTGTTCTTCAGCAGGAGGTGGGGTTCTGGTGGCCTGTCGTTGTGGTGGGGCCTCCTGTCCACTAGCGCCGGCGGAGGTGGTAGGCTGTTCCTGGTCCGGGCTAGTGACAGGGGCCCTGTGTGGTGCCGCATGGTCCCGCAACGTGTCTTCTATCCGGTGGAGGGCCTGGACTATGCTCCCCATGGCGGTAGAGATGTTGGTGAGATGATTGTTGAACCCCATGTAGCGTTCCTCCTGCTGTGCCTGGATCTCCTGGAACCTGTCCAGTACCGTCGCCATCGTCTCTTGTGAGCGGTGGTAGGCTGCCATGATGGTGGTGAGGGCCTCTTGGAGAGTCGGTTCCCTGGGCCTCTCCTCCCCCCCCTGTCGCACAGCAGCCCTCCGAGTTGCCCTGTTTCCCCCGGACTCTGTCCCCTGGACGGTGTGCCCACTACCACTGCCCCCAGGTTCCTGTTGTTGTTGGGGTGGTGGGTTAGCCTGGGGGCCCTGTAGTGGCAGACACACTGCTGATTGACCTGTCCTAGAGACAGAGCCATGGGCCCGCTGGGTGGGAGCTGTGCTGTTGTTCCCAGAGGGGGTTGGGTCTGCTGTGGCCTGTGTGTGGGGAACCGACTGTCCAGAGGTCCCCGATGGTCCGGGCTGGTCGTCAGGTTCCAGGTCGACAGAGCTGCTGTCATTACTGGGTGCCTCTTCCGGGGGGGGATGGACATTTCTGGACCCTCCTGGCCGGTGTGTTGGCGTTCGGGTCCTGCATGGGGTAAGAGAGTATGGTTATTGTTTCTGTGTGTGCTATTGTGTGCGATTTATGGGTGCCCTTGTCCCCCAGTGCTGTCATTCCCTTGGGGGAGGTGTTGTGGGGGTGTTTGGGGGGGGGTATGTGCAGTGGTCATGCTTAGGTGATGGGTGTCCATAGTTTGTGGTGGCATGCAGGGGTTGGTGTTGGGTGGGTTGTGCTGGGGAGACATTCTCAGGGAGGATGTGTGATGGGGGGTTGGGGGTGAGGGTGGTGGTGGGGGTTGGCATGCTGGGGGGGGGGGTGAAGTAGTTGAGATTGTACTTTCCAGAGTCCATTCCTCCGTGTACTCCAGCGAGGCCATCAGGATGCAGGATGTTTAGTACCTCTTGCTCCCATGCTGTGAATTCGGGTGGTGTGGGTGGGGGTCCCCCGCCAGTCTTCTGCACTGCGATGTTGTGTCGTGAGACGTTCGAGCGCACCTTTCCCCGTAAGTCGTTCCAACGTTTGCGGATGTCCTCTCGATTTCTGGGATGCTGTCCCACCGCGTTTACCCTGTCCACGATCCGCTGCCATAGCTCCGCCTTCCTGGCTATAGTGGTGTGCTGCACCTGTGAGCCGAAGAGCTGGGGTTCGACTCTTATGATCTCCTCCACCATGACCCGGAGTTCTTGGTCCGAAAAGCGTGGGTGCCTTTGGGGTGCCATGGGGTGGTGTGGATGAGGTGTGGGGTGGTGTATATGGTGAAGAGTGTGTTGGTGTGTGGTGCTTTGTGCTTCTATGTGGTGTGTGTGATGGTGTAGTGTGCCTCTGTGTGATGTAGCTCTCTATTCTGTGATGTGTCTCTCTCTCGTTCGTCTCTGATTTGTGGTCGTAGGGGTTTGTGGGTGATGTGGGTGTGTGTTTTATAGTTGGTTGGATGTGTGGGAGTGTTGTTTGTATGTGTGTCAGGTGTGTGTATTTCAAATTGTCCAATGTGGCTGTGTTTTGGAGCTGTGTGTGTATTTTGAGCGCAGCAGTGTGTCCCGCCAATGGAATACCGAGGTTGAAAGACCGCCGCGTGGATTCGTGGGTCAGAATGGCATGGGCGTGTTTGTGTTGGCGTGACGGTGGAGGTTTGGTCATCTCCAGTTTTCCGCGGCCCGCTGATGAGGCGGCCTTCCTTGATGTCGGGATTTTGGCGGTTTTGCCGTTGTGGGTCAGAATGACCGTGGCGGTTTACCGTGGCCGCGGCGGTAGAATGGCGGACTTCTGACCGGCGGTAAGGGCTTTTTACCGCCGAGGTCAGAATGACCCCCCATAGCTTTTTTTAACTGCTCATTACTGCCAAGAAACTTCTGGCACAAAGGGATAGTAAAAACGTAAAACTAGCCCCCTCACCATGGTAGATGACTCCAATGCAAAGGGGGCATTGTTTTTCTAACTTTCAAAAATAAAATTCCCTGGTTGGCGGTTCCTGTGAGTGATAGAAATATCTGTCTGCCCATGGACATTTCCAAATTTGGCTGTTGAGACCTCCGTCACAGCTGTGGAGTAAAATGGTCCTGTAGGAGGACACCCCGACAGCCAATGAACAAATCAGGCTAAAAGTCGTTAGTCATATTGAGGTGCTGAAAACATTCATAGATAAAGGATCCTTATGCATGACCATGAAGTTACCTGTTGAACAATTCTTGCGAATAAGAAGGAGTTGCTTAGATAGAATTCAATGAAATCATAATGCCGAAGATCACATGGGCAAACTCATAAAGAGGGGTTATTCTTCCAAAAATGTTAGGTAAAGTCATTAACTGAGCCAGGAATAACAGGCATCAGCAAAGCCAATAGGGCTCGCTTATGCAAGATCTACTGGCTTTTTTATTTTTTTAGCCATGTTGAACAACAGTGGGGCTGCTGTGCAGCACAGCTGAAAGTTTAAAAAAGCACTAAAACTTGGGTTAGTATCATATCGTTTTTTTTGCTTTCAGTCATTCTGCACAACTGATAAAATAATAGCAAACCCAATAGAGCTCACATATGCAAGACACATTAGCTTTGCCTATGCTTGTTTGCTAAGTAACCGGGCCCTCCAACAGTGTCTAAGGAATCAAGATTGTGAAACAGACACATGTTTGCTGTTAAACTGGCATTCCACTTTTGTTCCAGCACATTTTCCATAGAAAATAAAGTAACTCCACAAATCACAGTTAATTGGACTGTCTGCACCTCTTCGCTTCACGTTGCTCCCACCCTCGATCCCCGTGATAGTTTCATAAGAGTTTGCACTCAGACCTAAGCCATGCAGCAAGCATAAAACCACTGACAAAGTCAAATAGCTCTACTATTTGACTTTGCCAAAGATAAAAAACAAATAAAAAAGCTGTCAAAATCAATGTATCTCCTATGGGCCAGATCTTTTGGCTTTGCCAATGCTTGTTTACTAAATAAAGACCGCTCTAACAGTGTCTGAGACAACAGGATTCCGAAAGACAGAATTCTGCTCTAAAACAAGCATTCCTCTTTTGTTCCAACACAACTTCCAGAGAAAGTAAAGTAACTCCACAAATCACAGCTAAATGAACTGCTTTACTGTTTAGCTTTGTCAATTTTTTGAGGCATTTTGTCCAGCAGCAGGAGGGCTGTGCAACATGGTTGAAAATAAAAAAATAAAAAAACAAAGTGATATGGCGCAACTAGCATTAACCATGCCATAGCACCTTTTTGTTTTGTACATTCAACCATGCTGTACAGTGGCCATTCTGCTTTATAGCACAGATCAAAAAAACTTGACAAAGCCAATAGATCTTACATAAGTGAGACCTACTGTCTTTACCAAAGCTTGGTTGTTTTCTGCCAGGAGGGGCACGCAACTAAGCAGGAGAAACAGGACAAGCAAGAATGCAGCAGCGGGTCAAGGTGAGGGGGAAGCAAGAGTAAGGTGCAAACAATGCGTGAGGAGGGATAGGATTACAGTGCAGCAACAACTTGGAAGAGGGAGAATTGAGCAAGCAAAGACAGGGCAACAGTGAAAATGGGGAAAGATTGGGAAATAAATGACAGGGCAAGCAACAGCAATCAAGCAACACCAACAGGGCAAGACAGGATGAGGCAACAATAATGGGGCAAGGTATATTAGGGCAACAACGATGGCACAAGCAAAGACAAGGCAAGCAGCGACAAGGCAACAGCAACATCAAAGCAACAACAACTTGTAATGGGAGGTGAAAGGGGGAAATAGCCTGCAAACATATGCTTTCTAATGAGAGTGCTAAAACTAAAATAAAAAAAGTGTCTCCTAAAGTACATGAACAGTGGAAGGGCTCCGGGCACCGAAAGTAAGTAGTACTTGGGCCATGCTCCAGAGCATGGACAAGCATGAAAAGGAAGTGAAGCTGGTATGTGCTGGCCAGCAAGAAGCAAAGAAGTGAGAGTGACAAAGAAGCCAACCAATGGTAAGCAACGTGCAGACTCTAAGAACCCTGTAAGCTAACAAAATGTCTTGCAAGTGTCAGGACATGCACTGTCTCAGGTGAAACTTAAAAACCATGAGGGAGAAACGCTTGTTATTCACATTTCTCACACCAGGGACCTTATCATGAGTCCATTTTATGCTTTGTATCAGTGCAGAAGGGGTTTGTGAATTTATTTTTGCAACTTCTGTGCGTACACCAACAGGAAAAATCTCTGATTTGTTGACAGCAGAGCTAGAAAACTTGGAAACACAAAGAGAGAATCACTGCCCAATGTTTCTGAGGACTGCTGTTTGCAGCCCATGCACTAATTCGGAATTTTTTACCAAAACAGCTAAGAAAACAGATTCAGCAGTATGATCCCTGTGGGAACAAAGGTCTGACACAAAATACAAGTCATACCAAGTGGTTTACAACATTACTTTCCATGTGTCCTAAGGTGTGTTGGCATGGCCACTAGAAAAATGGTGATCAGGTGCATTGCAAAACAGGAGAAACCTGCATGAGGACATATTAGCCATCTGGGTCAGATTTGGACACATCTAACTACAGATGTTTTGACTTTTTTATTATAAGTTAATTGAAGTAATACATATTGAATGACATCCATCAATAATTAACCATATTACATTATGCAACAGCCCCACAGAGTAGTACGATACCTTGACAGCATTACATACATATCACCCAACTTGCCTCTTTTCCCCCCTACCCCAAAATCCTGGCAGAGAAATAAAAAATACCAACACATACATGCCGAAAACACACATTGACATACATACATGACACAACATACACACACCACCAACACTACACTTACAAAAGACACAACCATGACAACTAACAAAAGTACACACTCATCTACACACTCACACATCACAACTATAGACCTCCCTCCACGTCACTCAGTCAATACAATCGCACACACACACATACACATACTGATGCACATACGATTTACAAGTACAGTTCCCCTTGCAATGTGCATACAAGGACATAGTTGACAAGTGTGATTATAATGTCATTTTGGTGCCAGTATTCATTTGGCAATGAATACTGGCACCATAATGACAGATGTGTATGTAGTCCAGGAGATGGGAAAGTCAAGCTCCTGTCTGGAGGGGGACTAGAAGTGATTTATTCCAATTAATTTGGAGCCCAGACCAGTGCCCACAAGCGATGATATCTCGGATAATGGGTTGCAAATTGTGAGCAGGGTTCTTAACAAGGAGAAGGACGTCATACGCATACATATATAAGAGGATGTTCCGTCCACCACATCTTATATCTGTGAGAGAGGGCCTCTTTTTGACATGGTTATCCCTCCACTTTTTGCCTGGTGTTAATGTGTCCTAGAAATTGTAGTGCTCAGGACCCCTGCTGACCAAGTTCCCTGGGCCAGAGCTCTTTTCCTAAACCTGTTGTGATGCTTTGGCACAATTGAATACACACTTAGCTACCACAATAAATCCCTAGTAAGTGGGCACCTATATGCCCAAGGCATGAGGTCCTAGGGGCAGGCCCCTGAGGGCAGCAGCACTAATTGTGCCACCCTCTGGGGCCATGCATCTAGATGCATCCAGCACTACCATTGCAGGCTGAGCGTTCTGGTGCAAACCTGAAATGCAAACTCAACATGGCACTCTGACTGTGTGCCTGTCCAAAATACACTGCATTTACTATGGGTAAGACACCCCTCTGGCAGGCCTTACAGCCCTAAGGCAAGGTGCTCCATATTATATGTTAGGGCATAGCTGCATGAGCAATATGCAAACCTGGACATAGTGAGTGAACAGAGCAGCCATTTTAATACTTGTGCTGGACACTAGTCAACCCGAGTTTCCCAGCTATATGATAGTCACTGTGAACCTTGAGTTTGTTTGGTATCAAACAATTCAGAATGATAAATCCAAACTGGTGCCAGTATCGGATTGATCCCTAAATGTACCCATATGTCACCTTAGAGGTGCCCCCTGCAAAAGCTAACTATCCTAGCATGGTTGCTGACTGGCTCTATCCAGCTGCCACCTCCAGACAGCCACTATATAAACCTTGGGGGAGAGCCTTGCCTCTCTGGTTTGTTAGACAGTGCCCTTTCTGGGTGGATAGCTAACAACCCCTCCCTCAGGAATGTGCACTGTCCAGGCAGTGAGTTTCAAAGGGTTTACAGCCCTTGAAACTCGACCCCCAAGCCTTCCGCTGGCAGCAGCAGGCATCCCCCTATGAAAACCCACACTTTTGGCAAGAGCAAAGGCAGGAAACCTAATAAAGGGTAGGAGGCGTGGCCTCACCTGGCATGCAATACAACTAAGGTGTTGCCTGTGAGGTGGACCCTCTATTTCATTTTCCTCCATCTTGGATGAAAGGAAAATTGCCAATTAGGGTTAGGTTAGTGACCCTTCCTACAGAAAGTGGTCACCATATTGGGTGTAGCCACCTAAAAGTAAGTGTCCCATTGGACACTACCAGGTTCCCCCCTAAAATGCCCACTAAATTCAGTAATTCATTAGATTGGAAAGATCAAAGAAGACTACCTCAAAGAAAATCCAAGGCACGAGAACTGTGGACCTGATGCACAAGAAAAGGGCGCCAAGCCCAGCCTGCTGCACCCAGGGCCCGACAATTGCCGCTGCAGAGGAGCTGGGCACTGGACTGACCTCAAGAAACCCAGAGGACCTCCAGGCTTCACAAATTGCCCAAGATCTCCCTTCTGAGTGGAGGTACCACTCTGCAAACAACAAAGAACCAGCAACCCAGTGAGCGTCACTTCACTGACCAGCCCATATCTCCTGAACCAGAAGTCACAGCTGGACCTGACAAATCACCAACGACCACCAGGACAAACCCTGCAAGTGTGCCAAGTTTGGTAGCACTGCACCCTCTGGTGGCTGTGCCATACCAATATCGTGGGTGCTGGTCAGCTGACATCAGACAATAAGAAAACCAGCTCCTCCAGAGCTGAAAAAGGATCAGGAGGAAGTCCCATTCAAGGAACTTTAGGAACACCCTGGAGTGCTCCTGTTGTCGTCTAAGCAGCCCTCAAAGAGACTTGCCTCCAGCTCCAAAGGACTTGGTTACGCACAGCTCCTGGATCAACAACTCGCTCTGCACCCGGCCGCCCAGCGCCCTGCAAAGAGGAACCATCTGTGTGCCCAGGATCTCACACCCCTTGTGAACTCGACACCACAAGGGGACCCCAAGGCACTACCTTTAAATTTGCAGAACCTCCCTTTTCCAAGTGGTCCCCCTCAGTGGCCCTGCACCTGCTCCAAGAGACTTTTCAATGATGCTTCCGCCGAAGCCGGGAGCTGCCTGAGACTCCCTAGCTGGCATAGGTGGCCCACCGACGAATTCGATCATCCTGCAAAAGCTGAACCTGGTAAACCGACTGTGTGATTTTATATGTATTTTTAAAAGTGACTGCCTATTGATTCCTATGGTGCTTAATTACACACTGAAAGACTGCATTTATTAAAACTTAAAAAATCCACATCTTTAAAAGTACTTGACCAATTTTAATAATCTTGGTCTTAAAACTTATATAAAAATCTGAAGTATTATAAATTGGTCTTGACATTCCTTCTAATGTGTGAAATGCATGATTGATACTGTGAGTACAGCAAATGCTTTGCACTTCTCAAAGATTAGCCTAACTGCTCGACCAAGCGACCTAAAAATTTAGAGCATCAGCTGATCTAGTTTTTGCCTCTGGAAACCAACGTGTGGTTGCCTGGACCCCCAACACAGTATGCCTAGTTTTGCACTCCAGATAGAGGGCCAGCCTCCTACAATACCTCTATGATGATGGTGTGCAAGGCATGTCAGTGGCTACAAAATAATTGCAAAGAGCAGAGGTGAGAAAGGGCACCCCTGCCTTGTATCCCACTCAATAAATAACAGGTCCGCCAACAAGTCATTAACCCATATCCAAGTATACGATATGCTATAAAGGAGCCTCACTCACAGCATATAGGCCTTATCCAGCACTATCCATTCAAGACGTAGGACCGTAAAGTTACATTCAATTGAATCAAATGTTTTACAGAGTCTAAAATGGCTGCAGCTACCCAGAGATGGGGGTCCAATTGAAGTGTGATAGTAAAAAAGGACCAAGGCAGGCATCAACGGTAAAAGCCTATTGCCCATCAAGTTAGTACGAATTTTGCCATTTACATTGATGAGAGACGAGGGCTGGTAAGGGCTACATTGGGTCAGGGAGTTACCAGATTTTAGTAATATGATGGTGAATGCTTTCACCATAGAATCTGGGAGGCAACCTGTCTGAAAGGACTCTTCATAAACCGAAAGGAGTATCGGTACAAACTTTATAAAACTCAGCCAGGAGACCATCATTCCATTCTTCAATTGGATAATAAGTTCCTTAATCTCCTCTACCGTAATCGGTTTACAAAATGCCTCCCTCTGAGAAGCAGAGAGCCATGTCAGACATGCATCCCCCCAAAATGCATGTATATCTGGGAAGGCATCCACATTGTAATAGCAATACAATTGTTTATAGTAAGCAGTGAAGCACTCCAGAATAGCTTTCAAGCTATGGAGCATTCTCCCATCATCCCTCAAAAGTTCTGCAACAAGACTTCCTGCCCAGTTTGAGTGAATCATTGAAACAAGCGTATGTCCGGGCTATTCTTCCACTTTCATAGCTAGAGGCCACCTGATACTTGCCACAAAAGCAAATCTTCCTGTCACCTACATCCTTATCTTCATGCATTTTGAAATGCATAGATTCTAAAACATGTTCCCACATCCTGATAAAATGCCTCATCTAGTGTCTTAATATCATTTTTGAGCTGTTGCAGCTCACTCCTGAGGGCCTTGAGGATACCACACTTTTTACTCACACATTCTACTTGTCCTGGTACTGAAAAAGGTAGTTTTTCACTACTGTGAGGCCTACCTCTCCAATAGGTTAACATTGGAGTTACCTTGAAGCATTCTTTAAGTATAACTGCCACTTGGGAAAAGATGGAGATTTTGAGTTTAGTGTCTCTGGACTCACAATTTAAAGTTACAACTTCTGGTTATGTCGATTTTAAATTGTAAGTCTGAAAATGACACTTTTAAAAAGTTGGCATTTTCTCATGTTAACCATTCTGTGCCTATGCCTGTCTCTGAATACACATCTGGGGAGGAAGACAGTGTGGCTTTGTGCATTCCCTCTAGACAGTCACACACAAAAGGAACTTGGATGTGACATTTGCATCTTGATGGCCCATCACCAGGCTGATGGGTCTTCCTGAGCTAGATGGGAGGGAGAAGCTGACACACCTGAATAGGGCTGTGCCTCTCCCCACACAAAGGCCTACATAACTCCCTGTTGAGTGTCTAGAGCCAGGAAAGGAAGGACAGGGACCTTGTGATATTCAAAGGCCTCTTTGAAGTATCCCCCTCTTCAAAGGCACATTTGGATATTCATACTGAACTTCAGATCCCACCAAATCAGAACTCTACTGGAGCCAAGGACATTCTGCCTGGAAGGACTGCTGTGCTGCCAGGAGGGACTGCCACTCTACAACTACAGTTCTGTTTTGGCCTACTGGTTGCTGTATGCTGTGCTGTAGGAGGGACTGCCACTTTGCTACTTGCTCTGCTTTGTTGACCTGCTGCCTGCTGCTTCTTGCTTGGAGTGAGGACTGGACCTATTCTGTACATCCTTGAACCCAAGATTCTCCAAGGGCTTGTTGGCTTGCCCCCTGTTCTTCTGCAGTATTAGGGAAATCAAAGACTGCCCTCAACTCTCCTGGTGCTGGTAGACTCTGCCATCTGTGAGCCCTATTCTTGCCTGATGTGCCCACCCCTTCCAGTTTGGCCCTCAGACATCAGCTCTGCAGCTGGTTTCTGCAAAAAGCGGAGCATCAACCAGACTGCGTGGAAAAATTGGTGCATCGCTCATTCAATGCCGACTCAGAGGCTGCCCGATGACAGCGGTTCCAAAGCTTGTGAGGCTCATCGATAACGCTCTGCACAGCTTGACAATGAAGCATTGTGTTCACTCTAATGGAGTTCAACACCGATACGGGACCCGACTTTGAGGATCGACGATGACGCATCTACACAATTGCGCAGATCAGAACCAACATTGTGCCCTCGACATCAACGCTTTGCTCCATCAAAGGTACTGTTTCAGAGGACCCTGCATGAGTTCTGTAGTTAAAGGGCAAGCATGCAGACATAGGCAAATTATACTCTGTAGGTGCATAGAAGCAAGCATGATGGAAACCAATAACAAACCCCTCTTTCCCCCCCACCCACACCGGTCCCCAATTACCCTGTGAATATACACCAACATATAACTCTCCATCAGCAATAGCAGGTACAAGAACGGACCAAAGAACTTATAGCATTGAGAATAAGTGACATTTAGCCTAGAAGGGCCAAAGAAATTATACCCAGATTTAAGAGGGCCTAGCACCTCCTTGTGCCACATTAGTGTCATTTTTTTAAACGTAAATGTGGTCCAACAAGGCCAAAATCGCCGCGCCATATTTACAAATATGCCTGCGCCAGGCATAATGTATGCAAGGGGGGCATTCCCCGTTTAGGGGGACCGCAAAAATGGAGTAGACCCAAAGGCCGGAATCTGGCAAAATCTAGACACCCACACAAGTCCGCCACACCAAAGGTCAGTGATAAACTGCTGATAACAGGAATACGCCCACACTATCACGACCCACGAATCCACGCGGCGGTCTTTCAACCACGGTATTCCATTGCCGGTATACACGGCCGCGCTCACAATACACACACATATACAAAACACAACCACATTAGACAATTCAAAATACACACACCTGATACACATACACACACCACTCCCACACACCCAATATAATATAAAACACACACCCACATCACCCACAAACCCTTACGACCAGAATTGCGACTGAAGGCCACAGAGAGACACCACCATCTACAAACCAGCATCCACAGGCACTCAACACCATCACCAACATAACATCCACGCACCTCACACAACACACCACTAAATATCACCCCACACATCACAACACACACCACCCCACACATCACCCACACCACCCCATGGCACGGCAAAGACACCCCACGTTCTCTGAGGAGGAGCTCAGAGTCATGGTGGAGGAAATCATCTGGGTAGAGCCACAGCTATTTGGATCACAGGTGCAGCACACCTCCATAGCTAGGACAGGAAGGTCCAGACATGTCCACTCCACCCACAGAGGAGGCCCACAGTGATGACAGCAGCTCTGTCCAACTGGATCTAGACGACCAGCCCAGCCCATCTCGGACCTCGGGACGTTCGGTTCCCCTCACACTGGCACAGGCCACTACAGAGCTTCCCCTCAGGAAACATCAGCACAGCACCCACCCAGCGGGCCCATCCCTCTGTCCCCAGGACACGTCAAGCAGCAGTGTGTCCACCACTACAGGGAACCCAGACTAACCCACCACCCCAACAACACCAGGGACCTGGGGGCAGTGGCAGTGGGCACACCGTTCAGGGGACAGAGGCCCAGGAACACAGGGGAACTGGGAGGGCTGCTGTGCGACAGGGGGAGGACAGGCCCAGGGAACCCACTCTCCACGAGGCCATCTCCAACATCATGGGAGCCTACCACCATTCCCAGGAGACGATGGCAATGGTACTGGCCAAGTTTCAGGAGACACAGCGGCTGCAGGAGGAACAGTATTTGGCCTTCAGGGAGGAACTCAAATCCATCAATTCCACCCTGGGCACCATTGTAGGGGTGCTGAAGGAACTCCTCAACACCAGGAGGGACACTGTGGCACTACAAGGGGCCCCTGACACTAGCCTGGATGATGAACTGCCCACCACCTCCGCCGGCGCTAGTGGACAGGAGGCACCGCCACAGGACCACCACACCAGCACCCCACCCCCTGCAGAGGGAGAACCACCCCGCAAGCGGTCCCTGAGATCCAGGACAAAGACAGAGAACGATGCCAAGACCCCTGCCAAGAAATGAGACCACCCTGATTGTCATCATTCTGTCCCACCTCGTCACCCTGTCCATACTTAAACTGCCCCAGCTCCACTTCCTATGCCCCTTTGGACAATGTACCTGTGAGACTAATAGACTGGACTCTGCCATGGACATTCCTCCACCATCACCCCACACCATTTTACAACCCCCTCCAATATTGAGCACTTAAATAAACTCCCTTAAAGCACAAAACAATCTGGAGTCTGTCTGTGATTTCGAAATAGTGTATTAGCAATTACAGTGCCAAAATGCTCTTTCGAATGTAATGTCAACATACCTATGTCACACAGCTCTAGTCCCTGAGGAAACAAAGCAGATGTCACACAGTGGGACCCACATCTGTGAAATCGTAAGGGAAAGTGTCAACTCAGTGACCATACACTGGGTGAAAATGACAGACAGTAGAGAGGTAGTACATTTAAATTAGATGTAGCAGGTAGGTTTGTCTTCTTACCTGTGTCTCAGTGGAAGTATTTCAGGATCACCGTGTTCCTGTTGTCGATGTCCTCTTCTTCTGCTTCCTCGTCTTCACTGTCCACAGGTTCCACAGCTGCCACAACACCTCCATCTGGACCATCCTCCTGCAGAAAAGGCACCTGTCGTTGCAAAGCCAAGTTGTGAAGCATACAGCAGGCCACGATGATCTGGCACACCTTCTTTGGTGAGTAGAATAGGGATCCACCTGTCATGTGGAGGCACCGGAACCTGGCCTTCAGGAGGCCGAAGGTCCGCTCTATAATCCTACCTGTGTCCACCCATGGGCCTCATTGTAGCGTTCCTCTGCCCTTGTCCTGGGATTCCTCACTGGGGTCAGTAGCCATGACAGGATAGGATAACCAGAGTCACCTGCAAATGGCGAGGGACAACTGTTAGACACACACTAAGTGATAGGGACATCCACAGACCCAGACAACTATTCCCACTGATTTGGGTCCAGGTGCTCACCTAATAGCCACACCCGGTGCCTCTGTAGTTGCCCCATCACATAAGGGATGCTGCTATTCCGCAGGATGTAAGCGTCATGCACTGAGCCAGGGAATTTTGCATTAACATGGGAGATGTACTGGTCTGCCAAACCCACTATCTGCACATTCATCGAATGGTAACTCTTCCGGTTTCTGTACAACTGTTCATTCCTGCGGGGGGGTACCAAGGCCACGTGTGTCCCATCAATTGCACCTATGATGATGGGGATATGTCCCAGGGCATAAAAGTCACCTTTCACTGTAGGCAATTCCTCCACCTCAGGGAAAACGATGTAGCTCCGCATGTGTTTCAGCAGGGCAGACACCACTCTGGACACCACGTTGGAGAACATAGGCTGGGGCATCCCTGATGCTATGGCCACTGTTGTTTGAAAAGACCCACTTGCTAGGAAATGGAGTACTGACAGCACCTGCACTGGAGGGGGGATTCCTGTGGGATGACGGATAGCTGACATCAGGTCTGGCTCCAACTGGACACACAGTTCCAGGATTGTGGCACGATCAAGCCTGTAGGTGATGATCACATGTCTTTCCTCCATTGTCGATAGGTCCACCAGCGGTTTGTACACCGGAGGATGCCGCCATCTCCTCACATGCCCCAGCGGACGGTGACTATGGAGAACATCGAGTACAGAGTCAACCAAATCTGAGGTACGTAAACACAGCTTACTCTGAACATATTCAGAAATTGAAATTTGCCTGTATGAGTGGTAAGGCAAGGCCTAGGTATGTGTGACAAAGTCAAAAATAAAGCCATGGGAGCCCCTAAAATGGCGGCTGCCTGACCTGTAAGGTGGGACAAGGGGATATGAGGTAAGTGCGCTGGCATTGTACACCGTCGCGGTAGGCGGTCGAAAACCGTGGCGCAATACTGCATTGGTTAACATTAGGCCCTATGGGTCCCAGGAGCCAATGACGATGTACGCCGGCGGTGATGGTACGCACCGCCGAGGACGTGACTGCCATTTTCTCTCTGTTCAATCACTCTATACCTGATCTTCGACAGGAGATGACCTACACTGCAAGTGCTGCTGTGACCTCAGTCTGGAAGAGACAATGGCTTGTGTGTCTGGGGAAAGGGCCCCTACTTTCAGCACAGAGGAGTTGGAATAACTCGTGGATGGGGTCCTCCCCCAGTACATGCTACTATACGGTCCTCCAGACAAACAGGTAAGTACACTGTGAGCATGCTGTATGGGCAATGTCTATGTGGAGTGGGGTGGATGAAAGATAGGGGGGGTGAGAATGAGGCGTGCATGAATCAACGGTGAGTGCATGTGCGTCATGGCAAGGGTAGGGATGCAGGCCAATTACTGTGTCTGTGCAGTTGGTAATTACTACTCTTTTTCAGCTGTACAATTCCTGTAGGTCAGCGCCCACCAGAAGAAGGACATCTGGCATGCCATAGCCAAGGAAGTCCGGACCCTGGGGGTCTACCACAGACGGAGCACCCGCTGCCGAGGAGTGGGAGGAGTGCCTGTCGCAACATGACCCCCCTGATGTTCAGGATCCTGGCGGTGGCGTACCCGGAGTTGGTTGGGCGCTTGAGGGCATCACAGCAGCCAAAAGGGGGTGAGTACACTGCTGATTCAGCACGCATTGTAGGTGTCTGGGTGGGGGAGGTTGGCTGTGGGTTCCCTTAGGCCAGGGCGAGTTTGGTAGTTAAGTTCCCTTCTTCAGGCAGGCCCTGTGGCACCCCACCCCACCCCACCTGTGTACAGTGCCAACTACACCTAGTCAGCCTCCTGTGACATCCATGTGTGCAGAAATCGGCTATAGCCTTGTAAGCCATGTCCCAGGGATTGAATAGTGGACCCCAAGTGCGCAGCGTAGTGCAGGGGGCTTCTGTGTCTGTCGTGTCCGCCAATGGTAGCGGTATTGCATGCACTGAACATGTCTTTCTTCTGTCTCCCCCCCCTTTTTGTGGTCTCCCTGTTCTTGTGTGCATTAGCACCATTAGGCGGAGGAGCAGTGGCATCGGAGCAGGAGGGAGCTGCATCCCACTTGGCCCTGGAGGGTGAGACTACAGACTCCGAATTCACCAGTGGGACGGAGGGCGAGGGGAGCTCCACGGCGGGGACAGGAGCTGACACCAGCGAAACGGACTCCTCCTCTGATGGGAGCTCCCTTGCGGCGGTGGCCCCATCGGTTCCCCCCGCATCTACAGGTACAGCCGCCACCCCCCCACCAGCACCGCCCTCCCAGCAGCCCCTCAGCTTTTGCCCCGTGCAAGCTCACCCAGGAGGGTAGACATCACCTTCGCCCCAGGCACCTCAGGCCCTGCCCCAGTCACCCCTGCTGCCCTCAGTGAGGAGGCCATTGACCTCCTCAGGTCCCTCGTTGTTGGGCAGTCTACCATTTTGAATGCCACCCAGGATGTAGAGAGGCAGTTGCAACAAACCAATGCATTCCTAGAGGGCATTCACTCGGGTCAGACAGCCCTTCAGCGAGCTTTTCAGACTCTGGCCTCAGCACTGAGGGCAGCCATTGTCCCAGTCTCTAGCCTCCCCCCTCCAACTTCCTCCACCCAGACCCACACCCCTGTACCTCAACCTATCCCAAGCACACCATCAGACCAGCATGCACACACCTCAACACTCAAGGGAAGCACTGGCAAACATAAGCACCACACATCCCACAGGCACTCACACAAGCATCAGACACATGCAGGCACACCACTGTGTCCCCCTCCTCCTCGCCTCCCTCTCCCCTCCCTGTCTCATCTCCACTCACACCTGCATGCACTACATCCTCAGCCACTAAGTCCATCACCAGCACACCCACCACCACACCCCGCTCACGTGCAGTCACCACCCCCACTACCATTCACACATCCCCCGTGTCCTCTCCCAGTGTGTCTGCGAGACCATCTCCCAAGGTACACATACGCAGTCAAACACCCACCCAACAGTCATCCACCTAACAACAGCCTCCAGCCCATGCACCTTCACCCAAAGTCACCAAACGTACACCTCCTACAACCCCTACCTCTTCCTCCACTCCCAAACCCCCTCCAGCTACCCGTCCCAGTGTGTCCAAAAAACTTTGCCTGTCCAACCTTGACCTCTTTCCCTCACCTCCCCCACCCCTTCAGTCTCCTAGGGCCCGACTCTCCAGTGCCCAAACTAGCACCTCAGCCACAACATCGGCGGGACCAGTGGTGCCAGTAGTCACCGGATTATGGAGTGCACCAGGCAGCAGGGCAGCCAGTGTGGCAAGGAGCCACAGCACGGACAGTCCCCCACCTGTCAAGCATCAAAAGTTGGCCAGTGCCTGGCGGGAGAGGGGAATGAAATCAGCCACCAAAGCCGCTCTTAGGGGTCCATTTGGGAGTATGGAGACAGCTGCGACACCATCCGAGGTGGGGAAGGGACACATTAAAACCGGAAAGTCTGGGAAGATCAGCACGGCGGAGAAGACCTCCAGCAGCCCCACAGCCCAGGAGGCGACCACCAGCAGCAGCCACACTGCCAAGGAGAAGACCGCCAGCAGCCCCGCTGCCACAGACAGGACTGCCAGCAGCAGCCACACTGCCCAGGAGCAGACCGCCAGGAGCCCCGCTGCCACAGACATGACCGCCAGCAGCAGCCACGCTGCCCAGGAGCCGACCGCCAGCAGCCCCGCTGCCACAGACAGGACCGCCAGCAGCAGCCCCGCTGCCCAGGAGCAGACCGCCAGCAGCCCCACTGCCACAGATAGGACCGCAGCAGCAGCCCCGCTGCCCAGGAGCAGACCACCAGCAGCCCGCTGCCACAGACAGGACCGCCAGCAGCAGCCACACTGCCCAGGAGGCGACCGCCAGCAGCCCCGCTGCCACAGACAGGACGCCAGCAGCAGCCCGCTGCCCAGGAGCAGACCGCCAGCAGCCGTGCTGCCACAGACAGGACCGCCAGCAGCAGCCACACTGCCCAGGAGGCGACTGCCAGCAGCCCCGCTGCCACAGACAGGACCGCCAGTAGCAGCCCCGGTGCCCAGGAGGTGACCGCCAGCAGCCCCGCAGGCCAGGACAAGACCGCCACCAGCTGAACCGCTGCCAAGGACACCGCCGCCACGAGCGCCGCTGCCAAGGACACCGCCGCCACCAGCACCGCTGAACAGGACAAGACCGCCACCAGCTGAACCGCTGCCAAGGAAACCGGTGCCACAAGCACCGCTGCCAAGGACACCGCCGCCACCAGCACCGCTAAACAGGACAAGACCGCCACAAGCACCGCTGAACAGGACCCCGCCACCACCAGCACAGCAGGCCAATGAGCGACAAAAGCTCTGACGCTACTGAGACCGCCACGAGCATGATGAAGCACTCTGGGCATAAAGCCCCCTCCAGAACCAATGTAGATTGACATCCACTACCTCAGTCCTTGGCAGGATGAAGCACTCTGGACACAAAGCCCCCTCCAGAACCAGTGGAGATTTACATCCACTACCTCAGTCCTTGGCAGGATAAAGCACTCTGGGCACAATGCCCCCTCCAGAACCAGTGGAGATTGACATCCACTACCTCAGTCCTTGGCAGGATGAAGCACTCTGGGCACAAAGCCCCCTCCAGAACCAGTGGAGATTGACATCCACTAACTCAGTCCTTGGCAGGATGAAGCACTCTGGGCACAAAGCCCCCTACAGAACCAGTGGAGAATGTTATTGACTTGTGAGACTGTGGCTTTGCACTCCCCAGATTTGAACAGTGGGCAACCCACCCACTGTAGAGACTTAAGAGACTGTGGCTTTGCACTCCCCAGGATTGATTAGTGGTCAAACCACCCACTGTGGAGACTTGAGAGACTGTGGCTTTGCACTCCCCAGGATTGCACTGTGGGCATGGAGCCCCCTCGTGGATCTGGTGTCGTGCACTCAACTGGCTGAGGTGCCCCCCACTTACCTTCCCCCTGAGGTGCCTGTTTTATTTCCAACCGATGCCCCTGCAGTGTTCTCTCCGTTTTGTTCGGGTATCTTGTGTGGGCCTCGCCCATGCCTTTTGGGCCCAGTTATCCACGGACTATGATGGTGAAATCCCTTGGACTTGTGTTCTTGGTATACATAATTGAATATAGTATAAATGTATATATTTGTATATATTTTTGATGTGTGTAATTGAATATATCACAATTATTCGACTCTTTTCCTTTTGTCCTTGCATTCTTCAGGGGGGTTTGGGGGTGTAACTGTAATGTATCAACATGTACTTGTGTGTGTGTTGTAGTGGGTGAGGGTGGGTGTGGGGGTTTTGCGTGCTGCGTGTGTGTGTCACAGTTTTTTCCCTCCCCTGTGTCGTAGGTGCAGTACTCACCATTGTCTTCGCCACCGGCGTTCGTGTTCCTGGTAGAGGAGCAGGAAGATAAAGGCTGGCAGAATTTGGAGCTCCGGTTCCATGGCGTCCTGGTTCCTCGTGGGGTGTGTAGAGGTGCGCGTTTTCCCTTTGAAGTCCTGTTTCCGCCGTGTCTTTGTTCATGGTGAATCCGCCACGGAAAAGGTGGGTTGTAATAGTGTGGGCGGTACATTGTCCTCCGCCTGTCTGTTACCGCTGCTGTGTTTGTTTGTACCGCTGTGGCGGTCGGAGTGTTAAAGTGGCTGTCTATGTTCGCGTTTTCCGCCACGTCGTAATTACATTTTTTTTAACGCCGGCCTGTTGGCGGTTTCGCCGCCACTTTAACACCGACCGCCAGGGTTGTAATGACCACCTTTGTGTTTTCTGAACTTTGATGCTGAATCTTGATGCCTTGCTGACCGAACTGACGTCCTGATGATGAAGACTGTCACAGCTTGCTGATCCAAACTGAGGATAGGTATCTTGACTATGAGATTGTTTGCTATGTCTATTTGCTTTTGTTTCTAGGTACCGACTGCGCTATTTTGATAGAGCCATAGTTAGATGTTTTTCCAAATTTGTGTTGACTAAATTGTTTTGCATGAAGCACAACATGCCAGTTCTAATCTGATGTTAGTTAGGGTCCTCATTAATGAAAGTTTGCTATATGGAGTAACATTTGATGTTTTTTCTTTGCTGAATCTAAATGTATGTGATATCGTTTGTGCAATTGTTCTTGTTATTAATTTGCACTGTAACTTTGGAATGTGTAGTGGCTCAAGTTTTGATTTGATTACATTTCTTCCGCCGCTTTGGACAACCAGTGTTGTTCTGATATGTATATCATTAGATTTTGAGATTATCACACGTGACATTAGCATTGTTAATATAGGGAAATAAATATTCTAACTTTTACCTAAAGGTGTAGTTATTCATGACTGAAAGGTCATGGTGTGTGACAATTACTGACTCCAATTGATTATTAATGCTATTGGTTATCATTGATTATTAATGTTATTGACTGGTTATTGATTATTGATCTGCATGTACTGGATTTATGGTGGGAACATCTTAAATGCGAGTCAAAAGGTTAATCGAACTATTTGCGTTCCCTAGTAAGTTTAATTATTAAGGTCTGATGCACCAACACTATTCAGGAGAAAACTTGCCAAACATATCTTACCTTCATAAGATGACCCATTATTTGAAAAATAAGTTTAAAATGCACATTGTTTCTGTATTCGGATCCCCAAGATGTGACATCCATCGGGGGGGGGGCACCTGGATTTTGGAGAATACAAAACTAATACATGAGTCAGATGTGCATGCTACCGCAGCATACTCTTCCTACTAACCCTGCATCCATGCGCACCCCAGTTCAATGTCAGCAAGTGCGAGGGTAAAGCAGGGTATTCTAAAGAGAAACTCGTCCTTACAGGTAATGATGTGGCTCATCACCTCATCATAGTAAAAAAAAAATCAGTTGCTTTTTGTCTTTAGGCCGCTGTGAAGAAGTGAGTGGAGGTTATTTGTATGTTTTTTTTTTTTAAGTTTAATATACGATAGTTTTTTGCTGCACTAGAGAGAAGGAAGCCCTGCTACATCAGGCGTGAAGTACACGGGGCCTATTCACCAAAGCATTTTGCAGCATGTAAATCAGTTTTCCTGAAGCACTACTTTACACCATCACAAATGCTATTCTCCAACCAACCACCAGCTGTATATTTCCCTCTACGCCTGCCATCTCACATGTGTGCAGTTTTCTCCCATGAGTGTGAAGGACGCTGCACTTGGATAAATACGTTTTTGGTATAAATATGGGAGGACTCAGGGGCTCTGAAAGAAAATGCGGACATAATGGATGTAGTAAAGGCAAAATGAAAATGAAACGGGAGGATAAGGGGGCACATACAAATACACAAAGATACACATGAAAATGTAAGCCACTTACTATTCACCAAAGTTACAACCACATATACCACAGTGGTATTACTGACCAAGTAGGCTCAAACCCACTCAAGCCAAACCTTGGAATAATTCATGCACCAAACAGGGACAATCACTGGTGCCGCAAAGCATTCTTATTCAAATCAACGGAGGAAGAAAAGGACATCACATAATTAAAAATAAGAAAAAAAAGGAAACATACTTTTCTTCACTGAAAAATATTCTATATTTTTTAGACTGTTTTTAATTTCTTAAAACAAGAAAACACAGCCACTAAATGTAAGAATTAGTATCAAACCTGGTTTTACAATCTTGTTTACTCCCTACATGGGTGATCAGTAACTTCGTGCTCCACAATAGTGGTCATTAAGTACTGCCAAGGCAAAGGATCTGTTCTGATGACCCAGTTCAATATATGGATTGTACCTCAATACCAGGGGGCACATCAAAAAGTACAGTGTAATAAAAAAAAAGGCTACCAAGTAAAAAGAAAGCATCTTTCTGTGGTCACCAAAAAAGTTTAGCATAAGTAATGAAATCGGTTTAATCATTCCTAAAGCTAGGGGAGTGCCATTCACTGAGTGGACAATTTCCAAAAGAGATTTTGGGAACAATGTTTTTGATGGTTCAATCTTGGTCTCTTAACATAACACAGGATCCACAGTTTAAAACAATGGAATTATTAACAGCCACCATTCCTGAGGCTTGCAATAAATGTGGAGGAGGAATAATTTAACATTTGGTTTATTTTGAGACTTGCACATACAACGAAGTATATGTTCACATTTAAGGGATGGATATTGGCATTTCCCATTGAAGACATTGGGGGCAACCATGGACCAAATGCCCAGAATCACCGCAATCTGAAAACAGTCCAGTTTTTCACTGTCAACCTTCTCACTGTGATTTAAAGATCCTCTGGCAGGCCAATGGACAGGTGTTGCAACGGAGACCAGACAACCCCTTTCACTCTCATACTATGTAAAGGATGTATTTGTAAGAGCTAAAATCGTAGCACTTACGACTTTTCCTTTATTTCATCATGTTTTTCCTAATGGCTATGTTCAATTAGCAAAACAGAATTGATCAGATATGATTATTCTTGCAACCAACGTCATTTGGGTTCTTTCTACCCAAGTAGGCTCAGCCTCCGACAGACGAAATGACATAGGTTAAGACATCCATAGTTCCTTGGTAAATATTCCATTGCTTCTCCCTCAGAAATATTCAGTATCAGGAAGCTCAAACATTGTTTAAAATTCTACTTGAAATGCCGTATGGTTATCAAGACATTGGAATGAGAATGCCACTGTTGGAAATTGCTCTTTTTGCAGGGTCATCCCTAAACTTTTTGCCTCCTTCCTCCTAGTTTTTCTGACCTGTTTTTGTTGGCTTTAGGACTCTGGTCACTTTACCACTGCTAACCATTGCTAAAGCGCATATGCTCTCTGTGTAAATTGTATTGTTGATTGGTGTATCCATGATTGGCATATTTGATTTACTAGTAAGTCCCTAGTAAAGTGAACTAGAGGTGTCCAGGGCCTGTAAATCAAATGCTACTAGTGAGCCTGCAGCACTGGTTGTGCCACCCACATGAGTAGCCCTGTAAACATGGCTCAGACCTGCCACTGCATTGTCTGTGTGTGCAGTTTTAAACTGCCAATTCGACTTGGCAAGTGTACCCACTTGCCAGGTCTAACCCTTCCATTTTCATACACGTAAGACACCCCTAAGGTAGCCCCATAGGCAGGGTGCGGTGTATGTTAGAGGTGGGACATGTACTGATGTGTGTTACATGTCCTAACAGTGAAATACTGCTAAATTCAGTATTCGCTGTTGCAAGGCCTATCCCTCTCAAAGGTTAACATGAGGGCTGTCTTTAAATATTATTAAAGTGCAGATTCCCTTTGAGAGCAGATAGAAATATGGAATTTGGGCTCTCTGAACTCAAAATTTAAAAATACATCTTTTAGTGAAGTTGGTTTCTAGATTGTTAGTTTGAAAATGCCACTTTTAGAAAGTAGCCATTTTCTTGCTTTTACCATTCTGTGACTCCTCCTGTTTGTGGATTCCCTGTCTGGATCAATTTGAGAGTTGGCCTGATTGTGAATCCTCTCTGGACAGTGAGACAAAGGGAGCTGGGGTGTAGCCTGCATATCCTGATGAGCCATTGGTGCTAGAGTGGAGGGAGGAGTGGTCACTGACAACTGAATGGGCTGTGCCTGCCCTCTCACAATGCAGTCTCCAACCCCGTGGTGTGTGTCGGGCCTGACCTGGGCAAGGCAGGATCCTGTAAACAAGGGAGACTTCCCCTTGAAGTTTATCAACTTCAAAGGCAGAAAGGAGTATAAGTAGTGGTCCCAAAACCCCAGACTTTTAGATTTCTTCAAGATCACTTATGGAACCAAAAGGAACCTCTACCAAGGAGAAGAACTGAAAAGCTGAGGAGAAGTGCTGCCCCTGCTGCGACTGTGCTTTGTTGGGCTGTCCTGCAGTTGCCACTTCTGCCTGTGAAAGGGGACAAAGACTGGACTTTGTGGTATATTCCTGCTTGTGAAGAATCTCCAAGGGTTTGAGTTGAGTTTGCCTACTATTTTGAACTCTTAGGGCCACCAAAGACATCCTCTGCTAACATCTGGACTCTCTGCTAAGACTACTGCTCTTCTAAGTGTTGTCCTATCCAGTCCCTATGCCCTTGAAAGGTGAAGATGGCAGACAAGAGCTGAAAATCCACACACAGAACGCTGTGTGGGGAAATTTTCAATGCATCACCTGCATCATCTGCAACGCGGCTGATAAACAACATGCTGCCGGCCTTGTGGCTAAAATCAACACTTCACCTGCATCATGGCTGGGAGATTGACACATTGTGGCTGGATAAATGATGCACAACACCCGCTTAAGGCTGCTGATAACGACGCAAACCCCATGCAGTGCGGTTTTCTAACACTGTGCGACCGGATTTTCCATGCATCATCCTTGGGCATCAGTCAACCCGAGTCTGCGCAGATTCCATCTGGAAATCGATGCATCACTCTCTTGTGAGGGAGAAAAATGATGCATCACTGAGCTGACCAGAGAAGAAACAAAGCATGGCCTCCCTTGTGAGGAAGGAATCAACGCATCTCTGCCTTTTCCGACACACGCTCACCTGTGAGGCTTTATTTTTTATGCTAACCAGGTACTTTGTGCAAAATCATCGTTTCCATTGTTATCTATGGAGTAAGACTCTTATTCTTTTGAAAATTCATATTTTAACTCATGTATGTTGGATTTTTGTCTTCTTTGATTTAAGTAAATATAACCTATTTGTCTAAACTGGTGTGGTGTCTATTTTGTAGTGTTTTCACTGTATTACTGTGTGCGTGGTAGAAATACTTTACACATTGCTTCTGAGCTCATCCTGACTGCTTGTGCCAAGCTACCAAGAGGTTAAGCAGCAGTTATCTAAATGTGTTTCTCCATTACCCTGGCTAGAGTGAGGGTCCTTGCTTGGACCTGTAACCTGACTGCCAACCAAAGACCTCATTTCTAACATTGGTGATCAGCGGTGGGGATTGGACTTGTATTTGTACTTGACATACAGTGATTAAGTGTCCACTACTGTTTTCAGTGGAGACCATTACGTAACCACATACTACTTGTTTTTGCTTTTGCTCTTTTTGAACTTTGGGCCATATTTATACTCCGTTTGCGCCGAAATTGCGTCGTTTTTTTTGACGCAATTTCGACGCAAAACTAACGCCAACTAACGCCATATTTATACTATGGCGTTAGAGGCGAATAGCGCCAAAGTTCCCGGAATGTGCGTCATTTTTTAGCGTGAACCCCTTCCTTGCGTTAATGATATGCAAGGGAGGCGTTCCCGTCTAAAAAATGACTCCCAGGCCTTTACGTGGTATTTATACTCCCGGGCAAAAGCGACGCCCGGGAGTGGGCGTGGCTAAAAACGGCGCATTTGCGCCGCTTTTTAACGCCTGGGTCAGGCATGGCGTTAAGGGACAAGTGGGCTCAAAATGAGCCCAAAGTGCCCTCCCCTGCCCCCAGGGACCCCCCCTGCCACCCTTGCCCACCCCAGGAGGACACCCAAGGCTGGAGGGACCCACCCCAGGGACATTCAGGTAAGTTCAGGTAAGTTTTATTTTTTTATTTTTTAATAATATTTTGTGGCATAGGGGGGCCTGATTTGTGCCCCCCTACATGCCACTATGCCCAATGACCATGCCCAGGGGACAGAAGTCCCCTGGGCATGGCCATTGGGCAAGGGGGCATGACTCCTATCTTTACAATGATAGGAGTCATGTTGATGGGGGATGGGCGTCGTTACAAAATGGCGCAAGTCGGGTTAAGACGATTTTTTCGACGTAACCTGACTTGCCCCATTTTAAGACGCCCATGCGCCATTTTCCCCCTACGCCGGCGCTGTCTGGTCTACGTGGTTTTTTCCCACGCAAACCAGGCAGCGCCGGTCTGATTGCGCCGTCTAACGCCATTCCATAAATACGGCGCCCGCATGGCGCTTCAGAATGGCGTTAGACGGCGCAAAACTTTTTGACGCTAAACTGCGTTAGCGCAGTTTAGCGTCAAAAAGTATAAATATGGGCCTTTGTTTCCTACTTCCATATTTTTGGTGATCTTTTTATTGATTCTTGAACTTCTCATTGGAAACTCTTTTTCTGCCTTAGAGCTTTGCACTTTTGATTTGACCTCATGTCTCAATCTAGAGATGCACCAGCTGGACCTGTTTTTGAGTTAGGGAAACTGGAACGTTACACAGTTGCTAAATTGACACAGTTCTGTAAGGATCTTCCCTGTCCCATTAGGAGCTCCACCAGGAAGGAGGAGCTGCAAAAGGGACTGAGGGCCTAGGTGACAGCCAAGGGGGATGGAGGATGGAGGGCACACAGAGGAGGAGGATGAGGGTGAGGAGGTGCAGATTATACAAAATGGGGTAGTGAATTGACCTGTTACGCCTGGGGGGAGGGTCTCCAGGGCAGGTAGCAGTGTGTCATCCAGAGGTCTGACTCCTGAAGAGTTGCAGGACAGACACGCAGAGAGGGCTCACCAGTTGGAGTTAGAGAAGTTGAGGAGGGAAATGGAAGAGAATAGGATGGCCTTAGAGGAGAAAAGGATACTCTTTGCTTATGAGCTAAGATTGAGGAAGCTGGAAGTCATGAGGGCTGAGTCCAGCTTAAATGGCACCAGCAAAAACCTTATGTTCAGTGCTGATGAAGAAGTGCACAGTCCTAGAGACTTGGGGGGTCATTACAACATTGGCGGTATAAGGTGCTTACCGCCGTGCAGAAGACCGCAAAAAACACCGCCGCGGCCGCGGTAGACCGCCACAGCAATTATGACACACATCTTGGAATCTGCCGAAATTCAGACACCCACACAATACCGCCACACCAAAGGTCAGCGATAAACATGCGGAAACAAATCCTCCACCTCCACGCCAACAGAAACACGCCCATGCTATTACGACCCACGAATCCACGAGGCGTTCTTTCAACCGCGGTATTCCATTGGCGGTACACACCGCTGCGCTCAAAATACACACACAGCTCCAAAACACCGCCACATTGGACAATTCAAAATACACACACCTGATACACATACAAACAACACTCCCACACACCCAACACAATATAAAACACACACCCACATCACCCACAAACCCCTACGAACAAAAATTCTGAAAGAAGGCCAGAGAGACAGCACTGATTAGACAATGTGTCACTGGAAATATTGCTTTATGACTGACTCCCCGTTGTCGTTTTCGTCTTCCTCAGCTTCATCCTCATCACTGTCCACAGGCTCCACAGCTGCTACAACACCGTCATCTGGATCATCCTCCTGCAGAAAAAGCACCTGGCGTCGCAAAGACAGGTTATGGAGCATGGAGCAGGCGATGATGATGTCGCACACCTTCTTCAGTGAGTAGAATAGGGATCCACCTGTCATATGGAGGCACCTGAACCTGGCCTTAAGAAGACCGAAGGTGCGTTCGATAACCCTCCTAGTCCGCCCATGGGCCTCATTGTACCGTTCCTCTGCCCTGGTCCTGTGATTCCTCACTGGGGTCAATAGCCAGGAAAGGTTGGGGTAACCAGAGTCCCCCAATAGCCATACACGGTGCCTCTGGAGTCCACCCATCATATCAGGGATGCTGCTATTGCGCAGGATGTATGCGTCATGCACTGAGCCAGGGAACATAGCATTTACCTGGGAGATGTACTGGTCTGCCAAACACACCATCTGGACATTCATCACTTGATAACTCTTCTGGTTCCTGTACACCTGTTCACTCCTGCGGGTGGAGCAGAGCTACATGGGTCCCATCAATAGCACTTATGACGTTGGGGATATGTCCAAGGGCATAGAAGTCACCTTTAACTGTAGGCAAATCCTCCACCTCAGGGAAAATGATGTATCTCCTTACGTGTTTCAGCAGGGCAGACAACACTCTGAACAAGACGTTGGAAAACATAGGCTGGGACATCCTGATGCCATGGCCACTGTTGTTTGAAATGACCCACTTGCAAGGAAATGGAGCACTGACAGCACCTGCACGTCAGGGGGGATTCCAGTCGGATGGCGGATTGGTGACATCAGCTCTGGCTCCAACTGGGTACACAGTTCCTGGATTGTGGCACGGTCAAACCGGTAGGTCACCATTAAATGTCACTCCTCCATTGTCAACAGGTCCACCAGCGGTCGGTACACTGGCGGATTCCGCCATCTTCTCATATGTCCCAGCTGACGGTGCCTACGAAAGACAACAGCGAGGAAAAAGTCACTATTCTTCCAGGTATGTACACATAGTCACACACAAGACTACCCCAGACAAAAAACCCTTCCTGTATGTGTGTTGAGTGTAGGCCTCAGTATGTGTGACGCAGTTGCAAATGAATCCATGTGGGCCCCTGAAATGGCGGCTGCCTGACCTCTAAACTGGGACAATGGGATTGTGGGGTAACAGCGCTGGCGTTGCTAACCGTGGCGGTAGGCGGTCGTAGAGCGCGGCGCAATGCTGCATTGGTTAACAATGGACCCTATGGGTCCTAGGAGCCAATGAACTGGTGCGCCGGCGGTGATGATGCGGCCCGCCGCGGACGTCACCGCCATTTTCTATCTCTTCATTCACTAGATACCTGACCTTCGACAGGAGAGGACCTACACTGCTAGTGCTGCTGTGACCTCGGTCTGGAAGCGACGATGGCTGCTGCGTCTGGGGAAAGGGCCCCTGCCTTCACATCGGAGGAGTTGGAGAAACTTGTGGATGGGGTCCTCCCCCAGTACACGCTACTCTACGGTCCTCCAGACCAACAGGTTAGTAAACAGGGAGCACGTTGTAGGGGTTAGGCCTGGGTGGAAGAGGGAAGGGGGCAGAAGTCATACTACAGTAAAGCATGGGAATAAATGGGCCACATGGTCAGAGTATGGAGGGGGACACACACATTGATGGTGCAATTGTTAATGACTGTTCCTCTTCCCTTGTGCATGTCATGTAGGTCAGCGCCCACCAGAAGAGGGACATTTGGCATGCCATCGCCAAGGACGTCCGGACCCTGGGGGCCCACCAGAGGCGGGGTACCCACTGCCGGAATAGATGGGAGGACATTCGCCGCTGCAGCAAGAAGACGGCGGAGGCTCAGCTGGGGATGGCCTCCCAACGTGGGAGGGGTGCCCGTCGTAACATGACCCCCCTGATGTTCCGGATCCTGGCGGTGGCCTATTCGGAGTTGGATGGCCGCTTAAGGACATCACAGCAGACACAAGGGGGTGAGTACAAACTCATTCTGCGGACTTTGCGTGCAGTGGAGGGGTCTGGGTGGGGGAGGTGGGCTGTGGGTGTCAGTAGGCCAGGGCGAGTTAGTTAGGCCAGGCCCCTCCGTTATGTAGGCCATGTGGCACTCTACCCCACCTCAGCAAACTAGCAAGTTGAGGTATAGTTGCCCCTGTGGCATCCATGTGCGCTGCTTTCCAGCATTGCCATGTAGCCCATATCCATGAAATTGCATGTGCAGAGGGCAGGAGCGCGGCGTTGTGCATGGGGCAGCTGCGTCTGTCTTGTCCGCCAACGGTAGCGGTATGCCATGTACTAAAACTCTCTTTCTTCTGTCTCCCCCCCCTTTTCCTGCTCTCCCTGTCCGTTTGTACATCAGCATCAACAGGCGGAGGTACATTGGCACCGGAGCACGAGGGAGCTGCATCCCATATGGCCATGGAGGGCCACACCACAGACTCTGAATGCACCAGTGGGACGGAGGGCGAGGGGAGCTTCATGTGAGCCACCGGATCACCAACCAGCGACACAGACTCGTCTGCCGATGTGAGGTCCCCTGTGGTGGCGGCACCATCTGTGCGCACCACTTCTACAGGTACAGCCGCCACCCCCCCTGCCAGCACCGCCCTCCCAGCAGCCCCTCAGCGTTCGCCCCGTGCCCGCTCACCCAGGAGGGTGGGCATCACCTTCGCCTCTGGCACCTCAGGCCCTGCCCCAGTCACCCCTGCTGCCCTCAGTGAGGAGGCCATTGACCTCCTCAGGTCACTCACTGTTGGGCAGTCTACCATTGTGAATGCCATCCAGGATGTAGAAAGGGAGTTGCAACACGGTAATGCATTCCTGGAGGGAATTCATTCTGGTCAGGCTGCCCTTCAGCGAACCCTGCAATCTCTGGCCTCAGCACTGATGGCAGCAATTGTCCCTGTGTCCAGCCTCCCCCCTCCAACTTCCTCCACCCAGACCCAATGCCCTGTATCTCAGCCCATCCCAAGCACACCTACAGACCAGCATGCAGACAAGTCAACACACCCAAGTAGCTCAGGCAAACATAGGCACCACACACACCACAAGCACTCACACAAGCATCACACCCTTACAGACACAGCAACATCCACTGTCTCCACTGTGTCCCCCTCCTCCTCTTCTCCCTCCTCCCTCCCAGTCTCGTCTACACACACACCTGCATGCACCACATCTACAGGCACTAGGACTCGCACCAGGACACCCAGCACCACACGCCGCTCACATGTACTCACCACCCCCACTGCCATTTACACGTCCCCTGTGTCCTCTCCCAGTGTGTCTGTGACGCCCCCTCCCAAAGTACCCAAACGCCGGCAATCACCGGCAAAGACCGCCATGTCATGGCACCGCTGAAGAGGTCAAAGACCGCCATGTCAAAGCACCGCAGAACAGTCCTGAAACGCCATGTCATGGCACCGCTGAAGAGGGCAAAGACCGCCATGTCAAAGCACCGCTGAAGAGGGCAAAGACCGCCATGTCAAAGCACCGCTGAAGAGGGCAAAGACCGCCATGTCATGGCACCGCTGAAGAGGTCAAAGACCGCCATGTCAAAGCACCGCAGAACAGTCCTGAAACGCCATGTCATGGCACCGCTGAAGAGGCCAAAGACCGCCATGTCAAAGCACCGCTGAAGAGGGCAATGCACCGGGTAGGAATGAATGGCCTACCACATCAGGCATCCTTATCCCATGTGCAGCTGGGACAGTGACAGGACACTACCATTCACGTGGAGACTCATCCAGTCTGGGCACCAGTCACCCCCCAGTATCAGTATGGACCTGTATCAACTTGAGAGACTGTGGCTTTGCACTCCCCAGGATGTAACAGTGGGCAAACCACCCACTGTAGAGACTTGAGAGACTGTGGCTTTGCACTCCCCAGGATGTGACAGTGGGCAGTCCACCTACTGTATGGACTAGAGAGACTGTGGCTTTGCACTCCCCAGGATGTGACAGTGGGCAATCCACCCACTGTATGGACTAGTGAGACTGTGGCTTTGCACTCCCCAGGATGGTACAGTGGGCAAACCACCCACTGTAGAGACTTGAGAGACTGTGGCTTTGCACTCCCCAGGATGTAACAGTGGGCAAACCACCCACTGTAGAGACTTGAGAGACTGTGGCTTTGCACTCCCCAGGATGTGACAGTGGGCAATCCACCCACTGTATGGACTAGAGAGACTGTGGCTTTGCACTCCCCAGGATGTGACAGTGGGCAATCCACCCACTGTATGGACTAGAGAGACTGTGGCTTTGCACTCCCCAGGATACATCAATGGGCATAGAGCCCCGTCGTGGATCTGGCTTTGCGTTTATGTGGCTGAGGTGCCCCCCCTTCCTTTCCCCCTGAGGTGCCTGTAGTGTTTCTATCTGATGCCCCGGCAGTGTTCTTTCCGATTTTGGTCAGGTATCTATTGTGGGCCTCGCCCATGCATTTTTGGACAGTTTGTGCACGGACATTGTTGTGTACATATCTGCACTACTTCTCGGATTGTATATATGTAAATAGGAGTGATTTTAGTATACATATATTTGTTTATTTTTGTATGACATGTATATTGGCACATTACAAAGTTTGACAGAATTTCGCATTGTCTTTGCCTTCTTTCGGGGGAATTGTGGGTTGTTACTGTGATGTTTGTGACTGCATTGGTGTGTATGTTGTAATATGCGAGGGTGGGGGTGTTTGGTGGCTGTCCCCCTAACTTTTGCCTCCCCCGTGTCGTAGGTGCTGTACTCACCGGTATCTTCTGCGCCTACGTCGCTGTTGGTCGTGAAGGAGCAGAAAGACAAGGGCAGGTAGTATATGGAGTTCGGAGTCCATGGAGTCGTCGTTCCTCGTGGGATGTGTAGAAGGTGAGCGTTTTCCCATAGCAAATGCTGTTTCTGCCGTGTTTTTATCCACGGTGAATCCGCCCCGGAAAAGGTGGCGGATTGGCCTGTTGTGATACTGTGGGCGGTACATTGTCTCCCGCCTGTCTGTTGGCGGTGACCGCCACGCTGCTTGTCTGTACCACCGTGGCGGGAGAAGTGTTAAAGTGGCTGTCTTTGTTGGCGGTTTCCGCCAGGGTCATAATTCCCTTTTTTTGTCCGTCTGGCTGTTTGCGGTATTACCGCATCTTTAACATCGTCCGCCAGGGTTGTAATGACCCCCTTGGTGTCCTACTTAAAGGAGGGGGTTAACATACACCAGGAGGTTCACAGGTATAAGGTGGCTCCAGTGGTGTGCAGGGTCCCTGAGGTGGATTGAGGAACTGGCATGTGGAGTCATATTCCTAGTGGTAGGAGGGACACTCTGTTGGCTCTTAGTGAGAGTGACAGGGAGAGGGGTTCCCCCCAGGTAGATGTGCTGGTTATGGAGTGTGGAGACACCCCAGAAGAGTGTGGGTTGAGTGTCAGGGACAGTCAGGCACTGTCTCATCAGTCTCAGGAGGGTGATGTGGGGTACTTTTTGCAAGCTGAATCATTGTGTGGTTGGGTAAAGGGTAGTTTGGTTAACTCATGTGAGGGGCTGTGTGATGTGATTGCTGGAGAGCATATGTCCAGTCCTTGTTTTCGAGAGCTACGCCAACACCAGGTGGAGTGTGAGTTCTCCGACTCCAGGGAACTTGCACTGGAGGCAGACCTCTGGGTGAGTACCAGAGGGTCTGAAGAGACATTTGGGGGTGCTCCTGAAGAGAGTGGTCTAGGTATTTTCCAACCAGGTGAGGTGGGAAAGGATTGCAGTGTCCCAGGTAGGTCCCAGTGTAGTGTGATGGGTGAGGGATCCCATGTCCAGTCTCAGAGGAGAGGGAATACGAGTGGGCTGAGCCCAAGAGTGCCCAAGATCCTGTCCCAGGTCCTGGAGGGTTCTTTGAGTGAATGCCAGGAGGGGAGCCTAGCCTGTACCGTAGGGCCTTCTGCTGAGGGACACCCCATAGTGTCAGGAGAACATGGGGAGAGCGGCTGTAGCCAGCGCCCCACTAGTTCTGGTGTCTGGCAGTACCACTCCTAGTGAGGGGGGTGCAGAAGTCCAGACAGGGGGTTGAGAGGGGGTTGCGGGCCCCAGTGAAGAACCTGGAGGGTCAGGGGTTAGCTCTGAGGTCAGAGCCCCCCAGGAATGACCTTGGTGATTTCTGGGTTGGGGGAACCAGGCTCTGCAGGTGGACAGAGGTCAGGGGACCAGCACCAGCGAGACTCTTGTGTAGCCCTTAAGGAAGATGTTTCCCTTGTGGGGGTTACATGTGCTCCCCACAAAGTCCTGGCTTGTCAGGTGGTGGTCCAGCCTGAAGGTGGTGACTTTGGGTTGGACGGTCAGGTTCAAGGGGTAAGCTCTGACCTGATGGGGGGTAGGTGTGCTCCCCAGGAAGTCCTGGAATGGCAGACAGTGGTCCAGCCTGAGGGTACAGACCCTAGGCTGGAGGGTCAGGGTCAGGGGGTAAACCCTGACCTGATGAGCGGGCGGTTTGCACAATTACCATCCCCTGTGTAACTTCTAGGGGTACCCTCCATGGTGGGGGTGCAGAACCCTGGGAGTAGGGGCAGGGGAGAGAGAGACTCACCCCTGACCTCAGTTCAATCCAAGGGTACAGACCCTGGATTGAAAGGCCAGGTTCAGGGTGTACCCCAGGACCTGGAGGGAGGGACTACTGCTGATAGTGTCCCTACCATGTTGGATTCTGGAGGAGGCACTCCTGGGGGGGGGGGGTGCAGGACCCCAGAAGAAAGGGTATGGGGTGGGAAGCCTCAACCCTAATCCTGGTCCAACCTGAGGGTAAAGACCCCAGGTTGGAAGACCTGTTGCAGGTTGACATCCCTGCACTGGTGGGAGAATTGTGCAGGACTGCTTCCTTAAGCACCCTGACAATTCTGGATTCTGGGGGGATCACTCCTAGTGTGGGGGTGCAGGACTCCAGAAAATGGGGTAAGGGGAGGGAAGCCTCATCCCTGACCCTGGCTCAGCCTGAGAGTATAGACCCCAGGGTGGAAGACCAGTTGCAGGTTAACATACCTGCACTGGTGAGAGAATTGTGCAGGACTTCTTCCACAAGCAGCCTAACAATTCTGGACTATGGGGGTACTACTCCTAGGGGGAAGTTACAGAGTCCCATAGGGGAGGACCAGTGTCAGGCTGTCATCCATGACCTGGTGGAAGGGAGAGTGGTCAAAGGGTGCCAGGCACCTGGGGCTGCTGCCCCCCACTATCCACAGTCACAGTGGTTGGAGAGCCTTGAAAGGCCTGGTTCCTGGCTCTCATCCCTGGAGAGAGCCAGTGGAGTTGTCAGTGACCACTGGGGATTGCTGTTCTGGTGGACAGAGCTACCCCTGTGGGGGAGACAGGAGTCACACCCCAGGGGTAGAGTGGGCCACACCACTGTGTTGGCCATGGTGGTACGGTCTTCCCCCTGGGTTATATCTGTGAGCAAAGTAATGTTAGGTGCTGTACAAATGGTATCTGTAGATGAGGAGAAGGGTTCCCCATTGGTTAACATATTGGGCCCTGAAAGAATGGATAGAGGGATGCAACTGGAGTCATGAAGGCGTAGAACTGGAACATGCCCCTGCTGTTGTGGGCCTGGGTCCCTGTTCTATCGCCCCAATCAGGGAAGTCCATCAAGGTATTGATTAGTCTCCCCTAGTTTTAGGCTAGTAGCGGGTTGTGTTGGAAATGGCCCTTTTTGCAGGATCATCCCTAAACATTTTGCCTCCTTCCTCTTAGTTTTTCTGACCTGTTTTTGTTGGCTCTGGGACTCTGGGCACTTTACCACTGGTAACCCAGGGCATGTATATCAAAGGCTACTACTGGGCCTACAGCACTGGTTTTGACACCCACACGAGTAGCCCTGTAAACATGGCTCAGACCTGCCACTGCAGTGTCTGTGTGTGTGCAGTCTTAAACTGCCAATCGACTTGGCAAGTGTACCCACTTGCCAGGCCTAAACCTTTCCTTTTCATACATGTAAGGCACCCCTAAGGTAGGCACTAGGTAGCCCCATGGGCAAGGTGCAGTGTATGTTAAAGGTTGGACGTGTTCTAATGTGTGTTACATGTCCTAACAGTGAAATACTGCCAAATTCAGTCTTCACTATTGCAAGGCATATCTCTCTCATAGGTTAACATGGGGGCTGCCTTTAATATATCATTAAAGTTCAGTTTCCATTTGAAAGCAGATTGAAATATGGATTTTGAGGTCTTTGAACTCACAATTTAAAAATAAATCTTTTAGTAAAGTTGTTTTTTAGATTGTTAGTTTTCTTGCTTTTACCATTCTGTGACTCTGCCTGTTTGTGGATTCCCTGTCTGTGTCAGTTTGACAGTTGCGCTGTTTGTGAATCCCTTCTAGACAGTGAGACAAAGGGAGCTGGGTTGTAGCCTGCATATCCTGATGAGCCATCTGTGCAAGAGTGGAGGGAGGAGTTGTCACTTACACCTGAATGGGCTTTGCCTGCCCTCTCACATTGCAGTCTCCAACCCTGGTGTGTGTCTGGGGCCTGGTCTGGGCAAGGCAGGATCCTGTAAACAAGAGA
Organism: Pleurodeles waltl; assembly: GCF_031143425.1. NCBI lineage: Eukaryota > Metazoa > Chordata > Amphibia > Caudata > Salamandridae > Pleurodeles > Pleurodeles waltl. Next base: position 323,193,248 of record NC_090437.1, read on the forward strand.
GAATTCCCTTTGAAGTTTACCAACTTCAAAGGCAGAAAAGGGTATAAATAATGGACCCAAAAACCCAGACTTTTAGAATTTTCAAGATCACTTCTGGAATGAAGAGGAACCACTGCCAAGGAGAAGAGCTGAGGAGAAGTGCTGCCCTTGCCTGTGAGTATGCTTTGTTGGGCTATCCTGCAGTTGCCACTTCTGCCTGTGAAAAGGGACAAAGACTGGACTTTGTAGTATATTCCTGCTTGTGAAGAATCTCCAAGGGCTTGAGTTGAGCTTGCCTCCTGTTTTGACGTCTCAAAGACTTCCTCTGCTAACATCTGGACTCTCTGCTGAGATCCCTGCCCTGCCAAGTGGTGTCCTATCCAGTGCCTGTGCCCTTGAAAGGTGAATTTGGCTGACAAGAGCTGAAAACCCACTCACAGAATTCCATGGGGGGAAATTTTTGACGCACCATCTGCAACTCGTCTGATAAACAATGTGCCACCAGCCTTGCGGCTAAAATCGACGCTCCACCTGCATTGCGGCTGGGAGATCGACACATCAGGGCTGGAGAAACGACATGCAACACCCACTTGCAGCTGCTGATAATAACACAAACCCCATGCAACGCAGTTTTCGAACACCATTTCGACCTGTTTTTCCACACAAAGTCAAAGTCAACCCAACTCTGCATGGGTTTGAGGTGCCCCGTCCGGAAATCGCTATCTTGCGAGGGAGAAACACGGCGCCTCGCTGTCCCAACTGGAGAAGAAACAACGCACGACCTCCCTTGCGAGGGAGGAATTGACACATCTCTGCCTTTTCCAATGCACACTCGCCTGTGCGGCTTTATTTTTTACATTAACCAGGTACTTTGTGCAAAATCATCGGTTCCATTGTTTTCTATGGAGTAAGACTCATTCTTTTTAAAATTCATATTTTAACTTGTGTATGTTGGAATTTTGTCACTTTGGTCTTGTTTGATTTAGATAAATATTGCCTATTTTTCTAAACTGGTGTGGTGTCTATTTTGTAGTGTTTTCACTGTATTGCTGTGTGTTTGGTACAAATACTTTACACATTGCTTCTGAGATAAGCCTGACTGCTTGTGCCAAGCTGCCAAGGGGGTAAGCAGGGGTTATCTAAGTGTGTTTCTCCATTACCCTGACTAGAGTGGTGGTCCTTGCTTGGACAGGAGGTAACGTGACTGCCAACAAAGACCCCATTTCTAAAAGACACTAAGGGCCTCATTACGACCCGCCAGGGTGGAGGCCGGAGGTAGCACCGCCAACAGGCTGGCGGTGCTACATCAGGTATTCCGACGTCGCCCAGCCGGGTCCTGCGGTTTCCCGCCGGATTTCCCCCGGCTGGGGGAATCCTCCATGGCGGCGGGATTCCGACCCCCTTCCCGCCAGCCTGTTCCTGGCGGTTTACACCGCCAGGAAGACGCTGGTGGGAACGGGTGTCATGGGGCCACTGGCATGGGCAGTGCAGGGGCCCCCTAACAGGGCCCCATTAAGATTTTCAGTGTCTGCTTGGCAGACACTGAAAATCGCGATGGGTGCAACTGCACCCGTCGCACCCCAGCAAATCCGCCGGCTCCATTCGGAGCCGGCTTCATCTTTGCTGGGGCTTTCCCGCTGGGCCGGCGGGCGATCTTTTGAAGAAATGACCCCCTAAATGTGTTGCCCTGGCCAAGGCTGCCCCCAAACAGTGATACAAGCAGAAACTCTACCTACGCATGATCAGTAGAAAACGGTGGGGGGTGGAAGGTAAAATGCACGGTAAAAATGTCTAAGCACTCTTTAACCCCTTAGCTGCTGGGCCATTCCCCCCCCAGTGCTGAGCCCTTTTTTGGCTATTTGGAGTAGTTCGCGCTTAGGGCTTCATAACTTTTTGTCCACATAAGCTAACCACGCCAAATTTGCGTCCTTTTTTTCCAACATCCTAGGGATTCTAATGGTACCCAGAGTTGGTGGTTTCCCCTGGAGGAGACCAAGAAAATAGCCAAAATACAGTGAAAATTTTGTTTTTTCCAAAAAAATGGGAAAAAAGGGCTGCCGAAGAAGGCTTGTGGTTTTTTCCCTGAAAATGCCATCAACCAAGGGTTTCTGGTGCTGAAATCACTATCTTCCCACCTTTCAGGAACGGGCAGACTTGAATCAGAAAACCGAATTTTTCAACACAAATTTGGCATTTTACTGGGACATACCCCATTTCTACTATATTTGGTGCTTTCAGCCTCCTTCCAGTTAGTGACAGGAATGGGTGTGAAACCAATGCTGGATCCCGGAATGCTAAACATTTCTGAAAACTAGACAAAATTCTGAATTCAGCAAGGGGTCATTTGTGTAGATCCTACAAGGTTTTCCTACAGAAAATAACAGCTGAAATAAAAAAATATTGAAATTGAGCTGAAAACAACAGCCATTTTTCTTTATGTTTTACTCTGTAACTTTTTCCTGCGATGTCAGATTTCTGAAAGCAATATACCGTTTTGTCTGCTGGACTCTTCTGGTTGCGGGGATATAAAGGGCTTGTAGGTTCATCAAGAACCCTAGGTACCCAGAGCCAATAAATAAGCTGCACCCTGCAGTTGGTTTTCATTCTATACTGGGTATACAGCAATTCATTTGCTGAAATATGAAGAGTGAAAAAGAGGTATCAAGAAAACCTTTGCATTTCCAAAATGGGATCAAGATAAGGTTTTGAGGAGCAGTGGTTATTTGCACATCGCTGAATTCCGAGGTGCCCATACTAGCATGTGAATTGCAGGGCATTTCTCAAATAGACGTCTTTTTTACACACCATCTTATATTTGGAAGGAAAAAATGTAGAGAAAGATAAGGGGCAATAACACTTGTTTTGCTATTCTGTGTTCCCCCAAGTCTCCCGATAAAAATGATACCTCACTTGTGTGGGTAGGCCTAGTGCCCGCGACAGGAAATGCCCCAAAACACAACATGGACACATCCTATTTTTTTTATAGAAAACACAGCTGTTTTTTCCAAAGTGCCTACCTGTAGATTTTGGCCTCTAGCTCAGCCGGCACATAGGGAAACCTACCAAACCTGTGCATTTCTGAAAACTAGAGACCTAGGGGAATCCAAGGAGGGGTGACTTGCGGGGCTCGGACCAGGTTCTGTTACCCAGAATCCTTTGCAAACCTCAAAAAGTGGCTAAAAAAACAAGTTTTCCTTACATTTCGGTGACAGAAAGTTCTGGAATCTGAGAGGAGCCACAAATTTCCTTCCACCCGGCGTTCCCCCAAGTCTCCCGATAAAAATGATACCTCACTTGTGTGGGTAGGCCTAGCGCCCGCGACAGGAAACGCCCCAAAGCGCAACGTGGACACATCAAAATTTTTGAAAGAAAACAGAGGTGTTTTTTGAGAAGTGCCTACCTGTAGATTTTGGCCTCTAGCTCAGCCGGCACCTAGGGAAACCTACCAAACCTGTGCATTTCTGAAAACTAGAGACCTAGGGCAATCCAAGGAGGGGTGACTCGCGGGGCTCGGACCAGGTTCTGTTACCCAGAATCCTTTGCAAACCTCAAAAAGTGGCTAAAAAAACAAGTTTTCCTCAGATTTCGGTGACAGAAAGTTCTGGAATCTGAGAGGAGCCACAAATTTCCTTCCACCCGGCGTTCCCCCAAGTCTCCCGATAAAAATGATACCTCACTTGTGTGGGTAGGCCTAGCGCCTGCGACAGGAAACGCCCCAAAGCGCAACGTGGACACATCAACATTTTTGGAAGAAAACAGAGGTGTTTTTTGAGAAGTGCCTACCTGTAGATTTTGGCCTCTAGCTCAGCCGGCACCTAGGGAAACCTACCAAACCTGTGCATTTCTGAAAACTAGAGACCTAGGGCAATCCAAGGAGGGGTGACTCGCGGGGCTCGGACCAGGTTCTGTTACCCAGAATCCTTTGCAAACCTCAAAAAGTGGCTAAAAAAACAAGTTTTCCTCAGATTTCGGTGACAGAAAGTTCTGGAATCTGAGAGGAGCCACAAATTTCCTTCCACCCGGCGTTCCCCCAAGTCTCCCGATAAAAATGATACCTCACTTGTGTGGGTAGGCCTAGCGCCCGCGACAGGAAACGCCCCAAAGCGCAACGTGGACACATCAAAATTTTTGGAAGAAAACAGAGGTGTTTTTTGAGAAGTGCCTACCTGTAGATTTTGGCCTCTAGCTCAGCCGGCACCTAGGGAAACCTACCAAACCTGTGCATTTCTGAAAACTAGAGACCTAGGGCAATCCAAGGAGGGGTGACTCGCGGGGCTCGGACCAGGTTCTGTTACCCAGAATCCTTTGCAAACCTCAAAAAGTGGCTAAAAAAACAAGTTTTCCTCAGATTTCGGTGACAGAAAGTTCTGGAATCTGAGAGGAGCCACAAATTTCCTTCCACCCGGCGTTCCCCCAAGTCTCCCGATAAAAATGATACCTCACTTGTGTGGGTAGGCCTAGCGCCCGCGACAGGAAACGCCCCAAAGCGCAACGTGGACACATCAAACTTTTTGGAAGAAAACAGAGGTGTTTTTTGAGAAGTGCCTACCTGTAGATTTTGGCCTCTAGCTCAGCCGGCACCTAGGGAAACCTACCAAACCTGTGCATTTCTGAAAACTAGAGACCTAGGGCAATCCAAGGAGGGGTGACTCGCGGGGCTCGGACCACGTTCTGTTACCCAGAATCCTTTGCAAACCTCAAAAAGTGGCTAAAAAAACAAGTTTTCCTCAGATTTCGGTGACAGAAAGTTCTGGAATCTGAGAGGAGCCACAAATTTCCTTCCACCCGGCGTTCCCCCAAGTCTCCCGATAAAAATGATACCTCACTTGTGTGGGTAGGCCTAGCGCCCGCGACAGGAAACGCCCCAAAGCGCAACGTGGACACATCAAAATTTTTGGAAGAAAACAGAGGTGTTTTTTGAGAAGTGCCTACCTGTAGATTTTGGCCTCTAGCTCAGCCGGCACCTAGGGAAACCTACCAAACCTGTGCATTTCTGAAAACTAGAGACCTATGGCAATACAAGGAGGGGTGACTCGCGGGGCTCGGACCAGGTTCTGTTACCCACAATCCTTTGCAAACCTCAAAAAGTGGCTAAAAAAACAAGTTTTCCTCAGATTTCGGTGACAGAAAGTTCTGGAATCTGAGAGGAGCCACAAATTTCCTTCCACCCGGCGTTTCCCTAAGTCTCCCGATAAAAGTGATACCTCACTTGTGTGGGTAGGCCTAGCGCCCGCGACAGGAAATGCCCCAAAACAGAACGTGGACACATCACATTTTTTCATAGAAAACAGTGCCTACCTGTGGATTTTGGCCTCTAGCTCAGCCGGCACCTGGGGAAACCTAGCAAACCAGCACATTTTTGTAAACTAGAAACCCAGGGGAATCCAAGATGAGGTGACTTGTGGGGCTCGGACCAGGTTCTGTTACCCAGAATCCTTTGCAAACCTCAAAATGTGGCTAAAATACCACGTTTTCCACACATTTCGGTGACAGAAAGTTCTAGAATCTGAGGGGAGCCACAAATTTCCTTCCACCCAGCGTTCCCCCAAGTCTCCCGATAAATATGATACCTCACTTGTGTGGTTAGGCCTGCGACAGGAATAGATCACACAACGGTCAATGTTGGTCCTTACGTGAGGCAGCTGTTGACCCTGGGGTGATCCATTCCTGACACAGGCACTAGGTGTAGGCACTCAAGTGGGGTAGTGTTTTTATCAGCACAGGTGAGGAGTCACTGGGTGGTAGGAATGTTGTGGATCCCAGCATATTCCTGTAGTTTGTGTGACAGAAATGCGAGAAAAATAGAGTTTTTTCTCAACATTTCAGCTTTGCAGGGTATTCTGGGTAAGAAAACTTTGGGGAATCCACACAAGTCACACCTCTGTGGACTCCCCCGAATGTCTAGTTTCCAGAAATGTTTGGGTTTAGTGTGTTTCTCTATATGGCCGCCGAATCCAGGACCAAAAACACAGGTGCCTGCCTTACAAAACCAGTTTGTTTTGCCATAGACAATTTTGATGTCTCCACAATATGATTTGGGTGGTGGAATTTGGGGCTGAACTAAATTGGTGAGCTCCCAAGAGAGCACTCTCTCTCTGCTTGCCGCCGCATTCACCTGCTCTCTGGGTTGGCCTAACCCACTATTACCCAGTTGCACGAACAGCTTGCGAAGGGACAGCAGGACTGTCCTCATCACCTCCCTCATAATGTACTGGAAGAGGAGTTTTCGAATGGGACTCCTCTGACTGAAAAATCACTCCCAGAGTCTGCGCCATTGTCCTATCCCTCAGATGCTGTCTCAGTATCTGATGTCTCAGTCTCTGATCCTATGTCAGAGCGGTCCTCTATAACCCGAGTGCAGGCAGCAGTCATCCATCAAGATGCCATCTCTGCTATTGGCTAAACTGTTGCTCTAAAACACTAGCCTACGTAGACAGTCACAAAATCGATGGTGTGTGTGAGATACGTGCAACAGTAGAGGCCACCTTACCTGCGCTTCTTCCCTCAATCAGCACGTACTTTCAAGACACTCAAAAAACACCTTGTCACATACCATTCGTCACAGTCTTTAGCACCTCCTGCGCCCAGTCCAACAATCATTATTGGTGCTCCCACTCCCTCCTCCTCGGATTCCCTCATTACCACCCAGCAAAAGTGCCCTTCATCTCTCCATAGACTTTACTAATGTACTCAGCTATTTACATAAAATACAGATGTGCTCTTTGCAGTAGGCATATAAACCTTCTGCGCTTCTTTATGGCACTAAAACTGCCACTAGACAAGTCGGACCCTTTTCCCCCCAGGGAAACCACACACATATTGAAACTCAACTCAAGCAAAACCGAAATAATCCTCTTTGGCCCTCACCAAAAAAACCTGGGACCCCCCATGGTGGCCCACCACGCTAGGCCCTGCACCCACCCCCGCCAACTACGCACGCAACCTCAGCATCATCCTAGACTCCTCCCTCTCTATGACCCAACAAATCAACGCTCTTACCTCCTCATGCTTCAACAAACTCCGTATACTGAAAAACATTAAAATGGATCCCCACAGAGACCAGAAAAACTGTCACTCACGCACTCATCAGCAGCAGGCTTGATTACAGAAACGCCCTCTACGCCGGCACCACTCTAAAACTCAAGTGCAAACTACACGCATCCAGAACTCAGCAGCACGACTCATCCTCGACCTCCACCGACACGAACACATCTCTCCACACCTCAAATCCCTCCACTGGCTCCCCATTGACAAAAGGATCACCTTCAAGATCCTCATCCTCACACACAAATCACTCCACAACACAGGCCCTGCCTACCTCAACGAGAGTCACCTTCCACACCCCCACACGAAACGTCCGTTCAGCTGACCTCTCTCTCGCCTCTGACCCCCGCATCAAACACACCACCACCGGGGGCAGATCCTTCTCCTACATTGCACCCAAAACATGGAACGCACTCACAACTCACATTCGCAAGACCCAAAACCTACTTCTTTTCAGGAAGGGCCTCAAAACCTGGCTTTTTGAACAGTGAACCTCCTAGCCCCTTTCCCTCCCCCCCGTCCCCCCCCCAGCGCCTTGAGACCCTCACAGGTGAGTAGCGCGCTTTATAAATCTCTTTGATACAGATCTACCTATATATATATATATAAATATATATCTACATAGATATATCTATAGATATATCCATGTACCTAGATATATCTATCTACATAGATATATATATATAGATATATACATATATTTTTTTTTAGTTGTTGTATGGTTTCCTTGGGGGCCAAAATGGCCCCCAGGGAAACCCTACAACATCTAAAAAAAAAATTGCCCCCACAGGGGGTCACCCTGCCCACGGGCGACCCCCTGTCATTTCATTTTTTTTTTTTTTGAAGAAAAAAAAAAAATCCCCTGGGGGGGGGGCGCGATCGCGCCCCCCCCCCCCCTCCCCAGGGGGCACCTACCTTTTTATTTTTTTAGGAAAATTATGCCGGGGGGGGGGGGCGGCCCGTTTTCCGGGGGGGTGCTGCCCCCCAAAAGTGAAATCCCTGGTGTCTAGTGGGGTTTCCTGGCCCCCGATCGCAGCTGTGCTGCGATCGGGGGCCAGGAAACCGTTTCAGAAGGCCTCATAAGAAAGGGGAGACTCTCCCCTTTCTTACGAGGCCTTTTCAAAATGTTTCCTGACCCCCCCGATCGCAGCTGTGCTGCGATCGGGGGCCAGAAACAGTTTCAGAAGGCCTCGTAAGAAAGGGGAGAGTCTCCCCTTTCTTACGAGGCCTTTTCAAAATGTTTCCTGACCCCCCCGATCGCAGCTGTGCTGCGATCGGGGGAGCCAGGAAACCTGAAAGTGTTTCCTGGCCCCCGATCGCAGCACAGCTGCGACCGGGGGCCAGGAAACACTTTCAGGAAGGCCTCGTAAGAAAGGGGAGGGGCGGGTGGGGGGCGGGGGGAGACACGGTAGCTTCCGTGTCTCCCGGGGGGGAAAAAAAAATTAAAAAAAAATCCTCGGGTGCGACGCACCCGAGGATTTATTAATGCCCTTCCTGGTGTCGGCCACTGGTCGTGACCCGCACCAGGGAGGGTGTGTGGGCGTCGGCCAGTGGCCGACGCCCGCATTTAAGAGGTTAAATTTTAAAGGATCCTCAGAAAAAAGGTGGGGTAGAAGAGGAGCTACTGAAATATCAGTTAAGGAAATTGCAAAGGTCTGTTTTCAAGGCAGCATTCTCATACAGAGTTGTTATAATTCCTGTGTCTATTTATTGGCTGTGAACACGATGGTACTGCAACGGTCAAGGGCTGGACAAAATGATAGCTCCTTTCTGATAAATGTCAATTGCCGAACAAAGGAGAGGCCCTTTCCAGTAGCCACAGTGCTACTCTGTTAGATGCCAAGTCCTGTCTCGAATCAGCCCCAAAAGGAGGAAAAAGGTTAGGAAAATTCTCATTGACATTCTTAAAGGTCCTAACTGAAGAAATACTCATAGGAGTGAAGCAAAGCACCTCTAACCTTTAGCCCCCCAACGTAAAGAAAAGAGTGCCTGTGACAAGAACCTAACTGCTGAATACAGGAAGAGAATTGAGGGGCAACAACGGGGTGATGAACCTGATGAAATATATACTTTGAATGCATTACAATGTATCCTTTCCAATCACCGAGTTCTTGTATTAGTAACAGAATATCAGGGGCGGCTGGTGTTCAAGGGCTGAGGGGCTGCGCCCCATCCTTTTCTGGCCTCTCTAGTGAAGCATATATTTAATTACATGATGAAAGTAAAACATTTTCTGCACAACATTTTCCGAGTGAAAGTTGTGCACTTTGAAAAGCCCCACTGCGCCTGCATCAGTATGTGGCTGAAAGCTGCACAGAAGGGCTGACAGGGCTTGCCCACGCAAAGCCCTTACGTTTTCTCAGAACGCAGTGATGTCCCTGGCTTATCTCCTCCTCCACCAGAAGCCCTGATAGTAAGCAGCCTGGAGCGTTTTTTGTTCAGCCCGGGTTTCTGAAAATGTAATGTCACTCCATATTATTATCCACCCTTTCCTATTTACTCAAATGGTGGGGTGTGATCAGAAGGGTCTACATACCAGAGGTCACATTTTATTAAAATAATGTGGCATTGGGCAAAGAAAATCCCCTTTTCCTGCATTACTAGCAGTCTGTGGCAGAGAAATGGTATAAATACAATAAATAACTCCATCCAGGGCTCTCTGGCATATTTATGACTTGAGGTCTTCAGGTCACACTCCTATCTCCCAAAGACAACCCTGCACACAAGTAAGTTGGAGCTCTATCTTTTTTACAGACAATAAAAAAAAAATCTGTTCTCTCAGGTCTCCTCTCCCTTCACTGCCTCTGGAGGTGATTTTGTCTCTCAAAGGCAGTAATGGTTCCAGTAATCATGGCTAGTTATGCTCGTTTTATTTCTTCTGCAGACTAATGACGTGATATGTCATATTAAACATGTAATCTGCAGCTCAAAGAAACGTGTACCTTTTATCACTGAAACTGCTGGATACTGGATGGGTGAGGCAATGTGTGTTTGTTTGAATAAGTGTTTGCAGGGCTTGACTGAGTGGCTGAGAAAATGTGGGTGTCTGTGTATAAGAGTTGTGTGAATGGCAGTGCATGACAATGTGGATGAGTAAATGGGTAGGTGACCAAAGGCAGTGGGTGAGTAGGTGAATGGAAATATGTGGGTAGTGAGGCTCACTCACAAGGTGCAATTCCGTCTTGTATTTGTGCCCCACCACTGCTTTCAGTCACCAGCCACCACTGCAGAATATAGTCTGAACTGAATTGGCAGCCATCTAAGTATGGAGAATATAAGAGGCTCTGGTGATGCTGAACACTACGCTTGAAGAATAGAACATGGTAGATAGCAGAAGTAAGTGATTTTCCTTGTAGGTGGCAACTGTTTGTTTTCACCTGCCTGGTGCAGCGGAACAGCAACAGACGCAGACAAGGTTGGGTGAATTTTCTCGAAGCTTCAGGGGTTTACGGAAGACTGCTGTAGGCTGCACAGATGTATGCAGTACAGGTGAGCAAAGTCCCTTTGCCATACTGAGCGAGCATGGCTTCCCCAATGTAGTAACGACACAAGGGCATCTCCTTCACTATAGAGACGGTGAGCACGAAACATGAATTGAACCCAGACAATAGCAATAGGCATGAAAAAAAAACGTGCAATTGGGACCAACGCTAGCAGCGGTCACAACAGTTGGTCAATAACTTTGTTGTTATGCCCCATATTTTGAAAAATAATTATTTGAAAAGAGAGGATATACAAACAAAGCCTCAACATCCTTGACATGTCCAGGGAAATAATAATTGCTAAATACGACTTCTCACATAGCGTGATCCTAGGCATGGTGGTTGCAGACGTGGCGCTCATATTACCTACAATTCACTCCTAGACAATCCCTGCGAATGCCAAAATGCATGACTGCACTACATTTCCAGTCACTGGTTCTTTCCAAAGCGACAGTAAAAGAATGATGAGCATCTCCTGAGCAAGCTAACCACAACGCTTGTGAGGCACTGACACGCATCACCAATCAATTGCACCATTTTATTGTGATGCCACAGTCACAGACAGAAAGACAATGGGTGCCAAGGGAATTTTACACTACTGATTGCTTCTCTCTATATTAGGTACCATTGAGCGCACCCATATGGTACTTCACCCACCCTGCCAAAGAGAACACCGTTTCCCCAGCATTACCACTGACACTGAATCAACATTCAAGCTACCTGTAATGCCAGCGGCTGCTCCGCTGTTGTTTGCACTGCCTTTTCTGGGTGCACATCCAATAGCTACATTGTTGGACAAGCTGCTCTTGCAAGCCAGTTGGGTGCTGGGCATTTCAATAACACGTGGCTAAAAGGTAGGTCAACTAACACACACTGGAATTGCATCTGTATCTAGGGAATATGATAACAAAAATAACTACTCATACCCTCAGCCCATCACAGTATATATACACACGCTAACACTGATTGCATAAGTGTAACGAATGTCTGCTTTATTCTCAACATAACCACATCATAAGAAATACATCATGTCTGTAGGTGATGCCTGTAGCTCTCTCTCCAATATACTCACCCCTTTCTGATGTGCCACGACATAGCCTCACAAAAAGTGCTCCAGACCACGTACATGTATATGAGCCATCACTGATCGCCCTTTTGGCATCTTCAAATTCTGCTTCAATTGTCTTTCCTCACCGGGTAGTGCTCCAGAACTCTAAGAAGTAGGGTTATTGTAGTTTGTTGCATGTTGCAGAACTTTGCCATTCTTCCAGATCTTAACGCCTGAACTAGATCCCCATAAAGGTTCTTGGGGTGAGACTTAACAAAGGTCAGGATTTGCAGGTGAGAGACTGACTAGTGGGCTCGTATTTTATCTGGGCTTCTAGTTCAGTTGCTGCATCAAAGTGGTTGAACAGTGTCAATGAATGATAAATGGCTGACTCTGTCACCGTCCACACATATCATCCGTCACTGTTACACAACCATGATGTTACATTCAAACTGGAAAGTCTTAGGGCCTGATTCTAACTTTGGAGGACGGTGTTAAACCGTCCCAAAAGTGGCGGATATACCACCTACCGTATTACGAGTTCCATAGGATATAATGGACTCGTAATACGGTAGGTGGTATATCCGCCACTTTTGGGACGGTTTAACACCGTCCTCCAAAGTTAGAATCAGGCCCTTAATGTCATTTTTCAGTCTGTAATCACTTGATTTTGTTGTGTCCTGTTTCATTTTCAGTTGCAAAACATTGTCATTCTTTTCAGCATTTTGATGAACACATAGTAGTGCACAGTGAGGTCGTGTGTGAAGATGGAAAAGGACCACCGCCACCAGGCTGGTACAAGGAGATAACCACCCATGAAAGAAGAGGAGTGAGTATCCACCTGCAGGGAGAGTGTACCCACCTGTGGAGTTACTCACCCCAATCAAAGAAGTTCTGGGTGGAGGCTGTGAAGACCAAAGAGAGAGTGGTAGATCTAGACACCACATGACAGTTGGAGAGAGACAGTATGTTTTCATGGTCAACAACAAGATGCATCAGTGGTGTCCCAGAAACAAGCCCCGCATCATCGAGATCTGAATCTGCCCTATCCATCACGCAAGAGAGCCCCACAACAAGGCCTCCAGCTGCCCCATGGTATCTTTCTTCCTTTGCGAGTACTCACTCTCAAGATATGCAGCCAAGAGTACCCCTGATAGCCATGAGCCCTCATATAGGCCCATATTTATACTTGGTTTGCGCCGAATTAGCATCATTTTATTTACGCTAATTCAGTGCAAACCGAACTCCATATTTATACTTTGGCGCTAGACACGTTTAGCGCCAAAGTTATGGAGTTTACGTTGTTTTCTGGAGGGGAAAACCTACCTTGCAGCAATGAGATGTAAGGTAGGCATTTCAGTCCAGAAAAGGACGATATGGCCTTTGCGCCATATTTATCCCCTAGTGCTAAAATCCAGCACGATGGGATGGGGGCCTTAAATAATTGCCCTAAGCTTGCTTAGTGCCATTATTTAATGCCTGGGTATGCGCAGGCGTAAGGAAACCTGTAGGCAGATTTCCATGGTCAGAGGCCATGGAAATTGCCCAGGTGCCTTTACCTGTCCGCAGGGATACCACTACCAACGCCCACCCACACCAGGAGGTCACCTATGGATGGGGAACCCATCCAAGGTAAGTCCCGGTGAGTATATTTATATTTTTTTGTCCACCGCCTTTCAGGGGCCCTGACTTGGGGCTCTCTGCATGGCACTGGCCCCAATGGCCATACCCATGGGACATTCGTCCCCTGGGCATTACCACTGGGGTGGTGGGCATGGCTCCTGTCTTCACTAAGACAGGAGCTTTGTCCATTGGACTTGTGCGACGAAAATGGCACTACAGCCTAGAGGCAATTTTCTTGCCTCGAAACAGTGTAGCGCCATAATTTGGCGCACAAGTCCTGGTTCCCCCTACGCCTCCCTGGCCCTGTTAGCGTCCTTCCCAAGGATGCTAACAGGGCCTTTGCGCCGACTAGAGCATTCCATAAATATGGTGCCCGACCGGCATCTAGGAATGGCACTAGCCAGCGCTATACTTTTTGGCGCAAACCTGCGTTAGCGCAGGTTTGCACCAAAAAGTATGAATATGGGCCATAGTGTCTCACTCCCAACCACTGAGTATGTGACTGTTAGACCTGGCAGCTTTTTGGTGTGTCTCCCCTGTCTTTTTGCCTTCTGACCTCTTGTTTTTATGGTATGCTGGACTCTGCTTTTTCTGATTTATTGTCTCACTTAACCACTGCTGATCAGTGTGAAAGTGCAAGTACTCCCTTTGTAAATTGTATTGGTGATTGGGTTATCCATGATTGGCATTATTTTAATTTACTGTTAAGTCCCTAGCACAGTGCACTAGGGGAGCCCAGGGCCTGTAAATCCAATGCTACTAGTGGGCCTGCAGCACTGGTTGTGCCGCCCACCTTATTAGCCCTGTAAACATGGCTCAGACCTACCACTGCAGTGTCTGTGTGTGCAGTTTTAACTGCCAGTTCGACCTGGCAAGTGTACCCACTTGCCAGGCCCAAACCTTCCCTTTTGGTACATGTAATGCACCCCTAAGGTAAGCTCTAGGTAGCCCCATGGGTAGGGTGCAGTGTATTTGAAAGGTAGGACACATACTGGTGTGTTTTATATGTCCTAACAATGAAATACTGCCACATTCGTTTTCACTGTTGCAAGGCCTATCTCCTTCATTGTTAACATGGGGACTGCCTTTAAACCACTTTAAAGCGCAGATTCCCTTTAAGGGTAGATCGAAATATGGAATTTAGGGTCTCTGAACTCACAATTTACAAATAAATCTTTTAGTGAAGTTGGTTTTTGGATTGTGAGTTTGAAAATGCCACTTTTAGAAAGTAGGCGTTTTCTTGCTTAAACCATTCTGTGACTCCGCCTGTTTGTGGATTCCCTTTCTGGGTCAGTTTGACAGTTGGCCAGTTTGCACCTCTCCTCTAGACAGTGACACAAAGGATGCTGGGGTGTAGCCTGCATATCCTGATGAGCCATCTGAGCTAGAGTGGAGGGAGGAGTGGTCGCTTACACCTGAAAGGACTGTGCCTGTCCTCACACAATGCAGTCTCCAACCCACTGGTGTGTGTCTGGAACCTGGCCTGGACACGAAAGGATCTTACAAACACTTGAGACTTTGGCCCTGATTTATACTTTTTGGTGCAAAACTGCACTAACGCAGTTTTGCACCAAAAAGTTTAGCACCGGCTTGCACCATTTCTGTGCACATATTTCTGGAATGGTGCAAGCCGGTGCAAAGTGTAGGCTAGCGTAAAAAAAAGTTAGTCAGGTGGGGCTCACGATATGGTAGAAGGGGGTTCTACACAAAAAAATGATGTTAGACAGGTTAGAGTAAAAAAACATGACTCTAACCTGCCGAGAGTCATTTTCTGATGCAAAACCATCCATACCACATGACTCCTGTCTTAGAAGAGACAGGAGTCATGCCCATCACCCCAACGGCCAGCACAGGGGACCAGGGTCCCCTGGGCATGACCATTGCACCCTGTGCCATGTAGGGGGGTCCATTTCAGGGCCACCAATGGCACTTAAAAAAATATGCTTAGCTGTACTTGCCTATACTTACCTGGGATGGGGTCTCCCATCCTCCGCTGTCTATCTGGTGTGGGTGTGGAAATAGGCACACAGGTCCCCTAGCGCTTGCCCTGACCCAGGCGATAAAATATGGTGCACCATTTTTTGACCCCTCCTCCCTCCCATGCGTGATTTTAGCACAGGGGATAAATATGGCGCTAAGGCCATAGAGTCATTTTTTGCATAGGAATGCCTACTTTGCATCTCATTAACGCAAAGTAGGTTTCCACATCCAAAAAATGGGTTTAACTCCAAAATTTGGCGCTAGACAGATCTAGCGCAAAGCATAAATACTGAGTTGTTTTTTCACCAAATCTAAGTAAAAAAAAAAAGACGCAAATTTGGGGCAAAACAAGAATAAATATGGCCCTTTATTTTGAAGTTTGCCAACTTCAAAGGCAGAAAGGGGTATAAGTATTGGACCCAAAACCTCAGACTGGGAGAATCTTTCGGGAATCAAGAGGAACCTCTCCCAAGGAGAAGAGCTCAAGAGCTGGAGGAGGGGTACTGGCCCTTTGCTGTGTTTTCTTTGCTGGATTGGCCTGCATTTGCTGCTTCTACTTCAAAAGAGAGCAAACTGTGAACTTTGCTGTGCTTGAGAAAGTTCTCCAAGGGCAGGGACACCAGCGACTTCAGTTTCCTTGACCTGCAGCACTGGGAACTGTATGTTTTGTGCTGTTCAAGAGGAGAAACCACTGTGCCGCCTCTAATGACGCTGCTGGCCTGCACCGTGACATACGGACGCCGCACGGAGCTGCACTGCCCCGCTTCGCACCGCAACCATGGTCTCACCGACACCATCATCGGACGACTTCACCAAGCCCTTGCTCGCACTGCAACCTGTGGGCCCCGCACTCTGGCATCGCCTTGCTCACACTGCAGCCTGGCATCCCCGACTCCGCCTCTCCTGCTCTCACCGGCGCCTCTTCCTGCACTGTGGCCTGTGCACACTGCCCTTGAGGTACATGAAGCACCGTCCCATCCTGCATCACCAGGCACCCCTGCCTGCACCGTGGCCTGTGGACACCGTTCTTGAGGGTCACAAAGCACCGTCCCATCCTGCACCGCCTACTTGGGCATACCGGTGAGAGTGCTTGAGCAACGACAATGCCGCTGCCTGCACCATGACCTGGTGACACCGACGTTGCACTGCCCTGCTTCACACCGCAGCCCTGGTCTCACTGACGCTGCTGGATGCCGTCACCGAGCTGCTGCCTGCACCCTGCCCTGTGGGCACAGCACATCGCAATGTCCCGCTTCGCAACGCAGGTCAACGCTATCGATGCCAGCGCACCTTACTTCATCAGCCCAGAGATCGATCTGCAACGCGTGAGACTTTAATGGCTTGACAACTCCTGCCCCGACTCCGGAACCAACACCGCGATGCCAGCGACGCCGCTCTCCATAGCTCACCCCAAGGATCACAACGCCCTGCAAATCCAAGGTACGGTTGGCAGGTCTCCTCGATAACGTAGCTTGCCCGTGATGCCACGCCGACCTGAACTGTTGGTTTTGTTGATCACAAAGCCGTGATAGACCCAGGTGGAGCTATTGACTTCAAGGAACTGTATTTTTGAGTAAATCTTGCAGAATTCATATATTTTTTACTGTACGGTGGATTTTTATTATATTTGGTCTTGTTTTATATAGATAAATATTGGCTATTGTTCTAAAACTGGTGTGGTGTCCTGTTGTAGTGTTTTTACTGTGTGCTATATGCAAATGGACCCTATTTCTACCAGTGACCATGGCTGCATTTGTGGGGGCTATAGGGACAGCTAATTGTTGGTCAGCAGGTGATGTCACTGGGACTTCAAGAGGTGGAGCAGAGACAAAAGCACACTGAGAGGACTGGATGACCATCACCAACAGCTCTGCTGTTTCCTGTCATCCTGGGCAGCAACCATTTCTAGTTGGCACATCTCCCAGCCCTTCTCACCCATTGTGTTTCCAAGTATGTTTTGTAGGGGTGTGTGAAATCCAAGAGATTTGCTTTCGTGTAATTACACAAAATGTGGGCAAAATAAGACTTAATTACACAAAATTCACATCCCTCATTTCATGCTATACATTAGCATGAAATGCCTCATTGTATTCATTTTTGATGCAAGGACACATTTCACGCTAACAAAATTATGCAAAGAAACGAAAGCACCATAAACAAAAGCAGCTAGCATTTTGGTGTTCCAATGCATTCACTATAAATCATTAGCACAAATGGAGTATTCACAATACATTTTTACTGTGCATGGGAAGAAATTACACAAAATGGCGAAATGTCATAATTTTAGAAATTTCACCCAACAAGCATGCATTCCTATGTGTTACTGGAAACGTTTTAGCAGTAGCAGCATGTAATTAGGCAAAGCAGTGTAATGGCATCATTTTGGAAATTTCCTTTAAAAAGCGCAGTGTGAAATGTCCAAAATTACGCACTTGCACCAGCGTAATTTAAATTACTCGCAGGCCGACTGCTTCCCCTTCTGTCTCAAAACATACCATAGTGTGTGCGAAATCCACAGGTGGGCTTGTCTCACAATCCCTAGTACCTGTGCCTGAGGAGGAGTTCCCGGTGGTCCCAATGGCCTACATGGATGATGGCCAGGGACTTTGTCAACTCAGAGTAGTGTACCAGATACGCCATTTAGAGGATGGTGTCTGACTGTAACTTTTTCTTGGACTTTTAGTTTGAATTTGAGCTTTACTTTTGGACTTTTGATCTTTGATGTTAACTATATTTTTCATAATTGAATAATTTGTATGCTATCTTCATTGAATGTTGTAAATAGACTGGCCCCAAGATGTTCCTGACATGCTTTTTTCCGTTGCTCACCTCAATTCAAGTTGAAGCTTCGACCCTTACTCTTTATCCTCTTTCTGAAGACATTTGACTAATTGCCAGAACCCATGCCCCGTGTATGTTTTACAATTTTTTTCTTAAAATAACTTCAATTTCTGAAACTAACATGGGTGTGTTATTACTCTTTATGGAAGTTTATAGATTTATAGGAGTGTTTTCACAGTCGGAATTAATATTAAAACAGTCTAACACATTTCAATACGTTATTCAGAAAGGTAAGTGCAATTGATACTTATTAACACAAGTTTAACAATAAAGCTACATCAATATTTGTGGAATAGATGATTAGAAAATTTGGGGCGTGGTGTGTGAGGATCGAGCAGTGAGCTGTGGCTCATTTGTTCATGGTCGTGATTGTTGCTGTTCATGTCCTGGTAGTGAAGAGGCCATCCGCATGCCAGGCTTCCCAACTGTGAACTAATATTAGGTTGGGTTTTTGGTTTAAGAGTGAGAGTGGGTGGGTTTGAGATGGTGCAGATGGGTTGATGGTAGGCTTTGTGGCTATTGTGGACCTTTCAGATTGGTATCATTCATTCACCAATTAACTGAGGTGCCTGATTTGGCCTTCAGCTTGACCCAGGCTTCTGTATTTTACACTCTGGGGCAGACCTACCAACAATTTTCACTGGGTTTGTGTCATGAAAGTGACGCAAACTAGTACATAATGTTGTTTCTATTATTTACTTAGTAACACAAAGTAGCGTGAGGCGCTGTTTTGCATTACTATGCATCAAGGGGGCGTTACATGGGCGATCCCATGCAACCACCCACCCTTTTTGAAGCAAAACCCTCTCTACAAAAACGTGAGACAGGATTTTGTGTAAAAAATTAACGCCTTTTAAAACCAGGCGTTAAAAGGAGAAATGTTGTTGTTTTTCCTTTCTTTTCCTACTTTGCATGCATGCTGCACTGTGCAGCACACATACAAAGTAGGAACAGTTTTAGAAGTTGTCTAAGCCTAGTATTTTGTACTAGAAGGCTACATTCCAGTACCTAACCTATGCTAGACCCTCACACACGCCCTTGCACTATGGCGCGAAGGTGTGTGCGTGGCGCAAAGCAGCTGAAATCAGAGCAGGTGCTAGGGAAAGGGGAGGAGAGTGCTATATCTCTGCAGATATGGCACTCTCCTGCTCCCTCCTTCTCGCGCAACGAAGTGCGGATTTTTAGGCTGCTGCATTGCTGGGAAAGATGGTAAACCTGCCCCTCTGTGTCATCTGCATGGCCAAGGCATAGCACCTTGAATACTTTTCCCTTGACACAGAGATGTACGTAGTGAAACTTTGCAATGTCTTACAGACATTTCTCAATATTCTCTGAGACATGAGACTGTATTTCAATCACTTGAGGAGCCTTTCCTATTGGATTTCAATGTTCTCGGTCTCAGCACAAGGAGGACTGTTACTGCAAAATTTGATCCTCTCAGCCGACAGGATTTGCCCATGCAAGGCTCACCATTTTGCATCCATAGCCATCTGACAATGCCAGCAGGTTGTTGAATATTTAGAGGTTTGGTATCTGTGATGTCTGTTGGATATAGATAGTCAATTGGAGAGATATCATCTTCACCCTTAGAAGAGTACAGCAGAGCTGAAACTGTGTTAGAGGGTGCAAGATGTAAGTCAAAAGAGGTACCTGAATGCAGAGGGCTGTTTTAAGAAGAATCTTGCTTAGCAAGGATAATTAGCATTAGCTTTGTAGCTGTTGCATGGGAACATGAATTCAGAAGGATTTTCCTAGGTGGGAGACTGCTGGTCGGACTTAAGGTCTTTTTTTAGATGTTCTTCTGGGTAGGACCAACAATCTCGCAGACATGGCAGCAAGTAAGAGGACACGTTTTTCTCCTGAAACTGCACTATCTTCTGCTTGTGGGTAGTATGGTATCGTCATCAGGCTTTGGTTTCTCATACGTAAAAGAAAATGGTAATATAATTAGTAAGACTGACATTACACATAATGTATATATGGCTAAGCCAAAGATGTTGTACAATGGCTGCCAGCCACATATGACACTTTAACATGATATTTTAGAATATTATACAATGTTAGTTTGTGGTTAATATATATCCCTATGCAATGCAAATGATAGATAATAATGTTTTACCTGCAACTGGCCTCGACGCTCCCTTTTTTGATAGACCCCTAGAAGTCAGCTGCTAAACTACGAGGGAGAATGTGCTGGACATGTTTTTTCTTCACCCACCAGCAGATGTAAAAAGTACAGATAAACTTCAAAATGTTGACAGTGGAACTGAGGACTGTAACAGGTACACACATTTTATCAAGGCTGAACAACGATAGATAGATATGTGATATATCTTTCCCATAGAGAAAATGGTCGCTGGACAGAGAGTTGATAGAAAAGACAAGGGGTGGAAATAAGTTACAAATGATGGAGATGACAGTACAAGTATTATGGTCACAGACATACCTGTGTTTGCAGAATGTCCCCTGATGTTGCTTGATGGATTGGGAGTAGTTTTGACCCCGGGGGTGAGGGGGTTGTACCACTGAAGCTACGAAGAAATACATATTCAGAGTAAGGAAATATACCTAGACAAATGGCATGAGTGTGTAATAAGAATGTATTGATACATACATAAAGACATACATAAAAACTCTAAATATCTCATGTGTTACAGCTTGTGACATAAGGTCACGTTTAGACAAACACTGTAATGACATAAGGGAGTGAGGGAATGGTACGTACTGTGACAAGGAACATATCACTTAATGATTGTGTGGGCATATGGGTACATAGAATGAGTGACAAAATACATATTCATGTACTTACCCATGAAGCTGTCCAATGGAAGTGAAGCTGTCCAATAGAAGGATGTATCTAGTCAATGGAACATAGAAATTAGGACAAGACCATGTAAGTTCACCCATAAGAAATGTATTTGATACATGCAGAACATGGAGTCTATATTATGTTCTAAAATAATGGTAAATATCCTGACACTTATTCAGAGAGAAATATGGTTGTGCAGATTGCAATTCATCTGACTAAATACTTACGAAAGCCTGCTCACTGTCTGTTGTTCGTAGCCACTCCATGTGTTGGTACTCTGGTTCGAGCGGGAGAGGAGGTGGTGGACAGCAGTGTTGATGTTTGTCAGGTGTGTGATTTAGTTCAGGTGAAGTTAGTTTCCTAAACTTTTCCATTCTAAATTTTAAACAGCAGAGGCCGAGTACTTTCAGGTGTAAGAGTCTCCACACCCTCGTGCAACGAGAGGGCGGGTAATAAATCCTACTACTGAGCTGACATTTCTTCCCAGAAGAGGTAAATACAATCCATAGAAAGATTTCCACCATGGCTTAAAAACAAATCTATATGTTCAGAGATTTCCAGCCGTAGATTTCTCTATAGGAATATGCCCCTTTGTATTGTTTATAGGTGGGGGATAGGGGTGTCGGGGGTCACATGTTAAGTTTACTGCAGACCTTGCAGGTGCATGCAAAGATATTACATTTTTAAAGTTAGCATTGTTTTGACACAGAGGTGTTACTCTTACTAGCTATACAATGATGATTAGGATGGTATGGAAAGTATGTGAGCATGAATGCATATGATCTACTTGTTTAAGAGCATTTGCAGAGAATAATTGCACCTAGGTGTTGATATCTTAATGTGATAACTGTTTATTTGACTCATTTTGATGGAGGTGCTCCACAAAAAGAGACAATAGCTCACATATATTGTCCTTTGCCTCAGACAAAACTTCAATTTGAAAGAGTTGAATAAATAACTTTTGTGTATGACCTTAAAGTCATAGAAATGCAAACATAGTCCAGAGTCCAGTCCTCCTGCTACTCCTTCCAGGCCCTCAGGATGCCTGGAAGGAGTAGCTTACTGCCGATGTCATAATGAGGGCCTGGAAGGAGTAGCAGGAGGACTGGACTCTGGTAAGCCAACTTTGTACTACTTTCATCCCCCCTACCTACATGCCATCACATAACCACACCCCTACCCTCACCCCCATCACTCCACCACACACATAAACCCCACCATCACAACCCACCCATGCACCACCACTGTATGAATATCACTCACAGCCCTGCATGGACACCTATCACCAGAGTATGCACACTAGAGAGAGTCACCTAGTCCACAAAATACCTAATCACACAAGGCAAAGCTGACAGGGCGCTCACAACCATACAGGGCAACACGCCCATGCAAAAGATGCCACAAGTTGAAACATTAACACTGCATTTATATCCCCACAGGTCCCACACCCAACGTCACTGAAGAGGAGGTGCCAGCAACAACTAGTCCCCCCCAGAAGAGGTCCACAGTGATGACAGCAGCTCTGCTCGCCTGCATCTGGATGAGCAACCTGGCCCATCCGGGACCTCCGGACATTCGGTTACCCAACCACAGTCCCATACCACCACAGAGCCTCTCCCCTAAGGAAAAACAACCATAGCACCCACCCAGCGGGACCACACCTCTGTCCCCAGGACACGTCAATCAGCAGTGTGTCCACCACTACAGGGACCCCAGGCCACCCCACAAATACAGGACGATCAGGCACCTGGGTCCTGTGGCAGTGGGCACACGGTTCAGGGGACAGAGGCACAGGACAACAGGAAAGCTGGGAGGACCGCTGTGCGACAGGGGGAGGACACGCCCAGGGAACCGACTCTCCATGAGGCACTCACCAATATCCTGGGAGCATACCACCATTCCCAGGAGACGAAGGGCCAGATACTGGCCAAGTTGCAGGAGACCCAGCGGCTGCAGAAGGGACAATACCTGGGGATCAGGGAGGACCTGAAGAACATCCACACCACCCTGGTCACCACTGCAGGTGTGCTGGCAGACATGGCCAACACCATTAGGGAGGCAGTGACACACCAACGGGCCCCTGACACTAGCCACACCGATAAACAGCCCTCCACCTCTACTGACGCTAGTGGACAGGAGGCCCCGCCACAGGAACAACAGGCCACCAGCACCTCTCCCCCTGCAGAAGGAGAACCACCCCGCAAACGGTCCCTGCGATCCAGGCAGAAGCCAGAGAACATTGCCAAGACCCCCGCCAGGAAATAAGACTCTCCTGATTGTCATCCTTGTGTCCCACTCTGTCACCCTGTCCACTTTGAACTGCCATTGCTCCCCTTCCTATGTCCCCTTGGACAATGCACCTGTGATACAAAGAGAATGGACTCTATCCTAGGCTCTCCTCCACCATCACCCAAGCGCATTGCACATCCCCAATTACTTCTCAGCAATTAAATGAACACCCTTTGAAAATATACCAGTATGGAGTATGTCAAATGATTTATGTCTTCCTTTAACAATCTGTAGACATTGCAATTAGACTGTACAGTAATGTATACATAGGTATGACCAGTATT
Source organism: Pleurodeles waltl (assembly GCF_031143425.1). Lineage (NCBI taxonomy): Eukaryota > Metazoa > Chordata > Amphibia > Caudata > Salamandridae > Pleurodeles > Pleurodeles waltl. Next base: position 323,216,627 of record NC_090437.1, read on the forward strand.
GTGCTGCAGTCAATACACCAGGAGCCAGAGTAGGGCACAGATATCTGTGAATAGACATGTCAAAGGGTACAGTAACTGGCCATAGTAGTGGGAACAGCAGCCTGCCAGTGAAAATATACAACAAAAAACTGCATTGGAAGGTGAAGTTACAGTGTCTTACCTGTGTGTCACTGGAAGTACTGTCGAATGAAAGATGTTCTGTTGTCCACATCCTCATGCTCAGCCTCCTCTTCATCACTGTCCACAGGCTCCACCACTGCCACACGACCATCTCCAGCCTCATCCTCCTGCAGAAAAGGCACCTGGCGTCTTAAGGCAAGGTTGTGCAACATGCAACATGCCACGATGATCTGGCACACCTTCTTGGGTGAGTAGCACAGGGAACCACCTGTTAGATGGAGGCACCAAAACCTGGCCTTCAGGACGCCAAAGGTTCTCTCTACAATTCATTTTGTTCACCCATGTGCCTCATTGTAACATTCCTCTGCCCTTGTCCTGGGATTCCTCACTGGGGTCAGTAGCCGTGAGAGGTTGGGGTAACCAGAGTCACCTGCAAATATCGAGGGATACCTGTTAGCCACACACTCATACTTAGGGCCAACCCCACACCCATAGACCAACATACACTGGGTGGGGACCATGGGCTCATCTATTAGCCACACCGGTGCCCCTGGAGTTGAGCCATCACATCTGGGATGCTGCTATTCCTCAGGATAAAGGAATCATGCACAGACCCAGGATGTTTTGCATTCACATGGGAGATATACTGGTTCGCCAGGCACACTATCTGAACATTCATCGAGTGAAAGTTCTTTCAATTTCAGAACACCTGTTCATTTATCCGGGGGGGACAAAGGCAAGATCCTCAGAAAAAAGGTGGGGTAGAAGAGGAGCTACTGAAATATCAGTTAAGGAAATTGCAAAGGTCTGTTTTCAAGGCAGCATTCTCATACAGAGTTGTTATAATTCCTGTGTCTATTTATTGGCTGTGAACACGATGGTACTGCAACGGTCAAGGGCTGGACAAAATGATAGCTCCTTTCTGATAAATGTCAATTGCCGAACAAAGGAGAGGCCCTTTCCAGTAGCCACAGTGCTACTCAAGGTAAGTCCCGGTGAGTATATTTATATTTTTTTGTCCACCGCCTTTCAGGGGCCCTGACTTGGGGCTCTCTGCATGGCACTGGCCCCAATGGCCATACCCATGGGACATTCGTCCCCTGGGCATTACCACTGGGGTGGTGGGCATGGCTCCTGTCTTCACTAAGACAGGAGCTTTGTCCATTGGACTTGTGCGACGAAAATGGCACTACAGCCTAGAGGCAATTTTCTTGCCTCGAAACAGTGTAGCGCCATAATTTGGCGCACAAGTCCTGGTTCCCCCTACGCCTCCCTGGCCCTGTTAGCGTCCTTCCCAAGGATGCTAACAGGGCCTTTGCGCCGACTAGAGCATTCCATAAATATGGTGCCCGACCGGCATCTAGGAATGGCACTAGCCAGCGCTATACTTTTTGGCGCAAACCTGCGTTAGCGCAGGTTTGCACCAAAAAGTATGAATATGGGCCATAGTGTCTCACTCCCAACCACTGAGTATGTGACTGTTAGACCTGGCAGCTTTTTGGTGTGTCTCCCCTGTCTTTTTGCCTTCTGACCTCTTGTTTTTATGGTATGCTGGACTCTGCTTTTTCTGATTTATTGTCTCACTTAACCACTGCTGATCAGTGTGAAAGTGCAAGTACTCCCTTTGTAAATTGTATTGGTGATTGGGTTATCCATGATTGGCATTATTTTAATTTACTGTTAAGTCCCTAGCACAGTGCACTAGGGGAGCCCAGGGCCTGTAAATCCAATGCTACTAGTGGGCCTGCAGCACTGGTTGTGCCGCCCACCTTATTAGCCCTGTAAACATGGCTCAGACCTACCACTGCAGTGTCTGTGTGTGCAGTTTTAACTGCCAGTTCGACCTGGCAAGTGTACCCACTTGCCAGGCCCAAACCTTCCCTTTTGGTACATGTAATGCACCCCTAAGGTAAGCTCTAGGTAGCCCCATGGGTAGGGTGCAGTGTATTTGAAAGGTAGGACACATACTGGTGTGTTTTATATGTCCTAACAATGAAATACTGCCACATTCGTTTTCACTGTTGCAAGGCCTATCTCCTTCATTGTTAACATGGGGACTGCCTTTAAACCACTTTAAAGCGCAGATTCCCTTTAAGGGTAGATCGAAATATGGAATTTAGGGTCTCTGAACTCACAATTTACAAATAAATCTTTTAGTGAAGTTGGTTTTTGGATTGTGAGTTTGAAAATGCCACTTTTAGAAAGTAGGCGTTTTCTTGCTTAAACCATTCTGTGACTCCGCCTGTTTGTGGATTCCCTTTCTGGGTCAGTTTGACAGTTGGCCAGTTTGCACCTCTCCTCTAGACAGTGACACAAAGGATGCTGGGGTGTAGCCTGCATATCCTGATGAGCCATCTGAGCTAGAGTGGAGGGAGGAGTGGTCGCTTACACCTGAAAGGACTGTGCCTGTCCTCACACAATGCAGTCTCCAACCCACTGGTGTGTGTCTGGAACCTGGCCTGGACACGAAAGGATCTTACAAACACTTGAGACTTTGGCCCTGATTTATACTTTTTGGTGCAAAACTGCACTAACGCAGTTTTGCACCAAAAAGTTTAGCACCGGCTTGCACCATTTCTGTGCACATATTTCTGGAATGGTGCAAGCCGGTGCAAAGTGTAGGCTAGCGTAAAAAAAAGTTAGTCAGGTGGGGCTCACGATATGGTAGAAGGGGGTTCTACACAAAAAAATGATGTTAGACAGGTTAGAGTAAAAAAACATGACTCTAACCTGCCGAGAGTCATTTTCTGATGCAAAACCATCCATACCACATGACTCCTGTCTTAGAAGAGACAGGAGTCATGCCCATCACCCCAACGGCCAGCACAGGGGACCAGGGTCCCCTGGGCATGACCATTGCACCCTGTGCCATGTAGGGGGGTCCATTTCAGGGCCACCAATGGCACTTAAAAAAATATGCTTAGCTGTACTTGCCTATACTTACCTGGGATGGGGTCTCCCATCCTCCGCTGTCTATCTGGTGTGGGTGTGGAAATAGGCACACAGGTCCCCTAGCGCTTGCCCTGACCCAGGCGATAAAATATGGTGCACCATTTTTTGACCCCTCCTCCCTCCCATGCGTGATTTTAGCACAGGGGATAAATATGGCGCTAAGGCCATAGAGTCATTTTTTGCATAGGAATGCCTACTTTGCATCTCATTAACGCAAAGTAGGTTTCCACATCCAAAAAATGGGTTTAACTCCAAAATTTGGCGCTAGACAGATCTAGCGCAAAGCATAAATACTGAGTTGTTTTTTCACCAAATCTAAGTAAAAAAAAAAAGACGCAAATTTGGGGCAAAACAAGAATAAATATGGCCCTTTATTTTGAAGTTTGCCAACTTCAAAGGCAGAAAGGGGTATAAGTATTGGACCCAAAACCTCAGACTGGGAGAATCTTTCGGGAATCAAGAGGAACCTCTCCCAAGGAGAAGAGCTCAAGAGCTGGAGGAGGGGTACTGGCCCTTTGCTGTGTTTTCTTTGCTGGATTGGCCTGCATTTGCTGCTTCTACTTCAAAAGAGAGCAAACTGTGAACTTTGCTGTGCTTGAGAAAGTTCTCCAAGGGCAGGGACACCAGCGACTTCAGTTTCCTTGACCTGCAGCACTGGGAACTGTATGTTTTGTGCTGTTCAAGAGGAGAAACCACTGTGCCGCCTCTAATGACGCTGCTGGCCTGCACCGTGACATACGGACGCCGCACGGAGCTGCACTGCCCCGCTTCGCACCGCAACCATGGTCTCACCGACACCATCATCGGACGACTTCACCAAGCCCTTGCTCGCACTGCAACCTGTGGGCCCCGCACTCTGGCATCGCCTTGCTCACACTGCAGCCTGGCATCCCCGACTCCGCCTCTCCTGCTCTCACCGGCGCCTCTTCCTGCACTGTGGCCTGTGCACACTGCCCTTGAGGTACATGAAGCACCGTCCCATCCTGCATCACCAGGCACCCCTGCCTGCACCGTGGCCTGTGGACACCGTTCTTGAGGGTCACAAAGCACCGTCCCATCCTGCACCGCCTACTTGGGCATACCGGTGAGAGTGCTTGAGCAACGACAATGCCGCTGCCTGCACCATGACCTGGTGACACCGACGTTGCACTGCCCTGCTTCACACCGCAGCCCTGGTCTCACTGACGCTGCTGGATGCCGTCACCGAGCTGCTGCCTGCACCCTGCCCTGTGGGCACAGCACATCGCAATGTCCCGCTTCGCAACGCAGGTCAACGCTATCGATGCCAGCGCACCTTACTTCATCAGCCCAGAGATCGATCTGCAACGCGTGAGACTTTAATGGCTTGACAACTCCTGCCCCGACTCCGGAACCAACACCGCGATGCCAGCGACGCCGCTCTCCATAGCTCACCCCAAGGATCACAACGCCCTGCAAATCCAAGGTACGGTTGGCAGGTCTCCTCGATAACGTAGCTTGCCCGTGATGCCACGCCGACCTGAACTGTTGGTTTTGTTGATCACAAAGCCGTGATAGACCCAGGTGGAGCTATTGACTTCAAGGAACTGTATTTTTGAGTAAATCTTGCAGAATTCATATATTTTTTACTGTACGGTGGATTTTTATTATATTTGGTCTTGTTTTATATAGATAAATATTGGCTATTGTTCTAAAACTGGTGTGGTGTCCTGTTGTAGTGTTTTTACTGTGTGCTATATGCAAATGGACCCTATTTCTACCAGTGACCATGGCTGCATTTGTGGGGGCTATAGGGACAGCTAATTGTTGGTCAGCAGGTGATGTCACTGGGACTTCAAGAGGTGGAGCAGAGACAAAAGCACACTGAGAGGACTGGATGACCATCACCAACAGCTCTGCTGTTTCCTGTCATCCTGGGCAGCAACCATTTCTAGTTGGCACATCTCCCAGCCCTTCTCACCCATTGTGTTTCCAAGTATGTTTTGTAGGGGTGTGTGAAATCCAAGAGATTTGCTTTCGTGTAATTACACAAAATGTGGGCAAAATAAGACTTAATTACACAAAATTCACATCCCTCATTTCATGCTATACATTAGCATGAAATGCCTCATTGTATTCATTTTTGATGCAAGGACACATTTCACGCTAACAAAATTATGCAAAGAAACGAAAGCACCATAAACAAAAGCAGCTAGCATTTTGGTGTTCCAATGCATTCACTATAAATCATTAGCACAAATGGAGTATTCACAATACATTTTTACTGTGCATGGGAAGAAATTACACAAAATGGCGAAATGTCATAATTTTAGAAATTTCACCCAACAAGCATGCATTCCTATGTGTTACTGGAAACGTTTTAGCAGTAGCAGCATGTAATTAGGCAAAGCAGTGTAATGGCATCATTTTGGAAATTTCCTTTAAAAAGCGCAGTGTGAAATGTCCAAAATTACGCACTTGCACCAGCGTAATTTAAATTACTCGCAGGCCGACTGCTTCCCCTTCTGTCTCAAAACATACCATAGTGTGTGCGAAATCCACAGGTGGGCTTGTCTCACAATCCCTAGTACCTGTGCCTGAGGAGGAGTTCCCGGTGGTCCCAATGGCCTACATGGATGATGGCCAGGGACTTTGTCAACTCAGAGTAGTGTACCAGATACGCCATTTAGAGGATGGTGTCTGACTGTAACTTTTTCTTGGACTTTTAGTTTGAATTTGAGCTTTACTTTTGGACTTTTGATCTTTGATGTTAACTATATTTTTCATAATTGAATAATTTGTATGCTATCTTCATTGAATGTTGTAAATAGACTGGCCCCAAGATGTTCCTGACATGCTTTTTTCCGTTGCTCACCTCAATTCAAGTTGAAGCTTCGACCCTTACTCTTTATCCTCTTTCTGAAGACATTTGACTAATTGCCAGAACCCATGCCCCGTGTATGTTTTACAATTTTTTTCTTAAAATAACTTCAATTTCTGAAACTAACATGGGTGTGTTATTACTCTTTATGGAAGTTTATAGATTTATAGGAGTGTTTTCACAGTCGGAATTAATATTAAAACAGTCTAACACATTTCAATACGTTATTCAGAAAGGTAAGTGCAATTGATACTTATTAACACAAGTTTAACAATAAAGCTACATCAATATTTGTGGAATAGATGATTAGAAAATTTGGGGCGTGGTGTGTGAGGATCGAGCAGTGAGCTGTGGCTCATTTGTTCATGGTCGTGATTGTTGCTGTTCATGTCCTGGTAGTGAAGAGGCCATCCGCATGCCAGGCTTCCCAACTGTGAACTAATATTAGGTTGGGTTTTTGGTTTAAGAGTGAGAGTGGGTGGGTTTGAGATGGTGCAGATGGGTTGATGGTAGGCTTTGTGGCTATTGTGGACCTTTCAGATTGGTATCATTCATTCACCAATTAACTGAGGTGCCTGATTTGGCCTTCAGCTTGACCCAGGCTTCTGTATTTTACACTCTGGGGCAGACCTACCAACAATTTTCACTGGGTTTGTGTCATGAAAGTGACGCAAACTAGTACATAATGTTGTTTCTATTATTTACTTAGTAACACAAAGTAGCGTGAGGCGCTGTTTTGCATTACTATGCATCAAGGGGGCGTTACATGGGCGATCCCATGCAACCACCCACCCTTTTTGAAGCAAAACCCTCTCTACAAAAACGTGAGACAGGATTTTGTGTAAAAAATTAACGCCTTTTAAAACCAGGCGTTAAAAGGAGAAATGTTGTTGTTTTTCCTTTCTTTTCCTACTTTGCATGCATGCTGCACTGTGCAGCACACATACAAAGTAGGAACAGTTTTAGAAGTTGTCTAAGCCTAGTATTTTGTACTAGAAGGCTACATTCCAGTACCTAACCTATGCTAGACCCTCACACACGCCCTTGCACTATGGCGCGAAGGTGTGTGCGTGGCGCAAAGCAGCTGAAATCAGAGCAGGTGCTAGGGAAAGGGGAGGAGAGTGCTATATCTCTGCAGATATGGCACTCTCCTGCTCCCTCCTTCTCGCGCAACGAAGTGCGGATTTTTAGGCTGCTGCATTGCTGGGAAAGATGGTAAACCTGCCCCTCTGTGTCATCTGCATGGCCAAGGCATAGCACCTTGAATACTTTTCCCTTGACACAGAGATGTACGTAGTGAAACTTTGCAATGTCTTACAGACATTTCTCAATATTCTCTGAGACATGAGACTGTATTTCAATCACTTGAGGAGCCTTTCCTATTGGATTTCAATGTTCTCGGTCTCAGCACAAGGAGGACTGTTACTGCAAAATTTGATCCTCTCAGCCGACAGGATTTGCCCATGCAAGGCTCACCATTTTGCATCCATAGCCATCTGACAATGCCAGCAGGTTGTTGAATATTTAGAGGTTTGGTATCTGTGATGTCTGTTGGATATAGATAGTCAATTGGAGAGATATCATCTTCACCCTTAGAAGAGTACAGCAGAGCTGAAACTGTGTTAGAGGGTGCAAGATGTAAGTCAAAAGAGGTACCTGAATGCAGAGGGCTGTTTTAAGAAGAATCTTGCTTAGCAAGGATAATTAGCATTAGCTTTGTAGCTGTTGCATGGGAACATGAATTCAGAAGGATTTTCCTAGGTGGGAGACTGCTGGTCGGACTTAAGGTCTTTTTTTAGATGTTCTTCTGGGTAGGACCAACAATCTCGCAGACATGGCAGCAAGTAAGAGGACACGTTTTTCTCCTGAAACTGCACTATCTTCTGCTTGTGGGTAGTATGGTATCGTCATCAGGCTTTGGTTTCTCATACGTAAAAGAAAATGGTAATATAATTAGTAAGACTGACATTACACATAATGTATATATGGCTAAGCCAAAGATGTTGTACAATGGCTGCCAGCCACATATGACACTTTAACATGATATTTTAGAATATTATACAATGTTAGTTTGTGGTTAATATATATCCCTATGCAATGCAAATGATAGATAATAATGTTTTACCTGCAACTGGCCTCGACGCTCCCTTTTTTGATAGACCCCTAGAAGTCAGCTGCTAAACTACGAGGGAGAATGTGCTGGACATGTTTTTTCTTCACCCACCAGCAGATGTAAAAAGTACAGATAAACTTCAAAATGTTGACAGTGGAACTGAGGACTGTAACAGGTACACACATTTTATCAAGGCTGAACAACGATAGATAGATATGTGATATATCTTTCCCATAGAGAAAATGGTCGCTGGACAGAGAGTTGATAGAAAAGACAAGGGGTGGAAATAAGTTACAAATGATGGAGATGACAGTACAAGTATTATGGTCACAGACATACCTGTGTTTGCAGAATGTCCCCTGATGTTGCTTGATGGATTGGGAGTAGTTTTGACCCCGGGGGTGAGGGGGTTGTACCACTGAAGCTACGAAGAAATACATATTCAGAGTAAGGAAATATACCTAGACAAATGGCATGAGTGTGTAATAAGAATGTATTGATACATACATAAAGACATACATAAAAACTCTAAATATCTCATGTGTTACAGCTTGTGACATAAGGTCACGTTTAGACAAACACTGTAATGACATAAGGGAGTGAGGGAATGGTACGTACTGTGACAAGGAACATATCACTTAATGATTGTGTGGGCATATGGGTACATAGAATGAGTGACAAAATACATATTCATGTACTTACCCATGAAGCTGTCCAATGGAAGTGAAGCTGTCCAATAGAAGGATGTATCTAGTCAATGGAACATAGAAATTAGGACAAGACCATGTAAGTTCACCCATAAGAAATGTATTTGATACATGCAGAACATGGAGTCTATATTATGTTCTAAAATAATGGTAAATATCCTGACACTTATTCAGAGAGAAATATGGTTGTGCAGATTGCAATTCATCTGACTAAATACTTACGAAAGCCTGCTCACTGTCTGTTGTTCGTAGCCACTCCATGTGTTGGTACTCTGGTTCGAGCGGGAGAGGAGGTGGTGGACAGCAGTGTTGATGTTTGTCAGGTGTGTGATTTAGTTCAGGTGAAGTTAGTTTCCTAAACTTTTCCATTCTAAATTTTAAACAGCAGAGGCCGAGTACTTTCAGGTGTAAGAGTCTCCACACCCTCGTGCAACGAGAGGGCGGGTAATAAATCCTACTACTGAGCTGACATTTCTTCCCAGAAGAGGTAAATACAATCCATAGAAAGATTTCCACCATGGCTTAAAAACAAATCTATATGTTCAGAGATTTCCAGCCGTAGATTTCTCTATAGGAATATGCCCCTTTGTATTGTTTATAGGTGGGGGATAGGGGTGTCGGGGGTCACATGTTAAGTTTACTGCAGACCTTGCAGGTGCATGCAAAGATATTACATTTTTAAAGTTAGCATTGTTTTGACACAGAGGTGTTACTCTTACTAGCTATACAATGATGATTAGGATGGTATGGAAAGTATGTGAGCATGAATGCATATGATCTACTTGTTTAAGAGCATTTGCAGAGAATAATTGCACCTAGGTGTTGATATCTTAATGTGATAACTGTTTATTTGACTCATTTTGATGGAGGTGCTCCACAAAAAGAGACAATAGCTCACATATATTGTCCTTTGCCTCAGACAAAACTTCAATTTGAAAGAGTTGAATAAATAACTTTTGTGTATGACCTTAAAGTCATAGAAATGCAAACATAGTCCAGAGTCCAGTCCTCCTGCTACTCCTTCCAGGCCCTCAGGATGCCTGGAAGGAGTAGCTTACTGCCGATGTCATAATGAGGGCCTGGAAGGAGTAGCAGGAGGACTGGACTCTGGTAAGCCAACTTTGTACTACTTTCATCCCCCCTACCTACATGCCATCACATAACCACACCCCTACCCTCACCCCCATCACTCCACCACACACATAAACCCCACCATCACAACCCACCCATGCACCACCACTGTATGAATATCACTCACAGCCCTGCATGGACACCTATCACCAGAGTATGCACACTAGAGAGAGTCACCTAGTCCACAAAATACCTAATCACACAAGGCAAAGCTGACAGGGCGCTCACAACCATACAGGGCAACACGCCCATGCAAAAGATGCCACAAGTTGAAACATTAACACTGCATTTATATCCCCACAGGTCCCACACCCAACGTCACTGAAGAGGAGGTGCCAGCAACAACTAGTCCCCCCCAGAAGAGGTCCACAGTGATGACAGCAGCTCTGCTCGCCTGCATCTGGATGAGCAACCTGGCCCATCCGGGACCTCCGGACATTCGGTTACCCAACCACAGTCCCATACCACCACAGAGCCTCTCCCCTAAGGAAAAACAACCATAGCACCCACCCAGCGGGACCACACCTCTGTCCCCAGGACACGTCAATCAGCAGTGTGTCCACCACTACAGGGACCCCAGGCCACCCCACAAATACAGGACGATCAGGCACCTGGGTCCTGTGGCAGTGGGCACACGGTTCAGGGGACAGAGGCACAGGACAACAGGAAAGCTGGGAGGACCGCTGTGCGACAGGGGGAGGACACGCCCAGGGAACCGACTCTCCATGAGGCACTCACCAATATCCTGGGAGCATACCACCATTCCCAGGAGACGAAGGGCCAGATACTGGCCAAGTTGCAGGAGACCCAGCGGCTGCAGAAGGGACAATACCTGGGGATCAGGGAGGACCTGAAGAACATCCACACCACCCTGGTCACCACTGCAGGTGTGCTGGCAGACATGGCCAACACCATTAGGGAGGCAGTGACACACCAACGGGCCCCTGACACTAGCCACACCGATAAACAGCCCTCCACCTCTACTGACGCTAGTGGACAGGAGGCCCCGCCACAGGAACAACAGGCCACCAGCACCTCTCCCCCTGCAGAAGGAGAACCACCCCGCAAACGGTCCCTGCGATCCAGGCAGAAGCCAGAGAACATTGCCAAGACCCCCGCCAGGAAATAAGACTCTCCTGATTGTCATCCTTGTGTCCCACTCTGTCACCCTGTCCACTTTGAACTGCCATTGCTCCCCTTCCTATGTCCCCTTGGACAATGCACCTGTGATACAAAGAGAATGGACTCTATCCTAGGCTCTCCTCCACCATCACCCAAGCGCATTGCACATCCCCAATTACTTCTCAGCAATTAAATGAACACCCTTTGAAAATATACCAGTATGGAGTATGTCAAATGATTTATGTCTTCCTTTAACAATCTGTAGACATTGCAATTAGACTGTACAGTAATGTATACATAGGTATGACCAGTATTGTGCTGCAGTCAATACACCAGGAGCCAGAGTAGGGCACAGATATCTGTGAATAGACATGTCAAAGGGTACAGTAACTGGCCATAGTAGTGGGAACAGCAGCCTGCCAGTGAAAATATACAACAAAAAACTGCATTGGAAGGTGAAGTTACAGTGTCTTACCTGTGTGTCACTGGAAGTACTGTCGAATGAAAGATGTTCTGTTGTCCACATCCTCATGCTCAGCCTCCTCTTCATCACTGTCCACAGGCTCCACCACTGCCACACGACCATCTCCAGCCTCATCCTCCTGCAGAAAAGGCACCTGGCGTCTTAAGGCAAGGTTGTGCAACATGCAACATGCCACGATGATCTGGCACACCTTCTTGGGTGAGTAGCACAGGGAACCACCTGTTAGATGGAGGCACCAAAACCTGGCCTTCAGGACGCCAAAGGTTCTCTCTACAATTCATTTTGTTCACCCATGTGCCTCATTGTAACATTCCTCTGCCCTTGTCCTGGGATTCCTCACTGGGGTCAGTAGCCGTGAGAGGTTGGGGTAACCAGAGTCACCTGCAAATATCGAGGGATACCTGTTAGCCACACACTCATACTTAGGGCCAACCCCACACCCATAGACCAACATACACTGGGTGGGGACCATGGGCTCATCTATTAGCCACACCGGTGCCCCTGGAGTTGAGCCATCACATCTGGGATGCTGCTATTCCTCAGGATAAAGGAATCATGCACAGACCCAGGATGTTTTGCATTCACATGGGAGATATACTGGTTCGCCAGGCACACTATCTGAACATTCATCGAGTGAAAGTTCTTTCAATTTCAGAACACCTGTTCATTTATCCGGGGGGGACAAAGGCAAGATGTCTACCATCAATTGCCCCAGCAATGTTGGGGATTTGTCCCATTGCATAGAAGTCAGCTTTCACTGTGGCCAAGTCCTCCACCTGGGGGAATACAATGTAGCGGTGCATATGTTTTATCAGGTCAGACAACACTCTAGTCAGCACGTTTGAGAACACTGGCTGACATTCCTGCTTCCAAGACCACTGTCACTTGGAAGGAGCCACTTGCCAAGAAATGGAGCACAGATAGCACTTGCACAAGAGGGGGGATCCAAGTGGATAGCTGAGATCAGGTCTGGCTCCAATTGGGCACACAGCTCTTGGATTGTGGTCCTATCAAGTCTGTAGGTGAGGATAATGTGCCCGTCCTCCATTGTTGCCAAGTCCACCAGGGGCCTGGACACGGGGGGATGTCTCCATCTCCTATACATCCTCAGCGGTTGTAATCTAGGGGGCAAAACGATGAGCAACAGGTCAGTTTCTGACATTTCCTCAATGTACAAAGCATTGCATGTTGTGACAGAAACAGTATGTTGATATTTAGTCCCAAAATGTGCTTATGTCTGCTGTAACGCAGTTAGGTGCCATGGCCTGACCCCCCCCCCCTGAAATGGCAGACACTTGTCCTGTGTGGAGGGACAGGTGGACATGAGGTAATGCCGCTGACGTTTTGCACCGTTGATGGAGGCGGTCAAGTACCACAGTGAAACTCCTCATTGGTTACCATTGGACCCTATGGGTTACAGTAGCCAATGGTGACGTACGCCAGCGGTGACAGTACGCACAGCTGCGGATGTGACCTCCATTTTCTATCTGTTCACTCACTTGCTACCTGACCTTCAACAGGAGAGGACCTACACTGCAAGTGCTGCTGTGACCTGTGTCTGGAAACAACCATGGCTCGAGTCACTGGGGAAAGGGCCCCTGCCTTCACTGCTGCGGGGTTGGAGAGACTGGTGGATGGGGTCCTACCCCAGTACCGATTGCAGTATGGGCCTCCAACCAACAAGTGAGTACACTTTGTGCACGATGCATGGGGCATGAATGCAAGGAGTGCTGTGTGTGAAGGCCTCTTGTAAGGGGGGTGGTGGTTGAGGGGTCCTGGGCAGCGTGCTGCATGTATGGTGGGCAATGTATATGGGTAAGGGGATGGGAGGGATATGGTGGGCCATGGGTGTAACAGGCCGGACGGGATGACTGACACCTTTTTCTATGTTTCTTTTTCTACAAGTCAGCGCCCATCAGAAAAAGGGTATATGGCGTGCAATCGCCAAGGACGTGCGGACCCTGGGGGTCTACGGAAGGCAGAGCACCCACTGTCGCAAACGGTGGGAGGACCTGAGATGCTGGGCAAGGAAGATGGCGGAGGCCCAGCTGGGGGTGGCCTCCCAACGAGGAAAGGGTGCCCATCGAACCCTGACCCCCCTGATGTTCCCATACTGGTGATGGCCTATCTTGGGCTGGATGGGTGCTTGGGGCCATCACAGCAGCCACAAGGGGGTGAGTACAGTTCACAATATGCTACTTGAGCGTGGAGGGGTGGTCTCAGGGTGGGGGATGTGTGTCTGATGGTGCCCCTAGGCCAGGCCAGACATTGCAGGGTAGGTTCCATGTTGGGCATGGGCTGATGCACTCTACCCCCAAACAAGCTAGTGGGCATCCACAACTGGAAAGAGATCTCTGGGTCTCAGGTATGCTGCAACTGGCATTAGATATTCCTGTCCATGGCCTGGTGACTCGCATTGTGACTGGTAGTGCATCACCTAGTGCGTAGGGCTGTTCCCTGTGTGTTGTATACGCCAACTGTGGTGTTGTTGCTGGCATTGACCAAGTGTATCCTCTGTCTCTTCCCCCCCTTTTTGTTTTGTCACCCTGTCCTTCTGTGCATTAGCATCATCTGGCGGAGAAGCAGAGGCACCGGCAACGGAGGGAGCTGCATCCCACAGGGCCCAGGAGGCCAAATCCACCGACGGTGAGGGCAACAGTGGGATGGAGGGTGAGGGGAGCACCATGGCAGAGACTGGAGGGGACAGTTCTGAAAGTGGTACCTCCTCCGATGGAAGCTCCCTGGTGGTGGCGGACACCTCTGTGGCCACCCCAACTACAGGTACAGCTGCCACCCCGTACCAGCACCGTCCTCCCAGCAGCCCCTCAGCGAGTTTCCCGTGCCTGCTCACCGAGGAGGGTGGGCATCTCCTTCGCCCCAGGCACCTCAGGCCCTGCCCCAGTTAGCCCTGCTGACCTGAGCGAGAAGGCTATTGACCTCCTGCGATCCATCTCTGTTGGGCAGTCAACCATTGTGAATGCCATCCAGGGGCTGGCAGGGTATTTGCAACATACAAATGCATCCCTGGAGGGCATTCACTCTGGTGTGGCGGCCAAACATATATCATTCCAGGCTCTGGCCTCCTCCCTGATGGCAGCCATTTTCCCTGTCCCATGCCTCCCCCCTCTTGCTTCCTCTACTCAGTCCCATTTCCCTGAATCCCAACCTATCCCAAGCTCACAGTCAGACCGGCATGCACCCAAGACAACACACAGGAGTGGCTCAAGAAAACACAAGCTCCACACATCATCCCACAGGCACTCACACAAACACCATCCAGAAGCAGACACACCAACATCCACTGCCTCCACTGTGTTCCCCTCCTCCTCGTCGTCCACCTCCCTCCCAGTAGCATCTACACTCACACCTGCATGCACTACATCCACACCCACTGCCTCCATCACCATCACTCCTATCACTACACACCCCTTACTGGCATGCACCACCCCCACATCCATGTACAAGTCCCCTGTGTCCTCTTCCACTATGTCTGTGTCCCCTCCTCCCAAAGTAGCAAAACGCAAGCACTCAGACACCCGACAGCCATCCATCTCACAACAGCATCCAGCCCATGCACCTGCACTCAAACACAGCAGACATACACCTCCTACAACCACTCCCTCTTCCTCCAGTTCCAAACCTTCACCCCCTTCCTGCCCCAGTGTCCCTAAGAAGCTTTTCCTCTCCACCATTGACCTCTTCCCTACCCCTCCCCCTGTCCTTCACTTCGGGCCAGGGTGGGCAGAACCCAGGCCAGCACCTCAGCCACCCAGTCCACAGCCACTGTAGTTTCAGCAGCTACTGCAGGTGTGAGAGGCTCCAAGGAAACACCCATCAGCACTGGCAGTGTGCCTGCACCAGCTGCCAAGGGGAAGGGCAAGGAGGCAGCACCACATGGCAGAGGCAAGGGCAAGGAGGCACCAGCACACGGCAAGGGCAAGGTCAAGGAGGCACCACCACACGGCAAGGGCAAAGAGGCACCACCACATGGCAAAGAGGCACCACCAGCTGCCAAGGGCAAGGAGGCCCCACCAGCTGCCAAGGGCAAGGGCAAAGGTCCTGTCCCTGCAGGCAGGAGGGACAGGAGGCTTGGTGCTGTGACCGGATATGAGCCCCCACCACCAACCATGGAGCTTCAACAATCCAAGGCTGCAGGGGAAGGGCTGGAGCCTCCCCTCACCACTGGCAGCACTGCCACCAGAACCACCACCTGCACCGCCACTGGCACCGGCACCACCACCGGCACCGCCACCAGCACCACTGGCAGCAGCACCATTGGCAGCAGCAGCAGCCCTAGTGGGAAGCCGTCTGAGGCTGCAGCTGAAGGGCAGGAGCTTCCCCTCCACCACTGGCAGCACTGACACCTGCACCGGCACTGTCACCACTGTGCAGCCGTCGCCACCGGTGGATGGACTGTAGTTCTGCCTCCCTGGAGTGTCATGCATCTTGCCCACTGTAATCCTTGTGGGTATGACACCCAGGTGAGAGACTGTGACCTTGCACTCCCCAAGATCTGCATCACAGGGCACAATGCCCCCTCCAGAACCAGTGGAAGAAGGCCTCCACTCACCCCCTCCATGCCAGGATGAAGCACACTGGGCACAATGCCCCCTCAAGAACCAGTGGAAGAAAGCATCTACTAGAGACTATGGCCTTGCACTCCCCAGGACCAAGCAGTGGGCAAACCACCCACTTGAGAGACTGTGGCCTTGCACTCACGAGGACATCGCAGAGGGCATGTTGCCCCCTCCAGGACCAGTGGCGTTGTACCATCTTCCGGCTGAGGTGCTCCCTCATTCCCTTTCCCCCTGAGGTGCCTGTGTATTTTCGACCTGATGCCCCAGCAGTGTTCTCTCCGTCTTGAGGCAGGAGTCAAGTGGGGCCTTGGCCTATGTGATATGGTCCTGTGGCCCCCGGACATTGTGGACTGGGCAGTGTCCCTCCATTTGTATATCTGTAAATACTGTTTTGAATTTTGAGGACGTATTTCTCGTATTTTACCTTATTACACTCACTTAAATCACTTCCTTTTGTCCTTGCATTATTCCTTCGGGGTACAGGGCTGATATGTAATGTTGCATCTGTTTGTATGGTGTTGGAGGTGGAGGTGGGGGTAGGGGTGTTGCGTGTGTGTCACACTCTTTTTCCTCCCCCCTCCCCTGTGTGCTAGGCGGCAGTACTCACTGTGGTCGTCGTCGCTGGCATTGGCATTCCTGTTGTAGGAGGAGGTAGACCAGCATGGGAAAGATCTGCAGTTCAGGCTCCATGGTGTCGTGGTTCTTTCCCTGAGTGTCCAGAGGAGAGTCGTTTCCCTTCTGTGTACTGTTTCCGCCGTGCTTTTGGTGTCGTTGGTAAAGCCCCGGTAAAGGTGGCGGATAGGCCTGTTGTAATATTGTGGGTGGTACATTGTCTTCTGCCTGGCTGTTTGCGGTTTACCGCCGCAGTGCTTGTTGCTACCGCCATGGTGTTCGGTGTGTTAAAGTGGCTGTATGTGTTGGCGGTTTCCGCCGTGGTCATAATTCTACTTTTTTTACCACCAGCCTGTTGGCGATATTACCGCCGCTTTATCACCGACCACCAGGGTTGTAATGAGGGCCAGAGTGTCTAATAATCAAAATCATTTAACCATATAGTCCTTATAAATGTGCTTGACCAGTTGGCCACAGACCAGATACTGAAACATGTTCCCACTACCTCACATGTATTTATCTTTTCATGTTGCGTGGATGCTAGTATAACATGACTAGCACTAGGGAGGCCCATATATCCTATATCTTGAACAAAGTGGGTGCAAGAGGAATAATAGGATGAGGCCAAGTTGAGGAAATGAAATACCACAGGAGAAATGTCCAGTGCTAGGTGGAGTGCCCCAGGATGAAGCATGCCACACTCCTTGGATGAAGACTTATCTCATGTCAACAGGAGACTTCACACAATCCCTAAGTATACGGCTAGACGAATAGCAAGGTGTTCCAGGAATTCATAGATTGATTTTCATGTTTCATAGTTAGCTTGACTGCAACGTTTATGTCTTTAGTGAGCCACCAAAGGCTTTTTTGATAACCCCTTCTGGGTCTGTGCTGAGTGGTGAGATATTTAATGCTCCAGTCTTGGTTGAGTAGGGACTTATGAGAGAGGCAGAATACA
Organism: Pleurodeles waltl; assembly: GCF_031143425.1. Classification (NCBI taxonomy): domain Eukaryota; kingdom Metazoa; phylum Chordata; class Amphibia; order Caudata; family Salamandridae; genus Pleurodeles; species Pleurodeles waltl. The sequence continues at coordinate 323,234,242 of NC_090437.1, forward strand.
TTCTTGAACGTTTGTAAATTGTTATAAATGGGGTCTCTGGTTGGCAGTCAGTTTGCACTCTGTCCAAGCAGGGACATCTCACTCTAGTCAGAGTAAGGGAAATACACAGCTCAGATAACCCCTGCTGACCCCCTTAGTAGCTTGGCACAAGCAGTCAGGCTTATCTCAGAGGCAATGTGCAAAGTTGCACCAACACACACAGTAACAAAGTTAAAACACCACAAAAACACTCAACACCAGTTTAGAAACATAGCCAATATTAATACAAGACCAAAACAACAATAATCCAGCAACGTTATGTATTTTCAAAGATTAGCCGAGTAAAACAAGATCAAAACAACAAAAATCCAACATACACAAGCAAAGGTATGTATTTTCAAAGATTAAACTTCAATATAGCGCTTAGAAACCTAAATGCTTCAATTTGGTGTTATCACAGCGTCGTGATGGAGTCATTCCCAACAATCTGACTCCAATAGCACCGGTCACGGAGTTGCGCAGACTCCCACGTATGATACCTTTTAAAAGTAAGGCAACAAGCCTGTGCACGGAGTCGGGGAAGAGAGGTGTCGCTGGATCCGGTGTGGCATTGGTTCCGGTGCTGCGGAGCAGTGAAACAGTGGCATCGGTGCAAAGCATTGGGTCCGTGCTGCGGAGCAGGGGAGATGTGGTGGCGTTGTTGTGCCGCGCCTGGTCCTTACACTCAGGCGGGGTTGATGTCCGGCTGGTCAAGATGCTGTAGGGTGACCTCATGGGGTTGCGGTCATGCTACGAGGCTTAGGCGCTGTGGCGGGTTGGATGTCACAGACATCAGTGACACAATACTCGGGACTCACAAAGTTATGGGGTGTGAGCGGGGCTGCTGCAGCATAAGGCCTGCGATGTCAGTTGGGGTCGTCACACTCCAGTGGAGACCGCAGCTTCGGTTGCAGGCAGCGTCGCAGGGTCAGGCAGCAGCATCACTCCTGCATCATCCGGCGTTGGTGCACTCGGTTTTTAACCAGCTTTCACTCCCAAGGGCCCAGAAACTGGAATAGGCACCACCTAGCAAGTTAGAGTTCACAGCAAGTGAACCTAGAGGCTGGTAGTTGAAGGCTTTGCTGTCCTGAGACTTTTTAACAGGAGGCAAGCTCAGTCCAAGACCTTGGAGAAAATTCACAAGCAGGATACACAGCAACTTCCAGTCCTTGTCCTCTCTAAGGCAGAAGCAGCAACTGTGGGCCAACCCAGCAAAGCACACACATCAAAGGGACAGTGCTCCTCCTCCAGCTTCTCAGCTCTTCTCGTCACAAGTTCCTCTTGAGTCAGAAGTGTTCAAAAAGTCTGGGGTTTTGGGTCCATTACTTATACTCAATTCTGCCTTTGAAGTAGACAAACTTCAAAGGAAAGTCTCTGTTGGTCACAAGATCCTTCCTTGCCCAGGCCTGGCCCCAGACACATTGCAGGGGGTTGGAGTCTGCATTGTGTGAGGACAGGCACAGCCCTTTCAGGTGCAAGTGTCAGCTCCTCCCACCCCACTCTAGCCCAGGAGACGCATCAAGATATGCAGGACACTCCCCAGCTCACTTTGTGTCACTGTCTAGAGGGCATTCACAAACAGCCCAACTGTTAGTCTGATCCAGACATAGGCCCTCATTATGATCTTGCCTGTAAAAACCTCAGAGATCAGCGCTGGCGGTCAACAGAAGACTGCCAGCGCGACGACCTCCCGCCTGCCGTATAATGTTTTCCTTGCTGGGCCGGTGGGCGGAAACAGTGTTTCCACCCGCCGGCCCAGCAGGGAAAGGGCCGTAACATTGACAGCGGCTCCAAATGGACCCGCCACCAATGTTGATGTGCGGCGGGTGCAGCAGCACCCGTCGCGCAGATCACTGCCCGTAAATTTGGGCAGTTATCTGCGCGACGGGGCACTGCACGGGGGCCCCTGCACTGCCGATGTCCAGGAGCACCCCTTCCGCCAGCCTTTCTCTGGCGGGGAACCCACCAGGGAAAGGCTGGCGGAAAAGGGATCATTATCCGAAGGGTAGCGCTGCTTGCGGAGGATATGTCGGATAATGATTTCCTACATCGTCAGGCTGCCTGTGGCGGCCATCCCTGTAATCATTATATTGCGGTTCAGACCGCCGTGCCAGTGGCGGTCTTTGCCACTGCCACCGGCATGGCGGTCTGATCTGCCAGGGTTCATAATGAGCTCCATAGACTCCACAGGCAGGCAGAGTCACAGAATGGTTAAACAAGAAAATGTCCACGTTCTAAAAGTGGCATTTTCAAACTGACAATCTAAAAATCAACTTGACCAAAAGCTGTATTTTTAAATTGTGAGTTCAGAGGTCTAAACTCCACATCTGCTCCTGCTCCCAATGGGAAACTGCACTTAAAAGATATTTATAGGCAGTCCCCATGTTAACCTATGGGGGAGGTAGGCCTTGCAACATTAAAAACCATATTTGACAGTTTTTCACTATCAGGACATGTAAAACACATCAGTACATGTCCTACCTTTTAAATACACTTCACCCTGCCCATGGGGCTACCTGGAGCCTACCTTAGGGGTGCCTTACATGTACAAAAAAGGGAAGGTGTGGGCCTGGCAAGTGGGTACACTTGCCAGGTCGAACTGGCAGTTTAAATTTTGCACACACAGACACTGCAGTGGCAGGTCTGAGCCATGTTTACAGGGCTACTCAAATGGGTTCGCAATCAGTGCTGTAGGCCCACTAGTAGCATTTGATATACAGGCACTGGGCACCTCTAGTGCACTTTACTAGGGACTTACTAGTAAATCAAATATGCCAATCATGGAAAAGCCAGTCACCAGTACCATTTACACAGAGAGCACTTGCACCTTAGCACTGGTCAGCAGTAGTAAAATACCCAGAGTACTAAAACCAGCAAAAACGAAGTCCAGCACACCATCAAAAATACAGGAAGCGGAGGCAAAAAGATAGGGGAAACCATGGCAAGGATGCCAGGTCTAACATAATGTTGAAGTTTGTAAGAACTGTGTTTTTACCAATTTATTATCTCTTCTTTTTCTACCGTTTTCCCCTTCCTATTCCCTCCTCCCAGTGTTTGGGGGTTACGAATATGTTTTAAAGTAATTTAACAATGGAGATATTGTACTGAATTTAAGGGGATTGTAACAAGCCTTAAACTGGGGAATACTTTGGTACACCGTTCAAATATTTAGCCTTCCCTCTTTGAATGTAAACTACATTGATATTCTCAATGTAGACTGAAAACTAAAAAGGAACACAAGCAGTTTATACATGGACCTCAATGACATTCTCTAATATGCCCCATAATGCCTAATGCTTACGGATGTTAACTATCAATGATAGATCACGTAGTGCTTGCAAATTATAGCTGCCATTATCTGTATCTAATAAAGGACATTTAAGACTGAACCATTGCTGATCCTGTCCTGGATCTTGATCAAAATCTATATTACCAATTGACGCTTGTCCTGGGGTGACCTGGAATAAATAGAAGCACTATTTTGTTCAAGTCCAGATTCAAACGAGGATTAAAAGTTCCAGTTACAACACAATTATATTCGCACTGATTCAATGTTTTGTTTTGTTTAATAAATGATCATAAAAGAAATGTGTATGGTAATTACCACACAAGATTAATCTACTGTTAAGACTTTGTGAAAACTTAATAAAGTTTATATATGTTATATAAAACCATAGAATTGTAAGAGGGTGTACCTTCTTTGTCACAACTTTGATTCGGCTTTCTTAATGTGCTGTTAATCGTTAGATGTTCTGTTACCTGACAAAATTGAATGCTAACACGTTTGGTTTTGCTCAACTGCTACAAAGCCTGTAGGAGATTTACTGAGAAAGTTAAAATTATTATTCTGGAGACTCTAAAACTGATCCTTAACTATTTTGCAAACTAAACTGTGCTGTTATGTAAGAGACTCTTAAAATAGTTCCCTTAAATTGTGGAAACTCATATTACTATTCCCTCACGTTTCTTAGAGTGCATTGATCATTGGAGTACGTCATTGAGCAAATGGTTTCGGACTTCTAACTTTCTGATCACAGTTCCTCGTCTGAACGATCTTCTGTGGTGTTCTATCAAAGGGAAATAGATTCTAAAACCCTTTCCTTTTGGCGCAAATTATATTATAGCTGTTAACTCTATGTCATTGTGTACATCTGTAGCATGGGGCTTAATTCTGGTAGCCTTGGCAGCATGAATTCAGAGTGGTAAACGCACAACGTATGAGTGGAGGCAATGCTATGTCCACCCATGTTGATAGCATCAATATATAGGGCCTGATTACGACCTTGGCGGAGAAGATAATCCGTCAAAAACGTGATGGATATCCCGCCCACCGTTTTACAAGTTCCATAGGATATAATCTGTCAAGGTCATACTCAGGCCCATAGTCTTGAAATGCCCATGAAATTAGATGGCCATTTACTGAAGTTGAATGAAAATCAACAGATGTCAGTCAATAGGGAAATTGCACCTTTCAAGACTATCTGTTAGAAAGCAATGGCAAAACTAAACAAGCATTTTCAATGCAACGGATCTCGCTTTTGCTCGAGTTAGAGCTATTAGCATTGTAAACTCCTAACCGGACTTTTCTTGCCCACAAATGCAAAGAAAAAAAAACGAGCGCAATCGCGCTGTGTAAACCCCAGTGCTGCATGGAAAATAAACAGATAAAGTAGTCTGGAAACCATGCTGAAAACATCGACCTCGTATGTTTTTAATAGTTTACCCGTGCTGTGTAGGTGAGCTAAACACCGGAAAAGGCATGACGTATGCATGCCTTTCACAAATGAAAGCAAGCGGATTTTAAAAGGCAAGCCCACAAACCAATGAAAGTGACTGAAGTCACATAGGAGTGGTGGGAAGCCCAAAGAGAGATTACTACAGGGGATGGAGCGCTTTGCGCTCGCCCCTAAAAAAAGTAGAATTGGTTTCCAGTGTGGACAAGAGTTAGGCATAATGTATAGGAATGTAAAAAAATTAAAAACTAATAATAACATTTTGCTACCTTGTTAATGGCTTAGTTATGAGTCATGTTGTTAAATTTGACACCTGGGCAAACTTCTATTTTCGTGTAGATCAGAATTACGAGTTGTGCTATAATTATCAAACCTTGCTTCCCCCACATACCTCTTCAGGAAAAGTCCTTAAAACAGGGAAAACATGCACATTTCCATGCAATAAATACTAGACTTCGATGGTATGACTCATATGCAAGATAGAAACCCATATAAGATATATTTAGCACACACAGAAAATACCTTGAGCCACCTAGTGACAATGGAATTTGTTAGAAGCATCCTCTGAGTCTCTCTCAACCTAATTAGGTCTTAAACATTTTACCGCTTTAATAATACTTTAAGGCATTGGTAAGTTTAAAAAAAACTTAAACAAATTAATTTGCAAATAAATTTAAAAAACAAATACATTGTTCCTGAAACTAGAAGATCTTTTGGCTTCAAAGTAGAGGGTCTAGTCTTGGAATAGACAGTGTTTGTCTTTTAATATGGGGGTGGCACAATCATAAACAGAAGAATATAAAACAATATAGGAAGGGATCATAGCAAGGGGCTTTCCTACTTTGTAATTACCTGGAAAAGTGCATGAGAGTGAAATAAGTTGCCTAACTTTTGAGCCCCTGCCAAACAATACTACAAAACGAAAACACACCATGCTGTGCTCGTGGCTGGTAAATTGTGAAAAGAAGAAATTTTATTTTCCCCAGCAGCACTCACCATGATCAGAACTGTCCCTTTACTCTGCAGGAGGTTGAGCGAAGGAAGTAAACATAATTAATCCAACCAATTTCTTCCATTTACTTTAAATAGTGATTTCCAAGTTAATAACTCAGTTTTGTTGGAGGCATATTTAACTAAGGGCCCTTAGTCATTTAAAGCCATCAGTTTCCCCAGGGGCCAGCTGTTGGGTTTACACTTGTGGATCCTAAGCAGTTTGCTTTGAACATCTCTTGATAGCACTGAAGTATCGCTTCCAGTTTGACCCATAAAACAAATTGAAGATCATATACTGCTTGATAAAATCATATTGTAAAATATCTTGCTCCCTACTTAGAGACTTTTGAGCACCGTAATTCACCTCTCACTTTCCCTACCACTGTAAGCACTCTGCCACACTCTACTTGTTTCCTCTCCCACTTCCGTGTCTAGGCCTATGGGCATATTTATGAAATAGTGGTGCAGCACGGCGCAGCAAGTCACCTTGCTGCACTATGCTGCATCACTAGTAAAGGGGAAGAATGCACCATATTTAAGACAATATGGCACATTCCTGTCTTTTCCCTTGCTCTGGAGCCCGTTTGGCAGCATGGCGCCAGTGCAGACACACTTGTACCATGGTGCAGGGGTGCCTGCATTGCATGCAGAATTGTTCTTGTGCAGAAAGGGGCACCTTCCTGCACATAACCAATCCTGAGAGACGTTTTTCCTCTTTCTATATGCAGAATGCAGCACAAATAGATAGAGGGAAAAAGGAGGAGAAATAAAAATATTTCTCCTCATTAGGCCTCACCTGGGGAGGCATATGTTCCTAGGTCTGCAACTTCTGGTAAATTTGGGAATGCTTCAAAATGCATTGATGTTGCATGAGAACACCCACGCAATGCCTATTAAAATGCCTCCCTGGTTCAGAATAATGCAATGCATTAATTTGTGCTGTGTTGCATTACTCAAGATTTATGAAGCCACTAAGGGCAAGGTGGCCTTACCCGGCTTCATTATTCTCACTTGTGGTTTGTGTCTCACATTTACCACGTTGCGTGGTGCAAATCTGACGCAAATAGGGTCATAAATGTGGCCCCAAATGTTTACCTGCTTTCAGAAACTTCTCAGTATCTTAGAAAGATTTACATACATCCAATAAAACTCAGACAGAGACACTGAGCAAGGGCTGAAGATTGTTCATGCCTAGAAAATGTTCGAAAGAATCAGTTGTATCCATCAAAGGCATGTGGGTACAAGTGAGGTCAGTTAAAGTCCCTAAAACAATAGAACCCATAATTGTGGAGGTAAATAAGTCCCACCATAATTGCTATAGGGGAAGGGCACTAAGGGCACTATGTAAGTGTAGTGATAGGCTTAGAGGGTAAGAATAGAATGTGTGGAGAGAAGCATTCGAGATTGTGGAGGGTGGAGAAGGTAGCTGGAAGCTGGAGAGTGAAGAGCAAGCTGGGGGTTATTACCATATTGCTGTTGTACAAGGACTATAATTCAATAAAGGATTCCTAATCTTCAAGTGTCAGCGGGATCTTTACATATTTGGCAATGAGGGACTCTGCGCAGGGGGAAGAGAAGGACCTATAACCCCCAACCCCTGGATACGACGTGTAGAACAAGCAGAAGGTAAATCAGAGAAGAAGAAAAATGGGAGGAGAGAACTAAGAGAACATTTGAAAAGGAATAAGAATTGGTGGTAACTTGACCAATCAAAAAAGAAGAGTAAATAAACTAATTGAGCAACCATGAGATATAGTATATCTGCCTATCGCATAGGAAAAATATTACTGCAGTTTTAGGGCTTGTTTTTTCCCATAATTGTTATTCCTGATAGAAATTTTAAGAGTTGATTTTTCTAAAGTGTGAACGTACGCGCGTTTAAGCGGCGCGCAACGCATCTTGAATGTAAACAAAAAGGAACTGACAGACGCCTGCGTGAACATTTCTTTTTTAAGAGCACGCGTTCCTCGTTGAGCAGGCGCGGTGTACATTGACAATCACGTGCGTCTACACGCGAGGTGAGCGTGCACAAGCGTACCCTTCAGTGTAGACAATCGTGTGCATCTACACACGAGGTGCGCGTGCACAAGAGCACCGTGCAGTGCGCACAAATAATCGCATACGTCTTCACGCAAAGTCAACCAAACACATTTTCTTTTAAGTAACGCGTTTGGAGAAATGTCAGAACATCGGAATAATGTGCAGTAAAAGACATTAGAACCGGTATTGGAACTGAAAGAAAAGAAGACGAAAGGAAACTAAGAGACAAAACTGAAGTCGCCTTACTTCTCAGTTGATCACTAGGAAGTGGGAGGACTGATACAAGTAGTAGAAGTGGAAGAAGGACTAATTCAGGCTCCAACAACGTTAGAAATGAAAAGAGGACTTCACATCTTTGCTTAATATTACCATAAGCCATGGAATACCATGAAGACTTATTATTTTAGATAGTTATTTTAGATTGTTATTTTAGTTGTTTATTTTAGATTATTAATTTAGATTGTTGTTTTAGTATATTTTGTTAGCTTGTTATTTTATATTTTTATTACAGGTATGGCTGAACAGAGTATTTCTGCACCTCCATGCTTCTTACCCTTACCAGGTGAACCGCCGATCACGTGGACGAGATGGAAAAATATTTTTGCTACTTACTTATTGGCAATTGATGGAGACAAGTAGAGTCCTCTCAGCAAACAAGCTATTTTACAACATCATTTAAGCACAGAAGGGAGAAGGATATATGATGATTTGTCGGAAGTATCCTTAGGTATGGGCAAAGGACAACCCATGAACTTATGTGAAATGTCCTTGCAAAAGTTGGAAAAACATTTTACACCAAAATTAAACATTGAATTTGAACGGCATAAATTATTTTCTCGGGTTCAGGGTCAAGATGTAGATGTAATGTCTTATGTTGCAGCGTTAAGAGGTTTAGCGTAACATGTGACTTCCGTGATCTGAGTAACTCCCTCATACGGGACCAAATTGTTCATTATACAAATAATAAAAAGTTGAAAGAAAAATTATTATCCATTGATCCCTCGTTGGAGGAGTCCATACAGATAGCAAGGAGTATGGAGCACACTGAGGCATGGATAAAAGGAACTGAGTCTAAAAATTATATGATGGAGTCAGATAAAGAAAACACGGTTGAAGTGAAAGAATTTAAAACGAAGAAACATGAGAAGGCTATAACGGAGAGATGAATGGGGAGAAGAATAATTCGAATATTTTGTGTTTTAGGTGTGGATGTCCTGGACATATCGCTTCCAGTTTCATGTTTACTGCGTGCACTTTAACATGCAGAATGTGTGGGAGACAAGGTCATTTAGCCAAAGTATGCAGATCAAAAGGAAAGTTGTTGAATAATAGTAATAAGTCCGTGGACAGTATACATGGGGAACAGAAAGAAGAAATTGTACTGATGGTCAAAAGCATGTTAGAAAGCAATTTGGAAGGTGTGGAATCAGAAAATGATACAAACTTAAAGGAAGAAAGTTCATGTAAACTGGAAAAGCCTCATTGTGATATATTGCTGGAATCTGAAACTGTAAGAGTATTGGTTGATTCAGGTAGTCTATTTATCCTGATATCAAAAGACGTATATGTAGAGATTCTGAAAGATAAAACTGAAGATTTACAGGCAGCAGATGTGAAGGCAGTTGGGTATGGAGGTAAGAGGATCAACATCTTAGGAATTAAATGGATGGACATTGTATTCAAGAGAAATGGTGTTTGTCGAAAGGTGTACGTGACTCATGAAGGGTCGAATTTATTGGGGTAGCAGCATCATAAGGATTTGAACATCGTGTTAGATCCGAATGCAACTGAACCAATTATGGTTGTCGAGAGGTTGAATGCAGGATCTATGGAAACTCAAGAGACTGGAATGGAATGGGTTGAGAAGCTGATAGACAAATTTCCAAAAGTCTTTACTGAGAACTTGGGTAAATTGAAGAGATTTACCCACCGGATAATTCTAAAAACAAATGCTATCCCAGTTGTTCACAAAGTAAGGCCAATACCGTTGTTGATGAGAAAACCATTACAACAAGAGCTTGACACATTACTGGAGGAGAAAATAATCGAGCCATTAGAGTCTTCGGAGTGGTTGGCACCTATCGTCGTAGCACCCAAGGAAGGAAACAAGATTAGGTTGTGCATCGATTTGAGAGATCTTAATTAGAACATTTGGGTGGATAGGCAACCCTTGCCAAACATTACAGAAATGTTAAGCATGATGGGGGGCGGTAGAGTATTTAGGCCCTCATTACAACCCTGGCAGTCGGTGTTAAAGCGGCGGTAATACCGCCAACAGGCCGGCGGGAAAAAAAATGGGATTACGACCGTGGCGGAAACCGCCAACATAGACAGCCACTTTAACACTCCGACCGCCACGGCAGTAGAAACAAACAGCGCGGCGGACACCGCCAACAGACAGGCAGGAGACAAAGTACTGCTCACTGTATTACAAGAGGCCTATCCGCCACCTTTTCCGGGGTGGAACCAACGCTATCAAAAGCACGGCGGAAACAGTACACAGAAGGGAAAACACTCACCTCTCGACACCCAACGAGGAACCAGGACGCCATGGGGCCCGAACTTCATGTGTTACCTATATGGGTTTACCTCCTCTTCTACCAGGAGTACGAACGGCGGCGGCGGCGACCACGTGAGTACTGCACCTACAACACAGGGGAGGGGGAGGAAAGAGAGTGAAACACACACCCAACACGCAACACCCCCACCCTCACCCTCACACACAACAACATACACACAAATACATACAGCAACATTACATATACATCCCCCACCCCCTGAAAGAACGCAAGGACAAAAGGAAATGATTGTAACAATTGTAATCATTAAAAATCCATTAGTCAAAAGTCAAAATTCATTATATACAAATAAGTACATCAACTACACAAGTCCGGATAGTGTACTAATCATTGTCCGTGGACCACTGGGCCCAAAATGCATGAGCGAGGCCCACACATGTTACCTGACTAGAAACGGAGAGAACACTGCTGGGGCATCATATCGAAACTATACAGGTACTTCAGGGGGAGGGGGGGCACGACGTCACTGCTGCACGAGGGGGCTCCATGCCCATTGATGTATCCTGGGGAGCTCAAAGCCACAGTCTCTCAAGTCTCTCCAGTGGGTGGTTTGCCCACTGCTTTATCCTGGGGAGTGCAAAGCCACAGTCTCTGAAGTCTCTCAAGTGGGTGGTTTGCCCACTTCTTTAACCTGGGGAGTGCAAAGCCACAGTCTCCCAAGTCTCTCCAGTGGGTGGTTTGCCCACTGCTTTATCCTGGGGAGTGCAAAGCCACAGTCTCTCAAGTGGATAACAGTCTCCAATGGTTCTGGAGGGGGCTTTGTGCCCAGAGTGCTTCATCCTGCCAAGGACTGAGGTAGTGGATGTGATACTCCACTGGTTCTGGAGGGGGCCTGGTACCCAGATTGCTTCATCCTGCCAAAGACTGAGGTAGTGGATGTGATACTCCACTGGTCCTGGAGGGGGCCTTGTGCCCAGTGTGCTTCATCCTGGCAAGGAGGGGGTGAGTGGATGCCTTCTTTCCCCCTCAAGAACCAGTGAAAGGCCCCCTCCAGAACCAGTGGAAGAAAGCATCTACTAGAGACTATGGCCTTGCACTCCCCAGGACCAAGCAATGGGCAAACCACCCACTTGAGAGACTGTGGCCTTGCACTCACGAGGACATCGCAGAGGGCATGTTGCCCCCTCCAGGACCAGTGGCGTTGTACCATCTTCCGGCTGAGGTGCTCCCTCATTCCCTTTCCTCCTGAGGTGCCTGTGTATTTTCGACCTGATGCCCCAGCAGTGTTCTCTCCGCGTTGAGGCAGGAATCAAGTGGGGCCTTGGCCTATGTGATATGGTCCTGTGGCCCCCGGACATTGTGGACTGGGCAGTGTCCCTCCATTTGTATATCTGTAAATACTGTTTTGAATTTTGAGGACGTATTTCTCGTATTTTACCTTATTACACTCACTTAAATCACTTCCTTTTGTCCTTGCATTATTCCTTCGGGGTACAGGGCTGATATGTAATGTTGCATCTGTTTGTATGGTGTTGGAGGTGGAGGTGGGGGTAGGGGTGTTGCGTGTGTGTGTCACACTCTTTTTCCTCCCCCCTCCCCTGTGTGCTAGGCGGCAGTACTCACCGTGGTCGTCGTCGCTGGCATTGGCATTCCTGTTGTAGGAGGAGGTAGACCAGCATGGGAAAGATCTGCAGTTCAGGCTCCATGGTGTCGTGGTTCTTTCCCTGAGTGTCCAGAGGAGAGTCGTTTCCCTTCTGTGTACTGTTTCCGCCGTGCTTTTGGTGTCGTTGGTAAAGCCCCGGAAAAGGTGGCGGAGAGGCCTGTTGTAATATTGTGGGTGGTACATTGTCTTCCGCCTGGCTGTTGGCGGTTTACCGCCGCAGTGCTTGTTGCTACCGCCATGGCGGTCGGTGTGTTAAAGTGGCTGTATGTGTTGGCGGTTTCCGCCGTGGTCATAATTCTACTTTTTTTACCACCAGCCTGTTGGCGGTATTACCGACGCTTTATCACCGACCGCCAGGGTTGTAATGAGGGCCAGAGTGTCTAATAATCAAAATCATTTAACCATATAGTCCTTATAAATGTGCTTGACCAGTTGGCCACAGACCAGATACTGAAACATGTTCACACTACCTCACATGTATTTATCTTTTCATGTTGCGTGGATGCTAGTATAACATGACTAGCACTAGGGAGGCCCATATATCCTATATCTTGAACAAAGTGGGTGCAAGAGGAATAATAGGATGAGGCCAAGTTGAGGAAATGAAATACCACAGGAGAAATGTCCAGTGCTAGGTGGAGTGCCCCAGGATGAAGCATGCCACACTCCTTGGATGAAGACTTATCTCATGTCAACAGGAGACTTCACACAATCCCTAAGTATACGGCTAGACGAATAGCAAGGTGTTCCAGGAATTCATAGATTGATTTTCATGTTTCATAGTTAGCTTGACTGCAACGTTTATCTCTTTAGTGAGCCACCAAAGGCTTTTTTGATAACCCCTTCTGGGTCTGTGCTGAGTGGTGAGATATTTAATGCTCCAGTCTTGGTTGAGTAGGGACTTATGAGAGAGGCAGAATACATTCTTGAACGTTTGTAAATTGTTATAAATGGGGTCTCTGGTTGACAGTCAGTTTGCACTCTGTCCAAGCAGGGACATCTCACTCTAGTCAGAGTAAGGGAAATACACAGCTCAGATAACCCCTGCTGACCCCCTTAGTAGCTTGGCACAAGCAGTCAGTCTTATCTCAGAGGCAATGTGCAAAGTTGCACCAACACACACAGTAACACAGTTAAAACACCACAAAAGCACTCAACACCAGTTTAGAAACATAGCCAATATTAAAAAAAGACCAAAACAACAAAAATCCAGCAACGTTATGTATTTTCAAAGATTAGCCGAGTAAAACAAGATCAAAACAACAAAAATCCAACATACACAAGCAAAGGTATGTATTTTCAAAGATTAAACTTCAATATAGCGCTTAGAAACCTAAATGCTTCAATTTGGTGTTATCACAGCGTCGTGATGGAGTCATTCCCAACAATCTGACTCCAATAGCACCGGTCACGGAGTTGCACAGACTCCCACGTATGATACCTTTTAAAAGTAAGGCAACAAGCCTGTGCACGGAGTCGGGGAAGAGAGGTGTCGCTGGATCCGGTGTGACATTGGTTCCGGTGCTGCGGAGCAGTGAAACAGTGGCATCGGTGCAAAGCATTGGGTCCGTGCTGCGGAGCAGGGGAGATGTGGTGGCGTTGTTGTGCCGCGCCTGGTCCTTACACTCAGGCGGGGTTGATGTCCGGCTGGTCAAGACGCTGTAGGGTGACCTCACGGGGTTGCGGTCATGCTACGAGGCTTAGGCGCTGTGGCGGGTTGGATGTCACAGACATCAGTGACACAATACTCGGGACTCACAAAGTTATGGGGTGTGAGCGGGGCTGCTGCAGCATCAGGCCTGCGATGTCAGTTGGGGTCGTCACACTCCAGTGGAGACCGCAGCTTTGGTTGCAGGCAGCGTCGCAGGGTCAGGCAGCAGCATCACTCCTGCATCATCCGGCGTTGGTGCACTCGGTTTTTAACCAGCTTTCACTCCCAAGGGCCCAGAAACTGGAATAGGCACCACCTAGCAAGTTAGAGTTCACAGCACGTGAACCTAGAGGCTGGTAGTTGAAGGCTTTGCTGTCCTGAGACTTTTTAACAGGAGGCAAGCTCAGTCCAAGCCCTTGGAGAAAATTCACAAGCAGGATACACAGCAACTTCCAGTCCTTGTCCTCTCTAAGGCAGAAGCAGCAACTGTGGGCCAACCCAGCAAAGCACACACATCAAAGGGACAGTGCTCCTCCTCCAGCTTCTCAGCTCTTCTCGTCACAAGTTCCTCTTGAGTCAGAAGTGTTCAAAAAGTCTGGGGTTTTGGGTCCATTACTTATACTCACTTCTGCCTTTGAAGTAGACAAACTTCAAAGGAAAGTCTCTGTTGGTCACGAGATCCTTCCTTGCCCAGGCCTGGCCCCAGACACATTGCAGGGGGTTGGAGTCTGCATTGTGTGAGGACAGGCACAGCCCTTTCAGGTGCAAGTGTCAGCTCCTCCCACCCCACTCTAGCCCAGGAGACGCATCAGGAGATGCAGGACACTCCCCAGCTCACTTTGTGTCACTGTCTAGAGGGAATTCACAAACAGCCCAACTGTTAGTCTGATCCAGAAATAGGCCCTCATTATGATCTTGCCTGTAAAAACCTCAGAGATCAGCGCTGGCGGTCATCAGAAGACTGCCAGCGCGACGACCTCCCGCCTGCCGTATAAGGTTTTCCTTGCTGGGCCGGTGGGCGGAAACAATGTTTCCACCCGCCGTCCCAGCAGGGAAAGGGCCGTAACATTGACAGCGGCTCCAAATGGACCCGCCACCAATGTTGATGTGCGGCGGGTGCAGCAGCACCCGTCGCGCAGATCACTGCCCGTAAATTTGGGCAGTTATCTGCGCGATGGGGCACTGCACGGGGGCCCCTGCACTGCCGATGTCCAGGAGCACCCCTTCCGCCAGCCTTTCTCTGGCGGGGAACCCACCAGGGAAAGGCTGGCGGAAAAGGGATCATTATCCGAAGGGTACCGCTGCTTGCGGAGGATATGTCGGATAATGATTTCCTACATCGTCAGGCTGCCTGTGGCGGCCATCCCTGTAATCATTATATGGCGGTTCAGACCGCCGTGCCAGTGGCGGTCTTTGCCACTGCCGCCAGCATGGCGGTCTGAACTGCCAGGGTTCATAATGAGCTCCATAGACTCCTCAGGCAGGCAGAGTCACAGAATGGTTAAACAAGAAAATGTCCACGTTCTAAAAGTGGCATTTTCAAACTGACAATCTAAAAATCAACTTTACCAAAAGCTGTATTTTTTTATTGTGAGTCGAGAGGTCTAAACTCCATATCTGCTCCTGCTCCCAATGGGAAACTGCACTTAAAAGATATTTATAGGCAGTCCCCATGTTAACCTATGGGGGAGGTAGGCCTTGCAACATTAAAAACCATATTTGACAGTTTTTCATTATCAGGACATGTAAAACACATCAGTACATGTCCTACCTTTTAAATACACTTCACCCTGCCCATGGGGCTACCTGGAGCCTACCTTAGGGGTGCCTTACATGTACAAAAAAGGGAAGGTGTGGGCCTGGCAAGTGGGTACACTTGCCAGGTCGAACTGGCAGTTTAAAACTGCACACACAGACACTGCAGTGGCAGGTCTGAGCCATGTTTACAGGGCTACTCAAATGGGTTCACAATCAGT
Organism: Pleurodeles waltl; assembly: GCF_031143425.1. NCBI lineage: Eukaryota > Metazoa > Chordata > Amphibia > Caudata > Salamandridae > Pleurodeles > Pleurodeles waltl. The sequence continues at coordinate 323,249,835 of NC_090437.1, forward strand.
GCTGTAGGCCCACTAGTAGCATTTGATATACAGGCACTGGGCACCTCTAGTGTACTTTACTAGGGACTTACTAGTAAATCAAATATGCCAATCATGGAAAAGCCAGTCACCAGTACCATTTACACAGAGAGCACTTGCACCTTAGCACTGGTCAGCAGTAGTAAAATACCCAGAGTACTAAAACCAGCAAAAACGAAGTCCAGCACACCATCAAAAATACAGGAAGCGGAGGCAAAAAGATAGGGGAAACCATGGCAAGGATGCCAGGTCTAACATAATGTTGAAGTTTGTAAGAACTGTGTTTTTACCAATTTATTATCTCTTCTTTTTCTACAGTTTTCCCCTTCCTATTCCCTCCTCCCAGTGTTTGGGGGTTACGAATATGTTTTTAAGTAATTTAACAATGGAGATATTGTACTGAATTTAAGGGGATTGTAACAAGCCTTAAACTGGGGAATACTTTGGTACACCGTTCAAATAATTAGCCTTCCCTGTTTGAATGTAAACTACATTGATATTCTCAATGTAGACTGAAAACTAAAAAGGAACACAAGCAGTTTATACATGGACCTCAATGACATTCTCTAATATGCCCCATATTGCCTAATGCTTACGGATGTTAACTATCAATGATAGATCACGTAGTGCTTGCAAATTATAGCTGCCATTATCTGTATCTAATAAAGGACATTTAAGACTGAACCATTGCTGATCCTGTCCTGGATCTTGATCAAAATCTATATTACCAATTGACGCTTGTCCTGGGGTGACCTGGAATAAATAGAAGCACTATTTTGTTCAAGTCCAGATTCAAACGAGGATTAAAAGTTCCAGTTACAACACAATTATATTCGCACTGATTCAATGTTTTGTTTTGTTTAATAAATGATCATAAAAGAAATGTGTATGGTAATTACCACACAAGATTAATCTACTGTTAAGACTTTGTGAAAACTTAATAAAGTTTATATATGTTATATAAAACCATAGAATTGTAAGAGGGTGTACCTTTTTTGTCACAACTTTGATTCGGCTTTCTTAATGTGCTGTTAATCGTTAGATGTTCTGTTAACTGACAAAATTGAATGCTAACACGTTTGGTTTTGCTCAACTGCTACAAAGCCTGTAGGAGATTTACTGGGAAAGTTAGAATTATTATTCTGGAGACTCTAAAACTGATCCTTAACTATTTTGCAAACTAAACTGTGCTGTTATGTAAGAGACTCTTAAAATAGTTCCCTTAAATTGTGGAAACTCATATTACTATTCCCTCACGTTTCTTAGAGTGCATTGATCATTGGAGTACGTCATTGAGCAAATGGTTGCGGACTTCTAACTTTCTGATCACAGTTCCTCGTCTGAACGATCTTCTGTGGTGTTCTATCAAAGGGAAATAGATTCTAAAACCCTTTCCTTTTGGCGCAAATTATATTATAGCTGTTAACTCTATGTCATTGTGTACATCTGTAGCATGGGGCTTAATTCTGGTAGCCTTGGCAGCATGAATTCAGAGTGGTAAACGCACAACGTATGAGTGGAGGCAATGCTATGTCCACCCATGTTGATAGCATCAATATATAGGGCCTGATTACGACCTTGGCGGAGAAGATAATCCGTCAAAAACGTGATGGATATCCCGCCCGCCGTTTTACAAGTTCCATAGGATATAATCTGTCAAGGTCATACTCAGGCCCATAGTCTTGAAATGCCCATGAAATTAGATGGCCATTTACTGAAGTTGAATGAAAATCAACAGATGTCAGTCAATAGGGAAATTGCACCTTTCAAGACTATCTGTTAGAAAGCAATGGCAAAACTAAACAAGCATTTTCAATGCAACGGATCTCGCTTTTGCTCGAGTTAGAGCTATTAGCATTGTAAACTCCTAACCAGATTTTTCTTGCCCACAAATGCAAAGAAAAAAAAACGAGCGCAATCGCGCTGTGTAAACCCCAGTGCTGCGTGGAAAATAAACAGATAAAGTAGTCTGGAAACCATGCTGAAAACATCGACCTCGTATGTTTTTAATAGTTTACCCGTGCTGTGTAGGTGAGCTAAACACCGGAAAAGGCATGACGTATGCATGCCTTTCACAAATGAAAGCAAGCGGATTTTAAAAGGCAAGCCCACAAACCAATGAAAGTGACTGACGTCACATAGGAGTGGTTGGAAGCCAAAAGAGAGATTACTACAGGGGATGGAGCGCTTTGCGCTCGCCCCTAAAAAAAGTAGAATTGGTTTCCAGTGTGGACTAGAGTTAGGCATAATGTATAGGAATGTAAAAAAATTAAAAACTAATAATAACATTTTGCTACCTTGTTAATGGCTTAGTTATGAGTCATGTTGTTAAATTTGACACCTGGGCAAACTTCTATTTTCGTGTAGATCAGAATTACGAGTTGTGCTATAATTATCACACCTTGCTTCCCCGCATACGTCTTCAGGAAAAGTCCCTAAAACAGGGAAAACATGCACATTTCCATGCAATAAATACTAGACTTCGATGGTATGACTCATATGCAAGACAGAAACCCATATAAGATATATTTAGCACACACAGAAAATACCTTGAGCCACCTAGTGACAATGGAATTTGTTAGAAGCATCCTCTGAGTCTCTCTCAACCTAATTAGGTCTTAAACATTTTACCGCTTTAACAATACTTTAAGGCATTGGTAAGTTTAAAAAAAACTTTAAAAAAATAATTTGCAAATAAATTTAAAAAACAAATACATTGTTCCTGAAACTAGAAGATCTTTTGGCTTCAAAGTAGAGGGTCTAGTCTTGCAATAGACAGTGTTTGTCTTTTAATATGGGGATGGCACAATCATAAACAGAAGAATATAAAACAATATAGGAAGGGATCATAGCAAGGGGCTTTCCTACTTTGTTATTACCTGGAAAAGTGCATGAGAGTGAAATAAGTTGCCTAACTTTTGAGCCCCTGCCAAACAATACTACAAAACGAAAACACACCATGCTGTGCTCGTGGCTGGTAAATTGTGAAAAGAAGAAATTAAATTTTCCCCAGCAGCACTCACCATGATCAGAACTGTCCCTTTACTCTGCAGGAGGTTGAGCGAAGGAAGTAAACATAATTAATCCAACCAATTTCTTCCATTTACTTTAAATAGTGATTTCCAAGTTAACAACTCAGTTTTGTTGGAGGCATATTTAACTAAGGGCCCTTAGTCATTTAAAGCCATCAGTTTCCCCAGGGGCCAGCTGTTGGGTTTACACTTGTGGATCCTAAGCAGTTTGCTTTGAACATCTCTTGATAGCACTGAAGTATCGCTTCCAGTTTGACCCATAAAACAAATTGAAGATCATATACTGCTTGATAAAATCATATTGTGAAATATCTTGCTCCCTAATTAAAGACTTTTGAGCACCGTAATTCACCTCTCACTTTCCCTACCACTGTAAGCACTCTGCCACACTCTACTTGTTTCCTCTCCCACTTCTGTGTCTAGGCCAATGGGCATATTTATGAAATAGTGGTGCAGCACGGCGCAGCAAGTCACCTTGCTGCACTGTGCTGCATCACTAGTAAAGGGGAAGAATGCACCATATTTAAGACAATATGGCACATTCCTGTCTTTTCCCTTGCTCTGGAGCCCGTTTGGCAGCATGGCGCCAGTGCAGACACGCTTGTACCATGGTGCAGGGGTGCCTGCATTGCATGCAGAATTGTTCTTGTGCAGAAAGGGGCACCTTCCTGCACATAACTAATCCTGAGAGACGCTTTTCCTCTTTCTATATGCAGAATGCAGCACAAATAGATAGAGGAAAAAAGGAGGAGAAATAAAAATATTTCTCCTCATTAGGCCTCACCTGGGGAGGCATATGTTCCTAGGTCTGCAACTTCTGGTAAATTTGGGAATGCTTCAAAATGCATTGATGTTGCATGAGAACACCCACGCAATGCCTATTAAAATGCCTCCCTGGTTCAGAATAATGCAATGCATCAATTTGTGCTGTGTTGCATTACTCAAGATTTATGAAGCCACTAAGGGCAAAGTGGCCTTACCCGGCTTCATAAATCTCACTTGTGGTTTGTGTCTCACATGTACCACGTTGCGTGGTGCAAATCTGACGCAAATAGGGTCATAAATGTGGCCCCAAATGTTTACCTGCTTTCAGAAACTTCTCAGTATCTTAGAATGATTTACATACATCCAATAAAACTCAGACAGAGACACTGAGCAAGGGCTGAAGATTGTTCATGCCTAGAAAATGTGCGAAAGAATCAGTTGTATCCATCAAAGGCATGTGGGTACAAGTGAGGTCAGTTAAAGTCCCTAAAACAATAGAACCCATAATTGTGGAGGTAAATAAGTCCCACCATAATTGCTATAGAGGAAGGGCACTAAGGGCACTATGTAAGTGTAGTGATATGCTTAGAGGGTAAGAATAGAATGTGTGGAGAGAAGCATTCGAGATTGTGGAGAGTGGAGAAGGGAGCTGGAAGCTGGAGAGTGAAGAGCAAGCTGGGGGTTATTACCATATTGCTGTTGTACAAGGACTATAATTCAATAAAGGATTCCTAATCTTCAAGTGTCAGCGGGATCTTTACATATTTGGCAATGAGGGACTCTGCGCAGGGGGAAGAGAAGGACCTATAACCCCCAACCCCTGGAAACGACGTGTAGAACAAGCAGAAGGTAAATCAGAGAAGAAGAAAAATGGGAGGAGAGAACTAAGAGAACATTTGAAAAGGAATAAGAATTGGTGGTAACTTGACCAATCAAAAAAGAAGAGTAAATAAACTAATTGAGCAACCATGAGATATAGTATATCTGCCTTTCGCATAGGAAAAATATTACTGCAGTTTTAGGGCTTGTTTTTTCCCATAATTGTTATTCCTGATAGAAATTTTAAGAGTTGATTTTTCTAAAGTGTGAACGTACGCGCGTTTAAGCGGCGCGCAACGCATCTTGAATGTAAACAAAAAGGAACTGACAGACGCCTGCGTGAACTTTTTTTTTTAAGAGCACGCGTTCCTCGTTGAGCAGGCGCAGTGTACATTGACAATCACGTGCGTCTACACGCGAGGTGAGCGTGCACAAGCGTACCCTTCAGTGTAGACAATCGTGTGCATCTACACACGAGGTGCGCGTGCACAAGAGCACCGTGCAGTGCGCACAAATAATCGCATACGTCTTCACGCAAAGTCAACCAAACACATTTTCTTTTAAGTAACGCGTTTGGAGAAATGTCAGAACATCGGAATAATGTGCAGTAAAAGACATTAGAACCGGTATTGGAACTGAAAGAAAAGAAGACGAAAGGAAACTAAGAGACAAAACTGAAGTCGCCTTACTTCTCAGTTGATCACTAGGAAGTGGGAGGACTGATACAAGTAGTAGAAGTGGAAGAAGGACTAATTCAGGCTCCAACAACGTTAGAAATGAAAAGAGGACTTCACATCTTTGCTTAATATTACCATAAGCCATGGAATACCATGAAGACTTATTATTTTAGATAGTTATTTTAGATTGTTATTTTAGTTGTTTATTTTAGATTATTAATTTAGATTGTTGTTTTAGTATATTTTGTTAGCTTGTTATTTTATATTTTTATTACAGGTATGGCTGAACAGAGTATTTCTGCACCTCCATGCTTCTTACCCTTACCAGGTGAACCGCCGATCACGTGGACGAGATGGAAAAATATTTTTGCTACTTACTTATTGGCAATTGATGGAGACAAGTAGAGTCCTCTCAGCAAACAAGCTATTTTACAACATCATTTAAGCACAGAAGGGAGAAGGATATATGATGATTTGTCGGAAGTATCCTTAGGTATGGGTAAAGGACACCCATGAACTTATGTGAAATGTCCATGCAAAAGTTGGAAAAACATTTTACACCAAAATTAAACATTGAATTTGAACGGCATAAATTATTTTCTCGGGTTCAGGGTCAAGATGTAGATGTAATGGCTTATGTTGCAGCGTTAAGAGGTTTAGCGTAACATGTAACTTCCGTGATCTGAGTAACTCCCTCATACGGGACCAAATTGTTCATTATACAAATAATAAAAAGTTGAAAGAAAAATTATTATCCATTGATCCCTCGTTGGAGGAGTCCATACAGATAGCAAGGAGTATGGAGCACACTAAGGCATGGATAAAAGGAACTGAGTCTAAAAATTATATGATGGAGTCAGATAAAGAAAACACGGTTGAAGTGAAAGAATTTAAAACGAAGAAACATGAGAAGGCTATAACGGAGAGATGAATGGGGAGAAGAAAAATTCGAATATTTTGTGTTTTAGGTGTGGATGTCCTGGACATATCGCTTCCAGTTTCATGTTTACTGCGTGCACTTTAACATGCAGAATGTGTGGGAGACAAGGTCATTTAGCCAAAGTATGCAGAACAAAAGGAAAGTTGTTGAATAATATAGTAATAAGTCCGTGGACAGTATACATGGGGAACAGAAAGAAGAAATTGTACTGATGGTCAAAAGCATGTTAGAAAGCAATTTGGAAGGTGTGGAATCAGAAAATGATACAAACTTAAAGGAAGAAAGTTCATGTAAACTGGAAAAGCCTCATTGTGATATATTGCTGGAATCTGAAACTGTAAGAGTATTGGTTGATTCAGGTAGTCTATTTATCCTGATATCAAAAGACGTATATGTAGAGATTCTGAAAGGTAAAATTGAAGATTTACAGGCAGCAGATGTGAAGGCAGTTGGGTATGGAGGTAAGAGGATCAACATCTTAGGAATGAAATGGATGGACATTGTATTCAAGAGAAATGGTGTTCGTCGAAAGGTGTACGTGACTCAGGAAGGGTCGAATTTATTGGGGTAGCAGCATCATAAGGATTTTAACATCGTGTTAGATCCGAATGCAACTGAACCAAATATGGTTGTCGAGAGGTTGAATGCAGGATCTATGGAAACTCAAGAGACTGGAATGGAATGGGTTGAGAAGCTGATAGACAAATTTCCAAAAGTCTTTACTGAGAACTTGGGTAAATTGAAGAGATTTACCCACCGGATAATTCTAAAAACAAATGCTATCCCAGTTGTTCACAAAGTAAGGCCAATACCGTTGTTGATGAGAAAACCATTACAACAAGAGCTTGACACATTACTGGAGGAGAAAATAATCGAGCCATTAGAGTCTTCGGAGTGGTTGGCACCTATCGTCATAGTACCCAAGGAAGGAAACAAGATTAGGTTGTGCATCGATTTGAGAGATCTTAATTAGAACATTTGGGTGGATAGACAACCCTTGCCAAACATTACAGAAATGTTAAGCATGATGGGGGGGCGGTAGAGTATTTAGGCCCTCATTACAACCCTGGCAGTCGGTGTTAAAGCGGCGGTAATACCGCCAACAGGCCGGCGGGAAAAAAAATGGGATTACGACCGTGGCGGAAACCGCCAACATAGACAGCCACTTTAACGACCGCCACGGCAGTAGAAACAAACAGCGCGGCGGACACCGCCAACAGACAGGCGGGAGACAAAGTACTGCTCACTGTATTACAAGAGGCCTATCCGCCACCTTTTCCGGGGTGGAACCAACGCTATCAAAAGCACGGCGGAAACAGTACACAGAAGGGAAAACACTCACCTCTCGACACCCAACGAGGAACCAGGACGCCATGGAGCCCGAACTTCATGTGTTACCTATGTTGGTTTACCTCTTCTTCTACCAGGAGTACGAACGGCGGCGGCGCCGGCGACCACGTGAATACTGCACCTACAACACAGGGGAGGGGGAGGAAAGAGAGTGAAACACACACCCAACACGCAACACCCCCACCCTCACCCTCACACACAACAACATACACACAAATACATGCAGCAACATTACATATACACCCCCCACCCCCTGAAAGAACACAAGGACAAAAGGAAATGATTGTAACAATTGTAATCATTAAAAATCCATTAGTCAAAAGTCAAAATTCATTATATACAAATAAGTACATCAACTACACAAGTCCGGATAGTGTACTAATCATTGTCCGTGGACCACTGGGCCCAAAAATGCATGGGCGAGGCCCACACATGATACCTGACTAGAAACGGAGAGAACACTGCTGGGGCATCATATCGAAACTATACAGGTACCTCAGGGGGAGGGGGGGCACCTCAGCCTGATGAACGCACGACGTCACTGCTGCACGAGGGGGCTCCATGCCCATTGATGTATCCTGGGGAGCTCAAAGCCACAGTCTCTCAAATCTCTCCAGTGGGTGGTTTGCCCACTGCTTTATCCTGGGGAGTGCAAAGCCACAGTCTCTGAAGTCTCTCAAGTGGGTGGTTTGCCCACTGCTTTAGCCTGGGGAGTGCAAAGCCGCAGTCTCACAAGTCTATCCAGTGGGTGGTTTGCCCACTGCTTTATCATGGGAATTGCAAAGCCACAGTCTCCCAAGTCTCTCCAGTGGGTGGTTTGCCCACTGCTTTATCCTGGGGAGTGCAAAGCCACAGTCTCTCAAGTGGATAACAGTCTCCAATGGTTCTGGAGGGGGCTTTGTGCCCAGAGTGGTTCATCCTGCCAAGGACTGAGGTAGTGGATGTGATACTCCACTGGTTCTGGAGGGGGCCTGGTACCCAGATTGCTTCATCCTTCCAAAGACTGAGGTAGTGGATGTGATACTCCACTGGTCCTGGAGGTGGCTTTGTGCCCAGAGTGCTTCATCCTGCCAAGGACTGAGATAGTGGATGTGATACTCCACTCGTTCTGGAGGGGGCATTGTGCCCAGGGTGCTTCATCCTGCCAAGGACTGAGGTAGTGGATGTGATACTCCACTGGTTCTGGAGGGGGCTTTGTGCCCAGAGTGCTTCATCCTCCCAAAGACTGAGGTGGTGGATGTGATACTGCACTGGTTCTGGAGGGGGCCTGGTGCCCAGAGTACTTCGTCCTGCCAAGGACTGAGTTAATGGATGTGATACTCCACTGGTTCTGGAGGGGGCTTTGTGCCCTGAGTGCTCCACGTGCAGTATGGCCGGTACAATTCCCTCATCTGGGTGTGCGTGCCACGAGATTTGCGAGGTTCAGGTAGCATGATATGCCATGGAGGCAGAGACATGCCCCAGACTGCTGCGGCTGCGCCTTCCACATGCTGTTGCAAACAGTGATGGAAGAAATGCCTCATGGAAGCTGCCCAGGGTCCATGAACTCTCCTCCAGCCTCAGACGACTGACCACTGGGGATGGTAGCCATGTCAGCGGTGCTGCCTGTGTCTGAGGACGCCGCAGTGACGGTGGCGGTGCTGGCGGCGGTGCTGGCGGCGGTGCTGGCGGCGGTGCTGGCGGCGGTGCATGGGTCAGCACCTGCTGAGGGACACAGCAGGACGTCTCCTGCAGCCCCGGACAGCTGCCTGCTGGGGAAGAGGCTGGGGACTGTCTCTGAGGCTGTAGACGTGCCGGGGGCAGTGCAGGTGGCGGTGCTTGCGGCGGTGTCTGTCGCGGCAGTGCTTGCGGCAGTGTCTGTTGCGACGGTGCTGGCAGCGGTGCTGGCAGCGGTGCATGGTTCAGCACCTGCTGAAGGACACTGCAGGACATCTCCTGCACCCTCGGATGGCTGCCCACTGGGGAAGAGGCTGGGGACTGTCGTTGAGGCTGTAGACGTGCGGGGGTGGTGCAGGTGGCGGTGCAGGTGGCAGTGCAGGTGGCGGTTGTGGTGGCGGGGCAGCTAGCGGTGTTCGCCGCCGTACAGGTTGGCGTGGTCGTGGACAGAAAGTGTGACACTGGTCCCTCAGTCGGTGCCACCATGCCCTCTCCTGACCTGACCTTCAGCTTTTAGCCCTTCCCTAGCTTTGATGGTGCTGCAGTTGTCTTGCCACTATCCCCTTTGTTTTTTGCTGAGCCCTTGGTGGCTGGTACTTTCGGCTTCTCCTTCCAGGATGTGGGCACCTTTTTCACCTTGGCAGGTGGCGGAATGTCCTTGCCCTCACTACGTGGCACACTGGCAGCCCTGATGTGTGGCGCACTCGATGACCACGCAGTTGCTGGCACCACTGTGCCTGGGGATTTGGTGGCTGAGGTGCTGGGCTGGGACCTGGAAAGCCTGGCCCTAGGGGAAGGACGGGGGGAGGTGAAGGGAAGAAGTCAAGGTTTGTCAGGAAACGTTTTTTAGACACACTGGGATGGGAAGATGGAGGGGGTTTGGGAGTGGAGGTAGAGGAAGTGGTTGTAGGAGGTGTACGTCTGCTGAATTTGGGTGAAGGTGCATGGGCCGGAGGCTGTTGTGAGGTGCATGGCTGTTGGGTGGGTGTGTGCCTGCGTTTGTGTACTTTGGGAGGAGGGCTCACTGACACACTGGGAGAGGACACTGGGGATGTATGAATGGTAGTGGGGGTGGTGAGTGCACGTGAGCGGTGTGTGGTGATGGGCATGCTGGTGATGGAGGCAGTGGCTGAGGATGTAGTGCATGCAGGTGTGAGTGGAGACGAGACAGGGAGGGAGGAGGAGGACGTGGAGGAGGGGGACACAGTGGAGGCAGTGGATGTTGCTGGGTCTGCATGGTGATGATGCTTGTGTGAGTGCCTGTGGGATGTGTGGTGCTTATGTTTGCCATGTCCACTCTTGTGTATTGATGAGTGTGCATGCTGGTCTGATGGTGTGCTTGGGATAGGCTGAGGTACAGGGGACTGGGTCTGGGTGGAGGAAGTTGGAGGGGGGAGGCTGGACACAGGGACAATGGCTGCCATCTGTGCTGAGGCCAGAGCCTGAAATGCTCTCTGTTGGGCTGCCTGCCCAGAATGAATGCCCTCCAGGTATGCATTTGTTTGTTGCAAATGCCTCTCTACACCCTGGATGTCATTCACAATGGTAGATTGCCCAACAGTGAGGGATCTCAGGAGGTCAATAGCCTCCTCACTGAGGGCAGCAAGGCTGACTGGGGCAGGGCCTGGGGCGAAGGAGAGACCCACCCTCCTGGGTGAGCAGGCACGGGACACACGCTGAGGGGCTGCTGGGAGGGCGGTGCTGGTAGGGGCGTGGCGGCTGTACCTGTTGATGCGGTGGGCACAGAGGTGCCCGTCACCGCAAGGGAGCTCCCATCAGAGGAGGAGTCGCTGTCACTGCTGTCTGCTCCTGTCCCTGCCGTGGATCTCCCCTCACCCTCCATCCCACTGGTGGCTTCAGACTCCGTTGTTTCACCCTCTAGGGCCAAGTGGGTTGCAGCTCCCTCCTGCTCCGGTGCCAATGCTCCTCTGCCTGATGATGCTATTTCACACAAGAACAGGGAGACCACAAAAAGGGGGGGAAAGACAGAAGAAAGATATGTTCAGTGCATGTAACACCACTACCGTTGGCGGACACAACACACAGGGAGCATCCCTCTGCACTACGCCATGCACTGACAGTTCCTAGAAATTTCAGCTGACCATGGGGAACGAGGCCTAAGACCAATTGCTGCACACCTGGAAGTCACAGGAGCCTGACTAGGTGTAGATGGCTATTACCACTGGTGGGTTTCGGGTGCCACATGGCCTACCTCACAAAGGACCTAACCTAACAAGTTCGCCCTGGCCTAGGGAAACCTTCTGCCCACCTTCCCCACCCAGACACCTAATAATGCGCGCAGAGTCAGCTGAATGAGAGTGTACTCACCCCCTTGTGGCTGCTGTGATGCCCTCAAGTGCCCATCCAACTCCAGATAGGCCACCGCCAGGATCCGGAACATCAGGGGGATCATGGTGCGATGGGCACCCCTCCCACATTGGGAGGCCATCCCCAGCTGGGCCTCTGCCGTCTTCTTGTTCCAGCGGCGCAGGTCCTCCCATCTTTTTGGCAGTGGGTGCTCCGTCTGTGGTAGACCCCCAGGGTCCGGACGTCCTTGGCGATGGCACGCCAAATACCCTTCTTCTGGTGGGCGCTGACCTAGAGGAATGGTACAAGGGGAAAGGAAATTACTTACCCGTACGGGCCATCATACTCATTGCCCCCCAGTTCCCACCCTTGCCCTGATGCACATACACTCCCCATCCGCACATGCAGGCCTCAGCCCCCCACGTATCTTCCATCCACACCACTCAAAACAGGCATTGCCCATGCAGCATGCTCACAGTGTACTCACTTGTTTGTCTGGAGGACCGTACAGTTGCGTGTACAGGGGAGGACCCCATCCACTAGTTTCTCCAACTCCTCCGAAGTGAAGGCAGGGGCCCTTTCCCCAGACACATGAGCCATCGTCGCTTCCAGACGCAGGTCACAGCAGCACTTGCAGTGTAGGTCCTCTCCTGTTGAAGGTCAGGTATCGAGTGAGTGAACAGACAGAAAATGGCAGTCACGTCTGCGGCGGTGTGTACCATCACCACCGGCGTACATCGTCATTGGTTCCTGGGACCCATAGGGCCCAATATTAACCAATGCAGAATTGCGCTGTGGTCTTCGACCGCCCACCGCGACAGTGTAGAACGCCAGCGCAGCTACCTCATATCCCCTTGTCCCACCTTACAGGACAGGCAGCCGCCCTTTCAGGAGGCCACATGGGATGGATGTTAACTGCGTCACACCTATCTAGGCCGGGAATATAGACAGATACCTGCACATTGCGGATTAATAAAGTTTCTGCAAATAACAAATTGTGATACCTCAGTGTTGAATGACTGTCTGCTCGCTGTTCTCCTCCATAGGGCACGTCCGCTGGGGCAGGTGAGGAGATGGCAGCATCCTCCGGTTTACAGACTCCTGGTGGACCTGTTGACAATGGAAGAGAGACACAACCTAGTCACATACAGACTTGATTGTGTAACAATCCAGGAACTGTGTGCCCAGTTGGAGCCGGATCTGATGTCAGCTATCCGCCATCCCACAGGAATCCCCCCTCTAGTGCAGGTCCTGTCTGTACTCCATTTCCTGGCCAGTGGGTCTTTTCAAACAACAGTGGCCATGGCATCAGGGATGTCCCAGCCAATGTTCTCTAACGTGTTGACAAGAGTGTTGCCTGCCCTGCTGAAACACAGGCGCAGCTACATTGTGTTCCCTCAGGTGGAGGATTTGCCAACAGGGAAAGGTGACTTTTATGCCCTGGGACACATCCCCAACATCATTGGTGCCATTGATGGTACACATGTGGCATTTGTACCCCCCCTGCCGGAATGAACAGGTGTACAGAAACCGGAAGAGCTACCATTCGATGAATGTGCAGATGGTGTTTGGCAGACCAGTACATCTCCCATGTCAATGCAAAGTATTCTGGCTCAGTCCATGACGCTTACATTTTGAGGAATGGAAGCATCCCTTATGTGATGGGGCAACTCCAGAGGCACTGTGTGTGGCTAATAGGTGAGCCTAAAGTCCCCACACAGTTTCATTTTCTGTCTGGGGATGGGGCTGTCCCTAAGGGTTAGTGTGTGTCTAACAGTTGTCCCTCGACATTTGCAGGTGACTCTGGTTACCCCAACCTGTCATGGCTACTGACCCCAGTGATGAATCCCAGGACAAGGGCAGAGGAACGCTACAATGAGGCACATGGGCAAACTAGAAGGGTAATCAAACGCACCTTCGGCCTCCTGAAGGCCACATTCCGGTGCCTCCATCTGACAGGTGGCTCCCTATACTACTCACCGAAGAAGGTGTGCTAGATCATCGTGGCCTGCTGTGTGCTGCACAACCTGGCTTTGCGACGCCAGGTGCCTTTTCTGCAGGAGGATGGGCCAGATGGTGGTCTTGTGGCAGGTGTTCAGCCTGTGGACAGTGAAGAAGTGGAGGCAGAAGAAGAGGATATCGACAACTGAAACAACTTCATCATGCAATACTTCCAATGAGACACAGGTAAGAAGATGTCACTGCTTCCCACATCTCATACTATTGTTGGAACTAGCTTGTCTGTCATTTTCATTTAGTGCATGGACCCTGACTTGTCATTTTGACTTTCCATTTCACAGATCTGGGTCCCACTTTGTGCCCTCTGTTATGTTTACTGCTGGCCCCCAACTGTGTTACATTGGTATGTGAACAAGTAAATTGACATTGCTATATTCCATAGTTATTGCAATTACACATTTGTGAAAGCACAAACTGACTCCAGATTGTTTTGTGATTGAAGTGTGTTTATTCCTGTGCTAATAGGTAGAGGGGGTTGTAAAATGGGCTTGGGGGATGGTGGAGGAATGTCCATGGCAGAGTCCAGTCTATTTGTTTCACAGGTGCATTGTCCAAAGGGGCATAGGAAGTGGAGCAATGACAGATTAATGATGGACAGGGTGACATAGTGGGACAGAAATGTGACATTCAGGGGGGGCTCTTTTCCTGGAGGGGGTCTTGGCAATGTTCTCTGTCTTGTTCCCGGATCTCAGGGACCGTTTGCAGGGTGGTTCTCCCTCTGCAGGGGGTGGGGTGCTGGTGTCCTGTTGTTCCTGTGGGGGTGCCTCCTGTCCACTAGCGCTGGCGGAGGTGGAAGGCTGTTCATCGTCCAGGCTAGTGTCAGGGTCCCCTTGTAGTGCCACTCTGTCCCTCCTGGTGTTGACAAGGTCTGCCAGCACCCCTGCAATGGTGACCAGGGTGCTGTTAATGGACTTCAAGTCCCCCCTGATCCCAAGGTAGTGTTCCTCCTGCAGCCGCTGGGTCTCCTGAAACTTGGCCAGTACTGTTGCCATCGTCTCCTGGGAATGATGGTAACCTTCCATGATGTTGGAGAGTACCTCGTGGAGAGTGGGTTCCCTGGGCCTGTCCTCCCCCTGTCGCACAGCAGTCCTCCCAGTTTCCCGGTTATCCTGTGCCTCTGTCCCCTGAACTGTGTGCCCACTGCCACTGCCCCCAGGTTCCTGATTTTCTTGGGTTGGTGGGTTTGCCTGGGTTCCCTGTAGTGGTGGACACACTGCTGATTGATGTGTTCTGGGGACAGAGGGATGGGCCCGCTGGGTGGGTGCTGTGCTGGTGTTTCCTGAGGGGGGAGGCTCTGTGGTGGCTTGTGACAGTGTCAGGGGAACTGACTGTCCCGAGGTCCCAGATGGGCCGGGCTGGTCATCTTGATCCAGGCGTGCAGAGCTGCTGTCATCACTGTGGGCCTCTTCTGTGGGGGGACTAGATATGTCTGGCACCTCCTGTCCGGTGACGTTGGGTAGGGGTCCTGTTGGGGTGTAAATGCATAATTATTGTATCTGTGTGTGCCATTGTGTGCAATGGGTGGTTGACCCTCTACTCCAGTGCTTGCATTATTGGCTTGGTACTTGTGTGATTGGTGATTTTGGGGCATGAGTGAGTCTCTGTAGTGGACATGCTTGGGTAATGGGTGTCCATGCATTGGTGTTACATGCAGGGCTTGGTTTTGGGATGTGTTGGTTGTGTTGGTGGGGTATCTGCGGGTTGTTGGGGTGATGGGTGTGAGGGTAAGGGTAGGAGTATGTGATGGCATGCAGGTGGGGTGGGGGGATAAGGTAGTAAAGATTTGCCTTACCAGAGTCCAGTCCTCCTGCTATTCCTGCGAGGCCCTCAGGATGCAGTATTGCCAAGACTTGCTCCTCCCATGTTGTTAGTTGTGTGGGAGGAGGTGGGGGTCCACCGCCAGTCCTCTGTATAGCAATCTGGTGTCTGGAGACCACGGAACACACCTTCCCCCGTAGGTCATTCCACCTCTTTCTGATGTCATTCCGTGTTCTTGGATGCTGTCCCACTGCGTTGACCCTGTCGACAATTCTGCACCATAGCTCCATCTTCCTAGCAATGGATGTCTGGTGCACCTGTGATCCGAATAGCTGTGGCTCTACCTGGACGATTTCCTCCACCATGACCCTGAGCTCCTCTTCAGAACACCCGGAGTGTCGTTGAGGTGCCATGATGTGGTGTGGGTGATGTGTGAGGTGGTGTCTGTTGTGATTTGTGAGGGGATGTGTTGGTGTGTGTTGTTTGAGGTGCATGGATGTTGTGGAAGTGATGGTGTTTTGTGTCTGTGGATGCTGGTGTTGTTTTAGGTAGTGTCTCTCTCTGGCCTGCTTTCAAATTTCTGGTAGTAAGGGTTGGTGGGTAATGTTGGAGTGCGTTATATTGGATTGGGTGTGTGGGTGTGGTGTGTGTATGTGTATCAGGTGTGTGTATTTCGAATTGTCCAATGTGGTTGTGTTTTGCATATTTGTGTGTATTTTGATCGCGGCGGTGTGTACCGCCAATTGTTTACTGCGGTTGAAAGACTGCCGCGTTGATTCATGGGTCGTGATAGTGTGGGCGTATTCTTGTTGGCGTGACGGTGTTGGTTTTGTTATCGCCAGTTTATCACTGACCTATGGTGTGGCGGACTTGTGTGGGTGTCTCGATTGTGGTGGATTCCGGGCTGTGGGTTGTAATACCTGTAGCAAAATTCCGCGGCCGCAGCAGTATGTTGGCGGTCTTCTGCGCGGCGGTAAGCAGGATTTACCGCTGGGGTTATAATGTGGGCCTTAGTGTTTTAAACATGTCAACAGCCTACCACCAGGTTAACTTGCATCCAGATTCTCGGCCATTGACTTCCTTTGTAACTCCTTTGGGTGCGTATTGTTACTGCAGAATGCCTTTTGGGCTAGCATCTGCATCAGCTGTATTGCAAAGGATTATGCAGAATGTTTTTGACGGTTTGGAGAATGTGTTGTGTTTTCAGGATGACATTATAGTGGTTGGAAAATCTTTTGAGGAACATGATGAATTAATAGAAAAGGTGTTGGAGAGAATTGAAATTCATGGTTTGACTGTAAAGAAGGAGAAATGTCAGTTGAGAAAGAGTTGTGTGAATTATTTAGGTCATGAAGTGTCTGCTGAAGGGATAAAACCAAAAAAGAGCATTGTGAAGGCAATTACTGAGGCTCCGAGACCAGACAATAAGGACCAACTGAAATCATTTATGGGGTTAGTAGAGAACTGTTCAAAGTTTGTACATGATTTTGTGGAAGTTGTTGAACCTATGAGGTTATTATTGAAGAAAGGAGCAGTGTTTGAATGGGTAACAGAGTGTGAAACTGCTTTTGAAAAGATTAAGGGCCATATGTACGAACACTTTTTCCCATAGACACAGAATGGGTGAAAACCTTTGCTACATCTGGCCCTAAGAGTTCTATTGCTAATGCACCCACACTGGGACATTTTGATGTGAATAAGAAAACAGTTCTGATGACTGATGCTAGTAGTGTAGGGTTGGGAGCAGTTCTTATACAATTGGAGGACAAGGTGAAAAGGTAGTTGGGTTTGCATCCCGTAAACTACAAGGGGCAGAACGATCATACTCTGCAATTGAAAAGGAGGCATTGGCTTGTTGTTGGGGCATCAATCATTATAGATACTATTTGTGGGGTTTGCCATTTGTACTTCGTACAGATCATAGGGCCATATGTACGAACACTTTTTCCCATAGACACAGAATGGGTAAAAACCTTTGCTACATCTGGCCCATAAACCCTTGTTACACATCTTTAAATGTGGTAGGGGTTTGGAAGGAAGTATAACGCCCCGGATTTCCAGGTGGTTGATTAATGTTATTGACTTCAATTTTGTTGTAGAATTCGTGCGAGGTAAGAAGAATATTGTGGCTGACTGTTTGTCACGCATGCCAATAGATGAGTGTTCTGAGGAGGTCTCATTGATGAGTGAGATGGAAGTGGAAGCGTTTCCAATAGAGGGCGAACTTACTTTAAAGCAAGAAGAATGGGAAGATGCCATGACAGATGACAAGGAGTATGATGAATTAAAAAGATTTATAACCTGTCCAGATCAGGATGGAGGTGAATTACATGAATGTTTGAAACAATTTATGGAGGTAAGAAATGACCTAAGTGTTCATGGAGGAAAAGTGCTGAGACGGGTAAAGATTGTTCCACCTAAAATATTGAGGATGAGATTAGTAAAGATAGTACATGAAGGTCATTTGGGTAGAAGTTTGACTAAGAGGAGATTGAGACAATATTATTGGTGGCCTGGGATGGATAAGGATATGGAACGTGTTGTGAGTGAGTGTGTAGCGTGTGGAAATAGTGATAAAACTAGAACTATTAGACAGCCACTGTTGGGGTGTGTGCAATGTCCGGCAGGACCATGGGAGAAATTAGCTTTGGACTTTATTGGTTCAGTGGACAAACTTGGCAGGAGGTGCCGATTTCTTGCGCTTCTAGTAGATTACCATAGTAAATGGTTTGTGGTTAAGACCATGGAGCACATCACTACCAGTAATGTTATTGAGTTCCTCAGAGAAACGTTTTTGGAAGAAGGTGCACTAAAGATCTTGGTTACAGATAATGGGGTGCAATTAGTGTCAGTGCTTATGACGGAATTTCTCATTGGATTGGGAATCAAGCATGAGAGGGTTGCATTTTTCCGACCGCAAGCTAATGGACTGGTGGAGAGGATAAATCAAATTGTCATGGAGAATATTCAACTCTCTTTTGCAAATGGGCTAAATTTGAGAGAGGAATTGAATAAGATGTTATGGGCACATAGAGTAACAACACATTCGGTGACAGGGGTGTCACCATTTGTTGCTCTTAAAGGAAGAGAACCGACGACAAAGTAATCTCCTTGGTGGTTAAGAGAAAAGAAACAAGTGTGGGTAGATCGTGAGGGTATGAGGGCAAGAGTGTTGGATTCTCAGTAACGAAACAAGTTAAATTATGATGTCAGGAAAAGAGTGAAGGACATTGGGGTAAAGGTAGGTGACTGGGTAGTAGTAAAAAAGTTTGGAGCAGTAAAGAAAGGCAAGAGTAAGTTTTCTAAACCACAGAAAGTAATTAAGGTATTCAGTTCGGTAGTTAAGCGGGATGATGGAAGAGAATGGAGTATGGGAAGTTTATGTAAAGTTAATTAAGGGATGAATGTGGTTGTGGAATGAATTCTATTGTAAACATGTTGTAAATAGTATATGTTAGGATTTATATGCGCTTATGAATTATTTGGATGTGTAGTGATAGGCTTAGAGGGTAAGAATAGAATGTGTGGAGAGAAGCATTCTTGATTGTGGAGAGTGGAGAAGGGAGCTGGAAGCTGGAGAGTGAAGAGCAGGCTGGGGGTTATTACGATATTGCTGTTGTACAAGGACTATAATTCAATAAAGGATTCCTAATCTTCAAGTGTCAGCGGGATCTTTACAGTAAACCACTAGTCAGACCATTCACTTTGCTAATCCAAGTAAACAAATAAAATTAACAAGAAGCTAATACTTGAAGGGAGAGTCACTTATCGATGGCTGGACTATTTTAATCACAGTGAGATTGCTCTAATAACTAGAAGATTACAGATGACTTGTCAATGGGGTTTGGCAGTACTGATTAATCTTTGGCTTGATAAGACTTGTCATATACCTTGTATAACCATCAGTGTATTATATAAACCCACTGAAAGATAATGTCAACATAAATGTCTTTGATTTGAAATCTGATTTGTGTTTAGAAGTACATTACTGAGGCCAACTGAATTGCCATAGGAAACTTTAACATGAAGCTCGACTACTAAATTGGACTGCATGTCTAAATTTCTTTTGAATGCACTAAAATTTCTGCCAACCAATTAATTGTCTTGCAAGCCGTTGCCAAGTACCAAAGAACTGAGTATAGATCAGAATCAGTTGATAGCACTGTCAATCTTCTGAAAGCCCTGCAGGCACGACATTTAACTTTGGTAATCAGCATCCCATTGATCATATCTTTGTTATGCATGGCTCTCTCTGAGCTACACTAGAAAGAATGTCAGATTCTAAAGGTCTGATTTGAAGTTTGGCGAATGGATAATCTATCACAAATGTGATAGATAACTGCCCAATTATGAGTGCATTAGGATGTATTGCAATAACTGACTAATAATAAATGTGTTAGTATTGCAATAACTGCCTAATCATAAAAGCATTAGTATATATTGCAATAAATAGCATTTGTGATGGAGTACCAATCTGCCATGCTCTAAATCAGGCCCTAAATCTAGGAAGTCACTGCTTTGACAAACAGTGCTTAACAAAGGCTGATAACCACTGTTCCTCTGTCATAAAGGAATTCCAGGCTGCTCCAGCAGGGCTCTCACAGAACTTGTTAGGGCAATGCTATCAGAGGAGCGAGCACATTAGGAGGGGAGAGAAGAAAAGAGGAAAGCAGGGCAAAGGGGCTGGTGGGGGGTGAGTGCAACAAGTCCAATTGTTTTTTGACAGGGAAGAGAGGCCATATTATTTACTGCTCTCTCATTACTCCTCTGTCCCTAGATAGTACTGGATTGCAGATGCAGATGATTTGAGTGGGCCATAAATAACCCAAAATTATAGGTGGTTAAAAGTGAATGACAAGGATATTATTCACCTCAGAGTTCTAAGTGACAACTTAAGCTTCATTCTTGTTCCATACTTGACATCACTTAGAACCCCTTGATGAATAACATGATCTTTCTTCACTTTACCTATTCATAGCTTAACATGTGATAAGGCTCCAATAGAAAATTAGAAAATTAAGAATCATAATACTGATCATTAACATGAGAATGCATTGATAGGCCTACAAATCTGTTGTTTCTTGAATGATTAAAATCATGCTCTGAACTCTGTCTAACCGTGCTGCATGACTTGCAAAACTTGCTAGGCTGGCACAATTTTGGGGGGGAAATGTTTTTTCTATAACCTCTTCTTAACTTGTGAAATGACACAACTTTCTTTGGAAATGTTTCTTCTATAAGCTCTTCTTAACTTGTGAAATGACACAACGTTCTTTAAAACAGTAGAACCAGTATTACATACACTCTTACCCACCTACTAAACCGCTTTGAAATGCGCTGACGTGCATTTAGAAAATAACCTTTTGCCGGCGTTGAAACATTAACATTACATGATTGATGTGGAATTTGTGGGTGTTATAGTTATGCATGTAAAAAAAAAATCTTACAGAAGAAGGAAACCGTATGGGAAAGGAAGCATGTGTATGTGATTCTCGGGATCCAACAAGACAATTAATTGTCTACTGTTTCTACTTCTCAAAAAATCATTACATTGTTAGCAATTGTATAACTCCAATTCATTATAAAAGGTGTCCTAGGGAAAGGAAGGGGGAGGAACCAAGAACAGAGAGCAGAGCAGACCACTGCGACTGACTGCTATTTCTTGCCACTGCTGCTGTTAGAGCTGAGAGGATAGGTAACTAGTGAGCATTATCTGAATTATATAAAGGGTGTGAGGTGATGTTTTCGAGAGACCATACTGAGCTTACTAGATTAAGGGAGTAGGATCAAGCTTAGAAAGGCTCATAGGAACTGTCTAGCTGACAAGCTGTTAGGTACAACAGAATTATTCATTCCACTGCAAAGAGTATATTAGGTCTTGGAGAGAGTTTATCAATTGTTTCAGGATAGTATGATAGCTGTAAACACATGAGACAGATAACAGTGAGTATCTTGGTTAACATAACAGACTGGATGTTCCATTCTGACTTTCCCAGACTAAAAGACAGTATCATTCAGATGTACTACAGTTGTGGGATGAAGATTAATACAATAGGGACAGATTCAGGATAATCTGCATTTGTGTTTATGTAACTTGAGAACATGATCAATGAAAACTATATTAATTCTTTAAATAAATAATTTGAAAACTAAGAACTCTTGTTATTGACTCTAAAAGAACTCACTTGTCAAATAAGTGATTGTTATTGCAGCTTAAGAAAATTCTTCAGCCACTCTCAGATAAAGATGTATATTGAGGGTCCAGTGAAAGTAAGTAAAGGGGACCTTGCATCCAGCAGTAATTTCTGGTAGCAGAGGGAGTGTTGAGTGCTAGGAAGAACAATTAAGCTGTAAAAGATTAAAAAGACGTGAAGGGATAGATGAGAGAGAGAATAGAATAATGCTTGAAGCCTGATTTCAGTGAGCAGATGAAGAAGTGGTCAATGGTAGAAACAAGTTGTAGTTGCTGAACTAAAGAAGACTTTCAATGGATGTGTGTATTAATAGGACTGCTGCGTCGATGAGTATGGAAATCGTTGAATGATTGTTTTGTTTTAATAAGAAAAGAGGTAATCAGAATAAGAAATAGTCTAAGATCCCAGGATAGATAGATAGATAGATAGATAGATAGATAGATAGATAGATAGATAGATAGATATACAGATAGATAGATAGATATAGTTATTTTGTCTTCTAAGGTGAAGGGTAAATCGTGAGACGTTATTGATTACACAAAGTTACGGAATTAATCTCCTTTGCGTAGTTGTACTAACAGGAATTGGTGACTGGGTAACCTGATACCCAAAGGTGACTCATAGCTAACTGAGTGATTTCCCACAGGTCGAGAACTAATTTGAATGAATTGGGGATTAACTTGGTAAGCTCCATTTAGAAAGAATTTTACTCCGATAGATTGTAAGACTATCCTCTGATTTCGTTAGCAGAAACAGACAAAGATTTAGTAAACTTTGTATATTTTAGTGGTTTTCTGTTGAGAGAATTGTAAAGTAGGAGTAGCAGTTGCAGCAAGTAAGTTGTGACATAATAAGGTGCAGCACTGTTATTGGTTGGTTGGTGAAGGTTCTCGCTGAGATTGGTGGATGCTCGATGGAGTAAACCCTCTGTTTCTGATCATTGTAACTAGCCTATGTTTTGACAATAACGAAGATTTTAAAAGCATTAAGACAATTAGTAAGAGGAAATGTGGTGATTCTGGTTAGAGAGGGAGGAGAAAATCCTCCAGAAGGACCAGCAGGTCACCATATGCTGGTAGAGAGGGGATTAGATTCATGTTTCTGGCTTTGAGAAGGAGTAGAATTAAAGAAAAGGAGGGTGAACTGAACTTGCTGAGATGGGGAATAATAAGACATTTGAGAGATATGCTGTAGGATTTAAACCCACCTACTAGACCCACTCGGTTTGAAGCATTATGTGAGGGGGAGAGAATGGCTTTGAAGCATGAAA
Source organism: Pleurodeles waltl (assembly GCF_031143425.1). Taxonomy (NCBI): domain Eukaryota; kingdom Metazoa; phylum Chordata; class Amphibia; order Caudata; family Salamandridae; genus Pleurodeles; species Pleurodeles waltl. Next base: position 323,272,640 of record NC_090437.1, read on the forward strand.
TCGAAAGAGCTATTAGACAAACAAAAAGAGCAGTAAGAAATTATGAAGATGCAGTTTGGGACTGAAAAGTACAGATATGGAGAAAGACTACAGCTGAAGGGATAAGAGTTAATCCTATGCGTATAAAGGAAGAAGAGAAAAAACTAAGGAAAGAGGAAAGACCTCCTAGAAAAAGGTTTAAGGGAGAAAGTAAAACACAGGTAGTACAAAAGACACATAGTGACACTGAATTAGGGGATGATATATTGGAGGAAATGTTATCAAGGTTTCCTCCGTATGTTGAATCCTCTGTAGGAAGTCATAGAAATAGTTTGACAAATGCAACTGCTCCTGAAGATCCTGAAGTTTAACAGCTTACTAGCCAGATGCAAACACTGATGCCTGTAAATACACCATCAGTAATGGAACAGCAGATTCTGTTACAAGTAACAATAGACCAACCGATTGCTCCACAGCCTGTCCACATGCAATCCTTGACACAGTGAGCTACAGTTAGTACTCCTGCTCAAATCAGAACTTCCCAGTTGATCTTTTCACCTGAAGTGTCAGTTGGACAGGTTACGGTTACTCAGGCTACTTGACCAGTGTCACAGGAAACGGGACCTATGCAGGTTATGCAGACTGTAGAGACACAGCAGACTTCAGCAGGTAATCTAGAGAAAAGGTTTATCCCATCCTCACGGAATTCACAAATTATTGTTTGGACAGCACCACAGAATGCTGTAACCCTAGGAGAGGGAACTCGATTTGTCTTTATGACACAAACTAAACGAATATGTGACAGAACAACTAGGGCCTAAACAACTATAGCCTAAACCACTACTGCTAAACAACTAAAAAGTCTCTACAACTAAGTACTGAACAACTACTGTCTGAACAACTATTGCGTCTGAATAACAATTGCCTGAACAACTAATATATATATATATTCTAAACAACTAATAAACCATAAAAAACAAAAGGAAAACCTTACCTTAAAATAAGTTGTTCAGGCAATTGTTATTCAGGCACAATTAAAAAGTATGGAAGGACAGAAGAAGCAGAGAAACTGTGCATTAGCACCAGCGTAGTTAGTGCTGATTCAAATCCTGAAACCCAAAAAGAGAGTTCAATGAACATTCCCCAATTAGAAGTAAATGTGATTTATAAATTTCAAAAAGTGTGCCCCTTCAGAGGAGCTTTAGGGTGCGATTAGATGACAATTCTATTGAAAACATGCATTTGCCAAGGTTGCCAATACATCTTACCAAGTTGGTGAAATGTGTACGCAAATGTAGTGCGATGGAAAAAAGAAAAAATTAAGGCCCATAATTATACTTTTTTAGTGCCACATTTACACCGCTTTTTGACGCAACATGCAATCGTGCAACGTGCAATCTTAACGGTAGACAAGAGTGGACCATATTTAGATGGAATTGCGAATGGTCACTCAGTGGTGTTTTTAATAGACACTGAAGTAATGCGTTCCACTGAGAACATTGGAAGTACCAGACCTACTCCTCTTGGGAAAAATAATACATGTATTAGGTGTTGCAAACAAACTGGTTACAAATCCAATTTCAGAAAAAATCACAGTACTATTAGGACCTTTCAGAGTCAAACAGTAGTTTGTAGCATGTGATTCAAGTCCTGCTAATTTGCTAGGAAAGGATCTATTGTGCAAGCTTCACTGCACCATCAGCTGTACTCTGGACGGAGTAAATTTTCCGATTCATGATGATGAAGATGTGGGAATCAGACCAGGTTTGAGAGAAAATGCAGAGTTCTTTCCGATGTTGGTATTAAATCATTTGCCCAAACAACTAAGGCAGATGTCTGGGATGCTATTGATTCAGACATTGGATTAATAAAAGGAGTTGGGCCAGTACAAGTAAAAGTTAAGCCAAATGTGATTTATCCCAGAACACATTCTTACCCAATGACACTGGAAACAATAGCAGGAATTGCTCCCCTAAAAAATGAGATGTTGCAGAAGGGAATATTAGAGAAAAATAAATGAAATTGTAATTCCATGTTGTTCCGTCGTATCAAATCCAACCACCATATTCTACCAGATACTGTGCACAGCTGAATGGTTCACCGTGATTGACCAATATAATGCTTTCTTCTCCATACCTTTACATGAAGACAACCAATTCCTATTTTTCTCTGTGTTCCAAGAGACGGTAATCACATGTTTTTGTGTCCCACAGGAGTACACTAAGAGTCAGTCACTTTTTAATCAGATTTTTTTAAAAAAATGTAAACCTTTGAAATTGCCATGTAATTCAGTCTTAATTCAGTACATTAATGATCTGCCGATCACATCTAGTACTGAAATTTTGTTTCAGGAAGACTCCATAGCATTGCTAAATCATTTAGCTGAGAATAGACACAAGGTGACACCACAGAAACTACAATATTGTTAAAAAGAACTAAAATATTTGGGGTACATAATTGAGAAAAGAACAAGGAAAGTTTCCAAAGACAGGATTGAAACGGTATTGAAAATGAGTACCCCAAGAACACAGAAAGAGGTCAGAATGTTTCTTGAAATGGTTGTCTACTGTAGGCAACAGATACCCAACTTTTCCCTGGTGGAAGAACCATTGTTGAAAATGACTCACAAGGATATTACTGATCCGATTCCATGGGACATTGAATGCATGAAGGTATTCCTAAAACTGAGAGAAAGTCTCTGTTGCACACCTGCATTGGGAAAGCTGGATTATACTAAAGATTTTGTTCTGTTCTGCAGTGAGAGGGAAGGGTGCACTCACTCAGTGTTAATCAAAATTCACGGAAATTACAAAAGACCAATTGCATACTTTCCTGTAACTCGTGATCCTGTAGCAGCCGCTTTGACTTGCTGTCTGAAAGCAGTAGCCGCAGTGAGTGCAAGGCTCGAAAAATGTGAAAACATTGTGATGGGATTTCCCTTAACCCTTATGGTCCCGCATTTGGTTGAGGTGTTACTAACCAAAACTAAAACCCAGCACCTCACAAATTTGTGACTTACTAAATATAAGCAATAAATATTGTCTGGAAGCAATGTGGTCCTAAAAAGATGTCATGTTTTGAATCCCAATATACTGCTGCCAGTACCCAAAGAAAGTGGCTCTGATCATTGTGAACATGATTCCCTCAATGTAATGGATTTGTGTACAAAACCCAGACCAGACATAAAAGATGAGTCTTTGAGTAATACAGATTATGTACTATTTGTGGATGGCTCATGTTTAAGCGCAATGGAGGGATTCTTTAGAGAAGCGTATACAGTCTGCACTATATAAGCAGTAGTGGAAGCATCTTGGATACAGGGAATCACATCTGCTCAAGTTGCAGCATTGATTGATATCACTAAAGCCTGCAAACCAACTAATGGAGTAAGAGTGATGATTTTCACAGACAGTCAATAGGGGTTTGGTGTTATCTATGACTATGGGCAATTGTGGTCCCAGTGAGGTTTCATGATCTCTGCTGGAACGCCTATTAGAAATGGACAACATGTAAAAGATCTATTGGAGGCTTTACAATAACCCATTGAAATAGCCATTGTAAAATGTGCAGCACATAGGAGTGACTGCAGCTCTGTCACCATCAGCAACAGGTATGCTGATGAGGTGGCACATTTCTGTGCGACTATGTCATGCACTTACAACAGATCATAAATGACTGCAAATCAGGAAGGGAGCCTTCTTGCAATGATTGTAAGAACTGCTGACAATTGGGATGAATTGCAATGAATGCAAGAGAATGCACCAATTGAGGAAAGCAAGGTTGGATCAAGGCAGGTGTGGGATCTTTAGAAGGGCAACTGATATTATCAAACACCTTACGGATTCCAATGACACAACATGTACATGATCAGCACATTCGGGTACAAATGCCATGGTTAGAATTTTCAAGCAGTATTGGAACAACCCACGATTTAGAACCCAAGCAAAAGAATCTGCAACAGATGCACTGAATGTCAGCAAATTAATGTGTGTAACATGACACACGTTATACTGAGTCATGTAGGCAAATCAGACAGCCCCTTCAACAGGATGCAGATTAATTTCACTGAAATGCCACCTTCCAATGGGCTGAGGTACATTTTGGAGATTGTCTGCATCTTTTCCTGGTGTGTGGTAGCATATCCAACACTAAGGAATGACAGTTTAATAGTGGCTAAATTACTTTTGAGAGCCATGGTACGGAGTGCCTGTTTCTCTGGAATCAGATCAAGGTACTTACTCACTTTAGTAGTGAGCTTATAAAAATGTTGTGTGCAGCATTGAGGACTGATCAGAAACTTCATTGCACTTACTGTCCGGAAGCTGTCATGACTCCATCATTCTGCCTCTGGGGGCTCTGTACATGGATCATCTGCAGCCTGGAAATCATCATTAAAACTCACCCAGAGTCCCTTTCTGACTTCTACTTGCTTCCCATTTTGATATTCTGTACTATTGAAAACCTACTTTTGTTTCCATGGGCTTCAAGACTCATAATGCACTGCCTAGTAGTCAATAAGGCCTGGAATCTGCTGTCCATTGCATCCTGTAGGAATAGTCCTGCTGTTCCTCTGTACTGGATTCTCTACTACAGGGCTTGTGAGAGACTGGAATCGCACACACCTGTGATCAGTCTTGTGCAGCCAATATGACTCTGCCCTGGGTTTGCTGCTTCCTAGAACTGCTTATAAGTTACCATTCTCTGAAGCTCCTTGTTCGTGCATTGAAGTTTGTTCCTCCTTGTACCAGACCTCTTGTTGGTTTGTTTTCCAGTCCTATTCCTGCTTGCTTCAGCCCTGTTTGCTGTGCCCTGTCCCTGTGCAGACTGCTATAGATTTTTCCCAGCCCTGTTTGCTGTGCTCTGTTCCTGTGCAGCCTGCAACAGAAGTTTCCCAGCCCTGTTTGCTGTGAGCTGATCCTGTGCAGCCTGCTACAGAATTTTACTAACCGGTTGCTGTATCCTGTTCCTCCCCTAACCCTGCTTGATTTTGCTTTTTCTTTAGTGTGGCATTTTGACTCTTGGTACAGCCCTTGAGCTGCTCCCTTTCTAATTGTTCCTAGTTTGTTCCTTCTTCTCTTGCTATTATTTTCCAATTACTCATTCCCTTTGCTTCAACTTTAGCTCCTGTAATTTCTCCTTTGAGTCTCAGATTTTTGCCTAGTTTCTGTTCTCTTTCTCTATGATTTTTGCAGTCTCTAGTTCTTTTGATGTTCAATTCTCTTGCTTGTTACAGTTTCCTAGAATCCTTATGTATGACCTCCCTGTTCTCCAGTTTTTCCTTGCATTAGTTCTCTTGATGTTCAAGTCTCTTGCTTGTTACAGTTTTCTAGAATCCTTGTATGGCTTTCCTGTTCTCCTGTTTTTGTTTTCTTGCATAACCTGCTCCTGAAATATTAGCTACACTTCTTAGGCTCCTTTCTAGTTCTTGCTCTGTAATTTCTTCTTGGACTATTGTGTCTGGTAAGTATACTATTAGTCCTTACCTGTGTATGCGTGTTTTCCTTTGTACAGTGTTTGGCTCCTGGTTTCCAGGAGGTAATTTCAGCCTCATCCTTTGTCTTGTGATGTATGTAGTCTTCTGTGCTTTACCTGTGACAGTGTGCCATTACTGTTCTCCAGGAACCGTGTCTCCAGCTGGACCCACAAGTGCTTGTCCTATGTATTTAAGTACAATCTTTGTTGTGCCCTAAGGGCTCAGAAACACACTTGCTTCCTCTGCCTCCCTTCTATGGGGTTTGTGGGATGATTATCTGTAAGAGTAATCTGCACAGAGGCACTTATATTCCCTATTACTTTGGGAAATTCTGAGCTTTACCTGTGTACAACCTTAGTGGTAACCAGTGTGTTGTCCCTTTTTTGTTCGTTCTTTGTTTGTTCACACTAGGGTTGCTCTGCCTCCACTATCTTGTTCCTGTGCTCAACCTATAGCTGTTCATTCCTGGTGTATGCCTTTCTCTACTCCTCTGCTTCAGTACACTACATCCATAGGGAGATATTCCGTGACCTTGAGTGGTGCTTCGCCTGGAGTTCCATCAGACTCTGCCCGAAGTCCTGACAGAAGCTTCCAGAATCGTTGAGCAAATCAACTTGACTATTAAGTCAAGATTGGCTAAAGTCTGTGCAACAACCTCATTAGAGTGGCCAAATGCCTTACCCCTAGTCCTGATGAGTTTAAGAAACACACCAAATCGAAATACTGGGTTGTCTTCCCACAAGGTGTTGATGGGGAGAGCCATGAGATTGCCTGCAGTCCCAGCAAATTTGCTTGTGAACATAACAGATAACATAGTACTCGATTACTGCAAAGGTCTGGCTGATGTCGTGTGTTCTGTGTCTCAACAGGTTGAAGCTGCACCTGAGAACCTAACTCAAGGACAGTGCCACAATCTAAATCCTCGAGACTGGATTATCATCAAGGGGCCCATTTGAGAGCCCCTAGTGTCTCCTTGCGCCACATTAGTATAATTTGTTTATGCTAATGTGGACCAACGAGGGCAAAATTGCTGTGCCAAATTTACAAAGTGGTGCAATGCATGCAGTGTGCCACTTTGTAACCCTTTGCGCTACATTTTTCAGAGCGCCAGGCATAATGTTTGCAAAGGGGGTGTGCCCCCATTAGATGGACCAAATCAATGGCCCAAAGAAATCTAAGAGATTTTTTTCCATTATGTTTTTCACCACTTTTGATGCCTGCTCAGAGCAGGCCTTAAAAGGAGGATTATATGATGGAACACCGAATTAAAAACAACTACTAACCTTAACAACGAGGTCGGAACACCGACCTCGTCCTTACTACTAATGATTTTACCACGAATGCTTTAACAACGATATTTCGTTGTAAAGGCATTCCTGATAAAATCATTAGCAATAGGCACCATTCACCCTACATCCCTCACCCCACCCCACCAACCCCACCCCAAAACCTAAAACCCGCTGACCCCCCACCCACTCCCCAAAACCAAAAACGCCCCACCCCCCAACCCCACCCTAAAACCTAAAACCCCCTGACCACCCACCCACTCCCCAAAACCAAAACCGCCCCATCCCCCCAACCCCACCCTAAAACCTAAAACCCCCTGACCCCGCACCCACTCCCCAAAACCAAAAACGCCCCACCCCCCCAACCCCACCCCAAAATCAAAAACCCCCTGACCCCCACCCACTCCCCAAAACCAAAAACGCCCCACCCCCCCAACCCCACCCCTAAACCTAAAAACCCCTGACCCCCCACCCCCTCCCCAAAACCAAAAACGCCCACCCCCCCAACCCCACCCCAAAACCTAAAACCCCCTAACCCCCCACCCCCTCCCCTAAACCAAAAACGCCCCACCCCCCCAACCCCACCCCAAAACCTAAAACCCCCTAACCCCCCACCCCCTCCCCAAAACCAAAAACGCCCCACCCCCCCAACCCTACCCCAAAACCTAAAACCCCGTGACCCCCTACCCCCTCCCCAAAAACGCCCCACCCCCCCAACCCCACCACAAAACCTAAACCCACCACTTACCTTCGCCAACTCCCTTCTTTGTACCTTAACTACACATGTTCGTTGTTCAGAACATACGTAGTTAAGGCACAAAAATACGAAGTCGTGGTTAAAAAAAGCGCTGTTACGCTTTCGTTAACCACGACTTTCGTAATAAAAAAGTCGTAAAAAAGGATGTTTCCCTAAAAGGAGGCACACCATTGTTTACAATGGGTCTCAATCGGCTTTGGAAGATTAGCGTCAATTTTTGAAGCTAATCCTGCAAAGCTTCGAACTAGCGTCAAAGATTTTGACGCTAATTACCAAACTACCACCATGGTGTGCTGAATTTTAAATACGGAGCACACATGGTGGCATTATGGGGGCGCTAAGGGGTTCAAGAAAAGTGGCACTGCACTGGATGCAGCACCACTTTTCCTAAATCAGGCCCTAAGAAGCATGTGACAAAGTCCTGTTCAGAGTCTTGTTGGGAAGACCCTTTCAGGTAATTCTGATCAGCAACACTGCAGTGAAGTGTGTTGGAATTCCAAATTGGATTCATGCCTCTCACATTCAAAAGGCAAGAAGTCCAAAAGAAGAAATAGAGCCTAGAGCTTTGATGTACATGCCTCCAAATGTTGCAGGAAAATAAATCAGTGGTCAGAATCATCAAAGAGAAAATTGATGTGAAGAAACTATAACATGTGAAGTGGTCCCATTGCCAGACATCTCACAGAGCAGAGATAACCATGATGTACAAACTGTAATTGTCGGAAGTCAAGGTTCAGAAAGAAACACCAAAGCACCAAAGGAAGTTAGGGACCCAGGAGAATGCACAAGTTCTAGTATCGGTCACAATAATGAAAGGACATTGACTGAAATCTGCAGGAGTGCAAAAATAAATACAATTAGTGTGGACAATAATCTACCACCACTGCCAACAATCAAAGAAGAATCAAGAGGTGTTGGAGAAACAGAAGAATCATCAGACATACTCAGAAGATCAAAAAGAACACAAGTACCTTGTCGCAGATATTCATCACCTGAATGGACATACTATCTGGAACACAAACTGAACATACCAGTCTCTGACATAATTGTTTGGAGCAGAAAACAGCCTGAACCTCCTTTAAAAGAAAAGAAACTACACAAAGAAAGAGAAACTTAAAAATTGGCAAAAGACATTCAAGAAGAACCTTACCTAGAGCTGAGATTAAGAAAAATACATTTGGGGATAACAATTGAGAAGAACACTGAGTAGGGTCAGGCATTGTCTAACAAAGAATTTCCCAAAATATATATGTATATTCTCTCCCATTGCTGTTGCTAACAAATGACTTTGATAATAGATCTGAGTGGAGGAGAAGGAAGAACAACTCTGACCAATCCGGCCTCAGACGTGCCGGACTGTCCACATGCAGGAGGACCGAGCCTGAGACCGGGGCACTCTTCCCAGAGCCTTGGTGGCACCCCGCCCCCCCTTCCTACCACGTTCTCAATCCTCCAAAGAACCGGCTGGACGAGAGAGCACGTCCCGCATCCCCGTACGAGACGAGGGTGGTGGCAGGTGACTACGGGGCAATAATGATCTAATTGGGGAGCAACTATCGATACAGAATACTATCCGGGTGCACCAAACTTGCAACCCCCACGACGCACTCTCACATAAAGGGCCCTACTCGAGTGCACTCCTGCGACATCGGACCCTCACCTTGGAGGGTACAACTGGAGGCCTCACACACTGCATCCCGTGAGGTCCTGAGACTCATCCTGCCTGGATGCCTTCATCCTGCCCCCATCATCCCCCCTTCCCTCCTCCCTGCCACAGAGAACTGTTTCCCACACCATCATGAGGGAATAACGACAGGCCTCTTCAAGATACCAACAGACTACCACTGCTGCGAGGGGAGGGGGTTGGAGGTGCAGTGGGATGGCGCTAACCACATCCCTATCCCATGGAGAGGAGGAAAACAGAGCTCTGGGCGCTGATCCCCACCCCTGTACCCCCCCGCTTCTTCGCCTGTCACCTGGGTCTGCCATCATACACAGGAGTGTGGACCGCGACCAATCCGAAAGTGCAGTGACCACAGAAATGATCCCTCGACGCTGCGGAGTGTGTCAACCCATTGGTCGCATAGCATAGCACAGAGAAGTTTCCACCTTGCTCGAAGCTTTTTTGTGCCCACAACCCGGCGATGCCAAGGGGCAGATCATCAAATAAACATTCGGGCAAGCCGGCTAGACAACTGCTCTTCTCGGAAGCTCTGCGACATACCCAAACCTTACCCTCTACATCCCAGAAGCACCCAACCATCCAGTCCGCTCCATGGCGGATACCTAGCAGGGCGCAACCATGGACCACATCCTACGGAAAATATTGGTGGTGGACCGCAGGCTTGAGGGGATGGATAGCATGATGGCCTCCCTAATGGAGGATACAAAGTCAATGCGTCTAGATATTGCAGGCTTCCAATCACCGATGACTGCCCTGGAGCAGCGGTTAATGACAGTGTAGACTCAGGCCATGCTCATCCCGGACAGAGACCAGGAGCTCTTGTATCTCCACAGCAAGGTCATGGATCTAGAAGACAGAAGCCGTAGGGACAATGTCAGTTTTCTTGGCTTCCCGGAAAATATAGAGGGAGCGGATGTGCAGTCCTTTCTAAAGACAACTTTCCCTCAAGTTACCGGCCTAACCTTTGATCCCCCTCTGTAGTTTTAAAGAGCACACAGACTGGGCCCTAAACGCTGCGACAGGGACAACCACCTATGACCTATCATAGCCTGCTTCTTGCGGCACACGCAGACTCGACTGCTTTTGCAAAAAGCACGCATGCAGGGTCCATTCCGTATGAACGACCTCTAGATACGGATGACAGCTGACTTCTCCAAAGAGATTAGCGAGCGCAGAAAAGCTTTTCTAGCCCTGCGACCCCATTTGCGCCAGCTGGAGGTTAAGTTTGGTTTATTCGAACCGGCAAGGATGTGGATCACAAAGAATAACGTATCCAAGGACTTCTATGACCCAATAGACCTGAGTCTCTACCTCGATAGCTTATCAGACCGCCCTATGGATACAGCCATCCTGCCCCAACCTCAGACTTTGATTACGGCAGCCCCGAACCCACTACCAACGGAGCCTGCCCCCGAGCGACTGGACCGTGGCCCCTCAAAGGCCCTGAACAGGAGCAGAGACCTTGAAAGACTCTCAAAGAATCACGATGACAGGGGACAGGTGTTGCACTCAGTGGCAAAGCATACTCAAGTGGCAGTCAGAGACAAATCCCGCTCTCCTCTAAAACCCCCTCCAGCGCCTACCTGAGAACGAGGGAACTGAACACGTAATCTACCTGCTGCTACTGATGACACCGTCATTCTGCACGCGCTGTACCGAGCTTTCCATCACGGCAACTGGCAGATGAGTACTGTTCTTTCCTGTGCTCTGCTTTTCCTGTTCTGAGTTTGGGACACACTTCCACTGGGTTGCAACCCAAGAACAGTGGACACTCTTATGTTCTACCCTTTGTTCTGCCTCACACACCTCGCATCCTACACCCAGGTTCACTTTGTGTCCTCCCCCCTCACCGTTCCTCAAGTGACAGGAACAGACGGTTGTTCCATGTTATCAGTCGTTGTTTGATGTTCCCTCTACAAGTGTTACTATTATAGATTAGAAAAGGTGTTTTTCCCCACCCTCCCTCCCCCCCGCCTTACACACTGAATTGCTGCATGAGATGCGGCAGATCCAATTATACTCCTACTTCTCAGCTCCCTCCCCATCCTTTCCTGCACCTTAGCACAGATGCACCGCACTATATTTGCGTCACATTGTAGTGGCAGGGCAGTGGGACCATTGACCGACCCTCAGATTCAGTTTGCCCCATGAGAGAGAAGTCCCTCTCTCCCCCCGCCTGCTGGGACCCTTTGATCCAGCACATCCCGCTCCCCTCCCACCTCTCCCATACATGCCCTCTCCTCCCCCTTAGCCAGCGCCTTGCTCTTCTCCCCCTCTCTTTTTCATGTATTCCTTGACTCTTCCACTACTGCGCACATGCATCGGCCCCCGCCACCCTCGCAACACTTTCAAGCTCCTACTAGTTTATTAGTGATTGTCACACAGTACCCCCAATGTGGATCCTGCTGCGGGATATCGTTGCTGCGGATGGATAGACGATGGAATGGGGCACCGGCTTTCTTGGTATATCACAGGTGCCCGCCCTCCCTGGTTGAGGGGCTCGCTGGTCGGGATAGGGACTTCTGAGTCTGGTCTTAGACCCACAGACTACAGTGGAGCTTTCATGCTCTGCTATAGTTCCCTCTGTCTCCCCCCATTTTTTCTTCTCTCCCCTACCTCTCCCTTGCTATTACTCACTCTTTCTGCCATCTGCAAAACTCCCCCCTCCTTACAGTTCTCTTTTCCTACCCCACCGCTCTTCTTCCCTATCAATCTTTCTATTCCATCCTTCTCCCTTGGTCGTTCTATCTTTGATTTGTCTTTTGGTTACCCTACCTCTGTCTCGTCTCTGCATCACTCCCTCCGCGCACCAGGGCTACCCCCCTCTCACCGCCCCATCTCTTACCCTTCCCACCCCTCCCTCCTGATTTTAATTCTCGACATCCATACCGTCTGTCCTTTCGCAATAGTGCTATCTCCTACCTCTTCCCCCCATAGTTCACTTATTTTCGCTCTTATCTCTTTAACTGTCCTTGTATTAACCCTCACCTAACATGCATACACTTGCCATTCTCTATTGCTACTCAGGTGTGATCTACACAACCACTCTAACATGATCGGATCCCCCCCAACCCCACCTACCCCTGTGCGGATTCTATCCTGGAACGTCAATGGACTGACCCACTTCATAAAACGGAAAAAGATACTCTCATACCTTCAATCCAAACGAGCATATATAGCTCTGCTACAAGAGACCCATCTTGATAGAAATGAATCTGCTAAATTGCACCAGGATTGGGTAGGAACAGCGTCATTCAGTTGTAGCCCCACTTCCAGATAGAGAGATGGAGGTAATCCACGAAAATGTGGCGTTGCCATACTGGTGTGAAAAAATATACCTTGCTCGGTTTCCTAAACTTGGATAGACACAGAGGGTCATTATGTGTTCCCCAAACTTAAGTTTAGAGACTCCTCCCTCTGTGTGGGATCTGGCTATGCTCCCACGGGCTCCAAGCACCTGTTTTTCTTGCAACTCAACCGCCTATTATCAGAGATAGGGGCCACCAGATACGTCATAGGAGGAGATTGGAATCTGGCCAGGGAAGCAGTGTTGGACAGGACTGGCCCCTTAGATGTGGCCAACAACGGTGATAGGACCCTCCAGTCTGACGTGATGCAGGATAACGGTTTAGTGGATTACTGGAGACTGACATGCCCGACTGATAAATAATACACTTTCCTGACGCAGGTCCATGGGACACAGTCCCGGTTGGACTATTTTCTCATCTCGGATAGCCTCGCGGCGCAGGTTGCGGACGCTCGGATATTGGCGGGTGGTCTCTCGGACCATTCCCCAGTGCAAATTGCTGATGTCCCCCTGCCATAAGCCCTGGAGACTGGCAGTTCACTGTTATCGCTCCCCTCAGGACTGCAAGACCATGTGTCCACATATGTTCAGAACAATCGGGGCTCTACTGATTCTCAGAGAGTCCTATGGGAGGCGGCCAAGGCAACCATACGGGAGCAGATGATGAGAGATACTGCACTGGCAAACAAAGACAGGAGAGCAAAGCAAGCGAGCCTGGAGGAAGCTGTACGCCAGCTGATGCGGCAATACATGGATCACCCGTCCCTCCTTGTGCGCAGACGTTTGGAATGCACCGGCATGGCACTTAACAACCTCTATACCTCGCAAGCCAAATACGCACTGCAGCGCATACAGGGCAGACATCATGAGCAGGGGGAGAAGGCGGGTAGGCTGCTAGCGGCCCAACTCTGTCGGAGGACAGCAGCCCTGGCCATACCAGCGCTCAATGCCCGCTCTGGAACTGCACTTACACGTCCGTAGGACATAGTTAACGAGTTTGCATCCTACTATCGTCATCTATATACCCCTGAGTCGACATCCACACTCGATCACATCGAAACCTTCCTCTGTGGCATAACGTTACCCTCCCTCTCTGCGGAAGGCTGCGCCCTCCTAGAAGGAGATATCAGCCGACTAGAGATATCGCAGGTCATCTCTGACCTCCCCTACTACAAATCGCCTGGTAAAGATGGCTTCCCAGCGGAATTTTATAAATGGGCAAGGGACGAGATGATTGACGTCCTTCATGGAGTGCTGGATGAAGCCTGCAGGACAGGCTTTCTGGGCACGATCTCTAATACAGCCACGATCGCAGTCATACAGAAACCAGGATGTGACCCCTTACTCTGCAGTAACTATTGCCCTATATCCCTCTTAAATGGGGACATTAAGATTCTAGCCAGCGTTCTAGTGAACCGTCTGCGTAAAGTTATACCCTCCCTTATCCACCATTCCCAGGTAGGATTTGTGTTGTGTCGCACCTCCAGAAACCATTTGCGTACCCTCTGCCACACCCTGTGGACATCTAGGAATACACCGGAAGCCACCCTGGCCTTGTCCTTAGATGCTGAGAAGGCATTTGACCGAATCGAATGGTCATACTTAGTTGCGACCCTGAAGAGGTTCGGCCTAGGGGATCAGTTCATCTCCAGGGTCCGCCTCTTGTATGATCATCCCACAGCGCAGGTTAAATGAGGGGGCTTTCTTTCAGATCCTTTTCCCATTCGCAGAGGGACCCCATCACCTCTTTTGTTCTTGCTGGCTATGGAACCACTCGCGGCCACTACCCGCACCTCCCCCTCGATAAGGGGACTCACTCTGCCTGGTGGAGTATCCAAAATTTACTTCTATGCAGATGACATACTAATCACGATGGCAGACCTCGAGCGTTCGCTACCTGTGTTACTGGGGATCATTGAGGACTTTGCACCTATCTCTGGTTATCGGGTAAACTGGGGTAAGAGCGAGGCCCTCCCCCTTTCACAGGTGACGGTGAAGGCCGATATACACAGCTTTCCATTTCGATGGACACCAAAGCACCTTAAGTACCTAGGAATATTGGTCAACAGAGGCCTGGATCATATGGTGACGGACAACCTTACCCCTCTGCTCACATGAATGAGATTGGACTTTGAGAAATGGACCCATCTGGGCCTCTCCATGTGGGGCAGAGAGCAGGTGGTGAGAATGGTTACGATGCCAAGGTTCACCTATGTTCTAGGCCTTCTGCCTCTCCAGGTGCCTCTGTTGTTGTTGCGCTCTGTAGACGCAGCGATTTGAGCCTTTGTAATGGGCTCTATGCAACCACGTCTTGCTCCTGCCAAACTCATGGTGCGCCGCTCTTCTGGGGGAATGGGCCTCCCTTGGGTGGAACACTATGCCCTAGCTTAGCATTTGTCGTCCTTGGCTACACTAGCATTAGATGTAACAGAGCTGCCTCAGTGGGTAACAGTGGAGAAAGCTCTGCTTTCTCATGGCAGAGGCCTAGAGGGACTTTACTGCGCTAGCCCCTCCATCCCTCCATCTATAAATCTGATACTGAGGGCGACACGAGCGGCGTGGAGAAGGGCCCACTTCCTGCTTGGAATTCATCCTTCCCTACATGCCCAGGCACCCGTGTGGAACAACGATAGCCTGCGGACGGGGGGAGGGTCTTTACTTGGCCACTTTGGAAGGAAGCTGGCATCACCCATTTCGGCCAGATCCTGCAGGACGGGGCGATCAAGCCCTTCGACGCATTACAGGAGAGTTTCGGGCTTCACCCACGACAAGAATGGCGATATCTGCAACTTAAACACTGCCTGCAACATAATGTAGACACCGTCCAATAGGGATCTAAATCTTCACCTGTGATGCTTTACCTCCGAGCTTGGGGAAAGCACAAAGGTGTCATGGCAGGTCTCTATGAGGTCCTCACATGCCATAAGTTTTCCCAACACCTCCTAGAAAATCTCCGTCTCCAATGGCAAATTCGCCTGCGGAGGCCATTCGACGCAGAGGACTGGGTGGACTTACTGGAAGCACTGGACAGAGGCACCCGTAAAGCTCGCTTGAAATTCTGCCTCTTTAAGATTATCCACGACTAGTATTGGACTCCGGTGAGACTACTTAGAGCATGGCTCTCCCGCACGCGACATGCTGGCGCTGTCCGGAGATACACTGCAATCTACTTCACATTCTTGTCGACTGCCCGTCGGTCCAACCTTTGTGGGAGGCCGTTAGCCTCACCCTATCTACCTCAATTCCGCTCCCAGCGCAGCTGCCTCCCTCCCTTGCTATTTTACACGACATGGATGCCCTTCCGGCTTTATCGCGTCCTTTCCAGAGACTGATGCATATGGCACTCACCACGGCGAAGATTTGTATCCTCTGTCATTGGCGATCGGAAGATCCCCCCACCCCGGGTGAATGGATAACAGAAATGATCCGGATAGCAGCATGTGAGAAGATCATTTATAACCTCCAAGATCAGGCTGCCCTGTTCCATAGGGTATGGGCCCAGTTCCTCGCTGACCCCCTACCAACATCGGTCCGTTGATAATGATCCCCTCCCGCCTCTCCTTATTGTTTGATCTGTCTATGGTGTTGCCCGTGGTCCTGTGATTATAATCATATACCTCACCTCCCTCTCCCCCACCTCTTTCCTTTGTTCCCATACACTCATACACTCTTGCACCTCTACCCATTACACTTCCTCCCAGGCACTCCCTATCTCTTTCGCCTATATACCCCAGCCTTTCCCCCTCTTTCCCACCCTCCCTCCCCCAACACTCCCTCACCCCTCCCTCTCTTCCCACTGTTTATTCTCCACCCACCCCCCTCATTTTGTATTTGTCTCTTCATCCTTGGACGTCCGTTCCTTACTGCTATCCTCTGGCTTTTCACCCTGGACTCTTTACTGCTGCCTTTCTCTTTCCCCCTCCCCTCTTTCTAACATCCTCCCCCACTCACCCTCTTTTCCCTTGTTTTTTCCCCTTTTTTCCCCTTCCCCTGATAGCATGGTATATTGCTTAGTCGGCTTATTGTTTAGCTTCCACACTATGTAAAGCACATTCTTTTGAAGCCCTCGTACCAACATACAAATGCCGCACTGCCCTACTGCCCTACTGGCTTACAATTGTGATAACCTATGAACCCGTGGCCTCGTTTGCGTTCCCCCACCCCCTCCTTTCCTTACCCCCCGTTCCCTCCCCTTGTTTCTATCTCTTTTTTTTCCTCACCCCATGATAGGCTGCCCCTCCGCCCCCCCCTTCCTTATCTTATTTGTTCCTTTAATATTGCTAACGTTTAGTAAATATGGGACTACGATCGATGATGCTTAATCAATGGTATTCCTCATACATTGTGGTTTGTACGTTTTGCGAATAGATATAGGGAACATGTGTATGTATACATATATATATATATATATATATATATATATATATATATATATATATATATATATATATGCCTCAACATATGTATACTGTACTACATAGCTTACAGTCTGCGTTCCATGTTATCTCCACTATGTCTTGTACTTTTATTGCTAATAAAAAATTACAACAGAAAAAAAAAAATGATTCAGAGTCAGTGACCACCTGAGCATCCTGATGATCCTTAGTAGCTGTACTGGTGAATATAAGATAAGTATTATCAGATACAGCAACAGGGGAAAAAACAAGGAAAAGGAATGAAGTTCAGAACTAGAGCTCACACTCTGAGGCTTCATCTTTTTTAAGGTACAGTAGTACTCTGCCTAAATGCTTTCAATGTAGGGTAGATCTGATCAACTGTTAGACACAGGGCAGAGGGTCAGTTTAGAGACCAGCAAAAATATAAAGTGCTAGTAACAACTGAACAGTCTTACAGGTACCAGCAGCTGATGATGCTATGGCGAGCTCGAAGCCAACCATGAATCCGATGACTGTCCTAGACCACCACTTGACACACACACGTCATATCCTACTAGAAATGAGAGCTGTTAGATAGAAAAGCAAGATGACAAACTAAGGAGGGCACTAACAAGGGTACCAAGAGAACCAAAAGGGGAAAACTAACAACGAGTGTGAAACGCCAAAAAAAGGTGTGAACTATAGTGAAGACCATAAAGCAAATGCAAGTACTCAACTAACTACCTGGTTCAGGGCTAATCTCTCAGGAAGTCTAAATAGGGCTCTACCTGTCCCTACCTGGAAATCACCTTAACTCTGGAAGTGAGTGAGGGCGAAACCCCAGGAGTTAGTGGTCTAGTGCTCTTCCTTATCTAAATTTCTACATGTCCATTGTCCAGCACTACCAGCCCCTCTGTGCCTGTCATCTAACCTAATTCCTAACATCAAAGCATATAGGGGGTTATTCTAACTTTGGAGGAGTGTTAATCCGTCCCAAAAGTGACGGTAAAGTGACGGATATACCACCAGCCGTATTACGAGTTCCATAGGATATAATGGACTCGTAATACGGCTGGTGGTAAATCCGTCACTTTTCCGTCACTTTTGGGACGGATTAACACCTCCTCCAAAGTTAGAATAACCCCCATAGTGCTTGATTGTCCTTTATCTTAAGTCTTATTATTTAATTATTTGAGCCCTACCATTTAAAGTATGAAATTAAGAAAGGTCAAGAAGCTTTGTTATTGTCATGGTATATGAATTATAATGATATAATTGCTGCTTTAGGAAAATATTTGCTAACATTGAAATATTGGGCATTTCAATGATTGTGTTTTATGTGAGCTTTGCACCTCTTTTTAATTGTTATATGAATAAGTTTTATAGGCAATTGCCTAAGTAAACATTGTTTTTGAAACTGAAAAAAAAATACATTAAAAGAAAATGGTCATGCAAGTCTTAATGTAGCTATACTTAGGTTTTGTGGTCAAGTCAAGTTCAAGTTTATTTTCAAGATTTGGAACTCCAAAGAGGTCCATAAAAAAGTACACAGAAAAATGTTTTTTGCATAGTAAAAAACATAAATCATTAGTCCTCAATATTTTTAAAAGAACCATGAATTAGTTAAGTCATAAAGGACATTAACATCTTAAAAGAATAATCATGCTAAAAAGACAATAGAGTTTTAAAAAACATTTTAAAAAGTTTAAAATGTGATGACAGAACTTTTCATTGGGGGGATTAAACATTAATTGCAAAGCCTCAGAGGATGGTCAAGCCAGCAGTTTCAGAAATATAGGCCTTAACATTTGATAGTGGAGCAATAGTAAAGCAGGGCAAACAAATAGAATATGCTTCAAATCGTGGACAGCACTCAAACAAAGGTTACAGGATTCTGAAGATCCACACCATTTAGATGTTGAAGAATTTAGGGGCAGAATATCCACACGTAGGAGTGTCCAGAAACATCTAACCCCCTGGGCATGTTCCATTCTGCATAAGGTTGGACGTTTTTCATAGCAATTATATCCTTTATCATTTGGTAGCCCCTTTCCTTACAACAAGCTTCAATGTCTAAGCGAAAACATAGAGCCAACAAGGATTGTTTTAAACAGGCCTGCAATTGGGTTGCGGGAAGTAAAACCACTGGACTTTGATAAAGCCAGAGTTGGTCTACGGTGAATTTAAAAATCCTGAAGAATAAAGGGGCATATTTATAATCTATGTGTGCCGAATTTGTGTAATTTTTTTGGGTGCAAATGCCTCGCAAAACGTACTCCATATTTATAATTTTACGTTAGACCAGTCTAACGTCAAAATATTGGAGTTTGCACCATTTTTTAGATGCTTTAACCTACCTTGCGTCATTGAGATGCAAGGTAAGTGTTCCCATCTAAAAAATGGTGCTAACTCCATAGCCCCATGTTTATCCCTCCATGCTAAAATGACACACGGGTGGGAGGACGAGCTAAATAATGGTGCAAAGCTTGCTTTGCACCATTATTTAACGCCTGGGTCAGACTAGGCGTTAGGGGACCTGTGGATCCATTTTCATGGTTAAACACCATGGAATGGGTCCACGGGTGTCCTCCTCAAGCTGCAAGGACACCCCCACCCATACCAGAGGGACACCAGAGGATGGGGACCCCATCTCAGGTAAGTAGTGCAAGTATAGGTAAGTGATATATATTTTTTAAATTTAAAGTGCCATCAGGGGCCCAACTTGGGGCCCCCTGCATGGCACATGGCCATGCCCAGGGGACACTGCCCCCCTCTGTGGCCATTGGGGTGGTGGGTATGACTACTGTCTTTTCTAAGGCAGGGGTCATGTGGTATGGATGGTTTTGTGTCAGAAAATGATGCTAGGGTGGTTAGAGGCATTTTTTTTGCCTCTAACCAGCCTAACATCATTTTTTGGTGCAAAATACCCTTCTCCCATACCGCCAGCCCCACTCGGCTAACGTAATTTTTTTACGCTAGCCCACCCTTTGCACCGGCTTGCGCCATTCCATAAATATAGTGCTCAGCTGGTACACAGAAATGGTGGAAGCCGGTGCTAAACCTTTTGGTGCAAAACTGCATTAGTGCAGTTTTGCATCAGAAAGTATACATATGCCCCAAAGATTTTTATTTTTTCTTCACAAGAATTTCTTTTCTCATATAATATCTTAAAGTATTCCCCTCACTTTTCTCAAAAAAGGAAGCCCACAATCCTGCCAGACCTTATGCATAGAAGCTTTTAATCCCAAATTCTAGCCTTAGGCCTGCTACGGATGCTAAGGTGTTACAGGATATTAATCTTCTCAAAATCTGCCCCTCTACCTAATTTTTTAAAAAAAACATCTTCACACATCAATAAGCTCTAGTACAAACAGTAAGGTGGCGTGGATTTTGGCCTGATACATTTATAGAAGATGAGAGAAAAGTCTTCTGTCTGCGGCATTATAAAATGTTCCCAATTCTTTGGCCTGGGTCTGAGCCTTACACACATTGTTGAAGATATGGACATTATCACTGAAATTGCTACACATAAATTTCCCCAAAAAAGTGTACTATTTAACCACTTTAAATATTTTTGGGAGCCTAAATGAAAGCAAAGAACTTTACTTTAGGAGTAATTAATTTTCATAAAATGTGGCTCGGCATATTGCTGCAGTGCCCCTAATTGACTATTAAGACCTTTAGGTGTTTGGTTCAAAATTACTATGTTGTCAGCATACAGAAGACATGATATTGACCGTTCCCAAATGTTAAGTGCAAAGGCAGCGCCTTGTAAAAGGGGAATCAGGCAAATCTAAAATATATAGGAAAAAGAGCAGTGAGGCACGTAGGAACCCCTGCTTTAAGTCAATTCTCTTCTTTGAGAGCCCTTGATCTCCGCCTAACAAAACTTGACACCACGTAGTGGAGTAGAGGACAATAGTAAGGTGCACTAAGGTTCCAGGAATGCCGAGGTCAGACAACTTCTTCCACAGCATTGGCAGGTCCACCTTATCAAAGGTAGAGGAGAAGACAATGAATGTGGCATATAGTGGAGAACCTCTAATAATCACATATTTCTCACTGATTAATTGTAGCGCTGCTTTGTTATCCAAAGTTCTGTAGTTTTTCCTGAAGCCTGTCTGCTCTAGTGGGATGATTTTGTTATCTTCCACCGAGGAATTGAGCTGAACCAGCGTACATCTAGTGAAATACTTCATCTTGTAGGGCAATTTGGTGTTAGTTTGTGGGAGAATTAGAGTCACCCAGTGACAGTAATACTCCCAGTCCATGAAGTGGGGACTGTCATGTTGGCATAGCAGAATGTTAAGACCGGAAATAATAGTTTAGCCCAAGGTATGGCTTCATGTTTTACTACTGATATGGGCACTTTATTGGGCCCTTAGCAGTGGAAGATCACATTTCCAGGACAGAGGACTCATCCTCCTTTACAGTGGAGACACTGCAGCTAGGTGTGGGAACTTAAGGGGCAGGGGCCCTATTACCCTGTCATTCTATGCTTATTGTGCAGAGATAAAACTAGCCCAATTCTCTTCTTCAATTGGTGAGTGGTGAGACCTAACCCTTGTCCCGCAGTAATTTACGACTATTTCCCAGAATCCTCACATATGATTCTTAGCGGCTGCTTCTCTTAGCTTTACCCACCTGTGGTCTAGACTTTGTTTTCTTAAACTTGCCTTTAAGTGACTTCTACATCTTTTCAAGAGGAACAGAAAGCAGTTCCTTTCCTTGAAGAAAGAGATTAATTGTTTTGGGACCAGTTTATTTCTTTCTTTATTCAGTTGAAGGATGGGTAACAAAATTGATTTTAAAGAAGTCTTGGTTGGCCTCTGAATAGAATTTGTTACAATCTGCTTCATAAACTGGTCAAAAGAGTGCAAGAAAATTAACAGCCTTCTCTAAAAGATCTTTTAAAAGAATGATCATTTTGAGTCCCATTACGTTCTAACTGATTTTTTTGCTAAATTTTGAATTGGCACTATCAAATTTTTATGATCCTACTGTTACTGTGTTTGCTTGTAAAGAAAATACTAACAGTCTGTTATCACTGAAGAAAGAGTATATTATTTACAGATCACCCAACAGATTAAACAAAGAATATGCAATGATGAGATAATCTGAAATTGAATCTCCCAACAAGGATTTATGAGTATACCACACGGGATAGTCAGAGATCAGTCTCACAATTACAATCAGACAATCATTATTCCTCACTTGGTCAATGAGTATCTTCCCTCTCCTCTCAATTCTTAGATTAGGTGGAGAGAACGGAGGGGGGGGGAATAAGCAATGTTTTCTCTATTTTGCCTCTGGAATAAATTAGCAGCATGGTTAGAGATTTTACAATTTAGGTCTCCAACCAAAATTACCTGGAGCCGATTCTCCTTGTCTATAGTGTTTTTAATAAAAGCAAAGATGTTCTACAAACTTAATTATTGTGAGAGGCATCAGGAGGCATCTAGGCATTAAGCAGTAAGATGGGGCCATTAGATGCCGACCTCCTTTGGGGAATAAATTACTGCTAGAAAGAGATTGGAGGGGTCCTTAAAGCTCTCATCTTTTCATTTAATCTTGTTAGTTAAGAGAATGGTAATCCCTCCTTTTGCATGTCCCTTCCTGGATGTAATAGCTTAGCACTCTATTAAGAAGCAACCTTCATACCGAAGATCGGAGGGACACCAGGTTTCCTGGATGCAAACTATAACAGCTTTTAAATAATTTAAAAATTGTATTTTCTTCTTACTCTTCTTTATGACAGCTGCATTCCAGAAATCCACTTCTAATTCATTGCAATTCTTGTGCTTGGATACTGGGACTGATGCTCGAGGACCATTAAATGCACCTGCCAGCCAGTTCCATTTTTGGTACTCATCATTTGCAGAAGAGGTAGCGGGCCCATGTTTTTATGGTAAGTCTCAAGTCTACCGTTGTTCCCTGCAGAGACTCACAACTATCTTGGGTCTTTTGCTGGGCACTTGTTTGAGGGAACGGTAGAACATTCATCATGCAGTTATGCAAATGATCACACCCCTTTACCTGGATATTAGATTCCTCATAAACAGGAAACACATCAATCCCTCTACAGTGAATTTGCAACAATTTTGGACTGGAAGGCTATCATTGTTTTTGCACCTGGCCCTGTATGGCTCAAAGAAACAAGTGAAAAGTTGCTACTTTTGGATGAGATTCAGATTCTTAATGTCTGAAAAGCATGCTCCTAAAAAGGCACAATTCAGAATCAAATCAGAGTCAAAACAATAACAAAGTCCAGCGTAAAAGTATTTGTGGAAAGGAGATGAAAGAGATGCACTTCTTGATCAAACCATACTTGTGATTATTTCGCGTAGGATATCGCCCCAAATAGTTCAGCTGCTGGATTGAGGGAGAAGGATGAAAAGTGGCTAATGGGGAAAAGTAAGACTGCGTAGTGCCAGAAACGTTCCTCACCAGAGGGGAAATGGATAATGGGACTGCTGCTCTGAGACTGCCCCACTACTGCTGATTACTATAGTTTGTTGTCTCAATCCTTTAGGGTGCATTCTCCTCTTCTCGAAAGTGGTGATTTTTGGGGCCTTTTTTGGTTTCGCGGATTGGATTTTTTCTTCACTCTCCATTTGTTTGCTTTACTTTTGCCCTTGGTTGAACAGTCTTTACTGAAGCATTCACACCTTGCTCAGGATGGACTTTTGACTTGTTGAAAATGGGAGACATTTAGGCCCAGGACTAAGAATTTTCACAGAGGAACCAGTTACCACAGTGTCCATTGAGCATAAGTCAAAGAAATTGTTTAACAAAAATGTAGGACTTTCCACCTTCAGTAGATTCTTAGGGGAATCCAGGGTCACCTTAAAGAGGAGTTTACCAACTTGTGAACAAAAATATTTTTGAGTCAGCCCCACCATGTATAAGTAACCCTTTGTGAGCGCCTTGATTTAACTCCTGTCTTTCCATAGTTCTCTCATTTTTATGACTGTGATCCCTGATTAGAGTTTTCTCTCTCTTCCTTTGAACCAGTCAACACTTTCAAGATCGTGGCTACAATATCTTGAGTGTGGTCAGAATTTGTTACAAATTTCTATAAAGGGGCTAAGATAGAAGATACAATTCTCTCCAGGTAAATGAGTGATTCAGAGACTTGCACCTCTTGCCCCGGGGGACTGCATTACAAATTCCCAATCATTTCCAGGTCTGGGGATTCTGACATTTGAGAGATTATTGTGGAATGCTCTAATGGATTAATACTGAATAATTGCAGGCAAGTTGTCTTTATCGGTGTAGATGGGTTCTAGGAGTTCTATTCTTCCCTGACATGCAGCAACTCAGCTTAGGCCCCAAATCAATATCTGAAAGGGTACTACCCTCCATAGGGAGTTGGTAGCTTCCTCCTGGTCTGTTACCTCAGTTGCCCCTACTATCATGCATAGAGAGAGAGAGAGAGTGCAAGAGTTTCCCTCTCTGCCAGGACAGGAGGGTGTTCCAAGTTGCACTTGAGATCATCTTGTGCCAATTTGTCTTTGTAACAGGAGGAGGTTTGGTCCTTGCCTTTAATGAGTTAATATGCACTGAATTATTCCTCAAAGGGGTACATTTGGTTTTTACACAGCCTATTGTCAAAACCAAATGGCCTGAGTGGAGCTTCCGCGATGTCATATTAGCCCCTTCTTTTGCCGAGACTGCCTGACTTGCAAAGAGAAATCAATAGCTCGAACAAATAGGCCTCCTCAATCAGGCCCAATGGAATGTCAGGCCAAACAAAGACAGGGAGTAGTACAAAAGGGGCTGTCCAAGACCAAGAACCTGGTCCAAGCCAGTAACACATCGGTTCAATTGATAGGGCATGGTAGGAGCCCAAGGAAACATGGTGGTAGGACCAACTGAGGGCGTGGAAGCATAGGGGAAGGGTAGGAGGCCAAGGAAACCAGATATCCCTAAATAAGGTCATAGAACCATAGGTGGCAAACAACCTCAGTGCCACCCCCCAACTAGCTTACTTTGAGCCTTCATTATCTGTTTGGTGCTCTTTCACTTATTACTTGCTCTGTACAGCACACATAAGTGGCTCCCGGTACAGGGCCCTTCACTTTTCAGGACTACCTTATCTTGTTGAGGTCTTTAAGGTGCCAGTGCTTATAGTGCTCACAATACTGTTCCTCACTACAACTTAGGAGGAGGTCTATTTCCAAGGAGCTCTAGGAGGTAGCCTTAGCAATGGGGGACTTACTGCTATAAGTTCCTCTGTAGTTTCAATTAACTGGTGTGGTAGGGAAAAAGGGGGATGGCAAAGACTGTGGGGGCACAAGGTTGCAAGCCACACTGAGTCCTGGCTCGGCCACCTTCCCAGCACTCTCAGCCCCCAGGCGAGGCCCCCATACTGCAGGACTTATGCCATGCAGACCAACCATTTCAGTCTCTCCACTTCCTCCCTTTCTCCCATGGTTAATCCTCACCGCCACAGCTCGGTATGGTTGCTGGAGCATGTGTGCTGCCAAGTCAGGGGCAGACAGGCTATTAAGCAGGGGCCCCATCTCCCAGCACCCAGCTCAGGGCTCAAGTAGTAATGCTCGGCCACCTGAAGCAATGTTCAAACAAGTGGCGGGGACAGAAGCAGCTGCTTGGCCCACACCGTGTTTAGCTATATAGCTATGTTTGTGTTCAGTAGATATTTTGGGTCTTGGGTCTTTATTACATTTCTGAAAAAAAAAATGAAGAACATGAGATTAGTTACCCCACAGTTGCAAAGCTATAAACATTGAGATCATCCTCAAACTAGAAAAAAATAAATGATCCAGCAGAACAAGATCATTTCCTCTGGGACATGACCAGTAGATGCTGACTAACCACTATAAACTCAACGAAAAAGGAAATGTTGATATATGGAGATTTGAAAACCCACTGTCTTCCATCTAGGATTCTCATTGAAATTCAAGAGAAGTAACTCCCTTGGTGTTTCATGTCTTTGCTATGCAAACAGACTTTTCTACTGAGTCTTTTTCTCTCATTAGCCACAACTAAAAATAATCCAGAACACTGTGGCAAGACAACAATTACACACTCATATATGCGACCACATCTTAGTGGCTCCAGAAGAGCTTTTTTTGACTACCAATCAACAGATATTTTACATTCAGCACTCTTTGCAACACACATGGGAACATCAGCAGCAGAGGCATAGATTCCAACAAGTAACACTCAAAAGCTATCCACTGAATACAGCACTCGACTCCAGGGTAGCCCCAGTTCACCATTCCTCCTTGTAAGAAAGAACAAATTCAGTGGGATCTCTGGATCTCTTTACCAGCAAAGGCAGGAATGATAGAAAACCCCCTGTAATTCATTCAGGAAAACAGAAAAGACCTGAAACTTTACAAGCTAATACAATGATCAATAAACCCCACCTACTGAAAAGAAAGAGAAACAAAAATTATAAAGCTAATGCTGCTCTGGGTGGATACTGCGGGTTATATGTTATGGTTACTATGGCTCCTGAAGCTCTCAGCAACCATGAGATATTGCCCTGTTCATTCCAACGCCAACCAAGAACAAGCATCTGCCAAATGCATCTCAAAGACACTCACAGAAGAGCGCTCTTTGCTTCTGTATGGCACCAGACAGGGATTTGCCAACCTATAAGAAGAAACAAATTGGTGTGATCACATGCTCTTCGAAAGTGTCTAAGCTCTGGGACAATCAGAGCATGGGAACCATGCACTGTATCAACAGTGCCAAAAATTGTATCTGATGGGCAAATTCGTATAAACATTGCCATAAAGCCACAAAGTGTTTTCAGCTGTACTAATATCACTAGACTATTTAACCAATGTAACCCTTTTCGGATTTAAAATGTACTAACAGCCATTCAGCCATTGTCAATTGATACTGTATACAAAGGTATGCAATAGTTTTTATAAACCCACTTTCAGAGCACCTCAATTGAACTTGCATTTACAGTACACATCTGCATAAACAACACTATCACCATAAAGAGTAAATAAATGTGCGAATATACCTACACAATTTAGCCCC
Source organism: Pleurodeles waltl (assembly GCF_031143425.1). NCBI lineage: Eukaryota > Metazoa > Chordata > Amphibia > Caudata > Salamandridae > Pleurodeles > Pleurodeles waltl. Next base: position 323,299,525 of record NC_090437.1, read on the forward strand.
TTATTATGAGTCCTTCTGTAATTAAAATAATGTAATTATTAAAAGTTATCATCCACAACAGAATTTTGACTTTGGCTGATGGTGAAATCCAGGAGAAATGTGGAATTACTGGGAGAACAGCTATGGCATTCACAACTCCTCTAGAAATGTTTCATTCTAAAGAGGATCCTCAAGGTTTCACTAATCCCATGTTTCCGCCCTCCCCCTAAAGGTATCAGTCTCCCAGAGAGGGCACTGGAATATTTTGTGGAGGTACACCAGGGCACTCCATTAAGTGATAAACCACAAATGTCAGAACAAGGTCTACCTCTTCCTCACTGAAGTTCCCCTTTCTCTTGAGTGGGGTGGTGAGCATCCCCACAACCGCTGGCTCTGTGCTGCGGTGAGGCACCAGGGAAAGAGGTCCAGGTTTTGGTGGTTGGTCATATTTGTATGTTTTAGATTGTTATTGGTGCTTTGTATGTTTGTTTGTGGTCAACTGTGCCTATTTTACTATATCTAGTATAAAACATTACACAGCATATACTTCCCCTGCCTAATATTCCATCTAAGTTAGGTGTGTAGCATGCAACACAGGGTTTCAACAAAAAGTTGCAGGACCTACACATGAAGAAATTATATATTTCCATTGCCTATGCAAACAGTGGCAGATTCGATTTGTGAATGGAACCAGAAAATGCAATTACCCCATATTCATTGGGAACTTCAAAAATTCATACTTGTGTGCCTGGTCGTAAACGTACCACTAGGCTTGTGTACAATTGCTTTAATATACTTTCCGTTGTGAATTGGTTCCCTCATCTTCAAATTTAGATGAAAGTGGGATGGGCTAATTGGTATCATCTGCAGGTTTAGAGAAAAAGTACTGAGAGAACAAATGAAGTACGAGCTATGTCCTGGAGTGGACACACAGATTTTCATAAAAAACAAATAAAAGACTTGTTCTTGTTAAACCATGCAGTATTACCACACATGGAAATACTAGAGCCCAGATTTGCAAAGGACTTGCGTTGCCCTTGCACCACTCAAGGCAATGAAAGACAACTCAAGCTTATTAATGAGATGTATTAAGCGCTCTGCATGGCTTTGAAAATCCAGATAAAGCAAGGCAGTGCTAATCGCTGCCTTGCATTACTCTACATTGGGAAGGAATTCCATGGTTTGAGGGTGGGCACTGAATTGCATCCACTCATGGATTTTGACACAATCCCAGATTTACAAAGGTCACAAAACCTGGGATTACCTTAAAATGGTACGCCTTCCCGAAAGAGGCTGAATGAGAAGAAATAGTTGTATTTCTCTTTGATATTTCCTTTGTGGATTATTGTTGTGCTGGAAGGTATCCCTTCCTGCACAAAAACCATCATGCCTGCAATGCAAGCAACCATAAATCATGGTGCAAGGGTGCCTGCACTGGTGCTAGGTAGCATTCAGTGTGCGAGCATAGGGGGAGAGCAGAAATTCACCATGTTTTAATATATAGGGCGCATTCCTATACTCTTCTTGTCCCTCAGTGCAGCAAGTTGCCTTGCTGCACTGCATGGACAATTCATATATCTGGCCCTAGGCGCAGTAACCTTTTGTGATTCATACTGGGGCCGGTAATAGGAGTTACTGCTTCGTAGGGAATGATGAGGTACTTGTAATGAGGACCTATGAGGCCTTGCTTCTGCCTTTTCTTTTCCTCCAAATCTGGAGACACACTGAGACAGTGTTTCTTTTATTATTAAGGAATTTACTTTATTGTAAGTAACAATATTTATGGACTCCATAATCACTGCTTGATTGATATCATTTTGTGCTCTTTAGCTTAGTCTGGAGCGGATCAGTCAGCCACACAGAATTACTAATTTAAGCATATTTGTCTTGGCTCAGGAAACTAAATGTGGATTTATTTGTTGTTACATTTTTACTTTTGTGACCTGGATACTATTTTTGTTATACCTAATGGTCACGTGTTCATGATTGTAATGCACCTTGGGTCAGTGCCTGCCACTGCATTTGCTTTGGGAATCCAAGCAGACTACATAATGTGCAGTAAAAGTAGAAATAATACAAAGAGAAACCTGTTTAAGTACATGCAGAAAACTAGGGAACTAGTATCAACATCTGCCTAGGTCCTAGATCTAATTGGAAGTAGGAATAATTTTAACGCACAAGACCAGCAAGCTATTTTGCCAAGATCCCCTATCTATAAATGTTCTCTTTTCTAGAATTTTATGAGTGTCTATTTTAACATTGAATAGCTTACTTAAAAATAGAGATAAACAGAAAAGTGTTCTTTCTGGCAAGTAACCAAAATATACTTGGTATAATAATGCTGTGAGTATTTTAAAATACAAGAGCAAACAATATCCATGTATGACTGCTCAGAAGTGCACAGAAGCATGGGAAATGTATCCTCTGTTTCCATGTCTTCCTGTGAAAGACCGATACGCACAACATTGTCGACATTAATGAAATGCTATGGAGAGTAAAACATTTTAAAAACACCACCCACTCTTATAAGTGATCCGGTGCTGCCTAACTAGACTCGGGTATCAAGAGACCTGGATTCTAATCTTAGCTGCCACAATTAATTAACATGGGTGAACCCGCAAAAATCGCTTTATTGCCTTACACGTTTGTTTTACTATAATAATGAAGTTTAACTATCGACCTGCACGTATATAGATTCAATATTTATTACCAACATGCCATTAAGGTAAACAGATGTGGCCTTAAGACTAGCAATTCTATTATTTCCTATATATTTCTGCCTATACAGTATGATCATAGTAAATATGAAGTTAATGTGTGCCTGATATTGGGACATTGCCATAATGTCCTGTCTGTGTCTCTCTGAAATTGGGGCCGCCTAGAAGTGTTTTATTTTGTGCTATGGATAATGATACTTATATATACATTTGCTTTAGAGGGGAGATCATGTACAGAAATGAATAGCACAAAGTTTGTTGTACTGCTTCCCTCTTTTTGCCAGGTGGTCTGTTGGAAGAAAGGGTATATGAGTGTACAGAGACAAGTAAGTCAATTCTTTAAAAACAAGAAAACTAAAAGAGATTTATTTCTCCTCTTGAACATGCTTTCGCTTTTTTGCAAATCACTAATGTTCCTATAAGTGCAAACAGAAAGCTGTGCCAGGCACCAGTTTCCAAGCTTATATCTGGGACTGTCATGTAACTTTTTCTAAGAGTCTCTTACTGTTCCTGAGTGCAGTTCTGCATGATGAAGAAGTGTTTATAGGGGGGCTTGGCCCTCAGGGCAAAAGTATACTTTTATTGCTACGTATGGAAATCATTTTTCTACATAAAGAATGCCTTAGTTATACACCCTCATCAAATTTAGAGAGGATCGGTTCTCCTTTCCACGCCGGAAGGGAAGTTTTACCAGCATTGTGCTGAAGAAAAGCTATAACTCTCTTCAGGGTGGAAAGGGGTTGGATCAATGTTTGGGAATGCCCACAAAGTTACACATTTGTGGGTGTTCCCAAGTTTCCATGGCAAATCATGAAGCACAAGAAGGACAGGGGTCGTTTTGTGTATTGTTGTAAGGCATAAAAATGTGAAATAGGGCATAAACGTACTTTTAAAACTGAATGTACCTTTAGAACAGGCCGCAAAGTGTTTAATCTGAATTGGCAAAGGTTTTTCTGCAGACTACATGCCTCATTTTGAGCGCCCCAGGGCCCTGTGCAATAATTACTGCACGTGATAAAATCTGACACCAAATTGTTTAGATTTTATCGTGTATAATAATTATTATAGAATTTGCCTGCAAAATGGGGGGTAACGTGGGTTTTGATGTTTACAGATCCAAGATATGCTTGTCTCACTTTTTTACGAGCATGCTGAAATATATTTTGGGGGTGCAGATTTTATCACATCCATTATCTGCCTCATGTGCTAAAATCCCCATAACTCATAATTCTGGTATCTTCGATAACAGAACTTGCTGCACACATCGGAATTATACAGGGTAGTTGAAATGAGGGCCTAAAACTCCTTCAATGTCACAAGCTAAAGGGAGGCATTGGAAAACATTTCAGAGAGGTAATCATCAAGATATCTTTAGCACTTATCTTCTAAAATCTTCTAAGATGTGCTACCCTCATATACAAAACTCTGCACTTCAGCCATAATACATCACCCAGTGAACCCCTGAATCACATCTCTCATTGTTTCTCTGAGGTATATCAGTAGTGCTGCCTTGGTGCAAATCACATGCGTTAATCCACCTTACCCAACAATCAGAATCTTGTGCTCCCTCTGATTGTATTACATCACTTAGGGGCTGATTATTAGTCTGACAGACAGAACTTCCAACGGGAGGTTGCCGCCACACAGGCTACCTCCCCACTGGCCCCATTAAAAGTTTCCCACTAGGTCAGCGGTTGGAAACCTGAGTTTCCGTCCATTGGCCTAGCAGGAGACAGCCTACAGCATTGTCTCCAGCTCATAATCGAGCCTGCAACAATTCTGTAGAGCAAAGGGTGCACAAGCACTCTTGCAATGTTCACTCTCTGCAAAGTAGACAGTGAAAATTGTGATGTGTTGGCCAGGGGGGGGGCCTGCACTGCCCAAGTCAAGTGCACGAGCAGTGCAGGGACCCCCAAGGGGCCACTTGCAGCCATTCTCTGCCAGCATTTTCATGGCGGGGGTACTGTCATGAAACCACTGGGAGAGATGGGGGTAGTAATCCTCAGGGCAGCGCTGCTTGCAGCCCAGCCCTGGCAAATTAGGACCGCCTCCACCTACAGGCCACTGGGATCTCTGATCCTGGTGGAGCTGGCACTTCCCTGGCGGTCTGAATGCCAAGTTTGTAATGTGGCGGTCAGACCACCACATTGGTAGTGGTCTGATTGCCATCTGCAAGTCTGGCACTCTAGTGAGCACCTGACTAGTAATGAGGCCCTCAATGTTCTGAGTGAATTAATTACTATGGGCCTCATTACGAGTTCGGCGGATGGGATAACCTGCCTGCCGAACTTCCAACTGAGAGATTGCCGCCATGCTGGCTACCTCCCTGCTGGGCCCATTATGACTTTCCCGCTGGGCTGACTGGTGGAAACCAAGGTTTCTCCAGGTCAGCCCAGTGGAAAAGTGGCAACAGCACTGTCGCTGGCTCTCAATTGAGCCAGCAGCAATACTGCTGCCGCAGGGTACACCAGAACCTTCGCAATGTCCACTATCTGCATAGCAGACAGTGAGCATTGTGAACGTACTGGGCAGGGGAATCCCTGCACTGCCCATGCCCTGTGGTTCCCTGCACCTGTTTTCCACCAGCCTTTTCATGGTAGTGATGCCGCCATGAAAGACCTGGCGAGAACCAGGTCGTAAGCAGCATCGTAGTGCTGCATGCAGCGCCTCCCAGGCTGAATCCGACCTCCGCCATGGTATAAACTGCTCATACTTGACATAAGAAACCTTTAGATTATCTTTATGTTTACATTAACAACTCATTAACATCAACCTGTTTTGTCTAAATCTTGCAGTCGCCATGTCTGTTACAGTGGTACATGCATGAACCACAAAGAAGTCTTTAAAATTGTGGTAAGTTTTGGCACCAGTAAAACGGTCACAAAGAGTGATTTCTGCACAAACACTTGCACAACCAATTGGACTATTTACATGAAAAACAGCAAGAATAAACCTGTGATTAGGAATGTGTGTATGTGTAGATGTATTAATGTATTGCAAGCCTAGAAAAAGACAGAAAATCACAGAATAAGATTGAATGCATAGACGCATTCGACTGTTGATTGGAGTGGCAGCATTCTAAGAGCGAAAGTGAACCTGCATCATGACGTGGGCCCAGATCTCCTAATTTGTTATCCAAAACAATCAGAAATCAAATCTTCTGTGCTGCGTTGTGCAAGGAGGAAAGATCAGGGCAGAGCCCTATCTACTACAATTTTGCGCAGAGAAAAGGGCACCTTTAGAGTGCAAAATAACTTTTGTTCTGGATAGTAAATACTATGCACCACTTGGCTTCAGTTTGCACCAGTGCAAAACCTTAGTAAATCTAGCCCGTTGAGTTCTTTAAAGACGTTTTTCTTCAATTTAAATTCTTTCCTAACAGGAGCAGTATAATGGTACCCGTGCTAGAAGTCCTTCACATCCATAATCGTATTCCTATTGCAAACTCAAGAAACAATTCCATGTGCTTTGACTGTGCCTTGAAAAATGCCGGCGTATGAATCTCTCCTGGGTACCGTGGAGTATAAACAAGCTCTTTATGTTTTCATTTGTGTGCATTTGTAGGAATACTTATGTCTCGGTAAAAGTTATTTAATTATAAAGAGTAAATCTAGCCACATAAATGCTATGTTTACCGCTCAGCATCCAAAGGTGAAAAAAGAAAACAAAAAAAGGAAGACACGTGAGGATTATACCACACTCGACAGAGAGATGCATTTCTTCAGGCATGCTCAAGGTTAAGGTAAAAGCCGATCTGATAAAAGCCACCCCTCAATTATATGGCACCTTTTAGAGTGGGAGCTGAATAGCAGGAGACACCCACCTTAAAAGCCTCATTATACACCTTCTGGTGGAGAATTGCAAAACAAAAGAGGCCAGATGGGAGCCCTCCTCCACATGGCTGCTTTACCTCAGATGAGAGTTTCACCTGGCACGTTAGGGACAGCAGTTCTTTTCCCCTCTTACCTAACGAGCCGCTGAAGTTCAAGAGAGGATATATCGGGATTAGTTGTACTTTATGACTAATCCCTTGTAATACCATATGCTGAAAGCGCTGTTCATTGTTCAGCCTCCTGACAGGCAGAGCTTCTCCAAAACTGTCAGCCCAGCCCTTCGATATATATATATTTTTTTTTTGCAGTGATCACGTCTAATTGTATTTCTAGAATTCGAATCATGATAAAGAGGCTTAACTCTTTCCCTGTTGCCCTGTAATGACTGTCCTAGGATGGCAGGTGGTGTACAATGGCACTCAATCTGGCTGAATGAATGGAAAATGCATCCTTTTCATCATTAAACACCGGGTCTTATTATCTAAAACAGGTTGAACTAACACACAGCCCAATTCACAAAACTATATTTAAACGTGTAGATTTACTGCTATACCTAGGTGTACTCTACTTTTTTGCTGTTCACCATTCCTGAGAGGAGATTTACACCTAAATGTAGACTAATGTGTCACCACCACCTAATATGAGAGGGATGAGCCACCTACAAATGAATTTGGAGCATACATTTACCACAGGTAACTTTCACCTGTTGGTGGAGATTTTTGCCACTGTGGTGGAGATCCTCCTATGGCACTTTTTACATGTACATATATAAATATATGTAAAATAATGAGAAGTAATTAATATTAAGATGGAGCTGACTCAATAAAAAGTTAAGGCACATTAGCTCCTCAAATACAAGTGATCTAAATATTGAAATAACTAACCTTACCAGTTTAAAATATAAATATTACTTTTTAAAAATAATTAAAAACTATTCACATTTTAATTTTTGTTTAATGTGTAGTAAACCTGGTTACAAATTATGTACGTAATTCTGTTAAAATGAAGTGTACTGTTAAATTAAATGGAAAACTCACTACAAATATATCTGTATAACATATAACTAATTTAATTAATTTAACATTAATTCCTATGAGGTGTTGGTTGAATTCCGTGCCTCCATTGCTTTCTAAGGAAGTGTACTGAGTCTCATTGATGGACCTTCTGTGATGCTTGGCTTACTCCAAGGCTGGGTTGAAGCACATTGTAGTCTGGTTTTACTCCATTAGGGCTGCAATAACGTATATTTTGGGATTGCACACTGGTCTTCATCTTTTGTGGGTGTTTGTTTTGTATTAGTAACCCCACCCGTTTTTGAATAATTATGTTTGATTTTCCCACCAATCCATCGGTCCCTCTCCCCTTTCCTACAAGAAAGTATACTTACATGTGAGGAGATCGCACCAGATGGGCAAATATGCAATAGAAAGTAAAATTAAAATAAAATAACAGAATTAAATCACAAAATAATGTATGTTAGAAAAGAACAAATGGCAAAATTCAAATATAAAGTATTTAGTCCTGGGAGTGAGGGTCAGATAAATTATTCCGAATCCAAACTAGGCAACAATACAGAAAATGTTTAACTTTTGAGGGGTTCAAATTTACTATTTCTACTCCAACCAAACCAACAGTAGGGGATGTGCTGGACTTTATACAAGCCAGATTTCCCATTCCTACTCCAACCTGAGCAATAGTACGGAAAGTGTTGGACTTTGGAGATGTCATATTTTCTGCAATGAAGGCAACAGTAGGGAAAATACTAATGAATATCAAATGTATTTAAAATAATTAAATAATTTAAATAATAAATTATCTAACTAACCCATTAGGTTAAAATAATTAATTGCGATTTTTAAACCATTTGCTAAATAAGTTATAAATAGAACAATTTACATGATTAATAACCAAATTTACAAATTAACATTTATAAAATAAACTATTTATAAACAATTATAAATATACATTTGAAAAATGTTCCAGCTTACAGCCTGACATACCTGCCAACAATAGATTCAAGTGCCATATTTTTTAATACACAACTAAATCCAAAATTAAATATGCTCTACAAAAATATAATTAAACACATTTAAAAGACTAATTACTCATCAGCACAAAAAGTAATGAAACATTAAAATGGTATATTGTATCCAATATTATTTAAAAAAACAAAATTATAAACATGTTTGCATGATATTTGTGTTCAACGATATATTTGCAATTATATTAATGATGTACTTCTGTTTTTTGCAATGATTCTAAAAAACATGGAACTTTGGGGCCCATTTGTACTTTGCAGATAATCTGTTGAGTGTTTTTATTACAAAAGTTGTGCATGTCTTCACCTCTTCAACTCTACATGTGTTTGTACCCACTTGATACCTGACAAGTGTCTCTACTGACAGCCAAAGCAAAGATGCTAACAAATATGGAACTTTGGGGCCCATTTGTACTTTGCAGAAAATCTGTTGAGTGTTTTTTTATTACAAAAGCTGTGCATGTCTTAACCTCTTGAACCCTACATGTGTTTGTACCCACACCATACCTGCCAAGTGTTTCTACTGACAGCCAACGCAAAGAAATATGATTAGGCTTGGGGGTACAACATTCATAAGGACTCCAACAAAGTTTGACAGCCATAACTCTGCTTTGTGGACATTGAGCTGAACATCTCAAAATCAGGCAGAGTGTCTGTGACTTTATTCTAGCAATCACAAACAAATCTCCCAGAAAAAAACACATTTGTTTTCGTGCAATATTTCTGTCAGCATAGGAAACTGATCACTGCATTAATTTCAAGAAATTACAGGTGATGGATCAATATGACTTTGCATCTTCTTTCCCAGGAACTATTGCCAAGAGTGGCTCCATGAAATCTGTCACTTTCATAAAGCTAGCCCATCACCTTGTCTAACCTCTTTGCCTTTTTATCCCAGCCATTTCCCTAGCTGAAGTTAGATTTTTACAGATGTCTCCTGCCCCAGAACCTTTAATAATATCACAAAACCTATAGATAAGCATTGTAATTAATTTTCCCATCTACCTTTTCTATTGCTTTTACTACTTCTGTGGCCCTTATCATGAGTAGCATGAAGTTTTTCGAGGCCTGAAAATACCACTGTTTTGACAGGATTTAGACTGCTAAAATAGACAAATATTTCTGCACCCAGTTATTTGTCATTGTGATACAATTCGGGCGCACTGTTCAATTTTAGCTGGGTAATTTTTGCAAATGTGACAGGCTTAAAATGTACATTCATTATTGGAACATGCCATTATTTGTACAGTAATAATCCATATTGATATGTTGTTTCTCATCACTAGGGAGCATTTCTAATAGGTACACACACATATATATAAATATAAATATATATATATTCATATTGATATGTTGTTTCTCATCATTAGAGAGCATTTCTAATAGGTACACACACACACACATATATATATATATATATATATATATATATATACACAACACAAATAAACAGGTGAATACGCACACTCAGGACATCCAGGAAATGAAGTGTGAGAATAGAGCTGGTTTTGTTTTGGATTAAAGCTCGCTTCTCACACTTCATTTCCTGGATGTCCTGAGTGTGCGGATTCACCTGTTTATTTGTGTTGTTTGGATTTTCACCGGCTTGCTCTGACGGTTTGCGCACCACCCCTCACGGGCCGCCCGAGCTCGGAACGAGCATTCTGGTTGGTTATATATATATATATATATATATATATATATATATATGGTAATACATTTTAAATATTAATACAATATATATATATAAAATACAAATTCAATATTTTATTAAAAATTTTACACTAGATATATTATGCATAAACAATGATACTATAAATATATAAGCAATTAAATGAGAACAAATATAACAATTATTGTAGTCAATAAATGACAATAAAAATTGAAAAATCTAAAAAACACATTTACAAAAACTGTAAGCATTAAAATAAGAACAAATATAATCATTAATAATGTCAAATATACAAACATTACACAATTAATGCTATAAAATGTTTTCAGACAATATTATGAAAACTATTGAATTCTAATAATATTAAATATACTATTCCCACTCTAATTTATGTAACAGTGGGGAAAATATTGGACTTTATAGGTTTAGATTTACTATTCATACTCCAATCACTACAATAATAGGGAAACTATTGGACTTCAGAGGAGTTAGATTTACTATTCCTACTCCAGTCAGTGCAACAGTAGGGGAAGCGTAGAACTTCATTGGAATGAAATGTAGTATTCCCATTATGGTCTAAGCAACAGTAGGGAAAGCATGGCATTTTTTAGTGTTGAAATTTACAGATCCCACTGCAGTCTGTGCAGCAGTAGGAAAAGCATTGGATGTTGGAGGGGTGAAATCTACCATTCCAACTCCAAACAGTACAACTGTAGGAAAAGTGTTGAATTGTGAAGAAATTAATTTGACTATTCCTACTGCAATTTGAGCAAGAGTAGGGACAATTCACTCAAACATATTACATAGATGAGTAACCCCATAAATGTAGAAAAGTATTCAGCTCTTAATAAAAAATATTAATATATATATATATGTATATATATTAATATATATATATATATATATATATATTCACTTAAAAAAACAAAGGTTACAGGGACGTTATAGTTAGGCTCACATTTTAAGTGTGCAAAACCATAGAAATTCACCACTTATAGTTAGAGTTACCTCAAGTAACTATAACTCGTGCCCTAAGGTAGCTATATGTTTAACCACTATGTGAGTGAAAATGATATTAAAAACGTTGATATCAATTAGAGCAATACTACCTCAAAAAATGATATTCTTGCCAGGGATATTTGTGTGTCACAGCATCTAATTTCCAATATTTCTGTCTCCAGATATTTTTTAATCGGAATTTTGCCGCAACACCAGATAGTCCAGTCATAGAATTAGCAGATTTCCTAGACTACAGGTCACTTTGAACACAGCAAATCTGCACATGAAACTCACATGATAACTTAACAACCGGATGCAACCATACATATTAGCTTTCTCTTACTGAGGTATTATGTCAAATATTTTTTATTTATAATTCACTTGGTGTGTCTTTTTTGGAGAGGTGCATGACCAATGTTATGTTACTGAAGAACAGGAAGAATTCTGCATGGATCTCTTGAACAGTCTCCAACATTTTGAAGTTTTTTTTAAGGTTCCGCACATATTGACAAAGTTCTAAGGGAAGTGAACTTGTTGCTGTTTCCTAAACTTTTAATATGCTCCATAATCTTGAAACTCAAGGAAAATTCCATCAAAGGTTGTATAGGTTTGTTGAGGTTCAGTGATGTTTGGATTTCTTAGCACTGATTTTTAATAAAAAGCTCACGCCAAAATACAAGTTCTAATAGAGAAAATGTGGTGAATCCTAGTTTGTTTTAATGGGAAACAGGAGTTAGCTTAGCCTTTGGCTTGCAGACTTGTGCCCCCGTCACCTAGTGACTTTTACCCTACATAGCTTCCTCTGTTTTAGCGTATTTATTTAATTATATCTTTTAAGATGGCTGCCTTATTTCTAGTTAGGCCAATGTTTTATTTTCACCTTATCAGTGCCACCGCACTAAGGCGTCAATATCAAGCGACAAAGATAAACAAACTGTAGGTGTTCACATTGTATTGAATCCTAGTTTGTTTTAATGGGAAACAGGAGTTAGCTTAGCCTTTGGCTTGCAGACTCATGACCTCATCACCTAGTGGCTTTTATCCTACTTAGCTTGCTCTGTTTTAGTGCATTTATTTAATTATATCTTTTAAGATGGCTTCCTTATTTCTAGTTAGGCTGATGTTTTCGTTTCACGTTATCAGTACTACCGTGCTAAGGCGTCAATATCAAGCGAAAAAAATAAACAAACTGTAGGTGTTCAAGTTAGGTACTTTCCCTCTTCACGCCTTTGAGGGAATTGTTTACATAAATTACCATCCCAAGCATGTCTTGTTATGCATTGATTGGGAACAGATCTACGTCAGGGGTATGAGCAGATGTGTATAAATGCACCCCACTTAGACAGATAGTCAGAGGGATTCCGACCAGATTCCATCGCTGCTGTCGATGCTGCCCATCGCCTTGACGCTGACACAGTCTTCGTGTCCCTACAGAGTCTGAGCTGGAGACCTCATTCCAAGGTAATGAGGGTTGGGGGCTCTTCTCATGGACATAGAATTGGCAGATTAAGGTTTAACACACCTACCTCTCTATTAGGTACATGACATTAGGGTATTGGGACATATTTCACATCTCATGTTATTTCATGTTATTGCATGTTGGTGGGGCTCTTTGTATTGATGACTCTTGTCTTTACCATTCTGTTTCTTGCATTATTCATTATCCTAATCATTGCAACCCATGCAACTTATCGTAGATTGCAGTTTTGTTAAATAAAACCTATTGAAACCTTACTGTATCTTCTTCATTACCTGTGTTTGATTGAGACATGTTGTTAATGTGAGAAAGGGGTACTCTCCATTTAACCACAACACTCCCTGAGATGTCACACTCTCTGAGTCTATGCGTAAAGGCTGCCACAAATCATTGTTTACTGTTTGGGTTTTTGGTGAGGTGCTGCTTGTGAGCGGGAGGGTTGGGATAACAGTTGCAACTTGTTGTAGGACTGGCATAATCGCCTACAAACATAAGTACTGTCATCCTCAAACCAGCAGTCTTGCCTAGAGCAAGAGTCAAACTATGACAAAAACTTTGCAGAAGAAGAGTCGGTGTTAGAAGGAGATAAGTTTCCAAATTAGGAAGTATCTGTGCATGGTATCCTGGTATAAGGGCACTGTAAACTCTCACTAGTTTGATGTACCTATTGTGGAGACTTGTCTGTAAACTGTGCACCATAGAAGTGAATGCAGGCTGACACAACTCAACATTTCACTATTTATAAGTCAACAAAAAAGCAGAGTAAAATTTGGTAACTGTTCAATAAATGACAACTACTGCAGTTTATGAATCAGTCATATGTTAATCAGGCATCATGCAAACATGTACCCTGCTCAGACGCCCACTTACACCGCAGCCGAATGCCTTGGCTTCTCCTCCTGCCTATTTTATCCACTGCAGTACACTTTATGTCTCCTCATCTCACTCATGCTGAGTTTTTTCATTACTTTGTCACTCTTTTTCCTCTTTACCTACTTCACTCTTTCTTCCTTTTCTGCCTTTCTCTTTCTGGCTGAGGGTCAAAGCCTGGTGATGAAAAATAAGGTTGAGTTTCCAAAGATGAGAGTAAGAGGGCCCCACCTGCAACCAGAGGTTCGACTTAAGTCCTCGTAATATCACAAAAGGAAAAGACTTGCCAAGTTATGAAACATTGGTACCTCTTGCCTCATGTAATGTCTGACTTTCACCCAGACCTTGATTTTTAACCAACATCACTTAGAATGGTAGGATTAAAATGTCTATATTCCAAATGATAAATAGGAGACTATATGACTCAATCTGTAAGGCAGGCCTGTCAGAAGCTTTTTTTGGGGCCTGAGTTAAAAGGACCCATTCTGGCATTCACCTCATAAGTGATGATAGAGTGAATTTCCTCATTTTGAAATATTAAACGTAATTAACTGAAAAGTATGAATTTCTGTGTAGAATAACGCATGCTTAATAATACACAATTTTTTTAAAGTAATTACTTATCAGCATTAGAATCAAACATATGAATTAACATATTGTATTGACTTAAGGTATCCTAAGTCCTGATGCCATATTAAATGTTGACTTTACACGGTAAGGATAGGAGTCCTGTTTTCACACAATATCTTTTTACTTTCCACTGCAGAGGCTGTAATTTTTCAGTAGCCTTCTGTTAGATAGTCAATAGGTATATGTTATATATTAGGTAACTGACAGTGAGGTTCTCACCGGAAGGAGAGAAGATGGCAGGAAACACAGCTTGTGGGAAGAACTTTCTAATCCACAAGATTTGATCAAAGTAACAAACCAAGGACATTATTCCATAGCTCACTGTGAAAATGTGAGAAACTAGGGAGTTTACCTGCTCCCAGAGTTTGCCTGAAACTGGCTAGTTGGTGGGAACGGAGAATGTAAAATCTGTTGCTATTGATGTTTGGTAGAATTATATTAGTGTGTATTCCTTACATTAGATAACTTCCATCTTTTCAAAGAGCTTCACTTTCTTGTCCAGAGACTAGGCATGGAGAGCGTGCTGCAGAACTTAGGAATCAGACTTTTGGGATCCCTGCTGACTTTGAGCTGAGAATACTTTCCAGCTATTGCTAATTTCCATTGCTGGAGTGCAAAGGCTTCATGCTTGTGCATTTCTTATCTCTCTCATGAGAGCTCTTCATTTGGGTTTCTGAAACTGGCACCATGTACCGGTTTTGGGTGGTTCTGTCAGGACTCTGGGCGGAGCACCCCTTGAGGTCACAGAATATCTCCCTATGGAGGTAGTGTACTGAACCGGAAGAGCAGCTGAAGGCATACATTGGTAATGAACAGCTATAGTAAGGCACAGAAACAGGATAGTGAAGGCAGAGCAACCTTAGTGTGAACAAACAGGGAATGAATCAGTAACGGACATCCACAATGGGGTTACCACTAAGGTTGTACACAGGTAAGGATCAGAACTTCCCTCAGCCACAGGGAATGTCAATGCATCGGTGCTGATTACTCTTACAGATAGTCACCCCGCAAGCCCCATATAGAGGAGACTCAGGGCACAAACAAGGATGGTACTTACATGCACGAGACAAGCCCTTGTGAGTCCAGCTGGAGACACAGTGGCAATTCCTGGAAAACAGCAATGGCACACTGTCACAGTTAGGCACTTAAAAGTACATACAACACTAGACAAGGAATGGGGCAGGAATTGCTTCTGGAAACCAGGAGCCAGCCCCAGTGCAAAGGAAAACACTTAAGCACAGATGAGGACTGATAGTACACTTACCAGACACAAGAACCCAAAAGGAAATTACAGAGAAAGAGCTAGAAAGGAGCCTAAGAACTGAAAAACAAGCAAGAGACTAACTATAAGAGAACTAGAGGCTGCAGAAATCATGGAGAAAGAGGACAGAAACTAGTAGACAAGTCTGAGACACAGAAGAGAGGTTGCCGGTGCTAAAGAAGAAGCAAAGGAATAAGTAAAAGGTAAAGAATACCAGGAACAGAAGGAGCAAACAAGGAAATAAAGCAGCAAGCTCTGGCTGAAGCAGGCAGGGACAGGGCTGAGATACAGTGAGCAGGGTCTGGCTTAAGCAAGCAGGAACAAGGTCGAGAAACAGGGAGCAGGCTCTGGCTGAAGCAAGTAGGAACAGGGCTGAGAAATAGGGAGCGGCCTCTGGCTGAAGCAAGCAGGAATAGGACTGGAACACGAGCCAACAGGAGGTCTGGTACACAAAGGAAACAAACTCCAATGCACAACAAGGAGCTTCAGGAAAGGGCAGCTTATAAGCAGTTCCAGGCAGCAGCAAGCCCAGGGTGGAGTCACATGGCTGGGCTGCACAGGAGTGATCACAGGTGTGTGCAATTCCAGTCTCTCACAAGTCCTGAGGAGAGAATCCAGTACAAAGGAACAACAGGACTATTCCCATAAGAAATAATGGACAGCAGATTACAGGTCTTACCGACAACCAGGCAGTGCATTATGGGACCTGAAGTCCATGGAAGCAAATGTAGTTCTTCAATAGCATATCATATTGACAAGGGGAGCACACAGGAGTCAGAAAGGGACTCTGGATAAGTATTAATGGAAATTCCTAGGCTACAGATAGTCTGTTTACAGCGCCCCCTATAGATGGGATGACAGAGTCTTAACAGTATACTCCCCCCACACCACCCTGCTCAAAAAGAGAAGGCAATCCTTTGGCTAGAGAAAATTGAAGAGGAAAAGCCACAGCAAGAAAATCCAACACCAACCTTGATTGATAAGTTTATAGTTCTGCCACAGGTGAATCATCCAATGAGCAAAGCATGTCTTAATACCCATATGGGCTCTGATGTCTTCCCTCTTGATTGTTCGATTGATATGGGAGGAGTGCATGGAGTTGGTTTCTGGTGCAGTGGATTCAGTAGCAAGCAGATTTGAAATGGCATTATGGGTTGTACTCTTTAGAACATTAGTTTCTTATACAGTACTTTCTTCTTTGGAGAAAATAATTTGCATATTAGTAACAGCCAGGTCTGTAACACCTTTAGACAAGCAGGATATGTCTGTTTCCGCAGCAGCATCTGCATTGACTGTGGACTGAGACTTGCAAAGCATAGAGTCTTGGGAGGTATGGTTAACTGGTGTTCTCAAGGTAAACACAAAAAGGTCAGACTTTTCTTACGTTTTGGATGACTTCAGAGTATCAATTACAGGATCAATAGGAATTTTCAAGTCTATAGAAACTGGATTAACAGCTGAAAATGTAGAAGTCCCACAAACTAGCTCTTTCGGGTGATCTTCAGACAAGACTAAGGCGGTCATTACAACATTGGCGGTAAAAGCCGCTTACAGCCGTGCGGAAGACCGCCAACACACCGCCGCGGCCACGGAAATCCGCCACAGCTATTATGACCCACATTTCGGAATCCGCCAAAAGTCAGACACCCACACAAGTCCGCCACACCAAAGGTCAGTGATAAACTGGCGAAAACAAAACCTCCACCGTCACGCCAACAGAAATACACCCACACTATCACGACACACGAATCCACGCAGCGGTCTTTCAACCGCGGTATTCCATTGGCGGTACACACCGCCGCGCTCAAAATACACACACTCTTACAAAACAGAACAACATTGGACAATTCAAAAAACACACACCTGATACACATACACACACCACTCCCACACACCCATTACAATATAAAACACACACCCACATCACCCACAAACCCCCACAACAAAAAATTCAGAAAGAAGGACAGAGAGAGACACCACCAGCAAGAACAACAGCATCCACAGGCACACAACACCATCACCCACACAACTTCCACGCACCTCACACAACACACCACTACATATCACCACACTTATCACCACACACTCCACCCCACACATCACCTACACCACCCCATGGCACGGCAAAGACACCCCAGGTTCTCGGAGGAGGAGATCAGGGTCATGGTGGAGGAAATCGTCCGGGTAGAGAGACAGCTATTCGGATCACAGGTGCAGCACACCTCAATTGCAAGGAAGATGGAGCTATGGCGAAGAATAGTGGACAGGGTCAACGCAGTGGGACAGCACCTAAGAAATCGGGAGGACATCTGGAAGAGGTGGAACGACCTACGGGGGAAGGTGCGTTCCGTGGTCTCAAGACACCACCTGGCGGTTCAGCGGACTGGCGGCGGACCCCCACCTCCTCCCCCACAACTAACAACATGGGAGGAGCAGGTCTTGGCGATTCTGCATCCTGAGGGCCTCGCAGGAGTAGGTGGAGGAATGGACTCTGGTAAGTCAAAGCTTTACTATTACATCCCCCACCCTACCTGCATGCTATCACATACCCCCACCCTCACCCCCAGCACCCCAACTCCTCACATATGTCCCAACATCACAAACCACCCATCCCAACACCAAGCCCTGCATGCAACAACAAAGCATGGACACCCATCACCAAAGCATGCCCACTGCACATACCGATACACCCCCCCTAAACCGTCATCACACAAGCTCCCACACAGGAATGCTACTACTGGTGTACACGGTCACACACCCATTGCACACCATTAGACACAGATTTAATAAACATCCTTTTATACCCCTGCAGGACCCCTACCCAACGTCACCGGACAGGAGGGTCCACACATGTCCACACCACCAACAGAAGAGGCACAGTGATGACAGCACCTCTGTCCAACTGAATCTAGATGACCAGCCCGGACCATCGGGGACCTCTGGACAGTCGGTTCCCCTCACACAGGCACAGGCCACCACAGACCTTCCCCCCTCTGGAAACACCAGCACAGCACCCACCCAGCGGACCCATACCTCTGTCCCCAGGACACGTCAATCAGCAGTGTGTCCACCACTACAGGGAACCCAGGCTAACCCACCACCCCAACAACAACAGGGACCCGGGGGTAGTGGCAGTGGGCACACGGTCGAGGGGACGGAGGCCCAGGAACACAGGGGAACTGGGAGGGCTGCTGTGCGACAGGGGGCGGACAGGCCCAGGGAACCCACTCTCCATGAGGCCCTCTCCTCCATCATGGGAGCCTACCACCACTCCCAGGAGACGATGGCAATGGTACTGGCCAAGTTTCAGGAGACCCAGAGCATGCAGGAGGAACAGTATATGGGCTTCAGGGAGGACCTCAGAACCATCAGCTCCACCCTGGGCACCATCGTAGGGGTGCTGAAGGAACTACTCAACACCAGGAGGGACACTGTGGCACTACAAGGGGCCCCTGACACTAGCATGGACGATAAACTGCCCACCACCTCCGCCGGCGCTAGTGGACAGGACGCCCCGCCACAGGACCACCACACCAGCACCCCACCCCCTGCAGAGGGAGAACCACCCCGCAAATGGTCCCTGAGACCCAGGACAAAGACAGAGCATGATGCCAAGACCCCCGCCAAGAAATGAGACCACCCTGATTGTCATCCTACTGTCCCACTTTGTCACCCTGTCCATAATTAAACTGCCCCAGCTCCACTTCCTATGCCCATATGGGCAATGCTCCTGTGAGACTAATAGACTGGACTCTGCCATGGACACTCCTCCGCCATCACCCCTCACCATTTCACTACCCCCTCCAATATTGAGCATTTAAATAAACACACCTAAAGCAAAAAACGATCTGGAGTCTGTCTGTGATTTCGAAATAGTGTATTAGCAATTACAGTGCTAAAATGTTTTATAAATAGTAATGTCAACATACCTATGTCACACAGCTCTAGTCCATGAGGAATCTAACCAGATGTCACACAGTGGGACCCACATCTGTGAAATCGTAAGGGAAAGTGACAACTCAGTGACCATACACTGGGTGAAAACGACAGACAGGAGAGAGGTAGTAGTGTTAAAGTACATGTAGTAGGCAGGTTTGTATTCCTACCTGTGTCTCACTGGAAATATTGCAGGATCACTGAGTCCCTGTTGTGCATGTCTTTTTCCTCTGCTTCCTCCTCATCACTGTCCACAGGCTCCACAGCTGCCACAACACCGCCATCTGGACCATCCTCCTGCAGAAAAGGCACCTGTCGTTGCAAAGCCAAGTTGTGAAGCATACAGCAGGCCACAATGATCTGGCACACCTTCTTTGGTGAGTAGAATAGGGATCCACCTGTCATATGGAGGCACCTGAACCTGGCATTCAGGAGGCTGAAGGTCCACTCGATCACCCTCCTAGTTTGCCCATGGGCCTCATTGTAGCGTTCCTCTGCCCTTGTCCTGGGATTCCTCACTGGGGTCAGTAGCCATGACAGGTTGGAGTAACCAGAGTCACCTGCAAATGGTGAGGGACAACTGTTAGACACACACTAACCTGGAGGGATAACCCCAGACCCAGACAACCATTCCCTATGACTTGCTTCCAGGTGCTCACCTAATAGCCACACACGGTGGCTCTGGAGTTGACCCATCACATAAGGGATGCTGCTATTCTGCAGGATGTAGGCGTCATGCACTGAGCCAGGGAACATGGCATTCACATGGGAGATGTACTGGTCTGCCAAACATACCATCTGTACATTCATAGAATGATAACTCTTCCAGTTTCTGTACACCTGTTCACTCCTGTGGGGGGGGGGGACCAAAGCCACATGGGTCCCATCAATGGCACCTATGATGTTGGGGATATGTCCCAGGGCATAGAAATCACCTTTCACTGTAGGCAAATCCTCCACCTGAGGGAAAACGATGTAGCTCTGCATGTGTTTCAGAAGGGCAGACAACACTCTGGACAATACGTTGGAAAGCATAGGCTGGGACATCCCTGATGCCATGGCCACAGTTGTTTGAAATGAGCCACTTGCAAGGAAATGGAGCACTGACAGCACCTGCACTTGAGGGGGGATTCCTGTGGGATGGCGGATTGCTGACATCAGGTCTGGCTCCAACTGGGTACACAGTTCCTGGATTGTGGCACGGTCAAGCCTGTAGGTGATAATCAAATGTAGGTCCTCCATTGTCGACAGGTCCACCAACGGTCGGTACACCGGAGGATGCCGCCATCTCCTCACATGTCCCAGCGGACGGTGCCTATGAAGGACAACAGCGAGCACAGAGTCAACCAACTCAGAGGTACGTACCCACAGTTTACACAGAACACCATCCATACATAAAAGGTGGCCTATATGTGTGTTGAGTTTAGGCCTAGGTCTGTGTGACGCAGTTGAAAATGAAGCCATGTGGGCCCCTGAAATGGCGGCTGCCTGACCTCTAAAGTGGGACAATGGGATGTGAGGTAACTGCGCTGGCGTGACCGCCATTTTCTATCTGTTCAATCACTCGATACCTGATCTTCGACAGGAGAGGACCTACACTGCAAGTGCTGCTGTGACCTCGGTCTGGAAGAGACAATGGCTCGTGCGTCTGGGGAAAGGGCCCCTACCTTCACATCGGAGGAGTTGGAGAAACTCGTGGACGGGGTCCTCCCCCAGTACCAGCTACTCTACGGTCCTCCAGACAAACAGGTAAGTACACAGGGAGCATGTTGTATGGGCTATGCCTGTGTGGAGAGGGCTGGATGTAAGAAGGAAGGGGGCAGAGTGCTGTGTGCATGAAAGACGGGGAATGCATGTGCCACATGGCAAGGGTAGGGATGGGGGCCAATCACTTTGACGGTGCAGTTGGTAATGACTTCTCTTTTTCCTCTGTACATTTCATGTAGGTCAGAGCCCACCAGAAGAAAGATATTTGGCGTGCCATCGCCAACGACGTCCGGACCCTGGGGGTCTACCACAGGCGGAGCACCCACTGCCGGAAAGACGGGAGGACATTCGCCGCTGGAGCAAGAAGACGCCGGAGGCTCAGCGGGAGGGGTGCCCGTCACACCATGACCCCCCTGATGTTCAGGATCCGGGCGGTGGCCTACCCGGAGTTGGATGGGCGCTTGAGGGCATCACAGCAGACACAAGGGGGTGAGTACACTCTCATTCTGCTGACTTTGCACGCAGTGGAGGTGTCTGGGTGGGGGAGGAGGGCTGTGGATTCCCTAGGCCAGGGCGAGTTCCATAGGCAAGGCCCCTCCGTAAGGCAGGCCATGTGGCACCCCACCCCACCTCTGTGGAGTGCCAAGTACAGCTATTCATGCCCCTGTGTCATCTATGTGTGCAGATGTCGTCCATAGCCTTGTAGGCCATTTCCCAGGAATTGAACAGTGGAGCCCAAGAGCGCGACGTAGTGCAGGGGGCGTCTGTGTCTGTCGTGTCCGCCAACGGTAGCGGTAATCCATGCACTCAACATGTCTTTCTTCTGTTCCCCCCTCCCTTTTTGTGGTCTCCCTGTTCTTGTGTGCATTAGCATCATCAGGCAGAGGAGCAGTGGCACCGGAGCACGAGGGAGCTGCATCCCACATGGCCATGGAGGGCGACACTACGGAGTCTGAATTCACCTGTTGGACGGTGGGCGAGGAGAGCTCCACGGCGGGGACAGGAGCTGAGACCAGCGACACGGACTCGTCCTCTGATGGGAGCTCCCTTGTGGTGGTGGCAGCATCTGTGCCCCCCGCATCTACAGGTACAGCCGCCACCCACCCTACCAGCACCGCCCTCCCAGCAGCCCCTCAGCCTTTGTCCCGTGCCCGCTCACCCAGGAGGGTGGGCATCACCTTCGCCCCAGGCACCTCAGCCCCTGCCCCAGTCACCCCTGCTGCCCTCAGTGAGGAGGCTATTGACCTCCTCAGGTCCCTCACTGTTGGGCAGTCTACCATTTTGAATGCCATCCAGGGTGTAGAAAGGCAGTTGCAACAAACCAATGGATTCCTGGAGGGCATTCATTCTGGTCAGGCGGCCCTTCACCGAGCTTTTCAGACTCTGGCCTCAGCACTGATGGCAGCCATTGTCCCCGTCTCTAGCCTCCCCCCTCTAACTTCCTCCACCCCAACCCAATCCCCTGTACCTCTGCCTATCCCAATCACACCATCAGACCAGCCTGCACACACCTCAACACACAAGGGAAGCTCAGGCAAACAGAAGCACCACACATCCCACAGGCACTCACGCAAGCAACACACACATGCAGACACACCAACATCCACTGCTTCCAAGGTGTCCCCCTCCTCGTCGTCTCCCTCCTCCCTCCCAGTCTCGTCTACACTCACACCTGCATGCACTACCTCTACAGCCACTACGTCCCTCACCAGCACACCCACCAGCACACCCCGCTCACGTGCAGTCACCACCCCCACTACCATTCACACGTCCCCTGTGTCCTCTCCCAGTGTGTCTGTGACGCCCCCTCCCAAGATACACAAACGCAGGCACAACCCACCCAACAGCCATCCACATCACGACAACCTCCAGTGCATGCACCTTCACCCAAAGTCACCAAACGTACACCTCCCACTACCACCACCTCTTCCTCCACTCCCACACCCCCTCCAGCTACCCGTCCCAGTGTGTCCTCAAAACTTTTCCTGTCCACCCTTGACCTTTTTCCCACACCTCCCCCACCCCGTCCATCTCATACGTCCCGAAGTACCTCTCACCTCAGCCACAACATCTCTGGGACCAGTGGTGCCTGTAGTCACCGGTATGTGGAGTGCACCGGCCACCAGGACAGCCAGTGCGGCACGGAGCCACAGCACAGACAGTCCCCCACCTGTGAAGCATCAGAAGTTGGCCAGTGCCCGGCGGGAGAGGGGGAAGACTCCAGCCACCAAAGCCGCTCCCAGGGGTCCCGTTGGGAGTGTGGAGTCAGCTGTAACACCTTCCAAGGTGGTGAAGGGTCACAAGAAACCCGGCAAGTCTGGGAAGAGCAGCACAGCAGAGATGACCGCCATCATCCCCGCTGCCTGGGAGGCCACCGCCAGCCCCAGCCCAGCTGCCCAGGAGGCCCCCGCCAGCCCCAGTCCAGCTGCCCAGGAGGCCACCGCCAGCCCCAGCCCAGCTGCCCAGGATGCCACCGCCAGCCCACCCAGCTGCCCAGGACGCCACCGCAAGCACCAGCCCAGCTGCCCAGGACGCCACCGCCAGCACCAGTCCCGCTGGGACATGAAGGACCGCCAGCACAAGCCCCACTGGGCCATGAAGGACCACCAGCAAAAGGCCCACGAGCCATGAAGGACCGCCAGCACAAGCCCCACTGGGCCATGAAGGACCGCCAGCACAAGCCCCGCTGGGCCATGAAGGACCGCCAGCAAAAGGCCCGCTGGGCCATGAAGGACCGCCAGCACAAGCCCCGCTGGGCCATGAAGGACCACCAGCACAAGCCCCGCTGGGCCATGAAGGACCGGCAGCAGCTGAGACCCTGCAATGTAGACCGCCATCTGAAGCACCGCTGAACAGGGCACCGCCATCTCAAGCACCGCTGCACAGGGCACCGCCATCTCAAGCACCGCTGCACAGGGCACCGCCATCTCAAGCACCGGGCACCGCCATCTCAAGCACCGCTAGCCCATGAGCGGCAGGGGCACTGACGCAACTGGGTCCGTCACGGGGTGACTGATGCACTCTGGGCACCAGTCCCCCTCCAGAACCAGCGGAGAGATCCATCCACTACCTCTGTCCTTAACAGGATGAAGCACTCTGGGCACCAGTCCCCCTCCAGAACCAGTGGAGAGATCCATCCACTACCTCTGTCCTTAACAGGATGAAGCACTCTGGGCACCAGTCCCCCTCCAGAACCAGTGGAGACTGTCATCCACTTGAGAGACTGTGGCTTTGCACTCCCCAGGATTGAACAGTGGGCATGTGGCCCCCTCGTGGATTTGGCATTGTGCACTTAAGCGGCTGAGGTGCCCCCCTTTCCCTCCCCCTGAGGTGCCTGTTTTCTTGCTGTCTGATGCCCCTGCAGTGTTCTCTCCGTCATGGTCGGGGATCTTGTGTGGGCCTCGCCCATACCGTGTGGTCCCAGTGTTCCACGTACTTTCTTTGTGCAGTACCTGGACTACTATGCCTGGTATTTATTTTGTACATTGTGTATATATATATATTTCTGCCTACTTGCTTTTAATATATTCCGATGGTTACACTCATTTTCTTTGGTCTTTGCATTCTTCCGGGGGGGGGGTTTGGGGGGTGTAACTGTGATGTATTGATATGCAATAGTGTGTGTGTTGTGGTGGGTGAGAGTGGGGGTGTTGCGTGTGTGTGTCCCTGTTTTTTGCCTCTCCCCTCCCCTGTGTCGTAGGTGCTGTACTCACCGTGGTCTTCGCTGCCGGCATTCGTGCTCCTGGTAGAGGAGCAGGAAGACTATCGCAGGGAGAATTTTGGAGTTCCGGTTCCATGGTGTCCTCGTTCCTCGTGGAGTGTGTAGAGGTGAGCGTTTTCCCTTCGAAATTCCTGTTTCTGCCGTGTTTTTGTCCGCGGTGAATCCGCCCCAGAAAAGGTGGCGGATTGGCCTGTCATAATAGTGTGGGCGGTACATTGTCTCCCGCATGTCTGTTGGCGGTGACCGCCGTGCTGTTTGTTTGTACCGCCGTGGCGGTCTGAGTGTTAATGTGGCTGTCTTTGTTGGCGGTTTCCGCCACGGTCGTAATTGCAATGTTTTTACCGCCGGCCTGTTGGCGGTCTTACCGCCACTTTAACACCGTCCGCCAGGATTGTAATGACCACCTAAGGTTTCTGCATTGCAAGTGCTCTGTGGTGTATTCATGGTATCAATAAAGGTTTCTTTGCAAAGCGTTTCTACTACTGGCAGCTGATTTTCAGCTCTGCTAACACTGAAAGGTTGTTCTTTGGGAAAAAATAGAACTGGAATCCCTTCAGAAGTTGCCTTTGCATTGTTATCAACATTTTCAGGTCTAGCCTTTGAATTGATGATGGTTTCTTGAAATAAAACACTGAGTACAGTACTTATCATCAGATCTTCGAATACAAGATTCCAATTCAAGTCTTTAGTTTTGGTGAGAGACATTACATTCTTCAGTACTTCTCTTTCAGATTGCTGGTTTTCAGGAGTCTTTAATTTCAGAGACACAGCAGGTGGCATTGGCGTGGCCGGTTTTAAGTCAAGATCAGACACCAGTAGATCAAGGAACTGTTCTTCAGTTAACCTGGAGCCTGAGACAGGAAACACATTGGCGGGGAATAGTAAGTCAGGATCAGTGGTTGAGGCTGCAACTGTGTCCAGTTCTAGGAGAAGGCTATCATTCCTTATGGCATACTGGTGAGTCTCAGATTGATTACTTTCTCCCTCATCTGAAACCTCCATGGTTTGCTTTTTCACAAAAGGAAACTTCAGACTCTCTGAGAATTCCATCACATTCTTAGTAACTGCAGGTTTTTCTTCATTGTCAGAAAAAAACATTATCTCATTTGGAAAAGGAACTGTCTTTTCATTGTCTGAAAATTCCATGACATCGTTCGGAAGGCCAGGAGTGTCCTTGTCATCTGAAAATTCTGATGTGTGCGTCATTTGAACAGCTTTATCTGTAGATGTGTTCACCGCAGGGCATGGACTACTATTATCATGAGATTCAAAATCTTCATCACTATTGCACAACTTGCCCTTTATCTCCAGTAAAGTCATATTTTGCTTTCTTACTGTGCAGCTATTTGAGTCTGCATCAGAACTCTCTTCTTCCTTTGGCTTTACTTGTTCTAGTAGAGGGGCTGAGATGCTTCCTTCTGATGACTCTGAGTCATCCTTTGAATCAAGAGGTGACTCATCTCCCAGAGATGTCAGAGAGTCATTCAACTGTGCAGGAATATTCTCTGAAGTACTACTAGCTGTGAGAGAGACTGAAGAAGTGGCTGATACATTAGTAACTGGAGCTGTCTTTTGCCCGTAAGTAATAGAAGGGACAATCTGATCTATAGAAGTCTTTGGAGCAGCACATGAAGTAGCATGATGTTCTTTGAACCAAAGATGGTGAGCATATTCTTTTTTCAAGCCTTCCAGTTGCTTAGCAGTAGTTGCCATCAGCTGCTTAGTTACTGCTTTTAACCTACAAATAAACAGAATGTCTGGTTCTGGCATCAGTGAAATATGTGTAGAAGAAAAGAGCCCATGTGCAAGATTCCTCCATTATGTCACAACATATTCATCATGGAAGGCTGATATCTGTCTTTTAATCTGCCAGAACTGCTCTTTTAGTGTGTGTATGTCCATATTGTTATCAAACCCACACACAACAGAAAAGGGTTTAGCAGAGCTTTTGGGAGTTGAGACCGGTGTACTATCATCCAGTCTGGGAAGAGCACAAGCCATTAGAGCTGAGCTAAGGAATCCCACAGTCTTTACTGATCACTTAGATACAGGGTCTATCCTGCTGACTTGAAAGCTATGTAGGACTGGTAGGTTTTTATAAGAGTCGGCACCACACTTTGACTTCTGAGGAACTGACCCAGATGGTCTAAATCACTCATCAGAAAAAAAAGGGAATCCCTAGTGTGGCTTCATGGACAGTGCCGGGGTTCTTAGTTATAACAGAGTCCTGGAAGTGAACTTGGGATACATTTGCATGAGGCTGAGTGTCTTGTACAGAGCTAGGAAAAACACTTCCACTGTAACAGAAATTCTCTCCTGTTTGAGCTAATACAATCTACAAAAACTCATTATCTCCTTGTTATTCTTCCACAGACAGGGATTGGGAGTCATAATCACAGGTGTCATAATAGTTTGTCATTGATTTATCAGCAAGCCACGCAGAGTAGTATTGAGCTTGCAATCTCTGGTTTTCTTTCACAAGTCTACCCTTTAAACTAAGGCCTTTTTTAGAAGTCTTCAGAGAATGTATAGGTGTAGAAAGGGGTGTCTTAACATGATAGGAAAACATTTTAGGTCTGTGTGTGCCTTTACTGCCTGGGGAACTTGAAATTTGTGGGTCGTGCATTTGTACCAGTTTCGGGCAGTTCAGTCAGGACTCTGGGCAGAGCACCCCTTGAGGTCACAGAATATCTCCCTATGGGGGTAGTGTACCGAAACAGAAGAACAGCTAAAGGCATATACTGGGAATGAACAACTATAGTAAGGCACAGAAACAGGATATTGAAGGCAGAGCAACTGTGGTGTGAACAAACAGGGAACAAATCAGTAATGGACAACCACACTGGGGTTGCCACTAAGGTTGTACATAGGTAAGGATCAGAACTTCCCACAGCCACAGGGATGTCAATGCCTCTGTGCAGATTACTCTTACAGACAGTCACCCCTTAAGCCCCATAGAAAGGAGGCAACAGAAGTGATTCTGTCTCTGGACCCTCAGGGCACTAACAAGGATGGAACTTACAAGCACGAGACAAGCCCTTGTAAGTCCAGCTGGAGACATGGTGGCAATTCCTGGAAAACAGCAATGGCACACTGTCACAGTTAGGCACTTAAGACTACATACAACACTAGACAAAGGATGGGGCAGGAATTGCCTCCTGGAAACCAGGTGCCAACCCCAGTGAAAATGAAAACATTTATACACAGGTGAGAACTGATAGTACACTTACTAGACACAAGAACCCAAAAGGAAATTACAGAGAAAGGAGCCTAAGAACTGAAGAACAAGCAAGAGACTAACTACAAGAGAAATAGAGGCTGCAGGAATCACAGAAAAAGAGGACAGAAACTAGTAGGCAAGTCTGAGACAAAGAAGAGAGGTTGCAGGGGCTAAGGAACCAGCGAAGGAATAAGTAAAAGGAAAAGAATACAAGGAACAGAAGGAGAAAACAAGGAAGTACAGCAGGAACAGAACTGGGAAACAAGGAGCACGCTCTGACTGAAGCAAGCAGAAACAGGGCTGAGAAACAGGGAGCAGGCTCTGGCTGAAGCAAGCAGGAACAGGACTGGAACATAAACCAACAAGAGGTCTGGTACACAAAGGAAACAAACTCCAATCCACGACGAGGAGCTTCAGGAAATGGTAGCTTGGAAGCAGTTCCAGGCAGCAGCAGCACCACTACATTTCCCTCATACTCTACAATTTGAGACAATATTGCCTAAAGACCTTTGAAATTGGCATCCATGGTCACAACATTTTTTTTTACACATCAAAATAACTTTGGTAATTTATGTATAAAAGCTTTGAAACAGAGTGCTCTTCTGAAACAAACCACTTAAAGGTTGGTTCACAATTGCAAAATTTGCTATGAATTTTTAGCAGAATTCTGCCAACCTCAAAAATGATATAACTTTGTCAGGATCCTTTGGTGTGGGAGCATTCATAATGCTCAGTCTCCAGAGATTATGTTGCACAAATAAGTGACTTGTGTAACTCTGAACCTACACTTAACATTTTTCAAATTCAAACCTAAAGCTTGCAATCTACTTAATACACACCTCAGAACCCTGTCAAGGTCCTTTTTATCTCTACCAAACACCATTATATTGTCATGCGAAATAGGACTTGAAGAATTCCTTCCAAAACTGTTTTCACCACCCTCTGAAAGCATGCAGCAGCTGATGCCAAACCAAAAGGCATCTTTACGACCCTATAGGCACCAACAAGTGTCACAAATATGTAAGATGTTTGGAATCTAAGTGTAGAGGCACCTGGTGGTAAGCAGAAGCTAAACCAGTGAAATTAACAGCCCAACTCCTCTGAATGCTGTCAATGGTTCTGAAATGTTGGGGAGTGGTTGTCAATCCACCAAACGTATTTATTGAGACCTTGAAGGTCCACAGACATCCTGATGGTCTTACCTCCATCTTTGGGCGCAAGAACTACTGGGGCCAACCATTCAGAAGACTCATGTCCTTATGATGAGTAACTGCAGTAGCAGTCCAACCTCCACATTACGATGCTGGCATTTGGATCACCAGCACACCACTGCCACCACCAGGATAAGAGATCCCGACGGGTTGGTGGCGGTGCAAGTTGTGGTCAACCACGGCTGTGCCGAATTTGGCACCTCCATGCTGATTGCTACTTGCCTTTCTGCTGGCCTTTTCATGTCAGGAACCCCGCTATGGAAAGGCCGTCGGAAAGGCAGGGATGGGGTCACGGACATGGGCCATGGGCATGGGCAGTGCAGGGCCCCCCCCGTCAGCACCCTTGGAATGTGCACTGTCTGCCATGGCAGACAGTGTGCATTCTGAGGGTGCTGGGGGCACTGTCTGTGCGATGGCATTGACTTCGGGCCCGAGAGCCGAGGTCCATGCCGCCACACTGTTTCCGCCTGCCAGCCTGGTGGAAACATCATAATATGACGGTGGGGAGGTCGCCAGCTTTGCGAGTTGTGACAGTCTGACCACCAGACTAGTGATCAGGTCCTCAGTCTCCCCTATGACTCATAAGTTCAGGAGCCTCTGACACCCTTCAAAGTATCTCCCTATATTTGTTCAACTTTGCTCAAATATGAATACCCTCATTACTATACCTAGATCATGTCACTCATACTTAGCATGACAGGAGGATTGCAAAGTAATTGAAACTCATTCAATACAGTGAGATCATTGGAAAAACCTTTGTGCAATACATAATGGGATTCCCTTCAAGGAAAGGAGTGTGCATATATGCTACAAAGTACTGTAGGAATATAGGGCCAGATGTACGAAAAAACCAAATTGCGATTTGCAATTTGCGAGTCTCTGCGACTCGCAAATTGCAAGTCGCAATTTGGGATGCAGAAAGGTGTCTCAGACACCTTCTGCAAGTCGCTATGGGGTCGCAAAGACCCACCTCATTAATATTAATGAGGTGGGTCGCAAATTGCGGCCCCATAGCGACTATGGGCACTCGCTAACATGGAGGCCTGCTGACGTCAGCAGGCCTCCATGTTAGCGACCTGCTGCTCAATAAAGCAGGTTTTTTTTTTTTAAATGTAGCCCGTTTTCCCTAAGGGAAAACGAGCTGCATTTTAAAAAAGTCCGAAACCTTTTGTTTCGGTTTTTTCAGGGCAGGGAGTGGTCCCTTGGACCACTCCCTGCCCTGAAAAACTATTTTTGGGTGCAATCACAAACTGGAAGGGGTCCCATGGGGACCCCTTCCAATTTGCGATTGTGTTACCATCCACTTGAAGTGGATGGTAACTGCGGTATTGCATACCATTGCGAGTCGCAAATAGGAAGGGAACACCCCTTCCTATTTGCGAGTCGCACATGCATATTGCGAGTCGGTAACGACTCGCAATATGCATTTGTGCATTGCAAACCCACGTTTGCGAGTCGCAAACGGCGATTTTCGCCGTTTGCGAGTCGCAAAAGGGTTGCTACATCTGGCCCATTGTCATTTAGATGCAAGGGAGTGAAGTTCACCCTGTACCAAAATTATATAAGGGAAATGGCAATCACAGAAACCACCTACACTACAGTTCACCATGTATGTAGATTGAAGATGTTTAAGCTATGTTTTAGGCATTCCATTGTGACTCAAGGCATGCTATTTTTTCTAGGATTAGACCTGAAAAACAAAATAGATTGCATTATTTAAAAATCCCAAGAATTGTGGAATAGCTCAATGATTTGCTCCAATGCAGTACATAGTCACGTGGTCGTTAGAGAGGCTTTCAGTGCAGTCATCACTTACTAATATTCTGTGGATGAAGTTTATTAGAAGGAAGTTCACCAATTTGGGGGACAGAAGGCGATTATGTCTCCCAAAATAAAATCTCCATGGGAAAACATCAATATAGAATTGAAATTCAAGGAAGTTCAGATGAGGTGGCATGATAACTTTAATGTCAGAAACTCAAAGTGAATAATACTGTAGAAACTATGGAAACCTGCAGCAAGGAAACTTATAGCTAATTTCAGAGGTTGTTCATTAACTCTGTCTACTGACGTGAGAATGAGGGAAACAAATGCTTTAGAACTCAGCTAACTTGTCCTGCTGATTTATTTACAGTTCAAAATAATTCTGAAATAGTTCAAAACCTCTTTTTAACTATATGCAGTAAGAGACACAGAGGAAAGTATTTGTGCCCATCTATGAGTTATGATTATCACAATGAAGAATGACACATGCACCGTACTTACCACAAGATGTCATATCTTCTGCAAATATACCACTTGAAAATACTGACTGCTGTGTGATGGTATATTGTAAAGTATTCATTAATTTTACTGACATTTAGGAATGTGTATGAACTTGTAAATCTCTGGTCTATGGATTAATCTAAGCTATTTTGCAATTGAAACAGAATTGAACTTTTCAATCATTTGTGATAGGTGCCTTGGATCACCAGAAAATTAGGTAAGATAGTAGGATAACAATGGAGTAGAGACAATATGGGTTTAAACAAAAGATCAATTTTCCAGTTGAACCCAGTGCTTATGATGATTATTAATTGAGTGTGTGACTTGGTGCAATCACCAGAAACACCTAGACAATTCAGCTTGAACTAAGTCCAAATATTTCTACAGGAGAAACATACTGTTTCTTAGCAATTTTATTTTTTTGGTTCAAGAGCCTTATTTATCATTAAGTTATACCTTATGGCCCTCATTATGACATTGGCAGTAAGTCCCGCTTACCGTCATGCAGACCGCGGGCAACATACCGCCGGCGCAGTGGATTACCGCTACCCATATTATGACACACACATAGCAACCCGTCACTATAGAGCCACAGACATAAGTCCGCCAGCCCAAAGGTCAGTGATAAACTGGCGGTACCAAAACCCACAACGTTACGCCAACAGAAATATGCCCACAGCATTACAACCCACAAATCACTGCGGCAGACATTCAACCACGGTAAACCATTGGCGGTACATACCACCGCGCTCAAAATACACATACAAAACAACACCACATTGGTCAATCTGAATAACACACACTTGACACCCACACACATACCACACCCACACACCAACACCACTATAAAGCACACACCCACACTACCCACAACCCCTTACGACCCAAAAATATTGACAACTGAGAGAGACAGACCAAGAGCACCACAGAACCAGAGCCACAAAACACCATCACCCATACACAATCCACGCACCTTACAGCACACACCCCAACACATCACCCCACACACACCACTCGCACTACACCCATGGCACCACAAAGACATCCCAGGTTCTCAGAGGAAGAGCTAAGGGTCATGGTGGAGGAAATCATCCAGGTAGAGCCACAGCTATTCGGATGACAGGTGCAGCAGACATCCATTGCTAGGAAGATGAAGCTATGGCGGAGAATCATGGACAGGGTCAACGTCGTGGGACAGCACCCCAGAACAAGGGATGACATCAGAAAGAGATAGAACGACCTACAGGGGAAGGTGCATTCTGTGGTAGCAAGACACCAGATAGCAGTACAGAGGACTGGCAGTGGACCCCCACCTCCTCTCCCACAACTAACAACATGGAAGGAGCAAGTCTTGGCAATACTGCATCCTGAGGGCCTGGCAGGAGTAGCACTCTTGTAAGTCAACACTTTTCTACTTTCACCCCCTACCTGCATGCCATCACATACCCCCACCCTTACCATCACCCTTACACCATCACTTCACCACCTCACACACACCCCACCATCACAACCCACCCCTCCCAAAACCAAGCCCTGCATGCAACACCAATGCATGGACTCCCATCACAGACCTGCATGGACAACTATCACTAAAGCATGCACACTAGAGACCATCACCTAGCCCACCAAATCACTACTCACACAAGGCAAAGCTGGCAGTACAATAACAACTATACCGGGCAACACACCCATGCACAAGATGTCACACGCAGAAATAATAACACTGCCATTACATCCCCACAGGTCCCCCATCCAAAGTCACCGGAGAGGAGGTGGCAGCTACATCCGTTCCCCCCCAGAAGAGTCCCACACTGATGACAGCAGCTCTGAATGCCTGGATCTGGATGACTAACCTGGCCCATCAGAGACCTCCAGACAGTCAGTTACCCTGCCACAATCCCATACCACCACAGAGCCTCCCCCCTCAGGAAATACCACCACAGCACCCACCCAGCAAGCCCATACCTCTGTCCCCAGGACACATCAATCAGCAGTGTGTCCACCACTACATGGACCCCAGGACACCTCACAAACATAAGACAATCAGGGACCTGGGGTCAGTGGCAGTGGGCACACGGTTCAGGGGACAGAGGCACAGGACAACAGGGAACCTGGGAGGACTGCTGTGCGACAGGGGGAGGACAGGCCAAGGGAACCGACTCTCCACGAGGCACTCACCAACATCCTGGGAGCATACCACCATTTCCAGGAGACAATGGGCCAGATACTGGCCAAGTTGCAGGAGACCCAGCGGCTGCAGAAGGGACAGTACCTGGGGATCAGGGAGGACCTGAGGGACATCCACACACAACCCTGGTCACCATTGCAGGGGTGCTGGCAGACATGGCCAACACCATGTGTGAGACAGTGGCACACCAACGGGTCCCTGCCACCTGCCACACCAATGAACAGCCCTCCACCTCCACTACCGCTAGTGGACAGGAGGCCCTGCCACAAGAACAACAGGCCACCAGCACCCCTCCCCCTGCAGAAGGAGAACCACCCTGTAAACAGTCCCTGCGATCCAGGCAGAAGCCAGAGAACATTGCCAAGACCCCTGCCAGGAAATAAGACTCTCCTGAATGTCACCCTTGTGTCCCACTTTGTTACCCTGTCCACCTTGAACTGCCATTGCTTCACTTCCTATGCCCCCTTAGACACTGCAACTGTGATCCACATAGACTGGACTCTATCCTGAACTTTCCTTCATCAGCAACCCAGCCCATTGCACATCCCCCTCCAATTATTAGCACCTAAATAAACACCCTTGGTAAAACTACAAGTATAGAGTCTGTCAATTGAATGAACTATGGGGCATATTTATACTCTGTTTGTGCCGGAATTGCGTCGTTTTTTTTGGCGCAATTCCGACGCAAAACTAACTCCATATTTATACTTTGCCGTTAGACGCGTCTAGCGCCAAAGTCCATGGAGTTTGCGTAATTTTTTAGCGTGGACACCTACTTTGCGTTAATGATATGCAAGGTAGGCGTTCCCGTCTAAAAAATTGACTCCGAGGCATGTGCGCCGTATTTACACTCCCGGCCAAAATTCACGCCCGGGAGTGGGCGGGTCCCAAAAAATGACATCCGCCCGCTTTTGCGCCGTTTTTTAGCACCTGGTCAGGGCAGGCGTTAAGGGACCTGTGGACTCGGAAGGAGCCCAGAGGTGCCCTCCCAAGCCCCCAGGGACACCCCCTGCCACCCTTGCCCACCCCAGGAGGACACCCAAGGCTGGAGGGACCCATCCCAGGGACATTAGGGTAAGTTCAGGTAAGTTTTATTTTTTTTTTTGTGGCATATGGGGGCCTGATTTGTGCCCCCCTACATGCCACTATGCCCAATGACCATGCCCAGGGGACATAAGTCCCCTGGGCATGGCCATTGTGCAAGGGGGCATGACTCCTGTCTTTGCTAAGACAGGAGTCATTTCAATGGGGGTTGGGAGTCGAAAAAAATGGCGCAAATCGGGTTGAGGCGAAAAATTTGCCTCAGCCTGACTTGCCCCATTTTTTGGCGCCCAAGCTCCATATCCCCCTACGCCGGCGCTGCCTGGTGTACGTCGTTTTTTTTCACGCACACCAAGCAGCGCCGGCGGCTAACGCCGGCTAACGTCATTGAATAAATACGGCGCCCGCATGGCGCTTCAGAATGGCGTTAGCCGGCGCTAATTTTTTTGACGCAAAACTGCGTTAGCGCAGTTTTGCGTCAAAAAGTATAAATATGGCCCTATGTATTCGTTCAACAAGCTGTAAACATTGCAATTCAACTGTACAGTAATGTATACATAGGTATGACCTGTAGTTGGCTGCAGTCAACACACCAGGAGCCAGAGTGGGGCACAGATATCTGTAAATAGAGATGCCAAAGGATTCAGTAAGTGCCATAGTAGTGTGAAAAACAGCCTGCCATGTACAATGTCCAACACAAAACTGTCAATGGAAGGTGAAGTTACAGTGTCTTACCTGTGTGTCACTGGAAGTACTGTCGAATGATTGCTGTTCTGTTGTCCTCATCCTCATCCTCTGCCTCCTCTTCATCACTGTCCACAGGGTCCACTGCTGCCACACGCCCATCTCCAGCCTCATACTCCTGCAGAAAAGGCACCTGGCATATCAAGGCAAGGGTGTGCAACATATTAGTATGAGATGTGGGAAGCAGTTACATCTTCTTACCTATGTCTCGCTGGAAGTATTGCATGATGATGTTGTTTCGGTTGTCGATATCCTCTTTTTCTGCCTCCTCTTCTTCACTGTCCACAGGCTCCACAGATGCCACAAGACCACAATCTGGCCCATCCTCCTGCAGAAAAGGCACCTGGAATCGCAAAGCCAGGTTGTGCAGCATACAGCAGGCCACGATGATCTGGCAGACCTTCTTGGGTGAGTAGCACAGGGAACCACCTGTTAGATGGAGGCACCGAAACCTGGCCTTCAGGAGGCTGAATGTCCTCTCGATTATTGTTCTTGTTAGCCCATGTGCCTCATTGTAATGTTCCTCTGCCTTTGTCTTGGGATTCCTCACAGGGGTCAGTAGCCCTGAGATGATTAGGGTAACCAGAATCACCTGCAAATATCAAGGGACAACTGTTAGACACACACTAACCCTTAGCGCCCACACCATACACCAACATATACTGGGCGGGAACCATGGGCTCACCTATTAGCCACACCTGGTGCCTCTGGAGTTGAGCCATCACATATGGGATGCTGCTATTCCTCAGGATAAAGGCATCATGCACAGACCCAGGATACTTTGCATTGACATGGGAGATGTACCGGTCCGCCAGGCACACTATCTGCACATTCATCGATTGAAAGCTCGATTTCTGAACACCTGTTCATTTCTCTAGGGGGGGGGACCAACTGCAATATGTGTACTGTCAATAGCCCCAATAATGTTGGGGATATGTCCCATTGCATAGAAGGCAGCTTTCACTGTGACCAAATCCACAACCTGGGGGAAAACAATATAGCTGCGCATGTGTTTAATCAGGGCAGACAACATTCTGGTCAGCACTATTGAGAACATTGGCTGTGACATTCCTGCTGCCAAGCCCACTGTCACTTGGAAAGAACCAGTTGCCAAGAAATGGAGCACAGATAGGACTTGCACAAGAGGGGGGATCCCAGTGGGGTGACGGATAGCAGATATCATGTCTGGCTCGAATTGGGCACACAGCTCCATGATTGTGGCCCTGTCAAGTCTGTAGGTGAGGATAATTTGCCTGTACTCCATTGTTGCCAAGTCCACCAGGGGTCTGTACACAGGGGGATGTCTCCATCTCCTATACATCTGCAGCGGTTGTAATCTAGGGGCAAAAAGGGGAGCGGCTGGTCAGTATTCCACATTTCCAAACTGTATACTGCATTGCATGTTGTGACTGAAACAGTATGTTGTTGGGTAGGTCCAAATGGTGCCTATGTGTACTGTGACACAGTTAAGTGCCATGGCCTGCCCCCCACTAAAATGGCATCTGCCTGTCCTGTGTGGATGGACAGGTGGAAAAGAGGAATTCCGCTGACGTTGTGCGCCGTTGCGGGAGGCAGTCGAGTACCTCCGTGCAACTCCTCATTGGTTGTCATTGGGCCCTATGGGTTACAGTGGTCAATGGTGATGTACGCCGGCGGTGACGGTACGCACCGCTGTGGACGTGACCACCATTTTCTATCTGTTCTCTCACTTGCTACCTGACCTTTAACAGGAGAGGACCTACACTGCAATTGCTGCTGTGACCTGTGTCTGGAAACGACCATGGCTTGAGTCACTGGGAAAAGCGCCCCTGCCTTCACCGCTGCAGAGTTGGAGAGACTGGTGAATGGGGTCCTTCCCCAGTACCGAATGCTGTATGGGCCTCCAGACCAACAGGTGAGTACACTGTGAGCACGATGCATGGGACATGAATGCATGCAGTGCTGTGTGTGAGGGCCTTGTGGAAGGGGAGGGTGGTGGAAGAGTCCTGGGCAGCATACTGCATGTATGCTGGGCAATGTCTGTGCATAAGGGGATGTAAGAGATATGGTGGACCATGAGTGTAACAGGCCGGACAGTATGGCTGATACATTTTTCTATGTTTATGTCCCTGCAGGTCAACACCCATCAGAAAAAGGGAATATGGTGTGCCATTGCGAAGGACATGCGGAACCTGGGGGTCTACGGCAGGAGGAGCGCCCACTGTCGCAAACGATCAAACAGTGGGAGGACCTGAGACGCTGGGCAAGGAAGACGGGAGAGGCCCAGCTGGGGATGGCCTCCCAACGAGGAAGGGGTGCCCGTCGAACCCTGACCCCCCTGATGGCCCACATACTGGCGGTGGCCTATCTGGAGCTGGATGGGTGCTTGAGGACATCACAGCAACCACAAGAGGGTGAGTACAGTTTCCCAATATACTACTTGCGCGTGGTGGGGTGGTCTCCAGGTGGGGGATATGGGCCTGTGGGTGCCCCAAGACCAGGGCTGACATTGCAGGGTAGGTCCTATGTTGAGCAGGGGCTGATGAACCCCACCTCCTACTAAGCTAGTAAGCATCCACTACTGGGCAGGGATCTGTGGGTGTGAGGTATGCTGCTATTGGAGTTAGGTATTCCTGTCCTTGGGCTGGTGACTAGCATTGTGACTGGTAGTGCATTGCACAGTGCGCAGGCCTGTTCCCTGTGTGAGGGTGCTGTGTACGCCAACTGAGGTGTTGGTGCAGCCTTTGACCAATTGTATCCTTTGTCTCCCCCCACTTTTTGTTTTGTCACCCTGTCCTTCTATGCATTAGCATCATCTGGCGGAGGAGCAGAGGCACTGGTGACGGAGGGAGCTGCATCCCACATGGCCCAGGAGGCCGAATCCACCGACAGTGAGGGCACCAGTGGGACGGAGGTTGAGGGGAGCACCATGGCGGAGACTGGAGGGGACAGTTCTGACAGTGATACCTCCTCTGATGGAAGCTCCCTGGTGGTGGCGGTCCCCTCTATGGCCACCCCAACTACAGGTACAGCTGTCATCCCCGTACCAGCACCGTCCTCCACCCAGGAGGGTGCCCGCTCACCCAGGAGGGTGGGCATCTCCTTCGCCCCAGGCATCTCAGGCCCTGCCCCAGTTAGCCCTGCTGCCCTGAGTGAGGAGGCTATTGACCTCCTGATATCCATCTCTGTTGGGCAGTCAACCATAGTGAATGTCATCCAGGGCCTGGCAGGCCATTTGCAACAAACAAATGCATTCTAGGAGGGCATTCACTCTAGCATGGCAGCCCAACCGAGATCAATCCAGGCTCTGGTCTCCTCCCTGATGGCAGCCATTGTCCCTGTCTCTAGCCTCCCCCTCCATCTTCCTCTGCCCAGTCCTATTCCCCTGAACCCCAATCTATCCCAAGCACACATTCAGACCAGCATGCACCCAAGACAACACACAGGAGTGGCTCAGGCAAACACAAGCACCACACATCATCATACAGGCACTCACACAAACACCATCCAGATGCAGACACACCAACATCCACTGCCTCCACTGTGTCCCCCTCCTCCTCGTTGTCCACCACCCTCCCAGTAGCGTTTCCACTCACACCTGCATGCACTACATCCTCATCCACTACCTCCATTACCATCACGCCTATCACTACACACCCCTCACTGGCAATCACCACCCTCACATCCATGCACACATCCCCTGTGTCCTCTCCCACTGTGTCTGTGCCCCCTCCTCCCAAAGTACACAAATGCAAGCACTCAGACACCCAACAGCCATACACCTCACAACAGCATCCAGCCCATGCACCTGCACCCAAACACAGCAGTCAGACACCTCCAACAACCACTCCCTCTTCCTCCACTCCCAAAACTTCACCCTCTTCCTGCTCCAGTGTCCCAAAGAAGCTTTTCCTCTCCACCGTTGACCTCTTCCCTACCACTTCCTCCCCGCCCTTTATGTCGGACCAGGGTGGTCAGAACCCAGGTGAGCACCTCAGCCACCCAATCCACGGCCACAGTAGTGTCGGCAGCTACAGCAGGTGGGAGAGGCTCCAGGGAAGCAGCCAGCAGTACTGGAAGTGTGCCTGCACCAGCTGCCAAGGGTAAGAGCAAGGAGGCACCACCAGCTGCCAAGGTGAAGGGCAAGGAGGCACCACCAGCTGCCAAGGTGAAGGGCAAGGAGGCACCACCAGCTGCCAAGGGCAAGAGCAAGGAGGCACCACCAGCTGCCAAGGTGAAGGGCAAGGAGGCACCACCAGCTGCCAAGGGCAAGGAGGCACCAACAGCTGCCCAGGTGAAAGGTAAGGAGGCACCACCAGCTGGGAAGGGCAAGGGCAAGGTGCCTGCCCCTGCAGGCAGGAAGGACAGGATGCCTGGTGCTGAGACTGATTATGAGCCTCCACCACCATCCGAGGCTGCAGGGAAAGGGCTGGAGTCTCCCCCCACCACTGGCTTTCCCGCCACCAGCACCGCCACCACCACCAACAGCACTGCCACCAGCACTAGCAGCGGCAGCCCCAATGCGCAGCCATCCGAGGCTGCAGGGGATGGGCAGGAGCCTCCCCCCACCACTGCCAGCACTGCCAGCAGCCCCAGTGGTCAGCCATCTGAGGCAGCAGAGGACGGGCGGGAGCCTCTCCCCACCACTGCCAGGCCCAACACCAGCCCCACTACTGCCACCACTGAGCAGCCATCACCGCCGGCAGGCAGTGTGTAGTCCTGCCTCCATGGACTGTGGTGCGTACTGCACCATGCAAATCCTGTGGCTGTGACACCCAGTTGAAAGACTGTGACCTTGCACTCCCCGAGATCAGCATCAGTGAGCACAGAGCCCCCTCCAGAGCCAGTGGAAGAAGCCATCCTCTCACTCCCTCCTTGCCAGGATGAAGCACACTGGGCACAAAGCCCCCTCCAGAACCAGTGAAAGAAGCCACCCACTCACCCCCTCCTTGCAGGATGAAGCACACTGGGCACGAAGCCCCCTCCAGAACCAGTGAAAGAAGCCATCCACTCACCCCCTCCTTGCCAGGATGAAGCACACTGGGCACAAAGCCCCCTCCAGAACCAGTGGAAGAAGCCATCTACTTGAGAGACTGCGGATTTGCATTCCCCAGGACCAAGCAGTGGGAAAACCACTCACTTGAGAGACTGTGGCCTTGCACTCCCCAGTACAAGCAGTGGGCAAACCACCCACTTGAGAGACTGTGGCCTTGCACTCCCCAGGACAAGCGGTGGCATATCACCCACTTGAGAGACTGTGGCTTTGCACTCCCCAGGACATCGCACAGGGAATGTAGCCCCCTCCAGGACCAGTGGCGTTGTACCATCTTGTGGCTGAGGTGCCCCCCTATTCCCTGTCCCCCTGAGGTGCCTGTGTATTTTCAACCTGATGCCCCTGCGGTGTTCTCTCCGTGTTGTTGCAGGAATCAAGTGGGGCCTTGGCCTATGTGATGTGGCCCTGAGGCCCACGGACATTGTGGACTGGGCTGTGTCCCTCCATTTGTATATATTTATATAGTGCTTTGATTTTGAAAGTGCAAATTTCTAGATTTTTATCTTGTTTCACTCACTTTAATCAATTCCTTTTGTCCTTGCATTATTCCTGAAGGGTATGGGGTAAATATGTTTACCTACTGGGGGTGTTGCGACTGTGTGTCACTCTCTTTTTCCTCCCTCCCTGGTGTGCTAGGCAGCTGTACTGACGTGGTCATCTTCGCCGGCGTTGATGTTCATAGTGACAAAGGAGATAGACGAGCATGGGGAACACCTGCAACTTGGGCTCCATGGCGGCGTGGTTCTTCCCTGAGTCTCCAGAGGTGAGTCCTTTGACTTCTGAGATCTGTTTCCACCGTGCTATTGATGTCGTTGGTACCGCCCCGGAAAAGGTGTCAGATAGGCCTGTTGTAATAGTGTGAGCGGTACATTGTCTTTCGCCTGGCTGTTGGCGGTTACCACGGCGGTGCTTGTTGCTACCGCCGTGGCGGTTGGTGTGTTAAAGTGTCTGTCTGTGTGGGCGGCTTCCACAGTGGTCATAATTCCCTTTTTGTTACCGCTGGCCTGTTGGCGGTTTTACCGCCACTTTATCACCGACTGCCAGGGTTGTAATGAGGGCCTATATGTTCTATTTCAAGATTTGTGTTTCATCATTGATTATGTTAAATCAAGGGTAGGATTTCGAAATGTAGAAGTGAATGAATAAACTATTTCAAGCAACCTACGAATTTCTTCTGTACTTCACTTGTCCTAAGGGTTATATCAAATAAAACTGACCTTCCATGACACATAAGCAATAAGCAGAGCAGTGTATCTCTTCATCTAAGCCAGTTCTGAAAGAGGTGGTCATTGGGGGCTTTCTTTAGAGTGATATAATTTTCAGAGCTCATTACCATGAAGGCATCTCGTGTCATGTACTGAATGTGCCCAGTTTCTAACCTGCAACTCTACCTCATATGAACTTTCACAGTTTGGAGGAAAGCACCTTTTATTGAAGGCAATGACTAACAAAAAGCCTGTGCAGAGGCTTATGAACATAAAGCTGTCTCTTCCACAAAAATAATTCTAGCCAAATATAAGGACCTTAATGTAGACTCTTGACGTTACTATTTCCAGAGAATGTCCTGTAAGACATGATTGGAGCCATACATTTGCAGTTTATTTG
The DNA here is from genome assembly GCF_031143425.1 of Pleurodeles waltl. NCBI lineage: Eukaryota > Metazoa > Chordata > Amphibia > Caudata > Salamandridae > Pleurodeles > Pleurodeles waltl. The sequence continues at coordinate 323,341,671 of NC_090437.1, forward strand.
CATGGCTCATTTATGAACAGGTTTTAGTTTCTGTAGGTGCCCTGAATGCAGGAAATTGTCACAAACAACCCTCAGCAATTTAATGTCTATAGTGTTTACAAACCATATAGTAAAGTGTCTTGCCATTTTAGGATAGAAATTAAGGCCCTCATTACAACCCAGCGGTCGGTGTTAAAGCGGCAGTAATACCTCCAACAGGCCGGCGGAAAAAAAAATGGAATCAAGACCATGGCGGAAACCGCCATCATAGACAGCCACTTCCACCACGGCGGTAGAAACAAACACTGCGGCGGTCACCGCCAACAGACAGGCGGAAGACAAAGTACTGCCCACTGTATTTCAAGACGCCTATCCGCCACCTTTTCCGGGGTGGAACCAACGCGATCAAAAGCACAGCGCAAACAGTACACAGAAGAGAAAGCACTCACCTCTCGACACCCAACAAGGAACCAGGACGCCATGGAGCCCGAACTACACGTCCTGCCCATGCTGGTGTATCTTCTCATCTACCAGGAGTACGAACGGCAGCAGCGACGACCATGGTGAGTACTGCACCTACAACACAGAGGAAGGGGGGAAAGAAAGTCACACACACACGCAACACGCAATACCCCCACCCCCATCCTCACCCACAACAAAATACACACAAATACATGCAGCAACATTACATATACACCCCCTCACCCCCTGGAAGAATGCAAGGACAAAAGGAAATTATTGTAACCAGTGTAATCATGAACAATCTGATAGTCAAAAATCTAAATTCAGTATATACAAATAGGTACACCAACTACACAAGTCCTGATAGTGTTTCAATCATTGCCTGTGGACCACTGGTCCCAAAATGCATGGACGAAGCCCTGACTAGATACCTGACTCGAAACGTAGAGAACACTGCTGGGGCATCAGACAGAAATTATACAGGCACCTCAGGGGGAGGGGGAGAGGGGGCACCTCAGCCAGATGAACGCACAACACCACTGTGCACGAGGGGGCTCCATGCCCATTGCTGTATCCTGGGAATGCAAAGCCACAGTCTCTCAAGTCTTGCCGGTGGGTGGTTTGCCCACTGCTTTATCCTGGGGAGTGCAAAGCCACATTCTCTCAAGTCTCTCTGGTGGGTAATTTGCCCACTGCTTTATCCTGGGGAGTGCAAAACCACAGTCTCTCAAGTCTCTCTAGTGGGTGGTTTGCCCACTGCTTTATCCTGGGGAGTGCAAAGCCACAGTCTCTCAAGTCTCTCTAGTGGGTGGTTTGCCCACTGCTTTATCCTCGGGAGTGCAAAGCCACAGTCTCTCAAGTCTTTCCAGTGGATGGTTTGCCCACTGCTTTATCCTGGGGAGTGCAAAGCCACAGTCTCTCAAGTGGATAACAGTCTCCACTGGTTCTGGAGGGGGCTTTGTGCCCAGAGTGCTTCATCCTGCCAAGGACTGAGGTAGTGGAGGTGGTTCTCCACTGTTTCTGGAGGGGGCTTTTTGCCCAGAGTGCTTCATCCTGCCAAGGACTGAGGTAGTGAATGTGATTCTCTACTGGTTCTGGAGGGGGCTTTGTGCCCAGAGTGCTTCATCCTGCCATGGACTGAGGTAGTGGATGTATCTCTCCACTGGCTCTGGAGTGGGCTTTGTGCCCAGAGTGCTTCATCCTGCCAAGGACTGAAGTAGTGGATGTGATTCTCCACTGGTTCTGGAGGGGGCTTTGTGCCCAGAGTGCTTCATCGTGCCAAGGACTGAGGTAGTGGATGTATCTCTCCACTGGTTCTGGAGGGGGCTTTGTGCCTAGAGTGCTCCATGTGCAGTGTGGCCGCTACAATTCCCTCACCTGGGTGTGTGTGCCACGAGATTGGCGAGGTACAGGTAGCATGATACGCCATAGAGGCAGAGACATACCCCACACAATGCTGCTGCTTCGCCTTCCATCTGCAGGTGCAAACAGTGATGGAAGTCATGCCTCATGGAAGCTGCCCAGGGTCCAGGGACTCTCCTCGAGCCTCGGGTGACTGACCACTGGGGATGGTAGACATGTCAGCGGTGGTGCCACTGTCCGAATACGTCATAGGGCTGGTGGCGGTGCTTGTGGTGGTGTCTGTGGTGGCGGTGCTTGCGGCGGTGTCTGTGGCGGCGGTGCTGCCGGCGGTGCATGGGTCAGCACCTGCTGAGGGACACAGCAGGACGTCTCCTGCAGCCTCAGATGGCTGCCCACTGGGGAAGAGGCTGGGGACTGTCGCTGAGGCTGTAGACGTGCCGGTGGCGGTGCAGGTGGTGGTGCAGGTGGGGGTTGTGGTGGCGGGGCAGCTGGCGGTGTTCGCCGGCGTACAGGTTTGTGTGGTCGTGGACAGAAGTTGTTACACTGGTCCCTCAGTCGGTGCCACCATGCCCTCTCCTGACCTGCTCTTCTGCTTTTGGCCTTTCCCCACCATTGATGGTGCCGCAGTTGTCTTAACACTATCCCCTTTTATTTTTGCTGAGCCCTTGGTGGCTGGGAGTTTCGGCTTCTCCCTCTGGGATGTGGGCACCTTTTTCACCTTGGCAGATGGCGGAATGTCCTTGCCCTCACTACGTGTCACACTGGCAGCCCTGATATGTGGTGCACTCGATGACCACGCAGTTGCTGGCACCACTGTGCCTGGGGATTTGGTGGCTGAGGTGCTGGGCTGGGACCTGGAAAGCCTGGCCCTAGGGGAAGGACAGGGGGGGAGGTGAAGAGAAGAGGTCAATGTTAGCCAGCAATAGCTTTTTAGACACACTGGGATGGGAAGATGGAGGGGGTTTGGGAGTGGAGGAAGAGGTAGTGGTTGTAGGAGGTGTACGTCTGCTGAATTTGGGTGAAAGTGCATGGGCCGGAGGCTGTTGTGATGTGGATGGCTGTTGGGTGGGTGTGTGCCTGCATTTTTGTACTTTGGGAGGAGGGCTCACAGACACACTGGGAGAGGACACTGGGGATGTGTGAATGGTAGTGGGGGTGGTGATTGCACATGAGCGGTGTGTGGTGATGGGCGTGCTGGTGATGGAGGTAGTGGCTGAGGATGTAGAGCATACAGGTGTGAGTGGAGACGAGACAAGGAGGGAGGAGGAGGACGTGGAGGGGGGACACAGTGGAGACAGTAGATGTTGGTGTGTCTGCATGCGTATGGTGCTTGTGTGAGTGCCTGTGGGATGTGTGGTGCTTATGTTTGCCTGAGCCACTCTTGTGTGTTGATGTGTGTGCATGCTGGTCTGATGGTGTGCTTGGGATAGGCTGACGTACAGGGGATTGGGTCTGGGTGGAGGAAGTTGGAGGGGGGCGGCTGGACACAGGGACAATGGGTGCCATCAGTGCTGAGGCCAGAGCCTGAAATGCTCTGTTGGGCCGCCTGCCCAGAATGAATGCCCTCCAGGTATGCATTTGTTTGTTGCAAATGCCTCTCAACACCCTGGAGAGCATTCAAAATGGTAGATTGCCCAACAGTGAGGGATCTCAGGAGGTCAATAGCCTCCTCACTGAGGGCAGCAGGGCTGACTGGGGCAGGGTCTGAGGTGCCTGGGGTGACGGAGATGTCCACCCTCCTGGGTGAGTGGGCACGGGACACACGCTGAGGGGCTGCTAGGAGGGCGGTGCTGGTAGGGGGGGGTGGCGGCTGTACCTGTTGATGCGGTGGGGACAGAGGTGCCTGCCACTGCAAGGGAGCTCCCATCAGAGGAGGAGTCGCTGTCGCTGGTGTATGCTCCTGTCCCCGTCGTGGAGTTCCCCTCGCCCTCTGTCCCACTGGTGGCTTCAGACTCCGTTGCTTCAGCCTCCAGGGCCAAGTGGGTTGCAGCTCCCTCCTGCTCCGGTGCCAATGCTCCTCCGCCTGATGATGCTATTGCACACAAGAACAGGGAGACAACAAAAAGGGGGGTGAAAGACAGAAGAAAAACATGCTCAGTGCATGCAACACCACTACCGTTGGCGGACACCACACAGAGGGAGCAGCCCTATGCACTACGCCATGCACTAAAAGTTCCTAGAAATTTCATAGAAATTTCACCTGACCATGGGGTATTAGGCCTAAGCCCAATTACTGCACACCTGGAAGTCACAGGAGCCTGACTAGGTGTAGATGGCTCTTACCACTAGTGGGGTTGGGGTGCCACATAGCCTGCCTCACAAGGGACCTTGCCTACCAAGGTCGCCCTGGCCTAGGGGAACCCACTGCCCACCACCCCCACCCAGACACCCCGTAATGCGCGCAGAGTCAGCTGAAGGAGAGTGTATTCACCCCCTTGTGGCTGCTGTGATGCCCTCAAGCGCCCATCTAACTCCAGATATGCCACCGCCAGGATCCGGGACCTCAGGGGGGTCATGGTGCGATGGCCACCACTTCCACATTGGGAGGCCATCCCCAGCTGGGCCTCCGCCCACTTCTTGCTCCAGCGGCGCAGGTCCTTCCATCTTTTACGGCAGTGGGTGCTCTGTCTGTGGTAGACCCCCAGGGTTCGGACGTCCTTGGCGATGGCACGCCAAATACCCTTCTTCTGGTGGGTGCTGACCTAGAGGAATGGTACAGGGGGAAAGGAAATTACTCACCTGTCTGGACCGTCATAGTCATTGCCCACCTGTTCCCACCCATGCCCTGATGCACATACACTCCCCATCCGCACATGCAGGCCTCAGCCCCCCCCATGTATCTTCCATCCACACCACTCAAAGCAGGCATTGCCCATGCAGCATGCTCACAGTGTACTCACCTGTTTGTCTGGAGGACCGTACAGTTGCATGTACTGGGGAGGATCCCATCCACTAGTTTCTCCAACTCCTCCGAAGTGAAGGGAGGGGCCCTTTACAGACACTGTTGCCATCGTCGCTTCCAGACACGGTCACAGCAGCACTTGCAGTGTAGGTCCTCTCCTGTTGAAGGTCAGGTATCAAGTGAGTGAACAGACAGAAAATGGCGGTCACGTCCGCGGCGGTGCATACCGTCACCGCCTGCGTACATCGTCATTGGCTCCTGGGACCCATAGGGCCCAATGTTAACCAATGCAGAATTACGCTGCGGTCTTCGACCGCGACGGTGTATAACGCCAGCGCAGTTACCTCATATCCCCTTGTCCCACCTTACAGGTCAGGCAGCCGCCATTTCAGGGGGCCACATGGCATGGAAAAAAACTGCGTCACACCTATCTAGGCCGGGAATACAGACAAATACCGGCACATAGCGGATTACTAACGTTTCTGCAAATAACACATTGTGATACCTCAGTGTTGGATGACTCTCTGCTCGCTGTTCTTCTCCATAGGGCATGTCTGCTGGGGCAGGTGATGAGATGGCGGCATCCTCTGGTGTACAGACCCCTGGTGGACCTGTCGACAATGGAAGAGAGACACATCATAATCACATACAGACTTGATCGTGCAACAATCCCCGAACTGTGTGCCCAGTTGGAGCCAGAATTGATTTCAGCTATCCGCCATCCCACAGGGATACCCCCTCTAGTGCAGGTCCTGTCTGTACTCCATTTCCTAGCCAGTGGGTCTTTTCAAACAACAGTGGCCATGGTATCAGGGATGTCCCAGCCAATGTTCTCTAACGTGTTGTCCAGAGTGTTGTCTGCCCTGCTGAAACACATGCGCAGCTACATCATTTTCCCTCAGGTGGAGGATTTGCCCACAGTGAAAGGTGACTTCTATGCACTGGGACATATCCCCAACATCATTGATGCCATTGATGGTACACATGTGGCATTTGTCCCCCCCGCAGGAATGAACAGGTGTACAGAAACCGGAAAAGCTACCATTCGAGGAATGTGCAGATGGTGTGTTTGGCAGACCAGTACATCTCCCATGTCAATGCCAAGTATCCTGGCTCTGTGCATGACGCTTACATTTTGAGAAATAGCAGCATCCCTTATGTGATGGGGCAACTCCTGAGGCACCGTGTGTGGCTAATAGGTGAGGTCAAGGTCCCAATACAGTTGACATAGGTATCTGGGTATGGGGTTGTCCCTAAGGGTTAGTGTGTGTCTAACAGTTGTCCCTCGACATTTGCAGGTGACTCTGGTTACCCCAACCTGTCATGGCTACTGACCCCAGTGAGGAATCCCAGGACAAGGGCAGAGGAATGCTACAATGAGGCACATGGGAGAACTAGGAGGATAATCAAACGCACCTTCAGCCTCCTGAAGGCCAGGTTCCGGTGCCTCCATCTGACAGGTGGTTCCCTATACTACTCACCAAAGAAGGTGTGCCAGATAATCGTGGCCTGCTGTATGCTGCACAACCAGGCTTTGCGATGCCAGGTGCCTTTTCTGCAGGAGGATGGGCCAGATTGTGGTCTTGTGGCATCTGTGGAGCCTGTGGACAGTGAAGAAGAGGAGGCAGAAGAAGAGGATATCGACAACCGAAACAACATCATCATGCAATACTTCCAGCGAGACATAGGTAAGAAGATGTAACTGCTTCCCACATCTCATACTATTGCTTGAGCTAGCATAAGTGTGTCATTTTCACTCAGTGTATGGACCCTGACTTGTCACTTTGACTTTCCATTCCACAGATCTGGGTCCCACTTTGTGCCCTCTGCTATGTTTAATCCTGGCCTACATCTGTTTTATATTGGTATGTGAACAAGTAAATTAACATTGCTATATTCCATGGATATTGCAATTACACATTTGTGAAAGCACAGACTGACTCCAGATTGTTTTGTGATTGAAGTGTGTTTATTCCTGTGCAAATAAGTGGAGGGGGTTGTAAAATGGGCTGGGGTGATGGTGGAGGTATGTCCATGGCAGAGTCCAGTCTATTTGTTTCACAGGTGCATTGTCCAAAGGGGCATAGGAAGTGGAGCAATGGCAGTTTAAGGATGGACAGGGTGACATAGTGGGACAGAAGGGTGACATTCAGGGGGTTCTTATTTCCTGTTTGGGGGTCCTGGCCATGTTCTCTGTCTTGTACCTGGATCTCAGGGACCGTTTGCGGGGTGGTTCTCCATCTGCAGGGGGTGGGGTGCTGGTGTCCTGTTGATCCAGTGGCAGTGCCTACTTTCCACTAGCGCCGGCGGAGGTGGAGGGCTGTTCATCATCCAGGCTAGTGTCAGTGTCCCGTTGGTGTGCCACTGTGTCCCTCCTGGTGTTGAGAAGGTCTGCCAGCACCCCTGCAATGGTTACCAGGGTGGTGTTGATGGACTTCAAGTCCTCCCTGATCCCCAGGTAGTGTTCCTCCTGCAGCCGCTGGGTCTCCTGAAACTTGGCCAGTACCGTGCCCATGGTCTCCTGGGAATAATGGTATGCTCCCATGATGTTTGAGAGTGCCTCGTGGAGAGTGGGTTCCCTGGGCCTGTTCTCCCCCTGTAGCACAGCAGTCCTCCCAGCTTCCCTGTTATCCTGTGCCTCTGTCCCCTGAACCGTGTGCCCACTGCCACTGCCCCCAGGTCCCTGATCGTCCTGTGTTAGTGGGGTTGCCTGGGTTCCCTGTAGTGGTGGACACATTGCTGATTGACGTGTCCTGGGGACAGAGGTATGGGCCCGCTGGGTGGGTGCTGTGCTGGTGTTTCCTGAGGGGGGAGGTTCAGTGGTGGTTTGTGACTGTGTCAGGGGAACCGACTGTCCCGAGGTCCCTGATGGGCTGGGCTGGTCATCTTGATCCAGGCGTTCAGAGCTGCTGTCATCACTGTGGACCTCTTCTGTGGGGGACTGAATATGTCTGGCACCTCCTGTCCGGTGACGTTGGGTATGGGTCCTGTTGGGGTGTAAATACATAGTTATTGTATTTGTGTGTGCCATCTTGTGCAATGGGTGAGGGACCCTCTACTCCTGTGCTTGCATTATTGGCTTGGTCCTTGTGTGATTGGTGATTTTGGGGCATGGGTGTGTCTCAGTACTGGACATGCTTTGGTGATGGGTGTCCATGCATTGGTGTTACATGCAGGGCTTGATTTTGGGATGTGTGGGTTGTGTTAGTGGGGTATCTGTGGGATGTTGGGGTGATGGGTGTGAGGGCAAGGGTGGCGGTATGTGATGGCATGCAGGTGGGGTGTGATGGATAAAGTAGTAAAGATATGTCTTACCAGAGTCCAGTCCTCCTGCTACTCCTGCGAGGCCCTCAGGATGCAGTATCGCCAAGAATTGCTCCTCCCATGTTGTTAGTTGAGGGGGAGGAGGTGGGGGTCCACCGCCAGTCCTCTGTACAGCAATCTGGTGTCTGGATACCACGGAACGCACCTTCCCTGTAGGTCGTTCCACCTCTTCCTGATGTCAACCCGTGTTCTTGGATGATGTCCCACTGCGTTGACCCTGTCGACAGTTCTGTGCCATAGCTCCATCTTCCTAGCAATGGATGTCTGCTGCACCTGTGATCCGAATAGCTGTGGCTCTACTCGGACGATTTCCTCCACCATTACCCTGAGCTCCTCCTCAGAGAACCTGGGGTGTCTTTGAGGTGTCATGATGTGGTGTGGGTGATGTGTGAGGTGGTGTCTGTTGTGATGTGTGAGGGGATGTGTTGGTGTGTGTTGTTTGAGGTGCGTGGATGTTGTGGAAGTGATGGTGTTGTGTGTCTGTGGATGCTGGTGTTGTTTTAGGTAGTCTCTCTCTCTGGCCTTCTTTCAAAATGTTGGTAGTAAGGGTTTGTGGGTGATGTGGGTGTGTGCTTTATATTGAATTGGGTGTGTGGGTGTGGTGTGTGCATGTGTATCAGGTGTGTGGATTTTGAATTGTTCAATTTGGTTGTGTTTTGTAAATGTGTGTGTATTTTGAGCGCAGCGGTATGTACCGCCAATGGAATACCACGGTTGAAAGACCGCCGCGTTGATTCGTGGGTTGTGATACTGTGGGCGTATTCCTGTTGGCGTGACGGTGTCGGTTTTGGTATCGCCAGTTTATCACTGACCTTTGGTGTGGCGGACTTGTGTGGGTGTCTGTATTGTGGCGGATTCCGAGCTGTGGGTCGTAATACCTGTGGCGGAATTCCGTGGCCGCAGCGGTATGTTGGCGGTCTTCTGCCTGGCGGAAAGCGGGATTTACCACCAGGGTTGCAATGAGGGCCTAAAAGTCTTGGAAACCTCTGAGATTTGCTTGTTCAGTCAAAGTTTGTAGTCCAACCACCACCCAAAGCCCACGTCCTTCATTCAGGGCAACTAAGTAACCTTTAGCTAAGTATCGTCTGTCCAGATCTGAAAGCCCATTGGATGGTTCCCAATGATATCCACCACATTTGAAACTATACAATTAGTAGAGAAGGGGGCTGAGCACAATAGAGCTTTCAACCTAGCATACCATGTTCTGTCCCGGTGGTGCTTATATCACATTCTTGACTTCCCACCAATTCATGAAATTCTACTCATGTGCACAAGCAGAAGCAGATGGTAATCTATTGTGAAGGCAATCTGGAGAACAATATAATACATGGGGCAATGGAAGACTTGTATAAAACTAATCTCTAATTTCCATATTACAAACAAAGTGTGGCATCAGTGGTCACCTGTTACAAAGAAACAATGTAACTCCTCAACTATAATGCATTTTTTCCATTGACATCTGTCGGAAATTTGTCCTTCACCCCATATTTTTGACCTCTGCTGCTGAATCCCATTTTTTTTTGCTGGCCATAAGACTCTGTGGACTTGACCCTGCTAAACAGAGGTAAAGTGAGTGTGCTCTTACCTTTAAACATGGTAAAAGTAGCACATACACTATTGCCACACTTAATTTACTGATAAATCTCCAGTGTATGGTCCTACTTGTATCAAGGGCCTGTAAATTAAATGCTACTTGTGAACTGCAGCATTCATTGTGCCACCCACTAAAGTTACTCCCTAAAATATGTCTTAAGCTTGCCATTGCAGCCGGTAGGGCAGTTTTAATCTGCCATTTCGACCTGGCAAAAGAAATGTTTGGCAGGCCTAAATTCCCCTTTTTCAATACGTATAAGTCACCCCTAAGGTAGACCCTAACGGCTCAGTGGGCAGGGTGCATAGTATTTAAAAAGTAGGACATGTCTTTTTATTGTTTTAGATGTGATGACAGACAAAAACCTGCAAAGTCATTTTTCACTGTGTTAAGGCTGACTTCCCATTGACTAAGGGGCATATTTATATAATAATAAACACTAGCTTTATTTGATCATAAAAAAACATCAAAGCAGATAACCACAGTACTCCATATAATTACAAATTGAATTAAAAAATAAATAATAAAAACAGATAAAAATAATAAAAATGTATGTCTCTCAGTTCTTACCCTACAACATGCATACTTACAAATTAATGTATTTTTAAAAGGCGAGTGCTTATATGCCTAGCGGCCACAAGGATCTTGCTAACTCCATGAATCAGAGCAATAGAAGTATCGCTCTTTAGAATCCTGAGGGCGATAACAAATTGTCTGATGCCCAAGTTCTGACAAACTGGGCGAATCCACTTGCGTCGAGAAAGAGCGTACGCTGCACAGAAGAACATGAAGTGTTCGACCGATTCAAGGGCAGCCTTGCAACCTGGGCATAGGTTAAATACTGGCGGTGTCCTCCAACTACCAGTGAAAGACAACAACGGTAAACACCTGTAACGAAAACGGGCATACAAAGGGGCATATTTATACTCTGTTTGCGCCGGAATTGCGTTGTTTTTTTTTTACTCAAATCCGACGCAAAGCTAACTCCATATTTATACTTTGGCGTTAGACCCGTCTAGCGCCAAAGATCTTGGAGTTTGCGTCATTTTTTTGCGTGGACACCTACCTTGCGTTAATGATATGCAAGGTAGGCGTTCCCGTCTAAAAAATGACTCCAAGGCATGTGCGCCATATTTAAACTCCCGTGCAAAAATGACGCACGGGAGTGGGCGGGTCAAAAAAATGATGTCCAGCCGCTTTTGCGTCATTTTTTAATGCCTGGTCAGGGCAGGCGTTAAGGGACCTGTGGGCTCGGAAGGAGCCCAGAGGTGCCCTCCCATGCCCCCAGGGACACCCCCTGCCACCCTTGCCCACCCCAGGAGGATGCCCAAGGATGGAGGGACCCATCCCAGGGAACTTAAGGTAAGTTCAGGTAAGTAATTTTTTACATTTTTTTGTGGCATAGGGGGGCCTGATTTGTGCCCCCCTACATGCCACTATGCCCAATGACCATGCCCAGGGGACATAAGTCCCCTGGGCATGGCCATTGGGCAAGGGGGCATGACTCCTGTCTGTGCTAAGACAGGAGTCATTTCAATGGGGGTTGGGAGTAAAAAAAAATGGCGCAAAACGGGTTGAGGCCAAAATTTTGCCTCAGACCTGACTTGCCCATTTTTTGACGCCCAGGCTCCATTTTCCCCTACGCAGGCGCTGCCTGGTGTGAGTCATTTTTTTTTACGCACACCAGTCAGCTGCGCCGGCTAACGTCATTCAATAAATAAGGCGCCCGCATGGCGCTTTGGAATGGCGTTAAAATTTTTGACGCACAACTGCGTTGGCGCAGTTGTGCGTCAAAAAGTATAAATATGGGCCAAACTCTTTCCAAGGGAGTCGGGAATAGGATTGAAATAAGATTCATACTGGGGGTACCACTTAAAATCAAGAAATTGGTTGGTCAATCGTCCATGGGATGTACCAAGGAGATAGTTGTTCCAAACATAAGACCAATAAACTGTTTTCAGAGATTGTTTCTGAACCTTCCCTAAATCCTGTGGGTTCTCCCAGTAGTTTCCAAGTCCCAGGGGATGAAACACATGCCTAAGCCATGGAATAGAGGCTGCATTAGGTCTTTTTAGAAGATCAAGAAGTGAGTACCTATAAATAAGGAGCTCTGGGGTGGTCCAGATCCTTACCCAAAAGAGTAACGGTCGTAGGGCTATTGTGTCAGACATGCGATTAAAACCAAGGTCCAGAAAAATGGGAATCAGGAGAGTACTGCCTGGGCACGAAAGTAATGCTCTGGCAAAGCTATTGTCTCCCACAGACAGTTTGGTGGTTTTACAAAATCCCCACACCTGAGCACCATAGGTAGCAGCATTTTGTGCTTTTGCCAAATAGATCTTAATAGCCAGGGAAACGGCTTTCATGGCAGTACTTTTATATAGGCGTAAATGGCACCTGATCTATGTTGGAGAAGAGACACACTTTTGCCAATCTAATCTTCCCAATGTAATTTATTTGAAATCCTCAAACCCAGGTAATCTATCAAGCTGACTTTATTCAACAGAGCCCCAGCTAAAGTGATAGTGCATCTCATGGCTGGTCCTGGGCTAAATACCATTAATTTGGTTTTGCTAGCATTCAGTTCCAACCCATGATCTGCACAAAATGTTGAAAACTTGTCAACAAGGGTCTGGAGCCCCATTGGAGTCTTAGAGTCTTAGAGGTGAGGAGGGAGTCATCCACAAAGAGTAGTATCGGGATTTTTTGTGCATTTAAGGAGGGGGCATCGTTTTGACAAAGAGTCACAGCTTGTACCACCTCATTTATATATAGAGTGAATAGTGTTGGTGCCAGGACACAACCTGGGCGAACCCCCCGCTGAATGGCAATGTGGTCTGTTAGTTCTCCCTGATTGCCCCATTTCACCTGGGCATATGTACCATCATGTAGCCACTGTAGAAGTTGAATTATGTTCCCTGGAATACCTATTTTATGTATAACACCCCATAGTTTATCTCTGGGAACCATGTCAAAAGCAGACTGAAGATTCACAAAAACAACATATAAATTTTGTTTGGTAAGGATTAAATATTTCCAGTAAAGGAAAACTTGATCCACCGTACTAGTTTTGGGGCGGAAACCCGCCTGGAGTGGGGACATCACATGATGGACATCAACCCAGTCCAACAGCTCATCCAAAAGCTGTTTAGCAAAGATTTTTTGAAGATTATCGATAAGGCTGATGGGTCTATAGTTGACAGGTGAACTTACTTCACCCTTCTTGTAAATGGGAATTATTTTGGCCCCTTTCTAAATACTGGGTATTGGGCCCCCGGCTGCTATTGCATTTGATGTCATGTTTATATAACTGGACCAAATTGCTGGCTCAGAATTATATCAATCCCCCGGTATCTTATCTGAACCTGGTGCTTTAGAAGATTTTAGGGAATTGATTGCAGCAGTAATTTCCCCCAAAGTAAAAACAATATGGTCATCATGGTTACAAACATCCATTCCTAGGTCATCAGACAATAAACACGTTTTAGCCAACTGCTGAGGGAGAAGGTCGTGGGTTAAAAGGTTACAAGGCGGACCATAAAGATTAGAAAAATGGTCCACCCAACTCTCTGGTTGAATATGAGTACGAATTGTGTTCTTACCCTCTCTGTGTCTATTAGATAATAACTTCCAAAAGGTCAAATTATCATTATATCTAGTTGCATCAAACAAATTCTGCCAGATTGAATCATCCCAACTTTTCTTTGCCTGTGCTATTGCCCTATTGTAGGCTAGTCTAGCTGTTCTGATCGCCCTCTGTGAATAAGACACAATAGCTGACTTTAGTGATAATTTAGCCTTAAAGCAATCCTCATTAAACCACTCCCTAATTTTATGTGTAACAGCGGGTTGCTTTGTGGTGATCTTCCTATAGAAGATATTCTGATTCTGTAGTATATGTATCAGCATCTCATGGATGCTGAGAATTGGAATATTACTGACCTTATGCTCTTCATAGTTAGCCATGACATCAACAGTTTGTAAATCTCCGTAATCAAATATGGGTTAGGCTTCACTTTTTGCCAGCTAACACGTTTATTACTTTTTACCAGGAGTGGCTCTAGGACTGCGGTATAGTGGGTGTTCTGAGACCTCCTGAATTTGCCACTATATAAGGTAAGGAGCAGAGAGTTATGATCACTGTCGTGGCAAAATGAAACCCTCATATCTTCCAACATTGGCCACAGCCTGACATCCACTAAAAAATAGTCAATAACACTAAAGGACTGGCCTCACTTAAAAGTGGGAACAATACTTGGATCCGTTACACGTACGACCGTTACAAGCCCTGAGTCCATACTTGAAACACAGTGATGTCAGCTGTAGGGCAGTACGGGAGCGAGTGCATAGTCACTAGTTCGTCAGTTGTGGGATGCCCCAATGTTCGTCCTCTTCGACCATTAGATCGCTGATTAAAAAGGAGGGTTCAAATGTACTATTCATATCCCCTGCAACCACTAGGTTAATGGAAGGATGCAATGTATCCATGTATTCAAATAACTGTGTCAGGGTCTGAGACTCTAGTCCCCGCGGCACTGATCTAGCATATACGTTGATTATGATTACCTTGAAACCTCGATTAAAGTCGAGCTGAACACCTAGTAAATCAAGGGAATCTATTTTTAGTGTAGAGTGATCGCACTGCAATTTCTTATTTAATAATATCATTAGACCCCCCCTTGCCGCGACCGGTGCCCCCATCTGCAGGTTGGGCCGCCACATAGTAGGATAGAAACCCATCCAGGAAGACTGGGTCCACATCCCAAGTCTCCTGGAATTAGCATATATCCTGCTTATTTATGTAGTTGGCCCACTCGTGATCCAACAATTTCCTGCTCCGCCCAGCCAAATTCCAGGACAAAATAGATAGTTCATTGCTAGTTTCCAAAGCTCTAGGCCTGGGATGCCGAACTTCCCTACAATTGACAAGCACATCAGACACCTCAAGCCTACCCTCAAAAACCGGGATTGAAATTGTTGGGTAGGAGTCAGTGAATAGTCAATCAAAGTCTGATAGTGTGAGGGAGTTAATTGCTGCTGCAGCAGAAACATATTTTTGGCTAAAATCATACTTCTCACCTGCTGAACCTCTACATAATATGGATGAACTAATAGCAGGTGGGGAAAGTTTGAGTCTAATGCCAACCCCCCTAGGATTCCTAAGATAACAGGTACGCAATTCAAATTCAATTAGGTTATCCTCCAACAACCTATCCACAAAACAAATAGAGATAAAATCAAAATTTGAGCCAGACTGGCTATGTCTTCCCACCTCTAGAATATCTGCTCGAATGACAGAAAGACAATTTTGCTGGACTCTCAACCAGTAAATTACCTTGGTTATCTGAGAGTCCTGAGTTTCCAAAGACCCTGATGGCAGCTTAGGTACCTCAACCATATAAATGGTGCCTCCTTTACTTCCTATGCCTCGGGCCTGTTTCTTAGATGCTGGCCATCTCATTCCAGCCTGATGTAGAGTGCGATCAGGTGGCCTGATGTGGTGTACTGTGGGAATGGCTACTTCAGCAGAAACCAGGTTGCCAGACACCCCTCAGGGGCCCTTTGTAAGGTCACCCCATTGAACTTTGGCAGGCCTTTCAGACCCAGTATGGTTCCTGCCCTTAATATCAAAACTGCACTTACGCCTAACGGCCTCAGGAAGGGCCTGTGATCCTTCAGTATAGGAAACAGATGAATATATAGGAGGGGGAGTGGTAACATGCCGTAAGTGTATATTGCCTGATTGTTTCCTGGGTTCAGGCACAACAGTAACAACAGACGTACCCCCATGACAGGCAAGGTCCCATCCAAACTTGGCCTAGAACACCTACATCCCCACATCTGGCCAGTTTCCCCGTTAGTTTGTTCATCAACATTAACACCAGGCTCTTTACTTCAGCCAGTTTCTGGTGAACAGAAGCCAGATCAGAATTGCCACATGGCGTCGACAGTCTTCCCGTGCCTGAGGATGTATTGGCTGCAACATTAACATCAGTGCATACTCCAGTGTGTGCATGAGTAGTGGCGTCACAAGGCCCCTCCTTCTCCACCAGGGGCAATTGGAACACAAGATATTTGGAATCACCAGCAACCTCTGGGCTTAAAGGGAGGAGAGAAGCCTCTTCTCCTGCAGAAGGGCCACCTGTGACACACAATGATGCATCCAAACCACTGCGCTGGGTAATGGTCGACACAGGGGATGGATCAGATCTCGAGGCTTTGGACGCCGCCTTTCGTTCAGGTTCCCTGGAAAGTATGGGCGGCTGCGGCCTTTTCTTAAACATATCAGGGATTTTTAAAGCAGGGATGCTACAATTTGTAGATGGTAAGTTTGAATTACTTCTCAGAATAGCCTCCACTTCTTCGATTAGCGTACCAATATCCTCTAACGGGTTACTTCCCTTTTTGATGAAAAACTGCACTAATGCAGTTTTGGATCAAAATGTTTAGCACCGGCTTGCGCTATTCGTGAGCACCAGCCGGGTGCCATATTTATGGAATGGTGCAAGCCGGTGCAAAGGGTGGGCTAACGTAAAAAATTTTACGTTAGCCGGGTAGGGGCCTAGAGTCAATTTCTGATGCAAAACCATCCATACTAAATGTCTCCTTTCTTTTTAAAAGACAGGAGTCATGCTCACCACCCCAATGGCCAGCACAGGGGACCAGTGTCCCCTGGGTATGGCCATTGCACCCTGTGCCATGCAGGGGCCCCCAAGATGGGCCCTCAATGGCACTTTAATTAAAAATAAAAATACTTACCTATGCTTACCCTACTTACCTGGGATGGGGTCCCCCATCCTCTGGTGTCCCTCTGGAGGGGGTGGGGGTGTTCCTGGGGCTTGAGCAGGGCACCTGTGTACCTATTCCATCATGTACAACCATGGAAATGGGTCCACAGGTCCCCTAATACCTGGTCTGACCTAGGAGTTAAATAATGGTGCAAAGCAAGCTTATTATTTAGCCCCTCCTCCCACCTGTGTGCCATTTTAGCATGGGGGATAAATATGGGGCTATGGGGTTAGCACCATTTTTTAGATGGGAACGCCTACCTTGCATCTTATTGATGCAAGGTAGGTTCACGCATCTGAAAAATGGTGCAAACTCCAATAGTTTGATGTTAGACGGGTCTAGCGTCAAAATATAAACATGGAGTTAGTTTTGCACCGAATTTGCGTAAAAAAATTAGGCGCAAATAGGGTATAAATATGCCCCTAACACTAATTTGTCTCATTACATTTAATACGTGTTAAAGTCAGTTTGGGAACTACTGGAGTAAATACTTCTTAGAGTCATTTTAATTTAAATTTAAAATTCTCTTTAATTGTGAAGTTGGATTTTAAATTAATAATTTGGAAAAAGCAATTTTAGAAAATTGCCATTTTCCTCCTTAAAGATTCTAGGGCCTTTCTGTGAGGGTTACTTGCTCTTAAGTTGGTGATTACTTCTCCACTGGGAAATGTGTATTGTGGCCGGACAGGGGACAATGGACAAAGGGGCCTGGCTGTAGAGGGAGTGTGTCTTCTTGACAGGATGGCTGGGAAGAAGCTGTGCCCCATACTTTGTACACTTATATAGCAAGAACAGACGTCCCTAATGCAAAGCAATGAACCAAATGCTCAAAGCACACTTTGTCTGCATTTAATAATCCATCATAAAAATAAATTACAATTAACCATAAGTAAAGAAGTAAGTGCAATGAAGTGAACAAACGTGCTTCATGCACAAGCGGAGAGTGATGAACGTGCCATATACAGAAATATACGTGTATGACTAGTCATAAAGAAGCAGTCCATAAGGTACAAATAATTTATGATAAAATGTGTTCTGTTTAGTAATCAACAATGTTTCGATTCTTTAAAATACCATCATCATCCCTAGGACTCCATTATAACAAGAATTTGAGAGGAAACCTACATAAGGTAGAGGAGCAAAAAAACAAAATATTAGATAAAGGTATGCAGCACATTATGTACAAGCGCATTATATACATTGTATTACAGTTCCAGAAAAGCTCTTACTTTAAACTAAAATGATGTTCCATGAAAGACATCATTTATGAGCAGGTGCCAAAATGAGGTCTGTAGAAAATGAAAAAAAAGCATAGTTCAAGTAAGTATGCTTGTGCATAAACTGGGAGTTAGAGGAAAAGTGTGTGTCTCAAAAGACAATAGGATTATGCCTGGTTAACTTTATGTGGACTGTTAGAAGTCCTGAGTGGGGATACGAGGAAATGTCACATATTTGAGAAGGAATGAATCAAATAAAGTTTGGCCAGTAATATGGGTGGGAAAACAACTATTTGTGGCCTTAGAAGCATACTACCAGCTGGTACAGGAAGTTTATTTTCTGTTTACAAGACCACTATTGAACATTTACCATGGAGAACACCCAGGAAATCAGGCATGCAGTTTAAGCCTCAGGCAACAAAGTGGTTGCTTTGAAAATTGTGAGCCAGCAGCTAGGATTCACTGAAGTGATGTTGTGGTTACGTGTGGTAGGGTAGTAATATCTTACAGTCACCCGAACGTCAAGGAGGAATTTTTAAATTAAATCAGTTAAGGATAGAAGGCAACATTGAGGACAGGAATTCGGGAACAGATGGAACAAGGCATGGCAGTTGTATCCCCAGATCTCATACACCTTAAAATATCTGTGAAGAAATTAGAAAGTAGTCTGCACCAGAAAACAAGATGTAAGTACATCTTTTAGACCATCCATGAAACCTACAATAGGGCAATATCCATTTCCAACTGACCCTCTGTGCTTCTCTGCAGCTACAATGGCTCGGTGTCTACCCACAACAGAAACAGTTTATTCTGTCCTCAGGGCCTTCTGCCCTATTCAGATAGAGGTGAGAAGCCCACAAGAGCAAGCACAAGATATTCTAGTCCACTGTTTATTTCAGGCTAACAAGATATTCTTCTTCTACAGGACTTTATGATCCTACTGCCAAGGGACTGAATTTGCAGCATGGCTAGTAGGTTTTTCTGGCAGGACCTTTCCTCTTTTAAGTCAGAATGATGAGCAGGTTAGTCACACTAACCCTGGTGCAGCTCCAAAGATAAACGTGAAAAGCTGGAGACACTTTTCTTCAATCCGATAGCAGACGGGTAAGGAAT
The DNA here is from genome assembly GCF_031143425.1 of Pleurodeles waltl. Taxonomy (NCBI): domain Eukaryota; kingdom Metazoa; phylum Chordata; class Amphibia; order Caudata; family Salamandridae; genus Pleurodeles; species Pleurodeles waltl. Next base: position 323,360,410 of record NC_090437.1, read on the forward strand.
GCTTCAAAGCAGGATTTAGGGAGCCTTGCTAATGTTACTGTGCTCCAGGCAGTTCTCCACTTGGAGTTCTCCACTTCCAGGCCTTGCCACAATGTTTACATCAGTGTGGCCCTGTTCTTTTCCTGTTGGTTAGTTGCATAGCAAGAAGCTATTGCAGAGCTCCATTCGCAAGATAAATCAAGATGGTATTTTCTTATTTTAGCTGAGCTAAGGTCATTCTGCCTTCCACCTCCAGACTGGCCTGTGCAGAAATACCCACAAAACTTCAAAGCTTCTTTCGCCCACCCTCATCTGGTCCAGAGTTCCTGTTCAGCTTGGCGCCTGTGTTTTACCCATGCCTAAATATCTGAACAGAGCTTTGTTCATTTTTCCTTCCCATGATGATCTTTCAGTGGCTTTGTTTTTGCTGGTGGCTATTGCCCCTGGCTGTGCAGAGAAGCAAAGTAAGGGCCAGATTTATACTTTTTGATGCAAAACTGTGCTAACGCAGTTTTGAGTCAAAGAGTTTAGCGCTGTCTAGCGCCCTTTCTTAACGCCACTATCCATCATATTTGTACTTTGACGTTGGGTGGCGCTAAGAAGAGGTTAGAATCATTTTTCCTGACGCAAACCCTTGCGCCTTGTTGTAAGGCAAAATGACGTTAATGCAGGAAAAATGATGAATCCGGCGTACGACATGTAAACACATCGCAAAATGGAAATGCGCCATTTTTCCCTGTAATAGCATCAAAAAGCTACGCAAACAGAGCAAACAGTGCAAGGGAGAGGCAAGATGGATCCACAAAGTCAGGAGAGACCCCAGGGAGACCCCAGACAACCAGGAACCAGCCAGGAGGACACAGACAAGACCCAGGGGTGAGACAAGAAGAAGAGGAAGTGTCGCTTCAGCGCAGAGGAGCATGAAATATTGGTGAGAGAGATGGCAGAGCACCAGAATCAACTCTAAATTGCCAATTGGGAGGAGAGAAGCAATTTGGTAACAGATTGTGGACAAGATTAACAGTGTGGCAGAGGTCAGGGGGACTGTCACTAAGTGCAAGAAACGCTGGCATGACTGCAAGCAGAGGACAAATGAGAAAATGGCAAGGAACAGGAAGGCAGCACTGCAGACCGGAGGTGGGAGTCCAGCACCACAAGAGGACCTGGACGAGATGGAGGAGGTGGTTGCAGCCATCATCCCGGAGGAAATCGTCACTGGAATCGCAGGACAGCACAGACTACCAGGAAACAACACATATGCAGGGTAAGTTGCATGGGGGACCAAAATGCCAAATTGTCAAGTGCAAGAAGGGGGAGGCACATACCTACTACATAATGCATGTCAGCCTGTCAAATCAGGCAGTGGAAAGGGCAAAGAGGCTGGGCATGGGACTCCCTGCACTGCCCATGCCAGGTGTATGGGCTGTGCAGGGGCATCCAGGGGTACTGCACAACACAACTCCAAAAACCTTTGTATGGGGATACACTGCCATGCCATGGCTGGTGGAAATGCTCAAGGAGACCAGGAGGGTAGAGTAGAATGTAAAACTGGTCTGGTGTCAAAGGACAGCTGGTTTTATCAGAATGTAAACTAGAGGACAATGCCCAGTCTCAGATCAGCGGCATTCTCCTTTGACAACATTTGCCACAACTACCTGTGCTGTGTGTGCTGGTCAATTTGGAAATGGCAGTTAGGTGCCCATGGAACAAACACACTTGAAATGAGGGTTCAGTATGACTACCTGATCAGTCCCCATCAATCCCTATCCAAGTGCAACTCCTGTCAACTGGTCATGTCCATAGACCCAATAACCATCAGGCACTGTCACATACATAATGATGTACAAAGCAGTAATCTCATACCCATGCTGGCCATCCCTGGGCTTACCCCTGTGCCTGTGTCACAATAGCTGCAATGCCACCATGCAACATCTCAGGTATCATAGTGCTTAGACAACTGCATTGAGGGGGAGGACATATGTGTGTAGGAAGGCAAACACACCCGCACAGTCACAAGAGGAAACAGAACTCAGCCAGGTCCATCAGTACAATGCAATGTAGCACACATACTCAAACATCAACATGAGAAACTACCAATGGTAACACGTACATTGTCTCATGGAAATGCCATGCATGCGGTGGTGCTAGGTATCAGCACCGCATAGGTTTATGTGAAAAATGAAAGACTGGGACAGGGCCATACTTTCATGTGTGGTGGACATCAACATTCATTGCAAGGCCTCCCCATGCAAATGTAAGCAGAGGGAGGGTTGATGAGAACAAGAAGGTGGCAATCCACAATTTAGACAGAACCCACACCTAGAAGATGTAATGCAGACCATTGCCCAAACTGCCCTTCACTACATGTGACATGCAGGTGGGGCATAGGGCTGAGAGACTGCAAACATTAATGACAGAAACAATGCATGAGAACCAAGATGACAATGTACCACCAATAGGAAGTCAGTGACATCACATTACAACTGGCACAACACAGACACACTAATTGTACAATATCTCATTGCAGAGGACTATGGCTCTCCTGTGGATCTGCCTGTCCTGGACTACATTGATGACCTGGATGACCAGCTGACATCCATCAGCCAGGAAACCCTCCAAGATGTCCTGGGAACACTGCAGACACAGCCTCCAGCCACAAGGAGGAGAATTCATGTAGAAGCCATCCCAGAGGATCCACCCACCACCCCAATAGTACGACCTGCCAGCTCAAACACAGCTGAGGACTCTGATGACACAGGGGCCACCTTTGAGAGGACAATAGTGGGAGTAAAGCAGGAGCTGGCCAAGGAGGTGCAGGTGGGGATGCAACCTATGGCAGCCAGACTTGAGGGGATGCGCATGTGCATGATAACGTCCACTGAACAGACAGCAGCCAAACAAGGCACACTATCCCTTCTGCATGGAGTCCAACAGTGTGTGAGGGACCTAACCACTGCAGTGAGGTAGTTGCCACAACAGCTGCCCTCCCAATCTTGCTGCTGCATCCATAGCAACAAGCAGGACTCCATGCATCGGGAACTGGCCTCCCTCAGGGCAGACATGGCTGCCTACCACAGGGATGTTGCTGCCATACTCAATAATCAGCAGCTCCTCCTTGCTGCAGTGATGCCATATGTAGTTCTACAGATGGCAGCTGCTGGGAATTTGGTGTCCACCTCTCCAACCACTAAAGTGTTTGTGGCCCCCTCAAACCCAGCGCAACCACCATGAAGGGCAGAGGAGACAACACACATATCAGAGGATAAAGATGTGGAACAGATCATCTTCACCCGTAGGAGTACCCAGTAGCACCAGCCCATGCTACATGGGCAGTGATTTCCCTTTGTCCTGTGCTTGACAACATGCCAGTAATGCTACAGCTGGTAACATGCACTCTTCACTGACACACTGTTAACCTTTCCACTATGGACTGCAATTGTCTCTCACTACTCCATTGGCAATTCATGTTCCCCTGCACTGAATGACACTTCACCTCAGCATGTCCAATGACATGTCCCTCAACCTTGCACTTGTGTTGTGTCACAATAGAATGGTTTACACTAATGGGGTCACGGACCTGGACTATGTAAATACTGCACTACAGGACTTTAAAATAAACAGCACCTACACAACCACTTTGTCTCTATGTAATGTGACACATCAACGTTGCTGGAGATTTGTGATGCGTGTAACATGTCTATGGTCACAGAGTGTCAATACAAGAATGCAGAAATAATGTGGGTAGATATCTACGCACAAGGTATCTACATGATGTACGTCAATGCTTGTCATATCCCCTACAAGCAATTCACTGTGTATGTGACATTTGTTTTAAAACATACATGCCTCACCCACTACATACAGCAGGAATGGCTGTGTAAGAGTGCTCGGCCAATAACGTCAGCAGTGAGTATAAGTAAAAAACATCGGTGTGAATTTTTTATACTTGACCTCATCTGAAATTGGCACTACTCAGTTTAGCAGTGTTGACACGAACTTCAGGCTGCAGGCAGACGTACCACGGTGCCTAACATCCAGACATAGGATCCAAACAAATACAGCTTAAAAAGCACACCTACCTGTCTAATACATGGGAATCAGACAATAGGCACTGTACACTCATGCAAAGACCCTGAGTCCAAGCATATGACACATGCAGTAAGGTAATGCCTAAATTTGTATTAACTATGATTGGAACTGAACTTAAAACTATGTAACACATCTATACTAACTTAATCTATCCCAACTATAGATTACCCACAACTGGCCCTAACTACCCTATGCTAAGCTTACTTACTACATTTAACAGCACACTCTAAACATTTGCCCCCACCCCCTTATATGACGAGACACATGCAGGACAACATATACTAACCTAAACATATACTACCTAATCCTAAACAAATATATATATATATATATTTATATATATGTATATATATATTTAAATTTGTATATTTTTTAGTTTTTTTCATTTTTTATATACACAAAAACCCGAACATTAACACCCACCCATAAATTAACATGTAATAATATGAAATACCACCCCCAAACCTACTTATCTTTCCAAACAACTACCCTACTCTAACCTATCACTAACCCCCTTAAACCCTTACAAAACAGGATGAGGAATGAGGAGGGAGGGGACTGAACTAGAGGTGAAGGGAGGCAAGAGTTCAGAGGTTGGCCCTCCTCAATGTCTTTTTGATGGCCTTCAGCCTCTATGTGTTCCTGTCAACATTCTTCTGTATGCTGTCCAGCTTTTTGAGGACCATTTTCATGTCCCTCTGGAGCTCCCTTATTGCCGACATGGCCATTGCTGCAGGCGTAGTGGGCTGTGGTACAGAGGTTGATGGTGCAGCAGGTGGGGCAGATTTGATGGTGGCGGCTGTGGTCCCCTGCATAGGTGTGGTGCTGGCTCCACTCTGTGTGGCCAATGCGGGTCCCCCTTGGCTGAATGCCCGCCAATCCCCTGTGGCTCGCTCTCTTTGATAGCGTAGTGCCATCTTGCAGTACCCAGACTCAACATCCAAGATGTGGCGATATCGCACTGCCTGTTTTTGAAATGCCCTGATTACCGCAACATCCATGTTGGCAGGTGTAAAAATGAGACAGGCAACCATCAGTGTCATCATTGTGTGATGCATGTACAGATGATAATCTAACACTCTGCCTCAATTTGCACATGCAGTCCGAATCATAGTCCAGATAATACAATGTCCCTGATTAATGTAACGGCAACGCTGCCTGCTTATCATGTCATTTACACCACAGCAAAGCACAACAATAGTTGGACCAAATAAAGTGATCTGTGCATTGATTTAGTGCAATGTGTCACAATGCAAAGGCAACAACTACTTCACATGGGTCAGGCCCACTGACCTTTATCATCTGAGTCAACTTCCAAGCACACAAAATCAGTGACTAGTAGATGTAATTGGCAGGATGGTATGCAGTGGGCAATCATAAAGGGTCAGTGTTGTTTGGGACACATGCATGCTTGAATGAGATGACTGTCATCTACACTGTGACCATCATATCTACCTACACACATGTTGTTCTCCTACCCCTGTTCCTCATGGGTGATGGGCATGCAATACATCATCACCACTGTCGAGGTCAACCACGAAGTCATGTCCACTTATACATGGATTTAGAGAGTGGATCACATATGAGGAGGGCTGCCACCTAGGAATAAGGTATCCATAGGTAATTCACATCTACATTCATGTGTCCAGTTGTGGACACCCATCAACACCTGATCTGCCAACACAATTCCCAAAACACCCACATTGATGCCAGCACACGTCTGGCCTTGACCTGCATGCATACCTATTACATACCACATAAGTGTCACGTAAATGGAGTACAACTTATGGGGCTTGATGCTGAGGGGCTGTTACCCATACAGTCCTACATGTACACTACAATACAGGAATGCACAAAGTTGTGTGGAAAACTGATGCATCACTGTGTTGTGAGAATGAGGGTATGACCCAGTGCCAATATACTGACACTGGTGTACTTCCAAGTCACATGTGGGCCTACATGTGGCTACTAATCACCTTGTTCACACGCTGCTGCCTATTGTGCAGCACAAGACTCCCAAGATATGACTCTCTGCTTGTGAATGGGTAACCCTTGCATGGAACACTATGTCACCATCCAGCCTAGTAAGATATCAGATCACGTGCAAGCTCATCATATCTTGTAATGAGTGCAACACACAAGAGTCACTCACACAACAACCGCAATCACTACACATGACAGACATTATTACACTTACTGGATACGTCTGGGTCCAGAAATCTTGCCACTTCCCTGATGGTATAGGGGGTAGGTCCACCTGTAACACGTGGAAAGTAAATATATGCTCAATGTCAGATCACTGTACATACGTGTGGACAACATATCACAGTGTGTAACATTGGCATAAACAGTGTGTAACTGCAATTGTTTTGTGATGGCATGCGCGGTCACAAAACAATCATACATCGGACTGCAACTAGCAAACAGGAAGGGAACGTCCCTTCCTAAATGCCACTTGGAAACCCTGTTTTGTGATTCAGCAATGCGATTGTAGAATGGCAAAATTGTGTATGTGCATTTGAAAAAACATTTTTTCTTGATGCAAACACACCAATTCAGAAAACTAGGCGGTTTGTGACAGTAAAAAATAACTTTGTACATGTGGCCCTAAGGGATAGTCGTACATGACTCAACAAACCTCAGGCCTGCATTGTTAACATGTATAGACATGTGGACTCCATCTCAGTACACTAACACTTTGCTCTGCTTGCATTCAACCTGGCCACAAACATTGCATCCAGCACGTCAACACATCTGCTACTGTGACTCAGGAGCATTCTACTGTACACATTTGTCAACGTGATACTCACCAACAGGGCCACCAATCACCACACCCAGGTGATCCAGAAGATCCTGCTCTCTGGACACCAGGTCAGCCCAGCGATGCTTTAGCTGGTGCTCTTTCCTGCTGGCATGGTACACCCTCTTGAGGTGGTAGAGCACCTTGCCCCACTTCAGCCGCCTTGCCACTGTGTGATACCCTGTATCACCCACCCACCTATCTCCAGCATCAAGGGTAGGAAGTGGCACATCAGCCACACAAAGCCCCCAAGTTCCTCCTCTCCCATGCGTGTCAGCCTCGCACTTTCCGACATGTCCCTGAAAAACAAAACAAAACAGTAAAAGAAAAAAAAGAGGAAAAGAAGTGAAAATAAAGGAAACTTACAGCCCAACCCTAAGAACCCCAACTAACCCAACTAATCTAACCCTCAGACAAACACCCGACAGTACATATACAATATGAAAGACAGTAAATTACACAAAATCACATACACTGGTACAAGAAACAAACAGATTTCACAAAAGACACAAAAAGAGAGACACCACAAGATACAATAAACGCAATCGAGACACCAGCAACACCGAGACACAGCCACACAGTCAAGAAATTGCACAGACTGTAAAGTGAAAGTGAAAGTACACCCACTGTACCTGCCTGTAAACAGGATTTCCTATTACATCACTTCTTGTTCCCTTGCGGCCCGTTTTCTGTTGTGTGTATTTTTTTGACGCATACGATGTTTGCGTGAATATTTTCGATGCATCACCTACATGTGTGGCAAAATACCACGCATTACATGTATACTTCAATTTTAAAGGATATCTGCATGAGTGTGATGCACAGGTGGAATTCACACTAAGGGCCCATGTATGGTTAGTTTGCGTTTGTGGGATTTTTCGACGCATTTGCGGCAACATTTTTGACTATATCTGTGATTGCGTGATTTTCTAATATTTAACATGCATGTACCCTGTATCAAATTGAAGATAGGATTGTATGTCCTGCAGTGTGTAATATAGTGTTTGGCCACATGTGGTAGAGCATGCAACTTTGTGAGTTGGGTGTGAATGATCTGTAACAACAATGTGTTTGTTTCTGAAGGAAAGACATGCAATACTTTGGACGTCAAGCAAATGTATGAATGTATACCAAATGCGTATCTACAATTGATGGCAATCAGTGATCTACAACAGTCATGGTATATGTTTGTAACATGTGTTGACTCATGTGATGTGTGTAGTTGTTTGACTTAAAGGGACATTACATTTCACAAGACAAACAAAACTCATGTATCTTTGAGGATGGCTGATGAGTGCTATGTAGGATATGTTATCCCTCATATGTCATTAATTTTTGGTTACGACCTCTTGGTGACTTGTGTGTAGACTACACAAATGTCTGACATGCATACATGATTAGTATGTACTGTGTTTGAGACACTGTGCTTTAATTCCACCCATAAAATGTTTGGTACACGTCAGTTTGACTCATTACAATTACCTATGTTACTTGTGTTGCTGTGGTGGGCCTGCTGTCCTGGCTGCATGTGTTCACATATTTCCAGATGTGCGTTCCACAAAAGTGTCCAGTTCATGTGTGTGGGCATGTGTACCCTGTGTCAGGATTGGGTTCAATGGTGTCATGGTTTTGGGCTAGTCAGGACTCTGTTAGGGGCACCCCTTGAATTCACAGAGTATTTTGCAAAGGAGGTAGTGTACCAAAGCAGAAGAGCAGCTAAAGGCATACAAGGGGAAAGGACAGCTATGGTAAGGCAGAGAAAACAGGAAAGTGAAGGCAGAGCAACCTTAGTGTGAACAAACATGTAACGGATCAGTAATGCACAAACACACTGGTGTTATCACTAATGTTTTACACAGGGTAGGACTCAGAACTTCCCACAGCAACAGGGAACGTCAATGCCTCTGTGCAGATTACTCTTACAGATAGTCACCACGCAAGCCCCATAGAAAGGAGGTAGCAGAAGTGATTCTGTCTCGGGACCCTTAGGGCACAAACAAGAATTGTACTTACGTACACAAGACTAGCCCTTGTGGGTCCAGCTGGAGACACAGTGGCAATTCCTAGAAAACTGTCATAGCACACTGTCACTGTTAGGCAATAAAAATTACATGCAACACTAGACAAAGGATGGGGGCTGGATTTGCCTCCTGGAAACCAGGTGCCAACCCAAGTACAAAGGAAAACACTTCTGCACGGGTGAGGACTGATAGTACACTTACCAGGCATAGTAACCCGAGAGGAAACAGAAACAGAAGGAACAATCTAGAAGGCAAAGCCAGGAACAGGGAACAGGCTCAGGCTGATGCAAAGGCAGGGACAGGACTGGAAAACAGAGAGCTGGAACAAGCAGGAACAGGGCTGGGAAACAGAAAGCAGTCTCTGGCTGAAACAAACAGGAACAAGGCTAAGAAACAGGGAGCAGACTCTGACTGGAACAAGCAGGAACAGGAGTGGGAAAACAGACAGCAGGTTCAGGCTGAATCAGGTCTGTAACACAATCCAACAAGGAGTCTGAAACACAAAGGAATCGTACTCCAATGCACGATGAGGAGCTTCAGGGAAAGGCAGCTTATAAGCAGGTCCAGGCAGCAGCACGGCCTGGTCGGGAGTTACATGGCTGGGCTGCACAAGAGTGGTCACAGGTGTGTGCAGCTTCAGTCTCTCACAAGTCCTGGAGGAGAGAATCCAATATAAAAGGGCAACCAGACTTTTCCCATAGGAAGCAATGGACAGAAGATTACAGGTCTTACCGACTTCCAGACAGTGCATCATAAGACCTGAAGTCCATGGAAGCTAATGTAGTTCTTCTATAGCATGCCATATGGAAAAGGGAAGCAAACATGAGTCAGAAAGGGACTCTGGGTGGGTCTTAATGATGATTCCCAGGCTACAGATAGTCCGTTTACAGTGTCCCCTAGAGATGGGACGCAGAGACGTAACACATGGCAGTGGCAGGACTGATTTCCAGAGATGGATTGCGTAGGGCATGTGTTGTGAACATTGCTTGTCATACCTGGGACACTCATGCTATCCATTTTCACAAATGATGCCCCCCTTGTCACACAAGCTCCTTGCAGAGATTGTCAGTGTCACAATTAGTGATGTCAGGGGTCTGTTCATACATTCCTGTACTTCTGAAATTTCACATCCACTGCCTCATGTATGGGGTGCTTATTTACCTTATGATTGGAAATGTCATAATTGTGTGTCATGTGCTACAGTAGACCATGTTGGCAACATGGATGTGAGTAATATGTTGTGGTCCATTGACTTTGTCCTTCATATGTGACATTCAAGAGATGAGTATTTTTTATTTGTGTGTGATGTTTGCCGTACATTCGTATGCAACACATATGTTTATAAGTTGTCACACTATAATCATGGTGATGGTGTGGTGATTCTATTTATCTTTCTTTTAATAAAATATTTTTTTTTTTAACCAAAAATAATTAGATTATATATTTTTATAAACTATGTATATATATGTTATAATGGTATGTTGTTTATTATGATTTTCTCAGCCTTGAAGAAGTCCGGTCTGGACGAAACACGTGTCGGCTGATGGTCTTTGTATTTTGTATTTATTTATGTATTGTTTTTAGTGTTTGTACTACATTTGTATTTTTGTGATAATTCTATGTTTCTTACATTTTCTTCTCTTTGGCATGTTTGTTCTTTCACATATTCTTCTTATATGTTTGTTTATGTATCCTTTATTAATATCAACACCAGTATAAGAAACACTCTGATGATTTAATTTATGGTTTCTTCTCAACTTGACTTATAAGACAACATTTGTCTTCGAATTTTGGACTTATTGATTATTTTGGTGTGCTCCACTATTTGTATGTTTGTTTAGTTCATGTTACTGGTTTGCTCTCTAGCAATCCGGCATTACACATCATGGCAACAAGGTGTTTTAGTGTATGGCCACCCTTACTTGTTTTGAATAGCCTACTGGAATGTGCATTTATTTCAATAATTGAGTTGCCAGTTTTTGTTTGTTGCATCAGAAGTAGTCATATTTGTCTTTGTAACATGTTCCCTGAGGTAATAATCACATTCCTAAGGGACATGGGATGGAGAATGAAGAAACCAGAGCAAGATTGTGTGATCAAGTAAGGTGTTTATTTACATATGTTAACAAGGTGTGTAGAGTGACTAGTAAGTGAAAAAGTTGGGTACAATTTGCTGTCTGCGGTGCATTCCTGCAGCTGTGATCTGCTGTTCCCCCTTATTTCCCTGCCACCATCCTCCTCCCCCTCCTCAGGCAGTTCTTGATCCGACTCATATAATGGGATGTTCCTCCTCACACAAATGTTGTGCAGGATAGAACAGGTCAATATAGTTTTACAAACCATGGCGGTCATTACAACATTGGCGGTAAAAGCCGCTTACCGCCGTGCAGAAGACCGCCAACCCACCGCCGCGGCCGCGGTAAACCGCCACGGTCATTTTGACCCACAACTCGGAAACCGCCAAAATACAGACACCCACAGAAGTCCGCCACACCAAAGGCCAGCGATAAACTGGCGATAACCAAACCAACACCATCACGCCAACAGAAATACGCCCACACTATCACGACACACGAATCCATGCGGCGGTCTTTCAACCGCGGTATCCCATTGGCGGTACACACCGCCACGCTCAAAATACACACACTCCTACAAAACACAGCCACATTGGACAAATCCAAATACACACACCTGATACACATACAAACACCACTCCCACACACCCAATACAATATAAAACACACATCCCCATCACCCACAAACCCCCACAACAAACAAATCGGGACGACGCACAGAGAGAGAGACCATATAGAAGAATCGAGCACCCAGACACACATATTACCATCACCCACACAAATACCATGCACTTCACACAACACCCCAATACACATCACCACATTTATAACCACACATTCCACCCCACACATCACCTACACCACCCCATGGCACCGCAAAGACACCCCAGGTTTTCGGAGGAGGAACTCAGGGCCATGGTGGAGGAAATCATCCGGGTAGAGCCTCAGCTATTCGGATCACAGGTGCAGCAGACGTCCATTGCAAGGAAGATTGAGCTATGGAACACAATAGTCGACAGGGTCAACGCAGTGGGACAGCACCCAAGAAATCGGGATGACATCAGGAAGAGGTGGAACGACCTACGGGGGAAGGTGTGTTCCGTGGTATCCAGACACCGGATTGCAGTGCAGAAGACTGGCTGCGGACCCCCACCTCCTCCCCCAGAATTTACGAAATGGGAGGAGCAGGTCTTGGCGATCATGCATCCTGAGGGCCTCGGCGGAGTATCTGGAGGAATGGACTCTGGTAAGTCACATCTTCACTACTTCATCCCCCCACCCCACCTGCATGCCAACACATACCCCCACCCCCAGCCTCATCCCCATCACTCCTCTCCTTGCAAATGTCCCACCATCACAACCCACCCATCCCAACACCAAGCCCTGCATGCGACCACTAAGCATGGACACCCATCACCAAAGCATGCCCACTGCACATACCCATACCCCCCCAAACCACCGACACAAAAGCCCCCACACAGGAATGCAAGCACTGGGGGACACAGGCACCCACCCATTGCACACCATTCCACACACAGATGCAATAATCATGCTTTTATACCCCTGCAGGACCCCTACGCAACGTCACCGCACAGGAGGGTCCACAAATGTCCACCCCCCCCAGAAGAGGCCCACAGTGATGACTGCAGCTCTGTCGACCTGGATCTAGATGACCAGCCCGGCCCATCGGGGACCTCGGGACAGTCAGTTCCCCTCACACAGCCACAGGCCACTGCAGACCTACCCCCCTCTGGAAACACCAGCACAGCACCCACCCAGCGGGCCCACATCTCTGTCTCCAGGACACGTCAAGCAGCAGTGTGTTCACCACTACAGGGCACCCAGGTTAACCCACCACCCCAACAACAACAGGGACCTGGGGCAGTGGCAGTGGGCACACGGTCCAGGGGACAGAGGCCCAGGGAAACAGGGGAACTGGGAGGGCTGCTGTGCGACAGGGTGGGGACAGGCCCAGGGAACCCACTCTCCACGAGGTCCTCTCCTCCATCATGGGAGCATACCACCACTCCCAGTAGACGATGGCTACGGTACTGGCCAAGTTTCAGGAGACCCAGCGCATGCAGGAAGAACAGTATTTGGGCTTCAGGGAGGAACTCAGAACCATCAGCTCCACCCTGGGCACCATCGTAGGGGTGCTGAAGGACATACAGAACACCATGAGGGACACCGTGGCACTCCAAGGGGCCCCTGACACTAGCATGGACCAAGAACTGCACACCACCTCCGCCGGCGCTAGTGGACAGGAGGCACCGCCACAGGACCAACAGGCCACCAGCACCCCACCCCCTGCAGAAGGAGAACCACCCCGCAAGCGGTCCCAGATATCCAGGAAGAGGACAGAGTAAGATACCAAGACCCCCGCCAATAAAGGATACCACCCTGATAGTCATCCCACTGTCCCACTTTGTCACCCTGTCCATCCTTAAACTGCCCCAGCTCCACTTCCCAGACCCATTTGGACAATGCACCTGTGAGACTAATAGACTGGACTCTGCCATGGACATTCCTCCACCATCAACCCTCACCAATTTACAACCCCCCTCCAATAATTAGCACCTTAATAAACACCCTTATTGCACAAAACAATCAGGAGTCTGTCTGTGAATGTGAATATATTTATCTGTAATTACAGTGCCAAAATTCTTATTTACATTGTGATGCCAACATACCAATGTCACACAGCTGTAGTCCATGGGGAAACAAAGCAGATGTCACACTGTGGGACCCAGATCTCTGAAATCATAGGGGGAAAGTGACAACTCAGTTACCATACCATAGGTGAAAAGGACAGACAGTACAGAGGTAGTAGTGTTTAAGTACATGTAGTAGGCCGGTTTGTATTCTTACCTCTGTTCATTGGAAATATTGCAGTATCACCGTGTTCCTGTTGTCTATGTCGTCTTCTTCGTCTTCCTCCTCTTCACTCTCCACAGGGTCCACAGCTGCTACAACACCACCATCTGGACCATCCTCCTGCAGAAAAGGCACCTGGCGACGCAAAGCCAGGTTGTGAAGCATACAGCAGGCCACGATGATCTGGCACACCTTCTTTGGTGAGTAGAATAGGGATCCACCTGTCATATGGAGGCACCTGAACCTGGCCTTCAGGAGGCCGAAGGTCCGCTCGATCACCCTCCTAGTTCGCCCATGGGCCTCATTGTAGCGTTCCTCTGTCCTTGTCCTGGGATTCCTCACTGGGGTCAGTAGCCATGACAGGTTGGGGTAACCAGAGTCACCAATTAGCCACACACGGTGCCTCTGGAGCTGACCCATCACATAAGGGATGCTGCTATTCCGCAGGATGTAGGCGTCATGCACTGAGCCAGGGAACATGGCATTCACATGGCAGATGTACTGGTCTGCCAAACATACCATCTGGACATTCATGGAATGATAACTCTTCCGGTTTCTGTACACCTGTTTACTCCTGTGGGGGGGGACCAAAGCCACATGGGTCCCATCAATGGCACCTATGATGTTGGGGATATGTCCAAGGGCATAGAAGTCACCCTTCACTGTAGCCAAATCCTCCACCTCAGGGAAAACGATGTAGCTCTGCATGTGTTTCAGCAGGGCAGACAACACTCTGGACACGTTGGAAAACATAGGCTGGGACATCCCTGATGTTATGGCCACTGTTGTTTGAAATGACCCACTTGCTAGGAAATGGAGTACTGACAGCACCTGCACTTGAGGGGGGATTCCTGTGGGATGGCGGATAGGTGACATCAGGTCTGGCTCCAGCTGGGCACACAGTTCCAGAATTGTGGCACGGTCAAGCCTGTATATCAGGATGAGAAGTCTCTCCTCCATTGTCGACAGGTCCACCAGCGGTCTGTACACCGGAGGATGCCGCCATCTCCTCACATGTCCCAGCGGACGGTGCCTATGAAGGACAACAGCGAGCACAGAGTCAAACATCCCAGAGGTACGTAACCCCAGCTTTCCAAAAACACTGATCTTAACCCATCGTATGGCTTGTATGAGTGTGGATGCAAGGCCTAGGTATGTGTGACGCAGTACAAAAAGTAAGGCATGTAGGCCCCTGAAATGGCTGCTGCCTGACCTGTAAAGTGTGACAATGGGATGTGAGGTAACTGCGCTGGCGTTGCACACCGTGGCGGTAGGCGGTCGAAGACTGCGGCGCAATGCTGCATTGGTTAACATTGGACCCTATGGGTTTCAGGAGCCAATGACGATGTGCGCCGGCGGTCGCGGTATGCACCGCCGCGGACGTGACCGCCATTTTCTCTCTGTTCATTCACTCAATACCTGATCTTCCACAGGAGAGGACCTACACTGCAAGTGCTGCTGTGACCTCGGTCTGGAAGGGACAATGGCTCATGCAACTGGGGAAAGGGCCCCTGCCTTCACATCGGAGGAGTTGGAGAAGCTTGTGGATGGGGTCCTCCCACAGTACGCGCTACTCTACGGTCCTCCAGACAAACAGGTAAATACATTGGGAGCATGCTGTATGGGCTATGCCTGTGTTGAGTGGAGTGGATGAAAGATGGGGGGGGGAGATTGAGGCATGCTTGAAACGACGGTGAGTGCATGTGCCACATGGCAAGGGTAGGGATGGGGGGCCACTCACATTGATGGTGCAGAAGGTAATTACTTTTCTTCTCCCCCTGTACATTTCATATAGGTCAGCGCCCACCAGAAGACGGATATATGGCGTGCCATCGCCAAGGACGTCCGGACCCTGGAGGTCCACCACAGACGGGGCACCCACTGCCGGAAGAGATGGGAGGACATTCGCCGCTGGAGCAGGAAGACGGCGGAGGCTCAGCTGGGGATGGCCTCCCGACGTGGGAGGGGTGCCCGTCGGACCTTGACCCCCCTGATGTTCCGGATCCTGGCAGTGGCCTACCCCGAGTTGGATGGGCGCGTGAGGGCATCACAGCAGACACAAGGGGGTGAGTACACTCTCATTCTGCTAACATTGCGCGCAGTGGAGGTGTCTGGGTGGGGGAGGAGCGCTGTGGGTATACCTATGCCAAGGCGAGTTCCGTAGGCTAGGCCCCTCCGTAAGGCACGCCCCTGTGCCCCCGCTCCCCACTTCTGTAGGGTGCCAAGTACAGCTATTCATGGCCCTGTGTCACCTATGTGTGCAGATGTTGTCCATAGCCTTGTAGGCCATGTCCCAGGGATTGCAAAGTGGACCCCAAATGCGTGGCGTAGTGCAGGGGGCTTCTGTGTCTGTGCTGTCCGCCAACGGTAGTGGGAATGCATGCACTCAACATGTCTTTCTTCTGTTTCCCCCCCCCCCTTTTTGTGGTCTTCCTGTTCATGTGTGCATTAGCATCATCAGGCGGAGGAGCAGTGGCACCGGAGCACGAGGGAGCTGCATCCCACATGGCCATGGAGGGCCACACTACCGACTCTGAAATCGTCAGTGGGACGGAGGGCGAGGGGAGCTCCATGGCGGGGACACGAGCGGACATTAGTGGATCGGACTCGTCCTCTGATGGGAGCTCTCTTGCGGTGGCTGCAAAATCTCTGCCCCCGCAACAACGGGTACAGCCGCCAGCCCCCGCACCAGCACCTCCCTCCCAGCAGCCCCTCAGCGTTTGCCCCGTGCCCGCTCACCCAGGAAGGTGGGCATCTCCTTCGCCCCAGGCACCTCAGGCCCTGCCCCAGTCACCCCTGCTGCCCTCAGTGAGGAGGTCATTGACCCCCTCAGGTCGCTCACTGTTGGGCAGTCTACCATTTTGAATGCCATCCAGGGTGTAGAAAGGGAAGTGCACCAAAGTAATGCATACCTGGAGGGCATTCATTCTGGTCAGGCGGCCCTTCAGCGAGCCTTTCAGACTCTGGCCTCAGCACTGATGCCAGCCATTGTCCCTGTGTCTAGCCTCCCCCCTCCAACTTCCTGCACCCAGACCCAATCCCCTGTACCTCTGCCTATCCCAAGCACACCATCAGACCAGCCTGCATACACCTCCACACCCAAGGGCAGCTCACGCAGACATAAGCACCACACATCCCACAGGCAGTCACACAAGAAACATCCACATACAGACATACCAACATCCACTGCCTCCACTGTGTCCCCATCCTCCACGTCTCCCTCCTCCCTGCCAGTCTTGTCTCCACTCACACCTGCATGCACAGCATCTTCAGCCACTACGTCCCACAGCAGCACACACACCAGAAGACCCCGCACACGTGCACTCACCACCCCCACTGCCATTTACACGTCCCCTGTGTCCTCTCCCAGTGTGTCTGTGCCGCCCCCTCATAAGATACACAAACGCAGGCAGCAACCCACCCAACAGCCATCCACCTCACGACAGCCTACAGCTCAGGCACCTGCACCCAAAGCCACCCCACTTACACCTCCTACAACCACAACCTCTTCCCCCACTCCCATACCCACTACACCTACCCGTCCCACTGCTCCCAAAAATGTTTTTCTGTACAAACTTAACCTCTTTCCCTCAACTCCCCCACCCCATCCATGTCATAGGCCCAGAGCTAGCACCTCAGCCACTACACCACCGGGCCCGGTGGTGCATGTCGTACATGGTCACTAGAGTGCACTGCCCACCAGGGCAGCCAGTCTGGACCGGAGCCACAGCACAGCCAGCCCCCCCCCCTCAGAAACATCCAAAAATTGCCAGTGCACGGCGGCAGAGGGTCAAGACACCAGGGACAAAAACCCCTACCAGGGCTCCCGGCGGGAGTGTCGAGGCAGCTGGGACACCGGCCAAGGTGGGGAAGGGCCACAGGAGAGCAGGAAAGGCTGGGAAGGGCAGCACGCCCGACAACACCGCCATGAGCCCAGCTGGCCAGAAGGGCCCCGCAAGCCCCATCCCAGCTGGCCAGGAGGCCACTAAAAGCTCCATCCCAGCTTGCCAGGAGGCCACCAAAAGCCCCAGCACAGCTGCCCAGGAGGGCCCGGCACCCACAGGACAGGTGGGCAGGAGGGCCCGATCAGGCCCAGGCCAGATGGCACATGAGCACACTGGCATGGCCAGCACAGGGGACCGCCATCTCAAGCACTGCTGAACAGGGCACGGCTATCCCAAGCACCGCTGAACAGGGGACCGCCATCTCAAGCACCGCTGAACAGGGCACGGCTATCTCAAGCACCGCTGAACAGGGGACCGCCATCTCAAGCACCGCTGAACAGGGCACGGCTATCCCAAGCACCGCTGAACAGGGGACCGCCATCTCAAGCACCGCTGAACAGGGGACCGCCATCTCAAGCACCGCTGAACAGGGGACCGCCATCTCACGCACCGCTGGCCCATGAGCGGCAGGGGCAGTGCCGCATCTGTGTCGGACAGGGCTGCACGATGCACTCTGGGCACCAGGCCCCCTCCAGAACCAGTGGAGACATGCATCCACTACCTCATTCCTGCACAGGAAGAAGCACTCTGGCCAACAGGCACCCTCCAGAACCATTGGAGACTGTTATCCACTTGAGAGACTGTGGCTTTGCACTCCCCAGGATGGAACAGTGGGCAACCCACCCACTGTAGAGACTTGAGAGACTGTGGCTTTGCACTCCCCAGGATCGAACAGTGGGAAACCCACCCACTGTAGAGACTTGAGAGACTGTGGCTTTGCCCTCCCCAGGATGGAACAGTGGGCAACCCACCCACTGTAGAGACTTGAGAGACTGTGGCTTTGCACTCCCCAGGATGGAACAGTGGGCAACCCACCCACTGTAGAGACTTGAGAGACTGTGGCTTTGCACTCCCCAGGATGGAACAGCGGGAAAGCCACCCACTGTAGAGACTTGAGAGACTGTGGCTTTGCACTCCCCAGGATGGAACAGCGGGAAACCCACCCACTGTAGAGACTTGAGAGACTGTGGCTTTGCACTCCCCAGGATGGAACAGCGGGAAACCCACCCACTGTAGAGACTTGAGAGACTGTGGCTTTGCACTCCCCAGGATGGAACAGTGGGCAGACCACCCACTGTAGAGACTTGTGAGACTGTGGCTTTGCACTCCCCAGGATTGAACAGTTGGCATGGAGCCCCCTCGTGGATCTGGCGTTGTGCACTCATCCGGCTGAGGTGCCCCCCCTTCCCTTCCCCCTGAGGTGCCTGTAGTTTTGCTATCTGATGCCCCTGCAGTGTTCTCTCCATTTAGGTCAGATATCCGGTGTGGGCTTTGCCCATGTTTTTTGGGCCCAGTGGTCCACGGACAATCCTGGTACAATGCCTGGACTTGTAAATTTGGTGTATATAATAGTTTTTAGTGTGTAAATATTTTTGATTGCTGTATTTCAATATATTTCAATGGTTACAGTCATTTCCTTTTGTCTTTGCATTCTTCCAGGGAGTATGGGGGTGTAACTGTGATGTATAGATATGTATTGGTGTGTGTGTTGTAGTGGGTGAGGGTGGGGGTGGGGGTGTTGCGTGTGTGTGTCACTGTTTTTTCCCTCCCCCCCTTCCCTGTGTCGTAGGTGCAGTACTCACCGTTGTCTTCTGCGCCGGCGTACGTGCTCCTAGTAGAGGAGCAGGAAGACTATAGCTGGGAGGATTTGCAGTTCTGGGTCCATGCTGTCCTCGTTCCTCGTGGGGTGTGCAGAGGTGAGCGTTTTTCCTTCGAAATGCCTGTTTCCGCCGTGTTTTTATCAACGGTGAATCCGCCCCGGAAAAGGTGGCGGATTGGACTGTTGTGATACTGTGGGCGGTACTTTGACTCCCGTCTGGCTGTTGGCGGTGGCCGCCGCACTGTTTGTTTGGACCGCCGTGGCGGTCGGAGTGTTAAAGTGGCTGTCTTTGTTGGCGGTTTCCGCCACGGTCGTGATTCCATTTTTCTTCCCGCCGGCCTGTTGGCGGTTTTACTGCCGCTTTAGCACCGACCGCCAGGGTTGTAATGACCACCTATGTGTGGGAAATATAGGAGGCTGCCTCCTGTGATGTACATATTACAATAGACAGCCAATCCACAAACATCTACAACAAAAAACTTCAATTTAATGAGCCTGTTGGTTGACCATTTGCACAGTTAAGTCAAAATCATTTCCTATTGGTCATTTTCCCATAATCTTGACTGTCCTCATCTTGACTCGATAAACCAGTCCAGGCTACAACAATATCATCGATGTTTCGACCCCATCACAATACAAGGGCCAATTCTGTGCTCCCAAGTGGGTCTTCATCAGGACTCAGAGGTAGGAAAGATCTATAATCAAACAAACAGACATAAATGTCCTACTGTAATACTAAGTCACTAGGATACATCTTATATGCTGCAGGTTATCTATATTTTTACTCACCCATGCAATTTCTTCTATAGAGAGATATCAACGCCAGCTTCTAATTTAGAACTCTTCAAACTGGTCCCCAAACTTTCACAGATCTAAAAAAAAAATATCCATAGACTCACCTTATTCGATGTCTTTCCATCAATGAATCATGTATTGTAAAATACTTATTGCAAAATCTCTCACCTATATTATACAATTTCCTCCATCTTCTTCATACAGCTAGGGGGTGCATTCATCACCGCAATTCCCAGTTACTCCTTTTAATTCCTTATAGAACATTTTTGGTAGATGAATTTCACCCTTATAAACAACAACTAAGTCACCTCATTAAATTAAGTTTCACGTTCAATTCAGAGATTCCTCATCGATCCCAGTTATCTTTAAAAAGAACCATCGCCGTGGGTGTTTAAATATACCTGGGATGCAAAAGCTCAACATGCTCTTGTGTCGGAATGACCCCCTAAGTGTGAAAGGATAATGGTTCTAGTCAGCAATTTGGACATTTTTTATTACACACTAAGGGGAGCTGAAGCTAAATATGTTTTATACTTTCAAACTAGTAAAAGTGCTACAGGTAATAAACAACTTACCTTGTAATTGATTTTCAAGGCCAGATCCTCATTAGGAATACTTCTTGCGGGGAGGCTGCAGAAAATGTGCACAAACACATCTTATATTTTAAGAGCACAAACACTTCTCATATTTTAGGTACAGATAGGTGAATATTCCCTTTACTTCTACACCTCAAATCTGCTCCCTGTACAACTGCATCAGAATTTTACTCACAGACAATAGATTTATCTGAGTGAGATTTATATATAATAACAAGACATTTTTGCAGATGTTTTTGAGGTCCGCTTAGCAGTGCCAAGGTGCATGAATAACAACATTTATGTTACTACAATATATCCATAGGTTAAAACGGTGGAAGAGGTGCCTTTTAAGACCTTTTCTCAATCATTTGCATCTCACTTTTCATCAGAGGTGCAGACCTCACAGTGTTTGCTGTATCTTCTAGTGTACTTTCTCTTCACAACATGTGCATTGGCCAATAGAAACATTCAGAACGTATTTCTTTAAATGTCACATGTTCCCAAGCCTAGCAGGCAATTACTCATTCCCCCTTTGCCTGCAGCTCCCAAAAGGCTTTATATCTCTGGAAGCTAGATTGCAATTGTTAGAGGTGACATAGCCATTGAGTTAATAATGCTCATATGGAGTAAATAATCATTAAGAGTCTGATATTTAAAAAGTTAAAATATTGATACGATTTATAATGATTTATGACTAAACATTCTATCTTAAAGTACATTTTCATTCTAATTCTTTAAAAGGAAAGATGTTGAATGCTTCCTTAATAATTTAATAAAAATTCTCATGGTACATTCCGGAAGAAAACGGTTTTCTATTACTGCTATTGCCAGTCAGCTCAATGCTAATTACATTTTGAGCTATTCGATTTTGCATGGTTTTCTTCCGATAGAAGAGTGTATCTATGCAGGACAGTGTTTACAATAGAACGCTAAAGGTGTATTTCTGAATAGGACCAAATGCAATCTGAAACATGGAGCACTGCCAAAAAAAGAAGCATGATAATAAAAAAGAAAAAGCCGTAAGATGTTATTAACAGAACAACATATTCTTTCTCAAAAAAGATCAGGTAGTAACACAGACAAAGGGCCTGATTTAGATCTCAGGGGAAGGGCTACTCCGTGGCAAGAATGAGGGATTTCCTCTGAAATCTAAATACCATAGTTTGTATGGTATTTAGATTTAAGTGGACGGGATATCCTTCACTGTTACAAAGGAGTAACCCTCTGTCAAGATCTAAATCTGGTCCAAAGTAACTAGAAATTTAGGGCCTCATTATGAGGGTAGCAATCTTCAGACTGCCAGCCTCGTGGCAGCGGTTGGACTGCTGCACTCCAGGTGGTCCGACCACCACATTACAACTCTGGCAGTCAGATCACCTCAAGACCTCCGGTCACACCAGGAACATTGTTCCCAGCAGGCTGACGGCAGTCGAATTCAGGGTCAGCCACAGCTGCACTGATCTCAGTGCTGCCATGCTGATCACGAATCCACTTTCCACCAGTCTTTCCATGGTGGTCTCACCACTATGGAAAGGCTGGCGGAAAGCCAGTGCCGGTGCCACAGGGGGGCCCACCGCACTGCCCATGACATGTCATGGGCAGTGCAGGCCCCCCCCGCTCAGCACAGTTGGAATGCGCACTGTCTTCTTTGCTTTCCTTAAGGGAGCCAAGCACTGTTCCCATCGGTCAGCCCGACAGAAACATTGTAATATAGTGTTCCCGCTGGTCAGCTCATCAACAACATTGTAATATGAACAGGGACACTGCCAGCATCACAGCAGAATCCTCCCTGTGGCATTGGAGGTCCTGCGGTAGGACCACCAATGTCATAATGAGGCCCTTAAGGCCTGAGTTAGATGCTGGCAGAGGTAATACTCCGTCACAAACATGACGGATATCCTGTTCGCCATATAGAGATCCCTATATGGTATAGTGGGATCATAATACTGCGAACGAGATATCCTACACGTTTGTGATGGAGTAACCCACTCCGTCAGGGTTGTAATCAGTCTCTTAATCAGCACGACATTGTCACTGAAACTGTTAATGTGAGGAAAGCAGGAGGCCTACCAAAAATAATTACGAGTGACAATAATGCAACATCGTCACATAAATTGGTTCCTTTCTATGTCATAGAAAGGAAAGGACCATGATGGAAACTGCAATGCCACATGACCACACAGAAACACAAGGGGCCAGTTGTACGAAGCATTTTACCAGCTGCAAACGGCCTGATGCAACCAGAAAAATGCTTTTGCCAATGTACAAAAGTCAAAATGCGTTTGGCTTACCGAATTGCATTTTGCTTTTGCAAGTCAGTATTTTGAAATGGCATGTTTAGGGTGTCTCTTCCAAATACTGAATCAGTATTGTATATATTACTGCTTTGCAACCGAATTCGATCGCAAAGCAGTAATACTTTACCAGCAGTTTCCATCTGGTGGTAACCCATTTGCAAAGAGGGAGGGGTCCCCAAGGGACCCCTTCCCCTTTGAGAATGTAAATTATTTTTTAAGAGCAGGCAGTGGTCCCAGGGACCACTGCTTACTCTTAAAAAGTGAAACTGCAAAGTTTCATTTTTGTATTTTTAAATGCATCCCATTTTCCTTTAAGGTGCATATAAAGACAATATTGTTTTATTAAAAAGCAATCGCAGACATGGTGGTCTGCTGACCTCAGCAGGCCACCATACCTGTGATGGCTGCGATTTCTAATGGGTTGCAAATTGCAACCTACCTCATTAGTATGCATGAGGTAGATCTATTTACGACCCACTAGGAATCCATAAAGAAAGAAATAAAGAAAGAAATAAAGAAAGAAAGAAAGAAAGAAAGAAGAAAGAAAGAGAAAACAAAAGAAAATGAAAAAAGAAAGAAGGGAAGAGAAAAAAGAATGAAGGGAAAAAGGAGGAAAGAAGTAAAAGGATAACAACACAGAACAGTTTCAAATGGACACAATCTGGTATGCTGTGTAATTGCAGCAGTCAGAAAAGCAAAAACAATTTATGACTGGAATTTACAACAGCACTGGCAGGATAAATACTGAATGTGCATCAGAACCGTCCTGCTATCACATCACACCACACCACACTAAACTAATTATAAAGTACAAACAAAAGCACTGGCACTGAAGGAACTAGCTTGCATGCAGATGTGCTCCTTGTGAGAAAGAAAAATGCACTCAATCAGAGTGAAGTTAACCAGTGGCTTAAGTAGGCTGACCCACTGCCTCATGGTATATGCTGAAGTGGGCGGAACCAAAATGTGAATAGCACAACAGACCAGCGGATGCTGAAAGCCTCTACTTATAAGTATATTATATGTTCGGGGTAGGCACAATTCCTATGATTCCATAGGTTATGGAGGGGGTGGGTGTTTAGTCTTATTGTTTTTTCCCTCTCTCTCGTCATACTATAAATGTGACCTCTCAGTCCTATACTTACCCTTAGGATGGTGGCTAGACCAGGACAGGCCCTACAACCAATACTTGACCCTTCACCTAACTACCCATTACAGACACAGCTTATACATTTCAATATATATGTGAGGAAATCGAGTTAGGCTTATAGTACATTGGAAATGTGTACTATTCAATTGAAACGCCATGAAAGAGGGGAGAGGTAATGAAAGATAATTCACAGTCAGTATCTCAGGAGATTTTAGACCATTTCTAAGCAGTCCTGATATTCGAGAATGACAGACATAGCCTGGATGTTTAAAAAGTTGTTAAATTCTATTATGACGAAGTCATAGTGCAAACCACAGATCTTTTGACCACATTGACCACATTGAGCATATATGTTCTTGTTCCCTGGTTGGAAAATTTGACCAGTGACATAAGATGTGAATGAATAACAAATTTGTTCAAATCTTTTTATTTTGTTGAAGACTATAGGCATCAGCTTCTACCACACTTGTATGAAATACCACATCATTAAAATCTTGTGTTTGTTAGTGCGTCTGACCTTAATCAGTAAACTTACAAGGGGACGTGAATAGGTCGATTAACATGTTGAATCGCAATTAAGATGTTCTTACCATAGCTCCGGTACATGCAATAATCAATAATTAATACACATTATCAAGAATCAACAACAATCTATAACAGAAATAATCAATAGAGTCAGTAATTGTCACGCACCATGACCTTTCAGTCATGAATAACCACACCTTTTAGTAAAAGTTAGAATATTTATTTTCCTATATTACCAATGCTAAAGTCATGTAGATTAATCTCAAAATCAAATGAAACACATACAGAAACAATACTGGCTGTCCGAAGCGGCAGAAGAAACGTAATCTAATCAAAGCTTGAACTATGACACATTCTAAGGTTATGGTGCAAATTAATAGCAAAGTCAACTGTGTCAAAGTGATTACATACATTCGAGTTCAGCAGAGAAATTTCATCAAGCATAATTCCTTATTAGCACAATTTCATTAGTATTAACCAACATCAGATTAGCATCAGCATGTTGGGCTTCATGCAAAACAATTTAGCAACACCAATTTGGAAAAACATCTAACTACGGCTCTATAAAAACAGTGCAGTTGGTACCTAGAAAGAAAAATCAAATGTGCATATTAATCAACAGTGTAATTCATAATACCTATCCACAGTGTGGATCAGCAAGCAGAGTCAGTCTTCGTCCTCAGGGCATCAGTCGATCAGCAAGGCAATCAGGATTCAGCATCAAAGTTCAGAAAATGCTGTCTTTAAGCATTAAAGTTAAGCACGTCTCTTGTCAGAATGCAGAATAGGCAAGAATGAGCAATCCCTTTCCTGTGTAGTTCTGTCAAATTAAAACTTGTTAAGCGACTTCCCAAATCCCCACTGGTCAATTAAACGCATGTTCACACTTTGTCCAATAAAACTAAAACTACAAATCTATGAATTCTACCATTACTCCGTTCACATGTAGTTGATTGGTTGACGTGCAATGTCCTCCTCATCTGACTCGTCAGGTAACAATATTGTTGTAGCTTCCTCTCCAGTCAGTATCTCCATTGTTCACCTTCTGAGAAAGTCAGTCTCACACGCATTACACACAAAATGTTACATTAGCAAGAACTGCAAAAACAACATCTTCTGTTGTTTTTGCTTTTGTTGCCACGAGTGGGAAGGGTATGCCCAGACACGGGTCCCGTGCTTGCTATGCCACCAGAATCAAGCTAGCCCGGCTGATGAAGGGTTATACCCTGAAACCGGTCCCAGGATGTTTTTTTCTGGTCCAGGGAGGACCTGGCCTGGCAGTTTGGGCTGGTCTGTTCCCATGGGGAACAGAGTCAAGACTGATTTGCATATGGCTGGGTCCAAACTGGTATGGCCTGGCAAGCTAAAAAACTGATGGTTTAAACCCAGATCTGTGACTGGGGGTGAACGTTTGATTTTCTCTGCATTCCGTCCATCTTCTGTTGTTTTTGTTCTTCTTCTGTTGTTTTTACATTAGCAAGAACAGCATCTTCTAGCAGTTGGTTCTCATGAGAAACGATTCTCAACTATGAGCACATTTAAACAATGCTAAATGGAAAATAACAGTTTAACTCTCTAGGACAGCCATTTATTAAATGTTAAGAAATACAGCTTTTGACATGTGGCCTGGCAAGTAGGCCAAGACATTCGCTAAGTTAAGGCCTACAATAAATAAAGCTAGGACATAAGGCATAACCTTTAACATATATTCAACATTTCACAGTATTAAACTACTAGTAAGTACACTTTGTGAACATTGACGGCCACTCCTCATAATCACATTTTCAAATGCGTGCATTATTTTTCTGCATTATTATATTTTCTACACAAACCCCTTATTCAGAATACATGAACACTCATTAATAATTTTTATAAATACACCTGGGCTGGCATGTTCAACCAATAGTAGAGGCCCTTAGATAATATAACTAGCATTGGTGGTAAATTACAACTACTTAGGTCGTAAACGGTAGAGGGATACCTAGATTTTATTGGTCTTTTGGAACAATCAAAGCCTTCATTTCTCATCAGTTTCTCAGTCATATTTAAAGAATCTCAGACATTCATGCCAATGAATTTGTAATAAGTGATTTTCAAACCAGATGCTTCCTAGGCCTGTCAGATATCTCAAGTTATTCTTGGTACAGACCTTTGAAGCGAAATTACAACGCAAACGATATTGTCTGCAAATAATGCTACCTTCTGATGGTCATTACATGTTGAATTATCTTTTATCTTTTGCAGAAGAGGCTCCATTGAGAAAGCCAACAGGATAAGAGACAGGAGTGAAGACCTTGTATGGTAACCATTGGTAGGAGGAGTCTCAGTCAAATATTTACAATTAATCTTTAATCTTGCCTTTGGGTGCTGGCAGTTGGTCAAGATTAATTTCTTATTGGTCAAGATAAGGACCAGTCTTATCCCACACACTTATGCTCAGACTCCATTCAACCCCCTTTGGATACTTTCTCACCATCCGGGGGAGAAGACCCATTCGGGCATAGGTCTTTTCTGTGGTGATGATTGCATCAACTGCCAAGTGAATGGTCCTAAGTCTGTCTATTTTTTTACAAACCCACATTGGTAATGGGATTTCAAAGTTGGCCATATTGGATGTAGATGTGTGATGAGTATCTTCACATTTAGGCCCATATTTATACTTTTTGACGCTAAACTGCGCTAACGCAGTTTAGCGTCAAAAAGTTTTGCGCCGTCTAACGCCATTCTGAAGCGCCAAGCGGGCGCCGTATTTATGGAATGGCGTTAGACGGCGCAATCAGACCAGCGCTGCCTGGTTTGCGTGGGAAAAAACCACGTAGACCAGACAGCGCCGGCGTAGGGGGAAAATGGCGCATGGGCGTCTTAAAATGGGGCAAGTCAGGTTACGTCGAAAAAATCGTCTTAACCCGACTTGCGCCATTTTTTAACGACGCCCATCCCCCATCAACATGACTCCTATCATTGTAAAGATAGGAGTCATGCCCCCTTGCCCAATGGCCATGCCCAGGGGACTTCTGTCCCCTGGGCATGGTCATTGGGCATAGTGGCATGTAGGGGGGCACAAATAAGGCCCCCCTATGCCACCAAAAAAAAATATAAAAAATAAAAAATTATACTTACCTGAACTTACCTGAATGTCCCTGGGGTGGGTCCCTCCATCCTTGGGGGTCCTCCTGGGGTGGGCAAGGGTGGCAGGGGGGGTCCCTGGGGGCATGGGAGGGCACCTGTGGGCTCATTTTGAGCCCACAGGCCCCTTAACGCCTGCCCTGAGCAGGCGTTAAAAAGTGGCGCAAATGCGCCGTTTTTAGCCACGCCAACTCCCGGGCGTCTCTTTTGCCCGGGAGTATAAATACCACGTAAAGGCCTGGGAGTCATTTTTTAGACGGGAACGCCTCCCTTGCATATCATTAACGCAAGGAAGGGGTTCACGCTAAAAAATGACGCACATTCCGGGAACTTTGGCGCTATTCGCCTCTAACGCCATAGTATAAATATGGCGTTAGTTGGCGTTAGTTTTGCGTCGAAATTGCGTCAAAAAAAACGACGCAATTTCGGCGCAAACGGAGTATAAATATGGCCCTTAATTTCAAAACGGCTATAGGGCGGTATGAATTCCAGTCTGTTAAGTCCCTGCCTGTTTTAAGCAGTAGTGCCAACATTGTGTCCATTACTTTGCCAGAAAGCAGAAAATGGTACAAAACTTTTGTTAGTGATAACAGGTTCTAAAAGCTTTGGAAAATGCATCCTTAAACTCATCTGGTCTGGGAGTTCTGTTGCGGGCATATTACTGTCAGCTGCTAAGAATATACCCTTTGAGATCAGATATTCCAGTTAGTTCCTAGTCAAGATCGAGGAAGCGGAAGACAGCCAGATAAGCTGCAGTTCAGTTATTAGTGACCGTTTGTGAAGTGTATAACGAGGTACAGGTGAAAATGACACCTGTTTGTTCATGGACAAATCCATCTTTATCGTGAAATTTTGTGATCTTACTTTCTGATTTTTGTAAGCCAAGAAGTGGTTGGTTTTGATACCTTATTCGTACTATTTCTGGTTTGTGAATTTTATTTTATGTGCAGATTCCATAAGCAAGATTACTGTCCATCTACTCCTTGTGTTTTTTAATACATGAATGGCGAAATATCAGCTTTGCCTCATTATTTGGGTTTCAAGGTTAGATTTCTTTTGTTCAGAAAGGCATGCAAAGGGGTCATCCTAAAAATGAGTTTGCCTCTACTGAGCGCTTTCTCAGCGTCCTACACCACATATACGGACCTTTCGTTTTCAGCAACCTCTCAGAAATAATTTTTAACAGCCTCAATAGCAGTGTACATCGACTACAAGGTTGTTTGCCTTATCCCACGTATTCTTCTAAGGACCCATAACCTCCCTTCTTTGTCTTCATGGCATGATTCAACTTGGAAAGGGGTACCACTGCCTAGCATGGGCACAAATGGTACTGTGTGGGACTGAAGACAGACCTCATCTTCCCACTTGAGTGGGGTGGGGAGGTCTTCATGAACATCGCAATATCGATCAATTTATCAAGTAACCACTTCAGTGACCACTTCTATAAGGCTTGATGCTTTATCTGGGAATTTAGGGCCAGATTTACAAGGCCCTAGCACCTCCTTGCGCCATATTAGCCCCATTTCTTTATGCTAATGTGGCTTAAGGAGGCAATTTTCACAGCGCCATATTAACAAAGTGGTGCAACGCATGCATTGCACCACTTTGTGACCCCTTGTGCCACATTATGCCTGTGTCAGGCATAATGTATGGAAGGGAGGCATCTCATCATTAGGAGGCCCAAAAAATGGTGCAGTGATATCTAAAAGATTTCACTACGCCCTTTTTGGTGTCATTTTTAACGCCTGCTCAATGCAGGTTAAAGTGATGCACCCATTGTAATCAATGGGCCTCCTTGCACTTTGCTGCACTAGCATCAAACATTTTGGCACACGTGGCACATGTAGGACAACACGCTGTTGTCCTAGCGTGTGACACGGTGGGCCGTATTGTAAATATGACACAATCATGATGTCATTAGGTGGTGGTAGGGGCACGCAAGAAAAGTAGCACATCGAGACCGATGAGTCACTTCCTTGTAAAACTGTGAGACACTCTGATACTTGTTATTTTCATTCCCAAAGGTAAAGCCTGCCTTCGCCTCCTCAACTGACTTAACAGTTTAGTTTTTGCCATCTATTCCAAAGAGGAGCTAGGCAAGAAATCCCTATCTATGTGGTATCAGTGGCATAACCACCCAGCGGCCCCTGCAGTGCGTGGGCCACCCAAGCTCCAAGGGCCTCCTTACCCCAGTACACTGTGCACTGGCAGTAGGCCCCTGACTGGGTTCAGAGGGAAGGAGCTCCTTCTAGGTACTTTGCAGGGGAGCCCCCTCAAGTTTCGTTACACTACTGTGTGGTATCTTGGCATTGCAGAGATGTGAGGTCATTTCCCTCATGTCCCTACATTTAAGTGTTACTTTAAGATTTTTCCTGAAAACAAGAAAATTGTGTCTCCTTCAAACAGAATTTAATCATGTCTGTGCGCATATTTCAGGATATTCTCTTTAAATATAAAAAAGTGGACCTTCATAAGGGCATCAGGGGTAAGGTCACATTTTTTCACTGGAAACTAGAAAAAAACATGATGCCTGCAATCCATAATAACTTAATAGTCACTTTCAGTCTGTAGGATTTTACAGAGCAGATGGTGAACATATGCTTTGAAACTGGGATTCTCCATCAATTTGTTGATCCCTCTGATATTATTGCAGCAGGGTCTGTTTTTGATATTTTCTATGTTTTCAAGGGCCAAATCATTTTCTTGCTTCCACTCAGCTAGTTTGCCCTGCTAGTGAATTTGTTTAACCAAATTGTTCTACACCTCTTTGTGAGGTTTTGGGTGCATTATATGATAAGGCTGTGGTTTTTTTTCCTGACATACACTCGCAAAAACTGTCTTCATTGAAATCAGACTAGTTTGAATAACCTTAAGCTCAACCCTGGGTAGCTATGGCTTCAAGCAGCAAGGCTTGCACAAGGGAACTCAGGGCCAGATCTACAAGGCCCTAGCGCCTCTTAGTGCCACACTAGTTTCATTTTGTTACGCAAAGGAGGCCATTCTCCTTCGCCATATTTACAATGTGGCGCAATGCTTGCATTACGGCACTTTGCGACCCTTTGGACCCATATGTCTGCACCAGGCATAATGTATGCAAGGGGGCATTCCGACAGTCGGAGGCCCATAAAAATGGTGCAGTGAAATTTACAACATTTCATGACTCAATTTTTAGCATCATTTTTAACACCTGCTCAGAGAAGGCATTAAAGTGACCCCCCCATTGCTTTCAATGAGCCTCCCTATACTTCGCAGGATTAGGATCAATATTTTGGCGCAAATCCTGCAAAGTACCACAATAGCATCACAAATTATGATGTTATTGTCCTAACGTGCACCATGATCCCCTGTACTGTAAATACAGCGCTACCATCGTGTCGCTAGGTGCCAGTAGGTGGGTGCAAGAAAAGTGGCACATGACAGCTGATGCACCACTTTCTTGTAAATCTGGCCCTTATTGTAAAGCATTTAACAGTACTAAACAGAATAAGAAATCCCCACAAAAGAAAAGAACTAGGACACCAATTTATACAAATAGAGAATATTATTATGAATTTTTAGAGACCTTGATGAGCAAAATCCATTGCAGGGTTCTGAATATTTTAGAAGATATTAATACTGTTAAATGCAACCGCAAGCAAGCATTGGTCAACTAAACGGTTGTAAACATTTTAAAAGGATCAAATGGTTAGTTTTGCTACCCTGGCCAAGCTTGGGTGACTAAATCTGACAGGATGGAGGTCTATGGGCCCACAAAGACCACCAGAACATTTCTTAGTCGGGCCCTAAACTTTACAGGGCATCCACCATAGACTTCAATGGAGTGGTACTGACGCTGAAGATACAGGATAAAAAAAATCTCAAGGATGCTCCAGTTGAAGTGCAGTTTACGGGGATGCCTTTGTGGCAACAGTGTGGGGCGTCTTTGGTCACAGAGATCAGGGTACCACAAAGTATTCTTTGATGCAGTGGTTGGCCAGCCAATACTGGGCTACTGGTCTCCTTGCACCACAGTTGGGGCAAAATCCTTTGGTGGTGGCCATTGTCCCTCTTGAGTGATGAATCCAGACTCTGATAGCACTTCTGGGTGCATCAGACTCAGGTGCAATTTTTGGACATCGAGGATCAGTCACTTTGGGCACCCGACAACAAGTAGCTACAAAACCTTTGCAGTGGCTACCTTCTTTCTGGTTTGGTCTTCTTCAGCTCTTTTGTCCCTGGAGCTAGCTCCAGGGGATCTGCCAACTGATCATTGGAAGCTCTGCTTTTTTCTGGGGCTTGAAATAATTTTTTTCCCTGAGCCAAGAGCCACAGGCACAGTCCAAAGTTCAGCAGGTGCAGTCCTTCAGACAGTGCAGCGTCTCTTCATGCAGTTTTAAGTGCAGCAAGACAGTCCTTCTTTGGTCCTTTCTCCAAATCCAATGGGATCTGAGGGGCAGGGTGCCACATTTATCCTAGGAAAGTGCTGCACAATCACCAGTCAGTGGGCTACTATGTGTCTTGCCTTCTGGTGATGTGTTTCTTGCAATGTGTGGCATCTGGCTATCACAGAGTGCACTATTCTAGCCAATCTCAAGATGTTGGGATCCCTCTTCAGTTATCAGGAGCTTAGTATCCCATCCTAGAGGTATGGCTACCTGACAGCTAAACGGTTTGGCACTGGATTTCCCTCTCTGTCCTTGTCTCCAACTTTTCCACATGAACAAAAGCAGCCTGCTTGGGAGTTTTAGCACGATTTGCCCTTCCAAGACGGCTTCCCCTTTGAAGCTCGCATTTTGGGCTCACACCCCGAGTGACGTTCTTGTGAGAGTTTGTAGCACCTCACTCTGCGGCAACTGCCTTTGTTCCTTAGCCTGGGAGTCATTCACATGTCTTCCCAGGTGGGCAGAAAGCTGTGGTCTCTGTGAGGCCACTAGACTAGCTGGAGCAGAGAAAGGTAACTTTCTAAAAATTGCATAAGTTTAATTGTGACATTAAATGCAACCTGGGCATCAGATCAGGTTTAATGCCATGATTAATTTGATACCTCACAGTACCCAGTCAGTGGTCCCATTCAGGAGTTAGCAAGGATGGGGTGCCAGCCCATAACCCTGTGTTAGCAAATGAGGCTACTAACCTTCCCTGAGCAAAACAACAATTTTGAAGTTCTGCTGTTAAGACATATGAAAAATATATCTCTTACTTAACAATATTTGGATCCCTGTCATAGGTCTCCATAGTCCTTCCTTAGGGGAGACATATATATATATAGGGTTAACGGAGGTCAAACTAGCAGTGTAAACACTGTCCTTCCAGTCTGCAGTGACATGTTGGGAGTCAGTGTGACCTTTGTCACACTCAGGGTGGCACAAACAGTGCTGCAGCCGTGGGTGGATACTCTGCCTTATATGCCCTAGTATCCTGGGTACCATATAGTGGGGACTTATAAGTCACCACTTGCCAATTGGGTATAGCCAATTCAACATATACTTTGTAAGGGATTAGAACACTGGCACTGAGGTTCGGTAAGCAGGCCTCAGTACACTCTCAGAGTCGAAAAACCAGTAGCATCAGTACAAAAATGTGGAGGTGAACATGCAAAAAGAGGCAATTCTTTTTACTCTTCTATCCCCAGTTGTGTTTCTTGAAGGGTATTATCCATATTAAGACATTTTCTAAAAACCTTACATAGTGTCAAGAAACCTTTCTGGAATTCCTGCATCAATACTCAAGTATAACTCTGAAGTTGGAGAACTGAGCATCTTCTTACCCATTTAATTATTTTTGCTTGACATAGATGGGGACAGTATGTCTTTGATTGGGGACAATATGTCTTTGACCAAGGGCCTCTTCTGGGTTTTAGGTTTTGAGACTACCATGGTTCGTAGCCCCATGAGGTCAGTCACGACCCCACCTTGTAACTCAGGTGACATGCATCTAATCAGGGGTGACTGCGGAGGCATTCGTCCATTGTGATGATAGGTGGTTTGTGATGGGTTCAAATCTCAAATTGTGCTAGCACATACAGGAAAGCTATAGCCAGTTCAAAATCAACAAGGCTGTTAGGCAATGGAGACAGTACAGCCATCTACAGCAAGGCACTAGGAAAATCTGGAAACCTTCTAGCTTTTATAGTCTGTCAGAGAACTACAGAGTGATCCCAAACTCTGGGGACCCAAAGTCCATGAATGTGTTTCTGAACAAAATTACTCATTCCTCATCACCTTGTCTGGGCTACACAAGGATCACCCCTCTGATGTCTCATTTTCACTTTGATGAAACAATCACCAGCCAGCCACTGTGGCCTCCATTGTTGTTTTTGGTGTGCTGCCAGATGTATCAGGCAGCTGCAACATACCATATTTTGCAGGGGCTTCCCTTCACGAACCCACCACATAGCTTTATCACTCCTCACCTCAGTGGGCTTCAGGCAATTCTTTTAGTTTGTTGTCTTTTCAAGTCACTTCACAGAGGCTTCCAATCCATATACTGGTCCCCAGGGACAGTTTCTTTTGCCTCCAGATCACCAACTTGCTGGGACTTGCTGCGTATTTAACATGTCTCTACATCATCTTAGCCCACCTGCTCAAAATCACTTAGGATGGTACACCGCATGTGTCTACATTCCAGTGGGTACAGAGGAACTGAGAATTCAGCCTCCTGAGGAGCCAGTTGCTTCCTTATCCTCTACTATCTCAAGACCACATTTTTTGTATTCTTCACATTGGTATGTGCCACAACGGAAGCCTTCACAGGGAGCTCAGCAGAGACACATCCTTTTGGGTCTTCTCTCAGACCACACCCTCTTATATCTGAATGTCAAAGCCTTACTTACAGTCACAATTTGTCACTGCGCAAAACCACTGGTGACAGAACCTAGTTGTCTTAACATGGATCCAAGATGGGCCAGATAAGGAAGCCATAAGATCACAGCACTTTGGGCCATCTTGATCATTATCCTCAATTGCGATTGCCTAATTGCAATTCTCTGTGACTCACAATTAGGTAATCACTATTTGAATGTATGAAACTCCATGAGTTTCATTTGGAGTGTCCAAATGAGTCGCAAGTTGACCTACCTCATTAATATTAATGAGGCAGGTCGCAATTTGCGATCCATTAGGAAACTCAAAAATCACCGGCATGGTGGCCTACAGGTCTCAGCAGACCACCATGTCTGTGATTGCTTTTAGATGAAGCTATCTTTTTTTTAAATGCAGCCCGTTTTCCTTAAAGGAAAATGGGATGTGTTTAAAAAAGAAAAATTAAAAGTTTTCTTTTCATTTTTTTAAGAGCAGGCAGTGGTCCGTGGGACCACTGCCTGCTCTTAAAAAACTTTTTCACTAACATTCACAAAGGGGAAGGGGTCCTTTGGGGACCCCTTCCTGTTTGCGAATGGGTTACTACCTACTTGAAGTAGGTGGCAAATGTGACTGTTTTGCGACTGAGTTTTAGTCAGAAAACATTCCTACATACCGTTGTGAATCAGTATTAGGAAGAAATGCCCTTGACACGTCCCTTCCTAATACCGAATCGGTATGTATGCGCAATTCCAAATTGTGAATCAGTAACATCGCCGTCTGAAATTCATACATGTCAAAATGCATTTTTGCAGTCGCAAATATCCCGATCCGGCCGTTTGCAACCTCACAAATGCATAATACATATGGCCCCTAGTTACTACCTGTGCAATGCATATCACTAACTAAGGTCACCCTACTCTATGCAGCATATGTGGTGGCTGAAGGTGACATCTGCATGAGTGATTACAACTGATGGATGGGTGAAGATGCTTCCAGATTAAAGGGTTCATTTCTATGCATTGTGGAACATCTAGGCAGGAGTCAGTCATTGTTTACCCTGGACTGTCTCCAGTCATTCTGTCTTATGGTTGCTATGCGGAGAGCACACAGTTACAGGACTTGCAACTCAACATCAACACATAACAGTCCATGTGAATACAGATAATTCTCCCGGCTATTTGTGAACTGCTTTACTTGAATCTGTATAGGATACCTCTAATGTTATGTATGTACCTTGCTCATGCATAGCATAACTCAAACTGTTTAATCTCCAGTGAAGGTTTATTCAGATGTCTATGGTAGATAATATAAATATTGTCAGGCGTCAGGGACAATTTTTGTGAGGGTGATATTTCAATGGATGGCCTCCCTCGTTCATTGAGAAAAATAGGGAAGGGCGACAGGGATAGTAAAGAGTATGAGAGACTACATATGATACCATGAGACATACATCCTGGTTTTAGTTCCCTATCAGTAGAAAGTGAGTATTCAGGCTTTGTACACTACTTTGAGGTTGGAGCATTTATTTATCGTCTGTCAGGAGGGTATGAAATAGAAGATGCAGTTTTGACTGTAACTTCGACTTGGCAAGTGTACCCACTTGCCAGGCCTAAACCTTCCCTTTTCTTACATGTAAGGAACCCCTAAGGTAGGCCCTATGTAGCCCCAAGGGCAGGGTGCAGTGTACGGTTAAGGTAGGACATAAAATAATGTGTTTTATATGTCCTGACAGTGAAATATTGCTAAATTTGTTTTTTTAGCTGTGAGATCAGCCATTTCTTAAATCTGATTAAAGTGTAGATTCCCTTTGGGAGCAGATGGACAAGTGGAGTTTGGGGTCTCTGAGCTCACAATTTAAAAATACATCTTTTAGTAAAGTTGATTTTAAGATTGTGCATTTGAAAATGCCACTTTTAGAAAGTAGGCATTTTCTTGCTTAATCCATTCTGTGACTCTGCCTGTTTGTGGATTCCCTGTCCGGGTCAGTTTGACAGTTGGGCTGTTCACACCTCTCCTCTAGACAGTGACACAAAGGGGGCTGGGGTGTGGTCTGCATATCTTGATTAGCCATCTGTGCTGGAGGGGAGGGGAGGAGTGGTCACTCACACCTGAAAGGACTGTGCCTGCCCTCACACAATGCCGTCTCCGACCCCCTGGTGAGTGTCTGGGGCCTGGCCTGGACGAGTAAGGATCTTGCAAACACTTGGGACTTTGCTTTGAAGTTTGCAAACTTCAAAGGCAAAACTGGGTATAAGAAGCAGACCCAAAACCCCAGACTTTTAGAATCTTTCTGGAATCAAGAGGAACCTCTGCCCAGGAGAAGAGCTGAAGAGCTGAAGGAGGAGTACTGCCCCTTTGCTGTGTTTCTTTGCTGGACTGGCCTGCAGTTGCTGCTTCTGCCTGAAAAGAGTGCAAAGGGTGAACTTTGCTTTGTGTCCTGCTTGAGAAAATTCTCCAAGGGCTTGGAGTAGAGCTTGCCTCCTGTTGGAAGTCTCAGGGACATCAAAGAATTCAGTTTCCTCGACCTGCAGCACTGGGAACTGTATGTTTTGTGCTGTCCAAGAGGAGAAACCACTGCGACGCCGGCAACGACGCTGCTGGCCTGCACGTGACCAGCCGACGCCGCACAAAGTCGCATTGCCCCGCTTCGCACCATGACCCTGGTCTCACCGACGCCGTCATCGGACGACTTCACCGAGCCGCTGCTCGCACCGCGACCTGTGGTCCCCGCACTCCGGCGTCACCTGCTCACACTGCAGCCTGGGCACCCCCGACGACGACGCTCCTGCTGACACCTGCACCATTGCCTGCACCGTGGCCTGTGGACACTGCTCGTGAGGAGCACAAAGCAAAGTCCCGTCCCGCTCCGCAGCCCCGGTCCACCGACGCCAGCACCATCGGCTCCAGTGTTGTCACCAGGCATCCTTGCCTACACCGTGGCCTGTGGACACCGCTTGTGAGGGTCACGAAGCACCGTCCCATCCCCCACCGCTGTCATGGGCCTACAAACGACAGCGCTTCCGCAACGACGCCGCCGCTGCCTGCACCGTGACCTGTGGTCACCGCACATTGCACCGCCCCGCTTCACACCGCAGCCTTGGTCTCACCGATGCCGCTGGACACCGTCACCGAGCCGTTGCCTGCACCATGACCTGTGGGCACCGCACGTCGCATCGTCCCGCTTCGCACCGCAGCCCCAACACCATCCCCGCCAGCTCACCTGATTTCATCCGCCTGGAGTTCGATCCCCAAGGTGCGTGACTTTAAGGGCCCGATGACTCCTGCACCGACTCCGGAACCGATGCCAGCGACGCCGCTCTCCGGAGCTCACCGCGAGGATCACGACGCCCTGTGAATCCAAGGTACTGTTTGTGGGTCTTCCCGACACCGCAGCTGGCCCGCGACGCAGAGGCCAGCCTGAACTTTTGGTTTTGTTGTTCACAACGCCGTGGTAGCCCCAGGTGGAGTTATAGACTTCAAGGAACTGTATTGTTAAGTACATCTTTCAGTATTAATATTTTTATTACTGTATGTTGGATTTTTTATCGTATTTGGTCTTGTTTTACATAGATAAATATTGGCTATTTTTATAAAAATGGTGTGGTGTCCTTTTGTAGTGTTTTCACTTATTACTGTGTGTTATGTGCAAATGCTTTACACATTGCTTCTGAGATAAGCCTGATGGCTCGTGCCAAGCTACTAAGGGGGTGAGCAGGGGTTATCTGAGCAGGTATCTCCCTTATCCTGACTCGAGTGAGGGTCCCTACTTGGACATGGTGCAAACCGACTGCCAACTAGAGACCCCATTTCTAACACTCACTGTTCTATTGAGGTCTTTGAGATGATTGAAAAGATATACTTTCTCAATTAGTCGATCCCCCTGTAGAATGTTTCGAGATCATAGACTTCATAGTTAAGCTTGATCATTGTTTGGGGAAGAGAAAAGGGGAAAAGACAAAAGGTGAGGGTTAAA
Source organism: Pleurodeles waltl (assembly GCF_031143425.1). Lineage (NCBI taxonomy): Eukaryota > Metazoa > Chordata > Amphibia > Caudata > Salamandridae > Pleurodeles > Pleurodeles waltl. Next base: position 323,399,075 of record NC_090437.1, read on the forward strand.
GAGTACTACTCTTCCATAGACAGAATAAAGATACCATGAAGACAAAGAAGTCTGAGGGACTTGAACGAATGCAAATCGGGGGGAGTTTAAGGTCCTCTTTCTCTGGAGGAGAAAGAGAAGTGAGGTAGACTGAGCCTATGCCTTTACTGTGGTAAAGGAGGGCATCTTTCTTGGGAATGCCCGGTGAAACCCCAAAGTTCCAAGAAATCAGTAGCATACCTGAGATGGAAAACGAGGAGGCTCCTAGAGGGACAAGATTGACATATCCAGTCATCCTTTTATTGCAGTCTCTCATTATCTGCTCAATACAATCACTAGAGTCCCTAAGCATTTTACAATCACGTTACCTTTGGTTATTCCAAACCAGGCACGAAGTGTACTTTGCATTCTGTTTCTGGCACAACAGGGAATTTTCTAAATATCACCTCAAATACACTCTACAGAATCTCTTTAATGCCTAAGAAACAACCAGAAACACTAAGAGCCATCGATAGCTCTCTTCCAGATTGATAACATTTCACTTTGAACCACTCATTCTGATGTGCGACAATGGTCATTCAGAAACTGTCACCTTTGACCTCATTGATACCCTAAGTTTGGGGCCCATTCTGGTGGTCCCTTGGCTCAAGCAAACACAACCCACGAGTAGATTGGTCAGCTATAACAGTCACCCTGGTTTCCAAGTACTCAGTTGATATGTGCCACATCCTCGATGGCACACCCTATTCAACTGCTGATTCAGTATCAAGACTATGTGGAAGTCTTTGATAAACTTAAGGGGACCACCCTGCCCCCACAACAGAGGTTTGTTTGCAGGATCGATCTGGTACCCAGGGGAATGTAACCTTGCAGTAGGATTTATGGTCTATCTGAGCCCGAGTCTAAGCACCTAAATGAGTACCTTGATGAGTTCCTAACCAATGGGTTCATATGCAATTCCATTTCCCCTGTGTCCTCTCTCTTTATTCACCCAAAAAGAGCAGGGGACTACATACCTGTATTGATTACAGAGCCCTAAAAAAGATTACAATTAAGACTAAATATTTATTACCTATCATCTCTATCCTTGTAGATAAGGTAAAAAATTCCATTTACATGAAGGTAGACCTGCACCATGCATGCAATCTTGTTCACGTTCGTGAAGGAGACAAACGGAAGACTGTGTTCAGAACAAAATCTGTTCTGTATGAATACATTTTTATGCTATTCAGTCTCTGCACTGTGCCAGCAATGTTTCAGTTCTTCATCAACAAAGTCCTATGGGATTTCCTGGATGTTTTTGTAATCGTCTATGCTGATAACATTCTTATTTACTCCTACAATGAGCAAGAATATGAGGGTCATGTTAAAAAGGTTGTGGAGCAGTTAAAAAAATTTGGGGCCGTATTTATACTCCGTTTGCGCCGAATTTGCGTCGTTTTTTTCGACGCAAATTCGACGCTAAACTAACGCCAACTAACGCCATATTTATACTATGGCGTTAGAGGCGTATAGCGCCAAAGTTCCCGGAATGTGCGTCATTTTTTAGCGTGAACCCCTTCCTTGCGTTAATGATATGCAAGGGAGGCGTTCCCGTCTAAAAAATGACTCCCAGGCCTTTACGTGGTATTTATACTCCCGGGCAAAAGAGACGCCCGGGAGTGGGCGTGGCTAAAAATGGCGCATTTGCGCCGCTTTTTAACGCCTGGGTCAGGCATGGCGTTAAGGGACAAGTGGGCTCAAAATGAGCCCAGAGTGCCCTCCCCTGCCCCCAGGGACCCCCCCTGCCACCCTTGCCCACCCCAGGAGGACACCCAAGGCTGGAGGGACCCACCCCAGGGACATTCAGGTAAGTTCAGGTAAGTATTTTTTTATTTTTTTTTAATAATTTTTTTTGGCATAGGGGGGCCTGATTTGTGCCCCCCTACATGCCACTATGCCCAATGACCATGCCCAGGGGACAGAAGTCCCCTGGGCATGGCCATTGGGCAAGGGGGCATGACTCCTATCTTTACAATGATAGGAGTCATGTTGATGGGGGATGGGCGTCGAAAAAAAATGGCGCAAGTCGGGTTACGACGATTTTTTCGACGTAACCTGACTTGCCCCATTTTAAGACGCCCATGCGCCATTTTCCCCCTACGCCGGCGCTGCCTGGTGTACGTGGTTTTTCTCGCGCACACCAGGCAGCGCCGGTCTGCTTGCGCCGGCTAACGCCATTCAATAAATACGGCGCCCGCATGGCGCTTCAGAATGGCGTTAGCCGGCGCAAAACTTTTTGACGCTAAACTGCGTTAGCGCAGTTTAGCGTCAAAAAGTATAAATATGGGCCTTGATTTGTTTGTCAAACTAGAGAAATGTGTCTTCCGCACCACTCAAGTGGAATTCCTTGGGCTTATCATCACCTCTACTGGAATCTAAATAGATCAGAAAAAGATAGAAGCAATCCTAGCCCAGACTATTCCAACAAGTGTTAAGGATGTCCAAACCTTGTTAGGCTTTGCCAGTTTTTATAGATGATTTATCTCCCATTTCTCTGACATAGTGACTTCAATCACAAGGCTACTAGGAAAGGAGAGTCCTTTTCTTAGACATCAGCTGTGCAGCATGCATTTGACCTATTAAAGACCAGATTTAAGAGGACCAGATTCACCACAGCACCTGTACTACATAATCCAGGCCCTAGCCAACCTTATTTTGTCAAAGCAGGCACCTCTCACTGCACAATGGGTGGGGTACTCTCTCTCAAAGGGAAGATATATCAGGTCTTATGCACCCCATTGCCTTCCTCTCTAAGAAACTGCTCCCAACAGAACCAAATAACACCATAGCAGAATGGGAGCTGTTGGCTGTAAAGTTAGCCTTTCAAGAATGGAGACACTATCTATCAGGTGCCCATCACACTATAACCATTTACTCTGACCCCAAAACCTCCAGTTCTTTCATTCTGCCAATACTCTTCCTCCTCGTCAAATGAGGTGGCTCTTATTCTTTAATGAGTTTAACTTTGTAATTACATATTGCCAAGGAGCTAAACAGGCGAAAGCTAATGCCCTTTCCAGAAAATGTAAACATACTTCTGAAGACAAGGGAACATAACAAGATACACACACACTTCTTCAAGCTATGGCTATAGGTAGTTGTGGTTTGGTGCCCTTTTTAGGTCAAATAAAAGAAAATCTTAAACATCTAAGCATCAATACTTGGTTACAGGATCCATCAAATTCTATTAAAGAGAGCACCTATACCATGACACATTACAACAACAAATCTTACAATGATATCACTCCCACCCTTTAGCAGCTCACCCAGGGACGTTTAAGACCAAAGAAAAGTGTTCTTAATGGTTCTGGTGGGCGGCTCTGGGAAAAGACTTCAGACTTTCATCAAATCCTGTCCCGTCTGTGTGTGCAAAAATAAAAAACACAAGGTTCCAACCTTTACCCATGCCTCTGTGCCCATGGGAATCTCTTACCATGGATTTTTTCACAGACCTCATTATCACTAATGCTTTTACTACTTTCTTAGTAATAGTCAACCTATTTTCCAAAATGGCCCATTACATGCATCTAAAAAAATACCCTTCGCTAAAGTATTGATAAATTTGTTCCTGCAAAAGGTGGTACTCCTTTATGGGCTGCCTCCTATGATTATATCCGACAGAGATCCACAGTTTGTGTCTTGATTTTGGCAAGCAGTATGCATGTATTTATGGATAGATCACCGCTTGTACTTGGCCTACCATTCTCAGACCGATGGACACACAGAGCGAGCTAACATATCAATGGAACAGTTCTTAAGGTGTTTACCGAGTACAGTAACAAGTAATTGTGTTCAGGCTCTACCTCTTGCTGAATTCAGTTATAACAACTGTCTACATTCAGCAACTGGAATGTACCCTTTCTATTGCAATCAGGGATATCATTGTAGATCTCTCCTGGCAAAAAGACTTGTTTTCATTGCCAGTATACGAGCTGCAAAAAATCTTCTATTTCAGTTAGTGGACATTCAGACACTTGCTAAGGGTAATTTGCAATGTTGAAAGGTCAGGATGAAATAGCAAGCTGATCTCCACAGGCATCCAACCCCCATCAATGCAGAGGGAGACCTGGTGTGGCTGGCCACTAAGAATCAGTGACTGGAGGCCCAAGAAAATTCAAATCTCTTCAAAATCAGTAAAGTTGTCAACCCAGTAGCAACCCGTCTAAATTTGCCTGAGGAATACCATCTTCACTCAATGTTTGACATTTCCCTAATGAAGCCCTTTGTCCCATCCATGTACTCTGACCCCCCCCCACTGTCTCCCATACAGGTGGGCAGCCATGACGAGTTCCAGGTGCATAAAATGCTGGAATCTATAAGGATCAAGGGCTACTTATTGTACCTGATAGACTGGAAGGGATACTCCCCCACGGAACAGTTCTGGGAGCCAGTTAGTTATGCCCATGTCCCATGTTTGGATCATCTGTTCCATGCCCACCACCCCAACAAGTCTTATCCAGTGAGTGGGCCTTTGGAAGAAGAATTATTGTGCCCCGCTCCTCCTGTGCCCCTTGTTCTGGCAAAACCTCCTTTTTTTCCCACCCTAACATGTCCTCCTCAGGGTCCTCTCCCTGTTCCTAAAGGGAACCACAAACAATACTCACACCTCTCTTCTTCCGGGACATGTGTCCCTACTGATCGTTTGGTGCTCTTACACCTTGTTCTGGAAGCTCCTTTTGACTCCTGCAAGGCTACTGCGCATTTGACCCTCCAGAAATTACCCCTGATGTCTTCACTCACACACGTCCTGTTGATGAGGCCTCCTCTCTGTCCTCTGGCCCCACCAACCCTCTATCTGTTGATCAGGACCAAAATCTCCCAAGGCTCATTCTTCTGTGAGATCTCATGAAATGTAGCAGGCATTTTGAAGGGTGCAGCCAATAAATACTGCATCCATCACTCAATGAATGCTTGGCTTCAGAAAACCTACCTTGGAGAAGAGGTCCAGCTCCTGCTTCAGTGCAGCGGTCCATCTCGACTGCTGCATCTGGATTGTGGCTCTCCGACTCTTCAGTTCTCCTTTGTGTGGCCACCATCAGGATTGTCCTCCTAGAAAAGAAAGCAAAGAACATTATAAATTGACCCTGAGTAATACAGCAGGATAAACAGGTCAGTGCACTGAACCTTTCTCCTTCTCTTATTTTGAAAGTAAAAAGACAGAGACTGAGAAATGCTGTGCCCCTTAGTGCCCCCCCCTAACGCCACCATGTGTGCGCTGTATTTAATATACAGTGCACCATAGTGGTAGTTAGGGAACTAGTGTCCAAATTTTTTTTACGCTAGTTCGGCTATTTGCAGGATTAGCGTAAAAAATATTGACGCTTATCCGGCAAAGCACCATTGTAACCAATGAGAGCAGCCTTTTAATGCCTTTTAATGCCTGCTCAGAGCAGGCGTTAAAAGTGCCAAAAAAAATGACGCAAAGAAATCTCTTAGATTTCTTTGCACCATTTTTTCAGCCCACCTAAAGGGGGTCGCCCTCTTTGCATACATAACTCCTGGCACAGGCATAATGTAGCACAAAGGGTTACAAAGTGGCACAATGCATGCATTGCGCCTCTTTGTAAATATGGTGTGGCATTTTTGGCCATTTAACAACACATTAGCGAAATAAAATGACAGTAGTGTGTTGTTAGCATGGCGCTAGGTCCTCTTAAATTTAGGCTTATATCTCTTGCCCTTGCTGTGCACTGCTGATGACACATATAGCATCACCTGCAAAATGGGGAAATACTACGTCACAAAACATGACGGATATCCTGTTCGCCTTGTTACATCTCATCATGATATGATGGGACCGTAATAAGGTTGACAGGCCCTTAGATTTTTTTTATTTTTTATATTTTATTTTCCGCAGGTGAAACTTGCAATACATACATTCATCCAACTCATAACATTACCTTTTACATTAATACTAGACTAATTTGATAATAATTTGATTAAAACATTTTTTAATTTGAGACCTTTTGATTTTCTACCATCAGCTTCCCCTCCCCTCCTCTTGATTTATCAACATGTTGGTCATTTTGGCCCATATCCCTTTGTATCTTTTCATGGTTCCTAACCGCTGAGCGTAGAATTTTTCTTTAACCCTGGTAGACTCCATTTTCGCCTCCCATTGTGTGTTTGTGGGGGGACTGGTGATTTCCATGCCTGGAGAATAAGTGATAAGGCTATTAGAGTACCCACAATAATCATTTGTCTGCATGGAATTGACAAGTTTGTATCCTGCATAATGCCCCAGAGAGCCACCAATGGGCTAGGGGCAATCACATGGCCTATCCAGGAGCTTAACCTCTGAAAAATCAACTCCCAATATTTTGCCAAAAATTCACAAGCGAAACACATATGTATCCAGTCCCCCTGAAATTTTGGACAACGTGGACATGAACCTGATATCTCTGGATACATTTCTTTTATCATAGCAGGGGTATAATATAACAACCACTTAGAGAACAGAGTAATCCTTTTAAAATTGGCCCCTCTAAGGCCCATATTTATACTTTTTTAGCGCCGCATTTGCGCCATTTTTTGACCCAGAAGCGGTGCAAACTTACTAAACACAATTGTATTTTGTAAGTTTGCACCGCTTTTGCGTCAAAAAGCGGTGCAAATGCTGCACTAAAAAAGTATAAATATGGGCCTATGTGCTTTATACGGCACCTTGTTGTGCTTTCTCCAATACTGTATCTCTATCTTATATCCTGTCATGTTGGCTATTTGCGTCAAAAGCTGGGAAATTACCTTGGTTGAATTTGCATCCTGAAGTAATTTATACCATTTACCAATACCTAATTGGTTCTCATAAAAGGCCCGAGCAATAGCTTTATTAGCGCCGTTCGATGGTTGTCGCGCTGAATATAAGGAGTGCATAATTTGACAATATGAAAATTTTGAATTTACTGGAATATCACTTACCCCCATTACACACTGTGCCCACGTTTTCAAACGATCTGCCAGATAAAAATTCCCTAGAGTCATAAAGCCCAGCGCCTCCCATTGCTGTATATTGCTTTGAGTTAATTCCACTCCTAAAAGCCAAAAATCCCTTACTCATAAAAACAAGTGTGCCTTATCAATTTGATACTTGCCCTTTATCTGTAATATGGTTAATTGAATCATAACCGGTAATTTATATCTGACCCTGTTTGGTAAGCGAGGGAATTTCAAGAAGCTTGTGATTCCAAATGAAATGTCTAGTTCATACGTCTAGCTCATCAAAAACCTTTTTTGGGACTCGCAAAATCACGCTTGAGAAAACAAATACTAATAATGGAAGGATCGACATTTTAACCAATGCTGCCCTCCCAATAATGGTCATAGTAGTCTCCTGCCACTTCCGAAGTAATCCTTGAATTTTCTTGAAAACATTCATGTAGTTCAGCTGGAACAAATCTGCCGAACTTGTGGAGATGTATATAACCAGATATCTAATGGGATGGGATGATGAGGATACAACACGGATACCTTGCGGCAGGACCGATGATTCCACATTATACAGCAAAGCCTCAGATTTAGAATGGTTGATTTTATACCCTCCTAACTCTGAGAATACGCTGATCTTTGCCAACGTTCTATCGATATTGTGTTGATCCTCCCAAAGATACAAAATCATGTTGTCCGCAAATAGCTTTACTTTGGGAGCTAAGGGCAGAGGGGGTTGGATAGTTACATCTTGTCGAATCGCTGCAGCTAGAGGCTCGATAAAGAGTGCAAATAAAACTGGAAAGAGAGGGCAGCTCTGTTGCGTACCTCGTGTTATTTGTACTGACCCTACTGTTTGGGCATTAACTGAAATCTTGGCTTGAGCCCCAGTATACAAAGTCTGTATTATCTGAATAAACTTTGCGGGAAAGCCAAACTTTGCAAGTACTGAGAATAGCACTTGCCATCGAACTAGGTCAAATGCCTTTTCGGCATTGAGCATCATAATTACCGCTGGATGGGAACTATGTGACAGATAGTCTATTGCCTGGACTAAAACATTTGTATTAGTAGATAGTAACCTGACCGGCAGAAATCCGCACTGGTCCTCGTGTACCAGTACGGGTGCCACCTGAGCCACGCGAACTGCCAATATTTTAGTAAAAAGTTTGTAATCCTGACTTAACAAGCTAATTGGTCGATATGAACCTGGATATTCCGGTGGTTTATCTTTTTTTATAAAACTGACCACTATAGCTCTTGAAAATTCGGAGGGAACCTCCACTCCTTCCAATATTGTATTAAATAAATCTAGTAATATAGCAGCGATTTGATCTTGCAGAATTTTATAAACTTCTGCCGGAAGGCCATCTTCACCTGGGGCTTTACCATTGGGATCATCCCTTATCACTTTAATAACTTCTTTAAAAGTAATAGGGGATAATAATAAGTTCTGTGCCTCCGCTTCAAGTCTTGGTAGAATTACTGTATCTAGATATTGTTTGATTTACAAATTATTTGCTTGCAATGTCTCTGTATATAACTTGCAATAATGTGAAAGAAACACTTTCTCGACCTCTTTAGAGTGTGTGACCATTCTGCCCTGCTCTTCATCGAAAATGTCTTTTATTAAGCTAGTACTGGCACGCTTTTTAATCGACCAGGCAAGAAATCTGCCAGTATGTTCTCTTTTTTTATATTGACGTTGATAACTAGTATGTCTATTTAGAATTTCCTTTGACAGAAAAAATCTCTTAAATTAGCCTGGGCCCATACCAGCCTCTGTACCGTCTCCAAACTAGACAATATTTGCTTTCTTTTTAGGGCCTGTTCTAACTCCTTTTGAAGTAAAGTGCTTTTTTCATGAGCTATTTTACCTAGATATGCTTTAAAAGAGATAGCCTCCCCACGTACGAAGGCTTGGTGGCCCCCCAGACATTAAAAATAGAGGCGGATCCCTTATTTACCCTCAAAAAGTCAGTTACTAACCCTTAAAGATTGGCTACCCAGTCTGCATCTGTCAAGAGAGATCTATCCAGACGCCATTGTAAATGACGAAACTGATCACCCGATTCCTCAAAGTCATCGAAATCGACCCAGGGAACAGACTGGTCTGAGAAAGAATTTGCAAATACCTTTTAGAATAACATGTGTACTCTTTAGCATAGAGGTGATCAGCACGCTACACGTATACTAGAGCTAGCTCTTGTGTCAGTTTTGCAAGAAGTTGCAAAGTTTTTGGTTTATTTTGTGCTTTGTTCTTTCGTGATGAATTCCACAGTGTATTTGGTATAACATTGAAGTCTCCGCCAATTACAAAATACCCTTGAAGAGGAGAAAGATGCGTATATAAGGACTTCATTGGGTTTATGTCATCCTCTATCGGACCATAATAACTTACAAAGTGAACCTCTTTACCTGCCATAGTCATGGAGACTATTATCCATCTTGCCTGTGGATCTCAAACAACGCTATTAATTCTCCCTACGAATTTCTTAGAGAACAAAATTGCCACTCCCCGTACTGCGGCACCCGCCGAAGCATAAAAAGAATCGGCTACATATGACGGGAGTCTAGGCGGCCTAGCATTAATCTTTAGATGTGTTTCCTGTAGGAGAAGTACTTGCACCTGTGCAGATTCTAACCAGCTAATCACAGAGCAGAATTTTGCATTGTTATTAGCCCCATTCAGATTACAGGAGGCTATTCTTAATTTAATTCCCATCATCTCGCAAGATGCTGATCTTTATTGCCATGTCCCATTGTCCTAGTACTTCAGATTTAACTAAGCTTTTGTCTTGTGTTTTCTCTTCAAATAAATAATTAATCTGGTTAAGTATCACCTTCTTTTTTTATACAAACTCCTTCCTGAACCCCCCACTCTCCCTGTGTGATCCCCCCTCTTGCCCCTCCCTTTCCCCTTGTGAACCCTCCCCTCTTGCCCCTCCCCCTTATACTCGGCGAGGCCCTTCCCCGTCTTGGCCTCTCCCTCTCTCGTGCCCCCCGCTAGTGCCCCAGCTGTCATGCCCCCCCCCAACATCCCAGAATTGAGTGCATTGACTTAGCACTCCAGGAGCCTGACACCCAATGATACGCATTTCTGCCAGCGGTAGCGATTGCGAGTAAAAGAAAAGAGAAAAAAAATGAAAAACCCTTATACAGTCACTACTGTTTCCACATAGCCTATTTCTTGCCCTTTATGGGTATATGTCATTTCAAATGTCATTTTAAGGAGGTTAAAAAGACTTTGGCATCTTGGACTCGTTGAAAAATATGCATTTTGCCATTACTCAAAACGTTCAACTTAGCTAATTGAACAATCCCTGCCTGTGCCCCAAGTTTTTTTAAGTCATCAATCAATCCCACAAATTCACATCGTCATTTGGCTGCTGAGACCGACATGTCTGAAAACACATGGAAACTGAATAGATCTCCTGACCTAAAGATCTTCTTTTTGATTGCCTGGAGAGGATTTGCTCTTTAATCCTGGAATCCCCAAAGTTAACTAAAATAGTACGAGGATATTTTGGATTTGAAGGGCGCATAAAGGGTACCCCTATGTGCTTGCATTATGGAGAAATCCATATCTGGCTTGGCGGTCTCCGGGAGAATAGTATTACGTATGAGGTCTGAGACCACCTTGGTGACTGATGATGTTGCCTCCAAATCTTTCGGGATCCCTGTAAATCTAAGATTCGAGCGTTGCGATCTATTTTCTAAATCCTCTAACTTCATCTGAAGCTCCTCTAGTTCTAATTGAATCTGTGGTATAGTCAACCCAGATTGGTGTCCTGAATCCTCCAAGTCCGATACCCGCTGCTCAACCAGAGATAGCCTTGCAGATAGGTGGGGCAAATTGGTGTTTAACTGACTAAGCTGATCCTTAGTCTCCTTGTGAGATTCCTCCTGAGATAGCTTGATTGCCTGCAGCTCTTCTAAAATTTGTCGCACCCAGTCCTCCATTGAGCTTGTACAAGGTGGATTAAGTGTAATAGCGCTGCTGGAGCTAGAAATGGCAAGATTTGGATCCTTGACGGCCCCAACTTTTGAAGGTATAAGATCGGATACCAGACCATAATTGTCTATCATGGCACTGCCAGGAATTGTAGCTGTAGAGGTGGGCAATATGTCCCTTTCGTCTCCAGAAGGAATCGAGAATTGCCCAGATCCCTTATCGTTGTCCTTTGTAGTTAACCTGGGGTGAGCATGGTTGCTGGTAGGTGCAAATAAGGGATATATGGTCTTCTCTTTATGCTGCAGGCTATCCTCCAGGGCTATATGAGAAATGTTATCAGAATTGATAAAGCTGCCTGAGGAGATACTGCTATTCGCTATGGGAGGATATGTTGACCTTTCAATTTCTGATGCTGTATGAGCCGGGGGTTGGGTTAGTCCATTTAGAACCGGCGACGAAATCTTTGATTTGGACCCCTTCACATTTTTTCCAATCATTCTTGTCCTCCCTGTTACATCACGGGTCATACTCTTCATTATGTAGACAGACTGCTGTCTCGTCTGTAAAAAAGGCTTATAAACAGTCACCTTTTTTTTCCCCTTTTTCCCCTCTTCCTTTCTTCCCCTCCTCCTTTTCCCTCCTCCTTCTTCCTTCCTTCCCGCCTCCCCTTTTCCTGTTTTGTACTTCCTTTCCCGCTCTTTGTGTCGCTGCTTCGCGTTTTTCCTCCCTTTTTCCTTTCTCTTCTCCCTTTAATTCTTCCTTCCTTCTTTTAGCTTCTTTTTGCTTGGTTCCATTTTCTTCCTCCACACTTGCTCTTCCCCCTTTCCCCCTTGCTTACTTTTCTTGATTAAAAACAGAAGAGGGATGCCTGAATAAATCCTAGCATATACCGTTCGTTGGTGCCATCTGCTGTCGTTCTTGACTTCTTTTTTTTTCCCTTTCCCCTCTCCTTGCTTCTCTGGTTTTACTCTGGAGAGCCGTCGCTACCTTTGTTGCTGCAGCCTCGTCTCTTATTTATCCTAAAATCGTAAATCGTAGTGACTCAATGCTGCAAATTATTTTAAAGCAATATGCGCTTCTCCAGAAAGCAGCGCGGGGGAGCAAGAGATCCACGACTTTCCTCTTCGGCTTTTACTTCAGCTGTCTCGGTTCCTGGCTCCCGGCTCCCCGCCACGACCAAGCTCCGAGCAAAGGAAGTTAGAGGAAAACACTCCTCGCTCCTAGAATGAGGAGAGACAAGTGCCAAAAGCAAACGCCGTCTCACCTTGCAGGTCATGGAGCACTGCCGGCGTCGTTCCGACCTCGTAGCCGCTCCTCAGCGCTTGGACCTCCAATGAAAGCCCGATATCCCATCCTTCATTTTCTCATTTTTCGTCTTCTTGCCACCAAAGGAAAGGGGAAATGCTGCCGTTTATTTAATCTGGAGGCTTCAGAGATCCCTCGGCCATTCCGCTACCGCCACCACCATCGCCGCCATCATGCAAATTCCTTCAGGCTCCTAGCCACGGAGCATGACGGGGGCTCACGTGACTCCGAAAGGCCCTTAGATTTATTTAGCTTAAGCCCAGATATAGCAGCAAACTCTTCCAACTTTCACAGGGATACAGCCAGAGCAGACACAATAAAACGTTGTTCTTGCATTTGCACTCCATGTTGTGTCTATATATGCGTGTGTGGCTTGTAAAGGGCTCCATAGCTTAGGAGAATAAAAGCAGTGAAAGATAATTTCCTTAATATATCCCTCTTAGTATGGACACTTGGGGGCTGATGTAGAGTTTGACAGAGAGAGTACTCAGTTGCAACGGCAACAAAGTATCCTCCCTGTCAAACTGAAGGTCCTCCTACCTGATTTATAGATTGGCACATCTTAAGTATGTCAGCGATGAAAGATGCTCTGTTTTCGCTGCTGATACACTACTCTGACTGCCTAATGGAATAAGGGGTGTCAAAGGTTTGGCCATTAGACCACCCACCTGATTAATAGTGGGAAGTATTTACTCTCCTCTACCGCCATGAAGAATTGATTGCAGCAGGCAGTAAAAGTATTTACATGACCCTCATACCATGGCAGAAAACTCCCATGATGAAGAACATTAGTATTTGTTTTTCCAAAAATAAAATCAGCTTTGTCATTTTGTGTTGGACCTGACCCTTTTTGCAGGGTCACCCCCAAACTTTTTGCCTCCTTCTTCCTATTTTTTCTGACCAGTTTTTGTTGGCTTAGGGACTTACTCTTGGCACTTTATGATGTGTTTTGCATGTCCTGACAGTGAAATACTGCCAAATTCGTTTTTCACTGTTGCAAGACCTATCTCTCTCATAGGTTAACATGGGGACAGCCTTTAAATATCTTTTAAGTGGAGTTTCCCATTTGGAGCAGATAGAGATTTGGAATTTGGGGTCTCTGAACTCACAATTTAAAAATACACCTTTTGGTAAAGTTGGTTTTTAGATTGTCAGTTTGAAAATGCAACTTTTAGAAAGTGGGCATTTCCTTGCTTAACCATTCTGTGCCTCTGCCAGCCTGTGGAATCCAACTCTGGGTCAGGCTGACAGTTGTGTTGTTTGTGAATTCCCTCTAGACAGTGAAACAAAGGGAGCTGGCGTGTAGCCTGCATATCCTGAGGAGTCTCCTGGGCTAGAGTGGGGGAGGGAAGAGCTGACACTTACACCAGAAAGGGTTGTCCTGTCCTCACAAAAAGCAGTCTCCAACCCCTTGGTCTGTATCTGGGGCCAGGCCTAGGCAAGGTCGGATCTTGTGAACAACAGAGACTTTCCTTTTAAGTTTACCTACTTCAAAGGCGAAAAGGTATATAAGTAGTAGACCCAAAACCCAAGACTTTTAGAACACTTCTGGATCAAGAGGAACCAATGCCAAGGAGAAGAGCTGGAGGAGGAGTACCGCCCCTTTGCTGTGTGTGCTTTGCTGGGTTGGCCTGCAGTTGCTGCTTCTGCCTTAGAGATGGCAAAGACTGGACTTTGTTGTGTATCTTGCTTGTGAAGTTTCTCCAAGGGCTTGGACTGAGCTTGTCCCCTCTTCTGAAGTCTCAGGGCCATCAAACACTTCCTCTGCCAGCACCTGGACTCTCTTGCTGAGACTCCTACCCTGTAAAGTGGTGCCGAATCCAGTCCCTGGGGCCTTGAAAGGAGAAGCTGGTGAAAAACCTAGAAAAACCAAGTCAACAGACTTTGGACAATGCCTGGACTGCTGCTGCTACTGGATCCCGTGACGCCACCTGCAACTGAAACCATGGTCCCCGCTTAAGTGCGATGACCCCGACTGACCCCACAGGCCAGATGCCGTCACAGCCTCACTGAACTCCACGACTAACTGAGTCCTGAATTGCTATGTCACTGATGTCTGTGACACTCGACTTCGATGTGGTGCCTGCAGCCTCATGGCGTGACCTCTACCCCGTGAGGTTGACCCCACTGTCCCTTGACCACCAGACATTGACCTCGGTGGAAGTGTAATAAACTGTCGCTTCACACCAAAGCCACCTCATCTCCACTACTCTTCACCAAGGACCCGATGCCTCGCACCGACGCCTCCGCTCCTCTGCTCTTCAGCCCCAGAATCAAAGCTGCATCGGATCCAGTGACATCCCGATCCCTGACTCCGTGCACTGACTTGTTTCCTCATTTTCACAAGGTTCTGTACCTGGGGGCCGTGCAACTCTGTGACCGGCGCCATCAAATTGCTGGGAACGACTCCGTTACGACGGCATTTCTAAGCGCTATATTGAATTTTAACCTTTGAAAATTCATAACTTTGCTTGTGTATGTTGGATTTTTGTTGCTTTGGTCTTGTTTGATTTAGATACATATTGGCTATTTGTCTAAATTGGTGTTGTGTCACTCTTGTGGTGTTTTCACTGTATCACTGTGTGCGTTGGTACAAATACTTTACACATTGTCTCTGAGATAAGCCTGATTGCTTTTGCCAAACTACCAAGGGGGTTAGCAGGGGTTATCCTAGGTGTGTATCTCCCTTTACCTGCCTAGAGTGAGGGTCCCTGCTTGGACAGAGTGCATACGGACTGTCAACCACAGACCCCCTTTCTAACATTTTGTTTAAAAAAAAAAGAAAATAAATTTGTTGAAAGTTTGACGGACAACACTGTCATTTTGAAGGTACCGTCCCTCGAACATTGAATAAATTGAATAAAACTGCCAGTATGGCAGTTTATGCAAATGTTTAGAGGACAACTATAACTTTGGTGGGCTGGAGGATCCTCATTATGGCGGGAGAAAAGTACTCCACCACTTACCTCGGTATGCCAAACTCTAAATCCGCCCTTCGTCTGATGCTGCTTTGCCTGTTTTGATCCTTGCATAAGGATTTCCATTTAGTATTCAAATCAATGTGAACATTTCCTCTCTGAAACCCATGCACTCTGGGAAATGAAATAAATCACCTGAGCATGTCAAATGCTTTCTCTGTATCAATGAAGGTTACTGCCCTGTAGCACTATTCGTGGGCATTCGGTCCATCACAGCCTATGATGTTGGGTGGCCCTATTTCTTTTTGGGCTGAATCCACTCTGATCAGGGTAGACCAGATGTGGAAGAACTGTTTGGATTATATTTCCTTCCTAGAATTTTATAGTCAACTTTTAAAATGTATAAAGGATGGCAAGACAATCGATCAAGCATATCACAGGTTTGGATTCAACAACATGATTGTTTTTTTTTTTTAAAGGGACCATGCCTCTCTCACTAACGGCCAGAGAAAATGTGTAACCGAAATTGTTCTAATTTATTTTGATATGTTTTATAAATTTCCAGAGGCAGGCCTTCCCTTCCTGGAATTTTCCTGGTGGCTAATTGGTTTATAGCTAGACTAACCTCTGCTGACGAGGCTTGTGTATCCAAGTCTGTCGTTTAATCTATTGTTAATTCGAATAGTTTTGTAGAGTGCATGTACATTCTTAATACTATGGAGACAGACAGTTACCCATGCGAATATATGTTCATAATAAGAGGGTTTCTTTTATGCCCGGTTGTGCATGCAGATGCCACTGTAGGTGACGAATCACTGCTATGGATATGTGCTAAGTCTCTGTCAATCTAGGTAGAAGTCGGCCGGATAGCGCTTTGGGGCTCTGTACTCTTTATGATTATTTGAGTCAAATCTATTGCAAAGCTCAATTTATAGCTGATTTTTATGTATGATGACGGCAATGCTAGTGCCCAACTTTGGCAGCAAATGGTGATTTCTAAGTAGGTTATGTACTTCATATCCTGTCTCAACCAAAGAAAACTCGAATAACTGTTTATCCCTATTGAGTGCTGCAACTCAAACTGCCTCATGCTCAAACATTAACAGACAATGAGATGGATTGGGTAGGGTGGTGTGCAGCGGAGATATGCCATGTGGTGTCCTATTCGTCCTTGAATCTCTTTTGTTTTAAGTGGATGGGGTTATTACCCCTTAGTATGCAGCCACTGTCTCTATATGCATCAGAATACCTCCTCGAAGTAAATTGTTTGCCCAACCTTCAAACTGAAAAATCTGCGTAAGAGACTGCTTCTTAAGAGCCTGACCTGTTCTTTTAGCACCAATTGAGTAGCTAGATCAGATAACCAAATTGTGTACATAGTGACCTATATTTCTTGTAATCAGTGCTCATATTAATGTACAATAACAGTTTATATCACTTGCTACCCATTTCTCACCAACTGCTGAGCACCATCTTTGTTTTCACTGTCAACAGTTACTTCTACTTTTCATGTAATCTGCAGTTTGTGGGGATACTTTAGGCAGATGTTGATATTCTGAGTTAATTGATGATTTCACAGATTATTCTTCGTCACTTCTCGCCAGCTGCATAATTTGCATTGTCCTTGGTTCATAGCCTGAAATCCGCCACTGTAAGGAGTGCTCTCTTTTTTGGCTTCCTGAATGTTTTGATGAGTGGGTGTCAAAGAAAATATGTCATCTACCACTGGTACCTAGGTCTTGGTTTTCTGTGTTTATTTCTCCTTTGCTGTTGTTCCCATTGCTCAAGAGCGACCACGTGTCCGTGCGAGCTATGCTGTTCACAAGCCCTTCAGGTTCAGTGAAAAAGAATGTCTTTTAATCAAGGAATTCGACTTAGCTGGCAAGGAACTGTAAAGCATTTTTAAACGTGCTAGTACACAATGCACTTTTCTGATAAAAATGAATTGGATATGCCTTGCGGGCCAGGGTGTTGGAAATTCATTTCTCAAGCAATGTTGCCATGTGGTTACCCTCTAACATACCCACTTCTCGAACATTGCTTTACTGGGTACCTCCATTCACATGTTCCGCCCTATTTCTCACAATTGGATTCTTTCCATGAGACCACTGATAGGGGTTGCATCTTGGTTGTTTGTGTTTGCACTGACCCTCTGTCAACACTCCAGGGTTGCATGGCCCACATCAATTTTAGTCTCCAATAGGTCAAAGGTTGCTGTGATAGTATTCATTACACAGAAGCTTTATTCGGTCATAAATAACCATCAAAGCATAAAATCACAACAATCCAAAATGTATAAACATTATAAATAAGTAATTATAAAGATTTTAAAAAACAGCAGTCACTAATAAGAACGTTTTTTTTAAAAAGGAGTGCGTATATACCATGCGGCCGCAAGGAACTTGCTAACTGCACAAATTAAGACAGGAGAGGTGTCGCTCATCAACATCCTAAATGCAACTTTACATTGTCTTATGCCCATTTTCCTACAAACTGGACAAATCCATTTCCGCCGATCATGGGCATAAGCTGAGCAAATAAACATAAAATGTGCAACAGATTCAGATACACAGTTACAACTAGGACATAAATCAAGTGTTGGTGATGATCGCTAGCTACCGGTAAGGGACTTCTACGGTAAACACCCAAATCTAAAACGGACATACAAACTCTTACATAGTAAATCGGGGATTGAATCCAAGTAAGGTTCAAACTGAGGGTACCATTAAAAATCAAGAAATTGTGTTGTCAATCGACCATGAGATGACGTAAGAGATAGTTGTTCCTAACATAGGACCAATAGACAGATTTCAAATGTTGCTTCTAAGCCTTTCCCAAATTGTGGGGATTCTTCCAAAAATCCCCAAGTCCCAAAATGTAAAGCCACTTTGAAACTTGCTTGAGCCAGGGAATAGAAGCTGCATTAGGTCTATCTAGAATATCTAGAAGGGAGTCCCTATAAACAGTGAGCTCTGGAGTGGTCCAAATTCGTACCCAGAAGAGTAAAGGTCTTAGAACTATCACATCAGAAATGCGAGAAAACCCGAGGTCCAGGAAAACCGGGATCAATGGTGTACTGCGAGGACATGAAAGAAGAGCTCTTGCGAAATTATTCACCTACAGATAGTGTGTTAGTATTAGAAGGACCCCACCTCGGCGCCATATGCGGCTGCACCCTGGGCCTTTGCCAAATAAATCTTAATAGCCGGAGAAACAGCTTTCGCAGTAATGGTATTGTTAAAGCACAGAATGGCACTTGACCTATGCTGGAGAAGTGAAACACTTTTACCAATCTGGTCCTCCCACTGCATGTTGTTTGTAATTCTTACTCCCAAGTAATCTATTGAGCGTACCTTACTTAAGGGAGCCCCATCTAAGGTAATAGTACATCTCCTAGCAGAGCCCGTACTTAATATCATTAATTTAGTTTTGCTGTCATTGAGTTCCAGGCCATAGTCTGCACAAAAAGCACTCACTGAACCTGTCAACCAGGATCTGCAGACCCATGGGGGTTTTAGAAATCAAAAGAGAATCGTCTGCAAATAATAAAATGGGAATTTTTTGAGCATTCAGCGAGGGAGCATCATTTTGACAAGAGAGCACAACATGCACCACCTCGTTAATAAACAAAGTAAAAAGGGTTGGTGCAAGGACACATCCCTGGTGAACCCCCCGCCGAATGGCTATACGATCGGTTAGCTCTCCCTGGCTACCCCATCTCACCTGGGCATATGTATTCTCGTGCAACCGTTGTAATAAATGTACTATATTATCAGGAATACCTATTTTATACAGAACTTCCCATAACTTTTCTCTAGGGATCAAATCAAAAGCGGATCGAAGGTCCACAAAAGTGACATACAAGTTTTGCTTTGCCAAGACAACGTATTTCCATATAGGATGGTCAGCCTAAAAACCTGATCCACTGTACTAATTTTTGGATGAAAACCCGCCTGAAGTGGAGATAGTACCTGATGAACATGAACCCAATCCAAAAGCGTATCCAGAAGCTGCTTGGCAAAAACATTTTGAAGGTTATTAATGAGGCTGATTGGTCTATGGTTAGCTGGGGAACCCACATCACCCTTTTTATGAATAGGAATTATGTCAGCCCCTTTCCATGTCTCGGGAATAGGGCCTCCTGCTGCTACAGCATTTGATAACGTATTTCTATACCAGGACCAGAAAACTGGCTCAGATTTATTAAGATCCCCCCAGTATGTTATCAGGGCCTGGGGCCTTGGCTGATTTTAAGGAGTTGATAGCAACTATAGTTTCCATCGATGAGAAAACAATACAATCTACGGAACCATCGGTAGGTATTCTTGAATCAGCAATCGCTTACCGCAATTCAGCCAGAAGTGATGAAGAGGAATCCTGTATTGTGGATAAAGCATAAAGCTGAGAGAAGTGTTCCACCCATCTTTCATGGTGAATATGCATAAGGATGGTACCATTACCCTCTCTGTGTCTATTAGCCAGTAGCTTCCAGAAGGTGCAGTTATCTTGAAATTTAGTTGCATCCAACAATTTCTACCAGGTAGTATCTTCCCAACCTTTCTTTGCCAATTGCAGGGTTTTGTTATACATGAGTTTAGCAGTTCTAATCGCCCCCTGTGAGTGAGTCATGATTGCTGATTTTAAGGCTAATTTAGCATTAAAACAATCCTTGTTAAACCATTCCCTGGCTTTAAAATTATCAGGAGAGTGCCTAATAGTACTCTTCCTATCAAAAATATCCTGCAAATTCCATACCATTTCTTCGTGAATGCTCAAAATTGGAATGTCACTAACCTCATGCTCATCATATCCAAACATAATTTCTGAGAAGGACAGATACGTTTTAACCAAATAAGGGTTAGACGTTACTTTTGTCCAGCTAATGCGAGTATGCCTGTGGTTTAAAAGAGGTCACGGAACCTCAGAAATCTGGGTATTCTGCAGTCTCCTAAACACATTACTATGTAGGGTAAGAAGTAGAGAATTGTGATCGCTCTCGTGGCAAAGGTCTACCTTCATATCTATAGAGAGGGACCAAAGCCTGACATCCACTAAGAAATAATCAATAACACTGGAAACCAGCTCTCGCTTAAAAGTGGATTCAATGTTCAAGTCAGAGCTAGTGCGTCCATTACATGCTATTAGTCCAAATCTAAAACAAAGAAAAGTCAACTGTGAAGCAGCACAAGAGCCGATACACTGAATATTTTCCTTCAATTGAGGGATACCCCAAAATTCGTCCTCCTCAGCCGTCAAATTACTATTAAGGCAGTCGGGTTGAAAGGTGCAATTCATGTCCCATGCAACCACTAATTTAGTTAACGAGTGCAGGGTATCTATATATTCAGATAACTGGACAAGTGTCTGAGATTCTGATCCCCAAGGAACAGACCTGGCATACACATTAATTATAATCATTTTAAAATCGGGATTAAATGAAAGTTGGACACCCAGTAGATCGGGGTAATTCATTTGTAAAACTGAATGATCGCACTGTAAATTCTTATTCAGCAGGATCATAAGTCCCCCCTTAGTGTGGCCAAAACCCCGATGCTGGTTGGGCCGCTTTAAAATATGTCATGAACCCATCCATAAGTATCGGGTTTTCAGCCCAAGTTTCTCAAAACAAGCATATGTCCTGCTTATTGATGAAACTAACCAACTCAGGATCTCCCAACTTCTTACCTATCTCTGCCAAATTCCAGGATATAATTGAGAGTTCTGAGCGGGATGTCTGAACCCTAGGACTAGGATGCAAAATATTCTCAGAATTAGCCCCAGAAGCTACAATAAGAGTCCTTAATTGGGAAACATTAGGTAGTCAATCCACTTCTAATGGTAAATAAAAAGGTTTGCCTGACATGGTTGGAGCACAACTACTACCAAGATCATGGACCTCACCCGCTGGGCCATCACATGAAATAGATAAGCTTGATAACCTACCCCAAGGTGGATAAAGTTGGAGTGTAATGCAGGGCCCTCTAGGATTCCTCAGATAACAAGTGCGTAATTCAAAATCAATAAGAGTGTCCACCAGCAAGTTCTCTACAAAATAAATAGAAATAAAATCAAAATCACATCCTGGTTGACTATGTCTACCCACCTCAAGAATATCGGTACGGATGACGGAAAGACAGTTCCTCTGCATTCGTAACCAATAAATGACCTTATTTATAAGGGAATCCTGAGTTTCTCTAAAGCCAGTGGGTAACTTAGGCACCCCAAACATAAATAGTACCACCTTTGCTCCTCAAGCCTCGGCCCCCTTTCTTATCAACGGGATGATTTGCCCCAGCTCGATGTAAACCCTCGCCAGATGACCTTGGGAGACCAATAGGGGGTTTAAGTGATCCAACATGCACCTGAGTACCGGTAACTCCCCGGGGACCCTTTGCAAAATCAGTGGATTGGGTTATGTACCGCTTCCCTGGTTTGCAAGTATTCCTATCCTTAGGAACTGAATTGTGCTTTCGGTCAGTTATTACTGGCACGGTCAGACAGCTCTCTGTACAGTTTACCACCATACCGCCAGGAGGAACAGTAGAAGCCAAGCCTAAGGGAGGCTTGTCCACTTGGGCACAAATTTCTAATGCAGGGGGAACAATGGGTGCCCCGCCTGGGGCAGGCATAAGCTCGCCCCCACTAGCACTCTGTCAGTTACACACATCCCTCTGTACCTGTTCTCCCAAGAATTTGTTCAGGACCAATAACACCAAACCCTTTAAATCGTCCAACTTCTGGGAGAAAGAGACCAGATCAAGTTCCCCGCTTGTTCGTACTTGTCCATCCTGAATCACAGATGAGTGGGATATGGTGTTTCCTCTTTTACGGTCTTCAGAGAGCAACTGTGAATCCCGTACTGGTGATTCTCTGACTTCAGTCAAGGCGTCATAACAATTAGAACATAAAGGGGCATATTTATACTCCGTTTGCGCCGAAATTGCGTCGTTTTTTTTTACGCAATTTTGACGCAAAACTAACTCCATATTTATACTTTGGCGTTAGACGCGTCTAGCGCCAAAGTCCATGGAGTTAGCGTCATTTTTTAGCGTGGACACCTACTTTGCGTTAATTATATGCAAGGTAGGCGTTCCCGTCTAAAAAATCGACTCTGAGGCATGTGCGTGGGATTTATACTCCCGGGCAAAAATCACGCCCGGGAGTGGGCGGGTCAAAGAAAATGATGTACGGCCGGTTTTGCGCCGTTTTTTAGGTTAAGGGACCTGTGGGCTCTGAAGGAGCCCACTGGTGCCCCCCATGCCTCCAGGGACACCCCCTGTCACCCATGCCCACCCCAGGAGGACACCCAAGGCTGGAGGGACCCATCCCAGGGACATTAAGGTAAGTTCAGGTAAGTGTTTTTTTTTTTTTTTTTTGTGGCATAGGGGGGCCTGATTTGTGCCCCCCTACATGCCACTATGCCCAATGACCATGCCTAGGGGACAGAAGTCACATCCTGGGGAGTGCAAAGCCACAGTCCATACAGTCCATACAGTGGGTGGCCTGCCCACTGGGCCATCCTGGGGAGAGCAAAGCCACAGTCCAAACAGTCCATAACAGACCCCACTGCCACTGGAGGAGGCATGTTGGCCAGAGGACATCATGCAGCCCTGCCCGAGACAGATCCTGCCCTGCCACGTCTGCCAAAGGGCCAGCACTTCTTGCCTTGAAGGGCCCAGTTCTGCGCTTCTTGCCTTGAAGGGCCCAGTTCAGTGGGTCTTGCCTTGAAGGGCCCAGCGGAGCGGTTCTTGAGACGGCGGGGCCCAGCGGAGCGGTGCTTGAGACTGCGGGGCCCAGTTCAGCGGTGCTTGAGACGGCGGGGCCCAGTTCAGCGGTGCTTGAGACGGCGGGGCCCAGTTCAGCGGTGCTTGAGACGGCGGGGCCCAGTTCAGCGGTTCTTGAGACGGCGGGGCCCAGTTCAGCGGTGCTTGAGACTGCGGGGCCCAGTTCAGCGGTGCTTGAGACGGCGGGGCCCAGTTCAGCGGTTCTTGAGACGGCGGGGCCCAGCGGAGCGGTGCTTGAGACGGCGGGGCCCAGTTCAGCGGTGCTTGAGACGGCGGGGCCCAGTTCAGCGGTGCTTGAGACGGCGGGGCCCAGTTCAGCGGTTCTTGAGACGGCGGGGCCCAGTTCAGCGGTGCTTGAGACGGCGGGGCCCAGTTCAGCGGTGCTTGAGACGGCGGGGCCCAGTTCAGCGGTGCTTGAGACGGCGGGGCCCAGTTCAGCGGTTCTTGAGACGGCGGGGCCCAGCGGAGCGGTGCTTGAGACGGCGGGGCCCAGTTCAGCGGTGCTTGAGACGGCGGGGCCCAGTTCAGCGGTTCTTGAGACGGCGGGGCCCAGTTCAGCGGTGCTTGAGACGGCGGGGCCCAGTTCAGCGGTGCTTGAGACGGCGGGGCCCAGTTCAGCGGTTCTTGAGACGGCGGGGCCCAGTTCAGCGGTGCTTGAGACGGCGGGGCCCAGCGGAGCGGTGCTTGAGATGGCGGGCCCAGTTCAGCGGTGCTTGAGACGGCGGGGCCCAGTTCAGCGGTTCTTGAGACGGCGGGGCCCAGTTCAGCGGTGCTTGAGACGGCGGGGCCCAGTTCAGCGGTGCTTGAGACGGCGGGGCCCAGTTCAGCGGTTCTTGAGACGGCGGGGCCCAGCGGAGCGGTTCTTGAGACGGCGGGGCCCAGTTCAGCGGTGCTTGAGACGGCGGGGCCCAGCGGACCGGTTCTTGAGACGGCGGCCGGTCTATGGCCAACTGCTCATTGCCTGGTGGTGCCCTCCTGGGCAGCGGGGATGGTGCTCCTTCAATGCCCACCTGGGCTGTGGGTGGTGGGGCCCTCCTGGCCAGCTGGGCTGGGTCCTCCCTGGGCAGCGGCTATGGGGGTGGTGGGCTCCTCCTGGGCAGCAGGCCTGCAGCCTGACCTCTCTGACTTGCTGCCCTTGCCCTCCTTAGTCGGGAGTCTGTGGCCCTTTCCTCCCTTTGGAGCTGTGGCTGGTGACTGTGTCTGGGTGGTGTCCGGGGGGGATGTAGAAGGCGGGCTCCTGCGGCGCCCCTTCCGCCTTCTGCTCCTCTTCCCAGGGGGTGGGCTGGCTGTCCCCTTGCTGCTGGGCGAAGATCCAGACATGCGGGCTGGTGGGCTCCAATACCCCTGCACCCTTGTCAAGGGGGCTGCAGGGCTGGTGGTGGCTGAGGTGCTCTTCTTACCCCGACGAGAAGGAGGGGGGGGCTCAGGGTCAGGAAAGAAGTTAGCAGTGGCGAGGAAGAGTTTCTTGGGACAATGGAGAGTGGTAGGTACAGTGGGAATGGGAGTGGAGGGAGAGGATGTGGTTGTAGGTGAGTCACGTTTGCTGTCTTTGGGTGCAGGTGCAGGAGGGATAGGCTGTCGTGAGGTGGATGGCTGTTGGGTGGGTGGGTGGCTGCGTTTGTGTGGTGTGGAAGAGGGGGTGACAGACACAGTGGGAGAGGACACAGGGGACGTGTAAATGGCAGTGGGGGTGGTGACTGCACGTGTGCGGACTGGAGTGGAGGGTGTGCTGGTGATGGAAACACTGGCTGATGGTGAGGTGAATGGAGGTGTGAGTGTAGACGTCACAGGGAGGGAGGAGGGAGACGAGGAGGTGGGGGTCACAGAGGTGGTAGTGACTGTTGGCATGTCTGCATCGGAATGTTGCGTGTGTGAATGTCTGCGTGATCTGTGGTGCTTATGTTTGGATGAGCTTCTCTTGGGTGTTGAGGTGTGTGCAGGCTGGTCTGATGGTGTGGGTGGGACAGGCAGAGGAACAGGAGACTGGGAGGAGGGAGTTAGTAGAGGGAGGCAGGAGACAGGGACAATGGCTGCCGTCAGTGCTGAGGCCAGAGCCTGGAACGATCGCTGATGGGCAGCCTGACCCGAATGAATGCCCTCCAGGTACGCATTGCTGCGATGAACCTCCCTCTCCACCCCCTGGATGGCATTCAAAAGGGTAGTCTGCCCAACAATGAGCGTTCGGAGGAGGTCAATGACCTCCTCACTGAGGGCAGCGGGGGTAACAGGGGCAGGGCCTGAGGTGCCTGGGGCGAAGGAGATGCCCGGCTTCCTGGCAGAGCGGGCACGGGGCGAACGCTGAGGGGCTGCTGGGAGGGCGGAGATGGTGCGCTGGGTGGCGGCTGTACCTGTAATGGCGGGGGGCACGGATGGTGCCACCCCCGCAAGGGAGCTCCCTTCCGAGGACGTGTCCGTGTCGCTGCAGGGTCCAGTCGTCCCCGTTGTGGAGCTCCCCTCGCCCTCCGTCTCACTGGTCCAGTCTGACTCTGTGGCATGGCCCTCCTGGGCCATGTGAGATGCAGCTCCCTCCTGCCCCGATGCCACTTCTCCTCCGCCTGATGATGCTGATGCACACAAGCACAGAAAGACAAACAAAAAGGGGGGGGGGAGAGAGAAATAAAGGGATATTGAGTACATGGATCTCCGGTACAGTTAGCGGACATGACAGACACAGATGCCCCCTGCACTAAGTTGCGCACTTGGGGTCCGCTACGCATTCCGTGGAACATGCCCTACACGCCTAGAGTTGACAACTGCACCCATGGATGACACGGCCCAGGGATGGCTGTACTGACAAACTACTGAGGGTGGTGGCTGGGGACACAGGGGCTTACGGGGGTGCCCAGCCTACAGATATCGCCCTGGCCTAGGGGGACCCACAGCCCTCCTCCCCCACCCAGACACCTCCACTGCGCGACAACAGAGTAGATAATGCTTGTACTCACCCCCTTGTGTCTGCTGTGCTGCCCTCACGCGCCCATCCAAATCAGGGTAGGCCACCGCCAGGATCCGGAACATCAGGGGGGTCAGTTGACGGCAGGCACCCCGCCTACGTTGGGAGGCCATCCCCAGCAGAGACTCGGCGGTCTTCTTGGTCCCGCGGCGGATGTCCTCCCACCTCTTGCGGCAGTGGGTGCCCCGTCGATGGTGGACCCCCAGGGTCCGGACTTCCTTGGCGATGGCACGCCAAATCCCGATCTTCTCATGGGCGCGGACCTATGTGACACGTACAGGGAGGGAGAAATACCACGTTCAAGTTTGTCTGCATTTTCGTTGCCAGTGGCCCAACGCCCCCCATCCCCGCCAGGCCCCCCGCCATGCCCCCCACCAGGCCCAACATGCCCCCCATCCCCGCCAGGCCCCCCGGCAGCCCCAACATGCCCCCCCATCCCCGCCAGGCCCCCCGCCATGCCCCCCACCAGGCCCAACATGCCCCCCATCCCCGCCAGCCCCAACATGCCCCCCCATCCCCGCCAGGCCCCCCGCCATGCCCCCCACCAGGCCCAACATGCCCCCCATCCCTGCCAGGCCCCCCGCCAGGCCCCCCACCAGGCCCAACATGCCCCCCATCCCCGCCAGGCCCCCCGCCAGCCCCAACATGCCCCCCATCCCCGCCAGGCCCCCAAGCCAGCCAGTGGCCCCAAATCCAGATTGAATTAAACTCACTTGTTGGTCTGGAGGACCGTAGAGTAGCGCATACTGGGTGAGGACCCCATCCACAAGTTTCTCCAACTCCTCTCCAGTGAAGGCAGGGGCCCTTTCCCCAGGCGCAGCAGCCATTGTCCCTTCCAGACCGAGGTCACAGCAACACTTGCAGTATAGGTCCTCTCCTGTGAAAGTTCAAGTCGCAAGTGGATAAGTAGATAGAAAATGGCGGTCACGTCCGCGGCGGTGCGTACCGCGGCGGTGCGTACCGCCACCGCCGGCGCCCTTCGCCATTGGCTCCTGAAACCCATAGGCTTCAATGTTAACCAATGCGGCTTCGCGCCGCGGTCTTCGCCCGCCGCGGTGTGCCACGCCAGCGCATTGACCTCACATCCCATTGTCACACTTCACAGGTCAGGCAGCCGCCATTTCGAGGGTCCACATGGCTCAATTTCAACTGCGTCACACAGGCCTAGGCCTTGCATAGCCACTCAGACACGCCATTCACTGCATAGAGAATCGTTTACTGTGCTAGCTGTGAGTACGTACCTGTGGGTTGCTTGACTGTGTGCTCCATGTTGTCCTTCCTAGGCACCGTCCGCTGGGTTTGGCGAGGAGACGGATGAATCCTCCCGTGTACCGACCGCTGGTGGACCTGTCGACAATGGAAGAACGCCACATTATCCTGACCTACCGTCTTAACCGTGCCACTATACATGAACTGTGTGCCCAGCTGGAGCCCGACCTGATGTCCCCCATCCGCCAACCCACAGGGATTCCCCCTCTGGTGCAGGTCCTGTCAGTACTCCATTTCTTGGCAAGTGGTTCATTTCAGACAACAGTGGGAATTGCTTCTGGGATGTCTGAGCCCATGTTTTCGAAGGTGTTATCCAGAGTGTTGTCTGCCCTGATGAAATACGTGAGGAGCTACATCATTTTCCCTGAGGTGGGCGAATTGGCTGCAGTGAAGGGTGATTTCTACACCCTTGGACATATTCCCAACGTCATTGGTGCCATTGATGGGACCCATGTGGCTTTGGTTCCCCCAAGAGACAGGGAGCAGGTGTACAGGAACAGAAAAAGTTACCATTCAATGAACATCCAGGTGGTGTGTTTGGCTGACCAGTACATCTCGCATGTAAATGCCAAATTCCCAGGGTCAGTGCATGATGCCTACATCCTGAGGAATAGCAGCATCCCTTACGTGATGGAACAGCTAGAGAGACACCGTGTATGGCTATTGGGGGACTCTGGGTACCCCAACCTGTCATGGCTACTGACCCCAGAAAGGAATCCCCGGACCAGGGCAGAGGAACGGTACAATGAGGCCCATGGGCGTACTAGGAGGGTGATCGAACGCACCTTTGGCCTCCTAAAGGCCAGGTTTCGGTGCCTGCATATGACAGGTGGATCCCTAATGAACTCACCTAAGAAGGTGTGTCACATCATCGTGGCCTGCTGCATGCTTCACAACCTGGCTTTGCGCCGCCAGGTGCCTTTCCTGCAGGAGGATGGTCGAGACGGTGGTGTTGTGGCAGCGGTGGAACCTGAGGAGAGTGACGAGGAGGAAGACGACGGGGCTGAAACAGACAACAGGGACAGAATCATTGAACAGTACTTCCAATAGGACACAGGTAACAATTCAAAGATAATTTAGTAAATGTGAACTACTCTCCTGCATCTCTGCTGCCTGTCTATTTGCCCCAGTGTATGATGACTGAGTTGTGGCTTTTCCCTCCCTATTTCAGATCTGGGGTCCCCACTACGAGTCCTGTGCTTCGTTTCCCCATGGACTACAGCTTTGTGGCAGCTGTTTGTTGACTTCACTATGTACAAGGACATATTTGCACTGTCATGTCAATTACAATATTTTGAAATCACAGCCAGACTCCAGATAGTTTTGTGCAAAATAGGTGTTTATTTCAGTGCTCAAAATGGGATGGGTGGTTTCAAGTGGGTGGGGGCTATGGTGAAGGAATGTCCATGGCAGACATTGTCCAGAGGCCTGTGGAGAGATGGAGCATGGGCAGTTCAAGGATGGACAGGGTGACAATGTGGGACAGTGGGATGACATCAGGTGGTATCCTTTGCTGGCGGGGGTCTTGACATCCTACTCTGTCTTCTTGCGAGATCTCAGGGCCCTCTTGCGGGGTGGTTCTTCTCCTGCAGGAGGTGGGGGTCTGGTGGGCTGCTGCTGTGCGGGGGCCTCCTGTCCACTAGCGCCGGCGGAGGTGGTTGGCTGTTCTTGGTCCAGGCTAGTGGCAGGGGCCCTTGGGTGTTGTTGAGTGTCCGTCTTGGTGTTGACGAGGTCCTGCAGCAGCCCTACCATGGTAACCAGGGTGGAGGTGAGGGCTCTGATGTCCTCCCTGTACCCCCAATAGTGTTCCTCCTGCAGTACCTGGATCTCCTGGAACCGGGCCAGTACCGTCGCCATCGTCTCCTGGGAGCGGTTGTATGCTCCCATGATGGTGGTGAGGGCCTCGTGGAGAGTGGGTTCCCTGGGCCCGTCCCCCCCCCTGTCGCACAGCTGCCCTCCGAGTTGCCCTGTTTCCCTGGGCCTCTGCCCCCTGGCCGGTGTGCCCACTACCACTGCCCCCAGGTCCCTGTTGTTGTTGGGGTGGTGGGTTATCCTGGGTGCCCTGTAGTGGTAGACACACCGCAGATTGACGCGCCCTGGAGACAGAGGCATGGGCCCGCTGGGTGGGAGCTGTGCTGGTGTTCCCAGAGGGGTTTGGGTCTGTAGTGGCCTGGGCCTGTGTGAGGGGAACCGACTGTCCAGAGGTCCCCGATGGTCCGGGCTGGTCATCGGTGTCCAGGTCGACAGAGCTGCTGTCATCGCTGACGGCCTCTTGGGTGGGGGGTGTGGAGAATTCTGGGCCCTCCGCGGCGGTGTGTTGACGGTCGGGTCCTGCAGGGGTATAGAGGTATGGTTATAGTTTCAATGTGTGGCATATGGGTGTATCTGTGGGTTCCCGTGTCCCCAAGTGCTGGCATTCGTGTGTGGGGGCTTTGGTGAGGGTGGCTTGTGGGGGGGATGTGTATATGCATTGGGCATGCTTTGGTGATGGGTGTCCATGCTTAGTGGACGCATGCAGGCCTAGGTTTTGGGATGTGTGGGTTGTGATGGTGAGACATTGGCAGGGAATAGGTGTGCTGGGGGTGGGGGTGAGGATGGTGGTGGGGGTGAGGATGGTGGTGGGGGTGAGGGTGGGGTTCGAGGATGGGGGTGAGGGTTGGGGTATGATTTGGCATGCAGGTGGGGGGGAAGCAGTAGTGAAGCTTCAACTTACCAGTATCCATTCCTCCGCCGACTCCTGCGAGGCCGTCAGGATGCAGGATGTTCAAGACTTCCTCCTCCCATGTTGTAAATTGTGGGGGTTGAGGTGGGGGTCCTCCGCCAGACTTCTGCACGGCGATGTTGTGCCTGGATACCATGGAACGCACCTTCCCCAGTAGGTCGTTCCATCGCTTCCTGATGTCTTCCCGATTTCTGGGGTGCTGTCCCACAGCGTTGACCCTGTCGACAATCCTCTGCCATAGCTCCGTCCTCCGGGCAATGCTGGTGTATTGGACCTGTGTGCCGAACAGCTGGGGCTCTACCCGAACGATTTCCTCCACCATGACCCTGAGTTCTTCGTCTGTGAAGCGGGGGTGTCTTTGGGGTGCCATGGGGTGGTGTGTATGATGTGTGGGGTGGAGTATGTGTAGTTAAGTGTGTTGAGTGTGGTGGTGTGTGTTGTTTTGTGTGTGGATAGTGTGTGGGTGATGGTGTTGAGTGGCTGGGGCTGCTAGTTTGTGGATGGTGGTGTCTCGCTCTGGCCTTCTTTCAGAATTTTCTGTCGTAGGGGTTTGTGGGTGATGTGGGTGTGTGTTTTATATTGTATTGTGTGTGTGGGAGTGGTGTGTGTATGTGTATCAGGTGTGTGGTATTCAAATCGGCCAATGTGGCTGAGTTTTGTTCGTTTGTGTGTATTCTGACCGCGGCGGTGTGTCCCGCCAATGGAATACCGCGTTTGAAAGACCGCCGCGTGGATTCGTGGGTCGTAATGGCATGGGCGTATTTCTGTTGGCGTGACGGTGGAGGTTTTGTCACCTCCACTTTTCCGCCGACCGCTGGTCTGGCGGTCTGTTGTGGCTGTCGGATTTTCGGAGGTTTGCCTTCTGCGGGTCAGAATGACCGTGGCGGGTTTCCGCGACCGCGGCGGGATTATGGAGGATTTCTGACCGGCAGTAGGCGCCTTTTACCGCCGAGGTCAGAATGACCACCTATGTGTGTCTCAGCCTCCGTAGTCAAATTGGGCATCTGAGGTCTTTTCCTAAAAATATCAGGAATCTTTTTGGAGGATGTGGTACCGTGGCATATAGGAGGTAGTATAGAAGTGCTTCTCAGGAGAGCTTCCACCTCTTCAAATAAGGTATCAATTTCCTCTGGAGGATTACTACCTTCATTGGGCTGGCCACTTGTTTTACTGTTCAATCGTTTTTTTGATTTCTTAGTGCCAGAAGAAGGCACAGGTAGGTCCACTGCCTTCCATTTCCACATGCCTAATCAGTCTAATGTAAAAACAAAAGGAAAACCAAGCAGCTACCTTACCAGGTGAACTTACTTCCCAGGGCTTAAAGGATATGCCCAGCCCAGGCTCAGTTAGGTGATGACGGGTGAAGACGGGCCCGTCTTGGCCTGGTCTTGGCTCAGGCATGCGTCCAGGCGAGTCCCGTGCTGCGTGCGTCTGAGCCCCCTTATGAAGCACCAGGGGATGCAGGGAATGCTGGGGGGTGTGGTTCCCTCCCCAGCAGCAACCAAGTGTCTCTCCTCCTTTCAGCGCGTCCTGTGCTGCGCACGTCTGAGCCCCCTAATGAAGCACCAGGGGGTGCAGGGAATGCTGGGGGATGTCTTTCCCTCCCCAGCAGCAACCAAGTGTTTCTCCTCCTGTCAGTGTGTAGTATTCATTATAACGTCCACTTTGCCTGCATAGTCTTGTCCACTCATATGCGTACCATCTGATCGTTCCAATAGAAGATTCTTCTTATCCCTAAGTGTGGCCGATTGAGGTGCCTTGGTGTGTTCGGTAGATTGAGGTTTGATATCTGCCGGGATTTGCCTTAAGCAGCTCAATAAAACAACATCAAGATTAGTTTAGGTGATGCACAGGCTTGTATGTTGTTCCCTACATAGCTGATTCACTTTGAACTCCCTGTGCACTGGAAAGGCTGCACGGTAGTAGATAGAGAAGAACAGCAGCTGTCTAAAGTGTGTCATGTTCGCTTCACATGAGGGCTCTTTCCTCTTATGTTTTGCTGGTGTGATCTCATCGGATTCTCTGGGCCAGCACCTAATACTTTTTCCCTGAGCACATTCTATTAGTGATGTAGTCGGTATGGACTTTTCGCTTGAGTTGATTTTAAGGACCCATATTTACAAAGCTTATGTGCTTAGTCCATTTACAGGGTGCACATAATCAATGCATGAGGGGGCAAGGAAACAGGTCTAAAGTCTACATCACTACTGATCGATTGATACCGTTGTATGAAACTATATAGAGAAAAACAATTTGGAGATACATAAATATTGCCCAAAAATATTTAAAACATAAATATAATTACCCTATACTTAAACAGTGAACACACAAATATGGATGCCACAAGTATAATGGAACAAACATGTAAAATACCACACTAAACAAAAATAAAGAAGAAACAAATATGGCCTACGCGTTAAAACTAAGGTAACACAACAACAATCACAAAATAAAAATACATAAAGACCAGAAAATCGACATGAATTCTAAAAACAACACTCAATATTCCATAAATATATATATACCTATATACAAATAAGTAAAAATAATATACATTATTGAATAAATAACTAGGGGCTACATTCATACTTTAGTTGGGTGCCATGTTTGTCAGCCAGGGCGACGGAGTAATGGGGGTAATTTCTAAATCACTGGCAAGAACCGCCATCACAGCGGTTTCTGACAATATTTTTTGCAGTTTTGGTTATAGTTACTTTAGGGTACAAGCTATAGTTACTTGGCAGAAATATAACTAGTGACTTTCAATAGTTTTGTTCTTTTTAAAATGGTATGCTTTAACAGACATGTTCAACTAACTATAGCATCTATTCAACCTTTTTCTTTTTTCAATGTATATATTCATTAAAATCAATGTAAAATGCATAGGATACACATATAAAAAAAACAAAATACACTTTACATTTCACAATAAGGCCTTCCACCATACCGTAAACGAAGTCACTATACTAAAGAAAATACACTAAAAGACCATCCAGTTACAAAGACTAGCCTAAGTAACTCTACATTCCTACCCCATCACTAAACTCTTAGAAAATACATTTAGAATTGTCTTACCAGAACCAGAGACCAGCAAAGGGAAACTGCAACTTGAAACTCCCTGAACAGCCAAAGATGATGACCAAAGACTACAAAATCAAAGGAAATAAAAAATGGCAGAAAAGTGCAATTAAAAAAGATAAAATTAAAAAAAACTTTCCATCTCACAGATATCAATATTACATAAATCATTGTATTTATTAATGTTTGTAAAATAATAAACAACATACTGAAAGGGGGGATAAAGAGACTGTTCCAACTCCAAATGTAACCACACTGGGGAAAGTGTAGGACCTTTGCAGGTGGCATCAGATTTATTCCAACTCCATAAATACGTACTCTGTGGAAAGTAGGGGACTTTGAGGAGGTAAAATTTGCTACTCCCACTCCAAACTTAACCACACTGGGGAAAGCGATGAACTTTGGGTGGGGGTGTGTGGAAATTGACTATTCCAGCTCCTAACCATATTTGGAAAAGTTTTAGACTTTGCAGGTGCTTAAAAGTGCTAGTCCCACTCCAAAAATAACCAAAGTGGGGAATGTAGTGGACTTTAAGGGGGTTCAGGTTTGCTACTCCAGCTATAAATTTAACCACATTGCAAAAAGTGATGGACTTTTGGGGGGGATCAAATTTATTGCTACAACTCAAAATTTAGGGCCTGATTACGACTTTGGCGGTCAGACCACCAGACCGCCATGTTGGAGTTCCTGAAAAGACCGCCATACCGACGGTCTTCCAGACCACCCTATAACGAGTTACACAGGCAGGACCAATGACTGCCAAGCAAAAAAGGCAGACTGCCAGCAGGGCAGCGGCCTGAAAACAGGCGATTTGACCTCCAGCACCATCAGCACCGTGACCAACCACCGAGAATATTACAATCACACAATGGCCGTGGTGGTCCTCTCTTGGGGTCAGCCAATGGCAGTCCAGACTGCAGTGGTTTGCACTCAGCAAAGTAAATGGGTTTAAAAACAACACAGCTAACACACATGTGCACACTGGACCCACCTGCAAAGGACACTATAGAACACACCCCTTCACAGAACACAATCATTTGCATTTCCCCTTCAAGACACAGAAGTCAGAGCATCTGATTTTGCGTAAACTTCATAAATTAGGCACCCCTTTTTTCACCATCCCATTGAACACCCTGCACACACTTTTGTCCATTCACATACTGTTGCACTTCCCCTGTTAAGTAAGTCCCTGTCGCCCGTAGTTTTGTCCCACTATGTCACATTCTAAAAAGCCCTGTTTTTCTGTAGATGAATTAAGAGTCATGGTGGATGATATCATAAGATTAGAGCCACAATTGTTTGGACCACAAGTCCAGCATACTCCTCTCAGCAGGAAAATGGAAAAGTGGGACAGGATTGTCAACATAGTGAATGCTGTAAGTGTCACCCTGCACACAAAGGAGGACAAAAGGAAGAGATGGAGCGACCTCAGGGGCAAGGTCCATTTCCTGGTCTCCAGGCACCAGCTAGAGGCCAAGAAGACTTGTGGTGGCGCTCCCAGTACCCTGTTAAGACTCCTTCCCTTGTAGGAGAAGGTCTTGGCCAACCAGCATCCTGAGTGCTTTACAGGAAAACCTCGGGAGTGGGGTCTGGTAAGTCACACCACAAAAAATGTCACCAAAATGCAATGTCATGCGTGCTCACAGGCTGACCTTTACCCACTGTCTTATTCATGTACCCCCACAAACATTCAATACCCACATTATCTGAGTTTTAACACTTCCAATGTGTTTTGGTGGACCCAGCATCACAGCTACCAAGGCCTATCACATGCCATGTGTATAAATGGTGCCTGCTAGTCTTTCAATAGCAAAACATCACCCCAGGACTCATGGCATGTCTCAAAATATACATGTATGGCCAAACCTAAATGCAGTCTGCATATAGATATGTAATACCCAATATATATGTATATTGTGTGTAATACAGGGATTGACCTGACTGCAGCTCCCAGGAGGCACTGTTTCTACAACTCCAAACACAAACACAGTGCTCACATGCCCCAGTACATCTGTTAGTGAACTCTCAAATGAAGTTTTCTCACCTGGGGATGTTAAATTTGTCAAGTGTGTGTAGTACACGGAGTGACCTGACTGTTACTCCCAGCAGGCCCTGTTTCTGTAACTCCAAACACTAGCACAGTAGCCACATGCCCCAATACATCTGTGAGTCAACTCTCAAATTAAGTTCACTCACCCTGGGGGATAATATTTGTATAGTGTGTGTAGTAGAGAGAGTGACCTGACTGCAACTTCCAGCAGTCCCTGTTTCAGTAACTCAAAACACCAGCACAGTAGTCACTTGCCCCAATAGCCCTGTTTATCAACTCTCAAATGAAGTTCACTCACCTAGGGGATAACATTTGTACAGCGTGTGTAGTACAGGGATTGACCTGACTGCAACTCCCAGCAGTCCTCATGCCTGTAATTCCAAACACCAGCACAGTGTCCACTTGTCCAAAGACCCCTGTTTGTCAAATCCCAACTTAAGTATACTCACCTGGGAGTGATCAAGCACAGGTTATGCACAAATCAAAGAAGTGTCTGTCAACATAGCTTCATCTGGACTTGCTGACCCAAGATTAAATTAGTGAGGACAAGAATGACACCTTACCCAGTGTGTACAACAAGTAGTCCTAAGGCCTCAAGCTGCATCACCAGATTGATATTGCCAGTAGACACATTGACACACCACTGTGTACATGATGACCCCAGTCACATATACAACAGAGTCCTGGGTCTGCTTGCATCCCACTCAGCTAGGCCTCAAAAAGGTCAAAGCCATATCTTGCCTATCCTCTGTGCTAGCTGCAATGTTGGTAAGATGCCATTTTCAGGCAATCTTCCCAAGTGCAACCGATCTGCACATCTCAGCAGCTGCTTGAGTCAAATATGGGTGGCATGCTTGACATATGTCATGTCAATTCACCCAATACCATGGCTACTTGGTATAATTGGATTAACTACAACTTAACTTTGTACAAGGTCTCTGCTTACTGTAACACTGAATTGTTGGCAGTAGATGACACAATACAACCAGCAACAATGCACATTTTACATCAACAGGTCGAGCTGATGCTGGGCACACAAAGACCATGCAACAGACTGCCACTACCCCCCCAGATGAAGCCCTCAGTGAAGACGACTCTCCTGGATGTCCGGATGTGGAGGATGGTTCTGGCCCAACTGGGCAACCTGGTGAGATGGCAACAGTGAGTCTCACTGTGCCCACAACTTCACCTCCTAGTCCTGTTGCTTCCACCTCACATGAAACCATTCACCCACCCAACCTGTGTCCCGAGCACAGTGTCTACCATCTCGTGCCCCCCCTGTCCTGGATTCTGAGGTCCAGCTCTACCTACGGACACTGGGGGTCCGGGAATAAGTTGGAGGGGGCACCCTGTGGCAAGGGTTCAGGACTTTGGGGGATAGATGTGTAGGAGACATGATGTGGGCTAGTATGGTGAGGTCCCTGGTACTGTTCTTGGCCAGGACACCATCAGCCATGTCTTCGGGGACTCCCAGGAGTCCCGGAGTCCCAAAGCTTGATGGGCCAGGTTTTTACTAAACTCAGGGAAATCAAGCAGCTAGAGCAGGCGTTAAAAGGGGGCTTCCACTATTTATAATGGGCCTGTATGTACTCTGCAGGAGTAGTTCCAAAATGCTAGTGCTACTCCTGCAGAGTACATCAGTAGTATCACAAAAATTACACTATTGCCCCTTACCCCGCGCCATGGTGTGCTGTATTTTAAATGTGGCGCACATAGAGTGGCGGTAGGGGTGCGCTAAAGGGCTCAAGGAAAGTGACACTGCACTAGGTGCAGCACCACTTTTCCTAAATGTGCCCCTGTATGTAGTGGCCATTTTAGGTGGTACCTAGTAGTGACTAATGGGTCAAATACCTTAGGGTGGCTACACCCACTAAGTGGCCTCTTCCTGTGGGTAGAGGTCACTTCCCTACACCTACACAGGCTATTTTCCTTCCAATGCAAGAGAGAGGAAAATTAAATGGAGGGGCCACCTGGCATGCAACACCTTAGAGGTGGTGCAGCAGGGGCTGACCACTTCTCCCGTACTTTGTGTGTTTTCCCGCTGTTGCTCCACCAAAAGTGGGGAGTTGCGAGGGGGGAGGCCATCTGAGGCTAGCAACAGGCTTGGGTGTCGAGTTTCGAGGGTGGCAAGCCCTTTGAATCTCTCAGGCAGTGATGTGCACATTCCTGTGGGAGGTGGGGTAGCAACTCTGCCCTGGAAGGGCTTTCTTCTCTGGCCCCAGAGAGCAATTTCTCTCTCCCCAGGGGTCCAGAATCCTGTCTGGTGGTGGCAGGCTATTAAGGACTGGCCAGCAACCATGCCAGGTTAGTTAGCTTTTGCAGGGGCATCTCTAAGGTGAACCCTGGGAACATTTTATAATAAATCTAATACTGGTTTAGATGTATCATTCTGAGTTGTTTGATACCAAAAAAAACAGAGTTCAAAGTAGCCATCATGTATCTGTGAAACTCGTACTGACCAGTGTCCAGCACATGCATTTAAAATGGCAACTCTGTTCACTTACCATGTTCCAGGTTTGACAAGGACACAGTAAGGGGCATATTTCTATGCCATCACAAATACAGTGTAGTGCGCCCTGCTTTAAGGCTAGAATGACTGCCAGAGGGGCGACTTACCTATATTGCATGCTTTGTATAGTGGACAGGAAACACAGGCTGTGTGCCATGTTCAGTTTGCGTTTTGGGATTGCACCAGTGCACTCAGCCTGCAATGGAAGTGCTGGGTGCATCTGGATGCATGGCCCTTGAAGGTGGCACAATATGTGCTGCTGCTCTCAGGGGCCTACCCACACAATATATGCAACTGCTCTCAGGGGCCTTTCCTTCAGAAGGCAGGGTTTGGTGTCTTTTCTGGGTACAACAGGACCTCAGTACTCAAACATTGGGTTTTCTTTATTGCTGGTCTTCTTTTGTCCTTGGAATGTGAATCTCTGGTCTAGTGGTGACCAATGGGTTATCTACCTTAGGGTGACCGCTTCCTGTGGGCAGAGACCACTCTCCTACACCTGTTCGGCTATTTTCCTTCCATGCAAGACGGAGGAAAATGAAATGGAGGGGTAACCTTGTATGCAACACCTTAGGAGTCCATCCTTTGTGTGTTTTCCTGCTGTTGTTCCCACCAAACACGGGGTTTGGCAATGGGGGTGGCCATCTGCTACTAGTAACAGGCTTGGGGATTGAGTTTCAAAGGTTGTAAGCCCTTTAAAGCTCGCTATCATGGTAGTGCACATTCTTGAGGAGGGAGGTGTGACACCTCCAACCAGGAAGGACTTTGTTCTGGGACCCAGAGAGCAGGAGCTCTCAACCCAGGGTTTCAGAATCTTGTCTGGTGGTGGCAGGCTGGTTGTGACCAGCCAGCAACCATGCCAATGTTAGTTAGCTTTGCATGGGTCACCTCTAGGGTGGTACCTGGGTACATTTTGCATCAAACCAATACTGGTACCAGTTTTGATTTATCATTCTGAGTTGTTTGATACCAAACAACCCAGGGTTCAGAGGTGACATAATGTAGCTGTGAACCTTGTACTGACCAGTGTCCAGCACGTGCATTTAAAATAGATGCTCTGTTCTGTTCACTTATGAGGTCCTAGGTTTGACAAGGACATAGTAGGAGCATCTTGCTCATGCATCTATGACCACACATACCCTTAGTACCCCATTCCCTGGGTAACAAGTAACATTTGCTAGGGACTTATAATGGCAACGAAACGAAATTGTATAAATACCTTTACAATTTTAGAGAAAGAACACTGCCAATGGGGACCTGGTAAGCAGGATCTCAGTGCACTCTAGTCCAAGTTGCATCCAGAAACCAGGCAAAAGGTGGAGAGATACTGCAATAGGGTGCCAGTTTCCCACAAATAGGCAAACATTGATGTAGTTGATGTCACCAGCTTGAGCCTTATAACATACCACACCACAGTAGTCAGCGTCACATAATCCAAGCTACAGACAATTGGCTGTACAACAGTCCCTGATCTCAGGGCCATCAAAATCGAATGCCAAGGCATCTGGTGGTATGACACAAACATGTGTTAGAGCTGTGGCACAGGCACTGTGGCCTATAATGATGAACCACATCTACAGCTAGATACAGGTCATACAAAAAGAGTGTTTATCCAATATGAAGGGAAAATGACTTGGTCATAAGATATCACTACATGTTTCATGCGTACATGATGACACACGCTGCATCAGGCCCAACACATCACAAAAAACTAGGCCATTGGGAACTTCTGATCTTCCACCCAAACACTGTGCAAGCTATCTTGGCACAGGTCTCATACACCCAAACTCTGTGACACACAGTACCTGGATCAATCCATGTCCATTTCGTATGTCCCTACAGTATCACATACCTGCCAATGTCACAACTCTGAAATGCCCACATGAAGATGTCATGGTGAAGGTACCTGTACAATGAACAAAACAGTGAGTACAGACATGAAGCCATACATATGGAACGTCACATAGCAAGCGTCTGGAAACTGACACAAACAAAGCAACATCATCAAGGTGGGGATGTGTCCAAAGCTGTTTCATCACGCAGCCTTTGGCTGATTATTGCAGAGCATTAGCTCCCTAGCTGTATCCAAAACACTCAACTTAAAACATTCTCACAACTACAGTTCATTAAACAGTCACAGTCATGACGTCACATACTTCCACTCATGAGAAGTAGCTGTGGATGAGATCCTCTAGTAAGTAAGCTCCTTCCTTTTCACCACTGTCATCCTCGGTTGGCATTTCAGTATTCTCACCACTTGGCACTGCAGGCTCCCCCTCTTCTGGGATGTGTGGGATATTCCTCCACAGAGCGATGCTGTGGAGCATGGAGCATGTCACAGTGATCTGACACACTTTCCCGGGTGAGTAGAGGAGGGCCCCAGCAGTCCTGTCCAGGAAACAAAATCTGGCCTTGAGGAGCCCAGAAGGCCGCTCCACTGCCTGCTTTAATATTCCATGGGCCTCAATGAAGCAGACTTCCCCTCGTATAGTTGGATTCCTCAGTGGTGTCAACAACCAAGGCCGGTTTGGATATGATGAGTCTCCTGTTAAGGAATGTTACATGTGTGAACCAATGAGTCCCTCACTTCATGATTTTATCACCTGACATTGCTCACACACAATCAGGAAAGATGTGACTTACCAACCAGCCAGGCCCTCTCTGGGTGCAGTTGTGACATCAGCTTGGATATGCTGCTGTTCCGCATTAAGAAGGAATCATGTGCTGATCCTGGATAACGGCACAGGCATTTGAGATGTAGAGATTTGCCAAACAGACAACTTGCACGTTGATAGAATGGAAGTTCTTTCCGTTGTGATAGACTTGTTCAGTGGCCTGCAGTGGCACCAAGCCAACATGTGTGCCATCAATGGCCCCCACCACTTGTGGGATGTGTGCAAAACCATAAAAGTCAACCTTCACAATGGCTAAATCCTCACATCGTGAGAACCTGATATGTGTTTCATCATTGCTGAGAGGAAATCCTTCATAACCAGGCTAAACATAGGTTGTGACATACCAGCATATAGGGCCATGGTATGTATGTTGAAAGGTCCCTGTGCTTAGGAAGTGCAATACTGACATTACTTGTACAATCGGTGGGATTCAGGTTTAATTACTATTAGCTTGCATCCGATCTGGCCCCAACTGACAGAATAAGTCCACTATTGTTTGTCTATCCACGTGGTATAGTTTATTCATATGCAATTTCTCCACGGTCTGAAGGTCTGGCAGTGGATGTAGACTGGAGGTTGGTGCATCCTCTTTCTCCCAGGATACCTATGTATGACAAGATATGAATTGTAACATTAGCCTGTGTGTCCACAGCAACATACATGACGCATGCCAATATTATCATGTGACAAAGTATTTCTGACTGGATAGACATGGCACACAGTACACATCCCAGCTGGCTATTGCACTAGGGTCACATGTCTTCTTATGGTTGTCAGCACATCCGTCCATAACATAGATGGAGATGAAAATCAACTATCTGCTACACCTTTGCCCCTCGAAATGTGACTGTATTTTCTGACCGCCACAGAGACCGTCGGCTGTGGTGGACCTTGCACCACTGTCAAACAACATCTGTGTCCTGGAATACACTACACTGGTGGTTGTGTGGGACGACCTACATGACAAGACAGAATACGGATGTTTTTAATGCTACAACACATATAGGCCCTCATTCTGACCTTGGCGGGCGGCAGAGGCCGCCCGCCAAAGTCCCGCCGTCAGGTTACCGTTCCGCGGTCGAAAGACCGCGGCGGTAATTCTGACTTTCCCGCTGGGCTGGCGGGCGGTCTCGTTCAGACCGCCAGCCAGCCCAGCGGGAAAGACGCTTCCACGATGAAGCCGGCTCGGAATCGAGCCGGCGGAGTGGAAGCTGTGCGACGGGTGCAGTTGCACCCGTCGCGTATTTCACTGTCTGCGCAGCAGACAGTGAAATACATGTAGGGGCCCTCTTACGGGGGCCCCTGCAATGCCCATGCCAGTGGCATGGGCACTGCAGGGGCCCCCAGGGGCCCCGCGACCCCCCCCTACCGCCATCCGGATCTCGGCGGTCCGACCGCCGGGATCTGGATGGCGGTAGGGGGGGTCAGAATCCCCGCGGCGGTGCAGCAAGCTGCGCCGCCGCGGAGGATTCAATGGGGCCGCGGTACACTGGCGGGACCCCGCCAGTGGTGCCGGTCCGACCGCGGCTTTACCGCCGCGGTCGGAATCCCCATTGAAGCACCGCCGGCTTGTCGGCGGTGCTCCCGCGGTCCTCCGCCCTGGCGGTCAAAGACCGCCAGGGTCAGAATGAGGGCCATAGTGTAGGTGTGATGCAGTTCATAAAATCAAACTCAGTATTCCAGGCCGCCAAAAAGACAGATGCCTGACATACTCTACTGGACATTAGGAACTGCCCGTAACCCCTGGTGGAAGTCATTTGGGTGGTAGGCATTTTCAACCGTGGCGGACACTGCCATAGGCTAACATTGTTGCCTGTAGCAGTCACGGCCCAATGGCTGTGTCCGTCAGAGGTGATGACCACGTACGTGGTGGATGTGATTGCCATGTGGTACAAAATCAGTCACTTGACTCCTGATACTGCTACCAGCAACACCTCCACTACTAGAGGGTGCTGTGTGCCACCTCTGGAAGTAATCATGCCCTGTCCTGTAGGTGATAGGGCCCCTGCCTTCTTTCCAGAGGCTTGTTAGTGAGGTCATTCCCCTGTATGGACAGTTCTATGGCTCAGCAGAGGAGCAGGTCAGTATCTCTTGTGCACAATTGACTCTGTTGAACACAATCCTTTCCCTCCTCACAGGCTAAAATGTGCCCCTGTTTGCTAGTTAGACTTCTTGTGGTCCTGTTGTTGCAGTCTGTGTGGCATCAATTGAATGCACACTGTGCAGATATTAGTGGTCAGTACTAAAAGTTGTATTCATTCACACTGTGTTGTGCGATGTTTTTTGGGGCCTAGATCCTTCATGTGTTGGATGTGCGTAACTAGGCAAGAAGACTTTAATACCATCCAATGACATTTCTTTCTTTATGATGGTTGTAAATGTTGGACAACATGTATGTGCATGACAGCATGAGCTGAGTATGCATCATGTTCAAGCCATTTGAGGATTGCGTAAGCAATATGTATGGTACCACAGATCTTTCAACACACATCTGGCCTTGCAAGACCATTGTCTGGAAGGCATATCGGCCGTCATTCCGACCCTGGCGGTCATGGACCGCCAAGGCCGGGGACCGCGGGAGCACCACCAACAGGCTGGCGGTGCTCCCAAGGGCATTCTGACCGCGGCGGTACAGCCGCGGTCAGAAACTGAAAACCAGCGGTGTACCGCCGGTTTTCCGCTGCCCTGGGGAATCCTCCATGGTGGCGCAGCTTGCTGCGCCGCTATGGGGATTCCGACCCCCATACCGCCATCCTGTTCCTGGCGGTTTTGGCCGCCAGGAACAGGATGGCGGTATGGGGTGTCGTGGGGCCCCTGGGGGCCCCTGCAGTGCCCATGCCAATG
Organism: Pleurodeles waltl; assembly: GCF_031143425.1. Classification (NCBI taxonomy): domain Eukaryota; kingdom Metazoa; phylum Chordata; class Amphibia; order Caudata; family Salamandridae; genus Pleurodeles; species Pleurodeles waltl. Next base: position 323,442,079 of record NC_090437.1, read on the forward strand.
GCATGGGCACTGCAGGGGCCCCCGTAACAGGGCCCCACCATGATTTTCAGTGTCTGCCATGCAGACACTGAAAATCGCGACGGGTGCAACCGCACCCGTCGCACCCCTTCCACTCCGCCGGCTCCATTCGGAGCCGGCATCCTTGTGGAAGGGTGTTTCCCGCTGGGCTGGCGGGCGGCCTTCTGGCGGTCGCCCGCCAGCCCAGCGGGAAACCCAGAATACCCGCGGCGGTCTTGTGACTCCGCAGCGGTATTCTGGCGGCTCCCGCCGGCCCTGTGGATACCGCGGCCGGCGGGAGTCAGAATGACCCCCATCATGTCTCACTCTGCCTTTCGGGCTGCCACACAAACCACATGCCACACTGCTGATGGCCACATGATGTTCTGTCATACATGGAAGTGATGGAAATGTTCTCTATGCTCACCATGCAGAAATCAGGGGCTGTCACATTTATATCCCAGTATGACATCTAGTCCAGGCTCTGGGTGAGACACTGTGGCTGTGCAACTGAGGCACTGTGCTAACTCCCTGTACACCAGAAGAGCCTATCATGTGGAGAATATGATGCTCTAGTAGCAAAACTTGTCCTGAGTACATCAGTCCATTGACTAGAAAAGGAATGAGTACTGAGGTACATCCTGAAAGAGTCCATATGTGTTTTTTGCATTATTGTCAATGTGTGTCTTTGACTCATGACAGGTCCCTTAATCCCACAGCTCTGTTGTCACCTTTGCAGATGTCATAATTGTACAGTGCAGGCTTATCGCATGAATGACAGACCCATAGTCCAGACAGTGTGTTGATTCCTGGAAGGCCATGACATGAGAGTCAGTAGTATGGTCACATAGCAGAAATTGCGCAATGCATACATTTGTATGTTGGATGCCATCTCTGTAGGATAGACACATCTGTCTGAAGGAGTGTTCTGTGTTACAGGTACATACCACAGAACGCACCCCTGAAGTGGCATGAGTCTGAATTAGGTGGGCCACAGGTCCACACATGCGCAGGGAAGATATTGTCTGTGTCCACCATGCCAGCCCCTTCATTGTCAATCAAGTGTAAGGGTGAAGTCTGTACTGTGGAAGTTGCCTGTAGGGACTGTGTGCAATAAGATAATCTCACAGAGTGTGAATGTGTTGGTCCATTCAGGCCTAAGGAGTTTACCCTTCAGAAGCCACATGTATGTAGTGTTTCATTGTGGTCACATCACATTACATGTTGCTGGAGCATGGGCTACCTGATGTCAGTAGGCTTGCTTGGTCACTGTATACCATGAGCAGGGTAGTAGGTGAGTCTGCAGATGGATACAAACCTCATTAGTCATGTTCCTGTACTTATTGGCTTTTGTGCTTTACACTTGTGGTGTGTTGCCAAACTGAAAATGTTTAGCTTAGTGTTTCTGACATGCGTGTATGACACAACCATTTGTGAATGTCGTCTCTTGATTTGTCTCTTGCAGCCATACAGGTAAACGCCCATCAGAAGAAGGAGATATGGAAAGCCATCTCTCCCTGACGATTAGCGATGAGCCATGTGTGACACAGTAGATAAGTGACTATTTGTGTAGATATGTCATGTGGTGCATACTGATGTGCCTTGCCTACTAGCACAGGGATCTAGGACACAACAGGCTACCATCCACTAACAATTTGCTCTCCAGGGAGAATATATAGCTGTCTAAATTGGTCAATCAAGTGATGTTTGTTGTTGTGGGTGTAAATTCAACGCTACAGACCACTAGTCCACACTATTAAAGGCCAAAGGAAATGAAGTGATGGATCACTGTCCTCATCTATGTGTCTGGTCAAATGAGTATATTGGCATCTGCCACCCAGAGGCTACTTGTCTTCAGAGTGTGACGGGTGCTACATTCTCACTACTGTCTGTAATGTGAAGATGGCCATCATATATGTGACAGTGCATTCATCGTTCTTTGGGTCAGCTACAGATCAATACTTTCCCTTGGTGAGTGGGGAATGTCCATTTACATGATTTGTGTGCCATGGCTGTTGCCATAATTCCTAGTGCCTACATATGTGCTTTTGTCCCTCTCTCTTTTGATAAAATGTATACACTGGTGTTTCATGCGTAGTTTACCTGAGTTAATGGGATGATTTCTGTATTCCCTCACATATATGCGCATGCCAACCTGTGTTTGAAATAGGACATTTAGAACGGGCTACATTTCATGTGGTGCTATAGACAGGAGTTTGTCACCATTGATTGTTTGCTGACACATACCCTCAACTGTCATAGCATGTCCGCAGTAGCAATGGGGGACATGACGTGTGTGACTAGATTTCTTAGCAACAATGTGAATTTCCATGCATTGATGTAGTATCATGTGGGAAAGTGCACTGCACATGTGTGTTGGGGAATGTTTGTAACATGACTGTTGGCCTGCATCATGGAGTTACTTGCAGTTATGTTGGAATCAGATGTATTTATGTCCACCCATTCATCCACAGACATCTGGGTTTTTGGGAGCAAAATGGGAACAGTTTCCCATTGGCAAAACATATTGAGTGCCTTCTACAAGTACTTGCAAATCTCTGTGCCTCTCAAATATACAAAGGACTAATTGTGTCAACTGATGCAATCAGAGTATGTCATTGAAAGGGGTGCCAGACATTAGTAGTGATTTCCCTGGGGCTTGCTGATTCATTGTGTTGTGGATTTTTGGTACATATCTCTCTGTCAATTTGCACATTTTGTTTATAGTGTACATTTTCATGCCAAATGTGTGGCATATCTCAGCAGCATTAGTACTCTCTCCATGACTCCATTAGGACAAATTTCACCTAGTGAAGGGTGCATGTTGATATGTTCCCAGTATGACATGATTATTTCCATGTCACCTTCTCCAGGTTACTGTACTCTTGTCAGCAAAGTGGCATGTTCTTGGAGCATCCTTTCTTATTGTTGTGTTATTGTGTATGTGACAAATAGATGCCTGCATGACCTTGTGTGGGATCTGTGGGAATGTACTTGGCATTGGGCTACTATTGTATGACAACAGGTAACTGAGGTATGCTCCATGAGGCAAAGCATTGAAAGTGATGTGGTCTCCTACTTGTTCAATGATTAGTGTGATTACACAACTTCAGCTATGCAATTGTAACTGTCTGAGATCCTGAGTTTTCTGTGGGCAACTGTTGACATTTCAAATGGCATGCATGCATATGGTATGGTACATGTAGGAGGCACTTTGATATAGTTTTTTGCTGGGGCCTACTTGACGTCATGGTAATGTTTGCTAATCAAAGCTGTTGCTCAAGTGTGAGCAGGAACATGCAGAGACATTTGTTATCTTTGTGTTTGCAGTATCATCCCAGGCAAGCGAAGAGACAGGGCACAACCAAGTGGGGAAGCATCTGGCCACAGTACCTTCAGTCAAGACTCCACTGACACAGAGAGACCCAGTGTCCCAGAGGGCGAGGGGAGTGCTGCGAAGGAGACTGGATCTATATCATCATCATCTGATTTAACCTCCAGTGGCCACTCCCTAGTGGTGGCAGACCCATCAGGATCTATTCCTGTACCATCTTTGTCCATCAACCCCAGTTCTGTTGCTGCCCTACCTATTACTCCCCACCCAGTTGGCTATGCCTGCTCACCCAAGAGGTTAGGCATCTCCTTTGCTGCAGCCACCTCTGCCCCAGCCCCTGTGATCCCTGCTGCCCTGAGTGAAGAGGCTATTGACCGCCTGAGGAGCATCTCTATGAGTCAGACTGCCATTGTGAATGCTATCCAGGGGTTGGCCAGCCAACTTCAGCAGACCAATGCTTTCCTGGAAGGCACTCATATTGCCATGTCTGGCCTACCAAGATCTTTTCAGGCTCTGGCCTCCTCACTGATGGCAGCCAGTCACTCCCCCCCCCCCCCCCACTCTCCTCCACTCTCCACCCCTCTCTTCCCAATCCTAATCTAGATTCCCCTACCAATTCAAAGCACACAGACACATCGGCATGCACCCACCTCAACACACACAAGCACACATAAACACACACACCACAAGACACACCGGCATGCAGGCACTCAACCTATACCCACAAACATAATATCAGCCACCACTTCTCCAGACAGCCCCACGTCCCACACCAACTCACACAATGCATCCAGCCACAACAGCCTGTGGCACATCCACCTCACCCACCATACCTGCAGACACCATCCCAACAGACACACGGACATCCACTACATCCACCATTCCTGCAGACACCACCCCAACAGACACACAGCCATCCACCACTTCCACCATATCCACAGACACAACCCCAACAGATATACAGACATCTACAACATCCACAATACCTACAAACACCACCCCAACATACACACACACATCCACCTCTCCCACATCACCCAGCACCTCCACCCCATCCCCACAAGACACGCAAACGCCCACACTTACATGCAACAGACACCACCCCAAAAAAAACTATCTCACACACTCACACACCCAAGACATCTGCACCCACACACCAAACAGCCACTCCCTCAACTCCCAAATCCCCAACCCATTCTGATGACCGTCCCTGTGTTCCGAAGGAGAGTTCCCTTTTTGACCTTGCCCTTTTCCCACTTACTTCCACCCCCCAAACCCAAGAGGCCACCACCCACATCCCAACCCATCCCTTCCACATCCAAGTCCTCCCTTGTCACACCTGCCCTCCTGCAAGCACCCATACCCCCAAGAAGAAGCCCACCCCTCTTAGGAAATAGCCCCCTGTGAAACCCACCCATCCCAAATCCGACCCCCTCCTAAGGATGTTCCCTGAGGTGCCTGCCTGCCCACTAGATGCCCCTTCCTGTGGAGGTTCCCTGGCAGTAATAGTAGTCAAGTGTGTGCACAATACTGTACAGAGACTTCAAAATGGACTGGCCAATGGCCTTTGGTATTATGCATTTTCACCTAAATAAACCCAAGTGAGTTTTTGGGTACATATTTGTTCTGCAATTCCTTTTCTACCTTTATGTTGTTCCTGAGTAACTTGTGTTGTATGCCTACAGTTGTGTGTGTTTCAGCCTGCTTGCTGATCCATTTGCTGTTGTCTGCAATACCTGACTATTTGGGCAGTGCCGGGGTCACCCAAGACAAGGGAAGATGTTGACTGTATGGAAATGTGGGTGTTACTCCAAATGGGGAGTCATTGCATTGTGTTCTGTTTGATATGGTAAGTATTTAATCTTGTGTGGTCCAATACTGGCATGTATGGTGTTAGACTTTCCCCCCTGATATGGATTGTAGATGTTTCTCATGTGTGGCAGCTTGAGTTTTGTTTGTCCAGACTTGGAGGGTGTTCCATTGTTCTAGCTTTCTTTGCATTTGGCTGTGCATGTCTCCATTTTACTATGTGTAACTTGCAGCTACTTCATTTAGATGTGTGGCCCATGCTGTTGCTGTTGTATGCGCTTTCTTGACTTGCACTTCCACATTATGCAGATAGGCATGCCACTTGACTCTTGTATTGTTTGTCCCTGAGATACCTGAAGGGCCAGTTCCTGTGCAAATGTTGTTTTAGGGGTATGTGCAAAGTGATATGTGTCCTGGTGCTACCATCCTTGTTCTGCAGGTATTGTTTGCATAGTGAGCTTTGGATATTTGTCTCACTGACTATTGTGCATCCTATTGCCCTTTCATTGTGCTGAAATGTGGGTGGTGTGTTGGTCCATTACAGAGATGTTTAATGTGAGGGGTGTTTGTGTTCTATAACATATCTATACATATGTGTGTTGAATCTGATGACAGTCCATGGCATGTGTGCAATGTGAGGGTGTCAGTTGTATTGGTAAATATGATGTTGCTGTGGTGTTGCTAATGTGTGACACAATGTTGTGTACACTTCACTGTTCCTGTACCTAAGATGTGCAGATGTGTGGTTTTGTGTAGTGTGGGGGTGCAGAGTGAGTGACCTGCCCAAAGCGGGCATTTAATGGCTGTGAATGTGTCCTTCTCTGTGATTGACTCCACCTGTGAACACAATGACATGTGTACTTGGTGTCCATAGCGTGAGCCCCATATCATCTGGTCAACGGCACAACGATTGGTTGCTAAGGTTGCTGGCACAGTTAGGTGTGTGTATTTACTGTCAGTTGTGTCCACGGTGGCGTGGATTTTGGGCTCCAACAATGAGCATTAGCAGTAGCAGGACGTATGTGATGGGCTCATGGCGGCACAGGACATGTAATGCTGCCTGCTAGTGAGTTACTCCCTTTATACTCTTCATTTCCACCTGCTGGGACGTGGTGGTTGTTGGCGTGAAACATCATAATGGGTCCAGTGGAAACATTGGCTTCGCCGGCTTGTTTGGCCTGCCTCGTCACCACAGCAGTCTGCGTGCCGGTGGGACCGCAGCAGTCTTTGCTCCATAGACCTACCAGGATCGTAATACAGTGGTCAGACCGCCAAGCCAATGGCAGTCGGACTGGCACCGCTGCCATGGCGATGCAAGGACCACCAAACTCGAAATCAGGCCCTTAGTGATATGCAGGAACTTGTTGCAATTTTAGATTTCAAAATTAACTAGTGCCACATAATAATAATAATAGACATAGCACTAAAAAATAATTCATTACAGACATGTATTTAATTATACCCAAAAAAGTAAATCATACAGCATAAAAAAATAAGTTTAGAGTACTAACAAAAAATAAAAAAATAACAAATCTGTAATATAAATAAGAAAATAGTAAATACACTTATTTAGAAAAAAAATAACAACACTACCATAGTTTGAAAATTAAAATTTTAACACCTCCCAATCTAAGAAAGTGCACAAATTACAAAAACACCATTCATTATAAACACATATGTTAACATTAATTAAACCCAATTATTTTAATTACAAAAAATTATTTAACTAATCAAGGGAGTAAAATATGTTAATATAATTATAGAAAAACATGGTATTTAGAAATTAAAAAAACAACATTTGAATTATACATAATTAAAAAGCAAAATGTAAAAAATGTGAATACACAATTTAATGGAAAGTTATGGTTTATTATAAAATATAAATATTAATCTGAAAAATTAACACAAAAACATTTGAAACATAATGACCTTAAAAATCAAATTAGTCCCATCCTAGTCCTCATTAAACCTGACATCCCATTTCACAATTATTATTCAAAAAAATACAAACTTTTTGAAAAACAATACAATATGTTAAAACAAAAAAATACACAAAATACTCTTAAAACAATTTATATTGCAATGATACAACACACAACAATGTTTGTGGAATAATATTAAAACACATTTAAAAAATTATACTCTTGCCCGAGATATTCTGAATCACAATATTTTTGACATCACAATATTTGTGTTTCACAATACTTTTTCCACCATATAAGGATGAGGAGTCTAGGACACATCTTACACTTAAGGGCTGCTTAATATGGCATGTTCCAGTGTTGATCAGATAATGTGCCCCCTGCGCATCGTGCTCACACTTTTCTTCTCATCCTCCCCACAGAGGGGCCACCCTGTTCTTCCGCTGATGGAGTAGTGGTCTGTGTCCAGGTGCCCATGGAGGTCCACTGTCTGACTGTCCTGCTGCGTAACTATTTAAGTGCAGTCCTTTTCCACCCCTAAACCAACAGGAGCACCTATTGTGGCATTACAGGTTATAGTGGACACATTTTCTCCTAGCTATGTTGCCTGCTCCTGCCTGTAATGTTTCAGGTGGGGAGGAAGATGCATGCCAGAACTTGGGCCCTCAAATTTCAGTGTCCACACTGAACCCATTTAGATGGAAGGTGCACAACAGAGAATGAGCCATGCACAGCGAGTTTGAGGGTGTTGTTTTCTGGGAGGTTATGTGTAATCACCACAGCTTCACCAGGCCTGACTGATTCCTCGTCCTCCTCCTTTGTGCGCTCAGTTCCGTTTTTTTGGGGAGGGAAACTTTTTATTGCCACATCTCTAGTTACACAGAGATGTTTTTGTTACATTCTTAGTCAACTCAGGTCTCCAGTTCAGAGGGGAGGTCTGCTGGTCCTCACTTTTGGTGCCGCTGACATCTGGATATCCCACTTGTGCTGACACTTTGTAGCTCCGATGTGTAGTGTGCATCTTTCTCTCAGCTGGTGAAGTTCCACATATATTGGGTGATTTTATTTTTCACCCAGACATGGTCAGCATTTACTGATGAGGGGTACTATTGTCCTGGGAGACCAATAGGCATGATGCAACACAGTCAATGTTGAAACTGGGTCCCACGCTCATCTCTGGCAGCTCTGATTTGGGGTATTGTTAACTCCCCACCACAGAAAGGGAGTTCACATATGTTTCTGTCCCTTATTTTGGTGTAGAATGTGTAATCAATGGATATCCAGGCAGTTAGGAGCAGATGTTATGCACATTGTATCAGTCGCAAACGGCCCACTGATAAAATGCATTTTCCTATGTACCAAACCTATTTCGCAAATCGGTAACCTATTACAGACTTGATAATAGGGTTTAAGAGCCACTATTAGGAACGGGCATGGAAAGGGTGCCCCTTCCTAATAGCAAGTCGCACTGGTATGCATGAATGTTTTGCAGCTGGAATGCAGTCTCAAAACATTCATACTTTATCAACTCTGTGAATGAGGGTGGTAACCCATTTGCAAATGAGAAGGAGTACCCAAGGGACTCCTTTCCCTTTGTGAATGAGGGCATCAACATTTTTTTCAGAGCAGGCAGTGGTTCCATTGACCACTGGGCACTCTAAAGAAATGAAAAGAAAAGTTTTCACTTTTATTTTTTAAATGCACCCCATTTTACTTTGAGAAAAACTAGCTGCATTAAAAATAAACTGCTTTTTAAAAAAAATAGTTACAGATATGGTGGCCTGCTGACCCCAGCAGACCACCATCCCTGAGTGCTGGCCATTCCAAATGGGCCACAAATTTCAACCTGCCTCCTGAATATTAATGAGGCAGGCCTCTTGTGACCCATTTGGGAATCGCAAACAGTGTCTCAGACAAAATTGCAAGTCGCAAACATTGAGGGTCGTACATCTGGCCCTTAGTCCAGTGCCGCTCTATGATGCATCTGCCTTCTTCGCCATCCTGACTATGCACCCAATCCTGAAACTTTTCTTACAAATAACTTATAACTAAACACCAATAGAATCAATACTCTCCCAGAACATACAAGTAATTTATACATGGTATTTATATGCATTGCATTGATATAACATAAATAGACAGCCATTCTGAGATACATAATAAGAAGTTTCACAGGTTTTGCCTCATCATTCTGTAACTTCAGTTACATTATCAGAGTAATCCTACATTTAAAAATTCATAATAGAACTTAGAATCTGAGTTAAAAATATACATTTGGGAAGACTTGCGTGTAAAAGGTTGACATGGTACGGTTGTCTCCAGACATCTCCATGAAGAGTGTCCCTATGAGGGAGTTCTGGGAGTAGTAGGTATAGCGTCCATTGGTTTGGAACAACTCCAATTTAGGTATGTAGGTGGTGTGTGGGATGCATATATATCGGTTTAAAGAGCCACTTGACGATTTTTTAGCTCATGTTTTGGGCTTCTATTATTATCATCTTCATGATAATCAAAAGGGTTTTGACATTATAGGTGGTGGGCAGGTGGCTATTTGTGAAGATCATCACCTCTTAGTTTTGAAACTCTGATCCTGGACTCATAGGTAAGGGTTAATAGAGAAACAAAGGAGGGAAAAGTGCATAGAACATAAAGAGCCATATTGATACTTTTTGACGCACAACTGCGCCAACACAGTTGTGCGTCAAAAATGTTACCGCCGGCTACCGTCATTCCAACGCGCCATGCGGGCGCCTTATTTATGGAATGACGTTAGCCGGCGCTGCGGACTGGTCTGCGTAAAAAAAAAAAAGACTCACACCAGGCCGCGCCGGCGTATGGGAAAATGGGGGTTGTACGTCAAAAAATGGTGCAAGTCAGGTCTGAGGCAAAAATCAGGCCTCAAACCGGACTTGCACCATTTTTTTTTACACACAACCCCCATTGACATGACTCCTGTCTTAGCAAAGACAGGAGCCATGCCCCCTTGCCCAATGGCCATGCCCAGGGGACATATGTCCCCTGGGCATGGTCATTGGGCATAGTGGCATGTAGGGGGGCCCAAATCTGCCCCCCCTATGCCACTTAAAAAAACGAAAATAAAATACTTACCCCAACTTACCTCAACTTCCCTGGGATGGGTCCCTCCATCCTTGGGTGTCCTCCTGGGGTGGGCAAGGGTGGCAGGGGGTGACCCTGGGGGCAGGGGAGGGCAACTCTGGGCTCCTTCCGAGCCCACAGGTCCCTTAACGCCTGCCCTGACCCAGGCGTTAAAAAACAGCGCACAACAGGCTGTGCGCCGTTTTTTAAGGCCCACCCCCTCCTGTGCGTCAAAATGACGCCAGAGTATAAATAAGGCGCACAGGCCTTAAAGTCTTTTTTGGAAGGGAACGCTACCTTGCATATAATTAACGCAAGGCAGGTTCCCCCTTCCAAAAAAATAACGCACATGGTGGGATTTTGACGTCCACGGGGTCGGGCGTCAAAGTATAAATATGGGGCGAGGTTTGCGCTGAATGTGCGTCAAATTTTTTGACGCACATTCGACGCAAGCAGAGTATAAATATGCCCCAAAGTGTTCAATTATTTCAATTATTTTATATATGGTAATTGGAAAGGACATTTGAAAAAAAAGAGGAAATAGGTAATTGACTTTGTATTGAGACCAGTTCTGAGTGCGACATGGAGGACTTTTAATATATCTACAGATTTTATCATGTAACTAACAGGTGAGTTTTTTTTAATTAAAGTGGTTTAATAGTCAAATTAATGAGCTTAAAGGGAGGAGATTTTCATTATGTTTTTCCTTTACCTTTCCTTGAAATGAATGATATATATATATGAACTCTACACGTACCTAATGCAATGGTGATCAGGATTTTCCATTAAATTGTTTTAAAATTTCCGAAACATTAGGAGTATCATTGTTCCAGAAATATAATCCTCTAGTGAGTTGATTATGTCACTCATACCCAACATTTGTGACCCCGTTTGGGGCACTAAATTGGAAGAAGTTTAAATGCATGGTGGGTATCTGTTGACTGATATGTCTGATGTAATGGTGAATCCATATGAGTACCACAGGTTATGGGGATTCATGTGGTTTTAATAAGATGACTGTTTTGTATTATATATTTTTTATTATATGTTTGTGTTTTTTATTATATGTTCTATATTGTCTTTTTCATAGATGATTTTTTTTTTTTTTACTGTGGGAAATTTAACCGTTTGTGTTGTTCTGAAGAAGGTGGTTTTACTAATTTTTTCCACTGAAATGCATTGACGTATGCATATGCAGAACCTGTTGTACACTGGGAAACCCTACAATAGGAATTGTTAGGATCATGGATCCCTGTTGATACAGATAGTAGACCTGCAAAAGTTGAATAGACAAACTGATGTGTCCTGATTGTTCTCCCCGAGGTTGATTGTTCTGATTTTTTTAAAGAAAGTGGGTTATGATTTTTCAGTATTGTTTCATTTTTTTTGTGGGATATAAGTTTTTAAAACTATTTTATGAGATTATAGTGCTGCATACATATAGAAAAGAAGATATATACTTTTATGTTGTCCATATATATATTAATAAAACCAAGTGTATTTTTCACAAACGTTTGTGGTACCTGTTTATGGTAAATAAGTGGTTTTGAATGCAGTTTGTAAGGTTGACAAGTCTGAATGTTTGAGATTTTAAACTGGTTTGCACAGTTTTCCGAAGGGGAATTCTTTCAAATTTACTGACTAGTGGTACCCTGTCCCCTTGGTGTGTGGGGTCCGTCTCCTTTTGGTAAAACAAAATCAAAGTTCAACAGGCCAGATTTTAACTAGTCACATGTTCGTCACGGATATGTCCATCTGTTGGGTCATGCTGGGAGTCCAAATGCAGTAAATCCTTATTAATAGCACGCAATATTGTTTTAGTACTCATGAGACATGCGGGGGACGGGACAGGGGCCTCCTCACTTAAGTGGACTCCAGCCCTCCAATAATGGAACTCACAGAGAGCAATTTGTGGCCAATCATCTTCCAAATGTGCAAGAATGGAAAATTGTGATTGTGGCCCCAAATCTGTGCATGAAATTATGGGACATTCAATTAAATCCACGGTATTAAGAGTAGCTAACAACGAAAGTATATATTTGATTTGAAATATATTTGCACATTACAGGCTGATGCTCTTCACCTTTCAAAAACTGCCTAGTTTGTTTCTGATTTAAAAGTTTTTGTTTCCTTTACTAGTCTGGAAAGCTATGAGATATTCCGGCATCAACAATTTTCTAATGTGGTAGTATTTCAAACCTGTATCCATTTGTTCCACCCTTGATCGCCGAGGATCTGGAATCGTCAATCAAACTGATTTTAACGTTTTTCGCTATGTTTGTGTCAACTCCAATAGTAATTTATGAGCAATGAAGAGAGGGTGACAGGGTTACGGAACAGAAGCAATAATTTTAAAGTTATGCAGGCTTTTGAAACCTTAAATATGAAGCTGTAAAAACACTCATCTCTACACATAACAAATCAATACTATAATTTACAGCCACTTTGATTGAAGACAGCAAAAGTCTGAAGTGCTGCAGAACTGATGATATTGCTGCTTGGCAGTACAATGTATGCACTGAGATTAAATACCAAACTAGATCACGATCCCTCATCCAACCCGCCCCAAAAAATGATTATAGTTGCTTAAATTATACATATTCAGAAGATGATTTTCTTTATTCGCTAGTTAGCAAACTCACTGCACGAAGCCCAAACATCTGCAGAACCTTGCAGAGTTCCCCAAAGTTTGGGATAAATGTAGTATGGCTCAGTTGGTTAAAAGTTCGTCGTGAAGTTATGCGGTCGGAGGCTCGGTGGGTAAAACGTTGGCTGCTGAGATTTGCAGTGATCTTCAGGTCACAGGATTGAACTGTCCTTTCGATGTAGGTACATTGAATAATGTAAAATCGAGTACTAGCAACACCTTTTATTCATAACGCTTTGAAACGCGGAAATGCAGTATGAAGCACCTTGTAAAACATTTTATATTATCAAGTGCTAAATATCTGGACTCAATTTCAGGAACGTATATACTTGCACAACCCTTCATTCGTACCAATTGCTTAAGGGACATGGCAGCAGTATACATCACATCGCGTGTATGGCATGGCGAAAAAGCACAACATTTATTTTACTGTATTTTGTCGCACTGCAGCTTTTATATTGTGCTTCAAACGTTATTGTGGGGTGCCAAAGCACGTTTTCGGGCGTTTAGCATATTACACCTTTGTAGAGTGTGTAGTTGCCAGAGTGTTGTGTATATTGTGATCGTATGTGGGAAGCATTTTGGTGTTTTGCGAGTGACTACAGAAGTGCTCTTATCTCGGGGCGCAGGGCTTAGCTGCATGATGAAGGAGGTTTGAGACAGACACACAAAATATAATTGTAAATAGCTGGTGGTTATAATTTGCTATGAAGGTCCCCTGTTACCTCTCATGGTTTCCATTATGCTGGAGGCAGGGGACAGAGGAAGAGATTCACCTGGATGGTCTGTGCTTCGAGTAGTTCTGTTGGGTGGGAAGGGGGGGAACATATAGGATTCTAGATAGCATCAACCTCATCTAGGTAGCAGTGTGCTGTGCTTAAATACTCCAAACAAGGAGGTAATCAGAGAAGGCCCAATAATCTAGAAGGCAATATGAGGAAGGTAGAAATGCTTTCAAATTAAATTATGCCACATAGGCCAGAATGAAAGTTGGTGAAATGAACTGTGGCCTTTTAACTTTTAAAAAGAAAGATTTAGCCTTTGTGGTTGGTGTCCGCAATGTCTCATGCTAAACTTCGTCATTCCTTGTCACTCGGTCTCATCCTGCTGCCCCTTACCATTACAAATATATTACCCACAACCTACTTTTAACAGAATTACAGGTTGATGTATGTTGAGCTGTGCCAACGAGGAAAACACAAACGATACCTTACTACTTCAAAGATGGCTGCAATGTCTTTGACTAGTCTTCTTTGCTCCTGGGCTCTTGGTCACATCCCACAGACCATTACTGTTGTGAAGATAGAAAGAGGGGCCGTACTCAAAGCAGCCAAACAAGACCATGCAGAATTGCCGATGTTACAAGAAATGCACCTCTTCGGAAATGTGACTTTAATGTCTAATAAAAAGTAAGGCAGAGAAGTATGGTTGTATACTGCTGCCATGGCATTGATAATGCCAATGTTCTCCTGCAAACTAGAAGACCTTGCTCATTCGGTGGGGTTTCCAGATGTATGCCCACACTTCACTCCGGGATAGGTGAGTATACCTATTGGGGATTCAGAAGACCATTTTCATGACCAGATACATTTCTAGTACCAACTGTTATAAAAAAAATTTTTATAAAGAGATACCATCATTATTACATCAGCATTTTCAATTCCAAAAGTAAGTTCAATAAAGCTGTTCCATCTCATGACAGTGACATTAACAACCTCATTATTCACAGATTAGGAGTAGCTAGCTAGGCCTGGCTATCGTCAGCTATCAGTTATCTCAAACATCCTACCCCAGGTTTGGAAGAATCTCTTGAGCCCCCCTGACCTCGCAGCGTACTTCCATTCCTGAGTTCCTACTTGTTTCATTTTATTTAACCATTTGCCGATAGTTGGAATCTGCGTGGTATGCCAAATTTTTAATAGGAGGGATCTGGCCACTGCTGTAGTGATAAAGACTATTTTCACACATCTAGGTGTGAGCTTTACCTCAGGGTCATTGCCCAAGACCAATAGCCACACCGAGGGTTTGATTTCCGTCTGCACCGCTGTTTGCAAAGAATTGAACACCTCACCCCAAAACTCTTGGATAAACACGCAAGTGCCAGTAATATGAGTCCAATTTGCTATTCCATCCACTTGACTGCAGAAACAATAATTGGGACAGCTGGGAATGATCTGGGCCAGAGATTGCCGAGCATGATAGAGGATCCATTTACTAAAGAACTGCATTCTGTGCCAATTTGCACCTCTCAATGCTCCAAAAGTAAATTCATTGATTTTCTCACAGTCAGCCCTTCATCCCCTTCCCATTTCCTAGTGGCTTTGTCAAAAAGATTGGGGCTCTTCCACTCCAACAGTAGCCTTCTCCATTCCCCCGCTCGTCTGTCACCGGATGGGTCAATCAGTTCTTTCACTATCTTCTGAGTGTCACATATCTGACGACAATCCAAGTCAGTGAGGTTGTTGAGCAAATTACTATAAGACCCCATAGGCAAAAAATCATTTTGCACGGCAACCCCAATATTCGGAAGCATTTCCCACCTGTCTTCCCTTAAAAAATCTCCAATTTTCCTAAATCCGTCAGCTTCCCATTTCCTGACTATTTCCAAATTAAGCCTAGAACCGGACAGCATCGTGAATTCACATAGATGCGTGAAAAAGTTCACATATGGGATTGTATACCTTAAAAAAAATGTGACCTCTTTTTGAAAAACCACCTGAGGATCTTATACCATACTACCTTCGGGGATTTCACCAGCAATATTAAATCCCACAGACCATATTTTCTGCAAATTAAATCGCGAAAATCTTGAGGAAATGGGCTGCCTGGAGACGATACAGGTTTGAAAGTTGCTCTATATTGGGCAAAAAATGCCAAATAACAGTTAGAGGAAGTGATCTCCACTTTGTTAGTAGTGCCTGAGTTTTAAGAAGCAGGGGAGGAAAGTTAAGATCGTAAAGATCTTCTATTTTGGATGGAAGTCTAATCCCCAAATACCTGTTAGGCTGCAAATTTTCGCACTGCACCGATTCACAAATTAGTCTACTGGAAGTACCACCACAGAGTATAAGTTAAGTTTTTTTCCTATTCACCTCATACCCCACTATTTGGTAAAATTGAGCAAAGACTTCTAAGGCCTTCTCCTGAAAACTTTGGTTATTGTCAAGAAATAAAATGATATCATCTGCATACAATTTTATCTTCCCTATCTGCTTGAGTGGGGGATGTATCAGATTATTTTATCTACTTGTGATGGCTAAGGGTTCCATAAATAAAGCAAACAGAATGGGTGAAAGGGGGTACCCCTGGCGGGTGCCCCGCCGAACTAGTAGTTTTCCTACATTTGCGGAGTTAATTATAATGTTCACTTAAGTATCTTGACACATCATTGTATCAGCCTGGAAATCTGGGACGGCACCAGAAATTTTGATAGAATCTCAAACAGTGTGTCCAATACTACTAAATCAAAGGCCCTTTTGGCATCCAGTAAGAGGATAACGGCAGGGATTCTATCAACAGCAAAGTAATCTGATGCCTCTGCCAAAAATGGGTGTTGGATGCAAGTTGCCTTCCGGCAATAAGCCCATTTTGGTCTGGATGGACTTAAGAGGTGAATATCACATTGAAATGAATAGCGATAAGCTTCATAATTAATTTATAGTCGGTATTTAATAACGTAATTTGACAATAGGAGTTTGGATCTTCTTTATCTTTGTCTTTTTTAGGGAAACTGACTACGTTCCCAGCACAAAAATAATTTGGGACTGTCCCGCCCTTTAACATATCATTAATTAAAAGCAAGAAATCATCTGCCAGGACAGCAATTAAAATCTTAAAGAATTCTGCTGGGAGGACATCAGGGCCACACGCCTTCCCATTCGTGAGGTTTTTAACCACCTCCAGAAGTTCTGGTTTGGTAAACGGATGGGAGAGGGCATCCCTGTCTTCCCTTGATATGGTAGGAATCTTTAATTTCCCTAGAAAATCCCTAACAACCTCTAAGTCATTAGGATGGTTTGGGCTATATATTCGTCTATAATGCTCTAACATCGCTTCGCCCACTGCCCTCGACTCAGTGTATCTCTTCCCCGTAGTTGGGCATCTTAAAGCGTGAATCGTATTACTTGCCACTTGGTCCTGAGCTTGCCAGGCTAAAAACCTACCCGTAAAGTTACTCTCCTTGTAGACTTTCTGCTGGCAGGCCTGGTACGATCTCTCCTCCCTACCGAGATACCGATCGGAGAGTGCCTGCTTGGCCTGATCGAGTAATTTTTTATTACTTTCTGAAGGGAACCTAAGATATTTATCTAATTTCCTTTGCACTACGTCTTCCAAAGCCGAGCTCTGTTGTTTATCACGGCACCTATTTGCTGCATCTTGTTCAATCACTATGCCTCTTACATAAGCTTTGAATATATCCCAAACTATACTCGGAGCAGCAGAATCCCGGTTCAAATTAAAGAAATCCCTGACTTCATCTCCACAGACCTGAAGCCAACCTTCCCCTTGGAGAATTAACTGGTTAAAAATCCACCTTCTGGATTGTGATGTATCTCGTTCTGGCTCTAATATATCCAAGATCAGCAAAGCATGATCTGAAAGGCCAGAATGCAGTATGCGCTGATCCTTAAAGTGAAGAGATTTAGGCCCTCATTACAACCCTGGTGGTAAATTCTGCTGACCGCCGGGCAGACGGCTGCCAACATACCATGCCAACGGCAGAGATCCGCTCCGGGTATTATGACCCACACTCAGAAATCCTCCACAATACAGACACCCACACAAGTCTGCCACACCAAAGGTCAGTGATAAACTTGCGATAGTAAAACCCACACTGTCATGCCAACAGAACTACGCCCACACTATCACAACCCACGAATCAACGCGGCATCATTCAACCGCGGTAATCCATTGGTGGTATACAAGGCTGCACTCAAAATACACACACATTTACAAAACACAACCACATTTGACAATTCAAAATACACACACCTGATACACATACACGCACCACACCCACACACTCACAACACTATAAAACACACACCCATATTACCCACAACCTCTCACAACAACAATTTTGGAAGAAGCAGAGAGATAGAAAAGCAAACACAACACCAGGTTCCAGAGTCACACAACACCATCACACATACACCATCCACACACCTCAAAGAACACACCCCAACACATCACCCCATACATCACATCAACCATCACCTCACACATCACCCACACCACATCATGGCACCTCAAAGACACCCCAGGTTCTCTGAGGAGGAGCTCAGGGTCATGGTGGAGGAAATCATGCAGGTAGAGCCACAGCTATTTGGATCACAGGTGCAGCAGACATCCATTGCTAGGAAGATGGAGCTATGGCGGAAAATTGTCGACAGGGTCAATGCAGTGGGACAGCATCCAAGAACACAGGATGACATCAGGAAGAGGTGGAACGACCTACGGGGGAAGGTACGTTCCATGGTATCCAGACACCAGGTAGCCGAACAGAGGACTAGCGGTGGACCCCCACCTCCTCCCCCACAACTAACAACATGGGAGGAGCAAGTCTTGGTGATCATGCATCCTGAGGGCCTCGCAGGAGTTGCAGGAGGACTGGACTCTGGTAAGTCAAAGCTTTACTACTATATCCCTCACCCTACCTGCATGCCATCACAAACCCCAACCCCTACCCTCACACCCATCACCCCAACACCTCACAGATACCCCACTATCACAACCCACACATCCCAATACCAAGCCCTGCATGTGACAACAATGCATGGCCACCCATCACAGACCTGCATGGACAACCATCACCACAGCATGTCCAGGGGAGAGACTCACCCAGGGCACACAATCACTACTCACACAAGAGCCAAGGCGATAATGCAAGCACAGTAATAGGGGGAAACACAGCCATTGCACAAGATGGCACACACAGATACAATAACAATGCATTTACACCCCAACAGGACCCCTACTCAACGTTACCGGACAGGAGGTGCCAGCCATATCCAGTCCCCCCACAGAAGAGGCCCACAGTGACAACAGCAGCTCTGCACACCTAGATCAAGATGACCAGCCCGGCCCATCAGGACCTCTGGACAGTCGGTTCCCCAGCCACAGTCCCAACCCACCACAGAACCTCCCCCCTCAGGAAACACCAGCACAGCACTCACCCAGCGGGCCCATGCCACTGTCCCCAGGACACATCAATCAGCAGTGTGTCCACCACTACAGGGACCCCAGGCAAACCCACTAACACAGGACGATCAGGGACCTGGGGTCAGTGGCAGTGGGCACACGGTTCAGGCGACAGAGGCACAGGACAACAGGGAAGCTAGGAGGAATGCTGTGTGACAGGGGGAAGACAGGCCCAGGGAACCCACTCTCCACAAGGCACTCTCCAACATCATGGGAGCATACCACCATTCCCAGGACACCATGGGCACGGTACTGGCCAAGTTTCAGGAGACCCAGCGGCTGCAGGAGGAACACTACTGGGGGATCAGGGAGGACTTGAAGTCCATTAACACCACCCTGGTCACCATTGCAGGGTTGCTGGCAGACTTGGCCAACACCATGAGGGAGACAGTGGCATACCACCGGGCCCCTGACACCAGCCCGAACGATGAACAGCCTTCCACGTCTGCTGGCGCTATTGGACAGGAGGTCCCACCACAGGAACAACAGGCCACCAGCACCACACCCCCTGCAGAAGGAGAACCACCCCGCAAGCAGTCCCTGCGATCCAGGCACAAGACAGAGAACATTGCCAAGACCCCCACCAGGAAATAGGACTCTCCTGATTGTCACCCTTCTGTCCTACTATGTCACCCTGTCCACCTTGAATTGATATTGCTCCACTTCCTATGCACCATTGGACAATGCACCTGTGATACAAGCAGACTGGACTCTACCATGGATATTCCTCCACCATCACCCCAGCCCTCAGCACATCCCCCTCTACTTATTAGCACTTAAATGAACACCCTTGAATCACAAAACAATATGGAATCAGTCTGTACTTTCACAAATGTATTATTACAACCTCTTATACAAATATAAATGTAAAGGTTCATTTGCACATACCAAAGTATGACAGTTGTTGGGCAGCAGTAAACATAGCAGAAGGCAGAATGAGGTAACCAGATCTTTGAAAAGGAAAGCCAAAGTGAACTGTCAGGGTCCATACACAGAGGTAAAAAGGCCGACTCATACAATGTCCTACAGTAGTCAGATATGAGATGAGCAGTGCCAGTCTCTTACCTGTGTGTCACTGGAAGTACTGCATGATGATGTTGTTTCGGTTGTCAATTTCTTCTTCCTCTGCCTCCTCTTCCTCACTGTCCACAGGCTCAACAGCTGCCATAAGACCAACATCAGGCCCATCCTCCTGCAGAAAAGGCACCTGGCATCACAAAGCCAGGTTGTGCAAAATACAGCATGCCCGATGATCTGGCACACCTTTTTGGGTGAGTAGTATAGGGAGCCACCTGTTAGATGGAGGCACCGGAATCAGGCCTTCAGGAGGCCGAAAGTCCGCTCAATAATCCTCCTAGTTCTCCCATGTGCCTCATTGTAGCGTTCTTCTGCCCTTGTCCTGGCATTCCTCACTGGGGTCAGTAGCCACAAGAGGTTGGGGCAACCAGAGTCACCTGTAAATGTCGAGGGATATCTGTTAGACAGACAACAACCCTTAGGGACTACCCCATACCCAGACACCTATTCATACTGTGTGGGGACTTTGGGCTCACCTATTAGCCACACACGGTGCCTCTGGAGTTGTCCCATCACATAAGGGATGCTGCTATTCCTCAAAATGTAAGCATCATGCACAGAACCAGGATACTAGGCATTCATATGGGAGATGTACTGGTCTGCCAAGCACACCATCTGCACATTCATTGAATGGTAGCTTTTACGATTTCTGTACACCTGTTCATTTCTGCGGGGGGGGACAAATGCCACATGTGTACCATGAATGGCACCAATGGTGTTGGGGATATGTCGCAGGGCATAGAAGTCAGCTTTCACTGTGGGCAAATCCTCCACCTGGGGGAAAACAATGTAGATGCGCAGGGCAGATAACACTCTGGACAACACGTTAAAGAACATTGACTGAGACATCCCTGATGCCATGGCCACTGTTGTTTGAAAGGAACCACTGGCCAGGAAATGGAACACTGACAGTACCTGCACAAAAGGGGGGATATCTGTGGGATGGCGGATAGCTGACATCAGGTCTGGCTCCAATTGGGCACACAGTTCTTGGATTGTGGCACGATCAAGTTTTGTAGGTGATAATGATGTGTCTGTCTTCCATTGTTGACAGGTCCACCCGGGGTCTGTACACAGGGGGATGATGCCATCTCATCATCTGCCTCAGCAGATGTGCCCTATGGAGGAGAATGGTGAGCAGAGGGTCATGTACCACATAGTTTGCACAAGGGTTTTGCACTAATGTGATTAAATCGGTGTGTGGCGTTGTCTGTCCGTATTTGTGCCCAAATGTCCTGTGATGCAGTTACGTACCCTGCCATGTGCCACCCTGAAATGGCAGCTGATCTGCCCTGTAAGGAGGTACAAGAGAAAATGAGGTAACTTTGCTGGCGTTGTGTTGTGTCGCAGTAGGTGGTCGAAGACCGCCGCGCAATTCAGCATTGGTTATCATTGGGCCCTATGGGTTCCAGGAGCCAATGACGATGTACGCCGGCGATGATGGTACGCACCGTTGCGGATGTGACCTCCATTTTTAAGCTGTTCACTCACTTGATACCTGACCTTCAACAGGAGAGGACCTACACTGCAAGTGCTGCTGTGACCTGTGTCTGGAAGCGACAATGGCTCGAGTGTCTGGGGAAAGGGCCCCTGCCTTCAGTGTGGAGGAGTTGGAGAGACTAGTGGATAGGGTCCTCCCCCAGTACACGCTACTCAGCGGTCCTCCGGACAAACAGGTGAGTAAACTGTGAGCATGATGCGTGGGACATGAATTTATGGAGTGGTGTGGATGGAAGATACAGGTTGGTGGGGGGAGGTCTGAGGCCTGCATGTGAGGATGGTGAGTGTATGTGTGTCAGGGCATGGGTGGGAACTGGTGGCCAATGAGTATGACGAACCGGACAGGTGAGTAAGTTCCTTTCTTACTTTACCTTTCCTCTAGGTCAGCGCCCACCAGAAGAAGGGTATTTGGCGTGCCATCGCCAAGGAAGTAGGGACCCTGGGGGTCTATCATAAACGGAGCACCAATGCCACAAGAGAAAAGAGGACCTGCGCCGCTGGAGCATGAAGACAGCGGAGGCCCAGCTGGGGGTGGCCTCCCAACGTGGAAGGGGTGCCCGTCGCACCATGACCCCCCTGATATTCTGGTTCCTGGCGGTCGCCTATTCGGAGTTGGATGGGCGCTTCAGGGCATCACAGCAGCCACAAGGGGGTAAGTACAGTCTCATTCAGCTGACTCTGTGCACTATATGAGGTGTCTGGGTGGGGGATGTGGGCTGTGGGTTACCCCTAGGCCAGGGTGAACTTGCTAGGGTAGGTCCCTTGGTAGGCAGGATCTGTGGCACTCCAGCCCCAGTAGTGGTAGTGGCCATCTACAACCAGTCAGGCTCCTGTGTGTCCCAGGTGTACAGCAAATGGGGTTAGGCATAGTCCCCCATGGGCAGGTGATTTCCCTATGAACAGTTAGTGCATGGCCTAGTGCATAGGGCTGCTCCCTGTGTGTTGTGTCTGCCAACGGTAGTGGTGTTGCTGGCATTGACCATGTGTCTCCTCTGTCTCCCCCCCCTTTTTGTTTTGTCACCCTGTCCTTGTGTGCATTAGCATCATCTGGCGGAGGAGCAGTGGCACCGGAGCAGGAGGGAGCTGCAACCCACATGGCCCAGGATGGTAAATGTACGGAGTCTGAAGGCACCAGTGGGACAGAGGGCGAGGGGAGCTCCATGACAGGGACAGGAGGGAACAGCGACTCCTCTTCTGATGGGAGCTCCCTTGCAGTGGCAGGCACTTCTGTGCCCACCGCAACAACAGGTACCGCCGCCACCCCCTCTACCAGCACCGCCCTCCCAGCAGTCCCTCAGCGTGCTTCCCGTGCCTGCTCACCCAGGAGGGTGGGCATCTCCTTCGCCCCAAGCACCTCAGGCCCTGCCCCAGTCAGCCCTGCTGCCCTCAGTGAGGAGGCTATTGACCTCCTGAGATCCCTCACTGTTGGGCAGTCAACCATTTTGAATGCCATCCAGGGTGTCGAGAGGCATTTGCAGCAAAAAAGTGCATACCTGGAGGGCATCCATTCTGGCGTGGCAGCCCATTTCAGGCTCTGGCCTCAGCACTGATGGCAGCCATTGTCCCTGTGCCCAGCCTCCTCCCTCCAACATCCACTACCCAGACCCAATCCCCTGTACCTCAGCCTATCCCAAGCACACCATCAGACCTGCATGCGCACACATCAACACACAAAAGTGGCTCAGGCAAACATAAGCACCACACATCTCACAGGCACTCACACAAGCACCATCCCCATGCAGACACCCAGCATCCATTCCCTCCACTGTGTCCCCCTCCTCCACGTCCTCCATCTCCCTCCCAGTCTCATCTCCACTCACACCTTCATGCACTACATCCTCAACCACAACCTCCATCACCAGCACGCCCATCACTCACATGCAATCACCACCCCACTACTATTCACACGTCCCCTGTGTCCTCTCCCACTGTGTCTGTGAGCCCTCCTCCCAAAGTACACAAATGCCGGCACACACGCACTCAACCGCCACCCACCTCACAACAGCCTCTAACCCATGCACCTTCACCCAAACTCAGCAGACGTACACCTCCTACAACCACTACCTCTTCCTCCACTCCCAAACCCCCTCCATCTTCCCATCCCAGTGTGTCTAAAAAAGTTTTCCTGGCTTCCATTGACCTCTTCCCTAAACCTCCCCCCCGTCCTTCCCCTAGGGCCAGGTTGTCTAGAGCCCAGACCAGCACTTCAACCACCAAATCGTCGTCCACTGTGGTCCCTGCAAGTCCGGGAGGATCGAAGGGGGCACACATCAGGGCTGCCAGTGTGCCACCTACTGAAGCCAAGGACCACCCAATTCCGCCACATGCCAAGGTAAAGAAGGGGCCCGCATGCAGTAGAGAAGAGCCTCACCACCCACCCACCCAGCAAGGCCTCATCCAGAACCAAAGAGGACAGTGCCAATGTCCCAGCAGCGACTTCCAAGGTGGGGAAGGGACACAAGAGCAAAGCAAAGTCACCTCAGGGCACGGAGCCTCCGGGTGAGGGACTGGTGACCCCCATTTCTCAAGACAGCCCAGCAACCTGTACTGCGGTGAGCACCGCCGCAATGACCGCCACCGGCACCTGCACCGCCACCTGCGCGGCAGCTGCCGCTACTACAGTCACCAGCATCATACCCAGTGGGCAGCCTTCCGAGGCTGCAGGAGATGGCCTGGTGTCTCCCTCAACTACTACAGACACCTGCACCACGGGCACCACCGGCAGCATCTCCGCCGCAGACAACACCACAGCCACCGCCACCTACCCCGCGACGTGCCCAGGCAGTGCCACTACAGCGGACATCAGCACCATCCCCAGTGGGCAACCGTCCGAGGCTGCAGGAGACGTCCTGGACCCTGCACACACTACATGAGGCACCACCACCAGCACTGGCACTACCAGCAGTTTGCAGCCTAAGTCGTCACAAGGTCGAGTGTGGCTCTGCGTCCATGGAGTATCATGCTACCTGTTACCTGAAAATCTCATGGTGAGGGAATGGGAACTGCCACACCCCTGGTGCAGCATCACTACCCACCAAGCCCCCTCCAGAACCAGTGGAGAAAGGCATCCACTAACCCAGTCCTTAGCAGGATGAAGCACTTTGGGCACCAAGCCCCGTCCAGAACCAGTGGAGAAAGGCATTCACTAACCCAGTCCTTAGCAGGATGAAGCACTCTGGGCACCAAGCCCCCTTCAGAACCAGTGGAGAAAGGCATCCACTAACCCAGTCTTAGCAGGATGAAGCACTCTGGGCACCAAGCCCCCTCCAGAACCAGTGGAATACGCCACCCGCTGGAGAGATTGTGGCTTTGCACTCCCCGGGAGCAAGCAGTGGGCAACCCACCAACTTGAGAGACTTGAGAGACTGTGACTTTGCACTCCACAGGACCAAGCAGTGGGCAACCCACCCACTTGAGAGACTTGAGAGACTGTGGCTTTGCACTCCCCAGGACCAAGCGGTGGGCAAACCACAAACTTGAGAGACTTGAGAGACTGTGGCTTTGCACTCCCCAGGACCAAGCAGTGGGCAACTCACCCACTTGAGTGACTTGAGAGACTGTGGCTTTGCACTCCCTAGGACCAAGCAGTGGGCCACCCACCCACCTGAGAGACTTGAGAGACTGTGGCTTTGCACTCCCCAGGACCAAACAGTGGGCATGGAGCCCCCTCGAGAAGCAGTGGCATAGTCCCATCATCCAGTTGAGGTGACCCATTCCCCTTCCCCCTGAGGTGCCTGTTTTTTTCGACCTGATGCCCCTGCAGTGTTCTCTCCGTTTTGAGGCAGGTGTTGTGTGTGGTCTACAGACATTTAATGGGACAGTGTACGGACTTGTGTACTTGCTGTTAATATTTGTATATACTGATGATTATAAGTTATCTTGGGCTATCTGACTGTTCGAATATTATGGGCCATATTTATACTCTGGTTGCGCCGAATTTGCGTCGTTTTTTTCGATGCAAATTCGACGCAGAACTAACGCCAACTAACGCCATATTTATACTCTGGCGTTAGACGCTTCGGGCGCCAAAGTGCCCGGAGTGTGCGTCATTTTTTAGCGTGAACCCCTTCCTTGCGTTAATGATATGCAAGGGAGGCGTTCCCGTCTTAAAAAATGACTCCCAGGCCTTTACGTGGTATTTATACTCCCGGGCAAAAGAGACGCCCGGGAGTGGGCGTGGCCAAAAACGGCGCATTTGCGCCGCTTTTTAACGCCTGGGTCAGGGATGGCGTTAAGGGACAAGTGGGCTCAAAATGAGCCCAGAGTGCCCTCCCCTGCCCCCAGGGACCCCCCCTGCCACCCTTGCCCACCCCAGGAGGACACCCAAGGACGGAGGGACCCATCCCATGGACATTAAGGTAAGTTCAGGTAAGTATTTTATTTTTTATTTTTTGTGGCATAGGGGGGCCTTATTTGTGCCCCCCTACATGCCACTATGCCCAATGACCATGCCCAGGGGACATAAGTCCCCTGGGCATGGCCATTGGGCAAGGGGGCATGACTCCTATCTTTACAATGATAGGAGTCATGTTGATGGGGGATGGGCGTCAAAAAAAAATGGCGCAAGTCGGGTTACGACGATTTTTTCGACGCAACCTGACTTGCCCCATTTTAAGACGCCCATACGCCATTTTCCCCCTACGCCGGCGCTGTCTGGTGTACGTGTTTTTTTTCCACGCACACCAGGCAGCGCCGGTCTGCTAGCGCCGGCTAACGCCATTCAATAAATACGGCGCCCGCATGGCGCTTCAGAATGGCGTTAGCCGGCGCTAATTTTTTTGACGCAAAACTGCGTTAGCGCAGTTTTGCGTCAAAAAGTATAAATACGGCCCTATACTTGTTAAACTCATTTAATTTGGTCCTTGCGTTCTTCCAGGTGGTGACGGGGTGTATCTGTGATGTGATTGGATATGTGTGTGTGTGTTGTTGTGGGTGGGGGGTGCGGGTGTTGCGTGCGTGTGTCACTCTCTTTTCCCTCCTCCCTTCCCCGGTGCTAGGTGCAGTACTCACCGTGGTCATCGCCGCTGTCTTTGATGTTCCTGGTAGATGAGGAGGTAGACCAGCATCGGTAGGACCTGTAACTCGGGCTCCATTGCGTCCTGGTTGTTCATTGAGTGTCGAGAGGTGAGTGGTTTCCCTTCTGTGTTCTGTTTCTGCCGTGCTTTTGATGGCGTTGGTACCACCCCGGAAAATCTGGCGGATTGGTGCCTTGTAATAGTGTGGGCAGTACATTGTCTTCTGCCTGTCTGTTGGCGGTTACTGCCGCGGTGTTTGTTTCAACCGCCTTGGCGGTCAGAGTGTTAAAATGGCTGTCTGTGTTGGTGGTTTCTGCCATGGACGTAATTCCATTTCTTTTCCACCGGCCTGTTGGCGGTATTACCGCCGCTTTATCACCGACCGCCAGGGTTGTGATGAGGACCTTAGTTACCAGGAAAAAAATCAATACGGGAAACACTTTTAAATCGGCTGGAAACACATGTGTAATCTCTTTCATTGGGCATGTTAGACCTCCAGGGATCACATAGCGCCAATACTCTTAAATAGTTCCCAAAGACCTTTGGTTTGAATTGCTTTTTCCCTTTGACTGTGGAATCAGTATATGGGTCTGGAAGAAAATTTAATTCTCCACCAATTATAACTTTACCTGGGTTTTGTAAGAGAGATTGAAAAAGCTCTTTGTACGGCCCGGGATCATCTTCCAGCAGTGCGTAGAAGCTCACAAAAGTAAATCTCTCCATCAACACCTTAAAACTTACCCAGCACCAGCATCCATTTTTATCACTATTAAAATTGAGTATATGGGCCTGAGTTTTTTGTTAAAAAGATTGCAGTGCCCTTATGGGCTGCTTCTACCGTGGCAACTCCCTTATACTCTACCCAATTTCTAAACATAACGATTTCCCTCCGTTTTTTAACTGGGATGTGAGTTTCTTGTTGTAGGATTACAGAGGAATTTGCAGCTTCAACCCACACTTCTTCTTCCTGTTATTTAACCCATTGACATTCCAAGAGACGTCTCTTAGTATAGAATGTAGCCCCACCATTTGATCACTTTGGAAAGCGGGGACAATATGTGCCCAATAGCTCCCCTCCCGAAGACACCCTGATCTATGGTTCTTTTAATCACCTTAGGCCCCAGCAATAGTTCAGCCTATTCACGCTTCTGTTTCACATATATCGATTACCTATCATGCCTTGCCTGCTTCTCCAGAGCTGAGTTCTTCTATTTTGCATTAGGATCTCATTTTCCTCCTTACCCCAACAACCACCCCTTAACCACCTTGCCACCCCATGTCACTGAGGACCCCTCCCTCTCCCTTAGCGGCCTACACCTGGAGCCCTTCCATCTGGGCAAACCAGGACCACCTCCCACCCCCACCCTTCTTGCCAGCCCGTAACCTTCACCCAGAATCTCCCTACCCCCTACCAGGCACCGTGACATGTCACCCAGATCGCCAGTGGCCGCAGAGGTGGGATTGAAAATAGATTACATTTAACTGCGCTAAATATTGTACAAAAGAAATGTGAAAAAGTAAAGTTTGTCACCCTTATTATGAATTCCCCCTTTTCTCCTCCTCGCCATCTAGATTTCGTATGGAATACAGCAAGGTCTTTGCAGCGTCAACTGTTTGTAGTATGTTAGAGTGACCCTTGAAAAAGACTTTAAGCTTGGATTGCTGAACAAGCCCTGCCAGGGCTCCGGCCTTCTGAAATTCAGGTATCATTTCTTTCAGCTCCCTCTTCCTCCATGCGGTGGCAGCGGACATATCTGAAAAGATCTTAAAGGTGAAGTCCCCTGAAGCTTGGTATACTTTGTTTTTGATCGCCTGCTGAAGAATACGTTCTTTAATATGAAAATCGCCAAAGTTCATCAATATTGTTCGAGGATATTTTGCATTATTTTGATGAGCATGCATTATAGAAAGCTTTTGGTTTCTGTCAGCTGAATCTGGGAGGACATATTGCGTAAGGAGGTCTGTAATTAGGTTTGTAACCGTTTGCCCATCTTCGTGTCCTTCCGGAATCCCCGTAAATCTTAAATTAGATCAACATGAGCGATTTTCCATATCATCTATCCGACTCTGCAAGTCTGCAAGATCTGTTTGACATTTGGATATTGATGGTTCCAGGTGGATCCGTCCATCTTCCAGATCTGAGACTTGCTGCTCCACTTCATTAATACGGGTATTCGGTTGCTGCCTATTATTGCTTATTAGATTTAATTGTGCCTCAGTCATCTGATTAGCCTCTTCCTGTCAAAATTTTAAAGATTTTAGTTCACTTCATATTTGAAAGAGCAAACTCTCCATAGGGATGCCAGCCCACCCTTTGACTCTTGCGTCCTGAATTTGATGATCTGATTGCACTTTCTCGTGCTCCAGTTGTGAGACCCCATTCACTGGATGGCTAGTGGAGGAGCCGTTCCCTGGTCCTCCCTCAAGAGTACAGGCACCTGAACACAGTTGAGCTATCGGGAGGAGGTTGTCATCATAAGATATTGAGTTGTGGCCGTTTGACTGAGACACCGTGGGAACTTCCTTAAGCCCTCTGCTCCCACCACTAAATAATGGATACAGCTGCCTGGGACCTGAAGCAGCCTCCTGGCTATCATTGGTATCAGATGCCCACTCAATGCTCTGCTCTCGTTGACAGAAATCTTGTCAGACATTGTTCACACTCTGCAGGTGTCCGAGGTCGCTCACTTTTTGCTTCCCTGATGCTGACCAAGACGCTTCTCCATCTAGTGCAGTACAATTGCCAGTATTTTGTAATGTCAGTGTCAGAGGGTTCAGACTGAGGACTGGGGAGAAACATGAGTTGGGACTGATGACCGTCTGTTGAGACTCTTGTGCCTGGCTCAACGTTCACCATTTTGTCAGAGAGTGCGGGGTGTTTCCCCCTGACAATCCGTGCTGTTTTAGCAATTTTCAATGTAGAGCGGCCCTTGTTCTGTGAATCCCTGGGGGATCTTCACATTGTTGAGTAGGTGTTGCGCACTGTACCTTGCGCCACCTTCTATAAAGTTGCAGCAAATCTGGGCCACAGGGCGCACCTGTGTCTACACAGGCCTCTTCCGTGACCACCGAGAGCTTTTAAAAACCTAACAGGAGAGACCTAGCGTCGTCCCTGTAGGGGGGGATGCCTTAAGTCTAGTACGTCCTGCAATTATACAGTTACGTTCCAATAATGTCCGATTTATTGGTTTGTTACGGGGGGAGGAGTAAAAAGCCGCCAAGAGGATGCAGATTTTTCTCAGTAGGAACTGTGCTGCCAAGGAGGAATAGATTTTTCTCAGTAGGATTTAGACTGACCTTAATTCAGCTGCCAACTCGCCCCCTCATGCTCTGGGGAAACAAAACAAGCTATCCGTCTGCTCAGTTCTTCCCTCCAAGCAGTCTATTGCATATCAGCGCTATTTGGTCCCATAAGAGGGGGGTTGGTAGCCCCCCACCCCTCACTGGATCAATATCTCTCCTACCGTGCTTCAAATGATGGGGCCTCTCTCTCTCCTCTCTCCTCTCCACAACTCCACACATGACCCTGTAATTTGTGAGCCGGTTATGAGCTCACAACACAGAATCTGGCTGGCTGCGTCATTCTTGGCATCTTTTAATCGAAAGTGCACACTCCTGTGGGGTTGCACGTGCTGCCAGTGTGCTGCCAGTGATGATTCCAGTGTCCCTCGTTCTCTCCCCTATCCGAATCCAGCGCATCCCAGCGCGTCCTCTTCCTCTGATCCCCTCTGTGCCGTCTGCCGAATCAGCCGCGGAGCATGACGGGAGCTCCTACGCGGCTTCCTTGTCCTGTGCTTGACATCATGCCAGTGTCTAGTACCAACTATTGAAATGTACAAATTACGACTTCAGTCATAAAGAAATATTCGCTGTGGCATATGAATTCATGATACCGGAACAAATCTAACTCCATAGATAAACTACAAAAAGACACTGATCTCTACTTTCAAACAAATACTGGCTCCAAAACCTCCCTCACTATCATCTGGGAGGCCTGTAAGTTAGTCATAAGATGCAAGCTCATGAGGACAACACCAGACACGAAACATACTGAAACCGAGAAGATAACTAATCTTGAATCAACAAACTCAAAGCCGGTGGAACTGATGCCTACATGCAGCAAATAAAAAATACAAAGCTAAAACACCAAAAGATTGCAGTAAACAAAAGCAAAACTACAGGGCAGGCATCTCAGAGATGAATAGACTATCAAGGCAATATATCTGGCCAGCTACTTTATTGGCTGAGTCAGTGTTAGAAATTGGATCTCTGGTTGGTAGTCAGTTGGCACTCTGTCCAAGCAGGGACGTTCACTCTAGTCAGGGTATTGAAATGCACACCTTGGATAGCCTCTGCTCACTCCCTTAGTGGCTTGGCGCAAGCAGTCAGGCTTATCTCAGAGGCAATGTGTAAAGTATTTGTACAAGCACCCACAGTAACAAAACGAAAACACCACCAAAAGACTCCACACCAGTTTAAAAACATAGCCAATATTTATCTAAATCAAACAAGACCAAAATTGCGGGTGCAGGCTCCGCATTGATTTTTCTGCCGCTCGGCTCCGGTGCGTGGATTTTCACACTGGGTTCACCAGCTTCCCCTTTCAAGGGCCCAGAGACTGGATGTGGCACCACTGGACGGGCTAGGGGTCTCAGCAAGAGATCCCAGGTGCTGGCAGATGAAATCTTTGATGGCCCTGAGATTTAAGAACAGGGGGCAAGCTCAGTCCAAGCACTTGGAGAATCTTCACAAGCAGACTACACAGCAAAGTACAGTCTTTGTCTTCTGTAAGGCAGAAGCAGCAACTGCAGGCCAACCCAGCAAAGTACACACAGCAAAGGGGCAGTACTCCTCCTCCAGCTTTTCAGCTCTTCTCCTTGGCAGAAGTTCCTCTTGATCCAGAAGTATTTTAAAAGTCTGGGGTTTTCGGGTCCACTACTTATACTCATTTCTGCCTTTGAAGTAGGCAAAGTCTCTGTTGTTCACAAGATCCTACCTTGCCCAGGCCTGGCAGCAGACACATACCAGGGGGTTAGAGACTGCACTGTGTGAGGACAGGCACAGCCCTTGAGGTGTAAGTGTCTGCTCCTCCCTCCCCACTCTAGCCCAGGAGACTCATCAGGATGCAGGACACTCCTCAGCTCCCTTTGTGTCACTGTCTAGAGGGAATTCACAAAAAGCCCAACTGTCACTCTTACCCAAACATTGATTCCACGGGCAGGCAGAGGCACAGAATGGTTGAGCAAGAAAATGGCCACTTTCTAAAAGTGGCATTTTCAAACAGGCAATCATAAAACCAACTCTATCAAAAGATGTATTTTTAAATTGTGAGTTCAGAGACTCCAAACTCCAGATCTCCATCTACTCCAAATGGGAAACTGCACTTAAAAGATATTTAAAGGCAGTCCCCATGTTAACCTACAGGAGAGATAGACCTTGCAAAAGTGAAAAACGAATTTGGCAGTATTTCACTATCAGAACATGTAAAACACACCAGTACATGTCCTACCTTTTAAATACACTGCACCCTGCCCATGTGGCTACCTAGGGCCTTCCTTAAGGGAGAGTTACATGTAGTAATAGGGAAGGTTTGGGCAAGTGGGTAGGCTT
Source organism: Pleurodeles waltl (assembly GCF_031143425.1). Classification (NCBI taxonomy): domain Eukaryota; kingdom Metazoa; phylum Chordata; class Amphibia; order Caudata; family Salamandridae; genus Pleurodeles; species Pleurodeles waltl. The sequence continues at coordinate 323,474,287 of NC_090437.1, forward strand.
GCCAGGTCGAATTGGCAGTGCAAAACTGCACACACAGACACTGCAGTGACAGGTCTGATACATGTTTACAAGGCTACTCGTTTGGGTGGCACAATCAGTGCTGCAGGCCCACTAATAGCATATGATTTACAGGCACCTCTAGTGCAGTTGAATAGTGACATTGTAGTATATCAAATACGTCAATCAGGGATAACCAATCATAATCACAATATATACAGGGAGCGCTTGCACTTTAGCACTGATCAGCAGTGGTAAAGTGCCCAGCGTACCAAAAACCAGCAAAACGAAGTCCAGCACACAGTCAGATATACAGGAACCAGAGGCAAAAAGACAGGGGAAACTGCACGAATGATGCCAGGATGATAGGTCTAACAGTCAGAGACAGAAAAGATCTAGGGCCTGATTTAAGAAAAGTGGCCCGGTACTAAGTGCTGCACCATTTTTCTAGCGCTCCTTAGCTCCCCTCTAACATTACCATGGGTGCGCCGTATCTCAGATATGGCGCACCTTGGTGGTGGTCTTGGAAATAGCATCAAATTATTTACGCTAGTTCGGAGCTTTGCAGGATTAGCATCAACATCACTTATGATAATTCTGCAAAGCCCATTGAGGCCCATTATAAATAATGGTGTGCCTCCTTTTAACGCCTGCTCTGAGCAGGAGTTAAAAGTGATGAAAAAATTACACGAAGAAATCTCTTAGATTTCTTTGCACCATTTTTTGGTCCTCCTAACGGGTGAACGCCCTCCTAGCATACATTATGCCTGGGTTACAAAATGTTGCACTGCAAGCATAGTGCTACTTTGTAAATTTGGCAGGACGATTTTAGCCTTGTTGGGCCACATCAGAATAAAAAAGAATTACGCTAATATGGCACAAGGGGGCGCTAGGGGCTCTTAAATCAGGCCCCAAGTTTATAAGTATAATCCTGATAGGAATAGGGATCAATATGCTCTTGACCCTCCCCCAAGACATTGCATAATTTTACTGTGTCCCATATAAACTCACAGAGAATACTATCCAGGAACAGTCAACATCATTCTTAAGCACTCTCTTCTTAATTGCCCTGTCGTCAGAGAGCTGTATATCCTTTGAACCACTAAAAATAGAAGTAATATCAGAGTAAGCCCCACAACTTTCATCTAGAAAAGCGCCAGGCCAAATCGCATAACGCTAACTTTTCAAAAATGGTTAATAAGAGTGTGTTCTCAGCTCCTTCTAGCCTGAGTCACTAATTTAAGAGAAACAGAGCACCTTTCCAGGGGACATGGTGAGGCACACACCACTGTCGTTCATAGATCTGACAGGCCAGAAGAGAAATGCTCCTCATACAGGCTGATATCCCTTATAAATGCAGAGACTGACATGTTGAGGAAGATCCTTGCCAATCATCTGTTGACACGGACAAAGTTTGGAAATTAGATCCATCTGGATCAATGTGGCTTCATGCCCTGTAGATCAGCCCATCATAACATCAGGTTAGTCTTCAATGCCTAAACCATGGGAAACTGATTGATTGCAAGAGCCAGTAGCCCTCCTAATATAAAGACTTTGAGAAGGTGATTGACATTATCTCATGGGACTATTTATTCTCTTTATTAATTCATTTGGGGTTTGGCATGAATTTCTCAGCATACACCAGTGTATTATACAAAGGTCTAATGGCCAGTGGTAAGGTAGCAGCAGTCCTGTCAGATCTTTCCCCAGTTGGGCAGGGGACCATGCAAGGGTGCCCATTTTCACCCTTGTTATTTGCACTTGCCTTTGAGCCATTACCAAATAAAAAACAATCAAAATGTACTGCCTTCCAAAAGCGGGTCAACATGGAAGGTATAATATTCTTTTAATTTATCTTACCCACACTATGAGGTCAGACCCTCGAGTCATTGATCTACTTAGTGAATTTGGTCGACATTCAGGACTGACAGTTATTTGGAACAAGACTCGCTTGTTCCCCGTATGCCCAAAATCTGCTTATAAAACTTGGTCAGACAAGCAGTCATTAAGGTTAACACAAAATATAAAAAATACTTAGGAATTATAACAGCAAACAATAGGGTAATTTCTTGAGCTGAAAATATCCCTCTATGCTGTACGTAGAGTACAAAGTTTCAATTCATTGGACTGCGTTACTCTCATTAATCGGAAGAATAGCATTAATCAAGGTACTTGAAGTAGCTTATATCCTGCAAGCTCTCCATTCAAACTTCAAACCTCTTTCTTAACTTCCATCCTGAGATCATTTATGTATCATGGACACCCCATGAGTAAATGCTGTAGGTCCACATATTATTGATGTCATTTCATACCATAGGGCAGCACCTACATATAATAAAAAATTGGATGCATTGCCTTCACTAAGACCCAACATAGAAGACTGAATTCTAGGCCTTAGAGAACCCCCCACCTTATATTTCATATAAGGAGGAAAACCTCCCTGTAAAATTCCTCCTTCCTTCAGAATAGTTCTGGAAACATGGCAGGCTGCACCGAAGCAAATCAATTGGGAGGGAAAGATTACTGGGGAAATCTTTCTTTAGGTGACAAAATGTTTTCAAAGGATTGCAAACCTAACAGAGTTAGAGAATTGGACCAATTGGGAATTACAACATTAAAAGATGTCACCTCAGCAACCATAGTAAAACACCTTTGTCAAAATTGGAAAGGAATTTTGATCGTTATGCTCTCAATTTTTCGGGTGTCTACATCATAAATAGCAGGCCTTGAAGAAATCCCCAATTTAACCCTGTTGACGCTAACTGAACAATGGCACAACTATGACAAAAATGGCACATTTCTTTGATTTATAAAACATAAGTCATAAATACACCTGACACACTTTAGAAACTTGGGAAGACCTGGGAAGTGATATTGAAGTTCTCACAGAGGAACAATGGACATTCACGTTGATGGTCCTCAGAGAAATGACTATGGGCCTGATTAAGATATTGGCAGATGGGTTACTCCATCACAATGGTAATTGAGTAACCTGTACATTAATACATAAGTCAGGCTCTTTATCTACTAGGCAGTACTATTTAACCCCACAGCAGCTATTAAAGATGCAGCATGGCTTAGACCCGAGTGCCTAAGATGCGGAACCGATATAGGGGATCTAATCTACACAAAATGGCTATACAGAATTATCTGACACTCTAGAAAGAAGGTGAAGTACATCGAGCCCTGCCAGCTAGAAAGAATCAAACTATACCTTACTACTTGAAAGTTGTTCCAAAGGTCTTAGGCTAGCCTTCCTGAGTCAGGGGCACTTGGGCCCCGATTTATACTTTTTGACGCAAACCTGCGCAAATGCAGGTTTGTGTCACAAAGTTTACCGCTGGCTACCTCCATTCCTGTACGCCAGCTAGGCGTCATATTTAAGGAATGATGCTAACCGATTAGGGGAGGCATAGGGAAGACTGTACGTTGTACGCGAAAGAATCGCGCTAGTCAGGTTAGAGTAAAAAAATGACTCTAACCTGACTAGCGTAATTTTTTTAAGCACAACCCCCATGGACATGACTCCTGTCTTAATATAGACAGGAGTCATGCATGCCGGCCCAATGCCTGCCCAGGGGACTTATGTCCCCTGGGCTTGGCCATTAAGCACTGTGCCATTTAGGGGGGCCCACGTTAGGCCCCCTTATGCCACTTTAAAAAAAACTTACCTGGACTTACCATGGATGGGCCCCCCCATCATTAGGTGTCCTCTGGGTGTGGGTGGGATTGTCCTGGGGTGCAGGGAAGGGCACCTGTGGGCTGCTTCCATGGTCTCTGACAATGGTAATGAGCCCACAGGTCCCCTAACGCATGCCCCAAACCAGGCATTAAATAATGACACTAAGCAAGCTTAGCACCATTGTTTAAGGCCCTCCTCCACCCGTGTGTGATTTTTGCACGGGAGGATAAATAAGGCGCTAAGGCCTTAGAGTCATTATTTGCCCGGGAACGCCTACCTTGTATCTCATTGACGCAAGGTAGGTTTTCACGGTCAAAAAATGATGCTAACTCCATAAATTTGGTGCTAGGTGGGTCCAGCGTCAAAGTATAAATATGGAGTTAGGTTTGCGCCGGGTTTGCACAAAAAAAATTACGCAAATCCGGCTCAAACTGTATAAATGTGCCCCTTGGTGTCATCCTCTTGACCCTTATCATTTTGAATGTATCACACAACCTGCTTTTTTCTTCATCAAAAGGTGAATTATGCTGAGCCTGCTCAGAAAAAACACTTCTAACTACTTCATTGTCAGTAGCAATATCTCTGTATGGCCTTCTTGACTGGGCACTTTGTCCCATCCTATTTATTCTTACCATTGCAGAGATTGAAGTACATTGAGCTCTACCCACTAGTAACTTAACACACTCACTAACTTTGTCAGTTTTTTAAATTTTCTTTATTGCATCATAACAAGTTAAACACCTGTGCGATCATTCATTACACTTTCATACAAGTCTTTGTGCTGTGTACCGCAAGAGCCCTAACTTTGTCTTATACTGCAGGTTACTGGACTTTAAGTCTGCTCTTTTGGAGAGGAGCCTTTTGCTTGATTGTAGTATTGTATGGTATTGCATAATTTGTTTAGTTCTTTATATCACATTGCAGGTCACACAAGGCTAATTTCCATAAGCACCTTTTCAGACAGGTAGCATGCTACACCATGGGGGATTGTTGTTTACATATTTTGTGATCCAATGTGGGAAGCGTTTTGGTGTAGTACATAATTGACTAGAAAGGTGGTCTTATATTTTGTTGGGACACAGAGGACATAGTGCTTAGCCATGCAAATTGACTACAAGGAAGAACAATGCTTCAAACCAATGTGTTCGATCTAACATAGCATGACCAAGAAACAGGTGACATGCATTATTTTTATATTGATATTATGGATATTACGTAGCATGTAGAACAATGTGAGGATAGAATTTGTGGCTTTGAGACTGTGAGGAGTCAATTGTATGCTATATATGAGGTACAACACATCATTTTTTTCAGGATCCCATCATTGAGCCACTTGGTGGTACTCAAACAGGCCCTGTGAGGTCCTGCCTGTAAAAGTACACTCTCCAACACACAACACACCTTCCTGCACATTGTGCTTCACACCTGGTTTTCCCTTTACCATCCTGGTGCACTTGTTTAGTTCTTTATATCACATTGCAGGTCACACAAGGCTAATTTTCGTAATCACCTTTTCAGACAGGTACCATGCTACACCATGGGGGATTGTTGTTTACGTATTTTGTGATCCAATGTGGGAAGCATTTTGGTGTAGTACATAATTGACTAGAAAGGTGGTTTTATATTTTGTTGGGACACAGAGGACATAGTGCTTAGCCATGCAAATTGACTACAAGGAAGAACAATGTTTCAAACCAATGTGTTCGATCTAACATAGCATGACCAAGAAACAGGTGACATGCATTATTTTTATATGGATATTATGTATATACCGTAGAATGTAGGACAATGTGAGGATAGAATTTGTGGCTTTGAGACTGTGAGGAGTCAATTGTATGCTATATATGAGGTATAACACATCATTTTTTTCAGGATCCCATCATTGAGCCACTAGGTGGTACTCACACAGGCCCTGTGAGGTCCTGCCTGTAACAGTACACTCGCCAACACACAACACACCTTGCTGCACATTGTGTTTCACACCTGGTTTTCACTTTACCATCCTGGTGCATTGTGGTACACATAGCTGTAAATATTGCTAACCCTTGGGTCAATCATGTCCTGTTGACGGTACTCAGTTCAGCTTAATGGTTCCTGTCTCTCCCAGATATATTGCCTCATTCAGACTTGTTTCTTTGACTTATCTTTTCCAAGTTTGCCTTTTTACACCACCATATATTTCCATACTTCAAGTTCCTGGGTAGTCTTTCATTCCGGGTGAGTCCCTGCACCTGGTTCATGATTCACACCTGATTCTGTCTCTGCACCCATACTTCACACCCTGTGTCTCCATGTATTTAATCCATGTGAGCTCAGTGTGCCTCGGCTTGAATTACTCTTTTTTGCTGAAGCACAGTGTTTTCTGCTGAACTTTCACTTATTCTGGTTTTGTCTTGGTGCTCTGATGCCATGCTGATATTTTTTTCACTTTTCCTTTTCTGTTCCGTGTTATTGATACCGCTCTGCTTTGCCTGTGTTTCTTGTTTTGTCTGCACACTCCCTGTATTGCCACTGTTTGTGTGCAAATTCTGATCCTTTGATCCTTGTCCATCCCTTGTGTTCTTTGTTCCAATCCTGTCCCTGTTCTGCTAGTTCTGTTTGCAAACTCTCTGCCTTGCCCTTGCTGGTGTGCACACTCTGAGTCTCACAGTATTGTTCCTTAACCTGTGTTTGATACACCAGTCCCATCGTGGTTAATTTGGATTTTTATAGCTTCCTTTCCTTGGCTTTCGGCGAGCACTATTCATATTCTGTTGCATTTAACACTATGGGGGTCATTACGACCCTGGTGGTCGGTGGTAAAGCGGCGGTAAGACCCCAAACAGGCCGGTGGAAAAAAAATGGAATTATGACCGTGGCGGTTACCGCTGCGGTTATCCGCCACTTCACCATTCCGACCGCCATGGCGGTGAAGACCGCTGGGCTGGAGACTGCGGTCTCCAGCCCGGCGGTCGTCACTAGACCGCCGACGGTATCAGGACCTTGCATACCGCCATGGATCTCGGGTGGTTGGGAACCGCCATGAGATCAATGGCGGTAGGCACTATCAGTGCCAGGGAATTCCTACCCTGGCACTGATGGGGATCTCCCCCACCCCCCGCTACCCCCCACAAATCCTTCCCCCCACACCCCCCACCCCCCTGCCACCCCCTAAAGGTGGCACAACCCCCCTCCCCACCACGACCCGAAAAAGCACATATACACACCCCTACACGCACACACCCCCAACATGCACATATACACACCCCTACACGCACACATACACCCCGACAACACATACCCGCACACATACAAACAGACATGCACACCATCCGACCCGCACACATTTCCCATACACACAACACCCCCTCGCACGCATACACTCACTCACTCACCCCCTCTACACTCTCACACGCACACCCCATGCACGCACACAACACACAACACCCCCCATCCCCTTCCCTAACGGACGATCAACTTACCTTGTTCGTTGATCCTCCGGGAGGGGACGGGATCCATGGGGTCAGCTCCGCCACCAGAACACCGTTTTACAACACCGCCACACCGAATCATGGGACGTGATTCAGTGGGCGGTGTTCTGTTGACGTGGCGGTGGAGGTTGAGCAACCTCCACTTTCCCGCCGTCCGCCAGTATGGCTGCTGGCGGCTTTCCATACGAAAAAGGACGCCGGGCTGCCAGCGGTCATAATACGCGGCGCGGAAGACCGCCACCACTGCCGGTCTTCAGCACGGCAGTACCTCAGCGGTGTTGCAAAAAGACCTCCAAGGTCGTAATGACCCCCTATGTTTATTGCAAAAAGCATCCTCAAGTAATTTTTGGCGCCTGTGGGGGCTTTTCTGCTCTAAGAAATAGTGCTAAATGCAGAATTACTGTTCTTGATAATTCAAATTTAATCCTGAGGAGTTCTTAGGTAATTTCATGTGATTACAGTACACAAATTATACGAGTTACGGCCACCCTTAATTTACAACCAACCCTGTTGGGCAAACTTTGGCCAACACTACAGATGTCCACAGCCTACAGCCAGGCCCTGTGCCCAATCCGCCAATGGCCACTCAATCCCCCACTGTGCATGGCATTGAGTCTTGAGCAGTGGAATTTTTGGCTGCAGAACCTGGCTTGTTGCCAGGCTCTGCAGCATGCAAATAGAGGTGGGCATCAGTGGCATAATTCTCTCTTGTGTAATTACTCAGAATTACTGAAAAATTGCTTGTTATCATGTGTAATTACTTGAGCAGTGTAAAGCAGCATTAAGAACTAAGGGCCAGATGTAGCAAAGGAAAATTTTGCGAGTTGCAAATTGTGAGTCAGACCGACTCGCAATTTGCAACTCGCAAAATTGTACGCAGAAAGGTGTCTCAGACACCTTCTGCGACTCGCTATGGGGTCGCAAAGACCCACCTCATGAATATTAAAGAGGTGGGTCGCATTTTGCGACCCCATAGCGAGTCCATGCATTCACAGGGATGGTGGCCTGCTGAAGACAGCAGACCTCCATGTCTGTGACTGCTTTTTTAATAAAGCAGTTATTTTTTTTGAATTGCAGCCCGTTTTCCTTAAAGGAAAACGAGTTGCAATACAAAAAAATAATGAAACCATTTGGTTTCATTTTTTCAGAGAAGGCAGTGGTCCATTGGACCACTGCCTGCTCTGAAAAATAATTTTTAGCGACATTAACAAAGGGGAAGTGGTCCCGTTTGCGAATGAGTTACCACCCACTTCAAGTGGGTGTTAACTGCGAATTGCTTTGGGACCGCTTTCTCGGTCACAAAGCAATTCTGCATTGCGGTGCGAGTCGCAATAAGGAAGGGAACACCCCTTCCTATTTGCGAGTCGGATTCACATTTTGCGAGTCGGTACCGACTCGCAAAATGTGAATCAGCATCGCGATGGCCGTTTTGCATGTCGCAAACTGCGTTTTTCGCAGTTTGCGACATGCAAAACCGGTTCCTACATCTGGCCCTAAGTTCAGTAATTTTGCATCCCAATAGTAATGCGTAATTCCAGAAATTAATCCAGCGTAATTAACATTTTGCCCGGCCTACAAGCAACTTCCTTCTCACAGGTGGGGAGCTGCCCGCTGTGTGTGTGCGTGTGTATGTATATATATATATATATATATATATATATATATATATATATATATATATATATATTTATTTATACACATACATATATATATACAGATATATACATATAAATAGATAGATAGATAGATAGATAGATAGATAGATAGATAGATAGATAGATAGATAGATAGATAGACCATAAGTTAAAGGGAAGTAATAGGAATTTTAATACTATGTAATACTATGTTAAAGGGACGTTATAGTTAGTTGAAAATCTAATTTAAAATATACTGTTTTAAATCAACAAAACCTCTGAAATTCACCAGTTATAGGTATCTCAAGTAACTGTTACATGTGCCTTAAAGTATCTATAACACCCACCCTCGCCCTGCACTGCCATTTACCTGTCATTTTACATCACTCATGACATGATCTATGACATCATTGCTAATATCAATGTAACATCATTTTAACCTTTGCTTTTCAGTGAATTTTTAAGTTTTTGAATGTGAAGTAAAATAATATTACAATTCTTAACTATAACATCACTTTAACCTTTGTGTTTTTTCAGTGAATTTCTAATTCAAAAAATTCTAAAACTTATTTTTAAAGTAAAGGAAGATGTCCAACCCCCTCATAGACTCGCATGACAGATCCCCTTCAATCACCTTTGGCTGGGCCCTGCGCCCAACCCCTGGTTGACTACGTCATGTAACAATATAATCTGTGCCATTTTAAGATCTGCAAACCTACTGACTTTGTTAAGGGCTCAAAATAAAAAAATATAAATGTGCCTGCTCTTATTGGCTTTTTCAAGGGGTCATTCTATATAAAGCAGGCGTGTTTACTTTGTCTATAAATCACCAATAACTATAAACAAAGCACACATGCCAAAAATGACAGGGCTCATTTTCTCAACTGAGGAAGTAGAAAAATGTTGGCCTCAGTATCCCCTTTTGGAGACGCACCAACAGCAGACACAATGGGGGATAGTAAAGACTGGCACCAACAGCAGACACAATGGGGGATAGTAAAGACTGGGATGAACTTAACACCCTTAAGAGGAATCAGATCAAGACCATGACCCATGGGATCATGATGACAGATTACCTCGGAGCAAACGCAGCCCCCAGGGTCTCATAGTAAAAAACTAACCCTTCATTTTCCAACATGATTATATTTTTACAAAAGATTGGTCACTCATCTCCTTGCACTGCACCCGGGACTAGTTGATTCTTATCATTAAAACTGCGACACGACGATCGGGCAAACTTAAATATGAAATACTCACCATTGAGGTTTACCTAAAGTCATATCAATCCACAGGGGCCTTAAAAAAAAGTCTGGATGAACTGAATCACACCATGAATAAATAAGAGGCCTATCTTAAACAGACCAAATACCAAAAACTTAAGAAAGACACAAGCAAGTTTGCACATGAACGTTTATATCCCTTCACTAGAGATGATTATGGCCATCATCATGACATTGGCGGTAAATCCTGCTTACCGTCGAGGTAACGACCGCCAATATACCACAGCGGAGGCGAACATGTGTTCGCCAAATTATGACACACGCACACACCAAGCCGACAGAATACTGCCACACAGCCAAATCCGCGAGCCCAAAGGCCCGTGTTAAAGTGTTTGTACCAACACCCATACCGTTACACCAACAAAACAACGCCCACCACATCATGACCCACGAATCACCACGGCGGACATTCAACGGTGATAAACCATTGGCGGTACACACCGGCGCGCTCAGAATGGACACCCAAATACTAAACTACACAACATTGGCCAATACCAAAAACACACACCTGATACTAATAAACACACCACACCCACCCACAGCACTATAAAACACACACCCACATTACCCACAAAACCCAATTGAATACAAATTATTGCCATGAGACTGACACCAAGACCACTGCGACAACTAGACATGCACACCACATACACCCATACGTCCCTCACGCTCCCCACTTCAACCACAACCAACCACATTACCCAACACCCTCACACCTACACACACCATACAACACCCATGTCCCCACTAAGGCACCCCTGTTTCACAGATGAGGAGTTCCGGGTCATGGTGGAGGAAATAGTCAGGGTAGAGCCACAGCTGTTTGGAGCACAGGTGCAGAAAATATTCATTGACAGGAAGATGGAGCTCTGGCAGAGAATCGTGGACAGGGTGTGTGCCATGGGGTAGCATCCAAGAACAAGGGACGACATCAGGAAGAGGTGGAACGACCTAGGGGGGAAGGTACGTTCCGTGGCAGTAAGGCACCAGCTCGCCATCCAGAAGACTGGCGGTGGACCCCCATCTCCTCCCCCACAGCTCACAGCATGGGAGGAGCAAGTCTGCATCCTGAGGGACTCACTGGAGTAGCTGGAGGACTGGACTCTGATGAGTCAACATTTACTACTTATCACCCCCCCATACCTGCATGCCATCTCACCCCGTCACCCCACTCCCATCACTCCTCTCCATCCCACACGATGCACCTATACATCTGACTAACTCCAATGCCAAGCCCTGCATGCTATACCAATGCATGGGCAGCCCTCCCAGCCCTGCATGGACACCCATCACAAAAGCATGCACAGCATAGGGGAACTAACAATCCCACAATACTTTACCATGCACACACAAAAGTGGCAGGGCAACAGCAACAATAGAGGGGAAGCTAGGGATGTACAATATGTCACAGACATGAAGCATAATACATCACTTAAATCCCCACAGGTGCCCCAGCAAATGTCAGTGGAGAGGAGGTACCACAACAAACTAGTCGCCCAACAGAAGATGTCATCAGTGATGACAGTAACTCTGGACTTCTGGATCTGGATGAACTAACTGGCCCATCAGGGACCACTGGTCAGTCGGTCAACCCAGCCCACTCCCAGTCAACCACAGAGCCTCCCCCATCAGTATCCAACACCACAGCACCCACCTAGAGTCCCCACACCTCTGTCCCCAGGACACATCAATCAGCAGTGTGTCCACTGCATAGGGACTCCAGTCCACACCTCACCCCCAAGACAATCAGGGACCTGAGCTCAATGGCAGTGGGCACAACGTTCAGGGAGCACGGGCACAGGGAAACAGGGACACTTGGAGGACCACTGTGCTCAAGGGGAGGACAGGCCCTGGGAACTGAATCTCCATGAGGCACTCACCAAGATACTGGGGCCTACCAACAATCCCAGGACACGATGGGCCAGATCCTTACCAACATGCAGTAGAACAAGCGGCTGCAGGAGGAACATCATCAGAAGATCAGGGAGGACCTGCAGGCCCTCAACACCACCATGATCTCCATAGCAGGGGTGCTAGCAGACATGGCCAACATCATGAGGGTATCAACAGCACAGCAGCAGGCCCTTACCACTAACAAGTCTACCACTTCTGCTGCAGCTAGTGGGTAGTAGGCCCCGCCACAGGACCCTCAGGCCACCAGCACCCCTCCCCAGCAGAAGGTGAACCACCCCATAAACGTTCCCTGCGACCCTGACAGAAGCCAGAGACACTTGCCAAGACCGAGACCACTGCCAGGAAATGAGACTCTCCTTATTGTCTCCCTTGTGTCCCACCATGTCACCTTGTCCACTTTGAACTGCCTTTGCTCCCCTTCCTATGGCCCCTTGGACACTGGACCTGTGCTACAAACAGACTGGAACAAATCCCTGGCCTTTCCTCTACCATTACCCGATTCCATTGCACCATTCCCTCAATTTTTTGCACTATAATAATGTTGGAAAATGGGTTATTGGTAAGGGCAGGTAGGTACCTACACTTAGCAATAGGCCACTAACCTCCACTTAGGTCCAGTTAGGTCTCAGTAAATTAAACCCGGCTCAACCCTTGGTAGCTTGGCAACGAGCGACAAGGCTTAACTTAGGAGACAGAGTGTAAAGCATTCAAATATCACAAAACAGTAATTAAATAAAACACAGGAAACAGTTTAAAAATCCAAAACCAATTTATAAAAATAGATTATATTGTTATCTTTAAAATGACACAAAAACTAATAAAATCGGTTAAAGGGAACCAGAGATATGAATTTTTAAAGAATGATTGTTTTCTAGTGCCTAGAAACGAAAAGCACCAATCTGCTCATCTGGTCGCACCTCGACTGGGGCAAAGTCAAAGTTTAAGGCCGACCGCGATGGAGCCCGGCTCTGCTACAGCCGGCGGGAGGCCTCGGTCAAAAGTTTACCTTCGGACTTAGTCGTTTTTCTGAAGATTTTCTTCAGCGGGACGAACCTGCCAGTTCAATCCGACCTCCAGGAACTCTTCCTCGGATACGCGTCGCAGGAGCCCTCGGTAGAGATTTTTACCTTCGGACTTAGGCCCTCATTCTGACCTTGGCGGGTGGCGGAGGCCGCCCGCCAAAGTCCCGCCGTCAGCTTACCGTTCCGCGGTCGAAAGACCGCAGCGGTAATTCTGACTTTCCCGCTGGGCTGGCGGGCGGTCGCCTTCAGGCCGCCCGCCAGCCCAGCGGGAAAGAGGCTTCCACGATGAAGCCGGCTCGGAATCGAGCCGGCGGAGTGGAAGCTGTGCGACGGGTGCAGTTGCACCCGTCGCGTATTTCACTGTCTGCGCAGCAGACAGTGAAATACATTTAGGGGCCCTCTTACGGGGGCCCCTGCAATGCCCATGCCATGCAAGCTGCGCCGCCGTGGAGGATTCAATGGGGCGGCAGTACACTGGCGGGAGCCCGCCAGTGGTGCCGGTCCGACCGCGGCTTTACCGCCGCGGTCGGAATCCCCATTGGAGCACCGCCGGCCTGTTGCCGGTGCTCCCGCGGTCCTCCGCCCTGGCGGTCTTTGACCGCCAGGGTCAGAATGACCGCCTTAGTCATTTATTCGAGGTGAAAATACTTCGACCGGGGCAAACCTGGATCTTGATCCGACGTCCTTGGAGCCTTCCTCGGATATGCTGGCTGGGATGTCCCGGTCAACTTCCTACGTTCTAACTTAGTCTCTTTTTTGGAGATTTTCTTTACCGGGACGGACCTGCAAGTCAGGCCGAGTCGCGGTTGAGGCAAGCCGGCTAGAGTTGCTGCAGCAGGTTGGTCCCTGTATGGAGCTTTTTTTCAAAAGTTCTCCAAACTTCTGGATCTTCTTCCAGATGTTCCTTTAAGGTTCTTTTGGGGTCCACAGCTCACCCCAAGGTTCCAGAAGCTATGAGATGATCCCTGGGGTGTGGACTACAACTCCCAGAACACACCTGGTGCAAACTCCTTTTTGGCTACTGAACAGTGGTCAGCTGGTCGCTTTCTTCAGGAGTTGGTGCAGGGGACTCTGGTTAGCAAGTTTTCACCTGTAGCAAACAGGGAGTCCCTCTTTGAACCAGTTGAAGCCAGGCAAAGTCCTTCTTGTGGTGAAGCCCAAGTGTGCAGCTGGTGCAGTCCTTCAGAGTGCAGGGTCGAGGTGCAGGCCAGGGGTCCAGCAGGGCAGTCCTTCTTCTTCTGTAGTTCTTCCTGGTAGGGATGTGGTAGGGAACTGAGGTGTGGGTGCAGGTCTGCCTGTTGTATCCTTGCTCCTGGGTGAAAAGCAGGGGGTTCCTGGTTCTCCAATCAGGTGAAGGGTCCTTCCCCCTGTGATGACCACTTCCTGGGAAGTGTGGCAAAATCAATCCCAGGAGGCAACATTCCTTAAAAATCCATCATGGCTGAAAGTGATTTTTGGAGGTTACACCTGGCTGAGCCCACCCACTGGTGTGGCTAAAAATCATAAACACGCCCCTCTCCTGCCCTCTCCTAATGTAATCAAGGGGGCACCTAGTTGTCTGGGGTTTCAGGATGTGGGGGTGTTACTGGGTTGCTCCAAATGTCCTTCTCTGCCTTTGAAGACCAGTTTGGCAGCCCTCCCCCTTCCTGCCTCACCATCTGCTGAGGGGAGATCCCCTCCCACAGGCACATCTCTTTTTGTGAAGCCAGGCCACTTCACACCTCATCAAGGCAGCCTGGACAGGCTGCCAGAGGCTGGCCAATCAGAGCACAGTAGCAAAAACAATGCAGGGCTGAAGTTGGCAACTTTTCAGGTAAAGTTTTAAACTCTTTACCTGAACAAGTTATATTAAATTCAACAACTGGAAGTTGTGGTATTTATTATAACAATTAATTTGATACCAAACTCTTTGTATCTGTCACTTAAGGGGACTTTTAAAAATTAAAATAAAGTCTCCCCATTCTAGCCTATGAAGGCCATTCACTACAATGAGGCAAAAACGAATTTGGCTGTTTTTACCTCACCAGGGCTTATAAAACAATTTTTATAAGGTCCCTGCTTATAGTTCATGGCACCCCGCCCTAGGGGCACATAGGGCACACCCTAGGGGTGACATATATTTAAAAATAAGGTAGTTTCAGACTTTGGAACTACTTTTAATTCCAAAGTTGAATTTGCATATAACTTTAATTTAAAAGCAGCCAGCAAGGCAGGCCTGCCTTTAAAATGACACTGGGCACCTCAGCAGTGTACCTATGGGTGCACTTCCTATGCTGGGGTCCCTTAACCTACATGCCCTACCATATACTAGGGACTTATAGGTAGGTTGACTTAGCCAATTATAATTAGCCTAATTTGCATACTGAATTTACACAGAGCACAGGCCCTGGGACTGGTTAGCAGTACCCAGGGCACCATCAGAGTCAGGAAAACACCAGCAAAAAGTGGGAAATGGGGTCAAAAATGTAGGGGGCCTGTAACCGGGCGATCACCGCCACGGTTACGAGCCACACCCCTGAGCCGGCTGCAAAGTGCCCCGGGGGTACCATCTGGGGAAACCGCACACCTGGAAGTGCTTCTCAACCTGGATATCTGGGTTAAAGACGCGGAGAGAGTAGAAGAAGGGGAGCCGGAGAGGAAAGGGTCGCTCAAGCCGGAGGAAGAAGGAGGGCCGGAGCCAGAGGAAGAAGGAGGAATGGAGCCGGAGGGAGAAAGAGGAGCGGAACCAAAGGAGAAAGGACGCGAGGGATTGGAGGAAAGAAGAGGGAATCCAGCCCCACTGAGAAGCCTCGAAGGACACCTAGAGATGCCCACGGAGACCGCCGGGAGACATGACCGGAGCCGCCACGTCCCCGGAGGGGCGTGGCTAGCACAGGTACGATTGTGCCTCTGGGTAAAATTGTTACCCAGGTGGATTTGGGGCAGGAGCGAGAGGGGTAAGCAGGGGAGGGATCGGGAGGAAGGGATCGGGAAAAGGAACGTTTGACAAAGTGCATACCTACCTGTAATTCACGAGGAGGGAGTGGTGAAAATAACCACCTTCTAACAAAAGAAAGAGAATTGCCTTGTACTAGAGATTAAAGTCACTGGGGAGATTGCGGTGCACCTAAAAGCCTGACCCTCTCACACCCCTGCACCACCCCTATCCTCGAACGCCCGCCTACTAACCCTACAATAATACGCAGTCCTCAAAGACCCACACTCACCTGTTCTTTTCCTTTTCTTTGGGGACCAGCCACCAATATCCTGGGATGAAATCCAGTGTCACCCTAAAGGCCACCAAATCTTGGTCACAACGACCAGACGAGAAAGACCTGAAAGAAGAAGATCACATATTATTCCCTGTGGCAAAGATCAAGGAAACCCCAGGACATTATCTAAGGAGACAAACAGTATCTAAAACTATATATATACATATATATATATATATATATATATATATATATATATATATATATACGTTAACCCCTTATCAAGCAGTAAAGAAAGAACACGTACGAACAGCACCTGCAGTAGTAGGAGTCGTTTATAACCATAGCCCCAAGTCGTATCGAGAACCCACTACAGGGCCTCTGCAATTAGCCCTGTTCTCTCACAAATAAACACCCTTGAACACAACTTGAGTGACACTGTTTTATGTGTTGAAACTGTGTATTTATGGGAACAGTCACATCTAGTGCAAATGATCTGAACACCGTGATAGCATACAAATAATGACCTGTAGCTGTCTGTAGTAATCACATCAGGACACTGTTGTCATATCACCAACACCTGTAAAATGACAAGCCATAGGTGACAGTAAGTTGAGATGCAAAGGAAGTGAATGCCTTCATGCTATAGCCACACAGCTAAAATCAATAGTCAGAGTAATGGTCAGTTCCTCTGTCTCACCTGTGTGTCATTGGAAGTATTGACAAATAACTGATGTTCTGTTGTACACATTCTCCTCCTCTGCCACCTCATCCTCACTGTCCTCAGGGTCCACTACTCCCACAGGGTTATCTCCAGTCTCCTCCTCCTGCAGAAAAGGCACATATTGTCTGAGGATCAGGTTGTGCAACATCCAGTGTGCCACTACTGTCTGGCATACCCTCTTGGGTGAGTAGCACAGCGATCCACCTGCCAGATGGAGGCATCTGAACCTGGCCTTCAGGAGGCCCGAGGTCCTTTCGATTAATCTCCTGGTTCGCCCATGTGCATCATTATAACAGTTCTCAGCCCCTGTCCTGGCATTCCCCACAGGGGTCAGGATCCACGATAGGTTTGGATAGCCAGAGTCACCTGCAAGTATTGAGGGACAAGCATTAGCCTTACACAATGCTATGTGGATAATACCTGAAGGCATACACTGACATACAGTGGGTGAGGACTCTGGCTCACCTATTAGCCACACCCTGTGCCTCTGTATTTGGGCCATCACATTTGTGATGCTGCTATTCCTCAGAGCAAAGGCATCATGCACCGACCCAGGATACTTGGCAGTGACGTGGGAGATGTACTGGTCCACCAGGCACAACATTTGCACATTCAGTGAGTGGAAACTCTTCTGATTCTTGATACCTGTTCATTCTGGCGGGGGGACAAACTCAATATGTGTACCGTCAATAGCCCCAATAATATTGGGTATATGTCCCATTACATAGAATCCGGCCTTCAAAGTGGACAAATCTTCCACAAGGGGGGAAAGCAATGTAGCTGCACATGTGTTTCAGCAAGGCAGACAAGACCCTTGCCAGCACCATTGAGAACATTAGCTGTGACATTCCTGCTTCCAAGCCCACTGTCACTTGGAAAGAACCAGTTGTCAGGAAATTGAGCACTGATAGAACCCGCACAAGAGGGGGGATCCCAGTGGGATGATGGATAGCTGATATCAGGTCAGGCTCCAATTGTGCACAAAGCTCTGTGATTGTGGCCCTGTCCAGTCTATAGGTGATTATTATGTGCCTGTCCTCCAGTGTAGCCAAGTCCACAAGAGGTCTGTACACAGCGGTTTGTCTCCTCCTTCTATTCATCCGCAGTGGTAGGTATCTAAGGGACACAAGAGTGAGTAGGCTGTCACAGTTTGAACAATGGAATCACCACCTCAGTGTACATACAGCATTAATGTGATGGGAGAGTGGGAATGGCAATGTATGTGCAATTTACGGCAATGACACAGTTATGGAAGATCTGAATTTTGTCCACCACCATGAAATGGCGACTGCCTGTCCTGTAGCTAGGGACAGATGGAAGTGAGGTAACTATGCCGACGTTGGGTGTCGTGGCGGAAGGCGGTCTTGCACCGCCATGCAATTCCCCATTGGCTAATATGGGGCTCTATGACGTACAGTGGCCAAGGGGGATCAGCAGCGGCGGTGACGGTGTACACCGCCGCGGACATGACAGCCATTTTCCATCTGAATCCTCACTTGATTCCTGACTCTCCACAGGACAACACCTACACTGCGTGTGCTGCTGTGACCTGTGTCTGGAACCTATCATTGGCCCGTGTGACTGGGGAAAGGGCCCCTGCTTTCACTTTGTTGGAGTTGTAGCACTTGGTGGATAGGGTCCTACCCAAGTATGGACAGCTGTATGGGCCTCCAAACCAACAGGTGAGTACACCTTGGGCACAATGCATGTGGGAAGGTTGCATGGGGATGTGTGTGCAGGCATCGTGTCATTTGGGGGGGTGTCTGGTGGTAGTGTACATGGTGGGTGCCGGGCGATGTGTGTGCCAATGGAGTTGGAAACAGATTTGTGGGCCATATGTGTGACAGGCTGGATTGTATGTGTAATGCTGTCTGTATTACCTCTGCAGGTCAGCGCCCATCAAAAGAAGGGATTGTGGCATGCGATCGCCAAGGATGTGCAGACCCTGGGGGTCTACAGCAGGATGAGCACCCTCTGCAGGAAACGGTGGGAGGACCTGAGATGCTGGACACGGAAGACCGCAGACACCCAGCTGGGGATGTCTTCCCAATGAGGAAGGGATGCCCATCGGAACCTGACCCCCCTGATGGCCTGCATACTGGTGGTGGCCTACCTAGAGCTGGATGGGCTCTTGAGGGCATCACAGCAGCCACAAAGGGGTGAGTACAGTGGGCATTACTACAATAATTGGTGGGTGGCATGGGATCCGGTTGGTGGTGGGTGAGTTAGTATGTGCCCCTTAATGCCAGGACAGACATTGCAGTGTGATCCAGCTCAAGAGTAATGGGTGTATAGCAAATGCAGGCAACCTAGCTCGGTTGCATTCCATGTCAGTCAGGGCTTTGTGAGTCCCAGGAGGGGTGCAGTTGATGGTGGGTGGCCCTCATCTTGCTGTGGCATCTAGCCAATTGAATGCCAGTGCAATGCATAGTGCTCAATCCTGATCCCTGTGTGTGACGGTACTGTGTATGCCAACTCTGGTGTTGATGTTGTAATTGAGGCAGTGCTCCTTTCTCTCCCACCCCCCCTTTCTCCTTCTGTCATCCTGTTCATGTGTGTATTATCATCATCTGGTGGAGGAGCAGGGGCACTGGCATCAGAGGGAGCTGCATTCCTCAGGACCCAGGAGGCAGAGTCCACTGACATCGAGGGAACCAGTGGGACGGAGGGCAAGGGGAGCACCACGGCGGAGACAGGAGGTGACAACACAGACTCTGATTCCTCCTCCGATGGAAGCTCACTTGTTCTGGCAGACACCTCTGTGGCCACCCCAGCTGCAGGTACAGCCGCCACACCGTACCAGCACTGCCCTCCCAGTAGCCCCTCAGACAGTTGCCTGTGCACGCTCACCAAGGAGGGTGGGCATCTGCTTCACCCCAGGCACCTCAGGCT
The DNA here is from genome assembly GCF_031143425.1 of Pleurodeles waltl. NCBI lineage: Eukaryota > Metazoa > Chordata > Amphibia > Caudata > Salamandridae > Pleurodeles > Pleurodeles waltl. Next base: position 323,494,093 of record NC_090437.1, read on the forward strand.
CTGCCCTAGTGAGCCCTGCTGCCCTGAGTGAGGAGGCTATTGACCTCCTGAGATCCATCTCTGTAGGGCAGTCATCCATTGTGAATGCCATCCAGGGGCTGGCATTCCAGATGCAGCAATGCAATGCATTCCTGGAGGATTTGTGGCCCAACAGAGAATGATTCAGGCTTTGGCCTCCTCTCTGATGGCAGCCATTTTCCCTGTTCCTACCGTCCCTCCTCCAACTACCACTTCCCAGTCCCAGTCTCCTCAACCCAAACCATCCCATGCACACATACAGACGAGCACGCACACAAGAAATCACACAAGAGTGGCACAGTGAAACACAGGCACCACACTTCAGTCCACAAGCATTCACACATCCACATCCAATGTTTCCACTGTCTCCACCTCCTCCTCCACCTCCCTCACAGTCACGTCCACACTCACACCTGCATGCACTGCTTCAACAGCCACCACCAGCACACCAAGCAGCACACATACCTCACTAGCAGACACCTCCACAACATCAATCCACGCGTCCACTGTGTCCTCTCCCACCCTGTCTGTGTCCTCTCCTAAAGGACACAAACACAGGCACTCAGACACCCAACAGCCATCCACCTCACATCAGCACACTGTCCATGCACCGGCACCCAAGTCCAGCAGACGTACTCCTCCAACAACCGCATCCTCAACTCCCATCCCCCTCCCTCATCCCGCCCCACCATCCCTAGGAAGCTTTTCCTTCCCCAACTTGACCTCTTCCCTCCAACTCCCCCCGTCCTGCATGTAAGAGCAGGGTCCCAACAACCCAGCCCAGCACCTCAGCCGAACAGTCCACGGGGACAGTGGAGGCACCTCCTAGTCGTGGAGGCAAGACAGTGAAGGATCCCACTCCACAAGCCAGGAAAGGGTAGGATCCCACTCCACCCGCAAGGAAAGGGAAGAATCCCACTCCACCGGCTAGGAAAGGGAGGCGTCCCGCATCCACCAGCCAGGAAAGGGAAGAAGCCCTCACCTCCAGCTGAGACACAGCAGATCATACCTCCTGCAGAGGCTGGCAGGGTACCAACACCACCACCACTCAGGGGCGTGGGGCCCTCATCTCCTGCTGAGACACGGCAGCCCTCACCTCCAGCAGAGGGCATGTAGGCCACCCTCCAGAGACTGATGTACAAGGAGCCCCATCCAGAACCAGTGGGCAAGTTCCCCACCTCAGAGACTGTGACCTTGCACTCCCCAGCAATGGGAAATGGGCAATGGGCATGGAGCCCCCTCCAGAACAAGTGGGCAAGTTCCCCACCTCAAAGACTGTGACCTTGCACTCCCCAGCAATGGGAAATGGACATGGAGCCCCCTCCAGAACCAGTGGGGAAGTTCCTGACTTCAGCTGAGGTGCCCCTAACCCCCCTTAACCCTGAGGTGCCTGTCCACTTCTGAGATGTTGCCCCTGCACAGTTTTGTGCAGAGTTAGTCAGGATCAAGTTGGGGCTTGGACTGTGCCCTGTGGCCATGTGGGCCTTTTGTACTTTGGACTGGCCATAGGCCCTTTCTGGACAATTGTTCATATATCTTTTTTCCCCAGTTGGTTCATATGGTGGCTGTTGTCGTGCAATTACAATCTCAGTACTGCCGACCTGTAGTCCTTGTATTATTATGCTGTGTGCCCTGTGTCATTGGTTTACGTCTGCAGCTGGTTGTGTGTATGGTGTGTGTGAATGGTTTGTGTCATGCGTGTGTGTGTGTCACTCTCCTTTTCCTCCCTCCCTCCCTTGTGTGCTAGGCAGCTGTACTCACCGTCGTCGTCTTAGTCGGCGTTGGTTTTCCAGGTGGAGCATGGCGCAAAAGAGCATTGGGAAGACTTGAAGTTTCGGTTCCATGGCGCCGTTGATCTTCTCAGTGTCTCCGTTGGTGAGTCTTTGGTCTTCTGTGTTCTGTTTCCGCCAGGCTTTTGATGGTGTTGGTACCGCCCCGGAAATCGTGGCGGTTTGCTGTGTCATGATATGGTGGGTGGCACCTGTCTTCCGCCTGGCTGTTGATGGCTACCACCGTGGTGCGTAGTGTTAATGCCCTGGCGTTTAGTTGGTGTGACACATTGGCTATCTATTTGAGTTATCCCCGACAAGGTCTTAAATTGGCGGTAATTACCACCAGCCTGTTGGCAGTATTACCGCCACTTTAACAGTCACCGCCAATGTCATAATGACCACTTATGTCCCTACAGCGAAAAATCCAGGATATAATATGGGCATAGATTTATCAGGCACAGGTTCCAGCAACTCAGACCCTAACATGAAGGTATATTACCATGGTAGGTGAAACAACAGGAGAAACAGATTAGCAGGTTTCAGACTGAGCAGAGGGTGGGGGATGTATACCATGTATCCAGCCCCCTATCATTATGGTCTACAACCTCCTGGCCACCCACCACCCAATTAGAAACACCTCAGTTCGAACTCTGGTAACCTCAGGGTGATCATTTTTCACAATATCGTCCTCCTTTTTAGGATCAGGCCAGAGACGCCCAAGAGGCAAGACAAAAAGACAACCCCGAGTCCAATGGGCTCCTGATCGACACTAAGGGAGGACAAATAGAGTCACGACAACTTAGCGGGCCCAAGCAGTCGCACAGCTGAGTAGTAAATCTTAGTGCTATAATACTGTCTGACCCAAAAAAACGTGTCCTGGAATAGGGTTTAGGTATTGTTCCTATGGACCCTTTCGATAAGTTCAGGCTGAGTTGTGAGATGAATGATTTCATAAGAAAAATCAAGAGCTTTCTTTGAAGGTCAACCTGTGGATGTGAGGATCCAGGGAGACACAGGCTTACGAAATGAGCCTTTCTTCACTCCCCCCAGTACATTAATTTGAGTAGAAATGTTGACTTTTGAAAAAGTGGTTCTTAAAGATATGAGCAAGATTAACCCAAGTACACTGAAGGTGTTCCACAACACTACCAGGGAAGAGAAAATGGCATTGCAAGAACTGGGTAATAACACAAGCATGGTAATAAAACCAGCAGACAATGGTGGAGCCATTGTGATCTAAGCTACTGAAACCTGCCGCAAGGAATGTCTGAGACTGTTGAGTGATGAATGTAATTATGAAAAACTAAAGGAAGACCCAACTGAATGTTTGTGAACTAAGATCAGCAGTATAGTAGAACAAGCCCTAGCGCATAATTGGATCACCCAAAAAGAAGGTGATTTTCTAGTCAATAAAAACCTGGTGACTCTGTATTTCTACACTATCCCTAAAATTCATCAAAGTCTGGAGACACAGACACCTACCTCAAGATACAAAGGACTTACTACGTTTCATAAAAGAAATACCCTTTGACCCAAAGACCGAGATGCTAGTGGGATTGGACGTTGAAAGCTTGTATAACAGTCTCCCTCACACACATATAGTACGTATAATTGAGAAGGTCATCTTTGAAGTAGACTGGGAGTACCAAACACCATGGAATGTGGCAATGGAATGTTGCCATTGGGTCTCAACATGGAATTTCTTTGAATTTGAGGGAACTCCTTACCTTCAGAAACATGGGACCAGCATGGGAAGCACTTTCACACTGAGCCTAGCTGGCCTCTATGTCCACCACCTTGAAATAACAGAAGATCCTGAGTGCTCTTAATCCGTACAGACAGAATATCAAAATATGGAAAAGGTACATTGACAATATACTGATCATTTGGAGAGGAGAGGCAGCATTGATAGGAACCTTCCTAGAATGGTTGAGAAGACAGGACAAGTTCCTGAGATTCACACACACATGGAGCAATGAACAAATAGTTTTCTTGGATTTGAATATCATAGCCACACAAGGAACTTTAAAGACAACTACTCATGAAAAACCAACAACTAATAACTGTTTACTCTTATATGACAGCTCCCACCCCCGTCACCTTAGGGAGAACCTCCCCTTTGGACAGTTCCTGAGATTGAGAAGGAATTGTTCAGAGATAGATGACTACAAGGAACAAGCTCAAAGGCTAGCATCTAAACTGGAGGCAAGGAAATTCCCACCCAGGATAGTCAATCAAACCATGAAACGAGCTTTCAACAACAATAGAGATACTTTATTGGACCTCTGTCCCCAAAAGAAAGGGAGGGAAGAGCAATATGCTGTACGGCATTCAATATAACTTCCAACCTAGTGAGCAAGATTGTCAACAAACATTTGTGTATCCTTAATAGTGGTTCTCTGATATTCCTAAACCTATATTATCACATAGACGGGGAAACGTCTGACATGCTTGTGCATAACCATCCATGACAAACATCTGAGAAAACAGACAGAACAATTTACTTACCCCCTCCCACAGGACACTAGTCATGTGGCAGATGTAGTGCATGCCATCATACAAAAGTCAACAAAACAGTCACTTTTAATGACAACATGACATGGGATATCAGAGATTTTTTACCAACTGTAACACCCATTGAGTATTGTATCTGATAACCTGTCCTTGTAACTTACATTATGTTGGTATGACCACTCGCAGACAATGCAGAGGGCGGAGGAAAACCACCATTTTGTTGCAGTCAGCAAACTAGTGCTACGACGTATTCTTATGTCGCAGCATGCTGCCATGCACACAAGGGAGCCAGCTTCCGGGAGTTTAGGAACTCCATCCTTTCAGAAGCCGGTAACATTCTGACCCCGGGGAGGTGAGAAATAGGTAAAAGAGTGGGAGTGTTGCTTTGATGAAGTAAGTGCAACCTTGATTTTTCCTCATCGTTTCTTTGACGCTGACCACCAGAGGAGTAGAGTGAATTTTAATGCCATATTACACCCGAAGAGTGTGACTACAAGCACACACCCCACTCGGCGGATCTATGGCCCCCTACCTACGAAGTATGTCATCCATGAACCCTGTGTGTTTTTCTGTGTGCTTTATGTGTTCTGTGTCAAGATTGTCTTGTATTGTCCACAAACATCGAAAGACTATTAAGATAATTTATCAGCACATATCACTAGACCATTGAAAACCAAGAGTGTTCTACACATTTGGGGTCTCGTTTGCTCAGTTTTGGCATCTCACCCACAAGCATATGAAACGTATTGTGGCCCAATATTGTAGAAGGGCAGGTTAATTGTGTCTTTAATGTCTCTACAGGTATCAATTGATTACACCACATAAGATAGGTGGAGTATCCTTTATCCTCTAGGAGGCAAAGTACATGCTTGTATATTTGATCTTTCTGTGAGGAGTAGAACCAGGGAGTCATCCTTGGTCCTGATGATAAGCCTAGGAGTAGGCTTTGAAACATGTAGACCAGGAAGACAGTTACATTATATACCCTACTTCCACGTAACCCCCCCTCTTTTAATCATACCGCCAGTAGGAGATCTATTAAATTATTGGAACCACTAGGAGGTGGGTATTTTTAACCTCTTCAAGATCTCCCCACTCCTATTTTTCACTTCACTTGAGTCGCATTAATGAAACAATACCAATGCTCCCAAGTACCTTGTAGGTCGTAGCATGACCCGCTCCACAGTGAAACGGGAGGAACCCAATGATGAAGCATGCTACCAAGGGATAACCCTGGTGGGTGAGGGTTTTTCAAAGGAAGATCTTTCTTTCCTTGTTTTTCCTGTGGGTACTCCCCTTCTGCTGGGTCTTTACATAATGTTACTTAGTTTTGAAGGAGGGCAAACCCAGTAAGGTATCCTCCTTCTCCCTCTTTTTGATTACTTCTTAAATCTACACATTGCAATGTTTATATTAGTGATTGTCTCAAATTACTTTTTATAAAACATTACAAAAAAAATAAAAGCATTAATGTTCTGTGTGAGCGAATCACCTGAATTTCAGGCATTCTGATGGGGCAATGACAATTTCCCAATCCCAGGGAGGACTAACGTAACTGCGATGAAGAGTACTTTGCCCTCTCGCAAGTCCTCAAGGGGAAGGGTACTTTGGGAAGAGAAGAAAAGAAAATACCAGCTTCTGGTTCATGTACTGCAGAATCGAACTGCTGAATCCTGGACTGTGTGACGTGTTGGGTGTCAGGGCTTCTGATTTCTCAAAATACTGGGTTCTTGGTTTTTAGGATTCTGGGCTGCGAAAGAATTACTTCATTAATACATTAAATTTGCAAACATTGGTGCAAAATATCAGTTATTGTTCGCACATTGTGCATTCCTTTCTATGAGGCTGAACAAGTCTCTTCCTCTTTTTACAATACTTTCAGAGTCGCTAAAGCAATGCCCAACTTAAAAAACAATCAACTTGACTAAAGGGCTTCTTTGTGTTCTAGCGTAATCTCTTGCCAATAATAATTGTGATAAACTTGCTCTATTTCCAATCTCCTAATTTTCAGGGGAGAGCTTGTTACAGGAAATATGTATTTCCTTAATGTCTGTTAAGCAGTATCATGGATTCCCACCCAAACAATAAATCACGCTACTTCTTATTGTCATAATTTATTTAAAAGACAGAGCTCTGTTTTGTTTCATTTAAATGATTAATCTTTCTTTACCTTGAAATAAAGTTACTTGCTTGAAAATTTCATGAGAACCCAAACCGGGTTTTTTCACCTTTCTTATTTTCTCTCTTTCACAGGAAATACGGGATCGTAGGCAGAAGATGGAAGAGGAGAGCCTGGACTCTGCAGAAAGCTGACCGGAGGGTGAGGATTGCCGTAACTCGACTGGCGGCTGCCCGGAGGAAATGCTGGAACTTGACTGAAAGCTGGTTGGAGAACGAGGAATACTGGAACTCGACTAGAGGCAGGCTGGAGGATGAGGAACTTGACTTGAACTGAAACTCCACTGGAAGCAGGCTGGAGGACAAGGAACTTGACTTGACTGGAAACAGGTGAACAGAGCAATAGGTATGAAGCCAAGCAAGGCCTCAGCCATACAAGCATTCTTAAATAAGCAAATGTGCACATGTGCTTTTTGGCAGTTGATTACTTGTTAAGGAAATAAGCAATTATCCTCCTGATTGTGGCACATGTTCAATACAGATCAGATTGTGAATGGCACATGTTTTGGCAGTTACAGTTGGAGCAGGTGGAAAGGCAGTTGGTTGCTTGTTGAGAAAATTAACAATTACCCTCTTTATTGCGGCACATGTTCAATACAGATCACATTGTGAAGAGCACATGTTTTGGCAGTTACAGTTGGCACAGGTTTAGCAGGTGGAATACAATGTGTATTATCAGCAAGCTTTGGTTATAATAAATGAGACATTTAACAAGCATTGGTTATTGCACACTTCATATTCAAGGATGTAATGAAGATACCCAATTAAGTCTGAAAGTTGCAAGCAACAGCACCTTAGTGTAATTGAGCTTTTGGGTGCGCTAGAGTACCCACAGCAATTAAATATGTCTTTGAAAATGTTTATGCCACAATGTGAAGTAATGGAGCCATCTAAAAGGGGTCACTGCACACCAGCTGAAAATCATACACCTCCAGTCTGAAGGGCTTACAATATACTGTAATCTCTCCTGGGGTTATGCATTTAATGACCCAGGAGATTTACTGAGTTTTTTTAAATGTTGCTGAGCGGCTGCCGTACTATCTGCAGCCCTCCATAAAATTAAAAAAATTGTTGTTGAAGTCCTTACCCATTTTATGTGCATCTCCAGGAAGACAAAAGAAAAAGCCCTTGCAGGGCATTATGGATGCTCTTTCAAGAAGTAGTGAATACTAAATGAGCAGCTCCTGCTGCTTATTTAGTATTTTTTATTGGTGCCCAGGTGTTTAACCAGGGCAGCCACAACATTGCATATGTTGGGGACATCAGAGGCAGTCCCAAGGCCCCTGCAGCCCCTGCCAGCTCCCCAGCTTGTGCCTATTGTGGTGCCGGTGAGAGCTGGGTATTGCATTCTTTCAGTGAGTGCCTACCAGGGGCACCTGCACCTTTTTTTGTTTTACGTTGGAGGCCACAGGTGACCCCAGGGGCCCCACCAGCTCCCTAGCCAGCACCCATAGTGGATTCTGGTGGGAGCCAGCTATTTTTTAAAGTAGCTGCCCCAATGCCCACCCAGGACTCCACAACTGCCCTAATCATTGAGGGTTGTGTGGGGAGTCCCGATGCCCTGTGGTCCCAGGTTGATCCCCAGCCAAAATATACATGGATGCCAGCAGGAGCCCGCTCTGTTCCTTTACTCCTGCCCAGGTGGGAGAAGCTTTTTATTCTGCTTCCACCAGGGTGGAAGCAAAGTTGTATTCCCTCCTCAGCAGTGTGCGCACAGGGAAAAAAAGTTTACATTCCCAGCCCTCACTCTCCCAGGCAGAGACTAGGGAAGTGTCATGGGTCTGGGTCCCTAGGACACTGCACCAGCCATCGGGCCTCAGGGCATTAGGCTCCCTGTGGCTGATTGAAGGCTCCCACATATTGTGCTGAATGTAAACTATAACTTAAAGAAACTAGTAATAACTTGACTGTCGTAAATCATGTTTTCTCAGACTCCACTCCCTAAACTGTGGGGGTGGAGACACGTAAGTCTACACTATTTCTAAGGGGGGAATAGCCTAAAGTAGTAAACCGAGTACAAAGTGTAACAGCAAACGTTTACCTGTAGATTTTCTCATGTGCATTTTTACATTTGTGAATACCCCTCCAAGTGTCTAATAAAAGAACAGTCACAGCAACATGTTTCTCGACAGCAAGCTCAATTTCCTGCTCTTCCCCTACATGTGGCATATCAGGTATAGAAGGCTGTGGTTGCTTTTGAGTTTCATGTGAAGAAGTTTCGGTTTGATGTCTGGACAAATTGATTTCAGATTCACTGCTCTCAGCCGTGACTGCAATCAATGCAGTTCTGACAGACATCCGCCTTCATTATAGTGGTGGTGGTACTGTTGTTGATCCACAGGTGATCCTGTCCCATACTCTCCCTTCCCAGAGGAGGGTGCAGAACGTATGCAGTGTTGCCTGAAAAGGGATGACAGTTTGATGCCAGTGAGGTCAAAAGACTTCTGTGCCTCACTGGTCACTTTCTTGACAGTAAACTCCTTCTTCGGGGACATATTATTTTCTTCTTGTATGGGTCAGCAGCATGAGCTGAAGCACTGAGCAGGGAAGTGTCTGTCAGCTAATCTAATGATTTCTCTCCATTACAGTATTGTGACATCTAGGGCCGTATTTATACTCCGTTTGCGCCGAATTTGCGTCGTTTTTTTCGACGCAAATTCGACGCTAAACTAACGCCAACTAACGCCATATTTATACTATGGCGTTAGAGGCGTATAGCGCCAAAGTTCCCGGAATGTGCGTCATTTTTTAGCGTGAACCCCTTCCTTGCGTTAATGATATGCAAGGGAGGCGTTCCCGTCTAAAAAATGACTCCCAGGCCTTTACGTGGTATTTATACTCCCGGGCAAAAGAGACGCCCGGGAGTGGGCGTGGCTAAAAACGGCGCATTTGCGCCGCTTTTTAACGCCTGGGTCAGGCATGGCGTTAAGGGACAAGTGGGCTCAAAATGAGCCCAGAGTGCCCTCCCCTGCCCCCAGGGACCCCCCCTGCCACCCTTGCCCACCCCAGGAGGACACCCAAGGCTGGAGGGACCCACCCCAGGGACATTCAGGTAAGTTGGCATAGGGGGGCCTGATTTGTGCCCCCCTACATGCCACTATGCCCAATGACCATGCCCAGGGGACAGAAGTCCCCTGGGCATGGCCATTGGGCAAGGGGGCATGACTCCTATCTTTACAATGATAGGAGTCATGTTGATGGGGGATGGGCGTCGTTAAAAAATGGCGCAAGTCGGGTTAAGACGATTTTTTTGCCTCAACCTGACTTGCCCCATTTTAAGACGCCCTAACGTCATTTTTGCCCAACGCCGGCGCTGCCTGGTCTACGTGGTTTTTTTCCACGCACACCAGGCAGCGCCGGTCTGCTTGCGCCGGCTAACGCCATTCCATAAATACGGCGCCCGCATGGCGCTTCAGAATGGCGTTAGACGGCGCAAAATTTTTTGACGCTAAACTGCGTTAGCGCAGTTTAGCGTCAAAAAGTATAAATATGGGCCCTAGTGCACTGGAAGGGTATAAAAATAAGTAGAAAGATGTTGTGACTTGGGCAGTGTAGTAAATCTTCATCATAAATGCTTAACAATAGAGTATCGATGCCTAAACTAACTTTCTGTTACACAGTACACGGCAAAAGTTAAAATGGTGTGCACCCAAAGCCCATGGACCCTCTTTGTAAGGCAGGAACAGGTACAAATAATAAAAAAATATATAAATAGTTGGTGTCTGTCCAAGACCAGTGAGACCTTTACAGGAGGCAGGGGGCAGGCAAAAATGTAATACATTAACACAAAAATAGCAGGTGTCCCTCCAGGGCCTATTGGACCTCTAAGGGAAGCAGACAAGAATCTAATACATTAATTTAAAAAAACAACTGTGTGCACCAGATTACTGCAATCAGACACAAACACAAATAAACATTATAAAATAAAAAATATATTAGAAAAAAGCAACAATCTTAAAAAATAACTTACTTTTAAACTGCCATAACAATCATTGTCCTTCTTAAAAGTGACATGAAATAATAAATAATCAGAGACACACTCAGCTTCCACAAAATAGTTATTGCCACACATGTCCTACAAAGGAGAAGTCATGGAGAATTAAAAAATAATAGCCCCCTATGACACCCACACACAGCCTGCACAAAATGATCACCAACACAGGGCCAGCAAAACAAATATAAACCTTAATGTCCAGTCAACGTACTGCTCCACTGTGAGTGGTGATTGAAGGTAAATTCCCTAATAAGCCCCCTGAGGTGTCAGAAAAACTGTTGGGCCTTTAAGGGTGGGAATACAGATTGATGCCAGGATGGGCCAGCGTGCATTCCAAAAAAATAAATAAAAAACATGGTGTCAAATGGGTTTCTGGTTAAATCCCCCAATCTGCCCCCAGGGAGGGCAGCAAGCTCCTTAGGCTTTAAGAGTAGTGGTATGACCCAATGCTAGGACAAGTGTGCCACTACCCTATTCCATTTCTTTTAATAACTGCTTGGCCTTTAGAGGTGGAGGTACAGCCCAATGTCAAGACATTCAGGCCACACCCCATTCAATTACTTTTTAAATAAATAAACCCTGATGTTGTCTAATGGACTTTCTATCTCAACCCTAGGGCAGGGCAGATTGAGGTAACACGCCCAATAACCCCCTTGGGGCAGAAAAACTGTTGGGTCTTTAGGGTGGCGGTACAGCCCGATGAAGGGATGGGCCCTGTTCTAAATCCATGGTATTTTTAAAGTGTAAAGCCTGGTGCACAGTGAGCTTCCTGTCCACCTGGGAAGGGCAGATTGGGAGTAACTCCCCCAATCTGCCTCTGAAGGGCAGAAACACTGTTGATGTTTTTTGGGGTGGAGGTACGGCCCAATGTCTGGAAGGGCTGCTCTCCACCTCATTTTACTATGTAAATGAAAACATCCCTAGTGCCTAGTGGGATTTCTACCCCCCTGTGGAGGGCAGATTGGGGGTACACCTCTCAACAGCCCCCTCTAGCAAAGCATTTGCCGATGCCTGGGTGGGGGACATTCCCCCCCTTTAAATCTATCCTTGGTTGGTACTAGGTGTATCCCTACTTGGAAGTCACCCTTCTGCAGTGATTTCCAAGCAGTGACCCACCAAGCATATGTACCACTTGACAGGGGAGATCACCCTTTTCAAGCCGTACCTCTTCCATGGTGACTGGTGATCGGGGTGGGGCTAAGATATGCACCCATCGCAGTGAAACTACCTGAAGCCAAAAGGCAGAGTCAGCTTTCACTTTCAGTAGTTGTGAAATCAGCATGCGCTGCGCAGTGCTCATCGCAAAAACCTCATCAACAATGAACTCAGGCAGCAATGGAAGCTCTTTCCTTGCATTCTGAGTTTCCAGAAAAAAAACGCACACTCCTACTGGTCTTGCACCAGAAGGATTTTCTGACTTCAGTGCGAGGATGAGACATTCACATCTTCATTACTGGGCAGGTAAGATGGAAGAAGTGAATCAGTTATCCTCTGCACTGTAGTGGTTAACAAAGAGTACCATATACCTGAGAGATTAATGAGAAGAAGGTATGAATTTCTCAATTTAGGCTCTGTGAGTTAAGTGAGATGTTATCCAATTGAGAACCATTCCCTAAACACCTATGAATTTGAGTCCTTGTATTAGCAGTTAGTGGAGTGGGGCGGTAAATGCTAATGGTAGTTAAGAACAGGTAATATTACAATTCAACGGTTAACGGTCATCCAGATGAAGATACTGGTTCAATGTCCGAATGTGGTCTGTATGTCAGAGCGAGTTATTTTCGTGTAATAAAGACAAATAAAGAGAAAAGGCAGTCTTTTCAATGAATTTACCTGAGAATGTTCCATTTCATGATGCTCAGTGATAAAGTGAAAAATACACTCCGAACATCAAATAAAGGAAGTGTTTATGGACAAATGCATGACAGCCTCTCAGTCACAACAGCTACTGATAACATCTCCTCACCAAAGCTCAACTGTCACATCCAACGGTCAATGGAATGTTGGTAAGTACCAACTATGAGAACAAAAGGGGAATTTGGAGAAAGAAAGGGAAGGGACATTCGGTAAAATATAAAACAGAAAGATATACCATGTAAATATGAAATCAGGAAAATATAAACGACAAATAATAATAAAATGTTAGACAGGCATAATGTGGTGAAATTACAACACTTCTTCCTCCTATTAATAATGGAAGATATAATTGGTAAAATTACAACACTCAGGAACTCTCTGGTTGATAGGGCAAATAGATAATCAGTCCTATCAGTATGGAAGCTCAGATTTCTTGGTGAAATCCATTATGTTTGTTAAAAGGGCACCAGTATGTATGAACGTCTACAAAGTTTACAGCTTTGAATAGATTTCTGGTTTCTTTTAGAGTTATCTGCTTGCATTGTAGACTTAATATAATTTAGTGCGATATACACTTTGGGGCTATTTCTGCCAGCTTTTGAGATAAAGTGGATTTACAGATTACCTGCTCATTAATTAAGTTAGCAACCTTGGAGTTGAAGAGGCCTTCTGTTTGTTCTAGGCCAGCTGATGAGAAGGTTAGGCTATGAAATTGGGAGAATATTTTGAAGAGCTCTTTGGTATAGCAAGTACACCCTCAGATGTCATGACAATAGCAGGAACTCTCAGCTTGCTTGACAAAAGTTCTGTGTATTCTACACAGTCTTTGGAACCTCATTATATCATTTTCATTGCAGGTTTTCCTCCATCATTCTTTAGGGCTTCTAGTTTCTGGTTTCCATAGTTTTATACCTGCAAACCATCCCGCCTCCAGACAATGAAGTCGACGATATATTTATTTATGGGATGCATTGCATCTAGAACATTTTTCAGCCATATGTGCCATTTGCTTTGAACAATAGAGAGTCCTTTGAGTAACAGTGGGGTTTGCTTGTACTGTGTTTAGGTCAAGTTTATTTTAAGGTGTGGCAGAGATATATCTAGGATGCCTGTTGGAGTTGATATTGTCTTGGGGAGCCCAGGGATAAGGTTGGTGATGTGTTGGACATCCAGGTAATGTGATTTTTTTGTCTGGTGATTGAGACCAGCCTTTTGTAGGCAAAGGCAGCATTTAGGGTGCTCCCTGATGAACAGATGTGGCTGTGACTAACTGATGGAAATCCAGCTCGTTAATGTTAATAAGGAAGCATGAGATTTTATGTAAATGCCAGTTTTGTTAAATCAAGTGTTGAGACCTCCTACGATGCAGAGGAATGGGTGTTCACTAGTAACGTTTGATAGTGAGTCAAACTGTAGGTGGACGCTTGGCCGAGCAGAGCGAGTATGGAAGTGGCATGTTACACCTGATTATCAAACTCCTGCATTTCCATGAAGTTATAGAACTCAACGAATTTCCAGACATGATGACGTCTCACACAGAAAATGAGATAGCCAAAGTGAACTTGCTTTTTATTCTAGAACTGCTATGGATTAGGTGAACCCCTTGCCTTTATAAAGTTTACCCACCTCTGCAACATACATCTGCTATCCGCTGTCTCCTTCCTCTATGCATCATGTTGCAGTGCTTGCACTATATAAGTTAAGTGCAAAGGATAAGTTATAGTATAGTTTCTGCCTAAACGAAGTCATAGATTTTAAAGAAAAAATGAAGCAATTCTAATGTTAACAGTAAGTCAAGAGGGAAGTTATTTCTAATTTACATTTAGTAAAAACATAAATGACACTGAAATAGCAAATTTAGCAGATTTATTATACTTACGCTAGTAGAAAGTCACTGTGGACTTTGGGCTGTTTACTAATTCACTATCCTGAATAATAGGTAACACTGCAGCAGCCACACACAAAGAAGCTTGGGAGAATTCTTAGCAAATGATAGACAGTAATTGGGAGAATACAAAAATATATGGGTTGACATGTATGGTTTACCAAAATCAAATCCATATTCTTGAATATTCCTAATTAAAAATGTGTTTATTAGGTGGTAGGAACAATATATAATCCGAACAACAAAAAAACCTGTTTCCCCCAATTACAACCATTTTCTCAGGGCCTTCTTTTGGAAGCGCTCTGTATTCAAAAAGCCCGATGAGGTGCTGGGATTAAAAGTGAACTATCCTCTTGAATACAAAATAAACCATGAAAGGATGAGAACCCATTCCCAAGCCGGGTGGCTCTCGACTCATCCGCCACTTTACAAATCAGAACACTGCTTTGTTATGGGAAATGAATGCTTCCACTGTAATAACAAGAAACGTGTCTCCGGTCTAATGCGAGTATTGTACGAGTGAAAGGGAGAGGAGGGTCTGTGGGCTCATCCTTATGGCTTGAGGCTAAAATCTGTTAATCTGGGCATAACGCCACCTCTTAGTCATCAAAGCTGTCCACCTGGCAGGGAATTTCAAGCCAGTAAGCAGACATACACACGATTCAGCCAAGAGGGAATGGGGGCTCGACCATACGGACTTCCAACAGATTTCAGTCAGACAGAGAACACCTAATTTTGTCAAAAACGATGTGCAGAGATATACTAGTCACTTCGTAGACGGCCGGGGGCAGTACTTCTTATGGCCGATTTTTGTTTCTCAGTCCAGTCGCCCATTAGAAATGATGTATGAAATATAGATGTCGTCATACTTGACTCAGTCTCCGAAGGATACCAGACAGAACGCCATCTTGTCCCCAACCCATTCTGTTGCTGTGAGATTTACAGTAATATGTTTTCCCATTAGCCTAGGAGTCCCAGAGCAGGGCCATCTGTTGGGCCTTCTGACCCAGAGGATTCCCATCCATTAGAGTGTTGAGAAACTGTCACACATGCCTGCCATTGTAAACGGGAAGTACGCAGAAGCGCTGTCCTGAGCACGCAATTAGCACGCGCTCGTCAGCAGTGGCACATAATTCGGCTGCAGAGCCTTTCACAGTTCCAGTCCAACAGATGCACTTATTCTGGGACATACCCTCTTTTAATTGCTCTTCTTCCCACAAAAAAAATGTTCATGGTGTTTTAGTTTTTTCTCCAATTAGCGTTTGCAAGGCGCCGAAAGTTAAAACAGGGAGGTGATATTTTGGTATATAAAGAAAAAACTTCAAAGCAATATTCTTTGTCTTCGGAAAAAAGGCCCCTCATTAGAGCGTAGGAGATGTCTGAAAGACGTTCGCCAGTTAAACTCCCTTCAACAGTTTATAGAAAACTGCAAAATGTCAAGGTTTAGATTTAATTCAAAGAATTCAGCTGTTTTACGTGAAATGCACACAAAAGCTTGAGGAGTTTGCTTTAAATGACCTTTCTCCATTTTTGCAACTTATAGTGTGTGATAAAACTATAGGCGGCTTTTGAGGCTTTTATTTGTCTAATGAAAACTTGTATTTTTTATATTGCTCAAACCTCACTATTTATAGCTAAGTGCTATAATAACACAATTTAGTTACCTACCTCAATATATACATTTGTTTGTGCATTAGATGGAAGAAAAGACAGTGTCGCCCCCCAGTGGCCTCTTGTGGTGGTAACTGATTTCTGTAGTGAACTGTATGGTTCATGGCACAAATCTGTGTTCCTGGAGGTACAGTGCCAAATTAGCAATGGAAAGTCTGCGGTGCAAAAGTTAATCAGAAAGAAACCTAATGGAGTAATAAATAGATGACTCCCAAAGGATGTGCAACAATTGAGCCATAACACTAACAAGACCCCAGAAACCTTTGCTTTCAAAAGCGGCAACAATATGCTGTTTCAAAACATGAACAGAGAGCGCATCCATGAAACGGTGACATCGAAAAGTGACTGTAAAACAGCAAGTTGTAAAATACACACCAAACCGTGGTGTGAAGACAGAAATAATGCACTGAGAACACTTTTACAGGGCATTACACACCACAAGGCCGCTTTCGAATGCTGAAGGTAACTAATGACAGAATTCGTGTTTGCATAGGCCGCCTAGTTGGTACTGGTGGTTGCCAGTGGTAGGCACCAGTACTGAGGTTCAGTTACCCCGTCATAATGTTCATCACTTGAGTTTGACAGAGAGCAAGGTAGAGAAAAGCAGAAAATAGGATAAACTGAAAAGGAAACAGTGACAGGTGAGAAGTACGATGTGGAAAAATGCAAACGTGGGATCAAGAGACAGAGGGCCCGAGCCACAAAGGTAACATTAGACCAAAAGTCTAATTTACTACTTTTCAGTATTCACAAAAGTAAAGTTAGACCAAAAGTCTAATTTAGACCAAGGGGCACATGTACGAAGATAAACATTTGCGAGTTGGAAATAGCGATTCCATGCGAATCGCAATTACTAACTCGCAAATCAGAATGTACTTACAAATAGAAGACCAATTTTGTGATTCGGTGCCGAGTTGCATCGCAATTTGCGAATTCGCAAATTGCGATTACCTAAATTGCGCGGGGTGTGTGTAACCGAATCAGAATTTACGACCTGAAATCGGAAATTGCGACTGAGTCGCAATTAGCGAACGGGTGCAAAAGAACAGAGAAATTTCACTTCCTGGTGCGGGGTAATGACCTCAGAACCAGAAAGTGCCTCCCATGGAAGTAGTAGGAGTCTAGCCAGCACATACAGCAGAGGCACACCCAGCTGAGAGGAGCAACTGCAGCCATGGCTAGCCAAACAAAGGAGGGAAACACAGCAGGGAGGAAGAGAAAGCTAAAATTTTCAGACAAAGAGTTGGAAGTCCTTACTGAGGAATGCTGCCTACATTATGAGGTCTTGTTTGGGAAGGCAGCAATGAGTGTATCTGACTCACAGAAAAAAAATTCTGGCTGAACATACAAAGTAAAATCAATGTCATTGGAGTCAGTCACCGCTCCATCGAGGAAGTACGCAAAAGATGGTATGACCTAAGCTCAAGAACCAAGGAAAGGGTTGCAGAGCGGATGAAGGAGGCGCATGGAACAGGTGGGGGACCATCCACAGTACCACCAACCACAGCAATTGAGAGTATGGAAGAGACCACACTAGAGCCAGAGGCTGTTGTTGGAATTGGGGACCTGGACAGTTCAGCACCAGGAACCTCCAGAAGTAAGTAGCACATCTCACTTATTCACACTTTTTCAAGGCACCAGGCACACAACCACAGTTCACAAAAGCATACATCATCCGAATATTTCCATGCCTATAAGCCCACCTCAAGTTTAGTGCATTATGGGTAATGTAGTACAGTAGTCCAAATTTTGATGAACTTTTATTTTGATAAGCCACACATCTGAGAGGCACTGACAGTATATCCCCTGTGTCCACTGATGATCCCAGTGTGGAGGGGGGTGATGATCTCACCATGGCAGCAGAGGAGGCAGTCAGCATTTCCGTTGAGCAGTGCAACACACCAACCATTGTTCCCAATGCACCTGAAACAACAGAGGACACAGATGTGGGCAATGGGGGTGATAACCTGACTCCCGGTCCACAGATGGGTGATAGCCAGGCACAGAGATTAGCAGGGTGTGGGCATAGAAGGCGTCGTCTGACACATGATGCAGGTGAGGAGGATGCCAGTACACAACTATTCCTGGGACTGGAGACATCCCTACTCAGCAGTCACCGCCTGCAAAACAAACATATGCAGTTGATGAACAGGAATTTACACCATATGCAATAGACTCTCACACAGGGATTTGGGAATGTGGAAACACAATTATCCACCATGAATAGCAACATGGTCAACCTCACCACTGCCATCACTGACCTATGTAGGGAAATGGTGGCAGATTGAGCCCATGTAAGGGGCAATGAGCGCAGCACAGCTGCACGGTTGGACCGGCTTAGTCAGTCCATTGGCCATCTAGCCACCACAATATTATGCCTGTCAAGACGAACTGTCACGCTCCAGGTTGAACTGGGACATTTTGCTGGAGATGTGGCCAGGGGACTAGGCCGTATTACTGCTGCTGTGGACCTAATTCATACCTCCCAGGCAGCAAGAGGCACTGGTGACACCCCTCGAGACAGTGAGGACATATCGAGGGTGAGCAGCATTTCCACCTCAGATGCCCGCATCATGCGTAGTAGCATTGCCTGCCAGACATCTGTGGACCAACCAGGCACAGGCCATGGTGGTCATAGCCGTAGGAGGGAGTGATGTTATGTCTCTAGGTTTATCGTAAGGCACATGATTGGAATGTGTTAGGTGTTGTTACAAAAAAATTGTTTATTGCCTGGTATAAGCCACCATTTACATAATGCACTCCTGACATTAAAAGATATTTTTTTTCCACAACCTGGCTATATGTGTTTTACATTTGTTACTCCAGTTACGGTTGGCACTTACCTGCCAAAGTACTGAGTTGCTATGTGATCCCGTCGCCCTCTGCCCTCCATTCCGATGCTACCATTCCCAGGCTGTCATAGTGATGGCTCCTGCTCCTCATCCTCAGAATCTGTGTCATCTAGGGTAAGATGTAGCCCCCCACGTCTGGTTACAATGTTGTGTAGGATGGCACATGTCGCCACAATTTTGCATGCAATCTCTGGGGCATACTGGAGTGCACCTCCACTTTTGTGCAGGCATCTAAAACGTGATTTCAACATGCCAAAGGTCCTTTCAATGACGGTTCTGGTGCACCAATGTCCAATGTTGTAGCGCCTCTCATTCTGATTAGCAGGTGTTAGGTATGGGGGGATCCATGGCATCAAAGCGTATGCACTGTCACCTGTGTAACAAAACAGCAAATATGAGCATGGCTTTCCATGGTAATGCATTGGCATGCATTTATGACATTGGTGTGTACTACACAGTACCTAAAAAATATCCATCATCAAACTCCCCACGTTCTAGGCTTTGGTGTATCCCACTGTGCCTGAAAATGTACGCATCATGTGTGCTCCCTGGGTATTTTGCCACTATATCGGTTATGACATTGTGGGCATCACATACCACCTGGATGTTGAGTGAATGAGTACATTTCCTATTGATGAACACATATTCCAGATTTTCAGGAGGACATATGGGTACATGTGTCCCGTCACACACCCTATCACATGGGGAAAGTTGGCAATTCTTTAGAAGTCCAATTTGGCGTTGTGAATTTGTCTGCATTCCTGGGAAGGTAAATGTACCTGGACATGTATGCGAGTATGGCATTTAAGAACTGTCTAAAGAATCTTGGCAGGGCACTTTGGGACACCCCACCAGCAACAGCAATCACCCCCTGGTAGCTACCTGAAGCCAAGAGGTGCAGTGAGCAGAGAACTTGCACATGTGTGGGGATGGAACAGCTGCTCAGGGTTTGGCTTTCTAGCTGAGTTCAGTGATCTCTAAGATGACTATGCTGCTCAGTCTATATTTCTCATATATTTCCTCCTCAGTCTGTTGAAATATGGTCTGCCTGGTTCTGTATATCCTCTCCTGTCTCCTTTGCAGCCTGGAATCACCTCCTCCATGCAATCATGTAGAGTGCAGCCATTTTGGAAAACCCTGATGCCTTCTGGGTCAGCATTTATACTTTGGTTCTGCTTACCAACTGTTTGGAATCATTGCTAATCTGTGTGTGCAAAATGGCCTATTTGCGACTAATCGCAATTTGCGACTACCATGTACATTTGGTTTGCAAATCGCAAATTGTGATTTTTTATTTGTGAGTTGCAAAATCCAGTCGCAAATGTTTGCGATTCGGTAATTGGTCGCATCGCTATTTGGGACTCCAAAATGGTATTTGTACATACCATTTGGTGTTTTGCACTGTTGCAAATAGTGCTGCAACCCATTTGCAAGTCGCAAAACTTACGTGCATGTGCCCCCAAAAGTCTAACTTTAATACTTTTCGGTATTCACAAATGTAAAGTTAGACCAAAAGCCTAGCTTTACTAGTAGTAAAGTTAGACTTAGATTTTAAGTCTAAGTAAGACATTTGGGGCCTGATTACAACTTTGGAGGAGGGTGTTTATCCGTCCTAAATGTGACGGATTTATCACCCACCGTATTACTAGTCCATTATATCCTATGGAACTCATAATACGGTGGGCAGGATATCTGTCACATTTGGGATGGATTAACACCCTCCTCCAAAGTTGTAATCAGTCCCTTGGTCTAACTTTGCCTTTGTGAATACCAAAAAGTTGTAAAGTTAGACTGCTGATCTAAGTTAGACTATTGGTCTAAGTTATTCTTTTGGTCTAACTTTACCTTTGTGAATACCGAAAAGGAGTAAAGTTAGACTTTTAATCTAAGTTAGACTTTTGGCCCAACTTTATCTTTGTGAATCGAGCCCATAAAGTGTAGGATGGTGCAAAAAAGAGGCATGCAATGGAATCAAGACTAGGCAACCTTGGTATTGGAAGCCATGGCATTTGGGAATTCCTAAGAAAACTTTGGACACCTGCACTTTTTATCCCAAACTAAGCACAATACCTACTGGATGTCAAATGGTAGTAAATTTTAAAAGTTAGCCTCACTGTAGTAAAACCTTTATCCCTCCATTTGGACTCAAAGAGACAATTGTGAGTCAGCCACTGCAGAATACGTAGTGGTTCAGTAAAACCACTACACAAAAAATAGGGACTAGTGGCAAATTAAGGTTCAGCATACATGCCCCCAAGTAGGATATGTCAATATAAGAAGGTCAAGGGAGAAGTCAAAAAAGCCAGGTGGGGACTGTGCTGGATTATTGTCTGCAGCACCTGCCATTGAGTCCAGGGTGGTTTTACTGAACCGGCAGTATAAGGACTATGCAATTCCTTGGTAGAGGAGAGGGAAAGAAGATCTAGGTCAGGCATAGCCTGAGTCATCAGATCATAGAGTCTGATTGCTCAGGAGCAAGAGCTCTCACACAACCAAAAGGGTGTTATGCTTCATCATCGGGCAGCTCCTCGTTGGGCCTGTGCTGCAATGCCCAACGGGCCCCACCAGGGGGATCTTTGCCGGAGTTATTTTATATTGTGCCGATGTAAAGTGTGAAGTACAATGTACAGTGTGCTGATGTGAATAGACTTGTATAAGGTGAAGTTAAAAATAACTATGGGATCCCTATTCTTTAATATGCTGGTGCCATTGTTATCATTAAAAGAATTTGATAGTGAATCTCTCGACAAGAACTCTTTCAAAAATTGAGATGGCCATCTTACAGGGCTAGGGTTAGGGTTTGTCCCCACCCCTAAAGATGAAAAATTTCGCACAAACTGTGCATTACACAATTTCTTCCTGAAGATTCGCCTGAAGACGTTTTTCCAGGAGAGGCCCACGATTGAGAAACCCATCCACACTTACTTCTTCATTAGGAATGGTACCCCCCGAAGTAGTGACATTCGAACAGGCAGTCCTTAAGAAGGTAAATGAGATCACTAGTTGGCCCACCTTTCACAATATGTCCAAAGCAGAATGATTGTCTTTACAATATCTTGCCAATGACACACAGATCCCCATAAAACCTGCAGATACAAGTGGGGCCATCTTCATCATGTCAACTCTTGATTATGATTCTGAATGTCAACGCAAACTTTCAGACAGGAAATATTATACCCAATCACACAAAACCCCACCATGAGGTTGAGTAAGAAGATCAATTCTTTAGGGGCTTTGGCTGAAGCAAAGGGTTGGCTAGGCAAGCATGAAGCTGAATTTTTGATGAACACTAACCTCCAAATTCCTTACTTCTATGTCTTCCCTGAGATCCACAAGGGGGTTTCTCCCTCCCCGGGGAGACTGATTGTGTCAGAGATAGGGTCTTTACTTGAACCCCTAACAAAGTTTTGTGACCACTTTCTACAGCCGTTTGTCACCAAGATTCCTACTTTTCTTGAAGGCACCAGGCAGGTGTTGAACCTTGTTGAGGAAGCTAATGATATGGGCCAGATCGACCTTTCAGTCACCCTTGACGTAAAGGCTCTTTACACTAACATCCCCCAAGATGCTACCTTAGAAGTGATAATGAGCACTCTTCTGTCAAAGGTTTGGACGTCACCTGCTCCAGTAACTTTCATTATGGAATGTGCCACCTCTGCATTAAAAGAGAACTTAAAATTTTATGATCAACTATATCATCAAATGCAAAAAGAACAAATGATGGACGGAATGCTGAACAATGTCAAACATTTACCCCCAGTACAAAGATCTGGGCCTAAATCCATCGTTTTTTTGCTGCCCATGGCATTCCAGTTTGGACCCAGCCATATACAAATCAGTCTTGACCATGTTCCCCATGGGAAAAAGTCCAGTCCGAACTGCCAGGCCAGGTCTTCCCTGGACTGGAAACAAGCATCCTGGGACCGGTTTCGGGGTTTCACCTGTCATCAGCTAGGCTAGCTTGAATCCAGTGGTATGGGAATCACGGGACCCACGTGACAAATGCAAAAAGAACAAGTGATGGACAGAATGCTGAACAATGTCAAACATTCACCCCCAGTACAGAGATCTGGGCCTAACTCCATCATTTTTTTGCTGTCCATGCCACTCCAGTTTGGACCCAGCCATATACAAAGCAGTTTTGACCCTGTTCCCCATGGGAACAGTCCAGCCCGAACTGCCAGACCAGGTCTTCCCAAGGACTGGAAACAAGCATCCTGGGACCAGTTTCGGGATTTCACCCCTCATCAGCCAGGCTAGCTTGAATCCAGTGGCATGGGAAGCACGGGACCCACGTCCGGGCATACCCTTCCCACTTAGGGTGACAAATGCAAAAAGAACAAGTGATGGACGGAATGCTGAACAATGTCAAACATTCAACCCCAGTACAGAGATCTGGGCCTAAATCCATCGTTTTTTTGCTGCCCATGCCATTCCAGTTTGGACCCAGGATGCTTGTTTCCGGTCCAGTGAGGACCTGGCTTGGCAGTTTGGGCTGGACTGTTCCCATGAGGCACAGGGTCAAGTCTGATTTGCATATGGCTAGGTCCGAGCTGGGGTGGCATGGTGAGCAAAAGAACGATGGATTAAACCCAGATCTGTGACTGGGGGTGAGTGTTTGCATTGTTCAGCACTCCGTCCATCACCCTTTTGTGTTGCTAAAGTTGCCCCAAGTGGGAAGGGTATGCCCAGACGCGTGTCCCTTGCTCACTGTGCCACTGGATTCAAGCTAGCCTGGCTGATGAAGGGTGAAACCGGCCCCAGGATGTTTGTTTCTGGTCCAGTGAGGACCTGGCTTGGCAGTTCGGGCTGGACTGTTCCCATGAGGCACAGGGTCAAGTCTGATTTTCATATGGCTGGGTCCGAGCTGGGGTAGCATGGTGAGCAAAAGAACAATGGATTAAACCCAGATCTGTGACTGGGAGTGAGTGTTTGCATTGTTCAGCACTCCGTCCATCATCCTTTTGTGTTGCTAAAGTTGCCCCAAGTGGGAAGGGTATGCCCAGACGTGGGTCCCTTGCTCACTGTGCCACTGGATTCAAGCTAGCCTGGCCGATGAAGGGTGAAACCTTGAAACCGGTCCCAGGATGCTTGTTTCCGGTTCAGTGAAGACCGGGCTTGGTAGTTTGGGCTGGACTGTTCCCATGAGGCACAGGGTCAAGTCTGATTTGCATATGGCTGGGTCTGGGGTGGCATGGTGAGCAAAAGATCGATGGATTAAACCCAGATCCGTGACTGGGGGTGAGTGTTTGCATTGTTCAGCACTCCGTCCATCATCCTTTTATTGTGCTAAAGTTGCCCCAAGTGAGAAGCGTATGCCCAGACGCGGGTCCCTTGCTCACTGTGACACTGGATTCAAGCTAGCATTGCTGATGAAGGGTGAAACCTTGAAACCGGTCCCAGGATGCTTGTTTCTGGTCCAGTGAGGACCTGGCTTGTCAGTTCGGGCTGGACTGTTCCCATGAGGCACAGGGTCAAGTCTGATTTGCATATGGCTGGGTCCTAGCTGGGGCAGGAGATGGAGCAGGAGGGAGTCATGCCCCACACATTAAGGGAAGGAACGATCGCGCTCCTGTATAAACATAAGGGGGAGAGATGTGACCTCAAGAACTGGCGTCCCATCTCTCTCCTGAATGTGGACTACAAGATCCTGGCAAAGACAATGGTGAATAGACTCAAGAGCGCTATGGGAGAGTTAGTTCACCCAGACCAGACCTGTGGGGTACCAGGACGCAGAGTGGCGGACAGCCTAGCACTGATCAGGGACACGATCCAATACATCACAGACCGGAATATCCACGCTGCGCTGGTCTGTCTCGATCAGGAAAAGGCCTTCGACCGCGTCTCCCATGAGTTCATGGAGAGGGTACTGCAGGGTTTTGGGCTGGGGGAGCGCTTCTGCAATTATGTTAGAATAATGTATACAGACATTTTCAGTTCAGTCATGGTAAATGGTTGGAAAACAGACCCCTTTCCTATCAGGTCTGGGGTAAGACAAGGCTGCCCGCTCTCGCCCTCTTTGTTTGTTTTGGTTATAGAGCTACTCGCGGAGTACATCAGGAAGAACCCGAACATCAGAGGGATCCCGACACCAGGAGACGCAAAGAAAGAAGTCAAGTGTTCGCTGTACATGGACGACGTCACCCTCTTCTGCACAGATGGGAAATCGGTCCAGTCCCTGCTGGAGGCATGCAAGGACTTTGGCAAAGCATCAGGAGCAAAGATCAACGTGGACAAATCACAGGCAAAGCTTTTTGGCCGCTGGGACCTATGTAACGAGCCTCTCCCTTTCCCCGTTGAGGCAGGACTGGTAAAGATCCTCGGTATCTGGTTTGGGGGCCCAGGAGCGGCGGCGAAAAGCTGGAACGAACGCCTGGCCAAAGTCAAGCAGAAACTGGGCTTTTGGAGCTTGAGACACCTGAGCATTGAAGGAAAGGCTCTGGTGCTCAGGAACGACGCACTGCCCGTGCTGCAGTATGTGACACAGGCCTGGCCACTCCTGGCCAACGTAGCACGGGCTGTGAACAGCATGGTTTTCCACTTTGTTTGGCACTCAAAGATGGACAGGGTGAAAAGGACAGTCATGCACAAGGAGCATCGCAAGGGAGGGAAGGCAGTCCCTGACATCCCGACAATCCTCAGAGCCTTCTTTGTGTGTGGCTGCGTCCGAATAACCCTGACGAACGAGAACAAGGATCACTCAGCTTACAGGGTCTTCCGCTTCTTCCTGCTCCCAGTATGGAGAAGACTGGGATGGGATAAGTGGGAGAATGCAACAATGTTCAACTGGGACCTCCCCTGGTACTACAAGGAGATTGAGAAGTTTGTGGTGGAATTTGGGCTGAACTGTGTCACACCAAGCCTATGGAAGCCCAGGACAATCCACAGACTAATCAGGTCCAGGGACACCACAGAACCAGTGAGCGACCTGCCACCTGCTACAGCAACAAGGGTGTGGGAAAATGTATCCTCCCCATCCCTAACCAACAGGCACAAAGACATTGCATGGATGGCCGTGAAAGGGGGACTGCCAGTCCGGTCATTCATGCACAGCAGGGGCCTGTGCCCACACAGAGAATGCCCAAGGGGTTGCCCTGCAGAGGAAACTACATACCATCTGTTCTGGGCCTGCCCTTTTGCCCAGAGACTGCGGGGAGCCTTAAAACAAGAAATGGAAGACCACATCCCATACCCAAACATCACTCACCACTCTGTGCTGTATGGGCTGTTTCCAAAGACACACTCAGTGGAGGCTATCCAAGGATGCTGGAGAATCCTCTGCTGCATAAAGGACATCCTCTTGTATGCCAGGACCCGACTGGTGACCAACGGGGAGGTGGTGAGCAGGGAAGCGTGCCGCCGAATGGTACTCAACCTGCTGAGAGACTACACAGACAAGGACAACAAGGAGGGTGAGAAGGAGGAAGAACTGTAAACCCTAACCCCTCCTTCCCACTGAACTCCCCACACTGCCCCAAGAAACCAAACCCCCCTTTACTACTTATTTCATATGTAAACTGACTGTGTTGTTAAAATGTGATTTGAAACAAAGTTGAACTGGACTGCCCTTCCTAAGGGAAGAGGTACCACTCTTTAAAAACCTATGTATCGCCTACTTAAAGCACTTAATAAAGGTTTTTGAAACTTAAAAAAAAAAAACCAGTCTCAGGATGCTTGTTTCCAGTCCAGTGAGGACCTGGCTTGGCAGTTCGGGCTGGACTGTTCCCGTGAGGCACAGGGTCAAGTCTGATTTGCATATGGCTGGGTCCGAGCTGGGGTGGCATGGTGAGTAAAAGAACGATGGATTAAACCCAGCTCTGTGACTGGGGGTGAGTGTTTGCATTGTTCAGCACTCAGACCATCATCCTTTTGTGTTGCTAAAGTTGCCCCAAGTGGGAAGGGTATGCCCAGACGTGGGTCCCTTGCTCACTGTGGCACTGGATTCAAGCTAGCCTGGCTGATGAAGGGTGAAACCCTGAAACCAGTCCCAGGATGCTTGTTTCCCGTCCAGTGAGGACCTGGCTTGGCAGTTTGGGCTGGACTGTTCCCATGAGGCACAGGGTCAAGTCTGATTTGCATATGGCTGGGTCCGAGCTGTGGTGGCATGGTGAGCAAAAGAACGCTGGATTAAACCCAGATCTGTGACTGGGGGTGAGTGTTTGCATTGTTCAGCACTCCGTCCATCATCCTTTTCTGTTGCTAAAGATGCCCCAAGTGGGAAGGGTATGCCCAGACGTGGGTCCCTAGCTCACTGTGCCACTGGATTCAAGCTAGCCTGGCTGATGAAGGGTGAAACCCTGAAACCGGTCCCAGGATGCTTGTTTCCGGTCCAGTGAAGACCTGGCTTGGCAGTTCGGGCTGGACTGTTCCCATGAGGCACAGGGTCAAGTCTGATTTGTATATGGCTGGGTCCGAGCTGGGGTGGCATGGTAAGCAAAAAAACGATGGATTAAACCCAGATCTGTTACTGGTGGTGAGTGTTTGCATTGTTCAGCACTCCGACCATCATCCTTTTGTGCAACTATACCATCAGACACAGGGTACGTCTATGAGCAGCAAATTTGCTCCAAGCTGGCATGCCTGTATATGGCCAATTTTGAAAAAGAGATGATTTTTTGCAATGACAACACTTTTTCAGCCAATATCAATGTATGGCGTTGATACATTGATGATATACTCAAACTCCGGCTGGGTGACAGTTATACTTGCAAAAACGTCTGTGTATGGGTTAATACATTGATTCCCTTACTGAAATTCACGAAAGCCATTTCAACAGATAAAATTCCTTTCCTTAATCTGCTGAGCTCCTTAGAAGGGGGTGATTGCACAGCAAAAGCTACAGAAAACCAACAGACTGTAATAGCCTACTACGATACGATAGTCACCACCCTAAACACCTGAGAGACAACCTACCTTTTGGATAGTTTCTGCGTCTTCGCCGTAATTGCAGTTCCACCAATGACTATGACTAGCAAGCACTGCTCTTGGCTACCAATTTAGAGGCATGCCAGTATCCATCACACTGTGTGGCTAAAAATAACAGCAGTGCTGCACTATTGGAACCATACATCTGTGCACAGGATGATATCCCAACATGTGTGACATTTTTTACTCCAATATCCAACAAAATATTGATATTCATCAGGAGACACTGGTTCATATCATAGGAACAGGGTCCCTTACTCTTGCAGTTAGATGTTTTGCTTTCAGACATACTAACAACATCAGGGACATGATTGTATATACCAGACCATGGACAACTATCAGATACATACAACAACCCCTGTGGGGACTACCTTCGGTTACAGGACATTTTCCTTCTGGTCATGTGGAGTCTGTAATCTAACCACACCATCTAAGGTCATTCAATTTGCCGATATGAACACCTGGAAATGAAAGTCACATGGTAACTGTAACTCCAAAAACTGTATTTATTTGATGACCTGCCCATGCAACAAATAACCTGTGCAGTGAATACTATAATTATGGAATATCGTAGCAGTATTTGCTGCAAGAAGACTACCACCTGAATGAGCACTCATTTTCTTGACACACCACACTCTCCAGACGATCTACAATGGACAGTCTTAGAGGCCCCCCTCCCCATGAACAAGAATACCTTGTTTCGTAGGGAACAGAGATGGGTTCTCCATTTGGCTACACACAAAATGGGGCTCACTAATAACATTCCATAGAGTGAATTCACAGCTTGAGTTTTTTTAAATCCTCTGTATCATTATCCACACATCAGGAACCTGTGGGTACTTGCTGACATGCCAACAGAAGGAAAGGAGACCTTTTTATCTACCCACATTCAGCTTCTAACATATCGCTAATTGGTGCGCACTGTGGACACCTGTGCCAGGTGATGTCTTCATTTTAATAGTTGTTGTGCAGTACAGGCTGGGGCCTTGGGTCACCTGCAGGACCTTATCAATCCTTTGTGGCATTTTTCTGATGGGGATGCGATGGCAGGTGCTGCAAACACTAATACAGCCCCCACATGGCTTTTTCGGCTTCTCACTTCACCTCTGTTGCAGCAAGGAAAACTTCCCACAACCACATGATAGCTTGCCCCAATATCTGATGGCCTTTCAGCCCCACCCTCTTCTGCCTTGAAACCCACATTGCTTCCTCTCTCATTTAACACCTGCTCAAAGCAATTGGTTGACGAGAGCAGAAATCCCTAGAATCAGGGATAACAATGCGGAAAATGACATGGTTGCCCTGGAAAAACATGGGTATTCTCTTTTCCAGGACTTTGATTTGTAATTTCACAGTGCAGGGGAGGAAACACCTCTCAGAACTGATAACGCCATCCTGGCAAAACTGGCTCTCGTGCACCATGCAACATATAATCACCCAAAGTGGAAACTGGGAACTTTCACAAGGTGTTGATCTGTCAACCTGTGGTGGAACAGTCCTTAATTTGTGTTGGTGCTTGTAGGTTCTGGGCACTGCCACTCATTTTGGGTCTTATTTTTTATAATCTTTTTATAATTAGACTTTGACCCAGAGCAAGAGAAAGAAAAGTGGAAGAGAGGGAGTGAGAAGGAGAAAGAGAAAGTTAGGACAACAGTGACAAAGGCTTAAAGCAGGGATGAAAAGAATGAACAAAAGTAGGATAATGAGACCGAAAGTGTAAGATGGAGGAAAAAGAGTATGAGGTGGAACCGCTATGAGGCAATCATAGTATCTGTCATCCTTCACCTCTGGTAATCCCAGAGGCAGGCTCCTAAAAAATGTTTCAGCTCCCTCCCATATGTTTCCTACAAACTATGAACTGGTTAAGAAACCGTTTGAACTGCATACCTTCAAAGTCCATGGTTTATAGGCAATGATAGGCTAAATGGGTGTGTTTGAGTGCCATGTTTTGAATGTCGGGAAGTGAATTCAGAGACCTACATTCTCATTGTGGCTTGCCTGAAGCCTAAAGAGTCACACGATTTAGGTGCTAATGCATAAATAGTTGCAATCATCTAAACATGAAAATTCAGCAGCGTCCAACCACCTAGAGGCAAACTCGCAGAAATAGTTTGCTGCTAAAACAGAAGAGTATATGTCTTTCATGGTTACTTTATGATAGTGTAAATGGATTTCCACTAACAAAAGAGATTACTGATATAAGTTAAGAACAGCCAGAAAAGTTTATAAGAAGGAATGTTCTAAGGCACGCAGAAGTTGGGAAGAGGCCAGATGGGTTACTATTTTGGAGACTGCTAAATCCAATGATACATCTAGGTTCTGGAAACTAATAACTGACGATTGTAGCAATTCCCCTGCCGCTCCTGGTTCTTCAATCCCCTCAGTATCATGGGTAGAGCACTTTGGGCAACTATACGAAGGGCCATCTGAAGCATCCCTGTGGGCCCCCGATGCCTCAATAAACCAAGAGACCACCTCGATCTCATTCTCTCTAACCGAAACAAGAGCAGCAATAGACTCACTGAAATGGGGAAAGGCCCCTGGCCCAGATAAGATTCCAGGCGATCTATACAAATCAAGACCAGACATATGGGCACCACACCTCAACCTTATCTGCAATGCTATTGCAGCAGGGGCCCCCGTTCCACCCACTTGGAAAGGGGCTGAAATAGTACCCATTTTCAAAAAAGGAAATCCGAGCATCCCTGCCAACTATCGTCCGATTAGTCTCCTTGATAACTCCCAGAAAATCTATGCAAAGCATCTTCTGTTCCATCTCGAGGAATGGATTATGGAGTCCGAAGCTCTCTCTGACCTACAAGCAGGTTTTAGACCTGCAGTGAGTACAGTTGACCAAGCCCTAAGATTCATGTCAATAAAATGGAAGAACGTTGACCTGGGGAGGGGCAATCTTTACGTGGTCTTCATAGACCTCAGAGCCGCATTCGATTTGATCCCCAGGAACCTGCTGTGGTCAACATTATCTAACATGGGCGTGCCATCTGGTCTCCTGAAACTCATTGCTCAACTGCATGAAGATACCTTTGCTCAAATTAGATGTGGCCAGGGGGGCGAGCTGACTGACCCCGTAGCTATTAAAAAAGGTGTTAGACAGGGATGTGTCCTGGCACCCACTCTTTTTCTGCTATATATCAACAATTGCATTCACTACTTAGAGAACTGTATAAATGATTCACCTAAATTGGTTGGGAAAAAAATCCCGTGTCTGCTATATGCAGATGATACAATTTTGATATCTAAATCGCCAATGGGAATCCAAAACCTGATCAACCAATTTTGTGTTTTTTGTAGTGATTATGGTCTGGACATAAACATCAAGAAAACAAAACTCATGATATATAGTACCTCCAAGAAACGATCACGTGCTAGCATAGAAATGAACTCGATCCCTTTGGAGAAAGTAGAAGAGTTTGACTACTTGGGTTTTAGACTATCGACCACAGGCAAATGGAAGGCAGCCCTTGACAAAGGGGCTCTCATTATAAGCCAGAGAGGTGGGGCCCTTGTCCGTAGATCGAGAAAGGCTCCGAGCCCCCCCTTGAACATACTTGCAGAGATTTACAATGTCCAAATCAGAGCAGCGGCCCTTTATGGAGCGGAACTTTGGGGGTCCCACAAAAACCTTGATATCCTGCAAACCAAGGAAAACCATTTTCTTAGACAGATCGCCCACCTAGGTATGGGCTCACCAATGACCCCTCTAAGGCTAGACCTAGGTTTAAACAGTATTAAAACCACTGCAGCCCTAAGGCCTCTTTCCTATTGGATTCGTTTATGGAAATCTGTTGAACTCGAACCATACAGGCTGGCCATAAGAGAGCTCATAGCCACCCCTCAGGCACTGGAGAAAATTCCATGGCTGAAGGAAATGAAATCTGCCTGGTTCAAAATAGGTTTTCCTTCCTACTGGAAATATCCGGAGCAAATCCCCGATAATGCAAGGAAACTTGTTACTAAAAGATATTGGGAGAAAGTAAATGAAGACTCCTTGCATCAAAAAGGGGCGGGCAGGCTAACAATGGAATTTCTCCAACTTAAGCACGAGCCCTGGCCTGAGAATTTCTTGAACCTTCCCATGCCTCCGTACGCCCGTGCTTTATATCTCCAACTAAGATATGGTACACTGCCTATCAATGGTTTTACGGCTCACTGGTCCTCTAACATCGTTTCAAATGATAGATGTATCTCTTGCCAAAATCGTAAAGAAACAATAGAGCACATACTATTTTTTTGCCCTTCGTATAAGAGTCCCAGAGGGAGGTGGATCATTCCCCTCTGCAAAAATATGTCATTACATGATAGAGCAAGCGCCACCAGAATCTGTACATACGACACATCCTCCGTGGTAGCTATTACAGTTACCAAATTTTTAGCGGAGGCCTGGTACATCCGGCGTAGGCTTATTGTTTTAAAGGGCATGTGAGCCATCTTGACATTAGTCGACAGAAGGAGTCCCAGCTGTTATTTTTTAGTAGTATCAGTAGAAATTTCTTAGCAGGAACCTGTTGCCCCCTTTATGAGGATTGAGGATGACCAGGTCCTACTGGGAAACACTTGCACACATTGGTATGTTAGACAGAATTTTATATCCTAGTTTTTATCCTTTCTCTCTTAACATTTTAACCCATGTCTTATTTATTGTACTTTTTATCTACAATCAAATATCTAGTCTTGTTGATCTTATTCTAATACTGTCCTGATTACTACTGTTTTTATACTGTTATTATTATTATTATTTTTTTTTTTTTTTTCTCCCCAAACAAACACTATTTATTATGTATGATTGTTATCTCTGTTATTTTAAATGGCCTAGATTTGTAGACCGAATGAACTCAAATAAAAAAATACTGATATAATATAAATGCTTACAATATAAAAACACTAAAATATAGAAATTTAAACATGGATAACAAAAATATCGACTTCCTTTACTTATCTAGTAAAAACATACACATCAGGAATACAAATAGCATTGTTAAAAAAAAATGATTTAAACTTATATTGAAAACAGAAATATCGGAAATAAAAATATTGTTACCTTTAAATAAACACTTAATATGTCAAAAATATTGATCAGGCAATTTTGATTACAATATTATCACCAAAAATATTAAATAATCATTAATATATATAAAATCACTTCATAAATAAAACAATGATTGTAAATAAACCAAAAATATTTTGGCCCTTATTACAATCCTGGCAGTCGGTGTTAAAGTGGCAGTAGTACCGCCATCAGGCCAGCGGTAAAAAAAATGGGATCACGACCACGGCGGAAACAGCCAACACATACAGCCACTTTAACACTCCGACCGCCACGGCAGTAGCAACAAACACCGCAGCGGTAACTGCCAACAGACAGGCGGAAGTCAATGTACCCGCCACCCCATCACAACCCGCCCATCTGCCAGCTTTTCCGGGGTGGTACCAATGCCATCAAAAGCACGGTGGAAACAGCACCCAGAAGGGGAACCACTCACCTCTCGACACTCAAAGAAGAACCAGGACGCCATGGAGCCCGAGCTGCACGTCCTGCCCATGCTGGTCTACCTCCTCATCTGCCAGGAGTACGAACGGCGGCGGCGACGACCACGGTGAGTACTGCACTTAGTATACAGGGGTGGGGTGGAGGAAAAAGAGAGTGACACACACACACGCACCACACAACAACCCCAGCCCCACCCTCACCCACAACACCATGCAGACAAACACATGCATCAGCATTACATTTACACCCCGTAACTCCCTGGAAGAATGCAAGGACAAAAGGAATAGAGTCAAATCAGTGATATTTTAGAAATAGTCAGATATACGTAATAATTTTAAAAACAGTATTTACAAAAATATACAATATGTACATAAGGCAATACATTGTCCACTCGAAATGTCTGTGGGCCACTGGGCCAAAACTCATAGACCAAGCCCACACTTGACTCCTGCCTCAATACAGAGAGAACACTGCAGGGGCATCAGGTCAAAAACACACAGGCACCTCAGGGGGATGGGGAAGGGTGGGCACCTCCGCTGGAAGATGGAATAACGCCACTGCTCCTGGAGGGGGATCCATGCCCACAGCGATGTCCTGGGGAGTGCAAGGCCTCAGTCTTTCAAGTGGGTGGTTTGCCCACTGCTTGGTCCTGGGGAGTGCAAAGCCGCAGTCTCTCTAGTGGGTGGTTTGCCCACTGCTTGGTCCTGGGGAGTGCAAGGCCACAGTCTCTCAAGTGGATGGTTTGCCCACTGATTGGTCCTGGGGAGTGCAAGGCCACAGTCTCTCAAGTGGATGCATATCTCCACTGGTTCTGGAGGGGGCTTTGTGCCCGGTGTGCTTCATTCTGCCGAGGATAGGGTGAGTGGATTGATATCTCCAATGGTTCTGGAGGGTGCTTTGTTCCCACTGTGCTTCATCCTGCCAAGGATAGGGTGAGTGGATGCCTTCTTCCACTGGAACTGGAGGGGAATTTTTGCCCAGTGTGCTTCATCCTGCCAAGGATAGGGTGAGTGGATGCATATCTCCACTGGTTCTGGAGGGGGCTTTGTGCCCAGTAATGCAACACTTGGGGTGTGGCAGTTCACAGTCCCTCACCTGGGTGTCTGAGGCACGAGATTTGCAGGGACCAGGCTGCATGATCATTTTTTGATATCCTGCTGACACACACGCGTACTCGTGTTTCGTGATTTGATTTGTTGGAAGGTGGATAATTACAACTGTTATTAGCAGATAAGTTTCATAAACGGAAGTTTCCTGGGATTCGTCTGTAAAGAATACTTAAGCTATATGACGGATCTACATATTTGTATAGCCCTGATGAAGTGATTGGGAAATTCCCGGACGAAACACGTGTTTGGCTGTTAAAGTTTGAATAAAAGCTGTATCGCCTTTTGAAGAATAGGATTGAACTTTGATTGGAGAAATCTGGACCTGGATTTTGGATCGTATCACACTTGGAACAACAAATCTATTAATTACTTTAACTTGAATTTGGACATTGATACTTATTTGAGACATTGATACTTATTTGAGGATTATGTTGGCAATAATCTGGTTAATTTTCAGAAATATATGAAAAAACATTGCCTATGTACACTGACTCATGAGTACTATAATTTATATGTTATAATGAGTGCCTCTTGTATTCTATGTTTGCAATAGTGCTTTTAGCACATATTAAGACTTTTGGGGTGTGGTCTTCCAAGAGTGCATCATTTCGGGATTTGACCTCTTTTTTTTATATTTACCTCGTCACCCTGAGCGCCTAGTATTCTCCCAGCATAATACACCCACACCAGGCTGCATGATAGTCCATGGAGGCAGGGCTAGACTCCATCCAGCGGCAGCTACGGCTGCAAACTGGTGGTAGTGCCAGTGCTGGTGGGGGTGCTGCCAGTGGTGGAGGGAGGCTCCAGCCCATCTCCTGCAGCCCCGGACGGCTGCCCACTGGGGCTGCTGCTAGTGGTGCTACTGTCAGCGGTGCAGGTGGCGGTGCTTGTGGTGGTGCTTGTGGTGGTGCCTGCGGCGGTGCTAGTGGTGGTGCTAGCAGCGGTGCTGGCTGTGTTGCAGGTGCCGGTGCTGCCAGTAGTGGAGGGAGGCTCCAGCCCTTCTCCTGCAGCCTCGGACGGCTGCCCACTGGGGCTGCTGCTGCTGACACTAGTGGTGCTTGCGGCGGTGCAGGTGGCGGTGCAGGTGGGGGTGCTTGCGGCAGTGCTAGCAGCGGGGCTGCTGGCAGTGCTGGCTGCGGTGCAGGTGGTGGTGCTGGCGGTTGTGCTGGTAGCCACCAGGTCTTCACCTGCAGCCTCGGACAGCTACTTCCTTGTGGCTCCTTCCCCTTGCTGGATGCTGTCCCCCTCTTCACCTTGCCATGTGTCGGAATGGTTTTGACCTTGGCAGTGGTTGGTGGCACACTGGCTGGGCTGACGGGTGCCCCCTTTGAGCCTCTGATAGCTGCTGGAACCACAGTGGATGTCGACTTGGTGGCTGAGGTGCTGGTCTGGGTTCTGGCCACCCTGGACCGAGGGGAAGGACAGGGGGGAGGGATAGCGAAAAGGTCAATGTTTGCCAGGAAAAGCTTCTTAGGGACACTGGGGCGGGAAGAGGGAGAGGGTTTGGGAGTGGAGGAAGAGGGAGTGGTGGTAGGAGGTGTCTGTCTGCTGAGTTTGGGTGCAGGTGCATGGGCTGGATGCTGTTGTGAGGTGGATGGCTGTTTGGTGGGTGGGTGCTTGCGTTTGTGTACTTTGGTAGGAGGGGTGACCGACACAGTGGGAGAGGACACAGGGGACATGTGCATGGATGTGGGGGTGGTGACTGACAGTGAGGGGTGTGTTGTGATGGGCGTATTGGTGATGGAGGTAGTGGATGAGGATGTAGTGCATGCAGGTGTGAGTGGAGACGCTACTGGGAGGGAGGGGGATGACGAGGAGGAGAGGGACACAGTGGAGGCAGTGCATGTTGGTGTGTCTGCATGAGGACGGTGCTTGTGTGAGTGCCTGTGAGATGAAGTGTGGTGCTTGTGTTTGCCTGAGCCACTTTTGTGTGTTGATTTGGTTGAATGCTGGTCTGAAGGTGTGCTTGGGAGAGGCTGAGTTTGAGGGGATTGTTACTGGGTAGAGGAAGTTGGAGGGGGGGCTGGATACAGGGACAAAGGCTGCCATCAGTGCGGAGGCAAGAGCCTGAAAGGCTCTCTGTTGGGCCGCCACGCCAGAGTGAATGCCCTCCAGGAATGCATTTGTTTGTTGCAAATGCCTCTCGACACCCTGGATGGCATTCAGAATGGTTGACTGCCCAACAGTGAGGGATCTCAGGAGGTCAATAGCCTCCTCACTGAGGGCAGCAGGGCTGACTGGGGCAGGGCCTGAGGTGCCTGGGGCGAAGGAGATGCCCACCCTCCTGGGTGAGCAGGCACGGGAAACACGCTGAGGGGCTGCTGGGAGGGCGGTGCTGGTAGGGGGGGTGGCGGCTGTACCTGTTGCTGGGGTGGGCACAGAGGTGTCCGCCACCGCCAGGGAGCTTCCCCTGGAGGAGGAGTCACTGTCTGTGGTGTGCCCTCCTGTCCCCCTTGTGGTGCTCCCCTGGGCCCTCCGTTCCACTGGTGCCCTCACCGTCGGTGGATTCGGCCTCCAGGCCCATGTGGGATTCAGCTCCCTCCGTTACTGGTGCCTCTGCTCCTCTGCCAGATGATGCTAATGCACACAAGTACTGGGTGACAAAACAAAAAGGGGGGGAGAGACAGAGGATACACTTGGTCAATGCCACTAACACCACTACCGTTGGCGTACACAAGACACAGGGAGCAGCCCTATGCACTAGGCCATGCACTACCAGTTACTAAGATAGTCACCAGCCCATGGGGTACAATGCCTAACGCCATTAGCTGCACACCTGAAACCCACAGGACCCTGCCCAGTAGTAGAAGCCCATTAACACTATTGGGGTTGGAGTGCTTCAGAGCCTGCCCAACAAGTGACCTACCCTGCCATGTTCGCCCTGGCCTAGGGACACCTACAGCCCACATCCCCCACCCAGGTAAACCTTAACGCGGACACAGTCATGATTCTCAATCTGTACTCACCCCCTTGTGGCTACTGTGATGCCTTCAAGTGCCCATCCAACTCTGGATAGGCCACCACAAGGATGTGGAACATCAGGGGGGTCAGGGTACGACAGGCACCCCTTCCTCGTTGGGAGGCTAGCCCCAGTTGGGCCCCTGCCGTCCTCCTTGCCCAGTGGCGCAGGTCCTCCCACCGTTTGCAGCAGTGGGTGCCTTAACTGTCAAAGATCCCAAGGGTCCGCACCTCTTTGGCGATGGCACGCCAAATACCCTTTTTCTGATGGGCACTGACCTGCATGGAAAAGACAGCAGAAAAGGGAATTAGTTAACCATCCGGACCGTCACACTCATGGCCCACCAGATCCCTTCCATTCCCTGACGCACATACTTTGACCAACATACATGCAGCACTCTGGCCAGGATGCCTCAACCCCCCTACATGTGGCTTACATACACAGCGATCCATACATTCATTGCCCACGCATCATGCTCACAGTGTACTCACCTGTTTGTCTGGAGAACCGTAGAGTAACGTGTCCTGGGGTAGGACCCCATCCACCAGTTTCTCCAACTCCTGCGCAACGAAGGCAGGGGCCCTTTCCCCCAGACACATGAGCCATTGTCACTTCCGGACACAGGTCACAGCAGCCCTTGCAGTGTAGGTCCTCTCCTGTTGAAGGTCAGGTAGCAAGGGAGTGAATAAATAGATAATGGCGGTCACATCCGCGGCGGTGCATACCGTCACCACTGGCTTACATCCCCATTGGCTCCTGGAACCTATAGGGCCCAATGATAACCAATGCGAAGTTGCGCAGCAGTCGTCGACCACCTACCGCAACGGCACACAATGCCAGTGAAATTACCTCATTTCCACTTGTCCCTCCTAAGAGGTCAGGCAGCCGCCATTTCAGGGGGGCACAGGGCATGGCACCTAACTGCGTCACAGCAGACATTGGCACAGCAACTGACTCTTGGATTCACATACAGGTTCTGTAAAGGAAATTATGCATTATTATTTCAATTGATGTGAGAATATGACCCTCTGCTCACTGTTTTCCTCCATAGGCTTCAACCGCTCAGGATGAATATGAGATGGTGACATCCTCCGTTGTACAGTCCCCTGGTGGACCTTGCGACAATGGAGGACAGACATATTATCCTAACATACTGACTTGATCAGACCACAATCCAAGAACTGTGTGCCCAATTGGAGCCAGACCCGATGTCAGCTATCCGCCAGCCCACAGGTATCCACCCTCTAGTGCAGGGCCTGTTAGTGCTCCATTTTGTGGCAAGTGGTTCCTTCCAAACAAAAGTGGCCATGGCATCAGGGATGTCTCAGCCAATGTTCTCCAACGTGTTGACCAGAGTGTTGTCAGCCCTGCTGAAACACATGTGCATCTACATCGTATTCCCCCAGGTGGAGGATTTGGCCTCAGTGAAAGCTGACTTTTATGCCCTGGGACATATCCCCAACATCATTGGTGCCATTGATGGTACACATGTGGCATTTTTCCCCCCAGGAGAAATAAACAAGTGTTCAGGAATAGAAAAAACTATCACTCTATGAATGTGCAGATGGTGTGTTTGGCGGACCAGTACATCTCCCATGTGAATGCCAAGTATCCTGGCTCTGTGCATGACACATTTATCTTGAGGAATAGCAGCATCCTACATGTGATGGGCCAACTCCAGAGGCACCGGTATAAGTTGGTGTCTGGGTATGGGGTTGTCCCTAAGGGTTAGTGTGTGTCGAACAGGTATCCCTTGATATTTGCAGGTGACTCTGGTTACCCCAACCTCTCATGGCTACTGACCCCAGTGAGGAATCTCAGGACAAGGGCAGAGGTACGTTACAATGAGGCACATGGGCGAACAAGGAGGATAATTGAAAGAACCTTTGGCCTCCTGAAGGCCAGGTTCCGGTGCCTCCATCTGACAGGTGGATCCCTGTACTACTCAGCCAAGGAGGTGTGCCAGATCATCGTTGCATGTTGCACAGTCTGGCCTTGAGACGCCAGGTGCCATTTCTGCAGGAGGATGAGCCTGGAGATGGCCTTGTGGCAGCGGTGGAGCCTGTGGACAGTGAGGAAGAGGAGGCAGAGGAAGAAGATCTGGACAACAGAAGTAATATAATACGGCAGTACTTCCAGTGACACACAGGTAAGACACTGTAACTTCACTTTACATTTCAGTTTTCTGTTGGACATTGTACATGGCATCCTGATTTCCCTATGTCTATGGTCACTTACTGTACCCTTTGGCATCTCTATTTTCAGATCTCTGTGACCCACTCTGGCTCCTGATATGTTTACTGCTGCCCACTAAAGGTCATTCCAGTGTGAATGTAACTGTACATATGACTTGCAATCCTTTGATAATGTTTTACTAATACATATTTGAATCATTTGACAGACTCCAGATTTGTATTTGTTCCACGGGTGTTTATTTAAGTGCTCATAAGTAGAGGGGGATGTGCAATGGGCTGGGGTGATGGTGGAGGAATGTCCAGTTACAGTCCAGTCTTTTGATATCACAGGTGCATTGTCCGAGGGGGTCTAGGAAGGGGGGCAATGGCAGTTCAAGGTGGACAGGGTGACAGAGTGGGACAGAAGGGTGACAATCAGGAGAGTCTTATTTCCTGGCACGGGTCTTGGCAATGTTCTCTGACTTCTGACTGGGTCGCAGGGACCGTTTGCGGGGTGGCTCTCCTTCTGCAGGGGGTGGGGTGCTGGTGGCCTGTTGTTCCTGTGGTGGGGCCTCCTGTCCACTAGCGCCGGCGGAGGTAGAGGGCTGTTCATCGGTGTGGCTAGCGTCAGGGGCCCTTTGGTGTGCCACTGCCTCCCTCATGGTGTTGGCCATGTCTGTTAGCACCCCTGAAATGGTGACCAGGATGGCGTAGATGTGTTTGAGGTCCTCCCTGATCCCCAGGTACTGTCCCTCCTGCAGCCACTGGGTCTCCTGCAACTTGGCCAGTATCTGGCCCATGGTCTCCTGGGAATGGTGGTATGCTCCCAGGATGTTGGTGAGTGCTTCCTGGAGAGTGGGTTCCCTGGGCCTGTCCTCCCCCTGTCGCACAGCAGTCCTCCCAGCTTCCCTGTTGTCCTGTGCTTCTGTCCCCTGAACCGTGGGCCCACTGCCAAAGACCCCAGGGCCCTGTTCGTCCTGAGTTTATGGGGTTGCCTGGGGTCCCTGTAGTGGTGGACACACTGCTGATTGACGTGTCCTGGGGACAGTGGCATGGGTCCGCTGGGTGGGTGCTGTGGTGGTGTTTCCTGAGGGGGGAGGATCTGTGATGGGTTGGGACTGTGGCAGGGTAACCGACTGTCCAGAGGTCCCTGATGGGTCAGTTTGGTCATCGTGATCCAGGCGTGCAGAGCTGCTGTTGTCACTGTGGGCCTCTTCTGGGGGGGGGGGACTGGATGTTGCTGGCACCTCCTCTCCGGTGACGTTGAGTAGGGGTCCTGTGGGGATGCAAATGCAGTGTTATTGTATCTGCATGTGCCATCTTGTGCATGGGTGTGTTTCCCTGTATGGTTGTGATTTTCCTGTCAGCTTTGCCTTGTGTGCGTGGTGATTTTGTGGGCTAGGTGATTCTCTCTACTGGGCATGCTGTGGAGATGGGTGTCCATGCAGCTCTATGATGGGGGTCCATGGTTTGTTGTGGCATGCAGGGCTTGGTATTGGGATGGGTGGGTTGTGATAGTGGGGTATGTGTGAGGTGGTGGAGTGATGGGAGTGAGGGTGAGGGTGGGCGTATGTGATGGCATGCAGGTTGGGGGGTGAAAGTAGTAAAGATTTGACCTACCAGAGTCCAGTCCTCCTGCTACTCCTGCGAGGCCCTGAGGATGTATGATCGACCAAGACTTGCTCCTCCCATGTTGTTAGTTGTGGGGGAGGAGGTGGGGGTCCACTGCCAGTCCTCTGTAATGCTACCTGGTGTCTTGCAACCACGGAACGTACCTTCCCCCGTAGGTCATTCCACCTCTTCATGATGTCATCCCTTGTTCTGGGGTGCTGTTCCACAGCATTGACCCTGTCCACGATTCTCCGCCACAGCTCCATCTTCCTTGCAATGGATGTGTGCTGCACCTGTGATGCGAATAGCTGTGGCTCTACCCAGATGATTTCCTCCACCATGACTCTTAGCTCCTCCTCTGAAAACCTGGGGTGTCTTTGGGGTGCCATGGATGTGGTGTGAGTGGTATGTGTGAGGGTGTGTGGGGTGATGGGGTGTGTGGTGTGAGGTGCGTGGATGGTGTGTGGGTGATGGTGTTTTGGGGCTCTGATTGAGTGGGTGCTCCTGGCTTGTCTCTCTGTTTGCTATTTTGTTTTCATAGAAAGGGTGGTGGGTAATGTGGGTGTGTGTTTTATGTTGGATTGGGTGTGTGGGTGTGGTGTATGTATGTGTGTCAGGTGTGTGTAGTTTGAATTGTCCAATGTGGTGTAGTTTTGTTAGTATGTGTGTATTTTGAGCGCGGCGGTGTGTACCGCCAATGATTTCCCGTGGTTGAAAGACCGCCACGGTGATTCATGAGTCCTGATACTGTGGGCGTATTCCTGTTGGCGTAACAGTGTGGGTTTTGCTACCACCAATTTATCACTGACCTTTGGTCTGGCAGACTTGTGTGGGTGTCGGTATAGTGGCGGATTTCTCAGTGTGGGTCATGATACCAACAATGATCAACAGAGTTCTCTCCCAGGTTCGACGTCAAAAAGCCTCCCTCATATTGGTAGTTCCCCTATAGCAATCCCAAGTATGGTACCCCCCTCTTCTGGAGCTAACCACGGACTTTCCGATAGTTCTCCCTGTGTTCCCAGATCTCCTTCCCAATCCCGAAGGCCAACCACACAATCTAATCCTCAACAATTCTCACACCCTCTTGGCTTGGAAGATAGCAGGTCTTTCCAACCTTGTTCAGCAATTTCAAAGGAAGCTTCAGATTATATCTCTAAAGCATGGGCTCCCGAAACCACAAAGGCTTACAAATCAGCCTGGTCTTAATGTCACAGCTGGTGTGTAAGAAAATCTTGCGATCCCTTTTCAGCAGATATTTCTCTAATTGATCATTTTCTTGCAACCCAAGCAAGTTTAGGTAAGTCCTACAGAACGATCAAACTTTATCGTTCTGCCATTTCTCTCAATCATAACCTCGTCAATGGAAAACCAGCCGAAGAACATCTCCTTATTTGCTGCATTTTAAAGGGAGTAAAATTCTCCAATCCTCCTATTCCCAAATATAGTGAATTATGGGACGTCAATGTGGTTTTACAACTGTTTCTTTCATGGTCAGAAAATGCATCTTTATCCCTTAAGATGCTTTCTGCCAAATTGACAATGTTTTGTTTAGTTTCCATAAAACGATTATCTGATGTCAAAGCATCAGACATTTCCGGTCGTCATTTCACTCCCACAGGTATTATTTTTAAAATTTACAGACGGACCAAAACTAATATTTCTTCAGTTTTTTATCCTTATTTTCCAAACCAACCTAAATTATGTGTAGGAAATTGTTTAAAAGCATATGAACAAAAGACAGTAAATCTTAGAATGTCCTCTGCCTCACAACTTCTCATCTCTTTCAAAAAACCTCACAAGCTGGTTTCATCTCCTACTTTAGCCCATTGGGTCAATTGGGTCATGTCCCTGGCTGGTATTGATACTTCCAAATTTGGTGCTCACTCTCCGAGGGGTGCTATGGCTTCTAAAGCTTTCTGGGCTGGATCTCGCATAGAGGACATTCTAAGATGTGCAGATTGGTCTAATGATAATATCTTTTGAACCTTCCATTGCAAACCTGTTGATTCAGTTGCATCTGTGGTGATTGATATGCTTTGAAGAAGCATAATAAGAGCCTCTGGTCTTGACATAAAATGTAGATTTTCCTAGTAATTTATGAAGGAAAGTCTTAATTTTATTAAAGACACGGATGCGAGTATTATCCCACCACAGAGCTCATACTAATCATTTTCTCTTTCCCACCCTTCAGTTGCACCCGCTGCCTCTCCAGCAAACAACGCAAGAAGATTGGAATATTCCTGAAACCATCTCACGGACTTCCGAAGTTACACCTTTTCTTTCAAATATCTCCACTTCAAGCCAGCTTCGCTTCCCCGATGAAGTTCTTCATTGGATTCACCTTCTTCAAGACTGTTTTTCTTTGGTTTTGGTCATTCTGATTGTTAGTTCCATTTTCCCAATGTTTTCCTCTTATCACTAGACTTCTCGCTCAAGAAAAGAGGACTGCTCGTGGTTTAGATGGGTATATATTGGCTATGTTGGGTTCTGATTGGCCCGTTCTAGTCTGTATTTGTTCCCATTGGCCTAGATCTTTCTGCGGGCCTTTATGGGATTGGTGCTTTTTTGTTTCTTGACTGTGCTGCTATTTAAATTAAAAGCAAGAAGTAAGCATAATACTCGCCTCCGTGTCTTTAATAAAATTAAGACTTTCCTTCATAAATTATTAGGAAAATCTACATTACATACCAACCGTTTTCACAAGTAAACTGCAAGCAATATGTTGGAAAGTGGATTATTGGTAAGGGCAGGTAAATACCTACAATAGGCCACTAACCCCCACTAGGTATAAATAGGTCTCAATAAATGAATCCCAGCTCAACCCTTGGTAGCTTGGCAATGAGCAGGTAGGCTTAATTTAGGAAACAGGTTTGTAAATTATTTAAAAATTACAAAACAGCAGTAAAATAAAACAGGTTAAACATCCAAACCAATTTCTAGAAATAGATTATATTTTTATTTTTAATTTGACACCTAAATGATTAAAATCGCATAAGGGAACCGTAGATATGAATTTTTAAAGATGAAATATTTTTTAGCCCATAGAAACTAAACTCGCTAATCTGGACATCTGGTCTCCGTCGACCGGGGCAAAGTAAAAATTTGAGGCCGACCATGATGGAGCCCTGCTCGGCTACAGTGTGCGGGAAGCCTCGGTCAAAGTTTTACCTTCTGACTGAGGCCCTCATTCTGACCTTGGCGGCCGGCGGAGGCCGCACGCCAAAGTCCCGCCGTCAGATTACCGTTCCGCGGTCGAAAGACCGCGGCGGTAATTCTGACTTTCCCGCTGGGCTGGCGGGCGGTCGCCTTCAGACCGCCCGCCAGCCCAGCGGGAAAGAGGCTTCCACGATGAAGCCGGCTCGGAATCGAGCCGGCGGAGTGGAAGCTGTGCGACGGGTGCAGTTGCACCCGTCGCGTATTTCACTGTCTGCGCAGCAGACAGTGAAATACAT
The DNA here is from genome assembly GCF_031143425.1 of Pleurodeles waltl. Lineage (NCBI taxonomy): Eukaryota > Metazoa > Chordata > Amphibia > Caudata > Salamandridae > Pleurodeles > Pleurodeles waltl. The sequence continues at coordinate 323,538,573 of NC_090437.1, forward strand.
GTAGGGGCCCTCTTACAGGGGCCCCTGCAATGCCCATGCCAGTGGCATGGGCACTGCAGGGGCCCCCAGGGGCCCCGCGACCCCCCCTACCGCCATCCGGATCCCGGCGGTCCGACCGCCGGGATCTGGATGGCGGTAGGGGGGGTCGGAATCCCCGCGGCGGTGCAGCAAGCTGCGCCGCCGCGGAGGATTCAATGGGGCGGCGGTACACTGGCGGGACCCCGCCAGTGGTGCCGGTCCGACCGCGGCTTTACCGCCGCGGTCGGAATCCCCATTGGAGCACCGCCGGCCTGTCGGCGGTGCTCCCGCGGTCCTCCGCCCTGGCGGTCAAAGACCGCCAGGGTCAGAATGACCACCTTAGTCTTTTTTTCAGTTTCTTCACCAGGGATGAAGTCGCAAGCCGGATCCGACCTCCCTGGAGCCCTCTTCGGATAAGTGTCACAGGAGACCTTGGTGAAGAATGCTACCTTTGGATTTAGATGATTTTTTGTGTCGGAAATGTTTGTCTGGGATGAACTTGAAATCTAAGCTGACATCCATGGAGCCCTCCTTGGATGCGCTGTGCGTGAAGCCTTGGTCAACTTTTTATGTTTGGACTTTGTCACTTTTTCTGAGCTTTTTTTTCCCAATGTCGGACGACCCTCCACGGCAAACCGATTTTTAGTCGAAGTCGGATTGTCTTTCCACAAGCTTTTCAGCGGGACGAACCTGCAAGTCAGGCCAGGTCGCGATCGACATAAGCTGGCTTGACTCACAACGATGGGTCAGTCCACTAATGGAGCTTTTTTTACAAAAGTGCTCCAATCTTCTCCAGACATCTGGATCTTCTTCCATAAGGACTTTGAAGGTCCTTTAGGAGTCCACAACTCACCTCAAGGTTCCAGAAGCTTAAAGTTGTTCCTTGAGGGTAAAGACTCCAACTCCCAGAATGCACCTGCCTCAAATCCAAAAATGATCACTGGTTACTGGTCAGCTGGTCAGTTTCTTCAGGGATTGCTGCAGGGAATTCTGATCAGCTGTTTTCTACCTGTAGCAAACAGAGAGTCCCTTCTTGAAGCAGTTGAAGACAGGCAAAGTCCTTTAAGTGGTGAAGCCCAAGTGTGTAGCTGGTGCAATCCTTCAGAATGCAGTGTCCAGTTGCATGGCAGGGGTCCAACAAGGCAGGCCTTCTTCGTCTTGTCTTGTTCCTTGTAGGGCTCTACGGTGAGATACATCTCTGCCAATTTTATCCTTGGTCCTGGGGTGGCAATTTGGAGGGCCCTCCTGACCAATCATGTGCAGGCCACCACTCTCTTGAGTGATCACTTCCCAGGAAGTGTGGCAAAAATCAATCCTAGGGAGCAACATTCTCGAAAATTCCAAGATGGCAAAAATGTAATCAGTTTAGGTCTGACTGAGCCCACCCACTGGTGTGGTTGAGTTCCCCTTAAAATACCCCTTTTGTTAGAAATGGGGTCTTTGGTTGGAAGTCAGGTTACCCCCTGTCCAAGCAAGGACCCTCACTCTGGTCAGGGTAAAGGAGAATCACCCTCAGCTAACCCCGCTTAATTAAAAAGCAAAAAGAGTCTTAAATCCTTTGGTAAACAGATAAAACACAGCTTTGAAAAGTACCTGGGTCACGTTAAAATAACACTTACGGGCGAGTTACTGAAAAAGGTAAGCAGTGCATTGAATCCTCACCCGCAAGCGAACTCGTGCGTCATTTCTCCTTCTCCGGTCGGACCAGTGTGCATTGTTTTTCCTCCCCGCAGGGAAGTGATGCGTTGATTTTCCACGCCCAGCAAGGTTTGCGTCGAAAATCCTGCCGCACGGTGATAGCAAAACTGCGCGGTGTGGGTTGCGAGTATCACAGCCTCCGTCAGCGAAGTGGCACGTCGTTTCTCTAGCCGCGTCCGTCGATCTCCCAGCTGCGCGGCGTGTTGTTCCTTCAGCCGCTCTCAGAGGTTGCGTTGGAAATTTCCCTGCATGGCGGTCCGTGCGTGGATGTTCAGGCTTGGTCTGCTAGCTTCACCTATCAAGGCCCTAGGAACTGGATAGGGCACCACTTGGCAGGGCAGGAGTCTCAGCAGAGAGTCCAGGTGTTGGCCCTGAGACTTTAACAACAGGAGGCAAGCTCAGGACAAGCCCTTGGAGATTTCTTCACAAGCGGGAATGCACAACAAAGTCCAGTCCTTGTCCCCTTTCACTAGGCAGAAGCAGCAACTGCAGGATAGCTCAACAAAGCACTGTCACAGGCAGGGCAGCTCTTCTTCTTCAGCTCTTCTCCAGGCAGAAGTTCCTCTTGATTTCCAGAAGTGATTTAAAATCTGTGGTTTTGGGTGCCCTTCTTATACCCATTTTGCCCTTTGAAGTAGACTTACTTCAAAGAAAAGACTCTCTTGTTTGTGAAATCCTGCCTTGCCCAGGCCAGGCCCCAGACACACACCAGGGGGTTGGAGACTGCATTGTGTGAGGGCAGGGACAGCCCTTTCAGATGTGAGTGACCACTCCTCCCCTTCCTCCTAACACAGATGGCTCATCAGGATATGCAGACTACACCCCAGCTGCCCTTGTGTCACTGTCTAGAAAGAGGTGTAAACAGCCCAACTGTCAAATTGTCAAACTGACCCAGACAGGGAATCCACAAACAGGCAGAGTCACAGAATGGTTTAAGCAAGAAACTGCTCACTTTCTAAAAGTGGCATTTTCAAACACACAATCTTAAAATCAACTTTACTAAAATATGTATTTTTAAATTGTGAGTTTAGAGACCCCAAACTCCACATGTCCATCCGCTCCCAAAGGGAATCTTCACTTTAATCATATTTAAAGGCAGCCCCCATGTTAACCTATGAGAGGGATAGACCTTGCAACAGAGAAAAATGAATTTAGCAGTATTTCACTGTGAGGACATATAATACACATTAGGATATGTCCTACCTTAAACATGCACTGCACCCTGCCCAGGGGGCTATCTAGGGTCTACCTTAGGGATGTCTTACATGTAAGAAAAGGGAAGGTTTAGGCCTGGCAAGTAGGTACACTTGCCAAGTCAAATTGGCAGTTTAATACTGCACACACACACACTGCCATGTTTACAGATATACTAATGTGGGTGGCACAACCAGTGCTGCAGGCCCACTAGTAGCATTTGATTTACAGTCCCTGGGCATCTCTAGTGCACTGTACTAGGGACTTACTAGTAAATCAAATGTGCCAATCATGGATGAACCAATTACATACACATTTTGTACAGGAGCACTTGCACTTTAGCAGCGGTAAAATGCCGAGAGTAACAAAAACAGTAAAAACAGAGTTCAGCACACATCAACAACCTGGGAAACAGAGGCAAAAAGATAGGGGAGACCACGCCAAGGATGCCAAGTCTAACACCTTTCCAGCCATCTCTTAATTTAATCAAGGGGTACCTAGCTGTCTGATTTTGCAGGAAATGGAGGAGTGTCACTTTCTGGCCCAAATGTCCTTCCCTTTTTTGAAGTACAGTTTGGCTACTCTCCCCCATCCTGTTTCACCATCTGCTGAAGCAGTACTCCTCCCCTAGGCACTTCCTTTGTGTTCAGCCCAGGCAATTTCACACCTCATCAAGGCAGCCTGGCCCGCTGTCAGAGGCTGGTCAATCAGAGATGGGCACTACAGGGCTGAAGTTGGCAATTTTCAGTTGGAGTTCTAAAAGTCTTTCCCTGAGTTAGTTATATTAAACTCAACAATGGCATGTTGTTGGATTTATTCTAACAATAAGTTTGATACCAAACTTGAAATATCTAGCTCCTTTTCAGACTTTGTTAATTAAAAATAAAGGGCCTAATTATGAGTTTGGCGGACGGGAACACACATCCGCCAAACTCCCGACAGGGGAGCTACAACCATAGTGGCGACCACTCTGCCGGACCTATTACGAGTTTCTTGCTAGGCTGACGGGTGGAAACTGAGGTTTCTGCCCGTCTGCCTAGCAGCAAACTGGCAGCAATGCTATCGCCAGCAGAATGCACCAGAACCCTCGCAATGTGCAGACAGTGAACATTGTGATAGTGCTGGGCAGGAGGACCCCTGCACTGCCCATGTCAAGTGCATGGGCAGTGCAAGGGGCCCCCCGTGGCCCCCTGCACCTGTTTGCCACCGACCTTTTCATGTTGGTAAATTCCACCATGAAAGGACTGGTGGAAAAGGAGGTCATAATGAGCAGGGCGCCGTGGCTGATTGAGATCTTCACCCACCATCAACAGATCGGGAATACCGTTCCTGGCGGAGACAGCAGAACCCTGGGGGTGTTAATGTAGTGGTCGGACTGCCACAGCAGCTGCAGCCCTGACCACCACCATGAGGCTGTCTCAAGACACCCAGCCTTGTAATGAGGCCCCAAGTCTCCCCATGTTATCCTATGGAGCCCATTCACTACAATGGGGGAAAACAAATGTAACTATGTTTCCCTCACCAGGGCTTATAAAACATCTTTTATGAAGTCCCTGCTTATAGTTACACTGCACCAAAACCTGGGGGCACCTAGGGCACACCCTAAGGTTTACTTATATGTATAAATAAGGTAGTTTAAGACTTTGAATTCCAAAATCAAATTTGGGGTTAACTTTAACTTAAAAGCAGCCAGGAAGGCAGAACTGTCTTTAAAATGACACTGGTCACCACAGCAGTGCACCTGTGGGTGTACCACCTATGCTGGGGTTCCTAAACCTACATGCCCTGCCATATACTAAGGACTTATAGGTAGGTTGGTACAGCCAATTATAATTACCCTAACTTGCATATATATTTCAATCAGAGCACAGGCCCAGGGATTGACTAGCAGTACCCAGGGCACCATTAGAGCCAGGAAAACACAAGCATAAGTGACAAATGGGGGCAAAAAGTTAGGGGGCTTCTGCAATCAGCCCAGTTTTCACACACAGGTCCCCCCAGCCAACACTTCGAGGAGACTCAGCCTAACCCTGGGAGAGTCTTCCTGGCTTGTCAGGCGTGGAAGACAGTGAGTAAAACTGGCTATCCTTTTGCAGGGCCTAATATGCCTCACATCCTCCTGTCAGTCTCACTCCCTCTGGGTAGTGAACCCATCCCAACAGTAAATGGACCCATTTGAAACTGAAACTTCCCTCCAGGGGACTCTTCCTCCTCTATTTCTGCCAGCTTGGGAAGTGAGGTGCCCACCTCCCCTATCCCTAAATTTGCTATGGCAATACCTAGCTATCTACAGAGGTTACCAAACATTTAAGCAACCCCACCATAACCAACAGGGTCAGAGGGTCTACCTTTCTTTTGACCCTGGGGCCTGCCTCCCAGGCCAAGTGCAGCGCTGCAATGAAGGACAGCACCCAGTAGAGGCTACCAACAGCTGTCAGAACCTAGAGCCACACCCAACGCTCTCTACTGACAGGTGGGTAAGCAGTTTTAGGTGCAACTGTTTTATTCTGGCACCCCTCTTGCTGTTCAGAGTAGGGGGTTATCACATCCTGTGCAGACACCCTGTTTCCACCCTCCCTTCGGTCACTGCAGAGGCAACACCCTGCAGCTGGACAGCTGCCTGATTACTCTGGACTTCCTTGATGTCAGGTGAGGCCTCACCAGTGCCAACACTGCCCCCACCTCCACTGGGGCAGAAGGCCTCTGGCTCACTGGGCCTCTCTTAAAGAGTGGCCTACCCTTCCTTTTCTTGTTCCCTTTCCTTGGGTACCTCTGCCTCCTAACTATAGAGACTGGCCCCCTAGGACTTTGGGTTGGGTTGGTACGGTGAGCGACCTCCACATCTGGGATCAGACTAACCTCTGGGAGGTCATTGCCCTAGATACAATCTAAGGGGAGGTCATCACTGACCACTACTCTATACTAGTCAACAACACCCTCTCTCTCTAGGGGTACTATGGCTACAGGTTTGATGGTAACCTCACCTGTGGCTCTGCTGACTCTCTTTGTCTCCCCTTAGAGATCATGGGAAGAGAAGGTCTTGGACATCATGCATCCTGAGGGCTTAACAGGAACACCTGTGAGAGTCGAGTCAGGTAAGTCACAATACAACAACTGTCACCAAACTACAAAGTCCTGCATACATACTGATCACCTTTGGCCACCTTAACAACCAACCCACTCACCACCCCTGTGTCCAAATGTCCATATACACCTCTCTGGCATACCACATGTCAAGTAAACTCATCTGGGTGCACACTGTCTTTGTATGGTATGGGTAGTACAGGGACTGATAGTACTACAACTCCCAGCATGCACTGTTCTTCCATCAGGGAAACCAAAACTTTGTACTACAAGTTAAATAGCCTTGCATGTGAAACTAACAATCATTCCAACCCACCTGACCTTTCTTCTTTTGTACAGTCCATGGCAATGCCATCAATGCTATGGCCATCTACCAGTACTACTACAAGCAACACGGTGCTACAGCTGTGATGCCTACTAAACTGGCCTTTAAATCACCATAGAATGTTATACAATGTTGTGTACTCATCTGGGGGACACCAATATGGGAAACCGGATGTACTTGGAGTACACCCATGCAGAGGCCCAGGGATAATGGTTACATCTATACTTTTGGCCAGTTCTGTTACCATAGTACATTGTGCAGCTGTTAGTTGACTCAATGACATGCTTTAAACATCCCTGCCTCTGTAGTTGAAGAACCCCCTCAAACGTGAACATCCCACAAAACATCAGGAAAGAACAGATGCCAAGACCAAAACCACTGCCAGGAAGTCAACCTCTACTGATTGGTTACCCCTGTGTGGCACAGATGCAATCTGTTGATATTTCTAAAACCTATCTCCCTTTTCCTATGGTATAAAGACACTGGACTTGTGTCTCCAAATGTTGTAGCAGCTACCTTGATGATTTCATCCACCATGACAGAACCCTTCACTGTTTCCTTTGTGTTATATTTGATCCAGTTCACTCATTTTGCTGTGCACTGCTCATTAAATACTACTTAACCACAGATCATGCGTGAGAGTCATTTAGCAACCATATTTAACTGTCATCTATAACACCTCTTGCAAAAAAATGTTTCTGTCAAATGTAAAACATTTGAAATCATCCATCTCACATATGCTGTTTAATCAGTGTAGATTTTGCATTGAATAATAATGATATACATAACTCAAATCACTTACACTGAACTTTCCCACATATAGTTTGGGAGAATGCCAATGACCACACAGTGAAGTACTGCTGTTCACTTCAGTGTTTTACCATAGGTGTCAATCACTACCACCCCATAGACTAGTGAAGTTAGGGACAAGTCAGTCTTTCACTATCCCAATATGCAAACCTACTCATTTCAAAGTATCCTCAGCTAAAGCCTTATCACATACCCATACCATAGCTCCCAAATGACCATGTCTCATGATACAGACAGACAGCAGTACAAATACCCCCAGTCAAGGAACCTTCCACTGACCATGGCCAGGTATTAGTAGTCATGCCACTTACCTACACCTGCACAGTGGCCTGCATTGAGGAAACACAGTGACAGCTACATACAAGTTAGTTATTACCAAAATAAACCATTCTGATGGTTGAGGGTATCGATAGCACAGGATGACATGTGTGAGAGACAAATGAACACACACATGGGGCCATTGAACAAACCTCAGGTGCCAAACAGGTCTATTGAGTAGAAAAGGACACCACCATCCCTCTGTCCTGACAGTCTGGGCCTACAACTCACACACACCACAGATCTCATGCCTGACAGTACCTGGTTCAATCCATGTTCACTTCACTTGTCAGTCTGCAAATTCCACCTGCCTGTGACACTGTCTGATATTGCCAAATGAGGATGAGCTTGTGAAGTAATCTGCAAGTCATAAATGTCAAACATAAGGTATTGAAACAAAAACGACTGTGCCGCAAATTGAATGCAGGTGCAGAAAAACTGTTGGAAAAACACTTCCTGGCTCATGCTGATGACATCAGAGCCAGGAAGTCATCAAATACACCTGGGAGGAGGGAGGACCACACACTTTTCAAACTGCTGAGCAACTACCTGGAGGAACAGCTGCAACCATGGAAGACACAGGCAGTGCTAGAAGGAAGAGGAAATTGAAATTCTCTGAGAAGGAGCTTGAGGTGCTGACAGAGGAATTCTGCCAGCACCATGACCAGCTTTTTGGAAAGGCTGAACTGAGTGTCCCAGACACTGAAAAGAGGAGGATCTGGCAGGACATCCAGGAGAGGATCAATGCCATAGGGGTGAGCCACAGAAGCATCGACAAAATAAAAAAACGGTGGTATGACCTGCGCTCCAGGACAAAGGAGAGGGTGGCAGAGCACCTCAGGGAGATGAGGGGCACATGAGGAGGCCCATCCACCATCCCACCACCTACAGCCATAGAGGAATTGGTTGAGCAGACCCTGGAGCCTGAGGCAGTGTCAGGAATGCGAGCACTGGACACGTCAGCGCAAGGGACATCAAAAAGTGAGTACCATGAAACATGCATGTACGCCTATAACTGCTATACCCACACTCACCCAGTACACAGCAGCATGCACAACCAGACTAGCTCCATTCCAGACTAGCAACCACCAGAATGGTGCATTATGGGCAATGTAGTACAGTAGGCAGCATATAGGCAAATGTTTATTAGGAGGCATGCAACAGATGTTACAGACTGACAGTGTGTTCCCTATGTCCCACAGGTCTCCCACACAACACCCCCACCAGCCACACCATCCAGGGTGAAGAAAGCAGGCCACAGGCAGGGCAGGAGGCTGCAGGAGCCACTACAGGGCCCAGCACCACACCACCACAGTTTCCTCCAGACACAACACCTGGTCCCAGCCACAGTGTGAGACAGCAAGACCCAGAAGCACCACCGCGTCGCAGACTCCTGGTCCAGGCAGTGTCCCAGGAGGATATAGGAGACGCATCCATGTCTGCAGTTGAGGCATCCCTCCTATCTGGTCAGCGCCTGCAAACAAGGCAATTGAGGATTATTTCTGGGGCAATACTGAGGATGGAGCACAATTTTACTCATGGCCTGGCAGAAGTGAACACACAGTTCACAAGACTGAATGACAATGTCAGTGACCTAGCACTATCAATTCCCCAACTGGTGACGGAACTGGTGGCAGAGAGACAAAGTGCAAGGCGCCGTGAGCGCCAACTAGTGCAGAGATTAGACCGCATGGCAGCATCCATTGTCCGTCTTGCAGTGAACACCACAGGCCTGTCACGACGTACCGTGAGCCTGCAGGTGGACCTGGGCCACTTTGGAGGGGATGTGGCGCGGGGACTGGGCCGCATTAGCCACGCTGTGGACATGCTGGAGGCCAGGCAGGTGACAAGGGGCACGGCTGAGACACCCCAGGACAGTGAGGAGGGGTCCACCGTCAGCAGTGCATCATCCACAGACACACGTGTCTTGCGGAGTGGTAGTGCACGTCAGGGGTCTGCTGACCCACCTAGCACGAGCCATGCTGGGCATACCAGGAGGAGGTGTAAGGCCCAAACACTGCAGGACTCATGAGGCACATGGAGTTAATGTGTCCTCATTGATGGTGGACATGTGCAGCCCCTTACCAACAGTTCAGTTATTTCGTTATTAGGTTCACTTAATAAAATGTTTTGTTTGATCCACTTCACAACTGGGCTCTTTGTGTGTGACATTAGTGTGTGTGGTGACAGTTGCCACGTACCTTCCAAAGTATTGGTTTGCAATATGGTCCCGTCTCTGTCTGCCTTGATTTGCAATGCTTCTATCCCCAGGCTGGAGATGTGGTAGCTCTTGCTCGTCATCCTCCGAATCTGGGTCTTCAGGGGTGAGATGTAGCCCACGTCTGGTGGCAATGTTGTGCAGTATAGGGCATGTGCCAACTATCTTGAAAGCTGTTATTGGGGCGTACTGGAGCGCACCTCCACTTCTGTGGAGGCATCGGAATCTTGCCTTTAACAGTCCAAAGGTCCTCTCTATGACATTTCTGGTCCGCCTTTGTGCACTGTTATATCGCCTCTCATTCTTATTGCTGGGTGTTAGGTACGGGGTGAGTATCCATGGTCATAGCGCATATGCACTGTCACCTGTTTGGCAAAAATTAACAATGTTAGCAGGTCATGGATGGTTTCTACAGTGACCTGAGTGTATGGCTTCAGGGTGTCTGCAGCAATACCTAATAGATATCCGTCTCCAAACTCCCCACGTTCTAGGCGTTGGTGTATCCCACCGTGCCTGAATATGTAAGAGTCATGTGTACTCCCTGGAAATTTGGCTACCATGTCAGTGATGACATAATGGGCGTCACATACCACCTGGATGTTCAGTGAGTGTGTACACTTCCTATTGCGGAACAGATATTCCAGATTTGCAGGAGGGCATATTTGTATATGTGTCCCGTCTACACACCCTATTACATGTGGGAAGTCGGCAATTCTGTAGAATTCCAACTTGGTGCTGTTGATTTCTGCCTCATTCCTGGGTAGGTATATGTATCTGGACATGTGTGTGAGTATGGCATCTAGGAAACATCTGAAGAACCGTGAGAGTGCACTTTGGGATACCCCACCTGCCACTGCAATCACCCCCTTATAGCTACCCGAGGCCAAGAGGTGCAGTGAGCATAGCACTTGCACATGTGTGGGGATGGCACTGCAGCGCACAGTCTGGCGTTGAAGCTGCGGATTGAGTAGATCAATTAATTCTAATATTGCTGCACTGCTGAGTCTGTATTTGTCATAAATCTCCTCCTCAGTTTGTTGGAAAAGTGTCTGCCTGGTTCTGTATATCCTCTCCTGTCTCTGGCTCCTCCTCCTCCTTTGCTGTGCGACGTGGACTCTCTTCCTCCTTGTTATCACATATATTTCAGCCATTTTGAGTAACCCAGATGCCTTCTGGGTCTCCTTTTATACTTTGGTTATGGTTACCACCTGCTCTGACTTAGTGGTAATTTGGGTGTGCAAAATGGGCTTTTTGCGACTAGTCGCAATTTGCAACTGGCTTTTGCATATGGTTTGCGACTCGCAAATTGCGTCTACCTATTTGCGGGTCGCACAATGGGTTCGCTATTTTTGCGAGTCGGTAATGGCTAGCATCGCAATTTGCACTTCGGAAATTGGATTTCTGCATCCCATTTCCGATTTTGCGGGGTCGCAAATTGCGATTCGGCCCATTTGCGACTCGCAAATGTTTGCTACATCTGGCCCTAAGACCCTTATCAAGCATCCCTAACATCAAATACCTAAAGTCAGGTGAAGTACTGATTTATGAGGTCTGCCTTGATGTCTCCAGCTTCATCCTCATCATACTCATCATACTCATCCTCACTTGGCAAATCTGCATTCCCACCCACTGGAACTGCTGCCTCCCCCTCAACTGGTATCAATGAAATTGGACATCTCAGGACAAGGTTGGCCTAAAATGACCACTGGTCAGCTGGTCAGTTCCTTCAGGGTTTGATGCAGGGGCTCTAGTCAGCTATTTTCTACCTGTAGCAAATAGGGATTCCCTTCTTGAAGCAGTTGAAGACAGGCAAAGTCCTTTTAGTGGTGCAACCCAAGTGTGCAGCTGGTACAAGCATTCAGAGGGCAGTGCCCAGGAGCAGGTCAGGGGTCCAGCAGGACAGTCTTTCTTCTTCTTCTTCTTGTCTTGTTCCTTGTAGGGATCTGAGGCATGAGTGCAGCTCGGCCAGTTTTAACCTTGCTCCTAAGGTGGAAAGCAGGGGGGGCTGTTGATCAATCACACGCAAGCCACCACCCTCGTGAGTGACCACTTTCTGGGAAGTGTGGCAAAAATCAATCCTAGGGAGCAACCTTCTCCAAAAATCCAAGAAGGCAACAATTCAATATCAGAGGTTAGGTCTGGCTGAGCCCACCCACTGGCCCCTCGTAATCTAAGCAGGGGGCACCTGGCTGTCTGGTTTTGCAGGAAATGGGGTAGGTCAACTTGCTGCCCCAAATGTCCTCACCTCCTTAGAAGTACAGTTTGGCTGTTCTCCCCATCCTGTTTCACTATCTGCTGAGTCAGTTCTCCTCCCCAGGCACTTCCTTTGTGTTCAGCCCAGGCCACCTCACACCTCATCAAGGCAACCCGGCAGGCTGCCAGAGGCTGGCCAATCAGAGAAAGGCACTACGGGGCTGAAGTTGGCAACTTTCAGTTCTAAAACTCTTTGCCTGAGTTAGCAATATTACATTTAAAATTCAACAATGACAAGTTGTTGGATATATTATGACAATAAGTTTTATACCTGTCGAGACAGGGCCACTCACCTGAAAAGCAGGATGTCTGTAGGGGTGATGGTATGCCCCCTGACCTCCTGGAACACCTCTTGGCACTTCCTGGTAGACACAGAAACCCCGGCAGGTGTCCTAAAAGGAAAGGGAAGTGGACGAGAAAGAGACAAAACACTGCCACGTCTTGCCGGTCCAGCCAGGCACCCTGTAACTTTGGGGGGCAGGTCGTAGTTGACAGAGTGATAGTAGAGTTAGTGCACTCAACTTCCATGAAACTGAATCTCTCTTTCTGATATGGGCACAGGAGTGGTAGAAGAATACCGGGATGCTCCAGCACTTTTCTTGGATAACAATAACTGTTGGCACAATTACTAACACTGCATTACCAAAAACCCAAACTGAGTACCATACCAATAAGTATTGTGACACTAGGGCTGGCTTCACAGAGATTCAATGTTGCACACTATAATTAGAACTGTGGTTGCACTTCTCCTGCACAAGAAAGACAAACAAGGGCATTAATTATATCAAGTCTAACTTTCCTCCATGCATAGGGTTAAACTAAAAGGAACAAAAACAATCCAAGAAATACAAATGTCCACTCTGGGTTTAAACAGTTAGGGTGCCACAGTTTGGTTTGGTTTCACTGTGTGTGTGAAACACCCTTCAAAAGAAAATTCCTCAAACCTGAAACACAGGCATGAATGGCACAATTTAAATCCAAGAGTTATGCTATTAGAGAAAGAAAAGTCAGGTAAATGCTCTTTTAAATTGCACTGTCACTTTTTGTAGTACTTGAGCTCAAGCAGATTTCCTGAAGCACATTGAGGCAAGTAACTACAATAATAATGTAGAATGTTCAGAAATGCATTTGTCTCTTCAAGATAAGCACTCTGCCAAAATATGAGGTCTGAAATACACCAGCTGTTCTAGGAAAGCGCAGTGCTCAAAGAACAAACTCCCTGGAGAATACTGGTCACTTAGCTGCAGTCCTTTCCGGAGTGCTGGAGGGAATGCCTGGTGTCAGCTGGCACAGGAATGAAGAACAGAATTGACTCAAAAGTCCTGAATATGAGGATGACTTTTGGCAGTCCCCTGCTGGACTGCCAAATCAGATGCTGAGATCAGGAAGAAAAACAAAGCCAAGCAGGGAGGCATGCTTCACTCTGCTATTTATAGCCAATCAGGAAAGCAGTTCAGTTTCCACATGTGGATGAGTCACCACACCCAATTAGAAGCACATGTCTACACCACACCCAAATAGAAGCACATGCCTACACCTGCTCACATTAGCAAACAAGCTTTGGTAAAACAAGCATTGATAAAACCAATTGTGTAACACAGCCCATTATGTTTACTTCGAAACATGAAGGTTTAACCAAGAACAGAGATATGATTTAACCCTAATCCCTGGGGATGCTGACAGATAAGCCTATGGAGTCCATTCACTACAATGGGGGAAAACAAATTTCGCTGGTTTCCCTCTCCAGGGCTAATAAAACACATTTTATAAATGCCTTGCTTAAAGGCACACTGCATCCAATCCTGGGGGCACCTAGGGCACATGTCAGGGGTGACTTAAATGTACAAATAAGGTAGTTTAAGACTTTGGAAGAACTTTTAATTCCAACGTCGAATTTGAGGTTAACATCAACTTAAAAGCAGCCAGCAAGGCAGGCCTGCCTTTAAATGACACTGCAAAAAGAAGAGTTGACGAAAACGATGGATTAAACCCAGATCTTTGTGACTGGGGGTGAATGTCTGCATTGTTCAGCATTCCGTCCATCATCTGTTTTATTTGCATTTGTTGCCCCAAGTGGGAAGGGTATGCCCAGACGTGGGTCCCGTGCTCACTGAGCCACTGGATTCAAGCTAGCCTAGCTGATGAAGGGTGATACCCTGAAACCGGTCCTAGGATGTTTGTTTCCAGTCCTGGGAGGATCTGGCTTGGCAGTTCGGGCTGGACTGTTCCCATGAGGAAGAAGGTCAAGGCTGATTTTCATGTGGCTGGGTCCAAACTGGGGTGGTATGGTGAGAAAAAAAAATGATGGATTAAACCTGGATCTTTGTGACTGGGGTGAATGTCTGCATTGTTCAGCATTCCGTCCATCATCTGTTTTATTTGCATTTGTTGCCCCAAGTGGGAAGGGTATGCCCAGACGTGGGACCCCTGCTCACTGTGCCACTGGATTCAAGCTAGCCTAGATGATAAAGGGTGATACCCTGAATCTGGTCCTAGGATACCTGTTTCAGGTCCAAGGAGGACCTAGCTGGGCAGTTTGGGCTGGACTGTTCCCATGAGGAACATGGTCTAGATTGATTTGCTTATGGCTGGGTCCAAACTTGAGTGGCATGGTGAGGAAAAATTCAATGGATTAAACCGGGATCTTTGTGACTGAAGGAGAATGTCTGCATTGTTCAGCATTCCGTCCATCATCTGTTCTTTTTGCATTTCTTGCCCCAAGTGGGATGGGTATGCCCAGACCTGGGTCCCGTGCTCACTGCACCACTGGATTCAAGCTAGCCTTGCTGATCAAGGGTGATGCACTGAAACCGGTCCTAGGATGCTTGTTTCCAGTCCGGGGAGGACGTGGTTTGGCAGTTCAGGCTGGACTGTTCCCATGAGGAAGAGGGTCAAGACTGATTTGTATATGGATGGGTGCAAACTGGGGTGGCATGGTGAGCAAAAAAACAATGGATTAAAGCTGGATCTTTGAGACTGGGGTGAATGTCTGCATTGTTCAGCGTTCAGTCCATCATCTGTTCTTTTTGCATTTGTTGCCCCAAGTGGGAAGGGTATGCCCAGACGTGGGTCTCGTGCTCACTGCGCCACTGGATTCAAGCAAACCTAGCTGATGAAGGATGATACCCTGAAACCGGTCCTACAATGATTGTTTCTGGTTCAGGGAGAACCTGGCTTGGCTGTTCGGGCTAGACTGTTCCCATGAAGAACAGGGTCAAGACTCATTTGCATATGGCTGGGTCCAAACTGGGGTGACGTGGTGAGCAAAAAAAAACTAATGGATTAAACCTCTATCTTTGTGAATGGCAGTGAATGTCTGCATTGTTCAGCATTCCGTCCATCATCTGTTCTTTTTGCATTTGTTGCTTCAAGTGGGAAGGGTATGCCCAGATGTGGGTCCTGTGCTCACTGCACCAGTGTATTCAAGCTAGCTTAGCTGATGAAGGGTGATAATCTGAAAACAATTCTAGGATGCTTTTGTTCTGGTCTAGGGAGGACCTGGCTTGGCAGTTTGGGCTGGACTGTTCCCATGAGGAACAGGGTCAAGACTGATTTACATATGAGTGGGTCCAAACTGGGGTGGTGTGGTGAGCAAAAAATAAATGATGGATTAAACCTGTATCTTTGTGAATGGGGTGAATGTCTGCGTTGTTCAGCATTCCATCCATCATCTCTTCTTTTTGCATTTGTTGCCCCAAGTGGGAAGGGTATGCCCAGACATGGGTCCTGTGCTCACTGCGCCACTTGGATTCAAGCTAGCTTAGCTGATGAAGGGTGATACCCTGAAACTGGTCTTAGGATGCTTGTTTCCAGTCCTGGGAGGACCTGGCTTGGCAGTTCGGGCTGGACTGTTCCCATGAGGAACAGGGTCAAGACTAATTTGCATATGGCTGGGTCCAAACTGGGGTGACGTGGTGAGCAAAAAAAAACTAATGGATTAAACCTCTATCTTTGTGAATGGGGGTGAATGTCTGCATTGTTCAGCATTCCGTCCATCATCTGTTCTTTTTGCATTTGTTGCTTCAAGTGGGAAGGGTATGCCCAGATGTGGGTCCTGTGCTCACTGCACCAGTGTATTCAAGCTAGCTTAGCTGATGAAGTGTGATAATCTGAAACCAATTCTAGAGATGCTTTTTTTCTGGTCTAGGGAGGACCTGGCTTGGCAGTTTGGGCTGGACTGTTCCCATGAGGAACAGGGTCAAGACTGATTTACATATGAGTGGGTCCAAACTGGGGTGGTGTGGTGAGCAAAAAATAAATTATGGATTAAACCTGTATCTTTGTGAATGGGGTGAATGTCTGCGTTGTTCAGCATTCCATCCATCATCTCTTCTTTTTGCATTTGTTGCCCCAAGTGGGAAGGGTATGCCCAGACGTGGGTCCCGTGCTCACTGGGCCACTGGATTCAAGCTACCCTAGGTGATGAAGGGTGATATCCTGAATCCAGTCTAGGATGATTGTTTCAGGGCCAGGGACGACCGGGCTTGGCAGTTCAGGCTGGACTGTTCCCATGAGGAACAGGGTCAAGACTGATTTGCATACGGCTGAATCCAAACTGGGGTGGCATGGAGAGCAAAAAACCAATGGATTAAACCCAAATCTTTGTGACTGGGGGGTGAATGTCTGCATTGTTCAGCATTCCATCCTTCATCTGTTCTTTTTGCATTTGTTGTCCCAAGTGGGAAGGATATGTCCAGACGTGGGTCCCGTGCTCACTGCACCACTGGATTCAAGCTAGCCTAGCTGATGAAGGATGATTCCCTGAAACCGGTCCTAGGATGCTTGTTTCTGGTCCAGGGAGGACCTGGCTTGGCAGTTCGGGTAGGACTGTTCCAATGAGGAAGAGGGTCAAGACTGATTTGCAGATGGTTGGGTCCGAACTGGGGTGGCGTGGTGAGCAGAAAAAATATGGATTAAACCTATATCTTTGTGACTGGGGGTGAATGTCTGCATTGTTCAGCATTCCGTCCATCATCTGTTTTATTTGCATTTGTTGCCCCAAGTGGGAAGGGTATGCCCAGAAGTGGGTCCCGTGCTCACTGCACCACTGGATTCAAGCTAGCCTAGCTGATGAAGGGTGATACCCTGTAGCTGGTCCTAGGATGCTTGTTTCTGGTCCAGGGAGGACCTGGCTTGGCAGTTCGGTCTGGACTGTTCTCTTAAGGAACATGGTCAAGACTGATTTGCATATAGCTAGGTCCAAACTGGGGTGGCATGGTGAGCAAAAAAAGGATGGATTCATCCCAAATCTTTGTGACTGGGAGTGAATGTCTGCATTGTTCAGCATTCCATCCATCATCTGCTCTTTTTGCATTTAAAATGACACTGAGCACCACAGCAGTGCACCTATGGGTGTACAACCTATGCTGGGGTCCCTAGACCTACATGCCCTAACATATGTTAGGGACTTATAGGTAGGTTGATACAGCCAATTATAATTAGCTTAATTTGCATATCTATTTTAATCAGATCACAGGCCCTGGGACTGGTTAGCTGTGCCCAGGGTACCATCAGAGTCAGGAAAACACCAGTGTGAGTGAAAAATGGGGGCAAAAAGTTAGGGGGCTTCTGCAATCAGCCTGGTTTTCCCACACAATACCATCTTACATGCCTGAAGTGATCACCCTGAGCTCTTGAAGTGGAGTGTTCCTTTGTAGAACTCCTCAATGGCCGTAGGAATTGCAGCACAGAGAAGTCCTTCCAGACGGAACAAAAAAATGATCACTAGGTTTAGAGGGAGGGGTTACCCTGAATATGTTTTACAAATATTCAATAAAATAGTAAATGAGAGGCCCACAGAAACTTTACTGTTTGAGAATGAGATGATAACTCCTGATGAGGGCAGAGAGGAAACCAGATTCATCATTACTTTTAATGAGGCTTCCAAAGAGATCAAAAAGATTATCACTAAGAATTGGCAGACGCTTAAATGTGACCCCATTATTCAAAATGAGATTAGGGACATTCCCAGTATAACCTTTAGAAAAGGAAGGCCCCTGAGGTAGTTTTTAGTGCACATTGAGGCCCATATTTATACTTTTTGACGCAAACCAGCGCCGGAGCTGGTTTGAGTAAAAAAATTTACCGCCAGCTAACACCATTCCTACGCACCATGCGGGCGCCTTATTTAAGGAATGACGTTAGCCGGCGTAGAGGAAAAGGGGTTGTGCGTCGAAAAATGGTGCAAGTCAGGTTTGAGGCAAAAATCATGCCTCAAACCGGACTTGCTCCATTTTTTGACGCACAACCCCCATTGAAATGACTCCTGTCTTAGCAAAGACAGGAGTCATGCCCCCTTGCCCAATGGCCATGCCCAGGGGACTTCGGTCCCCTGGGCATGGTCATTGGGCACAGTGGCATGTAGGGGGGTCAAAATTAGGCCCCCCATGCCACTTTAAAAAAATCAAAAAAATACTTACCTCAACTTACCTGTACTTACCTGGGATGGCTCCCCCCATCCATGGGTGTCCTTCAGGGGTGGGCGAGGGTGGCAGGGGGTGTCCCTGGGGGCAAGGAAGGGCACCTCTGGACTCCTTCCATGGTCAGAGACCATGGAAGTGAGCCCACAGGTCCCTTAATGCCTGCCCTGACCCAGGCGCTGAAAAACGGCGCACATCAGGCCGTTTTTTAAGGCCCGTCCCCTCCTGTGCGTCAAAATGATGCTGGAGTATAAATAAGGCGCACAGGCCTTAAAGTCATTTTTTGGGCGTGAACGCCTACCCTGCCAGTCATTAACCCAAGGCAGTTTCCTGCATCCCAAAAAAATTACGCACACCGAGGAATTTTGACGTCCACGGGCTCGGGCATCAAAGTTTAAATATGGTGCACGGTTTGCGCCGAATGTGCGTCAAAATTTGTGACGCACATTCAGCACAAACAGAGCATAAATATGCACCTGAGTTCATTGAGACATGTGGTAACAAGATTTGGGATTTGAAGGGCTTTTACCCTTTCAAAATTTGTTAGGCATGTAAAATAGCTGCATTACAAATGAGTTCCTGCTCCCACATTGTAAAGGGGCCAGCAGTATCAACACATTTTTTAAATGCAACTCTCATTCTGTGATTTATGTGTTATTATGTACCTGTGGGACAAAATATAGTGTGAGTACCATTAATTCAGTTAAGAAGCAAATTTGGAACACATGCAAGCCATTTATAACAAGGGCAGACATTATCCTGTGACACGCAGCTTTGCTGAATACCATTACAGCAATAGGGATTTGTCGAAGTATTTGCAATAGATCAGATAAAATGGGAACCTAGAGGAGGGGACAGGGAACTCATGCTTTGCAGACATAAACCAGAAGCATTATAGATTTGTAAACCAAGTACCTGACAGGTTTGTATATGGAAGAGGGACTGAGGGTGCATTTGGGACATTAACCATGATAGATTTGCTGTGCCATTTCTTTTTCTGTATGAGAGTTGTTGATGAATACAATATGTTGTTATGTTTTTAATCTTCACATTTTCTATTTTTTTACAGGATGGGCAGTGCAAGGAGACATCATGGATGTTTGGCTTTTGATATACCCTTCTAACTATGCATGTTTTTTTTCAATTGAATTTCTGATATTTCCATTGCATAGAGTGTACTATACCATTGGGATGGTGATTACTCTTGGCCCTGTTCATTGGGCCACCTTAGATTATAAGAGATATCAGAGATGAGTATGACACATGGAAATAGTTGGAGATTTTACTGTGCCCACTTCAGTAGTGTGAGGGACAGACATTAGTTATTCGAGTTATGTCACTATGTCCACTTGGACAAGATGTTGGAGCAACTTGAATTGTAACCATTATACATGCCTGCAGTGATCACCCTGCTTAAGTGCAACTCCATAAAAAAAATGAGATTAAGGACATTCCCAGTATAACCTATAGAAAGGGCAGGCGCCTGAGGGATTTTTTAGTGCACAGTGAGTTTATTGAGAAATTTTGGAACACATGAGAGCCGTTGATAACAAGGACAGACATTATACTTTGGCACACCAATTTGCTGAGTACCATTTTAGCAATAGGGATCTCTTGAAGTATTTTGCAATAGCTCAGATAAAATGGGAACCTAGAGGAAGGGACAGGGAACTCAATCTCTGCCGAAGTGAATCCAAATACATTATAGATTTGGAAACCAAGTACCCAACAGGTTTGAATATGGAAGAGGAATTGAGGGTGCATTTGGGAGATTAACCATTATAGTTTTCCTGTGTCATTTCTCTTTCTCTTTCTCCTTCTTTTTTCTCTTTGAGAGTTGTTGATGGATACATTAGGTTTTTATGTTTTTAACCTTTATATTTTCCACTTCTTCACAGGAAGGGGAGTGAAGAGAGACATCGTGGATGTTTGGCGCATGATATATCCTCCTAACTGCGCCTATATTTTTTCCATTTAATTCCTCATATTTTCATTGCGTAGATTATATTATTGCATTGGGATGGTGATTACTCTTGGGCCTGTTCATTGGTTTACCTTAGATCTTAAGAGATATCAGAGATGAGCATGATACATGGTAATATTTGGTGAGTTTACTTTTTCTGCTTGGTTAGTGTGAGGGACAGGCTTTAGTTATTCGAATTATGTCACTAGGCCCACTTCGGCAAGATGTTGAAGCATCTTGCCTTTGTAAAAGCTTTTTCTCCATGAGCCTGAATAGCACTGGGCACGGACATGTTCAAGAAAATATTTACCTTTTGTATTTTGATGTATTGTACTTTGAAATATTCTGAGTTGGATTATTACTGCTTAATTATTCAGTAACATGATACTCAAGGTTTATGATGAACAGTACAATATGGCATCCATTCTCCCTTCCCTCACTCTCCACTTTGAAGCTTTAGTCCGTTTTTGCCGTTTATCACGAATATAGCACTGTCAGAGAGTTTGGCTGGCATTGCTTTTGTGAACAAGACAGTTGGATTAAAACACAGTTCGCCTGAGTTCATGTGCACATGTGTATGTATATATATATATATATATATATATATATATATATATATATATATATATAGATAGGCCCTGAGTCCTACCCCTATAACTGTGTAACCCTGCGCTGTGCATGGCCTTTGGCCATGCACTGCGGATGTTGGCTGGAGGGCCTGGCCTGTGGCCAATCTCTGCAAGCCACCCCCTATATCAACCAAACCCTGCATGGTCCCCCTCCCCAGTACTATCTTGGCCCCAGGGACCCCATCCCCAGAGCCAAGCCTAAACGTTTATTTATTTTGGGTGGCGGGGGCATGCAGCCCCCTTCACCCCGCTGATCTTGGTCCCAGGGACCTCATCTCTTGAGGCCTGGCCTAAATATTGGTTTTTTTGGGGGGGACAATGCAGCCCCCCCTCTCCATGCCGATCTCCATGCCAATCTTAGCAGTGGGGACCCCATCCCCCAGGGCCAGACCCTGGGACCTGGGTGCCCCCAAGGGCACCCAGCCACAATGTTGGGGACAGAAGGGGGAGGCTTAAAGCCCCTGCGGTCCCAGTCGGCTCCCTACCTCCTTTGGGAACCAGCATTGCTGTCACAGAGAGGGAGCTGGTAAAGCAGCTCACTCTCTGTGAGAGCAATGTTTCCTCTGTTTCCCTGCCTGCATCCCTGCAGGCAGAAAACAGAAGAAACCTCTGCTCACTTGAAGTGAGAGCTGTTTGTCAGCTCTCACTTCATCTTAGAGGAGTGTTTGCTCTCACTTGGTGGGAGCTGTCAAAGTCCAGGACATAGCAGGAGCTGGACCTGTTGGGTGACGATCACCTCGGCCATCAGGCCCTCCTCTAAAGATTATTGTCCCGGGGAGGTGGTGGTTCCTTTAGCTGTGGGAGGCCACGCAATCCCCCAAGTTGAATTTGAATGAAGCCCCAGGGAGCTGGTGGTCCCTGGGGCTGTGGGGGGGGGGCAGAGAGCCCCCTCACATTAAAATTGCAATACCCTCAGGACTTGGCGCACCCAAGGGCTTCATGCAAACAAGCACGGGAGCCCAAGCTTGATATTTTAAAAATTATCAGTGGATCCACTTTTTTGCTCTGGTGGGGGCAGGTCCCTCTGTGATCCCAGCCTCAGAGCTAAGGGGTCAGGGTGACTCTACCATGGCCCATTTTCCTTTTATTTCACTTTTTTGGGGGACTTGGCTGAAGCCAAGTCCCAAGATGGCTGCCAACACTTCCTTGTTGAAGTGTTGGCAGCCAATCATATCTCAGCACAAGATCGAGAAGGGTTGCGGAGCCTTTGCATCCCTATAAATACAAATTTGGATTTTCTTTAATTTCTCAAAAACTACTGACCAGATTTACACCAAATAACAAAAAAGTGCTTTTTGTGGACCAAGAGCTACCTTTCTGCAAAATTTGGTGTAATTCCATCCAGTAGTTTGGGCGCTGTTGCTGTTCAAAATCCCTATGGAAAAATGAATGGAGAAAACGTTTTATGGCTCCTCTCCTTTTTCTCTGCCGCCTCTTGATGGATCATGTCAAACCTTTTCAGACAGTGGCTGAAGTGAGCGTCATATTTTTTTGGAACATTTTGTGAAGATTCATCAAACAGTGCCAAAGTTCTTTGCAAAACATAAAAACACTTTTTTGGATAGAAACTAGGTCCTAAACATAGGTACCTAGTCGTGACCACCCACTAGGTAATAACTCTTACATATATGTGCATATATCAACAACTACCTAACCAAGGGAACAAAACTTATATGTAAACTAAAACATACTTGTTAAGAAACCTAAGAGCATAAAATAACAAATTATTAATAAAATGCTCTCAAACTTCTCTTTACATAGATTTCCTAAAAGACAAAATTACAACTTGAAAAAAATGATAACCTAAAAAAATAACTACCACAAACCAACAAAATGATATAAGGAACTAGTTATTCATAAATTATTACAAAATTGGAAACTTAACCAAATAGCAAGTAAAAATAAACTTAACAAAACTCAGCCTCTACAAACTACTACCAAATTAACACTTAATATTAAGCTAACTTTTTTCAAAAGGCAGTAAAGAAAGCACCTGCTCCATATTTGAGCACCGCTAATAGAAAAGCCGCAAATCATGGTGAAACATATTAACCGAACATACATATAAGTATATAAAAAAGAGGTAGTTGCATAATTTTACATGTAAATAACACATGTATAAACTTTAAAATATTGTATATATTTATACTATTACACTACATTACAGCACTTTGGCAGAGAAACAAAAGCAAACAATGCAGTGGACGGATGGCACAATGTCTTCCAATCCACCCTAGGAAGAACCCAACCTATACTGTCTACATTTATAGAAGTATTACAAAAAGAGCAATCCTACCAAGAAATACAAATGGAGCAATCTGTTCATCTAGCTGCCCTTAAATGGAGCAAATAAACCAAAAGAATGTACAACGTGCTACAATGTAAGCTCAAAATCTTCATAAATAACAAAGGAATGAATTACTTAGAATGAATAGCCAAAAACATGTAGTCAAAGTAATAATATTAATAAATAATAATCTACAAAATGCCCAAAACCTAGATAACAAATACATTTTACAAATAATTACTATAATATTTGTATTACAACAGTCATTTGAATATAAATGAAAAATAAATGAAGACTGAGGTAATATAATATTATCTAAATTACTTAAATAAAAATGCAAATGTCACCAATCAAAAAAATATAAACAAACTTAATCTAGCATATAAATAAATGATAACATACAAAACTACAAGTTCCAAACATTCACATAAGATTTACAAAAACAGTATAATATTATATTTCGCACCCAAAAGAAATAATTAAATAAAGCATACAGTAATGTAACTACAGATCTTCTTCTGTATTCACGTATTAAAAAATAGTAATCATCCAAAAATGGGAAAAATATTGCCCAAAAGGTTAAAAAAATGCAAAAATAAAACAAATTCAATACAAATTTCTTTAAGCAGTCCAAAGTATCTAGGAACCATAAAAAGTGCTGAAAAATTAAACGCTCCAGGAAACCCAAAAGAAAAGGAAATCAAAGTAAAAAGTATTGGTTTATTATAAACCAAAAATGATTTCAATAAAAAAGGAAACTTCCAGTTTCCAATTTTTTGTTCATAAACAAAAAACTATGAAGTACACAAACCTACCAACAAAACAAATTACATACCCCCAAATACATATACATCACAATTAACCATCAAAATATAAATAACATTACACAATTTAACATAACATAATGATACATTGCGAAAATAGTGTATGAAAACCCCAAACTAATAATTAGTTAAATATATTCCTATTAATACATCTAAATGCACCAAAATGTGGATCACTGACACAATGAAAAAAGAAAATTAAATATTGATGACAAAAATATCACCTGCCTATAATTAACTATGAAAACCAGAAATATTGAGAAAATCAGAAATATTGATTTTTACATATAGTGAAAAGACAAATATTTGAAACAAAAATACTGTTACCTTTAAATAAACATATTATATGTCAGAAATATAATTTCACACAATATCAACTACAATATTATCACAAAATCATCAACCATTAAGAAATAGATAACACATTTTTCACATAAAACAATTACTTTAAATAAACACAAAACTTGTTGTACAATATTTAAATTACATACAACATATTAAATTAGCACAATATGTGACATTCACCCCAGAAAATGATATATCTAAAATGTAAATAATATAATCCCTTAAAAAGTAGAATTAACAACAAAGATTTTAACCCCCCTTCCCCTGTGCTGATCCCATATTTGGCTATTGGGGATAGTTCGCTCTTAGGGCTTTATAACTTTTTTTCCACATAAGGGCCCTGATTTATACTTTTTGATGAAAACCTGCATTAGCGCAGGTTTGTGTCAAAAGTATACCGCCGGCTAGCGCCATTCCTGGATGCCAGCCGGGTGTCATATTTAAGCTATGACGCTAGCCGTCGGTAAGGCCCAGTTACCGCCAAAATTATTAATGCTACCCGGGAGGGGGAGGCATAGGGGAAACTGGAGGTTGTGCATGAAAGAATGGCGCTACTCAGGTTAGAGTAAAAAAATGACTCTAACCTGATTAGCGTCATTACTACCACGTACAACCCCCATGGACATGACTCCTGTCTAAGTAAAGACAAAAGTCATACCTCACAGCCTTAAGTCCCCTGGCATGGCCATTGGGCACAGTGCCATGTAGGGGGGCCCAAGTTAGGCCCCTCTATGGCACTTTGCAAAAAAAAAAAAATACTTACCTGGACTTCCCTGGGATGGGTCCCCCCATCCTTAGGTGTCCTCTAGAAGTGGGTGCAGGTGGGTGGGGGTGTCCCTGGGGGCAGGGAAGGCACCTGTGGGCTGTTTAAATGGTCTCTCACCATTGAAAAAGGCCTACAGGTCCCCTAACGCCTGCCATGACCCAGGCGTTAAATAATGGTGCTAAGCAGGTTTAGCACCATTATTTAAGGCCCTCCTCCTCCTGTGCGTGAGTTTTGCACAGGAGGATAAATGAGGCGCTAGGGCCTTAGAGTCATTTTTTGCCTTGGTACACCTGCCTTGCATCTCATTGACACATGGTAGTTTTCCACAGGCAAAAAATGACTTTAACTCCAATATTTTGGTGCTAAACATGTCTAGCGTCAAACTATAAATATGGAGTTAAGTTTGCGCCCGATTTGCGTTAAAAAAATGATGCAAATCTGGCACAAACAGAGTACAAATATGCCCCAAGGTATCCACACCACATGTTCATCCTTTTTTACCAGCATTCTAGGGATTGTAAAGGTTCCCTGCAGGGAACTGAGAAAATATGCACAATACAACAAAAATTTGAGTTTTTGAGAACAATAGAAATAAATTGCTCTGGATAAAAGTGTCTGTTTTGTTTCTTAAACATGACATCACCAAACGGTTTGCTGTGCTAAAGTCACCATCTTCCAAGCTTTCAGGGACATGCAGAGCTGAATCAAAACCCAAATTTTGAACACAGTTTTGGCATTTTTCAAAGAGATAGCCCATTTTCTAATTGTTTGTTCTCCTAGCCTACTTCCAGTTTGTGGTGAAAACCAGTGTGAAACCCCAGAGTGATCTAAAAAAAACATAGATTTCTGAACAGGACAGGTCATATATGTAGATCCCTCAAGTTTTCTCAAGGAAAATAACTGTTGAAATAAAGAAATATTGAAAATGGGTAGAAAAAACGGCCATTGTGACAGTGTTGTCATCTGCAACTTTTTATCAAAATAACCGATTTACAAAAGCAATATTTCATTACGTCTGCTGAACCCTTCTAGTTGTGGGGATATATAAGGTTTGCAGGTTCTCTAAGAACCAAAGGTACCTTGAGCCAACAACTGAGCTGCACCATGCAATGGTTTTTCATAGTGTACCAATTAATATGGTGAAATACATAGATTGAAAAATGGGCAGCAAGGAATCCTATAGAATTGTGAAATGGGCACACAATATGGAGGTTAGAAGCACTGTTTTTTTGTACATCTCTGAATTTTGGGGTACTTGTACTATTGTATGACTTAGGGGGTAGTTTTTAAAATGTCTTCTTTCTTATACACTGGCTTACATATGAAAGTCACAAATGCAGGAAAATCCAATTGGTAATAACAAATGTTCTACTAATCTATACTCCCGCAAGTCTTCTGATAAAAATGGTACCCCACATGTGTGAGTAGGCTCTGTGCCTGTGACAGGAAACAGACCAAAACATAACACGGATACATTAATTTTTCCACTGAAAAATGACCCTTTTTTCTAATGTGGGTAGCTGTAGACTTTGGACCCCAGCTCAGCTGACACCTAGGGAAACCTAGCAAAATTGCATATTTTTGAAAACTGTGGGGCATATTTATACTTGCTTTGTGCCGAATTTGCGTCATTTTGTTTGATGCAGATTCAGTGCAAAACTAACTCCATATTTATACTTTGGCTCTAGACCCCTCTAGAGCCAAATTTATGGAGTTGAAGTTATTTTTTGGATGTGGAAACCTACTTTGCGTCAATGGGATGCAAAGTAGGTGTTCCCGTGCAAAAAAATTACTCAATGGCCTTAGCGCTATATTTATCCCCGTGATAAAATAATGCACGGAAGAGAGGAGGGGTAAAAAAATGGTGCAAAGCTTGCTTTGCACCATTTTATAATGCCTGGGTCAGCGAAGGCGTTAGGGAACCTGTGAGCCTAAGCCCACAGGTGCCCTTCCCAGGCCCCAGTGACACCCACACTAGAGGTATAGCGGAGGATGGGGGACCCCATCCCATATAAGTATAGGTAAGTACAGGTAAGTATTTTGTTTTTTTAAGTGAAAGTGGGGGCCCTGAAATGGGCCCCTGTGCTGGCCATTGGGGTGGTTGGCAAGACTCCTGTCTTTTCTAAGACAAGAGTCATGTGGTATAGATGGTTTTGCATCAGAAAATGACTCTAGGCAGTTTAGAGTCATTTTTTTTACTCTAACCTGCCTAACGTCATTTTTTGGTGCATACCACCAGCTCCACCCAACTAGCGTCATTTTTTTTCACGCTAGCCTACCCCTTACACCGGCTTGCACCATTCCATAAACATGATGCCCGGCCGGTGCACAGAAATGGTGCAAGCCGGTGCTAAACATTTTGGTGCAAAACTGCTTTGGTGCAGTTTTGCACCAAAAAGTGTAAATCAGGGCCTACATGCCTGGTGGAATCCAGAGTGGGGTGACTTGTATGGTTCTCAAAAGTTTTTTTTTTTAATTTGCCTCACATTTCTGTGATGAAAAGTCTTGAATCTACAAGGAGGCACAAACTTCATTCCACCCGCCATTTCCCCAATTCTCCTGATAAATATGGTATCTCATTTGTGTGGGTAGGCCTAGTGCCCTTGAGAGGAAACAATCCAGAATGCAGCATGGACACATAACATTTGTCCACTCAAAACTGACCCTTTTTTGCAAAGTGGTAACTGTGGATTTTGAGCCCTAGCTCAGCAAGCACCTATGGACATCTTGCAAACTTGCACATTTTTGAAAACTAGACACCTGGGGGAATCCAGAGTGCCATGACTTGCATCGCTCAAACCAGGTTGTGTTACCAGAATCCCTTGCACACCTCAAAACTTGACTAAAAACACATTTCCCACACATATCTGTACTGGAAAATTCTAGAATCAGAAGGTAACCACAAATGTCCTTTCTTTCAGCATTCCCCCAAGTCTCCAAATAAAAATGGTACCTCACTTGTGTGGGTAGGCCTAGTTACCACAACAGGAAACAGGCAAAAACACAACATGGATGCATCCAATTTTTCCCTGAAAACTGACCCTTTTTCACAATGTGCGCAGCTCTAGATTTTGGACCCTCGCTGCACCGGCACCTAGTGGAACCTTGCCAACCTGCACACTTTTGAAAACTAGACACATAGGTATATACCCTGTACATATTTGAAAACTAGACACCTATGGCTATCCAGGGTAAGATGACCTGAGTGGCTCTTACCATGTTTTTTTTTTATCCAGAATCCCTTGCAAACCTCAAACGTTGACTAATGAAAACATATTTTCCTCACATTTCTGTGATGGAAAGTTCTGGAATATGCAGGGAGCCACAAACCTCCTTTCACTCAGCATGTCCCAAGTCTCTCAATAAAAACAGTACCTCTCTTGTATGGGTAGGCCTTGTGCCTGTAACAGGGGACAGGACAAAACACAACAGAGTCAGATCACACTTATCCACAGAAAATTGACCCTTTTTTTGCAATGTGAGGAACTGTAGATTGTGGTTCCAAGATCAACTGGCATCTAGGTAAACCTAGCAAACCTGTGCATTTTTTAAAACTAGACCCCTAGGGGTATCTAGGGTATCTAGGGTAGGCTCTCACCAAGATTATTTTGTACCCAGAATCCCTTGCAACCCTCAAACTTTGACTAAAAACACATTTCCTCACATTTCTGTGATGCAAAGTTCTGGAATCTGTGGCAGCCTCAATCTTCTTCCACCCGGTATTTCATCAAGTCTTCTGATAAAAATAGCACCTCACTTGCATGAGTAGGCCTAGTGCTCATGACAGGAAGTGGCCCAAAATGCAACATTGGCACATTCTCCACTCAAACCTGATCCCTTTTTTTGCAAAATGGGTAGCTGTAGATTTTAGACCCTAGCTGAGCTGGTACCTATGGAAAACTAGCAAACGTTTACTTTTTTTTTTAACAAGACATGTAGAGGTATCCAGGGTTGGGTGACTTGCATGGCTCTCACTAGGTTTTTCTACCCAGAATCCCTTGCAAACCCCCAACTTAGACTGACAAATACATTTTCCTCAAATGTCTGGGAAGGAAAGTTCTTAAATCTGTGGAAAGCCACAATCTTGTTCTACCCAGCATTCCCCCAAGTTATTGATAAAAATAGTACCTCACTTGTGTAGGACGCCTACTGCCCATGACACAAAACGAGCTAAAACACAAAATGGATGCTTCACATTTTTCCACTGAAAACTGAACATTTTTTCAACTGAGGGTAGATGTAGATTCTGACTCGAGCTAAGCCGCCACCTGGTGAAACGTAGCAAACCTGTATGTTTTTGAAAACTAGAAATCTAGGGGTATCCAGGGTGATGTGACTTGTGTGGCACTATGCAGGTTTTCTTTTACCCAGGATCCCTTGGCAAACCTCAAACTTTGACTAAAAAGCACATTTTTTTCACATTTTTGTGATGGAAAATTCTGGAATGTGTGGGGAGAAACAAACGTCCTTCCACCTGGCATTCTCCAGGTCTCCTGCTACAAATGATTTCTCAGTTCTGTTTGTAGGCCTAGTGCCTGTGAAAACAAACAGACCAAAACACAACACGGTCTCAATCACATTTGTCCACAAAAAACTGTCCCTTTTTTTTCAATTTGAGTAGTCATAGATAGTAGGTCAGCTGGTATCTAGGCAAACCAAGCAAACCTGAACATTTTTTAGTACGTGACAAGCAGGTGAGTCTAGGGGTGCATGACTTGTGTGGCTCTCACAAGTTTAATTTTATCCAAATGCCCTTGCAAACATCAAAGTTAGGTGAGAAACACTTTTTTCACTCAGATTTCTGTGACAGAAGGCTCTGGAATCTTCATGGAGCCACAAATTTTCCTATCTCCCTGATCAAAGCAGTACCCCACCTGTATGGGTGGGCCAAGAGACCACGACACAAAAGGCCCTAAAGCTCTATACTGAGAGATAATGAATAGGGTAAGCTGCCGTATTTGAGGTCATGTAGTAGCACCACCCATGCAAACCTACGATCCACAGACATTTTTGAAAACTAGACATCCAGGGGAGTTCAGGGTGGTGTAACATGCAAGGACTCCACAAGGTTTTCTTACCCACAATGCTCTGCAAATCTCAAACATTGTCTAAAATTACACATTTTGGGCCAGATGTATAAAGCAACGCTAACGGTGCGAATCGCAAAATTAGACTGTTTACGAATGCAAAAATGCCTTTCAGGATTTATGAAAGGCATTCGCAATGCAATTTAAAGGAATTGCTAAAATAGCGATTCTCTGAAATTGCAATTCCATTTAGAGAATCGCAAATTGGGATTCTCTAAATATGAAATCGCAAATAGGGAATTCCTATTTGGAATTTCCATAGCATATGTATCAAGCATTTCCTAAATGCAAATTTGGCATTTAGGAAATGCAAATACCACCAAATCCAATTTGGTGGTAAGCAAGGTGGTAATGCATTTTTAATAATGACACAGAGCACACATATGCCTCTAGGGCATATGTGCGCTTCACATGCCAGCAAATATTTTTTTGGGGTGCATTAAAGGGGGCCTTAGGCCCCCAGAACCCTGGCGTTTGCATTACCTAATTTGCGAATTCCTAACTGGAATTCACAAATTAGGTAATGCAAAACCATTCACACCTATGGGCCTACAGGCTCATAGGAATGAATAGAGTCCCATTCCCTAATTGCGATTCGGTAATAGCGATTGCGAATTTTAAGAAATCGCTGTTACCAACTAGCAATTTTCATACATCCCATTTTTCATTTCTTAAATAGTGATTTCTTAAAATTCTCTATTTAAGAAATGCAAACCGGGAGCTTGATACATCTGGCCCTTTCCTTCCATTTCTGTCATGGAAACTTCCAGAATCCACAGGAATCTACAAAATTCCTACCACCCATCATTACCCCACTTGTGCAGGTTTACCTAGGTGCCAGCTGAGCTAGAGCCTAAAATCCAGAGGTACCCACATTGCAAAAAAGGTGAACTTTCACTGCATAAATGTGTTCTGTGTCTGTCGTATTTTAAGCATTTTCCAATCGTGGGTGATAGGGCCACCCACAAAAATTGGGTTCAGTTTTTATGTGGAGACATGTGGGAAAGCTAATTGGTTGTTAGTTTGTGGACCCCAACAGATTACAGAAATGTTCAACACAAAATGTAAATAAATGACTAATGTTAACCCCTTCACTGCCAGGCCTTTTCCCCTCAGGTGGAAGGCCTTTTTTTGGCTACTTGGGGTAGTTCGCGCTTAGGCCCTCATAACTTTTTGTCCACATAAGCTACCACGCCAAATTTGCATCCTTTTTATCCAACATCCTAGGGATTCTAGAGGTATCCACAATTTGTGGGTTCCCCTGAAGGAGACCAAGAAATTATCCAAAATACAGCGAAAATGTAGTTTTTTTTAAAAAAAAGCGAAAAAAGGGCTACAGAAGAAGGCTTGTGGTTTTTTCCCTGAAAATGGCATCAACAAAGGGTTTGCGGTGCTAACATCACCAGCTTCCCAGCCTTCAGGAACAGGCAGACTTGAATCAGAAAACCAAATTTTTCAACACAATATTGGCATTTTACTGGGACATACCCCATTTTTACAATTTTTTGTGCTTTTGGCAACCTTCCAGTTAGTGACAGAAATGGGTTTGAAACTGATGCTGGATCCCGGACAGCTAACCATTTCTGAACAGGAGACAAAATTCTAAATTTACCAAGGGGTCATTTGTGTAGATCGTACAAGGTTTTCCTACATAAAATAACAGCTGAAATAAATAAATATTAAATTGAGGTGAAAAAAACAGCCATTTTTCTTCGTATTTTACTCTGTAACTTTTTACTGCGATGTCAGGTTTTTAAAAGCAATATACCGTTATGTCTGCTTGACTCTTCTGGTTGCGGTGAAATATAGGGCTTGCAGGTTCATCAAGAACCCTAGGTACCCAAAGCCAATGAATGAGCTGCACCTTGCAATGGGTTTTCATTCTATACCGGGTATACAGCAATTCATTTGCTGAGATATAAAAAGTGAAAAATAGATATTAAGAAAACCTTTCTATTTCCAAAATGGGCACAGGATAAGGTATTGAGAAGTAGTGGTTATTTGCACATCTCTGAATTCTGGGGAGCCCATACTAGCATGTGAATTACATGGCATTTCTCAAATAGACGTCTTTTTTACACACTGTCTTACATTTGGAAGGAAGAAATGTAGAGAAACACAAGGGGCAATAACGCTTGTTCTGCTGTTCTGTGTTCCCCCAAGTCTCCCGATAAAAATGGTACCTCACTTGCGTGGTTAGGCCTAATGCCCACAACAGGAAACGGAACATGGACACATTACATTTTCCCAAAGAAATCAGAGCTGTTTTTTGCAAAGTGCCTAGCTGTGGATTTCGGCCTCTAGCTCATCCGGCACCTAGGGAAACCTATCACTCCTGTGCATTTTTAAAAACTAGACACCTAGGGGAATCCAAGATGGGGTGACTTGTGGGACTCGCACCAAGTTATGTCACCCAGAATCCTTTGCAAACCTCAAAATTTGGCACAAAAAAAAACACTTTTTCCTCACATTTCGGTGACAGAAAGTTCTGGAATCTGAGAGAAGCCACAAATTTCCTCCTACCCAGCATTCCCCCAAGTCTCTCGATAAAAATGGTACCTCACTTATGTGGGTAGGCAAGTGCCCGCGACAGGAAAAGCCCCAAAACACAACATGGACACATCATATTTTCCCAAAGAAATCAGAGCTGTGTTTTGCAAAATGCTTAGCTGTGGACTTTGGCCTCTAGCTCAGCCGGCATCTAGGGAAATCTGCCAAGCCTGTGCATTTTTGAAAACTAGACACCTGGGGAAATCCAAGATGGGGTGACTTGTGGGGCTCTCACCAAGTTCTGGTACCCAGAATCATTTGTAAACATCAAACTATGGCAAAAAAAAAACACTTTTTCCTC
The DNA here is from genome assembly GCF_031143425.1 of Pleurodeles waltl. Classification (NCBI taxonomy): domain Eukaryota; kingdom Metazoa; phylum Chordata; class Amphibia; order Caudata; family Salamandridae; genus Pleurodeles; species Pleurodeles waltl. The sequence continues at coordinate 323,571,662 of NC_090437.1, forward strand.
ACATTTCTGTGACAGAAAGTTCTGGAATCTTAGAGAAGCCACAAATTTCCTCCTACCCAGCATTCACCAAAGTCTCCCGATACAAATGGTACCTCACTTATGTGGGTAGACCTAGTGCCCGCAACAGGATATGCCCCAAAACACAATGTGGACACATCACATTTTCCCAAAGAAATCAGAGCAGTTTTTTGCAAAATGCCTAGCTGTGGATTTTGGCCCGTAGCTCAGCCGGCACCTAGGGAAATCAGCCAAGCCTGTGCATTTTTGAAAACTAGACACCTAGGGAAATTCAAGATGGGGTGACTTGTGGGGCTCTCCCCAAGTTCTGTTACCTAGAATCCTTTGCAAACCTCAAAATTTGGCAAAAAAAAACACTTTTTCCTCACATTTCGGTGACAGAAAGTTTTGGAATCTGAGAGAAGCCACAAATTTCCTCCTACCCAGCCTTCCCCAAAGTCTCCCGGTAAAAATGGCACCTCACTTATGTGGGTAGGCCTGGTGCCCGCAACAGGAAATGCCCCAAAACACAACGTGGACCCATCACATTTTCCCAAAGAAATCAGAGCTGATTTTTGCAAAATGCCTCACTGTGGACTTTGGCCTGTAGCTCAGCCGGCATCTAGGGAAACCTACCAAACCTGTGTATTTTTGATAACTAGACATCTAGGGGAATCCAAGACGGGGTAACTTGTGGGACTCTCACCAAGTTCTGTTACCCAGAATCCTATGCAAACCTCAGAATTTTGCAAAACAAACACTGTTTCCTCACATTTCGGTGACAGAACGTTCTTGAATCTGAGAGGAGCCACAAATTTCCTTCCACCCAGTGTTCCCCCAAGTCTCCCGATAAAAATGATACCTCACTTACCTCACTTGTCTGGGTGGTCCAGGTGCCTGCAACAGAAAAATACCAAAAACATGTAGAGATTGAGGGGATAGCACAGCAAGTTGATAAGCACATATTTTTCTTTTATACATATTTAGGCTGACTTTTCTTTGGGGACCCAAACAAGTGAGGTATCATTTGACTTGGGAGACTGAGGGGAATGCTGGGTGGTAGGGAATTTGTGCCAAAGCGGTGATCCTATAAAGAAAAGTGAGGAAAGCTTGCTTTTTTAAGCAAATTTTGAGGTTTGCAGAGGAGTCTGTGTAAGAAAATGTTGGGGGATCCACGCAAGCCACACCTCCCTGGACTCCTTGGGGTGTCTAGTTTTTAAACAGTCTTGGTTTTGTAGGTTTCTCTTGATGAAGGCCGCACCTGGGACCAAAAATGTAGGTGACCCCCCCCAAACACAGGTAGTTTTGTAATAGATCATTTTGATGTGTCCACATACTTCTGTGATGTTCCAAACACTAAAATTGTGAAAGGAAACACACTTAGGTTATGATAAAATGACCCCTCACCCACCAACCAAGTTGGTGGCATGCTTCATCATCGGGGTCCCACCCAAGATTCCTAGCGTGTCACGGGTATGCTGAGATGCCTGATTTCAGGGGAGCAGGTTTTGTGGTTGGATGTGGCACGAGGGTGAGTGATGGTCCAGTAGATCAAATTTTATTAACAAGAGATTTCACAAAAATGAAATGCACTTTTAAGAACAGAAAGCCCAAAAAACTGAACCAATGACTCACAGCTTGTGAGCTGTAAAGCCGCTACAGGGCATCATCCTCTTTACAGTCCATTCACACACCTTTCATACATGACATGCACAAGACCATTCACGCCGCCAGCCACGGGCCCAGCACTTTACAACACTCGCATTGACAGACAGCGCCACTCAAGGGCCCATCACTTTCATATGCCCACGTGCCTGATACAGCAATCAAACCAGCTGAAGGGAGTGTGGACTGGCGTTTGGATGGCACCACCAGCCAAGCACCACTCCACACACACCGCCAGCCAAGCGCCACACCACACACACTGACAGCCAAGCGCCACTCCACGCACACCGCCAGCAAAGCACCACTCCACACACACCGCTAGCCAAGCGCCACTCCATGCACACCGCCAGCCAAGCACCACTCCATGCAAACAACCAGCCAAACGCCAATCCACGCACACCGCCAGCCAAGCTCCACTCAATGCACACCACCAGCCAAGCAACACTACACACACACCGCCAGCAAAGCACCACTCCACGCACACTGCCAGCCAAGCACCACTCCACGCACACCGCTAGCCAAGCGCCACTCCATGCACACCGCCATCACTTTTTTTTTAGCAACAAAGAAACTACTAACTAATTATAAGTACAAAACTACAAACACAAAAGCTGTAACTGAATACATGACAGTAATGCCAACAGTGAAACTGAACACATGAAAATATGATATGGCAGTGTACGCTCACTGTAGTTCCCAGTAATTCTTCTGTGTTTGGTAACTCCTGAAACAGCCTGCCACACAGCCCAGGCTTTGAAGGACAGTCCGGGCAGGACATCTGGCTTTCCCTCTGGATACCTCTTCGGGCACAGACTCTACATTTCTTTGCGGGAAAGTCTCTTTTAGGAGTGGGAGGAATCTGATCAGGAAAGTGGCGATCTTTCGTTCTAGCCACATCCTCCACAACTGCTACTCTAGGAACTTTTGCATGATCCACCATAACAAGGCTCTCTATCACTGACTCCTGAAATTTAACAAATGTCATCCTTGACTCAGGGGAATAATCCTTAAACACAATAAAAGCATTAAAAGTTGCTAGATTTAACAAATGAATAGCCAACTTTTTAGACTACATGTAAGACTTACGAACAGCAGTGTAGGGTTCCAACCTCTGATCTACTCTATCAACACCACCCATGTGCTTATTGTAATCTAAAATGCACATAGGTTTGCACACTTCAGCAACTTGACCCCAAACAGCCACAGGTGAAGTACTTTCATCATCGATGGTAGTTAGCATGTACACATCCCTCCTGTCTACAAATTGTAGAGCTAGCAGCTCATCATTCCGCAAGGCACTGCACCGTCCCCTGTCAAGTTTTTTACAGGCAAGCTCCTTTGGATAGCCTTTCCGGTTAGAGTGGTTTGTGCCACAAGCAACAGCGTCCACTCTGAACAACTCCTTGAACAACTGAACTCCAGTGTAGAAGTTATCTACACACAAATGGTGACCTTTGTTAAACAGTCCTCTACCAAGTTCCCACACAATTTTCTAGCTAACTTCAAAAGTGGGTGGACAACCAGGGGGGTCAATACTGGAATCCCTACTAGTGTAGACCCGGAACTTATAAACATATCCTGTGCTACTTTCAGGCAGCATATGCAATTTAATTCCATACCGTGCCCTCTTGCTGGGAATGTACTGCCTAAAAAACAAACGACCTGTGAACAGGACCAAAGACTCATCCACACTTATTTCTTTGCCTGACACATAGACCTCTGAAAACCAATCTACAAAATGATCAAGGACAGGCCTAATCTTAAAAAGACGGTCACAATTGGGGTGATCTCGTGGCAAGGCTAAAGCATTGTCAACAAAATGCAGCATCAGAAGAAGAAGCAAATATCGATTACGAGTCATCATCGCAGGAAATATAGCCGTTGCCATCAAGAGACTAGTAGACCAATAAGAAGCCAGTGACGGCTTCCTTATCAACCCCATCAACAAAGTCAAACCCAATAACTTTTTCATGTCTTCCAAATTTGTGGGAATTCAATGGGTAGCTTTAGACTGAGGCCTAAGTCTGGCAGCTTTGTCCCTCAAATACTGCTCCACATACAAATTAGTCTGCTCATCAGTCTCTTACAAAAACACATCTTCCATAAACAACTCAAAGAAATTGTCAGGCAAAAAGTTTTCCGTATTTATTCCACACCCTTGGAGACTACTAAAGGCAGGCAACTGTGGCTGCTCCATGTCTGGGGTAACCCAGGTGTCAGGTCTTTCAATGGGAAGCCTTTCAGCCACTGGCTGCTGTACCATTAGCACATCAATGTCCTCTTCGAAAACAGGACCTTCATCTGCACTGAGAGTGGCTCCCTCATCAGAAGACTCCTCTTGGACAGAAATCTCACTGCCAGAATCTCTCTCTTCCTCCTCTGCCTCAGATGTAGAGTCTGACTCATAATCATGGTCAAAAGACGACTCAAAAAGCATGCCAACAACCTGCTGAGCGGTCACACTGCGGCTAGCCATGATCCTTTCTCAGAAGTGTAATGTTACAAATGCACCAACAACAACCAGCACTGACTAAAATAACTAATAATCAAAGTGTGGCTTTATCACAAAGAGTTATGTACTCAAAAACTATACCACTCACTTGCCTGAAAAAGCTAGACTCACCAGCAATTAATCTGCACAGAGACAGCAATCACCAATGATATCCCACTAAAAAGAAAAAAGAAAAGCATATTCAACATATAACAACACAAATATCATTGTGCACATATCAAAGGACAATTTCACACACAATCCTGCATTTAGTACACCACCTACAAACATGTCATTCATGCATGGCAACAATACTCTTTTGGAGAACATTAACTTACCTAAAACATGCAACTACGCAAGCCACAGGTCAACCACTGCCAAAACGAGTCTTAGCAAAAGAAGCAAAGCTTTGAACTAGAACAAATAAGAGAAATAAACTGTTAAAATCACAAATGCAAATACTTCACCAGTTGAGAAACACCCCGCCACCAAACAGTTAAAAGTTTTCCCTGGTGTCTAATGGTCTCCGGGGCAGATGGGCTTAAAAAAAACTAGGCTGATCTGCCCCCAAGGGGGGCAGAACTGCCCAAAAGTGTTTCTACCCTTTTGGTGTGCGAACCTTGCCCAAGGGGCCACCCCTTCACACAAAAAAACAAACCGCACAACATCCCTGGTGCCACTGTGGCTTCTACCCCCCTCCCCCGGGAGCAGATCGGCTTAAAAAAGAATGAGCCGATCTGCCCCTAAGGGGGGCAGAAACGGCATAAAATATTATACCTCATACGGGAGCGTCCCTTGCCCAAGGGGCCGCCCTCGCACAAAAAACACACACAAAGAAAATCCCTGGGGCCTAGTGGATTCTGACCCCCCTTAGGGGCAGATGGACCAAAAAACAAGGAAAACACAAGGCTGATCTGCCCTGCCTAAAAGTGTTTCTCCCCCTTTGGGTGGCAACCCTTGCCCAAGGGGCCGCCCCCACACAAAAAAAAAAACAGCAACACATCCCTGGTGCCAACGTAGCTTCTACCCCTCTGGGGGTAGATCGGCTTAAAAATAATGAGCCGATCTGCCCCCGGGGAGGGGCAGAAACAGCGTTAAAGATTATGCCTCCTTGGAGAGTGGCCCTTGCCCAAGAGGCCGCCCCCGCCTATGGGGCATTCCTGCTGCTGGATCGCATTGCGATCGGGCAGCAGGAATGCTAAAAGAGGCATCAAGGGAAAGGAATACCCTTTCCTTTCTCCCGACGCCTTTTTTGAAGCAATCCCTCCCCCCCCCCCCGGCCGGAGGAGAAACTTACCTCCTCTTCTCATGACGCGCTGAAAGCAAATGGCTTCCAGCGCGTTAGCGCTGACGTCATTAGATGGGGGGGTGGGAGTGGAAGGGGAAGGGGAAGCGATTCCCCTTCCAGCCCTGCCCGAGGGGTGGTAGAGAGGCCCTCAGGGGAGCGCCATCACTTGCCCCAAGGGCCAGTGCAGGATGTAACGGTTATGTCCTGGGCACCCGAGCGATGCTGCTCAGGGCGTAACCGTTACATCCTAGGCATCCTGGGGGGGTTAAGCATGTATGCACTTTCAGGTTTTGGACGGCATTATGGGTAGGTGAACAGAATCAATGCAAGTTACACCATGCTGGACACTTCCAGGTGTTTACACTAAAAAAATAAAAACCAAGGAGTTCTTAGTAAGGATCAGATTTACATTTTGGTTGACAAAGTAGACTTCATAGCCTTAGCAGAGGACCTATCGTCTGCCATGGCAAGATTAATTCACCCATCAAATTTAGAAATCACGACAAGCTGGTGGTCAATTCAAAAACATTGAAAGGAGTCACTGCCACAGTGGTTCCTGTCAGTGCCTTTCTATGTTTAATGCACAAATCCAGCAACATGACGGAGCCATCCATCAATTTTGTTTTTAAATTTGAAAAAAACCTAAAGCCAGATATTCTATTTGAAAAAAAATGCTCCTCTGACCATAGGAGTTAACTCCTATAGCAAGAAAAGCATTAGACAGTTTTCACTGCCCCTTACCACCATGGTTTTCCAGGTGGTGTTGGGAAGTGAAAGATGACCTGTATGTCTGCACATCTAAATTAGGTTGACGAACATATAGGTCAGCCGCAGATGGCTCGTACTTCGTTCAGACATGGAACAGTGCAACCATGCCAGAGATGGAGTAGTCTTCCACATGGTTACTCCAATGGCCCATTTGCAGACATGTATCTGATGGGCAGACTATTATCACCACTGCAACAGAGTTTCCTTCCAGCTATAGCTATAAACCTGGTGCTAATTTTTCAAAGTTAACCTATCACATACATTGATTAGTTTTAGCACCTCCAGAAATGCTAGTTCAAATCACAAATACTTATCAAAGTATCTGAATATTTAAACCAATACTAATGAAGGTAAGTCATAAAGCCACACCAAGGCACCAACCACTTTATGGTCCATTCACACACCATTCACAAACCACACGCAAGACATTCATACCACCGGCCACGGACCCAATCCAACAAATCAGTGCACATACATCAACATGCCGCTGGCATTCAAGGGCCTATCAGATTCATTTGCCACAGGGAGGAATCCCTATTCAAGACAACCTCTCAACCAGTCATCAACAAAATTGCATGCAAACACACAACAAACAAACCTCTATAAACATGTATGTTCAGAAATCTTGACAGTTGGTACATCCACAACCTTCACAAATGAATGAACAGTTTGACTACATTTTTACCACCAGTCAAGTAACCGCCTCCATTCTGAACAATATCAGACACAAGCCTAGGGATCCTTTACTAATAGCTCCCATGACAGCCATATGAGTATCAGGAAGACATGTCTTAGAAGCATGTTTAGCACGCTCACTGTGGTGAATTCAACTCCTTTCAGTTTGTCGATGCAAGTTGGGGGTGTCCAAGAATTCCTTCCGAGGCCTACATTGCTCGAGGCACCGCCGGCATAGGGGCAAATGGAGCTTGGGCGTCAAAAAATGGGGCAAGTCAGGCTGAGGCAAAATTTTCGCCTCAACCCGATTTGCGCCATTTTTGTTTGACTCCCAACCCCCATTTAAATGACTCCTGTCTTAGCAAAGACAGGAGTCATGCCCTGTTGCCCAATGGCCATGCCCTGGGGACTTATGTCCCCTGGGCATGGTCATTGGGCATAGTGGCATGTAGGGGGGCACAAATCAGGCCTCCCTATGCCACCCAAAAAATAAAATAAAAATACTTACCTGAACTTACCTTAAGTTCCCTGGGATGGGTCCCTCCATCCTTGGGTGTCCTCCTGGGGTGGGCAAGGGTGGCAGGGGGTGTCCCTGGGGGCATGGGAGGGCACCTCTGGGCTCCTTCCGAGCCCACAGGTCCCTTAACGCCTGCCCTGACCAGGCGTTAAAAAATGACGCTAAAGCGGCTGGACGTCATTTTATTTGACCCGCCCACTCCCGGGCATCATTTTTGCCCGGGAGTGTAAATACAGCGCACATGCCTCGGAGTCATTTTTTAGAAAGGAACGCCTACCTTGCATATCATTAACGCAAGGAAGGTGTCCACGCTAAAAAATGACGCAAACTCCAAGATCTTTGGCGCTAGACGGGTCTAACGCCAAAGTATAAATATGGAGTTAGTTTTGCGTCGGATTTGTGTAAAAAAAAACGCTGCAAATCCGGCGCAAACAGAGTATAAATATGCCCCTTAGTGAGCATGCCTACCTTTGTAGCTAAGGCAAACATGGTGGGAATACTGCCTAAGTTTCCCAAAGAGCTCATCGTAAACTACAAAAAACCTTCAGTTTTTTACACACAGGGTGCTCAGTGAGAACATAGAATATGTGATATACACTGTTATGTGCAGTACTGTGACTGTAATGCAGTTGTCATACAGTAAACTGAACATAAATTAAGTTCAGACAGAGGTTGAACATGGCAAGCAGGACAAACATTTTTTTCTATAAATGTTACTTTGGGTGAAGAGTTCTCTGTAAAGCTATGATTTTTTGTAAAGCGCACTGTCACCCAAGAGGGTGCCCTGACACCGATGCAGGAGCAGTCAGGGCTGACCCATGGATCAACGTAGTCAAAGAGCCAAGTGTTCAGCTTCATGTTGAATGCACTAATGTCAGAGATGGTGTATATGTGTCAAGGCAGGTTACTCTGCCCTTTTGGAACTAATTAGGAGAAGTCACTTTTCCTTGTTCTGGTGTTGTGTATGCACTGAATGCGCGTGAGTACGATTCAGGCTGCAAAGGTTTCTGAAATCTGAGGTTGTATTGAGGTAAGCTGGACCACTGCTGTGCAAGACTTTGAATGTGTGTTTCAGGAGATTAAAAAGAGCTGTGGATGGGAAGTCAGTAAAGCTGCATGAGGTGCAGGGAGTGTGCATTTTGGGATGTTGAAGGAGGAGGCTGCCTGCTGAGTTCTGTATGGTTTAGAGTCAACTGCTTAGTTGAGTGAGGGAGTAATTAATTATTGGGGTTAGTGTGGTGCCAATGGGTTTGAATCCATAAGTGAAGATGAAGTGATTGCATATCTTTCTGTACTTCCTTTACTATCTGCTTTCTACCTATGCAATATGTCTGTGAAAGCATTTCCTACCTGTTCATATCTCTATCCTCATCAATGTCCTTATTTATCCTGTATGCTTATCAAGTGAACCTATACTAATGCCTTCTGCTGCTACCCACGTGAAGCTCAAGAAAACATCTTTATTGCGCCTTCAGTGTACTCAATATTCTAAATCCAACTCCATCTAGTTTGTGGATGCAAGTTGGGGGTGTCCGAGAATGCCTCTGAGGCCTAAATTGCTTGAACTAAGTGAGCATATCAATCTTTGAAACTAAGGCAAAAATGCTGGGGAATACTGCCTAAGTTCCCTAAAGTAATAATCCAAACAAATTTCCAGTGGGATTCATTCACCAACACTTCTATATTTATTTGGAAAATGTGAAAACTCAGTTAGTAACTTGCATCTTAATCAAGGTTATTGAAAAAGAGTACAAAACACAATTAAGACCGCCAGGGCCACGGTGGTGGTCGCATCGATGACAATGTGGCGTTCCGGCCACCACATTACGACCGTGGTGGTAGCACCATGGTCGGACCGCCAGCACTGCCAGATTATGAGTTTTCATCAGTCTGGTGCTCCTAATCCGCCAGGGTAGTGATTACGAGTCCCTTCTCTGCTAACGGTTTTATGGTGGTAGCACAGCCATAAAAAGGCTGGTGAAGACAGGGTGCAGAGGGCCCCAGGGGGGGCTGTGCACTGCCCAGGTACTTGGCATGGGTAGTGCAGGGCCCCCAGACCAGCCCTGTTGCAATGTTCACTGTATGCATTGCACTACAGCATTGCCGCTGGCTCTATTATGAGCCGGAGACAATGCTGTAGGCTGTTTCCTGCTGGGCCAGTGGGCGGAAACACCATTTCCGCCTGCTGACCCAGTAGGAAACTCATAATGGGGACCACAGGTAGGCGGTCACACTGCCGGCGACCTGCCTGTCGAGACTTCGGCGGACGGGCTTTTCCGTTCGCCAAAGTCGTAATGGCCCCCAATATCTTGTACGGTAATTATTTTCACATTAATATAAGGCAATATATATTTCATTATGTATTCATATTAGGGCAGACAACGCACTGCTCAGACAGTGAACAAATATACATACAACATATATAGAAAAAGACTCAGCAGATCCCAAGGTTGCATAGGAATTTATATCAAACAAATGTACGTGGAAATCCAGTTTGTTCATGTATGGTATCTTCTGGTGAATCATTACATGTTTTGAAAGCAAAGTAAGGAGGGATGCCAATGTTTTGACTGGTAGTTAGCCTTCAGGTCTCTGACTAAACTTCCCTAGAAACTGTGGAATCTTGAGGGCATATTTATACTCTGTTTGCACCGAATTAGCGTCATTTTTTTTTACTCTAATTCGGTGCAAAACTAACTCCATATTTATACTTTGGCACTAGACACTTCTAGCACCAAATTTATGGAGTTAAAGTCATTTTTTGGACGTGGAAACCTACCTTGCCTTAATGAGATGCAAGGTAGGCCTTCCTGTGCAAAAAATGACTTTATGGCCATAACGCCATATTTATACTCATGTGCAAAAATGGTACACTGGAGGGAGGAGGGGTCAAAAAATTGTGCAAAGCTTGCTTTGCCCCATTTTTTAACACCGCGATCAGGGCAGGCATTAGGGGACCTGTGGGCCTATTTCCATGGTGGAATACCATGGAATAGACCCACAGGTGCCCTCCTCAGGCCCCAGGGACACCTCCACCCACACCAGAGGGACAGCGGAGGATGGGAGACCCCATTCCAGGTAGGTACAGGTAAGTATTTTATTTTTTAAAGTGCCATAGGGGGCCCTGAAATAGGTCCCCCTACATGGCATTGGTTGCAATGGCCATGCCCAGGGGACCCTGGTCCCCTGTGCTGGCCATTGGGGTTGTGGGCAAGACTCCTGTATTTTCTAAGACAGGAGTCATGTGGTATGGATGGTTTTGCATCAGAAAATGACTCTCAGCAGGTTAGAGAATTTTTTTTTACTCTAACCTGCTTAACATAATTTTTTGGTGCAAAACCTCCTTCTTCCCTACCACCAGCCCCACTCAAGTAAAGTCATTTTTTTTTACGCTAGCCCACCCTTTGCACCGGCTTGCACCATTCCATAAATATGGTGCCCATCTGGTGCCCAAAAATGGTGCAAGCCGGTGCTAAATCTTTTGGTGCAAAACTGTGTTAGTGCAGATTTTCACCCAAAAGTATAAATCAGGGCCTTAGTACCTTCAATTAGGCATCCTGTAAGTAATACATGGAATAATACTTCAGGACAGAGTCTACAATGTATACTGGACTGCTCGGTTAGTTGGACAACTCTGATGGGGTAAACACTTACCTGGGGGAAATACACCTTTGTACTGTGTGAAGAAAGTTGTTACACCGCACATACAAGAGTATTTCTAGACAAATTCAACAATGCAAAACAGTCTGCTCAGTTACTCGGATAGTCCCGTAGAGTTAGATGAATTACTCAGGGAAAGCGCACCTTTGTATTGTGTCATGCTGCTGCATGATCTGCAATCATGTTGGTGGCATGACACAATGCAAAGTTTTGCTTTTTAATAGCACTGATTATGATACATGTTACTAACTGAGTTGGCACACTTTCAAACCACGTAGAAGTGTTGGTGACTGAGTCCCTCAGGACATTTGTTTGACTTATTACACGTATTCTTGTAATTATGAGCAATCAGGGTAGTCCTTGTGTTGTTTATATAGGTTCCCTAAAAAGCACTTCAAAAACTAGTCAAGACTTTATGTTTTTGCCACACGGGGTACTCCATGACAACATGGTATATGCTCCATACACGATTATGTGCACTGTGGAGTCTATAATGCACAGTGTTGTTTGATTAATAACTTATCAAATAATATTTTTGTTTGAATAGTCTTCTCAAGAGATCTAGAATTCGGTGGCCCATATTTATACTCTGCTTACGCCGGATTTGCGTCATTTATTTTGGCGCAAATTTGGAGCAAGCTCAACTCTATATTTATACTTTGGCGCTAGACCCATTTAGCGCCAAAGTTATGGGGTTGAGTCATTTTTTGTACGTGAAAACCTACCTTGATAATAACATGCAAGATAGGTGTTCCCGTGCAAAAAATGACTCTAAGGCATGTGCGCCTTATTTATCCTCCGGCGTCAAAATGACGCACAGGAAGAGACGGGCCTTAAAACATGGCGCCCAGCCGGATTTGCACTGCTTTTTAACGCCTGGGTCAGGGCAGGCGTTAAGGGACCTGTGGGCTCATTTCCATGGTGGGAGACCATGGAAGCAGTCCACAGGTGCCCTTCCCTGCTCCCAGGGACACCCCCTGCCATCCTCGCCCACCCCTGGACGACACCCATTGCTAGAGGGGACCCATCCATGGTGAGTGCAGGTAAGTGCAGGTAAGTATAATTTTCTTTTTTTTTTCTAAGTGGCATAGGGGGGCCTAACTTGTGCCCTCCTACATGCCACTGTGCCCAATGGCCCTTCCAGGAGTCATGCCTTCCCTGGGCATGGCCATTTGGCAGGGGGGCATGACTCCTGTCTTTGCTAAGACAGGAGTCATTTCCATGGGGGTTGTGCGTCAAAAAATGGCGCTAGTCAGATTATAGCCAATATTTTTGACTCTAACCTGACTTGCACCACTCTTTGGTGCACAGCCCCCAGTCCTCCCTTCGCCTCCGCTGCCCGGTTACCGTCATTTATTTTGCTGCTAACCAGGCCGCAGCGCCGGCTAACGTCATTCCATAAATAAGGCGCCCGGCTGGCGCGTTAGAATGGTGTTGGCCGGCGGTAAACTTTTTTACGCAAATCTGTGCTAGCGCTGATTTGCGTCAAAAAGGATAAATATGGGCCGGTATGCGTTATCTGAGCAGAATCAACTGGACTGTGGAAGATGTGTGAATAGTCAAGGACTTGCATATGTCTCAAGAGGAAAAATTTAGAAATTATAACATCTGTTTTTTCTTTACAGATTTCCATCCCTCAGACCCAGACACTTCTCTCGTCTGACCACATCAATACTCTCTGGTATTAAAACAGTGGGAGTTGATGACACCTGGAGGTTGATACTGATGAGCATCATGTAGATCCTGAAGAATGATTATCCCTGAGAGTGTGCAATTAGATCCAGAAGCTTAATTGGATGGCATGTTAGATATGGCGATTTTAATCTCTTTTATGAAGGATTCACCCTTCTGAAAGGAATTTCCATCCTTGTTGACCTTCGGAAGATAGAACGCTATAAGGAATTTATGGATATGACAGCCATTATTTTCATAGTCATCATAGAATAAATTAGAATAACATCATTGAAATACAGGTGTTGGGGCCTATTCACAAACTGTATTTTGTAGTATGTTTGGAAGTACTACAATAGTACCACTCATGTACTTAAAAATGCTATTCAATAACCTGCACACACAGATGTCTGCGTCCGACTCTCATATCTTTTCTGTGCAGAGTTCAACCCCCACAAAGGGGATCTGCACACACACATACACCTACATGTTTGTAGTAAATGTGGGAGGGACAGGGAGAGTAGCTGTAAAATAGGGCATACTTATCACTAAATTGGATGGCTTTACAGAGGAGCAAGTAGGGGTTAAGGGAGAGCTGGGTAAGGGTATAGAAAAGAACATACACCCACACACAAAAAAGTACGCCCATTGCCATTAAACTGCACTTTAAAAAGTCACTGAAGCTAAAAAGGATTCAAATCAGTCATAGTACATGTACTCTGGCTTAGACCTGGATTAAGTCCAATATCACACACGGCCAAGCACTAGTACTTCAACTCTCTACCCATAAAATGAATTTAAACAGGGACTTAAAATAACACCTCATTGGAAACAATGTTTAAATGAATTTAGGGCCTGATTTATACTTTTTGATGCAAAACTGCGCTAATGCAGTTTTGCTTCAAAAAGGTTAGCGCTGACTAGCACCATTTTTTAATGCCACTCAGGCGTCAAATTTATACTTTGACGCTGGGTGGCGCTAAAAAATGTTTAGAGTCATTTTTTCCCACGTTAACCATTGTGCCTTGTCGTAAGGCAAAATGACGTTAATGGAGGAAAAATTACTCTAATCCGGATTACGACAAGGAAACAAGTTTCAAAGTGGAAATGCACCATTTTTGCCCACAATAGCGTCAAAACGAGACACAAACAGAGCAAACAGTGCAAAGGAGCCCCAAAATGGATCCCAGAAGCCAGGAGAGACTGCTGGGAGACCCCAGTCAATTAGGAACCAGCCAGCAGGACACTGACAAGACCCAGGGGAGGGAGAAGAAAAAGTGTCGTTCCAGCGCAGAGGAGCACTACATACTGGTGAGAGAGGTGACAGACCATCAAAATCAACTCTTCGTCACCTCCAGATTGCCAATTGGAAGGAGAGAGGCAATCTGGCAGCAGATTATGGATGAGGCCAACAGTGTGGCAGAGGTTAGGAGAACTGTGACTGAGTGCAAGAAACACTGGCATGACTGCAAGAAAAGGACCAAGGAAAAAATGGCATTGAACCGGAAGGCAACACTGCAAACTGGAGATGGGAGTTCAGCACCGCGAGAAGACTTCAATGAGATGGAGGAGATGGTTGCTGCGGTTATCCCAGAAGAAATCATCGCAGGGATACAAGGACAGGACAGTGCAGAATACCAGGAAACACCACAAATGCAGGGTAAGTTGCATGGTGAAATATATGCATAAATGTCAATGCTAGAAGGGGTAGGCACATAAGACACAAACAATGTATGCCAAAGTAAGCTTACCCATGTACCTGCGCCTTGGGAGTGCCATGCACAATTGAAACATACACAACCTGGACAATTTAAGAACACCAGGCCGAAATACCCAGGTGTACAAATGCAGCACATGGGATGTACAAACACTGTGCCACTGGATGTGATATAACTAAGGGCCAGATTTAAAGAAAAGTGGAAAAGCTTGGTGTTGAGCCAAAATTGGCAGTGCAGCGCTAAGTCAATTTAGAAACGCAAGGATGCACTGTATTTAAGGGAATACAGCGCACCCCTGTGTTTCCCCCTGTGCTGGCCAAAAATGTAGCTGCCAACGTAGGCATCCTTACACCATTGTGCAAGGATGTCTGTTTTGAGGGGTGTGATTGTTAATGTGCAGGAACGGACACCTTCCACCACATAAATCATTATTTCTGGCATTTTGCTTTTTCTATGCATGTGGCAGAGAGCAGCACGCATAGAAGAAGCAAAATAAGAGGAGGAATGAAAGTATTCCTCCTTGTTGCACCCTGCTAACGCCACCCCTGGGGGTTGCGTCAGATTTTGGCACTGCCTTAGGTATACGACATTTCATAAATCTGAGGCATTGTCAAAATGCAATGGGTGTTGCTGTGGGTGTGCCACAGCAACATACAACATATGTCAATGCTGCCTCAGATGAATGGAATGTTGTACACCTGAGGTAGGGTCAAACCTATCACGCCAGCCCCAGCGGTGGCATTAGCAGGGTTCACTTTTGTACCTCCTTCATTTCTGAATTCCTATGTCTGCTGCAATTTGCAGCATGCATAGGAAGAGAACAAAATGCCAGAAATTATCTTTTAAGACCGTGAAGGTGTAACTCCGTCCACATAAACAATCATATGTAAATGACGATTTGGCTCTTCCAAGTGTGCTGCATTCCACAGCTCACACAGAAATGCCAGAGTGCCATTGGTGATTGTTAATGTGCATGAAGGGACACTTTCACAGACATGAACAGGCACACCCCTCAATGCATACATCCTTGCACAATGGTGCAAGGATGCCTACAATTACGCTGGCAGCTGAATCTTGCACCAGTATGAGGGACAACACAGGGGTGCCCCATTATCACTTGCATATGGTGCAATCTTGTGTCACCAAGGTGAAGCAGTGCAGCGCTGATTATTATTGCACAGCACCGTGCTGCACCACTTCAACATCAACATGGGCCTATAATGACAATGAGTCTCAATCATCAAGTCAGTGAAGTGACTTGTCAACTGCCATAACACAGATAGACTGATTATATACCTTCCCATTGCAGAGGGTGATGGATCCCCCGCAGAACTGCCTGTTCTGGAGTACCCTAATGATCTGGATGAACAGCTGGCAACTATCAGCCAAGAGACCCTCCAAGAAGTCCTTGTGAACATGCAGACACCATCTCCAGTCGCAAGGAGAAGAATGGAATTAGAAGACATCCCACAGGCCCCACTTAGCACCCCAAGAGTATGGCCTGCCAGCACCGACACAGCAGATAACTCCAAGGACACATGCACCAGCTTTGAGAGGACAGTGGTGGGAGTAAAGCAGGATCTGGCCAAGGAGGTGCGGGTGGGGATGCAAACTATGGCAGCCAGCCTTAAGGGGATGCGGACGTGCATGGTTACGGCAACAGAACAGACTGCAGCCAACTGACGCACACACTCCCCAATGCGTGGAGTCCAGGAGTGTCTGAGGGACATAGCTGCTGCCATGTGGGAAAGGCCACAACAACTGCCCTTCCAAACTAGCAGCAGTGTGGCCTGAGGACAAAAAGGACTTCATGCACCGGTAGTTGATCTCCCTCAGGGCAGACATTGCTGCCTACCACAGGGATGTTGCAGCTATACTTAAAAACCAGCACCTCCTCCTTGCTGTAGTGATGTCATATGTAGTGCCACAGATGGCAGCTGCCGGGAATTGGAATTCCACATATACAACCACTGGGGTGTGTGTGGCCCCCTCCACCACCCCACTACCACCATCAAGGGTAGAGGAGGCACCACACACATCAGAGGATGAAGATGTGGAACAGAGCATCTTCACTTGTAGGAGTTCCCGGTAGCACCAGCCCATGCCACATAGGCAGTGTTTTCCTTAGTCCTGTGCTTGACATGATGCTAGTGATGGCACTCTGACAGATATGCACTCCACCTCAAAACACTGTTGACCTCTCTGCAATGGACTGCTATTGTCCCTAACTTTCCATTTGGCAATTTAATGTACCCCTGCACTGAAGGACACTTTACCCAAACATGTCCTGTGACATGTCCCTCAACCCTGGACTTGTGTTATGTCCCAATTGGATGGATTCCACAAATAGGGTCACAGACCTGGACATTGTATAAAGTTTGCACTGTTACACGTGTAAATGAACACCACCTACACAACCATCATGTTTATGTGTGTTGTGACACTTCTACTATGCCTAGTGTTTGGGATATGTGTAACATGTCTCAAGTCACAGAGTGTCAGTACAAAAGTGCATGTATATGTGGGCACATATCTATGCACATGGTACCTACATGTTGTACGTTGATGTTGGCCTCATCCCCTACAATCAAATCACAGAATATGTGATTTATTCTGAAAACATGTATGCCACACCCACTACATACTGCAACAATGGCTCTGAAACAGTCATCGGGCTATTTTGTCAGCTGGGAGTACCACTAGGACACATTGGTGTGAAACAGAGGGACTCAAACTCATCCATTATTGTCACTGGTCAGTTTAGCAGGATAGGAATGATATGTAGGCAGTAGTAACATGTCCCACAGTGACCAACACCCCAAGACAAAACACATACAATGTTAGCTGAATTCCCACACCTATCCTGCCCTATACATGGTCAACATAGTCAGCCTGAATGGTGGGAACACTGGATGGCAGGTGCACAGGTAAGTAGATGTGTTGTAGATGCAAATGTGACAGCTCAGTCATAAGGAGATGTTGTAAATGTCAAGAGAGGGATTTGGATGCAGGACTGAGTCCCCAGGACAACACACAATTTGCACTGCACACCCATGGGAAGACCCTGAGACCCAAGCATATGACACATGAAGTAAGGGAGTATCCTATAACATTTATTATGAACAATAAATCAATTAAACAATAATAATTAACACCTATCCTAATCTAACTTATCCTAAATATACATAACCCACAACAGACCCTAACTACTCTATGCTACACTTACCTTACACATTTAACGACACACTCTAAACATTGGCCCCCAGCCCCCTTATATCATAGGAAACATGCAGGACAACATACACTAAACTACACGTTTACTAACTATGAGTAAACAAATATATATTTTTTTGTATTTACTTTTTCTTTTTTTTTACAAACATATAAAAGCACCAACCTCACCCAACATAGTAAGATAGGAAAAGTAGTAAACCCACCCCCCAAACCTACTTATCCCAACTAACCCACTAACCTATTCTAACCTACAACTAACTCCCTAATACCCACAAAAAAATAGTAGAAAAAGAGGAGAGTCAATTTGGTAGGAGTGACATAATGTCATTGATAGGTTGTCCCTTTTGATTCTTTTTTTAATATTCTTGAGGGCCTTGCTATTCTTGACCACCTCTTGTTCAATGGAGTCCAACATTTGTAGAACCAGTTATACATCCCTCTGTGGATCTTGTGTGGCACTCATGTCAATGGCAAATGATGTGGGTGGCTGTGTCATGCTACTTGTGGGTGCAGCAGCTGGAGCAATAGTGATGTTGGCAGCTGTGGGCCCCTGCACAGCAGTTGTGCTTGGTCCTGCCAATGTGGGTAGTGTGGGTTCCCATTGGCTGAATGCCCGCGACTCACCGGTGGATTGCTCCGAGCGATAGTGACGTGCCATCCTCCTTGACCCAGATTCCTTTGCCAAAATGTGCCTATAGCGCACTGCCCACTTCTGAAACACACAGAGTTGTTTCTCATTCATGTTGGCAGCTGTAAAAATGAGACAGGCAACCATCAGTGCCAGCATTGTGTGGACTATGTACAATAAATCAGCTTACTATCAACATCGAATAGCACATGCACTCCTACTCAAAATCCAGATGGAACAATGGCCCTGATGGATGAAACGACAATGCTGCTTTAGCACCATTTCCCTTACACCATAGCCATCCACGACAAGATTAGGTGATAACCAAATTCATATGTGCGTAGACTTTGCACCATGTGTGACAATGCTAAGGCAGCATCAAATTCACATTGATCAGGGCCACTATTCCTCTTCTTAAGTGTCAAATTGTCAAACAAACATCACCTGAAACTTGATGCTGTTATTGTGTGTGAGTATGGGATGATGTTGTTTACCATAAGGGTTCAGTGTTGATAGGTACACATGCAAGCCCGATCAAATGGACTGTTACCTACACAGTGAGCATTTGTTGATCCCACCCCCTGTGCCCCAGGGGGTATGGACATGCAGATCAACATCCCAACTGACCAGTTTAATCCACCAATGCATACCCACTCATACATGGAGTCAGGGGGTGGACCATAATTTAGGTCATGACAAAATATGAAGCTGGTATGCATAGTTCTCTCACTTCTACATTAATGTGTCCAGGCGTAGACACCCATCAATACATGATCAGCCAGTACCATTCCTCACACACCCATAACCATGCCAGCACACAATTGTACTGTACCTGCATGCACGCCTATCACATTCCATTTAGTTGTCACATAGGTGGACTACAAGATTATTGGCACCATGCTAGTAGACAAATGCCCACACATTCCTACATGTACATCACAATACATGGATGGCCCAATTTTTCATAAAAATGGTGCATCACTGTGTTGTGTGCATGACAGTGTGTTCCAGTGCCATTACATACACAACGGTTCACATCTGAGTCACACAAGGAGCTACATGTGGCTTGTCATCACCTTGTTTACACAATGAGGGCCATTGAGCACCAGAAGCCTCACATGATATAACACTCTGCTCGTGCATGGGGAACCATTTAAATGTGACACATTGTCACCATTCATCCTAATCATCTTTCTGATCATTTTACAGCTCATCACTCCCTAGCATTGGGTGCTGAACTCATGACTCACTCACAGAAAACACTTAACACTACACAGGACAGACAAAATAACACTTACTGGATACATCTGGGTCCTCAAATCTTGCCACTTCACAGATGGTGTAGGGAGGGAGGTCCATCTGAAATATATGGATGGAAAACCATGGTTAATATTACATAACGTTCACTATTAGTGGACAACATATGGCAGTATGTACTATTTCAGAACAGTGAGGTATTCATTCAGGTTGTGGACAGTGTAACAGACACACCACTGCATACTCAAAATGAGACTGTCACTCTGGTGTCTGAGAGACATACATCTGCACTCTTACATTGGGCCTGAGACTCATGTAGTGCTACACCCTGCAACAGCCATGTGTTGCCAATCTGTAGAAGATGGAAGGTATGAGGGGGAGTTGGGTGACAGATACATGACACAACCCTTGTGCCCTGCAAGACAACTGATCCAGGTATTCTGTCTTGTCCTGCAAAGCACATAGAGGCACTTTGTGGAGGACAAGCTGCTAAATAGTTGGGGGCCTATTTATAGGCCCCTAGCGCCACCTTGCACCACATTAACATAATTTATTCTGACGTTAATGTGGCCCAACGAGGCCAAAATCCGTGCACTGTATTTACAAGGTGGTGCAATGCATACATTGGACACTTTGGCCCTCATTATGATCTTGGCGGTGTGGGCCGCCATGCCGGCGGTGGCCGGAAATACCGCCACCCGGCATGGCGGCCTAGACCGCCACATAATGAAACCTGGGAGGGCCTCCATAGGGGCCCCTGTGCAGTGCCCCATCGCGCAGGTCACTGCCAGATTTTGCACGAAGGGTGCAGCTGCACCCGCCGCACAGAGGCATTGATGGCGGTTCCATGTGGAGCCGCCGGCAATGTCCCGGCCAGGCATTTTGCTGTACCGGCGGGCAGAAACAACGTTTCCGCCCGCCGGCCCAGCAGAATGTTTATAATACAACCAGCTGGGTACCAGGGGAGCTGGCGGTCAATAGAAAGAGCCCCAGCATGAACATGGCGGTCTGAACCGCCGTGTTCAGAATGAGGGCCTTTGTAACCCTTTGCCGTACATTATGCCTGCATTAGGGGAGCTGGAAAAATGGTGTAAGGAAATCTATGAGATCTCCTTATGACATTTTTTATGGCACATTTAACACCTGCTCAAGAGCAGGCGTTAAAAGGGGGCTTCCATTCTTTAGAATGGGGCCCTATGTACTCTGCAGGAGTAGCTCCAATATTTTGGCGCTACTCCTGCAGACTACATCAATAGTGTCATGAAAGATGATGCTAATGCCTCCTACCCTGCGCCATGGTGTGCGGTATTTTAAATACAGTGCACACATGGTGGTGGTAGGGGGGTGCTAAGGGGTGCAGGGAAAGTGGCGCTGCACTCGGTGCAGCGCCACTTTCCATAAATCTGCCCCTTAGTCTGCAATTCACATGCATTGTGTAATCCATGACTGATGTGTCACAACTGGCTGATGGCATCAAATGGCCGGTTGCAACTGCCCCCTAAGGCGAGTATTCCCCCTTTGTAAACATAATAGCAGGGCTGATGTATGCGAAACTCTGACATTATTGCACCATATATGGATTGTCATACTTAGTTATCACAATCCACTCACAAATGGTATGCTGGCAGTGTTTAACCTTATCATACATGACACAATGCTGTGGCACAGATGTTGCCATGGCCCATGAAATGCGTGAATAAGTGATGGATGTGCATGACTATCCAAAACTCCTGACTTGCATTGGTTAAATGTTAGGATATGTGAAGATCATATTTATACTGGCACAGTGACACTCCATTCTGGTTGCATGCAACCCATCCACATGCATTGCATGCAGCACACCAACATATCTGCTACTGGCATTCAAGTGCAGTGAACAGTAATTAGTTAGCCAATAGGGTACTCACCAACAGGCCCACCAATCACCAAGATGGTCGAGTAGATCCTGCTCCATGCCCACAAGGTCAGTCCAGCGATGTTTCAGCTGATGGTCATTGCGACTGGTGTGGTACAACCTCTTCAGGTGGTGGAGCACCTTTCCCCACCGCAGCCGCATTGCCTCTGTATGGTAGCCCTGGATCACACGGCCACCCATCTCTAGCATCAATGGGAGGTTGTGGGCTACCAACCAAATAAATCCTTCCAGCTCCTCCTCCCCCATTCTGGTCAGCCTCCCCCTACCAGACATTGCACTGGGGTTCAGGTAGGAATACATGTCATACAGTACAATAGAAAAAAAAAGTAATGAAAGGAAACTTAACACCACAAAATTCTATCACCCAACTAACCCACCTATAGAACTAACCCAGACAGACACCCAACAGCACCAGTAGAAGGTAAAATACACTGAACACAACAAAGTCACACTGGGACAAATGACAATAAAATACAACAGTGAACACGACAGGAGGGACAGCACAAGATAGACTAGATCGCAAATAGGCACCACCAACTTCAAAACACAACCACACAGTCAAAAGAGGCACAGACTGTAAAGAGAAAGTGAAAGTACACCTACTGTGCCATGCCTGTGAACAGGATATACTATTACATCACTTCCTGTGCTCTTGCGTCACGTTTTCTGTTATGTGTGTATTTTTTTGACGCATCTGATATTTGCGTATTTCTGACACATTACTTACTTGCATCTATTTATATTGACGCATTGCCTTTATGGGGCGATTTACCTGTAAATCAGCATTGCGAGGAGTGTGAAGGTGAAAAATACGCTAAGGGCCCATTGGTCATGTATTTTGCGTTTGCGGATATTTCCGACGCATTTGCGTCTTTTTTGTTTACTTTAATCTGGATTGCGTGATTTTGAGATTTGTTGATGTCTGCACCCTGTATCAACATAATAATTGTATGTCCTGGGCTGCAATATGGCATTTTGTGTATGGCCACATGTGGCAGTCCATTGTACAATGTTATTTGTGTGTGTTTGTTGTGTTACACCAATGTGTGTATGACAGATTCAGCAGCATGCAAATGTATACATGTGATGCATATGTCTGTAAGTGTGACCACAGTGTATCCAGACATGTATGGCAGTCAGAACTATGCAAGAATCATGGTATGTGATTGTGATTTGTGTTCACTTATGTGTTGTGTGTAGTTGTCTTCCAGAGCATCACATTTCAGGCAACATTCACAGCTCAGTGATTGTTGATGATGGCTGATGCTTGCAAATTGGCAAATGTTATGCAACAAATGTCTCCATATGTTGATCTTGAGTATAAGGATGACTTGTGTGTGGACTACACATATGTCTGACATGCATCCATCTGTGCTACATACTATGATTGACACACTCTGCCTAACTTCCTACCATTCCATGTATTGAACACAACAGCCAGTTGACAATCTGAACATTTTCCTTTGTTTTACAATACTTTGTGGTGGACATGCAGCCCTAGCTGCATATGTTCTCATCCATTCAGATGTGCATTCCATAGAAATGTTTGTGCAAAGTGTGAGGTCCTGTGTATCCTGTGACAGGATTGGGCACCATGGCAGTGGTAGGTATGATTTCCATGGATTTACTGTGCATGCTCCATTTCTCCCATTGCTTGTCATACCTGGGCTAATCATGTTGGGCATTGTCACCAATTATGTCCCCACCTTGTCACACATGCACCATGCAGCCACTGCAAATCTCACAGTTGTGTTAGTGGTCTGTTCAAACATTACCGTCCCACCATATTTTGACATCCACTGTCTCATGTGTGGACCCCTTATTAAGGTTCATTTTTAGACATGTTGTTGTTGTGTGTGATGTGCTGTTGTTATATGAGTTGGCAACGTGGATGTAAATTATATGTAGTGGTCCATAAATTGTGTCCTTCAGTTGTCACATTCAAGTGATGGGGCTAATTGTGATGTGTGTGATTGTAGCAGTTCACTCTAACACTTCACATGTGATGTTGCTACAATACTCAATAGATTAGTATTTGTGACATGCTCCCTGAGGTTAGACTGATAATCCTAAAGTATGTGTTGGAAAAATTGAAGACACCGAAGCAAGATTGTGTGGATGAGTGAGATGTTTATTGACGAAAATTCACAAAGTGAGATACGTGATGATTATGTGACGAAGTTCTGTACAATTTGCAGTCTGTGGTGTATCCCAGCAGCTGTGTTGTGGTCTTCCCCCTCATTTACTTCTCCACCATCGTCCTCCTCCTCCTTAGGCAGGTCATCAACCTGCACATATAATGGTACGTTCATCCGTACACATATGTTGTGCAGGATAGCACAGGTTAAAATAATCTTGTAGACCATTTCTGGGACATATAGGAGGCTGCCTCCTGTGATGTCTAGGCACCTGACTCTGTACTTCAGGATGCCAAATGTCCCCTCCACAATGGTCTGTGTCCTCTGATCTCCCTCATTATATACACGCTCTGCTGCTGTGCTTGGGGTGTGAAATGGGGTCATTATCCATGGCTGCAACCCATATCCGCTGCAAAAGATTAAAGGAGTAAATCATTGTGAGGGCTTGCAAGATGTAGGTCATGTAGCATGGCAGTTGATATTATGATCTGGTTGTGGCTCATATGTATCTGTGTCTTGATGTGAGTTCCTAACCTTGTGTGATCTTTCCTCAGCACTAGGTTGTTGGACATGACAATCTTGTGTATGGGTCAAGGACCTATAAACCTTGATTTGGATTCCTCACTGATAGTCATTCTGTATGTACCATGCGTTTTGTAGTGCACTTTTGTATCAGTGTGCTATCAGTAGAGGGGACATGGCACATCCTAACAACAAAATGGGGTCAGATGTGGTGGCAACATGGTGGCACTACAGTGCCTAGACATCCCATCCCTTTTGACATGTGTCATTGCAGATGAGGTGTGACACTTAGGGCCTATAAAATTTGTTAGTGTGAATGCACAACATGTCTCCTAAATTGGCTGGTGTGTCCTGCAACATTTCAACAATGCAAGGATGCCCCATGTGTGACATGTTACTTGGCAATGCTTTGTTGTCCCCTGTGCCAGTTGCACATGTGTAGCCATGCACTAACACTACCTACCCTACACCAGGGTACTTGGTTATCTGCCATGTGGAGGCGGATGTATCTGTGCTGTATGGTACACCGCCCTGGACATATACATCTTGGACGGCCAATTGGCTCTTTCTGTGTGTGCTGCCGTGTGTAGCATGCATCTGTGCCACTTTCATCTGAGTTCATAGCACCATCTACCTCCGATTTTCAAACTGCATACTGCACCCCTGGGGTGGCATTTTTTGGTTGGCACTTCCTCAGGTCTTAGGGGACAGCAACATATGAGTCTGCACCTTCATGCTATGTATCTTGTAGTGACAGACCTGCAGCGAGAAACATTGTACACCCCTTCCACGCTACATGCAGCATAGGAGTGTGGCCAATTTAGAATGTGGCTTAAAGTAACATAGAGATGGTCATCTGCCAAGATAAACGTACAGTAAAGGCCATGACTATTAAACTGTGGGCTATTACATTGTTCCCTTGGTGTTCCAGAGTGGCAGCTAATGTTTGTGTCAGCCATGAGGTGTCCAAGGGTGTGTATCCCATTGTCACTGGATGCTCAACATAACTAGCAGAGTCTCTCCTATCTTCTAAAACAATACTATCTACTGTCAACACATGCACAGTGCAGGCTATGGGATGTAGCTCAGCTACTTAGCAAATTTGTCCCTTGGCACAGTGCATGTGAGGTCAGTGATGTCCTGTTGTCTCCTACTGGGTCCCACTATTACATCCATGATCTACACTGTCTGACTGTGTCTCTGCCCCCTGTTAGGCCATTTCTTATATCTGGTACAGACATGATGGTGTTGTGAGTCAGTGAGTGTTGCATGTGAGGTTCAACTCCAGTGACTGTTGTTCCACTTCTAACACATCTGGCACATGGTATGTGTTGGTCATTGATCTCGTGTGTGTGAGCCACTGCGTCAGGCAGTTCTCTCAGCACACTACAGGTAAGTTAGGTATGTGTTGATGACATGCAGTAGGTATTGGCTCAAGTTGTGTGGTGTTTGATAATTGTTCTGGCAGTGATTAGCACGACATGACTCGAGACATCTGGACTTATTTGGAAGTTACATGACATGGGCATGGTGTATGTCCTTGACATGTCTGTGCTATTGTTTGTTTGGTGTAGTGTGTGTGATGGGTAGATAGTGTGCAACCTGAGGCCACTTGTAGTGGTCGGTGTAGTTCTGCTGTTTTCAAAGCGTACATGTCTGCACCTGTCCCTCTTGTGGTGTGCCTGTCAAGTTGTGGGTGTGTTACATACATGTGGGTGTGTGTATTGGTGTTGTGCACTGATTGTGCTGTGCTACAGCATGTTGCACATGTGTTATCATCTGCACATGTGTGTTACCCTGACCATATGTTACTGGAGTGGTGTATGTCTTGTGTGTCCGACAGGGTTGGGGTGTTGTGTGTACATTACCAGATTTGTAGACTTACCCACAAGTAGGCCATTTCCAAATTGTCCATCCTGGAATTGTTCATTGATCGTACTGTGCCGGAATATGTAGGTGCCATGGACACTCCCAGGATACTTGGCCAAAATGTTTATGAATAATCTGTGGTGGTCCACTATGTTCTGCACATTAATGGAATGTGTGTACTTGCGATTTCCGGTATAAGTGCTCTGTTGCTGCAGATGGTATGAGCCGGACATGGGTGCAATCTATTACACCGAGCACATGGGGAAGCCATGGATTTGATAGAACCCCTGTTTGTTCTCCTGCTGCTTTTGCTGGGTGTTGGGGAATCTGATGTGGCGGGGTGACAGGGAGATGATGGCATCTAAGACCTTTGGCAGGAATGCAGCGAATGATGGCTGTAATACAACAGCAACAAGTGCTCCCGTTGTTTGGAATGAGACACTTGCCAGCATGTGTAGGACAGCAAACACCTTTGTTATAGATGGTATGTTGTCTGGGGTCTGCAGGCTGGCTACAATTAGCGGCTCAATGTGGTGCTGCAGGTGTAGTATGGCTTACCGGTTCAGTCTATAGGTCCTAATGATGTCCAGGTCCCTGAGGCCAAGGAGGGTTGTCTTGGTAATGAAGATCCTCTCCTGCCTACTGCATTGCCTTTGTGGGCTGCGTTGTGGTGGTGGTGATTGCTGGGGTTGTTGCTGTCCTCTGCACCGTCTAGCAAGCTGTATCAGTATCATCTCCATCTTCTCCTGTGGGTTGTAATATTGCTTCTGTGTGTTTTCCTTAAGTAGGCGTTACATTTTGACGTAAATCGGTGCTTGAGTCATTTTTTGGCTCCGCCTCCTACCCATGCGTCTTTTTTGCCCGGGAGGATAAATATGACGCTAGGGTGTTTGAGTCATTTTTTGGACGGAAAACGCCTACCTTGCATCTCCTTGACTTAAGGAGGTTTCACGAATCCCAAAAATTACGTTAACACCATTATTTTGACCTTAGACGGGTCTAGCTTCAAAATATAAATATTGTGTTAAGTTTGCACCAGATTTGCATAAAAAAATGCTGCAAATCCAGTGCAAATAAAGTATAAATATGCCCATTAGTCTCCTTAAGAATGTATAGAAATGTAATAAAATGTACATACATATATGTAGATGTATTTATATATTTATATATATATATATATATATATATATATATATATATATATATATCAACCAACAAAACTCCATTTACGTTAAAGAAGTAGTAGCACTCCTAGCCTTGATGCTTATTCTTTTTATTTTAATGTGCTGAGTGAAACCAACACGTTTCGATCTACCTTGGGATCTTTGGCACAAGTATTCTGAATTGTTATATATTAACATGTTATATTAAATGTAGCAAATGGTGTTAAAAAATCGGAATCTAAGTGTAGACAATAAGGCCAAAGTATAAAGAAAGAATGTGATAGCTATCATAATATTGTAGTATACATCATTTACAATGTAGATTAAGAAATGTTTTATTTTTTACATTTTTTTGGGATCTGCAAATTTTCCTTGGATCCGGACATTGTTGCATGACCAAACTCTATGATTTTTGATGTGATCACATGACGGTTTGGGAAAAAACACACAAAGTCGCATCCGCGGATTCACCAATTACTTGAAAAATGGTTTATATATATTTTACCCTCCAAATTAACTTTTACTGTGGGAAGGAACATGTTTAAGAGGTGGTAAATAGTTTTGTTTACTTATTTCCTGTATGAATAAGTTATTTTAAAATTACGGCAAATCCACAAAGTAGCAACAAAATCCGCAGTTGGGGAATGTCAAAAAAGGAATCAGCCTTTCTATTGGTTCATATGAACCACATCCAACTTTTCAAAAAACCACATGCAATACTGTCAAATTTACATTGTCTGCTGCTGAAGGAGGTTGAACTGTTTTAGATCCTGAGGAAAAATAGCAGAGGTTTCTGGTCCAAGCAGGTCCCAAGTCCCAGAGGATGGGAAGGAACATCACAAAGGAGGTGGGAGAAAGGAGAGTGATGTGTGGATGTGGTACACACTTCCCAGTGGGGAGAAGAGAACCTGTTCCAAATTTGTCCAGTGCAATCTATGTGGCAAATAACTTCACAGGGGACACTACAGAAGTACAGTAATGGCACTCCCACAATGTGAAAAAATATAAAAAGCTATAATGAATGTGTCTATCTTCGCAGGATAAGAGAGAGAGAGAGAGAGAGAGAGAGAGAGACATTGATATTTCAACTCCTGCACCTTCAACATCAACTGCTGGGCAAGCTCCTCTGAATATATCTATTGCACCTACATGCTAAGAACTTAGGGCCAGATGTAGGAAGGAACATTTTTGCAAGTCGGCAATTGCGAGTCATAGCGACTCGCAATTTCCAACTCGCAAAATGGGATCCAAGAAAAAAAAGCGACATCAATTTGTGACTCGCAAATGATGTTGCACTGCAGATAGCGAGTCCGCTGTTAGCGAGGTCGCTTTTTGTGACCTCGCTAAAAGCAAACTCGCAATTTGCGAGTTGGGTGTCGCAAACTGCGACTGGGCCGCAAATTGCATTCAGGTGCAGCAAAACAGTTGGAAAAACACTTCCTGGCTCTTGCTGATGACATTTCAGTGTATGCATCAGGGTTTCCCTTAGGTATGTCAGTATATGCATCAATATGGGCTTGAGTGTGTCAGTGTGTGCATTTGTGCATCCCTAGATGTGTCAGTGTATGCGTCAGTGTGTGCTTGGGTGTGTCACTGTATGCATCTTTGTGCCCCTAGGTGTGTCAGTGTATGCATTAATGTGCATCTGGGTGTGTCAGTGTCTGCATCAGTGTGTGCTTGGCTGTATCAGTGTGTGCATCATTGTGCTACTGAGTGTGTAATTTTATGTCTCAAACTGTCCCTAGATGTGTTAGTGTATGCATTAGTGTGATCTTGGATGTGTTAGTGTACCCGTGTGTGTCTGTGTGCTTCATTGTATGCATCAGTGTGTCCTTTAGGTACGTCAGTGTATGCATCAGTGTGTGCCTAGGTATGTCAGTGCATGCATCAGTGTGTTCTTGGGTGTATTAGTATATGCATCAGTGTGTTCCTAGTTGTCTGATTGTATGCATCAGTGTGTGCTTGGGTGCATCAGTGTATGAGTGAGTGAGTGCCTGGGTGCATCAATGTAAGTATCAGTGTGTCCCTAGGTGTGTCAGTGCATGCATCAGTATGTGCTTGGGTGTGTCACTGTGTGCATCAGTGTGTGCCTAGGTGTTTGAGTGTACAAATCAGTGTGTACCTGGGTGTGTCAGTGTGTGCATCAGTGTGTGCTTGGGTGTGTCAGGGTATCCATGACTGTTTCCCTAGGTGTGTCAGAGTATAAATCAGCATGTTCTTGGGTGTGTCACTATATGCAGCAGTGTGTGTATAGGTGCCTGAGTGTATGCATCAGTGTGTGCCCTGGAGTACCAGTGTGTACATCGCTGTGTGCTTGGGTGTGTCAGTGTACGCATCAGTGTGTGCTTGAGTGTGTCAGTGTATTCATGAGTGTGTCCTTAGATGTGTCAGTGTATGCGTCTGTATGTTGTTGAGTGTGTCACTGTATGTATCAGTGTGTGCATAGATACCTGAGGGTATACATCAGCGTGTGCCTGGATATGTTAGTGTATGCATCAGTGTCTGCCTGGGTATGTTATTGTAAGTATCAGTGTATGCCTGGGTTGTGTTAATATGTGCATTAGAAAGTGCATGGGTTTGTCAGTGTATGCATTAATGTTTCTATAGGTGTGTCAGTGTAAAAATGAGTGTGTGCTTGGGTGTGTCATTGTGTGTATCAGATTGTTCCTAGGTGTGTTAGTGTATTCATCAGTGTGTGCCTGGGTGCGTCAGTGTGCGCATCAGTGTGTGACTGAGTTTGTCAGTGTAAGCATGAGTGTGCCTCTACGTGTGTCAATGTACGCATCAGCATATTCTTGGGTGTGTTTCTGCATGCATCAGTGTGTGCACAGGTTTTTGAGTATATGCATCAGCGTGTGCCTGGGTGTGTCAGTGTGTGCATCAATGTGTGGCTGGGTGTGTCAGTGTGTGCATCAGTGTGTGCCTGGGTGTGTCAATATGTGCCTGGGTATGTCATTGTATGCATCAGTGTGTGCTTGGGTATGTCAGTGTGTGCATAAGTGTGTGCCTGAGTGTGTCAGTGTATGCATCACTGTGTGCTTGGGTGTGTCAGTGTTCATCAGTGTGTGCCTGAGTGTACCAGTGTATGCATTATTGTGTGTCAGCGTGTGCATCAGTGTGTGTTCGGGTGTGTCAGAGTATGCATAACTGTGTGTGCCTAGGTGTTTGAGTATTTGCATCAGTGTGTGCCTGGGGGTCTCTGTGTGAGCATCAGTGTGCGACTCAGTGTTTCACAATATGCATCAATGTGCCTCTAGGTGTGTCATTGTATGTGTTAGCATGTTCTTGGGTGTGTCACTGTATGGATCAGTGTGTGCCTAAGTGTCTGAGTGTATGCATCAGTGTGTGCCCCAGTGTGTCAGTGTATGCATCAGTGTGTGCTTGGGTGTGTCTGTGTCTGAATCATTGTTTGGCTGGTTGAGTAAGTGTCTGCATCAGTGTGTGCTTAGGTGTGTCAGTTTATGTATATTTGTATGCTAGGGTGTGTTTGTTTGGTATGAATTGCTGTTATACCATTATTAACTATTTGCACAGCAGTGTATGTATGGATGATGAAAAGTAAAATCAGTTACCTTTATTACAGGAAGAAAAGACATCCTTTAACAAGTGTTGAGAGAGAAAATATAAATAAAAGTTACAATTTCACAACATTTTTTATATAACAAAGCTTCAGAACCTGTGATAAAAAAAGTTTAAAACGTTTACATAATTGTATACAAGATATATATATTTTTAACCATGTAATGTTCCTTTTTCCACTGTTCTCAGCTTCTATACTTTTGCACTGTAAAAGAAGTGTGTATAGATACTCATCACTGAACAGTGGGGGAAAACAGCCATGGGGACTGTTTAAAAAAACACATACATACATAGCAAGTTATTTCAAATGAACATTCGTTTGGATCACACTCACTACAAATACTTACCTAACTGTTTTACATATATTTTTTAACCAATATATAGTATGTTATAGTTTTATAATACAATTTATATGTATGTATCAAAGTGGTAGCTGAAATAGTGTATAAATACATCACCCTTCGTAGGCCACATGATGTTATTAGATCTGCTCTCACAGTAAACAACAGTAGAGTACATCCACAGTATAAATCTTCTCATATTGTTTTGAGCCGTTCTTCATACATACGTTTAGCAGTATACACTTTTCTGTGTGTCCTGGTTTGCAGTTTCTATTGTATGGTTTTAATTTAATTGTATCTCTGTTGTTTTCCTTCAAGACTAAGTTAATTTTAAGATTTGAAATCCATTAGGAATACATAGGCCATATGGGCCCTCATTACAACACTGGCGGTCGGTGATAAAGAGGCGGTAATGCCGCCAACAGGCCAGTGGTAACCAAAATAGAATTATGACCACAGTGGAAACCGCTCAGACAGACAGACACTTTAACAGACCGACCGCCACTGCGGAATCAACAAGCACCACGGTGGTAACCGCCAACAGCCAGGCAGAAGACAATATACCGCCCACACTATTACGACCGGCCTATCCACCACCTTTTCCGGGGCAGTACCAACAACATCAAAAGCATGGTGGATACAGAGCTCAGAAGTCAAAGGACTCACCTGTGGAGACTCAGGGAACATCCACAATGTCATGGAGCCCGAGCTGCACATATTTCCAATGCTTGTCTACCTTCTGCTGCATTATGAACAGCAAAGCTGGCGAAGACGACCACGGTGAGTACTGCTGCCCAGCACACAAGGGAGGGGGGAGGAAAAAGAGAGTGACACACACACGCAACACGCAACACTCCCACCCCCAACACCATACACACAACCAGATGCACTAACATTACATATTCCCCCCGTACCCCTCAGGAATAATGCAAGGGCAAAAGAAAGTGATTGTAACACGATAAAATAAAATGAATAAGTGCATCAAAATACTAACGTATGTACATATTTAGAAATGGAGGGACACTGCCCAGTCCCCAATGTCCATGGGCCACAGGGCCACAACACATAGGCCAAGGTCTCACCTCACTCCTGCAACAACACGGAGAGAACACTGCAGGGGCATCAGGTTAAAAATACACAGGCACCTCAGGGGGACGGGGAATTGGGGGGGCAAATCTGCCGGAAGATGGTACAACACCACAGGTTCTGGAGGGGACAACATGCCCTCTGTGCTGTCCTGGGGAGTGCAAGGCCACATTCTCTCAAGTGGGTGGTTTGCCCACTGCTTGGTCCTGGGGAGTGCAAGGCCACAGTCTCTCTAGTGGGTGGTATGCCCACTGCTTGGTCCTGGGAGTGCAAGGCCACAGTCTCTCAAGTGGGTGGTTTGCCCACTGCTTGGTCATGGGGAGTGCAAGGCCACAGTGTCTCTAGTGGATGGCTTCTTCCACTGGTTCTGGAGGGGGCATTGTGCCCTGTGTGCTTCATCATAGGAAGGATGGGGTGAGTGGATGGCTTCTTCCACTGGTTCTGGAGGGGCATTGTGCCCAGTGTGCTTCATCCTGGGAAGGATGGGATGAGTGGATGGCTTCTTCCACTGGTTCTGGAGGGGGCATTGTGCCCAGTGTGCTTCATCCTGGGAAGCAATACCAAGAAGTGGATGGCTTCTTCCACTGGTTCTGGAGGGGACATTGTGCCCAGTGTGCTTCTTCCTGGGAAGGATGGGGTGAGAGGAAAGCTTCTTCCACAGTTTCTGGAGGGGGCATTGTGCCCCGTGATGCAGATCTTGGGGAGTGCAAGGTTGCAGTCTCTCACCTTGGTATCAGACCCATAGGATTTGCAGGGGCAAGGACGCACAACAGCCCATGGATGCAGGACTACACACTGCCGGCGGTGACGGCTGCTCAGTGATGGCAATGGCGGTGCTGGTGTCGGGGCTGGCAGTGGTGGGGGGTGGCTCCAGCTGATCCCCTGCAGCCTCGGACGGCTGCCCACTGGCGCTGCTGCTGCTGACAGTGGTGATGGTGGCAGTGCTGGTGGCGGTGCTGGCAGTGGTGGGGGGAGGCTCCAGCCCATCCCTTACAACCTCAGATGGCTGCCCACTGGGTGAGCAGGCACGGGAAACATGCTGAGGGGCTGCTGGGAGGGTGGTGCTGGTACAGGGGTGGCAGCTGTACCTGTAGTTGCAGTGGGCACAGATGTGTCGGCCATCACCAGGGAGCTTCCATCGGAGGAGGTATCACCGTCAGAACTGTCCTCTCCAGTCTCCGCCATGGTGCTCCCCTCACCCTCCATCCCACTGGTGCCCTCACCTTTGGTGGATTCGACCTCCTGGGCCCTGTGGGAGGCAGCTCTACCCATCGCCGGTGCCTCTGCTCCTCCGCCAGATGATGCTAATGCACATAAGGACAGGGTGACAAAACAAAAAGGTGGAGGAGAGACAAAGGATACCCTTGGTCAATGGCGGCAGCAACACCACCGTTGGCGTACATGACACACACACACAGGGAACAGCCCTTCGCACTAGGCAATGCACTAACAGTCACAATGCTAGTCACCATCCAATGGACAGGGATACCTAACGCCAATTGCTGCATACCTGAGACCCCTGCCCAGTAGTGGAGGCCTACTACCTTGGTTGGAGGAGGTTTACACCAGACCCTGCCCAACATGGGACCTACCCTGCAATGTCTGACCTGGCCTAGGGGCACCCACAGGCCCACATCCCCCACCTGGAAGCCACCCCACCACGCGCAAGTAGTATATGGGGACACTGTACTCACCCCCTTGTGGCTGCTGTGATGCCCCCAAGTGCCCATCCAACTCCGGATAGGCCACCGCCAGTATGCGGGCCGTCAGGGGAGTCAGGGTTCGACGGGCACCTCTTCCTTGTTGGGAGGCCATCCCCAGCTGGGCCTCCGCCATCTTCCGTGCCCAGCGTCTCAGGTCCTCCCACCATTTGCGACAGTGGATGATCTGCCTGCCGTAGACCCCCAGGATCTGTACATCCTTGGAGATGGCACGCCATATACCCTTTTTTTGACGGCCGCTGACCTGCAGAGAAATACACATAGGAAAAGGTATAAGTCAGACGTCTTGCCTGTTACACTCATGGCCCACCATAGCCCTCACATCCCCTTACGCACAGACATTGCCCACCATAAATGCAGGACGCTGCCCAGGGCCCTTCCACCAACCCCCCTGTACATGGGGCCCTCACACACAAATCTATGCGTTCATGCCCCACGCATCTTGCTCTCAGTGTACTTGCCTGTTGGTCTGAAGGCCCATACAGCATTCGGTACTGGGGTAGGACCCCATCCACAAGTCTCTCCAACTTTGCAGCGGTGAAGGTAGGGGTCCTTTCCCCAGTTACATGAGCCATCCAGACATAGGTCACAGCAGCACTTGCAGTGTAGGTCCTCTCCTGTTGAAGGTCAGATAGCAAGTGAGTGAACAGATAGAAAATGGTGGTCACGTCCGCAGCGGTGCGCACCGTCACCACCGGCGTACATCACCATTGGCTACTGTAACCCATAGGGCCCAATAGTATCCAAAGAGGAGTTGCACGGCGGTTCTCAACCGTCTCCCGCAACGGCGCATAACATCAGCGGAATTACCTCATTTCCACATGTCCTTCCATACAGGAGAGGCGGACACCATTTCAGGGGGGGGCAGGCCATGGCATCTAACTGTGTCACGGTACACATAGGCACCATTTGGGCCTATCCAACAATATACTGTTACAGTCACAACATGCAATGCAGGGTAGTGTTTGTAAATATGGAATACTGACCAGCTGCTCACCGTTTTGCCCCCTAGAGTGCAACTGCTGTGGATGAATAGGAGATGGAGACATCCCCCATGTACAGGCCCCTGGTGGACTTGGCAACAATGGAGGACAGGCACATTATTCTCACCTATAGACTGGACAGGGCCACAATCACAGAGCTGTGTGCCCAATTGGAGCCTGACCTAATATCTGCTGTCCGTCAGCCCACCAGGATCCCCCCTCCTGAGCAAGTCCTATCTGTGCTCCATTTCCTGGCAACTGGCTCCTTCTAAGTGACAGTGGGCTTGGCAGCATGAATGTCTCAGCCAAAGTTCTCAATAGTGCTGACCAGAGTGTTGTCTGCCCTGATTAAACACATGCGCAGATACATCATTTTCCCCCAGGTGGAGGATTTGGACACAGCAAACGCTGATTTCTATGCAGTGGGACATATCTCCAACATTAATGGGGCTATTGATGGTACACATATTGCACTTGTCCCCCCCCCGGAGAAATGAACAGGTGTTCAGAAATCAAAAGAGCTTTCACTCCATGAAGGTGCAGATAGTGTGCCTGCATCCCATATGTGATGGCTCAACTCCAGAGGCACTGGGTGTGGCTAATAGGTGAGCCCTGGTTCCCACCCAGTTGGTGTTGGTGTATGGGTATGGTGTAGGCCCTAAGGGTTAGTGTGTGGCTAACAGTTGTCCCTCGATATTTTCAGGTGACTCTGGTTACCCCAGCCTCTCATGGCTACTGACCCTTGTGAGGAATCCCAGGACAAGGGCAGAGGAACATTACAATGAGGAACATGGGCGAACAAGAAGAGAGGACATTCGACCTCCTGTAGCCAGGTTTCGTTGCCTCCATCTAACAGGTGGATCCCTGTACTACTCACCCAAGAAGGTCTGCCAGATCATCGGGGCATGCTGTATGTTGAACAACCTTGCCTTACGTCACCAGGTGCCTTTTCTGCAGGAGGATGAGGCTGGAGATGGACATGGTGCAGCAGTGGACCCTGTGGACAGTGAAGATGAGGAGGCAGAGGATGGCAATGAGGACAACAGAAGTGCAATAATATGACAATACTTCCAATGACACACAGGTAAGACACTGTAACTTCACTTTTCATTGACAGTTTTGTGTTTGACATTGTCACTAGCATGCTGATTTTCCCACTTCTATGGCCACTTACTGTACCCTTTGGCATCTCTATTTTCAGATATTTGTGCCCCACTATCGCTCCTGGTGTGTTGACTGCAGCCAACTACAGGTCATTCCTATGTTTACATTACTGTGCAGTTGTATTGCACTGTTTAAAGCTTGTTAAACAAATAAATAGTTCAATCATTTGACAGACTCTATACTTGTATTTCTTCAAATTGTGTTTATTTAAGTGCCAATAAGTAGAGGGGGATGTGCAATGGGCTGGAGTGATGGTGGAGGAATGTCCAGGACAGAGTCCAGTCTATGTGGATCAGGGGTGCATTGTCTAAGGGGGCAGAAGAAGTGAAGCAATGGCAGTTCAAGGTGGACAGAGTGACAGGGTGGGACACAAGGGTGACAATCAGGAGAGTCTTATTTTCTGGCGGGGGTCTTGGCAATAGTCTCTGGCTCCTGCCTGGATCGCAGGGACTGTTTGCGGGGTGGTTCTCCTTCTGCAGGGGGAGGGGTGGTGGTAGCCTGTGGGTCCTGTGGCGGGGCCTCCTGTCCACTAGCGGCAGCAGAGGTGGAAGGCTGTTCAGTGGTTTGGCTAGTGTCAGGGGCCGGCTGGTGTGCCACTGCCTCCTTAATGGTGCTGGCCATGTCTGCCAGCACCCCTGCAATGGTGGCCAGGGTGGTGTTTAAGTCCTTCAAGTCCTCCCTGATCCCAGGTACTGTCCCTCCTGCAACCGCTGGATCTCCTGCAACTTGTCCAGTATCTGGCCCATCGTCTCCTGGGAATGGTGGTATGCTCCCAGGATCTTGGTGAGTGCCTCCTGGAGAGTTGGTTCCCTGGGCCTGTCCTCCCCCTGTCGCACACCAGTCCTCCCAGCTTCCCAGTTGTTCTGTGCCTCTGTCACCTTGAACCGTGTGCCCACTGCCACTGACCCCACGCCCCTGATTGTCCAGTGTTTGTGGGGTTTCCTGGGGTCCCTGTAGTGGTGGACACACTGCTGATTGACGTGTCCTGGGGACAGAGGTATCAGCCCGCTGGGTGGTTACTTCGGTGGTGTTTCCTGAGGGGAAGGCTCTGTGGTGGTATGGGACTGTGCCTCGGTAACCGCCTGTCGGCAGGTCCCTGACGGGCCAGGTTGTTCATCCAGATCTAGGCGTCCAGAGCTGCTGTCATCACTGTGAGCCTCTTCTGGAGGGGGGACTGGATGTTGCTGGCACCTCCACTCCGGTGACGTTGGGTGGGGGACCTGTGGGGATGTAAATGCAGTGTTATTGTTCCTGCATGTGACATCTTGTGCATGGGTGTGTTACCCTCTATGGTTGTTCCTGCCCTGGCAGCTTTGCCTTGTGTGAATAGTAATTTGGTGGGCTATGTGATTCTCTCTAGTGTGCATGCTTTAGTGATAGGTGTCCATGCAGGTCTGTGAGTGGTGTCCATGCATTGGTGGTGCATGCAGAGCTCGGTATTGGGATGGGTGGGTTATGATGGTGGGGTGTGTGTGAGGTGGTGGAGTGATGGGAGTGAGGGTGAGGGTAGGGGCATGTGATGGAATGCAGGTAGGGGGGTGATAGTAATAGAGATTTGACTTACCAGTGTCCAGTCCTCCTCCTACTCCTGCCAGGCCCTCAGGATGCATGATTGCCAAGACTTGCTCCTCCCATGTTGTTAGTTGTGGGGGCGGAGGTAGGGGTCCACCACCAGGCATCTGTACAGCGAGTTGGTGTCTTGCTGCTGAGGAACGCACCTTCCCCCTGAAGGTCGTTCCACCTCTTACTGATGTCATCTCTTGTTCTGGGGTTCTGTCCCACGACGTTGACCCTGTCCACGATTCTCCGCCATAGCTCCATCTTCCTTGCAATAGATGTCTGCTGCACCTGTGATCCGAATAGCTGTGGCTCTACACGGGTTATTTTCTCCACAATGACCCTTAGCTCCTCCTCTGAGAATCTGGGGTGTCGTTGTGGTGCCATGGGTGTAGTGTGAGTGGTGGGGATGAGGGTGTGTGGGGTGATATGCTGGGGTGTGTGATGTAAGGTGCGTGGACAGGTGACGGTGTGTGGCTGTGGTCTTGTCTGTGGCCTTGCTATCTCTCTTGTGACAATTGTTTTTAGTTGTAAAGGGTTTTGGGTAATGTGGGTGTGTGTTTTATAGTGGTGTGGGTGTGTGGGTGTGTGTATGGGTGTCAGGTGTGTGTTATTCAAATTGCGCAATGTAGTGTTGTTTTGTTAGTGTGTGTGTATTTTGGGCGTGGTTGTATGTAGCGTCAATGGTTTGCCGCCATTGAATGTCTGCCGTGATGATTCGTGGGTCATAATGTTGTGGGCGGAGTTCTGTTGGCGTAACGGTGTGGGTTTTGCTACCGCCAGTTTATCACCGACCTTTGGGCTGGCGGACTTGTGTGTGTGGCTGTATAGTGACGGATTGCTATGTGTGTGTTGTAATATGGGTAGTGGTAATCCGCTGCGGCGGCGGTATGTTGGTAGCAGTCAGCATGGCGGTAAGCAGTACTTACCGCCAATGTCATAATGAGGGCCATGATGTCTTAAGTTGATGTTTTAAAAGTCCTAAAAGTATAGTATTCTGTTTTTTTAATCTCTTTGCTGCCAGGTCTTTTCCCCCCAGATGTCAGGCCTTTTTTTGGATATTTGCAGCACTTCACGCTTAGGCCCTCATAACTTTTTGTCCGCATAAGCTACCTACACCAAATTTACGACCTTTTTTCCAACATCCTAGGGATTCTAGAGGTACTCAGACTTTGTGGGTTCCCCTGAAGGAGACCAAGGAATTAACCAAAATACAGTGAAAATTTCCTTTTTTTCAACAAAATTGGAAAAAAGGGCTGCAGAAGAAGACTTGTTTTTTTTCCCTGAAAATGGCATCAACAAAGGTGCTAAAATCAACAGTTTCCCAGCTTTCAGGAAAAGGCAGACTTGAATCAGAAAAAGCCAATTTTTCAACACAATTTTGGCATTTTACTGGGACATACCCCATTTTTACTATTTTATGTGCTTTCAGCCTCCTTCCAGGTAGTGACAGAAATGGGTGTGAACTCAATGCTGGATCCCAGAAAGCTAAACATTTCTGAAAAGTAGACAAAATTCTTAATTCAGAAAGTGGTAATTTGTGTACATCCTACAAGGTTTTCCTACAGAAAATAACAGCTGAAATAAAAACATATTGAAATTGAAGTGAATAAAACAGCCATTTTTCTCAACATTTTACTCTGTAACTTTTTCCTGCAATGTCAAATTTTTGAAAGCAATATACTGTTACGTCTACTGGACTTTTCTGGTTGTGGGGATATATTGGGTATGTAGGTTCATCAAGAACTCTAGGTACCCATTTCCAATAAATGAGCTGCCCCTTGCAATGGGTTTTCATTCTATATCAGGTATACAGCAATTCATTTGCTGAAATATAAAGAGTGAAAAATAGGCATCAAGAAAACCTTTCTATTTCCAAAATGGGCACAAGATAAGGTGTTGAGAAGCAGTGGTTATTTGCACATCTCTGAATTCCAGGGTGTGCATACTAGCATGTGAATTACAGGGCATTTTTCAAATACACTTCTTTTTTATACAATGTCTTACATTTGGAAGGAAAAAATCTAGAGAAAGACAAGGGGCAATAACACTTGTTTTGCTATTCTGTGTTTCCCAACGTCTCCCAATAAAGATGGTACCACACTTGCATGGGTAGGCCTAAGGTCCACG
Organism: Pleurodeles waltl; assembly: GCF_031143425.1. Taxonomy (NCBI): domain Eukaryota; kingdom Metazoa; phylum Chordata; class Amphibia; order Caudata; family Salamandridae; genus Pleurodeles; species Pleurodeles waltl. Next base: position 323,611,399 of record NC_090437.1, read on the forward strand.
ACAGGAAACACAACATAAACACATCACACTTTTACATTGAAATCTGACGTGTTTTTTGCAAAGTGCCTAGCTCTAGATTTTATAAAAACAACAGATGATGGACGGAATGCAGAGCAAATCAAACATTCACCCCCAGTCACAGATCTGCAGTTAATCCATAATTTTTTTTGCTTGCCATGCCACTCCAGTTTGGATCCAGCCATATACAAATCAGTCTTCACCCTGTTCCCCATGGGAACAGTCAAGCCTGAACTGCCAGGCCAGGTCCTCCCTGGACCAGAAACAAGCATCCTGGGACTGGTTTCAGGGCATCACCCTTCATCAGCCAGATTAGCTTAAATCTGGTGGTATATCAATCACAGGACACGTCTGGGCATACCCTTCCCACTTGGGGTGACAAATACAAAAACAACAGATGATGAACGGAATTCAGAGCAAATCAAACATTCACCCCCAGTCACAGATCTGGGTTTAATCCATCACTTTTTTTGCTTGCCATGCATTCCAGTTTGGACCCAGCCATATGCAAATCAGTCTTGATCCTGTTCCCCATGGTAACAGTCCAGCCCGAACTGCCACGCCAGGTCCTCCCTGGACCAGAAACAAGCATCCTGGGACCGGTTTCAGGGTATCAACTTTCATCAGCCAGGCTAGCTTAAATCTGGTGGCATAGCAAGCATGGGACTAGCTGATGAAGGCTGATACCCTGATACCGGTGATTTGCTCTGCATTCTGTCCATCATCTGTTCTTTTTGCATTTGTCGTCCCAATTGGGAAGGGTATGCCCAGACGTGGGTCCCGTGCTCACTGTGCCACTGGATTGTTTTTGAACTCACTATATAACAGCACCGAAATGAGCTGATCTCCCTATGTCAGAGTATTTTCGAGCTGAAACTGTACAATTTCCTCCCACATTTCCTTTATCTCTGTTTTCTCTGATTTTGTGATGTATGAAGTGACATACTGAGCAACAGCAATGGAATTATCAGCAACAAACTGTATGTCCCTATTTGCATTTCATAACTTCCGAATGACATGGTTCTAATCATTAATATATTTGGACTCCTCTGATCTTTTTAGATTATATGTATTTTTTGGTGATTTCCTTGCCAGTGTATGCCTCACTGCAAACAAAAAGCTGTTCACTCTTCCTATAGAAATGGTAGGCCCTGGAAATCCAAAACAACATCTTGTACAAAATGTTCCTTTACAGCTGTATCTTTGACAGCAATACTTCGCACATCTATGTGTTTGGAAGTGCAGAACTTTATGTTGCAGGCTTTTGTCACTATTTTCATCTGGGATGGCGCATGTAACATACCTTTCTATGAAAGACAGTACACACTCAACAGTATCAGTTCCAAATTTGGTGCATCTTTTATCCATGTGTATGTGAGGAGCAACTCTTGACTGGTATTCTTTTCTCCCAAATAAATCTGCAACTTCTCCAAGAGCAAGATTTGCCTTAATGCATACAAAAGTGAGCATTGGTTGAAACTTGTGATTGAAATACCTACATACATTAGCAGGATCCAAATAGCAAATTTCTCCTGCTATCTTCAAATGGATATCCTTAATATTAGAGTTTGCTTCTCTTAGAAATCCTAGTAAATCATCCCAAGCATACTCTGCACAACTACGAGTTACAAACCAAGTAGGGGGTTCTAAGTTCCAGCGCATACATTTACATTTAAGATGGTGCCCGTATTTATTAGTCCCACGTTGACATGCCATCAAATTAATTAAGTTGTTCTCTAGATTTACATCCTTACCTTGTATTTTATCAACAAACTCCCTTGCAGAAAGTTTTTCGAAGATTAACTCCTGCCTTAAGAATGTGGCACGCAGCATAAGAAAGTCCTGACAGGTCAAACTAAAACAACAGGTTAAATATATATTGAATACATTGTTGAAACCTAGGATCTTCTGAATATAGTCTTGTTGATCTGTATTCAGCTGCTATCATTTATATAGGCTGGTCATCGTAGCAGCCACCTACTCCTGTGGGAAATAGCTGTGGAAAACAGCAAGCTTTTAAACTTTTTTCCCACACACTTATTGGAGCCCCTCTAGCTTGTTTAATTTGAAACCGATCAATAGCATCCCCAACAACTTATTTTGAATGAAGTGGATGAATGCTATGGTGCTCATATATTTCTTCTGATTTTTGTTTATCCACTTTTTCTATTTCTCTACTTGACTGCAGTGCTTCACTATGAGAAAAGTTCACTTATGTCATGGTTAGACCCCAGTTTTTACCTGGTATTTTATGTAGTCTCAAAGTTGTTAGTGCCCAGGGCCCCTGCTAACCAGGCTCCCTGGGCCAGATCTCTTTCAATTACACTGTTGTGATGCATTGGCACAACTAGCGACATCTTTAGCTGCCACTATAAGCCCCTAGTAAATGGTAATTAGGTGCACCATGCATGGGGTACTAAGGGTAGGCCCATGAGGGCAGCAGCATAGATTGTGCCACCCTCTAGGGCCATGCATCCAGAAGCAGACAGCACTTCCATTGCAGGCTCAGTTATCAGATGCAATCCTAAAAGACAAGCGTGACATGGCACACAGCCTGTGTGACCTGTTCACTACACACTGCATGCACTATAAGTAAGTCACCCCTCTGGCAGGTCTTTCAGCCCTAAGCCAGTGTACACCATATGGTATGTGTGGGCATAGATGCATTAGCAATATGCCCCTACTGCGTCCTTGCCAAACGTAGACATACTAAGTGAACAGAGCAGCCATTTTAATACATATGCTGGTTACTGGCCAGTACAAGTTTCACAACTACATGATGGCTACTCTGAACCCTGGATTGTTTGGTATCAAACAACTCAGAATGAAAAATCCAAACTGGTACCAGTATTGGATTTATTGCAAAATGTACTCAGGGCTCAACTTAGAGGTGCCCCCTGCCAAAGCTAACTACCCTGGCATGGTTGCTGGCTGGCCACGACCATCCTGACAACACCAGACAACATTCTGGAGCCCTGAGGTTTGAGATCCTGCCCTTTTTATCCCCGACCAAAGCCCTACGTGGGTGAAGGTGCAAGCACCCCTACTCTCAGGAATCTGCACTGCCCTGCTATCAAACGTCAAAGGGCTTAACATCCTTGAAAATCAATGCCCAAGCCTGCTGCTGTTAGCAGATGTCTATCTCCATTGCAAACCCTCACTTTTGATAGAAGCAACGGTGGGAAAACACTCAAAGAACAGGAGGAGTGGTCATCCCCAGTGTGCACCATCCTTAAGGTGTTACATGTGAGGTGACCACTCCATTTCATTTTCCTCCATCTTGCATGGAAGGAAAATAGCCAATCAGGTGTAGGGAAGTGGCCTCTGCTCACAGGCAGTGGTCACTTATTCGGTGTAGCCCCCTAAGGTAGATGACCCATTAGTTACTACTAGGTACTCCCCTAATTGCCCACTAAATACAGAATTTAGTGGGCATGCCTAGACCAAGATATCTGATCCAAGGACAAAAGAAGACTAGCAATAAAGAAGACCCAAGGCTCGAGAAATGAAGTTCTGCTGAACCAAGAAAATGCACCAAACCCTGCCTGCTGCACCCAGGACACGACAATCTCCACCCTGAGGGTTGCTTGGACATTGGACAGCCTCTACAAACCCCCAGAGGACCACCACTCTTCAAAAATCACCAAAGAACTCCATCAAGAGTGAAGGCATCACTCTACTGCAACAAGGAACCAAAGACCCAGTAAAAGCCACTTGAATAACCAGCTGCTTACCAAGGAACTGGACACTGCAGCCACACCAAACTCCGGCGATGGACCATAAGGACAAATCCTGTCAGTGTTCCAAGTTCGGTGGCTCTGTGCCCTCTAGTGGCCAAATCATGCAATAGTCCTGGGTACTAGTCACCTAACTTCAGACACCCAGAAGGACAGTGCACTCCAGAATGTAAAAGGACCAGGAGGAAGCCCTAGTCAAGGGACTTCAGAAACCACCAGGACCTCCCACCAGATTGCCCCAACTGATGTGCAAGCGACCCTCAAAACAATCTACTTCTAAGGGCACTTTTGCACCCAGCTCCTGGCTCACCGATTCACTCTGCACCGGCTACCCTGTGCCCTACACTGAAGATCCCGCTGTACTCTAAGGGTCCCACCTTGCGACCTTGACACTCAAAGGAGACCCCCAGGACTTACCTTAAAGTCCACATGTGCAGTGCTTTTTCAAGTGGTCCCCCACAGTGGCCTGGCACCAGCTCCAATTACTAATAATAATTAACTGTTCCCGCCGAAACCAGGAACCACACAAACTTTTCCAGCTGGTCCATAGTGCCTCCCGATGACCTCGACATGCCTGCAAAAGGAGACCTTGGTAAACACATTGCCTGATTTTATATGTATTTTCATAATATTTGTTCCATTGATTTCTATGGTGCATAATTACATACAAAAATACTTTTTATTACAAATTCAAAAATTCATAACTTAGACAGCACTTATCCGCTTTTAATGATCTTGGTCTTAAAAATTTGAAAATGAGTCTCAAATTATTCTTTTGAGTGTGTGGGCTTATTTATTGAAACTGTGAGTACAACAAATGCTTTGCACTTCTCCAAGATTAGCCTAACTGCTCGACCAAACTGCCATCAAAATTAGAGCATTAGGTGGTCTAGTTTTTACCAGCCTCTTACATTCATCATTGATACAACTTACATCTTCAATCATGTCAAAAACATTTTTTTAAACATTATTTTCTTTCACGTATAATGTGGCTTTTTTACTGTATTCACACCAACTGACTCTTGCCAGATTTTTTTACTATTCATAGGTACTCTATTTACTTGAATAATGAGTGGTTCATCTACATCTTTCTCAACACCCACAGTGTCTACATTTTTTAAAATCTAAAGGTAAATACATAACTCTTCCTTTAAGTCCTTTCTGTATTTCTGCTGCTGGCAGTTTCCCTGTCTTTGGCTCCAGTTGAATGATTGCTTGAAATGGATGAACAGTTTGTATTATAATTGATTCCTACACATTTAATTGGTCAAGTTCTTCTGGCATTGGTACCTTTTCTATATATTATGAATTGCTCTAACTGGCATTTTATTATCCTCCAATTTGTCAAAACAATGCTTACATATTCCTTGCTTTGTGTCCAAGTCAAACCTTTCTTCTACACATAGATTTGCACCAAGTTCCTGCCACTCATCATTATCTTGGTCATTTTTAGAAAACACAACTACATTACAAGTTTGATTTTTGTAGTGAGTGCAGTGATAACAAATACAAACATACTCAGGTTTCTCAGAACAGAGTACATCGAACTTTCCTATCCCCTTTGTAAAATTTTCAGTTCTAATCTGTGTATCCACTTCATCTACATTTCTCATCACTGCCTCCTCATTTTCTGTATTACCTCCTTCTGGTCCAAAGAAACAGAACTGAATGTCATCAGAAACTTTTTCTATTTCTGCAGCACTACCATATAACAAACTCTATTCAAATCTCATAAACATAAAGCTGCAGTTTTTACATAATAAAGTCACCTAACTAAATTGTGCATTTCAGAATGATGCACAGCTAACATTCTAAAGTGATGAAAAGTGCTTTTGCACACGTTCTTTGAGACACATGCCATTGAAAAGCCTTGTAAGTTAGTGTACTTTTTAACTTTGCATGGATCTAAGTCTTGAAGAACCTTAATTTTCTGTTTGAGACTTTTCCATGAAAATTCTCTTAGGAAACTTTTCAATTTGATGGACAGTACAAATACTTCTACACTTCCACTTGTACACATGAGCTTGTTTATGCCTTCCTTGCACTTTTTTAATTATCACTTGTTCTACATTCCTAGGAACTATCACTTCTTTTCCTGTGGGATTACCATCCCTTTCTTCACAGCAAGGACCATTTATGTCAAATACATGCACTAATGTATTCTCTTGCAAATAGCTCTCTTCATTTAAAAATGATTCTGTGCTAAATGTGTGCACCCATTCACCTTTAAATACTTTACAAAAAACATTTTGTTAATAAGTCTTTTTCTTAATATTCTTTTCCTCATGCATAGTACTGTTTTGTATAGTGTCCTTATTCTGTTCAATATAAGGATAAAAAGTTTCCTTTTTAAATCAAATACTTTACCCACTATATTATCAAGATGTCGCTTCTGCTTAAATATAGCACTTCTCCTCTTATTCTTCTTCATCTTCTTTAGCAAACTTTGTATTACTCGAGTTTGAAATATTTTCACTCTTATCTCCTTAAACTGTTTTTGTCTACAACTCCAATTCTTTATTTCCTAATTACATTTTCAATCATATAGTCCCACCTCTTTATCATAAGATTTAGAAGTTCTATTTTCACTTGGCGATTTTTTACATACTTTTTTTCAGAAAGTGCTTGGTGCTCTCACCAGCTGTTCTTTTCTTATTGTCCACATTTGACACCTTCGCTGACTTTTACTGTCAGTGTGAACTAGGTAGTATCCTCTGTTTCCTTCTTCTTTCTCTCTTATCAGGCATTTGTATTCTATTATTTTCAATACAACTCTATATCTGGAAATCAAATAAAAAGTAAATGTACCTCTACAGAAAACAGTATAAAATTACTTATTCGAATCAACTATCTCTGCCAATGTGTTCACTAGTTAATACAACTGTCTTAGTGATTATCTAATAGACTAAAAGGAGCCCTTTAATTCTGAATCGCGCTCTCGCTGTCGCGGGAAGCGCGTTGTGTGAGGAGGCGGAGGCGGACTTCAGGGCAGGAGCCCTTTAATTCTGAAATCGCGCTCCCGCTGTCGCGGGGAACGCGTTGTGTGAGGAGGCGGACTTCAGGGCAGGAGCCCTTTAATTCTGAATCGCGCTCCCGCTGTCGTGGGACGCGCGCGGGCGGCGCCCAGGCGAAGCCCGGGCCAAGGGCGGGCCCGTCCTTCGCCCGTCAGCGCCCGGAAGAGGCTGGGCTGGGCCACCCCCCTGAGAATTCACTTGGGACTTCTGGATCAGGCTTATCAGACTCAAGAGGTATTGCTCTTTATTTTTCCTCCTGTGATTGCTTCTTCATAGTTGGTTTTTCACGGCTCAGGAGGCCCTAAGTGATTGACATCTAAGTAAAATCCGCTAAGGGAGCAGTTCCATTTATCTAATTACTATTTCATACTGTCACTACTTCCCTGCATTTCCCTGCATTTAATTTTATTCATATTGGCTCAGATTGGTGTTTTATTACTTGCAAGACGATGGGTAAAAAAAAGACCACCACACCTGGGGCCGATGGAGCACACGCTATGCCCGTCCAATCATCAATAACTAGCTACTTATCTTCAGTTATTGGGGCCATTGAAACTGAAATTGTCCAAGTGGAAGAAAGAATTGGGGTGGCAAATAATTTGACCCAAAGACCCTCTTTAGAACCTACAACTTATACACAGTCCGCTGTCTCTTCAATTGTTTCCCGTGAGTTTATCTTGCCCCTGCCTGAAGATGACGTTAATGCTTCGCATTCTTTACAGCCGTTTAACATAGCGAACAACGATCACTCAGCTGACACTCCCCCTCCCCCCAAAAAAAGGAAAGCTGGAGGATCCCGTAAGTGTAATAAGTTACTCAAACACCCAACGAAGGTCAAGGAACGTTCTTTCACACCAACGGATATCCAGGCCGACTATCTTCCAAAGGAAATTTCAACACTGGGCGATCCAGGCTCAGACTGTAGGATGTCAAGAGACATTCACTCGACCAACTTAGACTTAATTCTCAAACCTTTTTTTTCGGCTTTAGAGGAGAAGCTAATATTACTCATTGATTCCAAATTCGAGCAGCTACAAGAAACAATTTTTAAACATCTGCCTCGGCAGCCCACTCCAAAATCTAGTTTAAACTCCCTTCCCCTTACTCCGAATTTGGTGTCTGATTTCACTGCTTCTCAGCACGCTAACCGTCTAATGAACTGCAACCAACTCCCGTCCCATCGCATACCGATCCGCAATCCCCATGATGACTTATTAACTGATTCCCTGTCTTCTCTGGCTGGTGGTGCGATTGACTTACCGAGGCCTGAAGCTGTTCTTAAACCTAGATCTTTTACTAGCACAAAGGAGGTTCTACAGCTTCCTCCGGATAGCTTGCCATATGTTTTAGTTTTAGCAAATGTTCCACCTCTTGATTGCGTCCAGAAGGAAGATACTCATGCGCTAATAAGGAAATGTGAACATTGGATGAGCCAAAAGCTTAGACACCAAGATGGTTTAAATAATAGAATAATTATGGCTAGAAGGGTGAAGTGGTTAGGCTTATGCAAAAAAGCATATGAAGGTGATTGCATAGTGATTAATTTAGCAAATTCTCATTGTGTTAATCATTTGTTGGCGTCTCTACCATCGAGTCCAAAAGGGGAAGGTGGAATTAAAGTCTATCCATTAAGCTTTTTTTAGAAGCCGCCCACGTTACCACTTCCTCCTATGAGGGTTTCTCATGGTAAAAATATTCTAACAAATGTACCTGTACAGAACCCCATTTCTGACTCTGGGGCTACTCAAAATCACTCTTCCCTCGATGCAATAGATTGACAATCGGAGGGATTGGGGCTCTCAAATGAATATTTACAGGAACCAGAGCTGATGGGAGTGTGCACACTTTTGCAATCATCCATAGGGCCTGATGAGTTAGTTAGCTTTCCACATCTTACAACAGATACGGCCATAATCGAGGAGTCTGGGAAAAAGCCCCAGCAGAGTAACGCACTGTTATCTTTAATTAGTTGGAACATTGCTGGGTTGAGTTCTAAAGTTGAAAATTTGGAATGGCTGGAATTTATATCCACATTTGACATTATTTGTCTTCAAGAAACTTGGCTTACGACACCCTTCTTCTTAGACGGATTCTACTCTGTATCTCAGCCAGCTACTCCATCTAGAGCAGGCAGAGCAAGTGGTGGCCTTTTGGTACTTGTGTCATTATTACTCCCAAAAATTGAGGTTTCATTGATTTGGTCTTCTGCTTTTTTTCTGGTAGTTTTATTATCAATATCCGGACGGAAAGATATTGTACTTTTAAACTTTTATAATAACATTCCAAGTGCTGCTTTGTCAGGAACTTTTGAAGAGCTTATAGACCAATTAGACTCAGCTGGAAAACTTCAGGATAGGGAATTTGACACGATTTGGGTTGGTGATTTTAATGTTCAGTTATGTAAGTATGAATTACCTCATTTATGTGGCACCGCAATAGAAGGCAGAGAGTCACTCACTCATTTTATTCATTCTAATTTAGGAAATGCCTTGAACACTCTTATTTATAAATTTGATCTTGCCTTTGCAAGGGATATTGCAAACAGTCAGACAAGAGAAACACCCACTTATACTGGACGTATTAACGGTAGTGTTATTGATTTTATCCTGATTAACTCTTCACTTTCACGTTCAATAGTGGATTTTAAAATTAATTCTCATTGTGCTAGTGATCATAACCCCTTGAGCATAAAACTATCCTTTAAAACTAGAGTAACATTACCTAGGATTGCATATAAAGGGAAAGAGGTATTTAAAAGAAATTCCGGCCCTCGTATAAGGTGGGAGAGAGTAAACTCTAACACTTTTCATACGAACCTTATCACTCAAAATAAGGCTGACATAAACACTTGCTTGTCCCTGCAACCCACCCCACTCCACCTTATGAATGCCTTTGAATCTTTAAGTTGTGCTATTTCTCAGGCATTGTTGTGTGCCCAACATCCTAAAGGTGCAAAACCTCAACGGTGGTTTAACTCTGCCTGTACGGCTGCCCATAGAGACCTAAAGTTAGCGATCAAAACCATTCCACGTAATCAGGATTTAATTAAGCAGGCCAGGGGCCGATATAAATCAGTCCTAGAAGAAAGAAAGAATGAAGTACGCACTAGCGCTTGGGAAGATCTTATGGCAGCGACAGAACTACGGGATCCCTCTCAATTTTGGAAGGTGGTTAATCATCCATATTTCTCAGGAAAGGAAAACAGGGAAGATGACTGTTTGATACCAGAGGGGGTTTGGGTAGACAATTTTTCATCTGTATTTCAATCTGCAGATAATCCCAATGATGGAGGGGAGGGATGTGGCCTCCCACGATTGGCTACTCCAAATCCAGCTAAGAGCGCCATCTTACTTGAGGCACACAAGATTAGTGCAGCAATAACTAAAATGAAACTAAGGAAAGCCCCTGACCCTGATGGGATACTGGTTGATCTATTTAAATCTCTACCTGATCTGTGGGTTCCACTAATCACAAATGTTCTGAACAGTGCTATTCAAAGCGCTATTCCCTCTTCATGGTTAACGGCAATTATTGTTCCAATTTTCAAAAAGGGTAACAGGCTTGACCCCTTTTGTTATAGACCCATTTCTTTAATAGACTCTACTGCAAAGATTCTGGGGAGTGTCATCCTGACCCGGCTTGAGGATTGGGTTGTAAGGTCAAACATTTTATCGCCAACTCAATATGGGTTCAGGCCTGGATTAGGTACAGTGGACCAGGCCCTAAATTTACATCTCATCCTCAGTAAATATGTAATTGCCAAAAGGGAACCTATCCATTTAGCATTCATAGACCTGTCTAGTGCATTTGATATGGTAAATAGAGCAAAATTGTGGGTTATAATGGATAAAATGGGGATTGAGCAAGATTTGCTAATTTTGATCAAACGCTTATACTCCGACCTCCATATTTTAATCCAGTTTGGTCAACACGGTGAAAGGTCCCATCCCCTTGCTTCTACTCGAGGTGTCAGACAGGGATGTACACTGGCACCTTTCCTGTTTTTATTGTACATAAATGGCTTGCACAATTGTTTGGTCCAAAATGGTAAGGATTTCCCAAGGATGAGTTTTAGACAATTGCCAATTTTATTATATGCGATGATGCTGTTTTAATCGCCCGCACGGCCAATGGTCTACAGACTCTCTTGGATCTTTTTTTAACACACACACGAGAGCTGGATTTGAAAGTCAATTTAAAAAAATCACATGTTATGACCAGTGGCCCTAAAAATACTCGTACCAGATGTTTTAGAATGGGGGGGAATACCCTGACAAAGGTAAAAGACTTTTGCTATCTAGGTCTGTATTTAAGTTCCACTCTGTCTTGGAAATTCCATTTGAATTTTAAGCTTCAACAATTGATAAGAAATGTTGAGGCAATCTTTCGCTTTGCCCGCAGATTAGGGCATAGACCGGTCCATCAGATCCTCACGCTCTACAATTCTAAATGTGTTTCGGCGGCGATCTATGGGGGTGGTCTTTGGGGGTATATTAGTCCAAATACTTTGCAGCTTGCAGAGAATAAATTCCTTCATCGGCTACTTATGGTACCTAAGAACATAGCAAACATTTTATGCCATGAGGAATTAGGAATCCGCTATATTACAGATCTGATAGATATTGCCCCACTTTTGCTATGGATAAAAGTATGGTCAAATCCGGTGGCTACTTTAACACATGATTGTGTAAAAGACTGTCTCTCATTATCAAACTGTAACAAAATTCCATGGCTAAACTTTGTTCACAAAGGCTTCCGAAACTTGGATTTGGAGTTCATGTATTTTAAACCAGAGCTTATGCCAGCTAATGCGAAAGAAATTGTTAAACTTCGACATAAAGAGTATGTCATGAATCTTAGATACCAAATGGCAGAGAAATTGAGCTCTTTTAATTCATATACACAAATTTTATCATCAGACTTGTTAGAACCTTATTTTGTTTGGTTCCCGACCCCATCTTTATATTCTTTACTTGTATCTTTTAGACTTAATCTGATCCATTTTAGAGTGGCGTTTCCGATAAAATGTGTGTGGGAAAAAACACTACCTCCATGCCCTTGTGATAACTTTTCAAAACAAAGTACTTGCCACTTTATTTTATTTTGTAAACTTTACTCGGCTCCCAGGAAATCCTTTTTATTACCCATTTTGCGTAATTTGCACACTTCTTCCTACAAAGAAGGACTGATTGGCATCCAAAGCCTCTCAACCAAACAAATTTGTATTTCTATTCTTAGTTTTATTAAATCCGCTATCACTATTAGAAATCGATATGAATTGGTAATGTGATCATTTATTAAGAGAAATTAGGCATTGTCCTTTTTACTATATTGTCTCATTGTTATATATGTTTTTATAAGCACTTTTTTTTTTTTTTTTACTGTTTTAGTAAGCTTGGGTGGCAAATTTAGATTTAATAGACTTATTTTAATGAATGTTATAAGTACTGTATTTTATGATGATCTTTATGTATGCATGTTTACTTTTGTGGCTAACCGCCGAATAAAGTTATTTTGACTGACTGACTGACTGACATTATTTGTGCTAAAAACATAGCTAAATACTCAACTTTCTTTAATAAAACAGCACTTAAAGGATTAACAAGTTGCCTTTACAATGGCAAGTCAAAGTGACACTAAAACTGCACAACTGGGTTCAGCAGTAGTAGGCCTAAGACATATTTAAATGAGTACTTGTCTGCATGTGAAAGTAGGTTATGTCAGTAATTGCCTGCATATCTGTGTCAGTGTACTTGTACCTCTATCAGTTTCCCAGGAAATGTCTGCGTAAATATGGTGAGTACAGGAGTATGTATCCATCTGCACAAGTGACTCTAATACCATGTGAAATATAACTGCTGGCTGAGTCTATGCATATACATATAATTGTCACTCTCAGGCTTTGACTGGATATGTCAGTGCCTTTATCATTTTGTTAATATATATATCCCTTTCAGTATGGCCTGGACACTCATATGTTTCAGCATAAGAGTCTGTTACTGAGGCCCTCATTACAACCCTGGCGGTCAGTGTTAAAGCAGCGGTAACACTGCCAACAGGCCGGCGGAGAAAAAAATGGAATCACGACCATGGCGGAAACCGCCAGCATAGACAGCCACTTTAACACTCCGACTGCCACGGCGGTGGAAACAAACACCGCGGCGGTAACCGCCAACAGACAGGTGGAACACAAGGTTCCGCCCACTGTATTACAACACGCCTATCCGCCACCTTTTCCAGAGTGGTACCAACACCATCAAAAGCACGGCGGAAACAGGACTTGGAACGGAAACCACTCACCTTTCAACACTTTACGAACAACCAGGACGCCATGGAGCCCAAACTACAGGTCCTGCCCATGCTGGTCTACCTCCTCCTGTATCAGGAGCAGCAAAGACGCCGGCGACGACCACGGTGAGTACCCAGGGGAGGGGGGAGGGAAAAGAGAGTGACAAACACACGCAACACGCAACACCCCCACCCTCACCCACAACACCATACACACATATGCATGCAGCAACAATACATGAACACCCCGTCACCCCCTGGACGAACGCAAGGACAAAAGGAAATTATTGTAACGAGTGTAATCAATAAAAATCAGATAGGTCAAATTCAAAAATCAGTATATACAAATATGTACACCAACTACATAAGTCCGGATATTAATGAAATCATTGTCCATGGATCAGTGCCCCAAAATGCATGGGCGAAGCCCACACAAGATACCTGACTCGAAACGGAGAGAACACTGCAGGGGCATCAGATGGAAAATAAACAGACACCTCGGAGGGCACCTCAGCCGGATGAACGGACGACACCACTGCTCCACGAGGGGGCTCCATGCCCACTGATTGGTCCTGGGGAGTGCAAAGCCACAGTCTCTCAAGTCTTTCCAGTGGGTGGTTTGCCCACTGATTTATCCTGGGGAGTGCAAAGCCACGGTCTATCAAGTCTCTCCAGTGGGTGGTTTGCCCACTGCTGTATCCTGGGGAGTGCAAAGCCACAGTCTCTCAAGTCTTTCCAGTGAGTGGTTTGCCCACTGCTTTATCCTGGGGAGTGCAAAGCCACAGTCTCTCAAGTCTCTCTAGTGGGTGTTTTGCCCACTGCTGTATCCTGGGGAGTGCAAAGCCACAGTCTCTCAAGTCTTTCCAGTGGGTGGTTTTCCCACTGCTTTATCCTGGAGAGTGCAAAGCCACAGTCTCTCAAGTCTCTCCAGTGGGTGGTTTGCCCACTGCTTTATCCTGGGGAGTGCAAAGCCACAGTCTCTCAAGTGGATAACAGTCTCCACTGGTTCTGGAGGGGGCTTTGTGCCCAGAGTGCTTCATCCTTCCAAGAACTGAGGTAGTGGATGTGAATCTCCACTGGTTCTGGAGGGGGCTTTGTGCCCAGAGTGCTTCATCCTGCCAAGGACTGAGGTAGTGGATGTGAATCTACACTGGTTCTGGAGGGGGCTTTGTGCCCAGAGTGCTTCATCCTGCCCAGGACTGAGGTAGTGGATGCCTTTCTCCACTGGCTCTGGAGGGGGCTTTGTGCCCAGAGTGCTTCATCCTGCCAAGGACTGAGGTAGTGGATGTGAATCCCCACTGGTTCTGGAGAGGGCTTTGTGCCCAGAGTGCTTCATCCTGCCAAGGACTGAGGTAGTGGATGTGAATCTCTACTGGTTCTGGAAGGGGCTTGGTGCCCAGAGTGCTTCACATGCAGTGTGGCAGGTCCCATTCCCTCACCTGGATGTGTGTGCCACGAAATTGCCTGGGAACAGGTAGCATGATACTCCATGGAGGCAGAGACACACTACACCCTGCTACGACTTCGCCTGGCACCTGCTGGTACTAACAGTGCTGGGAGTCATGCCTCATGTACGCTGGGCAGGGTCCAGGATGTCTCTTGCAGCCTCGGACGGCTGGCCACTGGGGATGATTGCCATGTCAGCTGTGGTGGCACTGTCTGAGCACGTCGCGGGGCTGGTGGCGGTGGTTGTGGCGGTGTCTGTGGCGAAGGTGCTGGTGGTGGTGCATGTGTCTGCACCTGTTGAGGGACAAATCAGGATGTCTCCTGCAGCCTTGGACGGCTGCCCACTGGGGATGATGCTGGGGACTGTTCGTGAGGCATCAGACGTGCAGGTGGCGGTGCTGGTGGCGGTGCTGGTGGCGGTGCAGGTGGCGGTGTCCACCGCCGTACTGGTTGATGTTGTGGTTGACAGAAAGGGTGACTCTGGTCCTTTAGCCGGAGCCTCCTGCCCTGTCCAGACCTGCTGTTCGGCTTGTGTCCCTTCCCCACCTTTGATTTCGCTACTTGTGCCTTCCCACTGTCCCCTTTTGGTTTGGAGGAGCCCTTGCTTGCTGATAGGTGCGGCTTCTCCCTCCAACATGTGGACACCTTCTTAACCTTGGCAGGTGGCAGAATGGCCTGCTCCTTGGCCTCACTAGGTGGCACACTGGCCCTGATGGGTGCTGCCCACGATGTGACCGGACTTGCTGAGACCACTGTGCTGGAGGATTTGGTGGCTGAGGTGCTGGGCTTGGACCTGGACATCCTGGCCCTAGGGGAAGGACGGGGGGGGAGGTGTAGGGAAGAGGTCAATGTTAGCCAGGAAGAGTTTCTTAGACACACTGGGACGGGAAGATGGAGGGGGTTTGGGAGTGGAGGAAGAGGTAGTGGTTGTAGGAGGTGTGTGTTTGCTGAATTTGGGTGATGGTGCATGGGCCAGAGGCTGTTGTGAGGTGGATGACTGTTGGGTGGGTGTGTGTCTGCATTTGTGTAGTTTGGGAGGAGGGCTCACAGACACACTTGGAGAGGACACAGGGGATGTGTGAATGGTAGTGGGGGTGGTGATTGCACGTGAGCGGTGTGTGGTGATGGGCGTGCTGGTGATGGAGGTAGTGGATGAAGATGTACTGCATGCAGGTGTGAGTGAAGACGAGACAGGAAGGGAGGAGGAGGACGTGGAGGAGGGGGACACAGTGGAGGCAGTGGATGTTGGTGTGTCTGGGATAGGCTGAGGTAGAGGGGATTGGGTCTGGGTGGAGGAAGTTGAAGGGGGGAGGCTGGACACTGGGACAATAGTTGCCATCAGTGCTGAGGCCAGAGCCTGAAATGCTCTCTGTTGGGTCGCCTGGCCAGAATGAATGCCCTCCAGGTATGCATTTGTTTGATGCAAATGCCTCTCAACAGACTGGATGGCATTCAAAATGGTAGATTGCACAACAGTGAGTGATCTCAGGAGGTCAATAGCCTCCTCACTGAGGGCAGCAGGGCTGAATGGGGCAGGGGCTGAGGTGCCTGGGGCGAAGGAGATGCCCACCCTCCTGGGTGAGCGGGCATGGGAAACTCGATGAGGAGCTGCTTGGAGGGCAGTGCTGGAGCCTGTGAATAATCCAGTGGATTTCACCAAATGTGAAAAAAAGTGTTAGACTATTTGAAGCCATTATTTATGGTGTTATGACTTAGGAATAAACCCCAAAGGGGTCCTGGAACCTCTACCCTGATTCCTTTCTCTCAATTGTAGACCCCATTTTGGCCTCAGGGACTGCTCTCCTATATAACAAAATGGCAGCCACAATGTGACAGAGTGTGTGAAGGGGTCTGGGCACAAGAGCAGATGTGTGAGTGTCTGGATGTGAGAGTGAGTATGAGAGTCTATTGGTGTGAGAGTGTCTGTGTGAATTTCTGTCTAGATCTGAGGGTGGGTGTGAAAGTCTGTTGGTGTGAGAGTGTCTGTGTGAGTGTCTGTCTGAATCTGAGAGTGGGTGTGACTGGGTGTGTCTGAGTGTGAGAGTGGGTGTGAAAGTAACTTTGTGTGTATACATATGTGTGTGTATATATATATATATTTATTTTATATATATATATATATTTACATTTAGCGAAATCCCTGGATTAACCAGCATAGTTGTACCAGGAGCTGCACTGGAGCCCATGGATGAATCTGTGGATTTCGCCAAACATAAAAAAAGTGTTAGACTTTTTTCAATTTAATGTGTTATGGCATATGAGTAAACCACCGTGGGTTCAGGGAACCTCTACGCTGACCACTTTCTCTCAATTACAGACTCCATATTAACCCCGGGGACAGTTCCCTGATGTAACAAAATACCAGCGGCAATGTCACAGTGTCCGGGTGCGAGAGTGGATGTGAGAGTGTCTGGATGTGAGAATGAGTGTGTGAGTGTGTCTGTCTGGGTGCAAGAGTGGGTGTGAGAGTATTTGCCTGGATCTGAGGGTGGGTGTGAGAGTCTGTTTGCGTGAAAGTGTCTGTGTGAGCATCTGTCCGGATCTGAGGGTGGGTGTGACTGGATGTGTCTGAGTGTGAGGTGGGGGTGGGGGTGGGTTTGAAAGTAAGTGGGTGTATTTTTTATTTGATATTCCATGAAATCCACAGATTTACCTGTGAAGTTACACTGGGGGCAGCACTGGAGCCTGTAGATGAACTGCAGATTTCACCAAATATCAAAGGTGCGCTACTGGGTAGTTATAGTTAGGACCTAGTTTCTATAGAAAAAACATTTTTTGTTTTGTTAACAACTTTGGCACCATTTGATGAATTGTCACAAACTTTCTCAAGAAAATACAATGCTCACTTCAGCATCAGTGTGGGAAGTTGCAGGGTGATCTGTTAAGCGGGGGTTGAGAAAAAGTGGGATCCCAAAACATTTATACCCCATTAATGTTTCCATAGGTATTTTGAACAATGATAGTGCTCAAACCACTGGACGGAATTACACCAAATTTGGCAGAAAGGTAGCTCTTGATCCAGAAGGAGCCCTTTTTGTTATTTGGTGTAAACCCACTCAGTAGTTTTAGAGAAATTAAAGAAAATCCAAATTTGTACAGACAGGGACGGATTTGTGACCCCTCCTGATCTCGTAATGAGATCTGATTGGCTGCCAAAACGTTAACAAGGAGGTGTTGGCAGCCGTGTTGGGACTGGGCTTCATTTCTCCTATAACTACCCAACCACAGTTCCCCTATAACAAACCCGAATTGCCCTCCCGTCAGGTCAATATCGACCCTGGGGACCTCATTCTCTGGGGCCCAGCATAAATATACATTTTTTTGGGGAGGGGCTGCATGGCGTCCCTAGGCCGATCTCAGCCCCAGGGATCAGATCACCCAGAGCCCAGTCTAAACATTTATTTTTTGGGGGGGAGTAGGGAGCGCAGCCTTCCTCCTCAGGGCTTATCTTGGCCCGGGAAACCCCATCACCTGGGGCCCAGCCATGTGACCTGTACACCCCCAGGGTACCAAGTTTCAATGTTGGTATCGTGGGGGAAATCTGAATGCCCCCGCGATCCCAGCTGCCTCCCCGCTTCCTGCGGGAGCAAGCATTGCTGTCACAGAGAGACTATGACAGCAATTTCCTCTGTTTCCCTGCCTGCATATCTGCAGGCAGAAAGGCAGAGGAAACCTCTGCTCGCAGCGAGGGAGAGCTGGGCTTGGGAGGGATGACTGTGGACTTGGTGGGGGTGGAAGTCCTAGCGGGGAGGGGCAGAGCGATGACCAGGGGAGGGCTGGGAGGTGGAAGTCAGGGGTGTTGAGAGGGTAACAGGGTGCTTGGGGAGGCAGGGACAAGTTCACTGGTGGGGAACAGGGTAAATTCATGTAGGAAATGTTTCTTAGGGGCACGGGGACGGTCATCACGGAAAGGTAAGGGAGTGGAGGTAGAGGGAGTGGTTGAGAGGTGAGTACGTGGAGGTGATTTGGGTGCAGGTACGTGCTTGGATGCCACGTGTGTGCTGCGTGATGTTGGGTGGGTAACTGTGGTCATTTAGATGTAGTGGGAGGAAGGGGGGAGAAGATGCAGGGAGATGGCAAGGGGAATGTGTGAGTGAATGTTTTTGTGGTGTCTGCAGGTAGGGTGGGTGTGCTGCATGTGGGGGTATTAACAGGCGTGCTGAGTGCACATGTGGTGAATGGGGTCGATGTATGCAGGTATTATGTTGTGGTGATGGTGGCAGTGAGTGCAAATGTGGCAGGATCTGGGACTGATGAGGTGGTGACTGCAGGTGTGAGTTGTGTAGTAGCTGTGAGGTTGGTGGTGGAGGGAAAGTCTCTATAGGGAGTGGATATTGTCATGTCTGCATCTGAATGTTGTGTATGTGCATGGCGGTAGTGGCGTTTGTGGTGCTTCTGTCTGTCCTTGCGTACCGTGTCTGTTGATGTGGCTCCATGTGGGTCTGAAAATGCGCCTGGGATGGGTGAGGGAAAAGGTATGTGGAATGTGGGATTGGGAACAGGTAGCTGGAGGGGGACAGAAGATGTAAGGACACTGGATGCCATAAATGAGGAAGCCAGAGTCTGAAATGATCTCTGCAGGCCAGCCAGGGCACCGTGAATGCCTTCCAGGAACACATTGGACTACTGCATCTGTGATGCCAGTCCCTGGATGGCATTCACGATGGTTGACTGTCCCACAGAGATGGACCTCAGGAGGTCAACAACTTCATCACTGAGGGCAGCAGAGCTGTCTGGGGCGGGGACAGAGGTGCCTGCAGCAAAGAAGAAGCCCACCCTCCTGGGTAAGCGGGCATGGGCAACTGGGTGGGGAGCTACAGGGAGGGCAGTGCTGGAAAGGGGGGGGGGTGGCAGACAAGGATGTAACTAGAATGGTCCCAGATAGGTCAACCACACTAGGGAGCAGCCATAGGAGGAGGAATCTGAAGATGGTGTGGTCAATCCTGTCTCCCCTGTGGCACTCCCCTTGTCCTCTGTCTCACTGGTCCCCTTGGCTCTGCTGGTATCAGGCTCCTGTGTCCCATGGGCTGTAGCTTCCCCACTCACCGGTTCCCCTCCTCCTTCACCAGATGATGCTGATGCACACAAAAACAGAGAAGGAGGGGGGAAGGAGAGTGGGTGGGAGAAAGAGACAGGGTACAATGGGTCAATGCCAGCACAATAGTCACAGACTGTAACAACATCATCAGCTGTTGCCATGCCATGCCACGCCATGCCCTCACCTATACATGCTATAACAGTGGGACACCATGTGGCAAACTACAGCTATGCTGCTCTTTACTGCTGATGGTGGTACAATTGTACCCATGTACTTGATATGAGTCACACCAGTCACACATGCCCAGTACTTGCCATCTCCACATGGCCGTTTAGGGAAACAAATCCTATACACCTGTATCAACTGAATCATGTGTGGGTAGGTAGCATGCCTATTAAACCAGTGACATCTTGCTCCACTCTGTCTCACTACACATACAGTACAAGGCAGCAGAATAAGGACTCCCCCATCGCCTCAGCACAGTGGTCGGAAAACACAGATGACAATGTCCTGACACCTCAGGTGTACTGATGACGTTGGCAGGAGCTGGGTACCAAAAGTTGATGAGGGTGACCACACAAATTACACATTGGAAGTACTTGCCCTCATAAGTCACTGACTGCATTCTATGGGCAGACATCTGTGATACCAATCCTGGCAGGCTGACTGAGGCCCATGGTGGACAGGCATCTACCTAGTATCTATGCTACAGCTTCCCACTAATCCACAACCCAAAAGCATCTAAGCAACACATTAACTAGGTGAGAGTGTGTACTTACCCCCTTGTGGCTGATGTGCTGCCCTCAAGCGCCCATCCACCTCAGAGTAGGCCACCACCAAAATGAGGGCCATTGGGGGGGTCAGGGTCCGACTGTCACCCCTCCCTCGTTGGGAGGATGTCCCCAGCTGGGCCTCTGTGGTCTTCCAGACCCAGCATCTCAGGTCCTCCCACCTCTTTCTGCAGGGGTGCTCCGCAGGGCATGGACATCCGCCACATCCCCTTCGTCTGATGGGCGCTGACCTGCATGGGTGCCACAGACAGAAGGACAAAGTCATGTAGAGTGGTGTCACAGGGACAGCAGTGGACAGCACACATCTCACACATCTCATGGCTACACTCACATGTCTACCTGTCACTATTGGTCAGACTCGTTACCCACTTCCATGCATCCACTCTATCTGCCACGTCCCAATGCCTCACATAAACATACACATTGCTATCAGACAGGACGGTGACATTAAACTCACCTACTGCTCTGGTGCCCAATACAACTGTCCATACAGGGGTAGGACCCCGTACACAAGCTTCTCAAGTTCCTCCTCTGAGAAGGCTGGGGCTCTATCACCTGCAGGACGTGGCATCTTGGCTACCAGAGGCAGAACACAGCAACACAAGCAGTGGAGGTCTTGTGTGCAGGAGTGTCAGTAAAGTGTCAGTTGCCACATGAAATGGCGGTCACGTCCACCGTGGACATCACCGTCATCACCGGCCTTGATCACCATTGGCTCCAGTTTCCCATAGACAACCATGTTATCCCATGAGGAGTTGCACGGCGGCTGCGACCGCCTACTGCCATGAAGTCTAACGCCGGCGATGTGAGGTCACTTCCATCTGTCCTGTGCATGCAGGACAGGTGGCTGCCATTTTACTTGTATGTTGTGAATAAGGGCTGAATGATAGATGCGTCATGGGTAAAATGGTAACTTTTGCACAGCTTTACTGTGTCCACACAGTCAATACAGCTTTTTCTGACTTCTCCCACTCCTATTACCAGAAACGACCTTCATTGTCTTGAGTGTGTGCCCTTGACTCTGGCCCCTGTACTATGGGGCACACTTCTGATTGACCTGTCCCTGGGCACTGGTTTGGGGAGGAAAGGCTGGCTGAGGTGTGGCTGCCACATGGGAGGGGGAGTATGGTGTGTCCAGGGTGGGGCTGTTGGGTATGGACTGACCAGTCATCCCTGATGGGCCAGGCAAGTAGGCACTGTCCGGATATCCTCGTGGACCATCTTTCTGGGGAGGGCTGCCTGACCCTGGCATCCGCTAGTGGGTGGCAGTGGCAGCGGGACCTGTGGATGGAAAGGGAGTGAGTTAAATTTTGTTTATGTCTTTGTTGGCAACATCATTTGATGCATGGTGTAGCCTGACTTGCTTCACAATGATGCTGAGGATAGTGCATAACATTGCTGTCATTGCCATGTATTGGAAAGCAGTTGAGGTTGCCAGTGGGTGTGGCATGTGGTTTGGTTTTCCATGCAGGTGTTCTACTGTGAATTGGGGCTGTCTTCCTCTGATGTGTAGGGAGTGTTGCATTATGGGAGTTATGGTGCTTGCCATTGTGCTTGGTATCTGAGCATTGGGGTGACTGTGTGGGGATGGTGGCAGTGGGGTGGTGTGGCATGCATGGTGTCTGTGGGGTGCCTGGGGGGGTGCGGAGGCGTGGGATGGGGTATATTGGGGAGTGATGGGTGGTGTGGACACATGCTGGGCAGGAGTAGCTAATGCCTGGGGGGGTGCTGTTGACTTACAGAGTTGATCCCTCCAATTCCAGTCAGGCCCTCAGGATGCACAATGGCCAAGAACTTCTCCTCCCAGGAAGTTAGCTCAAGAGTGGAGGTGGGGGCCCACTGCCAGTCTTGTTCAGGGCGATCTGGTGCCTGGACACCATGGAACGCGTCTTCCCCCATAAGTCGTTCCACCTCTTCCTGAAGTCCTCCCTTGAGTATGGATGTGAGCCCACTAAGTTGACCCTGTCAACGATCCTCTGCCATAGCTCAGTTTTCATTGCCATCGATGTTTGCTGGACATGGGCTCTGAAAAGGTGCGGCTCTACCCTGACGATTTAATCTACGATGACCCTCAACTCATTGTCAGTGAAACGTGGGTGCTTTTGAAATGCTATTTTGGTGGGATGGGGTTGTTTGGTTGTGGGTGCAGGTGGGTTGTGGGTGCAGGTGGGTTGTGGTGTTGGTATGTGAGTGTGATGTGTGCCTAGTGCAAAACGTGCAGTTGTGTGGTGTGTGCTGAGTGTGCAGTGTGAAAATGCCTGTGGTGTATGGGATCTGTATAAATGGGTTCTTGCTATGTGTGCTGTTCGTAGGATTCACAAGGGATTGTGTGTGTGTGGGGGGGACTGTTTTATAGCGCCGTGAGGAGGTGAGTGTGGTTTGTGTAGGTGTCTCAGGTGTGGGGTATTCAAACTGTCCAATGTGGTGCTGCCTATTATTGGCGGGCCTGTTGGAACTGTGGCGGTGCGCACCGCCAATCATGTTCTGCATGCATGGGCTGCTGGGCAGGGAACTGACACGTGATAGGGCAGATGGAATGGTGTCGGTGTGGCGGGGCTGGTGGTAGGACAGCCATTCTTTTGCCGTCGGTCGGCCTGGCGGTGTTGCATTTATGGATGTTTTTGGGATGTTTTCACTTTGTGACTCGTAAAACGATAGTCAATGTACCACCTAAGACTCTTATTCTTTTTATAATTCAGAACTTGAGTTGTGCATGTTAGATCTTTGTTGTTTTGGTCTTGTTTTGTTTAGATAAATATCACCTATTTTTCTGAACCAGTGTTGTGTCATTTTGTAGTGTTTTCATTGAGGTACTGTGTGTGTTGGTACAAATACTTTACACATTGCTTCTGAAGTTGAGCCTGCCTGCTCGTGCCAAGCTACCAAGGGGGTGAGCAGGGGTTAACTGAGGGTTATTCTCCTTTATCCTGACTAGAGTGAGGGTCCTTGCTTGGACAGGGGGTAACCTGACTGCCAACCAAAGACCTCATTTCTAACAGTGCCACATATAGTTATATCACCAATGAGGCATCAAGTAGCAGCACATGTACTGAAATTCACAGCCACAGATCTAACTTCATAGTGCCATTTATGGCACACCTGTGGCCCCAGCCATGAGGGCAAACCATAAGCCAACTCTGTATGATGAAGAAAAGGCAGGCATGACACACTTATTTTTGCTCTGCAAGCCATTAAATGTGTTCAGGATGGCAGCCGCCTGTCCCGCATGCACAGGACAGATGGAAATGAGCTAATTCCGCTTGCATATGTTGTCAGGACGGTAGGCAGTCGCAACTGCCATGCAACTCCTCATTGCATAACATTGTTATCAATGGGAGACTGTGGCCAATGATGATCACCTCCGGCGGTGACGGTCATGTACGCGGCGGCCGTGACCACCATTTTCTGCCACCTAGCTTACTTGACTCTTGACACCCATGCAAGCAAGACCGTCCCTACATGAGTTGGTATGTACTGTCTCTGGGAGCCATCATGCCATCTCCTGCAGGTGATAGGCCCCAGCCCTCACTCAGGAGGAGTTGGAGAAACTTATTGAAGGGGTCCTACCCCTGCATGGAGAGCTGTATGGGGCACCAGAGGCGCAGGTGAGCCTAATTCCAATGTCCTGTGTGATAGTGGTATGTGTGAGGCTTAAGGCATTGACACACCGCACAGGGAGTTGATGTATGGAGTAAAGGCAATTGTGGCTTCTACCCATGTTAGTATGGGCATGTGATGTATATGATGTGTGTAGTCCACTGCTGCTGATGTGGTGCCACTTTACATACCTTTTTCCATCTGTCTGTGTCACCCATTCAAGTCAGCTCCCAACAGAAATAGGGGATCTGGCGTGCCATCGTCAAGCAAGTGCAGACCCTGGGGGTCCATAGCTGGTGGAGCACCCACGGCAGAAAGCAGTTGGAGGATCTGAGACGCTAGGCTCGGAAGATCATGGGGGCCAAGCTGGGGATGTCCTCCAAACAAGAATGGGGTGCCCATCGGACCCTGACCCTCCTAATGGCCTATATATTGGTGGTGGCCTATCCTGAGGTGGATGGGTGCTTGGGGGCAGCACAGAAGCCACAAGGGGGTAAGTACAGGCTTTCACCTCATACATGACAGGCCTTGTTTGGGATTGGGTGGCTTACTTGTGGGCATATGTGCATATGATCAGTGGTGGATGCACATCGACAATGTGTATCAGTCACCCTGGCAGGCTCTGAATCGATTATGTGTGACAAATAATGCTTTCAGTGTATATCTAATTGACATATTCAATAGTTGTGTGAATGTGGACACCCTACGCATTGTGTCAGACCAGCTTCTTCCATCTGCACCAGTGTACCTGAGGTGTAAGTGCTATCACATCAATATTTGTCTCTCACAATGACTGAGGCAATCTTTATTTTGTACAGTAGCTGGCATGGACTGATTGTGGGGGTGGCATCAGGGGTCCACTACATGTATGGCCTTAATGGGACAGGATTTTGGGCATGGTAGCTTACCATGCTGACATATGTTGAAACATCTCTTATTGAGGCTATCATACTGTGGACTTGCCTTTCCAGCAATTATGTGATACTAGATGTGGCAAGTCCCCTTGGAGATCCCTGGAGTCTAATCAAAATGTTTACATGTAATGTATGACATTGCCTTGGCAATTATAATGCTCCTGTGCACTGTTTCAGCCATGACCAATTCACTTAGTCAAAATATTCCACAATATCAAGTTTTTTTTAGCATTGCATCTTAATTTACCCAATGTGTTTTGCAGAAATGGTGTGTCATTGTCATGGCATGGCCTGCCATAATATGTTTGAAAGGATGTACATGTTGATCTGTGTAAATAGTAGGTAGGTACTGACCCTTTGCATCCTATCTTTCTCTCTCGCTCCCTCTCTCTCCTCTCCTCCTCTGTCTTTGTGTGCATCAGCAACATCAGGCGAAGGAAAAGGGGCACCGTCGAGTGGGGAAGCAGCAGTCCAGAGGACCCAGGAGGCTGATACCAGCCGAGCCGAGGGGACCAGTGGGATGGAGGGTGAGGGGAGTGCCATGCGGGAGTTCGGATCATCTACATCATTTTCGGATTCCTCCTCTGGTGGACGCTCCCTGGCGGTGGCGGACCCATCTGGAACCAGCCCAGTACCATCCTTGCCCGTCACCCCTTTACCAGCACTGTCCTCCCTATTGCTCCCCACCCAGTTGCCTGTGCCCTCTCACCCAGGAGGGTGGTCGTCTCCTTCGCTGCAGGTGCGTCTGCCCCAGTCATCCCTGCTGCCCTCATTGAGGAGGATATTGACCTCTTGAGGTCCATCTCTGTGGGTCAGACAACTATTGTGAATGCCATCCCGGGACTGGCAGCTCAGGTACAGCACAGTAATGCCTACCTGGAAGGCATTCACAGTGCCCTGTCTGGCCTGCAGAGATCCTTTCAGGCTCTGGCCTCCTTGCTGACAGCAGTCAGTGTCCCTTTGTCTTCTGTCCCCCCTCCAACTACCTCAACCCAATCCCACACCCATCCAGAGCACACAGTCAGAACGCCATTCATCCACCTCAACAGACACAATTTGCAGTGACAAACACAAGCACAACAAGACCCACCACTGACATGCACATAGACAACACCTACCTGCACACACAACAACATCCACTCCTTATGCTGACCCCCACACCACCCCTCCTTCACAGACACTACACCACTCAAACATGCTGTCATGACACCAACACACCCTGATCCAGCCACAAGTCCCATCATACCCACAGTCACCACACTTCGAGACCTGGATACATCCACCACATTCACCACAACACCTACCTGCACACACAATATCCACTGCTTACACTGACCCTCACACCACCCCCTCCTTCACACATGCTACACCACTCAAACATGCTATCATGACACCAGCACAGCCTGATCCAGCCACAAGTCCCTCATACCCACAGTCACCACACTTCGAGACCTGCATATATCCACCACATTCATCACAGGCGCACTCACCACAACTACCTACACCCCTACATGCAGCACATGCACCTTACCTGTAGGTACTACCTCAACAGACAGTCACCCATCCACTTTGGCAACTCCTTGTACTGCACCCCCTCCTCTCAAAACACCTATATGTTGGCACACACCCACCCAACAGATACCCAGCACAAACATGCCTTCAACCCATACGCCTGCACCCAAGACACTGACAAGAATGCACCTCACAACCACTCCCTCTCCCTCCACTCTTAAACTCTTTTCCCATGACTGCCCTTGTGTCCCTAAGAAAAGTTTTTTGTATGAGTTTTCCCTCTTCCTTACCACTCTCCCCTGCCACCTCTGGTGCTGCCCATGCCCTTCCCCTACAAAACATTCAACCCCCCCCATCCAAGGTCACTCCTCCCAAGCCCAAAGTGAAGGAGCTGGCTCTAAAAACTAAACAGAAACCAAAGTCTTCCCCATCTAAACCAAAACCTAAGCCCAAGGACCCCCCTCCCAAGCCATAACCCCCACCTCCGCCATCCCCTTCTCACCCCTGAGGTGCCTGTCTGCACCCTTGAAGCCCCTACCATGTGGAAGCCACTTTGCAGTCATGAGTTAAGTTAAGACTTGAGATGCCTCCGCCGATCTTCTCTGTTCGGCCGGCGGCAGTATTACCGCCACCTCCACTGTGGCGGTCCTTGGCCGCCACACTCACAATGCCAAATAATGCCAAATAAGGGCAAATAATGACCATAGCTGTGATCCATCCCATAGACAGCCAATGTACCACACTAACCGCCAGCGCGGTACGAACACTGTACATGGTGGTAGCCACCTACAGGCAGGCGGAAGGCAATGATTCGCCCACCATAAATAGACATAGCACATCACCAGGATTTCCAGGGTGGTTGCAGCGATCGGAAACACAAATTTTATTGAAGGAGACACTCACCTCCAGCGACACACAGGGGTCGGCGGCCGCATTGGAACCAGAACTACAAGTCTTCCCAATGCTGTACCATGCCATGGCCGTGCTGGAGCACCAACGCTGATGAAGACGACAACAGTGAATACACCCGCCTAGCACACAAGGGAGGGAGAGAGGGTGGGGAGAGTGACACACACACACACAACACACACTATACACACACACCACACACCCAGTTACAGAGTAAATCAACAGTAACAGAACCCACGAGCAGAGAAAGCTAGGACACATATTTCTGTCCAACCACTGTATTCTTGTTGGATGAATATTCAAAATACAAAAACATACACAACTGTATATATACATACATGGAGGCCTAAAGGCCAGTCCAAAGTCACAAATGCCAACAGGGCAAAGTCCAAGCCACAACTTGACTCCTGACAACATCAGGATGCCACCATTCAGGGGCATCATGTTGGAAATGGGCAGGCACCTCAGGGGGAGGGGGATGGGGGCATATCATTGGGAGGGGGCTCATTGCCCACTGGTTCTAGAGGTGGCTCCTTGCCCTCTGGCCATGGAGGGGACTCTTTGCCCACTGGTTCTGGAGGGGGCTCCCTGCCCACTGGCTCTGGAGGGGGCTCCTTGCCCACTGGTCCTGGAGGGTGCTCCTAACCCACTGGTTACTGAGGGGGCTACTTGGCCTCTGGTTCAGGATGGGGCTCCTTGGGCTCAGTTTTGTCTGGGGCCTCCTTGGCCTTGGATTTGGATGGGGCCTCCTGGGCGTTGGATTTGGGGGGTCCTCCTTGGCCTTGGATCTGGGTGGGAGCTCCTTGGCCCTAGGTTTTGGAGGTGGCTCCATGGTCTTGGAAGTCTGTTAGGGAGGGGCGGCAATTTAGCCCTCCATTTTTGGGGAGAGGGGTGTCCTTGGTGCAGGAGGCCAGCGTCACACTCATGTGCCCCTTAGTGGAAGCTGGAGACTTTGGGGGTGGAGCAGTGTCAGACTGGGTGCTCAAGGTACTGGGTTGGGGGGGTGGGATCTTCCTCTTACAGCCAGGAGGGGGGATGGAAGAGGTCAAGGCGGAAAAAGCTTCTTAGGGCTAATGGGGCGGGATGTGGGAAGAGGGATGGGAGTGGAGGTAGAGGGAGTGGTTGTAGGAAGAGGAGGTGTGGTGGATGGCTGTTAGGGGTCTGAGTGTGAGCATTTGTGTGTATGTGGAGGGGGGTCAGACAGGGTGGGGGAGGACAAACATGACGTGTTGATCGATGTTGTGGTGGTGTCTGCCTGTGAGGTGGGTGTGCTGCATGAGGTGGTGATAGTGGTGGGGGTGACTGCATATGTGGTGTGTAGGGTTAGGGTTCAGTGTCTGTGGGTCTCCTGTTGTGGTGACAGTGGACAAAGCAGTGCAGGTGGCAGGTTCATGGACTGTTGATGCAGTGCATGCAGGTGTGAGAGAGGATGAGACTGTGAGGTAGGAGGAGGAGGGGGAGACAGTGGAGTCCGTGGATGATTTTGTGTGTGCATCTCGGTGTTGGCTGTGTGAGTGCTTGTGGACTGAAGTGTGTTGCCTGTGTTTGTGTGTGTTTGTCTGTGCGAGTCTTGTGTGTTATTTTGGGCGCATGCTTGTCAGAATATGTGCATGGGATGGGTTGGACTGAGGAGACTGGGACTGGGAAGTGGCAGTTGGAGGGGGGATGAAACATGGACACTGGCTGTCATCAGTGAAGAGGCCAGAGCCTGAAACAATCTCTGTAGGGCCACCCATCAACCCTGAATGCCCTCCAGGATGGCATTGCATTGCTGCATCTGGGATGCCAGCCTTTGGATGGCATTCACTATGGTTGACTGCCCTACAGAGATGGATCTCAGGAGGTCAATAGCCTCCTCACTGAGGGCAGCACGGCTGACTGGGGCAGGGCCTGAGGAGTCTGGGACGAAGCAGATGCCCACCCTTCTGGGTGAGTGGGCACGGTCAACTTGGTGGGGGCTACCGGGAGGGCAGTGCTGGTACGGGGGTGGTGGTAGAACCTTTAGTTGGGGTGGTCCCAGAGTGATCCGCCACCACCAGGGAGCTCCCATCGGAGGAGGAATCAGAGTCAGTCACCTCCTATCCCTCCTGTCACCTCGTCGCCCTCCGTCCCACTGGTCCCCTTGATGTCAGTGGACTCTGCCTCCTGGGTCCAGTGGGCTGCAGCTCCCTCACTCACCAGTACCCTTGCTCCATCGCCAGATGATGTTAATGCACACATGGACAGGATGACAAAAGGAGAGGGGAGAAGGAAATGGAGAACAGGGTCAATCACAGCACTAAGAGCACAAATGGCATACACATCACTGTCACACACTGAGGATGAGAATGGGCAGTATGGACCACACTGGCATACCATTGGCTAAGTACCACAGCAGGTAGGAGCCAAACACGGCCAGCTACACACCAACTGGGACCAGCTAAGCCCTGTCTGCCATGGGAAGCCACTTACTTAGCTATCTAAAATATGCATTTCAACCTATTAACCTAAGCTGGACCTTGAGGCAATGTCTAAACTGGCATATTGGGGCATCCACTGACTAGTACCCTGCACCCAAATCCCGTGCCAGGCAACAGAGACGGTTGTCAAACACACTGTACTTACACCCTTGTGGCTGCTGTGATGCCCTCAAGCGCCCATCCAGCTCTGGGTATGCCACCACCGGTATGCAGGCCATCAGGAGGGTCAGGTTCCGATGGGCACCTCTCACTCTTTGGGAGGCTGTCCCCAGCTAGGCCTCCGCAGTCTTCAGGGCCCAGGGTCTCAGGTCCTTTCACCATTTCCTGTAGTGGGTTATCCACCTGCTATAGACCCTTAGGGCCCGCACGTCCTTGGCGATGGCACGCCACACCCCCTTCCTCTGATGGGCGCTGACTGCAGAGGTAACACAAATAGTGGGACAACATTAGCCAGACAATCCAGCCTGTCACACAGATGGCCTACAAAATGCATTATCCCCTCATCAGGCACACACATGACCCATACCCCTGCATTAGTGCTGCCACCAGCCATATCCCCCCATATGACACACTGCCAGTACACACACACATCTCCATGCAGCCATGTCGCATGCAACGAACCCATGGTGTACTCACCTGTTGGTCTCGAGGCCCATACAACTGCCCATACAGGGGTACGACCACATCCACAAGCCTCTCCAACTCCTCCAACATGAAGACTGGGTCTCTTTCCCTTGTTGCACGAGCCATGGAGGGTTCCAGACACAGGTCACGGCACCACACGCAGTGGAGATGTCGTCATTGTGGAAAGTCAGGAATCAAGTGATGTAGTAGAAATAAAATTGCGGTCACATCTGTGGCGGTGAACACCGTCACTGCCGGTGTTAATCATCATTGGTTCCCATACTCCATAGAGGGCTATGTTAGCCAATGAGGAATTGCACGGCAGTGCAGACCGCCTCCCGCCATGACATGAACGCCAGCGGAGTTAGGTCACTTCCACCCCTCCCTGAATATAGAACAGGCGGGTGCCATTTTCCAATGCTGGTACACATGTACAGATTGATAAGTGCATCATTGTAGTCAAATGTTCTCACCTATACAATTCCAGTGTCCAACATACAAGCATGCTCTGTGTACACTGCTGTAGTGTGTTCATGGTTCCTATAGTCACTCCCTTCTTACTTTTGGGTCCCTTAGGTATCAACCACTGTGGAGGAATAGGAGGAGAAGGCAAGCACCCGTGTACAGACCCCTTGTGGACTTGGCTAGACTGGAGGACAGGCATATCATACTCACCTATCGTCTGGACAGGGCCACAATCGCAGAGCTGTGTGCACAATTGGAGCCTGATCTGCTACCTGCTATCGGTAGCACCACAGTAACACCCCTTCTTGTGCAGGTACTGTCAGTGCTCCATTATCTGGCAACTGGCTCCTACCAGGTGACAGTGTACTTGGCTGCAGGAATGTCACGGCCAATGTTCTCTATTGTGCTTGCAAGGGTTTTGGCAGCCTTGCTCAAACACATGTGCAGCTACATTGCATTCTCCCAGGTAGATGATTTACCCGCTGTGAAGGCTGGATTCTATGCAAAGGGACATATACCACATGTAATTGGGGCCATTGACGGGACCCATATTGCCTTAGCCAGGGCCAATGAACAAGTGTACAGGAATCGGAAGAGTTTTCACTCACTCAAAGTCCAGATGGGGTGCCTTGCTGACAGTACATCTCCCACATCACGGCCAAGTATCCTGGGTCGGTGCATGATGCCTTTGTGCGGAGGAATAAAAGTGTCCCACAGCTGATGCCACAACTACAGAGGCACAGAGAATGGCCAATAGGTGAGCCTAAGTCACCACCCAATGTATGTCAGTGTATGCCTTCAGGAGTCATAGCTCATGCCATTGTGCAGGGCTAATGTGTGTCCCTCACTTCTTGCAGGTGATTCTGGCTACCCAAACCTGTCCTGGCTCCTGACCCCGTTAGGAATCCGAGAACAGGGGCTGAGAATAGGTACAATGGTGCTCATGGGAGTACCAGGAGGATTGTCGAAAGGACCTTCGGGCTCCTGGAGGCTAGGTTCAGGTGCCTCCATCCAACAGGTGAATCCCTGTGCTACTCCCCTGAGAAGGTCTGCAGAATTGTTGTTCTGTGCTGCATGTTTTGGCCCTCAGACGGCTTGTGTCCTATCTGCAGGAGAAGGGGGGTAACAATGCACCTGTATTGCACTGGACACTGAGGACAGTGAGGAGGAGGAAGAGGAGGAGGATGTCGACAGCAGGTCACATATGATCCTGCAGTACTTCCAATGACACTCAGGTAAGACTGTTGAACTAAACTTTTCTACATTTTAGTGTTGTGCTGTGTGACTGTAGCGTAATGCAAGTCATTACCTTTGCATCCCACCTGACTGTCACCTATGCCTTCCTTTATTGCAGATGTTGCTGTGGTTACAACAGTATACTACTGTGATGTGTACAGATTGCTGAGACACATTTGTAGGATGGGTCAACATGTTACTGAACATTTACACAGGATCATGCAGTTCATTACAGTTCTATACAGTCTACATTGTACAATGTTGATAAAGCACTATTACGCAAGTTGTGTCCAAGGGTGTTTATTGGAAATTGGTATACAATGGGAAGTGCAATAGAGTGGGGTGATGGTTGAGAATAGTCCAGTGTAGTGGGCCAGTCTGTTTGTAGCACAGGTCCAGTGTCCAGGGGGCCATAGGAAGGAAAGCAACGGCAGTTCAAAGTGGACAAGATGACACAGTGGAACACAAGTGGGACATTCAGGAGGGCCTCATTTCCTGGCGGTGGTCTTTGTCTTGGCAAGTGTCACTGGTGTCTGTATGGGTCGCAGGGAACGTTTGTGGGGTGGTTCATCTTCTCCCAGGGGAGGAGTGCTGCTGGCCTGTGGGTCCTGTGGCAGGGCCTCCTGTCCGCTGGTGTGCTCCGCCCTCCCGCATGGTTTTGGCCAAGTCTCCCAGCACCCCTAAAATGAAGGCCATGTTGGCATTTATGCCCTGCAACTGCTGCATGACCTCCTGGTAGTGTGCCCCCTGCAGCCACTGGTTCTCCTGCATGATGGTGTTCACCTGACCCATCCTGTCCTGGGATTGTTGGTATTCCCCCAGGACATTTGTAAGTGCCTCCTGGTCAGTCGCTCCTGGGGCCTGTCCTCACCCTGGTGCACACCTGTCCTCTGACTGTCCCTGGCCTCCTGTGCCTGTGGCCCCTGAACAGTGTGCCCACTGCCACTGACCGCTGGACCCTCATTGCCTGTGAGGTGTGGACTGGGGTCTCTGTATAGGTGGGCACACTGCTGATTGACGTGTCCTGGGGGAATAGAGGTCTGGGGATGTTGGGTGGCTGCTGTGGTGTTGGATACTGAGGGGGAAGGCTCTGTGGTGGACTTCGTGTGGGCTGGGGTAGCCGACTGACCAGTGGTCGCTGATGGGCCAGGGAGTTTATCCGGATCCAGAACTCCAGAGTTGCTGTCATCACTGGGGGCATCTTCTGGTGGGGGACTGGGTAGCCATGGCACCTCCTCGCCACTGGGATTGGCTGGGGCACCTGTGGGGATGTAAGTGGTGTATTGTGCTATATGTCTGTGACATATTCTGCAACCCTAGCTTCCCCTATATTATTGCAGTTGCCCTACCACCTTAGTTTGTGTATGGTGCTGGATTGTGGGATTGTAAGTTTTCCATGCTGTGCATACATTGGTGGTGGGTGTACATGCAGGGCTGGAAGGGACGTGCATGCAGTGGGTATGGCATGCAGTGCATGGCATTTAGGTTTGTTGATTGTGGTGGTGCACTGTGTTGGATGGAGTGGGGTGATGGCAGTCGGGGTGGGGGTCGAGATGGCATGCAGGTATGGGGGGTGATAGGTAGTAAATGTCGACTCACCAGTGTCCAGTCCTCCAGCAACTGCAGTGAGTCACTCAGGATGCAGGATTGCCAAGACTTGCTTCTCCCATCGTGTCAGCTGTGGGGGAGGAGGTGGGGGATAACTGCCAGTCCTCTGGATAGAGAGCTGGTGCCTTGCTGCTATGGAACGCACCTTCCCCCGTAGGTCGTTCCACCTCTTCCTTATGTCGTCCCTTGTTTGTGGATGCTGACCCACGGTGTTCACCCTGTCCGCCATCATAGCTCCATCTTCCTGGCAATGGATATCTGCTGTACCTGTGCTCCAAACAGCTATGTCTCGACCCTAACTATTTCCTCAACCATGACCCGCAACTCCTCATCGGTGAAACGGGGGTGCCTTTGTCGGGACATGGGTGTTGTGTTTTGTGTGGAGGTTATGCAAGTGTGATGTGTGATGTGGTGGGGTGTGTGGTATGTGGTACGTGACGGCTGAAATGGCAATTGTGATGTGTGTGTAGTTCTCTTTTAGATTGTCCTCGCAAAGTGTAGCCCTCTTGTCATGCTTGCAGAGGTTTGTGGGTGATGTGGGTGTGTGCTTTATAGTGCTGTTGGTGGGTGTGTGGGGTGTGTGTATTTGTGTCAGATGTGGGTTTTTTGTTCTGGCCAATGTTGTCTTGTTTTGTTTTTGGATGATCATATCCGCTGCGGCAGTGCTCACTGCCAGTGGTTTATCGTCGTTGAATGTCCGCTGTGGTGATTTGTGGGTCATTATTTGGAGGTTGTTGTTTTGGTGCCTTAACAGAATGGGTGGTAGTTCTGTCATTTTATCACATTCAGTGGGTCTGGCGGATTTGTGGTTGTGGCTGTTTTCTGTTGGTTTTGTGTGTATGTGCCATAATCTGGTGGACGGACGTTCGCCTCTGGGGTGATATGTTGGCGGCAGTCTCCGCAGGGATATTCGGTTTTTACCACCAATGTCAAAATGAGGGCCTTAATACTTACAAAACAGTGAAAATGCTGTTGTTACACAAAGTACCTGGTTAGCATTAAAAATAAAGCCGCACAGATGAGCGTGCGTCGGAAAGGTCAGCAATGCGTCAATTTCTTAGTCGCGAGTGAGGCCGTGAGTCATTTCCTTCTCCGGTCAAGTTGGCGATGTGTCGTTTTTCTCCCACAAGAGTGGATACGTTGAATTCCGGACAGGGCACCTCAGATCCTCACAGAGTCGGGTTCATTTTGACATCCAGGAACGATGCATGGAAAATCCGGTCACGCGGTATCAGGAAACCCCTCTGTGTGGGGTTTGTGTCATTATCAGCCTCCGTTAGCAGGTGTTTTGCATCGTTTCTCCAGCCGCGTCATGTTGATATTCCAGCCGCGATGCAGGTGAAGCGTTGATTTCAGCTGCAAAGCCGGCGGCATGTCGTTTATCAGCCGCGTCATGGAAGGTGCGTTGAAAGTTTCCCTGCACAGCGGTCTGTGCGTGGATTTTCTGTTCTTGTCTGCCAACTTCACCTTTCAAGGGCCCAGGAACTGGATAGGGCACCACCTGGCAAGGCAGGAGTCTCAGCAGAGATTCCAGGTGCTGGCAGGGGAAGTCTTTGATGGCCCTAAGACTTTAACAACAGGGGGCAATCTCAGTTCAAGCCCTTGGAGATTTATTTCAAGCAGGAATGCACAACAAAGTCCAGTCTTACAGGAGCTGTTTCTGGCATTTAATTTCAATATGTTCTGCCATTTCCACACTATGGGCCTCATTTCGACTATGGTAGTCCGACGACCGGTCAGACCACCAACAGACTGGTGGAGAGGACTGTCAAATTTTGAGTATGGCGGTGATGCATACAGAAACCCACCAAAGCACAGATGGTAATGCCAGTGCAGACACATCTCCACAGATGATTGAAGGCACCATCAGTCCGACGGAGATCAAGTTCCTAACTTATTACGAGGTTGCACACTACCAACATTTCCACTGTGGTTGGGCCACCACGGAAAGCTAGGCAGAAACAAACTGGATAAAAGGAGGCACTCACTTCCAGGGAGCCAGACTCGTCTGGAGCAGCCATGGAACCACAACTAGACGTCATGCTGCTGCTCCTGCTTGCCGAAAGACAATGGAATCTTTGCCGCTGACGATGACAGCAACCATAAGTACACACATCCACCTGTTACAGTTGTATATTGAGAAATTTTGTACAGTTACATAACATACCATAGGGAGGGGGCTCAGAGGGCAACACTCACATGTAACAGTACACTGACACGCATACAAAAACAAAGACACTCACACATACACCGCACACACACTGCAGCCAGCACACACATACCACATGTCAAGAATACACACTTACACACAGCGATACAGCACAGGCCCAGTCTCGCACAATCCCATACAGCATACCAACACATCACAACACCACCAAAATGGCACCATCATAAACAGATTGTCAAGCACTCACAACCAACACTGGCTAGGGACTCATCACACACAGAACACAATGTACAACTGACAGGGAATGAGCACACACAATTACACATTCATCCAACTTATGAAATCAACACACACACAGCACGTCATACCTATAATACCATGCACAATACTTGCACACTCACTCAGTCAAAGCACACAAAGCCACAAACCAATACAACAAACACGTGTCAACCCAGATACCACACAATACCATCACAACAACATGTATGCAGCATAAACATGCCTATCACACAACACACAGCCTATAACTGGGGGACAAAAGCACTGCGCACACCCTCACATACTGCCCAAACAATACAGGTAGCATAAGCACCACACACACACGCAAATACTCTCACACAACCAATGTCAGGTAGCAACAACCCATACCTGGGAAAGGAAAAGCAGGACAATGATGCAAGTCATCTATGTCATTGTCCTCCTGAAAACAAAGTATAGCACTCATTTAAGGGCGTAATGAGCTCAGAACATTGACTCATACACAAACACAGGTAGTATATCAACTATTTCAAGACAATAGACTCAATGACTGAGTGGCAACTTCACTAAACACACATCAGACGTGACTAGCCTTACATCTGTTTGAGGAGAAATTCAGAGAGACAAAAGACATCTGAGGCAACCATGAAAGGTACACCCACCATGATGCAAGCCAAATGCCTGAAAACACATACCATACCACTCACATGTGTATGTCAACTATCACACCTGCACCACATTGGTGTCAGTGCAAACAATATGTTTCCATGCAACAAGGACCCAAAACGTATCCAAAATAGCAACAGAAAGAATCCTTATAACTCAGGTCACATGTGCATCATCATATGTTTCTGTACATAGGGGACAACATAGAAGAGTAATATGTCCCAATACAAATTTTAATGTGCACACCTGAGTACCAATGTTGGGGTCTGCACATAAATATGTTCTGTGCAGATCTTTGACCCTTTGCAATTACCACATTGTCACAGCTTGGAAACTTTCACAGTAAACACTAACCTGTTAAAGGGATGAAAATGTGTCAAGTCTGTACTAATCCCCTTGTGGCTGCTGTGCTTCCCTCAAACACCCATCCAACTCCGGGTGGGTCACTATGCTGGCCATTAGATGGGCCAACGTCCGATGGGCACCCCGTCCTTGTTTCGAGGACATCCCCAGCTGGGCCTCTGCAGTCTTCCAGGTCCAGCGTCTCAGGTCTTCCCACCGATTCCTATAGTGGATGCTCCGCCAGCCGTGGACCCCCAGGGTCTGTACCTTCTTGGTGATGGCACACCAAATCCCCTTTTACTGATGGGCATTGACCTGTATAGATGACATGGACAGAAGAGAATGTCATGTCCAGATACATAATACCAAAACAAGTGGGGTGAAAATACAAGTTAGTGCAACTAGCCATGCACAGACTGCCTTCAACATTCCCTCCAATGACGGATGACCATCTGCAGTCAGGCCATGTGTGATATTGAGAGAGGTATACAACATGCATATCCAGCACCAGGTGTCAGTTTGAAACATGTGACCAGACCACAAGCATATCTCTAAATATGGTATAACCTTCCAAATATTTTTCATATTGCATTCACTGATTATGTATTACAGTTTGCAGTTGGATCAGGGTACATACATCACACACACTCTACTATGTATCAGGACTCAAACTGTACTATCTGTACACCTAAGCACATACCCATCTACCCACACATTTTACCACAATCCTTCATTCCACCACATTCCCTGGACCTCATCATCCATTTAAACCTTAAAAAATTGCAATTGCATTGCAATTACCAGTTCCTCTGGTGCACAATAGAGCTGTCCTCCACAAACTTGAGAGTCCTCTCCTGTAGCTTCAAAAGATTTGAAGGGGGGTCTACAAGGAAGAGGGAGGCCAATTTTGGGTGTCTGGTCGGTTGGTGGGAAGTCAAGCATTTATTGATGTGTGCCGGTCCTTTGTTGTGCATGGCTTTGTATGGCTTGAAATAGAATCTCTTCTGGATCAGGAGCCAGTGCAGCTTCCTTAGGTAGGGTGTAATGTGGGTCAGTCTGGGGAGGTCGAGCATAGGTCTTGCTGCTGAGTTTTGTATTCTTTGTTGTCTCTTCAAGAGGTGTGCAGTGATTCCTAGGTAGAGTGTGTTCCCACAGTCCAGCCTGTTGGTGATGAGGGCCTGTGTTGCTGAGAGCCACCTGAAGATATTGTGGAGCATGAGTAGGGTGTGGAAGCAGGCTGATGAGACTGAGTTTACATGTTTCTTCATGGAGAGCTTACTGTCAAAGATGATGGCAAGGTTGTGGTGGTCTGTTGGGGCCTGATGGTGGTCTGATGGTGCCAAGGTTGTGGTGGTCTGTTGGGTCGAGGGATGGGCCGAGTTCAGTAGGTCACCATGTGTTGTTCCATGGCAAGGTGTTTTTTCCAAAGATGAGGACTTTCATTTTGTCCGAGTTGAGCTTGAGACCATTATCCTTCTTCCAGTCAGCGAGGTTTATCATGCATCTGTAGAAGGTGATTTGGGTGGCGGAAGGGTTTTCTGACAATGAGGGGATAAGCTGGGTGTCGTCGACATAGGAGATGATGTTGAGTCTGTGTGATCTGATGGTGTTGGCTAACGGGGTCCATGTACATGCTGAAGAAGGTGAGGCTGAGGGATCCTTGGGGAATGCTTCAGATTATTTTCTTGGGATCTGAGGTTAATGGTGGGAGGTGGATTCTCTGGGTTCTTCCGGTGAGTTATGAGGTGATCCATTTGAGGGCACCTCGCTGAATTCCAATGTGGTGAAGTTTGTTGATCAAAATCTGATGTGAGACAGTGTCAAAAGAGGCTGATAGGTCCAGAAAGTTGGTCAAGGATGGCCCAGATGTCATCAGTGGCCGCAATCAGGGCTGCCTCAGTGCTGTGGTTGGCTTGAAAACCATATTGCGAGGGGTCCAGGAGGTTGTTGTGTCCCAGGTGTTTGGTGAACTGCTGGCTGATTGCCTTCTCAAGAACCGTCACTGGA
Source organism: Pleurodeles waltl (assembly GCF_031143425.1). Classification (NCBI taxonomy): domain Eukaryota; kingdom Metazoa; phylum Chordata; class Amphibia; order Caudata; family Salamandridae; genus Pleurodeles; species Pleurodeles waltl. The sequence continues at coordinate 323,650,495 of NC_090437.1, forward strand.
AAGGGTAGCAGGGAGATGGGCAGGTAGTTCTTGAGTTCTGCTGGGCCAGCAGATGGTTTCTTCAGGAGGGGCCTCACTTCCACAAGTTTTCAGTCGCCAGGGAAGTAGTCCAGGGTGATGTAGTTATTCAGGACCTTCTTGAGGTCATCCTAAATCATCTCGTTCCCGAGGTTGAAGACACGGTGGGGACAGGGGTCAATGGGTGACCCCGAGAGCGTGGAGTTCATGATGGAGATTGTGGCTTGTTTAGTCACCGGGCCCCAATGGGTGAGCAGGTGCTCAGGGTTGGTGTTTATGGGGGTAAGCAGACTGATGCTATCAGTGGCAGGGGTGTGGGGTTTGAAATTTTCATAGAGAGCTGAGATCTTGTCATGGAAGAAGTTCACCAGGGTTTTCACAGTTCTTGGAGGGGGTGATGTCATTCTCGGCAGCCTCTGGGTTGGAGAACTCCTTTATGATGGTGAAGATCTTCTTGCTGTGGTTTGTGCTGGCTTGCATGAGGTCTGCTTGGGCTTTCTTCTTTGTTTCTTTCAGGACGCGGTGGTAATGGTTGAATGTCATCTTGAAGGTCGTATGATCTTCAGTCTCTTTGCTGGCGCATCGCTTCCTTTCTAGTTGTTTGCAGTGATATTTGGTGAATTTCAGCTCTGCGGTTAACCAGCTGGTTCTTCTGGTGGGTCCCTTCGATTTGTTGGCTTTGTGAGGGCGATTGTGTTGGGGCATTCTGTGATACACTGGGAGAAGTTCTTCAGGGTCTGGTCTGGGTTTGATGTTGGATTTGAGGTGGGAGTTGACAGGGTTGTTCCAGTGGTCTTCTGATATCTTTTTCCAGTTTCCGGGTGTGGAGCTGGGGTGAATGGTGCCGGTGTTGGTAGGTCCTGTGATGGTGAAGTGGACGCTGTAATGGTCGGTCCAGGTGAGATGTGAGACGTTGTTGTACTGAACTCTGTTAATGGATGTAAAAATAGGGTTGAGCATGTGTCCTGCGATATGGGTAGTGTCGGTGATGAGCTGCTTGAGGCAGATGCTGCTCATGCTTTCCAGGAGGTTGGTTATGTTGGTGTCACTGGAGTCATTGAGATGGAAGTTAGGATCACCTAGGAAGATACAGTGCTGGGAATCAATGGCCAACAGTGCAATGAGGTCAGGGATGGCATTGCGGAAGCTGCGATGTGGTTCTGGTAGTATGTAGGCAAGGGTGCTTCTGATGGTGTTTTTTCTGTCTTTGTGGAGTTGGAAGCTGAGATGCTCCATTATAGGGATCGGGGGAGGTCATGCAGCGGATGGTGTCTTTGTAGTTGGTGGCAACTGAGGTCCAGATTTACACTTTTTGCCGCAAAACTCCGCAGGTCTCCTAACATCTGGTCTGACCCAGGCATTAAATAATGATGCAAAGCAAGCTTTGCACCAATATTTAGCCCCTCCTCCCACTCGTGTTTTATAAAGGGGGATAAATATGGGGCAATGGGGATAGCACCATTTTTTGAATGGTAATGCCTACCTTGCATCTCATTGACGCAAGATAGGTGAACGCACCCAAAAAATGGTGCAAACCCTTATATTTTGATGTTAGTCGTGTCTAATGTCAAAATATAAATATGGAGTAAGGTTGACGCAAATTTGGCATGGAGTATAAATATGCCCCTGAGTGTTTGTTGGTGCGGTCCCAACATTTATTTTTTAGCCTTTGGCGGTGTCGATGGTCATGTCTGGTGCAGGGGTGGGTTTTAGACAGGTCTCTGTGAAAAAGATGACATCCAGGGCAAGGGATGAGATTGTGTCCCAGATCTCTGTGACATGCTTGCAGAGCAATCATTCATTCTATAGAATGCACTGGAGTTGTGTTGCAGTGGTTTTCCATTGACGCAGTGGATGCAGTCGTATATTCTGTGTCTCTGGTATTGCTGTGGCTTTGGTGTTGCAGGTGAAACAGCACTTCAGGCAGGAGCTGGCAGGAGAATGGTCCTCTCGTGGTGCCTGGTGATGTTTGGCAGCACTTGTTGTCAATACGCCCAGGATCCAGAGCTCAGTGTTTTGCTGTGATATAGTTGCAAGGGTTGGAAGAGTCAGGGTTTCTGTCACTGGACTCAGTCCAGGTGAGGACGGATTTGCCTTTAGGCATGTCTTTGGCATACTGGCGGCACATCCACTGCACGTCTGCACTGTGGTCTCCATTTGTAATCCTAGGAAGTGGGAGAGGCTAGCAGGAAGTGGGGGCACAGAGAGGGAGAAAGAAAATGGCAGAAGTGGTGTAATAGCACCACTAAACTAACCAACAGGTGCAAAATGCAAAATAAACAAAATAAACAAACACAAACAAGTGAAAATAGCAGAGAGTATCTTGTTTGGAGGAATCAGACAGCCACAGATGCCAGCTGGTGATCAGCAGCTGCGGGGGGAGCAGCACATCTTCTCAGAGGTTGAGGTGCACTAACAGGGGCAATGCTTTGGCCTCCATATGTAGTCCTGGGAGGTGAGAGGCACTTGCAGGAGTCAAGGAGGCAGGATGGCACTGTTGAAAGAAAACTGAACAGGTGTTCAGTATGCTTGGTTTTCCTAAATGCAACCATGAGCTTCTCAATTTTTAAATATTGTAACTCTGCACTCTAGCTGATTCTGGGGGCATTCCTTAACTCTGCGGCTAAAAAGAGCAGCTACCATTTTGAATAACTGGCGTTCTAGTCTTCCTAAGGAGGAGTTAGGATGCAGGTGTGACAGTGCAGCGGCACTCACAGCAGGCAGGCCGATGATGAGCTAAAGGCAAGCCCATGTGTGCTCGTCCACCACTGGACTGCAGCGTGCGCCAGGACCCCTGGCTGTTTGCCCTTACAGAAGTATACTAGGAAAGCATTGCTTCAAGCTAGCATTGCTTCAAGCTCACTCTTCAGGTCGGCTGCAATCTTGTTCATTCTAATGCGGTGTGCAATTTTTTTTACTGCAGCAACTGTCACTGTAGTTTGGATAAACTGGTGCCGGCAGATAAGACAAGGCAGTGTTTCGATCCCATGTCAACTTCTTTTGATCAACTCTTGTTTTTATAACAAACATAAATACTAGTTTTAGAGTCCCTTGAGTCTTACACTCCCCATTTGGTATGCTTCATTGAAACTTGGGCAGACAAATCATCAGATCTGGATCTTGCCTCAGCATTACCGGCCGGTTATGTTATCAACAGTGTGGACCAGGAGGGTAAAAGAGGAGGTGGAATAGCAATGGTTTACCACAAGCTGTTAGAATTAATGTGTGAACTTGCTAGACTAACAGACAGTGAGGCCCTTTGTTTTAAATGTAAACTAATGGAGGAGAGTATGTTTTACCGCCTTTTGCTTTAAGCAATTTTTATCGAAATAAGTATTCAATACCCTACTTGGAGCTGCTTTAATTTGAACCAGTTAGCCAAGGCTGCCACACATAAAGCAGCCCATATTTGAAATGGTATATTCTCTCACAATACTACCATTTGGTCTGACCATAAAGTGATCTGCGTTAGTCTTTGAAACATGTAGGAAACCCAGTAAGAAGATACAAAACAAGCTGGGCCTGGTTGATTAAAGCCTTGAATCCACAATGCTGTTACTTAACCCTCTACGGTGCCTTGGACGAGGTGATCTCGTCCAAGGCACCGGTTCCCGGGTGCCTTGGACGAGATCACCTCGTCCTGCACCCGGGAACCGGGGGGAGCGCTAGCGCTCCCCCCCATGGGCCCCCCACCCACACACCCCGGTCGTGGATGGAAGAGGAATCCCTACCCCTTCCACCCTGACTCCCCCACCTCTCCCCCCCTGTGAGGTCAGTGCGCCTCGCGCGCTGATTGTAACAGAGGCCTCCTCCTTCGCGATGGAAGCTCAGCATTTCTCTTCCGATCACATGGAGGAGGCCCGGAGAGGCTTCAAAGGGAAGGAAATGTATTTCATTCCCTTTGAAGTCTCTCTCAGCGTTTCGTTTGTAAAGGAATCCGGCTTTTGAAACGCCCACTAGACACCAGGGATTGTAATTTTTTGGGGAAATTGGCATAAGGGAGCGACCCCTTGAGCAAGGGTCGCTCCCAGGGGGGGCATTTTTTCATAAGGCCTTATTTTTTAGAGGTAGGGAGCGACCCCTTAGGCAAGGGTCGCTCCCCTAGGGGGCAAATTACAAATTAGAAATTACATTTAGGCCATTTCTGCCCCCCTTGGCCTATTTTTATGAGGCCGATCTGCCCCCAAGAGGGACAGAAACCACTAGACACCAAGGAGTTTTTTTTTTTCTTCGTGAATTTCATGCAAGTGGAGCAACCCCTTAGGCAAGGGTTGTTCCCCTGGGGGGGCAAATTTATTTTAGGCCATTTCTGCCCCCCTGGGGTGAAGATCAGCCTATTTTAATTAGGCCGATCTGCCCCCAAGGGGGGCAGAAACCACTAGGCACCGGGGATTTTTTGTTTTTTTTGTTTTACAGATGGGGAGCGACCCCTTAGGCAAGGGTCGCTCCCCTGGGTGGCAAATTGTATTTAGACCATTCCTGCCCTCCTTGGGGGCAAATCAGCCGATTTTAGGTCAATCTGCCCCCAAGGGGGGCAGAAACCACTAGGCACCGGGGATTTTTTTGTTTGCGCCAATGTCACGCAAGGGGAGCGACCCCGTAGGCAAGGGTCGCTCCCGAGGGGGTTTGGGGGGGGTGGGTGGCAAATTTACTTTAGGCCATTTCTGCCCCCCCTGGGGGCAGATCGGCCTAATGTTATTAGGCCGATCTGCCCGGGGGGGGAAGGCAGAAACCTCTAGGCGCCAGGGCTAACTTTTTTTTGTTTGTTTTTTCAGAGATGGGGAGCGAACCATTAGGCAAGGGTCGCTCCCCTGGGGGGCAAATTGTATTTTTTTGCGCCAATGTCATGCAAGGGGAGCGACCCCGTAGGCAAGGGGAGCTCCCAGATGGGCTTAGGGGGTGTGGGGGGGGCAAATTTATTTTAGGCCATTTCTGGGCAGATCGGCCTATTGTTATTAGGCCGATCTGCACCCAGGGGGGGGGCAGAAACCTCTAGGCGCCAGGGCACATTTTTTTTTTGTGTTTATCTTTTTGTTTGTTTGTTTTTTTAGAGATGGGGAGCGACCCATTAGGCAAGGGTCGCTCCCCTGGGGGGCAAATTGTATTTAGACCATTTCTGCCCCCCTTGGGGGCAAATCTGCCGATTTTAGGTCAATCTGCCCCCAAGGGGGCAGAAACAACTAGGCACCGGGGATTTAGTTTTTGCGCCAATGTCAAGCAAGGGGAGCGACCCCGTAGGCAAGGGGAACTCCTGAGTGGGTTTGGGGGGGGTGGAGGGGCATATTTATTTTAGGCCATTTCTGCCCCCCCCCCGGGCCGGCTGAGCTAGAGGCCAAAATCCACAGGTAGGCACTTTGTAAAAAACACCTCTGTTTTCTGTGAAAAAATTTGATGTGTCCACGTTGTGTTTTGGGCCATTTCCTTTTGTGGGCACTAGGCCTACCCACACAAGTGAGGTATCATTTTTATCGGGAGACTTGGGGGAACGCTGGGTGGAAGGAAATTTGTGGCTCCTCTCAGATTCCAGCACTTTCTGTCACCGAAATGTGAGGAAAACGTGTTTTTTTGCCAACTTTTGAGGTTTGCAAAGGATTCTGGGTAACAGAACCTGGTCAGAGCCCCACAAGTCACCCCATCTTGGATTCCCCTAGGTCTCTAGTTTTAAAAAATGCACAGGTTTTGTGGGTTTCCCTAGGTGCCGGCTGAGCTAGAGGCCAAAATCTACAGGTAGGCACTTTGCAAAAAACACCTCTGTTTTCTGTCAAAAAATGGGATGTGTCCACGTTGTGTTTTGGGGCATTTTCTGTCACGGGCGCTAGGCCTTCCCACACAAGTGAGGTATCATTTTTATCGGGAGACTTGGGGGAACGCTGGGTGGAAGGAAATTTGTGGCTTCTCTCAGATTCCAGAACTTTCTGTCACCGAAATGTGAGGAAAACGTGTTTTCTTAGCCAAAGTTTGAGGTTTGCAAAGGATTCTGGGTAACAGAACCTGGTCGGAGCCACACAAGTCACCCCATCTTGGATTCCCCTAGGTGTCTAGTTTAAAAAAATGCACAGGTTTGGTAGGTTTCCCTAGGTGCCGGCTGAGCTAGAGGCCAAAATCTACAGGTAGGCCCTTTGCAAAAAACACCTCTGTTTTCTGTCAAAAAATTGAATGTGTCCACGTTGTGTTTCGGGGCATTTCCTGTCGCGGGTGCTAGGCCTACCCACACAAGTGAGGTATCATTTTTATCGGGAGACTTGGGGGAACGCGGGTGGAAGGAAATTTGTGGCTCCTCTCAGATTCCAGAACTTTCTGTCACCGAAATGTTAGGAAAACATGTTTTTTTAGCCAAAGTTTGAGGTTTGCAAAGGATTCTGGGTAACAGAACCTGGTCAGAGCCCCACAAGTCACCCCATCTTGTATTCCCCAAGGTCTCTAGTTTTAAAAAATGCACAGGTTTTGTAGGTTTCCCTAGGTGCCGGCTGAGCTAGAGGCCAAAATCTACAGGTAGGCACTTTGCAAAAAACACCTCGGTTTTCTGTCAAAAAATATGATGTGTCCACGTTGTGTTTTTTTTATAGCATTTCCTGTCGCGGTTGCTAGGCCTACCCACACAAGTGAGGTATCATTTTTATCGGGAGACTTGGGGGAACGCTGGGTGGAAGGAAATTTGTGGCTGCTCTCAGATTCCAGAACTTTCTGTCACCAAAATGTGAGGAAAATGTGTTTGTTTAGCCAAATTTTGAGGTTTGCAAAGGATTCTGGGTAACAGAACCTGGTCAGAGCCCCACAAGTCACCTCATCTTGGATTCCCGTAGGTCTCTAGTTTTAAAAAATGCACAGGTTTGGTAGGTTTCCCTAGGTGCCGGCTGAGCTAGAGGCCAAAACCTACAGGTAGGCACTTTGCAAAAAACACCTCTGTTTTCTGTCAAAAAATGTGATGTGTCCACGTTGTGGTTTGGGGCATTTCCTGTTGCGGGCGCTAGGCCTACCCACACAAGTGAGGTATCATTTTTATCGGGAGACTTCGGGGAACATAGAATAGCAAAATAAGTGTTATTGCCCCTTGTCTTTCTCTACATTTTTTCCTTCCAAATATAAGAGAGTGTGTAAAAAAGACGTCTATTTGAGAAATGCCCTGTAATTCACATGCTAGTATGGGCACCCCGGAATTCAGAGATGTGCAAATAACCACTGCTCCTCAACATCTTATCTTGTGCCCATTTTGGAAATACAAAGGTTTTCTTGATAGCTATTTTTCACTCTTTATATTTCAGCAAATGAATTGCTGTAGACCCGGTATAGAATGAAAACCCACTGCAGGGTGCAGCTCATTTATTGGCTCTGGGTACCTAGGGTTCTTGATGAACCTACAAGCCCTATACATCCCCGCAACCAGAAGAGTCCAGCAGACGTAACGGTACATTGCTTTAAAAAAGCTGACATTGCAGGAAAAAGTTACAGAGTAAAACGTACAGAAAAATTGCTGTTTTTTTCACCTCAATTTCAATATATATTTTTTTCAATTGTTATTTTCTGTTGGAAACCCTTGTAGGATCTACACAAATTACCCCTTGCTGAATTTAGAATTTTGTCTACTTTTCAGAAATGTTTAGGTGTCTGGGATTGAGCATTGGTTTCATGCCCATTTCTGTCACTGACTGGAAGAAGGCTGAAAGCACAAAAAAACGTAAAAAGTGGGTATGTCCCAGTAAAATGCAATAATTATGTTGAAAAATTGGGTTTTCTGATTCAAGTCTGCCTGTTCCTGAAAGCTGGGAAGCTGGTGATTTTAGCACTGCAAACACTTTGTTGAAGCAATTTTCAGGGAAAAAAGCACAAGCCTTCTTCTGCAGCCCCTTTTTCCCATTTTTTTACAAAAAACTAAATTTTCACTGTATTTTGGCTAATTTCTTGGCCTCCTTCAGGGAAACCCACAGAGTCTGGGTACCTCTAGAATCCATAGGATGTTGGAAAAAAAGGACACAAATTTGGCTTGGCTAGCTTATGTGGACAAAAAGTTATGAGGGCCTAAGCGTGAACTGCCCCAAATAGCCAAAAAAAGGCCTGGCACAGGAGGGGGAAAAGGCCTGGCAGCGAAGGGGTTAAAGAAGACCCAAATGGAGCTGTAGCAAATTAATCCGAGTGGATTAATGAAGCAGTTTCTAAACTGGTGGTGCTAAAAATATGAAAACATATAGAAATAGTCTAACTACACCATGGTATTCTCCTAAATTAAGGGCCATGAAACCAAAATGCAGCAGGCAAGAGAAAGTCGGGAGAATGGACTATAGTGAATTTGAAAAAGGTCAACACAGGGAAATAATCCGGGAGTACAAAAAACGTATTATCGAGGCGAAAACAAGTTTTATAATCTAAAAATTAACTTGGTTACAAACTCTTCATAAAACAATCCAGGCATTTATTAGTCCTAATCCCCCAGTCTCCACCCTAGGCAGATTTTTTGTGATAAGCTGGTGAATTTTTTTAAGAACAAAGTGGCAGCAGTCTACAATGAATTTGATCTTACCCGATCTTCATCAGTTATAAGTTTAGATTCATCATCAGCTTTATTTCAGTAATTCAAATACCTTAAAAGCACATTGTACAAACACATAATAAGAATAAAAAGCAATAATACAAAACCCTCTCACAGGGCAATATTAAAGATAAAACAGTAGGAATACAGGTTAAAAAATACTTAAGAATGTGGTCACGCATTAAAAAAATCACTAAAAAAAGAGATAATAGTATATGATCTTTCGACTAGCAAATTTGTTACAGAATAAAAATAAAATTTCATTAATCATTCAAAATATGATCAAACCTAACAGGGAGGTCATTTGTAATCTTAAAGATACCTTAAAATACGGCGTTTTAAATTTTTCTTCAAGATTCAGCCTACTTTAATATAATACATTTCAGGATGCCCCCAATCGTTTTGCTCTAATATACCAAATTGCATCTAGAAATCTTGCCAATGCACATACCACAATCCCATGAGTGTTTGTTTTGCAGATCCTAAGGGCTAAAAGCTGATTACTAATGCCCATGGATCTGCAAAGTGGTACTTTACATCTGGCACGCTGTTTTGCATAAGCAGGACAATAAAGTAAAACATGAGCGATACATTCAGGTGTCCCATTGGGCATAAATCTTGAAGATTATCCTGTTGGGACCATCTACAAGTGAAAGTACGCAATGGTAGCGATCCTAGCCTAAACCTAACATAGAGTGCCCGGGCTTGAGGAGATAGAATCAAATCCATGTATTTTTCAAATTCATAATAACATTTGACTGATATGAATCTATCTGTCAGACTAAATGAAGACACCTCGGCCAGCTTATCTACTTGTAGGTTTAGCCAGTATGCGTCCTTTAACACTTGTACAGCATTTTATGGAAGGCAAAGGAGGTCTAACCAGAATTTGCCCAGCCCTAATTTAACTAAATTCCGTTCGACATAATTACACCACAGGATTTTTCTTATTGTGCGTGTGCTCAACAAAACATTCAACCATGTTCTATATGAGATAAAAATATCTGAGGATCAAATCCTGATCCAATACAATATTCGTCTTAGAGCAGCCATATGTATGATGGACTCTAAATTTAAGTCCATCCAAACGGGCAACGTGGGGGAACTTGCATGTATTTTTAATAAAGCTTTTATAAATTAATTTTCAACTTGTTCTAAATCCCTTAAATTTCCATGTCCCCATAACTCTGCTCCGTACAAAGCCCCACCTCTAGCTTGTATTTGATCTATTTCTATTGCTGGAGAAATTGGGAATCTAGGAGATCTGCTGGCGAATCTCAAAACGCCCCCCGAATTCTGTTTCAATCTCATGTATGCTTTTATTAAGTGTGCCTGCCACTTGTGCGTATCCTCAAGTCTGACTCCCAAATAATCAAAGTCAGTGACTCTCTCTAATGGTTCTCCATCCATGAGAATCACCCTCCTCATTTTATGTTTTCTATCGCCAAAGATCACATATTTAGTTTTTGAGGTATTAACTTCAAGGCCATGGCCCTTACAAAAGCTCATAAACCTCTCAAGAAGGTTAGCGAGTCCACAAGCAGTTTGAGACATCAGCAAGGTATCATCCGCAAATAGCAAACATGGGATCTTGATCCCACCTAATTTGGGTGCATCATTAACACAATCCATAAATAAGGAATACAAGCATTGACAAACATTAAAAAAAAGTGTGGGGCCAACACACATCCCTGCCTCACCCCTCTTTGCGTCAGAAATTCTCTTGTTACCTCCCCATTTTGTCCCCATTGAATTTTAGCAAAGCTCTCAGCGTATAAGTTTTTAATTAAATTTAATAGGGATTTTGGCATCCCAGTTCTATCCAATACCTCCCACAGTTTACAACGCAGGACCAAATCAAACGCAGATTTAAGATCCACGAAAGCCACAAATAGGTTCCCTGCATCTAAATCAACTATCTTCCACTTAATCGTGAGAAACCTAAATATCTGGTCAACTGTACTTATTTTCTGTCTGAAACCTGCTTGAAGGTCACTAAGGACTTGGGTCTCTTCTAGCCACTCTTTTACACTTGTCAAGACCTTGTAACAGAATATTTTTTGGAGATTATCCAGGAGGCTAATTGGTCTATAATTCACTGGGTCAGCCCTGTCCCCCTTTTTGTAAATAGGCACGATAATTGCTCCCTTCCAGGAGCGAGGGTAATTTCCACTGGCCAAAACGACATTAGATACCTTATTAACATATGGGCCCCACATGTCATGGTCAGATTTAAACAAGTCAGCGGGTATGCCGTCTAACCCAGGAGCTTTATCAAGTTTTTGGGCCCTAATTCAAAGTAAAAGGAGTCAGACTACCCAAGAGAAATAAATCTAATACATATTCTGTGCTGTTATTAATGGGAGCATCGGGCTCAAGATCATATAGCTTAGTAAAAGGCCCAACTCAATTTTCAGGAGGAATATGACAATCTGGTCTAGGATTTTCATTTCGTCCATTCGAAGCCACCAAAAACCAGAAGCGTTTCGAATGTTTCTCCTTAGCTGCTATCAGCAAATCCTTCCATAATACCTCTTCCCAGTTTTTTTTACAGGTTTGTATTACAGACGCATAGTCACGCCTAGCACTAATTATCAAGTGTCTATCTTTGGATTTAATTGCTTTTAGCAACCCACTCTTGGCTTCCCTACATGCTTTGCCAAACCACCTATGATGGGGTCCGGCATCTCGCCGATTTTTCTCCCTGACAGTTCTAAAAAAAAGATCTTCCAGAGCAGAAAATAGATCTATGTGCAAGGCCATAACCTCATTTGGGGGTGTAAGCAAGAACCAACCATAAGTTGATGAGTTGTTACTAAAGCACATAATTTGTTCGAGTTTTTAAAAGAGTCCCATTAGAAAACACATTTGTTAGAAGAAACTTCTGGAGGGGGTGTGGATTCGAGGTAATTTTGTGTATCTATTTTATTTTAAAAAAGCCTGTCATAAGTTACTAAAATTGGGGCATGATCACTAATATATTGGTTGCCTACCCTGATATCTTTAATAGCATGCCAAATACTTACATCAATGAGAACATAGTCTAATATGTTGCTATAAGACCCTCTAAAAAATGTGGGTTTAGCTGGAGAATCTGAGGAAAACGCCCATTTCCTCTGCGAAGGCCATGTGTTAACATGAAGTCCATGACTTGCAAAGCCCTACTACTGGATTTAGACTGTTTTTCCAGAGAGTAGAAAGGAGTGATATTCCATGATACATCCTCTAGCTGTATAATCTCAGAAAATGCAGGGTTTGGTTCTAGCGACACATTAAAGTCTCCAACAACAATGATAAAGTGCAATGCTATAAAATCTGATACCAGGGCATTCAATATCTGGATGGTTTTAGACAATTGAGAAAGAGGTCCTGGTCTGTTATAGACATTGACAGACAACAGGCAGAAACCTTGCCTCTGCTGGATTGATAAGGCCAATATATCATCCGAATCCACATAGATTTCTCTGATATTAACCAGTTCTGAATTTCTTGTCCATGTGGTAAGACCCCCCGCCGCTCTCCCTGCCGGAGATGGTCTAGCTTCTTTATAAAATGAGCTATACCCTTGTCTGAAAACGTTAGAAGTAGACCAAGTTTCCTGGAATAAACAAATATAAAATTTATCAATAAACTCCTCCCAATCGAGGTCATATAGTTTGTTACGAATTCCAGCCAAATTCCTTGTCATGAACTTTGGAATCAAAGTCTCCTGACCCTTTGGGGCCTTTCAAGAGGAAGATGGAATACCTGGTCTAACACGATTCTCGCTGGTTGGTCATTTGGCCATAGTTGCACCCATTACATCGCAAGTTAAAACCGTATTCCTAAGGGTGAAGAGCTCTAAATCTGAGTCCCCTTCTGTCTGCAGATTAATGATTTGAGAGGTTACACTGCTATCCCGAGCAGCTAAGGGCGAAGTCAGTCAATCAATATCTAGGGTGTCAGTTACTCGTGCCAACATCCCTGAGTTGATCGCCTCAACCTGACAATCATGCTCCTTCTTACAAGCCGGGAGGGTGGGCTCTTCTGAAGAAGCTGAAGATTCATCTCTTTTGTTTTGAAGGCCATGATGTGGGGCAGGGGAGTTCCTCCTCGGTAAGGACTCATTTGCATGCCAACAGCTCTTGAAACAGATGTTTGAACCATTTTGCAAGGGATTTTGTGACTCCATCGATAGTAAACCCCTTATCAACTCTGGAGAAGACAGCACTAACTTTATTTTGTCCCAGTGACCCTCCCTCTCTGTGTAGCGCTGCGCCGATATTATGTCCGAGCGAATAATAGAACCACATTGTCTAGTGTGCCGTATCCAGTAGATGACCTTATTTATAAGGGAAGCACTATCTTCATATGCATTGGTCGCTAAAGGAGGAACTTTCCACATAAAAATTGGGTAGCCACTGGCCGATGATTGGGTAGCAACTGGCCTTAGAGTCTTTATTCCAGACTTCTAATAATGTTGAGCTGCAGAACTTTCCCCCTCTGACAATAGACCAGGTAGCTGCATAAATTGGTCATACTAAGTCTGGATCCCCCTTAGACCCTTGTCCGCCCAAAGTATTGAATGACATGGCTGACTAGATAGCTCCAGTTCTTACAACTTTGCTGAATGGCAGTAGTTAGGGAACTAGCATCAACATTTTTGACACTAGTTTGGAGCTTTGCAGGATTAGCATAAAAAATGTTGACGCTAATCCTGCAAAGCCCATTGAGGCCCATTGTAAACAATCGTAAGCCTCCCTTTAACACCTGCTCTGAACAGGTGTTAAAAGTGCTGAAATAAATGGTGCAAAGAAATCTCTTAGGGACAGATGTAAGAAAAGTGGTGCTGCATCCAGTACAGCGCCACTTTTCTTGCACCCCTTAGCACCACCATGTGTGCCATGTATCTAAGATACAGTGCACCATGTTGGTAGGTAGGGAACTAGCATAAAAAATGTTGACGATAGTTAGAAGCTTTGCAGGATTAGCATAAGAATTTTTTACGCTAATCCTGCAAAAACCATTGAGGCCCATTGTAAACAATGGTGTGCCTCCTTCTAAGGCCTACTCTGAGCAGCTGTTAAAAGTGCCCAAAAAAATGACACAAAGAAATCTCTTAAATTTCTTTGCACCATTTTATCATCACCCCCAACAGGGGAATGCCCCCTTTGCATACATAATATGTGGCGCAGGCATAATGTAGCGCAAAGGGTTACAAAGTGGCGCAGTGCATACATTGCAACTTTGGCGCAACGATTTTGGCCTCATTGAGATACATTAGCGTAAAAACAATGACGCTAATGTGGTGCTAGGGGCTCTTAGATCTGCCTCTTAAATTTGTTTGTGACATTTTTTCGTCCCCCATAACGGAATGCCCCCTTTGCATACATTATGCCTGACGCAGGCATAATGTAGAGCAAAGGGTTACAAAGTGTAAACTTGGTATGGAGATTTTGGGCTCATTGGGACACAGTGTAAAAAAATGACACTAAAGTGGTGCAAGGAAGTGCTAGGGGCTCTTAGATCTGCCCCTAAAAATGCAAAAATGTTTATCTATCAGTGTTTCATCTACACCTAAATCCTCTATGCTCAAACATATTGTTGTATATCCTAGGCCAGTGGTTCCCAACCTTTTGACTTCTGTGGACCCCCACTTTATCATTAATGGAACTCAGGGACCCCCACTGAATCATCATTGGAATCTGGGGACCCTCACTGAGTCATTACTGGATGATTGGGACCTAATTTGTCAATATTTGTTAATATTTGTTTAATTTTTTAAGCAGTCGCGGACCCCCTGAGAAGGCTTCGCGGACCCCCAGGGGTCCCAGGGCCACAGGTTGGGAACCACTGTCCTAGGCCACTCATCATACTCTGTGCCTATCACCTTCATTAATTGTCATTGATTTGCGCTTGTGTACTGTCTGTTACCAATCTATGGCCTTTCAGTCCCTCTTTTTTACCCCTCCCAAGTTCTTCATGCTCCAGTTTCTCATTGACACATCCCATCAGTCTAGGCTGAATTCCTTTCAACATAAATCTGGCTCATCTGCTACCTACCAATTGTCAAAATAAGCCCATGTTTCCAATTGGAATGCCACATTTAAAACTTTACAAGTCAGCTGTCAGTATCCCTTGTAAAAACCTATGACCAGCTGAGTATTACTCAAATCTAAAATGTGAGTTGGTCTCTCAACTAAACATTGACTGGACGAACAGGAACAAAGTGCTGCAGTACACATGAAAATGCATACCTTAAAATAACACAATTTAAGAAGCCTTCATATTTTAAACTTTAGTAGAAAAATATGTCTTTCTGACTATATGTAATGATTAAACAAAAAATGATTAATTAGCATGGATTTTTATTTTCGATGTTGTGTGACTCGTCAAAGATATATATATTACATATTTAAGGAAAAACACTTTGGGCTGCTGCATTTAATGTGCCGTCTGTGGGTGGACCCCCTGCGGTTAGCAGTAATTTTATTATTTTCATCTACTCTTTTCCCACCTGATCTAAAGCTTTCCCACAACAAAAGGCTTTCTTGGCTCCTTCTGTCTAAAAATCACATGTCAGAGAACCACTGGTCAAAGAACAGCTCCAACAAAGGTTATCCTGCATGGTATTGTCCTTATGGGTTTACAGCAGTAGTTCAAAAGGAAACAACAACACTGTCCCCTGTTAGATTTGGCAGTCTTGGAGAATGCAAGGAGTCCCTTTCCATAGGAGGCACAGGTAAATGATGCCTAGAAGGGGTGAGTTTTCATTTAATATTAAAGGGTCCAGAGATGGATGGATGAGGAGCTGAGAAAGGAAAAGAAAGAAACTCAATCAAGGCTTGACTCCACCATCTAGTTACAGTTGGGGCCAAAGCCTTGTGGGTTTACTTTCGCAGTAGATCAACAGTAAGAAGCAGAAACTGGATCAAGGGGCTGCAAAGTAGAGCAGAGGAGTCAGAGGGAATTCTGACTTGATTTGTTTAGAGAGATTTTCCAATCGCTGTTGGGTTAACCTGCCATCTGGTGCATAGTGAGGCACTGCAGCACCTTCCTAAGGCTGTAAAATTGCAACCTGAAAACAAGAAAGCTGCACTTCAAGAGACGTGGTCTTCTGCTAGGCTCTGCTTTGTGTGACTGCCAGCAACAGCTTTCCTGTTTAAGTTTTAGAGGGTCTGGATCTTCCGTGTTGAAAACTGCATGTTCTACGAAGTTGCATAGCGTGGAACGTTTGCTTTGTTGTAGTGCACCATACACTCATGTTTTAATTTCCCTCTCTCCTCTCTTCCATTTCACCTCCTCTTCTGAGATCTAGTGCTTGTGTCTGGATTTAGTATCAGTTGATTGATGACTCACCTGCCAATAAAGTTTGCCTCTTACATCATTCAGCCCAGACATCCAGGCAAAGAGCAGAAGGTTAAGGTCATTCTCTATGTTTGGTCTATAAGGGCCTGGGAAGAGTCTTTAGCAAGCAACTCTGCCTAAACCTCTCTACTAGCCCCTATGGCATTGCAACAACTGCCCACACTCCAGCAGGCATCTTGTAGCCACAGACCTTCTACCGAGTGATCCCATCAGTCCCCTCCTAGATTGACACCATAGAGGCACTAATGAGGGCTCCCATGATTCCCCTGCTATGTGGATGGCAAAGACACTCTACTGAGGACCTTTTTTACACCTTTTCTGGTGAATTTTACAGACCATCTAATGAAGGCTCTTAAGGCTTTGCTCCCAGAAGGATGCCATAGACCTTCTACTGAGGACTGAGGAATCCAGGGGGATTTTCTGACTCATCTGCTGGATGGATGTCATACACTCTATATTGCCATGGACCCTCTACTGAGGACTCCTTTGATTCCTTTTCTGCGTGGACACCACAGACCATAAATTGAGGGCTTCTTTGACTTATTTATTTTTGGTGGATGGCGCAGACCCTCTATTGATGGCTATTTGTTTCCCCTCCTGGGTGACCTTCATAGACCATTATGGAGGGCTTAAAACTTTGGCAAAACCTACAGACCTCCTGCTAGGAGATTCAGGTACTCCTGTCCTATCACAGATCGTCATTCAGTCCTTGTGAGTCAACCAACATAACAACAGTATAACAAAGCAAATTAATATATTCACAGTCCCCGAGAAACACAGATGCTTTAATTCAGAAAGCCTAGCTTCACTTCTCCAGATGTCAATCTGGAGATCTGACTAAGTTGCCACCAACCAAGAATCTACAGACAGACACTTGGGGACACTGGTAGCCTTCTTCTGCTTTCCAGTCCATTTTTCTAAACAGTTCTGGAAAGTGGGAGTTTACTGAGGCCCTGCTTTTCAAAATGACTCCCATCAATGGCTACGGTTTTTGGTAACCCAGCTTCAACTGCACCAGGCTACTTTCTGGTACACATGTAAAAAAACTACCATCCAAAACAACCACCAGTCACTTCATACTAAAGCTATGAATCATTTGCCATCAAACCAGTTAACCCTCTCTGACCAGACCCCTAAGAAAGAGAGAAGGACTTCAACAATGACATCTATATCCAGACAAAAATAGAAACAGGACAGACATCAATGATAAGTGGCTCAATGTGCAGGTGGCAAAATAAAATGTCCATGTGCTCCACCTCTCAAGCTTTCAACTGATACATCCTGTAATTAATTTGCCTCACAAAGAGCCTGATTTAGAGTTTGGCAGGCAGTGTACTATCCCCACATGAGGTGAAGTGTCATGTCTGCCAAACTGATTGTCTCCCAGCTCAATTTAGAGTTGGGCTCACCATCCTGCTTCTTATGTTGGTGCCCCTTCTGGCACTTCTGTTGAAAACCATACACCACTGTCCGAATGGACTTAGGGTCATCAGTGTAAGTACATCAGATCATCCGCTTTATTTAGAATGGACAGTCTCATGCATTTCTTCTATTAGGAACCTCCAGAGAAACCCTAGTGGCCTGAATAGAAAAAAATGACACCAACTGTTGCAGGCCGGGGGTTCCTGACTACACACCTCAGCCCAACCCGGGGCCAGGAGGGCCCTCAACACCATTTCCGCACCTAGAGGCGCTTTAAAGGATGCTCTGTGCCCCTGCAGTGCTGGACGCAATTGTTATTTTTTTGTTTTTTTTCAGATTGCGGGATGCAATTGTTGAAGGCTGGGGGACCCTGAGTACAGGCCCGAGCACGACCCACAGCAAAGAGGACCTCCAACGCCATTTCTGCACTCTAGAGGCACCTTAAAGGACGCTCTGTGTCCCTGCAGTGTGGAACACAACTGTTGCAGGCCGGATGTTCTTGACTACATGCCTCCACCCGACCTATGGCAAGGACGGCCACCACTGCCATATCCACACCTGGAGGCCCTTTAAAGGATGCTTGGTGTCCTTGCAGCATGGACAACGTGTGGGACATGCCCAGGCAAAGACCGTGCAAAAAGCAGGCCTGTCTGTGGCCATCCACACCTGGAAGAGGCTGGGCTGGGCCACCCCTCTTTGTCCCACCCTGGAGAATCTTATTGAGATACTGTGGCCCTGATTTATACTTTTTGGTGCAAAACTGCACCAATGCAGTTTTGCACCAAAATGTTTAGCACTGGCTTGCACCATTTCTGAGCACCAGCCGGACTCCATATTTATGGAATGGTGCAAGCCTGTGGAAAGGGTAGGCTGGTGAAAAATAAATGACGTTAGCAGAGTGGAGTTGGCGGTATAGAAGAAGGGAGTTTTGCACCAAAAAATGATGTTAGGCAGGTTAGAGTAAAAAAAAATGACTCTAACCAGCCTAGCGGCATTTTCTGACACAAAACCATCCATACCACATGACTCCTGTCTTGGAAAAGACAGGAGTCATGCCCATCACCCCAATGGCCAGCACTGGGGACCAGGGTCCCCTGGGAATGGCCATTGCACCCAGTGCCATGTAGGGGAGTCCACTTCAGAACCCCCAATGGCACTTAAAAAAAAATACTTACCTGTACTTAGCTATACTTACCTGGGATGGGGTCCCCCATCCTCTGCTGTCCCTCTGGTGTGGGTGGGGGTGTCCCTTGGGCCTGGGGAGGGCACCTGTGGGCTTATTCCATAGTGTTCCAGCATGGAAATAGGCCCACAGGTCCCCTAACGCCTGCCCTGACCCAGGCATAAATAATGGTGCAAAGCTAGCTTTGCACCATTATTTGACCCCTCCTCCCACCCGTGCGTGATTTTAGCACTGGGGATAAATATGGCGCTAAGGCCATAGAGTAATTTTTTGCATAGGAACGCCTACTTTGCATCTCATTGACGTAAAGTATGTTTCCACGTCCAAAAAATGACTGTAACTCCATAAATTTGGCGCTAGACGGGTCTAGCGCCAAAGTATAAATATGGAGTTAGTTTTGCAGCGAATTGCGTAGAAAAAAATGACGCAAATTTGGTGCAAAACAAGTATAAATATACCCCTGTGTATTTATCGTTTTATTTTTTTTGTTATTGTTAGGTGATCTGTCCACCTTTGACTTCTAGAACTATGGATAAAGGAAAAGCCCCTCTTCTTGCAAAAGCTGGTGATTCCATGCTAGATGGCTATTTTAGGAAAGCCCTAAATAAAGAAAAAGAGACCGCTAAGCGACGATGTTCTGCCACTGTAGCCTTGGCCTTTAATACTTTTTCATGCTTCGAGTCAAATGTACAAGTTCATAATGGGACTATTAGTGACTCTTATCAAGCCACACCAGATTCCCTTCTTAGGTCTGATTAGAAGGGCCACAAACAGGGGCAGGATACCAGCCAAGTATAAGTATCTCCTCGGGATAGAGCCCCCGATGGAGGCCCGCCAATCAAAAGGGAAAGAAAACGAGGGTAAAAAGAGGGCCTCTGCCCACTGCGTCTCAATTGGGCATTGATACTGCTCACAATTACATGTTCCCTTCAGAAGATCAGGCTGTTTTACAGGACAAATGTTTTGAGAAAGATAGGGGGCTAATGCAAGACCTGCTTGATCCTATTGCGAACCAATTGGTAGCAATTGAGGAACTTTTGCTTAGTATAAGGACTATAAGAACTAACATTCTGGATGCCCAGTTAGCCTAGCCTTCACTGGAGCCAGGGTGAGCACAATTGATTGCCCCTATGCATAAAGGCAGCCCAGAACCCACTACAAGCAGTAATTCTTGTAGGGGTATTTGCTGACCTATCTCTTACAAGTCATATTTCCAAAATGAATTCTATAGATGGTACACTGCCACCAACACTGGTATTGTCCATAGCTAGTGTGCCACAGAACCAGACACTTCTCCCAGTTGACCAGAAGCCTGTACCGCCATTAAACTGCCTGGTGAACAATGGTACAGACATTTTATGTGATCCATTGACCATTAATTTACCACAAGCTTGCTGCCCTTATTTGGCAGTTTTGGTTTATTTCCCACTTTGAATTTTGGTTTAAGTGAAACTCCGGAGGTGTTAAAGAATAAAGTCAGAATGCTTGATAATGCTCAGCATTCCGTTCATCATCTTTTCATGTTGCATTTTCACCCTAAGTGGGAATGGTATGCCCAGATGTGGGTCCCATGTTTGCTATTCCACCAGTCTCAAGCTAGCCTGGCTGATACCCCCAAACCGGTCCCAGGATGCTTGTTTTCCGGTCTAGGGAGGACCTGGCCTGGCAGTGTGGCCTGGACTGTTCCCATGGTGAGCAGGGTTAAGGCTGATTTGCATATGGCTGGGTTCAAATTGGAATGCCGTAGCAAGCAAAATAAAGATGGATTAAACCTAGATCTGTGACTGGGGGTGAATGTTTGACAATGTTCAGCAGAATGCTCAACATGCTCAACATTGTCCATCCTCTTTTTGTGTTGCAAAGAATAAAGTCATCAATTGGCTCAGTGTGAATCATATATTTCAGGCTAATAGAGCCAATCAAATATTGATGACCAGAAGAGTGGGATGGATTGGCCTGCCAAGGAAATGTTTTAAGGGAGACTGTATAATCATCAGCTTTAAACAACCTAGTTTTGCAGGTGAAATTCTAGCAACGTTGGTGGCATCTACCCCCTATGTAAGGAACATGGCTTTACTTCCACTGGTTTTTTTTCTCCCATCATCTACTAAGTATTGAATTGCTGTGCAGTGGCAAACCAAACAATAGACAGGTGATTAGACATGACCCTTTGTATATTTTCCCTATAGACACATCCTACAGGTTTCAGGTTTTGAATTTGTTGAAAGACTTTGACTAACATGAGTACAGAAGGAGCTATTCCCCCCGTTGTGGGGATAGAAGCAGGGACAATCTGTCAGATTTTGCTGTAGTCTTGCCTAACCACAATTCAACCTGTATACCTGGAACTGAGGGCTGCATTGCAGATACGACCTGTCAGAATATTTTAACTATAAAGGTAGCTATCTGTCATCCGAATGTGCCACCATCTGTTGAACCCTTTTGAGTACATATAGTTAGGAAGATAATGGTGTCTATAAGTTTGCTGCATGGAATGTGTGTGGATTTCAGAGCACGCTGGGCTCTCTAGATTGGCTGCGTATTACCTCTGGTTTTGATGTTATCTGCATACAGGAAATGTGGTGTGTTAACCCAACCCATGTGCAGGGTTTTTCCTCACATTTTCTGGGTGCTGTTCATTCCCAAGTAGGGCGGGCCAAAGGAGGGCTACATTTATTAATATCTAATAAGCTACCTGTTACTACCAAAAAGCTTTCATCCTTAGGACCCCACTCCCAATTTTTGTGGTTAGCTTTAAAAGGGGGCCCATACCTGGTGATGGTCAATTTTTATAACAGTCTATTTGATACCTCCCATGGTGTGCTGATCCATGCCCTTGATATGGAAGCCTTTTTGCGCCGTATCCATTCCAATTTTGTATTGATATGGGCAGGCGATTTTAATATTCAGTCATGCTCCCTTCTTGCGAAGCAGATATGTGGTTATACTAGTCCAGATGGGGAGGGTATCACACATTATTGTCATAATGATTATGGGAATGCACTGAACTCAGTCATTTTTAAATATGATGTTCTTATTTTAGAGTGTAAACATGGTGCCAATGGGGAATAGATCCCTTATTTTCTTGGTAGGAATGCCAATATTGTTATAGACCATGTCCTGGTATCTGCTTCTGTTTGTGATCTGGTCGGTCGGCACCTCTAGTATTATCCCAGCCACACAGTGACCATAATCCAATCATGTTACCTTTCTTTTTCTAGGCTAACAACTGTGAGGTATCTACTCCAGTCTTTAATATTAACCCAGTTAGGCCTAATGGTGTATGGATTAAATGGTCAAGAATAAAGCCTAATAGTATTTTAGAAGAATTGATAACTAAGAATTTAGCTGAGTTTAACTACTGTTTGGAGGAGGTGGTGGACCATGGAAAGCTGTTGCTTAGCTTTAACCGGATTACATATTCTATTAATTCTCTCCAGACATGAATTCCGAGACCCAAACAAGCTTAAAAAAGTGGGTGGTTTGACCACCCATGTACTTGGGCCCCTCAATGCTTCAAAGCGGGTCACCATAAAAAATATAAACAGGTTTAGCAGCCGGGATGGTGGTGCTACAGGAAGAGGCATGGTCTAAACTGGCCCAAGCCATGGAAATGAAGGAAGCAATTTTGGGATATGTTTAATGCTCCTATTTTAAAGAATGACCTAATTCCACAGCTTAACTCCTTCTTCTCTTTGAAGCATGTGTAGCCCATTTTAGGATATTTTTAAACAGAACCAGGAGGACAGTGGCTTAACTATATGTGTGGGAAATCCAAGTTGGAGTTCTCCCCCCTTAGGAGGAGGAGATTCTCCTTTATTTATATCATAGTGCAGGTGGGAAGGTTCTCATTCCCAGTGGAGTACCAGTAGACACCTTTAAAGCAGCCAGGGATCTATGGGGAAACATTTTGACATAGGTGTTACATGCAGCTGTAGAGAGTAAGATCCCTCCCTGTTTCTATAATTGTACCCATTTTTAAAAAGGGTGATTAATCGGATCCTAAACTTTCCTGCCCTATTTCCCTCTTGGACTTCTCAGTAAAATTGATGAGTAGGGTTCTGTTAATGAGTTTAGAAGAATGAGCACAGTATAATTCTATGCTATCAAAAGCACAGTTCAGATTCAAGAAGGGCCTGGGGATATTCAAGCAATGTGTAAATTTGGACATGCTGATAGGAAAATATACTAGGGATAAGCCGGAATCCCTCTCCCTTTGCTTTGCCAATCTAAGCAGTGTTTGACTTGATTGACTATTATATTCTTTGGTCAACCCTGATTTCCTTGGTGCTCCAAGGGCAATCATTTGCTTTTTTGCATGCCTGTATGGGAATTTATCATCTAAAGACTCGATACTGCCCCCAGAGAGAATGCTCACCCACTTTTAGAGTAGGGAGAGGTATCAGACAGGGCTGTGTATTAACCCCTTTATTCTTTTCAATTTTTATTAATGGGTTGATGAGGCCTTGCAGACTCTGTTGGTCAATGTTCCCAGAGTCACCAGGTGACCCATTCCTGTGTTGTTGTACGGCAACAACGCTATGCTGATTTCTAGGACACCCATTGGCCAACAGAAGCTGTTAAATACATTTGGGTGGGTTTATGGTATCTAGAAAGATGGGATTAATAAAACTAAAACTTATACAATGATATGTGGGAATAAACCTAAAACTTGTAGTCCCTTTTTTATTGGTGACTTTCCAATTTCTGGAATAAATTCCTTTTGTTATCTGGGTGTTCTATTTTTGAGCAATAGTGTGTGGGCTCATCATGTTTTAAATGCTAAATCCAAGATGAGCAGGAGCTGTCATGGGATTTTTAGGTTTTTCAATAAAGTGGGTAGTCGACCTGTTAAGGAGATGGTTGAGATTTACAAGATTTAGAAGGGTGTCTACTGCCATCTTTGGGGCAGAACTATGGGCTTTTAGCCCTAGTAACCCTCTCCAAGGTGAGGAAAACAATTTTCTAAAATGCCTGCTATGTCTACCCATTTCGGCTTCATCTTTGATTGCCCATAAGGAGGTTGATCTGCAGTATATGGAGGACTTGCTTTTAATAAAACCCTTATTACTTTGGTTCTGCACATGGTCAAATGAGGAAACACATTTTACGAAATCAATCATTTTAGATTACCTAGCTCTGGATAATGCATCTCTTATTACCTGGCCTTGAACTATAAATACATCTTTTAGGGCCAGATGTATCAAAGGGTTTTACCCATTCCGTGTCTATGGGAAAATGCTTTAGTACATATGGCCCTTAGTACTTTATTTAGTTTTGTCTGTATGGCAAGATCAACGTAAAGTTTATCTTTAATCAAGAGGCATATTAAGCGTATCTTTTTTTTAAAAAGGCATGAACGCAGAATGTGCGAAGATTTGAAGAAACAGATGGTTTCTTCTCATATATCCCTTACCCCCCACGAGGGTTGTCAGCAGGGGTGGCCCCTCCGCTATGGCAAAGGAGCGTCGCCCCCTGACGAAAAGCAGAAAAATAAAGGGATAATAAAAGCATTTTATTATCCTTTCATTTCTCTGCCTTCGTAGGGCTGGGTGGGGCCAGTCTCCTTCACGTCATGTGGAGGAGGAGTGGTATGTGTGCTTCTAAGTGCGCATGTGAGTTTGGCCGGTTGCCCGAGGCCGGCCAAACTGACATGCGCACTTAGAAACTCTCCACCCGGCTGTATTTTACAGCTGGGTGGAGACCAAGCTCAGTGCCCCACTCTCCCCTTGAGCAGAATTTCTTCCTGCTCAGCCCAATTGCTGCACTTCTTTCATGCTGTGTAACAGCATAAAAGAAACGTCATCATTGGTTGGGGAGAGAAGACGAGGCGGCTGGAGCAGAGTGAAGCATCACGGAGGGGCAGGTAAGTTTATTATTATTTTTTAATTTAACTGCCTCCCCGTTCCTCCTGCTCTGCACGCTACCCCCCCCTCCTTCTCCCTCCACCCCTTTCTGGTAGCAGCTGCAACTGGTTGGCAGAACTATTTGACTTGTGTTAATAACATACAGCACCGCTGAGCACTTACCAGATTTGGTCTACCACGTGGTTGCTTTCTCCAAAATGAAGACCCATCCTTCAGACATGACGCCATGTCCATGTGATAGTGTGACTAAACAAAGCACTCAGCACTTTATGTTATTCAGTGATTTTTATAAGAATCTTTGGCATTATTACCTCAAACCTATTTTTCTTGCCCAGATTGTTAGAAATTATAAAAATGCACTGAAATACCTGTTTACACTTGGTGATCACCTTGTGTGTTTTAATTTTGCTCTTTTTATAAGGAAGGCTATACACCAAAGGAAAATTATAGCGTGTTAGCTATTACCAAAGGGTGAAACTGGTTGTTTTTAATAGTTGTTTTCATGACTAGGAGGTAAAGTTGGGCTGTCTTTTTTATTATTTGTATTCTTATATCTGTTTTTTATGTGTTTATTTATTGAATGTACTTTTATGGCTGCTTTTAAACTTTCGGAATAAAGGGCCAAATTTAGGAAACGTGGTGCTGCATCCAAGACAGCACAATTTTTCTTGCGCTTTGCTACACTTGTGTCAAAAATGTTGACGCTAGTTTGGCAAAGTGAAAGGAGGCCCATTGATTTAAATAGGTGTGTCATTTTAACACCTTCTCCGACTTTTGGAGTCTCACCCCTCATCTGCATTAACCATCTGAGGGGCCTGCAGCCTGTCTGAACCCGGAAGTGAGTCCCAAACAAGTAGGGTCTTAGCTTTTTCAGTAACCAGACAACAGCAGCAAAAGCTTCATGCTCAGTTGCACTCCACCTATGTTCCCTGGGAAGTCACCTCCTACTGATGAAGGCTACAGGTTGATCTAGGCTCTCTTCTTTTAGCTGTGACAACACTGCTCCTACACCATGCTCTGAAGCATCAGTCTGCACGATAAATTCTTTAGAGAAGTCAGGTGCCTTCAGTACGGGTGCCGTGCACATGGCTGCCTTCAGGGCATCAAAAGCTGTCTGGCAAGACTCTGTCCTGATCACTTTCTTAGGTTGCTTCATGGAAGTTAACTCTGTTAAGGGAGCAACAATGGTGTTATACCCCTTAACAATCCTCCTATAGTAACCTGTGAGACCTAAAAGTCTCTCATCTCAGTCTGGGTCTTGGGAGGCTCCCAAGCCAGAATGGTGTCAATCTTTGGCTGTAGGGGTGCCACTCCTCACCTGGTGTCACAGGTTCACCACAGAACCCTGCCCTATTTGGCACTTGCCTGCCTTAATAGTGAGGCCTGCTTTCGGCAGGGCCTCCAACACTTTGCAGAGGTGCTGCAAGTGTTCTTCCCAAGTGGAGCTGAACACACAATGTCATCCAGGTAGCCTGCACTGAAATCATCCAGTCCAGCCAACACCTGGTTAACCAGCCTCTGAAAGGTGGCAGGGACATTTTTCATCCCAAAGGGCATCACCCCAAACTAGCAGTGCCCATCTGGGGTAGAAAATGCAGACCTCCTCTTGGCCCCCTCAATCAGAGCAATCTGCCAACATCCAGACATTAAGTCATACGTGCTGAGATATTGGGCAGCCCCTAACTGATCAATGAGCTCATCAGCCCGAGAGATGGGGTGCGCATCAGTCTTAGTGACCGCATTGAGTACCCGGTAATCCACACAGAACCAGAGTTCTAGAGTAGCACCTGGAGCAGCAGCTTTTAGGACCAAGACCACAGGGCTGGCCCAAGGGCTACTGGAAAACTCAATAACCCCTAATTCTAACATCTTGGAAACTTCATCTTTGATGTTAGCCCTAACCTTCTCAGTCAATCTGTAAACTTTGTGTTTAACAGGAGGACTGTCCCCAGTGTCCACATCATGTGTACACAGATGAGTGACCCCTGGGATCAAGGCAAATAGAGAGGGAATTGTCCCAACACTTGGCGTCAGTCCTTCTGTTGCGCTGGGGTCAGTGAGGGGGAGAGGTTCACACACACTCCACATACCATCTTTCTCCTTAGCAGCCAGGAGGTCAGGCAGAGGCTCGCTCTCTTCCTCCACCCCATCATCTGTTGCTAGGAGCATTGTCACCTCTGCCTCTCAAAATGAGGCATGACCCGGTTCACATGTAGGACCCTCAAAGGGTTCCTGGGAGTCCGCAAGTTCACCAGGTAAGTGACATCACTATTGCACTCCACCACCTCAAAAGGCCCAGTCCACATATTCTGGAGAACCCTATGCTTCACTGGTGCCATCACCCACACTTTCTGGCCTGACTTAAACTCACCCAGACTGGAATTCTGGTCATACCAAAGCTTCAGATCTTCCAGGCTTGCTTCTAGGATTTCTTGAGCAAGCTTCTTGAAGTGGGCTGTCTGGGTTCTAAAAGCCAGCATGTAACTGAATACATCGTGGAGGGGTCAAAGGTCCCCTGACAGGGTGGCCATACAGTAACTCAAAAGGGCTAAATCCAAGACCCTATTGAGGCACCGCCCTGTAGGCGAACTGAAGGCATAGCAAGAGGATGTCCCACTTATGCCTCAAGGGCTCTGACAGGCCCATGATCATGCCCTTCAAGGTGCGGTTGAATCACTCGACCAGACCGTTACTTTGGGGATGGTAAGGAGTTGTGAACTTATGTCACCCCCCCACTCCTTCCACGGAGACTTCATATATGTTGATATGAAGTTGGTACCCCTATAAGATACCACCTACTTGGGGAACTTCATGTGGGTAAAAACCCCCATCAATGCACGTCCAACCACAGGGGAGGTGATTGACTTCAAAGGAATAGCTTCTGGGTACCGGATGGCATGGTCCACCAAGACCAAGAAAAATCTGTTGCCCATGGCTGTCTTGGGATCCAGAGGCCCAACAATGTCAATACCAACCCTTTCAAAGGGGGTTCTGTCCACAGGAAAAGATTAGAGGGGATCCTTACATTTCCCCTCACTCTTTCCACTTGCCTGACAAGTTTGGCAAGACCTACAGTGTGCATCTGAGTGCCTGCGTATCTGGGGCCAGTAAAAGTGGGTGACAAGCCGTTCAAACGTCTTATCCTGCCCCAAATGACCACCTAAAGGAACATCATGAGCCAGACCCAGTAGGATGGCTCTGAAGCACTGGGGTACCACCAGCACAAGGGCTGACCCAGGCTCAGCAACCTTAGGCTCACTATACAGGAGGCCATCACCCCAGTAAATCAGATGTAAACCAGACTCCTTGTCAGACTCCTGGTTTGCAGCCTGCTGCCACAAACTCTCCAGAGTAGGGCATGTCCTCTGTGCTTCACAGAATGCTCCTCTGGTAGATCCTCCTTCCTGCTGCCACTGAGTCAACTCAGGGACCTTCCCCAGTTCAGCCACCTGTTCCCCTGTAGGCTCCGGGGTGCCTCCCTCAGCTTCAGCCTCCTCCTGGACCATGGGAACATCTGGGGCAGGTTTCCCGCACACCTTGCCCTTCCTCCTTCTGGCAGACACCTGGGCCACTCTTTCAGACTCTAGGGTCTCCTGATCACCCTGACGGGCTGCCATCAACTGGGTGGACCCACACATCCACCCAGGCAGACCCAACATCTCCAAGTGAGACTTGTGTTCCACCTCCTTCCAAGGGGAATCTTCCAGGTCATTGCCAAGCACACACTCTATAGGCATGGTCGGACTCACAGCTATTCCCAACGCACCTAAGACCCCCCCCCCATTCAAAGGAAAACCTGTGCTACTCTGCACAGGCACTCTGAGTTGTCTACCACAACTATTTGATTAAGTACATTGGGATCTATTTGCTCTTCAGACACCAGGTGACTTCTCGTAGTAGTCACACTGGCTCCTGTGTCTCTCAGAGCCTCCACCCTCTGTCCATTGATGGCCACCCACTGCCTGTACTATTTAGTGTTCTCTGGCACAAGAGTTCTCTGGACCATCTCACTGCCCCCTAGTGAGACAAGGGTCATCTCAGCTGGCTCCCACACACCTGGAACCAACTCCTCCCCAAGCGCTACACTGGCCAAACTCTGTGGCTGAGCACTAGTGGGTGCTGATGTCCACTTGGGACATCTGAGATCCCCCTCACATGACCAACCTGATCACATGCATAACACTTGCAGGGACCCCCCTCCTCTGCAGATTTCCCTTTAGAGAACAATGGCTTCTTTTCAACTGGGGGCCGGGAATCCTTATCCTGGGAACTAGGGTGGGGCCCTTTAGAGAACTCCCCCTGTTTACCCTCCCCCTTTCTTCTGAGAGTGATCCTGTCCACCCTTGGCATTGTCTCCCCCATACCTCCTTTGGACCCTGGTGTTCTCCCAATGGTCCGCTTCCTGCACAAGCGTCCTGGGGTCATTCAACTTGCTGTCAATCAGGTGCTGGTACAGCTCTAGAAAACAAAGACTATACAAGTGCTCCGAAGCAAACAAGTTGTAAAGCGCCTCCTAAGTTGTTACCCTACTGCCCTTCACCCAACCATCCAGTGACCTGCAGAAAGAGTCAACACGTTCTAACCATGTTTGGGATTCCTTCTTCTTGTAGGGCCTAAACTTGTCCGTATACTGCTCAGGAGTGAGACCATACCTTGTGAGTAGGGTGTCCTTCATGATAGTGTAGGTGAGTCCCTAAGGATTCCCTAAGGATTTCAAGGTGTCCCTCCCTTCTACCTCGAAGTGCTTCCACAGACCCACCCCCCAAATGCACTTCCAGGATGTTCATGTGGAGAGCAGACTTATACCCCTTAAACCACAAGTAGATATCATCCTCCCTCTTGTAATCCTTAACTAGGTTTTTGGGAATGTGCACCCTCCTATCAGGCCACACTGTGGTACTGCTGCCATTATCTCTACTAGACTCGCTCCATTGAGCTAGTTCCCTCAAATTAAGCTCATGAACCAATAGCATTGTTTTCTCCTCAGTGACCATCCTCCTCTCTTCCTTCTCCCTCTCCATCTGAAGCTTCTCTAATTCATACAGGTGCACCCTTTCTGCCTGTCTGTCCTGCAACTCTTCAGGAGTCAGACCCTTAGAGGATGCATTGCTACCTACCTTGGAGACCCTCCCCCAGGCAGTACGAGTACCTCTACTACACCCTCATGGCTGTTTTGCACTCCCTCAACCTCATTCTCCTCCTCTGTGTGACCCCCAACCTCCTTGGCTGTCACCCGGGCCCTAAGTGCCTTTTGCAGCTCCTCCTTCCTGGCGGAGCTCCTACTGGGACAGGCAAGATCCTTACTGAACTGTTTCAGTTGAACAACTGTATAACTCCCCAACTCAAAAACAGCTCCAGCTGAAGCATCCCCAGATTGAGACATGATAGTAAGTCAAAAGTGCAAAGTTCCAAGGCAGAACAAAGAGTTTCCAATGAGAAGTTAAAAAATCAAAGAGGGAAGCAGAAGAAGTCCAAAAAGATAAAAAGCTAAATCACAAAACAAGTGGTATGTGGTTACGTAATGGTCTGCACTGAAAATAGTAGTGTACACTTACTCACAGTATATCAAGTACAAATACAAGTCCAATCCTTACCGTTGATCACCAATGTTAGAAAAAGGGTCTCTGGTTGGCAGTCAGTTTGCACTCTGTCCAACAAGGACCATCATTCTAGTCAGGGCAATGGAGATACACACTCAAGATAACCCCTGCTCACCCCTTTGGTAGCTTGGCACAAGCAGTCAGGCTTATCACAGAGGCAATGTGTAAAATATTTGTACCAACACACACAGTAATAACGTGAAAACACTACAAAATGGACACCACAGCAGTTTAGAAAAATAGGTAATAAGACCAAAACGACAAAAATCCAACATACACAAGTCAAGATATGAATTTTCAAAAGAATAAGAGTCTTACTCCATAGAAAACAATGGAAATGTTGATTTTAAATAAACCACACAGGCAAGCGTGCATTGGAAAAGTGAGAGATGTGTTGATTCCTTACTCGCAAGTGAGGCCGTGTGACGTTTCTTCTCCGGTCGGGTAGGTGATGCATGGTTTTCCTCCCTAGCAAGAGAGTGATGCTTTGAATTCCAGACAGGGTACCTCGGATCCGCACAGGTTCACAATGACTTTGACACCCAGAGATGATGTGTGAGAAATCTGGTTGCACAGTGTTAGAAAACCGCGCTGCATGGGGTTTGCATTATTATCAGCATCCCCAAGTGGGTGTTTCTCCAGCCTTGATGCATCTATCTCCCAGCCGCGATTCAGGTGGAGCGTCAATCCTATCTGTGAAGCGGGTGGCGCGTCAGTTTTCAGCTGTGTTGCAGGTGGTGCATCAAACATTTCCCTGCACGGTGTTCTGTGCGTGGATTTCAGTCCTTGTTCTACCAGCTTCACCTTTCAAGGGCCCAGGGACTGGATAGGGCACCACTTGGTAGGGCAGGAGTCTCAACAGAGAGTCCAGGTGCTGGCAGAGGAAGTCTTTGATGGCCCGGAGGCTTCAAAACAGGAGACAAGCTCAATCCAAGCCCTTGGAGATTCTTCTCAAGCAGGAATGCACAGCAATGTCCAGTCTTTGTCCCCTTTTACAGACAGAAGCAGCAACTGCAGGATAGGCCAACGAAACACAGTCACAGGCAGAAGCTGCACTTCTCCTCCACTCTTCAGTTCTTCTCCTTGGCAGAGGTTCCTCTTGAATCCAGAACTGATCTAAAGTCTGGGGTTTTGGGTCAAATACTTATAACCCTTTCTGCCTTTGAAGATGCTCAACTTCAAAGAAAAGTCTCTGTTGTTTAGAAGATCCTGCCTTGCCCAGGCCAGGCTTCAGACACACATCAGAGGGTTGGAGAATGCATTGTGTGAGGGCAGGCACAGGCCATTCAGGTGTAAGTGTCCACTCCTCCCTCCACTCTAGCCGAGATGGCTCATCTGGGTATGCAGGCTACACCCCAACTCCCTTGGTGTCACTGTCTAGAGGAGATTCACAAATAGCCCAACTGTCAGTCTGACCCAGACAGGGTTTCCACAAACAGGCGGAGTCACAGAATGGTTTAAGCAACAAAATGTCTATTTTCTAAAAGTGGCATTTTCAAACTAACAATCTAAAAACCAACTTCACTAAAAGACGTATTTTTAAATTGTGAGTTCAGAGACCCAAACTCCATATTTCTATCTGCTCTCAAAAGGAAACTGCTCTTTAAGTATATTTAAAGGCAGCCTCCATGTTAACCTATGAGAGAGATAGGCCTTGCAACACTGAAAACCAAATTTGGCAGTATTTCACTGTTAGGACATGTAAAACACATCAGTATATGTCCCACCTTTAACATACACTGCACCCTGCCCCCGGGGCTACCTAGGGCCTACCTTAGGGGTGCTTACATTTACAAAAAGGGGAGGTTTGGGCCTGGCAAGTCAAATTGGCAGTTTAAAACTGCACACACAGACACTGCAGTGGCAGAACTGAGCCATGTTTACAGGGCTACTCGTGTGCTGCAGGCCCACTGGTAGCATCTGATTGACAGGGCATAGGCACTTCTAGTGCACTTCACTAGGGACTTACTAGTACATCAAATAAGGCAATTATGGAAACGCCAAATGTACATACAATTTCACATAGGGAGCACTCACACTTTAGCACTGGTCAGCAGTGGTAAAGTGCCCAGAGTAACGAAAACAGCAAAAACAGAGTCCAGCACACAGCAACAACCTGGGAAGTAGAGGAAAAAAGTTAAGGGAGACCACGCCGAGGATGCCAGGTCTAACAGCTGGCAATTATTTTTCAGGTTTGGTCAGAAACTAAGGCATGTTATCTGCAGATAAAATCTATTTAAACTGCCTTTGTTGTACTGAATTCCCCACAATATATGGGTTGTTATTTACAAAAGGAGGGGCTCCATTTTCGAAGCAAACAATTGCAGAGAAAGGTGGTATCCCTCCCTCATGCCCCTTGCTAGAGAAACTGTTGAAGGTTATTTTCTATTCACGTTAATGTTTGAGAAGATGTCATTACAACCTCGGGGGTTGTATGATAGCTGTGGATGAGCAGGCCTTAATACCAGTTCACAATCTCCATGGGCTGAAGCATCAATAAAGTCAAATCTACAGGTTCTCGTAAGGTAAAAATGGAAGGTGAAGAGAAACTCAATAGACTGGAGGTTCATGTCCTATGGTTCAGGATTGCACCTGCCCATCTCTCTCTTTCTCTCTCTCTCTGTTTCTCTCGAGGAGATAGCAGAGCACACACCAGATGGACAGCAAGTCTAGATATAATGTTAAACACACATAGTATGTATAACAATAGCAAGCAAGCCTACTCCCCATCTGGCTCACCTGACGCTCCAATGGGTAGCGACTGGAGCAAACTCAGAAAGAACTCATTGACCATCCCCTGCTTAGGAGCGCCAGGAGTCATTGGATCTGCATTTAGTATGCTACTCTGAGGATGAGGAAGTTGATCTCCTGTTATTCCTCAAGACTAAAAGCCTGATTTAGATTTTGGCGGAGGGGAATACTCTGTCACAAATGTGACTGTTATCCCTCCTGCCGTTTTATAATCCAATTATATCCACAGGGGATCGTAATACGGTGGACAGCATATCCATCATGTTTGTGACAGAGTATTCCATCTGCTGAGATCTAAATCAGGCCCTAAATGGTCCCAGCACTAATTAGAAGGAAACTGCTTTGCTTCCGAAATTATTGTTCTGTTTCTTTGACCATCCACCTGGAGAAAAAGCAGCAAGACTAGTGATGATCGCATGATTGGCTATCTTGATGGAATGTGGGGAAACCCTTTCCCACTGGAAACTGTTTCTGATTAATGTAGAATAGTTGTTGTGTCTCCAGGTATTTAACAAGTTAAATACCGGGAGGCACAGCAAATGTTAGTGGTTGGGTCCCCAGACAGCCTTGGGGGACCGACATGCCTAGTAGAGAATCCACGGGGAGGTTGTTACTGACATACCTGTTTATGCATTAGCTCCCCAGACGAAACTGTCCCCACTGTGATCTTGCCATTTCATAGAAGCACATGGTTAACTGGAACCTTTTGTGGGAACTTGTGGCCTCTATTCAGGGGTGAGGTTCCAGGCCGTTATTATACTGCAAGGTTTGTCTCCCCATAATGCACCTGATATATAGAAATAAACATAATACAGCTCTTTATGCTTATAGAAAACCACAGTATCTAAGCGAAATATCAGCTGTGTTCCATTGGCTCTTTTGAAAAACTGATGCTATAGCTCAACAGCTTCCTCATCATTGCATGTTTGAGTGGACAATCTTGCACCTTGTGGATAGGTGGAGTAATTAGCTCTTCTATGCATTTTTGACAAGTAGGTATCTTGCAAAATATGGTGAGGATCGTCTTTTTTTCCCAAACCAAAGGAGAGTGACCCTTTTCTGCCAAAAGTGACAGGGTTCAGTATCAGTAAGCAAAATATATTTCCTTCTTGTGCTAATTTCCTCATCGTACACATCCAGA
This sequence comes from Pleurodeles waltl, assembly GCF_031143425.1. NCBI lineage: Eukaryota > Metazoa > Chordata > Amphibia > Caudata > Salamandridae > Pleurodeles > Pleurodeles waltl. The sequence goes on from NC_090437.1 coordinate 323,684,348, forward strand.
CCTCCAAACATCCAGATACATAAAATCCGTACAATCTTCTCATCAGTACTTCTGCTCTACATTTCTATTATGTATTTGCCACGGACTTTCTCTTTGTATTGGGAATGATGTGAAATACCTTTTACTGTGTTGTATTACTTTGTTTAAATGCAGTGTGTCATTTTTAATTAAATTTGAATAAACAGAATAATTTTTTAACTAATAAAAGACAGAGGGGCATATTTATACTCCGTTTGCGCCGAATTTGCGTCGTTATTTTCGACGCAAATTCGACGCAAAACTAACTCCATATTTATACTTTGGCGTTAGACGCGTCTAGCGCCAAAGTTCATGGAATTAGCGTCATTTTTTTGCGTGAACACCTTCCTTGCGTTAATGATATGCAAGGTAGGCGTTCCCGTCTTTAAAAATGACTGCGATGCTATTGCGTCGTATTTATACTCCCGGGCAAAAATGACGCCCGGGAGTGGGCGGGACTAAAAAACCTGCATTAGCGCCGGATTTTAGCGCCTGGGTTAGGGCAGGCGTTAAGGGACCTGGGGGCTCAGAATGAGCCCAGAGGTGCCATCCCAAGCCCCCAGGGACCTGCCACCCTTGCCCACCCCAGGAGGACACCCAAGGATGGAGGGACCCATCCCAGGGAAGAAAAGGTAAGTTGTGGTAAGTATTTTTTTTTTTTTTTGTGGCATAGGGGGGCCTGATTTGTGCCCCCCTACATGCCACTATGCCCAATGACCATGCCCAGGGGACAGAAGTCCCCTGGGCATGGCCATTGGGCAAGGGGGCATGACTCCTGTCTTTGCTAAGACAGGAGTCATGTTAATGGGGGTTGGGCGGCAAAAAAAAATGGCGCAAATCGGGTTAAGACGTTTTTTTTGCCTCAGCCTGACTTGCCCCATTTTAGGACGCCCAAACGCCATTTTTCCCTACGCCGGCGCTGCCTGGTGTACGTGGTTTTTTTTCACGCACACCAGGCAGCGCCGGTCGGCTAACGCCGGCTAACGCCATTCAATAAATACGGCGCCCGCATGGCGCTTCAGTATGGCGTTAGCCGGCGCAAATTTTTTTGGCGCAAAACTGCGTTAGCGCAGTTTTGCGTCAAAAAGTATAAATATGGCCCAGATTATTTATATTGGGTTTAGACGTGAAAACCGTAAAGTTCAGAAGGAGGGTCTGGATGGGTACAATAATGAAATAAACACAAGAGCAGTGCTTTAAATGGGTCGGTACTCTCCGGTACTGAGTACCGGCACTTTTTTATTTTGAGAGGGAGAGTACCGGCATATCTCAAGAAAAACGTAATACTTTTAATTGGAGAGTACCGGCACTTCTCAGAAGCAAGCAGGTACTCTGGTACAGAGTACCTGCACTTCTATTTTTCCATTTAAAGCACTGCACAAGAGGGAAATATTTTTGATTGCTCTCGGCTTATTTTTCGCCAGCAAAATCTTTCATTTCTCTACGTCCATAAACGTAGTAAAAGGCATTGCAACATTCAAAGTTGATGTCTGCTAAAACGTGGTTCATGAAGTCTGAGGAAATAAAGTCTTGCCTTTGATGTTGTGTTTTAGTGACTGACGCCAACCAACAATGTCTCCGAGGGGACAGCTAAAACTGGTAGTATGCATGGAAGACCAAATTCGATTGGGAGGAGCCTTGGTGAAATGGCGCTTTTCTTTGTTTTTTTTTTTAAGTTTCCTGCCTCTTGAGGGGGTATTCAAGACACCTGTATTCTCTGCGCCGCATAAAACTGTAAAAATGAAGTGCATCGAGAGTAGCAAGACACGTGCCCGAAAAAGGTTAACCATCTTTGTCCCACATTACTATAAACCGTTTCAATTAAACATAACACAGAGTGAGGGGACTGACATCAACAAATCATGGTAGGAATTACTGATGTAATTTCTTGCAAGAGCAAAAAAAAACACTCTTACCCTAGGGGATGGGTTGTGGAGGAATCATAGGTACAGATGATAAAAGGACATGTCCAGAACAAAAAGGATATGAAGGGGCACAGGCTTCACATTCAATGTTGCTATGAACAAAGGGCAGATGCAAGAAAAACAGTTTTCACTTTTGAAAAAGCAACAATTTAGCCAATAGTAACTAAGGCCCCCTACTTTTAGCTGTGCCTTATTAACTAATATTCTCATTTTACCTTGCATTCGGCCATGTTAGAAGGACAATTCAAAGCTATTATTGTACAAGCAGTGTAATGATGTTATGTAACTTCCCTGAATTTTTGGTTTGAATGGTATATAAGAGGATAATTTCAAGGCTAAGAAGTCTATCTTTGCACTGCCGATTAGAAAACACATTATAATTTCCTCATAATGTAATTGAAATTTCTTTGCCAAATATCTGATGGGGCCCTTTGCGTTTCTTTGGCCACTAAGGCTTCACATCGAGTGCCGAAACTGGCGGTAAAATGAGTCAGCAGCCCTACAGTGATTATAAGGTGAGGTGTTTCATACAGAAGTGAGGCCTTCCGGTCCAACACCGGGAGAAAAAAAGCAGCAATAGACAAGGAAACACATATTTCACCATCTTATTATGTACAATTTTATAATGGCCATTATTTCCTTCACCCCATACCCACCCATTCATGGTTATTGGCAACTCCACCTGGAGATAGAAGGTCAAGCCGAAATCCACCCACCTCAAGACCTGTCCCAACCCATCACAAATCCCCCCTCCATTGTGCTAGATTACTCGATTTATGTTTTTTCTTGGAGAAAACGTGGATTGAAGTAGATTTGACTTGACTACTGACAAAAAACAGAACCTCTTTGCTAAGGTTATTCATTTCACAATTCTCAGCATTCCTCTGTCCTACACACACTGTATTTAGTATTTTATATGGTTAACAACCGAAGTATAAGCTGCCTTTGGCATCAGCACCGCATTTTTATAAGTAGTAAATATGTGCAATAGTATATTAATGTGACAGCGTTTCCAGAGCTAAAGGAAACTGGGCGCTCCACACAAAGCTAAAGTTATTTTTGCATGAGAACCATTTACTAAGTTTTCTTTGCTTAAACTCATGAAATATGTTAAACGAGCTCCTGTCCAAGCTAGGTACCACTTTGTCTTCGCTAAACTTCCGGAGTTTGAGAGTGAAAGTCTAGTTACAAGGTCAGGATAGACGAGCTAAGAGACGTTCATATCCCAATGCTCTAAATCAACACAATTAGGTGCGTACTTACAAGCCCCTTAGGCTACCTTAGCATCATCATAGTCATTTTTTTAACACTGAGGCGGCGCTAAGGTGGCTTTTCTACTACAGCATATTTACAAAAGGCTCAAAGCTTGCATTGCGCCACCTTGTCAACCCTTCCACCACATTATGCCTTCATCAGGTATAATGTACGCAAGGGGAACGTTCTGGCGCAGGGAGGACCGAAAAAAATGGTGCAGTGAAATTTACAAGATTTCACTGCGCTTTTTCCCCCGACATTTTTAACGTCTGCTCAGAGAAGGCGTTAAAATGATGCACCCATTATATTCAATGGGCTTCCCTGTGCTTTGCTGCACTAGCATCCACATTTTTGATGCTAGTGTAGCAAAGCACCACAAAGCACCACAATAGCGTCCAAACTTTTGTCGCTATTGTGCTAACGACCGCCATGGTGTTGTTAGGTGCCAGTAGGGGGCCGTAAGAAAAGCGGCACTTCATCTATGATGCTCCACTTTCTTGTAAATATGCCCCTCAATTTCAGGAAGCCTAAGGGTCAGGAAACTGAGTTCCATGGAATGTACAGCAGTAAATAATGGATCCTCTCCTTTTGCAAGAAGAGAAGGGCATGCATGAGTTAAACAGTATGCCCTTAATGGCAGCAAGAAAATGGTGCCCTACCAAGTGTACAAACACATGTTGTCATTAGAGTTTTTGTTAGTGCTGAAGCGGGCCAATCGAAATAAGGACAAAGGAACATAACAGTGTTTCAGGGCTATTATCAAACAATAATGCCTGCTTCAAAGTCGGTGAATGCTTACTCTTTAGCATTTAAAGTTAAAACATATTGTTGTATATGATATAAAATGTAGCAAGTGGTAAACTTCAAAGGGGAAAGAAGCATCTTCAGAGCATTTTGCAGTGGCAATATCTCAAAAATTTGGTGCTGTACATAGAGGAGGAGTTGTGTTTGTGTGTGCGCGCAAAGTGTGCCAATGAGAAATAAAGGTGTGTTGGTGAGGTCATTAGGACAGTACTCTATGCAGTCATTTTTATGATTTGATATGCATGTTTACAGTTGTGTATTTAGTATACACAGTTATACAATTGAGGAAGATGAAATTAAACAGATTTTCTCAGAATCACACTGTGTAAGTGAAAAAGGGGAAAATATGACGTGGCTCCGACCTATGTGGTCAGGGTCGGCTTTTAGCATATGTGACCTGCGTCCCTGACCAGTGTACAGACCTTTAGATGGGTGCAGGAGCTGCCTGCAGCAGTCTTCTTCAGACGCGACTCCAAAGAATATTGCATTTAAATGCCGTTTCTGAAGGCTACTGGTGCACGTTTCTGTATTATGACCGAATAACTTTTCATGGCTCTCCTTTCTGTTGCCCTCTTACCCTCCTCCCATCTCCTCCACTCCCATTTTTCTCAACACAAAGACAAATAAAGAAGAGAAACGGGAGGGTGTCCCAAATTTGTTTTCCCCCAGGATGCTTTCTGAGCAAAGGCCGCCTCTGTATGTGGTATTCACTTAAGGAGGTGATTTATTTCCTTTCACACAGGAAGTGCATTTTCACTTTTAGCTTTTTGTTTCCTATGTTCACAAACTACTTCTGTGTGGGAGGCAGAAGCCTCATTTAGTAAAGACTTGGTCAAGAATTAAGCCTAATGAAGGTTACCAGTAAGTAACCAGGTGATTATTTACATAAATAAAAGATACTCCCTACAATAACACTGTAAAACAGGCTGTCATACTGAGGGCCGGATTTAAAAGGGCCTTTCAGCCCCAGAGTGTCACATTTAGTGTTTCTCCGGTGGCGCTATGCACTGCATCGTATTTACAAGGTGACGCTAAGTCACTTTTTGTGGCTTAGTGCGACCTTGTAAATACAGCCCCTCCACATGCAGCACTTTGAGTGGAAGGGGTATGCAATGGGTGTTGCTGTGCCACAGCAACACCCATTGCATTTTGACACTGCCCCACATTTATAAGTTTTCGTAAACCTAAGGCAGCACCAAAATCTAACAAAACCCAAGGGGTGGCGTTAGCATGGCGCAAAGAAGAGAAATTCTTCAGGACTTAAAACTGAAGCACCCAGCGCTGACTTTATCAGTGACTTTTCTTGTCATGAGTGGGAGCATCATCACAGGGCATTGCTGGGCCTTTGACGTCACTGCCTTAATTGCTGTGAGATCTTCATCTCAGCTAACCTTTGCTCAGGTGTGTCATTTACCTGCGCATTAGCACATGTAAATTCCTGGCTTCTGGACCCGGAAGTGATGAGTGTCTGCCAGGCTAACTCTTTGCACTGTCTGACAGATACTACTCATACTTTGGAAAGGTCGCGGGGTGGAGCCTTGATGCCTTTAATGATATGCTCCCACTAGGTTTACCTTATTCTCTTTGGGTAATTTGTTAAATTTACTTACAAAAGAAATGATGTGTGGGCCTCTCTCTAATAATTAACTGCACATGGGAGGTGCACTAAGAGGGTGAAATAAGCCAACAGTATATGATCTCTATTTTTGTACAGTTTTTTTCTCATATGAAATAGCTGGATCAATTGCACTTAGATTTTTGATGGTTTGATGGATTTTTTTTAACAACCTAATCAATCCACATCGAAGGACAGCTTAAAAAAGTGAAATAAAAGTATATTCGTTGGTTTATAAACTATGGTATAAAAGAAACAATGTCATTGTGCACATATTACTCTAAAGCAGAAACTCAGCGCACACAACACAAGGGAAATGTTTTTTTTTTTGTCTTAAAGGTTAATTTTAACTTTGTACAGAATGATACGTGTTCCTCCACAAAATTAAACTATTAGGAAAGTAGTTTAACACTAATTAATTTTTACAAGTACGAGAGTGGAGTCATCGGAAGCTTGCCCTACAGCTTGTTTCAGACACTCAAACAGCCAAAACGTCTGCCCCATAATAAGATCATGTGGCAACAGGTTCTACAGAATGATGTAGAGAACCTGGAATTTAATTTAAAGGGTATGATGTAGAAACAGTTTTACAAACATCATTGATTTTTTTGCCCTAATTAGGAGTTGGAAGTAATTTCTGAATAGTCATTTAGGGCTCAGCTCAATTCATGTGGGCGCTATTTGTGCATATGGAATAGCAAATAAGCAGACACTAGTTATACGGGCCTAATTTCTGTATGTTTTCCCCTCGAAAATTATCCGGCCACTTAGCCACTTGCTATTAGTGCTATACTATAAATTCCATCCAATTCGTAATGGGGGCTCACGCATGCATAAAGTGGGATCTCCACTTGGAAATCTGTGCTTTTAATTCACAAAGTAGGATCTGATGGAATTTCTGTTTCGACTTTGAATAGAGCTGTACATATGCTAGATGTGCTCATTGGTATTGTTGTGTGGCATCTGTGCAACGCACAATCTTCTATTAGCATAGATGATGTGAAGACCGCTCTCTCACCAAAGGGTAGAGAAGAGGGATTTCAAATGTGAGATTCATGCGAGTGAGCGATGCAAATCTGGTGAAAGCCCATAAACTGTGTGGGTATACTCAAACTTTGGCTATGTCTACTGGCACCTATTTTACTTCTAAAAAACATAGAAGAGGAGCAACTGCAGCTAATTCACCTGGGCCCCATTAAAGACAACAAAAATAACCAAAAGGCCTAACGATAACCTTGTGAAAGGGCCACAGGAATTATGCGTCAGGGAAGGACCACATTATGCGGCAAAATTGAGTAAATGATGCTACAAGAAAAGGCAAATTTTGCGGCAAATGTGGCACGTTTTGTGATGGTATTACTTCATTATTTTTCATGTTTACACTTGTTAACACTGGGCATAGATTTCAACTTATTACTTATTGCTTATTACTATTATCAGTTTAATAACCAAACATAGCCAAAAACAACAAAAACAATAACCAGTCAACATTTGCAAAGGGCCTTCGCTGCGCGACAACACGTTTTCAGTAACTTTGGATCAGTTCGAGCTAAAAACATTTTTTTGTTAAAACATGCAGCTTATACTGAAACCGCTGCAGCCACAAAATGGCGTCATTCTAGTGGCTACGTCTCATTGTTTCAGCATTAAGGCCCATATTTATACTTTTTGACGCTAAACTGCGCTAACGCAGTTTAGCGTCAAAAAGTTTTGCGCCGGCTAACGCCATTCTGAAGCGCCATGCGGGCGCCGTATTTATTGAATGGCGTTAGCCGGCGCAAGCAGACCGGCGCTGCCTGGTGTGCGCGAGAAAAACCACGTACACCAGTCAGCGCCGGCGTAGGGGGAAAATGGCGCATGGGCGTCTTAAAATGGGGCAAGTCAGGTTACGTCGAAAAAATCGTCGTAACCCGACTTGCGCCATTTATTTTCGACGCCCATCCCCCATCAACATGACTCCTATCATTGTAAAGATAGGAGTCATGCCCCCTTGCCCAATGGCCATGCCCAGGGGACTTCTGTCCCCTGGGCATGGTCATTGGGCATAGTGGCATAGTGGCATGTGGCATAGTGGCATGTAGGGGGGCACAAATCAGGCCCCCCTATGCCACAAAAAATTATTAAAAAAAAATAAAAAAAATACTTACCTGAATGTCCCTGGGGTGGGTCCCTCCAGCCTTGGGTGTCCTCCTGGGGTGGGCAAGGGTGGCAGGGGGGGTCCCTGGGGGCAGGGGAGGGCACTCTGGGCTCATTTTGAGCCCATTTGTCCCTTAACGCCATGCCTGACCCAGGCGTTAAAAAGCGGCGCAAATGCGCCGTTTTTAGCCACGCCCACTCCCGGGCGTCTCTTTTGCCCGGGAGTATAAATACCACGTAAAGGCCTGGGAGTCATTTTTTAGACGGGAACGCCTCCCTTGCATATCATTAACGCAAGGAAGGGGTTCACGCTAAAAAATGACGCACATTCCGGGAACTTTGGCGCTATTCGCCTCTAACGCCATAGTATAAATATGGCCCTAAATGTGAAGTGGTTAGCTGAAGCCAGAATGGTTCATTTTCGTTTGTGCTGCCTTTTGTGGACGGGAGAAGTGGCTGCCGTCCTAGAAGAAAGCATTCCTGCAAGATTTGTACACCGTTCAACGAGTACTCTGCGGTGTGCAATTTCCTGCTCTGGTTCAATGAGCATTGACCAAACCAACAATTTTGGCCTTTGTATTTTACAAAATGTCACAATTCAGTCACACATAGGCAGATGGAGAATACATGTACATATGATATACAGAGAGGGTTTAGGTAGATAAAATGAATCTCAGTGCACCACACATAGCTTCTTAAGTTATAATAATGTTGCGACAGCTTAGGGTGCCGTAATTAAAATAAGAAGGTTAAATATCTTTACTACTTTATTTTACCTTTACACTTATCTTATGAAATCAATTAATTTGAATTTTCAGCTGAGGTAATCACTTTATCTGTTAATGTGCCTGATTAAGTTATCTCTGTGCCATATGAAAGTCACTGATATGAAACATGGTAGGCCTCTTGGTCCTTCCTTCCTTTGAGTATATTTTAGGTGGTATAATACCCACTATACATCAATCTTAGGTGTAAGGAGAGTCAGGGCTGTCCAAAGCTACAGTAATTAAAATAATCTAACAAAGTACAAAAAGATCACACTGGGTAACTGAACTATAATGTTAAAGGTTCACTAAACCCTAACAGATTGTCTGATTCAGACATTTGATTGTGTTTGTTCTGGTTCTTCCTGAAAAACTATAGATGAAACCTCATACACCTGCCCAGGTGTCATGCTTCATCTTAGGTCTGTCTACATCCGCCCAACAGTTGTTGTTGTCGTAGATGGACTCTTGCTCTAGGCAAGACTGCTGGTTAGAGGATGACAGTTCTCATGTTTGTAGGCGACTATGCCAATTCTACAACAAATCACAACTGTCGTCCCAACCCGCCCGGCTACAAGCAGCACCTCCCAAAAAACCACAAATAGTAAAAGGTGATTTGTGGCAGCCTTTATGCATGGACTCAAGAGTGCGACATCTCAGCGAGTGTCGTGGTTAAACGGAGATTACCCCTTTCTCACATGAACAACATGTCTCAATTTTATGGCAAGACTGGAGGCTCCTATTATGCTTTAGTCTTTTCTTTATTTTTAATAGCAGCTGCAGTCAAGAAGAGAACTACAGATCCCATAAGGCCAACAACAACGGCCAATGAGGATCAAAAGATAGTTCTAAGAAACGCACCAATCACTAACAAACTAAGGCTGATAATACCTATCTTGACTGGGAACAGCCCTCTTTTCTTGCTGCTCGCAGCAAGATAAGTACAGCTACTTTTCATATCCATTGTATACTGTATGTTCATATGTCTTTTGTTACGTATGTATATAGATGAAAGTGAGGTACTTGTGTATTTCAGGTATTCTGTGTTCATTTCGGTGTTCTAGTCGGCTTGTAGCCGCAGCATTTGTTTTCAGCACAGCGCGAGCCGCGTCCGTTCCAAATAACTGCTTTTCCTCTGCTCGCGCCATTATCTCGGCGCCCGCTGAGGAGAAAGTCGTTATTGGATTACACGCTTCGTCGAGCGCGTCTCCCTGGGCGGTTTTGCAGTTAGGCAGCACTCTGGTAATTCCGACACGCTCCTCCTCTGACGGCCGCTTCAGTTTTTTTTGTATTTTCATCCCTGTCATGCTCCAGGGATTTTATTATTGTACGCGGTGTAAATTACACGCTGCACTTCAGGTGCTTTAGGAACAGTCCCTCACGGCTCAGTAATTTTTATTACTGTTTAGGCTAGTTTCATTTTGTTTCTTTATTTGTCAGTGCCGGACTCCAAATTCAGTGGAGGTTTCGGTTTTGGTTTTATTTTTTGACAACCTGCCGGTTCCGCCTAGAGGTGGGACTCTCTGTTCAATTCTCTTAGGGAAAAGAATATTAACCCTTTCTTGGGCAATTTTCTAGTTTCACTCTCCTTACTTTTTCTATACCGTGGACAGCTCTAACCACCCAATGCTGTCTCAGGAGGAGGAGGAAGACGTCCTCCAAGAAAATCTGAATGACTTTATTCAGTCCTCAGTTGAACAGGCTATGTCTGTTTCATGGCAGAAATTATCAAAAAATCTTGAAAATTCTGTAGTCTCTCTGGTGTCAAAAACCATGATGGCCCAATCTGCGGGGGAAGGCAGAAAGCGTCTCAATCCTTCTAAAAGCATTAAAGCGACGCTAATGGCAAGTGACAAGAGTTCACATGTGGCAGAGGACGTGGCTCCTCAAAAGCCTCCAACAAAGGAGGGGTTGTTAAATAAAACACCAAACAAATGCATGGTTAAAGCCAAACATATTTCTTTGCCAATTTGTATATCTAAAATTTTGGACACCGATGAGGAAGTGCAAGACCCTGATTCGGATTCGGATACTTCCGACAGGGACGTTGGAGATGTCTTCTCCCCCTCCCAAAAAAGCCAAAAGTGGTTCACAAGATTTTACGGGATCTTGCACAATTCTAGATGCTGAAGGGGTGCCAATGTTCGATCCTTCCAACATCCAGCATCCTAACTCGACGGAATGGTTCCCTACAGACCATGTGGCAAAGTATGTTACGGCCAGATTGCGTACCCCCCTTGATAAACAAGTGCAGGCAAAACTCAGATCGGAATGTCCGCGTCCCGCCTTTTCCTCAAAAATTACTGCCACTCCATCTCTTGACACTTCTCTGATCACCTTTTTTACTAAATATGGCAAGGACCCACGTAAAGGGGTTGATAAAGCGTGGTCTTCTTGCCAAGACAAACTGCTAGACGTGGTGGGTCTCCTAACATGGATATTCGACTTGGCAGAATCTGCTCGATTAGAACAGTCTTCGGTCGACCCAGCGGAACTCTCCTTGTGGGCCCAACGGGCCATTTGCTTACTGGGGAACGCCAACTCTTCCATCACTCACGAACGTAGGAAGGGTCTCCTTCTCAAACTTGACCCGAAGCTGGTCAACCTGCCTGGTACAGACCCCGGGGTCAAAGCAGAAGGCATGCTTTTTGGTGACTCCTTTATCAAGGAGTTGAGTAAATATGTGGCAACTTTTTTGTCCCTTGATAAAGCCCAACAATCTTTGAAGAAGATGTTTTCGGCATGTGTTTTTTGCCAGGGCCGGCAGAGGCAGGAACTGCTTTGCCGGCCGTACCTATGCCAAACAAGGTTCCCGGGGCTACTACGGCAATGCAACACCTCAAGACTACAGGCCACAATTCTACCCCCAAAGGAACAGGGGTTTCAGGAACAAAGGGAACCGAGGCACAAGCCGGTAAGTCAAACGATTGTTTCTCATGCTCTGGGGGGTCGTATTTCAACATGTCTGGCAAAATGGAAAGAACTCACATCAGATCCTTGGGTGTTAAATACCGTTCAGGGATATGTTATAGAGCTATTTTCAGAGCCTTTTCAAACTGTTTTTCCTCCTCCCCCTCATTTTTCTCTCCAAATGATGAACCTAATTTCCTTAGAAATTCAAGCTCTACTTCAGAAACCGGCGATAATCCCTTGTCCCTTAGATCCTTCAGGGTTTCTCAGTTCGGTTTTTCTGGTTCAGAAGAAAAACAAAAAGATGCGACTGGTTATCAACCTCAGGCAATTCAATCAGTTCGTTCTTTATCGACATTTCAAGATGAAAACCATCCTACATCTCAGGGATACCCTACTCCAAGGAGATTGGATGGTAAGGTTAGATCTAAAAGATGCTTATCTAACCGTGCCCATACAGCCCGACTCCCAAAAATTCCTTCAATTCCAATGGGCCGGTCAGACTTTCTGGTTTACTTCTCTCCCTTTCGGTCTCTCCTCCGCTCCGTGGTGTTTCACAAAGCTAATGAGACCAGTAGCAGCTTTTCTCAGGACTCGAGGCGTCAGATTAATTATCTACCTGGACGACATTCTCATCATGAATCAAAACCGTTCCTCCCTTCTCGCTCAAGTGCGTCTTTCTTGCATGCTACTTTCAGACCTAGGTTTTATCATAAACTACGAAAAATCTTCCTTAGAGCCGACCCAAAAGATCGAATTTCTAGGTTTCCTCGTGGATTCTGTTTCGGCTTCTCTTCTTCTTCCATCTTCAAAGATAATATCTATCAAGTCAGAAATTCTTCTCATCCTTCGCAATTCTCGACTTTCTCTCCGATCCCTTGCAAGAGTCGTAGGACTTCTCTCTTCCTCAATTCAAGCTATTTTTCCAGGTCCTCTCCATTATCGAGCCTTACAACGGTTAAAAATACGCCACCTTCAAAGAGTGTTGGCCTATTCAGATTCCATAGCGCTGCATCAGGACTCCCGAGCAGAACTTCAATGGTGGATAGACCATTTAGACGCCTGGAACGGCAGGACCATCTTGGCATCAGCCCCAGATCTTGTATTAGAATCAGATGCAAGCCTTCTGAGCTGGTGGGCCAGTTGTGGTACAGTCTCGACTGGAGGCTTATGGTCTCGAGAGGAGTCAAAACTGCACATAAATTGTTTAGAGATGCTTGCCGGCTCCTTTGCAATCAGAAGCCTTGCAAGAGACAAGGTTTCCTGTTCTGTTCTACTCAGGATGGACAACATTTCCGCGGTCCGCTACATCAACTGCTTGGGGGGGCACAAGGTCCAAGCCTTTAGCGGAATTGGCAAAAGGGTTCTGGGAATTTTGTCTCCAAAACAGAATCTCAGTTCAAGCGGAGTACCTACCGGGCAACCTCAACGTTGTAGCGGACTGGTACTCTTGAAATTTTCAGGATTCCAGCAATTGGATGCTCAATGTGCAGGTCTTCAACAACATTCTTCACAAGTGGGGTCCTTTCGACATAGATCTCTTTGCATCACGTCTCAACGCACAACTACCGAAGTTCTTCAGTTGGCATCCAGATCCCCTAGCTCTGGCATTCGATGCTTTCTCTCAGGACTGGTCCTCTTTCCTCAATTACGCCTTTCCTCCCTTCATTATGATTTCCAGAGTCCTAGCTCATGTCAGACGCCAACAGGCTTCAATAGTACTCATAGTTCCCTTTTGGCACTCCCAGGTGTGGTTTCCATCTCTCCTAGAACTATCAATAGAACCTCCTTTCTTGCTTCCTCCGATCCCAAACCTTCTAACCAATCCTCAAGGTTTATGTCACAACCTAATTCTCCAGAACGCTCTCCCTCTCTCAGCCTGGAAAATCTCAGGAAATCCCAGCCTAGCGCTTCTATTTCGACAGAAGCTTCAAATTTCTTGGACCTGGGTAGAGCTCCAGGAACAAGTAAAGCATATAGATCAGCTTGGGATCTCTGGCATAGCTGGTGTGTGGGAAAACAGGCTGATCCCTTTACAGCAGATGTAACAATGATTATTAATTTTCTGGCAGCGGAAGCTTCCAAAGGTAAATCTTTCCGTACCATTAACTTGTATAGGTCGGCTATTTCATCTTCACATGTGTTTCTACAGGGAAAACCTATTGGAGAACACCCCTTGGTTTGTCGCCTGTTAAAGGGAGTAAAATGTTCGAATCCTCCAAAACCAAAATATAGTTCATTATGGGATGTTAATACTGTACTAAAATTGTTTGTGTCATGGCCGGATAATAACTTTTTATCGTTGAAGCAGCTTTCAGCTAAATTAACCATGCTTTTATGTCTAGTGTCTTTCAAACGTTTATCTGATGTTAAAGCTTTGGAAATTACAGCTCGTCAGTTCACTCCGTCTGGTGTTATATTTAATGTGGTCAGACGTACAAAAACTAACCTTTCATCAGTTTTTTACCCTTTTTTTCCAGATCACCCTAAACTTTGTGTAGGTCAATGTTTAAAAGTTTATGAACAACAGACAGCCGGTCTGAGGAACTCCTCTTCGACCCAGCTCCTGATTTCTTTCAGGAAACCTTTCAAACCTGTGTCCTCTCCAACTTTAGCTCGTTGGGTCAGTTGGATTATGTTCTTAGCTGGTATTGATGTCTCTGCCTTTGGGGCCCATTCGGCTAGGGGGGCCATGGCGTCCAAAGCTTTTTGGGCTGGTTCCCGCTTAGAGGATATTCTCAGGTCGGCTGACTGGTCCAATGACAATGTTTTTAAAGTTTTCTATTGTAAACCGATTAAACATGCCTCTTTCAATGTGATTAATACGCTTTAAAATAGCATAATAGGAGCCTCCGGTCTTGCCATAAAACGTAGATTTTCCTTGTAATTTATGAAGGAAAGTCTTAATTTTATTAAAGACATGCAGGCGAGTATTATCCCGCCGCTACAAAATTAACACTGTGATTTTGTCTCCCTCCCTTTCAGCTTCTACATCGGGACAACAGTCAACTGCATAAGGTTCCTGCCTTTGTTTCTTCGGCTACTTCGTTCCTTGCCTCTTCTGCCTCTATGATCTTCCAACTGTCCAATCAAAACACCCTTCCGGTGTTGGCTCAAAGACTGATTTACTCTTTGCAAGAACTTTTAGCACTAGGCTTAGCTATTTGTATTTGTGGTTTTATTGTTCCTTTATTTTCTACGGTTTAAGCTTGCACAAGAAAAGAGGGCTGTTCCCAGTCAAGATAGGTATTATCAGCCTTAGTTTGTTAGTGATTGGTGCGTTTCTTAGAACTACCTTTTGATCCTCATTGGCCGTTGTTGTTGGCTTTATGGGATCTATTGTTCTCTTCTTGACTGAAGCTGCTATTAAAAATAAAGAAAAGACTAAAGCATCATACTCGCCTCTGTGTTTTTAATAAAATTAAGACTTTCCTTCATAAATGACTAGGAAAATGTACATTAAACACAGGCAATGAAAGAGACGCAGTAAGGTTTCAATAGGTTTTATTTCAACAGAACTGCAATCTACGATAAGTTGCATGGGCTGCAATGATTAGGATAATGAACAGTGCAAGGAGCAGAATGGTAAAGACAAGAGTCATTAGTACAAAGACCACCACCATCTTGCAATATCATTAAATGACATGAAGGCCCGTATTTATACTCCGTTTGCGCCGAATTTGCGTCGTTTTTTTCGACGCAAATTCGACGCTAAACTAACGCCAACTAACGCCATATTTATACTATGGCGTTAGAGGCGAATAGCGCCAAAGTTCCCGGAATGTGCGTCATTTTTTAGCGTGAACCCCTTCCTTGCGTTAATGATATGCAAGGGAGGCGTTCCCGTCTAAAAAATGACTCCCAGGCCTTTACGTGGTATTTATACTCCCGGGCAAAAGAGACGCCCGGGAGTGGGCGTGACTAAAAACGGCGCATTTGCGCTGCTTTTTAACGCCTGGGTCAGGCATGGCGTTAAGGGACAAGTGGGCTCAAAATGAGCCCAGAGTGCCCTCCCCTGCCCCCAGGGACCCCCCCTGCCACCCTTGCCCACCCCAGGAGGACACCCAAGGCTGGAGGGACCCACCCCAGGGACATTCAGGTAAGTATTTTTTTATTTTTTTTTAATCATTTTTTTTGGCATAGGGGGGCCTGATTTGTGCCCCCCTACATGCCACTATGCCCAATGACCATGCCCAGGGGACAGAAGTCCCCTGGGCATGGCCATTGGGCAAGGGGGCATGACTCCTATCTTTACAATGATAGGAGTCATGTTGATGGGGGATGGGCGTCGAAAATAAATGGCGCAAGTCGGGTTACGACGATTTTTTCGACGTAACCTGACTTGCCCCATTTTAAGACGCCCATGCGCCATTTTCCCCCTACGCCGGCGCTGCCTGGTGTACGTGGTTTTTCTCGCGCACACCAGGCAGCGCCGGTCGGCTTGCGCCGGCTAACGCCATTCAATAAATACGGCGCCCGCATGGCGCTTCAGAATGGCGTTAGCCGGCGCAAAACTTTTTGACGCTAAACTGCGTTAGCGCAGTTTAGCGTCAAAAAGTATAAATATGGCCCGAAGTGTGTAATCTGTCCTAATACCCCAGTGAGGTGAACCTAATCTCTAACCTAAAAGAGAGCTAGGCGTTTTAAACCTAATCTGCGAAAGCCATGTCCATGAGAAGAGCCCCTAACCCTTGTTACCTTGGAGTGAGGTTTCTAGCTCAGACTCCGTAGGGACACGAAGCCTGGGTCAGCGTCAAGACGATGTGCAGCATCGATAGGAGCAATGGCATCTGGTCGGAATATCTCTGACTATCAGTCTAAGCGAGGAGTATTTATACAGATATGCTCGGACGCCTGATGTAGGTCTGTTCCCAAACAATAGATAACAAGACATGCCTGGTAGAGTAATTTATATAAACAATTTCCTCGAAGTCATGAAGAGGAAAAGTACCTAAAGTGAACACCTACAGTTTGTTATCTATGTCAATTGATATTGACGCCCTCGCGTGGTGGCACTGATAACACAAAACTAAACTAAACCAAACTAAAAACAAGGCAGCTATCTTAAAAGATTTAATTAAATAAATGCGCTAAAACAGCGCACGCTACGTAGGGTAAAAGTCATTAGGTGACAGGGGCATAAGTCTGCAAGCTGAAGGCTAAGCTAACTCCTGATTCCCATTAAAACAAACTAGGATTCACTACATTGTAAGGGGGCAGGTGTGCTCAATCAACCTAGTCCAGAGTTCTTAGGTGGAGATTGGAGACGTGCCTGTTGGTGAGGTACATTGTGGATCACAAATATGGCTTACAAATCTTTGTACCAAAATCAATGTATTTTATTCAGTGAGTATGTCACTGCAGTATATTAATAACAGAAGGGGGATATCTCAGGGAGTATTAATGTTCCCAGATCCCTGGATTTGATCAACATGTTCAGACATCTGCATAGGTCCCCAAGGAATATGCGGCCTTCATCAGGACTAAAATCTCTGTTAGATTACCACTCTCACTTTCACATGCTCATTCAGTCATACAACAGGAAAAACATATGTGAAGTATCAGATGGATCACAGCTGGGGTCTAAAAGGATACCCATGAAATCAGAAATGACACAGACATAATTAATAGCTGGTAGACCTGTCCATGGATTATCCAAGTATACCACAATCCAGTCTTATGGTCAGTCACTAGGCAAAACAAAATGAAACTAGCAAGTGAGACAAGACACTGCAAAATAAAACACTTGTGAATGGCACACATGCAAACTGTGGACACATGCTCATGCATAATCACAATCTCTACTCTTACCTTAGGTGTAGGTAACCAATGCCTCATGGAAGTGGGACCAGTGGGGTGCCTTGCAGTCAAAGACTGAAATCAGGTATTGAACGGAAAGATGCATTGCTGGTCTATAAATAGCTGATGCAGGATCCATCCATTCTAAGCTAGAGGGTCACTTACTTCGTCAAGAGAAAACACCAGACCCTACGCTGCCTTTGCTACCTCTGAATGTTGGAAATAGTACTTCCCAGTGGGTGTGGTCAGAGAGAGACATGGTAGTGCTTGGCTGAATCCCACTTCGTGCCCTGCTCTGAAAAACTAGACCACACAGACATTGTGTCTACTACGCATGCATATCTGGAACACCAACATGGCACTTGCATACAAGATACACGACAGGACCATTTATATATGCGGCCCTAGTGCCCTGATAAGAATAACCGTGCAGTCAGAGTGTCTACTGAACGTGCCAGCCAGGAAAACCAAATTGGCTGTTGGGTCCAGGGTGGAATAATACTAACTCCCATTTGGAAGCTTCAAGCTTCATGCATGTGGCAGTAAAATATGGACATATAACAGGCTTGCTATGGTGCTTTGTTAAAAGATGACACAACATCGTTAAACTTCATTTAAGATCCATTAGCCAGGACGTTTTGCAGCAGTGGGGTGGAGAAGACATAAAGCAGACCGTCTTGTTTCAAAGGAGGAAGAGAGAAGCATTCCTCCCAGCCCCTGAGATCATGTGGAGAACAATACCATCCAAGAGCAATATCTTTTTTTTTTCTTTTTTAAGTATTGGCTATTTGTGCTGTTCCCCTCTAAAACGCTGTAGAGATGAGTGAAGATGTGTTTGGACAAAAGGCACACATTTTGATCGCCTAATTCTTTCTGCCCTTTAGCAACTAGAATCCACTTCAGAAAGGTATAGGGCCAGATTTAAGAAAGGTGGGGCTGCACTCAGTGCAGCGCCACTATTCTTGTGCCAATTAGTGCCCCCCTAAAGCCACCATGTGTGCGCCGCATCAAAGATACGGCACACCAGGGCAGTAGTTAAGGAACTAGCGTCAAAGAAAGGGGGGATTGGGAGGGATAAAGGTCCAGTGTATATCCTCCAATGCAAGTTTAATAGTAACGTAATACACTGTTCCTAAGAAAGCCAGGGGACTGCAGGATGAGTGCTCTAGGGTCCCATAACTCAGGAGCACGAGTCCTCACACACCCAATTGGGTGTCATGCTTCATCATCGGACAAGCTCCTCGTCAGACTGGCACTGCAATGTCTGACGGGCACCACCCAATGGGGGGCTCTTTGCCGGAGATCTTCTCGATGATGCCGCTCTCGCCCTCAGGTAGATAAAGGGGGAAGACAACGAGGAGGGTTAGAAAAAGAAAGAATCTAAAATTGGCTCTGAACCCTGTCTCGTTTTGACTTTATTCTATTAATGTCGGGTAGAGGCCAAGATTAAAATACTCAACAAAAGAGTGAAACAGAGGTAATGCTCAACCACTCTCTAACTGTATATCTCATAGTGGGGGGTCAGGAAACTACAGGACCCCACCTCTGTATTGGGTCGACATGTTTCGCGTCTCAGCGGTCCATATGGATCCAATGACGCTTCCTCAGGACCTAGTGTAAACGAAACTCCTCCAACTGTAAGCTAAATTGGCTAATTATAAATCAGAACTGACAGTCAAAACAGTAGATAACGTCAGTCACTTACAATAGTCCATTGTGGCCATAAATTCAGTTCCTATTCGTCGCCCCTCCCATTTAGAGTAAGGGCTTCCTGGGATCACGCGGGCCTACAGCCAGATGCGCATACCAAATTGTGGATGCCTGGTTGCGGGTGGATACACCTACCCTAGTCGCGCTCCCGTAGATTGTTACTATTACTGTTAAGGAACTAGCATCAAAAATGTAGACGCATGTTAGAGCTTTGCAGGATTAGTGTAAAAAATGTTGATGCTAATCATGCAAAGCCCATTGAGGCCCATTTTAAACAAAGGTGGGCCTCCTTTTAACGCCTGCTCTGAGCAGGCGTTAAAAGTGGCAAAAAGAAATTATGCAAAGAAATATCTTAGATTTCTTTGTGCCATTTTTTTGGCCCCACTAAGGGGTAAACACCCCCTTTGCATACATTATGCCTGTTACAGGCATAATGTAGCGCAAAGGGTTAAAAGTGGTACAGTGCATGCATTGTGTCACTTTGTAAATTGGGGGCGATCATTTGGGCCTCCTAGAGACACATTAGCTAATGTGGTGCAAGGAGGCGCTAGGGGCTATTGTTAAATCTGCCCCATAATGTCAAAATGCCCATCAGAGGACAAAAAAAGTTGCCAACCCGAAAAAGACATATTTTACTAAATTGCTTTAAAGATACATTTTAGATTTGTCTGTGGAGAATGGACAGGCACCTCAGGATGGATGAGGCAGGAGAATGAACAAAGGTTTGTGGGATTAATACAGACAGGACCCTTCCTCGGGTATGGGAGACCGAAGCACTATTGTTACCCCATCCCCACCCAAACATAGTGATAGCACTCACCAGATGTAAATGGCAAAGTATGTGTGTGGTATTGTGCACCTAGCACTCTCATTTTAATGTAATGTAGAAGAAGGGATGTTGTGAAGTGAGCAAAAGAAATTAAAAAGACTGGGAAATGCAAGTTTCCATAACACAGTTCTGATGCATTGTCCAATCTGAGAACAATATGCAGGAGTAGTGTTCGGGGAAATGGCCATGCAAATGGAAACATACAAAAAACTTAGGGGCATATTTACAAGGAAGTGGTGCAACAGCTATGATGCCGCTAGTCTACCAATGCGTGGGGAGGCCAATTTGAAACAATGGGAGCATCACTATAACTCCCGCACTGGGCAGGTGTTAAAAATGATGGGAAAAATGGCACAGTGAAATCTCTTAAATTTCACTGTGCCGTTTTTCTGGGTCTCTTTATGGGGAATGCCTCCCTTGCATACATTATGCCTGGAGCAGGCATAGGCGGTCATTACAACATTGGCGGTAAAAGCCGCTTACCGCCGTGCAGAAGACCGCCAACACACCGCCGCAGCCGCGGAAAACCGCCACAGCTATTATGACCCACATCTCGCAATCTGCCAAAATTCAGACACCCACACAAGTCCGCCACACCAAAGGTCAGTGATAAACTGGCGAAAACAAAACCTCCACCATTACGCCAACAGAAATACTCCCACACTATCACGACACACAAATCCACGTGGCGGTCTTTCAACCGCGGTATTCCGTTGGCAGTACACACCGCCGTGCTCAAAATACACACACATATACAAAACACTACCACATTGGACAATTCCAAATACACACACCTGAGACACATACACAAACCACTCCCACACACCCATTACAATATAAAACACACACCCACATCACCCACAAACCCCTACGACAAAAAATCCAGAAAGAAGGCCAGAGAGAGACACCACCAGCAAGAACAACAGCATCCACAGGCACACAATACCATCACCCACACAACATCCACGCACCTCACACAACACACCACTACATATCAGCACACTGATCACCACACACCCCACACATCACCTACACCACCCCATGGCACGGCAAAGACACCCCACGTTCTCGGAGGAGGAGCTCAGGGTCATGGTGGAGGAAATCGTCCGGGTAGAGCCACAGCTATTCGGAGCACAGGTGCAGCACACTTCAATTGCAAGGAAGATGGAGCTATGGCGAAGAATAGTGGACCGGGTCGACGCAGTGGGACAGCACCCAAGAAATCGGGAGGACATCAGGAAGAGGTGGAACGACCTACGGGGGAAGGTGCGTTCCGTGGTCTCAAGACACCACCTGGCGGTTCAGCATACTGGCGGTGGACCCCCACCTCCTCACCCACAACTAGCATGATGGGAGGAGCAGGTCTTGGCGATTCTGCATCCTGAGGGCCTCGCAGGAGTAGGTGGAGGAATGGACTCTGGTAAGTCAAATCTTAACTGTTACATCCCCCACCCTACCTGCATGCTATCTCTTACTCCCACCCTCACCCCCAGCACCCCAACTCCTCACATATGTCCCAACATCACAAACCACACATCCCAACACCAAGCCCTGCATGCAACAACAGAGCATGGACATCCATCACTAAAGCATGCCCACTGCACATACCCATACAACCCCCTAAACCACCATCACACAAGCTCCCACACAGGAATGCAAGCACTGGGGTACACGCTCACACACCCATTGCACACCATGACACATACAGATGTAATACCCATCCTTTTATACCCCTGCAGGACCCCTACCCAACGTCACCGGACAGGAGGGTCCACACATGTCCACACCACCAACAGAAGAGGCCCACAGTGATGACAGCACCTCTGTCCAACTGGATCTAGATGACCAGCCCAGCCCGTCGGGGACCTCTGGACAGTCGGTTCCCCTCACACTGGCACAGGCCACCACAGACCTTCCCCCCTCTGGAAACACCAGCACAGCACCCAGCAGGCCCATACCTCCGTCCCCAGGACACATCAATCAGCAGTGTGTCCACCACTACACGGAACCCAGGATAACCCACCACCCCAACAACAACAGGGACCTGGGGGCAGTGGTAGTGGGCACGCGATCCAGGGGACGGAGGCCCAGGAACACAGGGGAACTTGGAGGGCTGCTGTGCGACAGGGGGCAGACAGGCCAAGGGAACCCACTCTCCACGAGGCCCTCTCCTCCATAATGGGAGCCTACCACCACTCCCAGGAGACGATGGCAACGGTACTGGCCAAGTTTCAGGAGACCCAGCACCTGCAGGAGGAACAGTATATGGGCTTCAGGGACTACAAGGGGCCCCTGACACTAGCATGGACGATGAACTGCCCACCACCTCGGCCGGCGCTAGTGGACAGGACGCCCCACCACAGGACCACCACACCAGCACCCCACCCCCTGCAGAGGGAGAACCACCCCGCAAACGGTCCCTGAGATCCAGGACAAAGACAGAGCATGATGCCAAGACCCCCGCCAAGAAATTAGACCACCCTGATTGTCATCCTACTGTCCCACTTTGTCACCCTGTCCATACTTAAATTGCCCCAGCTCCACTTCCTATGCCCATTTGGGCAATGCACCTGTGAGACTAATAGACTGGAATCTGCCATGGACATTCCTCCGCCATCACCCCTCACCATTTCACTACCCCCTCCAATATTGAGCATTTAAATAAATACACATAAAACACAAAACAATCTGGAGTCTGTCTGTGATTTCGAAATAGTGTATTAGCAATTACAGTAACAAAATGCTCTTTCAATTGTAATGTCAACATACCTATGTCACACAGCTCAAGTCCATGAGGAATCAAAGCAGATGTCACACAGTGGGACCCACATCTGTGAAATCGTAAGGGAAAGTGACAACTCAGTGACCATACACTGGATGAAAAGGACAGACAGTAGAGAGGTAGTAGTGTCTAAGTACATGTAGTAGGCAGGTCTGTACTCTTACCTGTGTCTCACTGGAAATATTGCTGGATCACTGAGTCCCTGTTGTTCATGTCTTCTTCCTCTGCTTCCTCGTCTTCACTATCCACAGGCTCCACAGCTGCAACAACACCGCCATCTGGACCATCCTCCTGCAGAAAAGGCACCTGTCGTCGCAATGCCAAGTTATGAAGCATACAGCATGCCACGATGATCTGGCACACCTTCTTTGGTGAGTAGAAGAGGGATCCACCTGTCACATGGAGGCACCGGAACCTGGCCTTCAGTAGGCCGAAGGTCCGCTCGATCACCCTCCTAGTCCGCCCATGGGCCTCATTGTAGCGTTCCTCTGCCCTTGTCCTGGGATTCCTCACTGGGGTCAGTAGCCATGACAGGTTGCGGTAACCAGAGTCACCTGCAAATGGCGATGGACAAGTATTAGACACACACTAACCTGTAGGGTAACCCCAGACCCAGACAACCATTCCCACTGTCTTGCCTCCAGGTGCTCACCTAATAGCCTCTGGAGTTGACCCATCACATAAGGGATGCTGCTATTCGCAGGATGTAGGGGTCATGCACTGAGCCAGGGAACTTGGCATTCACATGGGAGATGTACTGGTCTGCCAAACATACCATCTGTACATTCATAGAATGATAACTCTTCCAGTTTCTGTACACCTGTTCACTCCTGCGGGGGGGACCAAAGCCACATGGGTTGGGGATATGTCCCAGGGCATAGAAATCACCCTTCACTGTAGGCAAATCCTCCACCTGAGGCAAAACGATGTAGCTCCGCATGTGTTTCAGAAGGGCGACAACACTCTGGACAATACGTTGTAAAACATAGGCTGGGACATCCCTGATGCTATGGCCACTGCTGTTTGAAACGACCCACTTGCAAGGAAATGGAGCACTGACAGCACCTGCACTTGAAGGGGGATTCCTGTGGGATGGCGGATTGCTGACATCAGGTCTGGCTCCAACTGGGTACACAGTTCCTGGATTGTGGCACGGTCAAGCCTGTATGTGATTATGACATGTCGCTCCTCCATTGTCGACAGGTCCACCAACGGTTGGTACACCGGAGGATGCCGCCATCTCCTCACATGTCCCAGCGGACGGTGCCTATGAAGGACAACAGCGAGCACAGAGTCAATCAACTCAGAGGTACGTACCCACAGTTTACACAGAACACCAATCATACACAAAAGGTGGCCTGTATGTGTGTTGAGTCTAGGCCTAGGTGTGTGACGCAGTTGGAAATTAAGCCATGTGGTCCCCTGAAATGGCGGCTGCCTGACCTCTAAAGTGGGACAATGGGATGTGAGGTAACTGCACTGGCGTTGTACACCGTCGCAGTAGGGGGTCGAAGACCACGGCGCAATGCTGCATTAGTTAACATTGGACCCTATGGGTCCCAGGAGCCAATGACGATGTGCGCCGGCGGTGACGGTACGCACCGCCGCGGACGTGACCGCCATTTTCTATCTGTTCAATCACTCGATACCTGATCTTCGACAGGAGAGGACCTACACTGCAAGTGCTGCTGTGACCTCGGTCTGGAAGAGACAATGGCTCGAGTGTCTGGGGAAAGGGCCCCTGCCTTCACATCGGAGGAGTTGGAGAAGCTCGTGGATGGGGCCCTCCCCCAGTACACGCTACTCTACGGTCCTACAGACAAACAGGTAAATACACTGTGAGCATGCTGTATGGGCTATGAGTGTGTGGAGTGGGGTGTATGAAAGATGGGGGGGGAGATTGAGGCGTGCATGAAACAACAGTGAGTGCATGTGCCTCATGGCAAGAGTAGGGATGGCGGCCAATCACTTTGACGGTGCAGTTGGTAATAACTGCACTTTTTGCCCCTGTACATTTCATGTAGGTCAGTGCCCACCAGAAAAAAGATATTTGGCATGCCGTCGCCAAGGACGTATGGACCCTGGGGGACTACCACAGACAGAGCACCCACTGCCGGAAAAGATGGGAGGACATTCGCCGCTGGAGCAAGAAGCGGGCGGAGTTCAGCTGGGGATGGCCTCCCAACATGGGAGGGGTGCCCGTCGCACCATGACCCCCCTGATGTTCCGGATCCTGGCGGTGGCGTACCCGGAGTTGGATTTGCGCTTGAGGGCATCACAGCAGCCACAAGGGGGTGAGTACACTCTCATTCTGCTGCCTTTGCGTGCAGTGGAGGTGTCTGGGTGGGGGAGGTGGGCTGTGGGTTTCCCTAGGCCAGGGCGAGTTCCGTAGGCAAGGCCCCTCCGTAAGGCAGGCCATATGGAACCCCAGCCCACCTCTGTAGAGTGCCAAGTACACCTAGTCATGCCCCTGTGTCATCTATGTGTGCAGATGTCGCCCATAGCCTTGTAGGCCATTTCCCAGGAATTGAACAGTGGAGCCCAAGAGCGCAGCGTAGTGCAGGGGGCTTCTGTGTCTGTCGTGTCCGCCAACGGTAGCGGTAATGCATGCACTCAACATGTCTCTCTTCTGTCTTCCCCCCCTTTTTGTGGTCTCCCTGTTCTTGTGTGCATTAGCATCATCAGGCGGAGAAGCAGTGGCACCGGAGCACGAGGGAGCTGCATCCCACATGGCCCTGGAGGGCGACACTACGGAATCTAAATTCACCAGTGGGACGGAGGGGAGCTCCACGGCGGGGACAGGAGCTGAGACCAGCGACACGGACTCGTCATCTGATGGGAGCTCCCTTGTGGTGGCAGCAACATCTGTGCCCCCATCATCTACAGGTACAGCCGCCACCCCCCCTACCAGCACCGCCCTCCCACCAGCCCCTCAGCCTTTGCCCCGTGCCTGCTCACCCAGGAGGGTGGGCATCACCTTCGCCCCAGGCACCTCAGGCCCTGCCCCAGTCACCCCTGCTGCCCTCAGTGGGGAGGCCATTGACCTCCTAAGGTCCCTCACTGTTGGGCAGTCTACCATTTTGAATGCCATCCAGGGTGTAGCGAGGCAGTTGCAACAAGCAAATGCATTCCTGGAGGGCATTCATTCTGGTCAGGCGGCTCTTCACCGAGCTTTTCAGACTCTGGCCTTAGCACTGATGGCAGCCATTGTCCCCTTCTCTAGCCTCCCCCCTCCAACTTCCTCCACCCGACCCAATCCCCTGTACCTCAGCCTATCCCAAGCACACCTACAGACCAATATGCACATACATCAACACCCAAGGGTAGCTCAGGCAAACATAAGCACCACACATCCCACAGGCATTCACGCAAGCATCACACACATGCAGACACACCAACATCCACTGCCTCCACTGTGTCCCCCTCCTGCTCATCTCCCTCCTCCCTCCCAGTGACGTCTACACTCACACCTGCATGCACTACCTCTACAGCCACTACGTCCCTCTCCAGCACACCCACCATCACACCCCACTCACGTGCAGTCACCACCCCCACTACCATTCACACGTCCCCTGTGTCCTCTCCCAGTGTGTCTGTGACGCCCCCTACCAAGATACACAAACGCAGGCACACACCCACCCAACAGCCATCCACCTCACGACAGCCTCCAGCGCATGCACCTTCACCCAAAGTCACCAAACGTACACCTCCTACAACCACCACCTCTTCCTCCACTCCCAAACCCCCTCCAGCTACCCGTCCCAGTGTGTCCAAAAAACTTTTCCTGTCCACCCTTGACCTCTTTCCCACACCTCTCCCACCCCGTCCATCTCATAGGTCCCGAACTTGCACCTCAGCCACAACATCTCCGGGACCAGTGGTGCCTGTAGTCACCGGAATCTGGAGTGCATCGGCCACCAGGGCAGCCAGTGTGGCACGGAGCCACAGCACAGACAGTCCCCCACCTGTGAAGCATCAGAAGTTGGCCAGTGCCCGGCGGGAGACGGGGAAGACTCCAGCCACCAAAGCCACTCCCAGGGGTCCTAGTGGGAGTGTGGAGTCAGCTGTGACACCTTCCAAGGTGGGGAAGGGCCACAAGAAACCCTGCAAGTCTGGGAAGAGCAGCACGGCAGAGAAGACAGCCATCATCCCCGCTGCCCAGGAGGCCAGCACCAGCCCTGCTGCCCAGGAGGCCACCGCCAGCCCAGCTGCCAAGGATGCCACCGCCAGCACCAGCCCAGCTGCCCAGGAGGCCACCGCCAGCAAAAGCCCGGTTGGGCCATGAAGGACCGCCAGCAAATGCCCCGTTGGGCCATGAAGGACCGCCAGCAAAAGCCCCGTTGGGCCATGCCGCCAGCAAATGCCCCGTTGGGCCATGAAGGACCGCCAACAAATGCCCGGTTGGGCCATGAAGGACCGCCAGCATACGCCCTGTTGGGTCATGAAGGACCGCCAGCAAAAGGACCGCCAGCAAATGCCCCATTGGGCCATGAAGGACCGCCAGCAAATGCCCCGTTGTGCCATGAAGGACCGCCAGCAAAAGCCCCGTTGTGCCATGAAGGACCGCCAGCAAAAGCCCTGGTGGGCCATGAAGGACTGCCAGCAAATGCCCCGTTGGGCAATGAAGGACCGCCAGCATTTGAAACCCTGCAATGGAGACCGCAATCTCAAGCACCGCTGCACAGGGAACCACCATCTCAAGCACCGCTGAACAGGGCACCGCCATCTCAAGCACCGCTGAACAGGGCACCGCCATCTCAAGCACCGCTGAACAGGGCACCGCCATCTCAAGCACCGCTGAACAGGGCACCGCCATCTCAGGCACCGCTGAACAGGGCACCGCCATCTCAAGCACCACTGAACAGGGCACCGCCATCTCAAGCACAGCTGAACAAGGCACCGCCATCTCAGGCACTGCTGAACAGGGCACCGCCATCCCAAACACCGCTGCACAGGGCACCGCCATCTCAAGCACCGCAGAACAGGGGACCGCCATCTCAGGCACCGCTGAACAGGGCACCGTCACCTCAAACACCCTTGCACAGGGCACCGCCATCTCAAGCACCGCTGGCCCATGAGCGGCAAGGACACTGACGCAACTGAGTCTGCCACGGGGTGAATGCAGCACTCTGGGCACAAAGCCCCCTCCAGAACCAGTGGAGAAAGGCATCCACTCCCTCTGTCCTTAGCAGGATGAAGCACTCTGGGCACAAAGCCCCCTCCAGAACCAGTGGAGAAAGGCATCCACTCCCTCTGTCCTTAGCAGGATGAAGCACTCTGGGCACAAAGCCCCCTCCAGAACCAGTGGAGAAGGCATCCACTTAAGAGACTGTGGCTTTGCACTCCCCAGGATGTAACAGTGGGCAACCCACCCACTGTAGAGACTTGAGAGACTGTGGCTTTGCACTCCCAGGATGGAACAGTGGGCAACCCACCCACTGTAGAGACTTGAGGGACTGTGGCTTTGCACTCCCCTTAGAGACTTGAGAGACTGTGGCTTTGCACTCCACAGGATTGAACAGTGGGCAAACCACCCACGGTAGAGACATGAGAGACTGTGGCTTTGCACTCCCCAGGATGGAACAGTGGGCAACCCACCCACCGTAGAGACTTGAGAGACTGTGGCTTTGCACTCCCCAGGATGGAACAGTGGGCATGTGGCCCCCTCGTGGATTTTGCATCATGCACTCAAGTGGCTGAGGTGCCCCCCTTTCCCTCCCCCTGAGGTGCCTGTTTAGTTGCTGTCTGATGCCCCTGTAGTGTTCTCTCCATCTTGGTCGGGGATCTTGTGTGGGCCTTGCCCATACCGTGTTGTCCCAGTGTTCCACGGACTTTCTTAGAACACTACCTGGACTACTATGCTTGGTATATATTATGTACATGGTGTATATATCTATTTCTGCCTACTTGCTTTTAAAATATTACAATGGTTACACAAATTTTCTATTGTCTTTGCATTCTTCCGCGGGGTTTGGGGGGTGTAACTGTAATGTATTGATACGCATTAGTGTGTGTGTTGTAGTGGGTGAGGGTGGGGGTGTTGCATGTGTGTGTCCCTGTTTTTTGCCTCCCCCTCCCCTGTATCGGAGGTGCAGTACTCACCGTGGTCTTCGCCGCCGGCGTTCGTGCTCCTGGTAGATGAGCAAGAAGATGAGGGCTGGAAAAATGTGAAGCTCTGGTTCCATGGTGTCCTCGTTCCTCGTGGAATGTGTAGAGGTGAGCGTTTTCCCTTTGGGATTCCTGTTTCCGCCGTGTTTTTATCCGCGGTGAATCCGCCCAGGAAAAGGTGGTGGATTGGCCTGTCATAATACTGTGGGCGTTACATTGTCTCCCGCCTGTCTGTTGGCGGTGACCGCCGCACTGTTTGTTTGTACCGCCGTGGCGGTCGGAGTGTTAAAGTGGCTGTCTTTGTTGGCGGTTTCCGCCACAGTCGTGATTCCAATTTTTTTACCGCCGGCCTGTTGGCGGTCTTACTGCCGCTATTACACCG
Organism: Pleurodeles waltl; assembly: GCF_031143425.1. Lineage (NCBI taxonomy): Eukaryota > Metazoa > Chordata > Amphibia > Caudata > Salamandridae > Pleurodeles > Pleurodeles waltl. The sequence goes on from NC_090437.1 coordinate 323,713,384, forward strand.
ACCGCCAGTGTTGTAATGACCACCATAGTGTGGTGCAAGGGGTTACAAAGTGTAAATCTGAGACAGGGAAAAGGCTTCCTATACGCTCCCTTAGAGTCAAACAAAATGATGGTAGGGCGGTGCATATAGGCGCTAGGGGCTTGTAAATATTGCTCATACATTCCCAGACAATTGACTGGGACCTTTGTGGATTAGCTAAACTCTCTACTACAAGCTCAAAATGTGTAGGAGTAACTTTATGCAAAAGGCATTTACATCTTATCAGGCTCAAAATCTTCAAGTCCCTTTTATGAGCATTGGATTCACACTCCCTCAATTGACTCACTGTATTTCAAATTCAACACCTTTGAACATTGCTCATTTGAAGCTTTAGACCTCTCATTCCTACACTAGTATTAACCCAATTTTGTGTTTGCCCCTAAAGGCAACAAGTCCTACAGCGTATACTTTTTGCCCGAGAGCAGTGTGCAGCCAGTGCTTATTTTTGAAAATAATAAGGGGCATATTTATACTCCGTTTGTGCCGGATTTACGTCGTTTTTTTTTATGCAAATTCGACGCAAAACTAACTCTATATTTATACTCTGGCATTAGACGCGTCTAGCGCCAAAGTCCATGGAGTTTGCGTCACTTTTTAGCGTGGACACCTACTTTGTGTTAATGATATGCAAGGTAGGCGTTCCCGTCTAAAAAATTGACTCCGAGGCATGTGCGCCATATTTACACTCCCGGGCCAAAATCACGCCCGGGAGTGGGCGGGTCAAAAAAAATGACGTCCAGCCGCTTTTGCGTCGTTTTTTAGCGCCTGGTCAGGGCAGGCGTTAAGGGACCTGTGGGCTCGGAAGGAGCCCAGAGGTGCCCTCCCATGCCCCCAGGGGCCCCCCCTGTCACCCTTGCCCACCCCAGGAGGACGCCTAAGGATGGAGGGACCCATCCCAGGGAACATAAGGTAAGTTCAGGTAAGTACATTTTTTTTTTTTTTGTGGCATAGGGGGGCCTGATTTGTGCCCCCCTACATGCCACTATGCCCAATGACCATGCCCAGGGGACAGAAGTCCCCTGGGCATGGCCATTGGGCAAGGGCGCATGACTCCTGTCTTTGCTAAGACAGGAGTCATTTCAATGGGGGTTGGGAGTTAAAAAAAATGGCGCAAATCGGGTTGAGGCGAAAAATTTGCCTCAGCCTGACTTGCCCCATTTTTTGGCGCCCAAGCTCCATATTCCCCTACGCCGGCGCTGCCTGGTGTACGTCATTTTTTTTCACGCACACCAGGCAGCTCTGCCGGCTAACGCCGGCTAACGTCATTGAATAAATACGGCGCCCGCATGGTGCTTCAGAATGGCGTTAGCCGGCGTTAGATTTTTTTACGCACAACTGCGTTGGCGCAGTTGTGCATCGAAAAGTATAAATATGGCCCTAAGTCCCTAAAGTTTTGCTCAGAAGTCCTTACTCGGTGCTATTGCCTGTTAGAGTGCTGAATACAAAGGCTGCATATTGTTGATTTCACTTATACTTATCTAGTCACAGTTTAAGTCACCGTGCATCATTCATCTTACACCCAGACATTTTGGGTTCTTAGAGATAGGATAGGCACTAGCATTTGGTGCTTTTTAGATTAGTATAAAGACAGAGACAGCAGTCAGTCCTGAAGAAGAGGAGAAAGGTAGGCAAAGCAGGCAACCAAAATGTAATTGTTGCAAATTTAAGACCAGTGCTGCAGAGTTAGAAAAACAGGTAAAGTAAATGTTGTGAATAGTATATAGTTTCAGCGTGGCAGTAAGCAGTTTGCAGCATAGTTATTGAAAATGGTGATTTTTATAAACCACGCATTAGAACGATATTATCATTCAAAGTCAGTGACTGTTGTTAGTTAGTTTGGTTTTATACTCAACGAGAGAGGTAATGTTGCTACGAGTTTCTGATATCCGTTGTGTCGTGTGAGGTGTTGCAAGATTCTTCTGGAGGTCGTGACTTGCTTGGTTGCTGTATTTTTTTGAAAACTATCATAGTTGGGCAGATTGGAGCAGCACTGCGGTCCTTTGTTGACTGTTATGCAGCAATCAGAACATGCATTCAAGTGCACCACTGGCTGACACAATTCGACTTGTATAGAGTAAAACTCGCTTGTGTTTTAACTCTTAAAATGGGTTCACACCAATTTACTGTTGAGTAATGCCCTAATCACTGAAAATCTCGTAAAACACGTTTTTAGATATTGCTAAACCACCAAAGATGTGGATAATAAATATAACAAATTTTTCCTTCCTTCTCCACAGCCACAAAAAATGGAATACATGTATTGGCTTGAATGACAAATCACTGTGCTAACATAAAGGAGGTTTGCTACGAGTAAATGAAAACACAATGTAATTATTTACAGATGCTCAGTGAGTCCCAGTATTTATGAATAGTCTCATTATGAATGCTAAAAATAAACACACTAAACATAAACATGCCGAGCCTAAGCATGCTGTAACCAACTAAACTGAGGTCACATTGAGCTTTGCAATGATGAGGAGTCAACAAGCTACAATGAACGACTCCGAACCCTGGGGGTGGTGTCGAACATGATATTCAGACCCCAAATGAGACAATGCCCTCAAAATAACGATGAAAACATCAGAATTGTCAACTCTACAGTGAGATAACAGTAAACTCCAGTCAAGACCAAGACCCAATAACTGTACGAAAACATTACCCAGTCATACAAAGTTTGGTCGTTATCTAGCTTCCTGGAGTTGTTGATGTGTGTGGACAACACCAGTGGATATTTTACAGTTGATGCTTGTAGTATTTCCAAGAGTTGCTTTCTGTTGTGCTGGATAAAGTTCACAGGTACAAGACGTGCCAAGTGACCCACAGAATGTGGAGTTTGTTTTAGCAAATTCGTCTTATTCTTTGTTGGATAAATATGACCCCCATCAGGTTGTGGCACACTGCTGGGCAATAGCAATTATATGACATTCTTGTGAGGGGGGCACTTATTTTTACTATATCTCTAAGTTGTATAGGGTGCTAAGCACATTCCTTTGCTACTTCATGACATTTAACAGAGAGGACTGATATAAATCTTAATACATTCTTAGTTAAAGCACGTACCAAATATACATATTAAGACAATTTGAGGACCATGGTTGGCAGTTATCATTGTTTGCCTTTTAGTAACAGAAGATCTGTTGTGGACCATTCTAAGTGCCTGGAGAGAGGGACTAGCCCTAGTGGTGTAACAAAACTTGAGGGGGGCCCCCTGCAAGGTACATGGATGCCCCCCTCTGGACTTAATTAGGAGCTCTCAGGCCAGGATACTGTGCAGAGGCAGGCCCTGGGGCTTGGGGCCTATGTTATACCACTGACTAGCCCAGATGAGTGTTGACGGTGAGTTTCTGTGGATGGGCCACAGTAACTTGAAGGTATCAAACTTAAATTCATCACAGCATGGATTGAGTGGGACTAGGAGGTCCTGCTCAACAGATCTTACATTGAGGAGGATAGCACATGTCAGAAATGGGGTCTCTAGTTATCAGTCAGTTTGCACCCTGTTCAAGTAGAGCAAGAGAGATACACATCTCAGATAACCCCTGCTCACCCTCTTGGTAGGTTGGCACAAGCAGCCAGGCTTATCTCAGAGGCAATGTGTACAGTATTTGCACAAACACATACAGTAACACAGTGAAAACACCACAAAAGGAATCCATGCCAGTTTAGAAAAATAGTCAATATTCATCTAAATGAAACAAGACCAAAACGACAAAAAAATCCAACAATTATAAGCAAAGAAATGAATTTTTAAAGTAAAAAGAGTCTTAATCCATGGAAATCAATGGATGCGTTATTTTAGCACAAAGTTCCTGGTATGCGTAAAAAAAAAGCTGCAAGGGCGCGTCATAAAAGCAAGCAATGCACTGATTCCTTACTCGAAAGTGAGGCCCTGCGTCTATTCTTTACTCACACCGGAGGCCATGCGTCAACTCTTTACTCGCAAGGAATTCCGTGCGTCGATTCCGGGGGTGCAGCCTCAGGTCTATGTGGTGGTGTTTGTAGATTTTGACGTCCAGGATCCGTGCGTGGAAATTTCCGACGTTCTGTGCAAACAGTCGAGCATTGAGAACAGGTACTGCGTCAATTCTCCAGCAATGAGGCAGGCGCTATGTCAAATTTTCAGCCGTGGGACAGGCTCTGCGTCAATTTTTCTGGTGCGCACACAACGGTGCTTGGATTTTCCAATGCAGGTTACCAGCTTCCTCTTCCAAGGTCTCAGGGATTGGACTTGGCATCACTGAGCAAGTCAGGACTTTCAGCAGAAGAGTCCAGGCACTGGCAGATTAAGTCTTTGATGGCCCTGAGACTTCGGTACAGGAAGCAAGCTCTGTCCAAGCCCTTGGAGAAACTTCACAAGCAGGATTTCACTTCTTTTCCTCTTCAGGCAAAAGCAGCAGCAGCAGGCCAGCAAGGCAAAGCAACAGGCAGAGTGGCAGGTCCTCCTCAAGCATCAAGCTCTTCTCCTTGGCAGATGTTCCTCTTGATCCAAAAGTAATCTAAAAGTCTAGGGTTTTGGGTCCACTACTTATACTAATTTCTGCCTTTGAAGTCAGCAAACGTCAAAGGAAAGTCTCTGTTGTTCACAAGATCCTGCCTTGCCCAGCCCTGGCCCCACACACACACATCAGGGAATTGGAGACTGCATTGTGTGAGGACAGGAAAAGACGTTTCAGGTGCAAGTGTCAGCTCCTCCCTCCTAACTCTAGCCCAGGAGACTCGTCAGGATATGCAGGATACTCCTCAGCTCCCTTTGTGTCACTGTCTTGAGGGAATTCACAAACAGCCCGACTGTCAGTCTGACCCAGACATGGATTCCACAGACAGGCAGGCAGACAGGCAAGTAGGTAGGCAGGCAGAGTAACAGAATGGTTAATCAAGAAAATGCCCACTTTCTAAAAGTGGCATTTTCAAACAGACAATCTAAAAACCAACTCTACCAAAAGATGTATTTTTAAATTGTGAGTTCAGAGACCCCAAAACTCCAATCTCTATCTGCTCCCAATCGGGAATTACATTTAAAAGATATTTAAAGGTAATCCCCATGTTAATCTATAGGAGAGATAGGCCTTGCAATAATGAAAAACGAATTTGGCAGCATTTCACTATCAGGACATGTGAAACACACCAGTACATGTTCTACTTTTTAAATACACTGCGCCCTATCCATGGGGCTACATAGGGCCTACCTTAATGGTGATTTATACGTAGTAAAAGGGGAGGTTTGGGCCTGGCAAGTGATTACACTTGCTAGGTCGAATTATTAGTGCAAAACTGCACACACAGACACTGAAGTGGCAGGTTTGAGACATGTGTACAGAGCTACCCATGTTGGTGGCACAATCAGTGCTGCAGGCCCCCTAGTAGCATTTGATGTACAGGCCCTGGGCACATATAGTTCATTTAACCAGTAAATCAAATGTGCCAATCATGAACAAATAATTACCAATGCCTTTTAGACAGATAGCACTTGCACTTTAGCACTGGTTAGCAGTGGTAAAGTGCCCAGAGTATCAAAACCAGCAAAACAAACTACAACACAGGATCTAAAAACAGGAGGCCACAAGCAAAAAAGTAAAGAGAAACCACGCCAAGAGCTGGCAGGTCTAACACGTGTCCCCTCCAGCTGAAAGTGGGGAGAACTATCCAACCCCTTGGGAGTTTTCATCAGTAAGACGGAAAAACCTGGAGGGACCACCAGCTTTGGTGTGATCTGTTACAGGGCGGTGTTCCACCATAAAGTTCATTCCCTGTAGGGAGATGGACCACCTCAACAGTTTAGGATTCTCACTCCTCATCTGCATTAGCCACCTGAGGCACCTGTGGTCTGTCTGAACCCAGAGGTAAGTCCCAAACAAGTAGGGTCTTAGCTTCTTTAGTGCACAGACCACAGCATAAGCTTCTCTTTCTATTGGGCTCCACTTCTGTTCCCTGGGAAGTAACCTACCACTAATGAAGGTCACTGGTTGATCTAGGCCCTCTTCATTCAGCTGTGAGAGCACAACTCCCACACCATGCTCTGAATCATCTCTCTGCCCTACAACTCTTTGAAAAATTCAGGGGCCTGAGCATGGGTGCTTCTTGGCCTTCTTCCGGGTGTCAAATGCAGTCTGGCACACCCCTGTCCAGATCACCTGACGTGGCTGCTTCTTGGAAGTCAGCTCTGTCAAGGGAGCAACAATCATGCTCTTCAGGGTATGGTTGAATCTCTCAACCAATCCATTGGTTTGGAGGTGGTAAGGCGTGGTGAAACTTGTATGTTGCACCACACGCCTTCCACATGGCCTTCATGTATAGCGACATGAAATTGTTACCCCTGTCAGACACCACCTCCTTGGGGAAACCCACAGTGGTAAAGATCCCCATTGGTGCCCTGGCCACTGTGGGTGCAGTCACTGTCCTCAGGGGGACAGTTTACAGGTACTGGGTGGCATGATCCACCAAGACCCGGATAAACCTGTTGCCCATAGCTGTCTTGAGATCCAGAGGCCTCACAACTTCAATGCCCACCTGCTCAAAAGGGGTGTTCATGACAGGAAAGGGTTGAAGAGGAGCCTTGTATAGTGGATCCCATTTAGTTTTAATTGGAATCAGGAGTTTAGTTTAGCCTTCTGGCTTGCAGGCCTTTGCCCCGTCACCTAGTGACTTTTAACCTACTTAGCTTGCTCTGTTTTAGCACATTTATTTATTTCTTCCAAGATGGCTGCCATGTTTATAGTTAGGAAGATATTTTAGTTTCACGTTATTAGTGCCACTCTGTAAAGGCATCACTATCAGCGCCAAACATCAATGCGATATGTAGATATTCACATCATGTACTTTCCCACTTTTGTGTGCCAGTATCATAAAGTACCTTTTCAGGGAATTGTTTATATAATTGCAGCCCTAAGCATGCCTTCTTATCTATTGTTTGGGAACATACCTGCGTTAGGGGTCCTAAAAGAGCCGTATAAATACATCTCACACAGACAAGATAATCAGAGGGATTCCTACCAGATATCATACCACCTCTTCCATATTTTGTCAATGTGGTGCTGGGCAGCTCCAACAGCATGTATTTTCAACCGGATGTCCCTCCAGATCTGATGTATCTGACTTTAAGACACAGTCTGGGATGCACAGACAAACAACTGCTAGCACTCTTCCATCAGTATCACAAATTCTTTCTCTCCAAACTTAAATTTGTGCTTTCGTGCAGGTTTCTCACTCTGTGGCTGGGGGCTGGACATTTCTATGTACTTTTCTTATGCTTGTCCCGATCCAAAGCTTACTTGTTTTCCAGCACTTCACTCGTACTCACTGTAGCAGCTTGGTAGGCTCAATTTGGGCAGCACTTCCTGTTGTTTGGGGGCCTTACCATGGCACAGGAAGCATTTTATATGGCTGGGGTCTCTCCTCTCTCTACTAGCAACCCGGAGTCGCAATTTGTGATTGCTTAGAAAATCATAAATTGTGACTGCATACCGAATCACAAAATTTTGGGAAAAGGACTGTGGACATGCCATTTTGCGACTCACTATTTGTGAATAACAGAAATTCATAAATAGAGAGTTGCAAAACTGTTGGTTCATACATCTGGCCCTTTGTTTTGTCTTCTTTTGCAGGGAATCCGGAGCAGAGGCTGACAGAGCAGGAAGTCTGAAGCAGAGGCTGGTGGAGCAGAAGAAGGTATTGTGGCTCCCGTACCATGAACAGTATCATGCACGTAAGATGTTATGCAGAACCATCTTCAGGAGCTAAGAGGAAGAGATGCTCTCTCCTCAAGAAGCCAAGCAGGGGAACAGCAGAAGGGTGAGGTCTTTAGAGGACAACAGCCAAAGGTGTGGGAGAACATGGTCTAAGGCATTTTCCAGGCAGAAGTACGAGGTCTTTTTAGGGACCCACAAAGGGCATAGCATGGAACAGTTCAAGAGAGGTTCTAGGGTCAAGTGAAGGCCTTAATGACAAGAAATAGGAGAAAAATGAAGTGGGCAATTACTAAAACCAGACAGACAGAATGGGTGGGAAGAGGTGTCAATTTACTGGATGGGATGCTGAATATTCAGAGGAAGGGGTGAACCAGGAAGGAAGCCAAGAAAGCGTAGAGAAGGCTATGCATGGTGAATGGGCCGTAACTGTCACCCCACCAAAGGCCGACTCACAGAGTGGGCTGGTTCAGACGGATTGCGGGCATGGAAGAGCCAGACAAGACGGAGAGCATGGATATGAGCAGCTGGTTCCCAAGAGCGCTTTTACGTGGGTCATCCTTTCCAGTCTAACAGGTAAAAGGATTTTCCCTGGATATGCTTAAAATCCAGTACCTGGCTAACCTCATACTTGGGACGGCCATTGAGAAGGATAGAGGGTGGAGGAAACAACTGAACCCTTGAACTGAAGGGGTTTCAGGAGGGAGTTGTGGAACACAGGATGAATCTGATTGGTATCAGGCAACAAGATTTTGACCAACACTGGGGTGAATAGCTTAGCGATGGGAAAAGTTCCTACAAAGCAAGTTTGCAATTTGTGTGCTCCCATCAAGCTTAGATTCTTTGTGGCCAAACAAACCATATCTCCTACCTGATAACTTTGTTCTTCCTGTCTCTTGCAATCTGCTTGCTGTTTAATCTCTGATGTATATTATGTAAAATATTCTTTGGCTGTGGACGATACATGCAGAAGATGATTGTGATGATCCTTCAGCGCTGGCAAAGAAGTTTGCTGGCAAAGTCTCTGACAAAGATTGAGTGTTGCAGTAAAATGGGGAAACACCAGTGGCTGAGTGGGTGGAATTGCTTTAGACGAGCTCCATTAAATTTAAAGCCAGAATATAATCATTAGTCAAGGTGCTTAGTAAGTCCTTTCTGTTTGTCCACTGGTTTGAAGATGGCGAGCCGAGGCCAAACAGGGATATATATACAAAACTTGCCAAAACTTAGCAATAAACCGGGAACCAAAGTCAGATATAAATACAGAGGGGATTCCATGTAACCTGATGACATGATGGAGGAATATATCTGCGAGTTACAAGGAAGATGGGAGCTTTTTAGGGGTATAAACTGGGACAATTTGGTGAAAATATCAATAATGGCTAGTATGGTAGTGAACCTCTCATAGGAGACTTGTCAGTGATAAGGTCCATAGTACATGTTTGGCAGGGTGATGGAGGAATCGGCATTGCCTCAAGTAAACTGGATGTTTTTTTTTGTTTCAAGTGCAAACACATTTTTGGACATAGATTGTGATATCTTTTGACATTTTTTTCCCATCAAAACCACCTTATACAGTTCTATTTCATTTTTAATTCTCTAAGGAGCTTGAATGACACCATCCCAGCACATTTTTCTGTAAATCTGAGGAAGAAATGTAAAGCAAGGAACAGTGATAGAAGCAACCATCTTTGATGCTATGATCTTTCTTTGCCACTCACTCTCTTGGACCTAAGGCAATAAATGCCTGGTCTAGCTTGTGCCGAAACTCTGAGTTTGTATTTGCTCCTAATACTCTTTCTGGGGAGACAGAGTTTAATATTTTTTCCTCTGTGATAGCTGAGCTGAGGGGTTTATGCAATCTGGATTAAGCATCTGCCTTGACCTGTTTCATCCCTGGTTGATAGGCAATGACAAAGCCGTATTTGCTAAAGAAGAAACACAATAGTAGTTACCATGGCATTAGTGCTATTGCAGGTCAACAGAATGGTAGGTTCTTATGATCAGAATAAATGGTAACAGTGTCTTGTGCTCCCAATAGATACTGTCTCCATTCCTGAAATGCCAGTTTAATGACTATCAACTCTCTCCCTGCAATAGTATATTTTTTTCAGCAGGTAAGAGTTTCTTGGATAAGTAGGCAATTGGGTGCACATGTCCTGTGGGTTCATCTCATTGAGAGAGAACACCACCCAATGGAAATTTGGAAGCGTCCATCTACACTAGATATTGTTGAGTTGGATCAGGATGTTTGAGAATAGAAGTGGTGGTAAACCTGTCTTTTAGAAGTGTGAAGGCCTGCTCTGCTTCAGAGGACCATTTGAAGGGGACTCCCTTTCTGAGTAATCAGGTAACGGGAGTCACAATTTACAAAAAAAGGAACAATAAATTATCGATATAAATTTGCAAAGCTGAGCAGGCTCTGTACCTCCTTTATAGTGTTTGGGGAAGGCCAATCCAGGATTGCTTTTACCTTTTGTTAATCTAGATCCCTGATGGAATGATTACAACCCAAAAATGCCTACTTTAGATAAATGCAAAAAACATAAATCCAGCTTGGCATACCAGTGGTTGTCTTAGACATTCTGTAACACTGCCTCAATGTCACCAGCATGATCTTGAAGATTCTGACATTAGATCAAAATATTGTCTATATGTACCATTACACAGAAATCTAGAACTTCTCTGTCATGGTCCTAGCCACCGCTCACCCACGTATACAGATTCTAGCATGAACCCAACAATATAAGCACCTATTGTCTACCTCCAATGTCCGAAGACAGTCCTTAGCTTCATAACAGTATATCCCTGGTTTTTCTGCACCACTAGTATTCAAGACTCAAGCTGTATAACAACTTTATGCAAGGTTAGACTCACTAAATATGTTTCTTTACTTTTACAATTCTTCCCTGGTGACAGTGTTAGGAAATTGGGCAGGAAACTGTTACCTCAGGTCAAATTAGTAATCGCTCAGACACATAGCAACTGGCTCCAACACACATGTCGAGATCTTGAATCTGTACTTGTCTTGCGGCCATCTTTAGTTTGCAGTTATGAATACTACACCCCAAGAGCCAGCTCTGCTTGGCCTTGTGTTCCTAGCAATATGCACTTGGCCTCCCACCTGAATTTCATCCCTTAACTTAGACGATTCCTGATATGTTGTCTTCCGGATCATCAAGCAGCTCTTCATGCAAACTGGACTCTCTAGTTCCAAGGAACCTGGAAAAGAAAAAGAAAAAAAAGACAGCATAACTTTAAAGTATTTTTTGCAAGATGCCCATGGCATGCCCTTGCTCAGCATTTAGGGTCAGGTTTAATTAGTTATAAAGACAGTACAATACTGACCATTTTGATGAGAGACTATTGTTGAACATTTGGGTTTATTTGTATGAAAAATTATCAAGCACCAAGGGCTAAGTGTTTAGGTTTTACATAAGAGAGAATCAAGACCGGTTTAAGGATGAAGGAATGGGAAATATATTGGCTAATTGGAATTGTTGAGTTGTGCAACAAGTAGTGTTTAATCTGTGAATGTACACTGTGGTATGTCCACTTAGAAACTCTAATGTATTAATGCTGTTAGAGAACTTGTGGGGCTATGTGCTAATTGTCTTTCTCAACAACAGATAGTGAGACCAACCACAGGGCAATGTTCCCAGCAACAAACTTTGCAAGTGATGTGAAGAAGAATCCAGACTTACAGAGGATCTTCTCTCTCTCCCTGCTCCCAAACCCCCTTCCCTACGGGTACAATTGTCAGTGTAGTTCTTATTGACTGTTACTGAGGGTTGGTCCTGAAGGAGTGGAACTATAGCTTTACCCAATCGGAATCACCTAGAACTCAGGTGAGTGGCTTTTAATGACATTCTTTCAGTACCCCATTAATGAAGTACAGTAAGGCCATAGGAGCATAAAACTTCCTGGAGGGCATTGCACAGTACTCACACAGTCCTAATTTTATGCAGAAGGCAGTCTTCCATTGATCATGTTCCTGCACATGAATGTGGTGATAAGCACCCCACAAATCAGATTTTGTAATGTGGTAGAATTTTTATTTGATCTTAAGAGACTGGGATCAGAGGCAGAGGGTACACATTTTTTATTGTAATCTTGTTAACAGCTCAGTAGTCAATACAGTCCCTCAACTCACCATTCATTATGGAAACAAAGAAGAGCGGAGATTACATTGGAGAAGAAGAATGTCAGAAAAAAAACTGCAATATAAAAGTTTGTCAAGGCATGCCTTCAGATATTATATGTTAATTTCCGATAAAGCATTTATCCAACAACAGGGCAAGGTGGCTCCAGGTTTAAGATCAATTTGACAATCAAAGCTGCACTAAGGGGGCAAGATTGTGCTTTCTTCTTGTCAAACACATCTAAGTTATCCTTATGATGCTTGTGCAAAGTGTTATTTGTCATCATGTTATGTGGTGTGTCTGCTCAATTCAAAGGAGCCAACCAATCCGTTGCTAATGATAGCAAGACTGATACCAAAACTGAGAGTCCAAGGTTTCCTTTCATGGAGACAATTCAATTTTGAGATTATGTTTCTGTAGCCAAGGTATCTCTATGATTGCTCCAAAAGTTGGTGCATCAATTAACACAAAACGTAATGGCTCAGAATGTTGATTACCCCTGATAATGAGTATGGGCTCAGTGAGACAAGTGATTAAGGCCGGAGGACGGTTATGAACCATCCACCCCTCAAACAGGTTCTGTGTTGCTTTCTGAAGAATGGGCATTCCCAATGATAGGGCAAGATTAATGTAAACAAATGCCAGTATCTCCAGAATCTACCAAGATAGGGAGGGCTTTCCAAACCTGTGGGGAAAGGATCGAAGTGACAATTATCATAAGATGCTTGGGTATACTTGTAGGATTGTGTGTAAAGATGGAGAGACCCCTTAGTCATGTCACCCAAAGAATTGGTTTAATCTTTTCCCAAGCTTGCTAGTTACCCAATTCACCAGGTTGGTTCTCAGATATTAAAGCTACACTCTTAGCCACTGGCTTTTTAGGTTTGACTAGACATTATTGAGCAAAGTGGCCTTCCTTGTCACAGATTAAGGCCCTCATTGCAACATTGGCGGTAAATGGCGCCTACCGCTGTGCTGACGGCCGCCAACATACTGTGACCGCGGCAGTATTCAGCTACGGGTATTATGACCCAAACTGAGAAATCCGCTACTATTCACACACCCCCACAAGTCTGCCAGACCAAAGGTCAGTGATAAACTGGCGGTACTAAAACCCACACTGTTTCACCAATAGGAATACGCCCACAGTATCACAGGCCATGAATCGCCGCGGCGGTCTTTCAACCGTGGTAAACCATTGGCGGTGCACACCGCCGCACTCAAAATACACACACACTAAGAAAACTACACCACATTGGACAATTCAAACTGCACACACCTGACACACATACACTCACCACACTCACACCACTATAAAACACACACCCACATTACCCACAACCCTTTACGACCCAAACATTTTGGCAAGTGAGAGAGATAGAAGCCAGGAGCACCCACTCAATCAGAGCCACAAAACAACCTCACCCATACACCATCCACGCACCTCACACCACACACCCCAACACAGCACCCCACACACCGGCACACATATCACTCACACCACATCCATGGCACCCCGAAGACACCCCAGGTTTTCAGAGGAGGAGCTAAGGGTCATGGTGGAGGAAATCATCCGGGTAGAGCCACAGCTATTCGGATCATAGGTGCAGCAGACGTCCATTGCTAGGAAGATGGAGCTATGGCGGAGAATCGTGGACAGGGTCAACGCTGTGGGACAGCATCCAAGAACAAGGGTTGAAATCAGGAAGAGGTTGAACGACCTACGGGGGAAGGTGCGTTCCGTGGTTGCAAGACACCTGGTAGCAGTACAGAGGACTGGTGGTGGACTCCCACCTCCTCTGGCACAACTAACAACATGGGAGGAGTAAGTCTTGGCAATAATGCATCCTGAGGGCCTTGCAGGAGTGGCAGGAGGACTGGCCTCTGGTCAGTCAAATCTTTACTACTATATCCCCCACCCTATCTACATGCCATCACAAACTTCGACCCCTACCCTCACCCCCATCACTCTACCACCTCACATATACTCCACTATCACATCCCACCCATCCCAATACCAAGCCCTGCACATAAAACCAATCCATGGACCCATCACAGACCTGCATGGACACCCATCACCACAGCATGCATACTAGAGAGAATCACCTAGCCCACAAAATCACCACGCACACAAGGCAAAGCTGACAGGGCAATCACAACCATACAGGGAAGCACACCCATGCACAAGATAGCACAAGCAGATACAATAACACTGCATTTTCATCCCCACAGGACCCCTACTCAACGTCACCGGAGTGGGGTTGCCAGCAACACCAAGAAGAGGCCCACAATGATGACAGCAGGTCTGCACACCTGGATAAGGAAGACCAACCGGGCCCATCAGGGACCTCCGGACAGTCAGATATCCAGCCACAGTCCCAACTAACCACAGAGCCCCCCGTCAGGAAACACCAGCACAGCTCCCACCCAGCAGGCCCATGCCACTGTCCCCAGGACACGTCAATCAGCAGTGTGTCCACCACTACAGGGACCCCAGGCAAACCCACTAACACAGGACGATCAAGGACCTGGGGTCAGTTGCGGTGGGCACACGGTTCAGGAGACAGAAGCACAGGACAACAGGGAAGCTGGGAGGACTGCTGTGCAACAGGGGGAGTACAGGCCCAGGGAACCCACTCTCCAGAAGGCACTCACCAACATCCTGAGAGCATACCACCATTCCCAGGAGACCATGGGCCAGATACTGTACAAGTAGCAGGAGACCCAGCGGCTGCAGGAGGGACATTACCTGGGGATCAGGGTTGTCCTCAACAACATCTACACCATCCTTGTCACCATTGCAGGGGTGCTGGCTGACATGGGCCAGACCATGAGGGAGGCAGTGGCACAACAACGGGCCCCTGACACTAGCCACACCGAAGAACAGCCCTCCACCTCTGCCGGCGCTAGTGGACAGGAGGCCCCACCACAGGACCAACAGGCCACCAGCACCCCACCCGCTGCAGAAGGAGAACCACCCCACAAACGGTCCCTGCAATCCAGGCAGATGCCAGAGAACATTGCTAAGACCCCCGCCAGGAAAGAGGACTCTCCTGATTGTCACCCTTCTGTCCCACTCTGTCACCCTGTCCACCTTGAAGTGCCATTACTTCCCTTCCTATGCCCCATTGGACAATGCACCTGTGATACCAAGAGACTGGACTCTAACTGGACATTCCTCCACCATCACCCCAGCCCATTGCACATCCCCCTCTACGTATGAGCACTTAAATAAACACCCTTAGAATAAATACAAATCTGGAGTCTGTCAAATGATTCAAATATGTATTAGTACAACATTATGAAAGCATAGCAAGTCATATGTACAGTTAAATTTTCATTGGAATGACCTTTAGTGGGCAATAGTAAACACACCAGGAGCCAGAGTGGGCCACAGAGATCTGAAAACAGAGATGCCAAAGGGTACTGTAAGTGCCCATAGACATAGGGAAATCAGGCTGCCATGTACAATGTCCAACATAAAACTGAAATGTAAAGTGGAGTTACAGTGTCTTACCTGTGTATCACTGGAAGTACTGCTGTATTATATTACTTCTGTTGTCCACATCTTCTTCCTCTGCCTCTGCTTTCTCACTGTCCACAGGCTCCACCGCTGCCACAAGACCATCTCCATGCTCACCCCCCTGCAGAAAAGGCACCTGGCGTCTCAAGGCCAGGTTGTGCCATGCAACATGCAACGATAATCTGGCACACCTTCTTGGGTGAGTAGTACAGGGATCCACCTGGCAGATGGAGGCACTTGAACCTGGCCTTCAGGAGGCCGAAGGTTCGTTCTATTATCTGCCTTGTTTGCTAATGTGCCTCATTGTAACGTTCCTCTGCCCTTGTCCTGGCATTCCTCACTGGGGTCAGTAGCCATGAGATGTTGGGGTAACCAGAGTCACCTGCAAATATCGAAGGACAACTGTTAGACACACACTAACCCCTAGGGACAACCCCATACCCAGACACCTACTTATACTGGGTGGGGACCTTGGGCGCACCTATTAGCCACACCCGGTGCCTCTGGAATTGGCCCATCACATATGGGATGCGGCTTTTCCTCAAGATAAAGGCGTCATGCACAGAGCCAGGATACTTGCCATTCACATGGAAGATGTACTGGTCCGCCAAACACACCATTTGCACATTCATAGAGTGATATCTTTTCTATTCCTGAAAACTTGTTCATTTCTCCGGGGGGGACCAATGCCACATGTGTACCATCAATGGCTCCAATGATGTTGGGGATATATCCCATGGCATAAAAGTCAGCTTTCACTGTGGCCAAATCCTCCACCTGGGGAAATATGATGTAGCTGCGCATGTGTTTCAGCAGGGCTGACAACACTCTGGTCAACACGTTTGAGAACATTGGCTGAGACATCCCTGATGCCATGGCCACTGTAGTTTGGAAGGAACCACTTGCAGAAAATAGAGCACTGACGGGACCTGCACTAGAGGGGAGATAGCTGTGGGCTGGAGGATAGCTGACATGAGATCTGGCTCCAATTGGGCACACAGTTCTTGAATTCTGGCCCAATCAAGTCTGTATGTTATGATAATGTGTCTGACCTCCATTGTCGCAAGGTCCACCGGGGGTCTGTACACCGGAAGATGTTGCCATCTCACATTTAGCCTCAGCGGTTGAAGCCTATGGAAGAAAACAGTGATCAGTGGGTCATATTCACACATCTATTGCACTAATAATGCATTTTTTCCTTTACAGAACCAGTATGTGAATCCGAAAATCAGTTGCTGTGCCAATGTCTGCTGTGACACAGTTAGGTGCCATGCCTTGTGCCCCCCTGAAATGGCGGCTGCCTGACCTGTGAGGAGGGACATGTGGAATTGAGGTAATTCAGCTGGTGTTGTGCGCCATTGCGGTAGGCTGTTAAAGACCGCCGCGCAACTTCTCCTCGGTTATCATTGGGCCCTATGGGTTCCAGGAGCTAATGGCAATGTATTCCGGCGGTGACGCTACGCAGCGTCGTGGACGTGACCGCCATTTTCTATCTGTTCACTCACTTGCTACCTGACCTTCAACAGGAGAGGACTTACACTGCAAGTGCTGCTGTGACCTGTGTCAGGAAGCGACAATGGCTCATGTGTCTGGGGAAAGGACCCCTGCCTTCACTGCGGAGGAGTTCGAGAAACTGGTAGATTGGGTCCTACCCCAGTACACATACCTCCACGGTCCTCCATACAAACAGGTGGGTACACTGTGAGCATGATGCGTAGGCCATGAATGTAGTGATTGCTGTGTGTGTAAGCCACATGAAGGGGGACAGAGGCGTCCTGGCCAGAGTGCTGCATGTATAGTTGTCAATGTGTGTGCGTCAGGGGATGGAAGGGATCTGGTGGGACATGAGTCTGGCAGTCCGGACGGTTGACTAATTCCATTTTCTGCTGTATTTTCCATGCAGGTCAGCGCCCACCAGAAAAAGGGTATTTGGCAAGCCATCGCCAAGGAGGTGCGGACCCTGGGGGTCTTTCACAGGCGGAGCACCCACTGCCGCAAACAGTGGGAGGACCTGAGCCACTGGGCAAAAAAGACGGCGGAGGCCCAGCTGGGGCTGGCCTCCCAATGAGTAAGGGGTGCCTGTCGTACCATGACCCCCCTGATGTTCTGCATCCTGGTGGTGGCCTATCAGGAGTTGGATGGGCGCTTGAAGGCATCACAGCAGCCACAAGGGGGTGAGTAAAGATTCTGAATCCTGAATTCACGTGTGTTAAGGGTTACCTGGGTGGGGGATGTGGGCAGTGGGTGCCCCCAGGCCAGGGTGAAGAAGGAAGGGTAGGTCCCTTGTTGGGCAGGCTCTGGAACACTCCTACCCCAATGGTGTTAGTGGGCTTCTACTACTGGGCAAGTTCCTGTGGGTTTCAGGTGTGCAGCTGATTGGCGGTAGGCATTGTACCCCATGGGCTGGTGACTATCTTAGTAACTGGTAGTACATGGCCTAGTGCATAGGGCTGCTCCCTGTGTGTTGTGTACGCCAACTGTAGTGGTGTTGCTGGCATTGACTAAGTGTATCCTCTGTTTCTCCCTCCCTTTTTGTTTTGTCACCCTGTCCTTGTGCGCATTAGCATCATCTGACAGAGGAGCAGAGGCGCCGGCGACAGAGGGAGCTGCATCCCACGGGGGCCTGGAGGCCGAATCCCCCAGTGGTGATGGCACCAGTGGGACGGAGGGCGAGGGGAGCACCACAACAGGGAAAGGAGGGGACACCACAGGCAGTGACTCCTCCTCCGATGGATGCTTCCTGGTGGTGGCGGACACCTCTGTGCCCACCCCAACAACAGGTACAGCTGCCACCCCCCTACCAGCACCGCCCTGCCAGCAGCCTCTCAGCATGTTTCCCGTGCCCGCTCACCCAGGAGGATGGTCATCTCCTTTGCCCCAGGCACCTCAGGCCCTGCCCCAGCCAGCCCTGCTGCCCTCAGTGAGGAGGCTATTGACCCCCTGAGCTCCCTCACTGTTGGGCAGCCAACCATTCTGAATGGCATCCAGGGTGTCGAGAGGTATTTGCAACAAACAAATGCATACATGGAGGGCATTCACTCTGGCATGGCGGCCCAACAGAGAGCATTTCAGGCTCTGGCCTCAGCACTGATGGCAGCCCTTGTCCCTGTCTCTAGCCTCCCCCCTTCAACTTCCTATACCCAGTTCCAAACCCCTCAATCCCAGACTATCCCAAGCACACCTTCAGACCAGTATTCACCCAAATCTCCATACAAAAGTGGCTCAGGCAAACACAAGCACCACGCTTCATCTCACAGGCACTCACACAAGCACCATCCCCATGCAGACACACCAACATCCACTGCCTCCACTGTGTCCCCCTCCTCCTCGTCATCCACATCCCTCCCAGTAGCGTCTCCACTCACACCTGCATGCACTACATCCTCATCCACTATCTCCATCACCAGCACGTCTTTCACTACACGCCCCTCACTGGCAGCCACCAACCCCACATACATGCACACGGCCCCCTGTTTCCTCTCCTAGTGTGTCTGTGAACCCTCGTCCCAAAGTACACAAACGCAAGCACCCACCCACCCAACAGCCATCCACCTCACAACAGCATCCAGCCCATGCACCTGCACCCAAACACAGCAGACAGACACCTCCTACAACTACTTCCTCTTCCTCCACTCCCAAACCCTCTCCCTCTTCCCGCCCCAGTGTCTTTAAGAAGCTTTTCCTAGCAAACATTGACCTCTTCCCTACCCCTCCCCCCGTCCTTCCCCTCTGGCCAGGGTGTCCAGAAGCCAGCCCAGCACCTCAGCCACCAAGTCGATGTCCGCTGTGGTTCCTGCAGCTAACAGAGGCGCAAAGGGGGCACCCACCAGCCCAGCCAGTGTGCCACCAACACCTGCCAAGGACAAAACCATTCCACCACCTGCCAAGGTGAAAAGGGGGACAGCATGCAGCAAGGGAAAGGAGCACCAACCACCCAGCAAGGCCACCTCAAAGACTCCAGTTGCGAGACCCAAGGTGACACCACCATCTGCCAAGGTGAGCAAGGGGCAGAAAAAAACAGGCAAGGCACTTCAGTCGTCGGAGGCTGCAAGTGAAGGCCTGGTGGCTACCAGCACAACCGCCAGCACCCCAACCTGCACCGCGGGCAGCACCTCCAGCAGCCCCGCCGCTAGCACCGCTGCAAGCACCGCCACCTGCACCGCCGCAAGCACCACTACTGTCAGCAGCAGCCCCAGTGGGCAGCCGTCCGAGGCTGCAGGAGAAGGGCTGGGGCCTCCACCCACCTCTGGCAGCACCGGCACCTGCACCACGGCCAGCACTGCCACCTTCACTGCCGCAAGCACTGCCACAGGCACCGTCGCATGCATCACCACCTGCACCGCTCACAGTAGCACCACTACCAGCAGCAGCAGCCCCAGTGGGCTGTAGGAGAAGGGCTGGAGCCTCCACCACCACCGGCAGCACCAGCACCGGCACTACAACCAGTATGCAGCCTTAGCTGCCGCAGGATGGAGTCTAGCCCTACCTCCATGGACTATCATGCAACCTGGTACCTGCAAATCTCGTGCCTCAGACACCCAGGTGAGGGACTGTGAACTGCCACACCCCAAGTGTTGCATCACTGGGCACCAAACCCCCTCCAAAACCAGTGGAGAAAGGCATCCACTCACCCAATCCTTGGCAGGATGAAGCTTACTGGGCACAAAGCCCCCTCCAGAACCAGTGGACAAATGCACCCAGTCACCCAATCCTTGGCAGGATGAAGCAGACTGGGCACAAAGCCCCCTCCAGAACCAGTGGAGAAAGACACCCACTAGGGAGACTGTGGCCTTGCACTCCCCAGGACCAAGCAGGGGGCAAATCAGCCACTTGAGAGACTGTGGCCTTGCACTCCCCAGGAACAAGCAGTGGGCAAACCACCCACTTGAAAGACTGTGGCTTTGCACTCCCCAGGACCAAGCAGTGGGCAACCCACCCACTTGAGAGACTGTGGCTTTGCACACCCCAGGACCAAGCAGTGGGCAAACCACCCACTTGAGAGACTGTGGCCTTGCACTCCCCAGTACCAAGCAGTGGGCATGGAGCCCCCTCGAGGAGCAGTGGCGTTAATCCATCTTCCGGCTAAGGTGCCCCACACTTCCCAATCCCCCTGAGGTGCCTGTGTGTTTTTGACCTGATGCCCTTGCAGTGTTCTCTCCGTATTGAGGCAGGAGTCAAGTGTGGGCTTGGCCTATGATTTTTTCCCAGTGGCCCATGGACATTTTGAATGGACAATGTACCGCCATATGTACATATTGTATACTTTTGTTAATACTGTTTTTCTATTTATTACGTATATCTGCCTATTTCTAATATATCACTGATTTTACTCTATTCCGTTTGTCCTTGCGTTCTTCCAGGGGGGTACGGGGTGTAAATGTAATGTTGATGCATGTTTTTGTGTGTATGGTGTTGTGGGTGAGGGTGGGGGTGTTGCGTGTGTGTCACTCTCTTTTCCTCCCCCCCTCCCCTGTATACTAGGTGCAGTACTCACCTTGGTCGTCGCCGCCGCCTTTTGTATTTCTGGTAGATGAGGAGGTAGACCAGCATGGGCAGGACCTGCAGCTCGGGCTCCATGGCATCCTGGTTCTTCGTTTGTGTCGAGCGGTGAGTGGTTGCCCTTCCAAGTCCTGTTTCCGCTGTGCTTTTGATGGCGTTGGTACCGCCCCAGAAAAACTGGCGGATTGGCGGGTTGTGATGGGGTAGGCGGTACATTGTCTTCCACATGTCTGTTGGCGGTGACCACCGCAGTGTCTGTTGCTACCGCCGTGGCGGTCAGACTGTTAAAGTGGCTGTCTGTGTTGGCGGTTTCCGCCTTGGCCAAGATCCCATTTTTTTACAGCCGGCCTGTTAGCAGTATTACCGCTGCTTTAACACCGACCGCCAGGGTTGTAATGAGGCCCTAAGTTTTTGTCTCTTCTCTTTTTCCTCAGTGGCCAAGGAAGGATGAAGCCCACCCTCCTATCTGCATTAACCCACAGGATTTGATGGTACTAGTTTCTGTTCCCTTCTTTTCCCTGCAAAAGAGAATTACCCTCCTGTGTAATTGAGATTTCTCCCCTTTGTGCTCACCCAATCTATGGTCTAGTTGGATGACAAGATGTATAAATTCAGATCATTCTTTGGGGGGTTCTACTGCATGACAACACTTCTTTGAGAACATCTATTTAACCCTATGGAACAAAGAGGTTCTCTCATCAGCCGGTCAGTGTGTTTCCATAACCAGCCTGATCAAGTTAGA
This sequence comes from Pleurodeles waltl, assembly GCF_031143425.1. Lineage (NCBI taxonomy): Eukaryota > Metazoa > Chordata > Amphibia > Caudata > Salamandridae > Pleurodeles > Pleurodeles waltl. Next base: position 323,735,011 of record NC_090437.1, read on the forward strand.
AACCTCTTAGAACTCATGATCAAGCTCAGGATAATTTCACAATATTCGATGATAACACCCTTTACACTTTGTGACGCCACATACTTCTACACTGTTCATATCACAGCCTATTACAAATGACAGTTCAAAAAACAGCAAAGCTTTTCAAGTAACTCTGTGCCAATTGTTCATTGTACGCTCTAGATGCATTGGCTTCCAACTTCAAGTCCTTGTACCATAATGAAATGTCTTTCAATCATTATTGTTTAGTGCACTACCCCAAATACTGTTTATGATTGTCTTTGCACCAAATAGCGGTAATCTACCTTACCAAAGTTCAGATGAGATTTGAGCTTGTCTTTGTTTTTTTCTTGTTTTGCAGGGAAGCAGAGGCTGGCAGAGAAGGGAGTCCGAAGCAGAGGCTGGCAGAGTGGAGGAAGACACTGTGGCTCCTGTTCCAGGAACAGGATCAGGCAGGTAAAATCTTATGTGGAACAATCTTCAGGAGCTAGGAGGAAGAGATGCTTTATCCTCAAGAGTCAGGAAGCAAAGCAAGGTGAGCTCCAAAAGGTGGGGGTCTTTATAGGACTGCCTCCAAGGGCATGGCAGGGCCTGGTCCAAGATGCATTTCAGGCAGAAGAGTGAGGTCTTTATAGAAATGCACCCAAGGGCATGGCAGGGTGTGGTCCAGGGAAGGTTTCAGACCCAAGAAGAGACTTTGATAACAAGAAACATAAGAACAATGAGACAGGCAAATAATAAAATGACACAAACAGCAAGGGAGGGAAACACAAAGGTATCAGGGGTCAAAGTGGCAGGGTGGGATACCGAATAATCAGGAGAAAGGGGAAACCCAGGAGGGAAGCCAGGAAAGTGTATGGCAGACTACGCATGCCGATCTGGGCATGACAGCTGTGGGGTAAGTTTGTATTTCATAAAACTGAATTTGTCAATCAGGGAAAGTCTGTGCCTACCTGCTTCTACATAATTCTTATTTTTACAAGTCCAGGCCACAACTCAACACTAGCAAAGACTGATTTATAGAGGATGGTAAAAAAGTGATCAATTGCTATCTACCTCTCTCTCTATCTGTCTATCTATCTATCTATCTATCTATCTATCTATCTATCTATCTATCTATCTATCTATCTATCTATCTATCTATCTCTATGTTTATGTGTCTAGCTATATATCTAGCTGTCCCGCTATCTGTCTGTTGCAGGATACGTGTAGTTGAGCAGATATAAGCCATAGTGATGTATGAGGGTATGTACTGCCTATCTAGTAAATGATTCTAGAGGAAGACTACAGCACTTTCAACTAAACAGTCCCTAATTTTAGAGGCCTGCCTAGGACAGAACTCCTTTGCAAATTTTGCATTATAATCCATTTTGCATTAATAGCTGATTTTAAGCCAAACAAATCTGCAACACTCCCAACAACTTTAATGAAATGTGTCTGTTGGTATGACGGGTGTGCCTAGAATAATAATGAGACAAACAGGACTTTATGCATTTTTATCTTTTCTCTCAAGGCTCATTTCTGCCTTTGGTAATATTAGCTTATGTTGCAGGGGCACTTTCAACTTGTCTCTTTCTAATGAAAAGTTCTCCAGATCTTCAATACCCTCTCACATCTGCAACAAAATACTCATTTGAGTAACATAACAAAACCCTGAAACATGCAGTTGACTTACATTACCCTGTGCTCATCCTGTCCATAGCTACCTTATGCCCACAACTATAGATCTTGCTTATCGTTTGATCTTTGGAAACAAAGGCATGTTTGCTTGTTTGCAAATGGCACAAGAAGAAGCGTACTGAAGATTTTGAAGCATATGGTGCATACTCCTCCCTCCTTCTTCTTGTCATCAACAGACCAAGTAACCATCTGCCCAAAAATGTTGCTAAAGACGCTATTGATACTAATATTCAAAGCAATTCATGGTACTGCTCTGATACTTTGACCATTGGGTGAGTACCAGGGTCCACAAGAAGTTGTATGGGGGAAGTTCTGCCACGGTTGGGCAGAGTCCCCAACAAAAGAAGGGGGGACAAGGATAAAAATAAGGAGTTCTATAAAGGGCCCTAAACTAGTTCCCCAGGTAAAGATTCCCAGCTCCCTGTTCAGAAGAAGAGTTGGTTCCCTTCAGGCAAGCCTGAAGGGAAGGGACCCATCAAGTGCTTTTCCTTTGGTCAGGAAGGGCACATCAGAGGGAGTCTCAAGTGTCCTAAGCTGGCTCAGCCCCCCACCAGTAGGCAGTCACTTGGGGAGCAGTCCCTGGAGATAGTGACCTTCTGACAAAACATATCCACTCCAGCGATGCAGCATACACAACACAGTCACTGTCAGTTAAAGATGTGGATCCCAACCAGATTCAGAACACCATCCAGAGTCAGGTTGTCATACCCCAAACTGTGCACACAGCAGTACATGCACATAGGCATTGTGGTAGGGCTCAGAAATATACACCTTCAGGATCACATGCCAGTGCAGACCAGGAAGCAAGGCTTGTGGATCTGGAAGCATCCATACTTCACATTCAGCACCTGCAGCACAAGGGAATGAAAGGGGTTAACAGAAAATTGCATGCCATGCAGCATTCCATGTCTGAGAGATTCAACTTGATGGCCACAAAAATGGATATTCTGACTAATGTCATAGACAAGTTTGGCGCACAGTTCACAGAGAGCAATTGCAACAGGAGGTGCAGAGGAAGGAGCAGTGATGTGTGCATAGGTGCCTTGACTACTGCCATTCAATGCCAGGCACATTTGACCTGAGCCTTATCCAGGCACACAGTGTAATTTCCTGACAAAACGGGTCAGTACAGTTGCGATGTGACAAGGGCCCTTAGCCAAAAACTGCTGTGGAGGCCATACACCGAGGCCAAATTGGTGGTAGAGGGGTTGAGCAACAACAGGAAAGTGAGCATACTCCAAGTGTCAGCTGTCTCTCTGCCACACCAGTAACAGTGCTGTGCTGCAGTGCGACCCATACCCCTGCACCTCTACATGATGTGGATGAACATGGTGCTTGTACATAAACGAATAAATGAGGGCATGGCTACTGGGGGTCATATTTCACAGTAATGTCAGGGTGGCGGTGTAACCAATACCCATTTTGCTTTATGTTGTACTCAAAGAGGTGCATATTTGTGCAGCACAATGCATTTCACAGACCCTGAAAATAAAGTTTATTTTGACGCATCACACAAATTACTGTGTAGTCAATTTAATTCATCTGGGTGATATGGGCATGACTTACCTTCTAGCACAACCCACAGGCAACTGGGTGGGCTCAAAATACAAGAAACCTACAATGTGCATTGAATCTGGCCACTTTCTCATTGCATCCAAAACTGAGAAATCACTTCTAATTTGTTCCTTCAGTATAGAGATTTGTGAAACTTATTAAAACTCATCTCTTCTTCATCTTCTTTGCACCAAAGGACTGATCCCTCCATCCTTCCACTACAAATCAATGTATCATACATTCCCCTAGTTGCGCTAAGCTCCAGCATCACATGCTTTTGTAACTGCTAAGGTCATGTAATTTGACTTCCCCATCACCGCTCTACTAAGAATCAGTTGCTAAACTCTGTAAATGAAAAGGAAGGTGAAAGTGAGAAATAAAGAGGCAGGTTCTATGTGTAGCCACCACAGACAGGTAGATCAACAAAGGGGGAAAGAGGTATAGTGACAGAGGGAGAGAGGGATGGAGAAAGACATTGCAGTGAGAAAGAGATACACAAAGCAAAGAGAAAGAGCCACTAATAGAACCATTGCAGGGGAGTTCCAAACTTGCACTGCCTGAGAGAGAACAGACACTCCAAACAAAGAATACATTTGGCTAGCATGAGAGAACCACAAACGACTGCGTTAGCGGATCTGACCTTCATAAGTAAACTTACAAGGGTTGCGAATAGGTCGATGAACTTTTTGACTCGCAATCATGATGTTCCCACCATAACTCCAGTACATACAGATCATTAATCAGTAATTGATCAATAACATCAATAATTAATGATAATCAATGACATTAGTAATCAATTGGAGTCAGTAATTGTCACACACCATGACCTTTCACTCATGAATAACCACACCTTTGGTAAAAGTTAGAATATTTATTTCCCTATATTAACAATGCTAAAATCACATAAGTTAATCTTAAAATCAAATGATACACATACAGAAAAAACACTGGCTGTCCAAAGCGACGGGAGAAACGCAATCTAATCAAGGCTTGAACTATTACACATTCTAAGATTACAGTGCAATTTAATAACAAGACTATTTGTGCAAATGATATCATATACATTTAGATTCAGCAAAAAGACATCAAACATTATTTCCTATAATAGACTTTCATTAGTGAGAATCCTTAACTAACACCAGATTAGCATCAGCATGTTGGGCTTCATGCAAAACAATTTAGCAAACACAAATTTAGGAAATATCTAGCTATGGCTCTATCAAAACAGTGAGGTTGGTACCTAGAAGGAAAAAAGGCATATAGGCATAACAAACATATGGGTGCAAGAATACCTCTCCTAAATTGGATCGGCAAGCTAAGATAGTCTTCGCCATCAGGACATCAGTTCAGTCAGGAAGGCAACAGAATTCAGCATTAAGGTTCAGAACAGGCAGTCTTTAAGCATTAAAGTTAAGCACGTCTCTCATGAAGACGCACAGGAAATTATTGACCTCCCCGCCGGCAAGAAATTGAGCAAATGTCTCTCTTCCTTTGGTGCAGTCCGGCTAAGTTAGATTCCCTAAAACTATATCCCAAGTTCCTATTGGTCAAGGGATCGCATGTTCATACTTTTTCCAATACAACTAAAACTTCAAATCTAATAATTCTACCACTACTCCGTTCACATGTCGCTGATTGGCTTCTCCTGTAATGTCCTCTTCATCCGGCTCGTCAGGTAACATTAATGTTGAAGCTTATACTCCAGTCAGTGTCTTCATTGTTCTCCTCCTGAGAAAGTCAGTCTTACACACATTACACTCATAATGTTACATTTAGCAAAAAACAGCATTTTCTAGCAATCGGTTCTCATGAGAAAGACTTTTAGCTACGACCACATTTAGACAGGACAATGGAAAATCACAGTTTAATTCTCGTAGCCATCCATTTTATTAATACAGCTTGAAATGAGGCCAGGCAACTAGGCCAAGACCTCCGCTAAATTAAGGCCTACAATTAATAAAGCTAATACATGATGTATAACTATTAATATTACATATTACTACATTAATCAAACATATAATCAGTATTTCATATTAAAAAAACATTAATAGGTATACTTCGTGAACACTGGCGGCCACTCATCGTGATCACATTTTCAAATGTGTGAGTTATTTTTCTACGTTATTACATTTTCTACATAAATCCATTACTCAAAATACATGAACTTTCATTGAACATTTCTAATAAAATACCTGCGCTAGCAGCTGTCAGGGGTCTCCGGATGTGGCAGTGAAACTGTTGAAAATAGGCTATAAAATTTACAAAAAAGAGGCTCAAAAACACAATACATTTGGGTTTTAAATATTTTCATTCTATTTTTTTGCGAACGTCTGGTACTTTTGTTAATTTCAGATTCTATGGTGAGGATAATTTAAAAGAACATGCATGTATATATGTTACCCGATTCAATTCTATGGTAAATTCTAATGATTGCTAACATTGCCTGAAACTATGTAAGTACTATATGCATTGTACTATTCATAAGACTAGTACATGTTTCATTAGCTCTTGAGAACAATACATTGAGTGGACAATACAAAAAGGTCAAATAGCAAATTATACATTATATATTAGAATGAATCAAAGAATTCTAGACCTATTATATCAATGAACAGATTAGAGCAAAGTTTGTGGTTGTGAACATATATTGTCACACCTTATTATTTTATTCATATTGGTGGATTCAAATAGTCATAATATGAGAAGCAGTGACAAGCTTATAAAGTAATTCATATGTTGGTGATAATTACAAAATATTGAAATTTTACTGTATATTGCAGTTGCGAGAAAGCAATAAAGTATCTCAGACCACGTGATCTGGATTCTGTTATTGTTTTGATGTATGTTTTAAAGAACTTTGAAAAAAGGATCAAAAGTTGCTTAACATTTAGTAAAAAGCTGTCAATTGGAATTTCTGCAGATAAAATGACCTGTGATTACAAAAAAAAGACAAAAAGTTATTCTACCAATTTTATTTTAAAAAGTATAAAGAAGCATAGTAGTGATGTTATCAATGTTTAACTGTTTAACTATGAGGTTACCAGCACTATGGTAATCTTCTCCAAGAAAATCCCAATGATTAATTGATCACAGCAAAGGCATTTCTTAAGAAGAAGACCGAGTAGAAAATGACCACAAGATTAAGTATAAACAAAAGATTTCCTTTGGACTTACACGTCCATTTGTGGGAGCGCATCATATTAGATCCTCACTAGAAGAGGGATTTAGAGCATTAAATGCTCGGTGGGGGAGCGCATAGCCAAGGACACTTTGGACCATGACATATGTTTTACAACTAAATATGCAGAGTACTGGAAAGATCTGAAAACAAGCAAGCACTGACAAGACTCGGGCAGTCGCCACCTCCACTGGCGAATCAGAAGGCTTCAAAAGTGGGCCACATTTACAAATCAGGCAGTTTTGAACCTGTAAAGACATGCTGTGGAAGTGTTTAGCAAAGATATGGCTGACTACATGGATGTGTGCTTGCTTCAGGCAGTGTTTGTGGTAATATCAAGGAAATCAAAAGTTTAAAAGCAGACAATAAAACTACCCCATGAACAGCTAAAAAAAAATGCCCCGCATACTAGACCAGCCCTTCGTGGGGACATTGCTAGATTTCCCTACAGGTGAGTTCCACCCACCAGAGAGTGTTAGGGTGTCTATTGAAAGAGAAAAAACACTTTGTACCAGTTGAGTTGTGTTTGCAATGAGCTAATGCAGCCTTTGTGATCCCCTCGGATACACTGAGGGGCCCTGAAATGCAATTCATAGAGAGGAATGTTGTGAGTATTACTAGTAGTAACAGAAAATAGATTGGCACTTAAAAACGGGGATAAGAGTGGCGTAAAAAGCATACTGTTTCATAGGGTAATGTGAGCACATCAATTACAGTCGCGAGAGGGCACCCCATAGCAAGGTTGTGCCAACGAGCACAACACCAAGAAAGGGGTGGCATTAGCATTGCAACTTTCCTACGTTGCTAGGCCCATCATACAATTCATCAAAATAGTATCATTTAACATCAAAGTTCTGGACTCTCCCACTAAACACCATAAAACAAGGCATTATTTCAGATTGAGAGAAAGCTTGTAACAGTGAATCTTTCACGAAACTAGCAAATTCCACAATTCAACATGGCACTAACAGATTTTATCGCGAGTGATGTCAAAAAGGCAACTCCTACTGAGGTGGATAGAAAAAGAAACAAGCATTGGCAAAGCCTATATGTCTCGCTTTGGGGACCTGTTGGCTCCCTTATTGGCTTTGCTCGTGGTTAAAGGCATGCTGCAGGGCATTCTGGAGCTATGCAGCATGGCTACAAAAGAGGGGAAAATGAAATTTTGTAGAAAAGCGCACCAAGTATGCACGTGCCTGCAAAATAAGCAAGCCATTTCTTTCTTTTTGTTTACCAGATCGGTAAACAGAAAGGAAAAAAATAGCATGAGAAGGTGGAGGAAGCAGCAGGGGTTGGTGAAAGCAAGTTGGACGGGTTGGATGCACCGAACCTGGGGTAGGGAAGCAACAAGCGAGTGGGTGGGAGCAACATGGAGGTGGACAGAAGCAAAAAAGGGGGCATGGGTGGCAGTAAGCAACATGGAGGGCACTGGTAGGGAAGCAACCTGTGAAAGAGGAGCATTTATCTGAGAAAGCAAACAGACGAGAAAGAGTGCAACATGGAGCTGGAGAAAAGAAGCACACTGGGTGAGAAAGCAACGCATAGTGGAGAAGCACACAAGGGTGAGCACATTGACGAGGGGGCTGGGAAAAGCACACAAACACAGAAGAGCAACACAAGGATGGTTGGGGGATACGAACATGAGAGAGACAGCTGGAAAATACATGCACTTTTGTAGACTGCTTAAACCATAAAGAAAAGAGTAGCAAATGGAATGTGAGCAGTGGAAGGACACAAGTAGTGAACCTAGGCCCATATTTATTGTTTTTGGTGCAAACCTGCACTAACGCAGTTTTGCATCAAAAACGTTACTGCCAGCTAGCGTCACTTTCAGACGCATGCAGGGCATCATATTATTAGAATTAGCAAAGACAGGAGTCATGCCCCCTTGCCCAATGGCCATGCCCAGGGGACTTCTGTCCCCTGGGCATGGTCATTGGGCATAGTGGCATGTAGGGGGGCACAAATCAGGCCCCCCTATGCCACAAAAAAAAATAACAAAAAACACTTACCTGAACTTACCTTAATGTCCCTGGGATGGGTCCCTCCAGCCTTGGGTGTCCTCCTGGGGTGGGCAAGGGTGACAGGGGGTGTCCCTGGGGGCATGGGAGGGCACCTCTGGGCTCCTTCAGAGCCCACAGGTCCCTTAACGCCTGCCTTTTGCAGGCGCTAAAAAACGGCGCAAAAGCGGCCGTACGTCATTTTTTTTGACCCGCCCACTCCCGGGCGTGAATTTTGCCCTGGAGTATAAATCCGACGCACATGCCTCGGAGTCGATTTTTTAGACGTGAACGCCTACCTTCCATATAATTAACGCAAAGTAGGTGTCCACGCAAAAAAATGATGCTAACTCCATGGACTTTGGCGCTAGACGAGTCTAACGCCAAAGTATAAATATCGAGTTAGTTTTGCGTCGGAATTGCGTAAAAAAAACGACGCAATTCCGGCGCAAACGGAGTATAAATATGCCCCTTAGGCCCATATTTATACTTTTTGATGCAAAACTGCGCTAACGCAGTTTTGCGTCAAAAAAATTAGCGCCGGCTAACGCCATTCTGAAGCGCCATGCGGGCGCCGTATTTATCGAATGACGTTAGCCGGCGTTAGCCACCGGCGCCGTCTGGTGTGCGTTAAAAAAAACGACGTACACCAGGCAGCGCCGGCGTAGGGGGATATGGGGCTTGGGAGTCAAGAAATGGGGCAAGTCAGGTTGAGGCAATTTTTTCGCCTCAACCCCATTTGAGCCATTTTTTTCCACTCCCAACCCCCATAGAAATGACTCCTGTCTTAGCAAAGACAGAAGTCATGCCCCCTTGCCCAATGGCCATGCCCAGGGGACTTCTGTCCCCTGGGCATGGTCATTGGGCATAGTGGCATGTAGGGGGGCACAAATCAGGCCCCCCTATGCCACAAAAAAAAAAAAAAAAAACCACTTACCTGAACTTACCTTAATGTCCCTGGGATGGGTCCCTCCAGCCTTGGGTGTCCTCCTGGGGTGGGCAAGGGTGACAGGGGGTGTCCCTGGGGGCATGGGAGGGCACCTCTGGGCTCCTTCAGAGCCCACAGGTCCCTTAACGCCTGCCTTTTGCAGGCGCTAAAAAACGGCGCAAAAGCGGCTGTACGTCATTTTTTTTGACCCGGCCACACCCGGGCGTGAATTTTGCCCGGGAGTATAAATCCAACGCACGTGCCTCGGAGTCGATTTTTTAGACGGGAACGCCTACCTTGCATATAATTAACGCAAAGTAGGTGTCCACGCTAAAAAATGACGCTAACTCCATGGACTTTGGCGCTAGACGCGTCTAACGCCAAAGTATAAATATGGAGTTAGTTTTGCGTCGGAATTGCGTAAAAAAAAACGACGCAATTCCGGCGCAAACGGAGTATAAATATGCCCCTTAATCTTTATGTTTTCATGAATCCCCTAAAAGAAACCATGGCCCAGATTTACAAGAATCTGGCGCCTCAGTACTGATGTGCCAGATTTCTTGCCCCCCACCGCCACCTAACAACACCATGGGTGCACCGTATATTACAATACACCACACCATGGCGCATGTTAGGCCAATAGCGTAAACATTTTTGACGCTATTATGGTACTTTCCTCCACTAACGTCAACAGTTTTGATGCAAGTGGAGCAAAGTGCAAGGAGGCCCATTGATTTCAATGGGTGCGTCCTTTTACAGTCTGCTTTGAGCAGCCATTAAAAATGTGGCAAAAAATGACGCAATAAAATATTGTAAATTTTATTGTGCCATGTTTGCTGGCCTTCTAATGTCAGAACACCCTCCCTTGCAAACATTATGCCTGGCGCAAGGGGTCCCAAAGTGGCGCAATGCATGCATTGTGCCACTTTGTAAATATGGTGCAACGATTTTTGCCTTGTTGAGCCACATTAACATAAAAGATGCAAGCATTGCGCCACTTTGTAAACCCTTGTACCACATTATGCCTGCACCATGCATAATGCATGCAAGGGGGGGGCGTCTCAAGTAGGGAGGCACAGTGAAATTTGCTAGATATCACTAGACCATTTTTAACGTCATTATTAATGCCTACCTAAGGCAGGCGTTAAGATGATGCTCCCATTGAAAGCAATGGGTCTCCCTGTGCTTTGCTGCAAATACAGCAAAGCATCACATTAGCACCATCATTTATGGCACTAATGTGGATACGACTGCCATGGTGTGCCCTATTGTAAATACGGCGCACACAAGGTGTCGTTAGGGGGACGCAATGGGGCGCTAGAAAAGTGGAGCCTCATGAATGATGCGCCACTTTTCCATAAATATGTCCCAATGTTTCTTTTCTTTAGGCTGCTCCAGACAGCTACTGCACCCTTCTATAGCTCTGCAACCTGGGCATGAGCCCAGTTCGCACATGCTAAAGACAAATCTCTGAATGTAAATAACCACAAAGTTCTCTAAATATTTCTGGAAATCACTCATATACAAAGAACTGGAAGGTTGCTAGAGCATTTCACAAGCTGAATAGCATATCCAAATATTTGTACAAACCATACTGTGTCTTATAACCCTGTCAAGCACTTATGCTCATCTCCTATACTGGTCAGGTTGTAAGCTCTGCTTATGACTAGTTTACAGTAAATATGTGCTGTTTTAACCTGATCAAAAAGAAGGAGAATGAGAGGATGATGATTTTTTCTACATTTACCCTTTTCAAGGCCAGGTAATTGATTCAAGGTCTTAATTCGTCATGCAACTTTGGAACCAAGAAAAAACAGAGTGACATCTTGAAAATGAGATGGATGAATAGATCTGGCTAAGTTTTCCTCTGAGTATTTCTTTAAGCATTAAGGCCCAGATTTATATTCTGTCTGCACTGAATTAGCATAATTTTTGTAACGCTAATTCAGCTCAAACTTAACTCCATAATTATATTTATGACGCTAGTCTAACGTCAACATATTGGAACTAGAGTCATTTTTGGGATGCGTGAACCCACCTAGGACAATGAGATGCGGGGTGGGTGTTCCCATCCAAAAAAATGACTCTAAGGCCCTAACGCCTTATTTAGGGAGGGAGGCGGGCCTAAATAATTGCGCTAAGCCTGCTTAGTGCCATTATTTAACTCCTGAGTCAGGGCAGGTGTTAGGGGACATTTGGACCCATTTCCATGGCCAGACACCATGGAATGGGTCTACAGGTGCCCCCATCAAGCCCCAGAAGCACCCCTCCCACACCAGAGGGACACCAGAGGATGGGGGGCCCAATCCCAGGTAAGTAGGGTAATTATAGGCAAGTATTTTTATTTTGTTTAATTAAAGTGCCATGAGGGGCCCAAAGTGGGGCCCCATGCATGGCACAGGGTGCAATGGCCATTCCCAGGGGACTCTTGTCCCCTGTGCTGACCATTGGGGTGGTGGGCATGACTCCTGTCTTTTCTAAGACAGGAGTCATGTGGTTTGGATGGATTTACATCAGAAAATTATGCTAGGGTGGTTAGAGACATTTTTTGCCTCTAACCAGCCTAACGTTCCTTTTTTGGTACAAAAACCCCTTCTCCCATACTGCCACACCCACCCAGTTAACGTCATTTTGTTTACGCTAGCCCACCGTTTGCGCCGGATCGTGCCATTCCATAAATTTCATGCCTGGCTGGTGGCCTGGAATGGTGCAAGCCAGCGCTATACTTTTTGACGCAAACTGCACAAATGCAGTTTTGCATCAAAAAGTATAAATGTGGGCCATGGTGTAAGTAGGTGGGGCAAGGGCGACACAAGAAAAGTGGTGCATCACTACTGATGTGGCACTTTATTGTAAATCTGGTCAAAGTTTCAAATTATGACATGTTTAATGTCAGCTGAATGATCAGCTGACATGTTTATGTATGATAGGTATTAGTTTAGTACATGGATGTTTACTAGACTGGTGCTAGTGCATGAATGTGCATTTTCACTTCATCTTCATGTGTCCTCGTATCGTCTGAGTACTGCTTTGAGGACTCTCAGGTTTTGCCCTCTGCCCAGCCAGTGAAAGTAATGCCCTATAATTTTGGTAAACCACTCACTGTCTGAAGAATGAGGGGGCTTGCGTACTGCAAACAACATCACAGAGAGTGCTTGTAGGGCCAGATTTAGGAAAAGTGGTGCTGCACCCAGTGCAGCACCACTTTTTTTGCACCCCTTAGCCCCCCCAATGCCACCATGGCTGCTCCTTATCTAAGATATGGAACACCATGGTGGTAGTTAGGGAACTAGCGTCAACATTTTTGATGCTAGTACGGAATTTGCAGGATAAGGATCAAAAATATTGAGGCTAATCGTGCAAAGCCCATTGGGGCCCACTGCTCTGAGCAGGTGTTAAAAGTGCTGAAAAAAATGATGCAAAGAAATCTCTTAGATTTTTCAGCCCCCCTAATGGGGGCAATGCCCCCTTTGCATACATTATGCCTGACACAGGCATAATGTAGCACAAAGGGTTACAAAGTGGTGCAATGCATGCATGGTGTGGTGTTTTTGGCCATTTAATGCCACATTAGTGTCAAAAATATTATGCAAATATGTCGTAGATGGCACAAGGGGCTCATAAATCTGCCCCTTACTGTCTTATGCTAAGCACCCATTTTGAATTGGCTCTCTTTCAAGAGTCCTTCTCAGGCTGCTCTCCAAACACAGTGGATCTGTAAAGTAATGCTTTGCAAGGTAGCACTGAGGCTAGCTCCTAACAGGAGCACCCACATCACACGCACAATTAGATGTAAGATCTCTGCACTTGGCTGTCATCAATCTTCCTGATGCAGCATTTAAGGACAGACAAAGGAGCATGCCTAGCTCGATTGTTTCTCACCTTTCACAAAAGAAATTTTAGTTTGTCTCTCCCCCACTATTTACAAAAATCGCAGTGCTCAGGAAGCATGCCACTCTCATGTAGATATTGACATTCATACATCCACATTAGGTGGATTAGTAACAATGCACATTTACTAATACGTGTTTTATGGGAGGAGATTTTCTCATCGTTGCACAGCATCATCAAACTGCACCCCTTACAAAAAAATTGATTTTATTATTGATCACCTAATCCTTTGATTTCAACATGTTCCAACTCATTCTCAATTTTTGGTAATGGGAACTGAGCAGCTGATACCAATCACAATATCAAAAACAAAAATGGTTATTGATATTTATCTGTAAAATCGCAATATAAAAATTTGCAAAATGCACTCCCCAACAGCTTAACTGCAAACCAATAATACCAAACGTGGCAGTACCTTGCACGTGACTGCCCTGAAACAAAAATATAACACAGAGAGCTCTGGTGTCATATGTATCACAATTATTCAATGTTTGTCACTATAAACAAAAAAACATGGAAATTCTAGGAGTATGCAATATGCATTGTCCATTTGTAGTTGAAACTACAGGTTTGAAAAATATGTGCACCATATATGTGACAGGCCTGGTGTGAGGTTACCTTAGCAAGCTTTTATGGGCATGTTATTTTAGTCGTAGGCCTGCAGCTTGTGCCCTTTAGCTTAACAACAATTTGTTTTATTTTATTTATTTTCTGAGCAGAAGCTTAATTCTGTGGTGATCTCTTATTTCTTTTGTCTCATACACTTTTAGCCTAAGGACTGTTTTCATTCTTCTTAGTCTGAAAATTCTTGTTCTGTACTCTGCTGTACAAGGTTGTACCCGATATTGTTGTCAGTACAAAGTGGAATAGCACAATCTTTACCACTTCACAAGAGACATACATGTTCTTACGTTAGGGCTGTTTTCTCAGAAGACCAGCTGTTTAAATATAAAACATCCCTCTGCCCCCTGTACGTTAGTGGGAGAGTTCCAGCCAGAAAATTACCACCGCATGCTATTGCTCCACTGCAGCTGTCTGCTGAGACTGTACGTCCTTTCTGCCTACATGGGAAAGGACTCTCAGTAGACCAACAGCCCTCTTCGCTATTGCCATATTCAGGTATGGGGGATGGTGTCTTTCTGGGGATCCTGAATGGGGATTGGGACTCGCACTTCTGTGCTCTAGTGGTAACTTTGTGGCATAGGTAGGAATTCCAACACCTAGCATTCTGATACTATGGTGGGACATTTCTTATGTTTCACTTTCCTTGCTATTATTACATTTTATCATACTAATCATTGCCATACATGCCATTCTATCTAAAATGCAGGTGATTCAAAAGAATATTGGACCTATGTCTGCTTCTGTTTGTCTTTGCATGTGTGAGATGAATGTAACTGAGAGAAAAGGATGAGATATGTTACACCACGATTTTGCTGAGAAATCAGAATGTCATGTCCATGGCTGCCACAAATCACCCCGATCTTAGGTGCTGGTGAGGTGCTGCTAACTGGCTGGAAGGGTAAGGTCGGCAGTTGTCACATGGTGTAGAATTGGACTCAATTACCCACAGCCTAATGGCACTGCCACCCAAATCCAACAGTCTCATTGAGCATAATGAGAGCCAGCACAACCAGCCTTTTGTTCTAATTTAAAATGATTGCTTCTGAATGTGAGTGTTCGGCTTTCTGGCTGTGAGCACTTGTTGCAATCAATTGCAAGTTTCAGCACCCATTACAAACTCCCACTGCAAGCAGTGGCCAAACCTTCACCCACCAAGTGTGTCTTGCTTTTGATTTCAGAAACACACATGCCAAATTGTGTCTTTTCACACTAAAAGGAAACAGCCTAGAGGAGGAAATCATCTGATGGACTAGCTTTTTTCTCTGCCTGCAATCTCAATTGTAATAATGCTATTTACTTTATCTCCACGTGCCTATTCTGGACCGGACCATACAAACTGCATAGCCTTCGGATCTGCGGCAGCGTCGGTCTGCACAGCCAGGAAAGACAGACCAGATAAAAAATGCTTTTTAACATTGTGCCGGTGTAGGATTCGGAATAGGTGTGTTGGTGGCAAATGGGGAGTCTCAAAGCAAACTAGCGGAGGTTACACCTAGTAGTGGTGAAGGGTGTACCGAAGTAAGAGACTTTGCAGTCTCACGCTACCAACATGATCCACACTGCTTGTAGGAGTACAATTTGACACTACAGACACCACTCTCACACCGCTCACATATGATATTGCTTACACTCTATACAAAGCATGCTCAACCTCCTCAGAGTGGCAGTGTAATACTACTGCCATCAGAGCCTAGCAGTCATGCACTATCTTCAACACTCACACCCTTCACAGACTAGCAGTCACAGACTACCAGAAGTATTCTAACAGGTCTCCTTTACTGAAAGTGCATAACAGAAAAATAACTAAAAGCATCCTGTAATGAAGCAACCATGCGTTTGTACTAGAAGCATTACTGTCCATCATCACTGGAGTAATTCTGGCTTAATGTCAGAAGCCTAATTCTTTGTGTGTGGTGTGTTACTAGAAAGAGCATTCTTAAACTAGTGAGTGAGATATGTTGGCTATGCCAAAACTTGTTTTATATTGAGCTTCGCAATGGATTTTGGAATCTTGTGTGACCAATGTTACATAATCAGGATCGTATTTATAGGCCCCTAGCGCCACAGAAGCATCACTTTTTGTGATGCTCCTGTGGCACTAAGCACTGCACTGTATTTATGGCTTAACGCCACATTGTAAATACGGCCCCTTCCAATGCAGCACCGTGTGTGGAAGGGGCGTGCAATGGGTGTTGCTGTGGGCGTGCCACAGCAACACCTATTGTATTTTGTCGCTGCCTTAAATTTATGAAATTTCGTAAACCTGAGGCAGCTCCAAAATCTAACGCCACCTGCAGGGCGTTAGCAGGACACAACGAGGAGGATTACTTCTCTTTATCCTCGTTTTTTACTTTTTATATGCGTGCTGCATTCTCAATGCCCCTCAATGCAGACATCCTTCCATGATGGTGCAAGGATGTCTGTGTTGGTGCTGGCAGCTAAATTTAGTGCCAGCACAGGGGGAAATGCAGGGGTGCGCCGTATTCACTTAAATATGGTGCATCCCTGCTTTTCTAAAGTGACGCAGTGCGGTGCTGCAAATTTTGGTGCAGCACCTCGCGACGCCACTTTTCCTTAATCTGGCCCTCAGTTTTATTACATTAAGGGTCCACTGCTGAAAATGTTCTTATAGACTGAGGAAGGCCTTGACAGATCTGTTGACACAGTCTGAATTGCACAATGAGATGGGATTTTTGGTCTGTTTTGAGCACTACTTTTCAGTATGTGCATTTGTACTACATGGCCCCATGCCAAAAAGGTAATTATTTTTCTATATCCTTCACCCATTTCTACAGTTTGAAGATCTTGTGGCGTGTGTTGACAGAGAAAGGATGAGCTTTTCAAATGGAGTCGTTGGGACGATGAGAAATCCAACTATGCTTCCAACTTTCTCCGACTGCGCTCTGCATTTTATGTGACGATATATATTTAAGTGTACGTACACACAAGTGCCTTATATCTAAATGCAAATTAGTTAACATATGTTCCACAAAAGAATACAATTAGAAGAATGTGCTGAAATATGTTTGAATGCGAAGCGCATAGCCCTGTGAATTATATACAAAGAAATTAAGACAGACAGCTATGACAGCATAATAGACAATTATAAGAGGTAAAGCATTTCATATAGAATTAGTTGTAAGGCATAATTATAGAACAAAGACACTTTTGTGTACTATTCATAAAATAAAGTATCATTATATGTGGCATATCTTCCTGAGACCCTTGGCTCAGAGAAGCAGCTGAAACAGGATTCCCAAATTAGCAGCAAGTTTCAGCCCTGCAGGGATGGAGGTGAAATGATGGGAGGGATTTGTGGTGAAAGTAAGAAAGTGTTTACACTTGCTTCGCATAGCATGGAAAGTTTCCGTCTCTTTATAACTTTTCAGTTATTTTTCTGAAATCTGATTAATAACTTAATAGAATGAATTAGGAACGGTTCCTTAAAGTGACAGAAAAATTCTCAACAGCCTGCCCTTCCGTCAGGCCGAAAAAAGAGTGCTTATTCCATGTTTCTCAGCCCCCTCTTTCGTTTTGAACTCCCTTTTTCCGACAAAAATGTGGATATGGGCACCAGTGATGCTAACATTCCAAAGGCGAACTATTTTCTGCCACCCCACAAAAAAAGAAAACATATGGAGCTGAAATCTGAGTGCATTGTGAGCCAAAAAATTTAGGCCAGTGAAAAAATCCTTTACAGTACATCAGGCGGGACGGTGCATCCAATTACCACCGACTCACAATAAGTGGGCAAAAGGCTGCTTTAATGAAACAGGTGCAGTTCTGCAATTAGCTCGAATGCCTGGCTCTAACGTCTACAACCTAATGTTGTCCCGGCCTCACTATAAAGCAACATAACTATCCAAAAATCACACCCCCTCAATTATCCCTTTCTCAATCTGTCACTCAAACTTCCAAACTTTATTCTCACCACTCATATCACTACATCCCCCACTTCTTGTCTCAAGGATTTGCTGTTGAGTTTGTTGTGATCCTCCATTCAATTACCCCTACCCCTCCCGTCCCAACTCTCAACTATGTTTTTAACTGGTAACTTTTTTTGATGTTGTAACTCCTTAAACTTCCCAAGAAACTGCCCCCACACCTGCATGCCATCAGCAACCAAAAAAACATGGACTGCCCCAGTTTGATCGAAATAAATCACCACCCTCCACCTTCAGAGAAAGACACCTCAGTTAGCATGACCTGCCTCACTAAAATCTAAAAAAGGGAATGAGAAGGCAGGAAAGATTCACAGGCTCGAAACTGACCCTAGCAGCCGGTGCGTGTGCAACAAAATGGTGCCCCTGTAACGGTCACCGTGCCCCCATAAATAAACCCCTGGCCCACCACACACTTTACACACTGGACACTTTACCACTGCTGACCAGTACTAAAGTGTAAGTGTACACTGTGTAAATTATATGTGTAATTGGCTTTCCATGATTGGCATATTTTATTTACCAATAAGTCCCTAGTAAAGTTCACTAAAAGTGCCTAGGACCTGTAAATGAAATACTACTAGTGGGCCTGGAGCACTGGTTGGGCCGCCCACATAAGTAGCCCTGTAAACATGGCTCAGACCTGCCACTGCAGTGTCTGTGGGTGTAGTTTCAAACTGCCAATTCGACATGGTAAGTGTACCCACCTGCCAGGCCTAAACCTTTCCTTTTACTACATGTAAGGCACCCCTAAGGTAGGCCCTAGGTAGCCCCATGGGCAGGCTGCAGTGTATGTTAAAGGTGGGACATGTAATGATGTGCTTTACATGTCCTAACAGTGAAATACTGCTAAATTCAGTTTTTACTGTTGCAAGGCCTATCCCTCTCGTAGGTTAACATGGGGGCTGCCTTTAAATATTATTAAAGTGCAGATTCCCTGTGGGAGTGGATAGAAATATGGAATTTGGGGTCTCTGAACTCGCAATTTAAAAATACATCTTTTAGTAAAGTTGGTTTTTAGGTTGTTAGTTTGAAAATGCCACTGTTAGAAAGTAGACATTTTCTTGCTTAAACCATTATGTAACTCTGCATGGTTGTGTATTGCCTGTCTGGGTCAGACTGACAGGTGGGCTGTTTGTGAATCTCCTCTAAACACTGACACAAAGGGAGCTGGGGTGTAGCCTGCATATCCTGATGAGCCATTGGGTCTGGAGGGGAAGGGAGGAGTGGTCACTTACACCTGAATGGGCTGTACCTGCCGTCACAAAATGCAGTCTCCAACCCCCTGGTGTGAGTCTGGAGCCTGGCCTGGGCAAGGCAGGATCTTGCAAACAAGAGAGACTTCTCTTTGAAGTTTGCCATCTTCAATGGCAGAAAGGGGTATAAGTATTGGACCCAAAATCCCCGAAAATCTGATTACTGCTAGTACCAAGAGGAACCTCTGCCAAGGAGAAAAGCTGGAGAGCTGGAGGAGGAGTACTGCTCCTTTGCCTGTGAGTGTGCTTTGCTGGGTTGGCCTGCAGTAGCTGCTTCTGCCTGAGAGTGGACAAAGACTGACTTTTGTGTGATTTCCCATTGGTCAAGAATCTCCAAGGGCTTGAACTGAGCTTGCCTCCTGTTGTTGAAGACTCAGGAACATCGAAGACTTCTTTGCTAGCATCTGGACTCTCTGCTGAGATTCCTGCCCTGCCAAGTGGTGCCCTAACCTGTCTCTGGGCCCTTGAAAGGTGAAGCTGGTGGAAAAGGACAGAAATCCACTCACAGCCCACCATGTGAGGAAACTTTTGACACACAATCCGCAGAGCGGTTGATAGATGACGCGCTGCCGGCCTGGTGGCTAAAATCAACACACCATCTGCATCGCAGCTGGGAGATCGACGCATCGTGGTTAGAAAAATGACACACAACACCTGCTTGCAGTTGCTGATACTGACCCAAGCTCCATGCAGCATGGTTTCCTGACACTGTGCAACCGGATTTCGAACGCAACATCGCTGGGCGTGAAAAATCAACCACAGCCTACCTGGACCCAAGGTGCCAATCTGGGAATCGATGGATCTCATTCTTGTGGGTGAAAGAAAATGATGCACGCCGACCCGACCAGAGAAGAAACGCTGCACGGTCTCGCTTGCGAGTGAGAAATCAACACATTGCTGGCCTTTTTCGACGCACGTTCGCCCATGTGGCTTTGTTTTTTAACCTAACCAGGTACTGTGTGTAACAACAGCATTCTTACTGTTTTCAAAGTATTAAGACTCTTATTCTTTTGAAAATTCATATCTTGACTTGTGTATGTTGGATTTTTGTTGTTCTGGTCTTGTTTAATTTAGATACATATTACCTATTTTTCTAAACTGGTGTGGTGTCCATTTTGTAGTATTTCACTGTATCACTTTGTGTGTTGGTACAAATACTTTACACATTGCTTCTGGGGTTAAGCCTTTCAGCTCGTGCCAAGCTACCAAGGGGGTGAGCGGGGGTTAACCGGGGTGGCATTCCCCTTGCCCTCCAGTCCACTGGGTCCCTCTGTGCCAGTGGTGTCTTGACCCAAGGTCCCATGGCCAGATGCTTCCCAACTTGGATGTGCCCTGTCTCCTTTGCTTGCTTGGGCTGGTGCTGAAAATAAAAAAGAGAACTAGGGTCACTACATGTCTCTGATCGCACCTGAACAACAGCTCTGATTAGCAAACATTGTCATGATGTCAAGTATGCCCCTGCAACAAACTCCACCTAAGTGGCACATACAATTACCATATCATGTCCATGCATGCCATCTGAACTCTCAACAGTTGCGCCAAGGAAAATCAGGATCTCAGACAACCACAACTGCATGGCTGAAGTTATGCAATCACAGTAACCATTGAACTGGTAGGAGACCACATCACCTTCATTGCTTTGCCTCATGGAGCACACCTCACTTACCTGTTGTCATACAGTAGTAGGCCAATGCCAACTCCATCCCCACAGACCCCACACAAGGTCAGGCAGACATTTATTTGTCACATACACAATACCACAACATTAAGAAATGATGGTCCCAGAACATGCCATGTTGGTGACAACAGTACAGTAGCCTGGAGAAGGTGACGTGGAATCATAGAGGTAGTACCAATGTTGCTCTGATAGCCCACACATTTGGCATGGAAACTGGCACTGTAGACATCATGTGCAAATGTTCAGGGAGATATGTTCCTAAAAATCACAACACAATGAAATAGCAAGCCCTATGGTAATCACCACTAATGTCTAGCACTCCTTACAATTACATACTCTGATTGCATCAGTAGAAACCATTGGCCCTTTGTCTGTGGGAGAGACATAAAGATCTGCAAGTACCTGTAAGAGGTCCTCAACATGTTGCCCAATAGAAAGCTACAACACTGTCTTCATTTTGGTCATGCAAACCCAGATGTCTGTGGATGAATGGTTGCACCGAAACACATGTGATTTCAACATAATTGCAAGGTATTTCATGATGCATGCCAACAGTCAGGTAAAAAACCTTCCCCGTTTTACTTGAACAGTGCTACATGATGCCACATAATTGGCCTGGAAATGCACATTGGGGCTAAAACTTCTACTCATACAGGTCTTGCACATCATTGCTACTGCAGTTGTACATGCCAACTGACATGCAATGATGGCTGAGAATATGTGTGAGCCAACAATCAATGGTGACACACTCCTGTCTGTGGCCCCACATGACATGCAATCCCATTGCAAATGTCCTATTCCAAACACAGGTTGGCATGCACATATGTAAGGGAATACAGAAAAAATCCCATGAATGCAGGTAGACTATGCATGAAACAGCAGTGTACATATCTTGACAAAAGAGAAAGAACACATGCTAACATGTCAGCACAAGGAAATTTGGCAACAGTGATTGCACCTAAACCATGTCAATGGACATTCCCCACTTACCAAGGGAATTTTTTGATCTGTAACGGTTCACAAACAACAATGTAGGCTCTGTAGCTTGTGTGATGGCCACCTTCAAATGACAGACAATAGTGAGGCACCAGCACTCGTCACACATTGAAGACAAGTGGCCTCTGGGGGGTAGATGCCAATTTACTCACCTGATCAGACACATGGCTGAGGACAGAAATCCATCACTTCTTTTTCTTTGGACTGAAACACTGAGGAGTAGTGGTATGTTGCACAGATTTTACAGCCACTACAACAGCATTACTTGATTGATCACTGTACACAGTCATGTGTTGTCCATGGAGACCAAGATCTTTGTGGATTGTACCCATCTGTGTCCTAGGTCTCTGTGCTAATAGGCAAGGCACATCAGTATGCACCCCATTACATATCTACACAAACAGTTGCTCATATAATGTGTCACACATGACCCATCCCCAATTGTCGGAGTGAGATGGCAGAATCTACCACATGATCATGACAATGTGACAGGCAGGACTATGCCCTATGCTCACCCCTTTTGTGTCTGCATGCTCCCTCAAATTCCCATCAAGGTCTGGGTATGCCACTGCCAGGATGTGTGACATTAGTGGGGTCATGGTCCAATGGGCACCCCACCCACACTAGAAGGACAGCCCCAGCTGGACCTCAGCGATCTTCCAGACCCAGAGTCTCAGGTCCTTCCACCTCCTGCCACAGTGGACGCTCCACCGACTGTGGACCCCCACGGGCCACACCTTCTGGCTGATGGCTCCCCGTACTCTGATCTTCTGATGGGCATTGACCTGCATTGATGCAGGAGACAAATCAAGAGATTACAATCACAAGTTTTGACACAAATGGTTGAGTCACATACATGTCACCACAAGTGTAAAGCGCACACATCAATAAGTACATGGACATTACTTTTGTGTCCATCTGCAGCCTAACTCACTACCCTGCTCATGGCCTACAATGAATAAGCAAATCTACTCACATCGGGTAGCCTATGCTCCAGCAACACGTACTGTGATGTGAACCACAATGAAACACCACATACATATATGGCTTCTGAAGGGTAAACTCCTGAGGCCTGACTGGACCAACACATTCACACCCTGTGAGATTGACTCACTGCATACAGTCCCTACAGGCAATATGGTGGTCTGGTGGACTGTCCGCCAAACTAGTAATGAGGCCCCCTATCTTTTATGATACATTAATTATTATCGAAAATCTGCAGAATAGTTCTGGTAGGAAAAATGAAAAAGATACATGTTAGCAATCTAAAATTTGCACTACTTTCTAACATGCCACAGACACAGAATTTAGCATAAGTGTACTTATATCTCCAATGCACTGCAAATTTAATTGCATCTCCACCTGTTAGAGTTTGAGAATCATAAGTCAAAATACAGAACAAAATTCTCCTGAGGGAAGATTAGGAATAAAAGCTCACTACTGAGATAAATTCATATTGAAACTGAAGTGCCTAATAGTAACAAGATGTGAGTAATGGATAGGAAGTAAAACTGTCCTAAGGTAGCCAGACCACAGAAGATTGGTGTATAAAAATGTGACAGTGGCAGACAGTCAGTGAGGCTCTACGTTGCTGTTTAAATTGTTCATATAAATACATATATATATGTACATATATATATCAACACCAAACCTTTTCAGGGTTAGAATGAAGTATACAGTTTGCAAAACTGAAGAGAGAACTCTGGGTAGTTCTCAAGTTTAGGTAGAGAGCAGCTCCAGTAAGGAGAAACCTGCAACACCAGCGATACTCTAGATTTTCTCACCTCTAATGTCATCTTTTTTAGCAAAGTTTTTAAGCATATGATTGGCACTGTGCCATCCACGCCGAGCTAGAAAGTGACAACGTCCTTTGCCATTTGTACAGCAAAATCTTTAAGCATGCAACTGATGGCCCTGTGGACCACCACCCCCCAGGGCCGGCTCCTGCTATGTGCTGGGGTGCTCACCCCGGGACATAGTTGTTTACTCCCACCAAGCAAAATCAAACATTACTCTGCTTTCTGACAGCTGACCTGTCAAACAGGACCCTCTGTCAGAAAGCAGAGTTTTCATCTGTCTTCTCTGCACACAGATATGGTGCAGGGAAGACAGTTGAAAATATTGCTCCAGCAAGCAGGGAGCTCCTATTAAAAGCAGCTCCTTGTTTGTTGGAGCATTGCCGGCTCCTGCAGGTGCTGAGAGCCGGTGGGACTGCAGGGGCCTCATAGCTCCCCTCGCATTTCCAGGTGGCCTGTAAAGGGCAAAAAATAAATCAGGTACGACTGCAGGGGAGGCCTTGTGGCTACCCTCGCTATCCCAGATAGCCTGTAAAGAGCAACAAATGAATCATATATATAAAAAGAAACAAAACATTGGCCTACTGGTCAAGGTCTCACACAGGACATTGAGAGTTCTACTCCAGGTGTGTCCGTGATAATTTCCCTTCTTCAATTTTTGTTTAAGCTTTAAGGCCCAGATTTATGCTAAAGTGGCACAGCATGGTTTGTGCCAAAAATAGCAGCGCCATGCTGTGCCACTTTTGAAACGCAGGGATGTACCGTACGTAAAGGAATATGGCGCACCCTTGCATTTAGCCCTGCACCGGCACTTGAATAAGCTTCCTGAACCAACACAGGAATTCTTGCACCATAGTGCAAGGGCATCTGCATTGAGGGGATAGATTGTTTATGTGCTATAAGGTTTCTCTTCCTGCACATAAACAATCTATAACACGATTTGGCACTTCTAGTACCAAAGCGTCATTTTGGAATGATTGTTTATGTGCAGGAAGGGACACCTTCCTGCACACAAACAATCACCCATGGCATTCTGCTCTTTCTATGTGTGCTGCAGAATGCAGCACACGTAGAAAAAGCAAAATAAGAGGAAGAATAAAAGCATTCCTCCTAGTTTTGCCGTGTTAACACCACCCCTATGTTAGTTTTTGGCGCCGCATCAGGTTTACGACAACTCATAAATCTGAGGCAGAGTCAAAAGCAACGGGTGTTGCAGTGGACTGCCTAAAGCATCACCCATTGCATGCCCCTCTGATGCAGAAAACTGTGTGGAGGGGCCCATATTTACAAGGAGGCATAATGCCACAAAAAGTGGCATCACACCTCCTTGTAAATATGGAGCAGTGGTTAGCGCCACCGGAGCATCATGAAAAATGATGCTTTGGTGGGCGCTAGGGGCTCTTAAGTATGCCCCCAGATGTTTAAGGCTCATACTGAACTCTTTTAATTGACAAATACATTTTTCTCAATTTGTCTGGAAAATCTAATTCTCAGTATATCATCCATCAAAGCCAAAAAACTCTCCATCTCTCTACCTCTCACTCTCTTTCTCTCTCTGTCTCTTTCTTTCAATCTCTTTCTCCTACCCACACATCCACTCAGACCCTTATGAACCCTCTCACAGACCCTCTTGGACACGCCTGCACTCACTCACAGACGCACTCAGGCCTTTGTGCAGCCACTCACAGCCCCAGTCAGACCCTCACACATGCACTCACAGACCCACTGACACCCTCATGCACCCACTCACAGACCTGTGCAGACACTGGCACACCCACTAAGACACTGATGCATGCGCTCTCACACCCAGACAGGGACTCTCACAGCCACTCTCACCCCCAGATACACCCTCTTACACCTATTCTTACACCAAGAGAGATAGGCTGCAGCCATCTCCTCCCACGCACAACCAAAGGGCAGTGTGCAGAGTAGGGTTGGGTGGTTAGGGGTGTTGGTCACAGGAACTGACTGCAGGCCAGGCCTTGTGGGCAACCCCACCTGTGCACAGGCAAAGGCCATGCACGGTGCAAGGTTGGGTGTTCAACCGCAGCAGTGCCCGGCCAATGTAAATGTAGTTAGAAAGGGAAAGACTTTGGCCTTCTTCACTTTGTGATTATAGCTATTGCCAACCATTTAAAATTACTGGGGAACTACATCTGACTTGGACTTAGAGAGAGATGTATTTCTGCATGATAGAGACTAGAAAAACAAGCAGAACCAGTAATCATTCAAAATCTGTTGAACTGAACTTGGCCATATGTATGGCTTTAACTCTAACTAAGCAATGAGGATACCATAAACACATTAGAGAAGATCATTTGTGCATTCATTTGTCCTGCATGGTCTTGACTACATAGCTGCTGTATGTCCATTTCACTTCACATGTTTACATCTGTCACACTGCCCTAGGAATCAGCCATTGAAGTATCCCAGGAGCCACATTACTGAGGGAAGGATCCTGGGAGGCATTTTGAGACCCTCCCTTGAAAGGCACAAGGCAACTCTTTTGTGAACCTAATCTTAGCTAACTACATCATTGTGCTGTCTCCTAAAACCTGGAAATAATCATAAATCATTTCAAAGAATAATCATTGCACCTCATTCAATACTTCTAGTGGCACAGAGATCTTTAGGGCAGTTTGGGGAAGTATACTGATATGCAGAGGATCCCATTTGTAGGATAATTGTATACACTTCTGCTATGTTATGCAGCATTACTATAATCAATATTGCCTTATATTGTCCCTCGACCCGATCAATCAATTAGATGATGCTTCCTCAAACTCTAAACCCTTTATAAAGATTCTGATGGGCTAATGAAAGACTTCAGAACTTCTGATTTATTCTAATGCTTCTTAGGATCAAAGCAGGAGTTCCCTACCTCTACACAGGCAGGAGGTTTGTGAGATTTAGGACCTGATTTTCAAGGAATAGTAAAAAATAAAAATAACCATGTACCAAAGGCTTTGATGTCTTAAACAGAGTTCTTCATTTAGGGAGATTCAAAAAATGACCAGCACTATGAACGGAATTTCTATGCAGTACAAATTCCCATGTATATTCCTAATGCTACCCTCTCTTGAGAATTCTACATAGTGAACACTTTTTCAAAATTTCTCCACACCAATTCTGGATGCCTTTTAAATTCCAGGCCCTGTTTGTCCCAAGGATTGGAAATAAAATGTATGTGGTAAATTCCAGACTCCATGCAATTTTCACTGGTGATTCTTGGCAGATTAAAAAAGCTCCAAATATGTGGAATTTCCTGCTAGATTTAGAACATTCTGCATGTAACTCCTTATTTTCTTTAAGAAAACTCAGAATTGGAAGTGTGCAGTGCACCTGCTCAATACTTCATCTCATGGTATTGGTATTTGCAAGGTAGGGTGAATACCTTATACTCTTCCAGCTCCCTACTAATTGGGGTCTTCGAAATATTATTTATATGTGGAAATTGCTCTTTTCCAATAACCACAGAAAATGTGGAGGTGTATGGGTTTATTTCCTACCCATCCTTCATACTTACTCAAGACATTTCGATATTAATTATAGGAGTACATATTAGATGTGAAAAGCTTTTACCATTCATACATCTAAACCTTCAACTGAAAGTATATGTTTAAACTTGGAGATTTCTACAGTTGTATGAATCATCTGTGAGTGGACATGTCTGATGAGCCTGATTCACAGAATCTATTAACACAGTTGTGCCTGCAGGTAACACGTTTCCAAATGTAGTGCAAGTCCATAGGTGATTACAGACACTGTATTTATTTCTGGAATTTTGTATGAATGCCTAATGCAATCTGAGTGGAGAAGTCTTATTTTTCTTCCATTTAAATAATTAGTGTAACAAACTAGAATCAATGATTTGAAAGCGAAAAGTTCAAAATAAAAACAGTGTTCTAGAGCCGAAAAGAACCCAAAACAATAGAAAATGTACTCCAACTCAGCCTTGGAATACGTTCAGCACACACAAGGCCAACTACTGGAACTGAACCATATTTCCACAGAAAATAATGGAGAATACAAGAAAGTAGAGAAATATTTTGCAAAGTAAAGGTCAATTTTGTTTGGCCCTTTCGGAGATCCTAATTACTGAAACTGTGTATGAAATCTTGTGCAATTCTTCTGCTACAAGCAATGGGAGGACCTCTGTTACAGGGAGTAAATCAAGACTCAGGACATTTTGAGTTTGTTCACCCTCCACATTTGAAGCACCCTAGCATGACACCGCTGTACAGGAGTGTCCTGAGAGCATTCTGGCCAACCTCCAAGTTCATCTGGAAAAGTTTGAGCAGATGAGAAGCATATTATTTAAACTTTCACTTGTACATGTGTGCTTTGATAGTGGTGTCCTGTCACGTTGCATTTAACTTATATTATTTGTATGCAATTAGAGGATTTAAAGTTTAAAATTGCTAACATAAATGTATAGTTGTAGTTTTGTTTCAGGTGATTAGCCATCTGATAGTGAAATTGTTTTAATGCTCAAGATTTTGTGTTAACACAACAGTTAAATACAACTTGCACACTTGTGAACTGTTACATTTCCATTTTGTCAAACATAGTTAATGCGATACTGACATTGTGTATATTTATCTTACTTTCTAACAGCCATATCTTTTTACCAATTATTATTTGTTTAGAATGTTCTGTTGCCTTTCACAAATACACCCTAAACTCAGAGAGCCAATGTGTGTAAAATGCTGTACAACATCTTTTTTGACTTTAAGTACCCAATTAGTAAAATAAATAAGCTCTTTGCACGATCCATCTCTTTCTTCTTTTTCAGTGCTTATTTCAAAATATTTTTAAAATAAATTCTACCTATTTTGTGGAGCAACAATATGTATATCAAAGCATTGGATACCTAAAAATTTGTTAAAAGCTGCACAATGTCCGTTCTGGTATTTACAGATAAGATATCAATTTAAAATAAAATTATGCTGATATTCGAAAGTGAACACAATAATTGAAAATATCCTTTTTTGTCCTTCTTCAATGGATGGGGCTGGCCAAGATTCATGCCAGCAGGGCTAGGGGGCAAGAAGATCCTCTACTGCAGGTTGGGCACAACCACTTGTCAAAACAGTGAGTTAGAGGAAGCTACCACCAGAAGGGATAGTGCACTTGCCTGAAGACCAATAAGATCATTACAAACAGGCTCATGGCAGAGGCAGAAAAGGCGGTGGTGACCTACACCCAGACTCTCATTTACTCCAGAGGCCTCTATTCCCTCATGACCTACAGCAGCACCTTCTGCACCAGCATCATCCTCTCCTCTAAGTACCTGCTTAGAAGAAGACCAACAGTTGAGGGACACTTCAATCCCCAACATGCCAGAGCTTCTTGTGCAGCCCACTCCCTTCCTCCTGAATATGTGTTATTGGCTGCTCTTAGGGAAGTCCAGAGGCCAATCAGAGAGGTTCAGGGAGTGATCTCTTGGCATATTTGGGTTATCAAGGTTCAGATGCTCTGAAAGACAGTCACTGAACATCTCCAAACGTTATGTGGAGTCATGACCTCCTTCATAGCAGGTATTACTTCACATCTTTCTCCCCAACATGCTCCAACTTCTGTTATCCCATATTTCCTGTTTGTCTGTGATACCTGTTTCCCCTGCTACATCTGTGTTGCCTTCTTCCTGTGGTGCATGTGGTCTTGCCACAGTCAGCCATTTAAGGTCCATGTCAGATGAGGACCTCATCATTGTTGTGGTGAGGACAGAGAATGAGGATGGCCAGGAATTTTTGCCACACTCCAAAAGCCCCTCTGGCTTGGGGGAATGACTTTATTAACATTTTGGATAGTGGACTCATTTCTTTGATAATTTACAGACTTTGAACTTAGTTTTTCCCCTCAGCGTTTCCTGATGTGTTTTTATTATTTGCCTGCATCCTCCAAGTTACCATTTGCCCCTTGCTTTAAGCCTCTATTTGATAATCTTTTCTCCTTTCCAAGTACAGTTTTACTTCCCTCAAATTACAACTTTTTGGCAAAAACATAATTTTCATTGTCAATCTAAAAATACTTCCCTCTCAGCCCTTAATGTCTTTCTTCCAGTTTACAATTTTGGCAGATTAATGGACTGCATGTAAGCCATAATAAATGGTTAGTTAGAAGATGGTATTAACAGCAGCGTGGCATTTTAAAAAACATTACACTTTAAAGGGAAACAACAAATCCGTCAGATGTTACACTTTGGTACATCAAACATCCAACACAGATGAAAGTTAGAAACAGATTTGTTATTGAAAATGTGCACTTTATTTTACTCAAAAGCATTACATTGATGTAAATACGTTTGGGATGGAGTTGCTATTTTTTTTTAGATTAAATGCTATTTGGGGGGTTTCTCTTACTGTTCCACCTATGTAGTGCTAGAGGGGATGCGATTGAGACTGTGCTTGTTTTGGGGGGGTTGAGGTGATGGTGTATAACATCGAGGTGGTGATGTTGTGCAGGTGGGGGTGGTGCAGGTGTTGGGGGCAGAGGTGTGAAGCTGGCAGGAGGTGTGTCCCTCCTATTTTGAGGTGCAGCAAGATAATGTTCTGCATGTGTTGGCCATAAAGAGTGATACTGGCATTTTTAGCCTATTGCCTCTATCATCTTCATTGCCAAAGCATGTTGCCTTGCACTCTCTGCTCTAAAGGTTTAATGACATTCTTGCTATATCTTTGACATGTATTGGTAGTGTTTTGCCACATTAGCCAAGGCACAGGTCTGCCTGTAAGTAATCTCAGTGAGTCCTTTCAGTAAGGCAACTATCTAATGGAGAGTTACCCCATTGCATGAATACCCTCTTGCACATTAGACTACTGATGGTAAACCTGATCTGCCCAGTGAGCAGCATTAGACAATTCCAACCCACCCTCCCCACCCTTATGCATGGCTATCTGACATGGCCTGCAGCATTGAAAGGGTAGCCATCTGTGCGTGTTGTGAGAGAATGATGAATGGGCAATACCTGGTCCGCACTGGTGGAGATCTCTGTCTCAGATGGCTGCAAGAAGACCAGAGATGTATCTTGGTGGGAGAAATACGTGGGAGACTCATAAGAGGCACCTCTTATTTGAGGGCTGTCTTGAGGTTATTATTCTGCAGGCAGAACAATCATCCAAAGCTGTTTAGCTAATGGCTAGGGAATGGCAATCCTCACAAGTGATTTAGGAGGATTACTGCTGACTGTCCATGAATTTGCATTCTAGTAGATGTTCTATGTAGGAGCAATAATGTCCTCCTCCTCCTCCGGGTCTCCTCTCCTCAACCAGCTCCTGCTCCACCTTTTCTTCTACTTGTCAAGTAGTGGTGTCATTAATATTGTTGCTTGCAGGAGAATTAGATTCTCTCCTCAGATTTCCTGGCATCTTCCACTTGTAGATGGCTTGTAGATGAGTCACCATCATCATCATCTGGTGCAATGTCCCCATTACCTGAAAAAAGAAAATGTCAAAAGTTGATGTACATAAAATCCAGTTTTGTGCCTACGTTTCAACATAGTATGCCCTGTGAGGAAGATGAGAGTGTTAGAGGTAGTGAGGTCCAGTAGGGAGCCCTACCCTGTAGAGTGAACTCCCAGTGCAAGATGTGAGGACCAATCAGGTTGTTGCCCATGTGAAGATTCAAGTCAGCAACCCCGTATGCCAGGAGAGGACTGCTGTGAAGATAGCCATGAGTAGAGTGGCGTGTAGGGAGAGCAAAATACCGTACACTCTTGTGACAGACACCCTGTATGCTAGGAGGGGCTGCTTTGGAAGATACAGCAGGTAAAACAGGAGCCAAAGCCTGTGCAGAACCTTTGCAATGACCCTGTATGCTACGGGGCTGCCATGGTCTATGATACTGTGCAGTGAGGGACAGCCCCTTGGTTGGTAGTGTTGCAATGATCCTGTATGCCAGAAGGGGCTGCTGGTAGTGCTGTGGAGGATCAGATCACCGGCCGAAAACTATGAAGTCATGTGACCTGTAGGTTATAAAGTAGCATCAAGGGTTGCACCTCCGTGAACTGAGGAGGACGCCTTTAGTGCATCCCCATGTCACTTGGATCCCAACTGGGAGCATCAAAGTCCAAATCCCCTACCCCAAAATGGAAAGTGCATCATGTGTCATGCAGGAGAAGAAACGGAGGACCTCTAATTGGTGCTGAAGGTGACTGCATAAGCTGAAGGGAGAGCCTGAACCTGTTGGGTCCTCCTGTGGCTCCCACATGCAGGTACTTCTCCGAACAGGACCGGAGTCTTGAGAGTGTCCATGAAAGAGGCGCACACTGAGACACTGCCTGGCTGTTTGAACTGGTAAGATTAGTTATGGGCCTATCGGGCCCTAAGGCACAGGCTGCTAAGAGTGCTGTGGCACCAAGACACTTTACCAAGAGTCGGAGTGGACTCTTGAGTTAAGGCTTACTAGTGAGCATTACCTGGATGTGACCACCAGCGAATGGGGGATAACCCTGACCACATTATGAAGAGAGTGTAGGACATTTATTTTCCAGTAAAACACTAGAGCCCTGACCTCAAGAGGAAATGTGTTGTTGTTTATTCATGTCCAATAATTTCTTCGAACCCTTAGAGTTAGAGAGTTATTCTTTTTATCAGAAAAATAAGTATTTGACTGGACATTGATTTATTGACACTCCTGTGCGCTCTTTGAGTTATGAGTCGTTTTCATTAATCTGCATCCACACCTACCCCTCCAGAAGAGCCTTAGACTACTTGTTCATGTCTACCATTGAAAGTCAATGCTGAAGGGGTACTTGGCCCAGTTGCTCAGGCTAAATAGTAAATCAGGCCCCAGAGCATATGGAGTAAAATGCCTCAACTCTCACAGTAGCCACTGCCCTAAAGGGGTTCTAACAACAGCCCTTGCACTCGATAGTCTAAGGGCAATTTTATGAGGCAAATTTTGTAATATGTTAAATAACAACATTACATAATGAACATGAATAGGGATGTGTGTCAAAAGACATTCAGCTACTGTGTCAACAGTAAATAAGGAGGTTAGATCTAACAGCAAAAAAGCAGATTTGTAACTACAAGTGTCTACCATCTGTCTGCTGGGTTGTATCTCTCAGGCTTTTGAACACAATACTCAAGTGAGTCGCCCTAAGTGGAATGGATATACCTAGGCATGGGTCCCCTGCACACTGTGTCACTGGAACCAAGCTATACCCGGCTGATGAGCCCATAACTATGGCAGAACCGGTCCTGGGTTGCTCATGTTCAGGGTCAGGTAGGACCTGGTTAACTAGTTCAGGCTGAACTGCTCAATCAAGTAAGTGCCATTGACTGAGATTAATTCAAGCATTCTATTGATCACTTTTTTTACTCTAGGTTTTGGTGCACCACTGGGAGCAGAAGTTGATGTTGTGGCAGGTGGTGAATGAGACAACAACACAGGGCCTTAAAAAGGTGAACATAAAACGATGATTATATGATAGTGTAACAATGTAAATGTCAAGGTTACATTTTAATACAATTAAAAGCCGTGCCAAAACATACTGGCCTATATATTGTTAGGGTTACAGTTTCACAAAACAAGTGATACAAATCTTGTGTAGTGAGTTAGATTGTTAGCCTAGGGGCTTAGGGTCATAACATATTGTGTAGGTGGGTTGCATTGCATGACTTGCCTTCTGTGTTGCATTGCTTCACTTCCAAGGACTCTAGCCAAAATGAAGCAACCAATGTACTCAAAAGCATGGCTGTATAAAGAAGTATCCAAAAATGAAACAGTAACAAAACACAGGACTGTAAAGTCCATGTGTAAGAGGATGTTTTGAGGGGTAGGTATGTAATGTGTGCCTAACAATGCAACTATAAATGACAGATATATGGGAGTGATTGTGGGTTTGCTTTTAGAGAGAGTGGGGTGGGGGGAAGAAATCTTACCTGGGACCATGTTAGTGTTGTAGGAATGAGAAAGCTCTGTAAGACTGGTGGGGTGCATTACGGGAAGGACAGCCTTCTGGGGTAAGACAGAGAAGGGATTCAGTTGGCCCTCCATGGAGAACTTCTCCTTCACTTGCCTCCTTTCATGTTGCCACCTCTTTTTATACCCCCCATGGTGTGCCTCCTCACCTAAGCAGCTTGTCACCCTCTCTCCTTCTGTGTTCCACTAGGGGTGAATGGAGGCAGCTCATATCATATACTTACTTGTAATGTTTTACCACACATTTGACTACAAAGGCTGTGAAATTTATCCCCTTCAGGCACAATGTGGTGGTTGCTCAATCTGAAAGCTGAAGAGGAAAAAGCAGATCCTAAGGTGTGGGCAGTATTGTTCTGTTGTAATGGGGTGAATGTCAGATTTGTGTGATTTTTTTCAGGTATGTATAATTTTCATATTCACTTTTGTCGTAGTTTGACTCTTGCCCTAGGCAAGACTGCTGGTTTAAGGATGACAGTACTTATGTTTGTAGGTGATTATGCCTATCCTACAACAAGTTGCAACTGTAGTCCCAACCCTTCCGGCTCACTAGCAGTACCTCACCAAAAACCCAAACAGTTAAAGGTGATTTGTGGCAGCCTTTACGCATGGGCTCAAGAGTATGACATCTCAGGGAGTGTCATGGTTAGACGAAGATTACCCCTTTCTCAAAGATACATCATGTCTCAACCAAACACAGGCAATAACAAAGATGCAGTAAGGTTTCAATAGTTTTTATTCAACACAATCTGTGGTAAATTGCATGGGTTGCAATAATTAGGATAATGAACAGTGCAAGAGACAGAATTGTAAAAACAAGAGTCATGATTATTAAGACCCCTACCATCTTGAGGTAGCATAGAAAGACATAGAGTATATATTATGTCCTATTACCCCATTCTGATAGACCTAACCTTCTACCTAAAGGAGAGCTGGGTATGTTAAACCTAATCTGCCAATGCCATGTCCATGAGAAGAGCCCCCAACCCTCGTTACCTTGTAATGAGGTCTCTAGCTCAGACTCTGTAGGAAAACGAAGTCCAGGTCAGCGTTAAGGCCACATGCAGCATCAATATCAGCAATGGTATCTGGTTGAAATCCCTCTGATTATCCGTTTAAAGTGAGGTGTAATTAGACAGATCTACTTGGACCCCTGACGTAGGTTGTTCCCAAACAATAGATAACAGAGCATGCTTGGGATGGTAATTAATATAAACAATTCCCTCAAAAGTGTGAAGAGGGAAAGTACCTAATGTCAGCACCTAGAGTTTGTTTGTCTTTGTTGCTTGATTTGACGCCTTAGAGCGGTGGCACTGATAACATAAACTTAAACAAGGCAGCCATCTTAAAATAATTAATTAAATAAATGGGCTAAGACAGAGCAAGTTAAGTAGGTTAAAAATCACTAGGTGACGGGGGCACGAGTCTGCAAGCCAAAGGCTAAGCTAACTCCTGTTATCCCATTAAAACAAACTAGGATTCACTACACTTCTATGAGGAGATCTATGCCGAAGTGCAGAGGTCTCTGCCTAGACTGCTGAGATACTTCAAGACAGTCATAAAGTGAATAGTAGTAACCTTCAGGTCATAACGTATGTATATTGCGACTCTGCCGCCTAAAGTGAGGGGGTGTAGACTTGTAAGGGTGTAGACTTGTAAGTCTACACTTTGTAGTAAATGTGCTTGGAGAAATGGTGAATAGCCAAAGGTAGTAAATTTACTACAAAGTGTAAGCGTAAACTTACACATGTCGATTTACTCACATGTAAGTTTACCTTTGTGAATGGGGTCCAGCCAGGTCATTCAAAGCTGTATAAATGCACTGCAGTGGCATAAAAAAGTTTTTTTGCTATGGGCTGATGGTGTGTGATATCAATAAAGAGTGAACAACATGTATTTTTACCGATCATGTTTATTCAGAAACAAGCCAGATGTTGATGACCTCTTCTGTTGGAATTTGCACTATAAATGAGCTCTAGCTATGAAGAAGCAGCACAACAGATAGAGAATAAAAATAAAAATAGGATAGATAGCAAAATTAATTTCCATTGTAGTTAACACCAACCTTCTGTACAAATTCTTTGTTTTGGTATGATCTGCTTTTTTAATTTTTTATTGGCACAATTTTACAACATTTAAAAGTTTTGTTTTATCAGGGGGCTAGTTCCCATTCTATTTCTAATAGAGCTAATTACTTTTGTAGTCACTTTTTCTGGAACTGCCTGATGCTTCAGACTTTAGAGTATCATGCATTACATATGAAAAGAGAAAGAAGCATTTAGGGGCATATTTACAAGCAAGTGCTGCACCAGTCCTGATGCGTCACTTTTTTAGCGTACCCCTTCGCCCCCTAAGGACACCATGGTTGTGCCATATTACAATATGGCGCACAATGACAGTCGTTACCACAACAGCGTCAACATGTTTGGTGCTGTTGAGGTGCTTTGCTGCACTAGCGGCAAAAATGTTGGCGCTAGTGCAGCAAAGCACAGGGAGGCCCATAGGCCAATACAGGAGCATCACTTTAAGCCTGCATTGGGCAGGCATCACAAATGACGGAAAAACTTTAATGCCAGCCTTGGGCAGGCATCACAAATTACGGAAAAATGGTGCAGTGAAATTTTGTAAATTTGAGCAGAACAGAGCTGGCTATGTCAGGAGCCCCCACCTGAAAGGCAGGGGCCCTGGGCCATTGCTCACTTTGTCCATGCCTTAAAATGTCTCTGTATCTAGCACCATCAAAGAAAAATACTTAGGGGCAGATGTAGGAACCGCTAGTGCCACCGGAACGTCACTTTTTGCTCTGGTGGTTGTAACCACTGTTCCCTATGTACAAGGAAGTGTAATGCCACTCTATGCGACGTTACACCTCCTTGTAAATATGGGCCCCTCTGATGCAGTTTGCTGTGTCAGAAGGGCATGTAATGGGTTCCACTGCAACACCAGTTGCTTTTGACACTGCCCTAGATTCATGAGAAATCATAAATCTGTGGCAGTGTCAAAAATTAACACCACCCTAGGAGTGATGTTAGCATGGCAAAACAAGGAGGAATGTTTTCATTCCTCCTCGTTTTTTGCTTTTTCTATGTGTGCTGCATTCTGCATTACACATAGAAGAAGCAAACTGCCATGGATGATTGTTTATGTGCAGGAAGGTGACCCTTCCTGCACATACACAATCATTCCAAAATGATGCTTTGGTACTTCTATGTGTGTATTTTTTATGTCTTATCCCCAGCATTGTTGTGAGATGTGTGAAAATGGAATTGACAAAATGTGTGCCATTATCGGTTTTTATCCCTTTGGGAATTCCCCAGCAGGGAATCACCTCACAAATCAGGAAGGTAGCAGCTGACTTGGCATCACAGTAGACACAGTATCTGGCTTCAACCCACCAGGAGAAAGGAAAAACCACAACTATGAGATAACAGTAGATGTTACATGAATCAATCATGTCAATAAATTCAATATGAAAAAACTTACAGAGACCTTGAGGTCCTGGTAAAGTGGAATTTATAACCTTCAATGGGGAGAGGGGTTAGGGAGAATTGTTGGCAAGTGGTACAATTATGAATGTTCATAGTAAGCATATCATGCAGATTTTGAACAAACCAATCTTGTTGTATATGCATAGAAAAGTGATCTCTTGAGATGTGAGGCGGTAAGTGCAATTGATCAAGGGCTATTATGAGTAAGGCCTGGGGCATCGTTGGTTTACCTGTAGATATTTGTCTATACATCAAATCATCCCCTGACTGGCAGCATCCTCTAGCCTCCCATAATTGTTTCTCATGCTGTGGAGCAGCTTCCTGTAGTTCTCAAAGATGTAAACGTGCTGTCTCAGCATAATGAGATGTAATAACATCAGTGGTAGTATTTGACTCTGACTCATGCAGCAAGGGGGCCTGGGCCACTAAGACTGGGATATATTGTGAACCTGATGGTACAGATGGGGTGTGCACCTAGCTGCGTCTTTAGCTGCCCAGTGTGCCAATTTATTCCCCCATGACACAAAGTCCTATTCGTTTGTGTGTGCCACACACTTCACAACTTCCACTGTTTGTGGTAGGGCAAGTGCCTCTATTAAGGCCTCTAAGAGATTCCTAAGCATGACAGGGCTCCCAGTCGACTTAAGGAAACCCCTTCTGCTCAGTCTCATTGTGCTTAAATGTACTGTAGTAGTTCCAAAGGTTGAATCGGAATACATCGTAATAACTTTTCCTATTTCTTGCTTAAGGGCCACTATCAGGGCTATCAATTTTGCTGCTTGTGGAGAATATCGTCTTGGAAGGGTTAGTTGCTCAACTGTGTGATGTATGTCTAAGGAATCCTGTTGCTGTGCTCTAATCACTGCCACACCTGTGTGTCTTACTACTGTGTCCTGGTCGATGGTGGAAGATCTGTCAACAAAATATACAATACTGCCAGGAAAGGGATCCTCTGTTACTTGGCTGGATTCATTAGGGACATACTTTGCACAGTTGTGTGCATCATCCTCCAATACAGGGTTAGGAAAAAATGTTGTGGGGTTCACTGTATGGCATTTTACAACTTTCAAGGATGGGAGTGACAATATTATCTCATAAACTGATACTCTCTATGTAGTTAGGGGAATCATAGCCTTCTGAATGACGGCAAACACTGCAGGGCATATTTATACTCTGTTTGCGCCGGAAGTGCGTCGTTTTTTTTGACGCAATTCAGACGCAAAACTAACTCCATATTTATACTTTGGCGTTAGGCGCGTCTAGCGCCAAAGTCCATGGAGTTTGCGTCATTTTTTAGCGTGGACACCTACTTTGCGTTAATGATATGCAAGGTAGGCGTTCCCGTCTAAAAAATTTACTACGAGGCATGTGCGCCGTATTTACACTCCCGGGCAAAATTCACGCCCGGGAGTGGGCGGGTCAAAAAAAATGACGTCCAGCCACTTTTGCGCCATTTTTTAGCACCTGGACAAGGCAGGCGTTAAGGGACCTGTGGGCTCGGAAGGAGCCCAGAGGTGCCCTCCCATGCCCCCAGGGACACCCCCTGCCACCCTTGCCCACCCCAGGAGGACACCCAAGGATGGAGGGACCCATCCCAGGGACATTAAGGTAAGTTCAGGTAAGTATTTTTTTAAATTTTTTTTGTGGCATAGGGGGGCCTGATTTGTGCCCCCCTACATGCCACTATGCCCAATGACCATGCCCAGGGGACAGAAGTCCCCTGGGCATGGCCATTGGGCAAGGGGGCATGACTCCTGTCTTTGCTAAGACAGGAGTCATTTCAATGGGGGTTGGGAGTCGAAACAAATGGCGCAAATCGGGTTGAGGCGAACAATTTGTCTCAGCCTGACTTGCCCCATTTTTTGGCGCCCAAGCTCCATATCCCCCTACGCCGGCGCTGCCTGGTGTACGTCATTTTTTTTCACGCACACCAGGCAGCGCCGGCGGCTAACGCCGGCTAACGTCATTGAATAAATACAGCGCCCGCATGGCGCTTCAGAATGGCGTTAGCAGGCGCTAATTTTTTTGACGCAAAACTGCGTTAGCGCAGTTTTGCATCAAAAAGTATAAATATGGCCCTGCATGTTCCGCATAGAGCGTCTGAGGTGTCCCCATGACAATGGGGGTGCTTTTCTGTACTGCAAAGGCTGCAGTGGTAAGAGCTTGTTAACAGGGGTACTGTCCCTTCATAACTGAGTCCAATAGACCACTGAAGTATGCAATGGGTTTGTGTCCTAGAGGATATTTTTGTGTGAAGACAGCTGTCATCACTTGACCATTGCAGTGGCAGAAGAGATAATAAAAAAAATATTTGGTGTAGTCAGGGGTTCCCAAAACTGGACCGTTTGTTATCTCAGTTTTACATTTTTGGAAATGTCCCCTCATTTCCGGTGTCCAAGTTATTTTATTGTATCTGTCTTTTGCCTACTTAATCGAGGTCAGCAGGGGTGCTGTTTAAGTGCTGTAGTCAAAGACTTACTGCCTCACACAGAGCTCAAGGAACGTCTGCATTCCCTTAACAGTCTCTATATGGATGCTCCCTTCTCAGGGTCACTCGCTGACCAGAAGCTGACAGTATTTGCCCTAGATGGTGGACCTCCTCCTGGCAGTACTGAACTTTGGCTTTCTCAACTTTATATCCCCTGTGTGTGAGAGTGACCAGAAGGGACACTGCATCCTTCCTACAGTGTTGTTCTGTGGGGCTGCAGACTAGTATATCATCAACATATTGAAAGCTTGACAGTCCATTTTTCACTACCCTGTTGAAAATACTTGGGGATTCACAATACCCCATGAGGCAAATGAGATTCAAAATACTTAGTCCTGCAGTTGGAGAACACTGTCAAATAATAACTGTCTGAATGAAGAGAGAGGCCGAAGAAGGCGTTTTTCTGATCTATGATAGAGAAAAATGTGACATCCTATGGGATGTTTGCCAAAATAATGGAAGGGTCGCCATTGGGGGTGCTTGGTAGCTTTATTGTGGTGGAATTTGCATCTGGGGCATTACTGTATGCTGTGTATTTTGTTGTGTTGGCTGAGGTACATATGTTATTTGTGGGGTTGCTTGTGGTTTACATTTCAGCATTCCCTTGCTGATTATAAACCCCTGTCCTTCCACCTTATTCGTCTTGTATCTTGGTCCTGCATTCTTTAATAAAATGTCAATATCTGCAACAATAGTGACATGTCTGATCCATCCTCTGGGAGTCTATCCTGTCTCTTCCTATTCCGCCTCATCCACTTCTGCTGCTTCCATGTGCCCTTGCATTATTTTGCTATTGTGGGTATTGTTGTTGCGTGGTCTCTGGGACTCGTCCCATTGACATCGCAGTCACCTTAGTGGTGACTGCTACTATAACCCTTTCCGTTGCTCCCTTCTTTGCCAGTTTTTGCTGCATCAACTTGGTTGCTTCTTTTACTGTTACCTCTTGCATGTTCTTCTCTCTCGTCTTCCTTTTTACAAAAGTGCATTATGTGTGCCTGCATCTCCATCCAGGGTTTGACCTTCAATGCCACTATATTGTTGAGATTATCCTGCACAACGGAGGGTGAACCCTTCCTTACTACATTACAGAATGCACAGCATTTCCCCCTATTGCATCCCAACCCTGGCCTATTTCTTGAATCTATTTCTCGTACATCCTACTGAGGAATTAGGCAGGGTCCTCATTAGGCTGCATTGATTTAGACACGAGCGAATCAAAGTCTGTCCTATTGGGATACATTTTCCTCAGCTGGTCCCAGACTACTGTCTAAACCAAGTTAAATGGGGACCCATCATACCATGTTTTCAGTAAGGGTGACATTTCTGACTCCAGCCTTATGGAAGACAGTGTCTGTCCCATCTATAAGGGAGCTCAGTAAACTTTTTTTTTCTCCTATTGCCAGGGTGATGCCTGCAGTTTGTTTTTCAAAGGTCCTAATCTATTTCCCTGCTCCCTCTGTAAGTGGTAGGAGCAACCTTTTGAGGTTTTTCTTATTCATATGTGGCCAGGGATCATAATGAGGTGCCCCCAGGTCCCTTATGTATTGGGCAGTAGTGTACGGGGGGTAAAGGGATGTTGTGGATTATGCTGTCCAGCTTACTTTTGCAACACATACAGACTCTTCCACATATATGGATCATCCCAGTCTGGATCCCCCCACCTTGGAGGACAGATTCCTTGGTGTTTGCCATGTCATATGGATAGAAGAACCCTTCTCTTGACCATGGACTCATCTGTGGGGCTAAGTCTTCAGTCCACCCTCCTAAATTGTCTGTATAGGGTATGACATTATACCAACTGTTCTTCCCTTGGAAGACTACCTCATCAGGAGTGAGATCATTGCTGCATGAAGCTGATTGAACACTCATCTATTGCATCAGTCTATTCTGTAATATCAATCCCCGGTGAACTCATAAGACACCACTCTTGGATATGGCTGACCATGTGTTCCTTGAACCATAACTGCTCAAGCTCTGTCGCTCTGGGTCTCCTGGCATTAGAGATAGTGCCCTGCTCTCCTTCTCTAGTAGTTTTTGTAAACATATATGTGTGGCTTGGTGACCCCATTGATCCATCCATATGGTCATGGTCAATGAAGGGCCTCTGTCTGATACTATTGTTGTAAGTGGGGCATCTAGCCTCTGGTGATTGAAGTATTTGACCCGTGTTATCTACATGCCTATGCATTGATTCTATTCTGTCTGACATACTCCTGAAACTTCCCTGAATTCATTCTGATA
This sequence comes from Pleurodeles waltl, assembly GCF_031143425.1. Lineage (NCBI taxonomy): Eukaryota > Metazoa > Chordata > Amphibia > Caudata > Salamandridae > Pleurodeles > Pleurodeles waltl. The sequence goes on from NC_090437.1 coordinate 323,776,677, forward strand.
TTTTCACAATGCCCTTCTCTACCTGCTTCTCACCCATCTCTTCTGTCTTCACTTTGTGACAACCATTCCTGAATGTCGCTTGTGGAACCATAATTCTTTCCTTCATCTTCTCTCAAGGTTGCAAATTATCCTCAGACTTTTAAGGGTCCCTATCTTTTCTTTAAGGTACTGACCATTGGGCCATACTAACAGTACTAGCTATATAATCATTCTATTTTGCATCTTCTGCATCCCTCCATTGTGAGGTGGGCACCACACCCATTCCTTGACTACCCTCACTGTTATGTCTCTGTTTTATTATAAGTGTGACGTTGCTAGTGAGATGAGTGACAGGTCATCATTGTCCCCTGGACCCTGCCCTTCGTCTCTAACTTCCTCAGGAGAGTCCCAATCTAAATGTAACATAAACTGTGCTTCCAATTGTCCCGAAAACTGAGAGTCACCCACCCTTGTTTGGTGTTTGGGAGTACATGTGTGTTTGGGTTTTGATATCTGTAGGGCAACAGTAGGGGTCCCTTCAGAGATTGTGGAGGGGTCTCGACCTCAGGATTCTCAAATACCACCACAGTATCCTGTAACTGTGCTAGTGGTTAAATGCTGGATACCTTGGAAGATATATTTGTAGGACCATATGGAGGTGGGAAAGCAGATGAAGTACAAGGTGTGCTGGTATTTAAAAAGTCTTTAGACTTCTAACAGAAGACTCACTACAGGGCTAAGATGGCCTCTCACTTCTGAAACTTAACTCCTGCATATTTGCTTATGAGGTGTGTGGCAGTATGGTCTAATAACTTATCATTAAATGTCCCTTCCTGTGGCCAGGAATATATGTATCTCAGGGTAGCTTTAAACCATTCTTTACAGTGTTATTGTAACCTTTTCTAATCTCCAAGAAAGGTATTTTGAATGTGTTCTAGGAGAATCTCTATAGCCCCATTTTTCTGTTAACTTTTGTAATTTGGCTTTTTATCTGTTCACTCACTATTTCACCTTCAGAACCTCCTTTCCTGGGTTTTACACTGTCTCTCACAGGATAAGGAATTCACCAATAGTTTCTTAGTTATATGTTGTGTATCATAAAATCATAAAATTGCATTACTCTGTGGACATTTTCTGTTTACGTGTGCATACATATATCTATCACAAATATGTTTTTTCCCTTAGATACAAATGCTTTTCTAACTATTACTAAGGCCCTCATTACAAGTCTGGCGGTCCTTGGACTGTCAGACTCGCAGTGGCGGTCTTGCCTCCGCCAGGCCGGTGGTAAAGACTGACATATTACAACTTCGGCGGTTTGGCCGAAGCCAAACCATCAAAACGCCACCTGTATCGTCAGGGAGGTCGGACCGATGGGCCAGAGGTAAGCACCTCCGGCCCGGCGGGAGCCATAATACTGCCATCTGTATTACGACTCAGCAGACCACCAGCATTTTAGTGGCGGTCGCACCACCACAAAATGCTGGCGGTCATGCACCTGGTGACAGGAATCTCCATTCCTGTCGCTGGCAGACACCCCCCATACATGACCACACACCTACATTCACGCACCCCCACTCACCCACCCATTCGATCACATACACCCCCACACACTTGCACTCAAACACGCACTCAGATCTACCCATTCACTCAGTTACATGCACTCAGACGCATACACCCGCATGAACGCACACCAACGATGCCCCCTTCCCTCACCGCAATCACACAAACATACAAGCACTCACACACACACAGCACTCCCATGCCTCCCTCGACATACACGCACTCACAAACACACACACAGACACCCTCCTCTCCCCCTCGGCAAAAGGGGGAAAAAGGACGGAGAGCAGCCAACAGTCATAATACGCCGAGCGGCAAACCGCCACTACTGGCGGTCTTCCGAACGGCGGTCCCTCAGCGGTCTTGTAAAAAGACCGCTGAGGTTGTAATGACCACCTAGGTCTGTTGTTTTTGGTAGTTTCCCTCCCGAGGGGATTACTTCACTGCATGGACCTCATAGGCAAAAGAATGACTTCCAGACTTAAGGTCCGGGGTCTGTTGACTCAAGTGTTCTGTTCTTACTAAGGGTAAAGTTTAACGAAATCAACCTTTCAGCTGTCCCTTGTGTCAAAATGTTGGAACACACATTGAATTACCTATACTCTCTTGACTACTTCCAAAGTTGCATTTCAATTAACTGTCTACCGACTATAAATTGCCCTTAACTAATATTGTGTGATATTATATGCACAATTGTGCATGCAAAGTACCTTGGGTCAAAATGTTGGAACATACATTGAATCACCTATACTGTCTTGATTACTTCCAAAGTTGCATTTCGATTAACTGTCTACCAACTATAAATTGCGCTTAACTACTATTGTGTGATATTATATGCACAATTTTGCATGCAATTACACATTACATTTCATCCATGTTTATTACTGTCAAATAGAAAAGTGATATAATGTACAAACATGCAACAGAGTCCGCTTTGGCCTCACCTTAAAGTGGTGACTTCCGGTCCTACCCACCCCATGAATAGGTAGAAATTTAGGTAACACAGTGTCTACTTACTGTGTCATAAAAGTGGAATAGTCTATGTAAAGGGGGTAGGCGGTATTCCAGTGGCAGCAGTTGGCTGAGAACAACAGGACTTCTGGCTGGCTCACCAAATGTTGGCGAAAAACTGGACTAAGGAGAGATAGAGGCAGGCAAAAGTATGTTTAATTACAATGGCCGGGAGACCAGTCACCTTGATTGATCTGAAAATCTGATCTCAAATGACTGCTGCAAGCAGCCCTTTATATAGTCAGAAAATGCTGACTGCATACATATTATCAAAAAAACAAGTCACAGAAAAAAGTTAACAATATAGCTACACATAAACACCACATCACCTGCGTCCTTAAACTTGTGACCTCTTCTCTAGGTTCCCCTCATCGTAATCCTAACAGAGCTTTGATAATACATTAACCTTCCTTCTCCAGGTGTGTGTTTATTTCTCTGTTCCCAAGACTTCTTATCTGACTCTGTATACTTTTGACTAAAGTTACTTTTGACCAATATTTTCTAGGTAACATCTCTATTGACAAGAAGAATGAAATATGTACTTTGTGCCCTGTGATCATAAACTCTTCAAGGCTTGCTAAACATATGTTCCCATTTAGCTATACACTGCTGAGATTATGATCTGCTTTCTGGTGAACTCTTACCTACTTTGTGTCCTTTCAGATGGGGCCCATACTGCTCTTTAACTACGTATATTTGTAGAACGCTCTCTACTGATGTTTGTGGTGGTGAGATTTCCTTGCATTTTATTCTTTCCTTAACACTTTCAGTGGCCTGCCCAAAATGTTGGGCACAACTCTCAGGAAGATCTCTTTGATTTATTGTCCTGAAGTTTAAAGTCACAACGAGTCAGCACATCTTTAAGATTTTAAGGAGTGTACATTGATCAAAGCTTTATTGACTGAAAGACTTTGAAACTTTCATTCAAAACACTTTAGCCCTAATACTGGTACTACATGAACTTTGTCTAAAGATATCCATTGGAAAATGCTGATTGAAATCTATCTTGTAATTCAGGACCTACTTGACACATTGGAAATATATTTGGTGTTCATCTGTGCTAAAATATGTAATGTTTGTTTCTTTGTTGATTCAGTACATCATGTAAATGTGGTGTTAAATATTTATCTTTGATGGAACTAATATACAGAACAAAGTATAAATTAGAAGAAAACATATTTGGAACACATTGTTCTGTTCATATAAAGCATTGTCTTTTTTTATGGCTAGTCGGGTATTGTTTTGTATGTATAAATGTTACAGCATGTAATAAATGAAAGAGGAAAAATGTTCAGCACTTGTTCTTTAAACAAGACCACAGGGTCACCACTGGGTTTCTAGTGACTCCATAAAAATTATTCACATTACAAAAGCAGATGGTGTACAAGACCTAAAAATGTGTACATATGAATTGTGTCAATATGCAAAATCTTTTAACAGCACACTGTTACTCCTTTCCATGGTACTAGAGGACAGTAGAATATAAACAAAATAAGAACAACTTCATCAGAGGGCTAGCTTCACATTATTTACCAGTACAAGCTCTCCAAATTGACACAAGTCCACTTTTTATTAGTGACTTGATGTCCTAGTGGGTTTTGGCAGGATTCACAAGTGAGAAACTGCATTTGCATCGCCCTGCTCAAATGTCAAGCAATATGGACCACTCTACTGTATAGGGATATTGTTGTTAAATATCATGCATGTGGTCCTTTTTGAGCATATGTAAACTGTGAAAGTTTCTCTTAACACACCTTGTATTAAAACATTCCAAACATGATTGTAACTACTACTGACCCATATAGTTGGTTATATAAGATGTAGTTAATCAGCATTATCTATTTGGTCACCCCAGAATTTTTTAACTTTCTTTGAACTTTACTTTTGCTTGTATTATGGCTCTGGGCACTGTGGCACTTCCATGCAGTCCATTCTGTATGCTTTGTCCCTAAATGTGACACAATTGGATACACCTTTAGTTACCACTATAAGTCCAGAGTAAAAGGTACTTAGGTACCCAAGGCATAGGGAATTAAGGTAGGCCCCTGAGGGCAGTGGCACTAATTGTGACACCCTCTAGGGTCATGCACCTAGATACACCCAGTCCTATCATTGTAGACTGAGTAATCTAAAACACAAACTCAACATGGCAGACTGCCTGTGTGCTCAGTCCACCATACATTGCATACACTATGGATAAGACACCCCTCTGGCAGGCCTTCCAGCTCTAAGACAGGGTGCACCATAGAATATGTGAGGGCATAGCTGCATGAGCAAGATGCCCCCACTCTGTCCTTGCCAAACCTGGGACATAGTGAGTAAGCAGAACAGCAAGTTTAATACATCTGCTGGACACTGGTCAATACGAGTTTCCCAGCTACATGATGGCCGCTATGAACCCTGGGTTGTTTGGTATCACACAACTCAGAATGATAAATCCACACTGGTACCAATGTTTGATTTATCATAAAATGTATCTAGGGGTCACCTTAGAGGTGCCCCCTACAAAAGCTAACTACCTGGCATGATTGCTTTCTGGTCCTGTCCAACCTGCCACTGCCAAACGTCCAATCTATATCCTTGGGGGAGAGATTCTTCTCTCTGGATTGTAGAACAATGCCCTTCCTGGGTGAAGGTGCTAACACCCCCTCCCTCAGGAATGTACACTGCCCTGGTGGTGAGCTTCAAAGGGCTTACTGCCTTTGAAGCTTGACCCTCAGGCCTGCTGCTAGCAGCAGATGGTCACCCTTATTGCAAAGCCCCCATTTTGGCAGGAAACTACACAAATGGTAAGAGGAGTGGCCCCACCTGGCATGTACCACCCCTAAGGTCTTGCCCATGATATGGGCACTCCATTTCACTTTCCACCATCTTGGATGGAGGCAAAATAGCCAACCAGGTATAGGGAAGCGACCCCGCCTAACAGGAAGTGGTCACTTTGTGGGAGTAGCCGCCCTACGGTAGATGACCCACTGGTCACTACCAGGTTCCCCCTAAAACACCCACTAAATACAGTATTTAGTAGACATCCCTAGACGAGGGAATCAGATTTGATGGACAAAAGAATGCCAGCACCAAGAAGATGCAAGGCACGAGAACTGTGGACCTGCTGCAACAAAGAAAAGGTGCCATATCCTGCCTGCTCTACCCAGGGCCCGACAATCTGAGAAGTTTTCGGGACAGCTTTGAAAATCACCATAGAACTCTCTCCAGAGTGGAGATACCACTCTACAACAGCAAGAAACCAGCAAGCCAGTGACAGTCACTTCACTGACCAGCCACTAAGCCCTGAACCAGACACTGCAGCTGGACCAGACTACACACTGACAACTTCGAGGACACACCCTGCCAGTGTGCCAAGTTTGATGGAATTGCACCCTCCAGCTACCAAACCGTACCAATACCCAGGGTATCGGTCAGCCAATGCCAGACATCAAGAAAACCAGCACGCCCAGGGCTGAAAAAGGACCAGGAATAACCCCAGTTGAGGGACTTCAGGAACACCCCGGACCTCTCACCAGAGTGCCCCCATTGTTTTGCAAACGACCCTTGAACCAACTTATTTCCTGCTCGGGAGGGCATCCTTGCACACAGCTCCTGGCACATCAATTCACTCTGCACCCGGCCACCCTGTGCCCTGCACCAAAGAACCTGCTGTGCCCTATGTGTACTCCACCACTTGCTACCTCGACACTCAAAGAGGACCCCAAGGAACCATCTTTAAATTTACCTGTGCAGTGCTTTTCCAAGTGGTACCCTGCAGTGGCCCCACACCAGCTCCATAGACCTTTCGTCGCTGCTCCCGTTGGAACAGGGGGATGCCCTAACTTCTCCAGTTGGCACAGTGTGCCCACCAATGACCTCGACCAACCTTCAAAAGGGGAACTTGGTAAACCAACTGTGCAATTTTATATGTATTTTTAAAGGTGATCTTCCATTGATTCTTATTCTGTGTAATTATTTTTATTAAAACCTAAAAAATGTATATCTTGAAAAGTACATAACCAATTTTGACAATCTTGGTCTTTAAAATTACATAACAATCTGAAGTATTTTATAAAGTGGTCTTGAGTTATTCCTTTGAGTGTGTGAGTTGCAAGATTGATACTGTGAGCACAAGAAAAACATTGCACTTCTCCAAGATTGGCCTGACTGCTCAACCAAGCTACCTTAAAAATTAGAGCATTAGGTGATCTAGTTTTTACTCCTGTAAACCCCCCTGGTTGCCTGGACACCTAGCTCAGTGTGCCTAGCTTTGGACACTACATAGAGGGCCAGCGTCCTACAGGCAGCCTTGAGGTCATTTGGCAAGGCCTTCCCCTGGAAGTATAGCCATCATAAGGATACCATGATATGGAGGCACTTGCCATCCTACGTCAGCCACATTCCCCCGCTGTCATGCTCTGAGGTGAAGGCTAGACAGTTGCCATCCTCATACTCAATCTTGAGGTGCTCTCTTCATGTAGACCCAGCAGCAGGCATTATAGCCCATCTTGCCCCGTACACACAGCCCACCGCGCTGTAACCCAGAGGTCACCACAATCAGCACTCAACTGAACTTTCACCATGGGTAGGCTTCATTCAGCCACTCCAGCTCCATCTTTAGTGATCGCAGTTGCAATGATCACAGTTCCACCTTTAGCCATCCTCGACACACCATTAGTAGGGCCCGCCTCCTTGATGTCCACATCGGGCAAGTTGGACCAAGTGTTGGCTGCCATTGGACACTTGCATGCATCTGTGGAGGCGCACCTCGGTACCTTGACTACCGAGTCCAGTTTCCTCCCGATGACCACCGCAAGCTTTTTGAGAAAGTCACAGATGGCGAGAAAACAATAGCCACCCTACAACTCATCGTAACTGACAACTGAAGTGCCATTTGGGACTTAAAGGAACAAGACTGCTACTTAGAGGAATGAGTGGAGGATTTTAAAAGCTGCTTTCAGATGAGCAACATAAGAATAGTAGGCTTTCCAGAAGGGGTTGAGGGCCAAGATCCCAACACATGCCTAGAACATTGGTTTAAGCCCTTTACCCCCTTGTTAGACCTTACTCTCTTCTTCACCCTGGGAGAGGCACACCGAGTACCAGCCCACCAGCCTCCCTCTGGGTCTCCCCTTGCCCGATGTTGGCAAAACATTTGCATTTCAAGGACTGAGATGCTCTCTTCCGTGTGGTCCGCCGTGCCGGCCCTCTACAGGATGAGGACAAAGTGGCCATGCTGTTTCCTGATTGCACCCTGGCAGTCCAGTGACAGCATGCCTTCTTCCTGAAGGTCAAAAGACTCCTTTGTCAATTAGGAGTCCAATACTCATTGCTGTTTCCGGCACGTCTCAAAATCCTGTTTGAGGGAACCACTCACTTCTTCACAGATCCAAATGCCATCTGGGACTGGGCCGAACACTATGGCACAACAACATCAGATCACCCCACACGAATCCCGCCCCCTCCTAAACCACACCAGAAACAGCGAATAAGCCTCGAACAGGACCTATACAATGTCCATCTCCGACGACACCCCAAATCTAGAACAAATCATATGAAACAAACAACAGGACCTGCATGCAGCAGCTGACCAAGGAACCAACACTTCCTCCAGAGATGACAAAAAGGGGCTGTACATCTTCATGACAGATGATGATACTCTCTCTTACAATGACTCACAGCAGGGCTCCTAGACCCCTCCAAGCATGACCCCACACACTGCAGATACACTCATATGCGGACAGTCTCTCAAAACATTTGAGGATGGAGTATTTTGCTTGTATGTAATTGCTTGTTGACGCTGCTGCTTTGTTGGTATATCTTTAATCTTGCTTGCACTCGCACTGCTCTCTTCCTTCCATCACTAAGCATTATGACACTAGCATCACTTACTCCTGCTGCATCCTTTCTCTGACTGCATGGTACGATGCCCCCATATGCCCCTGAACTGGTATTGGGTCCAACACTGCACTCCCCTCTCATGCATATCACACCTAGGACCACTTGGTGTCCCCCCCAGGAGGCCCCCTGACATTTCTCCTTGATACCATAGGGCCTATGAGCTGTGCCACTACCTCCCAACTTTTAGACCCCCCATAACACAATAGGAATTTGCTACAGACACATTGGTGGGTGTACTGTCTGTTGCAGTAGGCTCCCCCATTCTATCCTTTTAGTTGCACACGGTTCTAATCCCAATATTGTTCCCTACCAAGAGGCCTAATGCAGTTGACCATGAAGGCACAACCCATATACAATGGAAAGGAGAATTAGGTGGGGTGAAGTACCTGGAGAAAGATCCCCATTCCCCAGTCTACCCTGATAACACTAAACACCATGCTACCTACAACCACTGACATCCATCTTCTCACACTAAATGAGCATGGCATGCATACTGCATGTAAGTGATACATGGTATACTCTTACATAAAGCATCAGAGACACAGATAGTTTTCTAATAAGAGATTCACACAACAAAAGAAGCATTTGAGTGCTTGAGTAAGAGTTGGAGGGGCACGATACAGGCAACCACTCACTAATTGTATGCATGTGGTGCCTTAATATGGGTTAGACCTGATCTCCCCTTTCAGGTATTAGACACCATTGTGGACAAAGAGAGCCACTATGTTCTCCTCAAGAGGGTCACCTAGATGGCTAACCCTTACTTCTTGGAAGCGTTTATGCTCTTAATTCTGATCACTGAAGCTTCTGGGATGCACTCTCTGTCACACTAGCCCATAAAACTGCACTCCCCTGGATACTGGGGGGGGGGGGGGACTACAATTGCGTCCTAGACTTTGACCTCAATAGATCACACCCTTCTTTACCACACTTCCTCTTCCTCACACAGGATGCACGATTCCGGAACTGCATACAACACTGGTCCTTGCTTGATGCTTGGTGTCCCATAAACCAAATGCCAAATTATACCCTTTTTACTTGGTGCCCCACAGGCTCCACGTGTGCCTTGACCATTTCCTCTTTTTGCCCCCCTGGTAGCCCTGATACAGCACTCTGACTAATTGGGCCATATAGTCACGGAGATGCACACCTTATTGACCTACAATGGGTGACCCCCTAGGCCACAGATGCCTACCTGGCATTTCATGCATGACTACTTGGAAGGCCCGCTCCTTCGCAAGGAACAAAGCACTTATATACAACACTATTTTACTGACAATTACAACATGGCCTCCACTAGGGCGCTGGAGAGCAATGCCTTCAAGGTGGTGATGCAGGGAGGATTAATCCAACAGATATTAGGTGTTTGAAGAACACTCGATAAGGACATCACAGTCTTTAAACACCATCTAGCAGAACTGAGGAAGGAGGCAGACTGCGATCCCACACTGACCACGCAATTTGCAGCTGTGAAGTCATTATACACTACACTACTACTGCTGTCCACAGGTAGGGAGATAAATCTGTCTGCCTTCTGGCCTGACTGATCAAACAAGACCACACATTCACCCCCGCCACCGAGCTAGTGAAATCCACGGGTCGCAATTGGCACGCAGGAGGAAATGCTACAATCTTTCTGTGACTACTACTCTGCAGTGCTCCCATCTGACTCCTCAGAAGAGCATTCTTCCTGCTTTCTGGATAGGGTTAGGGTGCCCCAAGTTCCCACCCCCACCTGTCTTGCCCTTAATGCTAAAATAACCACAGAGGATATAGTGTAGATGATCTGAGACCCTGCCCACAATAAAGCGCTGGGACTGGACGGCCAACCTCTTGAATATTATAGTACTTACTCTGCCTTCCTAGCACCCCGTCTCGCAGAAATGTATGAGGCAGCACTTGTTTCGTGAATCACACCTATTTTCCATTTGCAAGCTGGGTAGGGGCCCCATACAGTTATCGTCACACCATCCAATAGAAAAATTGGGAGCAGATTATGAGATTCTCTGGAAAATCCTAGCTGACTTCAACACCCCTACCCTCCCAGAACTCATCCACATAGACCGATACGGAATTGTTCCTGGGTACAGCACCTCTTAAAATATTTATTGTTTATTCCATTTACAAGACGGTGTTCAGGGACGATTCCCATAAGCAGCATGTCTAATATTAGACTTGGAAAAGGCATTTAATGCTGACACGGCACTACCTTTTCCTTGGGCTCACTCAACTGGGTCTTGGGCCATGACTACTAGCTTATACCAAGCTACTCTATACCAAGCCAACTTCCAGAATATGTCTGAGTTGACACATCTCCAACCTCTTCCCGGTATACCGGAGGACCAGACAGGTTGCTCTTTATCACCATTGCTATTTGCTCTCCCGATGGAGACACTGACCACACGTTTATGTGTGGGCAGGTGTCCCTTCCTGCACATAAACAATCATGTGAAAATGACGCTTTGGCACTTCTGTGTGTGCTGCATTCTACAGCACAGACAGAGGTGCCAAATCGCCATTAGTGATTGTTTATGTGCAGGAAGGCGTACCTTCCTGCACATAAACAATCACACCCCTCAGCGCAGACATCCTTGCACGATGGTGCAAGGATGCCTGCGTTGGCACTGGCAGCTAAATTTAGAGCCAGCGCAGAGGACAACACTGGGGTGCACAGTATTAAATTCATACGATGCATCCCTGCATTGTGAAAATTACAGAGCGCAGCGCCACCAATTTTGGCGCAGCATCGCGCTCCGCCTCAGTGTCTTTATACGTTGATGACTTACTGATAAAACTACGACATCGAATGGGATCGCTCCTCATTACAGAATACACTGGCCAAGTTTGCAGCAGTCGTGGGCTGCAAGTGAGCTAGGAAGAATCAGCTATGTACCGCTCAGCCCCGCTCAGCCATTGCCGCTGGCAAGTAGCAGCAAACCGGTATTTGGGAATTTGCCTGTACCACACTCTGCTGGGCATATGCCAGGGGACTCTTGGTGCACCATTACTGGCCATTAAAGCACAAATTCACTTTCTGCAGTCATTACCTCTAGCTCCGATTGGAAGGAGAGCCCTAGCAAAAATAGTCATTTTACCCACCTCCTCCATTATCTTGCCAACCTCCCAGTTATCCCACCACACCCATTTTTCAAAGAGTTAGATACCTTATTGGGCAACCCCACAGCTGCCGGTAGACCAGGGATGTCTGGGTGCTCTGTCATTTTTGTGATATACTACTTGCAGCCCAGCTGCAACGGCTCTTTCGATGGACTGCTGGGTGGTACACAGGCGAGACCTGTGGCATTGGGGGTATCCACATCAACAATTCTCAGCTTCTTGCTCCCAAAGACCATGCCTCCCACTATGCAGGCAGTAGAAGTGGCGGTGGCCCGGACAGGCAAGTCCCGAATATACTGCTTGGCAAGGGACAGACTGAAGTACGCGCCGTACTACCCCCTGGTAGGGAACCCACGATTCCTAGGCTCCTACTCACAACAGGACATGGCACCCTGGAAAGCGCATTCAATGCACACCCTAGGCGATCTTTTTGTAGCAGACAGCTCCTCTCATTTGAATAATTGACAATTGAGTATAACCTTCCGTCAGGCCTTTATAGACATCTCATTCACGCATGCTGTGTCTCTTGGAAAACTACAGAGATGGAACCTACAGCTAATGAGTATTGTAAACTACACTCATAATGATGGAAGGCTGATACAATATAACTTGGATCTATAAAGACATTCGAGATCTGATGGTGGCTCCCCTTTACTCGCATCAACAGAAGTAAGAAGACAAATACAGGCGAATACTACATGGCAAAGAATGGGCACAAGCCCTGGAGTTCCCTCAGCAGTTCTCAGCAGGAATCTCAAACTTCTTGCTTTAAGAACATACAAATCTTTATCTTACACAGAGCCTATCTTCTGCCAGCTCAAATAAACTGCTAGTTCCTCAACAGGCATGCTAGCTGTCCATGCTTCCAGGCCTCGGATGCGGACCTGGGACACATGTTTAGGTCTTGCCCTGCCATTCAACGTTACTGGAGGGCGCACCACGACACCTTATGAGAAGTTACAGAAATACCTGACATTCACACCTGGGAGGCATGCTCGCTGGGCAGCTTTAAGCCGTGCAAACAACAAAATGTGGTTACTTGTTTTGCCTCTCTGGTGCTTCTCCATGCCAAATGTGCACTAACCCTACACTGACGTTTCCTACAAACCTACATTTGGAGGCTTGGTACGGTGCAATGGGTAAATGGGCGATGGTCAAGGAGGATGCCCTCCTATACGAGGAAGTGCGACACTTGCGTAAACAACCCATATCTTCCCAGTGGGCTACTCTTTTGTCACAGTTCTTGCAGCAAACCGGGAACGATGAACTTCCTCCATGACTCACGCACACCAGTCCCCCTATCAATTGCACTTCTACAAAAAGCCTTCACAGCCCATCTAACGCAAAACCTGTACCATTGCAACACCTGTTTTTGGGTCTCCCTCGCTGGGCTACTCCCACTACTGCATCTAATCTCCCTGAAGATATGTCCTGCTGCACCCTTCCATTTTTCACCCAGTTTAGTTCCCCCCAGTTCATGAACCCAATCCCAGATTCCTTTTTCCCACCACTGCAATACACTGCAACTTCTTCAGCAGTCTCACCGTACACCGAACGCAACTTTACATTGTATACCTAATGAGGACTGTCAGAGAGTCTAGGATCTTTTCAATGTATGCTATGTATGTAATTGCCAACCTGTCCAGGGAAACTGCTTTTGTAACACCTTATAAAAATATTTTGAAAAAAAGATGTGGGCTGCAGTGTGTATTCATTGTATATATATATACTGGGAGTCACCAGTACGTACTTATAGTTAGGACCTAGTTTCCACAGAAAAAGTATTTTTTTACTTGCCTATATCTTTGGCACCATTTGACGAATCTTCACAAAATGTTCCCAGAAAAGTGCCCTGGTGTTTCTTGTTGCGCACAGGAAGTTTTGGGAAGATCCGTCAACTGGGGGATGAGAAAAATGGGGGATCAAAAAACATTGTGTTTTCCATGTTAATTCCCATATGACCTGTCAACATGTCTACAGCTCGAACCACTGGACGGAATTACACCAAGTTTGGCAGAAAGCTAGCTGTCGGTACACAGATTGTGCTTTGTGTTATTTGGTGTAAATCCATTCAGTAGTTTAGGAGATATTTAAGGGCAAATGAATTTGTATATCTCTGGCTATGAATAATTCATTATATTCACAAATGATCGCAAATGCGCGTGTGAAAGGAAGTGTTGCAATTGGCTGACCACAACCTGACTAGAAAGTTGTGACCACCATTTTATTTCATGGGACATGGTCCCCAGGGGTAAAAATTAAAATTGAAAGTGGCATTTGGGGTCAGTGTTAAGATACCCTGACCCGAGGGGTGTGATATAGGTGTGTTTTAGGTGCAAATTATAGGTTTAATATAATTTTGCATTACAGCATGCGATATTCATGACAATTCGTGAACTTTCACGAATTTCTGAAAGTTATTTGCAAAATGTTCATGATTATTAAAAAATTTGAAAGAAAAACCACAGACTCATTCATACTCTCTAATTTCATTCACTCATACATGCACTCAGAGGCTTATGTACCGACCCACATACCCACTCAGACACTCATGCACCCACTCAGAGCCACTCAAAGTCTCACACACCCACTCAGACACTCATGCACCCACTCACACATCCACTGACAGAGACAGGCCCTGTGGCCAACCTGTGCTGTGCATGGCCAAAGGTCATGCGTGGCGTGGGATTGGGTGGTTATAAGGGCTTGGCGGCAAGGCATGGCTGCAAGGCTGGGCCTTGTGACCAACCGCCACTGCGCACAGCCAAAGGCCATGTGAGGCGGGGTTGGAATAACGTATAGTAATTAAAATTACTTTATGTTAAAAAAACATAAAAATTCCTTGAAAAAGCCAAAGGCTACTGGAACGTTATAGTTCGGTTCTGAATTTATTCATACAAAACCATAGAAATTCAGCAGGTATAGAGTTCTTTCAAGTAGCTATAATTTGGGCACTAAGGTAAATATAATGTGCACCTTTGCAATTCTCAGCTTATTACTTCACATATTATGTCATAGATGAGATCTTGTATGGCATTTTTGATATCACTGCAACGTTTGCAACAACATTATTGATAAGAAAACTGTGCGGGTCCGACAGCCAGATTATGATTCTGGCTGTTGGGGCGCCGCCTCCACCAGGATCAGGGATCCTGACCGGTTGGCGGTGGTCAAAGTTGTGGTCAGCCACGGCGGTGCCAAGTTCAGCATCTGCGTGCTAATCATGACTTCACTTTCCACCAGCTTTTTCATGGCAGGTTCCCCACCATGAAAAGGCCAATGGAAAGGGCCATGAAAAGGCTGGCAGAAACGCAGTGCTGGGATCCACGGGGGGCCCAGCACTTCCCACAATGGCAGCTTCACCCCGCCGTATTGGAGTTGTGGCGGCTCAACTGCTCAACCTGTGATCGGGCCCATAGACTTAGACAGTACCACATTCCATGACTGTTAAGGAATTTGAGTAGCTTTATCACTGGCAGGCCATGTCTATAGAGAGGCCTGAACCTTTCATTTCTTTTTGGGATTCCGTGGCCTTAACTGCTCAACCATGTAATTCTCTATTGATCGTAGGTGAAAGCAAGCTGACCACAATATCATTTACAGAATGCAGACAGGTTGCAAGAGAGAGAGAGAGCATTTATTTTGATATTTGGGGATTGGTGTATTTCAAAATTAGGCCCTGTGTTTAAATTGGGAAAGTTTTTCTCGTTTTATTAACTTGAGAGATGTTTGAAATATGTTATGAATGCACACACATTCAAGAAGACCCATGACCCAGGCTGTAGTGAGACTTAAGCCCTACACATTTAGGCTGAAAGCCAATTTCATTACCCAGTAGGCCACAAGTAACAGTGTAAGTGGCTAAAACACATGTAAGACATGTCATTTGAAACAAGGAATTCAATGAGTACAACTACATCATTTAGACTATAGGAGGAAGATCTAAAGCTTCAGAGAGAAATAGAGAGTTAAACTAGTTATTGGGACATTTGCAGTATGGTACATTTAAAAACATGCATTTTCTGAGAAATTGCCCGAAAAACGTATTTGATCAGCTTTCACGATATTATTTTCCTAACATTAATCTTCTCCCATTAACAAACAAAAATAATGATGCATTATTAGAACATGAAAGTTATTCTCTTTTCATTTATTAGAGAGATCCATGAAACAGCTTATACTGGAACTTATGAGCAGGCAGAGTTGTAATTCTTACAGCTATCACCGCCAGAATGAGAGTCAGTCACCATAAACACTAAGAAGGCATATTGACACAGAAGTGGTGCAGCGCGGCGTTGCACCAAATTGGCAGCGCCGTACTGCGTCACTTTAGAAATGCAGTGATGCGGCATATTTACACAAATACGGTACACCCATGTAGGAGGCTGGCCTGGTTTGTAGTGGTAGCAAGGGGTACTTACACTCTGCACCAGGTCCAGTTATCCCTTATTAGTGTAGAAGAGGTGTCTAGCAGCTTGGGCTGATAGAAAATGGTAGCTTAGCAGAGCAGCTTAGGCTGAACTAGGAGACGTGTGAAGCTCCTACTATACCACTGGTGTCATATGCACAATATCATAAGAAAACACAATACAAAGATATACTAAAAATAAAGGTACTTTATTTTTATGACAATATGCCAAAGTATCTCAGTGAGTACCCTCAGTATGAGGATAGCAAATATACACAAAATATATGTACACAATACCAAAAATATGCAGTAATAGCAATAGAAAACAGTGCAAGCAATGTATAGTCACAATAGATTGTAATGGGAGCACATAGGTACAGGGGCAACACAAACCATATACTCCAAAAGTGGAATGCGAATCACGAATGGACCCCAAACCTATGTGACCTCGTAGAGGGTCGCTGGGACTGTAAGAAAACAGTGAGGGTTAGAAAAATAGCCCACCCCAAGACCCTGAAAAGTGGGTGCAAAGTGCACCTAAGTTCCCCAGAGAGCACAGAAGTCGTGATAGGGGAATTCTGCAAGAAAGACCAACACCAGCAATGCAACAACAATGGATTTCCAGACGAGAGTACCTGTGGAACAAGGGGACCAAGTCCAAGAGTCACGATCAAATCGAGAGTGGGCAGATGCCCAGGAAATGCCAGCTGTGGGTGCAAAGAAGCTGCCACCGGATGGTAGAAGCTGTGGGTTCTGCAAGAACAAAGAGGGCTAGGAACTTCCCCTTTGGAGGATGGATGTCCCACGTTGGAAAGAAGCTTGCAGAGGTGTTTTCGTGCAGAAAGACTGCAAACAAGCCTTGCTAGCTGCAAGGGTCGCGATTAGGGTTTTTGGATGCTGCTGTTGCCCAGGAGGGACCAGGATGTCGCCAATTGCGGGAGGAGACAGAGGGGGCGTCCAGCAAGACAAGGAGCCCACTCAAAAGCAAGCAGCACCCGTAGAAGTGCCAAAACAGGCACTACAAAGTGGAGTGAACTGGAGCTCACCCGAAGTCACAAAGGAAGGTCCCACGACGCCGGAGGACAACTCAGGAGGTCGTGCACTGCAAGTTAGAGTGCCGGGGACCCAGGCTTGGCTGTGCACAAAGGAAATCCTGGAAGAGTGCACAGGAGCCGGAGCAGCTGCAAATCACGCGGTACCCAGCAATGCAGTCTAGCGTGGGGAGGCAAGGACTTACCTCCACCAAACTTGGACTGAAGAGTCACTGGACTGTGGGAGTCACTTGGACAGAGTTGCTGAGTTCAAGGGACCTCGCTCGTCGTGCTGAGAGGAGACCCAGAGGACCGGTGATGCAGTTCTTTGGTGCCTGCGGTTGCAGGGGGAAGATTCCGTCGACCCACTGGAGATTTCTTCGGAGCTTCTAGTGCAAAGAGGAGGCAGACTACCCCCACAGCATGCACCACCAGGAAAACAGTCGAGAAGGCGTCAGGATCAGCGTTACAAGGTCGCAGTAGTCGTCTTTGCTACTTTGTTGCAGTTTTGCAGGCTTCCAGCGCGGTCAGCAGTCGATTCCTTGGCAGAAGGTGAAGAGAGAGATGCAGAGGAACTCTGATGAGCTCTTGCATTTGTTATCTAAAGAATTCCCCAGAGCAGAGACCCTAAATAGCCAGAAAAGGAGGTTTGGCTACTTAGGAGAGAGGATAGGCTAGCAACACCTGGAGGAGCCTATCAGAAGGAGTCTCTGACGTCACCTGCTGGCCCTGGCCACTCAGAGCAGTCCAGTGTGCCAGCAGCACCTCTGTTTCCAAGATGGCAGAGGTCTGGAGCACACTGGAGGACCTATGGGCACCTCCGAGGGGAGGTGCAGGTCAGGGGAGTGGTCACTCCCCTTTCCTTTGTCCAGTTTCGTGCCAGAGCAGGGCTGGGGGATCCCTGAACCAGTGTAGACTGGCTTATGCAGAGATGGGCACCATCTGTGCCCATCAAAGCATTTCCAGAGGCTGGGGGAGGCTACTCCTCCCCAGCCCTGACACCTTTTTCCAAAGGGAGAGGGTGTAACACCCTCTCTCTGAGGAAGTCCTTTGTTCTGCCTTCCTGGGCCAAGCCTGGCTGGACCCCAGGAGGGCAGAAACCTTTCTGAGGGGTTGGCAGCAGCAGCAGCTGCAGTGAAACCCCGGGAAAGGTAGTTTGGCAGTACCCGGGTCTGTGCTAGAGACCCGGGGGATCATGGGATTGTCTCCCCAATACCAGGATGGCATTGGGGGGGTAATTCCATGATCTTAGACATGTTACATGGCCATGTTCGGAGTTACCATTGTGAAGCTATACATAGGTAGTGACATATGTATAGTGCACGCGTGTAATGGTGTCCCCGCACTCACAAAGTCCGGGGAATTTGCCCTGAACAATGTGGGGGCACCTTGGCTAGTGCCAGGGTGCCCACACACTAAGTAACTTAGCACCCAACCTTTACCAGGTAAAGGTTAGACATATAGGTGACTTATAAGTTACTTAAGTGCAGTGGTAAATGGCTGTGAAATAACGTGGACGTTATTTCACTCAGGCTGCAATGGCAGGCCTGTGTAAGAATTGTCAGAGCTCCCTATGGGTGGCAAAATAAATGCTGCAGCCCATAGGGATCTCCTGGAACCCCAATACCCTGGGTACCTCAGTACCATATACTAGGGAATTATAAGGGTGTTCCAGTATGCCAATGTAAATTGGTAAAATTGGTCACTAGCCTGTTAGTGACAATTTGTACAGAGAGAGCATAACCACTGAGGTTCTGGTTAGAAGAGCCTCAGTGAGACAGTTAGGCATCACACAGGGAACACATACATATAGGTCACAAACTTATGAGCACTGGGGTCCTGACTAGCAGGGTCCCAGTGACACATAACAAACATACTGAAAACATAGGGTTTTCACTATGAGCACTGGGCCCTGGCTAGCAGGATCCCAGTGAGACAGTGAAAACACCTGACATATACTCACAAACAGGCCAAAAGTGGGGGTAACAAGGCTAGAAAGAGGCTACTTTCTCACAACCCCTGTGTTTCTTCTAGCGTTGGCGCTAAATTTAGGTTCCAGTGCCAACGTAGGCATCCTTAGTGCAAGGGTGTCTGTGTTGAAGGTAAAGATTGTTTATGTGCAGGAAGATATCCTTTCCTGCACATAAACAATCTACAATGGTGATTTGTTACTTCTATGTGTGCTGCAGAATGTACCACAAATAAAAAAAGCAAAATTAGGAGAAATAAAAGTTTTTCTCCTTGTTGCGCCATGCTAACACCACCCCTTGGTTGGTGTTAATTTTTGCCGATGTCAAAGATTTACAAATTCTTGTAAATATGGGGCAGCATCAAAAGCAATGGGTGTTGTGGTGGAACACCCACAGCAACACCTATTGCATGACTCTTTGTCGCAGAAATCTGCGCCAGAGCGGCCCATATCCACAAGGCTGTGATAAGCTACGAAAAGTGGCTTAGCACCACCTTGTAAATATGACGCAGTGCACAGCATCACTGGAGCATCACAATAAGTGACTCTCTGGTTGCACTATGGGCATGTAAATGTGCCTTATGTGTCATATGTATGTAGGTTTGGGTTTGAGATTTCCTAATAGCAAATCTTAGCTATTCGCTATCAGGAAATCGCAAACTGGAATGTATAACAGTGTATTTAACACTGTTTGTGATTCCCAATGGAGTCACAAATGACCTACCTCATCAATATTCATAAACTAGGTCACAATGTGCGACCCCATTGGGAATGGCCGCACTAAACTAGCAGGGATTGTGGCCTGCTGGCGACAGCAGACCACCATGTCTGTGACTGCGTGTTAAATAAAGCAGTTTTTTAAATGCAGCCCGTTTTTCTTAAAGAAAAATGGGATGTATTTCAAACAAAAAAATGAAAATATTTATTTTTATTTTTTCAGAGTAGGCACTCATGAGTGGTACCACTACCTGCTCTGAAAAAATATTTTCATTTCCATTCATACTGGGAAAGGCGTCTTGTGGAGACCCCTTCCTGTTTGCAAATGGGTTACCACCAACTTGAACCTATTTTGCGAGTCTGTAACAGGTTACCTACCCGCAGAATAGGATTGTTTCATGGGGAAAATCCTTTTCACGGTCGCAAACGGCCCGATGAGCCATTTCTGATCAGGTTCTTGAGCGAATTTTAAATCACATTCTTCTTTTTCTCCTGCTTTTTCTTGACATTAGATTTACTTTATTCCTATTGTTGCTGTTTCGGCACACACTTCACATTTAAGATCTCCAGCAAAGTGCCCCCGAGCGGGACCTGTCAGACATTGCAGTGCCAGTCTGACGAGGAGCTAGCCCTATGATGAAGCATGACATCCATTGGATGTGTGAGGGCTTTTGCTTCTAAATTTAGAAGAGTCTTGAAGACCTGTGTTCTTGTTTCATTTCCTTTAGGAACAGTGTACCTTTGAGTTCTTTTATTTCTGTATGTTACCTAATAAAATGCTCATAAATCTTGGTATTTCCATTTAGAAGTACAACCCATGAACCATTGAATAGACCCTTGCGGCAGGGTGTGGGAACTGAGCAATTTACCCTGTGCTTGCTTTACTTTGTTTAATGTAGGCACTATGGGACATGCAAAGTTCCCTTACCATACACCATTCCATTATATAAAATTATCCTGATATAGATCTTGCATGTTGCAATATGGAATAAATTGTTCAAGTGATGTACAGTCCATGTTTATATTTGTCATTACTGATAAAGCTACATCACAAAATGCAGAAGGAACATACATACATCCCTATGGCTCCACCAACCTCAAGTCGAAGGAGGTCAATGACATCTACCTACCGTGCAATAACACCACCAGCCGCCAGTATTCTCAGCAGATAATGTACAATGAGCCATATCAGCCCTCCAAACTCTGCCTCGAAAAAATTATTACCCCCCAGACATTTCCCTTATCCTCCCAAACAGACTAAACCCAATAAAATCCCCCACACTATTACTATCCCAACAAACAAAACACAAAAAGACTAACTCCCAACAAGACAATTACAAATATTTATACAAAACAATGAAACAGGACAAAATAGGTATAACAAGGAGATAAAATAGGGACACAACATACACTGACAAGACCAAAACACTAAGGGGGTCATTCTGACCAGCACCGCCGACAGGCCGGCGGTGCCCCGCAGGGCATTCTGACCGCGGCGGTTCGGCCGCGGTCAGATGTGGAAAACCGGCGGTCTCCCACCGGTTTTCCGCTGCCCTTGTGAATCCTCCATGGCGGCGGAGCGTGCTCCGCCGCCATGGGGATTCTGACACCCCCTACCGCCATCCTGTTCCTGGCGGGTCTCCTGCCAGGAACAGGATGGCGGTAGGGGGTGCCACGGGGCCCCTGGGGGCCCTGCAGTGCCCATGCCAATGGCATGGGCACTGCAGGGGCCCCCGTAAGAGGGCCCCACTTTGTATTTCAGTGTCTGCTATGCAGACACTGAAATACGCGACGGGTGCCACTGCACCCGTCGCACCTTCCCACTCCGCCGGCTCAATTCTGAGCCAGCGTCCTCGTGGGAAGGATGATTTGCCCTGGGCTGGCGGGCGGCCTTTTGGCGGTCGCCCGCCAGCCCAGGGCAAATCCCAAAATACCCTCAGCGGTCTTTCGACCGCGGAGCGGTATTTTGGTGGGGGAAGTCTGGCGGGCGGCCTCCGTCGCCCGCCAGACTCAGAATCACCCCCTAAATATTTGTTCAGATACTCCCCAAACATCTTCAACACCAAGCACAAACTAACAGAGGGTAAGAGAAAGTGAAAGTAGCTTCACACTTCCTAGTTTGCAGCCTGTCACACCCATTGCATCACTTCCTGTGTGTATCCCATCCATTTTTTACAATTGTGTAGTTTTTTTTTCTGCAACAGTACAGAAATTGCCATCGCGTGAGTAACAAATGGTGCATTAGCACCTATGCATTGTTTTTAACACATTGTCGTTGATGCGCAGTGTACGATCGGAGCAATGGGTGGAATGTGTCACAGTAATGGGTCGATGCGTGGGTTCTGACCCATGCAATTGACCTATTGTCTGGGACACACTATAGGGTACCCTGCAGTGCTTGGCTTCACTTCGCTTGTTCTTCTTCTCTTACCAGACAGGTTTAATATTTTATGATGGTCATAGTGTGCCTATATTGGAGATTTTACCTTCTTAGTGGTGACATGTTGAGTAACAAAATATTTAAATGTAAGACAAGTAATTATTGTAATGTATAAGGACATTTACATGTTTTTCTTCCTTTTGATGTTTGTAGTATGCTTGGGTGAAGGTAGGTAGCTGTGGTATAGGCAGAATTATGTGAGATACATAGGGTTACTTTGCCTATGCACGACACTATTGTATTACCTATTATGCACAATATGTATATTCAGGCCATCTGTCATAATCCTGCCATAAGATGTGTTATGGATGCAAAACACTCTCAGGGAAGCACAGAGCCAGCCTGGCTCAGTCAGTGTACATTGTAAGTGGCATTCAGCTTAAAGGTTTACTTTATGAATATGATAGATATGGTGTAATACCAATATGGCACATGTGAATGTCAGGTAGCCATTTATTTGCACACTAAACTAGGCAACTACCACCTTGTAATGTGGTGGTACAGATACATCTGCAGTCAGGGCTCTATGCCTGAAACAATATGTGTGGCACATGCAAAATGCACCATGGTAAATTCACACACTGCTTGAAACTATACTCCTTTTGTACTCTGCTGGGGGGTCTGAAGGTGAACACATTGTAGCAGAACACACACTCTCAGCATGTGCACACTGTTCCATATTGCAACCTTGCTGTTGTGTATGTCTTGCACAGGCACATTTGTTATGCATATTAGTCTTATCATGCAAACATATTTCTTAAAACACGGTGTGCGTCAGGGGTGAGTGTGACACACAGCAAGGTTGGAATAGGTGAGTGAGTCATTACACCATTACGAATCACTACAGTGAAACATTGTCAAATAGTCAATTTAATTAGTGATGTTTGTTAGAAATGGGGTCTCTAGTTGGCAGTGGTTTGCAACCTGACCAAGTAGGAACCCTCAATCTAGTCAAGATAAGGGAGTCACACAGTGAAAATAACTTCTGCTCACCCCCTTGGTAGCTTGGCACAAGAGGTCTGGCTTTTCTCTGAGGAAATGTGTAAAGTATTTGTGCACACACAAACACAGTAACACAGTAAAAACACCACAAAAGTACTCCACACCAGTTTAGAAAAATAGCCAATATTTATCTGAGTAAACCAAGACCAAAACAACAACAATCAGACACACCCAAGTAAAGAGACACATTTTCAAAGATTAAGGCCCTCATTACAACCCTAGCGGTAAATGAGCCTACCGCCATGCTGACGGCCGCCAACATACCGTGACCGAGGAGATATTCGGCTACAGGTATTATGACCCACACAGAGAAATCTGCCACTATACAGACACTCACACAAGTCCGCCAGGTCAGTGATAAACAGGCGGTACCAAAACCCACAGCGTTACGCCAACAGGAATACGCCCACAGTATCACGATACACGAATCACCACTGCGGTCTTTCAACTGCGGTAAACCATTGGCGGTACACACTCCTGCGCTCAAAATACACACACACTAACAAAACTCCACCATATTGGACAATTCAAACTACACACACCTGACACACACATACACACACCACACCCACACACTCACACCACTATTAAACACACACCCACATTACCCACAACCCTTTACGACCCAAACATTTTGGCAAGTGAGAGAGAGAGAAGCCAGGAGCACCCACTCAATCAGAGCCACAAAACAACCTCACCCATACACCATCCACGCACCTCACACAACACACCCCAACACAGCACCCCACACACCCCCACACATATCACTCACACCACATCCATGGTACCCAAAGACACCCCAGGTTTTCAGAGGAGGAGCTAAGGGTCATGGTGGAGGAAGTCATCTGGGTAGAGCCACAGTTATTCAGATCACAGGTGCAGCAGACGTCCATTACTAGGAAGACGGAGCTATGGCGGAGAATCGTGGACAGGGTCAATGCCGTGGGACAGCATCCGAGAACAAGGGATGAAATCAGAAAGAGGTGGAACAACCTACCGGAGAAGGTGCGTTCCGTGGTTGCAAGACACCAGATAGCAGTACAGAGGACTTGCGGTAGACCCCCACCTCCTCCCTCACAACTAACAACATGGGAGGAGCAAGTCTTGGCAATCATGCATCCTAAGGGCCTGGCAGGAGTAGCAGGAGGACTGGACACTGGTAAGTCAAATTGTTATTACTATCACCCCCCTACCTGCATGCCATCACAAACTCCTACCCCTACCCTCACCCCATCACTCCACCACCTCACATATACCCCACTATCACAACCCACCCATCCCAATACCAAGCCCTGCTTGTAACACCAAACCATGGACCCCCATCACAGACCTGCATGGACACCCATCACTACAGCATGCCCTTTAGAGAGAATCACCTAGCCCACAAAATCACCATGCACACAAGGTAAAGCTGACAGGGCTATCCCAGCCATAAAGGGAAACACCCATGCACAAAATGGCACAAGGAGATACAATAACACTGCAATTTCATCCCCACAGGACCCCTACTCAACGTCACCGGAGAGGAGTTGCAGCAACATCCAGTCGCCCCCCAGAAGAGGCCCACAGTGTTGACAGCAGCTCTGCACACCTGGATCAGGATGACCAACCTGGCCCATCAGGGACCTCTGGACAGTTGGTTACCCTGCCACAGTCCAAACCCACCTGAGAGCCTCCCCCCTCAGGAAACACCAGCACAGCATCCACCCAGAGGGCCCATGCCCCTGTCCCCAGGACACATCAATCAGAAGTGTGTCCACCACTACAGGGACCCCAGGTAACCCCACAAACCCAGTACGATCAGGGACCTGGGGTCAGTGGCAGTGGGCACACGGTTCAGGGGACAGAGGTACAGGACAACAGGGAAGCTGGGACGACTGCTGTGCGACAGGGGGAGGACAGGCCCAGGGAACCAACTCTCCAGGAGGCACTCACCAACATCCTGGGAGCATAACACCATTCCCAGGAGACCATGGGCCAGATACTGTACAAGTTGCAGGAGACCCAGCGGCTGCAGGAGGGACAGTACCCGGGGATCAGGGATGACCTAAAAACATCTACACCATCCTGGTCACCATTGTAGGGGTGCTGGCTTACATGGGCAAGACCATGAGGGAGGCAGTGGCACAACAACGGGCCCCTGACACTAGCCACACCGAAGAACAGCCCTCCACCTCCGCCGGCGCTAGTGGACGGGGGTCCCCGACACAGGACCAACAGGCCACCAGCACCCCACCCCCTGCAGAAGGAGAACCACACCGCAAACGGTCCCTGTGATCCAGGCAGAAGCCAGAGAACATTGCCAAGACCCCTGCCAGGAAATAAGACTCTCCTGATTGTCACCCTTCGGTCCCACTCTGTCACCCTGTCCACCTTGAACTGCCATTGCTCCACTTCCTATGCCACTTGAACAATGCACCTGTGATACAAATAGACTGGACTCTACCCTGGACTTTCCTCCACCATCACCCCAGCCCATTGCACATCCCCCTCTACTTATGGGGACTCAAATAAACACCCTTGGAACAAATACAAATCTGGAGTCTGTCAAATGATTCAAATATGTATTAGTACAACATTATCAAAGCATAGCAAGTCATATGTACTGTTAAATGTTAATTGGAATGACCTTTAGTGGGCAGTGGTAAACACACCAGGAGCCAGAGTGGGCCACAGATATCTGAAAATAGAGATGCCAAAGAGTACAGTAAGTGGCCATAGACATAGGGAAATCAGGCTGCCATGTACAATGTCCAACAGAAAACTGAAATGTAAAGTTACAGTGTCTTACCTGTGTGTCACTGAAAGTACTGCTGTATTATATTACTTCTGTTGTCCACATCTTCTTCCTCTGCCTCTTCTTCCTCACTGTCCACAGGCTCCACCACTGCCACAAGACCATCTCCATGCTCATCCCCCTGCAGAAAAGGCACCTGGTGTCTCAAGGCCAAGTTGTGCAACATGCAACGATAATCTGGCACACCTTCTTGGGTGAGTAGTACAGGGATCCACCTGTCAGATGGAGGCACCTGAACCTGGCCTTCAGGAGGCCGAAAGTTCCTTCAATTATCCGCATTGCTCCCCATGTGCCTCATTGTAACATTCCTCTGCCCTTGTTCTGGCATTCCTCACTGGGGTCAGTTGCTATGAGAGGTTGGGGTAACCAGAGTCACCTGCAAATATCGAGGGACAACTATTAGACACACACTAACCCTTAGGGACAACCCCATACCCAGACACCTAATTATACTTGGTGGGGACCTTGGGCTCACCTATTAGCCACACCCGGTGCCTCTGGAGTTGGCCCATCACATATGGGATGCTGCTATTCCTCAAGATAAAGGCGTCATGCCACATGTGTAAAATCTATACCACCAATGATGTTGGGGATATGTCCCAGAACATAAATGTCAGCTTTCACTGTGGCCAAATCCTCTGGTCAATATGTTGGAGAACATTGGCTGAGACATCCCTGATGCCATGGCCACTGTAGTTTGGAAGGACCCACTTGCCAGGAAATGGAGGACTGACAGGACCTGCACTAGAGGGGGGATACCTGTGGGCTGGCGGATAGCTGACATCAGGTCTGGCTCCAATTGGGGACACAGTTCTTTGATTATTGCCCGATCAAGTCTGTTTGTTATGATAATGTGTCTGTCTTCCATTGTCGCAAGGTCCACCAGGGGTGTGTACACCGGAGGATGTCGCCTTCTCATATTCAGCCTCAGCGGTTGAAGCCTATGGAAGAAAACGGTGATCAGTGGGTCATATTCACGCATCTATTGCACTAATGATGCATTTTTTCCTTTACAGAACCAGTATGTGAATCCGAAAATCAGTTGCTGTGCCAACGTCTGCTGTGACGCAGTTAGGTGCCAAGCCTTGTGCCCCCCTGAAATGGCGGCTGCCTGACCTGTGAGAAGGGACAAGTGGAAATGAGGTAATTCCGCTGCCGTTGTGCGCCGTTGCGGTAGGCGGTCAAAGACCGCCACACAACTTTGCATTGGTTAACATTAGGCCCTATGGGTTCCAGGAGCCAATGGCGATGTACGTCGCTACGCACTGCCGCAGACGTGACTGCCATTTTCTATCTGCCACAAACGGTGGGAGAACCTGCACCGCTGGGCAAAGAAGATGGCGGAGGCCCAGCTGGGGCTGGCCTCCCAACGAGGAAGGGGTGCCCGTCACACCATGACCCCCCGATGTTCCGCATCCTGGCGGTGGCCTATCTGGAGTTGGATGGGCTCTTGAAGGCATCACTGCAGCCAAAAAGGGGTGAGTACAGATTCTGAATCCTGACTTTGCACGCGTTAAAGGTTACCTGGGTGGGGGATGTGAGCAGTGGGTGCCCCTCGGCGAGGGCGAAGAAGGCAGGGTAGGTCCCTTGTTGGTCAGGCTCTAGAGCACTCCTATCCCAATGGTGTTAGTAGGCTTCTACTACTGGGCAGGGTCCTGTGGGTTTCAGGTGTGCAGCTGATTGGTGGTAGGCATTGTACCCCATGGGATGGTGACTATCTTAGTAACTGGAAGTGCACGGCCTAGTGCATAGAACTGCTCCCGGTGTGTTGTGTACCCCAACAGTGGTGGTGTTGCTGGCATTGACCAAGTGTATCCTCTGTCTGTCCCCCCCTTTTTGTTTTGTCACCCTGTCCTTGTGTGCATTAGCATCATCTGGTGGAGTAGCAGAGGCACCAGCGACGGAGGGAGCTGCTTCCCACATGGGCCTGAAGGCCGAATCAACCGACGGTGAGGGCACCAGTGGGACGGAGGGCGAGGGGAGCACCACGACGAGGATAGGAGGGGACACCACAGACAGCGACTCCTCTCCGATGGATGCTCCCTGGCAGTGGCGGACACCTCTGTGCCCACCCCAACAACAGGTACAGCCGCCACGCCCCTACCAGCACCACCCTCCCGGAAGCTCCTCAGTGTGTTTCCCGTGCCCGCTCACCCAGGAGGGTGGGCATCTCCTTCGCCCCAGGCACCTCAGGCCCTGCCCCAGTCAGCCCTGCTGCCCTCAGTGAGGAGGCTATTGACCTTCTGAGATCCCTCACCGTTGGGCAGTCAACCATTCTGAATGCCATCCAGGGTGTCGAGAGGCATTTGCAAGAAACAAATGCACACCTGGAGGGCATTCACTCTGGCGTGGCGGCCCAACAGAAAGCATTTTAGGCTCTGGCCAACTCCCTGATGGCAGCCCTTGTCCCTGTCTCTAGCCTCCCCCCTCCAACTTCCTCTTTCCAATCCCCTCAACCCCAGCCTATCCCAAGCACACCTTCAGATCAGCATTCACCCAAATCACCACACATAAGTGGTTCAGGCAAACACAAGCACCACACTTCATCTCACAGGCACTCACACAAGCACCATCCACATGCAGACACACCAACATCCACTGCCTCCACCGTGTACTCCTCCTCGTTGTCCACCTCCCTCCCAGCAGCGTCTCCACTTACACCTGCATGCACTACATCCTCATCCACTACCTCCATCACCAGCACGCCCATCACAACACACCCCTCACTGGCAGTCACCACCCCCACATCAATGCACACGTCCCCTGTGTCCTCTTCCAGTTTGTCTGTGACCCTGCCTCCCAAAGTACACAAACGCAAGCACCCACCCACCCAACAGCCATCCACCTCACAACAGCATCCAGCTCATGCACCTGCACCCAAACACAGCAGACAGACACCTCCTACAACCACTCCCTCTTCCTCCACTCACAAACCCTCTCCCTCTTCCCACCCCAGTGTCTCTAAGAAGCTTTTCTTGGCAAACATTGACCTCTTCTGTACCCCTCCCCCCGTCCTTCCCCTCGGGCCAGGGTGTCCAGAACCCAACCCAGCACCTCAGCCACCAAGTCGACGTCTGCTGTGGTTCCTGCAGACAACAGAGGCACAAAGGGGGCACCCGTCAGCCCAGCTAGTGTGCCACCAACACTTGCCAAGGAAAAAACCATTCCGCCACCTGCCAAGGTGAAGAGGGGGACAGCATGCAGCAAGGGGAAGGAGCACCAACCACCCAGCAAGGCCACCTCAAAGACTCCAGCTGCCAGACCCAAGGTGACACCACCATCTGCCAAGGTGAGGAAGGGGCAGAAAAAAAACAGGCAAGGCGCTTTAGCCGTCGGAGGCTGCAGGTGAAGGCCTGGTGGCTACCAGCACAACCGCCAGCACCGCCACCTGCACCGCGGCCAGGACCGCCAGCAGCCCCGCCGCTAGCACCGCTGCAAGCACTGCCACCTGCACCGCTGCAAGCACCACTACTGTCTCCAGCAGCAGCCCCAGTGGGCAGCCGTCCGAGGCTGCAGGAGAAGGACTGGGGCCTCCACCCACCACTGGCAGCACCGTCACCTGCACCACAGCCAGCACCGCCACCTGCACCGCTGCTAGCACCACCGCAGGCACCGCCGCAAGCACCGCCACCTGCACCACTGACAGTATCACCACTACCAGCAGCCCCAGTGGGCAGCCGTCCGAGGCTGCAGGAGAAGGGCTGGAGCCTCCCATCACCACTGGCAGCACCCCCACCAGCACCAGCACTACAACCAGTATGCAGCCTTAGGATGGAGTCTAGCCCTGCCTCCATGGACTATCATGCAACCTTGTCCCAGCAAATCCCATGCCTCACACACCCAGAGAATGTGAACTGCCACACCCCAAGTGTTGCATCACTGGGCACAAGGCCCCCTCCAGAACCGGTGAAGATATGCATCCACTCACCCAGTCCTTGGCAGGATGAGGCACACTGGGCACAAAGCCCGCTCCAGAACCTGTGGAGAAAAAGGCATCCACTCACCCAGTCCTTGGCAGGATGAAGCACACTGGGCACAAAGCTCCCTCCAAAACTTGTGGAGAAAGGCATCCACTCGAGAGACTGTTGCCTTGCACTCTCCAGGACCAAGCAGTGGGCAAACCACCCACTTGAGAGACTATGGCTTTGTCCTCCCCAGGACCAAGCTGTGGGCAAACCACCCACTTGAGAGACTTGAGAGACTGTGGCTTTGCACTCTCCAGGACCAAGCAGTGGGCATGGAGGCCCCTCAAGCAGCAGTGGTGTTATTCCATCTTCCGGCTGAGGTGGCCCCCACGTCCCAATCCCCCTGAGGTGCCTGTTTGTTTTTGACCTGATGCCCCTGCAGTGTTCTCTCCGTATTGAGGCAGGAATCAAATGTGGGCTTGGCCCATGATTTTTGGCTCAGTGCCCACGGACATTTTGAATGGACAATGTACCGCCTTATGTACATATTGTATATTTTTGTATATACTGTTTTTCCATTTCTTACATATATCTGCCTATTTCTAATATATCACTGATTTGACTCTATTCCTTTTGTTCTTGTGTTCTTCAAGGAGGTTATGGGGTGTAAATGTAATGTTGATGCATGTATTTGTGTGTATGGTGTTGTGGGTGAGGGTGGGGGTGTTGCATGTTGCTTGTGTTTGTCACTCCCTTTTTCCTCCCCCCTCCCTTGTGTACTAGGTGCCACACTCACCGTGGTCGTCACCACCGCCTTTCGTATTCCTGGTAGATGAGGAGGTAGACCAGCATGTGCAGGACCTGCAGCTCGGGCTCCATGGCGTCCTGGTTCTTCGTTTGTATCAAATGGTGAGTGGTTTCCCTTCCAAGTCCTGTTTCCACCATGCTTTTGATGGCATTGGTACCGCCCCAGAAAAGCAGGCGGATCGGCGGGTTGTGATTGGGTGGGGTTGTCTTCCGCCTGTCTGTTGGCGGTTACCGCTGCGGTGTTTGTTGCCACCTCCGTGGCGGTCGGAGTGTTAAAGTGGCTGTCTGTGTTGGCGGTTTCCACCGTGGTTGTGATTCCATGTTTTTTTACCGCCGGCCTGTTGGCGTTATTACCGCCGCCAGGGTTGTAATGAGGGCCTAAATCTTAGTATAGCACTTAAAAACACAATAGCTCCAATTGCAGATACTATGGCGTCTTGACAGAGTCGTTCCCAACAGTCCTACACTAGGCATGAGGAAGTGCAGGCCCGTCACGGGGTTGCTCGGACCCCAGGTACAGTACCTTGGAAAATGATTAGGAAACAAAGACGTTGCATGAAGTCGGGAAGGTGAAGCGTCGCTGGAGCCTGTGGGGCATTGGCTCCTTACTGCTACCGGGAAGGTGAGGTGTTGAATCCCTACTGCTAGGCAGAGAAGGTGAGGCATTGGTTCCTTACGGTTGCAGGGGATGTGAAGGGAATGTAGGTTGCGAGGCATTGGTCCATTACGACTTGGCCGGGTCAATGAATCCAGCAGGTCAAGATGGGAGGCGTCAACTTTGTGTTGTCGTGATCACATCACGGGGACACAGGTGTGGAGTCGGGTGTTTCAGACATCAAGGATCGGCACTCGGGACTGAAGCTGTGGCGGTACTTCGGAGGTGCTGGGTGGCGGCGGGCCTGTTTTGCAAGTCACGGTCGTTGCACTCAGCGGTGAACACATCTCCGGTGCAGCTGGTGACACAGAGTCAGAACGCAGTGTTAGTTCCGAAGTCACTCTGGAGTCGATGTGCTTAGTGTCTTCTTGGTTGCACCAACACTCACTTTCCAAGAGCCCAGGAACTGGATTTGGCACCACTTGGCAAGTAAGAACTCCCAGCAACAGAGCCCAGGCACTGGCAGGTGAAGTCTTTCATGGCCCTGAGACTTCTTTACAGGAGGCAAGCTCAGTACAAGCCTTTGGAGAACCTTGGAAAGCAGGATGTAGAAAGCCAAGCCCAGTCCTTTCACTCCTAGAACAGAAGCAGCAAGTAGCAGGCCAGCACAATAAAGCAACAGGCAGAGTGGCAGTCCCTCCTACAGCAACCAGCTCTTCTTCCAGGCAGAATGTCCTCAGTCTAGAAGTGTTCTCATTTTGTGGTGCCATAGAAAAGTCTTTGTCGTGCACATGACCCTGCCCTTCACTGTCCAGGCCCCAGACACACTCCAGGGGGTTGGAGACTGCTTTGTGTGAGGACAGCCATAGCCCTAATCAGGTGCAAGTGTCAGCTCCTCCCACCACGCTAGCAGAAGAAGAACCATCAGCCTCATGATGGGCCATCAGGATATGCAGGGCATACCTCAGCTCCACTTTGTGTGACTGTCTAGAGTGAATGCACAAAACAGCCCAATTCTCATCCTGACCCAGACGTGTATTCAGCAAACAGGCACAGAATGGTTAAGCAAGAAAAAAACTACTTTCTAAAAGTGGCATTTTCAAACTCACAGTTCAAAAACCTTCACCAAAAGATTTATTTTTAATCTGTGAGTTCAGAGACCCCAAGCCCTACATCTCTATCTGCTCCCAATGGGAAATTACACTTAAAAGATATTTCAAGGCAATCCCCATGTTACCCTAAGGGAGATATAGGACTTGCTATAGTGAAAACCTAAAATAGCAGTATTTCACTATCAGTACATGTAAAACACACTAGTACATGTCCTACTTTTTAAATGCACTTCACCTTGCCCATGGTGCTGCCTTGGGCCTACTTTAGGGGTGCCTTACATGTAGTAAAAGGGAAGGTTTGGATCTGAGTGGGGCACTTTCCAGGTCGAAATGGCAGCTTAAACCTGCATGCACAGACACTGCAGTGGTAGGTCTGAGACATATTTACATTGCTACTCATGTGGGTGGCACAATCAGTTCTGCAGGCCCACTAGTAGCATTTGATATACAGGCCATGGGCACACCTGGTACACTATACTAGGGTCATACTACCAAATCAAATATGTCAATCATGGATAAAACAATCACCAACACAGTTTAGACAGAGTGCATATGCACTTTAGCACTGGTTAGCAGTTGTAAAGTGCCCAGAGACCTAAAGCCAACAGAAACAGGTCACAAAAATAGGAGGAAGAAGGCTAAAAGTTTGGGGATAACCCTTCAAAAAGGGCCAGATCCAACAGTATTCAGAAAGGCTCCTTAGCTAAGAGAAGTGTTGATGATGTTGAGTAGGGGACTGGGGGCATCTCATGACCTAGGGAGTGGAGGGCACATACCTGACTTGAACTACCCCCTTGCGGCACCTGTGAATCCTCACTCAAGTTCTCCCAGGTAGATTACAAGAATGCATTATAGATGGGCAGACTAAAGATATTGCTGCATAGCTTGCAGCAAATCCACAATGTGGCTTCCAATTAATCTGAAGTGAGGATGTCTCTGAGAGTAGTATAGCCATATACTGAATGGATCTGATGTGGCTATAATTATTAACATATATAAATACTTGCAGTCAGGCAACTGAAACAGCTGTTTCTCATGTCTTTCTCTGATTAGCTATTGCTGTTCTTCATTACTCTGATTCACTCTCCCTAGTCTGAGTCCTGATTCTTTGAGTTCAGTCAAAATCACGCATATTAATTAAATGGGTGCATATGCTTACCAGTGTTTCAGCATGTGCCCTGTTTGTGTGACAGTCTTCCTCAAACAAATTTATTTTTCAAACTTTGCAAACATGCAAAAAAGAGCCGAGATTAAAACATCTTTGGAAGTCCCCCCAATAATTTTGTTTCTCTATTCTTGTACACAAAAACATTAGCCTAAGGAGTTATCATTAAGGGGCATATTTATACTCTGTTTGCACCGAATTAGTGTCATTTTTTTTTACTCTAATTCGGTGCAAAACGAACTCCATATTTATACTTTGGTGCTAGACCCCTCTAGCACCAAATTTATGGAGTTAAAGTCATTTTTTGAAAGTGGAGACCTACTTTGCCTTAATGAGATGCAAGGTAGGCGTTTCCGTGCAAAAAATGACTCTATGGCCTTAACGCCATATTTAGGGGCATATTTATACTCTGCGGCATATTTATACTCTGTTTGCACCGAATTAGTGTAATTTTTTTTAACTCTAATTCTGTGCAAAACTAACTCCATATTTATACTTTGGTGCTAGACCCATCTAGCACCAAGGCCCTGATTTAAACTTTTTTTGCACCGCATTAACATCATTTTATGACACAAAAGTGGCGCAAACTTACAAAATATTGGCCCTTATTTATACTTTTTGCTGCAAAACTGCACTGACTCAGTTTTGCACCAAAAAGTTTAGCACCGGCTTGCACCATTTCTGTGCACCAGCCGGGCACCATATTTATGGAATGGTGCAAGCCGGTGCAAAGGGTAGGCTAGAGTTTAAAAAAATGACTTTAGTCGGGTGGGGCTGGCAGTATAGAAGAAGAGGGTTTAGCACCAAAAAATGACTTTAGGCAGGTTAGAGTGAAAAAAAATGACTCTAACCAGATTAGCGTCATTTTATGGTGCTAAACCTACCATGCCACATGACTCCTGCCTTAGAAAAGGCAGGAGTCATGCCCACCACCCCAGTGGCCAGCACAGAGGACAGGGGTCCCCTGGGCATGGCCATTGCACCCGGTGCCATGTATGGGGCCCCATTTCAGGGCCCCCTATGGCACTTTCAAAAATAAAATGCACTTACCTGTACTTACCTGGGATGGGGTCCCCCATCCTCGCAGTCCCTCTAGTGTGGGTGGGGGTCTCCCTAGGGCCTAGGGAGGGCACCTCTGGGCTTATTCCATGGTGTTCCACCATGGAAATAGGGTCACAGGTCCCCTAACACCTGCCCTGACCCAGGTCTTAAAAAATGGGGCAAAGCAAGCTTTGCCCCATTTTTTGACCCCTCCTCCCTCCCTTGCACCATTTTTACATGGGAGTATAAATATGGTGTTAAGGCCATAGAGTCATTTTTTTGCACGGGAACGCCTACCTTGCATCTCATTAAGGCAAGGTAGGTTTTCACTTCCAAAAAATGACTTTAACTCCATACATTTGGTGCTAGACGGGTCTAGCACCAAAGTATAAATATGGAGTTAGTTTTGCACTGAATTAGATTTTTAAAAAAAATGACGCTAATTCAGTGCAAACAGAGTAGAATGCAGAATGCAGCACACATAGAAAAACACGTAAACGAGGAGAAATTAAAGCATTTTCCCTCGTTGCGCCATGCTAACGCCACCCCTGGGGTGGCGTTGGTTTTTGGCATTGCCACAGATTTACAGATTCTTGTAAATATGGGCCCGCATCAAAACAATGGGTATTGTGGTGGAACGCCCACTGCAACACCCATTGCACGCCCTTCTGCCACAAAAAACTGCATCAGGGCATATTTAAAAGGTGGCGTTAAGCCACAAAAAGTGGCTTAGCGATGCCTTGAAAATATGCGTAATGCACTGTGCCACCCAAGCGTCACAATAAGTGACGCTCCAGTGGCGCCTGTAAGCATGCCCCATAGTTCTGGCTATTCATAAAAAGCTCTGAAGAAGGGTGCTATGCTTTGAAGAAATATGTTTCCCATCTTGATTCGATATTCATTTGCAGTTTTGAATTTGGTCTTTCGCTTTACTTGTAAAATAAATATGCTATACTCATGTTGTCACTTACCCCTTTCCTAGATGGAAAACCAGAGGGGTTTTAACTTTCACAAGTAAATCAAAAGCTGGATATTGTTTCTACAGGGATTAAGGAGGCACACAAAAACAGAAGGTAATTCTTCAGTTGTAACGTTTATGAGGATAATGAAGTGATAGATTCTGCAAAAATATTTTATGTGCACTATTTGTTTTCCACAATCTATCCTCCTTTATGGTTCTCATAACTCTGTCAAATACATTTGTTTCTAGGGAGCCTCTGGTTAGATACGTCACCCATTTTAACCTATTGCTGTGGACAGCATTTGGAGAATTTCTACTGAGAGCCTTATTTTGTTCTTTAGAGTAACGAGTAAAGGGACGTATATATAGGCCCCTATCACAACAGGAGCATCACTTTTAATGACGCTCCTGTGGCCCTAAGCAATGTGCCATATTTACAAGGTGGCGTTAAGCTACTTTTTTACATTATGCAGCACGCATAGAAAGAGCAAAATGCCAGAAATGATTGTTTATGTGCCGGAAGGTGTCCCTTCCTCCACATAAACAATCATTTGAAAATGATGCTTTGGCATCTTTGTGTGTGCTGAATTCTACAGCACACACAGAAGTGCCAAAGCGCCATTTCTGATTGTGTATGTGCAGGAAGGGACACCTTCCCGCACATAAAGAATCCCACCCCTAAACACAGACATCCTTGCACGATGGTGCAAGGATGCCTGCATTGGTGCTGGCAGCTTAATTTAGTGCCAGCTCAGGGGACAACACAGGAGGGGTGCCATAGTCATTTAAATATGACACATCCCAGCGTTTCTAAAGTGACACAGCGCAGCACTGCCAATTTTGGCGCAGCACCACGCTGCACCACTTTTCCATAAATCTGGCCCAAAATATCTTGCATGCTCTCCATTTGTAGTACAAAAGGCACGCAAATAATACTGAGAACGCATTTACTTTTTGACATAAACAAGACACCATCACTTTTCCTGTGATCACCAGTTGAACATATTTAGGTGTCAGTGGGACACATCATGAAACAATCCCACAGTAAGTGCGTGTAGCTCCGAAGGAAGGTGCAAGTAATTTTGCAATTCCCAGTTCTAAAGACAGCACAATATCATGTCCATATGCGGCCAGCTTTTGGAATTCAGTTTTCTCGTCATTTTAAACGACAAGAAGACCTAAAACAGACATCGTCTTCTGAACACATAATGCACCATTTGCACACTGTATATCACTCTCACATCGAATTAGTCACATTTGGTGTCTCACCGAGCATCAT
The DNA here is from genome assembly GCF_031143425.1 of Pleurodeles waltl. Lineage (NCBI taxonomy): Eukaryota > Metazoa > Chordata > Amphibia > Caudata > Salamandridae > Pleurodeles > Pleurodeles waltl. The sequence goes on from NC_090437.1 coordinate 323,813,462, forward strand.
ATTCCAGGAATCATCATTTACAATTGCACATCAGCCTTCACCTCTAATTTACTGCAGAAAAGTTCACCAAATGTACAAGTTAGTGGAAGAGTTTAATCTTTCTGAAGCAACAATTAGGTACAGACAAAGGACAGGCTAGACGCTTTTCTCCTTGAACAACAGAAACAACAGCCCCACAATTCACTCCTGGTATTCGCAAACTAGTAAAGCTAAGGACAAATTAATCAGCACCCCCTTGCTAACAAGGTACACGAAATAGCTAAAAGTTGTGCAGCCTACACCCTCCTCACTTCATTGTCTGGGTCTCCACCCTACAGCCACAGGAAAGCATACAGTACACTTCTATTTTCTTTGAGGTTATCCCTACCTCCATCTTGTGCATGCCACAAACAAAATGGATTCCAATTTGTTTTCGTACGTGATAATGTGAGCCAAGCTTTAAAGGTGAACCTCAGAAGATATCTGCTCCAGCATTTGCAGCATCTCCTTTTCAATGTTTGCATTATTTTCTCTTGAAATTTGCTCACACTGCTATGATCATGAGGTTACAACTACTTTTGAGCACAGACTAAAGATCTCAATCTCCCCAGAATAGATGTTCAACCATTACTTTATGATTCCAGTCCTTGAGTGGATCAGTTGTTCTAAATAAACAGTGGTCTTGTGGTAGACTTTTAGAGGATGGACTATTCTCCTGATTCTAGTGCTTATTTAAAGTACCTGTAGCACTACTCCACATGCAAATAGGGCTTCTTTCTACAGTTTTGCATTCTAAGACTGCATGCCATCTCACAAAAGGTTTCTCTGTATTCCCATAATATTGACCTTGACTTAAAATGTCCAAATATTGTCTCTCCTTTTTGTTTTCAAATGAACCTCCCTTTTACTTTCCATCTTCTGTATGTTTCCTCTCTCTGAGCACAGCTTACTCTAAGTCACATTGCAGTTAGTCATAATCCCTATTATTGCTTTTATGCAAATTGCCCACAACTTATCTCAAAGATCACAATGCCTCCTTTAAAAGTCATACCCCTGTGACTTAACAATACCTGATCTCCTACAGCTCATTTTTTAATACCATATCACTAACCATTGGCATGAATTCACATACTCCCTCCCACCAAAGAGCACACCTAACTCCTATTGCTGTATTCTACAACAAAGAAACTTGATTAAATCCATGTAATGGTTTCCATAAGAACACAAGACTAATCTCAATAACCACTGAAAAACGACTAATCTTGGGTTCTGGAGCAGCATGCTACCCGACGTAAAGGTCTTTAATACCTCACATGGGGTAGTAAGCACTAAATAAATGCAATGCAATACCATAAAACCCAGTAGTTGAACAGACTATTGTAGCTTGTAGAAACTGCATAATAAATTCCTTATATTGCTTGCCATAGTCACATATGACAGAATTGGCATGGATCACATCCATCATCCAGTACTGTACCAGTCCACAACAATAAACTAGCCATCACCAACTGAACAGGCATGGCAAAAATAAAGAGATCTGCCACATGTTTCTGGCAAATGGAGGACTTTAATTTAGTCTGCCATTGCAGGTCAACAAGCTTCATAATATGACCTGTTCTTAATATCTCACAATGACAGTCAGATATGGGACGATATTACCAAAGTTCATCCCAGCAGATCTCACCACCATGTCTTCTGCCAACTTGTGCCTGCCCAGTACCATAGGCTTTAAACAAAATATCTCAGAATGGACATCCCAGTTCAGTAACCAGTCAAGTAAACTATGATCAGATCACAAGAAAATCAATAAAGCTGTGGAGATTATCATAAAATCACAGTTTACTGAAAACCAAAAACTGTGCACCTCTCTCTCACACTTTTTCATCCATCACACTGCTAATGCCCTACACCTACATCCCATAACACAGTAATCACCATGTAAATATTGCTGTATAATGCAATACAATACAAAGGTCAAGGTTTACTAAAAGGGTGAGCTGATTTCCTCCACACCAACTGTGCTTCAGAGCAAGATGAAATGCTGTATCAATGTCCCCCTTTCTATTCCAAGGGCTCTTAAAGTTCATTCATGCTTTTGCTGCAGACCATCATATCAATATACCCTCATATAGTGGAGGGCCCTCTTTCCACTCTGAAAATGTGCAGAATCCCCTTTGCCGTGAAAGGTGAGCTCACGTGTACTCCTAAGGTGCCTAGAAGGTTGTCTGCAAACATGTGAATGGATGGATGTGGGTAGGCAAACATTAGCTCAAATCAAGTTTGCAGTGATCAGCTGTAGTGCCTGGCCAGGACTCCTCATCCAGATATGGACTGGGCAATATACTACCATTCTGACTCTTCCTGGGGGCAGCATTTGAGCACCATAGTGGCAGGTACCCAGATATTCACCTGGTTTCTTGTTACCTTTTTATATATCTACCCTCCACTGGAGGCACACAATATGTACACCATCTCTTGCATGGTCTACAACCAGCCCTCCATTGGATGCAATTTAGTCCCACTGTATTTTCCTTAATCTGTATTCCCGACCTATAGGAATTTTCTTAGTGTCAGACCATTCTATATTGCAGAAGGAGCTTTATGCCCATATTCATAATAAATAAATGTTCTGAGAATGGCATACTCCATCATCTACACTTTCAGCACATTTACAGTAATATGACCTTGAATGGCAATGAATTGCAGTGCTGAAATTGTCCATGTTGCGCCACTCATCCATCACAATTGAGAGGTTTCTGGTCATTAATCCTCTTTGCAGCCAAGGCAAATGTGATGCTGTTTCTTTCTCCCTACAAATGGGAGCCACAATGCAATCTAGTTGTATTGCATCAGTCTTTTCCCATTGATGCCTGATTAGGCATCAATCATTCTGAACGAGGTTTATTACTATGATAAGAGAGTAAGCACATGTTTAAGCTTTAATATTAAATGTAGCAAAATGAAGTTCCATTGGGTGGGACTATGATTTTGTAGCCTTTGATGCCTTTTTTCTATAACAGTCATAAAACTAAGCTAATCGACTGGAAGGTGACTTTGAATAGATTATTCCACAAATGTGTTACGTTTGTGCACAGAAAATAGTAAGCTGGTTTAAAGGGTTAAATCTCAGGTCCCTAGGAATCTAGTATGCAAACTTTGAAGAGGTAGTCTAGAGCAAAACAATGAAGAGATTATATTCTATGCAGTTGGGCATGAACTGTGATATATACTTCATTGAAAGCTAATGGAGAACTTTGTATTCCACCTTAATATCACCTCAGGATTGTTGTGCAACTAAAATATTGTGGTCAGTTTAACAAGTTTTGGTCTAATAGTACTCCAAAATCATAAACCTTAGAAGATTGATTTTGTGGAGCACACACTGAGTCCTCCTAGGCAAGAGGAAAATGTGATGAAATTATAGATCCCATAAGGTAGGTCTCAGTTGTTTTCTGGATGTTTAGACAGAGTGCGTTTTGTTGAGCCATAGCTGGATGTGTGACAGGCAACAGCTATATGTTGAGTTGTATTGTGTTACCTAGCTTTTGTGCTCTATCGTGACTAGTGTCTATGCATCAATTGGCGATCATGATTTCATGAATTCTCTTCTGGTTAATGATATATTTATGTGCCATCCAAGTGCAGCTGACACTCAACATTGGGGTGAAGTAGAATGTAAGAAAAGATAATAATATAAACATAGTGAAAAGGGGACCTTTGGGGGAATCTGCTTGACATGATTATGGTTCTAGCAAAGGATTTTCTAAGAAAGATCAAAACTAGGTAAGAATTGCATTTATTATTCTACTACTGTCTTTCAGGAAATTAAGCAGAATTTTGAAGTCAGGACAGTGCAGCCAGTAAAAGGGCACCTGTGTGTTCTTTGTCATTGGCCATTAACAACTTTTCCTTTATGTTCAGTGGTATAAGGTCAGTGACATAGTCAGGGCAGAAGTCAGACTGCAATCATTAAATATGACATTTTTCTATAGGTAAGTGGTTAGATATTTGGTGATTACCGTCTCCAATGGTTTTATAATGCAGAGTTGGACCAAGATGAATCTGTAATTCAAAGAGATTTTAGGGACAACACATGCTTTTGACGAGATAAGTGATGATGGTGTTTCAGCTTTTGAGAGACTTACCAGTGGTAAGCAAATGATTGAGTAGGTTTGTAGTAGTTGGGAATAATGTTAAGGGAACTCAGATAAAGGTTTTATCCTATGTAAGTCTGGTGAGGTAGCTATTTTCAAGAAAGAAGATATTATGACTACGGGATTCTGAATGGGTGTAGACTCACAGGAATGTCAGGAAGATTGGAGTTTAGGACCAGGAAGAAATCATGATGAATGTTAGTGTGTCTTGTGTTCTTGAGGAATGACAAAAGCTTTTTGCATGGGATTTTCAAAGGTGAGATTATGAGTAGAGAAGGGTATGCAGTGACTAAGGCCCTCATTATGACAATGGCAGTAAGTGCCGCTTACTGCCATGCTGACTGCCGCCAACATATCGCAACCTCAGCGGTATACTGCTACGGGTTATAATGACCACACATAGAAATCCGCCACTATACAGACACACACATAAGTCCCCCAGCCCAAAGGTCAGTGATTAACTGGCGGTACCAAAACCCACACCGTTACGCCAACAGTAATACGCCCACAGCATCATGACCCACGAATCACCGCAGCGGACATTCAACCGTGGTAATCCATTGGCGCTACACACTGCCACGCTCAAAATACAATACACTAACAAAACTACATCACATTGGACAATTCAAACTCCACACACCTGACACACATACACACACCACACCCATACACCAACAACACTATAAAACACACATCCAATATACCCACAACCCCTTACAATGAAAAAAATATTGCCAACTGAGAGAGAGACAAGCCAGGAGCACCCACTGAATCTGAGCCACAAAACACATCAGCCATACACCACCCACGTACCTCACAGCACACACCCCAACACATCACCCCACACACTCGCACACACACCACTCACACTACACCCATGGCACCTCAAAGACACCCCAGATTCTCTGAGGAGAAGCTAAGGGTCATGGTGGAGGAAATTATCCTGTTAGAGCCACAGCTATTCTGATCACAGGCGCAGCAGATGTCCATTGCTACGAAGATGGAGCTATGGTGGAGAGTCGTGGACAGGGTCAACGCTGTGGGACAGCACCCAAGAACAAGGGATGACATCAGGAAGAGGTGGAATGACCTACAGTGGAAGGTGCGTTCCGTGGTTGCAAGACACCAGATAGCAGTACAGAGAACTGGCAGTGGACCCCCACCTCCTCCCCCACAACTAACAACATGGGAGGAGCAAGTCTTGGCAATCATGCATCCTGAGGGCCTGGCAGGAGTAGCAGGAGGGCTGGACTCTGGTAAGTCAAATCTTTACTACTTTCACCCCCCTACCTGCATGCCATCACAAACTCCTACCCCTACCCTCACCCCATCACTCCACCACCTCACATATACTCCATCATCACAATCCACCCATCCCAATTCCAAGCCCTGCATGCTACACCAATGCATGGACCCCCATCACAGACCTGCATGGACACCCATCACCACAGCATGCACACTAGTGACAATCACTTAGCCAACCAAATCACAACTCACACAAGTCAAAGCTGCCTTGCTAGTAACAACCATGGAGGGAAACATACCCATGCACAAGATGGTACACACAGAAAAAAAACACTGCATTTACATCCCCACAGAACCCCCACACAATGTCACCGGAGAGGACGTGCCAGCAACATCCAGTCCCCCCACAGAAGAGGCCCACAGTGATGACAGCAGCTCTGCAAGCCTGGATCAGGATGACTAACCTGGCCCATCAGGGACCTCTGGACAGTCGGTGGCCCAGACACAGTCCCAAACAACCACAGAGCCTCCCCCCTCAGGAAACACTAGCACAGCACCCACCGGGCCCTTCCCTCTGTCCCTAGGACATGTCAATCAGCAGTGTGTCCACACTACAGGGACCCCAGGCAACCCCACAAACACAGGCCGAACAGGGACCTGGGGTCAGTGGGAGTGGGCACACGGTTCAGGGGACAGAGGCCCAGGACAACAGGGAATCTGGGAGGACTGCTGTGCGACAGGGGGAGGACAGGCCAAGGGAACCGACTCTCCACGAGGCACTCACCAACATCCTGGGAGCATACCACCATTCCCAGGACACCATGGGCCAGATACTGGCCAAGCTGCAGGAGACCCAGCGGCTGCAGGAGGGACAGTACCTGGGGATCGGAGAGGACCTGAGAGACATCCACACCACCCTGGTCACCATTGCAGGGGTGCTGGCAGACATGGCCAACACCATGAGGGAGGCAGTGGCACACCAACGGGCCCCTGACACTAGCCACACCGAAGAACAGCCCTCCACCTCTGCCGATGCTAGAGGACAGGAGGCCCCATCACAGGACTCACAGGCCACCAGCACCCCAGCCCCTGCAGAAGGAGAACCACCACGCAAAAGGACCCTGCAATCCAGGCAGAAGTCAGAGAACATTGCCAAGACCCCTGCCAGGAAATAGACTCACCTGATTGTCACCCTTCTGTCCCACTCTGTCACCCTGTCCACTTTGAACTGACATTGCTCCACTTCCTATGCCTCCTTGGACAATGCACCTGTGATACCAGTAGACTGGACTCTATCCTGGACATTTCGTCACCATCAACCCAGCCCATTGCAATATCCCCTACACTTATTATCACAGAAATAAACACCCTTGGAACAAATACAAGTATGGAGTCTGTCAATTGATTGAAATATGTATTACTTAAACAAGCTGTAAACATTACAATTCAAATGTACAGTCATATTTACATAGGTTTGTACTGTAGTGGGCAGCAGTAAACACACCAGGATCCAGAGTAGGGTACAGACATCTGAAAATAGAGATGCCAAAGGGTACAGTAAGTGGCAATAGAAATAGGGAAATCAAGCTGCCATGTACATTGTCCAACACAAAACTGCAATGGAAGGTGGAGTTACAGTGTGTCATTGGAAGTACTGTTGAATTATTGTAGTTCGGTTGTCCACATCCTCTTCCTCTGCCTCCTCTTTGTCACTGTCCACAGGCTCCACCACTGGCACACAACCATCCCCAGGCTCATCCTCCTGCAGAAAAGGCACCTGGTGTCTCAAGGCCAGGTTGTGCAACATGCAACATACAACGGTGATCTGGTACACCCTCTTGGGTGAGTAGTACAGAGATCCACCTGTCAGATGGAGGCACCAGAATCTGGCCTTCAGGAGGCCAAAGGTGTGCTCAATGATCCTCCTTGTTCGCCCATGTGCATCATTGTAATGTTCCTCTGCCCTTGTCCTGGCATTCCTCACTGGGGTCAGTAGCCATGAGAGATTGGGGTAACTAGAGTCACCTGTAAATATTGAGGGATACCTGTTAGCCACACACTCACCCTTAGGGACAACCCCTCACCCATATGCCTACATCAACTGGGCGAGGCTCATGGGCTCACCTATTATCCACACCCAGTGCCTCTGGAGATGAGACATCACATATGGGATGCTGCTATTCCTCAAGATAAAAGCCTCATGCACAGAACCAGGATACTTTGCATTGACATGGGAGATGTACTGGCCCGCCAAACACACCATCTGCACATTCAGAGAGTGAAAGCTCTTTCGATTTCTGAACACCTGTTCATTTCTCTGGTGGGGAACAAAGGCAATATGTGTACCATCAACAGCACCAATGATGTTGGGGATATGTCCCAGTGCATAGAAGTCAGCCTTCACTGTGGCCAAATCCTTCACCTGGGGGAATACGATGTAGCTGCGCATGTGTTTCAGCAGGGCAGACAACACTCTGGTTTGAGAACATAGGATGTGACATCCCTGATCATATGGCCACAGTCGCTTGGAAGGACCCACTTGCCAAGAAATGAAGCACTGACAGGACCTGCACTAGAGGGAGGATACTTGTGGGGTGGCCGATAGCTGAAATCAGGTCTGGCTCCAATTGGGCACACAGCTCTTGGATTGTGGCCCTATCAAGTCTCTAGGTTAGGATAATGTGCCTGTCCTCCATTGTCGCCAGGTCCACCAGGGGTCTGTACACGGGGGGATGTCTCCATCTCCTATTCATCCTCAGTGGTTGAACTCTAGAGTGATAAAGGGTGAGCAGAATGTCATAATCAAACATGTACTCCATTAATGTGCAATTTTTTTTTTACAGAAACAGTATGTGCACTGATAAGTCAGTTGATGTGCCTATGTCTGCTGTGACGTAGTTAGGTGCCATGGCCTGTGCCCCCCTGAAATGGCGGCTGACTGACCTGTGAGGAGGGACAAGTGGAAATGAGGTAATTCCGCTGGCGTTGGGCGCCGTTGCGGTCAACGTCCGCAGTGCAACACCACATTGGTTAACACTGGGGCCTACAGGTTCCAGGAGCCAATGGCGATGTACGCCGGCGGTGACGGTACGCACTGCTGTGGACGTGACCGCCATTTTCTATCTGTTCACTAACTTGCTACCTGACCTTCAACAGGAGAGGTCCTACACTGCAAGTGCTGCTGTGACCTGTGTCAGGAAGCGACCATGGCTCAAGCGTCTGGGGAAAGGGCCCCTGCCTTCACTTCGGAGGAGTTGGAGAGACTGGTGCATGGGGTCCTACCCTAGTACCCTTTATTATACGGTCCTACAGGCCAACAGGTGAGTACACTGTGAGCATGATGCATGGGGCATGAATGTATCGAGTGCTGTGTGGGTAAGCCTCATGTAGGGGGGGCTTAGGGGTCCTGGGCAGAGTGCTTCATGTATGGTGGAGAATGTATGTGCGTAAGGGGATGGGAGGGATATGGTGGGCCATGAGTATGACAGTCGGAACGGTATGACTAATGCCTTTTCTGCTGTATTTGTTCTGCAGGCCAGCGCCCATCAGAAAAAGGGTATTTGGCGTGCCATTGCCAAGGAGGTGTGGACCCTGGGGTCTTTGACAGGGGGAGCACCCACTGCTGCAAACAGTGGGAGGACCTGCGCCGCTGGGCAAGGAAGACGGCGGAGGCCCAACTGGGGCTGGCATCCCAACAAGGAAGGGGTGCACGTCGTACCCTGACCCCCATGATGTTCCGCATCCTGGCAAGGCCTATCCGGAGTTGGATGGGCGCTTGAAGGCATCACAGCAGCCACAAGGGGTTGAGTACAGATTCAGATTCTTGACTTGGCGTGCGTTAAGGTGTTACCTGGGTGGGGGATGTGGGCTGTGGGTGCCCCTAGGCAAGAGCGAACATGGCAGGGTAGGTTCCATGATGGGCAAGCTCAGATGCACTCCAAGCACATTAATGTTGGTGGGCATCTACTACTGGGCAGGGTCCTGTGGGTTTCTAGTGTGCAGCTAACGGCGTTAGGCATTGTACCACATGGGCTAGTGACTAGCATTGTAAGAGTTAGTGCATGGCTTAGTGCATAGGGCTGTTCACTGTGAGTTGTGTACGCCAACGGTACTGTTGTTGCTGGCATTGACCAAGTGAATCCTCTGTCTCTCCCCCCTTTTTGTTTTGTCATCCTGTTCTTGTGTGCATTAGCATCATCTGGTGGAGGAGCAGAGGCACCGGGGATGGAGGGAGCTGCATCCCACATGGGCCTGGAGGTTGAATCCACTGACGGTGAGGGCACCAGTGGGACGGAGGGCGAGGGAGTGCCACGACAGAGACAGGAGGGGACATTACCAACAGCGACTCCTCCTCTGATGGAAGCTCCCTGGTGGTGGTGGTGGGCACCTCTGTGCCCACCCCAACTCCAGGTACAGCCACTACCCCCGTACCAGCACTGCCCTTCCAGCAGCCCCTCAGAGTGTTTCCCATGCCCTCTCACCCAGGAGGGTGGACAGCTCCTTCGCCCCAGGCACCTCAGGCCCTGCCCCAGTCAGCCCGGCTGCCCTCAGTGAGGAAGCTATTGACCTCCTGAGATCCTTCTCTGTTGGGCTGGCAACCATACTGAATGCCATCCAGGGTCTAACAGGGCATTTGCAAGAAACAGTGCATACCTGGAGGGCATTCACTCTGGCGTGGCGGCCCAACAGAGAGCATTACAGGCTCTAGTCAACTCCCTGATGGCAGCCATTGTCCCTGTCTCCAGCCTCCCCCCTCCAACTTCCTCTACTCAGTCACAATCCCTTCAACCCCAGCTTATCCAAAGCACACCTTCTGACCAGCAATCACCCAAATCAACACACAGAAGGGGCTCAGGCAAACACAAGCACCACACTTCATCTCACAGGCACTCACACAAGCACCATCCACATGCAGACACACCAACATCCACTGCCTCCACTGTGTCTTCCTCCTCGTCATCCACCTCCCTCCCAGTAGTGTCTCCACTCACACATGCATGCACTACATCCTCATCCACTACCTCCATCACCAGCACGCCTATCACTACACGCCCCTCACTGGCAGTCACCATCCCCACATCCCCACATCCATGCACACGTCACCTGTGTCCTCTCCCACTTTGTTTCTGACCCCTCCTCCCAAACTACACAAACACAAGCACACAGACATCCAACAGCTGTGGCACCTCACAACAGCATCCAGCCCATGCACCTGCACCCAAACACAGCAGACTGACACCTCCTACAACCACTCCCTCTTCCTCCACTCCCAAACCTTCACCCTCTTCCCGCCCCAGGAAGCTTTTCCTTGCTACCATTGAACTATTCCCTATCCCCTGCTCCCTGTCCTTCACTTCGGGCAAGGGTGGCCTGAACACAGCCCAGCACCTCAGCCAGCCAGTCCACAGCCACTGTGGTTTCTGCAGTTACTGCAGGTGTGAGAGGCTCCAAGGAGGCACCTGTCAGCACAGCCAGTGTGCCAGCACCACCTGCCAAGGCCAAGAAGGATCTGCCACCTCGCAAGGCCAAGAAGGGGACACCAGCCAGCAAGGGGAAGAAGGCACCACCAGCCAGCAAGGGCAAGAAGAAAACACCAGCTGGCAGAAGCAAGGAGGCACTACCATCTGCAAAGGCAGGAAGGGGCACACAACGCCAGCCATGGCACATCAGCCATCTGAGGCTGCTGGTGAAGGCCTGGAGGCTACCACCAACGCGGCCACCACCGCCACCTGCAGCGCAATTGACATCCACTGAGCAGCCGTCACCGCCAGCGAGCAGTGTGTAGTAGTGATTACTTGGGCTGTAGTGCGTCCTGGCCCCTGCAACACCTGCCGGTGTGACACCCAGGTGACAGACTGTGACCTTGCCCCATCCTGGATGAAGCACACTAGGCACAAAGCCCCCTCCAGAACCAATGGAAGAAGGCATCCACGCACCCCCTCCTTGGCAGGATGAAGCCCAGTGGGCACAAAGCCCCCTCCAGAACCAGTGGAAGAAGGTATCCACTCACCCCCTCCTTGGCAGGATGAAGCCTACTGGGTACAAAGCCCCCTCCTGAACCAGTGGAAGAAGACATCCACTCACCCCTTCCTTGGCAGGATGAATCACACTGGGCACAAAGCCCCCTCCGGAACCAGTGGCGAAGCCATCCACTTGAGAGACTGTGTCTTTGCACACCCCAGGACCATGCATTGGGCAAACCACCCACTTGAGAGACTGTGGCTTTGCACTCCCAGGACCAAGCAGTGGGCAAAACACCCACTTGAGAGACCGTGCTTTGCACTCCCCAGGACCAGGCAGTGGGCATGGAGCCCCCTCCAGGCCAGTGGCGTTGTACCATCTTCCGGCTGAGGTGCCCCCTTTTCCCCGTCCCCCTGAGGTGCCTGTGTTTTTTCGACCTGATGCCCCTGCAGTACTCTCTCTTTATTAAGCAATGAGTCAAGTGTGGCCTTGGCCTATGTGTTATGGCCCCGTGGGCCACAGACATTTTAGAGTGGGCATTGTCCCTCCTTTTGAATATACTGTATGTACTGTACACACTGATTTAAGTATTTATTTTTCTGAAATTGTACTATTACACTCATTTTAATCAATTCCTTTTGTCCTCGCGTTATTCCTGAGGGTTACGGGGTGTATATGTAATGTTGTTGCATCTGCTTGTGTGTATGGTGTTGGGGGTAGGGTGGGGGTGTTGCGTGTTGCATGTGTGTGTCACACTCTTTTTCCTCCCCCCTACCTTGTGTGCTAGGTGCAGTACTCACCGTGGTTGTCTACGCTGGCGTTCGTGTTTCTGGTGTAGGTACACTAGCATTGGAAAAAAGTGCAGCTCAGGCTCCATGGTGTCGTGGTTCTTCCTTGAGTGTCGAGAGGTGAGTCTTTTCCCTTCGGTGTACTGTTTCTGCCGTGCTTTTGATGACATTGGTACCACCCCGGAAAAGGTAGGCATGTTAAAATGCTGTGGGTGGTACACTGTCTTCCGCCTGGCTGTTGGCGGTTACCGCCACAGTGTTTGTTGCTACCGCCATGGCGAACGGTGTGTGAAAGTGGCTGTCTGTGTTGGCGGTTTCCGCCGTTGTCATGATTCTATTTTTTTTACAACCGGCCTGTTGGTGGTTTTACTGTCGCTTTTCACTGACTGCCAGGGTTGTAATGAGGGCCTAAATCTTCACCGGACTGGAACAGCCAGAGCTGTGTATCTCTAAACATGTGTTTCAGGGTTCTGGCAATGCTGCTCATAGTCTTCTCAGGTTTTTGCACCTCTCTCAGAGTCTAGGTGCATCCCAGAGCTCGTCAGCCCAACAAATTAACAGGGGGTCAATCAAAAAAGGGGAAGATAGAAAGCACTGGCTGCACCAACAATGGTGAATACTAGAGGCTTTCTACTGAATTGAGTGCTATCATACACTACATTTACTACAATGCATCTGGACAAATTGTATGCTGGTATGCCAGGCAGTGTGCTCCCTTCCCATTGGTTTTGATTAGCTCCTTGCAGAGTTACTGGGTACACAAGCTGATTGGAATGCACCTGCGCTCTGAGAGTGGCACAGAAACCTGAAACACCTGACAGCATCATTGCCAGCACCTTCAAATTTAGAGGATTAATTGCTGCTAAAGAAAGGCAAATATCCTTAAACATGTGTCTAGAGATACTCAGCACTATCTGCACAAACACTGGTGAATACTAAAGTCTTTCTACTGAAATGGGTGTTATCATGCATTACATTTACCACAATGAGTCTGGGGGAATTTTATGCTGGTATGCCAGGCAATGTGCTCCCGCCCACCTTGTTTTGGATTGCTCTATGAATCTATGGAAAAGTATCTAAATACATTGAAGGTGGCTTACCCAGCATTGGTCAACTGAGGTCAGAAATCAAACTACAAATATACTAGCAAAACATAACCTTTCTGGTGTTCTGGGCAGTCTTATCTACAGAGACTCCCCAAAAAACAAGTGTATGTTGTCTTGATTTAGTGGTACTGCTCAAGTTTTGACACTTCTTTGCTCTCCTCCATGAAATCTCAGGATTGCTCATCATGAGGGTCAATCTTCCCTAATACACTCACATTTATGCCACAGTTAGTGTGTTGGGGCCATCTGGCTCTTGTGAAATCTGCTAGAGATACCCGCCACTCCATCCTCCTCTTCTCCCTATACCTATTTGCTTATTTTGGGGCAGCATACTTTTCTGTTGTCACTATCATGTCTCTGTTGCTTTACCTTCTCGTCCTACATAACTGTCGCTCTATACTCTTTGAATCAGATTCAAAGGCAGGCAGAATTCTGTCTGGTTGGTCTCATTAAATTTGTTCAAGGGAAATTCCAAAATGATTCTGTGTTGCCTCACTGTCTCTCATGTCAACTTATGTGTCACAGCCTTGCCATGTGTAACTTACACAGCTCTTCTCAGCTATGATACTACTCATTGTCTTTGCTCTTCCACCTCACATTTTTCGGGTCTCCTTATTTGGTTGCTACAGTGAGCCTATCTTTTTATATTAGCTCAGCAACAGCTCCATTACCTCACCTTTCCTTCAGTCATTTCATTTGGTTCTTCTCTCAAGATACAGCGAGCATGAATTAGTCAGAATCTCTCTTATTTCCAAGCTTATTAAGTTAAAATACTAGCTTTCCATTAGCTCTTCATGAAAACATTCCATCTCATTGCATCTCACCATTTTTGAGGCAGCCAATTGCATCTGGCCAGCTCATTGTCAGGTTCAGTGTAGTCAGGCTCTCCAAGAATCCATGATGGTCTTAAATAACTGGGCATAGGTATCTGGTATATGATACACCCACTGGAGGAACTGTGGATAACAGGGAAAAATATAGACAAGAATTCCAGGACTAGATTCATACTCTAGGTGGGTTTTTGAATGGCTCCTTCTTAGCACTTCTACCAAAAAACCTTTGGGACTTCAAAAGATTAGAGGTGGAATGTTGTGTAATGAGCTCCCATCACACCAGGGTAACTGGAGGGAACCCAAGGACACCAGAAAACAGTCAAGTTGCATGCTTAGAACAAGGACTAGATGTACATAGCTATTTTGAAGTCACAAATGGCCAAATTTGCAGAATCTGGCCTTTTACGACAAGCAAATAGCATTTTGGCATGTGCCAATCCTATTTTGCGATTCAGTAATTTATTTACTGAATTGCAAAATAGGTTTGTGAGTTGCTATTTGGAAGGGGCATGCCTAAGGCGTCCCTTCCAAATAGCGTGTTGCCGTGGTATGTAAGATTGTTTTGCGACTGCGAATGCAGTTGGAAAACAATCACAGTTACCACCAACTTCAAGTTTAGTGGTAACCCATTTGCAAAAGGGAAGGGGTTCCAAAGGGACTCCTTCCGCTTTGTGAATGGGGGGCGCCAACATTTTTTAAAAAGGAAACTTTTCATTTTTTTGTTTGTAATGCATCCCATTTTCCTTTAAGGAAAACGGACTGCATATTTTTTTAAAAACTGCTTTAATTAAAAAGCAGTCACAGACATGGTAGTCTACTGTCCCCAGCAGGCCACCATCCCTATGAATGCTGGCCATTCCTAATGGGGTCACAAATTGTGACCTTCCTCATGAATATTGAAGAGGTAGGTCATTTGCGACCACATTGGGACACATTATTAAATTTCATTTTGCATGTCTCTAATTGCGAGTCGCAAAAAATTATAATTAGAGACTTGCAAAATTAAATAGTCTTATATCTGGCCCCAAATCAGTAAACAGGAAAAGTTTAAGAAAATAAGTAGAAGGGCCAATGAACAAAGAAGGGATTTAAGGCAAATCTCTAAATGTTTGGAACCTGAAAATAAAGAAAACAACAAAGGTGCAGGGTCAGGTAAACAGGGGTGAACTAAAGTGAAGCGTAAAACCATAATAACTAAATGATAAGTCGCCATGCAAATGCTTTATCTTGAAAGGGACTTAAATATTGACTCTTACACTTAGGGGCATATGTATACTCTGTTTGTGTTGATTTGCTTCATTTGTTTTAATGCAAATCTAGCACAAACTTAACTCCATATTTATATTTTTGCGCTAGACATGGCTAGCCACAAAATATTGGAGTTAAAGTCATTTTTTGCCTGTGGAAAACTACATTGTGTCAATGAGATGCAATGTAGGCATTCCCATGCAAAAAGTGACTTTAAGACCCTAGCAACTTATTTATTCTCCCGTGCAAAAACCAGGCACAGGTGGGAGGAGCGGTCAAATAATGGTGCAAAGCTTGCTTTACACCATTATTTAACGGCTGGGTCAGGGCAGGTGTTAGGGGACCTGTGGGCCTATTTCCATGGTGGAACACCATGAAATAAGCCCACAGGTGCCCTCCCCAGGCCCCAGGGACACCATCACCCACACCAGAGAGACAGCGGAGGATGGGGGACCCCATCCAAGGTAAGTATAGGTAAGTACAGGTAAGTATTTTTTTTAAGCGCCATTGACAGCCTGGCCCCTTGTGCTGGCCATTGGGATGGTGGGCATGACTCCTGTCTTTTCTAAGACAGGAGTCATGTGGTATGGATGGTTTACCATCAGAAAATGACACTAGGTTGGTTAGAGTAATTTATTTTTACTCTAACCTGCCTAATGTCATTTCTTGGTGCAAAATCCCCTTCTTCAATACTGCCAGCCTACCTGTCTAACATCATTTTTTTTTTTTACGCTAGCCTACCCTTTGCACCGGCTTGCACCATTCCATAAATATGGTGCCTGACTGGTGCTCACAAATGGTGCAAGCCGGTGCTAAACGTTTTGGTGCAAAACTGCGTTAGTGTAGTTTTGCACCAAACAGTATAAATCGGGGCCTTAGACCTTGGCAGTGTTGTGGCTAACACACTGCGTTTTGACTAGGCTAGAGACTATGGGGCATATTTATACTCTGTTTGCGCTGGATTTGCGTCGTTTTTTTTTACGCAAATCCGACGCAAAACTAACTCCATATTTATACTTTGGCGTTAGACCCGTCTAGCGCCAAAGATCTTGGAGTTTGCGTTATTTTTTTGCGTGGACACCTTCCTTGCGTTAATGAATTGCAAGGTAGGCGTTTCCTTCTAAAAAATGACTCTGAGGCATGTGCGCCGTATTGATACTCCCGGGCAAAAATGACGCCCGGGAGTGGGCGGGTCAAAAAAAATGACGTCCAGCCGCTTTTGCGTCATTTCTTAACGCCTGGTCAGGGCAGGCGTTAAGGGACCTGTGGGCTCGGAAGGAGCCCAGAGGTGCCCTCCCATGCCCCCAGGAACACCCCCTGCCACCCTTGCGCACCCCAGGAGGACGCCCAAGGATGGATGGACCCATCCCAGGGAACTTAAGGTAAGTATTTTTTTTTTTTTGTGGCATGGGGGGCCTGATTTGTGCCCCCCTACATGCCACTATGCCCAATGACCATGCCCAGGGGACAGAAGTCCCCTGGCCATGGCCATTGGGCAAGGGGGCATGACTCCTGTCTTTGCTAAGACAGGAGTCATGTCAATGGAGGGTGGGAGTAAAAAAAAAATGGCGCAAATCGGGTTGAGGCAGATTTTTTGCCTCAGACCGACTTGCCCCATTCTTTGACGCCCAAGCTCCATTTTCCCCTACGCCGGCGCTGCCTGGTGTGGGTCATTTTTTTTTACGCACACCAGTCAGCTCCGCTGGCTAACGTCATTCCATAAATAAGGCGCCCGCATGGCGCTTTGGAATGGCGTTAGCCGGCGTTACATTTTTTGACGCACAACTGCATTGGCGCAGTTGTGCACCGAAAAGTATAAATACGGCCCTATGTGAGCCCAATCTACCCTGCCCTGTCTTCCACACTTCCCGGTCTTTCAAGTGACTTGATGTATTAAATGTTCCAGGAATGCTGATACTTCTTCATACCCATGTGAGGTACCCATATTTAGCATCCCTCATTAGAACGTGGATAGGGGAGAATCTTCTTTAGCACAATGTCTGTATTGTCATACATTGTGGCTCAAAAGAACACCTCAGTAGTGATCATTACCTCCCACTCAAGAGAACAGGATGGTTCAGAGGTGTGGATAGCATCATTCTCAGGACTCCACTGCCAGAACTGTCACGAGCAGCTGGAGTTCCCAAGATCATGCCCACCAGGTTGGTTGCTCAACAATGCCCCCAAGTTGCTGATTTTCAAGGCATTTATAACAGCCGATCTTGCTTTTATGAACTTTAAAATAATGCAATTTGGTATGGCGGTTGGATGGGCCATTCACTATTAATTTATATGAAATGGAAGTGTGCCTGGATTCCAGTGGGCTCATTCGTGAGGGTTTCTGTATGTTCTGTCAAGAGCAGTTTTTCTTGGCAACACTTGGAGAGTCTTCTTCATCCTTAGGAACTATTTCCAGACAACACCAGATGCCAAGATGTAACTGTGAATTTAGAATTTGCTAAATTAAAGACCTACTTACCCATAAGTGTTGGGTTGTGGTTGGGTTGGGGTCTGAAAAGATTAATGAAATTTAGGGTGTGCAATGAATAGAAATCTCTGGCCATGTCACTCAATAGTATAACGGTCTGTAGCAAACCAGATTTTTTATTAATTTCTTGACCAGTTTCAATGAGCAAAACGTGGGGGGTCATTCTGACCCTGGCGGCCGGTGGCTGCCAGGGCCACCGACCACGGGAGCACCGCCAACAGGCTGGCGGTGCTCCCACGAGCATTCTGACCGCGGCGGTTCAGCCGCGGTCAGAAGCGGAAAGTCGGCGGTCTCCCGCCGACTTTCCGCTGCTCGGGGGAATCCTCCATGGCGGCGGAGCGCGCTCCGCCGCCATGAGGATTCAGACACCCCCTACCGCCATCCTGTTCATGGCGGGAAACCCGCCATGAACAGGATGGCGGTAGGGGGTGCCGTGGGGCCCCTGGGGGCCCCTGCAGTGCCCATGCCAATGGCATGGGCACTGCAGGGGCCCCCGTAAGAGGGCCCCAAAAAGTATTTCAGTGTCTGCTTTGCAGACACTGAAATACGCGACGGGTGCAACTGCACCCGTCGCACCCCTGCAACTACGCCGGCTCAATTCTGAGCCGGTGTCCTCGTTGCAGGGGCATTTCCTCTGGGCCGGCGGGCGCTCTTTTGGAGAGCGCCCGCCGGCCCAGAGGAAATGTGTGAATGGCCGCCGCGGTCTTTTGACCGCGGTGCGGTCATTTGGCAGCGGGACTATGGCGGACGGCCTCCGCCGTCCGCCATACTCAGAATCAGGCCCGTGGTGTTCATTATGGAAACATAGTACACCTCAAAGTTCTGTGATGTAGTGAGACCATTATTTGCAATATACGTCCACATTCCATAACAGGTGTGCCCATGAAATGTTTTCTTCTCCACTTTAAAGGGCATATTTACAAGAAAGTGGTGCCTCAGCTATGATGCACCACTTTTCTTGCACCCCCCTGTGTCTCCCTAACGTTACCATGGTAGAGCAGCATTTACAATACAGCGCACCATCGGCATGTTAGCACAATAGCGTTAACATTTTTGATGCTATTGTGGCGTATTGGTCAACTAGAGCCAAAAGTTATGGCGCTAGTCCAACAATGAGTGGGGAGGACCATTGAAAACAATGGGAATGTCACTTTAATGCCTACCTTCAGTAGGCGTTAAGAATGATGAAAAAATGGCGCAGTAAAATCTTGTGAATTTTATAGCACCATTTTTCTGGGTCTCCTAACAGGGGAACACCCCCTTGCATAGATTATGCTTGGTGCAGGCATAATGTGGCGCAAGGGGTTACAAAGTGGTGCAATGCTTGCATGTAAATATGTAAATATGGTGCAGGGAAAAGGCATCCTTGATGTTGCCTTACCATAAAAAAGGACACTGAGACGGAGAAAGGAGGTGCTGAGGGGCATATTTATACTCTGTTTGCGCCGGAATTGCGTCGTTTTTTTTGACGCAATTAAAACGCAAAACTAACTCCATATTTATACTTTGGCGTTAGACGCGTCTAGCGCCAAAGTCCATGGAGTTAGTGTCATTTTTTAGCGTGGACACCTACTTTGCGTTAATTATATGCAAGGTAGGCGTTCCCGTCTAAAAAATCGACTCCGAGGCATGTGCGTCGGATTTATACTCCCGTGCAAAAATCACGCCCAGGAGTGGGCGGGTAAAAAAAAATGACGTACGGCCGCTTTTGCGCCGTTTTTTAGCGCCTGCAAAAGGCAGGCGTTAAGGGACCTGTGGGCTCTGAAGGAGCCCAGAGGTGCCCTCCCTTGCCCCCAGGGACACCCCCTGTCACCCTTGGCCACCCCAGGAGGACACCCAAGGCTGGAGGGACCCATCCCAGGGACATTAAGGTAAGTTCAGGTAAGTGTTTTTTTTTATTTTTTATTGTGGCATAGGGGGGCCTGATTTGTGCCCCCCTACATGCCACTATGCCCAATGACCATGCCCAGGGGACATAAGTCCCCTGGGCATGGCCATTGGGCAAGGGGGCATGACTCCTGTCTTTGCTAAGACAGGAGTCATTTCTATGGGGGTTGGGAGTGAAAAAAAAAAGCGCAAATCGGGTTGAGGCGAAAAAATTGCCTCAACCTGACTTGCCCCATTTCTTCACGCCCAAGCTCCATTTTCCCCTACGCCGGCGCTGCCTGGTGTATGTCGTTTTTTTTAACGCACACCAGACGGCGCCGGCGGCTAACGCCGGCTAACGTCATTCAATAAATACGGCGCCCGCATGGCGCTTCAGAATGCCGTTAGCCGGCGCTAATTTTTTTGACGCAAAACTGCGTTAGCGCAGTTTTGCGTCAAAAAGTATAAATATGGGCCTAAGTGCTTGTAAATATGCAGTGTTTTGACAATTCGTGAATGCCCTTTCTATTTAGGAGTTACGTATATCATTGTTATTTTCAATCATTTAAAAACACCAGTCTTATGAATGTGACATTCTGATACTGTTGTCTCCTTCTACAGAATACTTTCTTTTTATTACGAGATTCCTGCGGTCTCTGAAGGGCACATGAGTATCAGAGGCTTCATACTTCTATTTTATTCTGCCTATAACATTTTGGATATGCTTTAGTTTTTCAGTGGACCTGCCTTTCTACCTTCTTTCATCATTCTGTGTGGTTCGGAAGTACCATTATTACAATATACTAAAATGCACTGGCAGAATCAACAGGTCTCACCTTTAAAAGATGAGTGCCGATGCTAAACAATTGGCTTTTTATTTCTTTCGTTCTAAAATTGCTGTCTGCCATGTTGCAATTCTAAGTTAAAAGTGTCAAAATGACCTCTAGTGCATTAGAACATACGCATGTGCCACAACATATGCACCTGCGCAGCGACTCTCGGAATGGATTTTATCAATTTCATGATGGTCGACGTGTGCGCTTAAGCACCGTGATGCTCAAGTGCACATGGTGGTCACTTTGAAGGTTTTTAAGCATTCCAAGATGTCTGCCATGTATGTGCATGCTTCGTGATACACCAACGCCGATTTTGGCTGTTTTATTTTAGCACTCCATCCTAGCTGATGCCCATTGTAGCTTAGTTAAGTAAAAATAGAAAAGTAAAGGCCAAAAATTGATCGATGGTGAGAGAGGGGAGGGGGGCAGCGAGGAGCAATGGATTAGTCATAGATTTTTAGGGTGTGTAAAAAGAGAAAGCATGGCTGGCGGGTCCATCTAGGGTAAAAGAAAAGTGTGCGCGTGGAACTACGTTTATGATGGTTCCATTCACAAAATGCTGCGGGCAGAGGCCAAAGCAGATGAACCACCTTCTTAACCAATGATTGTAGGCAGCTAAACCACAGTAGTTATTCTGTCCAAAATCCACTTTCCATACATGTATGTATGTGCATGTGTGTGTGGTGTGGTGATGTGATGTGTTGATCAAAGCTGCCTTTAGGCAAATCCTAAAAAAAAAGCAACAATATTATTGCAGTAGGCATCTGATACAACTTAATTTCAAACAATCAATGCATCTGAAATGCTGCAGAACTATGCATTCAGGGGCATATTTATGTAGGGTTTTTGACGCACTTGCCCCAGGCAAGCAGATGCAAGGAAGACACAAAATCTAAGTCGGATTTATCAATCAATCCACGTAACCTGCATGGCTTGATAGATCCAGAGTAACGCAGAACAAATCATTGCGTTACTTTGCGCCAGGGAGGCGTTCCTCGGGTGGAGCAGTTGGTGTTCCCATGCATCCACCGATGGATTTTGGCGCATTCCCAGATTTCTCTTTAATGGTAGATCTGGGAATGCATCAAAATTCTACATCTCCCCAGGGTAGGTGTAACTAGGAGAAATATGGTTATTTCTCCTCGGCATTTTGCAACACTAAAACAATCCTGTCTGCAATATAGGCACCCTTGTACCACAAGGAAAGGGTGCCTGTATTGGTGCTAGGCAGCCAAAAGGGTGCCTGTGGAAGAAAATATCGGGAATGTGTCATATTATGTTAAATATAGTGCATTCCTGTCCTTTCCTTTTCACGCAGTGCAGCACATCAAGGTGACTTGCTGCACTGTGCTGCGTGAAATCTATATAAATATGCCCCATAGTTTAAAACATCATAAGAGAGTCCATTCTTTGCTTTCTGCAGTAATAGTTTGTGGTGTTATTGAAAATGCATGAGCATCAGCGTTTCTCATCCTTTCCTGGGTGATTTTGCAGATGGAAGTCATATTATTAAAAAATCTACTAGCCATCGGAGCCTGGCTTTCTGGTTTTAGCATTGGCTAAACAAATTATTGTCTCCTCTACTCCTCCACTACAGGTTTGGCTACTGTGTTTTCAAACTGATTCACACATCACTGGATAGCTTTCTACTCGAGTGAAATGCAAAAAGTAAGGTGCCTGCAGGTCTATCCATGACAAGACTGCCAGAAGTGATGCTCAAGTCAATTATAGGATAAGTAGAGTGAATGTTTTTTGACATTAAACAGCCCATCTGAAACCTGATAGGTCACATATTTTGAGGAATGTTAGGTAAGCTTCCTTGTAGATTAATATAGTTTTGTGATTTTGGCAAATAGTTGACTTATGTTGGCTAAACCTAAAACAAAGATTCATTCTTAGGTGCAGAATTCCAGGCCGTGCTGGTGTTTCAGCTGCACAGAAGGTCTTTGTCAATTTTTAAGTGTTTCCACTTTTAAAATACCTACTGCTGAAACGAGGTGAAAGATGTATTTCACCCAGTAGAACAAAAGTACCACTTACCCACTGATAACAGTGGTGCTTGAGCTTTCCCACCACCCAGGACATTCATCAAGTAAAATATTACATTAACTTGTCCTGGACCATCATATCACTCTTTGTCTTTCGATCAGAAAAGAATGTCTCTCTTATTAACTTATAAAGCTGTACAGCTTTTTACCTTCTTTGGCTGGTTGAGTTAAAGATGCTAAGCACTTCTGCTCTAGATTAAACTCTCTTTTAGATCACTTCAATAATGGAAAAAATGTCTGCTACTACGAGATTTATTGAAATGACAGGGTGATTTACATTGTGCGCTGCAAAACTCCTCCCTGTCTTCATAATTATTTTCTTGCTCTGAAGCCGTGACTTTTACTAACTACTTGGATCCTTTGGTCAGCCCAAACTTGACAGAGTAAGTCTCCAGATAAAGGGCCTGATAACGATGGCGGATGGGATACTCCATCACAAAGGTGACGGATATCCTGCCTGCCGTTTTACAAGTTCCATAGAATGTAATAGAACTTGCAATATGGCAGGCGGGATTTCCCTCAGTTTGTGAGGGAGTATCCCACCTACCAAGTCGTAATCAGGACCACAGTCTTAGTTCTAATAGCTTTATTTTGATCTGTGGTTATACCCTAAATTAACCACATTCTGAAGCTTAGCAGCTAATTAATTTTCCACATTTGCAATTTCTTCATTAGCTGTAGAATCACAGTTATTACTCAAATTGAGGTGAGTCTCATTAGTCTCACTTTGGGGCATATTTATGGAAAGGTGTGCATCATTCATGATGTGCCACTTTTCTAGCGCCCCATTTCATCCCCCTAACGACACCATATGTATTTACAACAGAGCACACCATGGCCGTCGTGTCCACATTAGCGACATCATTTTAGGCTAACGTGGCGCTTTGCTGGATAAGCACCATAAATTATGGCATTAATGCAGCAAACCACAGGGAGGCCCACATCTAGTAAATTTCATTGCTCCATTTTTCTGGGCCTCCCTACGTGGGAACGCACCGCTTGCATACATTATGCATGGTGCAGGCATAATGTGGCGCAAGGGTTTACAAAGTGGCACAATGCTTAATTATTGATGTATTTTTTCAAACGCTCAAAAATCGGATTTGTGCCTTATTATTTCTGTAGTTGAATGGATTGCATCCCCACAATCTTCTCTACTCAGCCCCTTTAGTTGCTCCCATGAGCCTAAGACACCATCAACAGCACAATGGCTTGAGGAACGTCATGTCATCTAGAAGGAAGTTGATAAAGGTCTGTTGAAGAAAGGTGGGAATAGCACACACCATTTCAATGCAAGACAATTCCTCATAATACCCAAAGAAGAGGGCAACCTGGGCTGCTGGTCATAGATGAAACTATTTACCAGCAAAGCCTCCAGTTTTTTTCAAATATAAAACTGCTACGTATAAATAGCGAGAGAACCATAATAAGGATAACTCAATACAGCATATGATCCTACGGAGGAAGGTGACATACGATATGCAGATACATCTACATTCATTGAAAAAATCAAAGGTTAAAATAACATTGTAGTTAGGTAAAATGTTCAGTAACAATTTAACATTTTAAACTCTAAACACTTCACCAGTTATAGTTGTAGTTATCTCAAGTAACTATAACTTGGGTCCCAAGGTAACTATAACTCAGACTCCCGCCATGCACAGCTTTCTCATCAATCATTTTATTGCAAATGTTACAGTGATATTATCAATGATGTCATAGAAGATGTCATGAGTGATGGAATATGTGGGCTAATTAGCAGTGCATGAATCCCGAGTTCTACGATGGCTGCCACTACTCCTGGTTGATGTGGTAGCAGCTAGTCAGATCTCAGGATAAGAACTGTCGGCTCCACAGATTTTCAAAGGTGTGAAATATACAACGTTTTTAGGCATTAACTGCTCAAAAAGTACTGAATGAATTTACACCAAATCACAAAAAACACTAGTTCTGGACCAAGATCTAGAGTTATGCCAAATCTGGTGTAAATCTGATCATCAGCATGTGGTAGCTGGGGGCACATGCACTTTAACACTGGTTAGCAGTGGTAAAGTGTCCAAAGTCCTAAAGCAAGCAACAAAGAGGTCAGAAAAAGAAGAAGAGGAAGGCAAAAAGTTTGGGGTGACCCTTCAGAGAGGTCATCTTCCAACATATCTCACTTCCAGCTTAAAGCCAGGGTAGACTGATCAATACTTTGATGGGCATCCCTGCATAGGGCAATAGAACATGGGCAATTTCCCACCAATGCATAGGCATTTCCCAGTTCTAAGCCTTTTCTGAACTCAGTGGGGCTCCTTCCCCTCATCTGTGGACCCCATCTGTGAAGCTCCTAACCTTAATTTGCTCACAGATGCATCACAGTAGGCAGACAGTACCACAATGGCCAACAAAGTGATGTGGCCCATTCCACTCCTTGGGTCTGACGTCTGTTCACAACCAAGGGAAAACACTCTCCATAAGGACAGTAACCAACAGAGGCCACTGACAGCTGTTAATGTCAGGAGCCAGGCCCCAGGCCATCCACTGCTAAGTGGAGGCCCTGAGTGGGGTCATTGGGTAAGCTTCTCCTCCAGCCTTGGGCCCGGCAGTGAGTTCCCTTTGGGCTCCTGAGATTTCCCCTACCTCTAAGGCATCTCAAAGTGGGGGCAGTAGCCCCAAGGGTTTTGCACCCTACTTCCATTCTACCTTCCGCCAGTACAGGGGTGGTATCCTGATCCTGGTCAATCAACCCAGGGTATGTACCTTGAGGCTGAACAGGGAACAGGGGTGAATCCTCCTTCACCTTGCCCCTACATCTGGGCTCTCATACCCTCCTTGGGGGGGGGTGGTACTTCCAGACAACTGAACAATCAGGACACCCTTAGGCGTCACACCTCTCAGTTCTCCTGCCACCAGGGGTAACTCATTCCCCAGAATGCAGCCAATTGGCATCTGGGGATTAACTGTGACCCTTCTCTGGGTCACCTCCCCTCCCCACTCCAGGAAAACCAGGGCTATAGGGTGGAAACAATCCTCCCCAAGGGCTGGAGTCACCCTACACACCTGGCCAGTGTACTGCTTTGGGGAAACTAGTTTCTCCACCATCATGGTATGACTAGCCCTGGTGTCCCTCAGAGCAGTGATTGGGACCCCATTGACTCCCACCTGGTGGAAATGCCAACTCCCACTCTCAGGGATCACCAGCTCACCCAACTGAAGGAAATTATGGCATGATCTATGACCTGTCATTGGGGACTACTTTCCCCTATGGCCACATTGGTCGCCCCTGTGGGGTCCTACCAGTGGGTGTTTTCTATGGACAGACGGAGTCCCCTGCTTGTGTCCTAGGTGGGAGCACTCAAAGCAGCGGGGTTTGAAATGGGGTACCCTGGGCCACCACCCACCAGAACAACCACCCTGTTTCTCAGATGGAGCATAGGAACCCTTTCCCACCCCGAAACTCCGGGACTTGTCTGGGCCATCTTTAACCCCCCCCCCCTCACTCTGCTGGAGGGAACCTGAAAAGCCCTTCTTGGGGTGACTCCGAGGTACCTTCTTGGACACCCTGATGCTAGTACAGAGGTCCGCCTCCTCAGCAAGCTTCCTGGGATCATTCAGCTTACTGTCTACTAGGTGCTGGGGCAACTCTGTAAAGTGAATACTGAGCACTTGCTCTCTCAGGATCAAATTGTACAACCCAACATAATCACTGACTTTGCTGCCCCAAACCGTGCCATTCAGTGCCTTACTGTAAAAATCAAAAACGTCTACCCAGGTTAGGTTGGGGAGCTTGCTATTGTCCTTGAATCTTTGGTGATCCTTCTCAGGGGTCAGTACAAATTTGGCTAGCAAAATGGAGAGTATCTGGTCTGGTCCCCAGCCTCTAATGTTAGAAGTGTGTCCCTCCAAAGTGTTGGCACGTGTTTCCACAGGCCCGCCCCCCAGTGCTCTTCAGGGACGCCATGTGCCCTCAGAGTAACTTCATAATCAGAAATCCACTTGTCAATGTCATCTCCCACCACATAACATGGTACCAAATCTTTGGGTATATGAACCTTCTTGTCTCCATCAGATACTGTACATATGCCACCATCACTACTAGATCCATACTACCTAGACTTGAGCATCAGCTCCTTCAGACTCAGTTCATGAGATAAGTTTCCTCTCAGGTAAGGCTCTTTCAGCCTCAGCTCTCCTCTGTTTCTATTTTTAATCTTACCAACTGCAGCTGGAATTCTCTCTCCTCTCTCAGTTTCTCTGTGGTCAGGCCGTGAATTGAGACACTGCTCCCTGGTTTTGCAGAGGGCACAAATTCAGGGGTGTCATCCCCCACTGCTGTTGGCAGCTCCTCGGGAGAGCAATCCACTTGCTCCCCAACTGATCCTGCTCTTGTGAATGGGCTTCTGCCCAGGCCCTCAGAGCCTTTTGGTACTCCTCCTTTTGGAGGCTTGATGGGTAGATCCCCTCTCCCCTTGCAAAAGCCCTTCAGCTGGTTAACTGTGTATCCCTCCAGCTTAGCCAGGTCAAACTCCCCAGCTCTACTTGTGGACCCCGCCAGAGACATGAGGTATAGGATTGATTAAAGAATGTCAAGCCTGAAAATTGTAGCAGAAAGAAAATAAATCAAATCAACCTTTAACTGTGGGTAGGTAGTGTACATGTAGATATTGTATGGCACTGTACAAACACAAGTCCTATCCCGCTGCTGCCTCCAATGTTAGAGATGAGGTCTCTAGCTGGCAGAGGTATACACCATTGTACAAGTAGGGATCACAATCCTAGTCAGGGAAAGTCACAACACAATCCAAAATTATCCTATGCCCACCCTCTGGTAACTTGGCAATGTGTAAAGTATTTGTGCAATAAATCATACAGTAAGATGGTGAAAACACCTAAAAACTACACCACACAGGTTTAGAAAAATAGATAATATTTATCTGAATGAAATAAGGCTCAAGCGATGAAAATCCAATGTACACAAGCATGGATATAATTTTTTAAAGATGAAATCCCACTAAAGTGCTTAGAAATACAATTGTTCTGTTAGAAATGGGGTCTCTGGTTGGCAGTCAGTTTGCACTCTGTTCAAGCAGGGACACTCACTCTAGTCAGGGTAAATGAGATACACACTTGGATAACCCCTTTTCATCCCCTTGGTAGCTTGGCACAAGCAGTCAGGCTTATCTCAAAGGCAATAAAGGCAATGTGTAAAGTATTTGTACCAAAACAGATAGCAATAGAGTGAAAACGCCACAAAAGGACTCATCACCAGGTTAGAAAAACAGCCAATATTTATCTGAGTAAAACTAGACCAAAATGCCAAAAATCCAAAATACATAAGTAAAGTTATGAATTTTTAAAGATTAAACTTCAATATAGCGCTAAGAAACACAAGTGCTTCAATTTGGTTATATCATGGCGTCGAGACAGAGACGGCGCTAATGGCGGCGGTCATGCCTTAAAATGAGGCAACAAGCTGGTGCACAGAGTCGGGGATTGAGGCGTCGCTGGATCAGGTGTGGCGTCGGTTCCGGTGCTGCGGATCAAAGGAGTGGAGGTGTATGTGCAAGGAATCAGGTCCTTGAAGCAGAGCTGTGGAGGTGAGGCAGCATCGGTGCCAAGCATTGGATCAGCGCACTTCCCGCGGGGTTGATATCCAACGGCCACGGTGTGGTGTGGAGAAGTCGGGTGTCATGGATGTCGGTGACCCAGCACTTCGGGGCTCACGGAGTCGTGGACTTCAGCGAGGCTGCGCTGGTGTCGGGCGTGCAGGCTCGTCACACTACAGCGAGGACCATGGCTTCAGTTGCAAGCAGCATCATGGAATTCGGCAGTGGCGTCAGTCCGCAGTCGTTCAAGGCTGGTGCACTTGGTTCTTCTTGGTTTTTCACCAGCTTCTCCTTTCAAAGGCCCGGGGACTGGATTAGGCACAACTTGGCAGGGTAGGAGTCTCAGCAGAGAGTCCAGGTGCTAGTAGAGGAAGTCTTTGATGGCCCTGAGATTCCAGAACAGTGGACAAGCTCAGTCCAAGCCCTTGGAGATACCTCTGAAGCAGGAATATATCACAAAGTCCAGTCTTTGTCCCCTTTCTCAGGCAGAAGCATCAACTGCAGGATAGCCCAACAAAGCACAGTCACAAGCAGGGGCAGCACTTCTCCTTCAGCACTTCAGCTTTTCTCCTGGCAGAGGTTCCTCTTGAATCCTTGAAGTGATCTAAATTCTGGGGTTTGGGTCCAATACTTATTGCCCAACTTCAAAGAAAAGTCTCTGTTTTTTACAGTATCCTGCCTTGCCCAGACACACACCAGGGGGTTAGAGACTGCTTTGTGTGAGAGCAGGCATATGTAAATGTCCACTCCTCCCTCCAGCGTATCCCAGATGGCCTATCAGGATATGCAGGTTACACCCTAGCATCCTTTGTGTCAATGATAGTGAAGAGGCACAAACAGTCCAACTGTTAGTCTGACCCAGACGTGGAATCCACAAACAGGCAATCACAGAGTGATTTAAGCAAGAAAATGGACACTTTCTAAAGGAGGCATTTTCAAACTAACAATCTAAAAAACAACTTCACTAAAAGATGCATTTTTAAATTGTGAGTTCAGAGACCTGAAACTCTACATTTCTATCTGCTCTCAAAGGGAAACTGCATGTTATGGACATTTAAAGACAGGTTTACCTTTGAGAGAGCTAGGCCTTGAAACTGAAAACTGAATTTTGCAGCACTTCACTGTTAGGACATGTAAAAATACACCAGCACATGTCCTACCTATAACATGCATTGCACCCTGTCCATGGGGCTACCTAGGGTCTATCTTAGGGGTATCTTACATGTATAAAAGGGAAGGTTTGGGCCTGGCAATTGGGTACACTTGTCAGGTCGAATTGGCAGTTTTAAAAACTGCACTCATAGACACTGCAGTGGCAGGTCTGAGCCATGTTTTCAGAGCTACTCATGTGGGTGGCACAATCAGTGCTGCAGGCCCACTAGTAGTATTTGATTTACAGGCCCTAGGCACCTCTAGTGCACTCTACTAAGGGACTTCCTCGTAAACCAAATATTCCAATTATAGAAAAGCCAATTACACATACAATTTTACCTAGGGAGCACTTGCACTTTAGCACTGGTCATCAGTGATAAAGTGCCCAGAGTAACATAAACAACAAAAACAGAGTCCAGCACACAGCAACAACCTGGGAAGTAGAGGCAAAAAGTTAGGGGAGGCCACGCCGAGGATTCCAAGTCTAAGAAGCTCCAACTGGGGCTATCACAGCATTGTTGACAGGCGTCGGTCATGGAGTCGCACGGACCCCCATGAATAGTACCTTTTGAAAACAAGAAAGGCAAGATGTTGCACGGAGTTGGGGAGATGAGTCGCTGGGACCAGTGCGGTGTCAGTCCCTTACAGTATCCGGGGAGATGAGGCGTTGGTTCCGCACTGCGAGGCAGGTGGAGGCGAGGCTTCAGTTCAGTCCAGTTGCAGGGGGAGCTGGTGCGGCGTCTGTGGATGCTTCAGTCCCTTGTGACCTGGCAGGGTCGATGGATCCAGTCAATCAAGATGTGATATGTTGACTTCACAGTGTCGCAATGATCCTGCGTGACATCAGTGGTGTCGTGGAACGTCGGACGCCATTGCAGGCTGTGGTTGTTGCAGGCAGCGATGTCCACGGAATGGGAGCAGGCTGCGGCGTTGTTTCTGGCATAGGTGAAGTTGTTCCTGGCGTTGCTGAAGTCAGAAAACTAGCTAGAAGCTAGCTGGTGAAGACTTTGCTGTCCCTGAGACTTCAAAACAGGAGGCAAGCTCAATCCCAGCCCTTGGAGAGCACGTTTGGGAAAGACAGAGTCCTTCCAGCAAAGGCAGAGGCCTGCAGGGCAGCAGGGCAGCAAGGCAGCAGGGCAACAAGCAGGGCAGCAGCCTTTCTCAGCAAAGCAGTCCAGACGAGTCCTTTGGGCCACCCAATAGCTCCTCTGAAAGAGTTCAGGAGTAGATACAGAAGTGTCTGATTTGGTGGGGTCAGAGACCAAGTTTATGTACCCAAAATGCCTTTGAAGTGGGGGAAACATCAAAGAGCGGTTTTGAAGTGCACAAGTTCCCTTTTATACCAGTCCTGTCTGCAAGGATCCCTGTGGGGGGTTATCAGTCCTTTGTGTGAGGGCAGGCCACTGGCCTTTGAAATGTCAGTGTGAGTCCCTCCACCCTTCCAGCCCAGGAAGACCCATTCAGTAAGCAGATGAATGCTGATGTGAAATGGCTGTCCTGTATTTATGATTGTCTAGGTGAAATGCACAAGGGGAGCTGTCAACCCACACAGACTAGACATGGATTGGAGACAGGCTGCAAGACACAGATGGCAGTAAGTGCAGAGAAATGCCCACTGTCTAAAAGTGCAAAAAACAACAGATGATGGACAGAATGCAGAGCAAGTCAAACATTCACCCCCAGTCACAGATCTGGGTTTAATACATCAGTTTTTTTGCTTGCCATACCATTGCAGTTTAGACCCAGCCATATGCAAACCCGTCTTGACCCTGTTCCCCATGGGAACAGTTCAGCCCGAACTGCCAGGCCAGGTCCTCCATGGACCAGAAACAAGCATCCTGAGACCGGTTTCAGGGTATCACCCTTCATCAGCCAGGTTAGCTTGAATCTGTTGGCATAACAAGCACGGGACCCACATCTGGGAATACCCTTCCCATCTGGGGCAACAAATGCAAAAACAACAAATGATGGACGGAATGCAGAGCAAATAAAAAATCCCCCCCCAGTCACAGATCTGGGTTTAATCCATCAATTGTTTTGCTTGCCATGCCATTCCAGATCAGACCCAGCCATATGCAAATCAGTCCTGACCCTGTTCCCTATGGGAACAGTCCAGCCCAAACTGCCAGGCCAGATTCTCCCTGGACCAGAAACAAGCATCCTGGGACTGGTTTCAGGGTATCACCCTTCATCAGCCAGGCTAGCTTGAATCTGTCTAAAAGTGGCATTTCTAAAATAGTACTATTAAATCTAACTTAACCAATAAGCAGGATTTTCTATTACCACTCTGGAATGCCAAACAACACATGGCTACTCCTTCCAGGTCATAATCTACCGCTTAAGAGTATATGAGGGCAGTTCTAATGCTAGTCTAGGAGACAGCAGGCCTCACAGTAGTGGAAAATGAATTTAGGAGTTTTTCACTACCAGCACATGTAAAACACATAAGTACATGTCCTGCCTTTTACCTGTATAGCATTCTGCCCTATGGGTTACCTAGGGTCTACCTTAGGGGTGGCTTATATGTAGTAAAAGGGGAGCTTACGGCTTGGTAAGTAACTTTACATGTCAAGTTTAAGTGGCAGTGAAACTGCACACACAGGCCTAGCAATGGCAGGCCTGAGACATGGGTAAGGAGCTACTTTTGTGGGTGGCACAATCAGTGCTACAGGCCCACCTTTAGCATTTAATTTACAGGTCCTGGGCACACGTAGTCCACTTTACTAGGGACTTACAAGTAAATTAAATATACCAATTGGGTATGAGCCAATGTTACTATGTTTTTAGGGAGAGAGCACATGCACTTAAGCACTGGTTAGCAGTGGTAAAGTGTCCAGAGTCCCAAAGCCAGCAATAATGAGTTCAGAAAACGAAGAGGAGGAATGCAAAATGTTTAGGGTGATTCTTCAGAGAGGCTGTTTTCCAACAGTACCCAACTAGGAGAAGGGCAGGCATCCAACTAAAGGCAGGCATTCAACTATAATAAAGGATGGGGTACCTAGTTCATAATGAGGCTCAGGAAGGAAGCTGCGTGGCCCCGGTCCCTTTTTGATACATAAACAAGTCCTGGGTAATGAGATCCCTGTGGCATAATGAGATTCCGGGAGAAGGACTGGCAGCCCCCCCTCCCGTTTTAATATACAAACAGCCTTTGGGGATGGTGTCCCCAGGGCCTAATGAGGCTCAGGGATGTGGCGTGCAGCCCCATCCACTTTTAAAAAAAATACAGGCGTTAGAGATGTCATCAGTGATGGCATCAATGATGTCATAGAACATGTCATGAGTAAATTAATTAGTGAGGTCATGAGCAGTGCATAGGGGTGCACAAGTTATAGTTAGCAGAGTGAATTTCTGTTTTTTTCTTTAGTTCAAAGTGTAGTTATAGTTAGGGATGGGCTGTGAGCTCCGTTCTTCTGGCAGAGTTAACAGAGTTTTTGGCACTCTGTGCTCTGCTTGGAGCGCAGAGTTCGGCAAAAAACTCTGCTAGCCCCAGAGCTCAGTGCATGGGCACTGCAGCCCAGTAATGGGCCACACAGTGCTGGCACAGACATTCTGCACTTGCGCTGTCACCCATAACTGGGCTGCAGTGCGCACTCTGCCCCATGGAGATGGCGGGGCAGCCAGGTGTGGCCGCCGAGCTGTTATAAGCTGCTGCTGTGGCGCTGCACCGGTGCCAACACTAGATCCAGGCCTACTCAGCAGCCTGGGAGCAGGGGGCAGAGGGAGGCAGAGAGCAAGGCCGCTGGCAATGGGGACCGAGGTAAGACCCTTGGTTTGCTTTCTCTTCTATGTGCGCACTTTTGCCGGGACTGGGCATGAACAGTATTTGCACATGAGGAGGGTCTGAGCTTGGAAACTTGCAGCCAGAGCTACACTTGAAAAGAACCTGTCTGCCCAGAGTTCCTGGTAAAAGAAGTGGTATTATTGGGCAGAGTGCTGACACCAACAGGGAGAACTGGAGACTGGGGAAGCATAAGCTGCTGAGTGGTAGTTAGGCAGCCCCCGCCAGATAGAGATGTGTGGGGCCTGAGAGAGTGTCTTAGAGCCCAGTTGAAAGCAAGGCCACACACTTTGGGAAAATACCAAGCTGCTGGTGGTGAGCTGGTTTGCTGCTTCGAGTGCTGGGCCCTAAAGAAAGGGTGGTCTGAGGCTGTATGTAAGTGAAGACAAAGCGATTGCAAGGCTGGTGTAAGACAGGGATGTGTTTGGCCCTCCAAAACAAGTTTGTGACGGAGGGCATTTGGTAAAGGGAAGTGTGCTGGTGTGCCTCCAGGCCGGTGGGCTCTGCCTGCACAAGCTGACTGAAACTGCAGTTTTGGCATACCCTGGCCTGAATGCGCCCAATCTTGGAAGCAATAAGCTAACCAGGCCTGACCCTGCTTAGTGTTTCCGAGATTGTGAACATTCAGCAGCATGGTTGTGGGGCAGGCGGCACTCCGCCGCATGCGGAACTCTGTGGAATTCCACAGAGTTTTTACCCAACTTAGTGGAATTCCGCTCTGCCCACCACAAGTTATAGTTACCTTAAGGCACAAGTTATACTTTCCTTAGATAAGTATAATTATAACTTGAATTTCTATGGTTTGGTCCGTTTAACATTTGAAACTTAGCATAACATCCCTGTAACCTTTGTTTTTTCAATAAATAATTAAATATCTGATTTATAGGTACATATATATTCACACACACATATAGGTAGTTATAGTTAGGACACACATATATAGATATAGGTAGTTATAGTTAGGACCTAGTTTCTATAGAAAAAAGATTCTTTGTTTTGCAAATAACTTTGATGCAGTTTGACGAATCTTCACAAAATTTCCCCAAAAATACAACACTCATTTCAACCTCTATCTGGAAAGTTTCAGGGTGATCCGTCAAGCGGGGGCAGAGAAAAATGGAGGGTCCCCAAACACTTTTTTCCTCATGCATTTTTCTATGGGATTTTGGACATGAATAGTGCCTGAACCACTGGATGGTACTATAACAAATTTGTCAGAAATGAAGCACTTGCTCCAGAAATCGACCTTTTTGTTAATTGATGTAAATCCGTTCAGTAGTTTTTGAGAGATTTAAGAAAATCCAAATTTGCATGTGTAGGTATGCAAAGGCTCTGCGAACCTTCCCAATCTCATGCTGAGATCTGATTGGCTCCCAACACTTCAACAAGGAAGTGTTGGCGGCCATGCAGGGATTCGACTTCATCCAAGTCCCAGAAAAGAAAGATAAAAAAAAGAAAAGGGGCTGGAGTAGGAGCACCCTGACCCCTTAAATATGATGCTGGGGTCCAAGAGGGACCTCCCCCCTCGAGCAAAAAAAACATTGAGAAAAAAAAATTCTGCAGGAGACATGGCGGATCCACCAAAAAAAAACAAAAAAAAACAAGCACAAGCTCCTAGGCTTGTTTAAATGCAGTCTGTGGGTGGGCCACGTCCTGGGACATTGAAATGTTGAATGCAGGGGGGTTGTCTGCTCCCCCTGCAGCCCTGGGGTCCACCACTTCACCGGGGGTAACAAGCTTCT
Organism: Pleurodeles waltl; assembly: GCF_031143425.1. NCBI lineage: Eukaryota > Metazoa > Chordata > Amphibia > Caudata > Salamandridae > Pleurodeles > Pleurodeles waltl. The sequence continues at coordinate 323,848,277 of NC_090437.1, forward strand.
TAATGAAATGCGGGGGGTACCTGGTCCCCCGCAGCCAGGGGGACCGCTACTTTCCTGGAGCTAACAAACATCTTAATGTAATGCAGGAGGGTCCATCTGCCCCCTCGCCCACCCCAGGGACTGCCACCTCCCTGGGGCTAACATCTTAATGAAATGAAGGGGGAATGTCCTGCCCCCCTGCAGCCCTGTGAACTGCCACCTCCCCAGGGCAGAATTAGTAATGGAATGTAGTAGGTCAGTTTTGGCCCCTGGGCCCCAGGGACCACCACCTTCCCGGGGTTGAATAATTTGGAGGGGGGGCCACACTGCCCACCTCAAGAAGACAATGATGGCACTGGGAAATGCCCAGGGCTTGCTCCTGCTATGTCCAGGGATGCTCACCCCGGGACATAGCTCTTTGCTCTGACTTTGTGGGAGCTTTGACAGCTCCCACCAAGTCAGAGAGAACACTCCGGTTATAGAAAGTGAGAGCTGTCAAACAGCTCTCACTTACTGGAAGTGGAGGTTTCTTTTGTTTTCAAAGGCCGGGCCCCAGGGGATTGGGTCCCTGAATCCGAAATAGGCTGGGTGAGGGGTGCAATATAGACATGCAGCCAACTCACGCTGCACATGGTCAAAGGCCTTGCACAACATAGGGTTGGGTGGTTAGGGGCGTTGACCGCAGGGCCTGGCTGCAGGCCAGGCCCTGCGGCCACCCCCACCACGCATGGCCAAATGCCGTGCACAGCACAAGGTTGAGTGGTCATAGGGGGTTGGCTGCAGCACCTGGCACAGGGTTGGATGGTTTTAGGGGATTGGCCAACCTCAGCTGTGCATGGCGAAAGGTGTCTAGATTAACGTATAGTAATGAAAATTGCTTTACGTAAAAAAAAAACATAGAAATTCACTGAAAAAAACAAAGGTTACAGGGACATTATAGATAGGAAGTAGAATTTAAAAAAAACATAGAAATATATTAAAAAACCAAAGGTTACAGGGCCGTTATAGTTAGGCCCACATTTTAAACACACAAAACCATAGAAATTTACCTGTTATAGGTAGAGTTATCTCAAGTAACTATAACTTTTGCCCTAAGGTAACTATAACTTGCACCCTTGCCATGTATTGCTAGTTACCCCACAAATTACGGCACTCACTACATCTTTAACAACACCACTGATAATATAAATGTACCCCGAGACATAGCAAGAGCCGGCCCTGGAGGTGGTGGTCCCCAGGGCCATCAGTGGCACCAAGAGAGGGGCTGCTTGGCCCTCCTCCAACAAGGACTCAGCCCCAGGGAGGTGGTGGTCCCCTTGGCGCCGGGGTCCCATAAAGACCTCATTTCTTTTTTTTTAAACATTAGCCACGGTGGGGTGGTGGTACCCGGGGCAGTGGGGGGCATGGGCCCACACAAATACATTGATTTTTCTCCTGGGGAGTGGTGGTCTCCGGCTTTCGGGGAGGGGGTGCATATCCCCTCGCTCCAAATAAAGTGTACCCTGGGGGGTGGAGGTCCCTGGGGCTGTGGGAGGAGGCAATCGGGCCTCCCCCACTTACCTAAAAATATGTTTGTCCCGGAGGGTGGTGATCCTCAGGTGTGGGGGCCACGGGCCCCCGCACTTTTTTGGACATTTTCCATGGGGAGGTGGTAGTCCCAAGGGCTTATTAAAGTCCAAAGACGGGGGGCACATGTGCCCACTCCTGTATGATGTCCCCTGGACCTGGCCCACCCAGGGGCAAATAAAAAAAAGCATGGGAGACGGCGTTTTTATTTTTTTTAAACATCAGAAAAATCAATGGATTGGTACTTGGATTTTTCTAATGTTTAAAACAAAAAAGGCTTTTTAGCCCTGACGAGGTCCCTGAGGAACCCCAGCACCAGAGCTAAGGGGTAAGGGTGACTCTACCCTAGTCCCTTTTCTTTTTTTTGTCTTTTTTCTGGGACTTGGCTGAAGCCGAGTCCCAGTATGGCTACCAACACTTCCTTGCTGAAGTGTTCTGAGCTAATCAGATATCAGGGCGGGGAAAATTGGATCTGCGGAGGATCAGCATCCCTATATATCTATATTTTTTGGCCTTAAATATTTCTGAAACTACTGAATGGATTCACGCAAAATCACAAAATGCATTATCTGTGGAACAGAATCTATCTTTGTGCCAAATTTGGTGTAATTCTGTACAGTGTTTCGGGCTGTAGGCGTGTCTAAATGTCCTATGGAAAAATGAATGGGGAAAATTTGTTTTGAGATCCCCTTTTTCTTGGCCCCTGCTTGACAGATCACTCCAAAACGTTCAAGACAGAAAATGGACTTAGCAAGGTATAAGTTTAAAAAAATTTGTGAAGCTTCGTCAAGCAGCACCAAAGTTATAGGCAAAACAAAAAACGCACTTTCTATTGAAACTAGGTCCTACTTATGACTACCCAGAAGCAACCCCCACTAGGTAATATATATATATATATATATATATATATATATATATATATATATATATATACACATATATATATTCACTGAAAATGTTTATAGTTAGGTTCTGAAGTTACTCGCAAAAAAAAAAAAGAGAAATTCAGCAGTTACAGTTATTTCAGGTAACCCTAACTTGCACCTTAAGGTGACTATAACTTGCGCCCCTGCCATGCACAGTTGTAAGATCAATAATTTTACTGCTGATGTTACGAGTGTGTAATTTGTGGGTTACCTTAGGGTGCGAGTTACTTTTTACCTTTTTAGATGTAAATCTATACATATTAATTTGTTAGTTAAAAGGGAATTATTTTTCATCTCAGGCGCTAGACATTCAAAATAAGAAAGAGGAGATTCACATTGATAATACATTTTCATAATAATTAATAGCACACAATTACTATTCTCTTGAAAATGCATGCTCACTTGCTTGACCCTTTGAGAAATACTAATTTTGTACAATGTCATGTACATTCATTCATAACTCCCCTAGATCTGAAGACTCATGTACCTTAAACCTTGGCAAGAATCACTCCTATATCATATTATACATAGGAGAAATATAGCAGCCTGAACACAGATAAAGTGTGAGAGAACAAAGGTGCATGTAGTAAAATAACCTTAGGAGCAGTGAAAGACAAATAAAGTGCATATGTGTGGAGTACATCTAAAATCCATACATTTCTTTCATTTAAATAAGACAAATACACATCACCACTACTAGGCTATTAAAAAATGCCTGGGCACAATGCTTTTTTTTTATTTTGCTGTGAATTCTCAGAGGATCAAGTTAAAATTAAAAAAAAAAAGTGATTTTAAAAAACAGTCCTGGGGTGGGCCTGAGACTGAAGGGGGCGCAGCACATATATTATTAAGGGGAGAGGAATGTATGGCCCCCTCTACCACACTCTAAGAGGCCCCAGGGACCCATCCCCAGGGACCATTATTTAAATAAAAGAGAGAGGGGTGCATGGCTCAGACTCCTTGAACCTAAAGTCGGTCCTGGACTGCATCCCCTGGGGCTAACATATTTATGAAGGGGAGGTAGCGCATGCCCCCTTCCTAGCCTTTTCGAGGCTCCATGGTGCCCTGTTCCCAGGGTCATCATTTTAATAAAGGGTAGAGCCCCCTTCCTCAAGCCTGAAAAGGCCCTGGGGACCACATTCCTTCGAGCCCTCAACTGAGTAAATGGGGATCAGGGTCATGCAGCTCAGACCCATTGGATGGCCCTGGGGACCACATCCATCAGGGCAAGCTGAGGAACAGTGTCTGGAGTCCCTAGCCCCCTGTACACAATATTTTCTCTGTCTGAGAGGAGGTTTAGTGTAATGTGCTCCCACCAGGCAAGAGCACAAAGCTGCTTTTGCCAGATGGAAGAACAAAACTTTTCTCTTTCCACACTCTTGGCAGGGAAAATCAGTGAATTGCTCCTGCAATGTGGGAGCAAAAGAAAACTTCTCCCACAGAGCAGGAGCAATTTGGCCTCATTCTGCACCCGGGCGCCTGGGCCTCTCACTGCTGTCCCTAATGAGGGACTAGTGTGGGGTGGCCCAGGTGCCCACCAGGTACCCCACTTAAAAAAAATAAACATGAAAAATGCCGGCTCCTAAAGGTTCAGGGATCCAACGGAACCTGGGGGTGGAGGGGGCTCGGAATCTCCCCATGGCCTCCAAAAAGAACAATGGTCTGGGTTGCCAAGGGCGGATATCGGGGCATCCTTTAAATAAAAAGACACATTTGGCATCTGCATGGCCCTGAGAAATATCTCTGCTTGCTGGGAGCTAGTGGGGCAGCGGACGCTTATTCAAAAAAAGCAGTGGGTGTTTATAGTGGGGCCAGAACTCCATGAATTTAAAAAAAGGTGAATAATAAATGAGCAGCCACAGCCTTCAAGGATTGTCCCATAATGCCCTGGGAGGGGCTTTTTACACATTTATTGTTCTTGGTGATGACATTAGAAGGGTCCACCACAAAAATATTTTGTTTAATGTTGTGGGTGGCTACAGGGAGTTCTGCCCCCCAAGGAACATTAGTAAATCCCCTTGGTCATTAAATCCATGACCCCAGGAGAACATACCTTTTTTAAACACTTCCCAGGCTGGAGCATTTCCTCTACAAGTGGAAGTGCAGATGAGAGTGCAACGCCCTCTAGGGTCTGGTTATATGGCTGCATTTTGTGTGGCCTGAAGACGTGTAAAAAAATATACCAGGTCCTCCTGTGGTTGTTTACGTGATTACATTTTTTGGGTGAAAAGTGTTAAAGGAAAGATTCAGAGAAATGTTTGTTTTATTTTATTTTTTTAAACAATATGTCTCTGGCTAATTATTATCACATTTTAAACCATATAAAAAGAAAAAATCACAAATATGTAGCTTAGTAAAAATGTATTAAATATGTTAAGTAGTTGAAAACTAAAAACCTTGCATTGTGTGTTGTTGATTACAATTATTAGTGGATGTTTGCGAAAGATGATGGATCTGCTGTACATATAGGGAACTGAGTGCATGGGGTGAAGTCAGGGGCTGTCTGTGCTTAGGTGGCAAAGGTTGTGCATGGTGCCTATGAGGGTTGGATACAGGGCCTTTGGGGGTTTGAGTTTGGCTTTTAAGTTAAATCTCACCCTTCAGAAGAACTGCTAATTATCCCACATATTACATCACTCACAACATCTTCTATAGCATCATTGATACTATCACTGCAACATTTGCAATAAAATTATTGATGAGAAAACTGTGCATGGCAGGGGAATGAACTGTAGTAACGATAGGGCACAAGCTATAGTTACTGTGCACTGGGGCAACATTAGCATATTCAGTTCGGAAGACCACGTTTCACTATTCTATCCTGGAGATATTCCAGGATATTCAGTAATCCCTTGCACATTTTTGTGTTTTATGATGCTTAACTTTCTGTGGCATGCCCTCCTTGAAAAACTAGTGAATGGAACAATAGCATGATGATCATTCATGATAAGACTCAATCAATCATGGGGATAGCTTTAATCACTATTTTCTTTCAAATTTGACATTTGCAATATTATATGTAGTGTGGGGTACAACACAAGATGAAGAAGAGTAATACTGTGTATATTTGAAATGGTGAATACCCCAATTATGTACATATTATTAATTCACAACCTAGGACCCTATTCACAAACTTAAACTTACACTTTTGGCATCTAGGCCAAAAGTGTAAGTTTACGATTTTCAGGTATTCACAAAGGTAAGTTACGAGTAGTATCTTTGCATCTGCACTTGGGGCAGATCAGCCAAACTCGGGCAGGTCATCCACACTCGAGCTGGATCATCTGCACTCAGGGCGAATCATCCAACCCTGGGCTGGAATCAGTGTAATTACATACACCTGCACATTATCATTCTCACCTGCAACCCAACTCCAAAAAACAGATAAAAGCAGCACACAAGCAAGGGTCTAGTTTCTCCACAACCACACTGTTCCTGACTGCTCTGCAAATTCTGAAGCCATGATGCCCACTAGGAGGAAAATAAACTATACAGAGGAGGAGATCACCATGATACTGACATTTATTCAGAGGAACTGCAAGAGACTGCATTGTCTCCCACCCTACAACAGCAGTTCCTCACAGAAGGCAGTCCTATGGCAGCAGTTGGCAACAGCGGTCATTCATAGGGGAGGACATCGGACGGTAAATGAAATCAAGAAGAAGTGGCGGGATGAGAAGAGGAGGGTGAAGAAGAAGTACACCAGGATAGAGGTGGCATGAGCTCTCCCAGGTGTACTAACTGGAGCCCACCTCTGACTCATCCCACTTGACAGGGATGTCCTCTCCACCATAGAGCCCCACCTTCTCTATGGCTGCCTGTGAGTGATGACCTAAATGTAGTGCCAGATAAGATGCAATGATACTAACAATTACACCAAATGAGTAATGTTTGTGATACTCAAAAAATGTGACCTCAATGTTGTGCCAAGTAATTGCAATCTGCATGGTGATGCAAACCCTCATGTGTATCAGCTATTACATCACACTACAAGTATCAGAATCCTTTGTGATGGCAATTGCAAACCCTCAGTCCCAAACAGTGGCCCATCACTGCTGCCTCCTCCACTTGACACTGGTACATGGCAATAGACAATGTCCCTCATTCATTTACCACTGCTGTTGGCATGTAGATGCAAATGTGTAGTTATGTGACGGGTTGCACATAATCAAATATCTTGGTCTTGTCTGATTTCTTTTTCTCTTTGTTGCCACATACAGCCAGAAAAAAGTCATACACTGGAGCACAGGTCTCTGCATCATCAGGGAGGCAACATCACGGTGCAAAACAACCCATATCATCAGCACCAACTGGCACATAAATATGGCCATGGGAGGGCATTTTCTCCTACATTTTTGTGAGTTAACTCATTGATGTGTCTCATGGAATTCATAAACTGTGCCAAACAACAAAAATAAACATCTTCACCCTACACTGTACAGTGTCTGGACCATCCCTTTTCCTTTGTGGTGAGCAGTAATAAGGCCCTTGGTTCACCGGTCATGCTGCTGGCATTGCATTTTCCATATAATTGCAAAAACGATGGCTATTTGCCCTGTAGTGGTCACTACACTACAACTTCCAGGATGCACTCTTAGTGCTTCTAATGTGCTCCAATGGGGCATCCGCTTATTGACCACTGCAGCAATTGCTGGGACTATGTGTAAAGTGACATGAGGGAAACACAAAAAGCATGAATGATACAGCATCCAACACCAAAAATACACGCCTTGAGCCCATACTGGACTGTGTCTGGACCATCCCTTTCCATTGCACCCAGCAGTTATAAGGTCCTTGATTCACTAACCATGGTGTTGGTGTGAGAAAGTAGTCTCTTTCTAGTCTTGTTACCCCCACTTTTGGGCTGTTTGTGAGTATATGTCAGGGTGTTTTCACTGTCTCACTGGGATCCTGCTAGCCAGGGCCCAGTGCTCATAGTGAAAACCCTATGTTGTCAGTATGTTTGTTATGTGTCACTGGGACCCTGCTAGCCAGGACCCCAGTGCTCATAAGTTTGTGGCCTATATGTATGTGTTCCCTGTGTGATGCCTAACTGTCTCACTGAGGCTCTGCTAACCAGAACCTCAGGGGTTATGCTCTCTCTGCTTTCCAAATTTGTCACTAACAGGCTAATGACTAAATTTACCGATTCACATTGGCATACTGGTACACCCATATAATTCCCTAGTATATGGTACTGAGGTACCCAGGGTATTGGGGTTCCAGGAGATCCCTATGGGCTGCAGCATTTCTTTTGCCACCCATAGGGAGCTCTGACAATTCTTACACAGGCCTGCCAGTGCAGCCTGAGTGAAATAACATCCACGTTATTTCACAGCCATTTACCACTGCACTTAAGTAACTTATAAGTCACCTATATGTCTAACCTTCACATAGTGAAGGTTGGGTGCAAAGTTACTTAGTGTGTGGGCACCCTGGCACTAGCCAAGGTGCCCCCACATCGTTCAGGGCAAATTCCACAGACTTTGTGAGTGCGGGGACACCATTACATGTGTGCACTGTACATAGTTCACTACCTATGTACAGTGTCACAATGGTAACTCCGAACATGGCCATGTAACATGTCTAAGATCATGGAAATGTCACCCCAATGCCATTCTGGCATTGGGGGGACAATTCCATGATCCCCCGGGTCTCTAGCACAGAACCCGGGTACTGCCAAACTGCCTTTTCAGGATTTGCACTGCAGCTGCTGCTGCTGCCAACCCCTCAGACAGGTTTCTGCCCCCCTGGGGTCCAGGAAGCCCTGGCCCAGGAAGGCATAACAAAGGATTTCCTTTGAGAGAGGGTGTTACACCCTCTCCCTTTGGAAATAGGTGTGATGGGCTGGGGAGGAGTAGCCTCCCCCAGCCTCTGGAAATGCTTTGATGGGCACAGATGGTGCCCATCTCTGCACAAGCCAGTCTACACCAGTTCAGGGATCCCCCAGCCCTGCTCTGGTGCGAAACTGGACAAAGGAAAGGGGAATGACCACTCCCCTGACCTGCACCTCCCAGGGGAGGTGCCCAGAGCTCCTCCAGTGTGTCCCAGACCTCTGCCATCTTGGAAACAGAGGTATTTGTGGCACACTGGCCTGCTCTGAGTGGCCAATGCCAGCAGGTGATGTCAGAGGCTCCTTCTGATAGGCTCTTACCTCTCTTGGTAGCCAATCTTCCTTCCTAGGTAGCCAAACCTCCTTTGCTGGCTATTTAGGGTCTCTGCTTTGGGGATCTCACCAGATAACGAATGCAAGAGCTCACCAGAGTTCCTCTGCATCTCCCTCTTCACCTTCTGCCAAAGGATCGACCGCTGACTGCTCAGGACGCCTGCAAAACCGCAACAAAGTAGCAAGACGACTATTAGCAACCTTATATTGCTTCATCCTGCCGGCTTTCTCGACTGTTTCCAGGTGGTGCATGCTCTGGGGGTAGCCTGCCTCCTCTCTGCACCAGGACCTCTGAAGAAATCTCCTGTGGGTCGACGGAATCTTCCCCCTGCAACCGCAGGCAACAAAAGACTGCATCACTGGTCCTCTGGGTCCCCTCTCAGCACAACGAGCGTGGCCCCTGGAACTCAGCAACTCTGTCCAAGTGACTCCCACAGTCCAGTGACTCTTCAGTCCAAGTTTAGTGGAGGTAAGTCTTTGCCTCCCCACGCTAGACTGCATTGCTGGGTACCGCATGATTTACTGCTCCTCCGGCTCCTGTGCACTCTTCCAGGATTTCCTTCATGCACAGCCAAGCCTGGGTCCCCGGCACTCTAACCTGTAGTGCACAACCTTCTGAGTTGTCCTCCGGCGTCGTGGGACTCCCTTTTGTGACTTCGGGTGGACTCTGGTTCACTTTTCTTCTAAGTGCCTGTTCAGGTACTTCTGTGGGTTCTGTCTGCTTTTGTGAGGGCTCCCTACATTGCTGGGTGCCTCCTCTGTCTCCTCATCCAAGTGACAACATCCTGGTCCCTCCTGGGCCACAGCAGCATCCAAAAACCCTAACCACGACCCTTGCAGCTAGCAAGGCTTGTTTGCAGTCTTTCTGCGTGGGAACACCTCTGAAAGCTTCTTCATGACGTGGGACATCCATCTTCCAAAAGGGAAGTTCCTAGTCCTCTTCTTTCTTGCAGAACTCCAAGCTTCTTCCAACCGGTGGCAGCTTCCTTGCACCCTCAGCTGGCATTTCCTGGGCTCGTGCCCACTCTCGACACTGTTGTGACTATTGGACTTGGTCCCCTTGTCTTACAGGTACTCAGGTCCGGAAAGCCACTGTTGTTGCATTGCTGGTGTTTGTTCTTTCTGCAGAATCCCCCTATCATGACTTCTGTGCTTTCTGGGGGTTGTAGGTGCACTTTACACCTACCTTTCAGGATCTTGGGGTGGGCTATTTTTCTAACCCTCACTGTTTTCTTACAGTCCCAGTGACCCTCTACAAGCTCACATAGGTTTGGGGTTCATTCGTGGTTCGCATTCCACTTTTGGAGTATATGGTTTGTGTTACCCCTATACCCATGTGCTCCTATTGCAATCTACAAAACTTTACATTGCTTGCATTACTTCCTTTTGCTATTATCTGTATTATTTTGGTTTATGTACATATATCTTGTGTATATATCTTATCCTCATACTGAGGGTACTCACTTATATACCTTTGGCACATTGTCATAAAAATAAAGTACCTTTGTTTTTAGTAATTCTGTGTATTGTGTTTTCTTATGATATTGTGCATATGATACCAGTGGTATAGTAGGAGCTTTACATGTCTCCTCGTTCAGCCTAAGCTGCTTTGCCATAGCTACCTTCTATCAGCCTAAGCTGCTAGAAACACCTCTTCTACACTAATAAGGGATAACTGGACCTGGCACAAGGTGTAAGTACCTCTGGTACCCACTACAAGCCAGGCCAGCCTCCTACAGTTGGCATTGAAGTTTTCCATATAATTGCAAGAGTGCTGGATAGTTTTCGTGTTGTGGTCAGGACAATACAAGTCCCAGGATGCACTCTGATTAGTGCTTCCAAGGTGCTCCAGTGGGGTATCAGCCTTATAACTGCTGAGCAATTGCTCAGAATGTGTACATGGAGACATGTAACACATGTTGGCACAACTCAGTCACCACTACATCATATTACCAGGCACAGTATGCAGCCCATGCAAATACTAGGTCTCTCCTGCTCCAACTCCTCCAGTTGGGCATGGAGGGTCGGCCAGGCTGTCCTCAGGACCCTGGTGTAGAGTGGGGTGAGGCAGGGCCAGTGCACTTGGGGCTGGGAGGGCTGGCCCAATAGTTTTCATGCACTCAGTTGTACCCAATGTTTCAGGTCCTACCAGTGCTTGTGACATGTCCTGGCCCACTGGTGGTAGAAGCCCATTGCACTGCAGCACTGCACAATCTCCTCCCAGAGTTGGGTGCATGCAACATTGCTCAGCCTGTTCTCCGGCTCCCCCATAAAGCTGAGGGTAATTGTCCTGCACCCCGAGCTAAAATGTCCATTTCACGTTTGCTGAAGGGAGTGCCCTCTCATCAACTCCCTCAGCCATGTTGGAGGCATGTAGGGTAAATACAGCAGCAAGATGGCAGAGTATCCTCTCTGTTGGTGGGGGTGACTCAGAATGAAAAAAATGGCTGTCTGCAACTTCCTGTCATGAACTTCCTGCCTTGTATTTCCTCTGTCATTTCCTTGACAAATACATTGGGTATTGGCCTGTCTCTGAATTCCATGCCCTGAGTGTGGATTATCGGCACCTGGAGTATACACTATGCATTCAGAGTGTAGGATCGGCATGTGGGGTGCAGGATCTGCATGTGGGGTGTAGGATCTGCAATCAGAGCGGAATACACATTAAAGACAAGTGTGACATCTGCAAACATGTGTGAGAAGGGGCACGAATACTATGGGAGAAAGGGAAGGTTTTGTAAATAAACTGAATATTACAGCACTTCCTAGCACAGTTTGGCCCTTTACATTGCATTATGGTACATGTGGTCAACATATCCTGCTTACATCGAAGTAGACTGTACTGTATTGCCAAGGTAGGCACAGGTGCTGATGTCAAACCCTGAACACATAGGCCCTCATTATGACATTGGCGGTCAGCTGACTGCTACACTGGCGATGGTGGAAGTACCGCCGCCAGGCTGCCGGTGGAGACCGCCAAATTATAACCACGGCAGTGATCCCTCCCATAAACAGCCAATAAACCACCTGAACTGCCAGTGCAGTATGGCCACTGATCACGGCGGTTGTCATCTTCAGGCTGGCAGAACACCATTCACTGCCCACCATATTATGACATACCAGGATTTACAGGGTGGGACCACATCCACGAAAAGCCTGGGGGAAACAACTCAAATAAAAGGAGACACTCACCTCCAAAGACACAGATCATTCCGCGGCCGCTGTGGAACCCGAACTGGAAGCCCTGCCGATGATGTACCAAACTATGGGAGTCCAGGAGCAGCAACGCCGATGAAGATGACGACGGTGAGTACAGCCGCCTAGCACACAAGAGAGGGAGGGGAGAGTGATACGCCCATGCACACACCACACACCATACACACATACCACACACGGAGAACAATCCTCTGATAAATCCAACAGGAACATAAGCCTGAAGTAAAGAAAGCCAGGACAAGTACTATTGGTCCAACCACTGTATTCCGGTGGGAATAGCAACCACACATAACAAAGTGAACTATATACATAAAGCGCCATTGTCCGGTCCAATTGTCCATGGCATCCCACAGGGCAAAATAGGCCCAACTTGACTCATGACAGCCCAAGTCACTCCACTGGGCAGGGACATCATTGTGCAAGTCAGGCTCTTCAGGAGGTGGGGGCAGAGGGAGTTTCTTGGTAGGGGGTTCCTTGGATTTGGGAGGGGGCGGACCTTTGATTTTCTGTCTAGTGGGCAGAGGAGTGGGCTTGGAGTGGGGGTTGGAGAGGCTGTCTTGTGCTAGTGGGAGCTTTTTCTGCAGGTGGAGGGACATGTGCAACACCAGGGGAGCCATGAAAGGACTGGGAGCTGGAGGTACTGGGCTGGGGGAGCAGGACCTTACTTTTACGGACAACACGGGGTTGGGGAGGAGGAGGGAAGGTGGGGAGGAGGGGTGTTGTGCCAAGCACAAATGTGTGCATTATGTGACCCGACACTTCCATCTGTGGTCAGTCGTGCCAGTGTTATGATGATAGTAAACAAGCTTATTCAGCCCATGCAATGTGTCAGTAATTTAGCATTTTAAAATACATGCCTACTGCAATCTGTGTCCTCAGTCCATACAGTACTTAGCATATGTTGCTAGGAATGTCATGTGACTTACAATGTGCTTACACAACTGCCCTCTGATTTCAATGTCCCTGACAGTGTGGCCCAGACTAGGTGGTCCAGAGAAGGGATTGGCATACTGACAACATGGCATAGCTTATACTGTGTTTTTTTGTGTGAGGGCACTGAAATGATTTGTTGTCCTCACTTTGATGTTTGGAGTCAATTACTGTAGAAATGTCCGAGTAGAAGTGACCTGCTGAATGTAGGCTGTACAGGGGCTCATGTTGCTCTACTTCATTTACTTCTCAATTGGATGTCACTATTGGTTTCCCTTTTTGCAGATGTTGGTGTGGTCACTACTGTGAACTCATGTGATGCCTCCAGACTGCTTTCATGCTGTTTCGTAGATGGTGACTTGTGGCATGCTCTCACTTTGGTTATGTGTACCCCAAACTGACTGTCCATTGAAAGGATTCACACTTTACATAACATTTGCACAAGATTATAAAGGTCAAGACACTGCATATTGTTGTATTTAAAGAACAAAACCTTCAGTTGTGTTTAAGTATGTTTACTGAAGTGACAAAAAGGAAGGGATAGTGCAATAGAGTGGGGTGATGGTGGGTGTAATCTTCAGTGTAGTGGCCTAGTTGGTTTGTAGCACAGGTTCAATATCCATGGGGCCATAGGAAAAGGAGCAATGGCAATCCAAAGGAGACAAGGTGTCTCAGTGGCACACAAGGGCGACATGTTGGTGAGGCTCACTTCCTGGGAGTGGTTTGGGTCTTGGCTACAGTCTCTGGTGTCTGTCTGGGTCACAAGGAATGTTTGTGGGGTGGTTCTTCTGCTGCAGAGGGAGGGGTGCTGGCGGTGTGTGAATCCTGTGGCAGGTCCTCCTGTCCACTAGCTGCAGCAGATGTGGAGGGCTAATCAGTACACTGGGTAGCGGAAGGGGCCCGCTCATGTGTTGTGTACTCATTCATGATTATAGCCATATCACTGAGCACCCCTGCAATGGAGGCCATGTTGGCATTTAAAGCCTGCAACTGCTGCATGACCTCCTGAAGGTGTTCCCCCTGCAGCCTCTGGTTCTCCTGCAAGATGGTAAGTACCTGGCCCATCCTGTCCTGGGATTTCTGGTCTGCTCCCAGGACATGTGACAGTGCGTCCTGGGCAGCTGGTTTCCTGGGTTGGCCCACCCCTTGGCGCACAGATATCCTTCCACTGGCCCTCGCCCCCTGTGACTGTGTCCCCTCCCACTGACACCAAGACCTTCATTGTCTTGCCTGTGTGGTGTTGAATCTGGTCCCTGTACAGGTGGGCACACTGTTGACTGTCGTGTCCTGGGGACAGAGGTTTGGGGATGCTGGGTGTATGCTGTGGTATTGGAGTCTGATGTTGAGCCCCTGTAGGTGACTGGGTGTTGGCTGTGGTGTCTGACTGACCAGTGGTCCCAGATGGGCCAGGGAGATCATCCAGATCCAGACATCCAGAGTTGCTGTTATCACTGGAGCCTTCTTCTGGTGGAGGACTGGATTGCCATGGCACATGTTGGCCGCTGACATTGGCTGGGGGTCCCTGTGAACATGTAGAAGATTTGTTACAGCCTTTGTCAGTTACATATTCAGCATTTCTGGCTTTCACTATGGGATTGGTGTTGTCCTTTCTCATTTGGTTATTGTGTGGTGATGGATTGTGAGATTGGTAGAGCTATATGCTGCCCATGCATTGCTGTTGTGTGTGCATGCATAGCTTGGAGGGGTGTGCTTACAATGGGCAGAGCATGTAGGGGTACACAGTTGAGGGTGGTTTTCGGGGTGGTTCTCTGTTTGGGATGGAGTGGGATGAAGGGAGTCGGGGTGAGGCTTTGGGGGTGCACAGAGCGGGTGCATATTCACAATGCATACCTGGGGCACTTTGTAGGAGACAGCCAATGAAGTTTATTCACTGCATGCTGCAGAGTAGTGTGTCTTGTTACCTGCAATAGTCCAAAATGTACCTTTAGAGCAGGGTATGTTTAGACTAACCTTACCTGCACAGATAGTGGCAGCCACTCCATGTCATATGGCTCGGAAGGTGACAAATCATCATGGGGTAACATAAGACCTGCATGTGTGATGCACCCTCCATTACACACAATACAAAATGGCTAAACATTTAGAACATGACCAGTAGGTGTTAGTCTGATTCATGAGGAAGAGTGTTTGTGATCATTGAGCCCTGCCAAATTTACCTGGTCTGTTCATGATGTGTTGATCTGGACCAGATGATCATAATGCATATAGGGTCTTGTAGTTTCAGTCATTTCATGGAGAAACAAGGACAAAATGCCCAATCTCCACTATCAATCACTACAGGCCTGGAGTTGGACATTGCATGTGCAGCTGCCAAACATATTGACAATGAGCATGGATTATCTATATCTCAACACTGGCCCATTGGTTCCATGATGTACCTATGTCAGACATAGGGCCATGCTGCATATGATTTGCCACACACACATACAAGGGGCAGAGTCCACACAGTCGTAGGTGAATCACTGCATTTGGGGCAGGATCACTACACTGTGAAATCTCATAGCAGGAATTTCCCCTTGGTAACAGATACTCACCCTCTGATGTGGCATCTTCACACCAACGGGCAAAGCCCTTTGTGAAGCAGACCCCTTTTGTGATGCTGTCAAGGGAAAAGTCACACATGCAGTCATTTGATCCCCAGGGTCAATTAAGCCCTAAGAGACGTTTTTCACCCTGATCCCTGACTTGTGCACATGACGTAATGCATGACCAATCCTTTGACTCTTGTCAACGGCTGTTGTATACAGACATTATGTATGGCTTACAAAGGAGTCTCAGGATAGCATATGTGGACAGAGTGTTAATAGTCCAGCAATCATCATTGACATGAGACTGCAAACCACATGATGGCCATGATACAACATGTTGTTCAAGGGAAAGAAGTGTCAACCAGCTGGTCACACACCTGCATACCCTGCCCTCTGTTTTGTACAATGGCCTAGTTCCCCAGATTCAGACCTAGTTGAGGGTCCAGAGTTATGGGTAAGCCTTGATTTAATGCTATATTGTACAAAACACAGCAGGCTACTATTATTTTGGACACAACTTGAGGTGAGTAGAGCAGCACCCCCGTATGTTCGAGACATCTGAATCTTGACTGCAAGAGCCCAGAACTGCACTCAAGGAAGGCTCATGTACGTCTATGTGCCCTACTGTACCTCTGCTGTAGTACAGTGGTTGCATGTGTGTATGGTGTGAGGAGATGAGGGGAGAGTGCATATGCAGTATGACCTGAGGAAAGAGTAATATTTGTAAATGTCTCTCATGCGTCTGTACAGTACATGCTGTATGAAATGGTACATACTGTGTCTGTTGGGGGCATGACTATGGCATGAGGACTAGTGTATTTAATGGTTGTACAAACACAATTATACATAGCATACTTGTGTGGTGCTTGGTACTTACCCAGAAGCCACATGTTGCTGAATTCTCCCGCTGCCATCTGCTGGGCAAGAAGTGACCTGCAAAATACATAGCTGTCATGGGTTCTGCCTGGGAACACTGTATGCACTTCAATGAAGGTACCACTGGTATCACAGACACCCTTCATGTTGATGGAGTGGCAGCGGTGTCTGTTGCAAAAGATGTGTGCATTGTGGGGAGATGACGGTGGAGCCACATGAGTACAATCAGTTGCACCTAGCACACGTGGAAAGCAGGAAATGAGGTAAAAATCCCCAGCTACCCTTTGCCTTCTGGCCAGTGTATTGGGCATTCATATGTGGCGATGGGCTTTCCTATTGATGCAGCTCAGTACCAGATGCACACATCAGAACTGGCTTGCCTGGGAGATTCCCAAAAGGTCACCAGAGACCCTTTGGAATGACCCCATAGCAAAGAAATAGAGAGCTGCCAAGATCTTGCGATAGGCTGGGGTAGCGTGGTGGCTTGACATCCTAAAGGAGTTTATCGTCTGTCTGAAGATCCTCTCTACTCTCCTCCTCTTCCTTCTCCTCCTCCTCAAATCATCCTGCTGCATGGCAAGGGGCAAACCAACAAACATATTCATTTACATGTTGAAAGGACTGACAGGGTTTATTTATGGCAGCTTTGCTTTTATGTGTGCAGCAAAGCTGGGACTGGGTGTGTGCTGAGGACTTTCTGCTGGAGCTGGGCGGGGGGATGGTAGGTCCTTACATAGGTGTGTCAGTATGCATTTATTTCCTCATCCAGCCAGAGAGCAGATGATCTGCCCCAAGTGCGAATGAATCGGCCAGACTGCGAATGATCCGCCCGAGTGCAGATGATCTACCCCAAGTGTGGACGTAAAGATACTACTCGTAACTTACCTTTGTGAATACCTGGAAATTATAAACTTATTCTTTTGGTCTAACCTTAGACCAAAGGTTTAAGTTTACCTTCGTGAATCGGGCCCCTTATTTTTTACAGCGTGTTGAACATTTACACTAATTTGTTTTTTCTCAATTCAATATATTTTTTTCATTTTTTTCTGATCACATGTTAGAATATGGTGACTGTCATTGTAACATGTTGATATCCTGTGGTAGATCTTGTCTATATGGTTGCACTTTTAATCTTTTTATGGATCAATGGACAGAAGTCGTGTCACCCCTGAACAAGGCAATTTTAGAAAATGTGTCAGGTTTGGTCAATGCCTCGCTTGTTGATTTAAGGAACTAAACCCTTGCATTTGAATGCACAATCAGGAGTACACACCTTTCTTCTTGGACAAAAAATTCAACCCTGAAAATGTATCTGGCTCTCACACCAGGGGCTACTTTTTCATTTGGTTATATATAAATACTTATCATACCTAACTGCAACCTCACTTTAACCATTGCTTTGTGTGTGAATTTCTGTCATTTTTAAAATCATATGTACACCAAGAGGAATGGAGAAGCAGCTGCTTTTGCATACCCTCAGCTTCCCTTATAATATCAAATTCAACACAATGGTAGTGTGCACCTACCATTCTCTTGTACCATACCTTGTTAGTGGTAGTTGGGAGAACATGGAAATCTTATTTTGTAGGAACCTCAACCACAGGTACCGACCTTCATCATCGGATCCTCACCCACTATACCTAGTGTGAGTGGGTAAGCTCAATGCAATTTTTTAGCGGAGAACTTATGTAGTAAGGGTTTTAAATCATTAAAATTGTTTGCATGTTACTTTATGTGTTCTCTTTATTATGAGTACCTTTGGCAAGGTTAGAACAAACTAGATTGGTGGCTTTAATGGTGTATATTATAACCCCTAAAACGTATGTCAACGTGTTTCAGCCCTGTCATGGCTTGTAAAAGCATGTTTAAATAAGTGTGAGATTGTCCACAATAATGTACAACCGGGGGTAAAATTGTACAAATATCAATAAGGGAATAACAGTGGTCCGTAAGAAAGTCCAGTGATGCAGATGGGCACAGATTAGGGCTGAAACATGTCAACCTAATTTATTTTTAACCTTGTCAAGAGATTTCCAGGGTCTCCCAACTACAACTCAGCAAGGTACAAGAGAATGATAGCTGCACTCTCCCATTGTGTTGAAGTTTTTTTTCAAACTTGAGCACACAACCAAACTTCTCAGGCAGCCTTGGGTGAATGCCCCCGCTGCGGAAAGCCTTTGGCTGAGCACCAGAGGGATAGGCTTCAAGGCCTGTCTTCCGCCTCCTTCATGCCAAAACTGAGCACCATTTTAAGTCGATTTCCAAAAAAAGCCAGAAAGGATTTACACTAAGGCGGTCATTACAACATTGGCGGTAAAAGCCGCTTACCGCCGTGCAGAAGACCGCCAACACACCGCCGCGGAAATCCGCCACATCTATTATGAACCACAGCTCGAAATCTGCCAAATTTCAGACACCCACAGAAGTCCGCCACACCAAAGGTCAGTGATAAACTGGCGAAAACAAAACCTCCAACGTCACGCCAACAGGAATACGCCCACACTATCACGACACACGAATCCATGCGGCGGTCTTTCAACCGCGGTATTTCATTGGCGGTACACACCGCCACGCTCAAAACACACACACTCTTACAAAACACAACCACATTGGACAAATCAAAATACACACACCTGAAACACATACACACACCACTCCCACACACTCAATACAATATAAAACAAACACCCACATCACCCACAAACCCCTACGACCAGAATCACCGAAAGAAGGCCAGAGAGAGACACCACAAACAACTACCAAGCATCCACAGGCACACAATACCATCACCCATAGAACTTCAACGCACCTCACACAACACACCACTAAATATCACCACACTTATCACTACACACATCACCCCACACATCACCCACACCACCCCATGGCATGGCAAAGACACCCCAGGTTCTCTGACGAGAAGCTCAGGTTCACGGTGGAGGAAATCGTCTGGGTAGAGCCACAGCTATTCGGAGCACAGGTGCAGCACACCTCCTTAGCTAGGAAGATGGAGCTATGGCGCAGAATAGTGGACAGGGTCAAAGCAGTGGGACAGCACCCAATAAATCGGGATGACATCGGGGGAAGGTGCGTTCCTTGGTCTCAAGACACCACCTCCTCCCCCCCAACTAACAACATGGGAGGAGCAGGTCTTGGCGATTCTGCATCCTGAGGGTCTAGCAGGAGTAGATGGAGGAATGGACTCTGGTAAGTCAAATCTTAACGATTACATCCCCCACCCTACCTGCATGCTATCACATACCCCCACCCTCGCCCTCACCTCCATCACTCCAGCTCCTCACAAATGTCCCAATATCACAAACCACACACCCCAACACCAAGCCCTGCATGCAATTATAAAGCATGGACACCCATCACCAAAGCATGGCCACTGCACATACCCATACACCCCCCTAACCCACCATCACACAAGGTCCCACACAGGAACGCAAGCACTGGGGTACACGGTCACCCACCTATTGCACACCATAGCACACATAGATGTAATAAACATCCCTTTATACCCCTGCAGGACCCCTACCCAACGTCACCAGACAGGAGGGTCAACACATGTCCACACCACCAACAGAAGAGCCCCACAGTGATGACAGCAGCTCTGTCCAACTGGATCTAGATGACCAGCCAGGCCCATTGGGGACCTCTGGACAGTCGGTTCCCCTCACACAGTCACAGGCCACCACAGAGCTTCCCCCCTCTGGAAACACCAGCACAGCACCCACCCAGCGGGCCCATACCTCTGTCCCCAGGACACGTCAATCAGCAGTGTGTCCACCACTACAGGGAACCCAGGATAACCCACCACCCCAACAACAACAGGGACCTGGGGGCAGTGGTAGTGGGCACACGGTCCAGGGGAAAGAGGCCCAGGAACACAGGGGAACTGGGAGGGCTGCTGTGCGACAGGGGGAGGACAGGCCAAGGGAACCCAATCTCTACGAGGCCCTCTCCAACATCATGGGAGCCTACCATCACTCCCAGGAGACAATGGCAACGGTACTGGCCAAGTTTCAGGAGATCCAGCACCTGCAGGAGGAACAGTATTTGGGCTTTAGGGAGGAACTCAGATCCATCAATTCCACCCTGGGCACCATCGTAGGGGTGCTGAAGGAAGTACTCAACACCAGGAGGGACACTGTGGCACAACAAAGGGCCCCTGACACTAGCCTGGACGATGAACTGCCCACCACCTCCGCCGGCGCTAGTGGACAGGACGCCCCGCCACAAGACCACCACACCAGCACCCCACCCCCTGCAGAGGGAGAACCACCCCGCAAACGCTCCCTGAGATCCAGGACAAAGACAGAGAACGATGCCAAGACCCCCGCCAAGAAATGAGACCACCCTGAATGTCATCCTTCTGTCCCACTTTGTCACCCTGTCCATCCTCAAACTGCCCCAGCTCCACTTCCTATGCTCATTTGGGCAATGCATCTGTGAGACTAATAGAATGGACTCTGCCATGGACATTCCTGCACCATCACCCTTCACCATTTTACAACCCCCTCCAATATTGAGCACTTAAATAAACACCCTTGAAGCACAAAACAATTTGAGTCAGTCTGTGATTTCAAAATTGTGTATTAGCAATTACAGTGACAAAATGCTCTTTCAATTGTAATGTCAACATACCCATGTCACACAGCTCCAGCCCATGAGGAAACACAGCAGATGTCACACAGTGGGACCCACATCTGTGAAATCGTAAGGGAAAGTGACAACTCAGTGACCATACACTGGGTGAAAAGGACAGACAGTAGAGAGGTAGTTGTGTTAAAGTACACGTAGTAGGCAGGTTTGTATTCTTACCTGTGTCTCACTGGAAGTATTGCAGGATCACAGAGGTCCTGTTATCAATGTTCTCTTCTTCTGCTTCCTCGTCCTAACTGTCCACAGGCTCCACAGCTGCAACAACACCGCCATCTGGACCATCCTCCTGCAGAAAAGGCACCTGTCATCGCAAAGCTAAGTTGTGAAGCATACAGCAGGCCACGATGATCTGGCACACCTTCTTTGGTGAGTAGAATAGGGATCCACCTGACATATGGAGGCACCTGAACCTGGCCTTCAGGAGGCCGAAGGTCCGCTCTATTATCGGCCGAGTTCACCCATGGACCTCATTGTAGCGTTCCTCTGCCCTTGTCCTGGGATTCCTCACTGGGGTCAGTAGCCATGACAGGTTGGGGTAACCAGAGTCACCTGCAAATGGCGAGGGACAACTGTTAGACACACACTAACCTGTAGGGATATCCCCAGACCCAGACAACCATTCCCACTGACTTGCTTCCAGGTGCTCACCTAATAGCCACACACGGTGCCTCTGGAGTTGCCTCATCACATAAGGGATGCTGCTATTCCGCAGTATGTAAGCGTCATCCACTGAGCCAGGGAATTTGGCATTCACATGGGAGATGTACTGGTCTGCCAAACACACCATCTGCACATTCATGGAATGATAACTCTTCCGGTTTCTGTACACCTGTTCACTCCTGGGGGGGGTACCAAAGCCACATATGTCCCATCAATGGCACCTATGATGTTGGGGATATGTCCCAGGGCATAGAAGTCACCTTTCACTGTAGGCAAATCCTCCACCTGAGGGAAAACGATGTAGCTCCGCATGTGTTTCAGCAGGGCAGACAACACTCTGGCCAACACGTTGGAAAACATAGGCTGGGACATTCCTGATGCTGTGGCCACTGTTGTTTGAAATGACCCACTTGCAAAGAAATGGAGTACTGACAGCACCTGCACTTGAGGGGGGATTCCTGTGGGATGGCGGATAGCTGACATCAGGTCTGGCTCCAGCTGCGCATAGAGTTCCAGGATTGTGGCACGATCAAGCCTGTAGGTGATGATCACATGTCTTTCCTCCATTGTCGACAGGTCCACCAGCGGTCTGTACACCGGAGGATACCCCCATCTCCTCACATGTCTTAGCGGACGGTGCCTATGAAGGACAACAGCGACCACAGAGTCAAACAACTCAGAGGTACGTACCCACAGCTTACACAGAACACGAATCATAATCCGAAATTTGGCCTGTATGAGTGTTGAGGCAAGGCCTAGGTATGTGTGACACAGTTAAAAATTAAGCCAGGTGGGCCCATGAAATGGCGGATGCCTGACCTGTAAAGTGGGATAATAGGATGTGATGTAACTGCGCTGGCTTTGTACACCGTCGCGGTAGGCGGTCGAAGACGGCAGCGCAATTCTGCATTGGTTAACATTGGATCCTATGGGTCCCAGGAGCCAATGACGATGTGCGCAGGCGGTGAAGGTATGCACCACCACGGACGTGACCGCCATTTTCTATCTGTTTAACCACTCGATACCTGATCTTCGACAGGAGAGGACCTACACTGCAAGTGCTGCTGTGACCTCAGTCTGGAAGAGACAATGGCTCGTGCGTCTGGGGAAAGGGCCCCTGCCTTCACATCGGAGGAGTTGGAGAAACTCATGGATAGGGTCCTCCCCCAGTACACACTACTCTACGGTCCTCCAGACAAACAGGTAAGTACACTGGGAGCATGCTGTATGGGCTATGCCTGTGTGGAGTGGGGTGGATGAAAGATGGGGGGGGAGATTGAGGCGTGCATGAAATGACGGTGAGTGCATGTGCCACATGGCAAGGGTAGGGATGGGGGCCAATGACTGTAACGGTGCAATTGGTAATAACTTTTCTTTTTCCCCTGTACAATTCATGTAGGTCAGTGCCCACCAGAAAAAGGATATTTGGCGTGCCATCACCAAGGAAGTCCGGACCCTGGGGGTCCACCACAGACGGAGCACCCACTGCCGTAAGAGATGGGAGGATATTCGCCGCTGGAGCAAGAAGACGGCGGAAGCCCAGCTGGGGATGGCCTCCCAATGTGGGAGGGGTGCCCGTCGCACCATGACCCCCCTGATGTTCAGGATCCTGGCGGTGGCGTACCCGGAGTTGGATGGGCGCTTGAGGGCATCACAGCAGCCACAAGGGGGTGCGTACACTCTCATTCTGCTGATTTTGCGCACAGTGGAGGTGTCTGGGTGGGGGAGGTGGGCTGTGGGTTTCCCTAGGCCAGGGCGAGTGTGCTAGTTAGGTCCCCTTGTTCTGGCAGACCCTGTGGCACCCCACCCCAACCCGCCTGTGTAGAGTGCCAAGTTCACCTAGTCAGGCTCCTGTGTCATCCATGTGTGCAGATGTCGGCCATAGCCTTGTAGGCCGTGTCCCAGGGATTGAACAGTGGACCCCAAGTGCGCGGCGTAGTGCAGGGGGCTTCTGTGTCTGTCGTGTCCGCCAACGTTAGCGGTAATGCATGCACTCAACATGTTTTTCTTCTGTCGTCCCCCCCTTTTTGTGGTCTCCCTGTTCTTGTGTGCATTAGCATCATCAGGTGGAGGAGCAGTGGCACTGGAGCAGGAGGGAGCTGCATCCCACATGGCCCTGGAGGGCGAGACAACGGACTCGGAGTTCACCAGTGGGATGGAGGGCGAGGGGAGCTCCACGGCGGGGACAGGAGCTGACACCAGTAACACGGACTCGTCCTCTGATGGGAGCTCCCTTGTGGTGGTGGCAAAATCTGTGCCCCCCGCATCTACAGGTACAGCCGCAACCCCCCTTCCAGCACTGCCCTCCCAGCAGCCACTCAGCCTTTGCCCTGTGCCCTCTCACCCAGGAGGGTGGGCATCACCTTCGCCCCAGGCACCTCAGGCCCTGCCCCAGTCACCCCTGCTGCCCTCAGTGAACAGGCCATTGACCTCCTCAGGTCCCTCACTGTTGGGCAGTCTACCATTTTGAATGCCATCCAGGGTTTAGAAAGGCAGTTGCAACAAACAAATGCATTCCTGGAGGGCATTCATTCTGGTCAGGCGGCCCTTCAGCGAGCTTTTCAGACTCTGGCCTCAGCACTGATGGCAGCCATTGTCCCTGTCTCTAGCCTCCCCCTTCCCACTTCCTCCACCCAGACCCAATCCCCTCTACCTCAGCCTATCCCAAGCACACCTTCAGACCAGCATGCACACACCTCAACACACAAGGGAAGCTCTGGCAAACATAAGCACCACACATCCCACAGGCACTCACGCAAGCATCACACACATGCAGACACACCAACATCCACTGCCTCCACTGTGTCCCCCTCCTCCTCGTCTCCCTCCTCCCTCAAAGTCTCGTCTCCACTCACACCTGCAACGACTACATCTACAGCCACTACTTCGATCACCAGCACACACACCACCACACCCCGCTCATGTGCAGTCACTACCCCCACTACCATTCACACGTCCCCTGTGTCCTCTCCCAGTGTGTCTGTGACACCCCCTCCCAAGATACACAAACGCAGGCACACACCCACCCAACAGCCATCCACCTCACGACAGCCTCCAGCGCATGCACCTTCACCCAAAGTTACCAAACGAACACCTCCTACAACCACAACCTCTTCCTCCACTCCCAAACCCCCTCCAGCTACCCGTCCCAGTGTTCCCAAAAAACTTTTCCTGTTCAACCTTGACCTCTTTCCCTCACCTCCCCCACCCCGTCCGTCTCCTAGGGCCCGACTCTCCAGGTCACAACCTAGCACCTCAGCCATAACATCTCCGGGACCAGTTGTGCCTGTTGTCACCGGAATCTGGAGTGCACCGGCCACCAGGGCAGCCAGTGTGGCACGGAGCGACAGCACAGACAGTCCCCCACCCGTCAAGCATCAAAAGTTGGTCAGTGCCCGGCGGGTTAGGGGGAAGACCGCTCCCAGGGGTACAGGTGGGAGTGTGGAGTCAGCTGCAACACCTTCCAAGGTGGGGAAGGCCAACAAGAAAGTCAGCAAGTCTTGGAAGAGCAGCACAGCGGAGAAGACGCCATCATCCCCGCTGCCCAGGAGGCCACCGCCATCATCCCCGCTGCCCAGGAGGGCACCGCCAGCTCCAGCCCTGCTGCCCAGGAGGCCAGCACCAGCCCTGCTGCCCTGTAGGCCAGCACCAGCCCTGCTGCCCAGGAGGCCACCGCCATCATCCCCGCTGCCCAGGAGGCCACCGCCAGCACCAGCCCTGCTGCCCAGGAAGCCACCGCCAGCACCAGCCCTGCTGCCCAGGACAGGACCGCCAACACAAGCCCTGCTGCCCAGGAGGCCACCGCCAGCACCAGCCCTGCTGCCCAGGACAGGACCACCAGCACCAGCCCCGCTGGGCCATGAACGACCACCAGAAGCTGAGTCACTGGGCCAGACATGACCGCCAGAAGCTGAGTCACTGCAAAGGACCCCTCTGCCACAAGCACCGCTGAACAGGGCACCGCCGCCACAAGCACCGCTGAACAGGGCAGCACCGCAACAAGCACCGCTAAACAGGGCACCGCCGCAACAACCACCGCTGCCAATGACACAGCCGCAACAAGCACCGCTGGCCCATGAGCGCCAAGGGCACTGACGCTACTCAGTCCGTCATGAGCAGGATGAAGCACTCTGGGCACAAAGCCCCCTCCAGAACCAGTGGAGACAAACATCCACTACCTCTGTCCTTGGCAGGATGAAGCACTCTGGGCACAAAGCCCCCTGCAGAACCAGTGGAGACTGTTATCCACTTGAGAGACTGTGGCTTTGCACTCCCCAGGATGGAACAGTGGGCAACCCACCCACTGTAGAGACTTGAGAGACTGTGGCTTTGCACTCCCCAGGATGGAAGAGTGGGCAACCCACCCACTGTAGAGACTTGAGAGACTGTGGCTTTGCACTCCCCAGGATGGAACAGTGGGCAACCCACCCACTTGTGAGACTTGAGAGACTGTGGCTTTGCACTCCCCAGGATGAAACAGTGGGCATGTGTCCCCCTCGTGGATTTGGCGTCGTGCACTCAACCGGCTGAGGTGCCCCCCCTTTCCCTTCCCCCTGAGGTGCCTGTTTTATTGCTATCTGATGCCCCTGCAGTGTTCTCTCCGTCATTTCGGGGATTGGGTGTGGGCCTCGCCAATACCGTGTCGGCCCAGTGTTCCACGGACTTCAATGGAGCACTACCTGGACTACTAATCTTGGTGTATATTTTGTTTATAGTGTATATATATATATTTTTGCGTACTGTATTTGAATATATTACAATCATTCGACTCATTTCCTTTTGTCCTTGCATTCTTCGTGGGGGATTTCGGGGGTGTAACTGTAACGTATCATGCTGTATTGGTGTGTGTGTTGTAGTGGGTGAGGGTGGGGTGGGGGTGTTGAGTGTGTGTGTGCCTGTTTTTTCCCTCCCCCTCCCCTGTGTCGTAGGTGCAGTATTCACTGTTGTCTTCGCCGCCGGCGTTCGTGCTCCAGGTAGAGGAGCAAGAAGATAAGGGCTGGCAGGATGTGGAGCTCGGGTTCCATTGCGTCCTGATTCCTCATGGAGTGTGTAGAGGTG
The DNA here is from genome assembly GCF_031143425.1 of Pleurodeles waltl. Taxonomy (NCBI): domain Eukaryota; kingdom Metazoa; phylum Chordata; class Amphibia; order Caudata; family Salamandridae; genus Pleurodeles; species Pleurodeles waltl. The sequence continues at coordinate 323,874,871 of NC_090437.1, forward strand.
AGCGTTTTCCCTTCGAAGTCCTGTTTCCGCCGTGTTTTTGTTCACGGTGAATCCGCCCCAGAAAAGGTGGCGGATTGGCCTGTTGTGATACTGTGGGCGGTACATTGTCCTCCGCCTGTCTGTTGGCGGTGACCGCCAAGCTGTTTGTTTGTACCACCGTGGTGGTCGGAGTGTTAAAGTGGCTGTCTTTGTTGCGGTTTCCGCCACTGTCGTGACTCCAATTTTTTTCCGACGGCCTGTTGGCAGTCTTACCGCCACTTTAACACCGACCACCAGGGTTGTAATGACCCCCTAGATCTTTAAAAAGTAGCCTTTCTGAGTAAAGTTCTAATAGTTTGCCAAGTTTGGTGTAATAGCGTTTAGGTGTTTTTCTATTTTAGAGAGCTAAGTTTCAGATGGAATTAACATAGGAAAGCATGCTTTTGAGGCTCCCTCTCTTTTTCTTAGCACCCCAGATCAGATCAGTGCCCCCTAGCCTCATTAGGCCTGTGGGACTACATCCCCTAGGACCTTTTTTAAAGGGGAAGGAGGCCATGTGGCCCACTCCCTGAGCCTTATTAGGTCCTGAGGACCACATTCACCTGGGCCTTGTTTATTCTAATAGGGAGGGGGCAAGTGGCCCCACTCCTTGAGCCCTATTAGGCCCTGGGGACCACATCCTTCAGGGCTGTTTTTTTATTAAAGGGGAGGGGGCTTAGTGGACACCTTCCCTGAACCTTTTGGTCTTGGTGGTGAGCTAACTGTAGCCTTATTAGGCCCTGGGGATCCCATCCACTGTAGAGACTTGAGAGACTGTGGCTTTGCACTCCCCAGGATGGAACAGTGGGCAACCCACCCACTGTAGAGACTTGAGAGACTGTGGCTTTGCACTCCCCAGGATGGAAGAGTGGGCAACCCACCCACTGTAGAGACTTGAGAGACTGTGGCTTTGCACTCCCCAGGATGGAACAGTGGGCAACCCACCCACTGTAGAGACTTGAGAGACTGTGGCTTTCCACTCCCCAGGATGAAACAGTGGGCATGTGGCCCCCTCGTGAATTTGGCGTTGTGCACTCAACCGGCTGAGGTGCCCCCCCTTTCCCTTCCCCCTGAGGTGTCTGTTTTATTGCTATCTGATGCCCCTGCAGTGTTCTCTCCGTCATTTCGGGGATTGGGTGTGGGCCTCGCCAATACCGTGTCGGCCCAGTGTTCCACGGACTTCAATGGAGCACTACCTGGACTACTAATCTTGGTGTATATTTTGTTTATAGTGTATATATATATATTTTTGCGTACTGTATTTGAATATATTACAATCATTCAACTCATTTCCTGTTGTCCTTGCATTCTTCGCGGGGGATTTCGGGGGTGTAACTGTAACGTATCATGCTGTATTGGTGTGTGTGTTGTAGTGGGTGAGGGTGGGGGTGTTGAGTGTGTGTGTGCCTGTTTTTTCCCTTCCCCTCCCCTGTGTCGTAGGTGCAGTACTCACTGTTGTCTTCGCCGCCAGCGTTCGTGCTTCAGGTAGAGGAGCAAGAAGATAAGGGCTGGCAGGATGTGGAGCTCGGGTTCCATTGCGTCCTGATTCCTCGTGGAGTGTGTAGAGGTGAGCGTTTTCCCTTTGAAGTCCTGTTTCCGCCGTGTTTTTGTTCACGGTGAATCCGCCCCGGAAAAGGTGGCGGATTGGCCTGTTGTGATACTGTGGGCGGTACATTGTCCTCCGCCTGTCTGTTGGCGGTGACCGCCAAGCTGTTTGTTTGTACCACCGTGGCGGTCGGAGTGTTAAAGTGGCTGTCTTTGTTGGCGATTTCCGCCACTGTTGTGACTCCAATTTTTTTCCGACGGCCTGTTGGCAGTCTTACCGCCGCATTAACACCGACCACCAGGGTTGTAATGACCACCTAAATCCTTAAAAAGTAGTCTTTCTGAGTAAAGTTCTAATAGTTTGCCAAGTTTGGTGTAATAGCGTTTAGGTGTTTTTCTATTTTAGAGAGCAAAGTTTCAGATGGAATTAACATAGGAAAGCATGCTTTTGAGGCTCCCTCTCTTTTTCTTAGCACCCCAGATCAGATCAGTGCCCCCTAGCCTCATTAGGCCTGTGGGACCACATCCCCTAGGACCTTTTTTAAAGGGGAAGGAGGCCATGTGGCCCACTCCCTGAGCCGTATTAGGTCCTGAGGACCACATTCACCTGGGCCTTGTTTATTCTAATAGGGAGGGGGCAAGTGGCCCCACTCCTTGAGCCCTATTAGGCCCGGGGGACCACATCCTTCAGGGCTGTTTTTTTAGTAAAGGGGAGGGGGCTTAGTGGACACCTTCCCTGAACCTTTTGGTCTTGGTGGTGAGCTAACTGTAGCATTATTAGGCCCTGGGGATCCCATCCACTGTAGAGACTTGAGAGACTGTGGCTTTGCACTCCCCAGGATGGAACAGTGGGCAACCCACCCACTTGTGAGACTTGAGAGACTGTGGCTTTGCACTCCCCAGGATGAAACAGTGGGCATGTGGCCCCCTTGTGGATTTGGCGTTGTGCACTCAACCGGCTGAGGTGCCCCCCCTTTCCCTTCCCCCTGAGGTGCCTGTTTTATTGCTATCTGATGCCCCTGCAGTGTTCTCTCCGTCATTTCGGGGATTGGGTGTGGGCCTCGCCAATACCGTGTCGGCCCAGTGTTCCACGGACTTCAATGGAGCACTACCTGGACTACTAATCTTGGTGTATATTTTGTTTATAGTGTATATATATATATTTTTGCGTACTGTATTTGAATATATTACAATCATTCGACTCATTTCCTTTTGTCCTTGCATTCTTTGCGGGGGATTTCGGGGGTGTAACTGTAACGTATCATGCTTTATTGGTGTGTGTGTTGTAGTGGGTGAGGGTGGGGTGGGGGTGTTGAGTGTGTGTGTGCCTGTTTTTTCCCTCCCCCTCCCCTGTGTCGTAGGTGCAGTACTCACTGTTGTCTTCGCCGCCGGCATTCGTGCTTCAGGTAGAGGAGCAAGAAGATAAGGGCTGGAAGGATGTGGAGCTCGGGTTCCATTGCGTCCTGATTCCTCGTGGAGTGTGTAGAGGTGAGCGTTTTCCCTTCAAAGTCCTGTTTCCGCCGTGTTTTTGTTCACGCTGAATCCGCCCCGGAAAAGGTGGCGGATTGGCCTGTTGTGATACTGTGGGCGGTACATTGTCCTCCACCTGTCTGTTGGCGGTGACCGCCAAGCTGTTTGTTTGTACCACCGTGGCGGTCGGAGTGTTAAAGTGGCTGTCTTTGTTGGCGGTTTCCGCCACTGTCGTGACTCCAATTTTTTTCCGACGGCCTGTTGGCAGTCTTACCGCCGCTTTAACACCGACCACCAGGGTTGTAATGACCACCTAAATCCTTAAAAAGTAGCCTTTCTGAGTAAAGTTCTAATAGTTTGCCAAGTTTGGTGTAATAGCGTTTAGGTGTTTTTCTATTTTAGAGAGCAAAGTTTCAGATGGAATTAACATAGGAAAGCATGCTTTTGAGGCTCCCTCTCTTTTTCTTAGCACCCCAGATCAGATCAGTGCCCCCTAGCCTCATTAGGCCTGTGGGACCACATCCCCTAGGACCTTTTTTAAAGGGGAAGGAGGCCATGTGGCCCACTCCCTGAGCCGTATTAGGTCCTGAGGACCACATTCACCTGGGCCTTGTTTATTCTAATAGGGAGGGGGCAAGTGGCCCCACTCCTTGAGCCCTATTAGGCCCGGGGGACCACATCCTTCAGGGCTGTTTTTTTATTAAAGGGGAGGGGGCTTAGTGGACACCTTCCCTGAACCTTTTGGTCTTGGTGGTGAGCTAACTGTAGCCTTATTAGTCCCTGGGGATCCCATCCACTGTAGAGACTTGAGAGACTGTGGCTTTGCACTCCCCAGGATGGAACAGTGGGCAACCCACCCACTGTAGAGACTTGAGAGACTGTGGCTTTGCACTCCCCAGGATGGAAGAGTGGGCAACCCACCCACTGTAGAGACTTGAGAGACTGTGGCTTTGCACTCCCCAGGATGGAACAGTGGGCAACCCACCCACTTGTGAGACTTGAGAGACTGTGGCTTTGCACTCCCCAGGATGAAACAGTGGGCATGTGGCCCCCTCGTGGATTTGGCGTCGTGCACTCAACCGGCTGAGGTGCCCCCCCCTTTCCCTTCCCCCTGAGGTGCCTGTTTTATTGCTATCTGATGCCCCTGCAGTGTTCTCTCCGTCATTTCGGGGATTGGGTGTGGGCCTCGCCAATACCGTTTTGGCCCAGTGTTCCACGGACTTCAATGGAGCACTACCTGGACTACTAATCTTGGTGTATATTTTGTTTATAGTGTATATATATATATTTTTGCGTACGGTATTTGAATATATTACAATCATTCGACTCATTTCCTGTTGTCCTTGCATTCTTCGCGGGGGATTTCGGGGGTGTAACTGTAACGTATCATGCTGTATTGGTGTGTGTGTTGTAGTGGGTGAGGGTGGGGGTGTTGAGTGTGTGTGTGCCTGTTTTTTCCCTCCCCCTCCCCTGTGTCGTAGGTGCAGTACTCACTGTTGTCTTCGCCGCCAGCGTTCGTGCTCCAGGTAGAGGAGCAAGAAGATAAGGGCTGGCAGGATGTGGAGCTCGGGTTCCATTGCGTCCTGATTCCTCGTGGAGTGTGTAGAGGTGAGCGTTTTCCGTTTGAAGTCCTGTTTCCGCCGTGTTTTTGTTCACGGTGAATCCGCCCCGGAAAAGGTGGCGGATTGGCCTGTTGTGATACTGTGGGCGGTACATTGTCCTCCGCCTGTCTGTTGGCGGTGACCGCCAAGCTGTTTGTTTGTACCACCGTGGCGGTCGGAGTGTTAAAGTGGCTGTCTTTGTTGCGGTTTCCGCCACTGTCGTGACTCCAATTTTTTGCCGACGGCCTGTTGGCAGTCTTACCGCCGCTTTAACACCGACCACCAGGGTTGTAATGACCACCTAAATCTTTAAAAAGTAGCCTTTCTGAGTAAAGTTCTAATAGTTTGCCAAGTTTGGTGTAATAGCATTTAGGTGTTTTTCTATTTTAGAGAGCAAAGTTTCAGATGGAATTAACATAGGAAAGCATGCTTTTGAGGCTCCCTCTCTTTTTCTTAGCACCCCAGATCAGATCAGTGCCCCCTAGCCTTATTAGGCCTGTGGGACCACATCCCCTAGGACCTTTTTTAAAGGGGAAGGAGGCCATGTGGCACACTCCCTGAGCCTTATTAGGTCCTGAGGACCACATTCACCTGGGCCTTGTTTATTCTAATAGGGAGGGGGCAAGTGGCCCCACTCCTTGAGCCCTATTAGGCCCGGGGGACCACATCCTTCAGGGCTGTTTTTTTATTAAAGGGGATGGGGCTTAGTGGACACCTTCCCTGAACCTTTTGGTCTTGGTGGTGAGCTAACTGTAGCCTTATTAGGCCCTGGGGATCCCATCCTCCAGGGCCTCTACTTACAATAAAGGGGAGATGGGCCAGCCCGGGGCAGGGGGTCCCTGGGCTATTAATGGCTCCGAGAGGGGAAGCTTGCAGCTCCCCTCCCCTCCCTTAAAGTAATTAGCCCCAGGGATAGGCTCCACAGGGAATTTTGAGGCTTAAGGGCCATGCAAACCCTCTTGCCGTTTTGTTAAATTTCAGTTCTGGAGTTGGGTTCCCCGTCACCTTTACAGGTTTGGGAAAGGGACCTGTTGGGGCTCCCTCTCCTCATTTTGCAACATTTTAGCCATGGGGGTTGGATCCCTGGGACCTGTTATTGCTCAGGGAGGGGGCCACTCAGCCTCCCTCTTCTTGTTCAATGATTTTGGTATTGGGGGTGAGCTAACTGGAGCCTCTGAGGCTTTGGGAGGGGGTGCCCATCCTCTCTCCCCATAAACATTGTTTTTGGCCCCCAAGGTGGGTTCCCTGAGGCTTACAGTAAATAACTACGGCCCAGTCACTATTTGTTTTCCATTCCTGCAAAAGTCTTGTGGGATCATGTCACTTTTGCTGATTTTCTTTTTCTTTTTGACCCCAGGAACAGTCCCTTTGGGTACACTCCCATTGGGCCTAGGGGGTCAGGTATCCCTACCCTGCCCTCTTACATTATTTCTGTTCTTTTAACTTCAGGACAAGGGACTAAGGCCCATATTTATTCTTTCTTAGCGTGTCATTTGCAGCATTTTTTTACGCAAAAGCAGCGCAAACTTGCAAAATACAATTGAATTTTGTCCGTTTGTGCTGTTTTTGCATCAAAAAGTGGTGCAAATGCAGCACTAATTCAGTATAAATTTGGGCCTAAGTCCTTGAGTCCTGTGATGGCTGCAAGCAACATTTTTCTCATGTTACTGACAGCCAATCAGAGCACTTGCTCTCACAGGAGTCTGACTCCAACAGGAGCAAGATCGTGGAAGGTAAATGAAGCTCTCTGGGCCAATCAGAATGCTCTAGTTTTAAACTGCTGCTTCCATGAGAGTCTCTGGAGACGCTTGTGGATCCAACCATCCAGATATACAATTAGTTTTCAACCTTCATGTCTCAAAACCCACTGAACGGATTTACACCAACTAACGCTGCACTGTTTATTACCTCACATATTACATCACCATGACATGGTCAGTGACATCACTCATGACATCTCAAATGGCATCACTGATGACAACACTTATTACTTCATCCACCTAAAGACTCCCCCCTCAACACACCCATACAAATTTCTCATACACCCACTCCCGCTCATACCCATTCACACACACATACAACTACAAACAGTAAACACTCACACATTGTAAAATGTACTCACACACTAATTCACTTACTCATATAGCCAGTCACACAATCATTCAATTTGCCTTGCAACTACTCACACCCCAACTTCTATACCCATAAAGCCATTCTGACAGCTACACAGTCACCTACAAAGCTAATACAATCTTCCCTTATTATTGTAAATAGCCACTGACTGAGCCACTCACACACCCAAACCCACTCATGTACCCACTTACTCAGCAATACAGCCACACAGACACCCAGTCATACAGATATATAGCTACCCAGATAATCAGTCAATGACCCATACAACTACTTGTACACCCACTCACTCAATAAAACAACCAGTCACTCACCCACACACTGACATGCCCATTCACTTAGTCATATAGACACTACACATATACTCACTCTTCTATGCAGTCACTGATACAAGTACACACTCACTATTCATTCACTGACACACTCCCAAACAGTCCCTGACACACCCACTAACTCATCCTTACAGATACTGACACAGCCTCTAACTCACTCAAAAAGTCACACACACAACCACTCACTCAGCCACGGAAGCACTGCCACTCAATTACCGCTACAACTACTGAGAAAACCACTCGCTCACACATAGAACTACTCACACATCCTCTTGTTTACCCATACAGCTACATAGAAATGCACACACTCAGTACAACAGCTACTGACACAGCCAGACACCCAACTGTACAGCCCTCACATACAAAAGCAGCCACACACATATCCACTCAGATGACATACATTACAAATGCGACCTCTGATAAGTATCACTGGAGGAGTACTAATTTAACCCATGCAATACTTTAGAATGTATCTTTAACTCACATAAGTGTTTTTTTACACACTTAGACAGGCTGGATGATATCTTCAATGATGTCATTTGAGATGTCATCAGTGATTGTGGATACACTAGGTAAGAATAGACAATGTACTCCTTTTGTTGAGATGAACAAAAAACTGTTTACATCTTCATAAAAAAATTGATTGTGTGCACAAGGTATTGCCTTCTGTCCCAAGGCATATCTCCAACTTCCAAAACAAATGCTGTTTCCTACACAGAAGCAGCGTCCCTTTTGTGCACTACTGGAGGCCTCAACCTGAGGCTTAAAACTTAAATTCTTTCCACTTGTTAAATTCAAACTTTATAGTTTAATAAATTGCGCTTTTCCAATGTTGGTAAATTTTCTGGAATTTTTTATTATTCAATAAGAAACAGTATTCACCCGTAATACACCTGTGAAGATCATTGCTATAAATATATATTTACATATTTATATATGTACAATAATCCCAATGCATTTTGGGCTTGGGCTTCAGGGGGTGTGTAATCATTCATGCTCATGAAGCTCACTCGTTGCTGTTCTCCCACAGCACTTTTTTGGGATGTAAATTGTAGTATAATTTATATATTTTTTAAACTGGTGGAATTCACCAAAAAAACAAAGGGCTACAGGACGTCTGTGGCGGGAAGCTTGCGCGGCAGAGGGTTGGCCAATTGGTGTGGCCTTGTGGGGGGCTGCATTTACATATGGTAATTAAGTATTACTTTTCATTTAAAAAACCCTTCAAATCCCCCGAAAAAAACTAAGGTTAAAGTAACGTTATGTTAAGGTGTGATAAAAGGATTTGAAAAATCAAAAATCTTAGAAATTCACTGAAAAACCAAAGGATAAATTAACGTTATAGTTGGGTGAATTTCTCAGTGACAACATTAACGTTTTGAACTAAAAAAAATATACAAATTCACTGGTTTTAGTTAGCAGCACTAACTATAACTTTCGCCCCCGCCATGCACTGCTTATGACCTCACATATGACATTAATCATGGCATGTTCTATGACATCATTTATAACATCACTGATGACATCTCAAATGACCACATTGATTACATGACTGGAGACATCACTGACGATATCACTGGTCTCAATGTCTCCAGGGCCATGATTACTCAAAGTATTTTGCTATCACAAGGAGTGCTTAATATTTCTCGTCTAAAGGCTCATATTTTTTAAATACTGTATGATCTGTATTATACAAACCATAGTTGGCCTAGATGGGGTCTTAGGGCTAACTCAAACTGTTTTCTCTGCCAATTTACTGCCGTAGATACCAAACATATCTTAGGGCCTGATTTAGGTGTTGATGGAGGAAAATACTCCATCAAAAACGTGACAGACATTCCGTTGGCCATATTAAGATCCCATTATGTCCTATGGGTATTGTGATACGGCGGACAGGATAACGGTCACATTTGTAATAGAGTATTCCCTCTGCCACGACCTAAATCAGGCCCTTAGTCTTTTCCCCCATTCTGGCACCCTATGAGGCAAAGGTTTTTGACTATCTTAACCAAGTCTTCAGACTCCAAATTCGGTCTTTATCTCAAGTTATCTTCTTAGGTGATTACTCTGCTAACCCGCCTACTGCACTAGGTTTAACTTTTCTTTTTTTGCAGTTTTGCTGTCGCCAGGCAGGTGAGGCACGTTCATGGCTACAAAGGGAAGAACCTGGGGTCAGATGTATCAGACATTTTTGTGATCGCAAAAATACCTTTTGGTATGTAACAAGTCCAGTTTGCGATTCGATAACTTTTTACTGAATTGCAAATTGGATTTGCGACTACATACCGATCTGGTATTAGGAAGGGGCACGTCAAGGGCATCCCTTTCTAATACAGAATCGCAGAGGTATGTATGATTGTTTTGCGAGGATGAATGCGGTCTCAAAACAATCTCATTTACCACCAATTTCAAATTGGTGGTAACCCATTCGCAAAGAGGAAGGGGTCCCAAAGGCCCCTTTGTGAATGCATGCGAAAACGTTTTTTAAAAGCAGGCAGTGGTTCCACGGACCACTGCCTACTCTTAAAAAACGAAAAGAAAACTTTTCACTTTTCATTTTTGAACCCATCCCATTTTCCTTTAAGGAAAACGGGCTGCATTTTTAAAAAAAAGATTGTTTTATTGAAAAGCAATCACAGACATGGTGGTCTGCTGAGCACAGCAGGCCACCATCCCTGTGAATGTAGCCATTCGCAATGGCTCGCAAATTGCAACCTACCTCATGAATATTAATGAGGTAGGTCCATTTGCAAGCCCTTGCGAATTGCAGTATGAAACTCCTGGAGTTTCATACATTCCAATAGCGATTACTTAATTGTGATTCACTAAAAATTGCAATTAGGTAATCACTATTGTGAAGAATGATACATCTGACCCCTAATTTCATCTCATGGTGGAAGGAGTTAATTTTCTTGTATTGACTTGAAAAACGATTTTTAGATGTACTTCAAGTCGTTTAAGACTTTGAAAAATATGGGTCTCTTTCGATGAATGTATGACTGCTTGCAATCCTGGCTAAACAAACGCAGTTTAGTTCTACCTACTGCATTTTTATTATCAGTAGGTTTTTTCTCTTTCTTTTACCTTTCTCATTACTTTGCATGTATGACAGACTAGGTACTTTTTTCGTCTGAGTGCCCTCTTTTAAAAAAATGTACGAGATATAATGAATAATAAGCATCTTGTGTTTCTCTGATACTTACCTAATTTAAAAAAAACATTATTTGGAATTCAGACAGTGTCTGAAGTTCATTCGGTATATAACTGACACTAATTTGGACTGAGTCCTTAATTTCTTTTACTATGTAGTTGAGTTGAAAACAAATAATGAACTGGTTTCTTGAACTTTTCCCAGTGCTTAATTTGTAAATAAAAAGGTGCCGGTGCCCAAAGCCCACCTCTTAAACATGCGGCTGCTGCAATTAAATGTGTGAACAAGGAATACTGAGGCAGCGTAATCCTGAAGCCATCTCGGGCCTATTCAATCCATATAAAGCCACTCCCTGACCCTTCAGCTCACTCTTGCAGCCTTCTACTTTCTCTCTTGGTGACGCTTTTTCGTTTTTCCATTCCTCTGTCTGTCCCATATGTGTCTTTTGTTTGCAGCAAATGCTTGAGGCAGAAGAATAAGCCCCGGCCCTGCTCGGAACCGGAAACAACAAGCACAAACTTTTCCGAACTTGATTTTTCAGCACGCGTTATGCCCTTCATCGGCTGAACGCAGAAAGGCTCATGGAGACTTTGGGCCATATTTATACTTTTTAACGCAAAACTGCGCCGCCGCAGTTTTGCGTCAAAACATTTACCACCGGCTAACGCCATTTCGTAGCGCCGTGCGGGCGTCAAATTTATACTTTGACGCACGGCGGCGCAATCAACAGGTGGGAGTCATTTTTTTGACGCACACCGCGGCGTCAAGTCGTAAAGGAAAACGACGTTAACCCGGCGGAAATGACTGTGGGTCGATTTACGACACCGCAACCCGGATATGCGCCGTTTTTTGATGCAATAGTGTCAAAAATACCTGCGAACACTGCAAGTGCACCAGAGGAGAGCCAAAATGGATCCCAGATGCCACTACAGACCCCAGGAAGATGACAGCAGACCAGGAACCAGCCAGGAGGACCCACACAAGAACCAGGACATTTATAGAAAGAAAAGAAAGTGTCGCTTCAGTGCAGAGGAGCAGGAAATCCTGGTTAAAGAGGTGACGGAACACCAGCACCAACTGTTTATCACCTCAAAGTTGCCAATCAGTAGGAGAGAGGCCATATGGCAACAAATTGTTGACAAGATTAACAGTGTGGCTGAAGTACGCAGGACAGTCACCGAGTGTAAGAAACGCTGGCATGACTGCAAACGCAGGACCAAGGAAAAGATGGCCCGGAACAGGAAGGCAGCACTACAGACTGGAGGTGGGAGTCCAGCACACCAGGAGGCCCTGGACCACATGGAGGAGATGGTTGCAGCCGTCATCCCTGAGGAGATCGTCACAGGGATTCAAGGACAGGACAGCGCAGACTACCACGAGACAACACACATGCAGGGTAAGTCGCATGGGGAATTAAAATACAATAATGTTGACTGTAAGCAGGGGTGGAAATACCTACTACACATTGCATGTAAGTCATCACATAAATGGAGTGGCATGGGTAAAGGGGTACTGCAGGGGGGCATGGCCTGCACAAACATAAGCTGGGGCGCAACATTACACTACACCAACAACAGTCCCATGGGGGCATGCTGTCATGCCAACAATGGAGCAAAGGGAAAGCCTCGACAGGAGGGAAGCCCACTACGTCAAACTTACATCCTGGCACTCGTCAGCCAACATATCTCCTACAGTAACTAGGGCCCTATTAGCAATCCTCTAGCCAAAACGACAACTGCAATGTAACTGCAACAACAGTTGCCACTACCACCTCTGATCTGTGTGCAGCTATAGTAGCCAATGGCAGTAACCTCCCCATGGAACATACATACCTAAATTAGGGGGTGAGGATGACATCTGCAACAATCTCCTGAAACAAGACAAAGGCCCCAGCACACGCAAATGTCAATGCCCATAGGTGTCACAAACATCAGCCAATGTAAACAACAATAGGAGTGACACACCACTAAGGACACACCCATGCTGCATATGTCAGGGTCCTTCCCATGCCTGGCAAACAAGGCAACATCACAAATGTCATACTGCTCAGACAACAGCATTGAGGAGGGGACACATGGAACTGGTCACTGAAATACACCTGCACAGTCAGAGGACGAAATAGGACACTGATACGACTATCAGGGCAATCCAATGTAACACACATTACCCAACATCAGCAGGACACATTAACAATATCAACATCCATATCACATCATAACATTGCCATGCATAGGATATGCTACATGTCAATTACAATTAAGTCAATGTGAACGCTCAGGGATTGGGGCAGGTCCTGAGAGTCAAGTGTGCTGCCAGGACCATCAGAACACCCACAGCCAGTGAAAGGTCTCATCATGACAATGGATATACACGGAGGGTCGAGTAGGACAAAAAGGTGGCTATTCTCTATTTGGCATAAAGCAACACCTAGAGGCGATGAGGCTGACAAGTCTGATAACTCAATAACATACATGTGACACACAGGTGGGCCATAGGCCTCAAAGAATGCCCATCTGAAGGACAGCAGATATCAATACAAAACAAGATCACAAAGTGAATTCATCCAAAGGCAGGCACGTCACGTCAAAATTGTCACAACACAGACACACTAATTGTACCCTGTTTCATTGCAGAGGAAGATGGATCTCCTGCTGATATGCCTGTCCCAGATTTCCCTGATGACATGGATGACGAGCCCATAAACATTCCCCAGGAGACCATCCAAAAGGTCCTTGAAACCCTCCAGACCCCACCTTCAATCACAAGGAGGAGCACAGAACAAGCAGCCAGCGCAGAGGAACCACCCACCATCCCAATTGCAAGACCTGCCAGCTCCAATACAGCTGAGGACTCTGACAACACTGGCACCAGCTTTGAAAGAACTGTAGTTGGAGTACAGCGGGAGCTGGCCAAGGAGGTGCGGGTGGGGATGCAAACTATGGCAGCCAGTCTTGAGGGGGTGCGCTCGTGCATGATGTCATCTGCAGATCAGGCAGCAGCTATGCAAGCCCTAACATCCATACTGCAAGGACTACAAGAAACTGTCAAGGAATTCACCACTGCAGTAAGGGAGTTGCCACAACACCTCGCACCCCAAACATTCCACTGCATGCACAAGTGCAATCATGACTCCCTCAGGGCCGACCTAGCTGCCTACCATCGTGATGTGGCTGCTATTCTCAAAAACCAGCAGACCCTCATTGCTGCAGTACTGCCCTTAAGACCTTCACAGGGAGCAGCGACCGGGATGTCTGACTCCACGTCTTCTAACACTGAGGTGTGTGTTGCCCCTTCACAACCAACAACAACAAGGACAAAGCAGGCAACACACACATCAGAAGAAGAAGACATGGAACAGATCACATTCACACGGAAGAGTACCCGGAAGCACTAGTTCCTGCACCATGGCCTACTTTGACCAAGGTCCTACGTTTTGTCAAAGGCCAGTCTTACAACAACAATACTCAATGACTGTTCTGCAAACCACTGTATAACTTGTCAGCATACCCAGTTAATGTCTCTCTCCTACTAATCGGCACATCCTGTCCCTCTGCACTGTCTGTAACATCACCCCAGCATGTCAGTAGCATTATCTACACCCCTTCTGTAGGATCACCATGTAAGATTGCACTAGAACAGACTCAGCAAACATGGACAATGTACATATTGCACTACAGCACCTATCAATAAATAGCACTTGCACACCAAATATGTCTCTGTGTAATTTGACACATCAACTGTGCAGTAGATAACACAAATGTGCCTGTGTGACAATCATGTTTCTTGTCAATACAACTGTCCTGACATCATGTAGTCAGATACATCTGTGCAGTGGGCACAATTGCATCATAGCCTGCCCATCCTGAGGAGAATAACTGATGAAGGGAGAAACCACACACCATCATGCAGTGTTGGACAGAATAATGCTTCATCAAGAGAAATCAAAGTCAACTAATAGTGGCTGATAAATGTTGTCACCATGCAATACTAACACATTGAACTATGCAGTCTAATCTAAGCAAACACTACAAAACACAGCATCAATCAACCTTTCTGAGTAAACATCCAAATAGGTAATCATGCAGAATTTTTGCACAAATGATCTATGTCAGTTATGAAGACAAGAAGACAAGAGTGTTAACAAGACCTCATCTTCAAAGATGTCCCTGAACATCACACTGCAGTCCGACCTAAAAATGTCCCCACAATACCAAGTCTGGAAGCACACTTTGTGACATAGAAAACATACTCATCGACACAAATCCTTTGTGATCCATGTCAACTCCGATTGGTGGTTCTAACAAATGGTGGATACTTACCAAGGTAGCACTGGGGTAGCTGCCATTTTACACCTCAGTTTGTTTTTGTATGTAGCATAGGACACAAATGTCATAGAACAACAATCATCTACACTGATGCCAAGGCCATGATCAAGTAGCAGTTAACACATAATGCAAAGGGTTATCTATATATTTATTCCAAACTAATCACACCAGAGGCAACTAAGGGAAAAGTCATACCTACACTAATCTAACCTGACTACTCATTACCCACAACTGTCCCTAACTATCCTAAGCTAAACTTACTCTTCACATATAACGAATCGATCTAAACATCAACCCCCCACCCACCATTATGAGACAGGACACATGCAGGACAACACATACTAACCTACACACATACTATACTATCCTAAACAATCATATATTTTTATTTTTTTATTTTTAAATATTATAATTTTATTTTTGTTTTTTTAACACACAGGAACCCCAACATTGACCCCCACCCACCCACACACTTAATAAGGAAAAGTAGAAAGAATCAGGACCCCCCCACCCTCCTCCCTAACACTAACTAAACTAACAACCTATACTAACCTAACACTAATCCCCCAAGCCCACTAATCATGATAACAAGGAAAGAGGAGGGAGGGGAGGGAATAATGTCCTTTGAATACATCAGTCCTAGAGGTTGGCCCTCCGGAGGGTCCGCCTGATAGACCTGACCCGCTTCTTGATGTAGGCGACATCCTGGCTGAGATTGTCCACCTTCCTTATAACTTTGTCCATTTTGCGTTCCAAAGCCAGCTGCTGTTTGGGTCCCGGCAGAGGTGCTCTGTGGGCGTGTTGAGCCTAGCCCACTGGACTGTCCTGCAGCTGTCACACTGCTGGGGCCTGGGTGTGCTGCAGAGGCAGGGACAACTATCCCCGCTGTGGCCACTTGGGGAGAACCGGTGGTTGTGGTGGTGGTGGCTGTAGTGGGCAACCTTGGGCCACCCTGTGGTGAAGCCCACCATGCTCTGGAGGCCCGATCCGACTGGTATTTACGGGCCATCCTTCGGAACCCCGACTGCACCTGCAGGATGTGTCGGTACCTCATGGCCCGCCTCTCAAATTCATGCCTCTGTGCGGCAGTCATGTTTGCAGCTGTGAAGACAAAGGGCAACTATTTACCATAGGAACTGCATTGTGTGGAATAGCACAAGTGGTCAATCTGACAATACATCTACTGTACTTGTAACAGCTCATATCACCATACAGATCATTGAAAGTCTCAGAGGAAGTACATGGAAAGCCTGCCTACAAAGGTCATCTCACACATAGCACATACAAAATCTACATGATGGGTAACAACTGGCAATAACTTGTCATCAAAGTACTGACAGTTGCAGCTAACAATCATGCTGCACCTCCTCCGCCTATTGCCTGGACTACATATGTCAGTGTATGTGATAACAATCACAAACTTCAAGGTCTGCAATTTGTAATGGGATTTGCTAGTTTAGTACTCATGTGCCATAACTGAGTGTGTACACTAGGTTCAAAACAATATTTCACATAATCACAAGTATGTGTAACATACTGGTTGCTTCAGTCCTAGGTACCCTATTCACAAACCCATGCCTGTGTTTGAGGGGGGGGGGTAGAAAGAACAACAAACAGTCCCAAAATAGATGCACACCCAGGAGTGTATAGAAAGCTCAACATGTTTTTGGCTCCACACACACACCACCAGTAAGGGCTATCAACAAATTGGAGTCAGCTAAACCTTGTCCTATCCAAGGTCCACACATGTAAAAATGTACTGACCTAGGGCTACATCACATACTTCCAGTGAGGCATAATTTTCAACAGACACAGAGGAGCAAGAACACCCATGATCATGAATAGCATGCACACCTAGTCCGTTGCACTCTAGTCCAACACACTTCTAGTACAACTTGTGGTAGTACATGCTCCCGGAAGATCCAACCTACAGTGTACTCAGTACATCGGTTAATAGGGAAGCAGCAGTCTTCAGACAAGCCATTTGCTTAAGCTATCTGGGAGAATGTCAGTCTGACATGCAGACTCAGTCCGAGACGAGTCACAGTGCAACTCTTATTGTAAGTAGTGTATTCCACATGACTCACCCCAGTTCCCATAGCGGGCCCTACAGGAATGGCCTACAAACCCAAGATCAGACAAATGGATAAGCATTGGTCAACTCAAAATAATATGATAACTGAAATCCCACTAATGGAACAAGACTAATGATTTTGCAGCGCATCACACCTTGCAATGTGTTCAACACACAGTAGTCCATCACACATCACCAGCAAACACAAAACATACCACACATGTCAACACTCACTGTAGGTGTCGGGGTCCTCAAAACGAGCCACCTCTCCCACTGTGTACGGTGCAGGTCCACCTGTAAAGCATGGAAGGAAGAATATGCTCAGAATCCGTGCACTGACAAACAATTTCAAATACAAATACAATGTGATAATCTGACATGAGTAATGAAACACTTTCAGACATGCTCACACTGCATGGAATAATTTCTGGGCAACATTTACATAGGATGGGTCTCCTGCTACAGTTACACACACTTCTACTGTACTGCCATTTGATGGAGTTTGTTTGACCAATGACTTTGTGTTTCACCACTGCGCATATTAGTTGCTCAATGTTCACCAGTAGCACATGGTATGTTTTGTTCAGTTGAGCCGCCTATTGGCTTTGACATGGCATTAGCCATTACTTTCAGTTTAGCCGCCTATGGGCTTTGACATGGCATTAGCCATTACTTTCTATATTCAGTTTAGCCGCCTATTGGCTTTGACATTGCATTAGTCATTACATTCTGTATTCTGCCTATTGGCTTTGATATGTTGTATCCAGTCTAGCTGCCTATTGACTTTGACATGCTATTAGGTATTCTGCCTATTGGCTTTGACATGATGTATTCAGCTCAGCTGCCTATTGGCTTTGACATGATATTATACATTGCATTTTGTATTCAGCTCAGCTGCCTATTGGCTTTGATATGACACTAGACATTGCGGCCCATATTTATACTTTTTGACGCTAAACTGCGCTAACGCAGTTTAGCGTCAAAAAGTTTTGCGCCGTCTAACGCCATTCTGAAGCGCCATGCGGGCGCCGTATTTATGGAATGGCGTTAGACGGCGCAATCAGACCGGCGCTGCCTGGTTTGCGTGGGAAAAAACCACGTAGACCAGACAGCGCCGGCGTAGGGGGAAAATGGCGCATGGGCGTCTTAAAATGGGGCAAGTCAGGTTACGTCGAAAAAATCGTCTTAACCCGACTTGCGCCATTTATTTTCGACGCCCATCCCCCATCAACATGACTCCTATCATTGTAAAGATAGGAGTCATGCCCCCTTGCCCAATGGCCATGCCCAGGGGACTTCTGTCCCCTGGGCATGGTCATTGGGCATAGTGGCATGTAGGGGGGCACAAATCAGGCCCCCCTATGCCACAACAAATTATTAAAATAAAAAAAAAAAATACTTACCTGAACTTACCTGGGGTGGGTCCCTCCAGCCTTGGGTGTCCTCCTGGGGTGGGCAAGGGTGGCAGGGGGGGTCCCTGGGGGCAGGGGAGGGCACTCTGGGCTCATTTTGAGCCCACTTGTCCCTTAACGCCATGCCTGACCCAGGCGTTAAAAAGCGGCGCAAATGCGCCGTTTTTAGCAACGCCCACTCCCGGGCGTCTCTTTTGCCCGGGAGTATAAATACCACGTAAAGGCCTGGGAGTCATTTTTTAGACGGGAACGCCTCCCTTGCATATCATTAACGCAAGGAAGGGGTTCACGCTAAAAAATGACGCACATTCCGGGAACTTTGGCGCTATTCGCCTCTAACGCCATAGTATAAATATGGCGTTAGTTTGCGTTAGTTTTGCGTCGAAATTGCGTCAAAAAAAACGACGCAATTTCGGCGCAAACGGAGTATAAATATGCCCCTGCATTTGATATTTAGGTTAGCTGCCTATTGCCTTTAACGTGGAGTTAGACATTGCAGTTGAGAATCCAAGCTGTATTTTTCCAAGCTGTGTTTTTGCACCAGAGAACCAAGATGTTTTTTCTCACAGTAGACTAGACCTGATAAGAGAGAGTACATGGGTGTTTTTCTCTCCGCTTGAGCTTGGGAACAGGAGTAGTCTCGGAGACCTGGCCAGTCTCCAAAAGGCTTGCTCAGTTTCCCAGGTCTGAGAGGAGGGGGCACACCTTTGTAATGAATGACACAGGCTGCAGAGATTCAGATTCGAATCTGCCGGACCTCGTGCTGGAGCTTGGCGCCAGCTGCCAGCAATCCCGTGTGGGGAGATGAATCTCTTTCTCGCGGCTGACAAGGGGTCATCAGCTTGCAGACCATAGAAAGATGAAGCTGTAAATAGTTTCCCACACGGTGAAGTATTTTTTTTGCTTTGCATTCAATATCTTATAAATATAACCTGCTGTGTATATTGCAAACTAATATATTTTGTTTGATTAACGCGGGCTTGAAAGCTACTAATTCGTCAACATAAAAATTGTGGTTGGGGAAGAATTAACAACAATAAAAGTCTTCTTTGACCTCAGAAGTGCATTGCTGGTGGTTTATGTATGTGCTTAAAAACTAGATAAGAGGAAAGCACTACAATTGGTACCAGAAGTGGGGCCGATCATTAAGAGTTGATTAAGGGGTATTGACGAATTGGTAGATTTCTAAGTGCACACTTTAAAAGTGTAATTGTTTCTGTTGTTTGGAGAATTACAGAAATTGTTTTTTTGTTTGGAGAATCACAGTAGCACAGCAGACCATGTCTGGGAATGCATGTGTTGTTAAACTGCCCGATGGTGCTAAGAAAAACTGTGAGTTGTTTTCTGTTTGGAGAATCACAGAAGCACGGCAGACCATGTCTGAGAATGCATGTGTTGTTAAACTGCCCGATGGTGCTAAGAAAAACTGTGAATTGTTTTCTGTTTGGGGAATTACAGAAGCACGGCAGACCATGTTTGAAAATGCATGTGTAGCTAAAATGCCTGATATTGCTTTGAGAAATAATTTCTGTTGTACATATGTAGAAAAAGGGTCTTTTGAAAGTAATGATGACAGAAAGGTCTGGATACCTTTATCTGCTTACAGAGAAATGCAGGAGAAATGTAGGAAGTTGGAACATGAAAATAGGAATTTACGTGAGCAAATTAGCCAGGATACAATCATTCAAAATAATGCTGAAAGTTATAAAAATGCTGTTTTTGAAGAATCTTTCTTGTCCCATTCCAGTAATGAGGGGGTTAAGACAGCTCCGAGCTGCACTGAGTTTTCGTGTGAGCCAGGGTTTTTGGCAGCCAAAATGCATTCCTTAACTGATAACACGGACGAGATAGACCAGAATGTGATTTACGAGTTACCGTTGCAAAATGCACAAGTAAAAGGAAGGATTTTAGAGCAAGACACCCCGAGTTTCATTAGCTTGTTTGATTTTTGGAAAAAGAATAGCTCTCATTTGAGAGAAATCCTAACACTTTTGTATATGGTCACTGTGAAAAATAATATGCAGCTGCGCGCTTGTGATTTGGCAAATGAAATAATTCAGACTTTAGGTTTCTGCGCAGTGCAAGAAGGAAATACTTATGTACATGTAAATCAAGAACAAGGAAAGAAAATAGTGCCCCTAGCTAGAATCATACAATGGATCTGGTACTTGCAAGACAGGGCTAGAGTACCACAGGTAAAAGAGTTACCGGTGAAATTGTGTGCACCATTTGAATTCGTGTCCACTGAAGATAAAAAGCATGTTTGTTTTACTAATGATTCACTGACTGAAATGTTGTTTTCTGGCACAGTAGAAGGAACAGCGTTGTACGTGAGATGTGTCATTTTTACGCTGATTTTTGGTTCATTGCTAATGTTTTAGCTGTTTGCTTTTACACATGGCTTGTACCTAACTGGTTCAATTACCTTGCAGATGTTAATGAGAAAAATTCAGAGAGAGAAGTGTTCACCCAGAATTCTGCCTTAGTGGGGATGGCTAAGTGGGTGCCCCAGAAATGTGAAAGGCTGAGAGAAAATGCCACTTACAGGTGGGCAGAGATGAGAGAGATGCACATTCCCCTAGATTTGGTAAAAACTGTGCAGCACGCACAAAAGCAATCTGTTATGCAAGCAGTCACAGAGTAGTTGGGGAGGGGAAAGTTACCAGAACAGAAATGGCAAATTGATCAGGTTTTAGGGAGAGTGATTGTTGCAAATTACCAAGGAAAAATCGAAATTATGCTGATACCTAGAAAAGAATCTGATTCATTCATACAAATTGGAGACAGAATGGCATAACTTGGAAAAAATGCAGTGAATGGAGGTTTGGTAAAGAATGAGTCTGCCCCAGCCCTTCTGACAGTGCAAGAAAAGGGAAGCTGTGGCGCAGCAGATAAAAACCTCAGTGCTGATGTGTGGGCTGAAGCCCCAAGTGATCCTCCAGAACCTGCAGAAAATATAACAAAGGGCCTCAAAAACGTCCTGCTGATTATAAAACAGGGAAAGAAAGAGGAAGGGTGCAGTTTAAATGAAAAATGTTATTTGCAAGAAAAGTCATACTTGTTTCTTTTGCAGATCCTACCACGTTTCGCCACTGTCCCTGAGTGTGCTGTGTAGTCCCCTTTCTAGTGTGTGCGTGTAGGGTCGGGGAAGGGACCGAACCCCCAACCTGAACCTGGCTGAGTAAAGTGCCAGCACCATGGATCAATTTTGCGCAAACTGCGCCTTCAGTTCAAGTTCAACTTGTTTGATTGCATTCTTCCACTGGAACTAAGCTGTGTGTTTTTTTTTTTTTTTTTTTTTTCCTTTTCGTATGGAACTCTGACTTTTGCTTACCTTCCAGCAAACCTTTCAGGTGGACCGTGCACCTTTACATGAGCAGAACTCATGCCACATCAAATTGCTAACACTGTTGAATTAGAGACTCATTCAGAGTACAAATTGCTCAGTCTTTTCTGTATAGATGTATCTGATGTGAAAGGTTATGAAATCAATGTGTTAATCCACTTCTATTGCTTTACAGGGATTGCTTTGATCATTCAAATCTGATTTGCTGATAATGTTTTTTTTTTGTGCTGATGTTTTTTGTTTTTGTTTGAAACAAGAGATATGTGAAACAAAAATTCATTGGTCAAAGGGCGGAATGTACTGCCATTTGATGGAGTTTGTTTGACCAATGACTTTGTGTTTCACCACTGCGCATATTAGTTGCTCAATGTTCACCAGTAGCACATGGTATGTTTTGTTCAGTTGAGCCGCCTATTGGCTTTGACATGGCATTAGCCATTACTTTCAGTTTAGCCGCCTATGGGCTTTGACATGGCATTAGCCATTACTTTCTGTATTCAGTTTAGCCGCCTATTGGCTTTGACATTGCATTAGTCATTACATTCTGTATTCTGCCTATTGGCTTTGATATGTTGTATCCAGTCTAGCTGCCTATTGACTTTGACATGCTATTAGGTATTCTGCCTATTGGCTTTGACATGATGTATTCAGCTCAGCTGCCTATTGGCTTTGACATGATATCATACATTGCATTTTGTATTCAGCTCAGCTGCCTATTGGCTTTGATATGACAATAGACATTGCATTTGATATTTAGGTTAGCTGCCTATTGCCTTTAACGTGGAGTTAGACATTGCAGTTGAGAATCCAAGCTGTATTTTTCCAAGCTGTGTTTTTGCACCAGAGAACCAAGATGTTTTTTCTCACAGTAGACTAGACCTGATAAGAGAGAGTACATGGGTGTTTTTCTCTCCGCTTGAGCTTGGGAACAGGAGTAGTCTCGGAGACCTGGCCAGTCTCCAAAAGGCTTGCTCAGTTTCCCAGGTCTGAGAGGAGGGGGCACACCTTTGTAACGAATGACACAGGCTGCAGAGATTCAGATTCGAATCTGCCGGACCTCGTGCTGGAGCTTGGCGCCAGCTGCCAGCAATCCCGTGTGGGTAGATGAATCTCTTTCTCGCGGCTGACAAGGGGTCATCAGCTTGCAGACCATAGAAAGATGAAGCTGTAAATAGTTTCCCACACGGTGAAGTATTTGTTTTGCTTTGCATTCAATATCTTATAAATATAACCTGCTGTGTATATTGCAAACTGATATATTTTGTTTGATTAACGCGGGCTTGAAAGCTACTAATTCGTCAACATAAAAATTGTGGTTGGGGAAGAATTAACAACAATAAAAGTCTTCTTTGACCTCAGAAGTGCATTGCTGGTGGTTTATGTATGTGCTTAAAAACTAGATAAGAGGAAAGCACTACATCTACACACATGCAGTGGCCCTGACTGTCATGTGGTGGCAAACATGCACCTCCATTAGTGTGCAGCAACAATATAGGTGTGTATTCATCTCATCATGTGCATCCAAGAGAGACATCCAAAAGCTGGTTACTTGAGGACTGCATGACCTGTCAAACAGCCTATGTGGTCATGACACATTTATGACAGTTAGGTACATGGTACAGAGGGCCAGGTACTTTGGCAATACCTAATGTTGTTACAGTTTCATAAATTGATGTGTCCAAACAATGGTGATTGGCACCAAACATAGATGTTTGTACCCTAGTCTATACCTTTGGACTGCCATCCCTAATCGGATTTTGGCACAAGTAACAAAAAATACCTGTCTAAGATGTTAGCTGAGGGCACCTGACTCCTTTACAAATATGGTTCATGTTCAGATCTGGCATGTATCAATAAAATGTGAAGGAGCACATTTATCCCGAACAGGCATGGCACTTCTGTGAACACTTTCCCTACACACTAACCAGACACACATGAGACATATGTCTGGGCCACATTGCTATCATCAATTGACGTGACGGCAGCACTAATTTTCAGCATCATGTAGGGTTTCCAATGTCAGTCTAGCTATAGCGTCAACATATGTAGGTATGATGTTACTACATCCATACTTCACTGGCAATTGTGACCTGTAGAGTCCTGATTGCGTCATTAATGTGTCGCTTGTCTGACACAAAGGCGGCACTACATTACATTCTGCTACAAGCAACCTGTAAGTGTGGAAAACATGAGCTGCCTGACTGCTAGCATTTGTCATCCTTCACATAGTGCATCAATTACCCTGTATGTTTCCCTAGAATTACACAGTCAGCTACTTATCTGGCAGATTGGGTACCAATCATCTCATGTCACTACACAGCTTTTAATTGTGCACATTTACATGATCTGTACTCACCAACATGGCCACCAATCCTGATTCCCAGGTGGTCCAGCAGATCTTGCTCCCTGGAGATCAGGTCAGCCCAGCGGTGCTTCAATTGATGCTCATTCCGTTGGCTCCCATACAGACGCACCAAGTGATGGCGCACCTTCCCCCACTGGACTTTTCGGGCCTCCGTGTGATACCTCTGTATCACCCTACCCCCAGCCTCCAGCATTAGTGGGAGGAAATGGCAAACCAGCCATATGAACCCCCCCCAATTCCTCCTCACCCATCCTGGAGAGACGTGGCCTACCAGACATTTAGGCACAGAAAAAGGGGAAAAAGTAGTAGTAAAAAAAAAAAAAAAGGGGGAAATGGGGAAAGTTTGAGTGAGGAAATACAAAGAAAACTTAACAAATAGAAGAGCCCAACTATCCCCTATATAACAGTACCCACAACAGACTCCCACAGACAATAAATACAACACTGGACTGGACAAATGTATACAACACACAATCAGACAGTATTCTACAACACAATATTGATGACAAAACAACAAGTAAGATGGCACTCTGGACACAAAAGCACAAATTCACAGGACAACACTTTGCACAGAGCCACACAGTCTAGAATAATCAGAGACTGCAAAGTGAAAGTGAAAGTACACCCACTGTACAGATTCTGTAAACAGGATATCCTATTACATCACATCCTGCATAACATGGCCACCGTTTTTTTCCATTATGTGTCATATTTTCCCACATACAGGTTGTGCGTCATATTTTTTGACGCACAGGAGTGCAGATAATGCAGAGTCAAAATATTTTTCATAATTGGTAAATAATATTTGTTTGCGGCATAATTTACAGTTCCAGAGGTGAAAATTAAGCCGCAGCCAAATATTATTTCTATTTATTGAAAATGTTTTTGACTCTGCATTATTTGCACTCCTGTGCGTCAAAAATTATGACGCACAAGCTGTATGCGGAAAATATGACGCATTATGACAAATATGTATTTCATTTGTCCAAATGAGTAATGGAATTTTGCATGACCAAACGGTGCTAAGTGATAAACCTTGGGGTTAGCTATAGCAAATGTCCCTTATAGGATGTATAGAAGGTATTCACAGTGCAATAGTAATGATTGGCCAGAATGGATATTATTCATATTTGCGCACATATGTAGGTAATTGCTGATTGCAACTTTCAAAATATGAAAGAGATAACAGGATGTATTCATTAGCAAATTTCAGAGCACATGTATCAAGCTATTCCAAATAGCAAAAAGGGCATTTCGGTAATGCAATTGTCGCCTAAACCTTTTTTGGGGGTAACCATGTGCTAATTACGAGTTAATGTAGCTAAAATATGTTTCACTATTGACATGTAGGGCACACATGCCCCTTATGCATGTGTGTGCTTCGCATGTGCGTAAAAAATGTCTATTTGGGGTGCAGCAGAGGGGGACTTAGGCCCGCAGCACCCTGGGGTTTGCTGTTCCTGACTTGCAAATTAATCGGGACAGGATGCTGGGTCAATCAGGAGCCAGCTCTTTGACAAATGACATGATCAGTGGTCTGACTAGGACTGGTCAGAGGGAGCAGTAGACAGTTGACATGTCACACTGTGTATGTCCTGTGTTGTTTTGAAGGTGACACATGAACCCTGATAAAGTGTTACACGGCAACATTAGTAGCAATGCTTAATGGTGTAATTGCCCAAATGACGACATCTATGCTGTAGGAGGCATCAACAGGGACGGTGCATGTGAATTTGGGTGGTGTGCATGGAGGGGATCACTGGTGTGGCCTCCATCAGTGTCTCACATGTCATGTTGGATGATATTTGCTTTAAAATGGCCTACAGTACCTTTCACACGGGAATCAATCTACAGGTGATACCAGGCCTTAAAAACTCCAAGCGAGTGTATTATTTGAGCTGACTTCCATGCAGTGAGATGGTACTATGACAATGGTAGGTATAGGAAAGGGTGTGGCACACTGGATGACTCTTGTGAGTGTGTGTGTGTAGATGAGGGAATCTCAGGGTACACATATCAGCATTCCAGGGACCTCTTCAGACAGGTGGGGTGTGAACAGGCGCATGGGTGTGTAAGGTTTTTAGAAAAGGGCTGACATGTAGATGGGATGTGATGTGCTGGATGCTTGTCATATGTGTGGCACTTGTGCTGTGTATGTTCTGCTTATGTGTAACTCTAGTGATAGATAGTCATTTCAAAGATTGTATGTAGTTGGAATTACTGCTGCCAAGAGTCTGGTCATACATTCCTGTTCCTGAAGCAAAAGCATGTCAACTGCCTGATGTATGAGGCCTGTTTTCCCCTAGTTGAGTGATGATGTTTTAGTTGTGTGCCGTCTGCTGCGATGAACCATGTTTCCAACATGTATGTGTGTAATAGGTGTGGTCCTCAGCTATTGCCATTCAAAGGTGAACTGTACAGGATGTCAGTTATTTACATTGTGTGTGTATGTGACCGTTGTATGATAGGCATCACATTTGTAGTGTATTTTTCTGTGTCCTGATTGTTATCTCATTAATGCTCCATGAGGCGACACTATTCTTCTGATATTTAGAGCTAAAGGTGTGCAGAAATGAATAGCCAGACCTTGATGTGGTGTTTGTTATCAGTGTTTATTTACAATAGTTCATTAAGTGGTGATGGTGCTAATATTTTAAAAAAAATTGTTCACAATGTGTTGGCGCCTACGCACTCCAGCAGCCGTGTTTGGTTGTTCCCCCTCCTGTTGAAGGGCAGCATCCTCCTCTTCCTCTTCTTCAGGCATGTATGGGTCTGGTTCCAGGAGGGGAATGTTCCTTTTGACACAAATGTTGTACAATATTGCACATGTGAGGATGATCCTACAGACCATCTCGGGGGAATATAGTAGGCTACCACCAGTGATGTCGAGGCAGCGGAACCTTGACTTGAGGATGCCGAAGGTCCGCTCGACAATGCTGCATGTCCTCTTATGGGCCTCGTTGTATGCACGCTCTGCAGCAGTACTCGGGTTGCCAAATGGTGTCATTATCCATGGCTGGATGCCATACCCCTGATCAGCTGAAAGAGAAAAAGAATGGGATCATGTTGATGTAGCTGGCACTATTGAAAAGACCTTTCATGGCAGTAGTAGCCTTGTGTTGTCTTTGACTCTTTTGTGTACTGATGTGACATCCTATACTTGTAAGCTATACCATCTGCATTGTGTTGTTTCCTTGGCTGAGCAAGTGTTTGTCTGCTAACCGTTTGTCATCAGTATGTTTTGGGATTTTCAGTGCAGTGTGCCCTCCCTAGCATTGTGACTTGTGATACAGGTGTCCTTGTGTCTTCACTTGGGGTGAGTTGATAGTTCCATGTAGAGTTTAAATTGTAACTGTTGTTAACACGTCCATATCAAAGTACCCTGGACATCCCATACCTTTAGGCTTATGCAATGTATTAATGTAAAGGTCATTGGGACACTTACAATTTGCAAGGTGACATTTTGGAAACCACACTCATTAATGTCTTCACATTAGGCTGTACAGTAAAATCCAATGTGTCACAGGTTCAATGGTGAGTTAAGAAACATAGCTAGTGATGTAAGGACCTCAGTGTGTTCCTGTCTAGATGTTGCTGTTGTGGTGTATGTGTTGTGTTCTAGAGGGTTGCTGTGCAGTGTGTATATAAGTAGGTTTTTGTACTTACCAACAAGTAGTCCATTGCCATACCGTCCAGCCTGGAAGTGTTGGTTGATGGTGCAGTGACGGAAGATGAATGAGTCATGTACACTCCCAGGATATTTAGCCACGATGTTGGTGAACATTCCTTGGTGATCGACTATGGCCTGCACGTTGATGGAATGTGTGTGCTTCCTGTTGCGGTAGAGGTGTTTAGTTGCAGCAGGTGGCACAAGGCGTACATGTGTGCAGTCGATTGCACCAAGGACTTGTGGGAAGCCACTGATTGCGTATAACCCCTGTTTAGTTTCCTGCTGCTTCTGCAGTGTGTTAGGGAAGCAGATGTAGCGGGGTGTCAGGCGAATGATGGCATCCAGTACTTTGGGCAGAAAGGCGGAGAATGATGGTTGTGATATTCCGCCTACCAGGGCACCAGTTGTTTGAAAAGAGCCACTTGCCAGCAGGTGGAGTACGGCAAGCAGCTTTGTTTCTGTTGGTATGGTGCGGGGTGTCACCAAAGTGGGGGCCAACTGCTGTTCAATGTTTCGCAGCAGCTGCTGAATGGCCTGCCAGTCCAACCGGTACCTCTGTATGATGTCGTGTTCCCTGAGGCCCTGAAGGGTGGTTCTTGGGCTGAATATCCTCTCCTGCCTTCTGCGCTGCCTTTGGGGTCCCTGCTGGTGTTGTTGTAGCTGCTGTTGTTGCTGCTGGGCTCTGCGTCTGCGTGCACGCTGGATTAGAATGACCTCCATGTCTCCCTGTTGCTGCTCTGCTGCTCTGCTGTTTGTTCTGTGTGTTCTGATTAAATACAGGTGTGTTTGCCCCATTTTAACGCCTGCCCTGACCCAGGCGTTAATTTTTGACTCAAATCGGGCAGTGCGTCATTTTCTGGCTCCGCCTCCCGGCCGTGCATCATTTTTGCCCAAAAGCATAAATACGACGCACGGCCGTTTAAGTCATTTTTTGGACGGGAACGCCTACCTTGCATATCATTAACGCAGGGTGGGTTGCCGCATCCAAAAAATTACGCACACGGCGGAATTTTGTCGTCCGCGGGCTCGGGCGTCAAAGTTTAGATACGGGGCAACGTTTGCGCTGATTGTGCTTCAAAATTTTTGACGCACAATCGGCGCAAACGGAGTATAAATATGCCCCTTTAGGTCTTAAATCAGTGCAATCTGAAGCTTCTTTCTTCATATAAAGTTACAGTAACTGGCTGCTGACTCCATTCTCTTCCTAGTGGCCATACTACATGTGAAGATTTCTATGTTTATCAAGAGTCAAACTGTCTTTTAGAAGAGTTCTGCTTAAGAGACACTGAATCCATCCTCTCTCCCCGCCCCCAGCATCCTCAAATGATCCTTCAACTTTTCACTGCTCAAGTGTGTTTTCTTGGTAACCAACTCAATGTATACAGTGGCTCACATACCGAGGATTCTTTTAAAAATAATTATAAGACACAGGCAGAGGAAGCTTGAAATGTTCACAAAATATTTGCCGATTAGACAAAAGAAAACGCAGATAATTCAGCAAGCATGAAAAGTGTAACATAACTATTTACGTGTTTAGTTTCAACTATAAATTTACATTTTTGAAAAAAAGTAAGACTAGAGTTTCAATCACATTTTTAAAATATTCATTTCTATAACGTTATCTCAGTATCTCCCTTTAAACATATGGTCATACTATTACATTACTATTATCTTGTATCCCATTGACATTGGACATGGAAGTATGTTGGGAACCTCCTAGATTTTGTTTTGGGCTGTTTTTGTTTTAATGAAATTGCCTTTATTAGTTTTATTGGCTTTTTTTAAATTCACCACTTATTAAAACATATGGATTTTGTTCGCTTTTATTGTAGAAATACATTTAATATTTTATATGTTTAATGTTTAAATAGATTTTAGGCTAGTTTTAAAATTATTATTTTAGCTCACACTTGTCTCTCCTGGCCAAGAGGGGGTGTAGTAAAGCGTGCCAGGGCCTGCTTAGAGCTTCCATTTTTAAATGCACAAATATTCCATGTGAAAGAAATGCTGGGGATTTTTTGAACTGCTTATCCACAGCATCTAGAGGTGTGAGATTTAAAAGGCATGTAACAATATTGGGGCATGTTTGGTATTCATAAATGACCCACAAGTTACATTTGCAATGTGTTGAGTAAATGAATGGGGCCAAATATTGTGGACATTCAAAATTGGTTAACAATTCTAAAACATCTAGGACCTCATACACGAAGCTATTTTGAGATCTCAAAGGTCCTGATTTGCAAAACTGGAGTCTTTGCAAGTACATCATAGTTTTCAGGTATCTACAAAACCCAAATTGTGATTTGGTAATGTGGTTTCTGAGTACATACTGGATCACAAACTAGAAGGAAGGGGCTTATTTAGGGCAAACCTTCCAATCTGCAATTCCTTAAGGCATGTATCAGTTGTACGTACTGCAGTCATAAAACATTGATAGGTTATCAACTCCTCAAAGGAGGTGATAACCCATTTCACAAGAGAAGGTGTGCTTGGGGGACCCCTTCCCAATTTTCCAAATGCAAAAAAAAAAATTTAGGAGTAAGTAGTGGTCCATTGGACCACTGTTTATGCTTTAAAAAAGTCTGCCAACGTTTTATTTTTTTAAACAGATCCTGCATTATGAAGGAAAGAGGACTGCATTTTAAAAAAAAAGATTGCTTTATTTAAAAACAATCACAGACACAGTGGTCTGCTGACTGCAAAAGGCCAACATCCCTATGAACCCAACAATGTATAGTTGGTCACAATTTGACCCCTATCTCATTAATATTCATGAGATAATTTACATTGCAACCCTCTACGGTTCAGTATTTTGTGAACTGACCTATTAATACGTAGGGCGGCTCGCAAAACACCACGGATTTGCTAAGTCAGTGCCCAAATTATGATTACTTTTTGTGAATATGTACATCTGGTTTCTTGAGCTTATAGTCCTGGTGGGATCCTCATCTCCTTTAGAAAATCAGAGGCAAAATCATAGACTAGGATACTGAATTCATTCACTGTAAAATATATTGTAAAACATGCTGCTGCAAAGTCCTTGGATGAAGCATACACATAAGCATAATATTTTCATGTGATTTACTCTCTTGAAATACATTCCCAGAGTGAATACTTTTACTAACAGAAACATAGGGTCAAATGTAAGAAAAATGACGCATGACTGCGCTAGCGCAGTTGTGCGGCATGGCTCAACAACAGTCCTTAGGCCCATCCAGGCCCTGTATTTATAAAACAGCGCACCATGGTGGTAAGGAAAGGTTAGCGTAAAAAAAAGAAATGTAAGCTAATTGTGCTAGCGCTGTTTTTGCTTCAAAAGCATAAAAAAAAGCCAGCGAAAAAGCCAAACGAGACATGAGGACCCAAGATGGAGATTGCAGGACAGGAAAGAACCCAGAGAGACCCCGATCAGCCCAGTACAAGCCAGAATGGACAAACAAATTCACAGGAGAAGGTGAAAAGGAAGAGGAAATGGCACTTCAGTGAGGAGGAAAACACCATCCTGGTCAGAGAGGTGACAGAGCACCAACACCAGCTCTTTGTCACCTCCAATTTGCCAATAGGTATGCAAGAGGCCATATGAAAGTCAATTTTCAATAAACTCAACAGTGTGGCAGAGGTGAAGAGGACTGTCACCAATTGTAAGAAGTGCTGGCACAATTGCAAGTGCAGAACTAAAGATAAATTGGCCAAGAACCGAAAGGCAGCATTAAAGACTAGAGGTGGATCTGCATGAGCTGGAGGAGATGGTGACAGCGGTCATCCTGGAGGAGCTGGTCACCGGAGTCTCAGGACAGGACAGTGCAGACTTCCAAGACCTACCACAAATGCAGGGTAATTTGCAGTGAGGGGCAATCTTGAAACTAACAAATGGCAGAAGGGGAAAGCACATAGGACACACTGAATGCAAGCAAAAAGGTTGCATGAGGACACAATAATGGTCAAACACTTCTAATGCTCTCTCACCTTCCCCCTATATGCACAGACCATTTTTCAACCCTCACATCAATCCCTTCACTGTTGCAACTGAACCACCTGCCAATGTGTAACAATCATTGGGCAACATGTGCTACGCTTGTTGCACAGGATGGGCCAGCAAGAACTGTGATACGCCTCCATACACCATTACAAATGGGAACAAAAGTGATCAGACACAACATATAGGGCATGTCTTTGATTATCATCGGTGCTGCTGTACATGTAGCCTCCTTGTCACCATGGTCCAAGGTTGCCTGTGAAGTGAGGATGGTTGGTGTTGTGCACAAAGGGACGCCTTCATGCATAACATCAGCTACAAGTGTTCTCACTATCTCACTAGGGACCCATATTTACAAGCCCTTACTGCAACATTATCATCATATTGATTGATGCCAATTTGGACACAAGCTGCTCATTCCCCTTCTGCTACATTAACAAAGTCACACAATGCATACTTAGATCCACTTTGTATATCCTTGCACCGCAATAGGCCTCTGCCAGATATGGTGTATGCAAGGAAATATTTCTTATGCATGGAGAGAAGAACAAATGGGGCAGAAAATCCATAAAGATTGCACTGTGCTGTCTTTTAAACTTATTTGTGTTGGAGTGATGGAAGTGGGTGGGATTTCCACATGCATCCTGCATAGCCCTTTAGAGCCATGTGTTCAGCATCCTGCACCACACATCGTAATGATGAACCACATCATGTGTATGTGGGCAAACAGGAAGGTCTACCTTCCAGCAAAACAACACTCAGTCCAGAAATGCAGGTATCCTTGCAGCTCTGCCATAGGGAAACCTGTGATGCATGAATGAGTGTTGTTCTGCAGGAAGGGAGAAATTCCTGTTTGCACACATACACACAAGGTGGTTGAATCTCACAATGGGTGTTGCAGGATGCTGAACACATGACTCAAAGTGGCTAGAAGGATGCATGTGGTCAGCTCACACCCTTCCATCATTTTAACATCGCATGTGGGGTGGCAGAAGACTCAGTTACTTACCCAAATATCTGTAGATTCAAATGCAAATCATTTTGTACATCTCCACCTGTGGTCTGTGCACAAATCCCTAACAACACCCATGGTATGCATACGTACCACAGTCAAATCAATGAAAGGGGTACATATGCAGAAGACCATGATATGTCATTCAAGGTGGGTGTAAAACACTGGGAAATGTAGACTGGCAGATTGTGCCAATGGTTACTCCATAGAAATGATGCTCAGGTGGCACAGTGTGCCACTAGGGGTCCATAAATGTGTGCCTTGATGTGTGGGTCTGTACCATGTCACTAAGTCACCAGTAGCAAGTAATGATGACTCATATCAACAGTCACAACAATCCTAGATTGATATTTCACTATCCCATTGCAGAGTATGATGCTTTACCTCCTGCTGAGCTGCCTGTCCTGGATTTCTCTGATGATTTGGATGATCAGCTTCCGACCATCAATGCTGACACTCTTCAGGATGTCCTGGGTATCTTGCAGGTACCATCTCTAGTCACATGAAACATACAGCATTGCAGGGTCTCCACATGAACCACCAAACCACCAACACACAGTACCGACCAGTACAGCCACAGCCCTGGACTCTGAGGACCCAAGCATTACCTTTCAGAAGACAGAGGTAGGAGTCCAATGGAAGTTGGCACAGCTGGTGTGGGTGGGGATGGAGACCATGGCAGGCAGCCTAGAGGGAGTGTAGAGATACCTCAGCCCAAATAAGGACAACTCTTCTGCCATCAGAGGCACCCACTCTATGCTACGTAGACTCCAGCAGTTCCTGGCCAACATAGCTGCTGTTCTGAGGGATTACTTGAACAATTGCCCTCCCAAAGTAGCAGCAGCATGACTGACAACAGGCTTGGGGCTATCCAAAATGTCCTGAAGTCCAAGCATCAGTTTCTGGCCTCCCTTCTTGTAAACATGGCTGCCTACCACCTTAATGTAGCTGCTGTGTTGTAAAACCAGACGTTCCTCCTTGCTGCAGTGATGCCTTTCACTTTCCAACAAATGGCAGCTGCTGGCACCTTTTAATCTACATCTCTATCCCCTGATGTGTGTGTGTGTGTGTGTGTGTGTGCCCCCCTCAACTTCAACACCAGCACTACCCATGGCGCAGGAGGCACCACTCACATGAGAGGATGATGATGTGGAAGGAACATCATTCAGCAGAAAAGCCACCCAGTATCTACAGTCTGTGGCACATGGACAGTATCTCTTTAGTTCTGTGATTAAGATCATGCCAGTGTAGTAACAGCTGGCAACATGCCCTCTTTACTCTACCACTGTTGACTTATTATGCATGGACTGTCATAGTATAAATTCCTACCTATTGTTAATTTGGACACCTCCTCACTGGTGCACACCTCTCTTAGATATGTCTCCTGACGTTCATCCCCTTGAACTCTGACTGGACATTTAATGGCTTGGGATCTCTCATGGGATTAATACACTGTAGATTGTACATGATCTGAAACAAAACATGCACATGTAAAAAAATACCAAATTCACATATTTTCTGCTTTTTTCAATGATTGATTGACTGTTTCAAATGAATGCATTGTGTAAAGCTATGACAATGAGTACTGAACAAAAGGACATGTGTGGCTTTCTGTCTGTCACAAAGCCACACGCATAGACTCAAACATTAGTAAGGTGATTGATAGCATTGTGGGCTCCCACAAAATTTCTGAGTCTTCCAAGCATGTATTAAACAAGTACTATGCAATTTTACATATGGCATGTTTGGTTCAGAACACAAGTGTATGGAAATATCTCTGATGATTGTACCAGTACAACATTGATGTGACAAACAAAACAGGCATATGTAAGGCTGTGAGGGGCAGCCATTAGTGTGCCAGTATCTATTTCCCAAATGAGGTGGAGTGCAATGTTCTAAACATTTGAACAATGAATGTTACATTGCTTACCAAAACCAGTAGATGGTGTCTGATTGCCTGTCTTAGAATTTGTATCCATGCACAATCAGAGTGTCAGGAACAGCGCTGAATAGTGTATTGAGTTGCTGATGTCATACTGCTGCCAATCAGACAGGTACTTGGCCTTAGGGGATACACATGTAAATCAATACTGAAAGCACACCCAAAGGCATTTGTCTACCATGAACAGTGCAGACATGATAACACCCAGAAAGTTAATCATCATAGACACCATATTGTAGGAAACTAACAAGATTTATTAATACTAGAATTTACTACCTATCACAAATTTAAACTACATATTAACCTTCACTAACCTAATGTATACTTACTAAACTTAAGGTATCCCTACAGCTAACTATTCTTATCTAAACTTATCTTATACATCAACACCACATGATAAACATTGAGCCCCCACCCCACTTAAGAGACAATAGACGGAAAGGACAACATTAAATAAAGCTAAGCATGCACTAACTAATATATTTTTTTGTTTTTTAATATATATATATATATATTTTTAGACATATACTTCAATACATAACCTCTAAAAAAAAAAGGAAATCCTAAATACCACCCCCTAACTATACCAACTATGTCCTAAAACTAACCTACTCTATGCTACCTTACCTACACCTACCCATTTAAAGCCTTCTGAAACAATTTACAATTTAAACTAGGGGAAGGGAAGGTACTGTGAAGAGGAAAGGGTCCAAAGTCAGTGCCTTTTCAATCTCTTTTTAATGTCCTTCAACAGTTTGCAATTCCTTTTGTTTACCTCCTCCAATTTGGCAAATCTCAACTTAATTTCAAATCAGTTCCTTCTGCATTTCAGCCTCAAATTTGGTGGCTATGGAAGCTGGTCTTGGATGTGGATAAGATGGTGTTGTAGTAGGGGCCATTGATGTTGAGGGGGCGGA
Source organism: Pleurodeles waltl (assembly GCF_031143425.1). Taxonomy (NCBI): domain Eukaryota; kingdom Metazoa; phylum Chordata; class Amphibia; order Caudata; family Salamandridae; genus Pleurodeles; species Pleurodeles waltl. The sequence goes on from NC_090437.1 coordinate 323,910,157, forward strand.
AACTGCAGACCCACCCTTGACCTTCTGTTTTGAGGTTCCACTTGTGTGTGTGCTGATTGCAGGCTCTTTGGCTAGTCCTCCATGAGGAAATGCCTGCCACAACCCCATTGCTTTTTCAACTATGTATCACCTGGCCGTCCTGCGGTACTCTTTCTGAACTGCTCACCGGTTCCGGTATCTCTCTGCCCTTTTCTCAAACATACACTTCTGTGCTGGAGTCATTCAGGCCACTAAAACATGAGGAGAACATGTCATCAAATACTGCGTTGGACAGAGGAAGAACAAGCATGCAATGGAAACAGCATCTTCAGATAACCCATGTTGTCCACCAGAACACAGAAAACAACATCAAGCCCAAAATCTATACCAGTCTGCCTCCCAAGCATTTATGATATATATTGTTCATGTTGCAGAGATAAAGGCTAACCAATGTTGCACATTTTCAGTGCACAAGCTTGTAACATATCCTAAGTACTGGGTAAACACTCATCATGAAGGTAGATCATGTAGGTCACTCTGCACACTTCTTTTTGCTTCAATCCGTAGACATGCACCACCCTCATCAGAACAAGAGCTGAAATCTCAATGTGGACTAAAATAACTGTTGGCCTTCTCAAAAAGCTCCTTGAGTGGCCAGTTCATCACTTCATTTCTGAAGAGAGGTGAAGCACCTGCGGTGCAAGTGGCTCATTGATAATCCCCTTGGAGACCTCTTCACATAGACATTAATTGTACCTTGCCCAGAGTTAATTTGTGCCACGTGTAGCGCACAGCGCAGTAATATGTGCTGTGATGAATATGTTGCCAACATCCATACATTTCTGAAACCCAGCACCTCTAACACATATATTGACTGACATCACTGTGTTAGTGCACACATTTGCCTTTTCCCAAGACTCACAAATCCATTGCAGCAGACATTCGCACCTGTGGATTTTTTTGTTGTATTCCACATCCTCAACATAACATCATTTATACTGTCAATACCCGAGGATAGATTATGGTGCCTTAATTGACACACATGCCATTTTACGTGGCATTGCACACATCACACTACTTCACACACAACCCTTGCTCAACACATTTGACATGCAAGTTAACACTTACTGGCTGCACTGGAGTCTTCAAATTGTGAAACCTCTCCAATGCTGTAAGGTGCAGATCCACCTGCAAGACATGACAGGAAAACATAGCTTTGTGAATGTTAAATAAAGAAAAGCATGGACAGCTGTTACACATTCTACTTCTTTAGCTGATTGACCTAGTTAACTTAGGTTTAGGAATGACCAACTAGCATCTATAGCATGTCAATTATACAGACATTGATAGGCCACAATAACATGTATAGATATGGGATTCACCCATACGTACATGTCTCAAATATATACGTAACACTTTCTCAGCGACAGTACACTGTCAATTGTCTGAAATTTAAGAGTTTGTTGAAAATCTGTGTAAAAATGCAGCATCAACTCAGATGCTCCACTTTTCTGCGGCCCCCCTACCGCCACCTAAGTCCACCATGTATGTGCCATATTTTAAATATGGCGCACTATGGTGCATGTTAAGACACTAGCGTTGTAAACTATTACATTATTCTGGCACTTTGCATGATTTGCACGAAGCATGACGGTGCCAAACCTGCTAAGTGATTTTAGGCACATTGTAAAGAATGGGAGTGTCATTTTACCAATCTGCCTTAGGCATGCATTCAATTTAACTACAGAAATGGCGCAGTGGAATCTGGTAGAGTTAACTGCTCAAATTTTGTGTGTCCCCTACCACCGAAACACAATCTTGCATTCATCATGCCTGGTTCAGGCATTATGTGGGACCAGGGTTTAAAAGTGAGACAATCCTTGCATTACGGAAATTTTGTCATATGGTGGGGCAGTACTTGCCTTCATCAGCCACTTTACCTTAAAAGATATGACGCTAATGTAGTAGGAGCCGCTATGTCCTTCTTACATTTGGGCCCTTGTTATATTCCTGCATCATGTCTGTCATCACATTAACATGACAATGCAAATTTCCACAGTTGTCAAGCCCATGATGGACATTGACAATTGTGCCTGGAAACCATGAACCCTTGCACCATAACACACGTGTGTTTCGCTTTCTGCACTTCAATATGTCTATGTAAAACACAAGGGCACATATTTATAGTTTTTTAGCGCCACATTTGTGTCATTTTTTGACGCAAAAGCGTCACAAACTTGCAAAATACAATTGTATTTTGTAAGTTTGCGTCGTTTTTGCATCAAAAAGTGGTGCAAATGCGGCGCTAAAAAAGTATAAATATGGGCCAAGGTACAAAGAGAGAAATGTGCTAATTGTCAGCACCCGGTGCATTGCTGATCTCTCGTGCATGCAGGTTGGCTGAGACACAGAATTTGCTGTCCTCATTGTTGTCATGACATGCTGAAGTAATATTTATGTACCTCAGAGCAGCTTCCGTGCCTCCATCTGGTGGCCCATTATCACACAGCCACCCATGGCCACCATGTTAGGGAGGTAGTGACATGCCAACCAGATGATGCCTCCCAGTTCATCCCCAGTCATTTGCTTTGCCCTTCCCTGACATGTTGCAGTATCCCTTTACTGCAAGCTAAATACCCCAAAACAAATAAATATAGTATTCTCCAACTAACCTCAACTAACCCAACAAACTTATCTACCCCTAAGACAAACACCCAGCAATACTGACACAATAACAGCACAACAATTACAACTACAATGACAAAAACTACAAAATGAACAAGACACAGACAGCACACAGCACAAAAGACTCCAAATCCACCAGTGCTGACACAAGCTCAAGCACCACACAACCTCTCCCAAGCACAGACAACACAACTGTAAAGTAGAAGTGAAAGTAAGTTCACTTTTCCATGTGTGCATCAAGAAAGTCATATTATATCACTTCCTGGGCATATGCTTCACATTTTCTGTTATGCGTTGTTGTTTTTGATGCATGACGGGCATGCATGAAATTTTGTATGAAGGCTGACAAGGTATAACATTTTATTTTAGACGCACAGGTGCAAGGTGTCAAGTTTAGTATTTGCGATGTTTGAAATATACCATATGCGTCATTTTTTTTGACACATGTCGGGCATGCATGGATTATCGAGGGAAGGCTGACAGGACAGCCAGAATCGCATTTCAAATTACAGGTGCTATGCATCTTTATTGTTTGTATGCTAGGGCAACACATGTATGCATGTGTATTTCACTGTGTACCGGTAGCGTGGGAATGTGTTGCCATATGTTTGTAGGTGTGTGTGATGCATCGGAGGACTGATACTGTTTGCAAATGTGCATGTGTATGACAACTTTTTCCACATACATGTTAGCACATGTGTACAACATTTGTACTGTGAGTGTACATATGTGATTGAACACATATTGTAGGTCTAACACATAGTTGTGTCAAGATTCCCACTTTTAGTTTCACAACACAGCATAGGATAGGTTGGCCATGTGCGAAACATGTTCATGCATATAATACCCTTGACCAATGTTTAGCTAAGGATGGTGTTGACTAAGGCTGGGTTATGATCTGGTAACCTATTACAATGTAAGTGCAAGTGTGTGACACACTCTGGTGTGTTCTTAGGGCCAGACTTCATGATGTAATGAAACATATGTAATGTATAGTTCCTCATGCATGCTAATTCTTTGAGATGGTGTGCTGACATGTGTCATGGTTGTTATGAATGTTTGTGTGTGAAAAGATATTTTTCATGTGTGATACGTAATGCACACTACAGCGGTATGTTTATGATATGACAACTACTAATTCTCTATTCCAGCATGGATATATATAGACCATTGTAGCAAAGCTGGGTACTCATATCTGTGTTTACTAAGGTTCCCTATGTAGAAACACATGACTGTACATATATGTTTCTAAATGATTTTTTTAAACATACACATTTCCATATGTAAATTGTTCTCTTTTGTCCGTACGCAAATAGACCGTACAAAGCCTGGTCCACCTAAGTGGGACATGTGTGATAAAATTCAGGGAATAAGTGATTAGCACATATACCTTGAATGTACAATGATTCTCCATTTTTACCAGATTTGACATTTAGCATAGAATCTGTATGGCAGGACTGCTCTCAGGCAGTGATGGCAGCCCAGTCTTCAGTGCCCCAGTGGCACACTATATGCCCACACAGGCCCATTGTTGCATGTATTTGACTGTGGTCACCTCAGCACAGTTCACTGTGCACAGGCAGCAGGCCCCTGACTTTGTCAAGCGTAGATGTAGTCGCCTCTGTGGATTGACGGGGTTGCCATCCTCAAGATGAATCATCAGCACTGCAATGCACAGTTTTGGTCCATGGACATGTTTTGTTGACTTTGAGGTTGTTGATTTCAGACTTGCCCTAATATTTACTAGAGACGTACAGCGTGTTTGTGCTGGACATGTCTCATTATTTGCTATGGTTTGACATGTCTATGCATAAATAGGTGAGATTATTCCTATGATGCTTGGTTAGACCATTGATAGATTGTTGAACTGGGTCATATCTGCAGACCCAGGGTACAGATACTGTCATTTGTCACTTGCTTCTGTAACACTTGTTTGTGCTGGCGAGGCACATAGTTGTAGCTGTTGCCAATGTGACTGGAATATGTGCAGACCTACACAATCTCTTTGAATATGTGTCTGGTGTTAGATGTAAACATGGTTGTGTTGTACAGATTACTCTTAGTACCCCTCTTAGTCATCCACATTGTCCCTTCATTCATGCATAGCATACTAAGTCAGACTTATGAACTTTGTAGGTGGACATAGCTTCTTCTACAGGCTAAGCAATATTTTCCCTAGCATTCCAGGCTTTGCAAGATCACATGACTGACCCCCACACATCACTGAACACCAGCCACAGCACTTGTATAGTGTCTGAGTGACCTCCACACATTGGATCTCAAAATAAACTAAAGAAATCTCTAAGCTGTCCTTCCACATAATTTACTTGACATGGGCACTCGCACACATCTGGAGTCTGTAACCTTTGTCACATTCACTATGAGTGTCATTATTCATGACAGCTGGAGTAGAGAAGATGCAACATTTCTGTGTCCTTCATCACAAGTACAATTTGGCAAGGGTTTGTGACTCGGTTAGACTGCTTGACTTACATGCACATTCCAAACTGGATTGAGTGTGACAGACCTAGACATTGAGGTGTTTTGGCATCTCTATTTCACTCTCTCTTGGTCAAACATGTGAGTGGCATTGAGGAGTATGTTTTCAGTTATCACCCGTGATAGTGAAATTCAGACATTGCTTGGTTACATGGCAGATATACACCTACCTTTGTAGGTAAATACTATTCTTTTCCTACCTAGGCCAGACATTGGCACAGCACAGTCTTCACATGTATTTCCTGGATTGCTGCAGGCAAATGTCAACCCAACATACTTGTATGGTATGTGTGTGACAATATAATTTGTTAGTGCTACAGACTGTGCCTACATTTCACCCATGTATTCTTGTGGAAGTGCATTGTTTGTGTTTGTTTTTTGTTCCTGACTATGTTTTTAACTTATTGACATATTTTGTGGCTACTCATGCGAAGAAGTGGGTGAGTTGACTAGGTATGTGATGGTGAAAAGAAGTACTCCATGAGAAATCAAAGTTAAAGTGATTTATTTACAATTTGTTATTGATTGATGCTTGGGGTACAGTTTCTAAGTGATAAAGTTGTGCACAAATGGTCTCTTCTATGTGCTCCAGCAGCAGAGTTTGGTTGTTCCCCCTCCGACTGCTGTGCATCATTGCCCTCATCCTCCTCATTGGGGACATCTACCTGTTCGTCCCAGAGAAAAATGGTACGAAAACAGATGTTGTGCAAAATTGCACAGACAAGTATTATTTTGCACACAAGGGGTGGTGCATATACCAGGCTTCCTCCTGTTAGACCTAGACACCTGAATATGGATTTCAGCATGCCAAATGTCCTCACCACCACATTCCTGGTCCTTTTGTTTGCTTCATTTAAGCCCACCCAGCATCAGTTAGTGGGTTTCCATATGGGGTTATGACCAATGGCTGCCATAACCTTTGTCTACTGCAACGGAATGTGAGAAAAAGTGTCAGAAGTGCATATTTGTTTATTGCTATATACCATTGCACAATTGTGTTTTCTGAAGAGTGGTGATTCAGACTTGTGTCTAGTCTTGTGTATGTTACTGTCTGAATGCATGGTTGTATTTGTGTGTGGTCGTGAACTTTTCAGTCAGGAACCTGGTGATTGTTGATTATTTTCTGGTCTGGCAGTTCACCCATGCAGAATATGTGTGGTGTTGTCTATATTTGTCTCTTAGTCCCATTACTTTAGACCTGCAGAAGACTGATGTTGGCCATATTTGTACCTATTTTGTGTGATGTGTGCCATGTGACAGGTGTTGCTCCCTGTGTGTTGAATTTCAACCCTAGCCCCTTGGCCTTGAAATGCCCCCTTGCACAAAGTGTTGTTGTTACCATTTGCTGGCTAGCATGCTTATGTGGTTCATATGCACAGTGTGGCACAGTTGTATGGGATGTATTGCGATGTATGCAACAATTTAGCAGGCACCTGTGGGGCAGGACGGGGAATAAGGTGCTTTTTCTGCACTGCCCTGCATCACCAGTCCTGTCCTGCAAAGTCCCATAGCTTCCAGAGTCCACTGTAGGCACCCATGGATCATGGTAGGAGATGTGGGATTGACGGGTACAATTGTAGGTGTGCTGTGAGGTGTCCATTCCTACACATGATCTATCAATGATGGTGATGTCCTATTTCAATGTGCGCTGCACTATGAATCCCACATGGGAAAGCTTAACACTCTGAGAAAGTAAGGTATTTTTTATAATATGTAAATGGTGATGCCACCACTAGGGTGGCAATAATTGTCAGAGCTGCCTCAGGTTTCTACAGCATGGTAAATGTGGGGCAGTGCCAATATGTGAGTTATTTAACAGTGGCATGGCCAATGTAATACACATAGCTGAGCTATTCCATGCTAAGTGTGATGTGTGAAGGATCCGTATTTTGTAATAAACATGTGGACACATGTAGTGGCTTGACTCCAGCTTTCAAATGCAGAGGGGACATTGCTCCACCAGAGCATCATTAAAAGTGTCAGTCAGGTGGTGCTAGGAACTTGTACATGTGGCCGTATGTGAGGGTGATGTGCATTGAACGCAGTGTGGTGAAGCATAAGGCATCTGTGTTGTAGTCCAAATGTCTGTGCTTCCCTGTCCATGTGTGTGTAGTGTGGTGTATCTAGTGTTTGTCCCACATGTTTAGTGTGTTGTCTGTGTTATGAAGTGTATGCTGGCGTACCTATAAGTAGGCCATTCCCATATTGCCCATCCTGGAAGTGTTGATTTATTGTTGAGTGCCTGAAGATATAGGCATCATGCACGCTGCCCGGATATTTAGCAAGGATGTTGGTGAATATTCCACTATGGTCCACAATAGCCTGCACATTAATTGAGTGTGTGTGTTTCCTGTTCCTATAAAGGTGTTCTGTTGCAGCAGGAGGGACAAGCTGGGCATGTGTGCAGTCGATTGCACCCAGCACATGCGGTGACTCAGAAATTTAGTAGAATCCTTGTTTGGTTTCCTGCTGCAGTTTCTGGGTGTTGGGGAACCAGATGTGGTAGGGTGTGATGCGGATGATGGCACCCAGGACCACAGGGAGGAAGGCAGAAAGAAACCATACACTTGTGCTGCAGTGGTCTGAAAAGATCCAGAGGCCAGCACATGGAGGACGGTTATGAGTTTGGTCATGGGTTGTATGGTTGTAGTACTTTCCCTTCTTGCTGTAATGTCAGGAGCAATGTGGTGGAGCTGCCGTACGATGGACTCCCACTTGAGATGGTACAGTCTAATGACCTCTTCGTCCCTGAGGCCAAGGATGGATGCATGTGTGTGGAATATTCTCTCCCTCCCGCGCTGCCTTTGTGGCTGCAGTGGTGGTGTTTGAGTTTGCGGCAGTGGTGCTGGTGGCACTTGATGTTGTTGCTGTCATCTTCTCCGGGTGCCAAGCTGTAGCAGTAACAGGTCCATGCTGTCCAGTTGTTTGCCAGGGTTCCTTCTGTGTGTTTTCCTTATGTAGTTGTGGCTGGGTTTCATTTTAACACATGGCCAGGCATTTACATTTTTTACGCTAATCGGAGTAAACGTCATTTTTTTCAACCCGATCTTAGGCATGCGTTGTTTTTCCATCAGATTGTAGATTTGGCGCTAGCGGGCTAGTGCCATTTTTTAGGAGGGAACACCTACCTTGCATATCATTGTTGCTAAATGACGCAAGGTGAAAACGAGCTCCTACAAATTGACGCTCGCTTCTGAAAAGTGTATCTAGACAGCTCTGCCAACACTATCTAATTAGGGCACTGAGTTAGCACTGCTTTTGCATAAAAGAAATTGTGCAAAGGTGGCGCCAACTTTTCTTAAATTGGGGCCATAATTTATGATAATACAAAACATTGATTTTGCACTCATCAAAAATTCTATTTCCAAAATGATACATGCTTTTAGCTTTTCTGAATCTGAACATATCTTTCTAGCCATAGATGTATTTGCACGTTATCTTCCTTGTTTTTCTGCTTTTAGTTTCTAATGCAGTGGTTCCCAATCTGTGGTCTGGGGACCAGTGGGGATCCATGAAGCCTCTGCAGGGCATCCGTGACTGCTAAGAAAAGTAATAATATTAACAGATTTGGTCCCCAGCCTTCAGTAATGACTCAGAGGGGGGTGGTCCCCAGATTCTAATAATGATTCAGTGTGGGTCTCTGGGTTCCAGTAATGATAAAGTGAAGTCCACAGAAGTCAAAAGGTTTAAAACTACTGTTCTAATGCATTTGCTATACCTGTTTGCAAAATATTTTCTAACTCACTGAAGGTAGAGTGGGTAGATAGAGGTAAACCTTCTACTTTGAACACAAGAACCGATCTCGTAAAGTATAAAATTAGGTGAATTTCGCATTGAAATTTGGACATTTTGTGAATTTCTCCAGTGTGGTTTGAGTTTTGTCCAAGCCAAATGTATGGTTTACAAATAAAACACACTTTTGGATGAAGATATGGAGCCAGATTTACACACAAGCATAATTTTTTACGCTAACGTGGCTCAAAGAGGCAATTTTCGCCACAACATTTTTACAAAGTGGTGCAATGCCTGCATTGCACCACTCTTTGTGCCCTCTTGTGCCACATTATGCCTGCGTCGGGCATAATGTATGCAAGGTGGGGTGTTCTTGCATTAGGGACCTGCATAAATGGCGCAGTGAAATCTACAAGAGTCCACTGCACAATTTTTGGCAAATTTTTTTATGCTCTCTCAAAGAAGGCATTAAAGCGATGCACCCATTTTAATCAATGGGCCTCCCTACACTTTGTTACACTAGCGTCAAACTTTTATACACTGGTGTAGAAAAGTTCCACAATAGCTTAAAAAATGTTGACGCTATTGGCCTAACATGCGCCTTGGTGTGCCATATTGTAAATACAGCGCACCTATGGTGTCGTTAGGTGGGGCAGGGACAACACAAGAAAACTGGCACATCAGCACTGATGTGCCAGTTTCTTGTAAATATGCCCCATAGTTCTGTGGCTCGTTACCGTCGAACCACTCCATTGGTATAAAATACCTGTCACAAGTTTAGGATATAAAGATCATGGATGGCTCAGGCGCTGTCTACAGTGACTATGATTTTTAATATGGACGTCTATGGTTGATTCTCAGAGGAAATGTGGTCCAAAATCAGCAGGTAATTGAATTGCATGGCTGAATTGAGCACTGTACCTTTATGTCTACGATTTTATGGTACTTTTTCGTTATTTTGAAAAATAAATGGAGATCCATTAAATTATCATCAAGTTGAATAATGTGTTTTTCTCAATTCTAACTATTCACTAATATTCTTTTACACCAGAATCCTAGGATTACCTTATTTTATCCCCCTATTTGGGATCAGAGTGTGTGGTATGGTATGCTACTGGGACAGATTTTCCCAGGGCCGGAAGTACCTGCTAAACATTTCTTGTGAGGCTAGTGTAAGGGTGTTCTATGGTAGCCTCCTATTCGGGATACGCAGCTTCAAACTTCAAATGCGTTATATCAAGAATACTGCTGATTGTGGCCCATATTTATACTTTATTAGCGCCACATTTGCGCCACTTTTTGACGCAAAAACGGCACAAAGGCGGTCATTCTGACGGCGGCGGTCTCCGCCCACCAAGCGGTTCCCGCCGAAAGACCGCTCTGCGGTCAAAAGACCGCGGCGGCCATCCCGGCTTTCCCGCTGGGCCGGCGGGCGACCGCCAGAAGACCGCCGGCCGGCCCAGTGGGAAAGCCCCTTCAACAATGAAGCCGGCTCGGAATGGAGCCGGCGGAGTTGCAGGGGTGCGACGGGTGCAGTGGCACCCGTCGCGATTTTCACTGTCTGCAAAGCAGACAGTGAAAATCTTTGTGGGGCCCTGTTTGGGGGCCCCTGCACTGCCCATGCCAGTGGCATGAGCAGTGCAGGGGCCCCCAGGGGCCCCACGGCACCCGTTCCCGCCATCCTGGTCCTGGCGGTAGACACCGCCAGAAACAGGCTGGCGGGAAGGCGGTTGGAATCCCCATGGCGGTGCTGCAAGCAGCGCCGCCATGGCGGATTCCCTGGGGCAGCGGGAAACCGGCGGGAAACCGACGGCTCCCCTTTTCTGACCGCGGCTTTACCGCCGTGGTCAGAATCGCCCAGGAAGCACCGACAGCCTGTTGGCGGTGCTTCCGCCGCCCTCCGCCATGGCGGTCATGGACCGTGAGGGTCAGAATGACCCCCAAAGTTACAAAATACAATTGTATTTTGCAAGTTTGCGCCGTTTTTGCGTCAACAAATGGCACAAATGCGGCGCTAAAAAAGTATAAATATGGGCCTGTGTTTGTAAACTTCCAGTGCTTCTTTGTAGCAAGGGAACCTGGATGTTAATCTGGTAGGACTAGAAGCTCCATAAAACTACGGGGCTTTGCAAAAGTCACATAGATCCTGTATGCTTGGAACCTCAGAACGCCATTGTTGTTCCCTGTGGAAGTTTGGAATTTCCCCAATCCAAAACTAGAAATTTGCAAACTAGACCTGAGGGATAAAAAGCAAGGGTTTTTGTTCTTTCGTTATTTTGCTTAGTTCTGGACAGCGGTGCACATAGACAGCCCAGTCATCCGCACAACCCAGCAGAGTCAAGGGACACTCAAATGTGTGTGTATGACACTCTTTCTGCATCCAGCCACGGATCAAAGGTGAAGACAATGCGAGATGTTGCACTGTGGAAGCTACGGTTTGCTGGGGGCGGCAAGAAGATTGACTCCTGCTTCGAGTATTTATGTTGATAAGGGAGAGATTGCTTTGAGTTCAGAATCAACACTCTTGGACTTGTCTGCATTTTTCCATTCCTGGGAAGCATTCCTTTGCCTGTGATGAGATTGTTTCTAGAGGTCAGTCCGGGCGGTATTCACTTCCTCTCCATCTGCTCAATAATGTCTTCTCTCAATCAGTTCTCCAGGGAAAAAGGCATAACAACAGGAGCATAGGCAGGCCTACTTCAGGCATTGTTCTAGCGTCAGGATGACAAGAAATACCATAACAGAAAATCGATCATCAAAAATTCACACCAATGATTGTTTAAATTAATATTACATGACAAGTATTTAAAAAAACATTATGACAATATCTGCAACAAATATGAGCTTTTCTGTCGTCCCCAAATCATAACCCTCAACACAACCTCAACCAGAACCATCTACCTGACCCATTTCATTCTTTACCTTTAATTTTGTATCATGAACCATAGCCGTTACCTTTTCCACACTACTTATCCCACAATCACTCTTTTTCACAGGTTTGAACTCCAAATCTAGCCTTATCCCTACCCCTAATCCTTCCCTTAAAACTCATATAGATCCCTTAACCTAAACCTAGCGCTTATTAAAAGCCAAATTATAACTCTGAATCTAATCCTTGCCTTATTGCCTGCCAGTGCTCTAACCAAAACCTTTACTTTTCCTAGATACTTTTTATCATTGACTTGTGATAAAAAATTCTAAAACTGTTGTGCTTCTTTTCTGCCTTTTTGGGATATTCTGGGCCATATTTATTCTTTTTGACGCAAAACTGCGCTAACGCAGTTTTGCGCCCAAAAAATTAGCGCCGGCTAACGCCATTCTGAAGCGCCATGCGGGCGCCGTATTTATTCAATGACGTTAGCCGGCGTTAGCCGCCGGCGCTGTCTGGTGTGCGTTAAAAAAAAACGACGTACACCAGGCAGCGCCGGCGTAGGGGGAAAATGGCGTATGGGTGTCCACAAATGGTGCAAGTCAGGCTGAGGCAAAAAAATCGCCTCAACCCGATTTGCGCCATTTGTTTACGACGCCCAACCCCCATTGAAATGACTCCTGTCTTAGCAAAAACAGGAGTCATGCCCCCTTGCCCAATGGCCATGCCCAGGGGACTTCTGTCCCCTGGGCATGGTCATTGGGCATAGTGGCATGTAGGGGGGCACAAATCAGGCCCCCCTATGCCACAATTTGTTTTAAAAAAAAATACTTACCTGGACTTACCTTAATGTCCCTGGGGTGGGTCCCTCCATCCTTGGGTGTCCTCCTGGGGTGGGCAAGGGTGGCAGGGGGTGTCCCTGGGGGCAGGGGAGGGCACCTCTGGGCTCATTCTGAGCCCACAGGTCCCTTAACGCCTGCCCTGACCCAGGCGCTAAAATCCGGCGCTAATTCGGGTTTTTCAGACCCGCCCACTCCCGGGCGTCATTTTTGCCCGGGAGTATAAATACGACACATATGCATCGGAGTCATTTTTTAAGACGGGAACGCCTACCTTGCATATCATTAACGCAAGGAAGGTGTTCACGCAACAAAATGACGCTAACTCCAAGAACTTTGGCGCTAGACGCGTCTAACGCCAAAGTATAAATATGGAGTTCGTTTTGCGTCGAATTTGCGTCGTTTTTTTCGACGCAAATTCGGCGCAAACGGAGTATAAATATGCCCCTCTGTGTTTAAATGTCCTTTTTCATTACTTTTTTTCTTGGCATCTTCCAAGTCCTTGCAATGCGGCGTAAGTTGTTAAATTATTGATTAACTGGAGCAATATATGTCTGTGGTTCTGATAAGTGGGGAAGAGGCCCTGCTCCGATCTAATTCTGAGACAAATTCAATGCTTTTGGTGTTGGGAAAACTGGTGAGAGAAGAACTTTCCTTCAGCGAACTATTCAGAATCATGTTGCAATTGGGTTGGGTCTATATTGCCAGACATGTGTTTGAACCCATATAATCTATATCAGTGGTTCTTAACCAATGGTCCAGGGCACCTACGGGTCCCTGAAGCCTACCCAGGTTACCCACGACTGCTCAGAAAATAAATGATATAAATAGAATAATAAAGTGTATAGAAATAAAGAAGTAAAATGTAAAATTTAAATTTTTAAAAAGATCTGTAAATGTAAGGGAATTTGGAACTGGAGGCTAAAAATTAAGGTAGTATCTCCAGATTAATTTTTGACAGCAGTGCAGGTGCATCAATCAGAAAAAGTATGGACACCTAGTTGCCTCAATTAAATGTAGAAAAGCTCCAACCTTCCCATTAAACTTTTGATTTTTATATTTGTTTGTGAATTTAATAAAATATTTCCTCATTTTGTGTATTTCTTTGATGAATTTTTTTTCTGTAATTTTTGTGCACTGTTTTGCAGATCAAATCACAGAAAATGCTTAGGCCTGGGTCCCGGGCTTTCAGTAATGACTTACTGAAGGTCTCTGCATTTTAATAATTATTTAGTGGGGTCTCTGGGTTTCAGCAATGGTTAAGTGGGAGTCCACAGAACTAAAACGGTTAAGAACCACTGAACTACACTGTTGCTTGGGCTGGATGTTAACTGAACTCCAGCTTTGGTTACTGTGACGTGTACTTTAGAACATAACTGAATCCTCTACCTCCATGCACTTTCACAGGTGATGTCATCTCACTGATGCCATCAATTATATTGGTGATGATATACATATGTAAAGCATTTTGCAGTGTTGTATTGCTATCTGTCATCTTGCATTATGAAATGAGCAGTGCATTGTGGGAGCTCGGATGAGTTGCAAACCAAAACTAAGGAGTTAATGTTCTTTTCTAGTTTTGGAACAAAACCACAATATCCATAACATCTGAAATATTGTTTAGGGAGTGTTTGCACTTTTTCTCAACAAACGTTATTTTTCTGTATTTGTAGACAACCATAACATCCTTCCCAAAAATGATTTTTATTTAGTTTCATGGAATTTGTGTAATGATACAGTCTGCCCACTTTCCACTGTACTTTTGGTCATTTGCTGGCCACTTCTGTCAATATCCAATTGGTTCAGCCTTTCGCTGTGCCCAGCGGACACTGAGAACTCACAATATGGCAGGTTACTACTTGTTGTGTGCCCTGGCCAATGCCAGTGGCTACACCCAGCAGGCTCTGGGCCGGGTGTCATTACCAGCAGGCATGGACTATGCTCTCATTTCTTCCTATACAACCCCTTAGCCTGGCCTTTGGCCATGCTCTTTGGCCTTCAGTTAAGTTGTTTGCCCAGTAATAACAACCACATTAAGCAGAATAAATGTGTTGCAATTGGAAGACAACAAATGAAACCAGTGAACAGCTGAAACTAAGTGAAACTGCAAGGACCAGTTGAAATCCTCAGTTACCAATGGTTGACTTCACAAAGACTGATTGTATGCAGTAAGAACCAGTTGAATATGGATTAAACCAGTGATAACCTCTTAACACTTTGAAGAGCCAGTTCAGAATATTTCAGCCTAGTTAGAATCAATAGAACCCAATTTAAACCGGAAGAAACCAATAAAAATCAGCTGGTACAAGTTGATCTTAATACAAGCCTGTGGAATTTGACTCTAGGCCTGTCTATACCTTTTGTTTCACGAGCCAGGGTGGGGGTAACCCCAGGGAGGAAGGAAGAACTCGCACAGAGGCTTGAACTAGGTATTAAAGTGGCACCTTCAGAACCTGAATGCAGGATACTTCTGGATATGGGAAGATCAGAAGAAGGGCTGCGCTACTGTCTGAGGATCCTGAATGAAGACTGGACCTGCTTGCCTTGGACCCAGGACACCAGAATAGATTCCAAGGGTCAGTTGCCTGACCTCCTGTTTGAGCTACAGGGATACAACGTGCTTCCAAAGGCTGTTCATGCTTTCCAGCTGAGCAGACCCAACTGATCCTGATCTGGTCCCTTCTTCAGGCTTTTGTGGGAGTTAGCTCTGACCCTTAGGTGCTGTCCTCAAGTTCCTTGGCCCTTGGCTGGAGTCATGGTGTACTTTTTTCTGCCTAATTGAAAGTTCTATCGGATCAAATGCAACGGGACACAGAGCAATGCAGAGCCCTGCAGAGCTGTGCCACACAGCTCCTCATCAAACACTTCACTGGATCGGGTGCTGAGCAATGTAGAACACTGCAGACCGAGCAGTGCCAATCTACCAGATGGTTAAGCATAAGTTTATTTATTGATTGTTGTGGTTCACCCTTAAAAGGAGTGTGATTGTTCCTTGAAGTGTGTTCCCACACCCTTCAATTTATAATTTTGTTTCTCAGTATATTGTTGTGATATCCACGGCTTGATTCTAAATTGTCTATCCACACCTCATTTGAGTCCTTCAATTGACATGAACAAAATGACTTGGATATTTCATTTTTGTTTTTTGCAGGGCCGATCTGGCCTTTTATTGTACCAGGTGTTAATCCTCTGGGGTTGGAACCATAAAGGGCATAATTGAATACAGAGGGCCAACACTGGTGCCTCTGTTAACTACGGCAGGCACTGGATCTTCTAGACAGGGTGAAAAAGGGAGGGAGGTAGAGAGAAAGTTATCAAAGAGAGAAGCGATAGAGGAGGAGGAGAGAGATAGAAAGGATGGATGTCAATAGAGAGATCCAGTGAGGAGAGGTAGGAAGTGGGGTTCTTTGAGCATTTTTGCCAGGGCAGCTTATAGTGCCCTAGTCTGACATTTCCAATAAGTGTTTGTCTCAGGTCATATCCATGGATAGAATTGTTCATTCCTTTCCATACACCAACATTTAGCTATTTGCTTTATCTTGGTCCGTCTTCTAGGTTTTTACATAGACTCTAAGTGGATCCAAAGGTAGCAGCAAGTCTGATTATCAAGGCCTCCAGATTTGCTAAAGCCAGCGCCCTTCTTCAAAGGCTGCAATTCCATTCAAGTAACTATGTGTTATGCTTGAAGCCCTTCAAGGTAATGCTCCTTCCTTCCTTGCTTGCCAAATAGTTTTTTCTACAATCTTTTTCTGTTTGATTTGTGCATTTTACATACCAGTACAGCTGCAAGAAACCATTTGGTGTAACATGACATCGCTCTCAACCACTGAAAGCTATTGAAGGCATATTTTTCTTTAAATAACTTATGGCTCAGGACAAGTGTTTCCAAGGCTGTTTGAGTGAAAAACAGGCAGACACAAATGCATCATACACATATTTAAAAGCCTGTATAAAGTATTACCTTCATGTTTCAAATGGACTGTTATTTGATAGGTGTGTTAAAATATGTTATTGTGTCAATCAAAATCGAATATTTCCTCTTGGCTTAGTGTCAAGCTTTATAAAGACTGGAAGCATATCCTGAAGGCTGATTTGTGATTACCTGAGACTAAGTCATAGTGGTATTACTCTTCCAAAAGTTCTCTGCTGGGCTCGGATTCGTTGTGCGCTAGTCTTTTAAAACTCATATGAACTGAAAAGAAATTTAGGCTCTTTCCTTGAAAGGTTTCACCATGATCATCCTCACAAGATATTTTCAGGGAACTACTGGTGTTCTCTCGAGCTGCATCCAAAGCAACAAAAGGCCCCTGTACAAATACCGGGAGAAGTCTCCAGGGGAAAGGAAACAAAGCACAAAGAAAATTACTGCAACACTTTCTTCTTAAATGTAACTAACTCATAAATAATGCAACTTTATGTGGACAATGGGGCCAAATGCAAACACATAAATATATCAAAGTAGCATTTTTATTCCGTATATTATATTTAAAATCTCTTGATATTATATACACACACCATGTATGACAAAACAATACAATCAACTAAAATATAACTCTGTTCGTCACTCATGTGCCTCATGTACCTCACACCGCCATACTCAACCATACATTCCACATACTTACCATCATACACATTCAAAATCATTCAACATAAACAATAAAAACACATTGTGCCCATACACTTAACAGAAAATTGTCTATGTAAATATTCAAACTCATGGACACAAATACATTTTAATTACATTATGCAACACAAGGTTCACAATCTCTGCCTCATGCAAATAGTTCCCAGATCTGCATTGGGCACCATATAGACCTCACATCCATAGGCATAAATTATTCTGTGATGGAAAGAATAGCCACTATAATATAAGAAGCATGTGTGCTGGTTCTAGTAAAATCATACACTGTGGTTTGTTTATAAATGTAAAGATTTTTGTAAAATCATATGAATGTCACGTTTAGGCAGTGGGGTGATTCTCCTCTCCTTTTCAAATTTTCTTTTTGTGACATAGACATTGCCAACGCTTGTTGATATTAGTCAGCACCATCCATCCACCAAAACGTCCTTATGAGGCCTAATAATGCTCATGTACTAACAACAAAAGTCCCCAATTCCGTTTCCAATCACCTTTTCAGCTGATCTGTGCTGAGTGCATTTGCCATTTAGAATCAACTTTGCAAGTTTACTGTGGCGACGTCTGCAGGAATATTTCTGCATTTTTGGCAACAGGGACGCTGCTCAATCAACACATATGAAAGATAAGAAAAGAAGGGTTTTCTTTCCCGAAAGAATTAGGGTATGTTTCCTCTAAAATCATTAGCCTATGCTACAATCTCAAACCTATCATTAATGACTTTAGGTGAAGTTAACACAATTTGTCTAGCCCCACACCTGGCTCTACAGAAGACATCTGTCCTCCATTGATTCTTAAAGGTCTACTGCTTGCTATAACTGGGTTCAATCTAGGCCACAATTAATGACTCATTGGCAGCTGAACTGGTCTTATTGCAATTCAAAAAAGGGATAGTCATTTGCTTCTTGGAAAACGCTGGGATACATGCATAAGAGATGAAAAGCTTTTGTCTATTACCCAATTATCAGCTGTAGCAACGGTGAGCAAAAAGCATTCAGTCAGCTGGCTGACTAACTACTTGTAGGAGTTAAATCTTAGTAAGGAGCAAGGGTGTTTTCTCCCTGGCTTAGGAACTGAATTCACACTTGTGGTCATCCTTCATCAATTACAAGCTTGGCCGGATAATGCTCACAGAGGTGAAAGGATCCCGCTCCTAGATCTCTGCATGGACTTTGACAGTGTCAATCATGACATCTAGTGGCACTGTATTAAAGCTGTGATGTTTGCTGGCAGGGCCTTAGTCTGGTTTGCCTCATTATTGGAAAACAAATCAAAATGAGTGGCCCTTACTCATTTCAAGTCTACCAAAGTATTTTTCTATAAGAAGAACCTCAAGAATTTTCTTTGTCTCCTGTTTTATTTAATGTTTACATCCAACCTCTATTCATTTTGATCAAGTCTTTTGGATTTTTAACACTCTTGTATGCAAAGGAAAAGCAGCTGCTGCTGTTCAAGTATAATCTGTCTCTTGGAGGACCTTATATTTTTGCTGGCATAAGAACTATGTGTGCTTTAACCCTGCTAGCCTGTGGAAAAGTGTCTGTGCTACCCCCTATGAATATGAGTGAATTGGCTTATTCCTTATTGGCATATTTAACTTAGATGTCAATCTCTAATATATGGTACAAAATATACCCAGGGCTTATTGGTTAACTATCATTAGAATAATGCAACATCTGGTCTGCCACCCACTACAGTGGAAGTGTAAAGCATGGTTTTAGGCCTACCATTGTAGCCTGACTGGCAATTTAAGCACTGCACTTCGACCTGTCAAAATACACTCTGTTGACGGATCCAAACCTCCCTTTTAAATAATAATAAGTCACATCTATATATGCGTGCTATTTAAAAGTAGGACATGTAGAAATGTGATTTCAACATATAATTACAGTGCCTAGCTCCCAAACGCTATTTTTTACTATATGTAGAAAATTAGAATACAGATTAAAAATTTCCAATACAGTATCTCAGGAATGGGACCAGCTAAAAATATAAAGAGCTACTTTGATAGAAATAAAAAATCTAATCCAATGATGAAGTCAGATTTGTAATAAATATGAAGGAAAATAAACGTTTAGAAGTTACCTCTTCCCTTAATTTGCATTTGCTCTCCAACTTCTCCCATCCAGTGATTAGCATCTGCATTGGTGTGAAATATGTGTGAAATGCCTCCCAAGAGCAAACACTAGGCTGACCTGAATAGGCAGAGATGATTCCTCTGTACCTCACAGGGTGGGGGCAGCTGGCACCCTCTTTGTCATTACAATAGCAAATCCTGCTGGAGTGTCAAATTCTGCCTAGCAGGTCTTTAGGTCTAAGTATAACACTGGGGGCAAAGTTGAAAGATAGGGAACAGGGTGGCAAGACAATACTTGTGTATCTACCATCTGGTCGATCGAAAGTTCTGCCTTTGTCCTACCAGACTTCTGTCTGTGGGTTTTACATATAACACAGGAGGCGCACTTGAAAGGACAAAAACAGGATGGCAAGACAATTTTTGTGTGTCTTCTCTCTGGTTACTGGAAAACCCTTATACTGACCTACTAGACATCTATTTGTGGGTTTATTGGAGATATAGTGGCTGCTTCAAACTGGATTTTAGTGGTTTATTGGAAGGACACTAAGATAACCATATTACACTTACTAAACAAACCCCGAGTTGTCACAGCCAAGTTTAGTGTGGCTGAAGATTTTCCCCACCTTGAAAATTTAAAATGTCCAAAGTAGGAGGGGGTTGGCCAAAGATAACCTTTACTCCATTAGTTAGGGCATGTGCAGGGTAATATCCTCCTCCCCCCACCACCAACATTATCTTGTGCCAAGGATAAATGTAGCATCCTGAGGCACCTACTTCGCAACACTGATAGACCTGAGGAAGAACAGAAGAGAAATGGACCTGCTGTCTGTGACCTGAGAGGATCGGTAAAGGAGTGGGCATGCTCTCTCTTGTACCCAGGAGAAAGAAGTGTACTCCACAGGCCATCCAGCTTACCTCCTTTTCAAGCTATAAGAGGCCCTTTCTGCAACAGCCCTGCTGACTCGTGGCAACTGGACCTTGACTGGACCCTGCTGTGGGGCTCTGCCTAGCACACTGTGAATTTCTAAGTGCATCTGTGAGGTCCTGGGGGAGTTTAAAAGTGTACTCCTACGGTGAGTTGTGACCTAAACAACTAAGTCAGAAGGCAAAGTCTTTGGCCAGGACAATACTGGTTGGAGTATACGACCTGGCATCATTGAAGCCAGCCTCCAACTTCACCTAGGTCCCTGATTATCATGACCATGGATTATCATTGGCACTATGTGCATCCTAGTGCTATGCCTAGATAAAAGTTAAATATTCATATCTTCAGTTCACCTTACTGGAACATTGTCATTTTGGTGTCAATTTGCTTATTAACATTTACTCTATTTTTATGTTGAGTTTTTTATTGTTTTGCATTTTAAATGTATTACTGTTCTGGTACTGCATAAATATTTTACACATTGGCCTAAGTTAAGCGTGTCTGCTCTGTGCTGTACCTACATGGGGGATGAGCTCAGGTTAATTTAGTGACTTTGAGGGTTCACCCTGACAAGGGCTGTGATTATTCCTTGATGTGGGTAATCAGCAACCCCATGTAATAATCTAGGGCCAGATGTAGGAAACTGTTTGCGACTCGCAAACGGCAAAATTTGCCGTTTGCGAGTCGCAAAACGCAGTTTCCTATGCAGAAATGCATTTTGCGAGTCGGAACCGACTCGCAAAATGCATTTCTGACTCGCAAATAGGAAGGGTGTGTTCCCTTCCTATTTGCGACTCGCAGTGGGATGTAATACCATTTGCGACCGCGTACGCGGTCGCAAATGGCATCGCAGTTACCATCCACTTCAAGTGGATGGTAACCCACTCGCAAATTGGAAGGGGTCCCCATGGGACCCCTTCCAGTTTGTGACTGGACCCAAAAATATTTTTTCAGGGCAGGGAGTGGTCCAAGGGACCACTCCCTGCCCTGAAAAAATACCGAAACTAAAGGTTTCGGTTTTTTGTTAAGTGCAGCTCGTTTTCCTGTAAGGAAAACGGGCTAAACTTTAAAAAAAAAAAACTGCTTTATTTAAAAGCAGTCACGAACATGGAGGTCTGCTGACGACAGCAGGCCTCCATGTTTGCGAGTGCCTATACTCGCTATGGGGCCGCAATTTGCGACCCACCTCATGAATATTCATGAGGTGGGTCATTGCGACCCCATAGCGAGTCGCAGTCGGTGTCTGAGACACCGTACTGCATACCAAATTGCGAGTTGCAATTTGCGAGTCGGATGGGCTCGCAAATTGCAACTCGCAATTTGGTTTGTTGCTACATCTGGCCCCTAGTGTCTTACATTGTCCAAATCCATAGGTAGGCTAAAAGTCACATGCTTGGCATTTAGAGATAATTATCTAATAGCGTTCTCAAAATGAATGGAGATAAGACTGAGCTGTTTGTAATAGGTGGGAACCTTTTGTCCTGGTTTGACCATCTTCGGGCCACACAACTTGCACCTAAACACAGTTCAGAAAGGCACATTAGAAGCCCGAGTCCATTTTGACTGGGAACGTTCCTTTCTCTCTCAAATCCAACAAGTATGGTCAACAAGATTTGCACAACTCAAGATCTTGAGGAAAGTTTGACCTTTTACTCCAGTTGAGATAAGAAGTTTGGTCAGCTTGTAGGTTTATGTGTCCTCTCTTAGCTAAGTTATTGTAATTCACTTTATCTAGGCCTTCCAGATCAAGTGATTTCCAAGCAACAATGGCTCTCAATATGATCGACAGACTAGTCAATTGACGTAAGAAGTTTGAACATGTCCCCAAGAGAGTGTAACTTTCGCTGGCAACCATTACACAACCGATCTATTTTAAAGTCTTCTTCCTGACCCACAGAACTTATCCAAATGCCAGACCTCTCTTTGTGTCATGCCTGTGTACCCCTTATTAGCTGTGCAATCACTATTATCCGTTTCTGCAATCATATTACATGTTAATTGGTTCAAGTGTTTTCATTGCAAGGGCAGATATTCATGTTCCATTTTTATTCACAAGTAAAATGTCTTTCCATGCGGAGAAATCCCTTTCCCTACAGCTTCTGAGAATAAACTTGGGCCCGTATTTATACTCCGTTTGCGCCGAATTAGCGTCGTTTTTTTCTACGCAAATTCGGCGCAAAACTAACGCCATATTTATACTTTGGCCTTAGATGCGTCTAGCGCCAAAGTATGGGCAAATAGCGTCATTTTTTTGCGTGAACGCCTTCCTTGCGTTAATGAGATGCAAGGAAGGCGTTCCCGTCTAAAAAAATGACGGCGACGCAAATGCGTCGTATTTATACTCCCGGGCAAAAATCACGCCCGGGAGGTGGCGGGTCAAAAAACCCCGCATTTGCGCCACTATTTAACGCCTGGGTCAGGGTAGGCGTTAAGGGGCCTGTGGGCTCAAAATGAGCCCACAGGTGCCCTCCCCTGCCCCCAGGGACCCCCCCTGCCACCCCTGCCCACCCCAGGAGGACACCCAAGGATGGAGGGACCACCCCAGGGACATTCAGGTAAGTTCAGGTAAGTATAATTTTTTATATTTTTAAATTTTTTTTGGGTGGCATAGGGGGGCCTTCTTTGTGCCCCCCTACATGCCACTATGCCCAATGACCATGCCCAGGGGACATAAGTCCCCTGGGCATGGCCATTGGGCAAGGGGGCATGACTCCTGTCTTTACTAAGACAGGAGTCATTTAAATGGCGTCTGGGCGTCGAAAATAATGGCGCAAATCGGGTTGAGGCGATTTTTTTGCCTCAACCTGACTTGCCCCATTTTAAGACGCCCTAACGCCATTTTCCCCCTACGCCGGCGCTGCCTGGTCTACGTGGTTTTTTTCCACGCACACCAGGCAGCGCCAGTCTGCTAGCGCCGGCTAACGCCATTCCATAAATACGGCGCCCGCATGGCGCTTCAGAATGGCGTTAGACGGCGCTAAATTTTTTGACGCTAAACTGCGTTAGCGCAGTTTAGCGTCAAAAAGTATAAATATGGGCCTTGGTTATCTAGGGTATTTCCAAACACTCAGGGGCATATTTATACTCTGTTTGCGCCGGAATTGCGTCGTTTTTTTTTACGCAATTCCGACGCAAAACTAAGTCCATATTTATACTTTGGCGTTAGATGTGTCTAGCGCCAAAGTCCATGGAGTTTGCGTCATGTTTTAGCGTGGACACCTACTTTGCGTAAATGATATGCAAGGTAGGCGTTCCCGTCTAAAAAATTTACTCCGAGGCATGTGCGCCGTATTTACACTCCCGGGCAAAATTCACGCCCGGGAGTGGGCGGGTCAAAAAAAATGACGTACGGCCGCTTTTGCGCAGTTTTTTAGCGCCTGGTCAGGGCAGGCGTTAAGGGAACTGTGGGCTCGGAAGGAGCCCAGAGGTGCCCTCCCATGCCCCCAGGGACCCCCCTGTCACCCTTGCCCACCCCAGGAGGACGCCTAAGGATGGAAGGACCCATCCCAGGGACATTAAGGTAAGTTCAGGTAAGTGTTTTTTTTTTTTTTTGTGGCATAGGGGGGCCTGATTTGTGCCCCCCTACATGCCACTATGCCCAATGACCATGCCCAGGGGACAGAAGTCCCCTGGGCATGGCCATTGGGCAAGGGGGCATGACTCCTGTCTTTGCTAAGACAGGAGTCATTTCTATGGGGGTTGGGGGTCGAAAAAAATGGCGCAAATCGGGTTGAGGCGAAAAATTTGCCTCAGCCTGACTTGCCCCATTTTTTGACGCCCAAGCTCCATATCCCCCTACGCCGGCGCTGCCTGGTGTACGTCGTTTTTTTTTCACGCACACCAGGCAGCGCCGGAGGCTAACACCGGCTAACGTCATTGAATAAATACGGCGCCCGCATGGCGCTTCAGAATGGCGGTAGCCGGCGCTAATTTTTTTGACGCAAAACTGCGTTAGCGCAGTTTTTCGTCAAAAAGTATAAATATGGCCCTCAGTTTATTACCTACGCCCTCCTGAAGTAGCAAAATAAATGTGGAAATGGAACTGTCAGTGTTTGTGCAAACTCGAAAACATTACTGCTTTCTTTGCAGTCACAATGGGACTTCTCTAGAATTAACCATTTTGCCTACGCCAAACAGGATTAACAATTGTAGAAAGTGCACACACCTCTGCATTTTCCACAAAAATAAGTGTCATCTGTAACCCTAAAGCTCTACAGATTCTAATTCTGTGAATCATAATTTATGCTGCACTTAGTTGTGCGAAATATTTTACAAATCAGCCCCAGCAATCTTAAATTCGCTTCTCTTCCAAAGGAAAATGCTTGTTCCGTGAATTTCAAGGTAGACAAGCATTATGGCGATTTAAGAGATAGTCTGGAGTTAATTTTCCGGTAACCTAATTGGGATTCAAGGCTGATGCCAGTGCATTTTCTTATTTTAACGCAGTCCGAGACCTTTATCTTTAGATGTGTAAGTACCAGAGGGCCTTTAGATGCGTAAGTATCAAAGCCGTAACCAGCCCCGTGCAGTGCCTGTGGTGCGGGGGTGGGAGAAGGGCAACTCTCCAACAGGCCCCAACCTTCTTTCAAGGGTCTCCATTCTGCCCACGGCCAATTGATATTTGTTAGATATGGGAGACTTAGATGTCCAACATCACTTTCTATATTAGGGCCCCATCATTTTGTGTTACGCCGCTAAGTACAGACATGCGTGTATAGTTATATGTCACACTTTGTTGCGCACTTATTTAAGGCATTTATATAGTCAGTATGGGTTTTATGTCTTACAAGTTCATAGGATAAAAAATATGAAAATGTAAACAACAAAAAAAACGTACATTTGTTGATAAAGAGCCAAGGAATAATAATTATAGGAGATGGGAAAGATACAGAAATAGAGAGAATGAATGAATCCCAAAATATATTAAATATATACAAGCTGATTGTATTTAATCACATCTCTAACTGGACTCCACACGTCGCTACTGCATAGTTGGTGTTTGAGAAGCAGAACCAGAGATCTGAGCGAGGCGAGAAGATATAAACCAAAATAACAGGAACAAGGGGGCAGGAGCACATCGTTTCTTCTCGTTCCCTTCTCCCACTGCAAGTGTGGTCTTCGTTTCATTTGCAGTCTGTCAATGTCCTTTTCAGCATTCACAAATCCTCTTACGGAGCAGCTGTTCGGTGGATGAGAGCACTCGAGACACGCGGGTGTATCGTGTTTTCGGAGGCATTCACGCATTGTGCTAAGCCGCGCCGCTGATTGTTCGTTGTGCCACCCAACCTCACAGTCACGGGGGGCGGGTGGGAGGTTGGTGTGTCTGGAAAGGCCCACTGAGTGGCAGATTCGATCAGCCACTTGAAAAGAGTTAGATAAACACTCGTGGCTTGACTCCGCATGGCAAGGTGCGTATCATCGTCGTCCCGCTGCTGCGCATGGGGTCGTTAATTTATACGTAGTTCAGTCATTTAAACTGCTATTACGCAGACATGTATGTGTGGGGTTGATACACAACAATGGGGTCAAGCATGAATGTACCATATAAATACAACACCCCCGCAGAATAAACACAGGCGACTATCAACAAGGCGCAGGCACGACGACTTTAGGGCCTAGTCCTCTGGGGCATTGCTTATCGACCACACAAGGACACACACGCACAATCACCAAGCGGTGCCTGGAAATGTCAGGTCTCTTTCTTGCATGAATACCCTCTCAAGGACAGGGAGTCAATGCCTGGCTTTGGTCATCAGGGCACATCCGTTCTCGTTGCTCTTGTTTTTCTGCGCAGCTGGCACAGTGGCGCAAGCCTTTAGCCAGGATGCCAACAGTTTCTGGTGTAGCTCGAGTCACGTGAACCATGATGTTTGCTGTATTTTATCATTCAAACAGGAGCATGAGGTCATCTCCTTGCTTGCATTGCAGCCCATAACACATTGGATTCCTTATTGGCCCAACTGGAGGTGTATGGCATGTCTATTGCTTCCTCCTATCATG
Source organism: Pleurodeles waltl (assembly GCF_031143425.1). Taxonomy (NCBI): domain Eukaryota; kingdom Metazoa; phylum Chordata; class Amphibia; order Caudata; family Salamandridae; genus Pleurodeles; species Pleurodeles waltl. The sequence goes on from NC_090437.1 coordinate 323,936,398, forward strand.
GTGTGTGTATTTCTCACATGTATAATTCGCACAGAAGTTGAGAATTCATATAAAAACATGTTCTCAGCTTGACTACATCCACGCAAAATACATAATCTTTTATAATTGTGTTGTACTCAATGTACCTCAATCGATTTTTGAAATAAGCAAAACAGGAACTTTTCTAGAAAAAATATCTATCTACAACTATATAGTTATACATAACAATGCACAGTTTTCTCATCAATAATTTTATTGCAAATGTTGCAGTGAAAATTTGAAACATGGCATAGAAGATGTCATCAATGATATAATATATAGAGTAATTAGCTGTGCATGACCCAGGCATGAGTTATAGTTGCCTTAGGGCGCGAGTTATAGTTACTGGAAAAAACTCTAATTATAGCTACTGAATTTCCATGGTTTTGTGCGAGTTAATTTAGAACCTAACTATAACGTCCTTGTAACTTTTTTTTTCAGTGAATTTCTATGTTTTTTTAGCATCTAGTCATTTTCATCACTGTACATTAATCCAACCACTGTTGCGCACGGCAGGGCCTGGCCCTTATAAGCACACAACCTTTCACCGTGCTCGCTCTTTGCCCGTGTGCAGTAGGGGTTGCCCGCAAGGGCTGGCCTGCAGCAAGTCCCTGCGGCCATCCCTGCTAACCACCCAACCCCACTGCAAAAGTTGACTGCAGCCTCTCTGGGTGTGAGAATAGGTGTGAGAGGCTGTGTCTGAGGGTGAGAGTGGCTGTCAGAGTGTCTGGGTGTGTGAGTGCATACATCAGTGTTTTAGTGGGTGCGTCAGTATGTGCACGGGTCTGTGAGTGGGTAAATGAGGATGTCAGTGTTTCTGTGAGTGGGTGTGTGACAGTCTGAGTGGGTGTGCGAGTGGGTGCATAACTGTCTGAGTGGGTTTGTGAGTGGGTGCGTGAGGGTCTGACTGGGGCTGTGAGTGAGTGCATGAGTGACTGAGTGGGAGAAATTGATTGAAAGAGAGACAGAGAGAGGGAAAGAAAGTTAGAGGGCAAGAGATAGAGAGCTTTTTAGGCCTTGATTTACTATATAATTAGAATGAGATATTTGTGTACAATTTGAAATAAAAAAAAAATGTATCTGTCATTTAAATAAAATATAATAAATTGTACTTTATAAAAAAAAAAAGAGGGAAACCAGTCCAGCTGGACTCAATGTATAGGTCCGTGACCTTCACACTGAGCTATTGCTTTCTTTTTTGTTTTTTGTTTAGCTCTTTATAGGCTATCTGGTATCTGGGACCGCGAGGAAGCCCTCAAGGGCTTCCTCCAGGCCCCTACTTATTCATTTATTTATGTATGTTAACAAAATGCCCTTTACGGCTATCTGGCACCGCTGGGGAAGCCTTAAGGAGCTGCTTTAATAGCAGCTCCATGCTTGATGAAGCAAACCATGCATGCAGGGACAGAGATGAAAGGTCCACTTTCAGACAGCTGGACCTGCTTGACAGATCCCGCTGTTTGAAATCAGAGTGTTTGCTGTGGCTTGCCTGCAGCTTCGGAGCGGCAGGCAAGCCACAGTAAACAGCTATATCCCAAAGGTGGGCAACCCGGGACATAGCAGGAGCCGGCTCGGGGGTGGTCCCCAGGACCATCAGTGGCTTTTTTGGGGGGGGGGTGCGCTACCCCCTCCAATGTTCACATTGCCCCAGGGAGGTGGTGGTCACCGGGGCTAAGGTGGTCCAAAACGGACCCCCTTTCCATATTTTTATTGTTTGCTCCAGGGAGGTGGTGATTCCCGGGGCCCCACACCAAATTAAGAAATTGCCAAGGGAAGGTGGTGGTCCCTGTGTCTCGGGAGGAGGCCCATAGGCCTCCCCCACACAGCTAAACCAATTTGCCCTGGGGAGAAGTTGGTCCCCAGGAAGCAGGGGGCCTCGGGTCCCTCGCATGTATTGTAAAAATCACACTGGAGAGGTGGTGGTGTGGCTGGGAGGCCCCCGCACTCAAAACTATTAATGCCCCTGGGACCTGGCCCACCCAGGGTACTATCGAAAACAAGCGTGGGAGCCCGCTCTTGTGTTTTTAAAAAAAATTTGCCACAAATTTGCGAATATCGCGATTTCAGGCAAAAAAAAAAAATGCTTTTTGCTCTGGAAGGGTCGTTTTTTTACTGGGACTCAGCTGAAGCTCAGTCCCAAGATGGCAGTCAACACTTCCTGGTTTGAAATGTTGGCAGCCAGTCAGAGCTGTGCATTTCTCTGCACAAGCTTATTTTTGTTTGCAAGTACTTTGCAGCCAGAAATATACAAATTTGAATTTCCCTAAATTTCTCAAAAACTACTGAACGGATTTACACTAAATAAGCGAAAGCATAATCTGTGTACCAAAAGCTAGCTTTCTGCTAAATTTGGTGTAATTCCTTCCAGTGGTTCGGGCTGTAGTCATGTCTAAAGTTCCTACAGGAATTAACGTGGGAAAGACAACTTTTTTGACCTCCCCCCCTTTTCTCGGCCCCTGCTTGACGGATCACCCTGAAACTTTCCGTGCGCAACAAGAATCACAGCAACATTTATTGGGGAAAATTTTGTGAAGATTCATCAAACAGTGCCAAAGATATAGGCAAGTCAAAAAAAGCCTTTTCTATGGAAACATGGTCCTAACTATACCTAGTAGCGACCGCTACTAGGTAAAATATATATGTGTGTGTTAGTATCAAATTAGAGTTATTCCCAGTAAAGATAGAGACAACATTTCACTCCAGTGCATATTCGAACATCATGCAAAAGCTGTGAAGAAAGATTGAACAATATGTTTATAATTTGTGACTGACCAGCTGAGTCTCTCTCATATTCAATTATCTGAGAAATCCAAACAGAGAAATGTAAATCTAATCTGAGAAACAACATTCCTTCAAGACCATAGTAGCCCTCTCTGTTTATACTAGCTTCAGTAAGTGCAGAGGATGGTACAGTTTAATGTTGTGGGTCTGCTTCTAGTGGCCATTGGGTTTTATAGGAGACTATGTAAGTTTAAAAATTTAAACTTTACAAACACAAAATTTGCAAAATCCAAACAATCGCCATTGAAACTTGAATGCTGCACCTATGGGTTTTCTAAACACATTAGGCTAGAATCACAAACTGGTTCTACACGCAAGTGCAGTTTATGTGTTCTAATATACCCATATAAGAAGGCAGAACTCATATTCCAGCGTCATTAAATCAAGACTGACGGTGTTTCTGTTTTTGTAAATCAGATTTTCGTACATTAAAATTATTCAAGTATGGTGGATTTCATTTGCCAGCAAATTAAGCTTCAATGCCAGATTAAGAGGCTTTGCTGCTTCCTACAAACTTGCCATTTTCTGGGTAGTCACTAAGGCCCATATTTATACTTTTTGACGCAAAACTGCACTAACGCAGTTTTGCGTCAAAAAAATTAGCGCCGGCTAACGCCATTCTGAAGCGCCATGCGGGCGCCGTATTTATTGAATGACGTTAGCCGGCATTAGCCGCCGGCGCCGTCTGGTGTGCGTTAAAAAAAACGATGTACACCAGGCAGCGCCGGCGTAGGGGGATATGGGGCTTGGGAGTCAAGAAATGGGGCAAGTCAGGTTGAGGCAATTTTTTCGCCTCAACCCGATTTGCGCCATTTTTTTTCACTCCCAACCCCCATAGAAATGACTCCTGTCTTAGCAAAGACAGGAGTCATGCCCCCTTGCCCAATGGCCATGCCCAGGGGACTTCTGTCCCCTGGGCATGGTCATTGGGCATAGTGGCATGTAGGGGGGCACAAATCAGGCCCCCCTATGCCACAATTTTTTTAAAAAAAAACACTTACCTGTACTTACCTTAATGTCCCTGGGATGAGTCCCTCCAGCCTTGGGTGTCCTCCTGGGGTGGGCAAGGGTGACAGGGGGTGGCCCTGGGGGCATGGGAGGGCACCTCTGGTCTCCTTCAGAGCCCACAGGTCCCTTAACGCCTGCCTTTTGCAGGCACTAAAAAACGGCGCAAAAGCGGCCGTATGTCATTTTTTTTGACCCGCCCACTCCCGGGCGTGAATTTTGCCCGGGAGTATAAATCCGACGCACATGCCTCGGAGTCGATTTTTTAGACGGGAACGCCTAACTTGCATATAATTAACGCAAAGTAGGTGTCCACGCTAAAAAATGACACTAACTCCATGGACTTTGGCGCTAGACGCGTCTAACGCCAAAGTATAAATATGGAGTTAGTTTTGCGTCGGAATTGCGTAAAAAAAAAGACGCAATTCCGGTGCAAACACAGTATAAATATGCCCCTAAATATCTGCAAATCGTTTCTGATTCCAAAACTCTCACAATCGTACACCTGTAAAATACCTTCAGTTTCATGGAGGGAAAGGAGAAGGGACTTTCACAAAACAAATTGACAAGTCAGAGAAAGGGATTCTACAGCATGGTAATATTTTCCCGAGTGGAAACGGAAAATTGGAAATTCCATAAGTGTGGATACACTATTGAATCTCATTTCTGCATGTGGAAGTATACATGCACCTTTTATTTTTCATATACATAGCTACACTCATGAGGAATGGGTGTATTAGTGTGACACACTTCCAGTATCATGCCATTACATTTCAGAAAATTACAAAAAAATCAGAGTTTGACTAAGATGTAACCACGAGGGAGAACATTTCCAACATTTCAAGAGAACCTATGCTGTGTAAATTAAATCAATTGCCTTGGCCTTGTGACACACTCTATTCAGCCCTGACACGAATATTAATGATACTTCTTTCTGTCTCTTCTGAGCTGAAGATTTGAACTTTTTATTTTACTTTACATTGTCAACTCCGAATGTGCATATCATCTAGCTCAGTCCACAATCACTCTAAACAGATATACTTTTTGCTGAACGTTTTGCTTTCTCCAATATTTGTGACCTATCTCCAGTATCACTTCTTTCTCCCTTTCAGAGAGTCCTGTAGGCTATGTCAGAAGGTGTGAAAAATATGCTGACCATGCAGAAAGCGTATTTCTGTGCATTTAGGACGAGTTTTGAATTTAGAGAATAGTGGTATTACTGCCTCATAAGATTCGTTTCACAGGAATGTTTCCATTAGTGTCCTCTCTGTTATTTCACCAATACATTCTGAAGCCCACAAGGCAACACTGTTTTTACATGCTAGTTCACTAGTATCTGTACATTTGTGATAATATCATTGTTATCAATTTCAGTAACACTGTTCTCACACACTGGTAACACTAGAAAAGACTTAGATTCTCTCAATGATCCCTTATTTCAAAACCCTCAATTCAAAAGCATTTTGACCAAATTGCTTTTCACTACAAGCCCTCTGAAGATTGCAGTGTAGTGAGGCAATATATTATTTTAATTACCTTGTAATACATTTTGAATTTGTGGTTCCTTAGTCTTAGTGTATTTGACTCTTAATTTCTGTATTGAAATGCTCTTACGTTCACCAAACATACATCAGCCATTCAATTCGTACAAGAGCTGATATCTTTTATTAAGTATCTTGTCTAGCTCTACCTCTGTTATAACTAGTCGTCTGTTTTCTCTTTCCTTATCCCACTCCACAAGCTATTATTCTACCCATGGGATCAATTTTCAATTATTTCAATTGTTTTTGAAAATATCCACGGTCTGGTAACGCTTGATCTAGCTCAGTTGATCATTCTTAGCACACATTCTACGTACATGTGTTTTACCTTACTCCCTGTGTGACACTTGCGCTGTCATTCATTTTCTCATGATTATACTGAGTTTTGGAATTCTGAGCACCATCTGGCACAAAAATGTATTTCTCATTGTTCTCAGTGGTATTTTAATAAATATAATTTTGCACAACAGATTCAAATAGCATCAGCATGTTTTAGTGTTGACAAATTCCAGTGCTCTTGACTGAAATGTTTTACCAGTTCTAGTCAATATCACCCAGAAATTCACATACCACTGACAAAATTGTTTATTTGGTTCTTTGCTTGATGGATTTCGTACTGCAATGACTTTATGCTTTTGTGCCATTTTTATCCTACTATGTTATTCACTTCACTGTAATATCTATATCACATTGCTATGAAAATCCGCATCAGCACATTGCACTTTTCACTTAAGCCACTATATAAATGAAACACATATTCAAATGAATGGGCCCTCCGATGATACTTAAGAGGCGTACGGGCCCAGACCATGCCTGTCTAACATCGACTGCCCTGATATTTGTATTTTTTTATTTTGTCGGCTTCATTTCAGCAAGAGAAAGGTGAATGTAAGGCCATTTCTCTACACGTAGAAAATCGGTTAAAGATCCTCAACTTTATGTCAAATGCTGGCTGCTCAGGTTTCTCATTTCTTCGAAAAAGATTTGACAGAAATATATCTGTCTTGTTTTTTAAATGTTTCTAAAATATTTTTGTGGACATTTAGGGAAGAAATTAACTTAAAAAACAGAGCTCACACTCCAGTGAATATTACATTGTACACATATTCGATCATTAAAAATAAAATAAAACTGTTAAATACCTTTTAGGTTTGTCCAGTACGCTGCACAAATGGTAGACATCGTTTAGAAATGTAACAATGTTTTTTGGTGAGCCATGCAATGTAGAAAATAATAATTGAAAGAGGGTAAACAGTAGGGGTGGTGTGGTTTTTGCTGCTATGCCATGGATGGCGAAGAGTTGGTCTCTGCTTCTTTAATTTCCTTTCCTTAGTTACCTTAATGTTGCATTTTTTATAAAGCAGATAAGATTGGAGATCTTCGAAATGCATGTTTTTGGTGGTACCTTAGAGCACTGCTTCGTGCAAACACCTTTTACCACTGTCTTATGAAAACAGGAATCTGGAGGTGGTAATGTGTGGCATTCACTTTTTTTTGCTTATTTGTTGTGTGGCATTTTATTTTCTGTGGTGATGCATTCTGTTGTTTTTGTGCTGCTGTGTAGTTGTCCTGCTTTATTGCTATGTGATTTTGCTGTACTGTACTCTTCTGTTGTGGTGAGCACTGTTATGTTTTCATTGTGTTGTTATGTTGCTTTGTGGATGGTCTCGTGTTATGTTCTGTGTTAATGTTAGATTTGTGAACAATGCTCCTACATTTCCAGCCAAAGCCAGCACGTCTTGAAGTTCCTGTGACAAGCAACAACTTACTACAGTCTAAGGTGAAGAAATATTGTTCCCCTTGCTCTTCAACTATTTAAAACACCTGTTAGCCCCAAACTGTGGCACAGACTGGGTCTTTACTTAGCACCCACATTACTCTCCTTGTGTTACACAGCTCCACAAGCCTTCTTAACATAAAGTGAGCACTGGAAGAGCTTATTTAATACAGCTATTTGTCACAATTTCAGGTCGTAAATAGTAGAAAAGCTGGCGCAGTTTACAACTTTTAACAGTGGTGGACTGTTATTGGGCTAGAAAGGAAGTGCTGCTTTTGGCTGGAAATGTATCAGCATTTGCTGACATCTCTGAAGCAAACAACAGAATATAACACAAAAATGTGACATAACAACATAATAATATGACTAGTACATAACAGGGCAAAACATAAAATAGTCAGACAACCAACAAAATGCTATAATGTAGCACAGAATCACATAAAGAATGGAACACTCGCCAGCGCAATAAAATGCACCACAGCAAATATACATAAACATTCTTGTCAAATGTCACCAACCCAGAAATTAAATCTGTTTCATAATGGGGTTTTAAATATGTTTAGAAAAAATACTGCATTCCCTAGTGTCACCAAAGTGGCCCATGAATGTTTCAATTAATCTTTATTAGATTTGACAAAATGATTTAACAAAAAACTTGAGAAAACATGTAAAGTCTTTATTTGTCTAGTAATGCTGTTGTGTAAGCAGTAACTCCTGTTACCACATATATCACAATAATGAGGTTTGAGCATCTTATTGCACCCTGCATATGCCAGGAGTGATACAAACTGCACACCCCAGATACATTTTGACAAAATAACAAATCTTCTGATATTTATGGATGGGGTAGATGCCTTGTAAATGTCCTCATTTTAAGGGTACAACTCGCAACAGACAATGATTATCACAAACAAAAAACACCTTGCTGTCCGATGTTATCATATGCTGTACTAGCTCGAAGAAAACTGGGAACTTGTATTGAGGGTCTATGTATGTCATATTCAGAACATACTTATCAGTTGCCGACTGTTATTGCCTGGTGGTAGAAATTCATGATGTAACACGTGACTAATGAAGTATTACAGAATATTTAAAAAATATAATTTGAGATGTCATTCCGCTGAATCAATCTGTAATATTTCTATATTTCTAAATGATGTTGTTTACAGTACTTAACAGTTTACATTTGACTATATACATATTGCACAATGGGACCTTACAAATATGTATATCATACTATCAGAAATAGATAGCCTTTTTGACCTGCAAATCTGCAGGGGCTTTCCACAGCTGCACAATGATGGAAAGCCCATATTATAGAGTGTTTGCAGGCCTGAATTCAACATAAGATCACAACAAAAACAATTGCACAGTTAATGTCCCATTTCTCAGTCATTGAATCAGGAATGGTACATTTTGCTTGCATACTCATTCTGCCAGCATCTTGGAAATTCCATATTTGTAAATGCAAGGCTCCTGGTAAGGTTTTTATTGTTCCTGGTAAGATTCACCTGAAAAACTGTAAAAAACCTACATATTAGTAGTCACCAAGAATTTCCGGGTAGCTAACTACTCCAGAAACACACTCAAATGCACTTGTGTGAAAGGCAGCAGTTTGATATGTGCAGGGTAGTGATGAGGAGGAAACACATATTTGTTGGTGGAAGACATTTCTCCTAGGGGAACACAGCACACCACAAACGAAATAAATTTAAACAATCAGAATTGTGCCCTTAGTTACAATTTTACATGCAGAAAGTTATGCATGTAAGTACCTCTGAAAGTATGCCACTACTACAGAATTCTAGGACTGCCCATGGAATGCTTTGAATTTGAGGAAAGACAAAAATCTGCTCTGAATGTAGGATTAACTGTACCTAGAGAAGAATGCAAAAATGCTCATATCTACTCAAGAAGTCACACTTAAGTCTTTTTCATATATTTTGCAATTGCAGTGCTTTAAATAAAACAATATATAGTGCATGAATCACCTCTATATGCTTCAAAGCTGAATTGGATTTGTAGCATTCTATCTATGAAACCATATGTAAGTTGTTGTGAAGGTCCATGCTGTGGAAGCGCACAGCAGGCCTTCCAGTACAATACAGTGGCATCCCTTACCTGCCAGTTTGAAACTTTACCTAGAATCTAGGAGGACAAGTATAGATTCTGATTAGGGATGCAGATTTTGATATTCATGATGCAAAGCCCCTAGCCAGACTGTAAAACAATATAAGCGCAAGGGTCCAACATTTTTCTTACAACTTGATGATGGCACTTTTGAATTCTCTGGTTGCCTGCTGCCAGGTTCCAATTATGTTCCCCCTATCTCACTGTTTTACTGTATTTTCCCCTCCCGTTTATTTCTCTTTTTTCTCTGTCTTTTTCTGACTTTTTCTGGGTCACAGTCTGATGATGAAAAATCCCAGTCACCAAAAATACGTGCTGGGATCCATCACCTGTCATCACCAGGTCAAACCAAGAAAGTTGTGCGTCCATAATGCAGAACATATAAATGAGAATGAGTGATGGATGTGGAAACCTAGTAAAATTATTTTGGGATATTGATTTTTTGGGGTTTGAGTTTTACTGCTGCTGTTACCCTTAACATTCGCAGTTCTTCCAGATGTGTAATACGTTTAAAAGGGAAGCTACCAAAAAGAGTGATGAAATATTTATGGGGGCTATTTAATAGGGTACATCCTTTCTCTTTTTGAACTAATTAATGGTGAAAAATAACATCCAATTGTTTTATACATCGCTTGCCACCGTTGTTTTGATATATATAGCGTTTCTGTTACCCACATAAATACTACATAGTGCTTTCATTTAAGAATAAGGAAAGGCCGATTAGGAGCTTACAATATTTTAACAGTGTACAATTTAGTGACCCATCTTGGAGGCATAAATCACATATATTTGCTTAGTGAAAGGAGATGTTCAGCCTTTGCCCCTATGTTAATTTTTTATTTGCTCCAGAAAAGCGAAGTATAGTGTGTATTACAATCTAGTCTAGAATGTGCTTGTCAGCTTATTTAGCTGATTAATTCATCATTATTTGGTTTTTTTCCACATTATCTGTGCTGCAGATATGGAAGTGGAATAACAAAACATGATAGGACCCTTTTCCACAGAATGTGACGAGGGACCCCTCGGGCTCCCATGTAACAGACACTCATTGCTTTGGGTTGAATGGGTGCCCATTTAATGGTGTCAGCCCAGGTGCCTTAGGGGCTGCAGGAGACTGCAGCATACCCATGAAATAGGGCTGGACAAACTGCAAATTGTATCTAGTTCACGGAGAACATTTTCCCAGAGAACTGATTTGTACAAAAATACGTCAATTCTTCAAAAAATAAATCAATGTTTTTAAAATTGAAAAATCACTATTAGTTTATTAAAAGATTGTTTAATAAAAAAGCAGTGAACATCTCTGCACCTTCACTATTTCTTTATTTACACATTTTTAAAAGGTCACTATGTCAAGTTCCAGCTACTTGACAGCACTTCAGAATGTGTCTGGAAGTAGTGCGTCTCCGTTGGAGAAGCAAAGGTTCAGATACTCTATGAAGTGGTCTGAGAAGACCATGAAAAATGAGTGGGAAAGGTGGGAACTGACCCCTTTCAGAAAAGGTGACATCAGTTATCCCAAAGATAGAACTAGTTTGGCAGTGCCGTACCTGAGTGTGCAATTTGGGTTGTAGTGAGAATTTATATGGTATAGGTATACTCTTCTTTATATCTAAACGCTCTGCAGAAAGTATAAAATTATTATTTTGAACTTGATTATTGCCGTCATGAGGAGCTAATGGAGCTCTTGAAGATCCAAGGTAACGTGAAAAAAACAGGCCCCAAAATAGATTCCTGGTGAATACTGGCGTACCTCTGTACCAGTTATTTGAAACGTGCCCAGATTTAAGAAAAGTGGTGCTTCATTACATAATGCACAACTTTTTTTGCGCCCAATTGCGCCCCCTAACACCACCATGTGTGCGCTGTATTAACCTGTTCTGTGCCTTGGACGAGATGATCTCGTCCAAGGCTACAGTTCCCCTGTGCCTTGGACGAGATCATCTCGTCCATGGCAGAGGGGAACTTGGGGGCGCGCTAGCGCGCCCCCCGTGCACCCCCCTCCCCCCCCAAGTCGGGGATGGAAGGGGAAGACCTTCCCCTTCCAACCCCGACCCCCCCCCACCCCCCCCCCCTGTGGTGTCAGCGCGCCAGCACGCGCTGATTTGTCACAGGGGCCTTCCTAGTCGCGCTGGAAGCTCTCCTTCCAGCGCGATTGAAAGAGAAATGCAAAAGCATTTCTCTTTCAATCACTGGGGAGGCCCGGAGGGGCTTCAAAGGGAAGGAAAAGTATTTCCTTCCCTTTGATGTCTCTCTGAGGGTTTCAAAAGCCGGATTGCTTGCAATCCGGCTTTTGAAACCCAACTAGACACCAGGGATTTTTTTTTTTTTTACTGTTATAGACAAAAGGGAGCGACCCCTTGGGCAAGGGTCGCTCCCAGGGGGGGCATATTTTCGGGAAGGCCTTTTCTGCCCCCCCTGGGGGCAGATCGGCCTATTATTAGGCCGATCTGCCCCCAGGGGGGGCAGAAACCTCTAGGCACCAGGGGCCATTTTTATTTTATTTTATTTTTTTATGTTTCATTTTATTTTTTTGGGTGGGGAGCGACCCCTTAGGCAAGGGTCGCTCCCCTTGGGGGAAAATTATATTTTGGCCATTTCTGCCCCCCTTGGGGGCAGATTGGCCTATTTTGATGAGGCCAATCTGCCCCCAAGGGGGGTAGAAACCACTAGACACCAGGGAGTTTTTTCTTTGCGTGAATTTCACGCAAAGGGAGCGACCCCTTAGGCAAGGGTCGCTCCCTGGGGGGTAGGGCAATTTATTTTAGGCCATTTCTGCCCCCCCTGGGGGCAGATTGGCCGATTTTAGGTCAATCTGCCCCAAGGGGGCAAAAACCACTGGCACCTGGGATTTGTTTTTTGGCGCCAATGTCACGCAGGGGGAGCGACCCCGTAGGCAAGGGTCGCTCCCGGGGGGTGGGGGTTGGGGGGGCAAATTTATTTTAGGCCATTTCTCCCCCCCCGGGGGCAGATCGGCCTAATATTAGGCTGATCTGCCCCCGGGAGGGGGGGGCAGAAACCTCTAGGCGCCAGGGCAATTTTTTTTTTTTTGTTTGTTTGTTTTTTTAGAGATGGGGAGCGACCCATCAGGCAAGGGTCGCTCCCCTTGGGGGGCAAATTGTATTTAGGCCATTTCTGCCCCCCTGGGGGCAGATTGGCCGATTTTAGGTCAATCTGACCCCAAGGGGGCAGAAACCACTAGGCACCTGGGATTTGTTTTTTGGCGCCAATGTCACGCAGGAGGAGCGACCCCGTAGGCAAGAGTCGCTCCCGGAGGGGTGGGGGCTGGGGGGGCTAATTTTTTTTAGGCCATGGGATTTGTTTTTTGGCGCCAATGTCACACAGGGGGAGCGACCCCGTAGGCAAGGGTCGCTCCCGGGGGGGTGGGGGCTGGGGGGGGCAAATTTATTTTAGGCCATTTCTGCCCCCCCCGGGGGCAGATCGGCCTATTATTAGGCCGAACTGCCCCCAGGGGCGGGCAGAACCCTCAGGGCACCAGGGCAAATTTTTTTGTTGTGTTTTTTTTTTTGTTTGTTTGGTTTTTTTCGAGATGGGGAGCGACCCATCAGGCAAGGGTCGCTCCCCTGGGGGGCAAATTGTATTTAGGCCATTTCTGCCCCCCTTGGGGGCAGATTGGCCGATTTTAGGTCAATCTGCCCCCAAGGTGGCAGAAACCACTAGGCACCTGGGATTTGTTTTTTGGCGCCAATGTCACGCAGGAGGAGCGACCCCGTAGGCAAGAGTCGCTCCCGGGGGGGGTGGGGGCTGGGGGGGCAAAAAATTTTTAGGCCATTTCTGCCCCCCCTGGGGGCAGATCGGCCTATTATTAGGCCGAACTGCCCCCAGGGGGGCTGAACCCTCAGGGCACCAGGGAAAAAAATGTTGTTGTGTTTTTTTTTTTGTTTTTTTTTCGAGATGGGGAGCGAACCATCAGGCAAGGGTCGCTCCCCTGGGGGGCAAATTGTATTTAGGCCATTTCTGCCCCCCTTGGGGGCAGATTGGCCGATTTTTAGGTCAATCTGCCCCCAAGGGGGCAGAAAACACTAGGCACCTGGGATTTGTTTTTTGGCGCCAATGTCATGCAGGGGGAGCGCCCCCGTAGGCAGGGGCTGTTCCCGGGCAGGGGCAGGGGAGGTTTGGGGGGGGTGGGGTGGGTCAAATTTATTTTAGGGCATTTCTGCCCCCCCCCCTCCCGGGACCGGCTGAGCTAGAGGCCAAACTCCACAGGTAGGCACTGTGCAAAAAACACCTCTGTTTTCTGTGAAAAAATATGTTCTGTCCACGTTGTGTTTTGTCCCATTTCCTTTCGTGGGCGCTAGGCCTACCCACAGAAGTGAGGTACCATTTTTATCGAGAGACTTAGGGGAACGCTGGGTGGAAGGAAATGTGTGGCTCCTCTCAGATTCCAGAACTTTCTGCCACTGAAATGTGAGGAACATGTGTTTTTTTAGCCAAATTTTGAGGTTTGCAAAGGATTCTGGGTAACAGAACCTGGTCCGAGCCCCGCAAGTCACCCCTCCTTGGATTCCCCTAGGTCTCTAGTTTTCAGAAATGCACAGGTTTGGTAGGTTTCCCTAGGTGCTGGCTGAGCTAGCGGCCAAAATCTACAGGTAGGCACTTCGCAAAAAACACCTCTGTTTTCTTCCAAAAATTTGGATGTGTCCACGTTGCGCTTTGGGGCATTTCCTGTTGCGGGCGCTAGGCCTACCCACACAAGTGAGGTATCATTTTTATCGGGAGACTTGGGGGAACGCTGGGTGGAAAGAAATTTGTGGCTCCTCTCAGATTCCAGAACTTTCTGCCACAGAAATGCGAGGAACATGTGTTTTTTTAGCCAAATGTTGAGGTTTGCAAAGGATTCTGGGTAACAGAACCTGGTCCGAGCCCCGTAAGTCACCCCTCCTTGGATTCCTCATGGTCTCTAGTTTTCAGAAATGCATAGGTTTGGTAGGTTTCCCTAGGTGCCGGCTGAGCTAGAGGCCAAAATCTACAGGTAGGTACTTCGCAAAAAACACCTCTGTTTTCTTCCAAAAATGTGGATGTGTCCACGTTGCGCTTTGGGGCGTTTCCTGTCACGGGCGCTAGGCCTATCCACACAAGTGAGGTATCATTTTTATCGGGAGACTTGGGGGAACGCTGGGTGGAAGGAAATTTGTGGCTCCTCTCAGATTCCCGAACTTTCTGCCACAGAAATGTGAGGAACATGTGTTTTTTTAGCCAAATTTTGAGGTTTGCAAAGGATTCTGGGTAACAGAACCTGGTCCGAGCCCCGCAAGTCACCCCTCCTTGGATTCCCCTAGGTCTCTAGTTTTCAGAAAGGCCTATCCACACAAGTGAGGTATCATTTTTATCGGGAGAGTGTTATTGCCCCTTGTCTTTCTCTACATTTTTTCCTTCCAAATATAGGAGAGTGTGTAAAAAAGACATCTATTTGAGAAATGCCCTGTAATTCATATGCTAGTATGGTCACCCCGGAATTCAGAGATGTGCAAATAACCACTGCTCCTCAACAGCTTATCTTGTGCCCTTTTTGGAAATACAAAGGTTTTCTTGATAGCAATTTTTTACTCTTTATATTTCAGCAAATGAATTGCTGTATACCCGGTATAGAATGAAAACGCACTGCAGGGTGCATCTCATTTATTGGCTCTGGGTTCCTCGGGTTCTTGATGAACCTACAAGCCCTATATATCCCCGCAACCAGAGGAGTCCAGCAGACGTAACGGTATATTGCTTTCGATAATCTGACATTGCAGGGAAAAGTTACAGAGTAAAACGTAGAGAAAAATTGATGTTTTTTTCACCTCAATTTCAATATTTTTCTTTTTCAGTTGTTATTTTCTGTAGGAAACCCTTGTAGGATCTACACAAGTGACCCCTTGCTGAATTCAGAATTTTCTCTACTTTTCGGAAATGTTTAGGTTTCTGGGATCCAGCATTGGTTTCATGCCCATTTCTGTCACTGACTGGAAGGAGGCTGAAAGCACAAAAAATTGCAAAAATGGGGTATGTCCCAGTAAAATGCCAAAATTGTGTTGAAAAATTGGGTTTTCTGATTTAAGTCTGCCTGTTCCTGAAAGCTGGGAAGCTGCTGAGTTTAGCACCGCAAACCCTTTGTTGATGCCATTTTCAGGGGAAAAACCACAAGCCGCCTTCTGCAGCCACTTTTTCCAATTTTTTTGAAAAAAACGAAATTTTCCCTGTATTTTGGCCAATTTCTTGGCCTCCTTCAGGGGAACCCACAAAGTCTGGGTACCTCTAGAATCCCTAGGATGTTGGGAAAAAAGGACGCAAATTTGGCTTGGTTAGCTCATGTGGACAAAAAGTTATGAGGGCCTAAGCGCAAACTGCCCCAAATAGGCAAAAAAAGGCCTGGCACAGGAGGGGGAAAAGGCCTGGCAGCGAAGGAGTTAATGATACTGTGCACCATGGCGCACGTTAGGATCAATAGCGTCATAATTTCTGTCGCTGTTGTGGTATCTTTGACATTTTCCTGTTAGAAACATTTAAAAGAGGGGCAATAACTGGCTAAGTGTCTATGCATCTATCTTCAGTATCAAAATATGTGCAAAGGCTTCTAAGCCAATTGATGTTAACAGTATGTGGATGGAGCGTCTCTTTCCACTCCTCAGGTCATGGTCTATTAATTTTCAAGAAGCGACTTCAGTTGTCTCCATTCGAAACATCAGACACCGTCTTTCTTTTGCCAGTTAGTGCTCTTTTGTGCCTGCTTGGAGTCCTTAACCTTTGGAGGGTCCAGGGATGCTACCAGGACTTCTTGAGAACTAACTTTGGCATCTGCTTCCAAGTGCCGTTGGGTTCCAACCTGGGACCTTAGCTATGACTAGCATGGACATCCATTAGGTCAACAAATGCTTTGGGTCAGTCACAGTGCCTTGTTTACCCTCATGTGAGCAACGGAGCCCAAGGCCACGCGCTGCTTTGAAGGTGGACTTGGGGACTAGTTACCAGCGCTTTGCATGGCTCTTTTAATGACTAACGTCTGCTGTGCAGTATTACATGGCTGCTAAATACCAGACCAGATATTCAATTTGCCCCTTTACATAACGTCAGTAAACGAAAAATGTACATTTCAATTCTACTGTCCAAATCAGCTTCTTGACAAGAATACCAATTTATTACGTCTTGCTTTTCAGACATTACGCAATGTGAAAATAAAGTAAAATATGTTACTGTTTTGATGATATGGAGGAAAACGAATGAAAAGAGGAAAAAGTGTTCCCCTTCTACTGTCCCCTTCTGCACATCCACTCCCGCCTCTGTTTACCCGAACCCAGATGACAAACAAGGCGAATAATCTACGCAGACTCCTTAATCTGCATAGAGTGCTCCATTCTCAATCAATGTCTCGTCTGCCTGCAGGCGTGAGAATTTTTTTTTCCATGCATTGGTGTCAGAATTCTTTTATCTAATGAGCGTTGGAAGGGGGCATTCCTATGTAAAAGATTTAAAAGAACTAATTAACATGGCATCGACTAGCACTTACTTAAAGCTAAGCAATTTGTTTGCGGATAATACAAGTGATGAGATGCAGTGTACATGTCGCTGCTTATAAAAAAACGAACATTGGTAAAGCCAATAGGTTTTGCTTTTTAAAAGATGCACTGGCATTGATATTCTAATGTCCATGAAAAAGCAATGTCTGTCACCTGACTAGAGGGGTATTATGTTCAAGTCTGCATTTGCAAGGTTCCCCAGCTTGCGTATGAGGATGCCTCAGTCCAACCCTGCTTAAGCTTCCCACTGTTCCCAAATAATTCCATTTATAGCGTCTCATGCTACTAACACAAAGGCTTAGCTATTTAATAAGGGTTGCATGGGTGCTTGCTTGGTACTTTGACATTTTGCACTGCGCCATCAGGTTTTTATAATGACAAGTAAATCGACGCATTGTTTTGCACTGGTTTGTTCAGTGCCAAAACCGAAGTAAATACATCACATTGTGGCCCATTTACAAAGGTAAATCTACGCATTCGGATCTACACAAATAAATTTACTCCAACACTTTTGAATAATTTTGCTACTTTTGGCTATTCACCATTTACGAATGTACATTTACTCCAAAGTATGGAATTACATGTTCCCTCCTCCTAAAACAGGTAATACTGTCAGAAAAACATGAAATACAACAGAAAAGGTAATACTAGTGAACATTTTGCATCATATTTCATGTTGTGTACACTTCGAAAACCTTCACAATCTGGCAGGAGATCTCCCTACGAGAAAGTATCAGGACGATTATAAAACTTTGTTAAACTTTAAAAAAAATATATGAAAATTATTTGTATGTTATTAATAATGTTAATGAATTTTATTTATTTGTTTTACCTGTAAAACTATAGACATTGTTACAACATTAATAGCTTAATTGAAATTACAACTTTCATTATTTCAAGATATTAAGTTAAAATAAAATTATTTTTCTGAAGTTTAAAATAAAAATAATCCCCCTAAAGTAAAAAAATTTTCATTATGTGTTAAAAATGATTAAAAGTGATGTATAGGAGTAAGTAAAAGTATTTGTTTTACTTTTAGTAAATCTTCATGTTGCATTATTTTTGACATTTAAAAAGTTGATCAAATATTTAAAAATATATTAAGGGTTATGTTTTATTGATAAACAATTTCTAACATTAGATAACATTTATTTATACTTATAAATAGCTTAAATAATTTAATTTATTTTAACTTTAGTCCCTGTGTCGCTTTTTATTTTTATCCCTTAACCCCATTATTTGTTATGGGCGGGTGTTACAAAACCATTTATTGGCCATGTGTGGGGCTAGACTACACATACACCAGTTTTGGGTTCCTTTGGGCTCTAGTGGCTAGTGTGTCTTATTAGAAATAAGCACGTTGATCTTGGAGCAGCTACAATCGCTGACAGTTCCTGCAGGGCTGAGGATTAGTGAAAGACATGGATGCGGGTAAAAAAGCAACTCCGACTTTCACTAGAGACAGACTGACCTCTCTTTGGGCAGGAGGATGCCTGGGGTCCCTGGGACCACATGCCTCTTTCCCTTGTGGACCGCAGTGACAGTGCCCCATTTGTCTGTGGCGCATAGTCACTGCAAGTCTAATGAGCCTTTTTGCCTCCAATCTGCCGTCTAGGAGGCATAAAGACTGCTGGGACTTAAAGGTTGGTGGCATACAGCCTGAGGCCAGGACTGACTGACCCTCACCTCATTCTCTTTAAAAAAAAGTCTATCCTAGGGATCTAGGAGCTTTTTGCCACTCCCCGTAAAGGGCAGATTGGGGTAATTCCCACAATCTGCTCCCTTGAGGGCATAAAGACTGTAGGGGCTTTAGAGGTGGAGGTTATGGTCCGAAACTAGGATGGGCTGTCCTCACCATTTTCGTTTAAGAACAAATATCTTTCCATGACATCCAATGAGCTTCCTGTCCCCTGCCCCCCTCAAGGGGGAAGATTGGGGTAAACCCCCAATCTGATCTCCAGTGGAGGTTGCCCCAAATTTGTGTCATTGTTTTTACGCAAATTTGGCGCAAAACTAACTCCATATTTATATTTTGACGTTAGACCCGTCTAACGTCAAAATATTGGAGTTTGCACCATTTTTTAGATACATGAAAATATCTTGCGTTAATGAGATGCAAGGTAGGCGTTACCATCTAAAAAATGGTGCTAACCCCCTAGCCCCATATTTATCCCCGTGCTAAAATGACGCACAGGTGGGAGGAGGGGCTAAATAATGGTGCAAAGCTTGCAACATTATTTAACTCATAGGTAAGACCAGGTGTTAGGGGACCTGTGGACCCATTTCCATGGTTACACAACATGGAATGGGTCCACAGGTGCCCTCCTCAAGCCCCAGGAACACCCCCACTCCACTAGAGGGACACCAGTGGATGGGGGACCCCATCCCAGGTAAGTAGGGTAAGTATAGGTAAGTATTTTTTTTTTTAATTAAAGTACCATCGGGGCCCAACTTGTGGCCCTCTGTATGGCACAGGGTGCAGTGGCCATGCCCAGGGGACACAGCTCCCCTGTGCTGGCCACTGGGGTGGTGGGCATGACTCCTGTCTTTTCTAAGACAGGAGTCATGTGGTATGGATGGTTTTGCATCAGAAAATGATGCTAGGCTGGTTAGAGGCATTTTATTGCCTCTAACCAGCCTAACGTCATTTTTTGGTGCAAAACCCCCCTTCACCCACACTGTCACCCCCAACTGGCTAATGTAATTTTTTAAATGCTAGCCCACCCTTTGTGCCAGCGTGCGCCATTCCATAAATATGGTGCCCGGCTGGCGCTCAGGAATGGAGCATCCCGGAGCTAAACATTTTGATCCAAAACTGCATTAGTGCAGTTTTTCATCAAAAGTATAAATATGTCCCTTAGTGTCTAGTAGTCTTTCTGCCATGCACTGGGGAGGGCAGATTGTGGTAAATGCCACAATCTGCTCCCTGGTAATGCAGAGAATCTGCTTGTGCACTAGAGGACAGATTTAAGAAAAGTGGTGCTGCACTCAGTGCAGCACCACTTTCCTTGCACTTCTTAGCGCCCCCCTACCACCACCATGTGTGTGCCATATTTAGAATACAGTGCACCATGACGCAGGGTAGGGGGCAATAGCATCAACATTTTTGCTGCTATTGATGTACCAAACGTTTGCCGCTATACCTAACCAGTACATAGGTTCCCATTGTAACCAATTGTATGCCTCCTTTTATCACCAGCTCTGAGCATGCATTTAACCTGTTCTGTGCCTTGGACGAGATGATCTCGTCCAAGGCTACAGTTCCTCTGTGCCTTGGACGAGATGATCTCGTCCAAGGCTACAGTTCCTCTGTGCCTTGGACGAGATCACCTCCTCCAAGGCACAGGGGAACTTGGGGGAGCGCTAGTGCGCCCCCCCCGTGCACCCCCCTCCCCCCCAAGGCGGGGATGGAAGGGGAAGCCCTTCCCCTTCCACCCCCGACCCCCCCCCCACCCCCCCTGTGACGTCAGCAAGGGCCTCCCCCATCGCGCTGGAAGCAGAGCTTCCAGCGCAATTGAAAGAGAAATGCTAAGCATTTCTCTTTCAATCACGTGGGGGAGGCCCGGAGGGGCTTCAAAGGGAAGGAAATATATTTCCTTCCCTCTGCAGTCTCTCTCAGGGTTTCAAAAGCCAGATTGCTTGCAATCGGGCTTTTGAAACGCCACTAGACACCAGGGATTTTGTTTTTTTACTGAAATTGTCAAAAGGGAGCGACCCCTTGGGCAAGGGTCGCTCCCAGGGAGGGCATTTTTTCGGGAAGGCCTTTTCTGCCCCCTCTAGGCACCAGGGATCATTTTTATTTATTTTATTTTTTATGTTTTTTTTTTTTAGGTGGGGAGCGACCCCTTAGGCAAGGGTCGCTCCCCTTGGGGGAAAATTATATTTATGCCATTTCTGCCCCCCTTGTGGGCAGATTGGCCTATTTTGATGAGGCCAATCTGCCCCCAAGGGGGGCAGAAACCACTAGACACCAGGGAGTTTTTTCTTTGCGTGAATTTCACGCAAGGGGAGGGACCCCTTAGGCAAGGGATGCTCCCTGGGGGGGCAAATTTATTTTAGGCCATTTCTGCCCCCCAGGGGGGGCAGAAACCTCTAGGCGCCAGGGGAATTTTTCTTTTTGTGTTTTTTTTTTGTTTGTTTGTTTTTTTAGAGATGGGGAGCGACCCATCAGGCAATGGTCGCTCCCCTGGGGGGCAAATTGTATTTAGGCCATTTCTGCCCCCCTTGGGGGCAGATTGGCCGATTTTAGGTCAATCTGCCCCCAAGGGGGCAGAAACCACTAGGCACCGGGGATTTGTTTTTTGGCGCCAATGTCACGCAGGGGGAGCGACCCCGTAGGCAAGGGTCGCTCACGGGGGTGGGGGTTGGGGGCCAAATTTATTTTAGGCCATTTCTGCCCCCCCTGGGGGGGCAGAAACCTCTAGGCGCCAGGGGAAATTCTTTTTTTCTGTTTTTTTTGTTTGTTTGTTTTTTTAGAGATGGGGAGCGACCCATCAGGCAAGGGTCGCTCCCCTGAGGGGCAAATTGTATTTAGGCCATTTCTGCCCCCCTTGGGGGAAGATTGGCCGATTTTAGGTCAATCTGCCCCCAAGGGGGCGGAAACCACTAGGCACCGGGGATTTGTTTTTTGGTGCCAATGTCACGCAGGGGGAGCGACCCCGTAGGCAAGGGTCGCTCCCGGGCAGGGGGGGTTTGGGGGGGGGTCAAATTTATTTTAGGCCATTTCTGCCCCCCCCGGGGCCGGTTGAGCTAGAGGCCAAACTCCACAGGTATGCACTTTGCAAAAAACACCTCTGTTTTCTGGGAAAAAATATGTTGTGTCCACGTTGTGTTTTGGGCCATTTCCTTTCGTGGGCGCTAGGCCTACCCACAGAAGTGAGGTACCATTTTTATCTAGAGACTTAGAGGAACGCTGGGTGGAAGGAAATTTGTGGCTCCTTTCAGATTCCAGAACTTTCTGTCACCGAAATGAGAGGAAAAAGTGTTTTTTTGGCCAAATGTTGATGTTTGCAAAGGATTCTGGGTAACATAACCTGGTCAGAGCCCCGCAAGTCACCCCATCTTGGATTCCCCTGGGCTTCTAGTTTTCAGAAATGCGCTGGTTTGCTAGGTTTCCCCAGGTGCCGGCTGAGCTACAGGCCAAAATCCACAGGTAGGCACTGTTTTCTATGAAAAAATTTGATGTGTCCACGTTGTGTTTTGGGCCATTTCCTTTCGTGGGCGCTAGTCCTACCCACACAAGTGAGGTATCATTTTTATCGGGAGACTTGGGGGAACGCTGGGTGGAAGGAAATTTTTGGCTCCTCTCAGATTCCAGAACTTTCTGCCACAGAAATGTGAGGAACATGTGTTTTTTTAGCCAAATTTTGAGGTTTGCAAAGGATTCTGGGAAACAGAACCTGGTCCAAGCCCCACAAGTCACCCCATCTTGGATTCCCCTAGGTCTCTAGTTTTCAGAAATGCACAGGTTTGGTAGGTTTCCCTAGGTGCCGGCTGAGCTAGAGGCCAAAATCTACAGGTAGGCACTTAGCAAAAAACACCTCTGTTTTCTATCAAAAAATTGGATGTGTCCACGTTGCGCTTTGGGGCGTTTCCTGTCGCGGGCGCTAGGCCTACCCACACAAGTGAGGTATCATTTTTATCGGGAGACTTGGGGGAACGCTGGGTGGAAGGAAATTTTTGGCTCCTCTCAGATTCCAGAACTTTCTGCCACAGAAATGTGAGGAACATGTGTTTTTTTAGCCAAATTTTGAGGTTTGCAAAGGATTCTGGGTAACAGAACCTGGTCCAAGCCCCACAAGTCACCCTATCTTGGATTCCCCTAGGTCTTTAGTTTTCAGAAATGCACAGGTTTGGTAGGTTTCCCTAGGTGCCAGCTGAGCTAGAGGCCAAAATCTACAGGTAGGCACTTCGCAAAAATCACCTCTATTTTCTTTCAAAAAATTGGATGTGTCCACGTTGCGCTTTGGGGCGTTTCCTGTCATGGACGCTAGGCCTACCCACACAAGTGAGGTATCATTTTTATCGGGAGACTTGGGGGGACGCTGGGTGGAAGGACATTTGTGGCTCCTCTCAGATTCCAGAACTTTCTGCCAACAGAAATGTGAGGAACATGTGTTTTTTTAGCCAAATTTTGAGGTTTGCAAAGGATTCTGGGTAACAGAACCTGGTCCGAGCCCCACAAGTCACCCCATCATGGATTCCCCTAGGTCTCTAGTTTTCAGAAATGCACAGGTTTGGTCGGTTTCCCTCGGTGCCAGCTGAGCTAGAGGCCAAAATCTACAGGTAGGCACTTTGCAAAAAACACCTCTGTTTTCTTTCACAAATTGGATGTGTCCACGTTGCGCTTTGGGGCGTTTCCTGTCGCGGGCGCTAGGCCTATCCACACAAGTGAGGTACCATTTTTATCTGGAGACTTGGGGGAACGCTGGGTGGAAGGAAATATGTGGCTCCACTCAGATTCCAGAACTTTCTGCCACAGAAATGTGAGGAACATGTGTTTTTTTAGCCATATGTTGAGGTTTGCAAAGGATTCTGGGTAACAGAACCTGGTCCGAGCCCCACAAGTCACCCCATCTTGGATTCCCCTAGGTCTCTAGTTTTCAGAAATGCACAGGTTTGGTAGGTTTCCCTAGGTGCCGGCTGAGCTAGAGGGCAAAATCTACAGGTAGGCACTTCGCAAAAAACACCTCTGTTTTCTTTCAAAAAATTGGATGTGTCCACGTTGCGCTTTGGGGCGTTTCCTGTCGCGGGCGCTAGGCCTACCCACACAAGTGAGGTATCATTTTTATCGGGAGACTTGGGGGAACGCTGAGTGGAAGGAAATTTGTGGCTCCTCTCAGATTCCAGAACTTTCTGCCACAGAAATGTGAGGAACATGTGTTTTTTTAGCCCAATTTTGGGGTTTGCAAAGGATTCTGGGTAACAGAACCTGGTCCGAGCCCCACAAGTCACCCCATCTTGGATTTCCCTAGGTCTCTAGTTTTCAGAAATGCACAGGTTTGGTAGGTTTCCCTAGGTGCCGGCTGAGCTAGAGGCCAAAATCTAAAGGTAGGCACTTCGCAAAAATCACCTCTATTTTCTTTCAAAAAATTGGATGTGTCCACGTTGCGCTTTGGGGCATTTCCTGTCGCGGGCGCTAGGCCTACCCACCCAAGTGAGGTATCATTTTTATCGGGAGACTTGGGGGAACGCTGGGTGGAAGGAAATTTGTGGTTCCTCTCAGATTCCAGAACTTTCTGCCACAGAAATGTGAGGAACATGTGTTTTTTTAGCCAAATTTTGAGGTTTGCAAAGGATTCTGGATAACAGAACCTGGCCCGAGCCCCACAAGTCACTCCATCATGGATTCCCCTAGGTCTCTAGTTTTCAGAAATGCGCAGGTTTGGTAGGTTTCCCTAGGTGCCGGCTGAGCTAGAGGCCAAAATCTACAGGTAGGCACTTAGCAAAAAACACCTCTGTTTTCTTTCAAAAAATTGGATGTGTCCACGTTGCGCTTTGGGGCGTTTCCTGTCGCGGGCGCTAGGCCTACCCACACAAGTGAGGTATCATTTTTATCGGGAGACTTGGGGGAAAGCTGGGTGGAAGGAAATTTGTGGCTCCTCTCAGATTCCAGAACTTTCTGCCACAGAAATGTGAGGAACATGTGTTTTTTTAGCCAAATTTTGAGGTTTGCAAAGGATTCTGGGTAACAGAACCTGGTCCAAGCCCCACAAGTCACCCCATCTTGGATTCCCCTAGGTCTTTAGTTTTCAGAAATGCACAGGTTTGGTAGGTTTCCCTAGGTGCCGGCTGAGCTAGAGGCCAAAATCTACAGGTAGGCACTTAGCAAAAAACACCTCTGTTTTCTTTCAAAAAATTGGATGTGTCCACGTTGCGCTTTGGGGCGTTTCCTGTCGCGGGCACTAGGCCTACCCACACAAGTGAGGTATCATTTTTATCGGGAGACTTGGGGGAACGCTGGGTGGAAGGAAATTTGTGGCTCCTCTCAGATTCCAGAACTTTCTGCCACAGAAATGTGAGGAACATGTGTTTTTTTAGCCAAATTGTGAGGTTTGCAAAGGATTCTGGGTAACAGAACCTGGTCCAAGCCCCACAAGTCACCCCATCTTGGATTCCCCTAGGTCTCTAGTTTTCAGAAATGCACAGGTTTGGTAGGTTTCCCTAGGTGCCGGCTGAGCTAGAGGCCAAAATCTACAGGTAGGCACTTCGCAAAAATCACCTCTATTTTCTTTCAAAAAATTGGATGTGTCCACGTTGCGCTTTGGGGCGTTTCCTGTCGTGGGCGCTAGGCCTACCCACACAAGTGAGGTATCATTTTTATCGGGAGACTTGGGGGGACGCTGGGTGGAAGGACATTTGTGGCTCCTCTCAGATTCCAGAACTTTCTGCCACAGAAATGTGAGGAACATGTGTTTTTTTAGCCAAATTTTGAGGTTTGCAAAGGATTCTGGGTAACAGAACCTGGTCCGAGCCCCACAAGTCACCCCATCATGGATTCCCCTAGGTCTCTAGTTTTCAGAAATGCACAGGTTTGGTCGGTTTCCCTCGGTGCCGGCTGAGCTAGAGGCCAAAATCTACAGGTAGGCACTTTGCAAAAAACACCTCTGTTTTCTTTCACAAATTGGATGTGTCCACTTTGCGCTTTGGGGCGTTTCCTGTCGCGGGCGCTAGGCCTATCCACACAAGTGAGGTACCATTTTCATCTGGAGACTTGGGGGAACGCTGGGTGGAAGGAAATATGTGGCTCCACTCAGATTCCAGAACTTTCTGCGACAGAAATGTGAGGAACATGTGTTTTTTTAGCCAAATTTTGAGGTTTGCAAAGGATTCTGGGTAACAGAACCTGGTCCGAGCCCCACAAGTCACCCCATCTTGGATTCCCCTAGGTCTCTAGTTTTCAGAAATGCACAGGTTTGGTAGGTTTCCCTAGGTGCCGGCTGAGCTAGAGGCCAAAACCTACAGGTAGGCACTTCGCAAAAACACCTCTGTTTTCTTTCAAAAAATTGGATGTGTCCACGTTGCGCTTTGGGGCGTTTCCTGTCGCGGGCGCTAGGCCTACCCACACAAGTGAGGTATCATTTTTATCGGGAGACTTGGGGGAACGCTGGGTGGAAGGAAATTTGTGGTTCCTCTCAGATTCCAGAACTTTCTGCCACAGAAATGTGAGGAACATGTGTTTTTTTAGCCAAATTTTGAGGTTTGCAAAGGATTCTGGATAACAGAACCTGGCCCGAGCCCCAGAAGTCACCCCATCATGGATTCCCCTAGGTCTCTAGTTTTCAGAAATGCGCAGGTTTGGTAGGTTTCCCTAGGTGCCGGCTGAGCTAGAGGCCAAAATCTACAGGTAGGCACTTAGCAAAAAACACCTCTGTTTTCTTTCAAAAAATTGGATGTGTCCACGTTGCGCTTTGGGGCGTTTCCTGTCGCGGGCGCTAGGCCTACCCACACAAGTGAGGTATCATTTTTATCGGGAGACTTGGGGGAACGCTGGGTGGAAGGAAATTTGTGGCTCCTCTCAGATTCCAGAACTTTCTGCCACAGAAATGTGAGGAACATGTGTTTTTTTAGCCAAATTTTGAGGTTTGCAAAGGATTCTGGGTAACAGAACCTGGTCCAAGCCCCACAAGTCACCCCATCTTGGATTCCCCTAGGTCTTTAGTTTTCAGAAATGCACAGGTTTGGTAGGTTTCCCTAGGTGCCGGCTGAGCTAGAGGCCAAAATCTACAGGTAGGCACTTAGCAAAAAACACCTCTGTTTTCTTTCAAAAAATTGGATGTGTCCACGTTGCGCTTTGGGGCGTTTCCTGTCACGGGCGCTAGGCCTACCCACACAAGTGAGGTATCATTTTTATCGGGAGACTTGGGGGAACGCTGGGAGGAAGGAAATTTGTGGCTCCTCTCAGATTCCAGAACTTTCTGCCACAGAAATGTGAGGAACATGTGTTTTTTTAGCCAAATGTTGAGGTTTGCAAAGGATTCTGGGTAACAGAACCTGGTCCGAGCCCCACAAGTCACCCCATCTTGGATTCCCCTAGGTCTCTAGTTTTCAGAAATGCACAGGTTTGGTAGGTTTCCCTAGGTGCCGGCTGAGCTAGAGGGCAAAATCTACAGGTAGGCACTTCGCAAAAAACACCTCTGTTTTCTTTCAAAAAATTGGATGTGTCCACGTTGCGCTTTGGGGCGTTTCCTGTCGCGGGCGCTAGGCCTACCCACACAAGTGAGGTATCATTTTTATCGGGAGACTTGGGGGAACGCTGAGTGGAAGGAAATTTGTGGCTCCTCTCAGATTCCAGAACTTTCTGCCACAGAAATGTGAGGAACATGTGTTTTTTTAGCCAAATTTTGGGGTTTGCAAAGGATTCTGGGTAACAGAACCTGGTCCGAGCCCCACAAGTCACCCCATCTTGGATTTCCCTATGTCTCTAGTTTTCAGAAATGCATAGGTTTGGTAGGTTTCCCTAGGTGCCGGCTGAGCTAGAGGCCAAAATCTACAGGTAGGCACTTCGCAAAAATCACCTCTATTTTCTTTCCAAAAATTGGATGTGTCCACGTTGCGCTTTGGGGCATTTCCTGTCGCGGGCGCTAGGCCTACCCACACAAGTGAGGTATCATTTTTATCGGGAGACTTGGGGGAACGCTGGGTGGAAGGAAATTTGTGGTTCCTCTCAGATTCCAGAACTTTCTGCCACAGAAATGTGAGGAACATGTGTTTTTTTAGCCAAATTTTGAGGTTTGCAAAGGATTCTGGGTAACAGAACCTGGTCCGAGCCCCACAAGTCACCCCATCTTGGATTCCCCTAGGTCTCTAGTTTTCAGAAATGCACAGGTTTGGTAGGTTTCCCTAGGTGCCGGCTGAGCTAGAGGCCAAAACCTACAGGTAGGCACTTCGCAAAAACACCTCTGTTTTCTTTCAAAAAATTGGATGTGTCCACGTTGCGCTTTGGGGCGTTTCCTGTCGCGGGCGCTAGGCCTACCCACACAAGTGAGGTATCATTTTTATCGGGAGACTTGGGGGAACGCTGGGTGGAAGGAAATTTGTGGTTCCTCTCAGATTCCAGAACTTTCTGCCACAGAAATGTGAGGAACATGTGTTTTTTTAGCCAAATTTTGAGGTTTGCAAAGGATTCTGGATAACAGAACCTGGCCCGAGCCCCAGAAGTCACCCCATCATGGATTCCCCTAGGTCTCTAGTTTTCAGAAATGCGCAGGTTTGGTAGGTTTCCCTAGGTGCCGGCTGAGCTAGAGGCCAAAATCTACAGGTAGGCACTTAGCAAAAAACACCTCTGTTTTCTTTCAAAAAATTGGATGTGTCCACGTTGCGCTTTGGGGCGTTTCCTGTCGCGGGCGCTAGGCCTACCCACACAAGTGAGGTATCATTTTTATCGGGAGACTTGGGGGAACGCTGGGTGGAAGGAAATTTGTGGCTCCTCTCAGATTCCAGAACTTTCTGCCACAGAAATGTGAGGAACATGTGTTTTTTTAGCCAAATTTTGAGGTTTGCAAAGGATTCTGGGTAACAGAACCTGGTCCAAGCCCCACAAGTCACCCCATCTTGGATTCCCCTAGGTCTTTAGTTTTCAGAAATGCACAGGTTTGGTAGGTTTCCCTAGGTGCCGGCTGAGCTAGAGGCCAAAATCTACAGGTAGGCACTTAGCAAAAAACACCTCTGTTTTCTTTCAAAAAATTGGATGTGTCCACGTTGCGCTTTGGGGCGTTTCCTGTCACGGGCGCTAGGCCTACCCACACAAGTGAGGTATCATTTTTATCGGGAGACTTGGGGGAACGCTGGGAGGAAGGAAATTTGTGGCTCCTCTCAGATTCCAGAACTTTCTGCCACAGAAATGTGAGGAACATGTGTTTTTTTAGCCAAATGTTGAGGTTTGCAAAGGATTCTGGGTAACAGAACCTGGTCCGAGCCCCACAAGTCACCCCATCTTGGATTCCCCTAGGTCTCTAGTTTTCAGAAATGCACAGGTTTGGTAGGTTTCCCTAGGTGCCGGCTGAGCTAGAGGGCAAAATCTACAGGTAGGCACTTCGCAAAAAACACCTCTGTTTTCTTTCAAAAAATTGGATGTGTCCACGTTGCGCTTTGGGGCGTTTCCTGTCGCGGGCGCTAGGCCTACCCACACAAGTGAGGTATCATTTTTATCGGGAGACTTGGGGGAACGCTGAGTGGAAGGAAATTTGTGGCTCCTCTCAGATTCCAGAACTTTCTGCCACAGAAATGTGAGGAACATGTGTTTTTTTAGCCAAATTTTGGGGTTTGCAAAGGATTCTGGGTAACAGAACCTGGTCCGAGCCCCACAAGTCACCCCATCTTGGATTTCCCTATGTCTCTAGTTTTCAGAAATGCATAGGTTTGGTAGGTTTCCCTAGGTGCCGGCTGAGCTAGAGGCCAAAATCTACAGGTAGGCACTTCGCAAAAATCACCTCTATTTTCTTTCCAAAAATTGGATGTGTCCACGTTGCGCTTTGGGGCATTTCCTGTCGCGGGCGCTAGGCCTACCCACACAAGTGAGGTATCATTTTTATCGGGAGACTTGGGGGAACGCTGGGTGGAAGGAAAATTGTGGTTCCTCTCAGATTCCAGAACTTTCTGCCACAGAAATGTGAGGAACATGTGTTTTTTTAGCCAAATTTTGAGGTTTGCAAAGGATTCTGGATTACAGAACCTGGCCCGAGCCCCACAAGTCACCCCATCATGGATTCCCCTAGGTCTCTAGTTTTCAGAAATGCGCAGGTTTGGTAGGTTTCCCTAGGTGCCGGCTGAGCTAGAGGCCAAAATCTACAGGTAGGCACTTAGCAAAAAACACCTCTGTTTTCTTTCAAAAAATTGGATGTGTCCACGTTGCGCTTTGGGGCGTTTCCTGTCACGGGCGCTAGGCCTACCCACACAAGTGAGGTATCATTTTTATCGGGAGACTTGGGGGAACGCTGGGTGGAAGGAAATTTGTGGCTCCTCTCAGATTCCAGAACTTTCTGCCACAGAAATGTGAGGAACATGTGTTTTTTTAGCCAAATGTTGAGGTTTGCAAAGGATTCTGGGTAACAGAACCTGGTCCGAGCCCCACAAGTCACCCCATCTTGGATTCCCCTAGGTCTCTAGTTTTCAGAAATGCACAGGTTTGGTAGGTTTCCCTAGGTGCCGGCTGAGCTAGAGGGCAAAATCTACAGGTAGGCACTTCGCAAAAAACACCTCTGTTTTCTTTAAAAAAATTGGATGTGTCCACGTTGCGCTTTGGGGCGTTTCCTGTCGCGGGCGCTAGGCCTACCCACACAAGTGAGGTATCATTTTTATCGGGAGACTTGGGGGAACGCTGGGTGGAAGGAAATTTGTGGTTCCTCTCAGATTCCAGAACTTTCTGCCACAGAAATGTGAGGAACATGTGTTTTTTTAGCCAAATTTTGAGGTTTGCAAAGGATTCTGGGTAACAGAACCTGGTCCGAGCCCCACAAGTCACCCCATCATGGATTCCCCTAGGTCTCTAGTTTTCAGAAATGCACAGGTTTGGTCGGTTTCCCTCGGTGCCGGCTGAGCTAGAGGCCAAAATCTACAGGTAGGCACTTTGCAAAAAACACCTCTGTTTTCTTTCACAAATTGGATGTGTCCACGTTGCGCTTTGGGGCGTTTCCTGTCGCGGGCGCTAGGCCTATCCACACAAGTGAGGTACCATTTTCATCTGGAGACTTGGGGGAACGCTGGGTGGAAGGAAATATGTGGCTCCACTCAGATTCCAGAACTTTCTGCGACAGAAATGTGAGGAACATGTGTTTTTTTAGCCAAATTTTGAGGTTTGCAAAGGATTCTGGGTAACAGAACCTGGTCCGAGCCCCACAAGTCACCCCATCTTGGATTCCCCTAGGTCTCTAGTTTTCAGAAATGCACAGGTTTGGTAGGTTTCCCTAGGTGCCGGCTGAGCTAGAGGCCAAAACCTACAGGTAGGCACTTCGCAAAAACACCTCTGTTTTCTTTCAAAAAATTGGATGTGTCCACGTTGCGCTTTGGGGCGTTTCCTGTCGCGGGCGCTAGGCCTACCCACACAAGTGAGGTATCATTTTTATCGGGAGACTTGGGGGAACGCTGGGTGGAAGGAAATTTGTGGTTCCTCTCAGATTCCAGAACTTTCTGCCACAGAAATGTGAGGAACATGTGTTTTTTTAGCCAAATTTTGAGGTTGCAAAGGATTCTGGATAACAGAACCTGGCCCGAGCCCCACAAGTCACCCCATCATGGATTCCCCTAGGTCTCTAGTTTTCAGAAATGCGCAGGTTTGGTAGGTTTCCCTAGGTGCCGGCTGAGCTAGAGGCCAAAATCTACAGGTAGGCACTTAGCAAAAAACACCTCTGTTTTCTTTCAAAAAATTGGATGTGTCCACGTTGCGCTTTGGGGCGTTTCCTGTCGCGGGCGCTAGGCCTACCCACACAAGTGAGGTATCATTTTTATCGGGAGACTTGGGGGAACGCTGGGTGGAAGGAAATTTGTGGCTCCTCTCAGATTCCAGAACTTTCTGCCACAGAAATGTGAGGAACATGTGTTTTTTTAGCCAAATTTTGAGGTTTGCAAAGGATTCTGGGTAACAGAACCTGGTCCAAGCCCCACAAGTCACCCCATCTTGGATTCCCCTAGGTCTTTAGTTTTCAGAAATGCACAGGTTTGGTAGGTTTCCCTAGGTGCCGGCTGAGCTAGAGGCCAAAATCTACAGGTAGGCACTTAGCAAAAAACACCTCTGTTTTCTTTCAAAAAATTGGATGTGTCCACGTTGCGCTTTGGGGCGTTTCCTGTCACGGGCGCTAGGCCTACCCACACAAGTGAGGTATCATTTTTATCGGGAGACTTGGGGGAACGCTGGGAGGAAGGAAATTTGTGGCTCCTCTCAGATTCCAGAACTTTCTGCCACAGAAATGTGAGGAACATGTGTTTTTTTAGCCAAATGTTGAGGTTTGCAAAGGATTCTGGGTAACAGAACCTGGTCCGAGCCCCACAAGTCACCCCATCTTGGATTCCCCTAGGTCTCTAGTTTTCAGAAATGCACAGGTTTGGTAGGTTTCCCTAGGTGCCGGCTGAGCTAGAGGGCAAAATCTACAGGTAGGCACTTCGCAAAAAACACCTCTGTTTTCTTTCAAAAAATTGGATGTGTCCACGTTGCGCTTTGGGGCGTTTCCTGTCGCGGGCGCTAGGCCTACCCACACAAGTGAGGTATCATTTTTATCGGGAGACTTGGGGGAACGCTGAGTGGAAGGAAATTTGTGGCTCCTCTCAGATTCCAGAACTTTCTGCCACAGAAATGTGAGGAACATGTGTTTTTTTAGCCAAATTTTGGGGTTTGCAAAGGATTCTGGGTAACAGAACCTGGTCCGAGCCCCACAAGTCACCCCATCTTGGATTTCCCTAGGTCTCTAGTTTTCAGAAATGCATAGGTTTGGTAGGTTTCCCTAGGTGCCGGCTGAGCTAGAGGCCAAAATCTACAGGTAGGCACTTCGCAAAAATCACCTCTATTTTCTTTCAAAAAATTGGATGTGTCCACGTTGCGCTTTGGGGCATTTCCTGTCGCGGGCGCTAGGCCTACCCACACAAGTGAGGTATCATTTTTATCGGGAGACTTGGGGGAACGCTGGGTGGAAGGAAATTTGTGGTTCCTCTCAGATTCCAGAACTTTCTGCCACAGAAATGTGAGGAACATGTGTTTTTTTAGCCAAATTTTGAGGTTTGCAAAGGATTCTGGATAACAGAACCTGGCCCGAGCCCCACAAGTCACCCCATCATGGATTCCCCTAGGTCTCTAGTTTTCAGAAATGCGCAGGTTTGGTAGGTTTCCCTAGGTGCCGGCTGAGCAAAAGGCCAAAATCTACAGGTAGGCACTTAGCAAAAAACACCTCTGTTTTCTTTCAAAAAATTGGATGTGTCCACGTTGCGCTTTGGGGCGTTTCCTGTCACGGGCGCTAGGCCTACCCACACAAGTGAGGTATCATTTTTATCGGGAGACTTGGGGGAACGCTGGGTGGAAGGAAATTTGTGGCTCCTCTCAGATTCCAGAACTTTCTGCCACAGAAATGTGAGGAACATGTGTTTTTTTAGCCAAATGTTGAGGTTTGCAAAGGATTCTGGTTAACAGAACCTGGTCCGAGCCCCACAAGTCACCCCATCTTGGATTCCCCTAGGTCTCTAGTTTTCAGAAATGCACAGGTTTGGTAGGTTTCCCTAGGTGCCGGCTGAGCTAGAGGGCAAAATCTACAGGTAGGCACTTCGCAAAAAACACCTCTGTTTTCTTTCAAAAAATTGGATGTGTCCACGTTGCGCTTTGGGGCGTTTCCTGTCGCGGGCGCTAGGCCTACCCACACAAGTGAGGTATCATTTTTATCGGGAGACTTGGGGGAACGCTGGGTGGAAGGAAATTTGTGGTTCCTCTCAGATTCCAGAACTTTCTGCCACAGAAATGTGAGGAACATGTGTTTTTTTAGCCAAATTTTGAGGTTTGCAAAGGATTCTGGGTAACAGAACCTGGTCCGAGCCCCACAAGTCACCCCATCTTGGATTCCCCTAGGTCTCTAGTTTTCAGAAATGCACAGGTTTGGTAGGTTTTCCTAGATGCCGGCTGAGCTAGAGGTCAAAACCTACAGGTAGGCACTTTGCAAAAACACCTCTGTTTTCTTTCAAAAAATTGGATGTGTCCACGTTGCGCTTTGGGGCGTTTCCTGTCGCGGGCGCTAGGCCTACCCACACAAGTGAGGTATCATTTTTATCGGGAGACTTGGGGGAACGCTGAGTGGAAGGAAATTTGTGGCTCCTCTCAGATTCCAGAACTTTCTGCCACAGAA
Source organism: Pleurodeles waltl (assembly GCF_031143425.1). Lineage (NCBI taxonomy): Eukaryota > Metazoa > Chordata > Amphibia > Caudata > Salamandridae > Pleurodeles > Pleurodeles waltl. The sequence continues at coordinate 323,969,984 of NC_090437.1, forward strand.
ATGTGAGGAACATGTGTTTTTTTAGCCAAATTTTGGGGTTTGCAAAGGATTCTGGGTAACAGAACCTGGTCCGAGCCCCACAAGTCACCCCATCTTGGATTTCCCTAGGTCTCTAGTTTTCAGAAATGCACAGGTTTGGTAGGTTTCCCTAGGTGCCGGCTGAGCTAGAGGCCAAAATCTACAGGTAGGCACTTCGCAAAAATCACCTCTATTTTCTTTAAAAAAATTGGATGTGTCCACGTTGCGCTTTGGGGCATTTCCTGTCGCGGGCGCTAGGCCTACCCACACAAGTGAGGTATCATTTTTATCGGGAGACTTGGGGGAACGCTGGGTGGAAGGAAATTTGTGGTTCCTCTCAGATTCCAGAACTTTCTGCCACAGAAATGTGAGGAACATGTGTTTTTTTAGCCAAATTTTGAGGTTTGCAAAGGATTCTGGATAACAGAACCTGGCCCGAGCCCCACAAGTCACCCCATCATGGATTCCCCTAGGTCTCTAGTTTTCAGAAATGCGCAGGTTTGGTAGGTTTCCCTAGGTGCCGGCTGAGCTAGAGGCCAAAATCTACAGGTAGGCACTTAGCAAAAAACACCTCTGTTTTCTTTCAAAAAATTGGATGTGTCCACGTTGCGCTTTGGGGTGTTTCCTGTTGCGGGCGCTAGGCCTACCCACACAAGTGAGGTATCATTTTTATCGGGAGACTTGGGGGAACGCTGGGTGGAAGGAGATTTGTGGCTCCTCTCAGATTCCAGAACTTTCTGCCACAGAAATGTGAGGAACATGTGTTTTTTTAGCCAAATTTTGAGGTTTGCAAAGGATTCTGGGTAACAGAACCTGGTCCAAGCCCCACAAGTCACCCCATCTTGGATTCCCCTAGGTCTTTAGTTTTCAGAAATGCACAGGTTTGGTAGGTTTCCCTAGGTGCCGGCTGAGCTAGAGGCCAAAATCTACAGGTAGGCACTTAGCAAAAAACACCTCTGTTTTCTTTCAAAAAATTGGATGTGTCCACGTTGCGCTTTGGGGCGTTTCCTGTCGCGGGCGCTAGGCCTACCCACACAAGTGAGGTATCATTTTTATCGGGAGACTTGTGGGAACGCTGGGTGGAAGGAAATTTGTGGCTCCTCTCAGATTCCAGAACTTTCTGCCATAGAAATGTGAGGAACATGTGTTTTTTTAGCCAAATTTTGAGGTTTGCAAAGGATTCTGGGTAACAGAACCTGGTCCAAGCCCCACAAGTCACCCCATCTTGGATTCCCCTAGGTCTCTAGTTTTCAGAAATGCACAGGTTTGGAGGTTTCCCTAGGTGCCGGCTGAGCTAGAGGCCAAAATCTACAGTTAGGCACTTCGCAAAAATCACCTCTATTTTCTTTCAAAAAATTGGATGTGTCCACGTTGCGCTTTGGGGCGTTTCCTGTCGTGGGCGCTAGGCCTACCCACACAAGTGAGGTATCATTTTTATCGGGAGACTTGGGGGGACGCTGGGTGGAAGGACATTTGTGGCTCCTCTCAGATTCCAGAACTTTCTGCCACAGAAATGTGAGGAACATGTGTTTTTTTAGCCAAATTTTGAGGTTTGCAAAGGATTCTGGGTAACAGAACCTGGTCCGAGCCCCACAAGTCACCCCATCATGGATTCCCCTAGGTCTCTAGTTTTCAGAAATGCACAGGTTTGGTCGGTTTCCCTCGGTGCCGGCTGAGCTAGAGGCCAAAATCTACAGGTAGGCACTTTGCAAAAAACACCTCTGTTTTCTTTCAAAAATTGGATGTGTCCACGTTGCGCTTTGGGGCGTTTCCTGTCGCGGGCGCTAGGCCTATCCACACAAGTGAGGTATCATTTTTATCTGGAGACTTGGGGGAACGCTGGGTGGAAGGAAATATGTGGCTCCACTCAGATTCCAGAACTTTCTGCCACAGAAATGTGAGGAACATGTGTTTTTTTAGCCAAATTTTGAGGTTTGCAAAGGATTCTGGGTAACAGAACCTGGTCCGAGCCCCACAAGTCACCCCATCTTGGATTCCCCTAGGTCTCTAGTTTTCAGAAATGCACAGGTTTGGTAGGTTTCCCTAGGTGCCGGCTGAGCTAGAGGGCAAAATCTACAGGTAGGCACTTCGCAAAAAACACCTCTGTTTTCTTTCAAAAAATTGGATGTGTCCACGTTGCGCTTTGGGGCGTTTCCTGTCGTGGGCGCTAGGCCTACCCACACAAGTGAGGTATCATTTTTATCGGGAGACTTGGGGGAACGCTGGGTGGAAGGAAATTTGTGGCTCCTCTCAGATTCCAGAACTTTCTGCCACAGAAATGTGAGGAACATGTGTTTTTTTAGCCAAATTTTGAGGTTTGCAAAGGATTCTGGGTAACAGAACCTGGTCCAAGCCCCACAAGTCACCCCATCTTGGATTCCCCTAGGTCTCTAGTTTTCAGAAATGCACAGGTTTGGAGGTTTCCCTAGGTGCCGGCTGAGCTAGAGGCCAAAATCTACAGTTAGGCACTTCGCAAAAATCACCTCTATTTTCTTTCAAAAAATTGGATGTGTCCACGTTGCGCTTTGGGGCGTTTCCTGTCGTGGGCGCTAGGCCTACCCACACAAGTGAGGTATCATTTTTATCGGGAGACTTGGGGGGACGCTGGGTGGAAGGACATTTGTGGCTCCTCTCAGATTCCAGAACTTTCTGCCACAGAAATGTGAGGAACATGTGTTTTTTTAGCCAAATTTTGAGGTTTGCAAAGGATTCTGGGTAACAGAACCTGGTCCGAGCCCCACAAGTCACCCCATCATGGATTCCCCTAGGTCTCTAGTTTTCAGAAATGCACAGGTTTGGTCGGTTTCCCTCGGTGCCGGCTGAGCTAGAGGCCAAAATCTACAGGTAGGCACTTTGCAAAAAACACCTCTGTTTTCTTTCAAAAATTGGATGTGTCCACGTTGCGCTTTGGGGCGTTTCCTGTCGCGGGCGCTAGGCCTATCCACACAAGTGAGGTATCATTTTTATCTGGAGACTTGGGGGAACGCTGGGTGGAAGGAAATATGTGGCTCCACTCAGATTCCAGAACTTTCTGCCACAGAAATGTGAGGAACATGTGTTTTTTTAGCCAAATTTTGAGGTTTGCAAAGGATTCTGGGTAACAGAACCTGGTCCGAGCCCCACAAGTCACCCCATCTTGGATTCCCCTAGGTCTCTAGTTTTCAGAAATGCACAGGTTTGGTAGGTTTCCCTAGATGCCGGCTGAGCTAGAGGTCAAAACCTACAGGTAGGCACTTCGCAAAAACACCTGTTTTCTTTCAAAAAATTGGATGTGTCCACGTTGCGCTTTGGGGCGTTTCCTTTCGCGGGTGCTAGGCCTACCCACACAAGTGAGGTATCATTTTTATCGGGAGACTTGGGGGAACGCTGGGTGGAAGGAAATTTGTGGCTCCTCTCAGATTCCAGAACTTTCTGCCACAGAAATGTGAGGAACATGTGTTTTTTTAGCCAAATGTTGAGGTTTGCAAAGGATTCTGGGTAACAGAACCTGGTCCGAGCCCCACAAGTCACCCCATCTTGGATTCCCCTAGGTCTCTAGTTTTCAGAAATGCACAGGTTTGGTAGGTTTCCCTAGGTGCCGGCTGAGGTAGAGGGCAAAATCTACAGGTAGGCACTTCGCAAAAAACACCTCTGTTTTCTTTAAAAAAATTGGATGTGTCCACGTTGCGTTTTGGGGCGTTTCCTGTCGCGGGCGCTAGGCCTACCCACACAAGTGAGGTATCATTTTTATCGGGAGACTTGGGGGAACGCTGAGTGGAAGGAAATTTGTGGCTCCTCTCAGATTCCAGAACTTTCTGCCACAGAAATGTGAGGAACATGTGTTTTTTTAGCCAAATTTTGGGGTTTGCAAAGGATTCTGGGTAACAGAACCTGGTCCGAGCCCCACAAGTCACCCCATCTTGGATTTCCCTAGGTCTCTAGTTTTCAGAAATGCACAGGTTTGGTAGGTTTCCCTAGGTGCCGGCTGAGCTAGAGGCCAAAATCTACAGGTAGGCACTTCGCAAAAATCACCTCTATTTTCTTTCAAAAAATTGGATGTGTCCACGTTGCGCTTTGGGGCATTTCGTGTCGCGGGCGCTAGGCCTACCCACACAAGTGAGGTATCATTTTTATCGGGAGACTTGGAGGAACGCTGGGTGGAAGGAAATTTGGGGTTCCTCTCAGATTCCAGAACTTTCTGCCACAAAAATGTGAGGAACATGTGTTTTTTTAGTCAAAATTTGAGGTTTGCAAAGGATTCTGGATAACAGAACCTGGTCCGAGCCCCACAAGTCACCCCATCATGGATTCCCCTAGGTCTTTAGTTTTCAGAAATGCACAGGTTTGGTAGGTTTCCCTAGGTGCCGGCTGAGCTAGAGGCCAAAATCTACAGGTAGGCACTTTGCAAAAAACACCTCTGTTTTCTTTAAAAAAATTGGATGTGTCCACGTTGCGCTTTGGGGCGTTTCCTGTCGCGGGCGCTAGGCCTACCCACACAAGTGAGGTATCATTTTTATCGGGAGACTTGGGGGAACGCTGAGTGGAAGAACATTTTTGGCTCCTCTCAGATTCCAGAACTTTCTGCCACAGAAATGTGAGGAACATGTGTTTTTTTAGCCAAATTTTGGGGTTTGCAAAGGATTCTGGGTAACAGAACCTGGTCCGAGCCCCACAAGTCACCCCATCTTGGATTTCCCTAGGTCTCTAGTTTTCAGAAATGCACAGGTTTGGTAGGTTTCCCTAGGTGACGGCTGAGCTAGAGGCCAAAATCTACAGGTAGGCACTTCGCAAAAAACACCTCTGTTTTCTTTCAAAAAATTGGATGTGTCCACGTTGCACTTGGGGGCGTTTCCTGTCGCAGGCGCTAGGCCTACCCACACAAGTGAGGTATCATTTTTATCGGGAGACTTGGGGGAACGCTGGGTGGAAGGAAATTTGTGGCTCCTCTCAGATTCCAGAACTTTCTGCCACAGAAATGTGAGGAACATGTGTTTTTTTAGCCAAATTTTGAGGTTTGCAAAGGATTCTGGATAACAGAACCTGGCCCGAGCCCCACAAGTCACCCCATCATGGATTCCCCTAGGTCTCTAGTTTTCAGAAATGCACAGCTTTGGTAGGTTTCCCTAGGTGCCGGCTGAGCTAGAGGCCAAAATCTACAGGTAGGCACTTTGCAAAAAACACCTCTGTTTTCTTTCAAAAAATTGGATGTGTCCACGTTGCGCTTTGGGGCGTTTCCTGTCGCGGGCGCTAGGCCTACCCACACAAGTGAGGTATCATTTTTATCGGGAGACTTGGGGGAACGCTGAGTGGAAGGAAATTTGTGGCTCCTCTCAGATTCCAGAACTTTCTGCCACATAAATGTGAGGAACATGTGTTTTTTTAGCCAAATTTTGGGGTTTGCAAAGGATTCTGGGTAACAGAACCTGGTCCGAGCCCCACAAGTCACCCCATCTTGGATTTCCCTAGGTCTCTAGTTTTCAGAAATGCACAGGTTTGGTAGGTTTCCCTAGGTGCCGGCTGAGCTAGAGGCCAAAATCTACAGGTAGGCACTTCGCAAAAATCACCTCTATTTTCTTTAAAAAAATTGGATGTGTCCACGTTGCGCTTTGGGGCATTTCCTGTCGCGGGCGCTAGGCCTACCCACACAAGTGAGGTATCATTTTTATCGGGAGACTTGGGGGAACGCTGGGTGGAAGGAAATTTGTGGTTCCTCTCAGATTCCAGAACTTTCTGCCACAGAAATGTGAGGAACATGTGTTTTTTTACCCAAATTTTGAGGTTTGCAAAGGATTCTGGATAACAGAACCTGGCCCGAGCCCCACAAGTCACCCCATCATGGATTCCCCTAGGTCTCTAGTTTTCAGAAATGCACAGGTTTGGTAGGTTTCCCTAGGTGCCGGCTGAGCTAGAGGCCAAAATCTACAGGTAGGCACTTTGCAAAAAACACCTCTGTTTTCTTTAAAAAAATTGGATGTGTCCACGTTGCGCTTTGGGGCGTTTCCTGTCGCGGGCGCTAGGCCTACCCACACAAGTGAGGTATCATTTTTATCGGGAGACTTGGGGGAACGCTGAGTGGAAGGAAATGTGTGGCTCCTCTCAGATTCCAGAACTTTCTGCCACAGAAATGTGAGGAACATGTGTTTTTTTAGCCAAATTTTGGGGTTTGCAAAGGATTCTGGGTAACAGAACCTGGTCCGAGCCCCACAAGTCACAACATCTTGGATTTCCAAAGGTCTCTAGTTTTCAGAAATGCACAGGTTTGGTAGGTTTCCCTAGGTGCCGGCTGAGCTAGAGGCCAAAATCTACAGGTAGGCACTTCGCAAAAATCACCTCTATTTTCTTTCAAAAAATTGGATGTGTCCACGTTGCGCTTTGGGGCATTTCCTGTCGCGGGCACTAGGCCTACCCACACAAGTGAGGTATCATTTTTATCGGGAGACTTGGGGGAACGCTGGGTGGAAGGAAATTTGTGGCTCCTCTCAGATTCCAGAACTTTCTGCCACAGAAATGTGAGGAACATGTGTTTTTTTAGCCAAATTTTGAGGTTTGCAAGGATTCTGGGTAACAGAACCTGGTCCGAGCCCCACAAGTCACCCCATCTTGGATTCCCCTAGGTCTCTAGTTTTCAGAAATGCTCAGGTTTGGTAGGTTTCCCTAGGTGCCGGCTGAGCTAGAGGCCAAAATCTACAGGTAGGCACTTTGCAAAAAACACCTCTGTTTTCTTTAAAAAAATTGGATGTGTCCACGTTGCGCTTGGGGGCGTTTCCTGTCGCAGGCGCTAGGCCTTCCCACACAAGTGAGGTATCATTTTTATCAGGAGACTTGGGGGAACGCTGGGTGGAAGGAAATTTGTGGCTCCTCTCAGATTCCAGAACTTTCTGCCACAGAAATGTGAGGAACATGTGTTTTTTTAGCCAAATTTTGGGGTTTGCAAAGGATTCTGGGTAACAGAACCTGGTCCGAGCCCCACAAGTCACCCCATCTTGGATTTCCCTAGGTCTCTAGTTTTCAGAAATGCACAGGTTTGGTAGGTTTCCCTAGGTACCGGCTGAGCTAGAGGCCAAAATCTACAGGTAGGCACTTCGCAAAAATCACCTCTATTTTCTTTCAAAAAATTGGATGTGTCCACGTTGCGCTTTGGGGCATTTCGTGTCGCGGGCGCTAGGCCTACCCACACAAGTGAGGTATCATTTTTATCGGGAGACTTGGAGGAACGCTGGGTGGAAGGAAATTTGTGGTTCCTCTCAGATTCCAGAACTTTCTGCCACAGAAATGTGAGGAACATGTGTTTTTTTAGCCAAATTTTGAGGTTTGCAAAGGATTCTGGATAACAGAACCTGGTCCGAGCCCCACAAGTCACCCCATTATGGATTCCCCTAGGTCTCTAGTTTTCAGAAATGCACAGGTTTGGTAGGTTTCCCTAGGTGCCGGCTGAGCTAGAGGCCAAAATCTACAGGTAGGCACTTTGCAAAAAACACCTCTGTTTTCTTTCAAAAAATTGGATGTGTCCACGTTGCGCTTTGGGGCGTTTCCTGTCGCGGGCGCTAGGCCTACCCACACAAGTGAGGTATCATTTTTATCGGGAGACTTGGGGGAACGCTGAGTGGAAGAAAATTTTTGGCTCCTCTCAGATTCCAGAACTTTCTGCCACAGAAATGTGAGGAACATGTGTTTTTTTAGCCAAATTTTGGGGTTTGCAAAGGATTCTGGGTAACAGAACCTGGTCCGAGCCCCACAAGTCACCCCATCTTGGATTTCCCTAGGTCTCTAGTTTTCAGAAATGCACAGGTTTGGTAGGTTTCCCTAGGTGACGGCTGAGCTAGAGGCCAAAATCTACAGGTAGGCACTTCGCAAAAAACACCTCTGTTTTCTTTCAAAAAATTGGATGTGTCCACGTTGCACTTGGGGGCGTTTCCTGTCGCAGGCGCTAGGCCTACCCACACAAGTGAGGTATCATTTTTATCGGGAGACTTGGGGGAACGCTGGGTGGAAGGAAATTTGTGGCTCCTCTCAGATTCCAGAACTTTCTGCCACAGAAATGTGAGGAACATGTGTTTTTTTAGCCAAATTTTGAGGTTTGCAAAGGATTCTGGATAACAGAACCTGGCCCGAGCCCCACAAGTCACCCCATCATGGATTCCCCTAGGTCTCTAGTTTTCAGAAATGCACAGCTTTGGTAGGTTTCCCTAGGTGCCGGCTGAGCTAGAGGCCAAAATCTACAGGTAGGCACTTTGCAAAAAACACCTCTGTTTTCTTTCAAAAAATTGGATGTGTCCACGTTGCGCTTTGGGGCGTTTCCTGTCGCGGGCGCTAGGCCTACCCACACAAGTGAGGTATCATTTTTATCGGGAGACTTGGGGGAACGCTGAGTGGAAGGAAATTTGTGGCTCCTCTCAGATTCCAGAACTTTCTGCCACATAAATGTGAGGAACATGTGTTTTTTTAGCCAAATTTTGGGGTTTGCAAAGGATTCTGGGTAACAGAACCTGGTCCGAGCCCCACAAGTCACCCCATCTTGGATATCCCTAGGTCTCTAGTTTTCAGAAATGCACAGGTTTGGTAGGTTTCCCTAGGTGCCGGCTGAGCTAGAGGCCAAAATCTACAGGTAGGCACTTCGCAAAAATCACCTCTATTTTCTTTCAAAAAATTGGATGTGTCCACGTTGCGCTTTGGGGCATTTCCTGTCGCGGGCGCTAGGCCTACCCACACAAGTGAGGTATCATTTTTATCGGGAGACTTGGGGGAACGCTGGGTGGAAGGAAATTTGTGGTTCCTCTCAGATTCCAGAACTTTCTGCCACAGAAATGTGAGGAACATGTGTTTTTTTACCCAAATTTTGAGGTTTGCAAAGGATTCTGGATAACAGAACCTGGCCCGAGCCCCACAAGTCACCCCATCATGGATTCCCCTAGGTCTCTAGTTTTCAGAAATGCACAGGTTTGGTAGGTTTCCCTAGGTGCCGGCTGAGCTAGAGGCCAAAATCTACAGGTAGGCACTTTGCAAAAAACACCTCTGTTTTCTTTAAAAAAATTGGATGTGTCCACGTTGCGCTTTGGGGCGTTTCCTGTCGCGGGCGCTAGGCCTACCCACACAAGTGAGGTATCATTTTTATCGGGAGACTTGGGGGAACGCTGAGTGGAAGGAAATGTGTGGCTCCTCTCAGATTCCAGAACTTTCTGCCACAGAAATGTGAGGAACATGTGTTTTTTTAGCCAAATTTTGGGGTTTGCAAAGGATTCTGGGTAACAGAACCTGGTCCGAGCCCCACAAGTCACAACATCTTGAATTTCCAAAGGTCTCTAGTTTTCAGAAATGCACAGGTTTGGTAGGTTTCCCTAGGTGCCGGCTGAGCTAGAGGCCAAAATCTACAGGTAGGCACTTCGCAAAAATCACCTCTATTTTCTTTCAAAAAATTGGATGTGTCCACGTTGCGCTTTGGGGCATTTCCTGTCGCGGGCGCTAGGCCTTCCCACACAAGTGAGGTATCATTTTTATCGGGAGACTTGGGGGAACGCTGGGTGGAAGGAAATTTGTGGCTCCTCTCAGATTCCAGAACTTTCTGCCACAGAAATGTGAGGAACATGTGTTTTTTTAGCCAAATTTTGAGGTTTGCAAGGATTCTGGGTAACAGAACCTGGTCCGAGCCCCACAAGTCACCCCATCTTGGATTCCCCTAGGTCTCTAGTTTTCAGAAATGCACAGGTTTGGTAGGTTTCCCTAGGTGCCGGCTGAGCTAGAGGCCAAAATCTACAGGTAGGCACTTCGCAAAAAACACCTCTGTTTTCTTTCAAAAAATTGGATGTGTCCACGTTGCGCTTGGGGGCGTTTCCTGTCGCAGGCGCTAGGCCTTCCCACACAAGTGAGGTATCATTTTTATCAGGAGACTTGGGGGAACGCTGGGTGGAAGGAAATTTGTGGCTCCTCTCAGATTCCAGAACTTTCTGCCACAGAAATGTGAGGAACATGTGTTTTTTTAGCCAAATTTTGAGGTTTGCAAAGGATTCTGGGTAACAGAGCCTGGTCCGAGCCCCACAAGTCACCCCATCTTGGATTCCCCTAGGTCTCTAGTTTTCAGAAATGCAAAGGTTTGGTAGGTTTCCCTAGGTGCCGGCTGAGCTAGAGGCCAAAATCTACAGGTAGGCACTTAGCAAAAAACACCTCTGTTTTCTTTAAAAAAATTGGATGTGTCCACGTTGCGCTTTGAGGCGTTTCCTGTCGCGGGCGCTATGCCTACCCTCACAAGTGAGGTATCATTTTTATCGGGAGACTTGGGGGAACGCTGGGTGGAAGGAAATTTGTGGCTCCTCTCAGATTCAAGAACTTCCTGCCACAGAAATGTGAGGAACATGTGTTTTTTTAGCCAAATTTTGAGGTTTGCAAAGGATTCTGGGTAACAGAACCTGGTCCGAGCCCCACAAGTCACCCCATCTTGGATTCCCCTAGGTCTCTAGTTTTCAGAAATGCACAGATTTGGTAGGTTTCCCTAGGTGCCGGCTGAGCTAGAGGCCAAAATCTACAGGTAGGCACTTCGGAAAAAACACCTCTGTTTTCTTTCAAAAAATTGGATGTGTCCACGTTGCGCTTTGGGGCGTTTCCTGTCGCGGGCGCTAGGCATACCCACACAAGTGAGGTATCATTTTTATCGGGAGACTTGGGGGAACGCTGAGTGGAAGGAAATTTGTGGCTCCTCTCAGATTCCAGAACTTTCTGCCACAGAAATGTGAGGAACATGTGTTTTTTTAGCCAAATTTTGGGGTTTGCAAAGGATTCTGGGTAACAGAACCTGTCCGAGCCCCACAAGTCACCCCATCTTGGATTTCCCTAGGTCTCTAGTTTTCAGAAATGCACAGGTTTGGTAGGTTCCCTAGGTGCCGGCTGAGCTAAAGGCCAAAATCTACAGGTAGGCACTTCGCAAAAATCACCTCTATTTTCTTTCAAAAAATTGGATGTGTCCACGTTGCGCTTTGGGGCATTACCTGTCGCGGGCGCTAGGCCTACCCACACAAGTGAGGTATCATTTTTATCGGGAGACTTGGGGGAACGCTGGGTGGAAGGAAATTTGTGGTTCCTCTCAGATTCCAGAACTTTCTGCCACAGAAATGTGAGGAACATGTGTTTTTTTTAGCCAAATTTTGAGGTTTGCAAAGGATTCTGGATAACAGAACCTGGCCCGAGCCCCACAAGTCACCCCATCATGGATTCCCCTAGGTCTCTAGTTTTCAGAAATGCACAGGTTTGGTAGGTTTCCCTAGGTGCCGGCTGAGCTAGAGGCCAAAATCTACAGGTAGGCACTTTGCAAAAATCACCTCTATTTTCTTTAAAAAAATTGGATGTGTCCACGTTGCGCTTTGGGGCATTTCCTGTTGCGGGCGGTAGGCCTACCCACACAAGTGAGGTATCATTTTTATCGGGAGACTTGGGGGAACGCTGGGTGGAAGGAAATTTGTGGCTCCTCTCAGATTCCAGAACTTTCTGCCACAGAAATATGAGGAACATGTGTTTTTTTACCCAAATTTTGAGGTTTGCAAGGATTCTGGGTAACAGAACCTGGTCCGAGCCCCACAAGTCACCCCATCTTGGATTCCCCTAGGTCTCTAGTTTTCAGAAATGCACAGGTTTGGTAGGTTTCCCTAGGTGCCGGCTGAGCTAGAGGCCAAAATCTACAGGTAGGCACTTCGCAAAAAACACCTCTGTTTTCTTTCAAAAAATTGGATGTGTCCATGTTGCGCTTGGGGTCGTTTCCTGTCGCAGGCGCTAGGCCTTCCCACACAAGTGAGGTATCATTTTTATCGGGAGACTTGGGGGAACGCTGGGTGGAAGGAAATTTGTGGCTCCTCTCAGATTCCAGAACTTTCTGCCACAGAAATGTGAGGAACATGTGTTTTTTTAGCCAAATTTTGAGGTTTGCAAAGGATTCTGGGTAACAGAACCTGGTCCGAGCCCCACAAGTCCCCCCATCTTGGATTCCCCTAGGTCTCTAGTTTTCAGAAATGCACAGGTTTGGTAGGTTTCCCTAGGTGCCGGCTGAGCTAGAGGGCAAAATCTACAGGTAGGCACTTTGCAAAAAACACCTCTGTTTTCTTTCAAAAAATTGGATGTGTCCACGTTGCGCTTTGGGGCGTTTCCTGTCGCGGGCGCTAGGCCTACCCACACAAGTGAGGTATCATTTTTATCGGGAGACTTGGGGGAACGCTGAGTGGAAGGAAATTTGTGGCTCCTCTCAGATTCCAGAACTTTCTGCCACAGAAATGTGAGGAACATGTGTTTTTTTAGCCAAATTTTGGGGTTTGCAAAGGATTCTGGGTAACAGAACCTGGTCCGAGCCCCACAAGTCACCCCATCTTGGATTTCCCTAGGTCTCTAGTTTTCAGAAATGCACAGGTTTGGTAGGTTTCCCTAGGTGCCGGCTGAGCTAGAGGCCAAAATCTACAGGTAGGCACTTCACAAAAATCACCTCTATTTTCTTTCAAAAAATTGGATGTGTCCACGTTGCCCTTTGGGGCATTTCCTGTCGCGGGCGCTAGGCCTACCCACACAAGTGAGGTATCATTTTTATCGGGAGACTTGGGGGAACGCTGGGTGGAAGGAAATTTGTGGTTCCTCTCAGATTCCAGAACTTTCTGCCACAGAAATGTGAGGAACATGTGTTTTTTTTAGCCAAATTTTGAGGTTTGCAAAGGATTCTGGATAACAGAACATAGCCCGAGCCCCACAAGTCACCCCATCATGGATTCCCCTAGGTCTCTAGTTTTCAGAAATGCACAGGTTTGGTAGGTTTCCCTAGGTGCCGGCTGAGCTAGAGACCAAAATCTACAGGTAGGCACTTTGCAAAAAACACCTCTGTTTTCTTTAAAAAAATTGGATGTGTCCACGTTGCGCTTTGGGGCGTTTCCTGTCGCGGGCGCTAGGCCTACCCACACAAGTGAGGTATCATTTTTATCGGGAGACTTGGGGGAACGCTGAGTGGAAGGAAATTTGTGGCTCCTCTCAGATTCCAGAACTTTCTGCCACAGAAATGTGAGGAACATGTGTTTTTTTAGCCAAATTTTGGGGTTTGCAAAGGATTCTGGGTAACAGAACCTGGTCCGAGCCCCACAAGTCACCCCATCTTGGATTTCCCTAGGTCTCTAGTTTTCAGAAATGCACAGGTTTGGTTGGTTTCCCTAGGTGCCGGCTGAGCTAGAGGCCAAAATCTACAGGTAGGCACTTCGCAAAAATCACCTCTATTTTCTTTAAAAAAATTGGATGTGTCCACGTTGCGCTTTGGGGCATTTCCTGTTGCGGGCGGTAGGCCTACCCACACAAGTGAGGTATCATTTTTATCGGGAGACTTGGGGGAACGCTGGGTGGAAGGAAATTTGTGGCTCCTCTCAGATTCCAGAACTTTCTGCCACAGAAATGTGAGGAACATGTGTTTTTTTAGCCAAATTTTGAGGTTTGCAAGGATTCTGGGTAACAGAACCTGGTCCGAGCCCCACAAGTCACCCCATCTTGGATTCCCCTAGGTCTCTAGTTTTCAGAAATGCACAGGTTTGGTAGGTTTCCCTAGGTGCCGGCTGAGCTAGAGGCCAAAATCTACAGGTAGGCACTTCGCAAAAAACACCTCTGTTTTCTTTCAAAAAATTGGATGTGTCCACGTTGCGCTTGGGGGCGTTTCCTGTCGCAGGCGCTAGGCCTTCCCACACAAGTGAGGTATCATTTTTATCGGGTGACTTGGGGGAACGCTGGGTGGAAGGAAATTTGTGGCTCCTCTCAGATTCCAGAACTTTCTGCCACAGAAATGTGAGGAACATGTGTTTTTTTAGCCAAATTTTGAGGTTTGCAAGGATTCTGGGTAACAGAACCTGGTCCGAGCCCCACAAGTCCCCCCATCTTGGATTCCCCTAGGTCTCTAGTTTTCCGAAATGCACAGGTTTGGTAGGTTTCCCTAGGTGCCGGCTGAGCTAGAGGCCAAAATCTACAGGTAGGCACTTAGCAAAAAACACCTCTGTTTTCTTTAAAAAAATTGGATGTGTCCACGTTGCGCTTTGGGGCGTTTCCTGTCGCGGGCGCTAGGCCTACCCACACAAGTGAGGTATCATTTATATCGGGAGATTTGGGGGAACGCTGGGTGGAAGGAAATTTGTGGCTCCTCTCGGATTCCAGAACTTTCTGCCACAGAAATGTGAGGAACATGTGTTTTTTTAGCCAAATTTTGAGGTTTGCAAAGGATTCTGGGTAACAGAGCCTGGTCCGAGCCCCACAAGTCACCCCATCTTGGATTCCCCTAGGTCTCTAGTTTTCAGAAATACAAAGGTTTGGTAGGTTTCCCTAGGTGCCGGCTGAGCTAGAGGCCAAAATCTACAGGTAGGCACTTAGCAAAAAACACCTCTGTTTTCTTTCAAAAAATTGGATGTGTCCACGTTGCGCTTTGGGGCGTTTCCTGTCACGGGCGCTAGGCCTACCCTCACAAGTGAGGTATCATTTTTATCGGGAGACTTGGTGGAACGCTGGGTGGAAGGAAATTTGTGGCTCCTCTCAGATTCAAGAACTTCCTGCCACAGAAATGTGAGGAACATGTGTTTTTTTAGCCAAATTTTGAGGTTTGCAAAGGATTCTGGGTAACAGAACCTGGTCCGAGCCCCACAAGTCACCCCATCTTAGATTCCCCTAGGTCTCTAGTTTTCAGAAATGCACAGATTTGGTAGGTTTCCCTAGGTGCCGGCTGAGCTAGAGGCCAAAATCTACAGGTAGGCACTTCGCAAAAATCACCTCTATTTTCTTTCAAAAAATTGGATGTGTCCACGTTGTGCTTTGGGGCGTTTCCTGTCGCGGGCGCTAGGCCTACCCACACAAGTGAGGTATCATTTTTATCGGGAGACTTGGGGGAACGCTGGGTGGAAGGACATTTGTGGCTCCTCTCAGATTCCAGAACGTTCTGCCACAGAAATGTGAGGAACATGTTTTTTTTTAGCCAAATTTTGAGGTTTGCAAAGGATTCTGGGTAACAGAACCTGGTCCGAGCCCCACAAGTCAGCCCATCTTGGATTCCCCTAGGTCTCTAGTTTTCAGAAATGCACAGATTTGGTAGGTTTCCCTAGGTGCCGGCTGAGCTAGAGGCTAAAATCTACAGGTAGGCACTTCGCAAAAATCACCTCTGTTTTCTTTAAAAAAATTGGATGTGTCCACGTTGCGCTTTGGGGCGTTTCCTGTCACGGGCACTAGGCCTACCCACACAAGTGAGGTATCATTTTTATCGGGAGACTTGGGGGAACGCTGGGTGGAAGGACATTTGTGGCTCCTCTCAGATTCCAGAACTTTCTGCCACAGAAATGTGAGGAACATGTTTTTTTTTAGCCAAATTTTGAGATTTGCAAAGGATTCTGGGTAACAGAACCTGGTCCGAGCCCCACAAGTCACCCCATCATGGATTCCCCTAGGTCTCTAGTTTTCAGAAATGCACAGGTTTGGTAGGTTTCCCTCGGTGCCGGCTGAGCTAGAGGCCAAAATCTACAGGTAGGCACTTTGCAAAAAATACCTCTGTTTTCTTTCAAAAAATTGGATGTGTCCACGTTGCGCTTTGGGGCGTTTCCTGACGCGGGCGCTAGCCCTATCCACACAAGTGAGGTATCATTTGTATCGGGAGACTTGGGGGAACGCTGGGTGGAAGGAAATTTGTGGCTCCTCTCAGATTCCAGAACTTTCTGCCACAGAAATGTGAGGAACATGTGTTTTTTTAGCCAAATTTTTAGGTTTGCAAGGATTCTGGGTAACAGAACCTGGTCCGAGCCCCACAAGTCACCCCATCTTGGATTCCCCTAGGTCTCTAGTTTTCAGAAATGCACAGGTTTGGTAGGTTTCCCTAGGTGCCGGCTGAGCTAGAGGCCAAAATCTACAGGTAGGCACTTCGCAAAAAACACCTCTGTTTTCTTTCAAAAAATTGGATGTGTCCACGTTGCGCTTGGGGGCGTTTCCTGTCGCAGGCGCTAGGCCTTCCCACACAAGTGAGGTATCATTTTTATCGGGAGACTTGGGGGAACGCTGGGTGGAAGGAAATTTGTGGCTCCTCTCAGATTCCAGAACTTTCTGCCACAGAAATGTGAGGAACATGTGTTTTTTTAGCCAAATTTTGAGGTTTGCAAAGGATTCTGGGTAACAGAACCTGGTCCGAGCCCCACAAGTCCCCCCATCTTGGATTCCCCTAGGTCTCTAGTTTTCAGAAATGCACAGGTTTGGTAGGTTTCCCTAGGTGCCGGCTGAGCTAGAGGCCAAAATCTACAGGTAGGCACTTCGCAAAAATCACCTCTATTTTCTTTCAAAAAATTGGATGTGTCCACGTTGCGCTTTGGGGCGTTTCCTGTCGCGGGCGCTAGGCCTATCCACACAAGTGAGGTATCATTTTTATCTGGAGACTTGGGGGAACGCTGGGTGGAAGGAAATATGTGGCTCCACTCAGATTCCAGAACTTTCTGCCACAGAAATGTGAGGAACATGTGTTTTTTTAGCCAAATTTTGAGGTTTGCAAAGGATTCTGGGTAACAGAACCTGGTCCGAGCCCCACAAGTCACCCCATCTTGGATTCCCCTAGGTCTCTAGTTTTCAGAAATGCACAGGTTTGGTAGGTTTCCCTAGGTGCCGGCTGAGCTAGAGGGCAAAATCTATAGGTAGGCACTTCGCAAAAAACACCTCTGTTTTCTTTCAAAAAATTGGATGTGTCCACGTTGCGCTTTGGGGCGTTTCCTGTCGCGGGCGCTAGGCCTACCCACACAAGTGAGGTATCATTTTTATCGGGAGACTTGGGGGAACGCTGGGTGGAAGGAAATTTGTGGCTCCTCTCAGATTCCAGAACTTTCTGCCACAGAAATGTGAGGAACATGTGTTTTTTTAGCCAAATTTTGAGGTTTGCAAAGGATTCTGGGTAACAGAACCTGGTCCAAGCCCCACAAGTCACCCCATCTTGGATTCCCCTAGGTCTCTAGTTTTCAGAAATGCACAGGTTTGGAGGTTTCCCTAGGTGCCGGCTGAGCTAGAGGCCAAAATCTACAGTTAGGCACTTCGCAAAAATCACCTCTATTTTCTTTCAAAAAATTGGATGTGTCCACGTTGCACTTTGGGGCGTTTCCTGTCGTGGGCGCTAGGCCTACCCACACAAGTGAGGTATCATTTTTATCGGGAGACTTGGGGGGACGCTGGGTGGAAGGACATTTGTGGCTCCTCTCAGATTCCAGAACTTTCTGCCACAGAAATGTGAGGAACATGTGTTTTTTTAGCCAAATTTTGAGGTTTGCAAAGGATTCTGGGTAACAGAACCTGGTCCGAGCCCCACAAGTCACCCCATCATGGATTCCCCTAGGTCTCTAGTTTTCAGAAATGCACAGGTTTGGTCGGTTTCCCTCGGTGCCGGCTGAGCTAGAGGCCAAAATCTACAGGTAGGCACTTTGCAAAAAACACCTCTGTTTTCTTTCAAAAATTGGATGTGTCCACGTTGCGCTTTGGGGCGTTTCCTGTCGCGGGCGCTAGGCCTATCCACACAAGTGAGGTATCATTTTTATCTGGAGACTTGGGGGAACGCTGGGTGGAAGGAAATATGTGGCTCCACTCAGATTCCAGAACTTTCTGCCACAGAAATGTGAGGAACATGTGTTTTTTTAGCCAAATTTTGAGGTTTGCAAAGGATTCTGGGTAACAGAACCTGGTCCGAGCCCCACAAGTCACCCCATCTTGGATTCCCCTAGGTCTCTAGTTTTCAGAAATGCACAGGTTTGGTAGGTTTCCCTAGATGCCGGCTGAGCTAGAGGTCAAAACCTACAGGTAGGCACTTCGCAAAAACACCTGTTTTCTTTCAAAAAATTGGATGTGTCCACGTTGCGCTTTGGGGCGTTTCCTGTCGCGGGTGCTAGGCCTACCCACACAAGTGAGGTATCATTTTTATCGGGAGACTTGGGGGAACGCTGGGTGGAAGGAAATTTGTGGCTCCTCTCAGATTCCAGAACTTTCTGCCACAGAAATGTGAGGAACATGTGTTTTTTTAGCCAAATGTTGAGGTTTGCAAAGGATTCTGGGTAACAGAACCTGGTCCGAGCCCCACAAGTCACCCCATCTTGGATTCCCCTAGGTCTCTAGTTTTCAGAAATGCACAGGTTTGGTAGGTTTCCCTAGGTGCCGGCTGAGGTAGAGGGCAAAATCTACAGGTAGGCACTTCGCAAAAAACACCTCTGTTTTCTTTAAAAAAATTGGATGTGTCCACGTTGCGTTTTGGGGCGTTTCCTGTCGCGGGCGCTAGGCCTACCCACACAAGTGAGGTATCATTTTTATCGGGAGACTTGGGGGAACGCTGAGTGGAAGGAAATTTGTGGCTCCTCTCAGATTCCAGAACTTTCTGCCACAGAAATGTGAGGAACATGTGTTTTTTTAGCCAAATTTTGGGGTTTGCAAAGGATTCTGGGTAACAGAACCTGGTCCGAGCCCCACAAGTCACCCCATCTTGGATTTCCCTAGGTCTCTAGTTTTCAGAAATGCACAGGTTTGGTAGGTTTCCCTAGGTGCCGGCTGAGCTAGAGGCCAAAATCTACAGGTAGGCACTTCGCAAAAATCACCTCTATTTTCTTTCAAAAAATTGGATGTGTCCACGTTGCGCTTTGGGGCATTTCGTGTCGCGGGCGCTAGGCCTACCCACACAAGTGAGGTATCATTTTTATCGGGAGACTTGGAGGAACGCTGGGTGGAAGGAAATTTGTGGTTCCTCTCAGATTCCAGAACTTTCTGCCACAGAAATGTGAGGAACATGTGTTTTTTTAGCCAAATTTTGAGGTTTGCAAAGGATTCTGGATAACAGAACCTGGTCCGAGCCCCACAAGTCACCCCATCATGGATTCCCCTAGGTCTTTAGTTTTCAGAAATGCACAGGTTTGGTAGGTTTCCCTAGGTGCCGGCTGAGCTAGAGGCCAAAATCTACAGGTAGGCACTTTGCAAAAAACACCTCTGTTTTCTTTAAAAAAATTGCATGTGTCCACGTTGCGCTTTGGGGCGTTTCCTGTCGCGGGCGCTAGGCCTACCCACACAAGTGAGGTATCATTTTTATCGGGAGACTTGGGGGAACGCTGAGTGGAAGAACATTTTTGGCTCCTCTCAGATTCCAGAACTTTCTGCCACAGAAATGTGAGGAACATGTGTTTTTTTAGCCAAATTTTGGGGTTTGCAAAGGATTCTGGGTAACAGAACCTGGTCCGAGCCCCACAAGTCACCCCATCTTGGATTTCCCTAGGTCTCTAGTTTTCAGAAATGCACAGGTTTGGTAGGTTTCCCTAGGTGACGGCTGAGCTAGAGGCCAAAATCTACAGGTAGGCACTTCGCAAAAAACACCTCTGTTTTCTTTCAAAAAATTGGATGTGTCCACGTTGCACTTGGGGGCGTTTCCTGTCGCAGGCGCTAGGCCTACCCACACAAGTGAGGTATCATTTTTTCGGGAGACTTGGGGGAACGCTGGGTGGAAGGAAATTTGTGGCTCCTCTCAGATTCCAGAACTTTCTGCCACAGAAATGTGAGGAACATGTGTTTTTTTAGCCAAATTTTGAGGTTTGCAAAGGATTCTGGATAACAGAACCTGGTCCGAGCCCCACAAGTCACCCCATCTTGGATTCCCCTAGGTCTCTAGTTTTCAGAAATGCACAGGTTTGGTAGGTTTCCCTAGATGCCGGCTGAGCTAGAGGTCAAAACCTACAGGTAGGCACTTCGCAAAAACACCTGTTTTCTTTCAAAAAATTGGATGTGTCCACGTTGCGCTTTGGGGCGTTTCCTGTCGCGGGTGCTAGGCCTACCCACACAAGTGAGGTATCATTTTTATCGGGAGACTTGGGGGAACGCTGGGTGGAAGGAAATTTGTGGCTCCTCTCAGATTCCAGAACTTTCTGCCACAGAAATGTGAGGAACATGTGTTTTTTTAGCCAAATGTTGAGGTTTGCAAAGGATTCTGGGTAACAGAACCTGGTCCGAGCCCCACAAGTCACCCCATCTTGGATTCCCCTAGGTCTCTAGTTTTCAGAAATGCACAGGTTTGGTAGGTTTCCCTAGGTGCCGGCTGAGGTAGAGGGCAAAATCTACAGGTAGGCACTTCGCAAAAAACACCTCTGTTTTCTTTAAAAAAATTGGATGTGTCCACGTTGCGTTTTGGGGCGTTTCCTGTCGCGGGCGCTAGGCCTACCCACACAAGTGAGGTATCATTTTTATCGGGAGACTTGGGGGAACGCTGAGTGGAAGGAAATTTGGGGCTCCTCTCAGATTCCAGAACTTTCTGCCACAGAAATGTGAGGAACATGTGTTTTTTTAGCCAAATTTTGGGGTTTGCAAAGGATTCTGGGTAACAGAACCTGGTCCGAGCCCCACAAGTCACCCCATCTTGGATTTCCCTAGGTCTCTAGTTTTCAGAAATGCACAGGTTTGGTAGGTTTCCCTAGGTGCCGGCTGAGCTAGAGGCCAAAATCTACAGGTAGGCACTTCGCAAAAATCACCTCTATTTTCTTTCAAAAAATTGGATGTGTCCACGTTGCGCTTTGGGGCATTTCCTGTCGCGGGCGCTAGGCCTACCCACACAAGTGAGGTATCATTTTTATCGGGAGACTTGGAGGAACGCTGGGTGGAAGGAAATTTGTGGTTCCTCTCAGATTCCAGAACTTTCTGCCACAGAAATGTGAGGAACATGTGTTTTTTTAGCCAAATTTTGAGGTTTGCAAAGGATTCTGGATAACAGAACCTGGTCCGAGCCCCACAAGTCACCCCATCATGGATTCCCCTAGGTCTTTAGTTTTCAGAAATGCACAGGTTTGGTAGGTTTCCCTAGGTGCCGGCTGAGCTAGAGGCCAAAATCTACAGGTAGGCACTTTGCAAAAAACACCTCTGTTTTCTTTAAAAAAATTGCATGTGTCCACGTTGCGCTTTGGGGCGTTTCCTGTCGCGGGCGCTAGGCCTACCCACACAAGTGAGGTATCATTTTTATCGGGAGACTTGGGGGAACGCTGAGTGGAAGAACATTTTTGGCTCCTCTCAGATTCCAGAACTTTCTGCCACAGAAATGTGAGGAACATGTGTTTTTTTAGCCAAATTTTGGGGTTTGCAAAGGATTCTGGGTAACAGAACCTGGTCCGAGCCCCACAAGTCACCCCATCTTGGATTTCCCTAGGTCTCTAGTTTTCAGAAATGCACAGGTTTGGTAGGTTTCCCTAGGTGACGGCTGAGCTAGAGGCCAAAATCTACAGGTAGGCACTTCGCAAAAAACACCTCTGTTTTCTTTCAAAAAATTGGATGTGTCCACGTTGCACTTGGGGGCGTTTCCTGTCGCAGGCGCTAGGCCTACCCACACAAGTGAGGTATCATTTTTATCGGGAGACTTGGGGGAACGCTGGGTGGAAGGAAATTTGTGGCTCCTCTCAGATTCCAGAACTTTCTGCCACAGAAATGTGAGGAACATGTGTTTTTTTAGCCAAATTTTGAGGTTTGCAAAGGATTCTGGATAACAGAACCTGGCCCGAGCCCCACAAGTCACCCCATCATGGATTCCCCTAGGTCTCTAGTTTTCAGAAATGCACAGCTTTGGTAGGTTTCCCTAGGTGCCGGCTGAGCTAGAGGCCAAAATCTACAGGTAGGCACTTTGCAAAAAACACCTCTGTTTTCTTTCAAAAAATTGGATGTGTCCACGTTGCGCTTTGGGGCGTTTCCTGTCGCGGGCGCTAGGCCTACCCACACAAGTGAGGTATCATTTTTATCGGGAGACTTGGGGGAACGGTGAGTGGAAGGAAATTTGTGGCTCCTCTCAGATTCCAGAACTTTCTGCCACATAAATGTGAGGAACATGTGTTTTTTTAGCCAAATTTTAGGGTTTGCAAAGGATTCTGGGTAACAGAACCTGGTCCGAGCCCCACAAGTCACCCCATCTTGGATTTCCCTAGGTCTCTAGTTTTCAGAAATGCACAGGTTTCGTAGGTTTCCCTAGGTGCCGGCTGAGCTAGAGGCCAAAATCTACAGGTAGGCACTTCGCAAAAATCACCTCTATTTTCTTTAAAAAAATTGGATGTGTCCACGTTGCGCTTTGGGGCATTTCCTGTCGCGGGCGCTAGGCCTACCCACACAAGTGAGGTATCATTTTTATCGGGAGACTTGGGGGAACGCTGGGTGGAAGGAAATTTGTGGTTCCTCTCAGATTCCAGAACTTTCTGCCACAGAAATGTGAGGAACATGTGTTTTTTTACCCAAATTTTGAGGTTTGCAAAGGATTCTGGATAACAGAACCTGGCCCGAGCCCCACAAGTCACCCCATCATGGATTCCCCTAGGTCTCTAGTTTTCAGAAATGCACAGGTTTGGTAGGTTTCCCTAGGTGCCGGCTGAGCTAGAGGCCAAAATCTACAGGTAGGCACTTTGCAAAAAACACCTCTGTTTTCTTTAAAAAAATTGGATGTGTCCACGTTGCGCTTTGGGGCGTTTCCTGTCGCGGGCGCTAGGCCTACCCACACAAGTGAGGTATCATTTTTATCGGGAGACTTGGGGGAACGCTGAGTGGAAGGAAATGTGTGGCTCCTCTCAGATTCCAGAACTTTCTGCCACAGAAATGTGAGGAACATGTGTTTTTTTAGCCAAATTTTGGGGTTTGCAAAGGATTCTGGGTAACAGAACCTGGTCCGAGCCCCACAAGTCACAACATCTTGGATTTCCAAAGGTCTCTAGTTTTCAGAAATGCACAGGTTTGGTAGGTTTCCCTAGGTGCCGGCTGAGCTAGAGGCCAAAATCTACAGGTAGGCACTTCGCAAAAAACACCTCTGTTTTCTTTCAAAAAATTGGATGTGTCCATGTTGCGCTTGGGGTCGTTTCCTGTCGCAGGCGCTAGGCCTTCCCACACAAGTGAGGTATCATTTTTATCGGGAGACTTGGGGGAACGCTGGGTGGAAGGAAATTTGTGGCTCCTCTCAGATTCCAGAACTTTCTGCCACAGAAATGTGAGGAACATGTGTTTTTTTAGCCAAATTTTGAGGTTTGCAAAGGATTCTGGGTAACAGAACCTGGTCCGAGCCCCACAAGTCCCCCCATCTTGGATTCCCCTAGGTCTCTAGTTTTCAGAAATGCACAGGTTTGGTAGGTTTCCCTAGGTGCCGGCTGAGCTAGAGGGCAAAATCTACAGGTAGGCACTTTGCAAAAAACACCTCTGTTTTCTTTCAAAAAATTGGATGTGTCCACGTTGCGCTTTGGGGCGTTTCCTGTCGCGGGCGCTAGGCCTACCCACACAAGTGAGGTATCATTTTTATCGGGAGACTTGGGGGAACGCTGAGTGGAAGGAAATTTGTGGCTCCTCTCAGATTCCAGAACTTTCTGCCACAGAAATGTGAGGAACATGTGTTTTTTTAGCCAAATTTTGGGGTTTGCAAAGGATTCTGGGTAACAGAACCTGGTCCGAGCCCCACAAGTCACCCCATCTTGGATTTCCCTAGGTCTCTAGTTTTCAGAAATGCACAGGTTTGGTAGGTTTCCCTAGGTGCCGGCTGAGCTAGAGGCCAAAATCTACAGGTAGGCACTTCACAAAAATCACCTCTATTTTCTTTCAAAAAATTGGATGTGTCCACGTTGCCCTTTGGGGCATTTCCTGTCGCGGGCGCTAGGCCTACCCACACAAGTGAGGTATCATTTTTATCGGGAGACTTGGGGGAACGCTGGGTGGAAGGAAATTTGTGGTTCCTCTCAGATTCCAGAACTTTCTGCCACAGAAATGTGAGGAACATGTGTTTTTTTTAGCCAAATTTTGAGGTTTGCAAAGGATTCTGGATAACAGAACATAGCCCGAGCCCCACAAGTCACCCCATCATGGATTCCCCTAGGTCTCTAGTTTTCAGAAATGCACAGGTTTGGTAGGTTTCCCTAGGTGCCGGCTGAGCTAGAGACCAAAATCTACAGGTAGGCACTTTGCAAAAAACACCTCTGTTTTCTTTAAAAAAATTGGATGTGTCCACGTTGCGCTTTGGGGCGTTTCCTGTCGCGGGCGCTAGGCCTACCCACACAAGTGAGGTATCATTTTTATCGGGAGACTTGGGGGAACGCTGAGTGGAAGGAAATTTGTGGCTCCTCTCAGATTCCAGAACTTTCTGCCACAGAAATGTGAGGAACATGTGTTTTTTTAGCCAAATTTTGGGGTTTGCAAAGGATTCTGGGTAACAGAACCTGGTCCGAGCCCCACAAGTCACCCCATCTTGGATTTCCCTAGGTCTCTAGTTTTCAGAAATGCACAGGTTTGGTTGGTTTCCCTAGGTGCCGGCTGAGCTAGAGGCCAAAATCTACAGGTAGGCACTTCGCAAAAATCACCTCTATTTTCTTTAAAAAAATTGGATGTGTCCACGTTGCGCTTTGGGGCATTTCCTGTTGCGGGCGGTAGGCCTACCCACACAAGTGAGGTATCATTTTTATCGGGAGACTTGGGGGAACGCTGGGTGGAAGGAAATTTGTGGCTCCTCTCAGATTCCAGAACTTTCTGCCACAGAAATGTGAGGAACATGTGTTTTTTTAGCCAAATTTTGAGGTTTGCAAGGATTCTGGGTAACAGAACCTGGTCCGAGCCCCACAAGTCACCCCATCTTGGATTCCCCTAGGTCTCTAGTTTTCAGAAATGCACAGGTTTGGTAGGTTTCCCTAGGTGCCGGCTGAGCTAGAGGCCAAAATCTACAGGTAGGCACTTCGCAAAAAACACCTCTGTTTTCTTTCAAAAAATTGGATGTGTCCACGTTGCGCTTGGGGGCGTTTCCTGTCGCAGGCGCTAGGCCTTCCCACACAAGTGAGGTATCATTTTTATCGGGTGACTTGGGGGAACGCTGGGTGGAAGGAAATTTGTGGCTCCTCTCAGATTCCAGAACTTTCTGCCACAGAAATGTGAGGAACATGTGTTTTTTTAGCCAAATTTTGAGGTTTGCAAGGATTCTGGGTAACAGAACCTGGTCCGAGCCCCACAAGTCCCCCCATCTTGGATTCCCCTAGGTCTCTAGTTTTCCGAAATGCACAGGTTTGGTAGGTTTCCCTAGGTGCCGGCTGAGCTAGAGGCCAAAATCTACAGGTAGGCACTTAGCAAAAAACACCTCTGTTTTCTTTAAAAAAATTGGATGTGTCCACGTTGCGCTTTGGGGCGTTTCCTGTCGCGGGCGCTAGGCCTACCCACACAAGTGAGGTATCATTTATATCGGGAGATTTGGGGGAACGCTGGGTGGAAGGAAATTTGTGGCTCCTCTCGGATTCCAGAACTTTCTGCCACAGAAATGTGAGGAACATGTGTTTTTTTAGCCAAATTTTGAGGTTTGCAAAGGATTCTGGGTAACAGAGCCTGGTCCGAGCCCCACAAGTCACCCCATCTTGGATTCCCCTAGGTCTCTAGTTTTCAGAAATACAAAGGTTTGGTAGGTTTCCCTAGGTGCCGGCTGAGCTAGAGGCCAAAATCTACAGGTAGGCACTTAGCAAAAAACACCTCTGTTTTCTTTCAAAAAATTGGATGTGTCCACGTTGCGCTTTGGGGCGTTTCCTGTCACGGGCGCTAGGCCTACCCTCACAAGTGAGGTATCATTTTTATCGGGAGACTTGGTGGAACGCTGGGTGGAAGGAAATTTGTGGCTCCTCTCAGATTCAAGAACTTCCTGCCACAGAAATGTGAGGAACATGTGTTTTTTTAGCCAAATTTTGAGGTTTGCAAAGGATTCTGGGTAACAGAACCTGGTCCGAGCCCCACAAGTCACCCCATCTTAGATTCCCCTAGGTCTCTAGTTTTCAGAAATGCACAGATTTGGTAGGTTTCCCTAGGTGCCGGCTGAGCTAGAGGCCAAAATCTACAGGTAGGCACTTCGCAAAAATCACCTCTATTTTCTTTCAAAAAATTGGATGTGTCCACGTTGTGCTTTGGGGCGTTTCCTGTCGCGGGCGCTAGGCCTACCCACACAAGTGAGGTATCATTTTTATCGGGAGACTTGGGGGAACGCTGGGTGGAAGGACATTTGTGGCTCCTCTCAGATTCCAGAACGTTCTGCCACAGAAATGTGAGGAACATGTTTTTTTTTAGCCAAATTTTGAGGTTTGCAAAGGATTCTGGGTAACAGAACCTGGTCCGAGCCCCACAAGTCAGCCCATCTTGGATTCCCCTAGGTCTCTAGTTTTCAGAAATGCACAGATTTGGTAGGTTTCCCTAGGTGCCGGCTGAGCTAGAGGCTAAAATCTACAGGTAGGCACTTCGCAAAAATCACCTCTGTTTTCTTTAAAAAAATTGGATGTGTCCACGTTGCGCTTTGGGGCGTTTCCTGTCACGGGCACTAGGCCTACCCACACAAGTGAGGTATAATTTTTATCGGGAGACTTGGGGGAACGCTGGGTGGAAGGACATTTGTGGCTCCTCTCAGATTCCAGAACTTTCTGCCACAGAAATGTGAGGAACATGTTTTTTTTTAGCCAAATTTTGAGATTTGCAAAGGATTCTGGGTAACAGAACCTGGTCCGAGCCCCACAAGTCACCCCATCATGGATTCCCCTAGGTCTCTAGTTTTCAGAAATGCACAGGTTTGGTAGGTTTCCCTCGGTGCCGGCTGAGCTAGAGGCCAAAATCTACAGGTAGGCACTTTGCAAAAAATACCTCTGTTTTCTTTCAAAAAATTGGATGTGTCCACGTTGCGCTTTGGGGCGTTTCCTGACGCGGGCGCTAGCCCTATCCACACAAGTGAGGTATCATTTGTATCGGGAGACTTGGGGGAACGCTGGGTGGAAGGAAATTTGTGGCTCCTCTCAGATTCCAGAACTTTCTGCCACAGAAATGTGAGGAACATGTGTTTTTTTAGCCAAATTTTTAGGTTTGCAAGGATTCTGGGTAACAGAACCTGGTCCGAGCCCCACAAGTCACCCCATCTTGGATTCCCCTAGGTCTCTAGTTTTCAGAAATGCACAGGTTTGGTAGGTTTCCCTAGGTGCCGGCTGAGCTAGAGGCCAAAATCTACAGGTAGGCACTTCGCAAAAAACACCTCTGTTTTCTTTCAAAAAATTGGATGTGTCCACGTTGCGCTTGGGGGCGTTTCCTGTCGCAGGCGCTAGGCCTTCCCACACAAGTGAGGTATCATTTTTATCGGGAGACTTGGGGGAACGCTGGGTGGAAGGAAATTTGTGGCTCCTCTCAGATTCCAGAACTTTCTGCCACAGAAATGTGAGGAACATGTGTTTTTTTAGCCAAATTTTGAGGTTTGCAAAGGATTCTGGGTAACAGAACCTGGTCCGAGCCCCACAAGTCCCCCCATCTTGGATTCCCCTAGGTCTCTAGTTTTCAGAAATGCACAGGTTTGGTAGGTTTCCCTAGGTGCCGGCTGAGCTAGAGGCCAAAATCTACAGGTAGGCACTTCGCAAAAATCACCTCTATTTTCTTTCAAAAAATTGGATGTGTCCACGTTGCGCTTTGGGGCGTTTCCTGTCGCGGGCGCTAGGCCTATCCACACAAGTGAGGTATCATTTTTATCTGGAGACTTGGGGGAACGCTGGGTGGAAGGAAATATGTGGCTCCACTCAGATTCCAGAACTTTCTGCCACAGAAATGTGAGGAACATGTGTTTTTTTAGCCAAATTTTGAGGTTTGCAAAGGATTCTGGGTAACAGAACCTGGTCCGAGCCCCACAAGTCACCCCATCTTGGATTCCCCTAGGTCTCTAGTTTTCAGAAATGCACAGGTTTGGTAGGTTTCCCTAGGTGCCGGCTGAGCTAGAGGGCAAAATCTATAGGTAGGCACTTCGCAAAAAACACCTCTGTTTTCTTTCAAAAAATTGGATGTGTCCACGTTGCGCTTTGGGGCGTTTCCTGTCGCGGGCGCTAGGCCTACCCACACAAGTGAGGTATCATTTTTATCGGGAGACTTGGGGGAACGCTGGGTGGAAGGAAATTTGTGGCTCCTCTCAGATTCCAGAACTTTCTGCCACAGAAATGTGAGGAACATGTGTTTTTTTAGCCAAATTTTGAGGTTTGCAAAGGATTCTGGGTAACAGAACCTGGTCCAAGCCCCACAAGTCACCCCATCTTGGATTCCCCTAGGTCTCTAGTTTTCAGAAATGCACAGGTTTGGAGGTTTCCCTAGGTGCCGGCTGAGCTAGAGGCCAAAATCTACAGTTAGGCACTTCGCAAAAATCACCTCTATTTTCTTTCAAAAAATTGGATGTGTCCACGTTGCACTTTGGGGCGTTTCCTGTCGTGGGCGCTAGGCCTACCCACACAAGTGAGGTATCATTTTTATCGGGAGACTTGGGGGGACGCTGGGTGGAAGGACATTTGTGGCTCCTCTCAGATTCCAGAACTTTCTGCCACAGAAATGTGAGGAACATGTGTTTTTTTAGCCAAATTTTGAGGTTTGCAAAGGATTCTGGGTAACAGAACCTGGTCCGAGCCCCACAAGTCACCCCATCATGGATTCCCCTAGGTCTCTAGTTTTCAGAAATGCACAGGTTTGGTCGGTTTCCCTCGGTGCCGGCTGAGCTAGAGGCCAAAATCTACAGGTAGGCACTTTGCAAAAAACACCTCTGTTTTCTTTCAAAAATTGGATGTGTCCACGTTGCGCTTTGGGGCGTTTCCTGTCGCGGGCGCTAGGCCTATCCACACAAGTGAGGTATCATTTTTATCTGGAGACTTGGGGGAACGCTGGGTGGAAGGAAATATGTGGCTCCACTCAGATTCCAGAACTTTCTGCCACAGAAATGTGAGGAACATGTGTTTTTTTAGCCAAATTTTGAGGTTTGCAAAGGATTCTGGGTAACAGAACCTGGTCCGAGCCCCACAAGTCACCCCATCTTGGATTCCCCTAGGTCTCTAGTTTTCAGAAATGCACAGGTTTGGTAGGTTTCCCTAGATGCCGGCTGAGCTAGAGGTCAAAACCTACAGGTAGGCACTTCGCAAAAACACCTGTTTTCTTTCAAAAAATTGGATGTGTCCACGTTGCGCTTTGGGGCGTTTCCTGTCGCGGGTGCTAGGCCTACCCACACAAGTGAGGTATCATTTTTATCGGGAGACTTGGGGGAACGCTGGGTGGAAGGAAATTTGTGGCTCCTCTCAGATTCCAGAACTTTCTGCCACAGAAATGTGAGGAACATGTGTTTTTTTAGCCAAATGTTGAGGTTTGCAAAGGATTCTGGGTAACAGAACCTGGTCCGAGCCCCACAAGTCACCCCATCTTGGATTCCCCTAGGTCTCTAGTTTTCAGAAATGCACAGGTTTGGTAGGTTTCCCTAGGTGCCGGCTGAGGTAGAGGGCAAAATCTACAGGTAGGCACTTCGCAAAAAACACCTCTGTTTTCTTTAAAAAAATTGGATGTGTCCACGTTGCGTTTTGGGGCGTTTCCTGTCGCGGGCGCTAGGCCTACCCACACAAGTGAGGTATCATTTTTATCGGGAGACTTGGGGGAACGCTGAGTGGAAGGAAATTTGTGGCTCCTCTCAGATTCCAGAACTTTCTGCCACAGAAATGTGAGGAACATGTGTTTTTTTAGCCAAATTTTGGGGTTTGCAAAGGATTCTGGGTAACAGAACCTGGTCCGAGCCCCACAAGTCACCCCATCTTGGATTTCCCTAGGTCTCTAGTTTTCAGAAATGCACAGGTTTGGTAGGTTTCCCTAGGTGCCGGCTGAACTAGAGGCCAAAATCTACAGGTAGGCACTTCGCAAAAATCACCTCTATTTTCTTTCAAAAAATTGGATGTGTCCACGTTGCGCTTTGGGGCATTTCGTGTCGCGGGCGCTAGGCCTACCCACACAAGTGAGGTATCATTTTTATCGGGAGACTTGGAGGAACGCTGGGTGGAAGGAAATTTGTGGTTCCTCTCAGATTCCAGAACTTTCTGCCACAGAAATGTGAGGAACATGTGTTTTTTTAGCCAAATTTTGAGGTTTGCAAAGGATTCTGGATAACAGAACCTGGTCCGAGCCCCACAAGTCACCCCATCATGGATTCCCCTAGGTCTTTAGTTTTCAGAAATGCACAGGTTTGGTAGGTTTCCCTAGGTGCCGGCTGAGCTAGAGGCCAAAATCTACAGGTAGGCACTTTGCAAAAAACACCTCTGTTTTCTTTAAAAAAATTGCATGTGTCCACGTTGCGCTTTGGGGCGTTTCCTGTCGCGGGCGCTAGGCCTACCCACACAAGTGAGGTATCATTTTTATCGGGAGACTTGGGGGAACGCTGAGTGGAAGAACATTTTTGGCTCCTCTCAGATTCCAGAACTTTCTGCCACAGAAATGTGAGGAACATGTGTTTTTTTAGCCAAATTTTGGGGTTTGCAAAGGATTCTGGGTAACAGAACCTGGTCCGAGCCCCACAAGTCACCCCATCTTGGATTTCCCTAGGTCTCTAGTTTTCAGAAATGCACAGGTTTGGTAGGTTTCCCTAGGTGACGGCTGAGCTAGAGGCCAAAATCTACAGGTAGGCACTTCGCAAAAAACACCTCTGTTTTCTTTCAAAAAATTGGATGTGTCCACGTTGCACTTGGGGGCGTTTCCTGTCGCAGGCGCTAGGCCTACCCACACAAGTGAGGTATCATTTTTTCGGGAGACTTGGGGGAACGCTGGGTGGAAGGAAATTTGTGGCTCCTCTCAGATTCCAGAACTTTCTGCCACAGAAATGTGAGGAACATGTGTTTTTTTAGCCAAATTTTGAGGTTTGCAAAGGATTCTGGATAACAGAACCTGGTCCGAGCCCCACAAGTCACCCCATCTTGGATTCCCCTAGGTCTCTAGTTTTCAGAAATGCACAGGTTTGGTAGGTTTCCCTAGATGCCGGCTGAGCTAGAGGTCAAAACCTACAGGTAGGCACTTCGCAAAAACACCTGTTTTCTTTCAAAAAATTGGATGTGTCCACGTTGCGCTTTGGGGCGTTTCCTGTCGCGGGTGCTAGGCCTACCCACACAAGTGAGGTATCATTTTTATCGGGAGACTTGGGGGAACGCTGGGTGGAAGGAAATTTGTGGCTCCTCTCAGATTCCAGAACTTTCTGCCACAGAAATGTGAGGAACATGTGTTTTTTTAGCCAAATGTTGAGGTTTGCAAAGGATTCTGGGTAACAGAACCTGGTCCGAGCCCCACAAGTCACCCCATCTTGGATTCCCCTAGGTCTCTAGTTTTCAGAAATGCACAGGTTTGGTAGGTTTCCCTAGGTGCCGGCTGAGGTAGAGGGCAAAATCTACAGGTAGGCACTTCGCAAAAAACACCTCTGTTTTCTTTAAAAAAATTGGATGTGTCCACGTTGCGTTTTGGGGCGTTTCCTGTCGCGGGCGCTAGGCCTACCCACACAAGTGAGGTATCATTTTTATCGGGAGACTTGGGGGAACGCTGAGTGGAAGGAAATTTGTGGCTCCTCTCAGATTCCAGAACTTTCTGCCACAGAAATGTGAGGAACATGTGTTTTTTTAGCCAAATTTTGGGGTTTGCAAAGGATTCTGGGTAACAGAACCTGGTCCGAGCCCCACAAGTCACCCCATCTTGGATTTCCCTAGGTCTCTAGTTTTCAGAAATGCACAGGTTTGGTAGGTTTCCCTAGGTGCCGGCTGAGCTAGAGGCCAAAATCTACAGGTAGGCACTTCGCAAAAATCACCTCTATTTTCTTTCAAAAAATTGGATGTGTCCACGTTGCGCTTTGGGGCATTTCCTGTCGCGGGCGCTAGGCCTACCCACACAAGTGAGGTATCATTTTTATCGGGAGACTTGGAGGAACGCTGGGTGGAAGGAAATTTGTGGTTCCTCTCAGATTCCAGAACTTTCTGCCACAGAAATGTGAGGAACATGTGTTTTTTTAGCCAAATTTTGAGGTTTGCAAAGGATTCTGGATAACAGAACCTGGTCCGAGCCCCACAAGTCACCCCATCATGGATTCCCCTAGGTCTTTAGTTTTCAGAAATGCACAGGTTTGGTAGGTTTCCCTAGGTGCCGGCTGAGCTAGAGGCCAAAATCTACAGGTAGGCACTTTGCAAAAAACACCTCTGTTTTCTTTAAAAAAATTGCATGTGTCCACGTTGCGCTTTGGGGCGTTTCCTGTCGCGGGCGCTAGGCC
Organism: Pleurodeles waltl; assembly: GCF_031143425.1. Lineage (NCBI taxonomy): Eukaryota > Metazoa > Chordata > Amphibia > Caudata > Salamandridae > Pleurodeles > Pleurodeles waltl. The sequence continues at coordinate 324,002,019 of NC_090437.1, forward strand.
TACCCACACAAGTGAGGTATCATTTTTATCGGGAGACTTGGGGGAACGCTGAGTGGAAGAACATTTTTGGCTCCTCTCAGATTCCAGAACTTTCTGCCACAGAAATGTGAGGAACATGTGTTTTTTTAGCCAAATTTTGGGGTTTGCAAAGGATTCTGGGTAACAGAACCTGGTCCGAGCCCCACAAGTCACCCCATCTTGGATTTCCCTAGGTCTCTAGTTTTCAGAAATGCACAGGTTTGGTAGGTTTCCCTAGGTGACGGCTGAGCTAGAGGCCAAAATCTACAGGTAGGCACTTCGCAAAAAACACCTCTGTTTTCTTTCAAAAAATTGGATGTGTCCACGTTGCACTTGGGGGCGTTTCCTGTCGCAGGCGCTAGGCCTACCCACACAAGTGAGGTATCATTTTTATCGGGAGACTTGGGGGAACGCTGGGTGGAAGGAAATTTGTGGCTCCTCTCAGATTCCAGAACTTTCTGCCACAGAAATGTGAGGAACATGTGTTTTTTTAGCCAAATTTTGAGGTTTGCAAAGGATTCTGGATAACAGAACCTGGCCCGAGCCCCACAAGTCACCCCATCATGGATTCCCCTAGGTCTCTAGTTTTCAGAAATGCACAGCTTTGGTAGGTTTCCCTAGGTGCCGGCTGAGCTAGAGGCCAAAATCTACAGGTAGGCACTTTGCAAAAAACACCTCTGTTTTCTTTCAAAAAATTGGATGTGTCCACGTTGCGCTTTGGGGCGTTTCCTGTCGCGGGCGCTAGGCCTACCCACACAAGTGAGGTATCATTTTTATCGGGAGACTTGGGGGAACGGTGAGTGGAAGGAAATTTGTGGCTCCTCTCAGATTCCAGAACTTTCTGCCACATAAATGTGAGGAACATGTGTTTTTTTAGCCAAATTTTAGGGTTTGCAAAGGATTCTGGGTAACAGAACCTGGTCCGAGCCCCACAAGTCACCCCATCTTGGATTTCCCTAGGTCTCTAGTTTTCAGAAATGCACAGGTTTCGTAGGTTTCCCTAGGTGCCGGCTGAGCTAGAGGCCAAAATCTACAGGTAGGCACTTCGCAAAAATCACCTCTATTTTCTTTAAAAAAATTGGATGTGTCCACGTTGCGCTTTGGGGCATTTCCTGTCGCGGGCGCTAGGCCTACCCACACAAGTGAGGTATCATTTTTATCGGGAGACTTGGGGGAACGCTGGGTGGAAGGAAATTTGTGGTTCCTCTCAGATTCCAGAACTTTCTGCCACAGAAATGTGAGGAACATGTGTTTTTTTACCCAAATTTTGAGGTTTGCAAAGGATTCTGGATAACAGAACCTGGCCCGAGCCCCACAAGTCACCCCATCATGGATTCCCCTAGGTCTCTAGTTTTCAGAAATGCACAGGTTTGGTAGGTTTCCCTAGGTGCCGGCTGAGCTAGAGGCCAAAATCTACAGGTAGGCACTTTGCAAAAAACACCTCTGTTTTCTTTAAAAAAATTGGATGTGTCCACGTTGCGCTTTGGGGCGTTTCCTGTCGCGGGCGCTAGGCCTACCCACACAAGTGAGGTATCATTTTTATCGGGAGACTTGGGGGAACGCTGAGTGGAAGGAAATGTGTGGCTCCTCTCAGATTCCAGAACTTTCTGCCACAGAAATGTGAGGAACATGTGTTTTTTTAGCCAAATTTTGGGGTTTGCAAAGGATTCTGGGTAACAGAACCTGGTCCGAGCCCCACAAGTCACAACATCTTGGATTTCCAAAGGTCTCTAGTTTTCAGAAATGCACAGGTTTGGTAGGTTTCCCTAGGTGCCGGCTGAGCTAGAGGCCAAAATCTACAGGTAGGCACTTTGCAAAAATCACCTCTATTTTCTTTCAAAAAATTGGATGTGTCCACGTTGCGCTTTGGGGCATTTCCTGTCGCGGGCACTAGGCCTACCCACACAAGTGAGGTATCATTTTTATCGGGAGACTTGGGGGAACGCTGGGTGGAAGGAAATTTGTGGCTCCTCTCAGATTCCAGAACTTTCTGCCACAGAAATGTGAGGAACATGTGTTTTTTTAGCCAAATTTTGAGGTTTGCAAGGATTCTGGGTAACAGAACCTGGTCCGAGCCCCACAAGTCACCCCATCTTGGATTCCCCTAGGTCTCTAGTTTTCAGAAATGCTCAGGTTTGGTAGGTTTCCCTAGGTGCCGGCTGAGCTAGAGGCCAAAATCTACAGGTAGGCACTTTGCAAAAAACACCTCTGTTTTCTTTAAAAAAATTGGATGTGTCCACGTTGCGCTTGGGGGCGTTTCCTGTCGCAGGCGCTAGGCCTTCCCACACAAGTGAGGTATCATTTTTATCAGGAGACTTGGGGGAACGCTGGGTGGAAGGAAATTTGTGGCTCCTCTCAGATTCCAGAACTTTCTGCCACAGAAATGTGAGGAACATGTGTTTTTTTAGCCAAATTTTGGGGTTTGCAAAGGATTCTGGGTAACAGAACCTGGTCCGAGCCCCACAAGTCACCCCATCTTGGATTTCCCTAGGTCTCTAGTTTTCAGAAATGCACAGGTTTGGTAGGTTTCCCTAGGTACCGGCTGAGCTAGAGGCCAAAATCTACAGGTAGGCACTTCGCAAAAATCACCTCTATTTTCTTTCAAAAAATTGGATGTGTCCACGTTGCGCTTTGGGGCATTTCGTGTCGCGGGCGCTAGGCCTACCCACACAAGTGAGGTATCATTTTTATCGGGAGACTTGGAGGAACGCTGGGTGGAAGGAAATTTGTGGTTCCTCTCAGATTCCAGAACTTTCTGCCACAGAAATGTGAGGAACATGTGTTTTTTTAGCCAAATTTTGAGGTTTGCAAAGGATTCTGGATAACAGAACCTGGTCCGAGCCCCACAAGTCACCCCATCATGGATTCCCCTAGGTCTCTAGTTTTCAGAAATGCACAGGTTTGGTAGGTTTCCCTAGGTGCCGGCTGAGCTAGAGGCCAAAATCTACAGGTAGGCACTTTGCAAAAAACACCTCTGTTTTCTTTCAAAAAATTGGATGTGTCCACGTTGCGCTTTGGGGCGTTTCCTGTCGCGGGCGCTAGGCCTACCCACACAAGTGAGGTATCATTTTTATCGGGAGACTTGGGGGAACGCTGAGTGGAAGAACATTTTTGGCTCCTCTCAGATTCCAGAACTTTCTGCCACAGAAATGTGAGGAACATGTGTTTTTTTAGCCAAATTTTGGGGTTTGCAAAGGATTCTGGGTAACAGAACCTGGTCCGAGCCCCACAAGTCACCCCATCTTGGATTTCCCTAGGTCTCTAGTTTTCAGAAATGCACAGGTTTGGTAGGTTTCCCTAGGTGACGGCTGAGCTAGAGGCCAAAATCTACAGGTAGGCACTTCGCAAAAAACACCTCTGTTTTCTTTCAAAAAATTGGATGTGTCCACGTTGCACTTGGGGGCGTTTCCTGTCGCAGGCGCTAGGCCTACCCACACAAGTGAGGTATCATTTTTATCGGGAGACTTGGGGGAACGCTGGGTGGAAGGAAATTTGTGGCTCCTCTCAGATTCCAGAACTTTCTGCCACAGAAATGTGAGGAACATGTGTTTTTTTAGCCAAATTTTGAGGTTTGCAAAGGATTCTGGATAACAGAACCTGGCCCGAGCCCCACAAGTCACCCCATCATGGATTCCCCTAGGTCTCTAGTTTTCAGAAATGCACAGCTTTGGTAGGTTTCCCTAGGTGCCGGCTGAGCTAGAGGCCAAAATCTACAGGTAGGCACTTTGCAAAAAACACCTCTGTTTTCTTTCAAAAAATTGGATGTGTCCACGTTGCGCTTTGGGGCGTTTCCTGTCGCGGGCGCTAGGCCTACCCACACAAGTGAGGTATCATTTTTATCGGGAGACTTGGGGGAACGCTGAGTGGAAGGAAATTTGTGGCTCCTCTCAGATTCCAGAACTTTCTGCCACATAAATGTGAGGAACATGTGTTTTTTTAGCCAAATTTTGGGGTTTGCAAAGGATTCTGGGTAACAGAACCTGGTCCGAGCCCCACAAGTCACCCCATCTTGGATATCCCTAGGTCTCTAGTTTTCAGAAATGCACAGGTTTGGTAGGTTTCCCTAGGTGCCGGCTGAGCTAGAGGCCAAAATCTACAGGTAGGCACTTCGCAAAAATCACCTCTATTTTCTTTCAAAAAATTGGATGTGTCCACGTTGCGCTTTGGGGCATTTCCTGTCGCGGGCGCTAGGCCTACCCACACAAGTGAGGTATCATTTTTATCGGGAGACTTGGGGGAACGCTGGGTGGAAGGAAATTTGTGGTTCCTCTCAGATTCCAGAACTTTCTGCCACAGAAATGTGAGGAACATGTGTTTTTTTACCCAAATTTTGAGGTTTGCAAAGGATTCTGGATAACAGAACCTGGCCCGAGCCCCACAAGTCACCCCATCATGGATTCCCCTAGGTCTCTAGTTTTCAGAAATGCACAGGTTTGGTAGGTTTCCCTAGGTGCCGGCTGAGCTAGAGGCCAAAATCTACAGGTAGGCACTTTGCAAAAAACACCTCTGTTTTCTTTAAAAAAATTGGATGTGTCCACGTTGCGCTTTGGGGCGTTTCCTGTCGCGGGCGCTAGGCCTACCCACACAAGTGAGGTATCATTTTTATCGGGAGACTTGGGGGAACGCTGAGTGGAAGGAAATGTGTGGCTCCTCTCAGATTCCAGAACTTTCTGCCACAGAAATGTGAGGAACATGTGTTTTTTTAGCCAAATTTTGGGGTTTGCAAAGGATTCTGGGTAACAGAACCTGGTCCGAGCCCCACAAGTCACAACATCTTGAATTTCCAAAGGTCTCTAGTTTTCAGAAATGCACAGGTTTGGTAGGTTTCCCTAGGTGCCGGCTGAGCTAGAGGCCAAAATCTACAGGTAGGCACTTCGCAAAAATCACCTCTATTTTCTTTCAAAAAATTGGATGTGTCCACGTTGCGCTTTGGGGCATTTCCTGTCGCGGGCGCTAGGCCTACCCACACAAGTGAGGTATCATTTTTATCGGGAGACTTGGGGGAACGCTGGGTGGAAGGAAATTTGTGGCTCCTCTCAGATTCCAGAACTTTCTGCCACAGAAATGTGAGGAACATGTGTTTTTTTAGCCAAATTTTGAGGTTTGCAAGGATTCTGGGTAACAGAACCTGGTCCGAGCCCCACAAGTCACCCCATCTTGGATTCCCCTAGGTCTCTAGTTTTCAGAAATGCACAGGTTTGGTAGGTTTCCCTAGGTGCCGGCTGAGCTAGAGGCCAAAATCTACAGGTAGGCACTTCGCAAAAAACACCTCTGTTTTCTTTCAAAAAATTGGATGTGTCCACGTTGCGCTTGGGGGCGTTTCCTGTCGCAGGCGCTAGGCCTTCCCACACAAGTGAGGTATCATTTTTATCAGGAGACTTGGGGGAACGCTGGGTGGAAGGAAATTTGTGGCTCCTCTCAGATTCCAGAACTTTCTGCCACAGAAATGTGAGGAACATGTGTTTTTTTAGCCAAATTTTGAGGTTTGCAAAGGATTCTGGGTAACAGAGCCTGGTCCGAGCCCCACAAGTCACCCCATCTTGGATTCCCCTAGGTCTCTAGTTTTCAGAAATGCAAAGGTTTGGTAGGTTTCCCTAGGTGCCGGCTGAGCTAGAGGCCAAAATCTACAGGTAGGCACTTAGCAAAAAACACCTCTGTTTTCTTTAAAAAAATTGGATGTGTCCACGTTGCGCTTTGAGGCGTTTCCTGTCGCGGGCGCTATGCCTACCCTCACAAGTGAGGTATCATTTTTATCGGGAGACTTGGGGGAACGCTGGGTGGAAGGAAATTTGTGGCTCCTCTCAGATTCAAGAACTTCCTGCCACAGAAATGTGAGGAACATGTGTTTTTTTAGCCAAATTTTGAGGTTTGCAAAGGATTCTGGGTAACAGAACCTGGTCCGAGCCCCACAAGTCACCCCATCTTGGATTCCCCTAGGTCTCTAGTTTTCAGAAATGCACAGATTTGGTAGGTTTCCCTAGGTGCCGGCTGAGCTAGAGGCCAAAATCTACAGGTAGGCACTTCGGAAAAAACACCTCTGTTTTCTTTCAAAAAATTGGATGTGTCCACGTTGCGCTTTGGGGCGTTTCCTGTCGCGGGCGCTAGGCATACCCACACAAGTGAGGTATCATTTTTATCGGGAGACTTGGGGGAACGCTGAGTGGAAGGAAATTTGTGGCTCCTCTCAGATTCCAGAACTTTCTGCCACAGAAATGTGAGGAACATGTGTTTTTTTAGCCAAATTTTGGGGTTTGCAAAGGATTCTGGGTAACAGAACCTGGTCCGAGCCCCACAAGTCACCCCATCTTGGATTTCCCTAGGTCTCTAGTTTTCAGAAATGCACAGGTTTGGTAGGTTCCCTAGGTGCCGGCTGAGCTAAAGGCCAAAATCTACAGGTAGGCACTTCGCAAAAATCACCTCTATTTTCTTTCAAAAAATTGGATGTGTCCACGTTGCGCTTTGGGGCATTACCTGTCGCGGGCGCTAGGCCTACCCACACAAGTGAGGTATCATTTTTATCGGGAGACTTGGGGGAACGCTGGGTGGAAGGAAATTTGTGGTTCCTCTCAGATTCCAGAACTTTCTGCCACAGAAATGTGAGGAACATGTGTTTTTTTTAGCCAAATTTTGAGGTTTGCAAAGGATTCTGGATAACAGAACCTGGCCCGAGCCCCACAAGTCACCCCATCATGGATTCCCCTAGGTCTCTAGTTTTCAGAAATGCACAGGTTTGGTAGGTTTCCCTAGGTGCCGGCTGAGCTAGAGGCCAAAATCTACAGGTAGGCACTTTGCAAAAATCACCTCTATTTTCTTTAAAAAAATTGGATGTGTCCACGTTGCGCTTTGGGGCATTTCCTGTTGCGGGCGGTAGGCCTACCCACACAAGTGAGGTATCATTTTTATCGGGAGACTTGGGGGAACGCTGGGTGGAAGGAAATTTGTGGCTCCTCTCAGATTCCAGAACTTTCTGCCACAGAAATATGAGGAACATGTGTTTTTTTACCCAAATTTTGAGGTTTGCAAGGATTCTGGGTAACAGAACCTGGTCCGAGCCCCACAAGTCACCCCATCTTGGATTCCCCTAGGTCTCTAGTTTTCAGAAATGCACAGGTTTGGTAGGTTTCCCTAGGTGCCGGCTGAGCTAGAGGCCAAAATCTACAGGTAGGCACTTCGCAAAAAACACCTCTGTTTTCTTTCAAAAAATTGGATGTGTCCATGTTGCGCTTGGGGTCGTTTCCTGTCGCAGGCGCTAGGCCTTCCCACACAAGTGAGGTATCATTTTTATCGGGAGACTTGGGGGAACGCTGGGTGGAAGGAAATTTGTGGCTCCTCTCAGATTCCAGAACTTTCTGCCACAGAAATGTGAGGAACATGTGTTTTTTTAGCCAAATTTTGAGGTTTGCAAAGGATTCTGGGTAACAGAACCTGGTCCGAGCCCCACAAGTCCCCCCATCTTGGATTCCCCTAGGTCTCTAGTTTTCAGAAATGCACAGGTTTGGTAGGTTTCCCTAGGTGCCGGCTGAGCTAGAGGGCAAAATCTACAGGTAGGCACTTTGCAAAAAACACCTCTGTTTTCTTTCAAAAAATTGGATGTGTCCACGTTGCGCTTTGGGGCGTTTCCTGTCGCGGGCGCTAGGCCTACCCACACAAGTGAGGTATCATTTTTATCGGGAGACTTGGGGGAACGCTGAGTGGAAGGAAATTTGTGGCTCCTCTCAGATTCCAGAACTTTCTGCCACAGAAATGTGAGGAACATGTGTTTTTTTAGCCAAATTTTGGGGTTTGCAAAGGATTCTGGGTAACAGAACCTGGTCCGAGCCCCACAAGTCACCCCATCTTGGATTTCCCTAGGTCTCTAGTTTTCAGAAATGCACAGGTTTGGTAGGTTTCCCTAGGTGCCGGCTGAGCTAGAGGCCAAAATCTACAGGTAGGCACTTCACAAAAATCACCTCTATTTTCTTTCAAAAAATTGGATGTGTCCACGTTGCCCTTTGGGGCATTTCCTGTCGCGGGCGCTAGGCCTACCCACACAAGTGAGGTATCATTTTTATCGGGAGACTTGGGGGAACGCTGGGTGGAAGGAAATTTGTGGTTCCTCTCAGATTCCAGAACTTTCTGCCACAGAAATGTGAGGAACATGTGTTTTTTTTAGCCAAATTTTGAGGTTTGCAAAGGATTCTGGATAACAGAACCTAGCCCGAGCCCCACAAGTCACCCCATCATGGATTCCCCTAGGTCTCTAGTTTTCAGAAATGCACAGGTTTGGTAGGTTTCCCTAGGTGCCGGCTGAGCTAGAGACCAAAATCTACAGGTAGGCACTTTGCAAAAAACACCTCTGTTTTCTTTCAAAAAATTGGATGTGTCCACGTTGCGCTTTGGGGCGTTTCCTGTCGCGGGCGCTAGGCCTACCCACACAAGTGAGGTATCATTTTTATCGGGAGACTTGGGGGAACGCTGAGTGGAAGGAAATTTGTGGCTCCTCTCAGATTCCAGAACTTTCTGCCACAGAAATGTGAGGAACATGTGTTTTTTTAGCCAAATTTTGGGGTTTGCAAAGGATTCTGGGTAACAGAACCTGGTCCGAGCCCCACAAGTCACCCCATCTTGGATTTCCCTAGGTCTCTAGTTTTCAGAAATGCACAGGTTTGGTTGGTTTCCCTAGGTGCCGGCTGAGCTAGAGGCCAAAATCTACAGGTAGGCACTTCGCAAAAATCACCTCTATTTTCTTTAAAAAAATTGGATGTGTCCACGTTGCGCTTTGGGGCATTTCCTGTTGCGGGCGGTAGGCCTACCCACACAAGTGAGGTATCATTTTTATCGGGAGACTTGGGTGAACGCTGGGTGGAAGGAAATTTGTGGCTCCTCTCAGATTCCAGAACTTTCTGCCACAGAAATGTGAGGAACATGTGTTTTTTTAGCCAAATTTTGAGGTTTGCAAGGATTCTGGGTAACAGAACCTGGTCCGAGCCCCACAAGTCACCCCATCTTGGATTCCCCTAGGTCTCTAGTTTTCAGAAATGCACAGGTTTGGTAGGTTTCCCTAGGTGCCGGCTGAGCTAGAGGCCAAAATCTACAGGTAGGCACTTCGCAAAAAACACCTCTGTTTTCTTTCAAAAAATTGGATGTGTCCACGTTGCGCTTGGGGGCGTTTCCTGTCGCAGGCGCTAGGCCTTCCCACACAAGTGAGGTATCATTTTTATCGGGTGACTTGGGGGAACGCTGGGTGGAAGGAAATTTGTGGCTCCTCTCAGATTCCAGAACTTTCTGCCACAGAAATGTGAGGAACATGTGTTTTTTTAGCCAAATTTTGAGGTTTGCAAGGATTCTGGGTAACAGAACCTGGTCCGAGCCCCACAAGTCCCCCCATCTTGGATTCCCCTAGGTCTCTAGTTTTCCGAAATGCACAGGTTTGGTAGGTTTCCCTAGGTGCCGGCTGAGCTAGAGGCCAAAATCTACAGGTAGGCACTTAGCAAAAAACACCTCTGTTTTCTTTAAAAAAATTGGATGTGTCCACGTTGCGCTTTGGGGCGTTTCCTGTCGCGGGCGCTAGGCCTACCCACACAAGTGAGGTATCATTTATATCGGGAGATTTGGGGGAACGCTGGGTGGAAGGAAATTTGTGGCTCCTCTCGGATTCCAGAACTTTCTGCCACAGAAATGTGAGGAACATGTGTTTTTTTAGCCAAATTTTGAGGTTTGCAAAGGATTCTGGGTAACAGAGCCTGGTCCGAGCCCCACAAGTCACCCCATCTTGGATTCCCCTAGGTCTCTAGTTTTCAGAAATACAAAGGTTTGGTAGGTTTCCCTAGGTGCCGGCTGAGCTAGAGGCCAAAATCTACAGGTAGGCACTTAGCAAAAAACACCTCTGTTTTCTTTCAAAAAATTGGATGTGTCCACGTTGCGCTTTGGGGCGTTTCCTGTCACGGGCGCTAGGCCTACCCTCACAAGTGAGGTATCATTTTTATCGGGAGACTTGGTGGAACGCTGGGTGGAAGGAAATTTGTGGCTCCTCTCAGATTCAAGAACTTCCTGCCACAGAAATGTGAGGAACATGTGTTTTTTTAGCCAAATTTTGAGGTTTGCAAAGGATTCTGGGTAACAGAACCTGGTCCGAGCCCCACAAGTCACCCCATCTTAGATTCCCCTAGGTCTCTAGTTTTCAGAAATGCACAGATTTGGTAGGTTTCCCTAGGTGCCGGCTGAGCTAGAGGCCAAAATCTACAGGTAGGCACTTCGCAAAAATCACCTCTATTTTCTTTCAAAAAATTGGATGTGTCCACGTTGTGCTTTGGGGCGTTTCCTGTCGCGGGCGCTAGGCCTACCCACACAAGTGAGGTATCATTTTTATCGGGAGACTTGGGGGAACGCTGGGTGGAAGGACATTTGTGGCTCCTCTCAGATTCCAGAACGTTCTGCCACAGAAATGTGAGGAACATGTTTTTTTTTAGCCAAATTTTGAGGTTTGCAAAGGATTCTGGGTAACAGAACCTGGTCCGAGCCCCACAAGTCACCCCATCTTGGATTCCCCTAGGTCTCTAGTTTTCTGAAATGCACAGATTTGGTAGGTTTCCCTAGGTGCCGGCTGAGCTAGAGGCTAAAATCTACAGGTAGGCACTTCGCAAAAATCACCTCTGTTTTCTTTAAAAAAATTGGATGTGTCCACGTTGCGCTTTGGGGCGTTTCCTGTCACGGGCACTAGGCCTACCCACACAAGTGAGGTATCATTTTTATCGGGAGACTTGGGGGAACGCTGGGTGGAAGGACATTTGTGGCTCCTCTCAGATTCCAGAACTTTCTGCCACAGAAATGTGAGGAACATGTTTTTTTTTAGCCAAATTTTGAGATTTGCAAAGGATTCTGGGTAACAGAACCTGGTCCGAGCCCCACAAGTCACCCCATCATGGATTCCCCTAGGTCTCTAGTTTTCAGAAATGCACAGGTTTGGTAGGTTTCCCTCGGTGCCGGCTGAGCTAGAGGCCAAAATCTACAGGTAGGCACTTTGCAAAAAATACCTCTGTTTTCTTTCAAAAAATTGGATGTGTCCACGTTGCGCTTTGGGGCGTTCCCTGACGCGGGCGCTAGCCCTATCCACACAAGTGAGGTATCATTTGTATCGGGAGACTTGGGGGAACGCTGGGTGGAAGGAAATTTGTGGCTCCTCTCAGATTCCAGAACTTTCTGCCACAGAAATGTGAGGAACATGTGTTTTTTTAGCCAAATTTTTAGGTTTGCAAGGATTCTGGGTAACAGAACCTGGTCCGAGCCCCACAAGTCACCCCATCTTGGATTCCCCTAGGTCTCTAGTTTTCAGAAATGCACAGGTTTGGTAGGTTTCCCTAGGTGCCGGCTGAGCTAGAGGCCAAAATCTACAGGTAGGCACTTCGCAAAAAACACCTCTGTTTTCTTTCAAAAAATTGGATGTGTCCATGTTGCGCTTGGGGGCGTTTCCTGTCGCAGGCGCTAGGCCTTCCCACACAAGTGAGGTATCATTTTTATCGGGAGACTTGGGGGAACGCTGGGTGGAAGGAAATTTGTGGCTCCTCTCAGATTCCAGAACTTTCTGCCACAGAAATGTGAGGAACATGTGTTTTTTTAGCCAAATTTTGAGGTTTGCAAAGGATTCTGGGTAACAGAACCTGGTCCGAGCCCCACAAGTCCCCCCATCTTGGATTCCCCTAGGTCTCTAGTTTTCAGAAATGCACAGGTTTGGTAGGTTTCCCTAGGTGCCGGCTGAGCTAGAGGCCAAAATCTACAGGTAGGCACTTAGCAAAAAACACCTCTGTTTTCTTTAAAAAAATTGGATGTGTCCACGTTGCGCTTTGGGGCGTTTCCTGTCGCGGGCGCTAGGCCTACCCACACAAGTGAGGTATCATTTTTATCGGGAGATTTGGGGGAACGCTGGGTGGAAGGAAATTTGTGGCTCCTCTCAGATTCCAGAACTTTCTGCCACAGAAATGTGAGGAACATGTGTTTTTTTAGCCAAATTTTGAGGTTTGCAAAGGATTCTGGGTAACAGAGCCTGGTCCGAGCCCCACAAGTCACCCCATCTTGGATTCCCCTAGGTCTCTAGTTTTCAGAAATGCAAAGGTTTGGTAGGTTTCCCTAGGTGCCGGCTGAGCTAGAGGCCAAAATCTACAGGTAGGCACTTTGCAAAAAACACCTCTGTTTTCTTTAAAAAAATTGGATCTGTCCACGTTGCGCTTTGGGGCGTTTCCTGTCGCAGGCGCTAGGCCTACCCACACAAGTGAGGTATCATTTTTATCGGGAGACTTGGGGGAACGCTGAGTGGAAGGAAATTTGTGGCTCCTCTCAGATTCCAGAACTTTCTGCCACAGAAATGTGAGGAACATGTGTTTTTTTAGCCAAATTTTGGGGTTTGCAAAGGATTCTGGGTAACAGAACCTGGTCCGAGCCCCACAAGTCACCCCATCTTGGATTTCCCTAGGTCTCTAGTTTTCAGAAATGCACAGGTTTGGTTGGTTTCCCTAGGTGCCGGCTGAGCTAGAGGCCAAAATCTACAGGTAGGCACTTCGCAAAAATCACCTCTATTTTCTTTAAAAAAATTGGATGTGTCCACGTTGCGCTTTGGGGCATTTCCTGTTGCGGGCGGTAGGCCTACCCACACAAGTGAGGTATCATTTTTATCGGGAGACTTGGGGGAACGCTGGGTTGAAGGAAATTTGTGGCTCCTCTCAGATTCCAGAACTTTCTGCCACAGAAATGTGAGGAACATGTGTTTTTTTAGCCAAATTTTGAGGTTTGCAAGGATTCTGGGTAACAGAACCTGGTCCGAGCCCCACAAGTCACCCCATCTTGGATTCCCCTAGGTCTCTAGTTTTCAGAAATGCACAGGTTTGGTAGGTTTCCCTAGGTGCCGGCTGAGCTAGAGGCCAAAATCTACAGGTAGGCACTTCGCAAAAAACACCTCTGTTTTCTTTCAAAAAATTGGATGTGTCCACGTTGCGCTTGGGGGCGTTTCCTGTCGCAGGCGCTAGGCCTTCCCACACAAGTGAGGTATCATTTTTATCGGGTGACTTGGGGGAACGCTGGGTGGAAGGAAATTTGTGGCTCCTCTCAGATTCCAGAACTTTCTGCCACAGAAATGTGAGGAACATGTGTTTTTTTAGCCAAATTTTGAGGTTTGCAAGGATTCTGGGTAACAGAACCTGGTCCGAGCCCCACAAGTCCCCCCATCTTGGATTCCCCTAGGTCTCTAGTTTTCCGAAATGCACAGGTTTGGTAGGTTTCCCTAGGTGCCGGCTGAGCTAGAGGCCAAAATCTACAGGTAGGCACCTCGCAAAAAACACCTCTGTTTTCTTTAAAAAAATTGGATGTGTCCACGTTGCGCTTTGGGGCGTTTCCTGTCGCGGGCGCTAGGCCTACCCACACAAGTGAGGTATCATTTATATCGGGAGATTTGGGGGAACGCTGGGTGGAAGGAAATTTGTGGCTCCTCTCGGATTCCAGAACTTTCTGCCACAGAAATGTGAGGAACATGTGTTTTTTTAGCCAAATTTTGAGGTTTGCAAAGGATTCTGGGTAACAGAGCCTGGTCCGAGCCCCACAAGTCACCCCATCTTGGATTCCCCTAGGTCTCTAGTTTTCAGAAATACAAAGGTTTGGTAGGTTTCCCTATGTGCCGGCTGAGCTAGAGGCCAAAATCTACAGGTAGGCACTTAGCAAAAAACACCTCTGTTTTCTTTCAAAAAATTGGATGTGTCCACGTTGCGCTTTGGGGCGTTTCCTGTCACGGGCGCTAGGCCTACCCTCACAAGTGAGGTATCATTTTTATCGGGAGACTTGGTGGAACGCTGGGTGGAAGGAAATTTGTGGCTCCTCTCAGATTCAAGAACTTCCTGCCACAGAAATGTGAGGAACATGTGTTTTTTTAGCCAAATTTTGAGGTTTGCAAAGGATTCTGGGTAACAGAACCTGGTCCGAGCCCCACAAGTCACCCCATCTTAGATTCCCCTAGGTCTCTAGTTTTCAGAAATGCACAGATTTGGTAGGTTTCCCTAGGTGCCGGCTGAGCTAGAGGCCAAAATCTACAGGTAGGCACTTCGCAAAAATCACCTCTATTTTCTTTCAAAAAATTGGATGTGTCCACGTTGTGCTTTGGGGCGTTTCCTGTCGCGGGCGCTAGGCCTACCCACACAAGTGAGGTATCATTTTTATCGGGAGACTTGGGGGAACGCTGGGTGGAAGGACATTTGTGGCTCCTCTCAGATTCCAGAACGTTCTGCCACAGAAATGTGAGGAACATGTTTTTTTTTAGCCAAATTTTGAGGTTTGCAAAGGATTCTGGGTAACAGAACCTGGTCCGAGCCCCACAAGTCACCCCATCTTGGATTCCCCTAGGTCTCTAGTTTTCAGAAATGCACAGATTTGGTAGGTTTCCCTAGGTGCCGGCTGAGCTAGAGGCTAAAATCTACAGGTAGGCACTTCGCAAAAATCACCTCTGTTTTCTTTAAAAAAATTGGATGTGTCCACGTTGCGCTTTGGGGCGTTTCCTGTCGCGGGCACTAGGCCTACCCACACAAGTGAGGTATCATTTTTATCGGGAGACTTGGGGGAACGCTGGGTGGAAGGACATTTGTGGCTCCTCTCAGATTCCAGAACTTTCTGCCACAGAAATGTGAGGAACATGTTTTTTTTTAGCCAAATTTTGAGATTTGCAAAGGATTCTGGGTAACAGAACCTGGTCCGAGCCCCACAAGTCACCCCATCATGGATTCCCCTAGGTCTCTAGTTTTCAGAAATGCACAGGTTTGGTAGGTTTCCCTCGGTGCCGGCTGAGCTAGAGGCCAAAATCTACAGGTAGGCACTTTGCAAAAAATACCTCTGTTTTCTTTCAAAAAATTGGATGTGTCCACGTTGCGCTTTGGGGCGTCTCCTGACGCGGGCGCTAGCCCTATCCACACAAGTGAGGTATCATTTGTATCGGGAGACTTGGGGGAACGCTGGGTGGAAGGAAATTTGTGGCTCCTCTCAGATTCCAGAACTTTCTGCCACAGAAATGTGAGGAACATGTGTTTTTTTAGCCAAATTTTTAGGTTTGCAAGGATTCTGGGTAACAGAACCTGGTCCGAGCCCCACAAGTCACCCCATCTTGGATTCCCCTAGGTCTCTAGTTTTCAGAAATGCACAGGTTTGGTAGGTTTCCCTAGGTGCCGGCTGAGCTAGAGGCCAAAATCTACAGGTAGGCACTTCGCAAAAAACACCTCTGTTTTCTTTCAAAAAATTGGATGTGTCCATGTTGCGCTTGGGGGCGTTTCCTGTCGCAGGCGCTAGGCCTTCCCACACAAGTGAGGTATCATTTTTATCGGGAGACTTGGGGGAACGCTGGGTGGAAGGAAATTTGTGGCTCCTCTCAGATTCCAGAACTTTCTGCCACAGAAATGTGAGGAACATGTGTTTTTTTAGCCAAATTTTGAGGTTTGCAAAGGATTCTGGGTAACAGAACCTGGTCCGAGCCCCACAAGTCCCCCCATCTTGGATTCCCCTAGGTCTCTAGTTTTCAGAAATGCACAGGTTTGGTAGGTTTCCCTAGGTGCCGGCTGAGCTAGAGGCCAAAATCTACAGGTAGGCACTTAGCAAAAAACACCTCTGTTTTCTTTAAAAAAATTGGATGTGTCCACGTTGCGCTTTGGGGCGTTTCCTGTCGCGGGCGCTAGGCCTACCCACACAAGTGAGGTATCATTTTTATCGGGAGATTTGGGGGAACGCTGGGTGGAAGGAAATTTGTGGCTCCTCTCAGATTCCAGAACTTTCTGCCACAGAAATGTGAGGAACATGTGTTTTTTTAGCCAAATTTTGAGGTTTGCAAAGGATTCTGGGTAACAGAGCCTGGTCCGAGCCCCACAAGTCACCCCATCTTGGATTCCCCTAGGTCTCTAGTTTTCAGAAATGCAAAGGTTTGGTAGGTTTCCCTAGGTGCCGGCTGAGCTAGAGGCCAAAATCTACAGGTAGGCACTTTGCAAAAAACACCTCTGTTTTCTTTAAAAAAATTGGATCTGTCCACGTTGCGCTTTGGGGCGTTTCCTGTCGCAGGCGCTAGGCCTACCCACACAAGTGAGGTATCATTTTTATCGGGAGACTTGGGGGAACGCTGAGTGGAAGGAAATTTGTGGCTCCTCTCAGATTCCAGAACTTTCTGCCACAGAAATGTGAGGAACATGTGTTTTTTTAGCCAAATTTTGGGGTTTGCAAAGGATTCTGGGTAACAGAACCTGGTCCGAGCCCCACAAGTCACCCCATCTTGGATTTCCCTAGGTCTCTAGTTTTCAGAAATGCACAGGTTTGGTTGGTTTCCCTAGGTGCCGGCTGAGCTAGAGGCCAAAATCTACAGGTAGGCACTTCGCAAAAATCACCTCTATTTTCTTTAAAAAAATTGGATGTGTCCACGTTGCACTTTGGGGCATTTCCTGTTGCGGGCGGTAGGCCTACCCACACAAGTGAGGTATCATTTTTATCGGGAGACTTGGGGGAACGCTGGGTGGAAGGAAATTTGTGGCTCCTCTCAGATTCCAGAACTTTCTGCCACAGAAATGTGAGGAACATGTGTTTTTTTAGCCAAATTTTGAGGTTTGCAAGGATTCTGGGTAACAGAACCTGGTCCGAGCCCCACAAGTCACCCCATCTTGGATTCCCCTAGGTCTCTAGTTTTCAGAAATGCACAGGTTTGGTAGGTTTCCCTAGGTGCCGGCTGAGCTAGAGGCCAAAATCTACAGGTAGGCACTTCGCAAAAAACACCTCTGTTTTCTTTCAAAAAATTGGATGTGTCCACGTTGCGCTTGGGGGCGTTTCCTGTCGCAGGCGCTAGGCCTTCCCACACAAGTGAGGTATCATTTTTATCGGGTGACTTGGGGGAACGCTGGGTGGAAGGAAATTTGTGGCTCCTCTCAGATTCCAGAACTTTCTGCCACAGAAATGTGAGGAACATGTGTTTTTTTAGCCAAATTTTGAGGTTTGCAAGGATTCTGGGTAACAGAACCTGGTCCGAGCCCCACAAGTCCCCCCATCTTGGATTCCCCTAGGTCTCTAGTTTTCCGAAATGCACAGGTTTGGTAGGTTTCCCTAGGTGCCGGCTGAGCTAGAGGCCAAAATCTACAGGTAGGCACCTCGCAAAAAACACCTCTGTTTTCTTTAAAAAAATTGGATGTGTCCACGTTGCGCTTTGGGGCGTTTCCTGTCGCGGGCGCTAGGCCTACCCACACAAGTGAGGTATCATTTATATCGGGAGATTTGGGGGAACGCTGGGTGGAAGGAAATTTGTGGCTCCTCTCGGATTCCAGAACTTTCTGCCACAGAAATGTGAGGAACATGTGTTTTTTTAGCCAAATTTTGAGGTTTGCAAAGGATTCTGGGTAACAGAGCCTGGTCCGAGCCCCACAAGTCACCCCATCTTGGATTCCCCTAGGTCTCTAGTTTTCAGAAATACAAAGGTTTGGTAGGTTTCCCTATGTGCCGGCTGAGCTAGAGGCCAAAATCTACAGGTAGGCACTTAGCAAAAAACACCTCTGTTTTCTTTCAAAAAATTGGATGTGTCCACGTTGCGCTTTGGGGCGTTTCCTGTCACGGGCGCTAGGCCTACCCTCACAAGTGAGGTATCATTTTTATCGGGAGACTTGGTGGAACGCTGGGTGGAAGGAAATTTGTGGCTCCTCTCAGATTCAAGAACTTCCTGCCACAGAAATGTGAGGAACATGTGTTTTTTTAGCCAAATTTTGAGGTTTGCAAAGGATTCTGGGTAACAGAACCTGGTCCGAGCCCCACAAGTCACCCCATCTTAGATTCCCCTAGGTCTCTAGTTTTCAGAAATGCACAGATTTGGTAGGTTTCCCTAGGTGCCGGCTGAGCTAGAGGCCAAAATCTACAGGTAGGCACTTCGCAAAAATCACCTCTATTTTCTTTCAAAAAATTGGATGTGTCCACGTTGTGCTTTGGGGCGTTTCCTGTCGCGGGCGCTAGGCCTACCCACACAAGTGAGGTATCATTTTTATCGGGAGACTTGGGGGAACGCTGGGTGGAAGGACATTTGTGGCTCCTCTCAGATTCCAGAACGTTCTGCCACAGAAATGTGAGGAACATGTTTTTTTTTAGCCAAATTTTGAGGTTTGCAAAGGATTCTGGGTAACAGAACCTGGTCCGAGCCCCACAAGTCACCCCATCTTGGATTCCCCTAGGTCTCTAGTTTTCAGAAATGCACAGATTTGGTAGGTTTCCCTAGGTGCCGGCTGAGCTAGAGGCTAAAATCTACAGGTAGGCACTTCGCAAAAATCACCTCTGTTTTCTTTAAAAAAATTGGATGTGTCCACGTTGCGCTTTGGGGCGTTTCCTGTCGCGGGCACTAGGCCTACCCACACAAGTGAGGTATCATTTTTATCGGGAGACTTGGGGGAACGCTGGGTGGAAGGACATTTGTGGCTCCTCTCAGATTCCAGAACTTTCTGCCACAGAAATGTGAGGAACATGTTTTTTTTTAGCCAAATTTTGAGATTTGCAAAGGATTCTGGGTAACAGAACCTGGTCCGAGCCCCACAAGTCACCCCATCATGGATTCCCCTAGGTCTCTAGTTTTCAGAAATGCACAGGTTTGGTAGGTTTCCCTCGGTGCCGGCTGAGCTAGAGGCCAAAATCTACAGGTAGGCACTTTGCAAAAAATACCTCTGTTTTCTTTCAAAAAATTGGATGTGTCCACGTTGCGCTTTGGGGCGTCTCCTGACGCGGGCGCTAGCCCTATCCACACAAGTGAGGTATCATTTGTATCGGGAGACTTGGGGGAACGCTGGGTGGAAGGAAATTTGTGGCTCCTCTCAGATTCCAGAACTTTCTGCCACAGAAATGTGAGGAACATGTGTTTTTTTAGCCAAATTTTTAGGTTTGCAAGGATTCTGGGTAACAGAACCTGGTCCGAGCCCCACAAGTCACCCCATCTTGGATTCCCCTAGGTCTCTAGTTTTCAGAAATGCACAGGTTTGGTAGGTTTCCCTAGGTGCCGGCTGAGCTAGAGGCCAAAATCTACAGGTAGGCACTTCGCAAAAAACACCTCTGTTTTCTTTCAAAAAATTGGATGTGTCCACGTTGCGCTTGGGGGCGTTTCCTGTCGCAGGCGCTAGGCCTTCCCACACAAGTGAGGTATCATTTTTATCGGGAGACTTGGGGGAACGCTGGGTGGAAGGAAATTTGTGGCTCCTCTCAGATTCCAGAACTTTCTGCCACAGAAATGTGAGGAACATGTGTTTTTTTAGCCAAATTTTGAGGTTTGCAAAGGATTCTGGGTAACAGAACCTGGTCCGAGCCCCACAAGTCCCCCCATCTTGGATTCCCCTAGGTCTCTAGTTTTCAGAAATGCACAGGTTTGGTAGGTTTCCCTAGGTGCCGGCTGAGCTAGAGGCCAAAATCTACAGGTAGGCACTTAGCAAAAAACACCTCTGTTTTCTTTAAAAAAATTGGATGTGTCCACGTTGCGCTTTGGGGCGTTTCCTGTCGCGGGCGCTAGGCCTACCCACACAAGTGAGGTATCATTTTTATCGGGAGATTTGGGGGAACGCTGGGTGGAAGGAAATTTGTGGCTCCTCTCAGATTCCAGAACTTTCTGCCACAGAAATGTGAGGAACATGTGTTTTTTTAGCCAAATTTTGAGGTTTGCAAAGGATTCTGGGTAACAGAGCCTGGTCCGAGCCCCACAAGTCACCCCATCTTGGATTCCCCTAGGTCTCTAGTTTTCAGAAATGCAAAGGTTTGGTAGGTTTCCCTAGGTGCCGGCTGAGCTAGAGGCCAAAATCTACAGGTAGGCACTTTGCAAAAAACACCTCTGTTTTCTTTCAAAAAATTGGATCTGTCCACGTTGCGCTTTGGGGCGTTTCCTGTCGCAGGCGCTAGGCCTACCCACACAAGTGAGGTATCATTTTTATCGGGAGACTTGGGGGAACGCTGAGTGGAAGGAAATTTGTGGCTCCTCTCAGATTCCAGAACTTTCTGCCACAGAAATGTGAGGCACATGTGTTTTTTTAGCCAAATTTGGAGGTTTGCAAAGGATTCTGGGTAACAGAGCCTGGTCCGAGCCCCATAAGTCACCCCATCTTGGATTCCCCTAGGTCTCTAGTTTTCAGAAATGCACAGGTTTGGTAGGTTTCCCTAGGTGCCGGCTGAGCTAGAGGCCAAAATCTACAGGTAGGCACTTAGCAAAAAACACCTCTGTTTTCTTTCAAAAAATTGGATGTGTCCACGTTGCGCTTTGGGGCGTTTCCTGTCGCGGGAGCTAGGCCTACCCACACAAGTGAGGTATCATTTTTATCGGGAGACTTGGGGGAACGCTGTGTGGAAGGAAATTTGTGGCTCCTCTCAGATTCCAGAACTTTCTGCCACAGAAATGTGAGGAACGTGTGTTTTTTTAGCCAAATTTTGAGGTTTGCAAAGGATTCTGGGTAACAGAACCTGGTCCGAGCCCCACAAGTCACCCCATCTTGGATTCCCCAGGTCTCTAGTTTTCAGAAATGCACAGGTTTGGTAGGTTTCCCTCGGTGCCGGCTGAGCTAGAGGCCAAAATCTACAGGTAGGCACTTCGTAAAAATCACCTCTATTTTCTTTCAAAAAATTGGATGTGTCCACGTTGCGCTTTGGGGCGTTTCCTGTCGCGGGCGCTAGGCCTACCCACACAAGTGAGGTATAATTTTTATCGGGAGACTTGGGGGAACGCTGGGTGGAAGGACATTTGTGGCTCCTCTCAGATTCCAGAACTTTCTGCCACAGAAATGTGAGGAACATGTTTTTTTTTAGCCAAATTTTGAGGTTTGCAAAGGATTCTGGGTAACAGAACCTGGTCCGAGCCCCACAAGTCACCCCATCATGGATTCCCCTAGGTCTCTAGTGTTTAGAAATGCACAGGTTTGGTAGGTTTCCCTCGGTGCCGGCTGAGCTAGAGGCCAAAATCTACAGGTAGGCACTTTGCAAAAAACACCTCTGTTTTCTTTAAAAAAATTGGATGTGTCCACGTTGCGCTTTGGGGCGTTTCCTGTCGCGGGCGCTAGGCCTATCCACACAAGTGAGGTATCATTTTTATCTGGAGACTTGGGGGAACACTGGGTGGAAGGAAATTTGTGGCTCCTCTCAGATTCCAGAACTTTCTGCCACAGAAATATGAGGAACATGTGTTTTTTTAGCCAAATTTTGAGGTTTGCAAAGGATTCTGGGTAACAGAACCTGGTCCGAGCCGCACAAGTCACCACATCTTGGATTCCCCTAGGTCTCTAGTTTTCAGAAATGCACAGGTTTGGTAGGTTTCCCTAGGTGCCGGCTGAGCTAGAGGCCAAAATCTACAGGTAGGCACCTCGCAAAAAACACCTCTGTTTTCTTTAAAAAAATTGGATGTGTCCACGTTGCGCTTTGGGGTGTTTCCTGTCGCGGGCGCTAGGCCTACCCACACAAGTGAGGTATCATTTTTATCGGGAGACTTGGGGGAACGCTGGGTGGAAGGAAATTTGTGGCTCCTCTCAGATTCCAGAACTTTCTGCCACAGAAATGTGAGGAACATGTGTTCTTTTAGCCAAATTTTGAGGTTTGCAAAGGATTCTGGGTAACAGAACCTGGTCCGAGCCCCACAAGTCACCCCATCTTGGATTCCCCTAGGTCTCTAGTTTTCAGAAATGCACAGGTTTGGTAGGTTTCCCTAGGTGCCGGCTGAGCTAGAGGCCAAAATCTACAGGTAGGCACTTCGCAAAAATCACCTCTGTTTTCTTTAAAAAAATTGGATGTGTCCACGTTGCGCTTTGGGGCGTTTCCTGTCGCAGGCGCTAGGCCTACCCACACAAGTGAGGTATCATTTTTATCGGGAGACTTGGGGGAACGCTGGGTGGAAGGACATTTGTGGCTCCTCTCAGATTCCAGAACTTTCTGCCACAGAAATGTGAGGAACATGTGTTTTTTTAGCCAAATTTTGAGGTTTGCAAAGGATTCTGGGTAACAGAACCTGGTCCGAGCCCCACAAATCACCCCATCATGGATTCCCCTAGGTCTCTAGTTTTCAGAAATGCACAGGTTTGGTAGGTTTCCCTCGGTGCCGGCTGAGCTAGAGGCCAAAATCTACAGGTAGGCACTTCGCAAAAATCACCTCTATTTTCTTTCAAAAAATTGCATGTGTCCACGTTGCGCTTTGGGGCGTTTCCTGTCGCGGGCGCTAGGCCTACCCACACAAGTGAGGTATAATTTTTATCGGGAGACTTGGGGGAACGCTGGGTGGAAGGACATTTGTGGCTACTCTCAGATTCCAGAACTTTCTGCCACAGAAATGGGAGGAACATGTTTTTTTTTAGCCAAATTTTGAGGTTTGCAAAGTATTCTGGGTAACAGAACCTGGTCCGAGCCCCACAAGTCACTCCATCATGGATTCCCCTAGGTCTCTAGTTTTCAGAAATGCACAGGTTTGGTAGGTTTCCCTCGGTGCCGGCTGAGCTAGAGGCCAAAATCTACAGGTAGGCACTTCGCAAAAATCACCTCTATTTTCTTTCAAAAAATTGGATGTGTCCACGTTGCGCTTTGGGGCGTTTCCTGTCGCGGGCGCTAGGCCTATCCACACAAGTGAGGTATCATTTTTATCGGGAGACTTGGGGGAACGCTGGGTGGAAGGACATTTGTGGCTCCACTCAGATTGCAGAACTTTCTGCCACAGAAATGTGAGGAACATGTTTTTTTTTGCCAAATTGTGAGGTTTGCAAAGGATTCTGGGTAACAGAACCTGGTCCGAGCCCCACAATTCACCCCATCATGGATTCCCCTAGGTCTCTAGTTTTCAGAAATGCACAGGTTTGGTAGGTTTCCCTAGGTGCCGGCTGAGCTAGAGGCCAAAATCTACAGGTAGGCACTTTGCAAAAAACACCTCTGTTTTCTTTAAAAAAATGGATGTGTCCACGTTGCGCTTTGGGGCGTTTCCTGTCGCAGGCGCTAGGCCTACCCACACAAGTGAGGTATCATTTTTATCGGAAGACTTGGGGGAACGCTGAGTGGAAGTAAATTTGTGGCTCCTCTCAGATTCCAGAACTTTCTGCCACAGAAATTTGAGGAACATGTGTTTTTTTAGCCAAATTTGGAGGTTTGCAAAGGATTCTGGGTAACAGAGCTTGGACCGAGCCCCACAAGTCACCCCATCTTGGATTCCCCTAGGTCTCTAGTTTTCAGAAATGCACAGGTTTGGTAGGTTTCCCTAGGTGCCGTCTGAGCTAGAGGCCAAAATCTACAGGTAGGCACTTCGCAAAAATCACCTCTATTTTCTTTCAAAAAATTGGATGTGTCCACGTTGCGCTTTGGGGCGTTTCCTGTCGCGGGCGCTAGGCCTACCCACACAAGTGAGGTATCATTTTTATCGGGAGACTTGGGGGAACGCTGGGTGGAAGGACATTTGTGGCTACTCTCAGATTCCAGAACGTTCTGCCACAGAAATGTGAGGAACATGTTTTTTTTTAGCCAAATTTTGAGGTTTGCAAAGGATTCTGGGTAACAGAACCTGGTCCGAGCCCCACAAGTCACCCCATCATGGATTCCCCTAGGTCTCTAGTGTTTAGAAATGCACAGGTTTGGTAGGTTTCCCTCGGTGCCGGCTGAGCTAGAGGCCAAAATCTACAGGTAGGCACTTTGCAAAAAACACCTCTGTTTTCTTTAAAAAAATTGGATGTGTCCACGTTGCGCTTTGGGGCGTTTCCTGTCGCGGGCGCTAGGCCTATCCACACAAGTGAGGTATCATTTTTATCTGGAGACTTGGGGGAACACTGGGTGGAAGGAAATTTGTGGCTCCTCTCAGATTCCAGAACTTTCTGCCACAGAAATATGAGGAACATGTGTTTTTTTAGCCAAATTTTGAGGTTTGCAAAGGATTCTGGGTAACAGAACCTGGTCCGAGCCGCACAAGTCACCCCATCTTGGATTCCCCTAGGTCTCTAGTTTTCAGAAATGCACAGGTTTGGTAGGTTTCCCTAGGTGCCGGCTGAGCTAGAGGCCAAAATCTACAGGTAGGCACCTCGCAAAAAACACCTCTGTTTTCTTTAAAAAAATTGGATGTGTCCACGTTGCGCTTTGGGGTGTTTCCTGTCGCGGGCGCTAGGCCTACCCACACAAGTGAGGTATCATTTTTATCGGGAGACTTGGGGGAACGCTGGGTGGAAGGAAATTTGTGGCTCCTCTCAGATTCCAGAACTTTCTGCCACAGAAATGTGAGGAACATGTGTTCTTTTAGCCAAATTTTGAGGATTGCAAAGGATTCTGGGTAACAGAACCTGGTCCGAGCCCCACAAGTCACCCCATCTTGGATTCCCCTAGGTCTCTAGTTTTCAGAAATGCACAGGTTTGGTAGGTTTCCCTAGGTGCCGGCTGAGCTAGAGGCCAAAATCTACAGGTAGGCACTTCGCAAAAATCACCTCTGTTTTCTTTAAAAAAATTGGATGTGTCCACGTTGCACTTTGGGGCGTTTCCTGTCGCAGGCGCTAGGCCTACCCACACAAGTGAGGTATCATTTTTATCGGGAGACTTGGGGGAACGCTGGGTGGAAGGACATTTGTGGCTCCTCTAAGATTCCAGAACTTTCTGCCACAGAAATGTGAGGAACATGTGTTTTTTTAGCCAAATTTTGAGGTTTGCAAAGGATTCTGGGTAACAGAACCTGGTCCGAGCCCCACAAATCACCCCATCATGGATTCCCCTAGGTCTCTAGTTTTCAGAAATGCACAGGTTTGGTAGGTTTCCCTCGGTGCCGGCTGAGCTAGAGGCCAAAATCTACAGGTAGGCACTTCGCAAAAATCACCTCTATTTTCTTTCAAAAAATTGCATGTGTCCACGTTGCGCTTTGGGGCGTTTCCTGTCGCGGGCGCTAGGCCTACCCACACAAGTGAGGTATAATTTTTATCGGGAGACTTGGGGGAACGCTGGGTGGAAGGACATTTGTGGCTACTCTCAGATTCCAGAACTTTCTGCCACAGAAATGGGAGGAACATGTTTTTTTTTAGCCAAATTTTGAGGTTTGCAAAGTATTCTGGGTAACAGAACCTGGTCCGAGCCCCACAAGTCACTCCATCATGGATTCCCCTATGTCTCTAGTTTTCAGAAATGCACAGGTTTGGTAGGTTTCCCTCGGTGCCGGCTGAGCTAGAGGCCAAAATCTACAGGTAGGCACTTCGCAAAAATCACCTCTATTTTCTTTCAAAAAATTGGATGTGTCCACGTTGCGCTTTGGGGCGTTTCCTGTCGCGGGCGCTAGGCCTATCCACACAAGTGAGGTATCATTTTTATCGGGAGACTTGGGGGAACGCTGGGTGGAAGGACATTTGTGGCTCCACTCAGATTGCAGAACTTTCTGCCACAGAAATGTGAGGAACATGTTTTTTTTGGCCAAATTTTGAGGTTTGCAAAGGATTCTGGGTAACAGAACCTGGTCCGAGCCCCACAATTCACCCCATCATGGATTCCCCTAGGTCTCTAGTTTTCAGAAATGCACAGGTTTGGTAGGTTTCCCTAGGTGCCGGCTGAGCTAGAGGCCAAAATCTACAGGTAGGCACTTTGCAAAAAACACCTCTGTTTTCTTTAAAAAAATGGATGTGTCCACGTTGCGCTTTGGGGCGTTTCCTGTCGCAGGCGCTAGGCCTACCCACACAAGTGAGGTATCATTTTTATCGGGAGACTTGGGGGAACGCTGAGTGGAAGGAAATTTGTGGCTCCTCTCAGATTCCAGAACTTTCTGCCACAGAAATGTGAGGAACAGGTGTTTTTTTAGCCAAATTTGGAGGTTTGCAAAGGATTCTGGGTAACAGAGCCTGGTCCGAGACCCACAAGTCACCCCATCTTGGATTCCCCTAGGTCTCTAGTTTTCAGAAATGCACAGGTTTGGTAGGTTTCCCTAGGTGCCGTCTGAGCTAGAGGCCAAAATCTACAGGTAGGCACTTCGCAAAAATCACCTCTATTTTCTTTCAAAAAATTGGATGTGTCCACGTTGCGCTTTGGGGCGTTTCCTGTCGCGGGCGCTAGGCCTACCCACACAAGTGAGGTATCATTTTTATCGGGAGACTTGGGGGAACGCTGGGTGGAAGGACATTTGTGGCTCCTCTCAGATTCCAGAACTTTCTGCCACAGAAATGTGAGGAACATGTTTTTTTTTAGCCAAATTTTGAGGTTTGCAAAGGATTCTGGGTAACAGAACCTGGTCCGAGCCCCACAAGTCACCCCATCATGATTTCCCCTAGGTCTCTAGTTTTTAGAAATGCACAGGTTTGGTAGGTTTCCCTCGGTGCCGGCTGAGCTAGAGGCCAAAATCTACAGGTAGGCACTTTGCAAAAAACACCTCTGTTTTCTTTAAAAAAATTGGATGTGTCCACGTTGCGCTTTGGGGCGTTTCCTGTCGCGGGCGCTAGGCCTATCTACACAAGTGAGGTATCATTTTTATCTGGAGACTTGGGGGAACGCTGGGTGGAAGGAAGTTTGTGGCTCCTCTCAGATTCCAGAACTTTCTGCCACAGAAATGTGAGGAACATGTGTTTTTTTAGCCAAATTTTGAGGTTTGCAAAGGATTCTGGGTAACAGAACCTGGTCCGAGCCCCACAAGTCACCCCATCATGGATTCCCCTAGGTCTCTAGTTTTTAGAAATGCACAGGTTTGGTAGGTTTCCCTCGGTGCCGGCTGAGCTAGAGGCCAAAATCTACAGGTAGGCACTTTGCAAAAAACACCTCTGTTTTCTTTAAAAAAATTGGATGTGTCCACGTTGCGCTTTGGGGCGTTTCCTGTCGCGGGCGCTAGGCCTATCCACACAAGTGAGGTATCATTTTTATCTGGAGACTTGGGGGAACGCTGGGTGGAAGGAAGTTTGTGGCTCCTCTCAGATTCCAGAACTTTCTGCCACAGAAATGTGAGGAACATGTGTTTTTTTAGCCAAATTTTGAGGTTTGCAAAGGATTCTGGGTAACAGAACCTGGTCAAAGCCCCACAAGTCACCCCATCTTGGATTCCCTAAGGTCTCTAGTTTTCAGAAATGCACAGGTTTGGTAGGTTTCCCTAGGTGCCGTCTGAGCTAGAGGCCAAAATCTACAGGTAGGCACTTCGCAAAAAACACCTCTGTTTTCTTTAAAAAAATTGGATGTGTCCACGTTGCGCTTTGGGGCGTTTCCTGTCGCGGGCGCTAGGCCTACCCACACAAGTGAGGTATCATTTTTATCGGGAGACTTGGGGGAACGCTGGGTGGAAGGAAATTTGTGGCTCCTCTCAGATTCCAGAACTTTCTGCCACAGAAATGTGAGGAACATGTGTTTTTTTAGCCAAATTTTGAGGTTTGCAAAGGATTCTGTGTAACAGAACCTGGTCCTAGCCCCACAAGTCACCCCATCTTGGATTCCCCTAGGTCTCTAGTTTTCAGAAATTCACAGGTTTGGTAGGTTTCCCTAGGTGCCGGCTGAGCTAGAGGCCAAAATCTACAGGTAGGCACTTCGCCAAAATCACCTCTATTTTCTTTCAAAAAATTGGATATGTCCACGTTGCGCTTTGGGGCATTTCCTGTCGCGGGCGCTAGGCCTACCCACACAAGTGAGGTATCATTTTTATCGGGAGACTTGGGGGAACGCTGGGTGGAAGGATATTTGTGGCTCCTCTCAGATTCCAGAACTTTCTGCCACAGAAATGTGAGGAACATGTTTTTTTTTAGCCAAATTTTGAGGTTTGCAAAGGATTCTGGGTAACAGAACCTGGTCCGAGCCCCACAAGTCACCCCATCATGGATTCCCCTAGGTCTCTAGTGTTTAGAAATGCACAGGTTTGGTAGGTTTCCCTCGGTGCCGGCTGAGCTAGAGGCCAAAATCTACAGGTAGGCACTTTGCAAAAAACACCTCTGTTTTCTTTAAAAAAATTGGATGTGTCCACGTTGCGCTTTGGGGCGTTTCCTGTCGCGGGCGCTAGGCCTATCCACACAAGTGAGGTATCATTTTTATCTGGAGACTTGGGGGAACACTGGGTGGAAGGAAATTTGTGGCTCCTCTCAGATTCCAGAACTTTCTGCCACAGAAATATGAGGAACATGTGTTTTTTTAGCCAAATTTTGAGGTTTGCAAAGGATTCTGGGTAACAGAACCTGGTCCGAGCCGCACAAGTCACCACATCTTGGATTCCCCTAGGTCTCTAGTTTTCAGAAATGCACAGGTTTGGTAGGTTTCCCTAGGTGCCGGCTGAGCTAGAGGCCAAAATCTACAGGTAGGCACCTCGCAAAAAACACCTCTGTTTTCTTTAAAAAAATTGGATGTGTCCACGTTGCGCTTTGGGGTGTTTCCTGTCGCGGGCGCTAGGCCTACCCACACAAGTGAGGTATCATTTTTATCGGGAGACTTGGGGGAACGCTGGGTGGAAGGAAATTTGTGGCTCCTCTCAGATTCCAGAACTTTCTGCCACAGAAATGTGAGGAACATGTGTTCTTTTAGCCAAATTTTGAGGTTTGCAAAGGATTCTGGGTAACAGAACCTGGTCCGAGCCCCACAAGTCACCCCATCTTGGATTCCCCTAGGTCTCTAGTTTTCAGAAATGCACAGGTTTGGTAGGTTTCCCTAGGTGCCGGCTGAGCTAGAGGCCAAAATCTACAGGTAGGCACTTCGCAAAAATCACCTCTGTTTTCTTTAAAAAAATTGGATGTGTCCACGTTGCGCTTTGGGGCGTTTCCTGTCGCAGGCGCTAGGCCTACCCACACAAGTGAGGTATCATTTTTATCGGGAGACTTGGGGGAACGCTGGGTGGAAGGACATTTGTGGCTCCTCTCAGATTCCAGAACTTTCTGCCACAGAAATGTGAGGAACATGTGTTTTTTTAGCCAAATTTTGAGGTTTGCAAAGGATTCTGGGTAACAGAACCTGGTCCGAGCCCCACAAATCACCCCATCATGGATTCCCCTAGGTCTCTAGTTTTCAGAAATGCACAGGTTTGGTAGGTTTCCCTCGGTGCCGGCTGAGCTAGAGGCCAAAATCTACAGGTAGGCACTTCGCAAAAATCACCTCTATTTTCTTTCAAAAAATTGCATGTGTCCACGTTGCGCTTTGGGGCGTTTCCTGTCGCGGGCGCTAGGCCTACCCACACAAGTGAGGTATAATTTTTATCGGGAGACTTGGGGGAACGCTGGGTGGAAGGACATTTGTGGCTACTCTCAGATTCCAGAACTTTCTGCCACAGAAATGGGAGGAACATGTTTTTTTTAGCCAAATTTTGAGGTTTGCAAAGTATTCTGGGTAACAGAACCTGGTCCGAGCCCCACAAGTCACTCCATCATGGATTCCCCTAGGTCTCTAGTTTTCAGAAATGCACAGGTTTGGTAGGTTTCCCTCGGTGCCGGCTGAGCTAGAGGCCAAAATCTACAGGTAGGCACTTCGCAAAAATCACCTCTATTTTCTTTCAAAAAATTGGATGTGTCCACGTTGCGCTTTGGGGCGTTTCCTGTCGCGGGCGCTAGGCCTATCCACACAAGTGAGGTATCATTTTTATCGGGAGACTTGGGGGAACGCTGGGTGGAAGGACATTTGTGGCTCCACTCAGATTGCAGAACTTTCTGCCACAGAAATGTGAGGAACATGTTTTTTTTTGCCAAATTGTGAGGTTTGCAAAGGATTCTGGGTAACAGAACCTGGTCCGAGCCCCACAATTCACCCCATCATGGATTCCCCTAGGTCTCTAGTTTTCAGAAATGCACAGGTTTGGTAGGTTTCCCTAGGTGCCGGCTGAGCTAGAGGCCAAAATCTACAGGTAGGCACTTTGCAAAAAACACCTCTGTTTTCTTTAAAAAAATGGATGTGTCCACGTTGCGCTTTGGGGCGTTTCCTGTCGCAGGCGCTAGGCCTACCCACACAAGTGAGGTATCATTTTTATCGGAAGACTTGGGGGAACGCTGAGTGGAAGTAAATTTGTGGCTCCTCTCAGATTCCAGAACTTTCTGCCACAGAAATTTGAGGAACATGTGTTTTTTTAGCCAAATTTGGAGGTTTGCAAAGGATTCTGGGTAACAGAGCTTGGACCGAGCCCCACAAGTCACCCCATCTTGGATTCCCCTAGGTCTCTAGTTTTCAGAAATGCACAGGTTTGGTAGGTTTCCCTAGGTGCCGTCTGAGCTAGAGGCCAAAATCTACAGGTAGGCACTTCGCAAAAATCACCTCTATTTTCTTTCAAAAAATTGGATGTGTCCACGTTGCGCTTTGGGGCGTTTCCTGTCGCGGGCGCTAGGCCTATCCACACAAGTGAGGTATCATTTTTATCTGGAGACTTGGGGGAACACTGGGTGGAAGGAAATTTGTGGCTCCTCTCAGATTCCAGAACTTTCTGCCACAGAAATATGAGGAACATGTGTTTTTTTAGCCAAATTTTGAGGTTTGCAAAGGATTCTGGGTAACAGAACCTGGTCCGAGCCGCACAAGTCACCCCATCTTGGATTCCCCTAGGTCTCTAGTTTTCAGAAATGCACAGGTTTGGTAGGTTTCCCTAGGTGCCGGCTGAGCTAGAGGCCAAAATCTACAGGTAGGCACCTCGCAAAAAACACCTCTGTTTTCTTTAAAAAAATTGGATGTGTCCACGTTGCGCTTTGGGGTGTTTCCTGTCGCGGGCGCTAGGCCTACCCACACAAGTGAGGTATCATTTTTATCGGGAGACTTGGGGGAACGCTGGGTGGAAGGAAATTTGTGGCTCCTCTCAGATTCCAGAACTTTCTGCCACAGAAATGTGAGGAACATGTGTTCTTTTAGCCAAATTTTGAGGATTGCAAAGGATTCTGGGTAACAGAACCTGGTCCGAGCCCCACAAGTCACCCCATCTTGGATTCCCCTAGGTCTCTAGTTTTCAGAAATGCACAGGTTTGGTAGGTTTCCCTAGGTGCCGGCTGAGCTAGAGGCCAAAATCTACAGGTAGGCACTTCGCAAAAATCACCTCTGTTTTCTTTAAAAAAATTGGATGTGTCCACGTTGCACTTTGGGGCGTTTCCTGTCGCAGGCGCTAGGCCTACCCACACAAGTGAGGTATCATTTTTATCGGGAGACTTGGGGGAACGCTGGGTGGAAGGACATTTGTGGCTCCTCTAAGATTCCAGAACTTTCTGCCACAGAAATGTGAGGAACATGTGTTTTTTTAGCCAAATTTTGAGGTTTGCAAAGGATTCTGGGTAACAGAACCTGGTCCGAGCCCCACAAATCACCCCATCATGGATTCCCCTAGGTCTCTAGTTTTCAGAAATGCACAGGTTTGGTAGGTTTCCCTCGGTGCCGGCTGAGCTAGAGGCCAAAATCTACAGGTAGGCACTTCGCAAAAATCACCTCTATTTTCTTTCAAAAAATTGCATGTGTCCACGTTGCGCTTTGGGGCGTTTCCTGTCGCGGGCGCTAGGCCTACCCACACAAGTGAGGTATAATTTTTATCGGGAGACTTGGGGGAACGCTGGGTGGAAGGACATTTGTGGCTACTCTCAGATTCCAGAACTTTCTGCCACAGAAATGGGAGGAACATGTTTTTTTTTAGCCAAATTTTGAGGTTTGCAAAGTATTCTGGGTAACAGAACCTGGTCCGAGCCCCACAAGTCACTCCATCATGGATTCCCCTAGGTCTCTAGTTTTCAGAAATGCACAGGTTTGGTAGGTTTCCCTCGGTGCCGGCTGAGCTAGAGGCCAAAATCTACAGGTAGGCACTTCGCAAAAATCACCTCTATTTTCTTTCAAAAAATTGGATGTGTCCACGTTGCGCTTTGGGGCGTTTCCTGTCGCGGGCGCTAGGCCTATCCACACAAGTGAGGTATCATTTTTATCGGGAGACTTGGGGGAACGCTGGGTGGAAGGACATTTGTGGCTCCACTCAGATTGCAGAACTTTCTGCCACAGAAATGTGAGGAACATGTTTTTTTTGGCCAAATTTTGAGGTTTGCAAAGGATTCTGGGTAACAGAACCTGGTCCGAGCCCCACAATTCACCCCATCATGGATTCCCCTAGGTCTCTAGTTTTCAGAAATGCACAGGTTTGGTAGGTTTCCCTAGGTGCCGGCTGAGCTAGAGGCCAAAATCTACAGGTAGGCACTTTGCAAAAAACACCTCTGTTTTCTTTAAAAAAATGGATGTGTCCACGTTGCGCTTTGGGGCGTTTCCTGTCGCAGGCGCTAGGCCTACCCACACAAGTGAGGTATCATTTTTATCGGGAGACTTGGGGGAACGCTGAGTGGAAGGAAATTTGTGGCTCCTCTCAGATTCCAGAACTTTCTGCCACAGAAATGTGAGGAACAGGTGTTTTTTTAGCCAAATTTGGAGGTTTGCAAAGGATTCTGGGTAACAGAGCCTGGTCCGAGACCCACAAGTCACCCCATCTTGGATTCCCCTAGGTCTCTAGTTTTCAGAAATGCACAGGTTTGGTAGGTTTCCCTAGGTGCCGTCTGAGCTAGAGGCCAAAATCTACAGGTAGGCACTTCGCAAAAATCACCTCTATTTTCTTTCAAAAAATTGGATGTGTCCACGTTGCGCTTTGGGGCGTTTCCTGTCGCGGGCGCTAGGCCTACCCACACAAGTGAGGTATCATTTTTATCGGGAGACTTGGGGGAACGCTGGGTGGAAGGACATTTGTGGCTCCTCTCAGATTCCAGAACTTTCTGCCACAGAAATGTGAGGAACATGTTTTTTTTTAGCCAAATTTTGAGGTTTGCAAAGGATTCTGGGTAACAGAACCTGGTCCGAGCCCCACAAGTCACCCCATCATGATTTCCCCTAGGTCTCTAGTTTTTAGAAATGCACAGGTTTGGTAGGTTTCCCTCGGTGCCGGCTGAGCTAGAGGCCAAAATCTACAGGTAGGCACTTTGCAAAAAACACCTCTGTTTTCTTTAAAAAAATTGGATGTGTCCACGTTGCGCTTTGGGGCGTTTCCTGTCGCGGGCGCTAGGCCTATCTACACAAGTGAGGTATCATTTTTATCTGGAGACTTGGGGGAACGCTGGGTGGAAGGAAGTTTGTGGCTCCTCTCAGATTCCAGAACTTTCTGCCACAGAAATGTGAGGAACATGTGTTTTTTTAGCCAAATTTTGAGGTTTGCAAAGGATTCTGGGTAACAGAACCTGGTCCGAGCCCCACAAGTCACCCCATCATGGATTCCCCTAGGTCTCTAGTTTTTAGAAATGCACAGGTTTGGTAGGTTTCCCTCGGTGCCGGCTGAGCTAGAGGCCAAAATCTACAGGTAGGCACTTTGCAAAAAACACCTCTGTTTTCTTTAAAAAAATTGGATGTGTCCACGTTGCGCTTTGGGGCGTTTCCTGTCGCGGGCGCTAGGCCTATCCACACAAGTGAGGTATCATTTTTATCTGGAGACTTGGGGGAACGCTGGGTGGAAGGAAGTTTGTGGCTCCTCTCAGATTCCAGAACTTTCTGCCACAGAAATGTGAGGAACATGTGTTTTTTTAGCCAAATTTTGAGGTTTGCAAAGGATTCTGGGTAACAGAACCTGGTCAAAGCCCCACAAGTCACCCCATCTTGGATTCCCTAAGGTCTCTAGTTTTCAGAAATGCACAGGTTTGGTAGGTTTCCCTAGGTGCCGTCTGAGCTAGAGGCCAAAATCTACAGGTAGGCACTTCGCAAAAAACACCTCTGTTTTCTTTAAAAAAATTGGATGTGTCCACGTTGCGCTTTGGGGCGTTTCCTGTCGCGGGCGCTAGGCCTACCCACACAAGTGAGGTATCATTTTTATCGGGAGACTTGGGGGAACGCTGGGTGGAAGGAAATTTGTGGCTCCTCTCAGATTCCAGAACTTTCTGCCACAGAAATGTGAGGAACATGTGTTTTTTTAGCCAAATTTTGAGGTTTGCAAAGGATTCTGTGTAACAGAACCTGGTCCTAGCCCCACAAGTCACCCCATCTTGGATTCCCCTAGGTCTCTAGTTTTCAGAAATTCACAGGTTTGGTAGGTTTCCCTAGGTGCCGGCTGAGCTAGAGGCCAAAATCTACAGGTAGGCACTTCGCCAAAATCACCTCTATTTTCTTTCAAAAAATTGGATATGTCCACGTTGCGCTTTGGGGCATTTCCTGTCGCGGGCGCTAGGCCTACCCACACAAGTGAGGTATCATTTTTATCGGGAGACTTGGGGGAACGCTGGGTGGAAGGATATTTGTGGCTCCTCTCAGATTCCAGAACTTTCTGCCACAGAAATGTGAGGAACATGTGTTTTTTTAGCCAAATTTTGAGGTTTGCAAAGGATTCTGGGTAACAGAACGTGGTCCGAGCCCCACAGGTCGCCCCATCTTGGATTCCCCTAGGTCTCTAGTTTTCAGAAATGCACAGGTTTGGTAGGTTTCCCTAGGTGCCGGCTGAGCTAGAGGCCAAAATCTACAGGTAGGCACTTCGCAAAAAACACCTCTGTTTTCTTTAAAAAAATTGGATGTGTCCACATTGCGCTTTGGGGCGTTACCTGTCACGGGCGCTAGGCCTACCCACACAAGTGAGGTATCATTTTTATCGGGAGACTTGAGGGAACGCTGGGTGGAAGGAAATTTGTGGCTCCTCTCAGATTCCAGAACTTTCTGCCACAGAAATGTGAGGAACATGTGTTTTTTTTAGCCAAATTTTGAGGTTTGCAAAGGATTCTGGGAAACAGAACCTGGTCCGAGCCCCACAAGTCACCCCATCTTGGATTCCCCTAGGTCTCTAGTTTTCAGAAATGCACAGGTTTGGTAGGTTTCCCTAGGTGCCGGCTGAGCTAGATGCCAAAATCTACAGGTAGGCACTTCGCAAAAAACACCTCTGTTTTCTTTCAAAAAATTGGATGTGTCCACGTTGCGCTTTGGGGCATTTCCTGTCGCGGGCGCTAGGCCTACCCACACAAGTGAGGTATCATTTTTATCGGGAGACTTGGGGGAACGCTGGGTGGAAGGAAATTTGTGGCTCCTCTCAGATTCCAGAACTTTCTGCCACAGAAATGTGAGGAACATGTGTTTTTTAGCCAAATTTTGAGGTTTGCAAAGGATTCTGCGTAACAGAACCTGGTCCGAGCCCCACAAGTCACCCCATCTTGGATTCCCCTAGGTCTCTAGTTTTCAGAAATGCACAGGTTTGGTAGGTTTCCCTAGGTGCCGCTGAGCTAGAGGCCAAAATCTACAGGTAGGCACTTCGCAAAAAACACCTCTGTTTTCTTTCAAAAAATTGAATGTGTCCACGTTGCGCTTTGGGGCGTTTCCTGTCGCGGGCGCTAGGCCTACCCACACAAGTGAGGTATCATTTTTATCAGGAGACTTGGGGGAACGCTGGGTGGAAGGAAATTTGTGGCTCCTCTCAGATTCCAGAACTTTCTGCCACAGAAATGTGAGGAACATGTGTTTTTTTAGCCAAATTTTGAGGTTTGCAAAGGATTCTGGGTAACAGAACCTGGTCCGAGCCCCACAAGTCACCCCATTTTGGATTCCCATAGGTCTCTAGTTTTCAGAAATTCACAGGTTTGGTAGGTTTCCCTAGGTGCCGGCTGAGCTAGAGGCCAAAATCTACAGGTAGGCACTTCGCCAAAATCACCTCTATTTTCTTTCAAAAAATTGGATATGTCCACGTTGCGCTTTGGGGCATTTCCTGTCGCGGGCGCTAGGCCTACCCACACAAGTGAGGTATCATTTTTATCGGGAGACTTGGGGGAACGCTGGGTGGAAGGATATTTGTGGCTCCTCTCAGATTCCAGAACTTTCTGCCACAGAAATGTGAGGAACATGTGTTTTGTAGCCACATTTTGAGGTTTGCAAAGGATTCTGGGTAACAGAACGTGGTCCGAGCCCCACAGGTCGCCCCATCTTGGATTCCCCTAGGTCTCTAGTTTTCAGAAATGCACAGGTTTGGTAGGTTTCCCTAGGTGCCGGCTGAGCTAGAGGCCAAAATCTACAGGTAGGCACTTCGCAAAAAACACCTCTGTTTTCTTTAAAAAAATTGGATGTGTCCACATTGCGCTTTGGGGCGTTACCTGTCACGGGCGCTAGGCCTACCCACACAAGTGAGGTATCATTTTTATCGGGAGACTTGAGGGAACGCTGGGTGGAAGGAAATTTGTGGCTCCTCTCAGATTCCAGAACTTTCTGCCACAGAAATGTGAGGAACATGTGTTTTTTTTAGCCAAATTTTGAGGTTTGCAAAGGATTCTGGGTAACAGAACCTGGTCCGAGCCCCACAAGTCACCCCATCTTGGATTCCCCTAGGTCTCTAGTTTTCAGAAATGCACAGGTTTGGTAGGTTTCCCTAGGTGCCGGCTGAGCTAGATGCCAAAATCTACAGGTAGGCACTTCGCAAAAAACACCTCTGTTTTCTTTCAAAAAATTGGATGTGTCCACGTTGCGCTTTGGGGCGTTTCCTGTCGCGGGCGCTAGGCCTACCCACACAAGTGAGGTATCATTTTTATCGGGAGACTTGGGGGAACGCTGGGTGGAAGGAAATTTGTGGCTCCTCTCAGATTCCAGAACTTTCTGCCACAGAAATGTGAGGAACATGTGTTTTTTAGCCAAATTTTGAGGTTTGCAAAGGATTCTGCGTAACAGAACCTGGTCCGAGCCCCACAAGTCACCCCATCTTGGATTCCCCTAGGTCTCTAGTTTTCAGAAATGCACAGGTTTGGTAGGTTTCCCTAGGTGCCGCTGAGCTAGAGGCCAAAATCTACAGGTAGGCACTTCGCAAAAAACACCTCTGTTTTCTTTAAAAAAATTGGATGTGTCCACGTTGCGCTTTGGGGCGTTTCCTGTCGCGGGCGCTAGGCCTACCCACACAAGTGAGGTATCATTTTTATCGGGAGACTTGGGGGAACGCTGGGTGGAAGGAAATTTGTGGCTCCTCTCAGATTCCAGAACTTTCTGCCACAGAAATGTGAGGAACATGTGTTTTTTTAGCCAAATTTTGAGGTTTGCAAAGGATTCTGCGTAACAGAACCTGGTCCGAGCCCAACAAGTCACCCCATCTTGGATTCCCCTAGGTCTCTAGTTTTCA
This sequence comes from Pleurodeles waltl, assembly GCF_031143425.1. Taxonomy (NCBI): domain Eukaryota; kingdom Metazoa; phylum Chordata; class Amphibia; order Caudata; family Salamandridae; genus Pleurodeles; species Pleurodeles waltl. The sequence goes on from NC_090437.1 coordinate 324,038,989, forward strand.
GAAATGCACAGGTTTGGTAGGTTTCCCTAGGTGCCGGCTGAGCTAGAGGCCAAAATCTACAGGTAGGCACTTCGCAAAAATCACCTCTATTTTCTTTCAAAAAATTGGATATATCCACGTTGCGCTTTGGGGCATTTCCTGTCGCGGGCGCTAGGCCTACCCACACAAGTGAGGTATCATTTTTATCGGGAGACTTGGGGGAACGCTGGGTGGAAGGAAATTTGTGGCTCCTCTCAGATTCCAGAACTTTCTGCCACAGAAATGTGAGGAACATGTGTTTTTTTAGCCAAATTTTGAGGTTTGCAAAGGATTCTGCGTAACAGAACCTGGTCCGAGCCCCACAAGTCACCCCATCTTGGATTCCCCTAGGTCTCTAGTTTTCAGAAATGCACAGGTTTGGTAGGTTTCCCTAGGTGCCAGCTGAGCTAGAGGCCAAAATCTACAGGTAGGCACTTCGCAAAAAACACCTCTGTTTTCTTTCAAAAAATTGGATGTGTCCACGTTGCGCTTTGGGGCGTTTCCTGTCGCGGGCGCTAGGCCTACCCACACAAGTGAGGTATCATTTTTATCAGGAGACTTGGGGGAACGCTGGGTGGAAGGAAATTTGTGGCTCCTCTCAGATTCCAGAACTTTCTGCCACAGAAATGTGAGGAACATGTGTTTTTTTAGCCAAATTTGAGGTTTGCAAAGGATTCTGGGTAACAGAACCTGGTCCGAGCCCCACAAGTCACCCCATTTTGGATTCCCATAGGTCTCTAGTTTTCAGAAATGCACAGGTTTGGTAGGTTTCCCTAGGTGCCGGCTGAGCTAGAGGCCAAAATCTACAGGTAGGCACTTCGCAAAAATCACCTCTATTTTCTTTCAAAAAATTGGATATGTCCACGTTGCGCTTTGGGGCATTTCCTGTCGCGTGCGCTAGGCCTACCCACACAAGTGAGGTATCATTTTTATCGGGAGACTTGGGGGAACGCTGGGTGGAAGGATATTTGTGGCTCCTCTCAGATTCCAGAACTTTCTGCCACAGAAATGTGAGGAACAAGTGTTTTTTTAGACAAATTTTGAGGTTTGCAAAGGATTCTGGGTAACAGAACGTGGTCCGAGCCCCACAGGTCGCCCCATCTTGGATTCCCCTAGGTCTCTAGTTTTCAGAAATGCACAGGTTTGGTAGGTTTCCCTAGGTGCCGGCTGAGCTAGAGGCCAAAATCTACAGGTAGGCACTTCGCAAAAAACACCTCTGTTTTCTTTAAAAAAATTGGATGTGTCCACATTGCGCTTTGGGGCGTTACCTGTCACGGGCGCTAGGCCTACCCACACAAGTGAGGTATCATTTTTATCGGGAGACTTGAGGGAACGCTGGGTGGAAGGAAATTTGTGGCTCCTCTCAGATTCCAGAACTTTCTGCCACAGAAATGTGAGGAACATGTGTTTTTTTTAGCCAAATTTTGAGGTTTGCAAAGGATTCTGGGTAACAGAACCTGGTCCGAGCCCCACAAGTCACCCCATCTTGGATTCCCCTAGGTCTCTAGTTTTCAGAAATGCACAGGTTTGGTAGGTTTCCCTAGGTGCCGGCTGAGCTAGAGGCCAAAATCTACAGGTAGGCACTTCGCAAAAAACACCTCTGTTTTCTTTAAAAAAATTGGATGTGTCCACATTGCGCTTTGGGGCGTTACCTGTCACGGGCGCTAGGCCTACCCACACAAGTGAGGTATCATTTTTATCGGGAGACTTGAGGGAACGCTGGGTGGAAGGAAATTTGTGGCTCCTCTCAGATTCCAGAACTTTCTGCCACAGAAATGTGAGGAACATGTGTTTTTTTTAGCCAAATTTTGAGGTTTGCAAAGGATTCTGGGTAACAGAACCTGGTCCGAGCCCCACAAGTCACCCCATCTTGGATTCCCCTAGGTCTCTAGTTTTCAGAAATGCACAGGTTTGGTAGGTTTCCCTAGGTGCCGGCTGAGCTAGATGCCAAAATCTACAGGTAGGCACTTCGCAAAAAACACCTCTGTTTTCTTTCAAAAAATTGGATGTGTCCACGTTGCTCTTTGGGGCGTTTCCTGTCGCGGGCGCTAGGCCTACCCACACAAGTGAGGTATCATTTTTATCGGGAGACTTGGGGGAACGCTGGGTGGAAGGAAATTTGTGGCTCCTCTCAGATTCCAGAACTTTCTGCCACAGAAATGTGAGGAACATGTGTTTTTTAGCCAAATTTTGAGGTTTGCAAAGGATTCTGCGTAACAGAACCTGGTCCGAGCCCCACAAGTCACCCCATCTTGGATTCCCCTAGGTCTCTAGTTTTCAGAAATGCACAGGTTTGGTAGGTTTCCCTAGGTGCCGGCTGAGCTAGAGGCCAAAATCTACAGGTAGGCACTTCGCAAAAAACACCTCTGTTTTCTTTCAAAAAATTGGATGTGTCCACGTTGCGCTTTGGGGCGTTTCCTGTCGCGGGCGCTAGGCCTACCCACACAAGTGAGGTATCATTTTTATCGGGAGACTTGGGGGAACGCTGGGTGGAAGGAAATTTGTGGCTCCTCTCAGATTCCAGAACTTTCTGCCACAGAAATGTGAGGAACATGTGTTTTTTTAGCCAAATTTTGAGGTTTGCAAAGGATTCTGCGTAACAGAACCTGGTCCGAGCCCCACAAGTCACCCCATCTTGGATTCCCCTAGGTCTCTAGTTTTCAGAAATGCACAGGTTTGGTAGGTTTCCCTAGGTGCCGGCTGAGCTAGAGGCCAAAATCTACAGGTAGGCACTTCGCAAAAATCACCTCTATTTTCTTTCAAAAAATTGGATATATCCACGTTGCACTTTGGGGCATTTCCTGTCGCAGGCGCTAGGCCTACCCACACAAGTGAGGTATCATTTTTATCGGGAGACTTGGGGGAACGTTGGGTGGAAGGAAATTTGTGGCTCCTCTCAGATTCCAGAACTTTCTGCCACAGAAATGTGAGGAACATGTGTTTTTTTAGCCAAATTTTGAGGTTTGCAAAGGATTCTGCGTAACAGAACCTGGTCCGAGCCCCACAAGTCACCCCATCTTGGATTCCCCTAGGTCTCTAGTTTTCAGAAATGCACAGGTTTGGTAGGTTTCCCTAGGTGCCAGCTGAGCTAGAGGCCAAAATCTACAGGTAGGCACTTCGCAAAAAACACCTCTGTTTTCTTTCAAAAAATTGGATGTGTCCACGTTGCGCTTTGGGGCGTTTCCTGTCGCGGGCGCTAGGCCTACCCACACAAGTGAGGTACCATTTTTATCAGGAGACTTGGGGTAACGCTGGGTGGAAGGAAATTTGTGGCTCCTCTCAGATTCCAGAACTTTCTGCCACAGAAATGTGAGGAACATGTGTTTTTTTAGCCAAATTTTGAGGTTTGCAAAGGATTCTGGGTAACAGAACCTGGTCCGAGCCCCACAAGTCACCCCATTTTGGATTCCCATAGGTCTCTAGTTTTCAGAAATGCACAGGTTTGGTAGGTTTCCCTAGGTGCCGGCTGAGCTAGAGGCCAAAATCTACAGGTAGGCACTTCGCAAAAATCACCTCTATTTTCTTTCAAAAAATTGGATATGTCCACGTTGCGCTTTGGGGCATTTCCTGTCGCGGGCGCTAGGCCTTCCCCCACAAGTGAGGTATCATTTTTATCGGGAGACTTGGGGGAACGCTGGGTGGAAGGATATTTGTGGCTCCTCTCAGATTCCAGAACTTTCTGCCACAGAAATGTGAGGAACATGTGTTTTTTTAGCCAAATTTTGAGGTTTGCAAAGGATTCTGGGTAACAGAACCTGGTCCGAGCCCCACAAGTCACCCCATCTTGGATTCCCCTAGGTCTCTAGTTTTCAGAAATGCACAGGTTTGGTAGGTTTCCCTAGGTGCCAGCTGAGCTAGAGGCCAAAATCTACAGGTAGGCACTTCGCAAAAAACACCTCTGTTTTCTTTAAAAAAATTGGATGTGTCCACATTGCGCTTTGGGGCGTTACCTGTCACGGGCGCTAGGCCTACCCACACAAGTGAGGTATCATTTTTATCGGGAGACTTGAGGGAACGCTGGGTGGAAGGAAATTTGTGGCTCCTCTCAGATTCCAGAACTTTCTGCCACAGAAATGTGAGGAACATGTGTTTTTTTTAGCCAAATTTTGAGGTTTGCAAAGGATTCTGGGTAACAGAACCTGGTCCGAGCCCCACAAGTCACCCCATCTTGGATTCCCCTAGGTCTCTAGTTTTCAGAAATGCACAGGTTTGGTAGGTTTCCCTAGGTGCCGGCTGAGCTAGAGGCCAAAATCTACAGGTAGGCACCTCGCAAAAAACACCTCTGTTTTCTTTAAAAAAATTGGATGTGTCCACGTTGCGCTTTGGGGCGTTTCCTGTCGCGGGCGCTAGGCCTACCCACACAAGTGAGGTATCATTTTTATCGGGAGACTTGGGGGAACGCTGGGTGGAAGGAAATTTGTGGCTCCTCTCAGATTCCAGAACTTTCTGCCACAGAAATGTGAGGAACATGTGTTCTTTTAGCCAAATTTTGATGTTTGCAAAGGATTCTGGGTAACAGAACCTGGTCCGAGCCCCACAAGTCACCCCATCTTGGATTCCCCTAGGTCTCTAGTTTTCAGAAATGCACAGGTTTGGTAGGTTTCCCTAGGTGCCGGCTGAGCTAGAGGCCAAAATCTACAGGTAGGCACTTCGCAAAAATCACCTCTGTTTTCTTTAAAAAAATTGGATGTGTCCACGTTGCGCTTTGGGGCGTTTCCTGTCGCAGGCGCTAGGCCTACCCACACAAGTGAGGTATCATTTTTATCGGGAGACTTGGGGGAACGCTGGGTGGAAGGACATTTGTGGCTCCTCTCAGATTCCAGAACTTTCTGCCACAGAAATGTGAGGAACATGTGTTTTTTTAGCAAAATTTTGAGGTTTGCAAAGGATTCTGGGTAACAGAACCTGGTCCGAGCCCCACAAGTCACCCCATCATGGATTCCCCTAGGTCTCTAGTTTTCAGAAATGTACAGGTTTGGTATGTTTCCCTAGGTGCCAGCTGAGCTAGAGGCCAAAATCTACAGGTAGGCACTTCGCAAAAAACACCTCTGTTTTCTTTCAAAAAATTGGATGTGTCCACGTTGCGCTTTGGGGCGTTTCCTGTCGCGGGCGCTAGGCCTACCCACACAAGTGAGGTATCATTTTTATCGGGAGACTTGGGGGAACGCTGGGTGGAAGGACATTTGTGGCTCCACTCAGATTGCAGAACTTTCTGCCACAGAAATGTGAGGAACATGTTTTTTTTGGCCAAATTTTGAGGTTTGCAAAGGATTCTGGGTAACAGAACCTGGTCCGAGCCCCACAATTCACCCCATCATGGATTCCCCTAGGTCTCTAGTTTTCAGAAATGCACAGGTTTGGTAGGTTTCCCTAGGTGCCGGCTGAGCTAGAGGCCAAAATCTACAGGTAGGCACTTTGCAAAAAACACCTCTGTTTTCTTTCAAAAAATTGGATGTGTCCACGTTGCGCTTTGGGGCGTTTCCTGTCGCAGGCACTAGGCCTACCCACACAAGTGAGGTATCATTTTTATCGGGAGACTTGGGGGAACGCTGAGTGGAAGGAAATTTGTGGCTCCTCTCAGATTCCAGAACTTTCTGCCACAGAAATGTGAGGAACAGGTGTTTTTTTAGCCAAATTTGGAGGTTTGCAAAGGATTCTGGGTAACAGAGCCTGGTCCGAGACCCACAAGTCACCCCATCTTGGATTCCCCTAGGTCTCTAGTTTTCAGAAATGCACAGGTTTGGTAGGTTTCCCTAGGTGCCGTCTGAGCTAGAGGCCAAAATCTACAGGTAGGCACTTCGCAAAAATCACCTCTATTTTCTTTCAAAAAATTGGATGTGTCCACGTTGCGCTTTGGGGCGTTTCCTGTCGCGGGCGCTAGGCCTACCCACACAAGTGAGGTATCATTTTTATCGGGAGACTTGGGGGAACGCTGGGTGGAAGGACATTTGTGGCTCCTCTCAGAATCCAGAACTTTCTGCCACAGAAATGTGAGGAACATGTTTTTTTTTAGCCAAATTTTGAGGTTTGCAAAGGATTCTGGGTAACAGAACCTGGTCCGAGCCCCACAAGTCACCCCATCATGATTTCCCCTAGGTCTCTAGTTTTTAGAAATGCACAGGTTTGGTAGGTTTCCCTCGGTGCCGGCTGAGCTAGAGGCCAAAATCTACAGGTAGGCACTTTGCAAAAAACACCTCTGTTTTCTTTAAAAAAATTGGATGTGTCCACGTTGCGCTTTGGGGCGTTTCCTGTCGCGGGCGCTAGGCCTATCTACACAAGTGAGGTATCATTTTTATCTGGAGACTTGGGGGAACGCTGGGTGGAAGGAAGTTTGTGGCTCCTCTCAGATTCCAGAACTTTCTGCCACAGAAATGTGAGGAACATGTGTTTTTTTAGCCAAATTTTGAGGTTTGCAAAGGATTCTGGGTAACAGAACCTGGTCCGAGCCCCACAAGTCACCCCATCATGGATTCCCCTAGGTCTCTAGTTTTTAGAAATGCACAGGTTTGGTAGGTTTCCCTCGGTGCCAGCTGAGCTAGAGGCCAAAATCTACAGGTAGGCACTTTGCAAAAAACACCTCTGTTTTCTTTAAAAAAATTGGATGTGTCCACGTTGCGCTTTGGGGCGTTTCCTGTCGCGGGCGCTAGGCCTATCCACACAAGTGAGGTATCATTTTTATCTGGAGACTTGGGGGAACGCTGGGTGGAAGGAAGTTTGTGGCTCCTCTCAGATTCCAGAACTTTCTGCCACAGAAATGTGCGGAACATGTGTTTTTTTAGCCAAATTTTGAGGTTTGCAAAGGATTCTGGGTAACAGAACCTGGTCAAAGCCCCACAAGTCACCCCATCTTGGATTCCCCAAGGTCTCTAGTTTTCAGAAATGCACAGGTTTGGTAGGTTTCCCTAGGTGCCGTCTGAGCTAGAGGCCAAAATCTACAGGTAGGCACTTCGCAAAAAACACCTCTGTTTTCTTTAAAAAAATTGGATGTGTCCACGTTGCGCTTTGGGGCGTTTCCTGTCGCGGGCGCTAGGCCTACCCACACAAGTGAGGTATCATTTTTATCGGGAGACTTGGGGGAACGCTGGGTGGAAGGAAATTTGTGGCTCCTCTCAGATTCCAGAACTTTCTGCCACAGAAATGTGAGGAACATGTGTTTTTTTAGCCAAATTTTGAGGTTTGCAAAGGATTCTGTGTAACAGAACCTGGTCCTAGCCCCACAAGTCACCCCATCTTGGATTCCCCTAGGTCTCTAGTTTTCAGAAATGCACAGGTTTGGTAGGTTTCCCTAGGTGCCGGCTGAGCTAGAGGGCAAAATCTACAGGTAGGCACTTCGCAAAAATCACCTCTATTTTCTTTCAAAAAATTGGATGTGTCCACGTTGCGCTTCGGGGCGTTTCCTGTCGCGGGCGCTAGGCCTATCTACACAAGTGAGGTATCATTTTTATCTGGAGACTTGGGGGAACGCTGGGTGGAAGGAAGTTTGTGGCTCCTCTCAGACTCCAGAACTTTCTGCCACAGAAATGTGAGGAACATGTGTTTTTTTAGCCAAATTTTGAGGTTTGCAAAGGATTCTGGGTAACAGAACCTGGTCCGAGCCCCACAAGTCACCCCATCATGGATTCCCCTAGGTCTCTAGTTTTTAGAAATGCACAGGTTTGGTAGGTTTCCCTCGGTGCCGGCTGAGCTAGAGGCCAAAATCTACAGGTAGGCACTTTGCAAAAAACACCTCTGTTTTCTTTAAAAAAATTGGATGTGTCCACGTTGCGCTTTGGGGCGTTTCCTGTCGCGGGCACTAGGCCTATCCACACAAGTGAGGTATCATTTTTATCTGGAGACTTGGGGGAACGCTGGGTGGAAGGAAGTTTGTGGCTCCTCTCAGATTCCAGAACTTTCTGCCACAGAAATGTGAGGAACATGTGTTTTTTTAGCCAAATTTTGAGGTTTGCAAAGGATTCTGGGTAACAGAACCTGGTCAAAGCCCCACAAGTCACCCCATCTTGGATTCCCCAAGGTCTCTAGTTTTCAGAAATGCACAGGTTTGGTAGGTTTCCCTAGGTGCCGTCTGAGCTAGAGGCCAAAATCTACAGGTAGGCACTTCGCAAAAAACACCTCTGTTTTCTTTAAAAAAATTGGATGTGTCCACGTTGCGCTTTGGGGCGTTTCCTGTCGCGGGCGCTAGGCCTACCCACACAAGTGAGGTATCATTTTTATCGGGAGACTTGGGGGAACGCTGGGTGGAAGGAAATTTGTGGCTCCTCTCAGATTCCAGAACTTTCTGCCACAGAAATGTGAGGAACATGTGTTTTTTTAGCCAAATTTTGAGGTTTGCAAAGGATTCTGTGTAACAGAACCTGGTCCTAGCCCCACAAGTCACCCCATCTTGGATTCCCCTAGGTCTCTAGTTTTCAGAAATGCACAGGTTTGGTAGGTTTCCCTAGGTGCCGGCTGAGCTAGAGGGCAAAATATACAGGTAGGCACTTCGCAAAAATCACCTCTATTTTCTTTCAAAAAATTGGATATATCCACGTTGCGCTTTGGGGCATTTCCTGTCGCGGGCGCTAGGCCTACCCACACAAGTGAGGTATCATTTTTATCGGGAGACTTGGGGGAACGCTGGGTGGAAGGATATTTGTGGCTCCTCTCAGATTCCAGAACTTTCTGCCACAGAAATGTGAGGAACATGTGTTTTTTTAGCCAAATTTTGAGGTATGCAAAGGATTCTGGGTAACAGAACCTGGTCCGAGCCCCACAGGTCGCCCCATCTTGGATTCCTCTAGGTCTCTAGTTTTCAGAAATGCACAGGTTTCGTAGGTTTCCCTAGGTGCCGGCTGAGCTAGAGGCCAAAATCTACAGGTAGGCACTTCGCAAAAAACACCTCTGTTTTCTTTCAAAAAATTGGATGTGTCCAAGTTGCGCTTTGGGGCGTTTCCTGTCGCGGGCGCTAGGCCTACCCACACAAGTGAGGTATCATTTTTATCGGGAGACTTGGGGGAACGCTGAGTGGAAGGAAATTTATGGCTCCTCTCAGATTCCAGAACTTTCTGCCACAGAAATGTGAGGAACATGTGTTTTTTTAGCCAAATTTTGGGGTTTGCAAAGGATTCTGGGTAACAGAACCTGGTCCGAGCCCCACAAGTCACCCCATCTTGGATTCCCCTAGGTCTCTAGTTTTCAGAAATGCACAGGTTTGGTAGGTTTCCCTAGGTGCCGGCTGAGCTAGAGGCCAAAATCTACAGGTAGGCACTTCGCAAAAATCACCTCTATTTTCTTTCAAAAAATTGGATGTGTCCACGTTGCGCTTTGGGGCATTTCCTGTCGCGGGCGCTAGGCCTACCCACACAAGTGAGGTATCATTTTTATCGGGAGACTTGGGGGAACGCTGGGTGGAAGGAAATTTGTGGCTCCTCTCAGATTCCAGAACTTTCTGCCACAGAAATGTGAGGAACATGTGTTTTTTTAGCCAAATTTTGAGGTTTGCAAAGGATTCTGGGTAACAGAACCTGGTCCGAGCCCCACAAGTCACCCCATCTTGGATTCCCCTAGGTCTCTAGTTTTCAGAAATGCACAGGTTTGGTAGGTTTCCCTAGGTGCCAGCTGAGCTAGAGGCCAAAATCTACAGGTAGGCACTTCGCAAAAAACACCTCTGTTTTCTTTCAAAAAATTGGATGTGTCCACGTTGCGCTTTGGGGCGTTTCCTGTCGCGGGCGCTAGGCCTACCCACACAAGTGAGGTATCATTTTTATCAGGAGACTTGGGGGAACGCTGGGTGGAAGGAAATTTGTGGCTCCTCTCAGATTCCAGAACTTTCTGCCACAGAAATGTGAGGAACATGTGTTTTTTTAGCCAAATTTTGAGGTTTGCAAAGGATTCTGGGTAACAGAACCTGGTCCGAGCCCCACAAGTCACCCCATTTTGGATTCCCATAGGTCTCTAGTTTTCAGAAATTCACAGGTTTGGTAGGTTTCCCTAGTTGCCGGCTGAGCTAGAGGCCAAAATCTACAGGTAGGCACTTCGCCAAAATCACCTCTATTTTCTTTAAAAAAATTGGATATGTCCACGTTGCGCTTTGGGGCATTTCCTGTCGCGGGCGCTAGGTCTACCCACACAAGTGAGGTATCATTTTTATCGGGAGACTTGGGGAACGCTGGGTGGAAGGATATTTGTGGCTCCTCTCAGATTCCAGAACTTTCTGCCACAGAAATGTGAGGAACATGTGTTTTTTTAGCCAAATTTTGAGGTTTGCAAAGGATTCTGGGTAACAGAACATGGTCCGAGCCCCACAGGTCGCCCCATCTTGGATTCCCCTAGGTCTCTAGTTTTCAGAAATGCACAGGTTTGGTAGGTTTCCCTAGGTGCCGGCTGAGCTAGAGGCCAAAATCTACAGGTAGGCACTTCGCAAAAAACACCTCTGTTTTCTTTAAAAAAATTGGATGTGTCCACATTGCGCTTTGGGGCGTTACCTGTCACGGGCGCTAGGCCTACCCACACAAGTGAGGTATCATTTTTATCGGGAGACTTGAGGGAACGCTGGGTGGAAGGAAATTTGTGGCTCCTCTCAGATTCCAGAACTTTCTGCCACAGAAATGTGAGGAACATGTGTTTTTTTTAGCCAAATTTTGAGGTTTGCAAAGGATTCTGGGTAACAGAACCTGGTCCGAGCCCCACAAGTCACCCCATCTTGGATTCCCCTAGGTCTCTAGTTTTCAGAAATGCACAGGTTTGGTAGGTTTCCCTAGGTGCCGGCTGAGCTAGATGCCAAAATCTACAGGTAGGCACTTCGCAAAAAACACCTCTGTTTTCTTTCAAAAAATTGGATGTGTCCACGTTGCGCTTTGGGGCGTTTCCTGTCGCGGGCGCTAGGCCTACCCACACAAGTGAGGTATCATTTTTATCGGGAGACTTGGGGGAACGCTGGGTGGAAGGAAATTTGTGGCTCCTCTCAGATTCCAGAACTTTCTGCCACAGAAATGTGAGGAACATGTGTTTTTTAGCCAAATTTTGAGGTTTGCAAAGGATTCTGCGTAACAGAACCTGGTCCGAGCCCCACAAGTCACCCCATCTTGGATTCCCCTAGGTCTCTAGTTTTCAGAAATGCACAGGTTTGGTAGGTTTCCCTAGGTGCCGGCTGAGCTAGAGGCCAAAATCTACAGGTAGGCACTTCGCAAAAAACACCTCTGTTTTCTTTCAAAAAATTGGATGTGTCCACGTTGCGCTTTGGGGCGTTTCCTGTCGCGGGCGCTAGGCCTACCCACACAAGTGAGGTATCATTTTTATCGGGAGACTTGGGGGAACGCTGGGTGGAAGGAAATTTGTGGCTCCTCTCAGATTCCAGAACTTTCTGCCACAGAAATGTGAGGAACATGTGTTTTTTTAGCCAAATTTTGAGGTTTGCAAAGGATTCTGCGTAACAGAACCTGGTCCGAGCCCCACAAGTCACCCCATCTTGGATTCCCCTAGGTCTCTAGTTTTCAGAAATGCACAGGTTTGGTAGGTTTCCCTAGGTGCCGGCTGAGCTAGAGGCCAAAATCTACAGGTAAGCACTTCGCAAAAATCACCTCTATTTTCTTTCAAAAAATTGGATATATCCACGTTGCACTTTGGGGCATTTCCTGTCGCAGGCGCTAGGCCTACCCACACAAGTGAGGTATCATTTTTATCGGGAGACTTGGGGGAACGCTGGGTGGAAGGAAATTTGTGGCTCCTCTCAGATTCCAGATCTTTCTGCCACAGAAATGTGAGGAACATGTGTTTTTTTAGCCAAATTTTGAGGTTTGCAAAGGATTCTGCGTAACAGAACCTGGTCCGAGCCCCACAAGTCACCCCATCTTGGATTCCCCTAGGTCTCTAGTTTTCAGAAATGCACAGGTTTGGTAGGTTTCCCTAGGTGCCAGCTGAGCTAGAGGCCAAAATCTACAGGTAGGCACTTCGCAAAAAACACCTCTGTTTTCTTTAAAAAAATTGGATGTGTCCAAGTTGCGCTTTGGGGCGTTTCCTGTCGCGGGCGCTAGGCCTACCCACACAAGTGAGGTATCATTTTTATCAGGAGACTTGGGGGAACGCTGGGTGGAAGGAAATTTGTGGCTCCTCTCAGATTCCAGAACTTTCTGCCACAGAAATGTGAGGAACATGTGTTTTTTTAGCCAAATTTTGAGGTTTGCAAAGGATTCTGGGTAACAGAACCTGGTCCGAGCCCCACAAGTCACCCCATTTTGGATTCCCATAGGTCTCTAGTTTTCAGAAATGCACAGGTTTGGTAGGTTTCCCTAGGTGCCGGCTGAGCTAGAGGCCAAAATCTACAGGTAGGCACTTCGCAAAAATCACCTCTATTTTCTTTCAAAAAATTGGATATGTCCACGTTGCGCTTTGGGGCATTTCCTGTCGCGGGCGCTAGGCCTTCCCCCACAAGTGAGGTATCATTTTTATCGGGAGACTTGGGGGAACGCTGGGTGGAAGGATATTTGTGGCTCCTCTCAGATTCCAGAACTTTCTGCCACAGAAATGTGAGGAACATGTGTTTTTTTAGCCAAATTTTGAGGTTTGCAAAGGATTCTGGGTAACAGAACCTGGTCCGAGCCCCACAAGTCACCCCATCTTGGATTCCCCTAGGTCTCTAGTTTTCAGAAATGCACAGGTTTGGTAGGTTTCCCTAGGTGCCAGCTGAGCTAGAGGCCAAAATCTACAGGTAGGCACTTCGCAAAAAACACCTCTGTTTTCTTTAAAAAAATTGGATGTGTCCACATTGCGCTTTGGGGCGTTACCTGTCACGGGCGCTAGGCCTACCCACACAAGTGAGGTATCATTTTTATCGGGAGACTTGAGGGAACGCTGGGTGGAAGGAAATTTGTGGCTCCTCTCAGATTCCAGAACTTTCTGCCACAGAAATGTGAGGAACATGTGTTTTTTTTAGCCAAATTTTGAGGTTTGCAAAGGATTCTGGGTAACAGAACCTGGTCCGAGCCCCACAAGTCACCCCATCTTGGATTCCCCTAGGTCTCTAGTTTTCAGAAATGCACAGGTTTGGTAGGTTTCCCTAGGTGCCGGCTGAGCTAGAGGCCAAAATCTACAGGTAGGCACCTCGCAAAAAACACCTCTGTTTTCTTTAAAAAAATTGGATGTGTCCACGTAGCGCTTTGGGGCGTTTCCTGTCGCGGGCGCTAGGCCTACCCACACAAGTGAGGTATCATTTTTATCGGGAGACTTGGGGGAACGCTGGGTGGAAGGAAATTTGTGGCTCCTCTCAGATTCCAGAACTTTCTGCCACAGAAATGTGAGGAACATGTGTTCTTTTAGCCAAATTTTGATGTTTGCAAAGGATTCTGGGTAACAGAACCTGGTCCGAGCCCCACAAGTCACCCCATCTTGGATTCCCCTAGGTCTCTAGTTTTCAGAAATGCACAGGTTTGGTAGGTTTCCCTAGGTGCCGGCTGAGCTAGAGGCCAAAATCTACAGGTAGGCACTTCGCAAAAATCACCTCTGTTTTCTTTAAAAAAATTGGATGTGTCCACGTTGCGCTTTGGGGCGTTTCCTGTCGCAGGCGCTAGGCCTACCCACACAAGTGAGGTATCATTTTTATCGGGAGACTTGGGGGAACGCTGGGTGGAAGGACATTTGTGGCTCCTCTCAGATTCCAGAACTTTCTGCCACAGAAATGTGAGGAACATGTGTTTTTTTAGCAAAATTTTGAGGTTTGCAAAGGATTCTGGGTAACAGAACCTGGTCCGAGCCCCACAAGTCACCCCATCATGGATTCCCCTAGGTCTCTAGTTTTCAGAAATGCACAGGTTTGGTAGGTTTCCCTAGGTGCCAGCTGAGCTAGAGGCCAAAATCTACAGGTAGGCACTTCGCAAAAAACACCTCTGTTTTCTTTCAAAAAATTGGATGTGTCCACGTTGCGCTTTGGGGCGTTTCCTGTCGCGGGCGCTAGGCCTACCCACACAAGTGAGGTATCATTTTTATCAGGAGACTTGGGGTAACGCTGGGTGGAAGGAAATTTGTGGCTCCTCTCAGATTCCAGAACTTTCTGCCACAGAAATGTGAGGAACATGTGTTTTTTTAGCCAAATTTTGAGGTTTGCAAAGGATTCTGGGTAACAGAACCTGGTCCGAGCCCCACAAGTCACCCCATTTTGGATTCCCATAGGTCTCTAGTTTTCAGAAATGCACAGGTTTGGTAGGTTTCCCTAGGTGCCGGCTGAGCTAGAGGCCAAAATCTACAGGTAGGCACTTCGCAAAAATCACCTCTATTTTCTTTCAAAAAATTGGATATGTCCACGTTGCGCTTTGGGGCATTTCCTGTCGCGGGCGCTAGGCCTTCCCCCACAAGTGAGGTATCATTTTTATCGGGAGACTTGGGGGAACGCTGGGTGGAAGGATATTTGTGGCTCCTCTCAGATTCCAGAACTTTCTGCCACAGAAATGTGAGGAACATGTGTTTTTTTAGCCAAATTTTGAGGTTTGCAAAGGATTCTGGGTAACAGAACCTGGTCCGAGCCCCACAAGTCACCCCATCTTGGATTCCCCTAGGTCTCTAGTTTTCAGAAATGCACAGGTTTGGTAGGTTTCCCTAGGTGCCAGCTGAGCTAGAGGCCAAAATCTACAGGTAGGCACTTCGCAAAAAACACCTCTGTTTTCTTTAAAAAAATTGGATGTGTCCACATTGCGCTTTGGGGCGTTACCTGTCACGGGCGCTAGGCCTACCCACACAAGTGAGGTATCATTTTTATCGGGAGACTTGAGGGAACGCTGGGTGGAAGGAAATCTGTGGCTCCTCTCAGATTCCAGAACTTTCTGCCACAGAAATGTGAGGAACATGTGTTTTTTTTAGCCAAATTTTGAGGTTTGCAAAGGATTCTGGGTAACAGAACCTGGTCCGAGCCCCACAAGTCACCCCATCTTGGATTCCCCTAGGTCTCTAGTTTTCAGAAATGCACAGGTTTGGTAGGTTTCCCTAGGTGCCGGCTGAGCTAGAGGCCAAAATCTACAGGTAGGCACCTCGCAAAAAACACCTCTGTTTTCTTTAAAAAAATTGGATGTGTCCACGTTGCGCTTTGGGGCGTTTCCTGTCGCGGGCGCTAGGCCTACCCACACAAGTGAGGTATCATTTTTATCGGGAGACTTGGGGGAACGCTGGGTGGAAGGAAATTTGTGGCTCCTCTCAGATTCCAGAACTTTCTGCCACAGAAATGTGAGGAACATGTGTTCTTTTAGCCAAATTTTGATGTTTGCAAAGGATTCTGGGTAACAGAACCTGGTCCGAGCCCCACAAGTCACCCCATCTTGGATTCCCCTAGGTCTCTAGTTTTCAGAAATGCACAGGTTTGGTAGGTTTCCCTAGGTGCCGGCTGAGCTAGAGGCCAAAATCTACAGGTAGGCACTTCGCAAAAATCACCTCTGTTTTCTTTAAAAAAATTGGATGTGTCCACGTTGCGCTTTGGGGCGTTTCCTGTCGCAGGCGCTAGGCCTACCCACACAAGTGAGGTATCATTTTTATCGGGAGACTTGGGGGAACGCTGGGTGGAAGGACATTTGTGGCTCCTCTCAGATTCCAGAACTTTCTGCCACAGAAATGTGAGGAACATGTGTTTTTTTAGCAAAATTTTGAGGTTTGCAAAGGATTCTGGGTAACAGAACCTGATCCGAGCCCCACAAGTCACCCCATCATGGATTCCCCTAGGTCTCTAGTTTTCAGAAATGCACAGGTTTGGTAGGTTTCCCTCGGTGCCGGCTGAGCTAGAGGCCAAAATCTACAGGTAGGCACTTCGCAAAAATCACCTCTATTTTCTTTCAAAAAATTGGATGTGTCCACGTTGCGCTTTGGGGCGTTTCCTGTCGCGGGCGCTAGGCCTACCCACACAAGTGAGGTATCATTTTTATCGGGAGACTTGAGGGAACGCTGGGTGGAAGGAAATTTGTGGCTCCTCTCAGATTCCAGAACTTTCTGCCACAGAAATGTGAGGAACATGTGTTTTTTTTAGCCAAATTTTGAGGTTTGCAAAGGATTCTGGGTAACAGAACCTGGTCCGAGCCCCACAAGTCACCCCATCTTGGATTCCCCTAGGTCTCTAGTTTTTAGAAATGCACAGGTTTGGTAGGTTTCCCTAGGTGCCGGCTGAGCTAGAGGCCAAAATCTACAGGTAGGCACCTCGCAAAAAACACCTCTGTTTTCTTTAAAAAAATTGGATGTGTCCACGTTGCGCTTTGGGGCGTTTCCTGTCGCGGGCGCTAGGCCTACCCACACAAGTGAGGTATCATTTTTATCGGGAGACTTGGGGGAACGCTGGGTGGAAGGAAATTTGTGGCTCCTCTCAGATTCCAGAACTTTCTGCCACAGAAATGTGAGGAACATGTGTTCTTTTAGCCAAATTTTGATGTTTGCAAAGGATTCTGGGTAACAGAACCTGGTCCGAGCCCCACAAGTCACCCCATCTTGGATTCCCCTAGGTCTCTAGTTTTCAGAAATGCACAGGTTTGGTAGGTTTCCCTAGGTGCCGGCTGAGCTAGAGGCCAAAATCTACAGGTAGGCACTTCGCAAAAATCACCTCTGTTTTCTTTAAAAAAATTGGATGTGTCCACGTTGCGCTTTGGGGCGTTTCCTGTCGCAGGCGCTAGGCCTACCCACACAAGTGAGGTATCATTTTTATCGGGAGACTTGGGGGAACGCTGGGTGGAAGGACATTTGTGGCTCCTCTCAGATTCCAGAACTTTCTGCCACAGAAATGTGAGGAACATGTGTTTTTTTAGCAAAATTTTGAGGTTTGCAAAGGATTCTGGGTAACAGAACCTGGTCCGAGCCCCACAAGTCACCCCATCATGGATTCCCCTAGGTCTCTAGTTTTCAGAAATGCACAGGTTTGGTAGGTTTCCCTCGGTGCCGGCTGAGCTAGAGGCCAAAATCTACAGGTAGGCACTTCGCAAAAATCACCTCTATTTTCTTTCAAAAAATTGGATGTGTCCACGTTGCGCTTTGGGGCGTTTCCTGTCGCGGGCGCTAGGCCTACCCACACAAGTGAGGTATCATTTTTATCGGGAGACTTGGGGGAACGCTGGGTGGAAGGACATTTGTGGCTCCACTCAGATTGCAGAACTTTCTGCCACAGAAATGTGAGGAACATGTTTTTTTTGGCCAAATTTTGAGGTTTGCAAAGGATTCTGGGTAACAGAACCTGGTCCGAGCCCCACAATTCACCCCATCATGGATTCCCCTAGGTCTCTAGTTTTCAGAAATGCACAGGTTTGGTAGGTTTCCCTAGGTGCCGGCTGAGCTAGAGGCCAAAATCTACAGGTAGGCACTTTGCAAAAAACACCTCTGTTTTCTTTCAAAAAATTGGATGTGTCCACGTTGCGCTTTGGGGCGTTTCCTGTCGCAGGCACTAGGCCTACCCACACAAGTGAGGTATCATTTTTATCGGGAGACTTGGGGGAACGCTGAGTGGAAGGAAATTTGTGGCTCCTCTCAGATTCCAGAACTTTCTGCCACAGAAATGTGAGGAACATGTTTTTTTTTAGCCAAATATTGAGGTTTGCAAAGGATTCTGGGTAACAGAACCTGGTCCGAGCCCCACAAGTCACCCCATCATGATTTCCCCTAGGTCTCTAGTTTTTAGAAATGCACAGGTTTGGTAGGTTTCCCTCGGTGCCGGCTGAGCTAGAGGCCAAAATCTACAGGTAGGCACTTTGCAAAAAACACCTCTGTTTTCTTTAAAAAAATTGGATGTGTCCACGTTGCGCTTTGGGGCGTTTCCTGTCGCGGGCGCTAGGCCTATCTACACAAGTGAGGTATCATTTTTATCTGGAGACTTGGGGGAACGCTGGGTGGAAGGAAGTTTGTGGCTCCTCTCAGATTCCAGAACTTTCTGCCACAGAAATGTGAGGAACATGTGTTTTTTTAGCCAAATTTTGAGGTTTGCAAAGGATTCTGGGTAACAGAACCTGGTCCGAGCCCCACAAGTCACCCCATCATGGATTCCCCTAGGTCTCTAGTTTTTAGAAATGCACAGGTTTGGTAGGTTTCCCTCGGTGCCGGCTGAGCTAGAGGCCAAAATCTACAGGTAGGCACTTTGCAAAAAACACCTCTGTTTTCTTTAAAAAAATTGGATGTGTCCACGTTGCGCTTTGGGGCGTTTCCTGTCGCGGGCGCTAGGCCTATCCACACAAGTGAGGTATCATTTTTATCTGGAGACTTGGGGGAACGCTGGGTGGAAGGAAGTTTGTGGCTCCTCTCAGATTCCAGAACTTTCTGCCACAGAAATGTGCGGAACATGTGTTTTTTTAGCCAAATTTTGAGGTTTGCAAAGGATTCTGGGTAACAGAACCTGGTCAAAGCCCCACAAGTCACCCCATCTTGGATTCCCCAAGGTCTCTAGTTTTCAGAAATGCACAGGTTTGGTAGGTTTCCCTAGGTGCCGTCTGAGCTAGAGGCCAAAATCTACAGGTAGGCACTTCGCAAAAAACACCTCTGTTTTCTTTAAAAAAATTGGATGTGTCCACGTTGCGCTTTGGGGCGTTTCCTGTCGCGGGCGCTAGGCCTACCCACACAAGTGAGGTATCATTTTTATCGGGAGACTTGGGGGAACGCTGGGTGGAAGGAAATTTGTGGCTCCTCTCAGATTCCAGAACTTTCTGCCACAGAAATGTGAGGAACATGTGTTTTTTTAGCCAAATTTTGAGGTTTGCAAAGGATTCTGTGTAACAGAACCTGGTCCTAGCCCCACAAGTCACCCCATCTTGGATTCCCCTAGGTCTCTAGTTTTCAGAAATGCACAGGTTTGGTAGGTTTCCCTAGGTGCCGGCTGAGCTAGAGGGCAAAATCTACAGGTAGGCACTTCGCAAAAATCACCTCTATTTTCTTTCAAAAAATTGGATGTGTCCACGTTGCGCTTCGGGGCGTTTCCTGTCGCGGGCGCTAGGCCTATCTACACAAGTGAGGTATCATTTTTATCTGGAGACTTGGGGGAACGCTGGGTGGAAGGAAGTTTGTGGCTCCTCTCAGATTCCAGAACTTTCTGCCACAGAAATGTGAGGAACATGTGTTTTTTTAGCCAAATTTTGAGGTTTGCAAAGGATTCTGGGTAACAGAACCTGGTCCGAGCCCCACAAGTCACCCCATCATGGATTCCCCTAGGTCTCTAGTTTTTAGAAATGCACAGGTTTGGTAGGTTTCCCTCGGTGCCGGCTGAGCTAGAGGCCAAAATCTACAGGTAGGCACTTTGCAAAAAACACCTCTGTTTTCTTTAAAAAAATTGGATGTGTCCACGTTGCGCTTTGGGGCGTTTCCTGTCGCGGGCACTAGGCCTATCCACACAAGTGAGGTATCATTTTTATCTGGAGACTTGGGGGAACGCTGGGTGGAAGGAAGTTTGTGGCTCCTCTCAGATTCCAGAACTTTCTGCCACAGAAATGTGAGGAACATGTGTTTTTTTAGCCAAATTTTGAGGTTTGCAAAGGATTCTGGGTAACAGAACCTGGTCAAAGCCCCACAAGTCACCCCATCTTGGATTCCCCAAGGTCTCTAGTTTTCAGAAATGCACAGGTTTGGTAGGTTTCCCTAGGTGCCGTCTGAGCTAGAGGCCAAAATCTACAGGTAGGCACTTCGCAAAAAACACCTCTGTTTTCTTTAAAAAAATTGGATGTGTCCACGTTGCGCTTTGGGGCGTTTCCTGTCGCGGGCGCTAGGCCTACCCACACAAGTGAGGTATCATTTTTATCGGGAGACTTGGGGGAACGCTGGGTGGAAGGAAATTTGTGGCTCCTCTCAGATTCCAGAACTTTCTGCCACAGAAATGTGAGGAACATGTGTTTTTTTAGCCAAATTTTGAGGTTTGCAAAGGATTCTGTGTAACAGAACCTGGTCCTAGCCCCACAAGTCACCCCATCTTGGATTCCCCTAGGTCTCTAGTTTTCAGAAATGCACAGGTTTGGTAGGTTTCCCTAGGTGCCGGCTGAGCTAGAGGGCAAAATATACAGGTAGGCACTTCGCAAAAATCACCTCTATTTTCTTTCAAAAAATTGGATATATCCACGTTGCGCTTTGGGGCATTTCCTGTCGCGGGCGCTAGGCCTACCCACACAAGTGAGGTATCATTTTTATCGGGAGACTTGGGGGAACGCTGGGTGGAAGGATATTTGTGGCTCCTCTCAGATTCCAGAACTTTCTGCCACAGAAATGTGAGGAACATGTGTTTTTTTAGCCAAATTTTGAGGTATGCAAAGGATTCTGGGTAACAGAACCTGGTCCGAGCCCCACAGGTCGCCCCATCTTGGATTCCTCTAGGTCTCTAGTTTTCAGAAATGCACAGGTTTCGTAGGTTTCCCTAGGTGCCGGCTGAGCTAGAGGCCAAAATCTACAGGTAGGCACTTCGCAAAAAACACCTCTGTTTTCTTTCAAAAAATTGGATGTGTCCAAGTTGCGCTTTGGGGCGTTTCCTGTCGCGGGCGCTAGGCCTACCCACACAAGTGAGGTATCATTTTTATCGGGAGACTTGGGGGAACGCTGAGTGGAAGGAAATTTATGGCTCCTCTCAGATTCCAGAACTTTCTGCCACAGAAATGTGAGGAACATGTGTTTTTTTAGCCAAATTTTGGGGTTTGCAAAGGATTCTGGGTAACAGAACCTGGTCCGAGCCCCACAAGTCACCCCATCTTGGATTCCCCTAGGTCTCTAGTTTTCAGAAATGCACAGGTTTGGTAGGTTTCCCTAGGTGCCGGCTGAGCTAGAGGCCAAAATCTACAGGTAGGCACTTCGCAAAAATCACCTCTATTTTCTTTCAAAAAATTGGATGTGTCCACGTTGCGCTTTGGGGCATTTCCTGTCGCGGGCGCTAGGCCTACCCACACAAGTGAGGTATCATTTTTATCGGGAGACTTGGGGGAACGCTGGGTGGAAGGAAATTTGTGGCTCCTCTCAGATTCCAGAACTTTCTGCCACAGAAATGTGAGGAACATGTGTTTTTTTAGCCAAATTTTGAGGTTTGCAAAGGATTCTGGGTAACAGAACCTGGTCCGAGCCCCACAAGTCACCCCATCTTGGATTCCCCTAGGTCTCTAGTTTTCAGAAATGCACAGGTTTGGTAGGTTTCCCTAGGTGCCAGCTGAGCTAGAGGCCAAAATCTACAGGTAGGCACTTCGCAAAAAACACCTCTGTTTTCTTTCAAAAAATTGGATGTGTCCACGTTGCGCTTTGGGGCGTTTCCTGTCGCGGGCGCTAGGCCTACCCACACAAGTGAGGTATCATTTTTATCAGGAGACTTGGGGGAACGCTGGGTGGAAGGAAATTTGTGGCTCCTCTCAGATTCCAGAACTTTCTGCCACAGAAATGTGAGGAACATGTGTTTTTTTAGCCAAATTTTGAGGTTTGCAAAGGATTCTGGGTAACAGAACCTGGTCCGAGCCCCACAAGTCACCCCATTTTGGATTCCCATAGGTCTCTAGTTTTCAGAAATTCACAGGTTTGGTAGGTTTCCCTAGTTGCCGGCTGAGCTAGAGGCCAAAATCTACAGGTAGGCACTTCGCCAAAATCACCTCTATTTTCTTTACAAAAATTGGATATGTCCACGTTGCGCTTTGGGGCATTTCCTGTCGCGGGCGCTAGGCCTACCCACACAAGTGAGGTATCATTTTTATCGGGAGACTTGGGGAACGCTGGGTGGAAGGATATTTGTGGCTCCTCTCAGATTCCAGAACTTTCTGCCACAGAAATGTGAGGAACATGTGTTTTTTTAGCCAAATTTTGAGGTTTGCAAAGGATTCTGGGTAACAGAACATGGTCCGAGCCCCACAGGTCGCCCCATCTTGGATTCCCCTAGGTCTCTAGTTTTCAGAAATGCACAGGTTTGGTAGGTTTCCCTAGGTGCCGGCTGAGCTAGAGGCCAAAATCTACAGGTAGGCACTTCGCAAAAAACACCTCTGTTTTCTTTAAAAAAATTGGATGTGTCCACATTGCGCTTTGGGGCGTTACCTGTCACGGGCGCTAGGCCTACCCACACAAGTGAGGTATCATTTTTATCGGGAGACTTGAGGGAACGCTGGGTGGAAGGAAATTTGTGGCTCCTCTCAGATTCCAGAACTTTCTGCCACAGAAATGTGAGGAACATGTGTTTTTTTTAGCCAAATTTTGAGGTTTGCAAAGGATTCTGGGTAACAGAACCTGGTCCGAGCACCACAAGTCACCCCATCTTGGATTCCCCTAGGTCTCTAGTTTTCAGAAATGCACAGGTTTGGTAGGTTTCCCTAGGTGCCGGCTGAGCTAGATGCCAAAATCTACAGGTAGGCACTTCGCAAAAAACACCTCTGTTTTCTTTCAAAAAATTGGATGTGTCCACGTTGCGCTTTGGGGCGTTTCCTGTCGCGGGCGCTAGGCCTACCCACACAAGTGAGGTATCATTTTTATCGGGAGACTTGGGGGAACGCTGGGTGGAAGGAAATTTGTGGCTCCTCTCAGATTCCAGAACTTTCTGCCACAGAAATGTGAGGAACATGTGTTTTTTAGCCAAATTTTGAGGTTTGCAAAGGATTCTGCGTAACAGAACCTGGTCCGAGCCCCACAAGTCACCCCATCTTGGATTCCCCTAGGTCTCTAGTTTTCAGAAATGCACAGGTTTGGTAGGTTTCCCTAGGTGCCGCTGAGCTAGAGGCCAAAATCTACAGGTAGGCACTTCGCAAAAAACACCTCTGTTTTCTTTCAAAAAATTGGATGTGTCCACGTTGCGCTTTGGGGCGTTTCCTGTCGCGGGCGCTAGGCCTACCCACACAAGTGAGGTATCATTTTTATCGGGAGACTTGGGGGAACGCTGGGTGGAAGGAAATTTGTGGCTCCTCTCAGATTCCAGAACTTTCTGCCACAGAAATGTGAGGAACATGTGTTTTTTTAGCCAAATTTTGAGGTTTGCAAAGGATTCTGCGTAACAGAACCTGGTCCGAGCCCCACAAGTCACCCCATCTTGGATTCCCCTAGGTCTCTAGTTTTCAGAAATGCACAGGTTTGGTAGGTTTCCCTAGGTGCCGGCTGAGCTAGAGGCCAAAATCTACAGGTAGGCACTTCGCAAAAATCACCTCTATTTTCTTTCAAAAAATTGGATATATCCACGTTGCGCTTTGGGGCATTTCCTGTCGCGGGCGCTAGGCCTACCCACACAAGTGAGGTATCATTTTTATCGGGAGACTTGGGGGAACGCTGGGTGGAAGGAAATTTGTGGCTCCTCTCAGATTCCAGAACTTTCTGCCACAGAAATGTGAGGAACATGTGTTTTTTTAGCCAAATTTTGAGGTTTGCAAAGGATTCTGCGTAACAGAACCTGGTCCGAGCCCCACAAGTCACCCCATCTTGGATTCCCCTAGGTCTCTAGTTTTCAGAAATGCACAGGTTTGGTAGGTTTCCCTAGGTGCCAGCTGAGCTAGAGGCCAAAATCTACAGGTAGGCACTTCGCAAAAAACACCTCTGTTTTCTTCAAAAAAATTGGATGTGTCCACGTTGCGCTTTGGGGCGTTTCCTGTCGCGGGCGCTAGGCCTACCCACACAAGTGAGGTATCATTTTTATCAGGAGACTTGGGGGAACGCTGGGTGGAAGGAAATTTGTGGCTCCTCTCAGATTCCAGAACTTTCTGCCACAGAAATGTGAGGAACATGTGTTTTTTTAGCCAAATTTTGAGGTTTGCAAAGGATTCTGGGTAACAGAACCTGGTCCGAGCCCCACAAGTCACCCCATTTTGGATTCCCATAGGTCTCTAGTTTTCAGAAATGCACAGGTTTGGTAGGTTTCCCTAGGTGCCGGCTGAGCTAGAGGCCAAAATCTACAGGTAGGCACTTCGCAAAAATCACCTCTATTTTCTTTCAAAAAATTGGATATGTCCACGTTGCGCTTTGGGGCATTTCCTGTCGCGGGCGCTAGGCCTACCCACACAAGTGAGGTATCATTTTTATCGGGAGACTTGGGGGAACGCTGGGTGGAAGGAAGTTTGTGGCTCCTCTCAGATTCCAGAACTTTCTGCCACAGAAATGTGAGGAACATGTGTTTTTTTAGCCAAATTTTGAGGTTTGCAAAGGATTCTGGGTAACAGAACGTGGTCCGAGCCCCACAGGTCGCCCCATCTTGGATTCCCCTAGGTCTCTAGTTTTCAGAAATGCACAGGTTTGGTAGGTTTCCCTAGGTGCCGGCTGAGCTAGAGGCCAAAATCTACAGGTAGGCACTTCGCAAAAAAAACCTCTGTTTTCTTTAAAAAAATTGGATGTGTCCACATTGCGCTTTGGGGCGTTACCTGTCACGGGCGCTAGGCCTACCCACACAAGTGAGGTATTATTTTTATCGGGAGACTTGAGGGAACGCTGGGTGGAAGGAAATTTGTGGCTCCTCTCAGATTCCAGAACTTTCTGCCACAGAAATGTGAGGAACATGTGTTTTTTTTAGCCAAATTTTGAGGTTTGCAAAGGATTCTGGGTAACAGAACCTGGTCCGAGCCCCACAAGTCACCCCATCTTGGATTCCCCTAGGTCTCTAGTTTTCAGAAATGCACAGGTTTGGTAGGTTTCCCTAGGTGCCGGCTGAGCTAGATGCCAAAATCTACAGGTAGGCACTTCGCAAAAAACACCTCTGTTTTCTTTCAAAAAATTGGATGTGTCCACGTTGCGCTTTGGGGCGTTTCCTGTCGCGGGCGCTAGGCCTACCCACACAAGTGAGGTATCATTTTTATCGGGAGACTTGGGGGAACGCTGGGTGGAAGGAAATTTGTGGCTCCTCTCAGATTCCAGAACTTTCTGCCACAGAAATGTGAGGAACATGTGTTTTTTAGCCAAATTTTGAGGTTTGCAAAGGATTCTGCGTAACAGAACCTGGTCCGAGCCCCACAAGTCACCCCATCTTGGATTCCCCTAGGTCTCTAGTTTTCAGAAATGCACAGGTTTGGTAGGTTTCCCTAGGTGCCGGCTGAGCTAGAGGCCAAAATCTACAGGTAGGCACTTCGCAAAAAACACCTCTGTTTTCTTTCAAAAAATTGGATGTGTCCACGTTGCGCTTTGGGGCGTTTCCTGTCGCGGGCGCTAGGCCTACCCACACAAGTGAGGTATCATTTTTATCGGGAGACTTGGGGGAACGCTGGGTGGAAGGAAATTTGTGGCTCCTCTCAGATTCCAGAACTTTCTGCCACAGAAATGTGAGGAACATGTGTTTTTTTAGCCAAATTTTGAGGTTTGCAAAGGATTCTGCGTAACAGAACCTGGTCCGAGCCCCACAAGTCACCCCATCTTGGATTCCCCTAGGTCTCTAGTTTTCAGAAATGCACAGGTTTGGTAGGTTTCCCTAGGTGCCAGCTGAGCTAGAGGCCAAAATCTACAGGTAGGCACTTCGCAAAAAACACCTCTGTTTTCTTTCAAAAAATTGGATGTGTCCACGTTGCGCTTTGGGGCGTTTCCTGTCGCGGGCGCTAGGCCTACCCACACAAGTGAGGTATCATTTTTATCAGGAGACTTGGGGAAACGCTGGGTGGAAGGAAATTTGTGGCTCCTCTCAGATTCCAGAACTTTCTGCCACAGAAATGTGAGGAACATGTGTTTTTTTAGCCAAATTTTGAGGTTTGCAAAGGATTCTGGGTAACAGAACCTGGTCCGAGCCCCACAAGTCACCCCATTTTGGATTCCCATAGGTCTCTAGTTTTCAGAAATGCACAGGTTTGGTAGGTTTCCCTAGGTGCCGGCTGAGCTAGAGGCCAAAATCTACAGGTAGGCACTTCGCAAAAATCACCTCTATTTTCTTTCAAAAAATTGGATATGTCCACGTTGCGCTTTGGGGCATTTCCTGTCGCGGGCGCTAGGCCTACCCACACAAGTGAGGTATCATTTTTATCGGGAGACTTGGGGGAATGCTGGGTGGAAGGATATTTGTGGCTCCTCTCAGATTCCAGAACTTTCTGCCACAGAAATGTGAGGAACATGTGTTTTTTTAGCCAAATTTTGAGGTTTGCAAAGGATTCTGGGTAACAGAACCTGGTCCGAGCCCCACAAGTCACCCCATCTTGGATTCCCCTAGGTCTCTAGTTTTCAGAAATGCACAGGTTTGGTAGGTTTCCCTAGGTGCCAGCTGAGCTAGAGGCCAAAATCTACAGGTAGGCACTTCGCAAAAAACACCTCTGTTTTCTTTAAAAAAATTGGATGTGTCCACATTGCGCTTTGGGGCGTTACCTGTCACGGGCGCTAGGCCTACCCACACAAGTGAGGTATCATTGTTATCGGGAGACTTGAGGGAACGCTGGGTGGAAGGAAATTTGTGGCTCCTCTCAGATTCCAGAACTTTCTGCCACAGAAATGTGAGGAACATGTGTTTTTTTTAGCCAAATTTTGAGGTTTGCAAAGGATTCTGGGTAACAGAACCTGGTCCGAGCCCCACAAGTCACCCCATCTTGGATTCCCCTAGGTCTCTAGTTTTCAGAAATGCACAGGTTTGGTAGGTTTCCCTAGGTGCCGGCTGAGCTAGATGCCAAAATCTACAGGTAGGCACTTCGCAAAAAACACCTCTGTTTTCTTTCAAAAAATTGGATGTGTCCACGTTGCGCTTTGGGGCGTTTCCTGTCGCGGGCGCTAGGCCTACCCACACAAGTGAGGTATCATTTTTATCGGGAGACTTGGGGGAACGCTGGGTGGAAGGAAATTTGTGGCTCCTCTCAGATTCCAGAACTTTCTGCCACAGAAATGTGAGGAACATGTGTTTTTTAGC
Organism: Pleurodeles waltl; assembly: GCF_031143425.1. Taxonomy (NCBI): domain Eukaryota; kingdom Metazoa; phylum Chordata; class Amphibia; order Caudata; family Salamandridae; genus Pleurodeles; species Pleurodeles waltl. Next base: position 324,065,702 of record NC_090437.1, read on the forward strand.
CAAATTTTGAGGTTTGCAAAGGATTCTGCGTAACAGAACCTGGTCCGAGCCCCACAAGTCACCCCATCTTGGATTCCCCTAGGTCTCTAGTTTTCAGAAATGCACAGGTTTGGTAGGTTTCCCTAGGTGCCGGATGAGCTAGAGGCCAACATCTACAGGTAGGCACTTCGCAAAAAACACCTCTGTTTTCTTTCAAAAAATTGGATGTGTCCACGTTGCGCTTTGGGGCGTTTCCTGTCGCGGGCGCTAGGCCTACCCACACAAGTGAGGTATCATTTTTATCGGGAGACTTGGGGGAACGCTGGGTGGAAGGAAATTTGTGGCTCCTCTCAGATTCCAGAACTTTCTGCCACAGAAATGTGAGGAACATGTGTTTTTTAGCCAAATTTTGAGGTTTGCAAAGTATTCTGCGTAACAGAACCTGGTCCGAGCCCCACAAGTCACCCCATCTTGGATTCCCCTAGGTCTCTAGTTTTCAGAAATGCACAGGTTTGGTAGGTTTCCCTAGGTGCCGGCTGAGCTAGAGGCCAAAATCTACAGGTAGGCACTTCGCAAAAAACACCTCTGTTTTCTTTAAAAAAATTGGATGTGTCCACGTTGCGCTTTGGGGCGTTTCCTGTCGCGGGCGCTAGGCCTACCCACACAAGTGAGGTATCATTTTTATCGGGAGACTTGGGGGAACGCTGGGTGGAAGGAAATTTGTGGCTCCTCTCAGATTCCAGAACTTTCTGCCACAGAAATGTGAGGAACATGTGTTTTTTTAGCCAAATTTTGAGGTTTGCAAAGGATTCTGGGTAACAGAACCTGGTCCGAGCCCCACAAGTCACCCCATCTTGGATTCCCCTAGGTCTCTAGTTTTCAGAAATGCACAGGTTTGGTAGGTTTCCCTAGGTGCCGGCTGAGCTAGAGGCCAAAATCTACAGGTAGGCACTTCGGAAAAATCACCTCTATTTTCTTTCAAAAAATTGGATATGTCCACGTTGCGCTTTGGGGCATTTCCTGTCGCGGGCGCTAGGCCTACCCACACAAGTGAGGTATAATTTTTATCGGGAGACTTGGGGGAACGCTGGGTGGAAGGATATTTGTGGCTCCTCTCAGATTCCAGAACTTTCTGCCACAGAAATGTGAGGAACATGTGTTTTTTTAGCCAAATTTTGAGGTTTGCAAAGGATTCTGGGTAACAGAACCTGGTCCGAACCCCACAGGTCGCCCCATCTTGGATTCCCCTAGGTCTCTAGTTTTCAGAAATGCACAGGTTTCGTATGTTTCCCTAGGTGCCAGTTGAGCTAGAGGCCAAAATCTACAGGTAGGCACTACGCGAAAAACACCTCTGTTTTCTTTCAAAAAATTGGATGTGTCCACATTGCGCTTTGGGGCGTTACCTGTCGCGGGCGCTAGGCCTACCCACACAAGTGAGGTATCATTTTTATCGGGAGACTTGAGGGAACGCTGGGTGGAAGGAAATTTGTGGCTCCTCTCAGATTCCAGAACTTTCTGCCACAGAATTGTGAGGAACATGTGTTTTTTTTAGCCAAATTTTGAGGTTTGCAAAGGATTCTGGGTAACAGAACCTGGTCCGAGCCCCACAAGTCACCCCATCTTGGATTCCCCTAGGTCTCTAGTTTTCAGAAATGCACAGGTTTGGTAGGTTTCCCTAGGTGCCGGCTGAGCTAGAGGCCAAAATCTACAGGTAGGCACTTCGCAAAAAACACCTCTGTTTTCTTTAAAAAAATTGGATGTGTCCACGTTGCGCTTTGGGGAGTTTCCTGTCGCGGGCGCTAGGCCTACCCACACAAGTGAGGTATCATTTTTATCGGGAGACTTGGGGGAACGTAGATTAGCAAAACAAGTGTTATTGCCCCTTGTCTTTCTCTACATTTTTTCCTTCCAAATATAGGAGAGTGTGTAAAAAAGACATCTATTTGAGAAATGCCCTGTAATTCACATGCTAGTATGGTCACCCCGGAATTCAGAGATGTGCAAATAACCACTGCTCCTCAACACCTTATCTTGTGCCCTTTTTGGAAATACAAAGGTTTTCTTGATAGCAATTTTTTACTCTTTATATTTCAGCAAATGAATTGCTGTATACCCGGTATAGAATGAAAACTCACTACAGGGTGCAGCTCATTAAATGGCTCTGGGTTCCTCGGGTTCTTGATGAACCTACAAGCCCTATATATCCCCGCAACCAGAGAAGTCCAGCAGACGTAACGGTTTATTGCTTTCGATAATCTGACATTGCAGGGAAAAGTTACAGAGTAAAACGTAGAGAAAAATTGATGTTTTTTTTACCTCAATTTCAATATCTTTCTTTTTCAGTTGTTATTTTCTGTAGGAAACCCTTGTAGGATCTACACAAACGACCCCTTGCTGAATTCAGAATTTTGTCTACTTTTCAGAAATGTTTAGGTTTCTGGGATCCAGCATTGGTTTCATGCCCATTTCTGTCACTGACTGGAAGGAGGCTGAAAGCACAAAAAATTGCAAAAATGGGGTATGTCCCAGTAAAATGCCAAAATTGTGTTGAAAAATTGGGTTTTCTGATTCAAGTCTGCCTGTTCCTGAAAGCTGGGAAGCTTCTGAGGTTAGCACTGCAAACCCTTTGTTGATGCCCTTTTCAGGGGAAAATCCACAAGCCTTCTTCTGCAGCCACTTTTTCCAATTGTTTTGAAAAAAACGAAATTTTCACTGTATTTTGGCTAATTTCTTGGCCTCCTTCAGGGGAAACCCACAAAGTCTGGGTACCTCTAGAATCCCTAGGATGTTGGAAAAAAAGGACGCAAATTTGGCTTGGTTAGCTTATGTGGACAAAAAGTTATGAGGGCCTAAGCGCAAACTGCCCCAAATAGGCAAAAAAAGGCCTGGCACAGGAGGGGGAAAAGGCCTGGCAGCGACGGGGTTAAAATGGTGCAAAAAATGCAGCAAAGAAATCTCCTGGATTTCTTTGTGCCATTTTTTTCACCCCCCCCAAAATGAAGGAATGTCCTTTTTGTATACATTATGCCTGTCGCAGGCATAATGTAGTGCCAAGGGTTACAAAGTGGTGCAATGCATGCATTGTGACACTTTGTAAATCTGGTGTATCGATTTTGGCCTTGTTGGGCCACATTAGCGCAAAAAATAACGCTAATCTGGTGCAAGGAGGTACTAGGCCCTCCTAAATCTGGGCCCAGATGTGGGGGAATACAATCTAATGTCAAGACAGGATGCCCACTGCTTCATTATTTTTTTTCAAATTGTTAAATCCTGATTTCTACTGTGTTTTCTACCCCCCCTCCTCAGGAGGGGAGGAAGACTGTTGCTGCCCTTGCTGGGTAAGGAGAGCAATTCCTTATGCCTAGGGGAGCATACTCCTACCATCCAAATCACTGGTGAGCTAGTGGGTGGATCCCTGCTCAGGTACAGGTTCTTTGGAAATGGGAGACCCCCCTTTGATGACCTATTGTTCTACACAAATTCTCTACTAAACCAAATAATCTCAAAATGTGAGCTAAATATTTCCAGTTCACTCTATGAAAGGCCTTCATTGCATCAAGAGTAATTACGGCCAAAGGCATTTCAAAGGATGTAGCCATATCTATGGTCTCTACCAGGTTATACGTCAGGTTATACATCAATTCATGTAAAAATCTACCTTTGATAAACCCTTTCTGGTCTGGATAAATTAACCGACCCACCACTCTGCTGAGTCTGTCTGCAAGTATTTGAGCTAGTATTTTATAATCACAATGCAGCAAAGAGATAGGCCTATATGATCCACAATTGAGCGGGCTCTTACCTGGTTTCAAAATTGCCGCTATCGTAGCCTGATTCCACCAACTCGAAATAGGGTCCCTGTCTTCAAAAATCACCGTGAATAATTCTACCAAAAATGGAATTATTATCTCACCCAACGCCTTATAAAGTTCCATAGGAATACCATCTGGCCCTGGGTGCCTTACCACCCTACTACCATTCAACACTTCCTAATTTCCCCAGCAGCGATTAGGCTATTTAAAAGAATCTGCTTCTCTTGTGAGATAGATGGGAGTATATCATCATTTTTCTATATCCTCCTCCCTTACCTCAATCTCCTCTTTATATAAGTCAGAAAAGAAAGTTTGAAAAGCGGCCTCCAATGCCTTGTTACTCAATGATCTCTCACCTAACTGATTTATCTCAACTTTCTTGATATGATTCCTCACTAGATCTCGCTTGCACTTCCAGGCTAATAATTTTCCTACATTCTTGCCATATTCAAAGTGAGCTACCTTATTAACTCCTTCTCTTTTAACAACCCTAGCTTGTAACACCTCCTCAAGCTGAGATCTCAACCCCCTCAACTTATTCTCTAAAGCCTCAACCTCCTCCTTCTTGGTACTCACAGATAGATGACTCCTTTCTTTAAGCATTTCCTGTTCTAACTGCAAAATAGTAGACCTGTACTGCTGATTCTTATAGCTGGCTATGCTCATAATTTTACCTCTCATAACCGCTTTAAAAGTGTCCCATACCACTGCTAGTGGAGCTTACTTTAAAAAAAAAATCCATCTCTGTTCGTAACTGGTCCAAAACCTCCACGTCTTGTAATAATGTGCGGTCAAGTGTCCACCTACTACCACTTGACCCCCCTGCCAACATTAAATCTAATGTCACCACTGCATCATCTGAAAAGTGGGCGGGCAGGTAAGTAATATTGTCTACCAGGCCCTCCAACCTCATATCAAGAAGAAAATAATCTATACAAGAGGCATGCTTATATTTTTTGTTATAAAAGGAGAAACTCCTTACTTCCCGCTTTCCCTGCTGCCATAAATCCCTTAACCCCCACTCTTTCATCATTCCTCTCAGGAAACATTGAGATTTGGGAGTCCCTAGTGATCTGCACTTCTCAGACTTGTCTGGCTTATCATCTAACACAACATTAAAATCTCCCACCATTATAACAGGATCAGGAAAATCAACTAGCTGTGAATACAACTTTTCCAAGGGGCCTGTATCATCGCACAGATCTGGGTTTAATCCATCGATCTTTTGCTCACCATGCCACCCCAGTTCGGACCCAGACATATGCAAATCAGTCTTGACCCTTTTCCTCATGGGAACAGTCCAGCCCGAACTGCCAGGCCAGGTCCTCCCTGGACCGGAAACAAGCATCCTGGGACCGGTTTAAGGGTATCACCCTTCTTCAGCCAGGCTAGCTTGATTCCAGTGGCACAGTGAGCAAGGGACCCACGTCTGGGCATACCCTTCCCACTCAGGGCAACATTAGTGACACAAAAGGATGATGGACAGAGTGCTGACAATGCAAACACTCACCCCCAGTCACAGATCTGGGTTTAATCCATCGATCTTTGCTCACCATGCCACCCCAGTTCGGGCCATAAAACCCAGCCAATGTGAGTCTTCTGTTATAAATTTGTACTTTAGCTATAATCCATCTGCCAACCGAGTCAGACTTTATCTACAATATTCCTGCTTTAATCCCATGCTTGATTAGAATAGCCACTCCCCTGGTATTAAAATTGTGCTAAGCACAGGTATAAGAATGAAGCCATATTTGCTTTTTGAACAACTCACTCCCCTCTTCTCTAGTTAGGTGAGTCTCCTGCAAAATTAAAATTTGAGCTGGGGAATCTTTTAAATATTGTAAAATCTTCTCTCCTGTACCCTTTGTTCTTAGGCCATTAACATTCCAGGAAAGCATCTGAAAGGAGCTGCCCCTGGGGTCCTGGCATTTACTAAGCTCACTAACCATTACCAACTGGGTGCCACAATAATTGGGGTGAAAGAGGAACCTTTTTTTCTTTTTTCCCCTCATGCTCCCTACCCAGTGACCCTTCCCCATCCTCACCCCAATGCCCCCTCCCTCCCCTCCCTTGGAGAACCCCCATCAAATAATGGACTGAAATAGGCCCAGAATTAGTGCGCACGTGGCTCCCGGGTGAGGGCCAAAGTTATTACTTTCCAGTGGCGCTCTCATCTGATTTGATAACTGCCAGCAACTCATCTGCTTCCTTCCCGTCCCTTACATTATACATCTTATTATTGAACATGACTCTAAGGGTAGCGGGAAACTTACGTTTTGCAGAAGCTCCCAACATTTTAAATTCCTCGAGCCACTGCCCCAGTTCCCCCTGCCTGTTAACAGTGATCCTAGAATGGTCTGATTTGATCTCAAACGAAAAGTCCTGCGCTTTTATAGTTTTCGTATTGAGTGCCTTCGACAATATTTTTTCCTTCAGACCATAAGTTAGGAAATTGATCAGGATTTTCTGAGGCTTGCTATTATTTGGATTTTTCCTGAAAGGACCTCTATGTATCCTTTGCATGCCCTGCGTCATTTCTTCTTCACTCTCCTCTAACAAGAACACGTACTTCATAAGTGGTACTAAAAATGCTTTCAGATTATCTCCTTCTGCTCCTTCCAGAACGTGCAGCACTCTCAAGTTATTTCTCCTTGAGCTATTCTCCAGTTGTTCCAATTTACTCTGGAGAGCCTGTTCAGAATCTTTCAATACCTGAATATCTGCTTTATGTACTCCTAATTTGTCTTTTATAGCTCCCAGCGTATCTTCCAGAGCCTGAGTTCTCAATGACAGGAGATCAAGCTTCCTTTCCAAAGCCTCAAAGGCCTCTCTTATTTCTCCCTGATTTTTTTCAGATATTGAGAAACCTTTCCCAATATCCTTATAGAGGGAAAGAAACATCATTTCTACTGAAGGGTTACCACCAAAGTCACAACAAGGGGGATCCAAATGACCAACCAGGTCTTGAAAAAAAGTCCTATCTTCTGAGGTCCTTTGTTCTAAACTACCGGCAGGAAGAACCACATCGCTAACTACCTGTAAGGAGGGGACCCCTTCATCCACCAAGAATGGCTCCTCACCAACCCTTAGAGGAATCTCCGTGCTTGGACGGAGCTCCTTAATCTAGGGACCCTTATATCATCTTGCTCGTTCATATCTGCAATACCTTGAGTACACCTTTCCTCTGGTATTTCCAGCTTCTTGGATGGGGAAACTACCATCCCAGGTTTAACTTTAAAGTAAGTTCTCACAGAGGGGGTAATTTTGGGAGTATTTTTACTATTTTTTTTACTACCCAAACCCTGAGTCTATTTTCTAGATGCGTGACCCAGTAAACAAGAAGAAATAGCTTCACCCCTGGGGCCCTGAAAACCTTCATGCTCGCTTGAAATTACAGGGTTAACAAAATTACAAGCTGTTTCCAAACAGAAAGAGTCAATGACCCTCCTACCTTGAGTTTGAACCCCACTTCTCGAGTTCAACGGCAGGGACCCCCCTTCTTCACTTCATGAGAGGTTTCTGGGTCTCTCTGGTACTTTGCTCCCTCTCCTCGCTGACTTGCCCCTCCTTACCAAAGCCTTGAGCAGGTCAGAGTTCATCCAGCCTTTGCTTGTGGTGGCTCTGCCTCTACCTGCATCACCACGGAGGGGGGCCTGCACCACAGAGTGCTGCCTCCATCGTTCGAGCCGCTCCGAGGATCCCTTGACCTCCAAACCTCTTGCAATCCGCCCCGATTACTGCTCTGCCCTCGCCCGGCTAATTGCGGCGTTCAGCGAGCAGCAGCGTCGCTGCAGCCTTCCATGTTCTCCAACATTACAACTTGGAAGGCAGAATGTTACACCCCCTTCTCGATGACTTTTGCAAGGAAGGGGAGCAGAGAGATAGGCCGGAAGTTCTTGAGGTACTTTGGGTCTGCCTTTGGCTTTTTGAGGAGGGGTGGATCTCGGCGTGTTTCCAGCTCTCCGGGAAGGTGGCAGACTTGAAGGAGTTGTTGATGAGCTTCCGTAGTTGGGGTGCGATGACGGAGCTTGCTTTGTTGAGGATGTGGTGAGGGCAGGGGTCAGATGGAGAGCCGGAGTGGATGGTGCTCATGATTTCGATTGTGTCGTTGTCATTGATGGGGGTCCAGAAGAGCAGGATGTTGGTCGGAGGTGAATCTGTGGTGTTGGTGGTTGCCAGGGGATCTGGGTGCTGAAGCTCTGCGTCCCCGGCAATCAGGAATGTTCACTGTCCTGTTGGCAAGCTTCAGAGGGCTTACCACCTTTGAAATTCACTCCCCCCACTTTCTGCTAGCAACAGATGGCTACCCTGGTTGCAAACCCCCACCTTTGGTGCGAGCACAGGTGGGAAGAACCCAACAAAGGACAGAAGGAGTGACCCCACTTAGTTTGCACCACCCCCAAGGTGTTGCATGTGATGTGACCTCTCCATTTTATTTTCCTCCATCTTGCATAGAAGGGAAATAGCCAATCAGGAGTAGGGAAGTGACCTCTGCCCACAGGAAGTGGTCACTTAGTAAGTGTAGCCATCCTAAGGTAGATGACCTATTGGTCACTATTAGGTTCCCCGTAAAACGCTCACTAAATACAATATTTAGTGGGCATCCCTAGACCAAGAAATCAGATTCTCTGGACTCAAGAAGACTAGCAACAAAGAAGACCCAAGGCTTGAGAACTGAAGAACCGCTGCACAAAGAAAATGCACCAAACCCTGCCTTCTGCACCCAAGACTCGACAATCACTGCTTAGGGGTTGCTTGGACACTGGACAGACTCTAAAACCCCCCAGAGGACGTCCACTCTTCAAACATCGCCAAAGAACTCCCTCCAGAGTGAAGGCATCACTCAACAACCAGTAAGAATCAACAAGCCAATGAGGTCCACTTCACTGACCAGCTGCCGACCATCGAACCGGACACTCCAGTCACACCAAACTTCACAACACAGACTGCGAAGATAATCCCTGACAGTGTGCCAAGTGCGGTGGCACTGTGCCTTCCTGTGGCCGAACCATACTATTGCCCTGGGCAGGGGTCACTACACATCAGACATTAAGAAGGACAGTTTACTCTGGACTGTAAAAGGACCAGGAGGAAGCCCCAGTTGAAGGACTTAAGAAAACACCAAAGCCTCCCACCAGAGTGCCCCTGCTGACCTGTAAACGACCATCTAAGAGACCTACCTTCTGCCTCCAGGGGTATCTTTGCGCACAGCTCCTGACTCACTGATTCGCTCTGAAACTGGCCACCCTGTTCCTTGCACTGAAGATCCAGCTGTGCTCTAAGGTTCTCCCACCCCTTGCAACCTCAGCACTCCCAGGGGTCCCCCCGGACTTACCTCTAATCCCACCTGTATAGTGCTTTTTCAAGTGGTCCCCCACAGGGGCCTTGGACCTTCTCCTGCTGCTCCCACTGGAACCAGGAGCCATCCAAAAATCTCCAGCTGGCACATAGTGCCTACCAATGATCTCAGCATACCTGCAAAAGGAGAACTTCGTAAATGCATTACCTGAATTTAAATGCATTTTTAAAGGTTATCCACCATTGAGTCCTAAATTGGGTAATTACGCATAAAAAAAACTAAGGGACTGTTTTAAGGAAAGTGGCGCTGCACCCAGTGCAGCACCACTTTCCTTGCACCCCTTAGTTCCCCCCTAATTCTAGCATGTGTGCACCATATCTAAGAAAAGGCGCACAATGGCGGTAGTTAGGGATACTAGTTTCAAAACTTTTGATGCTTGTTCAGAGCTTTGCAGGACTAGCATCAACAATGTTGATGCTAATCTTGTAAAGCCCATTGAGACCCATTGAAAACAATGGTGTGTTTCATTTAACACCTGCTGAGAGCAGGAGTTAAAAGTAATGAAAAAAATGATGCAAAGAAATCTTTTAGATTTCTTTGCTTCATTTTACAGCCCCCCAATGGGGAGACAACCACTTTGCATACATTATGCCTGGCGCAGGCAGAATGTAAAGCAAAGGGTTACTAAGTGGCGCAATGCATGCATTGTGCCACTTTGTAACTCTGGCCTGGCGCTTTTGGCCACATTAGCTTGGGCCACATTAGCGCAAAAAAAATGACGCTAATGTGGCACAAGAAGGCGCTAGGGGCTTTTAAATCTGCCCTTAATTTTATTAAACTTCAAAAATCCATATCTTAAAAAGTACGTACCTGATTTTGATGATCTTGGGCTTAATAGTTATATAAAAATTTGAAGTATTTTTGTGAATTGGCCTTGAGTTATTTTTTTGAGTGTGTGTCTTGCTTTATTGATACTGTGAGTGCAACAGATCCTTTGCACTGCTCCAAGATTAGCCTAACTGCTCGACCAAGCTACCATAAAAATTAGAGCATTAGGTAGTCTAGTTCTTACCTCTATAAACCAACGAGTGATTGAATGGACCGCCTGCACAGTGTGCTTAGCTTTGCACACTACATAGAGGGCCAGCATCCTGAAGTATGATGCTGGGAAACTTGCACCATGAGTCAGGGGTGACCAAGCTGGTGCTGGTCAGTATAAGTTACCCCACCAGTAAGTATGCAGTGTAATGAGCTGTATGCTGCTGACACAGTGCATCTCTGCATGTGTACTTGTACACATTGCTGCAAAGTCACCAAATATCTGGCATTGTATGAATGTCTCCCAGAAATGGGACATAGAGTATATGAGGCCATGAGTTTGCCGTTTCTAAGCAATTCCATGTGCAGACTAGTGTCATGTGGCCAGTTTGTTTCAAACAATTCTGTTTGCCCTGAGGGAGGATTCCTGAAAATCTATCATGACCTGTCAAGTCATATGTCCTTACCCTTCCACGTGGACATCTACACTCACAATGTACATTAGTCAAGCAGTCTGGAAATGATTTGTCCAACACCATGGTTACATAGTGTTGCAGGCCGACATCCTTACAGCCTCCATGGCATCTGTGTAATTGTTTCTCTGTCACTCCATTTCGCATATCGATGACATGGACTACTCAGAGGGATGTCCAAGTACCCTTGAAGCCAGATTACAGCAGCCATACCTCAGGATAAGGTTTGCAAATTTTGAAACAAACATACTACTGATCATGTACTAACCTTACACCTGCACTTTTTGAGATACCATGGAGCATATTTATACTTGGTTTGCGACAAATTTGCGTCATTTGTTTTACACAAATTTGGTTCAAAACTAACTCCATATTTATACTTTGGCCCTAGACCCGTCTAGCGCCAAATTTATGGAGTTAAAATCATTTTTTGAACATGGAAACCTACTTTGCGTCAATGAGATGAAAAGTAGGCATTCCTGTGCAAAAAATTACTTTAAGGCCTTAATACCATATTTATCCCCCTGGGCTAAAATCATGCGTGGGGAGGGAGGAGGGATCAAATAATGGTGTAAAGCTTGCTTTGCACCATTATTTAATGCCTGAGTCAGGGCAGACATTAGGGGACCTGTGGGCCTATTTCCATGGAGGAACACCATGGAATAGGCCCACAGGTGCCCCCCAGGCCCCAGGGTCACCGCCACCCACACCAGAGGGACAGCGGAGGACGGGGGACCCTATCCCAGGTAAGTATAGGTAAGTACAGGTAAGTATATATTTTTTTTAAGTGCCATTGGGGGCCCTGAAATGGGACCCCCTGCATGGCACTGGATGCATTGGCCATGCCCATTGGACCCTGGTCCCCTGTGCTGGCCATTGGGATGGTGGGCATGACTTCTATCTTTTTGAAGGCAGGAGTCATGAGGTATGGATGGTTTTGCATCACAAAATGATGCTAGGCAGGCTAGAGTCATTTGTTTTTTACTCTAACGTGCCTAACATCATTTTTTGGTGCAAAACCCCTTCTTCCATACCGCCAGCCCCACCTGGCTAACATCATTTTTTTATTTTTTATGTTAGCCTACCCTTTGCACCAGCTTGCACCATTCCATAAATATGGTGCCCAGTTGATGCTCAGAAATGGTGCAAGCCGGTGCTAAATGTTTTGGTGCAAAACTGCATTAGTGCAGTTTTGCACCAAAAAGAAAAAATCAGGGCCTTAGTGCCAGATGATGGTACATGTGCAATGGGCAACCAACCAGTATGTGAGCACCCATCGCTACAGCAGGGAAAGATAAATGATTTCTGTGGCCATACATACATTATCCCTATTTGTACATTTAGTAGTAGTACAAACTTTATTCGACTTTCAAAAAGTCATAAAAGTATCAAATATAATACAATACAGTATGCAATAAATAAGGTAAAAATTTAGATAAAATAGATTAAGATAATAAAAAGATACAGACAGTCAAAGAAATTAAGATATCTTTTAAAAAAAAAGTTTCATAGTTGCAGTCCATTAATAAACTAGGTATAAATTACATCACTACCCCCATACGCTTTCTTGTATTTAATACGGAGCATAGAAAATTAGCCAAGGTTCCACACATCTCAATAGAGGATAGCACCTGAAGCCTGGCATACGCGGCACGACACTGGGGCAAGTTGATTGTCCTCAACAGAGGGACTACTCGGCGTTTTCTCTGTTTGGCATAGAATTTACAAAATAGGATCACGTGAATTGTAGTTTGAGGTGACTTTGTATCACATGGACAGGGCTTCAGCGTGGTACTCCAACCGTTCATAGTGGGGAAGGTTACTAGACGATGATATATATCTAACCTCAATCTGGTTAGAACAAAACAGTGGCAGGGGTTTACCAGATTCGACAAATAAGGCTGTATGCCCTCCATTGACAAAATTATTTGATTGTGAATAACGGTGGGCTTTTTTGATTCAGCCTCCCATCGTAAATCTTCTAGATGTTTTAATACCAGAACACTCAGGTCCTTCCTAGAGATTTTCCCCAGAGAAACTGGGTTTGTGTAAAAAACTTTGTTTCCCATATTTTTGAAGAAGGTCATAATATATCTTAACCAAGGCACCCTTGCTGCGTATGTGGACTTCATGCAGTCAGTCAAGATGGCCTTATTTAGTGCAGTATGTTCCGAGGACCAAACTTTATGCCATAGCAATAATGGTTGAATCTTTATCAAGTCTGTAATGAAGGGGTGCCCCAGTTCAGAGTGGACAATGTATGATGATGTACCGTTTGGTACCATCAATAACTGTCTTAAAAAATCATTTTCCACCGTCTGCACCGGGATACAATTAGTATATCCCCAAATTCCAGACTCGTACATAACAGCCGGGGTGCACTTGGCTTTGTACATTTTTATCATGTTCGACGGGGTAACCCCCCCTATCCTTTTAGAAAAAAGCCTTAAGGCCGCCATTGTTTTAATAAGCTGGGCTTTTTTCATTTTCCTACAGTTTGCCCAGGAGCCCTGTTTATCAAACATTATGCCCAGATATGAGAAGGTTTGCGCGGTTTCTACCCTCCCATCCGCGGTAGTAATATTATAAGTCTTCCCGCCACAGTTCATGATAAACGTTTTGGAGCGATTGATAGTGAGTCCCAGTTGTGACATAATGTGGTACAAGTAGTTAAAAGTTTTTGAAGAACTAGCGGGGTTCTGGCCATTAAAACTGCGTCATCTGCGTAGAGTAGTACCGGGACAGGGCGATTGCCTATTTGGGGGAGATCTTTGCAGTTACTAACCAATACATTTTCCAAATTATTTATGTACATTGAGAACAAGAACGGTGCAAGAACACAACCTTGGCGCACGCCTCTATGTAGGCCAAAAGGGCGAGTACATTCCCCTTTTAGCCCATACCTCACTCTTGCTCTACACCCTGTGTACATTTCACTTATAAACTGAATTATAGCTGGTTCTACCCCCATGCTGTTTAAAAATCCCATAACTTATCATGTAGTACACAGTCAAATGCCAATGATAGGTCAATAAAAGCCAGATGCAGGTTGCCTTCTCTAATCCTTGTATACTTTCCAATAATAATACTTAAGTTCAGGCTTTGCTCCACTGTCCCAGTTCCTTTCCGGAACCCGTACTGGACAGGAGATAAAGCACTCTTTTCTTCCGCCCATATTTGCAACCTGTTCAAGATAATTCTCCCTGCTAGTTTAGCCGTTGTATCCAACAAGGTGATTGGCCTGTAACAGGCTGGGTTAAGGCGATCACCTTTTTTATATCTTGGAATGATATTGGAGTCTCGCCAGGATGGTGAGGGACCTCGTATGCAGATAGCCCTCAATGTCTGCGTCAGTACGGGCCCCCATAGCTGAATATTTGCCGTGTATAAATCAATTGGAACGCCATCGGGACCCGGGGCTTTCCCTGATTTGCTTAGGGTTATGGCTTCCTCTACCTCCTCAAGGCTAAATTGCGGGATTATGGTCAGACGTGTACCTTCCTGGGGACCTTGATCGTGTACGGGAACTGTAGGCCTCAAATCGCTATCCTGCGAGTATATTTTAGTAAAATATTCAATCCAGTCCTCTTCGGATATCGCTATTTCCATCCTGGGGGAATCTCTATCCCCAAGCATGGGAGAATTTATTGTTTTCCAGAAGAGGATGTTATCTTTTGTACGGCTAGCTGTGTGTAGAGTCTCCCACAGAGATCTTTTTAGGGTCAATTTCCTTTCCTTGATTGCTGTTTTGTATTCTTGTCTGCACCGGCGTATGTCTGTTGTAGATTTGTTTGGGGCTATTAAAGCCTTTTTCAGTTTCCTATGTGCTTGGGAGCAACTATAGTCGAACCAACCAGGAGCCCCTTTTTTTCCCGGCTTACCACCTCTGATAGTAAGGGCTTCTTTTATGGTTTGCATGATCAGTGCAAAGGCACTTAAGCATCGCCCTGGATCTAGATTCTCACTTAAACAGTCTGCAAAAGCAGGCTTGCAGTCACATAATAACTGTTTCAACAGAAACTTGGGGTCTATCTTAGACCATTTCAGGGTATATCCATTGCGCGGTGCGGTCATCTACCAGAATGGCCCTGTCATCCCTGTCTGCTTTAAGGGGAGTTAATAAAAGGTTCAGACTCTGGGGATAATGGTCGCTAATTGCGATGTCGTGCAAAGTATAATTCATGAGGTAGTATGCAAAGTGGGTTGACATTAAAACATAATCAATCACAGTATTCACACCCATTCCATTGTAAGTTGGTTTGAACTGTGTTTCACCTGAATATAATTTGTTTACAAAAGATAGGTTATGGGTTTGAGCCAATGTATTCATTGCATCTCCTTGGGTGTTATGAGCAAAGTGAAGTCTTAAACCCACACCTTCAGGATCCCAGCCACATACCTTATCTGAGATTTCTTTACAAGGGTGGACGTTAAAGTCGCCACCCCAGATCATGAAGGTCTCCCGATTATTATTTGCACTTATTTGTTTTAAATGATCTCCCATCTCCATTAGAATATTGGAGAGCTCTCCAGGGGCTGTGTTATTATAAAAGTTAATAATGACTAGATGGATCCAAGTTACCCACTAATATTAGATAGAACGAGCTCGTAAATTTAATCTCTAGTTTCTGTAATCGTAACTTGTTAGAAATATATATGCATAAACCCCCTTTTGGTCTCCCGTATCTGG
Source organism: Pleurodeles waltl (assembly GCF_031143425.1). Taxonomy (NCBI): domain Eukaryota; kingdom Metazoa; phylum Chordata; class Amphibia; order Caudata; family Salamandridae; genus Pleurodeles; species Pleurodeles waltl. The sequence goes on from NC_090437.1 coordinate 324,080,993, forward strand.
ACTGAGCAGCTGGCAAGTGAAATGTTTTATAGGCATTAATATGAAGAGGACTTAATAGCCACGTCTCTTGGAGACAGATGCATGAATATTCTTCTATAAAATTCGCCCAGGTCTCATTTCCTATCTTGTTGGTTAGACCTACAATGTTCCAAAACAGCAAAGCTAACTCCGCTTTCTGTTTAGGAATACCGTACTGGTTCTTTGATAAACAGGGAGATAGAACACCGTCGGGTGGATGGATTATATTTCTTGGGGGGCTGCTCTGATTTAAGTAGGATTGAATCCTATTTCTTATAGGGGCCTTTGTGTGGGATGTGTGTTCTTTGTTTAAAATCTGCCCTGATTTATATCATACCTGGGCTAACTCGTCTGAGGAAACTGACTGGTTCTTGTCAAGTCAATCTATGTCTTCTAGATTCGTAAGAGGATGGAATCTGTTACGCCCTGTAAGGGGGTCTGGTGTATTTGGAGGTGCTCTTACTAGTTGTGGATTTATAGGGTTATACCCCCCTGGTCTTTGATAAAAGAAACCTAGGGGTAGTAGCGAAATTCCTTGGGGAGTGACTTGTCTGGCTCCTAGTTCATAAATAATTCTGTCCACTAAATTTGGTGTACTGAATGAGAGGACCACACAATCTCCTTCCAGTACTTTCTTACTGCTTCCTATCCACTTAATTCTTCTAACCATTTTTATGTCTTCAGAAAGGGACCTGACCATTCCTGCACCCAGGCGAACTCCTATCCAGTTTAGAGCCTTATTTCTCAGGGCCATCCATGATTCTTGCTGGTGATCGTTTAGGGGTGGGACATTAGCTAAGACCACTACGTAAGGTGTAGCCTGTGGGGGGAGATGTAATAGATCACTTGGCAGATGTATTAAATTCAAGGATTCGGTCTTAATGGAGATGTTCCTCCCAGAGTTTACGTGGGGCTGAGTGGTCGTTGTCCTAGATGGACTGAAGGCTTACTCTCTTGAATGGTCCAGGGTTTGAGGCTGTTTGTTCGGGGAGAGAAGTGTGAGCTGTAGCAATAGATGGTGGAGAGCGGGACGTTGGATTCAAGTTGGATACTGGTTGTTGTATTAATGGCTTTCTCAAGGGATTTACATCCGAGTATGTACCAATTCTCCTGTTTTGCGGGGGAAGTGGGATGTTATTCTCTAGCTCTGGGATCAGTGAGGATGTATTAGGATCCTTTACTATTGGGTGTGAATCTTCCTGATGTAGAGCCTTTATTAATCCTAGGCCTGCCTCAAGGTTACTCTCCACCCCCTTTAGACGCTCCAGCATAGAGTCAAGAGTGGCTCCAATGGATGATTTCAGGGTGTTTACTAACTCGTGGAGATTTATAAGGAGTGATCTGGTCGAGTCTCCTACACTGTTTGACGATTTCTTCCAGAGTGTTTTTTTTGGATGTTTTGTAGTCGGGGAAGTTGTTATATCTATCACTGAGGGTTTCACATATGCATACATTTTCTGACAATATGAAATGCAGCTAGTCACCTTACATCACAGAGGTGGCTGGATGTTGACGCTCAGACATATCTCACATCACATGCCTGAAGCATGCATCAAGCATGTGAATGTTTTACGTACTACTGGACAGCATCATCTCAGGTCCCCTAGCACCATGAAACAAAGGGGCAAAACCATTGGCCCGAGGCTGAGCAAAATAGTGCTGGGATAGATAAGGACAGGTATACCGCATATGTGATATTGTAAGGACCATTTCAGACTATTCATGTCACTGGTGCACAGAGTGCTGCCTAGTTGCAAAGCATGCTATCTTGCAACATGGTGCACGGATGCATGCCTTGGAAGACGGTATATACCTCTGTCCTGTAAGGGTCACCTTCATGAACTATAATACTTGCAAGAGCCATGTTAAATTCTCTAAATGCGTGATGAACAATGCCGCTCACGTAGAAGGTTAACATCATAGGAGACTGAAAATTACTGTCGTCCTTACACTTCACCTGTGCTTGGTTTTGTAATGATTGGGTTATGTCCTGCACAAACATGTATGTGAAATCAGGTCATGTTTCAAAATACAAGCATGTATATTTTATATATAAAATCCACATAACATTGAATAGGCCCATGGTGCAGGAAAATAGCAATTTCACTGATTTACACAAGATTTGTGTTAACCACATTAAATAATCTGTCCCTTACAAGTTTACATTTTTTTAAGCATGTTGCTGCTGTGCCATCAACAAAGGGTTTGCAGTGCTAAAATCTTCCCAGCTTTCAGGAACAGGCAGACCTGAATCAGAAAACCACAGTTTTCAACACAATTTTGGCATTTTACTGGGACATACCCCATTTTTACTATTTTTTGTGCTTTCAGCCTCCTTTCAGTTAGTGACAGAAATGGGTGTGAAACCAATGCTGGATCCTGGACAGCTAAACATTTCTTAAAAGTAGACAAAATTCTGAATTCAGCAAGGGGTCATTTGTGTAGATTCTTCAAGGTTTTCCTACAGAAAGTAACAGCTAAAAAAAACTATATTGAAATTGAGGTAAACAAAGAGCCATTTCCGGTCACGTTTTCTTCTATAACATTTTCCAGCTATGACAGATTTTTTAAAGCAATATACGTTACATCTGCTGGACTCTTCTGGTTACAGGAATGTATAGGGCTTTTAGGGTCATCATGAACCCTAGGTAACCGGAGCCGATAAATGACCTGCACCTTGCAATGGGTTTTCATTGTATACTGGGAATACAGCAATTCATCTGGTGAAATATAAAGACTGAAAAATAGGTATCAAGGAAACCTTGGTATTTCCAAAATGGGCACAAGATAAGGTGTTGAGAAGCAGTGGTTATTTACACATCTCTGAATTCCGGGGTCCTCATAATATTTGGTCTGCTATTTCCCCCAAATCTCCTGATAAAAATGGTACTTCACTTATGTGGGTAGGTCTACTGTCCACAACACGAAATGCCCCAAAACACAAAGTAGACACATCACATTTTCACAAAGAAAACTAACCTGTGTTTTGCAAAGTGCCTAGCTGTGGTCTTTGGCATCTAACTCAGCCGGCACTTAGGGAAATCTAGCTAACCTATACATGTTTGAAAATGAGACATCTAGGGGAATTCAGAATGGGGTGAATTGAGGGGCTCTCACTAGGTTCTGTTACCCAGAATCCTTTGCAAACCTCAAAATTTGGCAAAATAAATACTTTTTCCTCAGATTTCGGAGGTGAAAAGTTCTGTAATCTGAGAGGAGCCACAAACTTCCTTCCACCCAGCATTCCCCCAAATCTCCCGATAAAAATGGTACCTCACTTGTGTTAGTGGGCCTAGAGCCCGAAACAGGAAACGCCCCAAAACGCAATACGGACACATCATATTTTTACATTGAAAAGTGACGTGTCGTTTGGATAGTGCCTAGCTGTGTTTTTTCGTCTCTAGCTCAGCCCGGTACCTAGGAAAACCTACCAAACCTGTGAAGTTTTTACACCTAGGGGAACCCAGGATGGGGTAACTTGTGGTGCTCTCACTGGGTTCTGTTTCCCAGAATCTTTTGCAAACCTCAATGTTTGGCAAAAAAAACACTTTTACCTCACATTTCGGTGATAGAAAGTCAGGAAGGCCCATTTGGGCCGCAAGGCAACTTCCTGCTCCGGTCAGTAAAACAGATAGTGACATCAGCATGCATCGTCCATGTTTCCTGGGGGTTTTTTAATTACAAAAAAATCATCGCGTCGGAGGATTTTTTAACCCCCTCCCTGGTGTTGCCCACTGGTCGTGACCCGCACCAGGGAGGTAGTGCGGGCGTCGGACATTGCCCGACACATGCACTGAAGCGGATAAACTGTGGTAGTTACACAACTACATGCAGCTGATATATAAATACATTCCTAAGGGGTTACCAATCTCCAATCCAAGGTGGTGTACCAAATCTGTCTCTCTGGACACCACATCCCATTGATGCTTCAGCTACTGGATGGTGCACTCCACTCCAAACACCCTGGCCATGTGCCAATGTGCCCTATCCCAGTGCTCATTATGTTCCTAGTTGGGGTAACCCTGGCTGACTCTACCCCCCAATGTCATCATATCCTGAACAAAAGGGGTCAACAGTCATAGCAGGCCCTCAAACTCTACATCTGACAAGTCCTTTGCCCCACTCTTTCACGACATAGCCACACCCACTGTATAACCACTAACCCTCCATCAAACACCCCTTTACCTAATCCCTACCCCTAAAATAGTAAACCCCTAAATGGACAAACACCCACAAAACCGTGACAATAACAAGACAATTTACAACTATACACAAGAAACACAAGACAGGGGAAGAGCAAACATCAACAGGAGAAAAAAAATCACACTATCACATCAGTCACTCTCCAAAACACTTCCAACACGTAGCACAAACTAACAGACTGTAAGAGAAAGTGAAACTAACTTTCACACTTCCAATTTTGCAGGCTGCCACACCCGTTGCATAATTTCCTAGGTATATCCCACCCGTTTCTGGGATTTGCATTGTTTCATATGACACATCTCTACTGCAATGGTCAATGTTTTGTGCCTTTAGAGCACATTAGCACTTCTTCAGTCACTTATATGCATTGGCATTGATGCACACATTATGACAGGTGCAGCTGGTGCAGTGATCCACTCAACAGGGCGATGCATGGGTTCTGACCCACACAACTGTCCTAATGTGTGGGATCAACTGTAGAGGACTGTGAAATGCTGGAAATCATTGGGTCCACTTCCGTTGGCCTTGAATTTATGGCTGCCAACTTTTAAGTTTGCTTATGTGTGGCATTTTAGTGGTCATAGTGTACTTATGTGTGACATTTCAACTTCTTAGGCGTGAATTATTGAGTGTCACTTTATTTTGAGGGGAACTAAGTAATTATTGTCATGTAATGAGACTAATTTTCAAAATTACTTCCTTTTGAGGTTTGTAGTAGTCTTGGGTGGACTTAGGTAGCTGTGGTGATGCGGGAAATTTGTTATAAAGGGGCTAGTATACCCATTGATGCATGGTACTTGGCAGAGCTGGGGACTGAGGTGGCACCACTTGGCAAGTTTGAGTGACAGAGGGCACTATCCAGGTGGTAAAACTGTGTGGTTGTAATTCTTTCATGCCCCTGTCACTTCATGACAGGTGGCCCAGCACATGAGCCATAGAATCAGTCTGGGTTCAAGGAGTACATGTGCAATCCCTAGCCAGGGGAACAGCAGGCAACATGGCAGCACAGCAAGGCAGGAATCATTTAACTGTCTGATCACACATCAGTTGTCACAGCCGTTTCCAGATACACATCTGAATTTTTCCCACTGCCATATGTGCATGTGAAGATAGTTCCTGGGGCCTAGGGCCCACTCTATTGTATTCCCTACTATGCCCATTCTCCTTATTCATTCAATATGCCCAGAATCCTTCCATATGATATGTTATGGATGCAACACACACTTAGGGAAGCAGAGAGACAGGCTGACTCGCCCATACTACACTATGGGGGTTATTCCAACTTTGGAGGAGGTGGTAATCCGTCCCAAATGTGATGGATTTACCACCAGCCGTATTACGAGTTCCATAGGATATAATGGACTCGTAATACGGCTGGTGGTATATCCGTCACTTTACCGTCACTTTTGGGACGGATTACCACTTCCTCCAAAATTGGAATAACCCCCTATATGTGCAACCTAGATTGCAGTTTTACTGGATTTTCTTAATCCATATGGTGTAATTTCAATATTAAACACACGATTGTCAGGCAGCCATGTCTTCGCACACAAAGCTAGGCAAGGTCCTTCATAGAATGTTGTGGAAAATTCACTTGGGCACTCAGGGATATATATATGATCCAATATGTGTGGCGCTTGCATAACGCACCATGGTAAATTGGCAATGCAAATAAATTTGTATATTTTTTGATCTACACAATGCCAGCTTGTGTAGCCCTGTGAAGTGTCATTAATCTCAAGTGACGCAATGGCCCAGACTTAAGAGGGCCTAGCGCCTCCTTGCACCACATTAGCGTAATTTCTTTTTATGCTACTGTGGCAGAACAAGGCCAAAATTGCTGTGCCAGATTTACAAAGTAGCCCAATGCATTCATTGCACCACTTTGGAACCCCTTGTGCCCCATTATGCCTTTGCCAGGCATAACGTAGATATGGGGGGGGGTGGAAAAATGGCACAAAAAATCTAAAAGGTTCCTTTGTGCCATTTTTGCAGCATTTTTTATGTCTGCACAGAGCAGGTGTTAAAAGGGGGCACAATATGATTTATAAAAGCCTCAATGTGCTTTGCAGGATTAGCGTAAAAAACTTTCATGCTAATCCTGCAAAGCACCAAACTAGCGTCAAAAATGTTGACGCTATTTTCCTAACTACCTCCATGGTGCGCCATATCTGAAAAACGACACACACATGGTGGCACCAGGGGTAGCTAAGGGGTGCAAGACAAGTGGCGCTGCATTAGATGCAGCACCACTTTTTTTAAATCTGCCTCATTGTATTGCAAATCACTGCATTGCCTTACTCTGCACCAGAGAGACCCTCCGTGAATGTTGCATTCACATCCCAGGGTTTTAGATGCATTCCCAGACTTACCAAACCAGGTAAATCTAGAAATGCGCCAGTAAGTACAGCTTTCCCAGGATTTGGCATTACAGGGACTTATACCTTTAAATCTCCTTGTTACTTCATTTTTCATTGTAGGCTGTGTTCTGCATCACATCTAGATGATGGAAAATTACTTAACAGGTATTTGGTTAGCAGGAAGCCACACCTTTATTCACAAATACATCCCTCCCTGCGATACAAGCATCATTGCTCCGTGGTGCAAGTGTACCTGTGTTGGCTGTAGGGAAGCCAAAACAGCACTGGCGAAGAAGAAAAGGCAGTAAAGATTTTTATTAGATGCAGCACATTACATGCCTTTTGCTTTCACACATAACTGTGCAGTAGGGAGACTATCTGTGTTGCACTGTATGGCCATGCTCATTATATGCTCCTCTGTTTACAGTCAAAGGATATTAAGGAACTATACCGTGATCCACATGTATCAGCTGAACATAAACATCATTATGTGCAGCACACACAGTCAGTCATCGCACACTGTTTGGTTCTACACTCCCTTTGGACTGTGCTAGAGTGTTTGAAGGTGAAGACACTCTACCAGCACACACAGTCTCACCATGTGCACGCCGTTCCACATTGGACCGTGTGTGTTGTGTATGTCTTGCACTGTTTTGCTTTACTTTTGACTGAGCCAAAATATACACACTGAAAGGAGTCAAAAAGATTCTCTGGAATGCTCTTCTTAATCTGAAGAAGACATTTATTATAGCTTTTGGAAGGCTCGTGAAGGAAGGTTTGAGTAGCAAAAAGTGTACTTTTAAAATGTGCAACAATGAAGTAAGACTATGTATAAAGAATCTTCAATCTATAAACAGCAAATATATACATGCAAGTATACAAACGTTCATATTGATATATGTGGATTTATTCATACACAATGCAAAGCAAATAATTATTAAAAATGCATCACCATAGGGCTTGTCAGGTGCGTCATCTTTCTCCTGCCAGCAAGCCGGTGCCCCCATTCGACTGCAAAAAAGAGAGATCTCTACCCTCACCGAAATATTTATCAGGCATTCGACGTCTAAATCCTGATTAAGGTCTCTGGATCTCCCACTGTCCATCTAGGTCTCATTTAGTTTAAACAAATGAGGAAGGAAAAGCCCCTCCCACTGCACAAGAAGTATTAAAAAATGCTGGCTATTTTAGGTCAGCTTTGAAAGAAACACGTTGGGACTTGGCCAAAATCTTGAGGTGCCTTTCCCAAAACAAAACCGTTTCCTGCTGTACCATAAACATCAGTCTAGTACATCCTTATCTCGCTAACTGACTCCTCCACCTTTTGTCCTAGCTCTTCGGTGAGAAAAGAAAAACACGTTGCATAACATGTTTGTACAGAAAACTACTTGCATCTCTAATGTGGCAGTGAAGAAGTAAAGCTAAGGCTAAGCTGAATACAATATGGAGTCTGTAATTGGTGATCACTAGTGTGACGGTGGGCAGCCAAGCCAAGTGCAAAGTGGTGCGACACAAAGTCAGTGATCAAAACACAAATATCACTACTTGCACAGGCACATGTGTCCGGCACATGGTTTTATCAAGCACACATCTTTTGAGCAACATGATGTTGTGCAGGGGTGAGTGTAACACACAGCAGCCATCCTTTTGAATAGGTGAGTGAGCCAGTAGGCCACACTGTAGTGAACCTTGGTCACATGGTCCTGTTCACTACTACTGTTCAATAAACATCATGCTGCCAAACCCACTTGAGCTCTGTGTCACTCCTGTCAAAGGCAGTAGCAGTACATCTACTCTGAGGGCAAGTCTTTGTGTGGCCCTCCTGGTCCAACAAGGCTGCAATCCATGAAACAGACCTCTGTAATGGCACTCACCCAAATGCCAGTTCCCCTTTGGGGTGATACGCAATTTGTGATCCCTTCAACTATGCACTTGTATACTCAGGACAGGGATAAACTGTTCTTGCCATGCAGAGGTAAGTTCATATGCAAATTCCTCCATCACACCATGATCAATGAGTTTGTGTATGTACACATATATTTTTGTGGGACTATTGACATGGACACTTCACACTCTTGGCATTTCTGTATTCTGCATGTCCTGTGATGTTTGTAAAAACAACACCATTGTTTTACTTCTCTGGCTAATTCATCACAATGCAACGTCATCTTTTCATATGGTTGTGTTACAGGACTTTGAGTCTCATCACATTGCTATGTAATGCCTGTTAAATATCTATTTTGAAAGCTGTGGCCTGAAGTGGTATATATGACAATCTGACTAGGAATTTTCCTGCATGTGTAGTGTTTTGAGGAACCCCACACACGTATATATTCCTTCTTTAAAAATAAAATTCTAAATTGGGCACATCATACTTGATATTAGATATCCGGTGGCCATTTATATACAGCAGTGCCATCCCACTAACACTCAGATTTGGTTTCACAGTATTGAGCATGTGCCCCAATGGGAGAGAGGAGGTAAAAGGGAACATACACTCAGTCAGAAAGAGGCTAGATGGTTTTGCCGTTTACGAACTGTCAATGAAGGATTGAATATCAACAATGAATTCCATTATTTTCTAGGAATTTAAAAATAGAATCTATTTGAAGATTCATATACTTTGTAGGTTCTAATATAATAGAGGGATGCTAATTAGGATAATTTTAAAATTGATTTGCTTTATCCTTTTTATCTATGTAAGATAATTCACCAGCAACAAATCAAACGCATCACATATAGATAGCCATTGCGATTTGGCTAAAGGCAGGTTATGAATAGGCAAGTATGAAGTATGAATATGTAATATTGCAGGGTAGAAGAAAATTGCCTAAAACATTTATATACTTATGGGGCAATATTTAAGATGCAGTTTGTTATACATTGTAAGGTGGCCGCCGAAATGAAGTCCTTTGATGTGTCCTTTACATATATTCTACCATTAGGATTTGAGGAAAACTAGATTATGATTGGTTAATTACGAGAAGATATGCTACTTGTTTTGATAGCGCCAACACAAAGAACTGCTTTGTCTATTTTAATAAGGTAGAAAAACCTGCCAATGCAGTTTGCTATAAATTCAAAGATGTCTGCCAAAATTCGATCTGCTGACATTTGTGAAAAGAATGAAGCGCAGTTATGTGCAGGCTCATACCTGTTTTTCGAATGCGATATACATATCATATCAAAATATTTTTTTTATTATTAATGAAAGCAGATGGGTAGCTTTGCCTGTCTTGATATTCCTAATTATTTAGTTTCACAAAAAAAATGGTTCGCTGACAAGCGAGCTGTGGGAGCGATTAATACACTTCAAGATGTCTGCCAACTAGGAACGGGTTTCAACACTGACTTTTAAACTGGAACAGGTAATGGCTATGAAAAAAAACAAAAACTTAAAAGCGTCGTATTCGAACAAGGGAAGCTTTGCTTCTCTGTCGCTGCATCAGACACATATGGACTGAACGTTGGTTCTCTCGTTCTATGGTATGAATTTGATTCCTTATATATAGATTCAACCCTTTTTAGTCTTTTGTTATATTGAATCTTAGGCGATTTAAGTTAAGAAAAAAACTCTAATACTAGCATCGCTTGTTCCAACATAATTGGAATCTATATATCGTCAATCTACCAGTGTCACGTGCAGATATCAGTCCTGAATATAAAGCGATTTAGAGTGTTATTCAATACTAGCATCGCTCCTTCTAATATAATTGGAATTTATACAGCGTCAATCCACCAATGCCATGTGCAGATAAAAGTCCTGAATATAAAGCGACTTAGAATGTTATTTAATACATACCATGCTAGAATTATGAGAGATAAAAATCATATATAAAGAGAGTAAATAAGCAAGCGGGTATTGATTGTATAAATAATTTTTAAAGATTATCACAATTTATTTATGGTGGTGTAATAGTTCATTTTTTATGTGATTGTAATTTTAAATATACTGTGTATATAACAATATGTACAATTCTGGGAATTACAAAGTGGGCAAAAGGTATTTGGTGAACACTATGGTAAATATAGGAAGATGGATACAATTATTTAAAAAATATTTTTTTTAAATGTAAAAAATAATTTTTATGTTTATTTAGTAATTTAGTCTTAAAAAATTTAATTATGGGGACCTATGGTTATTTATCTGGTTATGTTTTTAGCCCTGAAGAAGTCCTGAGGGATGAAATGCGTTGGTCATGACAATGTTTTCTATCATGATTGGAACAATAAAATTACCCATGATCAACAAAAAAAAGAAAAGGCTAAGGCAATGTTTTCTATCATGATTGGAACAATAAAATTACCCATGATCAACAAAGGATTTGATTGATGAAGTGATATATATTCAAGATATTCTTCAATGTTATAAAGCTGTCTAAGGAGGTCCTCCACCATCTAATCTTTTGGTCTAAGTTTGTGCTGAGCTTTGGTCCATGTTTGTAGCACCTTTTGGTGATTGAGGATTAGGGGGCTGATCCTCTTGACTTGTGCACAACTTGATCTAAAGTACATATATCTCATCTCTATAGAGGAATACAGGAATAGGTGCGGCTTAATGTGCCTTTGCCCCAGTATTGTTTGTTTGGACACTACAATGAGTTGTTTGTTTCAGTTATTGACATATTGGATGATTTGTTTTGCAACACTCACTGAGTACCATATGAAACACACTTTGCTGCTGCAGAACATAGCAAGACTGCTACTTGTACAGCACTGTTGGTGTACAGAGGTAAAAACTAGATTACCTAATGCTCTAATTTTTATGGTAGCTTGGTCGAGCAGTTAGGCCAATCTTGGAGAAGTGTAAAGCATTTGTTGTACACACCATGTCAATCATGCAAATCACACATTTAAAGGAATAGCTCGAGACCAATAAAAAAGAAAATGCTTCAGATTTTTATACAAATTTTAAGACCAAGATTATAAAAATTGGTTAAGTACTTTTGGAGATATGGATTTTTGAAGTGTAAAGAAAATAGTCTTACTGTGCATTATTACGCACCATAGGAATCAATGGGAAGTCACCTTTAAAAATACATATAAAATCAGACAGTTGCTTTACCAAGTTCTTCTTTTGCAGGTAGGTCGAGGTCATTGGTGGGCACACTGTGTCAGTTGGAGAAGTTCGGGAGGCTCACGTTTCTGGCAGGAACAGCGGTGGAAAGTCTTTGGAGCTGGTGCAGGGCCACTGCAGGGGACCAATTGGAAAGGGTCTGTGCAGGTAAGTTTAGAGGTGGTTCCTTGGGGTCCCCTTTGAGTGTCGAGGTCACAAGGGGTGAGGGACTCTTAGGGCACAGGGCTGCCGGGTGCAGAGCGAATTGGTGATCCAGGAGCTGTGCAATGATGCCCTTTGGATCTGGAGGTAAGTCTCTTTAAGGTTTGCTTGCAGTACAACAAGGGCACTCTGGTGGAAGGTCCAGAGTGTTCCTGAAGTCCCAGGACTGGGGATTCCCCCTGGTCCTCTTTCACCTCCGGTAAGGCTGGTTTTACTGAAGTACGACGTAAGCTGACCAGTACCCAGGGTATTGATACAACTCCGGCCACTGGAGGGTGCAGTGCCACCAAACTTGGCACACTTGCAGGGTTTGTCCTTATGGTGATTGGTCTGTTGTCTGGTTTTGCTGTGTCTTCCAGTTTGGGAGTTAGAGGCCAGTCAGTGAAGTGACCCTCTCTGGGTTGCTGGTTCTTTGGTTGTTGAAGAGTGGTACCTCCACTCTGGAAGGAGTTCTTGGGTGATTGGTGAACCTCTGGGTTTCTTGAGGTCAATCCATTTGTCCAGCAGCTCCACAGCAACGATTGTCAGGTCCTGGGTGCAGCAGGCAGGGTTTGGCACCTTTTCCTTGTGCAGCAGGGCTACAGTTCTCGTGCCTTGGATCTTCTTTGTGCTGGTCTTCTTTGTGTCCTTCTAGCCCGATCTCTTGTTCCAGGGATGCCCACTAAATACAGAATTTAGTGAGCATTTTAGGGGGTACCTGGTAGTGCCCAATAGGACACTCATCTTTGGGTGGCTACACCCACTATTGTGACGACTTCCTGTGGGAAGGGACACTTCCATAAACCTGATTGGCTATTTTCCTTCCGTCTAAGATGGAGGAAAATCAAATGGAGTGTCCACCTCTCAGGTAACACCCTGGAGGTTGTGCATGCCAGATGGGGCCACTCCTCCTACCCTTTATATGGTTTCCCGCCTTTTCTCCCACCAAAAGTGGGGGTTTGCTCAGGGGGAGGCCATCTGCTGCTAGCAGCAGCCTGACAGTCGAGTTTCAAAGGCAGTTAGCCCTTTGAAGCTCACCGCCAGGGCAGTGCACATCCCTGAGGGAGGGGGTGTTAGCTCCTCCACCCATTAAGGGCATTGTTTTATAAAGCAGATAAACAGGGCCCTCCCCCAAGGATTGTAGATTGGGTGGCTGGAGGTGGCAGGCTGGATAGAACCAGTCAACAACCATGCCAGGGTAGTTAGCTTTTGCAGGGGTCACAGGTACATTTAGGGATAAATCCAATACTGGCACCGGTTTGGATTTATCATTCTGAGTTGTTTGATACCAAACAACCCAGGGTTGTTGCTGGGAAACTCGTGTTGACCAGTGTCCAGATGGATGCTCTTTTCACTCACTATGTCCTAGGTTTGACAAGGACACAATGGGGGCATATTGCTCATGCAGTTATGCGCTTACATATAATATGATGCACTCTGCCTTAGGGCTATAAGGCTGCCAGAGGGGTGTCTTACCCATAGTAAATGCATTGTATGGTGGGCAGGGCACACAGGCAATGTTCCATGTTGAGTTTGTGTTTTTGGTTTTCACCAGGACACACAGCCTGCAATGGCAGTGCTGGGTGCATCTGGATGCATGGCCCAGAGGGTGGCACAATCAGTGCTGCTGCCCTCAGGGGCCTTCCCCTAGTAACCCATGCCATGGGTACATAATACCCAGTTACTAAGGACTTATAGTGGTAGTTAAGGGTGTATCCAATTGAGCCAATACATCACAACAGTTTTAGGGAAAGAGCTCTGGCCCATGGAACCTGGTTAGCAGGGGTCCTGGGCACTACAACTTCTAGGCTACATCAAACATCAGGCAAAAAGTTGGGGCTAACTATGTCACAAAAGAGGCCTTTTCTCACAGTAGAATTGCACACAGCAGAATTATGTTGCGCACCATGGGGGGTGGATAACAATCTTCCCCCAGACATATCCAGGAATCTAAACCTGGACTTCAGAACACCAAATGTCCTTTTTACTGCATTCCTAGTCCTGGTCAGTGCCTGGTTGAACCGAACCAGTTTTCTGGCTCTGTCTGGGGAGGTACACATGGCTGCACACCATATCCTTGGTCAGCTGAAAGTTTTAAAAAAGCAACTGTTGGTGAATATGTTAATTGTTGCAGAGGCATACCTGCCCATATGTGTTAATTATAATGACTAACTCATAGATATTTCTTACAGTATTGAATTTTATGTTATATATAAATAGTTGACCATGGTTTGTCATATGTTTCTTCCAGTTATCTGTGTCAATGCAAATGTTGACCATAACCTAATACTTTGGACACTTCTACACGCTGACTTTTTTGTTCAGGCGGTAGATTACTCTGATAGGTAATTCTGAAAGTTGGGGAAAACTCTATGTTATGTGCACTCAATCATATGCAAAGTGACAAAGAAGTGATCTGATTTTGTATCATAAATTCAGCACTAGGTAGGTTTGGACAGTACCAACCTGTTTGGCACACATATATATGTCCTTTTGAAACCCCTGAATGTTGTTTCGTGCCTACATTACATTGATTCAGCCTTTGATTTGTTCAGTTACTTTGGCATGTAAATGTGCTGCCTTTATGTAATGCATTTGTAATATGTGACATGGATAGTTGTACATGTTGCTGTCAGCCTTTAGCTAATTCTTGCTGTCAGACAAGTTATGCTACCATTGATGTACCCATAGGTATGGCATTGTGGGCCATTGTTATATAGGACACACTGATATAGGTACAAGTAGCTTTCAACTACAGACCTGTACACAATACTTTTGTTTTTCACATGCATGTATATGATTCTACCCTGTAGGGGATCCTGTACTTATATGCATTGATTCTGTCATCATTGGTGTGGCTTGAGAATGTTGAGATTGGGACCCTGAGTAATTATTATTTGAGTTCATTCGGTCTAGAGATCTAGGCCATTTTGAGTAACAAAGATAACAATCATACATGATAAAATAGTATTTGTTAAAAAAAACAAGATAACAATAAAAAAACCAGTAATAATCAGGACAGTATAACAATAAGATCAACAAGACTAAGTATTTGATTATAGATAAAAAGTACAATAAATAAGACATGGCTAAAATATTAAGAATAAAAAAGATAAAAGCTAGGATATAAATTTCTGTCTAGCATACCAATGTGTACAATTGTTTCCCCGTAAGACCTGGCCCTCGTCAATCCTCATATAGAGGCAAAAAATAACAGTTGAGACTCCTTCTGTCGACTAATGTCAGGATGGCTCACATGCCCTTTGAAACAATAAGCCTACGCCGGATGTACCAGGCCTCCGCTAAAAATTTGGTAACTGTAATAGCTACCACGGAGGATGAGTCGTATGTACAGATTCTGGTGGCGTTTGCTCTATCATGTAATGACATATTTTTGCAGAGGGGAATGATCCACCTCCCTCTGGAACTTTTATACAGAGGGCAGAAAAATAGTATATGCTCTATTGTTTCTTTACAATTTTGGCAAGAGATACATCTATCATTTGAACCGATGTTAGATGACCAGTGAGCCGTAAAACCATTATTAGGCAGTGTACCATATCTTAGTTGGAGATATAAAGCACGGCCGTACGGAGGCATGGGAAGGTTCAAGAAGTTCTCAGGCCAGGGCTCGTGCTTGAATTGGAGAAATTCCATTGTTAGCCTGCCCGCCCCTTTTTGGTGCAAGGAGTCTTCGTTAACTTTCTCCCAATATCTTTTTGTGACAAGTTTCTTTGCATTATCGGGGATTTGATCCGGATAGTTCCAGTAGGAAGGAAAACCTATTTTGACCCAGGCAGATTTCATTTCCTTCAGCCATGGGATTTTCTCCAGTGCCTGGGGGGTGGCTATGAGCTCTCTTATAGCCAGCCTATATGGTTTGAGTTCAACAGATTTCCATAAGCGAATCCAATAGGAGAGAGGCCTTAGGGCTGCTGTGGTTTTGATACTGTTTAGACCTAGGTCTAGCCTTAGAGGGGTCATTGGTGAGCCCATACCTAGCCGGGCAATCTGTCTAAGGAAATGGTTTTCCTTGGTTTGCAGAGTATCAAGGTTTTTGTGGGACCCCCAAAGTTCCGCTCCATAGAGGGCCGCTGCTCTGATTTGGAAATTGTAAATCTCTGCAAGTATGTTCAAGGGGGGACTCGGAGCCTTTCTCGATCTACGGACAAGGGCCCCACCTCTCTGGCTTATAATGAGAGCCCCTTTGTCAATGGCTGCCATCCATTTGCCTGTGGTCGATAGTCTGAAACCCAAGTAGTCGAACTCTTCTACTTTCTCCAATGGAATCGAGTTCATTTCTATGCTAACGCGCGAGCGTTTCTTGGAGGTACTATATATCATGAGTTTTGTTTTCTTAATGTTTACGTCCAGACCATAGTCACTACAAAAAACACAGAATTGGTTGATCAGGTTTTGGATTCCCATTAACCAGGGATCACCCATAAGCACCACGAGCCAAGTCAGCGAGGAATGTATTCCGTCCCTGTCAATTGTTCCATACATTCTGGGGTCCACTCGTATGCCCAACCTACCTAATTCATATATAGCTGGGGCCACATCCAGCGAGGTTCACATGGCACATAGCGAGAAAGCCACTGGTCCTAATATACCTGAGGGAATTAGCATGGTTCCTAGCAGTTCCTCCCCCTGTAGGAAATATCCTCAGAACAAAGCAGGGACCATAAAAACAGAGGATCTCGATAAGGTACTCAGCTGGAATATAGCAGGGTTGGAAAGCAAATTACAAAGTCCAGGATGGGGCAGTCTTATTGATGATCACCTGATCTGCCTCTTCCAAGAAACGTGGGCATTAGAACCCAAATATGGACTAGGCTTTAAAAGCTATTGGGTTCCAGCACGCAAGTCCTCTTCTGGGAGACCATCGGGAGGGCTGCTTGTGTGGATCAACACTTCTCTTAGGTGCAAGATAGAAGAAATAGATACGGGTTGCCCTGACTTGCAAGTCCTATTAATAATGATTTCTGAAGAGAGACCGTTACTTTTAATTAATATCTATAACAGGAATGCGAGCTCCCACACCGATTCTGATGTCCTGTCCATTTTGGACAGTTTTCTTAAAAACAATCCTTCCTTCTTTGTTTTGATTGGAGGGGATTTTAATGTCACTTTTGAACCTAATCCTCTAGTCCAAGGAATATGTAAAGAAGAGGATGCCCATTGGGGCATCCCTCAGCTAGTCTCCAACAAAAGACCAAGGCTGAATAAATCTGCGCGCTTACTGGCCGACATCACACTAGCCCATGGCCTTCGAGCCTGCAACGGTCGCTCATGCTCGGATGTAAATTTACAAGCTACCTTTAGGCGCGGAGGGCTCAGCAGTCGTATTGATTATATACTTCGTGACATCCGACTGTGGAGCCACATG
Source organism: Pleurodeles waltl (assembly GCF_031143425.1). NCBI lineage: Eukaryota > Metazoa > Chordata > Amphibia > Caudata > Salamandridae > Pleurodeles > Pleurodeles waltl. The sequence goes on from NC_090437.1 coordinate 324,098,220, forward strand.
TTTGATATGAGGGTCCAAAAGCAAATTGAGAGCGATCATGACCCGTTGATTTTGTCGACCAGAGGACTTTTTCCTTTGTTTACTGTGCCCTACTCCAAGAGCCATGCCTCCCAGCTGGCTCTAACTAATAACAGACGCAACCTAAAATGGGAATCTGTTAATTCTTCCCCTAAACACCTGCCATCTATTTACAACCTGCTTGCCAACCAGATGGAGTGTATGATCCGCCTAAACGAGAACGGGGAGGGTGACAGAGTCTTAGCAGCCCACACTGACTTGTTCCAATCTTTAAAGCATCTTTTCACAAAAAAGTTTCTTAATAATCCTAACAAAAAGCACTGCGCTCCTTGGTTTGACAATTGTTGCAGAGAAGCACAACTGTCTCTCCTGGAAGCAATAAAGGATGGCCATGTTGGGCTGTTAAGAACAGCCAGAAAAGTTTATAAGAAGGAATGTTCTAAGGCACGCAGAAGTTGGGAAGAGGCCAGATGGGTTATTATTATATTATTATCCATGAAACACCTCCATTACACACAGTAATGCAACACAGTATTTGGCACTGTGTTGCATTACTCCGGATTTTGGGTGCCATTCCAAGCTATACAAAGTGGATTTTCAAGTCCTCAAATATCTGACTTAGGAATTTGCATCACATATGTACCACAATGCATGGTGCAAATATTAGGTACACCTCTCTCACATATGCCATTCTGGGTGTTGTTACCTGGGAGGAACCAGATGCAAGCATGTGGAGCACAAGCTTCAGATAAACCTGTGGATAAATGTTAGTGGGCCTGGCAGTTAGTGGCAGTAGACTTGGCCCAATCTTGTGGAGCAATTCAATTATACAGTCACCCCTGAGTCTGTAGAATTTGATGACCTCATCCTCTATAAGGTCAATGAGGGAGACACACTGCTGGAACACATGCTCCCTCCTCCTTCTTTGCCTCCATGGTGGTGGTGGTCTCCTTGCAACTCCAAGGTACAGGATCACAACCTCCATGGCATAGTTGAGCTTGCCAAAGTGTTTTTGGATGTTCAGGTTTTTATACCACATCCACTGTGTCATTATCTACATCTGGGTCAGCGATGTGCAGATTTCTTGGCACATTTCTGGCTTTGTGCACCACATCCAAATGATACATCACACATTGCCAAACCCATAAATATCATTGCGTTAGATTTGTGTGACATTTTGCAGGTGATTGCCTACCTTACCTATTTTAATTTGTGTGTGGCCCAGCTGTTTAGGTGCAGATTTTTGCCCATGCAAGCCTTAAAAAATGACGCATTTGGGCAAATGCATTGTCTTATAAATATGGAGTACTGCTTACGCTGTCTTTGCATCAAATGTTTTGGCAGAACGGCGAAGGAAACATCTCATAAATATGCTCCAAAATGTTTAAATAGAGGCTTGCACATCATGGTACTGTTCCCATGGTTGAGAATAGCTGTTTTCTAACATTCTGATATGGACATTTCAGCCATAAAAGTATGTAACAAGGCCTAGCTAAAGCAGCTTACATTGTAAGTCTCTTGAAAGTTTTCATGTGCCGTGGTAGACAATGAGCAGTGATTCTGGGTTCAAGACCTAAAAAGCAGCGTTATATCACATAGACTTTGGCTTAATTTAAATGTCTGAATCTCGTACCTCACTTCTGTTCTGTCCTGTGCATGAATTACTAGCAATATTATTGCACCAAGAACAAAACAATCACTGTTATTTAGATTTTTACCATTGAAATTACTGAATGACCCTCCATGGGAAATCACAGTATTTGTGCAGCACTAAGCAGTATAACGTTCAGCTGTTCTATGGAAACACCATATATAAATGTGTGTTACAATGACTATTGTTCCCGAGGGTGTAGCTTGGCCAGCATGATTAGGGGGTGGGGCTTTGGGGGTGAGCTTCAGATTTTCCAACAATCAGACTGGCACATAGGGGGTCATTACAACATTGGCGGTAAGAGGCGCTTACCGCCGTGCAGAAGACCGCCAATACACCGCTGCGGCCGCGGAATTCCGCTACAGCTATTATGACACACAACTCGGAATTCGCCGAAATTCAGACACCCACACAACTCCGCCACACCAAAGGTCAGTGATAAACTGGCGAAAACAAAACCTCCACGCCAACAGAAACACACCCATGCTATTACGACCCACGAATCCACACAGCGGTCTTTCAAACGCGGTATTCCATTGGCGGTACACACCGCCGCGCTCACAATACACACACATCTCCAAAACACCGCCACATTGGACAATTCAAAATATACACACCTGATACACATACACACACCACTCCCACACACCCAACACAATATAAAACACACACACACATCACCCACAAACCCCTATGACCAGAAATTTAGACGAAGGCCAGAGAGACAGCACATCAAAGACAACCCCACCATACAGAGGCACACAACACCATCACCCACACAACATCCATGCACAAAACACCACACACCACTACACATCACCACACTCATCAACACTCACACCGCCCCACACATCACACACACCACCCCATGGCACGCCAAAGACACCCCCGCTTTTCCGAGGAGGAGCTCAGGGTCATGGTGGAGGAAATTGTCCGGGTAGAGCCACAGCTATTTGGCTCACAGGTGCAGCACACATCCATAGCAAGGAAGATGGAGCTATGGCGCAGAATAGTCGACAGGGTCAACGCTGTGGGACAGCACCCAAAGAAATCGGGAGGACATCAGGAAGAGGTGAAACGACCTACGGGGGAAGGTGCGTTCAACGGTCTCCAGGCACAACATTGCGGTTCAGCGGACTGGCGGCAGACCCCCAACTCCTCCCCCACAACTAACAACATGGGAGGAGCAAGTCTTGACCATCATGCATCCAGAGGGCCTCGGAGGAGTCAGTGGAAGATGGGACACTGGTAAGTCAAATCTTAACTATCATATCCCCCACCCTACCTGCATGCTATCACACACCCCCACCGTCACCTCCTCCCCTATCACTCCAACTCCTCACTAATGTACTAATAACACAAACCACCCATCCCAACACCAAGCCCTGCATGACACAACTAAGCATGGACACCCATCACCTAAGCATGCCCACTGCACATACCCAGATCAACCCCCTAGCCATCATCACACAAGCCCCCACACAGGAATTCTTGCACTGGGGTACACAAACACCCACCCATTGCACACCATCACACACACACATGCAATAATCATGCTCTTATGCCCCTGCAGGATCACGAAGGACCGTCACCACACCAGAGGGTCCGACAACACCACTCCACCCACAGAAGAGGCCCACAGTGACGATAGCAGCTCTGCCCTACTGGAGCCTGATGACCAGCCCGGACCATCGTGGGCCTCGGGACAGTCGGTTCCCCTTGCACAGGCACAACCCAACACTGACCTTCCACCCTCTGGTAACACCAGCACAGCACCCACCCAGCGGGCCCATACCTCCGTACCCAGGACAGGTCAATCAGCCGTGTGTCCACCACTACAGGGAACCCAGGATAACCCACCACCCCAACAACAACAGGGACCTGAGGGCATTGGTAGTGGGCACACGGTCCAGGGGACGGAGGCACAGGAACACAGGGGAACTGGGAGGGCTGCTGTGCGACAGGGGGCGGACAGGCCAAGGGAACCCACTCTCCATGAGGCCCTATCCTCCATCATGGGAGCATACCACCACTCCCAGGAGACAATGGCCACGGTCCTGGTCAAGTTTCAGGAGACCCAGCGCCTGCAGGAGGACCATTATTTGGGGTTCAGGGAGGAGCTCAGGACCATCAGCTCCGCGTTGGGCACCATCGTAGGGGTGCTGAAGGACATACAGCAGACCCTGAGGGACACCGTGGCATTCCAAGGGGCCCCTGACACTAGGCAGGACGATGAACTGCCCCCCACCGCCGCCGACGCTAGTGGACAGGACGCCCCGGCACAGGACCACCACACCAGCACCCCACCCCCTGCAGACGGACTACCACCATGCAAGCGGTCCCTGAGAGCCAGGAACAGGACAGAGCAAGATGGCAAGACCCCCGCCATGAAATGAGACCACCCTGATTGTCCCCCCACTGTCCCACTTTGTTACCATGTTCATACTTAAAGTGCCCCAGCTCCACTTCTTATGCCCATATGGGCAGTGCACCTGTGAGACTAATAGACTGGACTCTGCCATGGACATTCCTCCGCCATCACCCATCACCATTTGACCACCCCCTCCCATTTTTGAGCACTTCAATAAACACCCTTGAAATACAAAACAATCTGGAGTCAGTCTATGATTTGGTAAAATTTACTATCTATGAGAGTGTCAAAATGCGTTGTGAGATGTAAAGGCAACATACCAATGTCACACATCACAAGTACTTGAAGGATGCAAGTAGATGACACACGTTGGTAACCACACCTGTGAAACCGTAATGGAAAGAAACAACTCAATTACCAAATAATCCCATGAAATAACACACAGGATAGAGGAGGACGTGTGACAGTGAATGCAATGGTAAAAATGAAAATGTTCTCACCTGTGTGTCACTGGAAATATTGCTGTATGACTGACAACCTGTTGTCGTTGTCTTCTTCCTCAGCTTCCTCCTCATCACTGTCCACTGGCTCCACAGGCTCCACAGCTGCCATAACACCGTCATCTGGACCATCCTCCTGCAGAACAGGCACCTAGCGTCGCAAAGCCAAATTATGAAGCATCGAGCAGCGATGATGATCTGGCACACCTTCTTAGGTGAGTAGTAGAGGGAACCACCTGTCATATGGAGGCACCTGAACCTGGCCTTAAGGAGGCCGAAGGTGCGTTTGATCACCCTCCTAGTCCATCCATGGGCCTCATTGTAGCGTTCCTCTGCCCTGGTCCTGGGATTCCTCACTGGGGTCAATAGCCATGACAGGTTGGGGTAACCAGAGTCCCCTAATAGCCACACACGGTGCCTCTGGAGTTGACCCATCATATCAGGGATGCTGCTATTCCGCAGGATGTAGGCGTCATGCACTGAGCCAGGGAACATAGCATTAACCTGGGAGATGTACTGGTCTGCCAAACACACCATCTGTACATTCATGGAATGATGACTCTTCCTGTTCCTGTACACCTGTTCACTCCTGTGGGGGGGGACCAGAGCTACATGGGTTCCATCAATGGCACCTATGACGTTGGGGATATGTCCAAGGGCATAGAAGTCAGCTTTAACTGTAGCCAAATCTTCCATCTCAGGGAAAATGATGTATCTCCTTACGTGTTTCAGCAGGGCAGACAACACTCTGGACAACACATTGGAAAACATAGGCTGGGACATCCCTGATGCCATGGCCACTGTTGTCTGAAAAGACCCACTTGCAAGGAAATGGAGCACTGACAGCACCTGCACGTCAGGGGGGATTCCAGTGGGATGGCGGATTGGTGACATCAGGTCTGGCTCCAACTGGGTACATAGTTCCTGGATTGTGGCACGGTCAAACCTGTAGGTGACGATTACATGTCGCTCTTCCATTGTCAACAGGTCCACCAGCGGTCGGTACACTGGAGGATTCCGCCATCTTCTCAAATGTCCCAAATGACGGTGCCAACGAAGGACAACAGCGACAATAAAGTCAAATCTCTTCCAGGTATGTACCCACAGTTACACAGAAGACTACAACAAACACAAAACCCTTCCTGTATGTGTGTTGAGTGTAGGCCTAGCTATGTGTGACGCAGAAGTAAATGAAGCCATGTGGGACCCTGAAATGGCGGCTGCCTGACCTCTAAACTGGGACAATGGGATTGTGGGGTAACTGCGCTGGCGTTGCACACCGTCGCTGTAGGCGGTCGTAGACCGCGGCGCAATGCTGCATTGGTTAACATAGGACCCTATGGGTCCCAGGAGCCAATGAACAGGTGCGCCGGGGGTGATGATAAGCACCGCCGCTGATGTCACCGCCGCGGACGTCACCGCCATTTTCTATCTGTTGAATCACTAGATACCTGATCTTCGACAGGAGAGGACCTACACTGCAAGTGCTGCTGTGACCTCGTTCTTGAATGGACAATGGCTGCTGCATCTGGGGAAAGGGCCCCTGCCTTCACTGCTCAGGAGTTGGAGAAACTGGTAGACGGGGTCCTCCCCCAGTACACGCTACTCTACGGTCCTCCAGACCAACAGGTTAGTACACAGGGAGCACGTTGTATGGGCTAAGCTAGGGTGGAGAGGGCTGGTTGTAAGAGGGAAGGGGGCAGAGTTCAGGGAACATTAATGCATGTGAATGAATGGGCCACGTGGCTAGAGTAGGGCCACTCACATCGACGGTGCAGTTGGTAATGACTTTTCGTCTTCCCTTGTGCATGTCATGTAGGTCAGCGCCCACCAGAAGAGGGACATTTGGCGTGCCATCGCCAAGGATGTCCGGACCCTGGGGGCCCACCAGAGACGGGGCACCCACTGCCGGAAAAGATGGGAGGACATTCGCCTCTGCAGCAAGAAGACGGCGGAGGCTCAGCTGGGGATGGCCTCCCAACGTGGGAGGGGTGCCCGTCGCACCATGACCCCCCTGATGTTACGGATTCTGGCGGTGGCCTACCCTGAGTTGGATAGGCATTTGAGGGCATCACAGCAGACACAAGGGGGTGAGTACACTCTCATTCAGCGGACTTTGCGCGCAGTGGAAGGGTCTGGGTGGGGGAGGAGGCCTGTGGGTGTACCTAGGCCAGGCAGAAATACGTAGACTAGGCCCCTCTGTAATGCAGCCCATGTGGCACTCTACACCACCGCAGTAGAGTGCCAAGTACAGGTATATATGCCCCTGTGGCATCCATGTGTGCAGATGTCCACCATAGCCATGTAGGACAGATCCCAGGAATTGTATCTGCAGAGGCCAGGAGCACGGCGTAGTGCAGGGGGCTGCTGTGTCTGTCTTGTCCGCCAATGGTAGCGGTATGCCATGCACTCAACCTGTTCTTCTTCTGTCTCCCCTCCCTTTTTGTGCTTTCGCTGTTCTTTTGTCCATCAGCATCATCAGGCAGAGGTACAGTGGCACCGGAGCACGAGGGAGCTGCATCCAACATGGCCATGGAGGGCCACACCACGGACTCAGAAGGCATCAGTGGGACGGAGGGCGAGGGGAGCTTCACGTCGGCCACCGGATCACCAAGCAGCGACATGGACTCGTCCGCCGATGGGAGCTCCCTTGTGGTGGCGGCACCATCTGTGCGCCCCACTTCTACAGGTACAGCCGCCACCTCCCCTACCAGCACCGCCCTCCCAGCAGCCCCTCAGCATTCGCCACGTGCCCACTCACCCAGGAGGGTGGGCATCACCTTCGCCCCAGGCACCTCAGGCCCTGACCCAGTCACCCCTGCTGCCCTCAGTGAGGAGGCCATTGACCTCCTCAGGGCACTCACTGTTGGGCAGTCTACCATTGTGAATGCCATCCAGGGTGTAGAAAGAGAGTTGCAACACGGTAATGCATTCCTGGAGGGCATTCATTCTGGTCAGGCTGCCCTTCAGCGAACCCTGCAAACTCTGGCCTCAGCACTGATGGCAGCCATTGTCCCTGTGTCTAGCCTCCCCCCTCCAACTTCCTCCACCTAGACCCAACCCCCTGTACCCCAGCCCATCCCAAGCACACCTACAGACCAGCATGCACACAAGTCAACACACAAGGGAAGCTCAAGCAAACATAGGCACCACACAACCCACAGGCACTCACGCAAGCATCACCCACATACAGAAACAGCCACATCCACTGCCTGCACTGTGTCCCCCTCCTCCTCTTCTCCCTCTTCCCTCCCAGTGTCGTCTACACTCTCACCTGCATGCACTACATCTACAGGCACCAGGACTCGCACCAGAACACCCAGCACCACACCCCGCTCACCTGCACTCACCACCTCCACTCCCATTTACACGTCCCCTGTGTCCTCTCCCAGTGTGTCTGTGACGCCCCCTCCAAAAGTACACAAACGCGAGCACCCACACACCCAACATCCATCCACCTCACGACAGCCTCCAGTACCTGCACCCAAAACACCTAAAGTGACACCTCCTACAACCACCTCCTCTTCCTCCACTCCCAGGCCCCCCTCCAACTACCCATCCCAGTGTTCGTCAGAAACTGTCCCTCTGTAAAGTTGACCTTTTTGCCCCCCCCCTCCAAGTCATCAGTCCTGTCGTAGCGCCTCAGCCAAAAAGCCTCCAATACCAGTGGTGCCTGTTCAAGGTGTGTGGAGTGCACCGGCCACCAGGGCAGGCAGTATGACCCAGAGCCAAGGCACTGGCAGCCCACCCCCTGTAAAGGCTCTGAAATTGGAAAGTGGCCGACGGGACCCTGTGAAGATTCCTGGAGGGAAAACAACTCACAGGGGTCCCAAGGGGATTGCAGAGTCAGCTGTAACTCATCCAAAGGTGGGGAAGGGCCAGAGGAAGTCTGCACAGCCTGTTGGGATTATCACGGCGGAGAAGGGCGGCATCCTTCCCGGCGGTTGAGACGCCACCGCCAGCATCGTTGTCACTGGTCAGGAGACCACCGCCAGAGTCAGTGCCCAGGAGGGCCCAGGTATCGTCACTGGTCAGGAGACCACCGCCAGAGTCATTGCCCAGGAGGGCCCAAGTATCATCACTGGTCAGGAGACCACCGCCACCGCCGGAGTCAGTGCCCAGGAGGGCCCAAGTATCGTCACTGGTCAGGAGACCACCGCCAGAGTCATTGCCCAGGATGGCCCAAGTATCGTCACTGGTCAGGAGACCACCGCCACCGCCGGAGTCAGTGCCCAGGAGGGCCCAAGTGTTGTCACTGGTCAGGAGACCACCAACAGAGTCAGTGCCCAGGAGGGCCCAAGTATCGTCACTGGTCAGGAGACCACCGCCAGAGTCATTGCCCAGGAGGGCCCAAGTATGGTCACTGGTCAGGAGACCACCGCCGGAGTCAGTGCCCAGGAGGGCCCAAGTATCGTCACTGGTCAGGAGACCACCGCCAGAATCATTGCCCAGGAGGGCCCAAGTATCGTCACTGGTCAGGAGACCACCGCCACCGCCGGAGTCAGTGCCCAGGAGGGCCCAAGTATCGTCACTGGTCAGGAGACCACCGCCAGAGTCATTGCCCAGGAGGGCCCAAGTATCGTCACTGGTCAGGAGACCACCGCCACCGCCGGAGTCAGTGCCCAGGAGGGCCCAAGTATCGTCACTGGTCAGGAGACCACCGCCAGAGTAAGTGCCCAGGAGGGCCCAAGTATCGTCACTGGTCAGGAGACCACCGCCACCGCCGGAGTCAGTGCCCAGGAGGGCCCCGGCTGCCACAGCCACGCTGGGCTATGAGGGAACGTCATGCCACACACCAATGCCCAGTCCAGGGAACGTCATGCCACACACCAATGCCCGTTCCAGAGACCGCCATGTCAAAGCACCACTGAACAGTCCAGAGACCGCCATGGCAAAGCAGCGCTGAACAGTCCAGAACCGCCATGGCAAAGCACTGCTGAACAGTCCAGAGACCGCCATGGCAAAGCACCGCTGAACAGTCCAGAACCGCCATGGCAAAGCACCGCTGAACAGTCCAGAGACCGCCATGGCAAAGCACTGCTGAACAGTCCAGAGACTGCCATGGCAAAGCACCGCTGAACAGTCCAGAGACTGCCATGGCAAAGCACCGCTGAACTGTCCAGAGACCGCCATGGCACAGCACCGCTGAACAGGGCATGCACCGGGGAAGAATGAAAAGACCGCCACATCAAGCATCGTTATCCCATGTGCAGCTGGGACAGTGACGGGACAGGAACTTTCACGGGGAGACTAATCCAGTCTGGGCACCAGTCCCCCTCCAGGGCCAGTGGCGGCTGTCATCTACTTGCGAAATTGTGGCTTTGCACTCCCCAGGATGGTACAGTGGGCAACCCACCCACTGTAGAGACTTGAGAGACTGTGGCTTTGCACTCCCCAGGATGGTACAGTGGGCAAACCACCCACTGTAGAGACTTGAGAGACTGTGGCTTTGCACTCCCCAGGATGGTACAGTGGGCAAACCACCCACTGTAGAGACTTGAGAGACTGTGGCTTTGCACTCCCCAGGATAAAGCAGTGGGCAACCCACCCACTGTAGAGACTTGAGAGACTGTGGCTTTGCACTCCCCAGGATGGTACAGTGGGCAAACCACCCACTGTATAGACTTGAGAGACTGTGGCTTTGCACTCCCCAGGATGGTACAGTGGGCAACCCACCCACTGTATAGACTTGAGAGACTGTGGCTTTGCCTTCCCCGGGACACATCAATGGGCATGGAGCCCCGTCGTGGATCTGGCTTTGCAATCATCCGGCTGAGGTGCCACCCCTTCCCTTCCCCCTGAGGTGCCTGTAGTATTTCTATCTGATGCCCCGGCAGTGTTCTCTCCGATTGTGGACAGGTATCTACTGTGGGCCTCGCCCATGCATTTTTGGACTAGTGGTGCACAGACATTGATATGTGCATATCTGCACTACTTCTCGTAATGTATATATTTCTGACAGATTTTATAATATATGTGTATATTTTTGACACATGTGTATTGCTACATTACAGTGTTTGAACTGATTTTGTTTTGTCTTTGCATTCTTCCGGGGGATTGTGGGTTGTTACTGTGGTTTTTGTACATGCATTGGTGTGTGTGTTGTAATATGCGAGGGTGGGGGTGTTTTGTGTGTGTCCCCCTAACTTTTGCCTCCCCCCTCCCCTATGTCGTAGGTGCAGTACTCACCGTTGTCTTCGCCCGCGCTGGCGTAGATCTTCGTAGATGAGTAGGAATACAAGGGCCGGTAGAATGTGTAATTCGGGCTCCATGGAGTCCTCGTTCCTCGTGGGATGTGTTCAGGTGAGCGTTTTCCCATTGCAGTAACTGTTTCCGCCGTGTTTTTATCCACGGTGAATCCGCCCCGGAAAAGGTGGCAGATTGGTAGGTTGTAATAGTGTGGGCGGTACATTGTCTTCCGCCTGTCTGTTGGCGGTGTCCGCCGCACTGCTTGTCTGTACCGCCGTGGCGGTCGGTGTGTTAAAGTGGCTGTCTCTGTTGGCGGTTTCCACCAGGGTCATAATTCCCTTTTTTTGTCCGGCGGCCTGTTTGCGGTATTGCCGCACCTTTAACACCGTCCGCCAGGGTTGTAATGACCCCCATAATGTTTAAATACATTATCTGACAAGCAGGGTGCATGAGAGGGGCTACAGGTGCAGTGAAAAGGGAGAAGAATGTGGACTGATTGGAGCACTAAGAGAGAAAAGACAATATTTTGTAAACTAACCAATATTTTTGATGACTTTCAAAGCAGTGAGTGAGTGTGTGTATATTTTTGTGTATGTAGAATTTCCTGCTGAAATCTGACTGACATCTCACAATCCCCAACTGAAAGCACTTGTACCAATTATTTATCAGAAAATACAAAATACATTTATTATGAGGGTGTAATAGCCCAAGCGACCCTCCTTTTGCTGTCCTCAGCCCCTTGACTTTAATTGATTAATTTTTTGCTCCACTATTTCCTTTGCGAAGCGACTGTATGCAGTCAACAAGGGCCCTTCCTGTAAAATAGGATTACTAATGCTAGACTTAACCTCATTATCTTTTACCCATTAGGTTTTATGTCAAGGAATTTAGTTTGAGGGATATTTTTTCACAAAATGATGTTTAAAATTTTTTTGGGTATACATTCCTTCTAGGAATATGAATTTTTCTAAAATTGTTTTTTGTCATGTACATGTGGGTGCATGTGCTATCTATCTGTATGATTGTAGTGCCCAGGGTCCGGTGTCGGGGGATTTATTGACCTCAAGAACTAAAAGGTAGTATGACCCAAGAGACAAGAGTCAACACAGCATTTAAATTAAGTTGAAAAGAAAAACTGACTCAAAAAGGAGGTTCAAGATTAGAAATTAGGAAAACCATGAAAGTTTATTAAAATTCAAGTTTAATAGAGAAAAATTGAAAATTCATTTCCACCAGCAGCCTCAATGAACCACTTAAAGTGCATAGAACTCTATTGCCATGAAGACGTTCAGAGTTAGGTAAAATGCAGCACTAAGCAAAATCTAAAGAATAGACTAAGGACCAGATTTAAATGTTGGCAATATGTTTACCTCATTACAATGGAGTATATGTACCATCAACTTAATGGGCAACCTACCAAATGTATATGAAGGCAGACCTTAGATTTGGCTACGGTGGTAACTACTCCATCTCTGCCATAGCCAAACCTCCCTGATAGCCCCAATGGGTAATGACCATCAGACAAATGGATTTATGTCCACTCACCCAATCAACATGGGTGGACATATAGCTGCTTTTATACTGTCCATCACTGCCAGGCAACCCTGGCAGTGGACAGTAAGACCTGCACTACTGGATCTAATGTAACAGAGAAGTATGCAACAGCCTTTACTTCACTATGCTTATGAGTAAGGACAGGCAAGTGCATATGTTTTTTGTGGCAGTCAAGCAAAAACTCTTTATCATTATTAGGCATTCATAGGGTTGGCACACTACAAAGATTCTCTCTGATCTCTAGGAAGGCTTTAATTATTTTGCCATCATAAGGCACCAGATCTTCCACAATGCTGCAAGCAAGCCTTAGTAAAAGCTTCGCAATCAGGAAAACAAATTGGACTTTGCTGATGACAGTAGGCAAACATTCCCAAAATCATCCTCAATTATTCTCAGAGTAGTTAGGGGATCCATTTTCAGGGTACAGAAACACATTTTCAAACACTTTTCTTGCCCCTTTAATGGCCTAGATAAATTAAACTACTTTTTTACAGTATTGTATTTTATTATGCCCATGTTTTTGATTCCACTAAGAGGTTGTGTCTATACTGCACTAACACTGAGTTTCAGGGCAGTTGCAACCTTTCCAAATCTTTCATCAAAAGTTGACTAAAGATGGAAGGGCTTTCTGTATATCCCTCATCAATACCAAATTAGAACTTTATTGTGGAATTGAAATGCAAAGAGATATTGGCTATCCTCATGAAGAGGAATGGAAAAGAATGGCTGGTGTAATTACTGACTATTTACCAATCTGCATCTGCAGGAATCTGAAACAAAATCACAGCAGGATTTGGTAAAACTGGACAACATTGAACTACATGTTTTTTATCTTTCTAAGATCTTGGCCTACTTTCCAGTTTTGACTCATTTTGTAACTCAGGTCACAGGTGAGTTGCATGGCATATCAAACAACTTTCATAGAATGGCCTGCTCTATCATTTTTCTATGATGGCCTTCATTCCCACTTCTGTTTCTCGTGAAAGCTAGGTTTAGGGGTAAATGGCCTCTGGTTTGATTGTGACTTTGGCTGGTTCTGCACTCTTTATTAATCATATTGCTTTACCTGTGAAGTCCCATACCTCTGCTTTCACTATGGGTCTTAAATCAAGCAGCAGGCCATCTTCTCTAAGAAATGGAAACAACTGAGCTCTTGATCACCCAAACTCTCAATCCTTGTGAAATTAATCTTCATCTTGGGTTTTATTGGGACACCACCGGTGTGCAATAAATCATTAAATTCTTCTTACAAAGCAAGACTCCGATAAGTAAATTAACAGGAGTTGAATCGCATAATATGAATTGGTGATCATTCTTGCTGCTCCTATTTAAACTGGGACATTTGCTGAAACTGGCATAGTAATTTGTTTATTGCTTATTCGTACAAGTTGGGGCAGGGTTGGGACCTCCATGGAACGACAGTGGAGCGGGCAGCACCAGTATTGATTAAAAATGTCAAAACATTTAACATGGTGGCCATTCTCCGCACCATCTACATATCAGTCACTCCAGTTTACCTCTAGGACTGCACCAAGCATGCAATCCACCTCCTACCTTAGACACATCATTGCAAATTTGTCACATTCAGTGAAAACTAGGGAAATCATTGCTCAGAGGTAATGGATTTTGTTGAAACTTTTAGTTGTATGTCATTTTATTTCTCATGGTTTGTTCCAGCACTGTAGCTACAGACAAATTCTTATGATATTGCTTCTGATTTTATACATTCTGCTCAAGAGTATGTTGGGCTGGGGCTACAAACTGTGTTTGTAACTTACTTTCATTGTGCTGCATCTGGGGAACAAAATAGTTTTTAATTCAATCTGGGTTCTATCTACACTCTCACTTCCAGTACCCAATTTTCCCTCAGAAACAACAGGCAGTAGTCTTCTTCAGCAAACTGACATGCACATTCATCTTAGAACTGTTCACAAGCCCTCTACCCCTAACTTGGACTTGTGCCATTAATATATAACTTCTTTGCACCTAAACATTTTACTCTCACATTAGAATTAGCAAATGGCAAAAAATCTGCATCTGAATTCCTCATCTCATTTTTACGAACTCTCAAGATCTGTTTTGTTTCCACAATCATCATTTTCTTTTTAATCTTCTGCTTGGCAGAAGAAAATCACTATGGAATTTAGCATACTTGAGTATCTCATCAATACTTTTGGTCTGTCAGCACATCACACTCTGCTGAATATCTGAACTACATTCTGGACACAAACTCGAAATGAAGGCTGTTACTAATCCACTAATGCCCTCTCCTTCTGGTTCTTCAAATCCACTGTATTTACTGTAAGTTTTCATAAGCTTCTCACAATATGCATGTACCCATTCTTTTGGTTCATGTGTGTCTCTCACTATTTTTGTCCAGTTCACTTCTTTCTCTGGCATTTTTTGTTGTTTAAGTGATATATCACAGTTTTGTTTTTCTCCAGAGCAGGTGGAGCATTATTAGGTTGGGCTCTGCGTCTCCTCTGTTGGCTATGCAACAGCCTCTGCATTCTGTCCACAAATTCTTAGGAACAACAATCTCAAGAGTATATTCAAATCAACACAAAGTGCATTCGAAATTGCATCTAGTTCCTCTCTTAATTTTGGAATCTTTGTCATAAAACATAAAGATCATCCATGGAACAAGGAAAATGCACATAATTCCCTTCATGCAGTTGTCATAAAGGAAATTCTGTCAACACTAGTTCAGTTTCAGGCTCACTCACAACCACACTCTTTATTTTCTGTTTTAGAGCTAGCTTTCTTGTTCCACGTTTCCTTGTACTTCCTCAAGTCTTTCCAATCTTTTATGGAGTCAATGAATTCCTAGATGTGAGCTTGCAGAGTCAATAGACCTATGTTTTCTACTTCTGCCTCATTCTGTAAGTTTTATGCAAACATACGTTTTGTATAAATCAATGTCAAATTCTTCAGCGAAGTCTTCTAACGTATCATATGATTCATGTGCACACATCTCTGCTTCTTTAGCTGGTTTCCTGAATCAATCTAAATCATATACTCACAGTCTTCTTGTGACAATTGTACCATGCAGAATTTCTCCAAATTAAAATTTCTAATTAGAAAAATAATGTAATTCTTCTCCGATGGTGTAGTAGCAAAGGCTTCAATAACGGAGACCATTGTCTTAACAGCAGTTGTAATTCCACCAGGTAAACATGGCAAAGCACTCTCCGGCAGAGCACATGCAATACAAAGTGCTATTATCTCAGGTGTACTGATGTTTGGCTCTCCCACACCCATATTAGGCATTGGTGTTCTCTGTGGAAAGTCTAGAATATAACAGGCCACTTAGGAAGTTATCCTCCTCCTCATCTGAGTCCTTTTCTTCATCTCTTTTGTAAGTTTCATTTTTAGAATACACATTTTTATTTTCAGTTTTCTTTTTGCCTTTTGGTGTTTGTGTTTTTCACACTTTATTGGCATGCAGTTCCTCTTTGTGTCAAACATTGACATAAGGATATAAATTGCAGTAAAATACAGTGTTAAGTAACAGATTTACATTTCCTATAATTATGCATACTTTCGCTGAAATTTTGCATAATTACTCCAAAGATGATTACCCACATGTGACCGGGCCGCGCGGAAGGAATACTCAAAACTCGCTGTTCCGATGTACCAGAGTTTTATTGGATCAAATGTGGTAATTGGTGAGTTAAGGTACAGGTATGTTTTAAGGTTTTCTTCTTGGGCGGTGGGCAAAATGGCTGTTTCTTTTATGGATTATTCTTCACTCGTCTCTCTCTTTGTCTCCTTGGCGTACAGGTTTCCCTGGGAAGTACATGTGGAGAGAACAGAGGAAATACGGTAAGTGGTCAGGCTGTCTTTGTTTTGGTCTTTTTATGTTTTCCTTCCTGTCTTTCTCTTTTCCCTCTCAGAGCTTCGCTATCTGTCCCTCTTCTGTTTTCTGTCTTTCTAGGCGCTGTCCTCGAATAGTCCATTTGGCCTTATTCTATTACTCCGTGGCTCTTTCCTTTTCTTTGGTGCCTATACCGATTTTTGTGCGAGGTGCCTTTGACGTGAAATATTCTAATTACAGTGCTTTATTGTGCTCAATGGTGGTTTTCTATTCCCACTCCCCTTTTCAGTGCCCGTGTTGTTCCTTTTATCACCCCCTTTCTTCCCCCCCCATACAGTTCTCTCTCACTCTCACTCTCGTTTTCTCACAAGGACGTGGTCCCACGCATCTGGAGTTGCCACGCTTCTCCAGAAGCGTGGCGGGCTGTAACGTTCCGTCCTCCCAGTTGCCTGTCTCCGCTGAATTCGTCAGACGCCTCCGGTTGTCTTCCCGAGTAGAAGACTGGATTCGCTGTCTCCCTTGTTCCGAGTTGCCACCACTCTCCCTCTCCTTCGTCCGTCTGATGTTCGCTGTCCTCCTCCTCCCGTGGTCCAGTTTCTTCCTCCTCCTGTGGTCGTTCGTCTGTGTCTTCCAAACCTCCGACATCCGCAAGTGCTGCCAGTGTTGACCTCCCATCGGCCCGCCATTCATGACCATCCCACCAATCACGGAATGGGAGGCGTGTCAGACCGAGAGCCCCAGGGGCAGAGTCAGCACAAGACAGGGCCGTCTGCGGGCGATCGGGATCCAGCCCGTCACAAACACTACCCCTAGAAAGCGGCCTGTCGGGACGCTTAGAGGCAGGATACCGGGACAGAAAATCCGCAGTCACCATTTGTTTACCCGGGAGATGCTGGATCTGAAACGAAAAAGGCTGTAAGGAAAGGAACCAGCGCAAAACACGGGAATTAGTGTCCTTATTGTGGGCTAGCCAGGTGAGAGGAGCGTGATCGGTAACCAGCGTAAAAGTCCTGCCAGACAGATAGTACCTGAGAGATTCAATAGCCCATTTAATTGCCAAACATTCCTTCTCTATAGCTGGATAATGCCTTTCACGTGGTAGAAGTTTCCGGCTGATGTACAATACGGGGTGTAGGGTGTCATCTTCCTGCGGTTGTGACAGCACAGCCCCAAGGCCCACCTCAGAGGCGTCAGTCAGTAATACAAAGGGTGTACAGAAATCAGGGCAACAGAGCACTGGTTCAGAAGTGAGAACGGTCTTTAGATTGTCAAAACTACGTAACTCGGAGACTGAAGGAGGACCAAGGGTATTGGGACACGTCTTCCGTAGCAAGTTAGAAAGGGGTTCAGCCATCGTGGAAAAATGGGGAATAAAGCGTCTGTAATAGCCAACTAGTCCCAAGAAAGCCCTGATATCTTTTTTCTTCTTTGGATATGTCATCTGGTAAATGGCTTCTAGTTTTTCTACTTGGGGCCTAATCTTACCACCTCCTACAACGTATCCCAGATATTTAATACTAGTTTGCCCCAGTCAACATTTTTCTGGATTTGCGGTTAACTGGGCTTTCCTCAAGGCACGTAAAACGGCATCTAGGTGCAACATATGTTCTGCCCAAGTTTTGCTATATATAACAATGTCATCAAGATAGGCCGCCGCATACTGCCTGTATGGTCGTAAGATTTCATCCATGAGTCTTTGGAAGGTGGCAGGGGCCCCGTGGAGCCCAAACGGTAGGACCGTGAAGTGGTACAAGCCCGAAGGGGTGGCAAATGCTGTTTTTTTCTTTATTTTCCCCCCTCAAGGGTATTTGCCAATAACCCTTCGTGAGATCTAACGTGGATAGATATCTGGCTTGGCCCAATCTCTCAACCAGCTCGTCAATTCTAGGCATGGGATAGGCATCAAAGTATGTTAAATTATTGACCCCCCTATAATCTACATAAAATCTGGTATTGCCGTCGGGCTTGGGAACCAATACAACCGGTGAGCACCATGGACTGGTTGAGGGCTCTATGATACCGGCTGCTAACATGGCTTGGACTTCTTTTTCTATAATTTTCTGTTTGGCTTCGGGGATGCGGTATGGCCTCTGTCGGGATACTGTATTTTCTTTAAGGCGGATGGGATGCTGGACTAAGGTGGTTCTTCCCGGATATTTAGAAAACACGTCTTGGTTTTCAGTCACTAGGTATTTTAACTGGCTAAGATACGACCCGGTTAGGTCAGGGTTGATCCACGGTTTTCCCGGGTTGGATACATCTTGATGAGAGAGGAACAGATAAGGGATGTCTTTATTTACATCGGAGGTGATGTAATGGATGGCTTGTCTGCCAGTGGGTTCTACTCATTTTTTAAGAAGGTTGATGTGGTATATCTGTTCTCTTCCGCCGCTTTGGGGTATGGCTAATCTATAAGTGGTGGGGTTTATTTGGGCAATCACTTCAAAGGGACCCTGCCATCGAGCCAATAATTTATTCTCACTGCTAGGGAGTAAGCCCAATGCTTTATCCCCTACAGCTAACGACCGAACTGCGCTTCGGGTGTCATATATTTGCTTTTGCTTGTTCTGAGCTTCACGCAAAGCAGTGTGGGCTTCTTCCCATACCGTATGAAGATTCTCTCTCAAATCTTGGGTGTATGTTAACAAGTCTTGTATCTCTTCTTCGGTGTCCTCCCACTGTTCTGCTAACATATCCAGCAACGTACGAGGTTGTCAGCCAAACAACATCTCAAAGGAGCTATGACCTAAAGAGGACTGTACGTGAGTACGGATAGCGTATAGAACCAAACGGAGTTTCTTCTCCCAATCTTTACCCACCTCAGATATGCTTTTTCTTAAGAGAGATTTAATGGCCTTGTTGTATCTTTCCACTAGTCCGTCTGTTTGGGGGTGATATACTGAGGTACGGATTTGTTTCACACCTAGCAATCGACAAACTTCAGTCATCAGTCTGGACATGAAAGGAGTCCCTTGATCCATCAATATTTCCTTCTGGAAGCCCACCCTCGAAAGAACTGTATCATTGCCTGTGCAATAGCTTTAGTATGCATACTAGGGAGGGCAATGGCTTCCGGATACCACGTGGCATAATCCACTAATACTAAGACATATTGTCTACCTCGAGTAGAAGGGGTGAGAGGGCCAATGATATCCATCCCAACTCTGGTAAAGGGAATATCGATAAATGGAAGTGGTTGTAAGGGAACGGGTCTTGTAGTGGAGGGGTTGTATAGTTGGCATTTGGGACACTCGGAGCAATGTTTGCAAATCTCTCCATAAACCCCAGGCCAATAGAACCATCTAAGCACGGCTTCCTCGGTTTTCTCCCTCCCCAAGTGTCCTTCCCCGTTATCCCCATGTGCTAACTGTAACACCTGTTGGCGGTGACTTCTGGGTACAACTAATTGTAGGTAATTTCCCCTTGTGGTGGTGGGTTTCCGGTATAATAGATTATTATGTATCAGGAATCTGGGACCTACCCCTTGTGCTGCCCCGGATACTGCCTGTTGCCATGCGTGTTTCAACAAAGGGTCCTCATTCTGACTACATCGGAAATCACCTGTGACCGTGCAAACTTTCCTGGTGACTATAAGTTCATCTTGGGGGGAATTATTCTGAACATAAGAACGCCGTTGCTCCCTTTTTTGTCTCCTACTGAGGGCATTCCGTACTAGTCTGGGCACCTCTATAACCACCCCACTGGGTGCTTCCTTCCACCAGTCCCTCAGAAGGTGCTCTTGTCCGGCTTTCTCTAATAAAGAGGGAAAACCCTTGTAATCTGTCCCTAGAAAAATATCTTCATCTAATTTAGAGAGTACCCCGACCTGTAGGCTCTCGGTTCGGTCTCTCCACTTCAACCGTATGGTGGCAAGGGGGTAGTATCGTTGATCACCGTGTACACAGGCTATGAGGACTTGAGTTTCTGTATCTCGCTGACCTGGCAGTACTAGATCCCCCCTGATCACGCTCTGGCTACAACCTGAATCAATTAGAGCTATTCTTTCTTCACCATTGACGATGATGGGGAGAGTATATTTTGGTTTTTCTCCTCCAGTCCAGAACACTCTCCCCTTTGTCAGACCTATCTCCATGGGTTCTTCTGCGTCTTTTCTTTGAGCTCAATACCTGGCAATATGGCCCCATTCTGAGCAGTTATAACACTGTGGTCCGGTGCCTGGGTGTCCGGAAGCTACCGGGCCCGTGGGTTTTGCACGGTCAGGGCCATGGATCTCCACTGGTGACATTTCTAGTGATGACCGGTCGGACAGGAGGTGGAGGGGCTCGCCTCCCGGTAGCACTGAAGTCTGGACCCCTATGATAAGCACAGGCTAGATCCACAGCCGTTTCATTAGTGAGACCGGGATGTTGTCGTACCCAGTTGCGAGTGGTAGATGGCAAGGCATCCAGGTATTGCTCTAAGACTATGACGTCAAACATTTCTTCCCTGGACTTTTCCGAGGGATGTAACCATCGACCAGCTGTGTGTTGGACTCTGTAGTATAAAGTGCGGGGGTTCTCCTGGTGCTGCCATTTCGTTTGTCGGAATCTGGTGCAGTAGCTTTCGCTATCTAAGCCCACTCTTTCTAAAATGGTTTTCTTGATTTCTCTATAAGGAAGAGTCCCACTTGGATTGATGGCTTGGTAAGTAGACTGCAGGTGACCGGTGAGAAGGGGGGCGATATACTGGCCCCATTTATTCTCAGGCCAATTAGCTGTACTTGCTACCCTCTCAAAGTTTTGTGAAGAAAGAGTCGGGATCTTCCTGCTCCTGATAACGCTGCAACACACTGCTCGGTACATTGGGGTGTACTTTGGTGTGCGCGATTGTGTCGGTAAGATTTCCCAATGCGGTTTCATGCACCAGCTGGTTGTTGGCCATAATTGTGGCTTGACTTTTAAGAGCAGTTTGCAATGCCTCACGTTCCTCTTTAGCTTCCTTCGTTTGTTGCTCCCATATCAACTGGAGATGACGTTGTCCTTCAGCCAATTGAGCTATTACGTCGGCCATGGTTGCCTTCTCTTCCATGGTGGTGGATTCCCTTGATCCCACTTCTGACACCACTTGTGGCTGCGCGGAAGGAATACTCAACAATCGCTGTTCCGATGTACCAGAGTTTTATTGGATCAAATGTGGTCATTGGTGAGTTAAGGTACAGGTATGTTTTAAGGTTTTCTTCTTGGGCGGTGGGCAGAATGGCTGTTTCTTTTATGGATTATTCTTCACTCGTCTCTCTCTTTGTCTCCTTGGCGTACAGGTTTCCCCGGGAAGTACATGTGGAGAGAACAGAGGAAATACGGTAAGTGGTCAGGTTGTCTTTGTTTTGGTCTTTTTATGTTTTCTTTCCTGTCTTTCTCTTTTCCCTCTCAGAGCTTCGTTATCTGTCCCTCTTCTGTTTTCTGTCTTTCTAGGCGCTGTCCTCGAATTGTCCGTTTGGCCTTATTCTATTGCTACGTGGCTCTTTCCTTTTCTTTGGTGCCTATACCGATTTTTGTGCGAGGTGCCTTTGACGTGAAATATTCTAATTACAGTGCTTTATTGTGCCCAATGGTGGTTTTCTATTCCCCCCCCATTTTCAGTGCCCGTGTTGTTCCTTTTATCACCCCCTTTCTTCCCCCCCCTCTCTCATACAGTTCTCTCTCACTCTCGTTTTCTCACAGGGACGTGGTTCCACGCACCTGGAGTTGCCACACTTCTCCAGAAGCGTGGCGGGCTGTAACGTTCCATCCTCCCGGTTGCCTGTCTCCGCTGAATTCGTCAGACGCTTCTGGTTGTCTTCCCGAGTAGAAGACTGGATTCGCTGTCTCCCTTGTTCCGAGTTGCCACCACTCTCCCTCTCCTTCGTCCGTCTGATGTTCGCTGTCCTCCTCCTCCCGTGGTCAAGTTTCTTCCTCCTCCTGTGGTAGTTCGTCTGTGTCTTCTGAACCTCCGACATCCGCAAGTGCTGCCAGTGGCAGTTTTGACCTCCCGTCTGCCCGCCATTCATGACCATCCCACCAATCACGGGACGGGAGGCGTGTCAGACCGAGAGCACCAGGGGCAGAGTCAGCACAAGACAGGGCTATGTGCGGGCGATCGGGATCCAGCCCGTCACACCACATTTCACACTTCCCTCCAAAATAGTGCCTCCAGGCTTCAGCCCATGGTAATAACAACCCACATCAAAAATCCTATTGCTTGTAATACATATTTTTCACTATAAATAACATCAAGGTGATGGAATGCTTGAATTAATTTCAGCCACTGGCAAACACAACAGGGTGGCATTTCTGCCCATCGTTGTTTTCCAACCATGGCACTCTGGACACAGGCCCCCTTATGCAAATGAGTACTGACCCTGCTGCTCATGGGAACAGTCTGTCCCAAACTGCAAGGCAAGGTCCCTTGCTCACTATGCCATAGGATCTAAGCTATACTTCACTGATAAGGCCAAAACCGGTCTGGGGTTGCTTGTAATCCCTTCTCTTAGGGCTGGGGATCTTGTCTTGCAGTTTGGAATGGACTGTTCCTTTTAGGAGCAGAGTCAGTACTTATATGCATATGGTCGGTCTTTGTCTGGATGGCAAGTTGGCCAAAAAGCAATGAGTTAGAATGCTAATCCAGTGATTGTCAATGGTTAGATTTTCCAAGCATTTCTCTCATCACCTTTTCTGTGACTGATTTTACAATAAGTAAGTCAGACTTGCTTACATTGTCATAACTTTTCATTATAAACAGTTTACTCCCAAGGAATCTTACATAACTTTTCCCTGTAAACTGATAAGTGATATAGGGCCTGATTTCGATTTCGGTGAGTGGTATACTACGCCACAACGGTGACAGATATCCCATCCGCAGAAATATAAAGCTCATAGGAAATAATAGGATTTATATTTCTTTGCACAGGATATCTGTCACTGTTGTGACAGGGTAACCCGTCCGTTGAAATATAAATCAGGCCCATAGTCTATACCAATGAGTTGACACTATAACCGCTTAATTGTGCATAAGGTGCCAACCATCATGGATACTGTTAAAAAAATTACAAATATGTGCAGAATTACAGTAGGCAAAACAATACACAATACCTCTTAATAGGTCCTCAAAGAATCATCACAGTGAAAATCTTCTACTCCTAGGCTTTGTAAGAGTGGGTGACCAATACTAAAACTCTTATCTAGAATGGCAATCTGTGCAATTACATGTAACCTAATAACTGTCCACAGCCTATAACATGGTGTGATAACAATCCACTTTTAGAGGCCTACTGGCTTTAACAAATGGTTTCCACTACAAATAAGCCAGACCCACTGCCTATGCGACAGCTTTTCACAATATTCACAATATACAGACCAGACCTGACTGATGGCATCTGGCATAACTTTTTCCTGCACCCCATTTAGCCCTATAGGTGTTACCATTGATTTGTCACCTTTGCCATCTCATGCCAACTGTACTGAGCGTAAGGTTTCCCACAAAGCAACAATCAGGCATACAGTCATAAAATGACAGTTGTATACAAAATTACACATGGAAAAGCAATATACTACCTCTCTTAAGGAGGCTTAACAAGTAGCCTTACAAAGCAAATTTCCATACCTAGCCTATTGCCATTAATATATTCCTTTCACAATAAGTAGATGTGTCTACTCTCTTTGTCATAGTGTTTCATGATAAACAGACCAAACCTATAAAATCTGTCATGACGTGTCTCAAAGAACCAATATGGTTAATAGCCTTTACCACTGGCTTTACACCTAAATAGGCCTATTCTCATGCACACAAGCTGGCAACGATCATGCACAAAGATGTAAAATTACAAATATGTAAAAAAATACAATTTGCAAAACAATACGTAACCCTTCACAATAGGTCCTAATGAGAATCTTTATAGTTTGTCAGAGCAGAAGGCTAATGCCAAAATCCTTGCCTATGAAGGTAATCTATAAGATTACATTTAACAAAATAACTGTCTATTGCCTGTAATGCTATGTGTTAACAATCAACTGTTAAAGGCCTATTAGCTTTATCAAATGCTTTTCACAATAAATAAGCTAAGCCTACTGCCTTTGTCATAACTTTACATAACAAGTAGATCAGGCCTATGTCGTCGGACAAATTGTTTTCCAGTGTACCAATCAGGCCTCTAGCCTGTCACCATTAACTAACTTAGGCCTGCTTTTCTGAGCATAAGCTTTTTTACAAGGCAACCATCAGATACTCAGTCATAAATTAGAAAGGTATACAAAATTACAGTTGGCTAAGCAAAATACTATCTCTCCTAAGTGGGCCCAACAGGTACTCTCACAAAGCAGTGGATCTTCTATATCCACAAAATTTTCCCAGGGAGTACCCAACACCAAAGTCTTTGCCTACCTCCTTATTATATGCAATATCATGTAATAAAATATGTATCTGGAGGCTTTAATATAGAGTAATTACAATTCACCCTTGATTGATGATTGACTTTAACGTATAATACATTAAGCCTACTGCCTTCTTTATAACATTTCCTAATAAACAGATAAGACTTATAGCCATTATCATTGGCTTGTCACAATAACCAAGTCAGCCCTGCTGTCTTAAACATAACCTTTGCCACAAGGCAAAAAGTGCAATACAAGCACTCTTTTTAGTGGAAGCACACATTTCCAACCCAATCAAATCCTCTTCTCTGGGAAACCAACATGCTGGTGGACCCTATGCCCTTCTCTCACTAGTACTATGAAAGCTATTTTTGTTGATCACATGAGGTTTAGCAACAGCTGCACTGTCAAGGCAGACCTAAAAATGCATGTAGATTAGTGTAGCCCTGGAAATCCCACCTAAACATGCATGTAGATTAGTGTATCCCTGGAAATCCCACATTACTCACAAACACGCAGCGGAACTCTGAAGCATAAAGTTAATAATGGAAAGGGATGGATATGTGTTGTTGGCATAGAAAATCAAACACTATCAATTTTCTTTCTATCTAATACACTTTAACACCACCACAAAGCCATATGCATGCCCCCAAAAGTTCAAGTTCCACCCCATTGGAAGCTGCATACCTCATGTGTGTTAGTAAGTGTGCTCTAGGCCATCATCCTTCTGCTGGCTCACGCAGCTGAATAAACAAACAAAATAATCCCAGCTATGCGTGGAGAAGAAACACTTTGTTTTGTGAAAACACATCACTGCTGCCAAATTCAAACTTGCAATCCTGTCCACCAATCTGAATGAATGAATATGAATGAATAAATACAAACAACTTGTAAAGTGCAACTGCTATTCACCATTGAGCATCCTGGAGCTGAGCATGGTACTAAAGACCAGAACCAGAAAGTTGAAGGAGAAATTAGATTAAGGAATACAAATGAGTCTGGTGCATGAAAAAGCTGAGTCTTCAAGGAAAATGAATGAATAAAAAACTTGTAAAGAAAAACATAATAAAAAAAAACACTTGTAATATGTGGGTTGAGCAAAGGCTCCTCTCTGAAGTGCTCCTAAAAGCAGTTTTTAGGTTGATCACATAAGGTCTGGTGACAGTCAAGTTGGACCTAAAAAATGTGTAACCCAGGTGCAAATGGCAGCTGCTGTGTCCTCCAAAATCTTGAACTAAAAAGCATTTAATTTTCTTTATAGGATCAGATGAAGGGTGAGGGTGGGATCAAAGTCAACACAAGGTATCCCTAGGGTGCAATGCTGCCTGGGCAGAGTAGCAATGGATTTGCTTGAGGTGGGGAGAGGAAATAAAAAAGTATGCAGGAAAAAATCTGAGGTGTGCGTAGCAGTGAACAAGCTTGGGGATAGTGGAAGAACAACACGGAGTGCACTGGGCAATTATTGGACGTGGAATAGCACACGAGGGAGAGAGCAAGAAAACATGCACTCTCATGGAGGGCTTAAAGAAAAGGAAAAAACAGCTCCTTGAATGTGACCAGTTGTAGGAGGCTGGCCTGGCTTGTAGTGGGTACCATAGGTACTTACACCTTGTACCAGGTCCAGTTATACCTTGTTAGTGTAGAAGAGGTGTTTCTAGCAGCTTAGACTGATAGAAGGTAGCTATGGCAAAGCAGCTTAGGCTGAACTAGGAGACATGCAAAGCTCCTACTATACCACTTATATCATATGCACAATATCAGAGGAAAACACAATACACAGAGTTACTAAAAATAAAGGTACTTTATTTTTATGACAATATGCCAAAAGTATCTCAGTGAGTACCCTCTGTAAGAAGGTAAGTACTATACACAAGTTATATGTACACAAACCAAAATTAGGTAAGTAAGAGCAAGAAAAGTAATGCAAACAGTGTAGAATTACAATAGGTTGCAATAGGCAAGCATAGGTATAGGGGCAACACAAACCATACACTCCAAAAGTGGAATGCGAATCACAATTGGACCCCAGACCTATGTGAGCTTGTAGAGGGTCGCTGGGACTGTAAGAAAACAGTGAGGGTTAGAAGAATACCCCACCCCAAGACCCTGAAAAGTAGGAGTAAAGTACACCTAGTACCCCCAGAGAGCACAATAGTCGTGATAGGGGAATTCTGCAAGAAAAACACATACCAGCAGTGCACTGACAATGGATTTCCGGACCTGAGTACCTGTAAGACAAGGGGACCAAGTCCAATAGTCGCAACAGTGTCCAGGGGGGGCAGGAGCCCAGGAAACCCCAAATGAAGGTGCAAGGAAGCTGCCTCCAGTTGGAAGAAGCTTGGAGTTCTGCAGGAAAGAAGAGGACTAGGAAGTTCTTCTTTGGAGGACAGATGTCCCACGTCACGATGAACCTTGCAGAGGTATTCCCACGCAGAAATACTGCAAACAAGCCTTGCTAGCTGCAAGGGTTGCGGTAGAGGTTTTTGGGTGCTGCTGAGGACCAGAAAGGACCAGGATATCGCCTTTTGGAGGAGGAGACAGAGGGGGCACTCAGCAACCCAGAGAGCCCTCACAGAAGCAGGCAGCACCCACAGACGTACCCCAACAGGCACTTGGAAGAAGAGTGAACCAGAATCCATGTGAAGTTACAAAAGGGGGTCCCACAACACCGGAGGACAACTCAGAAGGTCGTGCACTGCAGGACGGAGTGCTGGGGACCCAGGCTAGGCTGTGCACAAAGGAAATCCTGAAAGAGTGCATAGGAGCCGAAGCAGCTGCAAATCACGCGGTACACAGCTTTGCAGTCTAGTGTGGGGAGACAAGAACTTACCTCCACCAAACTTAGACTGAAGAGTCACTGGTCTGTGGGAGTCACTTGGACAGAGTTGCTGAGTTCCAGGGACCACGCTTGTCAGGATGAGAGGGGACCAAGAGGACCAGTGTTGCAGTCTTTTGGTGCCTGTGTTAGCAGGGGGAAGATTCCGTCGACCCACGGGAGATTTCTTCGGAGCTTCTGGTGTAGGGTGAAGGCAGGCTACCCCCAGAGCATGCACCACCTGAAAACAGTCGAGAAAGTCGGCAGGATTACAATGCTGGTAGTCGTCTTGCTACTTTGTTGCGGTTTTGCAGGCGTCCTGGAGCAGTCAGCGGTCGATCCATTGTTAGAAGGTGAAGAGGGAGATGCAGAGGAACTCTGGTGAACTCTTGCATTCGTTATCTGAAGAATTCCCCAAAGCAGAGAACCTAAGTAGCCAGAAAAGGAGGTTTGGCTACCAAGTTAGGAGGATTGGCTACCAAGAGCAGTCCAGTGTGCCCCCAACACCTCTGTTTCCAAGATGGCAGAGGTCTGGGACACACTGGAGGAGCTCTGGGCACCTCCCCTGGGAGGTACTGGTCAGGGGAGTGGTCACTCCCCTTTCCTTTGTCCAGTTTCACGCCAGAGCAGGGCTGGGGGATCCCTGAACCGGTGTAGACTGGCTTATGCCGAGATGGGCACCATCTGTGCCCATGAAAACATTTCCAGAGGCTTGGGGAGGTTACTCCTCCCCAGCCCTTCACACCTATTTCCAAAGGGAGAGGGTGGAACACCCTCTCTCAGAGGAAATCCTTTGTTCTGCCTTCCTGGGCCAGGGCTGCCTGGACCCCAGGAGGGCAGAAACCTGTCTGAGGGGTTGGCAGCAGCAGCAGCTGCAGTGGAGACCCCGGAAAGGCAGTTTGGCAGTACCCGGGTTCTGTGCTAGAGACCCGGGGGATCATGGAATTGTCCCCCCAATACAAGAATGGTATTGGGGTGACAATTCCATGATCTTAGACATGTTACATGGCCATGTTCGGAGTTACCATTGTGACACTATACATAGGTAGTGACACGTGTAATGGTGTCCCCGTACTCACAAAGTCCGGGGAATTTGCCCTGAACGATGTGGGGGCACCTTGGCTAGTGCCAGGGTGCCCACACACTAAGTAACTTTGCAACCAACCTTCACCAGGTGAAGGTTAGACATATAGGTGACTTATAAGTTACTTATGTGCAGTGGTAAATGGCTGTGAAATAATGTGGATGTTATTTCACACAGGCTGCAGTGGCAGGCCTGTGTAAGAATTGTCAGAGCTCCCTATGGGTGGGAAAATAAATGCTGCAGCCCATAGGGATCTCCTGGAACCCCAAAACCCTGGGTACCTTAGTACCATATACAAGGGAATTATATGGGTGTACCAGTATGCCAATGTGAATTGGTAAATTTAGTCACTAGCCTGTTAGTGACAAACTTGGAAAGCAGAGAGACAGTTAGGCATCACACAGGGAACACATACAGGGCACATACTATGAGCACTGGGGCCCTGCCTGACACATGGACTAAAACAACATATATACAGTGAAATATGGGGGTAACATGCCAGGCAAGATGGTACTTTCCTACACCAGTTCAGAGATGCAGGTCATTCAACGAAAAAAATGGTAAAGAAGCTATCTTCCATGGGAGGAACCAATACAATAAGAGGAAGGAAAGCCATTGAATAAGAATCAAGCAAATCAGAGTGACTTAAAGGCACAAATAATGGTGAGCAATTATCTGGCCCAAACCAAGCCCAGTATAGGATCTAATATGATCCACAATAGGTATTTCCACAACAGACAGCAAAAGACCTAAAGAGGCCTATTCTCAAAAATATTTCCTGCAGGTAAGTCTCATTCAAGGATGTGGAACTTTTAACAGGAATGTAGATGTTTCTGCAGTATTAAGGGTCCTCTGTAAGTGGTGAATGGGAGTTCCCACAGGAGTGTCAGGCCAGTGATCAATACAATGGTTTCAACCCCTATATAGTCGCACCCTTGTGGGAATTCATAAATGTTCACAAAGCCTTTTCAACATTAACTCACACTCCAAAGCTACACCACGCATAGGTGGTGCAATATAGTTGAGAAAGTGTATATGTAAAAAAAAAAAAATGACTGGAAATTGTACAGTTACATTAATGTTACACCGGTGGATATTGGACAATATGCATTATTTGCCCACACAGCATTAGGGCAAACAGAAGTGTCAAAGGATTATGTAAGGTTCTAGAACGGTGTTGTACATGTTGAATTTGGGCTTGTATTTTACCTTTGACAAGGAAGTCGAAACGTCAGCATGGAGTAGAAGTGACAGAAGGGTCAGAAAAGAGAGCTGATGCTGCAACCATCAAGAGGGACC
The DNA here is from genome assembly GCF_031143425.1 of Pleurodeles waltl. Lineage (NCBI taxonomy): Eukaryota > Metazoa > Chordata > Amphibia > Caudata > Salamandridae > Pleurodeles > Pleurodeles waltl. Next base: position 324,127,863 of record NC_090437.1, read on the forward strand.
ATTGAAAAAGCACCATAAACTGACGGAGGCTAGTGTGCTGGCTGCCAGTATAAGGCACACCGGAGGAATAGGGGGGCTGGCAGACACAGAACAATGCCTTTGTGACCTGTGGGTCTCAAAGACAGCAGTGTGATTGGCTAGCCAGCTCCCATTGTTCAAAGCAGAATGCTAAAAAATATGACTATGTGACCATTACTGTTCTGTAGAGTCTGGATAACCTTGAAACAAGCTAGAAGGCCTATGAATTGGCTCAACGTAAATTTGAGGCATAAAAGAAGTACCAGTTATGGCATCCCTACTTGGTTGAAAAAGAACCATGACTTTCTTCTTTCCAGTCGGACTGCTCTCATTAAGTGACTAAAGCTCCATTTCATTCAAGATAAGTAAATATCCAACTTATGTTTAGTGAGGTTATTCACTTCCTCAGCTTTAGAAAGTCAGTTACCACATTGGCTTTGGAAATAAGGGAAACAAACAACATGTAGCAGAACCATTCTGATTGCCTTCACATGATCCCATTTCAACAAGGTTTCACAACATGCACAAAACCCCATCGCATGACTAATGTGCCTCACACACATATATACTAACTGAAAATCTACAATTGTTAGTGTAAAAATAAGTCCCAGTCAAAATGTTAATTACACCTGTTAGGTTTATGTTGGAATGTTGTGGATGTAATGTTGCTTGGCAACGTAGTGGGATGGAAGGGAATGTTGAGGGGCTGTTGCCCTGGCAGTGGTCGTTGGTATCTGCCAGGGTTGGTAGTACTTTACTTGTCTGGAATAAAATCAAGAAAAAGAAGATTTGAGTGGCGTCTTTTCAGTGGCGACGAGGATGGGATGCCACGAGTGACCAACCCTGGTGGAGCGACATCCCTACATCACGAAGGACAGAGCATCCAGGTGTGGCTGGTGAGAAACTTGCATAACGTCAGGTGATATTCGACCTGAAGAGATTCTAGAAGATGGTCGGCGATTCGGTATGGGGAAGTGTGCGTTGATGTCAAGGTTTGCCGTATAATTGAGGTACGGCTAATTGGCATCGTGTTTGTGCAACCTATCGAATTGAGCGCTGTATGGAGATTGTGCTCGTCATTCATCTGCCGAAGTTACTCACCTATGTGAGCACCTCACGCTGGATTGTTATTTTTGGAGGCTGGATTGTTATTTTTGGAGGCCTGTTGTTGGGTGCTGATGCGCGCGGAGTGAATCTGCTCGCGCTTACAGAGGAGCAACGATGGCGCAGCAACGGTGCTAGCGCGCGCAGAGACTTGTGTGTTTTCAAAGGCTGCTAGCGCTCGTGCCAGCGCGAGCCGAGGTGGGTGTGGTCACGCGCTGGTGTCTTCGCGTGTGTGTTGCCATTGGCGTTTCCTAGGCGACACGTTCCACGCTCGATAACAAGGAGAAGGAAAAAAAAACAAAAAAACGTGTGTTTTGGTGAGTCAGCTGAAAGGAAAAGAATCTAAGGCGAAATACATCATATACTATGCAGTCCATAGCGCCACCACCTGCATTTTTACCGCTCCCTGGTGACCCCCTTGTGCCATGGGAAGATTGGCAGGAGACCTTTGAAACATATTTGGAGGCATTAGGAGGAGCTATTTTCACAGCAAAAAGGAAATTAGCCTTGTTGAAACATAATTTAGGTATTGAAGGCAGGAAAGTATTGAAAACTTTGCCATACAATGCTGTTGTTGTGAATGATGAATGATCCGATGAAGAAGGGGAAGGTGACGATGTATACGTGAGAGCTATACAAGCGTTAGAAGGTCATTTTAGCAGGAAAGTGAGTATCGTGGTGGAACGCCACAAGTTTTTTTCCAGGGCACAAGCGCATGGTGAATCGATTGACCAATTTGTAAGTGCATTAAGAACTTTGGCTGGTAGCTGCAAATTTAGGGACCTGCATGAGGAAATAATCAGAGACCAATTAATTAATCACACGAGGAATTTGAAATCCAGGAAAAACTTTTAAGTTTAAAGGATCCATCCTTGGATGAAGCAATACTTATTGCACGGCGTATCGAAGACACGTCACGTTATATAAAAGAATTGAGTAAAAACACGGCAGAGAATGTGACTGTGCGAGAAGTTGACAGAGTTAAAAGCACCAGTAATGACAATAAGTTGGAAGAGAAAAAGAAAAAGTGTTATAGATGTGGTAGTACGAAACATCTAGCATTTTCTGGGAATTGTCCAGCAACTAATGTTAAATGTTTTAATTGTAACAGAATGGGTCATTTTGCTAAAGTGTGTAACCAAAAGAAAGGTGTAACAGCAATGAAAAAAAAAAGTGTGAATTGTTTACAGGGCGACTGTAAAAAGGTGGAGAGAACGTCTTCTGATGATGAAGAAGACCACATCCAAATATTGATGTTAAGAGATGCCCTTACGGAAGAAACGACAGTTGCGGACAGGGTGATGCAAATAGGGAGTGAGTGTTACAAGCCTCCAAAATGTAGTGTGAGCTTGAATGGTGTGGTAATAGATATGTGGGCAGATTCGTGTTCTCCTCATACACTTATTGACAGTGACACGTGGCACAAGATAGGAAAATTGGAGTTATTTAAATCTAAGATTGATCTAGTGGGTTATGGCGGTACCAAAATACCTGTGGTCGGATGTTTTCAAGGGAAGATTGTTTTCAAACGGAGAGAGACTATTGGGTGTGTGTACGTTGTGGAAAAAGGAAGATGCTTGTTGGGTTGGAGTGAGCAGAGAGCATTAGGTATAGTGTTGAACCCAAACTCAGAGGAACAGGTGCTGACTGTGGTACATGAGGATCCTATGATAGAGAAGTGGAGATCCAAGTTTCCGTTGTTGTTTGGGGAAAAGTTGGGTTGTCTTAAGAAATTTCAACATAGGATCATTTTAAGGGACGGTGCGATACCCAAAGTGCACAAAGTGAGGGCAGTACCATTAGCATTAAGGGATGCATTAAAGGTGGAATTAGCAAGGTTGTTGCAATTGGGCGTAATAGAAGAAGTAGAGTCTTCGGAGTGGTTGAGCCCAGTGGTGTTGGCTCGGAAGTCTAATGGTAAAATTAGAATGTGCATAGACTTGAGAGACTTAAACGAGAATATATGGATAGACAGACATCCCATACCGAATATAAATGAGTTGCTGGCCAGTATTCATGGGGGGAAGGTGTTTTCCACCCTGGATTTGTCTAATGCATATCACCAGATTTTATTATACCCGGACTCTAAACATCTCACCTCGTTTATCACGCCTGAGGGTGCGTATAGATTTGTGCGAATGCCATTTGGCCTGGCATCTGCTTCTGCAGTTTTCCAAAGAGTGATGCAGTGCTTGTTGGGCAAGGTTAAGAATGTAACGTGTTTCCAGGATGATGTGTTGGTGTGGGCAGAAAATAGTGTGGAACATGATAAGGTGCTGAATAGGGTGTGTTCGATTTTGGAAAGGGCAGGTTTGAGTGTTGAGATGAAAAAGTGCAAATTTGAATGCCAGAGTGTGGAATATTTGGGTCATACGGTGTCTGGGAATGGAATAAAACCCAGGGTAGGATTGATGGAAGCGATTGAGAAAGCGCCTAATCCACGGGATAAGGATCAACTAAGATCATTCTTGGGTTTAGCGGAGTACTATGCGAAATTTGTGAGAAATTTTGCGGACATAGCTCATCCTCTACGCGCATTAATGAAGAAAAACCAGGCGTTTGAGTGGTCGGAGGCATGCCAACAAGCATTTATTGAACTAAAAAAGAATATTATAAATGCTGTGGAACTTAAGCCTTTTGTGACAAGTGATCATACCGTTATTTATACTGATGCTAGCATGTACGGTTTGGGGGCGGTTTTGGTACAAGTGAGGAAGGGCAAGGAAAATGTAATTGCCTTTGCCTCAAGAACACTTAGGGGGGCGGAAACGACCTACTCGGCTATTGAGAAAGAAGCTCTTGCTTGTTGCTGGGGGGTGCAACATTTCAGGAATTATGTATGGGGGAGAAAATTTGACTTGCGGACGGACCACAAACCTTTGGTGGATATTTTTACAACCAAGGGAGCCAGACGTGCATCACCTCGGATAGCAAAATGGTTGTATAGACTTCAGGAATATAATTTTGCTGTTGAATATGTTCCGGGTGTGGCAAACGTGAACGCTGATTGTTTGTCGAGATTACCAATGGAGGGTGTAAAATATGAAGAGGATGGAGATTGGGTTGTGGCTGATATTCACGCAATTGAGACAAAGGCTATAAAGGAGGAGGTATGGAAGACAGAAATGTTGGAGGATGTAGTGATGCAAACGATATTAACCAATTTGAATAAACATTGGGGGGAATTGGGAGAGGATGTGGTGGAGATGTTATCGAATTTTAAATGTGTGTGGTCGGAGTTATCTGAGCAGGGAGGAGTGTTAAGAAGGGGCAACAAAGTGCTTGTGCCGCACAAGCTGAGAGAAAATATTTTGGGAATGCTGCATGAGGGCCATGGGGGTATGTCAGGTAGGAAAAGGAAGGCGAGGGAGGATTTTTGGTGGCCGGGTATGGATCGGGATGTGGAGAAGTTTGTCAGAAACTGTTTGTGTTGTGCATGCAGTGATAAAACGCATATTGGCAAGAGTACTTCTGTAGTTCCCATTCCTTTTCCACATAAACCATGGGAAAGGGTAGGTATGGATGTGTGTGGTCCATTTAATTTGGAGGGTGAAGGGAAAACTTTTGCCATTGTGATGATGGATTATCACTCGAAATGGCCTGAGGTCAGTTTAGTCCGTGACGTCAGATCAAGTGTGATCATTGAGTTGTGTGAAGAAATATGGAGGCGTGAAGGTTATCCTGAGGTTTTAGTAACTGACAATGGTCCACAATTCACGTCGAGCGAGTTTGAAAATGATTTAGAGTGTTGTGGGGTTAAACATATTAAGATGGCTATTGCATATCCCAGGGAGAATGGATTGGTAGAGAGATTTAACAGAGTGTTAGGAGAAAATATTCAGTTAGCATTGCAAAGTGGGTTGAATTGGAGAAAGGAGATCAAAGATATGTTGTGGAGCTACCGCACCACCCCACATTCCCTTACGATGGAGACCCCTTTCATGTTGTTAAAAGGTAGGAAACCTTGTACCAGAGCAGTTCCAGGTTGGATGGGCAAGGCAGGTAGGAAAAGAGTGGATGAGGGAGGCTTAATTGGTCGTGTGACGGATATGCAGGGAAAGTACGAAGGTAAGGCTATGGGAAGTGTGATGGAGCGAGAGTTGGCAGTTGGTGATTGGGTGCGAACTAAGGTGTGGGACAAAACTAAGAAAGGCGGTTCCAAGTGGTCTATCCCTAAACGTATTGTGAAAGTGAGGAGATATAGGGCCTGATTCTAAGCCGCCCGCCAAGCGGGAACCGCCAGAAGACCGTACCGCGGTCAAAAGACCGCGGCGGTCATTCTGGGTTTCCCACTGGGCTGGCGGGCAACCGCCAAAAGTCCACCCGCCAGTCCAGTGGGAAACACCCTTCCCACGAGGAAGCCGGCTCCGAATGGAGCCGGCGGAGTGGGAAGGTGCGACGGGTGCAGTCGCACCCGTCGCGAATTTCAGTGTCTGCAAAGCAGACACTGAAATTCTTTGTGGGGCCCTCTTACGGGGGCCCCACGACACCCCATACCCCCATCCTGTTCCTGGCGGGCGACCGCCGCCATGGCGGATTCCCATGGGCAGCGGAAAGTCGGCGGTACACCGCCGGCTTTCCGCTTCTGGCCGCGGCTTTACCGCCGCGGTCAGAATGCCCGGCGGAGCACCGCCAGCCTGTTGGCGGTGCTACCGCCGACCCCAGCCCTGGCGGTATTTACCGCCAGGGTCGGAATGACCCCCATAGTGTGGAACTGGAGGATGGAAGGAGGTGGAATGTGGAAAGTGTGGTAAAGTGCAATGAGTTAGAGTTGAGGAAAGGGAAAAGTGAAATAGAGGATGGTGGTCGGGAAGAGAGCCATGTGGGATTGAGGGGAAGAGAAAAAAGAGTAGTGAAGAGTCCAGAGTATCTTAAAGATTATGTAATTTAAGTGACAATGTGGGATCTGGATTTAGGTATTTACTGAATAGTGTGTAATAGTATCTTAATCTTTACATGGTGTAAATGTAGATGTTGTAGTTTTTATTTAGGTAAGTTATTAAGTTGTTGTTGGTTATTTTGCAATGTTCATGCTAGAAACTTTTTGTTAGTTTGGGAGGGAGATATGTTGGGTTTATGTTGGAATGTTGTGGATGTAATGTTGCTTGGCAACGTAGTGGGATGGAAGGGAATGTTGAGGGGCTGTTGCCCTGACAGTGGTCATTGGTATCTGCCAGGGTTGGTAGTACTTTAGTTGTCTGGAATAAAATCAAGAAAAAGAAGATTTGAGTGGCGTCTTTTCAACACCGGCATAATCTCATGTCATTTCTTGAATTTTGTGTTACGTGAGATTCACAAAATTACACAATTACACCACGTGGTGTAAATATTCTGCATTCTTGGCGAATAAGCTGAACACGAGCCACTGCTTTTTTGCAACATTTCCATTTCTTGGTGCTATTTTTAACGTGAAATGTGTCCTTGAGTCCGAAATAAACTCTAGGTTGCATTATATGCTAAAATATACCACTAAATACCAATTTTGCATTTACCGTAATTGTGCAGAATTTTGCGGAAATGTGCACGACCAAAGTATACAAATGGTGCACGTCCCTAGTAAAAAACAACACTTTCATAAACAAACCAACAGTAGTAGGTCACTATGTAAAACACACGTGTGAGTAGAAAAGTCCTAGCAAGAGCTGCCTCAAACATAAATGCAAACCTTGCCCCACTTGAATGTGGAATGACCAATTGAATGTATATACCAACGTGAAGTGTGAAATTAAAGAGCAGGTGTAAGAAGATTTAAACATCAGCTCCATGAAGGTAACTATCATAATCAGTAAGTATGAAACACCTGAGTTAATCACTGTCACTTGTATGCATGATAATTAGGCTGTCAACTGCAGGCGCTCTAGGGCTCCTCGAGTTATGTTTGGAAAGCAGGCTCTTTTTCAACAATCATTTACAGCTTTGAGCCTGGTGAAAAATGATTTAGTTCTCAGGATTCCATTTATATCAGAGCATATTTTAGTGTAGTGGGTGCAAACATTGAGTTTCATTTCTATGAAGGAGATCATTATGGGTGTGCTCGCAGTTTAGACATAACTCGCTGCCATCACATACCTTGCTCCTTGTGGCTTGCACTACTGGTGTAAATTCTGCATTCATAACAATCAAGGATTTTTGATACTTCAGGTCTGCCGACTCCCTTGGCAGGTCAAAGATATTTCTGGACTTAATGCAGGGGCTTTGCCTTGGACCAAAATTCTGGAGACCATGAGAACTAGGCAGCTATTCCATGACCTAAAAGATTATAAGTTACTATGTGATCTCCAGCCAGACCTCTAACCAGAGAGAGGAACAGCATCGGAAAAAGGAAACATTCGGGGAAGACTTATAAAGTCAGCAGAGTAGGGTCATATACCACTGTTAGTGCTGTTTGATGTATCAGGTAAGGAATGTAGTTGGTATCTCAGAAGTCTTGCTGGGGTAGGTTAGATTTTTCCTAGCCAGTAGTGGACCTACGTGATCAGCAGTGGGATGAGCTGCAACGTGTGAAGTTCAGATGGCACTAGCCTAGGGATTATTAGTAATTTGCACCACTAAATTGTAAAAATCTGATACTCAGGATCAGGCTATGTGAGTTCCAAAGGACGAGGGCCCAATGCAGTAAAAAAAAAACTTTTCTATACAATATTCATAGTCAAAACTATCAGGGTTTATTCAAAATGAAGACTTATTAAAAAAAGAAAAAAAGTTAGTTAGTTTACATCCACATCAATATAGTTATTAAATCAAGAGGAAAAGTTCCAAGTATAAGGTCAAATTACAGTCCGACATGGGGACTGATATGTATGAAAGCAAGAAAAGGTTCAAGTTTACATTCACACAACAAACTGTCAGGGAGTCTGCCTACGAAGAAATGAGCAAAAGGTCTGTCAATCAAACATATTCTATGTACAGAATGAAATAGCAAACTGACATAACGATTGCTCAGTTTAAAGTTAAGGAAGATCTAGCACACATTCCAAAAAGGGATATTTTATATGTTCAGAGGAGTAGAACCCAATGCTCTCATCATGGTGTAAAGTGGCATCGTAGAGCTGAACTAATAAAGTTACATGAGATAAACCAATCATCATCAGAGAAATTGTGTTACTTGTAACAGGCTACTCTAGCGCCTGTCCACAATATACTAAATATGAATGATACTCTTTACCCTAAATGCATGTAAATGGCATTGCATGATTGAACAATAAACTATTGAAAATAAATAAACAAATAGCTGCAGTACGAAAATCTGTATCACAAAATGAATCCCATTTCGAAAATGTTATATTAATACAAAAAAAACTTCAGCAGTCCTTTCAAAAGAGAAGAATAACAGCATTTATTTTTGGGAATTGCAAAAGTGCATGTCTGTACAAGCGTCTGAAGCCCAGTTATGTCAGTTCCAGGTCTGGTTATGTTATCTTAACCACATGTATATACGCATTATTTTAATTAGTAAAAACACATTATCAGGATCCTTCCAATCACTGGTACTATTTAATGTGATCTGCTAGGGGCAAGCAGTGTGGAGTTCCACATATTGATCACTTACACTTTGTTGCTTCTTCCCCTGATAGAGAATATTGAGGATGACCTGCAAAATGAATAGGATAGAACAGGATGCATCAGTGTATGCAGGCTTCTCCTAAATACCAAAAAATAAACTTACACTCATTGGATTCAGAATCAATATTGCTAAACTTGAGATGTCTACCACTAGGATAGGAAACATGCCTATGCAAGTTTTCCCAAGAGTCAAATTATTGTATTTTTTTCTTGAAGAACAGCTACCTCTAGAAAGGCCTTTAGTCAGATAACGTCACCTGTGAATACCCCATCTGTACAGTGTCTAAGTTGCTGACGTTCTTGGAGATAAATGACAGGGCAACAACAGCAGGAGTCATGTTTCTGTGAGCACCAGAGAACATCCTGGACAGCTTGCAACATATACAGAATCATGTAACCTGGGTGGCAGTTAATCAACCAGGCAATAGAGGGTCTAGTTACATGCGTGGTAACTAGCGTTTTTAACCTCACCCTAACACAAGCATAATTGATAACTTATATCTATTGAAGATCTTCCAAAAATGATAGGGTGTGGCAAAGAGGTGCCCAAAGCAATACAACAGTAATTGGCTTAGAGGCAGAGGGTCCATAGGAGGGTAAAATTGTGATTAATAGATTTCAGAATATGAAAGGTTCCCAAAGTAGAGCATCACAGTGTTTAAATAGTAACATGTCATCAAAAGGGCCAACACTTTTATGGAAATGACCTAGCTTTATTGCATTTATGGTGACTGTTAGACCTGACAGCCTTAGAGTGGTCTTTCCCCAACTTTTTGCCTGCCTCCCTCAATTTTTCTGATCTTGTTTTTGTTGGTTTTAGATCTCTGCACAATTTACCACTACTGTCCAGTGGTAAAGTGCTTGTGCTCTCTCCCCCAAACACGGTAACATTGGCTCCTACCCAATTGACATATTTAATTTACCGTAAGTCCATACTGAAGTGCACTATATGTGCCCTGGCCTGTAAATGAAATGCTACTCGTGGGCCTGCAGCACTGATTATGCCACCCACATAAGTAGCCCCGCAACCATGCCTCTGCATACTGATGGGCCTTCCTGGGCTGGAAGGGTGGAGGGGCTCTCATACTTCAAAGACTAATGGCTTGACCTCACACAAAGGACTGATAAGCCCCCACAGATTTCCTGGCAGACAGGACTGGGTTGAAAGGGGAACTGAGGCACTTCAAAACCACTCTTTGAAGTTTACCCCACTTCAGAGGCACATGTGGGTATATAAACTGGGTCTGTGACCCCCTCAAATCAGACACTTCTGGACCTACAACTGGACTCTGACAGAAGGACTGCTGCGCTGCCCGAAGGACTCCTCTGGACTGCTTTTCTTGAAGGACTGCTCTCCTGCTTGTTGCTCTGCTGCCTGCATCTCCCTTACTCTGCTGGAAGAACTTTGCCTTTCCCCACAAGTGATTTCCAAGGGCTTGGACTGAGCTTGCTCCCTGTTAAGAAGTCTCAGGGCCATCAAAGACTTCACCAGAGAGGAAAAGTTAACTGAGCTGGAAAATCGATGCAACACCTGCGAAATCGATGCAATTCCTGCAGAATTGACCAAGCACCTGTCTTGCGGCTGGAAAATCACTTCTGCGCCTACTGAACCGACGCAGTGCATGTTTCATCATTGCAGCGTGTTTTGAATTTTCAATGCAATGGTTCCTGGGTGTCAAATTATCCCCGCACTGCAGTAAGAATACAAGGCTGCGCATTCGCAAATCGACACATCACCTTGCCCACGAGGAAAGAATCAACACATCACCTCTGCATTGCAGGAAAAATCTACGCATTGCTTTATTTTCTGATGCATTATCTCCTCTGCGGTCCTCTGTGTCATTACTTTGTGCTAAAAAGATACATCCATTGATTCCCATGGATTAAGACTTACCTAAACTTCTAAAAAGTGGTATCTTGACTTGTGTATATTGGATTCTTGTTATTTTGGTCTTACTGTATTTATATAAATGTTATCTATTGTTCTCAACTGATGTGGAGTACTTATTATGGTGTTTTCACTGCGTTACTGTATGAGTTATTGAACAAATAGTTTACACATTGCCTTCTAATTTTCAGTCTGCCTGCTCTGTGCCAAGCTACCGGAGGGTAAACAGAGTATAATTTAGATTGTGTTGTGACTTACTCTGACTAGGATTGTGGTCCCCGCTTGGACAGGGTGCATACCTCTGCCAACTAGAGATCCATGTTCTAACAATGACAACTTTCAGTTATGCTTGGAGTAGGATCATAAGATGCAATAGGGGTGAAGTGGACATGAATCTGTGTCTGTGGTCGATGTTAGCAAACAGGCCCATAGCAGTCAGCTACCCCACCCAGAAAGCTCTAGACTGTAGAGTGAGTTGGAATGAAAGGAATTGCAGGGTGTAGGGCTTGCATAAGTTGAACAAGAAATTGACACAAAATGGGTGTGTTAATGAAGTTTTTGATGTAATAAAGCCTGCTTATGTATTTTCTGAGCTTTAGGACTTTTTTTAACTGATCTTTGTGATATGATTTGGGTCAAACCCTCAGCTGTTTTAAGTGTAAGATTTTCAGTTTGAAGGAAGGTAAGAAAGATTACTAGTGGAATGTAGTGGCTTGGTGCCACACATTGCAAACCTGTCAAGTGAGATTGGACTGCTAAAGAAACCCATGAACATAAAAAGACAGGTTACAATGCTGAACATTGCGGAAACAGGAATAGGTTTACTTGCTTTGTGCTCTTGTAATACTGGTTTAAAATAGAGGAAGGTTAAACTGCTCCTGTTCACCTGAGTTTTGTTTGAAAAATGACAGTATCAGGGAAAACATTCTGTAGGATATGGTGTGTGTCAATGATGTTGTCAGGTGTGTAAATAAATTAGCAAGATTATATTTTTTCAGAAGGAGCAGTATCTTCATTTTCTGGGTTTTCTGAGACTGCTGATAGTGTGCATGGAAACAGATCAGATGGTCAAATTGATGTAGAAATCTTTGAATTCACAGTGGTGGTACGATTGTATGGAGTCATTGCATATGTTAAATAAAGCTCTAGTGGCCATTGCAAACAAACTGAAGTATTCTTAAGAGTTGGACTGCTTACAGTACTTTTGTTACTTCAGAACAAAAGGAGCATTCAGTTTAACAGAGTGTTGGAAGAGCTAGCTTGTTCACAGTGGTTGAGTTCTTATGAAGTAGATCCAGAGACAAAGTATGACCTGCTCCCAAAGCCATAGGAGCTGCTGAAGGAGGTTTCTGTAGATATTACCTCTAGCTGATAAGCGTCTCTGGCTTTAGCCATCTAAGTAATCTATAGGCAGCCATTGTGCAGCTCTAATACCAGACCAAGACATTCACAATTCAAATCACGTAATTTGGTGAAGAGAGACAACTTTGCACTTCATACAGAGGTGAAGTTTGTGCACTCAGCGCAACTTGACCCAGGAGTAAATTTTTATGAAAACTATTAATTGTGAGAAAATTCTACAAAATGTAGACTTTACTAAGCTTATCTGCAGCACAATAAAGATTCTTCTGGATTATTTCTCCTAGTTTGTAATCTTTGCAAACTTTCTAAAACTCACTGTTGTGATAGGAATGTCCCATTTGTACGACATTGGCATGTACATTGCCTTGAGTGACGTGACTGCCTGGAAACTGGTATCGTAGCTTTTCCTTAGCATAGCTGACATGTGAATCTGACTTGTGGATGAAGAATCCATCTGCCCATGATAATTCAGAATTCCTGAACCTGTTCTGTGACGGAAAGGCAGCACCAAGCATATCATCTAGCTAGACATGGTTCCATTGTTCATTTACTGGATTTTTTTGATAAAATGTCCTGCCAGCTCCCCTACTGCTGACAGCCTCCTAGGCTCTCGTGCCAGCCGTTTTGCTTGCCCAAGTTGTTCCTGACAGCGCCCACCAGCGCTGACTAGGTTTCCCAGGGCCGCTTTCCCGCCTCCCGTGCTTTCCGCCTCCCCTTCGCCCAGCCTTCCTCCCATGCCTTCATCTCGGAGGCTGCAGCATGGCTGTGCAGCAGATGCGTGTAGCAGGCATGCCACCGGTGCACCGAAAGCACGCCTAAGGCAAGCACTTTTGCGCCTGTCTGTGCCTGGACAATGCCCAGTGCCCGGACCCCTGGATCTGCAGCCCGCCACTGGTACCCCTCCAATGAGATCCGAAACCTCATGCCCAAGACCCATAACACCATCTGGAGCATTGCCTCATGTGGATCCACAGAAGGCCCCTTCACCTGCCACCACTGGTGCTTCTTCTGCAATGTAAGAACCCCCACGATCACCACCCAGCAGACTCCCAACCAGAGACCACAGCTGCACTGTGCATTACTCAACATCTGAACCCTCTGCATTCACGCCATGGAAATCTGGGACTTCATAACTACCCTCACCCTCGACGTAATGTTCATTGCGGAAACCTGCTCACCTTCGCATCAGCACCCAACATCACCACTGAAACAGTGCCCGGTTACAAGATGATCCACCATGGCTGCCATGACAGACACAGTGGAGGCATCGCCATCATCCACAAAGACTCCCTCTACTGCTCGACCTCGGATGACGACACAACACCGATCATGGAGCACGTCAACTTCCAGGTCAAACCTGACACTAAAACCACCATCAGAGGAACCCTCGCCTACAGCACCCCTGCCCCCACCAGAGCTTCTGTGACTTCATCCCAGATTTCATCACCCCCCTCGTAATTGACTCCAACCACTACATCTTCCTGGGAGACCTGTAGTTCAACTAGAAGGCTGCCATTGATGCCAACTCCGCCACTCTTCTTGACAAAATGAGCATCATCAGCCTCTCACAACTGGTCATCACCCCCTTGTACAGTGCAGGACACACACTGGACCCCATTTTCTCCACCAACAACAGAGACAACTTTTCCCACACCACTGAGGTAACCTGGACAGACCACAACAGAGCCAACTTTTCCCACACCACTGAGGTAATCTGGACAGACCACAACATTCTCAACAGCCAGCTAGAAGTCCCGGCCAGGTCCCCCACCCACCCTCACCACAACTGAGGTAAAGTTACGGAAGCCCCCTTGATTGCCACCCTCAAAGAAGCAAGACCCATCCCCTCAGACACCCTTGAACTCTGCGTCCAAAACTTCTCTAACTGGATTTCCTCTGCCACTGACACCATCACCCCCCCCCGAAGAACACCAGCAGCAAACCCATCAAGCAAGCCAGGTGGTTCACCACAGAGCTACAGCCCTCAAGCGCCACTGCAAGAAACTAGAGAGACACTGGTTGTCCGCCCACCACCTTCGTAGGGAGACCAAGAAAGAAACCCTCACCACCTGCATCGCGGTGAGTGCCAAGCACACCAAGGAACTTTTCAGCATTGTCAGAGAATTGCCCTGCCCCATCACCACTGAAAACATGATACACCCCCCCCAAAGCCCTCTGCCACAGGATAACAGACTATGTTCACCACAAGATCTCCTACATCTACAACAACTTTGACCCCCAACCTACCAACCTCAACCACCTCCGCACCCTTACCTACACCTCCCAATCCCACCGGATCACAAACTGGAAGCAGCTCTCTACCAGAGACACCATCTTCATCATGAACTCCGTCCACTCCAGATCCCCCACGGATCCCTTCCTGCACCACATCTACAACCTAGGAAAGGAAGCAATCGGATGCTCCCTCGCAAAATCCTCAACACCTCCATCACCACAGCCACTAGCCCTGACGCTTGGAAGCACGTCGAGGTCAAGCCCCTCCTGAAGGAAACCTCAGCCAACCCCAATGAACTCATAACTACCACCCCATCTGGCTTCTCCCCTTACCTGGCAAAGTCTTGGAAAAAGCCATTAACTGCCAGCTCACGGACTACCTCAAAGAAAACAAACTTCTCGACCCATCTCAATCCGGCTTCAGGCCTAACCATAGCTCTGAGACCACCCTGATCGCAACAATGGACAACATCAGACCCCTACTGGACCTAGGTGGACCAGCTGCCCTGATCCTCCTCGACTTATTGGCAGTCTTCAAGACCATCTCCACCATACTCTTGTCACCGCATTGGCATCCAATGCAAAGCACTCAATTGGATCTCCTCCTTCCTTTCCGGCAGAACACAGAGGATCCACCCACCACCCTTCAGCTCCACACCAAAAGACATCATCTGTGGCATACCGCAGGGTTCCTCCCTCAGCCCCATCCTCCTCAACACCTACATGACACCAGTGGCAGACATTGCTCACACCCACAGACTCAACTTCATCTCCTACACCAACTACATCCAGCTCGTTCTATCCTTCACAGATAATAATGCCCTCACCACAAGAGTCAATTTCCAGAACACCATTACCAACATCACCACCTGGATGAAGACCATTACCTTAAACTCAACTCAGACAATGCAGCGATCCTCATCTTTGAGAACAAGCCTTCCCCTTGGGACGACACTTGGTGGCCCTCCGTACTCAGACTCCTACCCACCCCCACCAGCAACGCACACAACCTCAGAATTATCTTGGACACCCAACTGACCATGAAGCAGCAGATCAGTGCCGTCTCGTCTGCCTGCTTCCACACCCTCCACATGCTCCACAAGATCTACTAAAGGATCCCTATCTCAGCCAGGAAGACTGTCACCCAGGCCCTTATCCCCTGCCGACGCGACTACGGCAAAGCACTCTATGCTCTTTCTATGTGTGCTGCAGAATGCTGAGGGACTGTAAATTGAATTGTATTAGTGAGCCTGTAGCACTCTTTGCACTCCCCACTAAAGTAGCACTTTAAAACATTTCTCAGGACTGCCATTGCAGCCTGGGGAGTAGTTTTAAACTGCAAGTGCGACCTGGCAAAATAAACCTTTTGCCGGGCCTAAACCTTTCTTTTTAATACATATATCACCCTTAAAGTAAGCCCTAAAGGCTCATAGGGCAGGGTGCAATACAGGACATGGGAGTTTAAGGTTTACATGTCCAGCAGTAAAAAAATGTGCAATTCATTTTTCACTGTTGTAAGACCTATTTCTCCTATTGACTAACTCTAGGTTACTGTATTACATTTAATAAGTGATAACTTTTGATTGGGAGCAGATAGAGAAGTGGTGTTTACACCCATATTAATTTTAATTTAAAATCCTCTTTTATAGTATCGACAGTCCCAAATCTAAAAAAGGCCACTTTTAGAAAGTTGGCATTTTCTTGTCCTAACCATTTATGCCTTCGGCCAGTATCCTGGGTCATGTGACTGTGAATGGATCTGCTGTTGGGGTTTATGTATTCTTTCCAGACAGTGATACAAGGGGGGTTAGTCGTGAATGGGATGGGCCATCCTGACAGGATAGTTGGGGGCAGAGCTCTGTCCACCCCTACTTACATTTCAATGGGCTTTAACTTCAGCACACTGAAAGGAACTTGACACTAGTCTTTTGTCATCCCAGAGTTCTTGGAGCTTTGACAGAACTTTCCAGAACCAGATGTGGGGGTAGTATGGGTCATTCCCCCCCACTTTCAAGGCTGGCACCAGGTATAAATATTGAACCTCCAGAGCCACTCTTTAGTACAGTCCTAGACATGTGGGCATTACAGAAGAAGGACTGCTTTGTTCCCTTAAGGGCTGACCTTCTGCTGATGGCCTGCATTGTTCCCCAGATCACTGGCCTGCTGCTACCAGAGGACTGCCCTCCTGCTTGAGGACTGCCTTGTCCCCACGAAGGGCTGCCCTGCTGCTTGAGGCCTTCCCTGTTCTCTGAGAAGTAAGGTCCTGCCTCCTTCATTCCAGGCTTCCTAAGCGACTTCAAGTGTCAGTTGGCTGACATCATGTCTGAGCTACAGGGACATAACAAGCTCCAGAGGTCCCCTCATAACTGCCCAGCTGGTCTCCTACACTGGACCTGGAGCTGGGCCTGCCTGATCCCAGCTGGCCTCTGTTGGAGTGTGTCCCTGATCCCCAAGAGGTGTCTCCCAAGGGCTGGAAGCTTGGTTGGCATCATTTGAGCTCCTCTTGTGAAAGATGGAAAAATTCTGAAGTTTTGGGCTCTTTGCGACCGCAAACTGGCCCATTCATGCCATGACCCTGCCACCCATAACAACTGCCAATGTAATGCTCAGGTGAACCCAACCCATCATACTCCAGTGACCACCCACGATGACTGGCAATACAAGATCTGCACTTCACACTACAGTAACAACAGCCTGCGGTGACCGCCATAGTGAAGCTCCAGTAAAGACCATCTGTGACACCCACCTCGATCGTCAAGCTACAGCAATGGCCGTCTAAGACACCAGGCCTGCTTTTTTGGCAATATAGCAATGACCATTTGGAACCCTTTTCCTGCTCATTACAGCCCTCTCCACCACAAAAGGAACTCTTCTTTCCAGACTTTAAGAAGGTAACTTTTTCAGCAGGACGAACCTGGTCCCTGTATCCGGTCTATGCTCCATCACGATTGGCCTGAACTTGTGTCTTTCTCTCAGTCAAGCATAACCAGATGACCACAAGAGCTGCTTTGTGCTTTTATATGTACTTACAAATTTGAAATTGCAAATTTCCAGTTCTACCGAGTGGATTTTAGTTGTGGTACCATTTTATTCACTAAACTTTACTCAATTTTTCTAAATTTGTTTGGGATTTTTCTTGTGTTGTGTTTGTATTCATGTTATTACAGTGGTTGTGATGCATAAATACTTCTCACATTGTCTAACTGCTTTGTGCCTAGCTACCACAGAGTTAAGATTAGATATATATAATGACTGTTGTGATTCACCCTCACAAGGATTGTGGTTGTTGCCTGAGTAGAGCTTCCATCACCTAAACCAATCACCCAATTTCTTACCACAATGCAGTTTCTACACACTTGACTTAAGTGCAGGTGTTACAATAGCAATCAGTGTCACTGCATTGTGCATCATCAACACCCTCTTCCTGAAGCAGGTCTGAGTGACAGGAAAGGTTGTACATCTAACAAGACACTCATTTAGGTTATCTCCCAAAACCTGGGTGCACAATTTAGCACAGGGAGATTGAATCAAGCCTTTAATTATTGAGTTGCTTTCCATCTCTCTTTTTGTAGCCTGTCACCAAATATGTGCCTTTCCTAACTCTTCTAGAGGAATTGATGGGAATACTCTAGTAAATATTATTTCCCTTTGACGTGGGATAGAAGACGTGTAGCACTTGACAAATTAACAGTGCCAAATGTTTGTGCACCTGCTTCAATCTAGCTATCATAGTTCCACTGCAAGGATGCCTGGACTTTGATGCTGTTCTGTCACACTCATCTTGTTTGCTGAGGAAGCTAAGAAACCACCCCTGAAACCCAGGGAGCAAAAAAGAATTGGTAGGACTCATATTGATGCACAGAACTCTCTCTTGGATCTGATACCGATTTGCCAATTGCCCAAATCCTGAAGAGAATATTAAATACAGCATTCACTGTTTAGTCTTCTGAACTGAATTGTCTGAATTGTCTCACACTAAAATGCCTTGTATGAAATATGATTTAGAGTTGGGTAACACTGAGCAGCTACATGTGCTTGTGAATATAAATGGTTCAATTGCAACATAAAATATGAAATGTTAGTCTAAAGTCTAAATCATCTGTATTTTAGTAATATATACAATGTAATGTATATATATATATATATAGAGAGAGATATATATATATGAAAACTCTAATCCCTTAATTCAACTAAAAAAATATTGAATGCATTATGTTCAGATAATCAAATCAAGTATGTGGTTCAAAGCCTTGGAGATTTGACACTTTTCAGATGAAGATGATAGTTTAGTTCAGTAGAATCAACCATGAAACAATACAGCCTTTGAAGAAATTTCCAAGTCCATATAAACACAGATGGTGGAACTCCAACAGCAATCAGTTCCACCGACGAATGCTGATACTATGAAGCGGATAGTACTGAGATGATGGTAAAACAATAATGCATACTTTATTGATGTTCCTTACATTACCCCTCATTCCCACCATTCCCCCACCCCCAGGCACAGTCTCTATGTCAGGCTTTTTGAGTTTTGTATCATAACATGCTTTACTAGTCTAGGTGCCTGAATATGTGTAGCTGGTTCGCAAGAAATGTATTCCAGGCCAAATCCCTTTAAATCCCCTAAATATTATAGTGTTTTCAATGTATTTGGTAGTCTAAAAAGCTCTTAGCTTGATATTCTCAATCAGAACCTATTACAGTAGATTGAAGAGACTGCACCAGATGAGTTTCATTTATGCACATGCTTAGTGGGAAGTCAGATTGAATCCTAAGGGCTGATAAGTTGAAGCCTTACAACAATATTTATCTGCATTTTTCTTGTACAGTTCTTTGGATTTCAATCATTCTATCTTAGTCCCCTCATGTAGATGAGAAATCAAATGCAAGCAGTCTTCCATCAATGACACAGATGTAACTACCTGAGTTATATCTAAGAAAAATTGAGGATGAAATCCTTAATGATACAAATGGACAATGATACAATGAAGTATGAACTGAAATATTTTTACAAAATTCTGCCTACCAAAGATGTTGCAGCCAATATGCTCTTTCAGATAAGCTTCCAGATCTTGTTTCAGTTTGCCCATCAGATTGTGGCTGGTGTGCAGAAGAGAGTCAAATTTCTTATCCTTCACTCTTGGAAAACGCCCCCTAAAATTCTGAGATGAACTATGATCCTCAAACTGGAATTATTAATCAGGGTAAGTATTCCTTAGACATGCACAATATTTTGTGGAAACAACTCACTAGTTTTTACTGCTGTAAAATAGCTTTTGACTGGTGTAAAATGTGTCCACCACCATCATAATAGTAGTAAATGCATTGTAAGCGGATAGTTCAAATATGAACTCTACTGATACAGTATGCCATGGATGTGATGGGGTAGGAAGTGGGTGTAAATATCCAATTGACATTATTCTATCATTCTCTGTACTAATACAGGCGCCACAAGTAGATACATATCACAGAACTTACTTTCCTAAACCTTTTCATTATAAATGTCTTTTAATTCATTCTTTGGTTTTAGTGATACCAAACTTACCTCCAAAAGGGGACTCACTGGTTCCACAAAGCATTTGTTATCATAACTCAACAGTAGTGATATAAGTGCTCCTTCCGTACCATAATATACCTTATTTGAATGTTCTGTGTTCATCTTTTGCCACCCGCTGAGCAGTGAACCCAGATGTCAATTTCTCCTTTATCAATTCTATAATGGTTAGATCTTTATCTTTAGCATTTACTCTAAATACGTTTTTCACTTTGAATTGTTGGGTCAGAAAACTCTAACTTTAAAGATATAATCTGAAATTTGATTACTCGATAATGCATCTGGTTTCCATTCTAGCCTAAAGTACTCAATAAAGAAAAAAGACCATTCCAATTGGTGTGCTGTTAGTGCTTTAGCAGATTTAAGGAAGGTAAGATTTCATAATATTTTGATAACCAAAATATATTAGGACTGCAGATGTTGCTTTCAAAAGATACTGCTTCCATTCCTCAACGGCTGAGCGTTCTTTATCTGAAAGTGTATATTTTACTTAGGCTTGTGGTAGTTTTCTGGAATAATAAGCCATATATGTAGCTAACCTGTCTCTGGATGCCATTGATACAGAAGTGTCATCTGAGGCAATTGTTGTTGGAGAAATGGATGAGGCAGTATGAGTGGTATGGAGAAATGCTTTCTAAGAGTTTGAAAGTCTTTTTTTTTCTTCTTTATAATGGAATTCATTTCTTTAGCAGTCTGGTTATAGGAGTAATTACTTTAGAACATGTAGGAATAAATTGATGGTAGAAATTAGCAGCTCCTTAGAAACACTGAATATCTCACACATTCTGAGGAGCATGTTAATCCATGAAACCTAAACTTTCTTACTCATAGTAAAGTTACACTTTTGCTCTAAGTGTATACTTGTTGTCCAAACTTAGACCAAAGGTTCTAAACTTAGACCAAACGTCTAACTCTACGCATGGTAAAGTTAGACTTTTGGTCTAAGTTTAGACTTTTAGTATAAATTTATACTTTTGGTCTAAGTTTACCTTTGTGAATCAAGCCCTCTATTTGTAAGGCCAAGAATATGAGAACTTGATGTATCTTACCCCACATATTCGCTAGACCAGATATTAAGACCAGAGACTAGTAATTATAAAAATAGCAACATGTTTCATATGTAGATATTTATGTAACCTAAGGTTCTTGCATATTTCTAAGATGTAAGTCACATTTCTCCCTTTTGCTTTACTGGTATTTTGACTTTTCTGACAACACAAAATGTAATGGCTTGAATGTCTCAGTCACTCCAGGCACCAATCTAGTCCATCAGTTTCTTGGTTAATAGGGCGCTAGAGATAAAGTCTCACTCTATGTGAATCATTCTCAACCTTGCTCCAAGAGTGTTATTTCATCCTGACCTAGGCCACGTTCCTTCTGCACATTGATGAAGGCAACCTCAGACATGTTTAGAATGGTTAAGCTTCATTGATCGAATGCAGCATGAATCCTGTTGAAAAGTGAACAAAATCGCAACCGACAGGAATGTGGCCCAGAGTAAACATGTACAATATGCAAATTAGTTAGTCAGTTTTCTAGACTACCATTTACTGGCATAAGTTCTGTTGCCACAGATTCACTGACATGACACTGATCATGGCATCAATGTGAATTCAGTTTACTGCACCAGAAACCATTGAATTTGCTATATGTGTGTGTGCCATCCACATTACTAACTCCTTATACATTTTTCTGATCTGCTAAACATCTACATTAGATGTGGTTCTTTACCTTGAGAATTGAATGGTGGCTATATTCCACTGAATATGTTTCTGTCCTTCGATGGGCCCTGTGAACACAAATTAAAAGGGTTGAAGCAACAGCATGTGCATACTCCCAGTTTGAATTTTGGTAATTGGCATGCCAGCTAGGGGTTGCTCCCTGCATATCACACCTGCAATATTTATGGGATACGATATCATGGAGGAAATATAAAAAATAAAATATCAGCAGTTAGGTAAGTGTAGATTCTATATCCCCACATATATATGCTTTTACAGGGTGATTAAAAAAATATATATATATATATATTTATATATATACCAAAAAACTGCCTTTCGCTTTATCTCAGCCACATAATAGCAGCGAGCTCTCAGCAGGGTAGCGAACCCTTAAACATCCAGCGTAAAATGTTTCCTCAGAACGAAAGTGTAACGCAAAAAAATGACGAACCGTGGCTCAAATCCACACAGTGTGATTTATTTACATTTGCAGCAAGATATTCAACCCAACGCGTTTCAGAGCCCTCGCTCCTTGATCATGGGTCTGGGTAGTCATTTTTTCTTTCTACTAAATAACCTCTGAAACTTAGTGTACTCCTTAAGCATAAACAACAGACAATCAGACAGTGTTGTACTTCTCAAAAACATGTCGGGCATTTTGTAACATCGCATATATAATTAAACATTTCACTGATTTCAAATTCCATATCGGGTGGCCTTAATATTGCATCCTATCTCTTGTTAAATTAGACACACTAAGAGCAGAGGTTGAGTTAAATTATTATAGATAACAATACTGTTTTTAAAAGAATCAGCACTTCCTAATATAACCTCTGTGAAACTTAATGTGCTCCTTAGACCTAAAATACAGACAATCAAACTGTGTTGTACTTCTCAAGAAACATGTCGGCCATTTTGTAACATTACATACAGTATGTAATCAGACATGTTTCTTACACTGGGTTGAATATCTTGCTGCAAATTTAAATAAATCCCGTTGTGTGGATTTGAGCCACAGTGTGTTGTCTTTTTTGCATTACACTTTCGCTCTGAGGGGACGTTTTACGCTGGATATATATATATACATATATATATATACATATATATAGTCACTTAAAAACAAAAGGTTACAGAGACTTTATAGTTAGGTTCTGAATTTACTCCTACAATACTATAGAAATTCAGCAGTTATAGTTAGAGTTCTTTCAACTAAGTATAATTCGTGCCCTAACGTAACTATAATTCGTGCATCCATGCACAGTTTTTTTGTCAATAATTTGACTACTAATGTGTAATTGATATTTTTATTGACATAATAAAAGTTGGAATGAGTGCTGTATTATCTGGGGTAATTAGCAGTGCATGGCGAGGGCACGAGTTATAGTTACCTTAGGGTGTGAATTATAGTTACTTGAAAAAACTATAAGTATAAATGCAGAATTTCTTCGGCCATGCATAACCACTCAACCCCACACCATGCACGCCCTTTGCCCATACATGGCGGGAGTTTGCCGCAAGGTCTGTCACTTTGGTTGTGAGAATAGGTGTGAGAGGGTGTCTCTGGGTGTGAGAGTGGTTGTGAGAGTGTCTGAGTGTGGGAGTGAGTGAGTGAGGGTCTGAGTGGATCTGTGAGTGGATGTGTGATGTCTGAATGGGTCTGTGAGTGGGTGTGTGTGAGTGGGTGTGTGGGGGTCTGAGTGGCTCTGTGAACGGGTGCATGAGTGTCTGAGTGAGTCTGTGAGTGGGTGCGTGAGGGTCTGAGTGGGTCTGTGAGTGGGTGTGTCAGTGTCTGAGTAGGTCTGTGAATGGGTACATGTGGGTCTGAGTAGGTCTGTGAGTGGCTCCATGAAGGTATGAGTGGGTCAATAAGTGGGTGCATGAGTGTACAAATGAATCTGTCAGTGGCTACCTGAAGGTCTTAGTGGGTCTGTAATTAGGCGCATAAGGGTTTGAGTGGGTCTATGAGTTGCTGAGTGGGGTGGTTGAGGGGGAATGTGAGGGGTTGTGAGGGTCTCTTTGGGTATGTGAGTTGATGTCTGACAGTCTGAGTGGCTGCGTCAGTGTCTGAGTGGGTTTCTGAGTGGGTTTGTGAGAGTCTGAGTGGGTTTCTGAGTGGGTGTTTGAGTGTCTGAGTGGGTTGGTGAGTGGGTGTATGACTCTCTGAGTGGGTTTGTGAGAGCCTGAGTGGGTTATGAGTGAGTGTGTACATGTCCGAGTTGGTTTGTGAGTGGGTGTATGACTCTCTGAGTGGGTCTGTAAGTCAGTGCATGAGTGTCTGAGTTCCTACATTAGTGTGAGTGGGTAGGTCAGTGTCTCAGTGAGTCTATGAGTAGGTGTGTGGGGGTCTCTGAGTATTTGAGTGGCTGCATGCATGTATGAGTGGGTTTGTAAGTGGGTACATGAATGTACAAATGGATCTATGAGTGTCTGACTGGGTCTGTGAGTTTGTGCGTGGGGGGTCTGCGTGGGTCTATGAGTGGGTGCATGGGGGTTTGAGTAGCTATGCGAGTGGATGCCTGACACTCTGAGTGGGTGTGTCAATGTCTGAGTGAGCTTGTGAGTCAGTGCATGATGATCTGAGTGGGTATATGAGTGTGCACATGAGTGTCTGAGTGGGTCTGTGAGTGGGTGCATGAGGGTTTGAGTGCGTCTGTGAGTGGGTGCATGAGTGTCTGAGTATGTCTGTTAGGGAGTGTGTGCATGTCTGAGTGGGTCTGAAAGTGGGTGTATGATTCTCTGAGTGGGTCTGTAGGTGGGTGCATGAGTTTCTGAGTGCTACTATGAGTGAATGAATTAGTGTATGAATGACTCTTGTAAAAAAAAATTGTTGTTGCTGATATTCGCAAATTTGTCACAATGTTACACAGGGGGTTCTGCGGAGCATCACAATGTATTTGCAAATATCACATGCCCTGTAAAAAAAAACATTATAAGGTAATAATTTGACCTACAAAGACTCCTATATCACACACCTGGTGTTAGGGTGCCTCCAACCTTGACCCCTTATGCCACTTATCATTTTTATTTTCAGCCTTGGGGATCATGCCCCATAACATAAAATGTCAGCCCCAACTTTCTGCTCGGGTTGCAGCCATCCAATCACAGCATTTCTGGTATTGCGAGCATTCGCAAATACGCCATGGCCACCGTGAAAACATCATGATGGAAGCGCAGCCCTAGATATACAAATGTATTTCCAAATAGCCAAAACCACAATCTGCGGAACAAAATCTAGCTTTCTGCCAAATTTGGTGTAATTTTGTCCACCAGTTCGGGCTGTAGCCATGTTCAAAACTCCTCTGGGAATTAACATGGGAAACTACTGTTTTTTGACCCAACCCTTTTCTCAGCCCCCACTTGACAGATCACCTAAACATTTTCCATGCAGAACAAGAATCACCGGCACACTATTTTTTTAAAAGTTTCATGAAGATTCATCAAACGGAGCCAAAGATGTTGGCAAGTCAAAAAATGCTTTTTCTATGGAAACATGGTCCTAACTATAACTACCTATAGCCGACTGCCAGTAGGAATATATATATCTTTAAGGTATGTAGATGTGGAGTTAGGAATAGTCAATCTATGCCTTATTTATATTTCAAGTCATGAATATTTTCATCACTATGAAGTGTTGAGTATCTCTAACCTCTACTCTTCATGATAATACCAATATCACACACAATTCACTTTCCATGTGTACACTGAGCTCTTTGTCACGTGCGCTGTACATAAATTACTACCACAATCCACATAAGCATTTATTGTGAAAAACACGAAAAAATGTAGTCAGTTTTACTTAGGGCTCTACATCAATTACTTTTACGTATATTGGTGTTCCGGCCAGAATATTTTGATTTGGGTTTACGTGAAGGATAAGGTGCCCATCCAAGAAATAATATTTATTTTTCATGATAAATCCTTAAGAAAAATAGTGCACATCTATACAGGGCATTCCAGTCACTCAGAAATGAAATCAAGTTGCCCAGAGTTGTTTAAGCAGGCCAATTGTTACCTTCCAAAACACTGGACTTAACATGGGGCAATCCAGACAGGTATAAATGGCTTAAATCATATAAAGAATGATAGAATGAATAATCATCTTGCGAGCATTAATTCTTGACACAGAGAATATCAGCACAGAGGGAGTTAGCTGTGGATGAGCATGTTATTTCAAAAAGTAAGAGAGAGGGGACAATGTGGCTTTCAACTGTGTCAGGGCTGCCAGTTGATAAGCGCATGACAGTGAAACTGGCAATTTGAACATATTAAACGTCTGAGATTTTCCGTCTTAGGGTATTGAGTCATGATCTGATGAAGATAAATTAGGTTTATTAGGATAAGTGTATATATATATATATATATATATATATATATATATATATATATATATATATACATATATATATATATGTTTATATATATATATATATTGAAATAAAACAAAGTTAACAGGGATGTTATAGTTAGGTTCTGAATTTACTTGCGGTCTTGCCAAAAAATGTACTGCAAATATTACATTGATATGATTAGTGATGTTATCAAAGATGTCATGAGTGCTGTAATTTGTGGGGTAATTAGCAGTGTGTTGGAAAATGGGTTATTGGTAAAGGCAGGTAAGTACCTACACTTATCAATAGGCCACTACCCTCCACTTAGGTCCAGTTAGGTCTCAGTAAATTAAACCTAGCTCAACCCTTGGTAGCTTGGCAACGAGCGACAAGGCTTAACTTAGGAGACAAAGCGTAAAGCATTCAAATATCACAAAACAGTAACTAAATAAAGCACAGGAAACAGTTTAAAAATCCAAAATAAATTTATAAAAATAGATTATATGTTTATCTTTAAAATGACATGAAAACAAATAAAATCGGATAAGGGGAACCAGAGATATGAATTTTTTAAGAATTAATGCTTTCTAGAGCATAGTAGCAACTAGCGCTCACAGGGTTAAAAAAGGTCACACTGGAAAGGAACAAAGTCCAGAGTTCAGGCCACCCACGAGGTAACACTGTCACACTTACTTTCAGAAGTGTTTGATTCAGGAAAGTGGTCCACAGCACTAGCTAAGGGTTCAGAGGCTCTGGGGTGCCTCTTGGGGTCTGGGACTACAACTCCCACAATGTACCTCTTCAACTTATGGAGTTGCTCCAAACGTCTCCAAACTTCTGGATCTTCTTCCAGTGGTCCTTTTTGTGTCCTTGAAGTGTCCACAACTTGATCCAAGGTTCCAGAAGCTCTGAGTTGCTCCTTGGGAGTTGGGAATACAATTCCCAGAATGCACCTGGTCAGAATCCTCAAATGGCCACTGGACACTGGTCAGCTGGGCTCTGCTTGCAGAACTTGATGCAGGGGACTCTGGGCAGCTCCTTTGTACCTGTAGCAAACAGGGAGTCCCTTCCTGAAGCAGTAGAAGACAGGTAAAGTCCTTGTAGTGCTGAAGCCCAAGCGTGCAGCTGGTGCAGTCCTCCAGAGTGCAGTGCCCAGGTGCAGGTCAGGGGTCCAGCAGGGCAGTCCTTCTCCTATAGTTCTTCCTTGTTGGAATCTGATAGGGATCTGAGGTGTGGGTGCAGGTTTGCCAGTTCTATCCCTGCTCCTGGGTGAAAAACAGAGGGTTCCTGGTTCTCCAATCAGGGGCAGGGTCCTTCCCCCTGTGATGACCACTTCCTGGGAAGTGTGGCAAAAATCAATCCCAGGGAGCAACATGCCACAAAAATCCATCATGGCTGAAAGTGATTTTTGGAGGTTACATCTGGCTGAGCCCACCCACTGGTGTGGCTAAAAATCCTAAACACACCCCTCTCCTGCCCTCTCCTAATCTAATCAAGGGAGCACCTAATTGTCTGGCTTTGCAGGATGTGAAGGTGTTGTAGGGTTGCTCCAAATGTCCTTCTCTGCCTTTGAAGACCAGTTTGGCAGCCCTCCCCCTTCCTGCCTCACCATCTCCTGAGGGGAGATCTCCTTCCATAGGCACATCTCTTTGTGTGAATCCAGGCCACTTCACACCTCATCAAGGCAGCATGGCCAGGCTGCCAGAGGCTGGCCAATCAGAGCACAGCAGCAAAAGCACTGCAGGGCTGAAGTTGGCAACTTTTCAGGTAAAGTTTAAAACTCTTTACCTGAACAAGTTATATTAAATCCCACAATTGGAAGTTGTGGGATTTATTATAACAATTAATTTGATACCAAACTCTTGGTATCTGTTACTTAAGGGGACTTATAAATTAAAATAAAGTCTCCCCGTTCTAGCCTATAGAGGCCATTCACTACAATGAGGGAAAAATTAATTTGGCTGTTTTACCTCACCAGGGCTTATAAAACTATTTTTATAAGGTCCCTGCTTATAGTTACATGGCACCCAGCCCTAGTGGCCCATAGGGCACACCTTAGGGGTGACTTATATGAACAAATAAGGTAGTTTAAGACTTTGGAACTACTTTTAATTCCAAAGTCGAATGTGCATATAACTTTAATTTAAAAGCAGTCAGCAAGGCAGGCCTGCCTTTAAAATGACATTGGGCACCTCAGCAGTGCACCCATGGGGTCACTACCTATGCTGGGGTCCCTAAACCTCCATGCCCTACCATATACTATGGACTTATAGGTAGGTTGACTTAGCCAATTATAATTAGCCTAATCTGCATACTGATTTTACACAGAGCACAGGCCCTGGGACTGGTTAGCAGTACCCAGGGCACCATCAGAGTCAGGAAAACACCAGTAAAACGTGGAAAATGGGGGCAAAAAGTTAGGGGGCCTCTGCAATCAGCCCTGTTCTCTCACACAGTGAATGGCAAGGGCACGAGTTATAGTTACCTTACGGCACGAGTTATAGTTACTTTAGATAACACTAACTATAACAGGTGAATTTCTATGGTTTTATACGAGTAAATTCAGAACCTAACTATAACCTTTGATTTTTTTCAGTGAATTTCTAAGGATTTTAAATTCTATTTCTTAATTATAACGTCCCTGTAACCGTTGTTTTTTTTCAGGGAATTTCTATATTTTTGAAAAATCTATTTCCTAACTATAACGTCCCTGTAACCTTCGTTTTTTTCAGTGAATTTCTATGGGTTTTTTTAACGTATAATAATTTTTATTACCATATGTGAATCCAAGCACAGCCAGGGTGGTGGTCCACGGGGCTTGAGAGTCCTAAATGGACCCCTTATCTATTTTTAACTATTTGCCCCGGGGAGGTGATGATCCCCGGGGCTGCAGGGGGGTCTGCTGGGCTCCCCGCACACTATTGCTTAACTGCCCCGGGAGGTGGTGCTGTGGTTTTGTAAGCTTATTGTTTTCTTCTAGAAATCTTTTTGACAAACACCTGTAATTGTGTGAGCTGGTTGAAGCAATAATTTACTCAGCAGGAATTTAGATCTTAATATTTTTGTGCCAGGAGGGTGACATGGCAGTGAGGGAATTAAACTGTGTGACTGATGAAAAACAGCTGTACTCTTCCCTGTCACTTAAAAAACGTTTCAGTTCACATTTTCAAGCAACAACAAAAAACTTCCCTAAGAAGCACCATAAACAGAATACAAATTGCACAAAAAACAGATTACAAATTCAGAAATGGACAATCTATTAGCAATTTGTCTAGGAACAGTGTAAGATTAATTTAGCAAAGGCATTTATCCCATGTATGCCAGATAACAATATACCTAAACTGTTCACGTATAAGAAACTTAGGTCCAGATTCTGGTAGGTGATAGGCAATGCACCGCAGCACCCAAAGTTGCTGTGATGCATTGTGTGACAAGGAGATCGCAGAATATCACCATATTCTGATAGAAATGGCACTCTCTTCCCCAAACCTTTGCGCCGGCGCTGTTTTCAGCTGCTGTATGCCACGCACACACCTTAGCGCCATAGTGTTAGGGTGTGTTTGTGAGCATTGGTTTTGTACAGGAAGGGTATCATTCCTGTGCAAAATACTATGCCTAGACAAGTGCAAATCCTTTCCCCACTTGTATATGTGCTGTACAGTTCAGCACACATGCAAAGTCAAAAAAGCAGGGAGAAATAAATACAATTTTCCTTTTTGCACCTGCTTTTAAAAGGTGTTAATTTTTGGTGCTAAACCCTTTCTTCTGATGTTTCAGAATAGGGTTTAGCATAACAAAGCGTAGGTGGTAGAACGGATATGGCTATGTACCACCCATGTAATGTCCCCTTGACGCAAAACAATGCAAAGCAGCTTTTCGCGTTACTTTGCTTTACTTTGCCACACAAACCAAGGCAATTACATATTGGTTTGTGAATGCCAAAAAAAAGTTACGCGTCGGTTTAGTGTTAAAAAGTAGTGCTAAATCGACGCTAAACCTTTGAGAATCTGGGCCCTAGGGTCACATTCACAAATTTCTATGCTAACGAGACCCAGTGGATACTCAACCTCTCTATCAAGACACCAAACACAGGCCAATTTCTCTGACTGCATAACAGATGTTGCCAAATGCATGAAAACTAACTGCCTCAAGTTCAACACAGAGAAGATGGAAGTGGTAATTGTTGGACCTGGCCCTTTTTGCAGGCTCATCCCCAAACTTTTTGCCTCCTTCTTCCTATTTTTTCTGACCTGTTTTTGTTGGCTTTAGGACTCTGGGCACTTTACCACTGCTAACCAATGCAAAAGTGCATGTGCTCTCTGTCTAAATTGTATTGGTGATTGGACTATTCGTGATTGGCATATATGATTTACTAGTAATTCCCTAGTAAAGTGCACTATGTGTGCCCAGAGCCTGTAAACCAACTGCTACTAGTCAGCCTGCAGCACTGATTATGCCACCCACGAGTAGCCCTGCAAACATGCCTCAGACCTACCAATTTAGTGTCTCTGTGTGCAGATTTAGGCCCATATTTATACTTTTTGACGCACAACTGCGCCAACGCAGTTGTGCGGAATTTTTTTTACCGCCGGCTAACGCCATTCCAACGCACCATGCGGGCGCCTTATTAATGGAATGACGCCGGCGTATGGGAAAATGGGGGTTGTGCGTCAAAAAATGGTGCAAGTCAGGTCTGAGGCAAAATTCAGGCCTCAAACCGGATTTGCGCCATTTTTTTTTACGCCCAACCTCCATTGACATGACTCCTGTCTTAGCAAAGACAGGAGTCATGCCCCCTTGCCCAATGGCCATGCTCAGGGGACCTATGTCCCCTGGGCATGGTCATTGGGCATAGTGGCATGTAGGGGGGCCCAAATCAGCCCCCCCTATGCCACAAAACAAATCGGAAAAAAATACTTACCCGAACTTACCTTTACTTCCCTGGGATGGGTCCCTCCATTCTTGGGTGTCCTCCTGGGGTGATCAAGGGTGACAGGGGGTGTCCGTGGGGGCAGGGGAGGGCACCTCTGGGCTCCTACCGAGCCCACAGGTCCCTTAACGCCTGCCCTGACCCAGGCGTTAAAAAACGGCGCACATCAGGCTGTGCGTTGTTTTTTAAGGCCCACCCCCTCCTGTGCGTCAAAATGACACAGGAGTATAAATAAGGGGCACAGGCCTTAAAGTCATTTTTTGGAAAAGAACGCCTACCTTGCATATAATTAACGCAAGGCTGGTTCCCCCTTCCAAAAAATGACGCACATGGTGGAATTTTGACGCCCGCGGGGTCGGGCGTCAAAGTATAAATATGGGGCAGGGTTTGCGCCTATTGTGCGTCAAAAATTTTGCGCACATTCGGCGCAAACAGAGTATAAATAAGCCCCTTAATCTTCCATGTTGACCTGGCAAGTGCACCCAGTTGCCAGGCCCAAACCTTCACTTTTAGTACATGTAAGGCACCCCTAAGGTAGGCCCAAGGTAGCCCCATGGGCCGGGTGCAGTGTATTTAAAAGGTAGGACATGTACTGGTGTGTTTTACATGTCCTAATAGTGAAATACTGCCAAATTCGTTTTTCACTATTGCAAGGCCTATGTCTCCCATAGGATAACATAGCAATTGCCTTATAATATCCTTTAAGTGTAATTTCCCATTGAAAGCAGATAGAGATGCGGAGTTTGGGGTCTTAACTATTTTATGCCTCTGCCTGTCTGCAGGTTACATATCTGGGTCAGGATGACAGTAGGGCTGTTTGTGAATTCACTCTGATCAGTAACACATAGGAAATGGACGGGTGCCCTGCAAATCCTGATGGATCTTTCTGAGGTAGAGTGGTAGGAGGAGCTGTCACTTGCACTTGAATAGGGCTGTGCCTATCCTTGCACAATGCAGTCTCAAACCCCTTAGAGTGTGTCTGGGACCCGGGCAGGAAAGGCAGAGTCTTGTGCACTACAAAGACTTTCCTTTGAAGTTTGCGTACTTCAAAGCAGAAATGAGTATAAGTACTGGACATCCGACCCCACAGCTTCAGAACACTTCTGGATCAAGAGGAGACTCTGTCAAGGAGAAGAGCTGAAGAGCTGTCAGGAGGAGTACTGCCCCTTTGCTTTGTATGCTTTGCTGGTTCGGCCTGCAGTTGCTGCTTCTGGTTTGGAGAGGACAAAGACTGGACTTCGCTGTGTATCCTGCTTGTGAAGTTTCTCCAAGGGCTTGGATTGAGCTCGTCTTCCATTAAGAAGTCTCAGGGACATCAAAGACTTCACCTGTCAGCCCCTGGTTTCTCTTGCTAAGGACCCTGACTTGCCAAGTGGTACCCACTCAGGTTCCTGTGATGCTGGGAGTGAAATCTGGCATATACACAAGAAGAACCAGGCACACCGACTCTGGACAACTCCAAAACTGGAACCAAAACCGCAGCCCAACTCCACACCTCTGCCTGCACCCGAAGCCGAGGTCCCCGCTGAAGTGCTATGATTGCAACAGACACCGCAGGCCCGATGCTGCTGCAGAGCCACTGAAATCACACACCACTGTGAGTCCTGAGTGCTGTGTCACCAATGTCCGTGACACCCGACTCTGCCACAGCACCTGTGGCCCTTTGGTGTGACCATGACCCTGAGAGGTTGCCCCATCCCCTCTTGACTCACCGGACTCATCGACCCCACCGGATCATAAGGAACTGACACCTTGATGCCGAAGCCCCCTCACCTCCGTTGCCTCCGTAAGGAACCAACACCTCACCTCCCCTGCGTAACAGTAAGAAACCTATGCCTCACCTCCTGCATAGCAGCACAGAACTGAAGCTGAACTGGCTGCAGCAACGCCTCACCTCCACGACTTCATGGCACCTCTTTGACTCTGCCTCATTTATAAGATACTGTGCCTTATGACCGGCATCACACTTCCTCACAAGTGGCATCACATTGTTGGGAACAACTCCCTCAACGGCATCGTGATAGCCCCAGTTGGAGCAGTTCAGTTTCAAAGTGCTTTATTGGGATTTAATCTTTAAAAATTCATATCTTTACTTGTGTATGTTAGATGTTTGTTGTTTTGGTCTTGTTTTATTCAGATAAATATCGGCTATGTTTCTAAACTTGTGTGGAGTACTTTTGTGCTGTTTTCACTGTGGTACTGTGTGTGTGGGTACAAATACTTAGCACATTTCCTCTGAGATAAGCCTGACTGCTCGTGCCAAGCTACCAAGGGGTGAGGAGGGGGTATTTTAGGAGTGTGGCTCCCTTAACCTTACTACAGTGAGGGTCCCTACATGGACAGGGTGTAAACCAACTGGCAACTAGAGACCCCATTCCTAACAGTAATTTTTAGCACAGAAATCGCTCTGGGACTCCACACGGTGGCCTGTAAAACTCAAAATAGTAAATTGACATCCAACTCGCCATGACGGCCAAGTGAGCGCAGTCTCAATCTCCTGATTCAAACACTGTAGAAGATCTTCAAATGTCTCCCCACCAACACTAGCAGAACCGTCTTCCAAGCCGTCATCATAAGCAACGTTGAACTGACCCGAATACTTCAGACCGCACAAAGCTCTCCAGCGAGGCTCAGCCTCAACCTTCTGATTAGAAAACATGGCACTTCTTAGTTCTCCTGATGGCAAAGTTAGTGCCTAATATCCCTCATTTCTTAAAAGTTCTAGAACATTTCAACATGGAACACTCATCAATACACTTTAGAGGCCGGTTACTGCCCCATAATCAAATTTACACAAAGTATTGGCAGACATCCCACACCTTAATCATCACAAACCTTCTCATGTTTTTCAATTGACACCCCTCTGTGTTGTTTTTTTCTTCTTGAAAAGTGTCCTCCTATATCGTCTGGGAAGGGCCAATCATGACTCAGATGTGAACTTGGCTGTCACAGCACCACTACTCTTTTGGTCTTTACATGTGTGTCTCAAACCCCTGTTTCTCGCTTTTTTATATTCCTCTATCTTGCCCCCCTTACTCCTGTTCCATCTGTGTCTTTTAATCTCCCTGCCTGAACCTCATGTGGTATGTTATATCATGCTGCAGTGCTGGCAAGGAAAGATCTGTCGACTAAAAGGCAGCAGCAATTAAACCCTTAACTGTCCTGAATTATCCAAGAAAGACCTAGGATTATGTCACCCGATAAAATCAAAATCAAATCCAACAGAAAAATTTAAATAGAAAATCACTTTAAAATAAGTATCCTTCAAGTACTAACGCTTAGAAGAGATCGAGTACGAAACAAACCTAAACAAAGGGGTCAACTTCACCATATATAGTGTAGCCGAATGCATTTCACGAGCTCCATCCATTAGGAAAAAGTATTAAATGTGTGTGGCAGGTTATGTGGCCCACTGTCTTTTTAAACATCAATAGGCGTCAGGGAAACCTTTCAGTATGTCAGGGCTATGTACTTCCACATGGAGAATCCCCTTGCCTTACACCACCACCAATTTTGGTAATTTCCCATCACTAGCGATACAATGCATACAGATTTTTTGACCGGAGTAAGTCTCCGATGGTATTTAGGGTTGGGATGTGCCTAGCAAAAACGCCTGTAAATGCCCACAAGGTTTGTGAGTGTACACGTAATTTTCAAAGCATTCCATTCTGGAACACTCACTCCCTTTCACCAGCATAATATTGCATCACACTAAATCAATTTACGCGTGCACATTTGTATTGTGTACATAGCAAAAATGTATTTACACTCTTGTATCATGCCATTTGAGCAATAAACAGGTGTGCAAAGGGCTGTAAGAAGCAGGCCAACCTTCTGAAATGTTATTGGCTCTTTTCTGAAAAATATGTTGAGGATCTTTTCATCGGTATTACGTGTTACTCTGCAAACCCTCTTGTCTTCCAAGTTTGCTCTACATTCAGTATTTAATTTCCATCAGCGGTTGAAGATGGTTGGCCTCTCACACATATTTTTGGGGCTGTGACTTATTTTTGATCATCAGACCTTTACCCAGAGCAAGAGAGGGAGAGGCAGAAGAGG
Organism: Pleurodeles waltl; assembly: GCF_031143425.1. NCBI lineage: Eukaryota > Metazoa > Chordata > Amphibia > Caudata > Salamandridae > Pleurodeles > Pleurodeles waltl. Next base: position 324,162,625 of record NC_090437.1, read on the forward strand.
GAGGAAGAAGAAGGAAGAGAAAGGTAGCAAGGCAGTGGTAAAGGGACAAAGCAGGAAGGAAAAGGAACCTGCAAACAGGATATGTTGAGCCTGGAAGTCTAGGATGGTGTGGAAGATGTGTATACCTTTAAATATTTGTGCATCATTAACAATGAGCAGAATGCACTTTCACTCTTGATTTCACATGTACATACTGATATAGTGCTGCTGCCTTGAAACAATATTCCTATGATCTAAAAGAGTATTTTCTGGTACATGTAATTAGACAAAACACCGTCTTGTCTAAGGTGAACGTCAGTCCTGTCACTCATCTCTTTCCCCCACCCACTACCTGTCCTTTTAAAATATACAGCACACAGTGAAGCTGAGATGTAGTGGTTTATTTCTACTGTTATTGTTCTGCTCTTGATGAACTTTCAGTCACAAACTGATACTTTAGCAAGTTTCTTCCACTGACTTACTGGGCCCTAGTAGTTGATGTAACACTCTGTTGTTCAGGTATCTAGTTTTGTTTTGATGTTTTTGGATGACATTAGCATAGACAGGGCTAGATAGTTAATTACTCATGCAGTGGCAAAACGCTGAAGTGTTAAGTATTGTGATGTTTATTTTTCATGTGCCCTTATTTGCATGTAAAACAATATATTTGTTCACACTACACTTTCTGTAATTTCATATGCCAAAATAATGTATAAAAACCAATTGGTTATGGGCTGAGCCAGTTACTTGGGGGTAGATTTCCCTGATCTACTAGGGATGCTTTTCATTATTTTCCCAATTCTACTGCACATCTGGGACTTTTTATTAATTCTGATTTGCATTTTTCGGTGTTGCGTTATATACTGAGAGCATCCACGGAATTGACGGTGTATCACGTATCTCCTGAATTCCGTAATAAACCTTTTAAATTATATTTATCTAGAACTCTGTTATTCAGCGTTCTCAATCACTAGATAAAGTATTCTTGATGCGTTGGAAGGTGCCTGAATACGGGGACAGATTGCCTTATTGAATAGAGTCTCTGATCGAGTAAAAGTGGGCAGTCTGATTGAGGTGTGGGGAGTTTAGGGGTACCACGTGCAAACAGTGGTGGAAGAAATATACATGAGGTGGAAAGAATCAAGAGTAGGCAGCCTCGGAATTCGGCAGCCCAGACATTGGGCATCACCAGCAGCAAGATTCGGCGGTAAAGCCCGGGTCTTATTATTTTGCTTTACAAAATAAGCACTGCCAAAATGTATGTAAGATCCCAGACGTCTAATTCCTGAATACAACATAGTTACCTAAATTCAATCCCTTTTCTATTTCAGTTTCATGCCTAAGAAAGAGTCTGTTGTTCATCATCACATTCGGAAAGCAGGATTTTTGCTTTGTTGCGTTGTTTTGAGAATGTGACAGGGTAAACTCTTCAGAAGCTTAACTTTAATTTGGTTGTTTGCTTGTTAGTACCGTAAAAGAAGGATTTGCACACTGCTTATTTGTCTTCCACTGTCATTCATCCGAAATCTGCTGTGCGTTAAAGTGTCTGTGAAATGCTGTGTAGCGCCGTGCGACAACATTTAAATAAAAAGAATGCAATTAGAGAGCTGTTATCTATGTAAGAAGTCGAATCCAAGCACTTTAGACGTAAGTGCCACAGAGACAAGTCGAGTGGCATGTTCAATAAGTAAAGCTCTGCAGATGGTAGAACTTAGGTTCTTTTTGTCAATCTGAACCTGTGCACTAAGCCTGAATTCACACGTGGGAATGAAACATTTTGGAGAAATGCCTGGTGCTTCAGATTGTAAGGGGGACACACTTTACATAGAGCAGCTTGAAGAGTGGTTAGACAAGTTAAAGCCTGGGGATCACGGCACGATAGGACACTAGGCCTCACCCCACCTTTTAATTTGTTAAAAGGTCTCTATAGGCGCCAAGTTCGAAGACGCGTATATCTAACCAAATGCATTACAAATTCAGTACCTGTATAAAATGAATTTCAAAGGAATGCCAGCTGATTGAACTTAATGCCGTCAAAAAACCTAACCTTGACAAAGGTGGGGTTGATTAACACACACACCAATTAGTTGCAGCAGCTAATGACACAGGCTTGCTCTTTGTTAATCCTGTCACCGTCTCTCCTACTCCTGGTTTCAGCGCGCTATAAGTCCTGTTTGAGAGTGCTAAAGGCCCCATTTACTTTCTGTACTTCGCTCTTCTTACCCATTCTGGAACAAGATCTCAGTCCTATGACGTCATCTGGATCCTCGATGCATGATAGTCAAATGTTCTATGATGTCACTTCTGCTGCACAGACATGACCAAGAAAATGAGCTTCCAGGTGCTAAGGACTGATTGGTTGATTGATAAGGACTGAATACAGAAAAAAGAAGCTGGCTGATAACTTAAGGGGCCTTATCATTTCATTCACGAGCTGGCACACTATGAGACATATTTACATGCCCCTTGCGCCACCTTTGCGCTGTCATAGCATCATTTTTGATGCTAAGGTGGCCTTTCCCCCACGCCAAATTACAAAAGTGGTGCAATGCACGCATTGCGCTACTTTGCTACCCCTTTGCCTGTGCCAGGCATAGTGTATGCAAGGGGGGCAATCCGACGCAGGGAGGCCCGAAGAAATGAAGCAGTGACATTTACCAGATTTCACTGCACCATTTTTCCCATCATTTTTAACACCTACTCAAGGCAGGCATTGAAATTATGCACCCCTTGAAATCAATGGGCCTCCCTGTGCTTTGCTGCACTAGCGCCAACATTTTTGATGCTGCTGCAAGAAAGTGCCACAACAGCTCCAAAAATTCTGACGCTGTTGTGGTAACGACCACCATGGTGCGCCATATTGTAAATACGGTGCAACCAAAGTGTTGTTAGGTGAGGCAAGGGTGACGAAAGAGAAGTGGCGCATCGGAACCGATGTGCCACTTTCTCATAAATATGCCCCTATATGTCCAATAACTGACATAATACACGACAAACTAATACAACAGATATTTTACCTCCTCTCCCATTCTGACCAATGACTTACTCTCATTTGTCATAAAGCCTCCTCTGAGGATCCAACCTCATACCAGTTCGCCCATTTATTTCATTGACTCCCAAAAGGCAAAGGGGCATATTTACATGCCCCTTGGGATGCCTTAGCGCCACCATAGTGTCATTGTTTAATAATGTATGCAAGGGGGCGTGTTCCAATGCAGGGAGGCCCGAAAAAATGGCACATTGAAATTTACTAGATTTCACTGTGCCATTGTTTCGGTCATTTTTAATGCCCGCTCAAAGCTGGCATTAAAATAACTCACCCAATAAAATCAATGGGTCTGCCTGTGCTTTGCTGCACTATTGTCAAAATTGTTGATGCTAGTGCAGCAAAGTGCCACAACACAGTCAAAAATTCTGATGGTATTGTGGTAACAACCACCATGGTGCGGTGTGTTGTAAATATGGCACAACCATGGTGTTGTTAGGTGGGGCAAGGGGGAGGCAAGAGAAGTGAAATACTCGAATCTGTGGTGACACTGTGGATCTTCTAATCCTGAAAAATACAATAAACCCTGTTAGCACAGAATCGGGATGATGACTTTCAGTCATAGTCATAGTCTAATTAGGAAAACTAAAACAATAAATAAAAGATCACAGGCTCCTATTTTGCTATATCAAATCACATACAGCAACCGTTGAGACATCAACAATATGTTAGGAATAGAAAGTTCTGAGTGTGGTTTCTAGACCACCAAGTGAAATGGAATGCGCTCCAGTCTAGCAATAACCTACAAATCTTTGAACGCTATTGAACTTCTTCATTGATGAGTAGCCCTGGCAAGAAAGGTATCTACTGTTCCAACTTCAAAATGATAGAAACCAAGCAACCACTATTTACGAGGACCAAATAGAAACGAGAAGTTGAAGTTAAGAAGACTTTCTTAAATTTATTTCTGAACTCATATTCTTATTGACAATGTACCGCGCACAATAAAGGATGATTTGGGAAAATGAACATTGTAAACCAACTGAACTACATTTGCCCCTCCTGAAAAATTAAAGCAGAAGTGGAAATTGTTTAACAGTAACGTCCAATAACCTTACATCCAGTCTGATATGCATTGGGAGTTTAGCAGGTACACACTTCAAGAAACGAGTTGTATTACCAGCCCAATTAGTAAACAACAAAACAACACCACTGCGCCTCCTAAATAGGATTGTTTATGCATATGCACTTTGGTCGAACGGATGTCTCTTGGCAAAAAGCATCCCAGGGATGTCCACAACATGTCTGTTTTCTATTGTATGATGGCCTGTCGAAATTGTGGACCCAAAACTATTCACCATATCATGAGACGCTCCTTCGAAAATGTAGATAATTAATAACATCAATCGAAACAGGAGTGAATTCTAAATCAGACCTGGATGCCCATGTAGATTTCTATATTCAATAAGAGCTGGGGTTTATGTGAATTAGATGAGAGTGAAAAAGTCTCTTGAACGACCAGTGAGAGTACTGTGAGAGGAGAAACCTTGTATCCCATGAGCCACAGACAGCCTGTAAGGACTCGGAGTTTGTTGAAAAGATTTCTCAGAAGATAAGGCTATAGTGGAAGCTGGGTTGGGTAGAAAGTGGAGATTTGAACATCACTGTTAACTAAGCCTTAAATGGCATTACCATGATCCCCAACTGAAAAGTAGCATTCTGATGCCAAACTCTGAACTTATGAAAGAATTGTGGAATCATTAATAAAGGAGAGAATGATGTAGCGTCTTGCAAAACTAATCCTGAAACATACTACTGACCCCACATGAACTGGTCTCCTCCTGATAAAGTTCAGTAACTAGCCATTTTCCTTGTAGACAAAGTGGTTGGTTTGGAACAGACCACGAAACCACAACATTTCACAAAAGAAAAGTTTGTGGAATTTCCAGTCAATGGCAGTTCGCAATTTTATGGTTTACTGGACTATAACCATATAGCAAACGATTTCAAGAAGAGGTTAATAGTCTGTTGTTCCTGGACCTGGGATTACAGAGTCTCAAACACAAAGCTAGCCAAATATCTCAAAGATGCTGCTAGAGTGTTCACAATAAAACTCACACTTCAATATCTTGTGATAGAATTATCATCATCATTAACTTAATTTCGATGAGTTCTCACCATAAAAATACATTTAAAACATTTAAAAATATCTCAGTAAAAATACAATAAAAAAATGTCATAAAGTGATTTGAAACATTATTTGATTATTAGAAATAACAAAAATAGAGGTGGGAAATATAAACAAGAATTTTCAATGCAACGGGGCTTGCATTTGCTCGAGTTGGAGCTATTTGCGTTGTAAACTCCTAACCTAACTTTTCTTGCCACACAAATTAAAAGAAAAAAAACAAAGCGCGACCACGCTATGTAAAATGCAGCCTGATCGCGCTGAAATTGAAAACGAAAAAACGAAGCACGATCGCGCTATGTAAACACCAGCGCGATCACACTGCGGGGAAAATTAACGGATAAAGTTGTCCGGAAACCAGGCTCAAAACATCGAGCCTCGTATGTTTCTAGTAGTTTACCGGTGCTGTGTAGGTGGGCTAAACAGCGGAAAAGGCATGAGGTATGCATGCCTTTCACAAATGAAAGCAAGCAGATTTTAAAGAGCAAGCCCAGGAACCAATGAAAGAGACTGACATGACCTGGGCGTGGTTTGAAGCCCAAAGAGAGATTACTTTATGGACGGAGCACTTTGCGCTCGCCCATAAAAAGAATCTAAGTGATTGATGAACATGCAAAGGAAACAAAAGAAACAATTTGGCTGTACAGATTGGTTAAATAAATCACTAGCCAGTCTATTAAAACCACCATTCTTGGATCTGCTAAGTATTCCTCATGTGGTTTAAGAAGTTCTCTGAGAAGCCAAGAGATACAGATAGGTCGATGGATAACAATCACTTTGTTCCTTTGCATGATAACGTATTAAGTAGCTAATATATACTATAAAATTGATTGGTTCAATGGTAATACCCAAATAACACATTAATAATTAATTGATCATCATTAAAATGCCAAGGCTAAAAACTGGTCCATTGTGAAAAGTTAACTAGTAAATACGGTTAATGATGTTTAAATTTATGATAACATTTTGATTCTCACATATTAGTTTGATGAAAGAAAACAGGTCATAGCAAAAAAAGAATGTTCATGGTGTCTGATTTTAAAATCTGCAAGGCCTCTTTCTACAATGTAACATGTAACAACCGGCATCTGGCTGTAAGTCACTTCTTTTGCTCGGCCACATATGCTGGACAGAAGAAGAAATAGTGAGCATCAGTTTTCCTATGGAGAGGACACCATGGGCAACAATCGGGCTGAGCAGAGGAGCAACGCCCCAACTGCTGATGAGACCTGCTTAGGGGTAAAATTCCATATCGCAAATAAATCTTTTGGCCAACGTTGGCGAATTGTCATCTAGAAATGGTTCGAACTGTGGAGCATTTTTAACATCCAAGAAAGGATACCTAATGCTCCCTAATCTTCAGGACGGGAACCAGGACTCATTTACATTTGACCAATAGCATGAATTTAGGAGGCTAATTGTGTTCTTCCTAATGGAAGTTGGTGTAGTCCATATCTCGTAGAGGAACAACAAAGTCATACAGCATTTCACATAGTTGAGCCATTGGGTCTTGCAGTCATTGTCTGCTGCTAAAATGTCATGAAAACATGCTCTACAAGATGTTAGTTCCTCAGCACACCAGATTCTGCACCAATAAAGGACTGGCCTCAACTTGAAATGTTTGAAATACTTTTAATACCAATATCTGGGTGTAAGGGTAGTGAGAGTGCACATTGTGGCAAATTGACAATGGCTTTAAGGAATTTATTTTCAGCTCAAGAAAGATCATTGTTCAGTACAAATCCACACCATAAGTTGCAGCCTAGTAGTAGTTGATTTTAAATGCTTTAAACAGTAGATAATGAATATTGGAGTGCTAGCTGGCTTTTAGAAACCTACTGGGACCTAAAAAAAATAAGTAAATGTTTACCTCTAGGTAATCAAAGTTGTGAATTTCTTCCATCACTGTCTCACCACAGTCAAAATACTTTGCTGCAATTTGTGTGGATTAAACTCATGTATATTGTTTTCTGTGGATTAAGTGCAAGTACTCCAGCAAAGCCACAAATTGATCTAAAAGGAGTTGTAAATCTATAATAGTTTTTGACATAAGCAAATTATGATCTGCAAACAGAAGGGTGGGATGCTTTATGCCAGCTATTTGTGTGACTCATCAGACTAAAGCATTTAGGTAGTTCATAGCCCAATTCACATTAAGAGAACAAAGGGTTGGTGCCAATAAGCTCCCCTGCCTGTCCCCCTTTTCAATTGTGATGCATTCAATAAGATCACCATTAGAGCTCCATCTAACCTGAGCATGTGGAGACGAAGTAGTACATTCAAAATGCTACCATTTATTCCCATTTCCTGCAATACTGCCCATAGTTTTGCTCCTGTCATCATACTAAAGGCTGCCCAGAGGTCAAGAAAGGCAACATATATCTCTGGCCATGTTCAAGTTTAGTTGTGGCCCTATACCTCACCTTAGTCTCTTTCACTTTCTCCCTATAACTTAGCTTGCACGCTGCTATGAGGGCAGTCCTCGCCTTTCTGCAGGCACTAGTAAACAAAGGGGTTTTCTTTACAATGACTCCACTTTGTTCAAAATCTAACAGAAAATGTGATTTGAGGGAGGCACATAGTTTGTTGTGAGCTGGAGTCAGCTTATTATCACAGGTCTCAGACTGAAATACTTCTATTGTACCTGCTACCTCCTTGTAAATGGACGTCAGAGTGTCAGTACGAGTAATGAAGCACTCTCATGAAATAGACCTTGTGTAATTAGAAACAGTTAGACTGGTTGACCAGGCAATCCCTGCATGTTATTAGATAAACATTTTAATGACAGATGCAGTGTGTTATGGTCGCTATCAACATGATCTGTAATTTGATGTCATCCATATTCTACCACAAACTAATAATGAGCATGATAGAATTGATCCTATGTCTACAGCGCAGTCTATTGTAAGTAGGGGCTTCTTTGCTATCAGAGCTTGACCAATCATTGCATGCCTTCACACTAGGTGTAAAGGTTAAAGCTAATTACGGAGGGCTATGGAAGACCAAATCCAAGGCAGGTATCACACACTGCTCATCCTGCATGTCATTGATAGGCGATGTAAGATCTAAAGGTTTGAAGGTTGTGTTAAAATTACCAACCAGTATCACTGGGGATTTGTTACTGTTTGAATTGTATAAAGCTTCAAGTACTTAAAGGGTCTCAAAGTTGCTATGCTTCAAGGGAGGATGATTGCATATGTTGAAAATAATAATTTCTATTCCTCTCCCTGTATGTAAAGAGAGACCCATAAGATCATTAGAATCAACATGGATTTTCTTAACTTCGGATCCTATGGAGATGATCACTCTCTGATGGGTGGTCTACACCTTTGTGGGAGGCTTCTACACTAAAATTAATAAACCCAGCGTGATATACTGGTGATAAAAGCAATGTTGTCTGAAAAAATGCTAATATCAAATGGATCAACAATTTTCTCCCATTCTGGGTCAGCTAATTTCGAGGTCATGCCTGCTAAATTCTATGACAAAATTTCAGTCCCTGATAGAGGAGTCAGAACACTTTTACCCGGGAAATCTATTTGTAAGAAGATTTAGATTAGGGATGCAAAGAACCACAGGAGGAGGTATACCCAGAAGACTTGAAATGTATAGAAGAGGGTAAATGCAATGCTGACATTGGGAATGCACTATCCAAACCCCATAAATAATTTGATTTGGTGGTCATTTGTCAATCCATCCTAGAAAGTTAAATCTTGCAGCATTCAACAAAAACTCTCTGCTGTTGTAATTGGGAACTGTGTTACTCCATGCCTTAGGAGTGATAGAGAGCAAATTTTACTAGTACATTAGTGGCATAGAAGTTAGCAAAGAAGTATGGTGAACTACACGTTTCATTTAAAAGTCTAACAGAGAACATTACCATGAAATGGAAAATGTGCACACTTAAATTATGGTGGAAAAGGTGACCTCCATTCCTTTTTGACATTGTGCTTTGCCGTTTAAAACTTTGTGCATTTTTATTGAAGAGGACTACTGACATGAATTAATGTTGAAAGTATTCTTTTTGGGGAAACAGTAGAGATGGAAATATATTAAGAGTATTAAATGAACATGAATTAATCGTACTTATATCGCTTTAAAAATGAGTTTATTAACATGAGATACATGTGTGCAGAGTAACAAATGCACATTTAAACTCTTGTCTTGTTGCGGTTCCGACCTGACAAATGCACCAGTTCTCATTCGTCTCCCTCGTCCTTTCTTTGTGTCGACTGTCGGCTCGGCGCTCTCGGCGTTTGCAGCGGGAAGTGGAGGGGAGGGTGAGAAGCTCGGTCTCAGCCCGTCTCAGCCCGTCTTGAGCCTCCCTCTGTACTCTGCATCGGCCCGTTGTGGTGGGCCACCTCGCACCGGTACCCGCACTGGTATCGTATCAGCTGTAACAAGAGGTGGGGGACAGTCTAAAGCACTGAGACCCCCTAGTCCCCAGAACTTCGGGGAGTAGCTCCGGAAGGAGCCCGAAGGCTAGAGAGGGAGACAGAGGAAGATGCCCACCTCACGCCGACATCAGCTAACGGAAAACACCAACGGAGGAGGCGGAGGCAAGCAGAGGCGAGTGGAGGCGCTCAAAAGTGGTGGAAACGCACCAGAGGAGGTGGACAGGCCGTGCACTGTTAGTAGCTGCAAGAAGCTGCGTGGTCTGGGTGCTTACAATAAACTTTCCAAAACTCCTACTTCACTGGTAAAGGGTCAAGCGCTGTGGCAACCGTATTTGGCGATCGTATTTGGGCTATTTAGGTTTTTTGGCTATTCCTGGGCTATGGTATTTGGCAAAATACCTGGGCAATACCTGGCCATATCTAGGAAATCTTACTGACTCTCACGTAGGCGCCGGGTGGTTCACGTCGCGCCGAGTGCAGCGCGGAGCACGAACGCTGCCGAACGCGGCCGCTACTGCCACAACTGCCACAACCGCTATTGCTGCTTTTGGGGGCCCGAGGAGAACTCTTGCCGGTCAGCTCACGCACGGAGCACGGAGCACGGCGTTGCTGCGGCCTTTGGGGGTCAGAGGATCTCTGTGCGCTCCGGCTGTGGGTTGGCATTCCGGCAGGACCAGGCGTATCCTGGGCGCTGGAGGAGCCGGAAGCCAGAAGCCAGAGTCAAAGGGAGCCAGAAGGAGAAGGAGAAGGAGTCCTGCCGTCCCCCTGTGGACCCCTGTGACCTCCTGCAGCCCCTCCTGGAAAAGACGCTGAGCGGGAGAGCAGACCGGGTGAGGACTGACGGGGACTGACCGGGAGAGACCGGGTAAGCAGACTTCGTGGGGGGGAGGGAGTCCATCCTGGCCATTGAACCCCTCTCCTGCTCCTCCCCTGCTCCTGCCCCTGCCCTCGGCTCCGGCATCGGTACCCAACCGCACCACGTCGTCTCACCCAGCCTCACCCAGCCTCACCCAGCCGCAGCCACAGCAACAGCTCTAGCCATAGCCCTAGTTGGCCCTAGCTGGCCTCTGGCCTTGGACTTGGACTGGGACTTGTCGTTGTTGTTGGTGGTCTCTTCTAAAGACCAAGCAAGGAAGGAACCCAGTAAGGAACCAAGGAGCCAAGGGGAGGGGTGCGGGGAGTGGTGAACGGTGAGCAGTGAACGGTAACCGGAGGATGGTTGGGACAAGAGGAAAAACAAAGAAGGCTAGGGAGGCCAACAAGGCGCTCACTCACCTAGCGGATTCCCAAAGATCAGAGCAGGAGCTCAAAAGTCTACAAAGCCTAGGGTTAGACCAGGATCAGGACCAGGACCAGGACCAGGACCCCAGAACCATCCAGCAATCCCAGGGGGGATTCGCAAACCTAGGTCAGGACACAGCAGACACAGCAGAGGGTGTCCAATTCGGGTCTCCCGCCAACAAAAGCGATTCCGAGCCAGGAGAAGAGTCAGGCGGGACATTAGAAGTGGTGACACTGCCTTGCTTGCCAGCCCATACTGACTCTGACGATATAGGGGGTGCCCTACCGAATGCAGGAGAAACTGTAGGCGAAACTGTGGGTGGCCTTCTAATTCCTCTGTGCAGGGGACATAAGTATACACCGACGCACCCGGGCCCGGGTGGATCTACGGGAGTAAGGAAAACTAGACCAAAAACAAACACTATCACTAACTATTACAACCAAGTGAACTTGACCTCAGAACAGCCGCAAACGCAAAGTCCTAAAGCCAGTGGCCTCCGATCACAGCCATCGGGGGAAGTGGGTGGCTACAACATGGGGGGGGGGTGAACTGGAGCCACCAGCGACCGGGCTCCAGGATACTCGCCCACTTCAGCAGCAACAGCAACCGGTTGGTTTATCGCAATTATTCTGCCCAATGAGTAATCCTCTTGGGGATGGTGAAGTGGATTTAAATAACCCCCCAAAGTGGAGCAACTTTTCGGGAGAGCAAAGAAAAGGCAACGATTCACCTTATCCTGACCCCCAAACGGGACTATTGAACTCCGGGAATTTTTCACTAACATCCTCTCCACAATGTGCCCAAGCAGAATTCACAGCACTCCAAAATGTAATGGGTCCAGAAACAGACTGCTCACCATCTAAACAGACCCATAAAACCCCAGCGCCACAGCTTCACTGCGGAAGACAAATTGTTAAAACTAATTTAGTGCTGGGCAGACTCAACAGTAGTTCTTTCAGTCTGGAGCTGTCCTCACTCGACAACTCCGTTATTGGCAACACAGACCCTCAACTAAACAGCATAACATCAGAAGATCTAAACTTCCTGGAAGGTAGTATAATCATAGGCCACAGAGGAAAGGAAGGTAAAAATCCAGAAGGTCAGATAACCAACGAACAAAGTGGAAATGGAGATGACCTCTCACTAGACCAACCAATTCTTAGTATCATGAAAGTTATATGTGCAACACTGGGCTCAATCGCAACAACGATCATGGCCCAGTCTCAAAAATTTGATGATCAACTTGAACTGACCAAACAACTTACATTCTTAATACAGTCTATAGATTACAGGATGGCCCTAGTAGAGGGCGTAATTAGGGAAAACCTGTTGCATCAAGCAGTGGCCGATAAAATGGACAAGTTGGATGGACAAGTTTGTGGACCACTGCTGGAAAAACTATTGGAAGTCCCAAAAGTAATCAAAGACATAATCGAAGACTGCAAACACAACCTTAAAAGCACACAGGGGTGCATTCACGAGCTAGGAAAAACAGAATCTAGTTTAATTGAAGCGCCAGCAGACAAAGAAAATATAGAAAGGCACTTCGGCCCAGGACGAGAGAACTATCCAGATGAAAAAAATCAGACACCTAAGAGGGAGAGAACAAATGGAAGTCCTGAATTTGGAAGCAAAGTCCCAAACACAGTAGAAAAAAGGCCACCGGGTAAAAGGCCTCAACTAACAGGCAGATGGAAAAACACATGGAAGAAAGCTAGAGGAAAAAAAAAGCACCAGCAGGAAAGGCCTTAAACATGTTACAACAGATAGGCCTAATAGGAGAAATCAGGAACACAGGTGATGAGAGCGCCCAACGTCAGTATAAAGATAAAAGCATTAAGTCGGAGAGTTTTGAGAAACCCACAGATAAAGTTTTTAACTTTATAAATAAAAATCCCGGATTATTGTGCGACAAAAGTTGCACTCACCATTCCCATATAAACCGCATACCCACTGGCCCCAGGGGACACCAAGCATCTGGGCATGACTTAGACAAAGAAAGGTGGTCAGGAAAAGACCCTGGAACAAATCATGGGATAAACGAGGTAAATGATCCTCCAGCCAACGAACAACCCAAATGGAGCCCAGGAACATCCAAACCTAGCATTTGTATCGATAAGCACCTCCCAGCTACAAAAACTGAACATTTAGTTCAGGTACACTACTCAAACATAGTAGAAGACCACTACGGAAAATGCCAGCAGCCTCCGAACTCCATTAGTGAGGGGGCAGAACAAGATAATAGCAAAGGCGAAAATAGAAGGGCAGAGACCCCAGAGTATATACGAAACGAACAAAGTATAAGAACAACCATGTGCGTGGACAACACAACAGCTCCAGTTCCCGCACCCCGGACAAAGGCAAAATATTGTTCTCAGGGCAGCCCTGGAAATTATAATCTCAGCAACCAGCCTGGGTGGATCACTGATTCGCCTGCACCATCGCGCCCAGCACTGGACCTGGAAACCAATGAAATCAAAGGAAAAAGGGACAATTGGCCTCCAAAAAGGCAACCCTACGAAGAACAAAGGAACAAAGAAGTGCAACTGGGGAGGGAAAAAGGCCAGGAAATCGAACACCTACTAGTCGTGCAGCTACCACTCAAGACAGACAAAACGAGAACACCCAACTCCAAGGAAGACTGTCGCAGGAAGGTGGCGGGCACACTGTGATCCGGTCTGAAACAACTAAAAAGCCCGAAGCCACGATCTTGTTCATGCCTGAGTACTCCTCAAGAGGAAGTCACGACATCCTGAACAGGTCTAACATCTTATGTCTTGTCAACTCCCTGCCAGCCTTACAGAATGTAACAACTAAAGATCTCCTTTCAGTAAGATTCATACCAGAAAAAGAATTAGAGAACGGGGAATCAACAGAAACAGTCTGGGCCTCACCTTGGATAGCAGAACAGATCTTAAAATGTTCAAACACGATGAAGACCTGGGGAATATCCATTGCTACTCCGCAAAAAGAACTATATCCAACAATACTCCTTGAAAAAGCTACAGACCGAAACATGATGCGTAGGCAAGAGGCAAAAGGCAATTCTGGCTCGATACTTCAGGGAGCAATCAGCTCCAAACAACAACTCCCTGAATGAACAAACTTGAGTAATATGAGGTTCTGCCTGGTAGCTAATTCCCCTAGAAACAGTAGGGGTAATCCCCCACAGTTACAGAATTGCAAAGAGCAATCATTTAAAAGCTCGTAGCAAAAAATGGATAACTCGAACATAAAAAATAAAATCAGTTCCATATTAAAAATTCTAAGCTGGAACATAGCAGGTTTAAAAAACAAAATGGAAGATAAAGACTGGGTTGAATTTATTAAAAAACAAGACATCAGCTGCTTCCAAGAAACTTGGTCTACTCATGCTATTGACCTAGACGGGTTCGCCACCTTCCACTCACCTGCAATTAAGCAAAAAAAAGGAAGACCCTCGGGAGGTCTGAGTATTGGGATTAGAACTTCATTACTGAGGAACTCCGTAGTAACTCACACCGTACAAAGCAAGGGAATCCAGACGCTCGCAGTCAAATACGAGGAATGGTCACTCGAAATAGTAAATGTGTACTTCCCACCTATCAGCCGGGCTCAAGTTATGCCAGGGGTGCGGCTCCTTAAAGAACATATCCTAAACAAAAGAACCATGGATCGGAGGAACCCAGTACCAGGTCACACGAACAATCGCTCTCTCCAACCTTGTAAAACCTTTTTATTGATATGTGGTGACTTCAACACTAAACCTCATTCTATCCTCTGGGACGAACAAGTAGCAGAGGAAGATTATGCTTGGAATATCCCAACGCCTCTTATCCAACGCTGTAATGACTCCAAGAAAGGAGAATTAGGCCCTCATTCTGACCCTGGCGGTCGGCGGAGAGGCGGCGGTCGGACCGCGAACAGACCGGCGGTATTAAAAATGGCATTCTGACCCTGGCGGGAACCGCCAACACAGCCCGCCAACTTAACACTCCGACCGCCACAGCGGTACAAACAAACAGCGCGGCGGTTCCCGCCAACAGCCCGGCGGCAGACAAAGTACCGCCCACCCTATTACGACCCACCAATCTGCCACCTTTTCCGGGGCGGGAGCACCGCCGATAAGAACACGGCGGAAACAGACTACGAACGGGAAAACGCTCACCTCTACGCACTCCACGCGAGATTCCGGCAGTATGGAACCAGAGTTGCAGGTCATCCCCGCACTCCTATTCCTCCTCATATACCAGGAGCACGCCCGGCGGCGCGGAAGACATCGGTGAGTACTGCACCTACGACACAGGGGAGGGAAAAGATTACCGGCACACACCCACCCACCCACACCCACTACAACACACACATCAATGCATTCCCACAGATCACTGTCACAACCCACAAACCACCCCCCTCCGAAATAATGCAAAGACCAAAAGAAGAGATCATAAACGGCCAGATATATTGAAATATGGACACCAGTAATCCAAATAAATAAATAAACTATGTACAAAATATATACAGCTACTAAATGTAGTCCAACCACTGTCCGTGGATCACAGGGGTCCTGTGCAAAGGGGCAAGGCCCAGTCCCACGACAAGAACTCCACGGAGAGAACACTGCAGGGGCATCAGAAAGAAAATAGGACAGGCACCTCAGGGGGAAGGGAAGGGGGGGCACCTCAGCCACTTGAGTACACGACGCCAGATCCACGAGGGGACTCCATGACCACTGGCCCATCCTGGGGAGTGCAAAGCCACAGTCCATACAGTCCATACAGTGGGTGGCCTGCCCACTGGGCCATCCTGGGGAGAGCAAAGCCACAGTCCATACAGTCCATACAGTGGGTGGCCTGCCCACTGGGCCATCCTGGGGAGAGCAAAGCCACAGTCCATACAGTCCATACAGTGGGTGGCCTGCCCACTGGCCCATCCTGGGGAGTGCAAAGCCACAGTCCATACAGTCCATACAGTGGGTGGCCTGCCCACTGGGCCATCCTGGGGAGAGCAAAGCCACAGTCCATACAGTCCATACAGTGGGTGGCCTGCCCACTGGCCCATCCTGGGGAGTGCAAAGCCACAGTCCATACAGTCCATACAGTGGGTGGCCTGCCCACTGGGCCATCCTGGGGAGAGCAAAGCCACAGTCCATACAGTCCATACAGTGGGTGGCCTGCCCACTGGCCCATCCTGGGGAGTGCAAAGCCACAGTCCATACAGTCCATACAGTGGGTGGCCTGCCCACTGGGCCATCCTGGGGAGAGCAAAGCCACAGTCCATACAGTCCATACAGTGGGTGGCCTGCCCACTGGCCCATCCTGGGGAGTGCAAAGCCACAGTCCATACAGTCCATACAGTGGGTGGCCTGCCCACTGGGCCATCCTGGGGAGAGCAAAGCCACAGTCCATACAGTCCATACAGTGGGTGGCCTGCCCACTGGGCCATCCTGGGGAGAGCAAAGCCACAGTCCATACAGTCCATAACAGACCCCACTGCCACTGGAGGAGGCAAGTTGGCCAGAGGACATCCTGCAGCCCTGCCCGAGATAGATCCTGCCCTGCCACGTCTGCCAAAGGGCCAGCGGTTCTTGCCTTGAAGGGCCCAGTTCAGCGGTTCTGGAGACGGCGGGGCCCAGTTCAGCGGTTCTTGCCCTGAAGGGCCCAGTTCAGCGGTTCTGGAGACGGCGGGGCCCAGTTCAGCGGTTCTTGCCTTGAAGGGCCCAGTTCAGCGGTTCTTGCCTTGAAGGGCCCAGTTCAGCGGTTCTTGAGACGGCGGGGCCCAGTTCAGCGGTTCTTGCCTTGAAGGGCCCAGTTCAACGGTTCTTGCCCTGAAGGGCCCAGTTCAGCGGTTCTTGAGACGGCGGGGCCCAGTTCAGCGGTTCTTGCCTTGAAGGGCCCAGTTCAGCGGTTCTTGAGACGGCGGGGCCCAGTTCAGCGGTTCTTGCCTTGAAGGGCCCAGTTCAGCGGTTCTTGCCCTGAAGGGCCCAGTTCAGCGGTTCTTGAGACGGCGGGGCCCAGTTCAGCGGTTCTTGCCTTGAAGGGCCCAGTTCAGCGGTTCTTGAGACGGCGGGGCCCAGTTCAGCGGTTCCTGAGACGGCGGGGCCCAGTTCAGCGGTTCTTGCCCTGAAGGGCCCAGTTCAGCGGTTCTGGAGACGGCGGGGCCCAGTTCAGCGGTTCTTGCCTTGAAGGGCCCAGTTCAGCGGTTCTTGCCTTGAAGGGCCCAGTTCAGCGGTTCTTGAGACGGCGGGGCCCAGTTCAGCGGTTCTTGCCTTGAAGGGCCCAGTTCAGCGGTTCTTGAGACGGCGGGGCCCAGTTCAGCGGTTCTTGCCTTGAAGGGCCCAGTTCTGCGGTTCCTGAGACGGCGGGGCCAGTTCAGCGGTTCTTGCCTTGAAGGGCCCAGTTCAGCGGTTCTTGAGACGGCGGGGCCCAGTTCAGCGGTTCTTGCCTTGAAGGGCCCAGTTCAGCGGTTCTGGAGACGGCGGGACCCAGTTCAGCGGTTCTTGCCTTGAAGGGCCCAGTTCAGCGGTTCTTGCCTTGAAGGGCCCAGTTCAGCGGTTCTTGAGACGGCGGGGCCCAGTTCAGCGGTTCTTGCCTTGAAGGGCCCAGTTCAGCGGTTCTTGCCCTGAAGGGCCCAGTTCAGCGGTTCTTGAGACGGCGGGGCCCAGTTCAGCGGTTCTTGCCTTGAAGGGCCCAGTTCAGCGGTTCTTGAGACGGCGGGGCCCAGTTCAGCGGTTCTTGCCTTGAAGGGCCCAGTTCAGCGGTTCTTGCCCTGAAGGGCCCAGTTCAGCGGTTCTTGAGACGGCGGGGCCCAGTTCAGCGGTTCTTGCCTTGAAGGGCCCAGTTCAGCGGTTCTTGAGACGGCGGGGCCCAGTTCAGCGGTTCTTGAGACGGCGGGGCCCAGTTCAGCGGTTCTTGCCCTGAAGGGCCCAGTTCAGCGGTTCTGGAGACGGCGGGGCCCAGTTCAGCGGTTCTTGCCTTGAAGGGCCCAGTTCAGCGGTTCTTGCCTTGAAGGGCCCAGTTCAGCGGTTCTTGAGACGGCGGGGCCCAGTTCAGCGGTTCTTGCCTTGAAGGGCCCAGTTCAGCGGTTCTTGAGACGGCGGGGCCCAGTTCAGCGGTTCTTGCCTTGAAGGGCCCAGTTCTGCGGTTCCTGAGACGGCGGGGCCAGTTCAGCGGTTCTTGCCTTGAAGGGCCCAGTTCAGCGGTTCTTGAGACGGCGGGGCTCAGTTCAGCGGTTCTTGCCCTGAAGGGCCCAGTTCAGCGGTTCTGGAGACGGCGGGGCCCAGTTCAGCGGTTCTTGCCTTGAAGGGCCCAGTTCAGCGGTTCCTGAGACGGCGGGGCCAGTTCAGCGGTTCTTGCCTTGAAGGGCCCAGTTCTGCGGTTCCTGAGACGGCGGGGCCAGTTCAGCGGTTCTTGCCTTGAAGGGCCCAGTTCAGCGGTTCTTGAGACGGCGGGGCCCAGTTCAGCGGTTCTTGCCCTGAAGGGCCCAGTTCAGCGGTTCTGGAGACGGCGGGGCCCAGTTCAGCGGTTCTTGCCCTGAAGGGCCCAGTTCAGCGGTTCCTGAGACGGCGGGGCCAGTTCAGCGGTTCTTGCATTGAAGGGCCCAGTTCAGCGGTTCTTGAGACGGCGGGGCCCAGTTCAGCGGTTCTTGCCCTGAAGGGCCCAGTTCAGCGGTTCTGGAGACGGCGGGGCCCAGTTCAGCGGTTCTTGCCTTGAAGGGCCCAGTTCAGCGGTTCTTGAGACGGCGGGGCCCAGTTCAGCGGTTCTTGCCTTGAAGGGCCCAGTTCAGCGGTTCTTGCCTTGAAGGGCCCAGTTCAGCGGTTCTTGAGACGGCGGGGCCCAGTTCAGCGGTTCTTGCCTTGAAGGGCCCAGTTCAGCGGTTCTTGCCTTGAAGGGCCCAGTTCAGCGGTTCTTGAGACGGCGGGGCCCAGTTCAGCGGTTCTTGAGACGGCGGACGGTCTATGGCCAACTGCTAATTGCCTGGTGGTGCCCTCCTGGGCAGCGGGGATGGTGCTCCTTCACTGCCCACCTGGGCTGTGGGTGGTGGGGCCCTCCTGGCCAGCTGGGCTGGGTCCTCCCTGGGCAGCGGCTATGGGGGTGGTGGGCTCTCCCGGGGCAGCTGTGCCGGTTCCTCCCGGGGCAGCGGCTATGGGGGTTGTGGGCTCCTCCTGGGCAGCAGGCCTGCTGCCTGACCTCTCCAACTTGCTGCCCTTGCCCTCCTTAGTCGTCGGCCTGTGGCCCTTGCCTCCCTTTGGAGCTGTGGCTGGTGACTGTCTCTGGGTGGTGTCCGGGGGGGATGTAGAAGGCGGGCTCCTGCGGCGCCCCTTCCGCCTTCTGCTCCTCTTCCCAGGGGGTGGGCTGGCTGTCCCCTTGCTGCTGGGCGAAGATCCAGACATGCGGGCTGGCGGGCTCCAATACCCCTGCACCCTTGTCAAGGGGGCTGCAGGGCTGGTGGTGGCTGAGGTGCTCTTCTTACCCCGACGAGAAGGAGGGGGGGGCTCAGGGTCAGGAAAGAAGTTAGTAGTGGCGAGGAAGAGCTTCTTGGGACAATGGAGAGTGGTAGGTACAGTGGGAATGGGAGTGGAGGGAGAGGATGTGGTTGTAGGTGAGTCACGTTTGCTGTCTTTGGGTGCAGGTGCAGGAGGGATAGGCTGTCGTGAGGTGGATGGCTGTTGGGTGGGTGGGTGGCTGCGTTTGTGTGGTGTGGAAGAGGGGGTGACAGACACAGTGGGAGAGGACACAGGGGACGTGTAAATGGCAGTGGGGATGGTGACTGCACGTGTGCGGACTGGAGTGGAGGGTGTGCTGGTGATGGAAACACTGGCTGATGGTGAGGTGAATGGAGGTGTGAGTGTAGACGTCACAGGGAGGGAGGAGGGAGACGAGGAGGTGGGGGTCACAGAGGTGGTAGTGACTGTTGGCATGTCTGCATCGGAATGTTGCGTGTGTGAATGTCTGGGTGATCTGTGGTGCTTATGTTTGGATGAGCTTCTCTTGGGTGTTGAGGTGTGTGCAGGCTGGTCTGATGGTGTGGGTGGGACAGGCAGAGGAACAGGAGACTGGGAGGAGGGAGTTAGTAGAGGCAGGCAGGAGACAGGGACAATGGCTGCCGTCAGTGCTGAGGCCAGAGCCTGGAACGATCGCTGATGGGCAGCCTGACCCGAATGAATGCCCTCCAGGTACGCATTGCTGCGATGAACCTCCCTCTCCACCCCCTGGATGGCATTCAAAAGGGTAGTCTGCCCAACAATGAGCGTTCGGAGGAGGTCAATGACCTCCTCACTGAGGGCAGCGGGGGTAACAGGGGCAGGGCCTGAGGTGCCTGGGGCGAAGGAGATGCCCGGCTTCTGGCAGAGCGGGCACGGGGCGAACGCGGAGGGGCTGCTGGGAGGGCGGAGATGGTGCGCTGGGTGGCGGCTGTACCTGTAATGGCGGGGGGCACGGATGGTGCCACCCCCGCAAGGGAGCCCCCTTCCGAGGACGTGTCCGTGTCGCTGCAGGCTCCAGTCGTCCCCGTCGTGGAGCTCCCCTCGCCCTCCGTCTCACTGGTCCAGTCTGACTCTGTGGCATGGCCCTCCTGGGCCATGTGAGATGCAGCTCCCTCCTGCCCCGATGCCACTTCTCCTCCGCCTGATGATGCTGATGCACACAAGCACAGAAAGACAAACAAAAAGGGGGGGGGAGAGAGAAATAAAGGGATATTGAGTACATGGATCTCCAGTACAGTTAGCGGACATGACAGACACAGATGCCCCCTGCACTAAGTTGCGCACTTGGGGTCCGCTACGCATTCCGTGGAACATGCCCTACACGCCTAGAGTTGTCAACTGCACCCATGGATGACACGGCCCAGGGATGGCTGTACTGACACACTACTGAGGGTGGTGGCTGGGGACACAGGGGCTTACGGGGGTGCCCAGCCTACAGATATCGCCCTGGCCTAGGGGGACCCACAGCCCTCCTCCCCCACCCAGACACCTCCACTGCACGACAACAGATTAGATGATGCTTGTACTCACCCCCTTGTGTCTGCTGTGCTGCCCTCACGCGCCCATCCAAATCAGGGTAGGCCACCGCCAGGATCCGGAACATCAGGGGGCTCAGTTGACGGCAGGCACCCCGCCTACGTTGGGAGGCCATCCCCAGCAGAGACTCGGCGGTCTTCTTGGTCCCGCGGCGGATGTCCTCCCACCTCTTGCGGCAGTGGGTGCCCCGTCGATGGTGGACCCCCAGGCCCCGGACTTCCTTGGCGATGGCACGCCAAATCCCGATCTTCTCATGGGCGCGGACCTATGTGACACGTACAGGGAGGGAGAAATACCACGTTCAAGTTACTCAGCATTTTCCTTTCCAGTGGCCCAACGCCCCCCATCCCCGCCAGGCCCCCCGCCAGGCCCCCCGCCATGCCCAACATGCCCCCCATCCCCGCCAGGCCCCCCGCCAGGCCCCCCGCCATGCCCAACATGCACCCCATCCCCGCCAGGCCCCCCGCCAGGCCCCCCGCCAGCCCCAACATGAACCCCATCCCCGCCAGGCCCCCCGCCAGGCCCCCCGCCAGCCCCAACATGCACCCCATCCCCGCCAGGCCCCCCTCCAGCCCCAACATGCACCCCATCCCCGCCAGGCCCCCCGCCAGGCCCCCCGCCATGCCCAACATGCACCCCATCCCCGCCAGGCCCCCCGCCAGGCCCCCCGCCAGCCCCAACATGAACCCCATCCCCGCCAGGCCCCCCGCCAGGCCCCCCGCCAGCCCCAACATGCACCCCATCCCCGCCAGGCCCCCCTCCAGCCCCAACATGCACCCCATCCCCGCCAGGCCCCCCGCCAGGCCCCCGCCATGCCCAACATGCACCCCATCCCCGCCAGGCCCCCCGCCAGGCCCCCCGCCAGCCCCAACATGAACCCCATCCCCGCCAGGCCCCCCGCCAGGCCCCCCGCCAGCCCCAACATGCACCCCATCCCCGCCAGGCCCCCCTCCAGCCCCAACATGCACCCCATCCCCGCCAGGCCCCCCGCCAGGCCCCCCGCCAGCCCCAACATGAACCCCATCCCCGCCAGGCCCCCCGCCAGGCCCCCCGCCAGCCCCAACATGCACCCCATCCCCGCCAGGCCCCCCTCCAGCCCCAACATGCACCCCATCCCCGCCAGGCCCCCCGCCAGGCCCCCGCCATGCCCAACATGCACCCCATCCCCGCCAGGCCCCCCGCCAGGCCCCCCGCCAGCCCCAACATGAACCCCATCCCCGCCAGGCCCCCCGCCAGGCCCCCCGCCAGCCCCAACATGCACCCCATCCCCGCCAGGCCCCCCTCCAGCCCCAACATGCACCCCATCCCCGCCAGGCCCCCCGCCATGCCCAACATGCCCCCCATCCCCGCCAGGCCCCCCGCCAGGCCCCCCGCCATGCCCAACATGCCCCCCATCCCCGCCAGGCCCCCCGCCAGGCCCCCCGCCATGCCCAACATGCACCCCATCCCCGCCAGGCCCCCGCCAGCCCCAACATGCCCCCCATCCCCGCCAGGCCCCCAAGCCAGCCAGTGGCCCCAAATCCAGATAGAATTAAACTCACTTGTTGGTCTGGAGGACCGTAGAGTAGCGCATACTGGGGGAGGACCCCATCCACAAGTTTCTCCAACTCCTCTCCAGTGAAGGCAGGGGCCCTTTCCCCAGTCGCAGCAGCCATTGTCCCTTCCAGACCGAGGTCACAGCAACACTTGCAGTATAGGTCCTCTCCTGTGAAAGTTCAAGTCGCAAGTGGATAAGTAGATAGAAAATGGCGGTCACGTCCGCGGCGGTGCGTACCGCGGCGGTGCGTCCCGCCACCGCCGGCGCCCTTCGCCATTGGCTCCTGAAACCCATAGGCTTCAATGTTAACCAATGCGGCTTCGCGCCGCGGTCTTGGCCCGCCGCCCGCCGCGGTGTGCCACGCCAGCGCATTGACCTCACATCCCATTGTCACACTTCACAGGTCAGGCAGCCGCCATTTCCAGGGCCCACATGGCTCAATTTCAACTGCGTCACACAGGCCTAGGCCTTGCATAGCCACTCATACACGCCATTCACTGCATAGAGAATCGTATACTGTGCTAGCTGTGAGTACGTACCTGTGGGTTGCCTGACTGTGTGCTCCATGTTGTCCTTCCTAGGCACCGTCCGCTGGGTTGGGCGAGGAGACGGATGAATCCTCCCGTGTACCGACCGCTGGTGGACCTGTCGACAATGGAAGAACGCCACATTATCCTGACCTACCGTCTTAACCGTGCCACTATCCATGAACTGTGTGCCCGGCTGGAGCCCGACCTGATGTCCCCCATCCGCCAACCCACAGGGATTCCCCCTCTGGTGCAGGTCATGTCAGTACTCCATTTCTTGGCAAGTGGGTCATTTCAGACAACCGTGGGAATTGCTTCTGGGATGTCTCAGCCCATGTTTTCAAAGGTGTTATCCAGAGTGTTGTCTGCCCTGATGAAATCCGTGAGGAACTACATCATTTTCCCTGAGGTGGGCGAACTGGCTACAGTGAAGGGTGATTTCTACGCCCTTGGACATATTCCCAACGTAATTGGTGCCATTGATGGGACCCATGTGGCTTTGGTTCCCCCAAGAGACAGGGAGCAGGTGTACAGGAACAGAAAAAGTTACCATTCAATGAACATCCAGGTGGTGTGTTTGGCTGACCAGTACATCTCGCATGTAAATGCCAAATTCCCAGGGTCAGTGCATGACGCCTACATCCTCAGGAATAGCAGCATCCCTTACGTGATGGAACAGCTACAGAGACACCGGGTATGGCTAGTGGGGGACTCTGGGTACCCCAACCTGTCGTGGCTACTGACCCCAGTAAGGAATCCCCGGACCAGGGCAGAGGAACGGTACAATGAGGCCCATGGGCGTACTAGGAGGGTGATCGAACGCACCTTTGGCCTCCTAAAGGCCAGGTTTCGCTGCCTGCATATGACCGGTGGATCCCTAATGTACTCACCTAAGAAGGTGTGTCACATCATCGTGGCCTGCTGCATGCTTCACAACCTGGCTTTGCGCCGCCAGGTGCCTTTCCTGCAGGAGGATGGTCGAGACGGTGGTGTTGTGGCAGCGGTGGAACCTGAGGAGAGTGACGAGGAGGAAGACGACGGGGCTGAAACAGACAACAGGGACAGAATCATTGAACAGTACTTCCAATAGGACACAGGTAACATTTCAAAGATAATTTAGTAAAAGTTAACTACTCTGCAGCATCTCTGCTGCCTGTCTATTTGCCCCAGTGTATGATGACTGAGTTTGGGCTTTTCCCTCCCTATTTCAGATCTGGGGTCCCCACTACGAGTCCTGTGCTTCGTTTCCCCATGGACTACAGCTTTGTGGCAGCTGTTTGTTGACTTCACCATGTACAAGGACATATTTGCACTGTCATGTCAATTACAATCTATTGAAATCACAGCCAGACTCCTGATATTTTGGTGCAAAAAAGGTGTTTATTGAAGTGCTCAAAATGGGATGGGTGGTTTCAAGTGGGTGGGGGCTATGGTGAAGGAATGTCCATGGCAGAGTCCAGAGTAACAGTCACACAGGTGCATTGTCCAGAGGCCTGTGGAGAGATGGAGCATGGGCAGTTCGAGGATGGACAGGGTGACAATGTGGGACAGTGGGATGACATCAGGTGGTATCCATTGCTGGCGGGGGTCTTGACATCCTACTCTGTCTTGCGAGATCTCAGGGCCCTCTTGCGGGGTGGTTCTTCTCCTGCAGGAGGTGGGGGTCTGGTGGGCTGCTGCTGTGCGGGGGCCTCCTGTCCACTAGCGCCGGCAGAGGTGGATGGCTGTTCTTGGTCCCGGCTAGTGGCAGGGGCCCTTGGGTGTTGTTCAGTGTCCGCCCTGCTGTTTACGAGGTCCTGCAGCAGCCCTACCATGGTAACCAGGGTGGTGTTGATGGCTCTGATGTCCTCCCTGTACCCCCGATAGTGTTCCTCCTGCAGCACCTGGATCTCCTGGAACCGGGCCAGTACCGTCGCCATCGTCTCCTGGGAGCGGTTGTATGCTCCCATGATGGTGGTGAGGACCTCGTGGAGAGTGGGTTCCCTGGGCCTCTCCTCCCCCCCCTGTCGCACAGCTGCCCGCCGAGTTGCCCTGTTTCCCTGGGCCTCTGCCCCCTGGCCGGTGTGCCCACTACCACTGCCCCCAGGTCCCTGTTGTTGTTGGGGTGGTGGGTTATCCTGGGTGCCCTGTAGTGGTAGACACACCGCAGATTGACGCGCCCTGGAGACAGAGGCATGGGCCCGCTGGGTGGGAGCTGTGCTGGTGTTCCCAGAGGGGTTAGGGTCTATAGTGGCCTGTGCCTGTGTGAGGGGAACCGACTGTCCAGAGGTCCCCGATGGTCCGGGCTGGTCATCGGTGTCCAGATCGACAGAGCTGCTGTCATCGCTGACGGCCTCTTGGGTGGGGGGTGTGGATAATTCTGGCCCCTCCGCCGCGGTGTGTTGACGGTCGGGTCCTGCAGGGGTATAGAGGTATGGTTATAGTTTCAATGTGTGGCATATGGGTGTATCTGTGGGTTCCCGTGTCCCCAAGTGCTGGCATTCGTGTGTGGGGGCTTTGGTGAGGGTGGCTTGTGGGGGGGATGTGTATATGCATTGGGCATGCTTTGGTGATGGGTGTCCATGCTTAGTGGACGCATGCAGGCCTAGGTTTTGGGATGTGTGGGTTGTGATGGTGAGACATTGGCGGGGAATAGGTGTGCTGGGGGTGGGGGTGAGGATGGTGGTGGGGGTGAGGATGGTGGTGGGGGTGAGGGTGGGGGTGAGGATGGTGGTGGGGGTGAGGGTGGGGGTGAGGATGGGGGTGGGGGTGAGGGTGGGGTTCGAGGATGGGGGTGAGGGTTGGGGTCTGATTTGGCATGCAGGTGGGGGGGAAGCAGTATTGAAGCTTCAACTTACCAGTATCCATTCCTCCGCCGACTCCTGCGAGGCCGTCAGGATGCAGGATGTTCAAGACTTCCTCCTCCCATGATGTGAATTGTGGGGGTTGAGGTGGGGGTCCTCCGCCAGTCTTCTGCACGGCGATGTTGTGCCTGGATACCATGGAACGCACCTTCCCCCGTAGGTCGTTCCATCGCTTCCTGATGTCTTCCCGATTTCTGGGGTGCTGTCCCACTGCGTTCACCCTGTCGACAATCCTCTGCCATAGCTCCGTCCTCCGGGCAATGCTGGTGTATTGGACCTGTGTGCCGAACAGCTGGGGCTCTACACGAACGATTTCCTCCACCATAACCCTGAGTTCTTCGTCTGTGAAGCGGGGTTGTCTTTGGGGTGCCATGGGGTGGTGTGTATGATGTGTGGGGTGGAGTATGTGTATTTAAGTGAGTTGAGTGTGGTGGTGTGTGTTGTTTTGTGTGTGGATAGTGTGTGGGTGATGGTGTTGAGTGGCTGTGGCTGTTATGTTTTGGATGCTGGTGTCTCGCTCTTGCCTTCTTTACGATTTTGTAAGCGTAGGGGTTTGTGGGTGATGTGGGTGGGTGTTTTATATTGTATTGTGTGTGTGGGAGTGGTGTGTGTATGTGTATCAGGTGTGTGGGATTCAAATCGTCCAATGTGGGTGAGTTTTGTTCGTTGGTGGGTATTCTGACCGCGCCGGTGTGTCCCGCCAATGGAATACCGCGTTTGAATGACCGCCGCGTGGATTCGTGGGTCGTAATGGGATGGGCGTATTTCTGTTGGCGTGGCGGTGGAGGTTTTGTCACCTCCACCTTTCCGCCGACCGCTGTTCTGGCGGTCTGTTGTGGCGGTCGGATTTTCGGAGGTTTGCCTTCTGCGGGTCAGAATGACCGTGGCGGGTTTCCGCGACCGCGGCGGGATTATGGAGGATTTCTGACCGGCGGTAGGCGCCTTTTACCGCCGAGGTCAGAATGACCCCCTTAATCTTTGAAGCATTAATAGAAGGAGGACTTCGCACATTAAATGGGAGAACAAAGTCAGATAAAACCTTTAAATCTACCTTTCGAACTGGAAAAAGGCAAAGCATAATTGACTATATGGCAATAAACATCGAAGCCTGGCATTATGTCATCGATATGGAAATAAGGGACAGAATCGAGAGTGATCACGACCCACTGCTAATGGAGATAGTCCATCCGGACGCGAGCCCAGGGAAGGCGGAGTCTCCATTCAACGGAAATAGCCTAACAATAACTATGAGACCAAACAGGAAAAACATATTAAGGTCAAATGAGGATGAACCTTATATGAGTGTTCCCAGCCAAACCTGGTTGTCATTACTTAGCACGTTCTTAAACCCATCAGATAATGACGCTATACCCCTCCTGCATAACTTTAATAATCTGCTACTGCAAACAAAAAAGGAAAAGATCAAGCATCCTCAAATCAATCCTAAAATGATGGAGGGCTGGTTCGATGAAGAGTGTTTAAAGCTAAAAAAGACCTTATCACAAGCACTGAAGAACCGGCACTTGAATGATTCCAACGAGCAACATTTTCATGGATGTAGGCAACAGTACAAAAAATTATTAAGATACAAAAGGAAGATATTTCCACATAAACTTTGGAAAACTTTACTGCAAGTAATAACGGCAGGGAACCCCAAAAAGTTTTGGGAGATAGTCAGGTGGGGATGCGAAGGCCCCCCGAAAAACCTAGAACTGAATATTAACCCTCAACTTTGGGTAAAGCACTTTACTGCCTTGTATCAGGAAGTGGCCAAGACAGAACCAAGGATGACCATTAACCCAAACATCCTCACTCAAGGGCTGGGAGGCAGAAATCAAAGATTAAGCAAAGTATTTCCTCTTCAAAAGACCCATGCAGCATCTTCAAATTGTCTTTTTAGATCGGTAAACGGAACCCAGAATGCACTAGTCTCTAACGAATTTTCCAGCACAAATTCCACGCAAGTAGCCCACGTCATTCCACGTGCAATGAAGTTAATACCGGAATTCAGTGAAAAAGAGATTAAACAAGTTATCCTCCTTCAAAAGCCGCATAAGGCTGCACGCCCAGATGGCATCCCTTCAGATGCTTACCGTAACCAGCTAACGTTATGGTTACCTGCTCTAGCCCGTCTATTCAACAGTGTTTGGCATTACGAGGTAATCCCTCCTTCTTGGAAGGAATCAATAATCGTTCCAATTCACAAAAAAGGGCCTCGGGACATGGTGAGCAATTATAGACCTATCTCACTGCTTGATAGTGTTGGAAAGATCTTTGCCAAATTGATTCAGTCGCGTCTAGACCAATGGCTAGAGGACGGAGATTTAATATCAACACACCAAGCTGGTTTTAGGAGAGGCCAAAGTACAACAGACCAACTTTTTAAGCTAAACATGATCTGTGCTAAATACGCCACCCTTAAAAACTGTCCATTATACCTGGTCTTTGTGGATCTCCAAACAGCCTTCGACAGCGTAAATCGCCAAACATTATGGCAGCTATTGTCGGACATGGGCATACAGGGAAAAATCTTAAGGCTGCTAATTCTATTGCATACAGGAAACACTGCCAGGGTCAGATATTCTACGAGAAATGATTATACGGCCAAAATTCCAATTGAGCGAGGTGTAAAACAAGGCTGTGTTTTGGCCCCAACCTTATTCAATTGTTATATAAATAAAGTAAGTCAAGTTTTGAAGGAATTAAATCTGGACGTGCCAAAACTAGCCAATGAAAGTATACCTATCTTGCTCTTTGCTGATGACGCCGTATTACTGGCAAGAACAGAGATAGCAATGCATGGTCTACTTAGGGGCTTCGAATCTTTCTGTACCTCAAGGAGCATGGTAATCAATGAGGGGAAAACAAAGTTTATGATTCTCAACCAAAAACAGACGTTGCAATCGACTTTTAGGGTAAATAATAAGCCTTTGGCCCGAGTGGCCACCTATGATTACCTGGGCTGCAGATTAGATGAAAAACAGACATGGAAACCACAAATCTACAAAAGCAGAATTTCCTTGGCCCAACAAGCCGGAGCAGTACTCAGATTTGCAAAGGCTACAGGCAATCACTCCGTGAGCTCCGCACTGCTTGCATACAAAACAAAAGCAAGAGCCGCAGCACTTTACAGCGCAGAGATCTGGGGATTCAGAAAGATTCCATCAATACAAGTAACCGAGAACAAATTTTTACGCCAATTACTTTGTCTAGGTAATGCTACACCAATGAACGCAATAAGAATTGATCTACAGATGAGAAAGGTTGAGGACTACATCGCTCTGGCTCCAGTAAGATACTGGATCCGTATTTGGACAAAAGAGGCTCTTAAACCATTCAGAGACGTACTTAAGGATATCATGAAGCTGCAAAACCATCGGAAACTGCCCTGGTTCAAACATATCTCAACTATCCTGGCTGCTATCGGCCAGGATGACTTTTGGCTCCATCCAGAAAAAATCGGAAGGCCTAGTCTAGCTGTCATAAAAAAGGCATATTGGGAGCGAAAGACAGAGATTATGTGCGAGTCATTTAGCCCTTTATTCAAGCGGTATATTTTGTTTAACCAAGAGCTTA
This sequence comes from Pleurodeles waltl, assembly GCF_031143425.1. NCBI lineage: Eukaryota > Metazoa > Chordata > Amphibia > Caudata > Salamandridae > Pleurodeles > Pleurodeles waltl. Next base: position 324,191,937 of record NC_090437.1, read on the forward strand.
AACCAGCATTATTCATAGACAGTATTTATCCGGAGGAAAAAAGGGCTCTCTACTTTAAATTCCGTATGGGCACACTACCAGTGACAGCGGTGGTCAACAGATGGCAATCCGCTCCTCCGAGTAGTTTAGAATGTTGTCCATGCCTTCACGGTGGTCCGGAAACACTTTCCCACTTCCTTTTACTATGCCACTTTACGCTCAGACTCCGTAAATTGTACCTTCGTCCACTTTTCAGAACTTCCGGAGTTAGGAAGTGCAAGGAGGCGGAAGCGCTATGTATGCGTTCAGATGAGAAATACATTGTGACAAAGGTCTCAACCTATATCTTGGAAGCATGGAAATTACGTCTATCAATGCACCTACAGTTGGCACAGGCACAATAGCCTATGTTATCCCGTACCTATTTAGCTTGGGAAATCGGTGCAGGGTAGTGTAAACTGGGTTAGGCCTCGGGCTTTTATTAAATGGCTGGAAGGCAATGCAAGGCCCCAAATGACTCGTCCCATAATAAGACATTTCAAATATTAGACTCATAATGTTTTTCTAGAATAAGTTAAGTTTTTATGTAAATTATGGTCAAATCAGGTTTTACGATAATGCATGGTAAATTGGATACATTTTGGCACATGTTAAATCAAAAATTCAAGCATAGTTCCTTTTATTGAGATGTTTTATTTAATGTGATTTTTATTTAGTTCGAGGGATTGATATCTATTGTGTGATTATTGTTAAGGCCGGATAGGCTAATAACAATTAAATAAATAAATGACAGTTCTTGTTGCGGAAACTTGAAACTCTTTCTAATGTCATGAATAATGATTGCAAATAAATATTTTGCTTAGCATATTTGATTCAAATTGTAAGGTGCGCAATAGGTTTTCAATTTATTGATTGCATTAGAATGTATTGAGGCTTTCTTAGCTAAACTAGGTCTGAATATGTTTTTTTGTAGTGGTAAAGGAAAATTACTGATTTATTCTGTTTCCCTATAACCTGCATTTTTGCTAGGTTGCTGATGTGTTGTATGTCTTATTGTGTAAAAGACCAAGAACATGTTTCAATGTTAAAAATCATAATGAAATGTGTCCTAGCTGTCGAACAAGACAGGAAGCTTTATTAATTTCGTAGGAGAACTGTTCAAATCATCCTGTGAGCTGTGGTAAAGTATCCCAAAGTTGCAATTGACAAATAAATGTAATATTTTGGCGGAAATGTATGAATTCACCAAGATGACTTTGCATCTTCCCTGAGAAAATCCGTAATAGTTGCAAACCTGGTGGGCTTTTGAAATTCTTATTGGTTATTGATCAATTTGCCCAAGATGAGCCCACCTGGAGGACCAATCATAAACTCCTGGGCATTTCTAGTTAGGGAGAGACTTTTGAAATGTTTAGTTAGCTTGCTGATGCCCCGGTGTGATGCTGCTCACAATCTCTTCTCTTTAATTCCTATGGCCCTTAGATGTCTTCAAAAGAATTAGAGTTGTCTTTTCTAACTGCCCCACTTGCTTATGCTGTTCAGTATTAATATGCCCAACAAGTCCTGAACTGCTGATCTTCCCCATGTGCAGATGGTGTTCTGCACTGGCTTGAAGCTGCTATCCACTGATGCTGCAAAGCTGTTAACGCTCTGTCCGACAAAACATTTCTGTTTGCTGTCCCATGAGGAGAGGTATAATCTATAATGTGGTTTCTTGTTTCCCTTTCAGCTTAGATGACTACATCAATGTATTTTTTATAGTGAGTTACCCTAATTTGATGGTTTTCCAAATTATTTGTGTCTTTTCTTTTTTTTTGCCTGCCCTTCCCCACACATGGAAGTCTAAATTTGTATTAGGGGTAAGGATCACCCAACCTTGAAAACTGATTGTTATTAACTGAGCTTTGATGAGTTACTGATGTCACCATCATCCGTCTTGAAATCTGATTTTAATGTGCATATTATAGTCTTGTTAATTCGCATTATTTTATTGGAGTGTTTAATAGTATTGATGTTAGGTAGGCTTAGGCTTAAAGTCTTTAGACTCTTTGGTCAGCGTATGGGTTTCATGTTTGTTTATAACTTAGTTTTCCACATGATCTGTGTTACTTTGGCTTTGTGTTTGTAATAAAGCTTTGAAACTTTATTCAGTTTGAAGTTTGATTTTGTAGTCAAATTGGTCCTGGTGTTTACAATTTTTTATGATTTCCATGTTATTGATCTGTGTTGAATAAATCTGATTACCACACTTCTTGCTGAGTCCAAAGATCCAGTCGACTTCTACTGTGATGGGATAAGTTGTGGTGTCTCACCATAGCGCATGCGGTTTCTGAACCCGTGGCAGGTAGAAGACCTCCGGTAGCGCTCCAGCAGTTTTGGTAGCAGAGTTATGGCTCTGTGTCATGAGGAGGGCAATTTAATATTTCCCATGTTGCACGTTATTCATGGTGAAGTGTAGAGGTAGATGAAATTCCAGCATTGTGTTGCAAATGGACGGTATGTGTTTTGAGTAGGGTTTGTGCTTGCAATGCTTTTGGCTAAATTGAGGTGAAGTGTAATGTGTGAAGTGAGAACTCCAAATAAATGAGAAGGGAGTTTGCCTATTCCAGGTAAATGTAGCACTTTGTGCCCAAAATAGTCCACGTGGTTGTTGTTGTTTACGGGTGCTGCATGGCCTAGTGCTCCGGAGTATTGTACAAGTGTATGGAGACACTTGGTTAATTTATTGTCTGCAGTGAGGTGTTGATCAATTGAGTGCTGTTGACAATATCAGTAGATTCCTTGCATGTCTGAGTTGTTGGTTGGTATTAGGTGAATCCTGAGTGCACAGGGAGAATATGTATCAATTGAAGTGAGATTTGCGGGTCAAATCTTACTTGCGCATGTGCAAAAGCCACAAACGGAAGTGTAACCGCATAGATTTCGAAGTGTTTGAGTCCTACCCATACTGAGCAGACATGTTTGTTTTTTGTGCTTGCAATATTTACATTTAGGGTGCATACTTGAGAGGTGTATGAGATGGCTCTGAAGTGAGTGACAGCTGCAGAGTAGAGTGAGTGCGACATCAGTTGGTTCATCCTGGGATTGGTTGGTTAGTGAGAAAAGCTGCGCATGGATTGGTGGACAAGATTGTGCTGCTAAAGGCTGAGGACGGCTCATGAAAAGGATTGTGGGATTGAAAATACTTCCTGATTTTGTAGGATTTGTTTGAGAATTACATTTGTGTAAAAAATATGTTTTTCAAGGCTTTAACAAGTGCATTGAGAGGAGATATATTTATTCCAGATAGAGATGGTGAACCTACTCCACCTGAGGGTACACTAGCATTTAAGGTAATGGAGAAAAGAGGAGTTTTGAATAGTGTTTGGGTAAATCAGTTGTGCAAAATAACCTAGAAGGAAGGTATTTTAGCTTTTCCCTGTCACAGGACCTTCAATTTAAGGATATTAGTGAATCTGAGGAGGATGTTGTATGAATTGAAACCCCTCCCTAGACCTGCACAGTCTGAAGCTCTTGCCATTTGGGAATTAGTTGTGAGATAGAAAGAGGCTCAGAGATTTTAGAGGAGAATGAGGAAAGCAGGAAAGATGTTGGCAGAGGTTAGATGGGATTAGGAGGAAAAAATGTGGTGAACAAATACATTAAATGCAGTGAATCATTCCCAGCGATCGCACAGGAAAGTGATGAAATTGTGAGATCTAAAATCAAGAAGAAACCTGTAGAAGATCTAAAGCAGAAGTTGGAAGAACACAAAAGGGTGACAGCCACCAAAAGGGATTCAGATGATGAATTTATAACTCAGCTTTTGCAGAATTGTCCCCATCATATAATGCAGTCAAAGCAGTATGTCCGAATGTAGCTCCGAATACTGCCACAACTCCTGTTACGTAAAGCCCATTTCAACTAACTCCAAAAGTACCTACTGCTCCTGTAGCACATACACCAGTAGTTTATCCAACAGTTCCAGTTGTTAATACATCCTAGACTATCACAACTCCTGTTATGCCACGGCTAATTCAGAATTCTGGTCTACACCTAATGTATTGACATCCACACAAATTGGGAACCAGGGATAGACAGTGCCTATGTTTTCCTCAATAGCAACACTGCAGAATGTGGCCCTAAATCAGACAAATCATATTTTTGGTACAGTATTAACTGGTCAAGGTAAAGTACTGATGTTCCCATCAATTCAAACAAATTTGACAGGACCAGATGCATTGACAGTCCCTGTGACAATAGGTCCAGTCATTCTGTTGAATGCCCGGGGTAATAAATGGAGTAGTATTGCACAGCCAGTACCTCAAGGTGTAATTAGTTTACAAAGATTAACAGATCAACAACTAACTGAATGGTTAGACAGTTTAAGTGGAGAATCAGTTTCGGGAAATACACCAGAGAGAGAGAAGACAATGAATATGGCTAGAATAAAATTGAAGTTGAATGAAATGATTGAGGAAAGACTTGAATTAGAGGGATTAGATTCATACAATGAGAACGATTTGCATTTTATGTGCAAGGATGTCACACATCAGGCAGGACAGATCTATGGGAAATTAGCTGATTTGGCAGAGAAATATGAAATTGAGATGAATAAATCTAAGCAGTTAAAAATAAGTTACAGGTTAGAATTTGATTCTAGAGACATTTCAAACATGAGATAACCCGGTATGAAAATTCACATTAAGGAATTGATTCAGAGCATCCAAACAGAGAACGCATTGGATAAATGGGAAGGCAGATGAGCAAAGAAAACAGATCAGAAAAAGCACCTTTAAGTGGTATACAGCAGGCTGAGGGAGCTGTAAAAATGATGCCAATGAGAAAAATTCCGGAGGGAATTTTATTCATGTCCCATGGAGCAGAAGTGACATATTGACATTTACTAATGATTACCCAAAATTGAGGGGTAAACTAGTGGAATGGTACCAACAGGCGGAGAGGTTTGTTAAGCTTTCAAAGTGTTTGTGGGAAGATTTGAACACTTTATTTCAAATTGTGGTTCTAGGAGATTTGTGGGTTGAATGCACGCAGAGTGTTGATTGTCCAACTCGCGAGAAATACAGTGACAGGTGCGCCATTTGAAGAGGTAATGAAAAGGTACCATAAGGTGATTGAATTTTGAAAGCTAGGGTTTTCCCTTAAATATGTTGATTGGCAGGGAATTGACAGGACAGCTCAGGAGTCTAAATAGTCTGTCCATGCTTATTATGAGAGATTGTTACACAATTTCAATTAATATAGTGGTACAGAGATTATTGGGAGGGGAAATATGATTCATTTTGTGTTCAAATGTGTTCAAGGTTTAAAGCCTGACATTAGCAATATGAATCTGAATCACTTGATTTGCTGGCAGGGTAGACCGATTGATGAAGTACCTCAGTATGCAAAATACTGTAGTGATGAAACTGAGTTAAATCAGGAAAGATCAAAGGAGAAGGCGATGGTAGTACAAATTAAATCTGCCCTAGCAGCAGGTATTGCAGGGATCACAAGGAATAGTGAACACAAGAGGAATGCAAGGAGTATGACAGCAGGGAGATATGGTCCCCCAGTTTAGAGTAAGCTGTTGTGGAACTCAAGTAGATTCAAATGTGAATGTGGCTTGTGTTCAAAATATGAAGAAAATGCTTTCTTGTCATGCGTGCAGGAACGTAGGACAGTGGAAACAGGAGTGTCCATGTAACAGTATAAATAATTTGGTGCAAGGTGGTTGTGTTGCGCAGATGGTTGACAACAGTCAATTTCAAAATCAAAGAGTTCAAAGGTCCTAAAATCAAAATGTGAATGTTCCTACAGGAACAGTAGAAATGCAAGTTCCCCCAACAGCAAGTACAATTTCCCCTACAGCAAATTCAGGCCCCACAGCAAATGCAGATTCCACAAGCTCCAATGGCCCAGCAACAGGTAATGGTTCCTTGACAGAAAGCAAACCAAAGAGCAAATGGAAATGGAAATCAGTTAATCACACAATACCCACTCATTTATGTTCAGTGATGATGAAGTGTGTGGAGTATCAGAAGAGGATGAATGTGTATTGGCTGCCTCCCTGGAGGTAGAGCAGCGTGGTCCTTATATGAATGCAAGTGTTATGGGTCATGATGTTTAATTTCTGGTTGACACAGGAGCAAGCCGTTCCACTGTCAGATCTTTAGAAGGTCCTAATATGCCCCTTTCTAGAAGGACAGTTCAGGTAGTAGAAGTAGAAAACCAGCATTTGGTAAATCCCATTATGGAGTACATCCTGGTCAAGATAGGAACCTTTGAGGATTTACACCAATTTGTGGTTTGTAATTCAAGTCCTGTCGGTCTGTTAGGAAGAGATTTGCTATGCAAATAAAGTGCTCCATCACTTGTCTTCATGAAGGGATAGTGTTAGACTTTTCATCCTTGGCGTGGTCTCCCTTAACTTTTTGCCTCTGTTCCCCAGGTTGTTGATGGGTGCTGGACTCTGATTTTATTGTTTTTGTTACTCTGGGCACTTTACCACTGCTAACCAGTGCTAAAGTGCATGTGCTCCTGTTTAAAATGTGTACGTAATTGATTCTCCATGATTGGCATATTTGTTTTACTGTTAAGTCCCTAGTAAAGTGCACTAGAGGTGCCCAGGGCCTGTAAATCAAATGTTACTAGTGGGCCTGCAGCACTGGTTGTGCCACCCACACAAGTAACCCTGTAATCATGTCTCACACCTGCCACTGCAGTGTCTGTGTGTGTGTTTTTACTCTGTAAATTCGACTTGGCAAGTGTACCCACTTGCCAGGCCTAAACCTTCCCTTTTCTTACATGTAAGGCACCCCTAAGGTAGGCCCTAGGTAGCCCCAAGGGCAGGGTGCAGTGTATGGATAAGGTAGGACATATAGTAATGTGGTTTATATGTCCTGACAGTGAAATACTGCCAACTTCGTTTTTCACTGTTGCAAGGCCTGTCTCTCTCATAGGATAACATGGGGGCTACCTTTAAATATGATTAAAGTGTAGATTCCCCTAGAGAGTAGATGGACATGTGGAGTTTGGGGTCCCTGAACTCACAATTTAAAAATACATCTTTTAGTAAAGTTGATTTTAAGATTGTGCGTTTGAAAATGCCACTTTTAGAAAGTGAGCATTTTCTTGCTTAAACCATTCTGTGACTCTGCCGTGTTTGTGGATTCCCTGTCTGGGTCAGTTTGACAGTTGGGTTGTTTTTCACCTCACACCAGACAGTGACACAAAGGGGGCTGGGGTGTAACCTGCATTTCCTGATTAGCCATCTCTGCTAGGAGGGAGGGGTGGAGTGGTCACTCTCATCTGAAAGGACTGTGCCTGCCTCTGACAATGCCGGCTCCAACCCCCTGCTGTGTGTCTGATGACTTGCCTGGGCAAGGCAGGATTTCACAAGTAGGTGTGAGTCCCCTTTGAAGAAAGGTGACTTCAAAGACTAAAATGGGTATAAGAAGGGCACCCAAATCTACAGACTTTAGAAACACTTCTGGAACCAAGAGGAACCTCTGCCTGGAGAAGAGCTGATAGCTGAGGAAGAAGTGCTGCCCTGCCTGTGACTGTGCTTTGTGGAGCTTTCCTGCAGTGCTACTTCTGCCAGAGTAAGAGGGCAAAGACTGGACTTTGTGTGCCTTCCATCTTGTGAAGAAATCTCCAAGGGCTTGATTTAGAGCTTGCCTCCTGTTGTTTGAAGTCTCAGGGACAGCAAAGACTTCTCTCTGCCAGCACCTGGAATCTCTGGAGAGACTCCTGCCCCGACAAGTGGTGCCCTATCCAGTCCCTTGGCGCTTGAAAGGAAAGCTGGTGGAATCCAAGGAAATCGAATTCGGACGACTTCGGACCGATGCCACTGCTGAATCCGGTAACGCCGCCCGCACCTGACGCCGTGACCTTCTTTGGAACGCGACGCTCTTCGCAGGCCCGACGCCACAGCAGCGCCGCTGAAGTCCGCGACTCCGGGGAAGTCGCCGCACCACGTCGTGACCGACGACGCTCGAAGTGCGCGGATTCAACGTTTCGCACAGACGCCGCGATCCCCGACTTCGCGCATCGGCTTGTTTTCACTCTTCACCAAAGGTACTGTACTTTGGGGTCTACACGACTCCGTGTCCGGCGCCACTGGTGTCGGCTTGTTGGGAACGACTCCGTCACGACGCCGTGTTAACATCTCATTGAAGCATTTTTGTTGCTAAGCGCTATTTTTGAGTTTAATCTTTAAAAATTCATAACTTGACTTGTGTATGTCGGATTTTTGTAGTTTTGGTCTTGTTTTGTTTAGATAAATATTTCCTATTTTTCTAAACTGGTGTTGTGTCATTTTGTAGTGTTTTCATTAAGTTACTGTGTGTGTTGGTACAAATACTTTACACCTAGCACTCTGAGGTTAAGCCTAGTGCTCTGCCAAGCTACCAAGGGGGTAAGCAGGGGTTAGCTGAGGGTGATTCTCTTTTACCCTGACTAGAGTGAGGGTCCTTGCTTGAACAGGGGGTAACCTGACTGTCAACCAAAGACCCCATTTCTAACAGATAGCAATCCAAACAAATAGTGATGATGAAACTTCCAGTAAAATTGATGAGATGCATCCTCTCATTTCATCATTTCCTATTATGACAGTCAGAGACTTGCCTGGTGAATGTTGAGTTTGGGATTACTCCAGAAGAGATATTCGACTCATACAAGATGCAGAGCCAGTTATGCCAAATGCAGTCTTTTCCAGAATGCCACAGTATAATATGACCCCAGAAGTAATTGAGGGAAGTACTCTGATAATTATGGACTTTGTTGAGCAGGGAGTTCTAAAAGAAGTGATGGGTAGCCGTTGTAATTCTCCTATTATGGGACTGTGAAAACCTAGTGAGAAATACTGCATAGTCCAGGATTTGAGAAAGGTGAAAGAAATTGTGGGATCCTGTTGTCCCATGGTGCCAAATCCAGTGTGATTTTATTCCAGATTCCATGTGAAGCAGAGTGGGTTTCCGTTATTGATTTGTCCCAGGTGTTTTTCTCATTGTCCTTACATGAAGATAGTCAGTTTCTTTTCTCATTTAAATTTGGCAACCGTGTGTATTCATTGTGCCGTACAGGCATTCTCAGAATCGATGTCCATTTTTAATCAGATCCCGAAAAATAATTTAGAGTCCTTAAATATGCCACTTCATTCTGCCTTGTTAAAATACATTGATGATTTGATGATTGAATTCATTACACGCAAAGCTTGCAGAAAAGATACCATAGCATTGGTGAATTATTTTGTTCAAAAACAGACATAAGGTTTCCCCTACCAAATCACAGTATTGCCAGAAGGAAGTAAAGTATTTGGGTCACAAGACTGAGAAAGGTAAAAGGAAAGTGTCCTGAGAGAGAGTTGTGATTATTATGCAGATAAATCCCCCAGTTACGCAGATAGATGTGAGAATCTTTATGGGCATGGTGAGCTACTGTCGCCAATGGACCCCAATTTTTTCAGTAATTTCCAAACCATTGCAGAAACTAACACATAAAGAAGTTATTGGCTCAATTCCATTTGATGAAGAATGCATGAAAGCTTTCACTAAGTTGAGAGAGAGTTTGTGCAGGGCTCCAGCTTTGTGAATGCCTGATTATATGACAATGTTTTTCACTGTTTTGTCATGAACGTGATGGTTGTGCTGTTTCTCTTTTGACATAGTTGCATGGAGGAATGAACAGACCTGTGACATATTTTTTCACCACAATGAATCCTGTTGCTGCAGCTTTGCCCGGCTGCTTAAAAATGTGGCTACCATTGGTGTAAGTCTTGGTTAATGCAAAGGCATTGTGACACGACACCCTTTAACTGTTCATGTCCCACATTTGGTGAGGTCCTTTTGACATGAACCAAATCCCAATATTTGACTATTGCCCATCTTACACGTTATGAGTTATTAATCCTAATGTGGCTATTAAAAGGTGTTCAGCCTTAAATCCTGCTGCATTGTTACCTGTTAGTGCTGAAGGTTCAAGTGATATTAATGCAATGGAACATAACTGCCTTGATGTCACTGAACCATGCACCGAAACCCAGACCTACTATTCAGAATACTCCTTTAGAAGAGAATGATTAAGTTGTATTTGTTGTTGGCTCTGTTTATGAGACACTGTGGGAACTCAGAGAGCTGGTTTTGAAGTCTGCACCATTTCAGAAGTAGTCAAAGCTTCATGACTTCAAGGAGACATTTCTGCCCAAGTAGCAGAATTGGTTGCCCTCACAAGAGCACATTGTGTTTCTGAACAACTCAAAGTGACCATATTTACAGATAGCCAATATGGATTTGGTGTTGTTCATGACTTCGGGCAGTTATGGCACCAGCGAGGTTATATGACCTCTTCAGGATCTGCCATTCGCAATGATGAAAGAATTCCCAGTCTCTTAAATGCATTACAATTACCTGAGAAAATTGCGGTAGTAAAGTATACAGCACACTAGAGATCAAATAATTATGTCTCGTTGGGCAATGCCTATGCTGACCAAATTGCCAGATATTGTGCACTCCATTGCGTCTCCTTCAATGAAGAGTGGGATGTTGGAAGTGACACCAGTGAGACAAGTCAAAGTTTCTTGATGTCAGTGGTTGATACCGGGGATGAAATTAAGAGATTGCAGGAGGAGGCAATAAGGAAGAACATGGAAGTTGGAGTAGAGTAAGTTGTGTACAAAGAGAGGACGATTAGATCTGGATTTCAAATGAAGGGAAAGTCATGCTGCTTGATTGTTTGTTGACCTCTATGGCTAGGTATTACTAAGGTCAAGTATATCTCGGCAGAGATATAATGATTCACACATTTAAACAGATATAGTACAATCCCAACTTTAGGTTAATTGCAGAAGCAGTACGTCATTGATGTGTTAGATGCCAACAAATCAATGCAGGAAAACGCATTGTGATTAATTTGAGCCATATAGGCAGTTCGGGAGGTCCGTTTAGCCAAATGAAACTCGATTTTGTTGAAATGCCTGTTTGTAATGGATTAAAGTATGTTTTGGTAATTGTGTGTATGTGTTCCCATTGGATAGAAGCCTATCCAACACATAGGAATGACAGTATTACTGTAGCCAAGCTGCTGCTCAGGAAACTGACACCAAGGTTTGGCTTTCTGAAGTCTTTGGTATCAGAACAAGGAACACATTTTAATAATGAGATCATAAAATTGTTGTATGTAGCACTGAACATTGAGCAAAGATTACACTGTAGTAACAGATCAGAGGCTTCAGGACTAGTGGAGCAAATAATGTTGAAATGGCCTGATGCTTTACCACCTGTCCTGATGAGCATGCGTGGCACCCCTGACACCCTGACAGGAAGACAAGATTGTTGCTGCATGAAATCCTTCTGGAGCATGCAATGAGCTTACCAGCAGCACTGATGACTTAGTGCTGGATTATTGCAAAGGTCTGGCTGATGTGTTTCGTTCTTTATCTCATCAGGTTGAAGCAGCAACAGTTCAAACAGCTCAAGAACAGTGCCACAGCTTGAAGGCTGGCAAATGGGTGCTTATCAAAAAGCACGTGAGGAAGACTTGCCTAGAGCCAAGGTGGAAAGGACTGTATCAAATCATCTTGGTGACACCAACAGCTGTGAAGTGTGCTGGTCCTCTGAACTGGATTCATGCAAGCCACACACCCAAAGTTCCATGTCCTCTTGATGACACAGAGTCATATTCCCTAAGAGTGAATGTAGAAGAAGAAAGGGTACAGATTAATCAAACCGTGAGGACTGAACAAGTGGCTGAAGCAGAACTCATGCAAGACGGTGAAAATGCAAACATTCCAAATGCAGATAAAGATGCGGGACAGCAAAGTCAAAATCAACTGAATCCTGCGAACACAGCAAACGTTGTGAGTCCAGTTGCATCTAAAAAGAGAACTGTAAAAGGAAGTCAATGGCCTGCATCCACACCTAACCTGGTTGCTGATAAATTCCCAACTATAACAGAAGTAGTCGAAGAAAAGTGAAGATTAAATTTGTGCTGTGAGGAGAACAAAAAAGAACAGAGTGCCAAGCCGCAAATACTCTTCACCTAAATGGATCTATCTCATCGCAAATTAATGGGAGAATGAGTTTAAGCCTTTATGTTTTGACCATGAGAATTCAATTAAACATTCTGGAACTTGGAATCCCATTTGAACTGAGTTTTGAAATAACCTTGCCAATTGCTCAACAAAGGCACTATACACTAGAAGTGACAATAAGTGATCATCAGACTGTACTCTATTAAAGATTAACCTTTTGAACAATTTTTCTAAGAACTTTTAGTTGAAACTTGATGAACTTTCTAGAAGATCAAGAACTGCTGTAAATAAGCGCAAAAAATACTTTATTTGAAAAGCTGCTTCGACTTTGATTTTTGCTTACTTCTGCTTTTGATTGTTTCTTTTCTTTTTCCCTCTCTGATTCTACAGAAGCCATGAACCCAGAACAGGGTAAACATAGCAAATGTAAATATGTGTGCATTGGTTTAGTTATGGTATGTATGATTGTGTGCATTTTATTGATTGCAGGATTGAGTGTTTCAGAGAAAGGAGACACGCAGAGCACAGCAACTCCATTGCAGGGAATAACACTATTAAAGCAAGAGAAGTTTCATAAGGATGAAGGATAACTTAATTTAGATGACACAATGGGAGATTTGTCATCCAATGTTTATTATAGTCTGCTTTATGAATATGTGGATACGATGAATGTGCCTGACTGTTATGTGTACACACAGATTCCTTCATCACTACAAGAACACATCGCATACCACAGCTTACCATTGACTTATGACATCAGTTGCAGCTTACTGTTAACACATTTGTATAATCAAGAATACATTCAGTATTTTACTCAAACATTGACTTAGTTTTCTCTTTTATTCCCGTTAATCAGCATTTGAGCAGCATCGCAAAGGTTAAGAACAAAGAAATAGTAGTAGGGCTCTTTAAACCTACGCTAACTTTTGGTACAGCATACATGCACCAGAACAACCTAACATGCATCCTCACACAAGCTGAGAAAGAGTTAATCAATCAAATTGATGACAGGAGAAAAGCAATGAAAGAAAAGATAGATACGGGCATATGTTCACACGATTACAAAAATAAATCAGCTCACAACATACCTGACACACAAGGTTGCTGAGCTTTAGATTGGCAACAGGTAGGGAAGCTTAGTATATATAGGCCACAATCAAAAACTGACAATAAGTTTGTAGGGACGTGTGAATGCCAAAATGTGTATTTGTTTAAGAATGCGTGGGATTTTATCTTAAATGGACAAGACCCCGCTCTACCTGGTGTATATTATATTAGTGGTAAGAATGCTTATTACAGGTTTGTATGGCACATGCTGGTTAGGAGTGTTTTTTCCAAAAATCTATCAAGTAGACAATCTTAACAATCCAGCTGGGATTGAGAAATTAAAAATGAGAATTAAAAGAGGAGCAAGTAGTTCACAAATTACTGGAGATATTTTTGGAGCTTTTATTCCACCAGTTGGTGAGATCCTAAATGACATGAAGGTAAGGAAGTTGCCTTCCATTGTATCTAAAATGTCAACTGATTTTTAAGGTGCAATGCTCCTAATGGACACGGAAATTTTAGCGGTAAGATCAATGGTTTTGCAGAAGCTCCTTGCATTAGGCATCCATTTAGTAAAGGATGGCAGAGTTTGTCAAGTTTTAGAGATGCAACATTGCTACACTTACATACCTGATATCAGTAAAGAGATAGAAGATACTTTCCAATCTGACGAGTCTGAAAAATGACTTGCATGACCTGAAACAGACAAATAATAGGGAGACAATCGGGGAAGGATTTTTTAAAGTAGGATATTGGGTTATAGATTTGGGAAATGGAATTGTGAGAATGATCCTGAAACCTTTATTGATTGTGACAATGTGCATAATTTGTGCATTTGAATTTTACAAGGCTTGCAATTGCTGGCAGAGACAAAGAACAAAAAATAGACAAAGGAGGGAAGAGATTGAAATAGAAAATATGAGAGATAGATATTTCAAGACCATGAAGAGAATTGAAAATTACCACAGACCTAGATTAATGCGTTATCATACTACAAGACTTTGAAATGTCTCATTGTAGTTGAGAATATCCTTTTGTAACGGCACCGTAGGAGGCTGGCTTTCTATGTATTGTGCAAAGCTAGGCACACTGTGCAGATAGTCAGGACAGCAACACATTGGTTTACAGAGGTAAACACTAGACCACTTAATGCTCTAATTTTGTATGGTAGCTTAGTTGAGCAGTTAGGCTAATCTTGGAGAAGTGCAAACCATTTGTTGTACTCACAATATCAATAAATCAAGACACACACTCAAAAGAATAACTTGAGACCAACTTACAAAAGTACTTCAAATTTTTATACATTTTTTAAGACCAAGATCATCAAAATTGGGTAAGTATTTTTTAAATTATGAATTTTTGAAGTTTAACAAAATAGTCTAATTGAGCGTAATTATGCACCATAGGAATCAATGGAGAAAATAATTTAAAAATACATATAAAATCCAGCAATGCATTTACCAATGTCTCCTTTTGCAGGTATGTCGAGATCTTAGGGGGGTCCTATGGACCAGCTGGAGACGTTTGAATGGCTCCTGGTTTCGGCAGGAGCAGCTGCAGAAAGCCGTTGAAGCTGGTGTAGGGCCACTGCGGGGGACCACTTGGAAAAGCACTGCACAGGTGGACTTCAAGGTGAGTCCAGTGGCCCCCCTTGCAGTGTCAAAGTTGCAAGGGGTGGGACTTTTAGGGCACAGCTGATCCTTCAGTGCAGGGCACAAGGCAGCCAGGTGCAGGGCGAATCGGTCTGCCAGGAGCTGTGCACGAAGGTGCCCTTGGAAGCAGGATGAAGGTTGTGTTCAGGGTCATTTGCAGGTCAGCAGGAGCACTTTGGTGAGAGGTCCTGGTGTTTTCTGAAGGCCCACGACCGGGGCTTCCTCCTGATCATTTTCAGTCTGAGGTGGACTGTTCCTCTGGGTGTGCAATGTTAGGTGACCAGTACCAGGGGCTATTGCATGGTTTGGCCACTTGAGGATGCAGTGCCACCAAACTTGGCACACTTGCAGGGTTTGCCCTCCCAATCCATTGGGTGGATATTGGTTCCAGTGTGCCACCCAGTTCCTTGGTCAGCAGCCGGTCAGTGAAATAGACTTCACTGAGTCTTTGGTCTTTGTTGCAGGAGAGTGATGCCTTCACTCTGAAGAGAGATCTTCGTAGATTTTTGAAGTGTGGAGGTCCTCTGGGGGGGTTCTAGAATCTTTCCAGTGTCCATGCAACCCCTCATCATTGATTGTTGAGTCCTGGGTGCAGCAGGCAGGGTTTGATGCCTTTTGTTGGTGCAGAAGGACTTCAGTTTTTGAGCCTTGGATCTTCTTTGTTACTGCTCTTCTTTTGTCCTTGGAATCTGATGCTCTGATCCAGGGTTGTCCACTAAATGTATCATTTAGTGGGCGTTTAGGGAAAAACCTAGAAGTGACAAGTGTGTCATCTACCTTAGGCTGTCTACACCCACTAAGTGACCACTTCCTGTGGGCAGAGGTCACTTCCCTACACCTGATTGGCCATTTTCTTTTCATGCAAGTAGGCGAAAAATGAAATGGAGGGGTTCACCTTGCATGCAACACCTTAGGGGTTGTGTTAGCTAGGACTAACCACTCCTCCTGTCCTTTGTGTGTTTTCCCACGGTTGCTCCCACAGAAAGTGGGGATTTGCAACAGGAGCTGCCATCTGCTGCTAGCAGCAGGCTTGAAGTTTGAGGTTCAAGAGCAGTAAGACGTTTGTAGCTTGCTAGCAGGGCAGTGCACATTCCTGGATGGAAGTGTGATAGCACTTCTGCCCCAGAAAGGGCTATGTTCTGGGACCCAAAGAGCATGCTTCCCTCACCACAGGGTTCCAGAATCTTGTCTGGTGGTGGCAGGCTGGTTTGACCTGCCAGCAACCATGCCAGGGTAGTTAGCTTTTGCAGGGGGCATCTCTAAGGTGACCCCTGGGTACATTTTGTATTAAAACCAATACTGGTACCAGTTTGGATTTATCATTCTGAGTTGTTTGGTACCTAATAACCCAGGGTTCAGAGTGGTCATTATGTAGCTGTGAAACTCGTACTGACCAGTATCCAGCACATCCATTTTAAAATGGCTGCACTGTTTGCTTACTATGTCCCAGGTTTGGCAAGGACACAGTAGGGGCATATTGCTCATGCATCTATGCCCACACATACAGTATAGTGCACCCTTACTTTGAGCTAGAAGGCCTGCTAGAGGGGTGACTTATTTAGATTGTATGAGGTGTATAGTGGACAGGGCACACAGGCAATGGCAGTGCTGGGTGCATCTGGATGTATGGCCCTAGAGGGTGGCACAATCTGTGCTGCTTCTCTCAGGGGCTTATTCTTAGTAGCCCATGCCCTGGATACCTAAGTACCATTTACTAGGGACTTATAGTGGCAGCTAAAGGTGTTGCCAATTGTGCCAATGCATGACAACAGTTTTAGGGAAAGAGATCTGGCCGAGGGGACCTGGTTAGCTGGGGCCCTGGGCACTAACAACTTTGGGACTACATCAAATACCAGGAGAAATGTGGGGGCTAACCAGGACAAAAGATGCCTTTTCTCACAAGCACATATTACCGTCAGAAGAGGGACTGATAGAGATCAATTTTTGCTAGTACATTAATGGCATAGATTTAGGCATATGGTGACTTACACATTTCATTTAAAAGCCTACCAGAGAATATTAACATGAAATGTAAAATGTGCATGTTTGAAACATGGTGGAAAATGTGACCTCTATTTGTATTTGACATCGTGTTTTGTCATTGAAAACATTGTGTATTTATATTCAAGTGGACTACTGTCATTAATTATTATTGGAAGTATTATTTTTAGAGAAACACTAGAGATGAAAGTATATTAAGTACTAAATGAACATGAATTAATAGTACTTATATTGCTTTAAAATGAGTTTATTAACATGAGATACATGTGTGCAGAAAAATAAATGTATGTTTAAACTGTTTCCAATTGAGTGAATAATGATTGCTATTAAATAATTTCCTTTGCATATTTGATTCAAATTGTAAGGTGCGCGATAGGTTTTATATGTATTAATTTGTTTAGAAGATATTTAAGCTTTCTTAGCTAAACTAGGACTAACAATTCATTTTTCAGCAGTAAAGGAAAATTACTGATTTATTCTGTTTCCCTTTAACCTGAATGAATTCCTAGGTTGCTGATGTGTTGTTGAATGTCCTGTGGTATTTAAGACCAAGAACATCTTTTAGTGTTAACAATTGTAACAATATTTGTTCTAGCTGTGGAACAAGACAGGAAGCTTTATTAATTTAGCATGAGAACTGTTCAAGTCATCCTGTGAGCTGTGAGCTGTGAGAAAGAATCCCAAAGTTGCAACTGACAAATAAATTTTATATTTAGGTGGAGCTGTATGAATTAATCGAGATGACTTTGCATCTTCCCTGAGAAAATGTGGAATAGTCGCAAATCTGATGGGCGTTTGAAATTCTTATTGGTTATTGATCAACTTTCACAAGATGAGCCCACCTGGAGGACCAATTAGAAACTCATGGGCATTTCTAGTTAGGGACAGACTTTTGAAATTTTTAGTTAGTTAGCTTTAGTGTTGCTTCTTACACTCTCTTATCCTTAATCCCTATGACCCTTAGATGTCTTCAGAAGAATTAAAGTTGTCTTTTCTAACTTCCCCACTTGCTTAAGCTGTTCAGCATTAATATGCCTAACAAATTCTGAACTGCTAATCTGCCCCATGCGCAGCTCATGTTCTACATTGCCCTGATGCTGCTGTCCACTGATGCTGCAAATCTGTGAATGCTTGGGCCAACTAAACCTTCCTGTCTGCTGTCCCGTGAGGAGAGGTATAACTCATAATATTGTTTTTTGTTTACCTTTCAGTTTAGATGACTATACCAGTGTATTTTTCTAGTGAGTTACTCTAGTTAGATGGTTTTCCAAATTATTTTTGTCTTTTCTTTTGTTTTGTTTTGCCTGCATGTGTTAGTCCATTCCCACACATGCAAGTCTAATTGTATTTGGGATAATGATTGCCCTACCTTGAAAACTGATTGTTATTAACTGAACATTGATGAGTTACTGATGTCACCATCAGCTGCCTTGAAATCTGATTTCATATGCATATTATAGTATTGTTCATTTGCGTTATTTTGTTGGAGTGTTGAATAGTATAGATGTTAGGTAGGCTTAATGTCTTTAGACTATTTGGTCAGCCTATGGTTTTCATGTTTGGTTATAACTTACTTTTGCACACGATCTGTGTTTCTTTGGCTGTGTGGTTGAAATAAAGCTTTGGGGTAGCGCTGTCACAGCCGGGAGGCCGGGAGGAGAGTCACGCAACAGGGCAGGAGCCCTTTAAATTATCTTCGCGCTCCCGCCGTCGCGGGTAGCGCTGTCACAGCCGGGAGGCCGGGAGGAGAGTCACGCAACAGGGCAGGAGCCCTTTAAATTATCTTCGCGCTCCCGCCGTCGCGTGTAGCGCTGTCACAGCCGGGAGGCCGGGAGGAGAGTCACGCAACAGGGCAGGAGCCCTTTAAATTATCTTCGCGCTCCCGCCGTCGCGGGTAGCGCTGTCACAGCCGGGAGGCCGGGAGGAGAGTCACGCAACAGGGCAGGAGCCCTTTAAATTATCTTCGCGCTCCCGCCGTCGCGGGTAGCGCTGTCACAGCCGGGAGGCCGGGAGGAGAGTCACGCAACAGGGCAGGAGCCCTTTAAATTATCTTCGCGCTCCCGCAGCGCGGGACGCGCGCGGGCGGCGCCCGGGCGAAGCCCGTCAGAGACCGGAGGAGGCTGGGCTGGGCCCCATCTCTTTCACCTGTAGTAAGAGAATTACTTGTTATCTAAGAGTTGTTTAAGAGAGTACAGATTATAGCACCATCCTACTATTCCTAAATTGAGAAGCCTATTCTTCACTCAGCCCTTCCCCCATTAATTCCTCCTCTAAGCTACCCCATTGCGGGCATCTTCCCAATATGGGGAAAAGGAAGGCTATAGATTTACCAGCACAATCCAAGGGTACTAAAATCGCAAAAAAACGCCCAAGTAGACCTTTGAATCCAGCTATACCCAATGGGTTAAACCCATTGGATGAAATAGATCTCCTAGTTAAAGAAGTTGAGTCTATGTTAGGTACACAAACAACTCTAGGGGCAACTAATTTAAAGAGAGGCCCCCCTAACGATAGGAAAATCCCAGAGTTATTTAAAAAGAAGGGGTCAAGGGATCCTACAGATACTATAATAGGGGTAGATGGAGACGGGGGCCCGCATAATTGCAAGGGCCCCCTACCGTTACCCACTTATAACATAGCGAGTTCTCCAGTATCCCAGCTGGGTCTCCCACACGTACCACATACACCAACCCTTCTACCATTGACTCCGGTGATCAAGGTGGTCCCTAGCCTATTCTGTACTAATCGTTTTGAACCTCTATTGGTAATAGAGGACTCGCCCGTGCCCACGAGTGTGCCCAAGTGCAAGTCAGTAGTTGGAAAACCCAACCCTAGTGTTATTTCACCGATCCCCCAGCTCGAGCCAGAAGGCAAAGAACCAGCAGCTAGTAGAGACAACCTGGCTACAGTTCTCCAGAGAGTTGATGAAGTTAAGGGACTGGTTTTAGTATTAATAGATCTTATGAAGAGCAATCGTGCTTGTGCTGGACTTTGTAAAGTCTGTGGGGAGGTCAGGGGGGAAGAAGCCTTCCCATTATCTGCCCCACCAATGGGGACGGAGCTAAGGGACAATTGTTGTCTCCCCACTAGAAGGGGGCAGCTCTTCTAGGGAGGGAAGACTACCGTTGTGATCCCAATATCGACAACATGAGACCCAGGAGGTCTACAAATGTACCTAGGCACAGAGACCGTCAAGGTAGTTGGTCAAGTAATCTTATTAGTGACAGGGCCAGAGGTTTGACTAGCAAATCCGACCCACCGGAAACTGTCCAAGATTCCAGCCTTACACAACCCCCCAACAAGTCACATAAGACTCCCTCTAACAACATCACTCTCTCCCGATACAATACTGAGAGTATAGTTAATAAAGAACAGGACCTGTTTATAAGTCAGGGAACAAATAAAATCTATTTGACTAATGTTCCAAAACTATCGCCAGGGTTAGCTGAGAATCAAGCTTCCTTGATCAACAAAGTCATACATTGGATACGTTCCCGACGAAGTTGTCTCTCTGTTATTCGTTCTGACATAATATCGGCCAAGAGAAGCAGCATCACAGGGACCAATCTTGACATAATAACTATCTATTTTGAAGACAAGTATATGGTGACACAATTAATGGATTTTGATCGTCGTACCCACTTGGAATATGCAACAACCAGGGAGGGAATTAGACTCATGTTACACCCACAAAATACTGGACAAGCCATGGGACTGGCAGGATCTGATGGTTTAACTAATTCCCGCGGAGGTGCTGCACGAAAGGAAGTTAATCCCAGGCTGTTGCCCAATCCTGTATGACTGACTACTGAACTAGTAACTAATGTGACGGCCTGCTCCAAGGCCTTACATTTTACGGGGGATGACAAAACATTATCACCAAACACTTGTAGTACTGACTCGAGTGTGGTAGACGCTGGATGCACACCCGTGGTGACAAACCAAGATAAATGTACATTAGAACTTATGTCATGGAATGTTGCCGGCCTGGCAAAGAAACTAGATGATGGTGAATGGGCCTCTTTTATTAAAAAAACAGACATATGTTTGTTTCAGGAAACTTGGGCGGAGGATGCCACCAACATAGATGGATTTCTCTCATTTAGTGCACCTGCTATACCTCCAGAGAAGGGGAGGGGCCGGGCAAAAGGTGGGCTCTTATTACTTGTTAACAAGAATTTGCAGTGTGACTACAAGCTTTTGGGAATTGATTCTGTAGATCTAAAAGCCATGTGTATTACGTTTAACAGAAGATTATCAATTGTTATTGTTAATGCTTATATACGATCGGTCCCAAATGGCTCCGAGTCCCATACCCTGGCTATTCTGTCTGAATTTGTAGGCAGCCTCCACCCCTCAACTATTCTAATCATAGCTGGAGATTTTAACTGTACCTTCGAGCCTTCTATTCTCACAAGTGGTTTAACTGATGAAGAAGATGAGCAGTGGGGGATCCCACAACTATCTATTACCCAGCCTTGCAAAAAATCTCGGGTGGCCATGCAATTAGCCACATTATGTTTAAATCATGGCCTTAGGGCCTGTAACGGTAGAACTCCATCTGATATGAACAGCGCACCTACTTTTAAAAGGGGCATGTCGACAAGCACTATTGATTACTTCTTGGTCGATGTTAGGTTGTGGCCCCAATTGGTAGATATGAAAATAGAAGTAAGATGTGACAGTGACCATTTCCCCTTGCTCCTTACTCTTTCTGGAGAAACGTTCAGGAGAACACTTAATAACCATGTCACAATCATTCCGCCATCTTGTTGGAATAACAAATTCACCAAGATTACATGGCCAAAAGTGGTGTCCAACCCTCATCATATCAGAGCAATATATCAGATTTTTTAAAATAATTTGGCAGAGTATGAAGACCAGGCAGTGGGGAATATTCCGATTCTCAAAATACATGACATCATGTATACCCAACTACGGTCTTTTTTTTATAAAACAAGGAGGTCAAAGACACATGAAGGGAAAGGGGCAAGCAAGGGATGGTTTTATGAGAGGTGCTCAAAGGCTAAGTCTCGGTTAAGAGTTGCAGTAATGTCTGGTTCCCAGGGGGAAATTAAACAAGCCAGGTCCCTATACAAAGCAACTTTGTCTTATGCTAAAAAGCAGTGGGAGGATTCCCTGTGGCAGGAATTATTAGATGCTTCCAGAGAGAAGAACAATAAGCGTTTCTGGGAGCTTCTGTCTAAAAGGGAAAATGGAGGTAGGAGTTGTCCCAGCAACCATATCCAACCAGAAAGCTGGGTAGAGCATTTTACTACTCTCTATGCCCTACCAGAGGGCCCAATGGACACCAATGTGGTCCACTCTCCAACAGAATTGTTGGAACCAAATTCCCGTATGGCCCCCCAAGTGGAGTCTCAGTGTGTCCCTGAGCGTTGCCTCATTTTTAAAATAGAAGAGACCCTTGAGGCTATAAATAGCCTAAAACCTGGCAAAGCACCTGGACCAGATAAGCTTCCTGGAGATCTTTATAGATCAGAACCACATATCTGGTCCTGGTATATAAATGCCATCTCAAATAGTATAGCGGCAGGGGGGCAAATTCCAGGTACATGGAAGGGGGCAGAGATCATACCCATTTATAAAAAAGGGAATGCCAATCTCCCAGCCAACTACAGGCCAATTAGCCTTATAGACAACCTACAAAAGATCTTTGCAAAACAAATTTTACAGAGGTTAATCAATTGGGTTGAGGAGTACCAAATCCTTTCCCATCTACAGGCAGGGTTTCGTGCAAAAACAAGCACGATAGACCAGGTTTTTCGATTGGCCATATTGCATTGGAAATATGTACTTGTGGCCAAACAATGCCTGTATGTGGTATTTATAGACCTGCGATCGGCTTTTGATTTGGTCCCAAGAGCCAAACTGTGGGAAGTGCTGGGTAGATTGGGAATCCCAGAGGATCTATTACTCCTGTTAAAACGACTGCATGAGAACACTTATGCCCAAGTGAGGTGGGGTGAACAAGGCGAACTGACAGAACGGATTCCAATCAGAAGAGGAGTTCGCCAAGGTTGCGTGTTAGCCCCCCTACTGTTTACTATATTTATCAACGAAGTAGTAAAGGCTGTGTCCACAGGCCAGAATGATGCCCCTTCCCTGAATACACAAAAAATCCCTATCCTGCTCTTTGCCGATGATTCACTCCTCATTTCTAAGACACCAATGGGGTTGCAGACCCTTGTTGACCGGTTTAACCAATTCTGTAGCGATTATGGGCTGGAGGTTAACATTAACAAAACAAAATTGATGGTCTTATCCAAGGGACCTAGGAAAAGATGTTCCATCCACATTGAGGGAGTACCGCTGAAGGAAGTAAGCTCTATAGATTACTTGGGAGTTAGGTTAACCAGTAAACTACTATGGGAAGAGCAGATTACGAAAAGTGCAGGGCTCCTTCAACATAGAGCCTCATCCATATTGCGTTTTTATCAAAGCTCCTTTACAAAGGTTGTTTCCCCAGCAATAAAAATTTACACGGCTAAGGCTCAAAGTGCAGCCCTGTACGGAGCGGAGGTATGGGGTTACGCTAACTGCAATAAGATCAGTGTGGGGGAAAACAACTTTGCAAGGGCTTTAATTGCATGTCCACACACTACACCCTTGCTTCCATTATTTCTAGATCTGGGGTTAAGCCGAGTAGCAGATCTAGCTACTCTAAGACCTCTCCTTTATTGGATTAGATTATGGACAACCCCCGAACTAGATATATATAAGACCGCATTACTCGATTTACTGAAATGCCAAAATGCTAATACTCTTCCCTGGATTCGCCATGTGGCCCATTGGCTTAGGCTTTTGGGCTTGGGCGACTATTGGGAAAATCCCCACAAATTAGAGAGACGGCACAAAAATGTTTTAAAGTTAACTTATTGGTCTTATGTTAAGGACAACTACATAATCCATAAATCCCATGGTCGCTTAACTAATTCCTTTACTGATATTAAATGGTCCCCAAAGTTTGAATCCTATTTGGATGTGATACCGGACTTGCAAGGCAAGAGCTTATACGCAAGGTTTCGTTTTGGCTCACTGCCCCTGATGTCATTGATTCATAGGTGGGGGTCGATTAATCTTCCCGATACATGCCCTGCCTGTGGCAGTATTTTTGAAACCATTGAGCATTTTATGTTCTTCTGCCCAGCCTATGCGATTCCGCGAACAAAATGGATCCGCAAGATTTGCAGGGACATGGGATTCAAGAATTGCTCCTTGGCTCTACGGGTTCTAAAAAGCCATAATTCAGCTGACGTAATTCTTTCAGTAAGTAAGTATTTAGCAACAGCTTGGCGCATACGTTGCCATCTTCAAAAAGTTATTTAAGGTCTTATCTCTATATAGGTAAGATTTAGAGCCATATGTGCAAATCAAGTTATTGTTTTAATATTTTACACCTATTTACAGACATGTATTTATTTATTTACTTAAGAATTATTATATTCTGTTTTATGTGCTTTTATGGTCATTGATGAACTAAGTTGATGATGAAGATGATCTGGATGAAGTGGGTTGGATAGGGCTTGGAATAGATTTTTCAGACATTATGTAGGTAATCATTATGTGTTTCTGCCATTTCAACACTAGTTTTAGCCATAAAGAGCTATTTTTTATGCATCTGTCTGGTACTCGTGCCATTTTAACATGAATCCGATAACCATTTTAAGTTAATATATAAGCTTTTTATCACACTGTGCTTGTGTCTTAACGACTTGACAGTGCTTAAATTTGCCAAATGATTGTGCCGGTAGTAGGCTCTCTTTGTTAAAGTATGCCATCTAAATTATTAAGGAATTATATTATTATGTAACATCAAATCAGCACTTTAAATTTTTACATCTTGGGTCGGATAGTTTGTATTTATCTTGATGATGATACCATCTGGGAAATATGTATTTTGAAATCACCCCATATTGTTTTAAGAGTTTTAAATATTTGTACTATTTTAACGTTATGAAGCAATTGTCTCAGAAACCCTGGTATCTAAATGTTAAGTTATGTATCGGGATCAATGGTGGATTATAGTAGGCCATTGCCTATAGAAGCTTTTCCTATTCTAAACCTTACTATTTTCAGCCAGTGTAAAAGTATAATGAAGAAAACGTACCTTTTTTGTACAATTTAATATGTAACTTTTATGACCTATGGTCGAATAAAGCATATGATGAAAGCTTTGAAAACTTTATTCAGTTTGAAGTTTGATTTTGTAGTTAAATTGGTCATGGTGTTTAAATTTGTTTATGTTTTCCATGTTATTGATCTGTGTTAAATAAATCTGATTACCACACTCCTTGCTTAGTCCAAAGATCCAGTCGACTTCTATTGTGATGGGATAAATTGAGGTGTCTCACCATAGCGCATGCAGTTTCTGAACCTGAGGCGGGAAGAAGACATCCACCAGCTCTCCAGCAGGATTAACTAGAGATGAAGGGCTATATTTCATTTTAATCTGAGTGTTGAAGCTAGGTATTGAGCAAACCTCCAAGGGCACCAGACCATCTGCTTGAGCACCTTTCTTAAGAAACAACTGTATAAAGTCATAATTGGCCAGAGAAGAGGAAAGACGCCTTTCCATGATTATATCAGAGTGCATCATGGAGTGGCATTGACGTGTATTCCTAATCCAATAGATAATTTGTTTAGCAATTTGTTCTGTCATTTGGGATAAATCCGTGTTCATTGGGTCAAAACAAAGTATGCACAGGTACATACAAAACAGCAATGTATTCACATAAAACGTATGACAAATGCATCCTGTTACCTGGACAGTGCTTAAAATCTTGCCAAGTGGATGACTATTGCACAAGTTGGGTGCTTTTATTTATCTAAATTCTTATCCTAAGGAAAAAGGAGGATACCATTTAAAATTAGGAGGAGAGCAGTCTGTGTGGTATATGAGGGTGGTGTCTGTAACTTTATCCAAGTTCTAGCGTGTTATTAGTCCCTCTTCACCAACATGCTGGTGCTGCTACCTATAAACCCTTGTGCAACTATAATCCTTATTAAAAACTAACTTGTGATTGTTATATTTACTACAAACACACAGACAATATTTTCACATTCAAAATTAAAATATCGGTTGGTGGCCTCTTACGTTTTAGTTCTGTCCCCTCTTGAACATGCATAAAACATAATTTCTTGCATTCACATGCCTTAAAAAGTCAACTACATTCATCAAGACCTTTGCACAATGTTTGATAAATGGTCATTTATGTACAGGGTATCTTAATTTGACCTCCACACATTTCAGAATCCCTATCTCTGCATGTTGTCAGGCAAAGACAAAAACACAAAATGGGATACAGCTGGTACAAAACAGTATAAAAAATTAACTGTTTATCATTGTGTGATACTACTTTTGTTGATAAAAGCCTGAGGTTTGACCAAGAGACCTGTAGGAATACATGAATGCAGGAAATGTGATATGCCGCAAAGAGAGCAAGTGGAACAACCGCAGAAATAACATAGCCTAGTTACAAGATTGTGGTCATAGTTAAGTCATTGTGAAATCAAACACATGCACTAAAGCATCACTGAAGGCAACCAATGTTGCAACATAATCACAAGATCTTTATTTCATCCTGTTCTCTCTGCCATGTGGTGTACTACAAGAAACTAATGCAAAAAACATTAATTTATTTATTCATTGATCAGCCTGGTTTATAACCCATCACACAAACAAACAACATACATGAATACATTCACAAAATACAAATACATATATATTTAAAAACTGGAACATTTACTGTGATAATCAAATGATTTTGAAGAAAATAAAACAATGTATCTAACACAATAATGAATGTTTAAAAATTGAATTTAAAACCAACCTGGAAGATATTTAAACAAATCAGCTTGCTTGGGTCTAGTATGCCAAGCCATCAATAAAAGTCTAGGTATGGCAAATGGTAAAAAAATCGGTAGTGTCTCATTTACATATCCTAAGAGCTAATGAATACTTCTGGATTTCCAAATTTCAGCAGGGCGAAATGACCCATTTTTCCTAGGTTTTCAAAGCGGTGGGCAAAAGAATAATATCCGGGCCACTATTTCTACAGTGTACAAGAGAGAAGCACCATGGACATAGTTTTGTGGAATGCTTGACTGAGAAAAATTTAAAAATTGAAAAACAAAATGTATTCAATCAATCTTCCCCAGGGTATCTGCTATCCATCTTTATGTAACATATGTCCAAGACCTTGCTTTCAACACTCTGAGGCTACTGCGAGATATGGAAACAGAATCAAACCAATAATCCAACAAGCCACACAGATTTCGCCAAGATTTACCATAATTGATCCAATGAATGTTACGAACATTTTTCATATCAGTAACTTGCAATTAACTGTATGGGTCTAAGATATTGCTGGAACAAATACAGATCCATTAAGACGAGAGTCTAAAATTTGCTATGTTATCTATGCTTCTTAGTTCTATATCTAAGCAGGCTGAGACTGTGGGGCACAGAGTTGAAGTTTCAATAGAGCTTTTATAAAGGGATTCTCAGTTCTAGATAATCAATCCATATCTGTGTGACCCCATATCTCCGAGCTTTGAAGTGTGGCAGGCAGTTCTGCAGCTTTACATAGTTCAAGAATCAGGGATATAGGGTTAGATTGCATTTTTTTGCAGAGCTTGCTACTACTACAGCTTAAAATGTGTAATGTAACATCAGGAAATAAACAAGCATTGGTAAAATACATTAGGTTTCGCCTGTGTACTTTTAAATATTTTTTGTTGTTGTAATTCAATATATTTGACACAAGTTAATCAGTGGGTAATGCAGTATTGTACTTTATGAAACCTGAAATACTGCAGCATTCCTTTGGCAGCAAACGTCTTGTCGCCGCACTTGTTCGGCTCAATCAATTGCCTTCAGTGTGACAGCGTGACATCTCTCTTTTTTATTATATTTGTATGAGCACCCACTGCCTCACAGCTATGTGAACTTACTGTAACATGCTAATGTGAAAGGACTACATTTAAAGAAATTGGCAAAAATCATTACTTACAAGATTGTAAGCAAGTAGGAAAAGTGGTGCTGCACCTAGCGCCCCCCTAACGCCATCATGTGTGTACCATATTTAAAATACAGCGCACCATGGCGGTAGTCAGGGGGACTAGCATCATAATTTTTGGCGTTAGTCTGGAGCTTTGCAGAATTAGCATAAAAAATGTAGATGCTAATCCTGCAAAGCACCCAGAGGCCAATTGAAAACAATGGGAGCCTCTTTTTTAATGCCTGCTCTGAGCGGGCGTTAAAAATGGTAACAAAAATGATGCAAAGTTGCTTAGATTTCTTTGCCCCATTTTATTGCCCTCCACCCAGCTGCTGAAACACCCCTTTGCATATATTATACCTCACGCAGGCATTATGTGGTGCGAGGGGTTGCAAAGTGGCGCAATGCAAGCATTGCACCACTTTGTAAATATGGCACAGCTTTTTTGCCCTTCCAACACCACATTACCATTAAAAAAAATGACGCTAATGTGGCGGTGGAATGGCATTACACCCCCATAATTCTGGGCTTAGTGCCTGCTATGAGCACAAATGAAACAGCAGCATTTACACCTTTTTTGTTCCTGAGTAATAAACCGTTGGCAAAATTTGCTGCGAGATGCAGCATAGTGTCTTTTGGCCAGGCCATCACACAGAGATAAGAAAGTGTTACGGAATTTGGAGTTCCCCTGCAGGACTGTGGCTGTGGTCACTACGTTAAGCTAAAGTGGCCTGGTAATGTCCAGGTACTGCACTGCATTTAATAAAACACGATTTTCATTTTGTATCACACATTTTCTTCATCCACTGCTCATGGTAAAGTGTCACTGAAAGTGTCACACACGAGAGACATAAATGTCATTGGTAGGTGCCTTGAATCTCACTCGTCCGTATGGAAAACTTGGCAGCTATGCGAAAGGATCACATCGTTAACATATTATACTGGAAGAAAGAAGACAACAAGGGAAGACAACAGACAAAGCAACAGGGGAAGGTCTTCTGGAAATAATAGCTAAAATGATAAGGAGCTCAAAAGAGTCTAATCCAACTTTCACTCTTTTTAGTAACCAAGTTCTACCCTATACTTTTCTGTTTTCAGTTTCCTTTAACAAATAAATTGTGCTTGTTGTCGAAATCGCCCATGGCAAAACAGATTTCTTAATTCGGCATGCTTCACGACAGAGTGGCTATTGAGTGTTGTCATCCCTGATGCATTTCACCCATTTAGCGCATGAGAGACATTATCATATTTACATAAATAAACTATTGTGCCATTCATAAACACTGTAAATAAAGTGGGTGCTAAAATTAAACTATGCAAACGTCTCTTTTAATTTGTTCCATGACTTTTCGATTTACGCCTCAGCATTCCTTTGCAACTTGTTGGAAAATAGATGTATTAATACAGAGAGTAAATCCCCGTTTATGTCGAGGTCACATAAGGTCTTCCACAACAGCGTCTGTGGGAACATATCAAAAGCAGCTCTTAGATAAATTAAAGCAACATAGGGATGTTCTTTGTTAAGCCCCACTACCTTCTACAACAGAAGAACAAACCAAAAGACTTGATCGATGGAACTAACTTTCGATATGACGCCTGCTTGTAAGAGAGAAAACATTTGCTTTAGCCAAATCTGTAATTTATCAAGTACCTGTCTACTGAAAACGTTGTACACATTATATATCAGGCTAGTAGGTGTAATTTCTAGGGTCACAACAGCAACCTTTTTGTAAATTCGAATTATTTCAACAGCCTGCCCGAAGACTGGAATGGAGGCAGCTCTTGCAAGCCTGGAAAGTAAGAAGCATATTTAAGAGCCCCTAGCGCCACCAGAGCGTCAGTTTTTCGCAACGCTCCGGTGGCGCTATGCCTTGCACGTGTTTACAAGGTGGCGTTAGATCACTTTTTGTGGCTTAACGTCACCTTGTAAATAGGGCCCCTTCACACGCAGCACTTTGCGTGGAAGGGGCGTGCAATAGGTGTTGCTTTGGGTGTGCCACAGCAACACCTTTTATATTTTGCCGCTGCCCCAGATTTACGAGTTTTCGTAAACCTGAGGCAGCGCCAAAATATAATGCCGCCCCAGGGGTGGCCTTAGCATGGCACAACAAGGAGAAAACCTTTTATTTCTCCTCAATTTTTTACTCTATCTATGTGTGATGCATTCTGCAGCACACATAGAAAGGGCAAATCGCCATTTCAGATTGTTTTTGTGTAGGAATGTGTCCCTTCCTGCACAAAAAACAATCTACCCCTCAACGCAGCCATCCTTGCACCATGACGCAAGGGTGGCTGCGTTGGTGCTCGACTGCAAATTTAGTGCTGGCACAGGGGACAACACGGGGTGTGCCGTATTCGATTAAATATGGCGCATCCCTGTGTTGTGAAAATGACGGAGCACGGCGCTGCCAATTTTGGCCCACCATTACGCTCCGTCATTTTCTGTGAAATATGGGCCTAAATGTATATAAGAACCCCCTATAAGGTAAAAGCAGGAACTCTGGGAGTTGACATCCCCCACCTGATGCGTTCTACAGACCAGGTTCGACAAATCAGAGTTTTGGCATCCCACACAAGAGTTATCCAGCCTTCTCTTGTATGCAGACTGGTGGCATCATAATCAGCAAGAAAGGTCTAACTACCACAACAAGAGGATGTGTTTGTGATTTAGAGGACCGAGTAACATGTTATAACCCCTTTGCTTTCAGTGTTATAAAAGCATAAACCCTTCAGTGAAGGCAAAGATGCTTATGCCCACACACCTAGGTGCATAGTTGCTAAAGCAGTGACTAAGGTCGACATGATGAAAGACTTCTGCAGATTCATTGCAAATTCAAGCAGTCATCTAACAAAGAACATAGCAAAGAAAGCAAATGTGTATTTTTTTTAACTAGAGATTCAAACCTCCACTAAACAATTTGTTAAAGGAAAGGGGGCAGGGGCTAACCCTGTGCTCGTTTATTGATGGCGACATGATGGCACTTTCATTTTGAGGCACTCAATTATTTTAAAAAGGAAAATCAAGATGACAGCATTGCAAAATCCTGATAAGTAAGTCCAATACATTCTGAGTGAAATGTAGAACTTTTTCCTCCAAGTGTTTACTATGTCTGGAAATATTTGTGGGGTACCTATGTTTAGCTGCCTCTCTTTTGGCAATTCGTTTACATCCCTATATGAATAGCACCATATAGAGCCATGGATCAGGTCTTTAGGCTTTCCCTGTTATTCTGGAAATATGTTACTTTAGCTAATCAGAAATTGTATGTTGCCTTTGTGGATTTAAGATCTGCCTTTGAGCTAGTCCCTAGAGGGAAGCTATGGGAAGTCCTGTTTAACCACTGCAGTGCCTTGGACGAGGTCACCTCGTCCAAGGCAGCGGTTTCCGTGTGCCTTGGACGAGGTCACCTCCAAGGCGGGGATGGAAGGGGAAGCTCTTCCCTTTCCACCCCCGACCCCCCCCGGCAATCTGATAACATCAGCGCGCGCACTGCGCGCTGACGTCATCAAGTGTTGCTGGGACGAGCTGGAAGCCATTTGCTTCCAGCGCGTCGAGGGGAGAGGACTTCCCAAGGTAAGTCCTTCTCTTTTTGGGGGTTTTGGGGGGGAAAACAGACACGGGGAAAGGAAAGGGTTTTTCGTTTCCCCCTGTGCCTGTTTTCACTAGCAGGGCCCGCGATCGTGGAGCAGGAATCTCCACTAGACACCAGGGATTTTTTGGGGTATGTTTATTTTGGGGTCGACCCCTTGGGGGCCTATATTTTTTTGTTTTTCGCCCCCCCCCACCGGGAGCGGATGGCCGATTTTTCGGCCGATCTGCCCCCGGGGGGGGGGGGGGGCAAATCCACTAGACACCAGGGATTTTATTTTTATTGTGTATTTTGGGTGCGACCCCTTGGGCAAGGGTCACTCCCCAGGGGTCTATTTTATTTAGTGTTTCGCCCCCCCTGTGGGCAAATCGCCGATTTTTTGGCCGATCTGCCCCCCGGGGGGGGGGGGCGAAATCCACTAGACACCAGGGATTTTTTGGGGTATGTTTATTTTGGGGTCGACCCCTTGGGGGCCTATATTTTTTTGTTTTTCGCCCCCCCCCCCCCCCACGGGAGCGGATGGCCGATTTTTCAGCCGATCTGCCCCCAGGGGGGGGGCGGGGGGGGGAAATTCACTAGACACCAGGGATTTTATTTTTATTGTGTATTTTGGGTGCGACCCCTTGGGCAAGGGTCACTCCCCAGGGGTCTATTTTATTTAGTGTTTCGCCCCCCCTGTGGGCAAATCGCCGATTTTTTGGCCGACCTGCCCCCGGGGGGGGGGCGGGGCGAAATCCACTAGACACCAGGGATTTCTTTATTATTAGTTTATTTTGGGGGTGACCTCTTGGGCAAGGGTCGCTCCCCTTTCTGTTTCGGCCCCCCGAGGGCAGATCAGCTATGTTTTTGGACGATCTGGCCCCCGGGGGGGGTCAAAGCACACTAGCCGCCAGGGATTGTGTGGTGTGTGTGTGTATGGTGTGTGTTTGGGGGCACCCCTTGGGCAAGGGTCGCCCCCCCCAAAGTGGGGAAAGTTTGTATTGGCCATCTCTGCCCCCTTTGGTGGCAGATGGGCCTATTTTTGTTGGCCCATCTGCCCCCAAGGAGGGCAGAAACCACCAATACGCCAGGGATTTTTTTTGTGTTCCTTTTTTTTTGTTTTGTGCTGGGGGGTGCCCCCTTTGGGAAGGGTCACCCCCTAAAGGGGGCACAGAGCTGTTGCCCATTTCTGCCCCCCTTGGGGGCAGATCGGCCAATTTTTTTTACGCCCATCTGCCCCCAAGAGGGGCAGAATCCACTTAGGTACCAGGGACAATTTCTAAGTTCTGGGTGGTGGGGTGTTTGTCAACTGGCGAAGTATTTGTATTTGTGATTATAACAATTTATTTCTTCTTTTTCTTCTAGTTCAACGCTTTTGCTTCCTTTGCTGTGGATCCTTGCAGTTTTGGCAGTAGTTGTCCTGCGGTTTGCATAGTTGCATGTTTTAGGTAAGTGAAAGCAATTTACTCCAAAGGAGTATTGTTGACATGCATGAATGACATGTTTGTAGGTGGTGTACTAAATGCAGTATTGTGTGTGAAATTGTCCTTAGATTTGAGCACAATGATATTTGTGTTGTCATATGTCTAATTTGCTTTTTTCTTTTTTCTTTTTAGTGGGATATCATTGGTGATTGCTGTGTTTGTGCAGAGTAGTTGCTTGGTGAGTAGCTTTTTCAGGCAAGTGAGTGGTATAGTTTTTTAGTACATAACTCTTCGTGATAACCCTACACGTTGTTTATTACTTATTTTAGTGCTAGTTGTTGTTGGCAATCCATTTGTTGTTAGTGAGGATCATGGCTAGCCGTAGAGTGACCGCTCAGCAGGTTGTTGGCATGCTCTTTGAGTTGTCTTCAGACCATGATTACGAGACTGACTCTGCATCTGAGGCAGAGGAGGAAGTGGGAGGTTCTGGAAGTGAGTTTTCTGTCCGAGAGTATTCTTCTGATGAGGAAGCTACTTTCAGTGCAGATGAAGGGCCTGTTGTAGAGGAGGACATTGATGTGCCAAGAGTGCAGCAGCCTGGGGCAGAAGGGTTTCCCATTAGAAGACCTGACACCTGGATTGCCCCAAACATGGAGCAGCCACAGTTACCTGCATTTACTGGTCTCCCAGGGTGTAGAGTTAATACGGAAATCTTTTTGCCTGTCCATTTCTTTCACTTGTTTATGGACGATGTATTTTTGGAAGAGATTGTGAGCAGACTAATTTGTATGCAGAGCAATATTTGAGGGACAACGCTGCCAGACTTAAGCCTCAGTCTAGAGCTACTCAGTGGGTTCCCACATATCTGGAAGAGATGAAAAAGTTTTTAGGTCTTACTTTTTTGATGGGGTTGATACGGAAGCCATCACTGGCTTCTTATTGGTCTACTAGTCCCCTGATGGCAACGGCTATATTTCCTGCAACTATGACACGTAATCGGTATTTGCTTCTTCTTCGTATGCTGCATTTTGTAGACAATGCTTTAGCCTTGCCACGAGATCACCCTGATTGTGACCGTCTTTTTAAGATTAGGCATGTCCTTGATCATTTTGTAGATTGGTTTTCAGAGGTCTATGTTCCAGGCAAAGAGATAAGTGTGGACGAGTCTTTGGTCCTTTACAAGGGGCGTTTAGTTTTTAAGCAGTACATTCCTAGTACGAGGGCATGGTATGGGATTAAATTGCATATGCTGTCAGAAAGCAGTACAGGATATGTGTATAATTTCCGGGTCTACACTGGTAGGGATTCCAGTATTGACCCTCGTGGTTGTCCGGCCACTTTTGGAGTGAGCGAAAAAATTGTGTGGTAGCTTGGTAGACGGCTGTTTAACAAAGGTCACCATTTCTACGTAGATAATTTCTACACTGGAGTGCAGTTGTTCAAGGAGTTGTTTAGAGTGGACACTGTTGCTTCTGGCACAATCCGTTCTAACCGGAAAGGCTATCCAAAGGAGCTTGTCTGTAAAAAAATTGAGAGGGGACAGTGCAGTGCCTTGCGGAATAATAAGCTGCTAGCTCTGAAATTTTCAGACAGGAGGGATGTGTACATGCTGTCTACCATCCATGATGAGAGTACTTCCCCTGTGACTGTTTGGGGTCAGGTTGCGGAAGTGCGCAAACCTGCGTGCATTTTGGATTACAATAGGCACATGGGTGGTGTTGATAGAGTAGATCAGAGGTTGGAACCTTACACTGCTCTTCGTAAGTCTTACGTGTGGTATAAAAAGTTGGCCCTACATTTATTTCATTTGGCAACTTTTAATGCTTTTATTGTATTCAAGGATTGTTCACCTGAGTCAAGGATGACATTTGTTAAATTTCAGGAGTCGGTGATAGAAAGCCTTATTGTGGTGGAACAGGCAAGAGTTCCTAGAGTAGAAGTGGTGGAGGATGTGGCTAGATTGAAAGATCTGCACTTTCAATGCATTGGCTGTGTGTGCCCAGCTGTTTTAGAAGTTACCACACAAGGAAAAACTTTTGGGAAATACCGTGAGCGTAAACTGTCTGTTTTATATTTTCATATGTTTCACGGTTGGCATCACTGTCATGTATTTAGTTAGAGCTTTTGTGTTTGTAGTTTTGTGCTTATTTTATAATTAGTTAGTGGTTTCTTTGTTGTTTATAAACAAAAAAAAAGTGATGGCGGTGTGCGTGGGGTGGCGCTTGGCTGGCGGTGTGCTTGGGGTGGTGCTTGGCTGGCGGTGTGCGTGGGGTGGCGCTTGGCTGGCGGTGTGCATGGGGTGGCGCTTGGCTGGCGGTGTGCTTGGGGTGGCGCTTGGCTGGCGGTGTGCGTGGGGTGGCGCTTGGCTGGCGGTGTGCGTGGGGTGGGGCTTGGCTGGCGTGTAGGTGGGGTGGCGCTTGGCTGGCGGTGTGCGTGGGGTGGCGCTTGGCTGGCGGTGTGCGTGGGGTGGGGCTTGGCTGGCGGTGTGGGTGGGGTGGCGCTTGGCTGGCGGTGCCAGCCAAACGCCAGTCCACACTCCCATCAGCTGGTGTGATTGTTGTATCAGGCATGTGGGCGTATGTAAGTGATGGGCCCTTGAGTGGCGCTGTCTGTCGATGTGAGTGTTGTAATGTGCTGGGCCCGTGGCTGGCAGTGTGAATGGTCTTGTGCGTGTCATGTATGAAAGGTGTGTGAATGGACTGTAAAACGGTTGGTGCCTTGTCGCGGCTTTACAGCTCACGAGCTGTGAGTCATTGGTTCAGTTTTTTGACTTTCAGTTATTAACAGTGCATTTCATTTTTGTGAAATCTCTTGTTCATAAAATTTGATGTACTGAACCATCACTGAACCATCACTCACCCTCGTGCCAAATCCAACCAGTATGTGTGGTACAAATGACAAAACCTGCTCCGCTGTAATAGGGCATCGCAGCACACTTGAGACATGCTAGGTGTCTCAGGTTGGACCCCGATGATGAAGCATGCCACCAACTTGGTTGGTGGGTGAGGGGTCTTTTTCACATAACCTAAGTGCGTTTCTTTTCACAATTTTAGTGTTTGGCACATCACAGACGTATGTGGACACATCAAAACGATATATTACACAACTACCTGTGTTTGGGGGGGAGGGGCCACCTATGTTTTTGGTCCTGGGTGCGGCCTTCATCTAGGGAAACCTACCAAACCCAGACATTTTTTAAAACTAGACACCCCAAGGAGTGCAGGGAGATGTGGCTTGGGTGGATCCCCCAACATTTTCTTACCCAGACGCCTCTGTAAACCGCAAAATTTGCTTAAAAAAGCATATTTTCCTGACTTTTGTTTGTACGATCACCGCTCCAGCACAAAATTCCTACTCCCCAGCGTTCCCCTCAGTCTCCCAAGTAAAATGACACCTCACTTGTGTGCGTCCCAAAAGCAGAGTTAGCCTAAAGATGTATAAAAGAATAATATGTCCTTATCAACTCGCTGTGCTATCCCCTCTATCTCTACAAGTTTTTGGCCTTATTCTGTTGCAGGCACCTGGCCCACCAACACAAGTGAGGTATCATTTTTATCGGGAGACTTGGGGGAACGCTGGGTGGAAGGAAATTCGTGGCTCCTCTCTGATTCCAGAACTTTCTGTCACCAAAATGTGAGGAAAATGTGTTTTTTTAGCCAAATTTTGAGGTTTGCAAAGGATTCTGGGTAACAGAACCTGATCAGAGCCCCACAAGTCATCCCATCTTGGATTCCCCTAGGTCTCTAAATTTAAAAAATGCACAGGTTCGATAGGTTTCCCTAGGTTCCGGCTAAGCTAGAGGCCAAAATCTACAGGTAGGCACTTTGCAAAAAACACCTCTGTTTTCTTTCACAAAATGTGATGTGTCCACGTTGCGTTTTGGGGCATTTCCTGTCACGGACGCTAGGCCTACCCACACAAGTGAGGTATCATTTTTATCGGGAGACTTGGGGGTACGCTTGGTGGAAGGAAATTCGTGGCTCCTCTCTGATTCCAGAACTTTCTGTCACCAAAATGTGAGGAAAATTTGTTTTTTTAGCCAAATTTTGAGGTTTGCAAAGGATTCTGGGTAACAGAACCTGGTCAGAGCCCCACAAGTCACCCCATCTTGGATTCCCCTAGGTCTCTAGTTTTCAAAAATGCACAGGTGTGGTAGGTTTCCCTAGGTGTCGGCTGAGCTAGAGGCCAAAATCTACAGGTAGGCACTTTGCAAAAAAACACCTTTGTTTTCTTTCAAGAAATGTGATGTGTCCATGTTGCGTTTTGGGGCATTTCCTGTCGCGGGCGCTAGGCCTACCCACACAAGTGAGGTATTATTTTTATTGGGAGACTTGGAGAACGCTGGGTGGAAGGAAATTTGTGGCTCCTCTCTGATTCCGGAACTTTCTGTCACCAAAATGTGAGGAAAATGTGTTTTTTTAGCCAAATTTTGAGGTTTGCAAAGGATTCTGGGTAACAGAACTTGGTTAGAGCCCCACAAGTCACCCCATCTTGGATTCCTCTAGGTCTCTAAATTTCAAAAATGCACAGGTTCGATAGGTTTCCCTAGGTTCCGGCTGAGCTAGAGGCCAAAATCTACAGGTAGGCACTTTGCAAACAACACCTCTGTTTTCTTTAAAAAAATGTGATGTGTCCACGTTGCCTTTTGGGGCATTTCCTGTCACGGGCGCTAGGCCTACCCACACAAGTGAGGTATCATTTTTATCGGGAGACTTGGGGGAATGCTGGGTGGAAGGAAATTTGTGGCTCCTCTCTGATTCCTGAACTTTCTGTCACCAAAATGTGAGGAAAATGTGTTTTTTTAGCCAAATTTTGAGGTTTCCAAAGGATTCTGGGTAACAGAACCTGGTCAGAGCCCCACAAGTCATCCCATCTTGGATTCCCCAAGGTCTCTACTTTTCAAAAATGCACAGGTTTGGTAGGTTTCCCTAGGTGCCGGCTGAGCTAGAGGCCAAAATCTACAGGTAGGCACTTTGAAAAAAACACCTCTGTTTTCTTTAAAAAAATGTGATGTGTCCACTTTGCGTTTTGGGGCATTTCCTGTCGCGGGCGCTAGGCCTACCCACACAAGTGAGGTATAATTTTTATCGGGAGACTTGGGGGTACGCTTGGTGGAAGGAAATTCGTGGCTCCTCTCTGATTCCAGAACTTTCTGTCACCAAAATGTGTGGAAAACGTGTTTTTTTAGCCAAATTGTGAGGTTTGCAAAGGATTCTGGGTAACAGAACCTGGTCAGAGTCCCACAAGTCACCCCATCTTGGATTCCCCTAGGTCTCTAGTTTTCAAAAATGCACAGGTTTGGCAGGTTTCCTCAGGTGCCGGCTGAGGTAGAGGCCAAAATCTACAGGTAGGCACTTTCCAAAAAACACCTCTGTTTTCTTTAAATAAATGTGATGTGTCCACGTTGCGTATTGGGGCATTTCCTGTCGCGGGCGCTACGCCTACCCACACAAGTGAGGTATCATTTTTATTGGGAGACTTGGGGGAACGCTGAGTGGAAGGAAATTTGTGTCTCCTCTCTGATTCCAGAACTTTCTGTCACCAAAATGTGAGGAAAATGTGTTTTTTTAGCCAAATTTTGAGGTTTGCAAAGGATTCTGGGTAACAGAACCTGGTCAGAGCCCCACAAGTCACCCCATCTTGGATTCCCCTTGGTCTCTAGTTTTCAGAAATGCACAGGTTTGGTAGGTTTCCCTAGGTGCCAGCTGAGCTAGAGGCCAAAAGCTACAGGTAGGTACTTTGCAAAAAACACCTCTGTTTTCTTTCAAAACATGTGATGTGTTGCATTTTAGGGTGTTTCCTGTCGCGGGCGCTAGGCCTACCCACACAAGTGAGGTATCATTTTTATCGGGAGACTTGGGGGAACATAGATTAGCAAAACAAGTGTTATTGCCCCTTGTCTTTCTCTACATTTTATCCTTCCAAATATAAGAGAGTGTGTAAAAAAGACATCTATTTGAGAAATGCCCTGTAATTCACATGCTAGTATGGTCACCCCGGAATTCAGAGATGTGCAAATAACCACTGCTCCTCAACACCTTATCTTGTGCCCATTTTGGAAATACAAAGGTTTTCTTGATAGCTATTTTTCACTTTTTATATTTCAGCAAATGAATTGCTGTATACCCGGTATAGAATGAAAACGCACTGCAGGGTGCAGCTCATTTATTGGCTCTGGGTACCTAGGGTTCTTGATGAACCTACAAGCCCTATATATACCCGCAACCAGAGGAGTCCAGCAGACGTAACGGTATATTGCTTTTGAAAATCTGACATTGCAGGAAAAAGTTACAGAGTAAAACGTAGAGAAAAATTGATGTTTTTTTCACCTCAATTTCAATATTTTTCTTTTTCAGTTGTTATTTTCTGTAGGAAACCCTTGTAGGATCTACACAAATGACCCCTTGCTGAATTCAGAATTTTGTCTACTTTTCAGAAATGTTTAGGTTTCTGGGATCCAGCATTGGTTTCACACCCATTTCTGTCACTGACTGGAAGGAGGCTGAAAGCACAAAAAATTGTAAAAATGGGGTATGTCCCAGTAAAATGCCAAATTTGTGTTGAAAAATTGGGTTGTCTGATTCAAGTCTGCCTGTTCCTGAAAGCTAGGAAGCTGGTGATTATAGCACCGTAAACCCTTTGTTGATGCCATTTTCAGGGAAAAAACCACAAGCCTTCTTCTACAGCCACTTTTTCCAATTTGTTTGAAAAAAATGAAATTTTCACTGTATTTTGGCTAATTTCTTGGCCTCCTTCAGGGGAACCCACAAAGTATGGGTACCTCTAGAATCCCTAGGATGTTGGAAAAAAAGGACACAAATTTGGCTTGGCTAGCTTATGTGGACAAAAAGTTATGAGGGCCTAAGCGCGAACTGCCCCGAATAGCCAAAAAAAGGCCTGGCACAGGAGGTGGAAAAGGCCTGGCAGCGAAGGGGTTAAAATAGGTGTCCCGGAGAGTCTAGTTAATCTAGTTCAGAGGATGCACGAGAACACCTATGCACAAGTGAGATGGGGCAATCAGGGTGAACTCACCAATCGAATAGATATTAGTTGGGGGTACGTCAGGGCTGTGTCCTCGCCCCCACCCTTTTTTCCCTGTTTATCAACAAAGTGGTGCAAGTTGTATCTGACAGTCAAAATGATGCCCCTTCTTTGAATGGTCAAAAAATTCCGATCTTACTTTTTGCCGATTACTCCCTTCTGATCTCCAAAACCCCCATGGGTCTTCAAGTTTTAGTGAATAGGTTTAGTACTTTTTGCGTAGACCATGGACTAGAGCTTAATTCTTGTAAAACCAAATTTATGTTTTTCATCAGAGGCCCCACCAGAGGATGTAATATCTTACTCAATGAGTCTCCTTTAAGTAAAGTATGCTCTATTGATTACTTGGGGATAAGAATTAACAACAATATGCAATGGGAGGCCCAGATTGATAAGAGCACTGCACTTTTACAGCAAAGATCGGGGGCCATTTTACGTTTTAATAATTCTACTAATGTGAAAGCTGTCTCGCCAGCCATTAAATTTTTTTTAGCAAAGGCTCAGGGTGCGGTGTCTTATGGTGCCAAGATTTGGGGATTTTCTAATTTTAGTTAACTATCTGAAGGGGAAAACAATTTTACTAGATCTCTCCATGCATGTCCTTGTAATACCCCATTGATTCCAGTGTTCCTGAACGTCGGGTTTTCCAGTATCTCAGATGTAATAACTTTAAGGCCATTACTTTTTTGGGTACGCATCTGGATCACCCGGAACGAGTTGAATATAAGGAATCTTTACAAGACATCTTAGACAGACCCATTGTGCTTTCTATTTCATGGCTTAAGTATGTTTCAAGATGGTTGCACACCTTGGGGATTTTTGGAGAGAACCGCATCTTTTAAGGAGGGCCCAGAAGCAACATCTGAAGTCAGTCTATTGGTCCCATCTTAAGAGCAAGTATTTGTTATGTACGTCATATGGTCGACTGACATCACAATTTCTGGAGTTTAAGTGCTATCCTAATTTTGAACCCTTTCTGGATTTAATTCCAGACTTACTAAGTAAAAGCTTGTATGTTCGCTTTCGGTATGGGTGCTTACCATTGAAATCTCTAACTAGCACCTGGCGACCTGCCCCGAATACAGGTCTATGCCCCAGCTGCAATTGCCCTACGGAAACTATATTACATTTCATGTTTATCTGCTCTGCTTATGGGACTGTTTAGAGGAAGTGGATTTGCCCAATATGTAGGAATATGGGCTTGAGACACTGTAAAGCTGCATTAAGACTGTTGATGAGAGACACTTCTCCTTTTTTAATTTGTGCGGTCAGCAAGTTTCTTGCAGCCGCATGGTATATACGCACTAGCTTTTTTAAAAAATCGAAACGACTCGCCCTTAACTGATCATTGTTCTTAACTTATTATTTATTAATTACTCACTTAAGTTATGACTGCTATGGCCCTTTTCCGGCAGATGGGGGAAAAGTCATATGAGAATCTGCAAGTGTAAATAGGCAGCTGGTGTGAGATAGTTTTGTTTTTTTAGATAGGTGGCTAGTATATTTGTACAATGGTTGATTTTATTTTCATTTTACTTTTGTATTCATCAT
This sequence comes from Pleurodeles waltl, assembly GCF_031143425.1. NCBI lineage: Eukaryota > Metazoa > Chordata > Amphibia > Caudata > Salamandridae > Pleurodeles > Pleurodeles waltl. Next base: position 324,233,232 of record NC_090437.1, read on the forward strand.
GTGTATTTTACTATTTAATTGCTGTGATTTTATTTCGCTTAGATGGTTAAATATGACCGAATTAAGCTTGTGATGGATTGAATAGCACTCGAGTACATGTAAATTATTTATAGTAATGTCTATGTTCAGCAACCTGTGAATTGGGTCTGATTAGTAGGCTGGATATCAGTTTTCGAGAAACAGAGACTTGGAGGGCCATAACATGTCCTTCAGCGTGCAGTTATTCACACTAAAGACAAATGTATCTATTTACCCAACTTCAGTGTGTGAACGTGAGCTGTGATTGCATTATTATGCATAGTACATTCTCCTTCATAATCCTACTAAATGGCAGACTGCATTTTAGGTTGTTTGTCAGTTCATCCAGCAATCCCTGCATTTGTTCATCTAAATGATGTCTTTGGGCAGATAGGAGGCAGAACCTATATGTTAATACTGGGGTAGGCTAGTCTTTACAACGGTAGAACATACATCAGTAAGCAAAACATTCAAAACTCAATTCAGATGTAACCTTTACCACAGTTTCATCCATGGATGGAATGCAGAGAAAGTGGTGCTGGCATAACTTGTGAGACCTGCCGGCCAAGAGTGAATTATCTGCATTAAATCATCCAAGCCTAAATTGGTTTAAACCGATGACTGTATAACGTCCATTGGGTTATGTTAGAACAGAGGTCCTTTCTATGCCTTCAAAAAATAGTTGATTGACCCGGGCATCCAGACTTCTTATAATTTGCTCTCTGTTGCCTCTACGTTTTTAGGGGGTACCCTGTCAATAATATAAAATGTCATTTTTGAGATATCTCTGTTATGATTCTGATTGAAATGTCTCACCAATATCCCAATTGACATTGTCACGGTTTTCAATGGGCTTACCGTCGAAGTTGAGAAGAGTTGGGGAACGACCCTGGTTCCGACAGGTTCTGCTCTGGCCGAGGTAGAGGCAACCCCTTCCGGTAGCCACGGTGCTGTTTGACAATAGCAAGCCACTACAGTCCGTGCCCTCCAGAAGGAGTCCCAGAGGAAAAACCCCAGTAGGGTAAAAAACCTCCAACGGGAACTCCCTGAAACAAAAGGAGGACACCAAGGCGTTAGAGTTGAAGATCCGGAGTACAGGAAGACTGGAAACGAAGACAGGTCTGGAAAATACTGGATTCGCAGGAAGAAACCAGTCAGAGCGTGACTACCACCAAGGAGTGTTGCAACGCAATGAACAAGCAGCTAAATTCCCCTTATATACCCCTAGACAGGAAGTAGGAAACAGGAAGTAGAAACACCACCATCTTGAATTGGGGAAAAGATATACCATTGAATAAAGAACATGCGTCCAACAAAAAGAAACAATGCATGCTGGGAAGAGAGGAAGTGGGTAGCATGCTGGGAAAGGGAAAAGGTCTGCATAAAAGCACCATCATGTGCAAGTATCCGGCTTTTGCCTGTGCATGCTGGTAAGTGCCCAAAGTACCTCATGTCAAATTGTGAAGCGCACTAAATGTGCTGTGTGCGGCAGGATCTAGACCCAACACGAGGTCTATCTCCTGCCGCGTTTGTAATTATTTAAGAAGACAGAAGAAGGGGCGCGGCGAGTGCCGCGACCCCTGCCCGTACTCGCGGCCTCCCCCGCGGCCTGCATGCACACCGCGGCTTCCCCCGCGGCCCGCATGCAAGCCGCGGCTTTCCCCGTGGCCCGCACGCAGACCGCAGTAGAAGGCCGCGGCGCGGCTGCCCGAGCCCGCGGCCACCGCGCCGCGACAGTAGGTCCCCCCCGAGGCCCCAGGTTTGTGAGGGAAGAGTCGGAAAAAGCGACGGACTAAAAGAGGGGCATGTACTGAAGGGGCATCCTCCCAAGAACACTCACTCATAGGGTAGCCTTTCCAATGAATAAGATATTGGAGACGCCCATGAAAAAACCGAGAGTCACAGATTTCCTGGACCTCGTACTCGGGCACATTATCAACCAACAAAGGGGGAGGACAGGAGAATTGTCTGTGAAAAGGATCAGGCAGGTAAGGTTTAAGTTGAGAGACATGGAATACAGGGTGTATCTTCCACGTCCGGGGCAGGCGGAGACGCACAGACACTGGGTTAATCTTTTGGAGAATCAGGAAGGGACCATAAAAACGGGGTCTGAATTTGTTCTGAGTGAGTCGGAGAGGCAGGAATCTAGAGGAGAGCCAAACTTTATCATGGACCTGATACGGAGGAGCCTCACAACATCTCTTATCAGCTATCCTCTTCATGAGAGTCTTAGTGGCCACAAGGTTGGAATGGAGAACACGTTGGACACCCCGTAGTTGTCGGACATAGGAGGAAATGGCAGGAAGATTGGAAGTATCTTTCAGGGGAGTCGGAAAGGCTTTTGGATGGAAACCGTAGGAGCCATAGAAAGGGGAAACCTTCGAGGCACTGTGTATGGAGTTGTTATAGGAGAATTCTGCAAGCGGTAAATAGGTAGCCCAATTACTCTGTGTAGCATTACAGAAGCTACGTAAATATTGTTCGAGGCCTTGATTGAGTCGTTCCGTCTGTCCATTAGTTTGAGGATGGAACCCTGATGATAAGGCTACTTCGATCCCTAAGGTCTTACAGAATTGTTTCCAGAATCGGGAGATATATTGAGGACCCCTATCTGATATAATGACCTGAGGTAATCCATGGAGTCGAAAGATTTCTTGTGTAAAGATTTGACCTAAGTCTCTTGCCGTTGGCAACTTTCTTAAGGCCGTGAAGTGCGCCATCTTAGTGAAGGAGTCCACAGTTACCATTATTATGTGATTTCCATTGGAAGAGGGTAAGGAGCACATGAAATCTGTGGAGATGGTGTGCCATGGTCCTGGAAGAACTGGTAGTGGGCGAAGTAAACCTACTGGTCTAGTACGGGGTGTCTTGGATTGAGCACAGATAGGACAGGATGATACATATTCTTCCGTATCTGTCTTGAGAGTTGGCCACCAGAAGGAGCGAAGCAGAAGTTCTTGAGTGGCTTTTATTCCTCGATGACCTGCGATAGGGGAGTCATGGCACATGCGTAAGGCTTCGGTCTGTACTACTTTAGTGGGTTAAAACAGGGCCTTATCATGATAGTAATATCCTTGAACTCTATGAAGTTGCGGCCGCAACTTATTCAACTCGGTGTCTTTTAGATGGGCATATTCGGTCCTGACTTGGTCTTAAAAAGTCTGTACTAAACCAATGATTTTGTTATTGTCAAATAGGTTCTGAACAGGAGAATCACTGCATTAAGGGTAACGTCGGGACAAGGCATCCGCCAGGATGTTCTGTGAACCAGGGATGTATGTGATATAAAAGTCATATTGGCTGAAAAAGAAAGCCCATTGAGCCTGCCGGCTATTCTGACACTGAAAGTTTCTTAAGCACTGTAGATTTCTGTGGTCTGTCCGGGCTTCAAAGGGTTCTTTCGAGCCCATCAGAAAGTGTCTCCATTCTGTGCACGCGGTCTTTAAGGCGAGTAATTCACGTTCTAGCATGGAATAGTTCCGTTCTGAGTCGAATAAGATATGGGAAAGGTAGAAGACCGGGTGCTCTAGATCATCATCGTCTTGTCTTTGCAGTACGGCAGCCCGATGGCTCTTTCGGATGCGTCTGCGACCACAATGAATTGTTTGCTTGTGTCTGGGTGTCGTAAAATGGGGGCTTGACTAAAAGCTTTCTTTAAGTCTTGAAAGGCTAACTCTGCGTCTTGTGTCCAACAAAAGCCCTTTTTTAGAGGGTCTTTTTTAAGGGTTTGAGTGATATAGCAGGTTCTCTGTGCAAAGTCTGCTATAAATTGTCGATAGAAGTTGGCCAATCCCAAAAAACACTGGGTCTCCTTGATGGAAGAAGGAGATGGCCAATTCAATATTGCTTGCACCTTGTCGGAATCCATGGCAACTCCGGTTTGGTTAATGCAATACCCCAAGTACTTTACTTCCGTCTGGTCAAACTCGCACTTTTCCGGTTTGCAGAATAAATGGTGTTGTTGGAGTCGTTCTAGAACTTGGCAAACATGCTTAGAGTGTTCCTCTGGGTGAACGGAAAAAATTAAAATATCGTCGAGATAAACCACTACTGTTTGTTGCAAAAGATCGGAAAAGATAGAATCCATGAACCTTTGAAAAATGGAAGGGGCATTTGTGAGCCCGAATGGCATTACTCGATATTCGTAGTGACCAAAAGGTGTTCTAAAAGCGGTCTTCCACTCATCACCTTCTTTAATTCTTAAAAGATGGTAGGCTCCCCTGAGATCCAGCTTGGTGAATCTTTTTGCCCCTCTGACTGCTTCTAGGATGTCCTTAATGAGGGGTAACGGGTACCGATCTTTAATAGTGATCTTGTTTAATCCTCTAAAATCGATACAGGGATGCAAATCTTTAGTCTTCTTAGGAACAAAGAAGAGAGGAGCCCCTGCCAGTGAAGAGGAGGGAGCAATCAACCCGCTCTGTAGGTTCTCATCCAGGTATTCTTTAAGAATCTGTTTCTCCGGTTCTGTGAGAGAGTACATTCGCCCGAAAGGAACCACTGTATTTGGTTCTAAAGGAATGGCGCAATCATATTCTCTATGGGGTGGAAGTTTAGGTTTTTCTGGCTTCTGGAATATGTCAGCGTATTTCTGATATTGCCTGGGAGCTCCCTCTAGGACGTTAATAGAGCATCCCACCTTAGGGGGTGCGGTTAGAAGACCCTTTGGGGACCAATAATCCCCTGCTGGGTAGCAGTGGTGCTGGCAAAAATGAGAGGATAAAGAAATGGTTCTTGTTTCCCAGTTGATGTAGGGGTTGTGTTGTGTGAGCCACGGAATTCCCAGGATCATGACGTGGTGTGGTGATGAAATCAAATCAAACGAAAGGTTTTCTTGGTGTTTCCCAAACTGTAGGCAGAAAGTAGGGGTGGTATATTGTACGGGTCCTGAGGCCAAGAGTGACCCATCCACTGTGTGTACTTGTTCTGGTACTTCCTTAGGTAGTTGTGCTATCTGCCGTTCCTTGGCCCATGCTTCATCTAAATAGATGCCACTGGCTCCGCAGTCCAATAAAGCCAGGGTTCTTTCTTCTCGGCCATCAGTCAAGTGAAGGATAACTGGTAAAAGAAAAAGAGCAGTTCCTTCCTCCCTGGAAGAACAAATGGAAGGTATTTCGCGATATCCCATCCTCACCCTTCTCACAGAGGACGGGAGTTGGCGTTTCCCAAAGGCTTGGTTGGACGAATGGGACAGGCGCGAATTAGGTGACCAGCTGCACCGCAATATAGACAAAGTCCCTTCCTTCGTCTGTGTTCTCTTTCACTAGCTGATAAAGGTCCTCGAGCCGTATCGATCTGCATTGGCTCTTCTTCGGTAACCCCCTTGTTTTCAGGACGGACTTCCTTGGTACGATGAGAGAAGGTGCGAGAAGTCACTGAGTGGGATGGCAAACAACTCTTCCTTTTCTCCATTCTTCGTTCATTCAAGCGATATTCTATAGTCAGAGTCTGATCCATCAATCCTTTAAGGTTCTCTATCCTAGCAGAGTGCACTAGTTCGTCCTTAATGTCCTCTCTGAGACCTCTGCGGAACAGTGTCACCAAGGTACGTTCCACCCAGGACGTTTCTGCTGCTAATTGTCTGAAACGGGTGATGTATTGTAATACATCTTGATTTCCTTGTTGGATATCGCAAAGAGCTTCTTCTGCTGAAGCCTCGAGTCTGGGGCGCTCAAACATCTGTTTGAAGGTAGTGATAAAGGTGGAATAATTAGACAGGCAAGGATCATTTCTTGTCACTAAAGGAGTGGCCCAAGCCAATGCTGGCCCCGATAAGGCGCTAATCAAATACCCCACCTTGGTCTTGTCTTGAACAAATTGCGAGGGGCGAAAGGCAAAATAAACCGTTAAGGCATCCAGGAATTCTTTTAATCTGTTAGGATCCGCGGAGAAACGAGGTGTAGTGGCAGCTACTGAGGGTACATCTGTGGTCCTGGATGCAAAGGCTTGTCGATAGACGGTATTTTCAGTACGTAGCTGTTGGAGTTCTTGAGCCTGTTGTTGTATCGTCATAAGCAGGGTCTGGCTCGTAGGTTCCGTATTTGCCACTGGATTATCCATGGTTCCGGACTGCAACTGGATTTGTGGGCGTTGCAATCTGTCACGGTTTTCAATGGGCTTACCGTCGAAGTTGAGAAGAGTTGGGGAACGACCCCGGTTCCGGCAGGTTCTGCTGTGGCCGAGGTAGGGGCGACCCCTTCCGGTAGCCACGGTGCTGTTTGACAATAGCAAGCCACTACAGTCCGTGCCCTCCAGAAGGAGTCCCAGAGGAAAAACCCCAGTAGGGTAAAAAACCTCCAACGGGAACTCCCTGAAACAAAAGGAGGACACCAAGGCGTTAGAGTTGAAGATCCGGAGTACAGGAAGACTGGAAACTAAGACAGGTCAGGAAAATACTGGATTCGCAGGAAGAAACCAGTCAGAGCGTGACTACTACCAAGGAGTGTTGCAACGCAATGAACAAGCAGCTAAATTCCCCTTATATACCCCTAGACAGGAAGTAGGAAACAGGAAGTAGAAACACCACCATCTTGAATTGGGGAAAAGATATAACATTGAATAAAGAACATGCTTCCAACAAAAAGAAACAATGCATGCTGGGAAGAGAGGAAGTGGGTAGCATGCTGGGAAAGGGAAAAGGTCTGCATAAAAGCACCATCATGTGCAAGTATCCGGCTTTTGCCTGTGCATGCTGGTAAGTGCCCAAAGTACCTCATGTCAAATTGTGAAGCGCACTAAATGCGCTGTGTGGGGCAGGATCTAGACCCAACACGAGGTCTATCTCCTGCCGTGTTTGTAATTATTTAAGAAGACAGAAGAAGGGGGCGCGGCGAATGCCGCGACCCCTGGCCGTACTCGCGGCCTCCCCCGCGGCCTGCATGCACGCCGCGGCTTCCCCCGCGGCCCGCATGCAGACCGCGGTAGAATGCCGCGGCGTGGCTGCCCGAGCCCGCGGTCGCCGCGCCAGACATGGACATTCAAAAACAACTACGGTGAAATTAGTAGAACATGTAAAATAGGCTTTAGTAGTGATCATAGTCCTAGTTAGTTATGAACTATATTCATTAACCTTAGTACTATATCTATATTCCTTGCATTTGGAACAAGGATAAAATCCTTTTATAGATCCACTGCTACATACTTTACACATATCACTCACACTTAGTTTATCTTTCAGTGTGATGCCTTTCTTGAATGTCACCCTCAAGACATCATCAATATACCCAAAGAGGCTCTCTTTGCTGAGAACGACAGGCCAGTGTTTGTGTAGGATATTCCTAACATCCTGTGACTTGTCACTAAAGGTGGTAACAAACCTGCATTTCAGTGATCCCTCTTTGTGTGGGATTTTGCGGATGGGCATGTCCTCTCTCCTTTGCTTTTTCTTGGGTAGATCTGGGTGTAAATCTCTGTGACATGATCTCACACTCGTCTTGAAATGCTTCCTCTGTACTACAATTTCTTCTGGCCCTTAGGAAGTCACCATATGGAATACTCTAAGTCAAACTTCTGTAATGGCTACTGGCTGGAGGCATGATGCAATATATTACTTGTCTTCGACTTCCTGTGAAGTTTAGTTGTTAGCTTCATATCCTTCACAGTAACCATGGTATTTATCTTATCTTTGATAACCAAATACCCTGTCTTGCCGGTACCTGCTTTGGCATCCGAACAATGTTACAGAAGATCTTAGGCCTCCTCCCAGAAGCTGCCAGGAAAACTGTAGTCCAGGCCGTAATTACTTCAAGATTGAACTACTGCAATGTGCTTTATATAGGTGCAACTAAAGGCAGACTAAGATAACTTCAAAGGGTGCAAAATGCTGCTGCACATCTGTTATCGAAAATTCCCAGACTATCTCCAATGGGCCAAGATCTTGTTAAGCTTCATTGGTTACCGGTGAAAAAGAAAGTGACTTCTAAAGCTTTATGCTTTTACCACAAAATATTGAAGGGAAAAGGCCCTGGCTATTTACAATCTCTGATTAAGGCCTATCGCCCTAGCAGAAGTCTCAAATGTTCTGATGCAGTGCTAACGATAGTCCATGTAGTGAAAAAGGTGAGCCTGGAAGGTCGCTTCTTTAGTTTCCTGGCCACCAAACTGTGGAATACTCTTCTGCTTGAACTAAGACAGGAAGGCTCTGAACTTGCCTTTCGTAAAAAGACAAAGATGTGGCTTTTTAGGTAAGGGTATACTAGAGGCCTGCAGGCCCAGACTTTCATGGTGCATGAAACGTTAGCGATGGGACACTCTGAATGTTGTAACCAAGCGATTTATACAATTTTAATATAACTTAACATAACATGATATCAAGGTATTCAACAGAAACAGTATCTATGTGTGCTGTCAGGACAGTGTTATCAGGGTTTGTGTTAATGTTGTGGACAAACCTTTCTGCTTGCTTCTGTGTGCCCTTTCCGATTACAAAGATGTCATTGATGTATCTTAGCTATAGGACCACTTTTGAATCAATATCTTCAAAGGCTTCGGCTACCTGGTGCTCCCACCACCCCATGAAAAGGCCAGCAAAACTGGGAGCGAAGCAGGTACCTATCGCAGTCCCCTGTTTCTGACAGAAAAGTTTGTTTTCAAATAAAAAGAAGTTGTCTTTAAGACAATACTGGATCATCAGCTCTTAGAAAATGAGTTACAGCCGTAATACCATCTGTGTGCCTAATATTGGTGTAGAGGCTAGCTACACCCAATGTCACCAGTAGAAAATCTTTCTCCCATTATGGCCCATATTTATACTTTTTTAGCGCCGCATTTGCGCTGCTTTTTGACGCAAAAACGGCACAAACTTACAAAATACAATTGTATTTTGCAAGTTTGCGCCGCCTTTGCATCAAAAAATGACACAAATGCAGAGCTAAAAAAGTATAAATATGGGCCTATATACCTTCACTCCTATTTGAAAACGTCCCTACTGTGTTGTATGTAAGAGGGCAGGGTCGGAAAAAAAGGTCTGAGAAAATAATCTGTGGTGTAGCCATTTTTAGTGCCATTTTTAGTGTAGCGTTATGCACGTTAGGTTAACATATTAGGTCTCTGTGCACTTTACCCTAGACACGTTTTATTTCGCCTCGCACTGTTATTTTACAATAACCAGTTTTACGGTCTTGTTTTATTCTTTCTATCACACTGTTTAGCTTAGTTCAGCTCTGTGTTCGCCAACACTGCATTCTTTCTCACCCTTTGCTTCAGTCAAGGCTACAGTCTTGTACATTGCTGGTACACGTGGCAGAAGTTTAGTCTCTGGTGTTCGTAGACGATACACATCCTTACGTAGGGACATTTTCTTAGAACATCTGCGTGTTAGTTATAAAATCCCTTTCTAGTCCTAGTACAGGTCGGATGGAGATTCCAACCAGGAACCTACAACTAGATGCTGACTGCCCCGTTGCAGATGCTGATGCAGCTTACAGGCCTTTGCTCAGGTATGAGGGTTGATGTCCTCCCGGGGGAACCTGAAAGGCAGGCTTAGAGCTTCCAATGCTGTGCTCATAATATGACTTAGAGAGAACTTAATATAGTTGCACTATGATAGCCTTATTCTTGTGCTTCACTCTCATCGTTACTATTTTAATCCTATTGTGTTGTTTCGTTCTGGTTTTTGCAGCTCACGCCTTACTAAATAAAATGCAGTTGTTTTATTAAACCAATCTTTAAAACTTAAACTGCCTTTGTCATTTTTATATGAGACCGTACTGTGTAGGAAAGCACCGGTTGTGACCTGAGTGACTACGACTTCCCTGGGAAGTACTAAGATGTCATGCGCTCTGCTGCCCAATTGTCTCTTCCCTTCGGGAGAGACTTCTAGTTAGCTGGAGCATAACCCGGATTTGGGGTGACAGGGGTCCTTCACCGTGGGTCAGACCTAGTCCCCCACACTGCGAACGATCTTGCCTCCCAAAAATCCAGTCATCTCATTAGGATAATGAGATCCTACGCGACAAATCTATATAGTGCAAAATATTCTCTAACAGAGAATTAATAGAGCCCACAATGGGCCTACTTGGTGGATTTGTAGGATTTTTGTGTATCTTAGGTAAGAGATAGGGAACAGGAATTCTAGGATGTTCACAATATTTACCCATTTAAACAAACCCCTCTCCCTCCATTGTACCAGTTTGCCATAGTACACACTATTAGACTTGGATATGGTATCATAATCAGTAAGTTCATAACACTCTTTGTCATTCAGCTGACAAAATCCCTCTTGCAAATACATTTCTCTTGGTAGTATAAAAACATTAGCTCCTTTAGCTGACTGTCTTATTACAATGGTAGTATCTTCCTGGAGGCTATTAACAGACTTCCTTTCTTCTCTCAACAGATTGTCAAACCGTCAGTGTTTTCTCCAAGCCAATTTTTTCAAATCCTGCACAACAAGTGTCTCAAAAGTGTCAATAGTGTCATGATTGAGTTTGAAATTAAATGTCGATTTTACCTTTAAGTCACTGGGGCAACTCATTTCTAGGTTGGTTACCATATCATCCAGATTCAAAAGAGGGCCCCCTATGAAAGTAGATTCTGTATCCAACTCAGCTTAGGTGAAGAGGGTGTCTGTATCACTTATCGTCAGGTTACTTATTTTCTCCCTGACAACAGATATGGGTGCAGTTGCGCCTTTTGTGTAATTTAAGGTTCCTGATAAACTGGAAGAGGTTTATCTTGCTACGTGCAAAGTTGAAGGCATTGGTTGGGCAGAAGGAGAGTCCCAGTGTCAGAACTCCTATTTCTGTAGCATTAAGAATAATGTAGAGAGATTAATCACGTTGATATTTTTATCCATTAAGTATGTGATGTCTGTCCCCTTTTCACCATTCCAAAGGGGGACAAATTTCTTGTTGTGTTGCATTTCCACCTCTTCCTCCTCCCTGATCTTTCTTCCAGTTTTACTGGCCCATTCTTTCCCCATAAGCCTGAATTATTCCCATTAATATGATTGTTTTTGACTGTCACAGGTTGGGGCATTCCCGATTTCCTTCACTATTCTCACCGAAATCACTATTTTCACTTTCAACAGTTGTGTTAGTGCTGTTCAATAAATTTAAATTACTCGAGCCTTGAATATCCCCCCTTAGTTCATCATATGTATGGCTAAATGTCAGAAAGCTACCCATCTCATAGTCTTTTTGATCTCTCAAAAACGTTCGCTGTTTTTTTTATTTGCATTTCCACTTCCAGCTTTGTGATTCTCTCATTAATCTCCAACATGTTCTTGTCAAAGGACCCTTGATACTCTATGGCCTGTAGTTCTTGTTTTGATGCAGCAATCTCTTGTAGTAGTTGCTCATGTTCCTTCCATGTGTATTTAATTAGGATCTTCATCATCTCTTTTGACCAATTCAAGCTATTTGTTACTCATTTCTGGAGCATCTTCGGTGTTGAGGCGTTCATACAAGGGAGCTGTGGGTATACGCAGGCCTCTAGGAATGCATCCACAGTCTATGTACTTTTCTAAGGCAAGTATTGTATTTCTTGCTTCATTAACTTTTCCAATTTAAAATATTTCTGTCTAATAGCTGGATTATGTGTTGCTGCAGCATCCTGCATAATACTAGTGCCTGCATGTGCAAACAGTGCCTCTGCTTTTCATCTCCTCTCTGTGTCATCCATGTTGCTTGTTCCAATTCACTCTCAAATCAAATTAATCATGAAATAAGCTGAAACCCATAGTGCTGACCAGATCATATTGATACCACTCTCGTAGTCAGAAACGTCTCGGAGCTCTACCTGCCTCAATGGCTGTAAGTAATATGATGCCCAACTGAAGCAATGATCTATCGCTATTACTATGCAGCAAAATCACCATGTCAACACCATATCTGCAGGAATGTCAGCGTGTGCCACTTAGGCAGTTAAAAGTCTTCACAAAGACACGTACTCACCCGGCGCGTCTGGAATGCAAGCATCAGGTCCTTCAACTCGGTGCTTCCCGCCCCTGAAATCCCAGTCTTTTCGGCCAAGTCGAATCACTTCATACGTCTTTCAGAGGGCCTCACCATATTTCCAGCATGATTTTACTTTCTGCGACGGACTCCACAGCACACTAGTGAAATAAATAATATATCTCCCAGGCCCAATTATTGCCGTGTCCAAGCAGTACCGGTGCACATGCGGGTCAGCCTCCTAATGTTTATATATATATATATCAACTTAAACCAAAATAACCAATAGAACTGTGTATCCATTTCACACATAACTATAAAAAGAGCACAAAACCAGCTACGTTTTACATAAAAATGCTACAACTGAAAGAAAACAAAACTCCCAGATTTCTGGAACAAAACCCAGGAACAAGACTTTCCAAAACCAAAGTGAAATAATCTAAAACTACAAAATAACTTGCAGAAATTGCTAGCATCTTCACCTAAAGTAAATAATTGCTACCTTTTCATTAAACTAATAAAAGCTATTCCAAACCCTAAAACCCAAAATGTAAAAATAAAACGAACCCCAAACCAATCCCCAAATTAAATCAACAATATTTTAAACTAAAAATTAAACAAACACTTTCTACCTAACAGGGAAAAGATGCCTGAAATTATCCATATCTTCACTGATTTAAACAGAAACTGAACAGAACAAATAGCGTGTTAAAAGGACGGCAACATATAAGTGTATATTTAATAAGTAAAAATGCTTCTTGTTTATGTTAGTTAAAAGTATACTAAAATATCTACAACGAAGTCATAAATATGTACCTCTACCATTTCCAGATATAACTGCACAAACACCCACATACATTACTCAGCAGAAAGGCAAATAACTGTTATCTCACATGGGACACACACAGAGCAAGAAGAACAGAATCAGTCAAAAGTTACCTGGAAATGTGGACGCGCACACATTTCACTAAGGGGCAGGAGCCCTTTAAACTTTGCCGGGACTGCAGCCTCAGCTGCTGATTGGGCGAGAGGCCCTTTATCTGCTACACAGCGCGCCCGCAGCCGCGGGACGCGCACACATTTCACTAAGGGGCAGGAGCCCTTTAAACTTTGCCGGGACTGCAGCCTCAGCTGCTGATTGGGCGAGAGGCCCTTTATCTGCTACACAGCGCGCCCGCAGCGCGGGACGCGCGCGGGACGCGCATGGGCGAAGCCCAGGCCAAGGGCCGGCCCGTCCTTCGCCCGTCATCGACAGGAAGAGGCTGGGCTGGGCCACCCCTCTTCAAATATTTGTTCTTTTGTCCCCCCAGGGCCCACTGCCTCCTTATCTAACAATCCAAGCCGATAGGGAAAGAGCCAGAAAGAAGCCTAGTCTGATTGAGCAGCTCATATACGTTCCCGCTCTATAAGTGGAACTATCAAAGGAGGGTTAACCCACCCCTCTTCTCCCTCCCCCTTATTATTTAGGAAGGGTCTCCCGTAACCATAAAACATGGGTAAAAGGAAGCACTCCAAAACACATAACACAACAAACTTAAAAGATAGCACATCTATATTAAAATATATCTCAGGGGCGATGGGCATGATAGACAAACAAATCGCCACTGTGGAAGAGAAAATGATGGGGTCTAAAGACCATTCCCTTGAATCATTAGTTTCCGTAGAATTAACTAACAACCCCCCGCAGAGCAAACATGGCGACGAGCACATAGAACCAAGATATATTAACGGATGTATTAAAGACACCTCTAATTTAATCTCCTCCTTGGACGATACTTCTCCCGTGGCCAAACGACCAAGGAAACCAGAGGTGGGCTTGGAGGATAAGAACCCTATGAAACCCTCAGCGACAGGTACAACAATTACCCCAGCCACAAAGCTACCTAAGAAATCAGTTAGGAAGAAACCTACAAATAATGTAGGAGATACAACTAGATCACTCCTTATAAACCTTAATGAGCTAGTAAATACTCTGAAATCATCCATAGGACTCACCCTTGACTCCATGTTGGAGCGCTTAAAGGGAGTGGAGAATAAACTCGAGGCAGGACTAGGACTAATAGAGGCCATACAACGAACAGACACACATTACGTACTAAAGGATCCTAATATACCATCTCCAACCCTAGCTCAGGGAAGCAATACCCAATCTCTCCCGCAAAATAGGGCAAAAGATACACACCCGAACGTAGACCCCCTGAGAAAGATATCAACGCAGTCACAAGTATCCAATTTGTATCCAACTCTCAGGCCTGTATTCCCTACTGCTACAGCTCAACTTTCCCTGCTTGATCAAGCAGTTTCAAAACCTAGACTAGCTAAGAGAACAGACAATAGCACATTGAGGACAATGACCTCTTACCCTCATGTAAACCCAGGGAGGAACATACAAAGTAGAATTGAATCCCCAAATACACGTTATCGCCCAAGTGATCTATTACATCTCCCTCCAGAGGCTACTCCTTATGTAGTAATTTTGGCCAACGTTCCATCCCGAAATGACCAACAGACAGAATCATGGATAGCTCTGAGAAATAAGGCCCTCATTTGGATAGGTGTCCGTCTGGGCTCAGGAATGGCGGGGCCTCTCTTTGAAAACATAAAAATGGTCAGGAGAATTAAGTGGATAGGTAGCAGCAGGAAAGTGCTGGAAGGTGACTGTGTGGTACTTTCATTCAGGTCACCAAATTTAGTGGACAAAATCATCCACAATATAGGAGCCAAACAGGTTACTTCACAAGGAATCTCACTACTACCATTAGGTTTCTTTTACCAAAGCCCAGAGGGACGTAACCCCATAGGTCCACAACCAGTAAGAGTACTCTCTAACACACCAGATTTCCCAACAGGGCGCAATAGATTTCATACCCTCACGGCCCTAGAAGACACTGATTGACTCAATAAGAATCAGACACCTCCAGATGAACAAATCCAGATAGAACACAAATCAGGGCGGGATTCAAACAAAGAACATACATCTCATACAACAGATTCCATAGCAAACAGGCCTCATATTTACCTAACCCAAAACAGTGTCCCCAGAATTTCACCCCAGTCATCAGAAGACATCATATCTCCCGGTACACCAGCGGACCAGCAAGGTATCTCTAAACAGAAAGCAGAGATTGCTTTACTATTCTGGAACATTGCAGGTTTAAATAATAAATTAGGCAATGAGGCTTGGGTGAACTTTACAGAAAAATATTCATGCATATGTCTCCAAGAGACGTGGACGACGAGCCCCCTTCACATTAATGGTTATAAAACATTTCACTCACCAGCTGCCCCGTCTAGTCACGGCAGATCAAAAGGGGGTCTATGCACATACATCTCTAACAAGCTACGACTACAAAACTTAGAGATGAAATTCACAAGTCTATACTATCAAATGATAGAGGGCAACATGGATCACAAGACTCACCTAGTCCTCATTAACTTTTATAATAATGCAATCCCAGGAGAGTTTGCCAATATTCTAATGGAGAAAATAACAAGCACTAATAACAGCCGGGAGATCTTTATGATCTGGGGAGGAACTTCAACGTCCATCCCTGTAAAGAAACCTCAGATAAGGTTTGTGGTTGGGATTCTGAGGGCGTTGGCTTAAGTCTCCATTTTGCACACAACACCGAAGGAGACGCATTGAATTTACTGGCACAAACCCATAATTTATCCTTTGCAAATGAATTACACACTGCTGAATCAAAGTTTAATCCAACATACAACGGAAGGGGTGCAAATACTGTGATTGATTATGTCTTAATGTCAACCCATTTCTCACACTACCTCAAGAAATATACTCTGCACGACATCGCAATTAGCGATCACTACCCCCAGAGCCTTAACCTCCTAATAACCCCCACAACAGCTGATAGAGATGACAGGCTCACCCTGTTAGATGACACTGAGTTAACGCCGCGTAACGGATTCATCCTGAAATGGTCACAGATTGACCCCGACTTCCTCCTCAAACAGCTACTAAGTAACTGCAAGCACGCTTTCGCAGACTGTTTAAGTGAGAACATAGACCCAGGGCGACGTTTGAACGCCTTTATATTGATCATGCAATCTATAAAGAAAGCCCTAACCACCAGAAGGGGTAACCAGGGAAAAAAAGGGCCACTGGTTGGTTTGATTATAATTGCTCACAAGCACATAGGAAACTGAAAAAAGCTTTAAAAGCCCCAAAAAGATCTTTAACCGAGATACGTAAGTGTAGACAAGAATATAAAGCAGCAATGAAGGGAAGGAAATTGTCCCTAAAAAGAACTTTGTGGGAAACTCTGCATACAGCTAGCCGCACAAAAGATAATATTCTTTTTTGGAAAACAATTAACTCACCTATGCTTGGGGATAGAGACCCCCCCAGAATGGAAATAGCGATCTCCGAAGAAGACTGGATCGCACACTTTTCCAAAACATATGCGCGAGTCAGCGTAGAGAACCCTACATTATCTGTATATGATCAAGCCCTACAGGAAGGCACACGCCCGTTAATAACCCC
Organism: Pleurodeles waltl; assembly: GCF_031143425.1. Classification (NCBI taxonomy): domain Eukaryota; kingdom Metazoa; phylum Chordata; class Amphibia; order Caudata; family Salamandridae; genus Pleurodeles; species Pleurodeles waltl. The sequence continues at coordinate 324,249,648 of NC_090437.1, forward strand.
ACAATTTAGCCTTGAGGAGGTAGAGGAAGCCATATCTTTAAGCAAATCAGGAAAAGCTCCGGGCCCGATGGCGTTCCGATAGATATATACAAAGCCAACATCCATCTATGGGGCCCTGTATTAATGCAGTCACTAAGGGCCATTTGCATACAAGGTCCCCTACCATCTTGGCGAGATTCTAATATAATTCCTATATATAAAAAAGGTGACCGTCTTAACCCAGCCTGTTATAGACCCATCTCTCTGCTGGACTCAACAGCTAAATTAGCAGGGAGAATTATCTTGAATAGATTGCAAACATGGGCAGAAGAAAATAGGGTTTTATCCCCTGTCCAATACGGATTTCGGAAAGGCATTGGGACAGTGGAACAAAGCCTGAATCTAAGTATTATTATAGGAAAATATACAAGGATCAAAGAAGGCAATCTGCACCTGGCTTTTATTGACCTATCATCAGCATTTGACTGTGTACTACACGACAAGTTATGGGACATTTTAACCAGCTTGGGGGTAGAACCAGCTATAATCCAGTTTATACGAGACATGTATTCAGGGTGCAGAGCAAGAGTGAGGTACGGCCTAAAGGGGGAGAGTACTCGCCCTTTTGGCATATTTAGAGGTGTGCGCCAGGGCTGTGTTCTCGCCCCATTCCTATTCTCGATGTATATAAACAACTTAGAAAATGTGTTGGCTACTAACTACAACGATCTACCCCAAATAGGCAATCGCGCTGTCCCGGTCCTACTTTATGCAGATGATGCAGTTTTAATGGCCAGGACCCCGTTAGCCTTACAAAAATTATTAACAACTTGTATCACATTTATGTCACAATTGGGTCTTACTGTCAATCACTCAAAAACATTCATTATGAACTGTGGTGGGAAATGCGGCAAATCCTATAACATTACAACCGCGGAGGGGAGAGTAGAAATTGTGCGCACCTTTTCCTATCTGGGCTTAATGTTTGACAATCAGGGCTCTTGGGCCAATTGTAGGAAGACAAAAAAAGCCCAGCTTATAAAAACAACAATGGCCTTAAGGTTTTTTTCTAAAAGAATAGGGGGGATTACCCCGCCAAATATGATAAAAATTTACAAAGCAAAGTGCATCCCAGCAGTCACGTACGGGTCCGGTATCTGGGGACACACCAATTGTAATCTGGTACAGACGGTTGAAAACGATTTTTTAAGATATTTACTGATGGTTCTAAAAGGTACATCATCGTACATAATTCATTCAGAACTGGGATCCCCTTTTATTACCGACTTGATAAAGATTCAACCCTTACTGTTATGGCACAAAATCTGGACCTCGGAACATACTGAACTAAATAAGGCCATTTTGACCGACTGTATGGAATCTATATACGCAACAAGGGTGCCTTGGATAAAATACATTATGACTTTTTTTTTAAACATGGGCAACAAAGCTTATTACACAAATCCAGCTCTCCTGGAAGCAATCTCTAGGAAGGACCTGAGCGCTTTGGCATTAAAATATTTAGAAGATTTACGATGGGAGGCTGAATCAAAAAAGCCCACAGTCATTCACAATCAAATAATCTTGTCAACGGAGGCTATCCAGCCTTACCTGATGAACGTGACAAACCCCACCATCGTTTTGTGCTCACCAGACTGAGACTGGATACATTCCATTGTCTAGTGACCTTCCCAACCATGAATGATTGGAGCACCACCTTGAAGGCCTGCCCTTGTGACGCAAAGGCACAACAAACCACAATCCACGTGGTTTTATTTTGCAAACTGTACGCCAAGCAAAGAAAGCGCCTAGTAGCCCCTCTCTTAAGGCTAACCAACCTCCCTCAGTGTCGTACTGCGTACGCTAGCCTCCAGGTTCTATCATCCATAGAGATGTGCGGAACCTTGGCCAATTTTCTATGCTCCGTACTAAGCACAAGAAAGCGCATGGGGGTAGTAACATAACTTGAATTATTTTAGACCTTTTATTATTGTAAATCATTAAGATTTTAGCCTATTTATTGTATTTATTTATTGTATATTGTATATTAAAATGTAAAATATCGTTACTTTTATGACTTGCTGAAAGTCGAATAAAGTCTTTCTACTACTACTACTACTACCTGGAAATGTAAAAAATATTATGCTAATACTTGTTATGAGGGACCACAACTAAAATGACATTATTATAAGGGCTACCGGTTTTATGATATTATCTTTTTTTTACATTTCCGTCTGTATTTATCTATATTTATTTTTTGCTTTTTTTAATCTGTATTTATCCATGTTTATTTTGGGTTTTTTGAAAAAAAATGAAGCTGAAATTGGTATATTTCCACATTTATTTAACCAATAAATATGCACTTTTGCTTGAATGCCTGTCAGGTTACAGTGATATGAACACGTGCAGAAGATAAATTGATGCACTTATATGAAAATATGCACATTTCAGTATCAACCTTGTACAGAATATGCTGCTGTTTAAGCCTCTTTAGTAAAATTCCTTTATTTTTTTAACCCCCTTACCCATCAAACCACACAGCTTTTGCCTGGCAGTCATGGCAGAGAGTATTTATAATCACTCAAGAAGCAAACCAAATTCTATTTTTATACACATTTAAGAACAAATACAGACAAAAAATGTTTTTCTCTTTGTAAATATCTGTAAAAAAACAGCAAAAACACAAAAACAGGGAGCCTTAATTATTGTTAATGTAAGAGAACACAACCACCCCCTAAAATATAACAGAGATAGAAGTAAGGCATGTTCTCTAAAATCTCAGAAGAGCAATCACTAGCACTCAGGAGGCCACAGGCAGCATCTTAAACAAGCATTTGCAATGCAATGGGTCTTGCGTTTACTCGAGTTAAAGCTATTAGCGTTGTAAACTCCTAACTGGACTTTTCTTGCCACATAAACTGAAAAGTAAAACGGTTTCCTATAAGCAAACCAACAGCCACAATGAGCGCAAAGCAAACACACAAAATGAAACAGAAGTTTGCTTGCAGTGAAACGTATCGGCAAAAGTGCAATTATCCATGTAACCGGCAAAAGTGCAAGTATTCATGTAACAGGGTCGATGTCATGCAAAGCGCTCCACTACTGCCCAGCCAGATCGCACTACCTACGAAATAAAGAGATAAAATAGTGCAGAGACCATACAGAAAACATGGAGCCTCGTATGTTTTTCAGTAGTTGGCCGGAACGCTCGAGGCAGGCTAAACACTGGAAATGGCTTGACGTACGCATGCCTTTTACTAATTAAATCAAGCTACTTTTAAAAGGCAAGCCCACAAGCCAACCAAACTGATGGGCTTGACATGGGCGTGGTTACAAGCCCATAGAGAGATTACACCAGGGACAGAGCGCTTTGCTCCTAAATTTCCTGTGCACATTACAGATCAATGACCAGCAATCTCCAAACTAAACAATTAATAGCATACGCAAGAAAAGCCACAACCAAGCCCCTGCTGCTCCTAGATGTACATTAATATCCCAGAACAACTAGCCATTACAAATAATGTAGAACCATTTCTCCTATAGAACAATATATACCAAACAAGGAGAATATCATCATGGGAAAATAGCCCTAATTTACACACTGCTAACGAGCACAGTACAACATATTATGAACTGCTAAACTAAATTAAAATTAAAACTCACAACATCTATTCTGAAAAATAATTATAGATTTGATTTTGAGCAGGCAATTTTATAAACAAATTTCACACACAGACATGCAAGGCTGCTAATATCCTTTTAACCGAAGGATTTGTGACACCTCTAAAAATCTGCATCAGGTGTAAAATAGCAACAAACAGCGAGTTTGGATTTGAAATTAAAAAAATAATAACCCTAGCCTATGTAGCAGTCTCAGAAGCAACTAACCATTAAAACATACTAATAGAATCCCCATACTACTAAAGAAATCTACAAAAACGAAGTCATGTCATGGATTACTCCGAACGCATGTGGGTTGGAATATACACCTGTTCTAGCAACAGACACCAACGTAAGTCTCAAATCCCTTGATGGAATCTATATACGGTGCCATAGCTGATCAATTCAAAACTAACAACGCAATGAAAGGAAGGCACATCACCTTTCAAGCTACTTTAGACTGAAGCCACCTTACCCTGTACAAATGCTTGGAACAGTCAGTAAGCTAAATCAAACCTCAAATATCTCAATAAACCAAAGAGAAGTACGAAATGTTATGATTCAAAGAGCGATCCTTTGTAAATAATAAAGGACTACTTTACTTTGAGAGGGTAGTTAAAACAATAATGTAACTAAACTATACAATTCACTGACAATATAACCCAACACAAAGCAACTAACAGAGAATTATGATTGTTCCTTATTTTATAATACTTTTTATTGGGTTTTGAGACCTACATAGCAACCTCTAGAAAGAGTAAAAGTAAAATACAAATAAACAATGCTGAATAGTTGTCAAACATTCCCCCTTAAGTGAGTGAAACATTAATTCGGCTTATCTGTGTCAACCACCCCAGAATCGAACCACCTGAAGAAGCCATCCACACCCTAGATCTTGCAATGTTTTTCTGGGCAGCCAACAGAATTTATATAAAGTTTGTTTGCAGCAGCACTGTAATCCATCCACCCAGTGCCTTGAGACCCTAACGGTTGAGTAGTTGCGCTTTACAAGCACTGATTGATTGATTGATTGATTGATCCCCCGTGTCCTTCAGATGTGGTGATGGCTGTGTGGAACACCAATGTCACGCTATGTCCCTTTTGGCAATAAGGCAGCCCAATACAACAAGTGTCCTTGTGTAGCTACTTCCTCCCCATTCATTCCTCATCATCAATAAAATCAATTTCTGTTTGGGTATCACCAGCCTACCCATTACATGGGAGAGGGTAGAGCGCACATTTTGCCAGTATTGCTGTGTAACAGTGCATTCCCACATCCTGTAAAAGAAGGTAATGTTGTCAGTTTTGGCATCTTACGCACCAGTTGTCATGGCCTCTCTGCATCTTATTTAACCTTTTTGGAGTATAGTAGATTCAGTGCAAAAAATTAATTTGGATGTGATGTATTTTTATAGAGATCGATAGCACCCTAGGGGCCATTCTACAAGGTATTCCTCCTATAAGGGCCCCTCATTTGTTTCCCACCTTTCCCTCATTGCCACCATTGGATCCCAGGTGTTATTTACCAGGGTACTATATAGGATAGAAAGGCCTTTGTTGCTTATCTTAGACTCTGTGACATGTGCTTCCAGTGGGTTATATTGTGGGAGGCCTCAAGTGTGTGACCTGGGGCCAGATGTAGCAAAGTTTTGAGAGTCGCAAATGGCCCGAATCGCTATTTGCGACTGTGCAAAATCGGAAATGGGATGCAAAAATCCCATTTCCGACTCGCAAAAAGCGATGCGAGCCGTTACCGACTCGCAAAATTTGCAACCCCATTTTGCGACCCGCAAATAGGAAGTCGCAATTTGCGAGTCGCAAACCATATGCAATTGCAACTCGCAAATTGCGACTAGTCGCAAAAAGCCCAGTTTGCATGTCCCATTTACCACTAACTCAGAGCAGGTGGTAATCATTACCAAAGTATAAAAGGAGACCCAGAAGGCATCTGGGTTACTCAAGATGGCGGAGATATACCTGATAGCAGTGAGGAGGAGAGTCCACGCAGCCCAGCAGAGGAGGAGGAGGAGCCACAGACAGGAGAAGATTTATAGAACAAGGCAGACTCTTTTCCAGCAAACTGAGGAAGAGATATACGATAAATACCGCCTTAGCAGCGCAGCCATACTAGAATTAATTGAATTACTAAAACCACAGCTAGAGCACCAGACTGTGCGCGGCTGCGCCATCCCTACGCATGTGCAAGTACTATGCTCACTGCACCTCTTGGCCTCAGGGAGCTATCAGGGGGTCATTGCTGTGGCAGGTGGGGTATCTCAAAGTGCAGTGTCAAGGTTCCTCAGGGCCTTCCTAGATGCCATACTCACACACATGTCTCACTTCATATACCTACCCAGGAATGAGGCAGAAATTAACAGCACCAAGCTGGACTTTTACCGGATTGCCAACTTTCCCCATGTCATAGGATGTGTAGATGGGACACATATTCAAATATGCCCCCCTGCAAACCTGGAACATCTGTTCCGCAACAGAAAGTGTACCCACTCACTCAATATTCAGGATGTTTGTGACGCCCATTATGTCATCACTGACATTGTTGCAAAATTTCCAGGCAGTACCCATGACTCATACATTTTTAGGCACAGTGGGATACACCAACGCCTGGAACGTGGGGAGTTTGGAGATGGATACCTCCTAGTTAGAGCTGCATACACCTTGCACACATACACACAGGTCACTGAGCACACCAACCAGGACTTTCTAACAGTGTAATGTTTGTGCCCAACAGGTGACAGTGCAAATGCTCTACGGCCATGGATAATGACTCCGTTCTTAACACCCAGCAATGATTCAGAGAAGCGATACAACAGTGCACATAAGAGGACCAGGAACCTGATTGAACGCACCTTCGGATTACTGAAAGCAAGATTCAGATGCCTCCACCGCAGTGGAGGTGCCCTCCAGTATACCCCCATTACAGCATTCAAAATTGTTGTCGCATGCGCCATCCTGCACAATATTGCCACCCGACGTGGGCTACCTCTCACCCCTGCAGACCCAGATCCTGAGGATGAAGAGCAAGAGCAACCACATCGCCATCATGGGGATCGGAGTATAGCTAATCAAGGCAGACTGAGACGGGAACACATTGCAAACCAATACTTTGGAAGGTACGTGTCAACTTCAACCATACTCACCTACTGACCAAAAACTCCATTTGTCAAGTGGAACAAAAAACTATTTAATATGTGCAGAAATACAACTATTTACAAATACTAACTGTTCATGGTCATCTAAATGCAAACCATGCATGGGGCACATTGATGTCATGTGCCCCAACATCAGGGACAGGGTTTTGTCTATGTCCTACGGCGGCCTCTGCCAGCCTGGCTGGTCCCTTGTGGTTCTGCAGTGCTCTGCCTGGTACTCCCACTCCGGAGCACCCTACTGTCACTGGCAGAGACACTGCTCACTGTAGAGCCCTCCTCGCTGTCCTGGGGTGTGTCCCCTGTGCCCCTGGACAGATGCCGTGCCTCCATTAACCCCTTAGCTGCTGGGCCTTTTCCCCCCCAGTGCTGAGCCCTTTTTTGGCTATTTGGGGTAGTTCGCGCTTAGGACTTCATAACTTTTTGTCCACATAAGCTAACCACGCCAAATTTGCGTCCTTTTTTTACAACATCCTAGGGATTCTAATGGTACCCAGAGTTTGTGGTTTCCCTTGGAGGAGACCAAGAAAATAGCCAAAATACAGTGAAAATTTAGTTTTTTCCAAAAAAATGGGAAAAAAGGGCCGCCGAAGAAGGCTTGTGGTTTTTTCCCTGAAAATGCCATCAACAAAGGGTTTCTGGTGCTGAAATCACTATCTTCCCACCTTTCAGGAACGGGCAGACTTGAATCAGAAAACCACATTTTTCAACCCAAATTTGGCATTTTACTGGGACATACCCCATTTTTACTATATTTGGTGCTTTCAGCCTCCTTCCAGTTGGTGACAGGAATGGGTGTGAAATCAATGCTGGATCCCGGAATGCTAAACATTTCTGAAAACGAGTCAAAATTCTGAATTCAGCAAGGGGTCATTTGTGTAGAACCTATAAGGTTTTCCTACAGACAATAACAGCTGAAATAAAAAAATATTGAAATTGAGCTGAAAACAACAGTCATTTTTCTTTATGTTTTACTCTGTAACTTTTTCCTGCGATGTCAGATTTCTGAAAGCAATATACCGTTTTGTCTGCTGGACTCTTCTGGTTGCGGGGATATAAAGGGCTTGTAGGTTTATCAAGAACCCTAGGTACCCAGAGCCAATAAATGAGCTGCACCCTGCAGTTGGTTTTCATTCTATACTGGGTATACAGCAATTCATTTGCTGAAATATGAAGAGTGAAAAAGAGGTATCAAGAAAACCTTTGCATTTCCAAAATGGGATTAAGATAAGGTTTTGAGGAGCAGTGGTTATTTGCACATCGCTGAATTCCGAGGTGCCCATACTAGCATGTGAATTGCAGGGCATTTCTCAAATAGACGTCTTTTTTACACACTCTCTTATATTTGGAAGGAAAAAATGTAGGGAAAGATAAGGGGCAATAACACTTGTTTTGCTATTCTATGTTCCCCCAAGTCTCCCGATAAAAATGATACCTCACTTGTGTGGGTAGGCCTAGCGCCCGCGACAGGAAACGCCCCAAAGCGCAACGTGGACACATCCAAATTTTTGGAAGAAAACAGAGGTGTTTTTTGCAAAGTGCCTACCTGTAGATTTTGGCCTCTAGCTCAGCCGGCACCGAGGGAAACTAACCAAACCTGGGCATTTCTAAAAACTAGAGACCTAGGGGAATCCAAGGAGGGGTGACTTGCGGGGCTCGGACCAGGTTCTGTTACCCAGAATCCTTTGCAAACCTCATAAAGTGGCTAAAAAAACAAGTTTTCCTCACCTTTCGGTGGCAGAAAGTTCTGGAATCTGAGAGGAGCCACAAATTTCCTTCCACCCCGCGTTCCCCCAAGTCTCCCGATAAAAACGATACCTCACTTGTGTGGGTAGGCCTAGCGCCCGCGACAGGAAACGCCCCAAAACGCAACGTGGACACATCTAAATTTTTGGAAGAAAACAGAGGTGTTTTTTGCAAAGTGCCTACCTGTAGATTTTGGCCTCTAGCTCAGCCGGCACCTAGGGAAACTAACCAAACCTGGGCATTTCTGAAAACTAGAGACCTAGGGGAATCCAAGGAGGGGTGACTTGCGGGGCTCGGACCAGGTTCTGTTACCCAGAATCCTTTGCAAATCTCAAAAAGTGGCTAAAAAAACAAGTTTTCCCCACATTTCGGTGACAGAAAGTTCTGGAATCTGAGAGGAGCCACAAATTTCCTTCCACCCAGCGTTCCCCCAAGTCTCCCGATAAAAATGATACCTCACTTGTGTGGGTAGGCCTAGCGCCCGCGACAGGAATGGATCACACAAGGGTCAATGGTAGTCATTGCTTGAGGTCTACTGTTAACCCTGGAGTGATTCATTCCTGAAGCATGCACTAGGCGCAGGCACACAAGCGGGGTTGTGTTTTTATCAGGACAAGTGGGGAAACACTGGGTGGTAGGAATTTTGAGGATCCCTGCAGATCCCTGGACTTCTGCTCATTGGAATGCAAGGAAAATGTGTTTTTTAAGCACATAATGTAATTTCAAGGGGATTCTGGGTGAAGGGAAACTGGTGAGAGCCATGCAAGTCCTGCACCCTTGGACTCCCCTGGTACTAGTTTTTTAAAGTTAACCCACCACTCACACTGGTTGGTTTTAGCACCTCCAGAAATTATGGTTTCAAAGCATGATTACTTATCAAAGTATCTGAATATTGAAACCAAGCCTTCTGAAGGTGGGCCATAAAGCCGCGTCCAGGCACCAACCTCTTTATGGTCCATTCACACTCCATTCACGCACAACAAACAACCCTTTCATATCGCCAGCCACGGGCCCAATCCAATCAATCACTCCACTCACATTAACTTACCGCTGCCAGACAAGGGCCCATCACGCACTCTCTGTGCTAAATCCAACTCCTTCCAGTTTGTGGATGCAAGTTGGGGGTGTCCGAGTATGCCGTACAAAGCGATTCCTCGAACTGAGTGAGCATATCTACCTTTGAAACTAAGGGAGACATGCTGGGGATTTCTCATGCTGTTACCTAAAGAGAAGGTCATAGGCTACCTGCCTCCTTCTTCCTTAACATTACCAAATGCATGCGTAACAAACCTTTACTAATGACTCCTGTGACAGCCACCTGAGGCTCAGGAAGACATGTTTTTCATGCGCCTTTAACGCACTCTCTGTGCTAAATCCAACTCCTTCCAGTTTGTGGATGCAAGTTGGGGGTGTCCGAGTATGACGTACAAAGCGATTCCTCGAACTGAGTGAGCATATCTACCTTTGAAACTAAGGGAGACATGCTGGGGATTTCTCATGAAGTTCCCTAAAGAGAAGGTCATAGGCTATGGAAAAGGGTAGTGTTTGGTACATAGGGGAGTCCATGAGAACGTAGCATATGTCCCAGCCAACATTATGTGCAGTGATGTGACTATAATGCACTTATACAGCAAACTGAACATCTACTAAGTTCTGATGGAAGATGAACATGAAAAGCAGGTCAAACACTGACCTATACAAGTCATTCTCCTTCAGTGCTGGGATGGCACCAATGGGTTTGATTCCATAGGTGTAGATGATGTACATCTGTACTACCTTTACTATCTGCCTTCTACCTGTGCAATAACCCTGTGAAGGCACTCCTACCATAAGCTTTCCTTACCCATCCATGTCTCTGTTCTCATCAGAGTCCTGGCTAATCCTGTATAATATCCAAGTGAACCTATACTAGTTTGTGGAAGCAAGTTGGGGGCTTCCAAGTATGCCCTACAAAGTGATTCCTCGAACTGAGAGAGCATATCTACCGTTGAAAGTAAGGTAGACATGCAGGTGAAGAAAGGGTACTCCGTGGCAATGTGGCATATGTTCTGTCCACTAGTATATGCAGTAGGGGGAAGAAAATGCATGTTAATTGAACAGAACACCGACCACGCCAAAAGGAAGTCCATGATGAAGTAAAATTCTGTGGCTCCCTGCCTAACGAAGCAGTGGCCCATGGACGTTCGGTATCCATGCACTGCCACTGAAAGGATTACCCAACAGCATCTCAACCTCAGTCGATTTCCCAGAACTTTGCTTTAGTATGATACAACGTAAAGCAAGTAGGGATACAGAGGCCTGGTTGTGATGGACACTGGGGACAGTAATACCGACTCTCCTGCCGCTTTCCATGCTTTGAGCACACTTTACAGCGACGACATGGACGATCCTTTTTGGGTGTTTTAGGTATGCGATCAGCAAAGTGTCGCTCCTGCAGCCTTGCCACATCCTCCAGAACATATGAGGTGGAGGCTGCTGCTTCTTCTGTAACAGCAGTGAGGCTTTCAATTACAGACAATTGGAAGTCAAGGAAAGTCATGAGTCTTCCTGTTGTTGTCTGACGGTAAACAACATACGCATTATATGTTGCCATCTGAATCAGGTGGGTAAACAGTTTCTTGTACCAAGTGCGAGTTTTACGACACGCATTGTATGGTTGAAGAACCTGGTCGTTCTTGTCCACTCCACCCATGTACATATTGTAATCGAGTATACAGATGGGCTTGTGGACTTCGGCCATCTGACCCCAAACCGTGATGGGAGAAGTGCTCTCATCATGAATTGTAGTGAGCACGTATACATCACATCTATCTAGGAACTTGACTGCGAGCAGTTCATTAGAACGCAATGCAGTACTCTGTGATTTCTGGAGCTTCTTGCAAACAAGCTCCCGCGGGAATCCTTTGCGGTTACAACAAACTGTACCGCAGGCCACAGTGCCAGCTTTGTAGAGCTCACTGAACAGCTCTACTCCTGTATAGAAATTGTCCACATAAAGGTTATAACCTTTGTGAAGAAGTGGCTGGACAAGTTCCCATACAATCTTACCTGTGACCCCTAACACGGGAGGGCAACCTACAGGGTTTAGGGTAGAATCCTTCCCTGTATACACTCTCAGGCTGTACACATAGCCAGTAGAGCTCTCACACAGCATGTACAGCTTTATGCCATAGCGAGCTCTTTTGCTCGCAATGTACTGTCTGAAAAGCAGCCGTCCTTTGTACAGGATCAAGGACTCATCGACTGCTATATTCTTTCCAGGAGTATAGATCTCTGGAAACCTGGCAGACAAATCTTCCACGACAGGCCGAATTTTGAACAACCTGTCATGATCTGGATGGTCCCGGGGCAATGCAGCAGAATTGTCATTGAAATGCAGCATGCGCTGCAGTAGCAAAAAATGATCTCTGCTCATGTATGGTGCGAAGATGGGAGTTACCCAAACCGTGCGAGTCGTCCAGTAGGACTGCAAGGTGGGTTTCTGTACTAACCCCATTTTGAGCGTAAGGCCCAAAAATATCTTCAACTCCGCCAGCGAAGTGGGAGTCCACTGGCGTGCCCTAGAACGGGCCCTAGAGTGCCTCCGCACTCCCTCAGAAATTGGTCTGCACGCAAATTTGTTTGCTGCACAACTTTCTGAAGAAAGTCAACATCCAAAAACAGATAGATGTAGTCGACTGGCAAAAAGTTAGCTGTATCGACTTTACATCCAGCGTCACCAGTAAAAGGTGGAATTTGGGGCTGAACCAAACAGGGGGGCTGCCAAGAGAGCACTCTCTCTGTGCTTGCGGCAGCAAGCACGTGCTCTCTGGGTTCGGCTAACCCAATGTGGTCCCGCTGCCCAGAATGTGCTTGCGAAGAGACAGCACGGATGTCGTCATTGTCTCCTTCAGGCTCACTGGAAGAGGTGTCGTCAGATGGGACTCCGCCGACTGAAAAATCACTCCCAGAATCTGCCCCACTGTCCTCTCCCTCAGATGCTGTCTCAGTCTCTGAGCCTACATCAGAACTGTCCTCCATAACCCGAGCTAGGGCTTGATCAGCAGTCATCCAACGAGACGCCATCTCTGCAACTGGCTAAACTGTCCCTCTAAATTACTAGCCTACGTAGAAGGCAGATAGTCACAAAATTGCTTGTGGGTATGTTTGTTGTGTGCAACAGGAAATGTCGTCACCTTACCTTCGCTTCTTCTCCAATTCTGCAGATTCTCTGAAAACACTGAAAAAAACAAAAAAATAATGTATTACTTCACCTTACCACACACCCTGTGCAACAGTCATTTTTGGTGCTCTGCCTCCCATTACCTCCTCTTCTAATTCCCTCAGTACTACCCAGCAAAAGTGCCACTCATATCTCCATAGTCCCCCTGGCATTACATTTGTTTTAAAGCGCAGGTAACGCTTGCCTTTACTAATCCACTCAGCTACTTTATGGCAACTGCCACTACAGAAAAGACATGCATGCATATATATATATATATATATATATATATATATATATATATATATTGTGTGAACAAGATTCTCACCCCACTCCACGAGGTTCAAATTGGCATCTTTTATTGCAAGCAACAGCCACGTACGCGTTTCGACTCTCAAGGATTCTTGATCACAGTAAATGAGTCCCTCTTTTCTTTCATTGTTTATACTTGCAATAAAACATGTCAATTTGAACCTCGTGGAGTGCGGTGAGATTCTTGTTCACAAAATATTTTCGAGGTTGCTCTCCTCCATCACTGAGCACCGGCAGTGGAGTGCGCTGCGCAACAATCTTTTTAACCAATTTGTGTTGCATATATATATATATATATATATATATATATATATAATAATATATATATATATATATATATATATGTTTAGAAACAAAGTGGTTGAAGGGTTGCTGGGCGGCACACTCCACTGCCGGTGCCCAGTGACAGAGAAGACCAATCTAGAAATTATCTAATGCCGAAAAATGTCACCGCACTCCATGAAGTACAAATAAACGTGTATTTTATTGCAGTCAATAACCACCAACGTGTTTCAACTCACCAAGGAGTCTTGATCACGGTCCTCATGGAGTGCGGTGAAATTGTTCACCATTATAAAACAACACACACAAGAATAACAAGCATTTACAATGCAATGGGTCTCGCATCTGCTCGAGTTAGAGCTATTAGCGTTATAAACTCCTAACCCAACTTTTCTTGCCACATAAATTGATAATTGAAAGTTAAACTCTTTCACATAAGAGAGCCGATTCACAGCGCCACGATCACCATGAGCATCATGTGAAGAGTTACACAAAAGGAAAAGAAGTTCGCTCGCAGTTAAACGTAACAGCAAAAGTGCAATTAGCCATGTACCAGGGGCGATGGCCAAGGCGGTAACAAAACCTCCCCAAGGAGGGACAAAGGTAAATCATTTTCCAATGCCATCAAAGGATTTTTGAAGGGCAAGCCCACGAACGAGTGGTAGTGATGGGCGTGAGGTGGGCGTTGTTAGAAGCCCAGATACACACCAACAAGTCAGAAAAGCAGCACATGGACGCTGCAATGCTTGTCCTGAAAAAAAAAAATATATATATATATATATATGTGTATACATATATACACATATATATGAGAGAGAGAGAGAGAAAGAAAACAAGACACTCATGTCACAAATCTTTTTTTTTTTTTTATACATGTGTGCTTGCCCTTGGCAAAGCACACATGTTTAAAAAAAAAATTTGCCCCATTGATGGTCACCCTAAGGGCTGACCACCAACAATTTGTTTTTTTCTTTCTTTTTTACCCTGGGGGGGCGATCGCCCCCCCCCCCCCCCAGGTAAAACAACATGTATTTTTTCCCCCCTGGGGTCGGCCCGTGTTCCAAGGGCCGACCACGCCATTTTGTTTTCATTTATTTTTTTTAAATTTTATTGTGGGGGGCGCGATCGCCCCCCAAAACCATGTAAATACAGAATTATTGCCCCGGGGGGGGGAGGCCCTTTTACGAGGGGGCCGACCCCCCCAAAGAAGATCCCTGGTGCCTAGGGGCGTTTCCTGGCCGTGGATCGCAGCCGCGCTGCGATCCACGGCCAGGAAACGGTGCCAGGGAGGCATCGATGGAAAGGGGAGAGCCTCCCCTTTCCATCGATGCCTCCCTGGCCTCTGGGGAGGCCGTTTTGGCCTTTTTTTCCCCACCGGAGAAAGAGAGAACGCTTACCTGCTTCTCTCCTTCTCCGGTGGGGAAAAACTGCACATGGACGCTGCAATGCTTGTCCTGAAAAAAAAAAAATATATAGATATATATATATATATGTCTATATATATATATATCTATATATATATATATCTATATATATATATGTGTATACATATATACACATATATATGAGAGAGAGAGAGAGAAAGAAAACAAGACACTCATGTCACAAATCTTTTTTTTTTTATACATGTGTGCTTGCCCTTGGCAAAGCACACATGTATAACAAAAAAAATGGCCCCATTGATGGTCACCCTAAGGGCTGACCACCAACAATTTGTTTTTTTCTTTTTTTACCCTGGGGGGCGATCGGCCCCCCCAGGCAAAACTACATGTTTTTTTTTCCCCCCTGGGGTCGGCCCGTGTTCCAAGGGCCGACCCCGCCATTTTGTTTTCATTTTTTATTTTTATTTTTTATTGTGGGGGGCGCGATCGCCCCCCAAAACCGTGTAAATACAGATTTATTTGCCCGGGGGGGGGTGGCCCGAAAACGGTGCCAGGGAGGCATCGATGGAAAGGGGAGAGCCTCCCCTTTCCATCGATGCCTCCCTGGCATCTGGGGATGCCGTTTTGGCCTTTTTTTCCCCACCGGAGAAAGAGAGAATGCTTACCTGCTTCTCTCCTTCTCCGGTGGGGAAAAACTGTGACGTCAGCATAAGGGGGTGGGAGGGGGGTGGGATGGAGACGCGGAAGCTCTTCCGCGTCTCCTACGGTAAAAAAAAAATAATAATAAATCCTCCGGTGCATTGCACCGGAGGATTTTTAACCCCCTCCCTGGTGTCGGCCACTGGTCGTGACCCGCACCAGGGAGGGAGTGTGGGCGTCGGCCAGTGGCCGACGCCCGCATTCAACCGGTTAAGTCAATCACGTGTGTGATCCTGCCCAGGCCTCTAGCCACATCCCCTGCAAAATGGCCCATTTCTATTTGGAGGCCAACTGTCCTTCTCGACAGGCCAGTGGTGTTAACAGCCAGTCTGCCAATTGATGTGGCCATCCGGTCAAGCCTCTGTAGCAGCTGACGGTCCCTGCGCCGCCCACCCTCACCCTGTGCCAGTAGTCCTGCCACCAGATCCCTCATGGACAGGGCTAGGTCCCCAGTGTTTGTGGCAATCACGTCTATTCGGGAATTTAGCTGCTGCATGCTGGCCTCGTTGTTTCTGACAAAGCGGTGCAGCACACCACTAATCTGCCCTAATATATTGTTTTGCAGGTGCTGACCACGGAGCAGCTGTGCCTCGCTGTTGGTGGTAGAAGGACGGCCGGACGCAGCCTGCAGCCCTGTTCTCCTGTACCTGCGTCGCCTGCGCAGTGGTGGATGCCCTGTGTGCTCTACTGTGGCACTCCTGCCTGTTGCTGGCGCAGCCTCCTGAAACACATTTGCAGCAGGTGTGGACATCACAGGGATGGTGTTAGTCGTGCAGGTGGGAGTGGTGGCAGCTCCTGTGCTGTCCTCATGGGGCTGGCTGCTGTGGCTTGTGGTGGTGTCTTGTGGGAGACCTGTGGGACATGGGGAACAGACTGTCAGTGTCTTCTATCTGTTGCACACTTCCTAATAAACATTTGCCTATGAACTGCCTACTTGACTACATTTCCCATAATGCATCATTCTGGTGTTTGCTACCCTGAAATGGAGCTATCTTGGTTGAGCATGCCCCTGTGTACATGGTGGGTGGGGGTATGGCATTGATAGGGGTACAGGCATATCACATGGTACTCACCGGTTGATGTAGTGGGCTCAGAGGTGTCCAGATCTCCAAATCCTGACACTGCCTCCTGCTCCAGGGTCTCCTCCACCCTTTCTTCCAGGGGTGTGGGTGGTGGTACGGATGATGGTCCCCCTCCTGTGCCTCTCATCTCCCGGAGCCTTTCTGCCACCCTCTCCTTGGTCCGGGAGCGGAGGTCATACCACCGTTTTTTTATCTCTTCCACACTCCTGTGGCTCACCCCCAGGGAGTTCACTTTTTCTTGGATCTCCTGCCAGAGTTGTTTTTTCGGTGGATTCTGGCACATTGAGGGCTGCCTTTTCCAATAGTTTATCATAGTGCTGACAGCATTCTTCTGTCAGCACCTCCATCTCCTTCTCAGAGAATTTTAGTTTTCGTTTTCTAGGTGTTTCAGCCATTGTAGCTGCTGTTCCTCCTGTTTGCAGTTCAGCAGTTTAAAATGGGTGTGGTCCTCCCTCCTCCCAGGTGTATTTGTAAACTTCCTGGCTGTTATGTCTTTAGTGGAAGCCTTTCCCAAAGATCCATGTTTTTCCTAATGAGAGTGACCGGGGTGATATGTAGGACCCATGCCTGTTGTTCTGTAAGTGCAATGTTCATTCTAGGTATTTGAAATGCTTGGTTGCCCATTGTAAGGGAATGGCTGCCTTCTTATGGGTCAGTCAGAAGGACATAAGTGGATTTGGGCCAGTTTACTTTGAGGCCGTATGTGTCCGCATATACCTGCAACATAGTAACATGTTAGAGTATGGTCTTAGGATCACTCTGCGTCCTTCAGGCCATTGGAACCCAGTAAATTATGCATCCCGTCAGATCCACTCCACAAAAGGTTTGATAACAAGGGCAAACAAAAGGGAAGAGAGGGAGCAGCCCTGTCTCATTTCTCATTCAATATTAAAGACCGGCAAGTCCCCCATTCACTCTGACTCTCGCCCAGGTCTTGGAGTATAGTACTTGGACATAACGGCGAGAGAGGGGGCCAAAGTTCATACATTCCAGGAGACAGAACATGAATTGGCATTGAATCAAATTGAAGGCCTTCTCAAAATCAAATGATACAGAGCCCTCTGTTCAGCAGTAACTGAAGTTAAGGCAATTGCTTTATTCAGGCATTGGACACAGTGGCGAGTGCTATGTCCTGGCATGAAGTTGTTTTGGTCTGGCTGTATCATTGACGTAACTGTATTTACCAATTAGTTTGCCGGTACTTTGACTAACATCTTGGTCTCCATGTTGATAATGGAGATAGGTCTGATTACTAAGACTGTGCTGCCCTTAAGTCATACGGGAGTTCCCCTGATCTCAGAGCCTCATTATTCTTGGCAAGCAGAGGTGGGGTCAATTGCTATGCATGCCTCTTATACATTTCCAATGAGAAACCATTTGGTCCGGTTGTTTTTCCAACAGGGAGCACCAGGATGGCTCCTAGTATCTTTTTAGCAGTTAACAGCTCATGATTGGAAATAGAAAGTGTATTCTTTAGTACAAAGACTCCAATGTATCGGAGATCCAGGAGAGGACAGGGGAAGATGGAGGGGTATTGGAGTGATGATCCTCCTCAGAGCCCAACAGTGTCTGCGGCCAATAATCCAGGTGTGTCTGTCCTGTAGATCTTGTGCATCCCCTTGGTGTTGCGCTTTGACATCATCTCTCTGTGGGTTGTTTACCCCACATAGTGGTGGTGGATTACTCACAAGGGGCCATTGTTTGGTTGTCAAAGTCCAGGCTGCCTCAGGTGTCTTGAATAAAAGGGGCTTCAAGTTTTCAGCACCTTAAGCTTCACCAGAAACAGGAGCATACATTGGACTCCCTTGGCCCTGAGGTGTTGCCTGACTCTATAGTAGGACTTCCATAGCTGCTGGACTGAGCGTGTATAATCCTTGAAAATCATATTGTGGCTTGCCTGGTAGTGATGGTCCCCTGCCTTGTGTGTCTCCCTGATTATCCTGTCTCTATCTCTGTAGTTGATACATTTCTCAATTATCAGACGAGGTGGACTCCTAGGGGAGGCTTCTGTGCAATAGAGCAAGGAGCCCTCTTCACAACAAAGCGGGTCAAGAGAAGAAATGCAGGAATCCAGGTAGGACACCAGGGCCCATATTTATACTGTGTTTGCGCCGAATTTGCTTAATTTCTTTTGAGGCAAATTTGGTGCAAACCTAACTCCATATTTATACTTTGGCGCTAGACCTGTTTAGCGCCAAATTTATGGAGTTAGAGTCATTTTTTTCCGTGGAAACCTACCTTACAGCAATAAGATGCAAGGTAGGCGTTCCCAGTCAAAAAATGACTCAAAGGCATTTGCGCCTTATTAATACTCCTGTGCAAAAATGACGCACGGGAGGAGGAGGGCCTTAAAAAAAGGCTCTAAGCCCGTTTAGAGTCATTTTTTAACGCCTGGGACAGGGCAGGCGTTAGAGGACCTGTGGGCTCATTTCCATGGTTTCCTACCATGGAAGCAGTCCACAGGTGCCCTTCCTTGCTCCCAGGGACACCGCCTGCCACCCCCGCCCACCCCTGGAGGACACGCATGGATGGGGGTACCCATCTACGGTAAGTACAGGTAAGTATTTTTTTTTTTAAAGTGGCATAGGAGGGCCTAACTTGGGCCCCCCTACATGCCACTATGCCCAGTGGCCATGCCTAGGGGACAGAAGTCCCCTGGGTCAGGGGGGCATGACTCTTGTCTTTGCCAAGACAGGAGTCATTTCCATGGGGGTTGTGCATCATAAAATGACTCTAGTCAAGTTAGAGTCAATATTTTTGACTCTAATCTGACTTGCACCATTCTTTGACCCACAACCCCCAGTCTTCCCCACGCCTCCGCTGCCCGGTTAGTGACAATTATTTTGATGAAAGCCAGGCCACAGCACCGGCTACCGTCATTCGTGAAATATGATGCCTGGCTGGTGTATTGGAATGGCGGTAGCCGGCGTCACACTTTTTGACACAAGCCTGCGATAGCGCAGGTTTGCGTCAAAAAGTATAAATATAGGCCCAGGTTTCCAAGAACTGTGCAGGTATGAAGTCCTCTACACCCTCAGAAAATCCAACAAAGCACTGGTTACACTTTTAGGCCCTCCCCTCGGCCTCCTCCATGCAGGTCTCTAGAAGTCTACCTGTGGAAAAGAGGCAAGAGACAGTCAATTTTAGTTTCCTCACAGTGTTCTCGAGTATGGACACCTGACCCTCTGCCTCAGTTACTCCTTCTGCCACCCCACGCAGGAAGGTCACCTCGACCCCAACCTCTCTAATTTTGTACTCAAGTTCCGTGTGGAAGGCTTGAATGGCTTGTAGGGTGCTGTCTGTTTTGTCAGGTTTCACTATTGTTGTAGATTGGTTAATTGTCTCAGATACTCCCTGGGCAAACAATCTTAGTCTGGGTCTACAAGGTGGAGGGTCTATCACTGACCATGATGGTTGCTTCTCTTCTATCCAGTAGTATTGCCTGGGCCACAGTCACAGTCTCTCGCCCATCTGAGTAAGGCTGAAGGGGGGAGGGTGATGGAGAGTCTACATGGCCAACCACCTACACTTGAAAAATCTGGGGAGAGTCAGACCTCTGGCCACTTGGACCAGCATGGAGGAAGCATGACCAGTGAGTGTCCCAGGAGTATGGTGAGGGGGTTGTAAGAGGGGTCCCTGACAAAATCTGTAGTAGGAAGAGGACGTTTTCAAATACTGGGGTGCCATGGAGCCTCAAGGCTGGGAGTCCTCGGTGAGTGCCGCATGTGAGCCAGGGTCAGCCCTACATGATCCCCGCCTGACCAGAGGGAGCTCTCACCGGGCAAGGCCCAGGTGGTTATACAAGCTTTCCAAAGGACAACGCCAGATGTCTTTTTGGCCCTCAGCCTCCAGGACGGATGGGTCGGCAGCACTCTCCCTCCCAAGCAGCAAGGGAGAACACATGAGGAGCGACCCACAGCCATACCCGAGGTCCTGCAGTGATCAGCAGTTGGCTCTCCCAGGGCCAGGGTTCATACAGGTAACAATCACTTTGGCCCTTAGTCCACTGATATCGAAGAGCACAGTGAAGCTCCCCAGAGCCCAAGGCAGGATCACAGCCTGAGAAGGGAAGGCGAAGAAAGTAGGCTGCATGAAGAAGAGCTAGTACAGCAGCTCTCCTCACAATTTATGACCCCTAGGTGCCACCCCCTTAATGCAGGGGTCCCATGGGAGTGCAGAGTAGAAAAGCGTCCAATGTCACATCCAGAATGGCAGATGATTCAAGGCAGCAGCCGGGAGATCAATGAGGAGTGCCCACCATCTTGGTCAGCAGGGCACGCACCCCAATGCAATTCTTTTTTTAAAACATTTTACAATAAGTATTGTTATCCATCAGTCTATATCACAAATATAAATAAAATAATATACAATGAGACTGAGAAATGAAAATATTCTAACATAAACATTATTTAAAAAAAAATCTCTCAGAGCATCTTAGAATAAAACTGTATTCAACCACAATGCATAGAAAACTCCACTTAACAAATAAACAAAATAATACATTACATTTTATATTACACATAAACCAATAAGGATAGCAACAATACCAAAAATATATATGAAATAATTAAAGTGCTGAATTTGTAGCTGATGTCCATGATCCACCATGAGTCACTAAAAACAAATCCACAAAAGTTAGCAAAGTTAAACCCCAATAAATGCAAAAATGTAATGTTCCAAAAATAAATCCAAAGAAATAGTGCATAATTCTAGGGTACCATTAAAAATGAAGAAATTAAATAAAGAACATGGAAAATAAAAAACAATCAAGAAAGGTTTAAAAACATATTTTGTTTTAAATATTACTAAAACAAATTTCCTTTTAGAAATAAATGCACAAAACAGGAACAAACCTGCACAGCAACACCAAAACCTGCCATTAAAGAGACCATGCCCACCCTCACAAAAGATATGCCCCAAATACATTACAAACATGGCAGCATTACAAAGAACACATTATGAACATAAGTGCAATCAATATCATATCTATACTACAAAAGTTATGATAAAGTCTACTGTATTACACTACTTTACTACAATATGCTAACTAACACTAAGGGAAACAAACACTACAACCTAACACACCCCCTACAGAAATACCTACCCACAACTCCTAAGAAATAAAGTAAAATAATTATTGCATTATTAGCTAAGCAGAAGTAGGGAATCACAACAAACAGGTACTAAGACTGCCAAACAATGATGTTAATAACATGCAAAAACCTGTAGCAGTAAAAAAATTAATGCCTAATGGAAATTAGAGAAAGACTGATATCCTATGAAAATAAAGACAAATGATACAATAACTGTACAAAAATATATACATCTGTTTAACACAATAGATTAAAATCAGTTAAAACATAAACAATTAACAAAGCAATACCAATGTACATGCAACATTTATATATTAAAAACTACTATAAATATGCTTTATAAAACAATAGTACTAACTAATATATATATAAATAAATGTAAATGCTATTTAAAAAGTTTACATAAATTGAACTTGTGAAAATATGCATATGTGAAGAAACACATTTTTGTGTTTTTGTGTGTATGTGTGTGTGCGCATATATATACAGTATATATCACAAAAATTGTATAAATAAAAATGGCATAACAAAATATTTATTATTAAAAACATTGTATGTACTTGTACACAAAGGTGAAAATGTTATAACATATTGTGATGTATATTATGCTACACGAAATGCATGTGTGTAAAATAAACTATGAAAAAATGTATGCAGCTATTATTATAAAAATATATTATTATACTATATAGTAAATATTTGTAATTTGTATCACCTGCAAAACAAAATCCATACCACAATCCACAACGAGTACAATAGAAAAACACATCAGTTCTCTTGTACAAACACATGCATAACTCAGACATCTCAGTGAACAAAATACAAACCAAGTCTAATACACTTAAAACCTTAAAACCATATATTTACGGAAACACCAACACTCTAAATAAATATATTATTAATCTCCAAAGCAAACTATCTAGGGGGAGGCGTTACACACTAAATGGTCAGATTTACAATTCCTACTACAACCTAAACCATCTTAGGGAAGGTGTTGTACACTAAAGGGTAAAATGTACGATTCCCACTCCAATCTAAATCATCTTGGAAAAGGTGTAAGAAGCAATGGCCCATATTTATACTTTTTGACTCAAAACTGCACAAATGCAGTTTCGCAGCAAAACGTTTAGTGCTGGCTTGCACCATTTTTTAGTGCCGTCCTGGTGTCAAATTTATACTATGACTCACGATGGCGCTAAGAAATGGTTAGCATTTGACGTTAACCCTTGCGCCCTGTAGTAAGGCAAATCGACGTTGGTGCTGCAAAAATTACTCTAACCCGTTTTGTGGCGCTAAAACATGTCGCAAACGGATAAGCACGTTTTAATCCCGCATTTGCATCAAATTTAGACGCTAAAGAAGGAAAGGTTTTAAAGCAGACGGAAGATGGAAGCAGCAGGCCAGAAGAGACACCAGGGTGACCCCATATACCCAGGAACCAGCCAAGGGGAGATACAGAAGTCCCAGGGGAAGGAAAAGAAAAAGGGCAATTGTCAGTTTAGTGAGGGGGGGCATGAGATCCTTGTGAGAGAGGTGACAGAGCACCAACACCAGCTGTTCATCACCTCCAAATTGCCAATTGGCAAGAGAGAGGAACTATGTCAGCAAATAGACAAAATCAACAGTGTGGCACACTCAATGCATGTAAAAGGAGTGCAGTGGGACACATTGTCCATGAATCAAGTTGCACCATTCAAGCATAAGCAACACATGTACACACGCCTTGGTCGTGCCATGCACCACAACATATACACAACTTGGACGTACGTCAATCACCAGGGCTATATACCAACATGTACATATGAAGCACATAGGATGGAAGGCATGTCTAATTACTGTGCCTGTGGCTGTTTCATCACAACACCTCTTGCAGACAGTCAAACCTACCCTTCCCACACAACTGAGACATCAGAGACTAGGAAGTCAGTCAATACCATTCCTGGGGTAACATCATGGTGGTGTCTCTTGCAGAAACACTTCGCAACTGCCATGTCCCATTCCCAAAACACACGTGTGCCTCATCTTACAGCAAACATTAAAATGGCACCTTAGCTAACATTACTCAGACATGCGCAGGAACCATCACCACCTTGCTCATAAACAACACATTCTCATAAGGCAGCCAGTTCTCCATTATGCAGCATACAGGCTGAACACACAACAACTCTGACACAGCCATGTGAGCCACATAGGAATGGGGCAATATCATACAAACACAACATATGGTGTATGTCTGTGAACATCACAGTGCACAATATCACATTGACGGACAGGGGGTGGCGCATGGGCAAGTCTGGCGTTGGTAGGACTGCTAGTGCAGTTTACAATCTGCGGTTGGCAGTATGAGTTACACCCTGGGATGAGAGGTGGAAATATGTCTCCTCATG
Source organism: Pleurodeles waltl (assembly GCF_031143425.1). Taxonomy (NCBI): domain Eukaryota; kingdom Metazoa; phylum Chordata; class Amphibia; order Caudata; family Salamandridae; genus Pleurodeles; species Pleurodeles waltl. The sequence goes on from NC_090437.1 coordinate 324,273,638, forward strand.
TCAGACCTGTGCGGCAGTTACCACAACAGTGTTGAGGGATTAAATAGAGCCGGCACCAATCCTGGGGTGCATTGGGTGTGACAGCACACATTGCACTTGTCACTGCAAATCAGGCAGTGGAAAGCGCAAAGAGTCTGGCCCTGGGGCCCCCTGAACTGCCCATGCCAGGTGCATGGGATGTGCAGGGGCACCCAGGGGTACACCACATTACCACCAACCTTTGCATGGGGGTTGGACTGCCATGCAAAGGCTGACGGAAAAGCGGTAACATACCTGGAGGGTAGCACTGATTGTAATGCTGGGCTGGTGCCACAAGAAAGGAGGCATTGCCGGTCTGTAAGCTGCGGGCAAACTGCCAGTGCCAGGTCATTGGCCCATGGGGCATTTCCCATCATCAACATGTGCCACTTCCACCTGCGCTGTTGGCAGTGGTCATATTGCCAATGGCAGTCTGGTGGTCATAGGACTGCCAGACTTGTAATGAGGATCCATGTATGCACATGTACAACTAGCTGCAAAATCTCCATCAAACTAGCTTGAGGCCCTGATCAAAGTTGAAAATGAGTCAACTGGCTTTGTCCATAATTTGGTGGCATCAGGCACTGTCATGTAGAAAATTATGTTCAGATCAACAAATGGTATCTATTCTGGCCATCCCTGGGTCCACTCCTGTGCAGTGTGAAATTAGCTGCACTGCCACAATCCTGCATCCCTTGCACCATAGTGCAAGCTTGGCTGCATTGAGGGGGAACATTAGTAGTATAGGAGGAGTACCTTCCAGCACAGCCAGAAACTGAAATGGCAATCTGGTAGGTCCATGCGTGCTGAGGAATTCAGCACATATTCACATACATCAACATGAGGGGCAATCAAAGCAAACTACAATATTGCGCCTTGGTAATGCCATCCCTTGGGTGGTGTAAGGTTTTGGTGCCACCTTGGTGTATGAAAAACACATAAAACCGGGACAGAGGTAAATTACAATGTGAGTCGGTGTGGCTTGACCACTGCAACATCTATTGCAAGTCCCTACCATGCAAATTGATACATAGGAAGGGGCCACAATAACAAGACGGTGCCTTGTAATAGAGACCTTATAGGCTGACTCTGAGACACAATACACAGGTCAAATGGAACTGGCAGTAGTCTGAACCCAGTGCATGGTCAGGCTCCCTAACATGACCTTGCATAATGACACCAAGAGGCAGATAGGACTACAGTATTGCAGCACCTACTGCAACTATACTGTCCTTATGGGCCTTAGTGCACCTCTTACTCACATCCATGTGTGTGCGTAGTCATTATTAAGTCACAGCCTGATGGCAGTGTGGGCCAACATCATGTATTCTTGTGAAGGCCAATGATGCACTAGCAGGAGATACGACAGATCACGGAAACTTCTGCTCAGTACATAGGTGCCCTTCTAAAACATTTCTATGCACAAATTTCACACCTTCACTCAGCAGCCCTACAAAGTGTTTGGAATTCATACTTTTGGAACATTTGTTGTGACACTGAGGTCTAGATTTTGCCCTCCCTAACTAATTGTTACACACCCTTTCATGCCAGTTTCATGGCACAGGTGTCATTCCTAGCTGTATAATTAGAAAGTTAAACTGCATGCATCACTACACTTGGGGCCGTATACATGAAATTGGCGCAGCACCTAGTGCTGGGCCTGTTGAAGTGTGGGCCCTAGCACACTTCTGATACCACCATGTGTGCGCCATCTCCAATAGACTGCGCACCATGGTGGTAGTTAGGGGGAGTAGGGGAAAAATTGTTTGGCAGTAGTCTGGGGCTTTGCAGGATTAGCATAATCATTTTTTTCCTGAGTCCTGTAAAGCACCCAGGGGCCCATTGATCATGATGGGAGCTTATTTTTAACACCTGCAAAAAGCAGGGGTTAGGAAGTCTCATTGACTTCTTTTTGCTAATATGGAGGACTCCTTTGCGCCAGAACGGCCCCCTTGCATACATTGTGGCTGGCACAGCCATGGTGTGTGTCAGCCTTGCCAAGGCTGTGCAATGCATGTATTGCATCACCTTGTAAAGACGATACAGGGTAAATGGCAGGTTAGTGCCATCTTACCATCAATCATATGACACTATGGCAGTGCCAAGGTTGTGCTAGGGGCACTTATTTTTGCCCCTTCGTGATGGTCATGCAGGGTTCATCATACATGTGTCCGCATTGTCTAAATTGTACGACATATGAACTGCAGGCCTCAAGTGGGGCAGAGACTCCTCATGCAGGTTGCATATGACATGTTTACAAGCATCACTCAGAATTACCTGCAACTGTCAGTCAAATGCTAAATGCAGCCGATTGTATGCCAGTGGGAGACTTACCAATAGTTCTGCTGATTTCTATTCCCAAATGATCCAGCAGATCCTGCTCCCTTCCACCAGATCTGCCCACCAATGCATGAGCTGGTTCTCATTGCATCCGGTCTTGAATATCCTTGCTAGATGGTAAACGACCTAGCCCCACAGCAGCTGCCTTGCTTCGGTGGAGTAGCCCAGGATCATGAGGCCACCCAGTTGCAGCATCAGAGGCAGGTAATGGGCCACCAACCATATGAACCCACCCAGTTCATCAGGTGACATTCTCCCCATCATTCCGTTCCCAGACAATACAAAAGGGTACAGGACGTCACTCAAAATAATATAAAAAAGAAACTTAAACCCAACACCTAGCCCAAACTCTCCAAACTACCCCAACAACTAAACTACCCCAGACAGACACCCCAATATACAATGACAAAAACAGTACACTATTAATACAAATAACAAGTCAGTAGACAATTTATACACCAAAAACACATGACACAGCACAAGGGACACAGCAAGACCTCCAAACACAGCACAAATCTACCAGCACCTCCAAAACACAACCACACACAGTCAAAGGGGAACAGACTGTGAAGGGAAATTACACTTACTGTACCATGCTTGCAGGCAGGATATCCTTATACATCACTTCCTGGGCGTGTGCGTCACGTTTTTAGCGTCATGTGTAGGGTTTTTTACGCATGAGAGGCATGCGTCGGTTTTTCTTCATGGTGCACTGAGATTAGTGGTAACATTGAATTGCAGCTCAGGGCTTAGGCGTAATTTTCGCAAAGTTGCAGTGTGGTGTTGATGCATTAGTGTCATTTATTTTTACACATATCGGAATTGCATTATTGTAGTCCTTGAATGCACCCATAATCATTTCACATTGTAGTCCTTGAATGCACCCTGAATCATTTCACATGTTACATGGGCTGTTCTACAATGTGGTATATGTTTTTTGGCTACATGTGCATGAATGTCATTGTATGGATTCAACACCCCTAGCTGCTTTATGTCACTGCCAAGCCATTGACCATTCCGCAAGCAAAGTCTATGTGCAATACATGATTTACAGTCCTCCATGTGTCAGGGATGTGGCCTATTGCAATGCGAGTACATATTCCCATGGACACACTGTGAAAGCTCAGCTTCCAACTTTGACCAAATTCCATATGCAATTGCTGAACAAGCAACGTTACCTATGATGTCCCCCCTTGACACACATGTAAGGTGCAGGCCAAGCTACTCTCACACAGTTAGTGACAGTGCTCAGTTCTGACATTACTTAACCTCCATTTCCTGACAGCTCCTACCTTATGTGTGCCCCCCTTGCATGCTACCTGTTAGGGATGGTGTTGTGTTGGTGAATGGCCCAGGAAATTGCACATTGCCCACATGATGTAACAATATATGTAGTGGTGCATGGATTTTGGCCTTCAGAAGTCACATGCCAAGGATTTGGGTGTCACTGATATGTAGGATGGAGTCTGTAGAACCCCCATGTCACCAAAGATGTGGGTATCATACTTGTTGTTTTTGTGTTTCTGACACACTCCCTGAAGATAGAATCACTTTCCAGTGGTATATGTATTGTACAATGAATGGACCAAGGATTATATTGTTGAACAAAATGCATTTGAGGTATTTACAAAGTACTTTTTTGGTTGACTATATATAAAAGTTGTCAACAATTGTATGTCCCCTGCGGACATCTGTGCTGTGTTTGGTTGGTCCTCCTCAAGGTCCTCAGCCCCATCATCCTCCTCCTCCACACTGTGGACATCTACTTGTCCATCCCAGGGGATATTTCTTCTGACATACATGTTGTGCAGGATAGCACATACCAGTATGATCTTGCATGCCAGCGGGGCTCCATGCACCTGAACTAAGATTTGAGAAGGCCAAATCTCTCCACCACATTGCGTGTTTTCCGGTGTGGTTCATTGTAGGCACGCTGTTCATTGGTAGTGGGATTTGCAAATGGGGTCTTGACCCATGGCTGTATGCCATAACATTGGTCAGCTGCAAAGATAAGAGGGAGAAATTTAGTGAAGAACTGAGAGGGATCTAGAATATTCCATGGCAGTAGTTGGTTGCAGTTTGAGTGGTGACCCAGAAGTGTTTGTGGTGTTGTGTATGTTCCAGGTCTTGTAATATGGTTCAATTTGACTGTGTTGATGTACAAGTCATTCTTGGGTACTGACGCAAGGACCTGTATAAGACCATCTGGATTCCAATACGTATGCTCATCATGTATGTAACATGTTTTGTGTAGTCCATTTTAGCAGCAGGGTCCTCATATTAGATGGAGGCTACCACCTCCTTGCAGCACAATGGTGTCAGATGTGTGGCCAGCATAGTTGCTCTACAAAGCCAGCCTATTCTGTCGATGTAGGCATGTGGCATCACGCATGCAGTGCAACACTTAGTGGGTGTTGGAAATGGGGTCTCTAGTTGGCAGTCGGTTTGCACCCTTTTCAAGTGGGGACTCTCACCCTAGTCAGAATAAGGGAGATAGCTGCTCAGATAACCCCTGCTCACCCCCTTGGTAGCTTGGCATGAGCAGTCAGGCTTACCTCAGAAGCAATGTGTAAAGCATTTGCACATAACATACAGTATTAATTGAAAACACTAAAAAAGGACACCACAACAGTTTTAGAAAATAGCCAATATTTATCTGTGTAAAACAAGACAAAAACAGTAAAAATCCAACACACATTGTTAAAGATATGAATTTTGCAAGATTTACTCAAAAATACAGTTCCTTGAAGTCGATAGCTCCACCTGGGGCTATCACGGCATTGTGATCAACAAAACCAACAGTTCAGGCCGGCCGTGGTGTCGCGGGCCAGCTATAGTGTCGGGGAGACCCGCAAACAGTACCTTTGGAATTGCAGGGTGCCGTGATCCTTGCGGTGAGCTCTGGAGAGCGGCGTCACTGGCGTTGCGTTGTCGGTTCCGTAGTTGGTGTGAGAGTCGACGGGCCCTTGAATTCACAAGTCTTGCAGATCGAACTCCGGGCTGATGAAGTCAGGAGCGCTGCCATGGATGGCATTGCAGCTGCGGTGCGAAGCGGGCCGATGTGACGAGCGGTGCCCACAGGTCACAGTGCAGGCATCGGCTTGGTGATTGTGTTCACAGCATCAGTGAGACCAGGGCTGCGTTGTGAAGTGGGGCGGTGCTACGTGAGGTGCCACCAGGTCACGGTGCAGGCAGCGCCATCGTCGTTACTGAAGCGTTGTCGGTAGGTCCAAGCCAGTGGTGCAGGACGGAACAGTGCTTTGTGACCCTCCTGAGCGGTGCCCACAGGCCACGGAGCGGGCAGGGATGCTTGGTGACCACACTGGAGTCAATGGTGCTGGCGTCGGTGGACCGGGGCTGCAGTGCATGATGGGACGGTGCTTCATGCACCTCACAAGCAGTGTCCAAAGGCAATGGTGCAGGCAGCGGCGCTGGTGTCAGCAGGAGCAGCTTTGTCGGGGATGCCCAGGCTGTGGTGTGAGCAGGCAATGCAGGACTGTGGGTCCCACAGGTTGTGGTGTCAGCAGCGGCTCGGTAAAGTTGTCCGATGATGGCATCGGTGAGACCAGGGTCACGGTGAGAAGGGAGGCAATGCAACTTCGTGCGGCGCTGGCAGGTCACGGTGCAGGCAGCGGCATCGTTGGCAGCATTGCAGTGGTTTCTCCTCTTGAGCAGCACAAAACACACAGAGGCATATTTATACTCTGTTTGCGCCGAATGTGCATCAAAACTTTTGACGCACAATCGGCGCAAACCCTGCCCCATATTTATAATTTGACGTCCGACCCTGCGGGCGTCAAAATTCCACCATGTGCGTCATTTTTTGGAAGGGGGAACCAGCCTTGCATTAATTATATGCAAGGTAGGCATTCCCTTCCAAAAAATGACTTTAAGGCCTGTGCCCCTTATTTATACTCTGGCGTCATTTTGACGCACAGGAGGGGGTGGGCCTTAAAAAACGGCGCACAGCCTGATGGGTGCCGTTTTTTAACACCTGGGTCAGGGCAGGCGTTAAGGGAACTGTGGGCTCGGAAGGAGCCCAGAGGAGCCCTCCCCTGCCCCCAGGGACACCCCCTGCCACCCTTGCCCACCCCAGGAGGACACCCAAGGATGGAGGGACCCATCCCAGGGTAGTAAAGGTAAGTTTGGGTAAGTATTTTTTAAAGATTTTTTTTGTGGCATAGGGGGGCCTGATTTGGGCCCCCTTACATGCCACTATGCCCAATGACCATGCCCAGGGGACATAAGTCCCCTGGGCATGGCCACTGGGCAAGGGGGCATGACTCCTGTCTTTGCTAAGACAGGAGTCATGTCAATGGAGGTTGGGCGTAAAAAAAAATGGTGCAAATCCGGTTTGAGGCCTGAATTTTGCCTCAGACCTGACTTGCACCATTTTGTGACGCACAACCCCCATTTTCCCATACGCCGGCGCTGCCTGGTGTGAGTCTTTTTTTTTTTACGCACACCAGTCCGCAGCGCCGGCTAACGTCATTCCATAAATAAGGTGCCCGCATGGTGCGTTGGAATGGCGTTAGCCGGCGGTAAAATTTTTGACGCACAACTGCGTTGGCGCAGTTGTGCGTCAAAAAGTATAAATATGGGCCAAAGTTCCCAGTGCTGCAGGTCGAGGAAACTGAAGTCTTTGGTGTCCCTGAGACTTCCAACAGGAGGCAAGCTCTACTCCAAGCCCTTGGAGAATTTTCTCAAGCAGGACACACAGCAACGTTCACCCTTTGCACTCTTTTCAGGCAGAAGCAGCAACTGCAAGCCAGTCCAGCAAAGCAACACAGCAAAGGAACAGTTCTCCTCAAGCTCTTCAGCTCTTCTCCTTGATCAGAGGTTCCTCTTGATTCCAGAAAGATTCTAAAAGTATGGGGTTTTGGGTCTTCTTCTTATACCCCATTCTGCCTTTGAAGTTGGCAAACTTCAAAGCAAGTCTCAAGTGTTTGCAAGATCCTTCCTTGTCCAGGCCAGGACCAAGACACACCAGGGGATTGGAGACTGCATTGTGTGAGGACAGGAACAGTCCTTTCAGGTGTGAACGACTACTCCTCCCTCCCCTCTAGCTCAGATGGCTCATCCGGATATGCAGGCTACACCCTTGCCCCCTTTGTGTCACTGTCTAGAGAGGTGCAAAGCAGCCCAACTGTCAAACTGACCCAGCCCGACAATCCACTAACAGGCAGAGTCACAGAATGGTTTAAGCAAGAAAATGCCTACTTTTTAAAAGTGACATTTTCAAACAGACAATTTAAAAACCAACTTTACTAAAAGATGTATTTTTAAATTGTGAGTTCAGAGACCCTAAACTCCACATTTTTATCTGCTCAGTAGGGAATCTGCGCTTAAGGATGTTTAGAGGCAGACCCCATGTTAACCTATGAGAGAGACAGACCTTGCACAGTGAAAAACAAATTTGGCAGTATTTCACTCTTAGAACATATACAACACACTAGTATATTTCCTACCTTTAACATACACTGCACCCTGCCCCTGGGGCTACCTAGGGCCTATCTTAAGGGTACCTGACATGTAGTAAAAGGGAAGGTTTAGGCCTGGAATGTGGGTACACTGGCCAAGTCGAATTGGCAGTTTAAAACTGCACACACAGACACTGCAGTGGCAGGTCTGAGCCATGTTTACAGAGCTACTAATGTGGGTGCACAACCAGTGCTGCAGGCCCACTAGTAGCATTTGATTCACAGGCCCTGCGCACCTCTAGTGCACTGTACTAGAGACTTACCAGTAAATGAAATATGCCAATCTTGGTTAAACCAATTAACAGTACAATATACACAGAGAACATATGCACTTTAGTGCTATTTTAGCAGTGGAAAAGTGCCCAGAGTCTTAATAGCCAAGAAAAAGTGATCAGAAAAATTAGGAGGAAGGAGGCAAAAAGACTGGAGATGACCCTGCAAAAAGGGCCAGGTGCACCAGTGGGCCTTAGTGGCAGATGATTGTGTCAACCATCTTGGCGCTCATTAAAAATCTGGTGGTCTCAAGAATGCCAGAGTCACCTTAGCAGTTGGACCGCTGCGGTCATGGCAATATGACCCCCACATTATGACCGTGGTGGACCCACCACGTTTGGACTGCCAACATTGCCAGGTTGACACCAGCCAGCTGCCTGGCAGTCCCTGCGGTCTTAATCCTCCGGATTTGGACTCCCAAATCTGCCAGCCTTTGCATGGTGGTTCCACCACCATGCAAGGGCTGGTGGAATGGGGGTGTCAGGTGCCCCCTGGAGGCCCCTGCACTGGCCATACACTTGACATGGGCAGTGCCAGGCCCACATGGACAGACCTGTAGCGCTTTCCAATGCACAAATTACATGCAGTAATAACCACAACCGGTGCTGCTGCACCCACCCCAACGCCACATTGCAGCCAGATAACTTATGAACCAGCTGCAATGTTTTGGCCCTCTTCCCAGCTGGGCCGGCGTACAGAAAATGATGTTTCTGCCCACAGGCCCAGCAGTGAACTCCTAATTGGGCCAGCAGGATTTAGACCACAATGGCAGTCTAACTGTGGTGGAAGTTTACCAAGCGGCCTCTACCGGACAACAAACTCATGATGAGTGTCCAAGGGTGTGCAACACATATTAGCATGATGATCACATTTGGTACCGGTGTATGTCCTAGCTTCTTAGTAATTGGATTTTCAGCCAGACTTACTACACATGCACAGTGAAGACGTTGGGAGGAGGCCCAGCTATTTTTCTGAAAGGTCACTTAGTACAGTGCATGTATGGCCATGTCATGTCCTCCATACTCCTACAGGGGTCTACTATTACATTACAGTATAGCAGTGAATTTGCACCATGGTGTACTATTGTTAGTCTACAGTACAGGCATGATGGTGCTAGGGGGCGCTGAGTGGGGCATGTGAGGTGTCAGTTGAGTAGTTGTGGCACTATTTCTCATGATTCTGCCCCAGTATCTATAATGGCAGGTACATTAGTCTTCCTATGGGGGCAATACAATGTATTCGACAGATGTATGTGCAGCCTACAGGTATGTCAGGCATGTGTAGATGGGATGTAGTTGTAGTTGGCACCACTTGGGTGGTGTTTGATGTAGATTATGCCTGAGTCTTGCACACCATGAATGAGGTGGGGATGTGCCTAGGTGTGACTTTCTGTACATGCTCATGCCATAGGCCATTGACTTGGTGGTTTGGTCTAATGTGTGTAAAGTATACTTAGTAGTTAACCAGTGGACACTTGTAGTGGTTTGTGGTCTTATTCTGTATGCAAAGAGATCATAACACTTCCTTTCCTTCATGTGGTGTGGCTGTTAGTTTGTGGCTGTGTTAGGTACATGTGGGTGCCTGCGTTTGAAATGTCCAATCATTGTGGTGTACTGTGGCATGTTGTGTGTGTTGTTCCCAGTACATCTGTGGTCCCATGCCCATGCGTCTTTGTTGTGGTGTATATGTTGTTTGTCCTACAGAGTTGGTGTGTTGTGTGTGTATTGATTGGTTGGTTGACTTACCAACAAGTAGGCCATTGCCATATTGTCCATCCTGGAACCGTTCGTTGATGGTAGAGTGCCGGAATATGTAAGCATCATGGACGCTGCCAGGCTACTTGGCTAAGATGTTGGTGAAGAGCCCACGGTGGTCCACAATGGCCTGCACATTTATCAAATGTGCATGCTTGTGGTTCCTGTATTGGTGTTCCGCAGCTGCAGGTGGCACCAGTTGTACGTCGGTGCAGTCCATTGCACCCAGCACATGCGGAAACCCAGCAATCAGGTAGAATCCTTGCTTGGTCTCCTGCTGCAGCTGCTGGGTATTTGGGAAGCAGATGTGGAGGGGTGTGAGGTGGATGGTGGCATCTACGACCTTGGGCAGGTAAACAGATATTGATGGCTGGGCATGTCAGGAATCCCCAAGGTGCCTCCTGCGTTATCTGTCAGCATCCCCAGGGATTAGGGTTAAATCATATCTCTGTTCTTGGTTAAACCTTCATGTTTCTAAGTAAACATAGGGCCTCATTCTAACCTTGGCGGGCGGCGGAGGCCGCCCGCCAAAGTTCCGCCGTCAAAATACCGCTGCGCGGTCAAAAGACCGCCGCGGTAATTCTGAGTTTCCCGCTGGGCTGGCGGGCGACCGCCAGAAGGCCGCCCGCCAGCCCAGCGGGAAACCCTCTTCCACGAGGATGGAGTGGAAAGGGTGCGACGGGTGCAGTTGCACCCGTCGCGATTTTCAGTGTCTGCTATGCAGACACTGAAAATCTTGGTGGGGCCCTGTTAGGGGGCCCTTGCAGTGGCCATGCCATTGGCATGGGCACTGCAGGGGCCCCCAGGGGCCCCACGACACCCGTTACTGCCAACCAGGTTCTGGCAGTCAAAGCCGCCAGAACCAGGCTGGCGGTAAGGGGGTCGGAATCCCCATAGCGGCGCTGCCTGCAGCGCCGCCATGGAGGATTCCTCAGGCCAGGGGAAAACCGCCGGTTTCCCTTTTGTGACCGCGGCTTTACCGCCGCGGTCAGAATTGGCCTGGATGCACCGCCAGCCTGTTGGCGGTGCATCCGCGGTCCCCGGCCCTGGCGGTCCATGACCGCCAGGGTCGTAATGACCCCCATAATGTGCTGTGTTACACGATTGGTTTTATCATTGCTTGTTTTACCAATGCTTTTTTGCTAATGTGAGCAGGTGTAGACATGTGCTTCTAATTGGGTGTGGTGTAGACATGTGCTTCTAATTGGGTGTGGTGACTCATCCACAGGTGGAAATTCAACTGCTTTCCTGATTGCCTGTAAATAGCAGAGTGAAGCATGCCTCCCTGCTTGACTTTGTTTTGCTTCCTGATCTCAGCACCTGGCTTGGCAGTCCAGCCCCTGCTGTCATCCTCGTATTTAGGACTTTTGAGGCAATTATTTTCTTCGTTCCTGTACCAGCTGACACCAGGCATTCCTCCAGCACTCCGGAAAAGACTGCAGCTAAGTGACTAGTATTCTCCAGGAAGTTTGTTATTTGAGCGCCACGCTTTCCTAGAACAGCTGGTGTATTTCAGACCTTGTATTTTGGCAGAGTGCTTATCGTAAAGAGACAAATGCATTTCTGAACATTCTACATTATTATTGTAGTTACTTGCCTAAATGTGCTTCAGGAAATCTGCTTGAGCTCAAGTACAACAAAAAGTGACAGTGCAATTTTAAAAGAGCATTCACGTGACTTTTCTTTCTCTAATAGCATAACTCTTGGATTTAAATTGTGTCATTCATGCCTGTGTTTCAGGTTTCAGGAATTTGCTTTTTGAAGGGTCTTTCACACACAATGTGAAACCAAACCAAACTGCGCCACCCTAACTGTTTGAACTCAGAGTGGACTTTTGTATATCTTGGATTGTTTTTGTTCCTTTTAGTTTATCCCTATGCATGCAGGAACGTTATATGTGATATAAATAATGCCCTTGTTTGTCTTTCTTGTGCATGATAAGTGCAACCACAGTTCTAATTGTAGTGAACAACAGTGAATCCCTGTGAATACAGCCCTAGTGTTGCAGTACTTATTATTATGGTACTCAGTTTGGTTTTTTTGGTAATGCAGTGTTAGTAATTGTGCCAACAGTTATTATTATCCAAGAAAAGTGCTGGAGCATCCCAGTGTTCTTCTACCGCTCTCAAGTTTCAAGGAAGTTGAGTGCACTAACTCTACTATCACTCTGTCAACCACGACCTGCACCCCCAAAGATAGAGGGTGTCTGGCTGGACCGGCAAGACGTGGCAGTGTTTTGTCTCTTTCTCTTCCACTCCCCCTTTCCTTTTGGGACACCTGCTGGGGTTTCTGTGTCCACCAAGAAGTGCTGAGAGGTGTTCCATATGTTCCTTCTGTGAATTTTCCTGATATAGTGGTGTATGTGCATCATTTTAATGCCTGGTCAGACCCAGGTATTAAAACTTGACGCAAAACGGGGTTAACATAATTTTTTGAGTCCGCCTCCCATGCGTGTGTCATTTTTACACGGGGATAAATATAGTGCCATGGGCTCAAAGTCATTTTTTGGACGGGAACGCCTACCTTGCATCTCATTGACGCAAGGTGAATTCAAGCATCCGAAAAATGACGTTAACTCCAATATTTTGATGCTAGAAGGTTCTAGTGTCAAAGTATAAATATGGAGTTAAGTTTGCGCTGAATTTACTTAAGACAAAATGATGCAAATTCAGCGCAGACAGAGTATAAATATACCCCTAAAGGTGTCAAATTTACTATTCACGTTCCAAACTAAACTATCCTGTAGAAGGCATTGGATATTAAAGGAGTCCGACTTGATGTTCCCACTCCAATTTAAACCATTTTGTGGATGGTGTTAGACACGAAAGGGGTCCAATTTATTATTCCCACTACAATGTAAACCATATTGAGGAAGGGGTTGAAAACTAAAGGGGTCAGAATTACTATGCCCACTCCTATCTAAACTATCTTGAGAAAGGTGTTGGACACTAAAGAGTCAGATTTACGTTTCCCACTTCAATGTAAAACATGTTGGTGAATGTTTTTAAAATTATATTAGTAAACTTCACTATTCCCACTGCAATCTAAATCATCTTAGAAAAGGTGAAAAACACTAACGGATCATATTTACTATTCCCACTCCAAACTAAGCCATCTTGGGGAAGGTGTTAGAACATGAAAGGGGTCAGATTTACTATTCACACTCTAAGCTAAACCATGTTGAGGAAGCTGTTGTACACTAAAGGAGTCAGATGTACTATTCTTACTCTAAAACAAATCATTTTATACAATACATAATAGTACCAAATCAATATAATATATACTAAGATCTAGAACCAACTCATAGTAATATTAACCTCCAACCTAATAAATACAAAACACATTAATAATACTCCCACACAATTCCAGATAATTATTTTTATTTTTTGCAAAACTAAGTTATAGAAATTAGTTTTTTAAAATCACATTTAAAAATAAATAAATCATAAATTATTACATTTCTTAAAACATACCATAACATACACCGTACTGGATAAAAATGTAAATACAGCATAAATATTTCACATTTTTAAATTATGCAATAAAATAAATATTTATTAATGTGAAAAATTTGCAAAATAACAACAATATGTATGTTGTATGAAAAAAATGTTTATCTTTTCACATAATCTGTAAATTATATTAAAGCAAATATCCACACCTATAAATTGTAAAAAACAATGTTTGAAATATAATGTTACATTTAGAATAATAAATTAAACAAACAAAAATTAATACATTCTTTTAAATCCTTCTACACTTACCCCCCCATAAACTTAATGTCCCACTACCAAAACATTATCACTTTTCACAAAAAGTATATTTTACATAAGCTTGAACAATAAAAAAGGCACCTATAAAATACACATTTCAAAAACATTGTTTAATATTCAAACATATAAAAGAAATGAAACAATTTGCTTACAAATACAAATATTGACAAAAACACATATTATAACATTGGTATTTCTTATAATGATATATTTAACAACAATATTAAAAATATACCTAAAACATGACATCTCTAACTGTGATACTCCTATAGATAATGTTTTCTTCATCACAAAAGTCTTGGGATGATATTCTGATATCACTATATTAGAAACCTGACAGTTTGTCCAAATGCTTCTGAGACAATAGCAGGGAATGTGCCTCCTATCCACTCCTGCATTGATTTCCTTTTAAATAGAATTTGTGTTCTTCATTGTTTCACCCAAAAACTGGGTGTCATCTAAGAAAACAACATAGACTGTTGGAATCCTTAAATGAATTTTGGCCACTGGTAGTTACTGTACGCTGCATTTCTGTCCATTGATTTTTGCTCACTGTTATCATGAGTAGGGACCAACCATATGCAATAATCTATCGCCCTTCTGTATTCGCTGCATCAATTAAGGACAGATAATGTGCATGCTTCAGCTTCAGTTTATGTTGTATTCATTGTTATATAATAGGCTGCATGTTCTTTTGTTCTGGGCCCCCAGTGAAAGACACCAGTGTTGTGTCCCTAGAGTACTATAAATCCCTCACAGTCTGACTGCTGGATTCCACAGTCTGGTCTGTACAGCTCCCTTCCTCACCTTTATCCCTAAGGTGCTTGAATCTTTTCTCTTCCTGGCTCGATGGCAGATTTTTTATCTCTCTTTAACTTTGTCATTGTGGTGTTCTGCTGTATGTCGTTTTCTGTCTGATTTCAGAAACTATTTGAAACATCACTCTATCTATTAGGTTGTGCTGCTCTTAGTTCACTTTGGTCCAGAGATGAATATTCCAGGTAGGACTTGAATTGTGACCAGTGGGTGGTCCAGACTTGTCAGTGAACAACCTACTGTGACCAACTCTTTTCAGAATTTGTCCCTAAAGTTTGGTACTTCCACAGGACTATATGCGTGGTGCTAATGCAGTCCATGTGGTTTAAAACTTAAAGCAGCCCATGGGTCTTAATCCAAGGGTTGTTCAGTTTTCACCCAGATGTACTCAAACATGGAAGGCAGATACTTCCTAATGCTAGTCTCTTTGTCTGGCACCTCTGTGTCATCAACTAAGACTGGCTGTCAAATTGTAGTAAATCAGGTGCAGCAAGATTAATTAGAGCACTCAAATACTGACACTTATTGGCTGTGGGGCTTAATAATATTTACACATTTTATATCATAAATACTATACTGCCTTTTAGGTTAATAACCTTCTCCAAAAGGCCTTCCCCCTTCATATATTAGTTTTAATTGAATGTACCTTTTACGAGTTATCTCCTAATCATTATCTCTAATAGTACTTTGAGTGTGTGTTTATTACAATTCTTAGTATCACAGGGAGTTGAATATTGTTTAGCAGTCACACATAACACAGATATCTATATAGGCAAACAGACTTGGTACCCCATCTCATAGAATTGTTTCTAATGCTATACTAAAGATGAATGTACCCTCCTCTCAGGGATGCCGTATCATGGGCCACAAGTCATATAGGGCCTCATTACAAGATTGGTAGTCCGTGGTCAGTGATAAAGTGGCAGTCCCAAAACCCATACCGTTACACCAACAAAACAACGCCCACCACATTATGACCCACCAATCACCACTGCAGACATTCAATGGCAGTAAACCATTGGCGGTACATACCGCCGGGCTCAGAATGGATACCCATATCCAAAACAACACTACATTGGCTAATACTATAGAAACACACCTGACAACCATACACACACCACACCCACAGCACTATAAAACACACACCCACAATACCCACAACCATTTACAAACAACAATTACTACCAGGAGACTGAGAAGAAGAGCACAGAGACAACTAGACACACACACCACTTATACCCATACACCCCTCACACACTCTACATCATGCACCCAACCACATCACCCAACACACCCTCACCAACACACATCACACAACACCCATGGCACCACAAAGGCACCCCCGTTTCACTAGGGAGGAGTTAAGGGTCATGGTGGAGGAAATTGTCAGGGTAGAGCCACAGCTCCTTGGAGCACAGGAACAGCAGATTTCTATAGCAAGGAAGATGGAGCTATGGCGGAGAATAGTGGACAGGGTCAATGACATGGGACAGCATCCAAGAACAAGGGACGACATCAGGAAGAGGTAGAACAACCTACAGGGAAGGTACATTCCATAGCAGCAAGACACCAGCTCGCCATACAGAGGACTTGCAGTGGACCTCAACCTCCTCCCCCACAGCTCACATCATGGGAGGAGCAGGTACTGGCAATACTGCATCCTGAGGGACTCGCTGGAGTTGCCAGAGGACTGGACACTGGTAAGTCATCATTTACTACTTATCACCCCCATACCGGCATGCCATCACACCCCTTCACCCTCACTCCCCTCACTCCACACTTTCCCACACACTGCATGTACACATATGACTAACAACAATACCAAGCCCTGCATGCTATACCAATGCATGGACAGCCCTCCCAGCCCTGCATGGACACCCATCACTAAAGCATGCACAGCATAGGGAAACTAACAATCCCACAATACATCACCATACACAAGCAAAAGCTGGCACGCCAGCACCAACCATAGATGGGAAGCTAGGGAAGTACAAATGTCATACACTTGAAGCATAATACATCATTTACATCCCCACAGGTACCCCAGCCAATGTCAGTGGAGAGGAGGTGCCACCACTATACAGTTCCCCAACAGAAGAGGCCCCCAGTGATGACAGTAACTCTGGACTTCTAGATCTGGAGGACCTACCTGGCCTATCGGGGACCACTGGACAGCCGGTCACCCAAGCCCACTCACAGACTACCACAGAGCCCTCCCCATCAGGAACCAACACCACAGCACCCACCCAGCGTGCCCACAACTCTGTCCCCAGGACACGTCAATCAGCAGTGTGCTCACCTGTACAGGGACCCCAGGCCACACCTCGCCCCCAAGACAATCAGGGACCTGGGGTCCGTTGTGGTGGGCACACCGTTCAGGGGACAGGGGCACAGGCCAACAGGGACACTGGGAGGACTGCTGTGTGCCGGGGGGGGGGAGAGGAGCAGGGAACCGACTCTCCAGGAGGCACTCTCAGAGATCCTGGGAGCCTACCAACATTCCCAGGACACGATGGGCCAGATCCTTGACAACGTGCAGGAGAACAGGCGGCTACAGGAGGGACAATATCAGGGGATCAGGGAGGGCTTGCAGGTCATTAACACCACCCTGATCTCCATTGCAGGGGTTCTGGCAGACATGGCCAACATCATGAGGGAGGCAGTGTCACACCAGCGGGCCCCTACCACCAGGCAGTCAACTAAACATCTCTCCACTTCCGCTGCTGCTAGTGGCCATGAGGGCCCGCCACAGGACCCACAGGCCACTAGCATCCCTCCCCCTGCAGAAGGTGAACCACGCCTCAAACGTTCCATGCAACCCAGACAGAAGCCAGAGACATTTGCCAAGACCACCACCAGGAAATGAGACTCTCTTGATTGCCCCCCTTATGTCCCACTCTGTCACCTTGTCCACCTTAAACTGCCATTGCTCCCCTTCCTATGGCCCCTTGGACACTGCACCTGTGCTACAAACCGACTGGAACAATACCCTGGACTTTCCTCCATCATCACCCCATTCCATTGCACGTTCACCTCAATATAGTAGCACTACAAAATGCACCCTTGTATAAAACTTGACAAATTTGTATTGATTGAAACAGCTACATCCATTGCAAATGAACTGTACATAGAGAGAGCATTGAATGAATGACCTGTTACTGGCTGTTGTGATCACATCACGACTTTGCTGTCATTTCACCAACATCTGTAAAATGATAATCCATAGGTGACAGTAAGTAGAGGAAACAAGTGGGTAATGCCAGCATGCCAATGCCACACAGAATACAATAGTCATAGAAGTGTGAAGTTGAACTGTCTCACCTGTGTGTCATTGGAAGTACTGACAGATCACTGATGTTCTGTTGTCCACATCCTCATCCTCTGCCTCCTCATCCTCACTGTCCTCAGGGTCCACTGCTGCCACAGGGGCATCTTCAGTCTCCTCCTCCTGCAGAAAAGGTATGTGGCGTCTGAGGGCCAGGTTGTGCAACATGAGGGAAGCCACTACTATCTGGCAGACCTTCTCGGGTGAGTAGCACAAGGATCCACCTGTCAGATGAAGGCACCTGAACCTGGCCTTCAGTAGGCCGAAGGTCCTCTCAGTTATCCTTCTGGTTCACCCATGTGCCTCATTATAACGTTCTTCAGCCCTTGTCCTGGCATTCCTCACAGGGTTCAGTAGCCACGATAGGTTTGGGTAGCCAGAGTCACCTGCACGTATTGAGGGACAACCTTTAGCCACACACTATCCTATTCGGCTAACAGCAGAGGCATGCACCAACATACACTGGGTGTGGACCAAGGCTCATCTATAAGCCACACCCTGTGCCTATATATTTGGGCCATTACATTTGGGATGCTGCTATTCCTCAGGACAAAGGCATTGTGCACCGACCCTGGATATTTAGCATTGACATGGGAGAGGTACTGGTCTGCCAGGCACACCATCTGCACATTCATGGAGTGGAAACCTTTACGATTTCTGTACACCTATTCATTCTGGCAGGGGGGGACAAACGCAATAAGTGTACCGTCAGTCTCCTCAATAATATTGGGGATATATCCCATTGCATAAAATCCGGCCTTCACAGTGGCCAAATCTTCCACCTGGGGGAAAGAAATTTAGCTGGACATGTGTTTTTCCCAGCACGATTGAGGACATTGGCTGTGACATTCCTGCTTCCAAGCCTGCTGTCACTTGGAAAGAACCTGTTGCCAGGAAATGGAGCACTGATAGAACCTGCACAAGAGGGGGATCCCAGTGGGATGATGGATAGCTAAGATCAGGTCAGGCTCCAACTGGGCACGCAGCTCTGTGACTGTGGCCCTGTCCAATCTATAGGTGAGTATAATGTGCCTGTCCTCCAGTGGAGCTAAGTCCACCAGAGGTCTGTAAACGGGGGTATGTCTCCATTTCCTATTTATCCACAGAGGTAGGTATCTAAGGGACACAAGAGTGAGTAGGCAGTCCACATCTTGTAATCATGTTTTGGGACAGTGTGATTTAAAAGTATGTGCCTATTTATCCTGTGACACAGCAATTATACAAAATTTCGATAGGCCTGTTCATCCCCCCCTGAAATGGTGACTGCCTGTCCTGTGTGGAGGTATAGGTGGAAGTGAGGTAATTCCACCGACGTTGTGTGCCGTGGCGGTAGGCGGTCTTGAACCGCTGTGCAATTCCTCATTGGATAATAGTGGGCCCTATAGAGTACAGTGGCCAATGGGGATCTAATCTGGAGGTGACAGTGTACACCGTGGCGGATGTGACTGCCATTTTCTACCTCAACCTTCACTTGTTTCCTGACCTTCCACAGGAGAAGACCCACACTGCATGTGGTGCTGTTACCTGTGTCTGGAACCTACCATGGCCCGTGTGACCGGGGTAAGGGCCCCAGCCTTCACTTCTGAGTAGTTGGAGCGACTGGGGGATGGGGTCCTACCCCAGTGTGGACTGCGGTATGGGACTCCAGACCAACAGGTGAGTACACTGTGGGCAGGATGTATGTGGCATGAATGCAGGGAGATGTGTGTGAAGGCCTCGTGTAAGGGTGGGTGGGGGGTGAACGGGATTGTCTGTTGGCAGTGTACATGTTGTGAGCTGGCCTATGTGTGTTGCAATGGTGATGAGATCGGGTATGGTGGGCTATGTGTGTGACAGGCTGGAATGTTAGTTTAATGGTGTTCTCCTGTATGTATTACCTCTGCAGATCAGAGCCCATCAAAAGAAAGGATTATGGCGAACTATCGCCAAGGACTGCAGACCCTGGGGGTCTATGGAAGGTAGAGCACCCATTGTCAGAAACGGTGGGAGGACCTGAGACGCTGGGCACGGAAGACTGCGGAGGCCCAGCTGGGGATAACCTCCCAACAAGGAAGGGGTGCTCATCGGACTCTGACCCCCCTGATGGCCCGCATACTGGCGGTGGCGTACCCTGAGCTGGATGGGCACTTTAGGGAATGACAGCAGCCACAAGGGGGTGAGTATAGTGGGTATCATTACAACTTATGGCTAGAGGGGTGGTTTCCGGGTGGTGGTTGTGTGTTAGTGGATGCCCCTAGGGCCAGGCCAGACATAGCAGTGTAGGTCCTCTGAAGGGTGATGGCTGCATGGCAAATACAGGTAACCTATCTTGTTAGTATTGACTTCTTGGCAGGGCTGCGTGGGTCCCATGTGTGCTGCAGTTGGCAGTGTGTGCTCCTCCTCATGGCTTGGTGACTATCCATTTCACTGGTAGTAGGCCTGTTCCCTGTGTGTGAGGGTGCTGTGTACGCCAACGGTGGTGTTGGTGCAGTCATTGACCCAGTGTATCCTTTGTCTCTCTCCCCCCTTTCTTGTTTTGTCATCATGTCTTTGTGTACATTAGCATTATCTGTCGGAGGAACAGAGGCACTGTCGACAGAGGGAGCTGCATCCCACAGGACCCTGGAGGCAGAGTCCACCAACGCCGAGGAAACAAGTGGGATGGAGGGCGAGGGGAGCACCGCTGCAGAGACTGGAGGGGACAACACAGACTCTGATACCTCCTCTGATGGGAGCTCCCTGGTAGTGGTGGACACCTCTGTGACCACCCCACCTGGAGGTACAGCCGCCACCCCTGAGTCAGCACCACCATCCCAGTAGTCCCTCAGTGAGTTGCCTGTGCCCACTCATCGAGAAGGGTGGACATCTCTTTCGCCCCAAGCACCTCAGGCCCCTGCCCCAGTGAGGAGGCTATTGACCTTCTGAGATCTATCTCTGTAGGGCAGTGAACCATTGTGAATATCATCCAGGGGCTGGCATCCCAGATGCAGCAATGCAGTGTATTCCTGGAGGACATTCATGGTAGTTTGGCAGCCCAACAGAGATCGATTCAGGCTCTGGCCTCCTCTCTGATGGCAGCCATTGTCCCTGTTTCCACCGCCCCCCCAACTTCCATTTCCCAGTCCCATTCTCCTCAGCCCCAACCCATCCCAAGCACAGAGACAGGCGAGCATGAACACAAGGCAACACACAAGAGTGGCACAGGCACACACAAGCACCTCACTTCATCCCGCAGGCACTCACACAAACACCATACCGTTGCAGACACAACAATATCCACGGCGTCCATTGTCTCCCCCTCTTCCTCCTCCTCCACCTCCCTCCCAGTTACGTCCACACTCCCCCCTGCATACACTACATCTAAATCCACTATCAGCATCACCACACCAAGCAGAACACACACCACATTGGCAGACACCTCCACAACATCCAAGCACGTTTCCCCTGTATCCTCTCCCACTGTGTCCGTCCCCCCTCCTATAGGACACAAACGCAAGCACTCAGACACCCAACAGCCATCCACCTCACATCAACATACAGCCCATGCACCTGCCTCCAAATCCAGCAGACATGCACCTCCATCAACCACTCCCTCATCCTCCACTCCTATTACTCTTCCCTCCTCCCGACCCACCGTCCCTAAAAAGCTTTTTCTTTCCGAACTTGACCTCTTCCCTACCCCTCCCTCCCGTCCTGCACTTATGGGCAGGGTACCAAGGACACAGACCAAGCACCTCAGCCAAACAGTCCACTGGGGCAGTGGTAGCACCACCTACTCATGCTGGTAAGGATACCAGACCTATGACACTGAAGGGGAAGGGGCCAGCACCACCAGGGATGAAGGGGAAAGTCCTGCACCAGCTGTGAGGAAGGGGAAGGATCCTGCACCAGCTGTGAGGAAGGGAAATGAGCCTGCACTAACTGTGAGGAAGGGGAAGAGCCCACCCACCCCTGCAATGAAGGGTAAGGGATCCCGACCCATGAACAGGAGGAGACGAGGCACTCTACACCAGTGGAAGCTGTCAGGCTAACACCACCACCAGCTGTCACGGGGCCCCCACCGACAGCTGTGTATGTGCAGCCACCAGTGAGTGCAGGGGCTGCCCAGGAGCCTCCTCCAACAACCACCAACATGCAGCCATCAGTGTGTGCAGGGGCTGCCCAGGAGCCTCCTCCAACAACCACCACCATGCAGCCATCAATGAGTGCTGGGACTGCCCAGGAGCCTCCTCCAACTACCACCACAGTGCATCCATCACCACCAGCGGATGCCATGTAGTCCACCCTACAGGGGCTAGTGTGCGGTCTGCCCCTCCAGAACCAGTGGGCAAGGCATCCACTTGAGAGACTGTGGCCTTGCACTCCCCAGGACAAAGCAATGGGCATGTTGCCCCCTCCAGAACCAGTGGGCAAGACACCAACTCCAGAGACTGTGGCCTTGCACTCCCCAGGACAAAGTATTAGGCATGTTGCCCCCCACAGAACCAGTGGGAAAGACACACACTCCAGAGACTGTGAGCTTGCACTCCCCAGGACAAAGCAATGGGCATGTTGCCCCCTCCAGAACCAGTGGGCAAGACACTCACTCCAGAGACTGTGGCCTTGCACTCCCCAGGACAAAGCAATGGGCATGTTGCCCCCTCCAGAGCCAGTGGGCTCGCTCCCACATCCGGCTGAGGTGCCATCGAGGTGCCTGCCTATTTGCAAAATTATGCCCCTGAAGTGTACTATCCGCATGTGGTCAGGATTCGAGTTGGGCCTTAGACTGTGCCCTCTGGCCATGTGGGCCCTTTGAACATTGGACTGGGAAGTGTCCCTTTGGGTATATGTGTACATATCTGTTTCATTGACAAATCAAATTATTAATTTTGATGTTGATCTGATTACAATCACTTCAGTCAATTCCTGTTGTCCTTGCATTATTCTGCCATTTTTTGGGGACACATTGTTTTTCTTGTACAGCTGGTTGTGTGTATGGTGTGTGTGTGTGTTGGGTGTTTGTTGTACGTGCGTGTGTCACTCTCGTTTTCCTCCCACCCTCCCTTGTGTGCTAGGCGGCTGTACTCACAGTCGCCATCTTCATCAGCGCTGGTGTTCCAGGTGGAGCATAACGTAGAATCTCATCGGGAAAACATGTAGTTCGGGTTCCATGTGGCATGGTTCTTCCCTGTGTCTTCAATGGTAAGTCCTTTCACTTCTGACCTTTGTTTCTGCCAGGCTTTTGTTGGAGTTGGTACTGCCCCAGAAAAGTTGGCGGATTGCATGGTCAAAATATGGTGGGCAGTACTATGTCTTTGCCTGGCTGTTGGTGTGGTACATTGGCTGTCTATGGGAGTTATCACCACTTTATCATCCACTGCTAGGGTCGTAATGAGGGCCTAAGTAACCTGGAATTGAGGACTGCGTCTTTGGAGCCTGACGTTGGTACAGCCACAGGCTTGGCAGAGGAGCATGAGTCCCGGCTGACAGACATCCAGGCAATCAGAAAAATCGACAAAGGAGAAATAACTTGCAAGCTCTTGAGGTGCCAGCGGGGAAGGACGGGGAGATGTAAGAGGTTTTTTGATTGACCTGTTTTAGAAGGCTTTTCCAGAATTAACCATCGGTGGGAGGCCATGGCTGGTCTGATTGCCTCGCATTGTAGGAAAGAGTGGGGAATGCATGAAGGTGGGGGGAGTTCTTTGGGGGGAGGGCAGGGATTGGCTGTGGGGCTGTGGGGTAGGGTAGGATGGGGAAAAGTGGATAAGAGGGAGAGTGAAAATGGAGCATAATCAGGAAGAGAATTTGGGCCATGCAGCAGTGGACTGGTGGTTGGTCTGCCAATTCATGTGGCACATGATCCTTCCTTGTTGCACAAGGATAAGCTGCATATTTGTACGGTTAATGTATGCAGGCTTAATTATAGGTATCAGAGGACTAGGGTGACTGAGTTGTTTAGTGCTCTGGGGATGGATATAATATACAAGCAGGAGACTCACATTCCCTGGGCAAAAAGGAATTTGTTACAAATAATAAAGTACTGGCTGCCAGTACTTCACAAAGCATCACTACCAGAGGGGTGGCAATATTATTGAGGATACCCTTGCTCACACCGAATCGGAAATTGGTAGACAAGTATGGGCAATGGGCGATCTTTAAGTGTCAGGCAGACAGGACAAAGTTTATTGTATGATCAATTTATGGCTCCAATTTGGATGAGGTCAAAGTATGGGAATCATTGACTCTGGAGTTGGTGGAATGGCCAATGCCCCTGATAGTGTGTGGTGATTTCAATATTAATCTGGAGGTAAGTATGTTTGGTGGGGCTTCAAAGGGGTACCTAGGGAGGAAGCCTCAAGTCTTTAAAGCCCTTACTCAGCTGGTGAAAGCTCACGGGCTGGTTGATATCTGGGAGGGAGTAAATCCTTCAGATCCAGGCTACACATACTTTTCATACCCTCACTCAAATTATATGCATCTCGATTACTTCTTCATTTCAGCAAAGTTAGCTGCTAATGCAGACATTAGAAAACTGCCCGGGGTATTCTCGGATCATAATCAGTTAGTCCTGAAGATTGTTGGGATGGGTACAAGCAATCTAGGGCTACATGGACATTTGATAGAAAATTACTTCTGGATGTGAAATATGTGGGAAATATGAGAAAGTGGATAGTGGAATTCATGAACATCAACAGGGATAGTGCCTCCAAACGTGTGGTCTAGGATTCATTTAAGGCAGCTGCGAGAGGTGAGACTATTAGCTCTGTCTCTTACTCCTGTAGGCATCAAGAGAAGCAGATAAGAGATCTATGCACCGATCTAGCAGGTTTAGAGGCTCACAAGTGTCCCTGATTCAGGTGGGTCAGGATGGGAGTGAAACCGAGCAAGCAACAGCAGCTAATAAAGCAGAGATTTATGGCCATTACTTGGATGTCTTAGCACAGAAGTTTCAGGCTCATAAATCTTGCTTTCCGTGCTCGCCAACAGGAGGTCAAACACACAATGGAGGCAATCGACGGTGGTGATGGCACAAGGGCTACCACACCAAAAGGTATCATGAAGATCTTTGAAGAATATTATGCAGAGCTATCTGCAGGAGATCTACTGCCCTCTGAAAGCCAAATACAAGATTATCTCTGACTGAGGGAGGTTGTTGTCTTAGATAAGAGGGGTGCTGACTGTTTGGACACTGGGATTATATTGGATGAGCTTGAGGATGCTATTAAGGTGTTACCATCCAGCAAGGCTGCTGGCCCAGACCAAATTCCAGTTTCATTTTATAAAATCTTTTTCTCTGTACTCGCTAAAGAGTTCTGGGATTTGGCTTGCTGGATTCAGAAGGAGGTTCCACCAGCTTCCTGGCAGGGAACTAACATAATTTTTAGGAAGAAAGGGAAACCCCCAGAAAAATCTGGGTCGTACAGACCAATATCACTAATGATTGCAGACACTTAGATTTACTCTAAGGTCTTGCCTCAATGCTTGGGGCAGGTCATCAGAAGTCTTGTCTCGCCCTGGCAGCATGGGTTCATTCCAGGGAAAGGCACAGTGGACCACATGAAGCGTGCTATCACGCTGTTTGATTGCGCAGCAGTATTAGGGGCCCCATTAGCTATGTTCCTCCTCGATGCTGAAAAGGTATTTGATCACGTTGACTGGGGGTACCTCTGGAAGATTATGTAGCATGCTCGATTTCGGCCTTTTACGATTAAGGCATTAAAATCTCTAAATCACTTCCCCTATGCATGACTTCAGATTATAAGGCAAGAGTCTGGGAAAATACATATCTTTAGGGGTACTATGCAGGGCTGCCCATGCTCTCCAATTCTGTTTGCTTTGTAGACTGATCCAATACTTAGACGGTTAACAAATACTTAGATGATCCAACCCGCCATGTTCAATGGACATGAAACAAAGATATTAGCATATGCCAATGCTATTGCATTACTGACACCTGAGCCGCAGACAGCACTCCAGGAATTAGAAAAATTGGCAGAAGAATTTGGCACAGTATGAGGGTACCTTCTTAATAAGGGGAAAATCCAGCTGATTTGCACTAGCAATGTGGATTTGGTGGATAGTCGCCGGGTGGACAGTGCTACGTATTTGTGGGTGAAGATCTCAGCATCAGTGGATTCACTCTATAGACTAAGGCCCTCATTATGAACATGGCGGTCCAGACCGCCATGCCGGCGGTGGTGGAAATTACTGCCACCGGCATGGCGGTCTGGACTGCCATATTACGAACACTGGGGGACCGCCACAGGTGGCCCTCCGCCACCGCCAGGCTTCCGCTGCCAGGCAGCCTGACGATGGCAGAGTTCTCTATCCGACAGGAGAACCCGTGTTCCGCCAGCCTTTCCCTGGCAGTTTCCCCTGCCAGGGAAAGGCTGGTGGGAGGGGTGCTCTGGGTCCCCCATGCACAGCCCCGTCGCACAGATCATATGCGCGGCGGGTGCTGCTGCACCCACCGCACTGCGGCATTGATGATGGCTTCATTTGGAGCCGTCGGCAATGTCCAGGCCCAGTATTTCGCTGAGCCGGCTGGCGGAAACACTGTTTCGACCCTCCGGCCCAGTGGAATGTTTATTATTTGGCGGGCGGGGTCTTCAAAGGGCTGGCGGTCTGTGTTTAGACCGCCAGTATGAACACGGCGAGTTCATAATGACCCCCTAAATCTGGAACCCCTTTTAGGGATTACACCTTACCTTAGTATGTCGATATTATGTTCTCAAAATTATGGTTTTACCAAAAGTATTGTATTGTATAATATTTAGACCTATCCACTGGAGCTCTAAGGTCACTGGATAAAAAAGGTGGAAGTCCCAAATTCAAATTTTATTTGACAGTACTCACGGGCTACACGGGCTTTGAATTACCTGACTATCTCAAGGGAGCGTGGAGGTTGGGCAGTACCCTGTTTTAGGCTATATTCTTGGGCAGCATTACTCCAACATACTGGAATATTATTTGCATCTAATGGGCACACTTGTGCACATGGTCCATCAGTGAATCCCCAAGTATATATGAACTGGAGCTAGGTGGTGCAACACCTGGTATCTCTTGCGGCAGATCGAGCCCAGCTACTATAAAAAAGTTACATTTAAGGTGATTGGGGCAGCTGCCAAGATCTGGTTTAATGTTAAGAAATTGATGGCAACTCCAAAATATAATCAGTATACTCCAATGTGGCATTCCCCGCTATTCCCAGAAGTCTTCTATAATAGCATCTTCAGTAAGTGGAAAAAGGCAGGAATAGAGCGAATGGGTGAACTGTATTTACAAGGCCAACTATGCTGCTTTTCTGACTTGCAGCAGGAGTACGGCTTAGAAAAGACGTCATTCTTCAAATATTTGCTGATTAGAGACTATGGGAGTGATTCTAACCCTGGCGGTCGGTGTTAAAGCGGCGGCCAACCCGCCAACAGGCTGGCGGTAAAAAATATGGAATTCTGACCCTGGCGGGAACCGCCAACACAGACAGCCACTTTAACACTCCGACCGCCACAGCGGTACAAACAAACAGCGCAGCGGTCACCGCCAACAGCCAGGCGGCAGACAATGTACCGCCCACACTATCACAACTCACCAATCCGCCACCTTTTCCGGGGCGAGAGCACCGCCGATAAAAACACGGCGGAAACAGACTACGAACGGGAAAACGCTCACCACTACGCACTCCACGAGGAAGGAGGACAGCATGGAACCCGAATTAAACATCCTACCTGCTCTCGTCTACCTTCTCATCTACCACGAGTACGAAGTCCGGTGCAGACGACAACGGTGAGTACTGCACCTACGACACACGGAGGGGGGAGGAGGAAAGGTTACGGCACACACATATGCGACCCCCCCACCCCCCCCAACTATGTACACACCAATGCAGAGCAACAAGTCACAGTGACACCACCCAAACACCCCTGAAAAATGCTAGGACATAATCAAATTTGGAATAAATATTTATGTACCAAAAAGGTCCTGAAAAATATCGTACAACCATGAAAGATATTCACAAGAAAACAAATAACATACACATCAGTGTATAACTGAAGTAACAAGTCCTGCACATCCTACGAATTCATCATGTCCGTGGGCCAAAGTTTTGAGAAACAAGGGCAAAGCCCACACAGGAGACCTGAGTCCTTTGGAGAGAACACTGCAGGGGCATCAGATGTAAAAACTACAGGCACCTCAGGGGGAAGGGAAGGGGGGGGCACCACAGCCACATGAGTCCACGACGCCAGATCCACGAGGAGCCACCATGTGCAAAGCCACAGTCTCTCAATGTCTCTACAGTGGGTGGGCTGCCCACTGGACCATCCTGGGGAGTGCAAAGCCACAGTCTCTCAATGTCTCTACAGTGGGTGGGCTGCCGACTGGACCATCCTGGGGAGTGCAAAGCCACAGTCTCTCAATGTCTCTACAGTGGCTGGGCTGCCCACTGGACCATCCTGGGGAGTGCAAAGCCACAGTCTCTCAATGTCTCTTTAGTGGGTGGGCTGCCCACTGGACCATCCTGGGGAGTGCAAAGCCACAGTCTCTCAATGTCTCTACAGTGGCTGGGCTGCCCACTGGACCATCCTGGGGAGTGCAAAGCCACAGTCTCTCAATGTCTCTACAGTGGCTGGGCTGCCCACTGGACCATCCTGGGGAGTGCAAAGCCACAGTCTCTCAATGTCTCTACAGTGGGTGGGCTGCCCACTGGACCATCCTGGGGAGTGCAAAGCCACAGTCTCTCAATGTCTCTACAGTGGGTGGGCTGCCCACTGGACCATCCTGGGGAGTGCAAAGCCACAGTCTCTCAATGTCTCTACAGTGGGTGGGCTGCCCACTGTACCATCCTGGGGAGTGCAAAGCCACAGTCCATCAGGTGGATGACAGTCTCCACTGGTCAAGGAGGAGGCATGGTGGGCACAGTGAACCATAAACAGTGATTGAGACGGCGGTGCCCAGCGGAGCGGTGCTTGAGAAGAAGGGCCCAGCGGAGCGGTGCTTGAGACGGCGGTGCCCAGCGGAGCGGTGCTTGAGACGGCGGTGCCCAGCGGAGCGGTGCTTGAGAAGAAGGGCCCAGCGGAGCGGTGCTTGAGAAGAAGGGCCCAGCGGAGCGGTGCTTGAGACGGCGGTGCCCAGCGGAGCGGTGCTTGAGACGGCGGTGCCCAGCGGAGCGGTGCTTGAGATGAAGGGCCCAGCGGAGCGGTGCTTGAGATGGCGGGGCCCAGCGGAGCGGTGCTTGAGAAGAAGGGCCCAGCGGAGCGGTGCTTGAGATGAAGGGGCCAGCGGAGCGGTGCTTGAGACGGCGGTGCCCAGCGGAGCGGTGCTTGAGATGAAGGGCCCAGCGGAGCGGTGCTTGAGACGGCGGGGCCCAGCGGAGCGGTGCTTGAGAAGAAGGGCCCAGCGGAGCGGTGCTTGAGACGGCGGGGCCCAGAGGAGCGGTGCTTGAGAAGAAGGGCCCAGCGGAGCGGTGCTTGAGAAGAAGGGCCCAGCGGAGCGGTGCTTGAGACGGCGGTGCCCAGCGGAGCGGTGCTTGAGATGGCGGTGCCCAGCGGAGCGGTGCTTGAGACGGCAGGGCCCAGCGGAGCGGTGCTTGAGAAGAAGGGCCCAGTGGAGCGGTGCTTGAGATGAAGGGCCCAGCGGAGCGGTGCTTGAGACGGCGGTGCCCAGCGGAGCGGTGCTTGAGATGAAGGGCCCAGCGGAGCGGTGCTTGAGACGGCGGTGCCCAGCGGAGTGGTGCTTGAGATGAAGGGCCCAGCGGAGCGGTGCTTGAGACGGCGGTGCCCAGCGGAGCGGTGCTTGAGAAGAAGGGCCCAGCGGAGCGGTGCTTGAGACGGCGGGGCCCAGCGGAGCGGTGCTTGAGAAGAAGGGCCCAGCGGAGCGGTGCTTGAGACGGCGGGGCCCAGCGGAGCGGTGCTTGAGAAGAAGGGCCCAGCGGAGCGGTGCTTGAGAAGAAGGGCCCAGCGGAGCGGTGCTTGAGACGGCGGTGCCCAGCGGAGCGGTGCTTGAGACGGCGGTGCCCAGCGGAGCGGTGCTTGAGACGGCAGGGCCCAGCGGAGCGGTGCTTGAGAAGAAGGGCCCAGCGGAGCGGTGCTTGAGATGAAGGGCCCAGCGGAGCGGTGCTTGAGACGGCGGTGCGCAGCGGAGCGGTGCTTGAGACGGCGGTGCCCAGCAGAGCGGTGCTTGAGATGAAGGGCCCAGCGGAGCGGTGCTTGAGATGAAGGGCCCAGCGGAGCGGTGCTTGAGAAGAAGGGCCCTGTTCAGCGGTGCTCTTCTCCACGGCGGGCCCTGTTCAGCGG
This sequence comes from Pleurodeles waltl, assembly GCF_031143425.1. Lineage (NCBI taxonomy): Eukaryota > Metazoa > Chordata > Amphibia > Caudata > Salamandridae > Pleurodeles > Pleurodeles waltl. Next base: position 324,303,665 of record NC_090437.1, read on the forward strand.
TGCTCTTCTCCACGGCAGGCCCTGTTCAGCGGTGCTCTTCTCCACGGCGGGCCCTGTTCAGTGGTGCTCTTCTCCACGGCGGGCCCTGTTCAGCGGTGCTTTTCTCCACGGCGGGCCCTGTTCAGCGGTGCTCTTCTTCACGGCGGGCCCTGTTCAGCGGTGCTCTTCTCCACGGCGGGCCCTGTTCAGCGGTGCTCTTCTCCACGGCGGGCCCTGTTCAGCGGTGCTCTTCTCCACGGCGGGCCCTGTTCAGCGGTGCTCTTCTCCACGGCGGGCCCTGTTCAGCGGTGCTCATCCAGCAGGTCAAGAGAGCCAGACCTGGCCTGGACTCCCTGCTCAGTCGCCCTCGGACCGTGACGTTTCTGGACCCTTCGGGGACGGACTCCTGGCCTCCTTAGTGTACTCCTTCCCAGCTGGGATGTGGCATGTGGGGTCCACCTTCTCCGCGCTCCTGCTGCCCTTCCGCTCCTTTGATGGGGCTCTCGGGCCCTTGCCTCCCCTAGATGGTGTGGGTGGTGAAGTGGCCGCACATTGCTCCTTGGGGGCAGCCCTGTCGGTCCTCGCACGGCGGCCCTTGTTTTTGCGGGTCCTCTTGCCGTGGGGGGGGCTGGACGTGTCCTTGCTGCTGATCGATGTGTCACTGCTGGCAAAGGGTGGGCTCCAGTACCCATGCACAACAGTGACACCCGAAGCTGGGCTGGTGGTGGCTGCGGTGCTCTTGGGACTCTTTGAAGATGGATGGGGGAGCTCATCGGGGGGAAAGAGGTCAAGGTTAGCCATGAAAAGCTTTTTAGGGCCAAGGTAAAGGGTAGGAGAAGTGGAGATGGAAGTGGAGGTAGAGGAGGTGGTTGTAGGAGAGTCAGGTGTGCTGTCATTGGGTGAAGGTGCTGGTGCTGTAGGCTGTCGTGAGGTGGATGGCTGTTGGGTGGGTGGCTGCCTGCGTTTGTGTGTCTTGGAAGAGGGGGTGACAGACACAGTGGGAGAGGACACAGGGGACGTGTAAATGGCAGTGGGGGTGGTGACTGCACGAGTGTGGACTGTACTGGAGGGTGAGGTGGTGATGGAAGCACTGTCTGATGTTGGGGTGCATGCAGGTGTGAGTGTAGACGTCACAGGGAGGGAGGAGGGAGACGAGGAGGAGGGGGACACAGGGGTGGCAGTGGCTGTTGGCATGTCTGCATCTGGGTGTTGCTTGGGTGAGTGTTTGTGGGATCTGTGGTGCTTGTGTTTGGATGAGCTGCTCTTGGGTGTTGAGGTGTGTGCAGGCTGGTCTGATGGTGTGGATGGGATAGGCTGAGGAACAGGAGACAGAGAAAGGCTGGAGGCAGTAAGAAGAGGGAGACTGGAAACAGGGACAATGGCTGCCGTCAGTGCTGAGGCCAGAGCAGTGAACGCTCGTTGATGGCCAGCCTGACCCGAATGAATGCCCTCCAGGTACGCATTGCTCTGTTGCACCTCCCTTTGCACACCCTGGATGGCATTCAAAAGGTTCGTCTGCCCAACAATGAGCGTCCTTACCAGGTCAATGAGCTCCGCACTGAGGGCAGCAGGGGCAACAGGGGCAGGGGCTGAGGTGCCTGGGGCGAAGGAGACGCGCGCCTTCCTGGGCGAACGGGCACGGAGCGAAGACTGAGGGGCTGCTGGGAGGGCGGGGCTGGTGCGCTGGGTGGCGGCTGTACCTGTAGAGGCGGGGGGCACGGATGTTGCCGCCACCCCTAGGGAGCTAACATCCGAGGACGTGTCGCTTTCGCTGCTCTCACCAGCGGTCCCCGTCGTGGTGCTCCCCTCGCCCTCCGGATCACTGGTGCCCTCGGTGTCTGTTCCTGGGCCCACCGGGGCCTTGTGTCCTGCAGCTCCCTCGTGCTCCGATGCCAAATCTCCTCTGCCTGATGATGCTAATGCACACATGCACAAGAAGATGAAGAGAAAGGGTGGGGGGAGAAAAAAGAAGACCAGGTTGAGTGCATGCAATGTCAACACCGTTGGCGGAGAGGACAGACACAGGTGCCTAATGCACTAAGCCGCGCATTCGGGGTACACTACTCAGTACTACTGACTAAGACAACAGGCCAAGAGACGTCAAACGCGCACATGGGAGATGCTGGACCTTCAATGGCTGTACTTGTCACCCTACCGAGGTGGGGGCCGGGGGCACAGGGCCATGCCTAAGGGAGAGGACTACACTACAGAAAGCGCCCTGGCCTAATGTCACCCACAGCCCTCCTCCCCCACCCATACGCCTCCACTGCGCAGAAAGATAGGAGAATGTGCTGATACTCACCCCCTTGTGTCTGCTGTGATGTCTTAAAGCGCCCATCCAATTCAGGGTAGGCCACCGCCAGGATCCGGGACATCAGGGGGGTCATGGTGCGACTGGCACCCCTCCTAGGTTGGGAGGCCATCCCCAGCAGTGTTTCTGCGGTCTTCCTTGTTCCGCGGCGGATGTCCTCCCACCTCTTGCGGCAGTGGGTGCCCCGTCTGTTGTGGACCCCCAAGTTCCGGACTTCCTTGGCGATGGCACGCCAAATCTCGATCTTCTGATGGGCGCTGACCTATTTGACATGTACAGGGTGGAAAGGAGGAAATCATCAATGACCTGCATGTTAGATGTAATTGGCCCCCCCCACCAACTTTGCCATATGGCACATGCTCTCATCTGTCGGGCGTTGCACTCCTCATTCGCCCCCCACCCCACCAACTTACATCCACCCCAATCCACACAGGCATAGCCCATTCCATGTGCACCCGGTGTACTCACTTGTTGGTCTGGAGGACCGTAGAGTAGCGCATACTGGGGGAGGACCCCATCCACGAGCTTCTCCAACTCTTCAGACGTGAAGGCAGGGGCCCTTTCCCCAGTCGCAGCAGCCATTGTATCTTCCAGACCGAGGTCACAGCAGCACTTGCAGTATAGGTCCTCTCCTGTGGATGATCAGGTCTCGAGTGATTAAGCAGATAGAAAATGGCGGTCACGCCCGCGGCGGTGCGTACCGCGGCGGTGCGTACCGCGACCGCAGGCGCACTTCGTCATTGGCTCCTGAAACCCATAGGCTTGAATGTTAACCAATGCGGCTTTGCGCCGCGGTCTTCGACTGCCTACCGCCACGGTGTGCCCCGCCAGCGCATTGACCTCACATCCCATTGTCCCACTTCACAGGTCAGGCAGCCGCCATTTCAAGGGCCTACATGGCTTAATTTTGACTGCGACACACAGGCCTAGGCCTTGCATTGCCACACATACACGCCTTTCAACCCATTGCCATTCTTTAACTGTGCAAGCTGTCTGTACGTACCTGTGGTTTGGCTGACTCTGTGCTCCATGTTGTCCTTCCTAGGCACCGTCCGCTGGGACTTGCGATGAGAAGGAGGAATCCTCGCGTGTACCGACCGCTGGTGGACCTGTCGACAATGGAAGAACGCCATATAATACTTCGATACAGACTTGACCGTGCCACTATCCATGAACTGTGTGCCCAGCTGGAGCCAGACCTGATGTCCCCCATCCGCCAACCCACAGGGATTCCCCCTCTAGTGCAGGTTTTGTCAGTCCTCCATTTTTTGGCAAGTGGGTCATTCCAGACCACAGTGGCCATGTCATCTGGAATGTCTCAGCCTATGTTTTCTAAGATTTTGAGCAGAGTGTTGTCTGCCCTGATGAAACTCATGCGGAGCTACATCATTTTCCCAGAGGAGGGTGACTTGCCTACAGTGAAGGGTGATTTCTATGCCCTTGGACATATCCCCAACATCATTGGTGCCATTGATGGGACCCATGTGGCTTTGGTACCCCCAAAAGACGATGAGCAGGTGTACCGAAACAGAAGAAGTTATCATTCGATGAATGTCCAGGTGGTCTGTTTGGCTGACCAGTACATCTCCCATGTAAATGCCAAGTTCCCAGGGTCAGTGCATGACGCGTATGTGATGCGAAATAGCAGCATCCCCTATGTGATGGAGCAGCTACAGAGACAACGTGTGTGGCTAATAGGTGACTCTGGTTACCCCAACCTGCCGTGGCTACTGACCCCAGTGAGGGATCCCTGGACAAGGGCAGAGGAACGCTACAATGAGGCCCATGGGCGTACTAGGAGGGTGATTGAGCGAACCTTTGGCCTCCTGAAGGCCAGGTTTAGGTGCCTGCATATGACCGGTGGATCCCTAATGTACTCACCAAAGAAGGTGTGCCATATCATCGTGGCGTGCTGTATGCTTCACAACCTGGCTTTGCGACGCCAGGTGCCTTTCCTGCAGGAGGATGGTCCAGATGGTGGTGTTGTAGAAGCCGTGGAGCCTGTGGAGAGTGAAGAGGAGGAAGACTCAGAGGACGACACAGACAATAGGGACAGAGTGATACAACAGTATTTCCAGTAACACCCAGGTAAGAATCACCCACGCCATTTCACAATTGCTTATAGCCTCCTGCATCTGTACTTTCTGTAGTTCCCACCAGATCTTTTTGGGTAATTTTTGTTTTTCCCTTCCCTTCTCAGTGCTGTATGACTCAGTGCCTGACTTCTGCTTGGTTTGCCCATGAACTACAGCGTATTGACATTGGTGTGTTGTCATCACTAATTGACAGAACAGATATTGAACAGTAATATGTAATACATTTGCTAATAATACAGCATGACTCCAAACTGATTTGTGTGCATTATGTGATTTATTTACAGTGCTAGATATTGGTACATGTGATTATAAGGGTGATGGGTGGGGGTGGAGTAATGTCCATGGCAGAGTCCAGTTCTCAGTCTCACAGGTGCATTGTCCTTTTGCCTGTGGAAGGATGGAGCAGAGGCAGTTCATGGTTGGACAGGGTGGCAATGTGGGACAGTGGGAAGAGTTCAGGGGGTATGTCCTGCTGGCGGGGGTCTTGACATCCTACTCTGTCTTTTTTTGGGATCTCAGGCTCCTCTTACGGGGTGGTTGTTCTTCAGCAGGAGGTGGGGTTCTGGTGGCCTGTCGTGGTGTTGGGGCCTCCTGTCCACTAGCGCCGGCGGAGGTGGTAGGCTGTTCCTGGTCCGGGCTAGTGACAGGGGCCCTGTGTGGTGCCACATGGTCCCGCAACGCGTATTCTATGCTCCTCCCTGAACCCCATGTTGCGTTCCTCCTGCTGTGCCTGGATCTCGGTGAACCTGGCCAGTACCGTCGCCATCGTCTCTTGGGAGTGGTGGTAGGCCCCCATGATGGTGGTGAGGGCCTCTTTGAGAGTGGGTTCCCTGTGCCTCTCCTCCCCCCCCCTGTCGCACAGCAGCCCTCCGAGCTGCCCGGTTTCCCCCGGCCTCTGTCTCCTGGACGGTGTGCCCGCTCCCACTGCCCCCAGGTCCCTGTTGTTGTTGGGGTGTTGGGTTAGCCTGGGTGCCCTGTAGTGGCAGACACACCGCTGATTGACGTATCCTAGAGACAGAGGCATGGGCCCGCTGGGTGGGAGCTGTGCTGGTGTTGGCAGAGGGGGTCGGGTCTGGTGTGGCCTGTGGCTGCCTGAGGGGAACCGACTGCCCAGAGGTCCCCGATGGTCCGGGCTGGTCATCAGGTTCAGTGTCGACAGAGCTGCTGTCCTCACTGTGGGCCTGTTCCGGGGGTGGGATGGACATTTCTGGACCCTCCTGGCTGGTGTGTTGGCGTTCGGGTCCTGCATGGGGTAAGAGAGTTTGGTTATTGTTTCTGTGTGTGCAATGGCGTGCGTGTTATGGGTGCCCTCGTCCCCCAGTGCATGCAGGAGTTGGTGTTGGGATGTGTGGGTTGTGCTGGTGAGACATTGTCAGGGAGGATGTGTGCTGGGGGGTTGGGGGTGAGGGTGGGGGTGTGGGTTGGCATGCTGGTGGGGTGGGGGGGATATAGTAGTTGAGATTGGACTTACCAGAGTCCATTCCTCTGGCTATTCCTGCGAGGCCCTGAGGATGCAGGATGTTGAAGACCTCTTGCTCCCATGATGTAAATTCGGGAGGGGTGGGTGGGGGTCCGCCGCCAGTCTTCTGGACCGCGATGTTGTGCCTGGAGACCATCGATCGGACCTTCCCCCGTAGGTCGTTCCATCGTTTGCAGATGTCCTCCCTATTCCTGGGATGCTGTCCCACCGCGTTGATCCTGTCCACGATCCGCTGCCATAGCTCCGCCTTCCTAGCTATACTGGTGTGCTGCACCTGTGAGCCGAAGAGCTGGGGTTCCACTCTTAGGATTTCCTCCACCATGACCCGGAGTTCTTGGTCCGAAAAGCGTGGGTGCCTTTGGGGTGCCATGGGGTGGTGTGGGTGAGGTGTGGGGTGGTGTATGTGATGATGAGTATGTTGGTGTGTGGTGCTTTGTACTACTATGTGGTGTGTGTGATGGTGTAGTGTGCCTCAGTGTGTATTGCTATGGATTGTCTGCTGTGTCTCTCTCTCCTTCTCTCAGTAATTGTGGTCGTAGGGGGTTGTGGGTGATGTGGGGGGGTGTTTTATAGTTGATTGATTGTGTGGGAGTGGGTTGTGTATGTGTATCAGGTGTGTGTATTTGTAATTGTCCAATGTGCCTGTGTTTTGGTGCTGTGTGTGTATTTTGACCGCGGCGGTGTGTACCGCCAATGGAATACCGCGTTGGAAAGCCCGCCGCGTTGATTCGTGGGTCATAATAGCATGGGCGTATTTCTGTTGGCGTGACGGTGGAGGTTTGGTCATCTCCAGTTTATCGCTGCCCGCTGATGTGGCGGCCTGCAGTGGAGGTCGGATTTTTTGAGGTTTGGCCGTTGTGGGTCAGAATGACCGTGGCGGCTTTCCGCGGCCGCGGCGGTGTTATGGCGGTCTTCTGACCGGCGGTAAGCACCTTTTACCGCCGAGGTCAGAATGACCCCCTATCTGTTGAAGCTGTCAGTTAGTCAGGTGTCAGATGAGAGCTTTCCTCCTATAGATCTATTACTACACTTAGATGTCAGGATTGGCCCAAACTACCAAATGCTGAATATCGCAGGCAAGGATGATATAGACAATCAAAAGAAGGGCAGTTAGTGGAGCACACATATATACAAATTCCTAGCTGTCAAACATCTGTAAACAATCTTGCATGTATTCGCATATAATTTCTTGTCATTGATAGATTGGGGATACATGTGATCTGGTACCAATATGGTAATTGTGTCTATGCGTTTTATATTTGGTTTATTTCAGATATATTCATGTGAGGTGTCTTGAGGACCATTCTGTTTTTTGGGACATATGAAATCTATTCTATAATATATGAATATTGACGCACCATGAGGATAAGTAGTTATAAGGTTGGTGGGCATATCGAGTTGGATATTTTTTAGTTATCTAATTAAGTGTAATTTATGACCTTATGACAAGAAAATATACTTTTCCCATATACGTTTAGGGATTCTTTGGATTACTATGGATCTCATTATCCACTAGGAGGTACAATTAGCAACACAATTGTTTTAGTATGGGAGATTATCTATCTATAATGTACTATTTTGATCATATTCCTAAACTATGGATCTCTTATGGTTTATGTTTTTTGTTTTTTCTCAGTATTCATTCTTTTCTTTTTTTTCTTATTGCACTTGGTTATTTGGCTAGTGGATTAATTTTTACTGGACTTGACTCATCACTTGGTGATTTCTATGGTATGTGGCTCACTCCTTTGCACATTTTTCAATGGTCATTAATTTGATAAATGTCTTAACACACATTGTGGTAATACATTAAGAGGTTTTTTTTAACTTGTGTAATACTTTGTAATTTGATTGATTAATGTATTTCTAATATTTGTAATATTATTTTTATATGTGTTGTTCAATCAGCTTGAAAATATAACAGGACTAAACACGTGCCGGCTGAATCCTGTGAATACGTGCGAGATTCTTTACAGATGCACCTATCCCGACTCATTTTTCCAACTAGGCTGAATTGTATAGCAATATATCTCAATATAAGATGAACTATGGTTGTTATGAATTGTATTTTGGAATGGATACAATTATGTTTATTAAATAGATTCATATATATTTGACACATACAGTTGACAATTTGTTCGATTTTTGCTTTCTGCGTGCACTTTTTGTGTGTACTATAATTTCAGATATTGTCACTAGTGCGTATAGACTATTGAATCCAGTATTTTTGACAGCTAGGAATTTGTATATATGTGTGCTCCACTAACTGCCCTTCTTTTGATTTCATATTTACTGGTGTTGGACCTTTTCTATCCCAGTATACGTACTTTTGCAACAGGTACGTTCTTTAGTGTTTAGACACCGCCATTGTACTTAATGAATTGTATGGGAAGGTGCGGCCTTAGTTAAGCTACTGTTGCCGTAACATTTTTCAAGGATGATATAGACTACCATAGGGACCAATGGGCTGCTAAGCTAGGGTGTCAGGATTTTGACATTGCGATGTCAATAAAGGTGGCAAATAGGGCATTACTGATTGCAAGCCCTAAGGCTAAAACAATTCTCAGGCTGTACTACACCCCTGCTAAATTATTCAGCTGGGGTAGAACAGTAAATAACAACTGCCCTCTGTGCGGGCATGGTCCGGCTGATATGGGGCATACATTCTCCAAGTGTGAAAAACTGATCCCACCTAAGGAGGACATCAAGGAATGGTTGAGCAGGCTCTTCAAGAAACAGATTTGTGGGGGCTTGGCTGGAGGTCACACAAGATGGCCGCTGCTCTTTAGAGCTCTGTGAGGCTTCAGCACTTCATGGAAGGAAGGATATGTTTTCACATCAAAATATTAATTTCTCCAGCATTTTTTAACACCGGAGCTCTGCCACTGCATACATATGCCTGTATTTTACAGAGACATGGAGTTTTGATGTTATTTGAGAGACTTCATGTGAGGGCCTGAGGTAATTATTTATGTGACTCATTTCATTTGCATTCCACTTCATAAGCCTCTGCACAAACCTAAACTTTCACAGAGATGTTTCTATTTGACTTTTAACTGCTTGCCTGGATGTCATTCTACAAATCTAATTTCCTCTGCAATGGAATATTTATTACCTTCTGGCAGCCAGCTGAACTTTTGACCTCTCTCTTCAAACACATTTAGCTCAGGTTTTCAACTTTCAGTATTCACTGGCAGCTCTTGTTATCAAGGAGCTCTTTCAAATTGCTCTTCATAACATAGTAAGGTCTTTCCTTTGATGGAGGGGATTTTTTTCTTTTCAGGAAGGTTCCCTTAAAAATAGTCATCAATCGTTTGACTATGTGCAGTAAAGTGCTTTTCTCTTGAGGTATTCTGCCATGCCTGTTCTGAGAGAGTAATTTAGGATTTTCTATTTATTTATTTCTTATTGTATTTTGCTCTGTTGTTGGAAACGTCTTGCAACACTTCTCATTGTAATATAATTTCATCATCACCTCACATTTCTGGATTCCTATTACCAAATTGCTGCTGGCTTTTATGGGGAGACCACACAATTCTCAGAGCAACCAGTTATCCTCTTCCTGCAAGTCTAATAATCCTATTTGAGTGGTGCGCACATATATAATTAAATCTTCTCTACCATCAGCTTTCTGAAATCTGGAACAGAGAGTCAGTAAATTTGAAGATTAGAACACTGTCAACCCTCAGACCTCCAAGGACATAGATCAACGTAAATGGCTTACCGAAAACCTAGAAAATAGAAATAGGAGAAATAATCTTCACCTTTTTGGGATTCCAGAAGGTTCGGAAGGCTCTAATATGATTGCATTCCTTCAAACAGCAATACCCTCAATTCTTCACTTGCCTTCTACCTCTCCCCTCTCTATCCAACAGGCACATCGTTTAGGTCCACAGACTTCAACTGGCCCACGTTCACATCCTAGAGGCATTATTATTCTCTTTCTCCAATTTACTGATTTGATGCAAATACTCTCGGAAGCTAAAAAGATGAGCTCTTTGTAATGGTCAGGTCATAAAGTGTTTTTCACACAATACTTCTCTCCTGCTACAGCTGCACGTCACAAACAGTTTTTGGACTTACGTCCACAACTCAAATTCTTGACTATTCGATATGGTCAAATGCAAAAAGTATATATGGTCTTCTTCATCCACGCCCTTTCAAAATTACATTCAAGGCCAAATCTTACTCGTTCGAGGAACCTTCGGCACTACAAACTTTTATTAACCAACACAAAACAGAAGCAATGGAAGTAGAAGTATCTGCAATTACTTGAAGATATACTTTAATTTGTCTTCAATGTTGTTTCTTTTTTTTCTGGACAGTTTAATAGTAATGGTTATGTTTAGTATTTATATCCATGGTTTTCCTTCTCTGCGTCTTCTTATTTTATTTTCTTTAGTTAGTGCTCTTCGTGCAATCCTCATGTTCCTTTCCCAACCGTATTCCTTTTTCACCATCCAAATTGTTCTCCTACATGTTCCACTGGTAAGGTTTGATTTTTATTGTTCTTCATGTCACTCTCCTTTACTGTAGTTATTACGTTATTTCGTCTCCTAAATGGTAAATTTTTCGTTTGTATGATGTTTTTTTCTTCCATGAAACTCGCCTTCATATGTTTTGAAATCTAATATCACTTTTCTTTTGCTAAAGCCACTCTTGCTTGTCTTTCCAGGTTCTCCGCAGTTCCTCTACCTTTCAGAGTATTCACTTTCTATCTTGTCTTCTTTAGGTTTCGTGGACTTTGGTCCCTGTATTGCCACATCCATGTATATACAACTCCTTGAGGTCATCTTCCTCCTTCTCTTTTTCTTTACTATCTTGTTTCTTTCCCATTTCTTTGCTTTTGAAAAATTGATATGCCTAGTTTTTTCCTTGTTTCAGCAGTTGTTTATTAATACTTCTTGTTATGCAATTTAGAACTGTTACTTAGAATGTTTAGGGGCTTAAACACCCCATTAAATGTCAGTGTGTCTAATCTCACCTAGCTCGTTTGAAATGCCACATTGATTTGTTGCAAGAAACTCACCTCAATGATTCTGAGGCAATTAAGCTTAAAAAACAATGGGTGAGGGACATTTTCTACTCCCCTTCCACCACAAACAAAAATGGGGTAATTATACTCTATCATAAATCTCTTAAACCTACCATAATTTCATAACATCAAGATACAGAAGGCCGCTGGGTACTTGTTACATTTACAATTGGCAACATTTTTCTTGCTATCCTAAATATATACAGCCCCACACATCCAGATCCAAATTTTTAGAAGAATCTTTCACATATTGTCTCTGAACATTCCTCAAACAATTTACTAATAGGTGGTGACTGCAACCAAATTCTCGATCCATTTTTGGACAGACACTCCACGTCACGTTTCGTTCCACATGCCTCCCACAAAGCTTTTAAAAACTTTATTTTAAAGCATTCTTTTTCTGATTCCTGGAGAACATACAATCCCGACCTCTTGGAATACTCTTTTTATTCTCCTACCCACCATTCCCATTCTAGGCTTGATTATGTCTTTCTGAGTAAAGGTTTATTGCAACATATGGTCAACTCTGAAATCGGTGCTATTTTGATTTCAGATCACGCACCTGTGAATACTGACCTTGCTCTTTCTCTTAATGGTTCTAAAACGTCTTCATGGAGGTTTAATAACTCTCTACTTTCAGATGCTACTTTTATCGCTTCCTACAGTAAGTTTATAGAAGAATACTTCCATATCAACGAGAGTGATCAACTATCATTTCATTTTGTTTGGGATGCATTCAAAGAAGCCTCGAGGGGTTTCATCATAAGTTATGCTTACTCAAAAAAATATCTGCTCAACAAAAATCGACTTCCATCCTTAAAAATGTAAAGTCCCCTGAACATCAATACTATACTCACAAAACTAGTAAATCACATCTTGAAGCCCCAATCTCGGCTAAAATGGAGTTTAACCAATATAACTGAACAAGCATGCAGCACCCTCCTGAACATAAATTTTCTCTTTTTCATCTTTCCATTTTAAGTGTTCACGTATTCGAGAATTATGAATATTGTATAACGTATAATACGGTTGGACGGCAAATGTTTAAATGAATTGCTAAATATGTTATACAACTGAAGCTTTGTTTGATTATGCTCAAATAATACAAAAAGAGAACCTATTTGGATTCAGTGCTAAATAAGGATATAGCAGATATTCAGAACACTACAAACAGTCCGACCGCCTCAATTACGTGATTAGGAATATTTTTATTAGTATATATTTTAGCAGAGCAGAGCTAAAATGGCAGGAGGGATTCATAAAATTAGAATGCTGTGCCCCAAGACCTTGCTAATCTCCCAACTCGGTTTTCCACTGCACTTCCTGCTTTTTGCCAATTTTAAAAAGTAGTAATCCTTTCTCGTTGTGAATCAATCTTGTTCACGTCATTAAAATCAAGATCTGTAGAGCATGGGGCAGGCATGCAGATATGAAATTATCGTGTTAGCACAATTCAGTGGCCTTTCTAAGCTTTGGTCAAGAAGGGCATGGGTCTAGCCTTTCAGGGCTATAGAGGTCTGATCGATAGGAGCAAACATTTTCAAAAAGAGAAGAAAGGTGGGAGTTCTGATATCAAAGAATAGTATTTGAATTTATTTGTGAGCAAGAATTTTTCAACAGGAAGTGTTTTATCTCGAAACCAAAACAGTACATAACGACAATATTAGGTTAATGGTCACTTATAGCCATAAGGTTGAACTTAATTTGCATTTGTAATGTGAGGGGGGCATAGTATAAGGCACAGTCTTACACCTGGAAGCATCTTGGTGCTACAGAGTGTCTGATCTCTGAAAAACAAAGGCTGTGAAGAAAACAAATAATGTATCCAGCGATTATTTTAAGGCTTTCCTAAACTTCAGTCAGGGCATCATTAATATGCCCCTGTAATTAAGCCCAGAAACTGCACTTAATGAATTACTGACACCAGGAGCTTCAGTAATTCTGGGGGTTGGAGTTACCGAGCATGACCAATGGGGCTTTTAGGGTCCCATTGGAAATGAAGATCCTTTAGCGGAGTCTTGCCTCAAAATCTATAGAGCCTGCTAGCGCCATTCGAGAGCACCAGCCGGGTGCCATATTAATGGAATGGCTCACAGTGACGCAACGGACAAACTAGCATCTACAGAAAAGACGCTAGTCGGGGGTGATGGCGGGAGGGGAAAGGCATTAGTAGGCCAGGAATGATGCTAGGTGAGTTAGCGGCAATAAATTTGCTGCTAACCAGCCTAGCGTCATTTCCTGATGCACTACGACCCAAACATGACTCCAATGGCCAGCACAGAGGACCACTGTCCCCGATCTTGGCCATCATACCCAGTGCCAGGTAGGGAGGCCATGTAAGGGGCCCCCAATGGCACTGGAAAAAATATATATATATATACTTACACAGGATGGGGTCCCCATCCTATGGTGTCCCTCTGGTGTGGGTGGGGATGTTTCTGAGGCTTGGGTTGGGCACCTGTGGGCCCATTCCATGGTGTTTTGCCATGGAAATGGGTCCACGGGTCACCTAACGCCTGGTTAGACCCATTATTTAGGTACGCCTGCTCCGTGCGCATAATTTTTGCACCGGAGTATAAATAAGGTGTTAGGGGGTTAGCGTGATATTGTGGTCAGGAATGCCTACCTTGCATCTAATTAGCACAGGGTAGTTTGCCGTATCCCCAGTATGGTGCTAAGCCCTATTTGTTGACGCTAGATGGGTCTAGCGTCAAAATATAAATATAGAGTTAACTTTGCATCATTTTAGCATCAAAATGAAAGACGCTGAAACGGCGCAAAGCAAGAATAAATATGCCCCAAAGTGTTTGTAAGATAGGGATGTTATGCACTGCAATAATTACTCACAAGTAAATGTCAGTGGGGCTAGGCAGAAGGCGGTGTCTTAGGACGGGATGTCGCAGTCAAGGAGCCACTGGATGAAGTCATAGTGAAGACTCCTACCTTTGGCATATTTGAGAGCCCTTAGCACCATCAGAGCATCACTTTTCGTGACGCTTCGGTGGCGCTATGTCCTGCACCATATTTACAAGGTGTCGTGATAAGCCACTTTTGGTGGCTTAACGCCACCTTGTAAATACAGCCCCTTCACACGTAGCACTTTGCGTGGAAGGGGAATGCAATGGGTGTTGCTTTGGGTGTGCGACAGCAACATCCATTGCGTTTTGACGCTGCCCCAGATTTATTGAGGCAGTGTCAAAATCTAATGCCTCTCCTCGTTTTTGCTCTTTCTATGTGTGCTTCATTCTGCATTCTGCAGCACACATAGAAAGAGAAAATCACCATTTCAGTTTGTCTTTGTAGGATGGTGTCCCTTCCTGCACAAAAACAATCTCCCCCTCAACACAGCCACTCATGCACCATGGTGCAAGGTTGGCTGCTTTGGCGCTCGGCTGCAAATTTAGGGCCAGATGTAGGTAGCGTTTTGCATGAGCCAAACTGCGAAAATCACAGTTTGCGCCATGCAAAACTCGCAACGCGATGCTCATTCCCATTTTGCAAGTTGGTACCGACTCGTAAAATTGGAATGCGACTCGCAAATAGGAACGGGTGTTCCCTTCCTATTTGCGACTCGCACCGCAATGCTAAATTGCTTTGTGACCGCGGTCGCAAAGCAATTCACAGTTACCACCAGTGTTACACAGGTGGTAACCCATTCGCAAAAGGCAAGGGGTCCCGATGGGGCTCCTTCCCCTTTGTGAATGTTGCCATAAATGTTTTTTCAGAGCAGGCAGATGTCCAATGGACCACTGCCTACTCTGAAAAAACTAAACCAAATGGTTTCGTTATTTTTTTGTATTGCAACTCATTTTCCTTTAATGAAAACAAGCTGCAATACAAAAAAATACAACAACAAAAAAACTACTTTATTTAAAAAGCAGTCACAGACATGGAGGTCTGCTGTCTCCAGCAGGCCACCATCCCTGTGAGTGCAGGGAATCGCAATGGGGTCACAAAATGCGACCCACCTCATTAATATTAATGAGGTGGGTCTTTGCGACCCCATTGCGATTTGCAGACAATGTCTGAGCCACCGTTCTGCATCCGATTTTGCAATTCAGAAATTGAGAGTCGCACCGACTCGCAATTTCTGAATCGCAAAATCAGAAATTGCTACATCTGGCCCTTAGTGCTTGCGCAGGGGACAACATAGGGTTGCGCCGTATTGTGCATTCCTGCATTGTGAAATGGCAGAGGGTGGCACTGCTAATTTTGGTGCAGTGTCACGCTCCATCATTTTCTGTTAAACATGGGTCTTAGTCTTTTTTTTGCAAGTTGAAAATCTTCCCAGCACAGATTAACTGAGTGACTGATTGCAGTTGTTGTGTGAGAAGTGCTTGCCCCCTCCACCAACAACCCAAATTCTCACAATGTGATGCAGGATAGAGGAATATAGGTAGATAAGTATAGAGGCCTAGAGTGAGTTATGAGGGTGCCCGCTGTAAGGGGTGTATGAGAAGCAGGCTGTGCATCAAGACAAAAAAGAGGTGTTTAAAAGGTAGAGCAAAGGAACCAGTTAGACCTGTTTTCAGTAATGGCAAGAGGTATGTGCTTTTTATTAAAACACCATGGTAGACTGTTTCTAAGGAGCCTGACAAGTTGTGGAGAATGTGAACATACAATACATGCTTTTAATGTGAAATATGTGAGAGTTAGAGACATCAAGATACTAACTCAGTTTGTTTGCAAAAATATACTAGCACTCTACAAGTTCTGCCGTATTCCCATGATGCTACACATTAATATTTTGTGCATTTCTATATTGCCTGATTCATTTTAGAAACAAAATTTAAATCTTTTTTTTTAAACGGGGACACATATCACTTTACTCAGGAACAATATAAAGATAGAAAAGGAATTGCAGGACAAATGTGTATCCAGGAAAACAACAACTTGGGTTTAGTAATCGTCAAACTTTAAAAGTCAAAGGCCATTAGCCAGTCCATTTTGAACTGTCCAGGCACATCACTGTGCAGTCACTTCACTCCTAACTGCCACGAAACTTCCACAGGCAGGGGCATTAAATGGGCAGGCAGGCACCTCAGGGATCATCGGGGGAGACGGATTCGGGATGGGTGGGTTTGGGAGGGATGGACTGCTTCTTAGGAGGGGTGGGCTTTGTGGGGGAAGAGTATGGGTGCTTGCAGGGGAAGGTGTGAAAGGGATTGAGGTGGAAGGGATGGGTTCAGAAGGGGGGGTTGGGCCTCTTGGGTTTGGGACGAGGGTGGAAGGAAAAGAGGAAACGGCAAGGTCAAACAAAAAAACTTTCTTGGGAACATGGGGCTGGTCAGCAGAAGGGGGTGGGGATTTGGAGGTCAAGGGTATGATTGCTGTGTCGTGGATGCCATGAGTGTGTGCTTGTGGAAGGTATGCTTGTGTATGGGTGGTGTCTGTTGTGTGGGTGAGTGTGGGCTGTGTGTCTTGGGGGCTGGGAGGTGGAGGTGTTGGGTGATGTGGGAGTGGTGGATGTGTGTGTCTGTTGGGGTGTTGTCTGTGGGTATAGTGATTTTGGTGGATGTTTGTGTGTTTGATTGGGTGATGTCTGTGGGTATGCTGTGTGTGGTGTGTCTGTCACTGACTGTTGTGGTGGTGCCTGTGGGTATGCTTGATGTGTGTGTTACAGTGATGGTACGGGTGTCTGGGGAAGTGGTGACTGATGTTGTGTTTGTGGGTGTATGTTGTTTGCTTCCGTGCTGGTGTGTTTTTTGGGGCTTGTGTCTATGTGTGCTGCTCTTCTGTGTTGAGGTGGGTGCTTGCAGATCTGTCTGTGTGCTTGGGAATGGGGGATTTGGAATGGGAAGAGGGAGGGGGACGGAAGGTGAGGGGTGACTAGCTGCTCTCAGTGTGGGGGCCAGAGCCTCTGTAGGACAGACATTGCACTATGAATGCCTTCCAGGAATGCATTGGTCTGCTGCTGTGGTTCGGGTCTACCCTGTGGGACTCCATCACCCTCTGGGCCACTGTGTCAGGAGGTATCTTGACTCGAGGTCCCATGGCCAGATGCATCCCTAGTTGACTGTGCCCTGTCTCCTTCACTTCCCTGAGCTGATGCTGCAAGTACAAAGAAAATAGTATCATCACATGTTCCTCATCACAGTTGAACCACAGTTCTGATTAGCAAACATTACCATGATTAACAAGTCTACGTGGCCCAACAAACTCCAACTAAGTGGCCTATACATGTTCTATACCCTATGCATACATGCCATCTGAACTGTCAACAGTTGCCCACAGTAAACTTTGAATCTCAGACAACCAACTACAATTGCATGACTGAAGTTGTGCAATCACAATAACCAGTGAACTAGTAGGAGACCTCATCATCCTCAATGCTTTGCCCCATGGAGCAAACTTCAGTTACCTGTTGTCAAACAATAGTAGGACAATGCCAACTGCATTCCCACAGACCCCACACATGGCATACACACATCTATTTGTCAAATACTTAATGACCCAACAGTATGAAATAATGCTCCAAAATCCTGCCATGTTGCTAGCAAAAGTACAATAGCTTGGTGAAGGTGACATGGAGATGCTCATGTCATACTGGAAGCAGTTCCACAATGCACACTTCACCAAGTGGTATTTGTCCCAGTGAACTCATGGAGGTAGTACTAATGTTGCTCAGATAAGCCACACATTTGCATGGAAATGGACACTGTAGCCATCATGTGCAATATGTCATGGAGAGATGTCTCTAAACTCTACAACACAATGAATCAGCAAGAGCCAGGGAAATCACCACTAATGTCTGTCACCCCTTACAATGACATACTCAGTAGTTGTCATTAGTCCTTTGGATGTTGGAGTGGCACAGAGATTTGCAAATACTTGTTGAAGGCAGAAGAAAGGTTCGCAACAGTGATGGCATATAACTCATATCAATGGACATTCACAACTTACAAAGGGAAAGTTTTGATCTATAGCTACACCCACAGAACAATGTATGCTCTGTCACGTGTATAATGGCTATCTTCACATTACAGACAGTAGTGAGGCACCAGCATCCATCATACACTGAAGACAACTAGCCTTTGGGTGGTAGATGTCAACATTCTCATTTCACCAGGCACATGACTGTGGACAGTTATCCATCACTTTGTTACCTTTGGCCTGTAACACTTAGGAATAGTGGTCTGTTGCATATAATTTATAACCACTACAACAACAAACAGTAATTGATTGATCACTGTCCACAGCCATATGATCTCCCTTGAGAGCAAGCTGTTTGTGGATTGTACAAAGTGTTGCCTAGGTCCCTGAGCCAATAGGCAAGGCACATCAGTATACAACACATGACATGTCTACACAAACAATCACCCATCTACTTGGTTACACATGGCTCATTCCCTAATAGTCAGGGGGAGCTGTTAGAACCTAACACATTCACTTGGCAATGTGACAGGCAGGAGTTATCCCTGCACTCACCCAATTGTGACTATTGTGCTGTTCTCAATGCCCATCAAGGTCTGGGTAGTCCGCCGCCAAAATGTGGGCCATTGGGGGGGGGTCATGGTACAACAGGCACCCTGACCACATTGGGAGGATATGCCCAGCCGGGCTCAGCATCTCAGGTCCTCCCACTTCTTCCGACAGAGGGCGTTCCACTTGCTGTGGAACCCCAGAGTCCGCACCGTCTTGACAATGGCTCTCCATAGTTCCTTTTTCTGTTGGGTGTTGACCTGCATGGCTGCAAAAGACAAATCATGAGATTACAATCACAAGTTTTATCACAAATAGTTGAGTCACACACATGTCAGTAACACTAAGCTAGGACTTTTCTATTTGTTAATACTCCCCAAGTGAGAAACACACAGCCAATAAGCACTGAGACCTGACTACATATATATATGTATGTGCATCTGCAGACTAACCCACAACCCTGCTCATGGCCTACAATGACTAAGTAAGCTTACTGACATCAGGTAAGCCGTGCTCTAGCAACATGTACTGTGATGTGAGCCACGATGAAACACTACACACCTACGTGGCGTCTGAAGGGTAAACTCCTTAAGCATGAATGGACCAACACAACCACACTCTTAGAGGATGACTCACTGTATACAGTCCCTACGAGCAATTGCCAGAGTACAAACATCAACATTACACATGAGTAGCAATTAAGGGGCTGCCATTGTGGGGACAGAAAGTGTCTTCCTTGTCCATTTGTGGACATGTGAAATGACAAATGCAGACTCAAGCCACCTCAGGGGGTTGGGTTCTGTGGTACGTACCTGTACCACAGAACACACCTTTGGAGATATGTGTCTATCTTACAGAGATGGCATCCAACAAACAAAGGCATGATTTGTACAGTTTCTTTTATGTGTCCAAGCTACTGAATCACGTATCATGGCCTCCCAGGAATCAACACACTGTTGTGGGACTGTCAGTTATGCAATACGCCTGTCAAATATGGACAAAAATGGCATGTGTGAAGGTGATACTCCCCAACAGAGCTGTGAGAGTAAGGGACGTGTCATGAGCTAACACACACATTGACAATAATACTAAAGACATGTATGGACTACATTAATGATTTACCTCTGTACTCATTCCCAATTTAGTCAAAGGAATGAGGCATTCAGGGCAGGTTTTGCCACCAAAACATCATATTGGCCACATGACAGGACCTGCTGGGGTACAGGGAGTGGACATAATGTCACAGTTGCAAATCCACAGTGACTTTCTCACATACTAGACTAGATCCCTTATTGAGAAATACATTTGACAGGCCCTGGTTTCTGCAGGCTGAACAGACAGAACCTACATGACACTACATTGCCACCACTTCCATGCATGACAGTACATCATGTAGCCTGCATCAATTTGGCATGTGGTGTGTGTGGAAAGCTGAAGGGTAGAGTAACTCATGATATGTCTTCTACGCAACAGTTGAGCAAGGCCAGATGTGGTTTGAAAGTTCTGTGGTGTTATACACATTGCTCACATGACTCTCAAAGGACTCATACAACATGCATACACAGCTCATGCTATCATGCACATACATGTTGTCTGACATTTACAGCAATCATGAGAAAAGAGATATCAGTGGATGGCAGTAATGTCTCCTTATCTAGTTATGTGCCTCCAACACACAGATTACCCAGGGCCTCAAAAACCTCACATATGTGCCTGAACTTCACATATGGCACTGGCCACCAATATCGGCACATTGTCTATCCCATTGATGCCACACAGATTTCAATTTCAGGCACACAAGAAGTATAACTGGCACACAGGGACATGTTCTAGCCTGTGAGGAGAGAAAGGATGGTGAAATTATGTTATTTGTTATTGGCATGGGCCTTCTGCCCGCGGTCGTGGGCGGTTTTTAATGTCTGTTGGAGTAGGTCAGACAGCTACAATTTTGGCAGTCTGAAATGCTGATTTGTACATTTGAAACTGCGTTGCACCTGCAAAAAAGGATTTTAGACCTCACAAACATCCTTATCATGGCTTGTCATGTAGGTCCTGCTACTTAACACCATTGTAGTATGGTGCAGGGCGCAGATGGCATTTAACAGTGGGGCACAGTCCACCACTGCAGATGGTCATTTTGGTGGTCAGGATATACAGTCACATTTCGAGGGGCAATTGTGTTACACATCTTTGAGTTTGGTCCATATTCATGTTGTGGATATGTATGGAAAACCATGGGGGGCACATGTGACCCTTGTGGTATTTGCAGCTGTGATGTGTACTGGATGCCATGTCTATCCAGTCAGAAATGCCTTGTAACATGATATAATTGACATGCACATGTATGTTGCTGTGGACACACTGACTAATGTTAGAAATCATGTCTTGTCATCCATAAGTACCCAGGGAGAGGGAGGATGTGACAACCTCCTGTCTACTGTCCACTGCCAGACCTTCTAACCATGGAGCAAAGGCACATAATAACCTATTACCTCCTGGATAAGCAAACAATAGTGGACTTGAACTGCAGTTGGATCCAGATCTGATGCCAGCTATTAGCTATCCAACCAGCATACCATTCATTGTACAAGTCATGTCAGTATTGCACTTACTAGCCAGAGGGTCCTTCCAATATACAGTGACTCTATCTGCTGGTATGCCCCAACTTATGTTCAATCCGGTTCCTAGTTTGGACTCAGCCATATGCAAATCAGTCTTGACCCTGTTCCACATGGGAACAGTCCAGCACAAACTGCCATGCCAGGTCCTCCCTGGATAGGAAACAAGCATGCTGGGACCAGTTTCAGTGTATCACCCTTCATCAGCCAGGCTAGCTTGAATCCAGTGGTGCAGCAAGCAACGGACCCACATCTGGGCATACCCTAGCCACTTACGGCACACAAGGCACAATATTTCAAGACTGATTTGCATATGGCTGGGTCCAAACTAGGGTGGCAAGGTGAGCAAGAGAATGATGGATTAAACCTAGATCTGTGGTTGGGGGTGAGTGTTTGTAAAGTTTCAGCACTCTGTCCATCATCCTTTTGTGTTTGTACATGTGCCTTCACCATGACATCCTCATGTGATAATTTCAGAATTGTGACATGGGCAGGTATCTGATGCTGTTCTGACATACAAAGTAGGTAATGTAGGTCACCTGTTTGTGGTGTATGAGACATGTGCTAAGGCAGCTTGCACAGTGTTTGGGTGGAAGGTCAGAAGTTCACATTGGACTTGTTTGGTGTGCTGTGTTCGACCGATTGCATCATGTGTGTAACCATGTGGCCATGAAATATGTCGTCATAGATTGCAACCAAGTCATTCACCCTTCATATTGGCTAAACACTATTCGTGTGTAACCTGTCTGTAGCTGCAAATGTGTTTCATCATTGCAGGCCACAATGCGTGTGCCACAACACTGACATATGTTTGTGTCATACCACCAGACACATGGTCATTGGATTATGATGGGCTTGTGATCAGGGACTGTTGTACTGCCATCTGTCTGTATCTTGGATTATGTAATATTGGATTGCTTTGGTGTGGTGTGTGATAAGGTTCAAGCTGGTGACATCATCCACTTTAATGTTTGCCTATTCTACAGGGCAATGTATGACAAATCCCTCTCTTCTGTGTTCTAGGGAGCTGTACCCTGGAATATGTACTTTGACTCAGTATGAGTCACACATTCTTGTGTCAAAAAGGTCCAGACATATGGACAGCCTATGTGCTGTATACTGGAATATAATGTTTGGTGTGACCAGACAATTGTACATATGTGTTTGTGTTAAATGGCTGTAATCCTGAGCAGAACACTGTGTACCTGTAGCATATTCCTCCTTGCACAAGTAAGTTATGTCTTCATCATATGGTTCACATGGTCTTACATCTCTACATAGCAAAATGTTGAAATTAACCAAGAAGACAATTAGTTTTTTTGGATAGGTGAATTCATTATGTTGCTGCAGTAAATAAAGTGAAGGTGTCAGTCATGGTGAATGAAATCATTGGAGTACATGCCACACTAAAGTCCCGAAAACTGCTCTTATTGGAACTGATAGGTGGTTCAGGATCAGTCAACAGAGTAAATGTGTGACACACAAAGAGTTCCTTTAGGAAGAGTTCCCTTGTTGGCAGTAGTGGGTGTCTTGCCATCCGCACCTCCTGGATTCTTCGATGATGTCCCTGCTTGCGTGCTGGGGAGATCTGCTTCTACAGAGGCAGGGGTATCTAGGGCAGATTCTTCCACTTGCAGGGCCTCCCTTCCTGTGTCTGGAACCGATGTAGATGGGCCTGGTGTTGATGAGCCAAAGGAAGGGGTAGCTTGGTTTAGAATAGCCCTGCTCAGGACTTTGTGAATGCCCCTCATCACTCGTGTTAGGGAGGCAATGTTGGTATTGTGGGCCTCCCACTGTTCTCGTATGTCCCTATGCATGTCCCCCTGTAGCTGCTTGAATTCATGGAGTTCGGTTACTACCTGGCCCATCATGCCTTGGGACTCCTGATAGACCCCAAGACGTAACTGATGATGTCCTGGCCTCAGCCCGCTAGCCCACTGTATCCCTCCCACGCACCCTATCCCCATGGGCCTGTGCCCTTGCCACAGGGTGACCTCTCCCACTGGTTCCTGGACCCTCACTGTCTGAAGTATGCGCTGCAACTCAGGATCCAAGACATGAGGCACATGATGGTAGACACTGTGCTCGGTACATAAGTTGGGAGACAAATGGTTACCTGTGATGTTGAGGCAACCAGGCTGGGAGTTGTTGAGGTGGGCACGGTGAGACTCACTGGTGTCTGACCATGTAGCACAGATGGGCCAGAACTGTCCTCCACATCCAGACGTCCAGGGGTGTCTTCTTTACTGAGGACTTCATCCAGGTGGTAGTGGCAGTATCTTCAGTAGCCTCTGTGTGCCCAGTGGCAGTTCGGCCTGCTGATGTGAAAGATATAATGTTAGTGGTTGATTTGTGACATCTGCCTCTAACAATGTATTGTTACATTCAGCAGAGACCTTCTACAAAGTTAATTTGCAGTTACACCTATTGTGATAAGTACCCCTGGTATTGGTTGTATTGAGCTGACTTTGTGAAGCATGCCAATTCCATCCAAGTCAAGCAGCTGCTAAAATGTGGAGATCATTAGCACCTGGGAGAATGTCCTGAGAATGCCATCTTGTCACCAGTGCAGGCAAAACAGTGGCTAGGCAGGATATGTATTTGATCGTTTTGAGGCCTAGTTGATGGTGATGCAGGCAGACACAGGAGGTTGTTGTATATGTGACTGGAGTCATCAGGTGGTCAGTGCATTGTGAATGTGCCTGCTGCCAATACCATTCTGGTTATGCATCCTGAGGCCATTGGGTAAGATGGTATTCCTGTCTTCAATAGTTTCAACTTGGGTTAGTAGGTCAAGATGGAGCTAGGGGCCAGACACTTCTCAATGTTGAGCATGATCTGTATCTTGGTGCAGTGATATTTGTGTTTTGACCACTGACTCAGTGTCGCATCACTTTGCACTTGACTTTGCTGTCCATCGTCACATTAGCAGTCAGAAATTACAGACTCCATTTTGTATTCAGCTTAGCCTTAGCTTCACCGCCATGTTAAAGGTGCAAGCATTTTTCCGTACACAACATGTTAAGAAACATGTTTTCTCATTCATGTTTTTATTCTGCATGTCTGCGTGTTCTTTCTCACCTAGGGCTAGGACATAGCGTGGAGGAGTCAATTAGTCAGCAAAATAAGGATGTACTAGGATGATGTTTATGTTACTGCAGGGAATGGTTTAGTTTTGGGATGGACACCTTGGGAACCTGGCCATTTCCAATGTGTTTCTTTCAAAGCTGACCTGAAGTAGCTTTGAATAACAGGGAGCGGGGGAGGTGTTTTAGAACTCTCCCCTCTGAATTGTTTAAGGTATATAAGAGACCCAGGGTTGACAGTGGGAGGTTCAGAGACTTCAGTCAGGATTTTGACATTGAATGCCTGACACCCCATGAGGGTAGATTTTTCTCTCTCTTCTGCAGCCGATCTCAGAGTCTATGGCATCAAGCTAGTGAGAGGAAGATGAAGAACCAGATGGGCCCTATGGTGATTAATTTGTTACTAATTACTTGCTTTGCATTGTGTATGAATATATATATATAAATATAGGTATTTGCATCTTTGCATGTATATATTTGCTGTTTATAGACGAAAGATTCTTTGTACATGTTCTCACTTTATTGTTGCACACATTTTAAAGGTGCACTTTCGGTTGTATTGACCTTCCTTCAAGAGCCTTGCAGAGTGATTTAATAAATGTCTTCTTTAGACTAAGAAGCACATTCCAGAGATTATTTTTGACTCTTTTCAGTGTGTGTATTTTGCCTCGGTCAGCAGTAAAGCAAAACACTTGGGCCCTCATTACAACCCTGGCGGTCGGTGTTAAAGCGGCAGTAATACTGCAAACAGGGTGGCGGAAAACAAAAGGGGATCACAACCGTGGCAGAAACCGCCAGCACAGACAGCCACTTTAACACTCCGACCACCACGGCGGTACAAACAAACACCGTGGCGGTAACCGCCAACAGACAGGCGGAAGACAATGTACCGCCCACACTATTATGACACACCAATCCGCCACCTTTTCCAGGGCGGAAACAACGTGAACAAAAGCACGGCGGAAACAGTACACAGAAGGGAAAACACTCACCACTCCACATCCCACGAGGAACCAGGACGCCATTGTAAAGAAATGGCTCCCTGTTGCAGTTACCCCCCACTTTTTGCCTGATACTGATGCTGACTTGACTGAGAAGTGTGCTGGGACCCTGCTAACCAGGCCCCAGCACCAGTGTTCTTTCTCCTAAAATGTACCGTTGTCTCCACAATTGGCACAACCCTGGCAACCAGGTAAGTCCCTTGTAACTGGTACCCCTGATACCAAGGGCCCTGATGCCAGGGAAGGTCTCAAAGGGCTGCAGCATGTGTTATGCCACCCTAGGGACCCCTCGCTCAGCACAGACACACTGCTTGCCAGCTTGTGTGTGCTGGTGGGGAGAAAATGACTAAGTCGACATGGCACTCCCCTCAGGGTGCCATGCCAACCTCACATTGCCTATGGCATAGGTAAGTCACCCCTCTAACAGGCCTTACAGACCTAAGGCAGGGTGCACTATACCACAGGTGAGGGCATAGGTGCATGAGCACTATGCCCCTACAGTGTCTAAGCAAAACCTTAGACATTGTAAGTGCAGGGTAGCCATAAGAGTATATGGTCTGGGAGTCTGTCAAAAACGAACTCCACAGCTCCATAATGGCTACACTGAATACTGGGAAGTTTAGTATCAAACTTCTCAGAAAAATAAACCCACACTGATGCCAGTGTTGGATTTATTACAAAATGCACACAGAGGGCATCTTAGAGATGCCCCCTTTATTTTACCGAATTGTTCAGTGCAGGACTGACTGGTCTGTGCCAGCCTGCTGCTGAGAGACGAGTTTCTGACCCCATGCGGTGAGAGCCTTTGTGCTCTCTGAGGACAGAAACAAAGCCTGCTCTGGGTGGAGGTGCTTCACACCTCCCCCCTGCAGGAACTGTAACACCTAGCAGTGAGCTTCAAAGGCTCAAGCTTCGTGTTACAATGCCCCAGGGCACTCCAGCTAGTGGAGATGCCCGCCCTCTGGACACAGCCCCCACTTTTGGCGGCAAGTCCAGGAGAGATAATGAGAAAAACAAGGAGGAGTCACTGGCCAGTCAGGACAGCCCCTAAGGTGTCCTGAGCTGAGGTGACTCTGATTTTTAGAAATCCTCCATCTTGCAGATGGAGGATTCCACCAATAGGAATAGGGATGTGCCCCCCTCCCCTCAGGGAGGGGGCACAAAGAGGGTGTAGCCTCCCTAAGGGACAGTAGCCATTGCCTACTGCCCTGAGCCCCCACAGCGACGCCTGCAGAGGGAATCCCGAGGCTCCCCCTTACCGCAACTGCCTGTTTCCCAGATCCCGACGCCTGGTAAAGACTCTGCACCCGCAGCCCCCAGGACCTGAAAGATCAGAACTCCAGTGCAGGAGTGACCCCCAGGAGGCCCTCTCCCTTGCCCAGGTGGTGGCTACCCCGAGGAGCCCCCCCCTTGCCTGCCTGCATCGCTGAAGGGACCCCTTGGTCTCCCATTGATTTACATTGGAAACCCGACGTGTGTTTGCACACTGCACCCGGCCGCCCCCGTGCTGCTGAGGGTGTACTTTCTGTGCTAACTTGTGTCCCCCCGGTGCCCTACAAAACCCCCCTGGTCTGCCCTGCGAAGACGCGGGTACTTATCTGCTGGCAGACTGGAACCGGGGCACCCCCTTCTCCATTGAAGCCTATGCGTTTTGGGCACCACTTTGAACTCTGCACCTGACCGGACCTGAGCTGCTGGTGTGGTAACTTTGGGGTTGCTCTGAACCCCCAACGGTGGGCTACCTTGGACCCAAACTTGAACCCCGTAGGTGGTTTACTTACCTGCAAAAACTAACAAACTCTTACTCCCCCTAGGAACTGTGAAAATTGCACTGTGTCTAGTTTTAAAATAGCTATATGTGATTTATTTGAAAACTGTGTATGTTATTTTGATTATTCAAAGTTCCTAAAGTACCTACCTGCAATACCTTTCATTTGAAGTATTATATGTAAAATTTGAACCTGTGGTTCTTAAAATAAACTAAGAAAATATATTTTTCTATACAAAAACCTATTGGCCTGGAATTGTCTCTGAGTGTGTGTTCCTCATTTATTGCTTGTGTGTGTACAACAAATGCTTAACACTACTCCTTTGATAAGCCTACTGCTCGACCACACTACCACAAAATAGTGCATTAGTATTATCTCTTTTTGCCACTATCTTACCTCTAAGGGGAACCCTTGGACTCTGTGCATACTATTCCTTACTTTGAAATAGTGCATACAGAGCCAACTTCCTACATTGGTGGATCAGCTGTGGGGTGCAAGACTTTGCATTTGCTGGACTACTCAGCCAATACCTGATCATACGACTAAATTCCAAAAATTGTCATTAGAAACTGATTTTTGCAATTTGAGCTATTTTTCTAAATTTTTAAAAGTCCTGCTAGGGCCTTGTGTTTGTCCCTGTTAGCATTTCTTTTAGAGTTTAAAAGTTTTGCAAAAGTTTGAATTAAGTTCTAGAGATAGTTTTAGATTCTTAAAAAGTATTCCAACTTTTAGAAACATAATGCCTGGTGCAGAAGAGAATGTGGTGGAACTCTACCTCACACCTTACCTCCATCTTAAGATGAGGGAGCTAAGGTCTCTCTGCAAAATAAAGAAAATCCCAGTTGGCTTAAGCCCCTCCAAACAGCAGCTCCAGGAGCTTTTGGCAGGGTTTGAAAAAGCCAACCCCTCTGAGGATGACAACCCAGAGGATGATGATAGTGACTTGGAGGAGAATTCCCCCCTTCCAGTCCTAATTAGGGAGATCAGGGACCCTCAATCCCTGACTCCAAACATATTAGTCAGAGATGCTGCTTCCCTCACAGGAGGGGCCAGCACCTCTGGAATCACTGAGGATAGCCTCAGTGAAGATGACCTCCTGCTAGCCAGGATGGCCAAAAGATTGGCTTTGGAGAGACAGCTCCTAGCCATAGAAAGGGAAAGACAAGAGATGGGTTTTGGTCCCATCCATGGTGGCAGCAACATAAATAAGGTCAGAGATTCTCCTGACATGTTGAAAATCCCAAAAGGGATTGTAACTAAATATGAAGATGGTGATGACATCACCAAATGGTTCACAGCTTTTGAGAGGGCTTGTGCAACCAGAAAAGTAAACAGATCTCACTAGGGTGCTCTCCTTTGGGAAATGTTCACTGGAAAGTGTAGGGATAGACTCCTCACACTCTCTGGAAAAGATGCAGAATCTTATGACCTCATGAAGGGTACCCTGATTGAGGGCTTTGGATTTTCCACTGAGGAGTATAGAATTAGGTTCAGGGGTGCTCAAAAATCCTCGAGCCAGACCTGGGTTGATTTTGTTGACTACTCAGTAAAAACACTGGATGGTTGGGTAACTGGAAATGAAGTGCATGACTATGTTGGGCTTTATAATTTGTTTATGAAAGAACACAATTTAAGTAACTGCTTCAATGAAAAGTTGCATCAGTATCTGGTAGACCTAGGTCCAATTTCTCCCCAAGAATTGGTAAAGAAGGCAGACCACTGGGTCAAGACTAGGGTAACCAAAACTTCCACTGGGGGTGACCAAAAGAAAGGGGTTACAAAACCTCCTCAGGAGAAAGTGGGTGACACTAGAAACAAAGAAAAAGAGTCCTCTGTTTGCCCCCAAAAACCAGACCAGGTGGGTGGGCCCCAAGACACAACCCAAAACAAAGGTGGGTACCAGGGTAAGAACTGGGATGCCACTAAGGCCTGGTGCCATAACTGTAGACAGACAGGGCACCACACTAAGGACACTTCTTGTCCCAAAAACAAACCCCCTAGCAAAATCCCAGGGGAGACCAGTGTAGCCATTGGGGATGACTCCTCAGATGAGGAGGTCTTCATAGCCTTCAACTGGAAAAAGGGCCCAACAGGTGAGTTGGAGATTCCAGAGGGAAGTAGACACTTCCACCACCTACTGGTGAATGGAATCCCAGCCACTGCCCTGAGAGACACTAGTGCCAGTCACACTATTGGGCATGACAGGCTGGTGTTCTCAAACCAGTACATCCCAGGTGAGACTGCCAGAGAAAGAGTTAGCCCAGACAGGGTCACTGATAGGCCTGTGGCTTTTGTGCCCATAGAAGTGGGTGGGACTTTTAGCTGGAGAAGGGTGGTAGTCGGTACAGACCTCCCCCTTGATTGTCTCCTTGGAAATGACTACCCAGAGGTTCGTCAGAGCCCAAGAGAGGAACTGGTCCAGTGCCAGTCCTCTCCCAAGGATTCTGGAGGTCCTGCCTCGGCAGTAACTGCAAGCAGGCCCCAGAAGAAAAAGAAAAGAAAACAGTGTAGGAAGGGTGGACAACCTTTAGCCAAGGTTCCAGCAAGCCAAGGAGATTCTGCTCCAGTAGGGGAGGACTCCAAAAGTGGCACTGGTAAAGTCCAACCTGACCCACAAGAAGTCCTGGCTAGTCAGGCAACTGTTAAGCCTGATTGGGTGGCTCCTCAGCTAACAGAAGAGAGAGTGGAAGAACGGTGTTTACTACAAGATGTGGTAACACCCCACTCTAATACAGCAGACAGACACCCTGAACCCAAAGAAGCCTGTAACTTAGCTCCTTCCCTTGTAGGTGAAGAGCTAAAGGTGTGGTTCTGGGCACTGA
Source organism: Pleurodeles waltl (assembly GCF_031143425.1). NCBI lineage: Eukaryota > Metazoa > Chordata > Amphibia > Caudata > Salamandridae > Pleurodeles > Pleurodeles waltl. The sequence goes on from NC_090437.1 coordinate 324,333,284, forward strand.
CAGCTGTCAGTGGCCTCTGTTGGGTGTTAGCCTTTATGGCTGCACTATCCTTGGCATGGTGGTCTGACCCCTTGCCAAATAGCAAGTTAGGCCCCCTGACCCTGTTGGTCATGGTGGGGTTACTCCAGCTCTGGGTAACCTCTTTGGGTAAGCTAGGGGTGACCCTGGCTAAGATAAGATTAGCAGAGGTGGATACCTCTAACCCCAAAATAGAGAGAATGGGTGGAGACATTAAAGACAAAGACAAGAGGCAATTCAGACTAGGTCCTATCACTGTGGAAGTGGGTCAGTTCCCCAGAGGGAATGACCTGAACAGGAGGATGTAAGGCAGAGTAGGCCCTGCAACAAACCAGCCTATTTCCTCTACTCTTCCTCGCCTGACAGACTAGGAAGACTCTCCCAGCTTTGGCTGAGTCTCCTGGCCTGTGGGCTGGGGGGGGGGCTTTTGTAAAGAAATGGCTCCCTGTTGCAGTTACCCCCACTTTTTGCCTGATACTGATGCTGACTTGACTGAGATGTGTGCTGGGACCCTGCTAACCAGGCCCCAGCACCAGTGTTCTTTCACCTAAAATGTACTGTTGTCTCCACAATTGGCACAACCCTGGCAACCAGGTAAGTCCCTTGTAACTGGTACCCCTTGTACCAAGGGTCCTGATGCCAGGGAAGGTCTCAAAGGGCTGCAGCATGTGTTATGCCACCCTAGGGACCCCTCACTCAGCACAGACACACTGCTTGCCATCTTGTGTGTGCTGGTGGGGAGAAAATGACTAAGTCGACATGGCACTCCTCTCAGGGTGCCATGCCAACCTCACACTGCCTATGGCATAGGTAAGTCACCCCTCTAACAGGCCTTACAGCCCTAAGGCAGGGTGCACTATACCCCAGGTGAGGGCATAGGTGCATGAGCACTATGCCCCTACAGTGTCTAAGCAAAACCTTAGACATTGTAAGTGCAGGGTAGCCATAAGAGTATATGGTCTGGGAGTCTGTCAAAAACCAACTCCACAGCTCCATAATGGCTACACTGAATACTGGGAAGTTTAGTATCAAACTTCTCAGAATAATAAACCCACACTGATGCCAGTGTTGGATTTATTAAAAAATGCACACAGAGGGCATCTTAGAGATGCCCCCTGTATTTTACCCAATTGTTCAGTGCAGGACTGACTGGTCTGTGCCAGCCTGCTGCTGAGAGACAAGTTTCTGACTCCATGTGGTGAGAGCCTTTGTGCTCTCTGAGGACAGAAACAAAGCCTGCTCTGGGTGGAGGTGCTTCACACCTCCCCCCTGCAGGAACTGTAACACCTAGCAGTGAGCTTCAAAGGCTCAAGCTTCGTGTTACAATGCCCCAGGGCACTCCAGCTAGTGAAGATGCCCGCCCCCTGGACACAGCCCCCACTTTTGGCGGCAAGTCCAGGAGAGATAATGAGAAAAACAAGGAGGAGTCACTGGCCAGTCAGGACAGCCCCTAAGGTGTCCTAAGCTAAGGTGACTCTGACTTTTAGAAATCCTCCATCTTGCAGATGGAGGATTCCCCCAATAGGAATAGGGATGTGCCCCCCTCCCCTCAGGGAGGAGGCACAAAGAGGGTGTAGCCACCCTAATGGACAGTAGCCATTGGCTACTGCCCTCCCAGACCTAAACAAACCCCTAAATTCAGTATTTAGGGGCTCCCCAGAACCTAGGAACTCAGATTCCTGCAACCTAAGAAGAAGAGGACTGCTAAGCTGAAAAACCCTGCAGAGAAGACGGAGACACCAACTGCTTTGGCCCCAGCTCTACCGGCCTGTCTCCCCACTTCTAAAGACACTGCTCCAGCGACGCTTTCCCCAGGGACCAGCGCCTTCTAAATCCTCAGAGGACTGCCCTGCTCTAGAAGGACCAAGAACTCCTGAGGACAGCGGCTCTGTTCACCAAAGACTGCAACTTTGTTTCCAAAGAAGCAACTTTAAGACAACTGCGTTTCCCGCCGGAAGCGTGAGACTTGCTACTCTGCACCCGACACCCCCGGCTCGACTTGTGGAGAAACAACACTTCAGGGAGGACTCCCCGGTGACTACGAGACTGTGAGTAGCCAGAGTTGCCCCCCCCGAGCCCCCACAGCGACGCCTGCAGAGGGAGTCCCGAGGCTCTCCCTGACCGCGACTGCCTGTTTCCCAGATCCCGACGCCTGGTAAAGACTCTGCACCCGCAGCCCCAGGACCTGAAAGATCGGAACTCCAGTGCAGGAGTGACCCCCAGGAGGCCCTCTCCCTTGCCCAGGTGGTGGCTACCCCGAGGAGCCCCCCCCTTGCCTGCCTGCATCGCTGAAGGGACCGCTTGGTCTCCCATTGATTTACATTGGAAACCCGACGTGTGTTTGCACACTGCACCCGGCCGCCCCCGTGCTGCTGAGGGTGTACTTTCTGTGCTAACTTGTGTCCCCCCGGTGCCCTACAAAACCCCCCTGGTCTGCCCTCCGAAGACGCAAGTACTTACCTGCTGGCAGACTGGAACCGGGGCACCCCCTTCTCCATTGAAGCCTATGCGTTTTGGGCACCACTTTGAACTCTGCACCTGACCGGCCCTGAGCTGCTGGTGTGGTAACTTTGGGGTTGCTCTGAACCCCCAACAGTGGGCTACCTTAGACCCAAACTTGAACCCCGTAGGTGGTTTACTTACCTGCAAAAACTAACAAACTCTTACTCCCCCCAGAAACTGTGAAAATTACACTGTGTCTAGTTTTAAAATAGCTATATGTGATTTATTTGAAAACTGTGTATGTTATTTTGATTATTCAAAGTTCCTAAAGTACCTACCTGCAATACCTTTCATTTGAAGTATTACATGTAAAATTTGAACCTGTGGTTCTTAAAATAAACTAAGAAAATATATTTTTCTATACAAAAACCTATTGGCCTGGAATTGTCTCTGAGTGTGTGTTCCTCATTTATTGCTTGTGTGTGTACAACAAATGCTTAACACTTCTCCTTTGATAAGCCTACTGCTCGACCACACTACCACAAAATAGAGCATTAGTATTATCTCTTTTTGCCACTATCTTACCTCTAAGGGGAACCCTTGGACTCTGTGCATACTATTCCTTACTTTTAAATAGTGCATACAGAGCAGACTTCCTACAGCCATGGGGCCCGAATTGCATATACTGCCCATGCTGGTCTTCCTTCTCTTCTAACAGGAGCACCAACGAAGGCGGCGACGACCACAGTGAGTACTGCACCTACAACACAGGGGAGGGAAAAGAGAGTGACACACGCAACACGCAACACCCCCACCCTCACCCACATCACCATACACAAAAATACATGCTGCAACATTATATATACACTCCCTCCACCCCCTGGAAAAACGCAAGGACAAAAGCAAATGATTTGAATGAATGTAATCATGTGACATCTCATTATCAAAAGTCAAAATCCAGTATATACAATTATGTGCACCAACTACACAAGTCCGGATAGTGCACCTATCATTGTACGTGGACCACTGGGCCCAAAATGCATGGGAAAGGCCCACACATGATGCCTGACTGGAAACGGAGAGAACACTGTTGGGGCATCAGATCGAAAATACACAGGCACCTCGGGGGAGGGGCGGGGGGACACCTCAGCCAGATGAATGCACATTGCCACTGATGCACGAGGGGGCTTCATGCCCATTGCTGTATCCTGTGGGAGTGCAAAGGCACAGTCTCTCAAGTCTCTCTAGTGGGTGGTTTGCCCACTGCTCTATCCTGGGGAGTGCAAAGCCACAGTCCCTCAAGTCTCTCCAGTGGGTGGGTTGCCCACTGCTCTATCCTGGGGAGTGCAAAGCCACAGTCTATCAAGTCTCTCCAGTGGGTGGGTTGCCCACTGCTCTATCCGGGGGAGTGCAAAACCACAGTCTCTAATATCTCTCCAGTGGGTGGTTTACTCACAGCTCTATCCTGGGGAGTGCAAAGCCACAGTCTCTCAAGTATCTCCAGTGGGTGGGTTGCCCACTGCTCTATCCTGGGGAGTGCAAAGCCACAGTCTCTCAAGTCTCTCCAGTGGGTGGTTTGCACACTGCTCTGTCCTGGGGAGTGCAAAGCCACAGTCTATCAAGTCTCTCCAGTGGGTGGGTTGCCCACTGCTCTATCCGGGGGAGTGCAAAACCACAGTCTCTAATATCTCTTCAGTGGGTGGTTTACTCACTGCTCTATCCTGGGGAGTGCAAAGCCACAGTCTCTCAAGTATCTCCAGTGGGTGGGTTGCCCACTGCTCTATCCTGGGGAGTGCAAAGCCACAGTCTCTCAAGTCTCTCCAGTGGGTGGTTTGCACACTGCTCTGTCCTTGGGAGTGCAAAGCCACAGTCTCACAAGTCTCTCTAGTGGGTGGTTTGCCCACTGCTTCATCCTGGGGAGTGCAAAGCCACAGTCTCTCAAGTCTCTCCAGTGGGTGGGTTGCCCACTGCTCTATCCTGAGGAGTGCAAAGCCACAGTCTCTCAAGTGGATGTCAATCTCCACTGGTTCTGGAGGGGGCTTTGTGCCCAGAGTGCTTCATCCTGCCAAGGTCTGAGGTAGTGGATGTCAATCTCCAATGGTTCTGGAGGGGGCTTTGTGCCCAGAGTGCTCCACGTGCAGTGTGGCCGGTACAATCCACTCACCTGGGTGTGCGTGCCACAACACTGACGAGGTACAGGTAGCATGATACACCATGGAGGCAGCAATATACCTCACACTGCTGCGGCTTTGCATTCCACCTGCAGGTGCAAACAGTGTTGGATGTCATGCCTCATGGAAGCTACCCAGGGTCCTGCAACTCCCCTCCAGCATCGGACGACTTACCACTGGGGATGGTAGGCATGTCAGCGGTGGTGCCACTGTCCGAGAATGTCGTGGGGCCGCTGGCGGTGCTGCCGGAAGTGTATGTGGAGGCGATGCTTGCGGCGGGGTCTATGGCGGCGGTGCTTGCAGCGGGGTCTGTGGTGGCGGTGCTTGCAGCGGGGTCTGTGGCGGCGGTGCTTGCGGCGGGGTCTGTGGCGGCGGTGCTTGCGGCGGGGTCTGTGGCGGCAGTGCTTGGCGGCAGTGTCTGTGGTGGTGGTGCTGGCGGCGGGGTCTTTGTCAGCACCTGCTGAGGGAGAATGTAGGATGTCTCCTGCAGCCTCGGACGGCTGCCCACGGGGGAAGAGGCTGGGGGCTATTACAGCGACTGTAGACGTGCCAGAGGCGGTGCATATGGCGGTGCAGGTGGTGGTGCAGGTGGCGGTGTTCGCTGCCGTACAGGTTGGCATGGACATGGACAGAAGGTGTGACACTGGTCCCTCAGTCGGTGCCACCATGCCCTCTCCTGACCTGCCCTTCTGTTTTTGGCCCTTCCCCACCATTGATGGTGCTGCAGTTGTCTTGCCACTATCCCTTTCATTTTCGCAGAGCCCTTGGTGGATGTTGGTTTCGGCTTCTCCCTCTGGGATGTGGGCTCCTTTTTCACCTTGGCAGGTGGCGGAATGTCCTTGCCCTCGCTACGTGGCACACTGGCAGCCCTGATGGGTGGTGCACTGGATGACCCCGCAGTTGCTGGCACTACTGTGACTGGGGATGTGGTGGCTGAGGTGCTGGGCTGGGACCTGGAAAGCCTGGCCCTAGGGGAAGGACGGGGGGAGGTGTAGGGAAGAGGTCAATGTTAGCCAGGAAAAGTTTCTTAGACACACTGGGACGGGTAGATGGAGGGGGTTTGGGAGTGCAGGAAGAGGTAGTGGTTGTAGGAGGTGTACGTCTGCTGAATTTGGGTGAAGGTGCATGGGCTGGAGGCTGTTGTGAGGTAGACGGCTGTTGGGTGGGTGTGTGCCTGCATTTGTGTACCTTGGGAGGAGAGCTCACAGACACACTGGGAGAGGACACAGGGTATGTGTGAATGGTAGTGCGGGTGGTGATTGCACGTGATCAGTGTGTGGTGATGTGCGTGCTGGTGATGGAGGTAGTGGCTGAGGATGTAGTGCATGCAGGAGTGAGTGGAGACGAGACTGGGAGGGAGGAGGGAGACGTGGAGGAGGGAGACACAATGGAGGAAGTAGATGTTGGTAGGTCTGCATGGGCATGGTGCTTGTGTGAGTGCCTGTGGGATGTGTGGTGCTTATGTTTGCCTGAGCCACTCTTGTGTGTTGATGTGTGTGCATGCTGGTCTGATGGTGTGCTTGGGATAGGCTGAGGTACAGAGGATTGGGTCTGGGTGGTGGAGGTTGGAGGGGGGAGGAGATTAGGACTGGGAAGAGGAAGTTGGAGGGGGGAGGCTGGACACAGGGACAATGGCTGCCATCAGTGCTGAGGCCAGAGCCCGAAATGCTCGCTGTTGGGCTGTCTGGCCAGAATGAATGCCCTCCAGGTATGCATTTGTTTGTTGCAAATGCCTCTCAACACCCTGGATGACATTCACAATGGTGGACTGCCCAACAGATAGGGATCTCAGGAGGTCAATAGTCTCCTCACTGGGGCAGCAGGGCTGACTGGGCAGGGCCTGAGGTGCCTGGGGCGAAGGAGATGCCCACCCTCCTGGGTGAGCGGGCACGGGACACACGCTGAGGGGCTGCTGGGAGGGCAGTGCTGGTGGGGGGGGGGTGGCGGCTGTACCTGTTGATGCGGTGGGCACAGAGGGGCCCGCCAGCGCAAGGGGGCTCACATCAGAGGAGGAGTCGCTTTTGCAGGTCTCTGCTCCTGTCCCGCCGTGGAACTCCCCTCGCCCTCTTTCCCACTGGTGGCTTCAGACTCTGTTGCTTCACCCTCAAGGGCTGAGTGGGTTACAGCTCCCTCCTTCTCTGGTGCCAATGCTCCTCCGCCTGATGATGCTATTGCACACAAGAACAGGGAGACCACAAAAAGGGGGTGGGGGAGACAGAAGAAAGACATGTTCAGTGCATGCAACACCACTACTGTTGGCGGACACAACACACATGGAGCAGCCCTCTGCACTTCGCCATGCACTGACAGTTCCTAGATTTTTCACATGCCCAGGGGGTACGAGGCCTAAGACCAATTGCTGTACACCTGGAAGTCACAGGAGCCTGACTAGGTGTAGATGGCTCTTACCACTCGTGGGGTTGGGGTGCTACATTGCCTGCCTCACAAGGGACCTTGCCTACCAAGATCGCCCTGGCCTAGGGGAACCCACTGCCCACATTCCCCACCCAGACATCTTGTAATGCACGCAGAGTTAGCTGAATGAGAGTGTACTCATCCCCTTGTGGCTGCTGTGATGCCATCAAGCACCCATCTAACTCCGGATAGGCCACCGCCAGGATCCAGAATATCAGGGGGGTCATGGTGCAATGGGCACCCCTCCCACGTTGGGAGGCCAGGCCCAGCTGGGCCTCTGCCGTCTTCTTGGTCCAGCGGCGCAGGTCCTCCCATCTTTTACGGCAGTGGGTGCTCCGTCTGTGGTAGACCCCCAGGGCCCAGACGTCCTTGGTGATGGCACGCCAAATACCCTTCTTCTGGTGGGTGCTGACCCAGAGGAATGGTACAGGGGAAAAGGACATTATTCACCCGTCCGGACGTCATACTCATTGCCCACCAGTTCCCACCCATGCCATGACCCACATACTCTCAGCATCCGTACATGCAGGCCTCAGGCCCTCCCCCCCCTTCTACCAGCCACAGCACTCAAAGCAGGCATTGCCCATTCAGCATGCTGACAGTGTACCCACCTGTTTGTCTGGAGGACTGTACAGTTGCGTGTACTGGGGGAGGACCCCATCCACTAGTTTCTCCAACTCCTCCGAAGTGAAGGCAGGGGCCCTTTCCCCAGACACTCGAGCCATCGTTGCTTCCAAACACAGGTCACGGCAGCACTTGCAGTGTAGGTCTTCTCCTATTGAAGGTCAGGTATCAAGTGAGGGAACAGACAGAAAAGGGCGGTCACGTCCGCGGCGGTGCGTACTGTCACCGCCGGCATACATCGTCATTGGCTCCTCGGACCCATTGCGCCCAATGTTAACCAATGTTGAATTGCGTTGCGGTCTTCCACCGCCCACCGTGACGGTGTACAACGCCAGCGCAGTTACCTCATATCCCCTTGTCACACCCTATAGGTCAGGCAGACGCCATTTCAGGGGGCCACATGGCATTAATAATAACTGCATCACACCTATCTAGGCCTAGAATATATACATCTACAGGCACATTGGGGAATAATAAATTTTCAGCAAATAACACATTGTGATACCTCAGTGTTGGGTGACTCTCTGCTCGCTGTTCTACTCCATAGGGCACGTCTGCTGGGGCAAGTGATGAGATGGCGAAATCCTCCGGTGTACAGACCCCTGGTGGACCTCTCGACAATGGAAGAGAAACACATCCTGGTCACATACAGACTTGATCGTGCTACAGTCCAGGAAGTGTGTGCCCAGTTAAAGCCTGACCTGATGTCAGCTATCCGCCATCCAACAGGGATACCCCCTCTAGTGCAGGTCCTGTCAGTACTCCATTTCCTGGCAAGTGGTTCCTTTCAAACAACAGTGGCCATGGCATCAGGGATGTCCAAGCCAATGTTCTCTAACATGTTGTCCAGAGTGTTGTCTGCCCTGCTGAAACACATGCGCAGCTACATCGTGTTCCCTCAGGTGGAGGATTTGCCCACAGTGAAAGGTGACTTCTATGCCCTGGGACATATCCCCAACATCATTGGTGCCATTGATGGGACAAATGTGGCATTAGTACCCCCCCGCAGGAGTGAACAGGTGTACAGGAACCGGAAGAGCTACCATTCGATGAATGTGCAGATGGTGTGTTTGGCAGACCAGTACATCTCCCATGTGAATGGCAAGTTTCCTGGCTCAGTGCATGACGCTTACATTTTGAGGAATAGCAGCATCCCTTATGTGATGGGGCAACTCCAGAGGCACCGTGTAAGGCTAATAGGTGAGGCCAAGGACCCAAATACAGTTGACACAGGTTTCTGGGTATGGGGTTGTCCCTAAGGGTTAGTGTGTGTCTAACAGTTGTGCCTCTATCTTTGCAGGTGACTCTGGTTACCACAATCTGTCATGGCTACTGACCCCAGTGAGGAATCCCAGGACCAGGGCAGAGGAATTCTACAATGAGACACATGGGCGAACTAGGAGGGTGATTGAACGCACCTTTGGCCTGCTGAAGGTCAGATTCTGGTGCCTCCATATGACAGGTGGTTCCCTATACTACTCAACAAAGAAGGTGTGCCAGATCATCGTGGCCTGCTGTATGCTGCACAACCTGGCTTTGCGACGGCAGGCCTTTTCTGCAGGAGGATGGGCCAGATGGTGGTCTTGTGGCAGCTGTGGATCCTGTGGACAGTGAAGAAGAGGAGGCAGAAGAAGAGGATATCGACAACAGAAACAACATTATCCAGCAATACTTTCAGTGAGACACAGGTGAGAAGATGGAACTGCCTTCTACATCTCATACTATTGTTGGAGCTAGCATAAGTCTGTCATTTTCACTTAGTGTATGGACCCTGACTTGTCACTTTGACTTTCCATTTCACAGATGTGGGTCCCACTTTGTGCCCTCTGCTCTGTTTCCTCCTGGCCTACAGTTGGGTTACATTGGTATGTGAACAAGTAAATTGACATTGTTATATTCCATAGATATTGCAATTACACATTTGTGAAAGCACAGACTGACTTCAGATTGTTTTGTGATATAAGTGTGTTTATTTCTGTGCAAATAAGTGGAGGTGGTAGTAAAATGGGCTGGTGGGATGGTGGAGGAATGTCCATGGCAGAGTCCAGTCTCTTTGTTTCACAGGTGCATTGTCCAAAGGGGCATAGGAAGTGGAGCAATGGCAGTTTAAGGATGGACAGGGTGACAAAGTGGGACAGAAGGGTGACATTCAGGGGAGTCTCATTTTCTGGTGGGGGTCTTGGCAATGTTCTCTGTCTTGTTCCTGGATCTCAGAGACCGTATGCATGGTGGTTCTCCATCTGCAGGAGGTAGGGTGCTGGTGTTGTGTTCCTGTGGCGGTGCCTCCTGTTCACTAGCGCCAGCGGAGGTGGAGGGCTGTTCATCATCCAGGCTAGTGTCAGGGGCCCCTTGTTGTGCCACTGTCTCCCTCCTGGTGTTGACAAGGTCTTGCAGCACCCCTGCAATGGTGACCAGGCTGGTGTTAATGGACTTCAAGTCCTCCCTGATCCCAAGGTAGTGTCCCTCCTGCAGCCGCTGGGTCTCCTGAAACTTGGCCAGTACTGTTGCCATCGCCTCCTGGGAATGATGGTACGCTCCCATGATGTTGGAGAGGGCCTCGTGGAGAGTAGGTTCCCTGGGCCTGTCCTCCCTCTGTCGCACAGCAGTCCTCCCAGCTTCACTGTTGTCCTGTGCCTCTGTCCCCTGAACCGTGTGCCCACTGCAACTGCCCCCAGGTCCTTGATCGTCCTGTGTTAGTGGGTTTGCCTGGGTTCCCTGTAGTGGTGGACACACTGCTGATTGACGTGTCCTGGGGACAGAGGTATGGGCCCGCTGGGTGGGTGCTGTGCTGGTGTTTCCTGAGGGGGGAGGCTCTGTGGTGGGTTGTGACAATGTAAGGGGAACCTACTGTCCCGAGGTCCCAGATGGGCTGGGCTGGTCATCTTGATCCAGTTGTGCAGAGCTGCTGTCATCACTGTGGGCCTCTTCTTTGGGGGGACTGGATATGTCTGTCACCTCCTGTCCGGTTACGTTGGGTATGGGTCCTGTAGGGGTGTAAAAGCATCATTATTGTATCTGTGTGTGCCATCATGTGCAATGGGTGAGTGACCCTCTACTCCTGAGCTTGCATTATTGCCTTGGCCCTTGTGCGACTGGTGATTTTGTGGCCTGGGTGAGTCTCTGTAGTGGACATGCTTTGGTGATGGGTGTCCATGCATTGGTGCTTCATGCAGGGCTTGTTTTTGGGATGTGTGGGTTGTGTTGGTGGGGTATCTGTGGGCTGTTGGGGGTGATGGGTGTGAGGGTAAGGGTGGGGTATGTGAGGGCATGCAGGTAGGTTGGGGGATAAGGTAGTAAAGATATGACTTACCAGAGTCCAGTCCTCCTGCTACTCCTGCGAGGCCCTCAGGATGCAGTATTGCCAAGACTTGCTCTTCCCATGTTGTTAGTTGTGGGGGAGGAGGTGGGGGTCCACCACCAGTCCTCTGTACTGCAATCTGGTGTCTTGAAACCACAGAACGCACCTTCCCCCGTAGGTCATTCCACCTCTTCCTGATGTCATCCCGTGTTCTTGGATGCTGTCCCACTGCGTTGACCCTGTCGACAATTCTCCGCCATAGCTCCATCTTCCTTGCAATGGACGTCTGCTGCACCTCTGCTCCGAATAGCTGTGGCTCTACCCGGACGATATCCTCCACCATGACCCTGAGCTCCTCCTCCGAGAACCTGGGGTGTCTTTGCGGTGCCATGATGTGGTGTGGGTGATGTGTGAGGTGGTGTGTGTTGTGATGTGTGAGGGGATGTGTTTGTTTGTGTTGTTTGAGGTGTGTGGATGTTGTATAAGTGGTGGTGTTGGGTGTCTGTGGATGCTGCTGTTGTTTAAGGTAGTGTATCTCTCTGTCCGGCTCTAAATTTCTGCTAGTAAGGGTTTGTGGGTGATGTGGGTGTGTGTTTTATATTGGATTGGGTGTGTGGGTGTGGTGTGTGTATGTGTATCAGGTGTGTGTATTTCGAATTGTCCAATGTGGTGGTGTTTTGTATATTTGTGTGTATTTTGAGCGCAGCGGTGTGTACCGCCAATGGATTACCGCGGTTGAAAGACCGGTGCGTTGATTCGTGGGTCGTGATACTGTCGGCGTATTCTTGTTGGCGTGACGGTGTCGGTTTTGTTTTCGCCATTTTATCACTGACCTTTTGTGTGGCGGACTTGTGTGGGTGTCTGAATTGTGGCGGATTCCGAGCTGTGGATCGTAATACCTGTAGCGGAATTCCGCAGCCGCAGCGGTATGTAGGCGGTCTTCTGCATGGCGGTAAGCGGGATTTACTGCCAGGGTTGTAATGAGGGCCTTGGTCACTCCGAGATTAGTAAACTTCAATTGAGAGTTAGCAGGTAAGGGTATTTGGAAAAGTGACCACTGTTCTGGTGGTTGAAGATGGAGAAACAATACCTCCTGGGAGTTGTAGTCATGTCACTCTCCATACTACACACACTTGACAAATGTTATCCTCCTAGGTGAGTAAACTTAATTTTAGAATTAAGACACTGGGGTATTTGGGCATGAGAACACTGGGCTTCTGTCTGGAGTTAGAAAGACAGACCCTCCTGGCATTAGCAGTCATGTCACCCCCTCTACTTCAAACACTTGATAAATGCCAGCACCACATGTGAGTTCATTTCATTTGTGAGTTTCCAAAGGGTATTTGGAGAACTATACACTGGACTGGTGTTTTGAGTTAGTGAAACAGTGCCTCCTGGGAGTTAACTCCCTATACTAAACATATCATACAAATAGTATTGTCCCAGGTGAGTACACTTCAATTGAGAGTTAAGACACAGGGAACTCTGGACAAGGGAACACTGGGCTGGCATTTGGAGTTACTGAAACAGGGCCTGCTGGGAGCTGGAGTCATGTCACTCCCTCTAGTACACACACTATACAAATGTTATCCCTCTAAGTGAATATAGTTCATTTGTGAGTTACCAAACATGAATCTTTGGAGTTGAGGACACTGGGCTGGTGAGTGAAGTAACAGTGACGGACCCTCCTGGCATTAGCAATCATGTCACTCCCTCTACAAAACACGCTTTACACATGGTATCCTCCCAGCTCATTAAAGTTAGAGTGAGGGTCGCTAAACAGTGGTCTTTCGATTAATGAACACTGTTCTGATGTTTTGAGTTGCTGAAACAGTGCCTCCTGTGAGTTTCAGTCAGGTTATTTCATCTAGTTCACAAACCTTTGAATATTATACCCCCCCTGGATGAGTCTACTTCATTTGGGAGTTGACATACAGGGGTATATGGGCAAGTGAACAGTGTGCTGGTGTTTAGAGTTCCAGTTACAGGGCCTGCTGGGAGTTGCAGTCAGGTCACTCTATCTAGTACACACACTATACAAATATTATCCCCCAGGGGAGTACATTTCATGTGTGAGTTACCAAACAAGAGTTTTTTTAGAAGAGGACACTGGACTGGTGGTTGGAGTGACAGTAGCAGAGACTCCAGGGAATTACAGCCATGTAACTCCCTGTACTAAACACACTATACAAATGCTGTCATCCCAGGTGAGTACACTTCAATTGACAGTCACCAAACAATGGTATTAGGACTGGACAAGAGAACACTGGGCTGGTGGTTGATTTTACAGACACAGGCCCTTCCTGGCCTTAGTAGTCATATCACTTCCTCTAATTCCCACATTTGGCAAATGGTATCCTCGCAGCTGAGTAAACTTAAATTGTGAGTTGCCAGACAGTGGTCTTTGGACTAATTAACACTGTTCTGGTGTGTGGAATTGCTGAAACAGTGACCCTTGTGAGTTGTAATCAGGTCACTCTCTCTACTACATAAACTAGACCGGGTGAGTTCACTTCAACTGAGAGTTCAATAACAGAAGAATTGTATCATGTGACTACTGTGATATTGTTTGTAGTTACAGGAATAATGTCTCCTGTGAGTTGCAAACAGGTGTCTCTCTCTCTCTACTTCCCACACTTGAAAAATTCCATACTCCCAGGTGAGTGAAGTTCATTTGTGATTTGCCAAACAGGGGTATGTGGACAAATGACCACTGGCCTGGTGTTTACAGTTGTAGAACAGTGCCTGCTGGGAGTTGGAGTCATGTCAGTCCCTGTACTACACACTCTATACAAATCTCATCTCCCCAAGTAAGTACACTTCAATTGTGAGTTGCCAAATAGAGGTCTTTGGACAGGTGGACACTGGACTGGTGAGTGGAGTGACAGTAAAAGTGATAAAAGGTGAGCTGTGGGCATGCATGACATAGCATTTTGGTGACATTTTTAGTATTGTGACATACCAGACTCCACTCCCACAGGTATTCAAGTCAAGCCCTCAGGATGCAGGATGGCCAACACATTCTCCTCCAAGGGAACGAGATATAATGGGACACTGGGAGGGCCACTCTTGACCTGCAGCTGGTGCCTGGAGACCAGGAAACGGGCCATGCCTCTGATGGTGTTCCACCTCTTTCTGATGTCCTCCCTTGTGCGCAGGGTGGTGCCTACAGCATTCACTATGTCAATGATTGTGTCCCACATTTCCATTTTCCTGCTGAGAGGAGTGTTCTTGACTTGTGCTCCAAACAATTGTGGCTCTACTCTCATGATTTGATCCACCATGACTCTTACTTCATCCTCAGAAAGACGGGGATTTATGGAACGTGACACAGTGGAACAAAGAAAACGGGTGACAGTGCCTTACTTTACAGGGGATGTGGAATAGGGTGTGAATAGGGACAATTGTGTGCTGGGTGTTCAATGGGATGGTGAAACAAGGGGTGCCTAATCTCTGTAAAAATCAATATGTGCTGGCCGTGGTTCTTTGGCTCTGAGTATAAATGCAAAGGATTGTGGTCTGTGAAGGGGTGTATTTTATAGTGTCCTTTGCAGATGTGTCCAGTGTGGCAATGTGTTTTAGCTGTGTTATTTTCAGATTCCTCCAATGTGCTGTTATGTATGACTCTGCTGACCGCAGACCACCGTGATCCGAAACGCCATTGGGTCCCCCATGGTGACTGTGTGTTTTTAATAAGGTCAGTGATTGGTCATGGTGCTGACAGCGCTGGAGGTCAGACCACCTATATCCAGGTCGCTGTGCCGTTGGCAACCTCCATTATTTGGTTGGCAGTTGGCATTCTTGCCTGTATGACTCGTAATAGGGCAGGCTGAAAGACAGCCAACATGTTGGTCTTTTTAGGACTGACAACATGGCGATCTGGCGGTCTGACCACCAAACTCGTAATGAGGCCTATAGTTTACCATTAAGGAGGCCTTTCTTTGGGTACTTACGAATGCCGCCAAATGAAACATGTTTTCTACACTTACCAAATGTACTCCCTTGCAAGAGGCAGTCAATATTTTTGTTTACAGCACTTGGGCCATGGTATAAGTACACACTACATTTTAGTGATATTTCACTTACACCTGGGGGTATGACTGAAGCACGTTTTCCCTCCAACCCCAGGGCACCATTGTAGGATCTGAAAAATAATTGTTGTTTGAAGTTCTTCCAGTGGCTTAGGCAGTGATCTCTTCAGCTGATTTCAGAAGTTGCAATGTTGTGTGGACTGGGCAAGATTTGATAGCTCATATAGGGCATACATATCATGTCACATCTACTAATGAATACGAAATAACTAGATGTTTAGTTGAAGGTATTCAACTAATAAAAACTGCAAAGAATTAGGTCTGACTGTTCACCTATACATTATGAATATTTGCTTGTTTTGTCCAGTGGAAGCACGGATGCTTGGGCTTCTATTGCTGTATCTTTGATCCATTCTGGGACCTACCACATCCTGGTCCTCCCTACATCTCACCCTGTAAACTACTTGGAATTAAAGGGCCTACCCGTTAAAGATTCTCTTTCTCTTGCTCACGTTATGAAAGTTTTGCATGAACCCAGGCGTTGAGAGCCAGTCTCGTAAAAAAAGCAGTTTCCCTCCCAGCAACCCATCACTTTGGATTGGAACACAGAACCTTTCCTATACAGTCTTCTGTGTGGGTAAGAATGAGACTCCATGTGATTGTGGGAAACCTGACCACAAACAAGAATTAGAGGTGTGTCTTCTGGGGTAAGGTGATTGTTGTGTGAGATGTCTTTTAGCATGTTTTTTTGGGAAATATGGCGTGTTTCGCACATTTAACCCTTATTAATGTCTTCTACAGCTCATTAATCTTCTAAAAGGTAAAAATGTGGTCTGGCTGTTCAACTGGCATTGTGGATAAATCTACACTTGTACAGTGAGGGTATGTTTTCTGCTTTCCGAGACTTTCCATCCCCCAATTTAAATTCCCATCCCTACAGCTTGTGTTCCAGGAAAAAGGTGGAGAGTTTAAGGGCATCTTCCATGTTTGAGCCTTTTAGTGCCAGCTATGGCCTAGGGAAATATCGCCTATCTCATCCTCTTTACCTTCTTGGTTCACTTCTTATCATTTTAAATGGACTACTACTTACTTCACAAAGGTGTACTATTTTGCTTTTCTTCTCATTGATCCCTTTGTAGAACCCCCTGCAGTGGGTTACACTTTTTGTCTTAGAGTTGATGCATTATGTACTTGAGATATCTGAGTTAATATGATGGCCAATCGCTTCTGGGTGGACCACACAGCCCCAGTACTGAATGACATTCATTCTGTTAGAGCATTTCCTCTACTAATTCAACCACTTAAGCCCACTACAGTACTTTTTGTGGTTATCTTTGGGTTCCTCATCTCTACTTCTGGAAGAATCCTGCAGTCCTACTAATGTGGTGTCTGGTCATTCTTCAATCATGCTTCCACTATTATGGTGTCTTGTGGCTGCTATCAAGATGCTCCATGCCTGCTACTAGGTGGACACTGCACACACACCACTGTGGTATCTGTGGTCATTCTTGGCGTGGAACCCAGAAGACCCATTACTGGGATTTCAGGGTTCAATCTTGGGGTGTAACCTTTGACGATCATCGAAGGTCATAGCTCTGTTCGTACATTTGATAAGTTAGTCATGGCAGGTATATGCAAACACAACACAATTCCTCGCATATTTCTCCTCTTGACGCCATGCTTCAGTGCAGCAACAACTGCAACACTTCTGTCAACCTATGCGGCTACAAGCTGACCCAATAATACAATCGTAATACATTTTTGGAGCCCAAAGCTGTGCTTAATGCATGACAACATAATTATTTCCACTGACGTCAATCCAAATACATGGAATAACTACTTACTTGATTATCGAAGATTGCTTTGGGCTGCCAATGGGTAGAAAAACCTACACCATGCCAATATAATGCAATGCGAATAGCATACATAGATTATTCAATAAACAACTGAAGTAAACATTGCTTACTAACAACCACAGCAATCAGAAAGCTACAGCTATGATATAAGGTATGATAGTAGGTGTGTGCAGGCTCACTCTTGTTTTTTCGTGTGTAGCATTAGAAACAGACAACTGTGATTTCCATTTTACTTGCAGCATATTAAGTTTCACATTCCGATTCGCCGCTCTGATATCAGCCTTGAAAGCTTGATGTAATCCAGCGAGCTTCACTGAACCTATCGAAACTCAAGGATTTATGAGTTGCGAAAGTTCATTTTTGTATTTTTTTTCTGGTACCCCCGCTGAGTGCCACTTGATACGAAAAGGCTGGGATCACAAGGAAGCTTTTTCTCTCAAAAAAATAATAAAAGTGCTGAGGTAAGCAGTGTCAACCCCAGCTGCAACAACATGACGGGAAAAAGACAAATGAGAGCCTTCCCTGCTGGATGTGGGGGATAGAATGCACCTAGTACCAAGAAACCTCCTCTTCCCCGGAACAGCTGTCATAACTAAAACCGCATTAAACTGCTTTTGGAACGGAAACCTCCGATAGTTCATCTTCTCTTTCTATGAATCCATTCGAACTCTAGCAGCGCCTGCTGAATTCCTATCGCTATTCCTGTGTCTCTGTGTCCACCCTCTTTCTCTTTCTTTTAAAACCTAACATGAGGGAGAGTGACTGTAAATGTATATGTGAACTTTGAACTCATACTTTCAGAAGTTAGCAGTTGTTAAATGCGTCTGTACATATTTACTTCTTTGTGGGCCGCTGGAGGTCAAATGTAGAGGGGAATGTGGGCTGTGGTTGGTGGTTTGAGAAGAGAAAACATGCAGTAATCGAGGGCAGAAACCTGAGAGGGAAGGTTGGGGTGGGAGGGGGCTAGGGGTTCGGCGTCCAGTAGACATTAGACAGGCCATGCTTTCTCCACAGGCCTCACTGGCTCTGCAAGGCTGTTGCCTGGGCAATAGTGGAGGGATTAAGCAGAATGCCCGGAGACGGTATCCTTGTTTGGGGCTCATGGAAGGACCAAAAGGGGATGGATGTATTTTTTTTTCCCTTTCGTTTCTTCTTTTTATATTCAGCAGATTAGACAGGCGGGTTGCTGTGGCAACGACGCAGAGGTCTGTAGCACACCTGCACCACAAAGAAGGAGCCTAGCCAAAAACCAACACAGACTCATGGAGCCCTGGAGGCAAACTACTGTGGGAAAAATGTGAAATACGAAACGGAGGACGAGGCAGACTTAGGTCTGGGCTACGGAAGTAGTTATACTACCAGTCTATTTCAGATGAAACAACAACGTGCTTGTTAGAAAACAGGATATATGCAAATATGTGCACTGCATAGACACAGAGGCACCCTTCATAAACCCTCGGATATGGAAAGCACCTATATACAGCTATCCGCCTGGAACATGGATCTGCTATCTTTTTCACGTATTGCATGTAAAACAAAATACAATAAATACAGTGTGAATGGAAAGACAAAGACATGTCAGTTGCATTCCAACACATCATTGCTATAAACTTTGTCCCTAGCATGCTAGAAGCAGGAAATGTTTATGTTCACTGTGCATACGATCTCCTTCAGAAAAGAGCGCAGTGTGGTGTGAAGAATGACATTATACGCCTTCTCTTTGGCAGACAGAGTAAAAAAGTCAAACACAGGAGGTCTTAGAGGCAAGCACGCTGGTCTGGAACTCCCTGGCCGGCCTCCAAGTCCTGCTAATGAAGCAGTCAGCTTCACGCAGCGCCTCCGAGCCTTACCTCCCTCGAGCGCCTTCTAATATTCCTTTTCATGTTTAACCTCTTCAGATGACTTTTTCTGTTTCTGTGGTTCGTTGCAGGCAGGCAGTCAAATTGCAGACGTGTTCTTACTTTCTCTATAACAGTACACAACCGTAAAGTCAGTTGTGTGCAAATGGTTTTAGCCGAGCCAGGTAAACTGAACCCAGACACATGAAATGTACAAAACTCTTGAAAACTGAACTTACCCGGCTCACCTTCATCGATGATTGTCTAGGGCTAAGTAAGGGTATTGGGATGAAGATTTGAACATAGGCCCATACTCATACTTTTTGAAGCTGAACTGCGCTAAAACAGTTCAGCATCAAAAAGTTTAGCTAGCGCCATACCAAGAAGCCGGCCTTGCATCATATTTATGGTATGATGCTAGCCGGCCGTAAGGGCCGGCTAGCGTCATACAGAAGGACGCTAGCCGGTTGGGGGAGGCGCAGGGGGAACAGAGGGTTTAGCATCAGAGGATGATGCTAGTACGGGCAGAGGCAAAACAAATGCCTCTGCCCAGACTAGTGTCATTTTTTTACGTTAAAACCCCATGGACACGACTCCTGTCTCAGTTAAGACAGGAATCATGCCCCCCAGCCCAATGGCCATGCCCAGGGGACCTATGTCCCCTGGGCACGGCCATTGGTCCCAGTGCCATGTACGGGGGCCCAAGTTAGGCTCCGCTATGGGACTTCGACAAAATAAAATATATACTTACCCATACCTACCTCTACCTACCTGGGATGTGGTCCCCCCATCCTGAGGTGTCTTCCTGGTATGGGTGGGGGTGGGTGAGGGTGCTCCTGGGCCCAGGGAAGGGCAGCTGTGGGCTCTTTCCATGGTCTCTGACCATGGACAAGAGGCCCACAGGTCCCCTAACGCCTGGCCTGACCAAAGCGTTAAATAATGGTGCTAAGCAAGCTTAGTGCCATTATTTAAGGCCCCCATCCCTCCGCTAGATTTTATGGCCCAAGGGCCACACCGTCATTTTCTGGACGGGCACGCCCACCTTGCATCTCATTGATGCAAGGTAGGTTTTCACGTCCAGAAAATGACGTGAACTCCATAACTTTGGCTATAGAAGAGTCTGGTGCCAAAGTATAAATATAGAGTTAAGTTTGCATTGAATTAGCGTAAAAAAAATGAGGCTAATTCAGTTCAAAGAGAGTATAAATATTGGCCATAGTTACTCAACTCGACTGACAGGACGCTAACTTCCTCTTTCACTGATCAAAACCACCAATCAGCATAGGCTCGGCTATGGACAACTGACTTCCCACTTCAACAACAAGCGCTGGCAATGCAAATAGGTCTGACTTTGAGGGAATATTGTATGGTAATGTGAAGCATTATCATTAAGTAGCATGTGAATAGCTATGCATTTGTGTGAAAGAAAAACACTGTAGAGTAATATTCTTGTAGGTTAAAAGGTCAAGTGACAGTTGCACTAAAAGGCCAGATCTAAAAATCAGAAAATCCATGCATGTTAAGGATTACCCTCCTCCAAACTGTGCTGCTGCCAGAGAAAAACAGCACAAATCATTTAGCTATCTAAGACACTTTAATAGGATACCAGAGGCATGTTTGTGCTCCTGAAAGTTTGAGCTTAAATAAACAAAATGATCACAGCTGCATGGAGTATACAACTTCTGTCCAATTAAAACATAGGCCCATTTTTATGAAAAGTTTGCGCAGCCTTTGTGTCATTTGTTGATGCAAAAGCTTTTGCATCAAAAAATGACGCAACGGCGGTACAAACTTTCCATAAATATAGGCCATATACTCCTGGCTCCCAACATGCGGGCTGAGCCCTTCTTTAGAGATTTTCACATAAATTGCAATAGCTTCACTATTAAACCAGACTGTAAAAACTGCAATGCCCTTCAGCACACTCATCTGTACGCATAACAAACTGAACGACGCTTAGAAGTATCAAACTGATTTTGCTTTCACATTTACCTTTATAATCCGCTAATAAACTTAACAAATCTCTACTAAAAACAGTTAACTGAACACAACCACACAATCATATACAACTGATCAATGTAAATCTCAGAATCGTAACACTCACTATACAAATGCTGATAACATACCTTAACATATTTATCAATCTCACACAGAATAGGGTGGACCCTGATTTCCCAATGCAAGCCCAGTCCACCTCTTTTTGCGCACGTATGATTCCATATTTACTGACTGAAAGGAAATTTGTTGTGTGAACAGAAAATAGCTAAGGAGCTCACAATACTTTGCCTAGGCAAGATATTTCAAGCCTTCCAATAATTATTCAATGTAAAAAATGAAGACAACTCAAAAACAGAACAACCCTAAAACAGGAGATAGTTTCAAGGTGGTTGTTCTGTCCCTGAGGCTCTGATCAGGAGGATAGCGCACTAGCCCTTACAGTCACTCTCGTGGTTCTGGGTTCAAAGTGCAGGTCCAGTCCTATCACTCAGGCAACAGGGCAGTAGGCAGTAGGGAACCAGAGTATCAGTCTTTCTGAGTCTTCCAGAGGCCCAGAGAACACAAACTGCTGAAAAGCTGAGACCTGGTACCATCTTTGAAGTAAGAAAAGGTTCTGGAGATTTTAAAATGTCCTGCCTCCCTGCCCTCACACCAGCTTAACCGGGGTCACAATATACTAGTGTCAAACCCTTTGTGAGTATGCTCAGGCACAGCCTTTGTGATGTGCAAGTGTGGTAGGTGACTGCTCCTCTCCCTCATCAAGTCAGAGATGACCCATCCTGCCAACACCTTTTGCTCTTTGTCTCACTGTGTTGGAGCAACACACAAAGACCAACTGCCAGCTGCACCTAGTCATGTGACCCAGCATACAGGTTACAGACACCAAATGGTTAGGACAAGAAAATGCTAGCTTTCTAAAAGTGGCATTTTAAAAAATCTGACTTCTAATCCAACTTTACCATTAAAGAGGGTTTTAAATTACAATTCTTTAGATATTAAATACAGCATTCTTTCCTGCTCCGAGTTGAAAGTTATCACATATTAAATGTAATAAGTGAATCCAATGTTGTCCGATGGGAGAGGCAGGCTTTGAAGTAGTGAAAAACACATTTAAGAGTTTTTCTCTACCAAGACATTTAAAAGTTAGAAGTATGTGTTCAACTTCTTAAATACACTGCATCTTGTCTTATGGGCTATTTAGCGTCTATCCTAGGGGTGACGTACATGTATTAAAAAGGAACGTTTAGGCCTGCCAAAAGGTTTAGGCCCAGATTTATACTTTTTGAGGCAAAACTGCCTTAGTGCAGTTTTGTCTCAAAAAGTATACCGCTGGCTTGCACCATTCCAGGACGCCATCTGGGCGCCATATTAATGGAATGGCACAACCCATGCAAAGAGTGGGCTAGGGTAAAATAAAAATGACGTTAGCCAGGTGGGGGTGGCGGTATGGGAGAAGGGGGTTTTGCACCAAAAAATGACGATAGGCTGGTTAGAGTAAAATAAAATTACTCTAACCAGCCTAGTGTCATTTCTTGATGCAAAACCATCCATACCCCATGACTCCTGTCTTAGAAAAGACAGGAGTCATGCCCACCACCCCAGTGGCCAGCACAAGGGACAAGGGTCCCCTGAGCATGGGCATTGCACCCAGCGCCATGTAGGGGTGGCCATTTCAGGGCCCCAATGGCACTTTGAAAAACAAAAATACTTACCTCTACTTACCTATACTTACCTGGGATGGGGGTCCCCCCTCCTGTGGTGTCCCTCTGGTGTGGTTGGGGCTGTTCCTCGTGAAGGCACCTGTGGGCTCTTTCTATGGTGTTTGACCATTGAAATGGGTCCATAGTTCCCCTAACACCTGCCCTGACCCAGGCCTTAAATAATGGCACTAAGCAGCTTAGCGACATTTTTTAGGCCTGCATCCCTCCCGTGCACCATTTTTGCACAGGAGGACAAATAAGGCACTAGGGCCTTAGAGTAATTTTTTGGATGGGAACGCCCACCCTGCATCCCATTGACGCAAGGTGGGTTCACGCATCCAAAAAATGACTCTAACTCCAATATTTTGGCATTAGACTAGTCCAGTGTCAAAATATAAATATGTAGTTACATTTGCGCTGAATTAGCGTAAAAAAATTACACTAATCCACTGCAAACAGGGTATAAATCTGGGCCTTATTTTGTCAGGTTGAATTGGCAGCTTAACACTGCACACACAGACTGCAATGGCAGTTGAAAAGGCTGCTTAAGTTGATGGTACAATCAGTGCTGCAGGCCAACTAGCATTTGATCTACAGGCCCTGGGTATATGTAAAACCACTTTTCTAGGGACTTACAAGTAAAATGAATGTGCCGATTGGGTGTATGCCAATTTCACCATGTTTAAAGGCGTGAGCCCCAACGCTCCTTAGTACTAGTTGTCAGTGGTAAAGTGCGCAGAGTCCTAAAATCTAACAAAAAGGAATGCAGATAGGGTGAAAACAAAACATTGAGGAATACCCTGCAGAAAGGGCCAAGTCCTACAGTCAGTCTACATGTTCATTACATACATGTCTCTGCATAAAGGTTCATAGCAAGCACGGTCACTTAATTTACATAGTGCTTATTGTTAATAGTATTCTTTCGACATTGGCACTACGTTCCCCCCTTTGTCTGAGGGTTTATTATGATTGTCTCATCATTCTTTAAATTCTCCACCGCTTGCCATTGATCTTTCGTTAAAGTGTAGTTTCTCTTCTTCTTTTTATTTAAACTTAGTTTCTCCAGTTCTTGGATTATTATTTCATGAAAAGTATCCACTGTATCTTGTGGAGCCAGGGGAAGATATTTCAATTTTGGTTTAAAATCACTTTTCCCACTGCATTGGACTATTTACGCTTCTTCCAAGATTTGAACTATGTCACTTTGTTCCTCCTGCATATTGAATGGTAGCTCTTGTTGAAGACCTTGCAACATAACTAGGTTTTGATATCCTCCTCAGTTAGGATATCCGACGGGTGTTTCGTACCGATTTCTGAAATACATGTGTTGCTTTCTCTCAATATGTGCTGCTTTCGTAATTTGAGTTTCCTAATGAATTTGAATATATCTATTTTTGTTTGCGTTTAGGTATACTTTTTTGTGGGACAAAAAGTCAGTCCAAGCCTTAAGACCGACAGTTCAGTTTCCATTAAAGTCTTGTTAGTTAAATTTACAACCGTCAGGTACTTCTCGCTTATTTCTTCTCGCCTCCCCGTTTGCTGTTTCGAATGTACTCAAATCAATTTTTTCTACAACTGGTTCTTGAGCTCATCTCGTTTTTCTGTGTTTCTGGTGGCCTGTTTCTTTGTAACATGTTTTGCCACGTTTTTCTGATAAGTTGATACTTGTGAAAGAAAGGACCTCTTGACTTATTCACCATTAAGGTACTAGTTCCTTCACTTTCCAAGAGGTCAGTGAATGTGCCCACCTCGGAAACAGATGTTTCTTTAAGTTCGGTTATTGTGCGATTTCTTCTTTTGGCCATTTCCCTTCTTGGAGCATCAAACTTGTTAGCAAAGGTAGGTAAGTGCTAAAATTCATAGTCTTTCCTATCACTTTTAAATTTGCTTTGTTTTCTCTTTTTGATACCCACTTCGTAGGATTGCTGGGTCGGAGGACACACTATAACTGGACTAAGTGTATGCATGTTCTCTGCTTCCCTATGCAGAATTTAGCCTCAGGGATCCCACCCCCAGAGCATTTATTTTAGGGATGGGGTATGTGTCCTCAGTTCCAGGGCTGCTTTTGGCCCCATCTCCTAGGGCCTGCCATTATTTTAAAGGGGGAGGGGGCACATATCCCACCTCCCCAGTCTGATTTTGGCTCCAAGGACCCCATCCCCGGGGCCCAGCACATCTTGTGGTGAAGACGGGATATGTGTTCCCATCCCTGGGCAGAATTTGGTCCCAGGGACCCCATCACCAGGGCCCAGTGCTTTATTTTAGGGGATGGGAATCTGTCCTCCCTCCCTGTGGAGAATATTGGCACAGGGCACCCCATCCTCCGGTGCCCAGCCTTATTAAAATGTGGGAGGGGGCACACTGCCCACTCCTGGGATGATTTTAGCCCCGGGGGACCCCATGTGGCCCCCCTCCCCAGGCTGATATCAGACCCTGAGACCTCATTCCCCAGAACCTCACAGTCCCCGTCGCTGAGCTGGTTTTGGCTTCCCCCAGGGCCCAGCCAACAAAGGTTGTGTGTACTGGTGCCCACCCAGGATATCCACCATGTGCTTATTGAGGGCCATCGGGGGCCCTACGGCCCCCACAGCCTCAGCCGTCTCAACACATCAAGTGGCGGCCGGCAGAGTTCCTGCCCGCAGGGAACACCTAAAAATGCTGCTCCTTGCAGTTAAGAGCAACATTCAGATCTGAAGTACACTACCAGTGGGTGGGAGCATCTTTCATGCTCCCGCACGCTGGGAGCGGACTTCATGTTTGCTCTCGCTTGGCTGAAGATGACGTGTTTAACTAATAAACGTATGTTGAGTAGGATGCACTGGAGTTGTGTTGTGGTGGTCCCGGTCGATGTGTCTGGTGCGTTGTTTGCTTTTGTGCTGAAGTTGAGGCAGTCATGTCAGCAGGAGAACAGTCCTTTGGTGATAAGCAGGTATGAGCGGCAGCAGTGGTGGTTGGTGCATCCGAAGTCTGGGGCTCGAAGTTCAGCGGCAGTGTATCTTCGTGGGATGGAAGAGCCAGGAGTCCTGGAGATGGGTGCAGGCCATGTGCAGACAGGCGCAGATGGGCTTGTATTTGGTGCACCTTTGGCACACCAGTGGCGCGCCTGCTGCGTGCATCTGCTGTGCAGCCGTGCTGCAGACTCCATTATGTAATCCTGGGAGGTGGAAGGAGCACTGGGAGGCAGTGGGTATGGCTAGGGCGAGGCAGGAAAACAGACGTCAGGCGGGAGTAGGCATGGGGAAAAAAAGAATGAACAGAGATAGAAAGGAGGCAAAAAGCAGGAGAAAGTACACAGGAAAAACAGGGAGAAAGGAGAGAGAGAGAAGTGAAAACAAGGCAGAAAGCACTTAGAAAAATGGAGGGAAACGAAGGAAAAAACTGTGAAAATGAGGCAGAAGGCATGAGAAAGCACTGAGAAAAACAGAGGAAGAGGAGGGAGAAATCAGTGAAAATGAGGCAGAAAGCAGGAGAAAGCACTGAGAAAAACAGTGGGAGACTAAGAGAAGGTAGTGAGAACGAGGAAGAAAACAGGACAGGGTGCTTCAGCAGCAGGGGAGAGTGGTCTTGGGACCTGCTCAATGGGGTTGCGCTGCGGCCTCCATTAAGTAGGTCCTGTGAGGAGGAAGGGGGACTGGAAGGTGGTGGGCGGGGCTAGGCGGATAATGGGTGGAAGGCGGAAATGGGGAAAAAAGGAATGAACAGAGAAAGAAGGGAGGACTGTAACTACAACTTGTGCGCTAAGGTAACTAGAACTCGCGCCTCTGCCATGCACAGTTTTTCTGTGAATAATTTTACAATAAATGTTACATTATATTATCAATGATGTTATAAAAGATGTCACAAGTCCTGTAATATCTATGACAATTAGCAGTGCGTGGCAAGGGCACAAGTTATAATTACCTTAGGGCACGAGTTATAGTTACTTGAAACAACTCCAACTATAGCAGTTGAATTTCTATGGTTTTGTACATTTAAAATGTAAGCCTAACTATAACGTCCCTGTAACCTTTGGTTTTTTTAAGTGAATTTCGAAGTTTTTTTTATTTCTATTTCCTAACTATAACCCTTTGTTTTTTTCATTGAATTTCTATGGTTTGTTTTAACGTAAAGTAATTTTCATTACTATATGTAAGCCCAACCATGCAGTGCACAGCCTTTAGCCGTGAGCAGAGGAGGTTGACTGCAGGGCCTGTGGCCAATCCCCTATAATCATCCAACTCTGAGAGAGAAAGTGAGAGATTGAAAGAGAGAGAACGATTTAGAAAAAGATTTGACAGAGAGAAAATGAGAGAGAGAGAGAGAGATAGCAATATACAGGGGCATATTTACAAGAAAGTGGCGCATCGGTCCTGATGCGCCACTTTACTTGCGTCGTCCCTGTTCCACGTAACAACACCATGGTTGCGCCATATTTACAATACAGCGCACCATGGCAGTCCTTAAGACAATAGCATCAACATTTTTGACGCTATTGTGGTGCTTTGCTGCACTACATCAAAAATGTTGACGCTAGTGCAGCAAAGCACAGGGATGCCCATTGATTAAAATCGGTGCATCATTTTAACGCCTGCTCTGAGCAGGCATTAAAAATGATGGAAAAAATGGCGCAGTGCAATGTTGTAAAATTCACTGCACTTTCTTTTTGGGCCATACTGCGTCGGAACTCCCCCTTTGCATACATTATGTCTGGCGCAGGGTCTATACAGCATTGCGCCACTTTGTAAATGTGGCGTGGGTAAAAGGCCTCCTTAACACTGTCTTAGTGTAAAAAAATTATGATGCTAGGGAGGCGCAAGGTGGCACTAGGGGCTTGTAAATATGCCCGAGAGTTCTTTTAGGCTTTGATGAATGATATACTAAGAATGAGATATTTCCGGACAAATTGAAAAGAAAAATGTTTTTGTCAATTAAAAAGAGTGAGATCATCTTTCAGTATGTAACTTAAATATTTATATTTGAAAAGAAACTAAAGTATAAATGACCACAAACTCACCTAGACTGGAACCCTTAACCTTCAGTGTACATATTTGAGACTTTAATCACTAAGCCAGAGGTGACTTCTTACTGTGCAGTCTCCAGACATAGCTATGACATTGAACCCAAAGATTTTGAGTGGAAAAAGACTTCAATGATCAATCACTAGGAATGTTGAACAGTCAAAACACT
The DNA here is from genome assembly GCF_031143425.1 of Pleurodeles waltl. NCBI lineage: Eukaryota > Metazoa > Chordata > Amphibia > Caudata > Salamandridae > Pleurodeles > Pleurodeles waltl. The sequence continues at coordinate 324,360,841 of NC_090437.1, forward strand.
AAACAATAAACAGATACACTGTCATGAGATACTAGGATTTGAACCTTCAGCCTACTAACAATTAAGGGCTTTACCATTAAACCAGAAGTGGCCCTAGTCTGCTATCCATCAAAAGTCAAGAATAACATTTGCGCCAAACATCTTGCTAGTTTGACGCTTTGAAGTCCTTGCATGGAGTGACCATTTCAATAACAATCTCTTTTATCCCATTATGGAATTGAAGAGAGGAAAAGAGAGTGACAGAACAATGGGAGACCTCAAGGCCCCCGCATTCCTAGCTGGCTCACCCCATCCTGTGGGAGCTAGCATAGCTCCCACAAGCAGGGAGCTGCTTTAACTAGTACCCCAGGACTTAGCAGGAGCCGACCCTGGGTGGTGGCAGGCCCCAGGGCCATTATTTGCTCCACGAGGGGGTGCGCACCCCCTCCACCATGAAGTTGCCCCATAAGCATAAAAATGCCCTAGTGGGGGGGGGCATGCACCCCCTCCTTTATTGCAACATGGCCCTGGCACCTGGCCCACCCGGGGACCCCAGCAACAGAGCAAAGGGGTCAGGGTGTCCCTATACTGGCCCCCTTTTTTTCACTTTTTTTCTGGGACTCAGCAGAAGCTAAGTACCAAGATGGCTGCCGATACTTCCTGGTTAGAAGTGTTGGCAGCCTATCAGAGCTCTGCAGTTCTCTGCACAAGCTTTTGTTATTCGTGAAGTCATAAGGGATGATCCGGATCCGTGGATATACAAATGTATTTTCCCTTTAAAACCTAAAAAAGCACTGAACGGATTTGCACCAAATAATCAAAAGCACAATCTGTGTAACAAAATCTAGATTTCTGCCAAATTTGGTGTAATTCTGTCCAGCAGTTTGGGCTGTAGTCATGTTCAAAACTCCTATGGGAATTAACTCAGGAAACATACATTTTTTGACCCCCTTTTTTTGGGTCCCCTCTTGACGGATCATCCCGAAACTTCCCATGTGTACCAAGAATCACTGGCACACTTGTTTTGGGAAATTTCGTAAAGATTTGTCAACCGTGCTCAACGGTGCCAAAGATATAGGCAAGTCAAAAGACGCTTTTTCTGTGGAAACATGGTCCTAACTATCAGGGTCATTCTGACCCTGGCGGGCGGCAGGAGCCGCCCGCCTGGCGGGAACCGCCAAATGGCCGCTCCGCGGTCAGAAGACCGCGGATGCCATTCTGGCTTTCCCGCTGGGCCGGCAGGCGACTGCCAAAAGAGCGCCCGCCGGCCCAGCGGGAAAGGCCCTGCAACAAGGAAGCCGGCTCCGAATGGAGCTGGCGGAGTTGCAGGGGTGCGACGGGTGCAGTTGCACCCATCGCGATTTTCACTGTCTGCTAAGCAGACAGTGAAAATCTTTATGGGGCCCTGTTAGGGGGCCCCTGCACTGACCATGCCAGTGGCATGGGCAGTGCAGGGGCCCCCAGGGGCCCCACGACACCCGTTCCCGCCATCCTGTTCCTGGCGGTAAAAACCGCCAGAAACAGGATGGCGGGAAGGGGGTCGGAATCTCCATGGCGGCGCTGCTTGCAGCGCCACCATGGAGATTCAGCCCATGCAGGGGAAATCCGGCGGGAAACCGCCGGATCCCCTTTTCTGACCGCAGCTTTACCGCCGCGGTCAGAATGGGCTGGGAAGCACCGCCAGCCTGTTGGCGGTGCTTCCGTGGTCCCCGGCCCTGGCGGTCTTGGACCGCCAGGGTCGGAATGACCCCCTATATCTATTTACTGGTGACTGCCAGTAGGTAATATATATATACATACACACTCACAAAAACAAAGGTTACAGGGATGTTATAGTTAGGTTGACGTTTTACCCGTACAGAACCATGGAAATTAGCAGTTACCATTATACTTATACTAATGTTAAGAAATAATAACTTGTTTGCCAAAGTTACTTTCTGCCAGTTTCTTCAGGTAAGTGAAACTATAAGTATAACTATAACTACTGAATTTCTATGGTTTTGTATGGGTAAAACACCAACCTAACTATAACATCCCTGTCCCTGTAACCTTTGTTTTTTTCAGTGAATTTCTATGTTTTTTTAAATGCATAAGTTAAGATTTGTGTCAGGTTGCAGCAAGCCATTCAGGGCCTTGCTTTTACCCAGGATCTAAGGAGGATTTGAGGAGGATCCTTGAATCTGTGGATCAATCAAAAATAAAAAGGCAATTTGTGGTCCCTAAGGGACCTCTCCATGTGTCTTGTGGGGTCACTGTCTCCATGTATGGATCCATGAGTAAGGCTGTTGCCGAAACGCGTTGGATTTCTATGCTGTTATAAATTGAATTTTCATATTGGAGGTGTCCTGGTTCTCCTGATATCGAAGGGAGTGTTGAACGTTATATTAGGGCCTCTCGGAGCCCACCCAGGTCCGCTGTGTGGAGCACCTGCATTCCGGGATCTGTGTACGAAATATATATATATATATATATATATGGTTAATTATAGTTAGGGACCACATAGATTTTTCTTTTTGGTGTGCTAATATCTTGGCACCATTGACAACCAAATGTCATGAACCTAGAAGCGAGGCAGGGGCCACAGGGGGGTTTGAGCTGCCCCACAGCCCAGAAAGCTTTGGTGGTATGGTTGCCCTGAGTAGACACTGGGACACCAGCTGTTTTTAAAAATCCTGGCTTCCACCAGCACCAGGTATGGGTGCTGGCTAGGAAGCCGACAGGTGCCACTAGGGCCTTAGGTGTCCCCTGTGGCCCTGAACTTACAACATTTATTAAAAAGTGGAAGCTTTGGGTGGAGAACCCCCAAAAATTGCACTAACAACCAAGAAAATAAATATATATAAGGACCAGCAGCAGCTCAATTATTATTTACTGCTCTGGCAAGAAGTGTTCCATAATGCCCTTTGAGGGATTTTTGTCATGTTTGTCGATTGTGGTGGTGCCCCTAGAAGGGGCTGGGGCATCACCAAGAAGTGTTTTTAATGTTGTAGGGGGCCTAAATGAGATGAGTGTAGCAGTCCTCTCCCTTACCTGGAAAGTAGACTCTGCTAGCTTGGAGGTGTGGATTCAGCCTGTCTGTATCCAAGGAGAATCTGAATAGAACAGCAGCTCCCTCCTACCTTCCCAAAGGGACTTGAGCTTGCTGATTGGCTCTGAGAGGCCCAGGCAACCTGAGCCCTCCTATCACACCTGCCCTTGCCCTTTAAGTTTGTGGAGGGAACCCCAAGACAGCCACCACCATTTTGTGAGCCCAGCTTTTTTCCTGCACCCTGATACAGCCCAGTGATAAAGGATTCCTAGGAGACCTAGGTAAGGAGCCCCAGACCTTTCTGGGAAATCTTCTTATTTGTTTAAAAGTGTTTTGTACTGCTACCCCTGCCTGTTCACTGTTTCAGGCAGCTTGGCCTTTTTAAAGTGCTGTTTCTTAACCATGACTGTTTGAAATGTCTCTCCTAGTTTGTGGCAAAAGACTGCATGAAGGCCCCCCTTCACTTTTTTTTAGTAAAAATGCTACATACACCTCAGTGGATAACTAGAGTGTGTTGTGTGTTTAGGAGACTGCTTAATCCGTTTCTGCATCACCTGTTTTTGCCTTGAAAAAGCCAAATTTCTTAGTGCTCAACAAGCAGTATTTCAGTATTTTTTACATTCTCTCCCTTACCTGAAAAGTAGACTCTGCTAGCTTGGAAGTGTGGATTCAGCCTGTCTTTAACCAAGGAGATTCTGAATAGAGCAACAGCTCCCTCCCCTTTTCCCACAGGGCTTGGGCTTCAGTTAACTTGGCCCTTATATAAGTTTCTATTGGTTGTTGCATATGGTGTTGTGATAGATTGTTGGGATTGGTATTTCTATTGGCTTAAGGATTAGGGTTGGTGTTATGATTGGTACTAGGGTTGAGATTCTTATTGGTTCCTGTTTTTAGGGTTGGGTTTGTGATTGTTACTAGGGTTGAGATTTTTATTGGTTCCTGTTTTTAGGGTTTGGGTTGTCGCTGGTACTAAGGTTGAGATTCCTACTGGTTCCTGTTTTTAGGGTTGGGGTTTGTGATTAATACTAGGGTTGAGATTCTTATTAGTTCATGTTTTTAGGGTTTGGGTTTTGATTGGCACTAGGATTGAAGTGCCTATTAGTTTGTGGTTTTATGGTTGGGGTTGTTATGGGTTGTCAGGATTAGGGGTATGATTGATGAATAGGGCTTGGTCTCCCATTGGTTGTGGGATTTAGAGTTCCAAATCTGTTTGGTCAGGGTTAGGACTCAGTTTCTATTGTCTCATAGGGCTATTTAAGCCTAGGGCCCAGGGCGTCTTAGCCCGGGCATCGAGGCTAAGGGCGAAGAGGACAGGGGCATTTGCCCATTTGGGCATGTTCTGGCCGGGTCGGGCCTAGGGCCACAAATACTGCCCAATTTTCCATTTACCAGAAATGACCTTACTCCCTACCCATCCATCAACATGCAAACATATTATCAGCAAAGACATCCAACTCATACATCACAAACTGACCTCATACAGATTGCAATGTCTCATCAACCAACAGAAAACACCATATACCACAACTATACACATATCCACCACACCTACAACAGTAAAACATCTTCATTCTCACAGCAAACATTACTCAGTCCATTGCCACTAACACAGCCTGCAATTGCCCACACAACACAAAACCAAATTATACATTACTTTCAGTCATCCAGATACACACTCCCTCTTCATACAAACCAACACAGCTATCCTCTGTTTGCTACTGCCAGACCCCCTTTTATCATAGCAATACCTAAACCCAGCCTTCCAATACACCTTCTACAAACACAATTCCCCTCTCTTCACCAATAACACACAACCATACAATCCTCACGCTCCACTCCACCACACATATTACCTCGTCCAGTCATCACAACTAACACAAACACCGACTCACATCCATCCCCTCTTACAAGCCTCATACACATGTCTCCCAAAACCATCAACACCCCCTGTAATACCCTAATACCACTCACCAGCACTTACTCACATACAAATCCTAACAGAATATACAAATCATCAATCAAAAAAGCTAAAAAAGGTACTACTCAGACAGAATTATAAATGCTAAATCTGTAACCAAAGAATTTTATAAAATTCTCAATGAATTTCAAAAACCTAAATGTATGAGGGAAGTCATCCCACTACTCTAGACTTCACAAACAAACTGGCAACTCATTACACAACCAAGGCAGAAACATTGGACTCATATTTAAAACAGAAGAAAACCATCAGCACCAACCGATGTCCTAAAATCCCCTCCAGGAATAAACAAACCCAACCTCTACACTCCTTCCAACAAATATCACAAGGTGAATTTATGGATTTGGTCAAAGCAGGCTGGCCTTCCGGTTGCCCTTCTGACACTTGTCACATCTTCAAGAACATTCCTTTATCTATTTCTGCTGCCACACCTGTAAGAAGAATCATCAATAACTGTTTAACTACAGGAACGTTTCCTGAAGACCTTAAAAAGGCATACATATGTCCGTTATTAAAGAAAACAAACCTAGACCCGCAGGACCCCAACAACTATAGACCAATCACAAATGGACCTTTCCTGTGCAAACTGATGGAAAGAGCAGCATTTGCCCAGATGTCACAATTCATTGAAGACAATTCCATACTTTCACACTACCAAACTGGATTCCGCCTAGGAAGAGGCACTGAATCAGCACTCATAGCAATTTGGGATGATCTTAAAAACATTGTTGACTGCAATGGAGTTCCTGCACTACTTCTCTTGGACCTCCGGCTGCCTTTGATACTGTTGACAATGACACCCTAATTCAAAGACTCCATGAAGCTGGCATAGAAGGGACTGCTCTCACCTGGATTACATCCTACCTTCAAGACAGAACTAATATTATCTATTCTCCCCCCTTCTCGTCGAAACCCTACCTCGCAAAAGCAGGGGTCCCCTAAGGATCAATCATCTCACGTTTGCTTTTCAACATCGACATGATATCATTACCAGAATTGATCAATGTTTTTCAATTCACATCCTACAACTATGCAGATGACACACAAATACTACTTAAAGTGGAATGCCCAAAAGACACTGAAAACGCAAAAATCTTCAGTTGCCTCAGAGCCGTTGATCAGTGGATGACTTGGAGCCATCTCAAACTAAATGCTTTCAAAACGGAAATACTCACATGTGGTGACTGGAAAAATAACGACCCACTATGTGCCTGGCCTGACAATCTTGAACCACCTCCTCAACTATCCAAGGAAGGTAAAAACCTTGCAATTACCATTGACTCCAGGTTAACAATGATTGCCCAAGTGAGCTAATTAACACAAACAAGCCTCAGCACCTTGAAGACTCTGCAACGCATCTTCCCGCACCTCGGATTTCCACACAAGGTGCAGGCTGCTATCTCTCTTGCAAACTGGATTATGCCAATGGACTCTACCATGGACCATCTCGATCTATTTTGAAAAAACTACAATGTATTCAGAACTTCGCTGCCAGGCTACAATTACATGTAAAGCCACAAGCCCACATCTCCCTTGCCTTGAGAGCAATACACTGGTTACCCGTGGCCAGAAGACCTACCTTCAAGCTGCTTTGTATCACCCAAAAAGCTATACAGGGAATAGGACCACTTTTTATCAGAAATAAAATAAACAAATACATTCAACAAAGAAACCTCCGCTCAAGATTGGCACCCCGCCTTAGAACACCACCATACAACAAAAAAGACAATAGGTGGTACATCCTTCTCCGTTCAAGCAGCCAAGCTATGAAATTCATTCCTCCCAAATATAACATCCACTGATAAATCTCTTGTCTTCAGAAGACTACTCAGGAGTTGGCTCTTTCCTTCATAACCATCATATTCAAACAGCAAAGGATTTCATATGCCTGTGTTGATAACTATTTTTAATCTGATTATGTGTATGTTCTAGATATTTATATTTCTTTGGGAAATATGTATTGCTACTATGTCATAACAATAAATTCTACACATACTTTTTAAACCTGTTTGGCAAATGTATATTTACTCAGTGTGTAATATATATATATATATATATATATATATATATATATATATATATATATATATATATATATATATATATATAATATAATATAGATGGCTAGATAGATATGTAGATAGATAGATATATAGATATCTCTCTCTCTCTCTCTCTCTCTCTCTATATATATATATATATACATATATATGTGTGTGTGTGCATCTGTGTATGTATATATGTATGCGTATATCTATATTTCTGTGTATGTTATTCTATGCTTAACATGTTCATAGGTCATTGCATAGCTCCTAGATACGTTGTTATGTTAAGTACTTTTGAATCCCCTCTTGATTTTATATCATACTGATCAAATGTGTTATTACCATAAGCATTTCACTATTCACAAATTGAGGAAAGATAAATAAATGTTAGAAAAGTACACTTATTAATCAACTTCAAATATTACAAATCGTGAAAGTCTGTGTTTATACAATACTACTTTTCTTCTCGTATTATTATATCCATTATTATATTCCTTGAACAAATATTCCCCTACCATGTATTTACATATCTATTTATTTATCACTCTAGTCCTACTGTACTAGAGACAAATTAAATAAAAATAACTAAAATTAAATCTATAAATAAAATTACAAAAATAAATATTTAAATTAAAAAATAATAATAATGAATAAATAAATAAAAGAAAACTTGAAATAAAAATAATGATGAATATATATATATATATATATATATATATATATATATATATATATAAAATATTAAATACATAAAAATAATATAAATTTACTCTCTTGTAAGCCTTACTTTGTCTACCCATCACACTATGGCATGTCTCTATGAATCTATCCTCTATCCCCACTTTGACTCATCCCAAACCCATTCTACTACTTTGGTCTCCAAAATTAACCCTGCCTAAGCTCTTCCCGCCTCTTCTACATTTAGCTCAACCCAAACCTCAGTTCACTGCCATGATCTCCCAAACAACCTGTGACGGTGCAAGTAGCGCAGACCCGCAGATGGAGTACCCCGGGGGCACTGCCGGCCGCAGCAGCGCTGACCCGGAAGAGGCGGGAGTGGATGAAGCATGGAGTTGCACGAATGACACAGAACATCTAAGGGTTTTAAAACCTGAGCAGGAGAAGGTACAGCAAGAGACGTTTTCCCCAGGAGGAAAGGAGACGAGGACGGAAAACAGAACGGAGGGAGGATTGTCAACGCGGAACGTTGGAGGAGGAGGACGCCGTGGAAGAGACGAGCCGAGCATCACCGGAGCTGTGAGAGCAGAGGATGACTGGGAGGAAAGGAGAAGCGGACAGGCCGGCCACGTTCTGGGAAGAACGTGGCCCAGTCAGGTACTGCCTACCATTGAAACATGTCACAGAGTGGAGACGGGAACTTGGCGGTGGAAATAAAACAGAAGGTGGAGTGGGGTCCGAAATTGGCACGGGAGAGCACAACAATAGGTTTTGGTAATTGTTTTTGTTGTTTTTGTATTCTTGTTTCTCGCACAGGGCACAAAATATAAGAGTAAAAGAGAGTTTCAGTTACATAAATGTACAATAAAGAAAACGAGAGGGAAACTGAGAAAACCCAAGCAGCTAGTACCACTACTAATAGACGAGGTACCAAAGAGAAGGACAGAGATAGGCAGACCAGAGATTACGGAGTGAGACAGGAGAGTATAAAAGCCTTGAAAAAGAAATACAGAAAGAAAGAAACTACGAAGGACAGGAAAAGAAAAAGCCAAGAGTAGAAAGAGAGGTGACAGCAAATGACAAAAAAAAAAGGACAGAACAGAAAGAGAAAGACAACATCAAGGAACAAAAAAAAGACATGAGGAAGAAAACAAAAGTCAGAGAAGACAGAAAGAGAAAAGAAAAATAAACAATTCTTACCTTTTAAAAGTCTTCTCTTCTTTCCTCCTATGCACCTCCCGGATGATCCCAGACATTCCACCTGAAAACCATGAGAAAAGAAAGACGAAACAGGATCAAGAAGCAGAAGACGTACCAGTAAAGAGAGAGAGAGAGAGAAAAACAAAGAGACACATGTATGGAAAAACTATAATGCATAACGTTAAGTAAAAGAAATAAAACCCATAAAATAACTATAACGCCTACAAGCCTCCATTATTCTGACTCTGTCACAGTGGTGTCAGAAGTGGGATTTCCAACTACCGTCTCAAGGACAGGCGCAGACAATGGATGAGAAACCGACCCTGACAGACATCATTGCTCAGTTAGCTGAAGGGCAGAGACATTTGCAGCTTGTCTAGGAGGAACATCTAAAGGAGGCAAAGGAAGAGCGTGAAGCACTACAAACCGCCTTGAAAAGCCAAGCTACTATTATCGCTAATAATCAGTTAGTGCATGAAACAGCCATTGGGAAACTTACTGAGACGATAGCCACGACCAGGGTACATCCTGATGTGCCTAGTAGCTTCCTACAAAAATATCAAGAGAATGAGGATCCGGACGCATTTTTTACGAACTTTGAGCGGGTAGCTAGCTCTGCCAATTGGCCTATGGATAGATGGGGCCAATATATTGCACCCCTTCTCACAGGAACTCTGCAGGCCGCCTACCAGGCAGTGAATCCAGGGGGTGCAGCTCCCTATCTGGAGATAAAGAAAGCGATTTTAGAACGAGTGGGACTAGGCCAAGAAAACTACTGAGTGCGTTTCCAACATACGACATGGGTTAGTCAGGAACATCCCAGGACCCTGTATTATAGGGTCCATCATGAAGCCAGTAAATGGTTGAATCTCACCAATTCCTCAAAAGAGGAAATGTTTGACAGAATAGTAGTGGAACCACACCTAGATGCCCTACCTTCATCTACAAGGAACTGGATTCGTCAGCATCCGGGTCTCAATAATAATACTGCCATCAAACTGGCATGCGCATATCACCGGGCACCCAAATTTAGAGGTTCCAATGTAAAGCCCGTACCATCGATGACATGAGCGAATCCAACAAAACCATTTCCATCAAGATCATTACCAGGTCCCAGTACAGATAAATCTGGTCCTGCTCGTACACATCAAAAGAATTCCCAATGGGGTCCCAATGGTTCCACTGTGCACAGTGGGGACATATTGCGAGATACTGCCCTCTTAAAAAAGATCAGGATGAACCAATGGAAATTGGTATGACTAAGAGAAGGGTATTATGGTTAGGTCAGACAATGACTCGCTATACAACCCTGCTGTTGGTAAACCAAAAGGAAAGAATGACATTGATCGATTCCATCTGCAGTCAGAATGTCATTAAACAAGTATACGTCAAACCAGACCAATGGATAGTAAATACACAAGTACTTATTACTTGTGTGCATAGAGATAGAGAAATCTATCCTGTCGCTAGGATACAAATAAATTGGAGAGGGTAGAAAGAATCTCTCCGACCTAGGGGAAGACCTAATTTTGGGAACTGATTATGAAGTGTTTCTGGAATTCTTAGAGTTGCTAAATCACGCTAACCGAATCGACTCCTGGTGGAGTGAAACCCCATTCGTATCTTCAGACATAGAGAAGCAGACACCCAGGATGAAACTTTCCAGATCCCAAAAACGAGAGCACAGAAAAATGTTTCTCCGAGACACTACTCAACAACCACTCCCGAAAGAAGTCCTGTCCATTGCCAGACAGTTTCGGCAATTGCAGAGGGTGGATCCCACGATGGGAAATGCATAATATATAGCCCTGTCCCCTCACGACTTATCGGTAGGTCCCACATTTCAAATCACTAATGATCTTCTATATCAAGTGTGTCCTTCTTCCACCAACTGAGGCCCTCAGTTGGTAGTTTCCCAAGAATATAGAGAACAAGTACTTAATTTAGCACATAGTGATACCGGGGAAGGGCATTTAGGAAGGGAAAAAACTGAGGAATCTGTAACCAAGAGATTTTATTGGCCGGGGATATATGGGGATAACAGGAAGCATTGTCAGTGTTGGCCCAAATGCCAATTGGTCAATCCGTCCACAGAACCTAAAGCTCCCCTCCGTCCGTTACCCATCATAGAGGTTCCTTTTACAAGGGTGGGCATGGATCTGGTGGGACCATTAATACTATCCACTAGAGGGCACCAGTACCTTTTCGTACTTGTGAATTATGCAACCCACTATCTGTAGGCTATTCCACTAGCAAGTGTGACTACTAAAACCATAGCTCAGGCCATGTTACAGTTTTTCTCCCAAGTTGGATTCACAAAAGAGCTCCTCACGGACCAGGGGACTCCTTTTATGTCCTGATTAATGTCTGAGGTATGTCAGACGCTCGGGGTTCAACAAATACGAACATCGGTCTATCATCCTCAAACCGATGGTCTAGTTGAACAATATTAAAAAAAACATCAAAAATCTCTTATGTAAGATCATTAATGACTCGGGGAAGAATTGGGAAAAAAAATTACCTCTGGTTTTCTATGCCCTAAGAACTCACATACAATCATCCACAGGGCATAGTCCCTTTGAACTCCTCTGTGGGAGACAACCACGTACCTTGTTAGAGATGTTAGCAGAACAATGGGAAGAAAAGGAAGAAGAAATCAAAGATGTATTGACTTATACTAGTGAACTTAAGGAAAACTTACATAATATTTGGGAACAGGTACATAAAAATCTGAAAGAAGCTCAGGAGAGACAGAAAACCAATTACGATACTCCAAGCAGACCTCGTGAGTTAGCAATAGGACAACAGATATTGGTTCTTTTACTGACCACCGATAACAAGCTACTTGCCCCCTGGCAGGGGCCCTATAAAATACTAGAAAAGGTTACTCCTGTGACGTACAAAATAGAAATACCAACTGGGTCGGGTCGAGATCAGATATATCATATAAATCTGTTGAAAGTATGGCATGAACCAGAAGAACAGACCAGTAACCTATACATTTCCACCTGAGACTGAAATACCAATATATCCCACTAGTTTGGAAAAGGGCAATGGCATTATTATGCCCCAGTTGGGTATCCATCTCACACCAATTCAATATTCTCAGTTAGAAAATATAGGCCCTCATTACAACCCTGGCGGTCGGTGTTAAAGCGGTGGTAATACCGCCAACAGGCCGGCAGTAAAAAAATTGAATCATGACCACAGTGGAAACCGTCAACACAGACAGCCACTTTAACACTCCGACTGCCACGGCGGTAGCAACAGACACTGCGGCAGTAACTGCCATGTTGGGGTATCTTCTCATCTACCAGGAGTACGAATGGCAGCAGCAACGACCACGGTGAGTACTGAACCTAGCACACAGGGGAGGGGGGGAGAAAAAGAGAGTGACACACACACGCAAAACACGCAACATCCCCACCCTCACCCCCAACACCATACACACAAACACATGCATCAACAACACATACACACCATGTAACTCTCTGGAAGAATGCAAGGACAAAAGGAATTGAGTCAAATGAGTGTCATATTAGAAATAGTCAGATATACGTTACAAAATCAAAAACAGTATTTACAATACATACAATATGTACATAAGACGGTACATTGTCGACTCAAAATGTCCGTGGGCCACAGGGCCATATCACATAGGCCAAGCCCACACTTGACTCCTGCCTCAATACGGAGAGAACACTGCAGGGGCATCAGGTCAAAAACACACAGGCACCTCAGAGGGACGTGGAAAGGGGGGGCACCTCAGCCGGAAGATGGGACAACGTCACTGCTCCTGGAGGGGTCTCCATGCCCACAGCGATGTTCTGGGGAGTGCAAGGCCACAGTCTCTCAAGTCTCTCAAGTGGGTGATTTGCCCACTGCCTGGTTCTGGGGAGTTCAAAGCCACAGTCTCTCAAGTCTCCCTAGTGGGTGGTTTTCCCACTGCCTGGTCCCGGGGAGTTCAAAGCCACAGTCTCTCAAGTCTCTCAACTGGGTGGTTTGCCCACTGCTTGCTCCTGGGGAGTTCAAAGCCACAGTCTCTCAAGTGGATGCCTTTCTCCACTGGTTCAGGAGGGGGCTTTGTGCCCAGTGTGCTTCATCCTGCCAAAGATAGGGTGAGTGGATGCCTTTCCCCACTGGTTCTGGAGGGGGCTCTGTGCCCAGTGATGCAACACTTGGGGTGTGGCAGTTCACAGTCCCTCACCTGGGTGTCTGAGCCACGAGATTTGCTGTGACTAGAATGCATGATAGTCCATGGAGATAGGGCTAGAGTCCATCCGGCGGTGCTAGGGCTGCACAGTGGTGGTAGTGCCGGTGTTGGTGGGGGTGCTGCCAGTGGTGGAGGGAGGCTCCAGCCCCTCTCCTGCAGCCTCGGACGGCTGCCCACTGGGGCTGCTGCTACTGGCAGTGGTGCTACAGTAGTGGTGCTTGCTGCGGTGCAGGTGGCAGTGCTTGCAGCGGTGCTCACGGCAAGGCTGCTGGCGGTGCTGGCCGTGGTTCAGGTGGCGGTGCTGGCAGTTGTGCTGGTAGCCACCAGGCCTTCACCTGCAGCCTCCGACGGCTGAAGTGCCGTGCCTTGTGTTTTGTGCCCCTTCCTCACCTTTGCAGATGGTGGTGTCACCTTGGGTCTGGCAGATGGAGTCTTTGGGGTGGCCTTGCTGAGTGGTTGTGGCTCCTTCCCCTTGCTGGATGCTGTCCCCCTCTTAACCTTGGCAGGTGGCAGAATGGTTTTCGGCCTGGAAGGGGTTGGTGGCACACTGGCTGGGCTGACGGGTGCCCCCTTTGAGCCTCTGACAGCTGCAGGAACCACAGCAGACGTGGACTTGGTGGCTGAGGTGCTGGGCTGGGTTTTGGCCACCCTGGTCCGAGGGGAAGGAGGAGGAGGAGCGGTAGGGAAGAGGTCAATGTTTGCCATGAAAAGCTTCTTAGGGACACTGGGGCAGGAAGAGGGAGAAAGTCTGTGAGTAGAGGACGAGGGAGTGGTTGAAGGAGGTGTCTGTCTGCTGAGTTTGGGTGCAGGCGCATGGGCTGGATGCTGTTGTGAGGTGGATGGCTGTTGGGTGGGTGGGTGCTTGCGTTTGTGTACTTTGGGATGAGGGGTCACAGACACAGTGGGAGAGGACACAGGGGACGTGGGGGTGGTGACTGCCAGTGAGGGGTGTATAGTGATGGGCGTGCTGCTGATCGAGGTAGTGGTTGACAATGTAATGCATGCAGGTGTGATGGAGACGCTGCTGGGAGGGAGGTGGATGACGAGAAGGAGGGGGACACAGTGGAGGCAGTGGATGTTGGTGTGTCTGCATGGGGATGGTGCTTATGTGAGTGCCTGTGAGATGACGTGTGGTGCTTTTGTTTGCCTGAGCATTTGCCTGAGTTTGATTTGGGTGCATGCTGGTCTGAAGGTGTGCTTGGGATAGGCTGGGGTTGAGGGGATTAGGAATGGGTAGAGGAAGTTGGAGGGGGGAGGCTGGATACAGGGACAATGGCTGCCATCAGGGCGGAGCCCAGAGCCTAAATTGCTCTCTGTTGGGCCGCCATGCCAGAGTGAATGCCCTCCAGGTGTGCATTTGTTTGTTGCAAATGCCTCTCAAACACCCTGGATTGCATTCAGAACGGTTGACTGCCCAACAGTGAGTGATCTCAGGAGGTCAATAGCCTCCTCACTGAGGGCAGCAGGGCTGAGTGGGGCAGGGCCTGAGGTGCCTGGGGCGAAGGAGATGCCCACTCTCCTGGGTGAGCGGGCACGGAAAACACACTGAGGGGCTGCTGGGATGGCGGTGCTGGTAGGGGGGATGTCAACTGTACCTGTTGTTGGTGTGGGCACAGAGGTGTCCGCCACCGCCAGGGAGTTTCCATCGGAGAAGGAGTCACTGTCTGTGGTGTCCCCTCCTGTCCCCGTCATGGTGCTCCCCTCGCCCTCCGTCCCACTGGTGCCCTCACCGTCAGTGGATTCGGCCTCCAGGCCCATGTGGGATGCAGCTCCCTCCGTCGCCGGTGCCTCTGCTCCTCCACCAGATGATGCTAATGCACACAAGGACAAGGTGACAAAACAAAAAGGGGGCGAGAGACAGAGGATACACTTGGTCAATGCCAGCAACAACACTACCGTTGGCGTACACAACTCACAGGGAATGGCCTATGAACTATTCCATGCACTACCAGTTACAATGCCAGTCACCAGCCCATGGGGTACAATGCCTAACGCCATCAGCTGCACCTGACCAGTAGTAGATGCCCACTAACACTATTGGGTTTGGAGTGCTTCAGAGCCTGCCCAACAAGGCACCTACCCTGCCATGTTCGCCCTGGCCTAGGGGCACCCACAGTCCACACCCCCACCCAGGTAAAAGCTTAACATGCGCAAAGTAATGAATCAGAATTTGTACTCACCCCCTTGTGGCTGCTGTGATGCCCTCAAGCGCCCATCCAACTCCGGATAGGCCACCGCCAGGATGCGGAACATCAGGGGGGTCAGGGTACTACGGGCACCCCTTCCTCATTGTGGGGCCAGCTCCAGCTGGGCCTCCGCCGTCTTCCTTACCTAGCGGCGCAGGTCCTCCCACCGTTTACTGCAGTGGGTGCTCCGCCATCAAAGACCTCCAGGGTCCGCACCTCCTTGGCAATGGAACACCAAATACCCTTTTTCTGATGGGCGCTGACCTGCAGGAAAAAGACAGCAGAAAAGGGAATTAGTTAACGATCCGGACCCTCACACTCATGGCCCACCATATCCCTCCCATCTCCTGACGCACATACATTGACCACCATACATGCACCACTCTGGCCAGGATGCCTCAGCCCCCCCTACTTTTGGCTTACATACACCGCACTCCATACATTCATGGCCCACGCATCATGCTCACATTGTACTCTCCTGTTTGTCTGGAGGACCGTAGAGTAATGTGTACTGGGTTAGGACCCCATCCACCAGTCTCTCCAACTCCTCTGCAGTGAAGGCAGGGGCCCTTTCCCCAGACACATGAGCCATTGTCGCTTCCAGACACAGGTCACAGCAGCACTTGCAGTGTAGGTCCTCTCCTGTTGAAGGTCAGGTAGCAAGTGAGTGAATAGATAGAAAATGGTGGTCACGTCCGCTGTGGTGCGTACCGTCACCGCCGGCGTACATCGCCATTGGCTCCTGGAACCCGTAGACCCCAATGATAACCAATGCTAAGTTGCGTGGCGGTCATCGACCGCCTACTGCAACGGCGCACAACACCAGCGGAATTACCTCACTTCCACTTGTCCCTCCTCAAAGGTCAGGCAGCCGCCATTTCAGAGGGGCACAGGCCATGGCACCTAACTGTGTCACAGCAGACACTGGCACAGCAACTGACTCTCAGATTCACATACTGGTTCTGTAAATGTAGAAATTCATCATTATTGCACTAAATGTGTGATTATGACCCTCTGCTCATCATTTTCCTCCCTAGGCTTCAACCGCTGAGGATGAATATGAGATGGAGACATCCTCCGGTGTACAGACCCCTGGTGGACCTTGCAGCAATGGAGGACAGACACAAATTTTACTAACATACAGACTTGATCGGGCCACAATCCAAGAACTGTGGGCCCAATTGGAGCCAGACCTGATGTCAGCTATCCGCCAGCCCACAGGTGTCTCCCCTCTAGTGCAGGTCCTGTCAGTGCTCCATTTCCTGGCAAGTGGTTCCTTCCAAACAACAGTGGCCATGGCATTGGAGCCAATGTTCTCCAACTTGTTGACCAGAGTGTTCTCGGCCATGCTTAAACACATGCGCAGCTACATTGTATTCCCCCAGGTGGAGGATTTGGCCACAGTGAAAGCTGACTTTTATGCCCTGGGACATATCCCCAACATCATTGGTGCCATAGATGGTACACATGTAGCATTTGTCTCCCCCAGAGAAATAAACAAGCGTTCAGGAATAGAAAAAGCTATCACTCTATGAATGTGCAGATGGTGTGTTTGGCGGAGTAGTACATCTCCCATGTGAATGCCAAGTATCCTGGCTCTGTGCATGACGCCTTTATCTTGAGGAATAGCAGCATCCCATATGTGATGGGCCGACTCCAGAGGCACCAGGTGTGGCTAATAGGTGAGCCCAAGGTCCCCACCCAGTATATGCTGGTGTCTGGGTATGGGGTTGTCCCCAAGGGTTAGTGTGTGTCTAACAGTTGTCCCTCGATATTTGCAGGTTACTCTGGTTATCCCAACCTCTCATGGCTACTGACCCCAGTGGGGAATGCCAGGACAAGGGCAAAGGAACATTACAATGAGGCACATGGGCGAACAAGGAGGATAATTGAGAGAACCTTCGGCCTCCTGAAGGCCAGGTTCCGGTGCCTTCATCTGCCAGGTGGATCCCTGTACTACTCACCCAAGAAGGTGTGCCAGATCATCATTGCATGTTGCACAACCTGGCCTTGAGACGCCAGGTGCCTTTTCTGCAGGAGGATGAGCCTGGAGATGGTCTTGTGGCAGCGGTTGAGCCTTTGGACATTGAGGAAGATGAGGCAGAGGAAGAAGATGTGGACAACAGAAGTAACATCATACAGCAGTTACAGCAGTACTTCCAGTGACAAGACACTGTAACTTCACTTTACTTTTCAGTTTTGTGTTGGACATTGTACATGGCAGCCTGATTTCCCTATGTCTATGGCCACTTACTGTACCCTTTGGCATCTCTATTTTCAGATCTCTGTGGCGCACTCTGGCTCCTGGTATGTTTACTGCTGCCCACTAAAGGTCATACCAATGTATATATAACCGTACATATGACTTGCAATGTTTTCAGAATGTTGTACTAATACATATTTCAATCATTTGACAGACTCCAGATTTGTATTTGTTCCAAGGGTGTTTATTTAAGTGCTCATACATAGAGGGGGATGTGCAATGGGCTGGGGTGATGGTGGAGGAATGTTCAGTTACAGTCAAGTCTCTTGGTATCACAGGTGCATTGTCCAATGGGGCATAGGAAGGGGAGTAATGGCAGTTCAAGGTGGATAGGGTGATAGAGTGGGACAAAAGGGTGACAATCAGGAGAGTCCTATTTCCTGGCGGGGTCTTGGCAATGTTCTCTGGCTTCTGCCTGGATCGCAGGGACCGTTTGCGGGGTGGTTCTCCTTCTGCAGGGGGTGGGGTGCTGGTGGCCTGTTGTTCCTGTGGCTGGGCCTCCTGTCCACTAGCGCCGGCAGAGGTGGAGGGCTGTTCTTCCGTGTGGCTAGGTACAGGGGCCGGTTGGTGTTCCACTGCCTCCCTCATGGTGTTTCCCATGTCAGCCAGCACCCCTGCAGTGGTGACCAGGATGGTGTAGATGTTTTTGAGGTCCTCCCTGATCCCCAGGTACTGTCTCTCCTGCAGCCCTGGGTCTCCTGCAACTTGGCCAGTATCTGGCCCATCGTCTCCTGGGAATGGTGGTATGCTCCCAGGATGTTGGTGAGTGCCTCCTGGAGAGTGGGTTCCTTGGGCCTGTCCTCCCCCTATCACACAACAGTCCTCCCAGCTTCCCTGTTGTCCTGTGCCTCTGTCCCCTGAACTGTGTGCCCACTGACCCCAGGTCCCTGATCATCCTGTGTTTGTGGGGATGCCTGGGGTCCCTGTAGTGGTGGACACACTGCTGATTGACATGTCCTGGGGACAGTGGCATGGGCCCACTGGCTGGGTGCTGTGCTGGTGTTTCCTGAGGGGGGAGGCTCTGTGGTGGGTTGGGACTGTGGCAGGGTAACCGACTGTCCAGAGGTCCCTGATGGGCCAGGTTGGTCATCATGATCCAGGCGTGCAGAGCTGCTGTCATCACTGTGAGCCTCCTCGGTGGGGGGGGACTGGATGTTGTTGGCAACTCCTCTCCGGTGACGTTGAGTAGGGGACCTGTGGGGATGAAAATGCAGTGTTATTGTATCTGTGTGTGCCATCTTGTGCATGGGTGTGCTTCCCTGTATGGTTGTGATTGCCCTGTGAGCTTTGCCTTGTGTGTGTGGTTATTTTGTGGGCTAGGTGATTCTCTCTAATGGGCATGCTGTGGTGATGAGTGTCCATGCAGGTCTGTGATGGGGGTCCATGGGTTGTTGTGGCATGCAGGGCTTGGTATTGGGATGGGTGGGTTGTGATAGTGGTGTATATGTGAGGTGGTGGAGTGATAGGGGTGAGGGTAGGGGTAGGAGTTTGTGATGGCATGCAGGTAGGGTGGGGGATATAGTAGTAAAGATTTTACTTACCAGAGTCAAGTCCTCCTGATACTCCTGCGAGACCCTCAGGATGCATGATCGCCTTGACTTGCTCTTCCCATGTTGTTAGTTGTAGGTAAGGAGGTGGGGGTCCACCGCCAGTCCTCTGTACAGCTACCTGGTGTCTTGCAGCAACGGAACACACCTTCCCCTATAGGTCGTTCCCCCTCTTCCTGATGTCATCCCTTGTTCTGGGGTGCTGTCCCAAGGCGTTGTCCCTGTCCACGATTCTCCGCCATAGCTCCATCTTCCTAGCAATGGACGTCTGCTGCCCCTGAGATCCGAATAGCTGTGGCTCCACCCGGATGATTTCCTCCACCATGACCCTTAGCTCCTCCTCTGAAAACCTGGGGTGTCTTTGGAGTGCCATGGATGTGGTGTGAGTGATATGTGTGAGGATGTGTGGGGTGATGTGTGGGGTGATGTGTTGTGGTGTGTGCTGTGAGGTGCGTGGATGGTGTATGGGTGATGGTGTTCTGTGGCTTAGATTGAGTGGGTGCTCCTGGCTTGTGTCTCTCTCTGTGGGCAATCTTTTTTTTTCGTTGAAAGGGTTGTGGGTAATGTGGGTGTGTGTTTTACATTGGATTGGGTGTGTGGGTGTGGTGTGTGTATGTTTGTCAGGTGTGTGTAGTTTGAATTGTACAATGTGGTGGTGTTTTGTAAATGTGTGTACTGCCAATGGTTCACTGTGGTTGAAAGACCGCCGCAGTGATTCGTGGGTCCTGATACTGTGGGCGTATTCCTATTGGTGTAACGGTGTGGGTTTTGGAACCACCAATTTATCACTGACCTTTGATCTGGAGGACTTGTGTGTGGGTCTGTATAGTGGTGGATTTCTCTGTGTGGGTCATAATACCCGTAGCGGTACACCACCGTGGCCGCAGTATCTTGGTAGCTGTCAGCACGGCGGTAGGTGGCATTTACCACCAGGGTTGTAATTAGGGCCATAGTACATACTAACCCCAATGTTTTTTCTAAAATCCTGGGGAGGACCCATCTAATAAAACATCACATTCGTACTTTAGGCAATTGCGTGTCCTGACAAAGACCCTATTGAATACCGGAATCAAGAAAACAGATGGTTGAGAAGGAAGTGACGGAGATGCTAAAAGCAGGGGTTATTGAGCCCTCATCTAGTCCATGGTGTTCACCCATTGTTTTAGTCCCAAAACCGGATGGTTCTTTCTGGTTTTGTATTAATTTCAGACAAGTAAATGCCCTCTCCCATGCCTAGAATAGATGACCTTCTATAACGGTTGGGAAAGGCAAAATATATGACTACTTTAGACCTATCAAAAAGTTATTGGCAGATTCCCCTTGAAGAGGGCAATAAAGAAAAATGGCCGTTCCAACACCGTCAGGTGTATATCAGTTCACGGTCCTTCCTTTTGTCCTACATGAAGCATCAGGTACCTTTCAAAGATTAATTGATTTGGTGTTACGGCCCTTTCAAGAGTACGCAGCTGCATATTTAGATGACATCGTCATTTGCAGTGAAACCTGGGAAGAACATACTTCTCATTTATCAAACATATTACAAGCTCTCAGACAGGCAGGACTCACAGCAATTCCAGAAAAATGCAAACTAGGACAGGAGACCATTAACTATTTAGGTTATGTGATCGGACATGGAACCTTGAAACCACAAATGTAAAAGGTATATGCTATTACACAAATTCCTTTTCCACAACAGAAAAAAGACGTCAGAGCTTTCCTAGATATTGTAGGCTATTATAGACGTTTATTCCCCATTTCTCCAATATTGCGGCTCCTCTTACTGCCTCACTCGAAAAGAATAGACCTAACCACATATCCCACCTAAGCGATTTGGAAAAAAAACGTTTTCTATGATTAAAATCCCTACTAACAATGAAACCTGTGTTACGTTGTCCTGATTTCCACAAACCTTTCAAGGTTCAAACCGATGCTTCCGATCAAGGGATAGGAGCTGTTTTGTCTCAAAGGGACAAGGATGGACTAGATCATCCTATTGTATATATTAGCAGAAAACTTTTGCCCAGAGAAAGACATTATCCCACTATAGAAAAGGAATGTCTCACAATAAAATGGGCTATTAAATCCATTAGGTATTATTTGTCGGGCCTCTCCTTTACTTTGCTCACGGATCATGCTCCTTTGACCTAGCTGGCACACCATAAAGACACGAATGCACATGTCCTCTGATGGTTCTTATCCCTACAATCTTTTTCCTTCCAGATACAACATTCCCATGGCTCCCTTATTTCAAATGCAGATTATCTCGCTCGATACCCATCGGACCAGTGGCTCCAACAGACACTATCTAGGGGGAGTGAATGTGACGGTGCGCGTAGCACAGACCCGGAGATGGAGTACCCTGGGGGCACTGCCAACAACAGCAACACTGACCCGGAAGAGGCAGGAGCTGCTGATGCATGGAGTTGCACGAATGACACAGGACATCTAGGGGATTTAAAACCCGAGTGGGAGAAGGTACAGGAAGAGGTACAGGAAGAGACGTTTTCCCCAGGAGGATTGGAGACGAGGACGGAAAATAGAATGGAGGGAGGAGTGTCGACGCAGAACACTGGAGGAGGAGGACACCTTGGAGGAGACAAGCCGAGCATCACCAGAGCTATGAGAGCAGAGGACGACTCGGAGGAAAGGAGAAGCAGACAGGCCGGCCATGTTCTGGGTAGAACATGGCCCAGTCAGGTATGGCCTACCACTGAAATGGGTCACGGGGTTGGAGACGGGAACTTGGCGGTGGAAATAAAACAGAAGAGGGAGTGGGGACCGAAATCGGCACGGGAGAGCACAACTATAGGTTTTGGTAATTGTTTTTGTTGTTTTGTGTTCTTGTTTCTCACACGGGGCACCAAATATAAGAGTAAAAGAGAGTTTCAGTTACATAGATGTACAATAAAGAAAATGAAAAGGACACTGAGAAAACCAAAGCAACTAGTACCACTACTAATAGATGAGGTACCAAAGAGAAGGACAGAGATAGGCAGACCAGAGATTACGGAGAGAGACAGGAGAGTATAAAAGCCTTGAAAAGGAAATACAGAAAGAAAGTACGAAGGGCAGGAAAGAGAAAGCCAAGAGTAGAAAGAGAGGTGACAGCAAACGACCCAAAAAAAAGGACCGAACAGAAAGGGAAAGACAACACCAAGGAACAAAAAAAAGACAGGAGAAAGAAAACAAAAGTCAGAGAAGACAGGAAGAGAATAGAAAAATAAACAATTCTTACCTTCTAAAGGTCTTCTCTTCTCTTCTTTCCTCCTATGCACCTCCTGGATGATCCCGGACATTCCACCTGAAAACCACAATAAAAGAAAGATGAAACAGGATCAAAAAGCGTAAGATGCACCAGAAAAGAGAGAGAGAGAGAGACAAGCAAAGAGACACATGTATGGAAAAACTATAACACATAACGTTAAGTAAAAGAAATAAAAACCATAAAATTACTACAAAGCCTACAAGCCTCCAATATTCTGACTCTGTCACACAAGCCTATTAAATTCTCCCTCATTTATCTCACCTTCGACTCACCCAAAACCCCTCCTGCTACTATGATCTCCCTAATCCTTTATACATCCCAAGCCTCATCCTATTACTTTAAACTCTCAATCAACACTGGATTCTTCCCTCCTCTGTCCCTCCATTACTCAAGTCAATCCAACTAACAATCTCACATATCCTCTGCACAAATTAACTCATAATAATACTAATACTCTACTCATATTTCCCTATACTGATCAACCACTAATTTCTCTTGGGTTCCAGAGTAGCGTGCTACTCGCCGAAAAAGCTCTTTGACACCTCTTCAGGGGTAGTAAGTGCTGTTTAACTACTATTACAATTACTTTTACAATTAAGAAAGAAAACAGTAAGGTCCTCATTACAAGCTTGGTGGTCTTGAGACCCCCAACCTTGCAGACACGGTCGGACTGCCGCACTTCAGGTGGTCGGACCACCACATTACGACCCTGGCAGTCGGACAGACAGTGAACTGCCGTCCCGCCAGGAACATGGTTGCCAATAGACTGACAGCGGTCGGATTCTTGATCAGCCACGGAGGCACTAAGTTCACCACCACCGTGTTGACCACGAGTAACCTTTCCACCAGCCTTTTCATGGCAGTTTAACCTCCATGAAAAGGCTGGTAGAAAGAAAGTATGGGGGCCATAGTGGGGCCCCTGCACTGCCCACGACCTTGTCATGGGCAGTGCAGGGGCCCCCCTACCCACCACCCTCATAATGTGCATTGTCTGCTGTACAAACTGTGCATTCCCAGGGTGCTGTTGTGCTGCAGTATTGGTCTCAGCTCCCTCAAGGGAGACGAGATCAATACCGTATCACTGTTACCGCCGGACTGACCAGCAGGAATGTCTTACTACAGTGTTCCCGCCTGTCGGTCCGACTAGGAATGAGGCTTCCAGGTTGAGAGCGGTCTCATCCCTGCAATGTTGGGGGTCGGCTCATCCGAACCCTGAACTTGTAATAAGGTCTTAGGTCTCCTGGGTCATTAAATCAATGAACTAGGAGAACTTACCATATTTTCTTAAAGCTTCCAAGCTGGATCTTACTGCAGGAAACTCCAATAAAAATAATGTAGTTTGCCCATAGTAATTATAGCATTCTTCCCTATAGCATACCCTTCAGGGGATGACACTTTCCAAAAAATATTGCTACCAAAGAGCTCTTATTATTAAAGCAAACCCATCCAATAGTTTCCATTGCCTGGGTAAGGAGCAGATCTGATGATGAAGCATGCCACATTGTTGGGTGAGTGCCCTATGAATAGACATACCCTGATGTTTATAATGGAGTAGTTTTCTTCATTAAATCATTAGTTTAAAAGCAACTTTGTTGCAATTGGCATTCTCTTTGACACGTATAGTTCTATCTGTCAGGAACTCGGTCATCTGGAGACTAAATTAACAAACAAGGAGTGCAGTGTTTGGACAAAATATCAAATAAAAAATATTGTGATACCAAAATATTGTGTCAGGAATATTGGAATGTCAAATATATCATGAACAGGAATATTGAAGGTTGGAATATAAGTTTCAGTATTGTTTTTAGTATTGTTATAAAGTAAAAATATTGTTTTGGAAAGTATTGTACACAATATTATTTTCAAGTATTTATATTAATTTTGTTGGATTTTATGTGTTCAGTATTTTTTAATGTACCTGTTTAGTAAGCTAATTTATTAAATTTGAAAATTCTGAAATTTTTATTCTCAGTTATATTAAATTGTAGAATTAGTGTATCTGTATCTTTTTAGTAGTGAATGTTGTATTTTGTTGGAATTTATGGGGGTCATTCTAACTCTGGCGGGCGGCGGAGGCCACCCGCCAGAGTTCCCCCCTCCGAAATACCGCACCGCGGTCAGTAGACCGCGGAGGGTATTCTAAGTTTTTCCCTGGGCTGGCGGGCGGTCGCCAAAAGACCGCCCGCCAGCCCAGGGAAAAACTCCCTTCCCACGAGGATGCCAGCTCGTAATCGAGCCAGCGGAGTGGGAAGGTGCGACGGGTGCTGTTGCACCCGTCGCGTATTTCACTGTCTGCCAAGCAGACAGTGAAATACTTGTAGGGGCCCTCTTACGGGGGCCCCTGCAGTGCCCATGCCAGTGGCATTGGCACTGCAGGGGCCCCCAGGGGCCCCGTGACCCCCCCTACCGCCATCCGGTTCCCGGCGGGCGGACCGCCGGGAACTGGATGGCGGTAGGGGGGGTCGGAATCCCCTCGGCGGCGCAGCTAGCTGCGCCGCCTTGGAGGATTCCAAAGGTCGGAATGCCCTTGGGAGCACCGCCGGCCTGTCGGCGGTGCTCCCGCCGACCCTGGCCCCGGCGGTCCCCTATGTGTTTAGTATTTTTTAATATATCTGTTTAGTAAGATAATTTATTAAATTTGAAAATGATTACATTTTTATTCTCAGTCATATTAAATTGTACAATTAGTGTTTATGTATCATTTTAGTAGCGAATATTGGGCTTTTTGGGGATAAAGGTGGGGGACTTTTAAAAAATGAAGATTTTAATTTTAATTCCATATTTATGTTTTAGTGTTATATAAATTGATATTATAAAATTGTGAATTGCTTTTGAATTATTATTTTACATTAAAATGATTCATAATTAATGTTAATATATTGATAAATTAATGTATGTAAATATTAAAATAAATATTTTAATTGCAAACATTTGATGTAAATACATTTTTTCAAATTTAAATTGTATAATGTAAAACCTTTTAAATGTAGTTTTATTACATATTTTTATTTTCATAAATATATTGCTATTACATTTTTATTGGGAACTGTGAAATATTGTATGTTTTTATACAGTCATTGTTAATAAGTTGTTTCTTAAAATGTAAAATTTGCATAAAACATATTCACAAGTATGTATAATTAATTTGTAAAGTATAGTATTATTATGTATTATTTATTAGGTTTTAAGTAGATTTACTTGTATTATATGTTATAGGTTTATTTATTTAAATTTTAATAAAAAATAATGATGACAATTTTATTTTTCGTATTATTGGAATACGATACGGAGTATATGTTATACTATTTATTAATTTAAATGCAATATAATTTATAGTTAGTATAAAATGAAACAATTTATTTCATTGTTTTCAGATAGTCAATGATTTTAAATTTTTGATTATGTATTGGTTTTTATGTTATGTTTCAAAATTTAGGAATATTGATGAAAGATAATAAAAACATACTAATTTTAAATAATGAATAACATTATTATAAATGTTAATCTTTCATTTTAATTATATAGGTTTTAGCACGGGTTATTGTATCTGACTTCTGAATAGTTTTTATTTTATCTTATTGTATACAGAAAAATGTATGTGTTACTAGTATTGATATAACTGATACAAACTCTTTAGTGTCCAACATTTCCCCTAAAATGATTTTGGGGCTCATTATGACTTTGGCGGTCACAGGGAGGATGTCACCACCACAGAAGTATAACAATGTTCCCGCCGGGCTGACTGACGCCCACATTGTAATAAGCGAACAGTGTTAGGATATTGGTCTCGGCTCCTTTAAGGGAGCCAAGGCCAATATCCTAACTCTCCAGCACACTCGGAATTCGCACTATCTGCAAAGCAGACGGTATGCATTCCGACGGTGCTGGGGAGGGGGGTCTTGCACTGCCCATACCATCAACTTTCCGCCAGCCTTTTCATGGCTATTAAACAAACAATGATAGTCATATTTAAATTGTATTGTATGTTGAACATTTTTTATGTTTTTTTTCTATTGCTTAACATTTCTTAACATTGATTCAGATGTTTCATATACATGTTTTTAACAATTTTTTACATTATTTTAGTATCTATTAAATAATTGTATATTTGTTATACTATTATTTAATTTATAATTTACAATACTTGTATATATTTTAACATTTGTTGATATATTTTACATGTTTAATAATTTATCACAATTTAAAAAAACATTTCTAACTTACATTCCCATTTATTTATATAGGGAGATAGGGCCTCATTACAAGTTTGGTAGTCCAATCAACAGAGCACCAGACCTGTGGGGAGGAGACCGCCATGGAGCAGGAGGTCTCCCCTCCGGCCGTATTATGAGGTTTTCACTGGGCTGCAAATCAGGAGGTTTCTGCCGGTCAGCCCAGTGGAAACCATGTGCGGCATTGGCCTCAGCTCCTCTGGGAGCCAAGAACAATGCCCTTGCACAGAGGGTACCCCATGCACCCTCAGAATGCACACTGTCTGCCACATTACACACTGCGCATTCTGAGGGTGCTGGTCAGTGGGGCCCCTGCACTGCCCACCACATGGTCGTGGGCAATGCAGAGGCCCCCCTGTGGCCCCCTGCACTGACTTTCTGCCAGCATTTTCATGGCGGTTAAACCACCATGAAAAGGCTGGCAGAAAGGGGACTTCTGATAAGCATGGCCGTGCACTACCCATGACATGGTTGTTGGCAGTGCAGGGTCCCCCTGTGGCCCACAGCAGTGGCTTTCCACCAGCCTTTTCACGGCAGAGTGCCTGCAATGAAAAGGTTGGCAGAAAATGAATTTGTGATCAGAACGGTGGTGCCGAACTCAGCGCCGCTGTGGCTGACCACTACTTCGGCCGTGCCAACCGGTCGGGATGTATGATCCAGGTGGTGTCGGCGGTTCCTTGGTGGTATGACTCCCAAGGTTGTATTCTGGAGGTCGGACCGACAGGATGGCAGCATTCTGACCACCACCCCTGGTTTGGCAGTCATGAGACCACCAAACTCGTAATGATCCCATATCCTTTTTTTTTTAGTTTCACTTAGCAGTCATTTTTTTTTTATGCTACTCGTGTTATTTTTTTTAGTCTATTTTCCGGGATCCTGGTCAGGGAAGGAGGTGCTGTTTGTCAAAACATCTACATCCTTTTAAAATGTTTTTTAGGGTTTTGAGGGGTTAGAGGAGGTTAGTTATAGTGTTGTTTGTGGGGTTTTAGTACATTTGCTTGTAGTATTGGTACTGTTTTTCACTAGTGTGTTGGTATAGGTTTTCATACAGTGTTTAGTAATGTATCAATATTTTATGCTATATTGTGTTCTGTTAGTTGCTTTCATCTGATTAAGTGTAGTGTATATGTCATTTTTGATTGGACTGTTTTTTGTGGGTGGTTATTCTTTTTTACTTTGCATTTTTTTCTTCAGCATTGTGTCATATGGACATTTGGAACTAGTGTATTTTTAAACACGTTTTCAGGTTTTTTGTGGTTCCTGGATACTTTGGATTGCTTTGATGGATCTCTAGTTGATTGGTTTTATTTCTGAATTAGTTTTTGCCCTGTTTGGAAATATTTTCCCAGTTTTTGGTGAATTGTATCTGTTGACTATGTGGATACAGAGGATGATTTGCAGCTACAGAACAGTAAGTAGTATTTCATGTATTTGTTTTGGGTGGGAAATGTTATATTCTATCATGTGTTATTTGATTGTTATTTGGTATGATATATTTCATGTGGTTTAATTATTTTTCAGAACACACTAATGGCCTCATTACAAGTTTAGAGGTCCCAACGTGGGACCACCAAACTCGCGGGGAGGACGCTACTGCCAGAGGGGTAACCAGCACCCTTGAAATGCACACTGTCTGGAAAGCAGGCAGTGCACAGTCCACTGACAATGGGCAGGGGGACCCCAGCGCTGCCTATGCCATGGGCATGGGCAGTACAGGCCCCCCCCTGCAGCCCCTGCACTTGTTCTTCACCAGACTTTTAATGGTGGGTAAACTGCCATGAAAAGGCTGGCGGACAACAAGGTTGTAATCAGCCAGGCTTCACTGAGTTCAGCATCGTTCTGGCTGACTACAACCAAGACCACTGTCAGCCCGTCGGGAACAATGTTCCTACTGGGGACGGCGGTCCCCTGATGGGTAGGTCTGCCAGGGTCATAATTGGGCAGTCAGACCGCCCGGAGTACAGCAGTTCGACTGCCAATGCAAGTGTGGTGGTCCTCTGACTGCCACACTCGTAATGAGGCCCTAAGGGCCTGATTTAGAGTTTGCTGATCAGGTTACTTCATCACAAAAGTGATGAATATCCCATCCACCATATTGCAATCTCCATAGGCTATTATGGGATTGTGACATGACAGACGATATATCTGTCACATTTGTGACAAAGTAACTCCCTCTGCCAAACCTAAAATCGGGTCCTGTATTTGTTGTTTGAGGCTTCTAGTTAGTGAGGTTTAGAATTTGTATTTAAATAATGTACACATTAATTTATCTTATCAGTTTATTTACAATAGAAGTTTTATTTCATGTTTTGACTGATGCAATAAAATATGTTTATTGTTTATATAAAACAATTTGTACTGTTGGTTAAGATTACGCTATACTTGTTTGGGAGTTTTGTAAGTTAGCATTTATTTTATTATATACTTTTGGCTGTTATTTTTAAGAAACTTGTTCCTTTGGTGCTTATGAAGCGTTTCACTTTCAATTATAGCATGTTATATATTCTTTGGTTTGTTTGATAATTTTAGGTGCAATTTGGGTTAAGAATGGCTCCATTCCTAGATTTTGTTAGACTTGCACTTTTTGCAGGGCTTCTATAAATATATAGAGTGTAGGTTGAGTTCTGCCTAGTGTAGGTTGGAAGGCATTGCACCATCCTTCCACTTCGTTGTTTGTTTTTGCTTCCTGTACCAATGTGCTGTCATAGATATTCCCCCATGGTATTTGGAATTTGGGTTGGCACCTGTGTCCAGAGCACTGTAGTCTGCCACCCCAAGTGTCTTCAAAATATTCCATTAGGGGGCTTCGTTTGTGCATGTTTAATTGGTAGAAAGGACTTTCTATTAGTAAATTGCAGTGGTTAGCTACCTCTGTGACAGGGACACAGGCAAGTGCTATCATTTGTTTAAAATCAAAGGCAAATTGACTGTTTAGTGCAGATTGTTGAAGATGCTTATATATGCTTTGAAATGGAAGTAAGAGCCTTGTGTGGATATGTGTGCATAAACTTTTAAAATGGTTTGAATCATGGCTTGTAAAAGTCTATGATTATTCTTTGTGGGTGGTAGTTATTTGTTGTATGGTTAATGTGGCTTAAAAGTTTGTAGTAAGTGCTACTTTGTTCATTTGGTAGTAGGGCATATATCAAAGAGATATTTGAATTGTGATATTCACCATGTATGGTCTATATCTGAATGAGTGTTTGGGACAACTTTTAAGGTCCCCACACAGCATCTAGGGTTGACAATGAATAGGTTTTAGCAAGTTATCTGCTGTAGAAAATATAAGGATTCATTTATCATTGTTTAAGTTGCTATTTAACAGGAAGGTTTTCTCAATATGTGTGATTTTAAGTGTTCAATTATTTCGATAGCTTGGTATCTTTTAGGAGTAGGAGGTGTATCACTGGTTGCTTTTTTGGTGTGTGCATTTAAGTGTTTTAAGGCAGCTATTGGTGGTAGTTTGCCTGTGGTGTGTTCGGGGACTTCAGGGAGTATATCTTTTAGGATTTTTTTAAGGGCTCCTAGGAGCTAGTGCCTGCCTCTCTCTATTCTGCAATACTTCCCTCACATCTATTTATGTCATATTGAGGGGGGTTGTTGTGTTCCCTTATAATAATTACAACATCATCTTTTGTAGTGGCCCACCTATAGCATGCTTTATAGTAATTTTTAATACATTTCCAATTCACAGTTTCCATTTATGTAGTTTCTTAGGTGTAGCTCATGTGACTGAATAATTACTTTCCTTTCTGTGATGTAATATATTTTTCTTCTTCTGTTAATATATCTGAAATAGTGTAATTGTATAAAGAATTACAATTTTAAAATGCTAGTACATTTGATATTTACATATAAAACTATACAACTAGTTTTCTTATTTATAATTACATGTATGTTCTTCTTAGATGTTTCAGACTTTCTTTGGGGATGTACTGTGGAAGTGACGCTTTCTTTTCTGTTGGTAGTAAAAAAATAGCATCAGTTTCATTTTAAATGTTTATTTGTTGGTAGTTTGTAGAGGTTGAGGTTGTTAGGTTTTAATTTTGTTTTATAATAATTTACATTCACTTATTTTTTTTAATTTCTTTTTTCTGGTTTATGACTGGTGTTTTTGGTAGCTTTACACTTTCTTGATGTAGTAATATCTTTTCGCAAGTACATGTAAGGAGACAGAAGTAGTTGAGTATTTTGTTAATTATTTTTATTTTACAATTTTAATTTTAATTAATAGTAAGTTGTAGATTAAATATATGTTTTACCTACTTTGCAAGGTGGTTTTCAATATATATGTACTTTTGTTTCAGGTTCTGTTCAAAGAACGCAGCAGACTCTCCCATTCTTGCAGCTTTTGTCTTTGGAGTATTAAATTGATACAATTTCTGTGCCTTTTATATTTTCGGCTGAATTGTTTGTGATTTTATTGGTTAAGTTCATTTGTAGTTAAATGTTATTGGTTAGTTTTATTTTGATGTGATTTTTTCCCTATATATTATTTTTTGGTAACTGCTAATTTATGTTTAATTTATGGGGTTGCTGTTCTGCTTTGTTGTGCCACGGGGGAGGACTTCAAGTTCCATCAGGAACTGGGCCATGGAGGTTAATCTCTCCCACCTGAAGTGGTACTAGCGCTATAAAGCGTGTCACCTGTTCCCTCAGCGTGAGTTGCTGTTGTACTTTGTTGTGCTACAGGGAGGATCTCAAATTTCTTTAAGCACAGGTCTTCTGAAGGCAGCAGTATTAATCACCCCCACCGGAAGTGGTATTAGCTCTATAAAGCACGTCACCTGTTCCCGCAGCATGGGGCGTGCACAGGACGAGCCCGGGCTGCACCCAGTAGAAGACTGAATCAAGGCAGGGATCATCTTCGCCTGTTTGCGGCCGGACAAGGCCGTGCCACCCCTCTAACTTCTGCCCTCGGGGTGAGTACTGATTTTGTAAAGCTTAGCTGTGTGGCTGAACTCTTTTCCCAGCACCGAATGTTCAGGTACTAGCTTTAAGTTATTCAACTTGCCCTTTACCCTGAGCTGTGTATATGATGGCAAAAGGAAAGCTACGGTGGTGCCTACCTAATCTCTCTCTCATCTAAGACCACCTCTATCAACAGAATGTTACAGCATGCTATGGGGGTCATTGCCACAGAAAAAGTACTCACTGAGAGGAGATTGTCCCTGGGACCTGGTCGCTTGCAAGCCTTGCCTCTGAATGTGATTCTGATAACTTGGTTGTACCCCTTGTTCTTGTTGGGGCTTCTCTCGCAAATCCAACTTCACCTATTCCCCCGTCCCATGAGGTTAGTCCCTTCTGTTTTGCAGAAGCTCAACGGCCCAGGCAGCAAATCCAAAGCCAACATTTGTCATCTGTTGATAATGGGGGCCATTGGTCTACTCTGGGCTCCAAGGCTACTGTGAAGCAGTCCAAAATTTCCCTCATAACTGATGGTACCTTAGTAGCCCTGCTGTGTCCAATGGTGTGACAGTGGATAGCTCTCTATCTGTCCATTCATCTATATGTAGTTTTCAGCCTTCAGCTCCCTTAACACCTTCTAGCTCAGACGGGAACCTGTGTCCTCAAGAGCCCACCATGGTGAGTTAGGGCAATGCTCCTAGACCATGATAGTCTTTGGCCAGGGCTCATGCTCCATCACAGAGTCACCTGGTGATTGATTTACCGCCAGCCTCCTGCCCCTCTGTAGTGATTCTTGTTGGAGTTCCACAGTTGTGGAAAGGACTACAGAGGGAGACTACGGGTGAGCCCACTAATAAAGTATTGGACCAGTTGGTGAAACATAGACATTTTCCTATCTCCCTAACAAACAGCATTTTGTTAACCCGAAGGGCGGGGTGGCTGCACCCTGCAATGGTGGACCGTTCTGGAGATTGTATGGTTATTAACTTCAGGTACCCTTGTCTAGTGAAATGTTTACTGTCGAGCCAACTTAATGGTTGGGTGGTCTTTTCAGGTATTGATTTGCTTCAATTAAGTTATTTTTATAAACCTCTCCACTTAAACAGGGTAGCAGCCCCATCATGGTCCCAACACACATGGCTTGCCCCTGCGGTAGCTCATGCACCTAATGACCTTGCCCATGTGCAAGTTCTGGTCTTTCCACCTTTAACCATTTTGAAGTCCTTGATGATATAGATTGACAAAGCTCCTAATGGGACCTCATTGCTATGTTCCAAAGGAGGTCATGCATGCAAGAAGTTGGGGTGTTGTGAATGTATCTGTGGGATCCCATAGACAGTCATGAGTGATACCCCTGAATCAGGAAGCAGTTTGTCTGACACTACATCACTGAGTGCCCCAAGATGTTTTCATGTGGTGATTCCCCAGTCATGAGATCTTCTGTGTATTAATAGGCACAGGGCCCTGTCCAAGCCAGAGTCAGCTACCAAGTCACCTAAACTCGTAGGCAGCCATGATGAATATTCATCCATGGCCAGCATGCCATCATCCCATTTGAGGATCAATTTTGTTAGTAGTAATTTGGGCCCTTCTCCTAGTGAATATTTTACACTAGTCTCCGTCTGGACAGAACCAGGAGGGAAGGGCTTATATTTGCTGATGCATCAGCTTTACCTGGCACAGTTCCCCTTGTTGGATTGTTTTCCTGGAATATCGTTGGGCTTGTTTCTAAGATGAACTGTCCTGATTGGGCTTGGTTTATTGACTCATATGACCTCTGCTTGTTCCAGGAGACCTGCAGCCTCATTATGAGGCTGGCAGTCTGTTAAAATACAAACGACGGAGAATCAGGAACAGAAGAAACTAGATTTATTCAATAGATAACAACCCAACAGGACACGGCTGCTACCCGGCTGCCAAACCGTCTCACTCCAACCGACCCACAACGTCAGTGTCTGGAAAATCGGCATCAACAAGGCTCCAGAAAGTGAGTCTTGATGTCACCGAGGTACCAGGCCCAGCATATGCATGCTACGAATAGAATTAAGAACATTTAACATCACAACACATCCCCCTCCATCACAATAACCCATATAACAAACTATGTAACAACAGAGTCAAGTAATATAGTCCTTCACCCAGAATGGTTTTGAACGTAACCTGGATGAAAATGTTGAGCATGGTGATGACTCCTTGGATGTTTCCATGCGTGGTGATGACTCCTTAGATGTTCCCATGAAATCTCTACTTTGATCTTGCAAAGTGGAAAAATTTGAGTCTTTCACCAGGCCTTCCCATCTCACAATTCTAGACATGCTCCAAACATCTCCATTATCAAGAATCATAATGTTGCCCTTTATTTCTTTAATACAAAACGGGCCCTTGAAAACAGATTTTCCCTTGGTTGTAAAACAGGGATTCTTTACTAACACTAAATCACCAATCTTCCACCTAACCCCAGAAACGCCATGCTTAGGGGGTCATTCTAAGTCTGGCGGGCGGCGGAGGCCGCCCGTCAGACTTCCCCCCTCCAAAATACCACTCCGCGGTCGCAAGACCGCTGAGGGTATTTTGGCTTTTGCACTGGGCTGGCAGGCGACCGCCAAAAGGCCGCCCGCCAGCCCAGTGCAAAAACCCTTCCCACGAGGACGCCGGCTCAGAATTGAGCCGGCGGAGTGGGAAGGTGCGACGGGTGCAGTTGCACCCGTCGCAAATTTCACTGTCTGCAATGCAGACAGTGAAATTCAAAGTGGGGCCCGCTTACGGGGGCCCCTGCAGTGCCCATGCCATTAGCATGGGCACTGCAGGGGCCCCCAGGGGCCCCACGACACCCCATACCGCCATCCTGTTCCTGGCGGGCGAACCGCCAGGAACAGGATGGCGGTATGGGGTGTCTGAATCCACATGGCGGCGCAGCGAGCTGCGCCGCCATGGAGGATTCAGAAGGGCAGCGGAAAACCGGCGGGAGACTGCCGGTTTTCCTCTTCTGACCGCGGCTGAACCGCCGCGGTCAGAATGCCCTGCGGGGCACCGCCAGCCTGTTGGCGGTGCTCCCGCCGACCCTGGCCCCGGCGGTCTAGTACCGCCGGGGTCAGAATCACCCCCTTAGTGTCAAATCGCCGTTTGTAGTTACACTGATATTTTCCCCTGAGACTGGGTGCCATAACAAACCTTTCATGATTGAAATTGGTTAGTGCTACCTTGTTATTAAACCATGCTGGAAATAGTTTAGTGCAACCCACCTTTCCCCTCATGTACTCAAAAGGAGCTATGTTGGTGACACTGTTCGGGGTGTTACGATAAGCCCACCACAGATCCCTTAAGAGATTTGTCAAAGGAGTTCTAGTCTCGATGGCTTCTTGCACACAAGCCTTAACCATCCTGTTCATGCGCTCAGCTAGACCATTGGCCTGTGGTAGATATAAGGCCGTCTTCAAATGCACAATAGCCAGGGAATCTAAGAAATGTTTAATGTCTTGAGAAGTCAATTGTACACCATTGTCAGTAACTAATTGGCTAGGTATACCCTCCTTAGAGAATTCCTCTTCAAGAAACTCAATCACCGTATGGGTATCAATTGAACTCACACACTTGGTCACCACCCACTTGGACGTATAATCCACCAAAAGCATGACATACTGTTCACTAGCTGGTAAAAGATGGAACGGACCCATAAAATCCAAACCTAATTTCATCCAAGCTTTCTCTGGCACTTGTACAGGAGACAATGATGCTTTCACCACAACCTTGCTTTTGTCACTGCTCGCACAACTCAAACAATCCTTCACCACCTCCTCAGCCTCACGGTCTAACCCTGGCCACCATTATATAGCCCTAAGCCTAGATTTGGTCAAACTCCTTCCCAAATGCCCTTCATGAGCCAGATTGAGAATTTTGTTCCTCACACCCACTGGTGGTATGGGTTTACTTCCTCTAAACAATTCTCCTCCACTAAGAGAGAGTTCATTCCTCACATTCCAAAAACCTATCAAAGAATTAGGAACCT
This sequence comes from Pleurodeles waltl, assembly GCF_031143425.1. NCBI lineage: Eukaryota > Metazoa > Chordata > Amphibia > Caudata > Salamandridae > Pleurodeles > Pleurodeles waltl. The sequence goes on from NC_090437.1 coordinate 324,396,369, forward strand.
CTTTATACTCTGGCCAACCTCTAACAATGAACTTTTCAACTTCATGTCTACCTTCATCACTTTCCACAGCCTCCCTCCATTCTTCTTCACTAATGGCCATTTCTCTCACCCAATTGATAGTACATTCATCTACTATTTCTTCACCACTGTCAATTGAAGAACGGGATAAAAAATCTGCCACAATATTCCTTGGTCCCGGTACATATTCTACGATGAAATTGTACTCCAACAAACCCTCCACCCACCTCCGTATTCTAGGAGTTAACACTTCATTTTTCTTTGGAGTGAAAATTTGAACGAGAGGCCTGTGGTCAGTCCTAACCACGAAGGGTAACCCCCAAAGATAAAATTTAAAGTGTTTAACTGCCCACATACACACAAGTGCTTCTCTTTCAATAAGTGAATAATGTTGTTCTGTCACTTTGAGAGAGCGGGAAGCGAAAGCAATCACCTTATCTTCACCATCTACTCTCTGGATAAGGACCGCCCCAACCCTTTAACACTCGCATCAGTGTACAAATAGGTTTTGGCACGCACATCAAAATGTCCTAAGGTGGGCATCTTCCCAATAAAATTCTTTACCAAGGAAACAGCAGTTGCACACCCCTCATCCCACACAAACTCAGAACACTTCTTTAAAAGAACTCTCAACGGTTGGTTTACACTAGCAAAATTGGGAATAAATTTGGAGTAATATTCCGCTAACCCTAGAAATGACCTCACATCATCTTTGTCCTTGGGCTCAGGAGCACGAACTATGGAATCAACCAGCTCCAACTTGGGTTTGATTCCCTCACCAGAGATGGTGTGTCCCAAGTACGTCACAGAGGAGACGCTGAATTTACACTTTTCTTTTTTAACAGTAAGACCTGCTTCAGCTAATTTACACAACACCTCTCTTAAGATTTTATCATGCTCGCTCACTGTTCCCCCATGAATCAATATATCATCTTGGAAACACAAAGTGCCAGGAATTCCTCCTAAGACCTTCTTCATAACACGTTGAAAACATGCAGCCGCAGAGGCCAACCCAAAAGGCATCCTCAAAAACTGGTAAGCCCCTAAAGGTGTAACAAACGAGGTGAGATGCCTGGATTCAGGGTGCAATACAATCTGATGATAGGCCGAGGATAAATCCATTACACTGAACACTTTGGAACCTCCCAAGGAAGACAATTCTTCTGAAATATTAAGTAAAGGTTGGCGATCTACCCAAATAAACTTATTGAGGTCTCTAAGATCAACGCACATGTGGATCCGCTTCCCATTATCCTTCGGTGCTAGAACAACAGGGGCCAACCACTCAGAGGACTCTATCTCTTCTATGACCCCAGCCTTCAATAATCTATCAAGTTCTACTTTGAGAGGTTCTAGCATTAACTTAGGCACTCTTCTGACTTTGTGTACAACAGGGGTTAAATTTTTCTTAAGAATGATCTTGTGTTCAAAATTTACTAAACAGCCTAATTCTTCACTGAATACACTTGGAAATTCCTGGCAAATTTCTAACTGGTTATTCTCTTCTGACACCACCATAACCTGGTCCTTAGAATTGGGATCTAGTTTAATGCCCATGCCTCATTGATGGCGCCATCCTAACAAATTATTTCCACGTTTGGCCACATAAACCTTACCTACAGTAAACTTGTCCTGAAACTGAATTTTCATGATCTTGTACCCAACCACATCTATTTTGGCGCCTCCATAACTGACTGGGTTGATGTCAGGTTTAGAAAGAAAATCTAGATTCTCATCAAAAATCTCCTTCCAATTTTTATCACCAACCCTGGTGTATGGAGAACCGGAGTCCGCTAGAACTGTAATGACTCTGTTGTCAAGTTTAATCGTACACTCAGACATGACTACCGGTCCCTCATCAATCATGCTAGAATTGCGTCCTACAAGATCGATCTCTTGCCCTACAAACAAAACAACCTTACTGATATTCCCAGTGACAGAATCTATGTTGCTTTTGTCATTGTTACACACTCTGGCGTAATGGCCTTTCCTTCCACACTTCCTACACAAAGAATTCCGTGCAAAACAATTAATACTGTTAGCAGCATGACCCATGTTTCCACAGCGGTAACAACGTAATGATTTACTGTCCCTTTTCTTATCCTGGATAAGAGTCTGAGATTTATTGTCCATGCCAACTCTTAAAACTTCTTCCTGGATCCTTGATTCTTGCACAGTGGAGAGACCATCTCTATCAGAATGATTCATTTCCTTGATCCAATTACTGGTACTTTCCATGCCTTCAACAATAGCAATCGCTTCTCTCAAATCAGGATTTCTAGTTAAAAGTTTCTCCTGCACTCTTTTGTTATTGGTGCAACGCACAAGTTGATCTTGTATGAGGGAGTCTGTAATGTCACCAAAATCGCAAGTGCGAGCTAATGTCCGTAAGGCAGCGATAAAATTACCTACACTCTCAGTGCTGCCTTGAGATCTGGCGAAAAATTTATGCCTTTCAAGAACAACATTCAATTTAGACTCAAAATGGGATGCTAACATCGCCACTGACATTTCATATACATCTCTGGGTTCGCCATCAGTTCCACCGATAACCAAAGGTTCCAAACTGTCATAAATATTTCTTCCTTCGATCCCTAAATTGTGTAGAAGGACTGCTTGTTTTCTTGCTGGAGAGAATTTTTCTCCCCCTATGGCTATCAGATATGAGTCAAAAAGATTTTTCCACCTCTTCCACGGAAGAATAGGATCACCTTTGTCTAATAAAAATGGCGGAGGTTGGGAAATGGTTGGTGTAGCCATGGCAATTAACACAGAACTGAAAATGTTGTAAAAATACTTTCAATTAAATGCCTTCACCAGCATTCACGCAAGGAAAAGATGTTCACAATCTCCAATGTCAGGATTGTTTATTTCAGGATCTCCATAGCAACCACTGAGTCAGAATCACAAGTAAGTAGAGCCAGAAACAGTCTAGTTTATTTTCGAGATCTCCATGGCAACATGTGACGTAGTAGAGCCAGAAACAGTCTAGTTTATTTTCGGGATTTCCATGGCAACATGTGACGTAGAATCAGTTACATCCCCCGGAAACATTAAATTAAACCAAAATATGGCAGCCAACAGGAACTCCGAGGGAAAACTCCTTTAAAAATAAGGAATGCAAACGAAGCGCGCTCTGAAAAACAAAGTGAGGAAATGCGACCCCCGATGAGGTTAACCGAGGGCCGCGCACTGAACGTTCACACTGCGGCCTCCGAAGAAGACAATCGCATGCACAGAGCGCACCCGCATTTGAAGGCGGTGAGTAGCAGGACCGTACCTTCAGAAAAAAAAATCCCTTTGAAGTGTCTTGAAGAACCGAAGGTCCAACCGACCGCAGAGCAGCTTGACGTCACTCGAAGGTGAGTCCGTGGGTTCTGGGTTGTTAATGCCCTCGTCGCCAGTGTTAAAATTACAAACGACGGAGAATCAGGAACAGAAGAAACTAGATTTATTCAATAGATAACAACCCAACAGGACACAGCTGCTACCCGGCTGCCAAACCGTCTCACTCCAACCGACCCACAACGTCAGTGTCTGGAACATCGGCATCAACAAGGCTCCAGAATGTGATTCTTGATGTCACCGAGGTACCAGGCCCAGCATATGCATGCTACGAATAGAATTAAGAACATTTAACATCACAACACAGTCCTAGGACCACCAGCCCCATGTGGTGGTCCAACCACCGTGGCTGTAGTGGTCTGACCCCCACATTACAAGATAGGCGGGCAGACCCACTTATAGATCACTGTCCCACCATGATCAATGATCCCGATGGGCTGATGGCAGTCTTGGTTATAGTCAGCCACAGTGGCACTGAAGTCTGCGCCACCGTGCTGATGACAACCTTGTTCTCCGCCAGCCTTTTCATTGTGGTTTCCCCTCCATGAAAAGGTTGGTGGAGAACAAGTGCAAGGGACCACAGAGGGGTGCAGCATCATTGCCACCCGCTCTCTTATAAGCCAGAAACACTGCTGCTGCACCTTTCCCACTGGGCTGACAGGCAAGAACCTTGGTTCCTGCCCATTGGGAAAGTCATAATAGGCCTGGTGAGAAGACCTCCATGTCCACGGTGGTCTTCTCACCACGGGGCTGGTGGGCTGACGGTCGGCCCATCAGTCTCGTATTGCGGCCCTTGTGGTACCTAGGTGATCCATCGGATGGGATTTGCCAACTTTAGCAAAGTAGCTCTATCCTCAGGCAAGGGGAGACCAGCAGGGGGGCTAATCATTTGGGTGTGCACAGCTCTTTCCTGTAAGGTGGAGACACTTGCAATCCTTTCTCCAGAACTTTTGTGGATTTCTTTGACCTTTCAGCAATTTATGTTGTATGTTTACAATGTGTACTTAAGATCTGGGGTGTATAATAGAGTCTCCTCGATGCTAGAGGTGTTCAGCTCACACATGGTATCTACTCCGGCTGAAATGTGTAAATTAGTGGGAGCGGATTTTAATTGTCAATTGGAACCCCCGGAGGGTAATATAGTGGCTTTGACTCAGGAGGAAAACAGTGCCTGCTCTATTCCCATGTTGGCAATACCTCCAATTAAAAAATGGTCTTCCATTGCACTCCAAGTTACTGCCCTAACACTAAGGGCCTGATTACAAGTATGACCGCCGTACCCGTGGTGGCGGTCTGACTGCCGCAACCTTTGTGGTCCAACCGCGATTACAGTGCTGGTGTTCGGACTGCCACAAGGCCGCCACCGCCATCAGGATTGTACATCCCGATGCATTGGCAGAGGTAAAAGCTGTCTGAAGCACGGCAGTGCCAATGTCAGCACCACTGTGCTGATCATGACTTACCTTTCTGCCAGCTTTTTCATGGTGATGACCCCACCATGAAATTGCTGGCAGAGCTGCAAAGTCGGGGCCACAGGGGGCCCCTGCACTGCCCATTCCCATGTCATGGGCAGTGCAGAGGCCCCCCTGTCAGCATGGTCGGAATACGCACTGTCTGCTATGGCAGATAGTGTGCATCCGACTGTGCTGATAGCACAGTCAGTGCGGCTGCCATTGGCCGCAGCTCTGTTTCAGAGCTGCAGCCAATGATGCTGCACTGACTGTCCTGCCAGCCTGTGGGAAATCATAATACAGCGGTCTGGAGGCCGTATTGGTGGTTCGATAGTCGGACCGCCAAATTCGTAATGAGGCCATAAATCAGGGTTTACATGCCTGCAGTCGGAGAAATGCATCTGATAGGGCCTTTAACTGTCCTCATAGCATCAGACTTATTGATTGCATCCTGGCGGATGTGGGGGTCTGGCCCTTCTTGTCTGATACAGTAGTTCTCCCAAGACAGGATAGTGAAAACAATGCAATTTCTTGTGAAATCACCTTCCCACCCTGTGGCTTGTTAGCCAGTTTAACTGATCATTATGATGGGAGACTGAGGCCAACTAATAACATATGCAGAGTGAAATGGTGTCATATGGTGCAGTCTGAGGAACTGGTGTGAGCAGTTTATAAAATAGAGGTAGAACACTTGTAAGATATCCTATCTAGAGTAGGGACTGCTGATTCTAACAATTTCCTGAAGATTAGTGCAGGTCACTCTTGACTGGTTGAAATGCTTTGCAAACTCTTTTATGTGGGAACTAAATAGGTTGCTGGGAGGCAATCACCTCTAATGTGGCTCAATACGTCCTGTAGGCAGGCCAGGGCTGCCTTGATGCAAGCCATTAAGCAGCCGGATAGGGATGAGATTAATATTTGGAGGGTTGCTTATAAAAGGGCTGTTTACTGTGCTAAAAGGGAGTGGGAGGTTGCAAAGTGACAAAGGCCTTTAGAAGCTGTGGGAAAGGAGGCCTGCAGTCCTCTTGGATGCTTGGTGTCAACAGGCTCTGCAGAGGGATCCTGCCCAGTGGAGACTAATGTCTTGGCTCCCTATTGAGATTCCCATTTTTCCAGCTTATCTTCTGTAATTGTTGAAGCCAATTTCCCTTGGGCAGTACCCTGTTTCAATATGGTTGTGGACCTGTGACACATGTACAAGAGAGAGGGGTTTCCTTCCATCACGTTACAAAAAGTCCAATGCACAATTTCTACGATCATGCCCAAGAAGTCCCCAGGTCCTGATAAAATACCAGTGATCTTTATCACAGCGAAATGGACATTTGGAGTCCTTACTTTACAGCTTACTTTAATGCTATAATGAAGGGGACCTCTATTCCACCCAATTGGATGGGAGCGGAAATTGTTCACTTACATAAAAATGGTTGCCCATCACATCCATAGAATTATAGGACCATAAGCCTCATTGACTGTTCCCAGAAGGTATTTAGCAGATTACTCCTAGAAAGGTTGCAGGACTGGCTAGCTGTAAATGAAGTGCTCACCCTGCTCCAAGATAGTTTTAGGAACAACACTAGCACATTGGCCCAGGTCGTCCACCTCCAAATGCTCTTTTGGAAGGCAGTGGTTTTAAGAGGCAGGATTTTATATGTAGTGTTCGTATATCTCCACTCTACATTTGATTTTGTCCCGATGCACATGCTTTGGGAATTTGTCCCCAACATGGGGGTCCCTAAAAATGTATTGGGCAATATTATAAGATTTCATGAGCACAATTATGCCCAGGTGAGGTGTGGTAAAGTAGGAGAGTTGACAGACTACTTTCTGGTCACAAGAGGGGTCAGAGAAGGTTGTGTCTTAGCCCCTATCCTTTTTACAATGTATGTCAATGACCTGATTGACCATTTGAATGGTTGTGAGGGAGAGTCCCCAGGCCTTACTGGCATCAGGGTGCACGTCCTGATGTTTGCGCGCGACACCTTATTAATCTCCAAATCACCCATGAGGCTGCAGAACATTCTAGATTGTTTCGATAACTTTTGCACCAAGAGAGGATTGGATATTAACGTTACCAAAACAAAATGTATGGTTCCCAATCCCTGTCTGGACCCAATCCATGGCTTAAAGGCTTCGTATTGGAGCGTGTGCATACTCTCAAGTATTTAGATTGACCTTCACTGAGCAGTTACATTGGAGTTGCCACATTAACAGGAATAGACTTAAGCTTGAGCAACATACTGAGGGTGGATAAAAGTAAAGAGTGATTGTAAATTCTGCCCAATTTTCCCATAGTTGAAAATTTACAAACAACAGACAATGGGGGTTTGCTTTTAAAGGGTGGAGCTATGGGGCCATAACGTAGCAGCGGTTCTTGCCTTAGTGGAAAACAGTTTTTGCATCAGCTGACAGATCATCCTGCCAGTATCCCCTTGCTGCCACTTTGGGTCAATATGGACATTAGGCCAATTACAGATGAAATAGAACTGAGACAACTCCTCTATTTGAGAAGATATGGGTTACACCCGAACTCATAACATACCACCGTGGGCTGGAAGAAATCCTGGATCTACTGGGCTCTAGTAAAATCCTGTGGCTAAAGCATATCAGAAAGATGCTTGGGTAGATGGGAAATGGGCAGTTGTGGGATGACCCAACGTCAGCTGGAATCAGTAGTAAACACACCATTAAGGCCAAATATGCCCGGAACATATTGAATTTAATGCAGTCCCAAACATCCTTTGGCCCCCGTCTGACACTTTTCTTTTGGTGCAGGACGAATTTAAGGTAGAGTGGTTCCTTGATGAGATTGAACCTATGGCAGCTAGGAAACCCTACCTCCAGTTCTGATAGGGCACCCTTCCATTGTTCTCCTTTACCTCTTGTTGGGGTTGATCTCTTGAGCGGGATAGGTGGGCATGCCCTTCCTGTAGTGATATCAAAGAAACTGTGAGCATGCACTGTGGTGGAAAAAATAGATACTCCCAATGCGCAGGATCCTATGGGTGAGGAGGTATGTTGAGGCTCTTCATATTCTGAGATATGATACAAGACAACATAACAACAGACAACATAACCTTGATTCTTAGAAGAATGGAAACAAAATGGATTATCAAAACTATGGGCTGTGGGTAGGAGTCTGAACATTAATAGAAAATTGCATGTTTTTCTGACAAATGAAAGCAGCACAGAGGTATTGAATCTGTTCAATAATAGACAACCAGCTGTAGATGTAGGTAACATATGCCTTCTGGTGCCTTTCTGTAGTTTGCAGTCCGACCATCAAATGTTTCTTCCGTCGTACGAAGGATGGATTCTTTTTTCGATCGAAAGACATTATTCTATCTTTATTACGCTTAACACAACTATGACTGTTCTTGATGACCACACCTATTTCTCAATTCTACTTGACTTTCAGAATGATGCTGTATAGGTTTCCATTATATACATGTATGATGATTTCACATGTTTTTACACCCTAATTTGGTGGTCATAATGTTGTTCTAGAGCGTGTCATAATGTGTATATATACCATTAAGGAGGTTACATGGCAATAATATAAAAATGCTATAACTTTCATGATGATGACTCAACTATTATTTGTTGATTCTTACATGTTCTATATAACTATATTGATGAATGATGGTATTGAAGAGTCAGGATTACTGTTTGTGATAGGACATGTGATTAATAATATCATCCTCAATTCTTATTTCATGTTTACACTAATTGCCACACTTTTGTTTCTCACTTTTTGGATGCTCTTTTCTTCTCGATCACTGACCACACAGAACTTCTATAGCACTCTACAATGTGCATGCATGCACATGGACATTGTTGTAACTATGGTTACTTATGGAATACATACCCTTTACTAGTATTGACCAATACTATTTTAGGAACCATACTTTATTAGTTATTATCATTGTATGGGCACTTGGACGTTATTGTGAGGCTGTTTTCCTTCTTTTCTCCTTATACCACACTCCTATGCAATGGATTAGCTTCACGGAGGCAAGTAATATAGCCTGGACACCAACTGAGATTTCCCAGAAACTATAGGTAATGCAAGGGACAAATATTGTTTCTCCTTTAGGGCCCTTTTTGACTAGCGGTTAGGTTCAGTATTGATTAGGCATAATTTCACTACTATCCACCACTCCAATACGGCCGTCAGAGATACCCTCTGAACAGTCTGCTTGCCATTTCCATTGGCAATGTATGTGCTTAACAGGGGGCTCCTCGGCTTCTTGAGGCTTACTTTGGACTTGGACATGAGCGCTTTTGAAACACTTCAGGTACCCTTTATCCTTTGGGACAGGATACTTTAATTAGGTTGGCTTCATCTAATTGTTATTTTTAGTTATTTAGCGGACTGGCTTATCAGAGCTCATTTGCAACTCATGCGGATGCTTTAGCCCCAAATTCAGAGGTAATTTGCTGACCTGCCAGTGCTTGCATTTGGTGTGATAGTTCTGTATTCACACAACTGCTACCGTTATCGTTTCTTGTCACACCACTCATCTCTCTCTAAGGACTCTCGGCACCCAATGTTTTTCTAAATATGGATGGCATTTGGCCAATTATCTAATTACTGCCAGAGACACCTGTGTTAGCCTATTTATATTCCCATGGGGCCATCTTCAATTTGATAACTGTATGGTATCCTGCGCTTTCCTTGGGGACAATTAATTCCTTTTCAAATGATTTGACATACTTGTTCACTAGACAAAGGTTTGTTTTTTGTTTATTAGAGCCCACAAGTCTATTTTTTACAAGATACTTCTTCATCCATAATACAGTCCTTACCATACCATGAGCTGTATAGAAGGGTCACTTGCACTAATTCTGTTTTAGCTGATTGTGCTAGCTGCCATATGTATATATAACTTGGAGATCACCCATTTCCAGATTTTGCTTAGATCAGATTGTGGTCATACCACCATCCTACTCTTATGATGGGGCCAGTCTACACTAATGAGTCTGTGTTACATTTCAGCTACTACAATCTACATGGGTGGTGATCAACTATTACTTAGCAGTACTGGATGAAATCTACTATCTACCAATTTGATCTACCCTTATAACCAGTATGCCTTTGCTCCAGCTGTACGGGTTAGCTGCACCGCTATTGACATTACATGTACCACATACCAGAATAATGTCATCACGAGAAATTAAACTTAATAAACGTGTGTTTCTCCCTTCTTCTAACATACAGAATAAGGATTATTTCTCATCATTTGCTCAGGATACACAATGCTTTGTGCAAGTCTAGTAATATACATTAGTTCTTTACAATTCACCGGGGTTTTCTTGGGATTCCTTTGATTGCTTTGAGTGTTGTTTCACAATACATTCACTCTATGTGTCTGCTTTGGTTGGCACTTTTATACTATTTGACTTAGATCCTTCTATCTTATAAACACTTTCCGGTCTTTCAGACTACTTTGTACATTTAGTACACTAGATTAATCCGCCCTACTTACTCTCCAGCATGGGGAGGTCTATTATTACGTTATTACAATATTCTCTCTGTAAATACAATCAGCAAGAGTTTTACCCATGTTCTTATATGTACATAAGTGTCATTTATATGTTTAAAGCCTTAAAAAAGTCAGTTGTGGTGACGAAACATGTGTTGGCTGCTGCCTAAATGATATACCGTATTTCCTAGTGCATGAAGGACTGATCCATCATTTAATAAACTTTGGATCCTTACTTTCATGGACAAAAATATGGTCTACTGTCTACTTACGTTGATTTGCACTATCTCTATACTATTAATTGAATGGATTGTTATTTGTGCTGTGGTACTAACATTTGTGAGACAAAGCATTGTTTTTGCTGTCTCTCTCAATATTTTTTGAATATGGAGAGGACTAGGTGTAGGCTGTTAAAATCCAATGCGGGTGTTGACACCACAAAAGTATAGGGCGCTTCTAGTGACATCGCTCTCCACTATGCACTAGCACTTTGAGAGGTTGTGGATCAAGCTTTTATTCGATGATCACAAATGTATAGTGTGCACCTAGCGACTTGTCCCCCATATGTACTAAACAGCTTGGGAACGTGTCCCAAGTTTGTACCTGCCTATATCTGAGACTATATTTATTGAGTTTCTGCAACGTTTTTTGATCGCATTGTTTTGCCTGATATTTTTATCATGCTTGTCTGTTTTATTCTGATTCTGTTTTTAATTTTTATGTATGTTATCATGATTTAAATGTTTTAATATTTTTCTATCAATTTTTAAGTAATATGTTTAATATGTAGTTCAATACTTTTGAATTTTATTTATTTACATATATGTATAAATATTTAAATTGTATAAATGTTTATAGTTTATATAAATATTTTTTAGCGTTGTTATGTATTGAGTTATATGTTTATTTGGGGTGATTTATATCTATTTTGGTAATTTAATATAATTTCTATTATTTAAAATATCTAGTGTTGTTTAAAGTTTATTTTAATGTTTTGTTTAAAAACAAGTTATTTTTTGTTTTTTAACGGTAATGTAATTATTTTGGTGATATTGTTATAGTCGATATTGTGTGAGGCAATATTTTTAACAATTTATCTTTTTTTAAAAGTAACTATATTTTTGGTTCTGATATTTTTGTTTTCAGCATAAGTAAAAACTATTTTTAACAGCCGTTTTTATGTTCTTGATACGTATGGTTTTATTAGTTAAGTATATGAAGGAGATATTTTTGATAGCAATATTTATTTTCTGATGTTTTTGTATTTCAATATTGTGTGCATTAATATTGTGTCATTGAACTCCTGAATTCATAGAAGGGTAATTCTGGAGGATAGGTTTAGTATGCAAGAGCATCCCTGCAGGCTTGGAAGGAAAAGGACTAGCAGAATCTGTAGACTACAACATGTTGGAATCGGCACAGTGAAACTGAACTGCATAATGTCTGCAAAGGGAAAACTATATTGACAAGATATATACTGAAGAATAACAAAAGGAAAGATGATGCTATGAACAGAAATATGATAGACAAACTATCATAGATGATACTTTGTTTGGTCCTTGGAGAGTGATCTCTCTGTGAGAGGAAAAGATTATATAACAGGGATGGAACAGTTACTGTCACAGAACAAGGGACACCAACCAGCAGCTGAGTATCTCACTGGCTCCCTAAGTAATAATAATCAAGATGCCACCAGAACTACAAGAGAGGACACAAAGCATTACAGCAATGAACGCTGAAAACAGGGTCTCGGCTCAGGAAAAACAAGGACAGAACTGAACTCAAAGCTTGTAGAAAAAGAAACACAGAAAGCCAAGAAAAGAAAGTTACAAATTAACAAGGACAGGGTTAGAACAAGTAACTCAGGATAAGGAAAATTAATCCAATACTAAGAATCTGCATTCTAAAAAGGGCAGTACAAGAGTTTGCAGACTGAAGTAGAACCACAGGAACAACGAGTAGACAGGCAAAAATAAAGAATGGGAAAGCAAGGTATAGAGGAATCAAATAGCACGCCTGGAATCAGAGCAGCAAGACAAACCCATGCAAAGTGGGTCATCAGCAGTAAAGGCTCCTGGTGATGCCTTATCCCATTGCTGCTAGTCTGAATGAGAACTGCCTGGCATATCTTAGGGCCTCATTATGAGTTTTGCCAAGACCAGCGCAGTGGTGCGTGCCATGTTGGCAGCAATTCAACTGCCATATTAAGAATCACACAGTGAAGTCCACCAAAAAACCGCCAAATTACTAAAACTGCCAAGTCACTGGAGAACGGAAAAGAGGCGGTCCCACCATCAGCACCACAGGCCAGACAAAAATCCTCCCATCAAATTACGATCCACAAATCACGACAGCGGTTCTTCCATGACGGGAAACCATTGGCGGTGCAAACTGTGGCGGTCTCAACTCACTTCAGTCAGAACACCACATTGGATAGATGGAATACCCCACACCTGATACACATCTACACACCCGACACACCTACTCACTGCATTATTAAACACACCCCAACACAACCCACAATCCTTTGCAATGAAAATGCCACACACATCCACAGACAACCAACAACGCAGAGAGATTAATATCGCAAGAATAGGCACCCATTTACACTTCGCTATGCACACGTCACACAACTGCACAACATACAAAACACATACATTAGTACCACACACATTCCACAACACCCATCACCCACTGTCATCACAGCACTTACACCGTACCATTTACCTAACTCTGCACCCATTCACTTTGAACATAACGACACAGTCTTCACAGCCACTACCATGTCCCCACAAAAACACCCTTGTTTCATTAGGAGTTTAGGGCCATTGTGGATGAAATTGTAAGGGTAGAGTCACACCTGTTTGGAGCACAGGTCCAACAAACATCCATTTCCAGGAAAACTGAGTTGTGGCAAAGGATAGAGGACAGGATCAATTCTGTAAGCAATTATCCACACACAAGGGAGGACATCAGGAAGAGGTGGAACAAAGGTACAGTCAATGGCATCCAGGCACCAGCTAGCGGTTCTGAACACTGGGGGTGGGCCCCCACCTCCTCCCCCTATGTTCACATCTTTGGAGGAGAAGGTCTTAAACATCCTGCATCCCGACAGGAATACCTGAGGCAGTGGAGTCTGGTAAGTACCAACAACATTCATGTCACACTATTGTCTTGTCCTGCATGCTCCCTCACCACCTATACCCACCCGAATGTACACACCGCCCACTACAACTATATCCTTTTATCACCTAATACCCCTCCATGGCATGCCATATGTCCACTAAACTGATCTAGCCCCACAGCCAATGGAAATGGCACATGAAGTACTAGCTAATTATAGCACTTCAACTCCCAGAATGCAAAATCCCAACATTTACAACACCAGTACACTGCACCAAATATCACTTATCCTGCATGTTAAATCAATATCCTATCTAACCCATCTGGATTGTTCTAGTGTGGAACAGTATATGGCAATGACAGCAATGCAATGGTTCACTCACACTAGCATCCTAAGCAAAACACAGCAATAGCAGAGTGCCAATATACAATGGCCTCAGATTAAACATCCCAAGCTAGAAATATACTTACCTGGTTTGGAAAGTCAGATGGCTGAGTGAATGCACAAGCAGTACATCCAGATACAGGTGAATGTCCATTGTAAACTCATATACTGGAGCAAGATGGCCGACGCGTAGAGAGGGGGCAGGCTCTGCTGCCACGCCCACCCCGGATTTCGGACGCCAGCCGGCGCCGCCAAGCAGCAGCGGACGCAGTGAGAGTGGAGGGAAGCTCTCCCCTCCACGGATTACCGGTGCTATGCCGTGGCTCAAGGTGGCTAGTAAGGAGGTGCTGGGGGCGGCCCCACGGGCATAATATGGTGCTGGAGAGCACCCCGCTTTCTGGCTTTGCGAACGGAGTACCAACGACAGCCATGGGGGTAAGCACACACTGCCCTCTAATTTTTGGAGCAACGCAGGAGAAGACAAGATGGGAGTAGCTGGAAAAGTTACCCCCACGCCTGACCTGCTCTGCACTTTTGACTTTTGACTCTGCAAAAAGAAAAAGAAATCCCAAGTAGGAAAAGGGGGGAAAAGTGGCTTGAAATGACTGGTTTAGACACTTGAGAAAACGCTAGCAGGATTTTTCTATTTTCTCCTCCTCTTCAAGTGGAAACCCTAACAGATTTTAAATATAAACATAAGGTGTGTGGATCCTGAGCGCACCTACCCTATTGAATTTTGTCAACACGTGAATTATAACAAAAGAAAATTGAAGATTAGAAGTTCTACGGTGTACAACATTAAAAAGAACTGGGTGGCCCCAATGCTATTGATTACCAAGGCTAGTACTGACCGCTCTTGTACCCATTTTCCGCCTGCAACGGGCGTTATTAAAAGAGTGATATATGACGTGATACATGACGTGATAGTAGTAATAGTAGGGCTAGCCGGATTTGTGAGAGCACTCCCCCATTCCTTGAAAACAAGTATGGCGCCAAAAATGGCTCGGAACTCTGGAGATAAGACAGACGGCGCAAAAATGTTATTGTCAGGAAAGGATAAATGGGACCCGGCCGGGGCAAACAGACGGCCTATATCGACAATGGGTAGACAAACCAGGAGAAACATAACTAGCTAAGGTAAAGATGTAAAAATGGATGATAACATAACCCCCCTCCCGGAAAATAGGGGGAAAAGTAAAACCCAGGCTACCATCACGTCTTTTCTTGCAGGAGGGACACAAGAAAGTGGAACTACGCTTATAACCCCCACTTCGGGAGAAGGTCAGACTGCCACAGAAAGCTCACTCGGGGGGCCCTCAGTGAAAAGACTTTTAAGGAAACAGCACCCCATCCCGGCGGTGGGGATTAGTGGGCTCAGACAGCTGTGCAATGGTAAGAAGGAAGTAAAAGGATCTTCCCATCAGTCAGGAGTGGCCCCCTGCACAGCAGCATGCGACCGCAACGCAAGGAGAAGATTTAAGTAATATAAAACCCACACGGGATATCGTAGCTGTGCAAAATATTTTCAAAGCCCAGGAGGGCGCGATAAGGAAAATGAAAAAGAGATGAAAATCTTGGACTGGGCGAAAGATAGTGGGGATAAATTCTACTCGTTGACAGAGGAATCGGATTTCAGTAGTGATGACGAGCATAGCCCTAGCGAATCTGGTAGCAGCATATCCTCCGAGAGGGGAAACGCTTCATCAAGTAACGAACCCACAGTACGGCAGAGGCGGCGGCAGCGCAAGTGCACAAAAACAAGGTCTGGGTCACAGGAGGGCACCAAATTTTCTGCATCAAGTGGGAGTAAGACTTTAAAATGGGATTATTACAGCATTAGTTTAACGGATATAACGC
The DNA here is from genome assembly GCF_031143425.1 of Pleurodeles waltl. NCBI lineage: Eukaryota > Metazoa > Chordata > Amphibia > Caudata > Salamandridae > Pleurodeles > Pleurodeles waltl. The sequence goes on from NC_090437.1 coordinate 324,412,031, forward strand.
GTACAACAGATATATCTGACATGGGCGGTCAGCAGTTGGTGAACAATGACATGGAAGAAAACAATGGGGGTACGAAGAGTGATACATGCGTAGCGAGTACTGACTCTGGGATGCTACAATCGATATTTAATTCAATTAAAGAATTCCAAACAGAAACTCGGATTGAAAGTCGTCGAGCCAGGGTAGCCACAAAGTGGCTGCAAGGAACAGTGCATAAAGTCGCAAAATCATGTACTGAGATAGAAGCCAAATTAGGCACAATGGATGAGAGGATAGTAGCAGTTGAAGAGGATGTCGATACGCCGAAGCAACAGAATGCTATGCAGGAGGGTCAATTGACTGACATAATGTGGAAGCTGGAAGACTTTGAGAACTGACAGAGAAGAAATAATCTACGTTTTTTGGGCATAAAGGAAGGGCTGGAAGGGAATGACATCCGGACTTACATGATTAGGTTACTGCAGGGGGCATTTCCCAAACTGAACAATTGGGATTGGGATAACAAGATTCAGCGCGTCCACAGATTTCCCCCAACCAGGAGGGAGGGGGTACATTCAGCTGACTCAAAATATCCTAGAGCTATTCTGGTGTTTTTTGGTAATTATCTGTTGCGTCAGGCTATTTTTGATAAATCTCGCCCTAACGCCCCGCGTAATATGGAAAGGGTCACCTTTTTTACTCGACCAGACTTTTGTCATACAACTGTGGAGCGCAGATGGCGGCTCCGACAGCTGATCAAACCATTTTTTGACAAGGGAGGAGAATCTTATTTGATTGCCCCCGCTCGCCTAAAAACGGTTGTGAATGGGAAAGTGAGATGGTTTATGTCAGAGATTCAAGCAAAAGAATACTTGACGGGGCTAAAATAATGACGTGGGTTAAGATTGCAATGATTTCGGTGGTGGGCGGGCACCCCATATCTACGTTACGCCAACATTCAGGCCAAAGGTGGTTCGATTGCTCTACAAGAAGGGGGAGGGCTGGCTGGGAGGAAGGGACCCCAACCAGCCCTTGTGAGGAGGGAGGGGGGTGGATGGGAGTGGTGTGGGGAGGGGGATGGTTGGGATGGTGGAAGAGGGGGAAATGGGGGGAAAACGGGGAAGGAAGGGATAAAGAGAATTGAGCAGAATATAAGGACTAGAGAAGGAGAGAAGAAGGGAAGTTTATGTAAGATTGCATATAGCCAGGATGGAAACCAAACAAAAGACTGGGAGGCTGGGAGGAGGGGGGGAGGGGTAAAAGAAAAAGGGGATAAAAATGACTAGACTCCGAATAGCTTCTATTAACATCTGTGGTTTAAATGACCCCCGAAAAAGAAGGAAAGTTATGGAAGATTTAAGAACCCTCAGGGTGGATATTTACTGCTTACAAGAAACTAATGTGGAACATGAAAACCGTGGAATCTTAGGGTCGCTTGGTATGAGACTGATAGTATGCTCAAAACAAGAGGTGAAAACTAAAGGGGTGGCGATATTGGACCGGAGTAATAGAGTGAAATTTGCCAGGCAGAAGGCTGACAGGAATGGGAGATGGGCAATTGTAGAATGTTTCTATGGGGGAGGCAGCTTTACGCTGTGTTCTGTATATGGGGCGGTAACGGATGACCCAGTTGTAATGGATACTATGGCTGTAGAACTAACTCACGGGCCTCCCCCGTATATCTTATGCAGGGACTTTAACTTTAATGGCTTTTGGGATGGCTTGCAGGATCTCTTAGCGCCCTCAGCTAAGAAATATCAGGGGCGGAAGTATTGTGTATTTAAGGCAATGGTAGGTCTGCAGAAAGAGTTAGGACTGGTGGATGCTTGGGTTAAGCTATGTGATTCAGATCCTGGGTACACTTATTTCTCCTCCCCTCATGTGAAATTGGCTCGATTAGATTTTTTCTTGACATCTCCTGAATTGTTAACACAGGCTAGTATGGAATTATATCCACGGATTATGTCTGATCATAACCCATTGGTATTGGACTTGGAGCTAAATGGTCTCGAGTACAAAACCAGGAGGTGGACCTTCGAAAGAGGGCTTCTCAATGACCTTGAATACTGTGACTACATGAGGAATTGGATAGTGGAATTCTTAGAGATTAACGTAGGGTCTGCCCCTGTAGAGATAGTCTGGGATACCCTGAAGGCAGGAGTGCGGGAAGCGACTCTGAGCTTTAGCCTGAACAAACAAAAAAGGGCTCAAAGGAAAGTAAGAGATTCACATTTGAAGCTCAGAGATTTAGAAATGCAGCTGATTGCAGCCATAGAAAGGGGGGAAGATACAAAGAATACCCAGGAGCGGATTGCTATAGCAAGGGCAGCAATAAATGAAGTTAACGCAGAAAGAGTAGTGGGAAAATATGCTGCGCAACCCTCTGAAAGTTATGAGTTTGGAGAAAGAACTGGTCACCTGTTGGCGGTAAGGGCAAGCCATAAAGCAGCAGCTGGGGTCATTAGAGAGATTCAAGACCAACAGGGACAAATAGTGTCAGACACGGATGGTATTAGGAAGGTGTTCCAGGGATTTTATACTGACCTCTATAATTATACAATCGGATTTTCATTGACAGAGATGCAGGAATTCTTCAGCCCCATCAGGTTTAATAAAGTTTCAGAAGAGGATTATTTGCAACTGGAGGGACAGATCGTTAGTTTAGAAATAGACAACGCATTAAGCGAACTGGCCACCGGTAAAGCTTCTGGCCCTGATGCGATTCCGTTAGAGTTCTACAAAACTTTTAAAATATTGTTACGTCCACTGATGTTCGAGCTGTTTATCCAGGTACAGAATTGTGGAACCCCGCCATCATGGGGAATGGCCAACATAGTAGTCTTTTTAAAGAAAGGGAAGGCCCCACAGAGCCCGGCCTCATATCGGCCGATAACATTAATTAATAGTGATGCTAAAGTCTATTCCAAAATATTCGCTGCCCGTTTATCCCTGGTAATTAAGAAACTGGTAATACCTCGACAACATGGATTAGTTCCTGGTAGAGATACGGTAGAACACATTCAAAGAGTCATCACGCTGTTTGACGCAACAGAAGTGGCGGAGGAGCCCATGGCTGTCGCCCTGTTAGACGCAGAGAAAGCATTTGATCGAGTTAGCTGGAAATATCTCTGGCAGGTCATGGAGAACTATGGCTTTCGGGAAAAGTTTATCTTGGCAACAAAAGCTATGTATAAGTCCCCGGGAGTGAGAATACAACTAATGGGAGGGCAGTCTGGAAGTATTCAAGTGGGGCGAGGCACTAGGCAGGGATGCCCATGCTCTCCGCTATTGTTCGCCTTATACATAGATCCCCTGCTCGGACAGCTTGAAGGGAACAAGCAGATTATTCCGGTGCGCAGATATGGGTGGGATGCAAAAGTCCTGGAATATGCGGATGATATAGCCATTATAACTTCCAATCCGGATGCAGCACTGAAAGAAATTGAAGAGGTGACGACCAAGTTCGGGATATTTTCTGGGTATTTGTTAAATAGAACCAAAACACAGCTATTGGTTAACCAATATACGAATTCTCAGGACAATCGGAGGGTGGAGCATGCAGTGTACCTGGGTATCAATATCTCACCAAGAGTAGGAGAAATCATCAATCTGAACTTAGATCCAATACTTGCGAAGGCTAAAAACGATATGCATAGATGGAACAATTCGCATATGACTAAAATAGGGAGGTGTAATATGGTCAAAATGATTCTCCTCCCAAAATTATTGTACTTATTTCAGACCATACCCTTGAATTTTACAAATTCTCGGTTTGAAGATATGGAACGGATAATTATGAGATTTATTTGGGCATATGGCAAGTGCAGAAGATCGGTTAAATTTATGTCTCCACCTTGTGAAAAGGGGGGGCGGGCCTTGCCTAATATGAAGTTATATCAAATGGCAGCTGCATTTCAATACATGCGCTCATTATGTGGGGAAAGACCAGGGGAGAACGAGGTGGAAGGTATTCCCAATATTTACGAACTGCTCGTGGGTTCTGCCTCCAATAGGTGTTTGCTAACCTTCCATGAACCGGGGTATTACAAGAAAGCCCAATACAAGGTACTAGAGGCAGCCTATAAATGCTGGCGGCCATGGCGCATAAAGAACGGTCTTGGAAGATTTAATTACTATACCCTGATTAAGAATAATCCGGCGCTTCCGGAAATATTTAAGGATAACTATATGGCAAAATGGGCCTCCAAAGGTATAGCGAGGTTAGGAGACTTCTTTGACGATTTTGGAATGAAGGCGTTTATGAGTCCTCAAGAACGGTACGGTTTAGAACAAAGGGATTTTTTAAAATTCTTACAGGTAAAATACTTTTTGGCCAAGAAAACGGGGGGCCACAGGGGTTTAAAAGCAATCAATTGTTAAAAGGTATTCTGGGGGAATCTAATATGACTACTAAAGTAATTTATTCCTTACTGATGGCAGAGCAACCCGATGATTTGGGGAAGCATAGTGAAAGGTGGAGAGGCAAACTGGTGGATTGAAGTGCTAATTTTCTCAAATCACTTGAGTTAGGTCACACTATGTTACTCTCTTTGTCTCTACAAGCACAACATTATAAGACCATGTTTGACCTGTATTACACACCGGCCCACCTTGTTAAGTGGGGGGGCTTACGAGGAATCAATTGTCCAAGGTGTGGGGTCCACGGAAACAGATATAATGCATATGTTTGCTACGTGCATGGAATTAACGACATTGAGAGATGGTATGCAACTCGTGATAAAATAAATATTGGGGTATGACGTGGTCCTCACCCCGGAGATTATGGTCCTAGCGGTTGCTGAACAAACAAGGGGACGACAGAGTGCGTTTATTTTCCTTGCCATGGCGGTTTATCGATTATGTATCTCATCCGCATGGTTGAACACACAACCACCATCATGGCAGTAGTGGTTGGGCCGGTTGTTATCTGTGTATCATCTGGAAATTGCCCTGTATGAACGGAAGGGGAGATTGGCTAGGAGGAAAGGGAAAACTATTTGGGGACAATTTCGGAACTGGCTTATGGCCAATGATTGAAGGCTTAATTTGATGTTTTGTCGGGATGATAAACGAGGGAAATGTCCCTCTCCAGGCGAATGAGAAGATGTAATCATATATTTTACTTTTTTATGTTTTTTTTTCCCCACAAATTGTTTGTTTATTGGCAATGATGTATGAATGTAATTATCTCTCTTCCTTTTCCCCCAATTTAAAAAAAAAAAAAGTAAACTCATATACTGTGTTCGTAGAAGGACACCAATGTGCATTGTACAGCTCTTATTTGTGCCATTTATCATGCCAGACAGTTCACTAGGTAACAGTGGTGAACAGCCATGTCAATAATCAGACAATATGAGATGCTATCAGTAGTACAATCACTACCAACATAGTTTACAAACATGGTGTATGGTATTGAAGTAACAGAGTTTCATGCCACACTGAGTAGGGTTTGTACACAACATCTGGCCCTTTGCAGGGGAAGGACTTGCCTCAGACACTCCACCCTCTTTACTTGAAGAATCCCACCTCCGCAAACATGGACGTCCACCCAGATATTCAGCAGGAGCAGATGCCAGGACCAAACCCACTGCCAAGAAGTAAACCTCTCCCTAATTGTTACCCTCGTGTGACACAGATACACCCCGTTGACTGTTCTGTAACCAATCTCCATTTTCCTATGGTGCAAGTACACTGGACTTGTGTTCTCAAATGGTGTAGCAGCTACACTGATGATTTCATCCACCATGACTAAACCTATTACTATATTTTTGTTTATGTTTTATATTAATAGTCACATATGTTGTTTTTATTTCCAACATACATCTCACTTAAACACAGATCCTGTTTACGTTTCATTTATCATCCATGTACAATAGTTATGCAGGCCAACTCTAGTCTGATCAAGTACCTCTGTATTGTAGACCCATTGTTATGGACCTCATACGTGGACTCAATCAGCAGGGGACTCATTACAATAGGATTGTAACAGGACAGATTCCAAAAAGGTTGTAAACTACAACTACATACAATCACTGATAGATAGGCTAACAGCACAAATAGCATGACTGGGAGTAGCATCAGGTTGGCTGCTAAGGTGTAACACAATGCTAAACTACACGATACAGAAGTTTGGGTTATGTAACTCTAACAAGACAGGATGAACACAGAATGGTTCTTTGTATCACCTGGTAAATCCTTATCACATACCCATACCATAGCTTCTAAATATACATATCCAGTGGTACAGACAGAGATCAGTACTGATCTACCCATTCCTGGAAACTTTCACTTACATTGGTCACATACCTGTTGGCTTGTCACTCACCAATGTCAGTCCACAGTGACATGCACATTGGTCTGCAAATAGGAACACACTGACAGCTTGGTTTAAGATTGATCACATACAACTGTTACCATTGTGATGGGAGAGGCTATGGTCCTACATTTACACATGAGCCAGACACAAATGACAGCATTTGAGAACCCCCTGTACCCTACAGGTGAACTTGATGGGAAAAACATTTCCACCACAGTGTCCTGACAGTCTAACAATGTTGGTCACGCTCCACATAATCAAGACTTATAGTACCTGGTATCAGCCTTGTCCACTTCTCATGTCTGTCTGCAATTCCCGTCTGCTTCTGGCACTGTCTGTTATTTGCCAAGGTTGATGAGCCAAACAGAATCTAGTCAAATTTGTGAATGTAAGAAAAGAGGGATAGGACATATCAGAATACACTCCTCAAATCAGAGAAGTGTCACTTTGCATCTACTGTAACAATACATGATACTGTAAATCACTCTGTTCTGCACACAATATATTTTTTAGTTTGCATTCACAACTCACTCATAGGCATTGGAGCTTTTTACAATCCCACAGATGATGCAAGAAAGGAGGTGACATGCTACCCATCTATTTCAGGTTGCAAATTTGAACCACAACGTTACGTCTACTTCACATACCTTTTAGAAGGTTGAAGTAATGATTGATGAGATCTGCCCTAGAGTCTCCTGCTTCATCTTCCTCTGGCTCTTCATCGCTTGGCAAATCTGCGTTTCCACCCACAGGTTTTGCTGGCTCCCACTCATCTGGTATAAATGGCATCTGTCATCTCAGTGCAAGATTGTGGAGCATGCAGCCGGCAACTATTATTTGACATACCTTATTGGGTGGGTAGAAGAGGGCTCCTCCTGATCTGTCCAAGCACATAAATCGTGCCTCCAGGAGCCCCAAATTCCTCTCAACTACACGCCTTGTCCTCTTGTGAGCCTCATTGTAGCAGACTTCCCCTGGCATGGTTGGGTACCTCATTGGTGTCAACAACCAAGGACGGTTTGGATAGCCAGAGTCACCTGTGAACAAATTGGTAGAACAACACACAGATATATGTGGGACATGCAACATTGTGATGGCAGGAGACATACATTGCAAACACACATTTCAGTTGTAACTTACCCTCCAGCCATGCGCTCTCTGTGTCGAGTTGTGTCATCAGCAGTGGGACATTGCTGTTCCGCATGAAGAAGTAATCATGGACTGATCCTGGATACTTAGCACTGACTTGTGAAATGTACTGGTCTGCCAGACACACCACTTGAATGTTGATGGAGTGATAGTTATTCCTGTTCCTATATACCTGTTTATTGGCACTGGGGGGGGAACCAAGGCAATATGGGTGCCATCTACAGCTCCAACCACATGTGGAATGTGTCCCATACCATAAAACTCAGCCTTCACATAGGTGAAATCCGCACGTTGGGGAAACCTGATGTAGCTGTCCAAGTGTTTCAACAATGCACACATTACATCCCTCTAAACCAGACTGAACATGGGCTGAGAGATTCTTGCAGTTAAGGCCACTGTATTTTGAAAAGACCCAGTGGCCAGGAAGTGTGGCACTGACATGACTTGAATGATGGGAGGTATGCTATATGGATTGTGAATGGCAGGCATCAGATCTGGTTCCAATTGATCACAAAGATCTATGATAGTGTGATGATTCAGCTGATATGTCTGGGTACAATGTCTCTCCTCCATGGTGTGCAGGTCTGCTAGTGGATGGTACACTGGTGGTTGTCGTCCTCTCCTCATGGCAAGATAACTATGTGGAAAAATGTCAACATAGTATGTTCCATGCAGAATGCAGACATCTTGTAAAGTCAGATAAACAACTCACACATATCTGCTGTCGAGGTCGGTTACATACTCTGATACAGTACAGCACATAGCTATGCACCCGAGGACACCCTCCTTGGTGCACATTCCCCCAGATAACTATTGAACTATACATACAGATTTATCTGTTACTATGCATGATTGTAAGTCCAACTGGTTTGACTTGTCTTACACATATTGTTGCACATTAGCTACATTTTCAAAGCACATAGGAACATCTGAGTAGGTGTACATTGCTATCAGCACATGTCCTCCAGTAACACAGCATCTACTGCACAGATGCACACATTGACAGATAAACATGAAGGCAGTACTTATAGATTTACTACACAATATGGGGTATAGTTTATGACGCAGATTATAAAACTCTATTCCATACATGAAATGTGCTTAAAATGGCAGCTGCCTGACCTATTGTACTGGCCATATGGAAGTGACTTAAGTCCGCTGGCGGAAGTTGTCATGGAGGTAGACAGTTACAACAGCATTGGAAATTGCCATTGGAAGACATTGCTGCATTTGTCAGACTTGGGCCAATTTCGATGTCTGCCAGCAGTGATGGTCATGTACGTGGCAGGAGTGACCTCCATCTTCTGCAGTATTGCTCACTTGACTCCTGACACTGCTACCAGCAAGACTTCCACTACTTACCTAAGCTGCTGTGTACTGCCTGTTGGAGCTATCCTGCCACGTCCTGCAGGTGATAGAGTCCCTGCCCTCACCCCAGAAAAGCTGGATAGGCTTGTGGAGGAGGTCCTACCCCTGTTTGGACAGCTATATGGTGCACCAGAGGAGCAGGTGAGTCCAATGCAATACCAATGTGTGATAGGTGTGGTGTATGATGGTGTACCTGAAATGTAAAGTAGTGAAGGTGTTGATGCATGCAGATGATAATTTGTAAATGAGTATGAGTTGAGAGGATGAGAATGTTTGCCTGCTTGCTGTCACTTAAGTCTACTGTCCACTACTATTGGTATTGTGCATGTGGACATGACTTTCTCGTTTTGTCTGTATCATCCATGCAGGTCAACGCCCATCAGAAGATGGAATTTGGTGTGCCATCGCCAAGCAAGTGCGGACCCTGGGGGTCCACAGCCAGCTGAACACCCACTGTAGGAAGCAGTGTAAGAACCTGCTACACTGGGCCAGGAAGACTGCAGAGGGCCAGCTGGGGTTGTCCTCCCAATTAGGGAGGGGTGCCTGTCAGACCTTGACCCCCTATTGACCCGCACTTGGCGGTGGCCTATTCTGAGGTGGATGGGTGTTTGAGGGCAGCACAGCAGCCACAATGGGGTAAATATTGACAGAACCTATGTACTTACCTCTGAAAGTTTAGTGTACAATATCTAAGTATTGCAGCTGTGATAATGAGGTAAGTGCTACACATATGGTGACTACTAGAAGACATGGTACTACAGTTGCCAACATACAAACACAGATTTGGCAATTGTATTGTGCATGGAAACAGGTTAATTACCTTTATCAACCAAATAGTATGACTGCATGTGGAGATGCACATGTGACTGTGTCATACATGTTACTCTACTCATCCATACATATTTGTAACCTGCTGTGTCATCCTTCCCACCCAGTGTTCCCAAATCCATTAACCCTAATGGTAAGTTGTATAGCTCTTTGGTCTCAGACCACTCCTATTCCACTGGCTCTAGCTCTATGTGCAACATTGGGTCTGACAGATGAGTAGCAGGGCCAAGCAATCCAGTGAACCAAAATGTATGTACACTTCATGTTAGGCTGTCATCCCAATCATGCTTTTGGTATGACCAACTTACTACACTCTCGATTAGATTTGAGGAGGTTTCCCCATTGTCATGTCAGACAGATACATTGTGAAATGTGAAGTTTGATCAGGGTGGACATCCTACATTGTGAAATTCATGGTGACAATAATACATTGACATTTCATGACATTACATTGACATGTGTACAAATACCTTTTATCCTAATGTATTTGGTGTAGGGAAAGTAAGTGGCTAGGCTGCTGATCCCTTAGCTCACATATATTGACCATGCTACATAGGGCAATGCCATACCTATATGAGTGCAACAAATGCTATTTGCTGCCTACATTATGTGTCAATTGATACTTTGTGCCTGATTCAATGTTAAAACCTCTTTGCCAGACGTACCTTTGCAAATCTGAGGCTGTTTGGACAGTTTTGGTAATGGCTCTGCTAATTTCTGCCATTTTTAATGCAAATTTAGTGGAAACTTAACTCCATATTTCTATTTTGACACAAGACCCGTCTAGTGTGAAAATATAGGAGTTAACATAATTTTTTGGATGCGTGAAACCACCTTGTATCAATGAACGCCTGGGTCAGACTAGGTGTTACTGGATCTGTGGTCTCATTTCCATGTTCAAAAGCCATGGAATAGGCCCACAGGTGCCCACCCAAGCCCCAGGAACACCCCCACCCACACGAGAGGGACACCAGAGGATAGGGACCCCATCCCAGGTAAGAGGGATAAGTATAGGTAAGTAAAGTTTTTGAAAAAATTCTAAGTGCCATTGGGGGGCCTAAAATAGGCCCCTTGCAAGGCACTGGGTGCACTGGCCATGCCCAGGAGACACTGGTCCCCTGTGCAGCCATTGGGGTGGTGGACATGTCTCCTGTCTTTTATAAGACAGGAGTCATGTGGTATGGATGGTTTTGCGTCAGAAAATGACGCTAGGCTGGTTAACTGCATTATTTTTCCCTCTAACCAGCCTAGCGTAATTTTTTAAGCAAAAACCCTTCCCCCGTACCACCACCCCACATGGCAAACGTAATTTTTACTGACTCTAGGCCAACCTTAGCGCCAGCTTGCAGGATTCCATTAATTTGGTGCCCGGCTGGCACTTTCGAATGACGCAAGCCGGCATTATACTTTTTGCCGAAAAACTGCGTTTGCACAGTTTTGCTGCAAAAAGTATAAATATGGGCCGCAGTGTTTTCATCTGAGGTGCTTGCCATTGTGTAAGTTGTGTACAGAATGATAAGTTAGGCACGTGATTGGAAAGCAACATGCTGTGTCATATGTGAAGTGAGATGAGTTTCCTTTCATGGAACATGACAATTGGTGATGGAGTGGACGGGTTTGAAGATGGGGGAGGCACTATATTGTGTTGTCAGTCAACTGAATTTCCTTAGATTGAAATGATGATGGACAGTGATGATCTGTATGGGGGTAGATTTTAGATGTAGCCAATCCATCTCGTGCATGATGCTTTTGAATTAAAGCTGAATAGATTGGATGGTGATGACGTGATCAGATGATTGACTTATATTGTGTGTGAGACTGTGGTCATATGGGAATGTTAGAAGTATTGTGTTGTGACGTGATGTAGGCTCTGAATGTTTTTTAACTGGGGCTTTATTTGACATAGATGTGCTGTTACTGTTGTGCATGTTGTAATGTATGTGTGTGTGAATAATGTGATGACCCTCTCTCGCTGTCTCTTTCTGTGCATCAGCATTGGCAGGCGAAGGAGACTGGGCACAGCCAAGTGGGGAAGTTGCTGGCCATGGGACCCGAAGTGCTGAGCCAACCGACACTAAGGGACCCATTGGCCAAGAGGGTGAGGGGAGTGCCAAGGAGGAGACAGAATCTATGTCTTCATCATCGGAATCCTTCTGCAGTGGACACTCCCTGGTGGTGGCTGACCTCAGCACCATTTCAGTCCTCCACCCCCCTTACTACCACTGGCCTCCCTGTAGCTCCCCACCCAGTTGGCTGTGCCCGCTCTCCAAGAGGGTGGCTGTCTCCTTTACCGCCGTGACCTCTGCCTCTTCACCTGTCAGCCCTGCTGCCCTCAGTGAGGAGGCTATTGATCTCTTGAGGTCCATCTCTGTTGGTCAGCTGGCCATTGTGAATGCCTTCCAGGGACTGGAAACTCAGATACAAGAGAGCATTCAATTCCTAGCAGGCATTCATGGTGCACCAGCAGGCCTACAGAGATCCTTTCAGGCTCTGGCATCCACACTGATGGCAGACAGTCACCCTTTGTCTTCCGTCCCCCCTCCACCTTCTTCTTCCCAATACCATACCTCTCTGCCCTGACCTAGCCAAAGCACACAGACAGACAAGCATGCATCCACCTCAAGATCCAAGGGTAGTTCTGACAAAAACAAGCACCACAAGACACACCACCGGCATGCACACAAGCAACATACACCTGCACACACATCGATAGTCACAACCTGCCCTGACACCTCCACCACCCCCAGCATCACAGACACAACACCTGGTACACCTGCAAACACCACACCAACATTCACAGATCCAGCCACTACACCTATCTTACCCACAAACAGCATCCAGCACATCCATCATACCTGTAGCCACCACCCCAACAGACACTCACCCACTCACCATGGCATCTCCCAGCACGTCCATCCCATCTCCTCCCAAGACATAAAAACGCCCACACTCACTCACCCAACAGACACCCACCACTCACAAGCATACCTCGCACAAGCATGCACCCAAATCTTCAACACCTCTTACAATCACTCCCTCTCCCTCCACACCCAAACGATTTTGCTATGATTGTCCCTGTGTGTCTTAAAAAGCTTTCCTTTCATAGTTTGCCCTTTTCCTTATTCATGTCCCACCATTTGATACCCCTAAATGTTCAGTGCCCCACCCCAAGTCTAGCCCTTCCACCTCCAAGACCTCCCCTACCCCCCTGCAAGTTCCCATGCCCTCCCCTACCAAGAAGTCTACCCCTCCACCTAAAAATCCGCCCTCTCCCAAACCTAAGTCCAAGCCCAAACCCCCCTCCAAAGTCTGATTCCAAAGACCCCGAACCAAAACCCAAACCCCACTATCCCCCAGTTAACCCCGAGATGCCTGCCGACCCCATTGATGCCCCTTCCTGTGGCGGTCACACTGCAGTCAGGAGTCAAATTTGGAGCACACATCTGTGCACTGTGTGTATGCAGCATGTCTGTTTTGAGTACTGGCCAATGTCCTTTGTTGTACATATATTGTACTTTTTACAATAATTACTTTAACCAACCAGTGATTGATTTCCTGGTTACATCTTTGTCATGCATTTCGTTCCCTAGTATGGAGTTGTTCCTAGCTCACACTAGTTGTGTGTATGTATGTGTGTGTGTGTTCTGCTTGAGCTACATGTTTGTTTTTGTGCAGTATGTATGGTTGTGGCCTGGGTTTTTCCCAAAAGTGGTTGGGTATGTGTTGTGTCATGGACATGTGTATGTTGAAGGGATTAATTGTGTTGGTATTGTCTGTTGTTTGTAAGCTGATGTGCTTGTTGGTGTGTTGTGTGGCTTTGTGTGCATTGAGTGTGTGAGCGTTATGTGCATGAAATGTTTGACACAGAGTTCTTTGTGGATCTATTAGTAAGTAGTTTGATTGAGTATTTGTATGTGTGTTTTGTGTGTTGGTGTTATGTTGTGAAGTCTGTGTGATTTGTCCCTAGGTAGTTAGTGTCCCCTGTGTGTGCCTGCCAAGTCATTGAAGTTAGTGAGGATGTATTGTTTTTGTGACGTGTGGTGGTGTTGTGTGGTAGTGTGTGAGTGTGGGCCTGTGCAGTGTTTCTGTGCGTATCTGTATGTGTTTGTGACGTGTATGTGTTGTGTATATGCAAGTGTGTGTATGTGTCTCTTTGTGAGTGTGCATGTTGTTGTGCAGTTACGTGAGAGTGTCGCCTTCGCACCCCCTTCCTGAATGTATGTTGTGTGGGTGTACGAAAATGAACAATATACAACAATGACAGGGAAGAGTGTGTACTTATGGTTGCTGTTGTCATCACAGATTCCATAGTCAGGAGCAGCGGGAAGACGTGTAGTTCAGGTTTCATGGCGGCTCCGGACAAGTATGGCTTACTGAAGGCGAGTGTCTCCGTTTATACAATTGTTTTCTGCCTGGTTTCTGTGGTGGTGCAACCGTGGCGGAAACCTTGGCGGTGTGCAACCTCATAATCTGTCCGGCAGAAACATGGTACCTGCTGGCCTGCAGGTGACTACTGTTGTCTGTGGAGGCTTGACCGCACTGGCGGTGCTCTGGCTGTATTCTGTTGAGAATACCAGCATGGCGGTCCCCGGACTGCCAAACTCCTAATGAGGCCCTTAATGTCTTAACAGCCTTATGCACCATTTTCCTGTTTATTAGAGAGAATATATATACAATATATATAGATGGATATAGATAGATAGATATAGCTGGAATGTAATGTGCTGAACTATGCATTTTGAAGAGGCTAGCCACTGCCTGGCCTTTTTCCCACGCCTAATATCCAGGATAGCTATCTGTTGGTAACAAAAATAAGACAGGCCATCTCCTATGCCTGTAGCTCGAACTGTTTCTTTGTGTTCCCGTGTAAGGTTTAGGTGTATTAGGTGTTAATTACACTATAAGAACAACATAATAATAATAACTTGTCAGCATTAACTGCTTCTTTCTACAGTTCTGCATTTACTAAAATTTCAAATAATTAGTGTCAGAAACTAATATAGGATTCTGAAACCAATTTAATGGTACTCAGTTTATTGGGAGCTAAATTTGTAATGTGAGCAACAGAGCTGTGGTGTAATGAAACTTGGGGGGAGGGGCTCTGCACAGTACATTGAGGGTCCCCCTCTTGCAATCTGTCAGAAGCTTTTAGGCCAGGGCACTGGGCTGAAGAAGCCCCCTGCAGCTAGGGCCCCCCCCTGCACCGCAGGGCTGCGGGGGCTAATGTTACGCTGCTGCAACAGAGGCTTAACTGACTAAGCCACCTTGCCAGAAAATGGAAACCAAAACAGAAAAAAACAAAAAGACACATTAAGGAACAGGTCTGATTGAAGGATAAGCAGAAGGACAACAAAAATTACAAACAGCTGTGGAGATCAGGAAAGGTTTAAGAGCTAGTTGCAGTCATTAGCATCCAAAAAAACATGCCAACACCCCCACTCAAGTGAAATAGTGTGTGCTCCTGTGCTTGTTATAATTTTAGCCCCTAGGTGGGCCAGGTCCCCGCGGGCATGTGGGCTTATGTAAAAAAAATGAATGAGGGAGCCCACAGGGCCGCACTCCAAGGGCTTAATACTGCCCCGGGGATCATTACCTCCCCGAGGCTTATAGTATTATTCTGGGGTGGAGTCAGACCCCTCCCTGGTCCCTGGGGACCACCACCTTCCCGGGACTATGGATAAAAAATAAACAAGGGGACTGTGCATCCCCACCTAGACCCTAGGGGCCATCACCTCCCTGGGGCTAAATCAAATTATACGGGGACCGTGAGGACCCCCCGGGGACCACCGTCTCCCTGGGACTACAAATAGAAAATATAGTGGAGGACCACACAGACCCCCCGAGGCCCTGGGCGCCACCACCGCCCCAAGGATATACTCAAAATAGAAGATGGAGGGCTGCATGGACACCTCTCCAGGCCCTGGGGACCAACACCACCCAGGGCTGAAAACTTTAATTTAATTAGAGGACAGGGGCCCCACCTCCTGGGCCATATGCACCACTGGGACCACCACCTCCCCATGGCCGGCCTGTGAAGATCAAAGGAGGGGGCCATGCTGCCCCCATTCTGAAGCCATATATGGCTCTGGGAACCACCCGGCACCCCCCAAGGCCAGCTCCTGCTACCTCCCAAGATGTCAGCCTTCGGGAGGTAGCAGTTAGCTTTTTGCTTGGCGGGAGCTGTGACAGCTCCACCACTAAAAGCAACACTCCGCTTTCAGCAAGCGGAAGCTTTAAAAATACTCCTGCTTGCTGAAAGAAGAAATTTCATCTCTTTCCCTGTCTAGGCAGGGAAAGAGAGGAAAGTATTGCTCCTGCATGCATTTACAGCAGATCTATGCTTGTGGGAGCAATACTGACTTCCACAGGAGGTAGGGAGCCGGATGGAACTGCGTGGGCCTTGAGGCTCCCTCCGCAGCCCCTTACAACAAGAAAAAACAACAAAAGCACTTGCTTCTGTAAATTACAAATAGTTTTCTATTGAGTTCCACCCAATAAAGTCATCTAATGAAGACGCTGAAGGAATAATCACAATTGCAAAGTTACAGACATCATTGATTATATCACTGTAACATTTGCAGTTAAATTATTGATGAGAAAACTGTGCATGGCGGGGTTGCGAGTTATAGTTACCTTAGGACATGAGTTATAGTTTTTTTTAAAAACTCTAACTATAACAGCTGAATTTCTATGGTTTTGTACACTTAATATGGGAGCCTAACTATAACGTCCCTGTAACCTTTGTTTTTTTAAAGTTAATATATATATATATATATATATGTAGTTACAGTTAGGACCTAGGCCCAGATTTAAGAGGGCCTAGGGCCATTCCAGCACCATATTAGTAAAAAAAGTTCAACACTAATGTGGCGTTTGAAGGCAAAAATGCCGTGCCATATTTGCAAAGTGGTGCAATGGATGCATTGTGCCACTTTGTAACACTTTGCGCTACATTATGCCTGCTCCAGGCATAATGTATGCAGCTGGGGCGTTCCCCATTATGGGGGCCATACAAATGGTGCAAAGAAATCTAACATATTTCTTTGCGTCATTTTTTCCAGGATTTTTAATGCTTGCTCAGAGCAGGCATTAAAAGGAGGCTCCCATTGGTTTCCATGGGCCTCTGGGTGCTTTGCAGGATTAACGTCAACATTTTTGGCACAAATCCTGCAAAGCGCTGAACTAGCATAAACAATTATGATGCTAGTTCCCTAACTACCACCTTGGTGCGCTGTATTTTAAATACAGCGAACACATGGTGGCATTAGGGGGGCGCTAATGGGTGCAAAAACAGTGGCACTGCACTAGGTGCAGTGCTACTTTTCATAAATCTGCGCCCTAGTTTCCATAGCAAAAGTGTTTTTGTTTTGCAATAACTTTGATGCCATTTGACAATTCTTTTTGAATTTTTCAAAACTAGCATAACAGTCAGTTGAAAGTTTCGAGGTGATTCATCAAGTTGGGGCTGAGAAAAAGTGGGGTCTCAAAACACATTTTCCCCATGCAGTTTCCCACAGGGTCTTTAGACATGACTACAACCCAAACCGCATATTGGAATTACACCAAATTTGGCAGTAAGCTAAAACTTGATGCCCGTTTCTGCTTTTTGTCATTTGGTGTTCAGTAGTTTTGGAGTTATTAAAGCAAAAATAAATATAGATGTCTGGGTGGAGCCTAAGCACAGATCTCATGGTGAGCTCTGATTGGATGTCAGCACTGAAACAGGTAAAGGCTAGCAGCCATCTCGGGACCAATATGCATGATAGCACCCGATAGAAACGTATTGTAGTGAATGGCAGGTTTTGAGAGTCATGAAAAGGAAAACATATAAAGGGTGATAATGGATTTTAATTACAATATAAATCATTTATTGATGGTGCCATACTAATTGTAGGAATTGTGGTGTGTTCTAAGGTGATTGTACCCAGTAAAAAATCCCCTGGGTGTATGGCGTTTCTTTCTTTTGTGTAACAATTAAATTAGGATTATTGTCGATACCCACACATCGGCACCAGCAATCAGAGCGCACTACTTTTTAAAGACCACTTTGTGGAAAACATTAAATGCAAGCTGTGGCACCCAGTTCCATGGAAACACAATTAGTTGCTGAGTCAAAGGGGGATACTAATCCTAGTGTGTATACTGAATTGGATTCCTGGAGACTTAAATATCCTGGATGGAAAGGGACTCCTGGTACGCCTCTGAGACTCAGTAATTAAGATTGTTATAGCTTCACCGAGGAATATGGTGAACACATGTCTCAAGATCCATCTGTGAAACAGATGCAGCCCTTTGCCTGAAGGATGATTCAGATGAGTTGAGCCTGGGGTTGTTACCACTTTACAAACTGTTCCAAGTTATTTACAATTTTTTATGGTAATGGGCCCTTTTGCAGATTTGGAATGTTCAACTGCAATTAGAGGAGCATTGCTGTGAGGTTTCTCTGTAAGAATAGGCACCTGTTTGGAAAAAGTGTGTCGTGTAAGAACAGTGTTAAAATGTATACTTGAAATGCAAGAGACGACAGAGGACACTTAGCATCATTCTGAATGAGAGAACTGATCAAAACAGTAGCTTTCAAGTTCAAAGGTGCATCAGAATGTTGGATGTAAGAGCTCATGTATTACATTTCTCTGAAATACATTTGAAAAATTGCTGCAGAAAGTGTGTTGTGTGCCATGGCATCAATGTATATACTGAGCAATTGCTTCAATTTACTCCAACTCCCATAACTCCCCCTGGAGTGGGATAAGACTATAAATAAAAACTGCAAAGGGACTAACATACCAATTGCTGTGATCAAGACAATAACGGTCGAAACTCATAGGCATTATTTGCTGTGCAGTAGATGAGAATTATCAAATAAAATCTGTTCACAAGAAGGCCCCTGGGAATGTGGCATTTCTTTCTTTTGTGGAACAATGAAATTAGGTTTATGGTTGATCCCCATATGCCGGCATTAGGAGTCAGAGTTTGGTGAATCCATATTAGTTTTTATTGGGGCTCAGGAGATTAGCCTAGCCCTTTGGCTTGCAGGCCAGTGCCCCCGTCACCTAGTGACTTTGAACCTACTTAGCTTGTCTGTTTCAGTCCATTTATTTTATTATTTATTTTAAGATGGCTGCCCTTGTTTATAGTTATAGAAATGTTTTGAAATGCAAGTCAGCGTCATGATCAAGTGATGTGGTTCTAAAAATTCTGGACCCATGTAATTTACTTTGCCACAGCAGTACGATTTTAGTATCAAAAGACCGATAATGACTAGTACACTAAGCATGAGCATTTTCGCTCAATTCCAGCAGCGTTTTCACCTCGAAATCACCATTTTCGTCCTGCACTTGTGGCTCCCATTTTATACACGGCAGCCATTTTTAAAAGTTGCCCTCACATAGGCTTATAATACAGTCAGATTTGATTCCAAGGACACGTACACCTTGATTGAGTTTTCTCTGACCTGGGCAAGCTGGAACCATTGCCTCAGGCCAAACCTGTTTGGTCAGTACCTCTCCCAGTGGCCGAATCAGATAGCATTAAGGCACACCATGCCATAAAACCCTTATTATCGCTCACACACCCTGCCTAATCTTGCTCACACCTGCACCTGCTCTTTTCTTCTTCTTACTTTACGAGGGGGAGGTGCCTGTTTTTATTGGGGGTCCACACTTATCTGATGTAAAATACTAGGCCTTGCCAGGTAATTTATTATGGGTTGGATGACATGAAATATGAGGTTTCATCATGACACAGTTTTTTCCTTTGTAGTGAAAACATGTGAATGACCAACCAAAATGTCAAGAATGTTTGCCTGAAGCTTAAAAAACTGTATATAAGGAAACCTGACTTTGCATTGAAACACAGTCTCCTGAGAACATACAAATCATGCTGTTGTACTTCTAGGACGCTTGTCACTTGGTTGCAGCCAATAAATTCGATCTTTGACTTCACCTAGAAGACTCTAAGTTTCTGTGGTCTGAATCAGGAAAGTACCCGAGGTCTTTGGGTGTACCCTGGCACCGCTGGGTTACCGGATCAGTACCGGTTCTGAAAAACCCAGTACCTCAGTTGGCGCCCAACGTGGGGCGATACCAGCGGTACCGGTCCAAGCCTGAGGTCCGTGGGGAGCTTCGTGTGAAAATTCTGGAGGAAGGCCGCCACTTCATCGACCCCTGCATGTCGACGTGGTCCGAAAGTCTTTGCTGCGATGTTCCCCGCTTCCCGACGGCTACGAAGGACTGCTGCCCTGGCTATCGCCCTGATTTGGACCCTTGATGTTTGGTAGAGCGAAACGATAAGACGAGTCTTCTGGTGACGTTATCGATATTTTCAGTTAAGTATAAGTGGAGCGTCTCCCAGTCCTTAGTTGGACACTTGGTTTGGTCCTTAAGTTGGACATTTGGTTTGGTATCCCTTTGGGATCACTTTGATTTGGAACTTGCAAGTACCAAAGCCGAAGGACTTGTGTATTCACGAGACTATCGTAAACGATAATCCTTTGAAGTTTGAAGCTAGACTAGTGAGCGAAGATGCCTGGTCTTAGCAGACTTGGAAATTTGTTTTGTCTTGGTTGTAAAAGGGACTCCCGGTTGGAGGACTCATGTCCGGTTCCTCCGATTGGAACTCCAACCTATGAACTATATGTGAAGCACGGAGTAGGCCCCATCACGTTTAATAAAGTATGGGTCCGCTATTCTTGGAAATAATTGAGAAAAGTTTTCTTTTTTTTCTTGTAAATATGACTTACAACTAGGATCCGCAAACGGTTCTGTAAGTAAATTGCGACGGCGCTATTTATGAAAAATGGCTAAAGCGCGCTGTATTGTGTGTACTGAGTGTTTTCTGTTTATATCTGAAATGAGCTCAATGTGTGTTTGTGGGTCTTCTTGATGTTTACAGTTTGTTAAGTAAAATGTTGGTTAATTAATATTAAGTAGAAACTTAGAAAAAATCCAGAAATGAACCATGTGATGTGCTAACATAGCTATATGTTGCTCTTTAATTTATAGAATGAGCAATTGTGCACATATACAAAACTGCTGTTAAATGCTTAATAAATTAGAAAACACATTCAATAGATATTAATAGGGCCCCCCCAAAAAAAAAAAACGAAATTATCTATTTTTGCAACAAAAAAAAAAAAACATTTACAGCATTTTTCTTAGATGCATTGTATTAGATGTTCACAGGCAAACTTTTCAGCTGCAGTATATTTGATAGGAATGTTCAATTCAGCCAGCACTTTCCCAGTTAGACATGGGTGGAATTTTGCATGACCTTCCTTTTAAATGAAAGTGGCGCAAAAATGTGACGCATTTCAAGTTAGGCTTATGCGCTTAGGCTTGTGAGTTAATGTATCCCAAATAATAGGCAAGGGATGCAGCTTGCTTTTATATGTGGAATTATCACCAAAAAAAAGAATAATTGGTATTTTTTTTTTTTTTAAAGAAAATTATTAATTATGGAAAAATTATTTAAAAAATAAGTGCCTTTCAAAATCGTTTTTTAATATTTATAAAGCTTAATACCTATACTATGACCTCCTAACATTAAAATTTAATTTAAGTTATGTTGCACCGCTAAAATGACATTTGAATGTGCAATTTTCCCTTGGCGCTGGAGCAAACAAGCTCATTTCTATAAAGTATAAGTTAATATTTTCAATGGCTGACTCATGGATTGTGTAATAGACATTCTGGTAATGCATATTATGCAAGAAAATTGTAGGATATTGATTTTTTAATGCCTAAAATATCAAAGTCGATTTTGGGCAAAAGCACTGTTTAAACTGGATTTTCTTTCATTCAGAGTACTTTTTAAAGTGTCTCAGGCTTCAGTAAATGCATACATTTAGGTTTGATATATATTTGCAGGTTGTGCCTTCTTATGATTCAATGAGTCAATGTGCCAGTACAAAGGCTTGTTTTAATATCAAGGTTGAAGGTTCTAACTTCAGCTGGGCCTACTGAGACGTTCATTCATTCGAGGTTGATGAAATATGTACCATTGCATGGGATTGCAACAAGCATTTATTCTAACAACTGGTATGTGTGTTATTAAGGTTTGTGAATTATTCACAGTAAATGTAGTTTAATAATCTGGAAATATAGATAAAAAAAATTTAGCGCCTAAAAAGGAAAAAATTTTTTTTTTTTTAAAATAGAGTGAATTATTCCAGGTTAGAAGGAAAATAGGAAGGCCTACTGTCTTTGACAGATTCAGAGTGGCAGAAGCTAGGAGAGCTACAGAGGCTGGCTCAAGTCATGCTCCTGAGATGCTATCTTTAGTTTTCCCATAAACAATGGAGGAGGCTGTCATGTTGACACTTGTGACCTTTTAACTTAGGGCCTTGTCTCTGTGAAATGCAGAATGACCCTACGGGCCTCTAAAAGTGGGATTTCTGGTTTCTCCAGAAGAACATCAATACAATTAAAGAACTTAATTCCAAAGGGAAAATATAAAAAAAGGGGTTTCTTCGAAAGTCCCAACATCATGTTAAATGCTCTGCAGAACTGATACATTTGTGTCTCCGCTCTAAAAAAATAAAATGATGCCTGCTAGTTGCTTTTATTTGACAGAAAACGAAGTGTTGCATTAAGTCTTAGACAGAAAATAAGATGCAGCCCTTTTCTAAAATTTTGAAGGCTACATGCCTTAATGAGAACGATTTGCCAATTAAGACTTATTTTTCACAGTGGAAATTGTAGGTGCCAAATTAATATGGAGTGTCAGTGTAACAATTTTTACTTTTAGAAAGGTAAAACTAAGGTGGCTTGACGTTGCGAAGTAACTGACAAGAGGGTAACAGTTAAGTAATGGATATTTATTTTCATGTATTTGGTCCTATCATGAATTGTTCTTGCTGGTCCTGTATGTTAGAAGAGAAACAGTAAAGTTATATTTGACAGCAGATTTCCATTGCCTGGTGATCTACTGTCAAAAGGAGGGTAAGGATTTTAAACCTGACAAATTAAACAGGCCCAAATATTGGGTTTTGGGCTGCAGGTTTACAGTGCATAAAGTACATGACATAGTGTTGTGTGTCACCGCTTATTCACACATGCTATTGTTTTGTCTATGCTTTTTGTGCTTGATACACAGCAAGTATATCTGATGGCTTGACGTTTTGTGCGTTTTTATTATTTTTTATTTGTTTTTTGCATGTTTGTTGCTGCTTTTGATACTATTACAAGCTCCCCTGTGTTGTGAGGGGATGGTCATGACGATGCCCATCGCTACGCAACAGTTGGTTGAACTTGTTCTGGTTACTAAATTCCACAGATAATGATATTTCATGCTGTGAACATAAAAGACAACACTTCACCAGTGCATGTCTATTTGGCTATAATGGTATTGAAGGAAAATAAAAAGAGGTATACAGGATCAAAGTGTGTCACCTGCAGTTAGTCACGTTACTGCCCCTTCCCTTAAAGGAACAGGCAGCCCTACATTTATGTAGCCTTGATTGGACCTAAGGATGAAATTATAGATCTGTGACTCAAGGTGGCCTAATTTCTATATTACATTAGTTAATGATGTTCTGTTTCCTAAGTAGCATATGGCTTTCGTTCCTTAAAAGAAAACCAGGTTTTCATTTTTTCCTGAAGAAGGAACTGAAACATTAGCTAGGAGTACTCTATATGGTGTAGTCGCCAACGGTAGAGTTAAAATTTGTGTAACTTTGGCCTTTGTGTATCACCCGTACTCTCGGTGTTGTGTCACATGCCTGACTATCACCCAAATAATTTTTTTTGTTCTTCCTATAGATTTTTTCTTTTGTTACTTCCCCTGACCAATGTCGCATCATGCTTAGTTATTGAGATTTTAGCTATGTCCTAGTCCCATTTCTCTTTTTCGAATTCCTTTCACCAGTCAGCCCTTTTATTATTATTGATGTATTGTTCAGGTTCACATTTCCAGACTGCAGTGATGTACCAGGGACCCCCATGTTATGTATAATTCCCTTTGGTATGACCAGACTGGTTTTCAAGAATTTGCCTTAGGCCTGCTTCAATGTTTTCCAGCCTGACTGTCAGGGTAGCGATAGACTGGTTAACTGACTCAATATTATAGTAAGACAAGTTTTCCATCTCAATAGGAGATATCTTATGTTTACCTTTTTGAACATGACAAATTTTCAATGTCTATTTTAATTTGGTTTTCGGTTCCCTTCTGTTCCTGTTACTTTAATTTTTGGTGGGATCAGATGTGTCCTAATCATGCAAATATCAGGACCCTCTAGTTCTTGTCTTTTTGTTTGCACATTTGACTATTAGCCTGTGTATTGCATAGTGCACCTGATGCACAGTTTTTAAAGGAAGGTTTCTACATGTCCCTGATAATCGGTATCATGTGATTTCTCTATTGAGATGTTCTAAGGTAAGGAGGAACACCTAGACTTAATCATTGAGGAAAATATGTGTTTACCCCATTAGACAATGCCACTGTGTGAGGAAATCCATTCAGATGGGATTCTCATGTAGCTATAGATGGCAGAGAATAATGGAGAGAACCCATTTAAAGATGCTAGAGACCCTGTTTTGCCCTTCTGCCTTTGTCTTTGTATTTTATGCCCATGGTGTATGGCTACTCCTTTGAAGATTGCAGACCACCTGCTTGCAGTCCCCTTGCTAAAAACCATGAACTGTTTTTTTTACTAAATTGAAGGAAACTAACAACTGTGGCACATTTCCTACGTCACTAGATTCTGCGGGTATCAAGTCATAATAACCTGCAGGACATTGATTTAAGCCTAATTCCCATCAGTGACAGCTACAGATGAAAGACGGACGTCTTGGCCCTACAGTCTCAGCACCCAGAAAGTAGCAAAGCTGGACAGCGATCGCCAGCGCATGGTATCGTACTTGCTCCATCAGACGGCGTTGGACATCACAAAACCAAAGTTTCAGTGTAAAGGAGCTAAAGAGAAGGATTCCTGTTGTTGATGGCAGAGCTGTTTTGAGGTTTCATTTCTCTACCTGTCATGTGCTGGTAACCTCTGACAGTGTGCAATCCCTTGAGCCCCTTGGCCTGAGTTTTGGCCACACCCCCCCTTTTCTTTGCTCCAACGGAAGAAGGGCAGTGCACCGGAGATTTCAAGTTTGGAAAAAGGCACTATATTGTGGTGCCCATGAAAGAGCAGCTTGAGCGTCCTCTGACACTAAATAATGAGTGTTGGAGTCTGAAAGTGCTGCTGAGCTTGAGCTATTTCCCAATTAATGGTGCTTGGGTCTGCACGAGATGATTTGTACCCTTGATCAATGAAGAGCACATTGTTTGTAGTGTCTGCCACAGAGGAGAGACACTGGTGCATTGCTTTAAGACATTGAGACTTTCGAGTGAGCTGTGGGTGTTTGCCAGGAGGGCACTCCAACTAAGCAGTACTTTTCTCACGAAGAGGCCTGAATTGAGAGGCCCATGCGAAAGAAAACAACAAAAGAAAATTTGATGGACAATAGAAGCCTGCCAGAGAGGCTTTTTGAACGGACTCTGGGCATAGTTGGTTTCACAAGAGGTTTCCGTGTGATTGTATAGACTAGGTGTTAGGAGACTGATTGTTTTGCTGGCATTGTTTTAAAGTACTATTCTGTTTAGTAAAAGCAGAATAAAGTCCATTTTCTGTGGAAAGAGTACCCCCTTTTCACCTTAGAGCATTGATGAGAGTCACCACTGTTCCACCTGAACATACAAAAATTACTGAAATGCAGAGGAGCCCTAAAAATGTTACTAGATAATTTTAGGATTTGCTTTTTGGTTAAGGTTGTGAAAAATTATTATTTCATTTGTAATAGTGGTCACTACTTTCTCCCGTTGTCTATATGTTCTTAATAACGTGTTTTCTAGTGTCTTTTAAACATGACGTTGTCATTTATGGGTGGGATTGTTTTTCTCTACTCAATTGACTTCTGCACCCACTTCCCAACCTATGTCTTTTCCTACTATTGTTTCTTTGCACTCTTTTCACCCTTTTCCTGAACATGAGCAGGTTAGAAGATCAGAATTCATAAGCAATTCTTTTGTACAGCTTCTGCATCAACACTAGTTAGTAGTGAACATCACTAATTGTTGGGTGTGTGATCTTATGCCACCTACTGCAGATAGAGGTATTCCTTATTTTGTCCTGCCATATGTGGCCTTTTGTGCTACTTCATGTTCGAGGAGACCTGTCCAGAAGAGAGTTACCAAGTACTAGAATTTTGCTCCAGCAACATCTCAACGACTTTCGAAACATAGACCTGGACTCAGATTAGCATGAGAATAGGTTTATTGCCTATGCAAGGGCAAAAGGAGGGTTTGTGGTTCTAAAAATTCTGGACCCATGAAATTTACTTTGCCACAGCAGTACGATTTTAGTATTAAAAGACCGATAATGACTAGTACACTAAGCATGAGCATTTTTGCTCAATTCCAGCAGCGTTTTCACCTCGAAATCGCCATTTTCGTCCTGCACTCGTGGCTCCCATTTTATACACGGCAGCCATTTTTTAAAGTTGACCTCACATAGGCTTATAATACAGTCAGATTTGATTCCAAGGACACGTACACCTTGATTGACTTTTCTCTGACCTGGGCAAGCTGGAACCATTGCCTCAGGCCAAACCTGTTTGGTCAGTCCCTCTCCCAGTGGCCGAATCAGATAGCATTAAGGCACACCATGCCATAAAACCCTTATTATCGCTCACACACCCTGCCTAATCTTGCTCACACCTGCACCTGCTCTTTTCTTCTTCTTACTTTACGAGGGGGAGGTGCCCGTTTTTATTGGGGGTCCACACTTATCTGATGTAAAATACTAGGCCTTGCCAGGTAATTTATTATGGGTTGGATGACATGAAATATGAGGTTTCATCATGACACTGTTTTTTCCTTTGTAGTGAAAACATGTGAATGACCAACCAAAATGTCAAGAATGTTTGCCTGAAGCTTAAAAAACTGTATATAAGGAAACCTGACTTTGCATTGAAACACAGTCTCCTGAGAACATACAAATCGTGCTGTTGTACTTCTAGGACGCTTGTCACTTGGTTGCAGCCAATAAATTCGATCTTTGACTTCACCTAGAAGACTCTGAGTTTCTGTGGTCTGAATCAGGAAAGTACCCGAGGTCTTTGGGTGTACCCTGGCACCGCTGGGTTACCGGATCAGTACCGGTTCTGAAAAACCCAGTACCTCAGTGATGTATGTAGGTATTCGCATCATGTCCTTTTCTCACTTACTTGTGACAGGAACATAATGTACACTTGTTGGCGATTGTTTACATGATTTCAACCACAAGTCTGCCTCCTTGTAAATTGTTTGGGAACATACCTGTGTCAGGGGTCCTAAATGATATGTATAAATACATCTCACATGGACAAGGTCATTGGAGGGATTCCTTCCAGATGCCATCTGCACAGCACATCACCTTGCCGCAGAATTCAGCCTTTGTGTCACCAGGGAATCTGGCTTAGGGACCTCATTCCAAGATAATGAGGGTTGGGGGTGCTTCTCATAGACATGTTACGGGCAGATTAGGTTTATCACACCTAGCTTTCTTTAGGTTAGAGATTAGGTTCTCTTGCTAGGGATTTTACATTTCATGTTTATTGCAAGATGGTGTAGGTCTTCGTATTCTCCTCTCATCTTTACTATTATGCTTCTTTTATTGTTCGTTATCCTAATCAGTGCAGCTCATGCATTTTACTGTAGATTGCAGTCTTTTCAATAAACATATTGAAAACCCTCCTGCATCTCCTTCAGTGCCTGTGTGTGATTGAGACTTATTGCTCATGAGAGCAAAGGATAACTACAGTTCCACCACGACTACCCTGAGATGTTGCAATCTAGAGTCCATGCGTAAGGCTCACAGAAATCACCTTTTACTGTCTGAGTTTTTGGTTTGGTACTGCTAGTGAACCAGGAGGGTTGGGCCGGAAGTTGCAACTTGTTGTAGTAGTGACTCAGTTGCCTGCAAATAAAAGTGCTGTCATCCCTAAACTAGCAGTCTTGCCTAGGAACAAGAGTCCAACTACGACATGGCGCCACCAACTAATTTATAGATATCCTGAGTATCTCTGTCTGACACACAGCAGGTACCCTAAGTACCATTATACGGAGATACTGTGCTCTTAGGGATAATCCTCCTCAGCTGAATAGGGAGCACCTAACTATGCTGTAGGTTGTTCAAGCTTGAACTCTTAAAAGGACTTCTCCCCATTTGTTGTTCCTTCTCAGTTCCCAATACTCAACATGGCTAACACCATAACAAATGAGGGCAGCGATGTCACTTTTATTGTGGAAGCTCATGATGCTTACCAAACAGAAACATTCTATTCATGGGTCACCTTTCCAGAGGAAGATGACACATAAAATAGTGAATGTACTGCAGCATTACCAAGCTTACCGGTACTTAGAAAAAACCCTTTCCTATCAAGAACACAAACATTGGTTCAATAGTGTCCTAACACTTGTAATGCAACCTGTGAGATTAGGGCCCTGATTTATACTTTTTTTCACGCAAAACTGAGCTAACGCAGTTTTGCATGAAAATGTATACCGCCGGCTAGTGCCATCCCAAGACGCCAGCTGGGGGTCATACTTATGGTATGCTGGTAACGGCGGTAAGGCCCGGCTAGCGTCATGAAAAAGGATGCTAGCTGGGTGGGGGAGGTGTAGGGGAAACAGAAGGTTGTGCATCAAAGGAAGACGCTAGTATGGGCAGAGGCATAAATAATGTCTCTAACTAGTCTAGCATCCTCCTTTGACGCACAAACCCCATGGAAATGACTCTTGTCTTGGTAAAGACAGGAGTCACACCCACCACCCCAATGGCCATGCCAAGGTGACATATGTTCCCTGGGCACGACCATTGGGCCCAGTGCCATGTAGGGAGGCCCAAATTAGGGCCTCCCTACATGTCCCCTAAGTCCTTTAAGTAATGAAAGCCCAATGTGGCCCATGTTTGCCACATACACACCACATCCTGACGTATAGACAATGCAAATAGCTGATGTGCTCACACTTTATAATGAGCTGGTACAACTTTACAGACGATTAGAACAATTCACTATGTGGATATTAAACACTGCCCCAGCACGGGCTGCAACAGCTGATCACCAATTGACCATTACTGGGATTAACCCACAAACAGTACATTCTATCATGGGCAAAGCACCCACAGAACGTGAAAAGATTCAGTTCTGGTTAGCATAAAAAAACTAACCAGCTGGAGGCAGTGTTTCCCCATACAGGACCCCAAAATACACAAGTGATTCTCACAATGTACTTGTCAATTGGAATGGTCCCCTCAGTGGATGACTGCACCATATGGGGTACAGTCTTTGCTGCAATTTACACTACCACGCATGGTACCCAAACACTTGCCAATTTACTGGAAGCGTTAAAACAAATTCAAAATGAACACAGGGCAGCTCCAGCCCTAGATTTAGGAATGAAACTGATGCATAACTTCGACACAGTCTCCTCAATAATACTAAGCAATATCAAAGGGGAAGAAGTAGTATTGGACATACACCTACAGCTCCAGGAGATTCCACAGTCAAACAGGACCGTCATCTACTGAAAATGGTTTTTGATACCTATACTAGTGTAGGATGGGATAGTTTGGGAGTCAAGCCGAAGAATCCTGAAATAGAGAGTAACACCCCTAAAGATGGTACTAAACAAGCACAAGAGGGTTCTAAAAAACTCTGGGATAAACAAAAACAAAATAAAGACAGACGAAGTCAGAGAACAGTCTCTCCAAATCCGGAGAACTCCGAAAGGAAATATAATCTGAGAAATAGAGAAACTTTAAAGGCTCCTCACAGATATACTGATTCACGTCCCTCTCGCTTCCTTTCAGGACACACCCAATAGATGTAGTGAGAGAATGGGCGAGCCAGAGCAACGTCCTGACTACGTGAAACAGAAGAAAGACTTCTAGCGGTCTTCAGACAAGAAAGAAGACAAATCCCCACAACAAAAGCCACAATTTAAAAAAAAAGGTGTCAGCAATTTCAATTAAACATGCCAGCATACTTGAGAACTTTGCTGAAGAACAAGACGTGGGCAGTGACCCTGCTGGAAAGCGGCATAAGTCAGGCTATGTCGCTAGAGTCTGAAAGATCATCTGGATGGAACAGCTACTAACAACTTTCTTGCAGTTGAGACTGTGGACGGGCGCATTCTTCCACCCGACAGGGTTTATGGTTTAAATATCCAAATTGAGGGAAACATAGAGCGCATCATTAACGCACTTTTTTGGGAAGAACTTAAGTATGACATCCTATTGGGATAAGGAGACTGGCCACCAGAACAAGTCTGCAAGTTCCCACATGGGAAAGATGTCATTTTGCCTTCTTTCTCTTGCTCCGGAAGTGGTAAAAGAAGTCTGCGTTGTCAACTGGACTTTGGTGCAGGCACCTGTGCTATACCGCAACCATGTAGGGTGGGATGGAGATTCACTCTACCATGTAATACTGATGAGATCTACACCCCAGCCTTAGCCCCAATATCCTGTTACACATAAGGCTAAAGCTCCAGTGAAAGAGATCCTCACTCAGCTCGAGTACCAGGGAGTAATAGAGCCCTGTGTCTCTGCAATGAATAACCCATTATTCCAGCTGCAAAACCACACAATTCACATAGAATAGTCTTAGGTTAAAGACACTTAAAGAATTACACACAGACACAATACAAAATACACACAGCATAGCACTAATTAACAACATACTGAGCATAAAAAAACACAAAACAACCTTGGATATTTCCAACTTTGTTTTCTGTCCAAATTTAGTATATGAAAGACGGGATCTGAGTGCATTCTAATATGGCTCACAAAAACAGTTTTGCTGTTTGCCCCCAGGATATAAGAACAGCTCAGGGTTGTTTTCAGCCTGTGTAACATCAATATTGCATGACATTGATCCTGAGGTGTTGTGCTATGTGGATGATATATATCTCACAGATGACAACCTCAACATTCATCTTGCCAAGGTCGATTGGATCGTTGTAGGATTTACAGTCCTTGTCTACAAATTCAATTTTAGGAAGACTAAAATAGCCTTTCTCTGTGTATTGTTCCTAGGATACAAGCTATCAAATGAGGGCAAGAGCCTTGCCCCGCACATTTTCGAAAAATACACTGAACTCCAACCATCAAACACAATCAAGAAACTGCAGTCTGTACTTAGTTTCTTTAACTTCGGCAGAACTTACATTCCAGATTATGCACAATGCTCTATGATTTAATTTGGCCAGATTTCTCAAGCAGACACTGGACAGTTGAACACATGTGCATCCTTAGAGGAGTGCAGCAAGACATGCTAGAAGCAAAACACTTACACACAAGTGACAACAAAAGTTTGATCATCAGAATCATTGCTGCTGCCATTGGGTTCACCTATGTCACCTTCAATGAGAGCGACAGAGTGCCCATAGCATATAAATCACATTTATATTCCAACACAGAACAACACTTTGCACCCACACAAACAATTCTGACTGCTGTACAAATGGCTGTCATTAAGGAGAGGCCACTTGCCCAAGGGAAACACATTCCTGTTGTTACCCCGGTGCCAGCCTCAAAAGCTGTCACCAAAACAAGCATTCCTTTGGCTAAAGCATTACATCCATGGTGGATTCAATGGGCGACCTCCCTGACTGCAACTGATGTTCATTACATCTTCGACCTAAAACTTCAAACACAAGAATTTCTCCAATACGAACAGAAATACCCTGCACCTCTTAAAATCTTGCCTCTTGGCAGATATCAGACTGTCATTTACACTGATGTCTTAGCACAACCAGCTGTAGGTACAAAACATCAATACTCAGCTGCTTGTGCAGCAGTAAGCGGAGTGATGAAGGATGGTGTATTCTACCCTCAACATACCTACACGCAGACTAGGGGGACTGCACCGCTCAGTTGGCTGAGCTTAAAGCTCTTATTTTGGCATTGGAACATACGAATCCAGGACATCTCACATTGATTGTATGTGATTCATACTACTGTGTCCAGTACTACAGTGATTACCTTAGTCATTGGTGGTTGAATGGGTTTAGAGACTCAAAACACCATAAAACACAAAACTCCGTGGGGGAGGGTGGCTGATCTTAAGGATAAGCTACTGAATACTCATGTAGTGCATACACTGGGCAATCAACATGTAGGAGTACATGTTATTGGAAACACTTTGGCTGATGAAGTGGCCAAATCCTCAGTAGCTACAGCTTCTATTGCTGCAGTGACTTGTTCTCATATGAGTTTGGATATTAACATTCAGGCTGCCGTGAACGCTTCGGCTGAGGGCAAGCATCTTCCAAAAGCATACCCTACTAAATATTCCTATCATATCAGGGCACAGAATGTGGCCTTTGTGCGAATTCCTGGGGTTGGAGATTGAGTGATCCCAACAAGGACCAGAGATTAGATCTCATCAAAGCAGCGCATGAGTGTAACACTTCTGCTCATGTTGGTTTTGCGGCGACAATATCACTGTTACAGAAAAGCTTCTGGTGGCCCGGCCTATACAAACAGACCAAGCAATATACCTTTTGCTATGACAGTTGCCTGCAAATTAAGGGTTCAAACATCAAACGCCCCCCGTAGGCAGTCGGCTGATGCTTGAACTGTTATAGAACACTTGCTGGTCTTTATCAGTACATATGCGGTTGCAACATTCCACTCAGACCAGGCCCTCCTTTTGCCTCTAAGGCATTCAGGACACAATGAGGATGAAGAGGGTTGAACTCCATTACTCCCCCTGTATCATCCAGAGGGAAACTCTGTTGTGGCGATGAGGAATCATGACCTAAAGCAGTCTTTAACAGCTAGAGTATTAGGTTCAGGTCTCAGTTGGCTTCATCACCTATATGGGGTCTAGAGAGCATGGAATAATCTGCCAAGATGGTCCTTGGGAGGACGCAGTCCTTATGAGGTCCTCTTTGGGATAGCTCTGTGTGTCCCAATCTAGATGGCCTTGGTATGGTGACAGCAGACACACCTTTTGACATAAATAAATGTCTCACTGTCTTACAGGATACATTTTGTAATGATAATTCATCTGCCAGAGCTGCCACCTTAGGAATAAGGGATTTGCCAGCAACATCTACAGGCTAGATTCCTAATGTTGGCAGTTTTGTGAAGATATTGCTGTGAAGAAGGAATTCAGCCCATCTTACGGAGCACAGGTTCTAGGCCTGGAAATACAAGGCACCAGAACTGTCATCCTACCACTGCTGCCAGGTTCCAAAGGGAACAGAGTTGTCTCTATCGACAACATAAAATTGTATCATGTGGCCGATCCTGCATAGTAAACCCAGAGGTTCCTTGGGTAGTCCTCGGTCCCCTCTCACTAGCCAACAGGACATACCTCTTCAAAGAAGGAACAGCAACACTTCTGAATATACCAGCATGTACAACAATGCTACAAATACCTCATCGAGCATGGGGGCGATTCGGCTGATTCCAATTACCACTCACCGACAAGAACTGCCCAAGATGTGTTTGTCTTCTACTCTAACGCAACACAAACCAATGACACTGTCTACTATGAACCTACATGCAAAGTGAATCCATCCACCAGTAATGCACCGGCTCCTGTGTTCACAGAGACTGCTTCTGGTTGTTTCATCGATCTTGATGACTTTTCTTCAACTTCATCTCCACCTGCAACTGAAACTGTTTCAAAGACACGTAAGCTGTGCATATGGCTTAAAAATAACTATTTGGTTTATCCCTGGTACTATCTGTGGATATTTTGGACATTGCTTTCCTTTCTGTTATGGACTGGTTTTGTGACTGTTTTCTTTCTCTTGATTAATGGTCATTATCTTCCTGAACGCTCTTCTGTCGAGCCAGTGGATGATGTTCTAACACCATATCTTTCCTCACATAAGGTCAGAAGCGACATGTCCCCTGAGAACATTTCAGCAGTACGAATTTCAGATGGGATTGTTCGGATAAAGTTCCTTTTGATATTTAGGGGCCTATCGAGGTTAACCAAATTCCATATGTGGTCAAAATTTCAATGACTGATGTACTTACACCTGGTGTTGTTTCTGATGACTTGGATGTTAAAACAGTTGATTCTATGCTTGCTGAGCTGCAGGATTGCACTGTATTTGAAAGTAATGATGTATATATGAACACAGAAAATTATGGGGAAATGTTCTGTTATAATCATTGGGGACATTACTGTCTGCACCGAGGAACTATACATAGATCAGTATTTAATTACACACAGTGGGAACACTGTTAAACTCCATGTGTAGGGAGCCCGAGAACATATATGGACGATTTTGCATACTTTTCTGCGCATGATACTACAAATGCAGAGCCATATTATGTCAAACTACCACCGTCCATAATACGGAAGATTTTGCTAACTGACACCAAATTAATCTATTCAGATTCCTTTGTTTCCCAACTTGCTGTTGAAGGTTATGAATACTGTAAAAGCACTATTGATTGATTGAAAAGTGTACGGGGAACACACGATTAGCAAATGCAGGGTAGGCAAGCTTTGTTTAGAACATGCCTGTATAAATTATATTTTTAAATGACACGGTTCAACAATCGTCCTGCATAGGGTTAGCATAAATAAAGGAAATGCGCCATGTATCCCCACACCAGGCAAATTCTCCAATTGGCAAACTTTCCTAAATGTCACTGAGGAAAAACTGAATGCTTGGGTTCAGGATGGTACCTATAATTCCACACTTTCAAGTTCTGGCAGGTGGTTATTGTTGCCAATAGACACAAATGAGTGTCAGGTACGTTTTGTTAATTCTTCAGGGGGTTTCAAGATTAGCCATCTGGACTCTCACTACATCTTGGGTCAACACTCAGGGATAGTTACCACATACAGGCCCATATTTATACTTTTTGACGCAAACCAGCGCCGGCGCTGGTTTGCGTCAATAATTTTACCGCCGCCTAACGCCATTCCTACACACCATGCGGGCGCCTCATTTAAGGAATGACATTAGCTGGGGGAAAATGGGGGTTGTGCATCAAAAAATGGTCAAAGTCAGGTTTGAGGCAAAAATCATGCCTCAAACCAGACCTGTGCCGTTTTTTGACGCACAACCCCTATTGAAATGACTCCTGTCTTAGCAAAGACAGGAGTCATGCCCCCCTGCCCAATGGCCATGCCCAAGGGACTTCTGTCCTCTGGGCATGGTCATTGGGCACAGTGGCATGTAGGGGGGCCCAAATTAGGCCCCCCTATGCCACTTAAAAAAAATTTAAAAAATACTTACCTCAACTTACCTGGGATGGGCCCCCCCGGCGAGGGTGGCAGGGGGAATCCCTGGGGGCAGGAAAGGGCACCTCTGGACTCCTTCCATGGTCAGAGACCATGGA
Organism: Pleurodeles waltl; assembly: GCF_031143425.1. Taxonomy (NCBI): domain Eukaryota; kingdom Metazoa; phylum Chordata; class Amphibia; order Caudata; family Salamandridae; genus Pleurodeles; species Pleurodeles waltl. Next base: position 324,447,013 of record NC_090437.1, read on the forward strand.
AGTGAGCCCACAGGTCCCTTAACGCCTGCCCTCACCCAGGCGTTAAAAAACAGCGCACATCAGGCTGTCGCCAATTTTTAAGGCCCGCCCCCTCCTGTGCATCAAAATGACGCTGGAGTATAAATAAGGCGCACAGGCCTTAAAGTAATTTTTTGGGCGGGAATGCCTACCTTGCATGTCATTAATGCAAGACAGTTTCCTGCATCCAAAAAATGACGCACACAGAGGAATTTTGACGTCCGCGGGGTAGGGCGTCAAAGTATAAATATGGGGCAAGATTTGCGCCAAAATTTTTGACACACATTCGGCGCAAACAGAGTATAATATGCCCCCCAGTGTGGGTGAACTATGCCAACAATTGTTACACACCAACACCTTAGCAGACGTTAAGGAACATCTTAGTCTCCCATCAGAGGAAGTAGACTTGCAAGATTTCTTGCTACATCCAAGAAAGCACCATTCAAAATGATTCCTGTATGCCATATACAATGAAATAGGAAAGCTTTCTCAAAATGAAGCAGCTGCATGTTTAAGGCAGAAAGATAAGGAAAATATGGAAAAGGGTTTATCTGTTGTCGATAATGACATGAATACTCTGTCCAACAGAATATACAGCCTTAATAACATTGGGGCATATTTAAGAAAAGTGGAGCTGCACACAGTGTTGCGCCACTTTTCTTGTGTCCCTTAGCGCCTCTCTTACGTCACCATGTGTGTTCCGTATTTAATGTATGGCGCACCATGGCGGTAGTTATGGAACTAGTGTTGGCAGCCATCTTGGGACTTGGGTGAAGCTGAGTCCCACAAAAAAAAGTAAAAACATAAGACTCCTTAGCTCTCGTGCTCAGGTCCCAGAGGGACCTCCGCCAGGGTTAAAAATCACTTTGTTTTTACTTTTTTGCTGCAATTTAGCAACCTCGTCGCAAATTTGTGGGACAATTAAAAAGAAAAACAAGCGCGGGCTCCTACGCTTGTTTTTAAGAAGCCCCTGAGGGGGCCAGGCACTCAGGGGCATTTACATTTTAAATGAGGAGGGTCGCTCGGCCCCCCTGCAACCCCGAGGACCACCACCTCCTCTGGGCACATCTTCTAAATCTAGGCCCACATTTAAGAAAAGTAGCACTGCATATAATGCAGCACCACTTTTCATGCGCCCCTTATCGCCCCGTAACGCCACCACTACATGCATTGCGCCACTTTGTACAGCTGGCGTAGCGAATTTGGCATTGTTGAGACACACTAGCGTAAATAAATTATGTTAATGTGGGGCAAAGAGGCACTTGGCTCTCTTAAAATCTGGGCCTTGGTATGGGAGGGCCACGGCCCCCTTGCAGCCCCAGGGTTCGCTTCCTCCCTGGGATGCATCTTGTAAATCTAATAATGCGGGGGCCCCACCTGCCCTCGCAGCCCAGGGGACCACCACCTCCCTGGGGCACAATTTGTAAATCTAAAGTTGGGGGGCCACCGACCTCCCCAGCAGGGCCTTCGGCCACCACCTCCCTAGGCACAATTTAAGCTATAGTTACTTGAGATAAATACAATAGGTGAGTTTCTATTGTTTTGTACGTTTAAAATGTGAGCCTAACTATAGTGTCAACGTCACCTTTGTGTTTTTTAACCTCTTGGGTGCGGGCATTGGTCACTGGCTGATGCCCGCACTACCTCCCTGGTGTGGGTCTAGGCCACTGGACGACACCAGGGAGGGGGTTCCCCTGACCCCCCATCCCACCCCTTTGTGACATCAGCATGCCACAAGGCACGCTGATGTCACTATCTGTTTTTTCCACCAGAGCAGGAAGCGTCCACTTGCTCCTCCGGTGGGGAAAACAGGCCGGGAAGGGGAGATTTTCCCCTTTCAAACAAGGCCTTCCTGAACCTGTTTAGGGCCAGGAAATCCCACTAGACAACAGGGATTTCACTTGGGGGGGGTCGGCCCCCTCAGAAAACGCCACACCCAATAGCGCCCCCCAAAGAGGTTTAAGTATTTTAAAAATAAATAAAAATAGAAAAATGAAATTGACAGGGGGCTGCCCGTGAGCAGGGCGACCTCCTGGGGGACAATCACTTTCCCTCTGTGGTATCTTTATTCAGATATGTATAGATAGAGAGATGTCTCTCTCTCTCTCTCTCTCTCTCTCTATATATATATATATATATATATATATATATATATATATATATATATATATATATATATATATATGTATATAAATATATATATATATAGCAATCACACCCACATATGAAAGTGATCTCTCTCTCTCTCTCTCTCTCTCTCTCTATATCTCTCTCTCTGTCTATATATATATATATATATATATATATATATATATATATATATATATATATTTGCCACCAGTTCTCTTGCTGTTGCAGCTTGTGTCTTCAAAGCAGTGCACATAATTCAACTGACGCGTTTCAACTATAGCTTTTAGTAGCAGTAAAAAAGTCTAGTAAGTCTTGCGATTATGTTTCATCTACAAAAGGATCTGACTTTTGTCTAGTGGCAGTTTTGATGCCATAAAGTAGCGCAGAAGGTTTATATGCCTACTGCAAAGATCAAATCTGTATTTTATGTAAATATCTGAGTAGATTAGTAGAACCAGCCATTAGCTGTGCTATAACACAAATTAAATGTTTGTGCGAGGGGGCAATGGAGAGATGAAGGGCGCTTTTGCTGGGTGGTAGTGAGGGAATCGGCGGATGAGGTCATGGGAATGGAAGCACCAATAATGATTTTGGACTGGGCGCTAGAGGCGCTAAAGACTGTGATGATTGGTATGTGACAAGGTGAAGTAATAATGTGTCTTTTTTTTTGTGTATTCAGAGAACTTGCTGATTGAGGGAAGAAGCGAAGGTAAGGTGACCTTTACTGTTGCATGTATCACACGCGCACACCTACCAGCAATTTTGTGACTGTGTACGTAGGCTAGTGTTTTAGAGCGACAGTTTAGCCAGTAGCAGAGATGGCATCTTGTTGGATCACTGCTGCTCAAGCTCTCACTCGGGTTATAGAGGACAGCTCTGGCGTAGGATCAGAGACTGAGACTGAGACAGCAGATACTGAGACAGCATCTGACGGATAGGACAATGGTGCAGACTCTGGGAGTGATTTTTCAGTCAGAGGAGTCCCATTCGATAACTCCTCTTCCAGTGATTATGAGGGAGTTGATGAGGACAGTCCTTTGCAAGCTCAGTCTGTGCAGCGGGATAATAGCGGGTTAGCCCAACCCAGAGAGCAGGTGCATGCGGCGGCAAGCACAGAGCGAGTGCTCTCTTGGGTGCTCCCCTAATTTAGTTGAGCCCCATATTCCACCGCCAAAATAGTATTATGGAGACATCAAAATTATCTATCACAAAACATCCTGGTTGTCTAAGCCAGGCACCTGTGGTCCTGGGCTCGGCAGCCATATATGGAAGCCTACCAAACCCAGACATTTCTGGAAACTAGACATCCGGGGAAGTCCACAGAGGTGGGTCTTGTGTGGATTCCCCAAAGTTTTCTTACCAAGAATACCCTGCAAATGTGAAATTCCTACCAACCAGTAATTCACTACCTGTCCTGATCAAAATGCTACCCCACTTGACTGCCTGTATCTAGTGCTTACGTCAGGAATGGATCACCCCAGGATCAACAGTTGCCCTCTTGTGAGGACCAACATTGATCTATTCCTGACACGAGCACATGGCCTACCCACACATGTGAGGTACCATTTTTATTGGGAGACTTGGGGCAATACTGGATGGAAGGAAATTTGTGGCTCTTCTCAGATTCCAGAACTTTCCATCACTGAAATTTGAGGAAAAAGTGTTTTTTTGGCCAAATTTTGAGGTTTGTAAAGGATTCTGGGTAACAGAACCTGGTGAGAGCCCCACAAGTCACCCCATTCTGAATTCCCCTAGGTGTTTAGTTTCCAACAATACATAGGTTTGCTAGGTTTTGCTAGGAGCCGGCTGAGCTAGATGCCAAAATCCATAGCTAGGCTCTTCTCAGATTCCAGAACTTTACAGCACCAAAATCTGAGCGAAAAGTGTTTTTTTGCCAAATTTTGAGGTTTGCAAATGATTCTGGGTAACAGAACCTGGTGAGAGCCCCACAAGTCACCCCATTCTGAATTCCCCTAGGTGTCTAGTTTCCAACAATATATAGGTTTGCTAGGTTTCCCTAGGTGCCGGCTGAGCTAGAAGCCAAAATCCATAGCCAGGCACTTTGCAAAAAACACGTCCGTTTTCATTGGAAAAAAATTGATGTGTCCACGTTGTGTTTTGGGACAATTCCTGTCATGGGCACTAGACTTACTCACACAAGTGAGATACCATTTTTATCAGGAAACTTGGGGGAATGCTGGGTGAAAGGAAGTTTGCAGCTCCTCTCAGATTCCAGAACTTTGCAGCACAGAAATATGAGGGGAAAGTGTTTTTTTGCCAAATTTTGAGGTTTGCAAAGGATTCTGGGTAACAGAACCTGGTAAGAGCCCCACAAGTCACCCCATCCTGAATTCCCCTAGTTTTCAAACATGCACAGATTTGGTAGGTTTCCCTAGGTGCCGGCTGAGCTAGAGGCAAAAATCCACAGCTAGGCACTTTCCAAAAAACACATCAGATTTCAATATAAAAATGTGATGTGTCCATGTTGCATTTCCTGTCCTGGACATTAGGCCTACCCACACAAGTGAGGTACCATTTTTGTCAGGAGACTTGGGGGAACACAGAATAGCAGAACAAGTGTTATTGCCCCTTGTCTTTCTCTACATTTTATCCTTCCAAATGTAAGATAGTGTACAAAAAGATGTCTATTTTAGAAATTCCCTATAATTCACATGCTAGTATGGGCACCCCGGAATTCAGAGATGTGCAAATAACCACTGCTTCTCAACAACTTATCTCGTGCCCACTTTGGAAATACAAAGGTTTCCTTGATACCTATTTTTCACTCTTTATATTTCACCAAATGAATTGCTGTACACCCGGTATACAATGAAAACCCATTGCAAGGTGCAGCTATTTATTGGCTCTGGGTACCTAGGGTTCTTGATGAACCTACAAGCCCTGTATATCCCTGCAACCTGAAGAGTCCAGCAGATGTAACGTTATATTACTTTTGAAAATATGACATAGCAGGAGAAAGTTACAGAGCAAAATGTTGAGAAAAATAGCTGTTTTGTTCACCTCAATTTCAATATTTTTTTATTTCAGCTGTTATTTTCTGTAGGTAAACCTTGTAGGATCTACACAAATGACCCCTTGCTAAATTCAGAATTCAGCCTACTTTTCAGAAATGTTAGCTGTCCCAGGATCCAGCATTGGTTTCACACCCATTTCTGTCACTAACTGAAAGGAGGCTAAAACCACAAACAAAAGTAAAAATGGGGTATAACCCTTTGTTGATGCCATTTTCAGGGAAATAAACACATGCTTTCTTCTGCAGCCCTTTTTCCCCTTTTTCTGGAGAAAAAAAAAAATAGTTGTATTTTGGATAATTTCTTGGTCTCCTCCAGGGGAACCCACAAACTCTGGGTACCTTTAGAATCCCTAGGACGTAAATTTGGCATGGATAGCTTATGTGGACAAAAAGTTATTGTTAGAAATGGGGTCTTTGGTTGGCAGTCAGGTTACCCTCAGTCCAATCAAGGACCCTCACTCTAGTCAGGGTAAAATAGAATCACCCTCAGCTAACCCCCGCTCACCCCCTTGGTAGCTTGGCATGAGCAGGCAGGCTTAACTTCAGAGTGCTAGGTGTAAAGTATTTGTACCAACACACACAGTAACTTAATGAAAACACTACAAAATGACACAACACTGGTTTAGACAAATAGAGAATATTTATCTAAACAAAACAAGACATAAACAACAAAAATCCAACATACACAAGTCAAGTTGTTTATTAAAATGTAAAAAGAGTCTTCATGTTCTTTTAAACACAATGCTAATGCTGTTAGCGTGAAAATTTACCTGGATCATGTCAAAATAACATGCACGGGCGAGTGTGCATCAAAAAAGGTTAGCGGTGCGTCGATTCCTCACCCACAAGCGAGGTTGTGCGCTGTTTCTCCTTCTCCGGTCTGATCGGCGTACGTCTTTTCTTTCCCCGCAGGAGAGAGATGCGTCAATCCGGACACAACAGCTCAGGTCCGGGAAGGCTTGTGTTGTTTTTCCACACCCAGTGATGTTGAGTCATTGCAGCCTCCGTCAGCGATGCCGCGCATCATTTCTCCAGCCGCGTGCGTCGATTTACCAGGCGCGTTGCAGGCGGAGCATTGATTTCAGCCGCGAAGCCAGCGGCACGTCGTTTTTCGGCAGCTCACGAGGTTACGTCGGAAATTTCCCCGCACATTGGTCTGTGCATGGATTTCCAACCTTGGTCTACCAGCTTCACCTTTCAAGGCCCCAGGAACTGGCAGGCCAGGAGTCTCAGCAGAGGATCCAGGTGCTGGAAGAGAGAAGTCTTTGCTGTCCCTGAGACTTCAACAACAGGAGGCAAGCTCAATTTTAAGCCCTTGGAGAGTTCTTCACAAGCAGGAAGGCACACAAAGTCCAGTCTTTGTCCTCTTGCACAGGCAGAAGCAGCAACTGCAGGATAGCTCCACAATGCACAGTCACAGGCAGGGCAACTCTTCTTCCTCATCTCTTCAGGTCTTCTCCAGGCAGAGGTTCCTCTTGATTTCTAGAAGTGATCTAAAGTCTGTAGTTTTGGGTGCCCTTCTTATACCCATGTTGCCCTTTGAAGTAGGCTTTCTTCAAAGAAAAGTCTCTCTTGTTTGTGAAATCCTTGCCAAGGCCAGGCCCCAGACACACACCAGGGGTTTGGAGACTGCATTGTTTGAGGGCAGGCACAGCCCTTTCAGGTGTGAGTGACCACTAACTCCCCCTCCCTCCTAGCACAGATGGCTCATCAGGATATGTAGGCTACAACCCAGCTCCCTTTGTGTCACTGTCTAGAGGGAGGTGCAAAGAGCCCAACTGTCAAACTGACCCAGACTGACCAAGACAGGGAATCCACAAACAGGCAGAGCCACAGAATGGTTTAAGCAAGAAAATGCTCACTTTCTAAAAGTGGCATTTTCAAACACACAATCTCAAAATCAACTTTACTAAAAGATGTATTTTTAAACTGTGAGCTCAGAGACCCCAAACTCTATGTCTATCTGCTCCCAAAGGGAATCTACACTTTAATTATATTTAAAGGCAGCCCCAATGTTAACCTATGAGATGGATAGGCCTTGCAACAGTGAAAAACACATTTAGCATTATTTCACTGTTAGGACATATAAAACACATTAGTGTATGTCCTACCTTAAACATGCACTGCACCCTGCCCAGGGGGCTACCTAGGGCCTACCTTAGGGGTGTCTTACATGAGAGAACAGGGAAGATTTAGGCCTGGCAAGTGGGTACACTTGCCAAGTCGAATTGGCAGTTTAAAACGGCACACACAGACACTGCAGTGGCAGGTCTTGGACATGATTACAGGGCTAGCAGTGTGGGTGGCACAACCAGTGCTGCAGGCCCACTAGTAGCATTTGATTTACAGGTTCTGGGCACCGCTAGTGCACTTTACTAGGGACTTACTAGTAAATCAAAAATGACAATCATGGATAAACCAATCAACAAAACAATTTACACAGAGAGCATATACACTTTAGCACTGGTTAGCAGTGGTAAAGTGCTCAGAGTTCAAAAGCCAACAGCAACAGGTCAGAAAAAATAGTAGGCAGGAGGCAAAAAGATGGGGGATGACCCAGCAAAAAGAGCCTTTTCCAACAGTTATGAAGGCCTAAGTGCGAATTACCCAAAATAGCCCAGAAAGTGCTCAGCATGGTGGGGGAGGTGGGGGATAGGTACAGCAGCTAAAGGGTTAAGTTAATCTCTATGTTTTTATAATGCCATTTCCTAACTATAACGTTCTGTAACCTTTGTTTTTCAGTGAATAGTTAGATAGATAGATAGATAGATAGATAGATAGATAGATAGATAGATAGATAGATAGATAGATAGACAGATAGACAGATAGATAGATAGATAGATAGATAGATAGATAGATAGATAGATAGATAGATAGATAGATAGATAGATAGATAGATAGATAGATAGATAGATAGATAGATATAGACCTGGCATCCTTAGGGCGGTCTTACCCCAGACTTTTTGCCTTTATCTCCTGTTTTATAGCTGTTTCTTTTTGTTGGTCTTAGGACTCAGAGCACTTAACCACTGCTAATCAATGCTAAAGTGAATATTTCTGTGCCCTAAACATAGTAACATTGGTGCATCCACAATTAGCTTTTTTTTAGAACAAAGAGTGGGCATGAAAACAAGGTCTTGGGACAGGAAAGTATAAGGGGAGTTCCAGAACAGCAGAATAACGTGGTTAACTTAGCTAACAAGATCTTAACATCAGAAATGTTGACACTCCTCAACAAGGGACTGGGATACTGTCCAACGAGTTTGGGGGATATTTGTAAATTAAAGATCAATCGATTTATTCAAGTATATGAGACGATTAAAGCTTAAGAGGTTTTTTTAATTAAATGACAGACAGGAAGTGTATAGGGAGAGACCAACAAGTAAGATTACGCTGAGTGAGCTGTTGATTCAGGATGTATACAATACTGCGACTTTACTGTCAATTACTAATTATGAAGATGTGCCAACTACAGTATCAAAAGTATTAAATGATCTCAATATCATATTGGACTTACATGTAACCGTAGTCTTAAAAATAAATCCAGGTGGACTCCGAAACTGGCGACAGACAGTAATATAGAAGTTTTTCACAAATTGGTGTGTAAAGATTTAGACGAACATTTGGCAAAAGTTCAAAAGAGGAGATATGGATGGAATTTGAGTTAGGGAGAACAACAAGCTCTGAGATTATTAAGAGCAGATGCAAACATAATGATTAGACAGGCTGATAAAGGAGGCAATGTTGTTCTGATGAATCGTACTGATAATGATAAATATATTTACATGCAATTGGAGGATTTCAACTGTTATGAAAAGATGAAACATAACCCTATGACTCAATTGACCAGTAAGTTCAATAATTTATTGAGATTGCCCAAGATTTGCTTGCTTGTATACCCTCCCCAAGATACATAAGAATTTTCCCTTCCCCCCGGGGAAACCGATAGTGTCTGGGATAGGAGGTCCCACTGAGAGGGTCTCATAATTTGTGGATATATTTCTACAGCCCCTAGTGGTAAATCTTCAGTCATACATAAGAGCTACAAAACATATTTTGAGCTTATTGAATGATGTACAATGGGAGACAGACACAATAATGGTAATATTAGATGTGGTGGCACTTTATACTAGTATAAAACATGACTATGGTATTCAAGTATTGAGATACCTGTTACATACAAGATCGGCCAGTTTCGTGGAACACACGGAATTGTTATTGGAAATGATAGATTTAATTTTAAATCACATTTCTTTCTTATTCAATAACGAATGGTTCAGACAGACAAAAACAGGGAGTAGCGATGGGATCAAGGTTTTCTCCCTCATATGCAAACCTCTTCATTGGTTGGTTTGAAGAAAAATGGATCTGGGGGATTGGAGCAGCAGAATGGCAGACTCACATATTATATTGGAAACATTACATAGATGATTGTTTTATGATTTGGACAGGCAGCGTGGATCAGTTAAAGGGATTCTGTAAGTACTTGAACAGTAACAATGTTAATATCGAATTCACATATCAATACAGCTCATTATGTATGGAATTTTTGGATGTGGAACTGTATGTGGAAGGTAGTAGAATAGAGAGCAAACTCTACCGAAAGCCAACATCATGTAATTCTGTTTTACATGCTACTAGTGCACACCCTACATATCAGATAGAGGCAATACCATTTGGGGAGATGATAAGAGCAAGACGCAATTGCAGTAAAGACACAGACTTTCATAAATGTATTCAAGATATGGGACAACGTTTTCTAGCAAGAGGTTATCAGAAACGTAATGTATTAAAAGCTCAACAGAAAGTACTCAGATTACCCAGACAGCAAACATTGGAATCTCAGACAGTTTTTAATACAAGAAAAGATAGGGATGGAATAAGGATAGTGTAGGATTATACAGAGAACTCAGTTACTTTACTCAAAATCATGAAGAGACATTGGGGTATTCTAGCCCAAGATCCAGTATTAAGAAGCCACATTACGAATAGACCAGAAGTGGTCTTCCGGAAAGGCAAATCCCTGAACAGTCTTTTGTGCCCTAGTTATCTAAGTCATTGTGCCAAAGACAATTGGCTGGAGACGTACAATAAGGGTTTTTTCAAATGTGGAGTTTGTATATGGACATGGCATGCTAAGAAAGACTTCAGTGTGGGCAATAGCCAGAGGTACAATATCCAAATTTACATAAACTGTATTACAACGTTTGTGGTATACATCATAACATGTAAATGTGAAGAAATATACATAGAGAGTACAACTTGTCCTCTCAAAATAAGAATTGGTGAGCATTGGAGGGCCTTTAGACAAAATTATGAACGATATCCGATTGCGCAACACATGGAAGATGTGACCTACAAGGTATACACAAGGAATTTCAATTATTTGGAATAGAACATGTTACCAAGAACCCCCGGGGTGGCAATAGGGAATTTTTTCACAAGAGATGAGAATCTACATGGATTATGCACCTGAAAGCAGTGGAAAAAAGATTGAACTCTGATCACTAGTTGGAGTATTTTTTGGGTAGAGACTGATACATCTATATTACTAATGGAAATAATAAGAAATATTGTCATAGTACTCTGAATGATGTAACTTATGAGGATCAGATCATCCCCACATTGATGCACATACATATGGAACAGGGATTGAAAATAAGGAATAAGTAGGATAATTTCACAAAGACTATAGGAACTCTATAATATACAATAATAATAAAGAGGGAATAAACCTTGCAACAGGACGGTGGGATATATGTGGGTGATCATACAATGTATAAGTGGCATCCGTTGTTTGTTGGTATATACTATTATTTCATACCGAATGTTAGAATACCCAGTTGGAGTGTTTGTTCTAATACATTTATCATAAATAAGCCTGAATCATTTCTTAGATGTTTGGGGACTTAAAGATGGTGCTACAATACGAAGGAGAATGCTGAGAGTGAGAACGACCTATTCCTAGTTCAGGTAGGACTTAATAATTTTGTTGTTTATTTGAATTTAAAATGGTTCAGGGCACCACAAGCATTAGGAGATATGTCGAGAGTGAGGATGACCAGTCTTCTTTTGATAGTCCTGTCACAGGCAGGATATAAGAATTTTGTCGATTATTTGGATAAAAAAATTACGTTGCAGAGAGATAGGAATATTGCTGACAAAGAGGACGACAAGTCCTTTTTTGATTACATTACTCAGCTAAAGATCATCAAAAAGAGTGGAGAACGGACTTGTATTAATTTTGCAGTTACTTAGGGGGGATTCCCAGTCCTCTCTCTATGTTACTGTGGAAGTGGATATGTACGGCAAAGTCGATAATGGACATTAGCGTACACACGGATCACAAAAAGAGTTGACAACGGACTTATAGCAAGTTTGCATTTACTGAAAGGGGATACTTAGTCCTCTCTCTATGTCACTGCAAAAGTGGATCTATAGGGCAGAGTTGACAATGGACATTAGGGTACTCGCGGAGGAAGATGAAGACGAGTTGAAAAGTGAGTAATAAGAAAGATTGATTAATGTGTTGGAATATAACCATGATAGCTAAAACATGGGATATTAGAAATTAGGAGGCTATTGGACCTGACGCTACTAATAATATGAATGGGTTACAGGATTGGCAAGCATTTGAATGATTCTTTTGATTAGCATATAAATTGGACTGCAGGAGTGATTTTCAGTAAGAAGAGCAAAATAGGGATGTGATATACTGGCATATGGATTGAGTTAGTATGTGGTTCATTTTCAGGATAATAACGCCAGATACGTGACGAGAAATAATTAAATCTGATTTTTCGACTATTCGGGACTTAAATAGGTAAGCATGCCTATGGTTGACTTACACGGCATAATCATATAGGGAATCCTGGGACGGTCCTTTAGCAGATGATTCCTTATTTTTAACGATTATGTTTTCTTCTTAATGTAGATGCTCCTGAGTGCGAGGATTTTGTAACTTCACAGAATAAGAGTGAGTGATTTGAAAGAGAGGCAATATTACAAATCTCTACAAACTTAGTTAAAAGGTACCGATTCAGAATTTGTTTCCTAGTATCACGGGGTTATAAGGATTAGATAGAGTTCCACATGTGTGAGCATGCATTAACACTACTTTTACACGGAACTAGGGGAGATACAGTATCATTTCATACGCAGATGGACATCTATGGAGATTTATGAAGTAAGCATGAAGATGTTAACAAGTTGAACACTTGAATATGTACTTTGCTGGAATAATGAACTCTGAAGGTTTCCACAAATGGGTTGAAGAGCACAATTAAAGTGATGGAACTTTGAAATCATGTAATGAGGTCATATTTGTAATACTTCTGTTATATTATTGTATATTGTTCACAGCCCTGAGAAAGTGATTGGGTTACGTCCCAGACAAAACACGTGTTGGCTTGGCTGAAGCTGGAGTGAAAAGAAAAATAAAGAAATTTACCATACAGACTGGGACAAGATGGAAGACGTGTGATTGATTCATAAAGCTTGTTTAATTTACCTGTAAGTTCCTTGTAAAATGGTATATCAAATACCCAGGGCCTGTAAGTTAAATGCTACTAGTGGGCCACAGCACTGACTGTGCCACCCACTTAAGTAGATCTGTGAACATGGCTCAGAACTGCCACTGTAGAGCATATGTGTGTAATTTCACTGCCGCCCCGACTTGGCAGCTAAAACATCTTGCTAAGCCAAGAACTCCTTTTTTTCTTACATATAAGTCACCCCTAGGGTAGGCCCAGTCTGTGATATGGGCTAGTCAGTACATACAATACAAATAAAGAACAACACTGATGGGCTTGTTTACAAGCCACAATGTGCTGCTGGAATGTCCCTGTTATGACAGTCCAGTGGCACACACGGCAGATCCATCTCTACAAGGCCACGTAAAGCCACCCTGCATGGCTATTCATCACCTTGTAGATATGGAGTGAGGCAGTGCATCGCAAGTTGCTACATTGTCTCACACTGCGATAGGGAGAAGTGCCTTGGGCGTTATGGTGGGTGTTCCCATGTAACACCCATGGCATTTGACACATTCCAAGATTTACAAGAATTCGTAAACCTGGGAATGCGTCAAAAGCTTAGGAGAAATAACTTTATTGTTCCTCATTTTTTCTCTTTCAGCACACTTAGAGGAAATCACCTCCATTGATTGTTTTTGGGCAGGATGGTGTCCCTTCCTGCACAAAAACAATCATTCCAACAATACAGACACCCTTGCACCATGATGCAAGGGTGCCTGTGTTGGTGCATGGCAGCCCATTGTGCACCAGCTCAGGGGGAAAGGACAGGAATGTTCAGTATCTCATTGATATGGCACATTCCTCCCCTTTTCTTTTGATGCAGGACAGCGCTGCAAGAACACTTGAGAACAAAAAGCCAAAATATTGTAAATGAGGCCCTGAGTTGCCTTCAAAAGTGGAAGACACGCAATGGTACATTTGTTGCAACTCACTGATGACTCAGAGGCATAATAACAGTTCACTCTTGCTGAAGCAGGTGTTTTAACTAAGAAATAATTAATCAATCTTTATGTAGTGGGAATAATGAATCTTGCAGAAAATGAAATAACATAGAAAAATAAAGCACACGTTTGAAATGTGACCTCGGAGAATGGCCATCAGTGCTCACGATATATACTATTTAATGATTAATACTTATGAAATATTGAAAATGTATTACATTAATGTAGTAATATGTCATATTTAGGGTTATAAAGTATGCTTTGGTTTATTAATTGTGGGCCTTAACTTAGCGAGTGTCTCGGGCTAGTTTTGCCAGGCCTCATGCAAAAGCTGTATTTCTTAGCAGTTAATAAAAATGCTGACAGAGTGAACTAAACTGTGAAATGTCCATTGTCTTTTTAAAAGTGCTTAACCAAAGCTTTCCTTGAGAACCAACAAACAGGAGATGATGTTTCTAGCAGTGTACAAATCGTGTGTAATGTGTGTGAGATGTACTTTCCCAGGACGAGAACAATGAAGCCACTGACTGGAGATGAAGATGCAACAAAATTGTTACCTGACGAGCCGGATGATGAGGACATCGAAAGTGGACCAATCAACTTCGTGTGAAGAGCGAAATATTAGAATTCATAGATTTGGTGTCGAAATATTATTATGTAGTGTATAAACGTACGATTAACTGACCAATAGGAAATTAGGGGATAGTTTAGGTGTCTTTGATATAACAACGTGACAGAGGGAAAAGACTTCAGATTGACAATTCAAGATATTTGAGGAGAGAGACTCATGCAGATTTTGAGAGGAGAAGAGACTTTAGAAGAGATTCAAGATTCTGTCATTGGGCTCATACTTTCTGACTGAGAGCCTAATGTTTTGCTGATCGATTGATGACCTGAGGATGAATACTGATTCTGCTTGCCCACCCACACCGAGGATAGGTAGATATGACAATGTGACTGTTATGCACTTTATGCCTCTTCTTTCTAGGTACCAACTGCGCTGTTTTGATAAGACCCATAGTTAGGTGTTTTTCCTAAATTTGTGTTCTAAATTGTTTTGCATGAAGCCCAACATGCTGATGCTAATCTGATGTTAGTTGAGGGCACTCAAACTTAATTGACTAATACAGGGACAAATGATTGACGAGTTATCCCGCTGAGTTCTATGTATCAGATATCTTTATTGCAGCTGATTCTGCTATTGATCTGCACCGCAACTTTAGAATGTGTTGTGATTCAAGCTTTGATTAGATTACGTTTCTTCCGCCATTTTGGTCAATCAGTATTGTTCTTATATGTGTTCCACTTGATTTTGTGATTAATCTACATGACTTTAGTATTGTTAATATAAGGGAAATAAAAGTACTAAACTTCACCAAAGGTGTTTTTATTCATGACTGAAAGGTCATGGTGAGTGATATTTACTGACTTCATTGATTATTGATTTTATTGATTACTAATGATTGTTGATTATTGCGAACTGATTATTTGTTCATGTACTGGAGCTATGACGAGAACATCTTAAACTAGTCAAAAGGTTCATCAACCTATTTGCGTCCCCTTGTAAGTTTACTTATTAAGGTCCAATGCGCCAACAGTTATGGTAGCAGAGGATGGTTTGTCTCTTTAGGAGCTCGCCGTAGACGTCTGATATAAAGTCACAGGTGTTAACAGTTGTGGTAGAGAGACCGATAGTTTGTCTCTTTAGGAGTTGCCATAGGTGTCCTGAGCAGAGTGATAGGTGATAACGGTTAGGATATTAGATTGAAGTTGGTTCTTTTGAGAATTCAGTATTTTTGAAATTTTGGATTTTGTTTTAAAATGATAATTGGGGAGAAAATGATGTTCCCTAAAGCCTAGAAATGACTTTCCCAGACTCTTGATCCTGCTAGTGGTGTTGAGTATGTTCCTAGGATTCTAGTGATAGAGTGAGCTTATGCAAATTGCAGGTGGATTGTGATGTAGGTGAGAATTTAGGGAGTTTGCATACTCCAGATGAAGTTTTAGTAGGAGTGTGCGTGCTCCGCAGTATGAGAGTAGGGAAGTCATTGAACTTCACATGTGTGTGGTGCTTCGTGCTAAAAAATTGTCCACGTGGTTGTTGATGTACAGACCCTGCGTGGTCTAAGACTCCGGAGTATATTGAAAAGTGTATGACACACTTGGTTAAATGTTGTATTTGTCTGGTTTACTAGGTTGATCGGGCGCGATCAACAAGTCAGTGTGTGAGTTAAAGAGGGCGAGAGGAAATTTCGACTGAGATTTGGTGAGTCCTATGTGCACATGGACAGAACCATTGATCAGTTGAGAGTAAAATTTGCTGGTCAAAATTTGCTTGAGAATCTTGGAGACCGAGAAAGAGCAATAGCTGCATGCACGAAAGGGCCATCAGTGAAAATCTGTAAGGTTTCTGAAGCGATTGTGTTCCTTTTCCTGTAGTAAACCAGAAGATTTGTTTTGGGTTTTTGGTTTATGATTAGTACTTTGTGTGAATCGAAGTTTAGGAGGACAAGACGCAAGACTTTGTCAGCCACAGTATGCGTGAGTGTGATGTCATTGGAGCCGCGCTGGGATAGGTTGGTTAGTGAGAAGGGTCATGCATGGATTGGCTGCCGTCTGTGAGAGGCAATTGGTTGATGACGTGGGTGAAAGGAATCTTGGGAGTAAAAGTCATTTCATGATTTGATTTTGAATAAACAAAAGTAGAAAATCTAAAGTTTTTTAAGTGCCCTAAGGGGAGATATGTACATTAGAACGAGTGTAGGAGAGCCTACACCGCCAGAGAATACACGGGCTTACATTGTAATGGAGGAGAGAAGTGTTGTGCCATGTCTTTGGCTAAATCAATGGTGCAAGTAGAAAGAGACAAATGGGAGTTTAGCGTTTCCTGGAAATGGGATGTTTGATTTGAGGATTTTGGAGCAATTGCTGATGCCGCTATATTAATCGAAGCCCCTTCTGAGACCAGCACAGTTTGAGGCATTAGCAGTTTGGGAGCTGGTAGCTAGACAGCAACACCAATTAACATTTGAGAGAAGAATAAGAAGGGTAGAAAAGACTTTAGCGGAAGATAAATGGGAATGGGAGCAGAAAAGAAGGATTTCAGAGACTTTGCAGGGAGTTAAGTTGTTTCTAGCTATTATGCAGGAGGATGAGATGGAAGGAAAAAAAGTGTCTAGAAAGACTAATAAATGTCTGTCTGAAAGTAAGGAAGCTAGGTCTTCCGTAGTGGAGGACAAATCAGATGCTAAAGACCTTGTTACACAGATACTGAGAGGCCGACCACCACCATATGCAGTGCATGAAAGTGGTCCGAGTACTAGTGCTGACTCGACAGCTCCGAGACAGGTAACGGGGACAGTGAGTCCGGTACAGGTTAATGCCAATGTGACACAGAGTGCTTTGCAAAGTAGTTCTAATGTGTTGACTACTCCTGTAGTTCACACACAGATGCAGCCACCACAGATACAGAGAATTTATCCTGGTGTGCCTATTCTAGAGATGACTTTGAACTTAGTGGTATCTATGGATCAGGTGGTTCCGAGACCAATGCTGGTCCAGACTGAGCCTACTCAGATTTTGTTGCCCCAAGTGCAGCAGCAGGTATTGCCAAGATTTATGCCAATGACAGGGATACAGTCAGACTTGACTCCGGTAATGAATCAGATTATGGGGGTCATTCTGACCCCCGCGGGCGGCAGGAGCCGCCATATGGCCGCTCCGCGGTCGAAAGACCGCGGAGGCCATTCTGGCTTTCCCGCTGGGCTGGCGGGCGACCTCCAGAAGGCCGCCCGCCAGCCCAGCGGGAAACCCCTCCCCACGAGGAAGCCGGCTCCGAATGGAGCCGGCGGAGTGGGTATGTGCGACGGGTGCAGTGGCACCCGTCGCGTATTTCAGTGTCTGCAAAGCAGACACTGAAATACAAAGTGGGGCCCTCTTACAGGGGCCCCTGCAGTGCCCATGCCATTGGCATGGGCACTGCAGGGGCTCCTGTTCCTGGCGGGTCGGGATGGCGGTATGGGGTGTCAGAATCCCCATGGCGGCGCAGCAAGCTGCGCCGCCATGGAGGATCCTGCAGGACAGCGGAAAACCGGCGGGAGACCGCCGGTTTTCCTGTTCTGACCGCGGCTGAACCGCCGCGGTCAGAATGTCCTGAGGAGCACCGCCAGCCTGTTGGCGGTGCTCCCGCATCCCCGGCCCCGGCGGTCCTTGACCGCCGGGGTCGGAATGACCCCCTATGTGTGTTACTCTCCAACAGAGTGTAGGTGCCAGAGCAGCCCCAGATGCAATGTCGCTGCCGATCACTGTTGGTCCAGCTGTACCATTGTTTGCACAGAAGAAACCAATTATGAGTAAACAGGGAGCAATGTCTCCGAGTTTAATGAAGAGGGGACCAAGTGAGCAAGTTCAGGTAGTCTCTTCCATGGGTCAGGCTTTTGATGGATCGAGATCATTGTTAGATCTTAGTCCACTTGTTGCGCTACCAGATACTCTGACTGACCAAATGCAGGTCAGAGCTTGAAATTATTTACACCGCAGACACCGAGTACAGTGGTACAGCAGGTGCCACCGGTCCAAGCGAGTAACATTTTGTTACAGGGACTGACAGCTCAGCAGTTGACTAAATGGGTAGACAAGCTGAACACCCAACAGAATGCTTCTAAAGGCGAGGAACCATTGAATGGTGTCAGTCTAAGCATGGAAGCAGGTGAACTAGTTGAAGGAACAACGGAGATGAATAGATTAGAGTCCTACATAGAAGCAGAGTTGAGATACTTATGCCCAAGGATTACAAGAGAGGTGGGCAAGGTACATAAGAGATTAACAGACTTGGCAGAGAAACATGGCATAGAAACTGAGAAAACCAAACATTTGAAGAGAAGTTACATATTAGATTTTGAGGCAAAGGATTTTGAACACATGAAGTCAGCTGGAATGAAGGCGCACCTTAAAGAACTATTGCAGAGTGCTCAGGTTTGGGGAGCTTTAAAGAAGTGAGAAGGCAGATGGTTAAAGAAAAGACACAAGAGGAAAAGAGATTCTCTAGAGGTGATTGAGAATGTAAAACAGGACAAGGAACCAGTGAAGATTTTGCCAATGAGGGAAATTCCAGGGGGAAATTTTTTTCATGTACTGGATCTATGGCGAGAACATCTTAAAAGAGTCAAAAGGTTCATCGACCTATTGGCGTCCCCTTCAGACCTAACCTGGTGGTCATTGTGCATCACATCAATCAAATATACATGCAAATTAGAAAATCAGTCTGAACCATTAATGGAATGTTTCTACTACATCAGCACCAGCCCAACTATCACAGCAATAGTTCTCTTGGGGATGTTTTATTTTCAACATGTGATAGTCATATTGTGGAGCATTGGATGACAGATCCTGCATCACTCACTGCCTTCTGCCATGCCATTTCTGCAAATGTCAATATATAGGCCGCTTTCCATTTCATAGCTGCTGGCTCCTTTTAAAGGGCAATTGTCCCCACAGTTGGTCTCCTGCAGGCACTTCAGGGCAGATTTACAACGTTTTCGTGCAGCGTAGCAAATTTAGTTGCTGCACTGCGTTTTGTGAAAGGGAGAGAGCGAACAGTGTCATGTATGCTAAGATGTTCCTTTCTCCCCTAGTGCACTTTAGGCTGCCTGGCACCAATACACACACCATTGCTCCATAAAGCAAGGGTGCATGTGTGATGACAGCCATAGGAATTGTGCTGGAGGTGATTAGGTATTGTTGGGCTTCGTATGTGAGCTGTAAATTACAGAACATATGCAATGTAGAACATTTTTCTCACACAATGTAAAAGAGCAATTGTTTTCCATTCTCACAGTACAACACACAATCGATTTATCTTCTGGTTATTAGTGGCTGCTGCACGTCTGCCGAAATTCCCCAAACAAATCCCAAAGAAACATAAATGTGTTTAATCTGTGTGAGCCTACTACAACAATTTGAACACATAAATCATCACAGTTGTAGAAAACACTGAAATGTATATTGACTCTGTCAGATGCATATTTATGTGATTCTTCACTACACTAATGCATATCTTTTATGCACAGGGCAATCCCTGTCGTCCCAAACTGTATCTCGTTGCAAGTTTTTGGTGGATGTTTGCACAACTTCAACAGAATTAATGAGCACATTTTTTGAATAAAGTTCCACTTTTTAGACAGAAAAATGAGCAGAATTACGTTGGCAGTTTGTGTGCGGCCCCCAGTAGTGTTGATATTGACTTCCGTACTCTGTGACTGCTCCCAAGGAGGGGTAAATGAACCACGGGATGCAAGGTTGGTGTTTTTCCCTTTCACAGGGCGCTAGAAATTGTATGTCTATAAATACAAATGGACCAGCTATCGCTTTCTGGTACACATTTGTCTGTTTGTTACTGAGAGCTACAGCAAACTCACATGCTGTCATCAATGCCCTCGTGACATATTATTTTGCGTTTGTTTATAGCGCGAACTCGACATGAAGGTACATGAGCACTAGTTAAATTACACAAGGACGCATTCAATTATTTTTGTAGGCACTGGGAGAATAAGTAATTTGCCCAGAATCACAGGCTGTTGAGCCGACGCCAAGACCCGAATTTGGTTCCTCAGTTCAAAGTCGTCAGCTCTAGCCGTTACGCCACATCCTCTCTGGGCATATTTGTCAGGTGTCTACCGATTCCCTGCTATGCACTCACACACATCAGTCATGGGTGCACAATGCTTAACCCCCCTGATATGTTCGAGTGCAACGTCCTTATCCCCAATACATTTTCCATCCTTAACATTTCTTCCCAATAAGGATGAATCGTCCAATTTGCCCATCTTCACCAATGCCAACTGTGCCTCTATGTCCACAGTACACATAAGCCCTCACTTCTCGGCCTCTCATTATATCCCTCAACACCATTAAGCTCCTCAATTACCTGCAATCTATCTTGATCAGATTAACTCTAGACAGCACTCACCGATACCTATATTTTCCAGGAACCATGTCAGCACATGAATACCTTTGTTAATCGTGTTAATATACAAAAATGTTTATAAAATCAATCGTGTTAATATACAAAAATGTTCATAAAATCAATAGAAGTACAAAAAAATCTCAACAATATATTAAATTACATTAATGGTTCGAATTAACCCCTCCAGTAAGAATTTAGTTTGTGTCCAAACTGGAGATAAGCTACGCAGCATGTTAAAGTGGTGATTTCATTAGTTAATGACCTATTTAATTTGCTGTTAATTTGGTCAATGTTTCTGCCACAGTTGAAGGGTTGTACCTCAATTTTCACTGGACCCTCTCATGCAGTGCAAAGGATAGCTGCCAGTCTGTGCCTTACTTTCAGAAGAGGGGTCCACTTTTAGCAGTCATTCATACTGTAGATTATACTAAACTGTGTTGTTTTCAATAAGATTTGTCAGGAAAAATCTGCCGTAGTAGATGCAAACAAACTTGGATGCATTTTGGCTCATTGCGCCTATGACAAAAAGCTCAGCAACTCTGGATCACGGGGGCACTTACTGAAGTAACAAAATTAGCAGGTGGAAACTTTTGATCAACACTACTTAATCACTAAACATTTATCTGAATGCTATTCTATTCCATAGTATTTTGTACCTCACTGGGTTTCCCAAAGGAGGGTTGGGTCTATGTATATTAGTAATGTTAAGGGAGGTCAAAAAAGGAGACAGTCACCCTGCTTCCATTCACTGGTGGTTAAGGCAACCAGGACACATCTACCCCTATTTAGTCTCAAGATTGGCAGCTGTTATGATACAGAGCACTTCTGGCTCCAGCGCAGATGGGCCGTTCTGCTCAATTGAGACATAAAGGGCCTAATTAAGACTTTGAAGGAGGGGATACTTCAGCACAAACGTGGCTGATATCCCGTCTACCGTAATACAAGTTTCATAGGCTATAATGGAATTGTAATATGGTGGGCAGGATATTCGTCATGTTTGTGACTAAGTAACCCCCTCCGCTAAACTCCAAATCAGGCAATTAGTCAGGTAATGGTTTGTTTTGCACATTACTGAATATCTTTGTACCCACTCTTAGTAGTATTTGCTTAAGAAACCAATGGAATCATGGAGTCACAGAGCTAGCTCCATTTCATCTACAGTGTTTGTCCATCCGCAAGATCCTGTCTGCACCTAAAATACTCAAACATACATTGGCTAATGTGAACTTGAAAAATGGAGGTGCCCTTTATTACTGCAGTACTTTTGTTCCATCTTTTTCTAACTGTGATACTTCATCCAATCCTTAATAGGACACTTAGGCCCCAATTTAGACACTGGCGGTAAAAACCACCTACCGCCACGGCGACAGCTGGCAAAAGACCTTTGCTGCAGCTACCATCCGTCCGCCATAATGTGACCACAGCTGGATTTCCACCACAAGAATGGTGGAAATCCGGCTGGCAGATGGCGGTAAGGTGGTGCTTCTACCACCAGCAGCGCCACGTCAGTAGACCGCCACCAGCCATATTATGACAAATAATACGGCCTGGCGGTGTTCTGCTGGCGGGCGCTGCTGTCTGTAGCAGCGCCCCGTCCCGTCCCTTGCCGGAAGACCCCCTGGATCCAGGTAAGTTGGATGTGGGGGGATGGGGGTTTGTCTGGGGAGGTTTGTGGGGGAGGGGGCCTCCTATCAGTGACAGGGAAAGAATTCCCCATCACTGATAGGGCCTACCACCGTGGTTTTCGTGGTGTTACGAACGCCATGAAAACCACAGCGGTAGGCAGGGACATAATACCGCCGGTGGCACAATGGTGGCTGCCGGGCTGGAAATTCTCATCTCCAGCACAGCGGCTGCTACCTCCATGGCGTTCGGAGTGGTAAATTGGTGGGTTGGCTTCAGCCAACCCACCAATGTCATAATGTGGCGGTACTACTGCCACATTAGCACCGACCGACTGGGTCATAATGACCCCTTAGCCTAATAAGACCCATGCCAAATCAACTGGTACCACCTATTAGTAAACTCCCTGATGGCATCCCTTGCTGGATATCCAAGCTAAGAGTCAAACAAGAAAAATACCTTGGTCCCTCTTTTACACTTCCAAGCATTGGAAATATCATGGGCCTGCACTTGTGCAAACCCTCCTCACAAGGGGCTTGTGCTGCCACAGCATCATTATTTTAACACAGTGGTGGCTTATTCAGTGCTTCATGTTTACAATTAAGGAGCACTCATTCCGGCGTTGTTTTTTATCTGTGCTACAACCAACTGCATCAGGTAACATTAATCATATGCAAGGTTGGTGTTCTCCCTTAAACTCCCACACAGAACTGACACATCCACATCTACAAGTTTTTGGCAAAGTGATGCATCATTGACAGAGTCCAAAATGCATCAAAATGTCTGCGCATCGGCAACCCAGGAGTAAAAATCATGCATTGGTACTGGTACATAAGCAGAACATACCCAAAACATTCTGGCAAGCAAAGCTACACTATGGAGCTACTCATAGTGCAGCTCATATCACCGGGAAGACGATGACCACTCCCATCACCACCCCCACTAGTCACACCACCAGAGAGGAAGAGCAGGAGAAAGGTACAGACATACCAGCAGGGGACCACCCTCATTGACCACAGGGATGAGGAGATCATCACCTATTACAGGCTCTGCAGGGAGTCCATTGTCCAGCTCCAGCACCAGATTGCACAAAGGCTGGAGACAACATCCCAGAGGTACACTGAGGTACATCTGCAGGCCAAGCTGATGGCAATACTACACATGCTGGTGTCTGGATCATTCCAAACCACCACAGCCAGAGTGGCAGGAATTTCACAGCCATTATTTTCTTCATTTCTCCCATCCATCCTTGATGCCATCATTTAAGCCTCACACCACAGTACCTCATGTCCCCCAACACACAACAAAAACTACCGGAAAACAAGTAAGGCTTCCATGCCATAGCTGGGTTTCCACATGTGCTGGGGGCTATGGACTGGACTCATGTGCAACTGATAACTCCTGCTGTGACATCCCACCTGTACCGCAATCAGAAGACCACATATTCCATCAACATGCAGGCCATAATGGACCACCTTTGGTTGTTTGTCAATATGCTAGCAAAGTACTCTAGAAGTGCTCATGATGAATACATCTTTTGACATTCCATCATAAACAAGAGCTTCCAGAAAGGGAGATATGGGAATGGCCTACTGGTAGTTGGTAAGTACATCTCAGACACATGACTGACCACATGACAGTAAATCAAGTGGGAGAAAATAGTCATATTTATGTTGGTGAATAAGACTGGTCATATGTAGCAGGTGTGCACCTCATACTTGAATCATACCAAATGGCACATGTGAAATATAACCCTCCAAGTCAGACATTTTAAGACCCGTTAGGCCACTATGGGCCTCATGTACAAGTGGTCTGCACTACTGGGGTGTCTATTTCTCTGACACACTGGTGGGGCAGATCTCTCAATTATTTCCATGAGGCAATGCAAAGTCACCCTGTGTGCCCTTGCATGACCTCATAGGTATGGACAAAGGCAAAGGCAAGGCAGTGCAAAGTGCTGCATTGCCATACCCTACATCAAGGGTGTGTTCCATGGGCCTTACAGTGGGTCTACCCATGCAACACCAATGAGATTTGAAACATTCCCAGAATTAAAAGGACCTTGGAAACTAGAAATGTGTCAAAAATGTGGGCTTCCCAAGGAGAAATAACTTCATTTATCCTTGATATTTACTCTTCTTATGTGTGCTGCATTCTGCAGCGCACATACAAAGAGGAAAAATCATCCATTGTTTTTATATGTGCAGGAAGGTGTCCTTTAGTACATAAAAACAATTGAGCCCAGAACGTAGGCACACCTGCACCATTGTTCAAGAGGGCATGTCACCAATCTGTGATCTTGCACATGCATAAGGAACACAAATGTGCTGTATTTCATCAATATGGCACATTCATGTCCTTTGTTTATGATGCAGTACAGTGCAGCTAAGTGACCCCCTGTGCTGACCTGTGGCGGCACCCAGAAATGAGGGCCTGTGTGTGTTTCCAAATGGTGGAAAGATCCTCAGCAATGCAACACTATGTAAAATCGTGTGTCACAATACCGTGTTGAATGAAGAACCTCCATTTCTGTTGTCGGCGTGTCCACAGGTAACTCACATGGTCATGAGGCATGTCAGGAATCCAATACCTGTGAAACTGAGAAAGATTCAAATATTTGACCCTCCCCATGGGAAATTACTTTTGCCATCATACATACACACATGTCATCCTATCTCCTCTCCATTTTCTGCCACACAAACATATTCCAACAGTCATCCAATGGGTTCCGATTGTGCAGCAAGGTACACCCTCATGCACAAAGTAAGAGCTTACAGGACAGGCAGCCACACATTCCCCTTTCACATAATGTGCCTCTCTTGGTGCTATGCTACCCATTGTCTGCCAGTGCAGGCTGCAAACCCACAACACTAGATCATGTTCAAAAATATGTCCTACGCTGTCCTCAAGCAGTGAGCCAGTGCAATTTTGAGAGTTTGACAGTAGCAGTCTATAGTACAAGACTCCCACATACCCCTCCCCATTTGTACTGTCAACATAATGGACACAATGCGCTGCCATGTGTAGACTTTCATGTCTCCCAATTACATGCACTCTCTAATCAATCCAAGGCAGTATCCAATTAACAACAATGACTACTAGTGTAAAATACAAATATGTGTAAATGTATGTGAAAACATCATTGTCCCAAGCTAAAATATGCAAAATCTGACATGTCTCACTTAAAAAAATGCCAAAAGTAGTCCCAAACAAATATAAAAGAGGAGTGTGAGAGAAGTATCCCCTCAATGGCTCACTAACTAGCCATACTAGTGAAGAATCACCATGTTCATGGCATTGGCACTCACAAGTATTACTAATAGTAAGTGTATCCCACAGGCCAGTACACTTGTATGTGTAATACAGTGTCAGTCAGACCAAAAATGAATGTGAGTGTATGCCAAACAATGTCAGTACGCATCCCATACTGGTTGTAAAGTAGATGAGTCAATCAGGACACAAAGAAGAATGTACATGAATGTGGGCACATCTATCCTCATGCCCATTGAATGATTTTTCCCCTTCTGTCTTTTCAGCTGACCAAGGATTTGGTCTGCAGCCACGGGTCATTGCCCTATATGCACATCCCAGATGGATGCCCAGTGGAGCTAGAACCATGCCCTCAGCAGCACCTTGAT
This sequence comes from Pleurodeles waltl, assembly GCF_031143425.1. NCBI lineage: Eukaryota > Metazoa > Chordata > Amphibia > Caudata > Salamandridae > Pleurodeles > Pleurodeles waltl. The sequence goes on from NC_090437.1 coordinate 324,472,896, forward strand.
CATAGTGGAGCAGACTTTTGGAGTCCTAAAGTCACGCTTTCGCTGCCTTTATATGTCCAGAGGAAGATTGCTATAACCCCCATGGTATGCAAAATCATACTTGTCTACTGCATTTTGCATAACATCTGTGTGGAGACCAATGTACCATGGGAAGAGGGAAATGTTCAGCATGAAGGGCTGGATAAGGACGAAGAGGAAGATGATGACAAACAACAGAATGTAGCATCAATTGCTGGGACATGGCGGAAAGATCAAATTGTCCGCAATTTATTTAAAGATGCATGAGACAACTTAAGGCATCACAAATGTATAGACTACATTACAAAAGTCTATTAAAATTAGAAATACTTTTTGAATGCCACCAATGTGTAAGCAACTTTACTTCCAAGTCGCTGTAAACCACAAAACACTCACATCACACATGCTAGTAACTGCCATTTAACAAAGGTATTCAGCAATGTATAACAAACAGAGCCGAACACCATCTTGTAATCTGGGTCTGTGTCAAACTCCATGGGTATTGCAGGTGAACATCCACTGCAAGGCACATGCAACACCTTCTTGATTCAGTCAAACAATGCAGTGCTTCATGCTCCCTTGCCTTACACAATAAGTAAGAGGTCACACATAGGCATGCATAGTGGCTTAGCATTGCACCATCAGTATGAGTGAGAGTCCTGCACCCTCAATGTTGAAAACAACAAGTCTCCTGGCCTCTAGGACTTTTGTATATGAGCCCCCTAATGTCAACCACTCAAGAACACTCATGGCTAGATTTCATACCATTTTGTGTCATCATTTCACCATTGTTGTTGCACATCCACAACACAAATTCAAGTAGAGAATTAAAAAGCCAGGCAATGGGCAATCTGCCTTGCCTTGTGTGGGCTTGAAAAAAGGTACTGCAAGTCAGTGTCTTCTGCTGCAATGCGCAACGTTTCATTCTGGAAGGCGTTCCATGGGGGAAACATGAGCGTTCTCATGCATCCACCCACTGATTTCATGTAATACAAGATTGCGCAAGGTTTGTACCTCATGTAGTGCATTATTTGTTAATGCATCACAGAGGATGGTGTACCCATGAGAAGACCTTCTAATTTCTGCTACCTATGTTTGCTCCATTCTGCAGCACACATAGGAAGTGGAAAATGTCTTGAGAGCTTTCACTTGTGCAGGAATGAATCACTTCCCACACAAAAAACTCTTGTCTATGCACTGGTGGGACCCAGGCATCATGGTGCAAGGTTGTCTGTGTTGGCACTAGGCTGCCTGCAGTGCATCAGTGCAAGGACACAGAAGAAATGCACAATATATTCATATATATGGTGCAGGTCTGCCTGCTTCCTTTGACGCAACCCTGTGCATCAACTTGACTTTCTGCCTTGCACTGCATCAATGATTAGTCAATAGGTCCTTTCACATGCCAGCAAATAGGAAAATGGTACTTTGTGTGCCCCAGGATTCACATCAGTGTTTGTATCAGGGAAGTGCTGTGGGGGCACGATGAGCATTTGCTCCTGCTTTGTTCACCCCCAGGGCATTTTGGAATGCCAGAAGTTGCTGCAGACATTTGTGCAGCTCCTCAAGAAAAATCCATAGCACACGGCCAGTTTAGCGCTTGTGCTGTCACCAGAGGGGGAACCCTCCTTCTCAGGCCTCATGCAAATGAGGGGATCACTTTGCCTTTCATGCTGTATCAAAGACATGGCCGCAGAGGCAAAGAAAATGTCAGGAGGTGCACTGGCAGTGCAACCCCTGATGGCAGCCTCTGGAGTGGGTAAAATGGGTCCTATGGTCCCACCCAGACATTCCCTTTCAGGTGAGTGCAGTCACTTACTACACTCACCTACAAGGAGATCTGTGATCCCACATTAAATTGCACACAGATTGCTGCATGCACTGTTCAACATGGAGCAGCTTTACCAAAGCTACTCAGTTTTACACTTGAATTCACTGCCACCAGGGCAATGCGAGTTTCTGCCAACCTAGGGGGAACAGCATTATATTAAATAGTGTGCATTTTCACAGTTTGTGCAGGGCTCACCTCTTGTAAGGTGTGCTGCTATGCAAACAGAGGATTTCCGCCCATTAATAGGGCAGCAGTAATGCAAGAAGCCACACATGTGCGCTGTCAACATACACATGCAACACATTCAAAGACATCAAGCATGTCCCCTCCAATATTCACAGGCAATATACTGACCCCTTTAATTGTTTACATGCATTGCACCACATAATACACTGAAATACACACATTTGGCCCATTGCGTAAAGCACGATTTTTTGCACCCATCACATCATCCTGATGTCATGCATCCTACCCAATGCATCAGAAATACAGCATTGCGCCTTGTTATGCTTTCTGTGAAAATTACACATTGCTTATTTTTCCATAAAAGCATTAAAAAAATTATGTGTTTGGTGAAAACGTGGCACAACTGCCCAGGAACTGATGCAATGGCTCTGCCATGCTGCAAACCAGGAAGTGGGAAGTTACTTTCACTTTCCCTCAGTCTTTCTGTCTGGGCGTGCTTGAGGCTGTGCCTTGTGATTGCTGGAAAGTGTGTAGGTATATTTTGGTCTTGTTGGAATCTGTGCTGGCCCTGTTGTGTCCCTAAAGCTTTATTTGTATATTGTAATTGTTTTTTGTGTTGTTTTGCCCTATGTATTGCCTGGTGTCCATCTTTTGGGGTATTTTATTGTTTGGGGTATTTAGGATAGTTTAGGGTTGCTTTTGGTATTTTTTTGTTTGGGGAGGAACATGCCTGAAAAAGGCAGGGCACATAACATATGAGACAGGAGTTTGGGGTGGTTCCTGTGGCTTATTACATACTACCTCGCAAATATCATTGCCAGTGGAGGCTGGGCCATACAGGGCTACCCAACCCAGGAGAGGAAGACAGGATGGGAAAAGGTGCGGCAGCACATGATTCAGGATTTAAAGTGAACAATGCACCAACTCAAGCACCAGTGGGTAGATGTGCTTAGCTGGAAGTGACCTCATTGATCACCTTGGCATTACAGTGGGTAGAGATGTTGGTAAGTACACATATGCTGTGAGTTTTTTGTTGTGTCTCCTTTGCAATATATACGATTTTCATCCAATGTCCCTGCAGGTCACATATGTTTTGGGATCAAAAAGACATGCATTTGCAAAACTATGTTGAAACGACAAAACATGCCACAAAGGCATTTTAACAGAGGGCTGGCATTAGCCCACATACACCAGGTAGTGCATGCCAGTCCCAGAGGTGCTTCTTGTCCACAAGCACTGGGCTGGTAATGTAGTCCCTGGGCATTCCAGGTCATTACTGACACACAAATATGTGTGCCAAACTCTGTGGGCCTCAATTCCTAATTTATGGCACATTCCAGTTCAACAAGACTTCTTGCTGCACTGCCCTGCATCAAACGGAAAGGGCAGAACTGGTCTGTATCCATAACATATGGGACATTTCGGTCTATTCTGCCTGTGCAGGTGCCCATATTGGTGCCTTTCATAAACACAGGCACCCTTGAACCGTGATGCAAGTGTTTCTGCATTGTTGGCACAGTTGTTTTTGTGCAGGAAGGGACAAATTCCTGAACAAAAACAATCTGACACGTTCCTGCACAAAAACAATCAATGGAGGTGTTTTTCTTTTTCTATGCGGGTTGCTGAATGACACAGAGAAATGAAGATGTTCCTCCTTGTTACGCCTCCCCTGGGGAGGCGCACAGTAATGATGTTCATATACTTGCAAATCTGGGAAGGTAGTAAACCCCGTGGGTGTTGCTTTGGAAAATCAAACACAATGCAAATGGACTGCCTCCTTGACATAGGTTATGGCTATGCAGTGCTTTCCTCTGCCTTACCTTACTCCATATCTATGAAGCCATGCCAAGCCACACAAGGTGGGTTTGCATGGCCTCATAGATATGATTGACAGGGCTGAGCCACAGATGCGGTTACTAAAAATAAAGTTCTAGTTGTGCAGGCCTTTTGTAAATGATTGTAACTGGTTTGACCTTTGAACAGATCTTCATGAAGGACATGCCTGATTTCAAACTACGGGTGACAAGTCTTGAGCACAAGGTGGACCCTGTGATTACACTATTACAAACTGCAACTGGCTGTGGACCACATGTCTGCTTAATAGTAGGTCACAGGGACCCCTTCTGCCCTTCCCAAGTTTTAATTATGTTTTCCATGTATTGTTTTTATAGGATATTTTAGGAATAGTTAGTGTAGGTATAGGTTAGTTAGAGTAACTTTAATATTTTAGGAGAGGTGGGTTATTTATATGGGTCTGGTGGTGTTTCGGGTATTTAGTGGGGGGTGGGGTTGATGTTTAGTATATGTGTTTTTTAAGAAAAACAAACCCTGAAAACTACACAAAAATATATTGTTGTTTAAGTTACTATGTTTAGGCAGTTTTGTACAAGTGTAGTTTATGCTTTTTCTGTATGCTGATGTGAATTAAGAGGGGTGGGGTTGATGTTTTACATGTTGTGTTATATGTGTAGAGTAAGCAAAGTTAAGATAAGGTAATGTTAGATGTTTTTAGTATAACACAGTGTAGTTTAGGTTAGATAGATCATTTAGTGTAATTTAAGTAGTTTTAGGGAGGATATGTTTTAAAATTATATTAAGTATCATTCTTTTCTACATACAAGTCTATGTCATGATTTACTGCGTAGATTAAACATACTTGCCCAGGTTATGTTAAGTACATGCAGTTTGTTTTGCCAGCAATGTTTGTGGACATGTGTGACTAGGTGAAAGACCTATGAAGAGGAATCTGTCAGGTTGTGCGTGGAATCACATAAGGGATCTACAAACAAAGTTGTGCACTGTACGTGGCACTCCATGTGAATGGATGGACAGGACAAAACAGGTATTCACATTCTGTTGTTGCTTTGTGTGGGTAGGTCATAAACAGGCATTGGAGGGATGCTGATGCAACCCCTTACACACTAACCCTTGCATTACATGCTTATCACAGCAGTGTTGTTTGCTGGCTAGTATCCATGGATGTGATCCCCCAGTGCTTTGACTTCATTCACCATTAACATTGACTTCATTCTACTTTTACAGTTTGTTCTTGTGACCTTGAGTAACTACTTGCTAGTCTACATACACATATGTATTTCTCTCAGCCTGTTTAGCTTTGTCCATGGGTCTATCACACACATATCCCTTTGGGGAGTAGTTGGTGTCTTTGCCTCACACTATCCACCATGTTCTATTTAGTCCATTTATTTACATGTGCAACAATTTGTTGGATCACAGGCACAGTCCTTACAGCAACTACCCCAAAAGTTGATTTGAGCCATTGAGGGGCATATTTATACTCCGTTTGCGCCGGAATTGCGTAGTTTTTTTTGACGCAATTTCAACGCAAAACTAACTCCATATTTATACTTTGGCGTTAGACGCGTCTAGCGCCAAAGTCCATGGAGTTTGCGTCATTTTTTAGAGTGGACACCTACTTTGCGTTAATGAGATGCAAGGTAGGCGTTCACGTCTAAAAAATCGACTACGAGGCATGTGCGTCGGATTTATACTCCCGGGCAAAATTCACGCCCGGGAGTGGGCGGGTCAAAAAAAATGACGTATGGCCACTTTTGGCGCCGTTTTTTAGCGCCTGCAAAAGGCAGGCGTTAAGGGACCTGTGGGCTCTGAAGGAGCCCAGAGGTGCCCTCCCATGCCCCCAAGGACACCCCCTGTCACCCTTGCCCACCCCAGGAGGACACCCAAGGCTGGAGGGACCCATCCCAGGGACATTAAGGGAAGTTCAGGTAAGTGTTTTTTTTTTTCTTTTTGTGGCATAGGGGGGCCTGATTTGTGCCCCCCTACATGCCACTATGCCCAATGACCATGCACAGGGGACAGAAGTCCCCTGGGCATGGCCGTTGGGCAAGGGGGCATGACTCCTGTCTTTGCTGGTGGGCGACCGCCTGAAGGCCGCCCGCCAGCCCAATGGGAAACCCCCTTCCATGAGGATGCCGGCTCCGAATGGAGCCGGCGGAGTGGAAGGGGTGCGATGGGTGCAGTTGCACCCATCGCGATTTTCAGTGTCTGCGTGGCAGACACTGAAAATCTTGGTGGGGCCCTGTTAGGGGGCCCCACGACACCCGTTACCGCCAGCCAGGTTCTGGCGGTCAAAACCGCCAGAACCAGGCTGGCGGTAAGGGGGTGGGAATCCCTATGGCGGCGCTGCTTTCAGCGCCGCCATGGAGGATTCTCTTGGGCAGCGGGAAACCGGCGGTACACCGCCGGTTTCCCGTATCTGACCGCGGCTGTACCGCCGCGGTCAGAATGCCCATGGGAGCACCGCAAGCCTGTTGGCGGTGCTCCCGCGGTCGTTGGCCCTGGCGGTAGTCTACCGCCAGGGTCAGAATGACCCCCTATGTCTGGGTCCTGGAAGTCCAGGGCTGTGTGTGAGCTGGCAGGTGGTGTGTATGGTCTTTGAGGTGAGTCATGTGGAGACCCCACAGCCCTGTGGGCCCTCCCTGCAACCAGAGGTGGTGGCCGGAGGGAACCTAGGATCTGCTGGATGGTGTCTGGATTGATGGTAGCTAACTGTTCATCAAGATCATCTTGGAAGTCCAGGACAGGCAACTAGCCAGAAGGGATTTCTTCTGTCTCTGCAATGAGATGGAGATATGTCACTGTTGTCCTGTACTAGCTATTATATTTAATCCTAAATATAAATTTAACTTTTGCCTAATTTAGTTGTCACTAAGCCACGCATCAAGTCCCCAATTTACGGGCCCCTGGGTGCACACAGTGCTACCAGAACATGTACTTGGATAACCCTCTGTTGACACATTGTGCAAGTCCACATGTCCCACATGTCCCACATGTCCTAGTCTTGTCACCTCTCAGTTAAGCAGCTTTTCGTTTGCAGCTGAATGTGACCCTTATCTTTCTGTACATTGCATGGAATTTGAATGCCATGATTGTTGTTTGTAGTGTACACATGCAAGACCCATGGAATCAGGGAGAATCAGTTGCATTGCCAGATCTGCATTTTGGGACTGTGTCTGATCCCTATGCCAAACCGTTTGCGTTGTAGAAGTGATGAAAGGTGGGTTAAAGTCAACACACATTCTACATGTGGCCCCCTCGCAGAATGTTGCTGATGTGGCTGCATATGCACATGACAGCAAAATGTGCAGCAGCCCAAGTGGTGAGGACAGTAGAGCCCCAACAGTTGTGTGCAAGTTACATAGGTGTCATTTCTCAGTGGTACAGGCAGGCCTTTCCCACAGCTTGGTGCCCCCCTATGTAAAACAAGTCTGGTCTGTGTTGCCCATTGTGAGTCAGAAATGGCTAGGTGGTACAGTTGACATAGTGAAGGTAGTGAAGTGATGGCAGTGAGGTGGACTGTGCACATGAGGGTACGGTGGTCAATGGACATACATGCATTGGATGTTTAGCCATTAGTGTACCCCCATACAACTCATAAGCATGCATACAGTGCCTCCAAAGTGCGTCCCACCTTATGTCATGTGTGGGTTACAACACTGGCCCTCCACTGTTCCTTACCCTCTGTTTGTTGTGCCTTCTGGATTACTGCAGTAGCCTGTCTCTGGATTCCTTCCACCACCTCATCCGGGATGACCGCTGCCACCATCTCATCCAGCTGCTCCCGAGGTGTGGGGCTTCCACCTCCAGTCTGCAATGCTGCCTTTCTGTTGCAGGCCAGTTTCTCTTTAGTTCTGTGTTTGCCGTCGTGCCAGCACTTCTTGCAAACCGCCACAGTTCTTCTAAAATCTGCCACACTGTTGACTTTACCTACTATGGACTGCCAAATGGCCTCCTTCCTACCTATTGGCAATTTAGAGGTGAAAAAGAGCTAGTGTTTGTGCTCTGTCACCTCTGTGATCTATATTGTATTCTCCTCCTGGCTGAACCTGCACTTCCTCTTCCTGTTCCCCTTCTCCTGTGAGTCTGCATGGGCATCCTGACTCATACCTGGCCCATTGGGGTCTCTCTGGGGTCTCTCCTGTCCAATATCCTTCATTTTCCTAGTTTCAGGCTTCTGTTTGTTGTTTTCGCTGTCTTTTTCTGTACACTTTTAGCCGAAAAGTGACACTATTCCGATTAGCGTCACATAATATGCTGCAAATCAGGTTAGATGCACTTTTCCAGCAATGGTGAATTTTTTTTATTTCCGACACAATGCTTAGGTTAGCGCCATTTTTTGTGGCGCTAAGGTTTCCTTATGGCCATGTAGCAACATTTTGTAAATTTGGCGCATACATGACACAAGGAAATGTTGTAGCGCCGCGTTTTTTTTTCTGCTGCGAAACCGCGCTAGCACAGTTTTGTACCATTTCTTGTAAATCTGGGTTTTAGAATCATGGAAGGGGATGATGATGAGGGCGATGATGACCATGAGCCAGTCATTGTGGCAGTTGGCACAGAGAAGTCCGACATTGCTAGCCAACCTGCTCTGAGGGATGTGGCACAGGCAGCACGGCCAGCTCTCATATTTATAAGACCCCAGCGAAGACCTGCACCAACCCGTACCTCAGTAGAAGTATGCACTGCAGAGCGGCAATCGACACACCCACCTACCTCCAGTTTTTGTTCAGGCATTTGCAGTGCCCCAATAAGAAAGTACTCCTCCCCAGTTTGGGACTTTTTTACAATTAGCAAACAGGAGGAGAACATTACCATATGCTCCATTTGCCACACAAGTATTCGTCACGGTAAGCCTTCTTCAAATTTTGGTACTGGAGGCAAGACAACCCATATGAAAAAACATCATGTAATCCAGTGGGAGGAGCACCTTAAAAATGGCTGAACGTGGTTGCAGCAGTAAAGGTGAGGAGAGCCAGAAAACAGCAGCTACAACTGGTCAAATCATGCGAGAAGGTGAGGAAGAAGAGGGTGACATCCTCACTCAAAGCAGCCCTGTCCCCAGCAGTGCACCAGAATCACCTGCCTCAGCGACCTCACAATGGCACAGGAAGACTCAGAGTCAGATGGAGACAACTTAGCATACGGTAACTGTGCCAATATGCTCATTGTGTCTACCACCACCCATATCTCAAAAGTAGCCAGCGCCAGTTATCCCACAAAAGAAGAAAATCCAGACTACAAGGTTTAGGCAGGAGTGCCCCTAGGACCGCAACCACCTAATGACACGTTTGTACAAGGGGAAAGCTAGCAAAAATGTTAGCGCTGGACCTCCTCCCTTTTTCCTTTGTTGAAGGAGTGGGAATTTTAGAGTTTGTGGTAGCCATCTGCCCGAAATAGAAAGTTCGAAGTCCGACCTATTTTGCCAGAGTTGTTGTTCCAGCACTTTATCATGATGTTCTGCAATTGGTTGGACAAGCTTTGCAGCAAAGTGGTGTCCACACTATCAACCTGACGACTGACATGTGGACCAGTTGTCAGACAACTGATTAGATGTGCATCACTGCACACTGGATTTCGTGGGGTAAGGCAAAAGCTATTTACAGGTCTTTACCCTGAAGAAATCTTTTAGATCGTTCAGTGTTATGCAACAGTAGACAGGTTTGCCATGGAGAAATCACACACAGTTGCAAACATCTTGGATGAATTTAATATCAAGGTGTCTGAATGGCTGCAACCCAGAGGTCTTGAAATTTAATTTGTTGCCACAGAGAATGGCAGTAACATAGTCAAGGCCATGGCAGGTGGTGGCTACTTCAGGGTCCTGTGTTTGGTGCACTGCATCAACTTGGTTGTGCAGGACTTTCTTAAAAAAGAAGACATGGTCAGCAACATACTGACCACCTGCAGACGCAGCTGCACTAATTTCAGCCATTCTTTTTAAGTCTAGAAACAGTGCGGTAATAGAGTACCAGTTAAAGCCCTGATACAGGAGGTGCAGACACGTTAGAACTCAACCTATGTTGCAACGTCTGTTTGAGCAGTACAAACAGATCAATGACTATATCACTCAAAGAGGAGGGGATGCAATTGGGAAAGCTATGACCATGGATGCGGACACATGGCAATAGTCAAATGCCTCACACAAATGATGATCTCTTTTGAGGTTTCACGCAGGAAATTAGCAAGGAGGACAATAAAATGGGTCAAGCTATCCCCCTATTGCATCTGCTACATGAGCAGCTAAAGAAGGTGTCTGAAGGTTCGCATTCAGGGGTGTGAACGAAAACCCAGAAGTCCATGCCTTGGTTGGCAGCCTAAGCTACTTCATGACTTGTAATGAACGGCTGCAAAATTTCATTATCTCTTCTGAAGAGTACATCTGTTCCACGCTACTTGATTCACACTACAAACTGAATCTTTCCATTTTCATTACTTTTTCTGAATGGGGTGCTTCACAATGCAATGGATTGTTGAGCAAGGAGGAGAACTGGAAGAAGAACAACTGGAACTTAGAGTCCCGCTGTGCAGTTCTAGGGTGCTCCCTTCAACTTCCAGAGAGGGCAGTCTGGTCTCATACCCACCAAGCCCACCAAGAAAAACAGCAACAACAACAACAACAACTGAAGAATTGGACCCATCCTCTTCATTGGATTGGTTTTCAAGTGGCAGTTCTTAAGTCCAGTGCAGAGGCGAAGGCAAAAGCAGTTGAGCAAGTGGCAGCACCAATGACCATTCAGAGGATGTTGTGGATCAAAACCCACTGGTATGGGAAGATGCACCAATGGGCAAAACTCAGCAGGCTGGCAATAAAGTTTCTGGCTTGTCCTATAGACAGCCTGTCTGCTGATCATGTGTTCAGTGCAGCTGGTGCAGTTGTTACAGTGAGAAGGACCAGTCTCTCACCTCAAAACGAGGACACATTAAACATGATCAAAATGAACCAGCAATTTATACCACCTGATTACACCGTTACCGAAACACCACAGGAGGAGGAAGAGGATGATTGTCAGAATCAAGTGTGTTAGTTGACCAACTTCTGGGTGGACCACCAGAGTTTGAGGATGAACTCTACTTCCTGGACTGAAGATGCCAGTGCCACCATAGACCTTTTTAATTATTTCTTGTGGAACTTCTTTTTTTCTTACTTTGCAAACAAAATGCTAGTGGAACATTATGTTTGTGTCAGATTTATGCTGCTCCACCATGTTATGGTCACATATGAGCCTGGATTGGAGTTGGCCCAGTGTGCAGTGAAGAAGCCCACACATATCCCTCAGGACATTGAAAACAAAGCCTGCCTCCCTCACATGACATTGACTATCCTATTTTTGAAAATCACCTAGCAGGAAGATCATTGGTTAAAAGACTGCCAGTGCTAATCCAAAATTCCAATGTTTTAATACCATCAAAGAGGAAGTTTTTGTTCAACCACCATGCTTGGATTGGACAAGGTAACTACTAAGTAACTATTACACAATGAGTGGTGATATATTGAGTAATTGTGAGTTTGTGAGTGATGACTGATGTATGTGGTGGCTGACAATGAGGGAGTTCAACAAATTTGTAAACTTGTTTCTGATTATTTTCAGTGGTTGGGGGCTGATGGGTGATCATTTCTTCCTGAAAGTGATTGGCCTTTCAAGCTTAATGAAATTTACCTGCAGGGTCCACTCCTTCTGGTTCCTCAGAACAGACCAGCTATGTTAGTTATCAAACACAAATCTACACAAAATAATCCAGTTCTGTTTTTCTAGTCGTTCCTCAAAAGCAGCGCACTTCACAGGTCTACCTTGCTCGGTTTGGGACTGGGACGGAGTTCCTCAGAATCTGGGGGAGGATGATGGAAGGACTTAGGGTGGGACTACCTCTACAGCTAGAAGGAGAAAGTCATCAACTTCAAAGACAAACCATGATGGCGGGGAAGACTTTGTGGCCTAGTATACAGCTACACACTCAGCTCTGTGAACTGAAGAAAGATGCATTGATTTGGAAATGCTGCTAAGTATGTGCTTTCTGCATTGCTGGCTCAAACGTGAAACTCCTCTTTTATGTTCTTGCTCTACCTCTGAGTCTTCTTGGTACACTCTTGACTTCTCATGAAGCTTTCCTTGCATCATTTTGTCCTTCTCCTTTACTCTATAATATAGCTAGTGAATTTTTCAATATGCAGGCCTTCTCCTAGTCTTCTCCAACACAAACAAAACTTGGGGAAAGCTCAAGACTCCAGCTTACCTACTGGACAGGTTCAGACAGGCACCCAAGAGTGACAGAAATTCCAAGAAGAATGATGATGCATCACACAATTTGGCAATACAGTGCCATTTTCCTTTTAGCAATCATACTTTTTAGAACTAGGTGGGTTAAATTCTATCTTCCATAATTTGGATATTTCAAAACTAGAAGACATAACATTTGGGATATACTATCTTGGGTCTCTCTTGGGCAGAAGGTCTGTTGGCAATGCATTTAACTGAACTGTGTCACACTCATCCCTTTGTTTCCTTCCACAACAGATTGATGATGGTGTGCTGCTCAGCGACCCAATGAATATTTTTGTGGTTTCTTTTGTGCAGTGTTTGTTTTTGTCACACGTTTCCCCCAAATCCTCTTTCCCATCTGTTAGACTTTTCATCCTTGGCGTGGTCTCCCTTAACTTTTTGCCTCTGTTTCCCAGGTTGTTGATGTGTGCTGGACTCTGTTTTTTCAGTTTTTGTTACTCTGGGCACTTTACCACTGCTAACCAGTGCTAAAGTGCAAGTGCTCCTATACAAAATGTGTATGTAATTGGTTCATTCATGATTGGCATATTGGATTTACTGGTAAGTCCCTAGTACAGTGCACTAGAGGTGCCCAGGGCCTGTAAATCAAATGCTACTAGTGGGCCTGCAGCACTGGTTGTGCCACCCACATTAGTAGCTCTGTAAACATGGCTCAGACCTTCCACTGCAGTGTCTGTGTGTGCAGTTTTGAACTGCCAATTCGACTTGGCAAGTGTACACACTTGCCAGGCCTACACCTTCCCTTTTCTTACATGTAAGGCACCCCTAAGGTAGGCCATAGGTAGCCCCATGGGCAGGGTGCAGTGTATGTTTAAGGTAGGACATATACTAGACTGTTTTATATGTCCTAACAGTGAAATACTGCTAAATCCGTTTTTCACTGTTGCAAGGCCTATCCCTTTCATAGGTTAACATGAGGGCTACCTTTAAATATGATTAAAGTGTAGATTCCCTTTGGGAGCAGATAGACATGTGAAGTTTGGGGTCTCTGAGCTCACAATTTAAAAATACATCTTTTAGTAAAGTTGATTTTATGATTGTGTGTTTGAAAATGCCACTTTTAGAAAGTGGGCATTTTCTTGCTTAAGCCATTTCTGTGACTATGCCTCTTTGTGGATTCCCTGTCTGGGTCAGTTTGACAATTGGGCTTTTGCACCTCTCTCTAGACAGTGACACAAAGGGAGCTGGAGTGTAGCCTGCATATCCTGATGAGCCATCTGTGCTAGGAAGGAGGGGAGGAGTGGTCACTCACATCTGAAAGGGCTGTGCCTGCACTCACACAGTGCAGTCTCCAACCCCCTGGAGTGTGTCTGGGGCCTGGCCTGGGCAAGGCAGGATCTCACCAACAAGAGAGACATTTCTTTCAAGTAGGCCTACTTCAAAGGGGCAAAATGGGTTTAAGAAGGGCACCCAAAACCACAGACTTTAGAACACTTCTGGAAACCAAGAGGAACCTCTCCCTGGAGAAGAGCTGAAAAGCTGAGGAAGAAGAGCTGCCCTGCCTGTGACTAGGCTTTGTGGAGCTATCCTGCAGTTGCTGCTTCTGCCTGTGCAAGAGGACAAAGACTGGACTTTGTGTGCCTTCCTTCTTGTGAAGAACTCTCCAAAGGCTTGAAACTGAACTTGCTTCCTGTTGTTGAAGTCTCAGGGACAGCAAAGTCTTCTCTCTGCCAGCACCTGTGGCCTCTGTGAGACTCCTACCCTGACAAGTGGTGCCCATCCAGTTCCTGGGACCCTGAAAGGGAAGCTGGCAGACCAAGGCCCATATTTATACTTTTTGACGCAAAACTGCGCCCGTGCAGTTTTGCGCCAAAAATATTACTGCCGGCTAACGCCATTTCGGTGTGCCGTGCGGGCGTCAAATTTATACTTTGACGCACGGCGGCGCAAACCACAGGTAAGTCATTTTTCTTGATGCACACGGCAGCGTCACGTCGTAAAGGAAAACAACATTAACGCGGCGGAAATGACTGTGGGTCGATTTATGACACCGCAAACTCGATATGCGGCATTTATTGACGCAATAGCGTCAAAATTCCCCGCAAACACAGCCATTTCAGCAGAGGAGAGCCAAAATGGAGTCCAGATTCCTGTACAGACCCCAGGAAGATGACAACAGACCAGGAACCAGCCAGGAGGACCCACACAAGAACCAGGACAGGGAGAAGAAGAAAAGAAAGTGTCGCTTCAGTGCAGAGGAGCAGGAAATCCTGGTGAAAGAGGTGACGGAACACCAGCACCAACTGTTTGTCACCTCAAATTTGCCAATCAGTAGGAGAGAGGCAATATTGCAACACATTGTTGACAAGATTAACAGTGTGGCAGAAGTACGCAGAACAGTCATCGAGTGCAAGAAACGCTGGCATGACTGCAAGTGCAGGACCAAGGAAAACATTACCAGGAACAGGAAGGCAGCACTGCAGACTGGAGGTGGGAGTCCAGCACACCAGGAGCCCCTGGACCACTTGGAGGAGATAGTCGCAACCGTCATCCCTGAGGAGATTGTCACAGGGATTTAAGGACAGGACAGCGCAGACTACCAGAAGACAACACACATGCAGGGTAAGTTGCATGGGGAATTAAAATGCACTAATGTCACCTACAACCGGGGATGGGATACAGACTACAAAATGCATGGAAGTCATCATATACATGGAGTGGCATGGGTAAAGGGGTACGGCATGGGGGCATGGCCTGTACAGAGAAAAAAGCTGGGGCACACCATAACAAAACACCAACAACAGTTCCATGGGGGTATGCTGCCATGCCAATGATGCAGCAAAGGTAAAGCCACACCAGGAGGGAAGGGCACAACGTCAAACTGACATTCTGTCACAAGTCAGCCACTATACCCCCTACATTAACTAGGGCCCAATTAACAACCTCTAGCCATACCGACAACTGGAATGTAACAGTGACAATAGTTGCCACTACTACCTCCGCTGTGTGTGCAGCTCAAATAGCCAATGGCAGTAACGTCCCCATGGATCATACACACCTAAATTAGTGGGTTGAGGATGACAGCTTTAACAATCCCCTGAAACAAGACAAATGTTCCAGTCCTGTCAATTGTGAATGCCCACGGTTGCTGCAAACATCAGCCAATGTCATCAACATTAGGAGCTACAAAGCGCTAAGGTCACACCCATGCAGCATATGCCAGGGTCCATCCTGTGGCTGGGTCACAATACAACATCCCAAATGTCATACTGCTCAGACAACAGCATTGAGGGGGAGGACACATGTAACTGGTCACTGAAATACACCTGCACAGTCAGAGGAGGAAATAGGACACTGCTACGACTATCAGGGCAGTCCAATGTCCACACATTCCCCAACATCAGCTGTACATATTACCAATGCTAACATCCATATTGTGCCATAACAATGCTATGCATAGGATACGCTACATTTCAACTACATATAAGTGGATGTGAAAGATCAGAGACTGGGGCAGGTCCAGATTGTTAAGTGTGCTGCTAGTACCATCAGAGCACCCACAGCCAGTGAAAGGTCTCACCATGAGAATGGATGTAGACGGAGGGTTGAGTAGGACAAGAAGGTGGCAAATCACTATTTGGCCTAAAACAAAACCTAGAGGAGATGATGCCGACAAGTCAAAAAACTTAGCACAATACATGTGACGTGCAGGTGGGGCATAGGCCTGGGAGAATGCCCATCTGAAAGACTGGAGCAATGAACAGGAAACAAGATCACTATGTGAAATCATCACAAGGCAGGTATGTCACATCACCAATGCCACAACACAGATACACTAATTGTACCCTATTTCATTGCAGAGGACGATGGATCTCCTGCGTATATGCCTGTCCAGGACTACCCTGATGACATGGATGACGAGCTGACAAACATCAGCCACCAGACCCTCCAAGATGTCCTTGGAACCCTCCAGACCTCACCTTCAGTCACAAGGAGGAGCACAGGACAAGCAGCCATCACAGAGGACCCACCCACAACCCCAATTGTAAGACCTGCCAGCTCCAATACAGCTGAGGATTCAGATGACACAGGCATCAGCTTTGAGAGAACTGTAGTTGGAGTATAGCGGGAGCTGGCCAAGGAGGTGCGGGTGGGGATGCAAACTATGGCAGCCAGCCTAGAGGGGGTGCGTTCGTGCATGATGTCATTTGCAGATCAGGCAGCAGCCATGCAAGCGCTAACATCCATCCTGCAAGGATTACAACAAACTGTTAAGGAATTCACCACTGCAGTAAGTGAGTTGCCACAACACCTCGCACCCCAAACCTTCCTCTGCATGCACGAATGCAATCATGACCCCCTCAGGGCCGACCTGGCTGCCTACCATCGTGATGTGGCTGTTATTCTTAAGAACCAGCAGATCCTCCTTGCAGCAGTACTGCCCTTAAGACCTTCACAGGTAGCAGCGACCAGATTGTCTGACTCCACGTCTTCAAACACTGAGGTGTGTGTTGCCCCTTCACAACCACCACCACCAAGGACAGAGGAGGCAACACACACATCAGAAGAAGAAAACATGGAATAGATCACCTTCACACGTAAAAGTACCCGGAAGCACTAGTCCCTACCACATGGCCACCTATTACCAAGGTCCAGCGCTTTGTAACATGCCAGTCTTGCAACAACTGTACTCAATGACTGTTCTGCAAACCACTGTATATCTTGTCAGCCTGCCTTGTGATTGTCTCTCACTTACTCATTGGCAAATCCTGTCCCTCTGCACTGTCTGACACATCACTCCAGCATGTCAAATGCATTTTCCTTTAGCACTTGTGTAGGATCACAATGGAAGATGTCACTTTAATGGACTCACAATCATGGACAATGTACATATAGCACTACAGCACTTTTCAATAAATAGCACTTCCACAACCACTTTGTCTCTGTGTAATGTGACACATCAACCGTGCAGTAGATCACTGAATTTTGCCTCCTGTCAAATATCACAGCTTGTCAATACAACTGTCCTGAAATAATGTAGGCTGATAACTATGCACAGTGGCCTGGATTCTACCACACTCTGCCCTTCCTGAGGGTAATATCTGATGAAAAGAGAAACCATACACCATAATGCTGTGTTGGACAGAATAATGCTTCCTCAAGGGATATCTAAGCCATTAAATAGTGCCAGCAAAATGTTGCCTCCATGCAAAACTAACACATATAACATTGCCCACAAATCTAAGCAAAAGTCAACAAACTGCATGAATGAAGGTGTCTGAGTTTACATCCAAATAAGTAATCATGCTGAACAGTGTCAGAAATGATCTATGTGAATCATGAACACGATACTACAAGAGTGCTCACTACCACTCAGCTTATAAGGGTTTCCTTGAACATCACACTGCAGTCAGACATAACACAGGGTCCCCAATACCAAATCTGGAAGCCATGTATGTGACATTGAAAACATACTTATTGAAAAAAACACCACGTTGGGATCCATAGTAACTGTGATTGGTGGTTACAATGAATGGTCGAATCTTTGCAAGGTAGCTTTGGGGTAGCTGCCAATGTTACAGCTAATTTGGTATTTGTTTGTAGCATAGGACACAAATTGTAATACAGAAGAAATCATGTACCCTCATGCCAAGGCCCTGATCTACAAGCATTTCACACATACTGTAAAGGGTTTACTACATATTTATTAAACTATAAAAACAGAAGAGAAAACTCGGGGAAAAGCCTTACCTACCCTAATCTACCCTAACTACTCATTACCCACAACTGTCCCTAACTAACCTAAGCTAAACTTACTTATCACATGTAACGAAACGTTCTAAACATCAACCCTCCACCCCCCTTATGAGACGGGACACATGGAAGACAACAGATACTAACCTAAACACATACTATCCTATACTAAACAAATATATTTTTTGGGGTAATTTTTTATTTTAATGTTTTTTGTAATTTTTAAAAAAAAAAAAAATTTTCAAAACACACAAGAACCCCAACATTGCAATAACACCCACCCACCCACACACTCAAAAAGAAACAGTAGAAATAATCAGGACCCCCCATCCCCTAACACTAACTAAACTAACAGCCTATACTAACCTAACACTAAGGGCCAGATGTAGGAAACAGTTTGCGACTCGCAAACGGCAAAAATAGCCGTTTGCGAGTCGCAAACCGGAGTTTCCTATGCAGAAATGCATTTTGCGAGTCAGAACCGACTCGCAAAATGCATTTCCAACTCGCAAATAGGAAGGGGTGTTCCCTTCCTATTTGCGACACGCAGTGGGATGCAATTCCATTCGCGGTCGCAAATGGAGTTGCAGTTACCATCCAGTTGAAGTGGATGGTAACCCACTCGCAAATTGAAAGGGGTCCCCATGGGACCCCTTCCCCTTTGTGAATGGACCCCAAAATATTTTTTCAGGGCAGGTAGTGGTCCTAGGGACCACTACCTGCCCTGAAAAAATTCCGAAACAAAAGGTTTCGATTTGTTTTTTAAGTGCAGCTCGTTTTCCTTTAAGGAAAACGGGTTACACTTAAAAATAAAAAAACTGCTTTATTGACAAGCAGTCACGGACATGGAGGTCTGCTGACTACAGCAGGCCTCCATGTTAGTGAGTGCCCATAGTCACTATGGGGCCGCAATTTGCAACCCACCTCATTAATATTAATGAGGTGGGTCTTTGCGACCCCATAGCGACTCGCAGACGGTGTCTGAGACACCGTTCTGCATATGGTTTTGCGACTCGGAAATTGCGAGTCGCTCGGAGTCGCAATTTCCGAGTCGCAAAACTAAGTTTTGCTACATCTGGCCCTAAGCCCCCTAAACCCACAAAGTATAAAAATAAGAAAAGAGGAGGGAGGGGAGGGAATCATGTCCATCAAAATTTCTATAGGTTGGCCCTCCGGAGGGTCCGTTTAATGGACCACACCCGCCGGTTAATATGGCGAACATCCTGCAGCAGGCGACTCATTTTTCTCAGGACACGGTCCATTTTACGCTGCATGTCCACAAAAGCAGCACGGTCAATGGCTGTACATGGGGTGGTCTGTGTGCCAGCTGAGGAAGTGTGGGGCCGTGTAGGGTCAATGTCTGTGGGCTGCCCTGCATGTGGTCCTGTGCTAGGGCCTGGAGCACTTGCTGATGTTGTTGCCACAACGGTCACAGCTGTTGGTGGTGCCACTTGGGTGGTAGTGGTGGTGGTGGTGGCTGTGGTGGGCAAAGAAGGGCCACCCTGTGAGAATGCCCTCCAGGCTCCGGAGGCCCGTTCGTTTCAGTATCTGCGGGCCATTCTTTGGTATCTCGACTCTACCTGCAGTATATGCTCGTACCGCATTGCCCGCCTTTGGAATTCCCGCACCTGGATGGGTGTCATATTTGCTGCTGTGAAGACAAATGAAAAAAATAACATTAGGAACTGCATTGTGTGGAATGGCACAAGAAGTAAATCAGACAATACATCTACTGTACTTGTAACAGCTCATATCATCATACAGATCATTGAATGTCCCTGAGGAAGTACATGGCAGGCCAGCCTACAAAGGTCGTATCACACATAGCACATCCAAACCCTACAAGATGGGTAACAACTGGCATGTTTTGGCATCAGAGTTCTGCCAGTTATCAGCTAACAATCATGCAGCACATCCTCCGCCAATGCCAGGGCTACAAATGTCATTTTACGGGATGGAAATCTAGGGCCACATGATCTGCAAGTTGTAAATGGACATGCTAGTATAGTACTCATGTGCTAAACATGAGTGTGTATACTAGGTTCAGACAAAAGATTCACTGATTTACATGTCTGTGTACCAAACTTGTATCACCAGTCCTAGGTACACTATTCACAAACCCATGCCTGTGTTTGAGGGTGGGGGGGTGCAGAAACAACTAACAATTTCAAACAACATGGACACCCAGGAAGCTTATGAAAGCTGGACATGTGTTTGCCTCTCCACACACACCACAGGTAAGGTGTATCTACAAATAGGAGACAGCAAATCCTTGAACAATCCCAGAACCACACATGTCTGGTGATGCAGACCTTTGTCCACATCATATACTTCCAGTAAGTCATGACTTACAACTAACACGGAAATGCAAGAACACCCCTGGCCATGATTTGCATGCACACCTAGGCCATTGCACTCAAGTGTCACATACTCGTAGCACTACATGTGGAGCTACATGCTGCTAGGAAGTTCAACCTACAGTTTAAAAAGTACATTAGTGAATAGGGAAGCAGAAGTCTGTGGGTAAGCATTTTGCAGCCCCATTCTGGGAGAATGTGGGTCTGACAGGCCGACTAAATCACAGATTAGGTTCAGTGCGACTCTTGCTGATACAAGTGTTATCCACATGACTCATCCCCATTCACATTGCAGGGCCTACAGGACTGACCTAGAATCCCTAAATAAGACAATAGGATAAGCATTGGCCAACCCTAAAATGGTGAGAAAATAAAATCCCACTCATGGAACAAGACAAATGATGGGCCAGCGCATCACACCTTGCTATGTGTTTAACACACAGGAGTCCATCACGCATCACCAGCAAACACAACACATAACAGACATATCAACACTTACTGGAGTTGTCGGGGTCCTCGAATGAAGCCACCTCGCCCACAGTGTAGGGTGCGGGTCCACCTGTAAGGCATGGAAGGGAGAAATGTGCTCAAATTATGTGAACTGTCCAACAATTCCAAAGACAAATACTACGTGTAAGATTACATAAGTAAATAAAGCCACTCAGACATGATGATACTGCATCCGATATAGCACGGCTGACATATACATACCATGGGTCTCCTGTGAAATTTACACACATATCTGCACACATGCAGTGGCCCTAACTATCATGTGGTGGCAAACATGCTCCTTCATTAGTGAGAAAACATAATAATGGAGTGTATTCGCCTCATCATGTGTATCCAAGAGAGACATCCAAAGCCACTTTCCTTGAGGAGTGCATTACCATTCAACCAGCCATTGTGGCCATGACAAATTTATGACACACAGGTACAATGTACAGAGGGGCAGGGACAGTTGTAAGTCCTCATGTTGTTACAGTTTCTTCATTCGATGTGGCCCAGCTATGATGAGTTGCACCAACCATAGAGATATGAACCCAATGCATACCTTTGGCCAGCCATCCCTAAACGAAAGGTGGAACAAAAACACCAAATACCAGTCTAAGATGTTAGCTGAGGGCACCTTGCACTTTTTCCCTGTCTCCAAATCCAGATCTGACATGTATCCGAAATGACGAAGGACCACAATAATCCCTAAGATTTATAGAACTTCTGTGATCGCTTGCCTTACACACTCACCAGACACACATGAGACATATGTTTGGGCCACATTGCTATCATCAATTGATGTGAAGCCTGCACTCATTTTCAGCATCATGTAGTGTTTTGAAAGTCATTCTAGCTGTTGCGTCAACAAATGTTGGTAATGATTTTGAAAATCTATACCTCACAGGCAAATGTGACCTATATATACATAATTGGCTCCTGATTTGTGTTGCTGTTTGACACAAAGGCGGCACCAACTTACATTAAGCAAAAGTATTCAGTAAGTTTGCAGAGCACTTGCTTCCTGACAGCTAGCAATTGTGGTCCTTAACATAGTCCATCATTGACTCTGTATGTTTCCAAAGCATTCCACACACTCAACAACATTGCCGGCAGATATTGTACAAATCATCTGATGTCACTACAGAGCATTAAACCGTGTACATGTACATGATTTTTACTCACCAACAGGGCCACCAATCACAATTCCCAGGTGGTCCAGCAGATCTTGCTCCCTGGAGATGAGGTCAGCCCAGCGGTGCTTCAGCTGGTGGTCATTCCTCAGGGTCCGATAGACATGTTGCAAGTGATGCAAAACGTTTCCCCACCGGAGCCTCCGTGCCTCGGTGTGATACCCCTGTATCACCCGCCCACCTGCCTTACTCATAAGGGGGAGGAAATGGCACACAAGCCACATGAAACCCCCAAGCTCCTCCTCACCCATCTTGCCAAGACGTGGCCTACCCAACATCTTAGCACAAAAAAGGGTAATAGGGGATAAAGGAGTACAAAGGAGAATAGGGGGAAAGTAGAATAAGAAAAATGTAAACTAAACAACTAAAAGAGCCCAACTATCCCCAAACTATCCCTACCCACAACAGACTCCCAAAAACAACAAATACAATACAATACTAGACAATAGTACACAATAAACGCTCAGACAGGATACAACAACAATATTTTATTCACAAAATGACAAGTAATGGACCACACAGGCGACAAAAGCACAATTTGACTAGACAAAACTCTGAACACAGCCACACAGTCTAGAAGAATCACAGACTGCAAAGTGAAAGTGAAAGTACATCCACTGTGCATAATCTGTAAACAGGATATCCTATTACATCACTTCCTGCATAAAATGGCGGCCTTTTTTATTGTTATGCGTCAAAAACATTTGACGCATACAGTCTGGGCATCATTTTTTTCTACGCACAGGAGTAAAAATGAGGCCGCATCCATATATTTGGAAATAGTCTAACACTTAACCAATTTTCACGGCATAATGTGTAGTTTTTTGGGCATAAGCGTCATTTTTTGATGCGTATGCAGAAAAATTTCAGGGCATTAACTGGGTTTGGGTCATTTTACCATTTTAATGTAGGGCCAGATGTAGCAAAATGCAAAATTGCGACTTGCAATTTGCGAGTCCATCCGACTCGCAAATTGCAAGTCGCAATTTGCTATGCAGTACGGTGTCTCAGACACCGACTGCGACTCGCAATGGGGTCGCAATGACCCACCTCATGAATATTCATGAGGTGGGTCGCAAATTGCGGCCCCATTGCGAGTATAGGCACTCGCAAACATGGAGGCCTGCTGTAGTCAGCAGACCTCCGTGTTCGTGACTGCTTTAAATAAAGCAGTTTTTTTTTTTTAAAGTGTAGCCTGTTTTCCTTAAAGGAAAACGAGCTGCACTTAAAAAAAAAAACCGAAACCTTTAGTTTCGGTATTTTTTCAGGGCAGGGAGTGGTCCCTTGGACCACTCCCTGCCCTGAAAAAATATTTTTGGGTCCATTCACAAAGTGGAAGGCAATTTGCGAGTGGGTTACCATCCACTTGAAGTGGATGGTAACTGCGAGTCCATTTGCGACCGCGTACGCGGTCGCAAATGGAATTGCATCCCACTGCGAGTCGCAAATAGGAAGGGAACACCCCTTCCTATTTGCAAGTCGGAAATGCATTTTGCGAGTCGGAGCCGACTCGCAAAATGCCTTTCTGAATAGCAAAGTGGCTTTTGCGCCTCGCAAACGGCGATTTTCGCCGTTTGCGAGGCGCAAACACTTTGCTACATCTGGCCCCTAATGTTACATTTGTGACACAACTGAGATAGGCTGATTGCACCCACTTTGGTCTTGACTGTGTATGGGCACATATGAGACATCATACTGCTGCGGACCATGATGCGCTACTTCCTTAACATGATTTTCACTCTTGGATGATGCACTAGATGGCCATATGTGTGGCCTACATATATGTATTGCACAAGTTGGGCATGTTTGGCATCAGGAGAGGATAGCAAGGTGACGCACATAAGTACAATACCTCAATGCCTATGGCTCAATGTGTGTGCATTGGCTACTAATGTAGTTGTTGACCCAGTGTGTGTGCATCACAAGATGCATTATTGGAAATATGCTTGTATGAAAGTGAAGTCAATGTGTCCAAACCTTAGATGCAAGTCAGTGTGGAAATGAGAGAGGACATGTGTTAGTCATACATGTAGCAACATCTGTTGTGTGCACTTCCAAGATTTTGGGTAACGTAGACACCACAAATGACAAAGCATGCACGAGATAGATGGCAGACCCTTGTTCATTGTCCATCACATGTCCTGGAAATTTGGAAACTGCTTCCTAGGCACTTGTTGGTGAACCCACCAAGAGTCAGGCACATGTGCAGACTAAGTGGGTACCATGTTATTGACACGGAAAGCCAAAGGTGACCCACAACTGTAATTTCACCCCACAGTTGTGGTCATATGACTGAGCCACAACTCTCCTGTGGCAGTGGTGGACCAGCAGACGAGGCAGCACGTGCCCACATATTTCCAGTGATCAATTGCACAGAGGTCTGGTTAATGTGTGTGGTCCAATGTTGATCCTGTATATTTTTAGGGGTCTATGTTGTCACAGCTACATCCAGGTCTCATCATGAGTCAGTGGCGGTTATTCCTGTATCTACTGAGCATCCTTCGGAGATCAATGGAAGTAAAGCCAATGAGGACATGAGAACCTACATGGGGATGGTCCCACCCTGTCACTGCAGATGTGTTATGAGACTGTCAACAGGGCAACCTTGGTGTGCTGAGTGAGATCATATCTCAGGAGTCATGTTCTGGCAGGTGTCATTACAACATTTGTACACAGGTTGGCCTGTAAAGTTCTCACTGCATCTGGGAACATCATAGCCTCTGTGTTGATTAATCTTGCAGCTATTCAGCACGCACAGGCCATCAATATGTTGTGAGCAATTTGATTCAGCGTGTGAACTCTCAGGGTCCCAACATGTGTGGAATTTTCATGCACATTATCAGAGGTTGCTGGTTCTGCTGGAGGCACCATACCCAATCCCTGCATGCGGCCCTGGTACACTGTCACACTTTGTCGTTCATTCATACATGAGACCCAGACAAGGGATAGGCCATGATTTTGGTATTTAAAGACAATTTTACAATTATGGTACAATTAAAAAGCAGATGATGCTATACAATGTATTTGGGTATGCACTGAGAAAGCACCTGACAAAATACCCCCTGAGGAATGTGAGGTTTGGGAAAGCAAGTGTGGTACATATGTAGCCACAAGGAACCTTTAGGGTAACGCACAGACAGGTGCCAGTCAGGCTGATAGGATGCAGGGTCAATCAGGATCCAGCAATTTCCAAGGTACATACTCAGTGGTCTGACTTACACTGGTCGGAGGAAGAACAAGACAGTTGACATGGGAAACTGTGTTTGTCCTGTGTTTTGGAAGGTGACACATAAACCCAAGGGCTGTGTTACACGGCTTATTTTCTAGCAATGCATAACAGTGTATTCGACAAAATGTCAACTTCTATGCTGTTCCAAGCATCTGCAAGGGCAGTGCGTGTTCAAATGGGTGGTCTGCATGGAGGTGCTCACAGGTGTGTGCTGCATCACTTTATCACAAGTCCTGTAGGTGAGATTTGAGTTCAAATGGCCACCAGTACCTTTCACATGGGAAGCAATCTACAGGTGATAATAGGGCTTAGAAACTACAAGCCAGTGTATTAATTGACCTGACGTCCATGCAGTCAGATGTACTGTGACAATGGCATACCATAGGAAAGGGTGAAGCACACTGGATTACTATTGTTAGTCTGTGTGTGGAGAGGAGGGAATATCTGGGTACACATATTACCATTCCAGGGACCTCTTCGGACATGTGGGGTGAGACCAGGAGCATGGGTGTGTCAGGAGTTAGGAAATGGGCTGACATGTACATGGAATGTCATGTGCGCAATGCTTGTCATAGCTGTGGCACTTGTGTTGTCTATTTCTGCTTATATGGAACTCTAGTCACAGATAGTTCTTGCATAGATAGGTGCTGTACGACTTAGGGCCAGATGTAGCAAAGGGTTTTACCCATTCTGTCCTTATGGGAAAATGTGTTCGTACATATGGCCCTTACTGCTGTCAAGGGTCTGGTCATACATTCCTGTTACCAATGCAAAAGGCACATCCACTGCCTCATGTATGAGGCATTTTTTTCCCTTTTAGACTGATGGTGTCTTAGTTGTGTGCCATATGCTGCGATGAACCATGTTGCCAACATGTATGTGTGAAATAGGTGTGGTCCTCTGCTATTGCCCTTCAAAGGTGGAATGTACAGGATATATGTCATTTACAGTGTGTGTGTATGTGACTGTTGTGTAATACGCATCACAATTGCTTTGGAATGTTCTGTGTCCTGATCGGTATATCAGCAATGCTCTGTGAGGCTACACTGTTATTCTGATAGTTAGAGATAAAGGTGAGGAAAAATGATTACCCAGACCATGATATGGTGATTATTATCGGTGTTTATTTACATATGTTGCTACAGTGGTGAAGGTGAGTTGTTTTAACCCCTTCTGTGCCCAGGACGTAATGGTTACGTCCTGAGGCACAGTGCTGCTGTGCCCAGGACATAACCATTACGTCCTGTGCACAGAGCCCAGAGGGAGCGCTAGCGCTCCCTCTGTGGGGTTCCCCCCCAAGTCAGGGATGGAAGGGGAAGCCATTCCCCTCCCACCCCCGACCCCCCAACCCCCCCTTGACGTCAGCGCGCGAGCGCGCGCTGATTAGTCACAGGGCCTCCCCCATCGCGCTGGAAGCAGAGCTTCCAGCGAGATTGAAAGAGAAATGCTTTGCATTTCTCTTTCAATCCCATGGGGGAGGCCCCGAGAGGCTTCAAACAGAAGGAAATGTATTTCCTTCCCTTTGAAGTCTCTCACAGGGTTTCAAAAGCCGGATTGCTTGCAATCCGGCTTTTGAAACCCCACTAGACACCAGGGATTTTTTTTTTCAATGAAACTGTCAAAAGGGAGCGACCCCTTGGGCAAGGGTCGCTCCCAGGGGGGGCATTTTTTTTAGGAAGGCCTTTTCTGCCCCCCCTGGGGGCAGATTGGCCTATTATTAGGCCGATCTGCCCCCAGGGGGGGCAGAAACATCTAGGCACCAGGGAGCTTTTTTTTTTTTTTTTTGTGATGTTTTCTTTTTTTTTTAGGTGGGGAGCGATCCCTTAGGCAAGGGTCGCTCCCCTACGGGGCAATATATATTTAGGCCATTTCTGCCCCCCTTGGGGGCAGATTGGCCTATTTTGATGAGGCCAATCTGCCCCCAAGGGGGGCAGAAACCATTAGACACCAGGGAGTTTTTTTTTGCGCAAATTTCACGCAACGGGAGCGACCCCTTGGGCAAGGGTCGCTCCCAGGGGGGGCATTTTTTGGGGAAGGCCTTTTATACCCCCAGGGGGGACAGAAACCTCTAGGAACCAGGGATCATTTCTTTTTTTTTTTCTTTTTGTTATGTTTTCTTTTTTTTTAGGTGGGGAGCGACCCCTTAGGCAAGGGTCGCTCCCCTAGGGGGCAAATTATATTTAGGCCATTTCTGCCCCCCTTGGGGGCAGATTGGCCTATTTTGATGAGGCCAATCTGCCCCCAAGGGGGGCAGAAACCATTGGACACCAGGGAGTTTTTTTTTTTGCGTGAATTTCACGCAAGGGGAGTGACCCCTTAGGCAAGGGTCGCTCCCTGGGGGGGGGATTATTTTAGGCCATTTCCTCCCCCCCTGGGGGGTAGATCAGCCTATTTTGATTCGGCTGATCTGCCCCCAAGGGGGGCATAAACCACTAGGCACCAGGGATTTTTTTGTTTTTTTGTTTTACAGATGGGGAGCGACCCCTTGGACAAGGGTCGCT
Source organism: Pleurodeles waltl (assembly GCF_031143425.1). Classification (NCBI taxonomy): domain Eukaryota; kingdom Metazoa; phylum Chordata; class Amphibia; order Caudata; family Salamandridae; genus Pleurodeles; species Pleurodeles waltl. Next base: position 324,500,494 of record NC_090437.1, read on the forward strand.
CCCCTGGAGGGGCAAAATGTATTTAGGCCATTTCGGCCCGCTTTGGGGGCAGATCGGCCGATTTTAGGTCAATCTGCCCCCAAGGGGGGCAGAAACCACTAGGCACCAGGGATCTTTTTTTTGCGCCGTCACGCAAGGGGAGCGACCTTGTAGGCAAGGGTCGCTCCCCGGGGGCGGGGGGGTAGGGGGGGCAAAATTATTTTAGGCCATCTCTGCCCCCCCTGGAGGCAGATCGGCCTATTGGTATTAGGCCGATCTGCCCCCAGGGGGGGCAGAAACCTGTAGGCGCCAGGGCAAATATTTTGTTGTTAGTTTTTTTTTGTTTGTTTGTTTTTTTAGAGATGGGGAGCGACCCATCAGACCAGGGTCGCTCCCCTGGGGGGCAAACTGTGTTTAGAGCATTTCTGCCCCCCTTGGGGGCAGATTGGTCGATTTTAGGTCAATCTACCCCCAAGGGGGCAGAAACAACTAGGCACCGGGGATTTGTTTTTTGGCGCCAATGTCACGCAGGGGGAGCGACCCCGTAGGCAAGGGTCGCTCCTGGTGGGGGGGTGGGGGTTGGGGATGCAAATTTATTTTAGGCCATTTCTGCCCCCCCTGGGGGCAGATCGGCCTATTATTAGGCCGATCTGCCACCAGGGGGGGGCAGAAACCTCTAGGCGCCAGGGCAAAAACATTTTGTGTGTTTTTTTTTTGTATGTTTGTTTTTCTAGAGATGGGGAGCGACCCATCAGGCAAGGGTCGCTCCCCTGGGGGGAAAACTGTATTTAGACCATTTCTGCCCCCCTTGGGGGCAGATTGGTCGATTTTAGGTCAATCTGCCCCAAGGGGGCAGAAACCACTAGGCATCGGGGATTTGTTTTTTGGCGCCAATGTCACGCAGGGGGAGCGACCCCGTAGACAAGGGTCGCTCCGAGGGGGGGGGGTGCGGGTTGGGGGGGCAAATTTATTTTAGGCCATTTCTGCCCCCCCGGGGGCAGAAACCTGTAGGCGCCAGGGCAAATGTTTTTTTTTTGTGTTTTTTTTTTTTTGTTTGTTTTTTTAGAGATGGGGAGCGACCCATCAGACAAGGGTCGCTCCCCTGGGGGGCAAACTGTGTTTAGACCATTTCTACCCCCCTTGGGGGCAGATTGGTCGATTTGAGGTCAATCTGTCCCCAATGGGGCAGAAACCACTAGGCACCGGGGATTTGCTTTTTGGCGCCAATGTCACGCAGGGGGTTGACCCCGTAGACAAGGGTCGCTCCGAGGGGGGCAAATTTATTTTTTTGCCATTTCTGCCCCCCCCTGGGGGCAGATCGGCCTATTATTAGGCCGATCTGCCCCCAGGGGGTGCAGAAACCTGAAGGCGCCAGGGCAAATTTCTTTTTTTGTGTTTTTTTTTGGTTTGTTTGTTTTTTTAGAGATGGGGAGCGACCCATCAGACAAGGGTCGCTCCCCTGGGGGGCAAACTGTGTTTAGACCATTTCTGCCCCCCTTGGGGGCAGATTGGTCGATTTTAGGTCAATCTGCCCCCAAGGGGGCAGAAACCACTAGGCGCCGGGGATTTGTTTTTTGGCGCCAATGTCACGCAGGGGGAGCGACCCCGTAGGCAAGGGTCGCTCCTGGTGGGGGGGTGGGGGTTGGGGATGCAAATTTATTTTAGGCCATTTCTGCCCCCCCTGGGGGCAGATCGGCCTATTATTAGGCCGATCTGCCACCGCGGGGGGGCAGAAACCTCTAGGCGCCAGGGAAAAATTATTTTGTGTGGTTTTTTTTTGTTTGTTTGTTTTTTTAGAGATGGGGAGCGACCCATCAGACAAGGTTCGCTCCCCTGGGGGGCAAACTGTATTTAGACCATTTCTGCCCCCCTTGGGGGAAGATTGGTCGATTTTAGGTCAATCTGACCCCAAGGGGGCAGAAACCACTAGGCACCGGGGATTTGTTTCTTGGCGCCCATGTCACGCAGGGGGAGGGACCCCGTAGGCAAGGGTCTCTCCTGGGCAGGGGGGGTTTGAGGGGGTGGGGGGTCAAATTCATTTTAGGGCATTCCCCCCCCCCCCCGGGGCCGGCTGAGCTAGAGGCAAAAATCCACAGGTGGGCACTTTGCAAAAAAAACCTCTGTTTTCTGTGAAAAAAAATGTTGTGTCCACGTTGTGTTTTGGGCCATTTCCTTTCGTGGGCGCTAGGCCTACCCACACAAGTGAGGTACCATTTTTATGGAGAGACTTAGGGGAACGCTGGGTGGAAGGAAATTTGTGGCTCCTCTCAGATTCCAGAACTTTCTGTCACCGAAATGAGAGGAAAAAGTGTTTTTTGGCCAAATTTTGATGTTTGCAAAGGATTCTGGGTAACAGAACCTGGTCAGAGCCCCGCAAATCACCCCATCTTGGATTCCCCTAGGTCTCTAGTTTTCAGAAAGCACTGGTTTGCTAGGTTTCCCCAGGTGCCGGCTGAGCTAGAGGCCAAAATCCACAGGTAGGCACTGTTTTCTATGAAAAAATGTGATGTGTCCACGTTGTGTTTTGGGCCGTTTCCTGTCGCGGGCGCTAGGCCTACCCACACAAGTGAGGTATCATTTTTATCGGGAGACGTGGGGGAACGCTGGGTGGAAGGAAATTTGTGGCTCCTCTCAGATTCCAGAACTTTCTGCCACAGAAATGTGAGGAACATGTGTTTTTTTAGCCAAATTTTGAGGTTTGCAAAGGATTCTGGGTAACAGAACCTGGTCCGAGCCACACAAGTCACCCCATCTTGGATTCCCCTAGGTCTCTAGTTTTCAGAAATGCACAGGTTTGGTAGGTTTCCCTAGGTGGCGGCTGAGCTACAGGCCAAAATCTACAGGTAGGCACTTTGCAAAAAACACCTCTGTTTTCCTTCAAAAATTTGGCTGTGTCCACGTTGCGCTTTGGGACGTTTCCTGCCGCGGGCGCTAGGCCTACCCACACAAGTGAGGTATCATTTTTATCGGGAGACGTGGGGAAACGCTGGGTGGAAGGAAATTTGTGGCTCCTCTCAGATTCCAGAATTTTCTGCCACAGAAATGTGAGGAACATGTGTTTTTTTAGCCAAATTTTGAGGTTTGCAAAGGATTCTGGGTAACAGAACCTGGTCCGAGCCACACAAGTCACCCCATCTTGGATTCCCCTAGGTCTCTAGTTTTCAGAAATGCACAGGTTTGGTAGGTTTCCCTAGGTGGCGGCTGAGCTACAGGCCAAAATCTACAGGTAGGCACTTTGCAAAAAACACCTCTGTTTTCTTTCAAAAATTTGGCTGTGTCCACGTTGCGCTTTGGGGCGTTTCTTGTCGCGGGCGCTAGGCCTACCCACACAAGTGAGGTGTCATTTTTATCGGGAGACGTGGGGGAACGCTGGGTGGAAGGAAATTTGTGGCTCCTCTCAGATTCCAGAACTTTCTGCCACAGAAATGTGAGGAACATGTGTTTTTTTAGCCAAATTTTGAGGTTTGCAAAGGATTCTGGGTAACAGAACCTGGTCCGAGCCACACAAGTCACACCATCTTGGATTCCCCTAGGTCTCTAGTTTTCAGAAACGCACAGGTTTGGTAGGTTTCCCTAGGTGGCGGCTGAGCTACAGGCCAAAATCTACAGGTAGGCACTTTGCAAAAAACACCTCTGTTTTCCTTCAAAAATTTGGCTGTGTCCACGTTGCGCTTTGGGGCGTTTCCTGTCGCGGGCGCTAGGCCTACCCACACAAGTGAGGTATCATTTTTATCGGGAGACGTGGGGGAACGCTGGGTGGAAGGAAATTCGTGGCTCCTCTCAGATTCCAGAACTTTCTGCCACAGAAATGTGAGGAACATGTGTTTTTTTAGCGAAATTTTGAGGTTTGCAAAGGATTCTGGGTAACAAAACCTGGTCCGAGCCACACAAGTCACCCCATCTTGGATTCCCCTAGGTCTCTAGTTTTCAGAAATGCACAGGTTTGGTAGGTTTCCCTAGGTGGCGGCTGAGCTACAGGCCAAAATCTACAGGTAGGCACTTTGCAAAAAACACCTCTGTTTTCCTTCAAACATTTGGCTGTGTCCACGTTGCGCTTTGGGGCGTTTCCTGTCGCGGGCGCTAGGCATACCCACACAAGTGAGGTATCATTTTTATCGGGAGACGTGGGGGAACGCTGGGTGGAAGGAAATTTGTGGCTCCTCTCAGATTCCAGAACTTTCTGCCACAGAAATGTGAGGAACATGTGTTTTTTTAGCCAAATGTTGAGGTTTGCAAAGGATTCTGGGTAACTGAACCTGGTCCGAGCCACACAAGTCACCCCATCTTGGATTCCCCTAGGTCTCTAGTTTTCAGAAATGCACCGGTTTGGTAGGTTTCCCTATGTGGCGGCTGAGCTACAGGGCAAAATCTACAGGTAGGCACTTTGCAAAAAACACCTCTGTTTTCCTTAAAAAATTTGGCTGTGTCCACGTTGCGCTTTGGGACGTTTCCTGACGCGGGCGCTAGGCCTACCCACACAAGTGAGGTATCATTTTTATCGGGAGACGTGGGGGAACGCTGGGTGGAAGGAAATTTGTGGCTTCTCTCAGATTCCAGAACTTTCTGCCACAGAAATGTGAGGAACATGTGTTTTTTTAGCCAAATTTTGAGGTTTGCAAAGGATTCTGGGTAACAGAACCTGGTCCGAGCCACACAAGTCACCCCATCTTGGATTCTCCTAGGACACTAGTTTTCAGAAATGCACAGGTTTGGTAGGTTTCCCTAGGTGGCGGCTGAGCTACAGGCCAAAATCTACAGGTAGGCACTTTGCAAAAAACACCTCTGTTTTCCTTCAAACATTTGGCTGTGTCCACGTTGCGCTTTGGGGCGTTTCCTGTCGCGGGCGTTAGGCCTACCCACACAAGTGAGGTATCATTTTTATCGGGAGACGTGGGGGAACGCTGGGTGGAAGGAAATTTGTGGCTCCTCTCAGATTCCAGAACTTTCTGCCACAGAAATGTGAGGAACATGTGTTTTTTTAGCCAAATTTTGAGGTTTGCAAAGGATTCTGGGTAACAGAACTTGGTCCGAGCCACACAAGTCACCCCATCTTGGATTCCCCTAGGTCTCTAGTTTTCAGAAATGCACAGGTTTGGTAGGTTTCCATAGGTGGCGGCTGAGCTACAGGCCAAAATCTACAGGTTGGCACTTTGCAAAAAACACCTCTGTTTTCCTTCAAAAATTTGGCTGTGTCCACGTTGCGCTTTGGGGCGTTTCCTGTCGCGGGCGCTAGGCCTACCCACACAAGTGAGGTATCATTTTTATCAGGAGACGTGGGGGAACGCTGGGTGGAAGGAAATTTGTGGCTCCTCTCAGATTCCAGAACTTTCTGCCACAGAAATGTGAGGAACATGTGTTTTTTTAGCCAAATTTTGAGGTTTGCAAAGGATTCTGGGTAACAGAACCTGGTCCAAGCCACACAAGTCACCCCATCTTGGATTCCCCTAGGTCTCTAGTTTTCAGAAATGCACAGGTTTGGTAGGTTTCCCTAGGTGGCGGCTGAGCTACAGGCCAAAATCTACAGGTAGGCACTTTGCAAAAAACACCTCTGTTTTCCTTCAAACATTTGGCTGTGTCCACGTTGCGCTTTGGGGCGTTTCCTGTCGCAGGCGTTAGGCCTACCCACACAAGTGAAGTATCATTTTTATCGGGAGACGTGGGGGAACGCTGGGTGGAAGGAAATTTGTGGCTCCTCTCAGATTCCAGAACTTTCTGCCACAGAAATGTGAGGAACATGTGTTTTTTTAGCCAAATGTTGAGGTTTGCAAAGGATTCTGGGTAACAGAGCCTGGTCTGAGCCACACAAGTCAACCCATCTTGGATTCCCCTAGGTCTCTAGTTTTCAGAAATGCACAGGTTTGGTAGGTTTCCCTAGGTGGCGGCTGAGCTACAGGCCAAAATCTACAGGTAGGCACTTTGCAAAAAACACCTCTGTTTTCCTTCAAACATTTGGCTGTGTCCACGTTGCGCTTTGGGGCGTTTCCTGTCGCGGGCGTTAGGCCTACCCACACAAGTGAGGTATCATTTTTATCGGGAGACGTGGGGGAACGCTGGGTGGAAGGAAATGTGTGGCTCCTCTCAGATTCCAGAACTTTCTGCCACAGAAATGTGAGGAACATGTGTTTTTTTAGCCAAATTTTGAGGTTTGCAAAGGATTCTGGGTAACAGAACTTGGTCCGAGCCACACAAGTCACCCCATCTTGGATTCCCCTAGGTCTCTAGTTTTCAGAAATGCACAGGTTTGGTAGGTTTCCATAGGTGGCGGCTGAGCTACAGGCCAAAATCTACAGGTTGGCACTTTGCAAAAAACACCTCTGTTTTCCTTCAAAAATTTGGCTGTGTCCACGTTGCGCTTTGGGGCGTTTCCTGTCGCGGGCGCTAGGCCTACCCACACAAGTGAGGTATCATTTTTATCAGGAGACGTGGGGGAACGCTGGGTGGAAGGAAATTTGTGGCTCCTCTCAGATTCCAGAACTTTCTGCCACAGAAATGTGAGGAACATGTGTTTTTTTAGCCAAATTTTGAGGTTTGCAAAGGATTCTGGGTAACAGAACCTGGTCCAAGCCACACAAGTCACCCCATCTTGGATTCCCCTAGGTCTCTAGTTTTCAGAAATGCACAGGTTTGGTAGGTTTCCCTAGGTGGCGGCTGAGCTACAGGCCAAAATCTACAGGTAGGCACTTTGCAAAAAACACCTCTGTTTTCCTTCAAACATTTGGCTGTGTCCACGTTGCGCTTTGGGGCGTTTCCTGTCGCAGGCGTTAGGCCTACCCACACAAGTGAAGTATCATTTTTATCGGGAGACGTGGGGGAACGCTGGGTGGAAGGAAATTTGTGGCTCCTCTCAGATTCCAGAACTTTCTGCCACAGAAATGTGAGGAACATGTGTTTTTTTAGCCAAATGTTGAGGTTTGCAAAGGATTCTGGGTAACAGAGCCTGGTCTGAGCCACACAAGTCAACCCATCTTGGATTCCCCTAGGTCTCTAGTTTTCAGAAATGCACAGGTTTGGTAGGTTTCCCTAGGTGGCGGCTGAGCTACAGGCCAAAATCTACAGGTAGGCACTTTGCAAAAAACACCTCTGTTTTCCTTCAAACATTTGGCTGTGTCCACGTTGCGCTTTGGGGCGTTTCCTGTCGCGGGCGTTAGGCCTACCCACACAAGTGAGGTATCATTTTTATCGGGAGACGTGGGGGAACGCTGGGTGGAAGGAAATTTGTGGCTCCTCTGAGATTCCAGAACTTTCGGCCACAGAAATGTGAGGAACATGTGTTTTTTTAGCCAAATTTTGAGGTTTGCAAAGGATTCTGGGTAACAGAACCTGGTCCGAGCCACACAAGTCAACCCATCTTGGATTCCCCTAGGTCTCTAGTTTTCAGAAATGCACAGGTTTGGTAGGTTTCCCTAGGTGGCGGCTGAGCTACAGGCCAAAATCTACAGGTAGGCACTTTGCAAAAAACACCTCTGTTTTCCTTCAAACATTTGGCTGTGTCCACGTTGCGCTTTGGGGCGTTTCCTGTCGCGGGCGCTAGGCCTACCCACACAAGTGAGGTATCATTTTTATCAGGAGACGTGGGGGAACGCTGGGTGGAAGGAAATTTGTGGCTCCTCTCAGATTCCAGAACTTTCTGCCACAGAAATGTGAGGAACATGTGTTTTTTTACCCAAATGTTGAGGTTTGCAAAGGATTCTGGGTAACAGAACCTGGTCTGAGCCACACAAGTCAACCCATCTTGGATTCCCCTAGGTCTCTAGTTTTCAGAAATGCACAGGTTTGGTAGGTTTCCCTAGGTGGCGGCTGAGCTACAGGCCAAAATCTACAGGTAGGCACTTTGCAAAAAACACCTCTGTTTTCCTTCAAACATTTGGCTGTGTCCACGTTGCGCTTTGGGGCGTTTCCTGTCGCGGGCGTTAGGACTACCCACACAAGTGAGGTATCATTTTTATCGGGAGACGTGGGGGAACGCTGGGTGGAAGGAAATTTGTGGCTCCTCTCAGATTCCAGAACTTTCGGCCACAGAAATGTGAGGAACATGTGTTTTTTTAGCCAAATTTTGAGGTTTGCAAAGGATTCTGGGTAACAGAACCTGGTCCGAGCCACACAAGTCAACCCATCTTGGATTCCCCTAGGTCTCCAGTTTTCAGAAATGCACAGGTTTGGTAGGTTTCCCTAGGTGGCGGCTGAGCTACAGGACAAAATCTACAGGTAGGCACCTTGCAAAAAACACCTCTGTTTTCCTTCAAAAATTTGGCTGTGTCCACGTTGCGCTTTGGGGCGTTTCCTGTTGCGGGCGCTAGGCCTACCCACACAGTGAGGTATCATTTTTATCGGGAGACGTGGGGGAACGCTGGGTGGAAGGAAATTTGTGGCTCCTCCCAGATTCCAGAACTTTCTGCCACAGAAATGTGAGGAACATGTGTTTTTTTAACCAAATTGTGAGGTTTGCAAAGGATTCTGGGTAACAGAACCTGGTCCGAGCCACACAAGTCACCCCATCTTGGATTCCCCTAAGTCTCTAGTTTTCAGAAATGCACAGGTTTGGTAGGTTTCCCTCGGTGGCGGCTGAGCTACAGGCCAAAATCTACAGGTAGGCACTTTGCAAAAAACACCTCTGTTTTCCTTCAAAAATTTGGCTGTGTCCACGTTGCGCTTTGGGGCGTTTCCTGTCGCGGGCGCTAGGCCTACCCACACAAGTGAGGTATCATTTTTATCTGGAGACATGGGGGAACGCTGGGTGGAAGGAAATTTGTGGCTCCTCTCAGAATCCAGAACTTTCTGCCACAGAAATGTGAGGACCATATGTTTTTTTAGCCAAATTTTGAGGTTTGCAAAGGATTCTGGGTAACAGAACCTGGTCCGAGCCACACAAGTCACCCCATCTTGGATTCCCCTAGGTCTCTAGTTTTCAGAAATGCACAGGTTTGGTAGGTTTCCCTAGGTGGCGGCTGAGCTACAGGCCAAAATCTACAGGTAGGCACTTTGTAAAAAACACCTCTGTTTTCCTTCAAAAAGTTGGCTGTGTCCACGTTGCGCTTTGGGGAGTTTCCTGTCGCGGGCGCTAGGCCTACCCACACAAGTGAGGAATCATTTTTATCGGAAGACGTGGGGGAACGCTGGGTGGAAGGAAATTTGTGGCTCCTCTCAGATTCCAGAACTTTCTGCCACAGAAATGTGAGGAACATGTGTTTTTTTAGCCAAATTTTGAGGTTTGCAAAGGATTCTGGGTAACAGAACCTGGTCTGAGCCACACAAGTCACCCCATCTTGGATTCCCCTAGGTCTCTAGTTTTCAGAAATGCACAGGTTTGGTAGGTTTCCCTAGGTGGCGGCTGAGCTACAGGCCAAAATCTACAGGTAGGCACTTTGCAAAAAACACCTCTGTTTTCCTTCAAAAAGTTGGCTGTGTCCACGTTGCGCTTTGGGGCGTTTCCTGTCGCAGGCGCTAGGCCTACCCACACAAGTGAGGTATCATTTTTATCGGGAGACATGGGGGAACTCTGGGTGGAAGGAAATTTGTGGCTCCTCTCAGATTCCAGAACTTTCTGCCACAGAAATGTGAGGAACATGTGTTTTTGTAGCCACATTTTGAGGTTTGCAAAGGATTCTGCGTAACAGAACCTGGTCCGAGCCACACAAGTCACCCCATCTTGGATTCCCCTAGGTCTCTAGTTTTCAGAAATACACAGGTTTGGTAGGTTTCCCTAGGTGGCGGCTGAGCTACAGGCCAAAATCTACAGGTAGGCACTTTGCAAAAAACACCTCTGTTTTCCTTCAAACATTTGGCTGTGTCCACGTTGCGCTTTGGGGCGTTTCCTGTCGCAGGCGTTAGGCCTACCCACACAAGTGAGGTATCATTTTTATCGGGAGACGTGGGGGAACGCTGGGTGGAAGGAAATTTGTGGCTCCTCTCAGATTCCAGAACTTTCTGCCACAGAAATGTGAGGAACATGTGTTTTTTTAGCCAAATGTTGAGGTTTGCAAAGGATTCTGGGTAACAGAACCTGGTCCGAGCCACACAAGTCAACCCATCTTGGATTCCCCTAGGTCTCTAGTTTTCAGAAATGCACAGGTTTGGTAGGTTTCCCTAGGTGGCGGCTGAGCTACAGGCCAAAATCTACAGGTAGGCACTTTGCAAAAAACACCTCTGTTTTCCTTCAAACATTTGGCTGTGTCCACGTTGCGCTTTGGGGCGTTTCCTGTCGCAGGCGTTAGGCCTACCCACACAAGTGAGGTATCATTTTTATCGGGAGATGTGGGGGAACGCTGGGTGGAAGGAAATTTGTGGCTCCTCTCAGATTCCAGAACTTTCGGCCACAGAAATGTGAGGAACATGTGTTTTTTTAGCCAAATTTTGAGGTTTGCAAAGGATTCTGGGTAACAGAACCTGGTCCGAGCCACACAAGTCAACTCATCTTGGATTCCCCTAGGTCTCTAGTTTTCAGAAATGCACAGGTTTGGTAGGTTTCCCGAGGTGGCGGCTGAGCTACAGGCCAAAAACTATAGGTAGGCACCTTGCAAAAAACACCTCTGTTTTCCTTAAAAAATTTGGCTGTGTCCACGTTGCGCTTTGGGGCGTTTCCTGTCGCGGGCGCTAGGCCTACCCACACAGTGAGGTATCATTTTTATCGGGAGACGTGGGGGAACGCTGGGTGGAAGGAAATTTGTGGCTCCTCTCAGATTCCAGAACTTTCTGCCACAGAAATGTGAGGAACATGTGTTTTTTTAACCAAATTGTGAGGTTTGCAAAGGATTCTGGGTAACAGAACCTGGTCCGAGCCACACAAGTCACCCCATCTTGAATTCCCCTAAGTCTCTAGTTTTCAGAAATGCACAGGTTTGGTAGGTTTCCCTCGGTGGCGGCTGAGCTACAGGCCAAAATCTACAGGTAGGCACTTTGCAAAAAACACCTCTGTTTTCCTTCAAAAAGTTGGCTGTGTCCACGTTGCGCTTTGGGGAGTTTCCTGTCGCGGGCGCTAGGCCTACCCACACAAGTGAGGAATCATTTTTATCGGAAGACGTGGGGGAACGCTGGGTGGAAGGAAATTTGTGGCTCCTCTCGGATTCCAGAACTTTCTGCCACAGAAATGTGAGGAACATGTGTTTTTTTAGCCAAATTTTGAGGTTTGCAAAGGATTCTGGGTAACAGAACCTGGTCCGAGCCACACAAGTCACCCCATCTTGGATTCCCCTAGGTCTCTAGTTTTCAGAAATGCACAGGTTTGGTAGGTTTCCCTAGGTGGCGGCTGAGCTACAGGCCAAAATCTACAGGTAGGCACTTTGCAAAAAACACCTCTGTTTTCCTTCAAAAAGTTGGCTGTGTCCACGTTGCGCTTTGGGGCGTTTCCTGTCGCGGGCGCTAGGCCTACCCACACAAGTGAGGTATCATTTTTATCGGGAGACATGGGGGAACTCTGGGTGGAAGGAAATTTGTGGCTCCTCTCAGATTCGAGAACTTTCTGCCACAGAAATGTGAGGAACATGTGTTTTTTTAGCCAAATTTTGAGGTTTGCAAAGGATTCTGCGTAACAGAACCTGGTCCGAGCCACACAAGTCACCCCATCTTGGATTCCCCTAGGTCTCTAGTTTTCAGAAATGCACAGGTTTGGTAGGTTTCCCTAGGTGGCGGCTGAGCTACAGGCCAAAATCTACAGGTAGGCAATTTGCAAAAAACACCTCTGTTTTCCTTCAAAAATTTAGCTGTGTCCACGTTGCGCTTTGGGGCGTTTCCTGTCGCGGGGGCTAGGCCTACCCACACAAGTGAGGTATCATTTTTATCGGGAGACGTGGGGGAACGCTGGGTGGAAGGAAATTTGTGGCTCCTCTCAGATTCCAGAACTTTCTGCCACAGAAATGTGAGGAACATGTGTTTTTTTAGCCAAATGTTGAGGTTTGCAAAGGATTCTGGGTAACAGAACTTGGTCCGAGCCACAAAAGTCACCCCATCTTGGATTCCCCTAGGTCTCTAGTTTTCAGAAATGCACAGGTTTGGTAGGTTTCCATAGGTGGCGGCTGAGCTACAGGCCAAAATCTACAGGTAGGCACTTTGCAAAAAACACCTCTGTTTTCCTTCAAAAATTTGGCTGTGTCCACGTTGCGCTTTGGGGCGTTTCCTGTCGCGGGCGCTAGGCCTACCCACACAAGTGAGGTATCATTTTTATCAGGAGACGTGGGGGAACGCTGGGTGGAAGGAAATTTGTGGCTCCTCTCAGATTCCAGAACTTTCTGCCACAGAAATGTGAGGAACATGTGTTTTTTTAGCCAAATTTTGAGGTTTGCAAAGGATTCTGGGTAACAGAACCTGGTCCGAGCCACACAAGTCACCCCATCTTGGATTCCCCTAGGTCTCTAGTTTTCAGAAATGCACAGGTTTGGTAGGTTTCCCTAGGTGGCGGCTGAGCTACAGGCCAAAATCTACAGGGAGGCACTTTGCAAAAAACACCTCTGTTTTCCTTCAAACATTTGGCTGTGTCCACGTTGCGCTTTGGGGCGTTTCCTGTCGCGGGCGTTAGGCCTACCCACACAAGTGAGGTATCATTTTTATCGGGAGACGTGGGGGAACGCTGGGTGGAAGGAAATTTGTGGCTCCTCTCAGATTCCAGAACTTTCTGCCACAGAAATGGGAGGAACATGTGTTTTTTTAGCCAAATGTTGAGGTTTGCAAAGGATTCTGGGTAACAGAACCTGGTCCGAGCCACACAAGTCAACCCATCTTGGATTCCCCTAGGTCTCTAGTTTTCAGAAATGCACAGGTTTGGTAGGTTTCCCTAGGTGGCGGCTGAGCTACAGGCCAAAATCTACAGGTAGGCACTTTGCAAAAAACACCTCTGTTTTCCTTCAAACATTTGGCTGTGTCCACGTTGCGCTTTGGGGCGTTTCCTGTCGCGGGCGTTAGGCCTACCCACACAAGTGAGGTATCATTTTTATCGGGAGACGTGGGGGAACGCTGGGTGGAAGGAAATTTGTGGCTCCTCTCAGATTCCAGAACTTTCGGCCACAGAAATGTGAGGAACATGTGTTTTTTTAGCCAAATTTTGAGGTTTGCAATGGATTCTGGGTAACAGAACCTGGTCCGATCCACACAAGTCAACCCATCTTGGATTCCCCTAGGTCTCTAGTTTTCAGAAATGAACAGGTTTGGTAGGTTTCCCTAGGTGGCGGCTAAGCTACAGGCCAAAATCTACAGGTAGGCACCTTGCAAAAAACACCTCTGTTTTCCTTCAAAAATTTGGCTGTGTCCACATTGCGCTTTGGGGCGTTTCCTGTCACGGGCGCTAGGCCTACCCACACAGTGAGGTATCATTTTTATCGGGAGACGTGGGGGAACGCTGGGTGGAAGGAAATTTGTGGCTCCTCTCAGATTCCAGAACTTTCTGCCACAGAAATGTGAGGAACATGTGTTTTTTTAACCAAATTGTGAGGTTTGCAAAGGATTCTGGGTAACAGAACCTGGTCCGAGCCACACAAGTCACCCCATCTTGGATTCCCCTAGGTCTCTAGTTTTCAGAAATGCACAGGTTTGGTAGGTTTCCATAGGTGGCGGCTGAGCTACAGGCCAAAATCTACAGGTAGGCACTTTGCAAAAAACACCTCTGTTTTCCTTCAAAAATTTGGCTGTGTCCACGTTGCGCTTTGGGGCGTTTCCTGTCGCGGGCGCTAGGCTTACCCACACAAGTGAGGTATCATTTTTATCGGGAGACGTGGGGGAACGCTGGGTGGAAGGTAATTTGTGGCTCCTCTCAGATTCCAGAACTTTCTGCCACAGAAATGTGAGGAACATGTGTTTTTTTAGCCAGATTTTGAGGTTTGCAAAGGATTCTGGGTAACAAAACCTGGTCCGAGCCACACAAGTCACCCCATCTTGGATTCCCCTAGGTCTCTAGTTTTCAGAAATGCACAGGTTTGGTAGGTTTCCCTCGGTGGCGGCTGAGCTACAGGCCAAAATCTACAGGTAGGCACTTTGCAAAAAACACCTCTGTTTTCCTTCAAAAATGTGGCTGTGTCCACGTTGCGCTTTGGGGCGTTTCCTGTCGCGGGCGCTAGGCCTACCCACACAAGTGAGGTATCATTTTTATCTGGAGACATGGGGGAACGCTGGGTGGAAGGAAATTTGTGGCTCCTCTCAGAATCCAGAACTTTCTGCCACAGAAATGTGAGGACCATATGTTTTTTTAGCCAAATTTTGAGGTTTGCAAAGGATTCTGGGTAACAGAACCTGGTCCGAGCCACACAAGTCACCCCATCTTGGATTCCCCTAGGTCTCTAGTTTTCAGAAATGCACAGGTTTGGTAGGTTTCCCTAGGTGGCGGCTGAGCTACAGGCCAAAATGTACAGGTAGGCACTTTGTAAAAAACACCTCTGTTTTCCTTCAAAAAGTTGGCTGTGTCCACGTTGCGCTTTGGGGAGTTTCCTGTCGCGGGCGCTAGGCCTACCCACACAAGTGAGGAATCATTTTTATCGGAAGACGTGGGGGAACGCTGGGTGGAAGGAAATTTGTGGCTCCTCTCAGATTCCAGAACTTTCTGCCACAGAAATGTGAGGAACATGTGTTTTTTTAGCCAAATTTTGAGGTTTGCAAAGGATTCTGGGTAACAGAACCTGGTCTGAGCCACACAAGTCACCCCATCTTGGATTCCCCTAGGTCTCTAGTTTTCAGAAATGCACAGGTTTGGTAGGTTTCCCTAGGTGGCGGCTGAGCTACAGGCCAAAATCTACAGGTAGGCACTTTGCAAAAAACACCTCTGTTTTCCTTCAAAAAGTTGGCTGTGTCCACGTTGCGCTTTGGGGCGTTTCCTGTCGCAGGCGCTAGGCCTACCCACACAAGTGAGGTATCATTTTTATCGGGAGACATGGGGGAACTCTGGGTGGAAGGAAATTTGAGGCTCCTCTCAGATTCCAGAACTTTCTGCCACAGAAATGTGAGGAACATGTGTTTTTGTAGCCACATTTTGAGGTTTGCAAAGGATTCTGCGTAACAGAACCTGGTCCGAGCCACACAAGTCACCCCATCTTGGATTCCCCTAGGTCTCTAGTTTTCAGAAATACACAGGTTTGGTAGGTTTCCCTAGGTGGCGGCTGAGCTACAGGCCAAAATCTACAGGTAGGCACTTTGCAAAAAACACCTCTGTTTTCCTTAAAAAATTTGGCTGTGTCCACGTTGCGCTTTGGGGCGTTTCCTGTCGCGGGCGCTAGGCTTACCCACACAAGTGAGGTATCATTTTTATCGGGAGACGTGGGGGAACGCTGGGTGGAAGGTAATTTGTGGCTCCTCTCAGATTCCAGAACTTTCTGCCACAGAAATGTGAGGAACATGTGTTTTTTTAGCCAAATTTTGAGGTTTGCAAAGGATTCTGGGTAACAAAACCTGGTCCGAGCCACACAAGTCACCCCATCTTGGATTCCCCTAGGTCTCTAGTTTTCAGAAATGCACAGGTTTGGTAGGTTTCCCTCGGTGGCGGCTGAGCTACAGGCCAAAATCTACAGGTAGGCACTTTGCAAAAAACACCTCTGTTTTCCTTCAAAAATGTGGCTGTGTCCACGTTGCGCTTTGGGGCGTTTCCTGTCGCGGGCGCTAGGCCTACCCACACAAGTGAGGTATCATTTTTATCTGGAGACATGGGGGAACGCTGGGTGGAAGGAAATTTGTGGCTCCTCTCAGAATCCAGAACTTTCTGCCACAGAAATGTGATGACCATGTGTTTTTTTAGCCAAATCTTGAGGTTTGCAAAGGATTCTGGGTAACAGAACCTTGTCCGAGCCACACAAGTCAACCCATCTTGGATTCCCCTAGGTCTCTAGTTTTCAGAAATGCACAGGTTTGGTAGGTTTCCCTAGGTGGCGGCTGAGCTACAGGCCAAAATCTACAGGTAGGCACTTTGCAAAAAACACCTCTGTTTTCCTTCAAAAAGTTGGCTGTGTCCACGTTGCGCTTTGGGGAGTTTCCTGTCGCGGGCGCTAGGCCTACCCACACAGTGAGGTATCATTTTTATCGGGAGACATGGGGGAACGCTGGGTGGAAGGAAATTTGTGGCTCCTCTCAGATTCCAGAACTTTCTGCCACAGAAATGTGAGGAACATGTGTTTTTTTAACCAAATTGTGAGGTTTGCAAAGGATTCTGGGTAACAGAACCTGGTCCGAGCCACACAAGTCACCCCATCTTGGATTCCCCTAGGTCTCTAGTTTTCAGAAATGCACAGGTTTGGTAGGTTTCCCTAGGTGGCGGCTGAGCTACAGGCCAAAATCTACAGGTAGGCACTTTGCAAAAAACATCTCTGTTTTCCTTCAAAAATTTGGCTGTGTCCACGTTGCGCTTTGGGGCGTTTCCTGTCGCGGGCGCTAGGCTTACCCACACAAGTGAGGTATCATTTTTATCGGGAGACGTGGGGGAACGCTGGGTGGAAGGTAATTTGTGGCTCCTCTCAAATTCCAGAACTTTCTGCCCCAGAAATGTGAGGAACATGTGTTTTTTTAGCCAAATTTTGAGGTTTGCAAAGGATTCTGGGTAACAAAACCTGGTCCGAGCCACACAAGTCACCCCATCTTGCATTCCCCTAGGTCTCTAGTTTTCAGAAATGCACAGGTTTGGTAGGTTTCCCTCGGTGGCGGCTGAGCTACAGGCCAAAATCTACAGGTAGGCACTTTGCAAAAAAAACCTCTGTTTTCCTTCAAAAATGTGGCTGTGTCCACGTTGCGCTTTGGGGCGTTTCCTGTCGCGGGCGCTAGGCCTACCCACACAAGTGAGGTATCATTTTTATCTGGAGACATGGGGGAACGCTGGGTGGAAGGAAATTTGTGGCTCCTCTCAGAATCCAGAACTTTCTGCCACAGAAATATGATGACCATGTGTTTTTTTAGCCAAATTTTGAGGTTTGCAAAGGATTCTGGGTAACAGAACCTGGTCCGAGCCACACAAGTCACCCCATCTTGGATTCCCCTAGGTCTCTAGTTTTCAGAAATGCACAGGTTTGGTAGGTTTCCCTAGGTGGCGGCTGAGCTACAGGCCAAAATCTACAGGTAGGCACTTTGCAAAAAACACCTCTGTTTTCCTTCAAAAAGTTGGCTGTGTCCACGTTGCGCTTTGGGGAGTTTCCTGTCGCGGGCGCTAGGCCTACCCACACAAGTGAGGAATCATTTTTATCGGAAGACGTGGGGGAACGCTGGGTGGAAGGAAATTTGTGGCTCCTCTCAGATTCCAGAACTTTCTGCCACAGAAATGTGAGGAACATGTGTTTTTTTAGCCAAATTTTGAGGTTTGCAAAGGATTCTGGGTAACAGAACCTGGTCTGAGCCACACAAGTCACCCCATCTTGGATTCCCCTAGGTCTCTAGTTTTCAGAAATGCACAGGTTTGGTAGGTTTCCCTAGGTGGCGGCTGAGCTACAGGCCAAAATCTACAGGTAGGCACTTTGCAAAAAACACCTCTGTTTTCCTTCAAAAAGTTGGCTGTGTCCACGTTGCGCTTTGGGGCGTTTCCTGTCGCAGGCGCTAGGCCTACCCACACAAGTGAGGTATCATTTTTATCGGGAGACATGGGGGAACTCTGGGTGGAAGGAAATTTGAGGCTCCTCTCAGATTCCAGAACTTTCTGCCACAGAAATGTGAGGAACATGTGTTTTTGTAGCCACATTTTGAGGTTTGCAAAGGATTCTGCGTAACAGAACCTGGTCCGAGCCACACAAGTCACCCCATCTTGGATTCCCCTAGGTCTCTAGTTTTCAGAAATACACAGGTTTGGTAGGTTTCCCTAGGTGGCGGCTGAGCTACAGGCCAAAATCTACAGGTAGGCACTTTGCAAAAAACACCTCTGTTTTCCTTAAAAAATTTGGCTGTGTCCACGTTGCGCTTTGGGGCGTTTCCTGTCGCGGGCGCTAGGCTTACCCACACAAGTGAGGTATCATTTTTATCGGGAGACGTGGGGGAACGCTGGGTGGAAGGTAATTTGTGGCTCCTCTCAGATTCCAGAACTTTCTGCCACAGAAATGTGAGGAACATGTGTTTTTTTAGCCAAATTTTGAGGTTTGCAAAGGATTCTGGGTAACAAAACCTGGTCCGAGCCACACAAGTCACCCCATCTTGGATTCCGCTAGGTCTCTAGTTTTCAGAAATGCACAGGTTTGGTAGGTTTCCCTCGGTGGCGGCTGAGCTACAGGCCAAAATCTACAGGTAGGCACTTTGCAAAAAACACCTCTGTTTTCCTTCAAAAATGTGGCTGTGTCCACGTTGCGCTTTGGGGCGTTTCCTGTCGCGGGCGCTAGGCCTACCCACACAAGTGAGGTATCATTTTTATCTGGAGACATGGGGGAACGCTGGGTGGAAGGAAATTTGTGGCTCCTCTCAGAATCCAGAACTTTCTGCCACAGAAATGTGATGACCATGTGTTTTTTTAGCCAAATCTTGAGGTTTGCAAAGGATTCTGGGTAACAGAACCTTGTCCGAGCCACACAAGTCAACCCATCTTGGATTCCCCTAGGTCTCTAGTTTTCAGAAATGCACAGGTTTGGTAGGTTTCCCTAGGTGGCGGCTGAGCTACAGGCCAAAATCTACAGGTAGGCACTTTGCAAAAAACACCTCTGTTTTCCTTCAAAAAGTTGGCTGTGTCCACGTTGCGCTTTGGGGAGTTTCCTGTCGCGGGCGCTAGGCCTACCCACACAGTGAGGTATCATTTTTATCGGGAGACATGGGGGAACGCTGGGTGGAAGGAAATTTGTGGCTCCTCTCAGATTCCAGAACTTTCTGCCACAGAAATGTGAGGAACATGTGTTTTTTTAACCAAATTGTGAGGTTTGCAAAGGATTCTGGGTAACAGAACCTGGTCCGAGCCACACAAGTCACCCCATCTTGGATTCCCCTAGGTCTCTAGTTTTCAGAAATGCACAGGTTTGGTAGGTTTCCCTAGGTGGCGGCTGAGCTACAGGCCAAAATCTACAGGTAGGCACTTTGCAAAAAACATCTCTGTTTTCCTTCAAAAATTTGGCTGTGTCCACGTTGCGCTTTGGGGCGTTTCCTGTCGCGGGCGCTAGGCTTACCCACACAAGTGAGGTATCATTTTTATCGGGAGACGTGGGGGAACGCTGGGTGGAAGGTAATTTGTGGCTCCTCTCAAATTCCAGAACTTTCTGCCCCAGAAATGTGAGGAACATGTGTTTTTTTAGCCAAATTTTGAGGTTTGCAAAGGATTCTGGGTAACAAAACCTGGTCCGAGCCACACAAGTCACCCCATCTTGCATTCCCCTAGGTCTCTAGTTTTCAGAAATGCACAGGTTTGGTAGGTTTCCCTCGGTGGCGGCTGAGCTACAGGCCAAAATCTACAGGTAGGCACTTTGCAAAAAAAACCTCTGTTTTCCTTCAAAAATGTGGCTGTGTCCACGTTGCGCTTTGGGGCGTTTCCTGTCGCGGGCGCTAGGCCTACCCACACAAGTGAGGTATCATTTTTATCTGGAGACATGGGGGAACGCTGGGTGGAAGGAAATTTGTGGCTCCTCTCAGAATCCAGAACTTTCTGCCACAGAAATATGATGACCATGTGTTTTTTTAGCCAAATTTTGAGGTTTGCAAAGGATTCTGGGTAACAGAACCTGGTCCGAGCCACACAAGTCACCCCATCTTGGATTCCCCTAGGTCTCTAGTTTTCAGAAATGCACAGGTTTGGTAGGTTTCCCTAGGTGGCGGCTGAGCTACAGGCCAAAATCTACAGGTAGGCACTTTGCAAAAAACACCTCTGTTTTCCTTCAAAAAGTTGGCTGTGTCCACGTTGCGCTTTGGGGAGTTTCCTGTCGCGGGCGCTAGGCCTACCCACACAAGTGAGGAATCATTTTTATCGGAAGACGTGGGGGAACGCTGGGTGGAAGGAAATTTGTGGCTCCTCTCAGATTCCAGAACTTTCTGCCACAGAAATGTGAGGAACATGTGTTTTTTTAGCCGAATTTTGAGGTTTGCAAAGGATTCTGGGTAACAGAACCTGGTCCGAGCCACACAAGTCACCCCATCTTGGATTCCCCTAGGTCTCTAGTTTTCAGAAATGCACAGGTTTGGTAGGTTTCCCTAGGTGGCGGCTGAGCTACAGGCCAAAATCTACAGGTAGGCACTTTGCAAAAAACACCTCTGTTTTCCTTCAAAAAGTTGGCTGTGTCCACGTTGTGCTTTGGGGCGTTTCCTGTCACGGGCGATAGGCCTACCCACACAAGTGAGGTATCATTTTTATCGGGAGACGTGGGAGAACGCTGGGTGGAAGGAAATTTGTGGCTCCTCTCAGATTCCAGAACTTTCTGCCACAGAAATGTGAGGAACATGTGTTTTTTTAGCCAAATTTTGAGGTTTGCAAAGGATTCTGGGTAACAGAACCTGGTCCAAGCCACACAAGTCACCCCATCTTGGATTCCCCTAGGTCTCTAGTTTTCAGAAATGCACAGGTTTGGTAGGTTTCCCTAGGTGGCGGCTGAGCTGCAGGCCAAAATCTACAGGTAGGCACTTTGCAAGAAACACCTCTGTTTTCCTTCAAACATTTGGCTGTGTCCACGTTGCGCTTTGGGGCGTTTCCTGTCGCGGGCGCTAGGCCTACGCACACAAGTGAGGTATCATTTTTATCGGGAGACGTGGGAGAACGCTGGGTAGAAGGAAATTTGTGGCTCCTCTCAGATTCCAGAACTTTCTGTCACAGAAATGTGAGGAACATGTGTTTTTTTAGCCAAATTTTGAGGTTTGCAAAGGATTCTGGGTAACAGAACCTGGTCCGAGCCACACAAGTTACCCCATCTTGGATTCCCCTAGGTCTCTAGTTTTCAGAAATGCACAGGTTTGGTAGGTTTCCCTAGGTGGCGACTGAGCTACAGGCCAAAATCGACAGGTAGGCACTTTGCAAAAAAAACCTCTGTTTTCCTTCAAAAAGTTGGCTGTGTCCACGTTGCGCTTTGGGGAGTTTCCTGTCGCGGGCGCTAGGCCTACCCACACAGTGAGGTATCATTTTTATCGGGAGACGTGGGGGAACGCTGGGTGGAAGGAAATTTGTGGCTCCTCTCAGATTCCAGAACTTTCTGCCACAGAAATGTGAGGAACATGTGTTTTTTTAACCAAATTGTGAGGTTTGCAAAGGATTCTGGGTAACAGAACCTGGTCCGAGCCACACAAGTCACCCCATCTTGGATTCCCCTAGGTCTCTAGTTTTCAGAAATGCACAGGTTTGGTAGGTTTCCCTAGGTGGCGGCTGAGCTACAGGCCAAAATCTACAGGTAGGCACTTTGCAAAAAACATCTCTGTTTTCCTTCAAAAATGTGGCTGTGTCCACGTTGCGCTTTGGGGCGTTTCCTGTCGCGGGCGCTAGGCTTACCCACACAAGTGAGGTATCATTTTTATCGGGAGACGTGGGGGAACGCTGGGTGGAAGGTAATTTGTGTCTCCTCTCAAATTCCAGAACTTTCTGCCCCAGAAATGTGAGGAACATGTGTTTTTTTAGCCAAATTTTGAGGTTTGCAAAGGATTCTGGGTAACAAAACCTGGTCCGAGCCACACAAGTCACCCCATCTTGCATTCCCCTAGGTCTCTAGTTTTCAGAAATGCACAGGTTTGGTAGGTTTCCCTCGGTGGCGGCTGAGCTACAGGCCAAAATCTACAGGTAGGCACTTTGCAAAAAACACCTCTGTTTTCCTTCAAAAATGTGGCTGTGTCCACGTTGCGCTTTGGGGCATTTCCTGTCGCGGGCGCTAGGCCTACCCACACAAGTGAGGTATCATTTTTATCTGGAGACATGGGGGAACGCTGGGTGGAAGGAAATTTGTGGCTCCTCTCAGAATCCAGAACTTTCTGCCACAGAAATATGATGACAATGTGTTTTTTTAGCCAAATTTTGAGGTTTGCAAAGGATTCTGGGTAACAGAACCTGGTCCGAGCCACACAAGTCACCCCATCTTGGATTCCCCTAGGTCTCTAGTTTTCAGAAATGCACAGGTTTGGTAGGTTTCCCTCGGTGGCGGCTGAGCTACAGGCCAAAATCTACAGGTAGGCACATTGCAAAAAACACCTCTGTTTTCCTTCAAAAATGTGGCTGTGTCCACGTTGCGCTTTGGGGCATTTCCTGTCGCGGGCGCTAGGCCTACCCACACAAGTGAGGTATCATTTTTATCTGGAGACATGGGGGAACGCTGGGTGGAAGGAAATTTGTGGCTCCTCTCAGAATCCAGAACTTTCTGCCACAGAAATATGATGACCATGTGTTTTTTTAGCCAAATTTTGAGGTTTGCAAAGGATTCTGGGTAACAGAACCTGGTCCGAGCCACACAAGTCACCCCATCTTGGATTCCCCTAGGTCTCTAGTTTTCAGAAATGCACAGGTTTGGTAGGTTTCCCTAGGTGGCGGCTGAGCTACAGGCCAAAATCTACAGGTAGGCACTTTGCAAAAAACACCTCTGTTTTCCTTCAAAAAGTTGGCTGTGTCCACGTTGCGCTTTGGGGCGTTTCCTGTCACGGGCGATAGGCCTACCCACACAAGTGAGGTATCATTTTTATCGGGAGACGTGGGAGAACGCTGGGTGGAAGGAAATTTGTGGCTCCTCTCAGATTCCAGAACTTTCTGCCACAGAAATGTGAGGAACATGTGTTTTTTTAGCCAAATGTTGAGGTTTGCAAAGGATTCTGTGTTACAGAACTTGGTCCGAGCCACAAAAGTCACCCCATCTTGGATTCCCCTAGGTCTCTAGTTTTCAGAAATGCACAGGTTTGGTAGGTTTCCATAGGTGGCGGCTGAGCTACAGGCCAAAATCTACAGGTAGGCACTTTGCAAAAAACACCTCTGTTTTCCTTCAAACATTTGGCTGTGTCCACGTTGCGCTTTGGGGCGTTTCCTGTCGCGGGCGTTAGGCCTACCCACACAAGTGAGGTATCATTTTTATCGGGAGACGTGGGGGAACGCTGGGTGGAAGGAAATTTGTGGCTCCTCTCAGATTCCAGAACTTTCGGCCACAGAAATGTGAGGAACATGTGTTTTTTTAGCCAAATTTTGAGGTTTGCAATGGATTCTGGGTAACAGAACCTGGTCCGAGCCACACAAGTCAACCCATCTTGGATTCCCCTAGGTCTCTAGTTTTCAGAAATGAACAGGTTTGGTAGGTTTCCCTAGGTGGCGGCTGAGCTACAGGCCAAAATCTACAGGTAGGCACCTTGCAAAAAACACCTCTGTTTTCCTTCAAAAATTTGGCTGTGTCCACATTGCGCTTTGGGGCGTTTCCTGTCACGGGCGCTAGGCCTACTCACACAGTGAGGTATCATTTTTATCGGGAGACGTGGGGGAACGCTGGGTGGAAGGAAATTTGTGGCTCCTCTCAGATTCCAGAACTTTCTGCCACAGAAATGTGAGGAACATGTGTTTTTTAACCAAATTGTGAGGTTTGCAAAGGATTCTGGGTAACAGAACCTGGTCCGAGCCACACAAGTCACCCCATCTTGGATTCCCCTAGGTCTCTAGTTTTCAGAAATGCACAGGTTTGGTAGGTTTCCCTAGGTGGCGGCTGAGCTACAGGCCAAAATCTACAGGTAGGCACTTTGCAAAAAACACCTCTGTTTTCCTTCAAAAATTTGGCTGTGTCCACGTTGCGCTTTGGGGCGTTTCCTGTCGCGGGCGCTAGGCTTACCCACACAAGTGAGGTATCATTTTTATCGGGAGACGTGGGGGAATGCTGGGTGGAAGGTAATTTGTGGCTCCTCTCAGATTCCAGAACTTTCTGCCACAGAAATGTGAGGAACATGTGTTTTTTTAGCCAAATTTTGAGGTTTGCAAAGGATTCTGGGTAACAAAACCTGGTCCGAGCCACACAAGTCACCCCATCTTGGATTCCCCTAGGTCTCTAGTTTTCAGAAATGCACAGGTTTGGTAGGTTTCCCTCGGTGGCGGCTGAGCTACAGGCCAAAATCTACAGGTAGGCACTTTGCAAAAAACACCTCTGTTTTCCTTCAAAAATGTGGCTGTGTCCACGTTGCGCTTTGGGGCGTTTCCTGTCGCGGGCGCTAGGCCTACCCACACAAGTGAGGTATCATTTTTATCTGGAGACATGGGGGAACGCTGGGTGGAAGGAAATTTGTGGCTCCTCTCAGAATCCAGAACTTTCTGCCACAGAAATATGATGACCATGTGTTTTTTTAGCCAAATTTTGAGGTTTGCAAAGGATTCTGGGTAACAGAACCTGGTCCGAGCCACACAAGTCAACCCATCTTGGATTCCCCTAGGTCTCTAGTTTTCAGAAATGCACAGGTTTGGTAGGTTTCCCTAGGTGGCGGCTGAGCTACAGGCCAAAATCTACAGGTAGGCACTTTGCAAAAAACACCTCTGTTTTCCTTCAAAAAGTTGGCTGTGTCCACGTTGCGCTTTGGGGAGTTTCCTGTCGCGGGCGCTAGGCCTACCCACACAGTGAGGTATCATTTTTATCGGGAGACGTGGGGGAACGCTGGGTGGAAGGAAATTTGTGGCTCCTCTCAGATTCCAGAACTTTCTGCCACAGAAATGTGAGGAACATGTGTTTTTTTAACCAAATTGTGAGGTTTGCAAAGGATTCTGGGTAACAGAACCTGGTCCGAGCCACACAAGTCACCCCATCTTGGATTCCCCTAGGTCTCTAGTTTTCAGAAATGCACAGGTTTGGTAGGTTTCCCTAGGTGGCGGCTGAGCTACAGGCCAAAATCTACAGGTAGGCACTTTGCAAAAAACATCTCTGTTTTCCTTCAAAAATTTGGCTGTGTCCACGTTGCGCTTTGGGGCGTTTCCTGTCGCGGGCGCTAGGCTTACCCACACAAGTGAGGTATCATTTTTATCGGGAGACGTGGGGGAACGCTGGGTGGAAGGTAATTTGTGGCTCCTCTCAAATTCCAGAACTTTCTGCCCCAGAAATGTGAGGAACATGTGTTTTTTTAGCCAAATTTTGAGGTTTGCAAAGGATTCTGGGTAACAAAACCTGGTCCGAGCCACACAAGTCACCCCATCTTGCATTCCCCTAGGTCTCTAGTTTTCAGAAATGCACAGGTTTGGTAGGTTTCCCTCGGTGGCGGCTGAGCTACAGGCCAAAATCTACAGGTAGGCACTTTGCAAAAAACACCTCTGTTTTCCTTCAAAAATGTGGCTGTGTCCACGTTGCGCTTTGGGGCGTTTCCTGTCGCGGGCGCTAGGCCTACCCACACAAGTGAGGTATCATTTTTATCTGGAGACATGGGGGAACGCTGGGTGGAAGGAAATTTGTGGCTCCTCTCAGAATCCAGAACTTTCTGCCACAGAAATATGATGACCATGTGTTTTTTTAGCCAAATTTTGAGGTTTGCAAAGGATTCTGGGTAACAGAACCTGGTCCGAGCCACACAAGTCACCCCATCTTGGATTCCCCTAGGTCTCTAGTTTTCAGAAATGCACAGGTTTGGTAGGTTTCCCTAGGTGGCGGCTGAGCTACAAGCCAAAATCTACAGGTAGGCACTTTGCAAAAAACACCTCTGTTTTCCTTCAAAAAGTTGGCTGTGTCCACATTGCGCTTTGGGGAGTTTCCTGTCGCGGGCGCTAGGCCTACCCACACAAGTGAGGAATCATTTTTATCGGAAGACGTGGGGGAACGCTGGGTGGAAGGAAATTTGTGGCTTCTCTCAGATTCCAGAACTTTCTGCCACAGAAATGTGAGGAACATGTGTTTTTTTAGCCAAATTTTGAGGTTTGCAAAGGATTCTGGGTAACAGAACCTGGTCCGAGCCACACAAGTCACCCCATCTTGGATTCCCCTAGGACTCTAGTTTTCAGAAATGCACAGGTTTGGTAGGTTTCCCTAGGTGGCGGCTGAGCTACAGGCCAAAATCTACAGGTAGGCACTTTGCAAAAAACACCTCTGTTTTCCTTCAAAAAGTTGGCTGTGTCCACGTTGCGCTTTGGGGCGTTTCCTGTCACGGGCGATAGGCCTACCCACACAAGTGAGGTATCATTTTTATCGGGAGACGTGGGAGAACGCTGGGTGGAAGGAAATTTGTGGCTCCTCTCAGATTCCAGAACTTTCTGCCACAGAAATGTGAGGAACATGTGTTTTTTTAGCCAAATTTTGAGGTTTGCAAAGGATTCTGGGTAACAGAACCTGGTCCAAGCCACACAAGTCACCCCATCTTGGATTCCCCTAGGTCTCTAGTTTTCAGAAATGCACAGGTTTGGTAGGTTTCCCTAGGTGGCGGCTGAGCTGCAGGCCAAAATCTACAGGTAGGCACTTTGCAAAAAACACCTCTGTTTTCCTTCAAACATTTGGCTGTGTCCACGTTGCGCTTTGGGGCGTTTCCTGTCGCGGGCGCTAGGCCTACGCACACAAGTGAGGTATCATTTTTATCGGGAGACGTGGGAGAACGCTGGGTGGAAGGAAATTTGTGGCTCCTCTCAGATTCCAGAACTTTCTGTCACAGAAATGTGAGGAACATGTGTTTTTTTAGCCAAATTTTGAGGTTTGCAAAGGATTCTGGGTAACAGAACCTGGTCCGAGCCACACAAGTTACCCCATCTTGGATTCCCCTAGGTCTCTAGTTTTCAGAAATGCACAGGTTTGGTAGGTTTCCCTAGGTGGCGACTGAGCTACAGGCCAAAATCTACAGGTAGGCACTTTGCAAAAAACACCTCTGTTTTCCTTCAAAAAGTTGGCTGTGTCCACGTTGCGCTTTGGGGAGTTTCCTGTCGCGGGCGCTAGGCCTACCCACACAGTGAGGTATCATTTTTATCGGGAGACGTGGGGGAACGCTGGGTGGAAGGAAATTTGTGGCTCCTCTCAGATTCCAGAACTTTCTGCCACAGAAATGTGAGGAACATGTGTTTTTTTAACCAAATTGTGAGGTTTGCAAAGGATTCTGGGTAACAGAACCTGGTCCGAGCCAAACAAGTCACCCCATCTTGGATTCCCCTAGGTCTCTAGTTTTCAGAAATGCACAGGTTTGGTAGGTTTCCCTAGGTGGCGGCTGAGCTACAGGCCAAAATCTACAGGTAGGCACTTTGCAAAAAACATCTCTGTTTTCCTTCAAAAATTTGGCTGTGTCCACGTTGCGCTTTGGGGCGTTTCCTGTCGCGGGCGCTAGGCTTACCCACACAAGTGAGGTATCATTTTTATCGGGAGACGTGGGGGAACGCTGGGTGGAAGGTAATTTGTGGCTCCTCTCAAATTCCAGAACTTTCTGCCCCAGAAATGTGAGGAACATGTGTTTTTTTAGCCAAATTTTGAGGTTTGCAAAGGATTCTGGGTAACAAAACCTGGTCCGAGCCACACAAGTCACCCCATCTTGCATTCCCCTAGGTCTCTAGTTTTCAGAAATGCACAGGTTTGGTAGGTTTCCCTCGGTGGCGGCTGAGCTACAGGCCAAAATCTACAGGTAGGCACTTTGCAAAAAACACCTCTGTTTTCCTTCAAAAATGTGGCTGTGTCCACGTTGCGCTTTGGGGCGTTTCCTGTCGCGGGCGCTAGGCCTACCCACACAAGTGAGGTATCATTTTTATCTGGAGACATGGGGGAACGCTGGGTGGAAGGAAATTTGTGGCTCCTCTCAGAATCCAGAACTTTCTGCCACAGAAATATGATGACCATGTGTTTTTTTAGCCAAATTTTGAGGTTTGCAAAGGATTCTGGGTAACAGAACCTGGTCCGAGCCACACAAGTCACCCCATCTTGGATTCCCCTAGGTCTCTAGTTTTCAGAAATGCACAGGTTTGGTAGGTTTCCCTAGGTGGCGGCTGAGCTACAGGCCAAAATCTACAGGTAGGCACTTTGCAAAAAACACCTCTGTTTTCCTTCAAAAAGTTGGCTGTGTCCACGTTGCGCTTTGGGGAGTTTCCTGTCGCGGGCGCTAGGCCTACCCACACAGTGAGGTATCATTTTTATCGGGAGACGTGGGGGAACGCTGGGTGGAAGGAAATTTGTGGCTCCTCTCAGATTCCAGAACTTTCTGCCACAGAAATGTGAGGAACATGTGTTTTTTTAACCAAATTGTGAGGTTTGCAAAGGATTCTGGGTAACAGAACCTGGTCCGAGCCAAACAAGTCACCCCATCTTGGATTCCCCTAGGTCTCTAGTTTTCAGAAATGCACAGGTTTGGTAGGTTTCCCTAGGTGGCGGCTGAGCTACAGGCCAAAATCTACAGGTAGGCACTTTGCAAAAAACATCTCTGTTTTCCTTCAAAAATTTGGCTGTGTCCACGTTGCGCTTTGGGGCGTTTCCTGTCGCGGGCGCTAGGCTTACCCACACAAGTGAGGTATCATTTTTATCGGGAGACGTGGGGGAACGCTGGGTGGAAGGTAATTTGTGGCTCCTCTCAAATTCCAGAACTTTCTGCCCCAGAAATGTGAGGAACATGTGTTTTTTTAGCCAAATTTTGAGGTTTGCAAAGGATTCTGGGTAACAAAACCTGGTCCGAGCCACACAAGTCACCCCATCTTGCATTCCCCTAGGTCTCTAGTTTTCAGAAATGCACAGGTTTGGTAGGTTTCCCTCGGTGGCGGATGAGCTACAGGCCAAAATCTACAGGTAGGCACTTTGCAAAAAACACCTCTGTTTTCCTTCAAAAATGTGGCTGTGTCCACGTTGCGCTTTGGGGCGTTTCCTGTCGCGGGCGCTAGGCCTACCCACACAAGTGAGGTATCATTTTTATCTGGAGACATGGGGGAACGCTGGGTGGAAGGAAATTTGTGGCTCCTCTCAGAATCCAGAACTTTCTGCCACAGAAATATGATGACCATGTGTTTTTTTAGCCAAATTTTGAGGTTTGCAAAGGATTCTGGGTAACAGAACCTGGTCCGAGCCACACAAGTCACCCCATCTTGGATTCCCCTAGGTCTCTAGTTTTCAGAAATGCACAGGTTTGGTAGGTTTCCCTAGGTGGCGGCTGAGCTACAGGCCAAAATCTACAGGTAGGCACTTTGCAAAAAACACCTCTGTTTTCCTTCAAAAAGTTGGCTGTGTCCACGTTGCGCTTTGGGGAGTTTCCTGTCGCGGGCGCTAGGCCTACCCACACAAGTGAGGAATCATTTTTATCGGAAGACGTGGGGGAACGCTGGGTGGAAGGAAATTTGTGGCTCCTCTCAGATTCCAGAACTTTCTGCCACAGAAATGTGAGGAACATGTGTTTTTTTAGCCAAATTTTGAGGTTTGCAAAGGATTCTGGGTAACAGAACCTGGTCCGAGCCACACAAGTCACCCCATCTTGCATTCCCCTAGGTCTCTAGTTTTCAGAAATGCACAGGTTTGGTAGGTTTCCCTAGGTGGCGGCTGAGCTACAGGCCAAAATCTACAGGTAGGCACTTTGCAAAAAACACCTCTGTTTTCCTTCAAAAAGTTGGCTGTGTCCACGTTGCGCTTTGGGGCGTTTCCTGTCACGGGCGATAGGCCTACCCACACAAGTGAGGTATCATTTTTATCGGGAGACGTGGGAGAACGCTGGGTGGAAGGAAATTTGTGGCTCCTCTCAGATTCCAGAACTTTCTGCCACAGAAATGTGAGGAACATGTGTTTTTTTAGCCAAATTTTGAGGTTTGCAAAGGATTCTGGGTAACAGAACCTGGTCCAAGCCACACAAGTCACCCCATCTTGCATTCCCCTAGGTCTCTAGTTTTCAGAAATGCACAGGTTTGGTAGGTTTCCCTAGGTGGCGGCTGAGCTGCAGGCCAAAATCTACAGGTAGGCACTATGCAAAAAACATCTCTGTTTTCCTTCAAACATTTGGCTGTGTCCACGTTGCGCTTTGGGGCGTTTCCTGTCGCGGGCGCTAGGCCTACCCACACAAGTGAGGTATCATTTTTATCGGGAGACGTGGGGGAACGCTGGGTGGAAGGAAATTTGTGGCTCCTCTCAGATTCCAGAACTTTCTGCCACAGAAATGTGCGGAACATGTGTTTTTTTAGCCAAATTTTGAGGTTTGCAAAGGATTCTGGGTAACAGAACCTGGTCCGAGCCACACAAGTCACCCCATCTTGGATTCCCCTAGGTCTCTAGTTTTCAGAAATGCACAGGTTTGGTAGGTTTCCCTAGGTGGCGGCTGAGCTACAGGCCAAACTCTACAGGTAGGCACTTTGCAAAAAACACCTCTGTTTTCCTTCAAACATTTGGCTGTGTCCACGTTGCGCTTTGGGGCGTTTCCTGTCGCGGGCGCTAGGCCTACCCACACAAGTGAGGTATCACTTTTTATCGGGAGATGTGGGGGAACGCTGGGTGGAAGGAAATTTGTGGCTCCTCTCAGATTCCAGAACTTTCTGCCACAGAAATGTGAGGAACATGTGTTTTTTTAGCCAAATGTTGAGGTTTGCAAAGGATTCTGGGTAACAGAACCTGGTCTGAGCCACACAAGTCACCCGATCTTGGATTTCTCTAGGTCTCTAGTTTTCAGAAATGC
The DNA here is from genome assembly GCF_031143425.1 of Pleurodeles waltl. Classification (NCBI taxonomy): domain Eukaryota; kingdom Metazoa; phylum Chordata; class Amphibia; order Caudata; family Salamandridae; genus Pleurodeles; species Pleurodeles waltl. Next base: position 324,530,827 of record NC_090437.1, read on the forward strand.
ACAGGTTTGGTAGGTTTCCCCAGGTGGCGGCTGAGCTACAGGCCAAAATCTACAGGTAGGCACTTTGCAAAAAACACCTCTGTTTTCCTTCAAAAATTTGGCTGGGTCCACGTTGCGCTTTGGGGCGTTTCCTGTCGCAGGCGCTAGGCCTACCCACACAAGTGAGGTATCATTTTTATCAGGAGACGTGGGGGAACGCTGGGTGGAAGGAAATTGGTGGCTCCTCTCAGATTCCAGAACTTTCTGCCACAGAAATGTGAGGAACATGTGTTTTTTTAGCCAAATTTTGAGGTTTGCAAAGGATTCTGGGTAACAGAACCTGGTCCGAGCCACACAAGTCACCCCATCTTGGATTCCCCTAGGTCTCTAGTTTTCAGAAATGCACAGGTTTGGTAGGTTTCCCTAGGTGGCGGCTGAGCTACAGGCCAAAATCTACAGGTAGGCACTTTGCAAAAAACACCTCTGTTTTCCTTCAAACATTTGGCTGTGTCCACGTTGCGCTTTGGGGCGTTTCCTGTCGCGGGCGCTAGGCCTACCCACACAAGTGAGGTATCATTTTTATCGTGAGACGTGGGAGAACGCTGGGTGGAAGGAAATTTGTGGCTCCTCTCAGATTCCAGAACTTTCTGCCACAGAAATGTGAGGAACATGTGTTTTTTTAGCCAAATTTTGAGGTTTGCAAAGGATTCTGGGAAACAAAACCTGGTCCGAGCCACACAAGTCACCCCATCTTGGATTCCCCTAGGTCTCTAGTTTTCAGAAATGCACAGGTTTGGTAGGTTTCCCTCGGTGGCGGCTGAGCTACAGGCCAAAATCTACAGGTAGGCACTTTGCAAAAAACACCTCTGTTTTCCTTCAAAAATGTGGCTGTGTCCACGTTGCGCTTTGGGGCGTTTCCTGTCGCGGGCGCTAGGCCTACCCACACAAGTGAGGTATCATTTTTATCTGGAGACATGGGGGAACGCTGGGTGGAAGGAAATTTGTGGCTCCTCTCAGAATCCAGAACTTTCTGCCACAGAAATATGATGACCATGTGTTTTTTTAGCCAAATTTTGAGGTTTGCAAAGGATTCTGGGTAACAGAACCTGGTCCGAGCCACACAAGTCACCCCATCTTGGATTCCCCTAGGTCTCTAGTTTTCAGAAATGCACAGGTTTGGTAGGTTTCCCTAGGTGGCGGCTGAGCTACAGGCCAAAATCTACAGGTAGGCACTTTGCAAAAAACACCTCTGTTTTCCTTCAAAAAGTTGGCTGTGTCCACGTTGCGCTTTGGGGAGTTTCCTGTCGCGGGCGCTAGGCCTACCCACACAAGTGAGGAATCATTTTTATCGGAAGACGTGGGGGAACGCTGGGTGGAAGGAAATTTGTGGCTCCTCTCAGATTCCAGAACTTTCTGCCACAGAAATGTGAGGAACATGTGTTTTTTTAGCCAAATTTTGAGGTTTGCAAAGGATTCTGGGTAACAGAACCTGGTCCGAGCCACACAAGTCACCCCATCTTGCATTCCCCTAGGTCTCTAGTTTTCAGAAATGCACAGGTTTGGTAGGTTTCCCTAGGTGGCGGCTGAGCTACAGGCCAAAATCTACAGGTAGGCACTTTGCAAAAAACACCTCTGTTTTCCTTCAAAAAGTTGGCTGTGTCCACGTTGCGCTTTGGGGCGTTTCCTGTCACGGGCGATAGGCCTACCCACACAAGTGAGGTATCATTTTTATCGGGAGACGTGGGAGAACGCTGGGTGGAAGGAAATTTGTGGCTCCTCTCAGATTCCAGAACTTTCTGCCACAGAAATGTGAGGAACATGTGTTTTTTTAGCCAAATTTTGAGGTTTGCAAAGGATTCTGGGTAACAGAACCTGGTCCAAGCCACACAAGTCACCCCATCTTGCATTCCCCTAGGTCTCTAGTTTTCAGAAATGCACAGGTTTGGTAGGTTTCCCTAGGTGGCGGCTGAGCTGCAGGCCAAAATCTACAGGTAGGCACTATGCAAAAAACATCTCTGTTTTCCTTCAAACATTTGGCTGTGTCCACGTTGCGCTTTGGGGCGTTTCCTGTCGCGGGCGCTAGGCCTACCCACACAAGTGAGGTATCATTTTTATCGGGAGACGTGGGGGAACGCTGGGTGGAAGGAAATTTGTGGCTCCTCTCAGATTCCAGAACTTTCTGCCACAGAAATGTGCGGAACATGTGTTTTTTTAGCCAAATTTTGAGGTTTGCAAAGGATTCTGGGTAACAGAACCTGGTCCGAGCCACACAAGTCACCCCATCTTGGATTCCCCTAGGTCTCTAGTTTTCAGAAATGCACAGGTTTGGTAGGTTTCCCTAGGTGGCGGCTGAGCTACAGGCCAAACTCTACAGGTAGGCACTTTGCAAAAAACACCTCTGTTTTCCTTCAAACATTTGGCTGTGTCCACGTTGCGCTTTGGGGCGTTTCCTGTCGCGGGCGCTAGGCCTACCCACACAAGTGAGGTATCACTTTTTATCGGGAGATGTGGGGGAACGCTGGGTGGAAGGAAATTTGTGGCTCCTCTCAGATTCCAGAACTTTCTGCCACAGAAATGTGAGGAACATGTGTTTTTTTAGCCAAATGTTGAGGTTTGCAAAGGATTCTGGGTAACAGAACCTGGTCTGAGCCACACAAGTCACCCGATCTTGGATTTCTCTAGGTCTCTAGTTTTCAGAAATGCACAGGTTTGGTAGGTTTCCCCAGGTGGCGGCTGAGCTACAGGCCAAAATCTACAGGTAGGCACTTTGCAAAAAACACCTCTGTTTTCCTTCAAAAATTTGGCTGGGTCCACGTTGCGCTTTGGGGCGTTTCCTGTCGCAGGCGCTAGGCCTACCCACACAAGTGAGGTATCATTTTTATCAGGAGACGTGGGGGAACGCTGGGTGGAAGGAAATTGGTGGCTCCTCTCAGATTCCAGAACTTTCTGCCACAGAAATGTGAGGAACATGTGTTTTTTTAGCCAAATTTTGAGGTTTGCAAAGGATTCTGGGTAACAGAACCTGGTCCGAGCCACACAAGTCACCCCATCTTGGATTCCCCTAGGTCTCTAGTTTTCAGAAATGCACAGGTTTGGTAGGTTTCCCTAGGTGGCGGCTGAGCTACAGGCCAAAATCTACAGGTAGGCACTTTGCAAAAAACACCTCTGTTTTCCTTCAAACATTTGGCTGTGTCCACGTTGCGCTTTGGGGCGTTTCCTGTCGCGGGCGCTAGGCCTACCCACACAAGTGAGGTATCATTTTTATCGTGAGACGTGGGAGAACGCTGGGTGGAAGGAAATTTGTGGCTCCTCTCAGATTCCAGAACTTTCTGCCACAGAAATGTGAGGAACATGTGTTTTTTTAGCCAAATTTTGAGGTTTGCAAAGGATTCTGGGAAACAAAACCTGGTCCGAGCCACACAAGTCACCCCATCTTGGATTCCCCTAGGTCTCTAGTTTTCAGAAATGCACAGGTTTGGTAGGTTTACCTAGGTGGCGGCTGAGCTACAGGCCAAACTCTACAGGTAGGCACTTTGCAAAAAACACCTCTGTTTTCCTTCAAACATTTGGCTGTGTCCACGTTGCGCTTTGGGGCGTTTCCTGTCGCGGGCGCTAGGCCTACCCACACAAGTGAGGTATCACTTTTTATCGGGAGATGTGGGGGAACGCTGGGTGGAAGGAAATTTGTGGCTCCTCTCAGATTCCAGAACTTTCTGCCACAGAAATGTGAGGAACATGTGTTTTTTTAGCCAAATGTTGAGGTTTGCAAAGGATTCTGGGTAACAGAACCTGGTCTGAGCCACACAAGTCACCCCATCTTGGATTTCTCTAGGTCTCTAGTTTTCAGAAATGCACAGGTTTGGTAGGTTTCCCCAGGTGGCGGCTGAGCTACAGGCCAAAATCTACAGGTAGGCACTTTGCAAAAAACACCTCTGTTTTCCTTCAAAAAGTTGGCTGTGTCCACGTTGCGCTTTGGGGCGTTTCCTGTCACGGGCGATAGGCCTACCCACACAAGTGAGGTATCATTTTTATCGGGAGACGTGGGAGAACGCTGGGTGGAAGGAAATTTGTGGCTCCTCTCAGATTCCAGAACTTTCTGCCACAGAAATGTGAGGAACATGTGTTTTTTTAGCCAAATTTTGAGGTTTGCAAAGGATTCTGGGTAACAGAACCTGGTCCAAGCCACACAAGTCACCCCATCTTGCATTCCCCTAGGTCTCTAGTTTTCAGAAATGCACAGGTTTCGTAGGTTTCCCTAGGTGGCGGCTGAGCTGCAGGCCAAAATCTACAGGTAGGCACTTTGCAAAAAACACCTCTGTTTTCCTTCAAACATTTGGCTGTGTCCACGTTGCGCTTTGGGGCGTTTCCTGTCGCGGGCGCTAGGCCTACGCACACAAGTGAGGTATCATTTTTATCGGGAGACGTGGGAGAACGCTGGGTGGAAGGAAATTTGTGGCTCCTCTCAGATTCCAGAACTTTCTGTCACAGAAATGTGAGGAACATGTGTTTTTTTAGCCAAATTTTGAGGTTTGCAAAGGATTCTGGGTAACAGAACCTGGTCCGAGCCACACAAGTTACCCCATCTTGGATTCCCCTAGGTCTCTAGTTTTCAGAAATGCACAGGTTTGGTAGGTTTCCCTAGGTGGCGACTGAGCTACAGGCCAAAATCTACAGGTAGGCACTTTGCAAAAAACACCTCTGTTTTCCTTCAAACATTTGGCTGTGTCCACGTTGCGCTTTGGGGCGTTTCCTGTCGCGGGCGCTAGGCCTACCCACACAAGTGAGGTATCATTTTTATCGGGAGACATGGGGGAACGCTGCGTGGAAGGAAATTTGTGGCTCCTCTCAGATTCCAGAACTTTCTGCCACAGAAATGTGCGGAACATGTGTTTTTTTAGCCAAATTTTGAGGTTTGCAAAGGATTCTGGGTAACAGAACCTGGTCCGAGCCACACAAGTCACCCCATCTTGGATTCCCCTAGGTCTCTAGTTTTCAGAAATGCACAGGTTTGGTAGGTTTCCCTAGGTGGCGGCTGAGCTACAGGCCAAACTCTACAGGTAGGCACTTTGCAAAAAACACCTCTGTTTTCCTTCAAACATTTGGCTGTGTCCACGTTGCGCTTTGGGGCGTTTCCTGTCGCGGGCGCTAGGCCTACCCACACAAGTGAGGTATCACTTTTTATCGGGAGATGTGGGGGAACACTGGGTGGAAGGAAATTTGTGGCTCCTCTCAGATTCCAGAACTTTCTGCCACAGAAATGTGAGGAACATGTGTTTTTTTAGCCAAATGTTGAGGTTTGCAAAGGATTCTGGGTAACAGAACCTGGTCTGAGCCACACAAGTCACCCGATCTTGGATTTCTCTAGGTCTCTAGTTTTCAGAAATGCACAGGTTTGGTAGGTTTCCCCAGGTGGCGGCTGAGCTACAGGCCAAAATCTACAGGTAGGCACTTTGCAAAAAACACCTCTGTTTTCCTTCAAAAATTTGGCTGTGTCCACGTTGCGCTTTGGGGCGTTTCCTGTCGCAGGCGCTAGGCCTACCCACACAAGTGAGGTATCATTTTTATCAGGAGACGTGGGGGAACGCTGGGTGGAAGGAAATTGGTGGCTCCTCTCAGATTCCAGAACTTTCTGCCACAGAAATGTGAGGAACATGTGTTTTTTTAGCCAAATTTTGAGGTTTGCAAAGGATTCTGGGTAACAGAACCTGGTCCGAGCCACACAAGTCACCCCATCTTGGATTCCCCTAGGTCTCTAGTTTTCAGAAATGCACAGGTTTGGTAGGTTTCCCTAGGTGGCGGCTGAGCTACAGGCCAAAATCTACAGGTAGGCACTTTGCAAAAAACACCTCTGTTTTCCTTCAAACATTTGGCTGTGTCCACGTTGCGCTTTGGGGCGTTTCCTGTCGCGGGCGCTAGGCCTACCCACACAAGTGAGGTATCATTTTTATCGTGAGACGTGGGAGAACGCTGGGTGGAAGGAAATTTGTGGCTCCTCTCAGATTCCAGAACTTTCTGCCACAGAAATGTGAGGAACATGTGTTTTTTTAGCCAAATTTTGAGGTTTGCAAAGGATTCTGGGAAACAAAACCTGGTCCGAGCCACACAAGTCACCCCATCTTGGATTCCCCTAGGTCTCTAGTTTTCAGAAATGCACAGGTTTGGTAGGTTTCCCTAGGTGGCGGCTGAGCTACAGGCCAAACTCTACAGGTAGGCACTTTGCAAAAAACACCTCTGTTTTCCTTCAAACATTTGGCTGTGTCCACGTTGCGCTTTGGGGCGTTTCCTGTCGCGGGCGCTAGGCCTACCCACGCAAGTGAGGTATCACTTTTTATCGGGAGATGTGGGGGAACGCTGGGTGGAAGGAAATTTGTGGCTCCTCTCAGATTCCAGAACTTTCTGCCACAGAAATGTGAGGAACATGTGTTTTTTTAGCCAAATGTTGAGGTTTGCAAAGGATTCTGGGTAACAGAACCTGGTCTGAGCCACACAAGTCACCCCATCTTGGATTTCTCTAGGTCTCTAGTTTTCAGAAATGCACAGGTTTGGTAGGTTTCCCCAGGTGGCGGCTGAGCTACAGGCCAAAATCTACAGGTAGGCACTTTGCAAAAAACACCTCTGTTTTCCTTCAAAAATTTGGCTGTGTCCACGTTGCGCTTTGGGGCGTTTCCTGTCGCAGGCGCTAGGCCTACCCACACAAGTGAGGTATCATTTTTATCAGGAGACGTGGGGGAACGCTGGGTGGAAGGAAATTTGTGGCTCCTCTCAGATTCCAGAACTTTCTGCCACAGAAATGTGAGGAACATGTGTTTTTTTAGCCAAATTTTGAGGTTTGCAAAGGATTCTGTGTAACAGAACCTGGTCCGAGCCACACAAGTCACCCCATCTTGGATTCCCCTAGGTCTCTAGTTTTCAGAAATGCACAGGTTTGGTAGGTTTCCCTAGGTGGCGGCTGAGCTACAGGCCAAAATCTACAGGTAGGCACTTTGCAAAAAACACCTCTGTTTTCCTTCAAACATTTGGCTGTGTCCACGTTGCGCTTTGGGGCGTTTCCTGTCGCGGGCGCTAGGCCTACCCACACAAGTGAGGTATCATTTTTATCGGGAGACGTGGGAGAACGCTGGGTGGAAGGAAATTTGTGGCTCCTCTCAGATTCCAGAACTTTCTGCCACAGAAATGTGAGGAACATGTGTTTTTTTAGCCAAATTTTGAGGTTTGCAAAGGATTCTGCGTAACAGAACCTGGTCCGAGCCACACATGTCACCCCATCTTAGATTCCCCTAGGTCTCTAGTTTTCAGAAATGCACAGGTTTGGTAGGTTTCCCTAGGTGGCGGCTGAGCTACAGGCCAAAATCTACAGGTAGGCACTTTGCAAAAAACACCTCTGTTTTCCTTCAAACATTTGGCTGTGTCCACGTTGCGCTTTGGGGCGTTTCCTGTCGCGGGCGATAGGCCTACCCACACAAGTGAGGTATCATTTTTATCGGGAGACGTGGGAGAACGCTGGGTGGAAGGAAATTTGTGGCTCCTCTCAGATTCCAGAACTTTCTGCCACAGAAATGTGAGGAACATGTGTTTTTTTAGCCAAATGTTGAGGTTTGCAAAGGATTCTGGGTAACAGAACTTGGTCCGAGCCACAAAAGTCACCCCATCTTGGATTCCCCTAGGTCTCTAGTTTTCAGAAATGCACAGGTTTGGTAGGTTTCCATAGGTGGCGGCTGAGCTACAGGCCAAAATCTACAGGTAGGCACTTTGCAAAAAACACCTCTGTTTTCCTTCAAAAATTTGGCTGTGTCCACGTTGCGCTTTGGGGCGTTTCCTGTCGCGGGCGCTAGGCCTACCCACACAAGTGAGGTATCATTTTTATCAGGAGACGTGGGGGAACGCTGGGTGGAAGGAAATTTGTGGCTCCTCTCAGATTCCAGAACTTTCTGCCACAGAAATGTGAGGAACATGTGTTTTTTTAGCCAAATTTTGAGGTTTGCAAAGGATTCTGGGTAACAGAACCTGGTCCGAGCCACACAAGTCACCCCATCCTGGATTCCCCTAGGTCTCTAGTTTTCAGAAATGCACAGGTTTGGTAGGTTTCCCTAGGTGGCGGCTGAGCTACAGGCCAAAATCTACAGGGAGGCACTTTGCAAAAAACACCTCTGTTTTCCTTCAAACATTTGGCTGTGTCCACGTTGCGCTTTGGGGCGTTTCCTGTCGCGGGCGTTAGGCCTACCCACACAAGTGAGGTATCATTTTTATCTGGAGACGTGGGGGAACGCTGGGTGGAAGGAAATTTGTGGCTCCTCTCAGATTCCAGAACTTTCTGCCACAGAAATGGGAGGAACAAGTGTTTTTTTAGCAAATGTTGAGGTTTGCAAAGGATTCTGGGTAACAGAACCTGGTCCGAGCCACACAAGTCAACCCATCTTGGATTCCCCTAGGTCTCTAGTTTTCAGAAATGCACAGGTTTGGTAGGTTTCCCTAGGTGGCGGCTGAGCTACAGGCCAAAATCTACAGGTAGGCACTTTGCAAAAAACACCTCTGTTTTCCTTCAAACATTTGGCTGTGTCCACGTTGCGCTTTGGGGCGTTTCCTGTCGCGGGCGTTAGGCCTACCCACACAAGTGAGGTATCATTTTTATCGGGAGACGTGGGGGAACGCTGGGTGGAAGGAAATTTGTGGCTCCTCTCAGATTCCAGAACTTTCGGCCACAGAAATGTGAGGAACATGTGTTTTTTTAGCCAAATTTTGAGGTTTGCAATGGATTCTGGGTAACAGAACCTGGTCCGAGCCACACAAGTCAACCCATCTTGGATTCCCCTAGGTCTCTAGTTTTCAGAAATGAACAGGTTTGGTAGGTTTCCCTAGGTGGCGGCTGAGCTACAGGCCAAAATCTACAGGTAGGCACCTTGCAAAAAACACCTCTGTTTTCCTTCAAAAATTTGGCTGTGTCCACATTGCGCTTTGGGGCGTTTCCTGTCGCGGGCGCTAGGCCTACCCACACAGTGAGGTATCATTTTTATCGGGAGACGTGGGGGAACGCTGGGTGGAAGGAAATTTGTGGCTCCTCTCAGATTCCAGAACTTTCTGCCACAGAAATGTGAGGAACATGTGTTTTTTTAACCAAATTGTAAGGTTTGCAAAGGATTCTGGGTAACAGAACCTGGTCCGAGCCACACAAGTCACCCCATCTTGGATTCCCCTCGGTCTCTAGTTTTCAGAAATGCACAGGTTTGGTAGGTTTCCCTAGGTGGCGGCTGAGCTACAGGCCAAAATCTACAGGTAGGCACTTTGCAAAAAACACCTCTGTTTTCCTTCAAAAATTTGGCTGTGTCCACGTTGCGCTTTGGGGCGTTTCCTGTCGCGGGCGCTAGGCTTACCCACACAAGTGAGGTATCATTTTTATCGGGAGACGTGGGGGAACGCTGGGTTGAAGGTAATTTGTGGCTCCTCTCAGATTCCAGAACTTTCTGCCACAGAAATGTGAGGAACATGTGTTTTTTTAGCCAAATTTTGAGGTTTGCAAAGGATTCTGGGTAACAAAACCTGGTCCGAGCCACACAAGTCACCCCATCTTGGATTCCCCTAGGTCTCTAGTTTTCTGAAATGCACAGGTTTGGTAGGTTTCCCTCGGTGGCGGCTGAGCTACAGGCCAAAATCTACAGGTAGGCACTTTGCAAAAAACACCTCTGTTTTCCTTCAAAAATGTGGCTGTGTCCACGTTGCGCTTTGGGGCGTTTCCTGTCGCGGGCGCTAGGCCTACCCACACAAGTGAGGTATCATTTTTATCTGGAGACATGGGGGAACGCTGGGTGGAAGGAAATTTGTGGCTCCTCTCAGATTCCAGAACTTTCTGCCACAGAAATGTGAGGAACATGTGTTTTTTTAGCCAAATTTTGAGGTTTGCAATGGATTCTGGGTAACAGAACCTGGTCCGAGCCACACAAGTCACCCCATCTTGGATTCCCCTAGGTCTCTAGTTTTCAGAAATGCACAGGTTTGGTAGGTTTCCCTAGGTGGCGGCTGAGCTACAGGCCAAAATCTACAGGTAGGCACTTTGCAAAAAACACCTCTGTTTTCCTTCAAAAATTTAGCTGTGTCCACGTTGCACTTTGGGGCGTTTCCTGTTGCGGGCGCTAGGCCTACCCACACAAGTGAGGAATCATTTTTATCGGGAGACGTGGGAGAACGCTGGGTGGAAGGAAATTTGTGGCTCCTCTCAGATTCCAGAACTTTCTGCCACAGAAATGTGAGGAACATGTGTTTTTTTAGCCAAATGTTGAGGTTTGCAATGGATTCTGGGTAACAGAACCTGGTCCGAGCCACACAAGTCACCCCATCTTGGATTCCCCTAGGTCTCTAGTTTTCAGAAATGCACAGGTTTGGTAGGTTTCCCTAGGTGGCGGCTGAGCTACAGGCCAAAATCTACAGGTAGGCAATTTGCAAAAAACACCTCTGTTTTCCTTCAAAAATTTAGCTGTGTCCACGTTGCGCTTTGGGGCGTTTCCTGTTGCGGGCGCTAGGCCTACCCACACAAGTGAGGTATCATTTTTATCGGGAGACATGGGGGAACGCTGGGTGGAAGGAAATTTGTGGCTCCTCTCAGATTCCAGAACTTTCTGCCACAGAAATGTGAGGAACATGTGTTTTTTTAGCCAAATGTTGAGGTTTGCAAAGGATTCTGGGTAACAGAACTTGGTCCGAGCCACAAAAGTCACCCCATCTTGGATTCCCCTAGGTCTCTAGTTTTCAGAAATGCACAGGTTTGGTAGGTTTCCATAGGTGGCGGCTGAGCTACAGGCCAAAATCTACAGGTAGGCACTTTGCAAAAAACACCTCTGTTTTCCTTCAAAAATTTGGCTGTGTCCACGTTGCGCTTTGGGGCGTTTCCTGTCGCGGGCGCTAGGCCTACCCACACAAGTGAGGTATCATTTTTATCAGGAGACGTGGGGGAACGCTGGGTGGAAGGAAATTTGTGGCTCCTCTCAGATTCCAGAACTTTCTGCCACAGAAATGTGAGGAACATGTGTTTTTTTAGCCAAATTTTGAGGTTTGCAAAGGATTCTGGGTAACAGAACCTGGTCCGAGCCACACAAGTCACCCCATCTTGGATTCCCCTAGGTCTCTAGTTTTCAGAAATGCACAGGTTTGGTAGGTTTCCCTAGGTGGCGGCTGAGCTACAGGCCAAAATCTACAGGGAGGCACTTTGCAAAAAACACCTCTGTTTTCCTTCAAACATTTGGCTGTGTCCACGTTGCGCTTTGGGGCGTTTCCTGTCGCGGGCGTTAGGCCTACCCACACAAGTGAGGTATCATTTTTATCGGGAGACGTGGGGGAACGCTGGGTGGAAGGAAATTTGTGGCTCCTCTCAGATTCCAGAACTTTCTGCCACAGAAATGGGAGGAACAAGTGTTTTTTTAGCAAATGTTGAGGTTTGCAAAGGATTCTGGGTAACAGAACCTGGTCCGAGCCACACAAGTCAACCCATCTTGGATTCCCCTAGGTCTCTAGTTTTCAGAAATGCACAGGTTTGGTAGGTTTCCCTAGGTGGCGGCTGAGCTACAGGCCAAAATCTACAGGTAGGCACTTTGCAAAAAACACCTCTGTTTTCCTTCAAACATTTGGCTGTGTCCACGTTGCGCTTTGGGGCGTTTCCTGTCGCGGGCGTTAGGCCTACCCACACAAGTGAGGTATAATTTTTATCGGGAGACGTGGGGGAACGCTGGGTGGAAGGAAATTTGTGGCTCCTCTCAGATTCCAGAACTTTCGGCCACAGAAATGTGAGGAACATGTGTTTTTTTAGCCAAATTTTGAGGTTTGCAATGGATTCTGGGTAACAGAACCTGGTCCGAGCCACACAAGTCAACCCATCTTGGATTCCCCTAGGTCTCTAGTTTTCAGAAATGAACAGGTTTGGTAGGTTTCCCTAGGTGGCGGCTGAGCTACAGGCCAAAATCTACAGGTAGGCACCTTGCAAAAAACACCTCTGTTTTCCTTCAAAAATTTGGCTGTGTCCACATTGCGCTTTGGGGCGTTTCCTGTCGCGGGCGCTAGGCCTACCCACACAGTGAGGTATCATTTTTATCGGGAGACGTGGGGGAACGCTGGGTGGAAGGAAATTTGTGGCTCCTCTCAGATTCCAGAACTTTCTGCCACAGAAATGTGAGGAACATGTGTTTTTTTAACCAAATTGTGAGGTTTGCAAAGGATTCTGGGTAACAGAACCTGGTCCGAGCCACACAAGTCACCCCATCTTGGATTCCCCTCGGTCTCTAGTTTTCAGAAATGCACAGGTTTGGTAGGTTTCCCTAGGTGGCGGCTGAGCTACAGGCCAAAATCTACAGGTAGGCACTTTGCAAAAAACACCTCTGTTTTCCTTCAAAAATTTGGCTGTGTCCACGTTGCGCTTTGGGGCGTTTCCTGTCGCGGGCGCTAGGCTTACCCACACAAGTGAGGTATCATTTTTATCGGGAGACGTGGGGGAACGCTGGGTTGAAGGTAATTTGTGGCTCCTCTCAGATTCCAGAACTTTCTGCCACAGAAATGTGAGGAACATGTGTTTTTTTAGCCAAATTTTGAGGTTTGCAAAGGATTCTGGGTAACAAAACCTGGTCCGAGCCACACAAGTCACCCCATCTTGGATTCCCCTAGGTCTCTAGTTTTCAGAAATGCACAGGTTTGGTAGGTTTCCCTCGGTGGCGGCTGAGCTACAGGCCAAAATCTACAGGTAGGCACTTTGCAAAAAACACCTCTGTTTTCCTTCAAAAATGTGGCTGTGTCCACGTTGCGCTTTGGGGCGTTTCCTGTCGCGGGCGCTAGGCCTACCCACACAAGTGAGGTATCATTTTTATCTGGAGACATGGGGGAACGCTGGGTGGAAGGAAATTTGTGGCTCCTCTCAGAATCCAGAACTTTCTGCCACAGAAATGTGATGACCATGTGTTTTTTTAGCCAAATTTTGAGGTTTGCAAAGGATTCTGGGTAACAGAACCTGGTCCGAGCCACACAAGTCAACCCATCTTGGATTCCCCTAGGTCTCTAGTTTTTAGAAATGCACAGGTTTGGTAGGTTTCCCTAGGTGGCGGCTGAGCTACAGGCCAAAATCTACAGGTAGGAACTTTGCAAAAAACACCTCTATTTTCCTTCAAAAAGTTGGCTGTGTCCACGTTGCGCTTTGGGGAGTTTCCTGTCGCGGGCGCTAGGCCTACCCACACAGTGAGGTATCATTTTTATCGGGAGACGTGGGGGAACGCTGGGTGGAAGGAAATTTGTGGCTCCTCTCAGATTCCAGAACTTTCTGCCACAGAAATGTGAGGAACATGTGTTTTTTTAACCAAATTGTGAGGTTTGCAAAGGATTCTGGGTAACAGAACCTGGTCCGAGCCACACAAGTCACCCCATCTTGGATTCCCCTAGGTCTCTAGTTTTCAGAAATGCACAGGTTTGGTAGGTTTCCCTAGGTGGCGGCTGAGCTACAGGCCAAAATCTACAGGTAGGCACTTTGCAAAAAACACCTCTGTTTTCCTTCAAAAATTTGGCTGTGTCCACGTTGCGCTTTGGGGCGTTTCCTGTCGCGGGCGCTAGGCTTACCCACACAAGTGAGGTATCATTTTTATCGGGAGACGTGGGGGAACGCTGGGTGGAAGGTAATTTGTGGCTCCTCTCAAATTCCAGAACTTTCTGCCACAGAAATGTGAGGAACATGTGTTTTTTTAGCCAAATTTTGAGGTTTGCAAAGGATTCTGGGTAACAAAACCTGGTCCGAGCCACACAAGTCACCCCATCTTGCATTCCCCTAGGTCTCTAGTTTTCAGAAATGCACAGGTTTGGTAGGTTTCCCTCGGTGGTGGCTGAGCTACAGGCCAAAATCTACAGGTAGGCACTTTGCAAAAAACACCTCTGTTTTCCTTCAAAAATGTGGCTGTGTCCACGTTGCGCTTTGGGGCGTTTCCTGTCGCGGGCGCTAGGCCTACCCACACAAGTGAGGTATCATTTTTATCTGGAGACATGGGGGAACGCTGGGTGGAAGGAAATTTGTGGCTCCTCTCAGAATCCAGAACTTTCTGCCACAGAAATATGATGACCATGTGTTTTTTTAGCCAAATTTTGAGGTTTGCAAAGGATTCTGGGTAACAGAACCTGGTCCGAGCCACACAAGTCACCCCATCTTGGATTCCCCTAGGTCTCTAGTTTTCCGAAATGCACAGGTTTGGTAGGTTTCCCTAGGTGGCGGCTGAGCTACAGGCCAAAATCTACAGGTAGGCACTTTGCAAAAAACACCTCTGTTTTCCTTCAAAAAGTTGGCTGTGTCCACGTTGCGCTTTGGGGAGTTTCCTGTCGCGGGCGCTAGGCCTACCCACACAAGTGAGGAATCATTTTTATCGGAAGACGTGGGGGAACGCTGGGTGGAAGGAAATTTGTGGCTCCTCTCAGATTCCAGAACTTTCTGCCACAGAAATGTGAGGAACATGTGTTTTTTTAGCCAAATTTTGAGGTTTGCAAAGGATTCTGGGTAACAGAACCTGGTCCGAGCCACACAAGTCACCCCATCTTGGATTCCCCTAGGTCTCTAGTTTTCAGAAATGCACAGGTTTGGTAGGTTTCCCTAGGTGGCGGCTGAGCTACAGGCCAAAATCTACAGGTAGGCACTTTGCAAAAAACACCTCTGTTTTCCTTCAAAAAGTTGGCTGTGTCCACGTTGCGCTTTGGGGCGTTTCCTGTCGCGGGCGCTAGGCCTACCCACACAAGTGAGGTATCATTTTTATCGGGAGACGTGGGAGAACGCTGGGTGGAAGGAAATTTGTGGCTCCTCTCAGATTCCAGAACTTTCTGCCACAGAAATGTGAGGAACATGTGTTTTTTTAGCCAAATTTTGAGGTTTGCAAAGGATTCTGGGTAACAGAACCTGGTCCGAGCCACACAAGTCACCCCATCGTGGATTCCCCTAGGTCTGTAGTTTTCAGAAATGCACAGGTTTGGTAGGTTTCCCTAGGTGGCGGCTGAGCTGCAGGCCAAAATCTACAGGTAGGCACTTTGCAAAAAACACCTCTGTTTTCCTTCAAACATTTGGCTGTGTCCACGTTGCGCTTTGGGGCGTTTCCTGTCGCGGGCGCTAGGCCTACGCACACAAGTGAGGTATCATTTTTATCGGGAGACGTGGGAGAACGCTGGGTGGAAGGAAATTTGTGGCTCCTCTCAGATTCCAGAACTTTCTGCCACAGAAATGTGAGGAACATGTGTTTTTTTAGCCAAATTTTGAGGTTTGCAAAGGATTCTGGGTAACAGAACCTGGTCCGAGCCACACAAGTTACCCCATCTTGGATTCCCCTAGGTCTCTAGTTTTCAGAAATGCACAGGTTTGGTAGGTTTCCCTAGGTGGCGACTGAGCTACAGGCCAAAATCTACAGGTAGGCACTTTGCAAAAAACACCTCTGTTTTCCTTCAAACATTTGGCTGTGTCCACGTTGCGCTTTGGGGCGTTTCCTGTCGCGGGCGCTAGGCCTACCCACACAAGTGAGGTATCATTTTTATCGGGAGACTTGGGGGAACGCTGGGTGGAAGGAAATTTGTGGCTCCTCTCAGATTCCAGAACTTTCTGCCACAGAAATGTGAGGAACATGCGTTTTTTTAGCCAAATTTTGAGGTTTGCAAAGGATTCTGGGTAACAGAACCTGGTCCGAGCCACACAAGTCACCCCATCTTGGATTCCCCTAGGTCTCTAGTTTTCAGAAATGCACAGGTTTGGTAGGTTTCCCCAGGTGGCGGCTGAGCTACAGGCCAAAATCTACAGGTAGGCACTTTGCAAAAAACACCTCTGTTTTCCTTCAAAAATGTGGCTGTGTCCACGTTGCGCTTTGGGGCGTTTCCTGTCGCGGGCGCTAGGCTTACCCACACAAGTGAGGTATCATTTTTATCGGGCGACGTGGGGGAACGCTGGGTGGAAGGTAATTTGTGGCTCCTCTCAGATTCCAGAACTTTCTGCCACAGAAATGTGAGGAACATGTGTTTTTTTAGCCAAATTTTGAGGTTTGCAAAGGATTCTGGGTAACAGAACCTGGTCCGAGCCACACAAGTCAACCCATCTTGGATTCCCCTAGGTCTCTAGTTTTCAGAAATGCACAGGTTTGGTAGGTTTCCCTAGGTGGCGGCTGAGCTACAGGCCAAAATCTACAGGTAGGAACTTTGCAAAAAACACCTCTATTTTCCTTCAAAAAGTTGGCTGTGTCCACGTTGCGCTTTGGGGAGTTTCCTGTCGCGGGCGCTAGGCCTACCCACACAGTGAGGTATCATTTTTATCGGGAGACGTGGGGGAACGCTGGGTGGAAGGAAATTTGTGGCTCCTCTCAGATTCCAGAACTTTCTGCCACAGAAATGTGAGGAACATGTGTTTTTTTAACCAAATTGTGAGGTTTGCAAAGGATTCTGGGTAACAGAACCTGGTCCGAGGCACACAAGTCACCCCATCTTGGATTCCCCTAGGTCTCTAGTTTTCAGAAATGCACAGGTTTGGTAGGTTTCCCTAGGTGGCGGCTGAGCTACAGGCCAAAATCTACAGGTAGGCACTTTGCAAAAAACACCTGTTTTCCTTCAAAAATTTGGCTGTGTCCACGTTGCGCTTTGGGGCGTTTCCTGTCGCGGGCGCTAGGCTTACCCACACAAGTGAGGTATCATTTTTATCGGGAGACGTGGGGGAACGCTGGGTGGAAGGTAATTTGTGGCTCCTCTCAAATTCCAGAACTTTCTGCCACAGAAATGTGAGGAACATGTGTTTTTTTAGCCAAATTTTGAGGTTTGCAAAGGATTCTGGGTAACAAAACCTGGTCCGAGCCACACAAGTCACCCCATCTTGCATTCCCCTAGGTCTCTAGTTTTCAGAAATGCACAGGTTTGGTAGGTTTCCCTCGGTGGCGGCTGAGCTACAGGCCAAAATCTACAGGTAGGCACTTTGCAAAAAACACCTCTGTTTTCCTTCAAAAATGTGGCTGTGTCCACGTTGCGCTTTGGGGCGTTTCCTGTCGCGGGCGCTAGGCCTACCCACACAAGTGAGGTATCATTTTTATCTGGAGACATGGGGGAACGCTGGGTGGAAGGAAATTTGTGGCTCCTCTCAGAATCCAGAACTTTCTGCCACAGAAATATGATGACCATGTGTTTTTTTAGCCAAATTTTGAGGTTTGCAAAGGATTCTGGGTAACAGAACCTGGTCCGAGCCACACAAGTCACCCCATCTTGGATTCCCCTAGGTCTCTAGTTTTCAGAAATGCACAGGTTTGGTAGGTTTCCCTAGGTGGCGGCTGAGCTACAGGCCAAAATCTACAGGTAGGCACTTTGCAAAAAACACCTCTGTTTTCCTTCAAAAAGTTGGCTGTGTCCACGTTGCGCTTTGGGGAGTTTCCTGTCGCGGGCGCTAGGCCTACCCACACAAGTGAGGAATCATTTTTATCGGAAGACGTGGGGGAACGCTGGGTGGAAGGAAATTTGTGGCTCCTCTCAGATTCCAGAACTTTCTGCCACAGAAATGTGAGGAACATGTGTTTTTTTAGCCAAATTTTGAGGTTTGCAAAGGATTCTGGGTAACAGAACCTGGTCCGAGCCACACAAGTCACCCCATCTTGGATTCCCCTAGGTCTCTAGTTTTCAGAAATGCACAGGTTTGGTAGGTTTCCCTAGGTGGCGGCTGAGCTACAGGCCAAAATCTACAGGTAGGCACTTTGCAAAAAACACCTCTGTTTTCCTTCAAAAAGTTGGCTGTGTCCACGTTGCGCTTTGGGGCGTTTCCTGTCGCGGGCGATAGGCCTACCCACACAAGTGAGGTATCATTTTTATCGGGAGACGTGGGAGAACGCTGGGTGGAAGGAAATTTGTGGCTCCTCTCAGATTCCAGAACTTTCTGCCACAGAAATGTGAGGAACATGTGTTTTTTTAGCCAAATTTTGAGGTTTGCAAAGGATTCTGGGTAACAGAACCTGGTCCGAGCCACACAAGTCACCCCATCTTGGATTCCCCTAGGTCTCTAGTTTTCAGAAATGCACAGGTTTGGTAGGTTTCCCTAGGTGGCGGCTGAGCTGCAGGCCAAAATCTACAGGTAGGCACTTTGCAAAAAACACCTCTGTTTTCCTTCAAACATTTGGCTGTGTCCACGTTGCGCTTTGGGGCGTTTCCTGTCGCGGGCGCTAGGCCTACGCACACAAGTGAGGTATCATTTTTATCGGGAGACGTGGGAGAACGCTGGGTGGAAGGAAATTTGTGGCTCCTCTCAGATTCCAGAACTTTCTGCCACAGAAATGTGAGGAACATGTGTTTTTTTAGCCAAATTTTGAGGTTTGCAAAGGATTCTGGGTAACAGAAACTGGTCCGAGCCACACAAGTTACCCCATCTTGGATTCCCCTAGGTCTCTAGTTTTCAGAAATGCACAGGTTTGGTAGGTTTCCCTAGGTGGCGACTGAGCTACAGGCCAAAATCTACAGGTAGGCACTTTGCAAAAAACACCTCTGTTTTCCTTCAAACATTTGGCTGTGTCCACGTTGCGCTTTGGGGCGTTTCCTGTCGCGGGCGTTAGGCCTACCCACACAAGTGAGGTATCATTTTTATCGGGAGACGTGGGGGAACGCTGGGTGGAAGGAAATTTGTGGCTCCTCTCAGATTCCAGAACTTTCTGCCACAGAAATGTGAGGAACATGCGTTTTTTTAGCCAAATTTTGAGGTTTGCAAAGGATTCTGGGTAACAGAACCTGGTCCGAGCCACACAAGTCACCCCATCTTGGATTCCCCTAGGTCTCTAGTTTTCAGAAATGCACAGGTTTGGTAGGTTTCCCCAGGTGGCGGCTGAGCTACAGGCCAAAATCTACAGGTAGGCACTTTGCCAAAAACACCTGTGTTTTCCTTCAAACATTTGGCTGTGTCCACGTTGCGCTTTGGGGCGTTTCCTGTCGCGGGCGCTAGGCCTACCCACACAAGTGAGGTATCATTTTTATCGGGAGACATGGGGGAACTCTGGGTGGAAGGAAATTTGTGGCTCCTCTCAGATTCCAGAACTTTCTGCCACAGAAATGTGCGGAACATGTGTTTTTTAAGCCAAATTTTGAGGTTTGCAAAGGATTCTGGGTAACAGAACCTGGTCCGAGCCACACAAGTCACCCCATCTTGGATTCCCCTAGGTCTCTAGTTTTCAGAAATGCACAGGTTTGGTAGGTTTCCCTAGGTGGCGGCTGAGCTACAGGCCAAACTCTACAGGTAGGCACTTTGCAAAAAACACCTCTGTTTTCCTTCAAACATTTGGCTGTGTCCACGTTGCGCTTTGGGGCGTTTCCTGTCGCGGGCGCTAGGCCTACCCACACAAGTGAGGTATCACTTTTTATCGGGAGATGTGGGGGAACGCTGGGTGGAAGGAAATTTGTGGCTCCTCTCAGATTCCAGAACTTTCTGCCACAGAAATGTGAGGAACATGTGTTTTTTTAGCCAAATGTTGAAGTTTGCAAAGGATTCTGGGTAACAGAACCTGGTCTGAGCCACACAAGTCACCCCATCTTGGATTTCTCTAGGTCTCTAGTTTTCAGAAGTGCACAGGTTTGGTAGGTTTCCCCTGGTGGCGGCTGAGCTACAGGCCAAAATCTACAGGTAGGCACTTTGCAAAAAACACCTCTGTTTTTCTTCAAAAATTTGGCTGTGTCCACGTTGCGCTTTGGGGCGTTTCCTGTCGCAGGCGCTAGGCCTACCCACACAAGTGAGGTATCATTTTTATCAGGAGACGTGGGGGAACGCTGGGTGGAAGTAAATTTGTGGCTCCTCTCAGATTCCAGAACTTTCTGCCACAGAAATGTGAGGAACATGTGTTTTTTTAGCCAAATTTTGAGGTTTGCAAAGGATTCTGGGTAACAGAACCTGGTCCGAGCCACACAAGTCACCCCATCTTGGATTCCCCTAGGTCTCTAGTTTTCAGAAATGCACAGGTTTGGTAGGTTTCCCTAGGTGGCGGCTGAGCTACAGGCCAAATCTACAGGTAGGCACTTTGCAAAAAACACCTCTGTTTTCCTTCAAACATTTGGCTGTGTCCACGTTGCGCTTTGGGGCGTTTCCTGTCGCGGGCGCTAGGCCTACGCACACAAGTGAGGTATCATTTTTATCGGGAGACGTGGGAGAACGCTGGGTGGAAGGAAATTTGTGGCTCCTCTCAGATTCCAGAACTTTCTGCCACAGAAATGTGAGGAACATGTGTTTTTTTAGCCAAATTTTGAGGTTTGCAAAGGATTCTGGGTAACAGAACCTGGTCCGAGCCACACAAGTTACCCCATCTTGGATTCCCCTAGGTCTCTAGTTTTCAGAAATGCACAGGTTTGGTAGGTTTCCCTAGGTGGCGACTGAGCTACAGGCCAAAATCTACAGGTAGGCACTTTGCAAAAAACACCTCTGTTTTCCTTCAAACATTTGGCTGTGTCCACGTTGCGCTTTGGGGCGTTTCCTGTCGCGGGCGCTAGGCCTACCCACACAAGTGAGGTATCATTTTTATCGGGAGACGTGGGGGAACGCTGGGTGGAAGGAAATTTGTGGCTCCTCTCAGATTCCAGAACTTTCTGCCACAGAAATGTGAGGAACATGCGTTTTTTTAGCCAAATTTTGAGGTTTGCAAAGGATTCTGGGTAACAGAACCTGGTCCGAGCCACACAAGTCACCCCATCTTGGATTCCCCTAGGTCTCTAGTTTTCAGAAATGCACAGGTTTGGTAGGTTTCCCCAGGTGGCGGCTGAGCTACAGGCCAAAATCTACAGGTAGGCACTTTGCAAAAAACACCTCTGTTTTCCTTCAAAAATGTGGCTGTGTCCACGTTGCGCTTTGGGGCGTTTCCTGTCGCGGGCGCTAGGCTTACCCACACAAGTGAGGTATCATTTTTATCGGGCGACGTGGGGGAACGCTGGGTGGAAGGTAATTTGTGGCTCCTCTCAGATTCCAGAACTTTCTGCCACAGAAATGTGAGGAACATGTGTTTTTTTAGCCAAATTTTGAGGTTTGCAAAGGATTCTGGGTAACAGAACCTGGTCCGAGCCACACAAGTCAACCCATCTTGGATTCCCCTAGGTCTCTAGTTTTCAGAAATGCACAGGTTTGGTAGGTTTCCCTAGGTGGCGGCTGAGCTACAGGCCAAAATCTACAGGTAGGAACTTTGCAAAAAACACCTCTATTTTCCTTCAAAAAGTTGGCTGTGTCCACGTTGCGCTTTGGGGAGTTTCCTGTCGCGGGCGCTAGGCCTACCCACACAGTGAGGTATCATTTTTATCGGGAGACGTGGGGGAACGCTGGGTGGAAGGAAATTTGTGGCTCCTCTCAGATTCCAGAACTTTCTGCCACAGAAATGTGAGGAACATGTGTTTTTTTAACCAAATTGTGAGGTTTGCAAAGGATTCTGGGTAACAGAACCTGGTCCGAGGCACACAAGTCACCCCATCTTGGATTCCCCTAGGTCTCTAGTTTTCAGAAATGCACAGGTTTGGTAGGTTTCCCTAGGTGGCGGCTGAGCTACAGGCCAAAATCTACAGGTAGGCACTTTGCAAAAAACACCTGTTTTCCTTCAAAAATTTGGCTGTGTCCACGTTGCGCTTTGGGGCGTTTCCTGTCGCGGGCGCTAGGCTTACCCACACAAGTGAGGTATCATTTTTATCGGGAGACGTGGGGGAACGCTGGGTGGAAGGTAATTTGTGGCTCCTCTCAAATTCCAGAACTTTCTGCCACAGAAATGTGAGGAACATGTGTTTTTTTAGCCAAATTTTGAGGTTTGCAAAGGATTCTGGGTAACAAAACCTGGTCCGAGCCACACAAGTCACCCCATCTTGCATTCCCCTAGGTCTCTAGTTTTCAGAAATGCACAGGTTTGGTAGGTTTCCCTCGGTGGCGGCTGAGCTACAGGCCAAAATCTACAGGTAGGCACTTTGCAAAAAACACCTCTGTTTTCCTTCAAAAATGTGGCTGTGTCCACGTTGCGCTTTGGGGCGTTTCCTGTCGCGGGCGCTAGGCCTACCCACACAAGTGAGGTATCATTTTTATCTGGAGACATGGGGGAACGCTGGGTGGAAGGAAATTTGTGGCTCCTCTCAGAATCCAGAACTTTCTGCCACAGAAATATGATGACCATGTGTTTTTTTAGCCAAATTTTGAGGTTTGCAAAGGATTCTGGGTAACAGAACCTGGTCCGAGCCACACAAGTCACCCCATCTTGGATTCCCCTAGGTCTCTAGTTTTCAGAAATGCACAGGTTTGGTAGGTTTCCCTAGGTGGCGGCTGAGCTACAGGCCAAAATCTACAGGTAGGCACTTTGCAAAAAACACCTCTGTTTTCCTTCAAAAAGTTGGCTGTGTCCACGTTGCGCTTTGGGGAGTTTCCTGTCGCGGGCGCTAGGCCTACCCACACAAGTGAGGAATCATTTTTATCGGAAGACGTGGGGGAACGCTGGGTGGAAGGAAATTTGTGGCTCCTCTCAGATTCCAGAACTTTCTGCCACAGAAATGTGAGGAACATGTGTTTTTTTAGCCAAATTTTGAGGTTTGCAAAGGATTCTGGGTAACAGAACCTGGTCCGAGCCACACAAGTCACCCCATCTTGGATTCCCCTAGGTCTCTAGTTTTCAGAAATGCACAGGTTTGGTAGGTTTCCCTAGGTGGCGGCTGAGCTACAGGCCAAAATCTACAGGTAGGCACTTTGCAAAAAACACCTCTGTTTTCCTTCAAAAAGTTGGCTGTGTCCACGTTGCGCTTTGGGGCGTTTCCTGTCGCGGGCGATAGGCCTACCCACACAAGTGAGGTATCATTTTTATCGGGAGACGTGGGAGAACGCTGGGTGGAAGGAAATTTGTGGCTCCTCTCAGATTCCAGAACTTTCTGCCACAGAAATGTGAGGAACATGTGTTTTTTTAGCCAAATTTTGAGGTTTGCAAAGGATTCTGGGTAACAGAACCTGGTCCGAGCCACACAAGTCACCCCATCTTGGATTCCCCTAGGTCTCTAGTTTTCAGAAATGCACAGGTTTGGTAGGTTTCCCTAGGTGGCGGCTGAGCTGCAGGCCAAAATCTACAGGTAGGCACTTTGCAAAAAACACCTCTGTTTTCCTTCAAACATTTGGCTGTGTCCACGTTGCGCTTTGGGGCGTTTCCTGTCGCGGGCGCTAGGCCTACGCACACAAGTGAGGTATCATTTTTATCGGGAGACGTGGGAGAACGCTGGGTGGAAGGAAATTTGTGGCTCCTCTCAGATTCCAGAACTTTCTGCCACAGAAATGTGAGGAACATGTGTTTTTTTAGCCAAATTTTGAGGTTTGCAAAGGATTCTGGGTAACAGAACCTGGTCCGAGCCACACAAGTTACCCCATCTTGGATTCCCCTAGGTCTCTAGTTTTCAGAAATGCACAGGTTTGGTAGGTTTCCCTAGGTGGCGACTGAGCTACAGGCCAAAATCTACAGGTAGGCACTTTGCAAAAAACACCTCTGTTTTCCTTCAAACATTTGGCTGTGTCCACGTTGCGCTTTGGGGCGTTTCCTGTCGCGGGCGTTAGGCCTACCCACACAAGTGAGGTATCATTTTTATCGGGAGACGTGGGGGAACGCTGGGTGGAAGGAAATTTGTGGCTCCTCTCAGATTCCAGAACTTTCTGCCACAGAAATGTGAGGAACATGCGTTTTTTTAGCCAAATTTTGAGGTTTGCAAAGGATTCTGGGTAACAGAACCTGGTCCGAGCCACACAAGTCACCCCATCTTGGATTCCCCTAGGTCTCTAGTTTTCAGAAATGCACAGGTTTGGTAGGTTTCCCCAGGTGGCGGCTGAGCTACAGGCCAAAATCTACAGGTAGGCACTTTGCAAAAAACACCTGTGTTTTCCTTCAAACATTTGGCTGTGTCCACGTTGCGCTTTGGGGCGTTTCCTGTCGCGGGCGCTAGGCCTACCCACACAAGTGAGGTATCATTTTTATCGGGAGACATGGGGGAACTCTGGGTGGAAGGAAATTTGTGGCTCCTCTCAGATTCCAGAACTTTCTGCCACAGAAATGTGCGGAACATGTGTTTTTTAAGCCAAATTTTGAGGTTTGCAAAGGATTCTGGGTAACAGAACCTGGTCCGAGCCACACAAGTCACCCCATCTTGGATTCCCCTAGGTCTCTAGTTTTCAGAAATGCACAGGTTTGGTAGGTTTCCCTAGGTGGCGGCTGAGCTACAGGCCAAACTCTACAGGTAGGCACTTTGCAAAAAACACCTCTGTTTTCCTTCAAACATTTGGCTGTGTCCACGTTGCGCTTTGGGGCGTTTCCTGTCGCGGGCGCTAGGCCTACCCACACAAGTGAGGTATCACTTTTTATCGGGAGATGTGGGGGAACGCTGGGTGGAAGGAAATTTGTGGCTCCTCTCAGATTCCAGAACTTTCTGCCACAGAAATGTGAGGAACATGTGTTTTTTTAGCCAAATGTTGAAGTTTGCAAAGGATTCTGGGTAACAGAACCTGGTCTGAGCCACACAAGTCACCCCATCTTGGATTTCTCTAGGTCTCTAGTTTTCAGAAATGCACAGGTTTGGTAGGTTTCCCCTGGTGGCGGCTGAGCTACAGGCCAAAATCTACAGGTAGGCACTTTGCAAAAAACACCTCTGTTTTTCTTCAAAAATTTGGCTGTGTCCACGTTGCGCTTTGGGGCGTTTCCTGTCGCAGGCGCTAGGCCTACCCACACAAGTGAGGTATCATTTTTATCAGGAGACGTGGGGGAACGCTGGGTGGAAGGAAATTTGTGGCTCCTCTCAGATTCCAGAACTTTCTGCCACAGAAATGTGAGGAACATGTGTTTTTTTAGCCAAATTTTGAGGTTTGCAAAGGATTCTGGGTAACAGAACCTGGTCCGAGCCACACAAGTCACCCCATCTTGGATTCCCCTAGGTCTCTAGTTTTCAGAAATGCACAGGTTTGGTAGGTTTCCCTAGGTGGCGGCTGAGCTACAGGCCAAATCTACAGGTAGGCACTTTGCAAAAAACACCTCTGTTTTCTTTCAAACATTTGGCTGTGTCCACGTTGCGCTTTGGGGCGTTTCCTGTCGCGGGCGCTAGGCCTACGCACACAAGTGAGGTATCATTTTTATCGGGAGACGTGGGAGAACGCTGGGTGGAAGGAAATTTGTGGCTCCTCTCAGATTCCAGAACTTTCTGCCACAGAAATGTGAGGAACATGTGTTTTTTTAGCCAAATTTTGAGGTTTGCAAAGGATTCTGGGTAACAGAACCTGGTCCGAGCCACACAAGTTACCCCATCTTGGATTCCCCTAGGTCTCTAGTTTTCAGAAATGCACAGGTTTGGTAGGTTTCCCTAGGTGGCGACTGAGCTACAGGCCAAAATCTACAGGTAGGCACTTTGCAAAAAACACCTCTGTTTTCCTTCAAACATTTGGCTGTGTCCACGTTGCGCTTTGGGGCGTTTCCTGTCGCGGGCGCTAGGCCTACCCACACAAGTGAGGTATCATTTTTATCGGGAGACGTGGGGGAACGCTGGGTGGAAGGAAATTTGTGGCTCCTCTCAGATTCCAGAACTTTCTGCCACAGAAATGTGAGGAACATGCGTTTTTTTAGCCAAATTTTGAGGTTTGCAAAGGATTCTGGGTAACAGAACCTGGTCCGAGCCACACAAGTCACCCCATCTTGGATTCCCCTAGGTCTCTAGTTTTCAGAAATGCACAGGTTTGGTAGGTTTCCCCAGGTGGCGGCTGAGCTACAGGCCAAAATCTACAGGTAGGCACTTTGCAAAAAACACCTCTGTTTTCCTTCAAAAATGTGGCTGTGTCCACGTTGCGCTTTGGGGCGTTTCCTGTCGCGGGCGCTAGGCTTACCCACACAAGTGAGGTATCATTTTTATCGGGCGACGTGGGGGAACGCTGGGTGGAAGGTAATTTGTGGCTCCTCTCAGATTCCAGAACTTTCTGCCACAGAAATGTGAGGAACATGTGTTTTTTTAGCCAAATTTTGAGGTTTGCAAAGGATTCTGGGTAACAGAACCTGGTCCGAGCCACACAAGTCAACCCATCTTGGATTCCCCTAGGTCTCTAGTTTTCAGAAATGCACAGGTTTGGTAGGTTTCCCTAGGTGGCGGCTGAGCTACAGGCCAAAATCTACAGGTAGGAACTTTGCAAAAAACACCTCTATTTTCCTTCAAAAAGTTGGCTGTGTCCACGTTGCGCTTTGGGGAGTTTCCTGTCGCGGGCGCTAGGCCTACCCACACAGTGAGGTATCATTTTTATCGGGAGACGTGGGGGAACGCTGGGTGGAAGGAAATTTGTGGCTCCTCTCAGATTCCAGAACTTTCTGCCACAGAAATGTGAGGAACATGTGTTTTTTTAACCAAATTGTGAGGTTTGCAAAGGATTCTGGGTAACAGAACCTGGTCCGAGGCACACAAGTCACCCCATCTTGGATTCCCCTAGGTCTCTAGTTTTCAGAAATGCACAGGTTTGGTAGGTTTCCCTAGGTGGCGGCTGAGCTACAGGCCAAAATCTACAGGTAGGCACTTTGCAAAAAACACCTGTTTTCCTTCAAAAATTTGGCTGTGTCCACGTTGCGCTTTGGGGCGTTTCCTGTCGCGGGCGCTAGGCTTACCCACACAAGTGAGGTATCATTTTTATCGGGAGACGTGGGGGAACGCTGGGTGGAAGGTAATTTGTGGCTCCTCTCAAATTCCAGAACTTTCTGCCACAGAAATGTGAGGAACATGTGTTTTTTTAGCCAAATTTTGAGGTTTGCAAAGGATTCTGGGTAACAAAACCTGGTCCGAGCCACACAAGTCACCCCATCTTGCATTCCCCTAGGTCTCTAGTTTTCAGAAATGCACAGGTTTGGTAGGTTTCCCTCGGTGGCGGCTGAGCTACAGGCCAAAATCTACAGGTAGGCACTTTGCAAAAAACACCTCTGTTTTCCTTCAAAAATGTGGCTGTGTCCACGTTGCGCTTTGGGGCGTTTCCTGTCGCGGGCGCTAGGCCTACCCACACAAGTGAGGTATCATTTTTATCTGGAGACATGGGGGAACGCTGGGTGGAAGGAAATTTGTGGCTCCTCTCAGAATCCAGAACTTTCTGCCACAGAAATATGATGACCATGTGTTTTTTTAGCCAAATTTTGAGGTTTGCAAAGGATTCTGGGTAACAGAACCTGGTCCGAGCCACACAAGTCACCCCATCTTGGATTCCCCTAGGTCTCTAGTTTTCAGAAATGCACAGGTTTGGTAGGTTTCCCTAGGTGGCGGCTGAGCTACAGGCCAAAATCTACAGGTAGGCACTTTGCAAAAAACACCTCTGTTTTCCTTCAAAAAGTTGGCTGTGTCCACGTTGCGCTTTGGGGAGTTTCCTGTCGCGGGCGCTAGGCCTACCCACACAAGTGAGGAATCATTTTTATCGGAAGACGTGGGGGAACGCTGGGTGGAAGGAAATTTGTGGCTCCTCTCAGATTCCAGAACTTTCTGCCACAGAAATGTGAGGAACATGTGTTTTTTTAGCCAAATTTTGAGGTTTGCAAAGGATTCTGGGTAACAGAACCTGGTCCGAGCCACACAAGTCACCCCATCTTGGATTCCCCTAGGTCTCTAGTTTTCAGAAATGCACAGGTTTGGTAGGTTTCCCTAGGTGGCGGCTGAGCTACAGGCCAAAATCTACAGGTAGGCACTTTGCAAAAAACACCTCTGTTTTCCTTCAAAAAGTTGGCTGTGTCCACGTTGCGCTTTGGGGCGTTTCCTGTCGCGGGCGATAGGCCTACCCACACAAGTGAGGTATCATTTTTATCGGGAGACGTGGGAGAACGCTGGGTGGAAGGAAATTTGTGGCTCCTCTCAGATTCCAGAACTTTCTGCCACAGAAATGTGAGGAACATGTGTTTTTTTAGCCAAATTTTGAGGTTTGCAAAGGATTCTGGGTAACAGAACCTGGTCCGAGCCACACAAGTCACCCCATCTTGGATTCCCCTAGGTCTCTAGTTTTCAGAAATGCACAGGTTTGGTAGGTTTCCCTAGGTGGCGGCTGAGCTGCAGGCCAAAATCTACAGGTAGGCACTTTGCAAAAAACACCTCTGTTTTCCTTCAAACATTTGGCTGTGTCCACGTTGCGCTTTGGGGCGTTTCCTGTCGCGGGCGCTAGGCCTACGCACACAAGTGAGGTATCATTTTTATCGGGAGACGTGGGAGAACGCTGGGTGGAAGGAAATTTGTGGCTCCTCTCAGATTCCAGAACTTTCTGCCACAGAAATGTGAGGAACATGTGTTTTTTTAGCCAAATTTTGAGGTTTGCAAAGGATTCTGGGTAACAGAACCTGGTCCGAGCCACACAAGTTACCCCATCTTGGATTCCCCTAGGTCTCTAGTTTTCAGAAATGCACAGGTTTGGTAGGTTTCCCTAGGTGGCGACTGAGCTACAGGCCAAAATCTACAGGTAGGCACTTTGCAAAAAACACCTCTGTTTTCCTTCAAACATTTGGCTGTGTCCACGTTGCGCTTTGGGGCGTTTCCTGTCGCGGGCGTTAGGCCTACCCACACAAGTGAGGTATCATTTTTATCGGGAGACGTGGGGGAACGCTGGGTGGAAGGAAATTTGTGGCTCCTCTCAGATTCCAGAACTTTCTGCCACAGAAATGTGAGGAACATGCGTTTTTTTAGCCAAATTTTGAGGTTTGCAAAGGATTCTGGGTAACAGAACCTGGTCCGAGCCACACAAGTCACCCCATCTTGGATTCCCCTAGGTCTCTAGTTTTCAGAAATGCACAGGTTTGGTAGGTTTCCCCAGGTGGCGGCTGAGCTACAGGCCAAAATCTACAGGTAGGCACTTTGCAAAAAACACCTGTGTTTTCCTTCAAACATTTGGCTGTGTCCACGTTGCGCTTTGGGGCGTTTCCTGTCGCGGGCGCTAGGCCTACCCACACAAGTGAGGTATCATTTTTATCGGGAGACATGGGGGAACTCTGGGTGGAAGGAAATTTGTGGCTCCTCTCAGATTCCAGAACTTTCTGCCACAGAAATGTGCGGAACATGTGTTTTTTAAGCCAAATTTTGAGGTTTGCAAAGGATTCTGGGTAACAGAACCTGGTCCGAGCCACACAAGTCACCCCATCTTGGATTCCCCTAGGTCTCTAGTTTTCAGAAATGCACAGGTTTCGTAGGTTTCCCTAGGTGGCGGCTGAGCTACAGGCCAAACTCTACAGGTAGGCACTTTGCAAAAAACACCTCTGTTTTCCTTCAAACATTTGGCTGTGTCCACGTTGCGCTTTGGGGCGTTTCCTGTCGCGGGCGCTAGGCCTACCCACACAAGTGAGGTATCACTTTTTATCGGGAGATGTGGGGGAACGCTGGGTGGAAGGAAATTTGTGGCTCCTCTCAGATTCCAGAACTTTCTGCCACAGAAATGTGAGGAACATGTGTTTTTTTAGCCAAATGTTCAAGTTTGCAAAGGATTCTGGGTAACAGAACCTGGTCTGAGCCACACAAGTCACCCCATCTTGGATTTCTCTAGGTCTCTAGTTTTCAGAAATGCACAGGTTTGGTAGGTTTCCCCTGGTGGCGGCTGAGCTACAGGCCAAAATCTACAGGTAGGCACTTTGCAAAAAACACCTCTGTTTTTCTTCAAAAATTTGGCTGTGTCCACGTTGCGCTTTGGGGCGTTTCCTGTCGCAGGCGCTAGGCCTACCCACACAAGTGAGGTATCATTTTTATCAGGAGACGTGGGGGAACGCTGGGTGGAAGGAAATTTGTGGCTCGTCTCAGATTCCAGAACTTTCTGCCACAGAAATGTGAGGAACATGCGTTTTTTTAACCAAATTTTGAGGTTTGCAAAGGATTCTGGGTAACAGAACCTGGTCCGAGCCACACAAGTCACCCCATCTTGGATTCCCCTAGGTCTCTAGTTTTCAGAAATGCACAGGTTTGGTAGGTTTCCCCAGGTGGCGGCTGAGCTACAGGCCAAAATCTACAGGTAGGCACTTTGCAAAAAACACCTGTGTTTTCCTTCAAACATTTGGCTGTGTCCACGTTGCGCTTTGGGGCGTTTCCTGTCGCGGGCGCTAGGCCTACCCACACAAGTGAGGTATCATTTTTATCGGGAGACATGGGGGAAGTCTGGGTGGAAGGAAATTTGTGGCTCCTCTCAGATTCCAGAACTTTCTGCCACAGAAATGTGCGGAACATGTGTTTTTTTAGCCAAATTTTGAGGTTTGCAAAGGATTCTGGGTAACAGAACCTGGTCCGAGCCACACAAGTCACCCCATCTTGGATTCCCCTAGGTCTCTAGTTTTCAGAAATGCACAGGTTTGGTAGGTTTCCCTAGGTGGCGGCTGAGCTACAGGCCAAACTCTACAGGTAGGCACTTTGCAAAAAACACCTCTGTTTTCCTTCAAACATTTGGCTGTGTCCACGTTGCGCTTTGGGGCGTTTCCTGTCGCGGGCGCTAGGCCTACCCACACAAGTGAGGTATCACTTTTTATCGGGAGATGTGGGGGAACGCTGGGTGGAAGGAAATTTGTGGCTCCTCTCAGATTCCAGAACTTTCTGCCACAGAAATGTGAGGAACATGTGTTTTTTTAGCCAAATGTTGAAGTTTGCAAAGGATTCTGGGTAACAGAACCTGGTCTGAGCCACACAAGTCACCCCATCTTGGATTTCTCTAGGTCTCTAGTTTTCAGAAATGCACAGGTTTGGTAGGTTTCCCCTGGTGGCGGCTGAGCTACAGGCCAAAATCTACAGGTAGGCACTTTGCAAAAAACACCTCTGTTTTTCTTCAAACATTTGGCTGTGTCCACGTTGCGCTTTGGGGCGTTTCCTGTCGCGGGCGCTAGGCCTACCCACACAAGTGAGGTATCACTTTTTATCGGGAGATGTGGGGGAACGCTGGGTGGAAGGAAATTTGTGGCTCCTCTCAGATTCCAGAACTTTCTGCCACAGAAATGTGAGGAACATGTGTTTTTTTAGCCAAATGTTGAGGTTTGCAAAGGATTCTGGGTAACAGAACCTGGTCTGAGCCACACAAGTCACCCCATCTTGGATTTCTCTAGGTCTCTAGTTTTCAGAAATGCACAGGTTTGGTAGGTTTCCCCAGGTGGCGGCTGAGCTACAGGCCAAAATCTACAGGTAGGCACTTTGCAAAAAACACCTCTGTTTTCCTTCAAAGATTTGGCTGTGTCCACGTTGCGCTTTGGGGCGTTTCCTGTCGCAGGCGCTAGGCCTACCCACACAAGTGAGGTATCATTTTTATCAGGAGACGTGGGGGAACGCTGGGTGGAAGGAAATTTGTGGCTCCTCTCAGATTCCAGAACTTTCTGCCACAGAAATGTGAGGAACATGTGTTTTTTTAGCCAAATTTTGAGGTTTGCAAAGGATTCTGTGTAACAGAACCTGGTCCCAGCCACACAAGTCACCCCATCTTGGATTCCCCTAGGTCTCTAGTTTTCAGAAATGCACAGGTTTGGTAGGTTTCCCTAGGTGGCGGCTGAGCTACAGGCCAAAATCTACAGGTAGGCACTTTGCAAAAAACACCTCTGTTTTCCTTCAAACATTTGGCTGTGTCCACGTTGCGCTTTGGGACGTTTCCTGTCGCGGGCGCTAGGCCTACCCACACAAGTGAGGTATCATTTTTATCGGGAGACGTGGGGGAACGCTGGGTGGAAGGAAATTTGTGGCTCCTCTCAGATTCCAGAACTTTCTGCCACAGAAATGTGAGGAACATGTGTTTTTTTAGCCAAATTTTGAGGTTTGCAAAGGATTCTGCGTAACAGAACCTGGTCCGAGCCACACATGTCACCCCATCTTAGATTCCCCTAGGTCTCTAGTTTTCAGAAATGCACAGGTTTGGTAGGTTTCCCTAGGTGGCGGCTGAGCTACAGGCCAAAATCTACAGGTAGGCACTTTGCAAAAAACACCTCTGTTTTCCTTCAAACATTTGGCTGTGTCCACGTTGCGCTTTGGGGCGTTTCCTGTCGCGGGCGATAGGCCTACCCACACAAGTGAGGTATCATTTTTATCGGGAGACGTGGGAGAACGCTGGGTGGAAGGAAATTTGTGGCTCCTCTCAGATTCCAGAACTTTCTGCCACAGAAATGTGAGGAACATGTGTTTTTTTAGCCAAATTTTGAGGTTTGCAAAGGATTCTGGGTAACAAAACCTGGTCCGAGCCACACAAGTCACCCCATCTTGGATTCCCCTAGGTCTCTAGTTTTCAGAAATGCACAGGTTTGGTAGGTTTCCCTAGGTGGCGGCTGAGCTACAGGCCAAAATCTACAGGTAGGCACTTTGCAAAAAACACCTCTGTTTTCCTTCAAAAATTTGGCTGTGTCCACGTTGCGCTTTGGGGCGTTTCCTGTCGCGGGCGCTAGGCCTACCCACACAAGTGAGGTATCATCTTTATCTGGAGACATGGGAGAACGCTTGGTGGAAGGAAATTTGTGGCTCCTCTCAGAATCCAGAACTTTCTGCCACAGAAATGTGAGGAACATGTGTTTTTTTAGCCAAAGTTTGAGGTTTGCAAAGGATTCTGGGTAACAGAACCTGGTCCGAGCCACACAAGTCACCCCATCTTGGATTCCCCTAGGTCTCTAGTTTTCAGAAATGCACAGGTTTGGTAGGTTTCCCTAGGTGGCGGCTGAGCTACAGGCCAAAATCTACAGGTAGGCACTTTGCAAAAAACACCTCTGTTTTCCTTCAAAAATTTGGCTGTGTCCACGTTGCGCTTTGGGGAGTTTCCTGTCGCGGGCGCTAGGCCTACCCACACAAGTGAGGTATCATTTTTATCGGAAGACATAGGGGAACGCTGGGTGGAAGGAAATTTGTGGCTCCTCTCAGATTCCAGAACTTTCTGCCACAGAAATGTGAGGAACATGTGTTTTTTTAGCCAAATTTTGAGGTTTGCAAAGGATTCTGTGTAACAGAACCTGGTCCGAGCCACACAAGTCACCCCATCTTGGATTCCCCTAGGTCTCTAGTTTTCAGAAATGCACAGGTTTGGTAGGTTTCCCTAGGTGGCGGCTGAGCTACAGGCCAAAATCTACAGGTAGGCACTTTGCAAAAAACACCTCTGTTTTCCTTCAAACATTTGGCTGTGTCCACGTTGCGCTTTGGGACGTTTCCTGTCGCGGGCGCTAGGCCTACCCACACAAGTGAGGTATCATTTTTATAGGGAGACGTGGGGGAACGCTGGGTGGAAGGAAATTTGTGGCTCCTCTCAGATTCCAGAACTTTCTGCCACAGAAATGTGAGGAACATGTGTTTTTTTAGCCAAATTTTGAGGTTTGCAAAGGATTCTGCGTAACAGAACCTGGTCCGAGCCACACATGTCACCCCATCTTAGATTCCCCTAGGTCTCTAGTTTTCAGAAATGCACAGGTTTGGTAGGTTTCCCTAGGTGGCGGCTGAGCTACAGGCCAAAATCTACAGGTAGGCACTTTGCAAAAAACACCTCTGTTTTCCTTCAAACATTTGGCTGTGTCCACGTTGCGCTTTGGGGCGTTTCCTGTCGCGGGCGATAGGCCTACCCACACAAGTGAGGTATCATTTTTATCGGGAGACGTGGGAGAACGCTGGGTGGAAGGAAATTTGTGGCTCCTCTCAGATTCCAGAACTTTCTGCCACAGAAATGTGAGGAACATGTGTTTTTTTAGCCAAATTTTGAGGTTTGCAAAGGATTCTGGGTAACAAAACCTGGTCCGAGCCACACAAGTCACCCCATCTTGGATTCCCCTAGGTCTCTAGTTTTCAGAAATGCACAGGTTTGGTAGGTTTCCCTAGGTGGCGGCTGAGCTACAGGCCAAAATCTACAGGTAGGCACTTTGCAAAAAACACCTCTGTTTTCCTTCAAAAATTTGGCTGTGTCCACGTTGCGCTTTGGGGCGTTTCCTGTCGCGGGCGCTAGGCCTACCCACACAAGTGAGGTATCATCTTTATCTGGAGACATGGGAGAACGCTTGGTGGAAGGAAATTTGTGGCTCCTCTCAGAATCCAGAACTTTCTGCCACAGAAATGTGAGGAACATGTGTTTTTTTAGCCAAAGTTTGAGGTTTGCAAAGGATTCTGGGTAACAGAACCTGGTCCGAGCCACACAAGTCACCCCATCTTGGATTCCCCTAGGTCTCTAGTTTTCAGAAATGCACAGGTTTGGTAGGTTTCCCTAGGTGGCGGCTGAGCTACAGGCCAAAATCTACAGGTAGGCACTTTGCAAAAAACACCTCTGTTTTCCTTCAAAAATTTGGCTGTGTCCACGTTGCGCTTTGGGGAGTTTCCTGTCGCGGGCGCTAGGCCTACCCACACAAGTGAGGTATCATTTTTATCGGAAGACATAGGGGAACGCTGGGTGGAAGGAAATTTGTGGCTCCTCTCAGATTCCAGAACTTTCTGCCACAGAAATGTGAGGAACATGTGTTTTTTTAGCCAAATTTTGAGGTTTGCAAAGGATTCTGCGTAACAGAACCTGGTCCGAGCCACACATGTCACCCCATCTTAGATTCCCCTAGGTCTCTAGTTTTCAGAAATGCACAGGTTTGGTAGGTTTCCCTAGGTGGCGGCTGAGCTACAGGCCAAAATCTACAGGTAGGCACTTTGCAAAAAACACCTCTGTTTTCCTTCAAACATTTGGCTGTGTCCACGTTGCGCTTTGGGGCGTTTCCTGTCGCGGGCGATAGGCCTACCCACACAAGTGAGGTGTCATTTTTATCGGGAGACGTGGGAGAACGCTGGGTTGAAGGAAATTTGTGGCTCCTCTCAGATTCCAGAACTTTCTGCCACAGAAATGTGAGGAACATGTGTTTTTTTAGCCAAATTTTGAGGTTTGCAAAGGATTCTGGGTAACAAAACCTGGTCCGAGCCACACAAGTCACCCCATCTTGGATTCCCCTAGGTCTCTAGTTTTCAGAAATGCACAGGTTTGGTAGGTTTCCCTAGGTGGCGGCTGAGCTACAGGCCAAAATCTACAGGTAGGCACTTTGCAAAAAACACCTCTGTTTTCCTTCAAAAATTTGGCTGTGTCCACGTTGTGCTTTGGGGCGTTTCCTGTCGCGGGCGCTAGGCCTACCCACACAAGTGAGGTATCATTTTTATCTGGAGACATGGGGGAACGCTTGGTGGAAGGAAATTTGTGGCTCCTCTCAGAATCCAGAACTTTCTGCCACAGAAATGTGAGGAACATGTGTTTTTTTAGCCAAAGTTTGAGGTTTGCAAAGGATTCTGGGTAACAGAACCTGGTCCGAGCCACACAAGTCACCCCATCTTGGATTCCCCTAGGTCTCTAGTTTTCAGAAATGCACAGGTTTGGTAGGTTTCCCTGGGTGGCGGCTGAGCTACAGGCCAAAATCTACAGGTAGGCACTTTGCAAAAAACACCTCTGTTTTCCTTCAAAAAGTTGGCTGTGTCCACGTTGCGCTTTGGGGAGTTTCCTGTCGCGGGCGCTAGGCCTACCCACACAAGTGAGGTATCATTTTTATCGGAAGACGTGGGGGAACGCTGGGTGGAAGGAAATTTGTGGCTCCTCTCAGATTCCAGAACTTTCTGCCACAGAAATTTGAGGAACATATGTTTTTTTAGCCAAATATTGAGGTTTGCAAAGGATTCTGGATAACAGAACCTGGTCCGAGCCACACAAGTCACCCCATCTTGGATTCCCCTTGGTCTCTAGTTTTCAGAAATGCACAGGTTTGGTAGGTTTCCCTAGGTGGCGGCTGAGCTACAGGCCAAAATCTACAGGTAGGCACTTTGCAAAAAACACCTGTGTTTTCCTTCAAAAATTTGGCTGTGTCTACGTTGCGCTCTGGGGCGTTTCCTGTCGCGGGCCCTATGCCTACCCACACAAGTGAGGTATCATTTTTATCGGGAGACATGGGGGAACTCTGGGTGGAAGGAAATTTGTGGCTCCTCTCAGATTCCAGAACTTTCTGCCACAGAAATGTTAGGAACATGTGTTTTTTTAGCCAAATTTTGAGGTTTGCAAAGGATTCTGCGTAACAGAACCTGGTCCGAGCCACACAAGTCACCCCATCTTAGATTCCCCTAGGTCTCTAGTTTTCAGAAATGCACAGGTTTGGTAGGTTTCCCTAGGTGGCGGCTGAGCTACAGGCCAAACTCTACAGGTAGGCACTTTGCAAAAAACACCTCTGTTTTCCTTCAAAAATTTGGCTGTGTCCACGTTGCGCTTTGGGCGTTTCCTGTCGCGGGCGCTAGCCCTACCCACACAAGTGAGGTATCATTTTTATCGGGAGACGTGGGGGAACGCTGGGTAGAAGGAAATTTGTGGCTCCTCTCAGATTCCAGAACTTTCTGCCACAGAAATGTGAGGAACATGTGTTTTTTTAGCCAAATTTTGAGGTTTGCAATGGATTCTGGGTAACAGAACCTGATCCGAGCCACACAAGTCACCCCATCTTGGATTCCCCTAGGTCTCTAGTTTTCAGAAATGCACAGGTTTGGTAGGTTTCCCTAGGTGGCGGCTGAGCTACAGGCCAAAATCTACAGGTAGGCACTTTGCAAAAAACACCTCTGTTTTCCTTCAAAAATTTGGCTGTGTCCACGTTGCGCTTTGGGGTATTTCCTGTCGCGGGTGCTAGGCCTACCCACACAAGTGAGGTATCATTTTTATCGGGAGACTTGGGGGAACATAGAATAGCAAAACAAGTGTTATTGCCCCTTGTCTTTCTCTACATTTTTCCCTTTCAAATGTAAGACAGTGTGTAAAAAAGACGTCTATTTGAGAAATGCCCTGTAATTCACATGCTAGTATGGGCACCCCGGAATTCAGAGATGTGCAAATAACCACTGCTTCTCAACACCTTATCTTGTGCCCATTTTGGAAATACAAAGGTTTTCTTGATAGCTATTTTTTACTCTTTATATTTCAGCAAATGAATTGCTGTATACCCGGCATAGAATGAAAACCCACTGCAGGGTGCAGGTCATTTATTGGCTCTGGGTACCTAGAGTTCTTGATGAACCTACAAGCCCCATATATCCCCGCAACCAGAAGAGTCCAGCAGAAGTAACGGTATATTGCTTTCGAAAATCTGACATTGCAGGAAAAAGTTACAGAGTAAAACGTAGAGAAAAATTGATGTTTTTTTCACCTCAATTTCAATATTTTTCTTTTTCAGTTGTTATTTTCTGTAGGAAACCCTTGCAGGATCTACACAAATTACCCCTTGCTGAATTCAGAATTTTGTCTACTTTTCAGAAATGTTGGGATCCAGCGTTGGTTTCATGCCCATTTCTGTCACTGACTGGAAGGAGGCTGAAAGCACAAAAAATCGTAAAAATGGGGTATGTCCCAGTAAAATGCCAAAATTGTGTTGAAAAATTGGGTTTTCTGATTCAAGTCTGCCTGTTCCTGAAAGCTGGGAAGCTGGTGATTTTAGCACCGCAAACCCTTTGTTGATGCCCTTTTCAGGGAAAAAACCACAAGCCTTCTTCTGCAGCCCATTTTTCCAATTGTTTTGAAAAAAACAATATTTTCACTGTTTTTTGGCTAATTTCTTGGCCTCCTTCTGGGGAACCCACAAAGTCTGGGTACCTCTAGAATCCCTAGGATGTTGGAAAAAAAGGACGCAAATTTGGCGTGGGTAGCTTATGTGAACAAAAAGTTATGAGGGCCTAAGCACGAACTGCTCCGAATAGCCAAAAAAAGGCTCGGCACAGGAGGGGGAAAAGGTCTGGCAGCGAAGGGGTTCAAAGAAATTGTTCACAATATGTTGGCGCCTACGCAATCCAGCAGCTTTGTTTTGTTGTTCCCCCTCATGTTGCAGGCCAGCGTCCTCCTCTTCCTCCTCTTCAGGCATTTGTGACTCTGGTTCTAATAGGGGAATGTTCTTTTGTCTACAAATGTTGTGCAGGATGGCACATGTTAAAATGATCTTACAGACCATTTCTGGTGAATATATGAGGCTGCCACCAGTGATGTCGAGGCACCTGAATCTCGACTTGAGGATGCCTAAGGTCCTCTCCACTATGGTGCGTGTCCTCCAATGTGTCTCATTGTAGGCACGCTCTGCTGTAGTGCTTGGGTTGCCAAATGGTGTCATAATCCATGGCTGGATCCCATACCCCTGATCAGCTGAAAAGAAAATGATTGGGATCATGTTGATGTAGCTTGCCCCATTAATATCACCTTGCATGGCAGTAGTTGTCTTGTGTTGTCTGTGACTCTTTTGTGTTATTGTGTTGCTTCATAGGCTTCTAGGATGTACCATCTGAATTGGGTTGTTTCCTTGGCTGAACGAGTGTTTGGCTGCTGACCGGTTGTCAGCAGTATGTTTTGGGATTTGCAGTACAGTGTGCAGTCCCTCGCATTGTGACTTGTGATACAGGTGTCCCTGTGTCTTCACTGGGGGTGAGATGATAGTTCCATACACAGAATCAAATTGACAGTGGTGGTAACACGTTAGCATCTATGTACCCTGGACATCCCATACCTTTAGACATATGCAATGGATTAATTTAAACATCAGTGAGACGCTTACATTTTGCTAGGTGACAATTAGTCAAACCTCTCCATACGTTGTGATCATTGACATCTTAACATTAGACTGTACACTAATTTCAGATGTCTGACAGGTTCACTGCAGGCCTATCAAACATGGCTAGCGGTGTGACAACCTCAGTGTGTTCCTGTCCACATGTTGCTGTTGTGGTGTTTGTGTTGTGTGTCCTGGAGGGTTGCTGTGCAGTGTGTACATAAGTAGGTTTCTGTACTTACCAACAAGTAGTCTATTGCTATATCGTCCATCCTGGAAGTGTTGATTGATGGTAGAGTGACAGAAGATGAATGAGTCATGGACACTCCCAGGATACTTTGCCAAGATGTTGGTGATCAATCCTTGGTGATCGACAATGGCCTGCACATTGATGGAGTGTGTGTGATTCCTGTTGCGGTAGAGGTGTTCAGTTGCAGCAGGTGGCACAATGCGTACATGTGTGCAGTCAATCGCACCAAGGACATGTGGGAATCCATTAATGAGGGAAAACCCCTGTTTTGTCTTCTGCTGCTTCTGCTGTGTGTTTGGGAAGCAGATGTGGCGGGGCTGTGAGTCCAATGATGGCATCCAGTACTTTGGGCAAGAAGGCAGAGAATGATGGCTGTGATATCCCGGCAATCAGGGCGCCAGTGCTTTGAAAGGAGCCACTTGCCAACATGTGAAGTACAGCTAGCAGCTTGGTCTCTGTTGGGATGGTGCATGGTGTCAGCAAGGTGGGTGCCAACTGTGGCTCTCTGTTGCGCAGCAGCTGCTGAATGGCCTGCCAATTCAACCTGTACCTCTGGATGATGTCATGTTCCCTGAGGCCATGAAGGGTTGTCCTGGTGTGGAATATCCTCTCCTGCCTTCTGCACTGCCTTTGAGGTCCCTGCTGGAGTTGTGGTAGCTGCTGTTGTTGTTGCTGGGCTCTGCGTCTGCGTGCACTCTGGATGAGAAGCACCTCTATGTCTCCCTTTTGCTGCTCTGCTGTTGCTTCTGATTAAATACAGGTGTGTTTGCCCCATTTTAACGCCTGCCCTGACTCAGGAATTAATTTTTTACGCAAATTGGGCTGTGCGTCATTTTCCGCATCCGCCTCCCGGCCGTGCAGGATTTTTGCCCAGAAGCATAAATCCGACTCACGGCCGTTTACGTCTTTTTTTGGACGGGAATGCCTACCTTGCATATGATTAACGCAAGGCGGTTTCCCACATCCAGAAAATGACGCACACGGCGGGATTTTGGCGTCCTCGGGCTCGGGCGTCAAAGTTTAAATATGGGGAAAGGTTTGTGCCGATTGTGCGTCAAAATTTTTGAAGCACATAAGGCACAGATGGAATATAAATATGCCCCCAAGAGTAAGAAATCCACGCACAGACCACCATGCGGGGAAAAGATCAACGCAACAACAAACTGAAAAATTGACGCGCAGCCGGCTTCGCGGCTGAAATCAATGCTCGCCTGTAGCGTGGCTGGACGATCGACGCATGCGGTGGGAGAAACGAAGTGCAGCATCACTGATGGAGGCTGGTGATATCGCATCCCTCGCTGCGTGGTTTTCAAATCATCGTGCATCAGGATTTCCGACACAAACATCGCTGGGCGTGTAAAAACGACACAAGCCCAGCCCGGCCCCGAGAGTGCTGTTTGGATCGACGCATCGCTCTCCTGCGGAGAGAAGAAACAACTCACGCCGATGACCAAAGGAGAAACAATGCACGGTCTCGCTTGTGAGTGATATCGACGCATCGCAAGCCCTTTTTGATGCACACTCACCCATGCGGGGTTATTTTTGATGCGCCCAGATACATTTCCACGCTTCCACAGTGTTAGCGTTGTGTAGTTCTTTGACCTTGCCACACATGGTGAGGACAACATTGAGTTGGAGAAGTTTGCATTGTTCCTGTGGTCTGCAATGGCAGGCCTGTTGCCATCTGTTTACTTGGGTCACTTAAGGTGACACAAATAGTGATTCAGGCACTCGTGACCCCTTTAACTCCCATGCCCTGTGTACTGCTGGTACCATTTACTAGGGACTTAGAAGGGGGTTAAAGTTCTTGCCAACTGGGACACCAGTTCAAACAAATGAGTTTGAAGGAGCGAGCACTGGCTAAGGGGCCTGGTTAGCAGGCTTCAATGCACTGGAAAAGTAAAAAACCAGCAGCTAGTAGTCCAAATGGGGGCAGCAAATTGGTGGAGGCTGAAAATAGCCTGTTTTTCTACGATTTGAACGAATGCAGTTGATTTACTCATGGGCATCAGGAGAGCAAGTTCTCTTAATTGGCCCAGTACTGCTACCACATGTCCACTGGCCATGGGGGTCCCTCAGTCATATAGCAGATATACTACTTGGCATGAAGAATTAAAGCTTCCCATACACAGAGATCATATACAACACAGCATCAGAATGTACCACTTCAACATCAGCAGTGTCAGCTTCTGTGACACTAACAGAACATGTACCCCATGGACATCAAAAGGGCAAGCTTCCCTCACACAGACGAAACAGGTATAGTTCGCACAGTACAAATGCATCCTTTCCCACAGGCACAAAATAGGTGCCATCTTGGTATCAAGAGTAGACAATCCCTTGCTCCCACAAAACAGGTACCACAGACCATCAACTTTTTTGCATACAAAGGGCAATTACAGATTGGGTACCCGTAATCCAAATTTGCCCAGCATACACAGAGCTGGTACAACATGGTCATCGGTAGCACAAACATCCCTGAAACAAACAATGTAGGAATCACAATGAAAACAGTAGTGCAACCCTTCCTCAAATACATAGTACCGGGACAACTTGGGCACAGCTGCTTGCGATGGGATGGGAAGATATGAATCAGAGCCTCAAGCCTGTGCTGACATAGTTTGGGGCCCAGGCCAGAGTGGACAGCCATGATGCTTAGAAGCAGGGCAGGGATGTGGACCACTAGCTGACCATGCAGGGACACCCCAAGTGTCTGTCAGTGGCAGATCAAGGTGCTGCCATGTAAAGTCAGAGTACACCCAGACTGAGAATATTTTGGTGATGAACCTTTATACAAAAAACAATCCCATCACATGGTTCGCTGATTCATCCTGCTTCCTCAAAGTTCAACATTAGCAAGTCAGCATCTCTGGCATCAGGCCCCAAACTTTTATGGCAAACAATATTAAAAGTATCATTCGAAAATGTCCTTCCACTTATGCAAACAGTGAATTCATAACATTATCTGACATTGTTTAAAATGGTACATTATTCTTGTGATTGTTGAATCCCAGCTCATGACACTCTAAGGAACATGCACCATTTCAAGTTGGCTATTTTACTCAGAAGGCTAAACCAGCCTATTACAGACATGCTCTTTGAATGTATGGGCAAATATGATGCCTCTAATACCTGCATCCCCTAAATCTCATTCCATTATTTATTCACAACGTCTTGCATCCTAAAGAAATCCATGCTCTGCCAAATGAAAAAAATGGGTGGAGATACAAGAAGATCAGAAGCACCAAAAATATTATAATACAACAAAATGAAATAACTCCAGAATATAGTACTAACCCCAAAACTACAACTCTTATCTATATTATACCTCAGTATTATGTACTGTTATGATACATAGTATTGGCATACCAAAGAGCTGTTATTGATGTGACATTGTAACACTCATACTGTCCTGAAGTATTGGAAGCACCATTGTATGCTTCGTTGTACTTTGTATTGTAAGAGTATATCCTTGAACAGTTGGGTGGGGTTTCGGTGTGGCTTGTAAGGTCTTGACACGTGATTTTGGGTGTTGCAGTGAACATGTCACTGCTGGCATGCATGCCCATGACTACAGAAGATGTGAGAAGTGATAGATAGCACTTCATGCTGAAGTTAATCAACATTCATGATCAATTAGTCACCACAAGTTGGGTGTATTACTCTGCAATTTCTATCACACTTTTCAAGATAGCTCAGCTTTTTATAGACTTTGCCAGGACTTCTTGAATGTTTCTGGCTGCTGTGTGGAAGGTGGGTGTATTTCAAACATTGATGGGTGAAGCTTGAAGAGCCCTGTCTTTACGGACTTCTGGAAGATAGGGTAGGTTTGTCATTTCCTGATCTGGAGACAGAGGGAGTTTTCAAAGTTTACTAGGTTGCTTGAGAATTAGCAAACACCAAGTCGGATTTCATTGAAGAGTGGCGTTTTAACTTGTCTTCTGCAGGAATGTTTGGCACAGAGGCTGCATCTCATGTGATCGCTCTGATGTTCTTTGTTGGAGGTATCTTTGTCCAAGTCCTTTAAACATATGATGCTTAAGCACAGTGCCTTGAGAGCAAAGGAACGAAAAACTGGAAGCTAATGCAGACAAGAGGACTGTGGTAATGCGGTTCCATGGTTTAGTGTGTATATGTAGTTTGACTATTG
The DNA here is from genome assembly GCF_031143425.1 of Pleurodeles waltl. Lineage (NCBI taxonomy): Eukaryota > Metazoa > Chordata > Amphibia > Caudata > Salamandridae > Pleurodeles > Pleurodeles waltl. The sequence continues at coordinate 324,573,647 of NC_090437.1, forward strand.
AGTTTTGCTCTCGTTGTAACTTTTTTAGCAGAAAATGTACTGCACCTACGCAAACTCCGTTTGATTAATCCTGGTGGGAGTGTACAAGACCATTTGTCTGTTCAAGAAACTTAGGGACATATTTATGAAAAGTGGCACTAACATAGTGCATCGCCACTTTTCTTGCGCCCCTTAACGCATCCATGGTGGCGCAGTATTTATAATACAGCACACCATGGCAGTTGTTAGGGTGATTAGCGTCATAATTTGTGACGCTAGTCCAGCACTTTGCAAAGCACCCAGAGGCCCATTGTAATCAATAGGAACCTCTTTTTTATGCCTGCACTTAGCAGGTGTTAAAAAATGGTGATACAAATGGTGCAAAGGAATCTCAGAGATTCCTTGAGCCATTTTTACGGTCCCCTCAGCGCCGGATGCTGGAATGCCCCCTTGCATACATTATGCCTGGTGCAGGCATAATGTGGCACAAGAGGTTACAAAGTGGCACAATGCAACCATTGTGCCACTTTGTAAGTATTATGCGTGGGAAATGTCACCTTAACACCATATTTGCATCAAAATAAATGCTGCAAATGTGGCACAAGGTGGTGCTAGGGGCTCATAAATATGCCCCTGCATATGGGGAAACTCTCTTTTAGGATTTTGCTCAGGTAGATTGCTTGCAGCATCTATTTGGCGTTACAGGGTAAGGCCTACGTCTGGATGATTCCTGAGCCTTTTTAAATTCTCTGCTACAGGGTTAATCTATACTAAACCTGTAGATCACTCTGGGATTTATAATGTTGGGGACCAGTTCCACATCTCTTTAAGCCCAAGTTGATGTTAAGACGGTGAGCAACCATTGAATTGTTAACTCTGAGTTATTAATGAGTTTATTAATGAATATTCATGTATTTTGAGTGCTGAATTTGTGTAGAAAATATATTAACTTAGAGAAAAATAATGCACACGTTTGAAGGTGCGCCCACCAGAGTGGCAGCAAATGTTAATGAAGTGTACTTATTGATGGCTTATTAATATGAAATGTTGAACTTATGTTTGATTAATGTAGTAATATGTCATATTAAGGGTTATGCATTATGTATTTGCTTTATTAATCGTAGGCCTTAACTTAGCGAGGTCTTTGCTTAGTTGCACAGCCTCATGCCAAGCTGCAGGTGTTTTATAAAATGGATGTTTAGAAAATCAAACTGTGATTTTCCACTGTACTGTCCATGTGCTCGTAGCTGAAGTTAGTTCTCATGTGAAACTGCTTGCTAGAAGATGATGTACTTGCTAGTGAAACAATGTTTAATGTAATGTGTGTAAGAGTGACCTTCTTCAGGCAGGCGGCCGCCAATGTCCCGCCCTCCATATTCCGAGTAGCCACTCCGCCAGGACATCCAGTGGGGCCTTACCGGCATCAAAAACCTGGCGGAAACAGAAAGTACAAAAGGAAACACCCACCTCCAGGCACAGAGACGCTGCCGCGGCCACCATGGCAAATGAACTGCTAGTCTTCCCAACGTTGTATCTCGCCATACACCTTCAGGACCATCGACGACGACGAAGACGACAACCGTGAGTATACCTAGCACAGAGGGGAGGGGAAATGGCAGTGATACATTCCCACACAGAACACACATACCCCACACACACAGTGGAGGCCACACACATGCACACACAACAAACGTCAATGCCAAATACCCATTACACACAAAAAGCCATTCAGATACATGCCAAACATACAGCACAATGCACAACAACACCACGAACACACCCCGTAACCTCACAACGACAAATACCCCACAAACACCTCAATGCTGGCATAGACGGGCACGTTGTGCGACACCACACATACACACACACCATTAGTAATGACACACAATCAATAGCTGTGAACACACATCCAAACAATCATACAGGTGACACAACATGTACAACCAACAATCAAGGAACTACACACATGCAGCAATAGACACACGGATGCACACAACACCCCATACAAACACAAGCAAGCAGACACACACATCACAACATCCTCATGGCCCAAACCATCTACCAAGCGAATGCAATAACACAGACACAATCCACACACAGACCTCACACACCCTTGCACACAGATGTCACACCACCATGAAGAAGAAAACCAGGACAAGTATCTAATCTTACAAACCACAGCAATGTGGGCAGTTGTATTAAAACATTAAATAAACTATATACAAAATGTGCCAATGGCAAGTCCAATGTCCACTTCAGCAGGACACATTGTCCATCAATATGGACCCAACTTGACTCCTGACTGAAAATAGGCCTCCACTCCATAGGGGCAGCAATGGGACAGACAGGCACCTCAGGGGTGTGGGGTGGTGGGGGAGGCTTGGATGTGGAAGGGGCACGTTTTGGCTTGGGTTTGGGAGGGTGACCTTGGCACTCTGAGGGGTGGATTTTTTGCTGGCTCGAGGAGCAGGGGAAACACCAGAGGGGGCACCCAAGGAACGGGAGGTAGAAGGGCCTGAGAGGGGCAGGGGGACACGCTGTTTACGAGGAAGACAGGGTGGGAGAGGAGTAGGTCAAGGGCTGCAAGTAAAACTCTTAGGTACACGGGGCAGTCACATGATTGAGGGTTAGGTGTGGAGGTAGAGGGAGTGCTTGTCTGATGTGTCTGTGTGCTGTAAGTGGATGCTGGTGTGTGCAGTGTCTGTATGTGTGTGGTGGCTGAGTGGGTGAGTGGATACGTATGCATTTTTTGGGAGGATGGCAGAAATGCAGGGAGAGGGAATGCGTGATGTGTGATAGAATGTTGTGGTGGTGTGTGCAAGTGAGGTGTCTGTGGTGCAGGTTTCAGAAACGGTAGTCGTGGTGAGTGTGGATGTGGTGTGTGGGGTGTGTGACTGTGAGTCTGCTGTTGTGGTGATTGAGGGGATGATAGGAATTACTGCAGGACCAGTGTGTGATGATGCAGTGCTGGCAGGTCTGAGGGAAGATGTGACTGTAAGGGAGGAGATGGTGGGAGAAGTGTCTTTTGTTGTGTCTGCAGATGTGTGTTCTGTGGGTGCATGCCTGTGTGAACGTTTGTGATGCCCATGTCTGTCTTTGCGCAGATTGTCTGTTGTAGTGGGTGTATGCGTGTCTGTAGGTGTGCCCTGGACGGGTGTAGGGAGAGGGCTTGTGGATTGGGAACAGATAGCTGGAGGGGGGCGGAAGATTAAGGGACACTGCCTGCCGTCAACGAGGAGGCCAGAGCCTGAAACGATCTCTGGAGGCCAGACAAGGCACTGTGAATGCCTTCCAGGAACGCACTTGTCTGCTGCATTTGAGATGCCAGTCCCTAGATGGCATTCACAATCATTGTCTGCCCCACAGAGATGGACTTCAGGAGGTCAATAGCATCCTCATTGAGGGCAGCAGGGCTGGCTGGGGCGGGGGTTCCTGTGGCCAAGGAGACGCCCACCCTTCAGAGTGGGCGGAGTGCAATGGGGAGGGCAGTGCTGGTAAGGCGGGTGGCGGACAATGGTGTTGGTGTGATACCAGAAGGGTCCGCCACTGCCAGGGAGCTGCCATCGGAGGAGGTGTCTGAATCCGATGTGTTTGTAGCTCCAGTCTCCCCTGTGGTGCTCCCCTCGCCCTCCGTCCCAGTGGTCCCCTCGGCTTCACTACTGGCCCCTTCCTGGGTACCATTGACTGCTGCATCCCCACTCGCCGGTGTCCTTCCTCCTTCGCCAGATGATGCTAATGCACACATAGACAGAGAAGGAGAGAGAAAAGGAGGGTGGCAGAAACAGAAAGGGAGGACAATATCAAAACCCACACATCCACTTCACATACGAACACTGCAGAGAACAGTCCCTGCCTGCAAAACAATAGACCAATTAGCAATTATTCCCAAATAGAGTCATGCAAGCTGTGTCCAAACCCATCTGAACCATGCAGACCAAACTCCTGCATGAAGACAACTACATTCCCATTAATACCAAAATGACTACTCCTAGAATCAAGCCCAGGACTACACCTAACCACATGTCATCTATTACAGGATGACACTAATCTAAGCAGAGAGGGACTCAGGACACTAACTAACAGGAATGTAAGGAGTACATGTGGTACAGATGATCCATTGATGTAGGAAGTGATGCAACTGCAACCTTCACATAACATGCCTGTCATTACCCATATACAGTGCCATAATTACCACTTCGTACTACTACAGGACACGCAGAGGTGGAGGATGCAGCCATTGACAAGGTAGCAAACTTGAGAGACCCATACCTACAGCTGACCATGTGTCACAGTACCACCACTTCTTATCCTACATGGCTCTACATAACGACAGTCACACACTCCTACTTGATGGGTGTGGCAACCAGGACTATACATTCCCTAAATCACATCTGACTACGTTCAGTCTAAGTCCAACGAGGGTGACAGAGCACAACCATGCAGTAGTCACCTGACAGTCAACACTCACCCCCTTGCTGCCTTTAAGCGCCCATCCAACTCAGGGTACGCCACCGTCAGTATGCGGGCCATTAGGAGGGTCAGGGTCTGAAGTGCACGAGCCCCACGTTGGGAGGCCATCCCCGGTTAGGCCTCTTCGGTCTTCCGGGCTCAGCGTCGCAGGTCCTCCCACCGCTTCCTGCAGTGGGTGCTCTGCCGGCAATGGATCCCGAGGGTCCGCACTTCCTTGGGGATGGCTCCCCACAACCTTTTTGTCTGGTGGGCGCTGACCTGAAAGGGAAACAGTGAGAAAAGGGGGGACATGATGTAAATAATATCAATCCAGCAGTAAGCTTTGGTGATACACAACAAACACTGCTCATGCACACTGGCAACATGCCACACATATAATGATCAGTCATGACATGTAAATGTGCACAACTCCATTCCAGTAGCGGGTGCTGATGTTGAGGGCAGTGGTATTGACTGACTACTGGATGGGGCCTGCTGTTGGGTGGAGAATGTCCACATGCTGCAGTTGAGTTCCTTGAGCTCCCCTAATATGGAGGCCATGATGGCATTGTGTGCCTGCCACTGCTGCCTGGCCTCCTGGTGGTATTCCTCCTGCAGTCTTTGTGTGTCCTGCAAGGTGGTGAGTATCTGGCTCAACTGGTCCTGGGTTTGCTGGTAGGCTCCCACGACTCTGGAGACGTCCTCCTGGCCAGTCGTGCCCTGTACCTGCCTCGTTCCTTGTCCCACAATTGGCCTCCCACTGGCCCTTGCCCCCTTAGCCTGTTCCCCTGGTGCAGTGTGCCCCCTCCAACTGACGCCAGGACCGTCATTGTCTTGGGTTTGCACCCTTGACTCCTGCCCTGGTCCTGTGGGGCACACTGATGATTGATGTGACCCTGGGACACAGGTATGGGAAGGTGGGCTCTGCTAAGCACTGGCTGCCATGGGGGAGGTTGTTAGAGTTGTTGGCAGGGTGAGGCTGGTGGTGGTGGACTGACCACTCATGCCTGATGGGCCAGGTTCGTTTTCCGAATCCAGAATTGCAGGTATATCCTCCCCTATTGGTGCTGCATCCAGGCTTGGGCTTCCTGTCACTGGGCTCCTGTGCTGTGTGTCAGTACGTGGGAGACCTGTGGGATGTGAGGTATTGTGTCAGATGATGGTATTTAGCGGTGACACAGATGGTTGTATGCCATCATCTACTGTATTTGCACTGCAGTAATGGTATTGACAGTTTCCAGGCCACTGCTTGTGTTCCCATCCATGGAAGGTTGCAATGCCCCTATTTTGGAGTACAGTTGACATTTGTCTTGTTACTGTCATTGCCATGTACTGATGTGCATTCCTACCACATATTGGTGATGGGGAGTGACATGGTTTAACGTGCAATTGCAGGGATGTGATATGGACGTAGCAGTCAGGCAAGGGTAGGGAGTATTGCATTGTGGTAGTTGTGATACTTACTGCTGTGTGAGGCATACATGCACTACGTGGGGCTGTGAGGGAATGGCATCAATGGGGAGCTGTGGCATGCAAGGGTGGGTATAGGCCCAATAGTGGGTTTTTGCACGTTAGGGTGGTTTGAGGGAGTGAGCAGGTGGTGGGGGTACATGTTGTACACAGGGACATGGTGGCCAATGAGTAGTGCAGACTTACTAGTGTCCAGTCCAGTAGCGATTCCCGTCAGCCCTTCCGGATGTAAAATAGCCAGGACCATCTCTTCCCACTGTGCCATTTCTGGGGGAGGTGTTGGAGATCCTCCACCAGTCCTCATGACAGCTACTGGAAGCTCTGGCCCGTACCTTTCCCCTAAGGTTGTTCCACCTCTTCCTAATGTCCTCCCTTGTGCGTGGATAGTTCCCCACTGATTCACCCTGTTGACTATCCTCTGCCATAAGTCGTTCTTCCGGGTTATGGATGTCTGCTGGACCAGTGCTCCAAACAGTTGCGACTCAACAATGACTATTAATTCGACCATTACCCTGAGCTCATCTTCTGTGAATCTTTTTTTTTTTGACGTGTCATGGTGGTTGTGTTGTAGGTGGGGGTGTATAGTGTGCAGGGAATCTGGGTGTGCTGTTTGTAGTTGTGAATATGTGTAATGGTATGTGTGTGTGCTCTGTGATGTTTATGTGCAGTGATGTGTTGTGTGATGCATGCTTAGTATGATGGTGCCTGTGGTATCTAGGTGCAGTGTCTCCTTTCAGTGTACTCTTCTCTCGCTCTGTCAAGGTTTCTAGTTGCAAAGGGTTCTGGGTGTGTGTGTAGGGGTGTTTTGTAGTGCTGTAGACAGGTGTGTGTATGTGTTTCAGGTGTTGCTATTGGTGTTATCCCATCTGGTGCAGTGTTAATGCGGTGGTGGCTTTTTTCCCCCGCTGTGGTTTGGACCACCAATGGATTATAGCCGTGTTGGGTTCCACAATGCTGATTTGTGACTCGGAATTTGGCAGAAGGTATTTTCTCGGCGTGGGGGTGGGGCAGCCACCTCCTTCATACCGTCGTTTGGGCAGACGGTGTTGTTTTTTTCAGGATTTTTGACGGTGTTGTGTGGGTCACTCGTAATGCAGCAGTCTTCACTCCACCATCGCTGGCGGAGTATCGGCTGCCTATGCACGGCGGTCTTCGGTAATAGCCACCAAATTCAGAATGAGCACCTAAGTCCTTCACATTGTTTTGTTATGAGCGTGATGCATGTTCTTTGTCTGTCTTAACTCAGGTCCATGGAGGTGTAAACTGCCAAGTAGCATATTTTTCAGCTATTTTGGACCCAGTTGCAGCATCTTTACCAGGCTGTTTGCGTACAGTTGCAGTGGTTGGACAGAGCCTCACATAGTGTGAAGGCATTGTGATGAGACATATTTTAACCATAATGGTCACCTCACACAGTGTGAAGGCATTGTGATGAGAGATCCTTTAACCATAATGGTCCCCCACTCAGCTGACGTTTTACTTACCCGCACGAAAACCCAGTACCTAGCAGGTGCTAGATTGACTTGTCATGACAAAAGAATTTTAGGGTTGCCAAATGTGTCATTGAAAAGATATACAGTTCTTAATCCGGCAACCTTGCTTTCAAATGAAAACGTTGAAATTGAAAAGTTGGAAGACATTGAGCATGATTGTGTTAAAGTAACTGGTCTGTGCACAAAACCTAGACCTGCTATTCGAGACACCCGATTGGAAGAACATGACCAAATTAATTTTGTTGATGGTTCCTGTCTAATAAACAATACAGGAATACTGAGAGCAGGATATGCTGTGTGTACAATTATTGGTATCCTGGAAGTGTACTGGCCTCAAGGAATATATTCTGCACAAGCAGCAGAACTGGTAGCCCTTACTAGAGCGTGCCATGTTTCTGCTCAGCTTAATTTTACCATCTATACGGATAGCCAGTATGGATTTGGAATAGTCCATGATTTTGGCCAGTTGTGGTCACAGAGAGGTTTCATGACCTTTTCTGGTTCACCAGTGAGAAATGGTGAGAGAATTAAAGAACTGTTGCATGCCATCCAAATGCCTGAAAAGATTGCTGTGGTGAAATGCAGTGCACTTCTGAAATCGCAAGATTTTGTGTCAATGGGAACTGGATATGTGGATCAAGTCACAAGGTTTTGCACATTGAACTGTATATCATTCAAAGATAAGTGTGAATTGTTACCTGAAGAAGATTAAACATGTCCAAGTTTCCCATTGCAAGTAATAGATACATTGGAAAAATTGAAAACATTGAAGATTAATGTTGACAAGGAGGTAAAACGTATATGGAGCAATATGAAACATGTAGAGCGACAGGATGAACTGTGGGTTTCAGAAGAGGGTCAAATGGTTTTGCTAAATAGTCTGTCGTCCCAAATGGCTAGGTATTATCATGGTCAAGCACATGTTGGGAGGGATGCCATGATTCATCTGTTCAAACATAGTTGGTTGAATACAAGGTTAACACAAGTTGCTGAAACAGTTTGCCATTGTTGCGTCATTTCCCAGCTAATGAACATGGGAAAAGGGACAGCGGTTAATTTGAGCCACATTGGAAGAGCAGGAGGTTCATTCAGCAGAATGCAAATGGATTTTATTGAGATGCCTCTGTGTGGAGGTTTGAGATATGTGTTGGTGATTGTCTGCATCTTTAGTCATTGGATTGAAGCGTACCCTACGCGAAGAAATGACAGCCTCACAGTAGCAAAATTACTGCTTAGGGAACTGATACTATGTTTTGGGTTTCTGATCTCTTTAGAATCAGATTGGGAATGTCACTTCAACAATGAAGTAGTGAAGTTACTGTGTGCAGCATTAAACATTGAGCAGAAGTTGCATTGTAGTTACTGCCTTGAGGTATCAGGACTAGGGGAACAGATGAATGGTACCTTGAAATCAAGAATGGCGAAAATTTGTGCATCCACAAATCTGAAATGGCCAGACACACTACCCTTAGTTCTGATGACAATGAGAAACACACCTGAAAGGAAGACAGGATTGTCACTGCATGAAATCCTCATGGGCAGGGCAATGAGTTTGCCAGGGGTCCCTGAAAATGCTCTTGTGAACATTACAGATGATATGGTGTTGGACTACTGCAAAGGTCTGGCTAATGTGATTTGCTCCTTTTCTCAGCAGGTGGAAGCCACCACACTGCCACCAATCTAAGATCAAGGACACCCCCTGAGGTGGTGGTCCAGAAACATGTGAGGAGGACGTGTTTGGACCTTCGGCATAAGGGCCTGTACCTGGTAGTTCTGACCACAGCTGTGAAGTGTGCTGGAGTTCGGAACTGGATACATGCAAGCCTCATGAAAAAAGTGGCATGTCCTTTGGACGATGAAGAGGAGTTTTTGAGAGTACCAACAACGACCAGACAAGCCTCAGAGCCGGAAGGAGAAGAAAGAGGAACTAAGACTGGATTAGAGCCCATCAAGGATGGTTCAGTCACTCCTGTGAGAGACAAAGGAGAAGATCTCCAGGAGAGTGACAGTGAGCCAATCTAAATTGAGGCAGCAGGAGAGTCTAGTCAGAGGAGGGCTCTTCCAGAAGTAGACGACTTTGAGAGGCAAAGAGAGCAAACGCCAGACCCTAAGGGGGAAGGAGTTGAGGTGGATCAAAGCCTATGTAATCGGGCCCCTGCTGAACCAGTTGCAGGTCCGTCAAGAGAAAGTCCTGCAGAGCAAGAAGAAGTTTTGAGTTCAACACTGAAAAGAGCATTGTCCAAGGGTCCATTGAAAGGAGATAAGTGGACAGAATCACAAGCAAAGAGAAAGGAAGCAGTTGTTGTGACAACAATTGAGGAAGAAGTACACACGACAAGGAGAGAAGATCTAAGTGAAGGAGAATTGAATAGCGATCGAAAATTGAAAAGAAAGAGAATAGCCAGTCGAAGGTACACAGGTCCTGAATGGGTCTATGCAACAACAAGAGAATGGCAGAGAGAGTTTTTGTCTTTTTGTTTTGATCGAGACATTCCAGGTCAATATTTTGGCACTTGAAGGGCAGTGATGAACTGAACTGTTGAGACAAATTGAGGAAAGTGCAAAGAGACTGTTGAAAGTAACCAGATAAGACTTTGATAACCTGATTTGACCAGATAACCTGATTTGACAAGCTGCTAAACTGATTTTTGACAAACTTACTGATTTTTGAGAAAAAGATCCTGGAAGTGAGACTGAAAGCTGTAAATACCTGCTGAAAGAAAAATTGTTGTTTTTGAATATTGCTGCATAGTTTCTACATTTTCTCTTCTACTTTCTGATTCTTTAAAGATTATGAGTAACATTAGCCAGCAGGATAGGAAGAACAGGTGATGTAAATACATGAGTATTGGTTTGGCAATTGTATGCGTGATATTGTGCGTGATATTGACTGTGGGTATGACTGTTCTTGATAAGATTAAAGCCAACCATACTTCAGCTTTAGAGACGACTACTGCATTAACAGCGATAGAGAAGTTTAGGCTACATGAGAAGTATCTGCATGTAGATAATGGCCAATGGGAACTTTCTTCTAATGTGTTCTATCACTTATTGAGTGAGTATGTTGAGACGATGGATGCGAAGAATTATTTTGTGTTTACACAGATTCCTTCATCAGTTGAAAAAGGAGTTACCTATCATAGTTTGCCTCTTACTTATGGGATAGGTTGTAGTCTGTTACTAAAAAGATTCTATAACCAGGAGTACATTCACTATTTCTACTCCAATCAGGACATCATGTTTTTGTTTGTCCCCATAAATAGGTACCTGAGTAGAGTAGCCAACGATAATGACATAGTATTAGTGAGGGGTTTCTTTGAGCCCACATTAACTTTTGAGACTGCTTACGCTCACAGGAATAATCTGACATGCTTGCTTCCACCTTTAGAAAAGAGCTCATTAGATCACACAGATGACAGGAGAAAAGCATTAAAGGAGAAGTTAGAAAAGAGCTCAGAGAAAAGGACTTTTAGAAATGATTATGCTTATAGGGCATTAAAAACACAAGGGAAATTAGCTTTAGATGCGCAACATGTAGAAAAGCTTTGTGTATATAGACCTAAATCTAGTACTGACACTTTGTTTTTGGGAACGAGTAAATGTAGACATTTGTTTTTGTTTCAGAGTAAATAGACGTCTATGTTGAATGGACAGGATCCAGCGATTCCTGGCATATATTACATCTGTGGACTTAATGCCTATTACCGTCTTCCAAGAGGATGGTATGACACATGTTATTTGTGGATAGTTTTCCCAAAGATTTTCCAAATGGATGACTTAAAGAGATTACCGAAATTGACTGAATTACATCACATTAGAGAAAGGAAAGAGTTTTCTTCTGGTATGGTGGGAGATATATTTGGAGCAATGATCCCTTCAGAAGGAGTTGTTCTGAATTCTATAAAGATTTGGAAGTTGTCTACTATTGTGGATAACATGCTGACAATATTTTCAGGAGCCATGATCCTAATGGATGCAGAAGTGGCTGCGGGTAGATCTATGACTTTTCAGAACCGCCTTGCATTAGACATCCTTTTCACAAAAGATGGCAGAGTTTGCAAAATGCCTAATTTGAAGCATTGCTGTGCGTATATTCCTGATAATAGTAAATAAAATAGGGTCAGATGTAGGAACGCAAAAAATAGCGAGTCGGAAATAGCGACTCTATGCGAATCGCTATTTCCGAATCGCAAAACGATATGCCAGGAAAAATCACTATTCAAAATAGCGATTCGTGCGGATTCGCACCGCTATTTGCGACCTCACAATTTGCAAGGTCGCAAATTGCACGAAGGGTGTGGTCCTATGTTCCAAATTTCGACTGACTCGCAAATTGCACACAGGTGCAAATTTAACTTTTGAAAAACCCACTTCCTGGTTCCAAGTGATGACATCAGAACCAGGAAGTAACCCCATGGAACAGGGAGGAGCCCACCCAGCCCAAATTGCAGAGCCACACCCAGGTGAGAGGAGCTGCAGCAACAATGGCTACACAGGAGAAGGAGACACCCAGTGGAGGCAGAAAAAGAAAACTTATGTTTTCTGAGAAGGAGTTGGAGGTGCTCACCGAGGAGTGCTGCCTGCACCATGAGGAATTATTTGGCAAGGCAGCAATGAGTGTCCCTGACAGCCACAAAAAGAAGATCTGGCAGGACATCCTGAACAAAATAAATGCCATCGGTGTCAGCCACCGCACCCTGGATGAGGTCCGCAAAAGGTGGTATGACCTTTGCTCCAGGACCAAGGAAAGGGTGGCGGAGCGCATGAGGGAGATGCATGGCACTGGAGGTGGGCCATCTACTGTACCACCCCCTATAGCCATCGAAACCATGGTGGAGACAACTCTGGAGCCGGAGGCTTACTGGGCATTGGAGATCTAGACAGTTCAGCACCAGGAACATCAAAAAGTAAGTACAAAAAATAATGTATTTACACCAGCCTATGCACCATGCACACAATCACAGTACACATCAGCAGGCACCTCCAGATTAGCTCCACTCCCAGTTTTGCAACCTATAGAACAGTGAATTATGGGCAATGTAGTACAGTAGTCCAAATATAGGGAAATGTTTATTCTGAGGCATCAAACATATGTGCAACACTGACAGTGTATCCCCTATGTCCCACAGGTCTCCCACAAGGCCCCCCTGCCACTGCAATCACCCCCTGATAGCTACCCGAGGCCAAGAGGTGCAGTGAGCATAGCACTTGGACATGTATGGGGATGGCGCTGCCATGCATTATCTGGCGTTCTAGCTGAGGTTTCAGCAGTTCAATGATCTCTAGGATAACTGCGCTGCTCAGTCTGTATTTATCATAAATCTCATCCTCAGTTTGTTGAAATAGTGTCTGCCTGATTCGGTATATCCTCTCCTGTCTCTGCCTCCTCCTCCTCTGCTGGGCAGCCTGGATCCTCCTCCTCCATGCAATCACGTATAGTGCAGCCATTTTGAGTAACCCAGATGCCTTCTGGGTCTCCTTTTTTACTTTGGTTCTGGTTATCACCTGTTCGGGGGCTGTGCAAAAAGGGCTTTTTGCGACTAGTCGCAATTTGCGACTGGCTTTTGCATACGGTTTGCGACTCGCAATTTGCGGCTTCCTAATTGTGAGTCGCAAAATCAGGTTGCAAATTTTGCGAGTCGGTAATGGGTCGCATCGCTATTTGGTACTCTGAAATGGGATTTGTACATCCCATTTCGCAGTTTGCGAGGTCGCAAATAGAGCTGCGACCTATTTGCGACTCGCAAACGTTTGCTACATCTGGCCCTTAGAAACTTACTAATCTGACTAATGAGAGTGCTGAATTGAAAGAGTTGAAAGATCCAGGTGTTTGGGAGAAAGTTGGCAAAGAATTTCCTTTAGTGGGAAATTGGCTTAGCAACTTTGGGAAAGGGATAATATTGAAAATAATACAAGGGATATTGATTATTGTGATTTGCATAATTGGAGCATGGGGAATATGTAAATTGTGTAGAATGATTAAATTGAATAAAACAAAAAATGATCAGAGGAGGGAAGAAATGAAAAGAGAAAAAATGTTTAGGGGAAATTCAAAAAGGGAACAAAGATTTGAGGGGATTGAAATGACAGATTTTTAGCTGACACAAACATTTGTGTGGGAAGATTTGGTGTGATGACTTATTTAGCCACCAGAGGAGGGATTGTTAACTCTGAGTTATTAATGAGTTTATTAATGAATATTCATGTATTTTGAGTGTTGAATTTGCGTAGAAAATGTGTTAACTTAGAGAAAAAATAATGCACCCAATCTAAGGTGCGCCCACCAGAGTGGCCCCTAATGTTCCCGGAGGGTACTTATTAATGGCTTATTAATATTAAATGTTGAGCTTATGTTTGATTAATGTAGTAATATGTCATATTAAGGGTTATGCATTATTTTTTAGCTTTATTAATCATAGGCCTTAACCTAGCGAGGTCTTGGCCTAGTTGCACGGCCTCATGTCAAGCTGCATTTCTTAGGTGTTGTATAACATGGATGTTTAGAGAATCAAATTGTGATTTTCCACTGTACTGTCCATGTGCTCGTAGCTGAAGTTAGTTCTCATGAGAAGCTGCTTGCTAGAAGATGATGTACTTGCTAATGAAACAATGTTTAATGTAATGTGTGTAAGACTGACCGTCCCATGAGAAGACAAATGGATGCACTGACTGGAGTATAAGCTGCAACAATATTGATACCTGACGAGCCATATTAACGGGAGTGGGAGAAGAGGAGCCAATCCTCGACATGTGAACCATGTACTAGTAGAAATGTAGATTAAGGGGTTTAGTTTCATTGGACTAAGTGTGAACATGCGATTCCCTGACCAATTATGATGTGGGAAATAGTTTTAGGACATCTAACTTAGCCAGACTGCAAAGAGTGGAGAGAAGCCATTCTCCCCATTCTTCTTCAGAGTTTAGGTCATTATTTTCCTGATCGTCCCGAGCAGAGACGTGTTTAACTTTACTGCTTAGAGACACTTTGCTTATTCTGAACTTTGATGCTGAATCCTGATGTCTTGCTGAAACTGATGTCCTATTGACGAAGACTGTCACAGCTTGCTGAACCATACTGAGGCAAGGTATACTGACAAAGTTACTGATTGTTATGTCTATTTTCTTTTGTTCATAGGTACCAACTGCTATTTTGATAGAGCCATAGTTAGATGTTTTTCCAAAATTGCATGAAGCACAAACATGCTATTCTTATCTAGTGTTAGTTAGGTTTCTCACTGATGAAGTTCGCTACATGTAATAACAGTTGATGTATTTTCTTTGCCGAATCTGAAAGTATGTCATTTAGTTTGCGCAGTTATTCTTGCTATTAATTTGTAATGTAACCTTAGAATGTGTAGTAGCTCAAGCTTTGATTAGATTGCGATTCTTTCATCACAGTGTTGTTTCTGTGTGTTTATCATTTGATTTAGAGACTATGGCCCTCATTACAACTTTGACGGGCGGCGGAGGCCGCCCGCCAAAGTTGCGCCGCAGGAATACCGCACCGCGGTCTGAAGACCGCGGCCGGCATTCTGAGTTTCCCGCTGGGCAGGCGGGCGGCCGCCTTAAGGCCGCCCGCCAGCCCAGCGGGAAACAACCTTCCCACGAGGACGCCGGCTCGGAATCGAGCCGGCGGAGTGGGAAGGTGCGACGGGTGCTACTGCACCCGTCGCGTATTTCACTGTCTGCTATGCAGACAGTGAAATACAAGCGGGGCCCTCTTACGGGGGCCCCTGCAGTGCCCATGCCATTGGCATGGGCACTGCAGGGGCCCCCAGGGGCCCCGCGACACCCCCTACCGCCATCCTGTTCCTGGCGGGCGAACCGCCAGGAACAGGATGGCGGCAGGGGGTGTCAGAATCCCCAAGGCGGCGCAGCATGCTGCGCCGCCTTGGAGGATTCTGACGGGCAGCGGAAAACCGGCGGGAGACCGCCGGTTTTCCTGCACTGACCGCGGCCAAAGCGCCGCGGTCAGAATGCCCTAAGGGGCACCGCCAGGCTGTCGGCGGTGCTCCCGCCAACCGCGAGCCTGGCGGTCACAGACCGCCAGGCTCGTAATGAGGGCCTAAGTTACGTGACATTAGCTGTTAATAGAGGGAAATAATTATTCTAATTGTTACATAAAGGTGGGGTTATTCATGACGGAAAGGTCATAGTGTGTGTAAATCACGACTTCTATTGATTACTAATGCTATTGATTGTTGTGATTATTGATCTGTATTGGTACGGGATATATGGTGGGATAAACTTGAAGCGCAGTCAAACAGTCCATTGGCCTAATAGCGTCTTCCTTTTAAGTTTACTTAATAATATCTGACGCGTTAACAGGATCTTTGATAGCGATCATTCTTGAGGATATGACCTTCTGGATCTTGAAGATAATTTTCATAAAGTGTCACACAAATTAGGTGTTGCCTCACGGGGAGAGGTTATTTGCCCTGGCACAAAAACATTCCTCTGCTTTTTTTCTGTGCATATGCGAACCTGATGAACGGTGTCTTTCTAAATGGCATTGTGAGGAACTGTTCGTCCATCATATCATCCTCATAACCAGCCTTCACTGTATATTGTCGTTTTTTTAATCGAGTGACCGAAAGCTCATTATCAGTCTTTCCCCAAACTTACTTTAATAGTGCTACTTTGCAATAATTAAAATAACATTAACCCGGCATTGGCGAAAACGACCTTAGATTCATATAGTGGCAGAAAGTGTGAAAAAAATTATCATTAGATAACATAATTCTCTTTATTTGACAAGTTGAGTCCTTTCAAGGTATTATGGTGGGACAGGAATACCACCATAATCAGAATGTGGACGGATTAACATCGGTTGTAAATTTCTATTTGACAGCAATAACTGTTATAATTCGAATGTATGTAAATCCTGGACATATCTTGCAGGAAACAACTATGTAGACTAAGGGACGGACGGACGGAGCTTATCAGTGTGCAATGTCGCTGGCATTGCCCCTTCAAATAAGAGGCTGGCATCTGCACCGCTACATTGCGGGAGAGCTTTTAGTTGCATGTCTCTGCCAGCTGATGCCACTGTGAGCATTAGCGGTAAGACAAAAATTGAAGGCAGGTGCTGGGGAGCGGGAGAAGCGGAGTGAGAGTGAGTGGGAAAATATGTCGCCTAAAGAGCGACTGTTGTTCAAATCATCTTCCCTTCATTAAATTACCAGCAGTGATTGACTTATAATATGGATATTGTTTAGTATGTGATAAATTCCTGCATATAGTCATGGGCCACTTCCGACAATGCTGGCGCGTTTTTGCGCTAATCTCACAGACGTCTGAGAAACCGGGCATTGTCTGACAGAGGGCTGCGTGTCGATTGTACTGGCTTTCCGCCTGTGACTAAGAGCATCTGCTACTTAATGCATCCCGCCCTCCCAAACCCCTCTCCTGAGAGCCCCCTCGTCGACTCGCCCGGGGCCTGGGAACGGGGCCTGTTACCGAACTCATGTCTGTGTCTGTACAGCGCCGTGTCATGGGTTCAGGCCTGCCGTCTGATAAGGAACAAGCCATCAAACAGGCGCTGGTGTGATCAGGCCCACTCCTATATGATTTATATAAAAAAGAAAATGTGACGGAGCCGCGTTGTCTCCCAACGTAGTGAAATTACAAGAGAAAGATAAATACACATGGCAAGTCACGTTGCTGCATACGCATGAAAAGGAAACTTGCAAAATAACATGCAGCTTTCTAATGATAAACATACATGGCAACATTAACGTATCCACAGAGTCAAAAATAGTATTAAAATATTTATTGATGCCCTTCTGGAAAGATACACGTTTTAGCATGAGTTTGATTTTGCATTTACAATTTAGTTACAGAAATAACACCCTGTACATCCATCAGGTGCGCAGCTTGGACAGTAAGATTGGGGTGGGGACTTCAGGTTTTGCAACAATCACGCACAGGGGCGTAGTTTCAGGAGGGGTGTTTGGGGTGTTACACACCCTTAATAAATGCATTTTTTGAAAAATAGTTGGTGAATCGTGATTTCAGTCGGGTATTGTGAGATGTAAGTCGAATTTCACTAGGAATGTTCACATACACGCAGACAAAAACGCACACACACACACTCTCCCTCTCTCCCTCTCTGTTTTGAAAGTCCTCAAAAATATTAGAGGGCAAATTTACAAGGCATTGTTAAGCCACTTTTTGTGACTTAACTCCACCTTGTAAATGTGGGCCCCTCCGACACAGTTTTCTGCGTCAGAGGGGCGTGCAATAGGTGTTGCTGTGGACTTTCCACTGCAACACCCATTGCTTTTGACGTGGCCACAGATTAACAAGGAGGTGTAAATCTGTGGCAGTGCCAAAAAACTATGTGCATGGCACAATGAGGAGGAATACTTTTATTCCTCCTCGTTTTTTGTTCTTTCTATGTGTGCTGCATCCTGCAGCACACATAGTAAAAGGCCATGAATAATTGTTTATGTGCAGGGCGGTGTCCCTTCCTGCACATAAACAATCATTCAAAAAAGACGATTTGGTACTTCTATGTGTGCTGCATTCTGTAGCATACATAGAAGTGCCAAATCACCATTGTAGATTGTTTATGTGCGGCAAGGAACACCTTCCAGCACATAATCAATCAATCTCCTCAACGCAGACACCGTTGCACTATGGTGGAAGGCTGCCTGCATTGGCGCTGCCAGCTAAATTTAGTGACGGTGCAGTGGGAAACACAGGAGTGCACCGTATTTCAGTAAATATGGCACATCCCTGCATTTCTAAAGTGCCACAGCACAGCATTGCAAATGTTGGCGCAGCACAGTGCTGTGCCACTTTTTAGTAAATCTGGCCATAGTTGTGTGGGTTTTCTCTCTTAGTACTCCTACTAATCGGCATTCCTCTCCTTTTTTCACTGCCCCTTAGGCCCCTCCCATGCACCCTGCTTGCTGTATAATGCATTTAAATATCATGGGGCATATTTACAAGCCCCTAGTACCATCAGAGTGTCACTTTCTGTGATGCTCTGGTGGCGCTGTGCCCTGCGCCGTATTTACAAGGCAGCGTCAAGCCACTTTTTGTGGCTTAAAGTCACCTTGTACGTACCGCCCATTCACATGCAGCGCTTTGCGTGGAAGGGGCGTGCAATGGGTGTTGCAGCACCCATTGCATTTTGATGCTGCCCCAGTTTTACAAGAAATCGTAAATATGTGGCTGGGAAAAAATGTAACATCAACCCAGGGGTGGTGTTAACATGGGGCAACGAGGAGAAATGCTTTCATTTCTCCTCATTTTTTGCTCTTTCTGCAGCACACATGGAAAGTGAAAATCACCATTGAAGACTGTTTTTGTGCAGGAAGGTGCCCCTTCCTGCACAAAAACAATCTCCCCTGCAATGCGCAGCCCTCCTTGCACCATAGTGCAAGGGTGGCTGCGTTGGTGCTAGGCAGCTAATTTAGCGCCAGCGCAGGGGGAAACACAGGAATATGTTATATATTTTTTAAAACAGCACATCCCTGCATTTCAGAACTCACACAGTGTGGCAGTGATATTTTTGGTGCAGCACCGTGCTGCACCAGTTCTTTGTAAATATGCCCCTATTTGTCAGCCTGATTGTAGTAAAATCTGAAGCTCACCCCACCCAGTCAGCCAGACCAAGCTACGCCCCTGATCACAGAGGCATATAATGTTAAACTACAGCATATGACAAGCAGGGCGCATGAGTGAGGCAGTGGAAAGGAAGAGGAATGCAGATTGGTGGGGTACTAAGCAAGGGGAAAACAAACATTTTGTAAACTACCCAACTTTTTTTAAGACTTTCAAAACAGTGTGTTCGTTTTTATCGTGTGCGTGTCTAAATTCCTTTTGAAATCTAGCAGATCCATCACCATACCCGACTGAAAGCACCTGTGCCCAACTATTTAGCAGGAAATAAATTTATTAGTGGGGTATAACACCCCAAACACTCCCACTGAAGTTACTCCCCTAGTATCCATTTTTACACAAATACAATCACACACGCTCAAAGCTCTCCGGTTTCAAGTATAACTGTTCTTATTGCACAATAGGCATTGATTTCAAACCCCTTATTTCAAGTGAATGTCAAACCTTAGAATTATTTTTCATGATAAGCCATAGGTTTATTCATCGTATCTTACGTAATGTCAACAGTGGCATCATGTGGTGTGTTAGGTCATGAGCACGGCTGGAAAGTTATGGCTGCAGAGCTCACTATGACTAATTTTTCACCCTGTCCAAGTAGGACCCTCATTCTAGTCAGGGTAGATGAGTCACAGAGCTAACATAACCCCTGCTTAACCCCTTGGTAGCTTGGCTCAAGCAGTCAGGCTTATCTTAGAGGCAATGTGTAAAGTATTTGTACACACACACACACACACACATGCACACACACAGAAACAGAGTGAAAACACCACAAAAGTACTCCACACATAGCCCGTTTAGAAAACATTATGTGAGTAAAACAAGACCAAAACAACAAAAATCCAACATACATAAGCAAAGAAATCACTTTGAAAAGTTTAAATGTAGTTGTAGTTCCTTAAAATCAATTAGGCGCTCGATTGAGGAATAGTACCTGAGATACATCAAAAACAAAGAAGATGCAGGCCGCAGGGGAGGTTATGTGTCGAAAGAGCTGGAGATGCGTTGGTTCCAACCTGCTGGACAGGGGAGGTAATGCGTCAGTTCCTTACTGCCTCACAGTAGGTGATGCGTCGTTTGCAGCAGGAAGCGTTGGTTCCTTACTGTGGTGCAGTGTCGAAGAAAATGGCACCCAAAGACAATGCGTCGATGATGCATCCGAAGTCAAGTCGCAATGCTTCTATTTCACAGCAATGAAGCAGGTGCTGCGCTAGAGTCAGGCTGGTGCATCACAGACTTTAGTGATTCAGTGCTCAAAGCTTACGCAGTGGTGGTTCTTCTGACGTGCTGCGACAGAAAACTGGGGCCTGCGTGGAAATCGTGATCGTTGAATCAAGCAGGGGCCACACTCTGGTGCGGACAGTGGCAATGCGTTGAATCCTTACAGCTATTCATTGCCTCAGAATGACACCGTGAGTCAATGGGTGGATTTTCTTTTTTAGCACCAAAAACCTCCTTCAAGGGCCCAGACTGGATTTGGCACCACTTGACTGGACAGGGCTCTCAACAGAAGAACCCAGGTCCTAGGAGATGAAGTATTTGATGTCCTCTAGACTTCTTAACAGGCAGGAAGCTCAACTCAAGCCTTTGGAGAACCTTGGAAAGCAGGATAAGAAAGCAAAGTCTAGTCCTTTCACTCACAGGACAGAAGTAGAACGGAGCAGGCCAGCAACCAGCAGAACAAAACAACACAGCAACAGGCAGAGTGGCAGTCCCTCTAGCTCTTCTTCCTGGCAGAATGTCTTCAGTCCAGAAGTGTTATACCTTTGTGCAGTCAGAGGTTCAATACTTATACCCATTCCTGCCTTTAAAGTAGGCAAACTTCAAAGAAAACTCTTTGTCATGCACAAGACCCTGCCTTTTCTGCCCTGGCCCCTGACACATTCCAGGGAGTTGGAGACTGCTTCGTGTGTTTGCAGGCACAGCCCTATTCAGATGTAAGTGTCAGCTCCTCCCACCACTCTAGCCTAGAAGGCCCATCAGGATATGCAGGGAACACCTCAGCTCCATTTGTGTGACTGTCTAGAGTGAATACACAAACAGCCCAACTGTCATCCTCACCCAGATCTGTATTCAGTAGACAGGCAGAGGCACAGAATGGTTAAGCAAGAAAATGTCCACTGTCGAAAAGTGGCATTTTTAAACTTACAATTCAAAAACCAACTTCACCAAAAGATGTGTTTTTATACTCTGAGTTCAGAGACCCCAAACTCCAAATCTCTATCTGCTCCCAATGGGAAAATACACTTAAAATATGTTTCAAGGCAATCCTTATGGGAAAGATAGGCCTTGCAATCACGAAAAACACATGTCCTACCATTTAAATGCACTGCACTCTGCACACCAGTACATGTCCTAACTTGCACTGCACCCTGCCCAGAAGCCTGCCTTGGACGTATCTTGGGGGAGACCTACATGTAGTAAAAGGGAAGGTTTGGGCCTGGAAAGTGGGTACACTTGCCAGGTTGCCATAGTAGTGTAAAACTGCACACACAGATATTGCAGTGGTAGGTCTGAGACATGTGTGCAGGGCTACTCATGTAGGTGGCACAATCGGTGCTGCAGGCCCACTAGTAGCATTTGATTTACAGGCCCTGGGCACATGTAGTGCACTTCATTAGGGACTTACTAGTAAATCACTAATGCCATTCATAGATAAACCAATCACCAATACCATTTAGACAGAGAGTAATTGCACTTTAGCACTGGTCAGCAGTGTTAAATGCCCAGAGTCCTAAAGCTAAGAAAAATTAAATGCAGCACATAGTCAAAAACAGGAGGTCAGAGGCAAAGAGTTTCGGGATCACCCTGAAAAAAGAGCCAGTTCCATCACTCTGCTTCTTGGTTCTCCTCTGTGTTAAGGGAAGAGAAGAGTCGCTGTAAAAATCTGAAGTGAGTTTGGAGATAATCCTACTGTCTGGAAGCTAAGATCCAATATAAGGAAGCCTTAAGAAACTTTTGTAAACCCACTCATGAAGCTCATAAAGCTCAGAGAGAGTGCTTCTCCTCTCAAATTTTTGCAACGTGAAGAATCAAAATAGTAATTTTAGTCCTTCCATGGAGCTATGCAATGACCTATCTCTATTTTTTCATGAGAAAATTCAGAACATTTATGCTACCTTTTCCACGAGTACAGTAGTTGAGGTACCAACAGAACCTGCAACAGCCCAAAGTCACATACTTTCAAATTTCCTCGCAATCTCTTAAAAAGTTTCTCTAAAAGAATTCGAGAATGTAAATAGGGATCACCAGCTGATTCTTGCCCACCCAGAATTTGAAAACTGATTGCCCCTACTTGCCCTGTGCTTAACAAAATTATGAATATAACTATAGGAGTAGGTCAATTTTCCTCTGAGTGGAAACAAGCTTTTCTTCAACCCTTACTGAAGAAATCTACTTCGGACCTGGATATATCGAGTAATTTCAGGCTCATCTCTCTTTCTCCAACAGCTGCCAAAATACTTGAGAAACTGGTAAATGGCCAACTCACTTCTTATCTGGAATCTAGTGGCCTGCTTCACGATTTGCAATCTGGCTTTCAACAAAGAATTAGCTCTTAAACTGCCTTACTGGAAGTAACGGAATACATCCGCAAACATCTTGATGGCAGACACTCTCCAATGGTAATTCCATTGGACCCATCTGCAGCATTTGATACAGCATTTCATGCCACCCCTTTAGGTAGATTTATATTGGTAGACATTCAATGTAAAGCCTTTTCTTGACTGAAGTCTTCCTTGCAGGATAGATTGAAGCTGGTCTACCTTCAGCCGTTTTCTGTCCTCCCTTAGGCCCCTGTTATATGGAGTTCATCAGGACTGAGCATTGAGTCCTACTCCTGTCAACCTCTATCTAGCTCCTTTGGCCCAGCTGATTGAATCTTGGGGTGTACAGGTGGTGTCCTACACGGACGACACACAGACTTTACTGTCCTTCCATGAAAACTCAGATTTTGCCCTGACTAACCTCACGGAATGCCTTAAGAAAGTCACAGGTTGGGTGAACAGCAATTTCCTTAATTTAAACTCAGACAAAAGTAAAGTTCTTTTCTTTGGTACATGTTATTCTCCACTCCCTAGACTTTGGTGGCCGGAGGAACTTAATCCTCCACCAATCTCCGCTTCCTTCACGAGAAATCCTCAAATAATGTTCGAGTCTCTATTTACACGCAAATCAAACCGGTGTCATCAGTCTGTTTTGCTAAACTTAGATCCTTGAGGAAGATGCTCCATTTGAGTCCGGAGGAGACTCACGAGACAATGGTTCACACCTTGGTAACCACCCATTTAGACTATGCTAATAGTCTGTATTTGGGCCTTCCTGCCTTCTTAATTTGCAGACTTCAGTTGGTCCAAAGGAAGAGACTTCTTTGGCTGCTAGTAATAAATCAGATCAAATTTAAAGCCATAACACTAGTGTTTCGGGTTTTTTCTGGTGAGGGTCCTTCCTATTTAAGAAAAAGACTTCATCCATATATGCAAGCAGTGCAGATCTCTTAGGTCAAATGATCTCCTATTGCTGCAAGTCCCTAAATTCACAAAGACAAGAAGGGAGATCCGTAACAGTCTTGACAGCCAAGCTGTGAAATGCACTCCTAGTGAACCTGCCTGGAGCTGCCCCTGTCTCGACTTTCAAGAAAGAACTGAAAACCTTTCTATTTGACAAAGGTTGCCCCCTCACCCCCCTTGCTGCACTGTATTCATTGGTAACCAGTCTTTCCCTTGAGCAGCGGGATACTTTTGACAAAGCAGCTGTGCACTTTACAAATAGCTTTTGATTTGATTTGATTTGGTTTGGTTTGGTTTGAGAGAGGCAACAGTAATATTGACATACCCACCTCACCAATCTCAAACATTCCCAATTCCTTTTGATGATGAGTGAGTGTGTGTTTCACTTGCTTATCTCTCTATAGAAATTAGTTATTGCTTTGTATTTAGCTTATTAATTTATCAAAACAGCCCTCTGATAAAGGTTATACTGGTCAATCAAGGCTCTCTCCTTAAATGTAGGGCCTGGACTGCAAGCAATGTCCGACAACAATGGATCAGTATACCACAAGAAAGGAGGGTTGTAAACCTCTTAGAGCGTTCTGCTCATTCCGTATTTATACTTTTTTAGCGCCGCATGTGCTTGATTTTTTGACGCAATAACGGCGCAAACTTGCAAAATACAATTGGGGCATATTTATACTCTGTTTGCGCCGGAATTGCGTCGTTTTTTTTTACGCAATTCTGACGCAAAACGAACTCCATATTTATACTTTAGCGTTAGACGCGTCTAGCGCCAAAGTCCATGGAGTTTGCGTCATTTTTTACTGTGGACACCTACTTTGCGTTAATGATATGCAAGGTAGGCGTTCCCGTCTAAAAAATTGACTCCGAGGCATGTGCGGCGTATTTACACTCCCGGGCAAAATTCATGCCCGGGAGTGGGTGGGTCAAAAAAAATGACGTACGGCCGCTTTTGCGCCTGGACAAGGCAGGCGTTAAGGGACCTGTGGGCTCGGAAGGAGCCCAGAGGTGCCCTCCCATGCCCCCAGGGACCCCCCCCTGTCACCCTTGCCCACCCCTGGAGGACACCCAAGGCTGGAGGGACCCATCCCAGGGACATTAAGGTAAGTTCCGGTAAGTTTTTTTTTTTTTTTTTTTTTTGTGGCATAGGGGGGCCTGATTTGTGCCCCCCTACATGCCACTATGCCCAATGACCATGCCCAGGGGACAGAGGTCCCCTGGGCATGGCCATTGGGCAAGGGGGCATGACTCCTGTCTTTGCTAAGACAGGAGTCATTTCTATGGGGGTTGGGAGTCGAAAAAAAGGGCGCAAATCGGGTTGAGGCGAAAAATTTGCCTCAGCCTGACTTGCCCCATTTTTTGGCGCCCAAGCTCCATATCCCCCTACGCCGGCGCTGCCTGGTGTACGTCGTTTTTTTCCACGCACACCAGGCAGCGCCGGCGGCTATCGCCGGCTAACGTCATTGATTAAATACGGCGCCCGCATGGCGCTTCAGAATGGCGTTAGCCGGCGCTAATTTTTTTGACGCAAAACTGCGTTAGTGCAGTTTTGCGTCAAAAAGTATAAATATGGCCCAATTGTATTTTGTAAGTTTGCACCGTTTTTGCATCAAAAAGCGGCGCAAATGCGGCGCTAAAAAAGTATAAATATCGGCCAGTTGGTATACAACGTTATAAAGTGAATTGGGGAAAAACAAACATTGGAATGAGGAAGAAGAAACCCTATCTTGGTTGTTACTGACCGTCGCCACTGCTTAGAACCTTTGCATGGCACCAGAAAGATTGAATTGCTGTTCCAATTCTCATGTCTGCCGAGTGACCAGTTATTCAGCTTACCCACTGGAGATAACCAGCATGCCAGTTATTCAGCTTACCCACTGGAGATAACCAGCATGCCAGTTATTCAGCTTACCCACTGGAGATAACCAGCATGCCCGTGTCTATATCCAAATGAGCAGTGTGGCTAGTCCTACGGTATAACTCAAGGGAGGGCGGGATAAGTCCTAATTGTAAACTGAATGACTGCTGTTTAGTTTTTAAGCAAGCATCCATTAGAACAATTTGTCTTAAATGATCGGTGGCAAGGCCTCCAGATTCCCATCTAATTCCACTCTCCATACACATGACAGGGCGTGGCTGTGGAGGAGGACAGACAGCTATATGTGGTGTCCCCAGCCAGGTAAAGAAGCCCGCGATGTCCTTTTGTTTGCTGCAACCAAATCAGCCGATGAAGGCAATTCCAGCATTGAAGAAAGGCTATGCTTGTATTTCAGTCTAACGTGTTCTATTTGCTTTCCCAGTTGCAAATAATATATTCAATGCATTAAATTAAAGTATTAAATATCTTAAATTATTACATTATTCTCGGCATATTTTAGACAGTGTTTACATACATTGATTGACTTGGTAAATTATCTAGAGGTCATCTTTAGGCTTATCTCTTTTGAATAGGAATCTTAAGTTATCTGAAGAATGTAGAAGGGATTGCAAAAAATACGCACAATGCACAGTTTTTGTACAGGTAGGAGCTGCGAGTAACCAAGGTCGATTCAAAAGTTTGATCCACCTGAGAACATCTTTTATTTGACCTTTTTACTCCTGTGGCTTAGAAATGAAATAATGAAGCTTAAGGCTAAATAACTTTTGTCCTGTTGCAGCTCATAACCTTTTTGTTAAAAGTTCTGATTTAGCAACAGTTTATTAACATTGCTAATCAATCAATAAGTGTTATTACCAAGTGCCCTCTATTAAGGTTAACTGAAATGCCTTAACTGCCTCGCAGTGTTGATAGTGCCACGGTTTCCTATTGATAGAGCGGTCCGTAGTAATAATTTACCTGCGTTTGGACGCTCTTTAGGCCGATGAATCTTTTGACTTAGTGGGAACTCTTTGTACTCTTAATCGATCAATCTCATCAAAATCAATAATCAATAACGAACATAAGCAACACCTTGAACGACATAACACTTTACAATTAATCCAGAATACATTTCGGCGAATCCTGACCTTTCAGTCAGGAATAACCACACCAGTTTATTGCAAAGTTAGTGAATTTATTTCCCTATATTAACAAAGCTAGCACAATATAAATGTGTCTCAACACCAAATGATAAACATATATGAACATTAATAGCTGTCCATAACGTCGAAACAAGTGTAATCTATGAAGCATTTGAATCACAAGGCATTCGATAACGGCAATGCAAATCCCTAATACGATAATCTGTAATGAACTAATGGCATACATTTAGTCAGCATAACAAGATCTCAAATTGCATCGTGCGATATATGGAATCCTTATCTAACCTCGAATTAGCATCAGCATGTGGGACTTCATGCAAAAACAATTTAGCAACATTTCTTTAGAAAACTCCTAACTAGGGATCTTACCAAAAATCAGCAGTTGGTTACCTAAAAGAAACACAATGCAATTTTACAATTTCTTTTCATATTTACCAATTACGATCAGCATACAAGGAAGTCTTCGTCTCACAGGTACCGTTCTTCAGTCAGCATGGGTACCGTTTCTCTATCAGTATGGGACGGGGCAAAGGGGCAGGGTGAACGGGGCAATTGCCTCACGGCGGCAAGATAAAACTACTACTTCATGCAAAGGGATCAAATCAAAGTTACAGTCTCTAGGGCAAGAATCATTTAAAGTCTCTTTCTCTCGATTAGAGAAAGCATCAAAGTCTCTCAAAATGGCGTCGCAGCAAAGTGGGCCATAATAGCTACGAAGTCTACAAAATGGCGTAGTGTCCGGGTAATGGCCGATAATAGCTACCTTCTTCTCGTGCACCTGGTTTTTATAGACAACAGTTCAAGTCCTGTAGGGTCTCCATTGGAGGGTTCATAGGTTAGCTTCAAATTGACCAATCAAAAACGACAGTTCTCAAGCTTTCACTTAAGCATACATTATCCTTGGAGATGGTTACGCAAGTTGCAACATTGTCTCCCAATTAGCTTACTCTCAGAGCCTCCATTGTCCGCACCTGCAAGTCGACCTTGAATTAAAGAGAAAATATGCAAGGCTGGCACTAACTTTAAGATAAGCATGTGAACAGTTTCTGTGGAAAAGTACAGCTTCAAGCAAAAATACACATTTAATAGCACGGTGGAAAAATACGAGCATCTAAACCGTGAGACCAGGCAACTAGGCCAAAGCCTTCACTAAAGTAATGCTAAGCTAAAACATTTCAAACAAGCAAATCGTAGCACACGTTTATGATTATGTCGGATTAGTGCAATTCTAATTCACCACGTTATATAAAGCACGCGTATAAATGATGGCAAACTACTCTGAGGGCACATTTTGTCCCCGTACAATCTTTATTAGTTCGGTTAATGTCACACATGATTATTTCAGCACTACGTTTAAGCGTTAATAAATCAAAACCTTCATTTTCTGCTTCATCACTATGTACTTGATTTTGCAAATGGAAGCTGTATTAAAGTGCTAACTCCAGAGCATTGAGAATGTTAGCCTCACGTACCAATAGAGCTAACTGGGTGTCTGAGAACCTGGTATCTCTAAATATATGCATAGATAGACAATACTCTTCTCTGAAATCTTAGACGTTAAGTGAAATCATTGCAAAATAGAACGAATAAGACATTTCTAGGATAAATTGTCTGTTCCTCTATTGGAGCAAATAGTAATTAAGGGCCACTTTGGTGGCACAGGGTAGCGCAGCAAGTCATCTTGCTGCACTTACCTTCATCACAGGGAAAGGCCAGGAATGCAGCGTAATTTATCCAATACACCGCATTTCTGTCCTTTTCTCATGCGCTGCCCATTTTGACAGCCTAGAGCGAAAGTAGGCACCCTTGCACCACTGTCCATGCAGGATGGTTTTTGTGCAGGAAGGCGCAACTTCCTTCACAAAAACAATCCTGAGAGGCATGCAGCAAACATGGAAAGAGGAAAAATAGGGGAGAATAAAGCTATTTCTCCTCATCACGCCTCTCCAGTGAGGTGTATCTTTTTGGCAAATTCCCAAGTTTGCCAGGTTTGGTAAATCTGGGAATGCATCAAAAACCATGGGAGCTATGTGGAAACACCAACGCAATGGAATGTCTCCCTTTGTGCAAAGTAATGCAACAAAGCAATTTGTGCTGCATTGCATTACTCCAGATTTTTTAAGCCATTCAAAGCCACACAAAGAGTCATTCTTGGCTTCAAACATCTGACTTAGAGGTTTGCATCACACATGTACCACATTGCTTGGTCCAACCAAGGCCCAACCCTTTTGTAAATATGCCCCAAAGGTCCCTGCTCAATTGTTATCCATGACACTCTTTCATCATTGGTTTCCTGAAGGTACTGGTCTGCTTGGTTCATGATGGTTGCTTCATGGTTGGCTTTATAGCATGGGGAGCCAATATATTTGGACGCTCAAAATATTCTGCACGCTTGTGTCAAAATATGTAGGAGCAATGACAAAGGTATTTTGAAGACAAACAGAACTCCAACCAAAAAGAATGCTTAAGAAAAGGGGCACATGAAGCTAATTTAATGCTTTGCTGCAAAGACAGATGGCACTATAAAACAAATGATTCATTATTTAATTGACTGATCATTTTTTTGGGGTGCATAGGCAGACAAGGGGTATTCATAATTGAGATGATGGGTGGAAAGATGGAAGACTCATGCCATTCCATAAACACCATGCACAGTTTGGCATGATAATTGGAGACTGTGGGCCTGATTTAGAAGTCAACAGAGAGAATACTCTTTCACAAAAGCCTGCACTGGGCGGGCCTGTTAGTACCTCACCCAGGCAGGATGGACATTCCGAGGTCAGGAGCTTCAAAGGACTAGCCACCTTTGGAATGCGAGCAAGGTCTCTCCAGATGGCAGAGATAACTGACCCCGCCTCCTCCCACTTTGATGGCAGAACAGGTAGGAAAATTAGGCACATTAGGAAGTGTGCCCACTTCATGTCAGTCCCACCCGTAAGGTGAATCAGCTGAAGTGGACAACACCTTTTAACTTCCTCCGTCTTTGTTTGGAAGGAATTAGGCCACTAGGGTTAGGGCTATGCACACTTCCCAGCGGAAGTGGTCATAAAAAGGGTGTAGTCACTCTAAAGGTGGTCAGCACATTGGCTAACACTTGGAACCCCCTGTAATGCTCCTAAATTGGGTATTTAGCTGACCTCAACAGACTCTGCCCAAAAAGAAGACTCGTCCTGCAACTGAGCCTCCAGAAACCCAGGAGGATTGCCTGCCTTCCACAAAGACTCAAGACTTCCGTGAGCAGTGGATCTGCTCTGCAACAAACTCTCAAGAAAGGACTCTGCAGCCTCCAGAACAGCAAAGATCTGACACCCAAAGTGACCACTGCACCTGAAGTCCACAACCCGAGGTCAAGCAAACCAACGGTGCCAGCAAGGTTCCCCAGCTTTCCAGAGTCCCAGTCCACCTGAGTTTCACCCCTCTTGGACTCCTGAAGTTGCCTGCAGCCTCTGCACACAGACCCCCTCTACCACGGCCTTGTGGTGATGGAAAGTCTGACGCTTCCAGCAACCATTGCACCCATCGCCCACGACCAAATCTGAGGTGGGTCACCAGTGCCAACGGTGTACCCCAGGTCCCCTGATCTCGAGTCCACTCTAGTTTCACCCCTGCTGGAATCCCCAACAATGCCTGCAGCCTTAACACATAGGACCACCTGACAGCAAGTGCTCCCAGATGGAAAAACCAGATGCATATGGACACCCCTGCATCCGTCACCCCTGGGCCCTGGAGAAAAGGACCAAAGGTGCACCTATGTCCCCGAGCACTCCATGTCTACAACCTACTTGTTTGTTATCTCCAACTATCTCCCTAGCCAGAGTCTGCAGCCTGTTTCCCAGAGGGCCAATTCCCTTTGAAAACCATTGGGCACCGGATGCCTTGTTACACCCCTTCACCCAGCTGCACCAGAGAGAGTCAGCTTCCTACAACAGACATACAAGCTTTGGGACATGCTCCTGAATAAATAAAGATAGCATTCACCTAGAAGTTACAAATGCAATAAATATCTTGCTGTTTCCTAAACCATAATTTCAACTCTCCTCAAATTACAAGACATATTGGGCCTGCTTTGCAAAAGTAAACTTAGAACTGAAGTCTACGTTTAGACCTGCAGTCTAAACGTAGACTTCAGTTGTGAATTTCAACTTCAGGTCTAAGTTTACTTTTGTGACTCAGGCCCGCAAATTGCAATTCTATTTCTCAGACTCTTCTTTCCATATATCATGCAATATTGAGCTGCACATGCCTGCAGTGACGATTGGAACGCCCGTCCAAAATTCACTTCTTTGGGTACCCCCCCTTCAGACATTACGTGCAGAATCATTAACATGATAGGATTAATTAAGTTGTAAATGTATGCATTGGACGTATGAGTCTTCTTTTGGAATGTTTCATTATAGTGCGTAGGCTATGACTGTCCTTGCATTGCAATGTAAGGTCAATGTTTTAATTACTTATTGTTGTGTATCTATCATGATCAACTATGTGGGGACATTGAGCCTGTGCCCCAGCAGTTTTATAGGGCACAACGTCGGAGGGACTTCTGCATTGCTGTGTTTTGCGACTGCAGTAACTCCTGGATTGGAAAAAGAACGTGTTACAAGTTGCGTGCAGTGCATAGGCCAGCAGTGAAGTGCTAACCTCTCATTCACATGCAACATCCACTAAGGGCCACTCTTGTGCTCAAGTGCACCAGTTGCTAAGAGCTGTCCTTTCACTTTTATATCTCAGGCACTAAGAGCTGCTCTTTTGTGTTTTAGGAGACTGCCCTTGCAGGACTGGATATGCGAGCAACACCGACCTGCCCTACTCATGGTGGTTGCAGCAGCATGTGTGTACAGCTCTCAGGTATGGGTCTAACACCTACTTGAACTCATCCACAACGCCCAGTCCCCCTGGGAAGGTGTCAAGTTCTTGTCTTCAGGTTGCTTAGTCTGAAGAAGGAATGCCTGCTGCTCTTCAAAGATTGCTCCGAATCCAAGTTGATGAATACCTGGAATTTAAGATACTCTAAAAGGAGCAGACAGGAACAACGGGAGGAAACAGTCTGATGAACAGACGCAAAAACAGAACAACACGTCGCTGAAGATGAAAATAATCAGAACTGGGCCAACGCGAGTAACAATTAGAAACACTGTTATGACACACAAAACTCAATGTCTGGTCTCTTTGTGTAGCCGCTGGTTAAGCTATGGCCTTGAAAACTGTTTTACCATCTTTAATTGAGGGAGATAAACCTGAAAAATTAAACAAAAACATTGCCCCCCCCAAGAATTAAACCCCATGAAAAAGCAAAGGAATAGTTTCATCACTCACAAGCAGATACTGGGTACGCAATGAGAGTTTCTGAACATTCTCGGCATCTGACCACATTGCTGAGAATGACACACTGCTGAGAACGATTAAGACAGTTGACTCTGCGAAGAGATGCCGCATTAAGGGGCATATTTATATTCTGTTTGTGCCGAATGTGTGTCAAAGTTTTTGACGCACATTCGGTGCAAACCATGCACCATATTTAAACTTTGACGCCCGCGGATGTCAAAATTCCTCAGTGTGCGTCATTTTTGGGATGCGGAAAACTGCCTTGCATTAATGACATGTAAGGTAGGCGTTCCCGCCCAAAAAATGACTTGAAGGCCTGTGCACCTTATTTATACTCCTGCGTAATTTTGACACACAGGAGGGGCGGGCCTTCAAAAACAACGCACAGTCTGATGTGTGCCGTTTTTTAACGCCTGGGTGAGGGCAGGCGTTAAGGGACCTGTGGGCTCACTTCCGTGGTCTCTGACCATGGAAGGAGTCCAGAGGTGCCCTTCCCTGCCCCAGGGACACCCCCTGCCACCCTCACCCACCCTTGGAGTACACCCACGGATGGGGGGACCCATCCCAGGTAAGTACAGATAAGTTGAGATAAGTATTTTTATTTTATTTTTTTAAAGTGGCATAGGGGGGCCTAATTTGGGCCCCCCTACATGCCACTGTGCCCAATGACCATGCCCAGGGGACAGAAGTTCCCTGGGCATGGCCATTGGGCAAGGGGGCATGACTCCTGTCTTTGCTAAAACAGGAGTCATTTCAATGGGGGTTGTGCGTCAAATAATGGCGCAAGTCCAGTTCGAGGCATGATTTTTTGCCTCAAACCTGACGTGCACCGATTTTTGATGCACAACCCCCATTTTCCTCGTCTTTTTTTTTTACTCTGACCAGTCCGCAGTGCGGCTAACGTCATTCCTTAAATAAGGCGCCCGCATGGTGCGTAGGAATGGCATGAGCCGGCGGTAAAATTTTTGACGCAAACCAGCGCCGGCGCTGGTTTGCGTCAAAAAGTATAAATATGGGCCTAAGTGAGAACATTTTTGCTGACTCCTAGAGGAGTGCAGACCCACCAGCGACAATTCCAAACAGCGACAAGCAAAATAGATGTGGTTGAGAATTGCATAGGCAACAATGCAAGCCGTGTTCCTGGGACACAAAATATAAAATACAATCCTAACTCTTCACCCTCCCTCCCTTAGAAGGGTGTGGTTTATCATGGAAAAGCAGATGAAACCTTCTCATCAACTGAGGAGTATGAAACAAAGAAGACAGATTATTTCTCAGAGGGAGAATCGTCTTCCCAATCACTCAAGTACTGAGGTTTTCCTCAAATTATTCTGAAGTCACAAATTTCTTTTACTGAGAATATTTCGTCATCATCAACCTGATGTGACCCCGAAAGAACAGGAGCCTGCATACATATGAAGAGAACATAGGTTTTAAGAGAGACAGTGAAAAGAAGGATTAATTTGCAGAAAGAAGGCAATTTATATTGAATTGTGACTGGATTTAAGTTTTTAGTAATTGTAAGTGGCCCAAAATAACAGAGATACCGTGTATATTTTAATTCCGGTCAGTAAACGGATGGAAAGTCTCTATCAAAAATGATTTTATTTGATCAATATGACCAAACTATGTCAGACAAAATTACTGTTGCCATTGGAGCACCCAATGGAACCTTTTCAAAAGGGATGACATTAGCCATTTCAATAAACAAATGTGTGATTGCCATTATTAAAGTGCACCCTTCAGATTTTGGCAAGTCAGCTATGAAATCTGTGTCTATATGTTCCCATGGCTATTTGCAATTTTCAATGGTTAAAGAAGAACAGATTTGATTGAGTAATCTCTTTTGCTAGACCACAGACTTCACAAGTGTTAACAAATCTTCTAACAACTTTAAGGATTGAGGGACACTCAAATCGTTTAGTGACAAGATCTTCAAAAATTCGGTGTTTAAAATGATCAACCACTTTAAGATCATGCTATTTTTGGTCGAAAAAGGTTGAGATATTGAGAAAGTAGCTGTTTTAGATTGGAGAATGAATTTTTTAAAGAATCAAATATTTTTTTTCCACATGCATTCTGGAGAGGCAGCCCACCACATTATTATGAGAACCAGGAATGTGCATGATAACAAAACCATGCTGCTGAAACAAATAAGCCCAACAAGCTTTACAGCTATATTAGCATTCCACTTGCTGTAATACACAAAGAAGTTTCTAAAAGAAAGTGTTTCCAATCTTTTAAATCCACTTAAGTGGTCAGTATTTCTTTTCTTTGAAACAAAATAATGTATTTAAAACTGAATCAATTTGTGGCAGCAGTGCGCAATAGGATTCTCTTCATTATTTTGAAATTCTTGCATAATGGCAGCCAAAGAGACTCCAATAGAAGTTGTGTCTGGAGGGAGCCAAACCGGGGCCCCTGTCAGTCTCTTTTTTTTCGAGAGAATGCTGAATTGCCTTATAACTCCACTGAAATGGTTTCCCTTTTTTCAACAGGTCACTGATTGGATTATATTTCTAAAATGTGTTTATGAATTGTTGATAGCAATCGACCAATATGGCTAGACTTTGAATTTCTTTGACAGTGTAAGGACCCTGCAAATTCAGAATTGTTGTAACTTTTTTTTGTCTTCCATTTCTAAACCTTTAGCAGCCATAACAAGTCCTAGATATTCAATGGAATCTTGGTTCAAAATAACGTTTTCAGGTTTGGCTTGTTATCTTTGTGACCTTCCTGAGCTTTATAAAAAGGAACATCCTAGCAAGACAGATAACAGTGAGCAAGTGGAGTATTAGCTGAGGTGGATGATAGTCCATCACAAGTTATAATGTTAGTATTCCTGTTAGGTCAAGTACAGCTGTCAGTAATTTATAGCTGGGCTCAGCCCCTGGTAATTGTGAAACAAGGTAGACTGTCTTAACTTAAGAAATGTGTAAAGCATCTATAAGTACCAAAACAATTAAAAGGTCAACACAACACAATAGAAATGCCATTCATGCTAATACAACTAGAGAATATTTAAATGGACACAATGACACCAAAATGACAAAAGTCCAATAAAGGGAAGTGGAGATATGAAGATTTTAAATTTTAAATAAAATTAGTGCCTAAAAGCGCAAAGCGTGAACCCCGGACAACTGGTTGCAGTAGACCAGGAAAAGGATAGGGCTTATGGCTACCAGCAATGGAGCTCTTGTTGATGTACAAGTCCCAGATTTGTCCTGGCCAAAGAATTACCTTCTGAATTAGAAACTTTTATGGAGAAAAAGCTGTCATCCATGACTTGTAATCGGGGCAAACTACAAGTTGGGTCTGAAGAGGGCTTGAGCGACTGCAGGTTACTGACTAACATGGTCTGAGGCCAGTCATCAACAAAGGTGGGAAAGTTCAAAGTGGACAAAGTCTAAATTTCATAACCAGAAAGGTCTTGACATCGATCAGATGCTACACTGCGTCAGTCAAGGTGAAGCCCTCTATGTTCAGACTTACAAACTTTTCTGGAAGTTGGATTTCTTTCTAATGGCCCAAACCAGCAATTTGAGGCAAATAGGCAATTTGATGGTGACGGATGTGGCTCTGATGGTGACACCCAATCTCCATTGGTTCTCCATGCAGGAAGATGGCATAAAGTTTCTAAGTCTCGACTTTTGTAGATTGGGCAAGAGGTGTACACTCTAACAACAGCCAAGGGCTCCTAGACTTCAGCAATAGCACATGGTGGTCAGGACTCACTCCAGCAGAGCCCACCAGTAGGGTCCAAATTACAACCAGTTAAAAATGTTCAGCTGTGCTTTTTCAGGAAAGTGGTCTACATGAAGCTTTTGTGTCCCTGTAGCAGTCAATTGACCCTTGGAGTCCACTTCTTTGTCTTGGATACAAGTGGAAGCAGGTTCAGCCTCTCAGGTCTCCTCACAGGTCACAACAGCAGGTGCAGTCCTTCTCCTGTCTTCCACAGGTCCAGTAGTGTTCTCTAGAAGGTGCCCAGGGGTACCACATTTATGCCTGGCACTAGCCTGTGAGTGGGGCCATTCCTGACCCCTTCCTAACTGATAGAGTTCCCAGGGGTAACCCTTCTGCATTTGCAGCAGTTCCCATGTACCCCACTGAAAATAATCCTGAAGTGCCCCTCTCTACCTAAATCCAAAATTGCAGAACCTTTTCTCCCTCGGGCAGCCCCTGTTCCCACCCGAGAGGTATGATCTGGAAAATGAGCAAACCCTCTCCTGTGGTCACTCAAAACCAGTTCTGGGGGCAGCTCCTCTCCCATTGGTATTGGTGCCTGGCTGGCTAGAAGGACAATAGACAGGGCAGGGCCAGGTGTGAGCTATATCAGTCTATGACACTGTATGCATCCTTTAAAGATATGCAAGGGGCTGGACACAGCCTCCAGGCCATCTTTTCAGGGAAAGGTCAACTTCTCCCCACACCCAAAGCCTTTGGCTCAGCTCTGAGAGCCAATTCACAACTAATGGAGTAGCTATGTAGCTCCTGGGTGACAGCTGGCATCTCAGGCAAATAGCCAAGTGGCTTCAGGCAGGGTAAAGCTCACTTAAAAAAATTCCTAGGCGGAGATACCTATATTAACCTTCATAAAGTATTCCTATGAACTCCTATGAAACAGCTAACCCGGCTACAGTGTAAAATGTTTTTGGGGCATTGCCACTGCAAGGACCTGTTTAACCCCCTAGGTTCTTGGAATGAGCCAGTCTCGCCCTAGCCATGTTTCCCGTGTGCCAAGGACGAGACCAGGACGTCCTGAACCTGGCCCAAAAAGGGAGTGCTAGCGGTTCCCACGTGGGCCTCCCACCCACGCCCCCAAGCAGGGATGCAAGGGGAATCGCTTTCCCTTCCACTCTGACCCCCCACTGGCAATCTGATGATGTCAGCGCACTCACAGTTTGCCGACCTCATCAAATGGTGCAGGAGACACGCTGGAAGCCATTTGCTTCCAGCGTGTTAGGAGAGAGGATACAAAAGAGGTGAGTCCTTCTCCCTGGGGGGATGGTTGGGGGTGGAAAATAGACACAGGGGGAAAGGCAAGAGTTTTTCCTTTCCCCCCGTGCCTGTTTTCAATGGATTCCTGCTCCATGATCACGGGCAAGGCCCGCGATCATGGAGCAGGAATCCATCACTAAGAACCAGGGATGCTCTCTTTGTGTATTTTGGGGAGCGACCCCTTGGGCAACCATCACTGGGGGCAATACAGTATCTGTGTTTTGGCCCCCCCGGGGGCTAGATCGGCCATTTTTCCTGCCGATCTGCCCCCCGGGGGGGGGGGTCAAACCCACTAGGGACCAGGGATTATCTTTATTATAATGTTTTAGGGCAGCGACCCATAAGGCAAGGGTTGCTGCCCAGGGGGCAATACAGCATCTGTGTTTTGGCCCCCCTGGGGCTAGATCGGCCATATTTTCAGCCAATCTCGCCCCCAGGGAGCCAATACCCACCAGGCCCCAGGGATTCTGTTGTGTGTGTGTTTGTGTGTTTTTTGTGTCTTGGGGGGCATCCCTTGGGTTAGAGGATCACCCCTCTAAAAGGGGCACATTACTGATGGCCCTTTATGTCCCCCTTGGGGGCAGATCAGCCTCTTTTTTTAGGCCCATCTGCCCCCATGGGAGGAAGAAGCCACCAATATTTTAGGGATTTTTTTCCTCTGTTTATTTGTGTTGTTTGTGTGTTTTTGTGACTTGGGGGGCACCTCTTGGGCAACGGTCACCCCCCAAAGGGGGCACAGAACTGTTGGTCATTTATCAGACCATTTTTTAGGCCCATCTGCCCCCAAGGGGCAGAATCCACTTAGGCACCAGGGATCTTGTGTGTGTGTGTTTTGTGTGGGGGGTGGCCCCTTTGGTAAGGGTCACCACCCCCAAAGGGGGCACATTACTGATGGCCATTTCTGCCCCCCTTAGAGGCAGATTGGACTAGTTTTTTTTTCCCATCTGCCCCAAAGAGGGCAGAAGCCACCAAAACGCCAGGGATTTTTTTTCCTTTTTTTTTTTGTTGGAGGGTGCCCACTTAGGAAAGGGTCGACCCCCCAAAGGTGGCACAGAACTGTTGGCCATTTCTGCCCCCAAACAGAAACCACTTAGGCACCATGGAAAATTTCTAAATGCTTAGTGGCGGGGTGTTTGTCAATTGGCGAAGCATTTGCATTTGTGATTATAACAGTTTATTTCTCCTTTTTGTTCTATTTCAAAGCTTTTGCTTCCTTTGCTGTGGCTCCTTGTGGTTCTGGCAGTTGTTGACCTCCGGTTTGTGTAGTTGCATGTTTTAGGTAAGCAAAAACAATTTACTCCAAAGGAGTATTGTTGCCATGCATGAATGACCTGTTTGTAGGCGGTCTACTAAATGCAGGATTGTGTGTGAAATTGTCCTTAGATTTGTGATATTTGTGTTGCCTTATGTCTAATTTGCTTTTCCTTTTTCTTTTTAGTGGGATATCATTGGTGATTTCTGTGTCTATGCATAGTTACTGGTCTAGCTTTTTCAGGCAAGTGAGTGGTATGGTTTTTGAGTACATAACTCTTTGTGATAAAGCCACACTGTGTTTATTACTTATTTTAGACAGTGCTGGTTGGTGTTGGCGCATTTGTCAAGTTACACTTCTTAGAAAGGATCATGGCTAGCCGCAGAGTGACTGCTCAGCAGATTGTTGGCATGCTTTTTGAGTCATCGTCTGACCATGATTATGAGACTGACTCTGCATCTGAGGCAGAGGAGGAATTGAGAGATTCTGGCAGTGAGTTTTCTGCCCTAGAGGAATCTTCTGATGAGGAAGCTACTCTCAGTATAGATGAAGGGCCTGTTTTAGAGAAGGACACTGATGTGCCAGTAGTGCAGCAGCCTGGGGCTGAAAAGTTTCCCATTGTAAGACCTGAATTTTGGGTTGCCCCAAACATGGAGCAGCTACAGT
Organism: Pleurodeles waltl; assembly: GCF_031143425.1. Taxonomy (NCBI): domain Eukaryota; kingdom Metazoa; phylum Chordata; class Amphibia; order Caudata; family Salamandridae; genus Pleurodeles; species Pleurodeles waltl. Next base: position 324,612,436 of record NC_090437.1, read on the forward strand.
TGCCTGCCTTTACTGGTCTCCCAGGGTGTAGAGTGAATATGGAAAAAGTTTTGCCTGTCAATTTCTTTCAGTTCTTTATGGACGATGTTTTTTTGGAAGAGATTGTTTTGCAGACTAATTTGTATGCGGAGCAGTATTTGAGGGACAACTCTGCCAGACTTAGGCCTCAGTCTAGAGCTACCCAGTGGATTCCCACAAATCTGGAAGAGAGGAAAAAGTTCTTGGGTTTGAGTTTTTGATGGGGTTGATAAGGAAGCCATCACTGGCTTCTTATTGGTCTACTAGTTCCTTGATGGCAACGGCTATGTTTCCTGCAACCATGACTCGTAATCAGTATTTGTTTCTTCTTCGGATGCTGCATTTTCTAGACAATGCTTTAGCCTTGCCACAAGATCACCCTGATTGTGACTGTATTTTTAAGATTGGGCCTGTCCTTGATCATTTTGTAGATCCGTTTTCAGAGGTCTATGTTCCAGGGAAAGAAATATCTGCAGATGAGTCTTTGGTTCTGTTCAAGGGGCGTTTGGTTTTTAAGCAGTACATTCCTAGCAATAGGGCACTGTATGGAATTAAGATGTATATGCTGTCTGGAAATAGTAGAGGGTATGTGTATAATTTCTGGGTCTACACTGGTAGGGAGTCCAGTATTGAACCCCCTGGTTGTTCGCCCACTTTTGGAGTTAGCGAGAACATTGTGTGTGAACTTGGTAGACAACTGCTTAATAAAGGTCACCATTTGTACGTAGATAACTTCTAGTTTGTTCAATGAATTGTTCAGAGCGGACACTGTTGCTTGTGGCACAGTCCTTTCAAACCGGAAAGGCTATCCAAGGGAGCTTGTCTGTAAAATACTTGAGAGGAGACAGTGCAGTGCCTTGCATAATAATGAGCTGCTAGCTCTTAAATTTACAGACAGGAGGGATGTGTACATGCTAACTATCATCCACGACGAGAATACTTCTCATGTGATTGTTTATGGTCAGGTTGTGGAAGTGCGCAAACCTGCGTGCATTTTGGACTACAATAACACCCCCCACTGTAAAAAAAGGTAGTTTTGTAATAGCTAATTTTGAGGTGCCCACATTGTGTTTTGGGACATTTCCTGTCACGGGCACTAGGCCCACCCACACAAGTGAGGTACCATTTTTATCAGGAGACTTGGGGAAATGCTGGATGGAAGGATGTTTATGGCTCCTCTTCGATTCCAGAGCATTCCGCCACCGAAATGTGCGGAAAAGGTATTTTTTGCCAAATTTTGAGATTTGCAAAGGATTATGGACAACAGAATTTGGTGAGAGCACCACAAATCACCCCATTCTGAATTCTCCTAGGTGTCTAGTGTTTAGAAATGCACAGGTTTGGTAGGTTTTCCTAGGTGCCGGCTGAGCTAGAGACCAAAATCCACAGCTAGGCACTTTGCAAAAAACAGGTCAGTTTTCTTTAGAAAAATGTGATGTGTCCATGTTGTGTTTTGGGGCTTATCCTGTTGCGGGCACTAGGTCTACCCACACAAGTGAGGTACCATTTTTATTGGGAGACTTGGGGGAATACTGGGTGGTAGGAAATGTGTGGCTCCTCTTAGATTCCAGAACTTTCCATTACCAAAATGTGAGGAAAAAGGGTTTTTTTGGCAAATTTTGAGATTTGCAAAGGATTCTGGGTAACAGAACCTGGTGAGAGCCCCACAAGTCACTCCATTCTGAATTCCCCTAGGTATCTAGGCCCATATTTATACTTTTTGATGCAAACCAGCGCCGGCGCTGGTTTGCGTCAAAAATGTTACTGCCGGCTAACGCCATTCCTACGCGCCAGGCGCGTGCCATATTCAACGAATGACGTTAGCCAGTGCTGCGGACTGGTCAGAATAAAAAAAAATGACTCAAATAAGGCAGTGCCGGCGTAGGGGAAAATGGGGGTTGTGCGTCAAAAAATGGTGCAAGTCAGGTTTGAGGCAAAAATCATGCCTAAAACCGGACTTGCGCCATTTTTTGAAGCGCAACCCCCATTGAAATGACTCCTGTCTTAGCAAAGACAGGAGTCATGCCCCCTTGCCCAATGGCCATGCCCAGGGGACTTCTGTCCCCTGGGCATGGTCATTGGGCACAGTGGCATGTAGGGAGGCCTAAACTAGGCCCCCCTATGCCACTTTAAAAAAAAAATACTTACCTCAACTTACCTGTACTTACCTGGGATGGGTCCCCCCATCCATGGGTGTCCTCCAGGGGTGGGCGAGGGTGGCAGGGGGTGTCCCTGGGGGCAGGGAAGAGCACCTCTGGACTCCTTCCATGGTCATAGACCATGGAAGTGAGCCCACAGGTCCCTTAACGCCTGCCCTCACCCAGGAGTTAAAAAACGGTGCACATTAGGCTGTGCGCCATTTTTTTAAGGCCCGCCCCCTCCTGTGCATCAAAATGACGCAGGAGTATAAATAAGACGCACAGGCCTTAAAGTCATTTTTTGGGCAGGAACGCCTACCTTGCATGTCATTAACGCAAAGGCAGTTTCCTGCATCCAAAAAATGACGCACATGGAGGAATTTTGACGTCCGCGGGGTCGGGCATCAAAAATTAAATATGGTGCACAGTTTGCGCCGAATGTGCGTCAAACTTTTTGACGCACATTTGGCTCAAACAGAGTATAAATATGCCCCCTAGTTTTTAGAAATGTCCAGGTTTGGTAGGTTTTCCTAGGTGCCGGCTGAGCTAGAGGCCAAAATCCACAGCTAGGCACTTTGCAAAAAACAGGTCAGTTTTCCTTCGAAAAATCTGTGTCCATGTTGTGTTTCCTGTCACGGGCATTAGGCCTACACACACAAGTGAGGTACCATTTTTATCAGGGGACCTGTGGGAACACAGAATAGAAGAACAATTGTTATTGTCCCTTGTCTTTCTCTACATTGTTTCCTTCCAAATGTAAGACAGTGTGTAAAAATTACGTCTGTTTGAGAAATGCCCTGTAATGCACATGCTAGTATGGGGACCCTGGGGTTCAGAGATTTGCAAATAACCACTACTTCTCAACACCATATCTAGTGTCCATTTTGGAAATACAAAGGTTTTCTTGATACCTATTTATGACTCTTTGGGGCATATTTATACTCTGTTTGCACCGGAATTGCGTCTTTTTTTTTTACGCAATTCCGACGCAAAACTAACTCCATATTTATACTTTGGCGTTAGACGCGTCTAGCGCCAAAGTCCATGGAGTTTGCGTAATTTTTTAGCATGGACTCCTACTTTGCGTTAATGATATGCAAGGTAGGCGTTCCCGTCTAAAAAATTGACTCCGAGGCATGTGCACCGTATTTACACTCCCGGGCAAAATTCACGCCCGGGAGTGGGCGGGTCAAAAAAAATGACGTACGTCCGCTTTTGCGCTGTTTTTTAGCGCCTGGACAAGACAGGCGTTAAGGGACCCGTGGGCTCGGAAGGAGCCCAGAGGTGCCCTCCCATGCCCCCATGGACACCCCCTGTCACCCTTGCCCACCCCAGGAGGACACCCAAGGCTGGAGGGACCCATCCCAGGGACATTAAGGTAAGTTCCGGTAAGTATTTTTTAAAAAAAAAATTGTGGCATAGGGGGGCCTGATTTGTGCCCCCCTACATGCCACTATGCCCAATGACCATGCCCAGGGGACAGAAGTCCCCTGGGCATGGCCATTGGGCAAGGGGGCATGACTCCTGTCTTTGCTAAGACAGGAGTCATTTCTATGGGGGTTGGGAGTCGAAAAAAATGGCGCAAATCGGGTTGAGGCGAAAAATTTGCCTCAGCCTGACTTGCCCCATTTTTTGGCGCCCAAGCTCCATATCCCCCTACGCCGGCGCTGCCTGGTGTACGTCGTTTTTTTTCACGCACACCAGGCAGCGCCGGCGGCTAACGCCGGCTAATGTCATTGATTAAATACGGCACCCGCATGGCGCTTCAGAATGGCGTTAGCCGGCGCGAATTATTTTGACGCAAAATTGGGTTAGCGCAGTTTTGCGTCAAAAAGTATAAATATGGCCCTTTATATTTTACCAAATAAATTGCTGTATACCTGGTATGGAATGAAAACCCATTGCAAAGTGCACCTCATTTATTGGCTCTGAGTACCTAGGGTTCTTGATGAACCTACAAGCCCTATATGTCCCCGCAACCAGAAGAGTCCAGCAGATGTAAAGGTATATTGCTTTGAAAATCTGACATGGCAGGAAAAAGTTACATAGTAAAACGTGGAGAAAAATGGCTGTTTGTTTGCCTCAATTTCATTATTTTTTTATTTCAGCTGTTATTTTCTGTAAGAAAACCTTGTAGGATCTACACATTGACCCCTTGATAAATTTAGAATTTCGTCTACTTTTCAGAAATGTTTAGCTGTCCAGGATCCAGCATTGGGTTCACACCCATTTCTGTCACTAACTGGAAGGAGGCTGAAAGCACAAAAAATAGTAAAAATGGGGTATGAACCAGCAAAATGCCAAAAATGTTTTGAAAAATGTGGTTTTCTGCTTCAAGTCTGTCTGTTCCTGAAAGCTCAGAAGGTGGTGATTTTAGCACTGCAAACCCTTTGTTTTCAGGGAAAAAAACACAAGCTTTCTTCTGCAGCCCTTTTTTCCCATTTTATTTAAAACAATGATTTTTTTGCTGTATTTTGGCTAACTTCTTGGTCTCCTTCAGTGAAACTCACAAACTTTGGATACCCCTGGAATTCCTATGATGTTGGAAAAAAAGAACGCTCATTTGGCATGGGTAGCTTATGTGAACAAAAAGTTATGAGGGTCTAAGCGCGAACTTCCCAAAGAGCCAAAAAAAGGCCTGGCACCTGACGGGGGAAAAGGCCTGGCAGAGAAGGGGTTAACATTACATGTTTACAGATCCTACTTGTTAGAAATTGGGTCTTTGGTTGGCAGTCAGGTTGCCCCCTGTCCAAGCAAGGACCCTCACTCTAGTCAGGGTAAGTCATACACAATCCAAATTATTCTGTGCCCACCCTCTAGCTTGGCACTGAGCAGTCAGGCTTAACTTAGAAGGCAATGTGTAAAGTATTTGTGCAATAAATCATACAATAACACCATAAAGCACCACAAAAATACACCACACAGTGTTTAGAAAATATATAATATTTATCTGATAAGATGCAGGTCAAAACAATTAAAATGCAATAAGTAGATGTTGAGATATCACGGTAAAAGTGATAAAACGTGTCCTACGTTTTGTAAACACAAGTAAATGTCTCTTGAAAACAATAAAGGTCTCTTGCAAGCACAAAGTACCTGGTTTGCATTCAAAATCTCCGCAAGGGACCACAGAGAAGGTGATGCGTGGAAAACGGGGAGGTGTGCGTAGGTTTCGCCCCTTCGCACACCGACTTGTGTCATTATTTTTCATGCGCAGGAAGGCTTTGCGTCTATTTTCAGCGCGCGGACTTGGTTCCTCTTAGGGTTGTGGGGTTTTCTGGTGCCCCAGGATCTCCGCGTGGAATCCTGGGCTTGCGGAGCGAAGTCACAAGCTTTGCGTTGATCCAGTGGGCATTGCGTGGAAATTTCTCCCGCACGGCAGGCGCTGTGTTGATTCCTTCCCTGGAAGTCGGGCTGCGTCGTCCTAGGTCGGCTGTATGTCGATCCGGTAGGCCGTGTGTCAAAGTAGCAGTCGCAACGCAGGCGCCGCGTCAATCTTCTCCTTGCAAAGTTGCGCTGCATCGTCCTGGTTCGGCGTGGAGTGAATTTTTCACCGTGGGTCAGGCTGTGCGTCGTTTTTAGCAGGCTGTGCGTCTAATTTTCGCCGCACAAGGAGTCCAGTTGAAAGAGTCAAGTCTTTTTGGTCCTGAGACTTCGAGGGAACAGGAGGCAAGCTCTATGCAAGCCCTTGGAGAGCACTTCTCAGCACAACCAGGGAGCAGCAAGGCAGCAGGGCAACAGCAAGGCAGCAGTCTTTGTCAGAAAAGCAGTCTCAGTGAGTCCTTTGGGCAGCCAGGCAGTTCCTCTTGGCAGGTCTGGTTCCGGGATTCTTCACCAGCAGGTTTCTTGTCCAGAAGTGTCTGTGAGGTAGAGTGTCTACCCCAAGAAGTGTCTAAAGTCTGTGGTTTTGGGTCCTCATTTTATACCCATTTATGCCTTTAAAATAGGCTTACTTCAAAGGAAAGTCTCACTTGATTGTGAAATCCTGCCTTGCCCAGGCAAGGCCTTAGATACACACCAGGGGTTTGGGGTCTGCATAGTGTGAGGGCACGCACAGACCTTTCAGGTGCGAGTGACCATTCCTCCTCTCCCTCCTAGCACAGATTGCTCATCAGAATATACAGGCTACACCCCAGCCCCCTTTGTGTCACTGTCTGGAGAGAGGTGCAAATAGCCCAACTGTTAAACTAACCCAGACAGGGCATCCACAAACAGGCAGAGTCACAAAAATGGTTCAAGCAAGAAAATGCCCACTTTGTACAAGCGGCATTTCCAAACACAAAATCTCAAAACCAACTTTACTAAAAGATATATTTTTAAATTGTGAGTTCAGAGGTCCCAAACTCCACATGTCTATCTGCTCCCAAAGGGACACTTGCCAAGTCAAATTTACAGTGGCAGGTCTGAGACATGATTACAGATCTACTCATGTGGGTGGCACAGTCAGTGCTGCAGGCCCACTAGCAGCATTTGATTTACAGGCCCTGGGCACCTCTAGTGCACTTTACTAGGGACTTACTAGTAAATCAAATATGCCAATCATGGATAAACCAATCAACAGTACAATTTACACAGAGAGCGTATGCACTTTAGCACTGGTTAGCAGTGGTAAAGTGCTCAGAGTTCAAAAGCCAACAAAAACAGGTCTGGAAAAATAGGAGGAAGGAGGCAAAAAGTTTTGGGATGACCCTGCAAAAAGGACCAGGTCCAACACTACTCTTAATTATTATGCACCCTGCCTCATGGGGATATTGGACTATTGTAACAGCCTGTATGTTGGCTCCTCCAAATAGGCTGTCACCAAACTTCAGATTGTACAGCATGCAGCTGCCAGAGAAGTATTAAGACTTCCAAGGTGTTCCTCAGCATCATCTGCGCTGATGGCTTCACATTGGCTGCCAGTACACAAAAATGTGCTTTTTAAACTACTTCTATTAACTTTCAGAGCTTTCTAGTCCATAGGACCAAGATACCTATCGGCCAGATGTATTCACTATATTACAAATTGGCCCCTGAGATCCTCCCAGGCAAACCTTCTCAAGCCTGCCTTTTTCAGATTTTGGACACAAGGTGGCAAATCCTTTTCAGTCCCAGGTCCTAGGGCTTGGAACAAACTTCCTATTGCCCTAAGACTTATTGAACCAGAAGAAACCTTTAAAAGGCAGTTAAAAACCTGGCTTTTCACTATTTCAGATTATCACTGCTACTCCCTGATTTCTGGACCTTCAGCACTCCAGAGTTCAGTTCTTATGATTGAGTGGCTTCTTTCCACAACACTAGGATGCTCCTTGGGGAGTGGCAGTCGCTTTATAGGAATCTAATTAAATTCAATTTAATGGGCATTTAAGGACTACTTAGGGGTGACTTATTAATATTTATCAGGATGGTTTAGGCATGTCAAAGCGTACTAGTGAGACAGGTCAACTTTGCAGTTAAACCTGCATGCAAATGGTGGCAGGTCTGCAATCATGGTTTGGATTGTCACTTTAATGAGGGCACACATGTGCTTCAGTCCACTAGTGACATTTTACTTATAGGCCCTGGGTACACTTTGTACCATGTATAAGGGAGTTATAGATAATTTAATATGCCAATTAGGTGTAAACCAATTTGACATGTTTTAGGGATCAGATATAAACATACATATACTGGGCACTGGACAGCAGTATCCCAGTGTGCAGAGTCCGAAAACAGGCAGACAAATCTAACAAACAGTGGGGGTGACCACACAAAGAGGGACATTTTCGTACAATAACCATATATAACCAATATGATGAATCTATATATCTTTAATAAATAGAAGGAGCATTTTATAACCCAAACGGAGTCACTCTACTCAAAATGTTCCAGTGGTACTCTAATAACAGTTTTCCATTTGTTCCCTTCCCTTATTCTCAGAACACAGTTAGTGCCAGATGTAGGTAGGTTAAAATTTGCGAGTCGGAAATAGCGATTTAATGCAAATTGCTATTTCCGACTCGCAAAATGAAATCCAAGAAAAAATTGCGATACCAATTTGCAAGTCGCATAGGTGTCGCACCACAATTTGCAACCTCACTAAAAGCGAGGTCACAAATTGCGAGAAGGGTGTCGCAAATTGCGACTGAATCGCAAATTGCCTGAAGGTGCTGCACAACAGTTTGGAAACCCACTTCCTGGCTCTTGGTGATGACATCAGAACCAGGAAGTCATCAAATACACTTGGGAGGAGGGAGGACCACACCCTTTCCAAACTGCTGTGCCACACCCAGGAGAGAGGACCTGCTGCTACAATGGAGGAGACAGGCAGTGCTGGAAGGAGAAGGAAGGTCAAATTTTCTGATAAAGGACTGGAGGTGGACAGAGGAATGCTGCCTGCACCACGACAAACTATTTGGGAAGGCAGCCATGAGTGTCCCAGACACTCAAAAGAAAATGATATGGCAGCAAATCCAGGACAGGATAAATGCCTTAGGGGTGAGCCACCGCACCCTTGAGGAAATCAGGAAACGGTGGTATGACCTGCGCTCTAGGACGAAGGAGAGGGTTGCAGAGCGCCTGAGAGAGATGAGGGGCACCGGAGGAGGCCCATCCACCGTCCCACCACACACAGCCATGGAAGCAATGGTCGAGCAGTCCCCGGAGCCAGAGGCCGTCATTGGAAAGGGAGAAGTGGACAGTTCTGCACCAGGGACATCCAAAAGTAAGTACCATGAGATATGCATTTACACCCACAAATGTAGTATACACACTCTTCCAGTACACAGCAGCAGGCACCACCAGACTAGCTCCATTCCAGTCTAGCAACCTCTAGAATAGTGCATTATGGGAAATGTAGTACAGTAGTCAGAATATAGGCAAATGTTTATTATGATGCATAAAACAGATGTCAGAGACTGACAGTGTATTCCCTATGTCCCACAGGTCTTCCACAAGACACCCCCAGCAGCGACACCAGGCAGGGAGGAGAGCATGGGCCAGAGACACTGCAGGAGGCTGCTGCTGAAATTCCTGGGCCCAGCAGAACACCACCAGAGTCCTATGAGGAACATTCACAGGCAATAGGGGCAGCTAACACAACCCCAGGGGCCAGCCCCTCAGCAAGTCAATCAGAGCCAGCAGCAGGACAAAGGCGCAGACCCCGGCGCAGAGTTCTGGCGGTGCCCCAGGAGGAGGTAGGGGAAGCAGACTTTGCAGGACTGGAGGCATTCCTCATCAATGGTCAGAGCCTGCAAAATAGACAACTGAGGTCAATATCAAGAACCCTAAACATGATGCAGAGCAGCATGACCACTGGGCTGGCTGAAGTGAACAGTCAGTTCACAAGGATGAATGATCATTTGGGTGGATCTCACCCAGGCCATCCGCCAACTGGTGACAGAACTGGTGGCAGACCAACAGTATGCAAGGCGCAGGGAGCGCCACACAGTGGCACGATTTGACCGCATGGCTGCATCCATTGGGCGTCTTGCAACCAACACAACTGGCCTCTCTAGACGGACAGTAAGCCTACAAGTTGAACTTGGGCACTTTTCTGGTGATGTGGCACGTGGACTTGGCCGTATCAGCCACGCTGTGGACCTGATGGAGAGTAAGCAGGTGGCAAGGGCCATAGGGGAGACCCCTCAGGACAGTGAGTCCTGTGTGCTATGGGGTGGAAGTGCACATCAGGGGTCAGGGGACCCATCAGGGATGAGCCATGCTGGGCGCTGAAGCAGGAGGGTGTGAGCCACCACACAGCACGGTTCATGAGGCACATGACTTATAATAAGTCCTCATCACATTTGGACAAGTACAGACTGTAACAGACAGCACTTTTCTTTCCCCATATAGTTTAGTAATAAAAAGGTTATGTTTGTTTCACAACACAACTGGGCTATGTGTGTCTGACATTAGTGAGTGTGGTGACGGTTGCCACGTACCTGCCAAAGTATTGGGTTGCAATGTGGTTCCGTCTCTGTCTGCCTTGATTTGCAATGCTTCTATTCCCAGGCTTTCGGTGTAGCGGCTCTTGCTCCTCATCCTCCGAATCTGTGTCTTCATGGGTGATATGTAGCCTGCGTCTGGTGGCAATGTTGTGTACGATTGCACAGGCGGCAACAATCTTGAATGCTGTTTCTGGGGCATACTGGAGTGCACCTCCACTTTTGTGGAGGCACCTGAATCTTGCCTTTAACAATCCAAAGGTCCTCTCTATGACAGTTCTGGTCCGCCGATGGGCACTGTTATAACGCCTCTCATTCTCATTGCCAGGTGTTAGGTACGGGGTAAGTATCCATGGTCTTAGTGCATATGCACTGTCACCTTTTTGACACAAATAATCAATGTTAGCAGGGCATGAATGGTTTCCACAGTGACCTGTATGTAAGGCTTCAGGGTGTATTCAGAAATACCTAATAGATATTCGTCTCCAAACTTCCCACATTCTAGGCGTTGGTGTATCCCACTGTGCCTGAATATGTTTGAGTCATGTTTACTCCCTGGAAATTTAGCTACAATGTCAGTAATGACATTATGTGCATCACATACCACCTGGATGTTTAGTGAGTGGGTAAATTTCCTATTGCGGAATACATATTCCAGATTTGCAGGAGGGCAGATTTGTATATGTGTCCCGTCCACACACCCTATAACATGGGGGAAGTTGGCAATTCTGTAGAAGTCCAACTTGGTGCTGTTAATTTCTGCCTCATTCCTGGGTAGGTATATATATCTGGACATGTGTGTGAGTATGGCATCTAGGAATGATCTGAAGAATCGTGAGAGTGAACTCTGGGATACCCCACCTGCCACAACAATCACCCCCCGATAGCTACCAAGGCCAAGAGGTGCAGTGAGCATAGCTCTTGCACATGTGTAGGGATGGCGCTGCCGTGCATTGTCTGTCGTTCAAGCTGCGGATTGAGTAGTTCAATTAATTCTAAGATTGCTGCACTGCTCAGTCTATATTTGTCATGAATCTCCTCCTCAGTTTGTTGGAATAGTGTCTGCCTGGTTCGGCATAGCCTCTCCTGTCTCTGCCTCCTCCTCCTCTGCTGGGCGGCGTGGACTCTTCTCCTCCGTGCTATCACATACAGTTCAGCCATTTTGAGTAACCCAGATGCCTTCTGGGTCTCCTTTTATACTTTGGTTCTGGTTACTACCTGCTCTGAATCAGTGGTAATCTGGATGTGCAAAATGGGCTTTTTGCGAGTAGTCACAAATTGTGACTGGCTTTTTCATATGGTTTGCGACTCGCAAATTGCGAATTCCTATTTGCGGGTCGCAAAATCAGGTCTCATATTTTGCGAGTCGGTAATGGCTCGCATCGCTATTTGCACTTCGGAAATGGGATTTTTGCATCCCATTTTGGATTTTGCGAGGTCGCAAATAGGGATTCAGGCCATTTGCAAATCGCAAATGTTTGCTACATCTGGCCCCAAGTGCCTTGTAGGTCAAGATTAGTAAAAATATTAGCTTCTCTCACAGCTTCTATATTATCCGAAAAATGGGGCAAAAGATAACAAGTATTAATAGTTACTTGATTTAAGCCGAAGGAGTCAATACATGTCTTAACTCTGTAGAATCTTTTTTGTTCATGAAAAATAATGTTGACCCTGCTGGAGATTTTGATGGAACTATTAGACCATTCTGTCGATTTTAGTCCTGGTATTTTTTAAGAGCTTCTCTCCCACACTCTGAAATTCTTCCAAGTGGAATTGTAACATTGGTTTCTAAGGCCCATATTTATACTTTTTTTGCGCTGCAGTTGCGTCATTTTTTGATGCAAAAGCGACGCAAACTTACAATATATAATTGTATTTTTTAAGTTTGCGCCGCTTTTGCGTCAAACATAGATGCAAATTTGGACCTAAGTCTATTGCACAGTCAAAATTCCTGTGTGATGGCAAAGTCTTAGTTTTGTTTCAATTAAAATTTCAAACAAATCCATATATTGTATGAAGGTGGAGCTTAATTAAATTACTGTCTGTGGTAAATTATCTAGGACTGTAGCAAATATATTTTGTGGAGCTCTTTTTATAAAAGAATATACAGTGCTGGACACAAAACGGTGATCCTAGGAACGGTGTATTTGCTGTCCAATTTATAAATAGATTGTGAGTTGATAACCAGTTTATTCCCAATGTCGTAGAATGGCGAGGTGTAAAAAAAGCGATTCTTGGGCCGGTATTTATACTCCGTTTGCGCCGAATTAGCGTCGTTTTTTTCGACGCAAATTCGGCGCAAAACGAACGCCATATTTATACTTTGGCGTTAGACGCATCTAGCGCCAAAGTATGGGCAAATAGCGTCATTTTTTTGCATGAACGCCTTCCTTGCGTTAATGAGATGCAAGGAAGGCGTTCCCGTCTAAAAAAATGACGGCGACGCAAATGCGTCGTATTTATACTCCCGGGCAAAAATCACGCCCGGGAGGTGGCGGGTCAAAAAACCCCGCATTTGCGCCACTATTTAACGCCTGGGTCAGGGTAGGCGTTAAGGGGCCTGTGGGCTCAAAATGAGCCCACAGGTGCCCTCCCCTGCCCCCAGGGACCCCCCCTGCCACCCCTGCCCACCCCAGGAGGACACCCAAGGATGGAGGGACCCACCCCAGGGACATTCAGGTAAGTTCAGGTAAGTATAATTTTTTATTTTTTTAAAAAAACTTTGGGTGGCATAGGGGGGCCTTATTTGTGCCCCCCTACATGCCACTATGCCCAATGACCATGCCCAGGGGACAGAAGTCCCCTGGGCATGGCCATTGGGCAAGGGGGCATGACTCCTGTCTTTACTAAGACAGGAGTCATTTAAATGGCGTCTGGGCGTCGAAAATAATGGCGCAAATCGGGTTGAGGCGATTTTTTTGCCTCAACCTGACTTGCCCCATTTTAAGACGCCCTAACGCCATTTTCCCCCTACGCCGGCGCTGCCTGGTCTACGTGGTTTTTTTCCACGCACACCAGGCAGCGCCGGTCTGCTAGCGCCGGCTAACGCCATTCCATAAATACGGCGCCCGCATGGCGCTTCAGAATGGCGTTAGACGGCGCTAAATTTTTTGACGCTAAACTGCATTAGCGCAGTTTAGCGTCAAAAAGTATAAATATGGGCCTTGGTGTCTAGAACTCTTGAGTATTGTTGGTTCGGTTTGTTCCCTCACTGGACCTGAAAAGACAGGAGTACCATCTATCGCTTCCAGTATAACAGGTAGTTATTTATCCCATATTAATTTAAATTCAATGTTATCTTTAAAAAAAACACACACACATGTATACCCTCGCCACTGTGTAATGCACTAGTTTTGTAAAAATATTTGATTTTGGAATGTCGTTGTAGCTGTTGCTGCAGTAAATAATCATTTTCCTCTCAAAATATGTTGTTTTAAGAAACAAGAATTGCATTATTGCATTAAGAGAGTGTGAGTTATATTTCATTGACTGTATTAATGAGGCTGATAAATTTGGGTACACATGTGTGCTAATTTTCAAGGATTATATTTAAAATTATATGGTATAAATCACTATAACTTAGGAATTCAAAATCTTTGTGTAGGTTAAGTGTGGTTAGAGATGGATGAATGATAAAATGTGCCCTAACTATAACTTATTAGTAAACTTTTTTTTTTTTTCAAAATATCAGCAAGCAATACAGATAGAAAGGGTGGGAAGATTTTCTAATTATTACTGTTTCTGAAGTTACAAGTTTGACAGGCAAAAAAAGCCGCCTCCCAAACTCCCGCGGTCATGAGACCATCAGTGCAGTCTCCTTCCCGCCGGCCTTATTATGAGTTTCTTGCTAGACCGGGAAACGCACAGCAACATTGACGCCGGCTTATAATAGAGCTGGCAGCAATTTTCTTGTGCGCCGGGTGCACAAGCACCTGTCACGCAAATCGCTGTCTGCAATGGGGCTGGCTTGGGGGGCTCCTGCACTGCCTATGCCCACCGGAGGCCCCGGCACCCCATCTCCACCAGCCTTTACATGGAGGTGAAACAGCTGAAGGATCAGGATTGGAGGGAGCAGCCTCTCTAAGAGAACTGGAGGCCTGTGCTTTCTCTAACCCAGCTGTCCTAAGACAGTTGGGTTGGAGAGGTTTAAAGTGTGCATGTCTGGCAGGCCATTGCAAGACAGCCGACCAAAAAGACATGCACACTTTAAACTATGTACAGCTCACTGCTGCCATTCAGCAGCAGTGGGCCGCCCTGTCCTGAAACTTAGTTCAGGATGGAAGGATGGAAAATAAAATGGTAATAAATAAACTTTATTACCATTTTATTTTTCATCCCTGGGGGGCATTTTTAGGCAGAGAGGTGACACTTCTCTGCCCTAAAGGAGGAATTGCCACCAAGGGCAGGTACCAGCTCTCGTACAGATTTCCACTCTGGCCCCAAGTTCCACATCAGTCCCCGCCATCCTAAGGCCAGTGCCAACACCACTGGAGCCCATTGATTATCAAGTGCTGACACCCATGTCAGACTCCAAAAGGGCATTGGCTTGAGCTTGACCAATGTGCTATGAAATTACAAAAGTGATTGCAGCTGTCCCGCAGCCTAAGACTAACCCACTGCCACTACTGCATCACATCTATCCGTAGAGGCTCCTTTTTCTTTTTGGTTCCGAATCTGATCCTCTGCCAGAACAGGGTGCATTGAGGATACTGAGAATACTAATGATGATGGTGAAGGAGGTGACTTGTTCCCCATTCACTATGCTGATGATGTTTTCTTGCTTGATTTACAAAATGCCAGTGGGCTTCATACCTTATCTGAGTCAGAGCTTTACTTGCTACATGGACCACCAACATAAGAAAGTACCTCATTTGCATTTGTGGTTTGGAGGGCAGCCAAAGTAGTAGAATACCCTCCATTGAGACCAAAGCAAATGTTTTGACAACATTTACATGGTCAGGTCAAGCAACATGTGACCTCTTTCTCCAATTTAATGATGCCCTCACAGATATGCTGAAGTCTTCCCAATTAAAACCATGTACTTACCTGCCTGATAGCTGGCAGGTGACATTGGCTGGTGCCCAGTGACCCTGATTTTCTCAAAAAGCACCATACTCTGGAAAGTCTTGTTATATAGTCCTGGTCCAGTAAGGTGAAATTTTACTCATTTCAGACAGTACCCCAGATAGAGGATCCAAAAGGACTGACACTTCTAGCAAACGTATGCTTTCCTTTGCCAGCCTGGCAACAGGATCCTTAACTGCAGTTTGTCTACTGGGCCGATATGCACATGCCAAATGAGACATTCCCAGATAGCTCTTGCTGGCAGTGCCGGAGGACCTTGGGGCCTCTTCGGCTCAGATGATCCATGAGGGGCATGTGTCGCGTAGGCTCTCATTATTCTAATGAGACTACTGGATTTTGAGCTGCAGAATCGCCCGCAGTGTGGGAGTCTTAGTCTAACCCACTGTGGGTGACACCTGTCGCTCCAATTTGGGTTTTGCTCCAGCTAACTAGCAGTGCCTCATCCCCATCAAGGGATGGTGGTGATTGGGCAGCCGAGCGCATGACATACTTGGCTTTTCAGGGAAGTCGTGGTCACTCAAGTCTCATTCGGTTCTCTCACTTACAATTCAGTCTCATATATAAATGACAATCAGAAGCAGTATATGTTTCAATAATGAGTTTAATAAAACAACTGCATCTTAGATAGCAAGGCGTTAGCTGCAATAACCAGGACAACACAACATGACAGTATTAAAATTGTGATGAGAAGAGTGAAGCATAAGAACAACACTATCATATTGTCACTATTTTTGATAGACTAATCCCTACCTAGGCTAGGATGGAGCACAGCATGTTAAGCTCTAATTCTGCCCTTCGGGTTCCCATCGGAAGACATCAACCCCCATACCTGAGCAAAGGCCTGCGGTCTGCGTTAGCATCTGTAGCGAAGCATTCGGCGATCAGCATACAGTTGTGGTTCTCTGGCTGGAATCTCCCTCTAACGTGTACGGGACAAGGAAGTGTTTTTATAAAAACACAGCTGATATTCTGAGAAAGTGTCCCCACGTAAGGATGTGTATTTTCTCCGAATATTGAAGACTAAACTTCTACCACGTTCACCGGCAATGCACCGTGCTGTAGCCTCGGAAGAAGCACAGAGTGATCAAGAATGTCTTGTTTGAGAACAGAGTGCTGGCCTAGGCAAAAAACAGTTAGATATACAGAAATCAAACAAAACCGTAAAAATGGTTATTGTAACAATAATAAGATGAAGCTGAATAAGATATATCTAGGTTAAAGTGCACAGCGGCCTACTGTGTTAAAATACCGTGTATGGAGCTATAACTGAAATGGCTACATAAGACCTGAATGAGACCAACCTGGGTATCCAATAATGCAAACACATCACTAATGGATATGCCTTTGATGGGTCTTGGTTGTTTGGAGAGAATTCATCTTTGTTTTGGAATACTTTAAAGATAGCAGAGCTACAGTCTATTCACTGAGGCAGTTGACCGCTTTCAAAGAATATCACCACTTGTTGAGGAAATTTAGGGGTTACGCCAAGGGGCTGGCTGGCAGGCCTTCTCAGATGCTGATGCAGCAGAAAGCCTAGTTCTTTTGGTGCCACCGATGTGGAACCTGCAGACATGTAGGCCAGCAGGGACACTTGTCTACAAACTCCACTTTCCCTGCAACAGTGGCCAACAAACAAACAGCTTTAGATTGCCCTCAGTGGTGCATAACCAGTCAGTGGGAGGCAGGATACAGCTTCTTCTCCTAGGTTGGCAATCCATCACATCCGACAGATAGGTGTTACAGAGTGTCAAAAAAGACTATGCCCTTCATTTTTTCTCCTCCCTCGCAATAGGCCCCAAACCAGAATGAATTTTTGAAGCACATCTGGCTATCCTGCTACAAGACGGTACTAGGCTGCAAAAAGGACTGAGTTGTTATTCCCGCTACATCTTTGTCCTGAAAAAGGAAGAGAGCCTTATGTTTATCTTGTACCTCTGACCCCTGAGCGTCTGCCTGCAGAAGTTAAAAACGTTCACATTGGCTTTGATCCTTTCTGCCCGAGACCCAGGAGAGTGGATCGTATCCTTGGACTCATGTATTTTCACATACCCATCCTACAGTTCCACAAACATTACCTGCAGCTCAAGGTGGGTCAGCAGCAATTTCAGTTACTATCACTAGTGCCTCTTGTGCTAATGAAAGTGATGGTGGTGGTCGCTGCCCATCATAAGAGGCTGAGAGTTTCTGTATTTCCATACTTTGATGACTGGCTTTTGAATGAAGACTTGCACACTCAGTTGTAGACCACCTCCAGTCCACAGCAGAACTGGTTAACATAAACAAGCCTAAGTCAAACCTGATTTTATCACAGAGGCTTCGTTCTTTGGTTCAATCCTGGTTACTGTGGAGTTCAAGGCTCCCTCTTCCCCCGCAACAAGTTTAGGATGGTTGGGCTCTGATCTTCATATTTCTGACTCGATTCTTGATCCAGGTTAATGTGGCTTTGATGTTTCTTGGCCTCTTAGTCTTGTGAATTCTCCTTCTGAGCTAGGCCAGGTGGCACAAGAGAAACTTGCAGCTGTGGACCATTTGTCTGGCTCTGAAGTCTTCCATGATGTACATCAGGATAAAGCTGGTGCAGGTTCTCTTTCACAACCCCTCTGCCATATTGCCCTGCAACAAGGAAGAACATATGGTGTCCTGTGGTCTATGCAAGGAGACTTTGGCCTCAGATGGTGGCTAGATTGCATAACATCATTTTTGGTCACTAACCAGATGATTGAGTCTCTGAATGCCAGAGATGACAAACTGAGCAGACATCTACTGGCAGATCACAAGTAGTGCCTACTTCTTGAGGTAGCACAGGGCGTGTTTGATCAGTGGAGAAAGCCCCAGCTGGCTCTTTTCACCAGAGATGAGATCACATAGTGTCTGAAATTTTGCTTGTTGGAATTTCCGCAAGAACACTTGTTAGGAAGTGCATTCAGGCTGGAATGGAACAAGGAACTCCTGTACGCCTTCCAAATACTACCTCTCTTGCTCTGAATTCTGATGACAGTTAAGAACGGCTGGGCCTTAGTCATCTCAGTGGCCACTGGTTTGGGGGCATGAGAGTGTGTTGCCAAGAACTCCTGAGCATGAGCATCACCCCCTCGTCAGACTACCACTTTGGGAGGATCTTCTGTCCCTCCAACAGAGCATGGTCCTCCGTCTGAAATCTACGTAACTTGAACTTATTTTGATTTTGTGCCTGAAGTGGTGGTTGTCATCCTCACCACTAAAATCCCCTGAATAAAATTAATCTATCTGGGTGCTACGACAAGTATGTAACCTGGTTGATGCTTGGGATACTGACCCTTTACAGGTGAAGCTGTCAGACTTCCTTTAGTTTGTTTTGCCTTTAGCAGAGTAAAAGGTTATGTGTCAGCTCTTTCAGCTTTTCTGTGTCTGCTGGACCAGCTGCCCTTATTTAAATCACCTTTTGTGTTGAGGTTTATGTTCACTCTAGTACCATTTATAATGACACAGGGCGACCTTAACTTCTTCTTAACATTCCTCATGTGTATGTCTTTCAAACCTGTACATAGTTGCTCGCTGTGTCTCCTGACTTTGAAGAATGTCTTCCTAATTGCAATTACAGCAGCTCTTTACATTAGTGTACTGCAGACATTCTCAGTGCAACCAACCTACCTCACCTTTTTTCAAGACAAATTAGGCCTGAGGATTCAGACGGCTTTCTTGCTGACAGCTGTGACTCCCTTTCATGTTGGGCAGCTGATGACTCGACCGGCATTCTTTGCTCCAATTCACTACTCAAAAGAGGCAGAAAGTCTCTTTTGGGTAGACCCCAAAAGGGTTGTAAGTTTTTACACTGATTGTACCAAGACAATTGTGCAGACAATCACCTTTTGTGGAGTTTCCTTTACCAAAGAGAGGGAAAACGTTCCAGAGGGGGACCCTTTTGATGTGAATAGTCCTCTGCATTACGATCTGCTACAACCTAGCCAGGAAGCAACCCCCAGACGATATCAGAGCCCATTCCACAAGGTCTAAGGTAACTACCAATGTGCTGTGCAAGGAGTGTCCGTCCTTGATTCCTTGATATCTGCCATCCTGTGACCTTGGTTTCCGTGTATACAGTAAGGAAGCACTGGCATTGACAATCAGTTTCAGCAGGAAGGACCCTGCCTTAGTTCTGCAAGACAATTTGGTCTGAGCCCACTCCACAGACCCTTCACCTTGGGGAGGTACTCCTATGATATCTATTCTAAAGTGAGGATTATGTGGTTACAAGAATCCATCAAAAGATCAAGATACCTACCATTGTAATGCTCTGTGTTGTGAATACTCTAATTAACCACAGATTCCTTACTGCCCTCTCACCTCCTCATTCTGTGGAGTGTTCTCTTTTTAACATCCAAAAAGGTCCCAAATTAGTACTCAGCACACTGTTGCCAACAATTGTTCATGCTTCACACCTGAGGAGTCAGAAAGGGAAAAGACAAGAAACTGAAGTCAGTGTGCATGGTGGCACTTATTTACGACTCTGCTCCGTCATGTCCATGGCTGTGTAGAATCAGCTTGGACCCACATGTTACTGCTTACCAGCACTGTTAGAAAATTCTCATTATCCAGTTAGATGCCTACGGAATACTCTAAGGAGAGGAATCTGTAGATATATAGAGGATTCACCACAAAGAGTGTTACGGAAGGTGTTACAGAAGCTGAGTAATGTGTTAATGTTGAATATAATATGAACCACATGGAGCACTTGCTTAGCACATATTATTTGCAGAGTGCTTCTTGAATGTAGTACACTGGAACCACTTGCATCAATTTATGTAGATCACAAACAGTTAGCAACAAATGTCCTCCTAGCTTTCTAAGACTTAGAAGCATTCATATTGCAGACAAATATTTGAGGTTGTAAAAAAAGCTAAATCATGAACAATGTGTGCCAATGCATTCTCATTTTCCGGAACTGAGTTTGCATAGGTGTAGCCACATTGCTGGGATTTATGCCTCTAATCACAAGTACTCTGTTGTTACTGGTGTAAATAAATTGATAC
Organism: Pleurodeles waltl; assembly: GCF_031143425.1. Taxonomy (NCBI): domain Eukaryota; kingdom Metazoa; phylum Chordata; class Amphibia; order Caudata; family Salamandridae; genus Pleurodeles; species Pleurodeles waltl. The sequence continues at coordinate 324,632,590 of NC_090437.1, forward strand.
AATTGTTTCACTAGTTAATGCACATTTTAGTCAGAAGTTCTTAATTGAGAATGTGTCAAATAAAAAAGAGAAACAAGTTTTTAATCTATATTCTCAGTTAGGAACAACTTTACAAAATCTATACTAACTGATGAAAAATCTATTATGACCATGTGTACTAATCACAAAATACGGTATTTATGCAAACTGATGATTAGGTGCATGGATCACAGAAATGCGACTGAAACTGTGCCATAAAAGTGGTAAAGACATACAATTATTACATATAATGTAATAGTAACCAAAACAAGGACGCGTGATGTATAATGTTAAAAACAGAGCAATCTAAGTAAGCAAATGCATAGGACTCTTAGGCCCTCGTTACAACATTGGCGGTTTTGACCGCCTACTGCCACGGCGACAGCCGCCAACATACCGCCTCCGTGCCTACCAGCCATCAACGCAAATTATGACCGCCGACGGTATTCTGCCAGAATTCTGGCGGAACACCGGCGACGGTCATGGCGGCAGACGGCGGTAAGGCGGCACTGCTGACAGCAGCACCGCCATGCAAGCAAAACACCGCCGACCATATCATGAGCAATGATACGGCCTGGCAGTGTTTTGCTGGCAGATGCTGCTGCTGACAGCAGCGCCGCGGACTGTCTCCAGCCGGAGGACCCCCTGCAAGCAGGTAAGTCGGGTTCTCCGACCAGAGAGGGGGTGAGGGGTGTTGTGTGTATGGGGGGGGTGGTGTATGTTTTGGGATGCATGCATGCGGGTGTGAGTCACATTGGATGCATGCGTGAATGAGTGATTGTGAGTGCTGTGTGTTGTGGATGCACGTGTGTGACAAGCTATGTTGGTGTGTGTTGTGGTGTGTGGATATGCATGTGTGCATGTGTGGGTGGTGGTGGGTATGCGTGTGTGCATGTGTGTGTATGGGTGCATTTGTGGGTGTGTATATGTGTGGGGGGCAGGAGCAGGAGGGGGAGAGTGGGAATGAGAGGGGGCAGAGGAGACCCCTATCAGTGCCAGGGAAGGGATTCCCTGGCACTGATAGTGCCTACCGCCATGGTTTTCGTGTCGGTAAGTTTGGCATGAAAACCATGTCGGTAGGCAAGGTCGTAATGCCGATGGTGGGATTGTGACGGCTGCCGGGTTGGAGACCGAAGTCTCCAGCCCAGCAGCCGTTACCACCCTGGTGGTCGGTGTGCTAATGTGGCCGTGTTGGATGGCGGTAACCACCAGGGTCCAAAACCCATTTTTTTTACCGCCGGCCTGTTGGTGGTATTACCACTGCTTTAACACTGACTGCCAGGGTTGTAATGAGGGCCTTAGGCCTGAATTTATACTTTTTGGTGCAAAACTGCAAGAACGCAGTTTTTCACCAAAAAGTATAGCACCAGCTTGCGTCATTATACAACGCCAGTTGGGCACCGTATTAATAGAATAGCTCAAGCTGGTGCTAAACCTGGCTAGCGTCTTAAACTGGTGCTAGGGAAGAAGGGGGTAATGCATCAAAAAATTACGCTAGCCTGGTTAGAGGCAAAAATATGCCTCTAACCAGACTAGCGCCATTTCCAGCGCACAACCACCAAAAACATGACTCCTTTCTTAGGAAAGAGAGGAGTCATGCCCACCACTCCAATGGCCAGCACAGGGGACCAGTGTTCCCTGGCAATGACCATTGCACCCTGTGCTATGCTGGGGGTCCCAAGTTAGGGCCCCAGTGGCAAAAAAAAAGAAATTGGAAAAATACTTACCTGGGATGAGGCCCCCATCCTTCAGAGTCCCTCAGGTGGGGGTGGAGGAGTTCCTGGGGCTTGGGGAGGACACATGTGGACCCATTCCATGGTGTTTAACCAAGGAAATGGGTCCACCGGTCCCCTAACGACTGGTCTGACCCAGTCGTTAAATAATGGTGCTAAGCAAGCTTAGCACCATTATTTAGCCCCTCCTCCCACCCGTGCGTCATTTTAGCATGGGGGGATATCCATTTTTGGATGGGAACGCCTACCTTGCATCTCATTGATGCGAGGTAGGTTCACTCATCCAAAAAATGGTGCAAACTCCTATATTTTGACGTTAGAAGTGTCTAACATCAAAATATAAATATGGAGTTAAGTTTGCGCCGAATTTGCATAAATAAATGACACAAATTCAGCGCAAAAGTAATATAAATATGGGCCTTATTATTTACAATACCAAGTATATACATAGTATGACATTTCATGCTATACACAATTATATACAAAGATAAGCAACAATGAGTCGACGTGTTGGTCCCTGTACAGATGAATATGTGGTCCAGGAAACGTTCTAGGAATTTTGGGGCCCTCAACAGAACGGGAATGTGTGATGCACCCCCTAATTTGAATGCAATGTGACATAACAGGAAATGACAGAGGAAATGCCATCCATTAAATACTAGTCCTCTGGAACCATGTAAGTGCCTTTACTGGTATGGATATTCGTAAAACAACAAATTCATAAGTAAGAAACCTAATAAAAAAAGTACATATATTTTAAAGGTCTAGTATTTGAAACACATTATATTAATCACGCTGGGAGGAATGGGTTGGGCCAGGTCTTTCCAAAACTTATATCTTTAATCAAATGTTAACAAATTGTTTACAGATTAGTGCATTATTTTGTATGCATGTGATATTTATGTACATTCATCCTAGCTGAAAAGCAGCATATTCCTGTGAAGGGTCAAGGCCACAGACACAGTCAATATGTGTTATGAGGAGTAGCGAGTTTGAAGACTTGAAGACTTACTGCAACATGATGTTTTGTTCTATAAAGAGGTGAGTATTCAGCTGTGTCCTAAATTGAAGCTGGGCTCAGGCTTTCTGGATGGATATGGAGAAATTGTTCCAGATCCTTGGTGCACTTTATCTTTTTTTCTTTGCACTTCTTGATCTTCCATCTGAAGGTGCCCTTGCTGTGGATATATTGTTTTTGGTCCTCATTCCACAGACAGTTGTTTCACTCTGTTCTCAAAGAGTGAAAGCTTGGCACCATTCCCAGTTCTTAATTTGCTATAGCCATTTGCTCAATGATGTTTTATTGATACCTATGATCCTCTCAGCAGGGCAATATGATAATCATTGGACAGTTATGACACTAACACACCAGGTTGTAAAGGGAAGCCACCTTTTCTCTGCCTCTCTCTTGTCGCAGGCGAGCTCCCTTTGACATAAAGGCAAGCTGCCGTCACCCAGTCCCACTTGGATGGAGGATTCTGTGATAACCAGTCCCTACAGATTCTTCTCGCTATTAGCATAGAAAGAAACAATAGGCCCATCTGCCACTTCTTCAAGACAATTACCTCTACGTCAATTCCAAATAATGTCAGGGAATAGCTTACCTTGATTTCGGCACCAGAGATTTAACTCCCCATTGACCTCCCTCCAAAAGCCAGCTAAACCTTGGCATTCCACAAACATGTGCTTGTCATCTGCATTTGCTGCTCTGCATCTCTTACACCTTGATGTTCCTCATGCAAACTTGGCAATGTTTAGCGTGGTCCAGTAGGCCCTATGAAGTGTAAAAAGTTGGTTGCACTTTAACGGAGCCGGCTTTACTGCCTTATAAAGTCAAAATACACTTTTTATAAATCCTAGAGGGCGAGCTCCGGCAAGTCTTTCTTCCATATCTGCTAAGACTCCGTTGAGTCTTCTGCAGCAACCATATGTCAATATCACAGAGACACTTCTATATTGATGATTCTGATCTCCCCTAGAAGAGCTTCATGTTCCCACTTACTCCCCTTTGTCAGGCCCTGCGCAGTCCACCATGAACATAGCTGAAAGTATAAACAAATTCCACAATGCCGCACCTGCCCGCACCAGTAAATCTTGCCAAGTAATCAGTGCTTCCGAACTCTAAAATCCTCCGAATCTCTAAATGTCACCCTCTGTAACAGTCGACTAAGACTGCCCTTTAGCCGTTCCGGAGTTCCAGGGGAGTCCCAGGTAGGAGTCAAATCTGAGTAAGAATGTATTTCCATCATTTTCCTTACAGAGACCCAGGTTCTAAGTGCAGATCGAAGTAACTTCAGGGGAACTCATTTAAAAAATCTGGGGTCCCAAAACTTGTACAATACATTTTCACTGGGTGGGATCAGGGAGCATGGCAGTATACAATAGCCCCAAGTGGCTAATATCGGGGGTCCTTGTTAAAATGCAGCCATTTTATCCTGAAAAGCATAGCAATACTTTTGGAAGTCAGGCAGGTCCAATCCCCCCTGTTCAGCTGCTTCGATAGCTTCTTACAGGCAATCCTTGCCCCTTCGGATGCCCATATGAAACTAGGGGTCTCATTTACAAGGCCGGTGGAGCAGGGCAGCACAGCAAGTGCCTTGCTGCTCCACCCTGCGCCACCAGGAAAGGGCAGAAATGCACTGTATCTACAAGATATGTCACATGTCTGTCCTCTCGCCCTGCCACTCTCGACCACAAGAGGTGTTTTCCTCTCCGAAAAGACAGAGAAATAAAGACATTTCTCCTCATTGCGTCAGTCTTACACCACCCCTGAGGTGGCATAGGAATCTGATGCATTCCCAGACTTGTAAATCTGGGAATGCATCATATTCCTTTGGGCTCCATGGGTGTTATGTGGGAAATCCACTGGAACACCCCTTTCACGCAATGTAATGCAAGGTGACTTTGCGTGGCCTGGTAAATATGGGCTGGCACCCTACACCAACGTAGCATCAAAAAATGATGTTCCGGTGGTGCAGTGTGCCACCAGGGCCTGATAACTGAGGCCCTAGATACCTTACCTTGCACACTCCCAATCTGCTTTTCCGGAAACTAGTATTAAACAGGAAAGTCACTTTCTGAGAATCTGCATCTTTGTGAGATATACCCTGACATATATACTTAACAGCAGATTTTCCCACCTTCTCAGTAGCCTGTCTATTTCCTAAAATACTTTGGCTAGGTTTTGTCCCGGCAGCTCGTCCAAGCTATAAGTGATTTGGACCCCTACATGTCTAATCTGATCCTTTAATTGAAAGTTCAGCCTCACACTTGCCCACACTATTGCCTCTGTCTTGCCTTTATTAATCAGGTACCCCCTGAATCTTTTAGCATGCTGCTCAAGTGTTGGTATTGAATATAGTGGATTGGCCATATACAAGATGATGTCATCTGCATTCAAGACAACCTTGATGGAAAACTCATGATGCCTAAAGAGGAGCATAGACCGATCTTGTCTAATAGCCTGTGCCCAGGGTTCAATATAAAAGTTGAAGAGTAGTGGTGGGAACGGGCCTAGTGCCCATTATAAGCAGAAAAAGGAACTTAAGTTCCCCATTGTCCATATCTGTAGGGGCCTTATATATCATTTGAATGGTCTTAATCAAATTTGAATTGATCCCAAAAGCCTCCAACACCTCCCAAACATACGTCCAGTTAACTTGATTGAATGCTTTTGCTGCGTCCATGGTGAGTACAGTCAAAGGGAAGTTAAAGGTTTCCCATAAATCAATAGCCCTTATAAGCAAATGGGTTAACTCATGATGGTGTCTGCCTGGAATGAAGCATTTTTTAATCCATTTGACCACTGTATGGATAACCTTAGACAATCTCTGGGCCTCAATTCCTAAGAAGATCTTATAGTCGCAGTTCAACAGCGATATTAGTCTATATGACTCTGATTTTTTAGGGTCTTTACCTGGTTTCAGTATCAGAACCTAGGCAACACAAAAGGATGATGGACGGAGTGCTGAACAATGCAAACACTCACCCCAAGTCATAGATCTGGGTTTAATCCATTGTTCTTTTGCTCACCATGCCACCCCACTTTGGACCCAGCCAAATGCAAATCAGTCTTGACCCTGTTTCTCCTGGGAACAGTCCAGCCCGAACTGCCAAGCCAAGTCCTTGCTGGACCGGAAACAAGCATCCTTGGACCAGTTTCAGGGTTTCTCCCTTCATCAGCCAGGCTAGCTTGAATCCAGTGGCACAGTGAGCAAGGGACCCACGTCTGGGCATACCCTTCCCACTTAGGGCAACTTAGGCAACACAAAAGGATGATGGACGGAGTGCTGAACAATGCAAACACTCACCCCCAGTCACAGATCTGGGTTTAATCCATCGTTCTTTTGCTCACCATGCCACCCCAGTTTGGACCCAGCCATATGCAAATCAGTCTTGACCCTGTTCCTCCTGAGAACAGTCCAGCCCGAACTGCCAAGCCAGGTCCTCGCTGGACCGGAAACAAACATCCTGGGACCGGTTTCAGGGTTTCACGCTTTATCAGCCAGGCTAGCTTGAATCCAGTGGCACAGTGAGCAAGGGACCCACGTCTGGGCATACCCTTCCCACTTAGGGCAACTTAGGCAACACAAAAGGATGATGGATGGAGTGCTGAACAATGCAAACACTCACCCTCAGTCACAGATCTGGGTTTAATCCATTGTTCTTTTGCTCACCATGCCACCCCAGTTTGGACCCAGCCATATGCAAATCAGTCTTGACCTTGTTCCTCCTGGGAACAGTCCAGCCCGAACTTCCAAGCCAGGTCCTCACTGAACCGGAAACAAGCATCCTGGGACCCGTTTCAGGGTTTCACCCTTCATCAGCCAGGCTAGCTTGAATCCAGTGGCACAGTGAGCAAGGGACCCACCTCTGGGCATACCCTTCCCACTTAGGGTAACTTAGGCAGCACAAAAGGATGATGCACGGAGTGCTCAACAATGCAAACACTCACCCCCAGTCACAGATCTGGGTTTAATCCATCGTTCTTTTGCTCACCATGCCACACCAGTTTGGAGCCAGCCATATGCAAATCAGTCTTGACACTGTTCCTCCTGAGAACAGTCCAGCCCGAACTGCCAAGCCAGGTCCTCGCTGGACCGGAAACAAGCATCCTGGGACCGGTTTCAGGGTTTCACCCTTCATCAGCCAGGCTAGCTTGAATCCAGTGGCACAGTGAGCAAGGGACCCACGTCTGGGCATACCCTTCCCACTTATGGCAACTTAGGCAACACAAAAGGATGATGGAGATTGACTAATACCAAGAAGGAGGGACCTCTTTATTGTCTGAATAAATCTGATTAAATAAGGATTTCCAGACTGAGACCAGCCGCCCAACCAGGCATTAGGCAACACAAAAGGATGATGGAGATTGCCTAATACCAAGAAGGAGAGACCTCTTTATTGTCTGAATAAATCTGATTAATTAAGGATTTCCAGACTGAGACCAGCCGCCCAACCAGGCATTTATATAATTCTAAGGGAATCCCGCTGGAACCTGCTGCCTTGCTAGTCTTCATACTATTCACTTGGTGCCTAATTTCCACCTCACTAATCTCAGTCTTCAAATACTCTCTGTGCTCCTGAGCAAGCCTGTGTACCTCCTTATTTGACAACCAGTCCTTGATATCCGGGGATCTGGATATTGATCTTTATGGTATATTGCACTCAAAGTACTTGACAATTCTGCTCTAAGATCTTGCTCAGTCTTCAATATCCTTCCCGTTTCTGATTCCACCAAAGTATCTATTTGGTCACTGACCAGCTCTGTTTTTGTTTTCCATGCCAAAAGCACTCCACTCTTCTCCCATACTCGAAACACTGCACCCTGTTCATATTCCACCAATCTTGTACCCTTTGTTCAAGGGTGACCTTAAACTCACCTTGTAGCTTCTCTAGCACATCCCTGAGGCTTAGATTTCCCTTTCCTTCTGACCAATTCTGCCCATCATCTCCCCCAGTCGCTTCTTAAAGTCTGAGAGTTTTATATGAGCTGCCTTAATTATCCACCCCCTCAAAAATGCTTTTCAGACATCCCATACTGTCTGCTCACCTGTAGTCCCACTAAGATTCTGGCTTAATATATTGAGCCAGGGACCTATCCAGAAGAAAATAGTCTATGTGGGAGTGGTGCCCATATTGTTTGCTACAGAATGTGTAGCCTCTTGTTTGCCTACCTGTTCCTGCCATATGTCCATCAAACCCAAGTCCACATCTGATCTCTGAGCCTAACCTTCACTTTTTGCATGCTCATACATTGGCCCTTAGATGTTCTGTCCAACTCATTATCCAGAGCTCTATTGAAGTTGCCACATACAATATACGGGGAAGCAAATTGTACCAGCTGATGTTCTCGGACATTCAAATATTTGGGTCCATTATGCCCCATACATGAGCATTCATACCCTCCCTTTTCCAAGGTAGCCAGGACCCATCTACCTGAGCCATCTATCTAATGATGTACAACTTTAATTCCACAGTTCTTCTTAACAGGTAGGTCAACCCCTTAGTGGTACAGGATTGACACTACCTACTGGACCCAGAAGCATCTCAAGAAAGCCCACAAACAATCTGGTTTACTCAGGTGGGTTTTCTGTAGTATAATGGCCTGGGCCGTAACATCCTCTAATATCTCCTCAATCAATTGTATTTGTTTTCCTGATTCTTAGCCATTTACGTTATAGATTATTATCTCTACCTCTGACACCTGCATCTATGTTGCTTATTCGTTTTCCTCAGCTTACTCAACTCCACACATGGGGTTTTGCTAGGAATTTTGTTTTTTACTGTACTGAGGACAATTTGTTGCCTGTTTTTCTCCCACATACTCCCCACCCAGGAGCACCCTACCTGGGGAACCCTCCCAACTACATCTGGCATTGTCATCATGCCTTTAGGGCCTACCATGTGAAAAACCCAAGATTCCATTGACTCTCACCCTATTCTATCTCCAGCCCCTTCCACCTCATGATAAGTTTGGAACACATTTTAGTGCGCTATGCCTAACCCCTTATCCCGTACCCTACTTTCCCAACTAAGCCTAGGGAAGCACTTAAAGGCCTAACACTAGGGACGGATGACTTTTTATAACTAGTAAATATTTAAATCCTTGAAACATCACCTTCTACTGCCAGGAGCTAGCAGAAGCTTTAATTTTCTTTATTAAATCTTCTGCATAATTGACTTCTCTCACATTGTGCATCTCGTTCCCCCACATCACTTTTAAAGCTGCTGCCAACTTAAACTGGACTGTGGCGCCAAGATCTCTAAACTCTTTCATCATTCCCCCAAGTCCCCACTGTGCTGTAAGTCTTCCCACATCTGATTGAGTATGTGTATCAATTGAAGGACAGTGATTTTTGTTTCAAGGCAGCTGAGAGGATTAATTCCTCCCAGGCATAATTTTGGAAATTAACCAGAATCTTCCTTGGGGATTTATGACTAGAGTTCTGCCTAAAAAGATCCTGGTGTACCCTTTGGATGTCCAGCTCTAAGTTAAGCTCTGGCCTGTCCTCGAGCAAGCCTCCCCTCAATATATTAACCTGAAACACCTTGATGTAATCTCCCCCAGCCTCCTCAGGGATATTCAACAGTCGGAGGTTATTCTTTCCAGAGTGAATTTCTAGCCTTCCCACATCCTCCCTCAGCTGCTTGTTTTTGTGCTGTAAGATTCCAATTCCGGTTGTGTTTTTTGTTAAATTTTCTGTAATCTAAAATTCCTGCATCACTTCTGCTTTCAAAAAAAGTAGTAGTTCTGACAATGAGAATCCCTCCGTTTGCTGACAGCACCCCTGCATGCTCCCACTAGCTTCCAAAGAGCAGCTAGCCGATACCTCTTCTGCAGTAGACATGCTGGAGTACCTCAAATTCTGTGAAGGTTTCATGGATTTTGCCCCAACTCCCAAAGTGTCTTCCTCCTCTATTCCACCTTTGGTGGAGTCTGTTAGGACCTGGAACCTGTTTGCATGAGGAAGATGTATGCCTTACTCAGTTTGGATTGGGGACCCAGAGTCTGTATGAAACATTGCTGCCTCTTTTACGGGGGGTAAAGGTCCCCTGTCATCCTCTGCTCCCCCTCACACTTCCTCCAGCACTGAGTCCAGAAGCTGTGGGAAAAGGCCTCTTTTTGACATGGTTAGCCAGCACTTTTTGCCTGATGTTTGATGTAGCCTAGAAGTTGTAGTGCCCAGTGACCCTGCTAACCAGGTTTGCTGAGCAAGAGCTCTTTCCCTAAAACTGTTGTGATGCTTTGGCACAATTGGATACACCCTTAACTACTACTATAAGTCCCTAGTAAATGGGTACATTGGTACCTAGTGCATGGTGGACTATGGGTAGGCCCCAGAGGGCAGCAGCACTGATTGTGCCATCCTCTAGGGCCATGCATCTAGGTGCACCAAGCACTGCCATTGTAGGCTGAAAGTCATGGTGCACACCTAAAGCACAAACTTGGCATGGCACACTACCTGTGTGCCCTGTCCACCATACACTGCATTTACTATGGGTAAGACACCCTTCTCGCAGGCCTTACAGCCCTAGGGCATGGTGCACCATATTATATGTGAGGGCATAACTGCATGAGCAATATGCCCCCACTGTGATCTTGCCAAACGTGGGACATACTGAGTGCACAGGCCAGCCATTTTAATACATGTGCTGGACACTGGTCAACGCGAGTTTCCGAGCTACATGATGGCACTCTGATCCCTGGATTGTTTGGTGTCAAACAACTCAGAATGATAAATCCAAACTGGTACCAGTATTGGATTTATCCGTAAATGTGCCCAGGGGCCACGTTAGATGTGTCCCCTCTAAAAGTTAACTACCATAGCATGGTTGCTGACTGGTTCTATACAGCCTGCCACCTCCAGACACCCAATATACAAACCTTGGAGGAGAGCCCTGTCTTTCTTGTTTGTAAAACAATGCCCGTCCTGGGTGGAGGAGCTTACACCCCCTCCCTCAGGAATGTGCACTGCCCTGGCGGTGAGCTTCAAAGGTCTTACCGCATTTGAAACCCGACCCCCAGGTCTGCTGCTAGCAGCAGATGGTCATCCCCTTTGCAAACCTCCACTTTTGGCAGGAGCAAGGGCGGGAAACCACACAAAGGATAGGAGGAATGGCCCCACCTCGCATGCACCACCCCTAAGGTTTTGCCTGCGAGGTTGACACTCCATTTCATTTTCCTCCATCTTAGATGGAAGGAAAATAGCCAATCAGTGTTAGGGAAGTGACCCAACAGGAAGTGATCACAATAGTGAGTGTAGCCACGGAAAGATAAGTGTCCCATTGGACACTACCAGGTACCCCCTAAAATGCCCACTAAATTCAGTATTTAGTTGGCATCCCTAGAACAACAAATCAGATTTGAAGGACCCAAAGAAGACCAGCACAAAGAAAATCCAAGACACAAGAACTGTCAACCTGCTGCACAAAGAAAAGGTGGCAAACCCTGCCTGCTGCACCCAGGACCCGACAATCGCTGCTGAGGAGCTGCTGGACAACTAGTCTGACCTCATGAAACCCAGAGGACCTCCAAGCTTCACCAATCGCCCAAGAATTACCTCCAGAGAGGCGTTACCACTTTACAACCACCAAGGAACCAGCAACCCAGTGAGGGTCACTTCACTGACTGGCTGCTAACTCCCGAACCGAAAGTTGCAACCAGATGCGATGGCACACCAACCACCACATAAACCATGTAAGTATGTCAGGTTTGGTGGCACTGTGTCCTCCAGTGGCCGAACCATACCAATGTATTGGGTACTAGTCAGCTGACGTCGGACACCAGGAAAACCAACCCATACGGGGCTGAAAGAGGACCAGGAGGAAGCCCTATTTGAGGGACTTATGGAACACCTTGGACCATCCTCCAGAGTTCCCCCGTTGTCCTGTAAGCGACCCTTAAAGTGACTTACCTCCAGATCCAAAGGGCATCTTTGCGCACAGCTCCCGGCTCATTAATTTGCTCTGCACCCAGCCGCTCCATGCTCTGCAACGAAGATCCTGCTGTGCCCTAAGGGTCCCTCACCCCTTGCAACCTCAACACTCCAAGAGGACCCCAAGAAACCAGCTCTAAACTTACCTGCACAGCCCAAGTAGTCCCCTGCAGTGGCCCTGCACCAGCTCCAGAGACTTTTTTACCACTGCACCCGCCAAAGAAGAACTTGTTAAAGCATCTGTGTGTGTGTGTGTGTGTGTGTGTTTGATTTTATACATATTTTTAAAGGTGACTTTCCATTGATTTCTATGGTGCGGAATTAAGCAGAGAAAGACTGTTTTCTTTAAACTTCAAAAATCCATATCTCCAAAAGTACTTAACCAATTTTGATAATCTTGGTCTTAATATTTATATAAAAATCGGAAGTGTTTTTATAAATTGGTCTCAGATTATTCCTTTGAATGTGTGCGTTGCATGATTGATACTGTGAGTACAACAAATGCTTTGCACTTCTCCAAGATTGGCCTAACTGCTTGTCCAAACCACCATAAAAAAAGTAGAGAATTAGGTGATCTATTATTTTACCCCTGTAAACCAACGTGTGGTTTCCTGGACCCCCTGCCCAGTGTGCCTAGCTTGGCACACTACATAGAGTACTAGAATCCTACAAAGGCATTCATTGAAATTGTCCGAGCCTGTCCCTCCTGCTCCTCCTGTGGTTCTGCGCTGGCACCCTTGAACCTTTTCTCAACGATCTTAAAAAAGGAGTTAAAAAGAGAGAAACCCTAATCTAGGAGCACCTTAAAGCTGATTCTAAAATCTTCCTGCACACCTGGTTGGTGCGCTTAGACACAGGGGGCTCCTTTTCCAGGGATGTGGTTTCTGTGTTTCTATCAGGCCCATCTAGAACCGAAGTAGCTGCCCCTTTCTCCCTCAAAGACCTGAGAGAATATCTGTGTTTCTCAGCTTCCTTAACTGGTCTAGATGTGGTTCTCACAGCCACAAACATGGGGGCAGAGCACTGGACCTGAAAGGCGGCTTCCAGGACTACCTGAACATGTCCTCTCCACCCTTTACAGGCCTCAAATGATCTTCCTTCTCTTACTACCCTCATTTGCCTTGCACCCATACCTCAATAGGCACACTGACTGTGAGGCTCCGGGTCACACCAGAGGAAACGGCATCCACTCTCACTGTGGTGTCTGCCTGCAATGGCACTCCCTGCACACAGGAGCTGCTCCAGATGCTGATGCTCCTACAGACACTGCCTTCTGTGACCCAGAAGCAAACTCCAGCTGCACCCGCATGTCTCCCCAGCAACCAGAGTGGGGGTGTTTGAAAGGAGAAACCCTGTTCTTCACCATTCGCTCCAAAACTCCATGCTCGTACCTCCGAGCGCAAAAAATCTAAGTAATGGGGGTGGTGTATGATCGACTTCACAATAGGCACAGTAGGTCGAAGTAACTCACTAATGCGGCATATATGGGCTAAAAGACAGTGGGGCCCCAGGAATCACTGGGCTCCTGCAGCCCCTGTCAGCCACCATTACACCATGTTCCTTATTCCTTGCTGTGGATGTACTGTGCAGAGCTCAACCAGAGGTGATTAGCTTGCCATCCAAGTAGGCAGCATGGCCATACGTATGTATGTGGTACTTCTATAGTGTGAATCCCGCCAAAAGGTTGCACAGCACTGTATGGTGTCAAAGACAAGCAAAAAGTAAGTCAATGATAGGGAGCTGGCTGGTTTGTGGACAGTTAATTAATTTTGAAGGCCAGCTGTGATGCTGTTGTCAATATTGGAGCTGGTTTCGGAAGCAGTGCATGCTGGCAAGTGCAGCCTGTAGAGTTCTGTAAGGGTTCAGGTGATGTTGTCACATTTATTTAGGCCACAATGAGGTATGTTGCAGCATACTGAATACCCTTAAGAGTGACCAGTGTGGGTTAAAACTCCAAGATAGTTTCACAGAAGCCCAGTGCTAGAAGATGTGTGGAACATAAGCTTTTTGAGCAAGGAAGTTATGAAAGCATAAAAACAGTTGGAAAATAGCTGAATTTCTATTGAAGGCATCACGTATAACTCAAATCAGTGTAAATTACCAGAATTTACTAGAATGCAATGAGATGTAAGTAAGTTTAATGGCATGTGGCCTGAGCCATGGATACAAGGTTCTTATAAACATCCCCTGTCGCCTTTAAAATTTCTGATACTAATTATTAGTGTACACTTAAGTGACTCCAAAGCATATTTCCTTTTGTAAATTACCATGATGCAGACTCAAGTAACAGTTTCAACAAATATTTACTTCCACCTGCATACAAATATTTTTTTCTCAGTTTTGTGGCGCACCTGGAAAGCACACTTCCAACTTCAATTAAATGATTCTGCAAGCCTGGCTCACTAAACAGAAACCAGGAAATGTGTAACAAGGGGACGAGGTTTAGAAGCACAGCCTCCCATTTGTCTGAATTGTCTGTTCTTGGTAATCACTTTTTCTGAACTTATTCCTCTGCTTCCTTTTTTTCAAGACTTTTAGCATTTATATTTAATGTAAACATTGTTAGGAAGAGTCTGGTAAAAAAGGGTGTTTACGAGAAAGTAGTTTGTATCACTTTTGGAGAAAAAAATCCCGAAATTACGCCACTTCGTGTAATGTTGTGCGATTCTGGCTGTAAATTTACAATGAATGAGCCATTTGGGTTGACTTTTTAAATAACCATGAATAATCTGGGGTAATTTCCCTGAAATTCTGCATTATTACACGAAAGTGAATGACATTCATTTTTCACACCCTTAAATTGTACCTTGAGAAGGGGAGAAGTGCCCAGTCATAAGGTATGTTAACCAAAGTGCAATGTAGTAGTAGCAGTGTGCTGCAGTCGTGGGTCTGCTAATTTAACCCACTGCTTGAGCGGGCAAATAATACTCTCCCTGTGCTTCTGTCCCCTGATATGACAATGTCAACTCTCTGAAAGGGACATAATAGAAGAATTCAACACCATACTCCTGGGCAGGTCTCCAGCATGGGGTTCATTAGCATATTCAGGACTGTTTTCCCTTCATTAGCCGAAGGCAGCACGGCATTACTCAAGGTGATGGGGCACACGCCCGAATGTGATGAGGTGTTCCCAAAACTTCAGAGAAGTAGATTAAACTACTTTATCACCACCAGACACAGTAATAATCAAACCTGTTTCAACAATTTGATGTGTGGCACAACGTTCGCCAAAGACCATGTGCGCATCTGATACACCAGGAATGAAATAAGAAACTTACTGAATGGTGCATTCCTTGCAAGAAAGCAGACTGAAATTATGATTCTCACTATCAAAACAAGTATAGAATGAAGTACGCTATATGCCACTAACAGAATATATCCTGCCCAAGGTAGAGTTTACACCAGAATACCTGACAAACAGTTCAGAGGGAGCATTGCAAGAGAATGTAGATGTGAGAAGATCTGGGTACATTCAATCATCTGAAAAGACATTATAGTACCAAAAGTCTTACGTGAAGCTACAAGACATGGTTATAATGTGATAGACAAACACACTAGTCTCAAATAAACACTTGTGGTATTAATAATGCAGGGACAAAATTGCTTCTTCCAGTTCAACGGCTCCAATATACATGTTAGTGTAAGCTACAACCCCTACCGGATTCCAGAGATTAAACAAGATTACAGGTGGAAAAAATACATTCATGAGAGTTTCAAACATGCTTAGAGCAGCACAATTCACTCTATCTGGGGTTGCTACTCGGTCCCACTCATTACAGGTCCTTGCCAGCAGTAAGTTAACCGGTAGCAAGTGATGGAGCAGGGATTTCTATATCTTAATCTTCGGGTGCAATCATTACATATCCCCCACCTTCGTCAACAAGAAGCAAAGGTCCATATGATCCATGGTAGGGGTTATTTAATTATCACACCCGAAGATTGAGATATAGAAAACCCCTCGCCATCAAGTGATAGCCAGAGTACACTTTGGCCCTCATTATGACACTGGCGGTAAATCCCGCTTACTGCCACGCTGACGGGCGCCAATTTACCACCGCAGTGGCGGATATCTGTTCACCATATTATGACACACACACCAGTTCGACAGAATTCAGCCACATACACAAATCTGCCAGACCAAAGGTCAATGATAAAGTGATGGTCCCAAAACCCATACCACTACGCCAACAAAACAACACCCATTACATCATGACCCACAAATCACCACGGTGGACATTCAATAGCGGTTAACCATTGGCGGTACATACCACCACGCTCAGAATGGGCACCCACATACAAAACAACACTTCATTGGCCAATACAAAAAATACAAACCTGACAACCATACACACACCACACACACTCACCCACAGCATGATAAAACACACACCCACATTACCTACAACCCTTTACAAACAACAATTACTGCCAGGAGTCTGAGAAGAAGAGCACAGAGACAACTAGACACACACCACTTACACCCATACAGCCCTCACGCACTCCACATCACACACCCCACCACATTACTCAACAAACCCTCACCAACACACATCACACAACACCCATGGCACCACAAAGGCACCCCCGTTTCACTGAGGAGGAGTTAAGGATCATGGTGGGGGGAATTGTCAGGGTAGGGCCACAGCTCTTAGGAGCACAGGTACAGCAGAATATCTATAGCAAGGAAGATGGAGCTATGGCGGAGAATCGTGGACAGGGTCAATGCCGTTGGACAGCACCAAAGAACAAGGGACAACATCAGGAAGAGGTGGAAAGACCTACGGGGGAAGGTACGTACCATAGCAGAAAGACACCAGCTCGCCATACAGAAGACTGGTGGCGGACTCCCACCTCCTCCCCCACAGCTCACAGCATGGGAGGAGCAGGCACTGGCAATACTGCATTATGAGGGAGTCGCTGGAGTAGCTGGAGGACTGGATACTGGTAAGTCAACATTTACCACTTACCACCCCCATACTTGCATGCCATCACACCCCCTCACCCTCACTCCCATCACTCCACACCATCCCACACACTGCACCTACACATATGACTAACCACAATGCCCAGCCCTGCATGCCATACCAATGCATGGACAGCCCTCCCAGCCCTGCATGGACACCCAGCACTAAAGCATGTACAGCATAGGGAAACTAACATAACCACAATACATCACCACACAAGTGAAAGCTGGTAGGGCAACAGAAAACATAGAGGGGAAGCTAGGGAATTACAAATGTCATACACTTGAAGCATAATGCATAATTTACATCCCCACAGGTACCCATCCAATGTCAGTGGAGAGAAGGGGCCACCACTATCCAGTCCCCCAACAGAAGTGGCCCCCAGTGATGACAGTAACTCTGGACTTCTGGATCTGGAGGACCTACCTGGCCCATCAGGGACCACTGGACAGCCGGTCACCCAAGCCCACTCACAGACCACCACAGAGCCTCCCCCATCAGTAACCAACACCACAGCACCCACCCAGCATACCCACACCTCTGTCCCCAGGACACGTCAATCAGCAGTGTGCCCACCTGTACAGGGACCCCAGGCCACACCTCGCCCACAAGACAATCAGGGCCCTGGGGTCAGTGGCAGTGGGTACAACGTTCAGGGGACAGGGGCACAGGCCAACAGGGACACTGGGAGGACTACTGTGCGCCAGGGGGAGGACAGGAGCATGGAACCGACTCTCCAGGAGGCACTCTCCGAGATCCTGGGAGCCTACCAACATTCCCAGGACACGATGGGCTAGATCCTTGACAACGTGCTGGAGAACAGGCGGCTGCAGGAGGGACAGTATCAGGGGATCAGGGAGGACTTGCATGCCATCAACAGCATTCTGATCTCCATTGCAGGGGTGCTGGCAGACATGGCCAACATCATCAGGGAGGCAGTGTCACACCAGCGAGTCCCTACCACTAGCCAGTCAACAGAACAGCCCTCCACTTCCGCTGCCGCTAGTGGGCAGGAGGCCCCACCACAGGACCCACAGGCCACCAGCATCCCTTCCCCTGCAGAAGGTGAACCACCCCGCAAACTTTCCCTGCGACCCAGACAGAAGCCAGAGACACTTGCCAAGACCACTGCCAGGAAATTAGACTCTCCTGATTGTCCCCCTTGTGTCCCACTCAGTCACCTTGTCCACCTTGATCTGCCATTGCTCCCCTTCCTACATCCCCTTGGACACTGCACCTGTGCTACAATCAGACTGGGACAATAGCCTGGACTTTCCTCCATCATCACCCCATTCCATTTCACTTTCCCCTCAATTTATTAGCACTACAATAAACACCCTTGGGTAAAACTCAACTGCTAGTATTTCATGTATTGCAAATTTGTATTGATTGAAACAGCTACATCCATTGCAAATTAACTCTACTTAGTGAGAGCATTGAATAAATGACCTGTTGCTGGCTGTTGTGATCACATCACAACATTGTTGTCATATCACTAGCATCTGTAAAATGATAATCAATAGGTGACAGTAAGTAGAGGAAACAAGTGGGTAATGCCAGCATGCCAATGCCACACAGAATACAATAGTCATAGAAATGTGAAGTTGCACTGTCTCACCTGTGTGTCATTGAAAGTACTGACGGATCACTAATGTTATGTTGTCCACATCCTCATCCTCTGCCTCCTCATCCTCACTGTGCTCGGGGTCCACTGCTGCCACAGGGGCATCTCCAGTCTCATCCTCCTGCAGAAAAGGTACGTGGCATCTGAGGGCCAGGTTGTGCAACATGCAGCATACCACTATTATCTGGCAGACTGGCAGACCTTCTAGGGTGAGTAGCACAGGGATCCAGCTGTCAGATGGAGGCACCTGAACCTGGCCTTCAGGAGGCCGAAGGTCCTCTCAATTATCCTTCTCGTTCGCCCATGTGCCTCATTATAACGTTCTTCAGCCCTTGTCCTGGCATTCCTCACAGGGGTCAGCAGCCACAATAGGTTTGGGTTGCCAGAGTCACCTGCAAGTATTGAGGGACAACATTTAGCCACACACTATCCTATTTGGCTAACAGCAGAGGCATACACCAAAATACACTGGGTTGGGATCACGGCTCACCTATAAGCCACACCATGTGCCTCTGTAGTTGGGATGTGGGATGCTGCTATTCCTCAGGACAAAGGCATCATGCACCGACCCTGGATATTTATCATTGACGTGGGAGATGTACTGGCCCACCAGGCACACCATCTGCACATTAATGGAGTGGAGACTCTTACGATTCCTGTACACCTGTTCATTCTGCCGGGGGAGGGGACAAATGCAATATGTGTACCGTCAATCGCCCCAATAATATTGGGGATATGTCCCATTGCATAAAATCCGGCCTTCACAGTGGCTAAATCTTCCACCTTGGGGAAAGCAATGGCGGACAAGACTCTTGCCAGCATGGTTGCAAACACTGGCTGTGACATTCCTGCTGCCAACCCCACTGGCACTTGGAAAGAACCTGTTGCTAAGAAATGGAGCACTGATAGAACCTGCACAAGAGGTGGGATCCCAGTGGGATGAAGCATGGCTGAGATCAGGTCAGGCTCCAGCTGGACACACAGCTCTGTGATTGTGGCCCTGTTCAGTCTATAGGTGAGTATTATGTGCCTGTTGTCCAGTGTAGCTAAATCCACCAGGGGTCTGTACACAGGGGTATGTCTCCATCTCCTATTCATCCACAGCGGTAAGAATCTAAGGGACACAAGAGTGAGTAGGCTGTCATAATTTGAACAACAAAACCACAACAGCAGTCCACATTGTGCAATCATGTTTTGGGACAGTGTAATTTAAAAGTATGTGCCTATTTATCCTGTGACGATAGGCCAGTTCACTCCCCCTGAAATGGCGACCGCCTCTCCTGTGTGGAGGGACAGGTGGAAGTGAGGTAATTCTACCGACGTTGTGCGCCATGGCGGTAGGCGGTCGTGAACCGCCGTGCAATTCTTCATTGGATTATATTGGGCCCAATGGGGTACAGTGGCCAATGGGGATCTACGCTGGCGGTGACAGTGTACACCACCGCGGACATGACCGCCATTTTCTATCTCAATCCTCACTTGTTTCCCGATCTTCCACAGGAGAAACCTACACTGCATGTGCTGCTGTGACCTGCGTCTGGAACCTACCATGGCCCGTGTGACCGGGGAAAGGGTCCCAGCCTTCACTTTGGAGAAGTTGGAGCGACTGGTGGATGGGGTCCTATCCCAGTACGGACTGCTGTATGGGCCTCCAGACCAACAGCTGAGCACACTGTGGACACGATGCATGTGGCATGAATGCATGGAGATGTGTGTGAAGGCATCATGTAAGGGTGGGTAGGGGGTGGGGGAATGTCTGTTGGTGGTGTACATGTTGTGAGCTGGCCTATGTGTGTTGCAATGGTGATGGGATCGGGTATGGTGGGCCATGTGTGTGACAGGCTGGCCTGTTTGTTTAATGGAGTTCTCCTGTATGTATTACCTCTACAGGTCAGCGCCCATCAAAAGAAGGGATTATGGCATGCCATCGCCAAGGACGTGCGGACCTTGGGGGTCTATGGAAGGCAGAGCACCCACTGTCGGAAACGGCAGAAGGACCTGAGACGCTGGGCACGGAAGACCGCAGAGGCCCAGCTGGGGATGGCCTCCCAACAAGGAAGGGGCTCCCATCGGACCCTGACACCCCTGATGGCCACACAGGCGCTGGCCTACCCTGAGCTGGATGGGTGCTTGAGGGAATTACAGCAGCCACAAGGGGGTGAGTACAGTGGGTATCATTACAACTTATGGCTGGTGGAGTGGTATCCGGGTGACGGTTGTGTGTTAGTGGTTGCCACTAAGGCCAGGCCAGACGTAGGTCCTCAGCAGGGTAATGGTTGCATGGCAAATACAGGTAACCTATCTTGTTAGTATTCACTTCTAGGCAGGGCTGTTTAGGTCCCTGGTGTGCTCCTCCTCATGCCTTGGTGACTAGCCATTTCACTGGTAGTGTGATGCATAGTGCATAGGCATGTTCCCTGTGTGTGAGGGAGCTGTGTATGCCAATGGTGGTGTTGGTGCAGTCATTGACACAGTATATCCTTTGTCTCTCTCTCTCCCCTTTCTTGTTTTGTCATCCTGTCCTTGTGTGCATTAGCATCATCTGGTGGAAGAGCAGAGGCACCGGTGACAGAGGGAGCTGCATCCCACAGGACCCAAGAGGCAGAGTCCACCAACGCCGAGGGAACAAGTGGGACGGAGGGCAAGGGGAGCACCACAGCGGAGACTGGAGGGGATAACACAGACTCTGATACCTCCTCCAATAAGAGCTCCCTGGTGGCAGACACTTCTGTGACCACCCCAGCTACAGGTACAGCCACCACCCCATACCAGCACCACCCTCCCAGTAGCCCCTCAGCAAGTTGCCCGTGCCCATTCACCCAGGAGGGTGGGCACCTCCTTCACCCCAGGCACCTCAGGCCCTGCCCCAGTGAGCCCTGCTGCCCTGAGTGAGGAGGTTTTTGACCTCCTGAGATCCATCTCTGTAGGGCAGTCAACCATTGTAAATGCCATCCAGGGTCTGGCATCCCAGATGCAGCAATGCAATGCATTCCTGGAGGGCTTTCATGGTGGTTTGGCAGCCCAACAGAGATCTATTTAAGCTCTGGCCTCCTCTCTGATGGCAGCCATTGTCCCTGTTTCTACAATCCCCCCTCCAACTTCCACTTCCCAGTCCCATTCCCCTCAACCCCAACCCATCCCAAGCACACAGCCAGACGAGCATGCACACAAGGCAACACACAAGAGAGGCAAACGCAAACAGAAGCACCACACTTCATCCCACAGGCACTAACACAAACAACATCCATTGCAGACAAACAACATCCAGAGCCTCCACTGTCTCCCCCTCCTACTCCTCCTCCACCTCCCTCCCAGTTACGTCCACACCCACACCTGCATGCACTATATCTTCATCCACTCTAGCATCACCACACCAAACAAAACACACACTACACTGGCAGACACCTCCACAACATCCATGCATGCGTTCCCT
This sequence comes from Pleurodeles waltl, assembly GCF_031143425.1. NCBI lineage: Eukaryota > Metazoa > Chordata > Amphibia > Caudata > Salamandridae > Pleurodeles > Pleurodeles waltl. The sequence continues at coordinate 324,654,300 of NC_090437.1, forward strand.
GTGTCCGCTCCCACTGTGTCTGTCCCCCCCTCCTAAAGGACGCAAATGCAAGCACTCAGACAACCAACAGCCATCCACCTCACATCAGCATACAGGCCATGCACCTGCACCCAAATCCAGCAGACATACACCTCCAACAACCACTCCCTCATCCTCCACTCCCATTACTCCTCCCTCCTCTCAATCAAACGTCCCTAAAAAGCTTTTCCTTTCCCAACTTGACCTCTTCCCCACCCCTCCCCCGATCCCCGTCCCCCGTCCTGCGCGTATGGGCAGGGTTCCAAGGACACAGTCCAGCACCTCAGCCAAACAGTCCACAGAGGCAGTGGTAGCACCACCTGCTTGTGTTGGTAAGGATACCAGACCTACGACACTGAAGGGAAAGGAGCCATCACCAACAGGGATGAAAGGGAAGAGTCCTGCACTAGCTGTGAGGAAGGGGCCTGCACCAGCTGTGAGGAAGGGGAAGGAGCCAGCACTAGCTGTGAGGAAGGGGAAGGAGCTTGCACCAGCTTTGAGGAAGGGGAAGGAGCCTGCACTAGCTGTGAAGAAAGGGAATGAGCCTGCACCACCAGGCAGAGAGGGGAAGAGCCCATACACCCCTGTCAGGAAGGGTAAGGGATCCCTGACCCATGAACAGGAGGAAACGAGGCACTCTACACCAGTGGAAGCTGTCAGGCAAACACCACCACCAGCTGTCATGGGCCCTCCACTGCCAGCTGCGGCTGTGCAGCCATCAGTGAGTGCAGGGGCTGCCCAGGAGCCTCCTCCAACCACCACCACAGTGCAGCCGTCACCGTCGGCGGACGCCATGTACGCCACCTTCCAGGGGCTGCTGTGCGGGCGGCCCCCTCCAGAACCAGTGGGAAAGACACCCACTCCAAAGACTGTGGCCTTGCACTCCCCAGGACAAAGCAATGGGCAAGTTGCCCCCTCCAGACCAGTGGGCTTGTTCCCGCATCAGGCTGAGGTGCCCCTCATCCCCCTGAGGTGCCTGCCTATTTGAAAACTGATGCCCCTGCTGTGTACTATCTGGATGTGGTCAGGACTCGAGTTGGGCCTTAGACTGTGCCCTGTGGCCATGTGGGCCCTTTGAACATTGGACTGGGCAGTGTCCCTTTGTGTACATGTGTACATATCTGTTTCATTGACAAATCGAATTATTAATTTTAATGTTGATCTGATCACAATCATTTTCATCCATTCATGTTGTCCTTGCATTATTCTGCTGTTTTTCTGGGACAAATTGATTTTCTTGTGCAGCAGGTTGTGTGTGTGATGTGTATGTGTCGGTGTGTGTGGTGCGTGTGTGTGTCACTCTCATTTTCCTCCCACCCTCCCCTGTGTGCTAGGCGGCTGTACTCACCATCGTCGTCTTCGTCGGCGTTGGTGTTCCAGGTGGAGCATAACGTAGAAGATCATCAGGAAAACATGCAGTTCGGGTTCCATGGTGGCGTGGTTCTTCCCTGTGTCTCCAAAGGTGAGTCCTTTCACTTCTGAGCTCTGTTTCCGCCAGGTTTTTGTTGCTATTGGTACCACCCCAGAAAAGGTGGAGGTTTCGTGTGTCTTAATATGGTGGGCGGTACTTTGTCTCCCGCCTGACTGTTGGCGGCTACCGCCTTGGTGGCTGTTGTTTCCGCCATGGCGGTTGGTGTGGTACACTGGCTGTCTATGGGAGTTATCACTGCCATGGCCATAATTCAGCAGTAGTTACCGCCAGCCTGTTGGCTGGATTACCGCCACTTTATCACCCACTGCCAGGGTCGTAATAAGGACCTTTATGTCACAGGAGAGAAAGGATCTGAAATAATTGTCCATATCCCTTAAATCCAATGCCTGAGCTTGAAGACTGAACGAGTATGCAGTTCCAAAGGCATTTGCAGTGGTGGAGGTGTGAGTTACAATAGGGTTATGTGTCACAATTGCCTTTTTTGAGAATTTGTCACTGTGTCTATATGGTTTGTGTTTGAGTAAAGTTGATAGATTTGTTGTGTTTAAGCCCTTGATGTTGAGCAGTTGAAGTTGTTACTGGGCCTGGAGTATTCTAAGATCCCCGGATAGTTAATAAATAATAAGTTGAAGTATTTCTTATCTGTTCCTGAGGTACCATTGACTGAAGAATTGAAATAAGGACTATAACGATTTGCTGTGAGTGTACTAATATTGATGAGTGTTAGTGAACCTATTGCGCAAAGGGGAAGCAATATCTGTCAGGGTAATTTTCCCTGACTGTGATTTCATCTATTTGTGTGTGAAGAAGTCAGAAAATCTTAGGGTGTTAGGGTGTTACATCCGATTTTTCTGTTGTGTGAATGAACTACTTCAAGTTCTTTAGTGGAGCAGACAATAGTTATTTGTTTATTGTGCTTGCTTACAGTTGCAAATTTTTTGTTTGAGAAAATTGTAAGGATGGTGAACTGCTGCGAGGAGTGAGAATTATGTCACTTTATCGCTGGGATAGGTCAATTGTTGTAAAGTGGCGCACTTGGAGCCGTTGGTGAATTAATTGGTATAATACCAATATGGGTTTTTTAAGAGGATTGTGTCAGGATTGGAGGAAAATACTGACATATACAGAATGACCAGGAGAAAAAAACACTGAAAGTTACTGAATTGATATTTGCTCATTTATTGTTGGATTTTTGCAATTTCAAATGTATTGAACAATTAAGGGAAAAGGTATATGAAATTAAGCCACCTCATAGATCCACACAGTACAAAGCATTGAATACTTGGGAGCAAGGAGCTCATGCCAAAGGGAAAAAGGGCTATCAGAATAGATCAAAGGGAGCAGCGTGTAATTACTCAGATGCTCAATGGGATGAAAGACAACAGGGGTGGAGGAAACACATGAATGAGGGAGCTAGGATGTACCCAGCAATAATGACAGAAAAGCCTAAAAAGAATTGGAAACAGGGAAATTATGATGAAGAGTTTTAGAGAAAAAAGGACAGTGTTAGTGAGTTGTGGGGTGACATTTTAGATGCCTTTTTGTCCTCTGGTACACCACCATGTGTGGCTCCATAATCAGGTACAGAAGGTGTTACAGACTCTAGTGTCACAGTGGCTACAGCTCCTGTTGACTTGCATACAATTGAGATTGAGAGACCACTCCCAGTACTTTCACTTGCAACTGCATCTGCTGAGGCAGGCCCTGTGGTAATTGCTCTAGGTGTTACTGCTTTCATTGTGACTGGTCCTTCCTCACTGTTACAAGCTATGTCAGCTGGGACATTAGGGATTCCCGTAGTAACTCCACCAATAAATCTTGTACAGAATCTTGTTGTTCCAGGTGCTGTAGGAGGGGTAGAAGTGACAGGGTTTATCCTGACATCGCAAAACTCAGTGTTGCTAGCATAATGTTCAATCATTGTAAGAAGGGAGAAGGACAGTTTTTATGACAAAAAATGCACATGGAGATGCACAACCATTTAATGATGGGATTTTTACTCCATCGTTTGAGGAAACAGCTGAAAATATAGGAACAAGAATAACAGAGAGACCAACTGCTAGCCAGGAAAGGGTGAAACCTTTAGATGTGTCAAAACATTGAAGATGTAATTCAAATAAATTATTAGTGGATATCTAGACATTTCACATTTGAATCAATATTAAAAAAATGAATTGATATATTTCAGTAACGGAATTACAAGATGTGCAGCTGCCACACATGATGGAGCGAAAGAGTTGGCAGGGAAGTATGAAGTTGGCCTCTCTAAGAGTGTTTCTTTAAAGAATGCTTTAGGGCACAGCTAAATGATGATATTGCGGTTCTCAGGAATGAGTCTGCACATTGTGGAATTGGTGAAGCCCATTTAAAAGTGGAGCCATTTTGACAGACTAAAGATCAAGTGGGCAAAGAAACTAGGCAAGAAAAAGAAACAATCAAATACTTCAGAAGCAAATATTAAACCACCACCAGTACCCCTGGATGAAGGTGAGGCTCTAACTTGTCCAAAGAGGAAGATAACAGGTGGAGGGTATATTCATGTAATATGAAGTAGAGCTGAGCTGATCTTGTGACATTCACAAACAACTTTCCTAAATTGAGAGAAAATCTTCCCTAGTGGCATACACAAGTTGATAGATTTTGAAGGCAAGGCTTTGTGGATAGAATTGAATACTTTCTTTGATATTGTGGTAGCGAGTGATTTATGGGCTGAATGTTAGAAAGCTGTAAGATAACCTTCAAGGCATGCTCATACCCCTGCACCCTCACCTGTGATAAGGTGATTACCTTTTTGGAATGAAAAGTTCCAGTGAGGGACATTGATTGGTTGAAGATCAATAGAACTGCCCAAGAAATGAAAGAATTGGTGCATGCTTATTATGAACGATTGTTGCAGGTGTTTAAACAGGACAGTGGACAAGAATATCCTGGAAAGAGACATATGGGAAGATTTGTGCCACAGCTTGAGTTATGACCAGAAATAAGCATACACAGAATGTGATTTGTTGGTAGGCAAAACCCATAGGTGAGATCCTGAATTATGCAAAATATTGCAGTGATGAGCAAGAGATGAAGCAGAAGAGGCTTAAAGAAAAATTCATGTTGGCCCAAACTAAGCTGGCTCGGAAGGGGTTTCAAAAAAAATTGTATGTGGGGAATGTTGGTGGAATGCAGGGTGTTGGTTTGCAGAATGGGGAACAGAAGGCCCAAGGTGGAATGAGTGCTTCTCAGGATTGAGGATGAGGTGTTCTGGTTGATCCAAATTCAGGAATACATATTGGAACATTGAAGAAATTGACCACTTCTCATTCTTATTCTTTTACGCAGTGGTGGCACTGAAGGCATCACACTGAAGTACACAAAAAAGTGATGGATGGAATGCTTGGATTAATCTCAGCCACTGGCAAATACAGGGGGCCTCATTCCAGTCCACTGTTATATTGTGCACCATGCTACCTTAGTTTAGATCCAGCCATGTGCACAACAATCGTGGTCCTGCCCCAAAAGGAACAGTCAAGTCTGGACTGCCAGGCCTGGTTCTTTCTGAACCGTTACACAACCAATCATTGACCTGCTTCACTCTAAGTGTGACTTGTCAGTCAGGTGTAGCTTGGTTTCAGTGGCAAAGTGAGCACAGGACACACATTTGGGCATACCTGTTGCATTTAGGGTGTAGCACTGAAGTATACAAAAAATGATTGCTGTAATGCTTGCATTAACCTCAGCCACTGGTAATTACTTGGGGATGCGCCCCAGTTCATTGTTATTTTACACACAATAATACTTCAGTTTGGACCCAGCCATATGCAAACCAGTATTGACCCTGCTCCATTAGAACAGTCCATCCCAAACTACCAGGTCAGCCCCCCCCCCTTAGCAGCAACACAAGAAACCCAATACTGGTTTCACCTTGATTGGGGCTCACCAATTGGGTGCAGTTTGGTTCCAGTGACACAGTTAGCATGAGAACCTCATCTTGGCATAATCATTGCACTTAAGGCATCACACTGAAGTATACAAAAAGCAGTGTATGGAATGTTTGAATTAATCTCTACCACTGGTAATTACTCTGGTTGTATTCCAATCCATCTTTGTTTTTGCACACTATACCACCTCATTTTGAACCCAGACATTTGCAAATATTTCTTGACTCTGTTCCAGTAGTAACAGCCCTACCCAAACTTCCAGGCCAGATCATTCCTGACTTGGAACATAAGCAACCCAAGACTGGTTTCACCCTGAGTGGGGCTGCTCAGTTAGGTGCAGCTTAGTTCTAGTGGTACAGTGAGTAGAGGACCCAATGTGGGCATACATCTTGCACTTAGGGTGTCACACTGAAGTATACAAAAAAGTGATGGATGGAATTCTTCACAAAAGATATCTTTATCAATATGGCACACAGTGGGGCATATTTATCCTCCGTTTGCGCCGGAATTGCGTTGTTTTTTTTTACGCAAATTCGACGCAAAACTAACTCCATATTTATACTCTGGCGTTAGACGCGTCTAGCGCCAAAGTCCATGGAGTTTGCGTCACTTTTTAGCGTGGACACCTACTTTGCGTTAATGATATGCAAGGTAGGCGTTCCCGTCTAAAAAATTTACTCTGAGGCATGTGCGCCGTATTTACACTCCCGGGCAAAAATCACGCCCGGGAGTGGGCGGGTCAAAAAAAATGACGTCCAGCCGCTTTTGCGTTGTTTTTTAGCGCCTGGTCAGGGCAGGCGTTAAGGGACCTGTGGACTCGGAAGGAGCCCAGAGGTGCCCTCCCATGCCCCCAGGGACCCTCCCTGTCACCCTTGCCCACCCCAGGAGGACGCCTAAGGATGGAGGGACCCATCCCAGGGAACATAAGGTAAGTTCAGGTAAGTAATTTATTTTATTTTTTATTGTGGCATAGGGGAGCCTGATTTGTGCCCCCCTACATGCCACTATGCCCAATGACCATGCCCAGGGGACAGAAGTCCCCTGGGCATGGCCATTGGGCAAGGGGGCATGACTCCTGTCTTTGCTGAGACAGGAGTCATTTCAATGGGGGTTGGGAGTTAAAAAAAATGGCGCAAATCGGGTTGAGGCGAAAATTTGGCCTCAGCCTGACTTGCCCCATTTTTTGGCGCCCAAGCTCCATATTCCCCTACGCCGGCGCTGCCTGGTGTACGTCATTTTTTTTCATGCACACCAGGCAGCTCCGCCTGCTAACGCCGGCTAACGTCATTGAATAAATACGGCGCCCGCATGGCGCTTCAGAATGGCGTTAGCCGGCGTTAGATTTTTTTACGCACAACTGCGTTGGCGCAGTTGTGCGTCGAAAAGTATAAATATGGCCCAGTGTATCTATGAACAGGGATGCTGCCTGTGTTTTTGTTGGTTTTTATGTATCGGAGTTCAATGTTTGTCGTTTACAGGTTACATCCCTAATAGGACTTCAATTGATTTTTTTTTTACTAAACAGTGTTTTGCACGATCATCCACGCATGGCACAATTTGGCACTTGCTTTATTTAGGTAGGGCTATACACCAGTCCTGGTGAATACAGATCCTACGGGGACATTAAGAGCCATCTTGTTGACTCATGCTAGTGACTCTATGGATAATTAGGTCCAATAAGTCCATCTCTGTTTTCACTCCTATCATGGATTCCACTATAACCTGCCAATACATTATTTTTTATATAGAATATCCAGCCATCAGTTTAAGCTATTTTCTTTAGCTCAATATTCAATCATTTTGAGACAAAAATCTTCTGGATGCAAAATCCAAGTCAGAAAGCAGATGTTCATACAGTCATCTGGCTGCCGAACTGAGGATAGACGATCTTCAGAAAGTGCCCCATAAAGGCCCTGTTGTGTATTGCAGCATCTATCCACTGAGGAACAGGACCCACTGATGAAGCATGCCACCTCGGTGGGTGAAGGTCGCTGTGTCTTAAAAATGGACATGTCCTAGAATGAGCTTATTTGAGCTACCTGGACAAAGAACAAAGATTCCTTCTCCAGACTTTATTTTTCTGTGTCATACTTTAATGGGGTATATGGTGGACAGAAAAAAGCCTCTCATCCCCATTTTAGGTGAGAGAAGTCATGGGAGGGCCTAAAATAAATGGCCATGCGTACCTCAAAAAAACCCTGTCACAAGTGGTGTCCTGCCACCAAACCACCACCACATTTTGACCTCCCTCACCTAAAATTAAAAAATTAATGTATGACAGCCAGCTACACTTTCACACCACCGTCTGCATTACCTGTTCATACCCATTCTATATTTAAAAAAACACAAAACCTGGTGTCCTGCCAGCCACCCACTGCACTTACCATACTTCCCCCACTAAAATTTTAACAAAGAACCAGGTGTCCTGCACCCACCCAGACCACCCTCTTTCCAATCCTACCCCATTCTCCTACGTGAAATATATAACAAAATAAGATCCGGGCTGCCATTAATACAACCTTCTACAGCTTCCCTCCCCTCTCCTCCACGTTCTACGTTATGCCCTCTGCTCTCAATCAGAGCAGATATACCGCACCTCACTGAAGGGCTCTTCGACAAAGTAGTCTAGAAATCTCTGTGACCTCAGTACAGTGGGAAAGCGACATTTATGTTTCCTCTACTGTGATGTTGTATCAGTAAGTAAGCGGATGCAGAATCCGGTGTTCACGCTACTGGGTCTAAATGAGAGCCATACATAACAAATGGGTAAAACAGTTGCACGTTACTTAGCTATCGTGTCTCATAGTGCTTCCTCTGTATAATGCAACTGTCCGCTGAGAGATAACTGCATCTAGGTGCGACTTCGATGTAAAGAAATCCTGTACTTGCCTGCTCTGGTCATGGATTCACCCTAATAAGTAAGCGCAATCTATCTATACTTCCTCGAACGCCGGGGCTGTCAGTTCTAGCATCCACCTCCGACTTACAGAGAAGATGGAAGAAAAGCCCTCTGGCAGCTCATAGCATGTAGCAGTAACCGGTTAACGAAAGATTGTCAAAAGGATGCTCCTGTCCCTGTTTTTAACACATTTCAAGTGTGTTCAGGTTCATGCATATTAGCATTTAAATTAACTCCTCCTTAATAGGTTCTGAAACAAATGTCTAAAGTTGTATGTTTTTTGGCAACGGACAAAGTAAGATCTTTGGCGTACTGGGTGCCCCGTCACCATCTAACCACACTACGGTTCAGGCTCTCCATCTTTCCAATATTACTTCCTTGAAAATGATCATTCACATTGCTGCTCACCTCATCACAGGTCATAGAACATATGACCACATTAACAACTAGTTGTACTGGATACTGAGAGCTAGTACTGCATTCTGTGGGATACGCAGGATGGTAACCGTGGAGCAATCAAAGACAGCCACTGCCATCTGAGAAAGACAGCCTCTCTGTCAGTCCACTGAGCCACCATTTGAGTGGCACTGTAGGTGCAGTATACACACAAAATGGTGATAAAGGTGGCAGAAGGGCCAAATTTATAGGTGCTGCCCTGCACAAGCCATTGGGCTTTTACTGGCTGACAATCCCAAACACCAGCATACTGAGATTCATACCGATGGAAGAAGTGACAGCAGGAGATGCGCGCTCAGAACCAGATGTTGGCACTGATATAGAACTCAAGAACACATGCTACAGTATGTTGGCTACAACAGTGATGCATCACTTGCTAGAGTCGGAGAGTAGCGGGTATCAGATGTTCAGAAGGCTCCGCAGGGATGGTAACATGCCACCAAGTACTCAGACTCAGGGCCGGACTGGCCGTAGCGGGCATCGGGTATTTTCCCGGTAGGCTGGAAGACTGAGGGTTGGTTTTTCAGCGGTAGGGGCCGGGTTTGTTACTAGGGGTCAGTTTTGCAGCAGTGAGGCAATATCGGCCCCCAGTAACAAAAGAACAAAATCAGCAGTGCTTCCGCCCCCAACCACCCCCCGACCCCTTTCCCCAGGGCACTGGTCTGACAAAAGTGCCAGGGCTGCTTTGGGTTTCCAGTCAGGTCCTGCTCAGACTGTTTAAATCTGCAACCTATGAACGCTCCACAGCCAAGGATAAGGAGGAACAGAAGGACAGGGGAGCAGGACAGTTACACCACAATGAGAACAAAGTAATTATTTGAGTTTGCAGATCGAAAGTGATACAGGAGGGTCCATGAGAAAATATTGTAGAGCTCCGTTTGCCTATAATTCAGCAGCGAGTACTTGGAGTATGTACAGTATGCATCAGTTACTTATCCAAGTAGCTTCTTGGACATGGATGTACCCTAGGTGAACACTCACCCACACACCAGCGTCGGTTCTCTTTAGCACGTTCTTCACAACCCAATGACGGGAGTGCACAGAGAGGTATCAAAACTGTGACAGCTCCTCCCATCTTATTGCTGACCCCCAGATGTCCAATCCCCATGCAATCCGTATTAATCAATGTCCTGTGGGATATTATAAATTGATGTCAGCCTATGCTTCAAAGTGTTGTGATTGCCTATATTTGCTTCTAGCCCTGGGCAAAACAAGGAGCAAATCAAGCGAAGAACATGTATTTATTTATTTGGAGAATTTATAGACCACCACAGGAAACCAGCAGGTGTAACAACAGCACTCTTACAAGTCTACAGCAGAATGACAGCCCAAAAAGTAATTTAACATTGGATTACTAAACCAGAAACTGTTCTTTCAGTCTGCCACTAAGGCAATGTGCAAACTCCCTGTCTTCTGGTTATCCATTTTGAAGTCCACACTAAAGCTTCTGGTGAGGCTAGTGTTTTCCAGAGAGTAGAGTGGGACAATATGATACACTAAAAGTGAGTAACCTTGTGAGGCAGCAAAGACAACTAATAACTCTGTTTATAATACCTGACAGGAGCAAACACTCTCCTTCCACTTCTACTATTCATCCAGGACGTCAGACTGAGAGGTATAGAAATGGCATATGGAAGGGAAACGCAGCAGAAATTGTTCATAAAGGCGGATCTGCATGCACTGCCAGGTGTCCTGACATTTTGGAGAGTGGTGTGGCCTCCTACAGTCCTATTGCTGGGCTAAGTGAACCTCAGACAGTTCCACTGTCCAGACTTGCAAGCAAAGTTGGGTGCTGGGTATTGCTGAAGGTTTCCCTTTGTCTGGAGCAAAGCACTGGGGTCTTCATCAGGCCAACCTGGTGGGAGGTTCAGGTCACTTTCTGCCACTTACAAAGACAATCCACCCACGTCTAAATCATTGTGCAAGTTAGGTCCATTGGGTTTTTAGGTGGCAGGAGCTACAGTTAGTTTGGTTGTAGGGCAAAGGTCAGCACTATTGGCAATGACTAACCCATCTCTACATCAAGCTGAGAGGCGAATAGTAAATCATTCTGCCAACGCCTATATAAAGTGCTACTAGCTATCTAGTTCATGTCTATACTTAGAAGGTTTTTCCGTTACTGAATACAACTGTAGAAAGTGACGTTGGTTCTGATGGGAATTGAATTATGAAGTATGAAGTTTCCGGTCTACTCAGAAAATAGATGTTACTAAAAAATGTGAACTTGGAGAATAATTGCAAAATCCATAGAACATGCTAAAAAATGAACGATTTTTTATATTTGCTTTTGTTGCAGAAGAGAGGAGAAATTCTTATTCTAGGAGAGGGACTGGGAAGAACTGTGCAACCATCATTGTTTGGTCCTCCGGGGAAACAAAACCACTGCTTATATGTTTGATTTCCACACTCATATTTTACTTGCAGCGCAACTTTGCCCAATGTATGTGTTGATCAAAATACTTATTTTTTCATTTTATGTAATGTAGCTCAGTGAGTTCTGACCTTGCATCAAGGACCTGAATGCAAATAACAAACAACAAGGTATATATTTAGAGCAATTTTTCCTCACTCTTTATTTTTATTTTGAGGTTGTTAAAAAATAAAACTTTTGGTTGTAATTAGCTTCCACAGCCCACATGGTGCGGAGGGGCCCTGAAGTCCTGGGGGGCCCCTCCCGCTCTATTCATGGGTGGCAGGCACCCAGACTAAGAGTTCCTGACTGTGTCTGGAGCACGGGAAGGCCCCTTTATGTATTTTGCAGGGGGGGGGCTCAAGTTTTGTAATGCTACTGGTTGTAATAAACACATAAACAAATGATATATAAATAGTTATTAGTGTAATAACTAATGGGCAGATACATCCAACATTCTGACAATGCATGCAGATTTCTTGTATAAAAAGCTTGAAAATGTCAAAAACCTAGTCTGTCTCTTGTTCAGCCTTTAGCACTTCCCTCCCTTATGCCTTGCCCAAACTCCACCCACAGTCCACTGCTCTTTTCTTTTTGGTGAGTACCTGCACCTATTTTTCCCATTTAAAGTACTGTCCAGGAGTAATTACAAGAAGCAACACACTCTTTGGTCAGATATGGATAGCTCGTAGTAGAGGATTGATTATGTAAACGTTTACTATTAACAAACACTTCAGCATGGTAATCTTGTATGCTTTCAATTATTTTTCTGCTTCATGTTATCTTTGTCTTGGTGATGTATTTCAATTTCGCAACAAAACCAAGTTGTGTATGCCAGTTTTCCTTTATTTGTCTCCAAAAACATGCTCTGTTAGCAACCATTTTCTTTTCTACGGATTAAATCGCATAAGAGGCTATTTTGACTCTATGGTTAGTGCTAAAATCGACGCAAATTGTATTGTATCCTTTTTAGCAATAACTCAAATTAGAATGTGTTTATATGGACAGTTCTAGAAGTGTTTTCTCCCGATGGAACGTTTCTGTGCAAATCTGCGTGCCGGGGAGACCTATTCATGAACATCGGGCTCAAAAAGAGTTCATTCATTTGCTATTAATTAGCGCTTGGTGCGAATTGAGTGCCAACATGCACCCGAATCCCAGAGGAAGTGTTATTTGCGTCAAGGCTTTGGACCACCTTTTAATCACATCTATGAATAGATGTCTTCTTAAATAGTCAAAATGATCACCTTCCATGCTAGTGTTGTCGGAATGTGCACCATTCATTAGCACTGTTAGTTTTTCAAGCTTGGCAGTGCCAGTCATGCCAAGGTTTCATTCACTGGCCTCGATCTTTTCAAGAACGTACTTGTAATCTACTGCCAAATTGATTTTGCATATATTTCAATCCTGAACATCAATTAATCAAAATGTCTGGTATAGTTGAAGTGACATCACACATTCTTTAACCTTCACTTTCACTTACACGCACATGCTACCTACACACATTCCCATATACACACATTCTGTCTCACATAAACTCACCCGCATATGCAAGCATGCACACAACATACATTTAAATGCATATGTTTACTCAACTCAGCTGCCAGGGAAGGTAATCTTCCAGCCAAGTGTACTCCATTTGTATAACATTAATAGTGAAGAATAAAATAGTATTCCCTGTTGGTGTGATAAAACATTGGCAGAAAACAAGGAGAGGCAAACCCAATGGACGTCCACAAGGTCAAGCTACGGCTATGTTCCTGACACTGATTTTACCACCTCTGAGGCCAGGGGTTGCAAAATAAGTGCAGGGGGCACAAGAAGCAAGCAAGGGGTCGCGGCTACAAACCCTTACAACCCCTAAAGGATGTCCATGATTTTAATTTACTACAGTTAACATTCCATCGCTTTATGGTAGGTATATTCATTAACAGCTACCCAGCCTAAGAATGGATCGGTACGGTAGTACAACATAGTCAATAGGACATGCACGGTTTTGCAACGAACGAAGCAAGCGCCAGCTAACAAGGTTTTCCTAAGAGCACACGCAGATTGCAGGGGTTGCTGCCAAGTCATTTGCAGTACATTGTCAGCTTTGATTGATGTTGTTCCTAAAGACGGGTATATCTGGCAGAAGATATCGGGAAACTTGTGCAGCATATTACTTGAAAACAGAGAAACAGCTGGATTGGAAACATTGACTGTTCAGTCATACCGATTTGTCCTCAAAGGTCTGGTGATATTTCAAAGATTATGTTTCAAACTAGGAAATTATAAAATAGCTAACATTATTAGTGAAAGTAAGTGTTGCTGTCCAAAAAAGTCATATTTTGATACACCACATTGTAACTGCAACAGAAGAAAAGGTATGCAACTCTCCTGTGAAAAGAGCAGGTGAAAGAAAATGCCTGGTGTCAGCTGCATTTACTTTGTTCAAACACACAAAAAACATATTAAGCATAGATAGATATATACATTATTTATTGAGATATCAGTAAGGACAAAAAGAGGTATCTGCCAAGATAAAATTATGCTGACATTTCAAGAGAACAGCTTCACAACGTACACCAACAACATTGCAACACTCATTCAACATATTACGACACAAAACTCTGCAAAGGTATCACCCAAATAAACCCTAAAGGAAACCGATATGTAAGGTGTAAGGCCAATCTATCAGTACGGCCAAACTATGAGCACATCTTTAAATAGCCAGCTTCCATCTCCGTTCTGTGCTCCAGCAGCCACAATCCATTTGAGGATTAGGGTGGTGCGCCACTGGCATGAGGAAACAACACCCCTACATATTGTTGCTAACTGGTATCGCCAATGTGACTTACACGAGGGAAATGAATAGGGGCATGTTTAAGAGCCCCTAGCGCCACCTTAGTGCCACTATAGCGTCATTTTTTTTATGCTAAGGCGGAACTAAAGTGCCATTTTCCCCTTGCCATAATTACAAAGTGGTGCAATGCATGCATTGTGCCACATTGTAAACCCTTGTGTCACATTATGTCTGGCCTGGCATAATGTATGCAAGGGGGGTGTTCCCTCATTAGGGGGGCCAAATAAATGGTGCAAGGAAATCTAAAAAATTTCTTTTCACCATTTTTTTCTACACTTTTGATGCCTGCTCAGAGCAGGCGTTAAAATGGGGCATACCATTATCTATAATGGGCCCCCATTTACTCTGCAGGAGAAGCTCCAACATTTTCGTGCTACTCCTGCAGAGTACATCAATAGCGTTAAAACGAATGATGCTATTGCCCCCTACCCTGCACCATGGTGCGCCATATTTTAAAGACGGCTCACAAATGGTGGCAATAGGGGGGGTGCTAAGTGGCTCAGTAAAAGTGGCGCTGCACTACGTGCAGCTCCACTTTTCTTAAATCCGCCCCATAGTGTTTTGTCATTAACTGTCACTTCTATACGTGATACAATACTATGCATTGCAATTTGTATTGCTGTACTTACACCACTGCAAGTAACTACACATTATCACACTAATGATGAGCAAATGATCATCCCAACTCAAGAAACCAAGTCCATACCCAGCACTGTCACTGTTCTTCCGATGTCAGGAGGTATGCATACCAGTTATCTGCAGCATATGACCCTCACAGTTGCACCTTTCCTTGCACCTTTCCTTGCACATAGCTTAACGCAGTCAGCTTTGGGTGCTGCACCACAGACACATTGCTGGAAACTGTGGTGAGTGACACACGTCACATCTGAAAGGGCAGAAGGCCCAGGGCACCTAAACGACTCTGGAACACAAACTGGGTGCAATTGTAGTGATTTGCTAATCCCTTCATCTAAGTATCCAAAAACACGGGTTGGGCCAGTAAGATGCAACCTGCAATGACTCCTCTCTGCCATTTGACATGCTGTCAGTGCCCTAATAACTGGTTTCCCGTTGGAGGTTATTGATAGCAAGCCTGGAAAACGAATTCACAGCTAAACATTAGTGGATGCAGCTGCGAAGTGGTCCATTTGCTACACCCCGCATCTGTTTAGACCCACAACCTATTCCTTTGCCTTCCCGCCAAGTTGAAAATTATGATGCCGAGACAGCAGCACTTACATTTAGATTTTGGGCTACATGTACACCCCAGCCATGAGAGGACCATCCTCCATGAAGTTACACAGGACGTCAGGTAATTCTTGGGGTGTTTTCTGCTCTTGGCTGCATAAGACTGCCAGCACCTGGTTCAGACCGGGACAGAAAATAGGTCCAGGAGCCAAATTAAAAGTGACCCCATTTAGAAAATCAGATAACTGAAATGTGGCCCATATTCTGCAAATGGTGACAGTTTTGAAACTGTTTTTGAATTTGTAAAGGCAGACTGTAGAGGTCATTTGCAAGGTAGGGGAGACTGCACACATTTGTGCTTGCTCCAGGCAGCGTTTGTGGTACTATCCAGAAAACAAAAGTAAAACTGGCCCACCAGACCCTAAAACAGGCTCAGAAACAGCCAAACTTCTGGCTTATGAACTGACCGGTTAGACTAGTTCTTCTGGCACTCTCAGTTTGCCCTACAGGCCAGTCTAACTCTGCAGGCAAATCTGCTAACTCTGAAGAAGAATCTCGAGCAAAATACTTAAATGCTGCTGCTTCATGAGATGAAGTTGTCTCTTTCTAAGAGAATTGATAGCATATCCAAACAACATTCTGACTCAGGGGAGATCCCATGTACTTTTAGAAGCACATGCAAAACACATTCAGTGAGCCCTCACGAGTCACCATCAAGGCAGAACCAGAACATTCAGTGAACCATACCACTATGTGAAGATTAGACCGTCTGAAATGTGGACACTTTGGGCCTGGGTCACAAACTGCACTTTGTAGTACATTTTTAGTGCTACAAAACATGCTACACAGAACGTACTACAAAATGTAGGTTTTACCAATACTTATGTGTGCAGGGGGTTCTGCACCAATTGCAGAGTCTCCACACTAGTAAGTGTAGATTTTAGGAGCAGATGTGGAAGGGGACACAGGGAAGTGGGCTGGAAAAGGGGCAGACTTACTCTTCAAGGGAATGGGACTAGGGAGGAGTAAGAGGGGTTTAGAGAGAGTCAAGGAGGGATTTAGAGAGGGTCATCAACCATCTACACAGGAGTAGGCCAATTGCTTTACTTTAGGGGTGGAGACATGTAACTTACATTTTTGTAGTAAGTTTACTCTCAGAGATTGTGAATAGCAAAAATAGTAAACTTACTCCAAAGTTTAAACTTGTTGAAAAGTGTAACTTACCTCTGTGAACCAGCCCATTGATATTGAAGTTCTGCACCTCTCAGATTGTCACACAAGTGACAAGAATTTCTTCGCATTTGGAAAAGCGAAGCAATTCACCACCCTCTACTTGGCCAAGAACACATTCAGGAACTGTCCAAAGTGCACTTAAGCACAATGAACCACACACGCCATCCTACAAGATGTTGTAAAGGCCAACAGGTCACATTGGTGAGGAGAAAGAAGAACACATCCACATAATCTTGATCATGTAAGGAAGGATTTGAAAATGGCTGCCCCACTTAAAGTGCCAGACAAGACAGAAAGTAATGATGCTCGCTAAAATCAAGCCATCCGTGCTTATTGTATTGGAAGATGATTTCTGCGAGTAGATACCTCTCTCTCCCTGTCACCCACTCTTTTCAATGTATAAACATCCAGCAGCAAATCCTCAGAACTAATTAATGGGGTTTAATCCCCATAGAGAAGATGTTTTATTTTATGCATTTGCTGCCACGTTCACGTTTTCTAAACAACAACATATTCCAAGGATAAGTGGCTCACAAACCTCACATCCCTTAATTCCAAGCATTGTCTTTGAAGCTGCCATAAAAAACTGGAAATGGATCCTCCAACTAGAGGAATTTATTTTTGACTTGCTTTTACTAACCAGGATCAGGCAATCTGGCAGTTTTTCTTTTGACATCGCAGACAGACCACCTTCAATAAAATAACACAAGCAGCGAAAATGAGAATATGTGGTTTCTCATAGTTAGTGGTTCAAGGCCAAGAACAATGTCTCTAGAAAATGTTGTTGTTGTCAGTGCTGCTTTACAATATATAAACGGTCTCTAAAAGAAGCCACCAAGGAAAGCCAGTGGAAACGTGCAACAACAGCAATTGCAATTCACCAATGGTGTCAACAGTAACTCTTTAATGACAATTCACCCATTTAACAATGTCCTCCACAGACTCTCAGTCTCTGAGGATGGTTTGTTATTAAGGGCCTGATTTAGATATTTGCAGACGAGTTACTCTGTCTCAATGGTGATAAGATATAATAAGATTTAGGTTTCGGGCGAGATATCAGTCACCATTGTGATGAAGCAACTCATCTGCCAATATTTAAAACAGGCCCTAAATCGGGACTGCAAGGTAATTTTTTGCCCTGGATCCAACAAATAGTTTGGCTGGTTGCTGCAGGCTTCCAAGCCATTCCTAAGAGCAAAGAGGAAATGAAGATTAATCAAAAAGTATAGTTCCTTGACATTGATGCTCAGTTGGGAACATGATGAATTACTGCCATTTCCACCAAGATATGATCCAAAGCGAATTGCCATCATGTCTGATGATACCACAAACATCCCCAGGACTAATACGAGAGACTATGGCGGTCATTCTGACCCTGGCGGTTGAAAACCGCCAGGGCAGAGTGCCGCGGAAGCACCGCCAACAGGCTGGCGGTGCTTCATGGGCAATTCAGACCGCGGCAGTAAAGCCGCGGTCAGAAAAGGGCAACCAGCGGTTTCCCGCCGGTTTACCCCTGCCCCAAAGAATCCTCCATGGCGGCGCTGCTCGCAGCACCGCCATGGGGATTCCGACCCCCTTCCCGCCATCCTGGTCCTGGCGGTAAAAACCGCCAGGAACAGGATGGCGGGAACAGGTGTCGTGGGACCCCTGGGGGCCCCTGCACTGCCCATGCCCCAGGCATGGGCAGTGCAGGGGCCCCCTAACAGGGCCCCATAATGATTTTCAGTGTCTGCCTAGCAGACACTGAAAATCGCGACGGGTGCCACTGCACCCGTCGCACACCAGCAACTCCGCCGGCTCCATACGGAGCCGGCTTCATCGTTGCTGGGGCTTTCCCGCTGGGCGGGCGGGCGGCCTTTTGTCGGTCGCCCGCCCGCCCAGCGGGAAAGTCAGAATGACCGCCGCGGTCATTTGACCGCAGTGCGGTCTTCTGGCGGTCTCCGCCCGGCGGTCGGCACCCGCCGCCCGCCGGGGTCGGAATGACCCCCTATGTCTGCTGCCTCTTACAGAGGGGACATTTTTCAGGTGTTCTCATTGGTTTCAGGATGGGTATAAACCTCCTTGAAAGTTGAGCCAAAATTTAAAGTTGCCTTTGACACACAGTCTTCCTGGGTAAGTCAGAACAGACAATAAATCACCATTTCAAGGGCAAAAGTTTGAAATAAATCTCAACATATCTTGAATCACTGTAAACAAAGAATCGCAAAATAAGATCAAGCTGGCCTCACACCAATGAAGACCCAGAACATTTCATGAGAACACTCAAAACGGAGATAAAGATCTCCAATAGTGCGCTACCCTAAGCTTCTACCAACTTCATCTTTGGTGATGGATTGGACCATTGAAGAGTACAACATTCACCATCCTTTTCTGACTTTCATCTTTTTTGAAAGTCAAATGTGGCCATCCTCATCACGATCTTGGGCTGATGAAGGCATGGAAATAAGCAAACATGTTAGCTGTCATGCTTTTCAAATAGCCGATCACATGACCTCCTAGGAACCAGGTTCACAGCACCATATTAAATAAGAAGCTGATGTGTTGTCATTCAGAAAGACAAGACATCATGATCACAGCTCAGAAAGGTGAGAGGACCGAGTCTTGTTATGTTTCACACTCCACCTGAGGACGTTAATGAGAACTAACTTGAGAGCTTTGTACCAAGTAGTCCAGCATCTCTTATTGACATGTCCCTTAGTCATGTGAGTGCCTCACCAAATGACGCAGACTCTGAAGTATTACCTTTGCAAAAACTCTCTGGTTCTCAACTGTCCTACCATATTTTTTTTACTGTTAATGCCCTTATCCTTCACCTTCATAGAAAATAAAAGACTTTGCAGTTCGACACTTTATCTGGCACTTTAATAAGTATAGTTGGTGTACATCCACACACTTACACTTTAACTTCCAGGAATCCAGATGAGAATTTGAATTACTGAGACAAATGATCCTGCGTACCAACAATTAGTGCCAGACAGACATCTGTGCATCAGTCTATCTTAAAAGTCTTACAGACATTGTCACTTTCAAGGCTGGAGTTTGCAAAGTTTTTATATATGTGTACAAAGGAATGCTTTGATTATAATTATTGAGCTACTCTTAATTTGCATAGTTTTCTGATTTGTTTTCCACATTTAGGTCCTGACCTATTGCTTCCCTGCTATATGGTAATATTTCCTTGGGAATTCTAGTTGGCACTGAATATATATACATGCTGTTTTCACACAAATAACATTAACTTTAAAAACTGCTTTTCTTAACCTTTAAAGTGTATGGACCTTAGCACTCTTTTTTATTGTATCAATGTAAAAGGCCTTGTAAAAGTCTGATTTCTACTTGGAAACCCATATGCAGACTTTTCAGTCCACATGACATACACAATGTCACAGAAGATAAAGGTGATTTTATTTCAGAAAAGACATCAGAGGAATGAATTCTGGCCTCATGACATAGGACAGAGCCATGGGAATTGTGAATTGAAAAACAACCTAAGACACCTACACAAAACGGGAAATAGTTGTGGGAGGCCTGAGGATATGACAAAACAGGAAGTCTTTATAAGACATGAGATGGCCATGGTAGGGGTGAAGTTCCAACAGCACAAAACATGACACAAGAGGCAACTCTTTGAAGGAAACAGCAGAAGACTGAACACAAAACACGCTCTATGTGAGGCGAGAAGGGACAAAAAGCAGAAGGCAGTGTGTGGGAAGCATAATAGTTATTTACAACAAGGATGTATCCATTGGATACAAAGAAAGGATGTAGGTCGCACTAGCCTCTGGCATTAATAGAAGAGAAGGCCATACAAGAAAACCTCTTAGTTGACACATGCATAAAAAGATCACATAGTAAACCATGTATGATATCTTACCTTTGGTGCTTGAGGTCATAGTGCTGAATCCTGTCTAGCACTTGTTCCATTTAGTCTCATAGAGAAGATGTTTTCTGCCCAATTCCCCAGGCTCTGTGAAAGAAACAGTCACTCTGGATAGCTCATCAAAGGCAAACACGTTTAATGAAAAAATATAGCAAGCAGCAAAAATATTCTAATTGTGATTTTCACTGTCAGTAGCCCAATGATTAACAGTCTGAACAGATGAAGCACATAAAGCTATATTTCATACATACTTACTTTGCTATTTTATATTTTCTTCACTGCAGTAAGTGGAGGGGAGAACAGATGATAGAACAAAAAATCAAGATATATACTAACTAGTAGGTGCTTAGCTCTTGTCATAGGATGAATGTGAAAAAGGGCTTGAGAAGAAGAGTGGGGTACCAAAGGAAAGTCGACTTCAGGAAGGGCCTGATTTAGAGTTCAGCAGATGGGTTAGTCACTCGCAACCATGATGGATATCCTGTCTGCGGGTTTACAAGTACATTATATCAATTGGCACTGGTAATATGGCGGATAACATATCTGTCATGTTTGTGACGGAGTAACCCGCCCGAAGAACTCTAAATCTAAGTTCTGGATTTGCTATGCCAGATTCAAAACAAGACTATGATTACTTAGGCCAACACTGTATAACACTGAAAAAGAAAATGGCGGTACATATAAAATGCGTGTTAAGGTGAAATAATACAAAGCCTTTGGTACTACTTTAAGCAGGTATGAAGAACATTTCACATGTGTTAGAACAAGCAAATATAAATTATGTCCGTAGGGGGATCAAATGTGTGAGGGTTCTCTATGGGTTCAGTGTGTACATATGGCAATAAGAGTGAAGTGTATTTGAGCAATTAAACATGTAACTGAAAGCAAAACTCCAGTTTAGAATACCTGTCATTTGGTCACTCATATCTACCCTTAGCCATGTGGAAATTTACCATATCTATTTGTTTCCCATATCTACATATCCTAAGGCTTCTGTTACTGAATGCCATTCCTCTTTGCAGTATTCACATGTATTTATGTAATAGCCAGTAGTATTCACATGTACTTATGTAGTGGCCACACATGAGAGTATTCCCAAGTTGCTCATCCGAATTGTTTCATTTAACTGTGAGTTGAAGTTCTAGGTTCATGTCCGTTCGCCTGGATTCTGGATTCTGTTGACTGCTGCCTTTGGACGGATGCGGACCTGACCGTGGTATCTTCTCTTACAGCTATCATGAATAAAGCTGCTTTTCTGATCAACTTTTATTTGCCAATTGTGGTACTTTCAGCGTTACCTCACCACAATTGGCCTTTTGGGACGTTGAACATGACATTTTCAGATTTTCTGCACTTTTTCCCTAAAACACAAACATTTCCACTAGTATTCCTCACGTAGGATCTTAACAATGCCAAGGCCTCCCCGTACATTTGTATTTCCCTGGGTCTTCTGAATGTGTGGTTACCAGACATGTTTGTTTTTTCAACAAATCCAGATTCTCCATAAATGACATGAAATCATGAATGATTAAACAAAATGCATTCTTGACACATTGCTTCCAAAAATGAATGTAGAGGCACATATGTAATGAAAAAATAGTGCAAGATTGTGCATGAAGCAACATATACGAGATGGGCATTTTGACTAGGCTGTGACACTCCTACTCTGGTCTATCTGTTTTCAAAAACATCACCCTTCACTTTGACCGTATTCCTCCCTACCTTTTCTATTTTTTAACTTTAGTTTCACTTTCTGTCCTGTATGCATGCTCCTGTGCTATAAATGTTTATTTGTGTCCCCTGTCTGTTTTTTGTCACTCCCAACCCCATTATGGCAGAAAAAGTAGGCCATAAATTTGACTCCCACCAGTTCGACATGGGCGTGACTCCCAGCAATATTGTTCATGAAGAGAAGATGGCAGCACTGATTTTTAAATGTCCTGTGCCGCCTCCCCTCGTGGTAACCACAGGTGGCAGATCAGGGAATGGCTATAGCAAAATGAAGCACCAACTCCACTGGAAATGATTATGGTGCAGCACGTGCCATTGCACTGGCATCACACATGCATGGAAGGTCATGCATGTTTGGGATGATGTCCTAGACCTGAACCTTCTTGACCTACTATAAGTTGAGGGGGCAGCATCATGTAAGTGATGTTTAACATTTTAGATGCTGATTTAGAGTTTGATAAAGAGTGATTTCCACTGTAATGGTGACATAGGCCCTCATTTCAACATTGGCGGGCGGCGAGTTGAATCCGCCGTGCGGCCGCCAATGCAGCTGCTCTCCCGCGGTGGCTATTTGGAGATCCCAGCCCGCCGGCCCAGCGGGGATCTTGGCCGCAACACGGGAGCCAGCTCCAAATGGAGCCAGCGGTGTGACGGGTGCAGTTGCACCTGTCGTGCTTTTCACTGTCTGCTAAGCAGACAGTGAAAACCTCCATGGGGCCGTGGCAGGGGGAGATAGAGACTATTTTGTGATCATCACTGACATACTCCTCCGATGGCCCGATGGAGTAGGGGGTGTCAGAGGTTTGGCGAATCGACCACCCACCCTATTTAGAAAGGGGCAGTTTTCACTGCCCCTCACTACAAAGCGATAAGGGGCAGTAAAAACTCCGAAATGAACCCCGCCTCCCATGCTTTGAGGGTCATTAATTTTTGTATTTTCAAAAACAAAATCTCCCTTTCCCTTTCAGATTTTGTTTCTGAAAATAAAAAACATGTTAAACGTCTGATGGACAGTACTGATATTTTGGCTGTACTGTCCGTCAAACTTTTAATACATTGACAGCAGACAATTTTCCTGCGAAGGTTGAGATGTCCGCTGGGCTGGCGGACATCTCTTCTGTCTCTGCACAGTCCCCCATCTTGAACGTTTTCTGACTTTGCAGATAGCATTATTGAGATGAAAATGTATGACGGTGGAGGAAGGCGAATTCATTTATAGGGGCTTGTAGGACAAGGAACTCTATTTAGAATAACCGTAGGTAGGATTGTTTTCTGAAGCAGTAAAAATGTTCGCCTGCTCTTTTTACATGTGCTTTGTAGATAATATTACTACATGTCTCCTTTTACTCCTCGCACTTACTCCTTTGATTTAACAATAATTAGTCATAGAGAGCATGGTCTTTTATATGTTCTTCTTTGTACTTTTATTAACTTTCTCCTCCTCTATTTACATGTCTCCTTACGTTTCCATTCATATTGCCTTCTCCACTTAGAGAATTTGGCTTTGAAAAGTAATACAAATGTTGACCAGTCAGCCGTCATGTGGCAGACGAGCTGTCATACTTTTTAAAATAGTGGTTGGTAAAAAAACAAAGCCTATCGAATGTAAATGTCCACACTATTTCCAACTATTGTTTTCAGACCTACAGGCAAGCAAAGACCAGGACAGCAAAAAACGAAGATAAAATTGGCTCAAAACCCTCCAAAAAACCTACTATTTTTTGATCGAAGAAGGGTCTTGGTCAAGGTTAAAGGAATACTTGGGAGTGAAGAAGAGGTAATGCTCAGCCACTCTACCAGGTTTAAACAAATTGGCAATTAATTAAGTTGCGTTGTGGAGACCAGTGTAATCTTATTAAGTGGAAAGAACACTCCAGGTCTGTAACCATGATGGAGCATGATTCACAAAGTGATTTACGCACTAAAGTTTCACTTAAGCACGCAAAAGTCTTTCTTTACATCTGTAAGTTTCCTTTCAAGATTTACATAATCTAAATGGTGTGAACCTCCACTCATAGACTGGATTCACCACAGCCAACTGTCCATTAATAAGGCAGAATTTCCAAACGAAGAATTGTGCTCCTCAATACTGATTTGAGCCCAACCCCTAGCAGGTCCACCTGCAAAACTTGGTGACAATACACTGTTCTTACATTTCTGGTTATTCATCAAACTTTAACAGATATTTACCTAATCTAACAATGATCAAAGATGTATTTTGTATCTCAAGGGGAGCTGTAAATCAGTTTTCTACGTGGGAAAGGGGAAAGAGTACCCTGGCATTGAATGTGTTTAACAGAACAGATTTCTCCAATGGAAAAATGTTTCCTCATCCAGAAACAAAATAGAAATTAGTAAGTTCCTAATGCTCACATCACATTTCCATATTTGGGTAAGTACACTCCCATTTCCATATTCAGAAATGAATAGTGGCCTCTTTCAGAACTTGGAGATAATGGACATCTGCCAAAAAGAGAAAGATTCTCTGCCTGTTTAGCGCCACGTATCACTGGCTCATTTAGAGGTGTTGAAATGCAGATCTAGTATGAGCTTTGCCTTCAGAATAACAATGCTTCCTGGTCATCCCCAGAAGAAAGGTGACAGAGAAGGCTCCCATTTTAAGGTATCCCCACAAATTAATTACAACCATCTCTTTTGCTGTCCTGATGGTCATGGATGGCACAAATAAGGTTGTGAGAGAACAACTTACGGACAGGGAGGTGTTGCCTTGAATGTTACATCACTAAAGTCATAGAGATTGGGAAGAAAACCAAGAGTCACAGAAAGAACAAATGCACAAATGAACCACTCCAGGTTAGCAGAAGAATGGAAAGGGTGTGGTATGTTGCGGGTGGTGCATGCTGGAGCACAATGGTGCGAATAAATTACCGAAGCCTGGTGTGATAGCACACTGTTATTTACACACAACGCATTTTCCATTGAAGTAGTGACAAAATTCCCACTAACATGCAGTTTCACTGAAAAAAATATATTGCCCACAAATGAAAGTGTGTGGAAATCAAGTTTCAGCAAAAACGTGTGCATCACCAAATAAAGGCCCTCATTATGACTTAGCGGTCTTTTTCTCAGAACGCCAAAGTCACGCCCGCCACTTGACCGCCACTGTTGGCTGCTGGCTGTTCTCCGCTATTATTTGACGGTGAAGCCGGCAGCAGCCATACTGCGTTGTCGGCGGTCTAGAGGAGCCTGCTCCGTCTTCACCTCCATGTCACCACAACACCGCCCGCCGTATAACTACATTGTAGACTGCGTGGCGGTGTTGTGCTGGCGGGGTGCTGGAGGCGGAGCAGGCTCCATGGACCCTGTCCCCTCCCGTACAACCACCAGGTAAGGTGATCGACAGACAGGGGATGAGGGGTGTTGAGTGTTGTGTGCGTAAATGGGTGTGTGTGTGTGTGTGTGAATGGAGGTGGTGGGGGATGTTGTGTGTGTTTGTGTGCATGTGTGTGCAAGTGTCTGTGTGCCAGTGTGACTGCTTGTATGCGGGGGTGGGGGGTGTCGTGGCCATGTGTGCATGTGTGTGCGTGAGTGGATGGGGGAAGGGGGGTACAGTACAAGGATGGGGAGGAGGCATGGCTGCTTGGGGGGATGGGGCCTTCTTATGGGGTCGGGGTGGGGTGGGGGCACCAGCATGGAGGTGGGGTTGGGGAGTCCTGTAGTGGCGAAAGGAATGAGTATTCCTATCAATCAATCATCAATCAATCAATCATTACATTTATAAAGCGCACTATGTACCCGTCAGGGTTTCGACGCGCTGGGGGGGGTGGGAGGGTGAGCTGTTAGCAGTCGAAAAGCCAGGTCTTGAGGAGTCTCCTGAAGGTGAGGAGGTCCTGGGTCTGACGTAGTGAGGTGGGGAGAGAGTTCCATGTCTTGGCGGCGAGGAAGGAGAAGGATCTGCCGCCGGAGGTCTTGCGCTGGATCCTGGGGACGATGGCGAGGGCGAGATTGGCAGAGCGGAGTTGACGAGTGGGGGCGTAAAAGTTGAGTCTGGAGTTGAGGTAGGTAGGTCCGTGTTGTGTAGAGCCTTGTGAGCGTGGGTGAGGAGTTTAAAGGTGATCCTCTTGTCCACGGGGAGCCAGTGGAGGTCCTTCAGGTGAGGGGAGATGTGACATCGGCGGGGTATGTCGAGGATCAGGCGGACGGATGCATTTTGGATACGCTGGAGTCGTTTGATGTCTTTTGTTGGGGTGCCTGTGTAGAGTGCGTTGCCGTAGTCAAGTCTGCTACTGACGAGGGCTTGGGTCACCGTCTTTCTGGTTCCTGTTAGGATCCACTTGAAAATTCTGCGGAGCATTCGAAGGGTGTTGAAGCAGGAAGAGGAGACGGCGCTGACCTGTTTGGACATGGTGAGGGCGGAGTCCAGGATGAAGCCGAGGTTTCTTGCATGGCTGGCTGGGGTGTGTGGGGGACCGAAGTCGGTGGGCCACCAGGAGTCGTTCCAGGCCGAAGGGGTGCGCCCGAGGATGAGGACTTCCGTCTTGTCGGAGTTGAGCTTCAGGCGGCTGTCGTTCATCCACTCGGCGATGGCTTTTAGCCATCGCCAGTATCCTTACTGCCACAGAATACCTGGAGGTAAGGATACTCAAAATACCGTGGGCGGTGTTAGGTGGACCGCTGGGTCGAAGGTGGACAAGGCAGTCCTACCCCCCTGGCGGTACAGGTGGTGAACTGGCTGCGATGCATCCAGTTCACTAGTCCTGTCATAATTTGGCGGGTCCTGCACCACCATGCTGTCGCGGGGCAGGACCACCAGGGTCATAATGACCCCCAAAGTGTCTTGATATTTTTTTATCCTAATAAAATCATTATTTTCATCACTCTCCAAAATTACAAAAAATGTGCTTCATCTGTGGTTTCCCAACTGTTTTGTTTTGAAATATTTGTACAGTTCATTTACGGATAGTTAAATGTTGTGTGTTAGAAAAAAAACTGACATCCCACAGCCTTTTCTTTCACACTCCCTGCACCCCAGAAAGATTGCCAGATAGCTCAGTTAAGCTTAACATTTGACCTCTGCCTTTGAATGCATAACAAAGGTGATAAGATAAACAGGGGCGGCTCCTCTGTTAGGGCGGAGGAGCATCGCCCACCACGCCAGCAGCAGCAGCTGCAAAACCTTTATGAGAAAACAATAATAAACCATGTTTATTATTGTTTTCTTGTAAAGGTGTGGGGCATTGGGGGTGACGAGCACTGAGGGGAGTGCACAGAGAACTCCCCTCAGTGCGCATGTATGTTTGGCCTGCCGTTTCGGGCCGGCCAAACACACAGGCACAGTAGGCTCTCTTCAGCCCAGCAACACAGTTGCTGAGCTGGAAAGAGCCTGCACAGGCTCCCAGTCTGCCTGGGAGCTCTCTGGCTGAACGCTCTCAGTCAATCCCAACACTGCTTTGAGCAGAAAGGATTGGCTGCAGGACAGGCTGGGAGCTTGTGCCTGCAGCCTGGAGAGATGAGGGACAGAGGAGAGGCGCAACGGCAGCGGAGGAAGTACGTTTTTAAGTATTTTTTTTTTTTTTTTTAATTTAATGTCCCCCTCCCGCGCACTGTACCCGCCCCGTCCCTTCAGAGAGCAACAAGCCGCGACTGAAGATAAAAACAAATTTTAAAGGCATATTTATTTCTAGTTCACCTACCGAATGCCAGCATGCCTATTTTCGGGGTACTGCAGTACCTATGCACAAATGAGAAAATACCCCTATCTCTTGGAGACAACCGAAACTACACCTCGTCAGGGATATTGCAAGTTTATATTCCAAAAGCAAATCCCATTTTGAAGGCTTGTCTTTGGAAAAGAATAAAACTGCTGATCAGCTCACCATGGTATGGCAGGCAAGCTATTATACTTAGTTTTCTGAAAGTCCTCCTAATACTGAGGCAATGAAGATTGCCCCAGCTACCTCAACCAATTGAGGATGAACCAGACAGGTCATAAAACATTACCTACATCTGTGAGTACTGCAACATTGTATGTAGTAGTGTCAATTTCGAAGGCTAATGCCTGAATTCAAGAATATTGTATATTGATTCAATACACAGGCATACGCCTAAGTAGGTGTGGATCCTGACTATTTAATAGGAAATATTGTGGGACCTTAATATTGTGGACAAAGGGCCAGATGTGCAAAGCTATTTAGCAGTTGCAAATGGTGAAATTTGCCATTTGCGACTGCTAAATGGGCTTGTACCATGTACCAGCCCTATTTTGTTACTACCAACTCGCAAAATAGGGTTTGCGACTCACTGTTAGGAAGGAGCAGGCCAATGGCATCCCTTCCTAATAGCAAGTTGAACTGGTATGTAGGAATGTTTTGTGACCAGGAATGTGGTTACAAAACATTTGCAAATTTTCAAGTTGGTAGTAACCATTTGCAAACAGGGAGGGGCCCTAAAGGGACCCCTTCCCTTTTGTGAACATGGGGACAAACATTTTATTAAGAGCAGGCAATGGTCCCACGGACCGGTCCCTACACTTAAAAAATCAAAAGCAAACTTTTTTTTCCTTTAAGGAAAATAAGCTGCATTACAAAAAAAATGCTTTATTGAAAAAGCAGTCACAGACATGGTGGTCTGCTGACACCAGCAGGCCACCATCCCTGTGAGCGCTGGCTATTCCAATGGGTCTCAAATTATGACCTGCCTCATGAATATTAATAAGGCAGGTCTCTTGCGACACATTTGTGAATCACAAACAGTGTTAAACACACTGTAGTACAAAGAAGTTTGCAATTTCTATCACAAAAAATCACTATTAGGATATCGCAAACCTAAGGCTACCTACATCTGACCCAAACGTTTGAGAACCAAAATATCGAAAGGGAAGTATGTATAGGTTTTCTGTACCAAACTCCATTGTATGTGCCTTGATGAGATATGTATATCGTCAAGGTACGCAGATGTAGAGTTATGAATAGTAAATCTATACTTCCACTGTATGCACTTAGCTTTTGATATTTTGGTCCTTGTTGTTTTGTCCACAATATTAAAGCATCGTGATATAAGGTATTAAGTACACAATGGTGCACATTATAGGGTTAATGCAAATCACCGAGAAGTTCCATAACCACATAGAGAAACAAGGCTGAGGTCGAATTCCTTTATAATGTTTTCGAACTCAGTAGTTATAATACTTGCTCACACCAACACTTTTCCCACAAGCCACTTAAACTGTTGGTGGGTTGCTCTTTCATATGAAATGGAGAGGATTTTTGCAAACATTAGGAACAAAAATAGAACTTCTAGTGCAAAATTAAACACATCAAAAACTTGTTAGATATTTGTTGCAAAATTAAATTAGAAACAGTTCATTTTTGTTGTTTTAAACATTTTAAGCAGCTGCTCCACAACATGACCTGCCTTTCACCTGGCTCGGGCAGTGGGTATTGTGATGTTAGAACTCATCTCAACTGTAATCGGCGTCTCAAGTCCCCGATTATAAAGAAATTAGAGGCAGGCATTTATACACAGATTTCAAAATCCCATGTATTATTTTTTTATTCTTGATGTTCAACCACTCACATGATTATGTGACTTTCAGGCAGGGGAGTTTTTTAAATGGCGACAAAGGAGAAGAAGGCCAGCAGTCTTGAACAACACTGTTTCTGCGGCTAGGAGGTAGGCAGAGCATTGCGACAGATAAACAGGCAACATACCTATGAAGAATGCACCCAAGCAGGAAACAAATACTGTCTAAATAAATGCAAATGCATTTTGACCTTTATATGTTCCGTCTCAAGGCCATCACAACATTGTGAAATGTGACATGTGCACATAGAGACTGCGTCAAGCTTTCGGGAACACTGACAGGATGAAGCCAGTCTCGCCACTTTCATTTTGGGACACATTTGCTCATTTAAGTTTTGATGACTTCTCACAAAAGACCTTAGAAATATATTAATCTTTTGACAAAGGTCTCTGCATCAAATATTACGTGCAAACATTTGAAGTACCTTGAATGGCTCAGGATTTTATTTTTTTGCTGAGCACTGCCTCCGATTTGCCTTGTAGGGGTCCTTTTTCATAAGAAAGACGTAGGCTCTCATTATGACTTTGGTGGTCTCAAAGCGAGACCGCCAAAGCCACGGGCCCCAGGAGACCGCCATGTTATGGATACTGCCAGATTTCCACCACAACTTGGGTGGAAATCTGGCAGCAGCCATGCTGGTGGTCAGAGGCGCCTGGGCGGTGCTACCACCTGCACCCCCCCACCATAAGGACTTCACCAGCCATATTATGAACAATAATACGGCCTGGCAGTGTCCTGCTGGCAGGGTGCTGCCGGCGGTAGTAATAACTGCCATTTACACGTGACCTATTCTCAAAGCATGACAAAGGATTCATTGTAAGCGGATCCATTGTACAAGTGTAGCAGGTGAAGACTTCTGCATTCCTTTCCTGTTAAGTATGACATGCTTTTGGAACAGTGAATGCTTTGAAATGTGTATGCGCCAGCACCACAATAGTAATCCTACCGGGCTGACTTTCCTGCAGTTCACTAGCTGTGAATAATTCCCTCATTGTCAACCTTGTAGAAGGCAACATGACTGTATGATGGCTTTAAGAAAGGTATGGGCGAGAATGGACAGCGCTGCAGGAAGTTGTCCCGGGCAGTCACGTAGCAGGTGTGTCATGGGCCCTAGTGGAAGAAAGGAAATGCCCCCCCTGACTGCTGTTTTGATTATAAATGCAGCAATAGTCAATGTTCAGTGGGCTCCCACACTTCTGGACCGCAGTGCTATTTCACCTGCTGCACCAGTGGAAGGTACATCCCTGGGCCTGGGCCATTCTTGCCATTTGTTCGAAATTGGGTCTCTTATTGGCAAATGTATGCACCCTGTGCAAGTAAGGCCCACAATCCTAGTCAGGATAAGTCAAACACACATCCTAAATTAACCTGTGCTCACCCTTTGGTAACCTGGCACAGAGCAGTCAGGCTGAACTTAAAAGACAAGGTGTATTATACGTGTACAGTACGAAAACACCACACAAAGATAATCCATACCAAGTTTGAAAAATAGATCTTAATTTAATGAACAAACCAAGACCAGACAACAAAAGCCATTAAGTAGAAGTCAAGATACGAATGTTGAAAGAATATTTGTAAATGTAGTACTTAGAAACGTAAAGAACCAACTGGGATTATCTGGGCATGCTAGTCCAGGGTATATCGAAAGTCCAAGCCAACCACAATGGAGTGTGGGCCGGCTACAGGGATCAATGTTGTCCCACTGAAATAGTAGCTTGTATGGAGGGCTCCGTCAACCTCAAGGATCCAATGCCGAAGAGACAATGTGAAGGAGATGCATCAGGTCTGATCTGCTCAGTCAAGGGATGCGTCTTCATCGGGCCGTGCAGCCAACAATGTGAAGGCGATGCATTAGGGCTAAGGGCGATGCCCAGTTCCAAGCAACACAATAGGTGCTGCGAGGTCTTTGCACTCAGTGGTAGCAGCAATGCATCTGCGTCCAGGAGAGATGTGGCAGTTCCGATCAGCCCAGTGATGGTGATGCATGGATTTCGGTAGGAAACAGCTGCAGAACCCACGTCCAAGGGCCCAGGACTGGATTAGCACCACTTGGCAGGGTAGGACTCACAGATGGCAGAGTCCAGAAGCTGTAGCAGTGAGGTGAAGTCTTTATTACCCCTGACACTTCAGAACAGGAAGCAAGCCAGCAAGCCCTTGGAGTCAGTTTGGTCCTGGGGATGTAGAGATGCAGGTACAGTCCTTCTCACTTCCAGGCAAGGAGGGCAGCAGGCAGCAGGGGAGGCACAGTTCAGCAGGAGTTCAGCAAGGTCCAGCAGAGTTCCAGCAGAGTGACAGTCCCTTCAGCAGCACAGAAGTCCTTATTCCTGGCAGAAAGTCCTGAGGTCCAGAAGTGTACTGATTTGGTGGGGTTTGGAGTCCAGTACTTATACCCAGTTGTTCCTTTAAAGTGGGGGAGACTTCAAAGAGAGGCCTTTGAAGTGCACAAAGTCCCTGCCCATCCTTCCCTGGCTCAAGATACATTACAGGGGGTTATGCAGCCTTTGTGAGGGCTCAGGACCCAGCCTATTTTGGTATAAGAGTCAGCTCCTCCCCCATCCTGCCCAGGATGGCCTATCAAGATGCTAATGGCCATCAGGATGTGGATGCAGCATCAAGCTCACCTATGATCCCTTTGCTTATGGCTCTCTAGAGGGAATGCACAGGAGCTTGGCTGCCACCTACCAAAACTTGTATTCAGATACAGGCAGAGGCACAGAATAGTTAAAGTAAGAAAATGCCAACTTTCTAAAAGGGAAATTTCAAACTTGTAACTTAAAATCCAATTTCACCATAAGTTGTGACTTAAAATTGTGAGTCCAGAGACACCAAACTCAAAATATCAATCTGCCCCAATTGGGAATTACCTTTAAAAAAGGTAATAAGGCAATCCAAATGTTAACCTGTGGGAGAGATATGCCTTGCAGTAGTGAAGAACAAATTTAAGTGTTTTTCACTACCTGGACATGTAAATCTTAAAAGTACATGTCCAACTTTTTAAATACACTCCATTTTGCCCATGACACTATTCAGGACCTAATTTAGGGGAGACTTATATGAATTGAAAAGAAGGGTTTTGGCATGGCAAGAGGGTTAACTTGCCAGGTCAACATGGCAGGTTAAGCTGCACACACAGGCTCTGCAATGGCAGGCTTTTTGAATGGCAAAATCAGTGTTGCAGGCCTACACGTACCATTTACTATACAGGCCCTGTGCACATGTAGGGTACTTTACTTGCGTCTTATAAGTAACTTAAATATCCAATTGTGGATAAGCCAATGTTACCATGGTTTAGGGAAAGTGTGTGTGTACTTTAGCAATGGCAGGCAGTGGTAAAGTGGACAGAACCCTAAAGCCAGCCAAACAGGAGGTCAGAAAGGCACAAAAGGTCAGGGCAAACCATGCCAAGGATGCCAGGACTAACAGCATTTATAAGTAACATTCATTTGTGATTGCTACCCTTTTTAGTGTCTGTGATAACCACAGTTTATTTTTGCTACAGAGGAGACGGTGCGTATTACTTGATACAGTCTCATTGAAATAATATCACCGTCAATAACTGAGAAAGTGGCACGTGCACCTAATTTGTGTAGAAAAACACCAGATTCCTACCTTCTTGTTGCTTTTCGATTTTTGTGGCTATTTCTAATGCTGTCTTTCCGAAATGTAACACTTTCTGGTGCTTTCAAGGTGACCTGTATGACTTTATAAAGATATCAAATAAAAAAGAATAGAAATACTAATTAATGGCTGATAATAATTGGGTATTTTCCACTGCATGATTCCAGGTGGTAACGTAGACAACAAGGGAGAAAGTCAAGTTCTCTCTGTTGCCACTTGGAATATTAAGGAGAAAAACTCTGTTATTAACTGCCAACTGCCGCTCTATTAAAACGTTATTTATACTGTGGCTCCTAAAACTGCTTTCTTGAAAAGCTGTTTCTATACTTCACCTGTGGCTGTTTAGTGGAGCCTTCTGGACACCATGAAGATAATTGACTATTATCCCCCCAACAACAGTCCCACATGGTATTTGTTACACCGACATGTACAGTGTAACCTGTCACACCTCCACCAGACTCTGCCCCCCCCACTCCACTCCTTTCTGAAAACTGTTTTTTCAAAACAAAGAACCTTGACGATCTTCCTCGCCACCCTTGGTACGTCCCTTCCTTTGTCGGCCGAAATATTTTCTGCCACTCCGTGACCCTCAGTTTGCACCCTCCCTTAGCCCTCTCAAAGTACCCCTCAACATATCCCACAATGGTCTGAGCCCGCTCGTCCTAGCCACGAGCCACACCCTCAACTCTCAGTGAGAGAGCACAGAGTAGGTACTTTCTGGCCGAGCCACTGTCAGGATAGAGATAAAATCTGAACACCTGTTGCAGGCCTGCACAGACCATTCACAAGGAGATAATATGATTAATGGCTCACTAGAAGTACCAAGTACATTCTCCCACCTTCCTAGAATCTGTGGAAATAATGTAGTGGAAAAAGTTGACTTCCACCTTCCCTTCCACTCCCTTATTGGGCCCTGGAAGTCCAGGAGAGGCTGCAGATCACCACCCACCCTTCCAACAATTAATTTAGGTTTCTGAACACTCATGCGTGGGGGGTTAAGGAAGCAACCTATTTCCCTCATGTCATCACAATGGTGAAAAAAAAACGTAATTTCACTGCAGTCCTAGTATTGGTGAAGTGATATTTACAGCTGCTCAGTAATATCTGTTTAAGAAAGCCACGTGCAACTAATAAAGAAACCCATGATCAGCAAGATACGAAATGTCATCAACGATTGAAAGACCATACATGAAATTGTGTTGTCAGTGTTACAGAGATTTAAAACTGAGCTCAAGATTATTTAGGGTCATCAAAGTTTCTCTGTTCTTAAGCAAATGGTTGTGTGTAAAGACTGGGTGGTATAACCACTATATTTACTACAGTTATATCGGAAAAGACGATTCTCTCTTGATCTCCCGAACACCGATGGGCCTACAGGTCTTAATGGATCGGTTTAGCTCGTTTTGTGACGACTTTGGGCTGGAGCTTAATCATACCAAAACTAAAATCATGACCATGGGACGTGGTCCCTCTAAAGGATATACCATCCTTTATAAAGGGACTCCGATGAGCAAGGTTTGCTCCATTGATTACCTGGGGGTCAGAATTAGTAAGGACATGCAGTGGGAGGCACAGATTAATAAAAGCTTAGCCCTTCTGTCACATAGATCTGGGGCAATTTTGCACTTCCACAAGTCGACCGCCGAGAGAGTAGTTACCCCAGCACTAAAAATTTATCGGGCAAAGGCCCAGAGTGCTGTGGCCTATGGGGC
Source organism: Pleurodeles waltl (assembly GCF_031143425.1). NCBI lineage: Eukaryota > Metazoa > Chordata > Amphibia > Caudata > Salamandridae > Pleurodeles > Pleurodeles waltl. The sequence continues at coordinate 324,689,191 of NC_090437.1, forward strand.
AGAAATCTGGGGATACTCAAATGCTGGTAAACTTTCAATAGGTGAAAACAACTTTGTAAGATCACTCTTGGCTTGTCCACGTAATACTCCTTTGTTACCAACGTTTTGGGACCTTGGACTTGCACGTATCTCAGACATTATTGCTCTAAGACCGCTGCTTTTCTGGGTACATGTTTGGTCTACTCCTGAGCTACTCACATATAAGGAATCCATCCAAGATATCTTAGAGAGACCTAACGTGCTTACTATCCCTTGGTTTAAACACATATCTAAATGGTTTTGCATTCTGGGTCTTAGTAATTACTGGAGCCATCCTCATAATTTAAGGAAAGAGCAGAAGAATCATCTAAAAACAGCTTACTGGGCGTATGTCAGGGGAAATTACTTACTTCATTTGTCTCATGGCAGATTGACTTCTCAATTTCTTGACACTAAGTGGCATCCGCGTTTTGAACTGTTTATGGATCTTATTACTGATCCATTAAGCAAGAGTTTGTATATTCAGTTCAGATATGGATGCCTACCCCTTAACTCTTTTGGCAATTGGCGGGATTCTGCTCTGAGTACTGATCTATGCCTGAGTTGTAGTATTTCTCCGGAAACCATTGTGCATTTCATGTTCATATGCCCAGCATATAGGATTGCTCGTCAGAGGTGGCTACGTCCAGTTTGTAAGAATATGGGGATCAGTTGCTGTATAGATGCTTTAAGGATTATGATGAGGGACACATCCTGCACCCTGTTCTGTGCAGTTAGCAAGTTCCTTGCGGCTGCATGGCATACACGAATCTGCCAGTTAAAAAATTCTTCTTGATCATTATGAGGTCTATGATTAGGGTATTAGCTCGTTGAATGATATTTTGGCTATCCTGAGGAATAAGGGCTAGGTAGTTATGCACTGTGTGAAGAGGAATATCTCTTTGATTTTAGTATTTATGTTTTATTCTTTTATGTATTTTTGGAATGCCAGATATTTATGATTTTTAATTTTATTCTTGTATTGTGTGATTTATGCTTTGATGGTTTAAATTAACCGAATAAAGCGATGTGTTGATGATGATGACTGAAGAGTCTCAGCACCTGTCCACTGGCTGTGTCAAGTAATTTGTATAGATGTGAGGTGGTGTCCTCTCCTCTTTAGGGTGCCTAAGAGTCCAGGAACAGCTGGTTTGCGTAGAGGTTTAAGTTTGCTTAAAATGCTTTTGCTTCATAGGAATTTGTGAAAATCAATTTTCAGTAGCTCAGAAGTAATTTGAAAGGTAGAGAAGGGTATAGGATTACGTACGTAAGTGATCCTAAAATATTCACTGTGTTAATGCCTTTTTGAGCGCAAGTTTTCCAGTAAAGTGTTTACCATCTAGTTTATGGCACAATTGAACCAAAAGGGGGTTAAAGTTGAGCCATGAATTCGGTGTTCTAGATGTTTATCAAGCATAAGGAGAGATGTGAGAGTACCCAATATTATTTGTCTGGAATGATTTAAAGGGAGTTTTGAGATATTGTGAATTGTAAGTAAAGAGCTAAGAGGTTAGAATGTTGTGATGCTGGCTTCAATATGGAGCCAAGAAGGAGGATTAGGTTCTTGTGTGTGCAACCACCATGCCCCTTGAGCGATCAGAAATGCTCTCTGAAAGTGGTGATAATCCAGTATGTTAATTCCCCTGGAGGACTTGTTCCTCCTCAGAGACTTCATGGAAACCCACTGACTTGAAAAACAAGGGAGATACAGTAGTTTGAAGCATTCTAGATATGAAATTAATCAGCGAGGCTATCATCATCTTTATTGTTCCCACTCTCCCTCACCAGGTAATATTTTTAGGAGACAATGTATTGAGGAGATCCTTGTTTTTGGATAGGTTTTTTGCTCATTAAGCATAATGTATGGTTTAAGGTTGGGAGTAAGCCATATGCTGAGATATTTGAGTGGTGTTGGTTGCCACTTTAGGCCAAGTTCACCAATAACTTCACAAGTGCAATATACGTAAGCGGAAATACCTCTATTTTGTCTTTGTTTAAGGAATATCCCACTACCTGTGAGTATTTATCTATCACTTTCATAATGATTGGTATGACATGGAGGCATTTTTGATTAATAATAATATGTCATCTGCATAGGCTGCAGCTACTTGTCTGCCTGATGGGAAGCTGATACCTGGGATATCAAAGTTGTCCCTAAAGGCAGAAATAAGTGCTTCAATGGCCAATGGAAAAAGTAGGAGTGAAAGCGGGCACCCTTGGTGCATGCTTTTTGAGAGTTGAAAAGGTTGGGATAAATGACTGTTAACTCTGATTTTTGCTGTGAGGGTCGAGAATAAAGGTCCATAATCATATGTATAAATTTCTCTCCAAGTTGATATCTGTGTAATGTGGCTTGTGGAAAGGGCCAAAAGACCTTGTCAAAAAGCCCTTTCTGCGTCACGGTCCAGGGCTGCTGTTAGTGAGAGTGATAGTTTACCTCTTTCTAGGACATGACAAAGCATCCTAATGTTGTTCCCTGCAAGTCTGCCTTTAATAAATCGTGTCTGTGAGTATGGTATCAGTTGTTGGATGACCAAATCCAAAATATGAGCAAGTATCTTTGTATAGATCTTGCAATAGATGTTAATAAGGGAGATCAGTTGATCATTTTTTACATTTAGGTGATCCTTCCCTTCTTTGGGAATCACTAGAATAGTGTCTTCAGTGGATGAGCGGGAAACAGTGCCCCGTTGAGGCATATTGTTGAAAGACTGCATGGATAGGATTTACCACTATGTTGTGGAATGTTTTATAGAATTTCGCAGAGCAGCCATCTGGTCCTGGTACTTTCCCAGATTTGATGGAACATATTGCTAATATGATTTCCTCCTCCGTAATAGGATTGTTAACCTAAAGGGAGTCCTGCTGTGAAATGTAGGGGCGATTACAAGAATCAAGATATTCATTCATTTTGGTAATGGAGGTAGGTGTATTGAAATTGTAAAGTTTGGTGAAAAACAATTTAAAGGAGTCAAGAGTACCTTTTGTGGAGGTAGTGATCTTGCAGTCTGATTTTATTTATGGCTGAAATAAGTGGTCTGCTTTTTGTGAATTTAAGATAGTGAGCTAGTGATTTCTCCAGTTTATTATTATTACAACGTCTATTGGCGTTTGCCACATAAACCCATTTCTTTGCTCTCTGGCTGAGAATTTGATTGTATTGATATTGGGCTGAGCGTAGTTTGGGTAGGAGGGCTGAACCTTTAGACCTTTTAAGTTGGATAGTCAGAGTTTGAATTATTGATTCTAACTCTTTGAAGCGGTTAAAGATTTTTCTATTCTTCAAGGAGGCCAATTGGATTAATGTTTTTCTTAATGTGGCTTTAAGAGAATCCCAACAAGTTGTAGGGGACAAGCAGCTTGGGGGGTTCTCTTTGAGAAAATGTTTGATGGCTGTCTCGATTGTCAATTTGTCATCCCGGTCATCTAGGATATCATTGTTCAAACACCACTGATGAGGAAGCAGTGTGAAGGTCGATGATTGTGAGTTGAACAGATTTGCATGCGTAGTCAAAGTTTATAATTGGTTACCATTTATAGAGACTGAGAGAGATGGAGGAGAGATTTGCTTAGTAAAATGTAGTCTATTTGTGAAAATAAGTGATGGGGTGAAGAGCAAAAAGTGTAATCGCTCTCAGTGGGATTATTAATAGGTACACAGCGTCTATCAAAAATTTCAGCTGTTAAACTACCGTATTTTTAGTATTATCAAAGGCATAGTTATTAGTGCAATAATTCTCGACATTGAACAGTATGTGTATCTGTCTTATGGCTGTGACGCGTTGAGACAGGAAATTGGGATATCAATGTTATTTCTGTGGAATCGGTTGAGGTAAATCATAGGATACAAGCAGTGGATTTTGTCCAACAAAGAAGCATTTTAAACAGGGTGACAGTAGCAATGGGGTAAGGGGATTGTCATTGTGGTGGAGCACAGAGTTGTTTATCTTGAGATCATCCTGGCTGCTGTGGTAGGGGGGTAAGGCCGATAGGGTCCCTTCTTATGATATTGTTGTGGTCTCACAGAAGACCAGAATAGATATGTGAAGTACCTGTTGGAAAAGCGAACATCAACGACTCATTGCAGTACGGACAGAAGAATCTAAGGCCCGTATTTATACTTTTTTTGCGCCGCATTTGCGTCGTTTTTTGACGCAAAAACGGCGCAAACTTGCAAAATGCCATTGTATTTTGTAGGTTTGCGCCGTTTTGCGTCAAAAAGCGGCGCAAATGCGGCGCTAAAAAAAGTATAAATACGGGCCTAAGAATTTATGGAGTTCAGTAGGCTCCGTAAAGAACAATGTTTCCCCAAGTATGATGATCCAGAATTTTGAGGGACCTGGGAATCTGTATGGAGTATTGTGCTCTTTAATCAGTTGACGAAGGGCAAAAAAAACTTTTCTAATTCTCACTGTGTCTTTTGAATAGTCCTGCGCAATGTTGATTCTGGCTCCATTCCATGAGACACGCTGAACTTTCTTTATATGTGTAAGTTTCAGTTCTGTGTGTCAGTATCATAATGGATGGAATATCATGGCTCTAGGAGATGAGTTGGGTGCTCCTAATCGATGTTTATCCATAGGCAATCTGGGGTCTGTTCAATCTCAAAGTCTCTATCAAATTTGATACCCAAGGTGCGGAGTAACCAGACCTACAGAAATTCAATGCAGGTATTAGCATCATCTTCAACCTTTTCTGGTAATTCAAATATGTGAAGATTTTCTCTCCCATTAAGGTCTTCCAATTCAGAGATGTCTTTCATCAGGGTCTTAATATTGACAGTGGCTATATCCATTTTTGATTTCTCAGCTGACACAGAATCTTCCAGCAGACTGATCCTTGTTTCTGCTTCTGTGATTCCACTCAGCATGTTTTGGAAGTCATTCCGTTATCCTTGGAGGTCACAGTGCATGGCATCTATGTTCGATTTCTTGTATTGCGCCATGTTGTGGAGTATGCCAAGTCCCTGCATGATCATGTCCAGGCAGGCGCTTGAGTCTACTTTAGATTTAATCGGGGAATCTGCTAACTGGGCTCCACGTTGGATCACTTTAGCGAGGTTTTATGATCTTTGACGTCTTTGGAATCTTCACTCTTATGGTCAGCCGTCTGGAGAACACACAGATTTGCAGACATTTCTATGACTTTGAGTAACTACACCAGCTGCTGTTAGAAGCAAACTAGATCTTCTGTGCTGTAGAGTGATTGTTAGTAATGGCTTCCTATTTCAATAGAGTACAGTTCCTTTGGTCACTTTATGACAATCCAGTAGAGTCTGGCCGGGTGAGCTTTTAAGACAGAATGAGAGGACCACCTATGGCACTGAATGAGCTGTGCAGGGATCACACGCAAGGTCTCACAAATTGAGCTATGAAAAGAGCACAGATCATCTCAAAAGAACAGACTTTATGGTGTGTTTTGGTCACCATCATCAGCAAATCATACGGGCAGCATGAGCGTAGTCATCATTTTGGTTTCCCGAGGGGATAATACTGTAGAGACCAGTGACCACCTAAAAGCACAAAATTTTAATTTGTTTACAAGGTAAGTTTCAGTACCTTCGTAAAATAAAACATATTATAAGGCCAAGCTATATCTAGGTACATGCTCACACACATGAGCAGAAGAGAAGGATTTAGAGAGCTGGTTTCATTAGTCATTTTGTGCTCTATTTGTTGGCGGAACTTGAGGGGGGAATACATTGACTGCTCTTTGGTTTTCATATGGCGTACTGATTTTAGTAGTTCCTTTATGTAGCAAAGGTCATTGATATCATAGTTAATCAGGTTTCCCTTAAGCACAGGGAGTAGGAGGTGCTGGTTAGGTGACGTAAGGCTTCAAGTTCTTGGGCGAAAGTGATCTGGGCTCACTATGGAGAATGTACATTGTTGATCTAGCTACAGGAGGGTGTTAGACCTGACAGCCTTGGGGTAGTCACCCCTAACTTTTTGCCTGCCTCCCTCCATTTTTTTGGACACTGTTTTTGCTGGTTTATAGACTCTGCGCACTTTACCACTGCTAACCAGTGCTAAAGTGCATATGCTCTCTCCCTTAAAACATGGTAACCTGGAATCCTACCTGATTGGACTATTAATTTACTTATAAGTCCCTAGTAAGGTGCACTTTAGGTGCATAGGGCTGGTAAATTAAATGCTACTAGTGGGCCTGCAGCACTGGTTGTGCCACCCACTTAAGTAGCCCCTTTTTCCTTGTCTCAGGCCTGCCATGGCAAGGCCTGTGTGTGCAGTTTCACTGCCACCTCGACTTGGCATTTAAAAGTACTTGCCAAACCTAGAACTCCCCTTTTTTCTACATATAAGTCACCCTTAAGGTGTGCCCTAGGTAACCCCTAGGGCAGGGTGCTGTGTAGGTATAAGGCAGGACATGTACCTGTGTAGTTATATGTCCTGGTAGTGTAAAACTCCTAAATTCGTTTTCACACTACTGAGAGGCCTGCTTCCTCCATAGACTAACATTAGGGCTGCCCTCATACACTGTTGAAGTGGCAGCTGCTGATCTGAAAGGAGCAGGGAGGTCATATTTAGTATGGCCAGAATGGTAATACAAAGTCCTACTGACTGGTGAAGTCGGATTTAATATTACTATTCTAGAAATGCCACTTTTAGAAAGTGAGCATTTCTTTGCACTTAAATCCTTCTGTGCCTTACAATCCACGTCTGGCTGGGCTTGGTTGACAGCTCCTTGTGCATTCACTCAGACACACCCCAAACACAGGGTACTCAGCCTCACTTGCATACATCTGCATTTTGAATGGGTCTTCCTGGGCTGGGAGGGTGGAGGGTCTGCTCTCACACAAAGGACTGCCACACCCCCTACTGGGACCCTGGCAGACAGGAGTAAACTGAAAGGGGACCTGGTGCACTTCTTAGCCACTCTTTGAAGTCTCCCCCACTTCAAAGGCACATTTGGGTATAAAACAGGGCCTCTGCCCTACCTCATCAGACACTTGCTGGAGAAGAAACCTGAACCAGAAACTACATCCTGCCAAGAAGAACTGCCTGGCTGCTCAAAGGACTCACCTGTCTGCTTTCTACAAAGGACTGCTGTCTTGCTGTTGCCCTGCTGCCTTGCTGAACTCTTGTCTGGCTGTGAAAGTGCTCTCCAAGGGCTTGGATAGAGCTTGCCTCCTGTTCCCTGAAGTCTCAGGACCAAAAAGACTTCTTCCTTTCACTTGGACGCTCCGTGCGCCGAAAATTTCGACGCACAGCTTGTTTCGCGGCAAGAAAAACGCCGCACACCGACGCTGATCGACGCGACGCCCTCGGGACGATCGAGACTTCGACGCACAACCTCGCAAGGACAAAGCCGCCCGACTTTCCAGGAGAAATCGACGCGACGCCTACCGTGAGTGCGAAACTTTGACGCACGGCCTTGCAAGGACAACGCCGCCCGACTTCCAAGGAGAAATCGACGCGACGCCTGCCGTGAGACCAAACTTTCGACGCACGGCCTCGCAAGGACAACGCCGCCCGACTTCCAAGGAGAAATCGACGCGACGCCTACCGTGAGATCGAAACTTCGACGCGCAGCCCCGCAGAACGACGCGCAGCCGGAAAACAAGCAGGAGAATCCACGCACAGACCCGGGACATCTGGTAATCCCCGCGATCCACAAAAAGAGACTGTCTGCGCGCCGGAAAACGACGCCCGACTTCCCCGCGTGGAAAAGAACGACGCAAGTCGGTGTGTGCTGAGAGGAAATCGACGCACACCCCCCTTTTTCCACGCATCTCTTCACCTGTGGCCCTCTGAGGAGATTTTCCACCAGAAACCAGGTACTTTGTGCTTGAAAGACACTTTATTACATTCTAAAGACTTAAGACCCTTTATATCACTTTCCTGTGATAGTTCTACAATTTTCCATTGCATCTTTATTCTTTTTGACCTACAATTATCCTGATAAATATTATATATTTTTCTAAACACTGTGTGGTGTATTTTTGTGGTGCTATATGGTGGTATTGTATGATTTATTGCACAAATACTTTACACATTGCCTTCTAAGTTAAGCCTGACTGCTCGTGCCAAGCTACCAGAGGGTGGGCACAGGATAATCTTGGATAGTGTGTGACTTACCCTGACTAGAGTGAGGGCTTTTGCTTGGACAGAGGGTAACCTGACTGCCAACCAAAAACCCCATTTCTAACATTGGTGATCAGCGGTGAGGATAGGACTTGTATTTGTGCAGTGACATACAGTAGCTAAGTATTTCACTACCTACCCACAGTTGAAGGTCAACTTGGTTTTTATCTCTTTTTGAAAATCCGTTTTTTCCTGACAATTTTCAAAAACTAAATCCTCACTCAACATGTCTCTGACTGGGTCTCAGACAGGGGACTTTGACCTAGTCCAGTTGGATACATACACGGTCAAACAACTAAGAGGATTCTGCAGGGCATTAAGGGTACCCACCGAAGGGGCCTCCAGAAAGGAGGACTTTCAAGTGGCGCTGAGGGCCTGGGCAGAAGCCCATTTAGAGGATGATGAGGAAGAGGAGCCAGAAAATGGCCCCTCAGAAGGATTTTCACTATCTATGGATGGTGTTACCACTGCAATTGTGCACCCTTCCAGACCAGGGAGCAGTGTCTCCATGCAAAGCCTGACCGCAGAGGAAAGGAGAGAGGAAAGGGAGTTCCAATTGCAAATGGCAAAACTGAAAATTGAGGCACAACAGGAGGAGAGGAGGGCAGAAAGAGAAGCCAAACAAGCTGAGGCTGAAAGAGCAGCCAAACAGATTGAAGCTGAAAGAACAGCCAAACAGATTCAAGCAGAAGCTGAAATGGCAGCCAAACAAGCAGAAGCTGAAAGAGCAGCCAAACAAGTGGAAGCTGAAAGAGCGTTGGCTGAAAAGAAACTATTGTTGGCTCATGAACTGAGTCTCAAGGAGCTGGAGATCAAGGCAAGACAGTCTGAATCCAGCAATAATGGTGGCAGCATACAGACAGGACCTGCTGGAGAAAAGAAGGTTCGTATACCCAAAAATGTGGTGCCCAGTTTTGTGGTGGGAGATGACATAGATAAATGGTTAGCTGCTTATGAAGTTGCACTAAGGGCTCATGAGGTTCCTGAAGGGCAATGGGGGGTAGCTATGTGGGGTTATGTGCCGCCATTGGGGAGGGACACACTTCTCACATTGGATCCACCGGATCAAAACACATACCCACTCCAGAAAGCCACTTTACTTGCCAAGTTTGGGCTGACCCCTGAGGGATACCGTCAGAGGTTCAGGGACAGCACCAAACAAACCACACAAACATGGGTAGATTTCTTTGATTTCTCTAGTAAGGCACTGAATGGATGGGTGCGGGGCAACAAAGTAGCAGATTATAAAGGTTTATATGACTTGATCCTGAGAGAGCATATGCTTAATGTTACTTATACCAATTTGCGCCAGCACCTAGTGGATAGTAAGCTGACTGATCCCAGGAAGCTTGCTGAGGAGGCGGACCTCTGGGTTAGCACCAGAGTGTCCAAAAAGGTACCTGGGGGGGACTCCCACAAAGGTGGTCAGGGTTCCCAACAGAAGAAAGAGGGGGGAGATAAACTTACAGATAAGGAACTCTCTAAAGGCCCCCAAAAGAATTCCCAGGGAGGGGGTGGCAACCCTTCCTTTTCCAAATTTGGGAAAAAGCCAGGGACATTTGACAGGTCAGGAAAATCTAGCCCCAAATGCATGGAGTGTTACCAATATGGTCACTACAAAGGCGTTCCACAGTGCCCCAAGAGGGCACCGTCCACTACCGGACAGGCACCTGGGTTGACTAGTGTAGCACTCGGGGGGAGATGGACCCAACTAGCTTTGGGGAGCAGGTAGAGATTTCCCTAGTGTCCCTGGGAGAAGGAGAAATGGTGCCCAAGGCCCACATGCCCAGAAATACTTCCAAGTACCGGCAGTGGGTCACCATTGATGGGCAGAGGGTGGAGGCTCTGCGTGACACAGGAGCCAGTATGACTACTATCAAGAGTCAGCTGGTGTCAGCAGAGCAGATAGTACCTAATACATTCCACCAGGTCAGAGTCGCTGACAATCACGAGAGTCACCTACCGGTGGCTCTGGTTCCCTTTGAGTGGGGGGGGGTCTCTGGTACTCTGAAAGTAGCTGTGAGTCCTGCCATGCCTGTAGATTGTCTGTTAGGCAACGACCTTGAGCACACTGCTTGGAAAGAAGTGGAGCTCAGGTCTCACCTGGAGATGTTAGGGTTACCTGAGTGGGTCTGCATGACCACACGGTCCATGGCTGACCGAGAGGGAAGTCAAGGGCATCTGGAGCCTGGAACGATGGCCCAGAGAGCTGCCAGGAGGAGGGACCAGGGGTGCGGGAAACCGGCCCCCGCTATTCCCACAGTGGCTCCTGAGGAGGAGGCTTCCGAGCCAACTGGGGAAGACATCGCCGCCCTAGGTGACTTACCTGAGCTTGCTGGCTGGCAAGTTGAGGGTGGACCCACCAGGGAGGAATTCTGCAAGGCGCAGAAAGAATGTCCCACTCTAGAAGGTTTGAGGAAACAAGCCTCAAACCAGGCAGCCGGCGACGCCTCTGGCGATCACCACCTATATTGGGAGAATGATCTCCTCTACAGTGAGCCTAAGGTTCCGGGCTTTGGGGCAGCACGTGTGCTGGTGGTCCCCCAATGTTACCGAACCTTCCTACTGGGTCTGGCTCACGACATTCCCCTGGCAGGACATTTGGGGCAGGGCAAGACCTTTAACAGGCTTGTCACCCACTTTTATTGGCCCAAAATGAGGACACACTCAGACAAGTTCTGCAGATCCTGTCCTACCTGCCAGGCCAGTGGTAAAGCAGCAAAAAGGGTTAAAACCCCCCTGATTCCACTTCCTGTCGTTGGCACCCCCTTTGAAAGGGTGGGCATCGACATTGTTGGCCCCTTGGACCCCAAAACTGCCTTAGGCAACAGGTTCATCCTGGTTTTGGTGGACCATGCCACCCGTTACCCAGAGGCAATCCCTCTAAGGACAGTAACTGCACCGGTGGTGGCCAGAACCCTGATGGGGATATTTACCCGTGTGGGGTTCCCCAAGGAAATAGTGTCTGACAGAGGCACTAACTTCATGTCTGCATACATGAAGTCGCTGTGGGATGCGTGTGGTGTAACTTACAAGTTCACCACACCCTATCACCCCCAGACGAACGGTCTTGTGGAGAGATTCAACAAGACCCTGAAAGGCATGATTGGTGGCCTCCCTGAGGCCATGAGGCGTAAGTGGGACGTCCTCTTACCATGCCTTCTCTTTGCTTACAGAGAGGTCCCCCAGAGAGGGGTAGGGTTCAGTCCCTTTGAACTTCTCTATGGGTACCCTGTCAGGGGACCCTTAAGCATTGTCCAGGAGGGATTGGAGAAAGCTCCAAAGGCACCCCCTCAGGATGTGGTCAGCTATATGTTGGCCCTCCGCAACCAGATGACCCGCTTCTGGAAAGAAGCCCAAGATAACCTTGAGGCCAGTCAAGAGGTGATGAAACAATGGTATGACCAGAAGGCCACCCTGGTAGAGTTTCAACCTGGAGACAAAGTGTGGGTAATGGAGCCAGTAGAGCCCAGAGCTCTCCAGGACCGCTGGTCTGGCCCATTTGAAATAAAGGAGCGGAAAGGGGAGGCCACTTACCTAGTGGACCTCAAAACCCCTAGGAATCCCCTAAGGGTGCTCCATGTGAACCGACTAAAAGCTCATGTTGAGAGGTCGGAGATCAACATGCTTCTGGTCACAGATGAAGGAACGGAAGAGGAGAGTGAACCTCTCCCCGACCTCCTCTCTGCCCAAGAAGGTGATGGGTCAGTAAGCGGGGTCATTCTGTCTGACTCCCTGACTCTAAATCAGAAAGGAGACTGTTATGAGCTCTTGGAGCACTTCTCCCCCCTGTTCTCCCTTACTCCTGGGCTGACCCACCTCTGTGTTCATGATATTGACACCGGTGACAGTCTCCCTGTGAAAAACAAAATTTACAGGTTGTCGGATAAGGTGAAGGCCAGCATCAAGGAGGAGGTCTCCAAGATGTTGACTCTAGGGGTCATTGAGAAATCCAGTAGTCCCTGGGCCAGCCCAGTGGTATTGGTCCCTAAGGCTACTGCCCCAGGTGCGAAGCCAGAACTCCGGTTCTGTGTGGACTACCGGGGCCTCAACTCAGTCACACGGACTGATGCTCACCCCATCCCCCGAGCTGATGAGCTCGTGGACAGGCTAGGCGCTGCCAAGTTCCTGAGTACGTTTGATCTTACTTCAGGGTACTGGCAGATCGGCCTAACTGAGGGGGCCAAGGAAAGATCCGCATTTTCAACCCCGGATGGCCATTACCAGTTCCGGGTGATGCCGTTTGGGTTGAAAAATGCCCCCGCTACCTTCCGACGGTTGGTTAACGGGGTCCTAGCTGGCAAGGATGCCTTCTGTGCAGCCTACCTGGATGACATAGCTGTCTACAGTTCCAGCTGGGAGGAACACCTGCTTCACCTCAAGGAGGTGCTTCAGGCCCTGCAACAGGCAGGCCTGACCATCAAGGCCAGTAAGTGCCAGATTGGGCAGGGTTCCGTGGTGTACTTAGGACACCTAGTGGGTGGTGGCAAGGTGCAGCCACTCCAGGCCAAGATTGAAACTATCAAGGCCTGGCAACCACCCCGAACACAGACGGAGGTGAGAGCCTTTCTAGGCCTCACCGGATACTACCGCCGATTTGTCAAGGGCTATGGTACCATTGCAACACCCTTGACAGAACTCACTTCCAAGAAGCAACCTAAGTTGGTGAATTGGACAGAGGCTTGTCAGAAAGCCTTTGACGCCCTGAAGGAAGCCATGTGCACGGCCCCCGTACTCATGGCCCCTGACTACTCCCAGGAATTTATCGTGCAGACAGACGCTTCAGAGCATGGCATAGGGGCAGTCCTAGCACAGTTGAATGAGGAGGGCAGAGATCAACCGGTAGTCGTTATTAACAGAAGGCTATTACCACGGGAACAGAGGTGGAGTGCTATTGAACGAGAAGCTTTTGCTGTGGTCTGGGCACTGAAGAAGCTAAGACCCTACCTGTTTGGGACTCACTTCCTGGTTCAGACAGACCACAGGCCCCTCAGATGGCTCATGCAGATGAGGGGTGAGAATCCAAAACTCTTGAGGTGGTCCATTTCCCTACAGGGGATGGACTTTACGGTGGAACATCGCCCAGGGGTCGACCACGCCAATGCTGATGGTCTCTCCAGGTACTTCCGCCTTAGCGATGAGAGCTCCCAGGAGGTCGGGTAGCTCTCCCCACTTTCAGCTGGGGGGGACACATGTTAGACCTGACAGCCTTGGGGTAGTCACCCCTAACTTTTTGCCTGCCTCCCTCCATTTTTTTGGACACTGTTTTTGCTGGTTTATAGACTCTGCGCACTTTACCACTGCTAACCAGTGCTAAAGTGCATATGCTCTCTCCCTTAAAACATGGTAACCTGGAATCCTACCTGATTGGACTATTAATTTACTTATAAGTCCCTAGTAAGGTGCACTTTAGGTGCATAGGGCTGGTAAATTAAATGCTACTAGTGGGCCTGCAGCACTGGTTGTGCCACCCACTTAAGTAGCCCCTTTTTCCTTGTCTCAGGCCTGCCATGGCAAGGCCTGTGTGTGCAGTTTCACTGCCACCTCGACTTGGCATTTAAAAGTACTTGCCAAACCTAGAACTCCCCTTTTTTCTACATATAAGTCACCCTTAAGGTGTGCCCTAGGTAACCCCTAGGGCAGGGTGCTGTGTAGGTATAAGGCAGGACATGTACCTGTGTAGTTATATGTCCTGGTAGTGTAAAACTCCTAAATTCGTTTTCACACTACTGAGAGGCCTGCTCCCTTCATAGACTAACATTAGGGCTGCCCTCATACACTGTTGAAGTGGCAGCTGCTGATCTGAAAGGAGCAGGGAGGTCATATTTAGTATGGCCAGAATGGTAATACAAAGTCCTACTGACTGGTGAAGTCGGATTTAATATTACTATTCTAGAAATGCCACTTTTAGAAAGTGAGCATTTCTTTGCACTTAAATCCTTCTGTGCCTTACAATCCACGTCTGGCTGGGCTTGGTTGACAGCTCCTTGTGCATTCACTCAGACACACCCCAAACACAGGGTACTCAGCCTCACTTGCATACATCTGCATTTTGAATGGGTCTTCCTGGGCTGGGAGGGTGGAGGGTCTGCTCTCACACAAAGGACTGCCACACCCCCTACTGGGACCCTGGCAGACAGGAATAAACTGAAAGGGGACCTGGTGCACTTCTTAGCCACTCTTTGAAGTCTCCCCCACTTCAAAGGCACATTTGGGTATAAAACAGGGCCTCTGCCCTACCTCATCAGACACTTGCTGGAGAAGAAACCTGAACCAGAAACTACATCCTGCCAAGAAGAACTGCCTGGCTGCTCAAAGGACTCACCTGTCTGCTTTCTACAAAGGACTGCTGTCTTGCTGTTGCCCTGCTGCCTTGCTGAACTCTTGTCTGGCTGTGAAAGTGCTCTCCAAGGGCTTGGATAGAGCTTGCCTCCTGTTCCCTGAAGTCTCAGGACCAAAAAGACTTCTTCCTTTCACTTGGACGCTCCGTGCGCCGAAAATTTCGACGCACAGCTTGTTTCGCGGCAAGAAAAACGCCGCACACCGACGCTGATCGACGCGACGCCCTCGGGACGATCGAGACTTCGACGCACAACCTCGCAAGGACAAAGCCGTCCGACTTTCCAGGAGAAATCGACGCGACGCCTACCGTGAGTGCGAAACTTTGACGCATTGCCTCGCAAGGACAACGCCGCCCGACTTCCAAGGAGAAATCGACGCGACGCCTGCCGTGAGACCAAACTTTCGACGCACGGCCTCGCAAGGACAACGCCGCCCGACTTCCAAGGAGAAATCGACGCGACGCCTACCGTGAGATCGAAACTTCGACGCGCAGCCCCGCAGAACGACGCGCAGCCGGAAAACAAGCAGGAGAATCCACGCACAGACCCGGGACATCTGGTAATCCCCGCGATCCACAAAAAGAGACTGTCTGCGCGCCGGAAAACGACGCCCGACTTCCCCGCGTGGAAAAGAACGACGCAAGTCGGTGTGTGCTGAGAGGAAATCGACGCACACCCCCCTTTTTCCACGCATCTCTTCACCTGTGGCCCTCTGAGGAGATTTTCCACCAGAAACCAGGTACTTTGTGCTTGAAAGACACTTTATTACATTCTAAAGACTTAAGACCCTTTATATCACTTTCCTGTGATAGTTCTACAATTTTCCATTGCATCTTTATTCTTTTTGACCTACAATTATCCTGATAAATATTATATATTTTTCTAAACACTGTGTGGTGTATTTTTGTGGTGCTATATGGTGGTATTGTATGATTTATTGCACAAATACTTTACACATTGCCTTCTAAGTTAAGCCTGACTGCTCGTGCCAAGCTACCAGAGGGTGGGCACAGGATAATCTTGGATAGTGTGTGACTTACCCTGACTAGAGTGAGGGCTTTTGCTTGGACAGAGGGTAACCTGACTGCCAACCAAAAACCCCATTTCTAACAGAGGGGATGTCCTGTGAGCATCTATCCTGGCTAGTGTCCGCATGAGGAGTACAGCAGGAAAGATATGGTGCGGGATGCAATGATCAGTTATTTTGCTATCATGTCGGACATTGAGTGGTGA
Organism: Pleurodeles waltl; assembly: GCF_031143425.1. Lineage (NCBI taxonomy): Eukaryota > Metazoa > Chordata > Amphibia > Caudata > Salamandridae > Pleurodeles > Pleurodeles waltl. The sequence goes on from NC_090437.1 coordinate 324,704,885, forward strand.
AAATCCCACCTATGTTTAGTCCCCTGTAATTCACTTTGTACCTCACTTGAAGTGTTGTTAAAAGATGCTGGAGTTGCCACACAGAGAGGAGCCGCCGGGAGGTGACATGTTGTGTCTGGGACACAGAAGCGATGTGGGATGGCAATCCAGTTCAATCCACTGGTATTTTGTAGCACAAATCAGGACATTGTAACCCTCTGTGGAGAATCTTTGAGCTTTAAGCAAGTCGATTGTACACCACAATGTTAAGATCAAGATCTGCTGGGCCAAATGTGGAACAGTCAGGTTATGCCTCACTCTTGCTTGGACTCAGACCACACACCCCTACCTGACTTAATCTTCATCTTTGAAATTATAATATTTTAGTAACAACATCTATCTGACAGTCACCCTTTTGTGATGGGTAGCAAGGAAGGTGAACCACTATTCAAGATGGACAATATTAATATTTGGTCAAGTTGCTCAGGTATGTCAGGCACTCACTATACTCTGCAAATAGGACACATATTATACACACCTTCCTCCAAGAGACCACATTGCCTGTTCTAGAGCCTATCGTAAGGAAGGAGCTCAATGTGCCTGTCATGATACACGAACTATGTGGTGCAGTCAAAGACATAGCCACCTGTCAAACCCCAGGACTTGACAGGTTCCCCAAAGAATTTTATATGGCCTATATGCCCTCTCTGGCCCCCAAACTTTTTTAACTTGTCCAAGTTGCTCTAGAAGAAGGACGTCTCCCTCCCTCACCACGGGACTGATCTCACTCCCCAAACCCAGAAAAGATCCTCTGGAGCTAACCTCCTATTGCACACTTTCTATGCTTGGGTCTAATTACAAAACACTAAAAAAAAGGATAGCTTCCTGGAGCATATGCCCACACTGGTCCACACACACCTGAACAACATTATTCCTGGCAGGTCCACCACCCTCAACAGGTGGCAACTACATAGGATCATGGAAAGCTCCCCCACAAGCAGAAGGCAGCGATCACCACCAAAGACTTGGTCTGTATAGTTAAAGTTGGTGTGCAGAAATGATCAATTTAGGAACATTCTAGAACAGTGATTTTGAAGGTCAGCTACATCTACTCGGGTGGTCTGGTCTGCAACTGTCTAGAAAATAAATAATATTAGTAGATTGATGAAGTACATACTAATAGCAAGACAACATTGAAATCTTTAAAACTGTGTGCATGTAAAGAAATTTGAAACTGGTGGCTAAAAATTAAGTTGACATTCATAGTTTAATGTGTGGTAACAGGGCAAGTACAGCAAACAGTAGTATGGACGATTTATGGCTTCAATTAAAGCAGTAAACAATAAGAGAGGATGCGTTAGAAGCAGGAAAAAGGCAAAGTGAAATGGTGGAGTCTAGAATATTGCTTTGTCTTTTAGAAATAGGCCCAAATTCTGAAAAAGATCCAGCCTTCCCATTAAAATTTCGTTTTTTCGTGAAATAAAGAAACTATTTCATAATTTGTGTATTTGTTTGGCATATACTTGTTTCTGTAGTTCTGTGTATTTGAGGGTATAATTGTTTAGGAAGGGTTCTTTGGTTTCTGGTAGTGAATCTGTGGGTGTTCTACAGAAGTCAAAAGTTAAGAACCACTGGTGTAAAACATCTGTTGTTGCAGATTGCAATGCAGGTCTGTACTGTTTAGAAAAAAACTTTCCAAATGAGCCGTGATTATGTTTATTTAATAATCACACAGATTAACAAACACAGTTTCAGTGGAGCGTGATTCTGTCAACCTATTTTCTTCAGATAAGACTCTTATGATAGGCAGTACTGTCACCGCCTACTAGTTATAGGTACATTTCCGATCCTTCAGTTTTGCGCCTCCAGGGTGCCTTGAAGAAGTAAGAACGCCTCACGGCGCTGGTTCATTGTTCACAAGCGGCACCTCTGACTCACATTGTTTGCCCGCCTTCAAGCAAGCGCTCATCCTTTCCACTAGTTAGAAGCCTCCGTTATGTAATGCAAAAGCACACCGTGCTCCGGCTCCCAGCCGAGTAGCTGAGTTCCTGCATTTGCCGAAGGTATGTCAACAGAACATTACTTTCAAGTTCCGAGCTTAATTGCAACCCCAGTTTGGGTCCGGTTCCTAAAACAATAATGTTCACGCGCTATCAGTCACCGACTCTTCCAGTTATTATGCTCCACTGAAGAAAACGTAAGACTAAACAGAGCCAGACATGAAAGCCAAGGACCCCTGCCTTACCATATTACCGGAAGGCTATTAGGAGAAAAATAGGCTGTATTTCAAATGAGCCTTCCAGTATACGGTTACATGAAGCCCTTAACTTCATGAGCTCATCTCCCCCTCTCAACGAGGCAAGCTCATTCTAGCCACGTATGACAATATGTATGAGAGAGGTTGTTGCGGACTACTGCGGCCTACCCTTCTGTTGGTGGGGTGTACTACCTGTGTCAGGCCGCGAGGGGACGGGAGGGGTGGAGGACCTAAAACCAGATTTTGAGGCTATTCAAGTACAATCAAGGGGCATGCAATGCACGTAATTAACTGACGCACATCATGGTTGTCCTAAATCTCTGGCATGGGTCCAAGCCTCCCTGAGCTCACATTGGACACCTAGGTATTCAGGGCACAAGTAGGGGGTACACACAGGTGAACTTCGTCCCCCACTATTTTCACAGGGTGGACGCCGTCCACCCTGCCAACACGTGGGGCCGCACTATAAAATGTTCTCAATTCATCCCGGGACACATTCAGCAGCGCCTGCCCTTGTTTGCTTTGAATTCAATGAACAACCTGCAGGCTTCTTGGATTCTTTCTTACTTCACACTCCAGCTAGGCCCATGACAAGGGCGGAAGTTAAGGGCCATCAGGCCTCCTTTTGTTGAGTACCCCGGCTGGGAGCTATCAGGAGTTTCACACCTAAATGTTATGGGAAGGGAAACAAAGACATAGGGGCATATTTATAGGCCCCTAGCGCCACCTTTCTCCGCATTAACGTCATTTATTTTGATGTTAAGGTGGCCCAACAAGGCCAAAATCCTCATGCCTCATTTACAGAGTTTGTGCAATGCATGCATTCCACCACTCTGTAACCCTTAGCACTATATAATGCGTGCACGAGGTATAATATATACAAAGGGGGCGTTCACCCGTTAGGGGATCCGGTAAAATGGTGTGAGGAAATCTATGAGATTTCCTTGCACCATTTATTATGGCACTTTTAACGCCTGCTCAAGAGCAGGCATTAAAATCAGGCTCAAGAGCAGGCGTTAAAAGGGGCTTCCATTCTTTAGAATGGGCCCCTATGTACTCTGCAGGAGTAGCGCCAATATTTTGCCGCTACTCCTGCAGAGTACATCAATAGCATCATAACAAAATGACACTATTGCCCTACCCTACACCATGGTGCGCCATATTTTAAATACAGCGCACACATGGTTGCGGTAGGTGAGTGCTAAGGGGAGCAGGCACAGTGGCGCTGCACTTGATGCAGCACCACTTTCCATAAATCTGCCCCATAGCTTGTTAGCACTTTACACATACTAAAGGGAGGCACCCTATTGACTTTGTTCAATCCCTGTATCATACACGCCAACATTTTAGAGGAGGGAAGTGGGAGATTTAAAAAAAATAATCTGGGGAATGCAGTTCCCTGATTGATTTCTATTGCTGCAGAGGCAAATTCAAGAGAGAGCCACAATAAAGCATGTTTTTGCTTTAAAAATCATGAGTCTCACACCTGAATCTGGTCTATAGGCATGAATTCTGTATATAAGAGATTGCATGCACTTTAAGAATATCAGATATGGTGACCTGTCCCAATATTTACACAAAATAAACAATTTAAATATCGCTATTTTTAGGTCGAGCGCGCAAACGCTTTGAACTGTTGTAAGTATTGTGGGCTTTGAACCACGCCCATCACTTTCACTCGTTCGTGGGCTTGCCTTTCAAAAATCACTTGATGTCATTAGTATTGCTTTCCGTTTGTCCCACCTTAAGGCTGTTTTTGTCACGCCTTGCAGGCTGCTCTTGTTACATGGATTATTGCACGATTGCTGATATACTTCAGCGTAGGCAAACAATTTTTTTGTCTCTCCCCTTCGTGCAACACAGCGGCCATGGCGCTCACAGCACAAACAGGCACAACAGCAAGAACTCGATCAAAGATACTGAAGCGCTGTCCATGTTGTTCACAGTTACCTAATCAGAGTAATTTCTTGTGACTCTCCCCTTAAAACACTTGAAATTGGTAAATGCTTTACGTAAAACAAAAATCCTCAAAGTGAAAGTAGATCTCCCAGCACCGCAGGAGAGCTGATACTAGAATATTCACTGTACTCAGGAAAACTCGACCCATAATGCTTTGCAAGCTTTTTTTTCACAATATTTTTGCCCATAACTCAGCCTGTGGTGGTCCTAGGACAATGGGACCATCACCAAAATGTTCAGCACAACACACTCTTTCCGTCTAGGTCATCTTTGGGTCCCCACACTATTTTAGTGGGGACCCCACAATAATAACCCCTCCCACCACTCACTGTCTTTGTAAGTATTCTCAAGGTTGGAACTTTTTGTTTTCTTGCTTGGTTTAATTATGTGTCAGGGGCCTTGTTTGTAACATTATTGCAACAGGTTTGTTATTCCTGAAAATATCTAATGCGCTATGTTTTCTAGAAGCTACATATGTGTTTTTTTCCACCTTGTTTATTGTTATCTTTTTGTGGGGCTTCATCCTCTAGAGGCTATCTATATAGTTACATGACATTATTTTGTATAAATGTTGTTTTTATTTTGGTGTCCTCTAGGGGCTGTTCTTAGCATTACAGTTATATCAACATATTAAAATATACTTGCCCCATAATGCTTTGCAGGGCCTTACTTTTACAAAGCATTTTTACTTGTAACTCAGGCTGTGGTGGTCCTGGGACAATGAGACCACCTTTAAAACACTGACCACAATGTGCTCTTCCTGGCTACATCATCACTGGGTCCCCACACTATGTTAGTGGGGCCTCCAAAATAATAATCCTTCCCACCATTCAATGTTTTTAATTTTTTTTTCATGATTAGTGTTTTAGTTTCATACCAAAAAGAAGTTCCGTTTGGAAGGTTTTGTTTATAATATCACTGCATTAGGCCTGCTAGTCTTATAAATGTCTTTTCTTTTCTCCACAAGGGTTTAAGTATATGGTCATGTTGTGTTACTTTCTTCTTTTTTTTCATGGGGTTATACCTTTTAGGGGTTAACAATATGTTTACCTGACCATGTTTCTTACAAATTATATTTTTGTTATGGTGCAGTCTAGGGGCTGTTTTGAGCATTACAGTCTAATGTCCAAAGTTTATTTCTGATAAAGGTTTAAATCATAACTGAATATGTTAAACAATCTCTCCTTATTACAATTATGACCATAATTCAGGCCAACTTAACATCCTTCTATTACTGTTACTCCATTACTGTTTAAACACTCCTGATATGTTTGGGGGATCCTTCTAGTTTATTACTCCTCTGTGGCTGTCTTGTATCTTTTTTGGGGACTTGTTAGCCAGCCAGCATTTCTGATAGTGTGGCAGATTTAAATTAGGATGCTAAATGGCAACATTTTCATTTCTGTGTTGCAGATAGAGGAAGAAGGTAAACAGAAGTTCTTTAGTTATATGCAGGGCCACTGGAGTTATTTGGCAGGATAAACTAAATTATGAGGCAGGGTTGACCAATTTATGTGGAAAGAAAAGTCCAATTATGAATTTACAGTGCCAATAGCTCTAACTCAAGCAAATGCAAGACCGATTATATTACAAATGCTTGTTTCTTTTATAGCACTACTCATCCCAATGCAGGATGTCAGAGAGTTTTACATCACACATACACATTACATTGACAATAAATCATACATATTTGTAAATCAATGTACAGGATACGTTACATTAGACAGTGAGTGTTACAAAGTGTAGGAGTCACATACTTTCTTTCATAGCTCACTCAGCTGTATTCCAAGGATTACAATGTAACTGCAGGTAACACAGGCATTGGCAACACCAATAGGTCTTCCCTATGCAAGAACTATTACCTTTGCCAATCTATTTTAGCCATGTTGTTCACCACCGTGGCTGCTGTTCAGCATAGCTAAAAGTTGGTGGTGTATAGTAGAGTGATGTGGGGTGTCGAGTGGAGTAGAGTGTTGTAGAGTGGATTGACAGAGAGTGTGTGTATTGAAGTGACATTGTGTGAAGTTACATAGAATGGCATAGACTGGCATGGCATAGAGTAGAGTGGACAGGTGTAGAGGGCATTGGCGTAGAGTGTAGTGGCATTGATTGCAGCAGCATTGAATTCAGCATCATAGAATGCAGTATCTTGGTTCAAAGTAGAGTGCAGTGGCGCAGCGTGGAGTGTCACAGTAGAGTGGCACAGAGCAGAATGGCACAAGAGTGGTGCAGAGTAGAGTGTCATAGAGTAGAGTGGTGTAGAGCAGAGTGGCATATAGTGATGAAGAGGGCAGTGGCACAGACTACTGTTGAGTGGTGTAGACTGCAGTGATGTAGAGTTAAGTGGTGTAGAGTGCAGTGGCATAGAGTGGTGCAGAGGAGAGTAGCATAGAGTGGTGCACAGTTGAGAATAGTGCCATATAGTGCAGTGGTATAGAATGCAGTAGCATAAAATGTAGTAGCATAGAGTAGTGCAGAGTAGAGTGGAGTAGAGTTTAGTGGCAGAGAGTGCAGTATTGCAGGATAAAGTGTTGGAGTGCATTGGAATAGAGTTGAGCAGAGAGCAGTTGCATGAAGTGCAGTGATATAGAGTAGAGTGCAGTGGCATAGAGTACAGTGACAAGGTGCATTTGGGTAGAACGCATTGGCAAAAAGTGCGGTGGTTGAGAGTAGAGTGGCATACAGTGCAGTGGCATAGAGTGGAGTGGCACAGAGTGGAGTGGAGTGGCATAGAGTGCAGTGGCATAGAGTAGATTTTTTCAGAATAGAGTGAAGTGCTGTAGAGTGGAGTGGTGCAGGGTAGAGTGCAGCTGCATAGAGTGACATAGAGTGTAGTGGTGTAAAGTGGTGTAGAGTGCAGTGGCACAGAGTGCAGTGGTGTAGAGTGGATTAGAGTGGTGTACAGTGGATTGGTTCAGAGTGCAGGGGTATAGAGTTGAGTATTACAAAGTAAAGTGCATTGGCATAGATTGTATTGGCATGGACTGAAATGGTGTAGAAAGTAGTGTTGCAGAGTGCCATAGAGTACAGTGGCATAGAGTGAAGCTATGCAGAGTAGATTGATGTGGCCTAGACTGGAGTGGTATAGAGTGCAGTGGCGAAGCGCACAGTGGTGTAGAGTGGTGAAGAGTGCATTGGCATAGAGTAGAGTGGTATAGGGTAGAGTAGAGAGGCATTGCGTAAAGTGGCATAGAGTACAGTGGCATAGAGTGAAATGGTACAGAGTGCAGTGGCATGGAGTGGTGTTGAGTAGAGTGCAGTGGCGTGAAGTGGTGCAGAATAGAGTGGAGCATGCATGGTATGGTAGCTCACTGCCATTACAGACAACACATTTTCAATTGAAATGACCATTACATTTGCACAGGCATGCAGTTTTACTGCACTGCCTTGTGTTACTGTGCATCAGGTAGGCATTACGCAGGTGGTGCATGGGCATTCCTGTACATCCTCCCATGTATTTTGTGTACAAATAATATATGCAGTGTTCTTAAGTCAGGCATGCTAGCTTTCCCTGGGTCAGCTCTCGAGCTGCACTTCACTGTCAAAGGATTGTGGCTATTCCCCATTAATGTGAGCCAACATTGTACCTAGTCCCTACTAGTGAGTTCAGGTCTAAGAAGTTCCATGATGGCTTTGAGAAAGTTAAAGTGCCTCCACTCTATACCATATCAGTCAGTGCAAGTTGACTCATAGGCCTGGTGGTCAAATATTTAGTCCGACCTACTGTTACTGGAGTGGCGGTTCAGAGTGCCCTGGCACATGTCTGAGACCTAGCGGTGAGCAGAAGTCTGGATGCTACAGTAGAGACAGCAGGCGTCCACCTGCTCCTCTGCCTATGCGGTAAACCTCACTGAAGCTGGCGACAGGTCATGGGACTTCTAGATTGTTTGTTGGTTGAACTGTTGCTCTTCCTCCATGGGTAATGGCTTGCTTCTCCTTCACAACTGTATACTGCTCCAGCATACTGGGTTCGTAATAGTGCACACAGGGAAATGGCTCCTTCAGGTCACAGCATTGCTCAGGGTGATGGCCTTCTTATCGATAGAGTAATGCACAGGGCAACAGTCCTCAATCACCACGTCGGCCACCTCCTGACACACGGAGGTAATGGGCAGCAAACAAGTTAACTACATTCCCTTTATGCAATGCAGCCAAGAAATTGACATACTTTTATTTCTCCTAATTCATGTCAAAGGTTAATGTTTTGTCTTTAACTCTTGGTGGATGAGGTTAGAGTGTCGCTGACAAGCAGAAGCCTCATGAAACTCAAGTTTAAAATTACTTGCTATATTCACTAGTTCAAAAACTAAATAATGAAGAGCTGTTTTCTTCGAAAGGAAGACAAGTTGCTTTTTTGTAGCTCTGAAAATATGAGAGCACTCTATATGACTGTGTTAAATTTCGCCATGTTATTTCCCTGCCAACGGTATGGGTGGTCTTGTGTTTTTGCCTTTGTGTTTTGTTTAGACATATGCAAAGTTCTTATTAGAGAACAGAGGGGCATATTTATACATGTTTTGTGCCGAATTTGCGTCATTGTTTTTTACACAAATTTGGTACAAAACAAACTCCATATTTATACTTTGGCGCAAGACCCGTCTAGCACCAAATTTATGGAGTTAAAGTCATTTTTTGGACGTGGAAACCTACTTTGCGTCAATGAGATGCAAAGTAGGCGTTCCTAGGCAAAAAATGACTCTATGGCCTTAGCGCCATATTTATCCCCGTGCCAAAATCACGCACAGGGGGAGGAGGGGTCAAATAATGGTGCATAGCTTGCTTTGCACCATTATTTAACGCCTGGTTCAGGGCAGGCGTTACAGGACCTGTGGGCCTATTTCCATGGTGTAACACCATGGAATACGCCCACAGGTGCCCTCTCCAGGCCCCAGGGACACCCCCACCCACACCAGAGGGACAGAGGAGGATGGGGGACCCCATCCCAGGTAAGTATAGGTAAGTACAGGTAAGCATTTTATTTTTTTAAGTGCCATTGGGGGCCCTGAAATGGGCCCCCCTACATGGCACCGGGTGCAATGGCCATGCCCAGGGGACCCTGATCCCCTGTGCTTGCCATTGGGGTGACTCAGAGTCATGTGGTATGGATGGTTTTGCATCAGAAAATGACTCCAGGCAGGTTAGAGTCATTTGTTTTTTTTACTCTAACCTGCCTAATGTCATTTTTGGTGAAAACCCCCCTTCTTCAAAACCGCCAACCCCACCCTACTAACATAATTTGTCTTTGCGCTAGCCTACCCTTTGCATTGGCTTGCACCATTCCATAAATATGGTGCCAGGCTGCTGCTCAAAAATGGTGCAAGCCGGTGCTAAACATTTTGGTGCAAAATTGTGTTAGTGCAGTTTTGCACCAAAAAGTATAAATCAGGGCCATAGTCTAGTCTATCACAATTTCCTTGTCATCCTTGGATACTGGGTGGATTTCACTTATTTTGATGTGGAGCTGATACCTCTTTGAAAATTTAGGCCCGTATTTATACTCCGTTTGCGCCGAATTAGCGTCGTTTTTTTCGACGCAAATTCGGCGCAAAACTAACGCCATATTTATACTTTGGCGTTAGACGCGTCTAGCGCCAAAGTATGAAGAAAGAGCGTCATTTTTTAGCGTGAACGCCTTCCTTGCGTTAATGAGATGCAAGGAAGGCGTTCCCGTCTAAAAAAATGACGGCGACGCAAATGCGTCGTATTTATACTCCCGGGCAAAAATCACGCCCGGGAGGTGGCGGGTCAAAAAAACCCGCATTTGCGCCTGAATTTAACGCCTGGGTCAGGGTAGGCGTTAAGGGACCTGTGCCCTCCCCTGCCCCCAGGGACCCCCCCTGCCACCCCTGCCCACCCCAGGAGGACACCCAAGGATGGAGGGACCCATCCCAGTGAAGTACAGGTAAGTTCAGGTAAGTATAATTTTTTTTAATTTTTTGATTTTTTTTGTGGCATAGGGGGCCTTATTTGTGCCCCCCTACATGCCACTATGCCCAATGACCATGCCCAGGGGACACAAGTCCCCTGGGCATGGCCATTGGGCAAGGGGGCATGACTCCTGTCTTTACTAAGACAGGAGTCATGAAATGGCGTCTGGGCGTCGAAAAAATGGCGCAAATCGGGTTAAGACGATTTTTTAGCGTCAACCTGACTTGCGCCATTTTAAGACGCCCTAACGTCATTTTTTCCCAACGCCGGCGCTGCCTGGTCTACGTGGTTTTTTTCCACGCACACCAGGCAGCGCCGGTCTGATTGCGCCGTCTAACGCCATTCCATAAATACGGCGCCCGCATGGTGCTTCAGAATGGCGTTAGACGGCGCAAAATTTTTTGACGCTAAACTGCGTTAGCGCAGTTTAGCGTCAAAAAGTATAAATATGGGCCTTAATGTCCATTCTTTGTGTGCATATTCTGGTGGTATTGATTGCAGGGTAAGCTGTCAGGTTGTGCTGATAAATGTGAGGGTGGTTTAGATATAGATATTCCAGCATTACGAACATGATAGATGTCTGCTGCTAAATGTGGAGGTGACATTTTTAGGGGCAGGGTGTAACTTATAAAAACATAAATGCAGAGTCCCAAACGTTTTCTTAGGGTCCTATTAATGAATGCCAAGGCTGTCATAACCTTTTTTATTTCACTACTCTGCACTTGCCTAGGACATGTAGAACTAAAAAGTACATGTCCTACCTTTTAATTCACAGCACCCTCCCCTATGGGCTACCTAGCGCCTATATTAGGGGTGACTTATCTATAATAAAAGGGAAGTTTAAGGTTTAGCAAATGGTCTTAAATCCCAAGTTGACATGGAGGTGGACACTGTCTTCAGGCTGCAATGGCAGGCCTGGGACAAATTTACGGGGCCAATTAAGTGTAAGTGGGTGGCACAGTAAGTGCTGCAGGCCCACTGGTAGCATTCAATTTACAGGCCCTGGGCATATGGTATACTACTCTACAAGTAACGTACATGTAAATTAAATATGCCAATCAGGTATATGTCAATCAAATCACATTTTTGGGAGAGAGCATAAGCACTTTAGCATTGGTTTGCAGTGGTGAACTGCACCAGATCCTAAGGCCAACAAGCAATAAATCCAGCAAAAAGAAGGAGGAGGAAGGCAAAAAGTTTGGTGGTGACCGTGTAGAGAGGTACATTTCCATCAGTGCTAAAATGTACTGATTATAAACCTGCTAAACATATATGTGAGATCTTAAGATTTGAAGTCACTTCCTGTGATGTCAGTTTCTGTAAAGTCATGGGTTGTGAATTCACTTCCTGTGATTCCACATGTGAAGTCATGTGCCGTAATGTGACACGCAGTGATGTCACTTGCATACTGATTAACTTGGTTAGTCCCCCCACTTTTTTCTAGCACTTGTGTCCTGCCAGTATTATAGTCAATTTCAATAGTGGTCTCTTCTTAACTCCACGGGAGTCCCAGCAGAAACACCAGGGAGTGGGTGCAGTGCCACTTTTCTTAAATCTGGCCTATGGGGGCATATTTAAGAACCCCTAGCGCCATTCTAACACCACATTAGCATCATTTTTTTACACTGATGTGGCGTTAGAAGGCCAAAAATGCCACGCCATATTTACAAAGTGGTGCAATGCATGCATTTCACCACTTTGTAACCCTTTGCACTACATTATGGCGGTGCCAGGCATAATGTATGCAAAGGAGGCCTTCCCCTGTTAGGAGGGATTTAAAAAATGGTGCAAGGAAATCTAAAAGATTTCCTTGCTTCATTTTTTCTGGCACCTTTAAAGCCTGCTCAGAGCAGGCGTTAAAATGCAGCATGCCATTGTACATAATGGGCCCGTATGTACTCTGCAGGAGTAGCAGAGTACATCAAAAGTGTAAAAAAAAATGATGTTATTGCCCCCTACCCTGCGCCATGGTGCGTTGTATTTTAAGTACCGCACACATATGGTGGTGGTAGGGGTGCGCTAATGGGCACAAGAAAAGGGGTGTTGCACTATGTGAAGCACCACTTTTCTTAAATATGCCCCATTGGCAGGGCAAAAACGCGGCACCATATTTACAAAGTGGCGCATTGCTTGCATTGCACCACTTTGTAACCCTTTGCGCTACATTATACCTGCACCAGGCATAGTGTATGCAAAGGGGGCATTCCTCTGTTAGAGAGGCCGAAAAAATGGAATAAGGAAATCTAAGAGATTTCCTTTGTGTCATTTTGTACAGCACTTTTAACGCCTGCTCAGAGCATTATTTATAATTGACCCTATGTACTCTGCAAGAGTAGCGCCAATATTGTGGCACTACTCCTGCAGAGTACATCAATAGCATCATGAAAAATTAAGTTATTGCCCCCTACCCTGCACCATGGTGCGCCATATTTTAAATACGCCGTACACATGGTGGTGGTAGGGGGGTGCTAGGAGGCGCAGGGAAACTGGAGCTGCACTCGGTACAGCGCCACATTCCAAGAATCGTCCCCATAGTATTTTCTACTGGAAGGCTGTCCTTTCTAGTACAAAAAGGAATGTGCATGGCTCACTGCAGCTAATTTCAGCGACGGCACTAGAGAGAGGGGAGGAGAGTGCCATATTTCTGTAAATTTCTGCTCTCTCCTTCTCACACAACGCAGCACAGCTTTTTTTTACTGTTGCACTGCGTTGCGTGAGATTTTAGTACATCTGCCCGCACTTGCCTTTATAAAGCAACCTTTTATCATCAAAAGTATTCCACTGAAAGGAATTTTTGTTTAATTTTTTCTTGACATTCTTGGAAGCCTTACTCGAAACAATTCCTTTGGTTAATGGCTTTTCCCTCTTTTCAAAAGTCAAGAAAAAATGGACGAAGATTGTTTTTTTTTCACTGTTACCCAAACCAAAGTTATGCCCCTTTCCTACGCCAAAAAGGACAGGAAATAAGTAGTGCACAGATTATAAAGCGCCAATAAAGCATGCAGCGCCACTGGCAGACCGCTGAGGAAAACATACTGGGTGTTGTGAATGGGTAATTCTGTCTGATGGCCCAGCTGAATTTTGCGTTTTGGACTTTGCAGTGTTCAATATGTTTATATACATGGTGGCGGTCAGCTACTTGTATTAATAAAACTTGATAGTAAGATTCATCGTCACTCCTTGGAAAGGTGAAATTGGCTCAATGAAACAAATACTTTCAAAGAGGACTTTACCTATAGGTGTGTGTCAACATTTGAAGTTCATTTAAAGAGAAGTGCAGATACCACAGACAAATTTGGCCACTGTACATTTGTGATTTTGTGTGGAAGTCTGCTATTATTGAGATGACAGGTACTAACAGAATTATTGCCTGCTTGTTGCTGTGCATTAATAGCTGTATATTGTCCTTTTCCATAATTGTGCATCCTGATCTTTTACCTTCAATTGTGGGTGGAAATTTAACAGCTGTTAACACCCTTAGCTGAGAATAGTAACGCTTAGCTTAAACACTTTGGCCCAAATTTTAGAAACGTGGTGCTGCATCCAATGCAGTGCCTCTTTTCTTGCAATCCTTAGCACCCTCCCACCGCCATTTTCTTGCACCCTTTAGCGCCCCCCCTACCACCACTATTTGTGCGTTGTATTTAATATATGGCACACCATGGCGCAGTGTTGGGGCAATAGCGTCAACATTTTTTATGCTATTGAAGTAGTGTGCAGGATTAGCGCCAGAATTTTGGAGGTAATACTGCAGAATACATAGCAGCCAATTGAAAACAATGCTATGCCCCCTTTTAATGCCTGCTCTGTGCAGGCGTTAAAAATAGCCACTAAAAATGGTGCAGCAGAATCTTTTAACAGGGGATCGCCCCCCTTGCATACATAATGCCAGCGAATTAGGCCTCGTTGGGCCACATTCGCTACATAAAAAATCACGCTTTTGTCACACAAGGAAGCGCTAGGCCCTCTTAAACCTGGGCATTAGGCCCACATTTAAGAGGGCCTAGCAATAACTATTGCCACATTAGAATCATTATTTTTTACGGTAATGTGGCGATAGTGTGGCAAAAACGCTGTGCCATATTTACAAAACGGTGCAATGCACTCATTGCGCCACTTTGTATACCCTTGTGCCACATTATGCCTGCACCAGGCATAATGTATACAAAGGGGGCTTGCCCACATTAGGGGGTCGGTAAAAATAGCACAGTGGAATTTATGAGATTCCACTGCATCATTTTTATTGCCTGCACAGATAAGGCGTTAAAAGGAGGCACAACATTATTTATAATGACCCTATATGTACTTTGCAGGATTGGCACCAAAATCTTTGGCACTAATCCTGCAAAGTACAACAACAGCGTCAAAAGTTATGAAGCTATTGTACCTAACCTGCACCATGGTGCAGCGTATGTTAAATACAACGCACACATGTTGGTGCAAGGCTGGCGCAATGGGCCGCCAGAAAAGTGGCGCTTTATGAAATGAAGTGCCACTTTTCTTAAATCTGGGCCTAACTTTCATAGAAATGTATTCAAACAAGCTTTAAAATCACTTGCCTCTGAGAAAAATAACTAGGAGATGACATGTTTTATTCTCTATTTACCTTTTTAGCTTATGCATTGCCTATGTTGCAGAGGTAATTTAGTAAAAACAGGATGCATTGGCAATCACATAAACAGCACAGGGTTTGAAGGCCGTGGTTATTAGATTAGTCTGAGCAGTAAAGGAAAGTGTAATTTTGTGGTTGAGACTCAGCATGCTTTACCGCTTTCATAATGCCATGGTTGTTATCCAATGGCTGGGACCCAAAAATTAAGGTACTTTCTGTTCTTTACTCGCTCGTGCAACACCTGAACGTCCTGGGGCGATTCAAACAGAGAAATAAACTTCAAAAAAGTTTCATCTGAAAGGTTTGTGTAAGGAAATAAGTTTAAGGCTTTCAGGCTTAAGTAAACGGGACACGATCTTAATACGTGGGGGAGGTATCATGGTAAAAGTAATCCATGAAGCCATTTTACTTTGCTGACAACACTACTAACAGGTGAGGACATTTTCTACAAAACTGTTTCGTACACATGTATTTCTCTTTATATTCTCTACAGGTTGTTTTATAAACTGCTGTACTGCACCCTTGTTAAGTAGCAAGAATGACATCCAGCGCAATGGTTGGCTGTGGTTATACTCCTCGCAATAACAGTGAATCTCACAGTTTTAGAGATAAGATATTGCAGTACTATATTCAGAATGTCACCTCTTAGACATACCGTGTCCTAAATATCGTTTATAAAAAGACCTCCCACAATACTTATGTCAGGCGCCATTTTTGCACACAGTTGCCCATATTTAAGAAAAATGGCGCACAACTGCACTAAAGCAGTTGTGCCTAGTTTTTTAGCACAAGCTAACGCCATTCCACAGCGCCATATTCAAGAAATGATGCACGATGGCACCAAGTAATTGCTAGCATAAAAAAAAGACGCTAGCGTTGGCATTAAGGGGAATAGCGCTACTGGGTCAGAAATTACCTTAGGCTGGTTAGCGACAAAAGGTTTGGTGCTCGTCAGTCTAGCGTCATTTTCTGATGCACAAGCAGCCAAAAAATTACTCCTGTCTAAGTTTAGACAGAAGCAATGCCCACCACCCCAATGCCCACCACAGTGTCCCCTGGGCAACCCGAAAATGCCCAGTGCCAGGGAGGGGGCCCATGCACAGGGCCCCCAATGGCACACCCGCACATACACACACATTCCTGCAATTTACCTGGGATGGGCTCCCTCCTCCTGTAGTGTCCCTGTGGAGTGGATGGTGGTGTTGCTGGTGCTTGGGGTGGGCATCTTTGTGCCATTCCATGATGTTTCCCCATGGAAATGGGCCAACCTGCACTCTAACACCTGGTCTGATGAGGTGTTAATGCTTAGTGCCATTATTTAGGTCCGCCTCCCACGTATTTCTGCACTGGGAGGTAAATATGGTGCTGGGGGGCTAGCATTATGTTTTGGTTGGGAATGTCTACTTCACATTTCATTGACGCAAGGTGGGTTCGCGCATCCTAAACATGGCGCTAACTCCAATATTTTGACACTAGATGGGTCTAGTGTCAAAATATAAATATGGAGTTAGGTTAGCGCTGTTTTAGCACCAAAATAAATAGAAGGCAGCGCTAACCATCCATAAATATGGGCCCGTATTCGTACATACAGTTGTTTAATGAATAGTGTTAATTTAGTACAGCATTGTAGTGCGAGATGTGGCAATGATATTTCATAGAAAATCGAGAATGAGAATTTGGACAATGAAGCTGTTCCTTATGAAGGAAACTAATGCAGAGTTGGCGGTCGAGAAACAGAAAAGGCGAATGCAATACAAGTTTATAAGCAGGCAAAGAAACGGAAAAAAAGCAGGGTTGGATCAAAAGTGGTGAGGGGTGGCAGGTTTTATTGGCGTAACAGAACAAAGATTACAACGCAATTCTGAATTGTAAAAAGTCATGAAATCTGTGAGGCATGGCTTTAGGGGCTAAAAGAGAGGGGGTAAAGGAGAGGGGGCATAATATGCTCCTAATATGCTCCAGATTGAGTGCCCCGGTGCCCACCAGTGGCACTCTCTAATCAGTAGATTAACTGTGGGGGGAGCTCCCTATGCAGCAGAGTTGTGACTGCTTCCTTTGACGTCACAATGTTGATCTATACGTGCCATATTGATCTTGTAATGTATGAATCGATAACAAGCTACCTGTAAATTGGTGCACTAAAAGCCTGTACTGAGGTACAATCACTGTAGACTACCACTTTATTGCTGGTGGTAGAGCTATGCCAACTAAATAATCATAAAAACTGATTTCATATGTTGATGTTGAAGACTAAGGGGCATATTTATGAGCCCCTAGCATCACTGGAGTGTCACTTCCCATGAAGCTCTGATGGCGCTATGCCCTGCGACATATTTACAAGGTGGCGTTAAGCCACTTTTTGTTGCTTAACGCCACCTTGTAAATACTGCTTCATCACACACACCACTTTGCGTGGAAGGGGCGTGCAATAGATGTTTATTTGGGCATGCCACAGCACACCTATTGCATTTTGACGCTGCCCCAGATTTACGTGTTTTCAGAAACCTGAGGCAGTCAGCAAGGTGCAACGAGGAGGAATAAAGGTGTCCCTTCCTGCACATAAACAATCTTTCAAAATTACGCTTTGGCACTTCTGTGTGTGCTGCATTCTGCAGCACACACAGAAGTGCCAAATTACCATTAGTGTTTGCTTTTGTGCAGGAAGGGGCACCTTCCCGCACATAAACATTCAAACTCCTCAGCACAGATATCCTTGCGAGTTGGTGCAAGGATGTCTGTGTTGGCAGCTAAATTTAGCACCAGCGCAGGGGGAAAGGCACGGCTGCACCATATTCTAATAAATATGGCACATCCCTGCATGTCTTAAGTGACACAGCGCTAGCAATTTTTGAGTAAATCTGCCCAAGGTATCACTGAGACGATAATGAATTTCTTGATAAATTGTTTTAAATGTTACATATTAATGTTGAGAAATGGAAGTCCCTATCATATTTAGTGACATGTATTAACAGGTTACTTCACTTTGCAATTTATTGTAACATGAAAATAGATGAGATTTATTAATGACAACTTTCTATTTGAAATGTTTATATGCGTTAGTTTAACGTGGATAAAGTGTGCCATTTTACTTCTACTTTAGTTAAATTGTGTTAAGGCCTGTAAGGCCCCAACCTCATGAACTTGTGAAAGTTGTCTTATTTTTGCTAACATGTCATTTCTTTCAGATTTCGTTGACACAAAATGTTAGTTTGGCAATAGACGTGTTATTATCTTATTCATTGAGAGTCTAAAAAATTAACCTTGAGGATAGTACACAGAGAGACTGAGAACGTGAGGATTGGACTCAATTATATATTGTTGCAAAGTTGCACAGGAAAGCAAGGATGTATGCCATCCCATGACAATCTTGGGAACTTGTCTGGATGTTGCAGATGCCTGTCATATGGTGTGCCCTGATTGGACAATTGGAATCTTTCAATCAAATGGCTTACTAATGGACAAAACATCATTCACTATGGACTTTAATTTACCGTTTTCCAGTTAGCTACAGAAGGTGAGATCCCTTGGACGTTGAGAGGTACTGAGCTTTTTGCCCTTGCCCTGCACTTTCCCAGTGCTTGCTGAGTGGACCTAAGCTTCTGAGATGCTGACATCTTCCCTTTCACTTTCTTTGTGCCAACCTTAGTTAGGTTCATTTTGCTCCAGATGCAATTTTTCCATATTCTTTTTGTCCCCTATTTTCTTTTTAGTTTTTGTCCCAATGTTTTGTAGCCCAGCACATTGTTGTCTTTGAAGGTTTCCCCAATATTTAGATAGCTAATTAGATGACTTCAGTCCAGGGAAAGTCCCTGGCGTGGATTGGGTCCCTGTTGACCTTTTTAATTGTATTTCAGATCTTTGGGGCCCTCTAATTACTAATGTACTAAGAAGTGCAGTAAAGAGTAATATTTCCCCCTCTTGGAAATTGGCCATTATCATCCCTATTTTTAAAAAGGGTAACAGGCAAGACCCACCCTGTTATAGGCCAATTTCTCTTATAGATTCCACTGCTAAGATACTGGGGAGTGTGATTTTGACCCGGCTGGAAGAATTGCCAACGGAGGTGAAGATCCTCTCCCAAATTCAATATGGTTTCAGACCAGGTTAGGTACAATGGAACAAGCGTTAAATCTGCACCTCACCCTCGGTAAATATGTTTTTGCCAGGAAAAAATCTATCCATTTGGTATTTATTGATTTATCAAGTGCCTTTGACCAGGTGAATAGAATGAAGCTCTGGCAAATTATGGAATCCCTGGGGGTTGACCGGAATCGTTTAGAGTTAATTAAACGGTTATATACTGATCTAACGGTTACAGTGCAGTATGGTTTGCATGGTGAGAGGTCTTCCTCTTTTCCCTCCAGGAGAGGTGTTAGACAGGGCTGTATTTTAGCACCGTTTTTATTCTTGCTATATATTAACTGACTCTACGATTCTTTTGTAGATAACGGAAAGGATTTCCCTAGAATGGGATCGAGCGAGCTCCCTGTCCTTTTGTATTCGGATGATGCAGTTTTATTCACCCGTACAGCTAACGGCCTATAAAGTCTATTGGATCTCTTTTAAATTTTTATGCAAGATTTAGATCTGAAAGTAAATTTTACAAAAATATTTGCCATCACTGTGGGTCCCCGACATACTAGATCCAAACGATTTACCATGGGACTAAATATTATAAACAGAGTCAAAGATTTTTGTTACTTAGACTTGCATGTAAGTTCCTCCATGTTATGGAATTCCCACATTTTAAGGCCCATCAAATGGTGAGAAATCTGGAAGCAATATCACCGCAAACTAGGCAATAGAACAGTTCACCAGATTGTTGGGCTTTATAATGCAAAATGGGTATCAGCAACTATTTATGGGGCGGGTTTGTGGGGCCAGACTAAAGTAGATGCCCTTCAACGTGTAGAGAATAAATTTGTTCATAGACTATTGCTGGTAACCAAGAATGTAGCAAATATAATTTGTTATGAAGAACTGGGATTACGGAACATTGAGGATTTGATTGGTGTTGCTCCTCTTTTATTGTGGTTGAAATCTTGGTCAAATCCTGCGGCTAGTGTGGTACAAGATTGTATGACTGATTGTATCCAACTGGAAAATTTTAATAGAATCCTGTGGCTTACTTATCTGCAAACTACATTTCGTAATATAGGCATGGAGAACATGTTTACTCATCCAGAGTCCCTGCCTTTAAATGCTAAGGTATTGGTTAAAACACGATATGTCGAGTACAATTCGAATTTGAGACTACAGGGGGGTCTGAATCTGAAAGCTTTTGATCCCTATGTTCAGATT
Source organism: Pleurodeles waltl (assembly GCF_031143425.1). Classification (NCBI taxonomy): domain Eukaryota; kingdom Metazoa; phylum Chordata; class Amphibia; order Caudata; family Salamandridae; genus Pleurodeles; species Pleurodeles waltl. Next base: position 324,724,921 of record NC_090437.1, read on the forward strand.
TCAACTACGATTCTGATGGAACCTTACTTAACTTGGTTCCCGAGCTCCTCATCATGCTCTCTTCTTGTCTATTTAGACTAAATCTGATACATTTTAGAGTGGCCTTTCGAAAGCAAAGCACCTGGCAAAAAGTGCTCCCGTATTGTCCTTGTGATACTATTTCTAAGCAAAGCATGTTACACTTTCTTTTATTCTGTTCACTTTATTCGGCTCCTTGATGTACTTTCATATTGCCTTTTTTAAGGAAAAAACCTATTCTCTCCTATAAAGATGCACTGATGGATGTTCAAAAACTGCCATCAATTCAAATCTGCTATTCTGTTCTAAATATTTTTAGATCAGCCATTGCAATTAGGAAACAATATGAACTGGTGGAAGCAGATGTTTATTAATTAAAGGTGTAATTAAATAAGATTTTATTTTGATCATGATATTGCTACTGTATTTTAGGTATTATCATGGGAATTTTGCTATACTTACCTGTAATTAGTTTTGTATTCTGGAAATGTGAGACATGCTTACCGAATATTGCTCCATATTTAATGTAACTGCGATTTTAATTTCTTTAATCTTGTGTCTAATGAATCTGTAATTTTATGGCATAATGCCGAATAAAGAAATTTGACTAACTGACTTTAGTTTACACTACTGCTTACACTAGTTGGACAACATTTGTTTTCTGAACAGTAAGTCCTGCTATTTTGTATCACACTCATTGAGGGGCATATTTATTAGCCCCTAGCACCACCGCGTGCCACGTTAAATTATTTGTTTAATGCTAATGTGGCTCAACGAGGCCAAAATCCTCTCACCACATTTACAAAATAGTGCAATGCATGCATTGTGCTACTTTTTAACCCTTTGAGCTACTTTATGCCTGCACCAGGCACAATGTATACAAAGGAGGTGTTCCCTTGTTGGGGGGCTTAAGAAAGGGTGCAAGGAAATCTAACAGATTTCCTTGCATCATTTTTTACAGCACTTTTAACGCCTGTTCAAAGCAGGCAGGATGGGCACTGGAAGCACAAGATACCATGAAGGTCAGCAGTGAGACTATAATGGTTTGCACACAGACAGCAAAGGGAAGGTGGGAGGGGTCAGGGCAGCAAGCTGAAGGGCTGAGGCAGCACAAAAGACCATGCATGGTAAGCAGGAAGGTCAGTGGCAGCACAACAGCCATGGTGGGCAAGAGGGAGAAAGTAGGAGCATGCACAAATAATCATGTAGGATAGAAGGGAGGGGCTGGGGCTGGACACAGACAAGAGAGGGAAGGGGCTTCACAACAAACCACACAGAGCAGGCAGGAGGAGCAGTTGCAGCACAACAGAGCATGGAGGGTAGAAATGAGTGGTAGCAAAATGTATCATGGAGGACAAGAGGGAGAGGCTGGGGGCATGGAATTCGGACAAGCAGGGTGAAGGTGCAGGGGCAGGTGACAGCCAGCTCACCAGGCTAGGAAGGTGGGAGGGGCAGTGGCCTCTCAACAGAGCACTCAGAGAAGATAGGAGGGGCAGTGGCAGGTCCATGGAACCTGGTGGATGAAAAGGAGGGAGCAGGGGCATGCACACTGATATCGGAGAGCAGAGGGAAGAAGGGTAGGGCAGCAAGCTAGGCGCAGAGGCTAAGCAGGAAGGCAGTTACGGGACATAGAATTGGGCAATGTAGGTCAGGAGGAGTGGGGAGAGACATCAAACTAAATGGAGAGCAGTTTTTCAGCACATGAAACCATGCAGGGCAGCAGGGAGGAGGTTGGTGCGTGGACTGAGACAACAGAGTGCAGGGAGGAGGTGGATTGGGCAGCAACTAACTGTTTGGGGCAGGTGGGAAAGGAAGTGGCAGAACAACGGCCACATAGGGCTGTAATGAGGGAGCAGGGCCATGGACCTAGAAAATGGATGGCAAGGAGGAGGGGGTCAGGAGCAGCAAGCTTGGGTGGCGGCAGCATAATATCAGACCAGGCCCTGCATCCACCTCCTCACCGTGCATTGCAATGGGCATCTTATTTCACATTAGAAAAAAAAACTAGAAATTCACTGAAAAAAACAAAGGTTACGGGGATATTATAGTTAAGAAATAGAATTTAAAAAACCTTAGAAATTCACTAAAAAAACAAAGGTTAAAGGAACATTACATTTAGATTCAGATTTTATACACACAAAACTATAGAATTCAGGCAAAAAAAAAAAAATCGGAATGTTTCCCAATTGCAGATAAAAACGTAAGCCCAGATTTACGAAAAGTAGTGCTTCGTGTAATGAAACGTCACATTCCTTGTGCTCCTTTAAGGCCCCTAATGCCACCATGCGTGCAGCATATTTACCATATAGCGCACTTTAGGAGCAGTAGCGTCAATATTTTTGACACTATTTTGGCGCTTTGCTCCACTAGAGTCAAACATTTTGAGGCTAGAGGATCGAGGTGCAAGGAGGCCCATTGATTTCAATGGGTGTGTCCTTTTAACACCTGCTTTGAGCAGGCATTAAAAGTGATGCCAAAAATAGCGCAATGAAATGTTATAGATCTCTATAAGATTTCATTGCGCCATTTTTCTGAGCCTCCTAATGGGGGAACGCCCCCTTTGCATACATTATGCCTGGTGCAGCCGTAATGTACTGAAAAGGGTTACAAAATGGTGTAATGCATGCATTGCACCACTTTGTAAATATGGCATGGGGATTTTGATGTTGTTGGGACACATTAGCGTAAAAAACACTAATGTGGCACAAGAAGGCACTAGGGGCTCTTAAACAAGCCCCCGAAGGTCCTAACTGGGCATTATGGATGATTGATTTAACCCCCACATCCCAGGGCAGTGGTAGCAAAGGAGTACCTTTAGGAAGGCCTACTAAGCGCATCAGAAAGGCATTTTCAGTTTTCCCCAGGGCCAATAATTCCGCAGAGCATCATAGTTCTGCTCCATATAGTGCGACACCTTCAGCCTTAAGACTATAAACTTTAAGTGCAGGAGCTCTCTGCTTGGTTTTTTAAACCAGAAACATCTTCTGTATCCCTGATACATGGTGGGATAAGTTCAGACTGCCTGCTCTTCTTTATCTGAGATGACCACTGCATACTACTTGTCAACCCAATGCCTAAATAATCCAATTGGGACACTCTTTCAAGTGTCTTCCCCTCAAGTTTTACTGTTCCTCTATGGACTAATGTGGATTGAAGTCCATAAACTTAGTTTGGAATGGTATATTATCTATCCTCTCTCCCTGCAAAAGGCCTTGAACCGGTTAACCAGTTTCTGCGATGGAGGTTGTGGACACCTATAGGGTGTTGTCCGCAAACAGAAGCAGGGGAATTTATTTTCACCTGCAATTTTTGGGGCATCGCTGTCACACTATTCAAGGGAGGTCACTACATCATTTAAGTATAGGGAGAACAACGTAGGGGCTATGCATCCGGACAATTCTCTTCAGAGGCCTCAACGCATGTGTGCATAGGTATCCAGGTGCAGCCTCATTAGGATACTTATTATGTCCTCAGGTACCCCATTATTCTTAAGACAGCCCATAGGATGAAGTGTGGGACCAGGTCAAATGCAGACTTTGGTCAACATGCAGGAAGCAGAGACGTATAGGTGTCAGGTAAGCAATGTACCATTTGATGACCGTTCAGTCACACTGTGGGCGGTCAAGGAAGCACAATAATATTGGAGCCCGCTCCTCACAAGCTCATGTGTGTTGGTCTACTGCCACTGCTTTTTAGTATAAATAGAAGATATCAACAACGGACAACCAAAGGAAAACACAAAGGAACAAACTGCACTCTCTCGCGAATAGACAGCTGTGCTGCCATTCCATTTTTAGTCTTCCTTTACTGGTAGCAGACTTCTTCCTTCACCATTCACATCAGTTGGGGACACGCTGAACATTGAAAGGGGGACTACGAGTCTCAGACTGCTTTGGGCTCCAGGAGGTGGCCATTTCCAGCTCCAGCTGTCCCCACTCACCTCCCAGCAAGCGCTATAAAGCGCCAGGGGGACACTGCAGTGCGGGACGCTCTGAGCATTGAAAGGGGGACTACAAATCCCAGACTGCTTTGGGCCCCAGGAGGAGGCTATTTCCAGCTCCAGCTGCCTCCACTCACCTGCCAGCAAGTGCTATAAAGCGCCAGGGGGACACCGCAGCGCGGGATGCGCTGAACATTGAAAGGGGGGGCTATGAGTCCCAGACTGCTTTGGGCCCCAGGAGGCGGCCATTCCCAGTTCCAGCTGCCCCCCACTCACCTACCAGAAAGCACTGTAAAGCGCCAGGAGGACATCGCCCGTCGGAGGCACAATGAGGCTGGGCCACCCCCATAACATCTATCATCAAGCAGGCCCGTTGGTGTTCTACATTACTTTACATTACTTTACATAGAATTGCTGTTTTCTTCCTCTGGGTTCTAGTGCACTCAAGTTAAAATTGGCAAAAGAAAGGTGAGCGCTATGACTTCCTTGAAAGATACTAACCCTACAGCTTCCACAGTATCATACCTTACCACGGCCATGTCCGCATTAAACGCCAAAATTGAATGGGTCAAAGAAAAACTAGGGGTATCAAGGAAAACACCTGTTTCCCCTCCCATGCCCAAGTCAAGTAACATTGTAACTATGGGAGGGAAGGAGGGCGGGACCCGGCTGGAGGCTAGTAAGCCAAAGAAGGGGCGCAAGATAACAAGCGTACATAAGGGGTGCGTCTTGCAGGACAAACTTAATACCTCCTCTGGTAGAGAAGACAACCTGTTCATTATAAATAAAGACACCATTGTTTGTGTGGATGATACTGCTTCTCCCCCTATAAAACGGAAGAAGTCCACCCCTGGGAATTCAAGCATGTTGAAGTCAAAAGTCTCCAAATCCAATGGGTCTAAGTGGGGCAATGCCCTGGGCTGCAAGCCATCTATAGGTGGGAAAAAACAGAGGGTGAAACCTGTGGATCCCCAAGATCCTGAGGCAGAACGTGGGGACGAAGCCTACCTGGAATCCATGTTAGAGAGAGCCCTTAAACCTCTAGTAAAGTTGTTGCAGAGTATAGACTCCTCACAAAAACACTTACTAGAATCTACAAAGTGTGGCCCAGCCCTTACCTCGACCACGGAGCCAGACACAGTGATCTGTCCCCCACGTACAGCAGCAGAACATTGTGTTGCGGTACATCATAAGGGCCGTTATCCTAGATCAGGAGGACCGAATAAGCTGATAAATACTCCTATGGACCGGCCCGCCAATAGTAGTAGAATTCCAGCTAAATCCTTATCTGCACCTCTAGGGAAAAATGGGAGAGGACAGGTCCCTGGGAGTACAGGGCTGATGGAGTTTAAAGCACATAATTCACCTAAGGGAAAGAACCTACAAACTCTGATACTTTCACCTAAATGTACCCCTACGTATTCGTGCTAAAAAATGTCCCACCCCTCTTACTCAATACTAACGAGCAGGATAACCAACTTAAATATAAAGTAGTACATTGACTAAATAAAACACTGGGGGGGTCAGTGAGTGCCTTTGGAGTGGTATTATTGGAGTAAGGATGGTACTTTGGCTGGGTAACAGTAAAAAAAAGCCTCCCAGGTGATTGTGTGGTAGTAAATTTTAAAAATCCACAGCAGGTACAATGGATACTGAAGCAGTGTAAAACCATACAGGAGAGTAATGTTAACATCCAGGCTGTACCCCTGGGCTATTTCTCTCAGTCACCCAAGGGTGTCGGCAGCAACCCTGGTAATGCCCCATAATTTTCTGTCCCCACTCAGAACAAAAATAGTTTTCTGGGCCATTATCTAGATCAAGTTGATTGACTGAGAGAGAGTAACAGGCCTTTAACCCACTCGCTCACTCTGACACAAATGAGGAATGCGGACACAGCCAGTCATGACTGCAGTCACCCGCAAAATAGTCCCACTAGTGAGGGCATGGGTGAACACAAACGCTCTCGACCAGAATTTGGAAGTTGAGGGTTCTGATATACAGGGGCACAATTCTGTTTTGAAGCACGCGGGGGGAGAAAGATTTTCCACACACCACTGGCAGACACTCTTTTGGAACGTAGCGGGCATTGGGGAGAAATACCACAGTAATGATTGGCTTACCTTGTTAGAAAACAATCAGGTGGTTTGCCTCCAAGAAACATGGGCCAATAGAGCTATTCATATCAAAGGGTTTCAGTCAGTCACGACCCTGGTTATGTGAAAACCTGTCTGGCGCAGCAGTGATGGGGGGGTGTTGATGACGCTGATCAACATTACCTCAGGTGCTAAGGTAACTAAATGTAGGACTGACTCCCCTTACTACCAGCCAGTGTTGCTGTCTATCAAGGGCTTTGGTTTAATGCTTTTGGTTAATTTTTACCATAATAATTTTTAGAGATCTAACATTGAGATTTTACACTCCCTAGAGAAGCCCATTGAGGAAATGGTTTGCTGTCTGGATAAGGATTTTTTAATTATATGGGGTGGGCCTTTCAATGTCTCCCTTTGTTCCACAGGGCACAATAGGATCTGTGGATTAAATGATGAAGATGATTGCAACTATTTCCACTTTACCCACAACCCCTGTGGGGACAATTTAAAAAATCTTATGAGGACTCATGATTTAGTGTAGGCAAGTGGCATCTCAATGACATTTACACCCCCTGATATTACTTTTATTTGGGAGGGGGTCCGTAATTGATCACATAATGATGTAAAAGTCCTGGCGGGACAAACTGGGTGCTTTTAAGGTTGTGCCAAGTGGCATCAGCGATCATTATCCGCTGGTCCTATTGTTCCAATATGGTTTCAAAAAGAGATGTCTGCAGAAAATGGGAGGCCCTGTGGAATACCATAGGAATAAAGGTGTGCTATATAAATGGTAAAAGGTAGACAAAGAAACTCTCCTAAGTAGGGTTGTGGGCAAAAACGTGGACACCTTTGAAACCTGCCTAAACAATGAGTTACCCCCGTCTCAGATTCTGGGAGCTTTTGCAGACATCTGCATAGCAGTTAGGACACATTTAACTCTACCTACCAAATCTCTCACAATCAAACTTGTAAAATGATTTGATAAATCAACCACTTACGCCCATTCAAATCTCATGCAGGCGTTAAAATCCACTCCAAGAAACAAATCAGAGGTCACGAAATGCAGGGCTCAGTACAAGAAGGCAGTTTCAGCTAGGAAGAAAGTCATAAGAGAAGTATGGGAGAGATTGACCATTGCCTCAGCTATTAATGACAGGGCACAATTTTGGAAAGTCGTCAATAGCCCTTTTTTTAGCTCTGACACAAACAAAGGTGTTGAGGTACACAGAGCAGAGCAGAGATGGGTCAGTCATTTTACAAAGCTGTATGAAGGTCATTCGGATGACTGCAAAACGACCATCGTAAATGCCCCTGCCATGCCTGGCATTGAGGAACTGGACATTCACCTGAACAATGTCATACCAGCTATTAAGGGCTCATTGCCAGATAAGGCCCCAGGGCCAGATGGGGTCCCAGCTGATCTCTTTAAGTACAACATTGATCTCTGGGGACCAATTTTGGTAAACGTTTTCAGAGCTGCATCAACCTATGTCCTCCCCCCATCATGGTCTAGTGTCATTATTGTACCGATCTTTAAGAAGGGAGACCAGAGTGACCCTGCTTATTATCATCCAATTTCTCTGTTTGACGCCACCACAAAGATTTTTGAGGAGAATCCTCTTGGACCATTTGGAAGCCTGGGCTCTAGACAATAACATTATCTCCAAGTCTCAGTTTGGCTTCAGGAAGGCGGTGGGGACAGTCGACCAATGCTCGAACCCCCACCTGATTAGAGGAAAGTATGTGGGGGCAAAGGAAGGGTGTCTTTATTTGGCGTTTATGGATCTAACGACAGCTTTTGACAATGTGGACAGAAGCAAATTATGGGCGATGCTAACCGATAAAGGTGCTAATCCAAAGATAGTGTCCCTGTTGGCCCAACTCCACAATGATGTGGAAGCTAAGGTCAGATTTGGGCAAGAGGGGCAATGTACCAGCCCCTTTAAGGTTAGGAAAGTGGTAAGACTGGGTTGTGTTCTTGCACCCTTCCTTTTTATGTTTAATATAAATGTTCTAGAGGGAGCTCTGATTGACGAAAAGGCAGATCCCCCTAAGATCGCCGAAAGACCACAACCGGTATTAATGTACGATGATGCTTGTGCTCTAATGGCACGGACTGGGAGGGGCCTCCAGAAACTCTTGAGCAGATTTGTGGATTTCATGACGGCCTTGGGATTGTTCACAAATAAAACAAAATCATACACTATGATTTGTGGCCGCTAAAGAAATAGAGCCCCTCAGCTTTATATTGAAGGTATCCAACCGAGCTGTGTGAATACCTTAATGTATCTGGAGATTCCCTTTGACAATGGGTCTAACTGGAAGCACCTGAGAGAAATCAGGGTCACACAATACAACCAAGCAGTGGCAGGTCTATGCAAATTCGTCATCACACTAGTCTGTGCACCAATAAAGCCCATTACCACCATCTATAAGGCAAGGCCTACTTTGATTGTCAGATATGGAGCTGGGGTATAGGGCTATACGTGCACATCATCTCTGCAAATAAGAGAAAATACATTTCTGAGAAGTCTACTTTCACTCTCACAGAGCGTTCCACATGCAGAATTAGGCCTCCCTTTTCTGGAGGACCTGATTAAGTTAGCCCCGTTAGCCCTCTGGATGTCTGTTTGGACTGGGCCGGAAGCAGCTCTCACTCAGACACTGCTTATGGACTGCATGAGTCTGGATGGAGTACAGAGATATGTCTGGGTTATGTACATTAAAGAGTCCCTGAGCTGCCTTAACAGATCAGACTTATTCTTTAACACTGGGGCCATAGGCAAGCAGGACATCCCAGTAGTAAAGAATGAATTCTAAGAGAAATTTGCTACTGATAGAGAGAGGCATGATCTAGGAAAAGGCATGGTGGCAGCTTATCTACCCTTATGTACTACATCTAAAATCAAACCTTATCTTTTAACTGTCCCTCAGCACCATAGATTTTTCTTTAAAAGGTTTCGTCTGGGCCTGGCCCACTTTTTAGTGGCGTATCCTCCTAAGGCAGAGGTTTTCAAACTTGGGAGCAGGCCCCCCTAGGGGGGCTTCAAGTGATCCCGGGGGAGGAGAGGGCACCAGTTACTGGCCAAAAGAAGCATTATACAGATAACATGACTTTGTTTTGAGCAGAAGCATGTTATTGCATTTTTAAAAAGGTAACAGTACTTAACTGCAATGTTTAAATAGGTCTAGACATATATCAACATTACCATCTTTATAAAACAATTGTGAAAAATTCTGAAGGGGGCCCAGTGATTTTTATTTTTTAACTGGGGGGGCGCGGCATTAAAACGTTTGGAGACCACTGCCCTAAGGTGCACCACAATAGGGACCTAATACCCTGTCTGTGTGATATGCATTCAGAACAATCACAAATGCATATGTTTTTATTTTGTAAGCTGTACAAAGAGCAGAGGAAGTTTTTTTTATGCATCGTCTTAAATCAATAAATATCAGGAGGTGTAAGGAAGCTAGTTTTCATCTGCAGTTACTCCAGTCTGATATTACCTGTATAGCTATTTATCGTTTTATTGCTGCAGCAATAAAAGAAAGGAAATATCTTGATTCTAACTGCTAAGCACCTTGCAACAAATTAGCACAGCTTGGCAAACAATATTTTAGATGGCCAAATGACTATCTGATCAGTATGAACATTTTAAGAGGTTCCAATATATTTACTGATCTTCTTATGTACATGTATCCCATTTGGTATTTAATGATGTACAGTTCTGCAAATAATATTTTAGTTGACCAAATGACTATTTGATCAGGTATGCAAATGTTTAGAGGCTCCAATTATTGTACTGATCATTTTATGTACACATATTCTACTGTTATTTATTGGGTTTTTTTCTCTTATCTTTTTAACTTATTAATTAACTTTGTACATATGCTCTTTTATGGGATTTCTATCAAAGATCCGAATAACGATTTTCTGACTGTGACTGACTATGCCCAAATATAAATGTAATTTTTGCAAGATTACAATCTTCCAATAGATGGTCAAAGGTTTGTCTGAAAACCAGCTTACAAACTTGATAGGGCACTAGCTCCATCTTTTCAACACTTCAGCCTGTCCAAGACCTGCCTGCAGAAAACTTTCTGAATGACATCAATCATGCTAATGGGTCTGTAGGCTTAAAGGTGTGTTCCTACGACCCTTTTTGTGGATTGGAACAATCTAAGCTGCATTCCAACTATCCGGTATTTTAGCCCCCTTATATTGCATTAGATGGCAAGTTTATGAAGGTTGACCAGGGGACCTTGATGAAAAAGATCCCGTGGGACCCCATCCGGCCCTGGCGCTTTCCCCAAGGCAACACAATCTCTCCAATCTGTCCAGTCTAGGTTTCATTTCAGTAGTGAATTTCTTGAATTCCTCCCGTTCTTTTTGGACTTTCTATTTCCGATATTTCTTTGAGAGCTCTTTCACGCTCTGACCATGAGTATTTTATCAAGTCAACTCAAAAGTTGCTTTATTCGGTCCGTGAGTATTTTAACAATTCATTTCATAAATTGCTTTATTCGGTATGCACAAGACCATAAAAGTGCATAAAAACAATTAAAAACATACAGTACATAAATACTAAAGCATTAAAAACATCAATAAAAATGTAATTAAAAAAACTAAAAAATATTTCAATCTTGAATAACGCCCCCACACACTATATAGTCTAATTAACCTGTGCACCCCCTACTTCATTAGACCATAATACATTTTCCTACCTTGAAACAGTAAGGACCTCTCAGAAAAAGTCACATAATAAAGTGCAAGGTGCATATAACAAATAAAACACACTCAAATTAGAGGAAGCTAGGAAACATGCAAAGCCATAAGTTGTATAACCATTCGGAAGTAGCTGTAAAAATATCATGGACGGCCTCACCTGGACAAAGTGCAAAGATTTCAGCAATAGGAATAAATAGGAATAAAAACATTCTACGAGGGATTTCATAAAAACTACCAAAAAACGAAATGCAGCAAATCTTGGGGGGAAAAATTATCCCAAGTGCAGGGGCTCAATTTATTGCTCAATGAAATAGGTGTCGAGTAAGCCAACAACAATTGGTACTGAGTAAATCTAAATCTGTTTAGGAGAAAACAATGGTGAAGATTAGGAGAGTTAAGCAAGTAAGAATCAATAGTGGAATATGTTACAAGCAAAGCGTGACCACAAACCAGGGCTTTTTAAGCTCAGTAGCCCCCCTTTTAATTTTTTTCCACAACAGGAAATTTACCTGCGTCCATACAATGTCTGCCTTCATTACAGAAAGAGGCAACTTGGACAGGGCAGGCCTCCCAAGTTTTTCAAAAGTGTCCCTAATATACGTTAGCCACCTAATTGATTGTCATTCATCCAGCTCCAGACAATCCTTAATGATCTCTCTCCCTAACGTATTTTCAGTATGCACCCATATAGTCAGCCATCAAATCAACCGGCGAAGGGCAATAAGGTCTGATAAAAATGATAACACTAATTCCTCATGAACGCTGATGTAGAGGTTAGAACAACGAGACAGCATCAGCAAAAAACGTTCTCAGTCACTTGAAGTTAAGTAACGTTAGCATAGCCCCATATATCACTGCCATAAGTAGCCACCAAGACAGACTTTGCCTGACATATCTTCAACAAGGCACCATGGGCCAGATTTAATGGAAAATGATGGTGCACAGTACTGCACCAAATTTGGCAGCATCGAGCATCTTCATTTTCACATGCCAGGGATGCGCTCTGCTTAATTGAATGTGGTGCACCCCTGTATTTCCCCCTGCGCTGGCGCTAAATTTGCAGCTGTGTTCCAATGCAGCTACCCTTGCACCGTAATGCCAGGATGGGTGTGTTGCGGGGGGAGATTGTTTTTGTGCAGGAAGAAACACCTTACTGCACAAAAATAATCTTAACTTAAATGGAGAAAAACAAGGAGAAATGAAAGTGATTCTCCTTGTTGTGCCCCTCTAACGCCACCCATGTGGTGGCGTTAGATTTTGGCGCTGCCTAAGGTTTACGAAAACTCGTAAATCTGGAGCAACGTCAAAATGCAATGAGTGTTGCTTTAGCACACCCACTGCAACACTAATTGCATGCCCCTTCCATGTAAAGTGCTGTGTGTGAAGCGACTGTATTTACAAGATGGTGTTAAGCCACAAAAAGTGGCTTAACACCATCTTGTAAATACGGTGCAGGGCATAGCACCAACGGAGCGTCACGAAAAGTTCTTAAATATGCCCACCTATTCTTGCCGAAAAAGAAAACAAAGCACCAATAGTTTTTGACAAGGTGATCTTCTTTGCTTTCACCAGAGGGCCCCAGGTGGTTATATCATCAAAAACAATGCCCAAATAAGTATATGTCTGGACCCTGGACAGCCTGTTGCCCTGCATATAAAATGATCTTGGCCTGATCTTCTTAAGGCCTAGCACCATTGCCTGGGATTTGCTGTAGTTAGTAGAAAGATCTAAATTATTCATCCTACAAAACCATCAAGTAAAGATTGAATCCCCAGGGCTGTCCTTTCCAATAATACAGTATCGCCTGCATACAATATTGCGGAGATCTGACGCAAACCTATTTGCGGGCAATCCACTGTGTTATCCAATAACCTGGCCCCAAGGTCATTTGCGTACAAAGTGAACAAAAAAGGGCCCAATATACAACTTTGTCTTACTTCACTCTTCAATGTAAAAGAGCCAGAGCAAGCCCCGTTCATGTTATAGCATACTACTGCCCTCATACTCTGTGCAGATCAGCAGGAAAATCAACAACAGCTGCATCCATACCCATGTCCAGGAGAATCTACAATAGTTTGAATCTATTGACCTTATCAAAGGTGAAGGATAAGTCTATAAGCTACAAATAATGATCCCGGTTTGACTATTTGTTGGTCAGCATCGAAAAATTAAGGCACTGATCACATGTGCCTAAACCTGGCTGAAAACTGTACTGGAGATCTGATAAGATAGACCCATCCTTTGCCCAAGACATAGCCCTTCCAAGGATCACCCCACCCAATACCTTCACAATCGAATCTATCAGTGAGATGGGCCTGTAACAAATCAGGAGATCCCTTGAGCCCTTCTTACAAAGGGGAATAATAATGGTCTCAGACTAAGAATGTAAAGTCCCCATCTGAAAAGTAAGATTAAATAGTCTGGCTGAGATAGGTAAACTAGGTGATAACTTAAACAGGTCAGTGGGGACCACATCCGGGCCAGGGGTTTTATGGCTTGTCATCCCTATGATGGCCTGCTCAACCTCATTAGCATAAAAAACTAAGTTGTTCTTATCATGGGCTCAATCAGACTAAAAATGTCCTGAGTACTATAACTACACTTGAAATGCTCAACCCAAACATCCGGGGTAAGATGGGAGTAAGTAACAATGGCGTTGTCACCATCAAAAAGGGGGCAATTGACTTCACCCCAAATTTGACCACTTTCTGCCTTAGTAACACCTCCAGGAGGTCAGCCCAGGCAGCCTCACTAAATTCCCTTTTTCTCTCATTGATCGCCTGCTTATAGGCTTGATGCCAACAGGAATTAAGACAACAATCTTTAGGGTTGGCTTTGAGTGCGGACATTAATAGTTTGTGGCTAAGGGAACATTCTTTGCTGAACTATCTAGGTTTTTGGTTAATAAACCTTTTGGGAGGAAGGGTTAATCTGGAACAAACATCAGCTTGTATCACCTGGAATAACACTCAAAAAGCACCATCACCCGGCTTGTCTCCTAAACAAATTTTGAAATCTCTAGCTTTGGTGGCAGCAAGAGTCTTCATCAACTCATCAGGGAAAGTTTTCACCCATTTTAATCTTCTTGCCTGATAGACAACTTTGCCATCCAACTGAAATCTGATACTTTGGACAGGGGGAAGGGAAAGAAGTTTGTAAACGTCAACAACAATGCAATAATAGTCTCTAAAATCAGAAATAGTAATATCAAAAGAAGCCAATTCTGCAAAGGGGTGGAACAAAAAATATATTCTACTGTGGAATTTGCACCAAGTCCTACAAAGGTCGGGGGAGAATTGCTGTCTGCATACAAGGATGACTTAGTTATAAAAAATTCTAGATTAAACTCAACTAAAATATTGTTTAACTAATCACCCGACTGTCCGTGCTTCAGGTGCAAGATATTAATATCATGCATATAATCACATGCAGAGAAAAAGTGCGGGCAAGGGTGAATTTTAAACCAGCACTGACAACCTCCTTGTGTTCCAGGTCCAACAAATGAGACTTAAGTACCTGGAGTGTATCGCAGAAAGTTGAACCAGTCGTTGAATTATAATAATTCAATAATGTAAAACCACCAATCACAGTTGATAAAATGAGATAGCTTGTCCGTGAGAAGAAAATGCAGTTAATTGTTCAAACTTACAACCTAGGTACAGAGAGACCACTGGCACCAGGCCACCTTTGGGCCGTCCCCTAGGGGAGGGCACAGCAGGATTAAAAAAAGGACTTGTAACTATCCAGTAAGAAAGACCCATCAGTCTCCCATGTTTCTTGAAAGCAAATTATGGAAAATGTTTTAAGATAAATAAGCCAATCTGGATTACATGTTTTGCCTCTCACCCCAGCCACATATCAGGAGGCTAAATTGAAAAACCTTGGTAACAATGCTATTATTCAATAATGTAGGGATTTTTGATAACGCAATGGGAAGTATTACCCCAACGCTATCCAGGACTCCATTGCTGTTATTAACATTATTAAACCCTAATTTGGGGTTTTCATGGGCTTCAAGCAACGAGACCCTAGAGTCCAACAAAATGGATAATAGAGGTACCTTCACAGGCTGTCCCAAGTTCAGTGTGGTTGTAACCAAAGGGTGAGAGAGTCAATCCATAGCATCCACCCTTAACACCTCAAACCTGTTAGATGGTGGTAATTGCAAACACATTAACCTCAGGTTGCCGCCAAAGGATAGTCTGATGACATTTAGAACTCACATGAGGCCAGACCAAAATTGGTGGTCAATAAAAAAAATGGTAGGGCCTGGATAGGTGATGCACAAACTATTGAATTGGTAAGATTTAGAACCATCGGGAAAACACCCCTGCAATCATATTTAGTTATAATGCAATCCCCAGCACAATTTTTAGGCGGAGGACCAACCCAATCAACCCTCCTTGCCATTATGACCCTGTTTACCAGATGATAATTTTCTGGGCCCAAGCGGGACAACCAATCAGTCACTCTATTCTTTAGGGAACAGTAATCTTCGCTTGCGCCAGCCTTCAGTACGGGGACTCCAGTGAGTACTATAACATAAGGCACTGAGGCAGGGGGGAGATTTAGAGTGACAAATGCAGATGGGGTACTAACATTTCAGTTTTTTCTATTTCCCCCCTCATCCCTTCCTAAACTAGGCTTCTCAGCTGCCCCATCTTTTACCTCCCTGGGAGGAACTGGCGTTACAGGATTCCGTGTTACTCTGTAGCTTGGCGTGTCAGAGTGCATGGCATCAATTTCAGGAGAAACCTAGATATCTCTCATATCATTCAGGTGTGATGGGAGACCCCCTGTGGCTGCTTGCTAGGAGCCCACCACAGACAACACCTGCTCCCTGTCATTCTTTGAGACCTCCTTACCAGACTTAACAAGGGCTGGACCCTTAACATCCAAATCATGCCCCCGCTGAAAAATTAGTTTTACAGAAGAGCAACAAATTATTTAGCCAATTTCAATTGATAACAATTTACCCATGCATTTCTCTATAAACTTATCAACCACCACTTCAACTAGGGACTGCAGAATTTGAGCAAGTTCATTAATATTCGTATTGTAGAAATATGAATTGGATAGCCTTTGACCCTTCATTCATAGACGACTGAAGTGTTGTTTTGTCCTTTGATTTAGACCCTGGGCAGTTTGTCAGCATACCCACTTTCTTTCCTTTCTTGCGTAGAGACGCAGGGGGGACCACAGGCTGTGGGCGAACTCCCAGCCTTCACTACTGCTAGTGAATAATGGATATGAGCAGTAACAGTCAAAACAGCAACTGAATCCATAGTGCTAAGACCTCTTTCAGACATTTGTCCATTATGGCCCAATAGGGGTGTGTAGACATGTAGAACTGCAGTAGTTACCGTAGAGTTGTCGGGGGATGTAGACACAGGTCGAATAGCCAAACTCTCCTTGCAGGTATTAATTTCATCATCAATTGCCCCAGCCACTGTGGTTAAATATAAAAGAATGGATGAGCTAGAGAGGCCATTCCCTACAAAATCCTTTGTAGATTCCCCTTGCCAGCATCCGAGGAGCTTGTCTTATGCTTGCCCATCTTACTAAAGCGACCAATCAATATACACAGCTAGTTCGCCTATAAGCCTGCAGCCTTGGATGCTGTTGCGAAAACTACTGAGGCGCCAGGGGTAATGAGGCAAGGCCCCACAGCGAAGAGAAGTGATGAATACTTCCAGGGGATCACAATAACTAAAACAAGCCCCAGAGCTAAAAAAAAAAAAAGAGAGATGGCCCAGCCCAGCCTCCTATGGGCGATGACTGGCAAAGACAGGCCCAGTTTTGGCCTGGTCTTCACCCGGGCATGTGTCCAGGCACATCTGTTGCACACCCTGCACCGCAGTAGGTAGAGGGTGCTTTCACAGAAATCCAGAATATCGACTGCAAGAAATGCATGACTAAAATGCAACAGAGACTGGACAGATTGGAGTGTGATATAGAATCACACAAGCAAAACAAGTTTGTGAGCGATACAGTGGATTGCCAAGCAGGACATATTTTCACATTCAACAAGAAATTCGACAACATTTACAACACAGGCAAAGAACACATCAACAAAGCAGCTGCAATCACCACAACAATGACCCAGAGGGAACCAGGCACTGCTGACGACACAGAAACATCGAATACATCAGGAACGGGGGACACCAGTGCCTCAGAAGGGGAGAACAGAAAAAAAAAAAATCACAACAATTCCATGTCTTGCATAAGGGGTGGGTGGCGAATCTCTCGCCAAAAAGGGGATCAAGAGGCAGAGGTGGAAGTGGAAGAAAAAGAGGAAGCAAAGACAGAAGAGAACCAGAATCTAACCCCATGGGGACACGGAGAGGGTCCAAACAGCATGGACTATAATGGCAGGTAATAATAAAACTGTTAGCAATCTGTCTAAGAGGAAGCTGACAGCAATAGAGGTTAGGGTCGTTAATATTGGTTTATACTTCTGCCCAACAGGACGCCATGACTCTGTCAACCCTACAATTGATGTATTCAAGTTCAGTAGGAGGCTGAAATTTTAACAAATCTTCAAAATGGACTCGGGACAATCTAATGCCAAAAGGACCCAAAAAAACTGGGGGCCAGCAGTAGAGGATCTTACGATTGGGGATATTGATTGTTTAAAAACTTTGAATTAAAAACGAGAGTGGATGTGTGGGTGATGTGTAGAACATGTTGGAGGAACAAGATATAGGCCCTCATTACGACCCTGGCGGTCGGTGGTAAAGTGGTGGTAATACCACCAATAGGCCAGCAATACCGCCAAATTATGACCATGGTGGAAAGATCTCCAAAAGACAGACAATGCACCAAACCGACCACCAGGGTGGAAACCACAGGCACCACGGTGGTAGCCCCCTACAGCCAGGCACAAGTCCAAGTTATGCCCACCATATTATGACCAAACCATCCACCACCTTTTCCGGGGCAGTATCAACGACATTTAAAGCCTGGCAGAAACACAGCACAGAAGTGAAAGGACTCACCATTGGAGATACATGGAAGAACCACGCCGCCATGGAACCAGAACTGCAAGTATTTCCTATGATATTCTACGTTCTGCTCCACCACAAACACCAACGCCAGCGAAGAAAACAACGGTGAGTACAGCCACCTAGCACACACGGGAGGGGGGATGAAAAGGAGAGTGACACATATATGCACCATATACACACCACACCCACGCACCATACACACAACCAGCTGCACAAGAAAACAAGTTAATCCACCTAAATCGGCTGAATAATGCAAGGACAACAGGAACGTACCAATGTGATTGTAATAAGATCAACACAGTAAAAATAATAATTTAGGCAATGCTACAGATATTTACAAATGTACAGAAAAAGGGACACTGCCCAGTCCTCAGTTCGCGTGGGCCACATGGCCATAGGGCAAAGTCCAAGGCATTACTTGTCACCTGCATCAATACGGAGAGAACACTGCAGGGGCATCAGTTGGCAAATAGGCAGGCACCTTGGGGGGGGGACACCTCAGCCAGAACCAGAAACAAGACCACTGGTTCTGGAGGGGGCAACATGTCCTGTGCTTTGTCCTGGGGAGTGCAAGGCCACAGTCTCTCAAGTGGGTGTCTTCCCCACTGGTTCTGGAGGGGGCAACATGCCCTGTGCTTGGTCCTGGGGAGTGCAATGCCACAGCCTCTCAAGTGGGTGTCTTCCCCACTGGTTCTGGAGGGGATAACATGCCCTGTGCTTGGTCCTGGGGAGTGCAAGGCCACAGTCTCTCGAGTGGGAGTCTTCCCCACTGGTTCTGGAGGGGGCAACATGCCCTGTGCTTGGGCCTGGGCAGTGCAAGGCCACAGTCTCTCGAGTGGGTGTCTTCCCCAATGGTTCTGGAGTGGACAGCAGCCCATGGAGGCAGGATCACATTACATCCGCCGGCGGTGATGGCTGCACTGTGTTGTTGCTGGTGGTGGTGGGAGGCTCCTGCACAGCCCCTGCACCCTTGGATGGCTGCACTGTGGTGGTGCTGGTGGTGGTGGTGGGAGGCTCCTCCACAGCCCCTGTACCCTGCGATGGCTGCACAACCACGGTTGGTGGTGGGGGCTCTGTGACAGCTGCTATTGCAGGCTCCTTCCCCTTTCGGGTGGCAGGTGCAGGTTCCTTCCCCTTCTTGCCTGCTGGTGCAGGCTCCTTCCCCTTTCAGGTGGCAGGTGTAGGCTCCTTCCCTTTCAGTATATGTGGCCTGGAATCCTTTCCACCACAAGTAGGTGCGGATAGAACCGGGCCCGTGGATTGTGTGGCTGAGGTGCAAGGCTGGGTTTTTTATACCCTGGCCATACGGGCTGGATGGGGGGGAGGGGAAGGGAAGAGGTCAATGGTGGAAAGGAAAAGCTTTTTTAGGGACATTGGAGTTGAAAGAGGGAGAAGCAATGGGAGTGTAGGATGTGGGAGTGGTTGTTGGAGGTGTCTGTCTGCTGAATTTGGGTGCAGGTGCAAGGGCTGTATGCTGTTGTGAGGTGGATGGCTGTTGGGTGTCTGAATGCTTGTGTTTATGTACTTTAGGAAGGGGGGCAGACACAGTGGGAGAGGACACAGAGGACATGTGCATGGCTGTTGTGGAGGTGTCTGCCAGTGAGGTGTGTGTTCTGCTTGGTGTTGTGATGATGCAGGTAGTGGATGATGATGTAGTGCATGCAGGTGTGAGTGTGGATGTAACTGGGTGGGAGGTGGAGGAGTAAGAGGAAGAGACAGTGGAAATAGTGGATGTTCTTGTGTCTGCAACTGGATGGTGTTTGTGTGAGTTCCTGTGGGATGAAGTGTGGTGCTTTTGTTTGCCTGCGACACTCTTGGGTGTTTTCCTGTGTGCATGCTGTCGAGACGGGGCCACTCAACTGAAAAGTAGGATGTCTGGAGGGACAATGGTATGATCCGACCTCCTGAAACACCTCTCGGCACTACCTGGTGGACACAGAACCCCAGCAGGCATCCCCAAAGGAAAGGGGGAGTGGAAGAGAAAGAGACAAAACACTGCCACGTCTTGCCGGTCCAGCCAGGTACCCTGTATCTTCAGAGAGGGCAGGTCATTGTTGACAGAGTGATAGTAGAGTTAGTTCTCTCAACTTCCTTGAAACTGAATCACTCTTTCTGATATGGGCATAGGAGCGGTAGAAGAACACTGGGATGCTCCAGCACTTTTCTTGGATAATAATAACTGTTGGCACAATTACTAACACTGCATTACCAAAAACCCAAACTGCGTACCATAACAATAAGTACTACGACCCTAGGGCTGGCTTCACAGAGATTCCCTGTTGCACACTACAATTAGAACTGTGGTTGCAGTTATCATGCACAAGAAAGACAAACAAGTGCATTAATTATATCACATATAACTTTCCTGCGTGCATAGGGATAAACTAAGAGGAACAAAAACAATCCAAGAAATACAAATGTCCATTCTGGGTTTAAACAGTTAGGGTGGCGCAGACTGGTTTGGTTTCACTGTGCGTGTGAAAAACCGTTCAAAAGCAAATTCCTCAAACCTGAAACACAGACATGAATGACACAAGTTAAATTCAAGAGTTATTCTATTAGAGATAGAAAAGTCACGTAAATGCTCTTTTAAAATTGCACTGTCACTTTTTGTAGTACTTGAGCTCAAGCTGATTTCCAGAAGCACATTTAGGCAAGTAACTACAATAATAATGTAGTATTTTCAGAAATGCATTTGTCTCTTCAAGATAAGCACTCTGCCAAAATATGAGGTCTGAAATACACCAGCTGTTCTAGGAAAGCGTGGCACTCAAAGAACAAACTCCCTGGAGAATACTAGTCACTTAGCTGCAGTCTTTTCTGGAGTGCTGAAGGAATGCCTGGTGTCAGCTGGTACAGGAACAAAGAAAATAATTGTCTCAAAAGTCATGAATACGAGGATGACAGCAGGGGCTGGACTGCCAAATCAGATGCTGAGATCAGGAAGCAAAACAAAGCCAAGCAGGGAGGCATGCTTCACTCTGCTATTTATAGCCAATCAGGAAAGCAGTTGAGTTTCCACATGTGGATGAGTCACCACACCCAATTAGAAGCACATGTCTACACCTGATCACATTAGCAAACAAGCATTGGTAAAACAAGCTTTGATAAAACCAATTGTGCAACACAGCACATTATGTTTACTTAGAAACATGAAGGTTTAACCAAGAACAGAGATATGATTTAACCCTAATCCGTGGGGATGCTGAAAGATAACGCAGGAGGCCCCTTGGGGATTGCTGACACATGCTCATCTGGCTGTGTGCTTGGGATGGGCTGGGGTTGAGGGGAATGGGACTGGGAAGTGGTAGTTGGAGGAGGGAAGATCCCCAGATGGGCCTCCATCGTCTTCCGTGCCCAGCGTCTCAGGTCCTTGCACTGTTTGCTACAGTGGGTGCTCCGCCTGCCATACATCCCCAGGGTCCACACGTCCTTGGTGATGGCACGCCATATAACCTTCTTTTGATGGGCGCTGCCCTGCAGAGGCAATACACATAGGAAAACATTGCTAGACAAACAGTCCACGCAGTTACACATATGGCCCACCATAGCCGTTTCCATCAACATTGGCACACACATAGCACAGCACACAACGTGTACACCGCAAAGAGGACATCCATCCACCTCCTTAAGCAAGGCCTTCATACACACAACTCCATGCATTCATGACACATGCATCGTGCCCACAGTTGGTCTGGAGGCCCATACAGCAGTCCGTACTGGGGTAGGACCCCATCCACCAGTCTCTCCAACTCCTCTGAAGTGAAGGCTGGGGCCCTTTCCTCGGTCACACGGGCCATGGTAGGTCCAAGACACAGGTCACAGCAGCACATGCAGTGTAGGTCCTCTCCGATGGAAGGTCAGGTAGCAAGTTAGAAATCAGATAGAAAATGTCTGTCACGTCCGCGGCGGTGCATACCGTCACCACCGGCATAGATCACCATTGGCCACTGTACCCCATAGGGCCCAATTTTAACCAATGAGGAATTGCATGGCGGTTCCCGACCGCCTCCCGCCATGGCACACAACGTCAATGGAAATACCTCACTTTCATCTGTCCCTCCACACAGGACATGCGGACGCCATTTCGGGGGAGCGGGGACAGGCCTATGGAATCATGCTGCATCACAGGAGAAATGGGCACATACTGGACAAATCACACTGACCCAATACATGTTTACAGAATGCAAACTACTGTTGTGGCTCCAATGTTCAGTTTATGGCAGCCTCCTCACTCTTGTGTCCCTTAGATACCTACAGCTGTGGATGAATAGGAGATGGAGACATACCCCCATGTACAGACCTGGTGGACTTGGCTACAATAGAGGACAGGCACATTATCCTCACCTATAGACTGGACAGGGCCACAATCACAGAGCTGAGTGCCCAATTGGAGCATGACCTGATATCTGCTATCCGTCACCCCACTTAGACCCCCCCTCTTGTGCAAGTGCTATCTGTACTCCATTTCCTGGCAACTGGTTCTTTCCAAGTAACAGTGGGCTTGGCAGCAGGAATGTCACAGCCAATGTTCTCAATAGTGCTGACAAGAGTGTTGTCTGCCCTGATAATCACATGTGCAGCTACATTGTTTTCCCCCTGGTTGAGGATTTGGCCACAGTGAAGGCCGAGTTTTATGCAATGGGACATATCCCCAACATAATTGGGGTGACTGATGGTACACATATTGCATTTGTCTCCCCCCTGGCAGAATGAACAGGTGTTCCGGAATCGTAAGAGTTTCCACTCCATGAATGTTCAGATGGTATGTTTGCCGGACCAGTACATCTCCCACATCAATGCTAAGTTTCCTGGGTCGGTGCATGATGCTTTTGTCCTGAGTAATAGCAGCATCCCAAATGTGATGTCCCATCTACAGAGGCACAGGCTGTGGCTAATAGGTGAGCCCTGGTTCCCACCCAGTGTATGTTGGTGAATGCCTGTGGTGTTGGCCATATAGGATAGTGTGTGGCTAAATGTTGTCGCTCAATACTTGTAGGTGACTCTGGTTACCCAAACCTATCATGGCTGCTGACCCGTGTGAGGAATGCCAGGACAAGGGCAGGGCAGAAGAACGTTCTAATGAGGCACCTGGGCAACCCAGAGGGATAATTGAGAGAACCTTTGGCCTCCTGAAGGCCAGGTTCCGGTGATTCCATCTAACAGGTGGATCCCTGTGCTACTCACCTAAGAAGGTCTGCCAAATAGTAGTGGCATGTTGCACAACCTGGCCCTCAGATGCCATGTCCCTTTTCTGCAGGAGGGGGAGACTGGAGATGCCCCTGTGGCAGCAGTATACCCTGTGGACAGTGAGGATGAGGAGGCAGAGGATAAGGATGAGGACAACAGAACATCTGTGATCTGTCAATACCTTCAATGACACACAGGTAGGACAGTGTAACTTTACATTTCAAAGACTTTGGTTGTAATCTGTGTGGCAATGGCATGCTGATATTTCCCACTTCTATGCCCACTTACTGTTCCCTCTGGCTATTCATTTTGCAGATGTTGGTGATTTGACAAATACTCCTGGTGTGATCACTACAGCCAGCTACAGGCCATTAATCTAAGCTCATTCTATGTACAATTCATTTGCAATGTGTGTACCTGTTTCAAAAAGTACATATTTGATATACATGACATACTCAGTATGTTTTAAAGGGTGTCTATTGAAGTGCTAACATATAGGGGGAAGGTGCAATGGGATGGGAGGATGATGGAGGATAGTCCAGGGTATTGTTCCAGTCTATTTGTAGCACAGGTACATTGTCCATGGGCAATAAGGAAGGGGAGCAATGTCAGTTCAAGGTGGACAGGGAGATGTAAATGATGTGTTATGGTTTATGTGTATGACATATTGTGCATCCCTGGCTTCCCCTCTATGGTTGGATTTTCCCTACCAGCTTTCAATTGTGTATGTTAGTGTATGGTGGGATTGTTAGTTCTGTATGCTGTGCATGCTTCAGTGATGAATGTCCATGCAGGGTTGTGAGCAGTGTCCATGCATGTGTACAGCATGCAGCGCTTGGCATTTGGATAAGTGAGATGTGATGGTGGATTGTGTGGGATGTAGTGGAGTGATGGGACTGAGGGTGAGGGTATGTGATGGCATGTAGGTAGGTGGATGATAATAGTAGAGAGTTGACTTACCAGAGTCCAGTCCTCCTCCGACTCTGGCCAGTCCCTCAGGGTGCAGTATTGCCAAGACTTGCTCCTCCCATGCTGTGAGTTGTGGGGGAGGGGGTGGGGGTCCACCGCCAGTCCTCTGGATAGCGAGCTGGTGTCTTGCTGCTATGGAATGTACTTTCCCCCATAGGTCGTTCCACCTCTTCCTGATGTCATCCCGAGCTCTGGGGTGCTGTCCCACAGCGTTGACTCTGTCCACGATTCTCTGCCATAGCTCCATCTTCCCGGCTATTGATATTTGCTGGACCTGTGCTCCAAATAGCTGTGGCTTTACCCTGACAATTTCCTCCACCATGACCCTTAGCTCCTCCTCTGTGAAGCGGAGGTGTCTTTGTGGTGCCATGGGTGTTATGTGGGGTGTGTTGGTGAGGGTGTGTCGAATAACGTGTTGGGGTGTGTGATGTGGAGTGCGTGACTGGTGTATAGGTGTGAATAGTGTATGGCTCTAGTTGTCTCAGTGGTCTTGGTGTCTCTCTGGTGGCAATGATTTGTAATCATAAAGGGTTGTGGGTAATGTGGGTGTGTGTTTTATAGTAGTATGGGTGTGTGGGTGTGGTGTGTGTATGGGTGTCAGGTGTGTGTTGTTTGAATTGTCCAATGTGTTGTTGTTTTGTATGTGGGTGTTTATTGTGAGACTGGCGGTATGTACCGCCAATGGTTTACCGCCATTGAATGTCCACCGTGGTGATTCGTGGGTCATCATGTGATGGGCGTTGTTCTGTTGACCTAACGGTGTGGGTTTTGATACCACCACTTTATCACTGACCTTTGGACTGGTGGATTAGTGTATGTGGCTGAATTCTGTCGGATTGGTGTGTATGTGTCATAATATGGTGAACGGATATCCGCTGCCGCCGCGGTAAATTGGTGGCCGTCAGCGTGGCGGTAAGCAGGATTTACTGCCAATGCCATAATGAGGGCCATAATGTTTGTTCAAAGGACCCCTACAGAGTTTAGGCCCAAGCCCAAATTTACTCCAATGTTGGGTTTTGACATGATTGATGCGTTCCATGAAAAGGTAGTTTCTAACCTTAGAAAAGTAGAGAAAAGTAAGAAAAGAAACCCTAACAATATTACTTGGTCACAAAGACAGGCCATAGAATCTTTTTCAAGTGAGAGCAGTACAGTGCTCAGAACCACGGACAAGAGCGGGAACATAGTCATAATGCCCCTTGACTTGTACATCACCGAGGCATTAAGACAGCTGGAGGATGGCAGTTGCTACACTGTCCTCACCATAAAAGAATACAGGGAGACTATAAGTGTACACTGGGAGAGGCTTGGCATATGGAGGGACAGGGGCCCGAGACCGAGAAGCACCAATTCATAAAAATGTTCCACCCTAAGGTACCTATACTATACATTCTCCTGGAGATACATAGATCAACTACAAATCCCCCAGGGAGACCAATAGTCTCTTCAATTGGTAGCTTGTTGGAGAATACGTCCAAGTAGATGGAGCACTTTATGATCCCGTCTGTGGGTGCCTTACCATCTCATATTCCTGAAACCAGGGGCTTTCTTAAAAGAACTGAAGGTTTACATTGGGAACTTGTCTTCCTTTTTATGACATTGAATATCAAATCATTGTACACAGATATCTAACATCATAATGACATAAAAGCTTGTGAACATTTTTTGACAGCTAGACCAATGAATCTCCTTTCACATACCCACATGCTTCTCGAAATGGTGAATATTTGTCTGACCAACAATATTTTTTCCTTCAATGCAACCATGTACAAACAGCTGTAAGGGGCGCCGATCGGCACCTGCTTCGCTCCTACCTCTGCAAAACTTCTCTTGGGCTGGTGGGAAGAGCAGGTTTCCACCCCATCAGAACATAGGAATGAAATGGAAAAGGTGGTACTCTGGCTGCGTTTCATTGATGATCTCTTCCTAATCTGGCAAGGCAGTGAGGAGGAAGCCAGTGGTTTTGTTAAAAGCCTCAATGGCAACAATCTGTAATCTTGAATTCACTGTGCATCTGAGAAAGGAACGTATTGTGTTCCTGCATGTTTAAGTGGCAATAGTAGAGAACAGGGTCACATCTCAATTACACTACAAGCCCACTGTAGGCAACAGTTTACTGCATGCTTGTAGCAGCCATCCCAGTCAACTGAAAGGGAGTATCCAATATGGGAAATGGGTACGGGCCAAAAGGAACTGTAGTGATGCCAATTTATTTGAGCAAGAAAAAGCCATTATGATTGAATGCTTTACCAAGCATGGCTACCCTAGAAGGGTATTGAACAAAGCCATTCAGAGAACTGACACATGCAATAGGAATGACATTCTTTATTCATCACAGATACTGAGGGGACTGACACCAGATTGATCATTACGTTCAATGCGAAATCAGCAAGTGTACGGGGGCTTCTGAACAAAAATTGGGACCTTCTATTTTGTGACCCAGTGATAGAGAATACACTGCAGGATAGGCCCAAGATTAAATACCGTAAGACCATGCCCTTCAGGGACATGTTGGTAAAGATGGATGTAAGGACAGATGCAAGCATCTGTGTGACTATTTTCAGGTTTCTATATATGTGGCAAATGCAAAGTGTGTGAGCAATCGTCCAATTGCAAAGAGATTGCCATTCCAGGTACAAATAGAGTAAAGCACATAAAGGAGTTTATCACACGTAGTATACCTTTTGTGTGGTATACATCTTGGAATGAATATCCATGTAGTCTTTGGTATGTAGGCAGCACAATACATCTTGTACACAAGGGTATTCTTGAACATTCAAGGGTAATCATGAATCAGGATGAACACTATACTGTTGCGAGACATTTTAGAACACACGATTTCAGCAACAGGAAAATACTGAGGTACATTGATTGATCACAGTAGATCCTCAGGGTGGGGATCGGTTCTCTAGGTTGGGAAAACTCAAATCTAAATTTATCATAAAGCTCAACACCAAGCCCCCAAGGGGCCTCAATTACAATGAGGAATTATGGATTTTAATTATGCCCTCTCTGTAAAGTGTGTAATCTGTTTTATTACATCACTCATGACATGGTCAATGGCATCATTGATGATATCTCAAATTACATCACTTATGACATCATCCAGTGAGTCTTAGGCCCTCATTACAACATTGGCGGTAAAAGCCGCTTACCGCCGTGCAGAAGACCGCCAACACACCGCCACGGCCGCGGAAAACTGCCACAGCTATTATGACCCAAAGCACGGAATCCGCCAAAATTCAGACACCCACACAAGTCCACCACACCAAAGGTCAGTGATAAACTGGCGAAAACAAAACCTCCACCGTCACGGCAACAGAAATATGCCCACACTATCACGACACACGAATCCATTCAGTGGTCTTTCAACCGCGGTATTCCATTGGCGGTGCACACCGCCGCGCTCAAAATACACACACACATACAAAACACAACCACATTGGACAATTCGAAATACACACACCTGATACACATATAAACACCACTCCCACACACCCATTACAATATAAAACACACACCCACATCACCCACAAACCCCCACGACAAAAAATTCTAAAAGAAGGCCAGAGAGAGACACCATCAGCAAGAACAACAGCATCCACAGGCACACAACACTATCACCCACACAACTTCCACGCACCTCACACAACACACCACTGCATATCAGCACACTTATCACCACACAATCCACCCCACACATCACCTACACCACCCCATGGCACGGCAAAGACACCCCAGGTTCTTGGAGGAGGAGCTCAGGGTCATGGTGTAGGAAATCATCCGGGTAGAGCCACAGCTATTCGGATCACAGGTGCAGCACACTTCAATAGCAAGGAAGATGGAGCTATGGCGAAGAATAGTGGACAGGGTCAACGCAGTGGGACAGCACCCAAGAAATTGGGAGGACATCAGGAAGAGGTGGAACGACCTACGGCGGAAGGTGCGTTCCGTGGTCTCCAGACACCACCAGGCGGTTCAGTGGACTGGCGGCGGACCCCCACATCCTCACCCACAACTAACAACATAGGAGGAGCAGGTCTTGGCAATTCTGTATCCTGAGGGCCTTGCAGGAGTAGGTGGAGGAATGGACTCTGGTAAGTCACATCTTAACTATTACATCCCCCACCCTACCTGCATGCTATCACATACCCCCACTCTAACCCCCAGCACCCCAACTCCTCATATTTGTCCCAACTTCACAAACCACACATCCCAAAACCAAGCCCTGCATGCAACTACAAAGCATGGACACCCATCACTAAAGCATGCCC
Organism: Pleurodeles waltl; assembly: GCF_031143425.1. Classification (NCBI taxonomy): domain Eukaryota; kingdom Metazoa; phylum Chordata; class Amphibia; order Caudata; family Salamandridae; genus Pleurodeles; species Pleurodeles waltl. The sequence goes on from NC_090437.1 coordinate 324,753,138, forward strand.
ACTGCACATACCCATACAACCCCCTAAACCACCATCACACAAGCTCCCACACAGGAATGCAAGCACTGGGGTACACGGTCACCCACCCATTGCACACCATGGCACATACAGATGTAATAACCATCCTTTTATACCCCTGCAGGACCCCTACCCAACGTCACCGGACAGGAGGGTCCGCACATGTTCACACCACCAACAGAAGAGGCCCACAGTGATGACAGCACCTCTGTCCAACTGGATCTATATGACCAGCCCGGCCCATCGGGGACCTCGGGACAGTCGGTTCCCCTCACACTGGCACAGGCCATCACAGATCTTCCCCCCTCTGGAAACACCAGCACAGCACCCACCCAGCGGGCCCATACCTCAGTCCCCAGGACACGTCAATCAGCAGTGTGTCCACCACTACAGGGAACCCAGGCTAACCCACCACCCCAACAACAACAGGGACCTGGGGGCAGTGGTAGTGGGCACACGGTCCAGGGGACGGAGGCCCAGGAACACAGGGGAACTGGGAGGGCTGCTGTGCGACAGGGGGCGGACAGGCCAAGGGAACCCACTCTCCACGAGGCCCTCTCCTCCATCATGGGAGCCTACCACCACTCCCAGGAGACGATGGCAACGGTACTGGCCAAGTTTCAGGAAACCCAGCGCCTGCAGGAGGAACAGTATATGGGCTTCAGGGAGGAACTCAGAACCATCAGCTCCACCCTGGGCACCATCGTAGGGGTGCTGAAGGAACTACTCAACACCAGGAGGGACACTGTGGCACTACAAGGGGCCCCTGACACTAGCATGGACAATGAACTGCCCACCACCTCCGCCGGCACTAGTTGACAGGACGCCCCGCCACAGGACCACCACACCAGCATCCCACCCCCAGCAGAGGGAGAACCACCCCACAAACGGTCCCTAAGATCCAGGACAAAGACAGAGTACGATGCCAAGACCCCCGCCAAGAAATGAGACCACCCTGATTGTCATCCTACTGTCCCACTTTATCACCCTGTCCATCCTTAAACTGGCCCAGCTCCACTTCCTATGCCCATTTGGGCAGTGCATCTGTGAGACTAATAGACTGGACTCTGCCATGGACATTCCTCTGCCATCACCCCTCACCATTTCACTACCCCCTCCAATATTGAGCACTTAAATAAACACACTTAAAACAGAAATTAATCTGGAGTCTGTCTGTGATTTCGAAATAGTGTATTAGCGATTACAGTGACAAAATGCTCTTTAAATTGTAATGTCAACATACCTATGTCACACAGCTCAAGTCCATGAGGAATCAAAGCAGATGTCACACAGTGGGACCCACTTCTGTGAAATCGTAAGGGAAAGTGACAACTCAGTGACCATACACTGGGTGAAAACGACAGACAGTAGAGGTAGTAGTGTTTAAGTACATGTAGTAGGCAGGTCTGTACTCTTACCTGTGTCTCACTGGAAATATTGCTGGATCACTGAATCCCTGTTGTTCATGTCTTCTTCCTCTGCTTCCTCGTCTTCACTGTCCACAGGCTCCACAGCTGCAACAACACTGCCATCTGGACCAGCCTCCTGCAGAAAAGGCACCTGTCGTCGCAATGCCAAGTTATGACGCATACAGTAGGCCACGATGATCTGGCACACCTTCTTTGGTGAGTAGAATAGGGATCCACCTGATATATTGAGGCACATGAACCTGGCCTTCAGGAGGCCGAAGGTCCGCTCGATCACCCTCCTAGTTCACCCATGTGCCTCATTGTAGCGTTCCTCTGCCCTTGTCCTGGGATTCCTCACTGGGGTCAGTAGCCATGACAGGTTGGGGTAACCAGAGTCACCTGCAAATGGCGAGGGACAAGTATTAGACACACACTAACCTGTAGGGTAACCCCAGACAACCATTCCCACTGACTTGCCTCCAGGTGCTCACCTAATAGCCACACACGGTGCCTCTGGAGTTGCCCCATCACATAAGGGATGCTGCTATTCCGCAGGATGTAGGCGTCATGCACTGAGCCAGGGAACTTGGCATTCACATGGGAGATGTACTCGTCGGCCAAACATACCATCGGTACATTCATAGAATGATAACTCTTCCGGTTTCTGTACACCTGTTCAATCCTGTGGGGGGGACCAAAGCCACATGGGTCCCATCAATGGCACCTATGATGTTGGGGATATGTCCCAGGGCATAGAAATCACCTTTCACTGTAGGCAAATCCTCCACCTGAGGGAAAACGATGTAGCTCCGCATGTGTTTCAGAAGGGCAGACAACACTCTGGACAATACGTTGGAAAACATAGGCTGGGACATCCCTGATGCTATGGCCACTGTTGTTTGAAAAGACCCACTTGCAAGGAAATGGAGCACTGACAGCACCTGCACTTGAAGGGGGATTCCTGGGGGATGGCGGGTTGCTGACATCATGTCTGGCTCCAACTGGGTACACAGTTCCTGGATTGTGGCACAGTCAAGCCTGTATGTGATTATGACATGTCGCTCCTCCATTGTCGGCAGGTCCACCAACGGTCGGTACACCGGAGGATGCCGCCATCTCCTCACATGTCCCACCGGACGGTGCCTATGAAGAACAACAGCGAGCACAGAGTCAAACAACTCAGAGGTATGTACCCACAGTTTACCCAGAACACCAATCATACACAAAAGGCCTGTATGTGTATTGAGTCTAGGCCTAAGTATGTGTGACACAGTTGGAAATTAAGCCATGTGGGCCCCTGAAATGGCATCTGCCTGACCTCTAAAGTGGGACAATGGGATGTGAGGTAACTGCGCTGGAGTTGTACACCGTTGCAGTAGGCGGTGGAAGACCGCGGCGCAATGCTGCATTGGTTAACATTGGACCCTATGGGTCCCAGGAGCCAATGACGATGTGCGCCGGCGGTGACGGTACGCACCGCCGCGGACATGACCGCCATTTTCCATCTGTTCAATCACTCGATACCTGATCTTCGACAGGAGAGGACCTACACTGCAAGTGCTGCTGTGACCTCGGTCTGGAAGAGACAATGGCTCGAGTGTCTGGGGAAAGGGCCCCTGCCTTCACATCGGAGGAGTTGGAGAAGCTCGTGGATAGGGTCCTCCCCCAGTACACGCTACTCTACGGTCCTCCAGACAAACAGGTATGTACACATGGAGCATGTTGTATGGGCTATGCCTGTGTGGAGAGGGCTGGATGTAAGAAGGAAGGGGGGTGAGTGCTGCATGCATGAAAGACGGTGAATGCATGTGCCACAAGGCAAGGGTAGGGATGGGGGCCAATCACTTTGACGGTGCAGTTGGTAATAACTTCTCTTTTTCCCCTGTACATTTCATGTAGGTCAGCGCCCACCAGAAAAAAGATATTTGGTGTGCCATCGCCAAGGACGTCCGGACCCTGGGGGTCTACCACAGACGGAGCACCCACTGCCGTAAAAGATGGGAGTACATTTGCCGCTGGAGCAAGAAGACGGCGGAGGCTCAGCTGGGGTAGGCCTCCCAACGTGGGAGGGGTGCCCGTTGCACCATGACCCCCCTGATGTTCCGGATCCTGGCGGTGGCCTACCCGGAGTTGGATGGGTGCTTGAGGGCATCACCGCAGACACAAGGGGGTGAGTACACTCTCATTCGGCTGACTTTGCGTGCAGTCGAGGTGTCTGGGTGGGGGAGGTGGGCTGTGGGTTTCCCTAGGCCAGGGCGAGTTCCTGGAGGGCATTCATTCTGGTCAGGCGGCCCTTCACCGAGCTTTTCAGACTCTAGCCTCAGCACTGATGGCAGCCATTGTCCCTGTCTCTAGCCTCCCCACTCCAACTTCCTCCACCAGACCCAATCCCCTGTACCTCTGCCTATCCCAAGCACACCTACAGACCAACATGCACACGTCAACACCCAAGGGTAGCTCAGGCAAACATAAGCACCACACATCCCACAGGCACTCACGCAAGCATCACACACATGCAGACACACCAACATCCACTGCCTCCACTGTGTCCCCCTCCTCCTTGTCTCCCTCCTTCCTCCCAGTCTCGTCTACACTCACACCTGCATGCACTACATCTACAGCCACAACGTCCCTCTCCAGCACACCCACCACCACACCCCGCTCAGGTGCAGTCACCACCCCCACTACCATTCAAACGTCCCATGTGTCCTCTCCCAGTGTGTCTGTGACGCCCCCTACCAAGATACACAAATGCAGGCACACACCCACCCAACAGCCATCCACCTCACAACAACCTCCAGCGCATGCACCTTCCCCCAAAGTCACCAAACGTACACCTCCTACAACCACCACCTATTCCTTCACTCCCAAACCCCATTCCACCGCCAGCAAAAGCCCTGTTGGGCCATGAAGGACTGCCAGCAAAAGCCCCGTTGGGCCATGAAGGACCCTGCAATGGAGACCCCCATCTCAAGCACCGCTGAACAGGGCACTGCCATCTCAAGCACCGCTGAACAGGGCACCGCCATCTCAAGCTCCGCTGAACAGGGCACCGCCATCTCAAGCACCGCTGGCCCATGAGTGGCAAGGGCACTGACGCAACTGAGTCTGTCACGGGGTGAATGATGCACTCTGGGCACCATGCCCCCTCCAGAACCAGTGGAGAGATACATCCACTACCTCTGTCCTTAGCAGGATGAAGCACTCTGGGCACAAAGCCCCCTCCAGAACCAGTGGAGAGATACATCCAATACCTCTGTCCTTAGCAGGATGAAGCACTCTGGGCACAAAGCCCCCTCCAGAAACAGTGGAGTAAGGCATCCACTACCTCTGTCCTTAGCAGGATGAAGCACTCTGGCCACAAAGCCCCCTCCAGAACCAGTGGAGAGATGGCATACACTTGTGAGACTGTGGCTTTGCACTCCCCAGGATTGAACAGTGAGCAACTCACCCACTGTAGAGACTTGAGAGACTGTGGCTTTGCACTCCCCAGGATTGAACAGTGGGCAAGCCACCCACTGTAGAGACTTGAGAGACTGTGGCTTTGCACTCCCCAGGATTGAACAGTGGGCAAGCCACCCACTGTAGAGACTTGAGAGACTGTGGCTTTGCACTCCCCAGGATTGAACAGTGGCAAGCCACCCACTGTAGGGACTTGAGAGGCTGTGGCTTTGCACTCCGCAGGATGGAACAGTGGGCATGTGGCCCCCTAGTGGATTTGGCGTTGTGCACTCAAGCAGCTGAGGTGCCCCCCCTTTCCCTCCCCCTGAGGTGCCTGTTTAGTTGTTCTCTGATGCCCCTGCAGTGTTCTCTCTGTCATGGTCGGGGATCTTTTGTGGGCCTCGCCCATACCGTGTGGTCCCAGTGTTCCACGGACTTTCTTAGAACACTACCTGGACTACTATGCTTGGTATATATTATGTACATGGTGTAGATATATATTTCTGCCTACCTGCTTTTAATATATTACAATGGTTACACTCATTTTCTATTGTCTTTGCATTTAGTGTGTGTGTTGTAGTGGGTGAGGGTTGGGGTGGGGGTGGGGGTGTTGCGTGTGTGTGTCCCTGTTTTTTCCCTCCCCCTCCCCTGTGTCATAGGTGCAGTACTCACCGTGGTCTTCGCCGCCGGCGTTCGTGCTCCTGGTAGAGGAGCAAGAAGACTATTGCAGGTAGAATTTGGAGTTCCGGGTCCATGGCATCCTCGTTCCTCGTGGGATGTGTAGAGGTGAGCGTTTTCCCTTCGTGATTCCTGTTTCCACCTTGTTTTTTTCCGCGGTGAATCCGCCCCGGAAAAGGTGGCGGATTGGCCTGTCATAATAGTGTGGGCGGTACATTGTCTCCCGCCTGTCTGTTGGCGGTGACCGCTGCGCTGTTTGTTTGTACCGCCGTGGCGGTCGGAGTGTTAAAGTGGCTGTCTTTGTTGGCGGTTTCCGCCACAGTCGTAATTCCAAATTTTTTACCGCCGGCCTGCTGGCGGTCTTACCGCCGCTTTAACACCGACCGCCAGGGTTGTAATGACCACCTTAGTGTTTTGTAAATTTTTTCATACTGAAAAATATATACTGAGCTACTACATATCTTAAATTTGTATCCTTTCTGTAGTATTAATAAGTTTTAGTATTTTTCATATATATTATCTGAAGTATAATCCAGCTTTTAAAGTCGGTGAACTATTTATCAGTGAACTAGCCTCTACAGTGACACATGCCCTCTGCTGATATATGTGCATGTAAAGCTTTGTGACTGTCTAAACTGGTCATTGAGACTTCACTCCATAGTTCTGTTTTATTACATACATACAGACATACATACATACTGACCAATTTCCTTAGACCTCTCTCCTTTGTGATTAATGACTGTAGTAGAACAGTGCAATAAACTCATCTGTTCACTAAGACCTTTCTCTAGGGTGCTGGCTTCATGTAGCAGACATTTACAACAGACTGACCTCTCTACTCAAACCTTTCTCTACAATCAAGTATTATTTTACTAGTGGTTTGTGACAGAATGCCCTCCTCACTAAGACTTCTGTACTGGGTGTGTGTTATAGTGGTATGTGTAAAACTGACGTCTGCACTTAAACTTCTTTCCATGTTGATGAATGGTACTGTTGTGGTTTGTGATAGAGATTTCTTACTTTGCCGATTAGTGCTTAGAGCAGTGGTTTACAAGAGACAGGACTATTCGCAGAGAACTCTATTCTTGGTAATACCTGAGTGTAGTAGTTGATAAGGTTACAGCAAACGATGTGCTTTACGTCTCTCACATGTCTGCTTTTCTTATTTTAAAAACATTTAATGGTATTTTATTGAGTATATTGAAGGTAGCTTTGCTGGATGATGTCATCAGTGATGTCATGTGAGATGTCATCACTGATATCACTGACTATGTCATAAGTGATATAATAGGTGAGGTCACAAGCAGTGCATTGCAGTTAGCTCAGGTTAATATAACTGCTGAATTTCTATGGTTTTGTGTGTATAAAATCTGAACCTAACTGTAACTTCCCTGTAATCTTTGTTTTTTCAGTGAATTTCAAAGGTTTTGTTAATGCTATTTCCTAATTATAAAATCCCTGCAGTTAGTTTTTTCAGTGAATTTCTAAGGCATTTTAAATGGTATTTCCTAAATAGAACGTCCATGTAACCTTTGTTTTTATTAATAGTGTTTCCTAACTATAATATACCTGTAACCTTTGTTTTTTTATACTGAATTTGTATGTTTTGTTTTCAAAAAAGATATATTAATAAAACACACCTAACTATAGCATTACTTTACCCTTGCAATTTTAAAGTGATTTCAATCTGCAAATATTTAGGTAAAAAAAACTATATAAAAATAATAAATGACATACATTTAATATTTTTAAAATAAAAATATTATGTACAATATTTATTCGATCAAAAATTGATCATAAAATCAAAACAATATAATAGTTACATGAAATAAAAATACATTAGAAAACAATTGTTCATACCACAAAGAATAATAACCACACATTAAAAACACAACACAATTCTGATGTGACCACTAACAATAGCACCAGGACTAAAACTCTAATAAAAATAATTTTACAATAGATAAAATAGTGCAGATTGACCATGCATGCATCAAATAGCAAGAAATTGCAAATATAAGCTACTCAGCTGTATGAAACTTAAAAATACGAATGTCCTCTGTTGGGTGAGTAATCAATAACAACTTCTTCTAATCCCCTTATAAGCTGCACAAAAAAGTAAAAAATGTTCCAGAGATTCAGAGGAAACATTACATGCCAGACAAGAGCAAGATACCATATTTGTTTTCTAACTTGCTTTTATGCTATTCACCGGAAGAATTCCATACCTGAATTTTAGGTAGAGAGATATGGCAAAGACTGGCTCAATGCGATCAATAAGCAATTCAAATACTAATTCACTTTTCATGGTAAGAAAATGATTATTCAAAGAGCCATATGTGGAAGAACTAAGCCAATGGTTCATAATATAATCCCAATACCTTCCTTTTAATATGACCATTGAGCCTCCAGTCAAATTTTGAGGGTTCTTAAAGAAATCTTCAAAGCCCAGTTTAAATAGCCAAGTCTTTACAAATTTTAAGGGATCTCTGACTTCCCCATCCAGATCTTAACCCAACATTTAAGTAGTTTACGGGCAACAACATGTGAAATTGTATTTAACTCTAAATCAAGACACTTGGGAATGAGAGGAGCACTTAACGGCATTGAAAGTAACGCTCTTAAAAACTTGTTTTTAGTTCTATCTAAGTACTTTCCTGGCCCTACCCATGGTTCTGCTCCATGCAGAGCAGCTCCTAAACCTTTTATGAGATACACTTCTAGGACTGGGGCAATTGGGCTATAAACAGATTGTTTCCATTTCCTCAAGGTAGCTGATTCAGCATATTGTAAAGACACCTGACTTTTTAGAATGTAGGCTGACCACAATTGTTTACTAGACAGCCTGGCACCAGACAGTTGAATTGTTTAACTTGTTCAAGGACTTCACCCCCAAGCTTAATTACTCCTTTAAAAGACTTTTTGAAGATCATGAATTTAAATTTTGTACCATTTATTACCACCCCCAAGAGTTCCCATGCTTTAGTAAATGTATTCAAAATATTTTGCAATCCTGTTCGGGTCTAGGAAATCAGGAGCCTATCATCTGCTAAGAGAAGGGTTGGTATTAATTGACCTGTCAGTCAAGGGAGATCACCAACAGTCATCCAACATATCTATAATTCCATTCATGTATAGTGTAAACAATGTAGGGGCTACTACAGAGCCCTGTTGTACGCCTTTAGACACGTTTATGCCATCAGTTAATTTCCCATGTTTGCCACATCTTACTTTAGTGAAATTCCTTTCATCCAGACATATTACTAAGTCCAATAGACCTTTGGGCATTCCCATCCTGGCAAGAACAGACCTTAATTTAACGCTAGGAATTAAATCAAAAGCTATACAAAAACTCATAAATATGACATTTTTGATAAAGACCCAGTTCCAAATAATAAATACAAAATGAAAGACCTGGTCAATCATACTTGTATTAGTTCTAAAACCTGCCTGGAGGTGAGATAAAATCTATTTTTCAAGTATCTACTCATGTATCTTCCCCATAATCTGCTTGCAAAACATTTTCTGTGCCACTTCAATTACACTGATGGGTCTATCATTTGCTGGGTCCCCCTTGTCCCCATTTTTATAGGTTTCATTTCTGCACCTCTCAAGGAGTCTGGAAAATTCACCCCTCCTCCTTGCTATAGCGTTTGCTAACTGTTAGAAATAGGGTCTTTGATAGACCGTCAGGTTACCCCCTGTCCAAGCAAAGACCCTCACTCCAGCCAGGGTAAGTCACACACAATCCAAATGATCCTGTGCCCACTCTCTGGTAGCTTGCCACTGAGCTTCCAAGCTTAACTTAGAAGGCAATGTGTAAAGTATTTGTGCAATAAATCATGCAATAACACACTGCAAACACCACAAACATACACCACACAGGTTTAGACAAATATAGAATATTTATCTGAGTAGATCAAAACGATCAAGGTTTGATAAGTACAAGTTGAAATATCACTTTGTAATGATAAGATGGGTTTTAAGTTCTTAAAAGCAACAATGGTCTCTTGCAAGCACAAAGTACCTGGTTTGCGTCCAAATTATCAGCATGGGACAACAGAGGGGGAGATGCATGGAAAACGGGCAGGTGTGTGTCAATTTCTCTGGGTGCACACAGACTATTTGTCAATGCTTTTCCACGCAGCAAGGGCTTTGCGTTGATTTACGGCATGCAGGCTTGGATGCTTTTCGGGTTGCAGGGTATTTGGACATCCCAGGGATGATGCAGAGAAATCCTGGTCATGCAGGATGAAGTCACAGGAACTGCGTCGATCTGGTGGGTGATGCAGGGAAATTTCTGTCACACGGCAGGCACTGCGTCGATTCCTCTCGCAGGAAGTCAGACTGTGCCATTCTGGCTCAGCGATGCGTCGATCCGTTGGGCCATGAGTCAAAGTACCGGTCGCAACTCTGGTGCTACGTTGATCTCCACTCTGGGTTCCAGGCTGCATCATTCTGGTTTGACGATGCAGTGATTTTCTTACTGCAGGGCAGGCTGCGTGTCGATTCTGAAAGGCTGTGTGTGGATTTACACCAGACAAGGAGTTCTTTGCAGAGATTAAGGTGGTCATTATGACCCTGGCGGTATTACAACCGCAGGGCCAAAACGACAGGAGCACCGCCAACAGGCTGGCGGTGCCTACCGGCGTATTTTGACAGTGGCGGTAGCGCCGCGGTCGCACCGCCGGAGCTGGTGGTTTTCCGCCACAATGGCCCTGGCGGTTGTAATCCGCCAGGGTAGCGCTGCTTGCAGTCCCCGACCGCCAGCCTTTTTCTGGCAGTCTGAACTGCCAGGAAAAGGCTGGCGGTATGGGGAGTCGTGGGGCCCCTGGCATGGGCAGTGCAGGGGCCCCCTGACAGGGCCCCATGCGGCTTTTCACTGTCTGCTGTGCAGACAGTGAAAAGCGCGATGGGTGCAACTGCACCCATCGCACGGCCGCAACACCGCCGGCTCCATTTGGAGCCGGCTCCTATGTTGCCGCCGTGATCCCCGCTGGGCCGGCGGGCGGAAACCAGGTTTCCGCCTGCCGGCCCAGCAGGGATCTCCAAATGGCTGCGGCGGGGGTGCGGCCGCATTGGCGGCCGCATGGCGGTCAGATCTTGGCGGGCGGCTGATGCCACCCGCCAAGGTCGTAATGACCCCTTAAGTCTTTTTGTCCCTGAGACTTTAGGAAACAGGAGGCAAGCGCAATCCAAGTCCTTGGAGAGCACTTCTCAGCAGAGCCAGAGGGCAGCAAGGCAGCAGTCCATTACTGAAAAGCAGTCAGGTGAGTCCTTTGGGCAGCAAGGCAGCTTCTCTTAGCAGGATGCAGGTTCTGGTTCTGAGTTTCTTTCCCAAGAGGCATCTTGTCAAGAAGTGTCTGAGTTGGTAGGGTCAGGGACTCAGGGGCATATTTATACTCTGTTTGTGCCGGAATTGCGTTGTTTTTTTGATGCAATTCCGACGCAAAACTAACTCCATATTTATACTTTGGCGTTAGACGCGTCTAGCGCCAAAGTCCATGGAGTTTTCGTCATTTTTTAGCGTGGACACCTACTTTGCGTTAATGATATGCAAGGTAGGCGTTCCCGTCTAAAAAATTGACTCCGAGGCATGTGCGCCGTATTTACACTCCCGGTCAAAATTCGCGCCCGGGAGTGGGCGGGTAAAAAAAAATGACCTACAGCCGCTTTTGCGCCGTTTTTTAGCGCCTGGTCAGGGCAGGCGTTAAGGGACCTGTGGGCTCGGAAGGAGCCCAGAGGTGCCCTCCCATGCCCCCAGGGACCCCCCCTGTCACCCTTGCCCACCCCAGGAGGACGCCTAAGGATGGAGGGACCCATCCCAGGGACATTAAGGTAAGTTCAGGTAAGTGTTTTAAAAAAAAAAAAATTGTGGCATAGGGGGGCCTGATTTGTGCCCCCCTACATGCCACTATGCCCAATGACCATGCCCAGGGGACAGAAGTCCCCTGGGCATGGCCATTGGGCAAGGGGGCATGACTCCTGTCTTTGCTAAGACAGGAGTCATTTCTATGGGGGTTGGGAGTCGAAAAAAATGGCGCAAATCGGGTTTAGGCGAAAAATTTGCCTCAGCCTGACTTGCCCCATTTTTTGGCGCCCAAGCTCCATATCCCCCTACGCCGGCGCTGCCTGGTGTACGTCGTTTTTTTTCACGCACACCAGGCAGCGCCGGAGGCTAACGCCGGCTAACGTCATTGAATAAATACTGCGCCCGCATGGCGCTTCAGAATGGCGTTAGACGGCGCTAATTGTTTTGACGCAAAACTGCGTTAGCGCAGTTTTGCGTCAAAAAGTATAAATATGGCCTCAGTTTATATACTCAAATGTGCCTTTGAAGTGGAGGAGACTTCAAAGAGTGGCTTAGAAGTGCACAAGGTCCCCTTTCAGTTCCATCCTGTCTGCCAGGGTCCCAGTAGGGAGTTTGGCAGTCCATTATGTGAGGGCAGGCCACTGTCCTTTGACATGTAAGTGTCAGGCCCTCCACACTCCCAGCCCAGGAAGACCCATTCAGTATGCAGAAGTGTGCATGTGTGACTGAGCATCCTGTGTTTGGGGTTGTCTGAGTGAAATGCACAAGGGAGCTGTCAACGTAACCCAGCCAGAAGACAGAAGGATTTAAGTGCAGAGAAATGCTCACTTTCTAAAAGTGGCATTTCTAAAACAGTAATATTAAACACAACTTCACCAGTCAGCAGGATTTTGTATTACCATTCTGGCCATACTAAATATGACCTTGTTACTCCTTTCAGATCAGAATCTGCCACTCAAACAGCATATGAGTGTAGCCCTAATGCTAGCCTATGAAAGGAGCAGGCCTCACAACAGTGTAAGATGAAGTTTAGGAGTTTTAGGCCCATATTTATACTTTTTTAGCGTCGCATTTGCGCTATTTGTTGACACAAAAGTGGTGCAAACTTACAAAATACAATTGTATTTTGTAAGTTTGTGCCGATTTTGCGTCAAAAAAGGACGCAAATGTGGCACTAAAACAGTATAAATATGGGCCTTACACTACCAGGGCATATAAACTACACAGGCACATGTCCTGCCTTTTACCTACACAGCACCCTGCCCTATGGGTTACCTAGGGCCTACCATAGGGGTGCCTTATATGTAGAAAAAAAAAAATGTTAAGGCTTGGCAAGTACTTTTAAATGCAGAGTCGAAGTGGCAGTGAAACTGCATACACAGGTCTTGCAATGGCAAGCCTGTGGCATGGTTAATGGGCTACTTATGTGGGTGGCACAATCATTGCTGCAGACTCACTATTAGCATTTAATCTACAGGCCCTGGGCACATGTAGTGCACTTTACTGGGGACTTACAAGTAAATTAAATAAGCCAATTGGGTATGAGTCAATGTCACCATATTTTAAGGGAGAGAGCATGTGCACTTTAGCTCTGGTTAACAGTGGTAAAGTGTGCAGAGTCCTAAAACCAGCAAAAACAGTGTCAAAAAGTGGAGGGAGGCAGGCAAAACGTTAGGGGTGACCACCCTAAGGCTGTCAGGTCTAACACTAGCTTATAATGAATAAAGCATCAAATAAGAGGTTCACAGATGTACAAATCTCCTGGAATTTTATCTAGTCCAGGAGTGTTCCCCTTTTTCAAGTTCACAAGTGCCTGCATGGTTTCTTCCACTGCAAATACTATTTATTGCTCATCCCCACTGGCTTGGATCTGAAATAGCTCATATTCTCCCGCAATAGTTATGGGCCTAATGAAACAAGAGGAATACACTTTGGAGAAGTAAGATTTCCAGACATCAGGCACAATATAAAAATCATCTTCGGAGGTAACATGAAAAGAGCCTTCATCTAATAACTGCCAGAAAGAACGTCGGTCTTTCAGCTGGCCTGCACTGGCCAAATCCCGCCATTGCTCCTCCTTCCATTTTCTTTTTTTGCTGAGGCTTGGAAATTCTTGCATAGTTTTTTTGCCACTAGTATATCCTGACAACAACCCACTCTGACCGCCTGCACCAGCAAAAGCTTAGCTGGCTCGCAGTCCTTATTTAACTACTGGCCTGACTTACAACTGACAATTAGATCTAGTACTGGTCTATTAAAAAAGTTCTTAATCCTATTTAACAAATCCCCAATTACTCTCAAAACTATCGAACCATTTAAATTTCGAAATTCCTGAGGAACAATTGAGTTCACAACAACATTATAGAGTTTTGCAAGAGCATCCTTATTCTTCTCTAACTAAGGCCATGTAATCTTCCTGCCATCGCTTGATGTAATAACTGGGACAACCTTCACACACTTATTTGGGTCACTTCTGGGGGGCAGAAAACACTTTTAATTCACACAATGGTGTTACCAGGTTCTGCTTTTGCAGGTTGTCGAGGTCGTCAGTAGGTTCACTGTGCCAGCTGGAGAGGCTAGGGTGGCTCCCGGTTCTGGCGGGAGCAGCGTTGAAAAGTCTCTTGGAGCATGTGCAGGACCACTTAGGGGGAATTAAAGGTGGTGCCTTGGGGGTCCCCTTGTGGTGTTGAGGTCTCAAGGGGTATGGGACCCTGGGAGCACAGCAGGTTCCTCATTGAGGGGGTGCTGGGCGTCCAGGTGCAGAGTGATTTGTTGATCCAGGAGCTGTGCACAATGGAGTCCTTTGAACCTGGAGGTAAGTCTCTTTGATGGCCACTTACAGGACAATGGGGGTACTCTGGTGGGAGATCCAGGGTGTTCCTGAAGTTCCTTGACTGGGGTTTCCTCCTGATTTTTTCAGCTCTGGGGTGCTGGTTTTCTTATTGTCTGACATCAGCTGACCAGTACCGAGGGTATTGGAGCTGTCCTGCCACCAAGGAGCGCAATGCCACCAAACTTGGCTCACTTGCAGGGTTTGTCTTGGCGGTTGTGGGTGCGTCATCAGGTCTGGCTGCAATTTACAGTTCTGGAGATATTGTCCGGTCAGTGAAGTGACCCTGACTGGGTTGCTGGTTCTTTGTTGGTTGCAGAGCGGTACCTCCACTCAGAAGGGAGATCTTGGGTGATTTGTGAAGTCTGGAGGTCCTCTGGGTTTCTTGAGGTCAGTCCAGTGTTCAGCTCCTCCGCAGCAGTGATTGCCGGGTCCTGGATGCAGTAAGCAGGGTTTGGCACCTTCTTCTTGTACAGCATGTCCACCGTTCCCGTGCCTTGTTTCTTCTTTGTCCTTTTGAATCTAATTTCTTGGTCCAGGGGTGCCCACTAAATATAGAATTTATTGGGCATTTTAGGAGGAACCTGGTAGTGTCCAATTGGACACTTACCTTTGAGTGGCTACACCCACTATAGTGACCACTTCCAGTGGGAATGATCACCTCCCTAAACCTAATTGACTACTTTCATTCCATTCAAGATGGAGAAAAATGAAATAGAGAGTCCTCCTCACAGGCAACACCGTAGGGGTGGTGCATGCAAGTTGAGGCCACTCTTCCTACTCTTTGTTAGGTTTCCCGGCTTTGCTCCCGCCAAAACTGGGGGTTTGACAAGGCTTGGGAGTCGAGTTTCAGGAATGGTAAGCCCTTTAAAGCTCACCGCCATGACAGTGCATATTCCTGAGGAAGGGGGCATTAGCTCTTCCACCCAGGAATGGCATTGTCTCACAAAGCAGAGAGGCAAGGCTCTCCCCCAAGGTTTTTATATTGGCTGCCTGGAGGTGGCAGATGAGTCAGACCAGTCAGCAACCATGCCAGGATAGTTAGCTTTTGCAGAGGACACCTCTTTGGTGGGCCCTGGGTACATTTAGGTAGAAATGCAATACTGGCACCAGTTTGGATTTATCTGTGTGAGTTGTTTGATACAAAACAACCCAGGGTTCAGAGTGACCATCATGTAGGGAAACTCATGTTGACCAGTGTCCAGCACACGTATTAAACAAGCATTTGCAATGCAATAGGTCTCGCATCTGCTTGAGTTAAAGCTATGAACGTTGTAAACTCCTAACCGGACTTTTCTTGCCACATAACTGAAAATAAAAAACAAAAACATTATTACATAAGCGAGCCGACGGCTGGCATGAGCTCAAAGCAGGCACACAAAAGGAAACAGATGTTCGCTTGGAGTAAAACATATCGGCAAAAGTGTAATTATCCATGTAACAGGCAAAAGTGCAATTACCTATGTAACCGGCAACAGTACAAATATCCATGTAACATGGTCGATGTCATGCAAAGCGCTTGACTACTGCCCAGTGAGATAGCGCTGCCTACGAAATAAAGAGAAAAAGTAGTCCAGAAACCATACGGAAAACATTGAGCCTCATGTGTTTTAAGTAGTTGGCCTGTGCGCTCGAGGCAAGCTAAACACCGGAAAAGGCATGACGTATGCATTCCTTTTACTAATTAAATCAAGCAAATTTTAAAAGGCAAGCCCAAAAACCAACCAAACTGGTGGGTGTGACATGGGTGTGGTTAAAAGCCCACAAAGAGATTACACCAGGGAAAGAGCGCTTTGTACGCTCAACCCCAAAAATGGTTGCTCTGTTCACTTACTATGTCCCAGGTTTGGGAAGGACACAGTGGGGGCATATTGTGCATGCAGCTATGCCCTCACATATAATATGGAGAACCCTGCCTTAGGGCTGTAAGTCCTGCCAGAGGGGTGTCTTACCCATAGTAAATGCAGTGTATGATGAACAGGGCACATAGGCTGTGTGCTATATCAGGTTTGTGCTTTAGGTTTGCACTAGAACACTCAGCTTGCAATGGCAGTGCTGGTTGCATGTGAATGCATGGCCTTAGAGGGGGGCACAATCAGTGCTGCAGCCCTCAGGGGCCTACCCATAGTACCCCATGCCCTGGGAACATAGGTGCCCGCTTACTAGGGACTTATAGTGGTGGCTAAGGGTGTATCCAATTGTGCCAATGCATCACAACAGATTTAGGGAAAGAGCTCTGGCCCAGGGAACCTGGTTAGCAGGGTCCCTGGGCACTACAATTTCTAGGACACATCAAATTCAGGCAAAAATGGGGGATAACCATGTCAAAAAGAGGCCCTCTCTCACATATCCCACTTCTTCTCAACCAACATGTCATGCAACATAGGCCAAAGATCCATATCAAGAAGGAGATCATCTATTCTGCTTTTGGGCTTAGCCCTCTAAATCTGTATCTTGCCCCTTTGCCAGATAATGTTCACAAATTGCAAGCCCTCAATCCATTATTTAAACTAATAGAGGCTAGCTGGAGAGCGGTTTTCAAAGTTTTTTTTATTACTGGCAGCATCAGTTTGGGTATACCTCTCTCCTCATCCTCTGCCATCATAAAACTTTGAATAAAATCAATAGGTTGAAAAGTTATATTCATATCTCCCGCAATAATCAGGGAATTCCCAGAATCCTCCCTATCTAAGAAGTGCATCTCAAATGTCTCAGATTCATGACAAGGGCTAGTTGAACGATTGTCAATGTTAATCAATCTCAGCCCCTTACGTCCTTTGTTTATATTGATGTCTATTCCCAGAATATCACTGCAGATAAAATTCAGGCTTTTAATTTTATACGCTAAGGTATTTTTCACCCAAATTATTAATTCACGCGAAGGGCGCCCTTCCTCTGGTCACCTGGCTTCAACACAAAAATTAACATAGCCTGATTTGCATACAGGTTTTAGGGACCACATTTCTTGAAACAGACACACATGGAACCTTTCTACATATTTACCCCATTCTGGATCAGACAATTTTGAGTTTATTCCAGCTAGGTTCCATGAAATCAGCCTACAGCTAGAACCGCTATCTCCATTCCCAAAATTACCTCCTTGCAAGAAATTACAATTCATCCTACTACTCAAGCTAAATGGTCCTATCGCCCTGGTCAAAATTCCGTCAGTCTTAGCCCACATGTAGGAAGGGTAAGAAAGCCCAATATCCAATTTAGGGGCCAACTTACTCAAGACCTTGTCACAGCCAAATAACCCCAGATCCTCCTTCTTCCCAGTTTTATCCCCCGGCTACCTATTTTATGTCAATAAACCTCACTAAGAATACTATTGTCTCCCCTTACTGCCGGGAGTCAGAAGGAATCCCCTTTGAGCGGATGTTACTATGCAATATGGACCACTTCATAATGAGAGGCTTCTTTTAAATTGAATTTGTGAACCACCAGGTGTACAAGAATGCAGCAGTAGGTTAACAAGGCCTTCAGCAAACTCCTCCTTAGCTAAGTCAAAAGAAATGCAATCAAACTATGAATTAGGTACACTGCAACACTTCACTTTGACAATATCTGCTCTGATCACCGAGTAGCAATGGCGGAAGGTCCTTATCCAATAGATTACCTTGTTTTTAAGGGACTGATGACCTTCAACCGTACCCCCTTCGCAACTTGGGGAGCTTGAGCATATACATCCTTTTTGTAATGGGATAAGAGAGACAACTATAATGGGGATGCCCACTGACTCTGTGATTAACCTCATGGCTTGCCACAATATCCAGTTTACTTCTCACACCTTGGGGACCTCGATAATGCACAGCACACCCACAATCCCAACCAATATGCAAACAGCATTTAGACCCAGATTTGTACTTGCTTTGCGTTGAATTACCGTCATTTTTTTATTACGCTAATTCAGTGCAAACTTAACTCCAAATTTATACTTTGGTGCTAGACCTGTCTAGCACCAGAGTTTTGGAGTTAAAGTCATTTTTTGCTAGCGGGAAACTACCTTGCATCAACGAAATGCAAGGGATGCGTTCCAGGGCAAAACAATACTCTAAGAGCCAGGCGCCTTATTTATCCTCCCGTGCAAAAGTAGTGCACGGGAGGGAGGCGGGCCTAAATAATGGCGCTAAGCTTGCTTAGTGCCATTATTTGACGCTTGGGTCAGGGCATGCGTTAGGGGACCTGTGGGCCTATTTCCATGGTGCTTTTCTCTTCCTCCCGGAGAAGAGTAGGCAAACCCAAACTTAACTTCCAGGTCAAATATTCAGTCAGTGAAATTACGGCAAGGCCAATAGGGATGGCCGTGCCCTGCCTCTTCCTGGCGCAGACGGGCATAGGACAGACCCGCCCTTAGCTGGGGCTTGTACCGCACAGTGAGCAATGGTGATGGAATAAATACGCCAGGTGGCACCAAGAAGTAGCGGCTCCTGCTGCACAGCAATCTGGAGCCTCTGGTCCTCCAGGTTCCCCTGCAAGGCAAAGCGTCCCACACAGTGGCCAACGAGGATGGAATAAATGCACCCGGTGGCACCAAGAAGCAGCTGCTCTTACCACATACCACTCTGGGGCCTGTACTCCTTCGGTCCCCCGCAAGGCAAAGCGTCCTACGCAGCCAGCAATGGGGATGGCATAAATGCACCCAGTGGCGCCAAGCAGCAGCTGCTCTTGCCTCACAGCACTCTGGGGCCTGTGTTCTTCCAAGGCCCCCCAGCAAGGCAAAGAGTCCAACGCAGCAGGCAACACGGATATAATAAATGCACCTGGTGGCACCAAGAAGCAGCTGCTCCTGCCACACAGCACTCTAGGGCCCTAGCTGGGGCTTGTACCGCACAGTGAGTGATGGGGTTGGAATATATGCGCCTGGTGGCACCAAGAAGTAGCGGCTCCTGCTGCACAGCACTCTGGGGCCTGTGGTCCTCTGGGCCCCCCTCAAGGCAAAGCGTCCCACACAGCGGGTGACGGAGATGGAATAAATGCACCTGATGATGCCAAGAAGCTGCAGCTCCTGCCACATAGTACTCTGGGGCCTGTGGTCCTCTGGGCCCCCAGCAAGGCAAACCATCCCCTGTGGGCGGATAACCTGCGCCAGTGGCACCGAAGGCCGATGCTCTGAAGGAGGTGGGATGTTGATGGTAGCTGGATCCTCAAAGTGCCCCGGTCTCGTCTTGAAGGCAGGTGTCCTACGCTGACCTGCCCTTGATTTTGGTGCCCTAGGCTGCTGATCCCCGGATTCTGGTGCCCTAACCTGCTAGGGCCTGGAGACGGGAGGTCTGGTCGGTGCAGAAGGAGCTGTGTGGATTGAGTGGAGAGGAAGCGATCCATCTCCGGACCTAGCGACACACCAGATACTATAGGAGTTGGACCCAAATCGTCAGGCCAGACACAGAGTGGGTCATAATTTTTCCAGTCACCACATGACGAAAACGCACCACATGCCTCTGCCGGATGGCTCACGGCGAGAGTGTGAGAACGTGAGAACGCGATTCCCGACAGCCCCGACAGCCGAGTGGACGCCAGGTGGTAGCGGCAGGCAGCAGCACCCGCGATCCCCGACAGCCGTGACAAGACATCCGTTAGCCCGCCAGCGGCCACAGCAACGCTAGGAGCTGGCGGCAGAAGGGCATAAGGAGAGTTGGTGAAGGAGCGGGGGAGACGCCGGGAAGCGCTGAGACAAGGAGCGAGGTGGGGGCTCCTCCCTCCTGCTGTAAACTCTCGCCTCTTGGGCCCAGCAGAGCCTCCCTTCCCCCTGTCCCCCTCTGCTGCAACTGCTTCACACCCCCACCCACCAGGAGGATTCCAACTGTAAGCAGCTTTGGGATCGTTTTGTGGGAGATAGCAACGAGGGAAACCCCACTGAAAGATCCCAATTTTCTTTGTGGTGCCGTGAGGTGACACGAGTGCGTGAGGAGGCGGGGCCTGTGCCTGAACGCCACCCGAACGCCGCCCGAAAGAACGAGCGCGGCTGGTGGTGCAATTCGTGCACGCTCTCCCCCGCGCTGTCCGCGCTGTCCACCGGACCCCCCTGAACCCTCAGGATTTCCCTCTGGATTCCCAAGCCTGCCTCCCTGCCTGGCTCCGAGGACCAGCATCGCCTGGTGACCCCGGGTGACGACCCGATTTTGCTTGGGAAGTAAACTCGCACAAAAAAACGTGCGGCAGCAAGGGCAGTGGATCGGGCCAGGTCTGAGGGTCCGAGGCCCTTTTGGAGGACTAGGAAGGAGGGGGGGACTGCCTGGGGAGGCCATTTATGCGACAGAGATCGGAGACCTGGACTCAAGCTTTAGGCCACCTAAACCACCTCTAAACACTGGCTCCAAAATAGGCCCCTGGGCCCAATAATTTGACTGAAGAAATATTAAAGGAGGGCCACATGTGCTCGTGCCCCTCAAACTCGAGGTGTGGCGGCATGTCTATTTGGCCAGGAAAAAGAAAAGAAAAGCCTTCAAGCTCCTGGGCCCCTCATTTGAAGACGCAGAGGCATCTTCCATTTTGTAAAAGCAAGGAGAAATAACAAAAAGAAAGACAAAAATCTACATAATGGGAGGATGAGGTCCGGGAAAGAAAGGGCTCTTCAGCCTCAACCTAAGAAAAACAAGAAATCAAATAAACTCTCGTCCTCACCTACAACTCCAAAAGGGGAAGGGAAGTCAAAGACAATACACCAATCCTTGATCTCCCCCATGGTCCCTTTTTTTGTTAGGAAACAAAGATCAGGAAACGTTTTCAACAAAGCCGACTTCCTGAAAGACCCCTTGGATGTAATTTTCTCCCTACCTAATGGTGCTGCCACACTACCCCAAGATCGGGATCTGAGCTCTACCATGCTCAGTTGTAATAAGTCTTTAAATTACGATATGGGGCGCTCCCGCAAATACATACAATTGGAACCTAAGAAATTAAAACAAATAATTCTCTTTCTAGAACCAGATCCCCAAATGCATCTCTTATATTAAAAAGGATAATAAGGGAAGATGAGGAGGACGACCATGAAAATACCCCTCCACCACCAAACACCCAGGACCGACTGGATCAAAATGCGGTATGGGACATTTTCTTCAAAACCTCACAGCTAACGCTGGATGCTTAAGCTTACCAGTCTTCAAACATGGATGTCCAGGTGGACATACTGAATACTATGGCCAAATCCATAGCAGGCATTGATCAGAAACTGGCAAATTTAAATAATCTGATTAAGAGAGCTCAAAATTTTGCTGAAATGACAATAAATAACTGCACCTGTGAGCCAATAATCAACAAGTTGGCTTCCCTTCCAGAAGTCCTAAACTCGTTGATTACGAACCTCAAAGACAATTTAAACATGAGACCTGATGAACAAACCACAACCGAAGTGCCACCTCTGGATCAGAGGGAGATAAGGGATTCCAGAAACTTGGGAGACGGAGCATATGGGTGCCCGAGGAAACAAACTGAGTAAGTGGCGCAAGCCCAGGAGGAACTTAAATGTGATCAGGTTGGAGACCATAAGGTAAATACAGACCCCTCTATTGTCCCCGAATCAGTAGGGACTCTGTCTCAGCCAGTGAAGACAAAAGAAACAACGAAAAAAAGCGAGAAATAAAAAAGCAGTCATTCCACCGGGCCCAATGGTAAAATTGTGCTTCCCACCCTAAGCCTGGACACAGAAGATGATATGTCCAGGTCAAATGACTGCTCGACAACTATAAAGGGAATATTAACAACAAATAAACCTTTTCCAATATTTAATACCAAAGCGGGCCAAACCACACATATGACCCAAAACTTAAAAGGAAAAAATGAAAACGCACAAGCTTCTACTGTGGGGGATATGATAATTAACGTCCAGCAAACTACACTAATATTATCTGAATTAAGCCAATCAGAAATGGCTTCTCAGGTTACAAACCTATACCAGCAGGAGAACAAAGACAAAAAAAGCCCGACCCCTAAAATAAGCAGGAGGTCTTTTGAAGAAGAGGGCACAATAATCAGGATCACCAACTTGAGACATGCTTATCCCCAAGGGGCTCAAATTGGAACCTAACCAGCCCAATTTCAAAAAAAAAAAGAGAAATGTCAAAACCACCTCAGGAGGATGATTACTGATACAGATTAATAACAAAGCAAATGACCAAGTCAAAACGGCCTGACAGAGTAGTAGAAGATCTAAGGCTCGCCCAACTTGGTGAACAGGAGGACGAAATAGTCAGCCCCGACCCCGGTATGTCAAATTACTGTTTACAACTAATACTGGAACCTCAAATCCAGTCTAGGGGGTGATTTGACATTTTGAACAGGGGAAACATATTGAAGGTACTACAAGTTACTCCAACACTAAAAGATATAAAATCCACTGATATTTTCTCTATAGAGTTCGTCTCAATGGAAAAGACAAATAAAGGAGCCCCTAACGAAGCAACTTTGGTAACTTGGAGGACACCATTTCTGGTAAAAAGAGTGGCTGATGAAAAATGTGCCTTTCTAAAATGGGGAATTAAGCTCAGCACCCCCAAGCAAATTGGTTATCCCGATCCGTTAGAGGAACACAAAAACCCATCAAATCAACAAATATTAAAAGAGTCGGGTAAACCCTTTTCAGTTCTTAGGTCGGCAATTGGAAAAACCGAGGGTTACCCTCTAGGGGGCACTCCTTTTAATATGTATCCTTTAGTACACTCTGAACTAGGCCAGATATCAGATCTAACTTATTTAGAAAAACGTCACTGACCAGTAAGTAGCAGGGCGCATAACATGCTAACAAACCGATATAATACCGCCTTTCAGGTCTGCTCATGGAATATAAACGGGGTCAGACCGAACACAAACCAAAAAGATCTATCAACCCTACTGAAGAATTTCCATATCATCCTCCTTCAGGAGACTTGGGCTACAAACCCTTTTGAAATCGATGGATATATTGTTTTTTTTTCCCCAGCAGTAAAGGAGAAAAAGTACGGCCATTCAAAGGGGGGCCTTGCTACGTTCATTTCAGCAGGTCTAAAATTATTGTGTACTCGCATATATGTCGAAAACAAAGTTTTCCTGGTAGTGAAGCTAAACGGGTGGCATAGGGATCATTCAAACCCCCTCCTCCTAATCAATGTTTACATCCACCCAGATGCCCAATCCAAAAAATACATGTCATCCAAATTGATAGATATAATCATAATTGCCCATCAAGATCTAGGCCCCCTGGAGCTTCTGATAACTGGGGATTTCAATAAAAAAATATTAAATCCCTTTGAAAGGGATACACAAACCATTTTGCAAGATCACCTATTGGCTGTACCACAACAATCTTTGGGGGAAATCGAGAGAGGAAAAGCTGGTACGCCAGCACTCACTCTAGTAAAAGACTTTGAGGCTCTTGGGCTTAGAATTCTAAATGAGAGATACCCTCAGGACACTCCGCCAGCACCTACCTGCTACGCTAACCAAACCCACACAATAATTGACTATACTGTGGTCTCACTATTTCTGCTTACATTAATTGCTAAGTTTTTTATCATAAAATCATATATGAGTGATCATGGCCAGCAATGCCTGGAAATAGGATATGATCCTCCTACTCATAACTCTGCACAAACCATGCCAGGAGACGTCACAACAATAAACTATAAAAAACTCAGATGGTCCAAAAAACTAAAGGAATCTATAGGGGTCCGATCAAGGGCAATTTTTGCACAATGTAACATGGACATAACCAGGGACCCAATAGAAACTTGGTCGCTCTTCCTAAACAATTTTGTGGTTAGTCTTCTTGTAGATCAACCACAAAAGAGATATCAAAATAAGGCGCGGGGTGCAAATACAAACATAAATATAAATTATTCAGTGCATATTATTAAATTAAGGAAAGGAAGAAATAATGTATTAAAATTATACAATAAGGACCGACAAATGGCTGTATTAAGGCTGACTTAAAAATCTAAATAATGCATATTGGAAACAACTATGGGAACATAAACACCAGAAACATCAAGACCTCTGGGCAAAAGCCCTATTTCTAAGTAAAAAACAAAATACTCAGGGTTTTTGGAAAATGGTCAATGATTTGAATAAGGCCCGAGCACTTTGTTTAGTTCAAATTTCCCGGAACCCGTCTGGGTTGACTATTTAAATCAACACTTTGATGAACCTAAGCTAGTTGATAACATCTTAGAAGTGGCTACAGAAAAATTAAGTCCAGGGAAAATGATATCAAAATCCCTTTTCGTCCAAAAGGAAAATAAAGAAATAACTTTCTCAGCAACTGAAGTTAGCAATTTAATTAAAAAAGTAGAAATGGGGGTGCTCCTGGCCCCAATGGGATCCCAAATGATCTGTTTAAACTAGATTTGACTTACTGGGGTGAAAATCTTGCCCCTACTTTCAATAATTGTAGATTGTCAAGAAGTATTCCCAAATCCTGGAAAGGAGCGATAATTCACCCAATATTTAAAGGAGGTAACAAACAAAACCTGAGAACTACTGACTAATAACTCTAATAGACGTAGAAGCCAAATACCTCGCAGGTCTCTTACTGGAACACCTCCGTAGCTGGGCAACGGAAAATAGTATTATCCCTCCTAATCAGACAGGTTTTGTAAAGGGCCTAGGCACCGCTGCAAACATATTAACCTTATCAATGATTATTGACAAATGCAAACACAAAAAACAGCCCCTGTATCTGTGTTTTGTGGACTTTGAATCAGCTTTTGATCTGGTCCGGTGACCTCTCTTATTGGAGAAACTAGCTTCCTGGGGAATACCGGAGACTTTATTAAAAGCCATACAGCAGCTACATACAGACATGTGGGTAAGAGTCAAGGTAGGGGATGGCTCCTTCCTTTCAATGCAGCACCAATTTTCTTGCGCCCTTTAGCTCCCCCCATTGCCGACATGGTTGTGCCATATTTAAAATACGGCACACCTTGGCGCACGGTAGGGGCAATAGTGTAATTTTCTTTTATGCTATTGGTGTACTCCGCAGGAGTAGCACCAAAATGTTGGCACTACTTCTGCAGAGTACATACGGGCCCATTGTATTCAACAGCATGTCCCCTTTTAACGCCTGCTCTGAGCAGGTCTTAAATGGCTGAAAAAATGGTGCAAGGAAATCTTTTAGATTGTAAGGTGTAATAGTAGTTTTGTACGTGTATAAGTGGATGTTTGAGTCTGTGAATGAGTGTGTGACGGGGTGTGACTCTGAATGAATGGGAGTGTAAGTTGATGTGTCAGGATGTAAATGGGTGTGTTATTGGGTGTCTTAGTGTGTGAATAGGTGTGTTAGTGGGTATGTCAGTGTATGAATCAATGTGTGAGTGGTTGTGTGAGAGACTCTTTGGATGTGTGAGGAGGTGCAGTAGTGGTTTCTGGGTGTGCCAGTGGATGTGTCAGTGTGGGAATGGGTGTATGAGTAGGTGTCTCAGTGTATGAATGGATGTCTGAGTATGTGTGTTAGTGTGAAAATTGAGTCTGACTATAAATAGATGCCTGAGTGGCTGTGTAACTGGATGTGTGAGTATGTTAGTGAGTGTTGTAGTGGATATGTGGGCGTGTGAGTGGGTGTGTGAGTTTGTCAGTGGGTCAGTGACAAGTGGCTGTCTAGGTGTGGCACTAGATATGCTAGTGGTTTGCTGTGTGTGTGAGCAGATGGGTAAGTATGTGAATGTGTGTGTGAGTGGATATGTGAGTGTGTGGATGGGTGTGTGAGTGGATGTGTGAGTGGCTCTGTGAGTCTGTGAGGAAGCTGCAGTAGTGGTTTTGTGAGTGTGTGAATGGGTGTGTCAGTGGATGTCTGAGTGTGTGTATGGGTGTGTGAGTGGGTGTGTGACTGTGCAAGTGGGTTTCTGAGTGGGTGTGTAAGTGGCTGTGTAGGTATGTCAGTAGCTGTGTGAGTGACTGGCTGTGTTAGTGGGTATATACATATCTGTGTGGGTATGTAAGTAGGTGCATGAGTATGTGAGTTAGTTTGTGAGTGCCTGTGTAGGTATGTGAGTGGGTGAGAAAATGGCTGGATGGTTGTGTGAGTGGCTTTGGGAGGGTATGAGGTGGTGTGTGAGTTGCTGTATGGGTGTCTTAGTGGCTGTGCAAGTGAGTATTTAAATGAATGACTAGCTGTTTGAGTGTCTTTATGAGTTTGCTAGTGGCTCTTTGAATGACTGTGTAAGTATGTGAGAAGTAAATATCTATATAAGTGTTTGAATGATTGTATGGGAGTATAAGTGGGTGCCTTACTGTGTAAGTGGGTAAATGTTTTTTTAATTGTAGTCTAGTATACCCTGACAATATAATTTAATGGAACAAGACTAGAAGAACCAATTTGTAAACCACATATAAAAAAGAACAACATGAAACAACTATGAATTAGCATTTCCATTTATAAAATTATAAATTAAACTTAGAAATTATTACAATGCTAAACGTTATCAAGCAATAAATCAGAACACATTCCTTATGCTGTAATGCTATGCTAAAATAAAAATGAGTATTCTATTTTCTACTGTTCTCAGCACTTATACTTGTATAAGAGAAATCATGTACTGTATAAAGAATCACCCTGGAACAGCAGGGAAAAACAATCATGTAGACTGTATAACAAAACTCAAGAGTGCACCTTATGTCACTGCCAAAAGGCAACACTGCACATTGCACTCATTGCAATTTTTTGAACAATCGTTTCACGTATACTTGCTCTTCTAATCAAAAGAAACATGTTGAAAATGAGAACTTCATCATTAAAAGTACTACTAGATATATAAGGCTCACTAACAAATGCAAAACCTTATAAAGATATCACCCTTGGTAGGCCACATAATGTCATGAATAATGTATCCAAAACAAATAGGCTATTCCACTTTCACAACTGTGACCCTCCTTTGAATTTTGGTTCCAAAAATAAACAAAATATTTGAATTTAGTAACTTCCAAGGCAATCTTTGTCCATTTGAGAATGCAAGAGGCTCTGAGAATAGATTATGATGTCTTATTTGTAGGAACCATTTGAAGTTTTTGGAGACCTACTGCTTGAAGTTTTTTTAGATCTATGCAAGCATTACGTTTGAGACCATGCTCACCTCATTGATGATCTAAAACTAACTCCTTCATGAAAAATGATAGCGAAAGTAGTGTACATTCTACCAGAAATATGTATTTGTCCTTCATAATCTCAGTATGTAATTTACTACCACTTGTTCTGCATCATTGTAGAATTAAAATAACATACTTCCCAGTTCTTGCTACTTGTAAAGTCGACAGAACATCTGTTCGGCAATTTGGACATACATTGTTTTGAGTAGCTTTTTTTGTACTAATGTGTCCAAACATACAGTTTTGTAATCTGGTAACAAATAAATAAAACACTCAAATTCTATTTGTGTGGTTGATGTGTATGAGCAATCTTCACATTCATGGTGCCAGGCATAATTAAGTCCAAACAAGTCATATGCAGGTATCTCTTCTTCTTCTAAACCACTAAGGACCAGATTTACAAGGCCCTATCACCACTGGAGCATTACTTTAGTGATGTTCCGGTGGCGCTATGCACTGTGCTGTATTGACAAAGGTGGTGCTAAGCCAATTTTTGTGGTTTAACATCACCTTGTAAACACGGAACCTTCCCACGCAGCACTTTGCGTGGAAGGGGCATGCAATGGGTGTTGCTGTGGGCATGCCACAGCAACAGCAATTGCATTTTGATGCAACCTCAGATTTATGAGTTTTCGTAAACCTGAGACAGCACCAAAATCTAATGCCACCTCAGGGGTGGTATTATCATGGCACAACAAGGAGAAATGTTTTCATTTCTCCTCGTTTTTTGCTCTTTCTATGTGTGCTGCATTTGCAAAAGGCCATTGAAGATTTTTTTTGTCATGGAAGGTGTCGCTTCCTGCACAAAAACAACCTGCCCTGTAGCACAGCCATCCTTGCATCATGGTGCAAGGGTTGCTACCTTGGCGCTCAGCAGCAAATGTCACACCTGCACAGGGGTCAACACAGGGGTACGCCCTAATTTATTAAACACATGCATCTCTGCGTTTTGAAAATGATGAATCGCAGTGCTGCCAAATTTAGAGCAGCATCGCCCTCTGTCATTTTCTCTTATATCTGGGCCCAAATGTCATCATTAAAACTTCCTGTGCATCCTCTTGAGCATTATGAGTAAACTTTACAGATCCACTACATAGATCTACTTTGAGGGCCTGAACTTTGGCTGCTTTGTGAACCCTTCTTAGCTACTTCAGCAGCAACTATATCTTCCTGTTCGATTTCATCATTCAACATTTTCAAGTAGTTTGGAGATACTGATCTCTCAATACCATTATTTGCAGCACTGAAAGGGTCTGCTAAGGAGTCAAACTCCTTTAGTAATTCTGATTTAGAACGCCAAGGTTTAAACATCTGCATTTTTTCAGCAATCTGGCAACTCAGTTTCCTGTGGTTTATTAGACTGATTTGGCTATATCACACCAAATACCTATTGCAAACAACTACTGAAAATTTACCTTAATCTACATTTTATTTCAAATGTTTCTATATGTGTAGTACTGGAGTTTTTCACAGAGACAAACATTTTCAAGACGTACACTCCATTTTGGATAGCGAGTGTCCAACATGTTTGTTTTTACAAGGTCTGTAATATCTGGCTCAATTTTGGCATGATATTGAATTTCTGGAAAAGATTTCAACACTCTGTTGTAAGTGTTTGCTAGGCCCAGACTCACCGAAACAATTCCTCTCAACTTAAAATATAAACTAACTGAGTTCAACCGATCACAGAATTCATAGGACCCAGGTTCTCTGTGAGAAAGAATCTTCAAACTGAAGCTGTATATTTATTGTTAGAGACTTTTTAGCAGAAGTTTTTCATCTACGTCTCCTCAGTCTTTGTTATCTATGAAGTTAAATAACTAGCACCAGCTATAAAGCTGTCTGCCACAAACTGAATATCCATGTTGGCATTCCACATTTTCAAAATCACAGGATTGAAGTCATTAATATATCTGGAAGCCTCTGTTATCCTCAGGTTGTAGGTGTTTTTGGGTGATTTACAAGTAAGTGTATGTCTCACTGCAGACATAAAACTGTTCAGTCTTCCTTTTGAAATAAGTGGTCCTGGAAATCCAAAACAACATTTTGTTTAAAAGTTTCCTTTTACTCTGTATTTCCGCTGACAGTACTTTCCACATTTGTGAGATTGGAAACATAGTACTTGCTGCTTTAGGCTTTTTTCCCTCAATGTCTTTTGTGATGCCACATGTATGATATTGCACTATGAAAGAAAGTACAGACTCATCTGTGCCTGTTCCACATTTAGATGCATCTTTTATCCACAACAACATATGCATTTCTTGGTACTCTTGTCACCAAACAGAGTAACTTCTTAAAGAGGTAGATTTTTTTGTTGCAGATGAAAATGTGATTAAAGTGCCTGCAAACATTTGCAGGTTCCAACGAGCAAAGTTCCCCTAATATCTTCAGTCAGGTGCCTTTAATGTTAGAATTAGCTTCTTTCAAAAACCCATGCATACTCTGCACAACTCAGTGTTGCAAACCAAATTGTTGCACCTAAATTTCGCAACATACACTTAAGCTTACCATGATGACATTACCAGTATCCATTGCTCCCACACTGGCATGCCATCAAATGTATCAAATTGTACTCAAGCTTCTCCTCTTTGCCATAAAGTGTAACTCCTGCCTTAAGAATGTGATTAACACTGTATGACATTCCAGACAAATCACTTTAAAAAAAGAGATGGAATACATATGGAATACGTTTTCGAAATGTGGGGTCCTCTGGATATAATCTTGTTGACCTTTACTCAGCTGCAGGTGTTTGCACAGGGCAGTCAACATACTGGTCATCATACTGTCTGCCTGCTCCAGTTGGAAATAGTTGAGGAAAACATTGAGCCTCTAAACTTTTCTCCCACACATTCATTGGAGCTCCTTTAGCTTATTTCATCTGATACCGTTCAATGGCATCCCCAATAACCTCTTTTGAATGTAGTGGATAGATAAGGTAGTGCTCACATATTTCTTCACATCTTACTTCTATCCACTTTTTCAAACTGCCCACTTGAAGGACAACATTTCTTCCTCCATGCAACTTCCATGTTCGACAACATCTACATCTTCATCTTCATAGTACACATTATTCTCTTAAGATACAATGTAGATTTATTTGCCTTATTTACAATCACTGGGTCCTCAAACAGTTTTTGTTGGTTGTTGTGGACACCCCATTTACTAGAACAACAAGTGGTTCTTCCAAATCTCTCTCTACACCCACAGTTTCAATATTGGATTCAAAATCTAAAGGTAAATACACAACTCTAAATTCAAGCCCTTTCTGAAGTTCAGTGGGTGGCAGTTTTCCCAGTCTTTGGTTCCATACAAAGTATTCCTCTGAAATTTCAACCACCTTTAACTTATTGTGCATTGATCTGGCAGGCATCTTGTTGTCTTCTAATTTGTCATAGCAATACTTGCACGTGATATGGTGTGTCGACAAATTAAAAGGTTCCTCTACAAATAAATACATGGCAAATTCTGGCCACTTTTCTCTGTTTTGTTCTTCACTTTTCAAGGACACATCAATATTTTGAATTTGGCCTTTGTAGTGGGTGCGCTAACAACATATATAAACATAGGGTCAGATTTACAAAAAACTGGTGCAGTGCTGTGCTGCGCCAAAATCATCAGCGCCGCCCTGCACTGGTTTTAAAATGCTGGGCTGCACCATATACACAAGAATATGGCACAGCTGTGTGTTTCCCCCTGCACTAGCGCTAAATTAAGCTGCCTACACCAACGCAGGGATCCTTGCACCATAGTGCAAGGATGTCTGGGTTGAGGGGAGTGATTGTTTATGTGCAGGAAGGTATGCCTTCCTGCACATCAACAATCTACAATGGTGATTTGGCACTTCTATGTGTGCTGCAGAATGCAGCACACATGGAAGTACCAAAGCATATTTTTTTAATGATTGTTTATGGGCAGGAAGGGACATCTTCCTGCACATAAACAATCATCCATGGCATTTTGCTTCTTCTATGTGCGCTGCATTCTGCTAAAAATGAGGTGGAATAAAAGCATTCCTCCACGTTTTGCCAAGCTAACTCCACCCAAGGGGTGGTGTTAATTTTTGGCGCTGCTACGGATTTTCGCTTTCTCGTAAATCTGGGGCAGCGCAAAAAAAACATGGGTGGTGCAAAGGAATGCCCACTGCAACACCCATTGCACGCCCCTCTGGCACAGAAAACTGCATTGGGGGGCCATGTTTACCAGGAGGCAAAACGTCACAAAAATTAGCTTTACACATTCTTGTAAATATAGAACAGGAGATAGCGCTACTGGAACTTCGCAAGAAATGGTGCTCCAGTTGCAGTAGAGCCTTGTAAATCTGGCCCATAGATTGGTTTTGCTGTAGAAACTGCATTAAACTTTTATATTTCTTATGTAAAGTTATCTGTACCAATATTTGTGTTTTGTTCCTCTACAAGTGAACATACCAACTCCTGATTTTGCCCGGACTGCACTTCTGGACCAAAGAAATGTAAATGAATATCTCCACAAATATTTTCAACCTCTGATACCGTACCATACACAACTGTTTTGTTCAAAGGCGCTTTGCTCATTTCTCCTAAATACAATGTAGGAGGTTTACAAAATAAATCATTCTAACTAAATTTTACATTTTTGAATGATGAACAGACAGCATTCTAAAATGATGAAAAGTACATGTGCAAACTTTCCTCGGTACGCTCATCAGAAAAGAGGGCTAGGGGAAGTTTAAATGTCTGCAGAAGTTAGTTACCAACGACAACTCACAAAAAAGCACTACAGAATGTCTGGGTATGTAAAAGTGTGTATGTAGAGAGCAAGGAGAAAACAAGGAGAAAGCACGAACACAATCAGAGGAGACTGGCCTAGCTGACATGAAGTATTCCGTTTAAAGGACAAATTCCCTCACCCACCAGACATGGCATGCTCTGTCATTGGGCACCTCCTTGTGCCGCAATACCTAGTCAATGTGAAGGCTACTACCCCCTCAATGAGAGGGATGAGCTCTGCAGGTGTTTTTTTAAGGTATAATAAATACCCAATGGTGAACTAGTAATGGTGAGATAAGCAGAGTATAAACAAAAAAGGGGAAAAAAGTGAAGATAAAACTGACTACAGGATATGCAAGACTTTTATTATCGTTCCCTGAGTCAGGATTAAAAGAAACAGAAGTGAGCAGAAGAAATTAAACTTGCTTTTATGTGTCACTAAAAAGAGGTCAACATGTTCTTCCTACAACCCTCAAAAGAGGTGTTGCAACATTCTTCAGAACCTGTAGTGATGCTTCTGCTTCGTGCTCAAAAAACAACAAGAATTTAAAAAAGAATTACATCCAGACAGTAGGAGGGAATAACGGGTTCCACTGGCGAACACCTGTAAAACTCAAATGCAAAACACAAACAAACTCAGCATAGACCACGCTGTACAAACTGAAATTATAGCAGATAGTGCTACCCATTGCCCCTATGTCTTAATAAGCACTGAACCCATGATAGGACATTATGTCATGGGAGCAAGTAAATGCACAATGTGGGGTCAAAGGGAGAGACTTTAAATTGGAGCTTACCTGCAAGCATTGAGCATAATGTCTCTACTCAGGTCCCGGCGTGGAGCTCGGGGTGCATTCAACTCCACAAAACATTCAGAGGGAAGAGTCAAAAGAAAGAGAACACACACACAAAAAATAAATTCAAGAAAAAGCCTTGATAAAGTCAAAATGAAGAATAAATACATTCCCATATCTGTCATATTGAACCCATCTTGGATTCTCCAAAGGTCTGTGGAGTCGCCATATTTACGAGTAACCACCAAGCAGACAGCTCAATAGACTTCTAGTGATCCAGCTCTGAATGGAGTAGGACTCAGATGCTGGATTTAATTAAGTTACAGCAAAGCGGCTACCTCTCTGTTTGTCCATGCACGATCTATATCATGTGCCTAGCTTCATGGGCAAAGGGACTTCAGGTATAGGGCATGCTGCTCCCAGCTCATGTCTGCATGTAAGTACCCTCACTCAGCGAAACAATTGCACTGTGCTGTAAAGCGATCACACCCAAGCTAAACCAGGGAAAACCACAAAATATAACTTATAACACCCCACTAGTGTGAGCTAATAGCAGCCACCTCCCACCCCAATCTGCAGGATACTCAGCATTCAAAAGATGGAACAGGGTCGGGGGAAAGGGGCTGTGGGGCAAGAGAGCAGAAAAACTTCAAAAGCATGCTCTTACCTGCCTGCGCTGCTTTTCACAGCTATTCCTCTCACTAGGACTGAGGGCAGAGAAGCACCTAAAGTAAGACCTTTTTAAAGATGTTTTAAAGTGTTGTGGCAGACTTAACATAAAACAGCTGAGCAATTGAGCACTCAGCATCTTGTGCGCCTGGGAGTGCAGGGACTGGTAGTCCAACCATTCTACCGACCACCTTTGAACATTAGGAGGGCGTCTGAAGTATACCAAAGTGTAGAACAACTACGTGTTTGAGTGCTCACTACCACGTTCACCCAGGAGTGCTGGGACTTGTAGTGTAAGCATTCTACGGAACGAATTTAAGGTGCTGGAAGTATCCCAGGTATATCGAATTGTGCATTAGCTCACTGGTGTATAAACCATATTGTCAGCACATGAGCTTGACCCCAACACAGCTTATTATGTGCAATTCTACAAAATGGCACCCTTTGTGTGCGTGTCTCCTGAGTTCCAATGGCAATGGTCCACCTAAGGGTCTCAACAGGGGGATAGTGTAAAATGACAAACTGGTAATGTGCTAAATTAGCCATAGGTAACACACCATGTTCTGTCACTTGGGTCAGAACTGAGAGTTGTATGCATTACACTCAGTATAAAGTGTGCTACATGGCCAATATGTGAGGGCAATGTGTGTAACCCTGAGTATGAAAACAGTACCAGACAATCACAGGAAGAATGGTCAGAGTATCTATCAGGGAATGGATAAACAGGGATCTCATCATTTAAATATTTTCCTATCACTGTGTAGTTGAAAGACCCATTTCTGTTCCTTGATAAACAGAAATTAATTGTGAGATGTTTTAACTGTTGGCAATATGTCAGGTTTATCAAGTACTGTCCAACGTAAATCATCCATTTAGTGTCCTTGCTCCAAGAAACAATTTGTCAGTTGGGTTGCCTGCCTCCTATATCTAATGATACTCTTGTGCTCAGGTTCTCACTGTTGCAATTTGTGTTCTGTCTCTGTTTCCAGGGTTTATCGGTGCTAATATCTACCTGAGTAGAGTGAGTTGTTTGCACACATAAGTCACATGAATCACAAGGGAAATGTGCTTTGCACTGGTGGTAACTCCCAAAGTATGTTCCATCTAGTTGACTTAGGCACTCTTGGTCTCGTGTATACTAGTTTATCCTTCAGATTGCTGCTGTGCTTGAAAGCAAACAGCAGGCGTGGGATCAATTTCTACCCTTTATTTAAAGTGTGCAAGTTCTTGCAAATAGATTTCTTGATTAGTTATGAAAAACTGCAGAACGTATTTACACATACCAACCTCCCAGTCGGTGGTGTCGGTGGTCTAATGTCCAGAAGTGTTTCTCTGTCTCTTAATGACTTGGGATGGTAACTCTCATAATAAAAAAGTGCATTGCATGCCATGGGTTTTTTATACAACTCAGTCTCCAGAGAGCCAGCAGACGGGTAGATGAGAAAATCCAAACAAAGAGAAACGCTCTTTGCTATGCTCACATGTAAACCTCAAAAAAGGGTTTAGCCGACTCAGCCATTGATGGAACACAGAAACAGTAGAAGAATCACAATGCCAAATGATTATAATATCATCAATGTAGCACTTCCACAAATCTATCTGTTACTTATGGCTAATTTTGTATATTCCTAGTTTGTCATTTTACACTATCCCCTTGTTGGGACCCTTAGGTGGACCATTGCCATTGAAACATAGATGAGACACAAAGGGTGCCTTTTTTAGGTAGACCATAAGCGTTCGACCGCTTGTATACTTTTAGTATACTTCTTATGGCTCAAAGCAATTTCATTTGTTGGTTGCAGTGTCCTTTAAAAATTCTTGCTCGCTAGTGGTCCGTTCTGCCTTTTTCTCCCTCCTTTTTCTGTTTCAGAGCAGTGACCAACTACTGTATTATTCCACTCTGGTTTCTTTATTTTTTGCTGTGGCAGATTATTTTTGTTATTTCTGTGTTGCTCCTTTTTCACTGTGTCTGTTTTAGGCTGGTAGCTAGAAGCAATGATGTGAAACTCGCAGAGCCTCGCATCTGGAGCCTCTCTCTCCAGGGCCCCTCCCTGCCAGCCCTCACAACATCCACACACAGGGCATTGCTTATCTCCTTTGTTGGGGCTATACATTTTCTCTAGCTGCTCTGCTATTATTACCTTCATTAGAGCTTTGTTGAAATGCTTGCAAGACTTTTCATTCTGTTAACAAAAAAAGAAAATGCTTTTCCAGTCTTATTTTCCAATTTCTGTTTAGGCTTTTACACCAGGTAGTGCAGTCATCTTCTCGTCTCTCCTCAAGGGCTTGTTTTATTTTGTGCCTTGTCGTGGTTGCATGTTTCTCACCTTCTGCAGTAGTCTTGGACCTGTTGAGCTTTAGTGCGTTTTGATGTGTCTGGGTGTTCATCTGTTTTCATCACTGGTAGCAGTGATACCTTGGTGTGTAGCTGGAAAGGATTGAAGACCAACAACTAACATTATTCTTTTTGTTTAGCATAGACTACCCAAATGCATGTAGAAATGTTTCCTAGTGCCCAAACTACCCGATTTGTAACTTCTTGTTGTACTTTCTAACTTCCAACATTATTGGGAATAATTAACAACTTCCGTTTTATACCAATTCTCTGTAATGTTTCGACTGATCATCTTCTGTTAAATACCTTGACCAGACAAACGCTGCTCAAATAATATCTGCTGGCAGCTGAAGTTTTCAGGGGTTGAAATAGTGCAGGCCTTAAGAACAAGTTTCTCCTGTTTGTGTCTGACTACGCCATATAAACCTTCGGCACACTTAACCAAAGCCTTGGAGTTATGTGATTCAGAATCCAACATATCATCAAACTCAGCAAAATGTATCTGTGCACTCTTTGGCACATAGTATGCCGAAGTCCACAAGTCTGACACTATAAAACAAAGTTAATAAACAGTATCAACACAAATAATCATTCAAAAAAATGCTTAAATGTAGGTGTAGGAATATGAAGGTTTTGAAAGGGGGCGTTCCCCCGTTAGGGGAACCAGACAAATGGTGCAAAGGAATCAAAGAGATTTATTTGCATCATTTTTTTCAGCACTTGAAACGCCTGCTCAGAGCAGGCGTTAAAAGGAGGCTTCCATTGGTTACAATAGGCCTCTGGGTGCATTGTAGGATTAGCATCAAAATGTTTTACGTTAATCCTGCAAAGCGCCGGACATGCATACAAAATTATGACGCTAGTCCCCTAACTACCGTGATGGTGCGCCATATTTTAGATACAGCACACACATGGTGGTGTTAGTGGGGCAGTAAGGGGTGCAAGAGAAGTGGTGCTGCACTTTGTGCAGCACAACTTTTCTTAAATATTCCCCATGGTTTATACACCAGTGAGCTGATGCACAATAGGATATACCAAGGATACTTCTGGCACCTTCTTAGTGCTTAAAGGTGCTCTGTATAATTCTTAGACTACAAGTGCCAGCACTCCCAGGCGAACACGGTACTGAGCACTCAGATGCACAGTTGTCCTGCACTTTGGTATACTTCTAGCACCTTAATGTATAAAGGCGCTCAGTAGAATGCTTGTAGTACCAGTCCTAGCACACCAAGGTGCACATGGTGCTCAGTGCTCAAACACATAGCTGTTTTAAGTTATATTTGCTGCAATTCATCAGAACGTCTTTATAGAGGACTTCCTTTGAGTGTGTTTCTCCTCTCAGTCCTGGTGAGAGGAATAGCTGCGAAAAGCGGCACAGACAGACGAGAACATGGGTTTGAAGTTTTCCGTTCTCTTCCCTTTCCTCACCCTACCCCATTCCATCTTTTCAATGCTGGGTTTCTTGCTGATTGGGGCAGGAGGGGGTGGCCATAAGATCACACTAGTGGAGTGGTATGTCAAATTTTGTGGTTTTGTTACCGCTGAGTTTTACTAATGAATATTCATGTATTCTGAGTGTTGAACTTAGAGAAAAATAATGCCCACATTTGAAAGTTGTGCCCACCTGAGTGGCCGTCAGTGTTCACAAAGTGTACTTATTAATGGCTTATTAATATGAAATGTTGAGCTTATGTTTGATTAATGTAATAATATGTCATATTAAGGTTTATGTATTATGTATTTGCTTTTATTTATTAATTTGTGTGCCTTAACTTAGCAAGGTTTTGGCCTAGTTGTACAGCCTCATGTCAAGCTGCATTTTCTGGTGCTTTATAAAATGGTTGCTTAGAGAATTAAATTGTGATTTTCCACTGTACTGACCATGTGCTCGCAGCTGAAGTTAGTTCTCATGAGAAACTGCTTGCTAGAAGATGCTATACTAGCTAGAGAAACATTGTATATCGTAGTATGTGTAAGAGTGTCCTTCCCAGGAAAAGACAATGGATGCACTAACTGGAGTATAAGTTGCAACAATATTGATACCCCACAAGCCGAATGATGGAAACAGGAAAAGAGGAGCCAATCATCGACATGTGAACCATGTACTAGACAATTAGTAGATTTGGGGTTTCATTTTCATTGGAATAAATGTAAACATGCGATTATTTGACCAGTATGGACGTGGGAAGTAGTTTTAGGAAATCTAACTTAGCCAGTCTGCACCAAGAAGAGAGAAGCCATTTGCGCCATTCTCCCCATTCTTCTTGAGTGTTAGTTATTCTTTCTGAACTACATGAAGAGACTTTGCTTTTTCTGATCTTTGATGCTAAATTCTGATGTTTTGCTGGCTGAACTGATGTCCTATTGACGAAGACTGTCACAGCTTGCTGAACCATATTGAGGACAGGTGTAAGACGATGTTACTGATTGTTATGTCTATTTGCTTTTGTTACTAGGTAACAACCGCTATTTTTGACAGAG
Organism: Pleurodeles waltl; assembly: GCF_031143425.1. Taxonomy (NCBI): domain Eukaryota; kingdom Metazoa; phylum Chordata; class Amphibia; order Caudata; family Salamandridae; genus Pleurodeles; species Pleurodeles waltl. Next base: position 324,791,406 of record NC_090437.1, read on the forward strand.
CTATACTTAGATTTTTTCCAAATTTGTGTTGACTAATTTGTTTTGCATGAAGTCCAAACATGTTATTCTAATCTAATGATAGTTAGGGTTCTCACTGATGAAGTTCGCCATATGTAGTAACATTTGATGACTTTGTACTGGCTCAAGCTTTGATTAGATTGTGATTCTTTCGCAGCTTTGGTCAGCCAGTACTGTTTCTGTAAGTTTATCATTTGATTTTGAGACTAAGTTACGTGACATTAGCATTGTTAATATAGGGAAATAAACATTCTAAAAGTGTGGTTATTCATGGTTGAGAGGTCATGGTGTGTTGAAATTACTGACTCCTATTGATTACTGATGTCATTGATTGTTATTTGTTATTTATTTGGATTGGTACAGGTTTTATGATGGGAAATAGTCAAAACGCAGTCAAAAGGTCCATCGACCTAGGGGCGTCTCTCTTATAATTTTACTTAATAAGGTCTCATGCGCTAACAGAGATGGTAGCAGAGATTGATGGTTTGTCTCCTTCAGAGCCCATCATAGATGCCCGGTACATGGTTTGCCTCCTTAAGAGCTCATCAAACAGTCCAGAGATAGGTAGTAGAGTATTTGATCCCAGAAATGGTAAGTGAGGAATAACAGGTGTCTCCAGAGATGGTAGTAGGGTAAGGGTTACCATCATACAAATAGCAAAATAATTAGCAGATTGGGTGAAATTGGTGAGATTTCGGATTTCTCTAGATTTGATTATACAAAGTAGAGAGAAAATGTGCCCCTTAGTGCCTAAGATGAATTTCCCAAAGTCTTGGAGCTTGCCAATGATTGTTTGACGATGTTCTCGGCATTCTAGTGATGGTGTGAATGAAGTAGGTTTTGTGCTTGCACAGCTTATGCAAATCGCAGGTGAATTGTGATGTTTGTGCCGGGTTAGGGAGTTTGCATACTACATATGAAGTTGTAGAAGGAGTGTGCATACTCTGAAGTGTGAGAGTAGGGAAGTCGTCAAACTTCAAATGTTTGTGGTGCTTTGTGCTCAAAAAGTGTCCACGTGGTTGTTGGTATACAATGCTGCATGTTCTTAGACTTCAGAGTATATTGAAAAGTGTATGAGACACTTGGTTTTTGTTGTAATTTGTCTGGTTTAATAGGTCGATCGGGGGTGGTCGACGAGTCAGAGTGTAAGTCAAAGTGAGCAAAATAAATTTTCGACTGAGATCTGGCGAGTCCTATGTTCACCTACTGATCAGTTGAGAGTGAAATTTGCGGGTCAAATTTTGCTTGCGAATCAGGGAAATTGAGAAAGAGGGAGTACCTGCTAGAGTGAAAGGCAGTCTGTGAAAAATCCGTAAAGCTTCTGAATTGATTGTTTTACCTTACCTGCAGTAAATGGACAAATTGGGTTTTGATTTTGTTTAGTGCTCACAATAAATTGCATTCGTTTTAGTGAGAAAGTAAGTTTGGGAGGGCAAGCCACAAGACTTTGTCATCCAGGGTACGTGTGAGTGTGATGTCACTGGAGCTGCGCTGGGATAGGTTGGTTAGTGAGAAGGGTTACGGACGGATTGGCAACTGTCCGTGAAGCGCAATTGGTTGAGAAGGTGGGTGAAGAGAATTCTGGGATTAAAAGTCACTTCCTGATTTGATTTAGAATAACATAAAGGTTGCAAAAATTTAATTTTTCAAAGCTTTAAAGAGTGCTTTAAGTGGAGATACTTAAATTTTATCGAGTATAGGGGATATTGCACCACCAGAATGTACACCAGGTTACATTGTAATCGAAGAGGAGGGTGTCGCGCCATGTCTTTGGTTGAAACAATGGTGCAAAGTGACAGAGAAAGATGGGAGCTTGGGGTTTCCTGCCCACAGAACATTCAATTTGAGGAGCCTAGAGAACCTGAGGAGGGTGTTGTATGGCCTGAAACCCTCTCCGAGACCAGCATAGTTCAAGGCATTAGCAATCTGGGAGTTAGTAGCCAGACAGCAACAGCAACAGAAATTTGAGGTGAGGATGAGAAAGGCAGAGAAGACACAAGCGGAGGCTAGATGGGACAATGATCAGAAATTGTAGAGAGCTGAGACTTTACAGGGGATTAAGTTGTTTCCAGTGATTAAACAGGATAGTGAGAGAGAAGGAAGGAAAGCTACCAGAAAAACAAATAGGAGCCCTTCTGAGAGTAGGGAGTGGAGATCCAAAGAGTCTAGAGGATCTTTTACGCTTGAGGTAGAGTCAGACGATGATGAGTTTATTTTGTAGTTATTGAGAAATCGTCCACGTAATAATGAGTCCATTGCAGATGAATCCTAGCATGACATAGAGCCCAATGCAGGGTAGTCTTAATGCACCTGGTACTCCGGTAGCACAAAATCAGGTGCCACAGCTGAGTGTCCCAAGGATTTACCCTGATGTATCTATAGTGGAAACTGCCACAAACTTGACAGTGTTGATAGGACAGGTTTTCCCAAACCCGATGCTGGTTCAGACAGAGCCAACTCCACTTTTACTGCCTCAAGTGCAGTCACAAGCAGTACTGACATACACACCGATAATAGGGACACAGTCAGACAGGTCCGTACTGATGAGTCAGAATACGGGAACTATGCACCCACAGAAATTGAGTATCAGACCAAGCCCAGATGCTGTATCTGTACCTGTCACCATTGGTCCAGTAGTACCTTTGTTTGCCAAAGAGAATAACAGCGCAAATGGACAGGGAGTCCTGAGTCAGAATCCAATGAGGGGAGAACTTAATGAGAATATCCGAGTAGTCCCTCCTATGGGACAGGCCTTTGACGGATCGAGCTCATTACTGGACCTTATTCCATTCAGAGTTCCCCCGGATATTGTTATAGGGTCGAATGTTTGTCGGAGCTTGAAATTACTAACACCACAGTCCCCGAATGCAGTAGTACAACAAGTGCCACATGCCCAGGCCAACAACATTTCGCTGCAAGCTTTCATTGCCCAACAATTGACTAAATGGTTAAACAAGCTGAATGACCCCACAGAGTGCTCCTAGGAGAGAGGAGTACTTGAACTATACAAGACTGGGAATTAAAATGGGTATGCTCATTGAAGGGACTTCGGATATGAACAGACTAGGGGGGTCATTCCAACCCTGGCGGTCGGTGTTAAAGCGGCGGCCAACCCGCAAACAGGCAGGCGGCCCAAAAAATGGAATTCTGACCCTGGCGGGAACCGCCAACACAGACCGCCACTTTAACACTCCGACCGCCACGGCGGTACAGACAAGCAGCGCAGCGGTCACCGCCAACAGACAGGCGGCAGACAATGTACCGCCCACCCTATCACAACTCACCAATCCGCCACCTTTTCCGGGGCGGGAGCCCCGCCGACAAAAACACGGCGGAAACAGACTACGAACGGGAAAACGCTCACCCTACACACTCCACGAGGAATCTGGACAGCATGGAACCAGAACTACACATCCTACCAGCAATTGTCTACCTGCTCCTCTACCAGGAGCACGAACGCCGGCGCAGAAGACAACGGTGAGTACTGCACCTACGACACATGGGAGGGGGGAGGAGAAAAGAATACGGGCACACACATACGCGACCCCCCCCACCCCAACTACCTACACACCAATGCAGAGCAACAACTCAGAGTGACACCACCCAAGCCCCCCGGAAGAATGCAAAGACAAAATAATATGTTATTGGAATTCAAATATATTGTAAGGCTAAGTAAATAAGTAAGTCGAACATCCCATAACTATATACACATATGTAAATTGTCCCGTCAAAATTGGCTTTCTGTCATTGTACGTGGGCCAATGGTCCTCAACACATGGGCAAAGCCCACACAAGAGACCCGAATCCATTGGAGAGAACACTGCAGGGGCATCAGATAGGAAAACTACAGGCACCTCAGGGGGAAGGGAAGGGGGGGCACCTCAGCCACATGAGTCCACGACGCCAGATCCACAAGGGGCCTCCACGGCCACTGTTTAATCCTGGGGAGTGCAAAGCCACAGTCTCTCAAGTCTCTACAGTGGGTGGATTGCCCACTGTGCCATCCTGGGGAGTGCAAAGCCACAGTCTCTCAAGTCTCTACAGTGGGTGGCTTGCCCACTGTGCCATCCTGGGGAGTTCAAAGCCACAGTCTCTCAAGTCTCTACAGTGGGTGGCTTGCCCACTGTGCCATCCTGGGGAGTGCAAAGCCACAGTCTCTCAAGTCTCTACAGTGGGTGGCTTGCCCACTGTGCCATCCTGGGGAGTGCAAAGCCACATTCTCTCAAGTCTCTACAGTGGGTGGCTTGCCCACTGTGCCATCCTGGGGAGTGCAAAGCCACAGTCTCTCAAGTGGATGACAGACTCCAGCGGTACTGGAGGACTCTTGGTGCCCAGAGTGTATCATGCAGCCCTGTCCGACACTGATCCGGGCCTGCCCCTTCTGCCAATGTGTCAGCAGTGCTTGAGTTGAAGGGCCCAGCGGAGCGGTGCTAGAGTTGAAGGGCCCAGCGGAGCGGTGCAGAGACGGTGGTGCCCAGCGGAGCGGTGCTTGAGATGAAGGGCCCAGCAGAGCGGTGCTAGAGTTGAAGGGCCCAGCGGAGCGGTGCAGAGACGGCGGTGCCCAGCGGAGCGGTGCTTGAGATGAAGGGCCCAGCGGAGCGGTGCTTGAGATGAAGGGCCCAGCGGAGCGGTGCTAGAGTTGAAGGGCCCAGCGGAGCGGTGCAAGAGTTGAAGGGCCCAGCGGAGCGGTGCTAGAGTTGAAGGGCCCAGCGGAGCGGTGCTAGGGTTGAAGGGCCCAGCGGAGCGGTGCAGAGACGGCGGTGCCCAGCGGAGCGGTGCTTGAGATGAAGGGCCCAGCGGAGCGGTGCTTGAGATGAAGGGCCCAGCGGAGCGGTGCAAGAGTTGAAGGGCCCAGCGGAGCGGTGCTAGAGTTGAAGGGCCCAGCGGAGCGGTGCAGAGACGGCGGTGCCCAGCGGAGCGCTGCTTGAGATGAAGGGCCCAGTGGAGCGGTGCTTGAGAGGAAGTGCCCAGCGGAGCGGTCTTTGAGAGGAAGTGCCCAGCGGAGCGGTGCTTGTCTTGAAGGGCCCTGTTCAGCAGTTCTTGAGACTGCGGTGCCCTGTTCAGCGGTGCTTGTCTTGAAGGGCCCTGTTCAGCGGTTCTTGAGACAGCGGTGCCCTGTTCAGCGGTGCTTCTCTTGAAGGGCCCTGTTCAGCGGTGCTTGTCTTGAAGGGCCCTGTTCAGCGGTTCTTGAGACGGCGGTGCCCTGTTCAGCGGTGCTTGTCTTGAAGGGCCCTGTTCAGCGGTTCTTGAGACGGCGGTGCCCTGTTCAGCGGTGCTTCTCTTGAAGGGCCCTGTTCAGCGGTGCTTGTCTTGAAGGGCCCTGTTCAGCGGTTCTTGAGACGGCGGTGCCCTGTTCAGCGGTGCTTGTCTTGAAGAGCCCTGTTCAGCGGTTCTTGAGACGGTGGTGCCCTGTTCAGCGGTGCTTCTCTTGAAGGGCCCTGTTCAGCGGTGCTTGTCTTGAAGGGCCCTGTTCAGCGGTTCTTGAGACGGTGGTGCCCTGTTCAGCGGTGCTTGTCTTGAAGGGCCCTGTTCAGCGGTTCTTGAGACGGCGGTGCCCTGTTCAGCGGTGCTTCTCTTGAAGGGCCCTGTTCAGCGGTGCTTGTCTTGAAGGGCCCTGTTCAGTGGTTCTTGAGACGGCGGTGCCCTGTTCAGCGGTGCTTGTCTTGAAGGGCCCTGTTCAGCGGTTCTTGAGACGGCGGTGCCCTGTTCAGCGGTGCTTGTCTTGAAGGGCCCTGTTCAGCGGTGCTTGTCTTGAAGGGCCCTGTTCAGCGGTTCTTGAGACGGCGGTGCCCTGTTCAGCGGTGCTTGTCTTGAAGGGCCCTGTTCAGCGGTTCTTGAGACGGCGGGGCCCTGTTCAGCGGTTCTTCACATGTGTCTCCAGGGCACCAGATTCGGCCAATATATGGTGTTCACTCGCCATCCGACTTCTCGCTTGCGGGGCCCTCCTGTGCTGGTGTCCCGTGCCCGTGGGTGTCCTCCTTCACCCCCGGAATGGGGCTGGTGGGGCCCTCCTGGGCAGCTCGCCTGCTGCCGGATTTGTCGGCCGTGCTGCCCTTGTCATCCTTGCCTGATCCTCTGTGGCCCTTGCCTCCCTTTGGAGATGTGCCAGGTGGCACCCCACTCCCTGACGGTGCCAGGGTGGTGCCTGTGGAGGCTGCCGTCTCTGTCCTCTCGCGCCGGCCATTGCCTTTTTTGGATTTTTTACCCAGGGGGTGGGCTGGCTGTCCCTTTGCTGCTGGCCGATGTAGCTGCCCTCGAAGGTGGTGGACTCCAATATCCCTGGACTATGGTCCTTGTAGGTCCAGGTGTTGTGGTGGCTGAGGTGCAGATTGGACTTTTACGAGATGGAGGGGGTGGGTCAGGTGATGGAAAGAGGTTAATTTTGGAGAGGAAAAACTTTTTAGGAGCAATGGGAAGGGTAGGTGCAGTGGGTATGGGAGTGGAGGAAGAGGATGTGGTTGTAGGAGAGTCAAGTGTGCTGTCTTTGGGTGCAGGTGCTTGTGACGGAGGCTGTCGTGAGGTGGATGGCTGTTGGGTGGGTGGCTGCCTGCGTTTGTGTGCTTTGGAAGAGGGGGTGACAGACACACTGGGAGAGGACACAGAGGACATGTAAATGGCAGTGGGGGTGGTGACTGCCCGTGTGCGGAGTGTTCTGGTGGGTGTGCTGGTGATGGATGTAGTGGCTGATGAAGTGGTGCATGCAAGTGTGAGTGGAGACGTCACAGGGAGGGAAGAGGGAGACGAGGAGGAGGGGGACACAGAGGAGGCAGTGGCTGTTGGCATGTCTGCATGTGGATGTTGCTTGTGTGAATGCTTGTGGGATGTGTGGTGCTTATGTTTGGATGAGCTGACCTTGGGTTTTGAGGTGTGTGCAGGCTGGTCTGTAGGTGTGTCTGGGATAGGCAGAGGAACAGGGGAGTGGGACTGGGTGGAGGGAGTTGGAGGAGGGAGGCAGGAGACAGGGACAATGGCTGCCGTCAGTGCTGAGGCCAGAGCGTTGAACGATCGCTGATGGGCAGCCTGACCCGAATGAATGCCCTCCAGGTATGCATTGCTCCGATGCACCTCCCTTTCCACTCCCTGGATGGCATTCAAAAGGGTAGACTGCCCAACAATGAGCGTCCGGAGGAGGTCAATGACCTCCTCACTGAGGGCAGCAGGGGTAACTGGGGCAGGGCCTGAGGTGCCTGGGGCGAAGGAGATGCCCGCCTTGGTGTGCGAGCTGGCACGGGGCGAACGCTGAGGGGCTGCTTGGAGGGCGGAGCTGGTGCGCTGGGTGGCGGCTGTACCTGTTGTTGCGGTGGGCACGGATGTTGCCGCCACCACAAGGGAGCTCCCTTCCGAGGACGTGTTGGTGTCGCTGATGTCTCCACGTGTCCCCGTTGTGGAGCCCCCCTCGCCCTCCGTCTCACTGGTGAAATCAGAGTCCGTTGCATGGCCCTCCGGGGCCATGTGAGATGCAGCTCCCTCGTGCTCCAATGCCACTTCTCCTCCGCCAGATGATGCTACTGCACACATGAACAGGAAGAGCAGACCAAAAAAAGGGGGGGGGGGGAAGACATGTTGAGTGCATGCATTGGCAACACAGTTGGCGGAGAGGACAGACACAGAAGCCCCCTGCACTACTCCGCGCACTTGGGGTACACTACTCAATCAGTGAGACTTGGCCTACAAGCCAATGGACGACATCTGCACACATAGGTGACACAAGGCCATGGATAGCTGTACTTGGCACCCTACAGAGGTGGAGGGCAGGGGCACAGGGCCATGACTTACGGAGGGGACTAGCCTACAGAAATCGCCCTGGCCTAGGGATACCCACATCCCTCCTCCCCCACCCAGACACCTCCACTGCGCGCTAAGATAGCAGAATGTGCTTGTACTCACCCCCTTGTGTCTGCTGTGATGTCCTCACGCGCCCATCCAAATCTGGGTAGGCCACCGCCAGGATTCGAGACATCAGGGGGGTCAATTGACGAGTGGCACCCCTCCTACGTTGGGAGGCCATCCCCAGCAGAGCCTACGTGCTCTTTCTGCTCCCGCGGCGGATGTCCTCCCACCCCTTGCGGCAGTGGGTGCCCCGTCTGTTGTGGACCCGCAGGGTCTGGACGTCCTTGGCGATGGCACGCCAAATGTCGACTTTCTGATGGGCGCTGACCTATGTGACACGTACAGGGAGAGAAAATTAAATATCAGCATTTTCTGCATGCTCGATGTGAGTGTCCCCCCATCCCCACCCTTGCCATGTGGCACATGCTCTCATCTGTCGTTTAATGCATGCCTCATACGCTCCCCTCCGCACCTTCGTTCATTCACCCCACTCAACCCAGGCATTGCCCACAAAGCATGGTCCCAGTGTACTAACCTGTTGGTCTGGAGGACCGTAGAGTAGCGCATACTGGGGGAGGACCCCATCCACGAGTTTCTCCAATTCTTCAGAAGTGAAGGCAGGGGCCCTTTCCCCAGTCGCAGCAGCCATTGTCTCTTCCAGACCGAGGTCACAGCAGCACTTGCAGTATAGGTCCTCTCCTGTGGATGATCAGGTCTCGAGTGATTAAGCTGATAGAAAATGGCAGTCACGCCCGCGGCGGTGCGTACCGCGGTGGTGCGTACTGATGAAATACATGCGGAGCTACATTGTTTTCCCTGAGGTGGGCGATTTGGCTACAGTGAATGGTGATTTCTATGCCCTTGGACATATTCCCAACATCATTGGTGCCATTGATGGGACCCATGTGGCTTTGGTTCCCCCCAGTGAAAGTGAACAAGTGTACAGGAACAGAAAAAGTTATCATTCTATGAACGTCCAGGTGGTCTGTTTGGCTGACCAGTACATCTCCCATGTAAATGCCAAGTTCCCTGGGTCAGTGCATGACGCGTACATCATGCGAAATAGCAGCATCCCTTATGTGATGGAACAGCTACAGAGACACAGTGTGTGGCTAATTGGTGACTCTGGTTACCCCAACCTGTCGTGGCTACTGACCCCAGTGAGGAATCCCCGGACCAGGGCAGAGGAACGGTACAATGAGGCCCATGGGCGGACTAGGAGGGTGATCGAGCGGACCTTCGGCCTCCTGAAGGCCAGGTTTAGGTGCATGCATGTGACAGGTGGATCCCTAATGTACTCACCGAAGAAGGTGTGCCAGATCATCGTGGCCTGCTGTATGCTTCACAACCTGGCTTTGCGACGCCAGGTGCCTTTCCTGCAGGAGGATGGTCCAGAGGGAGCCTGTGGAGAGTGAAGAGGAGGAAGACGACGGGGACGACACAGACAACAGGTACACAGTGATACAACAGTATTTTCAATAACACACAGGTACGAATCACCACCGCCATTTCACATGTACTTACAGTCTCCTGCCTCTCTACTGTCTGAGTTTCCTCCCAGTTTATGTTAACTGAGTTGTGACTTTCCCTTCCGTTTTCAGAGATGTGGGCCCCACTGCGTGACCTCTGCTTTGTTTGCCCATGGACTACAGCTGTGTGACAGTGGTATGTTGTCATCACAATGTAACTGAACATTTTGGCACCGTTATGTCTAATACATTTGTTCAAAAGACAAGCAGACTCCAGATAATTTTAGTGCAATAAGTGATTTTATTTAAGTGCTAGATTTAGGAAAATGCTAGAAAATCGTGATGGGTGATGGTGGAGTAATGTCCATGGCAGAGTCCAGATTTTCAGTCTCACAGGTGTATTGTCCATATGCCTGTGGAAGGATGGAGCAGGGGCAGTTCAAGGTTGGACAGGGTGACAATGTGGGACAGTGGGATGACATCAGGGGGTATCCTTTGCTGGCGGGGGTCTTGGCATCCTACTCTGTCTTCTTCCTAGATCTCAGGTACCGCTTGCGGGGTGGTTCTTCTTCTGAATGAGGTGGGATTCTGGTGGCCTGTTGTTGTGTGGGGGCCTCCTGTCCACTAGCGCCGGTGGAGGTGGTGGCCTGTTCTTGCTCCATGCTAGTGACAGGGGCCCTTTGTGGTGCCACATGGTCCCGCAATGTGGTGACAATCTGGTTAAGAGCCACGACGATGGTCCCCATTGCGGAACTAATGGCTCGGAGTTCTTCCCTGAACCCCATGTACTGTTCCTCCTGCAGTACCTGGATCTCCTGGAACCTGGCCAGTACCGTAGCCATCGTCTCCTGGGAGCGGTGGTATGCTCCCATGATGGAGGAGAGGGCCCCGTGGAGAGTGGGTTCCCTGGGCCTGTCCCCCCCCTGTCGCACAGCAGCCCTCCCAGTTCCCCTGTTTCCCTGGGCCTCTGTCCCCTGGACTGTGTGCCCACTACCACTGCCCCCAGGTCCCTGCTGTTGTTGGGGTGGTGGGTCAACCTGGGTGCCCTGTAGTGGTGGACACACCGCTGATTGACGTGTCCTGGAGACAGAGGCATGGGCCCGCTGGGTGGGAGCTGTGCTGGTGTTCCCAGAGGGGGGTAGGTCTGCTGTGGCCTGTGGCTGTGTGAGGGGAACCGACTGTCCCGAGGTCCCCGATGGGCCGGGCTGGTCATCAGGGTCCAGGGAGACAGAGCTGCTGTCATCACTGGGGGCCTCTTCTGGGGGTGGGATGGACATTTCTGGACCCTCCTGGGCGGTGTGGTGGCGTTCGGGTCCTGCAGGGGTATAAGAGTATGGTTATTGCTTCTGTGTGTGCCATAGTGTGCAATGGGTGGGTGGCCGTGTACCCCAGTGCTGGCATTCCCTTGTGGGGGCTGTTGTGACGGTGGCTTGTGGGGGAGATGGGTATGTGCAGTGGGCATGCTTTGGTGATGGGTGTCCATGCTTTGTGGACGCATGCAGGGCTAGGTGTTGGGATGGGTGGATTGTGATGGTGAGCCATTTGCAAGGAGTTGGTGTGATGGCGTGGGGGTGAGGGTGGGGGTATGATTTGGCATGCAGGTGGGGTGGGGGGAATGAAGTAGTGAAGATTTGACTTACCAGAGTCCATTCCTCCGTCTACTCCTGCAAGGCCCTCAGGATGCAGGATGTTCAAGACTTGCTCCTCCCATGCTGTAAATTCTGGGGGAGTAGGTGGGGGTCCGCCGCCAGTCTTCTGCACCGCGATGTTGTGCCTTGATACCATGGAACGCACCTTCCCCCGTAGGTCGTTCCACCGCTTCCTGATATCGTCCCGATTTCGTGGATGCTGTCCCACAGCGTTGACCCTGTCCACTATTCTTTGCCATAGCTCCATCTTCCTGGCAATGGTGGTGTGCTGCACCTGTGTCCCGAAGAGCTGGGGCTCAACCCGAACTATTTCCTCCACCATGACCCTGAGTTCTGCGTCAGAAAACCTGGGGTGTCTTTGGGGTGCCATGGGGTGGTGTGGATGAGGTGTGGGGTGGGGTATGTGTTGTAGAGTGTTGTGAGTGTGGTGGTGTGTGCTGTTTTGTGCGTGGATATTGTGTGGGTGATGTTGTGATTTGCCTCTGTGTGATGGTGTACTCTATTCTGTGCTGTCTCTCTCTGGCCTTCAGTTGCAATTGTGGTCGTAAGGGTTTGTGGGTGATGTGGGTCTGTTTTTTATATTGTATTGGGTGTGTGGGAGTGTTGTGTGTATGTGTCTCAGGTGTGTGTATTTTGAATTGTCCAATGTGGCTGTGTTTTGTAAAGGTGTGTGTATTTTGACCGCGGCGGTGTGTACCGCCAATGGAATACCGCGGTTGAAAGACTGCTGCGGGGATTTGTGGGTCGGAATGGAATGGGCATATTTCTGTTGGCGTGACGGTGGAGGTTTGGTCATCGCCAGTTTTTCGCTGGCCGTTGGTGTGGCAGACTTTTGTTGATGTCGGGTTTTTGACGGTTTGCCAGTTGCGGTTCAGAATGACAGTGGCGGTTTACCGCGACCGCGGCGGTGTTATGGCGGTCTTCTGACCGGCGGTAAGCGCCTTTTACCGCCGAGGTCAGAATGACCCCTTAGATTCCTACACAGAAGCAGAACTGAGATATCTGTGCCCGAACAATAAGAGGGAAGTGAGTAACGTGCATCAGAGGTTAGCCGACCTGGCAGAGAAGTACGGCATAGAAATAGAGAAGAAAAACATTTGAAAAGGAGTTGTTTGTTAGATTTTGACATAAAAGACTTCGAACACATGAGCTCTGAAGAGATGAAGGCACACCTTAGGGAGTTACTCCTAAGTGTCCAGACATGGGGAACCTTAGACAAAGGGTAAGGCAGATGGGCAAAGAAAAGAGATAAAAGAAAAAGGGATTCTGCAGAGCTGACTGCAAATGTGCAGCAGGGCAAGGATCCAGTGAAGATTTTACCAATAAGAGAGATTCCAGGAGGGAATTGTGTTTATGTCTCTTGGAGCAGAAGTGACATTCTGTCCTTGACAAATTATTATCCCAGGTTGAGAGAGAAACCAGTAGAATGGTACCAGCAGACAAACAGGTTTGTGAAACTTGCAAAGTGCCTGTGGGAAGACTTGAACACTCTATTAGAGATAGTAGTCCCAGCTGATCTGTGGTTGGAGTGTAAGAGGAGTATAGATTGGCCGACAAAAGAACCAGAGAGAAATCCGAATACGGGTGCACCATCTTCTGAAGTAATTAAATATTACTACAAAGTGATTGAATTTTTGAAAACGAGAATTTCACCTAAAAATATTGACAGGCAGAGAATAGACAGGACAGCTCAGGAAGCCAAGGAGTTGATACATGCATATTATGAGAGATTATTGCAGGCGTTTAAGCATTACAGTGAGACAGAGACAATTAAATTTTGTGGGTAATTGGGGAGCTTTAAATTCGATTGAACTCGCGTAGTCGGGTTTTGCTGGAGATTTCCGAAATACGACTTATGGGCAAGGAACGGCTTGGAGATATTACAGTTTTTGTCAGAATGCAAGGTATTTTCAAAGAACTAATTGCCAATTTTTGTAATTTGCCTGTCCCGCGTATTGTGGGGAGTTGGGGGGTGTGAGTTTTAATCTTATTTGCACTCGTACATACGGGCGTTGTTTACATTTCTTGAGGCAGCAGTATTGCGGTCTTAGAACCTATTGAGTTTCAATGTTTTATACGCGTTGGTGTATGGTGAGGAGGAAAATAACGTGTTATGAATAGGAGTAAGTGTGATTTGTATTGAACATATTTTGTTTAGTTACCTTCAAATCGCCCTGTAATTGTATATTAGCATAAATAAATACAAATCAGGACATGCCAAATAGGGTGTGATATCACTGCAACTGACTTTTGAGCATTCGTATTTGCGGTGTGTAACTATTTTGGTATCTGCCAATTATGGGTGGTTATTATATTAGCTTGGAGATGCTCATCCCCCTTGACAGTATCGGATTGGCTGTTTCTGTACTAGTGGGTTGGGCTAAACATATAAAGCTAATTTTGAAATATATTATTCATTACTAATTTACTTTTAAGATATAATGTTATTGTCTATTGCTGATTAGGTCGTGATGTACGATGTACTGCTTTGCCCATCATTTGAATGAGAAGATGACTGCTTAATATGCATTGAATTTATGGTTATGTCTTATTCCATTTGGCATCTATGGTTGGATCTTTTGGGTGTGCACTATTTCGATGAATTTTATATGTTTAGATCTTTTCACTTTTGGCTGTGGATGATTGATAAAGATTTTCTGAAGTAATTTCTCATTGGCGTTTGGCTTTGTATATAGTAGCTGTTATACTTGGGTCTTTGGTTCCTGTTTCTTCCTCCTCTTCTTTCATTTTGTCTTTCGCCTTAATGATGTCCTAACAGGGATCATTATACTCATACGCATGTGTGTCTTGTTCTAGTGTTTTATGTATTTATATTCATGTTCTTATATATATTTATATGTTTGTTTTAATGTAATTTATATGTATTGTATTACAGCCCTGAAGAAGTCCTCTGTGTGGATGAAACGGGTTGGCTGTAGCTGTTTATTATTGTAATGTGTGGCTTATGTTAAAGAGAGACAAGAAGAATAACGAGAATATTTGAAATTAACTGATATTGATGAATTGGACTTTTTGAATACGGTTCATACTCCCTGATTGCACCTAGGCAGCAGGTGTTTGAATGTATGCACACAATTTCATTACTCTGAGTGTTCGTATATTTATAAGGGGATAGAGGTTAGGTCGATGGAGCAATAGCCCGCTGCCTTCTGTTGGATACATTTACATTTTTCAGCTACTTTGGACCCAGTTGCAGCAGCTTTACCAGGCTGTTTGCGTGCAGGTGCAGCGGTTGGACAAAGCCTCAGACAGTGTGAAGGCATTGTGATGGGACATCCCCTAACAATAATGGTCCCCCCTCACTCAGTTGAAGTTTTACCTACCCAAACCAAAACCCAGTACCTGACAGGTGCAAGATTGACGCGTTATGAGACGAGCATTTTAGGGTCACCAAGTGGCATAATTATATTCTGTTTGAGCCAGATTTGTGTCTTTTTTACACAAATCCGGTGCACACTTAACTCCATATTTATATTTTGACGCTAGAAATGTTTTACACCAAAATATTGAAGTTAAAGTCATTTTTTGCCTGCGGAAAACTACCTTGCGTCAATGAGATGCAAGGTAGGTGTTCCCGGGCAAAAAATGACTCAAAGGCCCTAGGGCCTTATTTATCCTCCTGTGCAAAAATCACAAACGGGTGGAGCAAGGCCTTAAATAATGGCTCTAAGCCTGCTTATTACCATTGTTTAATGCCTGGGTCAGGGCAGGCGTTAGGGGACCTGTGGGCCTTTTTCCATGGTCACAGACCATGGAAACAGCCCACAGGTGCCCTTCCATGCCCACAGGGATTCCCTCACCCACCCGCACCCACACCTGGAGGACACCTAAGGATGGGGGGACCCATCCCAGGTAAGTCCAGGTAAGTACTTTTATTTTTTTTGCAAAGTGCCACTGGGGGCCTAACTTGGGCCCCCCTACATGGCACTGTGCTCAACGGCCATGCCAGGGGACTTAATTCCCCTGGACATGGCCATTGGGCTGGGGGTATGACTTCTGTCTTTACTTAGATAGGAGTCATGTCATGGGGGTTGTGCATGGAAATAATTACACTAATCAGGTTTGAATAATTGTTTTTACTCGAACCTGACTAGTGCTATTCTTTCACGCAGAACCTCCAGTTTCCCCTACGCCTCCCTCACCCGGTTAGCATCAATAATTTTGACGCTAACTGGGCCTTACCGCCGGCTAGCGTCATAGCTAAATATGACACCCGGCTGCTGTCCAGGAATGGCACTAGCGGCGGCATACTTTTTGACGCAAACCTGCGCTAATGCAGGTTTGCGTCAAAAAGTATAAATCGGGGCCCAAATGTGTTATTGAAAAGATGTACAGGGCTTAACCCAACAACCTCACTTCCTAATGAAAATATTGAATTTGACAAGTTGGAAGAAATTGAGCATGATTGTCTTGTAGTAACTGATCTGTGCACAAAACCAATACCTGATATTGGAGACACCCGATTGGAAGACAATGACCAAATTATATTTGTTGATGGTTCCAGTCAAGGAGACAATACAAGAGTGCTAAGGGCAGGATATGCCGTGTGCACAATTGCTGGTATACTGGAAGCATCCTGGCTCCGAGGAGTATATTCTGCACAAGTAGCGGAACTGGTAGCTCTTACTAGAGCATGCCATGTTTCTGCTCAGCTTAAAGTTACCATCTATACGGATAGCCAGTATGGATTTGGAATAGTCCATGACTTTGGACAGTTGTGGTCACAGAGAGGTTTCATGACCTCTTCTGGTTCACCAGTGAGAAATGGTGAGAGAATTCGAAATTTACTGCAAGCTATCCAGCTGCCTGAAAAGATTGCCGTGGTGAAATGCAGTGCACATCTGAAATCGCAAGATTTTGTGTCAATAGGAAATGGATATGCAGATCAAGTCGCAAGGTTTTGCGCATTGAACTGTATATCATTCAAAGATAAGTGGGAATTGTTACCTGAAGAAGATGAAACATGTCAAAGTTTTGCATTGCATATAATTGATATATTGGAAGAATTAAGAACACTGCAGAAGAATGTTGACAGGGAGGAAAAACGATCATGGAGCAAAATGAAATGTGTTCAGCGACAGGATGAATTGTGGGTTTCAGAAGAGAGTCAATTGGTTCTTCCGATCAGTCTGTTGTCTCAAATGTCTTGGTATTATCATGGTCAAGCACATGTTGAGAGGGATGCCATGATTCGCATTTTAAACAAAATTGGTTGAATCTGAGGTTTAGATAAGTTGCAGAAGCAGTTTGCCATTGTTGCATCATTTGTCAACAAATGAACGCGGGAAAAGGGACAGTGGTAACTTTGAGATTTCTTTGGAAGAGCAGGCGGTCCATTCAGCAGAATGTAAATGGATTTTATTGAAATGCCTGTGTGTGGAGGATTGAGATATGTGCTGGTGTCTGTCTGCATTATTAGTCATTGGATTGAAGCGTACCCTACACAGAGAAATGACAGCCTCACAGTAGCGAAACTACTGCTTACGGAACTAACACCACGTTTTGGCTTTCCGATCTCTTTAGAATCAGATAGAGGAAGTCACTTCAGCAATGAAGTAGTGAAATTACTATGTGCAGCCTTAAACATTGAACAGACGTTGTATTGTAGTTACTGCCCTGAAACATCAGGACTAGTGGAACAGATGAATGGTACCTTGAAATCATGAATGGCGAAAATGTGTGCGTCCGCGAATCTGAAGTGGCCTGACGCACTACACTTAGGGCCTCATTATGACCCTGGCGGGCGGCGGAGGCCGCCCGCCAGGATGCCGCCCTCCATAATACCGCTCCGCGGTCAGAAGGCCTGCGGAGGGTATTATGAGTTTTTCCCTGGGCTGGCGTGCGGTCTCCAAAAGACCGCCCGCCAGCCCAGGGAAAAACTCCCTTCCCACGAGGATGCCGGCTCGTAATCGAGCCGGCGGAGTGGGAAGGTGCGACGGGTGCTACTGCACCCGTCGCGTATTTCACTGTCTGCTACGCAGACAGTGAAATACTAGCGGGGCCCTCTTACGGGGGCCCCTGCAGTGCCCATGCCATTGGCCCCACAACAATCCCTACCGCCATCCTGTTCCTGGCGGGCGAGCCGCCAGGAACAGGATGGCGGTAGGGATTGTCAGAATCCCCTCGGCGGCGCAGCGAGCTGCGCCGCCTTGGAGGATTCTTACGGGCAGTGGAAAACCGGCGGGAGACCGCCGGTTTTCCCGTTCTGACCGCGGCCAAAGCGCCGCGGTCAGAATGCCCAAGGGAGCACCGCCGGCCTGTCGGCGGTGCTCCCGCCCCCGTTGGCCCTGGCGGTTCTCTACCGCCAGGGTCATAATGAGGCCCTTAGTTCTGATGACAATGAGAAACACACCCGACAGGAAGACAGGATTGTCACCGCAGAGAATCCTCATGGGCAGAGCAATGAGGTTGCCAGCAGTCCCTGCAAATGCTCTTGTGAACATAACAGGTGATATGGTGTTGGACTACTGCAAAGGTCTGGCTGATTTGGTTCGCTCTTTCTCTCAGCAGGTGGAAGCCACCACACTACAACCATCACAAGATCATGGACACAACCTGAGAGCTGGTGACTGGGTTGTGGTCCGAAAACATGTAACGAAGATGTGTTTGGAACCTCGGTGGAAGGGCCCTTTCCAGGTAATTTTGATCACTACCACAACAGTGAAGTGCGCTGGAGTTCCGAACTGGATATATGCCAGCCACACGAGAAAAGTGGCATGTCTTTTGGACAATGAAGAGGAGTTGTTGAGAGTACCAACAATGACCAGACAAGCCTCAGAGACGGAAATAGAAGAAAGAAGAAGTGGGGTACGATCTGAGCAAGTTGAGAACGGTTCAGTCACTTCTGTTAGAGACAAAGGAGAAGACCTTCAGAAGAGTGACAGTGAATCAATATCGATTGAGGGAGCTGGAGAGCCTAGTCAGAGGAGGGCTTTTCCAGAAGTAGATGAAAGTGAGAGACAAACAAAGCAAACCCCAGACCACGAGGGGGAACCTCAACCAGGTTCAGGTCCGTGAAGAGAAAATCCTGCGGCACAAGGGGAAGTTTCAAGTCCAACACTGAAAAGAGCATTGACCAAGGGTCCACTGAAAGGAGAGAAGTGGCCGGAGTCACAAGCAAAGAGAAATGAAGAAGTTGTTGTGACAACAATCGAGGAAGAAGTAGATACGACTAGAAGAGAAGACCTAAGTGAAGGAGAATTGAATGGAGATCGAAAGTTGAAAAGAATAGCGAGTCTAAGGTTTGCAGGTCCTGAATGGGCGTATTCAACAGCAAGTGAATGACAAAGAGAGTTTTTGTCTTTTTGTTTTGATCGAGACATTCCTGGTCAATATTTTGGCACTTGAAGGAAATCAATGAAGTGAACTGTAGAAATTATAAGCTGAGAAAAGTACAAAGGAAAAGAGACTGTTGAAAGTAACCGGAAAAGACTTCGATAACATGATTTGACAAGCAGCTAAACTGATTTTTGACAAAGGATCCTGCAAGTGAAACTGAGAGCTGTAAATAACTGCTGAAAGTATATTTCGTTTTTGATTTTTGCTGCATAATTTCTAAATTTTCTCTTCTGCTTTCTGATTCTTTACAGATCATTGGTAGCATTAGCCAGCAGGGTAGGAAGAACATGTGCTGCAAGTACATGAGTATTGGTTTGGCAATTGCGTGTGTGATATTGTGCGTGATATTGATTGTGGGTATGATTGTTCTTGACCAGAGTAAAGCCACCCATACTTCAGCTTTAGAGATAACTACTGCATTAACTGCGATAGAGAAGTTTAGGTTAAATGAAAAATATCTGCACGTAGACAACACACAAGGGGAACTTTCTTCTAATGACTTTTATTCCTTTTTGAGTGAGTATGTTGAGATGATGGATACAAGGAATTGTTTTGTGTGTACGCAGATTCCTTCATCAGTCGAAGGAGTTACCTATCATAGTTTGCCTCTTACTTATGGGATAAGTTGTAGTCTGTTACTAACAAGATTCTATAACCAAGAGTACATTCAATATTTCTATTCAAACCACAATATAGTGTTTCCATTTGTCCCCATAATTAGATACCTCAGTAGAATAGCTAAGGACAATGACATAGTGTTAGTAAGGGGTTTCTCCGAGTCTACGTTAACTTTTGGGACAGCTTATGCACACATGATTATCCTGACATGCTTGATTAGACCTTTAGAAAAGAGCTTCTTAGATCAGACAGATGACAGGAGAAAGGCATTAAAGGAGAAGTTAGAAAAGGGTTTAGAGAAAAGGACTTTTAGAAATATTATGCTTTTAGTGAAATAAAAACTCAAGGGAAATTAGCTTTAGATGAGCAACACGTAGGGAAGCTTTGTGTGTATAGACCTAGATCTAGTACTGACACTTTGTGGGAACAAGTGAATGTAGACATGTGTTTTTGTTTCAGAGTAAATTGACATTTATGTTGATTGGACAGAATCCAGCGATTCCTGATATATATTACATTTGTGGACCTAATGCTTATTATTGTCTTCGAGAGGAAGGCATGGCACATGTTTCTTGGGGATAGTTTTCCCATAGATATTCCAACTTGATGACTTGAAAAAACTACCAAAATTGACTGAATTACATCACAGTAAAGAAAGGAGAGTCTCCTTCTGGTATAGTAGGAGATATATTTGGAGCAATAATTCCTTCAGTAAGAGTTGTTCTGAATTCTATAAAGGTTCGGAAGTTGTCTACTATTGTGGTTAACATGTTAACAAGGTTTTCAGGAGACATGATCCTGAGAGACACAGAAGTGGTCACGGAGAGAGCTATGACTCATCAGAACTGCCTTGTATTAGACATTCTTTTAGCAAAAGATGGCAGAGTTTGCAAAATGCTTAATTCGAGGCATTGCTGCTCATATATTCAGGATAATAGCAAAGAAATTAGAAGCTTACTTACTAATCTGACTAATGAAAGTGCTGATTTGAAAGAGTTGAAAGAACCAGGTGTCTGGGAGAAAGTTTGCAAAGAATTTGATTCAGTGGGAAATTGGCTCAGCAACATTGGGAAAAGGATAATTTCGAAAATAATACAAGGGGTATGGATTTTTGTGATTTGTATAATTGGAGCATGGGTAATATGTAAATTATGGATGATAATTAAATTGAAGAAACTGAAAAATAATCAGAGGAGGGAAGAAATAAAAAGGGAAATTTTGTTTAGGGAAAATGCGAAAAGAGAACGAAGATTTAAGGGGATAAAGATGACAAAATGTTAAGCTGAAGCAAAAGAAAATTGTGTGTAGGAAGATTTAGGGGCATATTTATACTCTGTTTGCACCGAATTAGTGTCATTTTTTTTTACTCTAATTCGGTGCAAAACTAACTCCATATTTATACTGTGGTGCTAGACCCCTCTAGCACCAAATTTATGGAGTTAAAGTCATTTTTTGAAAGTGGAGACCAACTTTGCCTTAATGAGATGCAAGGTAGGTGTTCCCGTGCAAAAAATGACTCTATGGCCTTAACGCCATATTTAGGGGCATATTTATACTCTGCGGCATATTTATACTCTGTTTGCACCAAATTAGTGTCTTTTTTTTTACTCTAATTCGGTGCAAAACTAACTCCATATTTATACTTTGGTGCTAGACCCATCTAGCACCAAGGCCCTGATTTAAACTTTTTTTGCACTGCATTAACTTCATTTTATGACGCAAAAGTGGCGCAAACTTACAAAATATTGGCCCTTATTTATACTTTTTGCTGCAAAACTGCACTAACTCAGTTTTGCACCAAAAAGTTTAGCACCGGCTTGCACCATTTCTGTGCACCACCCGGGCACCATATTTATGGAATGGTGCAAGCCGGTGCAAAGGGAAGGCTAGAGTTTAAAAAAAATGACTTTAGTCGGGTGGAGCTGGCAGTATAGAAGAAGAGGGTTTAGCACCAGAAAATGGCTTTAGGCAGGTTAGAGTAAAAAAAATGACTCTAACCAGATTAGCATAATTTTATGGTGCTAAACCTACCATGCCACATGACTCCTGCCTTAGAAAAGGCAGGAGTCATGCCCACCACCCTAGTGGCCAGCACAGAGGACCGGGGTCCCCTGGGCATGGCCATTGCACCCTGTGCCATGTATAGGGACCCATTTCAGGGCCCCCTATGGAACTTTCAAAAATAAAATGCACTTACCTGTACTTACCTGGGATGGGGTCCCCCATCCTAGCAGTCCCTCTAGTGTGGGTGGGGGTGCCCCTAGGGCCTAGGTAGGGCACCTCAGGGCTCATTCCATGGTGTTCCACCATGGAAATAGGGCCACAGGTCCCCTAAGGCCTGCCCAGACCCAGGTCTTAAAAAATGGGGCAAAGCAAGCTTTGCCCCATTTTTTGACCCCTCCTCCCTCCCTTGCACCATTTTTACATGGGAGTATAAATATGGTGTTAAGGCCATAGAGTCATGTTTTTGCACGGGAACGCCTACCTTGCATCTCATTAAGGCAAGGTAGGTTTCCACTTCCAAAAAATGACTTTAACTCCATAAATATGGTGCTAGACGGGTCTAGCACCAAAGTATAAATATGGAGTTAGTTTTGCACTGAATTAGAATTTTAAAAAATGACGCTAATTCAGTGCAAACAGAGTATAAATATGCCCCTTAGCGTCAAAAAATGATGCTAATCTGGTCAGAATAATTTATTTTTACTCAAAACTGCCTAACGTCATTTTTTTTTAAGCTAGCCTACCCTTTGCACCGGCTTGCACCATTCCATAAATATGGTGCCCAGCTGGTGCTAAAATATGGTGCAAGCCGGTGCAAAACTTTTTGGGGCAAAACTGCCTTAGTGCAGTTTTGCACCAAAAAGTATAAATAAGGCCCTTAGTGTGATGACACATTAAGTCATCAGAGGAGGGATTGTTAACGCTGAGTTTTACTAATGATTATTCATCTATTCTGAGCATTGAACTTAGGTAGAAAATGTATTAACTTTGAGAAAAATAATGCACTCATTTAAAAGTTGCGCCCATGTGAGTGGCCGCAAATGTTCACAAACTGTACTTATTAATGATTTATTAATATGAAATGTTGAGCTTATGTTTGATTAATGTAGTAATATGTCATATTAAGGGTTATGTATTGTGTATTTGCATTATTAATTTGTAGGCCTTAACTTAGCAAGGCCTTGGCCTAGTTGCACGGCCTTATGTCAAGCTGCATTTTCTGGCGTTTTCTAAAATGGTTGCTTATAGAATTAAATTCTGATTTTCCACTGTACGGATCATGTGCTCGTAGCTGAAGTTAGTTCTCATGAGAAACTGCTTGCTAGAAGATGCTGTACTAGCTAAGGAAACATTTATATCGTAGTATATGTAAGAGTGACCTTCCCAGGAAAAGACAATGGATGCACTGACTGGTGTATAAGTTGAAACAATATTGATACCTGACAAGCCGAACAATGGGAACAGAAGAAGATGAGCCAATCATCGAAATGTGAACCATGTACTACAAAATTAGTTGAGTTGGGGTTTTATTTTCATTGGACCAAATGTAAACATGTGATTCTTTGACCAATAAGGACGTGGGAAGTAGTTTTAGGAACTCTAGCTTAGCCAGTCTGCACCGAGAGGAGAGAAGCCATTCCGCGCCATTCTCCCCCTTCTTCTTGAGTGTTAGTTATTCTTTCTGAACTGCATGAAGAGACTTTGAGGGTCATTATGACCCCGGCAGCTGGCAATAATGTGGCGGTAGTACCGCCAACAGGCTGGCGGTACATACCGCCACATTATGACATTGGCGGGTTGGCTGAAGCCAACCAACCAATATACCACACTGACCCCCATGGTGGAAGCAGGTGCCGGGCCGGAGATAAAAATCTCTAGCCCGGCGGCCTCTAATGTACAGCCGGTGGCATTTTCACCTTGCCTATAGCCATGGTTTTCATGGCCTTCATGACGTAGGCCCTACCAGTGACAGGAAATTCTTTCCCTGTCACTGATAGGAGGCTGACCCACCCCCCCAACACTCCCCAGGGGCCCCCCACCCCCTCCATACGTGCATACTCACAGATACGCACCATGCATACACACACTCACTCACACAGGCATACACGGATTCATACACACATGCATCCATTCATGCAGGCACACATCCATACCACATTCACACTGACACGCAGACATGCATTCACGTTTCTATTCATACACGCATTCTCACACATGCATACACACACGCAAACAACACTACCCACACTCACACATTCATGTACACATACCCCCACACACACACACAACACCGTCTACCCCTCTCCCCTGTCAGAAACCCAACTTACCTTCATCCAGGGGGTCTTCCGGCAGGGGACGGGACGGCACACTGCTACCGCTAGCAGCACCCGCCAGCAAAACACCACCAGGCTGTATTTTTTTATTATTTTTCATAATATGTCTGGCGATAGTCTACTGGTGTGGCACTGCTGGTGGTAGCAGCGCCACCTTACCACCATCCGCCAGTATGGCCAAAGCCAGATTTCCACCCTTCTTGTGGCACTTACCGCCAATGTTGTAATGTGCCCCTAAGTTATCTGACATTAGCATTGTTAACATAGGGAAATAAACATTATAACTTTGAGATAAAGGTGTGGCTATTCATGGCCTAGAGGTCATAGTGTGTGGAAAATCCTGACTCCTATTGATTGTTGATGCATTGATTGTTATTTGTTATTGATTTGTATTGGTACCGGGTTATATGGTGGGAAATACTCGAAGCGCAGTCAAGTGGTCCATCAGCCTATACGTGTCTCCCTTGTAAGTTTACTTAATAAAGTCTGACGCTCCAACAGTTTTCCCTGGTTTACATCAGGGGGCAGATTTATTCTTTTTTTCATACAAAACTGCGTTAGCGCAGTTTTGTGTGAAAAAGTGTAGAGCTGGCTAGCATGATTCCAAGACGCCAGCCGGGCACCATATTTATGGAATGGCGCTAGCAGGGCTGGTGAGGCGTAGGGAGAACCGGGGCTTGTGTGCCAAATTTTGGTGCTACACTGTTTAGAGGCAAAAAAACGGGGGGATAAATATGGCACAAGGGCTATATCATTCTCATTGACAAAAGGTAGGTTTTCCCCTCCAGAAAACAACGTTAACTCCATTACTTTGGCGCTAGACGTGTCTTGCACCAAAGTATAGATATGGAGTTAGGTTTACGCTGAATTAGCGTAAAAACAATTGATGCTAATTCAGTGCAAACCGAGTATAAATATGCCCCCAAGTGTGATCACTTTACAGTGCAGAGCAATTGTTTCTCCAAGTGAGGCTATATCCATGCAGACATGAGCAGGATGCAGCATGCCCTATACCCGAACCCAGTGTGCCCATGAAGCTGGGCACTTAATATTGATTATGTATGGACACAGGAAGAGGTAGCTGCTTCACTGTAATTTAATTAAACCCAGGGATCTGAGTACTTCTTCATTCAGAGCTGGGTCACTAGGGCCCAGATTAATATTCTGTTGGCCCTGAATTAGCGTCATTTTTATTAACGTTAATTCAGCACAAACTTAACTCCATATTTATATTTTGACACTAGACTAGTCTAATGTCAAAATTTTGGAGTTAGAGGAATTGTTTGGATGCGTGAACCCACCTTGCGTCAATGAGATGCAGGCTGGGCGTTCCCATCCAAAAAATGACTCTAAGGCCATAGCGCCTTATTTATCCTCCCATGCAAAAATGGTGCACGGGAGGGAGATGGGCCTAAATAATGGCGCTAAGCCTGCTTAGCGCCTTTATGTAATGCCTGGGTCAGACCAGGTGTTAGGGGACCTGTGGACCCATTTCCATGGTCAAACACTGTGGAATGGGTCCACAGGTGCCCTCCCCAAGCTCCAGGAACACCTACACCAGAGGGACACCAGAGGATGGGGAACCCCATCCCAGGTAAGTAAAGGTAAGTAGAGGTAAGTATTTTAATATTTTTTTCAAAGTACTATTGGGGACCCTGAAATGGGCCCCCCTACATGACACTGAGTACAATGGCCATGCTGAGGGGACCTTTGTCCCCTGTGCTGGCCATTGGGGTGGTGGGCATGACTCCTGTCTTTTCTAAGACAGGAGTCATGTGGTATGGATGGTTTTGCATCAAGAAATGACGCTAGACTAGTTAGAGTAATTTTATTTTCCTCTAACCAGCCTAACATAATTTTTTGGTGCAAAACGCCCTTCTCCCATACCGCCACCCCAACATGGCTAACATCATTTTTTTTACGCTAGCCCACCCTTTGCACCGGATTGCGACAGTCCATAAATATGGCGCCTGGCTGGCATCCTGGCATGTCGTAAGCCGGAGCTATACTTTTTGACGCAAAACTGCACAAACGCAGTTTTGCCTCAAAAAGTATAAATATGGGCCTAGATGCCTAAGGGATTGCTTGCTTGTTGCTTATTGGTAATTATGGTGACTCCACAGACCTTTGAAGAACCAAAGGGGCAAATTTAAGAAAAGTGGCGCTGCACCCAGTGCTCCGCCACTTTCCTTGCTCCCCTTAGCGCCCCCCAACCTCCACCATGTGTGTGCCGTTTTAAAAAAAGGCACACCGTCGTGCAGGGTAGGGTGCAATAGTGTCAGAATTTTTTATGCTATTGATGTACTGTTCAAATTTTGGTGCTAGCTCTGAACAGTGCATGGGGGCCCATTGTAAACAATGATGTGCTCCCTTTTAACACCTGCTCTGAGCAGGCATAAAAATGCCCAAAAAAGAGGCAAAGAAATCTTTCAGATTCCTTTGCACCATTTTTAGGGACCCCTAACAGGGGAACACCCCCTTGCATGCATTATGCCTGGCCTAGCATAATGTGGTGCACGGGGAAACAAAGTGGCGCAATGCAATGCATGCATTGCGCCACTTTGTAAACCTGGTGTGCTGTTTTTGCCATAATATTGCCACTTTAGCATAAAAAATGACTCTAATGTGGCGATATTATAGCACAAGGGGCTCTTAAATCTGCCCCTAAGATTGGTTCACCATGACAGATACTGGGATGGATTTAGGGCCAGATGTATGAAAGCTTTTAGCATTCGCAAACGGTGCGAATCGCATCAGCCGTTTGTGAATGCAAAAATGCCATTTGTGATGTATGAAATCATTCGCAGTGCGAAAATTAGGAATTCCTAATATAGCGATTTTTTGCGAGTGAGACATGAATTTGCGTGTCGCAAACAGCGTATCGCAAATAGCAATATGAATTACCGAATTGCTAATTGCGAAACGCAAATTGTGACACCGATTAGCGAATCGCAGATAGCGATCCGCTAAATCGGGATGCTATTTGTGATACACTGATTGCGACACGCAAAAACCTAATCGCAAGCCGATGCATCAAAAAATCACAAATTGCGATTATTCGCAGAATGGCCTTTTGCACATGCAATTTACCACAAATTGAAACTAGGTGGTAACCAGGTGCAACCTATATAAAGAGGCCCAGAGTGCCTCAGCTGCTCTTCCACAATGGCTGCACTCTACGTCATGGCCAGAAGAATAAGGATCTTGGCAGGTTTGAGGAGAGGGAGGAGGAGACAGGAGCACATTTTCAGAGTGCGCATTACCCTTTTTGACCAGACTGAGGAGAAAATTTATGAGAAGCACAGATTAAGCTCAGCCATGGTACTTGACCTGATAGCTGAGCTACAACCCGTGCTGCAGCGCACAACACACAGGACTAATAGCATACATACCTATGTGCAGCTAACATGCTCCCTGCACCTAATAGCCTCAGGGAGCTATCAAGGGGTCATAGCAGCAGCTGGAGGGGTATGACAGAGTGCCCTCTCTAGATTTTTCAATGCATTCCCAATGCCATGCTGAGCAGAATACAACTGCACATAAGATTCTCCAACAACCCACAGGCATTACAGCAAACTAAAATTAACTTCTACCAAATAGCACAGTTCCCACATGTGCTAGGTGCCATCTATGGAACACATGTAGCAATCTGTCCACCATCAGCTAGCGAGTATGTGTTTCGCAACCATAAAAACAATCATTCTATGAACATACAGGTGATATGCAATGCCTCCCACATCATTACCGATCTTGTGGCCAGATACCCAGGTAGCACACATGACTCAAACGTCTTTCGCCACAGCGGGATTCACACAAGACTGCTAGCTGGGGAGTTTGGTGAAGGATATCTACTATGTAATTTGATAGTTTACAATGTTGCATTGATGTAAGTGTGACGTCAGATATCACAAGCACTCATTTTACTCTCTTTGCATTCAGGAGACAGTGCCTATGCTGTGCGCACCTATATGCAGATGCCCTACCTGAGCCCTGCAACTCCAGCAGAGAGGAGGTACAATGCTGCACATAAAGCAACCTGCAATGTGGTGGAGCGCACTTTTGGGCTGCTTAAGAGCCGCTTCAAGTGCATCCATAAGGGTGGAGGTGCACTACAGTACAGCCCAGACATGCAAGATTGTGGCCACATGTGCTTTCTTGCACAAAATAGCAACCACCAGGGGCATACCAGTGGAACTCACGGAGCCGGACTCAGATGAGGATGATGATCCCAGACCACCCCTTCAACCAGCAGACAGGAGCAGTGCAGCAAAGGGCAGGCAAAGTCGTGCTGACATCACGCACAACAATTTTTGATGTAACTAATGGCAACTCCACTTCAATAATATGTATTTCTGTAGTTAGCATCTGTATTACCTTGACTTCAGGTAACAAATGTGTCAATAGGACATAGCTATACAAAAGAGGCAGACATGAACGATTAACAGTGTCACACTATTAGCATCATAGTATTACTGTAATGCTACATATTTAGGTAGTCCCCTGTAGCCCTCAACATCACTTCTTACGTCCACGCACTCCACTTGAGTGCTCAGTGCACTCGCTGGCACCTCTTCTAGCAGGTTCACATGCAGTACTGTGTCTGGCACTGCGACGCCTCGGATCAATCACAGGGACTGTCAGACTGCTGAGGCTAGAGGACTCCTCACTATCCCAAACACCCAGTTCGCTGGTTGTGGCACTGTGTGCTGTTTGCATTGCATCCAGTACGTTGGTTATTTGCACCAATCCCTGTGCAATGTCCGACTGCAATGTGCGATCTCCACCTGTGTGGCCACGGCATGCCGTGATATCAAGGCGGTTGAATTTGCAAGTCGATTGACAGATCTACAGAAGCTATCAAACCTTACCAAGAATTGGTGATGGCGCCTGCGCTGGCGGACGCGCTGCTGCCGTATCTCAGTGCAGAGTTCCCTAATGGCGTGTGTCAACTCCTTGGTGTTTTCACCTGCTGTTTGCTGTCCCTCAATCAGAGTCTCCAACTGCTTGTGTAGTAATCCCATATTGTAATTGTGAGACACAAACTGTCTGTGCAGTGACCTCATGTGTTTGCATTGCAGGTGCTGCACCTTCAGCATGGAAGCTTCAAGGCCGCCAAAGATTGATGGGCCCTCTCCTTCATCTGTGCACTGCCTACATCGTGGCGCCTCCTGAGGGGAGTTGACTGTCGCTGTTGCTGGCAGAGGGACTGCTGTCTTCCTGTGGGACTAGCCTCTGGTGGTGGTGTGGGTTTGTCTTCTGGCATCTCATCTGAGTCCAGGTTATACTGTGGGAGTCGAAACACCCTAGCCCTGCATCTAGTAGGCGCAATACTGTAGGACTCACTGGTATTTGAGTCAGACTGTGGCTGTGTTTCTGGTTCCCCCACTTTTTCAGATCCTGCAGCAGCAGGGACCGGGGCATCTGCAAGGACAATGTGCAGCATGTCAGTTTTTACATTTTTCACAGACTTTAGCATTGTTGCTTTAAATGTACAATTAAATGGTGTCACTATAAGTCGTTTGTGGTGTTTCTCTATGCGGCTGACCACTATCTTGCTATTTATGTTGTGTATTCACCATGGGGTTGTGTACTACCACTCCCATGAGGCATAGTTGTGTTGTATGTAAGATGTGACATGGGCTACTTTTCACTGTGCATCAAGCTAATAGCTATTTCCTAAGGGGCATTTGTACATGCACATATGGGGATACACATAATTACTGGCCTTACCTTTGCTGCTGCTGGGTGTTCCTGAGGTGTCAATGTCAGTAACACCACTGACAGCTTCTGGAAGCAATGTGGACTCCACCAGGTCTTCCATGGGGGTGGACGGTGACTGGGTGGATGGTCCGCCTCCGGTGCTCCTTGCCTCCTTTATCCTGCTGGCCCCCCCTCTCTTTGGCACGGAAACGCAAGTCATACCATCGCTTGCGTATCTCCTCCACAGAGCGCTGCGCAACACCCACTCTGCATATTTTTGTCTGGATGTCAGTCCAGAGTTTCCGCTTCTCACTCTGAGGTAATGTTAGGGTTTGTGCACAGCAAAGAGCATGTCCCCTCTCACTGCACTAGTGGGTTCTGTAATAGCTCCCTTTTAAACTTACTATTGAAAGCCTTTCTTGTTATCTCACCTTCCCCCCCCCCCTAGGCTTCTGTGTATGTTGTTTAATGTGCTGTTTTGTTTACACATTGGGCCTTGCTTTTACCAAGGCTTCTTTAAAACACTCCTCTCTAGGCCATGTGTTAACTTAACTCATTTGCATAATAACTGAAACTCTGCACACCTTTCAAGAACATGTGCAGCATGTGAGGACCACACCCAGCTCTTCAAACCACACCCAGCTCTGCACACCTTTCAAGAACATGTGCAGCATGTGAGGACCACACCCAGCCCTGTCTATAAAAGGCAGCCCCCGAGCCTCACCCAGTGTTTGTGCTCGTCTACCTCCCGCTTACCTGAGGACAGATCCCTCGGCACTGGCACTCCTGCTCTCTACAGACTTTCATTGGCTTCAATGGACGCAGCTGCTGGCTCTTCCTTCTTCCGGTTTCCGGTTCCTCCTTGCCTCAGCCTCTCTCCTACAAGCAACCTGCAAAAGAGAAAGAAGACAAGGTTAGACTGATCAGTATCTCTTGCCACCAACAAGTAAGTGCAAAACTTTTATTACCTGAAAGAACTTTGACAACAATTTCTGGATTCGTGTATAGACAATTTGAAACAAGATACCTTCCACGAACATTGTGATTCAAACTCTTTGTTACAAGAATACTTTGCGGAACTTTGTGAAGCAAACATTTTTTTTTATGGAACTTTTAAGAATCGAACCGTGGAAACCATTAACAGCAAGGCAAACAGTAAATCAAGGACTTGCACAAATTACATGCTGTATTTTGACGTAAAAGTACAGTATTTGTTTTATAAAAGATTCTGGAAATATGGTAAAAGTGAGTCTGCTATTGGCAATTTAGGCTTTAGTTATATTAAGATGAATGTTTGATATTGATAATTCTGATAACGGTATTTGTTTAATGTTTTAGAAGCTTTAGAGTAATAGAAAGCACATCCCAGAGCAGTAACACATTCCAAACCTGGAAACTAGAGACCAGGATCCAAGAGGTACTTTTAGAAGAAAATTTATAATAAATAAAGGGATAGTCAGGAACCCAGTTAGGAATAGGATGTACTTATCTGTTCTTTGTTTATGTTTCATTAGGCACCAGTTTCTACAGAAGTCAGAGAGGGCCGCAGATTTGTGCAGCACTTCAACAGTGGACACGCAAGAACGCTGTTGTCTCTTTATTTTATTTTATCCACTTCCCCCCTTCCCTTGAGCTTCTATTCTTAGTGCACTGTTTTAAAAACTAGTGTGCTGGAACAAGCAGTTTCAGGGTGGGGTCGGATTGTCTTCAACCTCCATCAGAACTGAACAAGGACTCAGGTGAGCTGGGCTTTGACAGAAGCACAAGCCTTAAATAAATAAAAAAAATTCAGTTCTGGTGGACGATGAATATCGGGGAAAAAATAGAGGGCATTGACGTCACGGATATGGCGCAGGCCCTAAATGAGGACTTGGCTCATAATGAATCAGTGTCTGGCATCTTGCAACATATGCAAGAGGAAATAGAGAGATTAAAGATGGAGAATACCTCTTTAAAACAGGATTTAAGCAGGTATAAATTTAGGGTATCTCAGTGGAACACAGCTTTTACGCCTTTGTTTAAAACCTCCTCAGAGACAGGGGCGCCATCAAAACATACAACTTTGCCTCCCCCAGTTGAGGTCACTGTTAATGTTCCTAATGCTGTGCCCTTAGCAGCACCTGAACGTTTTCATGGAGATAGTAACAAATTCCATGTTTTTATCAATCAATGTCAATTACACTTCGTTTGTAAGCCACAACAGTTCCCTACTGATGCTACGAAAGTGTCATTCGTCTTGTCTTATTTGGGTGGCACAGCAGCCAATTGGTCAATTCCTTTCGTGGAGAGAGATGATCCCATCCTCCATAATTGGAATCAATTTAAACGTACCATGACCAGCCTTTTTGCAAAACACACTTTCATGCAGGCAAGTGATAATGAGCTTTTAAATCTTAAACAAGGTAAAAAGGATTTATTGACCTATCTCACTAGTTTTAATCGTTTACTCACCGAGACACACTGGCCAGAAGAAAAGCGTGTCTCCCTTTTCTATAAAGGTTTGAGAGACGAGTTAAAAGACGCGCTGGCTCATATCGTTGATTTGCCAGAAGACTCGGACTTTGTAGATTTAGTTGTGAAATTAGAACATAGACTAGGAGAAAGAAAGGGAGATAAATACAAACTGGAATCACAGTTAACTTTTATTAGACACGAGAAGAAAGACCCAGATAATAAACTCCCTGAACCTGAGCCTATGCAAATAGGGACACTCAGAGGTTCACTCACATCAGAGGAAAAAGAAAGAAGGAGAAAACTTCAATTATGTCTATATTGTGGAAGGGCAGGTCACTTTGCCAGAGAATGTCCAGTAAAGCCTAAAAATCCACGAAAGGGTGCTGTTTCCTCCACCTCCTCAACTGAATCGGGAAACGATTAAGCTCGACAAGGGGAGAGGTTACTTGTTCGAGAAAACATCTTAATCAAACCTCTAATGCTGCAGCCTTCATGGTACCGCACATACCTAGACATTTCATAATTCAGGTCGTTTTAATTGTTACTACCCAAGTGAGGCATTCTTTCCCTGTCCTACTGGACTCAGGCGCGACAGGAAATTTTGTGGATAATAAGTTAGCTGAAAACTTAGGACTTCCTATGTGCCTAAAGCCTTGTCCAGAAGCAGTATGTGCAGTGGATGGGTCAGAATTGACCTCTGGATTAATCACAAAACAAACAAGTCCACTTGTTATGGTCTGTCAGAACGGGCACACAGAGGTGATTAGCTTTGATCTGATAGATACTCCTAATTTTGGTTTGATTCTCGGGGTACCCTGGTTAACAACTCATAACCCAAAAATTGATTGGGTGAATAGAAATGTTACTTTGGATTCCTCTTTCTGTAGAACCAATTGCTATCGAGAAGCAGGTACAGAACAGAGCACAGTATTACACTGTGCTAGTTTTATACAAGATGAACCAAGTCTCCCTCCTGAATATTCTGATTTTAAAGACGTCTTTGATCCAGTAAAGGCTAGTGTGCTGCCCCCACATAGGTCTTATGACTGTCGTATAGATCTTATCCCAGGGGCCCCTTTACCTAATAACAGAGTATATGCTTTGACTGACAAAGAAACCAAATACTTAAGAACCTACCTAGATGGCCTACTACAGTCTGGGTTCATCCGTCATTCCACATCTCCGGTGTCATCTCCACTCTTTTTTATCCCGAAGCCGGATAAATCCCTGCGCGCGTGTATCGATTATAGAGGACTAAATAAGGCTACAATAAAGAATAAATATCCTCTTCCTCTAATACCTGTGTTGTTGGATCAATTAAGACATTCTACTGTATACACTAAACTAGATCTGCGGGGAGCTTACCACCTGGTCCGAGTAAAAGAGGGGGATGAGTGGAAGACAGCTTTCAAGACAAAGTTTGGTTTATTTGAGTACACAGTAATGCCCTTTGGGTTATGTAATGCCCCTGCGGCCTTTCAGTTCTTTATAAATGAGGTCCTACACGAATTCCTGGACGTTTGTGTCATAGTATACATAGACGACATCCTCATTTACTCTAAGAACTCAGAAGAACATACCCAACATGTTTGTGCAGTATTATCAAAGTTAAAAGAAAATCATCTTTTTGCTAAGTTAGAAAAGTGTACTTTTAATGTCAGCAAGGTGGACTTTTTAGGATACTGCCTGTCACCTCAAGGAATAACTATGGATGTAAAGAAAATCAGTGCTATTGCTGATTGGCCAGAACCATCCTCTGTAAAAGATATTCATAAATTTCTGGGTTTCGCCAATTTTTATAGGAGGTTTATTGCACATTTTGCAGACATTGCGGCCCCAATAACTACCTTGTTGCGGAAAGGGCAACGATTTCTTTGGACTGATGAGGCGGCACACGCCTTTCAACTCCTAAAACAAAAGTTCACTTCAGCCCCAATTCTGAAACATCCTGACCCTGACTTGCCTTTTTTTGTTGAAGCGGATGCTTCACAAGTAGCTTTAGGAGGAGTTCTCTCTCAACGAGATGCAGTAGATGGCCAGTTACATCCTATAGCCTTCTATTCCAAAAAGTTATTACCAGCTGAACAAAATTACACTGTGGCTGAAAGGGAACTACTAGCTATCAAAGTAGCCTTTTCAGAATGGAGGCACCATTTAATGGGAGCCAAGTACCCAGTTACAATCTTTTCTGACCATAGGAACCTACAGTTTTTTGGATCACTTAAAGCACTAACACCACGTCAGATGCGCTGGTTAAATTTTTTTAGCACATTTGACTTTGTAATAACCTATAGACCAGGTGCACAACAAATTCAATCTGATGTGTTATCTAGATACGGACATACTTCAGACATGAAACAAGATAAAATAGGAGAACCCATTATTCCTCCCCAAAAGTTTTTGGCACCAGTCAACAGAAGGATTTCATCACAGATCTATATAATGCACACATGCAAATAGCACCTCAGGATTGGTTAAAGGATTCCCATAACACAATACAACAAGGTTTATTGTATCACGACAACATGCTGTTAGTGCCCACCTCTGAATTACAAACACAGGTGATAATTTGGCATCACGCCTCACCGTTGGCAGGTCATCCTGGTTGGGTAAAAACCCTGGAAAATGTGCAAAAACACTTTTGGTGGGACACTATAAGAAAGGACATTAAGCAATTTGTCACTACCTGTCCAATTTGTGCAAGACATAAATCTTCTCATAAGGCCCCTGACGGTTTGTTAATACCAATGCCAACACCCAAGCAACCTTGGCACACTGTGAGCGTAGACTTTATTGTAGGTTTACCACCTGTAAAATCTTTCACAACAGTGTTGGTTATAGTGGATTTTTTATCTAAAATGGCACATTTTGTACCATTACGGAAATTACCCACGGCAGCAGAATTTGCCGATATTTTTATAAGGGAAATTGTGCGTTTACATGGTTTGCCAAGCAAAGTGGTGTCAGACCGAGGGAGCCAGTTCAACTCTAAATTTTGGAAAAAATACGAAATTTCCTAGCTATCGTGAAGGAAAGTTTCAATTCTATTAAGGACACGGAGGCGAGGATTATGCAGATCTTTCTTCACTTTTAATTAAACAGCAAGTTCAAAGTAAAACAAAACATGAACAAAAAAACTACAAGTTCCATGAGCCCGCCGCCATGGTAACGAGTATCCAATGAGGTGCACTCCTTCACGTTGGTATAAGTATCCCGAAATGCGTCACACTTCCTCGACTTCACTGCGGAAGGAATCCTGGTAGAGTCAATTGGTCGTAGTCTCGGAACCTACCAAAAAAGGTATAATTAGATGCAAATCCGATAAAACACAGATACATACTGACTGCAATAAAGTCATGAACCTTAAAATACCTCTAAATAGAGTGTGATCACATCTGAATCAAATACTACATGATGTATTTAGAACATGATCAGCATGACAACAAACAAAAAATGTACAAACTCAAGTATACTACCTTGTTACGTAGGTAGATGTAATCGGGAGGGGACATACCAGCGTAATGTATGTGGGTGGGATAATCCTCGCCTCCGTGTCCTTAATAGAATTGAAACTTTCCTTCACGATAGCTAGGAAATTTCGTATTCTATCACAGGACCGGAGGCGAGGATTATGCAAGTTTAAAGCTTACTCACCACAAGTGCGGCTGCTTCATGAATTAGTTTAAAGTAAAACTTTTTAAAAGTAGACTCTGAAGACCAATCAGCAGCATGCATGATGTCCTCCAATCTGCCCCCCACTTGTATGGCTTTGGAAGCCATAGCTCCCCGAGTAGAATGGGCGCCGAAAACTTGAACATCTACTCCTGCCTCAGAGAGAATCCATCGAATCCATCTGGCAACAGAAGGGGAAGAAACCGCCTTAAACGGTTTCGTTATAGAAATCAATAATTGCTTGACTCCTGGAGGTCTACAAGAACTGGTTACTTTCTCATAGACTTTGAGACATCGAACCACACATAGCTTCGGGGAATCAGGAAAAGCGGGATAGGATACCGACCTGGTATTAGACTGTGTCCTCCTTGCAATAGTAAACGTGACCCCCTCTGGAGTAAAGATACGAGCGGAAATATCCAATGCTCTGACATCGGACACTCGCTTACAGGTAATGAGGCAGAGAAGCATGGCCAATTTGGCTGACAATTCCTTTAGTGACAAATATTGGTTGTCCCGCCAAGAGGACAAGAGACTAAGAACCAAGTTCACGTCCCAGAGTTCCGAATATCTGGGTTGCGGAGGTCTGGAGAGTCTAATACCCTTAAGAAGTTTACAAATCCAGGGATGCTCCCCGACCGGGAGATTGTTAAGGGGCGGGTGGCCCGCCGAGATGGCCGAACGAAAAGAATTGATAGTGCGATACGCTAAGCCAGATTCCCCTAATTCTGCAAGGAAATTGATGATGTCGGTAATACTGGCCCCCATGGGATCGCAGTGTTTGCCCACACACCAACGAGACCATCTGTTCCATGCAGATCCATATCGTTTGCATGTACCCGGGGCCCAGGCCTGTGCGATGAAGTTATTAGCCTCCTGCGAAAGTCGGTTGTCTTGCCAACGATGCCGGAAATCTTCCAAGCTATGAGGGAAAGATGACCTTGAAGGACCAGAGGGTGATAGGAACCCAACGGATCCAGGAGTATTGAGGGAAAATGCGGGAGGCGAAGAGGACACTCGCACGAGAGTTCCAACAGGGTCGGGAACCACGGCTGTGACCTCCACCAGGGGGTTATCAGAACCACCGTCGCCTCTTGGCGGCGAACCTGAGCCGCAACCCGCGGAATAAGGAGAAACGGGGGAAAAGCATAACCCTGAAGGGTACCCCAATGCTGGAGAAACGCATCTACTGCCGCCGCTCCCGGATCCGGTCGCCAGCTGAAGTATAGGGGAAGTTGAGCATTCCAACGAGACGCAAAGAGATCCACTGAACAGGGACCCCAGCGATCCATGATCGGCTGAAAAACCGAGCGATGTAGACGCCAATCGCTGGGATCCTGGAGAAACCGAGAATTCCAGTCTGCCCCTACATTCTGGGTTCCCGGAAGATACTCCGCCGTGACTGAGATTTGGCGTTGAAGGCAAAAATGCCAAAAATTCTTCGCCAGTTCCGCTAGGGCTCTTGATCTTGTTCCCCCTAAGCGATTTATGTATTGTATCGCTGATACGCTGTTCATCCGTAGTAGAACAACACATGAGACTTTGTCTCTCGTGAGAGATCTGATCGCAAAAGATCCCGCCAGGAGTTCCAGGCAGTTGATATGCATGGTTAGTTCCTGCGGGGTCCAGCGTCCCCCGAACGATATGTCTCCGCAACGGGCCCCCCATCCCTGGCGACTGGCGTCTGATTCGATCACCAGATCCGGGGCTGCACCAAAAATGGCCCTGCCATTCCATGCCTCCATGTGGCCCAGCCACCAAAACAGCTCAAAACAGCTCCGTCCTTGCCTCTGGAGACAGGGAGATCAACTCGGAGTACGTGACCCCTCGGCGAAGGTGAAACGCTTTCAAGCGCTGCAGGGCTCTGTAGTGTAGGGGACCCGGAAAAAATGGCCTGAATCGAAGAGGAAAGCAGGCCGATCACCCTGGCTAATTGACGTAGTGAAATGTGGTCTCGTCGAAGGACTTTCCTCAGTTCCTTCTTTATCTTGGAGATCTTCGGCGTCGGGAGACTGAGAGACGCCGATCGGGAATCCACTAGAAACCCTAGAAAGACTAACGATTGAGTCGGAGTAAGATGCGACTTCTGTTGGTTGATCACGAAACCAAGGTCCTGGAAAAGCGCAATAGTTGTGTTCAGATTGAACATCAACTGAGACTTGGACTGGTCCATCAAAAGGAGGTCGTCCAGATAAATTATGAGGCGTATGCCTAGCAACCTCAGTTTTCCCACTATTGGTTTGAGAAGCTTTGTGAAGCACCATGGTGCCGATGACAGGCCGAAGGGGAGTGTGGTGAATTCGAACATCTGGCCGTTCCATATGAACTGCAGGAAACTGCGATGGGGCGGAAAAATGGGGACTGTGAGGTATGCGTCTTTGAGATCCAGACGAACCATCCAGTCCCCTTGTAAGAGGAGGTCGCGGAGCATGTGAGGGGACCAAGGACATCAAGAAGTTTATCTTGACATGCTCGCCAGGAGCGGTCAATCCCTTTTTTGGGATCCCTGGTATACTTTGCAAAAAACGTACACATTTCAGGGTCAATATCAGGTGTAAAAGCGACCTTATCCGATAAAGACGGGCGTGGGCACTCCGCCCGTAGCCGGGCCCGCACCTCCTTGTCCAGAGGTTGCCTAATTTTGCTGGCGACATACTCAGCCACCTTGTGGTCTGGGCGCCACTCCGAAGAACGTGGATGGTAGATACCCTCCGGTTCAAACATATCGGAGTCAGAATCAGCGCGATCCGAAGGATCTGGTAGGGTAGCCCCAGGGCGCCAAGGGCGACCTGAGTCGTCATCCAAAGATGATGAGTCCTCATCTGAACCTCCCATGAAGCCTTTGGGGGATTCCAAATCAGGGTTCCATAGGTGGTGAAGCTTGTCACCCATTACCCCGGGCAAACAGCCCTCCCGGGAGGGTAAGCGCGTATGCGCGCGCGCACTCTTGGGAGGGGAAAAAAAACTCGCCCTCCTCCAGGTGCCCCGCGTCGCGCTTGCGCAGTTTCCTGGGAGCCGAAAGGGTAGAGGAATCACCCTCCGCTCCCGTCACACCAAACATGCCCGTACCTCTGGACACCTGTTCAGTAAGTTTAGCTACACTATCCCTAAGAGGGGCTAAAGCGTGGGAAATAGCCTGTGAAAACAAAGTGTCCACCCCGGGGGGGAGGGTACGGCGAGAGGAACCCTCACCTGGGGACATGTTGGGAAAAGGTTCATTTTCTTGAGAGGAGTGCATAATGAGGACTGGACAGAGTGCACACCCAAAAAAAAAATATGATATATAGGGTAAAATCCCTACCCACTCTGTCACTGTAAGTGCAAGAAAAATAATATCTTCCCTAATGGGGTAAACCTTACCCAAATGGGTGTCACAGGTAGGGACAAAACTGTACCGAAGGTACAAACGTGTTATTGAGGGCAAAAAACCCTCAATTTGGAAAAAAGAAAACAAACGCGAGGCGCGAGCGCCGAGCGCTGAGAGCTACATGCTCTCCGAACAAAAACAGCGTGCACGCGCCCTCTAGTGGGCCCGACGTGTATTTAAACACGCCGGAGGTTTTAAGAAAACAAAAAGAACGCTCGAGCGGAACGTTCGTTCCGGCGAACGAAAGACAGAAAATACAATGTAGCAGAGACGCGCCAAAGCAAACAGAAAACCCCCCGAACCGGAGGCAGAAAGGCACTTATCTGGCTCACAGCAGTGAAGAAAGAGGAAGTGTGACGCATTTCGGGATACTTATACCAACGTGAAGGAGTGCACCTCATTGGATACTCGTTACCATGGCGGCGGGCTCATGGAACTTGTAGTTTTTTTGTTCATGTTTTGTTTTACTTTGAACTTGCTGTTTAATTAAAAGTGAAGAAAGATCTGCATAATCCTCGCCTCCGGTCCTGTGATAGAATTATGTAAAAAAATGAAAATAGATGTGGCATTATCCACTGCTTTCCACCCAGAGACAGATGGACAGACTGAACGACTGAACCAAACCTTACTTCAAACGCTACGTTGTTTATTGGCTGATTATTCTAGTGAATGGTTGGAAGCTCTCCCTGTAGCGGAGTTTGTTTATAATAATACTGAGCATTCAGCTCTACTTTGCTCACCATTCTATTTCTTGCAGGGGTATCATCCAAGAGCTATACCCATTTTGTTAGAAGATTCTCTGTTACCTACAGTAACGGATAGACTAACAAGGTTAGGTGACATACAAGACAAAGCCAGGAAACATTTATTAAAGTACAAGGAAAGCATGAAAAGACAAGCAGACAAACACAGATCTGAGGCCCCAATGTATAAAATCGGTGACAAGGTATGGCTCTCCACAAAGAACCTAAACATAGAGGGATCCCGAAAGCTGCAACCACATTTCATTGGACCCTTTAGTATAACTGCCATAGTAAACCCAGTAACAGTAAAATTAGATTTACCAAAAGAATATCCAGTACATACTACATTCCATGTGTCCTTGCTTAAGCCGTACAATCCAAAAACCCGACCTGAACCACCACCTCCACCCATACCAATTAAGGGAAATCTAGAATATGAAGTGAAAAGCATAAAAGACTCAAAAAGAATTAGTGGACGTCTGTTTTATTTAGTAGAATGGAAAGGATATGATGAATCTGAGAATTCATGGGAACTAGCATCATATGTACATGCCCCACAGCTGATTAGACGGTTTTATTTAAAAAATCCAGGAAAACCCCGTCCTGTAGGAGGGCCTTTGAGGGGGGCAACTGTTAGGGTTTGTGCACAGCAAAGAGCATGTCCCCTCTCACTGCACTAGTGGGTTCTGTAATAGCTCCCTTTTAAACTTACTATTGAAAGCCTTTCTTGTTATCTCACCTTCCCCCCCCTTAGGCTTCTGTGTATGTTGTTTAATGTGCTGTTTTGTTTACACATTGGGCCTTGCTTTTACCAAGGCTTCTTTAAAACACTCCTCTCTAGGCCATGTGTTAATTTAACTCATTTGCATAATAACTGAAACTCTGCACACCTTTCAAGAACATGTGCAGCATGTGAGGACCACACCCAGCTCTTCAAACCACACCCAGCTCTGCACACCTTTCAAGAACATGTGCAGCATGTGAGGACCACTCCCAGCCCTGTCTATAAAAGGCAGCACCCGAGCCTCACCCAGTGCTTGTGCTCGTCTACCTCCCGCTTACCTGAGGACAGATCCCTCGGCGCTGGCACTCCTGCTCTCTACAGACTTTCATTGGCTTCAATGGGCGCAGCTGCTGGCTCTTCCTTCTTCCGGTTTCCGGTTCCTCCTTGCCTCAGCCTCTCTCCTACAAGCAACCTGCAAAAGAGAAAGAAGACAAGGTTAGACTGATCAGTATCTCTTGCCAGCAACAAGTAAGTGCAAAACCTTTATTACCTGAAAGAACTTTGACAACAATTTCTGGATTCGTGTATAGACAATTTGAAACAAGATACCTTCCACGAACATTGTGATTCAAACTCTTTGTTACAAGAATACTTTGCGGAACTTTGTGAAGCAAACATTTTTTTTTATGGAACTTTTAAGAATCGAACCGTGGAAACCATTAACAGCAAGGCAAACAGTAAATCAAGGACTTGCACAAATTACATGCTGTATTTTGACGTAAAAGTACAGTATTTGTTTTATAAAAGATTCTGGAAATATGGTAAAAGTGAGTCTGCTATTGGCAATTTAGGCTTTAGTTATATTAAGATGAATGTTTGATATTGATAATTCTGATAACGGTATTTGTTTAATGTTTTAGAAGCTTTAGAGTAATAGAAAGCACATCCCAGAGCAGTAACACATTCCAAACCTGGAAACTAGAGACCAGGATCCAAGAGGTACTTTTAGAAGAAAATTTCTAATAAATAAAGGGATAGTCAGGAACCCAGTTAGGAATAGGATGTACTTATCTGTTCTTTGTTTATGTTTCATTAGGCACCAGTTTCTACAGAAGTCAGAGAGGGCCGCAGATTTGTGCAGCACTTCAACAGTGGAAACGCAAGAACGCTGTTGTCTCTTTATTTTATTTTATCCACTTCCCCCCTTCCCTTGCGCTTCTGTTCTTAGTGCACTGTTTTAAAAACTAGTGTGCTGGAACAAGCAGTTTCAGGGTGGGGTCGGATTGTCTTGAACCTCCATCAGAACTGAACAAGGACTCAGGTGAGCTGGGCTTTGACAGATACTTGGAGTGAGTTATTTGCCAAATAGTCTTTCTTGGTTCATAACAACCTCCTCAGTGAGCACCTCCAATTCTTGCTCACTGAATTTGAGCTTCCTCTTCCTGTCTCCCTTCTCCTTCTCATTTCCAGCATTGGCCGGTTGATGTTTGGTCCTGGCTTGCTCACAATGCTGGCTCCCTGGTGCTGGGCTGTGTCTCTCTCCCTGCTCCTGTGGGTGTGGCTAATAGAAACAGTATGGGCTGACTCACATCCTGGTTGTGATGTCATCAGGCTGTTCCGGCTTGCTGTTTTCACTATTTGCGATTTTCAATTACCGAATCGCAATTTTCGGTTTTTGCATCTCTGAAATTGCATTTGTGAATTTTAAGAAATCGCTATCGCAATTTTGATGCATCGCTTTTTGCATTTCTTAAATAGCAATTTCTTAAAAATTGCTATTTGAGAATCGCTAACTGGAATCTTGATACATCTGGCCCTTAATCTTTATTTTGGCTTTGTGAGGACTTTTTATTGTATTTATCTGTTTGTGTTTGTGTTCTTTTTCTTTGGACTCTTCCCAATGGGTGGGTGACTAGGTGTATAACTGGGTGTATGGGAATGTAAGTGGGTGTGTACTTAACTATCTGAGTGTTGGGTGTATGAATGGCTGTATAGGTGTGTGAGTGGGTGTAACAGTGCCTGTATAGGTGTGTGAATGACTATGTAAATGTATTTATAGGTGAGTAAATAGATGTGTGAATGCTTTTATTGTGTGAGACTTATTGTTTTTGCCGCAAAACTGCGCTAACACAGTTTTGCGGCAAAAAGTTTAGCGCCAGCTTGCATCATTTAAGAATGCCAGCCGGGCACCGTATTTATTGAATGGTGCAAGCCGGCGCTAAACTTGTGCTAGTGTCTTCAAGAAAGACACTAGCCAGGTGGTGGTGGTGGTAGGGGAGAAGGGGTTTGTGAGTCAGAAAGTGACGCTAGCCTAGTTATAAGCCAAAAAATGCCTCTAACCAGACTAGCGCTATTTCCTGGCGCACAACCATCTAAAACATGACTCCGGTCTTAGAAAAGACAGGAGTCATGCCCACCACCCCAATGGCCAGCATAGGGGACCAGTGTTCCCTGGGCATGGCCTTTGCACCTTGTGCCATGCAAGGTGCCCCAATTTAGAGCCCACGATTGCACTTTTAAAAAATGTTTAAAAAATACTTACCAATACTTACCCTACTTACTTGGGATGGGGTCCTCCATCCTCTGGTGTCCCTCAGATGGGGACAGCTTTGCACCATTATTTAGTCCCTCCTCCCACCTGTGTGCATTTTAGCATGCGGGATAAATATGGGGGTATGGGGACAGCACCATTTTTTAGATGGGAACGCCTTCCTCACATCAAAATGACGCAAGGTAGGTGCACGCATCCAAAAAATGGTGCAAACTCCTATATTTTGGGAGATAGGTTTTTACCGAATTTGCATTACAAAATGACGCACATTTGGTGAAATCTGAGTATAAATACACCCCTGAGTGTGTCAGTCACTGTCTAGCTGTATGAGTGGTGGGTACACAAGTGTTTTTGTGGGAGTGTAACTGTGCGTGTAAGTGCCTGCCTGACTGTGTGTGTAGGGACAAAACTACATGCTATTAAATTGCATACTATAAGCAAGCACCTACATCTAATTTCAAACACATTCATTCACACTGGCTTAATAAAATAACCATATTTTCAGTATAACAATTCCTCTTCCTTCTTTGCAGCTCACTATCTTTTTACTTAATGTCCCATCTAACCTCCTTTCTATTTTGCCTTTTCCTGTAGTGTATAGAAGCTACACATCTTCTTTTAGCTTATATGCACTTCTAAGTTTTTTCACATATACTTTGTTATAGTACAACCTAATGCACATACCTGTAAAATCTCTTTGTTGTTCTCCAACATTTGTGTTATTATCGCTTAATTTCTCTTTTGAGTGTAAATAACAAGTTAGACATATGGCAATGCTCTTCTACTCTAAGTACAAAAGTTAAAATAGTGGCAGACCTTCCCACTGGGCTTTCACTCATGCTCCTGTACATAGCAAATCCCAGACTTCCTTTCTTCTTTTAATGTTGTTTTACCACTTTTAAATTATCATTATTGTTTTTACCCTTTCCATGCTTTTACTGAAGAAGCCCAATTTGTTTTTTTTGTTTTTGTTTCACACAGAAGCACCTACAAGCATGTAACAATCTTGTGTCAATGCTATCCATTTATATTTCACTTTGTAAAATAGTCTCAATTACAAGGCAGTGTGCCTATTGAGCAATTTTTGGTCACTGGTCTGCTTTTCAGTTTCACAATGCAGTCTCTCGTGTTCCCTTCCTCCTCCACTGTTTTAGCTCCATGTCCATAGTAGCCATGTTTCCAGAAGTCTCTGGCTAGCAGTAGGTCAAACGTTCACAATACTTTCTCTGAACTGCTAATAGCTTCACAATAACTGTAGCAGGTGTGGTTAACTGTTTGCAGTTCGAAGCATATCCCAAATAACATAACTTTTTTCGAAAGCCAATCACATATGTTCTTTTGTATTTTAAGTACTGTCTTCCATTTTAACTACCTTTCATCTTCATAACTGGAACATTCTGCTACAGCCTTTTCCTGTGTGTCACTCCAGATTGTCTCCAAAATGGTCAGGGTCTGGTTTGTGGGCCATAGTTTCATTTTTTGGGCCAGAGAAAGTGGTAGAAAGAGTGGCATTGACAGGGAGCTAGGTTTACCTAATCTAGACATTACTTGAGTCAGCCAGAGAGGGGTAAAATGGCATCATTTCTGCACTTGGTTGAAAGCATGGCAGATTGCCAACATCCAGACCTCATGATTGTGCACTGTGGTGGCAATGACTTAGACACAATTACTGGGATAGGACCGAAAATCCTAATGCAGGATATCTTTGGCAAATTAATGACACCTTTCGTACATACTACCTTGGTGTTCTCCA
Source organism: Pleurodeles waltl (assembly GCF_031143425.1). NCBI lineage: Eukaryota > Metazoa > Chordata > Amphibia > Caudata > Salamandridae > Pleurodeles > Pleurodeles waltl. The sequence goes on from NC_090437.1 coordinate 324,835,650, forward strand.
ACATTTGCCAAATACACAAGTGGCAGTGCCAGCTAAAGTTTGTTCACAGATAGAGAAATTGAGGAAACATGTCAATAAAACTGTTTCTGCATTTCTCCAAGACCACAACACGGGACCTAAGCAAAATAACAACCTATGCTGCGATATGGATGGAATATTTTAAAAGACTGCATCCCTTTCCATGTATACTTATCATCTGCACATCATAAACACAAAGAGTTTTTTCCGAGCCAACCCTTTTCCCAAACATTGGTTTGTTTTGTTTTCAAATCTTTTTTTAATTTCTCACTTATATCCGTGGATCCACTGTGTGTCCTCAACCAAAATCACACCTTCAATGCAAGACAACAACACATTTAGGATCCGCGACTGCTCAGCATGTCTGTTCCCAACCAAAACCATACACTCAGTACAAACCAACAACACATTTACTGTAGTATGTGTGTAAGTGACTGTACCAGTGTGTGAGAGAGTGTTTTAGTGTCTGTGTGGGTGGGTGAGTAGGTGTGTGAGTGGCTAAATGGGTGTCAACACCAGAGCAGTACGCGCTCTATTGGCAACAAAAATGCAAAAACCCATCACTCTCAAAACAAAGTAATTTATGCATTGTGCTGATATGTTGTGGTTTAACATTTTGCATTGCAGAGTTCAATCCTGAAAACTTATTTTTAATATGCTTACAAATACTGTTCCTTTGCAATGTATTGCTGCAGGTTTTCAGAGTGTGTTAGGGTGTGGCCCCTTTCCAGGGCCTTCCAGAGACTTTCCCTGCAACATGCCTGGGCGTGGTTCTGGGCTGGGCTAAGACTCTATAAAAGAGAGCCAGCCCAACTCCAAGTGCTCACTATTCAGAAGTCCCGGTGCAGAGCAGCAGCTTCTTCCTGAGCACCTGTCCCGGCGGCCTATTTGGATCTTCCAGTCTTCTGCCCTAATCCTTCATTGGTGATCATTGTTCCATGCGGTAAGACGGTGGTTGGACTGTCCTGACACCGTTATTTAGAATTTTCATATTCTTGGTTTAAATTCTTAAATGAGTAACAGATTACTTGCGCGCTACCATTTCTTGACATTTATATGGTAGTTTACAAATAGGCAAGACGCGCAATTTATTTCATAAAGGTTTGTCTTTGTTATTCATTGCGCGCTACCATTTCTTGACATTTACCTGGTGGCTTAAGAATCAGCAAAACGCGCAATTCGTTTTATGGTGTTTAAACATTGTTGTCCATTCCGCGCTACTATTTCTTCACATTTATATGATGTTTTACGAATTGGCAAGACGCACAACTCGTTTCATGAGCATTTAACTTTGTTGTTCATTGCGCGCTACCATTTCTTGACATTTTACATGGTGGCTTAAGAATCGGCAAAAGAAGCGTAATTCGTTTCATTGTACTTTGATCTTGTTATTTATTGTGAGTTGTTCTTCCTTGACATTTACATCGTGTTTTACGAATCGGCAATATGCGCGATTCGATTAATGATGATTTTACTTTGATATTCATTGCGTGCTACCATTTCTTGGTATTTTACATGGTAACACTCGAATTGGCAAGACGCACGATTCTCTCCTCAAGTTTAATTCATGTTGTTTATTGTATGCTACTGTTCTAAGATATTTATTATGTAATATTCAAGTTGACAAGTTATGTGATTTGTTTCCTGAATCCATATTGTGTTATTCATGGTGCACAATCCTTTTATGGTGTTTAATATATATATATATATATACATCTGCAATATGCGCAATTTGTGTTGAAACATTTTAAGAGTACACAGAAGGCTAGAGTTTCTAGATGCAATATTGTATGGTCCTAGTATACATTCTCAAAACAGGATTTATATGACTGGTCTAAAATTTAGTCAGAATGTTTTTTCTGATTCTCATGTAAAGGAAAGTACTTGAATAAGAAAGTTTTCATTTAATTCATCTTGATTCCCCTACAGGTATCCGGCCATCTTGAAACGTAGTCATTTTAAACTTAACTCTTAGATTGTTCATGTTTTCAGAGTGACTAGGCTTAGAATCATAGTCTAGTATTGATTTCAGGAGATATAATTTTCATATTGTGTGTTCTAACCTTTTTCTTACTACAGGTCTCCTTCCCAGCTGTTCCCTTCCTAATCCCCTCTTCCCCTCTTGAACTCTCTAAGTCTCTGTGATTTATCTATCAGAGTCTTGGAGCTTTTCAGTGGTTGGGAACGTGCACAGACCCCGAGGATCTGGTGACTCTGACAGAATAGTGAGCCCACGAATTATTATCCTCCTGGCTTGTGTATGTTCTCAGCATGGCCACGCTAGACGAGTTAGTTAAGGCTATCACCCAGCTCCAAGCAGAGGTGGTATCATCCAAAGAATTCACAACTAGCTTAGCAGAGAGAGTGAGTCAGTTGCAAGATAAGGTAGAGAAGAAGGAACAAAGGCCCTGATTATGACCTTGGCGGACGGCAGATGCCGTCCGCCAAGGTACCGCCGCCAAATGACCGCACCGCGGTCAGAAGACCGCGGCGGCCATTCAGACATTTCCTCTGGGCCGGCGGGCGCTCTCCAAAAGAGCGCCCGCCGGCCCAGAGGAAATGCCCCTGCAACGAGGACGCTGGCTCAGAATTGAGGCGGCGTAGTTGCAGGGGTGCGACGGGTGCAGTTGCACCCGTCGCGTATTTCAGTGTCTGCAAAGCAGACACTGAAATACTTTGCGGGGCCCTCTTACGGGGGCCCCGCGGCACCCCCTACCGCCATCCTGTTCATGGCGGGTTTCCCGCCATGAACAGGATGGCGGTAGGGGGTTTCAGAATCCCCATGGCGGCGGAGCGCGCTCCGCCACCATGGAGGATTCCCCCGAGCAGCGGAAAGTCGGCGGGAGACCACCGACTTTCCGATTCTGACCGCGGCTGAACCGCCGCGGTCAGAATGCTCGTGGGAGCACCGCCAGCCTGTTGGCGGTGCTCCCGTGGTCGGTGGCCCTGGCGGCCACCGGCCACCAGGGTCAGAATGACCCCCAAAGTCCCACAGGTGTGCCTTGGCCAGGTACATCTTCTCAGGCTTCTGGAAGTAATCCGATTACCCTAAATGTTCCTTCTGCAATTCCTATAGCTCCACCAGAACGTTTCTCAGGTGACCCTTTGAAAGCGCAATCTTTCCTGGTTCAAGTGGAACTACACTTCACCTGCAGACCAAATACTTTTCCCGATGCCCAGTCCAAAGTAGCTTTCTTGTTATCATATCTGTCTGGGGATGCGGCTACTTGGGCAATTCCTCTTGTGCGTAAAAATAGTCCCTTGTTGTATAACTGGAGAAATTTTGTTCGTGAATTTGAGAGAGTTTTTGATCATAGAACTGTAACACAGTCAGCAGATCGTGAATTATTAGATTTACGCCAAGGAAATCAAGACCTAGGGGGTCATTACATCCCTGGCGGACGGTGTTAAAGCGGCGGTAATACCGCAAACAGGCCGGAGGAAAAAATAAGGAATTATGACCGTGGCGGAAACCGCCAACAAAGACAGCCATTTTAACACTCCGACCGCCACGGCGGTACAGACAAGCAGCGCGGCGGTTACCGCCAACAGACAGACGGGAGACAATGTACCGCCCACACTATTACAACCCGCCAATCCGCCACCTTTTCTGGGGCGGAACCAACGCGAACAAAAACACGGCGGAAACAGCTTTTCCTATGGGAAAACGCTCACCTGAACACATCCCACAAGGAAGGAGGACACCATGGAGCCCGAATTACAAATCCTACCTGCCCTTGTCTTTCTGCTCCTCTACGACCAACAGCTACGTAGGCGCAGAAGATACCGGTGAGTACTGCACCTACAACATGGGGGAGGGGGGAGGCAAAAGTTAGGGGGACACCCACCAAACACCCCCACCCTCGCATATCACAACATACACACCAATGTAGTAACAAAAATCACAGTAACAACCCACAATCCCCCCGGAAGAATGCAAAGACAATGCGAAATTCGGGCAAACATTGTAATGTGCCAATATACATGTCATACAAAAATATACAGATATACATATCTCAAAATCACTCTTATTTACACATACAATCCGAGAAGTAGTGCAGATATGTACACAACAATGTCCGTGCACCAACAGTCCAAAAATGCATGGGCGAGGCCCACAATAGATACCTGACCAAAATTGGAGAGAACACTGCCGGGGCATCAGATAGAAACACTACAGGCACCTCAGGGGGAAGGCAAGGGGGGGCACCTCAGCCAGATGAATGCGAAGCCAGATCCACGACGGGGCTCCATGCCCATTGATGTATCCTGGGGAGTGCAAAGCCACAGTCTCTCAAGTCACTACAGTGCGTGGTTTGCCCACTGTGCCATCCTGGGGAGTGCAAAGCCACAGTCTCTCAAGTCACTACAGTGGGTGGTTTTCCCACTGTGCCATCCTGGGGAGTGCAAAGCCACAGTCTCTCAAGTCACTACAGTGGGTGGTTTTCCCACTGTGCCATCCTGGGGAGTGCAAAGCCATAGTCTCTCAAGTCCTACAGTGGGTGGTTTGCCCACTGTTACATCCTGGGGAGTGCAAAACCACAGTCTCTCAAGTCACTACAGTGGGTGGTTTGCCCACTGTGCCATCCTGGGGAGTGCAAAGCCACAGTCTCTCAAGTCCTACAGTGGGTGGTTTGCCCACTGTTACATCCTGGGGAGTGCAAAGCCACAGTCTCTCAAGTAGATGCAGGTCTCCACTGGTTGTGGAGGGGGACTGGTGCCAGACTGGATGAGTCTCCACGTGAAAGTACCTGTCCTGTCACTGTCCCAGCTGCACATGGGAGAAGGATGCCTGATGTAGCGGTCCATTCATTCCTACACGTGCATGCCCTGTTCAGCGGTGCTTTGCCATGGTGGTCTTTGCCCTGTTCAACGGTGCTTTGCCATGGCGGTCTTTGCCCTGTTCAGCGGTGCTTTGCCATGGCGGTCTTTGCCCTGTTCAGCAGTGCTTTGCCATGGCGGTCTTTGCCCTGTTCAGCGGTGCTTTGACATGGCGGTCTTTGCCCTGTTTAGCGGTGCTTTGCCATGGCGGTCTTTGCCCTGTTCAGCGGTGCTTTGCCATGGCGGTCTTTGCCCTGTTCAGCGGTGCTTTGCCATGTTGTTTCAGGACTGTTCAGCGGTGCTTTGCCATGTTGTTTCAGGACTGTTTTGCAGTGCTTTGCCATGGCGGTCTTTGCCCTGTTCAGCGGTGCTTTGCCATGTTGTTTCAGGACTGTTCAGCGGTGCTTTGCCATGGTGGTCTTTGCCCTGTTCAGCGGTGCTTTGACATGGCGGTCTTTGCCCTGTTCAGCGGTGCTTTGACATGGTGGTCTCAGGACTGTTCAGCGGTGCTTTGCCATGGCGGTCTTTGCCCTGTTCAGCGGTGCTTTGCCATGGCGGTCTTTGCCCTGTTCAGCGGTGCTTTGACATGGCAGTTCTAATACGGACATTGGTGTGTGGCATGACGTTCTCTACACTGGGCATTGGTGTGTGGCACGACGATCTCTACACTGGGCATTGGTGTGGCATGACGATCTCTACACTGGACATTGGTGTGTGGCATGACGATCCCTACAATGGGCATTGGTATGTGGCATGACGTTCCATCATTGCCCAGCGGGGCTGTGCATCCTGGCCCCTCATGGGCTGTGACTCCGGCGGTGGTCTCCTGACCAGTGACGATACTTGTGCCCTCCTGGGCAATGACTCTGGCGGTGGTCTCCTGACCAGTGACAATACTTGGGCCCTCCTGGGCTGTGACTCTGGCGGTGGTCTCCTGACCAGTGACGATACTTGTGCCCTCCTGGGCAATGACTCCGGCGGTGGTCTCCGGACCAGTGAGGATACTTGTGCCCTCCTGGGCAGTGACTCCGGCGGTGGTCTCCTGACCAGTGACGATACTTGTGCCCTCCTGGGCAGTGACTCCGGCGGTGGTCTCCTGACCAGTGACGATACTTGGGCCCTCCTGGGCAGTGACTCTGGCTGTGGTCTCTGGACCAGTGACGATACTTGTGCCCTCCTGGGCTGTGACTCTGGCGGTGGTCTCTGGACCAGTGAAGATACTTGTGCTCTCCTGGGCTGTGACTCTGACGGTGGTCTCTGGACCAGTGAAGATACTTGTGCCCTCCTGGGCTGTGACTCTGACAGTGGTCTCTGGACCAGTGACGACGGTGCTGGCGGTTGTGTCTGGACCGCCGGATATGATGGCGCTCTTCTCCGCCGTGACACTCACAACAGGCTGGGCAGACTTCCTCTGGACCTTCCCCACCTTTGGTGGAGTTACAGCTGACTCACCAATCGCCTTCGATCCCTGGTCACTTGTTGTCCCACCAGGAGTCTTAAGACGGTCCAGTCGTCCACTGTCCATTTTCAGAGTCTTTACAGGGGGTGGGCTGCCACTGCCTTGGTTCAGGGTCCTACTGCCTGCCCTGGTGGCCGGTGCACTCCAAAAACCTGGAACACGAACCACTGGTACTGGAGGCTTTTTGGCTGAGGCGCTACGACGGGACTGACGAATTGGAGGGGGGGTGGGGGCAAAAAGGTCAATGGACAGAGGGACAGTTTCTGACGAACACTGGGATGGGTAGCTGGAGGGGGTCTGGGAGTGGAGGAAGAGGAGTGGGTTGTAGGAGGTGTCACTTTAGATGTTTTGGGTGCAGGTGCAGGTACTGGAGGCTGTCGTGAGGTGGATGGATGTTGGGTGAGTGATTGCAGGCGTTTGGGTACTTTGGGAGGGGGCGTCACAGACACATTGGGAGAGGACACAGGGGACGTGTAAATGGCAGTGGAGGTGGTGAGTGCAAGTGAGCGGCTTGTGGTGCTGGGTGTCCTGGTGCGAGTCCTAGTGCCTGTAGATGTGGTGCATGCAGGTGTGTGTGTAGACGAGACTGGGAGGGAGGACGGAGAAGAGGAGGAGGGGGACACAGTGGAGACAGTGGATGATGCTGTGTCTGTAAGTGGGTGAGGCTTGCGTGAGTGCCTGTGGTGTGTGTGGTGCCTATGTTTGCTTGAGCTACTTGTGTGTGTTGACTTGTGTGCATGCTGGTCTGTAGGTGTGCTTGGGATGGGCTGAGGTACAGGAGATTGGGTCTGGGTGGAGGAAGTTGGAGGGGGGAGGCTAGACACAGGGACAATGGCTGCCATCAGTGCTGAGGCCAGAGATTGCAGGGTTCGCTGAAGGACAGCCTGACCAGAATGAATGCCCTCCAGGAATGCATTACCGTGTTGCAACTCCCTTTCTACATCCTGGATGGCATTCACAATGGTAGACTGCCCAACAGTGAGTGACCTGAGGAGGTCAATGGCCTCCTCACTGAGGGCAGCAGGGGTGACTGGGGAAGGGCCTGAGGTGCCTGGGGTGAAGGTGATGCCCACCCTCCTGGGTGAGCGGGCACGGGCGAACGCTGAGGGGCTGCTGGGAGGGTGGTGCTGGTAGGGGGGGTGGCGGCTGTACCTGTAGAAGTGGGGTGCACAGGTGGTGCCGCCACCACAGGGGAGCTCCCATCGGCGGACGAGTCCGTGTCGCTGCTTGGTGATCCGGTGGCCGACATGAAGCTCCCCTCGCCCTCCGTCCCACTGGTGCATTCAGAGTCTGTGGTGTGGCCCTCCATGGCCATGTGGGATGCAGCTCCCTCGTGCTCCGGTGCCACTGTACCTCCGCCTGATGATGCTGATGTACAAAAGGACAGGGAGAGCAGGAAAAGGGGGTGAGACAGAACAAAGAGAGTTTTAGTGCGTGGCATACCGCTACCGTTGGCGGACAAGACAGACGCAGCAGCCCCCTGCATTACGCCGTGCTCCTGACCTCTGCACATGCAATTTCTGGGACATGGCCTACATGGCAATGGTGGGAATCTGCGCACATGGATGCCACAGGGGCAACTATACCTCAACTTGGCACTCTGCTGAGGTGGGGTTGAGTGCCACATGGCCTACATTACGGAGGGGCCTTGCCTACCTAACCCGCCCTGGCCTAGGGACACCCACAGCCCACCTCCCCCACCCAGACCCCTCCACTGCACGCAAAGTGGGCTGAATGAGGTTCTACTCACCCCCTTTTGTCTGCTGTGATGTCCTCAAGCGCCCATCCAACTCCGGGTAGGCCACCGCCAGGATCCGGAACATCAGGGGGTCATGGTGCGACGGGCACCCCTCCCACGTTGGGTGGCCATCTCCAGCTGAGCCTCTGCCGTCTTCTTGCTGCAGCGGTGAATGTCCTCCCATCTCTTACGGCAGTGGGGGCCCCGTCTCTGGTGGGCCCCCAGGGTCCGGACCTCCTTGGCGATGGCACGCCAAATGTCCCTCTTCTGGTGGGCGCTGACCTACATGACATGCACAAGGAAAGAGGAACAGTCATTACCAACTGCACCGTCAATGTGAGTGGCCCCCTCAATACTCTGGCCATGTGGCCCATTCATTCCCATGCATAACTGTTCTATGGACTCTGCCCCCTTCCCTCTTCCACCCAGCCCTCTCCACCCAGGCCTAGCCCATACAACGTGCTCCCTGTGTACTAACCTGTTGGTCTGGAGGACCGTAGAGTAGCGTGTACTGGGGGAGGACCCCATCCACAAGTTTCTCCAACTCCTGTGCAGTGAAGGCAGGGGCCCTTTCCCCAGACGCAGCAGCCATCGTCGCTTCCAGACCGAGGTCCCAGCAGCACTAGCAGTGTAGGTCCTCTCCTGTCGAAGGTTAGGTATCTAGTGAGTGAAGAGATAGAAAATGGTGATGACGTCCGCGGCGGTGACATCCGCGGTGGTGCGCATCATCACCACCGGCGCACCTGTTCATTGGCTCCTGGGACCCATAGGGTCCAATCTTAACCAATGCAGCATTGCGCCGCGGTCTACGACCGCCTACCGCGACGGTGTTCAATACCAGCGCAGTTACCCCACAATCCCATTGTCCTAGTTTAGAGGTCAGGCAGCCGCCATTTCAGGGACCCACATGGCTTCATTTACTACTGCGTCACGCATAGCTAGGCCTATACTCAACACACATACAGAAAGGCTTTTTTGTCTGGTGTAGTCTTGTGTGTAACTGTGGGTACATACCTGGAGGAATAGTGACTGGTTCTTCTCTGTTGTCCTTCTTAGGCACCGTCAGCTGGGACATATGAGAAGATGGCGGAATCCTCCGGTGTACAGACCGCTGGTAGACCTGTTGACAATGGAAGAAAGACATATCATCCTCACCTACCGGTTTGACCGTACCACAATCCAGGAACTATGTACCCAGTTGGAGCCAGACCTGATGTCACCAATCCGCCATCCGACTGGAATCCCCCCTGACGTGCAGGTGCTGTCAGTCCTCCATTTCCTTGCAAGTGGGTCATTTCAGACAACTGTGGCCATGGCATCAGGGATGTCCCAGCCTATGTTTTCCAACGTGCTGTCCAGAGTGTTGTCTGCCCTGCTGAAACACGTAAGGAGATACATCATTTTCCCTGAGGTGGAGGATTTGCCTACAGTGAAAGGTGACTTCTATGCCCTTGGACACATCCCCAACGTCATAGGTGCCATTGATGGGACCCATGTAGCTCTGGTCCCCCCCGCAGGAGTGAACAGGTGTACAGGAACCGGAAGAGTTATCATTCCATGAATGTCCAGATGGTCTGTTTGGCAGACCGGTACATCTCGCAGGTAAATGCAATGTTCCCTGGCTCTGTGCATGACGCCTACATCCTGCGGAATAGCAGCATCCCTGATATGATGGGTCAACTCCAGAGGCACCGTGTATGGCTATTGGGGGACTCTGGTTACCTCAACCTTTCCTGGCTATTGACCCCAGTGAGGAATCCCAGGACCAGGGCAGAGGAACGGTTCAATGATGCCCATGGGCGGACTAGGAGGGTAATCGAACGCACCTTCGGCCTTCTTAAGGCCAGGTTCAGGTGCCTCCATATGACAGGTGGATCCCTATTCTACTCACCGAAGAAGGTGTGCGACATCATCATCGCCTGCTCCATGCTCCATAATTTGGCATTGCGACACCAGGTGCCTTTTCTGCAGGAGGATGATCCAGATAACGGTGTTGTGGCAGCTGTGGAGCCTGTGGAGCCAGTGGACAGTGATGAGGATGAAGCTGAGGATGGAGAAAACGACAACAGGGAGTCAGTCATACAGCAATATTTCCAGTGACACACAGGTGAGAACATTTTCTGGTTTAACATTACATTGACTTTCACACGTCTACCTCTATCCTGTACCTACATTTCACTCACTATTTGTTAATTGAGTTGTACCCTTCCATTTTAGTTTCACAAGTGTGGTAACCTACGTGTCAACTGCTTGCATCCTTCAAGGGCTTGTGATGTGTGACACTGGTATGTTAACCTTACAATGGGTAACCCATTATGACACTGTAATTGATAATACAAAGTTCCAAATCATAGACTGACTCAAGATTTTTTTGGCTTTCAAGGGTGTTTATTTAAGTGCTAAACAAATCAAGGAAGGTTGTAAAATGGGGATGGGTGATGGTGGAGGAATGTCCATGGCAGAGTCCAGTCTAGTCGTCTCACAGGTGCACTGCCCATCTGGGCATTGGAAGTGGAGCTGGGGCAGTTCCAATCTGGACAGGGTGACAAAGTGGGACAGTGGGGGGACAATCAGGGTGGTCTTATTTCCTGGCGGGGGTCTTGCCATCTTGCTCTGTCCTGTTCCTGGATCTCAGGGACCGCTTGCGTGGTGGTTGTCCGTCTGCAGGGGATGGGGTGCTGGTGTGGTGGTCCTGTGGCGGGGCGTCCTGTCCACTAGCGCCGGCGGAGGTGGTGGGCAGTTCGTCATCCTGGCTAGTGTCAGGGGCCCCTTGGAGTGCCACGGTGTCCCTCAAGGTCTTTTGAATGGTCGTCAGCACCCCTTCGATGGTGCGCAGGGCGGAACTGATGGTCCTGAGCTCCTCCCTGAACCCCAAATACAGTTCGTCCTGAAGACGCAGGGTCTCCTGCAACTTGTCCAGGACCGTGGCCATCGTCTCCTGGGAGTGGTGGTATGCTCCCATGATGGAGGATAGGGCCTCGTGGAGAGTTGGTTCCCTTGGCCTGTCCTCCCTCTGTTGCACAGCAGCCCTCCGAGTTCCCCGGTGTTCCTGTGCCTCCGTCCCCTGGACCGTGTGCCCACTACCACTGCCCCCAGGTCCCTTTTGTTGTTGGGGTGGTGGGTTACCCTGGGTGCCCTCTTAGTGGTGGACACACCGCTGATTGACCTGTCCTGGGTAGGGAAGTTTGGGCCCGCTGGGTGGGTGCTGTGCTGGTGTTACCAGAGGGTGGCAGCTCGGTGTTGGGCTGTGGCTGGGCAAGGGGAACCGACTGTCCCAAGGCCCACGATGGTCCGGGCTGGTCATCCGGATCCAGTGGGGCAGAGCTGCTGTCGTCACTGTGGGCCTCTTCTGGGGGTAAAGTGGTGTTGTCTTGACCCTCTGGTGTGGTGACGTTCCTTCGGGTTCCTGCAGGGGTATGAGAACATGATTATTGTATCTGTGTGTGTAATGGTGTGCAATGGTTGGGTGTGCCTGATCCCCAGTGCAGGCATTCCTGTGTGGGGGCTTGTGTGGTGATGGTTGGGGGGGTGTTCTGGGTATGTGCAGTGGGCATGCTTTAGTGATGGGTGACCATGCTTAGTTGTGTCATGCAGGGCTTGGTGTTGGGATGGGTGGTTTGTGTTATTAGTACATTAGTGAGGAGTTGGAGTGATAGGGGAGGGGGTGAGGGTGGGGGTCTGTGATAGCATGCAGGTAGGGTGGGGGATGTGATAGTTAAGATTTGACTTACCAGTGTCCCATCCTCCACCGACTCATCCGAGGCCCTCAGGATGCAAGATGGTCAGGACTTGCCCCATCCCATGTTGTTAGTTGTGGGGGAGGAGGTGGGGGTCCGCCGCCAGTCCGCTGCACCACGATGTTGTGCCTGGAGACTGTTGAACGCACCTTCCCCGTAGGTCGTTCCACCTCTTCCTGATGTCCTCCCTATTTCTTGGGTGCTGTCCCACGGCGTTGACCCTGTCCACTATTCTTTGCCATAGCTCCATCTTCCTGGCTATTGATGTGTGCTGTACCTGTGAGCCAAATAGCTGTGGCTCTACCTGTACGATTTCCTCCACTATGACCCTGAGCTCCTCCTCGGAGAAGCGGGGGTGTCTTTGGCGTGACATGGGGTGGTGTGGGTGATGTGTGGGGTGGTGTATGTGTTGATGAGTGTGGTGAGTGTAGTGGTATGTGGTGTTTTGTGCGTGGATGTTGTGTGGGTGATGGTGTTGTGTGCCTCTGTGTGATGGGGTTGTCAATAGCTGTGCTGTCTCTCTGGCCTTCTCTCAGAATTTCTGGTTGTAGGGGTTTGTGTGTGATGTGGGTGTGTGTTTTATATTGTATTGCGTGTGTGGGAGTGGTGTGTGTATGTGTATCAGGTGTGTGTATTTTGAATTGTCCAATGTGGCGGTGTTTTGGAGACGTGTGTGTATTTTGAGCGCGGCGGTGTGTACCCCCAATGGAATACCGCGGTTGAAAGACCGCTGCATGGATTCGTGGGTCGTAATAGCATGGGCGTGTTTCTGTTGGCGTGGAGGTGGAGGATTTGTTTCCGCATGTTTATCGCTGACCTTTGGTGTGGTGGTGTTGTGTGGGTGTCTGAATTTCGGCGGATTCCGTGGTGTGTGTCATAATAGCTGTGGCGGTCTACCGCAGCCGCGGCGGTGTATTGGCGGTCTTCTGCACGGCGGTAAGCGCCTTATACCGCCAATGTTGTAATGACCCCCCTAGTGTTGTATTTAGCCAACCTTAACTGGCTGGTTGCCGAGACATCCTGGCCTGAAGAAAAACAAGCGCTCTTGTTTTACAAGGGACTCAAAGAGGAATTAAAAGATGTCATAGCGCAAATAGATCCACAACCTACAGACTGTCAAGAATTAATAAATATTGTCTTGAGACTTGATCATCGTTTAGCAGAACGTAAAGGAACGCGCAAAAAGATTGAAAAATATTCATGGCACGTTCATGATAACAGAGACTCAAGAACTCCGAAAGAAAGAACGCCGGAACCGATGGAAATTGGAACAATCAGAAGACCTTTGACCAAAGATGAAAAGGACCTCCGCAGAAAAAATGGACAATGTCTTTATTGTGGGCGAAAAGGTCATTTTGCCAAAGATTGTCCAATCAAACCAAAGAACAAGCAAGGTCCAGTTCAGAAGGTCGCAGCCAATGCACCAGTCGAGTTGGAAAACTAAAACACCTGAGATGCAGAGAAGGGTTGCTCTTGGGTGTCACCGTGGACCCTTCACAATCTAGACATCTTAAACTGGAAATAAGAGTTCAGGTCAAGAAAAAGATCTATTTCAAAAAAGCTCTAGTCGATTCTGGGGCTACTGGGAATTTTGTTGGTGTCCAATTGGTTTGTGCATGGGGGATCCCATGTATTGAAAAGAAGTCCCCAGAAATCATCCAGGCAGTCGATGGAAAACTCTTGACTGGAGGTCCAGTAACTCTTCAGACTATCCCCTTGTCGATGATTTGTGAAGATAAGATTCAAAGAAAGAAACATAAAGAGAAAATCATCTTTGACGTGATCCATGCTCTCCAGTATGGGATTATCCTCGGCTTGCCATGGTTAACTCATCACAATCCGGGGATCAATTGGGCAGAACGAAAAATCGTGTTCTCATCTGTGCTATATAACGAACAATGTCTCCAAAAGATTCAAGTACCAAAAGTTTGCAACTCTTACACAGCTACTGCCGCGGAGAAAGAAATTCAGCTGCCCAAACAGTATTCATCTTACAAAGATGTATTTGATGAGAAAGGAGCAGAGACTCTACCTCCTCATAGATCTTATGACTGTCAAATTGATCTAGCCCGAGGTGCGATACTTCCCAACTGTCGTGTATATGCCCTGTCAGAACATTTACGAAAATACCTAGATCAATTTTTGGAGAATGGCTTCATTCGCCCCTCTAAGTCTCCTGCAGCTTCGCCTTTGTTTTTTGTTCCAAAAGCTAATGGAGAACTTCGAACTTGCATCGACTATAGGGGTTTGAACAAAGTCACCATCAAGAATAAATATCCTTTGCCCCTTATTCCGGTCTTATTGGAACAAGTAAAGAAAGCAAAAATCTACACGAAGCTTGAACTTCGAGGTGCTTATCATTTGGTCAGAATGAGAGAGGGTGACGAATGGAAAACAGCGTTCAAGACAAGATATGGCCTTTTTGAATACACCGTCATGCCTTTTGGTCTGTGTAATGCTCCAGCAGCATTTCAATTTTTCTTGAATGACGTTCTTAGAGAATACCTCGACATATTTGCCATAGTCTACATCAATGACATTTTGATCTACTCAGACAATGAAAACGAACATGTCCTACATGTCAAGAAAATTCTTGCAGCCCTTCGAAAATACCATTTATATTGCAAACTAACCAAGTGTGAGTTTCATGTTACCACAGTTGAGTTTTTAGGGGTTATTCTTACTCCTCAAGGTATGGTGATGGCAGAAAAGAAAGTAAAATCCGTATCTGATTGGCCCACCCCAAAGACTGTTCGTGATGTACAATGTTTCCTGGGGTTTGCAAATTTTTACCGGAGGTTCATAAATCATTTCTCCCAGACAGTGGCTCCAATCACTAAGATACTAAGAAAGAAATGAAAGTTTGTATCGTCCCCAGAAGCTGATCAAGCCTTCTAGACTTTGAAGGAAGCTTTCTCCACTGCCCCAGTCTTGACTCATCCTGATGCGAATCAACCATTCATAGTGGAAGCTGATGCTTCAGATGTAGCAATAGGAGCCGTCTTATCACAACGAAATAAAGACACTGGTCAACTTCATCCTGTAGCTTATATGTCTCGGAAGTTGAACGAAGCCGAACAGAACTATGTCATTGCTGAAAAAGAGCTTCTGGCGATTTGTGACGCCTTTAAAGAATGGAGACATCATTTGCTGGGTGCCAAATACACTGTTACAGTATATACTGATCATCGTAATCTTCAATTCATGAGTTCCGGGAGACTTTTGACCCCTCGGCAATTACGCTGGATGCTTTTTTTTGCTGAATTTGATTTTGTAGTAACCTTCTGGCCTGGTAAAGAGAATCGCAAGGCTGACGCCTTGTCCCGTCAAGAGTCTACCACGTTGCCTGCATTTCAAGCCTCCAGAGCTATCATTTCTCCTGACAAGATTCTATGTATCATAAAAACTTAAGATTTCTTTGAAGAAATTTGCAACTCTTTCACTGTTGAAAAATGGCAAACATGGGCCCAAGCAGATCCCAAAAGGTCAATCAAGCAAGGTTTACCCTTTCATGACGCTCATTTGTTCGTACCCACTACCAAACTTCGCAAGATAGTGTTTCATTGGTTGCATGTTATACCTACGGCAGGTCACCCAGGTACTCCTAAAACTCTTGAACTGATCCAATGCTATTTTTGGTGGCCTACCCTAACAAAAGATGTAAAAGCAATGGTAAACAACTGTGAAGTTTGTGCTCGCATTAAAACAAGTCATTCAAAACCAAAAGGGTTGTTACATCCACTTCCAATCCCATGTCGTCCATGGGAGCACATTTCTTTAGACTTTATTACCGGTCTGTCAGTGGTTCAACAGCATTCAGTAATTCTGGTGGTAGTAGATAGTCTCACAAAATATGGACATTTCATCGCCTGTAAAAAATTGCCCACTTCTAGTGAATTGGCAACTATTTTACTGAACAGAGTGGTTCGTTATCATGGACTGCCAAAGGTTATCCTCTCCGATCGGGGGTCACAATTTTCCTCCAATTTCTGGAAGACATGGTGTAAAACACTCAAAGTGACATCTACGCTATCTACTAGTCACCATCCTCAAACAGATGGTCAAACGGAGAGACTAAACCAGACTTTGAAACAATACCTACATGCCTACGCTGAAAAGGCACTTCATTCTTGGACATCTATGCTCTGGTTAGCTGAGTTAGCTTACAATAACTCATTCCACACTTCTATTGGCGTTACACCCTTTTTTGGTTTATTTGGCTATCATCCTGACACCTTGCCCATCACAATTCCTCAAGAAAGTTCTCTTACTCCAGCTGTGTCAGAAACCATTCAGCATTTACATCAAACCCAGAAACTGATTCAACAGCATTTAGAAAAAGCCAAACAAAAATATAAAAGGCATTATGACAAGAAACATTGTGAGGGACCGCAATATCAACCAGGTGACAAAGTGTGGCTTTCCACAAAACATATAGGGGTGATTCTCACCCTGGCGGGCGGCGGAGGCCGCCCGCCAGAGTTCCCCCCTCCAAAATACCGCTCCGCGGTCGAAAGACCGCTGAGGGTATTTTGGCTTTTGCACTGGGCTGGCGGGCGACCGCCAAAAGGCCGCCCACCAGCCCAGTCCAAAACACCCTTCCCACGAGGACGCCGGCTCAGAATTGAGCCGGCGGAGTGGGAAGGTGCGACGGGTGCAGTGGCTGCAAAGCAGACACTGAAATACAAAGTGGGGCCCTCTTACGGGGGCCCCTGCAGTGCCCATGCCATTGGCATTGGCATGGGCACTGTAGGGGCCCCCAGGGGCCCCACGACACCCCATACCGCCATCCTGTTCCTGGCGGACGAACCGCCAGGAACAGGATGGCGGTATGGGGTGTCAGAATCATGGAGGATTCATTTGGGCAGCGGAAAACCGGCGGGAGACCGCCGGTTTTCCGCATCTGACCGCGGCCAAACCGCCGCGGTCAGAATGCCCTGCGGGGCACCGCCAGCCTGTTGGCGGTGCTCCCGCCAACCCTGGCCCCGGCGGTCCATGACCGCCGGGGTCAGAATGACCCCCATAGACTTCAAGACGAAGCACATGTTTAACCCTAAATTCATAGGTCCTTATACTGTCCTTCAGCAAATCAATCCGGTGACCTATAAACTACAATTGCCCAGATCCTTACGGATTCATCCAGTGTTCCACACTTCCCTCTTGAAAAAGGCAGTCCAAAATGTCCACCCTCATCCAGCTCCTGTTCTAGTACAAGGGGAAGAAAAATACGAAGTCAAGAAAGTGTTGGATTCTAAACTGAGAGGGCGTAATCTCATGGAAAGGTTATGGTCCTGAAAGTAACTCATGGGTTTCCACATCTGATGTTCATGCTCCAGTTCTTGTGAGACGCTTTCATCGTCTTAATCCAAGCAAACCAGGCCCTAGAGCACGTCTGGGAGAGGGGAGTACTGTCAACACCAGAGCAGTACGTGCTCTATTGGCAACAAAAATGCAAAAACCCAGCACTCTCAAAACAAAGTAATTTATGCATTGTGCTGATATGTTGTGGTTTAACATTTTGCATTGCAGAGTTCAATCCTGAAAACTTATTTTTAATATGCTTACAAATACTGTTCCTTTGCAATGTATTGCTGCAGGTTTTCAGAGTGTGTTAGGGTGTGGCCCCTTTCCAGGGCCTTCCAGAGACTTTCCCTGCAACATGCCTGGGCGTGGTTCTGGGCTGGGCCAAGACTCTATAAAAGAGAGTCAGCCCAACTCCAAGTGCTCACTATTCAGAGGTCCCAGCAGCTTCTTCCTGAGCACCTGTCCCGGAGGCCTATTTGGATCTTCCAGTCTTCTGCCCTAATCCTTCATTGGTGATCATTGTTCCAGGCGGTAAGACGGTGGTTGGACTGTCCTGACACCGTTATTTAGAATTTTCATATTCTTGGTTTAAATTATTAAATGAGTAACAGATTACTTGTGCGCTACCATTTCTTGACATTTACATGGTGGCTTCAGAATCGGCAAGACGCGCGATTCGTTTTATGGTGTTTAAATATTGTTGTCCATTGCGCGCTACTATTTCTTGACAGTTACATGTTGTTTTACGAATTGGCAAGATGCACAACTCGTTTCATGAGCATTTAACTTTGTTGTTCATTACGCGCTACCATTTCTTGACATTTTACATGGTGGCTTAAGAATCAGCAAAAGAAGCGCAATTTGTTTCATTGTACTTTGATCTTGTTATTTATTGTGAGTTGTTATTCCTTGACATTTACATCGTGTTTTACGAATCGGCAATACGCGCGATTCGATTAATGATGATTTGACTTTGATATTCATTGCGTGCTACCATTTCTTGGTATTTTACATGGTAACACTCGAATTGGTAAGATGCACGATTCTCTCCTCGAGTTTAATTCATGTTGTTTATTGTATACTACTATTCTAAGATATTTATTATGTAATATTCGAGTTGACAAGTTATGTGATTTGTTTCCTGAATCCATATTGTGTTATTCATGGTGCACAATCCTTTTCTGGTGTTTACTATATATATATATATATATATATATATATATATATATATATCTGCAATATGCGCAATTCGTGTTGAAACATTTTAAGAGTACACAGAAGGCCAGAGTTTCTAGATGCAATATTGTATGGTCCTAGTATACATTCTCAAAACAGGATTTATATGACTGGTCTAAAATTTAGTCAGAATGTTTTTTCTGATTCTCATGTAAAGGAAAGTACTTGAATAAGAAAGTTTTCATTTAATTCATCTTGATTCCCCTACAGGTATCTGGCCATCTTGAAACTTAGTCATTTTAAACTTAACTCTTAGATTGTTCATGTTTTCAGAGTGACTAGGCTTAGAATCATAGTCTAGTATTGATTTCAGGAGATATAATTTTCATATTGTGTGTTCTAACCTTTTTCTTACTACAGGTCTCCTTCCCAGCTGTTCCCTTCCTAATCCCCTCTTCCCCTCTTGAAGTCTCTCAGTCTCTGTGATTTATCTATCAGAGTCTTGGAGCTGTTCAGTGGTGGACGTGTTGGGAACGTGCAAAGACCCCAAGGATCTGGTGACTCTGACAATGGGTCTGTGAATGGGAGTGTGGGTCTATGAGTGGGTATTTCAGTGGATGTATGGTTGTGTGAGTGGTTTTGTGGGTGTGTACATGGATGTTTGGGTATGTGAGTGGCTGTCTGGCTCTGTGAGTGGGCGTGTGAGTGGTTTTGTGGGTCTGTGAGTGGGTGTGTGAATCTGTGAATATGTGTGTGGGTGTGTGTGTGTAACTGGGTGTGTGAGTGGGCATCTGAGTGTGTGAATGACTTTGTGAGTGGGTGTATCAGTGTCTGTGTCTGTCTGTGAGTGAGTATATAAGTAATTTTGTGGATGTATAAGTGGCTGTGTAAGTGGGTGTGTGAGTGTGCAAATGGGTGTGTGAGTGGGTGTGTAAGAGGCTGTGTTGATCTGTGAATGGGTATGTGAGTGGCTGTATGGGTCTATGAGAGAGTGTGTGAGTGTCTCTGTGGGTGGGTGGGTGCTTGTATGAATGGCTGTGTGGTTCTGTGAATGGGTGTGTGAGTGGGTGTGTGGGTATGTGACTGGGTATGTCAGTGGTTTTATGGGTATGTGAGTGGGTGTGTGAGTGGATGTATAGGTATGTGAGTGGTTGTGTGAGTGGCTGTGTGGGGCTGTGAGTAGGTGTGTGAGTGGTTTTGTGGGCTTGTAACTGGGTATGTGAGTGTGTGAATGGGTATGTGAGTTGGGATGTGAGTGTGTAAGTGGGTGTATGAGTGTGTGAGTGGGTGTGTCAGTAAATGTTTGGGTCTTTGAGTGTTTTGTGGGTCCATGGGGGGGAGTGGTAGTGTGGGTGTGTGAGTGTATGAATGGTTATGTGGGAGGATGTGTGGGTCTTAGAGTGGGTATGTGAGTGGCTGCATGGGTGTGTGAGAGTGTGTGAGTGTCCCTGTGGGTGTGTAAATGCCCTCGCATGCACTGCTAATTCACACACATATTACATCGGTCATGACATTTTCTATGAAATCATTGATAATGTCACTGCCACATTTGCAATAAAATTATTGGTGCGAAAACAGTGCAAGACGGGGGCGTAATTTATGACAATGACTGTTGAATTTCTATGGCTTATGTGTGTAAAATTTTAACCTAACTGTAAGGTCCCTGTACCCTTTGTTTTTTAAATAAATTTCTAAGGGCTTTTAAATTTAGTTTTCTAACTATAACGTCCTTATATGTAACCTTTGTTTTTTTCAGTAATATATATATTTATATATATATATTTTAATTATATGTTAGCATCACCCACTCCAAAACAGTCACAGCAGAAAAATGCGGGCACTCAGTGAGTGATGGAAAATTATACTTATTTCACAGAAATGCGGACCTGGCCGCACCAATGCTGTTTTCAGCTTTTTTAATAGTGAATAACCCCAATTCCTCACAAAAAATGAACCAAATGCCATGATCACCACTGAAGAAAGACTATGACCATTTTACAATCAATTTGAATAGAAAAGTTTTAGTCAATGTAAATTATTCAAACTTCATCTCTGTCCTCACAATGATTGATCACAAATATCTGAATAAAAATCTGAGCATGATTATCAATCCTTTCAAATTAGGTGATTGCTTTTGAAATGCTAAACAGAGGGAATGTTTTGTAACAATAATCAATAAGCCAAGAACTTTTCATAATCATGGGCCAGCGCCCAAAGTCCGACCAAATTCACATAGTGGTCATATTCAAGTATCTGCATATCCTTATGAAATCCAAAACAAATTCACATATATATTAGAAACACCCAATAATTATACAATCTCATTATTAATACATTTCTTGATAGATACTAATATCATTATTCAAAAACAGAACAGGGGAACATTATTTTTAATATATGATGAGGTTGAAGGAAAGTCTTTTGTTTTTAAAGGCCAGTGCCTTGATACATTTTTATGCATATCCAAACAGCTAATCCAAAAAACAGAAAGAAAGGATGAATAACTAAATAAAGATTACCAGCTAGCCCACGTCTACTTCAATTTCTTCATTCTTGTTCAATCCATATGGGAATTTGGTGTGAAGGTCAAGAATGTATCTAGACTCAAGTTTCCTCAATTGTCTGACTCTATCACCACCCTGTATATTTTTTTCTACAAGGTCTATTGCAAAAAAATCCCAAGAACAACACATTTTTGTTCTGTCTTTGGAAGAAATGTCTGGAAACGAGGGAAGTGAAATCAGAATTGCAGATAGCCTGTTGATGCCCCAAATTACCCTTTCACAATGGGAATATAGTGCTCCCAACATACAAGGGATGACATGGACAATAGAGTACGTATACACAGAAATCAGAGGAACCAGTCAGACTCTTAAATATTTTACACTTGCATCCCTCAGACGTGTGAAAATCAATTGTGTTGGCTATGTGTTTACAGGCCTCACAATGGGCACAACGAAAAAATCCATTCCGTTTTGGAAGCCACATAGGCCCTCATTACAACCCTGGCGGTCGGTGTTAAAGCGGCGGTAAAACCGCCAACAGGCCAGCGGTAAATAAAAATTGAATCACGACCGTGGCGGAAACCGCCAACATAGACAGCCACTTTAACACTCCGACCACCACGGCGGTACAAACAAACAGCGCGGCGGTCACTGCCAACAGACAGGCGGAAGACAATGTACAGCCCACAGTATCATGAGAGGCCAATCCACCACCTTTTCCGGGGCGGATTCACCGCAAACAAAAACACGCCGGAAACAGGACTTGGAAGGGAAAACGCTCACCTTTACACACCCCATGAGGAACCAGGACGCCATGGAGCCGGAACTCCAAATTCTACCTGCCATTCTCTTCCTGCTCCTCTATCAGGAGCATGAACGCCGGCGGCGACGACCATGGTGAGTACTGTACCTACGACACAGGGGAGGGGGAGGGAAAAGAGAGTGACACACACACGCAACATGCAAAAGCCCCACCCTCACCCTCACCCACTACAACACATACACACAAATACATGTTGATACATTACATTTACACCCCAACCCCCCCGAAGAATGCAAGGACAAAAGGAAATGAGTTGAATTAATGTAATCAATAAAAATCCATTACTCAAAAATATATATACAATATTAACATATATATACACCAAGAATTCAAGTCCATGTACTGCACCTACATAGTCCGTGGACCACTGGGCCCAAAATGCATGGGTGAGGCCCACACAAGATACCCGATCAAAACTGAGAGAACACTGCAGGGGCATCAGATCGAAATAAAACAGGCACCTCAGGGGGAACGGAAGGGGGGCCACCTCAGCCGGATGAGTGCACGACGCCAGCTCCACAAGGGGGCACCATGCCCATTGATGTATCCTGGGGAGTGCAAAACCACAGTCTCACAAGTCTCTCCAGTGAGTAGTTTGCCCACCGCTTTATCCTGGAGAGTGCAAAGCCACAGTCTCACAAGTCTCTCCAGTGGGAGAGTCCAAAGCCACAGTCTCACAAGTCTCTCCAGTGGGTGGTTTGCTCACTGCTTTATCCTGGGGAGTGCAAAGCCACAGTCTCTCAAGTGGATAACAGTTATCCACTGGTTCTAGAGGGGGCTTTGTGCCCAGAGTGCTTCATCCTGCCAAGGATTGGGTGAGTGGGTGCCTTTCTCCACTGGTTCTAGAGGGGGCTTTGTGCCCGGAGTGCTTCATCCTGCCAAGGACAGAGGTAGTGGATGCCTTTCTCCACTGGTTCTGGAGGGGGCTTTGTGCCCAGAGTGCTTCATCCTGCCAAGGACAGAGGTAGTGGATGCCTTTCTCCACTAGTTCTGGAGGGAGCTTTGTGCCCAGAGTGCTTCATTCTGCCAAGGACAGAGGTAGTGGATGTGATACTCCACTGGTTCTGGAGGGGGCTTTGTGCCCGGAGTGCTTCATCTTGCCAAGGACAGAGGTAGTGGATGCCTTTCTCCACTGGTTCTGGAGGGGGCTTTGTGCCCAGAGGGCTTCATCCTGCCAAGGACAGAGGTAGGGGATGCTGTTCTCCACCGGTTCTGGAGGGGGCTTGGTGCCCAGAGTGTTTCATCCTGCCAAGGACTGGGGTAGTGGATGCTGTTTTCCACTGGTTCTGGAGGGGGCTTGGTGCCCAGAGTGCTTCACATGCAGTGTGGCAGGTCCCATCCCTTCACCTGGGTGTGTGTGCCACGAGATTGCCTGGGAACAGGTAGCATGATGCTCCATGGAGGCAGAGACACACTCCACCCTGCTGCAACTTTGCCTGCCACCTGCTGGTACAAACAGTGCTGGGTGTCGTGCCTCAAGTAGTCTGTGCAGGGTCCAGGACATCTCCTCCATCCTCGGACAGCTGTCCACTGGGAATGTTAGCCATGTCGGCTGTGGTGGCACTGTCTGATCACAGACCCCTAAACAATTAGCACACAAGGTCCTTCACAGGAATGCAAGCAATGGGGTACAGGGTCACCCACCCATTGCACAACATGGTACACACAGATGCAACAAACATACCTTTACACCCCTGCAGGACCCCTACCGGACAGGAGGTTCCAGACATGTCAGGTGTACAGTCCGCTGGTGGACCTGTCGACAATGGAAGAGCGACATGTGATTGTCACCTACAGACTTGATCGTGCCACAATCCAGGAACTGTGTGCCCAGTTGGAGCCAGACCTGGTGTCAGCTATCTGCCATCCCACAGGAATCCCCCCTCTAGTGCAGGTCCTGTCAGTACTCCATTTCCTGGCCAGTCGGTCATTTCAAACAACAGTAGCCATGGCATTAGGGATGGTACAGACAATGTTCTCTAACGTGTTGTCCAGAGTGTTGTCTGCCCTGCTGAAACACATGCGCACCTACATTGTGTTCCCTCAGGTGGAGGATTTGCCCACAGTGAAAGGTGACTTCTATGCCCTGGGACATATCCCCATCAACATTGGTGCCATTGATGGTACACATGTGGCATTTGTCTGAATGGCCTGAGTTAATGTCCCATTGTCTGCATCATTGGCCGGCACATAAGTACAGCAGGCCGATCCAATCTTCTTACACACCCCTCCTTCCATGGCCGTCATTAAATCAAGTACATATCTGTGTTGCATTACCATCAGCCTAAGGGCTCGGAGTTCTTCCTTGATAACATTGAACCCGTCTTCGGTTGCATTTATGGTCTTCATCAATTCAAAACGCATGATCTGCAGTAAGTGTGCAGTTGCTTTCCCCTGAATAAATGGTAGGATGCTACCAAAAAAGATTTGGGCATCATTAAATAGTCTATGTTCCTGTGGAACGTCTTTCCACACTGCAGTACCAAAATACTCAGCAGCTCTTTTTGTCCGGTAATGGTGAACCAAGGTTGTTGGACGGCTCATGGGATGGTCATGTAACTGAGAGATGTCCACACCTGGTATCACCAGGGAGGGGGTGTGCAAAGTCACTAGGGAGCAGAGGCCATTCCAGTGCGGGGGTAGTTGTATGGGGAGCCGGGCCCCACACATCTAGTAGTGATCCATCAGGCTGGAGATGCTGTCCTGCATATCAGTGTTGTAGGTGGTGATGTTGCAGTTGAGGTTACTCCCCACCTTCACTGTCCCATTCCCTCTGAAACAAAGAGAAAACTGTGTTAATTTCATTGCTATTCTAGGGTGTATGGTAGTTCCTGTCCATGTATATCTCTGTATGTTCGCATCCCATATTTCCAGACCTTGGCTTATTATTTTATTAAAACATAGTGGACCTTGTGTCTCGGTGCCATTCCATAATGATATTGCTCTACATGTGAACTTGGCCTCGGTATGCCATTTATCATGGGCAAATACTGATCCTGTGATACTAAGAGCTGGCCTGCTTGCGCAATCAGGGGGCAGGGGTTTAGCTAAATAGTTATTACATTCAGATGATGGGTAAGACCTTCCAAAAACACCTCAACGTAATACCCCTTTTTCCCAATCTGGGTGAGACCTTTTTTGCCCTGCTTTCTTCATTTTTGATATCTCTTCCATTATCTCTTGTTTTTCTGTCAGGACTTGTAGGGGTGGTGTCAAATCTATTTGTATTAACTCGTGCAGTAACAGGACTAACGTGAGTTGGTTGTAGCTGTGCTTTAATTCTGCATAAAAATAGATGCAGGAGACAATGTGTAATGTTTGGGGAAACCTCTTTAGAGAGATGCAATTTATCTACTCCAGCAGCATGGGGAATGAGAGAGCATACATAACAACTGGTGTTGGGCATGGATGTGCCTACACTATGCATGTGCTGGTACCACATATTATCAAACAAAGCATTATGGAAAGGGTGATGGTCAATATAATTATCAACATTTCTACGCATGCGAGTAATAATTGAAATAGAATAAAAAAAATAAAAATAACCAAGGGCTAAAAACATCAATATCAGTGCACTGAGGAGGAAAAACAAACATAAAATACATAACTTGAAAGAAGAATTGTCTAATATTGGAGCTTTAGAGGGAGGCTTCACTCAGGTTGCTTCTTCTGTTCTCCCCCCTCTTTTTCCTGCTCGGTGTCCAAAGGGATGGATTGCATGGTCGGGGCCAAGAGGATGTCCTGGAGGTGGTACCATGGTTTGTGGCCTTGGACTTTCTCTGCTGTAGTCGTGCTGCCTGTCACTGGGAAGGGTCCATTGAATTTGCAGTCCTTCAACTTCCTTACAAAATTGTGAATATATACTAAAGTTCCCAAAGGTAATGGTGTTTGTTGATCCTTTACAGGAGATGCGTGGGCTCGCTTATTGGCTGTACGTGTAACCTGTTCAGAGAAGAACTTTGCAACTTTGGTTAGCTCAGACATGTATTCATTCATTTCAGTTTGTACAACTTCAGGTGCACGCTCAGTCTCCAACTTATGTATAGTTAATGGCACAAGTGTCCTTATTGTTCTACCTCTCACTATTTGATGAGGAGTCAAATGGTGATCTGATCCTGGGATTTTTCTCAAAGCAAAGAGTGCTAATGGGAGACAATACAACCATTTATTTTTCAATGTCACACATAGTTTACTTATTTTGTTCTTGAGGAGGCCATTAAAGCGCTCCACAATTCCATTGTTTTGCGGATGATAAGCTGAGGACAATTTGTATGTTATTCCTAACAAGGTGGTGAGGTGAGAAAAGATATTAGTGACGAAGTCGGTGCCATTGTCAGATCTGATCCTCTCAGGGACACCCCCCACGGTATTACCTCACGGATCAGAAAATTAGCAGCAGGCTTGGCATCACAGTGAACACAAGGTCCTGCTTCAATCCACCTTGAGAATCGGCAGACTACAACTATAAGGTAGCGATAATGATTGCATCTTTCAATCATATCAATGTAATCAATATGCAGTTCCTTAAAGGGACCTTGTGGGCGAGGTATTGTGGAAGCTATTACCTTAAAGGTGGGACTTGGTGAATACTGCTGGCACACTGTGCAGGTGTGTATGTACCTTGTAATCATCTCATGTAAGTTAGGGACAAACCTATCCTGACGTATTTGGAGGGACATATTGGGGGTCATTCCGACCCTGGCGGTCCATGACCGCCAGGGCCGGGGACCGCGGAAGCACCGCCAACAGGCTGGCGGTGCTTCCAGGGCTATTCTGACCGCGGCGGTAAAGCCGCAGTCAGAAAAGGGGAACCAGCGGTTTCCTGCCGGTTTCCCGCCGGTTTTCCCCTGGCCCAGGGAATCCTCCATGGGATTCCGACCCCCTTCCCGCCACCCTGTTTCTGGCGGTTTTCACCGCCAGAACCAGGATGGCGGGAACGGGTGTCGTGGGGCCCCTGGGGGCCCCTGCACTGCCCATGCCACTGGCATGGGCAGTGCAGGGGCCCCCTAACAGGGCCCCACAAAGATTTTCACTGTCTGCTTAGCAGACAGTGAAAATCGCGACGGATGCCACTGCACCCGTCGCACCCCTTCCTCGTTGCAGGGGCTTTCCCGCTGGCCCGGCGGGCGGCCTTTTGGCGGTCGCCCGCCGGCCCAGCGGGAAAGTTGGAATGGCCGCCGCGGTCTTTTGACCACGGGGCGGTCATTCGGCCGTGACCGCATTGCGGGCGTCGACCGCCGCCCGCTGCGGTCAGAATGACCGCCATTGTCTCTAGCAGTATGTGAAGGAAAATGTAGCTGGTTTAGAGCTATCAGTAGCAATGCTTGGGGCATGACAGGCTTCCCTGTTGACTTTTGTCTGTATATTAAATCTGTTCCTGTCTGTGTGCATCCTCTGGCTTCCCACAACTGTTTCTCATGCTCTGGGGCATTTTCTTGTAGCTCTCTTATATGCAGATGAGCTGTCTCTGTGTAATGGCTGGATGCATTCAAAGGGTCTGAAGGTGTCAATGTTTCACTAGCTAACAAAACTGTGGTATGTGTGTCACTAAGAGGGCGTGTTGCTGCGTCTTTTGCTGCCCAATCAGCCAGGGCATTTCCACGGGACACAAAATCCTGAGCATTAGTGTGGGCTGCGCATTTCACTACTGCAACTTCATGTGGCAGTGTTAAAGCTTGTATCAAGTCCTCTAAAAGGAGGCGGTGGATGACAGGGCTTCCATCAGACTTGAGAAGTCCACGTCTGTTCCACCGCATAATGCTGAAATGCACCGTCGTAGTGACATAGGCTGAATCAGAGTATACTGTTATTATTTCTCCTTCCCCTTGTTTGAGGGCTGTTACTAAAGCTACTAATTCAGCAGACTGGGCTGAATATTGAGATGGCAAAGTTATCTGTTCGGTTATCTGCAGTGTGTCTGAGGAGTTGTGCTGCATCGCTCTGACCATAGCAGCACCTGTATGTCTTATCCCTGTGTCCTGATCCATTGTGGAAGACCCATCCACAAAATATACAACACTACCTGGAATGGGGTCTTCTGTTGCTTGGCTACACTCATCTGGAGTATATGTGGCACAATCATGGGCATCATCGTCAGTGTCTGAAATGGGGCGTGCAAAGAAGGTAGCAGGATTAACTATGTGGCATGTAACCACCTTCAAGGATGGTAATGATAATATTATCTCATAGCCTGATACTCTCTGTGTTGTTAGTGTTGTTTTAGCTTTCTGAATTATTGCAACGAGACCTACATCATAAGGGCCTTTTGTCCACAAGTTGGAGGGTACCTGCGCAAGGTAATTATCTTTGATAGAACTGGAGACATTTATTGGTATCACAGGCCTTGTCTCCAGTGTGTTGCGTAGAGGTACACTGTTTTGAAAAACAATCTCTGTCCTTCTAAGGTCGTCAGCAAACAAATTGTCATCTGACATGTTGCCTACCTGCATATTGGGATCATAAAAGATGACACATGCCCACATCACACAAGTGTGGTCACTTGCCATCAGTGTCCCATATGTGGGGGACACTTCTAGAGCCTCTATTTCCAGAATGAGGCATTTGTCTAATATTTCAAAATAGGGGCCCTGTCATCTAAAGAGAAAGCTCTTGGGTAATTCAACTAGCTTCCCTGTCAGTTCCGGTGTTTCTGCTATGATGGTGTACACTGCTCTGGTGAAGGCTAAAATGTCTACAGGTCTGGCTCTAACTTGGTTACCATCTGGGGGTGTGTAACCATTGTCATGATGTGTGTACTAGATACTCCAGGTGTTGAACAGATCATAGTCCCATCCTCTTCAAAGTGAATAGTCATGTTTAATTTTGCCATAAAATCATGTCCTAGCAGATTAGCTGGTGCATTTGGGCAGAATAAGAAACATCCATCAATATACCTACCCCCTATTTCCATTTCCACAGGTTTAATGAATGGAACCCTCATTACAGCCCCGAAGAACCCGTGTGTCCATTGATAAATTTGACAACAGCAGCCCCCTCTCATGGATACAGGACCTAGAGGCCACAGTGTCGATGAGAAAGGTGTACTCCTTGTCATTTATGGATACCATCACAGTGGGTTCCTCGTCTGGCCTGTGGATTACTGATAAGACTGGACAAGTGACATTGACGTCATTCAACATCTCTATCTTTATGCAGGACAAGTGATTACATGTTACATGATGCTCATG
This sequence comes from Pleurodeles waltl, assembly GCF_031143425.1. Lineage (NCBI taxonomy): Eukaryota > Metazoa > Chordata > Amphibia > Caudata > Salamandridae > Pleurodeles > Pleurodeles waltl. Next base: position 324,864,417 of record NC_090437.1, read on the forward strand.
GTAGCCCTGCCTTGTGCAAATGCTTATCTGACCCTTACACAGTTCCCCTCACCAAGATATGAATGACTTGTGGTTTTTAGGACCCCTGTGCTAAGGCAGGATACACCCTTTTGTTCCACCCTGTACGTGCTAAGTGAAGATTTTGAAAGCAACAGTTGGTGCAGCTCCAAAGAAAAACTCTCATTCTAATGTGGCTTGTGCCTCTTGTGTGTTTCAGCACAGCTAACTTAACAATGCAGCATGTGTATAAGTTTCCTAAGTAATAAGTGTTTGTTTATCCTAAATATGACCTGCCTTTTCTATTGAACCCACAGTCTGTCTTTTTTTAGCATGTCATGTATTAAGCCTTTCACTACTTACATTGGTTTACAACTATCCCTAGCCTAAAATGTTTGTATTGTGGTTTGTGAACTTATGTTTGTATGTATGTGATGTATATGATGTGTTCCTATTCTTCCTAATTCACCATACAGGGGTAGGACCCCATCCATGAACCTCTCCAACTCTTCCGATGTGGAGGCTGGGGCCCTTTCCCCTGTTGCACGTGCCATGGCAGGTTCCAGACACAGGTCACAGCAGCACACGCACACTGTGGAAAGTCAGGAGTCAAGTGAAGTGATAGAAATAAAATGGCGGTCACGTCCGCGGCGGAGAACACCGTCTCCACCAGCGTTGATCATCATTGGTTCCCATATTCCATAAAGGCCCATGTTAGCCAATGAGGAATTGCACAGCGGTGTAGACCGCCTTCCTCCATGACATGAACGCCGGCTGAGTGAGGTCACTTCCACCTGTCCCTACATACAGGCCATTTTCCAATGCTAGTACACATGTACAGATTAATAAATGCGTCATTGTAGCCGAATATACTCACCTATACAATTCCAGTGTCCAACATACAAGCATGCTCTGTGTACACTGCTGTAATGTGTTTATGGTTCCTGTTCTCACTCCCTTCTTACTTTTGGGTCCCTTCGGTACCAACCACTGCAGAGGATTAGGAGAAAGAGGCAAGCACCCGTGTACAGACCCCTTGTGGACTTGGCTACCCAAGAGGACAGGCACATCATACTCACCTATCGTCTGGACAGGGCCACAATCACTGAGGTGTGTGCACAATTGGAGCCTGATCTGCTACCTGCTATCCATTGCACCACAGTAATACCCCCTCTTGTGCAGGTACTCTCAGTGCTCCATTTCTTGGCATCTGGCTCTTTCCAGGAGACAGTGGGCTTAGCTGCAGGAATGTCACAGACAATGTTCTCTGTTATGCTTGCAAAGGTTTTGTCTGCCATGCTCAGACATGTGCAGCTACATCGCATTCTCCCAGGTGGATGGTTTACCCACTGTAAAGGCTGGATTCTATGCATTGGGACATATACCACATGTAATTGGGGCCATTGACGGGACCCATATTGCCTTAGTTCCCCCAGGGCCAATGAACAGGTGTACAGGAACAGGAAGAGTTTCCACTCACTCAGGCCCATATTTATACTTTTTGACGCAAAACTGCGCTAACGCAGTTTTGCGTCAAAAAAATTAGCGCCGGCTAACGCCATTCTGAAGCGCCATGCGGGCGCCGTATTTATTGAATGACGTTAGCCGGCGTTAGCCGCCGTCGCCGTCTGGTGTGCGTTAAAAAAAACGACGTACACCAGGCAGCGCCGGCGTAGGGGGATATGGGGCTTGGGCGTCAAGAAATGGGGCAAGTCAGGTTGAGGCAATTTTTTCGCCTCAACCCGATTTGCGCCATTTTTTTTCACTCCCAACCCCCATAGAAATGACTCCTGTTTTAGCAAAGACAGGAGTCATGCCCCCTTGCCCAATGGCCATGCCCAGGGGACTTCTGTCCCGTGGGCATGGTCATTGGGCATAGTGGCATGTAGGGGGGCACAAATCAGGCCCCCCTATGCCACAAAAAAATAAATAAAAAACTTACCTGAACTTACCTTAATGTCCCTGAGATGGGTCCCTCCAGCCTTGGGTGTCCTCCTGGGGTGGGCAAGGGTGACAGGGGGTGTCCCTGGGGGCATGGGAGGGCACCTCTGGGCTCCTTCAGAGCCCACAGGTCCCTTAATGCCTGCCTTTTGCAGGCGCTAAAAAACGGCGCAAAAGCGGCCGTACGTCATTTTTTTTGACCCGCCCACTCCCGGGCGTGAATTTTGCCCGGGAGTATAAATCTGACGCACATGCCTCGGAGTCGATTTTTTAGACGGGAACGCCTACCTTGCATATAATTAACGCAAAGTAGGTGTCCACGCTAATAAATGACGCTAACTCCATGGACTTTGGCGCTAGACGCGTCTAACGCCAAAGTATAAATATGGAGTTAGTTTTGCGTCGGAATTGCGTAAAAAAAAACGACGCAATTCCGGCGCAAACGGAGTATAAATATGCCCCTCAATGTCCAGATGGTGTGCCTTGCTGACCAGTACATCTTCCACATCACTGCCAAGTATCCTGGGTCGGTGGATGATGCCTTTGTCCTGAGGAATAGCAGTGTCCCACAGCTGATGGCACAGTTACAGAGGCACAGAGTGTGGCTTATAGGTGAGCCTGAGTCCCCACCCAACGTGTGTCAGTGTATGCCTTCAGGAGTCATGCCCCATTCTATTGTGCAGGGCTAATGTGTGTCCCTCACTTCTTGCAGGTGATTCCGGCTACCCAAACCTGTCCTGGCTCCTGACCCCTGTTAGGAATCCGAGAACAGGGGCTGAGAATAGGTACAATGATGCTCATGGACGTACCAGGAAGATTGTTGATAGGACCTTCGGGCTCCTGAAGGCTAGGTTCAAGTGCTTCCATCTGACAGATGGATCCCTATGCTACTCCCCTGAGAAGGTCTGCAGGATTGTTGCTGTGTGCTGTATGTTGCACAATTTGGCCCTCAGACGCCATGGGCCCTATTTGCAGGAGAAGGAGGGTGACAATGCAACTGTGGCAACAGTGCACACTGAGGACAATGAGGAGGAGGAAGAGGAGGAGGATGTGGACAACAGGACACTTTTGATCCAGCAGGACTTCCAATGACACTCAGGTAAGAATTTCTCAATTTCAGTGTTGTGCAGTGTGGCTGTAGCATAATGCTAGTCATTATCTTTGCATCCCACCTGACTGTCACCTTTGCCTTCCCTTATTGCAGATGTTGCTGTGGTTACAACAGTGTAATGCTGTGATGTGTACAGACTGCTGAGACACATTTGTAGGATGGATCAACACATTACTGGACATTTACACAGGTTCATGCAGTTCCTTACAGTTCTATACATTGTACATGACCTTCAGATAAAGCACTATTACTCAAGTTGTGTCCAAGGGTGTTTATTAAAATTGGTATACAATGCAAAGTGCTAATGAGTAGGGTGATGGTTGGGAATAGTCCAGTGTAGTGGGCCAGTCTGTTTGTGGCACAGGTCCAGTGTCCAAGAGGCCATAGGAATGGAAGCAATGGCAGTTCAAAGTGGACAAGGTGACACAGGGGTTCATGTCCTGGTGGTGGTCTTGGTCTTGGCAACTGTCTCTGGCGTATGTCTGGGTCACAGGGACCATTTGCAGGGTGGTTCACCTTCTGCAGGGGTAGGGGTGCTGGTGGCCTGTGGGAGGGCCTTTTGTCCACCACTAGCTGCAGCAGATGTGGAGGGCTGGTCAGTACAATGGCTAGTGGAAGGGGCCCGCTGGTGTCCTTTATAGTCCCTCATGATGTTGGCCATATCACCCAGCACCCCTGCAATGGAGACCATGGTGGTGTTCAGGGCCTGCAATTCTTGCTTGATCTCCTGTTGTTGTTCCCCCTGCAGCCGCTGGTTCTACTGCATGATGTTTAGCACCTGACCCATCTTGTCCTGAGATTGTTGGTAAACCCCCAGGACATTAGTAACTGTCTCCTGAGGAGTCGGTTCCCTGGGCGCATCCTTCCCCTGGTGCACAGCTGTCCTCCGACCATCCCTGCCCCCCTGTGCCTGTGTCCCCTGAACTGTGTGCCCACTGCCACTGACCCCAGGACCCTCATTGTCTTGCCTGTGAGGTGTGGACTGCGGTCCCTGTACAGGTGGGCACACTGCTGATTGGCGTGTCCTGGGGACAGAGGTGTGGGGATGTTAAGTGGCTGCTGTGTGTTGGGTTCTGAGGGGGGAGGCTCTGTAGTGGACTAGTTGTGGGCTGGGGTAGCCGACTGACCAGTGGTCCCAGATGGGCCAGGGAGTTCCTCCAGATCCAGAGCTCCTGAGTTGCTGTAATCACTGGGGGCATCTTCTGGTCGGGGGCTGGGTAGCCATGGCACCTCCTCGCTGCTGAGATTGAATGGGTCACTTGTGGGGATATAAGTGGTGTATTATGCTACATGTCTGTGGCATATTCTGCATCACTAGCTTCCCCTATACTATTGCCATTGCCCTGCCACCTTTGTTTGTGCATGGTGATGGATTGTTAGTTCTCCATGCTGTGCATGCATTGGCGGTGGGTGTACATGCAGGGCTGGAAGGGATGTGCATGCAGTGGGTATGGCATGCAGGGCTTGAGATTTCATTTTGTTAATTGTAGTGGTGCACTATGTGTGATGAAGTAGGGTGATGGGTATCAGGGTGAGGGGTGGTGGTGGTGGTGGCATGCAGGTATAGGGGGATGATAGGTAGTAAATGTTGACTCACCTGTGTCCAGTCCTCCGGCTACTCCAATGAGTCCCTCAGGATGCAGGATTCCCAAGATTTGCTCCTGCCATGCTGTCAGCTGTGGGGGAGGAGGTGGGGTCCACCTCCAGTCCTCCTGATGGCGAGCTGGTGCCTTGCTGTAATGGAGCACATCTTCCCACGTAGGTCGTTCCACCTTTTCCTTATGTCGTCCCTTGTGTGTGGATGTAGTCCCAAGGTGTTCACCCTGTCCACGATCCTCCGCCATAGCTCCATCTTCCAGACAATGCATATCTGCTGGACCTGTACTCCAAACAGCTGTGGCTCTACCCTCACTATTTCCTCAACCATGACCCACAATTCCTCATCGGTGAAACGGGGTGCCTTTGTAGGACATGGGTGTTGTGTGGTGTGTGTATGTTGTGCAGAGGGTCATGTGTGAAGTGGTGGGGTGTGTGGTGCGTGTGGAATGAATAGGTAGTTGTGATATGTGCGTGCAATTCTCTTTTCTGATAGCGTCGCTAAGTGTATCCGTCTTGTCGTGTTAGCAAAGGATTATGGATGATGTGGGTGTGTGCTTTACATTGCTGTTGGTGGGTATGTGGGGTGTGTGTATTTGTATCAGGTGTGGGTTTTTTGTTCTGGTCAATGTTGTTGTGTTTTGTATTTGGGTGGCCTTATCTGCCGCAGCGGTGTTCTCCGCCAGTGGTTTACTGCCATTGAATGTCCCTTGTGGTGATTTGTGGGTCATTATTTGTAGGGCGTAACATTGGTGGCATAACGGTATGGGTTATAGTACTGACATATTTATCACCTTCAGTGGGTCTGGCGGATCTGTGGTTGTGGCAGTTTTCTGTCGGTTTTGTGTGTATGCACACAATCTGGTGGATGGATGTTTGCCTCCATAGCAGTATTCGGAATTTACCACCAATGTCATAAAGAGGACCTATGTGTTTGAGGTTTAATTTGTGCTGCTACATCGCACAATGATGTGTGTCCCTTAGCACACCCCTGACAACACCATGTGTGGGTCATCTATAGAAGACGGCTCAACATGTATAAGGGGGAGTTGTGTAAAAAAACATGTCACTACCCTGGCGCTTTGCAGAACTTATAAGTTATAACTCAAATACTCAAGCTTGTCCTGCAAGGCACCCAGAGACATTTTGTGTTAGCAATGCTGCTCCATTGTAATTCTGCAATTATCATGCGTTGATTAATTCATGACTGATGTGGGAAAGTTTTCTAATGCCCTATAATCATTGCCCTCTAAGGCCAATAAACCCCCTCTGCTAACATAATGGCTGGGGCAGGGGTTATGTGCATGAAATATTTATAAAGTTGAGCTATGCATGCATTGCGCCACTTTGTTGACACAATCCAGGGAAATATGGTAGGCTGGGGGTGCCTTGGCCTTTCATAATTAACACTAAGCCGGGACACAGGTGATGCTACGGGATCTGAAATGTGTGCCTTCGCGATGGTTGTGCAGGACTCATCAGTCATCTGTCCTGCATTGGTATCATTGTTGGACATGTGAACCCCAGACCTAGACTGGTGCAGATACTCTACATTCTGGTTGCATACAACCTGTCCACAAGCACTGCATGCAGCACACCAACACATCTGCTACTGTCATTCAAGAGCAGTGGACAGTCAAAAGTATGCCAATGGGGGACTCACCAACAGGTCCAAAGGTGATTGAGCAGATCCTGCTCCCTCGCCACCAGATCTGCCTAGTGATGCTTTAGCTGGTGCTTATTCCTGCCGGTCCTGTAAATTCGCTTCAGGTGGTGGAGCACCTTGCCCCACCCAGCCGCCTGGCATGGGTCCGGTATCTGAGGATCACCCAGTCACCCATCTCAAGCATCATTGGCAGATAGTGGGATACCAGCCACACAAATCCACCAAGCTCATCCTCTGACATCCTGGTCATCCTTCCCCTTTCAGACATGTCGAATTATGGTCAGATTTGACCCCAAATTCTAAGAAGGACAAATGAGTGGAAACTTACTCCACTAACTTATCCCAACTATCACAAATGACAAGCTACCCCGGACAGACACCACATAGTACAAATACAAATCTAGACAAAAACTTCACAAAACCACAACTATTGGGACAAAATGCACACAAAATACAACAGTAAATGACAGAAGGAACACCACAAACTTCAAAACACAACCAAGACTCAACCACCAGCTCCAAAACACAACCACCCAGTCACAAAGGCACAGACTGTAAAGAGAAAGTGAAACTACACCCACTGTACCATGCTTGAGACAGGATTTCCTATTACATCACTTCCTGTCCCCGTGCATCACATTTCTTAGTTATGTGTTTTAATTTGACGCATTTGACATTTGCGTAGGTTTTTTTAGACGCATAACACACTTGCATCGTTTACATTGACACATGCCAGTTATGCGTCGATTTCACAGAAGGCTGCATTAAAAGGAGCATGAAGGTCTAATTTACGCTAAGGGACCATGGGGGTTATTCTAACTTTGGAGGAGTGTTAATCCGTCCCAAAAGTGACGGTAAAGTGACGGATATACCACCAGCCGTATTACGAGTTCCATAGGATATAATGGACTCGTAATACGGCTGGTGGTAAATCCGTCACTTTTCCGTCACTTTTGGGACGGATTAACACCTCCTCCAAAGTTAGAATAACCCCCCATGTGTCATTTTTGTTACATTTGCAGATGTTTTAGACACATTTGTGTCATAATTTTTGACTCAGTTCCTGATTGCGTAGTTTTTTGCATTGTCCTTAGATGGACCCAGAATCAACATACATATGACATGGACTGTGCTGCAGTGCAGCATATTGGGTATGGCCACATGTGTTAGTCCATGCAACAATGTGGTAAGGTTGTGATTGGTCTGTTTCACAAGTCTGTGTGTTACAAAGTCAACAGCATGCACATTTCTGCACATCGTGCATAATTATGCATGTGTGACAACAGTGTATCCACATATGTTGGGCATTCAGTAAATGCAATACTTCTGATTTTAGATTGTGTATTGTGTAATGCTATGTCATGAGTGATTTTGTTATATAGAGCATTTTATTTGAAACTGTATATGCACTTCAGGCATTGTTGATGATGGGCGAACTATTGCTACCTAGGAAATGTGACCCGACATCTGTCTCCACATTTGGATTTAGCGTTTATGGAGCGCTGTGTGAAGACAGCATATTTGCCTGACCTGTGTACATCTTTGGTACATAGTGTGTGACACACTCTGCCTACATTCCACCCAGATAATGGTTGGATCACATATTTTGGATTTCACTCATTGCATTTACCACTGGTTGTTGCTTTTGGCACGGTGGACGTGCAACCCTAGCTGCATATGTTCTCATCCATACTAATGTGCATATCATAGGCTTGTCCATCCAACGAGTGAGGTCATGTATACCCTGTGTCAAGGTTGTTCCCCATGGCAGTGGCAGGGCAGATTACCATGGATAGACTGCGCAGGCTAAACTTCTTCCATTGGTCAATATTCATGGGCAAGTCATGATGACCATAGTTACTAATGATGTCCCCCCACCCGCCACACATGTTCCATGCAGCCATTGACACTCTCACTTTGAGCTGGGACAGTGTTCAGTTCCAACATGACTTAATTTCTATTTTTCAACATCCCCAACCTCAGGTGTGGGCCCCTTACATACATCCTATTGGGACATGATGTAGTTGTGTGTGATGAGCTATTGATTAGCAATTTAGCAACGTGCATGTAGAATTTAAATTGTGGTCCATGGATTGTGTCCTTCAGTTGTCACTTACCAGTGATCAGGCTGTAAGTGATGTGTGTGATGGTGGCAGTACAATGTTACACATCACATATGATGTCAAAACATCATTTGTCAGATTAGTAACTGTTACATACTCCCTGAGGTAAGACTCAAATTCCTATGGTATATGTAGTGGAGATTGAATAGACCAAAGCACAATTGGTTGTATATGTGAAGTGTTTATTTACATATTTGACATGGTGATTTCAGTGATTCTGATGAGTAAAAGTTGCCAACACTTTGCTCTCTCCGGCGTAGCCCAGCAGCTGTGTTGTGCTATTCCCCCTCCATATCATCAGCACCATCCTCAGGCAGGTCAGCAACCTGGTCATACATTGGCACGTTCATTCGCACACATATGTTGTGCAGGATGGCATATGTGAGGACCATTTTGCACACAATGGGTAGTGCATAAAGGAGGCTGCCTCCTGTCAGGTCCAGGCATCTGAATCTAGATTTCAGGATGCCAAATGTCCTTTCCAACACATTGCATGTCTGACGGTGTTCCTTATTGTAGGCACGCTCTGCTGCTGTGTTTGGATTTGCAAATGGGGTCATCACCCACAGCTGGATGCCATAACCCTGATCCCCTCCAACGATGAAAGAAGTAAGTTGTTGTTAAAGCTTGCAACAGGTTTCGTATGTAGCATGGCAGTTGTCAGTTGAAGTTGTTTGACCTGGGACATATGATCAGGATTCTTAACTGATGCTCAGTATGTATGTACCATGTGTTGTGTAGTGCATCTTTGTAGCAGAGTGCTATCACTAGAGGGGACATGACACATCCTTGCAAAACAATGGGGTCAGATGTGATGACAACATAGTAGCGCTCTACAAAGCTTGACATCCCTGACATTTTGACATGTCAGTACAGATGAAGTGCAACACTTAGGCCCATGTTAATGAGTAAGTGCCAGTGTACAACACAGCTTCAAAATTGGCAGCACTGTACTGCAGCATTTTCAATATGCAGGAATGCACCATGTGTAATATGTAACAAGACAACCCTTTGTTGTCCCATGTGCCACCGCCTAATATGCAACCGTACATCAACACTGCCAACCTTGCACCAGGGTGCTTGGATGGCTGCCCTGAGGAGGTGGATTTCTCTGTGAAGGAAGGGACACCTTCCTATACATATACTATTTTTATGGACAATTAGTTCTTTCTGTGTGTGCAGTAATATGCAGCATGCATAGGTGGCACATTCATATGAGGTCAAATACCAGTCAATTTCCTTATTGAAACCTGCTAACGCCACCCTTGGGGCGGTGTTTGATTTTGGCACTGCCTCAGGTTTTAGGTGACACCTACATATGAGTCAGCGTTATCATGCTATGTATCTTGTGGTGACACACCTACGGCAACACACATTGCACGCCCCTTAAACACAAAGTGCAGCGTGGGAGGGGGGCCCTATTTCCAATGTGGCTTCAAGTCACTAAAGAGTGGTCATCCGACAACTCGTACAGACAGTGCTGGCCATGACAATAGTAATAGGAGCTCTTACACATGTTCCTTATTGATCTTAAGTGGCAGCTGATGTTTGTGCCAGCCATCAGGTGTCCAACGGTGTGTTCCCCATTGTTTCGGGATAATCTGCATTACTACCAGTGTCTCTCCCATCTTCCAATACATTAATCATCATTTATACTGTCAACACATGCACAGTGCAGGCATTTAGGATGGGGCTCATCTACTTTGCAAATGTGTCCCTTAACACAGTGCATGTAAGGTCAGTAATGTCCTAAATACACCTACAGGGTCTCACTATAGCATTCATGATCTGCACTGTCTAACAGTGACTCTGCCCCATGGTGGGCCATTTGTTGTTTATGGTACAGACATGATGGTGTTGTGGGTCAGTAAGTGGTGCATGTGAGGTAGTACTACAGTAGATGTGGTGCCACTTCTCACAAATCTGGCACATGGTATGTGATGGCCATTATGTTGTATTCCTATGTGTGTGACCCAATGCATCAGGCAGATGCACATTACAGGTAAGTTAGGTATGTGTTGATGAGATGTAGTTCGTATTGGCACCAGTTGTCAGGCATTAGATGTTTGTTGTGGCGGAGACTTGCATGGTATGAATTAAAGGGTCTGTGCCTTTGTGTGACTTTTGTTACATGCTCATGGTGTATGCCATTGACATTGCTGTGCTATTCTTTGTTTGGTGTGATGTGTATGTGATGTTTATGTAGTGGCCACTCTGTGGGCACTTGTAGTGGTTTGTGGACATCTTCAGTTAGCAAAGGGTACATATCGCCACCTGTCCTTCACGTGATGTGCCTGTCAAGTTGTGGGTGTGTTACGTACATGTGGATATATGTGTTTGTGCTGTGCACTCATTGTGCGGTACTGCAGCATGATGCATATGTATTGTTAGCTGCACATCTGTGTAACCCTGGCCATGTGGTGTATGTCTTGTGTGTCCTACAGAGTTGGTGTGTTGTGTGTATATTGCTAGTTTTGTTGACTCAACCACAAGCAGGCCATTACCATATTGGACATCCTGGAAGTGTTTGTTGATCCTGCTGTGCCTGAATATGTAGGCATCATGGACACTACCAGGATACTTGGCTAAAATGTTTTGTAAATAGTCCACGGTGGTCCACTATGGCCTGCACATTTATGGAATGCGTATGCTTCTGGTTTCTATATAAAGGTTCTGTTGCTGCAGGTGGGACAAGTCGGACATGGGTGCAGTCCATTGCACCAAGCACATGCGGGAAGCCAGCAAATTGGTAAAATTCCTGTTTTATCTCCTGCTGCAATTGCTGGGTGTTGGGGAAGCTGATGTGCCAGGTTGTCGGAGAGATGATTGCTTCTTACACCTTTGGAAGGAAGATTGCGAAAGACGGCTGTGACACACCAGCAACCAGTGTACCCATTGTCTGGAATGAGCCACTTGCCAGCATATGCAGGACAGCTAACAGCTTTGTTACTCAATGTGGTGCAGCAGGCGTAGTATGTCTTGCCAGTTGAGTCAGTGTGTCCTGGTGAGGTCTTGTTCTCTGAGTCTGAGTCCAAGGAGGGTTGTCCTTTTCATGAATATCCTCTCCTGCCCTCTCTGTTGCCTGTGTGGGCCTTCCATGAATTAGTGGTGGGGGACATTTACCAACTACGCATGAAGAAGAACTCAATAAAGAACAGCATAAGATCCCGGAACTTCACCCCTAAAGACTGGAATGAACTCAATCCACTCAAAAATAACAGCTCTATAATCATCAACCCTACAGATAAAGGTGGCAACATTGTAATTATGGACCTACACAAGTATATTAAGGAAGCCCATCGCAACTGTACAATGATGATCACTATGAAAGATTGAGAGAAAATCCCATGTGAACCACCAAAAGAATTATCATGAGATGTTGAATGAATAGTTGGAATGTCAACTAATGTAATATGGAGAAAACAAATATTTGAAAGTGGATTTTCCCAGAATTCTATATATTTATGTTTTGCCCAAAATTCACAAAGACAAATGCCACCCACCTGGGAGACCTATGATGAGTATGATAAGTTCTCTGTTGGAGAATACATACAGATATATTGGGCCAGATGTATGAAAAAAACCCTTAGCGAATCGGAAATAGCGATTTTTAAGAAATCGCTATTTCTGAGTCGCAAAATGCAATGTAATAAAATTGCAATTCGGAAATAGCGATTTCTTAAAAATCGCTAATGCAAATTGCGAGGTCCAAATACCGAATCACAAAAATATTTGCGATTCAGTATTTGAAAATCACAAATTGCGAAAACGGTCACCTGGCACAACCTGATGACATCACAAGCAGGAAGTGAGTCAGACCATGCTGTTTGCAGGTACCACATCCACAGGAGCAGCAGAGAGTCACAGACCAGCCTCAGGGAGCAAGTTTGTGAGCAGGCCAGGACCTGACATCAACATGGCCAATGCTGCTAATGGGAAGGAGAAGGGAGAGAGGAAGAGGAAGCTGAAGTTCAGTGAGCAAGAATTGAAGGTGCTCACTTAGGAGGTGGTTAGGAGCCATGACCGGCTATTTGGGAAGAGCTCACTCCAGGTACCAGAGAGTGAGAAGCGAAACTCTGGGCTGACATCCAGACCAAAATCTGCGCAGTGGGGGTTGCGCAGCGCTCAGTGGAGTAGATACGAAAGAGGTGGTATGACCTGCGTTCCCGTGCCAAGGAGAGGGTGGCCAGCAGGCTAATGGAGGCAAGGAGCACAGGAGGTGGACAATCCACCCAGAAACCCTCCACCCCCATGGAAGACCTGGTGGAGTCCACACTGCTTCCAAAAGCTGTCAGTGGGGTCACTGACATTGACACATCCGGCACAACCAGCACCAGCAAAGGTAAGTCCAATAATGATATGTAACCCCATATGTGTATGTACAAATGCCCCTTAGGAAATAGCAAGTAGTGCAAACCATTGTGATAAGTACTCCATTCCACATCTTAGATGCAGCACAGCAATGCCTTATGGGAGTGGTAGTCCACAACCCAGAGCTGAAATTAGCACATAGAATGCAATTAAGTAGAGCGACACCCAGAAGAACACAACATCCAGTACTTAGTGATACGATGTAAGTGTACATTTATTACCATTGTGCCACATTTGGTGATACATACATAAATGACATGCTGCACATTGTCGTGGCAGATGGCCCAGGCCCAGCAGCAGCAGAATGTGCCATTGTGGGGGATGCAGAAACACAGCCTCTGTCCGACTCCAACACCATCAAGTCATTGTGTATTGCGCCAATCAGACGCAGGGCAAGGGTGTTACCTCTTCCCGATTTGAGCCTGGACTCCGATGACATGCTGGATGAAGGCCACACTCCATCCCCAGAAGCCAGATCCACCAGAAGGCAGCAGTCTCTACCCAGGCATCACTCAACTCCCCGCAGGAGGCCTCACGATGCAGGCACACAGCACACTGATGGAGGTGAGGGCCCATCATTCTTTGGTGGCCTGGAAGCATCAATGCTCAAAGTGCAGCGCCTGCAAAACAAAAACATGAGGGCAATGCACAGGCAGATGCAGGCACAAAATGCCAATATGGGGGGGCTGCACAAGCAGTTGGAGTGTCTGAATACAAACATCTGCAAGCTGCATGAGGGACAGCAAACAGCTGCAGAGAACACCAGGGAACTGACCAATGCCATAAAGGACCTGTGTACTGAGATCAGGCATGAGCGAGTTAGCCACCGCAGGCATGAATGGCGCTTCATGGGAATGTTCAGTGGATTTTGTAGATCAGTAAATCGTCTAGCTACATCTACTGCCCTGATATCACGGCGTGCTGTGGCCGCACAGGTGGAGGGAGCACATAGCAGTCGGGATATGGCCCATGGATTGGTCCAAATTACCAACGTTCTGGATGCTATACTGGCAACATGCAGTGCTACACCCAGTGAACTGGGAGTTGGGGATACTGAGGAGTCATCTAGCCTCAGCAGCCTTGCAGTGCCAATGATGGATCCTAGGCGTCGCAGTGCCAGGTACAGTACTGCCTGTGAGCCTGATACAAGAGGTGCTAGCGAGGCCACTGCGCACTCAAGTGGAATGCGTGGTCGTAAAAAGACATTGATGGCCACAGGGGACTAACTTCACATGTAGAATTACAGTAAACTATGATGACAATAGTGTGACACTGTTAATGGCTCATGTATGACTCATGTGTATTGCTTTGTCCTAGTGACACATATGTCACCTGAAGTCAAGGTATTAAAGGTGCTAACTACCAGAATACATGTCAGTGAGGTTGTGTTGTCATAACTTACATCTAAAATGGTTGTGCGTGATGTCAGCACGCCTTTGCCTGCCCTCTGCTGCACTGGTCCTGTCTGCTGGCTGTAGGGGTGGTATGGGATCATCCTCCTCATCTGAGTCTGACTCCGATATTTCCACAGGTATGCCCCTGGTGGTAGCTATATTGTGCAAGATTGCACATGTCGCCACTATTCTACAGGTCGTGTCCGGGCTGTACTGTAGTGCCCCTTCACGTTTGTGGATGCATCTGAAGCAACTCTTCAGCAGGCCAAAGGTACGCTCCACAACATTGCGGGTTGCCTTGTGTGCTGAATTGTATCTCCGCTCTGCTGGTGTTGCAGGATTTAGGTAGGGCGTCATCATGTAGGTGCGCACTGCGTTGGCACTGTCTCCTGGAAGTAACAGAGGGTATAATGAGTAGCTGAGCCATCTAACGTCAAACTGCCATTAATGCACCAATGTACAGAGGGAAAATACCTAGTAGATATCCTTCACCAAATTCCCCAGCTAGCAGTCTTGTGTGAATCCCACTGTGGCGAAAGATGTACGAATCATGTGTGCTCCCTGGGTACCTGGCCACAAGATCAGTTATGATATGGGAGGCACTGCAAATAACCTGTATGTTCATTGAATGTTGGTATTTACGGTTGCGGTACACATACTCTGTGGCCGATGGTGGACAGATTGCAACATGTGTCCCATCTATGGCACCTAGGACGTGGGGGGACTGTGCTATCTGGTAGAAATCTATTTTTGTCTGCTGTAATTCCTGTGGGGTGTTGGGGAATCTGATGTACTGGTGTATCCTGCTCAGCATGGCGTTTAGAAATGCATTGAAAAATCTAGAGAGGGCACTCTGTGATACCCCTCCAGCTGCTGCTATGACCCCTTGATAGCTCCCTGAGGCAAGTAGGTGCATGGAGCATAATACCTGCACGTGGGTGGGTATGCTATTAGTCCTGTGTGTTGTGCGCTGCAGTATGGGTTGTAGCTCAGCTATCAGGTCAAGTATCATGGCTGAGCTCAACCTGCACTTTTCAAATATTTCCTCCTCTGTCTGGTCAAAAAGGGTAATGCGCACTCTGAAAATGCGCTCGTGTCTCCTCCTCCCTCTCCTCAAACCTGCCAAGATCCTCATTCTCCTCGCCACGACTTAGAGTGCAGCCATTGTGGAAAAGAGGCTGAGGCATTCTGGGCCTCTTTCTATAGGTTGCACCTGGTTACAACCTGGTTTGAATCCGTGGTAAATTGCATGTGCAAAAGGCCATTCTGTAAAAAGACGCAAAATGCGACACGCAAAACCATGTCGCTTTCCTAAAAATCACAAATTTTGCGATTCCTTGATTTTGGCCTGCGAATGCCTTTCATGCATCGCAAACCATGTTTCAGCATTCGCAAACGGCCGATTTCTGCGATTCGCACTGTTTGTGAATGCGAATTAGTTTGATACATCTGGCCCTTAGATCTCTTTCTTACATCACTGAACTTCCATCTCACCTATGAGACACCACTGACTTTTTGTTTGAAATTGATAACAGTCCTTGACAAACCAGTTATCTTCTAGTGACAGTGGACGTTTCATCCCTGTACACGTCAATAAAACATCAATATGGCATGGAAGCTTGTAGGTATGTCTTGAGAACACATCCCATAGAACTCCTTCACCATACAGAGATGTTAATGACTATGTTATCTTTCTGTCTAACACACAATTTTTTTTGACAATGAGCATTATCTCCAGAAACAGGGTAGAGCGATGGGGGCATCATTTGTGCTCACCGATGCTAACCTCTACATGGGATGGGGGGGGAAGAAGTCGCATGGTCGGATGCTTTAAGTGTCTACGTGGAGAAAGTAGTGCTGTGGATGCGATAAATAGACAATGTCTTTCTCATATGGAATGGTCAAGAAAATGCTTTACACTAATAGATTGACCTGCTTAACAAGAATAAACTGAACATCAACCTTGTAACCATTACATACAACAATGCCCTAACGGGGAAAGATCGACAAATTGATTATATATCATAAAACAACAAATGTGGAAACAAAAAAACGATTTATTCATATAAATATATATATTCATTTATTTACTTATACATAAATATCAATTTAATATATTCATCCTATATGGACAACCCATCTAGTAAAACAGCACACCAAAGGACAGATAGTGTGAGAAAAAGTGCTCTTGATAGATAAAAAGAAGAATACATATTCCAATTAATCAAAAACCTATACAAAAAACATTAAAAACAGTTGGTTGGTTCTTTTCTGTTTGCTGCATTAACTCCATTCCAAATCCTCAGAGAGTCTAAATCAATTCCTTTAATCCTCCAAAAATCCTCTGCAGAAACCAATCCAGACTATGATATATCCGTCGACGTTTCGACCCCTCTATACCTTGGGCCAAATCCCAGCTCCACAATGGGTCTTCTTCAGGACTAGTACGATGGGAGTCCCTTAAATATATCCTCAGACTTCTTCACTTCTTTTACTTGTCTACTTATGAGGAGATCATATCTAATTCTAAAATAGCATTCCTCCTCATATACCAGGTCACCAATCAATTCCAATGCACTCTTCATTCACGTGTGAGCCTTCAGAAGACTGAGCGTTCACAAAGCAACCTATCGGAGAGGCAAATCTATGCGTGATGCACTTGTAAGAAGTGATGTCAGACAGCATGATAACAAACAGAGGTGGCTAACTCCTAATGATAGTTTTTACAAATGCTCCAAATGTAAGGCATGTAAAAATGGAGAGAACATTAAGACAGTTGTTAAAAATGGGAAAACCATTCATAAAATTAAGGGAGTATACACGTGTAAAAGTGATTATGTTATTTATGTTCTCAAGTGCACATGCCTTAAGATGTACATAGGCAGCACGAAACTGCAGGTACACAAAGACATCCTACAACATTTGAGAGCAGTTCATAACAAAGATGATTCTCATCCGGTAGCTAGGCACATTCGGGAAATACAAGGAGAAGATAAAACAAATCAAAAATACAGTGTGATAGATGAGATACCTAAGGACCCCAGAGGTGGAGATAGAGAGAAGAAGTTAAGAACTCTTGAGTCAAGGTATATATTAGCGTTTGACACAAAAGAACCCAATGAATTAAATAGGAGTGAAGAGTTACACATACATTTAAAGATTTCAATCACTTCATGGATAACCATTGATTATGACAATTTTTTGCGAATAAAGCCATTTGGGTTGATTTCATAAAATGTGATTATTTTATTTTTACTAATAGATTGAGGTGACACGTGGATTAAAATGTAACAGAGCATGGGGAACAAGGATGCGATTGATCATGTTGAAATTGGTGAGGAAGTTTTTTTCACCATTTCCGCTAAACAATTCAAGGAAATTTAATGAAATTTAATGAAAATTTTGTTTTTTCACATATTTTTATACGATATATACACTTTTATATTTCTATTTTAATTTATTATTTTTTATTCGTAGTAGCCTTATACAGTTAAGCCCAAATTATTGCCCGAAATGATCTGATGTGAATATTCTCTTGAAATGAATTTACATTATATTTTTGGTATGATTAGGTATAATATTGTGTAACAATTGTCGTTATTGTGATCTATATTTGGCAGTTTCACAGTAGTATTGACAATAATCGATAAAATAGTTTTACCGTTTTGATAAAAGCATATATGCTTGTTTAAAGTAATTAGTATTTGAGGTGAAATAGATTTGGCGAGAATATTCACCTGTGATGAATCTTTTGCCATAGTGATTAGGCATAGTACTGTGTACCAATCGTCATCATTGTGACGGATGTTTGGGCGATTTCACGGAAGCATTGCAAATATCCGATATATTAGTTTTTACTGTATGATTTGGTATAGACACATTGTGAGAAATTATGTAATTTTATTGCACTTGTTTGAAGAAATAGATTGTGGTTGAATGGATATGAAAAGATACGATTGTATCAAGTTGTATAAATAGTGAACAAAGATGGCGGCCAGCACGCCGATGAAGACAGTTATGCCGAAACGTGTTCCTGTTGTGCTTGCACAATAAAATTCAAGAATACACGCTCTGGAGTGCTGTCCCTCTGATTTATCACTAGAGGCAAGTGTGGGTTGTAGAACGTGGTGGCGTGCGTTCAATAACAGCACCACCGTCGATTTGGTGCGGAGCGACCATGCCAATATCAGTGTTTATATGTATATATATATATATATATATATACAAACATATGAGGTTCCACTCATCATACAGCTGTACCACAGCTAAAATCCACAACTACTGTTGTTAACTGGAAAAACTGCTGATGTTTGTATTTATCAATGATTGTGCCTTTTATTGTCAATATTGTGCTGCTCCCAAACAAGACAAAGCCCCTCATTATGACTTTGGTGGTCAAAACAGTTGACCACCAAAGTCACGCCCGCAAGGGGACCGCCATTGATGGTGGTCTTGAGACTGCCATATTATGAGTCCTGGCAGCTCTCTGCTATAAATTGGGCGGAGAGCTGCCAGCAGCCATACTGGGGGTCGGCGGTCTAGTGGAGGTTGCTCTGCTGGCACCGGCACGTCATCACAACACCGCCTGCTGTATTACAACTTTGGCGAAGCAAAACATCTGAAAATTCAATTTTGCTCCTGCTCCATGTTGTTACAAGGCTGATACTTATAAACCATAGAGGGTAACCCAAAAACCAGATTGGGCTGGGTAGAAGATAATCATTACATACAACAATGCCCTAACGGGGAAAGATCGACAAATTAATTATATATCATAAAACAACATAGGTGAAAACAAAAAAACTATTTATTCATATAAATATATATATTCATTTATTTACTTATACATAAATATCAATTTAATATATTCATCCTATATGGACAACCCATCTAGTAAAACAACACACCAAAGGACAGATAGTGTGAGAAAAAGTGCTTGTGATAGATAGAAAGAAGAATACATATTCCAATGAATCAAAAACCTATACAAAAAACATTAAAAACAGTTGGTTGTTTCTTTTCTGTTTGCTGCATTAACTCCATTCCAAATCCTCAGAGAGTCTAAATCAATTCCTTTAATCCTCCAAAAATCCTCTGCAGAAACAAATCCAGACTATGATATATCCGTCGACGTTTCGACCCCTCTATACCTTGGGCCAAATCCCAGCTCCACAATGGGTCTTCTTCAGGACTAGTACGATGGGAGTCCCTTAAATATAAAAAATCTTAAATTAGGCCTCTCACATTGTGAAGCCAATAATTTTGATTATGCACAAACTAGGATTGACCTGTTCCTGTTTGTCAGAAAGCTGAAGTTAATGAAGATACATAAAATAAAAAATAACCAATCAACTAAAAAAGAAAGTGTTGAGAGAACAGGTGAATATGGTAATCTTTTGATTGATGATATTTTTTAGATGAAAGAACTTTGGGAGTTGCAAGATGATGCTACGCAATCTATAGACGAAGCAGCAGTAGTTGAAAGATTGGAAGCAGAAGGAATATTGATGAGTGAAGAAGGAGGTTCAAAACTTAAACCAAAATCTACAGTCTTACCTCCATATTGTGGAGATCTGATTGATCAGTTCGCGGAGACAGTGATCCAGGTTTTGAAAATTTTAAGAGACACAAATTTAAGAGATAAATATTTCGTAAGAAACCATGAACAAATGAAAAGTTATCGACAAACCATTCCGAAATTATCGGCAAATTCAGAACTGGTAATCAGAGGCTCATACAAAGAAGGCAATGTAGTTATGTGGCCTATTGGAGAGTATATGGAGGAGGCACATAAACAACTCAATGATGAAAGCTGCTATAAAAGAGTCAATTTGGAATATGTGCAGAATATCAAAAATGAATTTGGA
The DNA here is from genome assembly GCF_031143425.1 of Pleurodeles waltl. NCBI lineage: Eukaryota > Metazoa > Chordata > Amphibia > Caudata > Salamandridae > Pleurodeles > Pleurodeles waltl. The sequence goes on from NC_090437.1 coordinate 324,884,483, forward strand.
AAAGCATTATTGACATGGAAAGACCAAAATCTGATAAGTGACCAAGAATATAGATAATAAAAATTGTTCATCCTAAATTACCAGTGTTTTATCTCATTCCTAAAATACATAAAGATGCCACTAAACCACCAGGAAGACCTATAATCGCAGCACAAGGCAGTCTGTTTGAATTTGTATCACAATATATAGATTCTTATTTTAAACCTTTAGTGAGCAATTTAACCTCATATCTGAAAGACACCACAGATTTTTTAAAGCGTGTGTTTGACGTAAGTTGGGAACCAGATATGCTCCTCATAACATTGGATGTCACAGCACTATATACCTGTATCCCACATGAGGATGGCATAAGATCAGCTGAACACTTCTTACATGCTAGGCCTATAAGATTTTATAAACGCAGTGTCATGCTAACCAGCATGATGAGATGGTGTCTTCAAACATGACATTTTCTTCTTTAATAATGACGTTTTTGAACAGATGAGTGGGATGGCAATGGGCACTTGCTTTGCCCCCAGCTATGCCAACCTATATATGGGCTGGTGGGAGGAGCAGGTTCTTAACAATCTACCTTTGGACAGATGGCATGATCATATCTGTTTGGATGTTACGTTTCATAGATTATATATTTGTGATTTGGAAAGGTGATGTAGCAAGTGCTGAAAAGTTTATAAGGGAGATAAATGTGAATGATTTGAAGCTCAAATTCACTGGGAATAAAAGCACCAGAGAAATAGAATTTCTGGATGTAAAAGTCATTATAGAAAAGGACAAGTTACAGACTACATTATATAGGAAACCCACAGCAGGCAACAGTCTCTTACACGCAGCTAGTTTTCATCCTTCATCTTTAAAAGAAAGTATTCCCTATGGAGAGCTATTATGAGCTAAACGAATCTGTAGTACTGATAATAGATTTGTAGAGGATGAAAATGATATGGCAACAAGATAAAGAGAAAGAGAGTATTTGAATAATACTATTACAAAGGGAAAGAGGAAAGCGAGACAGCGTACTAGGGATAGTATCCTTTTTGACTTATCTAAAAATAGCAGCACTCAGCTGAACAAACAACAGATGGTAAGATTCATAACAACATACAATACAGCTCATTCACAAATAGGCATGATATTGCAGAAACATTGGCACATATTGAAAAGTGATCCGATCATAGGAAAAGACATTATTAAAAATCCTCAGATAACCTACCGGAGTTGCAAATCTATGCGTGATGCACTTGTAAGAAGTGATGTCAGACATCATGATAACAAACAGAGGTGGCTAACTGCTAATGATGGTTTTTTACAAATGCTCCAAATGTAAGGCATGTAAAAATGGAGAGAACATTAAGACAGTTGTTAAAAATGGGAAAACTATTCATAAGATTAAGGGAGTATACACGTGTAAGAGTGATTATGTTATTTATGTTCTCAAGTGCAGCTGCCTTAAGATGCACATAGGCAGCACAAAACTGCAGGTACTCAAACGCATCCTAATACATTTGAGAGCAGTTCATAACAAAGATGATTCTTATCCAGTAGCTAGGCACATTTGGGAAATACATGGAGGAGATGCAACAAATCTAAAATACAGTGTGATAGATGGGATACCTAAGGACCCGAGAGGTGGAGATAGAGAGAAGAAGTTAAGAACTCTTGAGTCAAGGTATATATTAGCGTTTGACACAAAAGAACCCAATGGATTAAATGGGAGTGAAGAGTTACACATACATTTAAAGATTTAAATCACTTCATGGGTAACCATTGATTATAACAATTTTTTGCAAATGAAGCCATTTGGGTTGATTTCATAAAATGTGATAATTTTATTTTTACTAATAGATTGAGGTGACACGTGGATTAAAATGTAACACAGCATGGGGAACAAGGATGCGATTGATCATGTTGAAATTGGTGAGGAAGTTTTTTTCACCATTTCCGCTAAACAATTCAAGGAAATGTAATGAAAATCAAGTTTTTTCACATATTTTTATACGCTATATACAATTTATTATTTCTATTTTAATTTAGTATTTTTTATTTGTAGTAGCCTTATACAGATAATCCCAAATTATTGCCCGAAATGATCTGATGTGGATATTCTCTTGCAATGAATTTACGTTCTATTTTCTGTATGATTAGGTATAATATTGTGTAACAATTGTCATTATTGTGATTTATATTTGCCAGTTTCATGGTAGTATTGACAATAATCGATAAAATAGTTTTACCATTTTGATCAAAGCATATATGCTTGTTTAAAGTAATTAGTATTTGAGGTGAAATAGATTTGGCGAGGATATTCACCTGTGATGAATCTTTTGCCGTAATGATTAGGCATACTACTGTGTAGCAATCGTCATCATTGTGACGGATGTTTGGGCGATTTCACGGAAGCATTGCAAATAACCGATATATTCGTTTTTACTGTATGATTTGGTGTAGACACATTGTGAGAAATTATGTAATTTTATTGCACTTGTTTGAAGAAATAGATTGTGGTTGAATGGATATGAAAAGATACGATCATATCAAATTGTATAAATAGTAAACAAAGATGGCGGCCAGCAGGCCGATGAAGGCAGTTATGCTGAAACTGTGCTTGCACAAAAAAATTCAAGAACACACGCTCTGGAGTGCTGTCCCCCCGATTTATTATTAGAGGCAAGTGTGGATATATATATATAGATATATATATATGATTTTCTCCTAGGAATCCTGCCCCAATTGCCGACCACGGACAAATCCAGGAGACAGCACAAACTGGTATAGATTGATTTGCTATTATAAAAAGGGTTTATTTTTTATTTTAGAATAATAAAGTGCAAAGTGAGAGGTGCCACAAACAAAACTGGCCTACGTGTTTCTGCAAAAGCCTTCAACTGAGCCATCCCATGGTGCAGTGCAAAACATCAATTTAAAGGAACATCCTCCTTTTACCCACACCTCCTCATAAAGGTATAAACAGTAAGGCCCTCATTATGAACACGGCGGTCTGTACCGCGCCGCCACCGGTGGTGGTAAAAACTGCCAACAGAGGAGCAGTTCGGACTGCCAAATAATGAACTAATCGAAACCCTGGCATCCAGAAAACCACCCACCGCCAGTAGAGGAGTGCCAATGACAATGGCAAAGTCCGCCCACAGGCCGACGGAAAGGCCCAACACGCCCATCAAATTATGAACCACTAGTCCGCCGCCAGTTCCAGAGAGGGAACCACCGCCACGCAAAGCCAGGCGGAAATTAACCAAATCCAATGAAACACTCACCGTAGGCCTACACAACGCGCCGAAGCAGACATGGATAGAGAGCTGCAGATCACGCCAGCCCTCCTTCTTGCCATATACCTCCACGACCGAGACCGCCGACGAAGACGACGATAGGACTTCCCCAGCTAGGCCTCACAGATTTTATGCACCCAGCATCACAAGTCCTCCCACCTCTTCCTGCAGTGGGCGCTCCACCGGTTGTAGACCCCCAGGGTCCTCACCTCCTTGGCAATGGCATGCCAAAGTGCCCTCTTCTGGTGGCCTAAAAGGGTGACACAGAAATGGAACACAGAGGTCAGGCACGATAGGTACAGCTGGCTATTCGTCCACTATGGGATGAACAGTACTGTCAGACTTACAAGACATACGCACGCACCATGCCATGCACCATGGCCCATGCAGGCTCAGAGGTGCACACAAATGTCCTTACAACACCATCCATTACACCCAAACAGTGCACCCCAAACCCAGACCCACCTGTACCTCTAGCCGTCCATAGAGTTTTGCGTACAGGGGAAGGACCCCGTCCACTAGCCTCTCCAGTTCCTCCTGGGTGAAGGCCAGGGCCCTATCCCCTGCAACACGAGCCACATCCATGACCAGAGGCAGGACACAGCAGTACATAAAGTGGAGTACCTGTCCGCACGAGATCAGGGAGTCAAGTGAAGTGTAGATGACAAATTTGCGTACGTACCGCGGCGGTGTGCACCGTCACCGCCAGCGGCGATCATGATACGCCAGGATTCCCCATTGGCATCCATGTTAACCAATGACGGTGCAAACGGCGGTAAACACGGCCTTACGTTGTTACGTCAACCGCTAGCGGTATGAGGTCACTTCCACAACGACAGGCCTGGATTACAGTGGGCAGACATTTTGGCAGTAACTACGCATCTATAAATAAAATTGTGCACAATGCAGGCCCTAGTTGCCACATGAAGCACCTATGCATGTGACCATTTTGTAATATAACACACATGAAAAACACTGTTCCCTCATTGAGATGTAGATGTAGATCTGTCAAGAACTTGTTACTGTTGAGTCACTGCAATGAAGTATGCAGTGCACAATTGATGACAATGTGTGCCTATGTATGCCTGTTCATCACACCTTTTTGATATCCCTCGTATGTACCGACACTTGTGGAAGGGCACCATCGGTGTACAGACCACTTGTGTATATGAGGACCATGGTGGAGCGTCAGATCATAATCAATTACAGACTCACCAGTGCAACAATTCAGGAACTTTGTGCATTACTGGATCCTGCACTAACTCCGGGAAATCGTAATCAGCATGCCATCCCTACTGAAGTGCAGGTGCTCTCCGCACTCCATTTCTTGGCCACAAGATCATTTCAAGTGACTGTGGGCCTGGGTGCCGGATTTTCACAGCCAATGTTCAGCATGGTACTGACAAGATTTCTAAATGCATTTGTACTACACCTGCAGTCCTATGTGAGTTTCCCCAAAGTACTGACCTCCCTGCCATCAAGTCTGATTTCTAAGCCTTTGCCAACATACCCCATATGATAGGTGCCATCGATGGCACCCACATACCCCCAAGAGTCAGTGAACAGGTGGACAGAAACAGAAAGAACTTTCATTCCATGAACATCCAATTTGTATGTAGTGCAGACCAGTACATCTTGCATGTTAATGCCATGTTCCCAGGTTCAGTCCATGATTCCTTTGTGCTGAAGAACAGCAGTGTGCCACAGAAGATGAAACAGCTCCAAGAGGACAGAGGGTGGATCATAGGTAAGTGTTTCTGTCACTAACTGACACATAGCAGACAGCCAGCCTGTCTGACTGAGGGGCTTGACAATGACTACTCTGTATTGCACCTTTTTGTAGGTGATTCTGGCTATCCAAACTTGTGTTGGCTCCTGACACCAGTGAGGAATCCTAGGACAGATGCAGAGAGGAATTACAATGAGGCCCATGGACGTACTAGGAGGGTGATAGAGCACACAATAGGTCTCCTGAAGGCTAGATTTTGTTTTCTACATATCTCTGGGGGGTTCCCTGGCCTATGGGCCTGAAAAGGTGTGTAGAATAGTGGTGGCCTGCTGCATGCTGCACAACATGGCAGTGAGACATTCTATCCCCCTCTTGGAGGTGGAGGGTGCTGTATGTCCTGACCAGCTACCTCAGAGAGGGGACGAGAGTGATGGTGATGATGAGGAAGGGGAAGATGTCAATTCCAGGACCCAACTGATACAACTCTACTTCCAGTAACTGTGTGGGACTTAGGGCTGACATTGGGGTTTGTGACACATACTGTCAGTGTGCTTAGTCATATAGGGGGATTTTGAATCTGATATGTGAAACAAGGTCCAGTTCTGCATGTACAGATTTAAATTTAGTGGATTTACTTTGCGCCCACATTTAGGCACACAGGAGTCCTTTCATGCAACGATTTGACAATAAAGTGGTTATCAGCCAGTTGCATCCATACTTCACTTTGTTCACATTTTAACACAGGGGACAGTGTTACAGGTGTGATATGTGTTTTATTGGTGGCGGCAGGGAGTCAATAGTGCTATTTACAGTGATGGCAAGTTGTCATGGGTGGGTGTCCTCAATGCCAACGTGGTGGCAGCCTTGTTGGTAGTATTGATGGGTCCATCATTTCTCATATAAGTTCATATTGCCTCTTAGCAATGTGTGGTGGTTGATTGAGTGGGATGGTTGCTGTGCAGATTGTTGCTAAGTGACTTCTTGAAGGGGGCCTTGTTCTTTGCTGGGGTTCCAGTGCCGTATCTTAGCCTGAGGGTCCGTTTGGGCGCCTGCTGTTGATCTTGAGGGGATGACATGGTTGGCCCTGGGGTTTCCTGTGAGGGTAGTTCCTGGGATGTTTCTGATGATGGTATAATTGCCAGGTCGGTGTCCGGTGCTGTAGGGGGGGCCTCCTGTCCTGTGTGGGTCTCAGACTAGGTTTGTACCAGCTGCAGCAGTGCTCCTGCTATGCTGGCCATTGTGGCATTGTGCTGTTTCCACTGCTCCATGGCCTGTTGGTGGTGTTCCTGCTGCATCCTCTGACTGTGCTCCAGGGTGGATACTATCTGTGCCAACCTGTCTTTGGTATGCTGGTAGGCCCCCAGTACCTCAGATATCACGTCCTGGGCTGCTGCATCCATCCTGTAGCCTCCCCCTTTGCCCACTGAGGCCCTAGCACTTGCCCTAGCCCCCTGTGCCTGTGTCCCCTGCACAGGTCTGGCAGTACCACTTGTACTCGGGCCCTCACCTTCTTGCATGTTGGGAGTGGGAGACTGTGGCCTCTGTACCTGTGTTCCACCAGTCTGTGGCCTGGATACACTGGTGTGGGGACGCTTGCTCTGGGCTGCTGTTCTTGACTGGGTGGTAGGGGTATCAGTGGTATCCTGGGTGGGGCAGCTGCATGGTGACAGTCCAGGACTGTGTGAGGGGCCTGCCTGCTCATCAGTGTCCAGTGATCTTTCACCAGTGTCCTGTGAGGTGCCTCTGTCTCCATGAGGAGCACTGGCACTCCTTGTCCCATCCGTGAGGGTGGCATGGGTGGTGGTGCCTGTTGGGGGATATAGACATGTCTGTTACAAATGCATGAACGTTTGGGGTGCACAGGACTGGGCTATTTTGTGCTGGTGTTACTTTCAGTGGCCATCCAGGGTGCCTTTGTCAGGTTTACACTGCATTTTGCTTCAGGTGTGGGGTTGCATGGGGGGGTGTAGTTCCATTGTGGATCCTTGCAGGGGTAGGTGGCTGTGCACAGGGGGAGGGATGTGGGCCTGTTAGTGGGTTTGTGGTCATGCAGGGGGGGTGGATTCAGTGGCTGTTGTCTGGGTGGGGTATTGGCCCTGGTGGGTGTGGTGGGGTGGGGTGGTGCATGTATTACAGGTATGGTGTATATGGGGTAAATGTAGACAACTTACCCGAGTCCATTCCTCCATTGAGTCCAGTGAGTCCCTCAGGGTGCAGGATGGCCAGTATCATTTCCTCCCAGTCAGTGTATTCGGGTGGTGTTGGTGGTGGTCCTCCCCCAGTCTTCTGCACTGCAATGTGGTGCCTTGATGCCATGCCCCTGACCTTCCCCGCAAGTCGTTCCATCTCTTCCGGATGTCATCCCTGCTGCGTGGATGGTGTCCCACTGCATTGACCCTGTTCACAATGGTCTGCCATAGCTCCATCTTCCTTGCGATGGGTGTGTGCTGCACCTTGGCCCCGAATATTTGTGGCTCCACCTTCAGGATCTAGTCCACCATGGTCCTTAACTCCCTTTCTATGAAGCGTGGATGTTTGGGGGGTGACATGGTGAGTGTGGTGAATGGTGTCAGGGCTGGAAACGCGGTGACGGTGCTCTTCTGTGGGTCCGTGTGCATCTCGTGTATGGTGGTGTTCGGTGTCTGCTTCTGGTGCTATCTGTCTTCTTTAGTGTGGTTTAGTTGCAAAGGATTGTGGGGTGTGCCTAGGGGTGTTTCATGGGGTTATGACTGTGTGTCAGGTGTGTGGGTTTCATGCTTATCCAATGTGTGCACTTCTTGCTGTTAAGTCAACTTGCCGCCCATGGCGGTTGGCACCGCCAATGGTCATCCAGCCTCCAATGTCCACCAAGGTGATTTGTGCATCATTATTTGGAGGGGGGGGTGTGGGTGTGCTCGGCGGTGGCGGGTGGGGAGGTCCAGCATTCCCACCGACAAAGTCATGGTGGGGGCTGGTGGTCTGGTGATTTTTGGCAGGGTGGGAATTTTCGTTCATTATATGGCGGGTTTCCATTCACCGCCAACGGCGGCCTTCTGTTCCCTGCCACCACGACGGTTTGGCGGTGTTAACCACCGTGTTCATAATGACCGCCTAAGACTGTGTAGAATAAACAATTTCCTCTTTACACTGCACAATCTTTTATAGTCAATACGCACTCCTTGCATAAGGGAAGAAATCTAATTAATATAATAATCACTTAATTCATCAATGATTTACTCAAGTTATTGCTCGCTAATTGTAAAGTACATTTTTGGTATGTCTTTGCAAAGCTTGACTGGGCCATTCCTAATACTAACCCAAATTGGGACTTGTATGTGTGGAAACGAGCTAACACATGAAGGCAAGAATAATTTGGAAAACATCTAACTAGAATAACTCAGTACAAAAGTATGCTGGTGTAAGTGGCAAAGCTAAAGAGGAAACAAGAAACCACAATTAGTTATACCTCTCAGCATACAGAATGATTCCACAGGAATGATCACCTTCTTCCATCATCAGTTGATAGCAACATCAGGATGGTGCAGAACATGAGCTGCACATAGGACAGATCACCAGTTCAGAATTAATTGGCCTTATTAGTACTGAACCACAAAACAGAATAGGGCAGTTGAGATGAAATTCATCAGAAAACAAAGAAAACAGAGTGTGAGAGAGCAGACTTAAGAGGATATTAACTGACTTTAAGGAGGTTCAGAAGGGAACTGAACTCAATTCCAAAGTTCTTCACTAACTAAAATAACTAAAATCCATTTGATTGGTCCTTCAGGTGGGCACATTCTGGGCATCAGTTTCAGCATTCAATCATTGCAGATGGCACCACCAAGTTCTGTTACACTCAAGAATCTTCTCAGCAAAAGTGTGTTGTCATCTTCCTCCGGTTACACGGTTCTGCCAAAATATTTCATTTTTTAATGATTTGCAACTTACAGTTCCTTTCACACGATCCACAATGCACTAAACTAATATTCTTACACATGAGTACAGTAGCTTCCTGCTCCATTCGACAGTTAGAACAAATGGTGTTGCATAACTGGATCCGAAACATGTCTCTTGCCTAGAATACAATAGGACATTCAACATAACCTTAGCAGCCTAGAGAAAGAATTGAGGTCAGAGGGGACAGAATAAACAAGTTATTTTCCATTACTGCTTGCAAAATGAACGTTAAGGCCTAGTCAACTGAAGAAACCTAAATGCATATTAATACATTTATTACATTAATAAAACCTATTGTGCACCTAAAATTCGAATCAAATATGCAAAGCAAATTATTTATGTCTTCAAGCATTATTCATGTTATGTAAAAACAACTTTAAACATAATTATTTTCTAAACACGTAATTCATAAATATGAAATCCATTTATTTCAATGTGTGTTTAATTCATATTCAATTAATTAACCTAATATCATTTATTTCTACTGTTTCTACCTAAAATAATACTTTTCCGGTTAATATTTATTAATAATTCACTCAAAATACGAATACATGTCTTCCTGTTAAACGTGATGTCAAAAATATGAGTGGTAGGCACATATGTCCACCACATTTAACGTGCACATTTTCATTTCTACTTTATTTCTCTGTTAAGACTTTGAAACTACAGATTTATTAGCTGCCATTTGCTACTTCTGTGCCAGTAGTTTATTAATAATACTTGATCTCTGTCAATAACCACACCTCAGTGGTCACCATACATGACATGGAAACACTTCCCACATAGGCTCAAAACAAAGACAAAACAATTCTAACTATGCCCTCTACACAGTGTATCATGCTACCCATGTTGGAAGGCACCTAAGTGCCCTAGTTAGCGGTAGTAGGTGTTATATAAATGATGCAATGCAAAACAAATGTTTCTGCTTGGAAGCGAAGCAGTCACTGAATATTCATACTTAAACTCATTCTTAAACTCACAGTAGTTTGCAAAGCAGTTCAAAACAATATTGTACACATTGGTAAATTATTAGAAAAAAAAACACTTCCAGGAGGATGAAGTTGAGACTTGAGAGACTGATATTCTAGTAGCATTTCCTTAAATAAGCTTTTACCCTGTCCAGTAAAGTCATTAATAGGATGTGAAAAAGGCAAAACTTGAAATTGGAGACAGGGTTATGTTAATCCACCCCTGCATGACTACATATTAAATTTGGAGCTGGAGAACATCTCGGCAAAGATTAATACAAAACTTGTCCTCCAACGGGTGTGTTCTTGCACTTCTTTATTTTAATTCATTTACGGCAAACCAGGGGCGCCCTTTGCAGGACATAAGCACTTTTCTTCCCAAATTAAGTTGTAAACGCGAAACTGATGCAGTATGTGGATATTGACACTATTGTGGATACCTCGAACATTGGACTGTAGAGCTTTATAACAGTTTAAGAGGTCTAAATAGCCAGGATGATCAAGCCAACAGGGTCAGCAGAAGGAAGAAGATAGAGAATGCACTGGGATAGTGTTTTCGGTGACTCCGTTAAAGTAAAAAATGAGTGTTTAACGAACATCTATGCTCAATTAAAAACTAAGCTTCTGCTCATGGTATAAGATTCATGAATTTGAAACTCCCCAGCTCAACCCTAGAACAGATATGTACTGTAAGTACAGCAAAATCCCTCCTCCTTCTCAAATGTGGAATGGAAGTTACTGCTTTAAAAAAGGGGCAGTGCTTTGGACCAGCTTTAGAGCAAACTGTTTTGCTCGACTTTTGCTTTGCCAAAAGATGCCCAGCGGCGCTCTGAGTTCAGTTTAATCAGACAAACCTTGTACGAAGAAACTCAGTTCTCGAAACATTGCTTCAGGGCAAGAAATGCAGATCAAAGCTCCCTGAGGAGCCCAGTATGGAAGAGAAACAAAGTCTTGGATGACGATAATTCTCCCCCACTGGATTATATTTTTAGGGGTGTATTAGAGATCCTCGCTATGACAAAGCTGTGGAATACTGAAATTTCTTTTTCAGATTTCAAAACCACTTTATACTCCATAGTTCGGCTGAAAACCTTTTACGTGGATTATTTGGATCTATGGAATAAACATTCTGGAAATTTAAGGCACTCGTACTACCCAGAGAGCCAATCAGGGTGCTTATACTTAGACATAAATAGAATAGCTAGGCAAACATTTGCATGGATTAAGAGCAGATTTATGAAAAGTGTCACTGCACCTAGTGCAGCGCCACTTTTCTTGTGCCCCCTAGAGTCCCCCCCCAACGCCAGCATGGTAACACCGTATTTAAAATACCACACACCGGCTATTTGCAGGATCAGCGTAAAAAATTATGATGCTAATCCTGCAAAGCTTGCATTTAGCAGGCTTTAAAAAATGGCGATATAAATGGCACAAAAGAATCTCATAGATTTCTTTGTGCCATTTTTACAGTGCCCCTAGCGCCGAAATGCCCCCCTTGCATACATTATACCTGGCTCAGGCATAATGTGGCGCAAGGGATTACAAAGTGGTGCATAAATATGGTGCAGCATTTTCCCCCTCCCAACGCCACAATAGTGTCAAAAATATGACACTAATGTGGCATTTGAACGGTACAAGACCAGTATAAATCTGGCTCTTAGACCTATATTTAACAGAAAATAATGGAGTGCGATGCTGTGTCAAAATTGGCAGCGTCGTACTCTGCCATTTTCACAATGCAAGGATGCACTGTATTTAAATCAATACGGCCCAACCCTGTATTGTCCCTTGCGCTGGCACTAAATTGAGCTGCCTAGCACCAACGCAGGCATCCTTGCACCATCGTGCCGGAATGTCTGTGTTGAGGAGTTTGATTGTTTGTGTGTGGGAAGTTGTCCCTTCCTGCACATAAACAATCACTAATGGCAATTTGACGCTTCTGTATGTGCTGCAGAATGCAGCACATACAGAAGTGCCAAAGCATAATTTTGAAATGATTGTTTATGTGCTTGAAGGGACACCTTCCCACACATAAACAATCATGTCTGGCATTTTGCTCTTTCTATGTGTGCTGCAGAATGTAGCACACAAGGAAAAAGCAAAAAACGAGGAGGAATAAAAGTCTTCCTCCTCATTGCACATTGCTAACGCCAACCCTGGGGTGGCATTAGATTTTGACGCTGCCTCAGATTTAAGAAAACTCGTAAATCTGAGGCAGCATCAAAATGCAATGGGTATTGCTGTGGCACACCCATAGCAACACCCATTGCACGCCCCTTCCACACAAAGGGCTGCATGTGAAGGGGACGTATATACAAGGTGGCGTTAAGCCACAAAAAGTGGCTTAATGCCACCTTGTAAATACAGCACAGGGCATTGCGCCACCGGAGCATCACGAAAAGTGACACTCCAGTGGCACTAGGGGCTCTTAAATATGCCTTTAGGGGCATTTTCATAAACAATTACGCACAACTGCGCGTTAGCATCATTCCTTAGTGCCATCCGTATGCCATATTTATAAAATGATGTAGGATGGTGCTAAGGAATGTTCAGCGTGAAAAAAAAATATGCTAACATCTGCGACATGTCGTGAAGAAGAATTACGCCAATGCTTCAAAAGTGGCCCTGGATCGTTTTGCGACACGTAAACATGTTGCAAAAGGGTTAGCGCCCGTTTTTTCACCACATTAGCATCAAAACAAAATGCACAAGTCAGAAAGAGTGCACATGCTGAGAAGATGGAATCATCAGGCCAGGAGAGACCCTAGGGAGACCCCAATCACCCAAGTACCAGCCAGGAGGGTCCAGAAAAGTTCCAGGAGAAGAAGAGAAAGCGCGAGTTTCGCTATATCTAGGAGGAGCATGACATCCTGGTCAGAGAGGTGACAGAGCACCAACACCAGCTCTTTGTCAATTCCAAATTGCCAGTCGGTAGGAGAGATGCAATATGGCAGACAATAGTGGACAAAATCAACAGCCTCGCAGAAGTGAAGAGGACTGTCACTGAGGTCAAGAAGTGCTGGCACGATTGCAAGGACTAAGGAGAAACTCGCCAGGAACCATATGGCAGCACTGCAGACTGGAGGTGGAAGTCCCCCACCACAGGAGGACCTAGATGAGCTGGAGGAGATGGTTGCAGCTGTCATCCTGGAGGAGCTGGTCACTGGAATCCTAAAATAGGGCAGACTACCAGGAACCACCACAAATGCAGAGTAAGTTGAAGGGGGGGGGTATCTGGAACTCGGTTAATGGCAGAAGGGGGAGGCACATGGCCTCAATGTATGCTAAAGGGTTGCATCGGGACACATAGGCCCTGAATCAAGACGCACCACCCCCACCCAAGCCACATATGTACGCTTTGGTTGTGCTGTGCACTCCAACATATACACAATGTCAACATAGGCCACTGTCTATGGTTATACTCCACCATGTAAATATGCACCACATTGCCTGGTAGGCATGTGCAAATAGTGTGGCTGTGCCATTACAACATCCATTAAATATAGTCAAAGCCTCTGTACCAACACAACGTAGAATTCAGAGACTAGAACGTGAGTCAATACCACCCCGAGGTGGTGTCAGGGTGGTGTCTCTGGCCAAAATGCTTCCCTTCTTCATTGTCACATTGCCTTTACTTATGTGTGCTGCACCTTGCAGTGCACATTGAAATGCCATCTCAGCAAAAACAGCTTGTACATGTGCAAGAAGGGACACCTCCCTGCACATGAACAAAGCATCCCTTTAAGGCAGGCACACCTTCATCATGCTGCAACAATGGGATGTTGGTGCAGGGAGAACAAATCTGTGCAGGGGGAATTGCAGGGCTGTACTGTATTCAAGTAAATATGGAAAATCACTGTGGCCCATATTTATACTTTTTGACGCAAAACTGCGCTAACGCAGTTTTGCGCCAAAATAATTAGCGCCGGCTAACGCCATTCTGAAGCGCCATGCGGGCGCCGTATTTATTGAATGGCATTAGCCGGCGTTAGCCGACCGGCGCTGCCAGGTGTGCGTGAAAAAAAACGACGTACACCAGGCAGCGCCGGCGTAGGGAAAAATGGCGTTTGGGCGTCCCAAAATGGGGCAAGTCAGGCTGAGGCAAAAAAATCGTCTTAACCCGATTTGCGACATTTTTTTGGGGCGCCCAGACGCCATTAACATGACTCCTGTCTTAGCAAAGACAGGAGTCATGCCCCCTTGCCCAATGGCCATGCCCAGGTGACTTATGTCCCCTGGGCATGGTCATTGGGCATAGTGGCATGTAGGGGGGCACAAATCAGACCCCCCTATGCCACAATTTTTTTTTTACAAAAATACTTACCACAACTTACCTTTTCTTCCCTGGGATGGGTCCCTCCATCCTTGGGTGTCCTCCTGGGGTGGGCAAGGGTGGCAGGGGGTGTCCCTGGGGGCAGGGGAGGGCACCTCTGGGCTCATTCTGAGCCCACAGGTCCCTTAACGCCTGCCCTGACCCAGGCGTTAAAAAGAGGCGCAAATGCGGGGTTTTTTGCCCCGCCCACTCCCGGGTGTGATTTTTGCCCGGGAGTATAAATACCACGCACATGCCTGGGAGTCATTTTTTAAGACGGGAACGCCTACCTTGCATCTCATTAACGCAAGGAAGGTGTTCACGCCAAAAAATTACGCTAACTCCATGAACTTTGGTGCTAGACGCGTCTAACGCCAAAGTATAAATATGGAGTTAGTTTTGCGTCGAATTTGCGTCGAAAAAAACGACGCAAATTCGGCGCAAACGGAGTATAAATATGCCCCTGTGTATCTAAACTGCTGCAGTGTGCTGCAACACATCTTGCAACTGCCCTGAGCCATGCCAAATGAGAAAATATCTGCCCTGAAGCTTGCAATTTGTGGAACACAACCCATACAGGGTGAACTCACAACACCTCACACACAACCAAATGCGTCATATGGGAATTGCCACACAATAAAATACATACAACACATTGTGCATGTATGTGAACATCATATGTGCAGCTGTACAAGTGGCTGTAAGCTCACAATCTGACAAGATAGAGGGCTAGGTCAAACAGAAAATGATGGTGCATGCTGTAGTGCAAAATTAGGCAGCATCACGTGCTGTCATTTTCAAAACACAGGGATGCGCCATAGACATAAGAATACATCGCATCCCTGTGTACACTCCTGCGCAAGTGGAAATTAGATGTTGTGCACCAACGCAGCCACCCTTGCACCATAGTGCAAGGATGGCTGCGTTGAGGCGGAGAATGTATTTGTGCAGGAAGGAACACCTTCCTGCACAACAGCAAACTTAAAGTGCAATTTGCTCTTACTCTGTGTGCAGCAAAATACAGCACACATAGAAAAAGCAAAAAATACAGTAGAAATGTAAGCATTACTCCTAGATTTTTGCCATGTTATACCCACCCCTGGGTTGGTGTCAGATATTGTCCCATATTTGTATGCGTCCGGTATACAAATAGTCCAAAATCTGAAGAAGTGTCAAAGGGCAATGGGTGTTGCTGTGGTACACCCACAGCAACACCCAATGCACACACCTTCCACGCAAAGTGCTGGGTGTGAAGGGGCCATATACACAAGGTGGCGTCAAGGCTTCCAGCCAACTTGTACATACGGGGGCAGGGCATTGCACCACGTGAGCTTCACTAAAGGTGACACTGAGGTGGCACTTGGGGCACTTACATATGCCCCAAAACACCTAGGGGCATATTTATGAGCCCCTGGTGCCACCGGAGCGTCCCTTTTCATGATGCTCTGGTGGTGCAATGCCCTGCTCTGTATTTACAAGGTGGCATTAAGCCACTTTTGTGGCTTAACGCCACCTTGTAAATAAGGCCCCTTCACATGCAACCCTTTGCATGGAAGGGGCATGCAATGGGTGTTGCTGTGGGTGTGCTACAGCAACACCCATTGCATTTTGACGCTACCTCAGATTTAAAAGTTTCTGTAAACCTGAGCCTGAGGAAGTGCCACAATCTAATGCCACCCCAGGGATGCCATTAGCAAGGTGCAATAAAGAGGAATACTTTTATTCCTCCTAGTTTTTGCTTAGTCTATGTGTGCTGTATTCTGCAGCACGCATAGAAAGAGCAAAATACCAGACATGATTGTTAATGTGCACAAAAACAACCATTTCAAAATTGCGCTTTGGTATTTCTGTGTAAGCTGCAATATGCAGCACACACAGAAGTGCAAATCACCATTAGTGATTGTTTATCTGCAGGAAGGGACACCTTCCCACATATAATCAATCAAACCCCTCAAAACAGACATTGTGCAAGGATGCCTGCATTGGCAAGATGCAGCTCAATTTAGCACCAGGGCAGGGCACAGCACAGGGGTGCACTGTATTCAATTAAATACGACGCATCCCTGCATTGTGAAAATGACGGAGCGCTGCGCTGCGCTGCTACTCTTGGCGCAGCGACGCGCTCCATCATTTTCTGTTACTAATGAGCTTGACCCATGTGTGATGCACAATGCTACACATAAGTACAACCACAACCTTAGGTCAGTAACATGTCACTGAGCCTCCAGTGACAAATACATGATGTCCCATGTCAACAGTCAATACAATGGAATACTGATTTTACACTATCTCATTGCAGAGGATGATTGCTTACCTCCTGCCGACCTGCCTGTCCTGGATTTTGCAGATGACATGGATGACCAGCTGCCAACCATCAATGAACAGACTCTTCAGGAAGTCCTAGGATCACTCCATACACCATCTCCAGTCGCAGGGAGGACACACAGTGGTGCAGGGTCTCCACATGAACCACCCCGCTACCAACACACACCACCAGCTAGTACTCACACAGACCTGCACTCCAAGAACCCAGAGATCAGCTTTCAGAGGACAGTGGTAGGAGTCCAGCAGGAGCTGGCCAAGCAGGTGCGGGTGGGGATGGAGACCATGGCTGGCAGTCTAGAGGGAGTGTAGACATGCCTCAGTCCAAATAAGGACAACTCAGCTGCCATCAGACGCACCCACTCCTGCTACGTGGACTTCAGCAGTCTCTGGCCGACATAGCTGCTGTGATGAAGCAGAGGCTACAACAAGTGCCCTCTCAAAAGGCCAGCAGCATAACAGGCAACAGACTACCCTGGAGTCCATACGACGGGAAGTGGCCTCCCTCAGGGAAAACATGTCTGCCTACTACTGTGATGTTGCTGCAGTGTTGAAACATCAGCAGTTCCTCCTTGCTGCAGTGATGCCTTATGTGTTGCCACAAATGTCAGCTGCCGGGACCCTTGACCCCACATCTCTATCCCCTGAAGTGTGTGTGGCCCCCCTCTACCTCTACTACAGCATCAAATATGGCACAGGAGACACAACACACATCAAAGGATGAAGATGTGGAAGGAATAGCATTCACAAGGAAAAGAACCTGGTAGCACCAGTCTGTGCCACATGTACAGTTTCTCCTTAGTTCTGGGCTTAAGATCATGCCAGTGTTGTGACAGTAGGAAATGTGCCCTCTTCACCTAACCACTGTTGAATTGTCTGCTATGTGCTCTCATTATTTCTTTCATACCAATTGGCAATTTTTTAACTCCTCACTAATGCACACTAAACCTAAGC
The DNA here is from genome assembly GCF_031143425.1 of Pleurodeles waltl. Lineage (NCBI taxonomy): Eukaryota > Metazoa > Chordata > Amphibia > Caudata > Salamandridae > Pleurodeles > Pleurodeles waltl. The sequence goes on from NC_090437.1 coordinate 324,901,982, forward strand.
ATATCTTGTGACATGTCCCTCAACCCTTGACTCCGATTGTGCTACATATGGCTAACGTGCACTCATGGAGTCTGTGAAATGGAAATTGTATAGAAATCACAATTGCACATGTAAGTCAAGCACCTTGTTCACATGTAGCATTTCTACGTTTACTGTGATCCATCTTCTCAGCTAAAAGATAGCATTGTGTCAATCCATGTCAATGTGTACAGAATATCAGTACATGAGTGCATGATTGTTAGACACAAAGCCACACACTAGGATCCTAACATGAGAAAGGTGAATGATGGTGTTGTCAGCTACAACCAACTTACTGAGTATATTATATGAATTTTAACAGATATCCTTTTAAGTTGACACACAGCATGTATGGCTCTGAACCAATTCAATGGTAATTTACCCAGTCAAGAGTACCAGTACAACTTATTTGTGTGGTACAGGAGAAGCTAACCTCATCAGGGCCACGGTAGTAAAGCGGTTTCAGATGAGAACTGGCCCACGCAGACGAAGTTGTCTTCAGTATTTTATTCCAAGTAAACTTCTTAAGTAAAAAGGAACTCCAACCTCAACCCAGGCATCCAGCACTTCCAACTGTCCAGCACGGAATGCCGTCTCAGCTGAGGAAGAATCTAAATGCCACAGGTGGAGTTGTGAGATATCATACACCACAAATATACTCTACATAGTACAAACACCCCAAAGAACATAGAATATAGCCCAACATTAAAATAACACAAACAAATACTACCTACAATATTGTTTAACACTAAATACAATACTACACCACCCCCCTCCCCACAAATTATATCACAACAATTCTATTCAAATTCCAGACACGTCCATCATCAAGTTTGACAGCTCCTTTAAACACTTTAACAACTTCATGTATCAAACTGAATTGAGAAGTGCTGGACCTGCGCCTACCAGGCAATTTAACTTTAACTCTATCTCCAGCACGTACAGTACACTTTTTCACTGATTTTCAAACATCATAGATTTCTTTCCTCCTTCGTTGGTTACATCTATCTTTTTCTTTAGCATTTCTTTTGATAGTTTCTTCATCCACATTAAAAGAAATATATTTTTTAAGCCAAGGAGGGTTGATCTTGGTATGTGGCACATGCTTCCTAAACAACACAAAAGGAGTCTGGTCCGTGCTGGAATATGGAGTGAACCTATACTCCTCAACCTTTGCCTCCACCAAACTCTCCCAACGAACCCCATTACCTTTAGCAAATTGTATGGTTTCTTTCAATGTTCTGTTGAAGCGTTCTACCATACCATTGGTTTCTGGACGATAAAGTGCACATTTTTTGTGCACTATTCCCCTAGAGGAAAGGAAGTCACACATATATTTCGAGGTGAATTAAACTTCATTGTCAGACAAAATCGTTCCAGGGTTTCCCTCCCTGCTGAAAACTTTGGAAAGAAAGTCTACAACCACCTTCGAAGTTACCTCAGAAACTATCAACAATTCTGGCCAGAGAGAAAGCATATCACTAAGTATGATAACAAACTTAGAACATGACCCTGACGAAATGGGTCCCATAATGTCAATAGCAACCTCTTCCCAGACTTCATTGGGAATTTCTTTAAGTATCAACGGTTGAGTCCTCACCTTAAGCGCCTTGTCTGCTAAACAGCATTCAATACAGTCTCTAACTCTCCTTTCCAAGGCAATGTCCATACCAGGCCACCAATATGACGCCCTCATTCTTTCTTTAATTTTGCTTATACCTTGATGACCCGAATGTGAGAGATCAAGAAGATGTTCACGCAGAGAAGACGGAGGTAAGAGTTTGTTACTTCTCAGCAACAAACCTTCATGCAACCACAACTCGTCCCACACCTTCTTGTAAGGAGAAATAGAAACATCTCGGTCGTCCTACAATTTTCCTGACCCCAGCAAACTTATCACATTAGTGAGATCTTGATCTTTACCAAATTCTTCACGCCACTCACGCTCTGAAACACACCCATCAGTAATGGCACAAACTTGTACTTCCTCATCCGTCCACCATGATGTGCAATCAAAATCATCAAACACATCATTAGAAGCTAACCTAGACAAACAATCTGCCGTTTTGTTGTCACACCCTGGAACATATTTCACCGTAAACTGGTAATCTTGGAGCCCAAATACCCACTTGCAGATGCGGGGGATACATTATCCAGACCTTTCTTTCCAAAGATCTCTTGCAGGTGTTTATGATCGGATCGTATCTCAAAATAAATGCCCCAAATAAATTGTCTGAATTTCTTAATTGCCTAATAGATTGCCAATGCCTCTTTCTCGATAGTAGAATAATTTAATTCTGCACCACGTAGAGTGCGAGATGCAAAGGCAATAGTAGTCTCAGTCCTGTTTCTTAGTTGTTGCAACACACATCCTAAACCTTCATCTGAAGCATCAGTAATAAGATGACATGGAAGACCAGGTTGGAAACTACTAAGTGATTGCGCAGAAGCAAGCGCTTTCTTAAGGTCCTGAAATTCTAACTCACAATTCGCAGAGCAACTAAACTCAATGCCCTTTCTGAGCAATGATCTAATGGAGCTCGACCTTTTAGCAAAATTGAGAATGTACCTGGCATAGAATTCTGCCATACCCAAGAACACCTGAATATCTTTCTTACACGTTGGTGTGGACAATTCTATAATAGCACGTATTAAATCATTTTTCGGCTTAACTCCATTACTTGAAATAACATGTCCTAAATATGTTATTTCAGACTGAACAAATTTACACTTTTCTTTTTTCAGAGTAATGCCTTTAGATCTGAACAATGAAAGTACATCTCTCAATTTCTTAATATGTTCTTCTTGAGTGTTAGTGAAGACAAGTACATCATCTTGGAAGAAACAAACACCTTCCAACCCCCCTAAAATATCTTGCATTAGTTTTTGAAACACAGCTTCCGCTGAACACAAACCAAAATGCATACGGTTGAATTTAAAGAAGCCAAAGGGGGTAATAAATGAAGTGAGGAGTTTACAGTCTTCAGTCAGTTGTACTTGATCATATGCCGAAGTTAGGTCGAGAGTGGAAAAGATCTTTGCGTCTCCCAATGAGCTTATCATCTCGTTGATATTCGGCAGAGGAAATCTGTCTTTAACTACTTGTTTGTTCAGATAACGGAGGTCAACACATAGGCGGTCATTCTGACCGCGGCGGGCGGCGGTCGCCGCCCGCCATGCGGTTACCGCTGAATGACCGCACCGCGGTCATTCCAACTTTCCCGCTGGGTCGGCGGGCAACCGCCAAAAGGCCATCCGCCGGCCCAGCGGGAAAGCCCCGGCAACGAGGAAGCCGGCTCCGAATGGAGCCGGCGGAGTTGCAGGGGTGCGACGGGTGCAGTGGCACCCGTCACGATTTTCACTGTCTGCAAAGCCGACAGTGAAAATCTTTGTGGGGCCCTGTTAGGGGGCCCCTGCATTGCCCATGCCAGTGGCATGGGCAGTGCAGGGGCCCCCAGGGGCCCCACGGCACCCGTTCCCGCCATCCTGGTTCTGGCGGTGGACACCGCCAGCAACAGGCTGGCGGGAAGGGGGTCGGAATCCACATGGCGGTGCTGCAAGCAGCGCCGCCATGGCGGATTCCCTGGGCCAGGGGAAAACCGGCAGGAAACCGCCGGTTCCCCTTTTCTGACCGCGGCTTTACCGCCGCGGTCAGAATAGCCCAGGAAGCACCGCCAGCCTGTTGGCGGTGCTTCCGCCGCCCTCCGCCATGGCGGTCATGGACCGCCAGGGTCAGAATGACCCCCATAGTCTAATGTCACCAGAACGTTTAGTTGCTACAACTATGGGAGCTATCCATTGCGCTGCTTCCACCTGTTGAATAATTCCACTGTCCTTGAGTCTTTGAAGTTCCTGCTTCACTTTTCCTTTTACACTTATAGGAATGTTCCTCACCTTGGAAACCATAGGTTGGGCATCTTTTTTCAAAACAATCTGATGTTTGTAGTCTTTTATACACCCCACATTGGAACTAAATACATCTGGAAATTCATTCCATAATTGACGTTCTAGATCGGAAACCTCTTGCACAAGAACTTGCGGTACAGCATTGGGGTTCAAAATGATTCCCAATTCCTTTTGATGGGGCCAACTCAAAATAGTATCCCCAACGACAGGAACGTAAATCTTTCCACTAATCTCATTCCCTTTGAAATTAATGCTTGCATTAAAATATCCTTTCAATTCTATAGGTTTGCCACCATACGAAAAAGGTAACACATCTGGTAACAGAAGGTCGACTTTACCTTCAAAAAATGTCATATAATCTTTGACAGACACAAGAGACAGCTTGGCACCAGAGTCCATCATCATGATGATAGAGACTCCATTTATCGTTACCAGATCTTTTGGGTACTCGCAATGGACGGTAGAAATATAATTAACATCATTGACTATTTGTAGATTAAAAGTTTAGTCTTCGTTGTCATCGGTCACTTCATTAATTTTTACATTACTTTTGTTTACGAACCTACAGTATTTAGCAAAGTGACCCTTCTTGTTGCACCTATTGCAGACAATATGAATAGCTGGACACTCTTTAAAATTTGCTAGATGAGAAGGTGATCCGCACCTGAAACAAATTGTTTTATTTTTGTTCTTGACGTTGATAAAGTTCTTAGGCTTTGAATCAATTTTGTTCAAGGAAGGGGAAGCTTTAGACTTCTTTAAAGTTTCAATGCAGGATTGAGAATGTTCAATTTGTTTTGCAACTTTCAATACTTCATCGAGAGATGGATCACTCTTGGACCTTAGAGCTTCTCTAATTTTATCACTTTTGCATTCTAACATAAATTGGTCCCGAATGCGTTCTTCTATATTATCTCCAAAATTGCAGAGAGCAGCAGGTTTACAGAGATTCGTTATATAATCTTGATAAAATTGATTCTTCATCCATCCGTTTGCACTTCCCAAAATAAAATCTTTGTAGAAGAATTGATACTTTAGGCAAGAAATGTGTGTTAAGACGAAGAAGAGTTTCTTCAAAGTCATTCAAAGGAGCATCTCCAACAGCTCCATCTAAATTTGAAACAGCGGGTAAAGTGTCTAATATTTCTTGTCCTTCAGCACCTAAACAATGTTGAAGGAGCGATATTTTTCTTTCAATAGATAAATTGCTTCCGCAAACCTTTAAATAGGTTAAAAAAACTTTTTTCCATTTTGGCCAAGGGATTGTGGGTTCACCAGGAGCAGACAGGAAGAAAGGAGGAGGAGAGATATTCTGCATCTTAAAAAAAACTAAAGAAAGAAGAGATGTAGAAAAGTAATATGGAGAAAGTGTTAGAATATAAGTATAGAGATGACAGAATAAAAAAGAAAAAAAAACAATGCGCACCAACAGCGCACAGGTAATAGAAGTAAAGCAAAATAAAGCAGTGTGCAAAAGAAGCTGCAATAACAGAAATTAAGATAACCATTAAATAGTTTTTTACTGTTGACAATAAAGAATTTAAATGGAATAGTTACAGTAGAAGTGTAGAAGTACAGTATAATATTTACCTTTAATAAACACAATGGTGTGCTGTTCAGAAGATAAAGGGGGTCATTCCAGCCTTGGCGGGCGGCGGGAGCCGCCCGCCAAGCGGGAACCGCCAGAAGACCGTACCGCGGTCAAAAGACCGCAGCGGTCATTCTGGGTTTCCCACTGGGCTGGCGGGCGACCACCAAAAGGCCGCCCGCCAGCCCAGTGGGAAACACCCTTCCACGATGAAGCTGGCTCCGAATGGAGCCGGCGGAGTGGAAGGGGTGCGACGGGTGCAGTAGCACCCGTCGCGAATTTCAGTGTCTGCTAAGCAGACACTGAAATTCAAAGTGGGGCCCTCTTACGGGGGCCCCTGCAGTGCCCATGCCATTGGCATGGGCACTGCAGGGGCCCCCAGGGGCCCCACGACACCCCATACCGCCATCCTGTTCCTGGCGGCCGAAACCGCCAGGAACAGGATGGCGGTATGGGGGTCGGAATCCCCATGGCGGCGCAGCAAGCTGCGCCGCCATGGAGGATTCCCATGGGCAGCGGAAAGTCGGCGGTACACCGCCGACTTTCCGTTTTTGGGCGCGGCTGTACCGCTGCGGTCAGAATGCCCAAAGGAGCACCGCCAGCCTGTTGGCGGTGCTCCCGCGGACCCCGACCGCCAGGGTCGGAATCACCCCCAAAATGTAGTTATAAAGTTTTCCAAAAGAACTGGTTGAAACAGTAACTTTTATTGTAGTTCTTTTGCAGAAAGGGAAATGAACGCGTCTTCACAGTGTGAAGAGTGTACGAGCAAAGTGCGACTAGCAAACTGCGCTTCTTTGCTCGAGATGTAGAAGTATGCTAGAGATTGGAACGCGTCTGCTCTGACTGCACAAGGCAGCGTGCGTGCAGAGAACGGGATGCGCGCACTGTAGGGCTCGCTCTGACTACACAAGTCAGCGTACTGCAGAGAATTGAACACGCACACTGGAGCGTTGTTCCTGGTTGCTTGGATACCGCATGTGCGGTAGGCCAAGCAACAGGAAGATGCGCGCGACGATTAATTTCAAAATAAAAAAAGGTAATAATAATACAGTGTTCGCGGATCACCTGGTTGCTGATAAACAAGGCACGCGGGCTGTCTGTATATGATAAATAATATATAGAAACAAGGAAGAAAAGAGGAAGAAGAACATGAATAAACGAGCACGGGATAAGATGAAATATTAGACAGAGAAGGAGGGAGTAGATGGGAAAGATGAAAAGCGAGCAAGGCTAATAAAGATCGAAGGGCCACAGCAAACAGAAAGGGGAAATGAGGTAGACCAAGAAATAAGATACAAGAAAGAAGAGATAAACAACACCTTGGAGCAGAGAAAGTAAGATGAAGGTGAAAAGAACAATCCCAAGGCCAAGAGCAGGCTAGAGTTCCTTTGGCAGCGGGGATCCTTCGCCAGTATCGTCGCCAAAATGTAGTAAAGTGGTTTCAGATGAGAACTGGTCCACGCAGACGAAGTTGTCTTCAGTATTTTATTCCAAGTAAACTTCTTAAGTAAAAAGGAATTCCAACCTCAACTCAGGCATCCAGCACTTCCAACTGTCCAGCACGGAATGCCGTCTCAGCAGAGGAAGAATCTAAATGCCACAGGTAATAGGGGATGCACATGGTAAACCTGGGAAATCCAGACTAGGTCATTCCCCCAACTTGGCCAGTGCACGCATGAGAACCCCCAGACACTCAATCAACTTACAATATATTAGATTAAGATAAACAGGATTTATTATAAAACCATATATAAAAAAATAACCTAAAACCTACCCTATGCTAAACTAACCTATACTAACTAAACTTAACTAACAACTACACCTATCTAACATATTCAAACTTTATCTTACACATGTAACACCACACTCTAAACACTGCCCCCCCATCCACCTTAAGAGACAAGATAAAAGTATGACAACATAAACTATGACTACGCACGTACTGGCCTAACATATGGCCTAAAAGTCTTTTTTTGGTATATATATCTCTCTCTCTCTCTATATATATATAGATATATAGAGAGAGAGAGAGAGAGAGAGATAGATAGATAGATAGATAGATAGATAGATAGATAGATAGATAGATAGATAGATATTATACAAAAACACCCCAACATGACCCCCACCCAAACCCCAACAATAAAAAAAGTAGAAAAACTCACCCCCCACTCTACTTAATCTAGCCTATGCCTTCCCTACACTAACCTAATACTACCCATCTGAAACAATGTAAAACAGTAAAAGGGAGGGGAAGGAACTAGGAGGCTGTACAACACATAAGTTTATTTCTTGGTTTTCTTCATTTTCTTCTTGATGTATCACAACATCTTCTGGTTCTCAGCACTCTCCTCCTCCACCTTTTTTAAGTCTGGCTAAAATCTTGGCCATGTCCCATCTCATGTCTTGTTCAAACTGTCTAGCAACAACTGCAGAAGGTGGCTGAACTGGTGCCTGGATCACGACTGGTGCAGCTAATGTGGAGGGCCTTGAACTGGCTATGGCCCCCTGCACCCCTGATTTTTTTACTCTGTTGTTCTTGTGTGGCTGCTGTAGAGGTCCACCATGTGCAAACGCACACCATTCCCCAGATGCCTTCTCACTGCAGAACCTCTTTCCCATTCGGCGGTATCCTTCCTCAACCTCCATTATGGGCCAGTGACGTTCGGCCCTGTTGTGAAAGCGCATCTCTGGTCTTGTGTCATATTGGCAGCTGAAATATGAGGAGAAGCAAGCATCAGTATCAGGTTTGGATGGAGGTTGTACAGGCATATTATGTACACTGCAACTGCAGATAACACATACAGTTAACCACACATTCCTCAACAATGACTTACTCCTCATCTATGACTATTTCCCACCAGCCATCAACAGTATCATGTACATGTCACTGGGATGAGGGACGAGGCCAATCCATTGTTAACCAACAGGGTCCAGAGCTGATTGGACAAAATTGTCCATGATCAACACTTGTGCCATCAAACCTGTGAGGATGTACCCCAAAGTCTGGATTTCCTGTCTCCCTGTGCATAAAGAGGGCTGTGCATGCAATCCATCACCTCGAGACCCCTGGTGAAACATCAAGGCTTGCCCAGTCATCAAGGTAAGGGCCATATGATGAGGGTATGGTAACTTCCCACCGGTTATTCTAAGGTTTGGCAAATCATCATTCATGTGTCTTGGTGTATGACCTGGCCTGAGCATAGGTTACAAGGGGACCCGCCATTGCCTGTGATGTGCCCACATAAACAACTGATGCAATGTCCACAGAAAGTTTGGCCAAAGCCTGACCTGCAATTCAAAGTTGTCAACACATTACAGAATTGAAGTCTCCTGTGCTGCGTTGTGCTACATGTGTTAAATGGCACACACAGTGGCTGTATGGGCATCCTTAGGCCCACAGTGACTTTGGCACTGCACTAGGTGCTGCAATAGTATCCTGGTACATTGTACATCATTTGCACATGAATTTCACACATCATCAAAGTGTCAGGTACACCAACAGCATTCACATCATATGCATATGTGATGTGACCTACATCACTCACAAATATCATGGTGGCAGGACCATGTTGTGAAAACTGCTGGGATCTGGCATGGGAAGAATCATAGACTTTTCCCACAACCATCTGGAGCTGGGTTGTCTATTAATTGTGTACACTAAAGACTGTTGTACAGCACAATGTGGCTCCTTGCAGTATTACAGCATCATTATATCTGAAGGGAACAGAGGCACCTGGGGTGCATGTGCCTCCTGCATAAACCTCCTAGAGACCTCTACAAATATAACCCACATCTGTACCGTTGTGTCAGTAAGTGTAAGGTATGTGTGGCACACAGTGCTCACAATAGTGCTGTGACAAAGTGGTTGTCAACAAGCATGCTATGTACACAAGCAGCTGCCCTGAGACCTATCAAGGTGGACATCAATGAATAAGTGGCCAGCCATTACAATTCCTATTACACACAATTCCATGCCAGCACACATTGCTCCTTGAGCTACAAGCAAGCCATTCTCATTGCACAACATTCCAACAGACATGATGTCATCATCCATTCTCCAATAATATCAGATCATTGGTCAGGCAAAACCATCTTTCATAGCATTCTACTTTAGACTGACTCACACCAAACCCTGGATTAGCACAGATGATGTACAAGATGATGCTTACTGGCTACATCGGGGTCTTCAAATCGGGCCACCTCACCTACGGTGTAGGGCTGAGGTCCACCTGCAAGACATGAATAGAAAACATTGCTTAGAGTAATTTGTACATATCAGTTAATGGACGACATTGATCACTGTCCACTTGTTAGGCTTAGTGAACAAGTAATCCTAGTGGTAGATCAGAGCAACTGACAAACATCTATGATCAGTCAATCACACATAGTCTCAGATAATGTAGACCCACGCACCTACAAACCATCAAGGTCCCTGACACTCCTGGGGTGCTTCTCACTGCACCATTTATACATGGCATTGTCATGAGTGTATGTTAGCTCTACACCTCCATGACCATATGGGACTGCTTGACACTGTATACTGCATATGTGGGGCATACAATGGTTGTTGCAGTGGCTGTCCCATTGTGACACCCATAGCATTTGAGACTGCCCCAGATGTTGTAGACATCTACCTCATTGTCACAGTAAACAACTGCCCAAAGGTTGTGTGGGTATTCCAAAGTGTTGAGGAATGCTGTGATACATCCTTGTGTGAAGTAAGTAATATGTGTGTGCCATCACAAAGCACACACATGATCAATAATGCTATGGGAGTTTACTCATGTGAAAATAGTTGTACCTACCTGTACATTGACTGATTGAAATCATGGATGTATTGCCAATAGTATGTGACCAGCCATTGTCGGCAAGGTATACCATTATTTGTCCAGTGAGGGATAAGAACATGGGCATAGGCATATGCCTCAACACAGACACACTTGCTCTGTGGTCCAAGGATTGAATTTGTTGGTGCAGGTTACTGAGTAATAAGCCAGTGATGGAGCAGATGCAGGGCAGGCCCATACTGTCAGTGAGAAGCGGCAGGCCTGTGGAACTGACTCAGCACTTGTGTGTTTAGTAATAGACATAGTATAGGATGTATGTGATACACAATGTACAGGAAGAGGGAAGTGCTAGTAGTCTGGACCCAGTGCATGGTCAAGCTCCCTTACATGCTTTTGGTCACTGACACAAAGGGACTGATAGAACAACAGTGGTGCAGCACCAATTGCATCAATAGAGTCCTTGTGGCCCTCAGTGCACCGCTTATGCCCACCATGTGTGTGCCTAATGAAAATTAAGGCACAGCATGATGCAAGTAGGGACCAACTGCATCTATTTATGAGTAGGTAAATGATGTACTCAGCAAGAGATGCAATAGATCATCTCAATTTCTGCTGAGTACATAGGGCCCATCACATGCATTACATGCCCTCATATCACACCTGCTCTCAACAGCCATTCAGAGTGCATAAAATATGGAATTTAGGTATTACTCTTTTTTTTCCCAGTGGCTTATACATTTGCCTCACAAACAGTTTTTGGGACCCTCTTCCATACATGATGCATGGCACAGTCCTCATTTGGTGCTGCTCAATATCGAGTTGCCCTTTGCATGCAATGCATCACAGCACTTTGTAATGGTCGTGCAGGGAAAATGGTACATCTGCCCTGCATCAGCTTCATTATTGTACATTTGAATTGCAGGCCTAAGGTGGTTCTGGGGCTCTTCATACAGGTAGCATGTCGACCATTACATGCAGCACTCAACTGTATCTGCAACTGTCATGCACATGCAAAAATGGACTTTATATGGAAATGGGAGACTTACCAACTGCTCCAGCAATCTTTATGCCCAGATGATCCAGCAGATCTTGCTCCCTTGTAATGAGGTCTGACCAGCGGTGCTTCAGTAGGTGGTCATTCCTTCCTGTCCCAAAGACTCTTGTTAGGTGGTGGAGCACCTTGCCCCACCGCAGCATCCTTGCTTCTGTGTGGTAGACTAGAATGACACTGCCACACAGTTCCAGGATCATGGGGAAGTAGTGCTGTACCAGCCATATAAACCCTCCCAGCTTATCGGCCGACATCCTCACCAGCTTCCCTTTCCCAGACATACTGGACTGCAAATGCAGTTCACCCCACATAAATGAAAATCCAAACAACTAACCCAACTACCCCACCTACCTCAACAACTATACTATCCCAGACAAACACCCCACAATACACAGACAGAAACAGTACACTTCCAACACAAAAGACAGGTTTTAAAGACAAATAAAACACAACACCTACAGGACACAGTGCAATAAACCCTCAGAACACTCCAATCACTCCTTCAGTACCAGCTCTGCACAGCCTCACACAGTCACAGACAATAAGACTGTGAAGTGAAAGTGAACTCACTGTACCATGTTTGCAGGCAAGATGTCCTATTTGATCACTTCCTGGGCCTGTACATCACGTTTCCAGTCATGCTTCTTTTTTTTATGCATGGCGGTCATAGGTCAATTTTTCCCCATTTTGCGTGAATTTGCCTCTGGGCGTGCAATAGATGTGCTAGGGCTAGGTAACTCTTAGCTTAGGGGGATTGTATGGTATATGCATATGTGTGAAAAATGTTTACGCAGGACGTCATGAGTCGATTTTTCACCATGGTGTGTTAAAAGCCATGTGAACATGTGATTGCTGCTCAGGGCCGAGGCGTCATTTTATTTACATTGCAGTGTGGATTTGTTGCGTCTGCATCAATTTTTTTGATGAATGACAGAATAGCTTGGATTTTTGCATTGTTGGCCTTCAGCGCACCCTGATTCACCTACCATGTCACATGGGTTGCGCTACAATGTTGTATATGTGTTATGGCTACATGTTTGTAACTATCCAATAATGTCATACCAGTGCCACTGGTATGTCGAATCCATAGGTTTGTTTATGAGTCTGCTGCATGTGATTACTCATACCTTGTGCATATGTTCATGTGTAGCTACACTGTGTCCACATACATGTTGGCACATGTGTGCTATGTGTGTAAATATGTGTTTGAATACTAACTTGTGGATGGACTACATTGTTATGTCTGAGATACAAATGTACACATACCTACAACACAATATATATGATGGCTTGTGTCCAACACATGGTAAGGCATGCTACAATCATGACAATGTGTACTCAGAGTATGCAGTCAACTTGCATGTGCATGGGTGTCCACTCTGTGATGAGTTGTTGGATTGTACTTCATGTTGCTCTGCTACACATATGACATTTGGTTTCCCATGCATCTTAGTTGCAGGAGATGTTATGTACACATTGGTTAGTGAAGTTTGGTATTTGCTGTGTGTGTGTAAAGACATGTATAGTGTCATTTCTGTAACATATGACAACAGTGGTGTGTTCATTGGATGTGAAACCTCACAATACTATCCTCCTGCATGGACACATGTTGGCATTTGACAAATGCATACGTAGTCACATCAGTGTCACCTATGTTTCCGCATGTAGGAACACACATGAAGGTAATTTCTTTAATTCACTGATCTTGTGATACCTATGGCCTTACTTTTGTGCTAGGTTTTCTTTTTTTCACCATCCACACACATTGCCATGCCTGAGCCATTATAGTGGTACATGCGTGCTGAGATATGTGGTATATGTGTGCATGCCTCCAACTAGGCACTCACATTTGTCCACATCATGTTTGTTATGACTGTCACATACAATGGCATACTGGTATAGATGCCAGCCTACTCATCATCACAGCTGTGTGTAGCAGTGATGCAGTCTGGCATAGATGCCAGCCTACTCATCATCACAGCTGTGTGAGTTTGTATGGGAACACAAACCCATGGTGGCATGTAAGAGGCAGGTTAATGGAACTCTGGTTTACTCAGCTCCCTGTGCACATGCATCAGGCCCCTGACAATTTCATACGTTTATGTATCCAGAGCAGTGTTCTTCATGATTGCTAATCAGCAGAACTATGCATACAGAGCTCTGGGTGCTTGCACATGTAGGACACGTATCATTATTTGATGTCCTTAGTTGTTTCCATGGGCAGCTTGTTTAGGGGTTGTATATCTGTTATGACTTCAATTTTGAGAATGTGCCAGTGTACAGATGGAGTTGTCTATCACTGCCTCCTGTCAGGGTAGCATGCAATGGGCAAATACCAGGGTATGCTAGTGGCCACATGACTGGGTTTTGTGCTGACTTGGGCACCCTCTCTGTACATATGTTAAATGTTGACATGTAGACATTGACGTGTTGTACAGTCAGTATTGGTCTACGTGTGCCCCTTCTCTATGTTTTCCTGCATTACTGGTAAGGTATGTATTGTCTCCTACATTGCTGCCATTCATTAGGCTGCTTGCACTTTGTACACATCTTCTACAGCATCATTGTCTGGTCATACCTGGACAGAATGCAACATGTGACTTGTGTCATTTGTAGATTACACATTTCCAACTACTGGCTACTTGATAGTTACCGTTCCATTGATTGTATTTGTGAGATCTAATGAGTGCCACGCACACATAACATTAATCTTGCCACAGCACTTGTGTTGTCTCCAAGTGCCCTCCCGTGTTGTATTTGCAAGTATCTGTGGGTGTCTCTAAGCTGTCCATTCATATCCTCTGTTGGACATGAGTAAGGGTAATGCATTTCTTCCAGCATGCCACAACCTAGGTAACTCTTACCATGACTAAATGATGTTGAGGTGTGAAATCATCTCAGTGCTGAACTTTCCATTAGCCAAATGCAACATGTATGGCTAGGTCTACTCCCACTCAGTTTGATGTTGTGTCTCTGACATTATTGAACAATGCTGAACATAGTAGCACACCCCACACCTGATTGCGATGTTGGATCCCAAAACATGTATTGGATAATTTGTTACTGTTGCTACCATGTACTGTGTTCTGTCATGTGAGTGACAATGAGTTGTGTGTATTGTTATGTGCTGTGTTATGGTGTTATACAGAGCATACTAGGTAAACATGCTGACACATGTCAAGCATTGTCAATACTGGCAAAGCCGTTGCTACCTAGGACATGCACCCGTACATCAGTCTATACATGTTTATCTGGATTTGCTATGTGTTGTGTGACAAGTGTGCATCACATGTACATAGGGAGTGTAACACACTCTGCCTACATTCCACCTTGACTGTTATTTGGTGGTGCATCGTCCCTTTAAATTCTTAGATCCTGACAATGGGTCATGTGTTTGGATAGTGATTCTGCACCCATAGCTGCTTAATGTGTCTGGCAACCCATTGCCCACTCCTCAGCCAACGTGTGTGTGCCAAACGCGAAGTACAGTCCACCATGTGAAAGGGTTGTGCCCAATAGCAGTGCCAGGACATAATCCATGGATACACTGTACAGGCTCAGCATCTGACATTTGTTACAATCCCTGGACAATTACTGAACGGCCATAGTTACCTGAGATGTGACATTGTTCAGTTCCAATATTACTTAAAATTCATTTGTTGACAGCCCCTAGCTTATGTGTGCCCCCTTTGCATACATCCTGTTAGGCATGGTGTTGTTGTGGGTAATGGGCTAAGAATTACCACCTTGGGAACTTGACAGCACAATATATGTAGTGGTGCATGGATCTAGGCCTTCAGGAGTCACATGCCTGTGAGTTGCTTGTCACTGATATGTGAGATGGAGGCAGTAGACCCTCTTACATTACAATCAATGTTGCTACCATACTTGTAACTTTTGTGTTTCTTACCTGCTCCCTGAGGTTTGAGTCACATTCCAGTGGTATATGTAGTGGAGAATGAGTAGAGCAAGGAGAATCAGGTGCAAAGTATTTTATTTGTGAGATTTACAATGTGATGTTGTTATTCCAGTCACTATGTATAGAAGTTCTCTACAATGTGGAGTCTCCTGCGAACTCCTTCAGCAGTGTTCTGTTGTTCCCTTGCCAAATTATCTGCTCCATTACCATCCTCCTCCTCGTTGGGGACATCAACCTCATCACCCCATGGGACATTTGTTCTGACACAGATGCTTTGGAGAATTGCACATGCCAGTGTGATTTTGTAGACGAGTGGGGAAGCATACAAGAGGCTTTCTTCTGTCAGGGCCAGGCACCTGAACCTTGATGTGAGGAGCCCAAATATCCTGTCCACCACATAGCGTGTTCTTCTGTGCCCTTCATTGAAGGCCTGCTTTTCTACCATTGTGGGATTGGCTACGGTAGGCCGTACCCTTGATCAGCTGCAAGGGAAAGAGAGAAGATGTATTGGTTGCTTGATAGTGGTTTGAAACATACCATGGCACTTGTTAGTTTTAGTTGGAGTGGTGACTCAGACTTGCTTATAGTATAGTATAGTGTATGTCCCTGTTCTTGTGAAATGGTTTCATTGGACTGTGTTGATGGACATGACAATCTTGGGTAGTGGCTCAAGGACCTGGGAATTTTCATATTTATCCCAAAATGATGGTTAAAATTTAGAAAAATGTGTTGTGTAATCCATATTTGAAGCAGCGTTCTATTTTTAGATGGAACCTACCACCTCCTTGCACCACAATGGTGTCAAATGTTGAGACACCATAGTTGACCTACAAAACCAGACTGTGCCTCTATGTTACCATGTGGCACTACGCATGCAGTGAGACACTTTGTGACCCTTTGTGGCAGATAATGATTGTGCCAACCATCAAGTATACAAGGGTGTGTATCACACATTAGTAGGATGATGTAATTAGATGCAGTAGTATGTCCTAGCTTCCAATACATGCTTTCTCACAAACCCTTCTACACATGCACATTACTGGGTTTGCAAAGAGGCACAGCTATTTTTCACATGAGTCCCTTAGTACGGTGCAACTAAGGTCAGGTATGTCCTCTATACTCCTACCGAGTCCTACTATGGCAGCCATGATTTCTGCAGTTTTTTCACAAGCTGTCCACCATGGTGTACCATTTCTGGTACACGGAACAGAAATTGTGGTTTTAGGGGGCAGTAAGGGCACATGTGAGGTGGTACTGGAGTAGGTGCTGCCCTATTTCTCATGATTCTGCCCCATGGTCTTTAATGGCAGGTAGCTTTGTATTTGTTTGTGGGTGATACAATGCAACAGACAGGTGTTTGTGCACACTAAAGGTATGTCAGAATTGTGTAGATGAAATGTAGTTGGTTATGGCACCATTTGGATGGCATTTGATTTAGGTTCTGCCAGAGCCTTGTGCACCATGATTTACGTGGGACTGTGCCTATGTGTGACTTTCTTAAAATGGCCATGGCCTATGCCATTGACATGGCTGGCCCATTATTTGATTGGTGTAATGTATGTGTTATCTGTATTTAGTTGTCAACATGTAGACACTTGTAGTGGTTTGTGAGCAGGTTCTGTGTGCAAAGGGGACTTGGCTCCACCTGTCCATACATGGTGCGCCAGTCAGGGTGTGGCTGTGTTATGTACATGTAGGTGTATGTGTTTGTGAAGTGCAATGAATGCAGTGTAGTGTGGCATGTTGCATATGTGTATGTGTATTTAGTGTGGTGTTTGTCTTGCTTGTCCCAGATGGTTGGTGTGCTGTGTGTGTTATGATTAGTACGGTGGCTTACCTATGAGTAAACCATTGCCATGTTTGCCATCCTGGGACTGCTCGTTGATAGTGCAATGGTGAAATATGTATGCATAATGGGTGCTGCCAGGATATTTTGCTAGAATGTTGGTGAAGAGCCCACAGCTTTAAATTATGGCCTGCACATTGATTGACTGCGTGTGCTTGCAATTCCTATATAGGTGTTCCGTTGCTGCAGGTGGCACCAGTTGCACATGGGTGCAGTCCATTGTGCCCAGCACATGTGGGAACCCAGATATTTGATAGAAACCTTGCTTGGTTTCCTGCTGCGGCTGCTAGGTGTTTGAGAAGCAGATGTGGTGGGGTGTGAGGTGTATGATTACATTCAGGACCTTAGGTAGGAGGACCGAGAAGGATGGCTGGGATACACCAGCCACTTGTGCTCCCATTATCTGAAATGATCCAGACGTCAGCATATGGAGGACAGCGAAGAGTTTGGTCATGGGTGGAATGTTAGTGGGAGTTTGTACCCTTGCTGTGATGTGTGGCGCAATGTGGTGCAGCAGGTGTACAATGGACTCCTGGTTCAGTCGGAACATCCTGATCAAATCTTGTTCCCTGAGGCCAAGGATGGCTGTGCGCTGTCTGAAGAACCTCTCCAACCTTCTGCGCTAGCTTTGTGGCTGCTGTGGTGGTGGTGGAGGGACCTGCTGTCTTCACTGATGTCTGCTGTGTGTTTCAGGCTGGAGCAGTTCCCCTTCCATGTTCTCCTGAAGGTTTCAAATGCTCCTTCTATATATTTTCCTTGAGTGGTGGTGTGTGGGCCTTTTTTAACACCTGGTCTCACCAGGCATTAAATTTGACGCTAATCTGACTTAGTACCATTTTTTAGGTCTGCTTCTTTGGTTTGTGTTGTTTTTGCATCGGTAGGTAAATATGGCGCTGGAGGGCTAGCGTCATTTTTAGTAAGAGAACATCTACATTGCATCTCATTGTCACAATGAGACGCAAGGTGGATTGGTGCTCCCTGAAAATGGCGCTAACTCCTAAATTTTGATGCTTGACAAAAAATATCTCACACTACTAATGGATTTGTTTTTTGATTCATTTGGGGTTGTTGAGAACAATGTTTCCAGAACTGTTCTCAATTCCACCTACCAAAATACATGAAAGATGAACCTTTTGAAGACCTCCCATAAAACGCTATGTAAAGCAAATATCTAAAAGCCTTCTTATTGGATGTACATAACATCAGAAACAGTGTCTATTCTTAGCATCAAAGTACTACATTCATGAAAAGTTTGATTTTATGCAGTTTAGCAGTTTTACTATAGCAAACAGCAACAAACATTGGGAAAGCCATTAGGTTGCCCCTATTCAAGAAATATTGGCTCTGTCAATGTTTTGTTGTACAAGAAAGGACGTCATCGACTCAACATCCTGTGATTCTGAGCAACTCACTCAGGGCCTCATTACGAGTTTGGCGGTCCCAGGACCGCCATGTTGGTGGTGGCAGTTACACCCCCAACAGTATGGTGGAGAAGACTGCCATAGTATGACCACAGCGGTTTTCCCAACGGAACACAACCAAAGTACCGCAGGAACCGCTAGTGTGGTCAAGTTGCCATGGATGATGGTAGACACCTGCAGGCTGGTGGAAACCATGCTTCCACTGGACAGATTAAGAGGTTACACACTGCCAAGGTTTCTGATGCGGTCGCACCACCAAGGAAACTCAGACAGAAAACAACCGTATAAAAGGATACACTCACCTTCGGGAAGCCAGACTCATCTGAAGCCGAAATGGAACCAGATCTACATGTCTTCCTGCTGCTCCTGCTCACCTACAGACACTAGAATCAATGCCAAAGATGACAACAGCAACCATAAGTACACACACTTACCTGTACACATGCACACACAACATACCAATCAGGAATGCGTGTCAAGGTTGAAATACACACACACACATGTCAAAAACACATACCTACTCCCAGAAACACAGCACCAGCACAGTCAAACACAACAACAAACAACACCATCAAACAACACTACAACAGCACAACTGCAAAACCATCAAAGCATTGGCAAGCACCCTCAATACACACTACCCATTGACAAAACAACACAACGTACCACCAATAGGGAATGAACACACACTATTGCACAACCATACAATGCAGCATTCGACATACCCAGCACACACACATCACAAAATATCTGACATATCATTCATCACACACGACAAATGCACTGCACACAACCTCACATGGTGCCCAGACAAAACAGGTAGCACAAACACCACTTACACACAAATACTCACACACAATGTCAGCCATTTTCAAATATGCCCATAGAAAAGAAATCTAGGGCAAATAAGTAACGTCAAAACCAACAACTGGTTGGTCCAATTATCTTTTATAAAAATAATAATTATTATGTTCAAGGCCATCGGCCAGTTCAAATATAAATCGTGCAACATGCACTTGATGCGCATCTTGGTGTCCCAAACTTGACTCCTGACTGCCATACAACCTCCACAGGTAGGGGCATTAAGGGAGCAGGCAGGCATCTCAGGGATTGGTGAGGGAGAAGGTGGGTTTGGGCTTAGGCTTGGGAGGGGGTCCTTTAGGATTGAGCTTGGAAGTGGGAGGTTGGTCTATGCTTAGGGGAGGGTTGGGTTCTCTTGGGAGTGGTAGACGTCTTGTCAAGGGGAGGGGTATGGGTAATTGCAGGGGAGGCCTCGGAGGTGGAAGGGACGGGCCTGGGGAGGGAAACAGAGCATTTAGGGTTCTCTGGGGGGGAGGAGTAGGGAAAAGGTCAAAACACACAGGGACAATCATCAGAAGGGAGTTTGAGAGTGGAGGGTGAGGGAGTGGTTGTCTGATATGTCAGTGTGGTCGTCGTGGGTGTGTGTGTGGAAGGTATGCTTGTGGGTGGTGGCTGTCTTTTGGGTGGGTGAGTGTGGGCGTTCATGTATACGGGACTGAGGGGGGGTGGAGATGCCGTGGGATGCTGTGGTGGGTGGGTGACTGTCTGTTGGGATAGTGACTACAGGTATGGCGGATGTGCTGCATGTAGGAGTGTCAGTGGTTGTGATGTCAGCAGGTCTGCTAATTGAGGTGGATGTCTGTGGGTCTGCTCTGGTGCTGTCTGTGGGTAAGATAAGTGTAGTGTCTGGATCTGTGAATGTTGCTGTGGTGTCTGCAGGTGTGTCAGGTGTTGTGTCTGTGATGCTGGAGGTGGTGGGGGTGTCAGGCCAGGTAGTGGCTGATGATGTGTGTGCGGGTGTATGTTGCTTTTGTGCATGCTGGTTGTGTGTCTTGTCATGTTTGTATTTGACTGAGCTACCCTTGGATGTTGTTGTGGATGCATGCTTCTCTATCGGTGTGCGTTGGCTGGATCGGAGAAGAAGGATTTGGGATTGGGAAGAGGAAGGTGGAGGTGGGACAGAAGACAAAGGGTGACTTCTTGCCGTCAGTGTGGAGGCCAGAGCCTGAAATTATCTCTGTAGGCCAGCCAGTGCACTGTGAATGCCCTCGAGGATTGCATTACTCTTTTGGACTTGAGTTGCCAGTCCCTGGATGACATTCACAATTGTCGACTGACTCACAGAGATAGACCTTAGGAGGTCAATCACCTCCTCAGTGAGGCATCAGAGCTGACAGGGGCAGGGGCAGAGGTGCCTGCGACAAAGGAGACACCCATCCTCGTGGGTGAGTGGGCATGGCCAACTGGGAGGGGAGCTACAGGGAGGGCAGTAGTAGGAAGGGTGGTGGTGGATAGAGGTGGTGCTGGGGTGGTCCCAATGGTGTCCACTGGAGGAAGAATCCAATGAAGAAGAAGACGTGGATCCTGTGTGGATCCTGTCTCCCCCATGGCACTCCCTTCGCCCTCCGGGCTACTGGGTCCCTTAGTGTGGATGGTCTCACCACTACAGGTACCATGGCCGGCAGCTTCCCCCTCAGTTGAGCCCTGTCTCCTTTGCCTCCTGATGCTGATGCACAGAAAGAGAGAGACAGAGAGAGAGAGAGGGTAATCACATTCTTCACACATACATACATTAAAACAAGCACAACTGTTGCAAAACATCTCTTGCAAAAAAAAGCCCCAGTCAGAAACCATTGAGTCTACATCATTTCACAACAAGATATATCCATCTTTCCCATAAGACAACAGTCTCAACCACAACATAAGACAACCATCTGACCACTACTTCACCATTCCATCAAATCAGCTGTAACTCAAAAGCATCATGCACATATGCGTTGGCTACATGAAAATGCTATCACTATACAGATCATCACTGTCCATCATCAAATCAGTCTAAGGAAATGCATTTGACTGACAACACAATATCATTTCTACTCCTATTCCACACATGCCCAGTTCATCACCAAAACTCATGTTCCATGAAAGTAAATTCATCTCACTTCACATACGACACAACATGTTAGTTTCCAATCACATGCCTATCATTCTGTACACAACTTACACAATGGCAAAAACCACAGATGAATACAACACATGTGACTTTCCCATACAGTATGCCTCACAAACGGACATAGCAAGTCATTGAAACATCAGTCTAAATAATAGGAAAAGAATCAATAGGAGTTTCTGCTGCCACTAATCTGATACATTGTCACATAGACAATAGCCCTATGTACTGCAATAGGGGCCTACCTAGCACACAGTATACACCCACAGACAATCACAGGGAGCAGAGTTACACCAACAAAACAATGGACACAAAACAATGTCAATGAAGGGCTCATACCCTTGTCACAGCTGCAATACTCAGATATCACACACTAAAGTATCAGAAGCAAGTACATGGGTTCTGTCAGTACTTACCCACTTGTGGCTGCTATGTTGCCCTCAAACACCCATCCACCTTAAGGTAGGCCACTGCCACAATGCGGGCCATTAAAGGGTCAAGGTCCTGTGGGCACCCCTCCCTCATTGGGATGGCATCCCCAGCTGGGCCTCTGCGGTCTTCTGGCCCAGCGTCTCAGGTCCTTCCACGTCTTCCTACACTCGGTGCTCCCGCCAGCTGTGGGCCCCTATGGTCCACACTTTCTTGGCGATGGCACACCAAATTCCCTTGGGTGTCAAAGGTGAAACACACACCTCATGGGTGTTGACCTGCATGGATGACACAAACTTAACGAAAAAGTCATGTTCACATGCACCATACCAATAGTAGTGGACAGTACACATCAGTGACAACAATTAGGCAAACAATCCCATCCTCTCAATTTACACTCATTTACAGATCTTCATCTGCATGCATAAACACCTTCACTACATAAGTATTCAGATACACCATCGTTTACCACACCACACATATTGCATTGGACTCACCTGCTCCTCTGGTGCACCATATAGCTGTTCATACAGGGGTAGGACCTCCTCCACAAGCTTTTCCAGCTCCTCAGGGGTGAAGGCTGGGGCCCTATCACCTGCTGGATGTCGCATGATAGCTCCCAGAGGCAGTACACAGCAGCCCAGGTAGTGGAGGTCTTGCTGGCAGCAGTGTCAGGAGTCAAGTGAGCATTACTGCAAAAGATGGCGGTCACGACTGCCATTCGCTGGCAGACATCACCATTGTTCCCAGTCCGTCAAAGGCAGTAATGTCTTCCTATGGCAACTTCCATGACATGATGACTTCAGCTGATTTAGGTCACTTCCATGTGTCCAGTACAGTAGGCATGCGGCTGCCATTTTAAGCACATTACATGTATGGAGGAGTTTTCTCATCTGCATCATTCACTATACTCCATATCATGCAGTACAACTGTAAGTACTGCCTTTATGTTTAGTTGTCAATATGGTCCTCATTACAACCCTGGCGTCGGTGTTAAAGCGGCGGTAATACCGCCAACAAGCTGGCGGTAACAAAAATAGAATCACGACCACGGCAGAAACCGGCAACACAGACAGCCACATCAACACTCCGACCGCCACGGTGGTAGCAACAAACTCTGCAGCGGTAACTGCCAACAGCCAGGCGGAAGACAATGTACCGCCCACCCCATTACAACCCGCCCATCCGGCAGCTTTTCTGGGGTGGTACCAATGCCATCAAAAGCACAGCGGAAACAGTACACAGAAGGGAAACCACTCACCTCTCGACACCCAAGCAAGAACCAGGATGCCATGGAGCCCGAACTACAGGTGTTACCCATGTTGGTATATCTTCTCATCTAACAGGAGTACGAACGGCAGCGCCGACAACCACGGTGAGTACTGCACCTAGCACACAGGAGAGGGAGGGAGGAAAAAGAGAGTGACACACACACGCAACATGCAACACCCCCACCCCCACCCTCACCCCCAACACCACACACACAAGCACATGCATCAACATTACATGTACACCCGTAACCCTCTGGAAGAATGCAAGGACAACAGGAATGGAGTCAAATGAGTGTCATATTAGAAATAGTCAGATATACGTTACAAAATCAAAAACAGTATTTACAATATTTTACAATATGTACATAAGGCAGTACATTGTCCACTCAAAATGTCCGTGGGCCACTGGGCCAAAACTCATAGGCCAGCCCGCACTTGACTCCTGCCTCAATATGGAGAGAACACTGCAGGGGCATCAGGTCGAAAACACACAGGCACCTCAGGAGGATGGGGAAGGGGGGCACCTCAGCTAGAAGATGGGACAAAACCACTGCTCCTGGAGGGAGCTCCATGCCCACAGTGATGTCCTGGGGAGTGCAAGGCCACAGTCTCAAGTGGGTGGTTTGCCCACCGCTTGGTCCTGGGGAGTGCAAAGCCACAGTCTCTCCAGTCTCTCAAGTGGGTTGTTTGCCCACTGCTTGCTCCTGGGGAGTGCAAGGCCACAGTCTCTAAAGTCTCTCAAGTGGGGAGGTTGCCCACTGCTTAGTCCTGGGGAGTGCAAAGCCACAGTCTCTCCAGTCTCTCAAGTGGGTGGTTTGCCCACTGCTTGCTCCTTGGGAGTACAAGGCCACAGTCTTTCAAGTCTGCCCACTGCTTGGTCCTGGGGAGTGCACAGCCACAGTCTCTCAAGTGGATGCCTTTCTCCACTGGTTCTGGAGGGGGCTTTGTGCCCAGTGTGGTTCATCCTGCCAAGGATAGGGTGAGTGAATGTATTTCTCCACTGCTTCTGGAGAGGGCTCTATGCCCAGTGATGCAACACTTGGGGGGTGGCAGTTCACAGTCCCTCACCTGGGTGTCTGAGCCACAAGATTTGCAGTGACCAGGATGCATGATAGTCCATGGAGGCAGGGCTAGAATCCATCTGGTGGCGGCTACGGCTGCACAGTGGTGGTAGTGCCAGTGCTGGTGGGGGTGCTGCCAGTGGTGGAGGGAGGCTCCAGCCCCTCACCTGCAGCCTCGGACGGCTGCCCACTGAGGCTGCTGCTGCTGGCAGTGGTACTACTGTCAACGGTGCAGGTGGCGGGGCTTGTGGCGGGGCTTGCGGTGGTGCTTGCGACAGTGCAGGTGGCGGTGCAGGTGCCGGTGCTGCCAGTGGTAGGGGAGGCTCCAGCCCTTCTCCTGCAGCCTCGAACGGCTACCCACTGGGGCTGCTACTGACAGAAGTGGTGCTTGCGGCGGTGGAGGTGGCAGTGCAGTTGGCAGTGCTTGCATCAGTGCTTGTGGCAGTGCTAGCAGCGGGGCTGCTGGTGGTGCTGGCTGTGGTGTAGGTAGCTGTGCTGGCAGTTGTGCTGGTAGCCTTCACCTGCAGCCTCGGACGGCTGAAGTGCCTTGCCTGGTGTTTTGTGCCCCTTCCTGACCTTGGCAGGTGGTGGTGTCACCTTGGAGTCTTTGAGATGTCCTTGCTGGGTGGTTGTGGCTCCTTCCCCTTGCTGGATGCTGTCCCCTTCTTCACCTTTCCAGGTGGCAGAATGGTTTTTACCTTGGCAAAGGTTGGTGGCACACTGGCTGGGCTGACTGGTGCCACCTTTGATTCTCTGACAGCTGCAGGAACCACAGCGGACGTGGACTTGGTGGCTGAGGTGCTGGGCTGGGTTTTGGCCACCCTGGCCCGAGGGGAAGGACGGGGGGAGGGGTAGGGAAGAGTTCAATGTTTGCCAGGAAAAGCTTCTTAGGGACACTGGGGCGGAAAGAGGGAGAAGGTTTGGGAGTGGAAGAAGAGGGAGTGGTTGTAGGAGGTGTATGTCTGCTGAGTTTGGGTGCAGGTGCATGGGCTGGACGCTGTTGTGAGGTGGATGGCTGTTGGGTGGGTGGGTGCTTGCGTTTGTGTACTTTGGGAGTAGGGGTCACAGACACAGTGGGAGAGGACACAGGGGACATGTACATGGATGTGGGGGTGGTGACTGCCAGTGAGGGGTGTGTAGTGATGGGAGTGCTGGTGATGGAGGTAGTGGATGAGGTTATAGTGCATGCAGGTGTGAGTGGAGACGCTACTGGGAGGGAGGTGGACGACGAGGAGGAGGGGGACACAGTGGAGGCAGTTGATATTGGTGTGTCTGCATGGGGATGGTGCTTGTGTGAGAGCCTGTGAGATAAAGTGTGGTGCTTGTGTTTACCTGAGCCACTTTTGTGTGTTGATTTGGGTGAATGCTGGTCTGAAGGTGTGCTTGGGATAAGATGGGGTTGAGGGGGTTTGGACTGGGTAGATGAAGTTGGAGGGGGGAAGCTAGAGACAGGAAGGCTGCCATCAGTGCGGAGGCCGGAGCCTGAAATGCTCTCTGTTCGGCCGCAAGGCCAGAGTGAATGCCCTCCAGGTATGCATTTGTTTGTTGCAAATTCCTCTCAACACCCTGGATGGCATTCAGAATGGTTGACTGCCCAACAGTGAGGGATCTCAGGAGGTCAATAGCCTCCTCACTGAGGGCAGCAGGGCTGACTGGGGCAGGGCCTGAGGTGCCTTTGAGAAGGAGATGCCCTCCTGGGTGAGCGGGCACTGGAAACACGCTGAGGGGCTGCTGGGAGGGCAGTGCTGGTACGGGGGTGGCGGCTGTACCTGTTGTTGGGGTGGGCACAGAGGTGAACATCCATCGGAGGAGGAGTCGCTGTCTTTGGTGTCCCCTCCTGTCCCCGTTGTGGTGCTCCCCTCACCCTCCATCCCACTTGTGCCCTCACCGTCAGTGGATTCGGCCTCCAGGCCCATGTGGGATTCAGCTCCCTCCATCACCGGTGCCATCTCTCCTCCGCCAGATGATGGTAATGCACACAAGGACAGGGTGACAAAACAAAAAGGGGGGAGAGATAGAGGATACACTTGGTCAATGCCAGCAACACCACTACCATTGGTGTACACAACTCACAGGGAACAGCCCTATGCACTATTCCATGCACTACCAGTTGCAATGCTAGTCACCAGCCCATGGGGTACAATGCCTAACGCCATCAGCTGCACACCTGAAACAAACAGGGCCCTGACCAGTTGTAGATGCCCACTAACACTATAGGGGTTGGAGTGCTTCAGATCCTGCCCAACAAGGGACTTACCCTGCCATGTTCCCACTTTGCCAGGGGGCACCCACAGTCCACATCCCCACGCAGGTAAAACCTTAATGCGCGCATAGAATTTGTACTCACCCTCTTGTGGCTGCTGTGATGCCCTCAAGCGCCAATCCAACTCCGGATAGGCCACCGCCAGGATGCAGAACATCGGGGGCGTCAGGGTACGACGGGCACCCCTTCCTCGTTGGGAGGCGAGCCTCAGCTGGGCCTCTGCTGTCTTCTTTGCCTAGCGACGCAGGTCCTCCCACCGTCTGCAGCAGTGGGTGCCCCAGGGTCCGTACCTCCTTGGCGATTGCACGCCAAATACCCTTTTTCTGATGGGCGCTGACCTGCAGGAAACAGACAGCAGCAAAGGGAATTAGTTAACCGTCCGGACCGTCACACTCATGGCTCACCATATCCATCCCATCCCCTTGCGCACATACATTGACATCCATACATGCAGCACTCTGGTCAAGACACCTCAGCCCCCCCCACATGCGGCTTACACACACAGCACTCCATACATTCATGGCCCACGCATCATGCTCACAGTGTACTCACCTGTTTGTCTGGAGGACCGTAGAGTAAAGTTTACTGGGGTAGGACCCCATCCACCAATCTCTCCAACTCCTTCTCAGTGAAGGCAGGGGCCCTTTTACCAGACACATGAGCCATTGTCGCTTCCAGACACAGGTCACAGCAGCACTTGCAGTGTAAGTCCTCTCCTGTTGAAGGTCAGGTAACAAGTGAGTGAATAGATAGAAAATGGCGGTCACGTCCATGGCGGTGCATACCGTCATTGCCGGCATACATCGTCATTGGCTCCTGCAACCCATAGGGCCCAATGATAACCAATGCAAAGTTGCGTGGCGGTCATCGACCACCTACTGCAACGGCGCACAACGCCAGCGGAATTACCTCATTTCCACTTGTCCCTCCTCACAGGTCAGGCAGCCACCATTTCAGTGGGGCACAGGCCATGGCACCTAACTGTGTCACAGCAGACATTGGCACAGCAACTGACACTCGGATTCACATACTGATTCTGTAAATGTAGAAATGCATCATAATTGCAATAGATTTGTGATTATGAGCCTCTGCTCACCGTTTTCCTCCATAGGCTTCAACCGCTGAGGATGAATAAGAGATGGAGACATCCTCCAGTGTAGAGACCCCTGGTGGACCTTGCAACAATGGAGGACAGACATATTATCCTTACCTAAAGACTTGATCGGGCAACAATCCAAGTACTGTGTGCCCAATTGGAGCCAGACTTGATGTCAGCTATCCACCAGCCCACAGGTATCCCCCCTCTAGTGCAGGTCCTGTCAGTGCTCCATTTCCTGACAAGTGGTTCCTTCCAAACAACAGTAGCCATGGCATCAAGGATGTCTCAGCCAATGTTCTCCAACGTGTTGACCAGAGT
Organism: Pleurodeles waltl; assembly: GCF_031143425.1. Lineage (NCBI taxonomy): Eukaryota > Metazoa > Chordata > Amphibia > Caudata > Salamandridae > Pleurodeles > Pleurodeles waltl. Next base: position 324,929,930 of record NC_090437.1, read on the forward strand.
GTTCTCAGCCCTACTGAAACACATACGCAGCTACCTTGTATTCCCCCAGGTGAAGGATTTGGCGACAGTGAAAGCTGACTTTCATGCCCTGGGACATATCTCCAACATCATTGGTGCCATTGATGGTACACATGTAGCATTTGTCCCCCCACCCCGGAGAAATGAACAAGTGTTCAGGAATAGAAAAATCTATCACTCTATGAATGTGCAGATGGTGTGTTTGGCGGACCAGGACATCTCCCATGTCAATGCCAAGTATCCTGGCTCTGGGCATGACACCTTTATCTTGAGGAATAGCAGCATCCCATATGTGATGGGCCAACTCCAGAGGCACCGGGTGTGGCTAATAGGTGATCCCAAGGTCCCCACCCCATATATGTTGGTGTCTGGGTATGGGGTTGTCCCCAAGAGTTAGTGTGTGTCTAACAGTTGTCCCTCAATACTTTCAGGTGACTCTGGTTACCCCAACCTATCATGGCTACTGCAGAGGAACGTTACAATGGGCGAACAAGGAGGATTATTGAGCGGACCTTTGGCCTCCTGAAGGCCAGGTTTCAATGCCTCCATATGACAGGTGGATCCCTGCACTACTCACCCAAGAAGGTGTACCAGATCATCGTTGCATATTCCATGTTGCATGTTGCACAACCTGGACTTGAGACGCCAGGTGCCTTTTCTGTAGGAGGATGATCCTGGAGATGGTCTTGTAGCAGCGGTGGAGCCTGTGGACAGTGAAGAAGAGGAGGCAGAGGAAGAAGATGTGGACAACAGAAGTAATATCATACAGCAGTACTTCCAGTGACAGACAGTTAAGACACTATGGCCCTCATTCTGACCCTGGCGGATTGAATCCGCCAGGGCCGAGGGCAGCGAATGCACCGCCAACAGGCTGGCGGTGCATTCATGGGCATTCTGACCGCGGCGGTAACGCCGCGGTCAGAAACGGGAAACCAGCGGTCTCCCGCCGGTTTCCCGCTGCCCATGGGAATCCTCCATGGCGGCGCAGCAAGCTGCGCCGCCATGGGGATTCCGACCCCCTTCCCGCCAGCCTGGTTCTGGCGGTTTACACGGCCAGAACCTGGCTGGCGGGAACGGGTGTCGTGGGGCCCCTGGGGGCCCCTGCAGTGCCCATGCCAATGGCATGGGCACTGCAGGGGCCCCCTAACAGGGCCCCACATTGCTTTTCAGTGTCTGCTTAGCAGACACTGAAAAGCGCGACGGGTGCCACAGCACCCGTCGCACACCTTCCACTCCGCCGGCTCCATTCGGAGCCGGCTTCCTCGTGGAAGGCGCTTTCCCGCTGGGCCGGCGGGCGATCTTTTGCAGATCGCCCGCCGGCCCAGCGGGAAAGTTGAAATGCCCCCCGCGGTCTTCTGACCGCGGGGCGGTGTTTGGGCGGTTTCCGCCCGGCGGGCGGCGTCCGCCGCCCGTCCGGGTCGGAATGAGGCCCTATGGGGGTTATTCCAACTTTGGAGGAGGTGGTAATCCGTCCCAAATGTGACGGATTTACCACCAGCCGTATTACGAGTTCCATAGGATATAATGGACTCGTAATACGGCTGGTGGTATATCCGTCACTTTACTGTAACTTTTGGGACGGATTACCACTTCCTCCAAAGTTGGAATAACCCCCTATAACTTCACTTTACTTTTCAGTTTTCTGTTGGCCATTGTACATGGCAGCCTGATTTCCCTATGTCCATGGCCACTTACTGTACCTTTTGGCATCTCTATTTTCAGATCTCTGTGGCCCACTCAGGCGCCTGGTATGTTTACTGCTGCCCACTAAAGGTCATACCAATATATATATAACTGTACATATGACTTGCAATGTTTTCAGAATGTTGTACTAATACATATTCCAATAATTTGACAGACTCCAGATTTGTATTTGTTCCAAGGGTGTTTATTTAAGTGTTAATAAGTAGAGGGGGCTGTGCAATGGGCTGAGGCAATAGTGGAGGAATGTCCAGTTAGAGTCCAGTCTCTTGGTATCACAGGTGCATTGTCCAATGGGGCATAGGAAGGGGAGCAATGCCAGTTCAAGGTGGACAGGGTAAGAGAGTGGGACAGAAAGGTGACAATTAGGGGAGTCTTATTTGCTGGCGAGGGTCTTGGCAATGTTCTCTGGCTTCTGCCTGGATCGCAAGGACCATTTGCGGGGTGGTTCTCCTTCTGCAGGGGGTGGGGTGCTGGTTGCCTGTTGGTCCTGTGGCAGGGGCTCCTGTCCACTATCGTCCGCAGAGATGGAGGGCTGTTCTTCGCTGTGGCTAGTGTCAAGCGCCCGTTGGTGTGCCACTGCCTCCCTCATTGTGTTGGCCATGTCACCCAGCACCCCTGCAATGGTGACCAGGATGGTGTAGATGTGTTTGAGGTCCTCCCTGATCCCCAGATACTGTCCATCCTGCAGCCGCTGGGTCTCCTGCATCTTGGCCAGTATCTGTCCCATGGTCTCCTGGGAATGGTGGTATGCTCCCAGGATGTTGGTGAGCGCCTCCTGGAGAGTCGGTTCCCTGGACCTTTCCTCCCCCTGTCGCACAGCAGACCTCCAAGCTTCCCTGTTGTCCTGTGCCTCAGTCCCCTGAACCGTGTGCCTACTGCCACTGACCCCAGGTCCCTGTTTGTCCTCTGTTTGTGGGATTTCTTGGGGTCCCTGTAGTGGTGGACACACTGCTGATAGACGTGTCCTGGGGACATTGGCATGGGCCTGATGGGTGGGTGCTGTGGTGGTGTTTCCTGAGGGGGGAGGCTCTGTGGTGGTATGGGACTGTGGCAGGGTAACCGACTCCAGAAGTCCTGATGGGCCAGGTTGGTCATCGTGATTCAGGTGTGCAGAGCTGCTGTCATCACTGTGGGCCTCTTCTGGGGGGGACTGGATGTTTCTGGCAACTCCTCTCCGATGATATTGAATAGGGGTCCTGAGGAGATGAAAATGCAGTGTTATTGTATCTCCGTGTGTCATCTTGTGCATGGGTGTGTTTCCCTGTATGGTTGTGATTGCCCTGTCAGCTTAGTCTTGAGTGCATGGTGATTTTTTGGGCTAGGTGATTCTCTCTAATGGGAATGCTGTGGTGATGGGTGTCCATTCAGGTCTGTGATGGGGTCCATGGATTGGTGTGGCATGCAGGGCTTGGTATTGGGATGGGTGGGTTGTGATAATGGGGTATATGTGAGGTGGCGGAGTGATGGAGTGAGGGTAGGGATAGGAGTTTGTGATGTCAGGCAGGTAGGGTGGGGGATATAGTAGTAAAGATTGAATTTTTCAGAGTCCAGTCCTCCTGCTACTCCTGTGAGGACCTCAGGATGCATGATCGCCAAGTCTTGCTCCTCCCATGTTGTTAGTTGTGGAGGAGGAGGTGGGGGTCCACCGCCAGTCCTCTGTACAGCTACCTGGTGTCTTGCAACCATGGAACGCAGCTTCCCCCATAGGTCGTTCCACCTCTTCCTGATGTCATCCCTTGTCCTTGGGTGCTGTCCTACCGCGTTGACCCTGTCCACGATTCTCCACCATAGCTCCATCTTCCTAGCAATGGACGTCTGCGGATGTGTGGGTGATGTGTGGGGTGATGTGTTGGGGTGTGTGGTGTGAGGTGCATGGATGGAGTATGGGTGATGGTGTTCTGTGGCTCAGATTGTGTGGGTGCTCCTGACTTGTGTCTCTCTCTGTTTTTTTTTTTTTTTTGTCGTAAAGGGTTGTGGATAATGTGGATGTGTGTTTTATATTGGATTGGATGTGTGGGTGTGGTGTGTGTATGTGTGTCAGGTGTGTATAGTTTAAATTGTCCAATGTGGTGGTGTTTTGTAAGTGTGTGTGTATTTTGAGCACGGGGGTGTGTACAGCCAATCGTTTACCGCAGTTGAAAGACAGCTGCGGTGATTCATGGGTCCTGATACTGTGGGTGTATTCCTGTTGGCGTAACGGTGTGGGTTTTGGTACTGCCAATTTATCACTGACCTTTGGTGTGGCGGACTTGTGTGGGTGTCTGTATAGTGGCGAATTTCTCTGTGTGGGTCATAATACCCGTAGTGGTATACCGCCGCGGTCACGGTATGTTGGCGGGCCGTCAGCACAGCAGTGGGCGGCATATACCGCCAGGGTTGTAATGAGGGCCTATGTGTCTTAGAAATTAGGTCTTTGGTTGGCAGTCAGGTTACCCCCTGTCCAAGCAAGGGCCCTCACTCTAGTCAGGGAAAAGGAGAATCACCCTCAGTTAACCCCCGCTTACCCCCATGGTAGCTTGGCATGAGCAGGCAGGCTTAACTTCAGAAGCAAGGTGTAAAGTATTTGTACCAAAAACACACAATAACCCAATGAACCCATCACAAAAGTACCAAAACACAGGTTTAGAAAAATAGGTAATATTCACCTAAACAAAACAAGACCAAAAAAATAAAAATCTGACCTACACAAGTCAACTTATGAATTAAAAAAGAAAAAGAGTCTTAAATCCTTTAGAAAACAGTGAGAACACTGTAGGCGCACAAAACTACCTGGGTAGTGTCAAAATAAATCCACAAGGACGAGTGTTCGTCGAAAAAGGCCATGTGTCGATCTTTCACTCGCAAACAAGACCATGGGTCGGTCCTCCTCCGGTCGGGTCGGCGTGAGTCGTTTCTTCTCTACTGCAAATGAATGATGCATTGATGCGTCGACCTCGGGTTCAGGCAGGCTTTGTGCTGAATTTCCGCACTAAGCAATGTTGCGTTGAAATCCGGTCGCACGATGTCAAGTAAATGTGCTGTGTGGGGACTTGCGCCGTTAACTGCTGCCATAGCAGGTCCTGCACATCGTTTCTCCAGCCGTGTTGCATCGCTCTCCCACCCCCGATGCAGGTACAGTGTCGATTTTAGACGCGAGGCTGGCAGCGTGTCATTTCTCAGCCATCGAGGCGAGTGGCACATTGAAAGTTTCCACCCCTCCCCTTAGCCCGGATGGCCCATCAGGATATGCAGGCTACATCCCAGTTCCCTTTGTGTCACCTTGTAGAGGAGAGGTGCAAACTGCCCATCTGTCAAACTGTTCCAGACAGGGAATCCAAAAAGAATCACATAATGGTTTAAGCAAGAAAAGGCCTACTTTCTAAAAGTGGCATTTTCAAACACACAATTTAAAAACCAACTTCACTAAAAGATGTATTTTTAAATTGTGAGTTCAGAGACCCCAAACTCCACATGTCCATCTGCTCCCAAAGGGAATCTACACTTTAATACTATTTAAAGGCAGCCCCCATGTTAATCTTTGAGAGAGATAGGTCTTGCAACAATGAAAGCCGAATTTGGCAGTATTTCACTGTCAGGATATGTAAAACACATAAATTCATGTCCCACCTTTCACATACACTGCACCCTTCCCATGGGGCTACCGTAGGCCTACCTTAGGGGTGCCTTACATGTATAAAAAGGGAAGGTTTACGTCTGGCAAGTGGGTACACTTGCCATGTCGAATTGGCAGTTTAAAACTGCACTCACTGACAATGCAGTGGTGAGTCTGAGCCATGTTTACAGGGCTACTAAGGTTGGTGGTACAACCAGTGCTGCACGCCCACTAGCAGCATTTGATTTACAAGCCCTGGGCACCTCTAGTGCACTTTGCTAGGGATGTACTAGAAAATCAGATATGCCAATCATGGATAAATCTATGTACACATACAATTTATCCAGGGAACACTTACACATTAGCACTGGTCAGCAGTGGTAAAATATCTAGAGCAAACTAAACAGCAGAAACAGAGTCCAGCACAAAGAAACAACCTGGGAAGTAGAGGCAAAAAGTTAGGGGAGCCATGCCAATGATGCCAAGTCTAGCAATGTGCATCTGTGGAGTGAATGCTGTGTTACAGGAGGGCATGTGGTGTTAGCAATGTACACCTGCTCAGATGTTCACATGGTTTCTAGAAAACGTAGATGATGTGCAACAATATGTGTAGGACACATCATATCGGTTGGAGTGACAACCATATACAGTAACTGATTTATCTGTCTGTGTAATTCAAAAGCTAAGTGTGTCCCAGTGAGGGTGTCATTGGGTTTATACATTTGCGCTGTAATGTTGAGTATCGGAGTGTGTAACCAACCTTGACAGCAGATAAGTGTTAGTTGTGTTACTGACTTTAAAAGATTACCGCATGCTTTATGTCACATACTTTATTTAAATCTCTCACCATAGTTTTCCTGCCATGAGGAGAGGACAACAACCACCAGTGCCCCATCCACTAGTAGACCTACACACTACGGAGAAGAGACACTGTATCCAGACCTATCGGCTGAATCGTCATCCTATCATGGATCTTTGTAATCAATTTGAGCCAGATCTGAGGCCTACAATTTGCAATACCTATAGCATACCTCTCATTGTTCAAGTCAGTGCTACACTTTCTGGCCACGGGGACCTTTCAGAATTCAGTGGCCCTAACTGCAAGAATGTCTCAGCCCTTGTTCAGTTTGTTTTTGAGGGATGTACTGTCTGCATTGTTGAAACACCTGGACAACTATGCAGATTTGGCCTAAGTGAAGGCCTATGTGAAGGCAGAGTTTTATGCAATGCAACACATTCCACAAGTGCTTGGAGCCATAGATGGGACCCATTTAGCCTTGGTTCCCCCCCAGTGGCAATGAATAGATGTACAGGAACAGGAAAAACTACCACTCAATCAACGTTCAGGTGGTGAGCCTGGCAGACCAGTACATTTCACAAGTCAGTGCCAAGTATGCGATCAATGCATGATTCCTTCATCATGCGGACCAGCAATGTCCCACTGCTGATGCCACGACTCCACACAGAGAGGGCTTGGCTAGTTGGTAAGTTCCAACTGAATTGTGTGTTTCCTATGTATGTTTCCTGCCATCACAATGTAGCATGTCCCACATATATGTATGTGTTGTTCAACCAATTGGTTCACAGGTGACTCTGGCTATCCAAACTGTCCTTGGTTGTTGACATCAGTGAGGTACCTACCACACTAGGGAAAGTCTGCCACAATGAGGCCCACAGGAGGGCAAGGCGTGTCATTGAGTGGACTTTTGGGCTCCTCAAGGCAGGATTCAGGTGCTTTGACAGATCAGGAAGAGCCCTCCTTTACTCACCCAAAAAGGTACATCAAATAATAGTTGCCTGCTGCATGCTCCACAATCTTGCCCTGGGACAACAGATACCATTCATACCAGATGAGGGAGAGCCAGCAGTACCTGTGGGTGGTAATGCAAAATTTCAAAATGATGACGAGCCAGAGAAAGATAAAGTAGGAGACTCTAGGGCAGATCTCACCAATCAGTACTTCAACTGACTAAAAGGTATGTGAAGTAGATGTCATTTTGTGGGTTAAATTTGAAGTAGAAGTAGATGGGTAGCATGTCACCTCCTTCATTGCATCAGCTGTGGGGTTGTACATAACTCCAATGCCTATGGGTGGGTTGTACTTTCAATCTGTAAATTGTATTGTGTACAGAAAAGAGTGGTCTTCATTATCATGTATTGTTATACCAGATGCAAAGTTACAACTCTGGGAATGACTTCCCTGAACTGAGGAGCGTAAACTGTTATGGTCTGTCCCTTTTCTCTTACAAACACAGATGTCCCTAGATCCTGTTTGGCTGATCAACCTTGGCAAATGACAGACAGTGTCAGAAGCAGATGAGAATTGCAGACAGACATGCGAAGTGGACATGGCTGAAACCAGGTACTCTGAGTCTTGATTATGTGGAGTGTGACTGACATTGTTAGACTGTCAGGATACTGGGGTTTGAAAGTGTTTCCACTCAGGGTCCCCAGCAGGGCACTGGAGGTTATCTAATGCTTTCATTTGTGTCTGATTATGTGTCTGGCTCATGCTTAAGTGTGGGACCATAGCTTCTCCCTGCACAATGGTAACAGTTTTAAGTATTCTACTTTGAATCTAGCTGCCAGTGTGTTTATACTTTGCAGACCAATGTGCATGTCACTGTAGACTAACATAGGTGAGTGACAAGCCTACAGGTATGTGGCCAATGTAAGGGAAAGCTTCCAGGTATGGGTAGATTAGTACTGATCTTTGCCTGTACCGTGGGATGTGTATATTTGGAAGCTATGGTATGGGTATGTGATAAGGCTTTGCCAGGTCATACAAATATGCCAATCTGTGTACCTCCTGCCTTATTGATAGAGTGACATGTCCCTAACTTCTATATTGTGTACTTTAGCATTGTGTTACACCTTAGCAGACATCCTAATGCTACTTTCAGTCATCTATTTGTGCTGTCAACATATCTTTCACTTGTTGTGTGTGGTTGTAGTTTACAGCCTATTTGGCTATCTGGCCAGTTATTATCCTATTGTTCTGAGTTTCCTACTGATGGAGTCCATCTATGGGGTCCATAACTATGAGTGTACAATACAGTGGGACATGAGCAGACTAGAGTTGGCATGCATAACTACTGTACATGGTTCATACATGAGACATACACAGGACCTGTTTAACTGTGATTTATTATGGAGAAACAAAACCTATATGTGAATATGAATGTTCATCTAACACAGAAAAGGTAATAGGTTTGGTCATTGTGGATGACATCATCAGGGTAGCTGCTACACCACTTGGGAACACAAGTCCAGTGCCCTTGCATGATAGAAAAATGGAAATTGGTTACAGAACAGTCAACAAAGTGTATCTGTAGTACACAAGGGGAACAGTGCAGGAGAGGTTTACCTCCTAGCAGTGGGTTTGGTCTTGGCATCTGCTCCTGCAGGATGACTGGGTGGATGTCCACGTTTGCAAGGGGTTCTTCAGCTTCAGAGGGTGGGGTGTCTGAGGCAGGATCTCCATTCCACTAGCAGCCACAGATGTAGAAGGGTCTGATCTATCATTGCTAGTAGAAGGGACCAGAATTTGGGTACCTACTCAGTGTGTTATTCAAGTCCCCCAGCACCACTGCAATGGACGCCAAGTGGGAATTTTGTGCCTGTCATTGGTGCATAACTTCCTGGTGGTTGCCCCTCTGCAGCTTTTAGATTTCCCAGAACATGGTGATAACTTGGCCCATCATGCCTTAGGAACTTTGGTAGGTTCCCAAGACTTGGGAGACGGTATCCTGGTAAGTAGTATCCCTTTGAGACTAAATCCTCTGGCCCACAGCATCCCTCTCGCATTCCCTGCCCCCACATGCCTGTGCCCCTGGCACAGTGTGTCCCCTCCCTGTGGCGGCAGGTCCATTATTGTCAGGGTTGTACACGGTACCTGTACTGTGGGGCACACAATGGATTACATAGGGCTCCGGTGAGGGGGTGAATGGATGCCTGTGATGTGGATACATCTGGCCTGTGGGGAGTTGCTATGGGCAGGGTGAGGCTGACAGTTGTTGCTGACCAGGTGTCCCAGATTGGCCAGGTTCTTTATCAGTGTCTAGACATCCAGGGGTGTTGTCCTCATTGGGGTCTTCATCCTGAAGGATAGCGGCAGCCTCTGGTATCCTCTCCATTGTGACAATGGCACGGTTACCTGTGGAGGAAGTGGAACACAGAGTTCAGGTTACAATGGGGGTACTGCACCAGTTGTGTGAGTTGCAGACAGTGCCTTGACATGATTCCTAACAATGACATTGACAGCTGATGGACTACGTAACTTGGATACAATATGAAACTCTCAACTTTAATTCTAAACAGCATGTTTTATGCTGGTAAACCATGTTGGTAGTGATTGTACAGTTGATGGCATCTGATATTGTCAGATAATTGACATGGCTATTCACCTCTGGTACCTAGTGAACTGGCATGATAGCTGGCACAAAAAAGAGCTGTGGAATGCACATTGGTGTCCTTGTAGGAGCACAGTATATGAGTTTACAGTTGACATTGACCTGTATCTGGATGTACTGCATGAGCAATCACTCAGCCATCTGAATTTCCAAACCAGGGTTAGTATGTTTCGACCTTGGGATCTTTGATCTGGGCCATTAATAATGGGCAATCAGCTATAGCTGTGTTTGTCTTGGGGTGTTAGTGTGAGTGAGCTACTGCTCCACACTTGCACAACCAAGATGGGTAAGATCGGAAATTGGTTTGACATGCATGACAAGTATCATTTGGTGCAGTGTACTGGTATTGACTATGTTGGGATTTTGCATTCTGAGAGTTGTAGTGCTATGATTAGCCAGTGCTTAATGAACCATTTCCACGGGCTGTGGGGCCAGATGTGTTTAGTGGACACATGGCATGCCAGGAAGGGGAGTTAGGTCATTAGGAGAGAGTTGTAGTGAGTGGAATGTAAATTGGAGTGGGTATAGGTGGTGAGGGAGCATGCAGGACAAGACAATTGTGTGATGTGAATGTTGGTGGTACTTACCAGACTCCACTCCCCCATGTATTCCTGTCAGGCAGTCAGAATGTAGGATGTCTAAGACCTTCTTCTACCAAGATGTGAAAGTAGGGGAAACGGGTGGGGGCCCACCACCAGTCCTCCATACTGCGAGCTGGTGCCTGGATGCCATGGAACAGACCTTCCCCCTGAGGTTGTTCACTTCTTCCTGATGTCCTACCTTGTGCGTGGATAACTGCCTACAGAATTGACCCTGTCGACTATCCTTTGCCACAACTCAATTTTCATGAGGATAGATGTTAGTTGGACCTGTGCTCCGAACAGGTTTGGCTCTACCCTGACAATTTCATCCAACATGACCCTCAGCTCCATCAATGAAACATGGGGGGTTTTGTGGGACATGGTAGTGGTTGAGTAGACGGTGTGGTTCTGTTCAAAGTGAAAGGGTGCAGAGTAAGGCAAATGGTGAGGTGTAGGTGCTGTGATGTGAGTGGGTGATGGGTGTTGTGGAATGTGTGTGGTACTATTATGTGTGTTTTGTATGCTATGCAGGTGTGTGATGTGTGTGGCGTGAAGTGTAAATGGGTGCCTAATCTTGCTCATTTTAAATCCCTAGGATGATGGTTGTCTGTGGCTGTGTGTGGCGTTTTGATTGCAAAGGACTGGGTTGTGTAGGGGTGTGTTATTTAGTGAGGTGAGTAGGTGCGTTGGGTGTATGTGTATCAGGTGTGGTTTATTCAAACTGTCCAATGTGGTGTGGTGTTCTGACAGAAGTAAGTTGAGACCACGGTGGTTCGCACTGCCAATTGTTTGCCACCATGGAAGAACTGCTGTTGTGATTTGTGGATCGTAATATGATAGGAGGATTTTTGTTGGGCTGCGGAATTTGGCTGTTTTTTGGCAGACTTAACAGTGTGACTCTTAATACGTCAGTCAGATTACCCCCAAAGTCATATTGAGGCCCTTAATCTTCCTGTGCATAAAAAATGATTGTGAACTTGTGTAATGTAACTGGTGCTCATGTAAAGCACTCCAATATGTTTGGGTTGGGTCGGTCGAGTTCACACTGTATGAAAATGCACAAAAAAGAAGAAACAGTACCTCAATCGCAGAGCAAGCAGCAGACAGACAATAATTAAGAGAAACCAAACTGTACTCAGCGCATGTGCCAGATAAGGAAAAGGAAGAGACACAGGAAGTGATGCCTCGCACACGGTGCCGAATTAGATGGCAGCATAGAAAAGCGATAATAATGCAAATGAATGCTAAGTAATGGGCAGGCTAAAAGCACCTTTATAGAGTTTTTTTAAACACAATAGGTCGTCAAGATACAGCAAATGCACGCTGCCTGCAGGCTCGGCCTACAAATTGCAAGTGGACTTAAAATTGGAAACATTACTGTTTGCCAGTGCTGAAGTTATTGGTGAAAAAGCTCATTTACTATTGCTAGTACAGGTGTTTTAATGAAAATTATTAAAGAGTGTCCATGTATTCAGAATAAGGGGTGTGTACAAAAAATAATAACGTAGAAAAATAATGCCCCCATTTGAAAATGGGATTATGATGAGTGGCCGCCAGTGTTCACAAAGTGTACTTATTAATATCCTAACACAGTGAAACATTGAATATATATTTGACTAATGTAGTAATATGTCATATTAAGGCCCGTATTTATACTTTTTTTGCGCCGCATTTGCGTCGTTTTTTGACGCAAAAACGGCGCAAACTTGCAAAATGCCATTGTATTTTGTAGGTTTGCGCCGTTTTGCGTCAAAAAGCGGCGCAAATGCGGCGCTAAAAAAAGTATAAATACGGGCCTAAGTGTTATGCATTATGTCCTAGTTTTATTAATTGTAGGCCTTAACTTAGCGAAGGTCTTGGCCTACCTGCCAGGCCTCATGACAAAGCTGTATTTCTTAACATTTAGTAAATGGCTGTCCTAGAGAGTTAAACTGTGATTTTCTATTTGCATTGTTTAAATGTGAGAAGACTATCGAGTGTCCCTGGTATAATGCGTAGCCCATCCAGGGAAATACTTGAATACAAGAAAAGAGAATGAGCTACAACTAATGTTCACTGTTATCTACAATGTAAAACAACCAAACAATCAAGATAACTGAAAACAAAAAATGATGTTTATTACATATGTATGTACAACAACAAGAAAACACAATAATCAAAGTTAAATATATAAATATTTACATATTCACAGGGAAAGACACACACACTTATATACAGTGAATAGACTGAGACAAAGTGTTATACGAGACAAAACACAAAAGATAATGGAAACATAACATTGAAAAAAGAACAAAAGATCCAAATTGTCCAAAATATAATAAAATACAAATTAGATATATGCTTTCTCTACGGCACTGCTTTAAAGCCTTAATACTATTCACAGTTGTGACATGTTGAAACTTAGAACCAGATCGCGTCTCCACCTAATTCAGAAAGAAAAATTACTTGGACCCTAAAGTTCATAATCCATTATAACAACTGTAGGAACTAAGCCTACGCGCGTTTCGGCGGCAAACCTCCGATTTGTAAAGCCGCCTTCATCAGGGCAGTTCCTTTTTAATGTTAGATGGCTAATGTCGCAGATCTTTTAGATTCTCGTCTTTCCCATCCAAATCAAATCAGATGACAATGTTGGTGCGTTCCCTCATAAAGAGAACACAGAAAGACTGATTCTCTAGCTTCAGCTTTTGATCACACGGGGCTCCTTATACAGGCATACAGCCAGATTCACAGATCCATCTAAAAAATAGTCCTCAAAATAACCGGATTTCTAGGGGAATCAGTACCCACAGCTTCCATCAGTCTTCCATCTTCTAATGCACCGATTTCCCAATGGCACGAGAACGCCCGGTCAAATGTTTAAATGTGTTAATAGCGTAGAATTGTTTCCCATGAGAACCGACTGCTAGAAGAGGCTGTTCTTGCTAATGTAACATTTTGGCCCTCATTATGACATTGGCGGTAAATCCCACTTACCACCATGCTGACTGCCACCATCATAACGCTGCCGCGGCGGATATCTGTTCACCATATGATGACACACACACCAATCCGTCACTATTCAGCCACAGACACAAGTCCACCATACCAAAGATCAGTGATAAACTGGCAGTACCAAAACCCACACTTTTACGCCAACAGAACAACGCCCTTCACATTATGGCCCACAAATCACCACAGAGGACATTCAACTGCAGTAAACCATTGGCGGTACACACCTCTGTGCTCAAAATACACACACACGTATAAAACAACACCATATTAGACAATTAGAACTACACACACCTGACACCCATACACACTCCACACCCACACACCCACACCACTATAAAACACACACTCACACTACCCACAACCCCTTACGAATACAAACCATTGCCAACAGACTGACATCACGACTGCAGACAAGACCAGACCCACACACCACCATCACCTATACACCACCAGGGATGACATCAGGAAGAGGTGGAACGACCTATGGGGGAAGGTACGTTCCATTGCAGCAAGACACCAACTCGCTGTACAGAGGACTAGCAGTGGACCCCCACCTCCTCCCCCACAACCAACAGCATGAGAGGAGCAAGTCTTGGCAATCATGCATCCTGAGGGCCTGGCAGGAGTAGCAGGTGGACTGGACTCTGGTAAGTCAACTCTATACTACTATCAACCCCCCTACCTGCATGTCATCAGATACCCCCACCCTCACTCCCATCACTCCACCACTTCCCACACCCCCCACCATCACATCTCATTCATTCCAATGCCAAGCCCTGCATGCCATACCAATGCATGGATGCTGCTCACAGACCTGCATGGACACCTATCACCAAAGCATGCACACTAGAGAGAATCAGCTAGCCCACCACGTACCAACTTACACAAGTAAAAGCTGCCTGGGGAAATACAACCAAACAGGGCAACCCACTGATGTACAATATGTCACACCCAGAAACAATAACATTGTATTCACATCCCCACAGGTACCCCAGCCAATGTCACCGGAGAAGAGGTGCCAGCAATATCCAGTCCTCCCACAGAAGAGGCTCACAGTGATGACATCAACCTTGGACGCCTGGATCTGGATGACCAACCTGGCCCATCAGGGACCTCTGGACAGACGGTAACCCAGCCACAGTCACACAGCACCACAGAGCCTCCCCCATCAGGAAGCACCACCACAGCACCCACCCACTGTACCCACACCTCTGTCCCAGGACACGTCAATCAGCAGTGTGAACACCACTACAGGGACCCCAGGGCACATCTCGCCCCCAAGACAATCAGGGACCTGGGGTCAGTGGCAGTGGACACACGGTTCAGGGGACAGAGGCACACAACAACAGGGAAACTGGGAGGAGGGCTGTGCACCAGGGGAGGACAGGCCCAGGGAACCGACTCTCCAGGAGGCACTCACCAAGATCCTCAGTGCATGCCAGCATTCCCAGGATATGCTGGGCCAGATCCTATACAATGTGCAGGAGAACAGGCGGCTGCAGGAGGGACAGTACCAGGGGACCAGGGACGACCATCAAAACCACCCTGGTCTCCATTGCAGGGGTGCTGGCAGACATGGCCAACATTATGAGAGAGGCAGCCTCACAACAGTGGGCCCCTGCCACTAGCCAGACATCCGAACTGCCTTCCACCTCCGCTGCCACTAGTGGACAGGAGGTCCCGCCACAGCACCAACAGGCCACCAGCACCCCTCCCCCTGCAGAAGGAGAACCACCCTGCAAACATTCCATGTGATCCGGGCAGAAGTCAGAGACTACTGCCAAGATCCCAGTCAGGAATTGAGACTCTCCTGAATGTCCCCCTTGTGTCCCACTCTGTCACCCTGTTCACCTTGAACTGCCAATGCTCCCCTTCCTATGTCCCCTTGGACAATGTACCTGTGCTACAAATAGACTGGAACTATACCCTGGACATTCCTCCATCATCACCCCAGCCCAATGCACTTGCCCCCCTACTCCTTAGCACTTAAATAAACACCCTTTGAAAAAATACAAGTATGGAGTATGTCAAATGATTTCAGTATGTATTTGTGTAACGAGGTTCAAACATGACAAATGTACAGTAATGTTCACATTGTAAAGACCTGTAGCTGCAGTGATCACACCAGGAGCGATAGTGGGCACCAACATCTGCAAAATGAGTTACCGAAGGGTACAGTGAGTTGGCATTGAAGTGGGAAATAACAGCATGCCAGTGACAAAGATAATCAAAATAATGTCAATGAAATGTGAAGTAGCACTGTCCTACCTGTGTGTCATTGGAAGTATTGTCTGATCACGGCAGTTCTGTTGTCCTCATCTTTAACCTCTGCCTCCTCATCCTCACTGTCCACAGGGTCCACTGCTGCCACACGGCCTTCTCCAGCCTCATCCTCCTGCAGAAAAGGCACATGGTGTCTCAAGGCAAGGTTGTAAAACATGCAGCATGCCACGATGATCTGGCAGACTTTCTTGAGTGAGTAGCACAGGGATCCACCTGTTAGATGGATGCACCAAACCCTGGCCTTCAGAAGGCCAAAGGTACGTTCTATAATCCTTCTTGCATGCCCATGTGTCTCATTGTAACATTCTTCTGCCCTTGTCCTGGGATTCCTCACAGGGGTCAGTAGCCATGATAGGTTGGGGTAACCTGAGTCACCTGCAAATATGGAGGGACAACATTTAGCCACACACCATCCCATATGGACTACACCATACCCATACACCAACATCCATTGGGTTGGAACCAGGGCTCACCTATTAGCAACACCCTGTGCCTCTGTAGTTGGGCCATCACATAAGGGATGCTGCTATTCCTCAGGAAAAAGGCATCATGCACCGACCCAGGATACTTAGCATGGACATGGGAGATATACTGGTCCGCCAGGCACACCATCTGGACATTCATGAAATAATAGCTTTTTCGATTTCGGAATACCTGTTCATTTTGAGGGAGGGGGACAAATGCAATATGTGCTCCATCAATTGCCCCAATTATGTTGGGGATATCTCCCATTGCATAGAATTCAGACTTCACTGTGGCCAAATCCTCCACTTGTGGGAAAACAATGTAGCTGCACATGTGTTTAATCAGGGCAGACAACACTCTGGTCAGCACTATTGAGAACATTGGCTGTGACATTCCTGCTGCCAAGTCCACTGTCACTTGGAAAGAACCAGTTGCCAAGAAATGGAACACAGATAGAACTTGCACAAGAGGGGGAATCCCAGTGGGCACACAGATCCATTATAGTGGCCCTTTCAAGTCTGTAGGTGAGGATAATGTGCCTGTCCTCCATTGTTGCCAAGTCCACCAGGGGTCTGTACACGGGGGTATGTCTCCATCTCCTATTCATCCACAGCGGTTGTGGTCTAAGGGACAAAGGAATGAGGAGCCGGTCACAAAATGAACATTGGAGCCACAACAGTACAATGCATGATGTAAATTTGAAATGTATAAGTGGCATTTGTCTTGTATGTCCAATTGTGAACTGTGACGCTGTTATAATCCAGAGCCTGCCCCCCCCTCTGAAATGGTGTCTGCCTGTCGTGTGTGGAGGGACAGGTTCAAGTGAGGTAATTCCACTGACAATGTGCGCCGTTGAAGGAGGTGGTCGAGAACTGGTGTGCAACTCCTCATTGGATAACATTGGGCCTTATGGGGTACAGTGGCCAATGGTGATGTACGCCGGCGGTGACGGTATGCACCTTTGCGGACATCACTGCCATTTTCTATCTGTTCTCTCACTTGCTACCTGAACTTCAACAGGAGAGGACCTACACTGCATGTGCTGCTGTGACCTGTGTCTGGGACCTACCATGGCACGTGTGACTGCGGAAAGGGCCCCAGCCTTCACCTTGGAGAAGTTAGAGCGACTGGTGGATGGGGTCCTACCCCAGTACGGACTGTTGTATGAGCCTCCAGACCAACAGGTGAGTACACTGCTGAGTACGATGCATGGGGCATAAACATACTGGAGTGGTGTGTGTTAAGGGCTTGTGTGGGGGAGTTGGTGGATGTCCCCTGGGTGGCGTACAGCTTGTGGGCTGGGCCGTTTGTGTGCAAATGGCGATGTGAAGGGGTATGGTGGGCCAAAGGTGTAACAGCCAGGACAGCCTGACTAATGGCTTTCCCTGTGTGTATTTCTCTGCAGGTCAGCGCCCATCAAAAGAAGGGTATATGGCGTGCCATCGCCAAGGATGTGCGGACGGTGGGGGTCTACGGCAGGCGGAGCACCCACTGTAGTGAACGGTGAGAGGACCT
Source organism: Pleurodeles waltl (assembly GCF_031143425.1). Lineage (NCBI taxonomy): Eukaryota > Metazoa > Chordata > Amphibia > Caudata > Salamandridae > Pleurodeles > Pleurodeles waltl. Next base: position 324,947,494 of record NC_090437.1, read on the forward strand.
GAGAAGCTGGGCCCAGAAGACGGCGGAGGCCCAGCTGGGAATGGCCTCCCAACAAGGAAGGGGTGCTCGTCAAACCCTGACCTCCCTGATGGCCCCATACTGGTGGTGGCCTATCCTGAGCTGGATGTGCACTTGAGGGCATCACAGCAGCCACAAGGGGGTGAGTACAGTGCCCGTCATTACAACATACGTCTGGTAACGTGGTATTCGGGTGGGGGATGTGTGTCAGTGGGCTCCCCTAAGCCAGGCCTGACATTACAGAGTAGGTCCCATGTTGGGAAGAGTTCTGAAGTGATATTCCTTCTACCTAGCTTGCACGTATCCTCTACTGGGCAGGGCTGTGTGGGTCCCAGGTATGCTGCAATTGGCAGGATGTGTCCTTCCCCATGCCCTGGAGGCTAGCATAGGTACTGTTAGTGAACTGCATAGTGCGTTGGCCTGTCCCGTGTGTGTGAGTGTGGTATGTAAACCAACGGTGGTGTTGGTTCAGCCACTGACCATGTGTATCCTTTGTCTTTTCCCCTCCCTTTTTGTTTTGTCATCCTGTCCTTATGTGCATTAGCATCATCTGGCAGAGGAGCAGAGGCACCAGCGACGGAGGGAGGTGCATCCCACAGGACCCAGGAGGCAGAGTCCACCGATGGTGAGGGCACCAGTGGAATGGAGGGCGAGGGGAGCACCATAGCAAAGACAGGCGGGACAGTTCGGACATAGATACCTCCTCCGATGGAAGCTCCCTGGTGGTGGCAGGCACTTCTGTGACCACCCCAGCAACAGGTACATCCACCACCCCCGTACCAGCTCCGCCCTTCCAGCAGCCCCTCATTGAGTTGCCCGTGCCCGCTCTCACCCAGGAGGGTGGGCATCTCCTTCGCCCCAGGCTCTGGCCTCCTCTCTGATGGCAACCATTGTCCCTGTTTCCACCCTCCCCTCTCCAACTTCCTCTTCCCAATCCGATTCCCCTCAACCCCAACCTATCCCGAGCACACAGGCAGATGAGCATGCGCACAGGACAACACACAAGAGTGGCACAGGCAAACACAAGCACCACACATCATACAAAGGCACTCACACAAACACTGTCGAGATGCAGACATACCAACATCCACTGCCTTTACTGTGTCCCCCTCCTCCTCCTCCTCCACCTCCCTCCCAGTTGCGTCTACACTCACACCTGCATGCTCTACACATCATCTACTTCCAGCATCACCACCACACCTAGCAGAACACACACCTCACTTGCAGACACCACTACAACAGCCATGCACACGTCCCCTGTGTCCTCTTCCACTGTGTCTGTCCCCCCACAGTACACAAACGCAAGCACTCAGACACCCACCAGCCATCCACCTCACAACAGCATCCAGCCCATGCACCTGTACCCAAACACAGCAGATAGACACCTCCTACAACCACTTCCTTTTCCTCCACTCCCAAACCTTCTCCCTCTTCCCGCCCCAGGGTCCCTAAGACGCTTTTCCTCTCCACCATTGACCTCTTCCCCAGCCCTCCACCCTGTCCTTTATGTCTGGCCAGGGTGGCAAAAATCCAGGCAAGCACCTCAGCCACCCAGTCCATGGCACAGTAGTGTCCACACCCACTCGTGGTGGTAAAGGATCCAGGGCTCCTGGCAGCCTCAAGGAAGGGGTGCCATCCCCAAGTGCTGCCGGGCAGGGCAAAGAGCCTGCCCCAGGTTCTGCAAAGAAGGGCAAGGTGCCATCCCCAGCTGCTGACAGAAAGGGCAATGAGCGTGCCCTAGCTGCTGCCAGGAAGAGCAAGGTGCCATCCCCAGCTGCTGACAGGAAGGACAAGGAGCAATCCCCAGCTGCTGCCAGGAAGGGCAAGGGGCCTGCACCAGAAGGCTGGAAGAACAAGAGGCTTGGTGCTGGAACTCAGTCGGAGTCTCCACCACCAACCCTGGTTGTGCAGCTGTCCGAGGCTGCAAGGGATGGGCTGGAGCTTTCCCCCACAACTGCCATCACCAGCACCACCGCCAGCACCAGTGGCAGCAATCTGAGGCTCCAGGGGATGGGCTGGAGCTTCCCCTCACAACCCCCATCACCAGCACCAGCACCAGTGGCAGCAATCTGAGGCTGCAGGGGATGGGCTGGAGCCTCCCCCCACCAGCAGCAGCAACACCAGCACCAGTGGGCGGCCATAAGAGGTTGTAGGGGATGGGCTGGAGCTTCCCCCCACAACCGCCATCACCAGCAGCAGCAGCACCACCACCAGTGGGCAGCCATCCGAGGCTGCAGGGGATGGGCTGGAGCCTCCCCCCACCAGCAGCAGCACCACCACCAGTGTGGAGCCATCCGAGGCTGCAGGTGATGGGCTGGAGCTTCCCCCACTAGCGGCTGCAGCACCACCACTACCACCACTTAGCAGCCGCCACTGCCGGCAGACGGTCTGTAGTCCTGCCTCCATGAGCTGTTGTGCGGCCTACCTCCTGCAAATCCTGTGTGTATGACACCCAGCTGACAGAATGTGACCTTGCACTCCCCAGCATCAGAAGCACAGGGCACAATGCCCCCTCCAGAACCAGTGGGTATGCCACCCACTCACCCCATCCTCCCCAGGATCAGACGCACAGGGCACGATGCCCCCTCCAGAACCCGTGGGTAAGACACCCAACAAACCCCAGCCTCCCTAGGAGCAAGAGCACAGGGCGTGTTGCCCCCTCCAGACCATGTGAGCAAGTCACCCACTTGAGAGACTGTGGCCTTCCTCTCCCAGGACCAAGCAAGGGCATGTTGCCCCCTCCAGAGCATGTGGGCAAGTCACCAGCTTTGCCCCCTCCAGAGCATGAGGGCAATTCACCCACTTGAGGGACTGTGGCCTTGCACTCCCCAGAATCAAGCACATGGCATGTTGCCCCCTCCAGAGCATGTGGGCAAGTCACCCACTTGAGAGACTGTGGCCTTGCACTCCCCAGGACAACGCACCGGGCATGCTGCCCCATCCAGAACCAGTGAAGTTGTTCCATCTGCCGGCTGAGGTACCTCCTCATTCCGCATCCCCCTGAGGTGCCTGCCTTTTTTCCAACTGATGCCCCTGCAGTGTTCTCTCTGTGTTGGTACAGGAGACAGGTGGGGCCTTGGACTTTGTCCTATGGCCCTGTGGCCCACGCACATTGAGGACTGGGCAGTCCCTTGTAATGTACATATGTATGTACTTTAGGATTGAATGTTCGTTTTTTTACTGTATCTGTATTATTACACTCACTTTCATCTATTCCTGTTGTCCTTGAATTATTTCTGAGGGGAATGGGGTAAATATGTTGTCCTACTGCATCTGATTGTGTGTATGGTGTTGGGGTGGGGGTGTGTGTTGTGTGTGTGTGTGTCACTCTCTTTTTCCTCCCCCCTCCCCTGTATGCTAGGTGGCTGTACTCACTGTGGTCATCTTCTCCATCGTTGGTGTTCATGGTGGAGCAGGACGTAAAATATCATGGGAAATATTTGCAGCTCAGGCTCCATGGCGTCGTGGTTCTTCCATGTATCTTCAAAGGTGAGTTCTTTCCCTTCTGAGGTCTGTTTCCGCTAGGCTTTTGATGTCGTTGGTACCACCCCGGAAAAGGTGGCGGTTTCAGGGGTCATAATATGGTGGGCGGAACATTGACTTCTGCCTGGCTGTAGGCAGCTACCGCCATGGTGGCTGTTGTTTCCGTCATGGCGGTCGGTGTGGTAAAGTGGCTGTCTATCTGAGTTCCCACCACCATGGTCATAATTTGGCGGTAGTTACCACCAGCCTGTTGGTGGTATTACCGCCACTTTATCACCGGCCACCAGGGTTGTAATGAGGGCCTTTGTGTTTTCTGAACTTTGATGTTGAATCCTGATGCCTTGCTTATCGACTGATGTCCTGAAGACGAAGACTGACTCTGGTTGCTGATCCACACCGAGAATAGGTATTATGAATTAGACTGTTGATTATTATGCATATATGCTTTTTCTTTCTAGGTACCAACTAGACTGTTTTGATAGAGCCATAGTTAGATGTTTTCCAAATTTGTGTTACTAAATTGTTTTGCATGAAGCCCAACATTCTGATGCTAATTTGGTGTTGGTCAAGGATCTTCACTAATGAAAGTGTGCTAATAGGGAATAATGCTTAATTAATTTCTTTGCTGAATTTGAATGTATGAAATCACTTTGACGCAGTTGACTTTGCTATTAATTTGCACCTTAACCTTAGAATGTGTTGTAGTTCAAGCTTTGAATAGAATACGTTTCTTCCGCCGCTTTGGACAGCCAGTATTGTTTCTGTATGTGTTTCATTTGATATTGAGATTAATCTACATGACCTTAGTATTGTTAATATAGGGAAATAAGTATTCTAACTTTTACTAAAAGGTGTGGTTATTCATGACTGAAAGGTCATGGTGCGTAACAATTACTGACTCTACTGATTATTACTGTTATTGATTGTTGTTGATTATTGAGATTGTGTATTGGCTATTGATTATTAATTGGTATGCACTGGAGCTGTGGTAGGAACATCTTAATTGCGAGTCAAAAGGTTCATGAAGCTATTTGCGTCCCCTTCTAAGTTTACTTATTAAGGTCAGACACGCTAACACTATGAAAGTGTCACCTCCACCAGACCTTTAGAGTCACAATCTCCGACGTTGTCATGTGTTGTCAGTATCTCAAGTCTGTGATACATATGCACAGCAATGTACAACGGTGTGAGTGATGACATGGAACAAAGACAGACTTTAGATTTGTTGGTCATAGAAGGGATTTGGAAGAACCGGTTCAGTGTTAAGAATTGGAGCAAAAGAAGTGAGAAGCTTGATAGATGATCTCAGCCGGGTATCCTTGGCAATCAATATAAGAAGGATCCTGTCAGCATTTAGTATGAGTTACCATAACTATGCATGTAGCTCAATGTGCATCTGTTTCCTCCTCGTCACTGTCCAATGAGGCATAGTGTTCCCATCGCTTTATCATCACTATTTTCCTAATCTACGGATAAAAATCCTTTCGAAACGCTACTCAGCACCCTTTCATCTAAACAAGTAAACTGGATTATTTACTCAACACGCTTTTCACTCTTGATTCTTCTGGAAAGGTCGGGTTTTTGGCTCATGGAAAATCGTGGGATGCTCTCGACGTTTAACTTTAGGTTTTTTCGTGTACATGTGCACCTGGATGTCAGACATGGGATATCCAGTTTCTTTAAACATGTAAATTCCCCTAATTTGACCAATGTTTACATGCCGTGTTCCAGACATCGTTGGCTCGTCCTTAAAATAGCAATAATGAGCTGGCCTCACTTCGGATTTTACTGAAAGAGGCTGAGATCCAAAGTCAGCAGACCTGTCACTAGCAAGCGCCAAAAGCACATGCCAGCGGCCCGACTCCCAAAAATAATCTCAAGTCATGACATCGGTGTGTGCTGGCAGTGGGTCAGACATTTTGGGTCCTCGTGATATAGTTTACTTTCGACTCTGAGTTCCTTATTCTGTGGCGTTCGGAGCCAATTCCCTCTTCTGTGGCGTTCTGAGCCAATGCCACATGCTCAGTGCTGGCAAAAACAGATTCTTGGTTGGGTGTATTGTGGTTTGTTTTTCCGTATTGCAGCTCCTTATTCCCTGCTTCTGAAATACCTGGACTGTTCTCGTATGTACAGTTAGTCACTATGAGCTACTGAACATCACACAGAGGCCTGGTTCACACCCATTGACGATTTAAATAGAAATACAACATAAAACATCAAATTGCTCACTGACCGGGGCAGGCAGTGTCATTGAAATCATTCTCTCAGTATAAGCAATGCTGCCTTTCAGGGCCATTAGCATGGTAGAGCAGCCGGGACTCTTCTTTAGACCCACCACATTCTTGCTGCGCCATTAATTTGTTGATCCGACCTGTGCCATTCTGATGCAGCTGGTGCAGCAGCACCACTAGCTGGCTAATCATTTCCCCAGCTTAATTTTTTCCTAAATTGGAACGCTAGAAATGTTGGGAGTTGCAGGAAGACAATGAAGTTGCTCAGGACTAATAATGGGTGCTATAAGTATTCTGCTCCAACTTTCCAATGTTTGTCTTCATGTTTCTTCCTTCCAATTTAGAACATTCTATCCTGAGAGGGTGGAATGTTCTAATAGCCTTCTAGCCCTTCTACCTCAGGCTACACCAGTTGTTAAAGGCCCTATCCCTTGGTATAGGCCCTTGCTTGTGGCTCAGGCCTATAACTTGGGTTCACTGCCTTTAACAATTGATATTGTCGTTGGCAGCAGGCTTTAAGGCAATATTACGAGCTCAGACTTGGATGGAAAACCAGTAAGGGCCCATCAAATGTTTGTCCCACTGTCCCATAAAAGCATTTGACATGGCTGCTGCTTGTGAATGGAATGAAGAAGCACCTGTTCCCAGGTCCATTCCTTCTGGGGGGCCAAGAGCACCAAAGGTAGTCTTCGACTTTCAAGTAGATTTGACCACAGTGTGTAAAAAAGACGTCTATTTGAGAAATGCCCTGTAATTCACATGCTAGTATGGGCACCCCAGAATTCAGAGATGTGCAAATAACCACTGATCCTCAACACCTTATCTTGTGCCCATTTTGAAAACACAAAGGTTTTCTTGATACCTATTTTTGACTGCTTTAAAAAATCTGTCATTGCAGGAAAAAGTTACAGAGTAAAATGTAGACATAAATGTCTGTTTACCTCGATTTCAATATTTTTTTATTTCAGTTGTTATTTTCTGTATGAAACACTTGTAGGATCTACACGAATTACCCATTGCTAAATTCAGAATTCTGTCTACATTTCAGAAATGTTTAGGTTTCTGGGATCCAGCATTGTTTTCACATCCATTTCTGTCACTGACTGGAAGGAGGCTAAAAGCACAAAAAATCATAAAAATGGGGTAGGTCCCAGTAAAATGCCAAAATTGTGTTGAAAAATTGGGTTTTCTCATTCAAGTCTGCCTGTTCCTGAAAGCTGGGAAGCCGGTGATTTTAGCACTGCAAACCCTTTGTGGATGCCAATTTCAGGGGGAAAACCACAAGCCTTCTTCTTCAGCCCCTTTTTCCAATTTATTTAAAAAAAAACGAAATTTTCACTGTATTTTGCCCACAAAGTCTGGGTACCTCTAGAATCCCTAGGATGTTGGAAAAAAAGGACGCAAATTTGGTGTGGGTAGCTTATGTGGACAAAAAGTTATGAGGGCCTAAGCGCGCCCAGCCCCAAATAGCCCAAAAAAGGCCTGGCACCTGAGGGGGAAAAGGCCTGGCAGCGAAGTTGTTAAATGCACAGAAGAATGAGTAGTTCAAACTCAGGAATGATCTCAAATCGAATTCCCTGGGCGCTCACTTAAAAACACATTGCCCTTCTGTTAGCTGTATTTGTTTAAACTACACTACTTTAGAGCCTGACACCTACTAATAAAAATACTGAATTTAGTTCCTAATTGCCTCTCACAATCAGATCAGGATCAGCAGTCTGAAGTTGTCAGACTGAATGTTGCTCTATTCTACATGGTTGGCAGCTAGAGTGATCTTTCACCGCTCCAGTCTATGTTTTAAGGTAAATCAGCTTTAATAAAATCAAAATATATATGGGTCACATTCTAACAATACAAGACATCTGTCACAATGATAATGATATAATTTTGAAAGGAATTGTAAAAGCTGTTTAACATTTTAGAAGTATAAAATGGGGAAGAAACAATGAAAAACGGAACAAGACAGTTACAATGAAAAAGATACATTGGATCATCAACAGCTAAATAAAAGAAAAAAGTAATATTCAATAAAGCATAAAGTTAAGCTAAATTAAAATTCACTCAAGAACAGAGAAAATAAAGAATTCATGGTGGCTTAAAATTCTCAGATAATGTACAATTCGTAGAATTACAAGCACAGCATTAAGATAATCAGTCAAAGGTAACCAATACAAATCTCTATTTATGGAAGGGCAGCATAAAGAGGTAAAAGCAATGGCTAGTCTATGGTAGTGGCAAACATTATTCCACCAAGCCTTATAGGAAATGTTGGATGAATTTTTCCAATTAAGAGTAATTTGCTGAAAGGCTAAAGCTAATATGAGATCCAACAACTTTAAATTATCATCATCTGAAACAATGTCAGCAGAGAGACTACCTAGAAAAAGCACCAGGGGAGATAATTGGGATCGCAAATGAAAAATTGAGGTAAGCTGACACCAAACTTTTCTCCAAAAAGAGACAGTAGGATGACATTCAAAAAGGATATGCATAAGATCTCCCTTTGGGCTATTGCAGGACCAGCAGTTCGAAGTGAAGCATACAGAAAATTTTGCTTAGTAGAAGGGGTAAAATAAAGTCTGTGATAAAGAAAGAAAAGTGACTGTGTGGTAGAAGCTGATCTAGATATTTCATAAGATCGATGCCACTCCTTATTCCAAAAGGAAACAGACCAGGTACATCCCAAATCCAATTCCCATTGAGACTCAATTTTAGATTTAGGATGCATCAAAACAGGAGACTGAAAAAGTTTATAGATATTTGACGCCTTAGGATACGAGGTAAGAAAGGAGGACAAAGAATAGGGTAATTCCGAAGAAGAAGAAGGGGAAGGCAAGGAAAAAAGTACATCAAGAATATTATTAATAATAATAAGATATTTAGGCATAAGTGAATTGAGACAATGAAATAGAAGTTGGAATTGTGAAAAAGAAAGTGGAGTATCATTGGAGAATAAATCCTTGACCCACGCTATATTTCTTTGTCGCCAGGATTTCCAAAATAAAGTTTTTTTATTAATAGTGATAAGATAATTATGCCAAATAGGGGAATTCAGAAAAGAGGAGTGAGTGACAGATGGAGGTAAATAGTGAGAACGCAGAAGAGCACAAGTATATTTAAGAAGCAGAGAGAATATAAGCGAAATATTATAAGAAAAGGATGCCACCTCACTAGGGGAAAAAGGCAAAAGAAAAGAACATTCAATATCCAACCATAAGGGGGTAAACCTAGAGCCTGACCGGGAGATCCATCTAGAAGCTTGACACAAACAAAAGGATTTGTGATACAATCTAAAATCAGGAAAATTGACTCCTCCCTCCTGTTTAGAATGATGAATATGACTAAGGGAAATTCTAGATTTCTTATTGTTCCAGAGGAATTTAGACAATCTGGAGTCCAATTGTGTAAAAAAGGTACCAGGTAGAGGAAGCGGAATCATGGATAAGAAATATAGAATGTTAGGAGAAATCATCATTTTAATAGAGTCAAGACGACCCCACCAAGATAAAAATAAGGGATTCCATGCCAGAATCGATCTATCAACTTTCTCTAAAGCATCTGAGATATTTACTTCAATGGAGTTTTTAATGGATGAGGTGAACCAAATACCTAAATATGTAATCTTGGAAGAATTCCAGTGAAAACCAGTAGTATCAAATGATGCTCTAAAACAAAATTTTGTTAGAGGGAGAGTTTCTGTTTTATCCGAATTTGTCTTATAACCTGAAATCAAAGAAAAATCCTAAATTTCCCGAAGTAGAGACGGAATCGAGAGCTCAGGATTTGAGATTTATAAAAGTATATAATCTGCATACGCCGTTAATTTTAAATGTTTCTCGCCATACTGGAAACCTTAAATTTTAATGTTATTTCTAAAACTGGATAGAAAGGGCTCTAGAGCTAGAATAAATAGGAGCCTTGACGTACACCTCAACGTAATACAAAATATCTAGACAATTTCCCATTTACCAATATCAATGCCATTGGGTATTGATAAAGCAAAGAGATAAATGAAATGAAATGAGGCCCTAAACCATGCCAAGCTAAAGCTTTTAATAGAAAAGCCCAGTATAACATGTCAAACGCTTTCTCAGCATCTATGGAAATTGCCGCTAAAGAGTACAACAGAGCGGGAGCTTTGCTGAGTACATAAAAGAATGTTCTAGAATTTTCAGAAGCAAGTCTACCTTTGACAAAACCAGTTTGTTCCTTATTTATCAGCGCAGGTGAAAGGGTATCAAGACGTAGGGCTAATAATTTAGCAAAGATTTTATCATTTGTATTGAGAAGAGAGATTGGTCCATAGTTTTTACAGAATGTATGATCCTTACCCTCCTTTGGAATTAGGCAAATCGAAGCTTCCTGAAATGTTCCCCCTGTACAACCAGAACCCATGAAGAATTGAAAAAGCTGAAAAAGTTTGGGAAGTAGCATGTCAGAAAAATGTCAAAACAATTCCACTATAAATCAATCCGGACTAGGAGTTTTACCTTTTTTCAGAGCTTGAAGAGCTTTAAAAATTTCTAACAAAGTAATATCTGCTTCAAGTGAAGTAGCATCAACCAGTGTCTTATTAGGGTTTGGAATATTTTTTAAATAATCATCAATCTGTAAGGGGGTCGGGACTGACTCAGGAGTATAAAGTTTCTGGTAATAATTAACAAATTCAGCTAAGATATCTTCATCCTTAAAAAGGGACTCACCAGTATCTGAAACTATAAACGTCACATTATGGCGTTGCTTTCGGACTTTTAAATATTTAGCCAGAAGCTTCCCCGCTCTATTACGACCTCCATAATAATGGGCACTACTACGTAGAAGAAAAGAGGAAGCATTATCCGTTGAGATTTTGTTAAATTGCAATTTTGCCTGAATAAGTTCTTGTATATTAAAATTGGAGGAGGAAAAATAATATTGATTTTCTAACCGTTTAATTTTGAGAAGCAGTGCTTGATGCTGGGCCTTAAAAGTTTTATTTTTTTGGGGGCAAAATTTATTATGGGGCTCATTCTGAGCCCGGCGGGCGGCGGGAGCCGCCAAATGACCGCACCGCGGTCAAAAGACCGCGGCGGCCATTCAGACATTTCCTCTGGGCCGGCGGGCGCTCTCCAAAAGAGCGCCTGCTGGCCCAGAGGAAATGCCCCTGCAACGAGGACGCCGGCTCAGAATTGAGCCGGCGTAGTTGCAGGGGTGCGACGGGTGCAGTTTGCACCCGTCGCGTATTTCAGTGTCTGCATTGCAGACACTGAAATACACAGTGGGGCCCTCTTACGGGGGCCCCTGCAGTGCCCATGCCATTGGCATGGGCACTGCAGGGGCCCCCAGGGGCCCCGCGGCACCCCCTACCGCCATCCTGTTCCTGGCGGGCGAACCGCCAGGAACAGGATGGCGGTAGGGGGTGTCAGAATCCCCCATGGCGGCGCAGCAAGCTGCGCCGCCATGTGGGATTCCAAGGGCAGCGGAAAACCGGCGGGAGACCGCCGGTTTTCCTTGTCTGACCGCGGCCGAACTGCCGCGGTCAGAATGCCCTGCGGGGCACCGCCGGTCTGTCGGCGGTGCTCCCGCCGACCCTGGCCCCGGCGGTCTGAGACCGCCGGGGTCAGAATGACCCCCTATGTGTCCACGAGCCGCAGCTTTAAACGAATCCCATAACAATTGTGGAGAAACGTGAGAATCTTCATTAAATCTGAAAAATTTGTCCGCAAAGGCAACAAAGGAAGAGGAAAATTTAGAGTCAAGTAACAAAGAATTATTAAATCGCCACCTATTGGACTTGGGATGTACCGGGAGCAAGTCAAAATCTGTAATGACTGGAGCATGAGCAGATATTACCATAGGTTCAATGGAGGAATTAATAAGGTTTTAGGATAATGATTTAGAAACAAAAATATGGTCAAGTCTAGATAAGGAGCCATGTGGTGGAGTATAAAACGAAAAATCCCTACTAACAGGATTACAGGTTCTCCATGAGTCAATTAAATTACATTGTGAGAAAAATGCCTTAAATTGTTTATGCATTTTATGGGGAGAAAATATAATTACAGATTGTCCATTTATAAAGGGATCAATAATTTGATTGCAATCCCCTCCAATAAGAAGAAATTAATCATTATAATGCCAACATTGTTAAGTAATATTAGGCCAGAAAAGATAATCTGAATTATTAGGACCATAAATATTACCAATAGTAATTGTAATCCCATTAATACTTAGCCTCACAAAGAGCCATCTACCATCAGAATCCGAGTTTTGCGAAATAACATTAACTGATATTTTTTTATGGCAGAGCACAATTACCCGATTTTTCTTTGTAGACGAAGGAGAAGTAAAAACATTGCCCACCCAACCTTTTTTAAGTTTCAGAGCTTCAGAGTCCATCAAATGGGTCTCTTGTAAAAGAACCAGGTCTGGATTATATTTAGATAAATGGGATAACATTCTCTGCCTTTTAATTGGGTTAATAAATCCTTTGTCATTCCAAGAAATAACTCTGAATTTATGTCACATAACCATATATATACACAAAAGGTCTTGTACCATAAATAACTGAAAGTACATATAAGGGAAAAGAAAACAGGAAAAACAAAGAGAGAAAAGAGTAAAGGGAAAACAGCAGGAAAAAGGATGAAAAATATTCAAGAAAAGAAGAAGAGACCGTACATGTCAAATAAAGACGACTGCAAAAACATACCTGAGATGAATGAACAATAGGGGAGGGGTGGTGATAGCACAGACTGAAGACGGCACAGCAAGGGAACGGAAAGCATCAAAGGACAAAGGTTGTGAGCAAAAATAATGATTATAGAACAACAGGAACCTGTGTAAAGAAAACAATACATTAACAAAAACGGTCTGTGATCACGTCAACATAGTATACTGTATAAACTGCATTTAAAGGGCCATCAATTATATCGTAGTAGTAATGAAAGGGCATAATAAATTAAGAAATGGATATAGTCAACGTGTAGAAGAACCAGCTGTTTCCAAAGAATTTGTAGAGTGTAGTCTTAGAAAATCACGAAGAGCTGCAGGAGAGGTATCTGAAGTGGTCTTGTTTTGATATGTCACTTTGAACAAACACAGATGGAATAATCCAAAACGAGCTCCCAAGTCATGAAGCTGTGGACGAAGATCCAAAAATTATTTCCTCCTGTTTGCTGTAGCTTTGGACACATCCTGTGAGATGAAGATTTTACTTCCCTGCCAAGAAATTTGTTTTTTGGCTTTCGCAGCGTTAAGAATTCTCAATAAATCAGTAAATTCAAGAAAGAAAATAATCACGCCTCTTGGTTTATATGTGGAGGAATGCGGAGAACGATGACCAATGCGGTGCGCTCTTTGGATGTTCAATACTGTAGAAGATGGTAGGCCCACCAACTGTGGAAAAAATGAGGTAAAAAATTAAATTGGGTCACTCCCTTCAAGACCCTCCGGTGATCCATAAAGGCGAAGATTATTGCGTCTATTTCTATTTTCCACATCCTGCGCAAGTGTCTTCAAAGTATCCACTTCCTTCTCCAAACTAATAATTTGATGTGTTTCATCCTGCACGTCGCTGACTCTTTGTTCCAAAGCAGACACTCTCCCTTCCATTTGAGACCACTTAGTATCAAGATTTTGTATACGAGAATTAGTTTCTTCGTTAAAAGGACGCAATGCACATATTTCATCCAGCACAAGTTCAAGAGAGATGGGCAAGGGAGATTTTACTGGTGAAGGTGGGTCCTTTTTGACCCTGTTATGAGTAGGTATAGAAATATTCTGAGGAACTTTAGGCGAAGAGGAAGACATCTTTGACATGGAAGAAGAAGACGCTGCAGCAGAAGTGTCCAATTGTAAAAACTGCAAACGTTTGTCAACTGAGGAGGACTGATGCGACTTTATTTTCTTTAGTTTGCCCATATAAAAATAAAAGCCTTCAATAAGGAAACGAGTCACACAGGAACTCCAAAAATATGTTAACGAGACAACAAAAATAAATTATAAGTCTTGCGCAAAAAACTGCAAGGCGAGCCATCAAATATTCAAAGAAAAACAGATAAGTATAATGTAATGGTGAGCAAACATTTTGTCAAAATGGCCGCACTCATGAGGAGAAATGAAGAAACGTAATTAAAAAGTCAGGAAATAAGCTAAAAACGATGAAAATGCTCACCAAAACATCCCACAGCTGTTAATGTAGAAGCGGCATTAAAAAAAGAAAAAAAACTGCTCCGGGGGTAAAAAATCACCCGACGATGCGGGGAGCTCCGTAATTAGGTGGCCATCTTGAATGGCGGCGCGTGTGCGCTCCCTCCAGTCTATGTTAAAATGCTGAACTGGGTTGCAGTGGGTATGTAGTCTCATTTGTGTGTTCCTGTCACAAGAATAAAATGGATGATACAGAGTCACTGTCATTATCTTCCTACAGTGACAGTAATATTTAGGTTTTGGACAAATAATGACAAAAGTGGAAATACATCTGAGCAGGATAAAGCAGAGCAATGCATGGTGCACATAAATGTGCACTAGCATAGTGTTGAGCACATGTCAAACTGATGTGTTGTTTTGTGCACATTGTGCAAAAACACAAAATGCAGAGTTACCATCAGTGCTGTGATGTTGTCTCAAAAGCCTGCGCAGGCACATTTACAGAATAGTGCCACCTTGCAGTAGTCTGGAAGCTACATTATTTAATGGTTAACCACGCATAAAACATCTATTAGTGCAGGGTGTTGGAAACAAGTGTGTGCACCATCTGTGCACTATATTATAGGAGGTGCAACTCAATATGTGCCTGTGAGCAGGGGAGCCAGGCTGTTTAGAAGACATAGCTTGGGATCACCATCAGCTTGAAGACTCAGACATGGCTGCTCAGTTCCATCACCCCAAGCGATGAGACGCTGGGGTGAAGAAGACGCCATGACAAGAGCCTACAGACCTAGAAGAGGTTGTTGCTTTTTTGTCAGCATGTAGACATCGCACTTTTCTGTTCTTTCAGAGAGTCGAAGATCTCATGTGCACTTAACAGTTTCCTCACCATCACCTTAGACTACTTTGAGGATATCGGTGGAGTCAACACACAATCTTTTTAATACACAGCTGTCTAAGTATTTGGAATATAATCAGTTGTTGCATCAACTCAATCTGGCTTCCGCCCTGGGCAAAGCGTAGAATCTACTCAGGTAGAAATCACCATCAAGCTTGCAATTGACCAAGGGAGGGAAGTTGCATTATTGCTTTTAGATTTATTGGCAGCGTTCGATACAGTATCCTCCTCTATCCTTCGACAACAGTTAGAAAACATTGGGATAAGTGGGGCCGCCTGGAATGGATCAGGACCTTTTTGTTTAACAAAAACCAGTCAGCCTCGATGCTGCCTTACGCATAAGACCCCACACCTTTAAAATTTAGCATTCCTTAGTCCTCTGCCCTGAGCCAATGCTGTTCAATGTCTCTGTTACCTCCTTTGTGGTCTTGTTGGAATCCTTTTGAATACAGTTGGTTTCCTCTGCTGACGACATGCAGATTCTCCTTACTTTTGGCAGAAATATCCCAAATCTTCAGAGTAGATTCAAGGCCCGCTTCTGTGCGGGATTTCAGTGAAGGGGTCTGAGCAACCTACAGTGCAACACAAGCAAAATGGAAATATTACTTTTTGGCACTTCTTCTCCAACTTGGGATGGAGAATTCTGTTCCAATTTTGCTCCACCTCCAACTACCCCTGCCACAGTAGTACGTAACCCGGCGTAAAGTTTGATAATAGAATATCCTTTGACTCCTATGTGTACATTGTGGTGGGTGCTTTCTTTGACCTTTTGAGATCCTTAAAGAAGTTCTTGTCTTGTTACCTGTTCAGTGCCAGAAGATGCTAAAACATGCCCCCATCACCTCTCACTAGACTACGCCAACGCTCTGTACCAATTTAGGAGACTCGTGAAGAACGCCACAGCTCGGCTCCTAATAAATCTTCAGAAAAGTCATTGCATCCCTCATCACTTTGAAGAGCTGCATTGGCTGCCAGGCCGCGAGAGAGTTTGATTTCAGGGGCTCATGCTGACCCACATGACTTTCTATCAGTCATGGTCTCGGTATCTGACAAATAGTCTCACACCTTATCTTCCAGCAAGAACTCTGCGTTCATCAGATGTTTTGCTTACGGCTATCCCTAAAATCAAAAGTTAAAAATTGGGCAGTCTCTATCCCTCAGGCTGGAATACTCTTCTCTTCTGTCTACGGGCTATGACGGATGAGGTATCTTTCAAACGTGGTCTGAAAACCTGGCTGTCAGTAGGACCACCGGATTAGCTCATCAACGAGCCTTAGCCCCGGTAGACTCATTTTAGTAGCTATGCACTCTATAAAAAACTGCTTGATTGATACAATTGATTGAGTCCTAGGAAACATTCAAGGTAATCAAGTACTTGTACCTAGATGTACACATTTCTGGTGTATTCTTTTTTCTCTCCAGAGCATACATTCTAACGTGTGCATTTCAATGAGGATTTAGGACTTTCCTCTTCTTCTGGGCCTGTGTCCTTTATATATTTATGGTAGTTACAGAGATGTAGTTCTTCTTTGTAGCTCGAAATAAAAAAAACTCAGTGTGTTAGATGTTCATATGGGGAATTCCTTAATGATGTACACCCATTGACGCACCATTAAAGCATGACTTGTAATGTAGGAAGAATTTAAAGTATAACAACTACACTACAATGATACTGCTACTTTGGGGCATGATAAGACGTAGCACTAGCAATCGATTATCTGATGCTCAAACAGTAGTGATTTCAAATTGATTTTAGCAAAAAAATTGAGAAAAAAAACAAAATTGAATTTTTTTTCAACTGATGAAACAGATTGCAATGCTTCAGATGTAGTTAAAATAAGAGGATTTGGGGTAGGGGAGCAAAGCAAGTCACCTTGCTGTGCTTCCCTACCCCAAACGTAAAAAACAGGAATGCATCGTAATTATGAAATACGGTGCATTCCTGTCCTTTCCTCCTGTGGTAGTGCCATTTTGGCAGCTCTCGTCAACACAGGCACTCTTGCAAGGGTACCTGCATTGCATGCATGATTGTTTTTGTGCAGGAAAGGGCGTAGGGTTTTGGTGCATCCCCATGTTTACATGGTTTTGTAAATCTGGGGAAGTGTCCAAATCCAAGGATGTTGCGTGGGAAAACCCACTGCAACGCCCATGGAATGTCTCCCAAGCGCAGAGTAAGGCAATGCAACGATTTTCACTACGTTGCCTTACTCCATGTCTATGAGGCCATTTAAAGCCACACAAGTGGGTTTGCATAGCCTCATAAATAAGGATTTGTAGTTTGCACTGCCAGAGCATCACAAAAAGTGATGGTCTGGTGGTGCAAGGGGCTCATAAATGTGCCCCAATGTTTAAAATTCAAGCACTCAAAAATGTGGGAGGATTCAATCATTTTCTTTTCCCTCATAGAAAGTTTGAATAAGAGCCATCTTGTGAAAGAAAGATTCTATAGACATCGGCTGAAAAGGAAATTCAGAGAAATTGTTGGAAGATCAATTACAGGTAAGGGAACAGGTAATGTGGTATTTATCACCCTTTGGTGGAAGAACATATGGAGACTGTCAAAAGTATGCTGTGACAAACACAGATATCTATTCCTGCACTGTGTCAAGGGATGGGAGGCTGCTGTGATCTGTGGCCCATAGCCAGAGTCAGGACCATGCTGCCTTAGAGGCAGAACCCCCACTATAAACTAATGATGTAGTACTGATGTCAAATGAAAAATAATTTGAAAGTCTGAAAAAAAGTTAAGGAATGGATAGACCACTGTCAACTCCTCTAGCTAAATGCCAATATAATTAATATCATGCTTGATCCTTAAAGGGGATCTGGTTTCTCAAACATTTTTGTTCCTTAATAGAGACTTTCTAGTGATGGCCAGATGATCAACTATGCTGACTGAAGTGCAAATGGAACCTCAGACTGCATAAGTATTCAGGAGCTGAATTTCACAATGTGAATGAGTAATTGGACAGATGCCATACCTGTGCCCTAAATTGGGCCTCAGTGGTAAGTGTTGTAGGAAGCTGGCTATCTATGTAGTGTATCAATGTAAGGGGACCTATGCATACAGTCCAGGGTGACCCTTATTGGCTGACAGGGGTTAAAATATGAATCCTAAAATCCCTCTTTTGTGGTAGAGTGGGTGAGCAGTTATAAAAAGTCATAAAAGGACAGTGTTAAACATTAATTGCACATAAAAAGCCAGTAAGCGAGACACACACTCAATAAAAAGATCTGACACCAATTTAAAAAATAACACATATTTTTCTATGAATTTAGATACCAAGATCATCAGAAACAGGCAAGAACTTTTCAAGATATACATTTTTATATGTTTCAAAAGTTGACAGTGCAATTTCTGGAACAGTCAGGTTACCTTATGGGGAAAAGACATACCGCATTCAGCCACTTAACAACACACAGGACTGTTCTTATAGACTTAAAGTAAGTATGGGGCAAGGTTCAAAGGAGCACCAACAAGTCACTTCAGCAGGCACTGGGGCGTCTGGGTGAGAGTTGCATTTCAGCATCAGGTGTTTAAGATCCTAATGGAAAGAAAAAGATTCTGCATTCCAGCACTTGGCAACAACTTACAGGACTGTTCTTCTGGACTTGAGGTGAGTATGGAGCTAGGTCCAAAGCCACATCAATAGATCACCTTGGGTGTTCTAGGGCATTGAGGTGCAGAGGTGTGTTATGGAGTTGAGTGTCCAATTCACTTCAATGGAGATCGGTCTGGACTAAAAGAGTCTGCAAGCAAGGACTGGAGGCCAGGCAGGCTGAACCAACAATGGGGCTTAGGTCTCACGATGCTCGGGGACGTAGGGACACCTTTGGTCCTCTTCTCCCTGGGCCAGGGCAGCAGGTGAAGAGGTGTCCTGAGGCATCGAGTTTATTTTACTGGCGGTACTCACGGGAGAGATACATTTGTGATGGGTTGTTTTTCCATTTTAACCTTCAACCTGCTAACTAGAAAAGAAATTCAGTTTACATCAGCCCGGACGGATCTTACTTCCACCTGTTTGTCCGTCTATAGCAGTGGTCTCCAAACTTTTTTATTCCGCACCCCTCCACCCCCAGATGAAAAATAAAAATCATTGGCCCCCTCAGAATTTTTCACAAATATTTTATAAAGATGGCAATGTTTAAATATGTCTAGACCTATTTAAACATTGCAGTTAAGTACTGTTACCTTTTTTTAAATGTGATAACATGTTTCTGCTTAAAACTCAACACTATTATCTGTGTAATGCTTCTTTTGGCCAGAGCCTGGCGCCCCCCTCTGGGATAATATGAGGCCCCTTTTGGGGGGCCCGCCCCCCAGTTTGAAGACCCCTGGTCTGTAGTCTTCTGGGGATTAAAATTCTGCTCAAAAAATTTGAAGAGATGTATCTTCTCTCCTAAGGTGGAAAATGTCTGCAGCAAAGGACTCCGTCTGAGAATCCACATAAGTGATTTAATGGTGTCCCTTATAAAGGAAAAATTGATGTAAGGCTTATTTATGTAAGTAGGTGTTTAGGGACCAGAGACCAAGGCAGGCTGTAATGTGCTAAAAATGTGGGAATCAATGTCTCACGCAGGTGGTAGTGGTTCCAATGACAGGTACCTTCAAAAGCACTCAGTTTATGTAGAGTAACTCAAATGCGCTAATAATTTTGCCCCAAGAAAGTTTGGAAATTATCTGAATTTTGAGATTATTATTATTCTAACTAATCTCCATGTATGAATTAATCTAGTGGTTCTTAATCTTTTGACTTCTGCGAACCTCCGATCAATCATTTTTGGAACCCAAGGTTTCCCAATGAGACATTACTGGAAGCTGAGGAACCCAGCCTAAGCATTTTTAAGGATTTTAACCACAATACAATAGATAAAAACAAAGAAACAAGCATCCATCAAACAAATACACAAATGATTAAATATTTTATTTAATTCACAAACAAACGTAAAACAAATCAAAATGTAAATTTTAATGGGACAATTTCCGCTTTTCTAAATTAAATTTAGGCCATTTTTCATCCATATTATAATCAGTTTGATGCACTCGTAGTGCCTCAATTTAAAATTTCCTCATATATACAAAACGTGTAAAAATTTTAACTTTACATTTTACTTCTTTATTTTTATACACTTTATCAATCTGCTTATATTATTTAATTTTCTAAACAGTCGTGGACCACCTAAGTAGGCTTTGCCGTCCCCCACGTGTCCTCGGACCACAGGTCAAGAACCATTCCATTAGTTTTAGGTTTGCATGCATAGATAAATCTATAGCTTCATTTCTCTCTTAGATGTTTCTCTTTATTTCCAGAGAACTGTCCATATATTTCCCACTGCCAGTCAATGTGAGGGATACATAAAATGAAAGGTGTAGATATTTTGTATTATCAACAATCATTATATGAATTCTAAAGGTAAGATATCAGTTGATAATACAAGAAAGATGACTCCAGGGTGGTTTTGGGCAAGTCACATTTCTGTGCAAGTAATAGTACAAAGCAACCATGGGTATTCATTCAAATTTAAACAATGTGGAGACACCTGGGGCCATATTATAGATAGACCACTCTTTCCTTGTTTGCATCATGGCTCACCTTTCAAAAGGTGCACTGGGTGGGAAGCCACAACAACGGAACAAGGACATGCCTTTACAACGACACCTGAACAACGAAATTGTCTTTACAGCGAAGGTCTTTGCAACAACTTTTTTACAATGAATATATTTTTACCACAGATGACTTTACAACTAAAATGTTAATATTTTGCAGGTAAGAATATTTTATTTATATATATATATATATATATATATATATATATATATTCACCGAAATAAAGGTTACAGGAACATTATAGTTAGGAAATAGAATTTAAAAAAAAATATAGAAATTCACTTAAAACACCAAAGGTTACACAGACTTTATATTTAGGCTCACGTTTCAAACGTACACAACCACAGAAATTCAGCAGTTACAGTTCAAATTATTTCAAGTAATTATAACTCATGCCCTAGGGTAACTATAACTTGTGCCTCAAGGTAACTATAACTCGCGCCCCAAGGTAACAACAACTCACAACCCGGCCATGCAGTTTTCTCCTCAATAGTTTTACTGCAAATATTCCATTCATATTATCAATGATATAATCAAAGATGTCATGAGTGTTTCAATATGTGGGGTAATTAGCAGTGCATAGTGAGAACGCAAGTTATAGTTATCTTAGGGCACGAGTTGTAACTCCCTATAACCTCCTATACCTACCCAACCCCATGCCATGCACGGCCTTTGGGCCGTGAGTGGCAGGGGTTGGATGCAGGGTCTGGCCAGGCCTTGAAGCAAACCCCCCTATATCCACCCAATACTGCGTCGTGCACGGCCTTTGGCCGTGTGCAACAATAGTTGGCTTGCAGCAGTAATTGACACTACAGAACCCACTCATCACAGTAACTACTTGAGATATTGCACCAAAAAAAGCAAGGATACAAACACCTCCATCAAACTTTACAGATAACTTTTCAAGGTGGAAATGCAGAGAAAAAATATTTTCTATGCCTTGACTATGCCCTAGAGGTTTAATTTCTGTGAAAGGAGCATCATGCCAGATTGAATCTTGCCATGCCTATTTATTCAAGATGAGCCACCGTTTTGTGTGAAATGGCCACCCAACTGAAATTGTTTCTACTGGCTAATTAGTAAGTGCTATCTCATTGGGTAAATGAATAGTCCATCTCCTACACATGGGTTCCCTTGCCCCACCCAGGGCTCCCAGTTAACAGTTATGGGGACTGAGGTGTGAGCCTCACGGCCCCAGCGTTTCCACCGGCTCCCTGCTCCTGCGGGAGCCAGCATTGCTCCAGCATGCAGGAAGCTGCTTTAAATAGCAGCACCCTGCATACAAGAGCAATGTTTTCATAATTTTCCCTACATGCATGTTAGCGTGCAGGGAAAGAGATGAAAACTCTGCTTTCAACAAGTGAGAGCTGCTTGACAGCTCCCGCTTGCTCAAAACAGGGTTACGTTTGCTTTTGTTTAGCGGGAGCTATCAGCTCCGGCCGTGCAAAAGCAAACAGCTACGTCCCAAGGGTGGGCACCTCAGGAGGTAGCAGGAGTCGGCCCTGAGGGATGGTGGTACCCAGGGACATGTATGGTTCCAAAAGGGGGGGGTCACGTGGCCCTGCTTCATCTTTTGAAATTTGCCCCATCAAGGTAGGGGACCCCGGTGCCAGGGGTCTGCAACGACCTCCTCCTAATCTCGTTAACCCCAGGGAGGAGGTGGTCCCCAGGGCCTGGGGGGCCCATAGGACTCTCTCATATTTTTTTTCTATTATGCAGCCCCGGGGAGGTAGTGGTCCCTGGAGCCCAGGGGGACGGTCGACAGGACCCCCCTTGTTATTTTTATGTTATCATGCCTCAGGGAGGTGGTGGTCCCCAGTGCGCAGTTGAGGTCACACGGCCTACCCCCACATACTATTAAGAAAGGTGATGGTCCCTGTAGCCCGGGGAAGTTCACAGGATCCCCCCGATTATTTTGGCAATATCTTGCCCTGAGGATGTGGTGGTCCCCAGGCTGTAGGGGTGCCCCTGCATACTTAAATAGCATATCCCCATGGAGGTGGCAGTCTGTGGGGCTTTTGAAAGCCCTAGGACAGGGGCCTAGTGCAACCCCCTTCTTCTTTCATTGATTAAAGTGCCCCTGGGACCAGGTCCACCTGGTGGCAACATTGCAGAGAACCACAGGAAACTATGGCCCTCATTACAAGTGTGGCAGTCTCAAGACCACCACACTCGCAATGGCGGTCTGACTGCAGCAGACAGGGTGGTCCGACCGCCCTATTATGACCATGGCAGATGCGTCACGGTCTGACCGTCGGCACCACCAGGTTGCCGCCTGTCGACAGCCTGGTGGTCTCGGCAGTCGCCATCTGCCAGGTCAGCGCCCCAAGCAGCAAGGTCCTGGGGATTATGAGTCCCCTTTCTGCCAGTCTTTGCATGGCGGTCTCACTGCCATGCAAAGGCTGGCGGACAGGGGGTATCTGGGGCCCCGTCGTGGCCCCCGCACTACCCATGCACTTGGCATGGGCAGCGCAGAGGCCCCATGGACAGCCCCGTTGTGCTTTTCACTGCCTGAATTAAGGGCAGTGAAATGCGCAATGGGTGCCGTTGCACCGAACGCACCACAACATTGCCGCCAGCTCTATTATGAGCCAGCGCCAATGTTGTGGTGAGTGTTTGGCTGGACCAGTGGCCAGAAACTTTTTTGCCCGCTGGCCCAGCTGAAAACTCCTAATAGGGCAGCCAGCGAAGCCATATTGAGGGCCGTTATTTTTCTTTTTTTAAATCAAAGTGAAATTTTCGGATCTTGCCATGATTTAAAAAAAACCTTTTAAGCCTTGGGGGGAGGTGGTGCATGGGGACCCCTGGACCAAGGCTAGGGGCTTAGGGTAAATGTACACAGCCCCCATTTCTTTTTTTTATGCTTGTTTTTGAGACTCGGCTGAAGCTGAGTCTCAAAATGGCTCCCAACACTTCCTGGTTGAAGTATTGGCAGCCAGTCACATCTATGCACGAGATTCGGAGTATTCGTGAAGCTTTCGTGCCTCGATGTATACAAATTAAGTTTTCTTTTAATATTTCAAAAACTGCCAAACATATTTACACCAAATAAGAAAGAGCACTCTTTCAGGACCAAGAGCTATCTTCATGGCTAAGTTTGTGTAATTCCATCAGCAGCTCAGGCTGTAGTTATGTGTAAGTTCTCTATGGGAATTAAAATTTGAAATGCACTTTTTTTGAACCCCCCCTCTTTTCTTGGCCCCCGCTTGATGGATCAGCCCTAAACTTCCCATGCACAGCAAAATTCTTGTGCATACTTTTCTGGGAAGGGTTTGTGAAGATTCATCAAATGGTGCTAAAGATATAGGCAAGTCAAAAAACACTTTTTTTTAATGGAAACTAGATCCCAACTATAACTACCTACTGGTGACCGCAATATATATATGTGTTAGAGCTAGGGTAGTTTTAGGCTTAAAGGTGGGGATAGGTTTTTAGGTGGCAAGGGAATTTTTAGGGTATCGAGTGGGTATGGGTTTTTGGATGGTAAAGGTTTTTTAGGGTTTAGGGTGGGTATAGGCTTTTGGATGGCAAGGGATTTTTTAGGGTTCAGAGTGGGTATGGGTTTTTGGGTGGCAAGGACATTTTTAGGGTTTAGGGTGAGTTTGGGTATTTGGGTAGCAAGGATATTTTGGGGTTTAGGGTGTGTGTGGGTTTTTGGGTGTCAGGGGCATTTTTAGAGTTTGTGGTGGCTAAAGTTTTTTGGGTGGCAAGGGCATTTTAAAGGTTTAGGGTGGGTATAGGTTTTTGGGTGGCAAGGGAATTTTTAGGATTTAGGGTGGGTGTGGATTTTTAGATGACAACAGAATTTTTAGAAAAGATAGCAGATGAGTGGCCAGGTATATAGAGGCGCAAACACATGCATACCAAAATAATGTATAATTAGGAAAGTTTTATGTGGTGCTCAAGAAAGGACGAATAGGCCACTTCGAACTTCATATAGCCAAAAGGCTTCTTATCAAACAACCATTAACCTCAGGGCAACCAAAATAATATTAGTTAGCATGGATTGTCCAAGTTTGCCAGAAAAGTCCTTTATTCTTCGTCTTCATATTCTTCAAGCAATCCAAGTGAGACAATGTAGCCAACATGTGTTTCATCACTGTAGTACAATAACCAACAACTTTGTCAGGACAATCATAGTTTAGCACTACAAATTTTCTTACATTTGGAGGGTAGATATATCAATGCATTTCCAAAACAGTAATTCCTGACCATATATTTCCAATGGAAGTATCCAAGCCTTCACAATACATATCATTTATGCAATCAAAGCCTCAAGTGTAACAGATTCGTAGGGGGATCTCTATTAGGTAGTATAGTTAGGACCTAGTTTCCATAGAAAAAGCATTTTTTGTTTCACTAATAACTTTGGCGCCGTTTGATTAATCTTTACGAAATGTTCCAAGAAAATATGAGGCTCACTTCAGCATCTGTCTGGAAGGTTTTGGGGTGATCTGTCAAGCAGGGACAGAGAAAAAGGACGTTCTCAAAACACTTTTTCCCAAATGCATTTTTCCATAGGGATTTTGAACAAGACTAGCGCTCAAACCACTGGATGGAATTACACCAAATGTGGCAGAAAGGTACCTCTTGGTTCGGAAAGCTACCGTTTTCTTATTTGTTGCAAATCTGTTCAGTAGATTTTGAGAAATTAAAGAAAATCCATATTGCATGTATAGGGTCTGCAAACCTTCCTGATTTCCTGCTGAGATCTGATTTTTCAACAAAGAAGTGTTGGCAGCCATCTTACAACTCAGCTTCAGCACAGCTCCAGAAAAAAAGATTAAAAATAAGAAAAGGGGGCAGGGTAGGGACAACATCACTCCTCAGCTCTGGGGCTGGGGTCCCAGAGGGACCCCCCGGCAAAAAAAACATTTTTTTAAATTCTTGGTCAGAGTTGTGGTGGATCTGTGGATCTGACAAAAATAAAAAAAACAAGTGCGGGCACCCACACTTGTTTCAGTGAAGCCCACGGGGTACTTCAGGTCCCAGGGGCATTCAACTTTTGAATTGGCCCCACCCCCATGCAAATGAGGGAACACCCTCTCATGATAGCGCTGGGGCTTCAAGTGTGCCAGGGCTATCAGCAGTACACAAGGGAATGTGCAGCATCTGCAGCCCCTTTTGTAACATCATTGTCCCCAGGCGGGTGCACAAAGCAGGCCCACAGACCCATTTCACCCCAAGAGCCCAATGTATAATACCACCCCAGGAATGTTCTATCAATAGTGCAGCAGGTGCTGTACCACTGGGTCCCAGGGGCCCTCTGCACCACATGAGTTGTTGTTTTTCACTATCAGTCCTAGGTATGAGGGACACAATTTCCTTGCTTGCGTTAGAGCCCACAGCGCTCTTGCTACAGCACTGGGAGACACGTATCTCATTTGCACGTATCCCAATCTGTATAGGTATATTCATCCATGTATTTGGAATTTTTAATTTGTTGAGGTGTGTACATTTCCGTTGATATTCTGACTAAGATGGCTAGTCATCCATGGTTTGCTGTGCAATTCATTGTAAAGCCATTGGAATCTGTTTCATTCCTTGCACTAATACAACCTCATTCCAGAAGGATATTCCCGTAACCCAGTAGAACAAAAAGAAATGACGGCCGTGATAATATCTGTCGAGCCAACCGGGGTGAGGAATATTTAATCTAGAGAGGACCGGCGGCCATACAAAGAGCAACTGTGAACAACTCGTCTCCTTGAGTGTTACATAAGCAAAACCTCCACAAGCACAATTCTGTTACTGGCTTACCGCAGTGCATAATTTCACACAAGGTAGAGAACATCAGGTTACATCAAAATAGGTTGAACCATTGAAATGTTCACTTGTGGAGCAATGCAGCTTTTATTTAATTAGTGTAATTTAATTTTGTAGGAACGACTGCTATCAGATTTGTTAAATTTGAAAAAATTCGTTGTACTTAATATTTTGTTTATATTTTTAAAGGAATTTCACTCGTCAGTCAAAGTGACTTGGTGAGTTTGATTTCTATTTTTCACTCAGATTTTCAATAGTAGGGTGGGAAATTGAAAACGATTTACTCACGAACTACTCGAAATTACTTTCCCTACATGAAAAGATTTCTTGCGTTGTATAGATCTTGGCAGGCTATGTCACTTGGCAGCCTTAACCGTCTGGCATGTACTACTGTGCTCCTACATGTGAAGTTGTATGCCTTTAATATGTTCGAGATGCCAAAATGTTAAGAAGCGCTTATTGCTTCCCACAGAAATATACTTAGTAAAACAATTTCATTCAGAATGTTAGGTCCAGTATTCGAAAACATTCTGTAAATGGGAAATTTTAATTTGAGGTTCTGCAGAAAATCTGCTTTTTCTGTGTTGTCACTCCCAATGTTTTCACCTTTTAGTGGACCCTATGTTTTGCGGACATTAGAACATCACACCAACCTGTAGTAAAGAGCATGTGCTCCCCCTGGTATCTGGTGCAGAATGTACTCAAGGGCCTGGAACTTAAAGGCCACCAGTGGATTTTAGCACCCATTTGACATCCACAATAGTGGCAGTGTAACAATGGCATCAGGCCTACCATTATGGCCTGACAGTAACAGTGAACAACATACACTTCAACCTGTCAAAATAGACTCTTTTTGGCAGGGCAAAACCTCCCTTTTAAGTATTGGTAAATCGCCCCTATGTAAGCCTTGTAGCCCACAATGTAGGGTGCATGGTATCTAAAACTGGGAAATGTAAAAAGTGAATGTTACCATAGTGACAAGGACCTGAAGGTAATTTTCTCTGTGGCTGGCCTACTTGTCTTATGTAGAAAACCAGAGAATAGTGTAAGATACTTTTACTGTATATGGGGAATGGGATCATATAGAAACAAATTAAACAACAATTTTTAATAGGTATTATAAATCAAACTCAATGGTGAAGTCAGATTATTTTTTTAGAAAGCTACGCTTTACCTGCCTGAACTGTCAGAGGGCTAATTAACATACATCTCTGTCAGCTGTCAGCCTGTTTCAGCCTGTGCTCATTCTTGAATGTGTGGAAAATGTGTGAAATTCCTCACAGCAGCATGAATGGGCAGAAAGTACTCCTCTGAAATCCATAACATATGCAGGGTGGAGACTCTAGGTATTCTTTTAATCACTACACTGTGAAATCCTACTTGACCATCTGTTGAGCCACATGTAACACTTGGGACACCCTTGAAAGGGAGAGAACAGAATGCCAAGGCAGTTACTGTGTACCTACTGTCTGGTTGTCTCAGGAGCCTGCTTTCGTCCTACCAGACTTCTGCCTCTGGGTTTGTTGTAGATACAGTGCCCACCTCACATTAGGATCACCATACAACACTCCACACACACCCCTAGCCCTAAGCTCCCAAGTTTCGTATGGCCATAGATTGTTGCCATCTTGAAAATGCCTTAAAATGTGGTATTATGGGCCTGTTTGCCATAACACAAACAGAAACTACTGCAAAAGTGGGCAGGGTTTACCCCTGACAACTGTTACTCCATTGGAGATTGTGTGCCTAGGAGTCATTCCCACCCACTAGCTAGTTCCTTCCATACATAAATGTGGCACCTTTAGGCACCCACTTCAGAGACATTTTTGTACCTGCAGAAGATCAGAAGAGGACAGGACCTGCTGTGTGTGACCTGAAAGGAGACCCCAAGAAGCTGACCTGCTCTCTCTTGTACCCAGGACAGAGGAATGAACTCAAAGGGTGTAAGAAAATGTCTCTTTTTTACATGATCACTTCCATTACTTGGACTATATATGGTACAAATTGTACCCAGGGCCTGTAAGTTAAATATTGGCATATATTGTGCAACCACTAAAGTGACAATGCAAAGCATGACTGAAGGCCTTCCTCCAGTAACCTGGCATAGCAATCCAGTTTGATAGGCCCAAACCCTTCTTTAAAATGTCAATAAGTAACCCCCTAAATAGAATGTAAATGGCCATAAGCAGGGTGTATGATATTTAAAAAGTTAATGTTAATCGTGACCTTGCAGTGACAATGCTTTAAAAATCTATGTTCACTGCAGCAGGGGTAGCTGTTCCAAAGGAAAGGATAGGAATGCTTTATTAAAGTTGTGGGGAAATGCAGCTTATTATATGGTGCAGTGGTGCGACCTCATTGTGCAATAAACTCACAAGTCCATCTTGGGCTGAGTCAAGCTTGTTTGTAAAACCCTAGCTTAACCCTGGGTAGCTGTGGCTTTGAGCTGTCAGGCTTTAACAAACGAACAAGTGTAAAGCATTTAGGAGTACCAAAAATAATTGAATAAGAAAGCAATGCAACACAAAGATAATCCGACACCAATTTCTAAATAAATCGATCTTATTTTTATGAATATTTAGACACCAGAATGACAAAATCCATGAGAGGCATTCGGAGATATAAATTATTAGGCAAATCATAAATTACTGCTTTTTCACGCCAATCGCAAACAAGCATTGGCAAGTACAGCAGTTAGCAGATGCTTTGAAAACTCGGGAAAACATTCTAAAGTTGTGTTTGGTTACTCCAGCCTGGTTTGGGACCAAACCTGCACGGAGCAAGTCACTGGTAACAGTAAGGCTTAGCAGAGCAGTTACCTTGCGGTCAAAGCAAACCCCAGTCTAGTTGCAGGCTGTGTAGGCAAGCATCTATAGACATCAATGACGTGGTCCTGATGTAAAGGATACAGGATGCTGAAAATACTGAGGATGCTGTGGATGCTGAGCCAGTTGACGAGGGTCACCCTAGGGTCCACAAACATGGTGGGGCAGCTTTGGACACAGAAGTCTATGTCCCTCGAAGTCCATGTGAAGTCCAGCTAAAAAACAGTTGCCACTGGTCTACTAGTCTCTGGTAACAGCAAGACCAGTGATTCCTTTTAAAAGAAGCTAGTGTCAAGCTTGGGCAAACAGACTGCACTCCAATGACTCTCCTGGGTCCAGGAGGCTCAGGTGCAACCTTTGAGTGGTGGGACTTGGTCTCCCAGGCTGCACTACAGTGGTCAGTGGAGATCAAGTGATTGTGACTATAAACTCACCAAGGTGGTTTTTGTGCCGTTGGAGCTGTAACAGCAAGTCAGCCAATTGACTCTTGGAGTTCAACTCTCATGCATGGGACTTGAGGATGACTTTCCTCAAGCAGAGGCAGTCCTCTTTTAGCTAGCCCAAGGATCAGCAGGTGCAGTCCAGTCTTTGGTGCAGCCTTTCTTTGCTAGGTCCAGGGAACAGCGGGCAGTCCGTTTTCAGCTATCTCTCCTGTGCAGAAGTGATCTGAGGTCTGGGTGTTGGGGAGCCATGTTTATGCCTACAACTTGCCCTTGGAGGACAGTGACTACTAGCCAAATGGACTACTGAGTCCCCTTCTGCCTGATGACAACTTCCTGCAATGTGGCATCTAGCTTTTCCAGAGTGCAATATGTTGCCCATTTGCAAGATGGCAGAGCCCTTCTCTCCCTGTATGGAGCTTCGTAACCCACCTTAGAGGTGTGGCTACCTGAGAGGCAACGTGCCCATTGGAAAACTGATTTGGCAATTGTTTCCTCCATGATGCCAACCTGTTTACCAGAACAAAAGAGCAGCCCCCCTCATGTGTCCACCATTTGCCCTTCAAAGGCGGTTTTCCCTTTGAAGCTCACCTTTTGGGCTTACACAGTCAGGGAGAAGTAAAGCCTCTTCCAATGGCAGGCTCGTATTGTGCCCTTTCCTTGGAGTCATTGATACCTCTCCTCAGCAGGCAGAAAGCTCTCTCATGCCCAGCAACTGTAAATGGCTACTGGAAATCTTTGGCAACAGAGTGAAACTTTTCAAAGTTGCCTTTTACTCAAATGTTACATTAAATTTAACATAGACATCAAGTTGGGTTTGAGGTAATGATTCTTTTAATACCTTGAATTAGCAACCTTAGTAGTCCCAGTCAGAAGTTAGCACAGCTGAGTTGCCAGTGTGTAGCCCCATACTTACTAATGGGGCTTTCCACAGTAAAAACAGCAATTTGAGGCTTTTACTGTTAAGGCATATACATGCACATGGCTTAAGTTTTAATATACAGCACCCTGCCTTGATGCTCAAGACGCCAACCCTATGGGTGACATATATATTGAAGAAGAGGTTCTGGACTATGTCATGTATTTAAATCTCAAAGTCAAGTTAGCAGTTTAAAACTGATATACTAGTCTGCTGTGGAAGGCTGGGAGACCTGTTTTAGTTTGTCACATGCATGGTGGCACAATATGAGCTGTCGTCCCTGAGGTACACTTTAGCTTAAAGGCCATGGGTACCACTTGTTCCATATTAGAGACTTACAACTAAGTTAACTTATGCCAATTGGGTATGAGCCAATTAAAGCATACACTTTTAAGGGTAAGAACATTGGCACTGAGATCTGAGTCATTACACCAGTTTCTGTTAGCCATGAAATGGGGCAAAAAGTGGGGGTGAACCTGTGAAAAGCCAATTTCTCACAAAATATAATAACGTTATCTTTGGCTAGGAACCAGATAAAAGGTTCATCCTTGGGCTTTTTCAAATATTCATTACAAATCCAATTAATTGGTTAATTGATTGAGTCGGATTTGAAACACATAGGTGCAGCACCACTTTCCTTGCTCCTCTTAGCGCCACCCTGTGGCGCACCATGGTGCAGGGTAAGGCGCAAAAGAGTACTTTGTTGTGTTGCTATTGATGTACTCTGCAGGAGTAGTGCGGAAAGGTTGGCTCTACTCCTGCAGAGTACATGGGGGCCCATTATAAATAATGGTAGCCCCCTTTTAACGCCTGCTCTGAACAGGTGTTAAAAGTGCTGAACAAAATGGCGCAAGGAAATCTTTTAGATTTCCTTGCGCCATTTTATCAGCCCCCTAACAGAGGAACGCCCCCCTTACATACATTATGACTGCCACAGGCATAATGTAGCACAAGGGTTTACAAAGTGATGCAATGCAAGCATTGCATCACTTTGTAAATATGGTGTGTGGTAAATGCCACCTTAATGCCACATTTGCAACAAAATAAATGCCACAAATGTGGGACAAGGTGGCTCTAGGGGCTTATAAATATGCCCCATCTTTTTGAAAAGGTATTTTCAAAAAGCTATCTTTATCCTGCGTTAAACCTTAGAAGTCCATTTGCCTGAACTTTCAACTGTCACTCAAGAGATAAGTAGCTATATGAGGAGGTGTGAATTGGCTCACAGGGCTGAGACAAAGGCCTTGGGTGTGGAGCAAAGTCAGCCTTCTCCCGATAGGATGGCTTGAGGTCTGTGCCCAGCCCCTTGCATATCATCAGATGATGTTTAGGCTGTCACTGTCAGATGCGGCTCACACCTAGACTTCCTTACTTTGTGTTTACCTAGCCAGCTATGCCCGGATCCCAGGGGGATGGGAGCTTCCCCCAGAACTGGTATTCAGTGACTAAAAAGAAGGAGTTGCTCATTTCCCAGGCCTCACCTCTAGGGTGGGCACAGGATCTTTGCACAGGGGAATAAAGGTTCAGCCATGTCTGATTTAGGTAGAGAGAGGCAGTAGGACACAAGGCAATCTCTCTCGTGATCGTTTTTGTGCAGGATGGTGTCCACCTTTTTTGTGTCTGTGTCAGTATGTGTATGTTTGTTTGCAATGCGATTGGCTAAGTGAGATGGGTGGAGCTGGAGTGGGTGATATGGTTGTATCAAGATGTGTGCTACTTGCATATGGGTCTGATGTTGTTGTGCTCTGTGTTGTGTTGCTGCGTGCAACATTCAGATGAGTGGTGTGTGGTGATCGTTGTCTCAATGTGTGTTGTTGTGCTTCTATGTACTTGTGTTTGTGTAGATTAGTGTGTAGCTGTGTTGGTTGTTGTGGTTGTGTCGTATGTGGGTGCAGTGTCAATGTTGTGTGTATGGTGTGTCATGGAGGTTTGTCAATGTGTGTTTGCAGCATGTCTGTGTTGTGTTGTTGGAATGGCAATTGCTACAGGTGTGTATGTGGTGTGTTGTGTGTAATGTAGGGGGAAGCAGGGAGTTGCATGATTGCAAAGGTAGAGTGTATGTGACTTTTCTCTGTTCTGTAGCCACTTCCATTGTCTTCTATCCAGTCTGTCCCACGATGTCAGGGAACCGCCCCCAGTACAGCGTCAGCAGGTCCGTAACATTTAAATACAGTGAGTGGAAGACTGTCGACTTGGCAGTCTTCCCGGGTCTACCACTGACTCGGCTTGGCGGTGCGACCACCAAGATCTAAATCGGGCCCATAGTGTTTTCAGTTAAGTTAGCTGAACTATGCTGCCATACTTACAGCAATTTATACATAGCATTGAAAGACCTGTTTTTCACACTGAACTGTTGTTTTGTGTGAGATGTTTTTCTTTCTCACTGCAAATGCTATAATTTTTCAGAAGTATTCTGTTAGATAATGAATAGGCATTTGTATTGTATTTAACAGCTGAGAGTGAGGCTTTCACTGGGAGTAGAGGAGAACTGGCTTGAAGCATGACTTATGAGAAGAACTGTCTGTACGGTAAGATGTGGAGAAAGTATCTTTTCAAGGACTTGTCTCTGTGGTCTATTGTGAAGATGTGAGAAACTAGTGAGTTTACCTGCTCCCAGGGTTTTGCTGAAATCCTATTGGATATTAAGAATTCAGAATATATCAGTTGTTTCCGTTTGTTTTTCTTACAATATCTTTATATTTTGTTTTCTTCATTCATTCTCAGTACCATCGAATAACAAATCATGGCGCAAACTCACAATCAAAACAATTACAGAACAGCAGAAGAGACATGAACAGACACGTACATCCGCCAGCCCAGGACGAACATACTGCTACAAGGTTTGGCATCAAGCAGGACGAAATAGAATGGTTATCAAGATGACACATCGTTACACATAGTAATAGTAGTGCATGTGGAGGGAGTTGTGGTATCCATTGGGAGCTGTAGGTCATAATACGTCAGCCATCCCCTACTCCCAGTTGTTTCCATTTGTATTCTTTTTCATTAATATTAGCGTGTGTTCCTAAAGCACAGGTGGACATTCTTTCTAGCACTCTCTGACTTCTAGCTTGTAAGTACTCTGGACTCTTTACTGAGATCCACAGCGTTATTTCTCTTCAGGAGAGATTTCCTTTTAATTCCTTTTCGTTTTATTAAGATGTCTGCTGATTGACATCTGACAATACTTTCCAGCTTGAGTATTCCTTTCATTAAAACAATATCTTTATCCTTATGCACCTTGCTCTCTCATCAGAACTGTTTATTGGGTGTCTGAGCTGGCACCTATTTACTTCAGTTAAAATTGCCATCCTGTTCCATTATTCGGATTAGGGAAATTCCTTAATGGAACACACTTGCTGTGTCATTTCTATATTATTTGTAATATTTACTAATTTGGTATCTTACCTTGTTTTGAAATACCGATTAATGGATCATTTGTACTTATGATGACTGAAGACTAATACTTTCTGAATAAAACTATTTGACCTTACTAGGTTTCCGAATAAAACCTATGAACACACCCAAATTCTCTTTATTAGCTATTATAAAAGTCAAATTAGGTATTGTTGTCAAGGAAGGATTGATGAAAATGATTGTTACTTTTAAACTCTCTTTGTCAATGAGCAAAGGTCCATAAGACCAGTGATGGGGTAATTTAATGATTACAGTCAAAGATTAAAGACAGAGGTCCCCACTCTATCACACCCTTGTAAATTTCAAGATGAACCCAATCTCTGACTTTGTTTTACTAAAAATGAGAAAATTGATAAATTAACAGCTTCCACTGAGCAACTAAACCATTTCCAACCACACATTTCTTCTTAATAACTGCTTTATGAGAACCCCATACAATTACACACGTGGTCCTTACATATTTAGATCCCCGGTATAACTATGGGTCACGTACTAGAAAGACTCATAAAATAAACTATGAAGCACAGGTGCATAGTGTAGTTATATTTATTGTTCCCATAGCAAAAATAATCTAAAACATGCTATGCATTTAGAAACACAAAGGCTTACATTAAAATACTTTTTTATTAGCAACATTTGAATGAAGCATGCCACATTTACACAGTTTTTGGTCACATTTTTCAATGGTTATGTTATTCTGAACCTGCTGCTGAACCTGCTGCTGAACCTACTGCGGCTGTTATTCTCATTGGTCTTCACTATTAAATGAAGTTGCATCTTTTGGGGCTATCTCTTGGGAAGGACATCTCACTCTTGTAGGAATGGGCACATCATTCACACTTTTGTAATAACAACACGAGAAGTGGAGACCAGGATAGCCAATCAAATCACGTTCAGTAAAACAGTCATTGCAACCAAATGCCGAAGCAAAGTCTCTACCCATTGCATCTTGCTGGGGCACAATTATTCTTCCTGATCCTTGAACACAAAGGAGGTCAGCTAGTAGCTAGGCTGTCTAGAGGGAGTATAAAAGTGGTAAAATGCCACCAATGTTTTTGAAAAAAATGAGAAGAAAGATGATGTATTCACAGGGATTGCTATCATATTAGATTTGCTCAATGCACCATTTTACTTTGTGCTGTATGGATACAAAATGCAAATCAACAAATGAAGATCCTGGAGAACAAGGTAAGAGCAAATGTGAAAGGCAGATATGGGAACATGAGATACTACTGCTTTACCATGATGGAACATGTATTTCATTATCGCTTTCCAGCAATATGAGATCAAACAACATGGCAACCAGTTAAAAGTATACAAAGCAGCTCCCATAATTTTAACATGGATGGTTAGGCATTGCCAAAGCTGATCATGATGCCTGCTCACCATTGGCAAAGTGAGACTGATTGGAATTACCAATGCTTTTTACTGTAGTATATCAGGATTTTTTAGGTCTTAGTTTGAAACAGTTTTAGCTTTAGTCAGATCTATTGTTTCCAATACACATAATTTACTGAAAGTGTACTTTGGGTCAGATCTTGCTCATGATTCCATGGCTTTGTTGTCTATCTCTGGTGTTGACTGCTGTTCACAACTGATTAGAAAAATATAATCATCCCCATTGAAAAGCAGGCTAACTAAAATAAATAAAAAGAATAAATGAAATCAGAAGACATATGTAGGTGAAAGGACACAGGCCGCAGGTTTAAGCTAAGCTAAAATATGTGTGCCAGAGCAAGGTGTAAAATGAACCCATGATGGTGGGTGTTCCGACCAACACACATGGATTTTGACGCATTCCCAGATTTGCAAGATTTTGTAAACTTAGGAATGTGTCAAAAGCCTACGCCTCGCCAGCTTTTTCTTTTTTTATGTGTGCTGCATTCCGCAAGACACAGAAAAAGAGGAAAATGTCTCTTGTGATAGTTTTTATGCAGGAAAGTGTCCACGTTTTTGTGTGTGTGTGAGTCAGTATGTGTATGTGTATGTGCAATGCGATTGGCTGGGTGAGGTGGATGGAGCTGGAGTGGGTGATGTGGTGTGTGAAGATGGGTGGCACTTGCATTTGGGTCTGATGTGTTGTATGTTGCTGAGTACAACACTCAGATGAGTGGTGTTGTGTGGTGATCGTTGTCTCAATGTGTGTAGTTGTGCTTCTGTGTGCTTGTGTTTGTGTAGCTTAGTGTGTAGCTGTGTTGGATGCTGTGGTTTTGTTGTGTGTGGGTGCAGTGTTAATGTTGTGTGTATGGTGTGTCATGGATGTTCATCAATGTGTGTTTGCAGAATGTCTGTGTAGTGTTGGAATGGCAATGGATATAGGTGAGTATGTGTTGTGTTGTGTGTGATGCAGGGTGAAGCAGGGGGTTACATGTGGCAAAGGTATAGTGTGAGTGTGACTTATCTCTGTTCTGTAGCTACTGCCATTGTCCACTGTTCAGTGAGTCCCGTGATGTCAGCAAACCGCCACCAGTACACCATCAGCAGATCTGTAACATCTAAGTACAGCGGATTAGAAGACCATCGACTTAGCAGACTTCTTGGGTCTGCCACAGATGCAGCTTGGTGGTGCGAGATCTAAATCAGGCCAATAGTGTTTTCAGTTAGGTTGGCCAAAATACTGCTGCCATACTTGCAGCAATTTATGCACGGCATTGAAAACCTGTTTTTCACACCGAACTGTTGTTTTGTGTGAGATGTTTTTCTTTTTAACTGCAAATGCTATGATTTTTCAGAAGTATTCTGTTAGTTAATGAATAGGCATGTGTATTGTATTAAACAGCTGAGAGTGAGGTTTTCACTGGGAGGAGAAGAGAACTGGCTGGAAGCATGACATATGAGAAGAACTGTTTGTACAGCAAGATATGGACAAAGTATCTTTTCAAGGACTTGTCTCTGTGGCCTATTGTGAAGATGTGAGAAACTAGTGAGTTTACTCACTCCCAGGCTTTTGCTGAAATCCTATTGGATATTAAGAATGGAGAATATGTCAGTTCTTTCCATTTGTTTTTCTTACAATATCTTTTTTTTTTTTTCTTCATTCATTCTCAATACCATCGAATAACAAATCATACTGCAAACTCACATCCAAAACAATACAGAACAGCAGAGGAGACATGAACACACATACATTCACCAGCCCAGGATGAACATACTGCAAACAAGGTGTGGAGTCAGGCAGGACATAATAGAATGATGATCAAGATGACACCTCGGTACACATAATAATGGTAGTTCATGTCAAGGGAGTTGTGGTATCCTTTGGGAGCTGAAGGTCATAGTACTTCAGCCACCCCTTACTCCCATTTTCTTAATAACTTCTTTATGAGAACCCCATGCAATTACACATGTTGTCCTTACATATTTAGGTCCCCTGTATAACTATGGGTCATGGATTACAAAGACTCATGGAATAAACTATGAAACACAGGTGTATAGTGTAGTTATATTTATTGTTACGATAGCAAAAATAATCTAAAACATGCTATGCATTTAGAAACTCAAAGGCTAACATTGGAATACTTATTTATTAGCAACATTTGAACGCAGCATGCCACATTTACGCAGTTCTTGGTTACGTTTTTCAATGATTACGTTATTCTGAACCTCCTGCTGAAACTACTGCTGCTGCTATTCTCATTGGTCTAAACTTTTAAATGCAGTTGTATCTTTTGGGGCTATCTCTTGGGTAGTGAATCTCACTCTTGTAGAAATGGGCACATCATTCACACTTTTGTAATAAGAACACAAGAAGTGAAGAGATAGCCAATCAAATCACATTCAGTAAAACAGTCATAGCAACCAAACGCTGAAGCGAAGTGTCTACCCATTGCATCTTGCTGGAGCACAATTGTTCTTCCTGATCCTTGAATACAAAGGAGGTCAGCTGGCACTGAGGCAGTCTAGATGGCGTATAACAGTCATAAAATACCACCATGGTCTTTGAAAACAATAGGAAAAAAGAGGAGGTATTCTCAGGGATTGCTATCTTATATTAGATTTGCTCAATGCACCATTTTACTTTGTGCTTCATGGATACAAAATGCAAATCTACATGGAATGTTTAAGGAACTCACATAATCATTGGAATGAAGATCCTGGAGAACAAGGTATGAGCAAATGTGAAAGGCAGTGAAGGGAACATGAGATAGATTACAGCAGGCACTACTTAAGGCCTGATTTAAACAATGGTGGTAAGCATACACTGTTGCAGCAGCAACAGAGACGGCTTGCCGCCAACACGATGGTCTGCCTGCAGAATTTAAAAGACGAGGACCATAATTTGACTATGGTGAAGACTACTCCATTTCCATTGTGGCCAAACTTCTCTGTTGGGCATACAGATGAAAGGCCTTCGGAGAATTGGCTGTATGTCCATCCACTCAGTTGAGATGGGGGAAAATGTAGCTGTTTATTATTCCTTGTTTCCAAAGTATTTTTTTCAAATACTGTGAGAAAAGTCCACTTTTTGAAATGGTTACCCCCACTTTTTGCCTGATGGTTGATATAGCCTAGAAGTTGTAGTGCCCAGGGTCCCTGCTAACCAGGATCCCTGGGCCATAGCTCTTTTCCTCAAAAAGTGGTGATGCATTGGCACAATTGGATAAACGCTGAACTATCAAGATAAGTCATTAGTAGATGGGTACTTGGGTGCCCAGGGCAAGGGGTACTATGGGTAGGACCCTGAGAGCAGCAGCACTGATTGTGCCACCCTCTAGGGCCATGCATCCAAATGCACCCAGCACTGCCATTGCAGGCTGAGTGTCCTGGTGCAACCCTAAAACACAAACTTCACATAGCAAACTGCCTGTGTGCCCTGTCTGCCATACACTGGATTTACAATGAGTAAGACATCCCTCTGGCAAGCCTAACAACCCTAAGCAGGTGGCACTGTATTATATGTGAGGGCATAGTTTCATGAGCAATATGCCCCCACTGTGTCCTTTCCAAACGTGGGGCATAGTGAGTGAACACAGCAGCCATTTTAATACATCT
This sequence comes from Pleurodeles waltl, assembly GCF_031143425.1. Taxonomy (NCBI): domain Eukaryota; kingdom Metazoa; phylum Chordata; class Amphibia; order Caudata; family Salamandridae; genus Pleurodeles; species Pleurodeles waltl. The sequence continues at coordinate 324,986,222 of NC_090437.1, forward strand.
GCTGGACACTGGTCAACACGAGTTTCCCAGCTAAATGATTGTCACTCTGAACCCTGGGTTGTTTGGTATCAAACAACTCAGAATGATAAATCCAAACTGGTATCAGTATTTGATTTATCCCTAAATGTACCCAAGGGTCACCTTAGGGGTGCCCCCTGCAAAAGCTAACTACCCTGGCATGGTTGCTGACTGGTTCTATACAGCCTGCCACCTCCAGACACCTAATCTACAAACTTTGAGGGAGAGCCATGTCTCTCTGGTTCGTAAAAACAATGCCCTTCCTGGGTGGAGGAGCTAACACCTCCTCCCTCAGCAATGTGCACTGCTTACCGCCTTTGAAACTCAATCCCCAGGCCTGCTGCTAGCAGCAGTTTGTCAGACCCTTTGCAAACCCACACTTTTGGTAGGAGAAAAGGTGTGAAACCACACAAAGGGTAGGAGGAGGGGCCCCACCTGCCATGCACCACCTCTAAGATGTTTCCTTTGAGGTGAACACTACATTTCATTCATTTTCCTCCATCTTAGATGGAAGGAAAATAGTCAATCAGGGACAGGGAAGTGACCCTTCCCACAGGAAGTGGTCACAATAGTGGGTGTAGCCACCTAAAGGTGGGTGTCCCATTGGACAGTACCAGGTACCCCCTAAAATGCCCACTAAATATAGTATTTAGTGGGCATCTCTAGACCAAGAACTCAGATTTGAAGGACACAATGAAGACCAGCACAACGAAGATCCAAGGCTAGAGAACTGTGGACCAGCTGCACAAAGAAAAGGCGCCAAACCAACCTGCTGCACACAGGACGCAACAATTGCAACTGAGGAGCTGCTGGACAACTCAACTGACCTCAAGAAACTCAGAGGACCTCCAGAACTCCCTCCAGAGTGGAGGTACCACTCTGCAAAAAAGAAGAAACCAGCAACCCAGTGAGGGTCAATTCACTGATTGTCCACTAACTCCTGAACCTGAAGTTACAGCCAGACCAGATGACACACCAACAACCATAAGGACAAACCATGCAAGTGTGCCAAGTTTGGTGGCACTGCACCCTCCAGTGACCGAACTGCATCAATACCCTGGGTACTGGTCAGCTGACGTCGGACACCAGGAAAGCCAGCCTGCCTGGGGCTGACAAATTACCAGGAGAAAGCCCCAGTTGAGGGAGTTCTGGAACACCATAGACCTCCCACCAGAGTGCCCTGATTGTCCTGTAAGTGACCCTTAAAGTGACTCCAGATGCCAAGAGGACCTTTGCGCACAGCTCTTGGCTCACCAATTCGCTTTGCACCCGGCCACCCTGTGCCCTGAAACGAAGAACCTGCTGTGCCCTAAGGGTCCCTCACCCCTTGCAACCTCAACACTCCAAGGGGACTCCAAGGAACCACTTCTAAACTTACCTGCACAGCCCGTTTCCAAGTGGTACCCCGCAGTGGCCCAGCAGCAGCTCTAGAGACTTTTCCCCAATGCTCCTGCCGGAACCGGGAGCCACCTGAACTTCTCCAGCTGGCACAATGTGCCCACAAACAACCTCGACCAACCTGCAAAAGAAGAATTCGGCAAAGCAACTGTGTGATTTTATATGTATTTTTAAAGGAGACTTTCCATTGATTACTATGGTGCGTAATTATACACAAAAGACTATTTTCTTTAAACTTCAAAAATCCATATCATTGGCCTAACTGCTCAATCAAGCAACCTTAAACCTTAGAGCATTAGGTAATCTAGTTTACCTCTGTAAACCAATGTGTGGTTGCCCGGACCCCCTACACAGGGGCATATTTATACTCCGTTTGCGCCGAATTTGCGTCGTTTTTTTCGACGCAAATTCGGCGCAAAACTAACGCCATATTTATACTTTGGCGTTAGACGCGTCTAGCGCCAAAGTATGAGGAATGAGCGTCATTTTTTTGCGTGAACGCCTTCCTTGCGTTAATGAGATGCAAGGTAGGCGTTCCCGTCTAAAAAAATGACTGCGACGCAAATGCGTCGTATTTATACTCCCGGGCAAAAATCACGCCCGGGAGTGGGCGGGGCAAAAAACCCCGCATTTGCGCCTCTTTTTAACGCCTGGGTCAGGGCAGGCGTTAAGGGACCTGTGGGCTCAAAATGAGCCCACAGCTGCCCTCCCATGCCCCCAGGGACCCCCCCTGCCACCCTTGCCCACCCCAGGAGGACACCCAAGGATGGAGGGACCCATCCCAGGGACATTCAGGTAAGTTCAGGTAAGTATAATTTTTTAATATTTTTTTTTGGCATGGGGGGCCTGATTTGTGCCCCCCTACATGCCACAATGCCCAATGACCATGCCCAGGGGACATAAGTCCCCTGGGCATGGCCATTGGGAAGGGGGCATGACTCCTGTCTTTACTAAGACAGGAGTCATGTAAATGGCGTCTGGGCGTCGTTAAAAATGGCGCAAATCGGGTGGAGGCGATTTTTTTGCCTCAACCTGACTTGCCCCATTTTAAGACGCCCTAACGCCATTTTCCCCAACGCCGGCGCTGCCTGGTGTACGTGGTTTTTTTCCACGCACACCAGGCAGCGCCGGTCTGCTAGCGCCGGTTAACGCCATTCAATAAATACGGCGCCCGCATGGCGCTTCATAATGGCGTTAGCCGGCGCTAATCTTTTTGGCGCAAAACTGAGATAGCGCAGTTTTGCGTCAAAAAGTATAAATATGGCCCACAGTGTGCCTAGCTTGGTACACAGTCTCCTACAAATACAAAAACTTAAAGAGGGGTTAAGTATTTGAAAATTAAATTTAAAAAACAAAACAAACAATCATCTCCTCTAGAGAAGGGGGGCATATATTTTTTTTTACTGTTCCTTACTGCCAGGGTTTGCTTGAGTAGTCTTCACCATGGTCAAACTATGATCATTCATTTTGGCAATAAGTACTCTCAATCGTTATTGCAATGAAATATGCTTAATGCCAACATTTAAATTGGACTCTTAGGAGCATATTTACAAGGAATTGGCAATAGGGGAACAAGGCAAGCCTTTCTGCTGTGCTGTCCTACGCCAATTCAAAAGGGCAGAAATGCACTGTATTTACAAGATATGTTGCATCTCTGTTCTTTCCCCCTGCACTGGTGCACAACTTGCTGCCTAGCGTCAATGCTGGCACGTCTGCATCATTTGTTTTTTGCAGGATTGTTTTTGAGCCTGATGAGGTAAAATAAGGGCCAGATTTATGGAAAAGTGGTGCAATGCGGTGCTGCGCCAAAATTGGCAGCGCCGCGCTGCGTCACTTTAGAAACGCAGGGATGCGCCGTATTTAAGTGAATACTGCGCATTCCTGTGTTGTCCCCTGCGCTGACGCTAAATTTAGCTCCCAACGCAGGCATCCTCACACCATCGTGCAAGAGTGTCTGCGTTGAGGGGTGTGATTGTTTATGTGCTGGAAGCTGTCCCTTCCCGCACGTAAACAATCACTAATGGTGCTTTAGCACTTCTGTGTCACACAGAAGTGCCAAAATGTCATTTTAAAATTCTTGTTTATGTGCAGGAAGGGACACCTTCCCCCACATAAACAATAATTTCTGGCATTTTGCCCTTTCTATGCATGCTGCAGAATGCAGCATGCATGGAAAAAACAAAAAATGAGGAGGAATAAAAGTATTCCTCCTTGTTGCGCCCTGCTAACGTCACGCCTCGGGGTGGCGTTAGATTTTGTCGCTGCCTCAGGTTTATGAAATTTTCATAAATCTGAGGCAGCGTCAAAATGCAATGGGTGTTGCTTTGGCATGCCCACAGCAACACCCATTGCACACCCCTTCCACGCACAGTGCTGCGTGGGAAGGGGCCATATTTACAAGGCGTTGTTAAGCCACAAAAAGTGGCTTAGCACCATCTTGTAAATACTGCACAGTGCTTGGCACCACAGGAGCGTCATGAAAAGTGATGCTACTGTAGCTCTAGGGGCCTATAAATGTGCCCCCAAGTGTTGATCCCCAAACACTTGTGCAAGTGGGCCTCCATTCAAACACCAGTTCAAAATACCCACCTCCCAGGTTGTAAGGAAACTGGAGGGAGCACCCGTGCAAAGAAAATGGAGGGGGGCCACTCTGGACTCACTAAGGCCAGGTGTTGTGCTGAGGGGGCCCCCTGGAGCTCAAGAGCCCCCTAACAGTGGGGGTGGCGGGGGCCGTTGATACGCCCCTGCCACTTCAGCATGGTACTGTCTAAAGTCGGTAGTAATGAGTTAATCAACACATAATTCTAGGGCTTATAATGGCATGTCCCAATGATGAACTTAAACATGTACACAAAGACAACCAGCCCCAAACCCTCCACAGGAGAGTCCACTAGCAACCCATACAGTATGAGGTCTGACACAACACAGCTGATATCGATGAAGAATCAGAAGACTTACCTTCCACTGTGATACACCCTACAGAAGCAAGCTTTACACACATCAGCCCCACATCGGTTTGGATAGAAGGTTGCAAACCCTCTCTGTTTTCCAACATCACACAAGTAAACCCCAAACATCCAGCAAAACCACACACTGGGAACTGAAGTCTGCAGTAGTGGAGGCTAAACCGACTACTGAAGGCACATACTATCCTATCTAAATGGCACATCGGTTCAAGTTAGTGAGGAGTGCACTATATAAACCTCACATAAGAAGTTAAAATAAAAACCTTAACAAATGGATCTTGTGCTACTTTTTAGTTTTTTCACTCAAGACGAAAGACAAAATGAACTGTCAAATTGGCATTCACACACATAAATATAGCTACTAATTTTCCTACTTGTCACATTATATAGGGTGTACTACAGGCCACACATAAAAATGAACACAATAAATTATAACATCAGTACAACAGCCTATGGTACTTATGTCTTTGTTCACTAGTTGTGTTTGGTTTTCCCCCTGTGTTGGTCATTGTAATTGATTTTATCTTTATAGGTAGTTAGTTTCTGTTCCTATGCCCTTGGGCTACATTCGCACTGTAGAAAACTACATTAAAAGCAAACAAATAATAAAAAGATGTAATTGGTGTGAGAGCTCTACCCGGCCTTCCAATCCATGGGGATTTACTGGTTGTGCAATAACAACCCAGTGAAATAGAGAAAGGTTTTAGAAAACTTGAAAAGACTGGCACAGACATAGCGTTTTTGTACAAGACACATTCGAAAGGGGTTGTGGCAGAAAAACTGAGTAGGTTGAAGATGTGGAAGTATTGCATTACAGTTTTGGAATTAATGCAATAGATATAAGTATTCTATCCCAACAGTCACTGGATGTAAAAAGGCAAAACGTTATTAAGGATAATGATGGTGGACGCATCTTAACAGATGTGTGTATAAACAACACATGTTTGTGCCTCTGAGATGTTTATTACCCAAATAATAATTTGTATCCATTACAGGACACCATGAACTTGGAACTAATGTCTTGCAATACAGAAAGAATACTAACTTTCCTACGTGCACCCCTACCAAGTAGACATCTTTCATAAGTGGTCAAAGTGTATTAAAAATGCAAACAGAGAGCAACAGAATTTTATCCTGGTTGGTGCAGTGAAGAATAGTGACTTGTTTACGTTTAGTGTGAAGAGGTCCCAGTCTGCGACAGAAAGCACTGTGAATTTTTAAGTCCTTATTTTAAACTTGCATTACACACAGTATAAGGTAGGCTAGTAGAAAATATGCAAAAAGGTTTAAGATAAAGCGTTTTCAAAATATAGATATTAATAATACCCAGGCTGAACGTAGCGTAATTCTATTTAATAACTTTCCATTAAATGCACACACTTCACAGCTCAGCTGGTGATTCCCTTGGAATACCACTCAAAAAGAATAAATCTGTATCTTCAGGAAGATTCAAGTGATTCTATCCATGATGGCCAATACCGACTTCCAAGTACCCTTTACATGTCCAGATTAAGCAGTTGCGCACATTTACTTTTCCTTTAGGTAGCAGATATCCAGGACCATGCTGCTGCTCATGTTATCTGTCAGCATCCCCAGGGATGTTTGGTTAATCATGCGTCCATTGTTACCCGCATTCCCCCTGGCTTGGAATAAAGAAGTGGAGGCATTTCAGAAGCTAAATAAGACTTTTACAGAAGCACCCATTCTACACTGCCCAGATCCCTCTCAACCATTTCTTGTAGAGGCAGATGCATCTCAAGTGGCAGTAGGAGGAGTGTTGTCCCAAAGGGATCTTGATTCAGGCCATCTCGAATCCCCGTGGCCTATTTTTTTTTAAAACTGTTACCGGCGGACCAAAACTACATGGTGTGGTGACACCACTTGTTAGGAGCCAGTCATGTGTTCACTATATACACCGACCATCATAATTTACAATTCTTACAGGGAACTAAGGCTTTATCTCCAACGCAGTTACAGTGGTTATTAATTTTCAGCAAATTCAATTTCGTTATTAGGTATCGGCCGGGTACCTCACAGCTTGAACCAGACATACTGTCACAATTGGGTTTCTTCTCCATGGGAAAAGAAACAGAAACCCCACAAAACATCATATCGGAAAAGGTAATTGCTCTCTGTTCCTCACAAGAGTTTCTTGGTAAGCTCAGAGCAGAAAGCAATAACCTACTACTGGCTACTGAAGTAACAGAAAAGGAAGATTTATTATATCATGCAGGAATTTCGAGATACTGCGCAGGAGCCACTATTCCATCTTAGTAGGACACCCAGGAAAGAAGAAAAGTGTAGACCAATATCAGAGGTGATACTGGTGGCCCACTCTAGCCCAAGATGTCAACCACTAAGTACAAACCTGTCCCACTTTTTGTTGGATCGAAAATATTGCATGTCCCACCTTTGGGCATATTGTGCCTGCTACCCATAACCCTTTTCTGTCGCAGGTCCATTTTAGTTAGTCGCTTGGGCACAGTGATAGCTTAGCTTAGGCTTGCAGGCAATGCCCTTTTACCCAGTTACCATGCTCTGTCATGTTTATTCATTTTATTTTTCTAATACCTTTAGTGGTATTTTTTAATTTGATTATCAGCTGCTATTCTGCAAATGTGTCATTATCAATGCTATGAATGACATAGTTTTCATCATGTTCTTTTCCTCAGAATTACAAGAACGGAATGCGAGGGACACAGAATAAGTTGTTACACTGCCGGCACCAAGCCTGCGTTACCAGTCCAGCGCTTAGGTACATACCGTCATCAGGCTTCTGTGCATGAACACAAACATGTCCCCTATAAAAACATCTTGTAGGACAAAGGGAATTAGAGGGGGTCCCAGACAGAATTTCCATCCATGCTGCATGCTGGTGTTTGGCCAACCTCACCCTTTGTGCCTCCATGGATCCTGAACTGGAAACTGGTTGGCTGACCTTGTACCATGGTAACGAGGGTGGGGTGTGCTTCTCATGGACACTGTACGGACAGATCTGGCTTACATTGCCATGCTATCCATCAGAAGCTAGAGATTAGGCTTTTAGGTAGGAAATGTATACTCATTTTATGACAGTATGTTGGGGTTGTTTAGATTTACATCAATTTTCACAATCCTGATTTTGTTTTTCCTCATTGTTCTAATCATTGCAGCTCATGCATTTTATCATGGATTGCAGTCTTTTCAATAAATATATTGAAAACTGTTCTGCATCACTTTTCTTGCCTATGTGTGTGTACGAGACTTGTATGTGGAGAGAAAAGGGGAAAGCTTGTTTCCACCACGATTTCCCTGAGGGGTCTTAAGAGTCCATGCAAGGCTGCCATAAATCACCTTTACCTGTTGGGTTTCGGTGAAGTGCTGCTAGTGAGCCGGGAGGGTTGGGCCGACAGCTGCCAACTGGGGTGGGAGTGACTCAGTCGGCTACAACGCAGAGGTCCTGCTGCCCCAAAACCAGCAGCCTTGTTGCTTTGCAAGAATCCTTATGATATGGTGCCACCAGCAATGGTGTAGGCACTCATTTTGTGAGTCTCCTGAATATCTCTGTCTCACACACACTAAAGGTATCGTAAGTCTCATCACACGGAGACGTCCGTGGTGTTAGGGGTGATCCTCCTCAGCTAAATAGGAAGCACCTATCTAGGCTGTAGGTAGTTCACGCTTGAACCATAAAAGGACTTTTTCCCCTGTTGGTGTTTCCAACACCTATTCTTTAATATGGCAAATCCTGCAAACATCAAAGATAACTGCAGACATCACCTCACGCAGTTTCTTTTCGCCCATGGCTTAACAGAAGATGGCGGGGATGTCACATTCCTCGTGGAAGCCCACAGCGCATATGGGACAGAAAAAGTCTACTCCTGGGTAAATTTTCCTGAAATAGATGCAAATATACATACATTTCATGCGTACAGAATAGCAAGCGTACTACAACATTATCAAGCTTATCACTAGTTAAAGATACCTCTCTCTTATCAAGAACATCAAAACCTTTTCAATGGCACTCTTCCACATGTAATACAACCTGTGAGATTAGGTTTTTTAAGCAATGATGGACCAAAATGGTCAACACTTAGCACATAGATGCCACATCCCAATGTGCATGCTTTCCAAGTAGCTGATGTACGCATAATTTACAATGAGCTAGTAGCAATATACAGATGAGTAACGCAATTTGTGATGCAGACTTTGAACACTGCCATGGCAAGGGCTGCTTCAGCTGTTCATCAATTGGCCATTCCGGGAATTGATCCACAAACAGTCCACTCAATTATGGGAAAAGCATCCACAAAGCGGGAGATGATTCCGTTCTGGATTACACAAAAAACAAATAAGCTGGAAGCAGTATTTCCCCAAGACAAACATAGAATTCTCACCATGTGCATGCTGTTGGACAAGGTCCCCTCAATAGAAGACTATAACACTTGGGGTTCAGTCTTTGCCACAATCTACACTACCAAGCATGGTACCCAAACACTTCCTAATTTACTGGAAGTGTAAAATCAAGTTCAAAATTAACAAGGGGTCGGCCCAGCCCTGGATTTGGGGATGAAACTGATGTGCAATTGTGACACAGTGTCCTCAATTATTTTAAATAACATTAAAGGGCAAGCAGCAGCGTTGGGTATTCACCAAATGTTCTGAAAGGTTCCTCAGCAGGAATAGGAGAACAAGCTGCCAAATATTATTTCTGACACCTATTGGGTACCAGACCAATTAAACCACAATTACAAAGTACCACCCCTAAGGAAAGTACTAAACAAGCGCAAGAGGGTTCTAAATACACTGGTATAAGCAAAAACAAAATAAGGACAGACAAAGTCAGAGAGGAGAATCTGCGCATCCAGAGACCTCTGAGAGAAGATGTAATCTCGAAATAGAGAAACTTTAAAAACTCCTGATAGCTAACAATATACTGACACACATCACTCTCATTCCTTTCACGATACACCAGACAAATGGTGTGAGAGAGTTGGACAGTCTGAAATGCGAAGTGACTACACAAAGTGGAAGAAGGATTTGCAACATTCCTCCGAAGCTTACATTAAAAAAGAGGACAAATCCCCTCAACAAAATCCCCAATTTAAAAGGAAAAAGGTGACTGTAATTTCAATAAAAAATGCCAGCCATGCTGAGAACACTGCTGAAGAACAGGTCGTGGGCAGTGACTCTGCTAGACAGCATGGCCGAAGTCACGATTTGTTGCCAGAATCTTGTAGACCATCTGGATGTGACTAACAACTTTCTCATCATCGAGACAGGGAACAGGCGTGCCTCCCTACCCAACAGGGTCTATGAATTAAATTTCCAAATAGAGGGAGACATAGAGAGCACTATTGAAGTAAAATCTTTGGAAAATTGAAAGTGTGATATTCTATTGGCAGAAAAAGATTGTCCACCTGATTTTGTCTGCAAGCTCCCACTTGGGGAAGATATAATTTTGCCTTCTTTCTCAGTCCTAGTTCCAGACACAGTCAGGGAAGCCCATGCTGGTGATTGGGCTCTGGCGCAGACTTCCATACTGTACCACCACCACGTAAGGTGGGATAAAGAATAGCCCTACCATGTAATACCCACTCGATCTTCACCACAGCCTCAACCTCAATACCCAATCTTACACAAGAGTAAAGCTCCAGTGAGAGAGATTCTCACAAAGCATGAGCACAAGGGAGTTATTGAAGCCTGTGTCTCTTCAATGAATAACCCATTATTCCCCGTTGCCAAACCAGATCACTCATATAGAACAGCCTTTGGTTACAGACATTTAAACGGTCACACACGCACCTTTGCAATACAAAATTCACACAGCACAGCACTAATTAACAGTATAGTGCGCAAAAAATACAAAACAACCTTGAATATTGCTAACATTTTTTATTGCCAAAATCTAGCATCTGAAAGTCAGGATCTAAGTGTTTTTTATCTCATTAGGCTTGCAGGGTCACTTTTGCAAATTACCTCAAGAGTATAAGATTAGCCCGGGGTTGTTTTCAGGGTGAGTAACATTAATAATACATAAGATTGATCCTGAGGCATTGTCTTACGTGGATGATATTTATCTCACAGATGACGACCTCAACATACATCTGTTCAGGGTGGATCGGATCGTGTTAGGATTCACCACTCAGGGATACAAATTAAATTTCAGGAAAACTAAAATTGCTTTCTTAAGTGTCCTATTTGTGGGATACAATCTATCAGATGAAGGCAAGAGCCTGGCCTCACACTTTCTAGAAAAATGCGCTCAACTTCAATCTCTAATACCATTAAGATAGTGCAGTCATTGCTGGGTTCCTTTAACTTTGGCAGAACATACATACCTGATTATGCACAACGCATAAAACCACTTTATGGTTTAATTCATCCAGAATTTTCAAGCAAACACTGGACAGCACAACACACACACATTCTCATAGAACTGCAGCAGGACACACTAGAAGCAAAACATTTTCACACATGTGACAACAAAACAAACTTGGTTATCAGAATAATTGTTGGTGCCAAAAGCTTCACCTATGTCACATTCAATGAAGGTGATACAGTACCCATAGCATACAAATCACATTAGTATTCCAATGCAGAGCAATGTTTTGCACCAACAGAAAAAATAATGACCGCTTTTCAGATGGCTGTCATTAAGGAGAGGCCACTTGCCCATGGGAAATACATTACTGTTGTCACCCTGGTGCCAGCCTTCAAGGCGGTCACCAAATCTAGCATTCCGAGTGCAAAAGCATTACATCTACTTCAGACTCAATGGGCAACCTTCCTCACTGCCACATATATTGATTACATCTTTGACCCAAAACGTTAGAGCCCAAAGTTCCTCAAGTATGAATAGGAGTACTCTGCACCTACTAATTTAATATTGTTAGACCAATACCAAACTGTCTTTTACACTGATGGTTCAGCACAACCAGCTGCACAGACAAAACATCAATACTCAGTTGCTGGCGCTGTCGTAAGTGGGGTGATGAGGAATGGTACATTCCACCCTCAGAATACCTACACGCAGACCTTAGGGGAATGCATTGCATCATTGGCAGAGCTTAAGGCTTGTGTCCTGGCACTGGAACATATGGATCCTGGCCAAACACTTATTTTGTGTAGTTCACATTATTGTGTCCAGTCCTATAACGACTACTTAAATCACTGGTGCCTGAATGGCTGCAGAAATTCCAAAGGAAACACCATCAAACATAGAAACCTGTGGGGGAGGGTAGCTGACCTACAGGAGCAACTACCAAAAGCTCATGTAGTACATACATTGGGTCATCCATGTGTAGGAGTACAAGTTTTAGGAAACACTTTGGCTGACTAAGCTGCCACATCTGCAGTGGCTACAGCTTCTATTGTTGCAATAACCGGCTCACAGACGAGGTTGGATAATGAGACACTGGCTGCTGGGAAAGCTTTGGCTGACAGCAAGCCTTTACCAAAAGCATTCCCTGCAAAATATTTCTACCATCTCATGCCCAAAACATTGCATTTGCAACCATTCCAGGGGCAGGAGATTGCATGATCCCCAACCAAAACCAGAGAACAGATCTCAACAAAGCAGTGCATGAGGATGTTGCTTCTGCTCATGCTTGTGTGGCGACTACAATATCACTGTTACAAAATCACTTTTGGTGGTCAGGTCTTTACAAACAATCCAAACAATATGTCCTTTATTGTGACATTTGCCAGCAAATTAAAGGGTCCACCATTAAATGCCCACCGCAGTCATTCCTCCTAATTTCCAACAAAACACTACGTGTGTACATGGAACGTTATGGTCCCTTACAACCTGATGGTGCATACAAATACATCTTAGTCACTGTTGATTTTTGTTCTAGATTCCTGTTGGTATGGCCACATGGGTCGGCTGACGCTTGGACTGGTATTAAAGATTTGCTGGTCTTTATCTGTACATATGCCGTTGCAGCATTCCACTCAGGCCATAGTTCTTCCTTTGCCTCTAGGGCATTCAAGGACACCATGGGAACGATGGATGTTCAACTTTATTCTTCCTCCCCCTATCATCCTGGGGAAACAGCATTGTGGAGAGAAAGAACTAAGGCTTAAAGCAGTCCTTAACAGTGAGATTTATAGGTTCAGGTCATAGTTTGCGTTATCACCTATATGGGGTCCAAACAGAACTAAACAATCTGCCCAGAAGTTCCTTGGGAGGTTGCGTCCCATACGAGGTCCTTTTCTGGATACCTATGTATGTCCCTGATCTTGATGGTTCTGGCATGCTGGCCGCAGGCATATAGTTTGAAATAAATGAATGTATCACTGGTTTACAGGAGCCTCAGCAATTTTGTGATGAGAATTCATCAGCCTGTGCCACCAGCTTCGGAAAAAGGGTTTTGCCAACAACATCTACTGGCTAGATTCCTAAAGTGTGGCTTCTAGTGCATGAAAATATTGCTGTGAAAAAGGAATGTGGCCCATCCCACAGAGCACCAGTTTCAGTCCTGGGAATACACGGTACCAGAACTGTCATCATACCACCACTGCCTGGTTCCAGAGAGAACAGAATTGTTTCTATTGGCAACATCAAATTGCACTATGTGCCTGATCCTGCACAGTAGACCCAGAAGTCCTTCAGGCAGTACCCACTCCCCTCTCACTACCCGACAGGATATAACTTTACAGGAAGTAAACATTTCTGCCAGCACCAATGCTACTATCGCCTCCTCGAGCATGGGGGGGTGGAGAATGAGCTTCGGCTGAATCATATCACCACTTCATTGGCTAACACTATCCGAGATAGGGAATGTTATTATTCCAATTTGACACAGACAGATGACATTGTCTACTATGAACCAACACAAATGGTTCTGTCCACTAGCTCTGCACCGGCTCCTGTGTCTGCACAGACTTCTTCTAGTTATTTCATCGACACAGATTACTTTTCTCCTGACTCATCTGCTTCTGCAACTGAGAGTGTATCAAGGACACGTAGGCTGTACATTTGGCTTAAAAACAATTACTTAATTTAACCATGGTACTATCTGTGGATACTGTTGACATTGCTTGCCTTTCTGCTTTGGATTGGTTTCATTATCGTCTTTTTCCTTCTGATAAATGGTCATTATCTTCTTGAATGCTCTGCCGTTGAGCAGGTGGATGAGCTTTTGATACCTTACCTAGCTTCCTATAGGGTCTGAACAGACTTGTCCCTTGTGAACGTTTCAGCAGTTCCGATTCCAGATGGGATTGTGTGGGACAAAGTGCCATTCAACATATACCTTCCTACTGAGGTCATTCAAATTCTATATGTGTTTAAAATTGCAATGAGTGATGTTCTTACACCTAGTATTGTGTCAGTTGACTGGGATGTTAAAACAGTTGATTCTGTGCTGTCTGAGCTTGAGTATTTCACTGTATTTGAAAGTGAAGACATATATTTGAACACAGCAAATTATGGGGAAATGTTTTTTTATCGCCGTTATGGACATTCCTTTTTGCACCGAACCAGGGCTCCAAGATTAATTCACAATTACACAGAGTGGGAATATTGTTCAACACCACCTGTGGAGAGTCCCAAAACATATGTAGACAAGTTTGCGTATTTTACTGGGCATGACACCAGCAATGCTGAGTCGTACTATTTGAAATTACCGCCTTCCAGAATGAGAAAATGATTGCTAACCAACACAAAATTACTCAAACTACTCAGATTCCTTTGTTTCCGGTCTTGCTGTGGAAGACTATGAGTACTGGGAAAAACTATTGAATTGAAAAGTGTATGGGGAACAAAAGATTGGGAATTACAGGGTAGGGAGGCTTTGTTTAGAGCATGCCTTATTCCTTTACAAATGATATTTTTAAATGACACTGTCCAGCAAATATCCTGTTTGGCATTAGCAAAGATAAAAGAATTGAACACACCCAGTATCCCCTCACCTGCCAAATTTCACAATTGGAAATTATTTTAAAATCTCATTGAAGAACAATTATAGTGGTCAGTGGACAAAAATGAGTGTCAGGCATGTTTTGTTAATTCCTCCTGGGGTTTCAGAGCAAGGCGGCCAGATCTTTACTTTATCTTAGCTCAGCACTCGGACTGTTTCTACATACAGTATGGGTAAACTGTGCCAACAATGGCTGCGTCCCTCCACTTTAAGATCTGTAAAAGAACACTTTAGTCTACTGTCTGAGGAAGTCAATCTACAAGATTTCCTGTTAGGACCCAGGAAGCCACGCTCAAAGCATTTCCTATATGACATAAATAACAACATTTTGAAACTATCCCAGCTGGAAGCTGTTGTACGTCTAAGGCAGATTGATAAGGAAAACAAGGAAAAGGCTGTAGCTGTTGTCGATGCATGAACACTCTGTTCATCAGAATTTACACCTTAAATAGTATTGTATCATCTGCAATTCATATCATTCAAAATGGCCTGTCCTTTTTACAACATGGACAAAGCCATCTGTGTTCTATCATGCAGTTAGGTTAGACACTGCAGGTTCTCAAAAGTGGCCGTGTACCTTGTAAACATGCTAACGTTACTCAATTGTTTGTCGCTTTCAGTTTGTGCAGACAACAACAGATAATGGCTAAAATGAAGCAAGTTACTTTATACTTAACAATGAGAAATTGGAAAAGTTGCCTTTCACTGTAGCAGAAATCCCCTTGCCAGTATGGCTAATGCATGGAATAATAAATCTGCCCATTTCCACCTTTCATTTCACGAAATGCTTAAAGCAGTAGGCAGGTAGACAGGTTTGAGCAGCTAGGAGACAGTCACATACACTAGGTGTGGGAGATGCCTTTCGATTACAAATGTATGAATGGCGAAACAGAGGCCTTTCTTGGCGGAAGCGAATGTGAGACTACTGCTAGTCATTCCATGATGTGTAAGCAGGTGTCTTTGCACGGCCTTTGCAATGTGGAGGTAGCAAATCTGGCATTCTATCTAAAGGGTAATCCAGTCTCTTTGGTCCGTCCAGTATTTTATATACTTTCTAGTGGAAGTTATGTGGTTATGAAGGATCAAAGATGCTGCAGAATGAAGCCAGGAATCACTTATGTGATTTCAGTTATTCAACTGGTAACTTGTTGCAGCCATGTTTTATTCCCCCCCACACAAGAAAAAAGTGGCAGACTTGTGGCCCCACATTGCAACTTATAATGTAAACTTTGACAAGCTCAGCAGACTAAAGGTGCTATTGTTCCAAAAACCTGTGGCCCTGACATCAGCCAGAGAGAGTTATGATCTACAGATAGTAAGATCATCAGCCGAGATACAATTCCTAATAAATACCAACTTTCCAAAGCATTTTGGAGAATTGGTGAGCAGAATATTCAATGCATTGAATACTGCAGGGATTGCACACTTTGTAAGGTTTTTGATTCTAGATTTTCAGCATTTTCTAGACCGTGTTTGAAGTAATACCTACAGCCATACACTCTCTCTTTTTGAGTGTCTTTCACGGATACCCTAAAACGTTGGCATTAATTGGCAGAATGCTGCTGCTGCTATTTCTGATCAACAGTGGCTGTTCTCTCTCAGCAAAGAGATGTGATGGAGCTACCACCAACCCAGCTGTGTCATGCTTTCATGAAGCAGTATAGTGGAGCTTCCTTGCTTAGGGAGCTGGATCTTGATTGTTTTTTCACTAATAAGAAAGGCCCACCCTCTTGAAAAGAAAATAGGCCTGGAACCAGGGGGAAAGAACAACCTAACAAGAGGAAAAAGCCCACGTGACCTGTATTGCTTCTAATGTGCTTCAAAAGATGCTGTTGTTTCTGATACCCCAATGGGCGAAAATGTCTTGAACAAGTTTATTTAAATAAATTTATTTATTTACTTAGTAATTAACACAATTTCATCCAACAATATCAATAACATGTACACTACAAAGATCTCACAGAATTTATTTTTAATATTTTTCTATATGACAATATTTACAAATGAGCTATACAAAAATTAACATATAGTAGGCAACAAACAAAGAAAATACATAAGTGCAAATACAAGAGACCCCCCACTGTTCACTCACTCCTACTCACATACAACAACATTCTCTCTCATCCTTACCATTCATATACCATTCCACCATTCCACACAAACAAGATGCCATACAATGGAATAGTTACATTGATTTTCAGCCACTGCACTGTTGTGAGCTGGAATCCTCCCAAGCATCAACACATTTCAGTGTGGAAAGGAATAGCTAGTCCAGTCATCTTCTTCAGGACCACACTACAATGTGATTTATTCAAAGCGATGGCACACAAGCGCAGAATCTCTTAAAAATGTTTACTCGCACGCACTAATAAAAATTTGGTTTATTCCACATGATTTATGCGGAAGGGACACTGTGCCCCTTCTTTGAGGTCCTCCTGTTACAATACTAAGACTTTCAAAGACCGAATGGAAATCAGGAAATGGACAATGAAAACAAACTTCCTCATGTCAGATCAAAAGTAAGAATAATCCCTCACACCTTGCAGAAAGTTGATTTGTACTCCTAACTAGTCAAATCTAAATGGATGGACCTGGTAAGTGGGATCTGGGGCCTAAATATTTAAATCCTCAAAGATCCGGTTGAAGACCCTGCTCCTCTCTCAGTGTTGAGAGAGGAATGGGGTCACACCGTAGAGAGAGAGATGATGCACTCTTCAGTCTGAGGGGGTCTTAAGAGTCCATGTAAGGCTGTCAAAAATTACCTTTACCAGTTAGGTTTTGGTGAGGTGCTGCTAGTGAGCCAGGAGGGATAGGCCAACAGCTGCCAACTGGTGTGGGAGTGACTCAGTTGCCTACAATGCAGAGGTGCTACCGCACCAAATCCAGCAGTCTCATTGCTATGCAAGAGCCCTTATGACATACTCTGAGCACGGATTTTGTTACCGATCTTCTGGTCTCCAATGGATATTCCACCATCTGGGTCCTTGTCGACTACCTAACCAAAATTAGACATTTTGTTCCCCTATAGTTGATGCCCATGGCACCAGATCTCGCAGATCTTTTTATCCAACACATTGTATGTCTTCATGGTACACCTGCTACTGTGATTTCCGACTGAGCCCCTCAATTTGTGTCAAGATTTTGGCATAGTTTCTATTCATCCCTGAGAATCGGTGTCCGTTTGTCCTCTGCTTATCATCCCCAAATGGATGGACAAACAGAACAGGGGAACCAGTCTATGGAACAGATATTGGCGGTGTTTGATCTTCACATGGTCAACTGAGTGGGACAAGGTTTTCTCCCTCACCAAGTTTGTTTCCAACAACTATACACATACGGCCACCAGGGTCTCCCACTTTTACTGTCTCATTGGCCATCATCCCAGAATGCTACCTATAGAAAACACACAAGCCCCTGCAAAGGTTCTGTTAGTCAGACAAGATCATCAGAAGCTACATCACATACAATAGCAGGCCCAACAGAAATTAGTAGAAACTGACCAAATCTCATGTAGACATGCATAGGCAACCTTCTCCACAATACCAACCATGGGACCTTGAATGGTTGTCCTCCAAACACCTACACATGGCAGAGCCCAAGAACTGAAGCCCAAATATATCGGGCTTTTTTCAGTCAGTGACATACTGAGTCCTGTTATTGTTAAACTCGCATCACCTGATAAGTACAAGATTTACCCTGTCTTTCATGTCTCCCTCTTGAGTCCTTCTTCCCCTGACACCAGTCCATCTCCACCACCATCTCCTGTTAAGTTTTATGGGCAGTGGGAGTTTGAGATCACTAGGATTCTGAACACCAAATGCCTTCATGGAGTTTTACACTAATTGTTTGCATGGAAAGCATCTGACTCCCCAGATAATTCCTGGGAATTGGCTGCCGCCATTCACGCTCCCCATCTTGTACAGAAATTTCATCTCCAGCATCCGTCCAAGTCCCGCCCAGTAAGAAAACCTTTTGGGGGAGGACTGTCAGGGACTATGCTGCTGCCTGTGTTATCTGTCAGCATGCTCAGCGATGTTTTGTTAATCACTTGTCCATTGTGGGCCACCTCCCCTTGATTTAGTGTGTTATGCATATTAGGGTGTTATTCAGTGTATACACTTGTTTAGGGATATGGTGTTTAGTATTGCCAGCATACCAAATTCTTCCTTTGTACCATTAATATTGTAAACAGACATTGTATTGTGACATTGTTGCCCTGAAAATTGCGCTAAGTTACAAAACATTGTGAGGCCTCAGCGACCCCTACTTGTTGGC
The DNA here is from genome assembly GCF_031143425.1 of Pleurodeles waltl. Lineage (NCBI taxonomy): Eukaryota > Metazoa > Chordata > Amphibia > Caudata > Salamandridae > Pleurodeles > Pleurodeles waltl. Next base: position 325,004,784 of record NC_090437.1, read on the forward strand.
AAACATATTGGTTACATTATATTTCCATCAAGCCTTCATGCCATGGAAATTAAGACGGTAACACTGTTTAAAAAATCAAGGTTGCGCTGTCAGAAATTCTCTGTCAGCACCATCTTAGGACAAGCAGCTGCATGTGATCATGTGATCAGGCGCCAGCCATTTTGGCTCTTCAAGTTTTTTAAATACCACACCCCAGCCATCACCCTTTTGCTTGTCTTTGCAGTTTCCTGCCCACTCTGTACTGTGTGTGCTCAACGCACCTCCAGGACTACACACCATGCTGTTTCCTGCCTGCTAGTGCCCTTGACACATTTGAATCCTGCAGCCTCACAATACACTCGACCTGAAAGAAGAGGAGAAAGGTAAGTAGTTACAAAGTGCACTCCACACAGCTGCACCTACAATCTAGAGGCAAAAGGCTAACAGTAACCCGTGCAGCTCCAGGTATTTAGACGTACAATACCCTGTGCAATTCAAGCCAAAAGACTAACAGTAATAAGCTCATGGAAAGCAAACATTTCAGCGTGGGTGCACAGTCTTGTTTTGAATTTATTTTACTTGTTTTTGGCAATATTATTGTTTGATGTTTATCTGTGCACTATCTATTGTGCTAGCACTTTTGAACCAGTGTGTCTTAGCATTATTCATATAGCTGGAAGAGACTAAGAGATAGATGTTTGCTTGATGAAAGGCATAGCACCAGTATTCTAGAAAAGTGAGAGAGATGATTTAAAGACAAAAATACTCACGATAGACCAAAGGTGATTGGTGCAATATTCAACCATTTCATTATAATTACCTATGTGATTGTCATGCATATTGTTAATGTTTTATGCCTTTCTCCTCATCATTAGACTAACACTGTTTTCAGAGGGACACAGTCCTCTACTCACTCCTGAAAAAACTGGGGTGCCCAGCTGGACCCGGCAGCAAGGTGTATCAGTGTTCTCTTTCTCTCTTCCAAACCACTCTCCCCTTTTGGGACACCGGCTGAGACTCCCCTAATCATATGGTAGTGTTGAGATGTGTCTCAGGAGGTTGGGGGAGGCCTACACCTCCCCTGCAGAATACCTGCTTTTCAGGTGAGTGGCCTTAATAGCAATTTTGTTTAGCTTTCTGCTCCTCCCTCAGCTTCAGAGCATAAGAGACTCCCTGCCTTATACTTCATCTGGATAATTTCAATTCTCAGAATTAACCATCCCGGGATGGTTCTATTTTCACAAAAAGTAGAGGAATGTTTTTTTCTTATATTAGAAACGTATGGGCATGTTGTGCCCATCAGGTCCCATCCACTTCGACCATTGTCTTTCACAAGCAACTAAAAATGAAGCTACTCCCTCAGAGTAGTCATTCTTTAGTTATGATTTCACTTTAAATTGCCTTTTCCTTTCCATGACCAGCCTGATTAGCTATTTGTAAGTAACCTAGAGATGCATTTTTTCAATAAGAAAGACTGTTTATTTATTTGTATTATACTCACATCGTCCTGCAGAGTTGATGGCTGTACAGTACACTCTTTGAAGACATGTTTCCTACTTATTTGCTGGGATGGGGCTAGGAGCAAAAATGGTGTTTTTCAATGCTCTGTCCAGAGGTTTTGAAAATAGAGGTATTCCCAATTTTTATGCAATGACTTATAAATAAGAACAACAGCTCTAGCACGGTCGGTATCAAAATAGCCATTATGGAGTCCAGGAAATGCTCGCAGAAATGCTACACAAAAAGACATAGCTGAAAGAGGATGTCTTTGTGATCAGACATGAACTGGGGATTATGATGAAGGAGGCAGTGAATAATGCATTAAGGGGCATATTTACAAGAAAGTGGCGCATCAGCATTGATGCAGCATTATTCTTGCACCCCAACTAAAGGCACCATGGGTGCACCCTTTTTACAATTCGACACACCATGGCGCACAGTACCACAATTGCGTCAATATTTTTTTTAGCTATTGTGGTGCTTTGTTACACTAGCACCAAAACATTTTAATGCTAGTCCAGCAAAGCACAGGGAGGCCTGTAGGAGATTATGGATGTGCCATTATACAACCTGCCCTGAGCAGGCATTAAAAATTATGCCAAAAATGGTGCAGTGAAATCTAGTAAATTTGTGTGGGAACGCCCCCTTGCATATATTATGCCTGGCACATGCATAATGTGGTTCAAGGGTTTACAAAGTGGCGCAAAGCAGCATTGTGCCACTTTATGACTATGGCTCAGGGAAATTGCTTCCTTAATGCCACATTAGTGTAAAAAAATGATGCTAGTGTGGAGCAAGAAGGTGCAAGGGGCATGTAAATATCCCCCTAAGTGCGCCTCATGATTAGCGGAAAAAAATAAATTCCGACATGGATGAGGACCAGAAAAGATGTCCAAAACGAAAGGACGTTCAAGGGCAAAACCTTCAGCATTTATTCAAGTACATAGGGAAGGATAGGGTTTCAAGATACACCTCAGGGAAAGGAGAAGGAATTCCCTGCCTTATATACTACTCAGAATGCTGATGATCTACCTTTGCATGAGCAATAACATGATCATTCTTAAAGAATGGAAAGCACTGATTAAACCTCCTTCCCAAAAAATGTATCTGAAGATTTCCACTTGAGACTTTTGAAGAGGAGTTTCCCCAAATACCTATGATGAACTCTATGTTGCCTAGTGGGGCCTCCTCTTCATCTCTAATTTGCAAAGATGCTGCTCTGCCAGACACCATGGATAGGGATGCGAGGAGGGCATTGTTGAAGAGGTTATATACTGCATCTACATTTTCTTTAAGAACTGAAGCATAGAAGCATATGCATCACATGAATTATTAAAAGATTTTCAGCCACTTTTTGCTTGTTTTCTCCTCCTATTCTAAGAAACATGAAGCTTTTATCTCAGGTTTTATCTGATACAACTTTTATATTGAGATTTTCTGTGACAGCAGAGAGTGCAGCAGTGGCAGGAAGGCCATTGTTGTGGATTAATTTAAGGAAGCAAGATACACACTAGAGATCCTTAATTCATCATCTTCCTTTTTTAGGCCCAAACTCCGTGGTCTACAACTAAGTGAGCTGGTACAAAGGTCTTAAAAAGAAAGGGAAATTATTGAGCATTTCAGAGTATAATCTGGAAGAAAACCCAAGGGTTTAAAAAGGTATTCTTTCTCTTCGAGGCCGGGCTTAACAATGGAAATAAAAAACTGTTTGCCAGGATGGGAAAGAGATCAGACTTCCATTTTTGAAGGTGCTGAAAGTGAACTGATAGGACCTGCAAGCATTTGCTCAACATCTGGAAGGGAAATCTTCGATGAGCAGAACAATCAGGTGGAGAGAAGGTATGCGAACCGACAGGGGGAAAAGACGAACAAAGATCTAGCAAAAATAGTTAAGTCCCTTTGCACAGTCACACATTGTCTCCCTGAAAGCGACATAAATCTCAGAGAGGAAAAATATTTATGTGGACAGCCTCATTTTCAACATTCCTTCCTCAATTTTGTTCCAGTCTGGACGTTTTTCATTCAGTGGTTGGACTTGTTGGACTCCATGACCTGTACTTTACTGCCATTATTCTATTCAAAGAAGTCGTTCCACGTGCCTGGGGAGTAGACGCCCGATAAATTCATTTCATATGCATTCCACCAATTCCTCTAGCTAGTGGTTCAGAAGATGCAGGTGGAGAGGGTCACAGTGATATTGATGGCCCCAATCCAGTCTTGCTGGATGTAATTTTCATTGCTCAGTCACCTGGCAATAGAACATTAATGAAGCCTCCACTTCTTCAATTTCCAATGCTGTTTCAGAAACAGATGTCATGTTTACATCTCATGGGATGGAAATTGAGAGGCTTGTCCTTCGCCAGCTAGGATGCTCCAAACAGGAAGCCATAGACATTCAGACCTATAGGCTAATAGGAAACCTTGAACATTAACTTCCTCTGCCAAGCACTGGAAGAGCTTTGAGAACTGATGTTGTGGCAGATGTCTACTTTGATGCCTTTCAGATCCTATAACTTTTGAGATAATGAAAGGTTTAACTCCACCTGCACTGGTGGTGCAGTGGGCTACCATCAGGGGGTATAGGGAATTTGAGGAGACATGTTTAAAATGTTTCCATTAGTTTAGGGTGATTTAAAGGTTTCGGGTTTTAGAAAGCCTGTTATTCCAAATCGAGCACCTACATAGGCTACAATAAAAGGCCTGAAAGCCACTGGAACCAGCTAATATTTTTGGTTCACAGCCAAAGTAGCAATATTGGAGGCAATAGCATAAGCCGGAATATTAGAAAAGAAGAGGCTTTTACTTATTTCTTAGCCATACCTTAGTTTTTTTCCAGGTATTGTTGTGTCCAGACCCAAGGTTCAAACCAAAAGTTCAGACACCCCTTCATTTTTCACAAGTGATTGTTTTACAAGTTATTGATGAAAATTCAGATACTCCAGTTCTTAGATTTAAAAAGAGACGTTAATATATCTGGAGAAAGCGAAAGGTTTTCGTTTAAAAAAAAAAAAGCTTTTTGTTTTCCGAACAAGAACAACCACCTTCAGTACGCAGGTATGACAGGCTATCTCACAGGCATATTTGCCAGTAGGTCAGGAGTTATCAGGAAATTTGCTAGGTTGCTCAATAAATGCACTGTTATCTTTGTGGACAGATGCTTGTGGCCTATTATTGTAGGAAAACTGTGTTTGTTTTGAATTGTAGATCGGATTTATTTAAACATAATTCTGTTAATTTTGCTTTTCGAGTTTTACAATCAGCAATAAACTAGTTATTCGTAAAATAAGTCCATTAAAAATAAATTCTGGTCTAACCTCAGATTGTATTGTTGGTGCATAAATTATAGTAACTATTTGTACATCTTCGTAAAGTAAGGAATAGAGTGAGGAGAACAAGTGAAAATCCTATTACTTACCAATAATCTTCACTATCCCAAGTATTAGTCCTTCTTGTTTCAGTCATTAAAAATCACTTGTTAGCACATCCAATACAATAGGTTTGCTTATTAGTTGCCCATCGGCCATGAGAGGGAGGAGGAGGATTTAAAGAGATTTTTTCACAATTAAACAAAGACTACTCAGCGAGAGTAGTTCAATTTGTTGTTGCCTGTGAGAGATGTCTGTCATGGTGTCGGTCCATCTTGTAAAGTTAGGACTGGAAGGAGGAGGACTAGGACTCAGGGTAATGGAGATTACTGTTAAGTAATAGGATCAATACTGCATATTTGTAATAAAGGTTGGTCATACTAGACAAAGGATTAAGGGTTAAGGAAGTATCTGTGGGAACATCTGCACTCAGGCAAACTAGTGGTCTCTTCCAACAGAAACAGCTATCTTTAGAAACTGTTCTAACCTCTGCTTTCTTCAAAGACCACCAAAAGGTATGCTGTCGGTTAAGAATGACCAATGCTGGGCTCTGTTTAGCGGCTGAAAACCAGTGCGCTCCTTTCAGAGACTATGCAAGGGTCACTCTCTACAGCGATTGGGAGTCTAGTAACAATGGAAAGATTTCATTGTGATCTTCAATATGAAGCTGTAATGGCTCCCTTACTTCCTTAATGCTGTAAATTACCCTGCCATAAGATAGCAGTACAATGGCCTGCAGCTCACAGCCTCTATCAGCACTTCAGGACCCTAAGCCCATCTGCCACCCAAATAATTATGGCCCAGATTTAAGAGGGCCTAGCGCCATTCCAACGACACATTAGCGTTGTTTGTTTTACGCTAATGTGCCGCTAGGAGGCCAAAAAATGCCACCCCATACTTACAAAATGTGGGGCAGTGTTTGCATTGCCTAACTTTGTAACCCCTTGTACAACATTATGCCTGCACCAGGCATAATGTGTTCAAGGAGGGGGCGTTCCAGTGCTAGGGGGCCAGAAAAAATGGCGTAAACAAGTCTAAGAGATTTCTTTGCATCATTTTTATGGGCATTTTTAACACCTGCTAAGAGCAGGTGTTAAAGGGAGGATCCAATTGTATTCAATGGGCCTCTGGGTGCTTTGCAGGATTAGCATCAACATTTTTGATGCTAATCCTGCAAAGCGCCGGACTAGCATATAAAAATTATGATGCTAGTACCCCTGACTACCGCCATGGTGTGCCATTTTATAAACATGGCGCACACATGGTGGTGATAGGTGGGGGCTAAGGGGCGCAAGAAAAGGGGCGCTGCACTAGGTGCAGCACCGCTTTTCATAAATCTGCCCTTATGTGGTTTGTGGGTAAGCGTGGTGGCGCCAGTGGTCACGTCACAAGGTGGTGCATTTTATCAAACCTGAGACCCAAATAAACTCACAGCTGCACTTTCAAAAGCCCTCATCCCCGAAGGAAGCAGCTTACAGTTGAATCAGTGATGGATGGCCTGTGGGGAGGACGAGACAAGTTGCCAGTGACTGGGCAATGCGATGCCAGGGTACAGAGAAGTCAGCCACTGTTGTGACATCCACATGCTGTCCATTGACGTTGCAGATTACTGTGGACCAGAATAATGTAGCAATTAAGAAAAATAGTTTATAATATATTCTTGTTTACTTGTTGGGAATTATGCTGTGTTTAAAAACTATTTCTAAATATAAAAACTGAAATGTTCTCGTTTGAACTTCATAGTATACTGCAGAGAAAGGCATATTTTATCGGAAAGCACTCACCGTTCAAGGTAAACAGTGCTGTTTCTTTTTCGACCCAAAATAATGTTTAAATGATACCTAAATTCAGTGTTCGAAAGTGAGGTGTGCTTGTGCTATAATAAGTGAAAACTACATATTAGCAGCAGCAGCTGCAGAGGCTCGCAAGGTCGGCACCAGGTCACACTGCAGGTTGGTTCTATGATTGCCCTCTCAATGCAATGGCCTGGTCCAGTTTCTGGTCACATTGATGACTTGGTTCCATATGTGCATATATGCAAGTTGTTGTGATAATAATGGAATACAAAGCAGACAAGCCTGGACAGTTCCTTTCCTCATTTGACCATTATCGTACACCGAGCACTGGTTGGGTTGTCAGGTTCTCTTGCAGAGCTTATTGGGAGGCAACCAATACGCTTACTCCATTATGCTTGGTGCGCAAAAGGCCTCTTTATTAGAGCTTATTATACCTACCTCTTCCACTGAGCCGCACAACCTAACAAAGCCTATTCAACTTTCTCTAATGTTTTTACACTATTCGATCCGCCACCCCTACAACAGTTCCCACCTCAACATTTCCATCCCCATTCTCCTCAACAATGACAGCTCCACAGTCAAGTCTAAGTGGCAGATTTATGTAAAGTGGCGCTGCACCATGCCTTACTACCACAACTGCACCCTAACCTGGTCCAGCCCCAACTGTTTGCCAAAAGAATTGTTTTCTGGCTTTATCCCTAGCTCATTATACACTAAAATACAATCCACACTTCTTTCTTGGAACCATCCAACATCTCCAAACTTATGGTATAGAAGCAAACCGTTAAGCCACTCGATAAACCCAGAAAAATAGTGATATATATATATACAAGCCCCTAGTACCATCTTGCACCGCACTAGTGTAATTTTTTTTATGCTACTGCGGTGTTAATGAGGCCTTTCTCCATGCAGTATTTACAAAGTAGTGCATTGCGCCACTTTGTAAACCCTTGCGCCACGTTATGCCGGCACCAGGCATAATGTATGCAAGGGGGACATTCTGACGCAGGGAGGCCTTGAAAAAATGGCACAGTGAAATTTACAGCATGTCACTGCACCATTTTTTTCATCATTTTTAACGCCTGATCAAAGCAGGCATTAAAATGATGCCTCCCTGTGCTTTGCTGCACTAGTGTCAAACAATTTCACCCTGGTGCAGCAAAGCTCTACAATAGCATCAAAAATGTTGATGCTATTGTCCTAACAATCACCATGGTGCACAGTATTGCAAATACGGCACAACCATGGTGTCATTAAGTGGAGCAGGAGTGATGCAAGAAAAGGAGAGCATCACGACCAATGCGCCACTTTCTTGTAACTATGGCCCATAATGTAAAAATTGCCCCAGACAGCCTGCTCTCCCAGGTGGACATGAATGCAGTTCACACCTGCCCCAATGCTTTTCTCGGTACTACATCACCACTGACTGCCTTACTATCACCCCCCTGCCTTTTTCTCTAGCCTAGCCTTCCAATAACCTCTTCTCCAGCTTTCCCCTATAGGGGTCATACCCCCATCATAGCTTCCCATAAAAGGTGATTCCTGCCAGCTTCCCTGAAATCATAATAGGCACAGACTCATCTCCATTTGCTCCAAAATAACATTAATCATGTCCTGCTTCTTGTTCTCTAAACTCACTCCCCATGCTGCCTCCTTGTCAGTCAAGATTTTAAGGGCTCTGTCCATCCAGTCCTGTAAGTGTGCCTCTTCAAGTCTGCCAAAGATTACTCCACTAGCTATATCACTCTCACATTCTGATTTCTCACAATGTCTCTGACACCTTACCGCTTCTCACATACACTCCGAGGGATAAACCATGGCATCTTGCCTACTGCCAACATGATAGCGCATCAGCTACTCCTTGTCTAAGCCTACAATATGCCTGGCCTTAAAAAGTATGTTGTCATCCAAACACGTCAACACCAGAAATCTCAGTCGGTTCAACATATATTCATCCTCGGTCACTATCCTGTTGACCACATGCACCACTGCTTGATTGTCACTCACAAATATAATTTTCCTATTCTTCAGGTCATTGCCGCACAGCAATAACACCAACACCAGTAAAAAAACTGAGGAAAGCTGTACTGTGCTCCTAGTTAACTCCAAAATATCCCACTTCTGCCACATAAAAATATTTCCATTGTTCAAGTCAGTGAACCACAACAAATCATTCAAGTTGTGCAGCACATGCACAACCCTGCCTCCTGTTTCACCACCCATTCCACAAAGGTGTTAAACTTCTCAAATAGCATGCAGTGCACTGCACACCCTATATGCATGGCTTTGCCTACACAATATGCCCCTTGGAGTTGAATCACAAGGAGTTGAAAGAAATCCAGATGAACCAGTAATAACAGGAACACCAATTTTATTACAAGACCGGAGGCTCATATTATGCAGTCTTTTCTTGCTTTAATTTTAACAGCAGCCAAGAAGAAAAACTACATTTCCCAACAAAAAAAACTACAAAGTGACATCATAAGGGAACCATCCAATAGGACGTCGTAATGCACTATTAGTATCCTGACTGCGAACAACAAGTCCTCTTTTCTTGCTGCTCGCAGTCAAGATAAGTACCAATATTTTCGTCCTCCATATAAATGTTGAATGTTTATTAATGATGTATTTCATGATGTGTTTAGGTGTGTAGGACACGTTTTTTCTTTACGGCGTGCTCCGTCTACTTTGTTTTACTCTTGTCAGCGCGTCTTGCAACGGTCGTTTTTTCATCGTTGTAGACGCGCGTGTGTGTGCGGGCGCAGCCGGCTTGTCATCCATCTTTCTTGACAGCCGGCTGCATTCCTGCATTCCTTAGATTCCACTGCTCGCATCTTGGACGTGTTTCTTTGTTTATTTAACGCGCGTCTATTAGCTGTTCCTTCACCGTTATAGACGCGCGTCTGTGCCCTTTTCCTCACAGCTTTTGCCTCACGTCTCCTGACGTGCTTTTCCCTTTGGCAGTGAGAGCACGCTGTGTGCGCATATAATTTAATTCCCTTTTATTTTAACGGGCTCCTAGAGGAACAAACCTTCCACCTTTCTTTTGTTTTTCCCCTAGTTTTGATAGGTGTTTTTTCTTTACCCTCAATTTCGTTTTTAATATATATTTTATATATAATTTATATATAATTTTAAAAGCTCCTCATAATGGCTGAGGAGGAAGAATCCCAATTTCTTCAGGAATCGCTGAAGTCCTTCATTACAGATTCTGTCCAGAAGGCAGTTTCTGTTTCTATGCTAGACGTATCTAAGAACCTTGAAGCCTCTCTCTCCAAAATTATTTCGGCTTCTCATTTGCCTTCTACGAAAGGCAAGAAACGTGCGGTTTCCCTTCCGGGACCTTCAAAAGGCATTTCTGCTGGTCCTTTCACCCTAGAGGTATCCAAATCGGGACCCCCTCATTCTCCGCTCCATATTACTCACGTAAGAGACACTGATGATGACGATGATTACTCTCCCAGTCATACAGATGATATGGATGGATCTTCTGATCCTTTTTATTATGGGCCTCCGGAGAAAAGGCGTAGAATTTCTCCCAGTGACGGTGGTGACGTTCACCCGGTGTCTCAGATTTTGGTGGACCATTCAGGTGAACCTTTGTTTGATCCTTCCCTGATGGTTCATCCAAACTCTAAAGAGTGGTATCCTGCTGACCACATTGCAGACTATGTTTCCTTTTTCCTACGCCATTCTTTAGACAAAGTTGCTCGCAACAAGCTTAAATTTGAATGTCCCCGTCCCTCCTTGCCCGATAATATCACTGCTACACCCACCATTGACCCCAACATGCTTATGTTTTTCACTAAATTTGGTAAAGACTCTAAAAAAGGTGTCCATAGAGCTTGGTCAGGCTACCAAGACAAACTTTTAGATTTGGTGGGTCCCCTCACCAGAATTTTTGATATGGCGGAGGAAGCCAAGATGGACAATACGCCAATTGATCCGGTAGTCCTTTCCAACTGGGCGCAACGCGCCATCTGTATGCTGGGTAATGCAAACTCCCACTTGTCCATCGAACGAAGGAAGAGTCTCCTGCTCAAGATTGACCCTAAATTGACTTCATTAGCCTCTAAAGATGAGGGTCCTTCAGCTAAAGGCCTTTTATTTGGAGACTCCTTCATTAAGGAGTTGGGCAAATACGTCTCCACCTTTGCCTCCCTGGACAAGGCTCAGGTTTCTATTAAGAAGATTTTTTCTTCTCAGGTTTTTGGCAGGGCTGGCAAAGGCAGGAGTCGCTTTGCCGGCCGTTCCCTCAGAGATCATTATGCCAATCGAGACTGCTACAATCAACAAACCCAGCTTGACACCTACTCAGGATACAAGCCGCGTTTCTACCCCCGCCGCTCAAGAGGCTATCGTCAGAGGGGATACATCAATAAAGGAGAACAAGTCTCCGGTAAGTGTTTCCAATTTTGGCCTTCCTCCAGTAGGAGGCAGACTGGCTCTTTTTCTAGACTCATGGCGTTTTCTCACCTAAGATCCCTGGGTAATTCAATCCATTCAAGGTTACCTCTTAGAGTTTTATAGGCCCCCAACTCAGTCCCTTTTCCGTCTTCCCCTAGTGTTTTCTCAAGACTAAAATCAACTGCTCCACGACGAGATTCAATCTCTCCTCGCCAAACAAGCCATAGAGTCAGTGCTTTTCGACACTTCGGGCTTTCTCAGCACCATTTTCCTGGTGCAAAAGAAAAATCAGAAGTTTCAACTAGTTCTAAACTTAAAAAATTTCAACAATTTTGTGGTTTACCGACATTTCAAGATGGAGACTATTCTTCATCTCAGGGATATTTTACTTCAAGGCGACTGGTTGGTCAGACTAGACCTTCAGGATGCTTACCTCACGGTCCCCATTCACCCCTCACACAGAAAATTTCTTCAATTTCAATGGCACAACTCTTTCTACCAATTCAAAGTTCTTCCTTTCGGGCTCTCTTCGGCCCCTTGGTGTTTCACCAAGATCCTCAAACCTGTGGCGGCTTTTCTCCGCTCCCACGGTGTTCGTCTGATTCTTTATCTAGACGATTTTCTCTTGATGGCACAAAACAAACGCCTTCTCCTAGTTCACTTACAGTTCTGTAAAGATCTGCTTCTCAAATTGGGTTTCCTCATCAATTTTCAAAAATCAGCCTTAGTTCCAACTCAAAAGTTGGAATTCCTTGGCTTTCTCATAGATACTACTCGTTCAATTCTTCAACTTCCTCAACACAAGGTCTCCTTAATCAAAAAAGAGATTTGTCAATCCCTCTCTCTTCCTCACATCTCCCGCAGAACTCTGGCTCGCCTTGTGGGTCTCCTCGCCTCCTCTATCCAAGCCATTTTCCCGGGTCCGTTGCATTATCGCGCCCTTCAACGATTGAAGATCAGTCATCTTCACAAGGGTCTGGCCTATTCCGATCCTTTGGTTCTGGACTCCGAGTCCAAAGAAGAGCTTCTCTGGTGGTTGATTCACCTAGACGCCTGGAACGGAAGAACCATTTTCTCTGCCGCCCCAGATCTTGTATTAGAGCCCGATGCAAGTCAGACAGGTTGGGGCGCAAGATGTGGTCAGTTCTCGACTGGAGGCGCATGGTCTCTGAAGGAGTCATTCTTGCACATAAACAGTTTAGAGATGCTTGCAGGTTCCTTTGCCATCCGCTCATTTACAAAAGACAAGGCAAGCTGCACTATTCTTCTCAGAATGGACAACCTAACAGCCGTCAGATATATCAACCATCTAGGGGGCACCAGGTCCAAGATCCTCTCTACCCTGGCAAAGCATCTTTGGGAATACTGTCTCTCTCGACAAATCTCGGTCAGAGCGATTTACCTACCGGGCGCTCTGAATACAGTTGCGGATTGGTATTCTAGACATCTTCACAATTCCAGCGACTGGCGCTTGCACCCTTCCATATTCAATCAGCTTACTTCCCTCTTTGGCATAATGTCCATAGACCTTTTTGCCTCGCGCCTCAATTCTCACCTTCCTTCCTTTTTCAGTTGGAGACCGGATCCCCAGGCTCTCGCCACAGACGCTTTCCTTCAGATCTGGCCATCATCCCTTCTTTACGCTTTCCCTCCCTTCCTTCTCATCCCTCGGGTCCTGGCACATGTACGCAGACAACGATCCATACTGGTCCTAATAACCCCATTTTGGCAGGCTCAACCTTGGTACCCAACTCTATTGGAATTAACAACCGACCATCCTGTATGGCTTCCTCACTTTCCCGATCTCCTCTTAGATCCCCAAGGTCGACAACATCACCTAGTTCTCAACAACTCTTTGTTTCTCATTGCTTGGAAGATTTCGGGTCGTCCTGGAGAACCCCAAGAATTTCGGAGGATGCTCTCAGACTCATCCAACAGGCCAGAGCCCCTGGTACCTCAAAGGCTTACAAATCCGCATGGGCCATTTGGTCCAGCTGGTGTTTGGACAGGAATTCAGATCCCTTTTCAGCTGATGTAGTGTTGGTTGTGAATTTCCTGGCTTCATTAGCCTCCCAAGGTAAGGCTTATCATACTATCAATACTTACAGATCTGCCATTTCCGCTGAACATCATAGAGTTAACGGCAGACCAATTGGTGAACATCCTCTCATCTGTCAACTTTTAAAGGGAGTAAGATGTGTTTTTCCTCCAGCTCCTAAATATAAAGTTATGTGGGATGTCAATCTAGTGTTGAAATTTATTACAGCTTGGCCAGATAATGAATTTCTTTCCCTCAAGCAACTGTCTGCAAAATTGACTATGCTTTTGTGTCTAATCTCACTTAAACGTGTTTCGGATGTTAAAGCCCTGGATGTTACCTCCTTTTTCTTCTCCCCTCTTGGTGTTTCTTTTCAAGTCAGAAGACGTACTAAGACTAATTTGGCATCAGTTAACTACCCATTTTTTCCCTCTCAACCCAGGTTGTGTGTTGGCAATTGTCTTAAAGCTTATGTGACCCGTACTGCAGAATTTAGGTCATCCTCTTCCTCCCAATTGCTTATTTCCTTCCAGAAACCCCATAAACCTGTCTCTGCTCCTACCCTAGCTCGTTGGGTTAAATGGATCATGTCTCTAGCTGGGATTGATATAAACTCTTTTGGAGCCCATTCTGCCAGAGGCGCTATGGCTTCTCAGGCATTTTGGGCGGGATCCTCTTTACAGGATATCCTCAAATCTGCAGACTGGTCGAATGAAAGTACCTTTAGAACCTTTTACTGTAAACCAATTTCGCATGTTTCAGATTCTGTTATTGCTATGCTTTAAACATGCATAATATGAGCCTCCGGTCTTGTAATAAAATTGAGATTTTCCTAGCCTTGGTGTCTGAAAGGCTAGATTTTATTAAAGACACAGAGGCGAGTATTATCCCACCACTGGTTTAACCCTCCCTGTTCCTTTATTTCAGTGCCAACTCCTGCTCCCAACGTTGGCTCTTCATGATTTACGTAACGATCTTCGTCCAACTCTGGACTCCGTCATCTGCGGACATCCTTCCGGGATTCCTCTCTACACTCGCCATCTTCAAGATTGCCTTATAGACTTTGTGACTTTGGTTTCTGTTCTTTATGTCATTTTGTTGGTTACTTCTCCTCTTTAGTGGTTCGCATCAAGAGGACTTGTTGTTCGCAGTCAGGATACTAATAGTGCATTACGACGTCCTATTAGATGGTTCCCTTATGATGACACTTTGTAGTTTTTTTGTTGGGAAATGTAGTTTTTCTTCTTGGCTGCTGTTAAAATTAAAGCAAGAAAAGACTGCATAATACTCGCCTCCGTGTCTTTAATAAAATCTAGGCTTTCAGACACCAAGGCTAGGAAAATCTCAATTTGATGTCCGCTTTTCCCATCTCCTCTCCCGCACTCTCTCACCAACTTAATGACAGTGTCAATGCTGGCGTAGGATACTATGCAATCAGTATGATCAATAAAGTCACTCACTAGTGCTCCTTCTGGCCATGAGAGGGGGTGAATCAGGCACACTTTGCCTGCCCTTTTTTTAGAACAACTCCCAATGGAGAAATAATGGGTCTGCACCCAGTTTAAGTGTAAAAAGTGGGCAACAATTTCAGCCATACCACTATAGCATTTTGACAATGCAGCCCCTGTTGACGTGCATCATATCTCATCAAACACTAAACGTACCATCTGCCACCCTTCAAATTCATGACATCAAATCTCATGAAATTACATAACTCATTACAGAAAACTATACTGCACAGACAGTAACACACACTTCTCTCCACCGCAACATATAAAGCTATACTATCCTTAACCAAATGAGAACATGAAAAATACATCAGATCACATCACAGACATCATACTACCTAAAATTATATATAACAATATGACACCAGACACCATAACATATGTGATAACATCATGGCCTACTCTTTCACTATCACTTCCCAGTGCCATGCACCTCACCCCTTGCGAATGAACTACACAAAACCTTAACAAATGTTTGGTTGGATACTATCATTATTTTTTTTAAATCTATTTTATTGTTTTTTAAAACTTCAACAGTAACAATCTCAGAATCTGGAATGGCTTCACGAGACATTATAGATACATAATCAAGGGGAAACTTTCACAATATAATGGAGTACACAGTTGTATCACATTCATAGTACAATCTAAAGAGGGACAGCTATCACTCGGAATTGTAATACCCAGGCAGGAACACTAGTGCAAAATTGAGAGTGAGTAAAACAGACGCAAGCATTACATAATTGGAAATCAGGACAGCCATATGCCCAGGGGCACCAAAGACCAAGCTATGGGAGTCCGGAGCAATCTAAACCCACCTCAAATCGGAACAGGCACACATAATCGCCATCGGGTAGGAGTCCATCCAAGATATCCCAGTGTTTGTACTGTTAATGTATGTGAATGTGCACGGTAATTTTGGGCAACCCTTTGGTCTGGGAATAAGGGTAAGTAGGTGTGATAAAGGGTCATTCTAGATGTTAACCTCTTCAGGGTGGAAAAATATTTTTTTTTGCTTCGAGTTTCATCACAAGCATGTCCGAACTGTCGTATCCTCTGCGCAGCTGGCCACTATCACGGAGGGATCCTAGCACACATGCCTCCGCTTGCACCCATTTCAGTGTCAACTGGTGCCATCTGGAAATCTCCGGTGGCAGAGGCGCCTTCCACCACATAGCAATATGCCTTTTATACAGAATAAATGCTAGGTCAGCAAATCCGTGGAGATATTTGTCCTGTTTGGCTCTGGGATGGATGCTGAAAGGCAGGATTCTGGAGTAGGGATCAAGAAGCAGTCTGTTATCTCAGAATTTCGGCAGCGACATCACACCACACACTCAACAGTAGGGGACGTTCCCATACCATGTGGTAAAAACCTGACTTATCGAGCCCCCATCATGGGCATTTAGAGGTCGAGACAAGGAACATATGTTTAATGCATTGTGTAGATAAAGGATACTGTCATTATTACAAATACATACCTCATGCAATGTCCTGAGCGTAGGGGTGCAATTAACGTTATTTGTTATCATGTGTGCTGGATTGTTGCATGGACCTATTTAGAAAGACTATGCATGTTTTATGTGGTGGAACACGATAAAAGTTTAGCAATAAAATGTAAAAAAACATAACGTATCACATCATATCATCATGCACAATACACCTCTGCATGACTTAACCATCGCCCCCCCCATATCACACAACACATCAATACAGTTCAACCATTAGCAGCAAACATGCATATCCAACAATCGTCAAGGACATTATAGAGAAAAAAGCTGCTAACACAATCTAGGAAGGTAAAGGTGTTACTGCTTTTTTTTGAGGATGTATGGTAAACAGAGAGGCCTGACCAGTCCATATTATGGCTCACAAGCTTATGCAAAACATACTTGCAAAACACCTTTGCCATTCAGTCAGTGTGATGAGTAAACAGGGTGTAAAACCTTTCAAGTTAAATGTACAAAAGCTGGGACACCTCATGCCACTGATTCCACACCAGAAGGAAAGACACCCAATGCAACACAACGCATAATCAATATGTACACCTCTAGGGATACTGAAGGTACACATAAGCAGAACCGAGCTGCATTTTTATTCCATTGGGCATTTTCCTGGTGGGCTTGAGCCAATGAAGGCAGTTGTGGATGGCAGAGGACCACTGCTGGCACCACTACCTCTTTCTCCACATCCGGAGTGCCCAAGAAATATCGAGGTAGGAAGTTTGTTGCCACCAAATATCCTGGGCACAATATTGAAGGGAAATATATCAAAAGGTAATTAAATATAGAGTTTCTATACCTAACCCCACATACATGTACCTTGAAGATATGTATATCTTCAAGGTACATAGTTGCGATGTTCAGGATAGTTATTCTATACTTCCTCTATATGCAGTTACCTTTCAATATTTTGCCCCTTAATATTCTGTCCATGATGTTAGTGTAGCCAGTGACATTCCTCACATCAGCATACTCACATAGTTTGGTGGTAAGTGGATAAGCCACCTTATGGCGATCCCCTCTGTTGATAATCCGTAATAGATGTTAGCAGTCAAGGGGACAGAGACCATACAGTGAAAAAGAGACAGGACGCATTTCCTTTCAGTAAGATGTGCAAAATTGTTTCCTACACCGAGGAAGAACTATGTTCTCAGGATGAGATAGCACAACTTTAGTCAGGATATGAAAACGCTTACAGGGATGGAGGCTGAGAGTCACACAACCTTAACTCCCATTTGAACACCTTCCCATCGGACCAACTTGATTCCAGGAAAAAAACATGAAAGATAGCATAGGGGACAATGGAGATAGTGTATGTTATGCTACAGAAAATTTGTAAATTAATGACATGCCTCAAATTATTCTTATTATTTTATTATTATTAAGTTCTTATATAGCTCAGCGCTACACATCGGGTTTCCCAGGGATAATGGGCAGGTATAACAGCTCAGACAAGAGACCTAGGGGCCGATTTAAGAGCCCCTTGTGCCACTTTAGCGCTGCCTTATTGTAATTTTTTGATGCTAAGGTTGTGCTAAGGTGGCTTTTTCCCCACGCCATATTTACAAGGTGGTGCAATGCATGCACTGCATCACTTTGTAACCCTTTGCACCACATTATGCATGTGCCATGCATAATGTATGCAAAGGGAGTGATCCGGGACAAGGAGGCCCGCAAAATTTGTGCAATGAAATCCACAAGATTTCATTGCGCCATATTTGGCATCATTTTTAGATTGAGCGTCAGCATACAACCTCTTGTATACTTTTAAATATACTTATTCTGTGGGCTTCCAGCTATTTCATTTGTTAGTTTCAGTGTGATTTAAAAATCCTTGCTTGCTAGTGGTCAGTCATGCCTCTTTGTCCCTCCTTCTTCTGTGTGGGAGCAGGGGCCAACTACTGTATAATTACACTTTGTCCTCTTTATCTCATCTGTAGGATACTTTTTTTTTACTTTGTTTCCTGCTCCTGTCCAGGGAAGCTTCACTTTTCATTTGCAGAGTATTCTTTCTCTGAGCTTAGCTGTAAACAAAGCTATAAATCAGGCTATCTTGGTCACATTTGGTCTTTATGGCTCTCTGCACCCTCTCCCAGCTGCCTGGTTCCTACCCTTTCTTGGCTTGGATTTTCTTTACCAAGTGTGCCTGCCTGGAAGATCACTTGTAATTGTTTATAGCGTAGACACCCAGCTCTACCACGGCTCCACAATCCTTAAAGACAGTGCCGACATCCGCTCCATACTGGGATCCCATTTGCAGGTCCATCAGTGCATCTCAGTTCACACACTCCAAGCCCTCAGCTGTGCCAATGCCAGAACCCCACACAAGCTGTCTGCCACAGCACCTCAGTTCTTGCAGTCAGTACACACTGCTGTTCCAGTACTGGGACCTTTTGCGCCACTCCATCATTGCACTTCAGTTCACAAGCTCCAAGCCCCCATACATGCCAGGAACCCCCGCACTTTGTCTGCCAGAGCACTTTAATACTTCCAGTAAGTACACTCTGCTGCTGTAGTAGTGACACCTCGGGCACAGCTCCATCAGTGCACCTCCATTCACACTCTCCAAGCCCTCAGCCTTGCCAGTGCCAGTACCCCAAAGCACGCTGTCTGCGAGAGCACTTTAGTTCTTGCAATCAGTACACTCTGCAGCTCCAGTACTGGGACCTTCGGCGCAGCTCCATCACTGCACCTCTGTTTACACGCTCCAAGCCCTCAGCCATGCCAGTGCTAGGAACCCCATGCATGCAGTCTGCCAGAGCACCTCAGTTCTTGCAGTCTGTACACTTTGCTGCTCCAGTACTGGGACATTGGGAGCAGCGCCATCAGTGCACCTCTGTTCAAAAACAAGCCCTTAGCTGTGCCAGTGCCAGGAACCCCACACATGCTGTCTGCCATAGCCCCTCAGTCCTTGCAATCAGTACAATCTGCTATTCCAGTACTGGGATTTTTGGCGCAGCTCCATCAGTGCACCTCAGTTCTACCCCGGTGAAGTCACTTCCTATCGTATACTGGGACCCCACTCACATACAGTTCTATTACAGTAGTTCAATTCTAATATTCAGTCCTACTGCCAATCCAATACTGCACCCAAAAGAGCAAAACACAGCTCAGCCAGTGCACCTCCAGTCTAACACCAAATGCCACTATTGATGGGAACCACCACAGCTCCTCCAGAATCCATCAATTCTATTATTCAGTACACATTTCTTCTAAGGCTCACACACACACCCTTCAGAACTCCTCGCCTCTGTGGTTCAGAGGCAATGCCACTCCCATGCCGGGTCCCACTTGTAGCTTCACCAGGGCACTTCCAGGCTAACACTCAGCATCAGTGGCACACCAATTCTAGGATCTACACATAGCTCCATTAACATACCTAACTTCTGACTTTGTGTGTCCATTACTATTCCAGTACTGCAGCCCACATACAACTCTGTCAGTGGACCTCAACCCTCACCTGCAGTGCCCCATTATTCCAATACCAGGAATTACACAGCACTCCAGTTCTCATTCCCCACGCGCTGCCTTTCTGTTATTCCACCACTGGGCCGGAACACAGCTCTGCCTATACCCCCAATCATGATCTTAAGTGCCCCAATATTGCTGTATTTGGGTTCACATACAACTCTGCTAATGCACCTCCTGCTGTTCTGCAGTGCCCCCTGCCATTCCACAATCTGACTTCTGTTTGAGGATGTGGGGGAGCCAATTAAATCTATTCTTACCTGTCAACTTTATTTGGGATGGTCTGTTCCACCTATCTCACTGTTTTCTCCGTTTACTCTTAATCTTTTCTTTCTCTCCCACTTTTCTCTTTCCAGCTCTTAAAATCCACATGTTAACAGTTTTGCTCTTTCTTTCAACTGTTTATTTCTACTCCTCCTTTTTTTTATTTCCCTCTTCCTCTTTCTACCTCCTCTTTTCAAACTTGCAAAAACATGATTATTTGTTTCCTATTTTCTTTCCTCTCTTTTTTGTTCATCAGGCATTCATCCTTTCACAATTTTTTCTCTTCCTTTCATTGTTTCTTTTTCTTTTTTATTTGCTCTTTCCATTGACTCGGTATGTGTCTTTTCCCTTTTTTTCTCAATTTTTATTCCTTCCTCTGGTGTTTTTCTTATCGTTATTTGTCAATTCACATTTTACAATAAATCCCTCTTTTTCCCTTCTGTATGTGGAAGCCACAAGTTACTTGTCGGGATCTGGAATGTCAAAGTGTTTTTCGAATTCTGTGTCTGTGGGAAATGTGTCAGTGCATACATGCCCTGGCTATTTCGCTGCTTGTTTCTCTCACCATCTCTCTTTTTTTCTCTAATGTTCATTTCTCTCTTTCACACTTCTTTCATTATTTTTTTCCTCTTCATCTTTTGTTCGCTAGCATCCTTCCCTTTTTTCTTTTGTCTCACAAGCTTGCTCTATTTCTTTTCATAGTTGTGTGTTCATTTTCTTGTTCTTTCTTTCCCTTCTTTCTTTTATTTATTTGTGACCCCTTCTCTTTCTTCCTTTTGTCTGTTGTATTCCTTTCGCTTCTTTTTTTCTGCCTCATCTGCTGTCTCTCCTGAGGCCTAGTTATCAATGGAGCAACAGGTGCAGTGGCACCTGGGCCCAAAGATCTATGTACCTCACTCTACTCTAATTACTGCTGTATTTTTCTACTGAATTTCCAGTCAACCATTTTCCTTTCTTACTCCAGGGCCCATGACACCGTTACTATACCACTTGTCCTCTCTATCTTTACTCCCTCTTTCCTTTCACCCTGCAGTCCGTCTCAAATGATAATTTTGTTATGTGTTTAGAGCATTACACTCGAATACCAGAGGTTTATTTCTGATGAAGGTTTATATGGTAATTGTATATGTTTTAAGATAGAGAAAGTGCTTTAGTTAAATGCTGGGCCACCGGAATTATATGGCAGGAAAAGATGAAATTATGAGGCAGGGTTGACCAATTTATGTGGCAAGAAAAGTCCAGTTATGAACTTACAATACTATTAGCTCTAACTCAAGAAAATGCGAGGCCTATATCCTTTGCCCCACACTATAAAAAATGAACTGTTAAAGATGGTTGGATGTGAGGGGATCCCAAAAATATGAGTTTGGTGTCAATGCGCTTTTTTTTAAATTTCATCGAAAGTATAGATATTGTTGCGATTTTGCACTAGTATTTCCATATTCCATAGATGTCACTGTTGCTATACTGCGAAACATTTCTGATTTCCACTGTTTCCATTTATGCAATGTTCTATTAACATTTACGGGTTACCCAAATTACACAAGTGCATCTTTATATTGGAATTTGCACCAACTCACAAGTGCCAGAGACAGTCAATGCAAATGTCGGGACAAATTTCGGTGCAAAATTGCAATGAGACTAGTGCAATCTATACAATCAGGGCCACGAACTTGCATTTTTCATTTCTCTATGTTCCAGTGAAGATGTAACGATCGTGAGCCACACAGCTTTTTCTAGTTCCTTCAAACCACCATGCCATTTCACAAAATCACAGCGAAAAACGTGATGGCCAAGATTTCATAAAGTGCTCTTTCTTCTGCTATGCTGGTTCCTGCAACAAAGAATTCACACATCTTAAGCATGCTGAAAGAAAAACAAAAGCGAGGACTGGACTATTACAAAACAATTGTTTCTATTGAATTATTTTCAGCATTTACCCACACACATACAAAAACCCAACAAGCTTTAAGTGGGCTGTTACAGAAGTGTTGTTAATATATCTCGGCAATTAAACTCTTGAAATTAAATAGCAAACCATTTTATGTGTGTTGTAAATGTCACGCTGGTTTAAGCATTGTTATGCAGAGATTTACATCTCTTCAGGGGATGGCCGCTGCAGACTCAATGGGTGGGGGGATTCGGGTTTTGTGTTTATTTTTTTCATACCTTGCCAGGTTGCATTCCAACGAAAACCATCAGAAATTTCATAATTGCTTCAGTGCTAGCATATTAGCGGTTTGGGAGTATTAAGTGATTTTCTTTTCCATTACCGAGGCCTTCATTACAAAACTGTGAAAAAACACCCTAGGCACATTGTAATGTGTCTGACCTTCATTCTAGCGTGCGAAAGAGTTTAGGTTCAAGTTGTGTCACGTTAATGTCTAAAAATAAGATATTTGTAGTTGTAGGAATCTATTACATTTTCCGATTAACTATTGAGAGTAGAGTGTAAACATTTCTTTTACATATTTTAAAGGAAAATAATCACTGAGGGTGTGAGGTAGTTAGTCACTGGCAGAGTGGAGGTTAAAAATTATTTGTCACCTTAACCCCTTTTAGCTGAGGTTCAATAACACCCTCAGTGGCCAATCCATTGGGCCAGCTGTAAATGGTTTCTACTGAATGAATTTGTGTCCCATGGAAGCTTGGCCATGGACCTAGGAGAAGACTGCCTTTCTATCCTATTAGGAATTTTCACCATAATGTGCATAGGCCAAGATTTCCATTACCAAACCGGAGATCTTGTTCATCAAACTGGGAAATTTCACAGCCCTCAAGAAGTTTCCCATGGCATCAAAGCTGGTATAAATATTTCTGTAAAACATCTTTAGATTTCATGTGGCACAGTCATCGGTAATTAGGTGTCCCTGAGCGTTGCTCATTTTTGGAACTGATGAAGCAAAGTAGTACTGCATATTATAAGCCTACTAGTTACCATCTGCAGGTGGAAGGACACACAGAAAGGCCCTAATTTAATTTAATCTTTGTTTTTAATTTGTATGCCTTCACAGAATGGCACAAGTCATTCTTCACTTTACCTCCTATACATTCTAGTGTGCTAAATTGCTGCCATTCCAACAGAATCATATTAAGTCATATGCAGAGCGACTTGTTTACTGAAAAGTCTATTTCAAACAACATTCGGTTCTAAGATGCCACCTAAAATAAATAAAGGTTAGTCAGCGTTTACCCCTTCATTGGGTTACATGGCACACTGGGATTAGTACTGACATTATAAAGCGTCTTTGAGAAATCTGGTCCGGAGGGACCCTTAAAAATATAAATGGGCTGAAATGCATGAACCCTAGAAGAGGGCACCTTTGGAGAGTTTTAAAAAATGTCAAATAATAGACTTGAGGGAGATGGAAAATAACTGATAAATTGGTTGTCCTTTTCTCAGCATATATCCTGATCAAAACCATAGTACAATGAATTAATGAATCAATCAATCACTATACTTGTAAAGCGAGGCTAGTCACCCGCTCGGGTCTCAAGGCGCTGGGGGGACAGTAAGTTGTCAATGAACAGAGGGGATCAGACGAAGGGCCAGGTTTTGAGGTCTTTTCTGAATTGCAAAAGAGTGGGAGATCTTCTGAGGTGGAAGGAAAGGAGTTCCAGGTCTTGGCGGCGTGGTGAGAGAAGGATTTTCTTCTGGCTGTGGCCTTCTGGACTCGTGGGACGGCAGCAAGGGCGATGACTATGGAGCTGTCTGGTGGGTGTGTAGAAGTTGAGTCTGTAGTTGAGGTATTCTGGTCCGGCATTGTGAAGGGATTTGTAGGCATGCGAAGTGAATGTAATTCTCTTGTCTATTGGGAGCCAGGGCAGGTCCCTCAGTAGGGCGGAGGTGTGGCTGTGTCTGGGGGTGTTCTTGATGAGACGGGCGGATACATTCTGGATGCGTTGCAGTCTTTTCCATACCTTGGTGGTGGTTCTGACATAGGGTGCGTTGCCGTAGTCCAGGCGGCTGCTGACGAGGGCCTGGGTGACTGTTCTTTTGGATTCGGTTGGGATCCATTTGAAGATCTTCCAGAGCATGCGCATGGTGTTGAAGCAGGCAGAGGAGACTGTGCTGACTTGACGGTTCATCGAGAGTGCTGAGTCCAGGATGAAGCAGAGGTTGCGGGCGTGGTCGGTGGGGGCCGGAGTGCTTCCGAGGGCAGTGGGCCACCAAGAGATGTCCCAGGCTGAGGGGTTGTAGCCGATGACAAGGCCTTCTGTTTTTTTGGTATTTAGCTTGAGGCAGCTCTCCTTCATCCAGGCAGCGACTGCCTTCATTCCGTTGTGGAAGTTGGCTGTAGCTGTGTGCGGCTCGCTGGTGAGGGAGATGATTAGCTGTGTGTTGTTGGCGTATGAGACGATGTTGAGTGCGTGGTGTCTGGCGGTGGTAGCTAAGGGGGGCCATGTAGAGATTGAAGAGAGTGAGGCTCAGAGAGGAGCCTTGCTGGACACTGCAGATGATCTTGGTGGCCTCTGAGTAGAAGGGGGGAGTCTGACTTTCTGGGTCCTGTCCGAGAGAAAGGAGGTGATCCATTCTAGTGCCTTGTCGCGGATGCCGGGGTAATGGAGACAAGTCCATAGAGTGCAATGGGAGATGGTGTCGAAGGCAGTGGACATGTAGGAGAGCCGCGGTCTCACTCCTGTCTAGAAGGGCGCAAATGTCATCTGTGGCAGAGAGGAGGGCGGTCTCAGTGCTGTGGTTGCTCCGCAAGCCTGACTGTGAAAGGTCCAGGATGTTGTTGAGTTTGATGTGTTTGGTGAGTTGTCTGTTGACAGCTTTTTTGATGACTTTAGCTGGGAAGGGGATCAGAGAGATGGGCAGAAGTTCTTGAGGTCATCTGTGTCTGCGGTGGGTTTCTTCAGTAAGGGCTTGATTTCGTGCCGGAGTTTGGGTACGATGGTGCTGCTTGCTTTGTTGAAGATGTGGTGGGAGCATGGGTCAGAGGGTAAGCCGGAGTGGATGGAGTTCATGATGTTGAGGGTTTCTTAGTCTAAGATGTTGGCCCAGAAGAGTAGGTGGTGGGGGTTTGGAGGAGCTTCTGTGGTGGATATGACGGGGTAGGCGTAGGATGGGTCTGAGTCGGGAAGCTGTCGTAGATGTCTGCTATCTTGCAGTGGAAGTAGGTGAAGAGGTTGTTGCAGAGTTCTTGCGAGGGGGGATGTCCATGGATTTCACTCCGGGGTTGGTCAGTTCGCTGATGATCGCGAAGAGCTCTTTGCTGTTGTGTGCTTTGTTGTTGATGCACTCCTGGAAGGCGTTTCTCTTGGTGGCCCTGATGAGTTGGTGGTGTGTGTTTATGGCTTTTTTGAAGGCTTCGTGGTTGGTGGGCGTCTTGTCAGTGAGCCCTTTTCTTTCGAGGCGTCTGCAGCTTTATTTTGGCTCCTTGAGGGCGGGGGTGAAACAATTGGCTTTCATTGATGTGCGTCTGTTGGAGGGTTTGTTGATGGGAGATAAGGTGTTGGAGGAGTCTAAGATCCAGTTGTTGAGGTCTCGGGCAGCTGTGTTTGCATCAAGGTCATCTGGAGAGGTGAGTTATTGAGGCTGGTGAATAGCTGGTCCTTGGTGATCTTGTTCCAGCTCCTGCGGGCAGGCAGTAGGTGAGCGAGGTGTCAGTCGTGGGAGTTGCTGAAGGTAAAGTGGATACAATTGTGGTCGGTCCATTGGAGTTCGGTGATGTGGCTGCTGGAGATGTGGTTGCTGGCAGTGATGATGGGGTCGAGTGTGTGTCCGGCGGAGTGGGTGGGCGAGGTGATGAGTTGCTTGAGTCCAAGGTTGACGAGGCTTTCGAGCAGCGTCGTGAAGTTGTTGTCATTGGGGTTCTCCAGGTGAAAATTGATGTCCCTGAGGAGGATGTAGTCCTTGGAAGCAAGCACATGGGTGGTGGTGAGGTCGGCTATGGTGTCACAGAACGGGGGCGGAGACCAGGCGGCCTGTAAATGAGGGTGCCCCGCAGAGTGTTGTTAGGATAGGTTCCAATCTGGAAGTGGAGGAGTTCACTGTTGGTTGTGGTGTCTTCGGTGCTGGTGGAGAGGCGCAGGCACTCTTTATGGACGATGGAGAGGCAGTTCATGTGGTCTTTGCGGATGTTCTTGTAGCCATCAGGGATGGTGATGGCGATGTCCAGAGCCGAAGAGGGGTTAAGCCAGGTTTCTGTGAAGAAGGCGATGTCCGGGGATGTTGTGTCGATGAAGTTCCAGAGTTCGATGGCATGCCTGTGGATGGTGCGTGTGTTGATCTGGCTACATCTGAGGTTGTGTTCTGCTTTTTAAGTCCTCGGGGGTGGGCTTGAGTGGAGGAGGCAGTGAATCTGCAGAGTTTGTGAATAGTACAGAATTATATTTTTTCTAAGATTCGCTAACAAGTAATAGAATCTAATAGGACGGTGCATTAAATTCATATAATTTTAATATTGAATTCTCTGTAGTATATTGTGTATCAATTTTGTGTTGTGTTTAAAAATAGAGTCATTTATGTAACCAATGCGTCTCTACAAAGTCATTCTTTTTGTGATATGGTACCTTAACAATGGCAAATTGATTATTATTTTATCAACAGAGAATTTTCTATAAAATATGGATAAGAGAATATATCTGGGGTCCCCCATAAAATATCTATCCTGGTGTGTACCTTGTGGGGTGCGGAGTAAAATGAGTATTCCCTGAGCGTCGGGTGTCCAATGCGCCAAATGTCATGCAGCCTCATGTCTCCTGCCCATGTCAACAGTGGGCTAGTGACGATCCTGTATGCCAACCTCCCTGGGGGTGGTGTCGATCGGTCTAGCAATATATCCGGTGTGCTATTAAAATCGCCCCCCCACACGGCAGGTGCTGCGGGGTTCACCAGCAGTGCAGGAGTCAGTGTGTGTAAAAATTCGGTCAACGCGCTGTTAGGGGCGTAGATCCCTATTATTGTAAGTTGTTTGCCGTCTAACTGTCACTCTGTCACCACACATCTGCCCCCCTGATCTATCCTGTGTGTGTGTTGGACGTACGGCACCCCTTGTGCTATCCACACCAATACCCCCCCCTCGCATAGGCCGAAAATGATGTGCCTAAAATCTGTCCTCCTCAGCGCCCCCTTAGTGCCCCCAAATCAGCCTCCAATAGGTGTGTCTCCTGTAGAATAGCAATGTGTTTTTTTCTGACGATTGAGATAAGTGTAAATTCGATGTCTCTTGCCCTGTGCGGCCATTCCCCGCACGTTCCACGGTATTATGTTGTATTCATGCATAACGCGGAATGCATCCTAAACCGCTTCCTGTTGTAAAGTATTTGTGTGTGTGTTGTATTCCGGATTTCAGCTCCCCCACAAGTTGTACTACTCCATTTCTGAGATTTACTGTGAACTAACAGCTGAAAGGATATACTTTGCAATCTAGATAGACCTAGTAAACATAAGTGTAAGGAAATGCCTCCTTGGCATGGTTACCCCCTGACTTTTTGCCTTTGCTGATGCTATGTTTTGAATTGAAAGTGTGCTGAGGCCTGCTAACCAGGCCCCAGCACCAGTGTTCTTTCCCTAACCTGTACTTTTGATTCCACAATTGGCACACCCTGGCATCCAGATAAGTCCCTTGTAACTGGTACCTCTGGTACCAAGGGCCCTGATGCCAGGGAAGGTCTCTAAGGGCTGCAGCATGTATTATGCCACCCTAAGAGACCCCTCACTCAGCACAGACACACTGCTTACCAGCTTGTGTGTGCTAGTGAGAACAAAATGAGTAAGTCGACATGGCACTCCCCTCAGGGTGCCATGCCAGCCTCTCACTGCCTATGCAGTATAGGTAAGACACCCCTCTAGCAGACCTTACAGCCCTAAGGCAGGGTGCACTATACCATAGGTGAGGGTACCAGTGCATGAGCACTGTGCCCCTACAGTGTCTAAGCAAAACCTTAGACATTGTAAGTGCAGGGTAGCCATAAGAGTATATGGTCTGGGAGTCTGTTTTACACGAACTCCACAGCACCATAATGGCTACACTGAAAACTGGGAAGTTTGGTATCAAACTTCTCAGCACAATAAATGCACACTGATGCCAGTGTACATTTTATTGTAAAATACACCACAGAGGGCACCTTAGAGGTGCCCCCTGAAACTTAACCGACTATCTGTATAGGCTGACTGGTTCCAGCAGCCTGCCACACTAGAGACATGTTGCTGGCCCCATGGGGAGAGTGCCTTTGTCACTCGGAGGCCAGTAACAAAGCCTGCACTGGGTGGAGATGCTAACACCTCCCCCAGGCAGGAGCTGTAACACCTGGCGGTGAGCCTCAAAGGCTCACCCCTTTGTCACAGCACCGCAGGACACTCCAGCTAGTGGAGTTGCCCGCCCCCTCCGGCCCCGGCCCCCACTTTTGGCGGCAAGGCCGGAGAAAATAATGAGAATAACAAGGAGGAGTCACTGGCCAGTCAGGACAGCCCCTAAGGTGTCCTGAGCTGAGGTGACTCTAACTTTTAGAAATCCTCCATCTTGCAGATGGAGGATTCCCCCAATAGGATTAGGGATGTGACCCCCTCCCCTTGGGAGGAGGCACAAAGAGGGTGTACCCACCCTCAGGGCTAGTAGCCATTGGCTACTAACCCCCCAGACCTAAACACGCCCTTAAATTTAGTATTTAAGGTCTCTCCCTGAACCTAGAAACTAGATTCCTGCAACTACAAGAAGAAGGACTGCCGAGCTGACAAACCCCTGCAGAGGAAGAACAGAAGACACCAACTGCCTTGGCCCCAGACTTACCGGCCTGTCTCCTGCCTTCCAAAGAACCTGCTCCAGCGACGCTTTCCAAGGGACCAGCGACCTCTGAATCCTCTGAGGACTGCCCTGCTTCGAAAAAGACAAGAAACTCCCGAAGACAGCGGCACTGCTCCAAAAGAACTGCAACTTTGTTACAAGGAGCAGATTTAAAGACCCCTGCAACTCCCCGCAAGAAGCGTGAGACTTGCAACACTGCACCCGGCGACCCCGACTCGACTGGTGGAGAACAACCAACTCAGGGAGGACCCTCCGGCGACTCTACGACTGTGAGTAACCAAAGTTGTCCCCCCTGAGCCCCCACAGCGACGCCTGCAGAGGGAATCCCCAGGCTCCCCCTGACCGCGACTGTCTGAACTCCATTTCCCGACGGCTGGGAAAGACCCTGCACCCGCAGCCCCCAGCCCCTAAAGAAACGGAACTTCTGTGCAGGAGTGACCCCCAGGAGGCCCTCTCCCTTGCCCAGGTGGTGGCTACCCCGAGGAGCCCCCCCCTTGCCTGCCTGCATCGCTGAAGAGACCCCTTGGTCTCCCATTGAAAACTAATGGAAACCCGACGCTTGTTTGCACACTGCACCCGGCCGCCCCCGCGCTGCTGAGGGTGTACTTTCTGTGTGGACTTGTGTCCCCCCCGGTGCCCTACAAAACCCCCCTGGTCTGCCCTCCGAAGACGCGGGTACTTACCTGCAGGCAGACTGGAACCGGGGCACCCCCTTCTCCCCATTATAGCCTATGTGTTTTGGGCACCTCTTTGACCTTTGCACCTGACCGGCCCTGAGCTGCTGGTGTGACAACTTTGGGGTTGCTCTGAACCCCCAACGGTGGGCTACCTTGGACCAAAAACTGAAACCTGTAAGTGACTTACTTACCTGTTAAAACTAACAAGTACTTACCTCCCCCAGGAACTGTGAAAATTGCACTGTGTCCACTTTTAAAACAGCTTATTGTGTTTTATGTAAAAAGTATACATGCTAAAGTAATGATTCAAAGTTCCTAGAGTACTTACCTGCAATACCTTTCAAATGAGCTATTACTTGTAAAATTTGAACCTGTGGTTCTTAAAATAAACTAAGAAAATATATTTTTCTATAACAAAACCTATTGGCTGGATTTGTCTCTGAGTGTGTGTACCTCATTTATTGTCTATGTGTATGTACAACAAATGCTTAACACTACTCCTTGGATAAGCCTACTGCTCGACCACACTACCACAAAATAGAGCATTAGTATTATCTCTTTTTACCACTATTTTACCTCTAAGGGGAACCCTTGGACTCTGTGCATGCTATTCCTTACTTTGAAATAGCACATACAGAGCCAACTTCCTACAATAAGCAAAACCATTCCCAACCCCTACCCACCCCTTCAAACCCCCGAAAACGGGTGCGTAATTGCACTTTTCTAACTGCCATCCATGATAACAAAAAACACAGCACACTTCTAACATCGAAAAACTGTATCCATATGGATACCATCTGAGGAGTCATGGTAGTAATTGGAGGTGGCCCTTGTAAGGGGCCCCCAACATTGAAGCAAAAAGTGTACGTATCGGCGCTCCCAGGGTATCTAGCCGCCCAATCCCTCAGGGCTCGAGACAGTGTGTTACGGGTGTAAGGGAAAAAGGCTAACCGGCTGATACTTGTATATGGAAGCAATGTAATTTCTATCTTACTTAGCCCCATGACCTCAGGGTTCCACTGCAGTGCCGTGGAGCACAAGAAAGAATGAAGCAGTCCCCCTGTTTCCCCCCAGGCAATCACAGTGCATCTGCAGATCTGGGCGTGAACTTCGGACCCCTCAGCGCCTCCAAAACCGCTGAGTCAGAGCTACCAGAGTCCGAGCCCGTATGGTCGCTTAGATTAGCCTGTAGCACTCCGAAGGAGTCTTGTGTCTGCAAAGTCGTCTCCTTCAACACTTTTGCTCTCTCGGCCGCAGCTTGTGTTTCCGTGGGTTGCGCCTTTGAGCGCTTCCTGGGTCTCGTCCATGCCGGCGCCGTGAGCCATGCATCACCATCTCCTGCCCCCTCCTGGGTTTGTGCTATGCCCTTGGCGTGCATCCATGTCCAAGCGTCCTCCGGGGTGGTGAACACATGGGTTCGATCATCCGAGATCACTCTCAGTTTAGCTGGAAACATCAGGGCATACTTAATATTGTGCTCACGAAAGTGCTGTTTAATTTTCATGTAAGAGTGGCGTTGCCTCTGTACTTCCTGGGTAAAATCCGGGTAGGCAGTGCTAGAGGTCCCCTCATATTGGATAGGTCCTTTACCTCGGAAATGTTGAAGTATCGCATCTCGATCTCTGTAATTAAGGAATCGTGCAATCATTGGTCTAGGCGGTAGTCCTGGAGCCGGTTGTCTCCCCGGAACTCTGTGTGCCCTCTCTACGGAGAAGAACTTTGATGGGGCACCATGCAGTACCTCCTTGATCAGCCATTGCTCCAGGAATAGCTCTGAATTTTGCCCTTCTGATCTTTCAGGAAATCTCAAAAAGCGAGCATTATTGCTGCGCGACCTGCCCTCAGCTTCCTCTGCACGTCTCCAAAGGGCTTTCACCTCAGAGTCCAAGCGTTGAATTTGTTTCTGGTTCTCTGCGATCAGTGGGTCCATCCCGCCCATCGTGTCCTCCACTGTTCCAACTCTCTCCGCCAGGTTACGGTGATCCACCCTTAGCAGATTGAGGTCTTGGGATACAGTGTCGATTCTGTTTTCGAGTGAAGATTTAGGGCCTGATTACAACTTTGGAGGAGGTGTTAATCCGTCCCAAAAGTGACGGTAAAGTGAGGGATATACCACCAGCCGTATTACGAGTCCATTATATCCTATGGAACTCGTAATACGGCTGGTGGTATATCCGTCACATTTGGGACGGATTAACACCTCCTCCAAAGTTGTCATCAGGCCCTTAGTGTCCATGATCGCTTGTAAGATTTTCTCAAATTGGGCAGAGTGGGCTTGTAGCGTGGTTTCTAGGGATTGCAGACCAGGCACCGTCTGCTGCCCACCCGGGAGTGCCGTGGGTACAGGACGCTCTTGGGCCTTAGCTGTCTTGAAGTTCCCCACTATGGCCTCTGAGCAGGATCTCTCTACTGTGTTCTGGGTCGGTGCTCCAGTGCGTGGTCTGCGCACCAAGTTTCTCCAGGGGATCTACACCCACGAACCAATGGGAGACCACTCGATATGGGCCAGGCCACTCCACTCCAGCAACAGTCACCACAGGTAAGGAAGCCCAGAGTCCGAGAGGCACCATTCCTTGCAACAATGGTAGCCAGTCTCGAGGCCGGTAAAAAGCGGTCTAGTCTTTCTTGTTATTTTTGTAGCATTTGGGACATTCCAGTGACCAAATCAGGTAATCATATGAACCTCTCTGCTTCTTCTATGGTCTAGTGTCTGGACACTATTCAGTTAGTTATGGCCGCATGGTGCACCACTATCAGGCCCCTGGTCTCCTAGGTGCACTCCCTGTAGCAGCGGAGTATCGACGAGGGGTGGGGAGGAAATCCCTGTAGCGCTACTTTGAATTGTGCCGTTGGTTGAAGCGGTGCCTTGTTTCCAGGCGCCTCATTTCCCTTTGAATCGGCATCGCGGGGGAGGGGGGGCAGGAGGGCCTCCCGTTTGGTGACAGCCCCCCTTGCTGACGACCACCCCAACCACTCACTGCACCCTCCTGCGTCTGGTGACTTCGGTCCTCTCGATCGCGGTACTCCCCAGGGCTCCACCCCACTGCGTCTCCCACGCACGCGAGCCCTGGGCTCCAACGAACGGCAAGGCCTCCTCAGCGTCAGAGATCCGCAGGGACGTGGCAGTCTCTCCGCGTCGCCTCCCCACGTGTCAGTCGGTTCCAGAGGGATTTCGCCGGTCAGCGCTGCTGGGTTTGCCTCCCCGGGAGCGCCGATCAGGATATTTTGCTGGGCCCGGGACGGAGCCTATGTTTTTAGGCGTCCGTCGCGGCCGCCATCTTAGCCACGTCCCCCACATTATCAGATCATAACCCAGTTTTGCTATGGCTGACATGGGCCAGACCTCTAACTCTGGTTCCCAATTGGAAGCTGAAGCCTGAACCGCTTGAGGATCCTCAGTTTAGGGATGCTATGTGTTGCCAGATACTGAATTACTTTGTTGACAACAAAGGATTGGCTCTGAACTTCCACTTGGAGTGGGAGGCGTTTAAAGTGGTGATCCGAGGACACTGCCTCTCAGAGTCCATGGGGGTTCACTCCAACCTCTTGTGGGAGATCACAGTTGCGGAGTCTGGACTTGGATAGACCAGACCACCTGGATCTTAACCAGAGGCTAATGGATGCCTGAGAGGAGGTTGCAGAGCTCACAGAGCATCGTCGCTCCTTTGACTATAAGGCATACACCTAATGATCACATGTAGAGAGTGACCAGGCCGGGTGTTTATTAGCGTGGCTCGTTAACCCTGCCTGTAGTAAGTATCCAATAGTGGAGGTGACTACGAACAACAATGGCTCCCTTGTAATTCAAGAAGCGGTTAATGCTCAATTTGCTTCTTTTTACCAAACTCTGTACACTAGTAGATTATCTCTGGATGAGCCGAGACATGCTCGGTTAATTCGGGCCATCACTGTCCCACACCTGAATCCCTTGGAAATGAATGCCCAGGCATGGAGATCACCTTGCCAGTACTGGGATCGATTAAAGGAGTGACTTGCGGCAAAGACCCAAGTTCGGGCAGCCTGCTGGTTTAGTTTTATAGCATCTATGCAATGGAACTGTCCCTGCAGTTGGTAAAGTTATACAACGCGACTCGAACAGGAGGTTGCTTGCCTCCAACTAGCAGTGAGGCATCGATTGTTCCTCTGCTTAAGCCAAGGGAACTGGCAACTGAGGTGGGGGCATATCGCCCACTATCCATGCTTAATGTCGATTATAAAATTCTGAGCAGGATTTTGGCCTCCCGGCTCCTCCCTTTTATGAAAGAGCTGATCCACCGTATCAGAGGGGCTTCATACCTAAATGCAATACTGCCTTCTACATAAGACATTTCATGGCCATCATAGATGACTCATATGATAGAAATAAAGCTACAGTACTGGCTTTTGATATTAAGAAGGAGTTTGATAGTATTGAATGGGAATATTTATATGATGTCAAGGATCTCATGGGAATAGGCCCGAACTTTACAGCCTGGACGCACCTTCTATATACTAGCCCCCTGGCTCGAGAGTGGATGGGCCAATGCATCTTGGAGAGTTTTGCAGTGAAGAAGGGCACACAGGTGTGCCTGCTATCCCCTTTACTATTTGCTATTGCTGTGGGGCCCTGACTGTGCTGGCTCGATCGGGGGACCATTACAAAGGAATTCGGATGGAGGATACTATGCAGAGGATAGCTCTGTATGCTGAAGGCCTTCTCATGTTCCTGCAGGACACAGAGGAAGACATTCGGGGAGCCAGATCCCTCCTGGAAAGCTTCGCTGAGGTGTCTGGATTGTGGGTACATTGGTCAAAAAACAAACTTTCCCCCGTTGGTGGTGACATCGCTCTGTGGGACCCTTCACTGGCCCTAGAACTGGAGCTCCATTGTCTTCCCTATCTGGCAGTTAAAATATATCACTATACCACTGTCAGGAGTGTCAAATTCTCGACAGCTTGATTTCTCAGCAGCAGAAGTTGGTCCCAACGCCCCTCCACTAATATCTGCACCCACCCTCTGATTAATCACACGTGTGATGTATCAACAGGGGGAGTGGATAGAGAAACAAGACAGACTGTCTTGCAGGGGAATCTTCGCTTCTATTCTCCTTATTTGCCTGAAGATTTTGATGACAGCTACCTGTAGGGGAAGACAAGCACAAACAAGCAAATCACATTTCTAATTCATATTCTAAATATCACTAAATCATTTACTTCTTGTTACATGTATATCATTCCTTCATACCCCTAATGAGCAAGACTTGTGCTCCTCTCTTAATAAATACTTTGTCGCATAAATAGAAAAGAGTTTTGTTTTCTTGGTATAATATAATATTAAAACTGCGACAGTGCGCCTTATATGGTGGTTGTAGAATTTGATTGAACAAGTGGATTTGGTTCTATTGTGAAGATTTCTTAAAGTTTCTTAGTTGTACTTGAATAAATATGTTTGTGGTTAGTTGCATAGATGCGTTTATAGATTTCTTCTTTTTGCTTTTATCCACAGTAAATATGTTTAATGTCATGAGAATTCCCTGAGAAAGTAATTTCCTAACAGCGAAAGTCTTACTCCCAAACTGGAAATAAACTTTGAAAAAAGGTATCTCTTATCTGACCTTCATGGTGAAAGTGAAACCCTGAACTTAGCACTCTAATACCATACAAATAAATAAGTGCTGAGGAAACTGAAATACTTGCTGTACAAAAAAAGACAAGACACTACTCTTGAATACATGAGCTGTTGTCTGTGACTTGACTGAGTAGCATTCTTCCTGACTAGAAATTCTTCTCAGAAGAAAAGTATGCACATAGGAGAGATGGTACCAGCACCTCAGAAGTCCATTTGAAGTGCGCTGTCTTCCTCATTGAGTGCTTGCGTGTTGAGCTGGAAATGCTGCTTGTGCCTAAAAACTAGACCGCTAACCTTCTGGAAACATCTGCCATTTTGAGGCTTTCTGAATAGGAGCCTGTAACAAACACACTGAGGATTGCCTTCAACAACAGTTTTGCAGATGGCCTACCATGCCTGCAATGCGGATTTCGCTGGGCTCTTCTCAACCTCTGGCTCTTTGGTCTTTGCACAAGTACGTTTTGATTCCTGCCACTGTGTTCCTGACAATCACTGATATGTCTGATGGGAACTATGGGACGGCTCTCGGGAACTTGAAGTCAACCATTGCCTTTTGTCAAGCTCTCCCATTGTCAGTAGGGGGCCCAGTTGCCCTCCTTAAGATGCTGGCCATGCCCCGATTGTTATGTCTCTTCGGGAACCTTCCACTGTAGGTGCCTCGGCCCTTATTCGCTGAATTAAACACAATTATCATGGCATTTATATGGGGTTCTGGGCGTCGGCAGGTGGTGTTTTCCACTCTCCAATGTCCAGTGTCTCAAGGTGGTCTAGCGGCCCCAGATTTTGAATGTTATTATCTGGCAGCCCAGCTACAATGGTTAGCGCGATTGCTGGCAAGTAGACACAACCCGGTCAAGCCCATAGATTGGTTCACTCCCTCTCAGAATACATTACTAAGATTGGTGCTGCGGGCATCTAATCCTACCAGATTGCCATTTCACGCCCACAGAACTATGCAGAAATGCTGGGTGAGATGTATGAGAAAGTCTGTCATTAAGATGCCCTACTCTTCGTCATTCTCCTGGTGCTAAAAAGTGAGAATAGGTGGGAGAGTTTGGCAGCCTTGGCCAAGGCAGGTATCACCAAGCTAGGGGATTTTTTCCAGGACACCACTCTAGCCCCCTTTAAGATGTTTAGAGAGGAATTTGGGTTGCTGGGAGGTAATTTTCTTCTCCGTGGGGCGGCCTTGACCACCATTCACTGGCACTGGAGAGTGGGGAACGCTCTGACCCCCGATCCTTTCGTTGCTGCTCTTATGTTGTCCAGGAAGCGGGTCTATTTAAGATGAACCCTTGTCTATATCGCTATCTCAAATTGAAAAGCTTCAGCTTCTCAATGATCTGCGGGGTATCTGAAGGGGATTCCCAAGGTTTCCAGAAAATCAAGATTCAAACTCATTAGCTTCTTTATGTAACATAGAGCCTATTTGTCCCCAGAAAAGATCAATAGACAATTTAATACAAAGGAGGTGGCCTGCCCCAGATGTAGGACAGTGGGTGCCCCCTTTTTTGGATATGTTATGGACATGTCCAGTTCTAACCCCATACTGGGCTGAGGTTACTAAACTACTAGCGGTGGTTATTGAGAAACCGGTTCCCACCACACCAGACCACTGCATTCTACATTGGTTTCCTCATGCTTCTAAACATAGGGTGACTAGTAGGTTCCAAGACCTAGGGTTATTACTTGATAATAGAGAGAAAACTAGAAAGCGATAAGTCCCCAGAGGACCTAGCCTACTTTTCTGGAGACGAGAGCTGGAGAGGTGGGCGGAATGTGAAGGGACTTTGGGCCAGATGTAGGAAAGTTTTTGCACGTCGCAAACAGCGAATTTCGCTGTTTGCAACGTGCAAAAAACGCATTGCGATGCCCAATCCCCGTTTTGCAAGTCAGTAACCTGGTTACCAACTCGCAAAATGGGTCTGCGAGTCACAATTAGGAAGGCGTTTTCCCCTTCCTAATTGCGAGTCGCAGCGCGATGCTGCATTGCTTTGTGACCGCGAACGCGGTCGCAAAGCAATCGCAGTTACCACCAGTGTCACACTCCCTTTGTGAATGGCATGGAAAACATGTTTTCAGAGCAGGCAGTGGTCCTATGGACCACTGCCTGCTCTGAAAAAATGAAACTAAAACGTTTCATTTTTTCATTTTGTAATGCATCTCGTTTTCCGTTTTCCTAACTGCTTTATTTAAAAGAAGTCACAGACATGGTGGTCTGCTGTCTCCAGCAGGCCACCATCCCTGTGAGTGCTGCAAATCTCAAGGGGGTCGCAAATTGTGACCCACCTCATTAATATTAATGAGGTGGGCCTTTGCGACCCCCTTGCGAGTCGCAGATGGTGTCAGGGACACCATCCTGCATCCTGAATTGCGACTCGCAAATTGCGAGTCTCTCTGATTCGCAATTTGCGAGTCGCAATTCAGGAATTTCGTACATCTGGCCCTATATTAGATAGAGAAGTGCACAGAGGAGTGGGCTGAATAGAGGTGGTGCAGGCTTGGGATATGCTAACTGCCTGCCTGAAAGATCTGGACTCTTAATTAGGGGGGTTTGTACTGGTTCGACCTTTCCCTTTTTTTCAGTTTTTTTCTGTCTGCCCCTGGCAAGTATGATATTGTATGGAAGCAAAGGGCCTTGTCGCCCACTGGAATTGGAAATGCTGGGTACAGGAGGGTCCCCGTTTGCATTACTTGGTACGCCCACTAACTCTGCCGACTACTGCAGCTGTTCTTTCACTGACTTAAGGGAAGAGGGTTGAGGAGGGGGGGTGGGAGGGAGGGAATAAAAGCTCCACAGTCCCTGCATTTGACTCATGGTGTAGCTTGAGTTTTAGATACTGTTAATGACTGGCCACTGTGACTTTTTTCTTTTACTCAACAGTTGAAGAACATTGAATGGCGCTGTACTCTGTTGTATTTGGGTATTCTGAAATTTCTAATAAAATGTGTTTCCAAAAACAAATGTCACCTCCATTTTCTACAAGGAAGCAATAATCTAGTACTTGTGACAGCTGTCTAATGCTGTTATTTTTAAATAGAGGAAACAACAAGCTTATCCCTGCTTGAAGGGAAGAGATGAGCAAAAAAAGTGCCACTGTATCTCTGACATTTTTCTGACACCGTCTGTGCAAAGACAAGGGCCTCGAGAAATTAAATGACAATCCCATCTCATTGCTGGTCCTTCAAAGGGAAAGTAGCCAAACTAAAACACACATCAAAACTAACTTTTAGAGAGGTACGTCTTTTCCACGGAAGGGGAAGTTTTGCAGTCTGTGCTGAATTTCATCTTTGCAGTCCAGGCTTTCCTAGGTCTCTAAGAAGGCTCAAATCTTCATTCTCATCCCTAGCCCAAATATTTTAACTTTACCTGCCAATCCCCCACAATGTCAATTTCACACTCTTGCCGAAGTATAAACATGCATTAACCTTATTATTTCTACCAGGCAAAATCATATCATTTCCCCAGAGCACATGGGACTGAGGCACGTTGGCTAGTCTCATCCCTCAACAAAGGCTAAAAATCAAGGGATCTAAGTCAAAAGACAATAGTACACATGCAAAACGTTCAAATCTTCGCAATTTCAGAACATAAACAAAGCAAATTCTGTGGATAAAAACTTTAAAGCTGGTGGTAATAGGCATTTTAGAACAAAAATGACGTCACAAACGTACCAGTGCCAAAATAAAGTGTGTCTTGTTTACCACCATGCTAATCTCTTTAGTACATTTAAGTGCACTTAAGACTTAAAACCTTTGTTTAACTTCACAATACACTTTTCAAATCAGTTTAAATTCAGTCATAAAATGGCTATAAGTAGCCTGAGGAAAACCGGTTTGTGGTTACATAACTGGCAAGCAAATAAACGATGCCTGTCCTCTGGGGAATGATCCATTGTTTAGACTGTTTCATAACTTTAAGTGATTTGCTTAAGTTGAAGTTATAATGAAGTGTATTGTGCTCATGAACGTTCTCATTAACAAAGGCATTAGTGAGGAGTACAAACGTGTTTGTGAACAGTGGGTTGCATATTCTATAACACGGAACACACACCTCTGATTAAAGGAATATCCCCTAACTGAAAGACTTAAGTACCATCTAAGACCACATTTAGCTGAACACAAACCAAACACATTTCAGCAAACCATCTTGCCAAGTCTTCCTTTCGGTCCAATAAGGACAAACAAAACCCTTGGTTCTTATGGGGAAATTACGTTGTTGCTTATTATGCTACTGATTCTTTAAAGTGGAGTGGGGACAGATAGCATTCAATAATTAGCAATACCATGTTCTTATTGACTATGCATTAAACACTATGACATTATCACCAAACAAATTGTGTATGAAAAGCAAGACAACTTGCTCAAAAGTGCAACTAGGGGTGTGTGCCCATAATATTGCAGAAGGAATATCAAGCAGTCACAGTATTGTCACCAGAAAAAACCCTAAAAATAACAACAGGTATCTCACTTCAGATCTATGTATCTTGATGATATCTGTGTGTGGGTGTGTGTGTGTGTGTGTGTGTAATATTCAGTTGCCACTCTGTAGTTATATTAGGTATAGTTAGGACCTAATTACCATAGGAAGGTCAGTTTTTGGTTTGCTAATAACTTTGGCGCTGTGTCACAAAACTTTCCAAAAAAAAAGGTTTATCCACCTGAGAGAGAGCAAGTTTAATTAATAAGTTAGTGGCATAAAAGTAGCATAGGGTTGCTAATAAATAGGCAGTTTTAAAAGCTCAAAAGAGAAAATAACGTAGAAATGAAAATGTATACGTTTAAATAGTGGTGCACATTTGTGCCTTCCGGTCATATTTGTGAC
Organism: Pleurodeles waltl; assembly: GCF_031143425.1. Lineage (NCBI taxonomy): Eukaryota > Metazoa > Chordata > Amphibia > Caudata > Salamandridae > Pleurodeles > Pleurodeles waltl. The sequence continues at coordinate 325,044,471 of NC_090437.1, forward strand.
ATCACATTTAACATGAAGACATGCATCTGTATTTTGAGTGAATTATTAATCAATATTAACATGAAAATATTATTTTCAGGTAGAAACAGTAGCAATAAAATGCATTATGAGTATTAATTGAATATGAATTAAACACGCTTATATTGAAATAAATGGATTTCATTATTATGAATTACTTGTTTGGAAAAATAATTACATGTTTACAATTGTTTTGACATAACATGAATGATGTTTTAGACAAATATATTGCTTTGCATATTTGATATAAACTTTAAGATGCACAGTAGGGCCCGTATTTATACTTTTTTTGCGCCGCATTTGCGCCGCTTTTTGACGCAAAAACGGCGCAAACCTACAAAATACAATGGTATTTTGCAAGTTTGCGCCGTTTTTGCGTCAAAAAGCGGCGCAAATGCGGCACTAAAAAAAGTATAAATACGGGCCTAGGTTTATTAATGTATTAATGTATTACTGTGCATTTAGGTTTCTTAACTTGACTAGGACTTAGGATTCATTTTTCAAGCAGCCATGGAAAATTATTTGCTTATTCTGTTCCCTCTGACCTGAATTCTTTCCCAGGGCTGCTAACGTAATGTTGAATGTCCTATGGTATTGTAAGCAAGAAACATGTTTCAGATGCAATAATGTAACAATATTTGTTCTAGCTGTCGAATGGAGCAGGAAATCATAGTGCTCATGTGAACTAATATTAGTTTGGTTTATTGTGGATCATGTGAAAGGAACTCTAAGTTGCAAACCATTAGAAAATGTAATTTTTTGACAGAACTGTAGTGAGTCGCAATGTATAAACAATGGACTATTGCTGAGAAGATTCCTAAAAGTTGCAAACTTGGTGATGCCAGCTACAGCGATTGGATGCTGAAACTGACACCTAATATGTGTCCACCTGAATAACCAATCAGATGGATTTGGTTATTTTAATTAGCAAAGTTTTTTGGAATTGAAGTCAGTTCCCCTCTGAACCATCTTGAAGTCAGTCCTTCTTGTCCTGCAGCTGTTTAGAATTCTCTTCATGTCTGTCTGCTCTCTCACATTCCTATTCTTTGAATTTCCTGCTGAGTTTTCTCATCATAATCTTAACCGCCTTATTCTGTAATGTGATTCAGTACTAATAAGGCCAACTAATTCTGAACTGCTGATTTGTCCTATGTGCAGCGCGTGTTCTGCACTGTCCTGATGCTGCTAACAGCTGACGCTGGAAGAAGCTGACCGTTCCTGTGGAATCATACAGTCTGCTGTCCCATGAGGAGAGGTATAACTAAATGTGGTTTCTTGTTTCCCTCTAGCTTAGTCACGTACACCAGCATATTTTATAGTTAGTTGCCCTAGTTAGATGTTTCCTAAATTATTTTTGCCTTCTTTTATTTTTGCTTTTGCCCACATGCGGTAGCCCATTACCACACATGCTAGTCTCAATTTTGGTTAATATTAGGAACGGCCCAGCTCAGAAAGTGATTTTTAAAACTGTATTTTGACGATTTACTGATGTCGCCATCATCTGCTTTGAAATCTGGTAATAATGTACATGTTGTATTGTTGCTAATCTATATTATTCTTTTTGAGTCTTTAACAGTATTAACGTTTACGAGGTTTAACCTTTTTAGACATTTCTGTTTTCATGTATGTTTATAACTTAGTTTTGCGCATCATTTATGTGACATCGATTTTGGGAGTGTAATAAAGCTTTGAAACTTTTTTTGGTTAGGAGTTTGATTCGGAGTTAAATTGTTTATGGTTCCAGAATTGTTTATGGTATAATGTCATTGATTTCTGTTCCAATGTTTCTGACTACTACACTTTCGCCAAGTCCAAAAACCCAGTCGACCTCCATGGGTGAGTAAAGTGATGGTGTCTCAGCTGCTTGCTGGTGGTTGTTGAACCCAGAACAGAAGAGTAAAAACTCTTTTCTGGGGTCTCGGTGGTGCTCCAGATGTTTTGGTAGCAGAGTTACAGTTATGTCTTGTGAGGAGTAGAGTCAGAATTTGCCCACATTGTGAGCTGTTCTTGGTGTAGTGTAAGGGTGATGAAATCTCAGTGTTGTGTTAAAAGTGTACGGTATGTGTGTTGAGACGGGTTTTGCATTTGCAATGCTTTGGCAAATCTCAGTAACTGGAATGTATGAGTGAAGTAGGGAGTTTGCATACTCCAAGGTAATGGAGTAGGGAGTTTTCTTACTCCAAAGTAAGAGAGTAGGGAGTTGTCATACTCCAAATGAATGCTGCGCTTTGTGCTAAAGAATTGCCCATGTGGTTGTTGTTGGTAATGGGTCCTTCAAGGCCTAAGACTCCTCAGTAGTATTGTACAAGTGTAGGAATACACTTGGTTAATATATTGTCTGCAAGTAAGGTGTTGGTCGATGGAGCGCTGTCGAAAACACCAGTAGTATTTCCCTTGAGTGAGTGTGTTGTTGGTATTAGGTGAATCCTGGGTGCACATGGAGGATCCATATTAACCATAACCGGAAGAGTAGCTGCTTGTGCCAAAGGCCACAGCCGAAATTTCCATACAGCTTTGGAAGTGCTTGAGCCCTACTCATAGTGAGCAAACAGGTTTTGGTTTTTGTGCTTGCAATTTTTTGCATTTAAGTTTTGCAAGTATGAGACAGCTCTGAATTGAGTCACAGCTGCTTAACGGAGGGAGTGTGACGTCATTTGGTCTGTGCTGGGATAGGTCGGTTGGTGAGAAAAGCCAAGCACGGATTGGTGGATAAGACTGCACTTCTATAGGTTGAGAACAGCTCATAAAAAGGATTGTTTTTCAAACTTTTAGGAAGTGCGTTGAGAAGAGATTTCTTTCTTCCAGTTAGGGAGGGTGCTCATACTTAACCTAAAGGTACACCGGCGTTCGAGGTTATGGAAGAGAGAGGAGTTTCAGCATGTTATTGGGGAAATCAATGGTGTTAAATGACTGAGAAGGAAGGCACCTTAGCTTTTCCGAGTTATAGAACTTTTAATTTGAGAATTTTAGAGACTCTGAGGAGGGTGATGTATGAATCAAAGCCCCTTCCTAGACTTGCACAATTTGAAGCACTTGCTATTTGGGAATTAGTTGTGAGACAAAAAGAGGCTCAGAAATTCAAAAGGAGAATGAGGAAAGCAGAAAAGATGCTAACTGAAGCTAGGTAGGATGCAGAGCAGAGAATGTGAAGAGCAGAAGAATTACACACAGTGAAGTTGTTTCCAGCTATTACACAGGAAGGTGATGAAAGTGTCAGGCCTAAAGCAAAAAATAAATTTGAGGAAGATACAGAACAACATTTGGGTGGAAATAAAAGGGTAGCAGATGTCAAGAGTGATTTAAATTATGAATTTATAACTCAGTTGTTGCAGAATCGCCCCCCCACCATATAATGCAGTTTAATCAGTAAATCAGAATGTAGTCCCGAATGCTTCCACAGCTCCAGTTGCACAAAGCCAGGTTCAGATAATTCCAAGTGTGCCTATTGCTAATGTTACACAGGTGCAAGCGGTTTATCCGACAGTTCAAAATGTTATTACAGTTCAAAATGCTCCAGTTCCAGTTATGCCACAGCAAATTCAGAATGCAGGAATGACTCAGTTTGAGTTGACACCTAATTGCAGACATCTGCACAATTTGTGAATCAGAGACAGACCAGGCTAATGTGTTCCCCAGTAACAACACCGCAGAATGTTGCCGCGAGTCAGACTTTTGGTACAGTATTGAGTGGCCAAGGTAAAGGATTAATGTTACGACAAAATTAGTCAAATTTGTCAGGACCAGAAGCATTAACAGTTCCTGTAACCATAGGTTTAGTAGTCCCATTATATGCCCAAGGTAATATTAAGAGTGGTCCCAGATTTCAAATCCAGTGTCAGAAATGAATTCACCTTTTGGAACTAATTCAGCAATGGAGAGACTAAGCACTAGAGTCCCAGCCATGACCCCAATGAATTCTCCTGGTTCGAACCAGACACATAATGGAATTGGTCCAATAATTGGCATGACATGTCCCCCATGCACAATGGGATCATCTGTGATGGCTCAAGAGCAGGCTATAAGAGCCCCATGTAATGTACTGCAGTTTGTGCCCCGAAACAATGGGAATAGCATTAGTTTACAAGGTTTGACAGCCCAACAATTGACTGACTGGTTAGATAATTTAAGTGGAACATCAGTACCAGGAAATATGCCTGAGAGAGAAAGGACATTGAAGATGGCTTGATTAAAATTGGAATAAAATGAAATGATTGAGGGATCACTTACATTGAATAGATTGGACTCTTGCAATGAAAATGAATTCCACTTCATGTACAAGGATGTTACACATGCTCATGAGAAATTAACTAACTTGGCTGAGAAATATGAAATCAAGATGAATAAATCCTAACAGTTGAAAAAGAGTTACAGATTAGAATTTGACATGAGAGAGATTGCAAACATGAGATCACCTGGAATGAAAATTCACATTAAGGAGTTGATTCAAAGCATTCAAACCTAGGGATCATTAGATAAACAGGAAGGTAGAGGGGCGAAGAGAAGAGATCAGAAGAAAAAGCTGACTGCATCTTCAAATGATGTACAGCAGGCTGAGGGAGCTGTAAAGATTATGCTAATGAGAGAAATTCCTGGAGGAAATTTTGTTCATCTCCCTTGGAGTAGAAGTGACATACTGTCATTTACAAATGATTGCCTAAAGTTGAGGTAGAAGCCAGTGGAATGGTATTGGCAAACTGAGAGGTTTGCCAAGCTTACCAAGTGTTTGTGGGAAGATTTTAAGACTTTATTTGAGATTGTGGATCCAGCAGATTTGTGGGTTGAGTGTAAGAGTAGTGTTGATTGGCCAACGCGTGAGCCGCCGAGAGATGCAGTAACAGGTGCACCGTCTGAAGTGGTAATGAAAAACTATTACAAAGTGATTGAGTTTTTTAAGACTAGAGTTTCCTCGAAAGACATTGATTGGCAAAGGATTCACATGACATTTCAGGAGGCAAAGGGGCCTGTTCATGCTTATTATGAGAAACCCCTTAAAGCATTCAAACAATACAGTGGCACTGAGATTATTGAGCAAGAGATATGATTTATTTTGTTTTTAGATTTGTTCAGGGATTGATGCCTGAAGTTAGTAATATGATTAAGAATCATTTGATTTGCTGGAAAGGAAAGCTGATTGATAAGTGCTGCAATACTCAAAATACTGTAGTGATGAGATTGATTTAAACAAGAAAATGTTGAAAGAAAAGGCAATGGTGATGCAGATAAACTCTTCTCAGGTAGAGGGAATGCAAGGGATGCAACAGCAGGGCAATATAGTTCTTCAGTTCAGAGGTAAAGGTCGTGGAATTCAAGTAGATCCAAATGCAAATGTGGTTTATGTTCAGAATATGAAGAAGATACTTCCTTGTCATGCATGCAGCAACGTTGGCCATTGGAAATGGGAGTGTTCCTTTGATAATGTAAATAATTTGGTACAAGGTGGTGGTGTTGCGCAGATGGTTGACAACAGTCAATTTCAAAATCAGAGAGTCCAAAGGCCACGAAATCAAAGCATGAATGTGCCTAATGGAGCAGTCCAAATGCAGGTTCCCCAGCAACAAGTACAATTTCTCCAACAGCAAATTCATGTCCCAGAGCAGATACTACAAGCTCTGATGGCACAGCAACAGGTGATGGTTCCTCAGCAGAACGCGAGCCAAAGATTAAATGCAAATGCAAACTAGTTAATCACACAATACCCATTGATTGATTTCAGTGATGATGAAACAAGTGAAGAATGCATGAGCGAGAGTTCGGAAGAGGAAGAATGTGTGTTGGCTGCCTCATTGGAGGTGGATCAGTGTGGTCCTTATGTGAATGCAAATGTGATGGGTCATGATGTTCCATTTCTGGTTGACATAGGAGCAACTTTTTCGGCTGTCAGATCTACAGAAGTCCCAAATGTGCCCCTTTCGGGAAGAACAGTTCAGGTTATAGGAACAGCGAATCACACTTTGTGAATCCCCTTACAGAGGCCATTCCCGTTAAGATAGATACATTTGAAGGCCTGCATTGATTTGTGGTTTGCGATTCAAGTCCTGTGAGTCTGTTAGGAAGAGACGTGTTATGCCAATTAAACTGTTCCATTACTTGTACACAAGAAGGAATAGAAATTCAGGCTAATAGCAATGATGAAACTTTCAGTCAAACAGATGAGATGTGACCACTCATTACACCGTTTCCTCCCATGAGAGTTAAAGATTTACCTGATGAATTACAAGGAACAGTAGTACTAAAAGCTTGGAATCTCTCTGGAAAAGATATTGGCTTATTCGAGCTGCTGAACCAGTCAAAGTGACCCCAAAGCCAAATGCAGTTTTCCCCAGAACACCACAGTATCCCATGACTCCTGAAGTGATTGAAGGCACCCCAGTAATTGCAGATTTTGTTGAGCAGGGAGTGTTAAAACAAGTGATGGGCAGCCCATGTAATTCACCAATTATCGGATTGCAAAAGCTTAGTGGGAAATATTGCATATTTCAGGATTTGAGAAAGGTGAATGAAATTGTGGTATCCTGTTGTCCCATAGTGCCAAATCCAGCAGTGATTTTATTTCAGATTCCATGTGAAGCAGAATGTTTTACAGTTATTGACTTGTCACAAGCATTTTTCTCAGTGCCATTGCATGAGGATAGTCAGTTTTTTTTTGTTTCCGATTTGGCAACCATGTGTATTCATGGCGTCTTACTCCACAGGGGTTTTCGGAATCTTCGTTCATTTTCAATCAGATCCTGAAAAAGAACTTAGGGGCAGATTTATGCACCCCTCAGTGCCCCAATACCAATATGGTAGCACCGTATTTAAAATACGGCGCACCATGGCTGTAGTTAGGGTGACTAGCGTCATCATTTTTTACACTAGTCCGGGGCTTTGCAGGATTAGCGTAAAAAAATATGATGCTAATCTTGCAAAGCACCCAGAGGCCCATTGTATTCAATTTGAGCCTCTGTTTAATGCCTGCGCTTACCAGGCGTTAAAAAATGCAGATAAAAATGATGCAAAGGAATCTCATAGATTCCTTTGTGCCATTTTTACAGCCCCCTTAGTGCCTGAACGCACCCTTTGCATACATTATTCCTGGTGCAGGCATAATGTGGCGCAAGGAGTTAGAAAATGGCTCAATGCAAGCTCTTTGTAAATATGGTGCAGAGTTTTTGGCCTAGTTGGGACACATTAGCGTAAAAAATGACACAAATGTGGTGCAAGAAGATGCTAGGGGCACTTAAATATTCCCCTTAGAGTCCTAGAACATGCTGTTACAGTCTGCTTTAGTGCAGTACATTGATGAGCTAATGGTTGCATCCAATATACGTGAAGCTTGCAGACAAGATACCATAGCATTGTTGAATTATTTGGGTAAAAACAGACACAAGGTTTCTCTGGCTAAATTACAGTATTGCCAGAAAGAAGTAAGGCATTTGGATGACCAAATTGAAATAGGTGCAAGGAGAGTGCCCCGAGAGAGAGTTGCAGCCATTATGGAAATTAATCCCCAAGTTACAAAGAGAGATGTCAGAATGTTCTTTGGAATGGTGAGCTACTGCCGCCCATGGATCCCAAATTTTTCAGTAATTTCCAAACTGTTGCAGAAATTGACACATAAGAAAGCCACAGATCCAGTCCCCTTTTAATGAAGAACACATGAAAACTGAGTTGAAAGAGAGTTTGTGCAGCGCTCCAGCTTTGGGAATGCCTGATTACACAAAAGGTTTTGCACTGTTTTGTCATGAATGTGATGGTTGTGCTCTTTCTGTTTTGACACAGTCACATGGAGGAACAAACAGGCCAGTGGCATATTTGTTCCGCCATATTGGATCGTGTTGCTGCCACTTTGCCCAGCTGTCTGAAGGCCGTATCTCCGGCTGGTGTGAGTATTAGTCATTGCAAAGGCATTGTGATGAGACATCTTTGTCTTTGTGCCACACTCGGTCAAAATACTCCTGACCAGGTGAAAACCCAATATTTGACTATTGCCTTTCTTTCCCGTTGCAAGTTATTAATTGTTCAATTCCCCAATGTTGTGATTAAGAGATTTTCAACTTTGAATCCTGACACATTAATGCCTGTAAATGCTGATGATTCAAATGATGCTAATGGAATGGAACATGACTGCCTCGATGTCACTGAATTGTGCACCAAACCCAGACCTGATATTCAGGATACCCCTTAAGAGGAGAATGACCACATTGTGTTTGCTGATGGCTCCTATTTAAGAGACAGTGAAGGTACTCTGAGAGCAGGTTATGCAGTTTGCACCCTCTTAGAAGTGGTCGAAGCATCAAGGCTTCAGAGAGTCATTTCTGCCCAAGTAGGTGAACTGGTTGTTCTTACAAGGGGAATGCTGTGTATCTGAGCAGCTGAAAGTGACAATATTCACTGATAGTCAAGTCAGAGTTGGTGTAGTCCATGATTTTGGACAATTATGGCACCAGAGGGGTTTCATGACCTCGTCTGGATTTGTTAAATGCTTTATAGTTACCTGAGAAGATTGCGGTTGTAAAATGTACCGCACATGGTAAGATCAAATAACTATGTAACGTTGGGTAATGCCTATGGTAACCAAATTGCCGGATATTGTGCACTGCATTGCATCACTTTCTTTGAAGAGTGGAGTAATGAAAGTGACACCAGTGAGACAAATCAAAATGTCTTGATGTCAGTGGGTGATACCTGGGATGAAATTAAGAGTTTGCAGGAAGAAACAACACAGGAAGAACACAAAGGTGGATAAAAACAGATTGAGTGCAAAGAGAGGGAGATGAGGTCTGGATTTCAAATGAAGGTAAAGTCGTGTTGCCAGATTGTTTACTGAACTCATTGGCTAGATAATATCATGGTCAGGTTAATCTCAGCAGACATGCAGTGATTTCGCACTTTCAAACAGACATGGTACAACCCCAGATTTGCATAAGTGATTTGTCACAGATGTGTTACATGCCAACAAATGAATGTAGGGAAGCACACAGTGGCTAATTTGAGTCACATCGGTAGCTCGGGAGGTCCATTCAACAGAATGCAACTTGATTTCATTGACATGCCTGCTTGTAATGGATTGAGTGTGTGTTTTCAAACTGAATTGAGGCTTATCCAACACGTAAGAATGATAGTCTTACTATAGCTAAGATGCTGCTCAGAGAACTTATTCCATGCTATGGATTCCCAGATTCTTTGGAATCAAACTGAGGGATTGATTTGAATAATGAGGTCATAAAGTTGTTAGTTGCAGCACTGAACATTGAGCAAAAATTGCACTGCAGTCACAGACCAGAGGTTTCAGGTTAGGTGGAGCAAATGATTGGAACACTGAAAGCTTGATTGGCAAAGATTTGTGCCTTGACAGCATTGAAATAGCCTGAAGCATTACCACTTGTCCTGATGAGCATCCTGAGCACCCCTGATAGGAAGACAGGACTGTTTCCTCCTAAAATCCTGATGGGTCGTGCAATGAGGCTGCCAGCAGTACCTGCAAATGCACTTGTGAACATAACAGATGACTTAGTGCTGGATTATTGCAAAGGTCTGGCTGATGTAATTTGCTCTTTGTCTCATCAGGTTGAAGCAGCAACAGTTGAAATGACCCAAGGACAGTGTCACAGCCTGAAAAATGATGAGTGAGTGCTGGTTAAGAAACATGTGCAGAAGACCTACCTGGAGTCAAGTTGGAAAGGCCCATTTCAAATCATCTTGGTGACGACGACAGGTGTAAAGTGTGCTGGTCTTCAGAGCTGGATACACACAAGCCATACACACAAAGTTCTGTGTCCTCTTGAAAACACAGAGTCTGACCCTGCAAGAGGAAATGCAGATAAAGAAGGAGTTCAACAAGCTTAAAGGACGGAACCAGTGGCTGAAGAAGAAAATGTGCAAAGTGGTGAAGGCACAATCAGTCTGCATGCAGATAATGGTACAAACAAAGTCACAGACAAAGGTGCAAACAGCTGGCAAATAGTGCAGGAGAGCAAAGTAGTCAAAATTAACAGATTTCTGCCAGTACAGTAAACGTTGACAAAGCAGTTGCACCTGGAAAGAGAACTGTGAAAGGAGACAAATGGCCTGTAGCTGCACATGAATTGGTTGCTGATAAACTCCTATCAGTAACAGAAGCAGTCGAAGAGTCAAATCAGAGTGAAGATGAAGATGTTGCTGTATGAAAAATCAAAAGAAAAAGAGTGCCAAGTCGCAGATACTCTTGACTTGAATGGATTTATTTTGCCACAAATAAATGGGAGAATGAATTTATGGCCTTTTGTTTTGACTGAGAATTCAGTTGAACATTCTGGAACTTGAAATTGCATTTGAACTGAGCTTTGGAATAACGTTGCCAATTCATCCAAAAAGACATTACACTCTCGAAATAACAATAAGTGATCAACAGATTCTGTCCTATTAAAAATGAACATTTGAACTGATTTTTGATGACTTTTTGCTGAGCTCAAGAAGTTTCTTGAAGATCGAGAACTGCTGTATGTAGTGCAAAGACTTTGAAAGCTGTTTGGTTTTGACTTTTGCTCGCTTTTTAATTTTTTTTTTCCTTTTTCTCCACTGATTCTATAGAAGCCATGAATCCTTGACAGGACAAACACAGTAGGTGTAAATATGTGTTTATTATTTTATTATAGTGTGAATGACTTTATTAATTTTATTGATTGCAGGAATGAGTGTTTCAATGAAAGGAGAAGTGCAAAGTACAGTATCTACAGTGCTGAGAATGACAATATCCGAGCAGGATACGTTTTATAAGGATTAGGGATTGCTTGACTTAGATGTCACAAAGGGAAATTTATCTTCCAATGTGTATTATAGCTTGCTTCTGAGTATGTGGATACAATGAATGTGCGTGATTGTTATGTGTGTACACAAAATCCTTTATCAGTGCAGGAAGGAATCACTTATTATAGCTCATCACTAACTAATGGGATTCGTTGCAGTCTATTATCAGGAGTTCATGCAATATTTTTATTCAAACTACTTTGTAGTTTTCTCTTTTGTTCCCATTGATCAGCATTTGAGCTGGGTTGCAAAATCTAGAAACGTAGATATAGTAGGAGGTTTCTTTAAACCTACACTGACTTTTGGCACAGCATATGCACACAGGAATAACCTAACATGTTCTAACACAGGTAGAAAAAGAGTTAATTAATCAGGTAGATGACAGAAGAAAGGCAATAAAATAACGCATAGATAAGGATGCAGTTAGCAAAAAAAGAAAACATTTCACAAAACACCTGATACACCAGGACACTTAGCTTTACATTGGCAACATGTAGGAAAGCTTTGTATACATAGGTCACATTCAAAAGCTGGCAATACGTTTGTAGGAACGGATGAATGCAGAGATGTGTTTCTGCTCAAGAATGAATGGGAGTTTATGCTAAATGGACAAGACCACGCTGTACCTAGTGTCTATTACAACTGTGGTAAGAACGCTTATTATAAGCTGTTGAAAGGCTGGTATGGTACCTGCTATTTGGGAGTGGTTTTCCTGAAAATATACCAAGTGGAAGACATGAACAATCCTTAAGGGATTGAGAGACCTAAAATTAGATTCAGAAGAGGAGCAAGTGATGTAGAGATTACAGGCAATGTTTCTGGAGCTATTATTCCATCGGTGGGAGTGATATTGAATTTCATAAACATAAGAAAGTTATCAACGATTGTAGATAAGATCTCAACTGATTTTTTAGGTACAATTCTCCTAATGGACACAGAAATGGTTGCGGCAAGGTCTATGATTCTTCAGCATCGCCATTCGTTAGACATTCTTTTAGCAAAAGAGGGTGGAGTTTGCAGAGTTTTGAAATCACAGCAATCTTGCAAGTATATACCTAATAACAGCAAGGAGATAAGGAGATACTTAGCAAATCTGACAGGTCTGAAAAATGACTTAAGTGACCTAAAAGAGAAAAATGTTTGGGAGACAGTGGATGAAGGATTCTCTGAGTTTGGATCTTGATTTGGTAACTTGGGAAATGGTTTTGTGAAGATGATCCTGAAACCTTTATTGATTGTGACAGTGTGCATAGTTTGTGCACTTGGATTTTACAAAGCTTATATGTTCTGGAGAAAACAAAGAGCAAAGAATAAACAGAGGAGGGAAGAAATGGAAATGGAGAATATGAGAAACAGGTATTATCAGACAATAAGGAGTACTAACAAATATTGCAAACCTAGATCTAGTGTTATCAAACTAGAAGGTTTTGACTCGTCTCATTGTAAATTAGAATAATTCTATTGTGATGGCATAGATTGCTGTCAGAGGAGGCATTGAGAGAGAGCAAGTTTTATTAATAAACTTGTGGCATAGAAGTAGCATATGGCAGCAAATAAATCTACAGTTTTAAAAGCTTAACAGCGAAAATAATGTAGAAACTAAAAGGTACACGTTTAAATTGTGGTGGGCATTTGTGCCTACCAGTGGTATTTGTGACATCACGTTTTACATGAAGACATGTATTTGTATTTTGAGTGAATTATCAATAAATATTAACATGAAAGTATTATTTTCAGGTAGAAATAGTAGAAATAAAATGTATTATGAGTATTAATTGAATATGAATTGAACATACATATATTAAAATAAATGGATTTCATTATTATGAATTACGTGTTTAGAAAAATAATTATATGTTTAAAATTGTTTTGACATATCATGAATGATGTTTTGGACAAATAATTTGCTTTGCATATTTGATTTGAACTTTAAGGTGCACAATAGGTTTATTAAAGTATTAAATGTATCACTGTGCATTTAGGTTTCTTAACTTGACTAGGCCTTAAGATTCATTTTTCAAGCAGTCATGGAAAATTATTTGCTTATTCTGTTCCCTCTGACCTGAATTCTTCTCTTAGGTTGCTAACGTAACGTTGAATGTCCTATTATATTGTAGACAAGAAATATGTTTCAGATGCAATAATGTAACACTATTTGTTCTAGCTGTTGAACAAATAGTGCTAATGTGAAATAATATTAGCTTAGTTTATTATGGATTGTGTGACAGCAACTGTAAGTTGCAAACCATTAGAAAATGGAATGTTTTGGCTGAACTGTAGTAAGTCACAGTATAAACTATGGACTATTCCTCAGAAGATTCCTAAAGTTGCAAACTTCGTGGTGCCATCTACAGTGATTGGGTGCTGAAAGTGAAACCCAGTATGTACCCACCTGAAGGACCAATCAAATGGATTTGGTTAATTTAATTAGTGAACAACTTTGGAATTGAAGTCAGTTCCCCTTTGAACCTTCTCGATATCAGTCTATTCTTGTCTTCCAGCTGTTTAGAATCCTGTTCATGTCTGTCTGCTCTGTCACATTCCTAGTCTCTGAATTTCCTGATGAGTTTTCTCATCATTGTCTTAACTGCCTTATTCTGTTATGTGGTTAGGTATTAATAAGGCCAACTAATTCTGAACTACTGATTTGTCCTATGTGCAACATGTTCTCTACTGTCCTGATGTTGCTATCAACTGACACTGGAAAAGGTGACCGTTTCTGTAGAATCATACTGTCTGCTGTCCTATGAGGAGAGGTATAACTAAATGTGTTTTCTTGTTTCCTTTTAGCTTAGTCACTTACACCAGCATATTTTTATAGTTAGTTGCCCTAGTTAGATGTTTTCTAAATTATTTTTGCCCTCTTTTCTTTTTGCTTTTGACGGAATGTGTTAGTCCATTTCTACACGTGCTAGTCCCAATTATGGTTAGTGTCAGGTATGGCCTAGCTGTGAAAGTGAAAGTGTATTTTGATTAATTACTGATGTCACCATCCTCTGATGTGAAATCTGGTAATAATGTACATGTTGTGTTGTTGCTAATCTATATGATTCTTTTGGAGTGTTTAACAGTATTAATGTTTAGCAGGCTGAATCTTTTCAGCCGTTTCTGTCAAACTGTGGTTTTCATGTATGTTTATAACTTAGTTTTGCGCACCATTTATTTGACATTGATTTTGGAATGTAAAGAGCTTTGAAACGTTAGTTGATTTGGAGATTGATTTGGAGTTAAATTGTTTATGGTGTCCACAATTGTTCATGATATAATGTCATTAGTTTGTGATTGAGTGTTTTTGACTACTACACTCTTTGCCAAGTCTAAAGATTCAGTCAACCTTAATAGGCAAGAAAAGTGACGGTGTCTCACGTGCGTGCTGGTGCTTGTTGAACCCAGAACAGGAGAATAAAAACTCCTTTCTGGGGCCCCGGCGGCACTCCGGCACACAGCTTTTCCTGGGAAGTTTTGGGGTCGGCACACTCATGATCTGAGAGAGAGAGCTTTCAAGAGAGACTAGCCTCTTCGCAAATCCTACTATGCACACCTATCATCTGAGGGGAGGTCTCAAAGCAGAGGACAGTCCCTCCCCACACACTACTATGCACACCTATCATTTGAGACAGAGGTCTGAAAGGAGAGGGCAGTCCCTCACCATACACTTCCTCACCCACCTGTCATCTAGGAGAAAGGTCTCAAAGTATAGGCCAGTCCATCCACACACCCTACTACACACACTCCTCTTCTGAGAGAGACATGTGACAGGAGAGGCAGGCTCTCCCCACACTCTACAAAGCACACCTGTCATCTGATAGAGAGGTCTAAAAGATGAGGTTAGTCCATCCATACACCCTAGTACACACACCCATCATCTGAGAGAGAGGTCTGACAGGAGAGGCCAGTCCATCCACACACCCAACTGCACACACTCATCATCTGAGAGAGATGTCTGACAAGAGAGGACAGGCTATGCGCATACTCTAATATGCACACGTCATTTGAGAGAGAGGTTTCAGAGCAAAGAGCAGTGCCATGCCACTTAGTACTACGCACACTCATCATCTGAGATAGATGCTTCAACAGAGAGGCTACTCTTTCTTGCAACACCCTACTACACACATTCTTATCTGAGACAGATGTCTCAGCGGAGAGGCCAGTCTCTCTCCACACAGCCTCCTACGCACAAATCAAATCAAATCAAATCATTAACATTGATAAAGCACGCTACTCACCCGTGCGGGTCTCAAGGCGCTAGGGGAAAAAGGGGGGGGGTTATCGTTGTTCGAACAGCCAGGTCTTTAGGAGTCTCCGGAAAGTGGAGTGGTCCTGGGTGGTCCTGAGGCTGGTGGGGAGGGAGTAACAGGTCTTGGCCGCCAGGAAGGAGAAAGATCTCCCACCCGCCGTGGAGCGGCGGATGCGAGGGACAGCAGCGAGGCCAGAGGAGCGGAGGAGGCGGGTGGGGACATAGAAGCTGGCCCATCATCTGAGAGAAAGGTCTGACAGGAAAGGCCAGTACATGTACACACTCTACTATGCACAGTTGTATCTGAGAGAAGTGCCAGAGGAAAGGGCAGTCCCTCTCCACTCACTACTACATACACCCGTCATCTGAGAGAGATATCTCAGGAGAGAGGTCAGTCTCTCTCTATATATCCTACTATGCCTATCGTCATCTGACACAGAGATTTCAGCGGCAAATCACTCCCCACGCACCCTACTACACACACCCATAATCTGAGAGAGAGGTGTCTAAGGTGAGGCTAGTCCATCCACACAGCCTACTATGCGTAACTGTCATCTGGGAAAGAGCTTTGAAAGTAGAGGATAGACCCTCCTCATACCCTAGTATGGAAAACTATTATCTAAGAGATAGTTGTCAGTGGAGAAGATAGTCCTTCCCATTTACTATTATTGTCCTACAATTGTGTTGCAGTCTCGCAAGAGACTCATGAGAGTAGTGTGCAAGATTCAGCTAAAGAAGCTGCTGCATGAGGTTCATTCGATCTCGCGAGCATCTTGCAAGTCCCCACACAGAAAATTCCTTGGCCTGCCACGAGGTGTCTTATGATCCTGTGAGCCTCTCGCAAGACCCACACAGAAAATGACTGGGGCTGCCACAAGGTGTTTTACGATCTTGCAAGAGTAAAATGAAAAGGGCAAGGCTCAACCAATGGTTACCATTCTTATTACATGGTTGAAGAAATGCTGTGATGTGATTGGTTGCAGAACACGAAATAGCTCTGTTTGTCTTTGGTACTTGGGAGGAGAAGGAAATTTGTCTAATTTGTGCTCAGAAGAGGTGAATTTATGTCGTGCTGAAGGAGACTGGCGTGTCCATCTGCATTTAGTAAAGAACTCCAAGCTCAGGTATTTAATTACATATTTTATAAACTTTGTTGTGACGTGTCAGTAAGTGTATTAATGTTGGCAAACGTATTCTACACCATGGTTATGGAGTGAAAAGCTGTTTAGGGAGGTGTAAATGTGTCAATATAGCTTTTGAGAGGTACACATTATAATGCAGAGAGATGTGAGCAAGGTTTGCAGGTTTTGATATTTGTTGCAAGAACATATAGCTGAAGGAGTCAGTGTGCATTTAATGTGTTATTGTGAGAGCGCACAACTTATACAAGAGCTTATGTTTGCATCTAATTTCAGTTCTCGTTTCAACATAGGTAAACATAAAACTTAGAATTGCGAGTATTAAAAGAGCTTCAATTCATTTGGTTGACAACAGAGCATCCTCATGTAAGGAATGAGCTCATTATCGAAAAGCGCCTTTGTCTCACATGGTTCAGTCAAAAAAGCAGGGAACCAAGATTCTCAAAATTCTATGAACACTGTTGCAAGTTGAAAGTGGCAAGGGAAATGGTTGTTCTTCTATTTGGTATTTAACGTTTACTTTTACATATCTCCTTCCCAGCAGTCCCCTTTCCTAATCCATTCCCCTCGACTGGCCACTCTAAGACTCTGCGCAATTTAAGCATTCAGAGCTGGAGGTAGCCATTGTCAACATCCCGTGCAGATCCTGAGGAAGAGGAGTTTGATCTGACAATGGTACAGAGCTATTATATATTAAATATGGTTTGAATGTTTGAGCTCACAAGACTCTTGCGACAGCTGGACAAATATACCAGTGAGTGCAGACAATTGGGTGTTCTCACTGTTGTAAGAGTCTTGCAGTGTCAGTATCCCAAAAAAGATGGATTTATACCATGAAATAATCACTTTGGTAGATATTGATGCCACTTCATACCTTTGTGGCCAATCCAAGTTATGTCCACATTTGGAAATTCAGGATTCTTGGCAATACCACAATTAATGGTATATTCTCTAGCTCAGTGGATGAAGCTGTGTCCCAAAATCCAGAGGTGAACAATGGTGCAGGATGGGGATCTCAGTCAGAAGAGGAGTGCTCAGCAAAATGACTAAACTTCAGGAGCAATATAAAGTTATATCAGGTTAGAAAAAATGGGTTGGTGGCAAAATTATCATTGTAATTGATAGATTTGTGGCAGGTAAAAAAGTAGGTTAGGTTGCGACCAGCTGCTGTTTGTATGGTGCACAGTTACTTGATAAACGGCCTGAGTTTTCCTATTGGCAAACTCTTAAAATTTGATATTGTCCGTGAGAGACTGGCAAAAGTCACTGACAAGCTTCTGCAGGTGAAGCTTGATGAGAGGGGTCCTCACCCGATCTCACAAAACTCTCACAAGAGTCACATGGAACTTGATTGAGTGACCCTGGCAGCTGGTTCCTTTCGATCTTGCAAGAGTCTTGCAAGTCAGATTGTATAGGGAGAGAAAAAGAGTGTGTATTACCACAGTACCAGTGGCAATAACTGGTAAAACAACCATAAAGCAATATAAGTATAGCACAGGTTATCAAGATGAATGATAAAGCAAAAATTAAAGATTACACAAACTATTACAGGGGATTATGGTACATGTAGTGTAAAAATTGAGACACCTGAGATTGCCCTTGGTGGTTTGGAGGTGAAGCAAGTGTAATCTCTTTGACTTGTGCTCAGCAGAGCCCATTTGACTTTTGATTAAATGTGATTGGTGTATTCAGCTTCCTATAAAACAGCTTTATTTTCAGGTAAGTACAAATGTACTGTAATTTAATTATGAAGCCTCTGACTAAATATGAAAATAAAATAATATAATGAGAAACAATTTCATTATATTTATTATTTCGCCAGTGCTAGTAATTTGGATGTTTAAAATGCGAATTAGAAATTAAAAGTGCATGGTATTGAACCTTACCTCATTGTATTTTTCACATATTATTGAGTTCACATTTGGCTATGGAGATAGTTTTGTTTTTATGTTCTCGATGTTTCTGAACAGTGTTTGATGTATATTCAAAATGTTTAACTTATTGCATATATGTTTGAATGGTGTGTGTCCTAAATACAGTTAAGCACGTACTAGAAAGTGTTTTGCACTATACAGTGTGCACTATGTGAATTCCATCATAGATGCAGTTTGCTCAGTGACAATATATTTGGTTAAGGAATTAATTGGTTACTAAACTGTTTAACACTGAGGCCCAACTTTATACTTTTTTAGTGCTGCATTTGCGCCGCTTTTTGACGCAAAAGTGGCACAAACTTACAAAATACAATTGTATTTTGTAAGTTTGCGCCGCTTTTGCATCAAAAAATGATGCAAATGCAACGCTAAAAAAGTATAAATACGGGCCTGAGTTTCACCCTGTACAAAGGTGTTTTGTGGATTTCATGTGGAAAGTAAATTGCAGCATTCATACTCTATAATGTTGCATGAGGTACACTGGAGGTTTTCTCAAACTGCACTTAATTTAGTCTGTACACATTAAAATGTTTTGTGTTCTGTGCTGTAATTATTTGGGGCTCTGTTTCATAAAACAATTGTACAGATGGTTTACTGAAAAAAAATAATTCTGAAGGGATGACTTTCGAACAAACGTATTTTACTCCCAGCATTTAAAATGTGGAGCGGTCTAAGTAGAGGGCTATTTTGTCACAAAAATGTTTTACTGGTACTGTTAAAATAGAGGACAATTGTGCAAGCAGTATTTGAAATGTGCTTAGGCCTCAAAGGAGAGGTAATTTTGATATTAAATTGTTTTAGTGGTATGAGGCAAGGTTGGCATTACAAAACATTTAAGCTGTATACACCTATAAGAAACTGAGCCCCTCTCTCCTGAAGCTGAAGCAAATATAATCTGGGGCTTGTAAAGGTCTGCTAATACAGGACCTAGTGTTTGCTACATACATCCCTAATCTTTTTCAGAATTGTCAGTACACAGGTAGCTCTTTCTGATTTGAACCAAATGTCATGTTCACTCTGAGAAAACCTCTCTTGACAGATATGGCTATGTCACTAAATCCCTTTTCGAGCCAATGTCTATCTTGTAGAGGGATGTCATTCACTTTGTATGAGCTTGTATGAGAGGGAATTACTCTTTCATGAAACAGTACCACACCCAAAGTGCACCTTATTTTAATCTGGTTGCAGAGGGTCTAGTGCTTGTCTAAAGCCTTCTACATTAACCCTTTTCTATTTTCAGAGGTAGTTAAACCCATTCATACACCAAGTTCTCTCAGAGAAATTTGTGTGCAGGGCTTGATTACTCACTAAACCTTTCTACACCCAACCTATAACCTCTACAGATCTATTAGTAGAGAGGGAATGTTCTGATACAGATAAACTAATCAATCTCCATAGAATAACATCACAGATATCTGGTTTTATATCAGCATTTATTATCCTTTATCCCTCCTCTGGTAGAATGTAGAAGCACAGTATTTAGTGTTGGTCTGAGACCTTGTACATACACCATTTATGCTGTTCAGAGATATTAGTAGAAAGCTTGCTCTTCATAAGAGCCATGTAACACTAGAGGTACTAGCTCTGAAAGATCTTCTACGCAAAAACATTAGCTCTCTGTTGAGGTGTTTCTTAGAGGGCCTGCTGTTACAAGGTAGTATGTGATAGGATCACAATTTGATCAAATTGCACCATGCGGAATGTATAGAATGCTGACATATAGTTGCACAAGTCCTACTTGTTCTGTTAATGCTTTTATAGATACTCTGTATTCTGCACATCATTGGAGAGGGTGGTATTTACGTGCTGAACTAACTACCCTAATGACTGAGACAAAACATCTTGAGAAAGGGGTGACTTTGTCAGAAAAGCCTAGTACACCCAGTGCTCACTGTGAACAGATCTGTGAGCAGACAGTCTATATTGTCATAAAAAACCTAGCCAGTATACACTTATAAGAAAATGAGCCCCTCTTTCCTGAAACTGAACCATACAGATTGTGATGTTTCTTCAGGTGTGATAATAAAAGGCCTAGTATTTGCATACATTCTTCTACATACATCCTTTATACTCTTCAGAAGTGTCAGTAGACAGATAGTTGTTTGTGAACTGAAGCAAATATCCTCTTTACTATTTGAAACATCTGTTGAAATACATGCCTCCACTACAAATGCCCTTCATATTCACTATTTAACCTTGTACATGGCTGTCAGGAGAGAAGGTGTGCTGTTATAAATGAGAACCATTCACTCTGTATCTGCCTGTGTAACAAGAATCTAGTATTTCATGAAAAAGTACTACAATCAAACTGTACCCTGTTTAAATCTTGTAGGAGAGGGCTTGGACTTTCTTTAAAACCTTCTACAATAACCCTTTCCTCTCTTCAGAGGTATCAGTAGAGATCTTGTTGCCTGTATAGCTGTTCATACACAATGCTATCTCAGAGGAGACATCTTTGTGCAGAGGTGAATTACTCACTAAACCCTTTTTCATCCATCCTATAACATCTCACACACCTATTAGTTGAGAGGGAATGATCTCACAGAAGTGAGTTGATCACTGTATACAACTCTACCACAAACCTGTCATTTTAAACCAAACTTCACCATTCCTTATCTCCCCTCTGGTAAAATGTAGTCCACCGGGAATAATGTTTGTCTGAGCCATTTACATACATCCTTAATTCTGTTTAATGATATTAGTAGACACCTTGCTGTTTATAAAGCACTGTAACACAGGAGGTACTACCTCTTAAAACTCTTCTACACAAAGCAGTTGGTTTCCGTTGAGTTGTCACTTAGTGAGACTGCTGTTACAGGGTATTAAGAGATAGGATAACTGTTTGATGAAATTATACCATGCAGAATGTATAGCATGCTTAAATGTTGTTGCACAGGGCCTCTTTGTTCAGTCAAACCTCCTACAGAGACTGTCTACTTTGCCCAGATGAATCATTAGAGAGGGTGGTCTTACTGCACTGAGCTAAACACACTATTCATTCAGATGAAACATGTTTAGAGAGGGATGAATTTCAGAGTAAAGCCTTTCAGAGTCAGGTCTCACTGCAAGCACATTTCTCCACAGCGAGGCTATGTTGTTATAAAAACAAGAAGTATTTATCCTCTATACACATACAAGAAAAGTACCCCTTCTCTCCTGAAACTCCTGAAACTGAACCATACAGAACATGTGGTTTGTTAAAGTGTGATAATAGAAGGCCTAGCGTTTGCATTGATCATTCTTTATACATCCCTTACCTTCTTGAGACGTGTTGGTACTCAGATAACTCTTTCTGATCTGAACCAAACACCTTGTTCAGTCTGACAATACATGTGGTGAAAGATATTGGTCTATTACTAAATGTCTTCAGACCCACCATCTAACCTGTACAGGGCTGTCAGGAGAGACGATGTGCTGAAACATTCAGGCCCATATTTATACTTGGTTTGAGCTGAATTAGCGTATTTTTTTAATGCTAATTCAGTGCAAACCTAACTCAATGAGATGCAAGGTAGGCGTTTCCGTCCAGAAAAGGATGATATGGCCTTTGATCCATATTCATCCCCCGTGCTAAAATCCAGCACAGGGGGATGGGGGCCTTAAATAATGGCACTAAGCTTGCTTAGCGCCATTATTTAATGCTTGGGTCTGGGCAGGAGTAAGGAGACCTGTAGGCATATTTCCATGGTCAGAGACCATGGAAATTGCCCACAGGTGCCCTTCCCTGGCCCCAAGGGACACCCCCACCCACACCAGGAGGTCACATATGGATTGGGGACCCATCCCAGGTAAGTCCGGTGTGTATTTTTTTTTTTTCAATCACCACTCGGGGCCCTGACTTGGGGCCTCCTGCACGGCACTGGCTCCAATGGCCATGCCCAGGGAACATTTGTCACCTGGGCATGGCCATTGGGGTGGTGGGCATGGCTCCTGTCTTTACTAAGATAGGAGCCATGTCCATGGGGGTTGTGCGCCAGAAAATGGTGCTACACTGCTCAGAGGCAAATTTTTTGCCTCTAAACAGTGTAGCGCCATAATTTGGTGCACAAGACCTGGTTCCCCCTACGCCTCCCCGGCCCTGTTAGCATCCATCCCAAGGACACTAACAGGGCCTTAGCACCAGCTAGCGCCATTCCATAAATATGGTGCTCGGCCGGCATCATGGAATGGCGCTATACTTTTTGACGCAAACCTGCGCTAACGCAGGTTTGCCTCAAAGAGTATATATCTACCCCTTACTATGTATTTGATTTGTGTAAGAAGGAATTAGTCTTTCATTAAACAGTACCACAACCAAAGTGTATCCTGGTGAAATCTGGAAGCAGAGGGTGTACCGCTTGTGTAAAATCTTTTACAGCAACTCTTTACTCTTTTCAGAGGTATCACTACAGCTCTTGCTGTCTCTGCCAATTCATGCACCATGTTCTCTCAGAGGAGACACTTTTGTGCATGGGTGAATTACTCAGCACACCCTTTTACACCCACCCTACAACCGCTACAGACCTGTTAGCAGAGAAGAAATGTTCTGATACAATAGAGCTATTCATTCGCTATAGAATTATATTACAAATGTCTGGTTTCATGTCAAAGTGTATTATCCCTCATCCTACCTCTGGTAAAATGTAGTAGCACAGAGGCTAGTGTTTGTCTGAGACTTTATACACCCACTTTAGTCTGTTCAGATATATTAGCACAAACCTTGCGGTTTATAAAGCTAAGTAGCACATGAGGCACTAGCTCTGAAAGGACTTCTACAGTAAGCAGTTGGTCTCTTTTTAGGTGTCTCTTAGACCAACTGCCATTACAGGGTAGTATGAGATAGGATTATGGTTTGTATAAACTGTACCATGCAGAATGAGTGCCTTACTGAAATGTATTAAGACAATGCTTATCTATAATTTATTAGAAAGTATTATTTAAGAACCAGAAATAAAACAATATGTGTTGTATATTTTTAAGGAGCATAAGACAAAGAAGAAAAAACAAAAGTACTACAAAGAAGTCTTTAAACTTGAAACAGGCACACAGACGGAATATGATAGAAAAAGAAAGGTCAAATCTAGTAAGAGTACCAAATGTTTCTTACAAAATTAATAACATCATGTAAACCTTCTCCTACAAATGTGAGTCTCAACATCTAACAAAAAACATAAATGTTATTGCCACAAAAAGACACCAGCCAGACAGGTTTGATAAAAAATGTAAAGAACTTTGTCAGAAGTTCTTTCATAGAATAGTGGTATGTGATAAGAATGAAAGCAGTAAAAAGCAAAAGAGCTTTGCAAAACCTAAAAAATGTTGTTGAATGTCAAGTTGACAAGGCTTTTACTTTAAAAAGAAAGCTATTTATTCTCATTTGGAAGAGAATGATATGTTTAGATAAACTGATTAATTCACTGAAGAAGAAATGTTGCCAAAAGGTTCAAGTGAGTAAAGCAAACCTTTGAAGCATTTTACAGGGAGAGTGGAAACATACTTCCAGCACTTAGGGATTTTCAATGAGGAAAGTTACTTACAAGAAACCTAGTTATTGTTTACAAATGACAGAGATAGTTGTGGATATGAAATCAATGAATGTACATTGATTGAAAAATAAAAATTAGTGCCTAGAAAGGTAGAAGAATAAGAAACTAATGACGTATTAGGTCAACGTCCTCAAAATCCAGTTTTCGAGTTTAAAAGTAGAGAGATATGCAGCATAAGGCAACAGCCTATTGACAAACTTTGACTATTCTTAAACAGCAAAGGAACTGTAAAACAAAAAGTGATCCTTGTTGCGTAAGGAA
Organism: Pleurodeles waltl; assembly: GCF_031143425.1. NCBI lineage: Eukaryota > Metazoa > Chordata > Amphibia > Caudata > Salamandridae > Pleurodeles > Pleurodeles waltl. The sequence continues at coordinate 325,068,352 of NC_090437.1, forward strand.
ACTAACAAATTTTCAGGGACATTCATTGGCTTGCTTATCACACCAGATCTGAGACAGTACTTTCCACCAATGCGAATGATGTCTGTGCACCACTCTTAGGGGCATATTTATAAATCCCTAGTGTCACCTAGCGCCACATTAGCATCATTGTTTTTATGCTAATGTGGCTCAACGAGGCCAAAATCCTCGCGCCATATTTACAAAGTGGCGCAATGCATGCATTACGCCACTTTGTAACCCTTTGCACTGCATTATGCATGTGCCAGGCATAATGTATGCAAAGGGGGCGTTCCGCCGTTAGGGTGGCCCAAACAATGACGCAAGGAAATCAGACAGATTTCCTTGCGTCATTTTTTACAGCACTTTTAATGCCTGCTCAGAGCAAGCATTAAAAGGTGGTTTTCATTATTTATAATGGGTCTCTATGTACTCTGCATGAGAAGGGCCAATATTTTGGCGCTACTCCTGCAGATTATATCAATAGTGTCAATAAAAAAGACGCTATTGCCCCCTACCCTGCACCATGGTGCGCAGTATCTTAGATACAGCGCACACATGGTGGCGGTAGAGGGGTGCTAAGGGATGCAAGGAATGTGGCGCTGTACTAGGTGCAGTGCCACTTTTCCTAAATATGCCCCTTTAATGTATAATCTTGAACGAAAATTGTATTTTGTCAAAAGTCCAGCTCTTCAGCTTCAAAAACTAAATGATATGTTAGGCAGCTCTGAATTGGGAAAGTTGTTGAGAACAACACTGAAAATTTCAACACTAGCACACTGTTACATAATGTTTTAATGGAAAGTGATGCATTTGTAAGAACAACTGCAGAAATTCCAGTCAAGGTGTGTGTTTGTTGCAGACAAACTCACTACAAATCACAAGTAAAAAAATATATATTTGGGGGCATGGCCAGCAATCATGGCTGAGTGGACCTAATCCACCGAGCTCCGCCACATTCCCATGGAAAACCAAGGCTGCAGGCACCTTTGAACACTGGTGACTCCCAAAGCGTGTGACTCTGTACCTGGGGACCTCAGGGAAAACTGGGGCCTAGTTAGATGTCGACTTCGCACATCTGTTTAGAGCCTGAGATCCAGGGTGGCCTTCGATGCATGGAGTGACAGATCGCGGCCGCCATTGTTCTTTCCCCATATCGGGCGGTGAGTGACAGCACGGCATGCTGGCCGAATGCGGGCTGCCCTCTTTCTCTCCCCACTAAGAATAGGATGAGAAGTTTACTTGTAGGGGGTAGGTGGCACGACAGGGACATCTCTTCCCCAACTACATCAGAGAACCAAGCCAATCACACTTATTTTTAAAGGCTCTGACATCTAAAAAGTGACCTAAACGCCCACGAGGACCTCACCAGAGGCCGAAAGTAGACTCCACAGGTACTGCACAGACACAACCAGGCACTCCCTGGGACCATAGAGATACTCGGGCCTCCTTGGCAGAATCTCCTTTCCCAGCCTTTTTCATTGCCTCATTGAATAGAGAAGAGCGCACGACCAGACTGCAGTTTCCCTTCCACCCGGGAGCTGTGGGGAACTCATCCCTGCCTTATCTAAACCTATAACTATAGTTACGGAGGCACTGATACTTGAGGAGACCCCAATACGGTGCCCCCCCCCCATCATCCTTGATATAGCAGAGTCAGGAGACAAATTAACCCTCAATATTTTGGCTTCTCCCTTAAAATTGCCACAGATAGCCTGTGCTTACTGATAAACCTACACCCACCCCGACGATCTTGACACTACGTCTGCACATAGCTCCTGCTGTCCTACATGCTTCCCCAAAAAAACCAGTTAATAGGGTGTCCAGCTATTTACAACTGGCAGAATATAGGGAAATTCGATCAGAGCAACCAGAAGATGACAACGTGGCACTGACAAAGGATGATCTTCTGGCCTCGTTACAGGAATTCAAGAAAAAACTTCAGGAGGAACTCAGGTCAAACATGGCCAATTCTCTGGATACTCTTCATTCTGATCTCACCACTAGACTCACAACGCTGCAACAGGATGTATACTCGGTGGGCGTGGACTTGGAAACAAAATGTCACTCCCTGGAACAACAGCTGAAAAACATGGAGAAATCTTCCACCCATATCCGGCAACACTTGTAAACTTTACTTCGAAAGTGCAAAGATCTTGAAAACCGCTCAAGGAGAGATAACATCTGCCTTACAAATCTAGAGCAGCCTCTGATTGGCTCAGAATATCCACAACCCTAAGCACACCGCAGGACACATGCTGGACCCCATTTTCACCTCCAGCAACCGCATCAAATACAGCCATGTTACGGAACTCACAAGGACCGATCACTCCATCACTCCATCATCCATTTCAGCATCTCCAGTCTCCACACCTCCACCCCCAAGATGAACAGGACCCCCCACTGAAAGTAGAACAAAATCTCAGAGACCAGCTGGGCACACACCCTCAACACCTCCAACCACGCTGCTGCCACCAATCTCGAACAGGGAGCGAAAAACTTTAATGGCCCGATCACCAATTGCACTGACAGCATCGTCCCCATCAAGAGCAACATCTAGAGAAAATCCTCCAAACAGGCCAGCTGGTAAACCCAAGAACTCAGAACAGCAAAACGTGACAGCAAACAGCTGGAGAGGAGATGGTGCGTGTTGGACCTGGCCCTTTTTGCAGGGTCACCCCTAAACTTTTGGCCTCCTTTCTTCTATTGTTTCTGACCAGTTTTTGTTGGCCTTAGGACTCTGGGCACTTTACCACTGCAAAACAGTGCTAAAATGCATATGCTTGCTCTCTAAGTTGTATTGGTGATTGGCTTATCCATGATTGGCATATTTGATTTACTAGTAAGTTCCTGGTAAAGTGCACTAGAGCCTGTAAATCAAATGCTACTAGTGGACCTGCAGCACTAATTGTGCCACCCACATGAGTTGCCCTGTACACATGTCTCAAACCTGCCACTGCAGTGTCTGTGTCTGCAGTTCTGCACTGCCAGTTTGACCTCACAAGTGTATCCATTTGCCAGGCTCAAACCTTACTTTTTACTGCATGTACGTCACCCCTAAGGTAGGTCCTAAGTAGCCCTATGGGTAGGGTGTAGTGTATTTAAAAGGTAGGACATGTACTGGTGTGTTTTACATGTCCTGAAATACTGCCAAATTCAGTTTTCACTATTGCAAGGCCTAGCTCTCCCATATGTTGACATGGGGAAAGTCTTTAAATATATTTTAAGTGCAGTTAGTGATACAGAGTTTGTGGTCTCTCAACTAATAATTTAAAAATACATCTTTTGGTAGAGTTGGCTTTTAGATTGTCTGTTTGAAAATCCCACTTTTAGAAATTGTGCATTTTCTTACTTAACCATTATGTGCCTCTGCCCGTCTTTGGAATCCAATTCTGACTTGAGAGAAACTTCTGCCAGGGAGAAGAGCTGCAGGAGGAGTACTGCCCCTTTGCTGTGTGTGCTTTTCTAGGTGGACCTGCAGTTGCTGCTTCTGCCTTACAGAGGACAAAGACTGGACTTTGCTGTGTATGCTGCTTGTGAAGTTTCTCCAAGGGCTTGGACTGAGCTTGACTCCTGTTAAGAAGGCTCAGAGACATAAAAGACTTCACCTACCAGTCTCTGGGTTTGCTTGCTCTGGACACTAACTCACCAGGTGGTGCCTATTTCAATTTCTGTGCCCTTGGGACAGAAAGCTAGTCTAAAAACAATAAGAACCAGATGTACCAACTCCAGACGACTTCAGGACCAACCCCGCTGCACGACTCTGCAACGCTGGCTGCAACCAAAGTTGTGCTCCTCGTTGGAGTGTGACAACCGTGACTGACACTGCAGGCCAAACTCAGCCCTGCTCATGCCCCGCAACTCCATGGGTCCCGAGTGCTGTGTCACCGACATCCGTGACACCCGACTCTATCGAAGCGTCTGTAGCCCTGTGATGTGATCCTGACCCCGTGAGGTCACCCAGTGCTTCTTGACCCGCATGATTCATCGACCCTGCTGGATTGTTAGGAACCGATGCCTCGTCCCAGTGACGCATCACCTCTCCTGCTCTGCAGTAAGGAACCAACGCCACACCAGATCCAGCGACGCCTCACTTCCCTGTCTCCGTGCACTGGCTTGTTTCCTCATTAACCAGAGGTACTGTACCTGGGGGTCCATGTGACTCTGTGACCAGCACTGCACTCCTCACAAGCAGTGTTGGATTGTTGGAAACAACTCTGTTAATGACATCAGGATAGCCCAAATTGGAGCTATTGTGTATCTAAGCGTTGTATTGAAGTTTAATCTTTGAAAATTCGATTCTTTGCTTTTGTATGTTGGGTTTTTGTCATTTTTGTTTTGTTTTACTCAGATAAATATTGGCTATTTTTCTAAACTGGTGGTGAGTACTTTTGCAGTGTTTTCACCGTGTTACTGTGTGTGTTGGTGCAAACATTTTACACATTGCCTCTGAGATAAGCCTAACTGCTTGTGCCAAGCTACCAAGGGGGTGAGCAGGGGTTATCTGAGCTGTGTATCTCCTCTACCCTGACAAGAGTGAGGGTCCCTACTTGGAGATGGTGCAAACTGACTGCCAACTAGAGACCCCATTTCTAACAGTGCACCAGCAAGGATACCTTTGACAGAACTGCCTTTAAGACCTCCCTCAACCTGTACCACTGCCTGCTGAGGGCAACTAACAAGACTGCGCTTGCCACAAACATCGGAACCAGCGCCGACAACACCAAGGAGCTTTTCAACATTGTTAATAAATTCTCCAACCGAGCTTCCAGCAAACACAACATTCACTCCCTCACAGGAGCTATGTGACAACCTTGCCCACTTCTTCCACCACAACATCGCAACCATATACAGAAACTTCAAACCCTAACCCACACCTATGGACTTCCTCGACAGATATGCCACCACCATCATTGACACAAACCACATACTGACCACCTGGAACATCCTCTCCACCCAGGACATCACCTCCAGCATGAAATCCATCCACTCTAGAGTTCTCACAGACCCATGCCCACACTACATCTTCAACCTTGGAAACCAAAAGATCGGTCAGGAACTAACCACCCTTTTCAACACCTCTATCAACACCGCAACATTTTCTGACACCTAAAAAAAAGCCGAAGTCAGACCACACTCAACATCCCTCTGCTAACCCCAGCGAACTCAAAAAGTAATGGCCAATCTCCCTGCTCCCATTCCCCACAAAGGTACTAGAAAAAATCATCAACCAGCAAATCATGAAATACCTGGAGCAGAACCAACTACTTGATGCCTCCCAATCCGGCTTCTGTAGCAATCACAGCACCGAAACTGGGCAGATCGCAGCCACCAATGACATCCAAACCCCTCTTGACTGAGGACAAACAGCAGCTTTGATCCTCCTTGACCTCTTGGCAGTCTTCAATACTGTATATCACCACATGCTGATCTAAAGACTCCACCACATCAGCATCACCTCCTTCCCCAATGGGAGAAGCCAGAAGATCACACTCCCACCTTTCATCTCCGATCCCAAGGAGATTACCTGCAGTGCCCCCCAGGGCTCACCCCTCAACCCCACGCTCTGCAACGCATATATGACTGTGCTGGCCAACATCGTTTGATCCCACAGTCTCAACATAATTTCCTACGCAGATGGCACCCAACTAATCCTCTCACTCACCTAAGACTCCTCCACCATCAGAACCAGCTTTCACAGATGCATGATAAGTGTTGCTGATTGGATGAAGAACAACTGCGGCAGCTGAACACAGACAAGACAGATGTACTGATCTTTGGCAACAGCAGCAACACATGGAACCACTCCCAGTGGCCATCAGTCCTGAACCCACACCCACTCCCTCCAACCAGGCCAGAAACCTCAGAATCATCATTGACAACAAACTCACCATGAAATCACAGATCAACGCCATCTCCTCCACCTTCTTCCTCACTTTGCCCATGCTACGTAAGATCTCCATGTCGCTACCTCTCCACACGAGATGCACCCTGACACAGGCCCTCATCACAAGTCGACTGGGCTACAGCAACTCCCTCTATGTAGGAATCACTGTGCACCTCCTACAGAGACCATACAGAATGCCTCAGCCAGACTCATCCTAGACCTTCCCCAATGAACCCACGTCACACCCCACCTCAGGCAACTCCACTGGCTCCCCATACAGAGGAGATGCCAGTTCAAGCTGCTGACCCATGCACACAAGGCTCTACACAACCAAGGACCCATGTACATTAACCACCAGCTGAACTTTCACCAGCCGTCGAGAAGAATACGCTCTGCTTCCCTTTCTGTTGCCCATACTCCCCGCATTGACTGAAGCAGAAATGGAGGACGCTCCTTCTCTCACATCGCAGCAAAAACCTGGAACAGCCTTCCCACACACCTACGGAACATCATCTCACTTGTGGAATTCCAAATGGCCTTCATGAACTGGCTCTTGAATAAGCCTCTGGGACCTGCAAGTGCCTGGATACCCTATAGGGTGATTAGCTACACTTTATTAATCCTGATTGATTGATTGATTTGGAGGAACAAGCGGAAGGTCCAGATCTTCAGGCTTTCATGTTGGGACTTTTTGCAGAACTATTAGGTGACCCTCAAGTCAAAATTAAACTGGAGAGAGCCCACTGGGTCGGACCTTCATCAATGGCAGATGGAAGGAGGCCTTGAGATGTCCTGGCAAAGTTGCACTGCTTTAAGGTGAAAGAAGCGATTTTTCAGGCAGCCTGCAAAGCAGAAACAGTCTCCTTTCAGGAATCCACTTGCTCCCTATATAAAGACAACGCACCTGCCATACTAGCAAGAAGACTCCAATTTAGACCAGTCACAGACAAATGTCGCAAGATCACAGTGAAAACCAACTCAGTCTCGCCTTCACCTATCTGAATAAATCACACCATTTTGCAGAAGTGAGGAAGCAGCAGCTCTCCTCGGACTGTCATCTTTAGATGGCAACATCTCGGAAAGTTCCCAAGAAGAATCTAACACAGCCTCCCAGCAAAAATGGAGAAGGACCCATGGCTTCCTCAAAGGTATCTGAGAAAACAAGGAAGAAGGTGGGGCCAAAGAAATGTTGCCTCCTCACATTAAATTTGACTAAACTGGGATACTTGAAATTCTTGATGATATCCTTTTTTTCTGTTCCCAGTCAAGTGGGTTACTGGGGCTGGGGTTTGGCTGTGGATACCCTCCGGGGCCCGGATGTCTGCAAAGGACACCCAGAGTACATGGGTTAATTGCAATCCAGGGGTGGGACACAACCTACTCACTAACTGTGTCATAATGATGCATCAACACCTCAATTCCATTAGCATCAGTTAAGAATGCTAAGGCGGGTATTGATTTGAACACCTACGATGTTACAATATGATGTCATGAAACGATTGTCCGTGAGAATTTAGTTCCCAACTGTTCAAATATGTTGTTTATGTCTGTTTTCATTGAGTGTCCCCTTGAGGGGGAATTCTCAAAAAAAGCCACAAGAAAATCTCGACCAGCATGGGCAGGGGAAAGGAGGTAGGCGGCAACAAGGGAAGGCAGGTTTGCCAGGTCTAATCATAATAGATGAACATGGTATTAGTAACATTGACATGGAACGTGCGGGCCTCAATTTCCCTGTGAAGTGGCAGAAAATATGGAAATATATCTTAGACAGGAGATATGATATAGTCGCCCTACAAGAGACCCATGTTAAACGTAGCAAAGATCACAGATTATGCCATAAGGGATACCCACGATTTATAAATCTTCACATATTACCAAACGCAATGGGATAGACCTTCTCTTTCACTTCTCTCTTGCCTTTCAACCCTCTGATCACAAATCCGACAAGGAAGGTAAATGCCTAATGGTTAAAGCTAAAATTGCAGGCTACCCTTGCTCAGTCGCCACTATATGCTTCCAACACAGCCCAAGCAACATTTGTACAATCCTGCCTCACACACAGGGGTGAATTTGCTGAGGAAGAGATTATCTGTATCGGGGAGTTTAATCTCACTAGGGACCCAGACATTGATAGATCCCATCCAACACGTACATACAACACAAGTTTCTCTAAGCCTTGGAAAAGGACACTACAGGAGACTGGACTGATTGATGAATGGAGACACACACTACAAACACTAGGGACTATACTTTTTTCTCCCACTCTCCCCGAATTTACTCCTAGCTCAACTATAAATTTATGTCAGTCCCTCACTCATGTTATCTTGACATCAGAATACCATCCTATAGCCATCTCCGACCATGCCCCTTTAGTATTGACACTAGACTTGTCTCGCCATACTTCTAAATACCATAGATGATTCTTGACTACCCCTTTAACACAAGACCAACTATTCAGGGATGAACTGTGCAAAACCATTAGAGAATTCTTTGCTCTGAATGACCCCAAGACAATGACATTTCTAACAACTGGAACACCTTCAAGGAGATCATTAGAGGAAAATGCATATCTCTTATGTGCACCCTATTTAAGCAGAAATCCCAAGAACAATTGGCACTAGAGAGAGACCTGAAGTCAGCAGAACAAGCTCATAAGGAATCCCCTTCTTTACAAACCCAACGGAAAGTCACAACTCTCAAATGGAAATTAAATGCAATCTACGCATACAGAGTGGAGTTCACTATGGTCAACCTTCAGCATGGGGTATATACATATGGTAATAAGATAGGAGCGCGGCTAGCGCGACAATTGAGAGTAAAACAGGAAAAATAATATATAAGCCACATCAATTTAGAAATTGGGGGTGTGACAATGACAGATAAAAACACTGGGAATGCTTTCAAGGAATTCTACAAATGCCAATATACAGCTGGTTCACCGGTGATAACAAACCAATTACAATACCTACATGATGTCACTCTCCCACAAGTCTCCGAAGACCAAAATGAGGCTCTAAGCAGCCTCATTGAGGAAGATGAAGTGGGGATAGCAATAGCCTCCCTCAAACTTCATAACTCACTCAGGCCAGATGGATTCTGGGCCCAGTTTTTTAAAACCTTCAGCTCGGAACTGATACTGCATTTAACTAAGCTGTTTAATCATATAGGTACAGAACCTGGAGTTACATGCTCCATGAGTGAAGCCTTAACATCTGTCCTTCCTAAGCAAGGAAAAGACCCACATTACTGCTCCTCGTACGACCCATTGCACTCCTAAACCTAGTCTCCAAATTTCATACAAAGATCCTTGCCACTCAACTAGAAAGAATGATGCCAGATTTGATTCACCTGGACCAATGTGAGTTTAAAAAAAGGGAAGGAAACCCCATGGTAATCTACATTGGGTAATCCATCTGGTTGAAAAAGCCACTAAAAAAGGGAAGGCAAACCCATGGTAATCTGCATCGGGTAGTCCATGTAGTTAAAAAGCCACAAAAAACACATCCCAGCAGTTCTGGTAACGTTAGGCGCTAAAAATGTATTTGACTGCATAGATTGGACCTTCCTATTTCAGACTATGAACCACGTCGACATAAGCAAGAGATTTATCTCAATGGTGCACGCTAACTATATTGCTCCTGTATCCAGGGTTTTGGTGAATGGAACAAGCTCCAGCTCCTTCCACTTGGAGAGGGGCACACGCCAGGAATGCCCATCCTCCCCTGTTCCATTAACTCTCAGCATGGAGCTTTTGGCTGCAAAGGTGCATCAGGAGGGGGAGAGTAGGGGTATACCCTTTTGGTCCCCTACTCATAAAATTCCTTTCTTTGCTGGTGATGTTTTATTGCTCTTAGCTTCTCCAGCAACCACACTCTTAGCTCTACAGTGAGAGCTGGCTAGATATGAGGAAGTGCCTGGATACCAGGTTACTCCTTCCAAGTCATATCTTCCAAACTTAACTTTGTCATCCGCTCAGATTGAGATGATGGCCCTTACCACTCCATTCCAATGGGTAAAGAAGGGTGTGACTATCAGAGTATTAATATTACCCTGGGAATTTCTGAGCTTTACAAAGCCAACTACCGCTGCCGCTCCAACAACTTAAGTTAGACCTTGGGAAATGGACACCATTACACTCGTCATGACTAGGCGTATTCACGCTATCAAGATGACGGTCTTACCTTGACTCTTATACCTCTTCCAAAGCCTCCCCATCTCAGTGGAGAGAGGCTTCTTCACACTACGAACACTTTTGATTAAATTAATTTGGCAAAACCGTTAAGCCAGACTTCCTTACAGACTATACAGAACAGCGGATGGGCTGGCTGTCCCAAATGTTCTCACACCCTCAAAACCAACCCTCGAAACTGGGACAGCTTGAATAAATCAGGCGCCTGGGACCAGTTACCCTCTCATTTATACCTATCAATTTCAATCCAGCCTCCCATTCTGCACTCTCCCAGGGACCCTTTGAGAGATGGAGAAACAGGGGTTATCTCATGATATTAGACTTATTTCAGGGGTGGCATATACCCAATTGAGAACTGTCAATGAGATTTTGATATTCAGAGAGATATCATTACATACAGTTAAGAAATTGGGTGCTCCGACCCAACATTAGTGAAGCAGCCACGAGGGACCTCTCCCTCATTGAAAAGTTTGTGAGGAATCAGAAAGGATCAAAAGAGATAATTTCCTCTCTATATAAACTTTTGTTAGATGCTACTCCCAACACTCATCCCCAACATATGAAATTTTGGTCTCCTCAACTAGACAAGACAATTACGGATGACCAGTGGAAGAGACTATGGTAGGACATCCCGGGTTTTAACCAATACACAGGGATGAGGAAAGCCACTATAAAATCCTATATGATTGGTACCTACACCCTACAAAACTGCAGGAGGGGATGTGGGCTGCTGGGCGACTTCCGTCACATTTGGTGGGATTGCCCTGTGTGTTACCCATACTTGAGTTAAATCTTAGGCCAAATTAAGGAGATATTGGGATACCACATGCCGGCCACCACCAGATTTGCCATTCTCAGACTATGAGATAAATCCTTCAAACGTCAAACCTCTAGTGATCGCTCAATCCTTTGGTTATGCCTGGGAGATGCTAAAATGGCACTAGCAACAGCCTGGAAGGAGCTCAGGGCCCTCTCGATGACTCAATGGCATGGCAGGCTTGGCAGGCTTGGCAGGCTTTAACTATTCAATGGCTGGATGATATCCTCAGAGACAACCTCAAATATTGTGAGTACAAGTGGGGCCCTCTGGTTTTCTTTCTGTCCACTGGTCTCCCACTGACTGCCTGCCCTACATGATCCTGAGCATTCCACCTTTTCCAGATATGACTTCTATTTCGTGATGGAGCTACTATCCTTGGGGAGGGGAGGGCAGCAAAACAAACATGATTTCACTCGTACCCTAGGTAATAGGCTACTGAATGTATATCACTCATGGTATAGGTTATTTTCCTTTTTTTCATTCCTTCTTTTTGTTATTTTTGGGACTTCTAAGGAGAGTGGTATAAGGCAGTGATATAGTCAACAGAGCTATTGGACATGTTGTTAAAGTAATGCTTGTATTATCTACATTTGTGCTGACACAAAATAAGATCGAAACTGTGTAATCTATTAGCACTGGAACCATAATGCTGATGTCAATTCATGAATTTGCAACCACTGGCAATGCTTCAATTTGAAAACTCAATAAAGAAAGCTTGATTTAAAAAATATTTGTGAAAAAACAGAGGACAACGATTCAGTAACTTGCTTCTTTATTTGATCACCAAAGATAAGTTTGCTTGTGTGTAAACCAGATTGTCTACAAATACCATATTGACAAACTGGATGATGATAAAATATCTTCTAGAGGAATTCATTACAAATTGAACGATTTTCAATTCCTCCTCAGCTTCAAATCATGAATGTGTATGAGACTGTTTTCATACTAACAGAACATCTATTTCAAGCCATTGTAGGAATGGGCACTAAAAACAAACAGTTACCCCCTTCTGAACTATTAAAAAGTTAGAAAGGGTTAAGAGAGCTTTACAATACCTTAAAATAGAAAATGTATTTTACAAAGATATTAATTTAAAGGAATGTTACCTGTCTTAGGACAGAAATTCCACATCAGCTTTTTCTGCGTAGTTTGAAAATGTTGATTTAGGTGAACCAGAAGAAATATATGAACATTACAGCATTCACCCTCTATAATCTAGAGAATTTATGGGTGATGCTTTAGAATTGTACCAAATGAAGCAAGCAAAGGAGAACCAGTATGTGTGTGGAAAAAGAGTTTAGAAATACTATGTTTTTCGATGTTGTTTCCTACAGGATAAAGAGTTCATTATGATGAATGTCCACTACAGATTCCTGCATCGCATATAGATCCAGTAACTTGTATTCGAAAGATCCCTGCTTTAAGCAAAACATGCCATATAGTTTACACCTTTTGTCTGAGAGTGCTATCTTATGCTGTGGGCCATGGTAGGAGAACAAGCACACAGTTTAATGACATCACTGCAAGAGATTTTCTGGAACAATTACATGCTAAAGATGACGTACCAGAAAGACATTTGATGAATGTTATAGCTTGCCAACATGGTGCTATTGAATATTGGTTCTGTCATCATGATGAGCTAAAGTGTATATTGCATAGTCTAGGTCCATCCACCTGGTTTGTTATTTTGAGCAGTGCAGAGTATGCTTGGGGTGATCTTTGTGACTTTCTCAGGCAAGCTAATGCAAACATTCCAGGGATTGATTTCAAATCTGCAGGTGAATTGTGTTCCATTTATCCACCAAAAGTTTGTAGACACTTCACACCTAGATTTGAAGCCATGCTTCATTTTTTGTGCAACAAAAATAATCTCCCATTAGGTGAGGTTGTGGACTTCTTCTGGAGAAAAAAATACCAACGAAGAGAAGCACCACATATACATATAAATTATTGTGGATGACAGATGCACCAATGTTTGGTGAAGATACTGATAACTGAGTGTTATCATTCACTGAGTAATATGAACTTGTGACATTCCAGAAGAGTCTCAGGACATAACTCTTAGGCAACAAGTCTTGTGATTCCAATCAAATAAATGTGATAAATATTGTCCACAGAGATACAGAGAAAAAGGTAGATACTACACTGTGTTTGTTTGGATTCTTTAGGCCTTTAATCTCCAAAAGAAGAGTGAGCAGTTTTATGGCTCCAGTCAGACAGTGTTGTTGGGAAATCTCCTAAACATACATAGAATCTGAAAAGAGGTGAGGCCTCAAAACGTATCAATGATTACAGTCCAGTAATTCTGTTCATGTGGAATACCAACATGGATATTCAAATTCAAGAGTAATGGCACACATGTAGTATTTAATTCTTAACAGACCAACGATACATTTTAAGCCATAGTAATCTAATATAATAGGATTAGGATTATGAACAGAACTAGACTCATGATTGTGAACAGTTGTTAATATTTTTGTGGAATGTTTCAGAGAGAGAAATATTTTGGTAATAGGTTTAACAAGTTTGTATAAAGACAACTGTTTTGTGTTATATAAGGTAATTGTATTATATTAGATTACTATGGCCTAAAATGTATCATTGGTCTGTTAAGAATTAAGTACTACATGTGTGCCATTACTCTTGAATTTGATGTTAGATATCCTTTTGGTATAGCGTGGCGGTAATTTTGGAGGGTGGATACCTGAGTTTTGTGCACCGTGTTGATATACTTATATGAAGCTAGAATATTTGGAATAGGAGCGCCAATCACTCACTACCTCGCCCTCTTTTTTGATTGTAAAAACATGGATATTCAGTTTGTAGCAGGCAATTATTTTGCTGTAGTTCGATACATCACTTCATATATAATAAATCCAGAAAAGACAGAGACGAAGAATGAATGGTGAGAGCTAGCAGCAGAGAACTCGTTAAGTAAAAAGCTTTACAGTTTCAGTTTAAAAATGTTCTGGCAGAAGGAAATTGGATCCTATGAGGCTTGTGACACTCTTAAAGCCAGATTTACAAGGCCCTAGTGCCTCTTAGCACCACACTAGCATCATTATTTTGACACTTATGGGGTGCTAAGGATGTAATTCTCCTTTGTCATATGTACAAAGTGACACAATGTTAGCATTGTGCCACTTTGTAATCCCTTGTGCCAGATTATACCTGCACAGGTATAATATATGCAAGGGGGCGTTCCCACACAGGGAGGCCACAGATAATGGCGCAGTGAAAGGCACTAAATTTCGCCCCAACATTTTTTCTGTCACATTTAATGCCTGTTCGGGACCAGATGAGAATATTGAGAAAGCAAAGTTTGGGGTGACTGGCTATAACAGATGTTGAGTGCGGCATGCAAAACCAAGTCTCATTAATCATTGTAATTGAGCTGTCAAACAGGTGGAAAAATATATCTTATACCTGGCTCTGTCAAAACTTTTTAAACCTTGGTGTTCAGAAATTGAACTGCTAGGTGATTATGACTGCTATAAATATGCTTTCAATGTATTCAAAGATAGCATAGAATGTGAAGTGTTTCCAACATATCAGACATATCAGACAATGTTAAATGATGTAATCCAACAAGAGGAAGCAATTGCTATTGACGTTGCATAGGACAGCTCACCAAACAGCCAGAGCACAGGCCCTAATAGTCAAGATCCCCTTGGCTAGCATATATTTGAAAATAAGGCATTTATAGCTATGAATGAAGTAGAAAATGTTATGGATCAAGTGAATAGTGAGAGCATTGATTTCGAAAGTTTAATCTCACAACAAAATGAAGAACAGCTAAATATTTTTCAACAAATAAAATCTGTACAGCATGGACTGCTTCATGATAAGTCTGAATGTACTTGTATAACACTCAAGTCTACACTACTCTAAGGTAGTGGTCAGGCAGGTACAGGTAAATGTTTTCTGATTAAAGTGCTCAGAGAAAAACTAGCTGTGACCTATCATGTGTTGTGACTGCTCCTAATGGACCAGGTTCTCACAGTACAAACGGAATAACATTGCAGACTGCTTATGTTGCCTGTGGAATATAGCAACATACTCGAATACCTAAACTTACCTGGTGATGCTTACAATGCGGTGTTCAGATTTCTCAAGAAACTGAAAGTTCTGAATATTGATGAGGTTAGCTTGGTATCTAATGTTCTGCTAGCTTTCATTCATCTGAGGATGTAACAGATCCTCAGAATTGACTATGTTGTTTTGTTTGGAGGTAAACATGCCATCATTTTTTGTGACCTTCTACAGTTGACTTTGGTCAAAGGTCAACCAGTTCAAAAAAATCTTGTGCATGAAGAAATTAAAAAGGCATTTAGGAGTGTTAGAAATGTTAAAATATGGTTACATTTTCTACATGCTGAGTTGACAGAAAATGTGAGCCAGAAAGCAGATCTAGAGTATGGGAATATAGAAAAAGACATGAGAATATAAATAATTAGCAAACAAGCTACAAAAGCTTTTGCTTCTTCCATGGTTAGATCTCTATTCCTACACAAATAGTCACTAGCTTCTACAAGCCAACACATTATGAAAACTCAGACAAAGACTGTGTGCCTAATGCAGACATTGGACAAGTACATAAAATTTAAGTTTGAAATGCTTCATTTGGAGGAATAGGAAGTAGAGACCCTTAATAGTAAAGACAAAATGAAACATCGAAGTTGTGAAGAAACTGAGATATTTAATGAAGCAGTTTCACATACTGCTGGTTTAGAGAAGACTCTAAACCTCTGTAAAAATTGCAGTATAATTTTGCGACAAAATCTGATCATCAAGGGGGGGATTAGTGAATGACACAAACGGGAATGTGATAGACATCATTACATATCCCAACAAAACAGAGTATGAATATATGCTGATTACATTTTATCACACTGAGGAAGGAAAACAATAGAAAGGTGCCAGATTTCTCCTGGTAAAAGATCTGTCTGTGAAAAGACAGCAGTTAACTCTGTGTTTTGCTTATGCTGTCACCAATCACAAATCTCAAGGATTAAGTTTGGATGCAGTTGTGATAAATATGTCATGCAGTCTTTAAAGAAGGATTGTCTTATGTTGCTTTATCATGGGTGAGGACATTGTCATTGTTGTACCTTCTTGATTTTGATGAGAGCAGAGTCAATGCTGACTCATCATGTGTGATAGAGTGCAAATGTTTGCCAGATATCTATGCTCCTCCTCTGAGTTTATATCCCATTGTTGACAAGCATGCAATATACAGAAAGCTAAAAAGTTCAGAGATTGTAGATTTTTCAAAAGTTTCAAAATAAAGCGAAGAATCCACAAAGACGTCAAAAAAGTTAAAAACGAATAAAGTCAGCAACGTAATAGGTTTTCCATTTTCTAACAACCCTGTAGTTTCATGTTACCGTAATATAGGAGTTAATGTTCTAATCCACCTACAGCCAGAGATTGAAAATATTTTTCAACACAAAGAGAAACCTTTATGCCAAGCTTTGGCAACTCTTTTCAATATAGTACATCCTGAAAAACACATGTGTAACTCTACTACATTTATACGTAATACGTTTTTTTAAACCATTTTTATTGGTATTTCAGTTTTGCAAACACATTACAGAATAAAATGCAGGAGTATTAGTCATTGTGACATGTGCAAATCCCATCATGTACAAAACAGGATGTGTAAGAAGGATTGCAGGAGTAAACGGTTAATTTCTTATTCAACACAAATGTCATAACAACAAATGAACTAGCATGTGATGGGATCTTCCCCTTCATTACAGCATCCCAAATACACCACGTCCTCAGCCAGCTTTTGAGCAATACCAATATCTCATGTTTACCCCAATCTACAATGGTGCGTAAGGTGTGGTAGCCTTCACTCTCTGCATCAGGGACCATATGTGGCCAAACTGGTTAGTAGTAGGATTGTTAAGTGTCATCCAGGGTGGTAACAAGTATCAGAGGGTGGGTATTAAGGTTAGTTAACAATGATTCCCAGTCTGCAGCTATGGATATTTACGGTGGTCTCTATTTTCTTCTCACCTCAATGCTGCTGCTGCCGCCCTGCCCCACTTAAGTGCTGCTGCCCACCAGTGGGCAATACTAGGTAATGCTTGGGATTTCCAGTGCATAGCTATAAGTCTACGGGTTACTATTAGCGCCAGATCAATAAATCTATTATTGGCTTTAGCGGGCAGTGATTTTCCGTAGAGGCCCAGCATTGACCCTTCCACTGAGTACAAGTCAGAGAGCCCCATAACCCTTTCTATTTCAGAATGTATGCAAGCCTAGTAACTTCCTACTTCTGGACAGTCCCAGAACATATGTTTCATGTCAGCTTTGGGTAGGTGGCATAGTGGACATGCTGTTGAAGAGCCAAACATGCAGGAAAGAATGGCAGGTGTGAGGTACGCTCTATGCAGAATGTTATGCTGTTTATATTGAAATTTCGCAACACTTGCCTAGGGTATTCCATAGCTGTCTCCCATTCTTTAACCATAAGTTCTTTACCTAGGTCCCCTTCCCACTCTCTACATGTTGCAACTAAGGGGTCCTGTGTAGCATGCGCAAACACCCAGGCAGGCCATGTAATCAATGTATGCCCATTACCCATCGTGAACAACAATTGCACTAGTTGGTGGGTGTCCGATTCTGTGTCAGTGATGCCCCTCAGACAGAGTGCCTTTGCTAGCACAGATGCATGCACCAGTAAGTGTCCAACAGGTAACCCTGTCTCCTCCTCCAGCTGCTCATAAGATAAGGGCGTGCTCTCCTGAAACAGAGCTCCTATTGTATCCATGCCCGCCTCTTCTCATGTGGTCAGCCCAAATTCTCCCAGCATCACATGAAAGGTTGAAATTGACCGCAGTAGTATGGCAGCGAATAAAGTGGAATTTTTGGTAAAAGTTTCAGGTTACAGTGAAAGTTTTCAAACAAATTCTTCAATCAGCTATTCACCATCGTCAGAAGAAATGCCTGAGGCATAAAGAGACGTTACACCTCTACTTGAATCTGTGCAGGGTGCGAGGAGGCCTATTTCTTCTGTGTATCGCCCTGCCAACCAATATGGGGCCATTGCAGCTGTGCTTTCAAATATTAATGCTCAAAATTCAGGGCGCCTAATCAATCTTTTGTTATTGGGAGCTGCAGTTTCCGCAGCGCTATACGTCCCCCCTTGATCCAAATAAATGACCCCAATGTAGAATGCAAAGCATGGAATGTGTATCGGGGTATATTGAGTGGTAGATTCTGAAAGAAATATCACAGTCGGGGTAACATCACAATTTTTGCCAACGACACCCTACCCTGAACAGTGAGGGGCAGCATGCTCCATAAGGTCATCTGAGGCCTCAGTGCTGCCACTGCTTTCATGAAATTACCATCCAGTAAACCTTGTTTATCATGGTAAATATTAATGCACAAATATTTGAACGTGTGGGGTTCCCATTTTAGTTAGTGTCCCTCAATTTGAAAGTTCTGTGGAGAGCAGTGCGGATGCAAAGGCAATAGGCAAGACTTTGCCCAGTGCACTCTCACGCCAGAAGCCATGTGAAAGTCCATCAGAAGAGACAGGATTGGGACGAAGCCATTCCGAATGTCTCGTATGCATATCAGAACATCGTCCGCATATTGGAAGACTATGTGAGTTTCCCCAGGTAGCAAAATACCCCACTCGTCTCCCATTTGACGTTGTTTTTGTTCTAAGCGCACCATGGTCAATGCGAATCATAGAGGTGACAGTGGGAAACCCTATCATGTCCCACGTTTGATCCACAATGGGGGAGAGATGCATTGTCCAATTCTGACTCATGCCATAGACTCTGTTTATAGCAGACGTATCAGCGCTTGGATCCTCCCCGTAATCCCAAATTTTACCATGGTGGAGAAGAGGTAGCCACAATTCACAGTATCAAATGCCTTTTCTAGGTCTAAGACCAGGCATTCGGCAAAGGGCCAGTGGGGACGGGGCCTGTTCCATTACTCTGGACAGTCTACGAAGATTTAGCATAGTGGATCTCCCAGGGATGAACTCATTTTTATCTCAATGTACCAGCTTCTCTATTAGTCCCTGTATGTGTCCTGTCAATATTTTGCTTAGTATCTTGTAGTCAGACCCCAACATGGATGGTGGATGATAATAAGTCAGCTCTTCTGGGTCTTTACCTGGTTTGGGGCGGGAGATCAATAACGATTCCCGCATAGTCCGTGGCAGGTGACCCACCTCAAAAGCTGTTCTGTATGATTCAAGTAATTTAGGGGCAAGCTGACTTTTGTACGCTTTGTGAAATTCAATTGGGTGTCCATCTAACCCTGGTGTTTTGTTGGTGGCTGCTGAGCTGATCGACCCTCTAATCTCCTGTAATTTTGGCATTGAGGTCCTCACTCTCTGACAGGGTCACTCGAGGAAGATCGACCTTCTCCAGAAACCCACATATGTTGTCTTGCCGAGCAGTTTGCTAGATTTATATGTAATATGGTTGACCACTGTACTGGTGGTACACAGTTCACTTTAAACATGCAACAAGATGTTCAGGAGTTTTTAATGGTTGTGCTAAATGTGTTAGAAAAAAGGGAATCACAATTACAGCAAACTATTCATGGAACCATGAATGTGTAAATTTTAGCTATTCTGGCAGAACAGATATTCAATCAGTGCGATTTGTGTACCCTACAGTACCAAATTGCAAGTCAGTGTCATCTGAAAAACTATTTGTGAAAGCTGTACAGAACAACTCCTGTCCAGACTGTACATCAGAACTGTTGCCTACATTGGTTGCAAGACACAGTTCAAAATATAAATATCTCATTATCATGCTACAAAGATGAGGAGCTCATGGTTCCAAAATCAATAGTGATATCAGCAACTTTAAAGCTGGTCAGGTATTAATTCATAACAAAAGATACACTACTGTGGCAATTGTTTCCATCATGGACACTCAATCAGTTATGGTCACTACACAGCCTACCTGGAAAATTAATCTGGCTGGACTGAATGTGATAGTGCTTCTTTTACAGTAAAACAGAGATTAAACTGAAAACATCCAAATTCCTATCTTATATTTCTACAACCAAAGTTGTAGGAAAAGCAAATTTTTGAAACTTGTATGTAGATATAACTAGGCACAAAATGATTAAAGCTAATTTTTATTGTCGTTATGTGCCCTACCAAGGATAATGTCCTGATAATGATTGAACTTTTTCTAATAATAATAAATGAGCTTAAAAAAATAACTGATTATCAATGTGTTCTATGTACTAATGTTGTTCTCATGCACATAAAACATATATGTATTTTTTTACAAATATAAGTGGTTTATTTTTCCCCACAATTATATAATGGATTACATTTCAATTAACTAAGCACATTGTTAGTGTTCTGGTGTATATACATTTTACTACATCAGCATATAGTCAGTGTAAATGCAAATCCCATTATAAAAAGTACAATCTTGCAAGGGCAAACCAGAAAGCACTGTCCCCTCAGACTGAACATGAGAGATTGCCTCTCTGGTTCTCACGAACTAGCTCTGCCCTTCTCTGGCTCTCGCAAGACCCTTGTGAGAGTTTTTAAGAAGGGAAAAAAGGGAAATATAGTGCAAACAACACAGAGGTACAGAGTAGCTCTAAAAATACCAGCTTTTGTTACCAGTTTTCAATAACTATAGAAAAGATTGGCCCATAGTTATACTTTTTTTGCGCCGCATTTGCGTCATTGTCATTGTTTGATGCAAAAGCGGCGCAAACTTCCAAAATGTAATTGTATTTTGTACGTTTGCGCCGCTTTTGCGTCAAAAAGTGACAAAAATGCGGCGCAAAAAAAGTAGAATATATGGGCCTTTGTTTTCAAATATTTTACATTTTTTGGATGTTATATTTTTTTAAAGGGTACAACAAAATCATGCACCTTGAAGTGTTAAACAAACACAAACAGCATCTCCTTAAAATCAAAAGGAGAAAAACTTAGGAAAAAACAGAATAAAAAAACGACTGCCCAGGGGAGCACTTGTGCTCTTGGAGTAGCTTGTCTTGGGCAGTCCTGCTTGTCTCTGAGGAAAAAATAAACTTCTTCCACAAGCAGCAAAATAGTGCTTTAGCCAAGCAGGCAGGGTTATTGTCCATCTGTGCTTTTAGACCCTGCCCAGGCACAGTATCTCTTGGAGCAAATGATGTTGAAGGCCCTGTAAATTTGTCCAGCTCCAAAGCATGAGTCATCTCTGCCCATGCAAGCCTTTGCAGATGCATAGATGTGTAGTACTCATGCTATATTGTTTATTTTTGCTCCCCCAGCTGAACTCATTGCTGCAAAGTTTACATATGGCATACTTCACATTTCAAAGAATTGCCACACAAAGGACTTCTTGGCTGCCTGCGGTGACTGAGCCGGTGCAGAAACCCTTGGCTGTTCATCTGAGTCGGATAAAGACATCTTTCTGCTGAAAGGGAAACAAGATAGGAGAGCAAGCCAAATATGTCTACTGTCTCCAAAGTCCAAAAGTGAAATAAAGCAAAAAAGGTATGGATTCTTCTTCTTCTAAATAGGACATCCATGTTGACCAATCAGAATCCTTCCTTAGGATGTGCTTCCTCTCCCCTAAACAACGTGTGCAATGCTCTATTTCTTTCACAATTATAGTAAAACACTGCAATTAACTTATTTCTAAATGAACGATCTCGCAAGTGGTTCGGCAGAGCCAAACAGGAAGTACAGCCCCCTTAGAGTACACAAATTTGCAGCTCTGGGGAATACTTTAACTCCTCTATTTCATTCTCACTGCAATAGGTAGGGACTTGGTATATAGAAACCCTTCCTGTCCTTAGCCAAACGTCTTTTTTATACCTTCAAGCCTTTTCCACCCACTACAAGTCATTAAATGAGGATAAGGAAGGAGAAATCTTGACTGATTCTGGTTATTCATATTTGCCATTGCTCATAATGGTTTCCTCTTCTATGTTTAATAGTGAAGTGTCCAGAGTGGCTGTCCCTCACCTCTCCTTCACCTCCTCCATCCCTCAATCTTGCGCTCTCTTTTAGCTCCGTCTCAACTTCAATTGTTGGGTTTGCGGTTGAATGGATAAGTTTGCAGATTAAGGGTCTCTCTAGGCAATTATCAGTTGTAGTTTAGTGTTCTGGGAGATTCTCTATCCTCCAAACCTACTGTCTTTACTGGGGCTCTTTCCTGAGGTTGTGTAAACATAGGAGTTCATCCTATGTGAAGGAAAAGGGGTTCAGATTCCCATTTTCTTCCAGGAGGGTTTTGGTTTAGATTTGTTGATGGCCACTCATATGTTTTCCATCGGACACTATTACAGACTGCATATGCCCTTGCATATGTGAGACTGATGTAACTGTGAGAAACAGATGAGATCTGAGTGACCACGATTTCTCTGAGGAGTCATTTGTGTCATGCGCTCGGTTGCCCAATCATCCCTGCTCTCGGGTGGACACGAGGCACTTCTAGTTAGCAGAAGCAAAACCCGGATTAGGCCAATAGGTGTCACATGTAGTGGGTTAAAACTCAGTCCCCTACAGTGCAAGTGATTCTGCCACCTGGGGGTGGCATAGAATCATTTGAGCCTTATGTTTTACCCTTTTGAAGATTTTTTTTAATTTCTCATCCTCCAGGAAAGAGTCCAGTACTGAGCTGGGATTTGATTTTGGTGTTAAAACCTTTACACAAGAAGCTGTTTGAACTTCAGGAGTCAGTTTGTCAACAATGTATCACTCTGAAAGGATTGTTTCTGGTAGCAATGACTCCAGCCAGGACATTGGGCAAATAGGGTTCTTGAGTTGTTGACCTTCATTTCTGAAAGTCTTCTCAGACAGGCAGATGTTGAGTTTAGGTCCTTCTTTGACTCAGCCTTTCATTTGGAACAGTAAATGATTGTTCTTGAATGTTTCCACAGTCCTTCTTCTAAAGAGGAAACTTTGGGGCATATTTAAGAGCCCCTAGCGCCTCCTAGCGCCACATTAGAATCTTTTGCATCATTTTTTGGGGCATTTTTAAAAGCAGGCATACCATTGTTTTCAATGGGCCCCTATGTACTGTTCAGGGTTAGCACCAACATTTTGGCGCTAACCCAGAACAGTACATCAATAGTGTCAGAAATTCTGATGCTATTGTCCCTTACCCTATTTTAAATACGGCACACACATGGCGGTGGTAGGGGGGGCGCAAGGGGCTGCAAGAAAAGTGGTGCTACATATAATTAAGGGCCACTTTTATTTAATCTGGCCCTTTGTTACATACTCTTGATATAAGGAGGACAGTTTCAACATATTTAAGAAAACATGTCCTTCCATATCAGCCCCACCCATCAAATGCCCATCAGTGACATCAGCATGCCATACAGGGGCATGAGGAGCAGATAAGAGCAGTTCTACACAGGTCCAGTGGGATTGCTCCCTCAAGAAGGCTCCCTCAAGTATGAGGGAAACATTGCTGGAAAGGGGAGAGTGTTCCAGAGTGTGAGGAAGGTACCAAACCAAGAACAGACAGAGTGTTTACTTGACTAGCCACACATTTTCCCATTCATCACAAATGCTAGATGTAAGGCCAATACTGCAAAGATTTTGGCTATTGGCTATGGCTACTATTATCATTTTTTGGACGAAGACATCCTTGAGGAAATTATGCACCAAAACAATTTGTGTGCTGAACAGTTTCTGAAGGAGCATAGAGGCATCTGCAGATTCACTCTCAGGTACACTTTGGTCTTCCACTTCACTCAGAGTTGAAAAACTTTCTGGGCCAATCTAATTTAGAAAGTATCACTAAAATCCAAGACGGTATCTTTCTGAATTAGATTGAGTGACTGTGGGGCATATTTATACTCCGTTTGCTCCGAAATTGCGTAGTTTTTTTTTACGCAATTTCGACGCAAAACTAACTCCATATTTATACTTTGGCGTTAGACACGTCTAGCGCCAAAGTCCATGAAGTTAGCGTCATTTTTTAGCGTGGACACCTACTTTGCGTTAATTATATGCAAGGTAGGCGTTCCCGTCTAAAAGATCGACTCCGAGGCATGTGCGTCGGATTTATACTCCCGGGCAAAAATCACGCCCGGGAGTGGGCGGGTCCAAAAAAATGACGTACGGCCGCTTTTGCGCCATTTTTTAGCGCCTGCAAAAGGCAGGCGTTAAGGGACCTGTGGGCTCGGAAGGAGCCCAGAGGTGCCCCCCCATGCCCCCAGGGACACCCCCTGTCACCCATGCCCACCCCAGGAGGACAACCCAAGGCTGGAGGGACCCATCCCAGGGACATTAAGGTAAGTTCAGGTAAGTGTTATATTTTTTTTTTTTGTGGCAAAGGGGGGCCTGATTTGTGCCCCCCTACATGCCACTATGCCCAATGACCATGCCCAGGGGACAGAAGTCCCCTGGGCATGGCCATTGGGCAAGGGGGCATGACTCCTGTCTTTGCTAAGACAGGAGTCATTTCTATGGGGGTTGGGAGTGAAAAAAAATGGCTCAAATCGGGTTGAGGCGAACAAATTGCCTCAACCTGACTTGCCCCATTTCTTGACGCCCAAGCTCCATATCCCCCTACGCCGGCGCTGCCTGGTGTACGTCATTTTTTTTAACGCACACCAGACTGCGACGGCGGCTAACGCCGGCTAACGTCATTCAATAAATACGGCGCCCGCATGGCGCTTCAGAATGGCGTTAGCTGGCGCTAATTTTTTTGACGCAAAACTGCGTTGGCGCAGTTTTGTGTCAAAAAGTATAAATATGGGCCTGTGTTTTTAATGGATACAGTAAAAAGGGAAATATTGGTCTTGCTGTAGGCTGCTTGCCACCACACCTTAATTTCAATTGAAACATGGCTGATGTTCTAGTTGCTGCATTTCAATTGTATTACAGTCAATTCACTACACATAACAGTGGACTGCACATGAGGCAAGAATGAGTACCCTATTTGAAAAAATCGTAAGGTACACGAAAATGTAGTCAGAGCTTAGTCTAGGGTTGTTTTCACGGGGATCATGTAAGTAGAAGGCAAATGGTCAAGGTAAGAGCGACCTCCATTTTGTGAGCCTAGCTTTTTCCCTGTGCCCTAATACAGCCCAGTGATCAAGGATTCCTGGGAGACTTTTTGGGGAAATCTTATTATTTGTTTAAAAGTGTTTTCTGCTGCTACCCATGCCTGTTTACAATAGACTCTCTGTGTTTCAGGAAGCTTGGCCTTTTAAAGTGTTACTTTTTAGATGTGACTGTTTGAAATTTCCCTCCTAGATTATGGCAAAAGACTGCATAAAGCCCGCCCTTCTTTTTAAAGTAAAAAAGGCTACGTACACCTCAGTGGCTAACCAGAGTGTGCTTAGGAGACCGCTTAATCTGTTTCTGTGATTTAAACTGTGTTTACTGGCCAAGTTGCAGGAGACCCAGCGGCTGCAGGAGGGACAGTACCTGGGGATCAGGGAGGACCTAACAAAAATATACACCATCCTGGTCACCATTACAGGGGTGCTGGCTGACATGGGCAAGACCATGAGGGAGGCAGTGGCACAACAAAGGGCGCCTGACACCAGCCAAACCGAGGAACAGCCTTCCACCTCCATGGGTGCTAGTGGACAGGAGGCACCACCACAGGAACAACAGGCCACCAGCACCCCATCCCCTGCAGAAGGAGAACCAGGCTGCAAACGGTCCATGCGATCCAGGAAGAAGATAGAGAACATTGTCAAGACCCCCGCCAGATAATAGGAGTTTCCTGATAGTCACCCTTCTGTCCCACTCTTACCCTTGAACTGCGATTGCTCCCCTTCCTATGCCCCCTTGGACAATGCACCTGTGATACCAAGAGACTGGACTTTAACTGAACATTCCTCCACCATCACACCAGCCCCTTGCACATACCCCTATACTTATTGGCACATAAATAAACACCTTTGAAACAAATACCATACTGGAATCAGTGTAATGAATCTCAAATGTATTAGTACAACATTTCCAAAGCATTGCAACATATATGTACAGTGAAATCTTCTACAGAATGACCTTTAGCGGGCAGCAGTACATATAGCAGGAGCCAGAATGGGGCACACAGATCTGAAAATAGAGAATCCAAAGGGAACAGTCAGTGGCCATAGACATAGGGTAAGAGGCTGCCATGTACAATGTCCAGCAGTTACTGAAATGTTAAGTTAAGTTACAGTGTCTTACCTGTGTGTCACTGGAGGTACTGCTGTATTATATTTGTTGTGTTGTCAACATCTTCTTCCTCTGCCTCCTCTTCATCACTGTTTACAGGTTCCACAGCTGCCACAAGACCATCTCCAGGCACATCCTCCTGCAGAAAAGGCACCTGGCGTCTCAAGGCCAGGTTGTGCAACATGCAACATGCAACATGCAACGATGATCTGGCACACCTTCTTGGGTGAGTAGTACAGGGATCCGCCAGTCAGATGAAGGCACCGGAACTTGGCCTTTAGGAGGCCGAAGGTTCTCTCAATTATCCTCTTTGTACGCCCATGTGCCTCATTGTAACGTTACTCTGCCCTTGTCCTGCCATTCCTCACTGGGATCAGTAGCCATGAGAGGTTGGGGTAACCAGAGTCACCTGAAAATATAGGGTGACAACTGTTAGATAGACACTAAGGGGGTCATTACAACCTCGGCGGTCTTGCAAAAAGTACGCCGAGGCTGCGGGAGACAGAATACCGCCATTGCCGGCGGTATTCCTGGCTCCCTATTATGACATTTCCGCTGGGCCAGCCGACGGTAACAGTGTTACCGTCGGCTGGCCCAGCAGAAATGCCACATCAGCATTGCTGCCGGCTCGTAATAGAGCCGGCTGCAATGCTGATGTGCAGCGGGTGCAGTAGCACCCGTCGCACATTTCACTGCCCGAAATTCGGGAAGTGAAATGCGCGACAAGGCTATGCCTGGGGGCCCCTGCACTGCCCATGAAAAGTGCATGGGCAGTGCAGGGGCCCCCAGGGGCACCCCAAGTCCCCTTACTGCCAGCCTTTCCATGGCGGTGTTTACCGCCACGGACAGGCTGGCGGTCGGGGACTCATAATCCCCAGGGCAGCGTTGCTTGCACCGCTGCCCTGGGGATTATGACCACCAGGCGGAAACCTGGCGGTAAATTGGAGGGGCCGGCCGTATGGCCGTGGCTATTGCGCCACGGTCATAATTGCTGGTGGAACACCGCCAGCCTGTTGGCGGTGTTACCGCCCCCTTACCGCCGGCCGCCAGGGTCGTAATGACCCCCTTACCCTTAGGGGCAATCCCATACCCAGACACCAACTGCTACTCGGTGGGGACCTTTGGCTCACCTATTAGCCACACCAGGTTCTCTGGAGGTGGCCTATGACATATGGGATGCTGCTATTCCTCAAGATAAAGGCGTCATGCTCAGAGCCGGGATATTTGGCACTCACATGGGAGATGTACTGGTCCGCCAAACACATCATCTGCACATTCATCAAGTGATATCTTTTTCCATTCCTGTATACCTGTTCATTTCTCGGGGGGGACAAATGCCACATGTGTACCATCAATGGCACCAATGATGTTGGGGATATGTCCCAGGGCATAAAAGTCAGCCTTCACTGTGGCCAATTCATCCACCTGGGGGAGCACGATGTAGCTGCGCATGTGTTTCAGCAGGGCTGACAACACTCTGGTCAACACGTTGGAGAACATTGGCTGAGACATCTGTGATGCCAGGGCCACTGTAGTTTGAAAGGAACCACTTGCCAGGAAATGGAGCTCTGACAGGACTTGCACTAGATGGGGGGATTCCTGTGGGCTGGCGGATAGCTGACATCAGGTCTGGCTCCAATTGGGCACACAGTTCTTGGATTGTGGCACGATCAAGTCTGTATGTGATGATAATGTGTCTGTCCTCCATTGTCGACTGGTCCACCAGGGGTCTGTACACCGGAGGATGACTCCATCTCATATGCTGCCTCAGCGGTTGAAGCCTATGGAAGAGAACGGTGAGCAGAGGGTCATATTTCCACATTTATTGCACTAATGTGGATTTGTTTACTTTACAGAAACAGTATGTGAACTTGAAAGTCAGTTGATGTGCCAATGTCTGCTGTGATGCAGTTAGGTGCCATTCCCTGCACCCCCCTGAAATGGCGGCTGCCTGACCTGTGAGGAGGGACGAGTGGAAATGAGGTAAGTGCGCTGGCGTTGTGCGCCGTTGCAGTAGGCGGTCGATGACCACCGTGCACATTCGCATTGGTTATTATTAGGCCCTATGGGTTCCAGGAGCCAATGGTGATGTACGCCGGAGGTCACCACCATTTTCTAACTATTCACTCACTTGCTACCTGACCTTCAACAGGAGAGGACCTACACTGTAAGTGCTGCTGTGACCTGTGTCTGGAAGTGACAATGGCTCATGTATCTGGGGAAAGGGCCCCTGCCTTCACTGCAGAGGAGTTGGAAAAACTGGTGGATGGGGTCCTAACCCAGTATACATTACTCTACGGTCCTCCAGACAAACAGGTGAGTACACTGTGAGCATGATGTGTGGGCAATGCATGTTTTGAGTGGTGTGGATGTAAGCCACATGTTGGGGGGTGCTGAGGCGTTGTGGCCTGAGTGCTGCATGAGAGGTGGGCAGTGTATGTGCATCAGGGCATGGGTTGGAACTGGTGGGCAATGAGTATGCTGGTCCGGACGGGTGAGTAAATTCCTTTTCTGCTGTCTTTTCCCTCTAGGTCAGCGCCACCAGAAAAAGGGTATTTTGCATGCCATCGCCAAGGAGGTGCAGACCCTGGGGATCTATCACAGGTGGAGCACCCACTACCACAAGAGATGGGAGGACCTGTGCCGCTGGACCAAGAAAACGGCGGAGGCCCAGCTGGGGCTGGCCTCCCAATGTGGAAGGGGTGCCCATCGCACCATGACTCCCCTGATGTTCTACATCCTGGCAGTGGCATATCCGGAGTTGGATGGGCGCTATAGGGCATCACAGCAGCCACAAGGGGGTGAGTACAGATTCTGAAAGCTGACTTTGCATGCTTTAGGAGATAGCTGGGTGGGGGATGTGGGCTGTGGGTGCACCTAGGCCAGGGAAATCATGGCAGGGTAGGTCCCTTGTTGGGCAGGCTCT
This sequence comes from Pleurodeles waltl, assembly GCF_031143425.1. Classification (NCBI taxonomy): domain Eukaryota; kingdom Metazoa; phylum Chordata; class Amphibia; order Caudata; family Salamandridae; genus Pleurodeles; species Pleurodeles waltl. Next base: position 325,097,307 of record NC_090437.1, read on the forward strand.
GGCGCACTCCTACCCCAAAGGTGTAAGTGTCCATCTACTACTGTGCAGGGTCTTGTGGGTTTCAGGTGTGCAGCTTCTGGCGCTAGGCATTGTACCCCATGGGCTGGTGGTTGTCTCATTAAATGGTTGGGCATGGCTTAGTGCATAGGGCAGCTACCTGTGTGCTGTGTACGCCAACGGTAGTGATGTTGCTGGCATTGATCAAGTGCATCCTCTGTCTCTTCCCCCCTTTTTTTTTCTCGCCCTGTCTTTGTGTGCATTAGCATCATCTGGCGGAGGAGCAGAGGCACCGGCGACGGAGGAAGCCGAATCCACCAAGGGTGAAGGCATCAGTGGGACAGAGGGCGAGGGGAGCACCATGACGGGGACAGGAGGGGAGACCACAGACAGCGACTCCTCCTCCGATGGAAGCTCCCTGGTGGTGGCGGACACCTCTGTGGCCACCCCAACAACAGGTACAGCCACCACCACCCCTACCAGACCGCCCTCCCAGCAGCCCCTCAGCGTGTTTCCCGTGCTAGCTCACCCAGGAGGGTGGGCATCTCCTTCGTCCCAGGCACCTCAGGCCCTGCCCCAGTCAGCCCTGCTGCCCTCAGTGAGGAAGCTATTGACCTCCTGAGATCCCTCACTGTTGGGCAGTCAACCATTCTGAATGCCATCCAGGGTGTCGAGAGGCATTTGCAACAAACAAATGCTAACCTGGAGGGCATTCACTCTGGCATGGCGGCCCAACAGAGAGCATTTCAGGCTCTGGCCTCAGCACTGATGGCAGCCATTGTCCCTGTGTCCAGCCTCCCCCCTCCAACTTCCACTACCCAGACCCAACCCCCTCTACCTCAGCCTATCCCAAGCACACCTTCAGACCAGCCTGCACCCAAATCACCACACAAATGTGGCTCAGGCAAACATAAGCATCACATTTCATCTCACAGGCACTCACACAAGCACCATGCCCATGCAAACACACCAACATCCACTGCCTCCACCGTGTCCCCCTCCTCTTCGTCCACCTCCCTCCCAGTAGTGCCTAAACTCACACCTGCATGCACTACATCTTCATCCACTACCTCCAACACCAGCACGCCCATCACAACACAGCCCTCACGAGCAATCACCACCCCCACAACCATGCACACATCCCATGTGTCCTCTCCCAGTGTGTCTGTGACCCCTCCTCCCAAAGTACACAAACGCAAGCACCCACCCACCAAACAGCCATCCACCTCACAACAGCATCCAGCCAATGCACCTTCACCCAAACTCAGCAGACGTACACCTCCTACAGCCACTCCCTCTTCCCCCACTCCCAAACCCTCTCCCTCTTCCCGTCCCAGTTTGTCTAAAAAACTTTTCCTGGCAAACATTGACCTCTTCCTTACGCTTCCCCTCCCCGTCCTTCCCCTCGGGCCAGGGTGTGCAGATCCCAAGCGGGCACCTCAGCCACCAAGTCAGCGGACGCTGTGGTACCTGCAAGTCCCAGAGGATCAAAGGGGTCTCCCATCAGGGCAGCCAGTGTGCCACCAACACCTGCAAAGGACCAACCCATTCCGCCACCTGCCAAGGTGAAGAAGAGGCCAGCATGCAGCACGGCCAAGAAGCACAACCCACCCAACAAGGCCTCCTCCAAAATTCAGGCTGCTAGTGCCAAGGTCCCAGCAGCATCTGCCAAGGTGGGGAAGGGGACGAAAACCCAAGGCAAGGCACTTCAGGCCTCGGAGGCTCCAGGTGAGGGACTGGTGCCCACCATCATTACCGACAGCCCCGCAAGCTGTTCCGTGGCAGTCAACGCTACAGGCACTGCCACCTGCACTGCCACCTGCACTGTCGCTGCCACAACAACTGTCAGCGTCATCATCCACAATGGGCAGCCATCTGCCTCCACCACTACCAGCACCTGCACCACGCCCAGCACCAGCAGCATCCCCGCCACAGACACCGCTGCAAGCACCGCCATCTGCACCTCCACATGCCCAGCCAGTGCAACAACAACTGTCACCAGCAGCATCCCCAGTGGGCAGCCATCCGAGGCTGCAGGAGATGGCCTGGAGCCTCCCACCACCACTTGAAGCACCCCCACCAGCACCGGCACTACCACCAGTTTGCAGCCTTAGTCGCCGCAGGATGGAGTCTGGCCCTGCCTCTTTGGAGTATCATGCTACCTGTTCCCTGCAAATCTCGTGCCTCAGACACCCAGGTGAGGGAATGTGAACTGCCACACCCCAAGTGCAGCATCACTGGGCACTATACCCCCTCCAGAACCAGTGGAGAAACGCATCCACTATCACTATCCTTGGCAGGATGAAGCAGACTGGGCACAATGCCCCCTCCAGAACCAGTGGAGAAATGTATCCACTATCACTATCCTTGGCAGGATGAAGCAGACTGGGCACAATTCCCCCTCCAGAACCAGTGGGGAAATGCATCCACTATCACTATCCTTGGCTGGATGAAGCAGACTGGGCACAAGCCCCCCTCCAGAACCAGTGGAGAAATGCATCCACTATCACTATCCTTGGCACGATGAAGCAGACTGGGCACAAGCCCCCCTCCAGAACCAGTAGAGAAGCCATCCACTTGAGAGACTTGAGAGACTGTGCCTTTGCACTCCCCAGGACCAAGCAGTGGACAAGCCACCCACTAGAGAGACTGCGGCTTTGCACTCCCCAGGATCAAGCAGTGGGCAAACCACCTACTTGAGAGACTGTGGCTTTGCACTCCCCAGGACCAGGCAGTGGACAAGCCACCCACTAGAGGGACTGTGGCTTTGCACTCCCCAGGACCAAGCAGTGGGCAAACCGCCCACTTGAGAGACCGTGGCTTTGCACTCCCCAGGACCAAGCAGTGGGCAAACCACCCACTAGAGAGACCGTGGCTTTGCACTCCCCAGGACCAAGCAGTGGGCAAACCACCCACTAGAGAGACCGTGGCTTTTCATTCCCCAGGACCAAGCAGTAGGCAAACCACCCACTGGAGGGACTTGAGAAACTGTGGCTTTGCACTCCCCAGGACATTGCTGTGGGTATGTTGCCCCCTCCAGGAGCGGTGGCGTAGTACCGTCTTCCGGCTGAGTTGCCCCCCTACGCCTTCCCCCTGAGGTGCCTGTGTGTTTATGACCTGATGCCCCTACAGTGTTCTCTCCGTTTTGAGGCAGGAGTCAAGTGTGGGCTTCGCTCATGATTTTTTGGTGCAGTGGGCCATGGACATTTGCAAGGGACAGTGTACGGCCTTCTGTACATATTGTAAATATTTGTATATACTGTTTTTCAAATTATTAACTATATCTGCATATTTCAAAATATCACTGTTTGAACTCAATTCCTTTTGTCCTTGCATTCTTCCAGGGGGTTACAGGGTGTAAATGTAATGTTCATGCATGTTTTTGTCTGTATGGTGTTGTGAGTGAGGGTGGGGGTGGGGCTGTTGCGTGCTGCATGTGTGTGTCATTCTCTTTTTCCTCCCCCCCCCTGTGTGCTAGGTGCAGTACTCACTGTGGTCATCGCCGCCGCCTTTGACATCCGTCGTGTATGAGGAGGTAGACCAGCATCGGCAGGACCTGTAGCTCGGGCTCCATGACGTCCTGGTTCTTCCTTGGTTGTTGAGAGGTGAGTGGTTTCCCTTCCAAGTCCTGTTTCCGCCATGCTTTTGATGGCGTTGGTACCGCCCTGGAAAAGCTGGTGGATTGGCGGGTTGTGATAGGGTGGGCGGTACATTGTCTTCCGCCTGTCTGTTGGCGATGACCGCAGCGGTGTTTGTTACAGCCGCCGTGGCGGTCGGTGTGTTAAAGTGGCTGTCAGTGTTGGCAGTTTCCGCCGTGGTCGTGATCCCATTTTTTTTTACCGCCGGCCTGTTGGTGGCATTACCGCTGCTTTATCACTGACCGCCAGGGTTGTAATGAGGGCCTAAAAAGGCATACATACGTCCATTATTAAAGAAAACAAACCTAGACCCGCAGGACCCCAACAACTATAGACCAATCACAAATGGACCTTTCCTGGGCAAACTGATAGAAAGAGCAGAATTCACCCAGATGTCACAATTCATTGAAGATGACTCAATACTTTCAGACTTCCAAACTGGATTCTGCCCAGGAAGAGGCACTGAATTGGCACTCATAGCAATCTGGGATGATATTAAAAACACGGTTGACCACAATGGAGTTGCTGCACTACTTCTCTTGGACCTCTCGGCTGCCTTTGACACGGTTGGCTATAACATCCTAATTCAAAGACTCCACAAAGCCGACATAGAAGGGACTGTTCTTGACTGGTTTACATCCTACCTTCAAAACAGAACTAATATTCTCTATTCGTCCCCCTTGTCGTCCAAACCATACCTCACAAAAGCAGGAGTCCCACAAGGATCAACCATCTCACCTTTGCTTTTCAACATCTACATGATAGCATTACCAAAACTGATCAATGATTTTCAACTCACATGCTACAACTATGCAGATGACACACAAATACTACTTAAGTTGGAATACCACAAAGGCATTTAAAACTCACAAATCTTCAGTTGCCTCAGAGCCATTGATCAGTGGATGACTTGGAGCCATCTCAAACTAAATGCCTCCAAAACGGAAATACTCATATGCGGTGACTGGAAAAATTATGACCCACTGTGCACCTGGCCCGACGATCTCAGACCACCTTCTCAATTATCCGAGGAAGTTAAAAACTTTGGAATTACCATGGACTCCAAGTTAACAATGAATACTCAAATGGACAAATTAGGATGAACAAGCTTCATCACCTCGAAGTCTCTGCGAAGCATCTTCCCCCACCTCGGATTTCCACACAAGGTGCAGGCTACTATCTCTTTTGTACTATCCAAACTGGATTATGCCAATGGCTTCTACCATGGACCATCTCTATCTATTATGAAAAAACTACAATGTATTCAGAACTCTGCTGCCAGGCTACTATCACATGTAAACCCACAAGCCCACATATCCCTTGCCTTGGGAGCACTACACTCGTTACCCACTGCCAGAAGATCCTCCTTCAAGCTACTTTGTATCACCCACAAAGCTATACATGGAACAGGACCGCTTTTTATCAGAAACAAAATAGCCAAATACATTTGACAAAGAAACCTCTGCTCAAGATTAACACCCCACCTAAGAATACCACTATACAAGAAAAAGACTTTAGGTGGTACATCCTTCTCAGTTCAAGCAGCCAAACCATGGAATTTATTACCCCCAACTATAAGATCCACGGATAAGTTTCTTGTCTTCAGAAGACTACTCAAGAGTTGGTTCTTTCCTTCATAACCAGCATATTCAAACAGCAATGGACTGCATATGCCTATGTTGATAAATATTTTCAATCTGATTATGTGTATATTGTAGATATGTGTAGTTCTTTAGGAAATATACTGCTACTATGTTATAACAATAAATTACACACATACTGTTTAAACATGTTCATAGATTATTGCATAGCTCCTAGATAAGTTGGTATGTTAGATATTTATGAATCCCTGCTCTTGTTTTATATCACACTGATCAAATGTTTTATTATCATAAGCATTGCCCTATTCAAAAATTGAGGAAAGAAATAAATGTTAGAAAAGAACACTTATTAATTTTCTTCTCAAATTATTATACCCATTATTATATTCCTTGAACATATATTCCCTTGTTATGTATTTATATATCTATTTATTTATTACTCTAGTCCTACTGTACTAGAGAAAAATAAAATTGAAATAAATCAAATAAAATCTATAACTAAAATTCAAATTATAAATAAGTAAATTAAAGTTAAAAGAAAATAATAATGAATACATAAATTACAGAAAAATAAAAATAATGATTTTAAAAAGTATATATAAAACTAAAATTATAAATAAATACAAATAATATAAATGTACTCTTTTGTAAGCTTTACTTTGTCTACCCATCACCATATGTCATGCCTATATCAACCTATCCTCCATCCCCACTCTGACTCATCCCAAACCCATTCTAGTACTTTCATCTTCAAAATAACCCTGCCTAAGCTCTTCCCACCTCTTCCACATCTCCCAAACAACCCTACTAAATTCTCCCTCATGTATCTCACCTTTGACTCATCCAAAACCGCTCCTACTACTATGATCTCCCTAACCTTTTCCACAGACTCTTCCCTCCTCCATCTCTCCTTTACTCAACCCAAGCCTCATCCTATTACTATAAACTCCCAAATAACACTTCTGGATTCTTCCCTCACCTACCCCTCCATTACACTAGTCAATCCAACTAAAAAACTCACATAGTCTCTGCTCAAATGGCCTCCTAATAATAATAATAAAACTGTACTCATATTTCCCTATACTAATCCACCACTAATTCCTCTTGCGTTCCGGAGTAACGTGCTACTTGCAGAAAAGCGCTTTGACGCCTCATCAGGGGTAGTAAGTGCTATATAAATACTATTACAATACAACACAATACAAACTGATGAGTGCATCGACCATTGCTCTAGTTGTCTGGCAGTATATATAAGGCCTCCTTGGCAAGAACTTGCATTGTCCCTAGTTTGATCCATTCTAGTTGGAGGCATTATGAGTTTTCGTGTTTTTTGTTGAGAGCATTGTGGGAATGCTAAGTGGTAGGAATTTTGTGGATCCCTGCAGATTCTTGTCACCAAAATATGAGGAAAATGCATGATTGTATGCAAAGTTTGCAGTTTGCAGGGCACTGTGGATAAGAAATGTCCCTGAGATCCATGCAAGGCACACCACCCTTCACTTAACTGGTATCTAGTTTTCAAAACTGTCTGGGTTTGGTAGGTTTCACTCTGTGTTGATCAAGCCTGGGTCCAAATATCACTCCTACCCAAATGATCAAAACATGTATTCTTTATACATACTGAATGTTGATGTCTCTGAGCTGCCTTTTAGTGCTTTTCATATTGCAGGCATTAGGCTGAGCCACACAAGTGGAGTAACATTTTTTTTTACATGAGGTGTATGGGAACACTGGATGGTATCAATTTTGTAGATACCCACTGATTTAATAACATTTGGCCACGGACAAATAAGGGAAATGTGTTATTTTTCACTGCTTTTTCTATCACATGTGCTAGGCCCAGCGACACAACTGGAGTAGTGTTTTTAAAAGAGGTGTGAAACACAAAATACTATGACATTTGTTATTATGAATTGAATCTATCTCCTAACTTTTCTCTCTAGCCTTCTGAATTACATTGAAAGTGTGGGTAACCCCAAATTCAGAGGTGTACATATACCAACTATTCCTAATCTCAGTATGTTATGCCCATTATAATAATACATAGGTTACCTTAACACTCCTTATTATTTCAGTCCATTTTACTATATGAATTGCTGCATGTACACAATGAAAAATCATTACAAGGTGCAGCTCAGTTGTTGGCTCTGGGTATCATTTGTTTTTGGACAACTCATAAACACTAGATGGCCCAGATTTAACAGGGCTTCATTGCGCCACATTAGCATAATTTGTTTTACACTAATGTGGCTCAACAAGGCAAAATTTGCTGTGTCAAATTTACACAGCGGCGCAATGCATTGCGCCAGTTTATAATCCCTTGCACCACATTATGCCTGCACCAGTCATAAAGTATGCAAGGGGGCGTTCCCCCATTAGGGGGACTGCGATAAATGCCCAGTGGAATCTATGAGATTCCACTGCATCATTGTTTCTGGCTATTTTTAATGCCTGCACAGAGCAGGCGTTAAAATGGGGCACACCGTTGTTTTCAATAGGCCCCTATGTGCTTTGCAGGATTAGCGCCATAATATTTGGTGCTATCCTTGCAAAGTATAACAATAGCATAAAAACATTTGACGCTATTGTCCCTAACCTGCACATGGTGCACTATAGGTTTAATACGGTGCACACATGGTGGCGTTAGGGGGTGCTAAAGGGTTCAAGAAAAGTGAAGCTGCATTAAATGGAGCATCACTTTTCTTAAATGTGGGCCTAGATGTTCCCGCAGCCAGAAGGGTCTAACAGACGTAACAGTATGTTACTTTTGTAAATTGGTCATTGGGGCAAAAATTATAAACAAAAAAGTGTAGCCAATTATGTTTTTTTCCTGTGTATTTCCATTATTTTTGTTACTTCAGGAATTAGTTTGTTTTGGAAAACAATGAGCACTTCGGAAATGGCTCCTTGCTGAAATGCGAAGTTTTCTCTATATCTGAAAAATGGATAGCTTTCCTGGTTCACCTATGGATTTCACCCCTCTTTCCACCACAAACTGCAAGTAGGTTGAAACTGCAAATTAGGACTAGCAGTGAGAATAATGCAAAAACTGTGGTACAATATGGTTTTCTTTTAGGGATAAAATATACTTTGTCGCACAACACTCTGACCATTTTTCTCCAAAAATCATCATTTTGCTAAATTTTGGCTATTTCCTTAATTAATTTTCTCCAATGGACTCCACAAGCCCTGGGTACCTTTAAAATCCCTAGATATGGGGGAAAACTGAACACTCATTTGGTCTCTGATACCTTTTGCGGAAAAAAGTAAAGAAAGTCTAAGCTGGAGAAGTCCCAAACATCACCAAAAAGGCTCAGCACTGGGATGGAAAAGCCTCAGCACATAAGAGGTTGGGAAAGCAATTTCCATACAACTTCCACAAAGAAATTATTAATGCAACAGCGCTATACATGTTGGGGCATATTTATACTTGGTTTGTGCCATTTTAGCATATTTCTTTTTTTAAGCTAAAATGGTGCAAACTTAACTCCATATTAAGATGCTAGACCCGCCTATCGTCAAACTATAGGAGTTAGCACCATGTTGTGGATGTGGCAAACTACCTTGCGCTAATTAGATGCAAGGTAGGCATTCCCATCCACAAAATGACACTAACCCCCTACCGCCATATTTACACTCCGGCGCAGAAATGATGCACACGGAATAGGTGGACCCAAATAATGGTGCTAAGCTTCTTTAATGCCTGGTCTGACCAGGCATAAAGGTACCTGTGGACCCATTTCCATGGCTAAACACCATGGAATGGGCCCACAAAGGCCAACCCCAAGCCCCAGGAACACTCCCACCCACACCAGAGGGACGCCATAGGATGGGGGACACCATCCTGTTTAAGTATTCGTAAGTATTAATTTTATTTATTTTTTCTGTGCAATTGGGGGCCCCTTACATGGCATTGGGTGTTATGGCCTTTGCCAGGGGACACTGGTCCCCTGGGATGGCCCTTTGGGGCAGTGGGCATGCTTCCTGTCTTTACTTAGACAGGAGTCATTTCTGGGTGGTAGTGCGTCAGAAATTGATGCTATGCTGGTTAGCGGCACATTTATTGACCCACTAACACATTTTCCCCTTTCCCCATCCCCCCCGGCTAGCGTCTTTTCTTTAGAAGCTAGCCTATTCTGTGTGTCACTGTGCGCCATTCAATAAATATGGCGCCTGGCTGGTGCTAGGGAATGTTGCTAGCAGGCGCTATGGATTTTGCCACAAAACTGCACTAGAGCAGTTTTGGGCAAAATCCGTAAATATGGGCCGTAGTGTCTGTGTAAAGTGTGCATTCCTTTAAGTGTATAGCGCTAAAGGAGGAACACTGGGAAAACTCCCATTTTAGACTGAGAGCATCTCATGTGTCTTACATAAATCCGTCAACAGCACTCTATTTTAGCCTTCTTCTAACTGTGCATAAGGACACACTGGGGAGACAACATAAACAACACATCCTGCACAAACGCAAGCGATGAGAGAGACGTTTGTTTCTGGGCCTTTTTCTTGATAACTTCACATTTCTTTCTAACCAAGGATTTATAAAATCTGACAATTCTCAGAAGGCCATGGGCAATACAAATAACATTAAGCAGCCTGATTATGAAGTAAACATTTATGAAATGTTCAAGTGACTTGGATGTGTGAGTAAAGGTTAATTTGCAGTTTGCCTGCTGGTATGAGAATTGCTTCCCTCCTAATTAGGAACTATTGTTCCTAATTATCAAATGCGCTTTCCAAACGTGTCTTTTTAGCAGTGCGAAATGAAATGCACCTGTATAGCCTATCGGATCTCTAACCAAGCTGAAGCATCTGAGAAGATGTTCTCGATCACTCCTACGGGTAGCGCTTATGCGATAATTGTGAAGTGTAAAATCATTTTTTAAAACCGAACGAACGTAACAGGCCTCTTTACAGTAACTCGTACCTTGAGAGTAAAAGCATAATCATCATATAACAGGCAAAGTGCCAGCTGCAGGAAAGAGGACTGAAATTACCCCTGAACTGGGTTTATAAAATCATTTAATCCTCAACACTCACGCAGACTGACTTCTGCTTATGGGGGACTACACCCGCTTGCATTTTCGTGCGGTTGGGGCGTAGGGCACACGGGCAAAATGTGTGGCTAAGGCGTAGCAGGCACACGGGCAAAATGTGTGGCACGAACAAACAGCACTAGGCACCTAGGGGGTTGTGTCCTACTATTTGCAGCTGGTGACATCATGCGAAAGCGTATGAATTCATACAAAAGGAGTCTGCTGAAATCAACGGTCGAAGTGCATTTAAAAAAATATGGGTACTGTGATGCTGCAAGCAGTAGGGGAGGGGGCAGTGAGTGCAGGGGCGGGGTCAAAGGTATGGCCCCAAAAAATTGAAAAAAAATTACATTTTTTTGGTCTTTCACCGTCCGGTAGCTACATATAAAATAACATGCAGGTTAAATGAAAAATAAATAAAAAGGTTGTTACTCATTGGGAAATGCACTATAGTACATTATGAAACCTCCATTAGTTAATGCACTGCAGAGGTCTGTGTGTAACTAGAGAGCCAAAGAATTGAATCTTGTTTGGTGCAGTGGAGAAGAGTGAAGTGTATTTTTAGTGCTAGCAGGTCACAGCCTTTGACAGAGAGTACTGAGAATATGTAATTAATTATTTTAAACTTGCATTACACACAGTATAAGATTGACTGGTATAAAATGTGCAAAATACTTAAGATACAATGGTGCTTTCAAAATATATATATTTTAGTAATACCCAGAGTGTAACGCAATTTTTTTTAGGTGTCACCTGCATGCTACACTTGCGCGCATGCTTTGAAATCTTTTGTTAGTATAAAAAAAACTTAAAAGGAGGTTGGAACCAGCCCCTTACTTACCTGAACCTACCATCGGCTTACTCCAACGTCGCTCTGATTTACCTGCTTTGGATTGGCCAGCACGTCATCTTCACGTCATCGTCTTCATCTTTCAGTCTAATTGCCTGTTGAGCAAGTACCCCTTCTAGTCACTTCCTATTGGACACTGACCAGTGTCCTTCCTCTGGCTGTGATGATGAAAGTACTTCTTTTTTCTTCTTGCATGCAGTCTTCTTTCTTCGCTGATGTCTGCTTTCTTTACTGCCGTCTTCTATGTCTTCTTTCTTTGTTGCTGTCTTCTTGTTTCTTCCAGTATGCCGTCTTCTTACTTTGCTAATGTCTTCTTTCTTTGATGCCTTCTTTTCTGTTGTCTTTCTTTGTTGCCGCCCATCTTCTTTTTTCTTTCTGCATACTGTCTTCTGTCTTCGCTGTCTTCGCTGTCTTCTATACTGCATGCCATCTTCTGTCTTCTCACATCTGCACTCTTCTCACGTCTTCTGTGTTCTAACGTCTTCTGTATTCTACTGTCTTCCGTCTTCTCACGCCTTCCGTCTTCTTCCGTCTTCTGTCTTCTTCCGTCTTCTGTCTTCTTCCTCCTTCTGTCTTCTGCCGTCTTCTGTCTTCTCCCATCTTCTGTCGTCTCATGCCTTCTGTCTTCTGCCATCTTCTGTCTTCTACCGTCTTGTCTTCTCACGCCTTCCATCTTCTTACAACTTCTTCTGTCTTCTGTGTTCTTCCATCTTCTGTATCCTCACACCTTCTGTCTTCTTCATTCTTCCATCTTCTCATGCCTTTTGTCTTCTGCCATCTTCTGTCTTCTCACACCTTCTGTCTTTTTCTGACTTTTTCCATCTTCTGTCTTCTCTCTTCTCACACCTTCTGTCTTCTTCCATCTGTCTCCTTCAGCCTTCTGTCTTCTACTGTCTTCTGTCTTCTCCCCTCTTCTGTCTTCTCCCGTCTTCTGTTTTCTTCTGTCTTCTTTCTTCTTACCATGCATGCCAATACGTTTTGCCTTGTCTTTTTTTCTATGTAACTAGCTTACAAATATTTAAAAAATGTTATAAAAATGTTTGTTTTTAGTTCACTAAAACAAACATTAATATAACATTTCTCTAATATTGTAAGCCAGTTACATAGAAAAAAGACAAAGACGAAACCTATTGGCTTTGCCACTGCTTGTTTACATTACTGTCCCTTCAACACCTCCAGGTGTAGGAAGCACAATATAAATACAATCACAATTAAAATCATACAGTTCCCAGCCCAGTTGTTAACTCTTTGCACTCCCAAAGGGTAGGAGTGGTTAAAATGACACTGCTCCCCAAAATACTGCATGTTTGTCATCACAAATCTTCAAGTGATTAGGTCAATTAAAGCCAGTACTGGCAAGCAGGCTCCCAGGCAAGAAGGCGTGTTTAGCTGTCTGCCCGACTTTGGTCTCACAGCACAGGTGACTCACTGAATGACGTTTCAGCTGAGACATTTAAACTGTCGGAATTAACCATCCTGGGACAGTTGTCTTTTTACAAAAAGTAGGGGAACGGTATTTCATAAATCACAAAAGTACAGGCACGTCGGGCCCCTCCAAACCTGCCCACTTCGACCACTGGCTGAAATAGGACAGCATCAGGAGAACTTGCTCAGACCAATGAGGTGACATGTACTACATTCTCTTGCCTCCATATCATTGGTGGACAATTTTGCACCAGGAAGCAAGTCAAGAAAGAAAGCAGCCCCTCTTTAGTATCAGCCTGTAAAAAGTCCACGGTAGAGCATCAGTGGTGGTTGCAGGTGGTGGACCCCTGCAAAACTGAGATAAAAAGACAGGAAGATCTGCCATGGATGTCATTTAAGGCTCGCGGGGGGTCGCAGCTGTTACCCATGGCCTTTCTCTTGTGACCTTTGGCAGTGTATTTGCGACCCTTGGCTTCAGAGGTACCAAAATAAGTAACAGAAACACAGGGGTAGCTTATCCTTAGGGATATTGGATGGGTCTCCAGCCTCCTTCTTCTAGTCGTTTTTTTTAATTGCACCAAAAGTAAATAATAATATGGAATACAATTAGCTAGAATATGCCCCTCCCTGGCAGCAGAGGTAAGTTAAAAAATGCTTTTAAATGTATATTGTGTGCCTGCGTGCAGGCAAGACTGTGTTTATGTCAGAGAGAGTTTGTATGTGTGATTGTGTCCGTATGTGTAAGCATGTGTGTGTGAGTGAATGTAACTGTCAAACGTTGTGTGATGTCACTTCTATTACCTCCGGCCCTTTGGTTCATGAGTGTAGGGTGGTGGAACAAAGAGGCATGAGGTGGAATCATTCTAAGGCAGCCTTGGTATTCAGAAACATGCGGCAACCCCAGCATTGTAGTGGGCTCCCATATAGAGGTTTGTGCTCCTGAGCTTGTTTATTTTTACAATTAATTTGTGAAGATCACATCACTGCATAACATGCAAACCTGACAGCGTGCAAGAATTAAAAAACGAATACTAGTGTCTTGTTAACAAAGGTGTGTATAGTGCTACCTAATTCTCAGGCATGAACTACTATTGGCCGCTAGAGAGGGAGTGCATGGTGCTGCCTTATTCTCAGTCCAATTCTCAGCCCTGACATCCACTGGCTGCTATAACAGACTCTGAAAGACATGCAGTATAACGTACCAGGACCAAACTGATGCCCCTTGATCACTAATTTGGTGAATAATTTAATGTTGTAGTCCATGCTTTAGTGAAAATGGACAAGCATTGGCAAAGCCAATAGTTATTGCTTTAGCTGCCAGCCGTAGCATATTTATCAGTGCTTGTTTTCATTTAATATTTTTTTGTTTGTGTGAAATGGTATTGTTGGGAGGTTGTCGCTTTATACCGCATGATGTGCTTTTCTTGCCGCATAATTCAGCCTGCCTCATATTTCAGCCAACCTGTCACATACTTTGACCCTTCCCTGACGTATAATTCCAGTGGCCCTGCTCATAGTTTAAATATTCGTCAGACAGCTTTGTCAGTGCAGCACCCTCAACAGGGCACACGAGTCAAAACAAGTCAAATTTGTTTTCACTTAAATAAAACCATTATATACAGAGCAATAAGGCAAGTATACCAGGACATAAAACACCAATCGCAATTCTAAGATGACTTAGATGAGAACCTTTGGGTTGTGAAATAATAACCATCATGTTCTAAGGGACAATTACCTATTTGTGTCGTAACTAGTATAACTAAAATACTCTGCAGTAGCCTTATTTATCAGGTGTGATATCTATCGCATCTAGATTCGGGTCATTCGTACTGAGAGCCTTTCTTTGCTAAAGTGTCTTGATGGAAGTAAACGGCTAATCACGCAGCCATGTACTGCATGGGGCGCTGTTCTTTCTGTAGGAGGACATCTTGATCTATAGCCCAGGCATAAACTAGGAGCATTTGAACAATTAGATTTGTACCAGAGACGCAAGATTTCAAAGGCGTCATTTGGGCAGAAGAAAGACGTGCAGAAGGAGGAGGCCCTAAAGTTCCAGGGGCTCTGAGAATCAGGCAATAAACCTGCCTGCTGTGAGTAACTAAACTTTTGCCCAAAAGTCTTCCTCGTAATGCTCTACTGTGACAATTATGCGCCTACAGAATTGTCAAAAGCAATCGTGGTGTATTGGCCAGGCATGTGGTGTGTGTGTGTGTGTGAGAGTGGTGTCACTGGTGACATCGTTCGCCAACATGCTTCAGTCGATGTCAGCACCTGCGATGTCGATTCTACCCACCTCTATGCCAGCCTGACAGCTCACGTGAAGCAAGGCTAACATAAAGGTAAAAAAAACATGGTCAAAGGGATGAAAAAAGAACAGAAAGCCAGTATCAACGACTATGTTGCGAGCATCACGTCAACTTGTGCGTTCACCCGGTACTGCCAGAGGCAAAACCAGCAGAGTTTGTTTTTTTACATCTAAGAGCTACTAAAGAGCATTTCACAGCTTCGTGCGATTAATACAACAACATCTTACATAATGTGAAGCTGTGCATAAATCATACAGCAAGCGACAACAACACCGATGAAGGCGTAGAGGAAAGTCTGAAAACGAGAGCTCCCTTCCACTGGGACATTGAGCAAGTTTTGTTTGATCAGGCTTGCCTGCAGTGCCTGTTTCCAAGGAGGCAGATATGCAAATATTTATTATAAATAATAATAAAACGGCACATTGCGGCTTACGGTACATTTACCAAAATAAGTTATGCACGGGCACCATCATTTTCATCCCAGTGGTGTTACGAGGCGCTGTTAGTTTCGAGATCTGGAGCTTTTTTACATAAATGGGATGATGGCTTAACGCGGTTGGGGGCATTTTTATTGCCAATTTAACTGATGCTAAATTAGTGGGTATTTAACTGTCACTAAAACCGTTTAGGGACTAAATCGCTAAAGGATCATCTTTAGTAATATGCTAATGCAAATGAAAAATCATTCATTCTGTTTTATTCATCACAATTTTTTAAAGCAACCATAATGCATTTTTAACAAGCTCCCCACAGAGACGTGGCCTGGAGATGCGCATAACAAAACGCCGGCAGTTTGCTGCGGGGCCTGCCCGTCGAGTACTTCCGCCACGGCTCTAAAGCAGTCAGAGCAGGGAAAATGGCGGCTGCAACCTCTTTTTTTCATTATCTGGAGTATAGAAACCTGTAGTTCTTTTGTAGTTTTCCTACACTGTATAAATAATATTCCCTGCAAACGGGAGACATCTGAGACGGTAGCATGCTTTCCTTTTGCTCTTCAAACTTAAATATGAATAATTGACAAGTGCCTGGTGTGACCTGATTATCCATTCTGGTGGCAACGGCACTGTGTTCTGCGTCCAGTGTGCTCGGTAGCCGCTGGGGTCCTGCAGACCCGTGGCCTGCGTTGAGTGCCGCTTAGTGGAGCAGCAAACAGGGGTCCCTGGCATCAGCTGCAGCGACAGCTGCTTGACCCCCTTCTGCTACGGAGAAAAGGTGCTCGGGGGTTCCTCTTAATGGAGTGTTAATGAAAAATGATCAAGCGAGGTGTTTGGGGATGAAAGAAAGGTACAGTTCCTTAGCAAAGTGCCCCTGTTAGCTTCTATGAGATTTTATTCCAGCCAATAAATGTGTCCGGGAGCTACTTCATTGCATAGTTTATAGAATGTGCCAGACATCTTCTTATGAAATGATTTATTATTTTCAAATTACTTTTTTTGCCCTGTACTTTCTTAACTCATTGATTTATGTGCGGCTGTAATACATATTGTCCTTTATTTAGTTCTTATCTGAACTGTGGGTCACTGGGACTGGTTGGGGGTATGGGAGCTTTGAAAGTCAGTGTTAGTATAAAGTCACCATCACTCACTTTCATCCAGTTTCATGTTTTGTGTTTAGACCCACGTTGGCATCGCACAATTATCGATTAAAAAAATATACAGGAAGATGTGCCCTTCAGGCATTCTCTTTTGGAAAAAAATCTATTTGCCCCCCAGCCCCACACATTCAAAAATTACCTTCTTCACAATGCATGGGAATCTACCCAAGAAAGACAGGGGCCAAGATGTATGCCTATTCACGCAACGCAGTGCAGTAAGTAAAGTTGCTGCACTGCATTGCATGAATGGGAGCAGGCAGTACAGCTCCATATCCAATAAGAAGTGGCACCGTCTCCCCCTGCATTGCCGCACTTTTGGCTGCCATAAGCCAATGCAGATGCACTTGCTCCATAGTGGAAGGGTGTCTGTGTTGAGTGAAGCATATCTTTCATACTGGAGGGCATCTGCTCCAGAACAAAAACTATCCCTTAAAGCGTTTCCCACTTTTTATGTGTTCTATACAATGCAGTTCAGATGCAAAGAGGCTAAAAATAGTAGAAATGAAACATCAGTCCTCGTTACATCTGCCTCGGGGAGACACAGGAATTTCAAGCAAATCCACATCTACAATTAGAAAAAAGTTTGAAAGCATCTAAAACCACAGGTGGCTGCCTGGGTACACCCATGCACCACCCATGGACCCCACCTCCTCCACGCACAAGGTATTGCAAGGCAAAGAATTGCACAGATTTGCATTTCTTTGGGTTCCAATCCAGAGCAAATTGGATCTCCCACTGAAACACTTTGTTTCTGGTTTACATCACAAAAGTAACTCAAACCCGACATAAAGTGTTTGGAAATCAGGGCTAGGATC
Organism: Pleurodeles waltl; assembly: GCF_031143425.1. Classification (NCBI taxonomy): domain Eukaryota; kingdom Metazoa; phylum Chordata; class Amphibia; order Caudata; family Salamandridae; genus Pleurodeles; species Pleurodeles waltl. The sequence goes on from NC_090437.1 coordinate 325,114,566, forward strand.
GAATCTTCACTTCATGCCAGTGATGTCAGCCGAAGCGAAACAGGTATGTTCCCACTTCCTAAAATATCACCTGGTTTAAGGTCGCTCAGTTCTGGGAGACCTCACAGTACTAATAATTAAAAAGTAAATGTAAGAAATAATGTAGACACAGTGGGCTTTGCATCAGCCCACTTCAGTTTCAATGACTTTCATGGGTTTCACATGTTTTTTTCATTGCATGGATGAGATGACCATAAAGGACATAGCATTTCTGTTCCCATTGGTGTTGGTATTGATGTAGACCCTTCAGTAGACAGCACAAGGAACAATATGTGCTTCTTGTCATTCAGAAACATTGGGGCATATTTAAGTAATGTGGCGCTTCACCTAGTGCACAACCACTTTCCTAGCGCCCCCATACCGCTACCATGTGTGCGCCGAATCTAAGGTACGATGTACCATGGCGCAGGGTAGGGGGCAATAGCATCACTTTTATTGATGCTATTGATGTACTCTGCAGGAGTAGCGCCAAAATATTGGCTCTACTCTTACAGAGTACATAGGGACCCATTATAAATAATGAAAGCCCTCTTTTAATGCCTGCTCTGAGCAGGCGTTAAAAGTGGTGCAAAAAATTATGCAAGGAAATCTGTTAGATTTCCTTGTGCCATTTGTTTGCCCACCCTAAAGGGGGAACGCCTTATGGCGCAGGCATAATGTAGCTCAAAGGGTTACAAAGTGGTGCAATGCATGCATTGCACCACTTTGTAAATATGTTGCAAGGATTTTGGCCTTGTTGGGCCATATTAGCGTAAAAAAAATGATGCTAATGTGGTGCAAGTTGTTGCTAGGGGCTTATAAATATGCCCCATTGTGTGCTCTTTAATGTATTTACTCTATTGACACAACACAGCATTATTTTCGTTGCAGGTATATATCTCTTATTGTTTAGGAAGACTGTCTGGCTTGTCTTTATGGTTTTCCTAAGTCTATTTGCTAATCACCCATGCACGTTCATTTGTTTTACTCTGCTGTTTTGATTACATGTGGTTTGATTTACAGCTTTATTGTTCAGAAAGTAATGATGTGCACATACATATGTTTTCTTACAGCAGCCTGGAAATACTAGCCATTTGTCAAATATATATACTCTGCAATAATTTGCTGCTTATGCCTTTTAATTTCACCACTTACAACACAAGTGAGACCTTCTTGATTGACAATGATTGTTTGTGTTTGAATGTGAGATGACTGGGAAGGATGGAAGGGGTTAAAGTTACATTCATTTCTCTAAAACCACTGCCAAAGATTCTAAGAGCTGAATGATTCCTTAACATATAGGTGTACAAAGGTAGTTGAGTAGAGGGCTTTATTCCAAGATAATGTTTTTCTACTCAAGACTAGGGGTCTGTCCCCAACTCTGATCTCAACACATCTAGAGTAGGAGCCAAGCTCAAGTGCAGGACAAAAATGTGATCACACTTTATGGTGCAGGGGCGATTCTAATTTTAGGGTGATTTTGAGGCATGTGAGGGTCTACTCTTGAGCATCACAGGGGCGAGCATTAAAACAGAATTTCAAACATCTGGTTCCCCACAGTTTAGAATAAGAATAAAGGACGAATACAAATTGCTTTATTTTGAGATCTGAAACAAGCGCAAGCTAATTAAATCTTTTTTGATTATTAGTGGATTCCACAAAGGCATGGGACATTTTGCAATTGATTAAAGTTTTAGTGAGACATAACTACTGTTTGCTCACTATCTACATAAGCTGGACATGTGAAGATGATGAATTAACATATCAAAAAGGCTGATCTCCACTGAACAGGGATAGGGTAGGGCAAGACATCTCTATTATTTGTGACTCACTTGAGCATCTTCACATAACACACATGTAAATAGTGAGCAATCAATGATTAATGCATTTGCCATGATGGTGCCAGATCTCAGAATAAAGCTATTGCTTTTGATCCTTTTTTTCTAAAACCCACTATAATCAGCAGCATACAGGGTGTCTAGAACATTTTGGAGTGACTCTTGCCTTGCTTCCATAGGACCCTCAAGCCCTTTGACACTCAGACCCAATTTTCTGCTCAGTTGCTACAATTGTCTCATTGTTTACATCTTTACGTGAAGTCTTCAGAATTGTTAAGAAGTCATATCATTAATAGTCTACCGCAGTGGGTCCTGCAGTTGCTGCCCGCAATTCACTTGAATTGTTTAAATAGATGGCGGTTGTCTAAATGGAACTACAGCTCCTATAATTCCCCGTCGATCCCAAGTTTGTAATGTCATGCGCCCATCGGGCTTACTCCTTGAAAAATCCACTGCGTAAGAGGCCAAGAATCTCCTCGACCTGACAGGTCTCTCATTATATCAGAACATCATGAAGGTAAGCAACCTTAGGCTGCATGCTGCCTTTCTTTAGATGCAGCTCCTCAAACATCAGCTGCTGTAGAATTTCATTGTAGCATTTCTGCTGGAGACAGTGCTGACCATTATTACTGTGGTTAAGTGTGAGACTCTGGCACTCTTTGGTTGGCACCCTCTGTTGTTTTGGTATTTGTTCTATTTTCTCTATTCAGGCCCATAATACCCTTAAGATTTGGGCTTCTTACAGTCAATAGCACCTCCAGAAATGTTACACTCATCTCTTTCAGAAGATATTTAGTCATGTTTTGCCTTATTAACTATATTATTGCAAGGTAAGGACAATAACATGTTTGTAGGGAATGCAAATTTCAGTGACTATCCACCAACTTGGGAACACAAGCGGATACAAGAGTAGATCCTTGACAAAACAGGCTTCCTTTGCTGATACAGAGATGGGCCATTATCTTCCTACCTGAGCTCAATAGTTGATGCTATGCAGAGTTTCTGGTATAGCACACAAATAGCCCATTTTGAACCTTGAAGCATTGGGACTGAGGAATGTGTGACACACACATTAACCATACATTTATGATCAACATGAGTTGTATGTGTCTTTTAGCCACAGTCCTGCTGAGCAACATTGATAATCATATGCGTCAGCCTATAGTAGACTTGCACTGCCCATGTTTGCTATTGCAGTGATGACTCCTGTTCAAACACGTTCTGAACCAGATTTATCAAACTTTGACACTGTGCAACACAGCAATAAAACATGCTGAACTGTGTCAAATGGAGAGGTCAGGAAAGCACCATATCTATCTAAATATGGTGCATTCCTGCTCCCTTCTTGCCCTGGTGCACTCAATGCAAACTAGCCCCAATGCCAGCATGCTTGTGTCATGGTACAAGGGTTCCTGCGTTGCAGGCTGGATTGTTTCCATGTAGGAAAGGAAACCATCCTCCATAAAAACAAACCCTAGAGGGTTTTTCATCTAAGAATGCAGCACACTTAGAAAGAGAAAAAGCAAGGGGAAATAAAGATATTTCTCCTCCTTGCACCTCTATCCTGAAGGCAAATCATTTTGAAATATTGCCAGGATAACTAGTTTTGGTATATCTGGGAATGTGCTAAAATCCATGGGTGGAAGCATGGGGACACCCACGCTCCACCAACAGAACGCCTTGCCATGGCAGAGAATTACGCTAGGCAGTGACTTGCACTGCCTTCTGTTACTTGAGATTTATCAGGCAATATAGGGCCACGCAAGGTGGCCTTGCGTTGCTTGATAAATCTGACTTAAGGATTGTGTTGCCCTTGCGACACCATGTGTGACATAAGGCCAGCAGAATCCAATGATAATTTTGATCCTCTCACAGAACGTCTAGCCCTGTAGAACTTTGGTGACCAGCTCTCTCATATACAGTTTTTTCACTGATTTTTTTGGACACCAGTGGATACAGTCTAATTCCTGGAGCATTGGATATTTTTATTCTCATTCATTGTATAATTTGACAGAGTGACAATATCGGTCCTGATGAATGCCTCATGATCTTCTTCAAAAGCACAGAGTAGGCAGAAGCATGTCAAACAAATACCAACTAATGGGCTGAATTATCTCACACTTGGATTTGGACCTACCCCTTAGGGACAAGAAAGAAAATCCTTTTAGATCAACCAAGAGGTAGTTTTAGCCCCCTTGCTCCACATTTCCCACTCTGCACCATACACCCACACCTTTTTCATTCACGTAGGAACATCTCCTACATACCATCATCCTAAGTACTTATTTCCGCTTGTTGGAGAGTTGTAGCCCACACCACAGGCCTGCACAAGTGGTATGAGGAGAGACACTGTGATAAATCATGTCACCTTAGGGTGGGTGAGGTTTCCATCTTTAACAAAAGACTTGTTAATTTTCATTGTTTCTGTGACAGAGAGACCACTTATGGCCTCCTATTTATCATGGTCCTAAGACCATATGCTTTGTTGTTTTATTGTTTTGCTTTCTGTATACTGGATTCAGTGGGTGTGATGTGTGTTTCTACATTTCTCAGAACCCTCTGACAACCATATTCTGACAATATTTTGATTACAAGGTGACCTAGGTAAAGGGGAACTGGATCAGCAAGCAAAACAGTGAAATTGGATATAGTCACTCTGGTTGGTAGCAAAGGTGGGTATGATCTGCACTACAGGAGCCCTGATATCGAAAGACAAGAGAATACCTTTAGGGAAATTATTATTCAGACTTCAGCACCTAATTCTTAATATTGCATATGGTATCCCTTTTAACTATTACTTAGTTCCCAACTATCTGCCTCATGCTGAAACCTTGTGTCTTCCTAGATCTGAAGCACAATTAGAATCTATGTAATGTATGTAAAGAGTATTCTGACTATCATGTGTTTCCTAATATATCCAACTATCTTCAAACACTAAATGAATAAGTTCAGTGTTTTAAATTGTTATCGATTGTGAAAGGCTTATAAACAGCAATGTAAGAAATTCACATTACTATCATAATTAGCATTATAGAGTTCACATAACATAATGCAGTCGCTTTCCCACCTATGTCAATATCATTATACTATACATGCCTCAAATAAAGGTTATCAAATGTTATTAAGATCTGTGCTAGGCGAGAATCATTTACTCTTTCCTCATAGAAACAACAAAGTGCAAATGTAGAAATATGTCATAGTTCTCAGTTGATGGCTTCTGACTTCTGAGAACATTGTTCAGTTGCAAAGACTAAATCCCTAAACACATGTTTTGCCCTAGAATACTTCTCAGTTTCCAGTTCAGTTTTTCATCACCTTTAAAGTTCACAATAATCTAAATAATCAGGTACTGATTGCATATCTCAATTGCAGGTCAAGGACACCCTGGACCATGAGTATCATGTACTATAAGAGTTCAAAATGGCTGCACAGTTGGAATTCTCACAATAGTCCTGTGGCTTTATGCAGCATGTAGTCTTTGTTGACTTCACTCATGTGAATCTTTTCATTCAGCACCCACAATCCATACATACTGTCAAACCTCTCCTACCTCTGAATATGTGAAGATTCAGGCAGTCTGAGGTAGTGGGCCTCCGCAGAAGACCAGTTTGTAGGTAAGCACTATTTGTCTCCCACAGCCCATATTTACTTCATTCTGTGATCACGTAAGCACTGGACACCTATTTTAAGCAGAATTTGCTTGTTCAAAAGTATTGGTTATGAAAATAAATTGTTGTGATTTCTTTGGTCTACTGATTTCATTTTTTATAATTTTCAGCACATACACACACACTAACACACACAAATATGTTTACATAACATACTGACAGTAGCCACGATGCAGTTATAGTTAGGATTCTGAGAGATAGGAATTTCTTAGATTATTGATTGTAAGAACTTTACCACCATTTGGACAAATCTTCATGAAACTTTGCAAACCTATTCCTTTTTCTAGGTTGGCTGATGATGTAAAGTTTTGTGATGATTGGTTAAGAAGGTGCAAGTAAAAAAGGAGGGGTCCCAAGACAAGTTTTTCCACAGATGCATTTTTCATAGAATTTTCTAAACATACGTGGCAGCAAATGGATAACAGATTTTGATGACATTTGGCAAGGATATAGATTATGACATTAGAAGTGTCTTTTTGTTAGCATAAGTTAATTGGGAGAAAAAAAAACGTAGAGATATATTGGGCCACGTCATACTTCAGTACTTTCTGGGTGTACTGCAGTGCCAGGTGATGCCGAAACCCAATATGATTTGCCACTGAAAGCCCTTGCAAAATAAAAATGGCAGCTCTATTGTTTACACCAAACTTTGGCTTTGTTGTGCACCTTATTGTGAAATCCAGGTTATTACTCTTGTTGTAATGTCGATGAAGAAATGAGGCAGCTTAGCAAACTCTGTAGAGCTAGGGAAAAGTAGTTTTATTGGTTTATTAATTTTTAAAATAGTTTACCCTGTACTTTCGCAGAGGTATCTTGGTACCGTAGTACTTACAAAATAGAATTAGACATAATATAGGGCGACTCTTAAAAGAGCCTTTGTTTTTTTCAACAAAACATATTTAAAAAGATTTTTCAAGCCACGTTTTTAGGTTTAAAAGGTAAACATAGTTTCCATGGGTTGTGAAATGTACACCATCAGGATGATACAGTGCTGCATTGGAATATTTTATGTGCAAATGAAAAATAGAAGAAATTTCATGATCTTGAAAGAATGTTGAGACTGCCTTGTTAACACGTCTTCAAGTGTTTTCAAACTTAGCAGCATTTATGGCACACCACTTCTAATTTTGTCCCTGACAAATGTTTGAGAAGACAAAATGTGTGTTTGGAAACATAAACATTTTAAAATGGAATATGTCTACTTCATCTTAATTTCCAGTTTATCTCTAGTTAAGTGTATTATGTCACTGCCAACACAGTAGATCACCATTAATTGGGGATGGTCACATTTTCTAACAGAGGAAAGTAGAGGGAGTGACTTATTCCATCTCAAATCTCATTCACCAATCCATGTTATTTCTACTCCTTTTTAACCTAAATCATTTTCCAAATATGCTTTCTTGGCATGTTCTCTGGCCAAAAAATAAAACTGTGTCGAACAAGCCAAACCAAAACCATTGCAGGCAAACAAATATATCCATAGTTAGATGACTGGCCTTTAGGAAAGTATATAATATCAACAACTTAATTTTTATAGGATGGCAATGATTGGCTTGAAAGTCATTTGAGCTACTAATGTAGCACAATACTTCCAAAAACCAAACTGAGGTAAAAAAAAAAAAATGCAACAATGAAGTTTCACAAGTATTAGAAAGGCATTTGAAACACCCTGTATGGAGGAGACTGGACACACCACAACTTCCTAGATGGCCAACTGTGTGAACTGTAACAAAAGGAAAAGCAGCATGACAGCAGTGAAGCCCAGGTGGGGCAAAAAAGGGAGTAAACAGGATTGGGAGGAGGTGTCAACATGAGACCCAGAAGCAGAGGAGGATCAAGACATGAGGGAAGAGAGAGAGACGTGGATGTGGGAATCATCAAAGCGTACGAGAGCGAAGTCAGGAGAAATCCTGGTTGCTCATACGGCGAGGCAGGAAACCAATTGGGCATACACAGAGATGAGTGAGGAGATGCCAGCGAAGAGAACACGTTCACAGGAGGGCAGGAGGGGCACCTGGAGCGAGAATACTCACAGGAACTCGAGTACACTATCTCCAGATCCAGCGACTGTGGAAGTGAAGGCCCTGCTGTCCAATACTCCATGACTCTGAAGGAGGGCTGTGGCATCAGGTGCCACTTTTATACCTTTGCAGCCTTTTTAGGTGGTGGCATGATGGTGAGAAGGGCCAAGAGATAGCCACCAGGAATCCACTGAAAACAGGTAACAGTGAGGCAAATATATAATACATGGAGACTACGGTGGCAGTGGGATAGGTGACGGTTGAAGATCAACAAAGGACAGAGTATTCACTACACATTCTTGTGATATCTTTTTAGGGTCGCTAACCTTCTGGGTAGCTGAAGCAGTGAAAGACATACCATACCAAAGAGAGGAGGAACACACAGGGCCTGATTCTAACTTTGGAGGACGGTGTTAAACCGTCCCAAAAGTGGCGGATATACCACCTACCGTATTACGAGTTCCATAGGATATAATGGACTCGTAATACGGTAGGTGGTATATCCGCCACTTTTGGGACGGTTTAACACTGTCCTCCAAAGTTAGAATCAGGCCCACAGAGTCTTGTGAACAAGCTAACCAGATGATAAAGACTGGATGCCCTAAAAATAAACAAATAAAAATGTAACAATTCTAAATGCTCACTACGAGTATTTGAGGTAAATCACCCACCCACAATTTACAGTGGTGTCAGAGGTGGGATCTTCGTGTCTGTAAAAATGACACAAAGATGATAACCTAACTGGCATAGGGGCAGCATCATCTGCAGTTGACCACTAAACAGCAAGTGCAGGGGGCCCAGCAAGACCGGGAAACACTAGAAGCCATCCTGAGGGATCAAGCCACCCTACTAACCAGGTCCAAGACATTGCCATAATGCAACTGACCGAGGTTATAGCTACCGCCTGCGTGCATCCAAAGGTCTCTGGCATGGTACTGCAGAAGTACCAAGAGGGAAATGATCCTGACTACTTCTTTACTAGCTTTGAGCAAATGAGATCTACAGCAGCATGGCCTCATAAGCAAAGGGATCCATACATCGCTCTGTTGTTATCTGGAGAACTACAAGCCACCTACCAAGCATCCAGTCCTGCAGGCATGACTGCCTATGCAGATATAAAGAATGCCATTTTAAGGAGACTGGGATGTGACCCCAAATATTACTGAACATGGTTCAGGAGAGAGAGATGAAGTACATGTGATAATCCTCAAACTTTATATTAAAGGCTACGTGACCTCTGCACTCACTGGTTACAGCCACGTGGGTCTACACTGAAAGAAGTAACAGAAAAAATATATCCAGAACAGTTTCTAAAGGTACTACCCTCATGTACCCATATCTAGGTTCATCAAAATCTGAACCTCACAGGTACAATGGCCATAAAATTGGCTTACGCCTACCACCAGTCTCCTGGTTTAAAAAAACACATCTCACCAGGCCAAACACTGGGAGTTCTCATTGAACCCCACATGTAAAACCACAATCGCAGTTGTGGGGAAGGTGTCACTTATACCAGGCCAGGGGGTAACCCACAAGGGCCCCAAAGCTTTTATTGCATGGAGTGGGGGCATATCACATGTAACTGTCTACAACTTCAGAAAACTACAGAACCTATGGAAGTGGGGTATGTGAGGGAGCAAGTACTAACCACTGGGGCACCTTGCAGTCAATACCGGAGAACAGTCTTTGTTAATGGGGGACCTGTTCAAGCTTTGATGGGCACTGGGTGCCTTTGTACAGTTACAAGCCCAGAATTAATAGCCTCATATCAGATGAGGAGAGCATAACTGTTACTTACGTAGATGGACATAGGAAAGAGTGCCCCATAGCAGAAGTGTTGTTGAATACAGAGAGGGATCAGCACCTAAGGAAGGTAGGGGCAGTACCTGCATCAGTTGAGTGGTTAGTTATATGGACAGACCACTCTAGGTTCCATCAGAATTTATCTTTCCTTGAACAAAAAGTTTAGGCAAACTGTTGGTGGAAAGATGCCCCCTATCAACATGCAGACACAGACATAAAACAACTAGGGAGAAGGAATCTAGGAGGCAGAGAAGAAACACTGATTTGTTCAGTCACATAACAAAACTTCTGCTTCTATCCTCTCCACCTCATAACCATTTTCAGAGCACCCACATACCTTCAGGATAATCTGGATGGAGGATAGTACACTGGTGTAAGTTTGGAGACAAGCCAGAAATGGGGTCTCTAGTTGGCAGTCGGTTTGCACCCTGTCAAAGTAGGGAACCTCACTCTAGTCAGGATAAGGGAGATGCCCGCTCAGATAACCCATGCTCACCCCCTTGGTAGCTTGGCACGAGCAGTCAGGCTTATCTCAGAAGCAACGTGTAAAGCATTTGCACATAACACACAGTAATAAATTAAAACACTACAAAAGGACACCACACCAGTTTTAGAAAAATATCCAATATTTATCTATATAAAACAAGACCAAATACAATAAAAAATCCAATATACAGTAATAAAAATATGAATGCTGCAAGATGTACTTAACAATACAGTTCCTTGAAGTCGATAACTCCACCTGGGGCTATCAAGGCGTCGTGAACAACAAAACCAAAAGTTCAGGCTGGCCTCGGTGTCACGGGCCAGCGGCGGTGTCGGGAAGACCCGCAAACAGTACCTTGGATTTGCAGGGCGTTGTGATGTCTGCGTTGAGCTCCAGAGAGCGGCGGCGCTGGCGTCGGTTCCGGAGTCGGTGCAGGTAGTCGTCGGGCCCTTGAAATCAGACGCGTTACGGATCGAACTCCGGGCGGATGAAGTCAGGTGCGCTGGCGTCGGGGCTGCGGTGCTAAGCGGGACGATGCGACGTGCGGTGCCCACAGGTCACGGCGCAGGCAGCGGCTCGGTGACGGCGTCCAGCGGCGTCGGTGAGACCAGGGCTGCGGTGTGAAGCGGGGCGCGGTGTCCACAGGCCACAGTGCAGACAGGATGCCTGGTGGCGACACCGGAGTCGATGATGCTGGCGTCGGTGGACCAGGGCTGCGGTGCAGGACAGGAAGGTGCTTCGTGTACCTCACGAGCGGTGTCCACAGGCCACGGTGCAGGCAGCGGCGACGGTGTCAGCAGGAGCGGCGTTGTCAGGGATGCCCAGGCTGCAGTGTGACCAGGGATTCCGGAGTGCAGGGCCCACAGGTCACGGTGTGAGCAGCGGCTTGATGAAGTCGTCCGATGACGGCGTCGGTTAGACCAGGGTCGAGGTGCGAAGAGGGGCAATGCGGCTCCGTGTGGCGTAGGCCAGGTCACGGGGCAGGCCAGCGGCGTCGTTGGCGGCGTCGCAGTGGTTTCTCCTCTTGAGCAGCACAAAACACACAGGTCGAGGAAACTGAAGTCTTTGGTGGCCCTGAGACTTCCAACAGGAGGCAAGCTCTACTCCAAGCCCTTGGAGAACTTTCTCAAGCAGGACACACAGCAAAGTTCACCCTTTGCACTCTTTTCAGGCAGAAGCATCAACTGCAGGCCAGTCCAGCAAAGCAACACAGCAAAGGGACAGTACTCCTCCTCCAGCTCTCCAGCTCTTCTCCTTGCAGAGGTTCCTCTTGATTCCAGAAAGATTCTAAAAGTCTGGGGTTTTGGGTCTGCTTCTTATTCCCAGTTCTACCTTTGAAGTTTGCAAACTTCAAAGCAAATTCTCAAGTGTTTGCAAGATCCTTCCTTGTCCAGGCCAGGCCCCAGACACTCACCAGGGGGTCGGAGACAGCATTGTGTGAGGGCAGGCACAGTCCTTTCAGGTGTGAGTGACCACTCCTCCCCTCCCCTCCAGCACAGATGGCTAATCAAGATATGCAGGCTACACCCCAGCCCCCTTTGTGTCACTGTCTAGAGGAGAGGTGTGAACAGCCCAACTGTCAAACTGACCCAGACAGGAAATCCACAAACAGGCAGAGTCACACATGGATTAAGCAAGAAAATGCCTAATTTCTAAAAGTGGCATTTTCAGACGCACAATCTTAAAATCAACTTTACTAAAAGATGTATTTTTAAATTGTGAGCTCAGAGACCCCAAACTCCACATGTCCATCCGCTCCCAAAGGGAATCTACACTTTAATCAGATTTATAGGTAGCCCCCATGTTAACCTATGAGAGGGATAGGCCTTGCATCAGTGAAAAACAAATTTAGCAATATTTGACTGTCAGGACATATAAAACACATTACTATATGTCCTACCTTAACCATACACTGCACCGTGCCCTTTGGTCTAACTAGGGCCTACCTTAGGGGTGCCTTACTTGTAAGAAAAGGGAAGGTTTAGGCCTGGCAAGTGGGTACACTTGCCAAGTCGAAGTTACAGTCAAAACTGCACACACAGACACTGCAGTGGCAGGTCTGAGACATGATTACAGAGCTACTTATGTGGGTGGCACAACCAGTGCTGCAGGCCTACTAATAGCATTTGAGTTACAGGCCCTGGGCACCTCTAATGCACTTTACTAGGGACTTACCAGTAAATCAAATATGCCAATCATAGATAAATCAATCAACAGTACAATTTCTATAGGGAGCAGTTGCACTTTAGCACTGATTATCAGTGGTAAAGTGTGCAGAGACAATAAACCAGCAAAAACAGACCTGAAAAAATAGGAGGAAGAAGGCAAAAAGTTAGGGGATAACCCTGCAAAAAGGGCCATTTCCAACACAACCCCCTCACAGCCTAAAGCCAGGGTAGGCCAATCAATACCTTGCTGGACTTCCCTGCTCAGGGCGATAGAAGCTGGACACTGGCCCACTACTGGAGGAGCTCTTGCCAGTTCTACGCCTCTCTGAACCATGGTTGATCCCATTGTCAACACCCTCAGGGCCCACTGAACTAACCTTGGGGGACCTCTTCTCCTCATCTGAGAACTCCATCTGTGCATCACCTAACCTTACCTTGCTCACAGATGCATCCCAGTAGACAGACAGTACCACCAATGTTAACAGTGTGATGTGGCCCATTCTACCCCAGGGGTCTCACTTCAGGTCCCCTCCCAGGGAAAACTCTGACCACAAGGATAACAACCAACAGAGGCCACTGACAGCTGTCAGCGTCAAGAGCCAGGCCCCAGGCCAAGTTAGGGTCTCTAGCCTTTGTGGTTTTAAAAAGTGGGGGGCAGTAACCCCAGGTGACTTGCACCATTTTTCCACTTCCCTTCCCACCAGTTCAGGAGTGGTGTCCTGAGACTGGTCACTTACCCTTGGGTCTGTACCCTCAGGCTGAGCATGGGACAGGGGTGGGCTCTCCCTCCTCCCATCCCTCTTGCTGGGATCTGGTACCCTCCGCCTTGGAGTGGTACCTCCAGACAACTGAACAGTGAAGGTGCCTCTGGGGGCCACTCCTCCGAGTTCCCCTGACACCTGGGACAACTCATTCCCCAGAAGGCAGTCTATGGGCATCTGGGGACTAACTATGACCCGCCTCTGGGTCTCCTCCCCACCCTACTCTAGGGATACCAGGGCTATAGGATGGAAGAAGTCCTGCCCATTGGCTGGTGTCACCCTACAGACTTGGCCGGTGTACTGTTCTGGGGAGACAAGCCTTTCCACCATCATTATATGGCTAGTCCCACTGTCCCTCAGAGCAGTGACGGGGACCCCATTCACTGTTACCGGGTGGAAGTGACGACTCCCACCCTCAGGGATCACCAACTCACCCTCTGAGTCAACTTCCCAACTAAGGGATATCATGGCATGGTCTATGACCTGCCCCTGGGGGGCTACCTCCCCCTAAGGCCACATTAGCTACCTCGGTAGAAGGGCCACCAATGTGGGTTGTCTTAGGACAGACCGAGTCCTCTTTCATGTGTCCTAACTGGGAACACTCAAAGCACCGGGGTTGAAAATGGGGTGCCCTGGGCCACCGCCTACCAGAACCTCCCTCCTTCCTGTCAGAAGGGGCCTGGGACTCTTTTTCTCCCTCCTTATCCTGGGACCTGTCTGCGTCTCCCTTGACTACCCTCTCCTTCTTCTGGGAACCCTGCCCACCTTTGGTGGAGTCTCCCCCATAAACCTTCTTGTGGACCCTGGTACTCACCCAGTGATCCGCCTCCATAGCAAGCTTCCTGGGGTCAGTCAGCTCACTATCAGTCAAGTGCTGGCGCAGCTCTGTAAAACACACCGCGGGGCGGTGCGACGTGCGGTGCGACGTGCGGTGGCCACAGGTCACGGTGCAGACAAGATGCCTGGTGGCGGCACCGGAGTCGATGATGCTGGCGTCGGTGGACCGGTGCTTCGTGTACCTCACAAGAAGTGTCCACAGGCCATGGTGCAGGCAGCGGCACCGGTGTCATCAGGAGCGGCGTCGTCGGGGATACCCAGGCTGCGGTGTGAGCAGGCGATGCCAGAGTGCGGGGCCCACAGGCCACGGTGTGAGCAGCGGCTCGGTGAAGTCATCCGATGATGGCGTCAGTGAGACCAGGGTCGCGGTGCGAAGCGGGGCAATGCGGCTCCATGTGGCATCAGCAGGTCACGGTGCAGGCCTCGTTGGCGGCGTTGCAGTGGTTTCTCCTCTTGAGCAGCACAAAACACACAGTTCCCAGTGCTGCAGGTCGAGGAAACTGACGTCTTTGGTGGCCCTGAGACTTCCAACAGGAGGCAAGCTCTACTCCAAGCCCTTGGAGAACTTTCTTAAGCAGGACACACAGCAAAGTTCACCCTTTGCACTCTTTTCAGGCAGAAGCAGCAACTGCAGGCCAGTCCAGCAAACCAACACAGCAAAGGGACAGTACTCCTCCTCCAGCTCTCCAGCTCTTCTCCTTGCAGAGGTTCCTCTTGATTCCAGAAAGATTCTAAAAGTCTGGGGTTTTGGGTCTGCTTCTTATACCCAGTTCTACCTTTGAAGTTTGCAAACTTCAAAGCAAATTCTCAAGTGTTTGCACGATCCTTCCCTGTCCAGGCCAGGCCCCAGACACTCACCAGGTGGTCGGAGACAGCATTGTGTGAGGGCAGGCACAGTCCTTTCAGGTGTGAGTGACCACTCCTCCCCTCCCCTCCAGCACAGATGGCTAATCAAGATATGCAGGCTAGACCCCAGCCCCCTTTGTATCACTGTCTAGAGGAGAGGTGTGAACAGCCCAACTGTCAAACTGACCGAGACAGGGAATCCACAAACAGGCAGAGTCACAGAATGGATTAAGCAAGAAAATGCCTACTTTCTAAAAGTGGCATTTTCAAACGCACAATCTTAAAATCAACTTTACTAAAAGATGTATTTTTAAATTGTGAGCTCAGAGACCCCAAACTCCACATGTCCATCCGCTCCCAAAGGGAATCTACACTTTAATCAGATTTAAAGGTAGTCCCCATGTTAACCTATGAGACAGTGAAAAACAAATTTAGGAATATTTCACTGTCAGGACATATAAAACACATTACTATATGTCCTACCTTAACCATACACTGCACCCTGCCCTTGGGGCTACCTAGGGCCTACCTTAGGGGGGGTGCCTTACATGTAAGAAAAGGGAAGGTTTAGGCCTGGCAAGTGGGTACACTTGCCAAGTCGAAGTTACAGTCAAAACTGCACACACAAACACTGCAGTGGCAGGTCTGAGACATGATTACAGAGCTACTTATGTGGGAGGTACAACCACTGCTGCTGGCCCACTAGTAGCATTTGATTTACAGGCCCTGGGCACCTCTAGTGCACTTTACTAGGGACTTACCAGTAAATCAAATATGCCAATCATAGATAAATCAATCAACAGTACAATTTCTATAGGGAGCAGTTGCACTTTAGCACTGATTAGCAGTGGCAAAGTGCGCAGAGACAATAAACCAGCAAAAACAGACCTGAAAAAATGGGAGGAAGAAGGCAAAAAGTTTGGGGATAACCCTGCAAAAAGGGCCATTTCCAACACTCTCGACCTCATAACCATTTTCAGAGCACCCCCATAGCTTCAGGATGATCTGGATGGAGGATAGTACACTGGTCTAAGTTTGGAGACAAGCCAGGGAAATGGACCAAGACCAAGTGGGACTCTACTTTTTAATACAGAAAGTTCTGCTTTATCATGTCACTAGGAAAGGAGAGAACTGTGTCACACAATTATTGGTACCGTTCGCCTTCAGACATCAAGACTCCATTTGCCCCATAATCAAATGTGAGGGGTCAATCTGAGAGAGAGAACATCCAGAAATACTTGTTGGAGAAGTTTTATTGGACCTGAGTCTATAGGGATATTGACAAAAGTTCTTCCTGTACAAGGTGTCAATTCATTAATCCCCCGGGAGCTTCACAAGGTCCTTTATACCCCCTCCCTAACATTGATGTTCTCTTACGGAGAGTAGGAATGGATTTAGTGGGTTCATTAACTCCTTCTACATGAGGTCATGACTATATCCTAGTCCTTGTAGACTTTGTTACCCAGAAGCCATACCTTTACCAAGTATGACCAATCAAGTCATGACAACATTCTTCTCTCTGGTAAGGTTCCCACTAGAACTACTGACAGGCCAGGGCACTTCCTTTATGTCACGTTGAATGAGTCAAATATGCAAAGTCCCTGGAATTCAACAGATACGCAGATGTGTTTATCATCCACAGGCAGACAGATTAGTAGAATGGTACAATCGAACCATCAAAACTATGTTAAGGAAACCCGTCACAGAAACAGGAAAAGACTTGGATATCTGCCATTCTGTCTAGTTCTTACCCAGTAGGAAGCTGTCATTCTGCCATGACAGAAAGTAGCCTCTTGCTAGCATGGTTACCCCCATTTTCAGCCAGTTTGTCAGTGTGTTTGACTGTGTCTACTGGGATCCTGCTAACCAGGATCCCGGTATTTATGCTCTCTTCCTCTAAATTTGGTTGTTGGATATTGTTAACACAGTATTCCACTCATAATTGGCATACTTGTGCCCCCTTATAAGTCCCTAGTGTATGGTACCTAGCAGCATGTCTTTTGCCACCCATATGGAGCCCATGCAAAGGCATCTACAGGACTAACATTGCAGCCTGTGGGAAAAGGTGCATGCACCCTTTTACTGTTATTTACACTGCACCAGGTCACTTATGAGTCACCCCTATAGCAGGCCTTCTAGCCCTGAAGGCCGGGTGCAGAGTACCTGTGTGTGAGGGCACCCCTGCACTAGTAGAGGTACCCCCATGACCTCCAGGACCATTTTACCAGACCTCGTGAGTGCGGGGATGCTATTTTACATGTGCACTGGACATAGGTCACTACCTATGTCCAGCTTCACAATGGTAACTCCAAATATGGCCATGTTTGGTATCAAACATGTTGCAAGCATACCCCAAGGCTTTTGCAAGCATTGGTTGTATGATTCCATGCACTCCGGGGGATCCTTGGAGGACCCTCAGTACTGCCATTACAGCCTTCTGAGGTTTTCTAGGCAGCTCCAGCTGCTGCCACCTCTCAGACAGGTTTCTGCCCTCCTGTTGCTCAAGCACCTCGAGCCCAGGAAGGCAGAACAAAGCATTTCCTTTGGCAGAAGGGTGTTACTCCCTCTCTCTTTGGAAATAGGTGTTACAGGCTTGGGAGGGGTAGCCTCCTAGAGCCTCTGGAAATGCTTTGAATAGCACAGATGGCACCCTCCTTGCATAATCTAGTCTACACCGGTTCAGAGAACCCCAGTCCCTGCTCTGGCATGAAACTGGACAAAGGAAAGGTGAGTGACCACTACCCTGTCCATCACCACCCCAGGGGTGGTGCTCAGAGCTCCTCCAGAGGGTCCCTTGGTTTTGCCATCTTGGATTCCAAGTTGGCAGGGAATCTGGGACCATCTATGTGGCCAGTGCCAGCAGGTGATGTCAGAGCCTTCCCCTGATAGGTGCTTATCTGTGTAGCGGACCAATCCCCATTTCAGGGCTATTTAGGTCGCTTTTTTGGGTGGTTCTTCAGATTCGGATTGCAAGACTCCAGCAGGAATCCTCTGCATCCTTTTCTTCACCTTTTTACAAAAGAAACTGCATCTGAACCCTCCAGGAACTCTACAAACTGCAACAAAGAAGCATAGACGACATCTGCAACATTGTATCTTCAGCTCCTGCCAGCAACTGCAACTGTTCCTAAGTTGTGCATCCTCCAAGGACTGCCTGTCTTCAGCCTGCACCAGAAGAATGAAGGAATCACCCTTAAAGTAAAGGAGTCACTTCCCTGCTTCAGCAAGCACCCCTCTGCAGGGATGACAGGTGGTTTGGTCCTCTGTCCTGATGAAGTGCATAGATCCAGCTTCACAGGCGGTGGACTGAAGTAGTTCCGACGGCTCTGACCCCTACTATCCAACTTTGGTGGAGGTAAGAGCTTGCCCCCCCACGCAAGATAGTACCCCCGTTCACCACATGTTTTGTAGTTGCTAAGGCTTATTGGCATCCTTCCACGAAGTTCTTTGTGCACCGTGCAGCTCCGGCCCCAAGCACCCCTTCCTGTGACGCACAGCTTCCTGAGTGGTTCTCTGGTGGTGTGGGATCCCTTTGTGTAGTGTTGCGTGGGCCTCCTTTTGCACCTTCTTTATCCCTGTGCTTTGGGACTCCTGTGTGCGCTGCCTGGTCTTCTGACAGCTCTTTGAGCTGCTGAGAGCCCCTTCTGACTCCCACTCCTGGGTAGAGTCTGCCAGGTCCCTCCTGGTCCCAGGCAGCTCCATTTTCCACTACCATGAGCTTTGCATGTGCCAAGGCTTGTTGGTGGAATCCAGCAACACAAACCAGACTGCAATCATCCAACCGGCGTGGGACATCTTCTGCACCAACCAGGAACCCGCATCCGCCTTCTTGGGTGCAGTACTGACTGTTGTTCTTCACCGATGGTTCTTCTTTTGCACCTTTTTCCGGGTTAGCATGGGCTCCAGTTCTCTCTCTACTCTTCAGTGCTTCTTGGACTTGGTTCCCTTCTTTCACAGGTCTTCAGGTCCAGGAATCCATTGCTGGTGCCTTGCAGTCTCTTCTGATTCTTGCATAATCTTCTTTCTCATGTTCTGTGTGTTATTTGAAGTTTACTGTGATTTACTTCTGCTTCCCTGGGCTCTGGGGTGGGTTCTATTACTTACCTTTGGTGTTTTCTAATACTCCCAGCGCCCCTCTACACACTACACTTGCATAGGTGGAAAACCGACTTTCGCATTCCACTTTCTTAGTATATGTTTTATGTTGCCCTAGGCCCATTTCTAACAATTGTGATTTTCACTATTTGTACTGTTATGTTTTTACAGCTATTTCTACATACTAGTGTATATACATTGTGTATTACTTACCTTCTAAGGGAGTATAGTCTCCATGGTATTTTAGGCATTTGTGTCACCAAAATAAAGTACCTTTATTTTTTATAACACTGAGGCAGTCATTCTGACCCTGGCGGTCCATGACTGCCAGGGTCGCGGATGACGGAAGCACCGCCAACAGGCTGGCGGTGGTTTATAGCCCATTCTGACGCGGCGGTAAAGCCGCGGTCAGAAAACCGGGGTCGGCGGTTTCCCGCCGGTTTAGCCCCGGCTGGGCGAATCCGCCATGGCAGCGCTGCAAGCAGCGCTGCCATGGGGATTCTGACCCCCTTACCGCCAGCCTGTTTCTGGCGGTTGTCACTGCCAGGAAGAGGCTGGCGGTAACGGGTGTCTTGGGGCCCCTGGGGGCCCCTGCACCGCGCATGCCACTGGCATGGGCAGTGCAGGGGCCCCCGAACAGGGCCCCGGCCGGCTTTTCACTGTCTGCCTAGCAGACAGTGAAAAGCGCGACGGGTGCAACTGCACCCGTCGCACGGCCGCAACACCGCCGCCTCCATTCGGAGCAGGCTACTGTGTTGCAGGCCTCCTTCCCGCTGGGCCGGCGGGCGCTAACATGGCGGGAAGGTCTGAATGCTGGCAGCGGTCTTTTGGCCGCGTAGCGGGCAAATGGCGGTTCCCGCCTTGCGGGCGCTTTCATGTGTGTGAGTACTTTGTGACTACATGGTATTGCATGAGTCCTAGTTAGTCCGTGGCGGCTCATCCACACTACCCCTAAAGAGCCTGGCTAATAGACACTGCCTTCATTTCACTAATAAGGGATAACTGAACCTGGTATAAGGTGTTAGTACCTTAGGTACCCACTACAAACCAGGGCAGCCTCCTACATGCCATTAGCCTTTGTTGCTGGAAAAGACAAGGATAGGAAGCTGTCATTAGTCTATTTTGGATCCAATGTCATGAACAATCTACCAGGTTTTCCCCTTTTGAGATCTTGCCTGAAGGGAGACCCCATACTCTTCTTGATATGGTAATTGAACACTGTGAGGAAGAGGGGTTAGCAGAGAAAACTCTGTTCGAGTATGCAAACAATTTGAAAAATTCTCTATCTTCTCTGTTGAAACACGTTCATATAAACTTAGAGAAAGCCCAGAAACAACAGAAGTGATTGTACAATAGGGGCACGGTGTTAAGAGAGTTCTTAAAAGGGGAAAAGATTCTCGTCTTGTTACCCACCGCTGAAAACAAACTCCTGGCAAAATGGCAAGGAGCCTATAAGGTAATACAGACGGTGACCCAAGTTACACATAGAATAGCTGTACCCCATAAACCCAGAGAGGGACAAATTTATCATGTCAATTTACTAAATAAATGAGAAGAATTGGAACAAAGGATAGCAAATCTTGAATCCATGGT
Organism: Pleurodeles waltl; assembly: GCF_031143425.1. Classification (NCBI taxonomy): domain Eukaryota; kingdom Metazoa; phylum Chordata; class Amphibia; order Caudata; family Salamandridae; genus Pleurodeles; species Pleurodeles waltl. The sequence goes on from NC_090437.1 coordinate 325,134,701, forward strand.
TCACGATATTACCAACACTCGACATTTAGCTATCCCTATATATCCAGAACAATAGGAGGGGGGGATCCATCTATTTTGACCCTAGGCTTCACCAGGAACAGAAACAACAACTGTCAATTATTAGGGAAATGACCCAAACTCCTCTCCAGGAACCCGGGAAGAACATCTTTGGTACCCCATAATAATATTACTACATAAACCCAAATAGTGAAGCTAAAACCATATGGGATACCTGTCTCAAGGTATGAAAAGGTGGAACAAGAGATAGAGGCTAAGTTGAGAACCAATATTATAGAACCGCCACTGTTAGACCTAGCATCCTTGGTGTGGTCTCCCCAGTCTTTTTTGCCTCTGCTTCCCATGTTTTGACCCTGTGCTGGGCTCTGTTTTTGCAGTTTGTGGTACTCTGGGCACTTTACCACTGCTGACCAGTGTTCAAGTGCAAGTGCTCCTGTGTAAAGTGTATGTTTAATTGGCTTTTCCATGACTGGCATATTTGATTTACTAATAAGTCCTTAGTAAAGTGCACTAGAGGTGTCCAGGGCCTGTAAATCAAATGCTACTAGTGGGCCTGCAGCACTGGTTGTGCCACCCACATTAGTAGCCCTGTAAACATGGCTCAGACCTGCCACTGCATTTTCTGTTTGTGCAGTTTTAATCTGCCAATTCGACTTGGCAAGTGTGCCCACTTGCCAGGCCTAAACCTTCCCATTTTATACATGTAAGGAACCCCTAAGGTAGGCCCTACGTAGCCCCTTATGCAGGGTGCAGTGTATGTCCAAGGTGGGACACGAACTGATGTGTTTTACATGTCCTAAGATTGAAATACTGCCAAGTTCGTTTTTCACTGTTGCAAGGCCTATCTCTCTCATAGGTTAACATGGGGGTGCCTTTAAATATTATTAAAGTGCAGATTCCCTCTGAGAGCAGATAGAAATTTGGAGTTTGGTGTCTCTGACCTCACAATTAAAAAATACATCTTTTAGTGGAGTTGGCTTTTAGATTGTTAGTTTTAAAAAGTAGGCATTTTCTTGCTTAAGCCATTCTGTGACTCTGCCTGTTTGTGGATTCCCTGTCTGGGTCAGACTGGCAGTTAGGCTGTTTGTGAATCTTCTTTAGACAGTGACACAAAGGGAGATGAGGTGTAGCCTGCATATCCTGATGAGCCATATGAGCTAGAGTGGAGGGAGGATGGTCACTTACACCTGAATGGGATGTGCCTGCCTCCAACCCCCTGGTGTGTGTCTGGGGCCTGGCCTGGGCAAGGCAGAATCTTCTGTACAATAGAGACTTCCCTTTGAAGTTTGCCATCTTCAAATGCAGAAAGGGGTATAAGTAGTATACCCAAAACCCCAGACTTTAGATCACTTCTGGAACCAAGAGGAGCCTCTGCCGAGGAGAACAGCTGAAGAGCTGAGGAGTACTACTGTCCCTGACTATGACTTTTCTTTGTTGGGCTATCCTGCAGTTGCTGCTTCTGCCTGTGAAAGGGGACAAATACTGGACTTTGTTGTGCGTTCCTGCTTGAAGAAGAATCTCCAAGGACTTGAACTGAGCTTGACTCCTGTTTTGAAGTCTCAGGGGAATCAAAGACTTTCTCTGCCAGCACCTGGACTCTCTGCTGAGATTCCTGCCCTGCCAAGTGGTGCCCTATCCAGTCCCTGAAGAAGGTGAAGTTGGCAGAACAAGAGCTGAAATCCACGCACAGAACGCCGTGTGGGCAAATTTTCAATGCACCATCTGCAACGCAGCTGATAAACAATGCGCCACCCGCTTCGTGGCAAGAATTGATGCTCCACCTGCATCGCAGCTGGGAGATTGACGCATCGCAGCTAGAGAAACGGCGCAACACCCGCTTGCAGCTGCTGATAACGACACAAACCCCACACAGCGTGGTGTTCTAACACTGTGCAACTGGATTTCTCACGCATCGTTCCTGGGCGTCAAAGTCATCGTGTACCTGTGTGGATCTGAGGTGCCCCGTCCAGAAATCTACACATCGCTCTCGTGTGAAGAAGAAAAACGACGGATTGCTTACCCGACCGGAGAAGAAACGGCGCACAGCCTTACTTGCGAGTAAGAAATCAACGCATTGCTGACTTTTCCGACTCACAGTCGCCCATGCAACTTTATTTTTAATGCAAACCAGGTACTTTGTGTAAAATCAACATTTCCATTGTTTCTATGGAGTAGGCATCTTATTCTTTTGAAAATTCATATTTTGCCTTTTGTATGTTGAATTTTTATCGTTTTGTTCTTGTTTAATTTAGATAAATATTTCCTATTTTTCTAAACTGGTGTGGTGTCCATTTTGTAATGTTTTCACTGTATTACTGTGTGTGTTGATACAAATACTTCACATATTGCATATGGGTTAAGCCTTCCATGCCACGAGTGGATGAATTCAATGAAAGGTTAGAGGGAGCCCAGATAATGTTTACAATTGACTTAACAAAAGGCCACTGGTAAATACCCCTAGCTTCAGAAGCTGGGGAAAAAACTGCCTTTCCTACCATTTCAGGGATAAACCAATTCAAAGTGTTACCCTTCGGCCTCCATGGAGCCCTTGCTACCTTTCCTGTCATTGTAGGAGACAGTGCATATGCAGTGCAGTCCTTCATCCTGGCACCGTATCTCAATCCGGCCACGCCAAATGTGTGGCGATACAATGCGGCACATAGAAGGACACTCTGTAATAGAGAGGATATTTGGACTGCTGAAAAGTCGCTTTTGGTGCCTGCACAAAAGTGTGGGTGCACTCCAATGCAGTCCAGAAACCACCTGCAAAATTGTGGCCACATGTGCGATGTTGCATAACTTTGCTACAACACGAGGTACACCAGTGGAACCGACAGAGGCGGATTCCGATGAGGATGATGATCCTTTGCCACCCCTTCACCCAGAAGACAGAACCAGAGCAGCAGACGTCAGGCAAAGACATGCTGAGATTATGCACTACTATTTCTGATGTAAGTAATGACAATGCCACATCTTGCTTCTTTTTTGCTACAGGTATCACATTTATAGCACAATCAATACCAAATAACAATGTCATACAAGTAACATCATAGTTAATCATCATAGTATCAATGCATTGTGACAAAATATGCAAGGCCCAGACCATGTCAAATCACTTTTTATGTCCACGCAGTCCGCTAGAACGCTCAGTGGACTCAGCTGCACATCTTGTTAAGGTACTGAGACAGTACTGGGTCTGGAACTGCAATGCCTAGAATCCATTACAAGGGCTGTGATACTACTGAGGCTCGAGAGCTCCTCACTGTCCTGACCATCCAGATCACGGTTTGCAGCACTCCAACCTGTCTGCATAGTCTCCAATGCATTAGTGACTTTCACCAATCCTTGTGCAACGTCCTGACTGCAATGTGCCATTTCCACTTGCATGCCCACAGCACGTCGTGACAGCAAAGCAGCTGTATTAGTGAGACGATTTACAGATCTGCTGAACCCATCCAACCTACCCATCAATTGGTGATGGCGCCTATGGTGGGTGACATGCTCCTGCTGCAGTACAGTACAGAGGCCCTCATTACAACCCTGGCAGTCGGTGTAAAAGCGGCGGTAAGATCGCCAACAGGCCGGCGGTAAAAAAAAATGGAATTATGACCGCAGCGGAAACCGCCAACATAGACAGCCACTTTAACACTCCGACCGCCACGGCGGTACAAACAAACAGCATGGTGGTCACTGCCAACAGACAGGCGGAAGACAATGTACCGCCCACACCATTATGAGAGGCCAATCCGCCACCTTTTCGGGGGCGGATTCAACGCGAACAAAAACACGGCGGAAACATGACTTGGAAGGGAAAACTCTCACCTCTACACACCCCATGAGGAACCAGGACACCATGGAGCCGGAACTCCAAATTCTCCCTGCAATACTCTTCCTGCTCCTCTACCAGGAGCACGACCGACGTGGGTGACGACCATGGTGAGTACTGCACCTACGACACAGGGGAGGGGGGAGGGAAAAGAGAGTGACACACACACTCAACACCCCCATCCCCACCCTCACACACAACACACACAGCAATACATGCTGAAACATTACATTTCTCCCCACAACCCCTCCTGGAAGAACGCAAGGACAAAAGGAAATGAGTTGAACAATTGTAATCATAAAAAATCCATTACTCAAAAATATATATACACTATTAACAAATATGTACACCAAGAATTCAAGTCAATGTACTGCACCTACATAGTCCGTGGACCACTGGGACCAAAATGCATGGGCGAGGCCCACACTCGATACCCGATGATCCAAACAGAGAGAACACTGCAGGGGCATCAGATCCAAATAAAACAGGTACCTCAGGGGGAAGGGAAGGGAAGGGGGGGCACCTCAGCCGGATGAGTGCACTACCCCAGCTCAACGAGGGGGCTCCATGCCCACTGATGTATCCTGGGGAGTGCAAAGCCACAGTCTCACAAGTCTCTCCAGTGGGTGGTTTGGCCACTGCTGTATCCTGGGAACTGCAAAGCCACGGTCTCACAAGTCTCTCAAGTGGGTGGTTTGCCCACTGCTTTATCCTGGGGAGTGCAAAGCCACTGTCTCACAAGTATCTCCAGTGGGTGGTTTGCCCACTGCTTTATCCTGGGGAGTGCAAAGCCACAGTCTCACAAGTCTCTCCATTGGGTGGTTTGCCCACTGCTTTATCCTGGGGAGTGCAAAGCCACAGTCTCTAAAGTCTCTCCAGTGGGTGGTTTGCCCACTGCTTTATCCTGGGGAGTGCAAAGCCACAGTCTCACAAGTCTCTCCAGTGGGTGGTTTGCCCACTGCTTTATCCTGGGGAGTGCAAAGCCGCAGTCTCTCAAGTGGATAACAGTCTCCACTGGTTCTGGAGGGGGCTTTGTGCCCAGAGTGCTTCATCCTGCCAAGGACAGGGGATAGTGGATGTGATACTCCACTGGTTCTGGAGGGGGCTTTGTGCCCAGAGTGCTTCATCCTGCCAAGGACAGAGGTAGTGGATGCCTTTCTCCACTGGTTCTGGAGGGGGCTTTGTGCCCAGAGTGCTTCATCCTGGCAAGGACAGAGGTAGTGGATCTGACACTCCACTGACGGTGGGGCAACATGGAAGCTGTCCTGGCCCCTGAAACTGACCACCAGCGTCGTACGAATGACCACTGGGGATGGCAGCCATGTCTGCGGTGGTGCCACTGGCACAGAATGTGGCGTGGCCGCTGGCGGTGGGCTCAGTAGCGGCGGTGCTTACAGCGCTCATTGGGCAGCGGTGCTGGTGGGGGGCTCACTGTGCGTGCTGCTGGCGGCGGTGTCCTGAGCGGCGGTGCTGGTGGGGGGCTCACTGAGCTTGCTGCTGGCGGCGGTCTCCTGAGCAGCGGTTCTGGTGGGGTGCTCACTGAGCTTGCTGCTGGCTGCGGTGTCCTGAGCGGCGGTGATGGTGTCGATGTCACTGAGCTTGCTGCTGGTGGCGGTGTCCTGAGTGGCGGTGCTGGTGGCAGCCTCACTGAGCTTGCTGCTGGCGGCGGTGTACTGAGCGGCGGTGCTGGTGGGGTGCTCACTTAGTTTGCTGCAGGTGGTGGTGTCCTTAGCAGCGGTGCCGGTGTCGGCGGTGCATGTGGCGGTGCAGGTGGCGGTCTTGTCCGCTATGCAGGTTGGCGGCGACTTCCCTTCCCTTTCTTTCTCTGGCCCTTCCCCACCTTGGATGGTGGCGCAGCTGTCTTGCCACTCCCAACTGTTGTCCTGTCTGAGCCCTTGGTAGCAGGTGTTTTGGCCTTCTCCCTCCGGGCTGTGGGCAACTTCTTTCTTTTGGAGGTGGGGGAATGTCCTTGGCCTCGCTCCTTGGGACACTAGCTGCCCTGCTGCTTGGCGCACTCCAGAAGCCGGTTACTGCTGGCACTACTGTTCCCGGTGTTGTGGTGGCTGGGGTGCTGGGTTGGGACCTGGAAAGGCGGGCCCTAGGGGACAGAAGAGGTGGGGGAGGTGAAGGGAAGAGGTCAAGGTTTGACAGGAAAAGTTTTTTAGACACAATGGGACGCGTAGATGGAGGGGGTTTGGAAGTGGAGGAAGAGGTAGTGGTTGTAGGAGGTGTTCGTTTGCTGACTTTGGGTGAAGGTGCATGGGCTGGAGGCTGTTGTGAGGTAGATGGCTGTTGGGTGGGTGTGTGACTGTGTTTGTGTAGTTTGGGAGGAGGGCTCACAGACACACTGGGAGAGGACACAGGGGATGTGCGAATGGTAGTGGGGTGGTGAGTGCACGTGAGCGGAGTGTGGTGATGGGCGTGCTGGTGATGGACGTAGTGGCTAAAGATGTAGTGCATGCAGGTGTGAGTGGAGATGTGACAGGGAGGGATGAGGGAGACGTGGAGGAGGGGGACAGAGTCGAGGCAGTGGATGTTGGTTTGTGTGCATGGGTATGATGCTTGTGTGAGTGCCTGTGGGATGGTCTGATGGTGTGCTTGTGATAGGCTGAGGTACTGGGGACTGGGCCTGGGTGGAGGAACTTGGAGGGGGGAGGTTGGAAACAGGGACAATGGCTGCCATCAGTGCTGAGGCCAGAGTGTGAAATGCTGGCTGTTGGGCTGCCTGGCCAGAATGAATGCCCTCCAGGAATGCATTTGTCTGTTGCAACTGCCTCTCTACACCCTGGATGGCATTCAGAATGGTAGACTGCCCAACAGTGCGGGATTTGAGGCGGTCAATGGCCTCCTCACTGAGGGCAGCAGGGCTGACTGGGGCAGGGCCTGAGGTGCCTGGGGCGAAGGAGATGCCCACCCTCCTGGGTGAGCTGGCACGGGAACATGCTGAGGGGCTGCTGGGAGGGCTTTGCTGGAAGGGGGGGGGTGGCGGCTGTAGCTGTAGATGCGGTGGGCATAGAGGAGCCCACCACCACAAGGGAGCTCCCATCAGAGGACAAGTCGGTGTCGCTGGTCTCAGCTCCTGTCCCCGCCGTGGAGCTCCCCTCACCCTCTGTCCCACTGGTGAATTCTGAGTCCGTAGTCTCGCCCTCCAGGGCCATGTGGGATGCAGCTCCCTCCTGCTCCGGTGGTACAGCTCCTCTGCCTGATGATGCTAATGCACACAAGAACAGGGAGACCACAAAGAGGGGGGGAAAGAAAGTAGAAAGACATGTTCAGTGCATGCAATACCGCTACCGTTGGCAGACACTACAGACACAGCAGCCCTCTGCACTATGCCATGCACTTTGAGTTCCCTAATTGATCACAGGGACATGGGGTACAAGGATTTTGCCCGATTGCTGCACACATGCAAGTCACAGGAGCCTGACTAGGTGTAGATAGCTCTTACCACTGGTGGGGATGGGGTGCCACTGAGCCTGCCTCACAAAGGGTCCTTGTCTACAAGGCTCGCCCTAGCCTAGGGGAACCCACAGCCCACCTCCCCCACCCAGACACCTCCAATGCACGCTGAATCAGATGGATGTGAGTGTACCTACCCCCTTGTGGCTGCTGTGATGCCCTCAAGCGCCCATCCAACTCCGGATACGCCTCCGCCAGGATCCGGAACATCAGGGGGGTCATGGTGCGACGGGCACCACTCCCACGTTGGGAGGCCATCCCCAGCTGGGCCTCCGCCGTATTCTTGCTCCAGCGGTGAATGTTCTCCCATCTTTTCCGGCAGTGGGTGCTCCATCTGTGGTGGACCCCAGGGCCCGGACGTCCTTGGCGATGGCACGCCAAATATCCTTCTTCTGGTGGGTGCTGACCTACAGGAATAGTACAGGGGAAAAGGAAAAACAATAACCGTCCGGACCGTCACAGTCATTGGCCCACGTTCCCACCTTTGCCCTGACGCACATCCACTCACTGTCATTTCATGCACGCCTCATTCCCTCCCCATCTTCCATCCACACCACTCCAAACAGGCATTGCCCATACAGCAAGCTCACAGTGTACTCACCTGTTTGTCTGGAGGACCGTAGAGTAGCGTGTACTAGGGAGGCCCCCTTCCACTAGTTTCTCCAACTCCTCCGATGTGAAGGCAGGGGCCCTTTCCCCAGACACTTCAGCCATTGTATCTTCCAGACTGAGATCACAGCAGCACTTGCAGTGTAGGTCCTCTCCGAAGGTCAGGTATCAAGTGAGTGAACAGGGAGAAAATGGCGGTCACGTCCGCGGCGGTGCGTACCGTTACCGCCGCATACATCGTCATTGGCTCCTGGGACCCATAGGGTCCAATGTTAACCAATGCAGGATTACGACGCGGTCTTCGACCGCCTACCACGACAGTGTACAACGCCAGCGCAGTTACCTCATATCCCCTTGTCCCACATTACAGGTCAGGCAGCCGCCATTTCAGGGGGCCACATGGCATTAGTTTTAAATGCGTCACAAATATAGAGGCCTTGCATACACACTAAGACAGGCACATAGCGGATTGACAAATGTGTGCAATAAAGTTGTTTATTTTGTACCTCAGTGTTGGCTGACCCTCTGATCGCTGTTCTCATCCATAGAGCACGTCCACTGGGGCAGGTGAGGAGATGGCGGCATCCTCCGGTGTACAGACCGCTGGTGGACCTGTCGACAATAGAAGAGCGACATGTAATAGTCACCTACAGACTTGATCGTGCCACAATCCAGGAACTGTGTTCCCAGTTGGAGCCAGACCTGATGTCAGCTATCCACCATCCAACAGGAATCCCCCCTTTAGTGCAGGTCCTGTCAGTACTCCATTTCCTTGCAAGTGGGTCCTTTCAAACAGCCAATGTTCTCTAACGTGTTGTCCAGAGTGTTGTCTGCCCTGCTGAAACACATGCGCAGCTACATCGTTTTCCCTCAGGTGGAGGATTTGCCTACAGTGAAAGGTGAAAGGTGACTTCTATGCCCTGGGACACATCCCCAACATCATAGGTGCCATTGATGGGACACATGTGGCCCTGGTCCCCCCCGCAGGAGTGAGCAGGTGTACAGAAACCGGAAGAGTTACCATTCAATGAATGTGCAGATGGTGTTTGGCCGACCAGTACATCTCCTGTGTGAACGCCAAGTTTCCTGGCTCAGTGCATGACGCTTACATTCTGAGGAATAGCAGCATCCCTTATGTGATGGGGCAACTCCAGAGGCACCGTGTGTGGCTATTAGGTGAGGACATGGACCCTATACAGTGTGAATAGTTGTCTGGGGTTGTCCCTAAGGGTTAGTGTGTGTCTAACAGTTGTCTCTCGACATTTGCAGGTGACTCTGGCTACCCCAACCTGTCATGGCTAATGACCCCAGTGAGGAATCCCAGGACAAGGGCAGAGGAATGCTACAATGAGGCACATGGGTGAACTAGGAGAGTTATAGAGAGGACCTTCGGCCTCCTGAAGGCCAGGTTCAGGTGCCTCCATATGACAGGTGGTTCCCTATACTACTCACCAAAGAAGGTGTGCCAGATCATCGTGGCCTGCTGCATGCTGCACAACTTGGCTTTACGATGACAGGTGCCTTTTCTGCAGGAGGATGGTCCTGAAGGAGGTGTTGTGGCAGCTGTGGAGCCTGTGGACAGTGAAGAAGAGGAGGCAGAAGAAGAGGACATAGACAACAAAAACACTGTGATCCATCAATACTTCCAGTGAGACACAGGTAAGAAGTCATCACTGCCTCCTACATCTGATAAAATTGTTCGACCTCTCATCTGTCTGTTACTTTCACCCAGTGTATGGACCCTGATTTGTCACTTTCCCTTTCGATTTCACAGATGTGGGTCCCACTGTGCGACCTCTGCTATGTTACCTCATGGACTAGAGCTGTGTGACATAGGTATGTTGACAATACAATGGACATTGCTATTTCCCTCAGTTATTGCAAATACACAATTGTGAAAGCACAGACTGACTCCAGATTGTTTTGTGATTTAAGGGTGTTTATTTAAGTGCTAAATAGTGGAGGGGGTTGTAAAATGGTCAGGGGTGATGGTGGAGCAATGTCCATGGCAGAGTCCAGTCTATTAGTCTCACAGGTGCATTGTCCAAAGGGGCATAGGAAGTGGAGGTAGGGCAGTTTAAGGATGGACAGGGTGACAAAGTGGGACAGAAGGATGACATTCAGGGTGGTCTCATTTCTTGGTGTGGGTCTCGGCATTGTCTCTGTCTTTGTCCTGGATCTCAGGGACCGCTTGCGGAACAGACAGGAGTCATACCCACCACCCCAATGACCAGCAAAGGGGACCAGGGCCCCTGGGCATGGCCATTGCACCCAGTGCCATGTAGGGGAGCCCATTTCAGGGCCCCAATGGCACTTTAAAAAATAAAATAAAATACTTACCTGTACTTACTTATACTTACCTGGGATAGGGTCCCCCATCCTCCGCTGTCCCTCTGGTGTGGGTGGGGATGTCACTGGGGCTTAGGGAGGGCAGCTGTGGGCTTATTCCATGGTGATCCACCATGGGAATAGGCCCACAGGTCCCCTAATGCCTGCCCTGACCCAGGCATTAAAAAATGTTGCAAAGCAAGCTTTGCATAATTTTTTGACTCCTCCTTCCCCCATGTGTGATTTTTGCACAGGAGGATAAATAAGGTGCTAGGGTCTTAGAGTCATTTTTTGCACAGGAATGTCTACTTTGTATCTCATTGACGCAAAGTAGGTTTCCCCGTCCAAAAATGACTTTAACTTGTTACATCACATTTTGTAAATCCCAAATAGCGATTTGGGAATCGCAAATACGGACTTTAATACATATTATTATGTCACCAATGCCGACAATGAGACAAAGTTCCATCTCATGGCTATGGTAACCTTTGATTGGGGGGGAGTAGCAGGGCAAAACGTGGTTGTGTCCTCATCCATCCCAGTAGATTTCCTGCTTGGACATGACCTGGAGCATTCACCCGGGCTGATGTAGAACTAAAGACCCATGCAGCAATGCTAGGGATCTTTGAGTGGGCATGTGTCAAGGAGAGCTAGATCCTGAATTATTGGACCAGCCCCCAAGAGAAAAGGCCAGAAGACTGGGGGACCAGCTTGAAAACAGATCCTAAATTAGGACCCCTCTTCTCAGGAAGAGGAGTCAACCTTCTTTGATGGAACTGAGACTGAAGAGCTTGGGCCTTACCACCCTGAGCTTTTGGACCCGGGGGGACAATCTGTGCCAGCGGCAGAGGACCTCTCCCACTCTTGAAGGCCTGAGGCAGCAAGTTGCACAGGAAGAGGTAGGGAATTTCAGTGGTACCCACAAGGTTTATTGGGAGGAGGGACTACTATACACTGAGGCTAAAGACCTCAACTCTGGTACAACCAGGAGGGTGTTAGTGCCCCGGAGGTTCAGAGAATTCCTCCTCACTCTAGCCCATGACATTCCCCTAGATGGGCACTTAGGCCTAAACAAGACTTGGAATATGTTAGTTCACCACTTTTATTGGCCAGGAATGTCCCAAAAAGAAAGGACTTTTGTCAGTCCTGCCCACCTACCAGGCCAGTGGCAAAACAGGTGGGCACTTAACGGCCCCCTTATTGCTACTACCTGTGGTTGGGGTACCCTTTGCAAGGGTAGGGGTTGCCATTGTTGGCCCTCTTGACCCCCGTACAGCATCAGGACATGGATAGATACTAGAGGTAGTGGCTAATGCAGCTAGATATCTTGAGACTATACCCCTTAGGAACATTACTGCACCTGCAGCAGCCAAAGCCCTCCTGGGTATCTTCACCAGGGTAGGGTTCCCTCAGGAGGTCGTATCAGAAAGAAGTTCAACCTTCATGCCTGCATACTTAAAACACATGTGGAAGGAATGTTTTGTGACCTATAAGTTCACCACCCCATACAACCCACAAAAAGATGGGCTGGTTGAGAGATGTATCCAGACCCTAAAAGGCATGATTGGAGGACTCCCTGAAAAGCTCAGGAGGAGATGTGATGTACTGCTTCCCTGCCTACAGGGAAGTGCCACAAAAGGGAGTGGTGTTTCTCCATTTGAACGTTTGTTTGGGCACGCTTTTAGGGGACCACTGAGTCTTGTTAGGGAAAGTTGGGAAAAGCCTCTTAAAGAGCCAAAGCAAGACATTGTGGACTATGTGCTTGGCCTACATTCAAGGATGGCTGCATACATGGAGAAGCCAGCAAAAATCTTCAGGCCAGCCAGGAGCTGCAAAAGCTCTGGTTTGACCAGAAAGCTGCTATGGCGGAGTTACAACCAAGGCAGAAAGCCTGTTGCTCCATGGGCCCTCCAGGACAAATGGTCTGGGCCCTATACCATACTTGAAAGAAAAGGGGGGTCACTTACCAAGTTGACCTAGGCAGTTGCAAAAACCCCAAAAGAATCATCCATGTCAACCACCTAAAACCTTTCTATGACAGAGCTGATGTGACCATGCTCATGGTTACAGATGTGAGACAGGAAGTGATGTGGACACTGGTGACAACTTGCCTGTCAAGAACAAGATTTACATACAGTCAGACCATGTTAGGGAGAGTATTCAAGCAGAAGTTAAGAAAATGCTGGATTTGGGTGTCATTGAACCTTTTGAGAGTCCCAGGCCTAGCCCAGTAGTTTAAGACCCCCAAATCTCACTCCAAGGGAGAGAAGAAGGAATGAGGTTTTGTGTGGACTACAGAGGCCTCAATTGTGTGACAAAAACTGATGCACACCCAAATACAAGAGCTGATGAGCTCACTGAGAGATTAGGGGCAGCCAAATATCTGAGTATGTTTGATTTAACATCTGGGTATTGGCAAATTGGCCTGACCCCAGGAGCAAAAGAGAGTTAAGCATTTTCTACTCCGAGTAGGCATTATGAGTTCACTGTTATGCCCTTTGAACCAAAGAATACACCTGCCACCTTCCAGGGGTTGGTGAACCAAGTCCTTGCTGGGCTGGAAACGTTTAGTGCAGCTTATCTGGATGATAGTTCAATCTGGCAGGATCACCTGATCCACCTAGGGAAGGCCCTTGAGGCTCTGCAGTAGTCTCGCCTCAATATCAAGGCTAGTAAGAAGTAGGTAGGGCAGGAAAAAGTTGTTTACTTGGGTCACCTGGTTAGTAGAGGCCAAGTTCAACCCCTCCAACCCAAGATTCAGGCCATTCTGGCTTGGGAAACCCCCACAAACCAGACACAAGTCAGAGCATTCCTTGGTGCGACTGGGTACTGTAGGAGGTTTGTGAGGTATTATGGCACTATAGGTGCTCCCTCACAGAGCTAACCTAAAAGAAAATGCCCAAAAGGTTAACTGAACAGTGAGTTGTCAAAAGGCCTTTGACACTTTAAGGGAAACTATATGCACTGCTCCAGTCCTACAATCACCAGACTATTCCAGGCAATTCATAGTCCAAACAGATGCTTCTGAAATGGGGATAGGAGCAAACCTTTCCAAGAAAAATGATGATGGACTTGACCAGCCGGCTGCTTTTATAAGCAAAAAACTACTCCTCAGGGAACAAAATTGGCATGTCATAGAGAGGGAAGCCTTTACTGTGGTTTGGGCCCTGAAGAAGCTGAGGCCATACCTGTTTTGCTCTCACTTCATAGTTAAGATCTACTACAGGCCTCTCAGATGGCTACAGGAGATAAAGGGTGAAAACCCTGAACTGTTTCGGTGGTCCATTTCCCTACAGGGCAGATAGCCTTTCCTGGTTCTTCCACTTAGATGATGGAGACTCACTAGGGAAAGGGTAGTCTCATCCTCTTTCAACTGGGGGTGGGGAGAGGCTAGTGTGAGAAAAGGCCTATTTTTGACATGGTTAGCCCCCACTTTTTGCCAGATGTATGATGTAGCCTATAAACTGTAGTGTCCAGGGCCCCTGCTGACCAGGTTCCCTGGGCCAGAGCTCTTTCCCTAAAACTGTTGTGATGCATTGGCACAATTGAATATACCTTTAGCTTCTACTATAAGTCTCTAGTAAAAGGTACTTAGGTACCCAGGCCAAGGGGTACTATGGGTAGGACCTTGTGGGTAGCAGCACTGATTGTGCCACCCTCGATGGCCATGCATCCAGATGACCCCAACATTGCCATTGCAGGCTGGGTGTACTGGTGCAAACCTAAATCACAAACCTGACATGGCATACTACCTATGTGCCCTGTCCACCCCACACTGCATATAATATGGGTAAGACACCCCTCTGGCAGGTCTTACAGCCCTAAGGCAGGGTGCACCATATCATATGTGAGGGCATATCTGCATGAGCAATATGCCCCCACTGTGTCCTTGCCAAACCTAGGACACAGTGTGTGAACAGAGCAGCCATTTTAATATGTGTGCTGGACACTGGTCAACACAAGTTTCCCAGCTACATAATGGCCACTCTGAACCCTGGATCGTTTGGTATCATATAACTCAGAATGATAAATGCAAACTGGTACAGTATTGGATTTATCACTTAATATATCCAAGGGTTACCTTAGGGGAGCCCCCTGCAAAATCTAACTACCCTGGCATAGTTGCTGACTGGTTCTAACCAGCTTGCCACCTCCAGACACCCAATTTACAAACTTTGGGGGGATCACTTTCTCTCTGGTTTGTAGAACAATGTCTTTCCTGGGTAGAGGTGCTAACACCTCCGCCCTCAGGAATGTGCACTGCCCTGGCGGCAAGCTTCAAAGGGCTTACTGCCTTTGAAACTTGACGCCCAGGCAAGCTGCTAGCAGCAGATGGTAAACCCCTTTGCAAACTCCCACTTTTGGTGGGAGCAAAGGCGGGAAACTACACAAAGGGTAGGGTTGGCCCCACCTGGCATGCACCACCCCTAAGGTGTCGCCTGCGAGGTGGAAACTCCAATTCATTTTGCTACATCTTGGATGGAAGGAAAATAGCTAATCAGGGATCGGGAAGTAACCCTTCCCACAGGAAGTGGTCACTATAGTGGTTGCAGCCACACTAAGGGGCATATTTATACTCTGTTTGCGCCGGAATTGCGTCGTTTTTTTTTACGCAATTCCGACGCAAAACTAACTCCATATTTATACTTTGGCGTTAGACCCGTCTAGCGCCAAAGATCTTGGAGTTTGCGTCATTTTTTAGCATGGACACCTACCTTGCGTTAATGATATGCAAGGTAGGCGTTCCCATCTAAAAAATGACTCCGAGGCATGTGCGCCGTATTTACACTCCCGGGCAAAAATGGCGCCCGGGAGTGGGCAGGTCCAAAAAAATGACGTCCAGCCGTTTTAGCGTCATTTTTTAACACCTGGTCAGGGCAGGCGTTAAGGGACCTGTGGGCTCGGAAGGAGCCCAGAGGTGCCCTCCCATGCCCCCAGGGACACCCCCTGCCACCCTTGCCCACCCCAGGAGGACACCCAAGGATGGAGGGACCCATCCCAGGGAACTCAAGGTAAGTTCAGGTAAGTATTTTTTTTATATATTTTTTTTGGCATAGGGGGGCCTGATTTGTGCCCCCCTACATGTCACTATGCCCAATGACCATGCCCAGGGAACATAAGTCCCCTGGGCATGGCCATTGGCCAAGGGGGCATGACTCCTGTCTTTGCTAAGACAGGAGTCATTTCAATGGGGTTTGGGAGTCAAATAAAATGGCGCAAATCGGGTTGAGGCGAAAATTTTGCATCAGCCTGACTTGCCCCATTTTTTGGCGCCCAAGCTCCATTTTCCCCTACGCCGGCGCTGCCTGGTGTAAGTCTTTTTTTTTTAGGCACACCAGGCAGCTCCGCCGGCTAACGTCATTCCATAAATAAGGCGCCCGCATGGCGCTTTGGAATGGCGTTAGCCGGCGTAAAAAATTTTGACGCACAACTGCGTTGGCGCAGTTGTGCGCCAAAAAGTATAAATACGGGCCTAAGGTAGGTGTCCCATTGAATACTACCAGGTTCCCCCTAAAACACTTAAATTCAGTATTAAGTTGGCACCCCTAGACCAGGTATTCAGCTTTGAAGGACACAAAAAAGACCAGCACCAAAAAGATCCAAGGTACGAGAACTGTGGTCCTGCTGCACAAAGAAGATGCACCAAACCTTGCCTGCTGAACCCAGGACCTGGCAATCGCTGCTGAGGAGATGCTGGGCAACTTGACTGTCCTCAAGAACCCTAGAGGACCTCCAGGCTTTGCCAATTGGCCAAGAACTCCCTCCAGAATGGAGGTCACTTCACTGACTAGCCGCTAACTCCCGAACCGGATGTCATACCTAGACCCGACAGCATGCCAATGACAGTGAGGACAAACCCTGTAAGTGTGCCAAGTTTGGTGGCACTGAGCCCTCCAGTGGTTCAACTGTGCCAATATGCTGGATATTGGTCAGATGACATTAGACACTAGTAAAGCCAGCCCACCTGGGGCTGAAAAAGGATCAGGAAGAATCCCCATTTTAAGGACTTCAGGAACATCCTGGACCTCCCACCAGAGTGCCCCCGTTGTCCTGCAAGAGATCATTGAACCAATTTACTTCCTACTCCAAAGGGCCTCTTTGAGCACAGCTCCTGGCTCAGCGATTCGCTCTGCACCCAGCCCCACTGTCCCCTGCAATGAAGAACACACTGTGCCCTAAATGCCCCTCACCCCTTGCAACCTTGACACTCCAAGGGGACCCCAAGGAACCACCTCTAAACTTACCTGCACAGACCTTTTACAAGTGGTCCCCCGCAGTGATCCTGCGCCAGCTGCTTCCGCTGCTCCCACCACAACCGGGAGCCGCCCATTCTTCTCCAACTGGTACAGTATGCCCACCGATGACCAAGGCAACTTGCAAAAGAAGAACTTGGTAAAGCGACTACGTGATTTTATATGTATTTTTAAAGGTGACTTTCCATTGATTCCTATGGTGCGTAATTTCTCACAAAAAGACTACTTTTATTAAACTTCAAAACTCCATTTATCAAAAAAATACTTAACCAAGTTTTAAAATCTTGCTTTTAAACATTATATGACAATCTGAAGTATTTTTTATAAATTGGTCTCGAGTTATTGCTTTGAATGTGAAAGTTGCATGATTGATACTGTAAATACAACAAATGCTTTGCACTTCTCCAAGATTGCCCTAACTGCTCGACCAATCTACCTTAAAAATGAGAGCATTAGGTGACGTAGGTTTTACCTCTGTCAACCAACGTGTGGTTGCCTGAACCCTCTGCACAGTGTGCCTAGCTTTGCACACTACATAGAGGGCCAGCCTCCTACAAAGCCAATAGTACTGACATGTTTTAGGTGTTTGTCAGTTGTTGTGTTATATTTTTGGGTGCAATAACATCTAAGAGAGAAACCAAAATACAGGCATGGTGGCTCATTATGGGAATCACAGAAATGTATTTTACATACCTCCCTTTCGAGAGCCCACACTTTTTTTTTATCCCACTTAAAGATCTGTCTGCACTTATTTCGGTATGATTGATTGCAGCCAGCAGCTGTGGCTGCTTCCTGATGCCTGGTTAGAGCATTTTCTTCCGAAGCTGATGCAGCATGCAGTGCAAGACATTGGGCAAGCACACACTATAAAGGGCCTGAGATTGTCGTGCTGTGCAATTTGCACATTATAGTAAATGTTGAATGTATTATTGTTGTAAGATATGGGGCAGTTTTTAATGTGTTCAGTATTTCAAGACTATCTTCTCCCACTGCGGTATAAACCTTGCTTTCTCACTAAATTCATTTGCTTTCAAAAACACCATTTGTCAAACTTTTTACATTTTTTTCTTGGGACAAGGACTCACCTTGGACCCAGCGTTTGTCCATTAAGCTTACTCTCTTCACTTGCTCCATAAAAGTCATACCCAACTTTTACGCCCCTCCACTTTCAAATGTCACCAGCCGCCACTGAAATATGCCCAAAAAACTATGGGGCAAATTAAATATGCCTAACTATAATTTCTTCTAATAGTCTTCTCCTTTCGAGGCTCTAGGGTGCCGGTACTTTTTGGTATTATTATTTGGCACTGGCATGTTAGTGACTAGAGTTTCCCCACTGAGACATTAGACTACCTATTCTCCAATAGCAATTTAAAGACCAATTATTGTGGTGAGAGAATTGACCCCTGGAAAAGACCGCAGTACATGGGAAGCAATGGTGATATGTCATTGTATCTGACTTAATTGGCTCAATTCAGGTACATATGTACATTAGTTTATTGAGTATTGGAACCCCCTCAAACAGGATTGCTCTATCTAGTAAAAAGCTAAAATATAATGTCATATATGGATTGCACATAAGGTATTGAAACAGTGAATAAAATATAAGTTGGTGAGAGGAGCAGATTTATCAAAATAGTGTGTGTTTTGGTTGCAGACCATAAGTTGTGCCTGCCTTGCCTTGCTCATGATCTCAAATGACATCATCAATGACCTCAATGATGAGATCATATGTAACCACCAATGACATCACACATGACTAAGTGTAATGTGTCATGCAGAGTTTGTGCACATCAAGCAAACACAAACATTATTAAAAAAACATTATGTATAACTTAAAGAAAGGCAAAATGACCCACAATTCTATACAATTAATACACAAGAACTGGCATCATAGAATGTCTTTGAAGAACAGGTTGCTTCTATAACACGCTATGCTTAAACTTAAATGTGTACCCAGGCTAGAGAGAGAGATGAGCAACTGCCAGGTCTTGGGGAAAAACATCTCACAAGTGAGTTAGGAACCAACATATATGGAGGAGGTGGAGAACAGGTCAATGAACACTACAATCACAGAGGACAGAGACTTCCTGATATTTAACTTCTAGTTCAAATGGGCCAGAG
Organism: Pleurodeles waltl; assembly: GCF_031143425.1. Classification (NCBI taxonomy): domain Eukaryota; kingdom Metazoa; phylum Chordata; class Amphibia; order Caudata; family Salamandridae; genus Pleurodeles; species Pleurodeles waltl. The sequence continues at coordinate 325,153,319 of NC_090437.1, forward strand.
CCTTTTAAGGGATCTTCTGATCCTAGACTATTTTCTGACAACATCAGTTGTTTCTACTCCTTCACTTTTCATACCAGTTCATATCTGTATTTCAATCCCATACCTTTGCTGTGTTTATCCATGTTGGTTCCCTCGGTTTCCCAGTGTTTCTCTTTCCTGGATTTCCTGTCCTCTTCTTGTTTAATCAATGTATTGAACTTTTGCGTTTGACCCATTTTTGTGTAGCACAAGATTGTTTCCTGGGGTCTAGGATCACTTTTCTACTTTGATTTTCAGCCAATGATCATGGTTTGCCTGGAAGATCATTACAGTGACGCTCCTCATTTCTCTAGGTAAGTGTTCCATGTACTTCTTATGAATCTCTACTGCTTGAGATACTCTTGTTTATTATTGCAATCCTAATAGAATCTGATTTTCCATCTCAACAGATAAGTTGTGCTCTTTAACTCTCTACTATGATGCTGTGCCATCCCCATAACTCAGAGGGTCTAGTCCAGGTCATCCAACCCCTGACCTTCTGCAATGAGTGTTTCCCTCTCTCTCACTCTCTCTTGCTCCCATAGCTACTCATTCCTCCCCTATAGATTCATTTTACTGTTATAAGTTATATGCAGGACATTGGTTAACCTACAAGAGGAAAAGGTGAGATTGTCTGACTAACAAAAAGAGACCCAAGGGCTGTAACGCCAACTTCAGCTAATGCTGTGGGTACTTCAAGAAGAGTGAAGATTTGAGAATCCTGCGTATGATTAAGGATGCATTCTTATTTAACATTCATAATGCAGAAGTGCACTGTGGTCATATGATGAAGCATGACACTATATAGTGTGTGAGACCACCTAGCCCGTAAGGAGAAATTCCCCTCTTGTCACACCATACCTAGCACACAAATAAGTCCCAAAGTCTGGGATACTTAAACGGTCCAGGGCAAGTTAACTCTACTTTGTACCACCAAGACACCCCATACTCCTTGTGTATCTGTGCTACTAGTTATGTCATGGGTTGTGTTTTAAAGTAGAAGTAAACTAAACACAAATCTTCTACAAAAAACGAATATTGACTGGGAGCTAGGATATTCACCAACCAGTGTGACCTAGAGATGAAAAAGAGAGTTTGCAGTATATAATGTGGATGATGGTTTAGCATGCTTCATGTTCTAATAAACCTTCAAAAAATGTTTTTCAAGGAAATTGCCTAAGCTAATATTACTAATGGAGGAATGAGATGTCACATCTTTCATACAAACTGATTTATCCAGCCACAATCATTTGTCACATAACAACACAGTCAGTACCCAAGTTTATTTTAGGTTTATTTTAGTTTTAGGCCACAGGATAACATCTTTTTGTTAATAGAACAAAAAGAGATTATGGGAGCATGGTTTATACCTGTTTTTTTAATTGTTTAAGTTGATCATACAGTTTAAGTGATGGGAGTGGTCGAGGTCAAAACAAAATGGGGGTCATTATGAGTTTGGCGGTCCCAGGACCACCATGTTGGCGGTGGTGGTTGTACCGCCATCAAGTTGGTGGAGAAGCCCGCCATATTATGACCATGGTGGTATTCCCAACAGAATACAGCCAAAGCACTGCCGGCACTCCAGTGCAGTCTGGCCGTCACGGCGGATGGTAGCCACCTGCAAGCCGGCATAGACCATGTTTCTGCCAGGCAAATTACGAGGTTGCACACCACCAAGGTTTCCACCATGGTCGCACCACCACAGAATCTCAGGCGGAAACCAACTGCATGTAAGGAGACACCCACCTTCAGGAAGCCATACTCATCGGGAACAGCCATGGAACCAGAAATGCGCGTCTTCCAGCTGCTCCTGCTCGCACAAAGTCTTCGGAATCTGTGATGACGACAGCAAACATAAGTATACACACTTACCTGTTTCTGTTGTATATTGTCAATTTTTGTACACACACACACAACATACATTTGGGAAGTGGGCGTGAGGGCGACACACACATAACTGCACACTAACACACACACTCACAGACAGCCACACAAACACTTGCATATACACAACAAACACAGCAGGGCCACACACACACATGCAAATGTCACAAACACACACAGGTATGCATGAAAACACTGCACAGGCCCACACTCACACAGTACCACACAACACCACAACACACCACAAAAACAGCACAACCTCACAATCTCCAAGCACTTGGCAGGGACCCACAGGGGACACTATCTAGGAACACATCACACAGACTTCAGAACGTAACAGCAACAGGCAAAACACACATACAAATACACAATCAAACCACTTACCGATCAACCTACAAAGAACTCTGTGTCCAACATTTCATGCACATAATGCTCACACAATCAATGCACACAAAACCACACAACACACCAACAAACACATGAACAACACACAATACCAACGCAACTAAACCCCTTCAACACACAAATGTACATCATACAACACATACCATGCCACTTTCAGACAAAATCACTGGATACAACCTCACATGCTGCCTAAACAACACGCATAGCTCAAGCAGAACACACACACATACATTCAGACACACAACTAATGTCAACCAGGAACAGCTATATAATACAGAAAGAAATGCATGGCAAAGATGTAACCAGGAAACCAACAACTGGTTGGATCAAATTATTATTTGTAGCATCAAATTTTAAAAACAAAGGCCATAGGCCAGTCCTTTTGCAAAATAACACAATGCACAGAGTGCACACACGTGTGCCCAAAACTTGAGTCCTGGATGCCATGTAACCTCCACAGAAGACAGGAAGGGGCATCAGTGGGATAGGCATGCACGTCAGGGGTTATCTGGGGCAGAGGAGGGGGGGTTGAGTTTGGTTTTTGGAGGGGGTCCTTTGTGATCTGTCTTGCGGGGGTTTGGCTTGGACCTAGGTTTAGGGGAGTGTTTGGCTTTTTGGTGGAGGGGTAGACTTCTTGGTGGGGTAATGGGAACTTGCAGGGGGCAGGGCAAGTCTTGGAGGTGGAAGGGCTGGACTTGGGGAGGGGCACAGTATGTTTAGGGGTATCATGGGGTGGGAGAGGATTTGGAAAAAGGGCAAACGTGGAAAGGAAAGTTTTTTTATACACACAGGGGCAGTCATAGCAAAAAGGTTTGGGAGTGGAAGGAGAGGGAGTGGTTGTCTGAGGTGTTGGTGTGGATGTCTTGGGTGCATGTTTGTGCGATGTATGCTTGTGGGTGGTGAGTTTCTATTGGGTGGGTAAATGTGGGAGTTTATGTGTCTGGGGAGGAGGGGGGTCAAGGTGCTTGGAGATGCCGTGGTGGGTGGGGGAGTGTCTGTTGTGGTGGTGACTGCAGGTGTGGTGGATGTGCTGCATATAGGCATCTGTGGTTGTGGTGTCTGTGGATGTGGTGGCTGGGGTGGATGTCTGAGGGTCTGCTGTGGTGTTATCTGTGGGTAAGATAGGTGTAGTGGCTGTGTCTAGGAATGTTGGTGTGGTGTCTGCAGGTGTGTCAGGTGCTATGGCTGTGATGCTGGCAGTGGTGGAGGTGCCGAGGCAGGTTGTGACTGTTGCTGTGTGTCCAGGTGTATGTTGCTTGTGTGCATGCCAGTGGTGTGCCTTGTGGTGCTTGTGTTTGTCTGAGCTACCCTTGGATGTTGAGGTGGATGCATGCTTGTCTGTCTATGTGCTTTGGCTGGGTCAGGTAAGAGGAGTTTGGGATTGGGAAGAGGAAGGTGGAGGGGGGAACGGAAGACAAAGGGTGACAGGCTGCCATCAGTGTGGAGGCCAGAGCCTGAAAGGATCTAGGTAGACCAGCCAGTGCACCGTGAATGCCCTCCAGGAACGCTTTACTCTGATGGACTTGAGTTGCCAGACCCTTGATGGCATTCACGATGGTCGACTGACCCACAGAAATCGACCTCAGGAGGTCAATAGCCGCCTCACTGAAGGCAGAAGGACTGACGGGGCATTGGCAGAGGTGCCTGCAGCAAAGGAGACACCCACCCTCTTGTTTGAGTGGGCATGACCAACTGGGTGGGGTGCTACACGGAGAGTGGTAGTAGTAAGGGAGTGGCGGACAGAAATGGTGCGTGGACGGTCCCAGATGTGTCCACCTCCACCAGGGAGTGTTCACTGGAGGAGGATTCAGATGATGAAGAACTGGATCTAGTCTACCCAGTGGCATTCCCCTCGCGCTCCGGGCTACTGGGTCCCTCGGTGTAGGTGGTATCAGTAGTCTGGGTCCCATGGCCAGCAGCGTGCCCACTCGGCTGTGCCCCGTCTCCTTCACCTGCCCATTCTGAGACACAGAAAGAGAGAGATGGTCATCACATTCTTAACATACATATACATTATACCATACAAAACAGTAAAACATATCTATGTCACATAAAGCCTGAGATAGGAACCATTTAGAGCAGTGATACTCATAGTACGGCCCAGCAGCACTGGGCTGCTCTTAGCTAGACTCAGCACTAACATTAAAAACATGTAAATAAACAGGCAAGCATTTATTTAAGGTGAGTTGAAGGTTAAGAAAAGAGATAAGAGAGGGGTTCTGTACAATGTAACATCAGAAACCCTTTCATTTTTAAAGACATATTTGAAGCAAAAATTTAAAAGCACGATCAAGTCTGCTCAAAATTCAAAAAGTGTATTTCATTAAAACGCAGAAACTTCACCTTAGTTCACCAGATTATATCAGTGTATTGAAGAAATATATTTTTTCTAAGTGATAATTTTCTAACCAGAATTTAGAAACATTCATTCCCCCACCTCCCACCCTGACAACAATGCCTTTGGTGAGCTAAGAGGCAAGTCAGCTATGTGGACTGTTTCGGTGGCCTAGGTTTCAATTATACAAAAACATTATAGTTTATTAAATCAAAAAATCAAACACAAAAAGGTTTTGTGCAGCACACATCCTAAAGTCATGCCAGGTCCTCATATGTGATAATGAACAAAAAGGAGGGAAAGTGAAATAAAACATTTGCTTAGGATCACACAGTTTGGTTAAGTGGAGAAGCCATGATTATTCCCAAGTTTATGGTTTCAGGTTGTGCTATTCAGACACTAGAAGTATAGCTTTGCGTCCCTTACACCCACTTTACTACCCACCCCGACTGCCACCCTACTGCCATCAGTGCGGCCCTCGGTCACATCAAAGACCAAACTCTACGGCCCCCTTGAAAATGTTTGCGAGTACCCATGATTTAGAGCCTACATCATGTCACAACTACATACTTCCAACAATCCCCTATGACCAATGTCTCACCCACAACATAAGCCACCCATCTGACCACTACATCACCATTGCATTAATTCAGCAGTAACTCAAAAAGACCACGCACAAGATGAATTCACTACATCTAAAGTCTCTCCCCATACAGATTTTCACTGTGTATCAACCAATAATTCTTAGGGAATGCAGTTTACTAACAGTACAATATCATGCCTCCTCTTACTCCACACTTGCCCAGTCCATCACCAGTAGTCATGTTGAATGAAAGTAAACTCATCTCACTTCAAATACAGCACAGCATGTTACTTTGCAATCACCTACCAAACTTGTGATTCAGTCCATATCTTTCACATTGTTAAATACCTCTGATGAATACACAACATATGGCATACACAAATATTGTGCCTCACAAAATGACATAGCATGACATTGAAACATCTATCTAAATACTACAAATAGATTTATAAAGAGTAGCTGGACCAACTTATCTCACTTACTGACACATGGACAACAATTCCATGTCCTGCAATAAAGGCCTAGTTAGCACACAGGATACAACCACAGGGAACATACCAACACCTCCAAAGTTATGGACACCAAACAATGTGCATGAAGGCTACATCCCATTCCCCTATACATGCTGATTAGAAGACTCTGCATGACAATATCTAAACATCTACGTAACTAACAACTGTCCAGACATGTGAATCATGTTACCTTAGTACAGAACTAACACTTAACCAATTGCTAATATAACCATGAATGACACATACACCTTGAAAATTGAATGACAACATATCCCATAAGACCAACATGTGTTAGTCAAATGAAAGCCCTGCTATTAAGTCAGAAAGAAATGAGCAGATCCATTACTAGAACTGTCCACAACAGCCGCAGATTAGCAAAGGTTAGCATGGCAAAGAAGAGGTTTCAACATAACAATAGACACAAAGTATCAATTGACACATGATGCAGGCACAAAACAGTTTATATTGCACCAATATAGGAATGGTATTGCCCTATATAACATGGATATATAAATGGGCTAAGGGATCAGCAGCTTATCCACTTACTTTCTCAACACCACATACATTCGAATAAAAGGTATTTGAACACATGTCAATGTTATATCTTGCAATGTCAAAGTATTATTACCATCTTGATTTTCTCTATGTAGAATGTCCACCCTGATCAAGCTTCACATTTCCCAATGTATGAATCTGAAATGACAATGCGGACAGCTCCTCAAATCTCATAGGGAGAGTAGTAAGTTTGCCATATCGAAATCCTGACTGGGATAACAGCCTCACATGAAGTTTCTATCTATTTCAGGACACAGGATTACTTGGCCCTGTTACTCATCTGTAAGACCCAATGTTGTACATAGAGCAAGATCCAGTGGATGAGGACTGGTCTGAGACCAAAGAGCAATATAACTTACCATTTGGGTAAATGGACTTGGGAACACTAGGTGGGAAGGATGACACAGGTGATTAACATGTCCCTATACACAATACAATGGCCAAATCTGTTTTGCAATGTTGGCAACTGCAGTATTATGTCTTCCTAGGAGACACTTTACCTGTAGCATTTACCACATTGTCACAGCTGCAATACTTAGACATCATACACTTAACTGGCAGAGCCATGCACATGGGTTCTGTCAGTACTTATCCCCTCGGGCTGCTGTGCTGCCCTCACATGCCCATCCACCTCAGGGTAGGCCACTGCCAAAATGCAGGCCGTTGGGTGGGGGGTCAAGGCCCAATGGGCACTCCTCCCTCTTTGGGAAACATCCCCAGCTGGGCCTCTGTGGTGTTCCTGGCAAAGCATCTCATTCCTTTCACCATTTCCTACAGTGGGTCCTCTGCCGGCTGTGGAACCCCAGGGTCCACTCTTGCCTGGCGATGGCATGCCAGATTCCCTTTTTTGATGGGCATTGATCTGCATCGATGACACAGACAATAGCAAAAAGTCAGGTCCATATTCACCATATCAATAGTAGTGGACAGAACACTTTAGTAACAGCAAGTAGTCAAACATTCCCATCCTCTCAGCTCGCACTCATGTTCAAATTAGCATCTGCATGCATCAACACATTCACTACTTTACATTTCAGGTACACCATCCTACACCACACCTTTCACACAAAGGTATTGAATTGGACTCACCTGCTCCTCTTGTGGTCCATATAGCTGTTCATACAGGGGTAGGACCTCCTCCGCAAGCTTGTCCAGATCTTCAGGAGTGAAGGCTGGTTCCCTATCACCTGCAGGACATGGCATGAAAGCTCCCAGAGGGAGTACTCAGCAGCTCAGGTAGTGGAGGTCTTGCTGGCAGCAGTGTCAGGAGTCAAGTGAGAAATACTTCAGAAGATGGCTGTCACGAATGCTACATACAGAGCAGTCCCCCCTGCGTACACTGCCATTGGCCCAAGTCCGCCAAAGGCAATAATATCTTCCAATGGCAATTTCCACTGCAGTTGTGACCTCTTATCACCATGACGACTTCTGCGGGGGACTTGGGTCACTTCTACACATCCAGTACAGTAGGTCAGGCGGCTGCCTATTTGAGCACGTTTCATGTATGGAAGAGTTTTGTAATCTGTGTCATACACTAAGCCCTATTTTGAGTATTATATCTGTAAGTACAGCCTTCATGTTTAGTTGTCTATTAGTGCATATGAGCAGTAAAAGCTGTGTAACTGAAGGACATGTGGTGAAAGCAATGTACACCTACTCTGAGGGTCCTATATGCTTTGTCAAAGTAGATAATGTGCAACAATATGTGTACGACAGGTCAAGTCAGTTGGACTGAAAAAAAAATACAGTCATGGATGAATATTCATGTGTAGTACCTTAGGTAATTTAGGGAATGTGCACCAAGGAGAGTGTCATAGGATGCATAGCTATGTACTGTACTGTAGATGTCAGAGTTTGTAACCGAGCTCGATAGGAGATATGTGTGACGTGTATATGGATATTTACATGATGTATGCATGCTTCCTGTCACATACTTAATTTACATGTTTCCACATAGTTACCGTGCCATGAGAAGAGGAAGACAATCACCACTGTACACCATGGAGAAAAGTCATACTATCCAGACATATCAGCTGAATTGGCAGACAATCATGAATTTTTGTGATCAGTTGGAGCCAGGCCTGATACCTGCCATACTCAATCCCTTTAGCATACCTCCCATCATTCAAGTCATGTCAGTGCTACACTTCCTGGCCACTGGGTCCTTCCAGAATACAGTGGCCCTAACTGCAGGGATGTCTCATCCCATGTTCAGTCTATTTTTGAAGGATGTACTGTATGCATTGTGGAAGCACCTGGACAGCTACATCAGGTTTCCCAAAAGTCTGGATTTGACCTATAGGAAGGCAGAGTTTTATGCTATGGGATACATTCCTCATGTGGTTGGAGCCATAGATGGCACCCACGTAGTCTTGGTTCCCCCCAGTGCCAATAAACAGGTGTCTAGGAACAGGAAAAACTACCACTCCATCAATGTTACAGTAGTGTGTCTGGCAGACCAGTACATGTCACAAGCCAGTGCTAAGTATCCAGGATCAGTCTGTGATTCCTTCATCATGCGGTACAGCAATGTCCCACTGCTGATGACACAACTCATCACAGAGAGGGCCTGGCTGGTCCGTAGCTACAATTGAAATGTGTGTTTGCAAAGTATGTCTCCTGCCATCACAATGTTGCATGTCCCACATACATGTTTGTGTTGTTCTACCAAATTGCTTAAAGGTGACTCTGGCTATCTTAACCATGCTTGGTTGTTGACACCAGTGAGGTACCCAATCACGCCAGAGGTAGTTTGATACAGTGAGGCCTACGGGAGGGCAAGGCATGTTGTGGAGTGGACTTTTGGGTTCCTTAAGGTAAGATTTAGGTGCTTGAACATTTCAGGAGGAGCCCTCCTCTACTCACCCAACAAGTTATGTCAAATAATAGTTGCCTACTGCATGCTCCACAATCTTGCGCTGAAATGGCAGATGCAATTCCTACCAGATGAGGGGGAGCGAGCACCACCTGTGGATGGAAATACAGATTTGCCGAGTGATGACGAGCCAGAGGAAGGTGAAGCAGGAGACTCCAGGGCAGATCTCATCAATCAGTGCTTCAATTGATTAAAAGGTATTTGATGTTTAATTAATGTTCTTATTCTATTTTGTAACCTTAAGTTGATTGGTAGCATGTCACCTCTTTATTGCATCATCAGTGGGGTTATAGATAGCTCCAATGCGAATGAGTGAATTGTGCATGCAGACTGACAATTCATATTGTGTACAGGACAGAGTGGTCTACAGTAACTTGTTTTGTTATAGCAGATGCAAAGTCACACTTGCAAACATGACTTCTCTGATTTGAGGAATGTTTTGTGCTATGTCCCATCCCTTTCCTCTGTCAAACACAGATTTGCCGAGATCCTGTTTGGCTCATCAACCTTGGAAAGTGACAGACAGTGTCAGCAGCAGATGGAAATTGCAGGCAGACATGAGAAGTGGACATGGCTGAAACCAGGTACTAATAGTCATGAGTATGCGGAGTGTAACTAACATTGCAAGACTGTCAGGACACTGGGGTGGAAATGTGTTTTCCCATTAAGTTCACCTGTAGGACACAGGAATGGTCAAATGGTGTCACTTGTGTCTCTGTATGTGTCTGGCTCATGCATAAATGTAGGACCATAACCTCTCCCATCACAATTGTTTCTGTAGTATGTATTCTTACTCAAACCTAGCTGTCAGTGTGTTCCTACGTTGCAGACCAATGTGGACTGACAGAGGTGAGTGACAATGCCTAAGTGACCAATGTAAGTGAGAGATCCCTGGACTGGGGACATCAGTACTGATCTCTGTCTGTACCATGGGATGTACATATTTGGAAGCTTAGGTATGGGTACATAATAAGGCTTTACCAGTTGATACAAAGGACCAATCTGTGTGCCTCCTGACTTGTAGGAATACTAACATGACCCTAACTTCTGTATGCTGTGGTTTAGCATTATGTAACACCTTAGCAAACACCCTGATCTTACTCTCAGTTTTGCTCTATGTGCTGTTTGCATATCTACCAAGAAATGTGAGTATATGTAGTATACAACCTTTTTGGAATCCATCCATGTTACAATATCAATTTAATGAGTCTCCTGCTGATAGAGTCCAAGTGTGATGTCCATAACAAAGATTGTACAATACAGAGGGACATATTCATACTAGAGTTGGCATGCATAACTATTGTACCTGGTTGATAAATGACATATACACAGGACCTATGTTTAGGGCTTATTTATTTTGGACACTAAAACAATATGTGCACCCAGTAACTAAATGAAACACAGAATTAACAATGAAAGGTTCAGTCATGGTGATGGCTGGAATCATGAGGGTAGCTGATACAACATTAGGATACACAAGTCCAGTGTCCTTGCAAAAAGGGAAAATGGAGATTGGTTGCAGAACAGTCAATAGGGTGTGTCTGTGGCACACAAGGGGAACAAGTTAGGAGAGGTTCACTTCGTGGCAGTGGTTTTTGTCTTGGCATCGGCTCCCTCTCGATGTCTGGGTGGACCTCCACGTTTGCGGGGGGTTCCTCTCCTACAGAGGGTGGGGTGCCTGAGGCATGTCCTTCCCCTGGCAGGGCATCAATTCCACTAGCAGCCGCAGATGTTGAAGGGACTGAAGAGTCATTACTAGTGGAAAAGGCCTGATGTTGTGCTGCAGACCTACTCAGGGTAGTGTTGATGTCTCTCATCACCCCAGTAATGGAAGCCAGGATGGCTTTTTGTGCCTGCCACTGCTGCATGACTTCCTGGTGGCTGTTCTTCTGCAGCTTTTGTATTTCCCCCAAAATGGTGATTACCTGGCCCATCATGCCTTGGGAATTTTGGTAGTCTTTCAAGACTTGGGAGATGCTTTCCTGGTCAGTAATGTCCCTTCGAGACCCTATCCTCTGGCCCACAACACCCCTCCCACACATCCTACCCCCACGTGACCTTGCCCCTGCACAGTGTGCCCACTCCTAGTGGTGCAGGACCATCATTGTCAAGGGTGCCAAAAGGAGACTCAGGTACCTGTACAGAGTGGCACACAAAGGATGGAACTGTCCTAGGGACACAGGTTGTGGGGCAAATGATTGCCTGTATTGTAGATGCAACAAGGGTGGGAGAAGTGGATGTGGGAGGGTGAGGTTGACAGTTCTTGATTGACCAGGTGTCCCTGATGGGCCGGGTTTGTCATCAGTGTCCAGACATCCAGAGGTGTTGTCCTCACTGGGGTTTCATCCAGATGGGTAGTGACAGTCTCTGGTAACCTGTCCATGGTGACACTGGCAAGGTTACCTGTGGGAGAAGTGGAATACAGAGTTCAGGTTACACTGGGGGTATTGTTGCAGTAGTGTGAGATGCAGACAGCGCCTTAACATGATCCCCAGCAATTCCAATGATAGCTGCTGCACAGAATAACTTAGGACAACATTAGACTCTATGACTTGAATTCCATACTCCATGTTTAGAGTTGCTAAACTATGTTGGTAGTGATTGTACTGCTGATGCCATCTGATGTTGTCTGATTGTTGGCATCGTGGTTCGCCTCTGTTACCTAGTGAACTGTCTGGCATGATAGATAGCACAAATGAGAGCTGCACAATGCACATTAGTGTCATTGTAGGGACACAATATGTGAGTAAGCAATGGACATTGACCTGTATCTGTGTGTACTGCATGTGAATCTACTCAGCCACCTGACTTTCCAACCCAGGTGAGTACATTTCTATCTTAGGAATCTTTAATTTGAGGCCAATATGAATGGGCACTCAGCTATAGATGTGTTTTGCTGGTGATTATACTGTGAGTGAGCCATTGCATTGCTGTTATTGCCATATACTGTTCCACACTAGGACATTGAAGATGGTTTGGAAAGATAGTTTAACATGCATGAGATCTCATATTTGGTGCACTGGCCAGGTTTTCACAATGATGGGATTTTGCATTCTGGGAGTTGTAGTACTGTAATTTGCCAGTGCTTCACGTACAATTTCTGAGGGCTGTGGGGCCAGGTGACTTTATTGGACATTTGGCATGCCAAAGAGGGGTACTAGAACATTTGGACTGAGGTGTCATGAGTGTTTTGTTAATTGGGGTGGGATAAGTTGTTGAGGGAGCATGCAGTACCTGGCAATTGAGTGACATGAATGTTGTAGTGACCTACCAGATTTCACTCCCCCAGGTATTCCTGTGAGGCCCTCAGGATGCAATATGTCAAGACCTTCTCCCACCAAGATGTGAAAAGTAGGGAGAGGAGGTAGGGGCCCACCGCCAGTCTTCATTACCACCAGCTGGTGACTGGTGCCCATGGAACGTACCTTACCCCTGAGGTCGTTCCACCTCTTCCTGATGTCCTCCAAGGTGCATGGATAGCTGCCTACAGATTTGACCCTGTTGACTACCCTTTGCCACAACTTCATTTTCCTGGCTATTGATGTTGGTTGGAACTGTACCCTGAACAGGTAAAGATCTACCCTTACAACTTCATCCACTATGACCCTCAACTAGTCATCCATTAAATGTGGGTGTTTTTGTGGGGACATGGTAGTGGCGGTGAAGATGGTGTGGTAGTGTTCAAAGTGAAAGGCTGCAGTGTTAGGTAAATGGTAAGGTGTCGGTGCTGTGATATGAGTGGGTGATGGTTGCTGTGGGTTATCTGTGGTAGTAAACTGCTTGTTGAGTATGTTGTGCAGGTGTGTGATGTGTGCGTAGTGAAGTGTTTATGGGTCCCTAATCTTTTTGCATCTGTGTAATATGTAGGTTGCCTGTGGCTGTGTGTGGCGTTTTGTTTGCAAAGGATAGTGGGTCATGTAGGGGTGTGTTATATAGTTGAGTGTGTTGGTGTGTCGGGTGTGTGGATGTGTGTCAGGTGTGGGATATTCAAACTATCCAATGTGGTGCTGTGTTCAGTGTAATGAGAGTTGAGACCACTGCGGTTCACACCGCCAATGGTTTTCTGCCATGGAAGAACCGCAGTCGTGATTTGTGGATCGTAATCTGATGGGAGGATTTTTCTCGTGCTGGCGGTGCTTGTGGTGGGACCACCTCTTTTCCATCCTCCAGTGTCCTGGCGGTTTTGGAAAATTGGTTGTTTTTTTGCGGACTTCACAGTGTAACATTGCGGTCTTTTGGCAGTCGCCACAGCGGCGGTCTTACCGTCAGACCGCCAAAGTCATAATGAGGTCCTATATGTCAATAAAGTCAATAATGTAGACCATATAGGGGGTGATTCTGACCGTGGCGGACGGCGGTCGCTGCCCGCCAAGCGGTTCCCGCCGAAAGACCGCTCCGCGGTCAAAAGACCGCAGCGGTCATTCTGGCTTTCCCACTGGGCTGGCGGGCGACCGCCGAAAGTCCGCCCGCCAGCCCAGCGGGAAACACCCTTCCCACGAGGAAGCCGGCTCAGAATGGAGCCGGCGGAGTGGGAAGGTGCGACGGGTGCAGTTGCACCCGTCGCGAATTTCAGTGTCTGCAAAGCAGACACTGAAATTCTTTGTGGGGCCCTCTTACGGGGGCCCCTGCAGTGCCCATGCCATTGGCATGGGCACTGCAGGGGCCCCCAGGGGCCCCACGACACCCCATACCGCCATCCTGTTCCTGGCGGGTGAACCGCCAGGAACAGGATGGCGGTACGGGCTGTCAGAATCCCCATGGCGGCGCAGCAAGCTGCGCCGCCATGGCGGATTCCCATGGGCAGTGGAAAGTCGGCGGTACACCGCCGGCTTTCTGCTTCTGGCCGCAGCTGTACCGCCGCGGTCAGAATGCCCGGAGGAGCACCGCCAGCCTGTTGGCGGTGCTACCGCCAACCTCCGCCATGGCGGTAATTACCGCCAGGGTCAGAATGACCCCCATAGTATGTATGTCAACAATATACTGAGCACATATAGTAGTACTGGGGGTGGTTTGGCAGAGTAAAAGCTCTTAGATTTAACCTTTATAAAATTGTTTCTCACACATATATATTGATATCTTCATGGAACTGTTTCTTCATATTCACCACATTGAAGTAAATGATGATGCAAATGGTGATGTCAGATGTGATCTCGTCAGTGATGTGAATGACACATTTTAGATGTCATCAGTAATATAAACAATTATGTCATTAGGGATGTCATCAGTGCTGTCATGAGCAAGAGCATGGGGTTGTCTGAGTTATGGGTTTCCGTAATTAATTTTAACTGGCACATTTTTGTTTTAAGTATTGTATTGTTACCCTTATATCACATTTTTACAGAACGTCTGATGTTTTTCAAACATGCGTTAATTTTCTTGTGAGCCAAAGAAGGCAACCAAAGTCATAACTTATCCTTCCAGGTTTTCATTAAACTTTCTTTTATGATATGCAACATTAAACTCCCATATAATGATTATATTCCTCTATTCCAAATGCTCTGTGCAGGCAACAGCTGCAGGGTCTTTGCCCAACTTCCTGTGCATTCAGTCCCCACTTCTGTGTGAGATTGCTGCTGAGTAGGTGTTCAGGCCCTGCACTCAAACCACTCGGTGGGCAATCCACCACTAGACAAGCGCTGCACAAGGGGCTAGACAAGAAGCTTCATGTAGCACAAAATGTATTATGCCATTCACATCCTTATACCATGTTCAACAGGTGTTAGGCACAGAGCCTTGTCTAAGGTAGGTACTGAGTTTAACATCCGGCCCACTAGCAGCACTTCATTTACAGGCCCTGGGTATATGGTATATCACTACACAAGGGACTCATAAGTAAATTAAATATGCCGATCAGGTGTATTCCAACTTTACCATGTTTAAAGGAGAGAGCACAAGCACTCACAGTGTCCAAAGGCCAACAAAAATGAATTTCACAAAAAGTGGAGGATAAAGGCAAAAAGTTGGAGGGTGACCCTGAAGAGAGAGCTGAGCCCAACACCCATCACATTGAAAATTATGATGATATTTGTTAATCTTCAGGAGGGGTATCCTGTTAAATATTGATGAATAAAGGAAATATCTTCAGTGCAAGTCTTTTAGTGCTTTGCTTATAGTATTTAAAAACTGAAAAAACAGCAATGAAAAGGAGATTCCTAGACTCTGGCTGATTCTTACCACTGAAATGATTTGAAAATTCTCCCAAATGAAATGAGTATCCGGATCAGTTTTGGAGGTGTGCAACTTCCAATAACATTGAAGAGGACATTGAAAATGGCAGCGGCTTCTGTATGGCTTACTGAGCCAGCTAACTTTTGTGACTAAGTTAAGCCTGCTAAGGAAGCCCCAATTGTATCTCCAAACTCAAATGCTATGTTCTGTGTCCTTTTATATCAATTGCTGTAAATTTAGTGCAACAAATCTTGACCTTGTTTGGGCTCTCTCCCTGCTGGATTGAACTAACGTACATCTTCAAGGTTTTCTAAGAGGGTATGCAAGCAAGATTCATGCTGCCATTTATGCTTATTCAAAGGAATGACAAAAGATTCCATAGGTCTGCAAAAATATGGTTTCAGTGAACCTCTTGATGTTGTTTCATTGATCTGGCTGTTACCAGACTATTGCTTATTACAACCCTGGCGGTCGGTGGTAATATGGTGAAAAGTAGTGCCAACAGGCTGGTGGTACTTTGCACCATATTATGACATTGGTGATTTGGCTGAAGCCAAACCGCCAATGTACCACACCGACTGCCACGGCAGTAACGGCAGTAACGGCCGCCGGGCTGGAGATATCAATATCCAGCCTGGCAGCCATCACTGTACCACCTGTGGGATTATGACCCCGCCCACCGCCATGGTTTTCATGGCTCCCTTACGGGCCATGAAAACCATGGCAGTAGGCATTATCAGTGACAGGGAAGCCCTTCCCTGTCACTGGTAGAGGTCTTCCCCACTCCCGTGCCCCCTCCCCAGAGTCCCCCCACCCCTCCTTCCTCTCCAAACTCCCCTTACATTCACGCCCCTTCACACATGCATACACACAACCAATCCCACATTCATCCACGCATGCATACATCCATTCACACACACATCTGCACAAACCTTTATATATACAAGCAGACACCCATTCACAGAACATAACATACGCACTCACACCTCCATACATGCACAAACATCCAACACCCAACACATCCCAGCATACACGCATGCACAAACATTCTCACACACCCCCACACACACACACACACAATACCCCCCTCCCTTGTCAGAGCACCCACTTACCTGTGTTTATTGGGTCCTCTGGCAGGAGACGGGATGGGGCGCTACTGGCAGCAGCAGCGTCCGCCAGCAGAAAACATTATTGGTCATAATACGGCCGGCAGCGGTCTACTGGTGCAGCAGCGCCTACTTACCGCCATCCACCAGCATGGCCGCAGCCAGATTTCCGCCATCCTTCTGGTGGAAATCCAGCTGTGGTCATAATACGGTGGATGGCTGGTAGCCGAGGTGACGGTATTTTGGCAGCCGTCGCCGCAGCGGTAGGCAGTTTTTACTGCCACTGTCATAATGAGGGCCATAATGTTCAACTACCGTCTGGTATAAGCTGTGATTGACAGATTCTCTTTCCCTGTAGAATCATCCACAGAAAACAACCTGATAAAAATAGATAGTAGCATCACGTGTTTCTGATCACACCACTGTAGTACACTTTACACTTGGGGTATGTTTATAATCCCCTACCACCACCTTGCTCCACATTAACGTCATCATTTTTTACGTTAATATGGCCCAACGAGGCATGCATTGGGCCACTCTGTAACCCTTTGTGCTACATTATGCCTGCGCCAGGCATAATGTATGCGAAGGGGCATTCCCCCGGGGGCCGAAAAAATTGCACTCTTTTTACTGCACTTTTAACGCCTGCTCAGAGCAGGCGTTAAAAGGGGGCTTCCATTATTTTAAATGGGCCCCTATGTACTCTGCAGGAGTAGCGCCAATATTTTGGTGCTACTCCTGTAGAGTACATCAATAGCGTCATGTGAAATGACGCTACTGCCCCCTACCCTGCGCCATGCCTCTTCAGTTCACTTCTGCAGGTTCCTTTTATTCTCTTCTTTCTCTCTTTGTCACTGTTTTTTCTGTTTTTGTCATCCCCTCCCTTCCCTCCTTTTTTTGTTTTTGTTTTTCTCTCTTGCTCTGGATCAAAGTCTGTTCAGGAAAATAACTGCTGAACCCCAAAATTGCGTGCTAGTGTTCTCTCCCTCCAACTACCGGCTCAAATTAGTGCACTGGCTAATATGAAGATTGCAAAGCGGCATGCAGCCCATGAATACCCACCTACATGGAGAACTTCCCCCTGCATGGAGCAGGTTGTACTCTGAGTCCAATTAATTTGTGAACACTACATTATACTTAAAACATGGAACATAATGTAACATGCAGTGTTTCTGATTTAGTAGTTCTGAGCTATCAAGATGTCCTCCTGGGCCTTATATATAAAAAATGCTACAGACTCCAAAAATACTCCCAATACTAAATATCAGTTTTATGCGCCTCAGGAGATTTTCCCTTCCTTTGCAATGCAAATATTTTCAAGTGTACAAAACACTTTTCAGTGCCATGGCGTCGGCTTAAAAACTATTTGCATTAGAAATTACGGAGAGTAGGCAGGCTGACATAAGCTTATGTTATCACCATATGTGCATATAAGCTTGAGCCAGAAAACAACCAGGATGTGGACACTGTTTACATTCTAAAATGTCATGTGTATGCTATTAATGAAAAAAACACACATACTTCTTTCAGCACCAGCACAGGAAATGCTTACGGTGAGCAGATCTCACTAGAAAGTTGTTTCTTGTTCATTGAATACTTTTCACATCTACAAATGGCAGCAAAAACATTTAACTCAGCAGTGCACCAGAACCGTAGTTTGAATTTTTTGTTTTACTTTCTTGCTTCATACTCTCGGTGTCTAACAGCAATCAATTAATCAATGCCTTGAAGTCAAAAAATCATGTTTTATACACCCTGGTAGTGGAAATAACAAGAAACCTACTTTATGCACATACCTCATGTGGTATTATGGTAGGGGTTAGACTCAAGATCTTGCAAAAAAAAAAAAAGAATGTGTCTGAAAAATTGGAAAGTGGCTGCTTTGCAATTTCAGGGGCCCATTTGCAAAGTTGTCACACAACGCAGCTCAGTAAATTAATGAACATATTTACATGCCCCTAGCGCCAATTGAGTGTCAGTTTTTGTGACGCTCCGGTGGCGCTGTGCACTGCTCCATATTTATAAGATGGTACTAAGACACTTTTTATGGCTTAACGGCACCTTGTAAATATGGGCCCCTCTGAAGCAAGTTTCTACAACAGACGGGCATGCAATGGGTGTTGTTGTGGGTGTTCCACTGCAACACCTATTGCTTTTGACGCTGCCCCAGATGTACAAGAATTCATAAATCTGTGGCAGTGCCAAACACGAACGCCACCCAAAGGGTTGGATTAGCATGGCACAGCGAGGAGAAATACTTTTATTTCTCCTTGTTTCAGTTTTTTCTATGTGTGTTGCATTCTGCAGCAGAGTAAAATGCCATGAATGATTGTTTATGTGCAGGAAGGTGTTCCTTCCTGCACATAAACAATCATTCAATAAACATTGATTTGCTGTTTCATTGTATATTGTTCATGTGCAGGAAGGGACACCTTCCTGCACATAAACTATCATTACCTTCAATGCAAACACCCTTGCACTATAGTGCAAGGATGCCTGCGCGGGTGCTGGCAGATAAATTTAGCACCCACAATAGTGGAAACACAGTGGTGTGCCATATTTGTGTAAAGACAGCACATCCCTGCGTTTTCAGAAGTGATGCAGTGCTGCCAATTTTGGTGCACCACTGCACCACTTATGTGTACATATTCCCCTAAATCTGTGCTCTGTGAGAGGGAGAGAGTAGGACAGTCCCAGTTCATTTCTAATGAGGTACAATGCTCAATGTCTCTTCCCTAGTACTGGCAAACACTCAGGCTGCTTAGAATCAATGCACACCTTTGCACTATAGTGCAAACAAGTCAGCGTAATGTGTATCATAGGTCTAGTTTTGAAAAAGTGTCACTCCAGTAAAAAAGATTGTGCTTAAAAAAACTTTAAAACTTTCCCCACTGTGGATGTGTGTTGTACAATGTACAATACATGCTAAGTCAGAAACAGATTGAGAAATAAAGGGGCATATTTACAAAACAGTGGTGCATCAGCTCTGATGCGCCACTTTCCTTGAGTCACTCAGCACCCCCTAATGTCACCATGGTAGCCTGTATTTACTATACAGCGTACCTTGCAGCATGTTAGCACTAAAGCGTTATAATTTATGGCGATATTATGACGCTTTGCTGGATTAGCACCATAAGTGATGGTGCTAGTCCAGCAAAGCACAGGGAGGCCCATAGGTCATTATGGGAGTGTCAAAAAATCTTGTAAATTTCACTGCACCATTGTTTTGGCTCCCTGCGTGGGAACACCCCCCTTGAATACATTACACCTGGCGCAGGTATAATGTGGCACAAGGGGTTACAAAGTGGCGCATATGTAAATATGGTGCATGGTGAGGGCCTCCTTAATGCCTCTCTCTATAGCGTAAAACAAAATGATGCTAGTGTGGCACAAGGAGCCACAAGAAGCTTGTAAATATGTTCCAAAATCACTTCTCCTTTAAATAAAATTATTTCTCCTTTTCCACACCTGAAAGAGGTGTTATATTTTTGGGTGCAAAGCCCTTCTCCCAAAACTGGTAGATTAGACTTTGAATAAAAAACCATGGGTGGTTGCCTGAGTATTCCAAAGTACCACTCATGGATTGTCACGTTGATGAATAAGAATGCAAAGCAGTACAAATAGCTGCTTTGCAATACTTTCACACAACTTTCCAGCACAAAACAAGTTTTGCAAGGAAGACTGAATCCCAAGTATTTTGTGGTCGTACGCATCAAAACCAGGTGCAATATATTAATAAATATTCCCGTCATTGTTAAATGTTGTAACGCAATAAGGTCTCCCACATAGAAGCAAATCATAGCTTCAACGAAAAACAAATATGAAACGGGAAAATTCTGAAAATGTTGAGTTTTTAAAGTGTGCAAGCAGTTATACTGAGAACGTTTATGAAAAAGATATTGGAGAATTTTGATTCAAGGTTATAAATTAAAGGATTGATTCCAGAGCAAGTACTGAGGTTTTGTTAAAGTACACCACATTTAGCACAATTACAGTCAAACAACCCTTATTAACAGTGAGCACATTAAACACGGTTAAAACAAAACAGAATCGTGTTTTATGAATTTAGCAAATGTGGTGCCTGAGCGAATACAATGAAAACATGTAATTCTATTGTTGTACCCGCAGGCGTAGACAAAAGCATGATATACATGAATGTGTTAACTATGACGGTAAAGAAACTTTCTATAGCATGGCATTTCTTTTAATGTCTGGTATATTTGTTCCAGCATTAGGTTGATTGTAATGCATGAAAACTCTTACATGTGGAATGAAGATTTCCAGAAAGTGCACAGTACTGTTGCGGAGAGTGTTTAGTTTTTTAGGCAAGCAAATATCCACTCATACAGTAGCAGTGGAAACTATAGACTAACTTGAAGGCTGCTGGAGCACAAAGTAAAGCTGAAAGTTGAAATCTCCCTATGCCTCATCTAGATGCAAAGCAATATTTGCTTATGTCAAATAGCACGTTGTGACTTCGAGGAGGACACCTCACCATGTTCAAGGGTACAAAGTTAGTGCACTATAAGCTTGGGCCTTACTCTTAAGTAACATATGTAGATCATTTTGATGACAATGCTTATGTTTATTCATGAATGAGAGTTGTCTACTCTGGTTACAGACAATTTAAATTGTGCCTTTAGAGCCGACAATCTGGTAGTAAGGCATCTTGAAGGCAAATAATTGAGATCATGAAGGAAGTTATTCCCAATGACTGCCCACGGTAAAAGGTGTGAGTAGAGTAGAGAATGTTTGCCAGTGAGAAGTAGGAAAAGCAAGAGTAGGCAGGCTATCAGGAGGAAATTCGAGCAGCAGGGGATTCAAGAGTGACTGGCTCTAGAAGAATGTATGGTTAACAGAGAGGGGTTCAAGTAGGTTGAGTTAGAGGCACTCATTGTCGGTTGTATGTCAATATGTATGACCACAAAAATGTGAATGTCAGAATGTATGACCACACATTTTGTGAAGCAAGGCAAATATAGACAAGTAGATATTTACTATTATTTACCAGTCTTAATTGTAAATCCTAGGGCCATGAAAACACGTAAATATTGTCAAGGTATCTAAATGGTGCCACAGACATCCAAACGAAAAGCAAGTGTTTAGCAAGGGAACCACGAGGGATAGCCGAGAGGAAGGCAAGTGTCCTGAAGGGCAAACACAATGGACAGCTGATGGTAAAGGCAAGTATCCCACAGGGGAGACATCAGTGAAAGCTGAGGTGAACGGTAAGCATTCTGTGGGGAAACGTCCCGGGACAGGTGAGGGTAAAGACAAGCATCCCATATCGAAGTTGTTGAAGCAGGTGAGAGGAAAGGTGAATATCTTGTGGAGGAGACACCAGGCACATCTTAGGAGTAAGATGAGTATCCTGTGAGAGAACACTCAGGGGCAGGTGAGGGAAAGGCAGGCATTCCCTGGAAGAAATGCCAAGAAAGGTGAGCATCACGGTAAGGAGCTGCAAGAAACAGCTGAAGGGAAAGGTCAATGTCCTGTAGGTAAGCCTGAATGTAGCACCTGTAGGAAAAGCAAATATCCCATAAGAGAGATGCAAGGGACAGCTGAGAGGAAAGGTGAGCATCCCATACAGAAGCCAGGAGAGAAGGATTGTTTCTATAGACGAAGCACCAGGGGAGGCTTGGGAAGTCACAATCTCCCCATGCGTTATCTAGAAACAAACAGGCAAATTTATAAAAAGTGGCTCATCATGTGCCACTTTTCTCGTGCCCCCTTAACGCCACCATGTGTGCGCCGTATTTATGATCAGGCGCACCATGGCGCTGCTGAAGCAGATGTCTTGATTAGAAACAATAATTAGTATTTACGTATCTTTAATAATGACATGTAGAAAAATGAATAACTTAGAAAAATAATATGCACGTTTGAAATTGTGACCTCGAAGAATGGCCACCAATGTCACGAAATGTACAAAATAATGATTAATTCACACTAAATATTGAAAATGTATTAGATTAGTGTAGTAATATGTCATATTACGGGTTATGAAATATGTTCTAGCTTATTAATTGTAGGCCTTAACTTAGCGAGTGTCTTGGCCTAGTTTTGCCAGGCCTCATGCAGAAGCTGTATTTCTTAGCGTTTAATGAAAAATGCTGACAGAGGGCCTGATTCTAACTTCGGCGGGCGGCGGAGGCCGCCCGCCAAAGTTCCCCCACCAAAATACCGCTCCGCGGTCGAAAGACCGCTGAGGGTATTTTGGGATTTGCCCTGGGCTGGCGGGCGGCCGCCAAAAGGCCGCCCGCCAGCCCAGGGCAAATCAACCTTCCCACGAGGACGCCGGCTCAGAATTGAGCCGGCGTAGTGGGAAGGTGCGACGGGTGCAGTGGCACCCGTCGCGTATTTCAGTGTCTGCATAGCAGACACTGAAATACTTTGTGGGGCCCTCTTACGGGGGCCCCTGCAGTGCCCATGCCATGGGCATGGGCACTGCAGGGGCCCCCAGGGGCCCCGCGGCACCCCCTACCGCCATCCTGTCTCCCGCCAGGAACAGGATGGCGGTAGGGGGTGTCAGAATCCATGGGGGGATTCTGCAGGGCAGCGGGAAACCGGCGGGAGACCGCCGGTTTCCCGCATCTGACCACGGCCGAACCGCCGCGGTCAGAATGCCCTGCGGGGCACCGCCGGTCTGTTGGCGGTGCTCCCGCCGACCCTGGCCCCGGCGGTCTCAGACCGCCGGGGTCAGAATGACCCCCAGAGTGACTTAACTGTGAAAGGCTCATTGTCTATGGGAACTGATGGACAGGAGATGATGTCCCTAGTAATGTATCAAAATGTGTGTAATGTGTATCAGATGTACTTTCCCAGGCTGCAAACAATGAAGACACTGACTGGAGACGAAGATGCAACAAATTTGATACCACAGGAGCTGGATGATGAGAACATCGTAAAGCAGACCAATCAACGACGTGTGAGGTGTGAAATATTAGAATTCATAGATTTGGAATATGAAAATTATTGGACAGAGTAATAACATACGATTAATTGACCAATTGGGAATTAGGGGATAGTTTGGGTGACTTTGATATAACAACGTGACAGAGGGAAAATACTTCAGATCTTACCCCGTTATGAGATGAGATATTGACTTAGGAAGAGACTCAAGATTCTGTCATTGGGCTCATACTCTCTGAGTGAGAGCCTGAGTTTTGCTGATCGACCAATGGCCTGAGGACGAAGACTGATTTTGCTTGCTGACCCATACTGTGGATAGGAAGATATGACCATGTGACTAAATTGCGTTTTATGCCTTTTCTTTCTGGGTACCACCTGCACTGTCATAATACTTTTCTTTAGGTAGATGTTTTCCAAACTTGTGTTCGAAATTGTTTTTGCATGAAGCCCCACATCTTAGCTAGTTAAGGTTAATCACATGACAACTGACAAATTGCAGGGAAAAATGGTTGATGAACTATTTCGTAAACTCTATGGATGTCATAGTAATATAAATTGGTTTGAATTGGTTGCTCTAGAATGCCTTATGATTTAAGCCTTGATTAGATCATGCTTCTTGCATCTTTTTGGTTAACAATTATTATGAATTGCGTTTGATTTGATTTGGAGATTAAGCCACCTGATTTTATCATTGTAGCAATAGGGAAATAAACCTACTAAACTTAAAGGTGTGGTCATTTATTGCTGAAAGGTCATGGTGTGTGAAATTTATTGACTCCATTGATTATTGATTTGACTAATGATTATTGATTATTGCGTATTGAATTATTGTTTCTGCTCTGGAACTATGGTAAGAACATCTTAAACAATTCAAAAGGTTCATCGGCCTATATGCGTCCCCTTGTAAGTTTACTTATTAAGGACTGGCGCGCTAACAGACGTGGTAGCAGGCTGTTGGTTAATCTTTTTAGGAGCTTGCCATGAGTGTCTGGAGCAGGTTACGAGTTCAGTATTATTGAGATTTGGGTTTTGTTTCAAAATGGCATTTGTAGAGAAAATGATGTTCCCTTAATCCCAGAATTGACTTTCCCAGATCCTGGATCCTGCTAGTAGTGTCGGGTATGTTCTCAGTGTTCTAGTGATAGAGTGAGATAGGTTGCACATGCACAGCTTATGCAAATCTCAGGTGAATTGTGATGTATGGGAGGATTTAGGGAGTTTGCGTACTCCAAAGAAGTTTTAGTAGGAGTGTGCGAACTCCGCAGTATGAGAGTAGGGAAGTCGTCAAACTTCACATGTGTGTGACGCTTTGTGCTCACAAATTGTCCATGTGGTTGTTGATGTACGCACCGTGGGGCATATTTATACTATGTTTGCTCTGAATGTGCGTCAAACATTTTGACGCACGTTCGGCGCAAACCCTGCCCGATATTTGTACTTTGACGCCCGACCCCGCGGACGTTAAAATTCCACCATGTGCGTCATTTTTTGGAAGCGGAAAACTGCCTTGCGTTAATGATATGCAAGGTAGGCATTCCCTTCCAAAAAATGACTTTAAGGCCCGTGCGCCTTATTTATACCCCAGTGTCATTTTGACGCACAGGTGGGGGTGGGCCTTAAAAAACGGTGCACAGCCTGTTGTGCGCCGTTTTTTAACGCCTGGGTCAGGGCAGACGTTAAGGGATCTGTGGGCTCGGAAGGAGTCCAGAGGTGCCCTCCCCTGCTCCCAGGGACACCCCCTGCCACCCTCGCCCATCCCTGGAGGACACTCATGGATGGGGGGACCCATCCCAGGGAAGTAAAGGTAAGTTCAGGTAAGTATTTTTTTACTTTTTTTTAAGTGGCATATGGGGGCCTACTTTGGGCCCCCCTACATGCCACTATGCCCAATAACCATGCCCAGGGGACAAAAGTCCCCTGGGCATGGCCATTGGGCAAGGGGGCATGACTCCTGTCTTTGCTAAGACAGGAGTCATATCAATGGGGGTTGTGCGTCAAAAGAAAGGCGCAAGTCCGGTTTGAGGCCTGATTTTTGCCTCAGACCTGACTTGCACAATTTTCTAACATCATTCCATAAATAAGGCGCCCGCATGGGGTGTTGGAATGGCGTTAGCCGGCGGGTAAAAAATGTTAACGCACAACTGTGTTAGCGCAGTTGTGCGTCAAAAAGTATAAATATGGCCCTTGGTTATATGTTGTAATCTGT
Source organism: Pleurodeles waltl (assembly GCF_031143425.1). Taxonomy (NCBI): domain Eukaryota; kingdom Metazoa; phylum Chordata; class Amphibia; order Caudata; family Salamandridae; genus Pleurodeles; species Pleurodeles waltl. The sequence goes on from NC_090437.1 coordinate 325,178,878, forward strand.
CTGGTCTAATAGGTTGGTCGGGCATGGTCAACAGGTCAGTGTGTGAGTAAAGTGGACGAGAGGAAATTTTGAGTGAGATTTGGCAAGTCCTATGTGCATTAGGACAGACCCATTGATCAGTTGAGAGTAAAATTTGCGGGTCAAGTTTTGCTTGCCAATCTGGGAGGCCGAGAAAGAGGAATAGCTGCATGAGCGAAAGGGTCATCAGTGAAAATCTGTAATGTTTCTGAAGTGATTTTGTTACCTTCCTGTAGTAAACCAGCAGGTTTGTTTTTGGTTATTGGGTTTTGATTAGTGTTCGCAATGTTCTGCATTAGTTTTGTGTGAATTGAAGTTTTGGAGGATGAGCTGCAAGACTTTGTCAGCTGCAGTACATGTCTGTGTGACGTCATTGGAGTCGCGCTGGGATAGGTCGGTTAGTGAGAAGGGTCGCGCACGAATTGGCAGCCGTCCGTGAGAGGCAATTGGTTGAGAACGTGGGTGAAAGGAATCTTGGGAGTAAAAGTAATTTCCTGATTTGATTTTGAATAAACAAAAAGTAGAAAAGATTATGTTTTTCCAGGCATTGAAGAGTGCCCTAAGAGGAGATACGTACATTAGGGTGAATGTAGGAGAGCCTACACCATCAGAAAATACACCGGCTCACATTGTAATGGAGGAGAGAGGTGTTGCGCCATGTCTTTGGTTAAAGCAGTGGTGCAAGTTGACAGAGAGAAATAGGAGCTTAGCGTTTCCCGAGAATGGGACTTTCAATTTGACAATTTTGGAGCAATTGTGGATGGCGCTGTATGAATCAAAGCCCCTTCCGAGACCAGCACAGTTTGAGGCATTAGCAGTTTGGGATCTGGTAACTAGACAGCAACAGCAATTGAAATTCGAGTGGAGAGTAAGAAAGTTAGAAAAGTCTTTAGCGGAGGCTAAATTGGATTGGGAGCAGAAAAGGTGGAGAGCAGAGACATTGCAGGGAGTTAAGTTGTTTCCAGTAATCATGCAGGAAGATGAGACAGAAGAAAAGAAGGCAACTAGAAAGACTAGTAAAGGTCTGTCAGAGAGTAAGGAAGCAAGAAAGTCTTCCAAAGTAGAGGAGGACTCTGATGCCGAAGATCTTGTTACACAAATACTGAGAGGTCGACCACCACTGTGTGCGCTGCATGACGATGGTCCGAGTACTAGTGTTGATGCAACAGCCCCGGCACAGGCAGTGGGGACAGTGGATCTGGTACAGGTTAATCCTAGCCAGATACAGGGTGTGGTTTAAGGTAGTTCTAGTGTGTTGACTACTCCAGTAGTTAAGGCACAGATGCATCCACCACCCATACAGAGAATTTTAAGTTCATTGTTAGACCTTAGTCCACTTGTTGCACTTTCAGATGTTGTGAATGGACCTAGTGAAGGTCAGAGCTTGAAGCTATTGACACTGCAGACACAGAGTGCAGTGGTACAGAAGGTGTCCCCGATTCAAGCGAGTAACATTTTGCTACAAGGATTGAGAGCTCAGCAGTTGAGTGAATGGTTAGACACGCTGAATACCCCACAGAATGCTTCCAAGGGAGAAGAGCAAATCAATTGTGTCAGATTGAGCATGGAAGCAGGTGAACTAGTCGAGGGAAAAATGGAAGTGAATAGATTAGAGTCATACACAGAGGCAGAGTTGAGATACTTAAGCTCGAGAATCATGAGAGAGGTGGGAAAGGCACACAGATCAGCAGATTTGGCAGAAAAGCATAGCATAGAGATTGAGAAAACAAAGCGTTTGAAGAGAATTTACAGATTAGATTTTGAGGCAAAGGATTTCGAACACATGAGGTCAGCCGGAATGAAGGCTCATCTTAATAAATTACTGCTGAGTGCTCAGGTTTGGGGAGCATTAGAGAAGTGGGAAGGCAGATGCAAAGAAAAGAGGTAAAAAGAAAAGAGAGTTTCTAGAAGTGACCCGAATTGTACAACAGGACAAGGATCCTGTAAAGATTTTACCAATGAGAAAAATCCCAGGGGGAAATTTTGTTCACGTTCCTTGGAGTAGGAGTGATATTCTATAATTTACAAACGATTATTCAAAATTGAGAGGGAAGCCAGTGGAGTGGTATCAGCAGACAGATACGTTTGTGAAGATTGCGAAGTGTTTGTGGGAGGACTTGAACACCTTACTTGAGATAGTGGTTCCAGCCGACTTGTGGGTTGTGTGCAAGAGAGCTGTAGACTGGCCAACAAGTGAACCAGAAAGAGATAAAAGTACAGGTGCACCGTCTCCTGAGGTAATTAAATATTACTATGAGGTGATTGAGTTCTTGAAGACGAGGATTTCACCCAAAAACATTGATTGGCAGAGAACTGACAGGACAGTGCAGGAGGTGAAGGAATCAATACATGCGTACTATGAGAGATCGTTGAAGGCATTCAAGGAGTACAGTGTTAAAGTGTTAAAGAAGCAATCAAACCGAAAGACATGCTGCATTTTGTGTTCAGGTCTGTGGAAGGGTTGAGACCTGAGATAGGTCAGATGATTAAGAGTCATTTGATTTGTTGGCAAGCAAAGCCGATTGATGAGGTGTTGCAGTATGCGAAATACTGTAGTGACAAGATTGAGTTGAAGAAGAAAAAGTTGAAAGAGAAGGCAATGGTGATGCAGATTAAGGCAGCTCAAACAGGAGTGCAAGGAAATTTAGTTCCATAGATGCCATAGCAGCAGGGAAATGTCATGTTTCAGCCTCAGATGAGAGTTAGGGGTCGTGGAGGCAATGTGAATCGTGGTCAAGATTTGAATACTGTCATAGTTCAGAGTGATGTGCAGGGAATGAAGATGCTATTGCCGTGTCACATTTGCGGAGCCATGGGACACTGGAAGCAGGAGTGTCCGATGATGGTACAAGAGGGTAAAGTTCAGCAAGGTAACGGCATCAATACATTTCAAAATGTGAGAGTACCAAGAATGAGAGATCCAAATCCTAATTTTCAGAATAATGTGAATCAAGTGCATATTTTTCAGCCCATGCAGAAAGTGCAAATGCCCCGTGCACAAGTGTCACAGTTGCAGCCCATGCAGCAGCAGGTTGCCATGGTACCTAGACAGAAAATGCAGATACCTCAAGTCCCCTATGGAGCAGCAACAGATGATGCTTTCTCAACAGGTCACAGGTCAGAGATAAGACAGAAGTAGTAGCACAGTGCACCAATTCCCGTTACACAGTGAGAATGAAATAAATGGTGAATGGATGAGTGATTGTTCCGAGGAGGAGCCATGTGTGCTTGCAACTTCTTTAGAGGTAGATCAGAGAGGACCATATGTGAGGGGAAAGGTAATGGGTCATAAAGTCTAATTTTTGGTGGATACTGGAGCTCCATGCTCTACAGTAAGAAGTGCAGAAGTTCCCAATTTGCCCTTTTCAGGTTGAACAGTTCAGGTTGTGGGAGTAGCGAACCAGTATTTGACAAACACAATTACAGACCCAGTGCAAGTTGAGATTGGCAATTTCCAGGGACTGCATAAATTTGTAGTCTGCGATTCGAGTCCGGTATCCCTACTGAGAAGGGACTTGCTGTGTAAGACAAGGTGTCTGTTTACTTGTTTAAACGATGGAATTGAAATCCAGACAAATAGTGATGATGAGAAAGACCCAGCCCCAGAAACTGAATGTGAAACTACAAATGAGGAGTACCCTTTGATTGAGTTTTTCCCGATGTTCACAGTGAGAGAGCTTCATTCTAATTTGCAGGGAAAAGTGCAAGAGAATGTGTGGGATTTGACAGGGAAAGAAGTGGGTTTAATCAAGGGAGTGGAGCCGATTAAGGTTACTTTGAAGCCGAATGCAGTGTTCCCACAGTTTCACCAGTATAACATGACACAAAATGTCCGGATGAAAGTAGCTCAGATAATTTCAGATTTTGGGAAGCAGGAAGTTTTGAAGAAGGTGTTGAGCAGCTCATGTAATTCACCGATAATGGGTTTGAAGAAGCCATGTGGGAAAGTTAGAATTGTTCAGGATTCGAGAAAAATAAATGACATTGGGGGTCATTCTGACCCCGGCGGGCGGCGGGAGCCGCCCGCCTGGAGGGAACCGCCAGAATACTGCTGCGCGGTCAAAAGACCGCCGCGGGTATTCTGGGTTTCCCACTGGGCTGGCGGGCGACCGCCAAAAGGCCGCCCGCCAGCCCAGTGGGAAACACCCCTCCATGAGGATGCCGGCTCCGAATGGAGCCGGCGGAGTGGAGGATGTGCGACGGGTGCAGTAGCACCCGTCGCGAATTTCAGTGTCTGCTGAGCAGACACTGAAATTCAAAGTGGGGCCCTCTTACGGGGGCCCCTGCAGTGCCCATGCCATTGGCATGGGCCCTGCAGGGGCCCCCAGGGGCCCCACGACACCCCTCACCGCCATCCTGTTCCTGGCGGGCGGAACCGCCAGGAACAGGATGGGGGTGAGGGGGTCGGAATCCCCATGGCGGCGCAGCAAGCTGCGCCGCCATGGCGGATTCCCATGGGCAGCGGAAAGTCGGCGGTACACCGCCGACTTTCCGCTTCTGGCGGAGCACCGCCAGCCTGTTGGCGGTGCTACCGCCGACCCCGGCCCCAGCGGTCCTTGACCGCCGGGGTCAGAATGACCCCCATAGTGTTCAAGTGTTGTCCCGTAGTGCCCAACCCACCTGTAATAATGTTCCATATTCTATGCTATGCAGAATGGTTCACAGTGATTGACTTGTCACAAGCGTTCTTTTCTGTGCATTTTCATGAGGATAGTCAATTTCTCTTCAGTTTCAAATTCTTAGACGGAGTCTACTGCTGGTGCAGACTTCCTCAACGGTGTACAGAGTCACCTTCCTTGTTTAATCAGATCTTGAAAAAGAATTTGGTGTCGTTAGAATTGCCTTTCCAATAGACTTTGGTACAGTACATTGATGACTTATTGATTGCATCCAAAACAAGGGACGAGAGTAATTACGACTCGATTTCCTTGTTGAATCATTTGGCAAAGTATGGTCATAAAGTGTAACCATTGAAATTGCTGTACTGTCAGAAGGTTGTGAAGTATTTGGGTCACCAAATTGAGAAAGGGGCCAGGAAAATATCCAGAGAAAGGATCACAATGATACTGCAGATAAATCCCCAGACTTCACAGAAGGATGTTAGGATGTTCCTGTGAATGGTGGGCTACTGTCGCCAATGGATTGCAAATTTTTCAGAAATCTCAAAACCATTGCAGAAACTGACTCATAAGGATGTCACAGATCCCATAGTGCTAGATGAGGATGAGATGGAAGTATTCACTGAGTTGAGAGAGAGTTTGTGCAGAGCTCCACCATTGGGTATGCCTAACTACACGAAACCTTTCACATTGTTTTGTCATTAGCATGATGCATGTTCATTGTCTGTCTTGACTCAGGTCCATGGAGGTGCTCATTGCCCAATAGCATATTTTTTGTCTACTTTGGACCCAGTTGCAGCAGCCTTACCAGGTTGTTTGTGCGTAGTTGCTGCAGTTGGTCAGAGTCTTTCACAGTGTGAAGAAGTAGTGATTGGATATCCCCTGACTGTAATGGTCCCTCACTCGATTGAGATTTTACTGACAAGGACAAAAACGCAATACTTGACTGGTGCTAGGTTGACTAGGTATGAGATGAGCTTTTTGGATACTCCAAACGTGACAATTAAAGGTGTACAGTGATGAACCCGGCAACTTTACTTCCAAGTGATAATACTGAAATTGAGAAAGAGGAAGATGTTGAACATGATTGTCTCTAAGTAACTGAGTTATGCACAAAACTGAGACCCGGCATTAGAGATACCCGATTGGAAGAAAATGACCAAATTGGTTTTGTCAATGGTTCTTGTCTGAGAGAAAGCACAGGGGCATTGAGAGCAGGATATGCTGTATGCACAATTACAGGTACCTTAGAAGCTTCCTGGCTTCAAGGAGTGCATTCTGCCCAAGTAGCATAATTGGTCGCTCTTACTAGGGCATGCCATGTTTCTGCTCGAGTGAGAGTCACCATCTACACAGATAGTCAATATGGATTCAGAGTAGTTCATGATTTTGGTCAATTGTGGTCGCAGAGAGGTTTTCTGATCTCTACTGGATCACCAGGGAGAAATGATGAGAGAATAAAGGAATTGTTGTATGCAATTCAACTGCCTGAAGAAATTGCTGTGGTGAAATTCAGTGCACATCTAAAGTCACAGGACTAGGTGTCCTTGAGAAATGGATATGCGGATCAAGTCACAAGGTTTTGCGCACTGAACTGTATATCGTTCAAAGACAAGTCGGAATTGTTACCTGAAGAAGACACAACATGTACGAGTTTTGCATTAAAAGGAGTGGACACTTTAAAAGAGTTAAAATCTTTACAGAGTAATGTTGACAGGGAGGAGAAACGTTCATGTAGCAAAATGAAATGTGTTCAAAGGCAGGATTAATTGCGGGTTTCAGAAGAGGATCTGTTGGTTTTACCAAATAGCCTGTTGTCTCAGATGGCGAGGTACTATCATGGTCAGGCACACTTTTGGAGGGATGCCATGGTTTGTCTGTTCAAGATTGATTGGTTTAACCCCAAGTTTAGACAAGCAGCTGAAGCAGTTTAATACTGGGAAAGGGACAGTGGTTCGTTTGAGCCACACTGGAAGAGCAGGAGGTCAATTCAGCGGAATGCAATTGGATTTCATTGAGATGCCTGCGTGTGGAGGTTTGAGATATGTATTGGTAATTGTGTGCATCTTTAGTCATTGGATTGAAGCGTACCCTACACAGAGAAATGATAGCCTCACAGTAGCAAAACTGCTGCTTAGGGAACTGATATTGTGCTCCAGATTTCCAATCTCTTTAGAATCAGATAGGGGAACGCACTTCAATAATGAGATGATTAAACTATTATGTGAAGCATTAAACATTGAGCAAAAGTTGCATTGTAGTTACCGCCCTGAAGAATCAGGACTAGTGGAGCAGATGAATGGTACCTTGAAGTCAAGAATTGCAAAAATGTGTGCAGCTATGAATCTAAAGTGGCCTGATGCATTGCCTTTGGTGATGATGTCAATGAGAAACACCCCTGACAGAAAGACAGGATTGTCGCCCCATGAGATCCTCATGGGCAGAGCAATGAGGTTGCCAGTAGTTCCAGCAAATGCACTTGTGAACATTACAGATAATATGGTGTTGGATTAGTGCAAGGGTCTGGCTGATGTAGTCCGCTCTTTCTCTCAGCAGGTGGAGGTCACCACAGTGCCACCGATCCATGATCCAGGGCACAACCTGAGAGCTGGTGACTGGGTTGTTGTCCGGAAGCTTGTGCGCAAGACATGTTTAGAGCCTCGCTGGAAGGGACCATATCTATTGATCTTAACAACTATGACTGCTGTGAAATAAGCTGGGATCCCGAATTGGATTCACACGAGTCACACGAAGACAACAAATTACAGCACCAGAACAGGAGCAAAGGAGAACAGAAGCTGAACCTGAGCTCGTTGAAGACGGTTCCATCACTCCTGTGAAAAACAAAGGTGGAGATCTGCAGGAGGGTGCTGAGGAACCTATCGCAACTGCACCACCAGGAAAGCCTAGTACTGAGGGGGATCTCCCAGAAGCAGACGTTTCAGAGAGACAAACAGAGCAAGTGCCAGATCCAGAAGGGGAAGGAGGTGAAGTGGATCAAAGTCAAAGTGACCTGACTCCTCCTGAACCTGTTGCAGGTCCGTCAAGAGAAAACACCACAGAGAATAAAAATGATTCAAGTTCAGTCCTGAAGAGAATAGCGACAGAAGGTACACGAAAAGGAGATAGGTGGCCGAATTCGCAAGTGGAGAAAAGGAAAGAGATGATTATCGAATCAACAATAGAGGAAGAAGTAGATACTGCGAGAAAGGAAGAATTAAACAAAGGAAAGTTGAATGGTGATCGAAAGTTGAAAAGAAAAAAATAGCAAGTCGAAGATATGCAGGTCCTGAATGGGCGTATGCAACTACAAAGGAATGGCAACAAGAGTTTATGTCTTTTTGTTTTGATTGGTAAGTTCCAAGTCAATATTTTGAGGTGACCTGAAGAAGATCAATGAACTGAACTGTTGAAACAATCTGAGAAATATTTTTGAAAAAGAGACTGATGGAAGTAACCAGAAAAGACATTGATAACCTAATTTGACTTTTTGAAACCTGATTTCCACAAAGTTGCTAACTGATTTTGACAAGGAGAAGGGTTCCTGAAAGTGAAACTGAACTGCTGAAAGAAGAATTGTCTATTTTTCATTTTTGCTGCAAGTTTTTAAACTTACTAATGCTTTCTGATTCTTTACAGATCATGGCTGACGTAGATAAGCAAATTAGGAATGCTAGGCGCTGTAAGTACATGAGCATTGGTTTGGCAATTATGTGTAGGATATTGTGTATATTATTGAATGTGGGAATGTCTGTTCTTGATGCCAAAGGATAGATGAGAAATATTTGCATGACTTTACTTATGCGCAGGGAGAACTTTCTTCTAATGTTTTCTATTGCTTGTGGAGTGAGTATGTTGAGGCAATAGATGCAAAGGATTGTCTTGTGTGTACGCAGATTCCTTCATCAGTCGAGGAAGGAGTCACTTATCATAGTCTTCCATTGACATACGGAATATGTTGTGTTCTGTTTCTAACAAGATTCTATAACCAGGAATACATTCAATATTTTTACTCAAATCATGACCTTGTGTTTTTGTTTGTTCCTATTAGCAGGTATTTGAGTAGAGTAGCTAAGGATAATGACATAGTATTAGTTAGAGGATTCTTTGAGCCTACACTAACGTTTGGGACAGCATATGCTCACAGAAATAACCTCACATGCCTGCTTACACCTTTAGAGAAAAAATTCTTAGATCATACTGATGACAGAAGAAAGACACTGAAGGAGAAATTAGAAAAAGGATTGGAGAAAAGGGCTTACAAGAATGATTATGCTAAAAACACAAGGAAAATTAGCTTAAGATGCATTACATGTAGGGAAGCTTTGTATATATGGGCCAAAATCGCGCCCTGACACATTATTTGTGGGTATGAGTGAATGTAGGCATGTGTTTTTGTTTCAGAGTAAATGGACATTTATGTTGAATGGGCAGTACCCTGCGATTCCAGGGATATATTATATTTGTGGACTTAATGCTTATTACCATCTTCCAAGTGGATGGTATGGGACATGTTATTTAGGGATAGTTTTCCCAAAGATTTACTAGATGGAGGATTTGAAAACATTTCTGAAAATGACAGAATTACATCATAAGAAACAGAGGAGGGAGTCCTCTTCAGGGATAGTGGGCGATAGATTTGATGCGGTGATTCCTTCACTGGAAGTCATCCTGAATTTGATCAAGATTCAAAAGTTGTCTACTGTTGGGGATAACATGCTGACAAATTTTTCAGGGGCAATACTCCTGATAGATACTAAATTGGCTGAGGATAGAGCTATGACTCTTCAAAATCATTTTAGTTTAGACATTCTTTTAGCGAAGGATGGCGGAGTCTGTAAAATGATTAACTCTAAGCATTGCTGTTCTGACATACCTAACAATGGTAAAGAGATAAAAGACTTAGGGCCAGATGTAGGTAGAAAGCAAATTGTGAGTTGCAATTTGCTATGCAGAAAGGTGTCTCAGACACCTTCTGCGACTCGCTATGGGGTCGCAAAGACTCACCTCATTAATATTAATGAGGTGGGTCGCATTTTGCGACCCCATAGCGAGTCTGGGCACTCACGGGGATGGTGGCCTGCTGGAGACAGCAGACCACCATGTCCGTGACTGCTTTTAAATGTAGCAGTTTATTTTTTCCTATCTGCAGCCCGTTTTCCTTCAAGGAAAACGAGCTGCACATAGAAAAATTACCGAAACCTTTTGTTTCGGTTTTTTTTCAGAGTAGGCAGTGGTCCATTGGACCACTGGCTGCTCTTAAAACATTTTTTTTTTGATCATTTACAAAGGGGAAGGGGTCCCATGGGGACCCCTTCCCGTTTGCGAATGAGTTACCATCCACTTCAAATGGATGGTAAATTGCGAGTTGATTTGCGACCACTTTTGCGGTCGCAAATCAACTTACATTGCGGTGCGAGTCGCAAATAGGAAGGGAACACCCCTTCCTATTTGCGAGTCGGAAATGCATTTTGCGAGTCGGTTCCGACTCGCAAAATGCGTTTCTGCATCACGGGCGGGCATTAGCGCCTCGCAAACGGCGTTTTTCGCCGTTTGCGAGGCGCTAATGCCTTGCTACATCTGGCCCTTACTTGCTAATCTGACTAATGCAAGTAGTGATTTGAAGAAGTTGAAAGATCCAGGTATTTGTGAAAAGGTTGGTAAGAGGTTTGCTTCAGTGGGAATTTGGCTTAGTAGTATTTGGAATGGGGTGCTGTTGAAAATTGTACATGGAATATTAATTGTTGTAGGTTATCTATTAGGAATCTGGGGATTATGCAAATTATGTAAAATAATTAAATTGAAAAGGTCTAAAAAGAATCAGAGTAGAGAAGAAAAGAAAAGGGAAAGAATTTATAGGGAAAATTCAAGGAGAAGACAAAATGTCGAAGAAATGGAATTGTAAAATTGTGGGTGGTAAATTTGGTGTGATGACATATTTAGTGATCATAGGAGGGATTGCTGAAGCAGATGTCTTAATTAGGAACTATTAATGAGTGTTTACGTATTTGTAATAATGACTAAAAAAAATGAATAACACACAAAAAATAATGTTTGAAATTGTGACCTCGAAGAATGGCCATCAGTTTCACGAAATGTACTAAATCATTATTAATTCACAAGAAATATTGAAAATGTATTAGATTAATGTAGTAATATGTTATATTAAGGGTTATGAAATATGTTCTAGTTTATTAATTGGAGGCCTTAATTTTGGCCTAGTTTTGCCAGGCCTCATGCAGAAGCTGTATTTCTTAGCATTTAATTAAAAATGCTGACAGAGTAAACTAACTGTGAAATGCTCATTGTCTTGTTAAAATGCTTAACCGAAACTTTCTATGGGAACCGACGGACAGGAGATGATGTCACTAGTAATGTATCAAAATGTGTGTAATGTGTGTGAGATGTACTTTCCCAGGACGCGAACAATGAAGACACTGACTGGAGACGAAGAAGCAACAAATTCGATGAGCCAGATGATGAGAACATCGTAAAGCAGACCATTCAACGACGTGAGAAGTGTGAAATATTAGAATTCATAGATTTGGAATATGAAAATTATTGGACAGAGTAATAACGTATGATTAATTGGCCAATTGGGAATTAGGGGATAGTTTGGGTGACTTTGATATAACAACGTGACAGAGGGAAAATACTTCAGAACCTAGCCCGTTCTGAGATGCAATATTGACTTAGGAAGAGACTCAAGATTCTGTCATTGGGCTCATACTCTGAGTGAGAGCCTGAGTTTTGCTGATCGACCAATGCCCTGAGGACGAAGACTGATTTTGCTTGCTGACCTATACCGTGGATAGGAAGAAATGACCATGTGACTAAATTGCATTTTATGCTTTTTCTTTTTGGGTACCACCTGCACTGTCATAATACTTTTCTTCAGGTAGATGTTTTCCAAACTTGTGTTCAAAATTGTTTTTGCATGAAGCCCCACATCTGAGCTAGTTAAGGTTAATCACATGACAACTGACAAATTGCAGGGAAAAATGGTTGATGAACTATTTTGCTAAACTCTATGGATGTCGTAGTAATATTGAGATTGGTTTGAATTGGTTGCTCTGGAATGCCTTATGATTTAAACCTTGATTAGATCATGCTTCTTGCGTCTTTTTGGTTAACAATTATTATGAATTGCATTTGATTTGACTTGGAGATTAAGCCACCTGATTTTAGCATTGTAATAATAGGGAAAGAAACTTACTAAACTTAAATTAAAAGTGTGGTTATTCATGGCTGAAAGGTCATGGTGTGTGAAATTTACTAACTCAATTGATTATTGATTTGACTAATGATTATTGATTAATGCGTATTGAATTATTGTTTCTGCTCTGGAACTATGGTAAGCACATCTTAAACGAGTCAAAGGGTTCATCGACCTATACAGGTCCCCTTGTAAGTTTACTTATTAAGGACCGACGCGCTAACAGCGCACATTAGGGAACTAGCTTAAAATATTTTGAGCCTAGTTTGGTGCTTTGCAGGAATAGCACCTGTTAGACTTTTCATCCTGGCGTGGTCTCCCTAAACTTTTTGCTCTGTTTCCGAGGTTGTTGATGTGTGCTGGACTCTGTTTTTGCTGTTTTTGTTACTCTGGGCACTTTACCACTGCTAACCAGTGCTACAGTGCAAGTGCTCCTATACAAAATGTGTATGTAATTGGTTCATCCATGATAGGCATATTTGATTTACTGGTAAGTCCCTAGTACAGTGCACTAAAGGTGCCCAAGGCCTTTAAATCAAATAATACTAGTAGACCTGCGCACTGGTTGTGCCGCAAACAATAGTAGCTCTGTAATCATGATTCAGACCTGCCACTGCAGTGTCTGTGTGTGCAGTTTTAAACTGCAAATTCGACTTGGAAAGTGTACCCACTTGCCAGGCCAAAACCTTCCCTTTTCTTACATGTAAGGCACCCCTACTGAAGGCCCTCTGTAGCCCATGCGCAGGGTGCAGTGTATGTTTAATGTAGGACATATACTAATGTGTTTTATATGTCCTAACAATGAAATACTGCTAAAGTCGGTTCTCAATGTTGCAAAGCCTATCCCTCTCATAGGTGAACAAGGGGGCTGCCTTTAAATATGATTAAAGTGTAGATTCCCTTTGGGAGTGGATAGGCATGTGGAATTTGGGGTCTCTGAGCTCACAATTTAAAAATGCATCTTATAGTAAAGTTTATTCTAAGATTGTGTGTTTGAAAATGCGACTTTTAGAAAGTGAGCATTTTCATGCTTAAATCATTCTGTGACTCTGCATGTTTGTGGATTCCCTATCTGTTTTAGTTTGACAGTTGGGATGTTTGTACCTCTCTCTAGACAGTGACACAAAGGGAGCTGGGGTGTAGTCTGCATTTCCTGATGAGCCATCTGTGCTAGGAGGGAGGGGCGGAGTGGTCACTCACACCTGAAAGAGCTGTGCCTGCCCTCACACAATGCAGTCTCCAAGCCCCTGGTGTGTGTCTGGGGCCTGGCCTGGGCAAGGCAGGATTTCACAAACAAGAGAGACTTTTCTTTGAAGTAAGCCTACTTCAAAGGGCAAAATGGGTATAAGAAGGACACCCAAAACCACAGACTTTAGGTCACTTCTGGAAACCAAGAGGAGCTTCTGCCAGGAGAAGAGCTGAATAGCTGCCCTGCCTGTGATTGTGCTTTTTGGAGCTATCCTGCAGTTGCTGCTTCAGTCTGTGCAAGAGGACAAAGACTGGACTTTGTGTGCCTTCCTGCTTGGGAAAAACTCTCCAAGGGCTTGAAACTAAGCTTCCCGCAGCAGTGGGCCTTAGCCAGGGCCAGCAGTGGTAGTGCTATTATAATAAACCTAACTCAATGAATGTCATGGCCAAGTTCCTGACCCTTCTGACATTTCTAACCACCCAGTGCTGTCATAGACACTTAACTCTCAAGAGACCGGCTTTTTCACAGTCCTCATTTTGTTCAATCAAACTAAGGAGTTTCCCTTGACCCACAATATTCTTGAGTAGTCAGTATGTCTACAAGAGAATCCCAGTGATACTATCCATCCCTATTGGCAGCACTGTGCCATGCTACATCATTTTCACAACGCAGGGATGGACTGTTTTTAATTGAATGTGGCGCACCCTGTGTTGTCCCTTGCGCTGGCTCTAAATTTAGCTCCGGCCCCAATGCAGGCATCTTTGCACTATCATGCAAGAATGCCTGCGTTGAGGGGTTTGATTGCTTAAGTGTGGGAAAATGTCTCTTCCTGCGCATAAACAATCACTGATGGTGATTTGGCACTTCTGTGTGTGCTGCAAAATGCAGCACACACAGAAGTGCCAAAGATTCATTTTGAAATGATTGTTTACGTGCAGGAAGGGACACCTTCCCACACATAAACAATCATGTCTGGCATTTTGCTTATTATATGAATACAGCACACAGAGAAAAAGCAAAAACTGAGGAGGACTCGTATAAAAGTATTCCCCCTTCTTGTACCTTGCTAGCGCCACCCCTTGGGGTGGCATTAGATTCTGGCGCTGCCCCAGGTTTACAAAAACTCGTAAATGTGTGGCAGCATCAAAATGCAATGTGTGTTGCTGTGGCACATCCACAGCAACACCCATTGCACTCTCCTTCCACGCAAAGGGCTGCGTGTGAAGGGGGGCATATTTACAAGGTGGCATTAAGCAACAAAAAGTGGCTTAATGCCACCTTGTAAATACGGCACGGGGCATAGCGCCACTGGAGCGTCACAAAAAGTGACACTCTGGTAGTGCTAGGGACTCATAAATATGCCCCCATAGCGTCTCGATAATTTCTTCTAATAAGCATCTTGGGTGGATACTGTACAGGTACTTATTCATTGAAAATTCCTGAAATAGTATCTGTTTCTAATCTTCTGGCATCTTTTTTTTATGTACAGATTGTTATCTGCAATAAATGGCTTTGAAATTGTATCTAGCTCGTGCTGCATCCAAACATGGGACATATGCCTATGGAGAGTCATCAACTCTGTTTGCAGAATAATTCATGTTCTGTCTTACAGAGAGTCCCTACAGTGATGCAATGACTGAGTATCACCTATATTTTGTGTCATAACATTAAAAGTAGCCTGACATGGTACCCTTAAAGGACATTAACTGTCAGTGATTCAGGAAGCACCCAGACCTTCCCGTTTTTCCTCTACTACCGGTAGAAACTTCCAAAAGGCCTCTGGAGCTGGAGAGGAAGTTATTACCTCAGGCTCTACAGACACTCTGACACATTTCCTTTCTCAGTCACACAATATCCAGTCGGCATTATGTGTACTCATCTGCTCACCTCATGCACATAAATATGCTCTTCCTCGGATCTCACTCAGAGTGCTGTCTGTAGTAATCTAATTGTCTTGACCCTGTTCTCATGTTTATATTAGTCCTAAACTCCCCAGGCACTTTCCATTGGCACTCTGCAATAAGGATGCATGAGACAATATGCAATTTTCAGTCAAACCACAATCACCACATTTATTTCTCACAACATACAACCTCTATACTGCAAGGAGTAGGGGAATGCTTTTTCCAGCTTTCCAGCGCCCCAGCAAACATGTACTACACCATGGTTTCTATGTGCTATGGACAGTTAATGGAATGTTGACACTCGTATAACAGGATATTGAGCGTGGCCTCAAGATTGACTGCACGCGGTCAGGGGTGAGACCAAAACGTTAAGCGAGGACTAAGAAATCTGTCAGGACAGTGCAGCACCTTTCTTCACAACTGTGATGTGGTTGGTCTTGTCACAACAAAAACTCTGTATATGCTCAGACCCGCCCCTGCAACAAGCTTCACAAGATGCAAAGCATGTCTAGCAATCCATTTCTCCACGTTTTGCAACTAAACTCTGTGGTGCTTATCCGATCACCATTACAGAATTTTATTTGGACTCACTGCTACTACTCAATTCAGGACATAGGGCCAGATGTACGAAAAAAGCAATTTGCGACTTGCAAATTGCGAGTCCCTGCGACTCGCAATTTGCAAGTCGCAAATTGCTATGCAGTACGGTGTCTCAGACACCGACTGCAACTCGCAATGGGGTCGCAATGACCCACCTCATGAATATTCATGAGGTGGGTCGCAAATTGCGGCCCCATTGCGAGTATGGGCACTCGCTAACATGGAGGCCTGCTGACGTCAGCAGGCCTCCATGTTAGCGACCTGCTTGTCAATAAAGCAGTTTTTTTTTTTTTGAAGTGTAGCCCGTTTTCCCTAAGGGAAAACGAGCTGCACTACAAAAAAAAAACGAAACCTTTAGTTTCGGATTTTTCAGGGCAGGGAGTGGTCCCTTGGACCACTCCCTGCCCTGAAAAAATATTTTTGGGTGCAATCACAAACTGGAAGGGGTCCCATGGGGACCCCTTCCAATTTGCGATTGGGTTACCATCCACTTGAAGTGGATGGTAACTGCGATGCCATTTGCGACCGCATATGCGGTCGCAAATGGTATTGCATCCCAATGCGACTCGCAAATAGGAAGGGAACACCCCTTCCTATTTGCGAGTCTGAAATCCATTTTGCGAGTCGGTAACGACTCGCAAAATGCATTTCTGCATTGGGATACGCGTTTTGCGACTCGCAAACGGCAAATTTTGCCGTTTGCGAGTCGCAAAACGTTTCGTACATCTGGCCCATAGCTCTTTGTTACACGAGCCACTGTTTGACAAATGATGTTCCTAAGGTGCATACACACATACACATACTTCAGCACCTCACCTCCTTGGCTGAGTCAGAAAGCTCTGTCTAAGAAGCATAAGTTATTTTTTTTCTCTGTCTCGTACAAGCTGCATTTTTTAATCTTCAGTGTGTACCACAATGTCAGTGTGCAGTGGTCTGTAGACACACACTTGTCAATTACAGGAAATGAAAAGGAGACTAACACTGCTGAGTTGGTATAGGCAATCAGCAGTAGATTCACCAAACGTATGATGAAAACGTGTATCTGCCAATAAGCTCTACTGAAGATAAAATTTGACATTTGGTGATACTGCAACACAAAATACCAAAACCCGGGATGTGTTTATGGACTTAGCCATTCACTGTTGGATGCGACCGTCAGAGGCAATTGTGTTTCCTGTATGTGGTGTATAATCCAAACCATTGAAAAGAGGATTTGAAAACTTGCCGGAATTGGAAAGAAAGAAAGAAATTCAGACTGAGAACTCAATGATTATATGGTGTGCCTTAGAACAAACGTTTGTACATAAATATGTATTACATTTTGAAAGGTACTATTTGGGTGTGAGGGTGGAAAATTCTGATGATACATTGAAAGAGTTTGTAACAATATTTAGAATTATGACTCGTGTAAGTTTGAAGGTATATCTGAAAAGCAAATAGAAGACGATTCTAGCTGATTTAATCAAGTGAGATGTAACATTTGGTAGAGTTAGAATTATCACAGCAAATGTGTTGCCAATGTTGCTGGTAGGTGAAGGAGAAGGGTTTTACAGGGAGGATATGAAGCAAGAGCATGACTTTGTTATAGAGAAATTCAAAAACAACAGATGATGGACGGAATGCAGAACAGATCAAACATTGACCCCCAGTCACAGATCTGGGTTTAATCTATTCGTTTTTTTTGCTCGTCCTGCCATTCCAGTTCAGACTCAGCTATATGAAAATCAGTCTGCTGGGCCAGGTCCTCCCTGGCACAGAAACAAGCATCCTGGCACTGGTTTCAGGGTATTGCCCCTAATCATACAGGGAAACCTAAATTTAGTGGCATAGCAAGCATGGGACCCACATATGGGCATACCCTTCCCACTTAGGACGACAAATGCAAAACTAACAGATGATAGACAGAATGCGGAACAAATCAAACATTCACTCTCAGTCACAAATCTGGGTTTAATCCATAAACTCACTGAGCAACTGGATTCAAGCTAGCCTGGCTGATGAGGGGTGATACCTTGAAACCGACCTCAGGATGCTTGCTTCCGATCCAGGGAGGACCTAGCTTGCCAGGATGGGTTAAACTGTTCAGAATTGATTTACATGTGGCTGGGTCTAAACTGGGGTGGCACGGTGGGCAAAAAAACAAAGGATTAAACTCAGGTCTTTGTGGCTGGGGGTGAATGTTTGCATTGTTCAGCATTTCGCCCATCATCTGTTCCAAATTGGGATATGGATAGTAACTATTCTCTTCGTTTAGTAAATTATGTGACGGGCTTCAATTGCCTCAAGAACATATTTATGCTTTACTTGCAGTATTGACTGTTTTGTGAATGTATGAACTTTTGATATGATGTGCTGTTGTGAGAGGATCCAGAGTATGTAGGATTAAGTGATAAATGTTCATTTCTGTATCAATTGTGAGGAAGGCAAAATTCTCATGTTGCAGCACCAGGACTCCTGATCTGTAGTACCAATCTACTAGATGTTAGTAATAGTTTATTGTGGACCTGAATAATGGCTGGTTATATATAGTCAGGGGTGAAATAAGATGAAAAGTATTATTTTTCAATAAAGGAATGTGGAAGCTATCACAATAATTTAACACCATTCTTTAGTGAGGGTCTTACACCATTTTGTGGAATTATTTGTTGTTCTTTAGGTAGTTTTATGAAGGTCAAGTGACTTCTATGAAACACTGTGAACGCAGATATTTAGATATTATTTTTTATCACAACTAGAATTGATTTCCGCATCATAAAAGCAGTTTCTCTTTTCTTTCTGTGCAAGCAGACTATTAGTTTGTAAACATTTTTAAAATAAATTGGAGGTTCTATGCTTTGAAACATTGACGTTCTATTGAGATTTAAGGTGTTTGTCTTGAAGTACTATGTAGATGGCTTTTTAAAAAATGTGTTGTGTGGTTAGCACATATGTACATTTTTGATCATCTTATTGGAATGGAGCTCACACTAGTCATTGTCATTTACACCTGAGATAATAAGCATTTCTGGTAAAATAAACCTTAAGCACCTTATGGTATATGTGGTTGGACCAGAGATCAATCCTTCTGTAAATCACATGAGCATGTTGGGTGTCTCCATGTCTCCATGGTGTTTGAGAGTTGTGATTCGGTTTGACTATTTCCTGTGTATCATGTCCTTTAGTCTGGCAGAGTTGTGGGCCATAGACACATTTACTGATTAAGAACACTCAGGCTCACACTTCTGCACTGTTCATTTTATAATTGATGACTGGACATATTACCACTGAAGCCAGCTTTTGTTTCCTTGCTGCTGTACTCATCCAGTCAGCAGGGTCAGACTGTGACAGAAAATACACCTGGGTGCCAAAATAAAAGAAGCCCCCATTAATGAATTAGATAGATAAAAAGTGCCCCATGTTTGCAAAGTGGGCCAGTTTTGACCTGTGTATAAATGCTTTGATGTATTGAATACTGCATGGATTTGAGCTTGCTATAGTCAATGTTTGTTTTAGTCTGAGGAAAATCAACAGTAAAAACTGGCACAGCGCACCACAAAACAGGCCCACAAACAGCCAGAATACAACCCACACACTAACCAGTCACCTGCCCATCGAGCACTGCCTGATTGCCCTATAGGCCAGTCCGACCCCGCCTGTCAAGCATCAACCAGACCATGCTGCGGGCAAGCTGTGTATGTTTAGGAAGGATAGGTATGTTGTTGAGGTTCTTGGTCATGGACACACTGTCCCACTCAATGGACTTTGCTGCTACAACATTCTGCTAAGTCTTTTGAAGCTGAACACCTGAAACATCAACTTAGTAAGGCAGCTCAACAGTTCTTAAATAGTACAGTGTTTGTTCTCGGTGAGAGACACACCATCAGATTCAAACAGTACTATGGGGCAGATTTGATAGCCTCTTGTGCCATATATCTTCGCATTAGTGCCATTTTCTTTACGCTAATGTGGCGAAAACACCGCAACATATTTACAAAGTGCAGCAATGCATGCATTGCGCCACTTTGTTACCCCTTGTGCCACATTAAGTCTGTACCACCCATAATGTATGCAAGGGGGCATTCCCCTTCTAGAGGGACCAAAAAAATGGCGCTAAGAAATCTAAAAGATTTCTTTGTGCCATTGTTTTCAGCACTTTGAACACCTGCTCAGGGCAGGTGATAAAAGGGGACACACATTGGTTACAATGGGCCCCTATGTATTGCTCTGGGTTAGCACAAACATTTTGCCACTAACCCTGAACAGTACATTAATAGCGTAAAAAATTCTGACACTATTGCCCCTATCCTGCGCCATGATGCCCCATATTTTAAATAAGGCGCACATATGGTGGTGGTAGGGGACGCTAAGGGGCGCAAGGAAAGTGGCGCTGCAAAGGGTGCAGCGCCGCTTTTCTTAAATCTGCCCCTAGCTTTGTCTGCTATCCTCCTGAGTAGTACATAAACTGCTTCCATGAACTCGGTGGAAGAAGGACCTTAATTTAAGCATGGTCTTTGAATCCCTTATTTGTATTGTTCCAAAAGATTCTGTGTTGCTTTATTTAAGAGCTCCCACCATGTATGTTTATGTCTTTAAAACTTGAAACTTCTGGGGTCGGTTATCTGTGCCGGGGGTTGCTCACTTGCTGGAACAGATGCTTAGGTGTTTTACGCTCTGAATTGTTCTACAACACTCAAAGTAAGACTTGTCTAGCAATATTACAATCCCTGTAAGAGCTTTAAAGAAAGCAAAACTTCATGATGTCAGGAAGTTACCTTTTGAGAAAATTAAACTATATCTTCAATTTAAATGAAAGGAGAGCATCTCATTGAAAAGCAACTGGTATTTTTATCGCTAAATCAAGACTTAATGCAAGGACTATATCCACCACAATGCTAAGGGACATTATTGAAGACAGTCTTACTGAAGCCACACACTGGTGCAACGTTCTGTGGGGTTTTGTTTGAGCATTACAGCAATCTGCTTTTACCATTGACATTTGAGGCTCGTAGGGCTGGATCTTTGTGGAGATCTTGCTCCCTTGATTGAGCAGGTACTGGGGTATTTTACATCTATACTGGGTATTTTTCACATCTACAGAAGTTAAGCTCAGCACCACATAAAAGGTTAATTACATTTAAAGAAGTTTAATGGAAAGAAAACTTGACAACGACACGCGATTACTTTAGTGAAAATTTGACTACACTAATTGTTTAAATTAAAAGGAAGTACCCCATTGAAAAGTGATCCTTATTTCACTACAAAATAAATATTTTAAAGCAAAATGAAAGATGCAAACATTTACTATAATGCTGTCGGGAGCTACCGAAGGCAGCCTTAATGAATCCTCATACCTAATTACAAACTTCCAATTTATTTGTTACTGGGCACTAAAACTGGTAAGGCATCATCCTGGATGAGATCTAGGTCAAACAGGCAAGAGTGTAGTTTTGGAGTGGAAAATATTCCTGAGGGACAAAATATGGATACTAAGAGCCTGATTTATACTTTTTGCCGCAAACCTGCGCAAAGGCAGTTTGGCGGCAAAAAGTATAGCGCCTGCTCACGCCATTCCACAGCACCAGCCAGGCGCCATATTAAAGGAATGGCGCAAGCTGGAGCTAAACTTGGGCTAGCATCTTAAAAGAACATGCTAGCCGGGTGGGGGTGGCGGTACGGAAAGAGGGAGTTGTGCATCAAAAAATGACGCTAGCCTGGTGAGAGGCAAAAAAATGACCCTAACCAGACTAGTGCCATTTCCTGGTGCACAACCACCAAAAACATGGCTCCTGTCTTAGAAAAGTCAGGGGTCATGCCCACCACACCAAAGCCCAGCACAGAGGACAAGTGTCCCCTGGCCATGGCACCCTGTGCCATGCAGGTGGCCCGAGTTAGGGCCCCCAATGGCAAAAACAATTAAAAAAAAATGCTTACCTAGACGTACGTGGGATGGGGTCCCCCGTCCTCCGGTGTCCCTCTGGTGTAGGTGGGGGTGTTCCTGGGGCTTGGGAAGGGCATCAGAGGACCCACTACATGGTGTTTAACTATGGAAATGGGTCCACGGGTCCCCTAATGCCTGGTCTGACCCAGGCGTTAAATAATGGTGCAAAGCAAGGTTTGCACCATTATTTGTCCCCTCCTCCCACCCGTGCATAATTTTAGCACGGGGGATAAATATGGGGCTATGAGGATAGCACCATTTTTTAGATGGGAATGCCTACCTTGCATTTCATTGAAGCGAGGTGCACACATCGAAAAAATAGTGAAACTCCTATATTTTGATGTTAGACGAGTCTAACATCAAAATAAAAATATGGATTTAGTTTTTCGCCAAATTTGTGTAAAAAAACTTATGCAAATTCGGCACAAACAGAGTGTAAATCTGCCCCTAAATGCCATTCAAAATAACCTGCCCAACAAATTTTTAATTAGAGAGGAAGATGGAAAGGCTAAAGCGGCAAGGATTGCTGTGGCCATCACTGTGGATGTCGTTGTGACACAAGAAAAAAGAGTGGAGAGAGTGATAATTGGTATTATGTAGTTTATTAATTGTGGATGGCCAAGTGAGTGTCAATTATTGCAACAGCTTCAAACTTCTTGGAAAATGGCTGATGAACCATCTGTAGAGGGTGTAATACCAAAGAATACCAACGGTGTCTTGTTTCCACCTATGCCTCTTTCATCCACCACCAAACACTCCTTGCCCCTTTATATATTTTTTGCAGGTTCTCTTTCACCCCTGCTTTTGCCATTTATCACTATTTCCCCCTCTATCTCATCCGCTTTCTTTCTTTGCTTTCTGTCTTTTGATTATTCTGGACCGAAGTTTGAAGCTGAAAAAATAAGTTCTGGTTTAAAAAACTGACTGGTGTGGGCTCCAGCTGTAACCACCACCTCTAATTAAGCCCTGAGTATAGGTAAGGATACATGAATATAGTTTCTAATAGGGCTAGGTAGATGATATGGAGGTAAATAAAATGATAATATACTCAAGCATGATGATGTATTGGTAGACAATGTAATGGATGCAATATTATTGTTGCTCGATATGTTCGAGGATGATGCAGTATCACACAATCAACTTTTAGTACAGAGTTGTGGAGCCTATCAAACACACATACACCACACACACACACAAATAAACACACACATACATTCACACACACAGTGAACATGCAAGATGGTGGGTCCCCAAGTGTGTCTTCTGGCACCTATGATCTGGTTTCCCGAACTTTGATGACAATAAACACTCTTAAGCTGGCACATTATGAATACTGCATAAGAAAACTCAACATAATAGACAAAAGGTCACATGTAAGAATAACTCGAAAGTGGCTGATAGATAAGAAGAAACACACATGACTGCAAATATGACATCTGTGGTGTGAGCCAATTTAAAGGTGGATTTCCAGCAAAGAAACATTTTAGAGCATTCATCTAGGATCAAATCTAGTTTTTGAGGATAGAATGTTGTTCTAGGCATTTGAAGAATAAAACCTGTCATGAACTATTCTTTCTTATCCCAGTTTTGAAGAAATTGTGGGCCAAATTTGCTGATATTTTGAGCCATCGTTGTGCCACTTTTGTGGCTCAGTCATGACGCAAAATGCTAGTAGATATTTACAAAGCCATGCAAGACTTGCTCTGCATAGGGTTGCAATTTGTTCTGGGAGGCATTCTATGAGTGGATAATGGTCGTTCCCGTGCATCTGACCATGGATTTCAAGCAATCCCTGATTTATAAAGATTTATAAATCTAGGATTGTGTGATTTTGCTACGTTGTAATGAGGACAAAAATCTATTTTACCTCATTATTTCCTCTTCTGCGTTTTGCTGCACGCAGAAAAAGGAAAATGCCTAGGGGGATTGTTTTTGTGCCAGAAGGCATACCTTCCGGCACAAAAATAATTATCTTTCTCCTGCCTGGTGTGCCCAAGAACCACAAAGGAGCAGAAGTGCAGCATATCTTAGTAGATATGACACAGTTCTGCTCTATCCCCTTCACGCAATGCAACTTAGCCCAGCAAGTTGCCTTGCTGCACTGCGTTGTTTGAAAGGTTACTAAAACTGACCACAAATGTACATACATTTGGAAATTTGCTGTGCTATTAGCTGCTGCCGAGGTCTGCACTATTTAGCAGCTCCCAAACACAATCCAATCATTCAGTAAACCATTGATTAGGCCATTTTAGATGGCTCTCTTGTGTCTGTCTGGACTTCTGACTCAATTTGCACAGTGTGTGAAAGATTTTTAGCAGCAAGTGTGCCTATTGCAGACACATAAAATGTGGTAACTTTGAGACAACAAAACTCCTAGTGATGTCATCTGTTCCGGTGACTTGAATACACTGATTGTATGTATGCCTAGGAAGGACACCCCATACACATAAACTTAGTCAGGCGGACAATGAAATATGCAGATGAGACCCGGGAGTTAGGAAACAGGCTTCCCCTTCTAGGAGAAAGAATAAAGAAGGAGGGCTTTATTTTGTGTGAGAGACATGGCCTGCGCTAATTTTCTACTCTGTGAACCTACATTAGTTTCACAGTTAACAAGAACTCTCATTAAATGCTGTTTAAACGAGGTTCGTATTGAGGTCTGACTTCAGGAGCAGGCCCTGTGCGACTGAAACGTTTTTGGTTATTATCAACAGCTGACACTAGTGATGTGGTTCACTTCAAACCTCGAATTATTATAATAATCTAAGCATGCCTAGTTATGTTTCCTTTAGTAAAGTGTATGTATTATAGCAATCTCAGCTCCGAGCTGAAGGAACATTGTCAATAGCCATTGAAAATGTTAGATTTCAGGAGGATGCAGCTCCTCCGTTAGGGTGGAGAAGCCCACCTCCCAGCCTGCCAGCAGCAGCATGGGGGTGACGAGCACAGAGCACTCCCCTCAGTGCACATGTATGTTTGGCCGGCCGTCTCGGGCTGGACAAACACACATGCGCAAAAGGGCTCTCTCCAACCCCGCATTGTGTAGCCGAGTTGGAGAGAGCCGGCCCGGGCTCCCAGTCTGCTTGGGAGCCAGGACACTCCAGCCAATCATAATGCTGCTCTGAGCAACGTCATGATTGGTGCAGGCCGGGCGGGGAGCCTGTGCCTGGAGTGCGACGGCGGCGACACAGCAGCTGCGCGGAGACTAGGTAAGTAGAATTGTTTTTAATATATATATATTTTTTTTTTTGTATTC
Organism: Pleurodeles waltl; assembly: GCF_031143425.1. Taxonomy (NCBI): domain Eukaryota; kingdom Metazoa; phylum Chordata; class Amphibia; order Caudata; family Salamandridae; genus Pleurodeles; species Pleurodeles waltl. The sequence goes on from NC_090437.1 coordinate 325,203,597, forward strand.
TTGTTTTGCTTCTCCCCGCCCCTGCCCCGCCACTCTGCAGAGTCGCCAGCCACGACTGGATTTCAGTGACACAGAGTGTGTTACTCAATCCAGTCATGTGATTCTTATTGATCTCACCTTTTAAGTTTTTTAGGTAGTACTGGTGAGCACAATATGCAGCATACTGTATCCTGCATAAATCTTGCATTGCGCCGAAAGAAGTCTTACTTGGTCCTAGGAGGGATACTTTGAACCTGAAAACGTTGTCCACCTTCATTGGGGAAACACACAGAACAGGTTCTGTATGTACCTGTGAAGATTTAGTGTAGATATGCACGATTAATAGAGGTGGAATTGACTTTCAGCTACCATCAATCTATAGCATCCTTTTTAGGTGTGGATACATTTTAATTGTGCTTGAGAAATCTGATGAAATTTGTGAATTTCATAAAATGTGCAAAAAAAATGCATTACTCTGTTTCACATAACTTTCACCTGATATTTTCCAAAATATATTTTCTGTTCAAGCTAACCTGTCAATAATTCACAGGGCAGTTCTTTTCGGGGTATGCCCTTGTAAACAAGTGTCACACAGGATACTGGCATATCACCCTTAGCATAATAATGTGTGGTTTTGCATATGACGTTTGTGTAATTTCATGAAAAAAATACATAATGGGGCTATTCCCAACAGCTTTTCCCTTAGGAACTGGCCTATCCATTGTTCCCTGAATATGACTGAGTAGTAGGTAATTTCCAGAAAGTACAGTATGATTCTAAATTATATGAAAGGAATATTTGAGAAAGGACTCCACAGACATCCCAGGCGCTCCGGATAAATCCAATGAATACGGAAGAACCACGGATGATATTTACAAGCTGAGCAGCTTCACTTCTCTGTGGACCCCAATCAGCCAGAACGTGTTTTGCTGTGTATGGGCTTAGCAAATAGAGTGATTTCTCCCATAGTGAAACATCCCATCTCTTCAGTCATTTGCAAGCATTCTGTCATCTTGTTAAATTCTTACTCGTCACTTTCTTTCATTTTTCCATTTTTTAGGTCGAGCATAGCAGCGCACATGCGCTGCTTTTCCAACATGTTGGTATGTCTCTGGGCTTTTAACCACGCCCACCGCATCTCCGTCACTATAGCTCGTTCATGGGCTTGCCTTTCAAAAATCCTTTGTTTCCGTTGGTAACTGCTTTACGTTTGTCCCTTCTTAGGGTGGCTTTGTTATCGCCCTGGCCATCGACCTTGTTACATGGATAATTGCACTTTTGCCGATAACTTTGACTGCGAGTGAAGTTCTTTTTCTTTTTGTCTCTCTCTTCGCACTCATGGCGGCGCTTTGAATCAGCTTGCTTATGTCAACTGTTGTACTTTTTATTTTCAGTTTGTGTAGCAAGAAAAGTCCAGTTAGGAATTTACAATGCTAATAGCTCTACCTTGAGCAAATGCAAGACCCATTGCATTGCAAATGCTTGTTAAGTATTCTAACCCTGCCTGCATCGCTGTGCTTGTCCTTGCCTGTGTGCTGCTCTCGGTTAAGCCCCCTCTTCCTCTCCTCTAATGTGACAACTATCTTGGGGAACCTCCTGTTTTCATTTCCTTATGTTTTGGTTGTTTATGCCATCGACTTACTTTTTTATTAAAAATAAATCATAGGCTTTATGAGTTTTTAATCTTTTCTTAACAATTTTTTTCTAAATATTTTCTGTTTATGTGTTTGTTACTTGACATTATTGAAAGTCTTTTTTTTACCAAATTGTTTACTGAAAACTTTATCTTTCTGCCACCGATCTCATTTCTACAATCCGTGGCCATTGTCCGTCCATAAATGCCTTAGGTCATACAACCCCCAAACACAGTCAAACACCTTTTGTATTGACCCTTCTGCTTATAGTTTTATGGGTTATGTTTCCCATCGAGAAAAATAATGAAAGCACCTTTTTGCCACGCCCAAGTGTACCAATACGGCCATGTGACCATCAGTCATGTCACTTTTCCCTTGATCATAATAAGTCATAAAGGATGTTCTCACCTCGGCATCTGAGAAAAAGGCCAAATAACCAGGGAAGGACTGCTATTTGTGACCTCTTTTTGATCCTATTAGGGCCTAGAAGTCCTCGGATTTAACCCCCTGCTTCCTTTTATCCACCTTTTTTCCTAACTCCTTTTCCAAACCCCTCAAACTAAGGGCCTGATTTAGAGTTTGAAGGACAGGTTACTCCGTCACAAACATGAAGGATATCCGGTCCTATGTCCATAGGATATAATGGGATCGTAATATGGCAGGCAGGATATCCGTCACGTTTGTGATGGAGTAACCCCATCCGCCAAGTTCTAAATCAAGCCCTAAGGCTTCCATCCATGCATCACCCGAGGATCATACACACAGGCACCAGAAGATCATGGCTCAAAGACAAAATCTTATAGACAAGGATCTATAGAGTGTGTGCCATCATGAGGGGTAAGGTCTCCACAGTCATGGCTTGAAGAAGTTCCTGCTTATTACATTAGTGACAATGAGTCCAATGTAATACACAAGCGCTGCTAGAAATTAAGTGGATATCATCCATTATATTATCCAAGCTAGCACTGTTAGATATTAAGAGGATATCATCCATTATATTATCCAAGCTAGCAGCCATACTAACACCAGCCAAATAACAAGATAGATGAACATAAACATAAAAAATAAACTGATTTGGTTGAAGACACACGTTCCCGCCAAATCAGAATTACAAGGCCTGTGGTGTTACTGCATGCAGAACCACCACATGCAGTAATATTGCTTTGTTTTAAGTGAGCAGATCTTCTAGGTAAAACTGATTTCCACATTGTATTCTCTATTCTATAGCGCTCCAAGGCTCATATTTATACTTTTTTAGCACTTCTTTTGTGTCATTTTGTGACACAAAAGTGGCTCAAACTTACAAAATATCATTGTAAATATTAATATAGGCCTAAGAGCTTCAAACTCCGCCGGAACCCCTGTGCAGAACCACCAATACTCCCGGTATTAGTAATCACAAGTGCTGACTTACTGTCCATAAATAGTCTGTGGCACTCCTGATGAAGCCCAATGATTGGATTAATTTATTTAATTATTTGTATTTTTCTGACGCACCTGTGGGTGTCAGTACCCTATAATGGGAGCAACTGTAGAGATGTAGATCTATTTACAAAGAATCAAACTTGACTGCCAGTAAGCTAAGTATGACACGAAAGCAGGGTAAAGAGTCAGAGACTCAATGGAAAAAGAAAGTGACAGATGTGTTGGGAGAGACAGGGTTAATTTGGTCTCGGACAGCGGCATAAAGTAAAATTAAGGGGCACCCCTGAAAAATGTGAAGAGGGGCCCCTGGGTTTCCCATGTCTAAAAAATATTCAGGGGCATATTTGTACTCTGTTTGCGCCGGATTAGCGCCATTTTTTGGGCGCAAATCCGGCACAAACTTAACTCTATATTTATACCTTAGTGCTAGACCCGCCTAGCGCCAAAATTATGGAGTTAGAGTCATTTTTGGGATGCAGGAAACTACCTTGCGCTAATGAGATGCAAGGTAGGCGTTCCCGTCTAAAAAATGACTCAAACACCCGTGCGCCAGATTTATCCATCTGGGTGAAAATGGCGCACAGGAGGGGGAAGGCCTTAAAAAACTACTCTAAACTCGTTTAGAGTAATTTTTTAATGCCTGGGTCAGGGCAGGCGTTAAGGAACCTATGGGCTCACTTCCATGGTCAGAGACCATGGAAGCAGGCCACAGGTGCCCTCCCCAGCCCCCAGGGAAACCCCCTGCCACCCTCGCCCACCCCTGGAGGACACCCAAGGATGGAGGGACCCAGCGACAGCAAGTAGAGGTAAGTGGAGGTAAGTATTTTTAAAAATATTTTAAAGTGGCATAGGGGGGGGCTAACTTGGGCCCCCCTACATGCCACTGTGCCCAGTGACCATGCCTAGGGGACAGAAATCCCCTGGGCATGGCCATTAGGCAAGGGGGCATGACTTCTATCTTTGCAAAGACAGGAGTCATTTCAATGGGGGTTGTGCGTCAAAAAATGGCGCAGGTCCGGTTTGAGGCATGATTTTTGCCCCAAACCTGACTTGCACCATTTTTTGACGCACAACTCCCATTTTCCCCTACGCCGGCGCTGCCTGGTTTGAGTCATTTTTTTTTTACTCTGACCAGTCCGCTGCGCCGGCTAACGTCATTCCTTAAATAAGGCGTCTGCATGGTGTGTAGGAATGGCGTTAACCGGCGGTAAAATTTTTGGCGCAAACCAGCGCCAGCGCCGGTTTTCGTCAAAAAGTATAAATATGGGCCTCATTATACTTGGGCGGAAAGGAGACCTTCTAAAAGATTACGAGGCCCCGGAAGTGTTGGGCCTTCAACACCACAAGGACGTCAGGGGTATGTGTTATACCCTCTGGTCCTGGATAGAGAAAGGGAAGACGAGCAAAGTGATGGGGGTTGTTTTCGATTCCGGAATGATAACGGAATGAGGAGAGGATGCGAGGTGGGATTGTTGGATGCAGGTGAGGCTGTTTGAGTAGGAAGAGGCTGTAATTGGGGTCGTAGGAGAACAAAATGGAGTGTAAAAGGGGAATGTAAATGAGCTAAGGATTAGTTAACGGCCCAAGTGTAATTTAAACAGTTTTTTTCAGAGCTTCTTTTAGTCGTCACTGTATGATAGCTCCGCGCACCTCAAGTCCCACAAATAAAGGCCCTCTGTCAAAATGATTGGGCTGCAATCACGTGCTAATCTACTGGTCTTTTGCTGCCTACAAAAGAAATATTGAGTTGATTAAAAAAAATGTCCAAAGTTTCTCTAGATTGTTATCTCCAAACACTTAGGCCCGTATTTATACTCCGTTTGCGCCGAATTAGCGTCATTTTTTTCGACGCAAATTTTGCGCAAAACTAACGCCATATTTATACTTTGGCGTTAGGCGCGTCTAGCGCCAAAGTATGGGCAAATAGCGTCATTTTTTTGCGTGAACGCCTTCCTTGCGTTAATGAGATGCAAGGAAGGCGTTCCCGTCTAAAAAAATGACGGCGACGCAAATGCGTCGTATTTATACTCTCGGGCAAAAATCACGCCCGGGAGTGGTCGGGTCAAAAAACCCATCATTTGCGCCACTTTTTAACGCCTGGGTCAGGGTAGGCGTTAAGGGGCTTGTGGGCTCAAAATGAGCCCACAGGTGCCCTCCCCTGCCCCCAGGGACCCCCCCTGCCACCCCTGCCCACCCCAGGAGGACACCCAAGGATGGAGGGACCCACCCCAGGGACATTCAGGTAAGTTCAGGTAAGTATAATTTTTTATATTTTTTTATTTTTTTTGGTGGCATAGGGGGGCCTTATTTGTGCCCCCCTACATGCCACTATGCCCAATGGCCATGCCCAGGGGACATAAGTCCCCTGGGCATGGCCATTGGGCAAGGGGGCATGACTCCTGTCTTTACTAAGACAGGAGTCATTTAAATGGCGTCTGGGCGTCGAAAAAAATGGCGCAAATCGGGTTGAGGCGATTTTTTTGCCTCAACCTGACTTGCCCCATTTTAAGACGCCCTAACGCCATTTTCCCCCTACGCCGGCGCTGCCTGGTCTACGTGGTTTTTTTCCACGCACACCAGGCAGCGCCGGTCTGCTAGCGCCGGCTAACGCCATTCCATAAATACGGCGCCCGCATGGCGCTTCAGAATGGCGTTAGACAGCGCAAAATTTTGTGACGCTAAACTGGGTTAGCACAGTTTAGCGTCAAAAAGTATAAATATGGGCCTTAGGCCCGTATTTATACTCCGTTTGCGCCGAATTAGCGTCGTTTTTTTCGACGCAAATTCGGCGCAAAACTAACGCCATATTTATACTTTGGCGTTAGACGCGTCTAGCGCCAAAGTATGGGCAAATAGCGTAATTTTTTTGCGTGAACGCCTTCCTTGCGTTAATGAGATGCAAGGAAGGCGTTCCCGTCTAAAAAAATGACGGCGACGCAAATGCGTCGTATTTATACTCCCGGGCAAAAATCACTCCCGGGAGTTGGCGGGTCAAAAAACCCCGCATTTGCGCCACTATTTAACGCCTGGGTCAGAGTAGGCGTTAAGGGGCCTGTGGGCTCAAAATGAGCCCACAGGTGCCCTCCCCTGCCCCCAGGGACCCCCCCTGCCACCCCTGCCCACCCCAGGAGGACACCCAAGGATGGAGGGACCCACCCCAGGGACATTCAGGTAAGTATAATTTTTTAAATTTTGTAATTTTTTTGGGTGGCATAGGGGGGCCTTATTTGTGACCCCCTACATGCCACTATGCCCAATGACCATGCCCAGGGGACATAAGTCCCCTGGGCATGGCCATTGGGCAAGGGGGCATGACTCCTGTCTTTACTAAGACAGGAGTCATTTAAATGGCGTCTGGGCGTCGAAAATAATGGCGCAAATCGGGTTGAGGCGATTTTTTTGCCTCAACCTGACTTGCCCCATTTTAAGACGCCCTAACGCCATTTTCCCCCTACGCCGGCGCTGCCTGGTCTACGTGGTTTTTTTCCACGCACACCAGGCAGTGCCGGTCTGCTAGCGCCGGCTAACGCCATTCCATAAATACGGCGCCCGCATGGCGCTTCAGAATGGCGTTAGACGGCGCTAAATTTTTTGATGCTAAACTGCGTTAGCGCAGTTTTGCGTCAAAAAGTATAAATATGGGCCTTAGGGTGTGTTAGGCATCTTTCTGTTTTCTACAATATTATCAAAGACAGGCAAACTCATCACAAAGTGTTACCAAAAGATTAAAGGTTTTGAAAGATATTATAGCATGAACCTAAAGTACACAAATTCAAAGTACAGTTTTCAACGAACTAAAAGATCCAGGACAGTGCACTTGGCTGCTATCAGTGATAAAACAAAACTGGAAAATGCCAAAGAAGAACGCAAATGCAGCACGTTTTGGACTATAAAAATGTCTTGTAAAAACGAGACGAAAACCTTTTGCAATAATAGATCTTTCATCCGCGGCATATGTGCAAGGTTAACTGCATTTCGACCACAAAACGCCAGCTAACATGATAAGCTGTGCTGCTGCAGCAAAATGAAGTAACAAAAAAAAGAAAAAAAACATAACTTGTTTGTAGAAATGTCCTCCCAGTTTGATAGGGGACATATTGTGTTTTTGGCATAGCACCTTTTGCTTTTTTAGTAGTAATTTGCACTAGGATAATAACATCAATTTTATTGCAGGGATGTGAACGTTTATATGAACTACTCACATCACTAACATTGAGCTTTCCTGGTGTGACAGACGTAAATCGATTTAAACAAGCCCTGGCTACAGCAACTATGGGGCATATTTATACTTGTTTTGCTCTGAATTTGCGACGTTTTTTCTTACGCAAATTCAGTGCAAAACTAACTCCATATTTATACTTTGGTGCTAGACTTGTCTAGCGCCAAAGTTATGAAGTTAAAGACATTTTTTGGACATGGAAACATACCTTGCGTCAATGAGATGCAAGGTAGGCGTTACCATGGAAAAAATTATTCTATGGCCTTAGCGCTATATATTTATCCCCGTGCTAAAATCACGCACGAGGGAAAAGGCATCAAATAATGATTTAACGTCTGGTTCAGGGCAGGCATTAGGGGACTTGTGGGCCTATTTCCATTGTGGAACACCATGGAATAAGCCCACAGTTGCCTTCCCCAGGCACACCCCCACCCACACTAGAGGGCAGCTGAAAATGGTGACCCTTTCCCAGGTAAGTATAGGTAAGTACAGGTAAGTATTTTGTTTTAAGTGACAGTGGGGGCCCTGAAATGGGCCCCTCTACATGGCACTGGGTGCAATGGCCATGCCTAGAAGAACCTGGGCCCCTGTGCTGGCCATTGGGGTGAAGGGCATGACTCCTGTCTTTTCTGAGACAGGAGTCATGTGGTATCAATGGTTTTGCATCAGAAAATGACGCTAGGCTGGTGTAGAGTCATTTTTCTTTACTTTAACCTGCCTAACGTCATTTTTTGGTGCAAACCCCCCTTCTCCCGTACCACCACCCCAACCCGGATAACGTCCTTTTTTTTATTACTGTAGCCTACCCTTTGTGCCGTCTTGCACCATTCCATAAATATGGTGCCCGGCTGACGCTCAAGAATGGTCCTCGCTGGTGCAAAACTTTTTGATGCAAAACTGCATTAGTGCAGTTTTCCACCAAAAAGAATAAATATGCCCCTATGTATCATGACTGTATAGCAAGGATGCTATGGACGCAGATGAGGAACATATATTTTACGCTTTCAATGTGTTCATCGCCATTGACAAATCTCATAAAAGTTCTGTGGGCTCATGGGACATTAAGGCCCATAGCAAAAACAACAAGTGATGGACGGAATGCTGAACATTGTCAAACCCTCACCCCCAGTGTTTGACAATGTTCAGCATTCCGTCCATCCCTTGTTGTTTTTGCTTTGTCGCCCTAAGTGGGAAGGGTATGCCCAGACGTTGGTCCCGTGCTTCCCATGCCACTGGATTCAAGCTAGCCTGGCTGATGAGGGGTGAAACCCTGAAACTGGTCCCAGGATGCTTGTTTCCGGTCCAGTGAGGACCTGGCTTGCCAGTTCGGTCTGGACTGTTCCCATGAGGAACAGGGTCAAGACTGATTTGCATATGGCTGGGTCCAAACTGGAGTGACATGGTGAGCAAAAGAACGATGGATTAAACCCAGATCTATGACTGGGGGTGAGTGTTTGACAATGTTCAGCATTCCGTCCATCACTTGTTGTTTTTGCTTTGTCGCCCTAAGTGGGAAGGGTATGCCCAGACGTGGGTCCCGTGCTTCCCCATGCCACTGGATTCAAGCTAGCCTGGTCCATCACTTGTTGTTTTTACATTAAGGCCCATATTCATACTTTTTTAGTGCCGCATTTGCGCCACTTTTTGATGCAAAAATGGTGCAAATTTAATAAATACAATTGTATTGCAAGTTTGTGCTTCTTTTGCATCACAAAATGCCGCGAATGTGGCGCTAAAAAAGTATAAATATGGGCCTAAGTCCTTGTCTTTACTCAGCTGCTTCAAAAAACACGTTCTGAAACAGAATGCTTTTGTCCAAACATTACCCACATACCTGTGTTACCGCATCCCTTTATGACTAATTTATACACTCGGGGACTCGTTTTAATCAACATGTCAATCAATATGTCAATAACGTCATCAATATTTATTGTAACAATGCAAATCACTTCAGTCAATGACATTTAATAAGACTCAGGACACCACCATGACCTTTCAGTCATGAATAACCTCACCAGTTTAGTACGTTTTGTGATATTTATTCCCTATTGATTGCAATTCTACTAGCAATTTTATTAATCTCAAGACCAAGAAGCACAATAGCATAGTCACAATGTGGCAACTCTGATAAGATTTCATCAAGGCAAGAATCACGAATAATAGAACATAACACGGCGTCAGCATAGATCAACCTAAGCAGAGTAACGTTAACGCATTGTTCAACAAAGTATAGATTCAGTCATTTGTCTATTTGCGTCCGTTTAGTGAACCCCTTAACTAACCTCGAATTAGCATTAGCATGTTGGGCTTCATGCAAAACAATTTAGTAACATCAATTTGGAAAAAAACTCTAACTATGGTCTCTGTCAAAAGTAGCAGTTGGTACCTTGAAAGGAAAACCAAACAGACAATTACAACGTCATTGTCATATAGTTACCCTCCGTATTGGGTCAGCACTCAGATTCTGTCTTCGTCCTCAGGACATCAGTTGGTTCGCCATAGGTCAGGAACTCAGTTCAGGCAGGAAGGGAAAAAGTGTACTTCCCTCATAAGGAGGTAAAGTATAAATGGGCAGTCTAAGGGCAAGGATGATTCTAAGTAAATTAGCAGGTCACTAAGCAAAGTGACAAAGTGTCTGGATCATAGCAAATCACATCAGCATCTCCCTAACTATTCTAATTCATTTCCGTGTGCCAAGGGGTTTTATCCCTTTTTCGATGACCATTCCCCTAAAAGTACATTGGTTAATGGGTTGCACCCCACTATCTCCCTCCAATAGAGTTCAGATTACTTCATCAAATGTGTCACCCCATAACAGTTCTCACATAGTTTATTGGTCCTTATGATTGACGTCTTTAGGGGGTAGAATGTCCGGTATGATTTCATCCTCTTGTGATTCTTTGCACATCTTTAGTCAGTGGCTCCATTGTCTGTACCGGTTCAGGCGACCTTGTAGCAAGTATAAATCTACAGTGTTGCATTCGGCTAAAATATTACTACAAACAAGTCGAATTTCATGAGAACGGATCTACTACAGTTACATTCAGCTTCTAGCTTTGGAAAAACAAGAGTTCATGTCCTTCAGCAAGTCAGCACAGTGTACATTAGAAAAACACATTTAATATGAGAGCCAGGCAGCTAGGCCTCGACTCATGCTAACTAAGGCCTAATGATTTAATAGCAGAACTTTAGCAACATAACCTGTAATGATTAGTGTAAAACTATGTCTTAACATAATAATTCATCAACATTAGTCATTTTCATTAGTCTCTGTATATATTGGTGGCCACTCCCCGTGGGCACATTTCAAGCACGTGTTTTGCAAAATACATTAGTACATTTTCTATGCAGCATTACTATACATTAGTTCATAAACATTTCATATTAATATTGATCATATAAGCTATGCTATCTCAGTCCCTCCTCTGACGACACTTCATCACACAAAACCTTTCCCTTCACAACCTCTCATTTTCTTTAACTTTTGCATCTCAATTTCTTCTTTTCTATGGGATCTTTCCCAAATTTCTTTGAACATTTCCTCGTTTTCCTTTTCTTCTTTTCTTTTATTGCGTTTCACCAAATCTCAATTAATTCTTTTATTAATTTTACATGATAACCACAGTCCAAATAGACAAATTAGAACAATCAGTATACCCACTATTATTTTTGCAAACACCCCATTCCAAATGCTACTAAACCAATTCACTACTTTGGTAATACCTTTCCCAACCTTTTCCCACACTCCAGGTTCCTTCAATTCTTTCAAATCTGCACTGTCTCTTGTTAAGTTAGTAAGCATACCTCTAATCTTTTTGCTGTTATCTGGTGTGAACGCACATCAATGGCACTCATTAAGCATCTTATGGAGTCCGCAACTCTTTGCTAAAAGAATGTCTAAAGCAAGCCGGTTTTGAAGAGTCATAGCCCTCTCCTCAGCAAGTTCAGTATCCATCAGGAGTATAGCCCCTGTAAAGTTTGTAAACATGTTATCCACAGTAGTAGACAACTTTCGAATCTTTATGGAGTTTAAGATAACCCCCACTGAAGGGATTATGGCTCCAAATATGTCACCAACGACATCAGCAGCTGTCTCTCTTTTCTGTCTATCATGATGTAATTCAGACATTTTAGGAATTTGCTTTAACTCATCAATCTGGTAGATCTTTGGGAAAACTATTCCCAAATAACATGTCCCATACCATCCTTTAGGAAGACGGTAATAAGCATTTAGTCCACATATATAATAGATCCCAGGGATCGCTGGATCCTGTCCATTTAACATGAACACCCACTTACTCTGAAACAAAAATACATGCCTGCACTCACTCATTCCCACAAACAAAGTATCAAGCTCAGATTTTGGCCTATATATGCAGAGCCTACCTACATGCAGTGCATCTATAGCTAATTTGCCTTGGGTCTTTATTGCGGTGTAAGCATAATCATTTGCAAACGTGTGTTTTTCTAAATCTTTTTCTAGCCTTTCCTTTAATGCCTTGCGTCTATCATCAGTGTGATCTAAGAAGCTCTTTTCTACAGGTGTTAGTAGGCAGGTTAGATTATTGCGGTGCGCATAAGCTGTCCCAAACTAACTTTATGCTGTGCTCTTTAGCTAATTTGTTTAGAAACTCAATCACAGGCACAAAAGAAAATACTATATCCAAGTTAGAGTAGAAGTATTGCACATGTTCTTGATTGTAGAACCTTGTTAATAACAAACTGCAGCTTATCCCGTAAGTTAATGGCAGACTATGATAAGTAACCCCTTCTTGTACTGATGAAGGAATCTTTGTGCACACATAACAATTTCTCGCATCCATTGTGTCAACATACTCATTCAGCAAGCGATACAAAACATTAGTAGATAGTTCCCCTTTTGAGTTAGTTCCCTCATGCAAATATTTAGTATCCCGCTCAAACTTTTCCCACGGTGTTAGTGTAGCAGTTTCAGGAGCTGAAGCATTGTTACTCACTTTCTTATCCACTAGTGGCATTCCCACAATCACACTTATTATTATTATTGCACACATAATAACCACACCAACAATCAAACATGCACAAGTCCTACCCTTACTACTATTATTTCTAGTGTAACTCATGATCTGTTAAAGAATCAGAAGGCAAAGTAATGCAAAGCAAACAATCAACTTGAGGATGATTTTTTTTTTTTTTTTTTCAATGCAAAGTCTGGTCCTTTCTCAGCAAGTATTTGCAGCGTTTCATTCACTCCAGGACCCTTTTGTCAAATCAGGTTTAGCAGCTTGTCATAATCGGTTTTCAAAGTCAATTCAGGTTATAAGTGTACATCCGGTAATTTATCAGTCTCTTTTCTCAGCTTTTCAGCTTTTTCAATTTTAATTTCAATTTAACACAGTCTCTTTATAATGTTGAGTTCAGGTGCCGTAGTATTGACCTGGAGCCTCTCGATCAAAACAAAACACCAAGAATTCTTGTTGCCATTCTGCTGATGTTGCATATGCCCATTCAGGAACTGCGTACCTTCTGTTTGAGACTCTTTTTCTTTTCAGTCTGCGGTCACCCTGCAGCTCTCCTTCACTAAGATCTTCTTTCCTGGTTGTATCAACCTCCTCCTCTATTGTGTCATTAGGGATCACTCTTTCCCCTGCAGTTTGTGTCTCCGGCCAGTTATCTCCTTTAAGTGTCTTCCTTCTCTTTGGCCTTTCAGGACGTTGAACAGTGCCCTCCTCTTGTGCTATGGTGCTTTCTCTTGATGGACCAGCAATCGGCTCAGGAGGAGTCAGAATGCCTCGACCTCCTTCTGCCACACCTCCTTCGTCTTCGTGGTCTGTTATGGGCTCGACTTCAAACCCGTATCCGTCTGCTTCTGGGAGAACCTCTCCTTGTCTCGGTTCCCCTGCTGCCTCGGCTGAGATAGGTTCACTGTCACCGCTCTCGAACTCGTTTACTGTTTGAGGGACGAAGCCGTCCTCAGCAGGCTCTCCTTCAGTCTCAGTTGCACTTTGAACACTCTCCGGCCCTGAGACTTCCTTCTCTGCAGCTGTTGTTTTGGACAATTGAAGTTCCTCATCAGTTGGACACTTCACCTTCTTTGTGTGACTGGCATGAATCCAGTTCGGAAGCCCTGCACATTTCACAGCTGTGGTAGTTGTTAGTATTACTTGATATTGCCCCTTCCAACGTGGCTCTAGATACGACTTTCTCACGTGCTTCTTGACAACAACGCAGTCACCGGCCTTCAGAGTGTGAGCTGGATCACTTATCGGTGGCAGTGTTGTGGCCTCCACCTGGTGAGAGGAAGAGCGGACCACGTCAGCCAGACCCTTGCAGTAGTCCAACACCATATCATCCGTTATATTTACAAGAGCATTTGCAGGCACTCCGGGCAATCTCATAGCTCGACCCATTAGAATCTCATGGGGAGATAATCCTGTCTTCTTATCAGGTGTGTTTCTCATTGACATCAGTACTAAGGGCAATACATCTGGCTATTTCATATTTGTAGCTGCGCACATCTTTGCCATTCTCAACTTCAGGGCACCATTCATTTGTTCCACTAGTCCTGATGCTTCAGGGCGATAGCTACAGTGCAACTTCTGTTCAATGTTCAGTGCGGCACACAAGAGCCTAATCACCTCATTGTCAAAGTGTCTGCCCCTATCTGATTCTAAAGAGATCGGAAACCCAAAACGTGGTATTAGCTCCCTAAGCAGCTGTTTCGCTACTGTGAGGCTGTCATTTCTACGTGTAGGGTAAGCTTCAATCCAGTGACTGAAAACGCACACAATCACCAACACATACCTCAAACCTCCACACACAGGCATCTCAATAAAATCCATCTGCATCTTGCCAAACAGACCTCCAGCTCTCCCTATGTGGCTCAAAGTAACCACAGTTCCTTTTCCCGCATTCAGCTGTTGACAGATGATGCACCTATGACAGATAACCTCTGCAGCTTGTCTGAATTTCGGATTGAACCATTTTGAACAACCTGATCATTGCGTCTCTCCCAAGATGTGCTTGACCATGGTAAAACCTTGCAAACTGTGACCAAAGACTGTTTGGCAAAACCATTTTCCCCTCCTCTGAGACCCACAAGTCATCAGACCTCTGTACGCATTGCATTCTCTGCCAGGAGCATTTTTCCTCTTTACTAGCACGTCCCTGCAAGGATTTTAATTTGTCAAAAGTGTCAACTATACTCAAGGCAAATTCTGCACATGTTTCATTCTCTGTTTCAGGTAACAATTCCCACTGATCTCCAGTTCAATGCACAAAACCCTGCGACTTGATCTGCATATCCCATTGACATGAAGTCTTGTGACTTAACATGGGCATTGCATTTCACCACGGCAATTTCAAGAGGTAACTGGACCGTGTGCAGCAAATCTTTAATTTTCTCACCATTTTTCACTGGAGAACCAGAAGAGGTCATGAAACTCCTCTGTGACCACAATTGGCCAAAATCATGCACAATTCCAAATCCGTATCTGCTGTCAGGATAGATAGTTACTTTCAGGTTTTTAGCTGCGTGGCCTGCCCTAGTAAGAGCAATTAATTCTGCCACTTGTGCAGAGTACACTCTTTCGAGTTAGGAAGCTTCTAAAATACCAGTGATTGTACACACGGCAAACCCAGCTCTCAGTACTCCCACTGAGCCATCAACAAACATAATGTAATAATTTTCCTCCAATTGAGTATCTTGAATGTCAGGTCTTGGTTTGGTGCACAGATCTGTTATCTCCAGACAATCATGTTCGACTTCCTCAGCATTATCAATGTTCACATTTTCAATAGAAAGCAAAGATGCCGGGTTCAACATAGTACATCGTTTCAAGGAAACATTTGGAGACCCCAGTATAATTGTCTCATATCTGGTAAGACATGCATTTGTCATGTGTTGCGTCTTGGTTCGGGTCAACAGGATTTCGACTGAGTGAGGGACCATTACCGTTAGGGGATGTCCCATCACTATACCTTCACACTGAGTAAGACTTTGACCAACTTCTGCAACTGCACGCAAACAACCTGGTAAGGTTGCTGCAACTGGGTCCAAAGTAGCTGAAAAATATGCTACTGGGCGGTTTGCACCTCCATGGACCTGTGTCAGGACAGACAAAGAACAAGCATCACGTTCATGACAAAACAGTACAAATGGCTTAGTGTAATCAGGCATACCTAAAGCTGGTGCCCTACACATACTTTCCCTCAGTTCTATGAATGCCTTCATCTCTGTATCGGACATGGTTATAGTACCTGGGCTATCCTGTACTTCTTTAACTGTCAACTTCACTAAAGGTTTAGAGATAATCAAGAAGTTGGGGATCCATTGACGACAGTAGCTCACCATTCCCAGGAACATCCTGACATCTCTCTTTGTGGTCGGGGGATTCATCTCCAGTATAGCTGTCACTCTCTCTTTGGGTATTCTCCTGGAGCCCTTTTCAATCAGGTGACCTAGATACTTCTGACAATATTGCAGATTCTTTGGGGACACTTTGGGGGTCATTCTAACCCTGGCGGTCGGTGATAAAGCGGCGGCCAACCCGCCAACAGGCAGGCGGTACAAAAAATGCAATTCTGACCCTGGCGGGAACCGCCAACACAGACCACCACTTTAACACTCCGACCGCCACGGCGGGACCGACAAACAGCGCGGCGGTCACCGCCAACAGGCAGGCGGCAGACAATGTACCGCCCACCCTATCACAACTCACCAATCCGCCACCTTTTCCGGGGCGGGAGCCCCGCCGATAAAAACACGGCGGAAACAGACTACGAACGGGAAAACGCTCACCTCCACACACTCCACGAGGAATGTGGACAGCATGGAACCCGAATTAAACATCCTACCAGCTCTTGTCTACCTGCTCATCTACCACGAGCACGAACGCCGGCGCAGACGACAACGGTGAGTACTGCACCTACGACACAGGGGAGGGGGGAGGAGGAAAGGTTACGGGCACACACATACGCGATACACCCACCCCCCCAACCCACCCCCCCAATACCTACACACCAATGCAGAGCAACAAGAAAGAGTGACACCCCTCAAACCCCCGGAAGAATGCAAAGACATAATTAAAATGAAGTTTCAAATTTATGTATAAAATAGGTTCATTGAAGTCATGGTAAATATGCCATATGAAATATACAAAAGAAATAATGAACATAGTGCAAAGTATAAACTTAGTCAATAAGTCCTGCACAGTCCGTTAAATATCCATAGTCCGTGGGCCAATGTGTACAAACACATGGGCAAAGCCCACACAGGAGACCGGATACCATTGGAGAGAACACTGCAGGGGCATCAGATGATAAAACAACAGGCACCTCAGGGGGAAGGGAAAGGGGGGCACCTCAGCCACATGAGTCCACGACGCCAGATCCACGAGGGGCCTCCATGCCCACTGTACCATCCTGGGGAGTGCAAAGCCACAGTCCATCAGATGGATAACCGACTCCACTGGTATTGGAGGAGGCATGGTGCCCAGAGTGCTTCGTGAACACCTGCTCGACACAGAACCGGCACTGTCAATGGACCAGCGGTGCTTGAGACGGCGGTGCCCAGCGGAGCGGTGCTTGAGACGGCGGTGCCCAGCGGAGCGGTGCATGAGAGGAAGGCCCCAGCGGAGCGGTGCTTGAGACGGCGGTGCCCAGCGGAGCGGTGCTTGAGATGAAGGGCCCAGCGGAGCGGTGCTTGAGATGAAGGGCCCAGCGGAGCGGTGCTTGACAGGAAGGGCCCAGCGGAGCGGTGCTTGAGATGAAGGGCCCAGCGGAGCGGTGCTTGAGATGAAGGGCCGAGCGGTGCTTGAGAGGAAGGGCCCAGCGGAGCGGTGCTTGAGAGGAAGGCCCCAGCGGAGCGGTGCTTGACAGGAAGGGCCCAGCGGAGCGGTGCTTGAGATTAAGGGCCCAGCGGAGCGGTGCTTGACAGGAACGGCCCAGCGGAGCGGTGCTTGAGATGAAGGGCCCAGCGGAGCGGTGCTTGAGATGAAGGGCCCAGCGGAGCGGTGCTTCACAGGAAGGGCCCAGCGGAGCGGTGCTTGAGATGAAGGGCCCAGCGGAGCGGTGCTTGAGATGAAGGGCCCAGCGGAGCGGTGCTTGAGAGGAAGGGCCCAGCGGAGCGGTGCTTGAGAGGAAGGCCCCAGCGGAGCGGTGCTTGACAGGAAGGGCCCAGCGGAGCGGTGCTTGAGAGGAAGGGCCCAGCGGAGCGGTGCTTGAGAGGAAGGCCCCAGCGGAGCGGTGCTTGACAGGAAGGGCCCAGCGGAGCGGTGCTTGACAGGAAGGGCCCAGCGGAGCGGTGCTTGAGATGAAGGGCCCAGCGGAGCGGTGCTTGACAGGAATGGCCCAGCGGAGCGGTGCTTGAGATGAAGGGCCCAGCGGAGCGGTGCTTGAGATGAAGGGCCCAGCGGAGCGGTGCTCGACAGGAAGGGCCCAGCGGAGCGGTGCTTGAGATGAAGGGCCCAGCGGAGCGGTGCTTGAGATGAAGGGCCCAGCGGAGCGGTGCTTGAGAGGAAGGCCCCAGCGGAGCGGTGCTTGAGAGGAAGGCCCCAGCGGAGCGGTGCTTGACAGGAAGGGCCCAGCGGAGCAGTGCTTGACAGGAATGGCCCAGCGGAGTGGTGCTTGAGAGGAAGGGCCCAGCGGAGCGGTGCTTGAGATGAAGGGCCAGCGGAGCGGTGCTTGAGATGAAGGGCCCAGCGGAGCGGTGCTTGACAGGAAGGGCCCAGCAGAGCGGTGCTTGAGATGAAGGGCCCAGCGGAGCGGTGCTTGAGATGAAGGGCCCAGCGGAGCGGTGCTTGAGAGGAAGGCCCCAGCGGAGCGGTGCTTGAGAGGAAGGCCCCAGCGGAGCGGTGCTTGACAGGAAGGGCCCAGCGGAGCGGTGCTCTTCACGGCGGGGCCCTGTTCAGCGGTGCTCTTCACGGCGGGGCCCTGTTCAGCGGTGCCTGTCTTGGTGGGCCCTGTTCAGCGGTGCTCTTCACGGCGGGGCCCTGTTCAGCGGTGCCTGTCTCGGCGGGGCCCTGTTCAGCGGTGCTCTTCACGGCGGGGCCCTGTTCAGCGGTGCTCTTCACGGCGGGGCCCTGTTCAGCAGTGCCTGTCTTGGCGGGGCCCTGTTCAGCGGTGCTCTGCACGGCGGGCCCTGTTCAGCGGTGCCTGTCTTGGCGGGGCCCTGTTCAGCGGTGCTCTTCACGGCGGGGCCCTGTTCAGCGGTGCTCTTCACGGCGGGGCCCTGTTCAGCTGTGCTCTTCACGGCGGGGCCCTGTTCAGCGGTGCCTGTCTTGGCGGGGCCCTGTTCAGCGGTGCTCTGCACGGCGGGGCCCTGTTCAGCGGTGCCTGTCTTGGCGGGGCCCTATTCAGCGGTGCCTGTCTTGGCGGGGCCCTGTTCAGCGGTGCCTGTCTTGGCGGGGCCCTGTTCAGCGGTGCTCTTCACGGCGGGGCCCTGTTCAGTGGTGCTCTTCACGGCGGGGCCCTGTTCAGCGGTGCTCTTCACGGCGGGGCCCTGTTCAGCGGTGCTCTTCACGGCGGGGCCCTGTTCAGCGGTGCCTGTCTTGGCGGGGCCCTGTTCAGCGGTGCTCTGCACGGCGGGGCCCTGTTCAGCGGTGCTCTTCACGGCGGGGCCCTGTTCAGCAGTGCTCTTCACAGCGGGGCCCTGTTCAGCAGTGTCTGTCTTGGCGGGGCCCTGTTCAGCGGTGCTCTGCACGGCGGGCCCTGTTCAGCGGTGCCTGTCTTGGCGGGGCCCTGTTCAGCGGTGCTCTTCACGGCGGGGCCCTGTTCAGCGGTGCCTGTCTTGGCGGGGCCCTGTTCAGCGGTGCTCTTCACGGCGGGGCCCTGTTCAGCGGTGCTCTTCACGGCGGGGCCCTGTTCAGCGGTGCCTGTCTTGGCGGGGCCCTGTTCAGCGGTGCTCTGCGCGGCGGGGCCCTGTTCAGCGGTGCCTGTCTTGGCGGGGCCCTATTCAGCGGTGCCTGTCTTGGCGGGACCCTGTTCAGCGGTGCTCTTCACGGCGGGGCCCTGTTCAGCAGTGCCTGTCTTGGCGGGGCCCTATTCAGCGGTGCTCTTCACGGCGGGGCCCTGTTCAGTGGTGCTCTTCACGGCGGGGCCCTGTTCAGCGGTGCTCTGCACGGCGGGGCCCTGTTCAGCGGTGCTCTTCACGGCGGGGCCCTGTTCAGCGGTGCCTGTCTTGGCGGGGCCCTGTTCAGCGGTGCTCTGCACGGCGGGGC
Organism: Pleurodeles waltl; assembly: GCF_031143425.1. Taxonomy (NCBI): domain Eukaryota; kingdom Metazoa; phylum Chordata; class Amphibia; order Caudata; family Salamandridae; genus Pleurodeles; species Pleurodeles waltl. Next base: position 325,223,051 of record NC_090437.1, read on the forward strand.
CCTGTTCAGCGGTGCCTGTCTTGGCGGGGCCCTATTCAGCGGTGCCTGTCTTGGCGGGACCCTGTTCAGCGGTGCTCTTCACGGCGGGGCCCTGTTCAGCAGTGCCTGTCTTGGCGGGGCCCTATTCAGCGGTGCTCTTCACGGCGGGGCCCTGTTCAGTGGTGCTCTTCACGGCGGGGCCCTGTTCAGCGGTGCTCTGCACGGCGGGGCCCTGTTCAGCGGTGCTCTTCACGGCGGGGCCCTGTTCAGCGGTGCCTGTCTTGGCGGGGCCCTGTTCAGCGGTGCTCTGCACGGCGGGGCCCTGTTCAGCGGTGCCTGTCTTGGCGGGGCCCTGTTCAGCAGTGCTCTTCACGGCGGGGCCCTGTTCAGCGGTGCCTGTCTTGGCGGGCCCTGTTCAGCGGTGCTCTTCACGGCGGGTCCCTGTTCAGCGGTGCTCTTCACGGCGGGGCCCTGTTCAGCGGTGCTCTTCACGGCGGGGCCCTATTCAGCGGTGCCTGTCTTGGCGGGGCCCTGTTCAGCGGTGCTCTGCACGGCGGGCCCTGTTCAGCGGTGCACTTCACGGCGGGGCCCTGTTCAGCGGTGCCTGTCTTGGCGGGGCCCTGTTCAGCGGTGCTCTTCACGGCGGGGCCCTGTTCAGCAGTGCTCTTCATGGCGGGGCCCTGTTCAGCGGTGCCTGTCTTGGCGGGGCCCTGTTCAGCGGTGCTCTGCACGGCGGGGCCCTGTTCAGCGGTGCCTGTCTTGGCGGGGCCCTGTTCAGCGGTGCTCTTCACGGCGGGGCCCTGTTCAGCGGTGCCTGTCTTGGCGGGGCCCTGTTCAGCGGTGCTCTTCACGGCGGGGCACTGTTCAGCGGTGCTCTTCACGGCGGGGCCCTGTTCAGCGGTGCTTGTCCTGTCTTTCAAGGGAGCAAGACCTGGCCAAGACTCCCCGCTTAGTCGCCCTCCGACCTTGCGGTAGCGGGCCCTCCTGTGATGGAGTCTTGGGCCCGTGGGTGTCGTCCGTCACACCCGGTATGGGGCTGGTGGGGCCCTCCTGGTGCGCTCGCCTGCTGCATGTCTTCTCTGCCCTGCTGCCCTTGCCCTCCTTCGCTGCAGCTCTCTGGCCCTTGCCTCCCTTAGATGATGTGGCAGGTGACGGGGCAAGGCCACTCTCCTTGGTGGCAGCCGTCTCAGGCTTTTCGCGCCGGCCCTTAATTTTTCTTGTCCTCTTCCCAGGGGGTGGGCTGCCTGTCCCCTTGCTGCTGGCCGATGTTCCTTCCCTAGGAGCTGGTGGACTCCAATAGCCCTGCACTATGGTGATACTAGATGCAGGGCTGGTGGTGGCTGAGGTGCTCTTTGGACTCTTACCAGATGGAGGGGGTGGGTCAGGTGATGCAAAGAGGTTAATTTTGGAGAGGAAAAGTTTTTTAGGAGCAATGGGAAGGGTAGGTGCAGTGGGTATGGGAGTGGAGGAAGAGGATGTGGTTGTAGGAGAGTCAAGTGTGCTGTCTTTGGGTGCAGGTGCTTGGGCTGGAGGCTGTCGTGAGGTGGATGGCTGTTGGGTGGGTGGCTGCCTGCGTTTGTGTGGTTTGGAAGAGGGGGTGACAGACACAGTGGGAGAGGACACAGGGGACGTGTAAATGGCAGTGGGGGTGGTGACTGCACGTGTGCTGACTGTAATGGAGGGTGTGCTGGTGATGGAAGTACTGGCTGATGGTGGTGTGCATGCAGGTGTGAGTGGAGACGTCACAGGGAGGGAGGAGGGAGACGAGGAGGAGGGGGACACAGAGGTGGTAGTGACTGTTGGCATGTCTGCATCTGGATGTTGTTTGTGTGAATGCTTGTGGGATCTGTGGTGCTTATGTCTGGATGAGCTGCCCTTGGGTGTTGAGGTGTGTGCAGGCTGGTCTGATGGTGTGGATGGGATAGGCTGAGGAACAGGAGACTGGGACTGGGTGGAGGGAGTTAGAAGAGGGAGGCTGGAGACAGGGACAATGGCTGCCGTCAGTGCTGAGGCCAGAGCGTTGAACGATCACTGATGGGCAGCCTGACCCGAATGAATGCCCTCCAGGTATGCATTGCTCCGATGCACCTCCCTTTCTACACCCTGGATGGCATTCAAAAGGGTAGACTGCCCAACAATGATGGTCTGGAGGAGGTCAATGACCTCCTCACTGAGGGCAGCAGGGTAACTGGGGCAGGGCCTGAGGTGCCTGGGGCGAAGGAGATGCCCACCTTCCTGGGTGAGCGGGCACGGAGCGAAGGCTGAGGGGCTGCTGGGAGGGCGGGGCTGGTGTGCTGGGTGGCGGCTGTACCTGTTGTGGCGGTGGGCACGGATGTTGCCGCCACCGCAAGGGAGCTCCCTTCCGAGGACGTGTCGGTGTCGCTGACGTCTCCACGGGTCCCCGTTGTGGAGCTCCCCTCGCCCTCCGTCTCACTGGTGAACTCGGAGTCGGTTGCATGGCCCTCCGGGGCCATGTGAGATGCAGCTCCCTCGTGCGCCGATGCCACTTCTCCTCCGCCTGATGATGCTAATGCACACATGCACAGGAAGAAAAAGAAAATGGGTGGGGGGGAGAAATGAAGACAGGTTGAGTGCATGCATTGGCAACACCGTTGGCGGAGAGGACAGACACAGAAGCCCCCTGCACTACGCTGCGCAATCGGGGTACACTACTCAGTTCTTGTGACTAGGCCTACAGGTCTATGGACGACAAATGCACACATGGGTGATGCAGGACCATGGATAGCTGTACTTGGCACCCTACAGAGGTGGGGGGCGGGGGCACAGGGCCATGCCTAACGGAGGGGACTAGCCTACAGAAAGCGCCCTGGCCTTGAGTTACCCACAGCCCTCCTCCCCAACCCAGACACCTCCACTGCGCGCAAAGATAGCAGAATGTGCTGATACTCGCCCCCTTGTGTCTGCTGTGATGTCCTCACGCGACCATCCAAATCGGGGTAGGCCACCGCCAGGATCCGGGACATCAGGTGGGTCAATTGGCGGCTGGCACCCCTCCTACGTTGGGAGGCCATCCCCAGCAGAGACTCCGCGGTCTTTCTGGTCCCGCGGCGGATGTCCTCCCACCTCTTTCGGCATTGGGTGCCCCGTCAGTTGTGGACCCCCAGGGCCCGGACGTCCTTGGCGATGGCACGCCAAATGTCGATCTTCTGATGGGCGCTGACCTATTTGACATGTACAGGGTGGGAAAGGAAATATCATCACTTTTCTGCATGGTCGATGTGAGTGGCCCCCCCTCCCCAACCTTGCCATGTGGCACATGTTCCCATTTGTCGTGCGTTGCACTCCTCATTCGCTCCCCTCCCCACCATCTTACATACACCCCACTCAACACAGGCATAGCCCATTCAGCGTGCACCCTGTGTACTAACCTGTTGGTCTGGAGGACCGTAGAGTAGCGCATATTGGGGGAGGACCCCATCAACAAGTTTCTCCAATTCTTCGGCAGTGAAGGCAGGGGCCCTTTCCCCAGTCACAGCAGCCATTGTATCTCCCAGACCGAGGTCACAGCAGCACTTGCAGTATAGGTCCTCTCCTGTGGATGATCAGGTCTCGAGTGATTAATCAGAGAGAAAATGGCGGTCACGCCCGCGGCGGTGCGTACCGCGGCGGTGCGTACCGCGCCCGCCGGCGCACATCGTCATTGGCTCATGAAACCCATAGGGTGCAATGTTAACGAATGCGGCTTCGCACCGCGGTCTTCGACCACCTACCGCCACGGTGTGCCACGCCAGCGCATTGACCTCACATCCCACTGTCACACTTCACAGGTCAGGCAGCCGCCATTTCCAGGGCCCACATGGCATAATTTCAACTTCGTCACACAGGCCTAGGCCGTGCATTGCCACTCATACAAGCCTGTCAATGCATTGCGATTCTTTTAATGTGCAAGCTGTGTGAACGAACCTGTGGTTTGCTTGACTTTCTGCTCCATGTTGTCCTTCCAAGGCACCGTCCGCTGGGACTTGCGAGGAGAAGGATGAATCCTCCCGTGTACCGACCGCTGGTGGACCTGTCGACAATGGAAGAACGACATGTTATACTTAGATACAGACTTGACAGAGCCACTATACATGAACTGTGTGCCCAGCTGGAGCCAGACCTGATGTCCCCCATCCGCCAACCCACAGGGATTCCCCCTCTGGTGCAGGTTCTGTCAGTACTCCATTTTTTGGCAAGTGGGTCTTTTCAGACAACAGTGGCCATGTCATCAGGGATGTCTCAGCCTATGTTTTCTAAGGTTTTGTCCAGAGTGTTGTCTGCCCTGATGAAATACATGCGGAGCTACATTGTTTTCCCTGAGGAGGATGATTTGGCTACAGTGAAGGGTGATTTCTATGCCCTTGGACATATCCCCAACATCATTGGTGCCATTGATGGGACCCATGTGGCTTTGGTTCCCCCCAGTGGAAGTGAGCAGGTGTACAGAAACAGAAAAAGTTATCATTCTATGAATGTCCAGGTGGTCTGTTTGGCAGACCAGTACATCTCCCATGTAAATGCCAAGTTCCCTGGGTCAGTGCATGACGCGTATGTTATGAGAAATAGCAGCATCCCTTATATGATGGAACAGCTACAGAGACGCCGTGTGTGGTTATTGGGTGACTCTGGTTACCCCAACCTCTCCTGGCTATTGACCCCAGTGAGGAATCCCCGGACCAGGGCAGAGGAACGGTACAATGAGGCCCATGGGCGAACTAGGAGGATCATAGAAAGGACCTTCGGCCTCCTGAAAGCCAGGTTTAGGTGCCTACATATGACAGGTGGATCCCTAATGTACTCACCAAAGAAGGTGTGCCATATCATCGTGGCCTGCTGTATGCTTCACAATCTTGCTTTGCGACGCCAGGTGCCTTTTGTGCAGGAGGATGGTCCAGATGGTGGTGTTGTTGCAGCTGTGGAGCCTGTGGAGAGTGAAGAGGAGGAAGACGACGGGGACGACACGGACAACAGGGATACAGTCATACAACAATACTTTCAGTAGCACACAGGTAAGAAACAGCCACCCCAATTTACATTTACTTAAGGCCTCCTGCGTCTCTACTGTCTGTGTTTCCCCCCAGTTCCTTTTAAGTTAATTGTGACTTTCCCTTCCCTTTTCAGAGCTGTATGACCGACTGCGTGACTACTGCTTTGTTTGCCCATGGACTAAAGCTTATTGACATTGGTATGTTGTCATCACAATGTTACTGAACATAATTGCACCGTTATGTGTAATACATTTGTGAAAAATACAAGCAGACTCCTGTTATTTTAAGTGCAATGAGTGATTTATTTCAAGTGCTACATATAGGTAAATGATTGGGAAGTGGGGATGGGTGGGGGTGGAGTAATGTCCATGGCAGAGTCCAGTTCTCAGTCGCACAGGTGCATTGTCCATATGCCTGTGGAAGGATGGAGCAGGGGCAATTCAAGGTTGGACAGGGTGACAATGTGGGACAGTGGGATGACATCAGGGGGTATCATATGCTGGCGGGGGTCTTGCAATCCTACTCTGTCTTCTTGTGAGATCTCAGGTTCCGCTTGCGGGGTGGTTCTTCTTCAGCAGGAGGTGGGGTTCTGGTGGACTGTCGTTGTCCACTAGCGCTGGCGGATGTTGTAGCCTGTTCCTGGTCCTGGCTAGTGACAGGGGCCCTTTGTGGTGCCACATGGTCCCGCAATGTGGTGACTATCTGGTTAAGGGCCAGGACGATGGTCCCCATTGCGGAACCGATGTTCCTCAGTTCCTCTCTGAACCCCATGTACCGTTCCTCCTGCTGTGCCTGGATCTCCTGGAACCTGGCCAGTACCGTCGCCATCGTCTCCTGGGAGTGGTGGTATGCTCCCATGATGGAGGAGAGGGCCTCTTGGAGAGTGGGTTCCCTGGGCCTGTCCCCCCCCTGTCGCACAGCAGCCCTCCCAGTTCCCCTGTGTTCCTGGGCCTCTGTCCCCTGGACAGTGTGCCCACTACCACTGCCCCCAGGTCCCTGTGGTTGTTGGGGTGGTGGGTCAACCTGGGTGCCCTGTAGTGGCGGACACACCGCTGATTGACGTGTCCTGGAGACAGAGGCATGGGCCCGCTGGGTGGGAGCTGTGCTGGTGTTCCCAGAGGGGGTTGGGTCTGGTGTAACCTGTGGCTGTCTGTGGGGAACCGACTGTCCAGAGGTCCCCGATGGGCCGGGCTGGTCGTCTGGCTCCAGGGAGACAGAGCTGCTGTCATCGCTGGGGGCCTCATCTGGGGGTGGGATGGACATCTCTGGACCCTCCGTGGCGGTGTGGTGGCGTTCGGGTCCTGCAGGGGTATTAAGGTATGGTTATAGCTTCTGTGTGTGGCATTTCGTGTGATGGGTTGGTGTCCGTGTACCCAAGTGCAGGCATTCCCTTGTGGGGGCTTTTGTGAGGGTGGCTTGTGGGGGTGATGTGTGTGTGCAGTGGGCATGCTTTGGTGATGGGTGTCCATGCTTTGTGGTCGCATGCAGGGCTTGGTGTTTGGATGGGTGGGTTGTGATGGTGAGCCTTTTGCAAGGAGTTGGTGTGATGGGGTGGGGGTGTGGGTGGGGGTATGTGCTGGCATGCAGGTGGGGTGGGGGTGGGAAGTAGTAGTTAAGATTTGACTTACCAGAGTCCATTCCTCCAGATACTCCTGCGAGGCCCTCAGGATGCAGGATGTGCAAGACTTCCTCCTTCCATGCTGTAAATTCTGGGGGAGTAGGTGGGGGTCCGCCGCCAGTCTTCTGCACCGCAATGTTGTGCCTTGATACCATGGAACGCACCTTCCCCCGTAGGTCGTTCCATCGCTTCCTGATGTCATCCCGATTGCGTGGATGCTGTCCCACCGCGTTGACCCTGTCCACTATCCTTTGCCAGAGCTCCATCTTCCTAGCTATTGTGGTGTGCTGCACCTGTGCCCCGAATAGCTGGGGCTCTACATGGACTATTTCCTCCACCATGACCCTGAGTTCTGCGTCAGAGAACCTGGGGTGTCTTTGGGGTGCCATGGGGTGGTGTGGATGAGGTGAGGGGTGGTGTATGTGTTGTGGAGTGTAATGTGTGTGGTGGTGTATGGTGTTTTGTGCGTGGTAATTGTGTGGGTGATGTTGTGATTTGCCTCGGTGTGATGGTCTACTCTAAGCAGTGCTGTCTCTCTCTGTCCTTGATTCACAATTGTTGTCGTAGGGGTTTGTGGGTGATGTGGGTGTGTGTTTTATTCTGTATTGGGTGTGTGGGAGTGGTGTGTATATGTATCTCAGGTGTGTGTGTTTCAAATTGACCAATGTGGGGATGTTTTATAAAGGTGTGTGTATTTCGACCGCGGCGGTGTGTACCGCCAATAGAATACCGCGGTTGAAAGACCGCTTCGTGGGTCGTAATGGCATGGGCGTATTTCTGTTGGCGTGACGGTGGAGGTTTGGTCATCGCCATTTTTTCGTTGACCTTTGGTGTGGCGGACTTTTGTGGATGTCGGGTTTTTGGAGGTTTTCAAGTTGCGGGTCAGAATGACTGTGGCGGTTTACCGCGGCCGCGGTGGTGTTATGGCGGGCTTCTGACCGGCAGTAAGCGCCTTTTACCGCCGAGGTCAGAATGACCCCCATTATGTCCATTCTTTCCCAAATGATTCAATAAGGTAATTGTGTCATACCTGCAGTCAACTTTTGTTCTGGACGCAATTAGCAAATCATCAATGTACTGCACTAGAGTCGAACTGAAAGGCAATTCTAGCGACTCCAAATCCTTCTTCAATATCTGATTGAAGATGGAAGGTGACTCAGAAAACCCTGGAGGAATTCTGCACCAACTGTAGACCTTGTCCAGGAATTTGAAACTGAAAAGAAATTGGGTGTCCTCATGAAGGGGCACCAAAAAGAATGCTTGAGACAGGTCCACGACTGTGAACTACTCTGCATCACACGGAACCTGAAACATAATAACTGCTGGATTATGGACTATGGGGCAACATTTTACCACAATCTAATTTATTTTTCTCAGGTCTTGAACAATTCGAACCTTCCCACACGGCTTTTTCAGACCCATTATTGGTCAATTACACGCGCTGCTCAATACTTCTTTCAGAACCCCTTGCTTCACAAAGTCTGCAATTATCTGCGTCACTTGGATAAGGACATCTTGTGCCATGTGGTACTGTGGTACCTGGGGAAACACGGCGTTTGGCTTCACTTCTACTTTGACTGGTTCTACTCCTTTTATTAGCCCTACTTCTTTTCCTGTCAGGTCCCACACTTTCTCTGTCACTGTTCCCTGCAAGTCAGCTGGTAAGTCGTTCACTGTGAGCATTGGGAATAAGGTTATCAAAGGGTATTCCTCATTTGTCATTTCCGTCTCTATCTCAGAGATCTGAACATCGTCCCCTTCATCATCACTGTTTGTCTGTACCTCGATTCCATCATTGGAACATGTAATTGAGCACCTAGTTTTGCACAGCAAGTCTCTTCCCAGTAGGGATACGGGACTCGAATCACAGACTACAAATTTATGTAATCCCTGGAAGTTACCAATTACAACCTGAACCGGATCTGTAATCAGGTTTGTCAGGAATTGATTTACTACTCCTACCACCCTTATATTACGCCCGAAAATGTCAATTTCAGAACCTCTGCACTTCTAACTGTAGAGTGTGTAGCTCCTGTGTCAACCAGGAATGAAACCTTATGTCCCATCACCTTTCCCTCTACATAGGGACCCCACTGATCTACCTCTAGGGACGCTGCAAGCCTGCACTCCTCAATGTCTGAACAATAATCCGACCATTCATTGTTTATTCGATCCCCACCACGCAATTGAAACTGTTGTACCGTGTTGTTTTGACTCATCGTTTGACCAGTGACATGTTGAGGAAGCATCACCTGTTGCTGTCCCATTGGAGCTAATGGTATCTGCATTTGCTGTCTAGGTACCATGGGAATCTGCTGTTGCACTTGTTGTACCTGTGCTGGTTGAACACGTGGCATTTGTATCTGCTGCATGGGCTGTAACCCCTGCATCTGAACCATGTTATTCTGGAAGTTCTGATTTTGTCCCCTTATTTTTGGACCTCTCATATTTTGAAATGTACCAACATCATTGCTTTGTTGAACAACACCATCCTGCACCACCATTGGACATTCCCGCTTCCAGTGCCCCACGCCCCGGGCACCCGTGACATGGCAACACCTTCTTCATCCCCTGTACATCATTCTGAACCACAACGGTATTAATATCGGGACCCCTGTTCACAAAACCTCCACAACCTCATCCTCTTGGCTGTGCCTGGAATATTCTGATTCCCTGTGGTTGCTGTTGTACCATATGCTGGATTCCATTTCCCTGCATCCCTGCCTGCGCTGCCTTAATTTGCATCACCATCACCATCACCTTCTCCTTCAACTTTCTCTGTTTTAATTCAATCTTGTCACTACAGTATTTTGCATTCTGCAACACCTGATCAATAGGCTTCGCTTGCCAACAGATCAAATGATTCTTAATCATCTGGCTAATCTCCGGTCTCAGCCCTTCAACAAATCTAAACACAAGATTATTCATGTCTTTCGGTTCTATGGTCTCAGTGCCACTGTAATGTTTGAACGCTTTCAACAATCTCTCATAGTAAGCATGGATTGACTCTTTGGCTTCCTGTGATGTTCGATCGATTTTCTGCGAATCAGTCACTTACGGCGACACTTTCTGCTTCAAAAACTCAATCACTTTATGATAATATTTCATCACCTCCTCAGACGGTTCTCCAGTAACTTTATCCCTTGCCGGCTCCTGGTCGGCCAGTCCACACCTCTCTTGCACTCAAGCCATAAGTCGGGTGGAACGATAATCTCAAACAGGGTATTCAAGTCTTCCCTGAGACATTTCGCAAGTTTCACAAACCTGTCTGTCTGCTGATACCACTCTATTGGTTTCTCCCTCAACTTGGGATAATCATTTGTGAATGATAGGATGTCACCCCTAGACCACGGCACATGGACCAGAACCCCTCCAGCTGTTTCTCTAATTGGTAACATCTTTATTGTCCCTGCGTGCGGTGTGGTTTTAGCCTGCTTTGTTTCCGGACCATCACCTTTCTCTTTATCTCTCTTCTTTGCCCATCTGCCTTCCCAATTCTCTAAGGCTCCCCAAATCTGGGCACTCTGCAGTATTTCCTTGAGATGCGCTTTCATCCCAGTAGATCTCATGTGATCAAAATCTTTAGACTCAAAATCTAATCTGTAGCTTCTTTTCAAATGTTTAGTACGCTCAATATCTATACCGTATTTATCTGCCAGGTTTTCCAACCTCTGATGCACCTTGCCCACTTCTTTAGTGATTTTAGGGCACAGATACCTCAATTCTGCTTCTGTGTAAGATTCTAATCTATTCACCCCCATTGTTCCTTCCACTAGCTCCATAGCTTCTACACCCAGTCTCCCAAAATGTAAGTATTCATCCCTCTCTGACCTCTCTGCGGTCGTCGCAATAGACTGCGAAGCGTTGAGCTTTTCCACCCACTCATTCAACTGTTGCGCTGTTAAGCCCTGCAACAAAATGTTTCCTGACTGCATCAATGGTGTCTGTGTCGTATTTGTACTCACTATCTGTGGGGTTAGCACACCTAACCCTGCTTGCCTCATGGTCTCCAAAGGAGCCCCAATCGGACTAAAGTCTAACAAAGACCTGGGTCCTTCTGCTGCCTGTTCTCTTGGAGTCATTACTTGGGGAGCTCCTGTGAACCCTCCTCTTATTGCCTCTTGGGTCATTACTCCCTGAACACACACATCAGGCTTACCCTGCGCATACAGCGGTACTGGTGGACCAACAGTAATTGTCAATTATATAGCAGCTGGTGACTGTCCAAGTCCCACACCCTGTGGAGCATTAACTCCCATAGCTTGATTCATCAGGGGTGCTGTAGCTACTGACTGTGATCCTACAATAGAAGTGTAACTCGGAACCATCTGTTGCTGCGGCTGGGGCAGCAATTGTGGAGTTGGTTCAATCTGCACTAGCTTTGATGTAGTGTATACCGGATCAGGCGGCACCATCAGACTCGTAGTTGTTTCTAGTACTGGGACGTCTGGATAGAGCCTCTGTATCGGCGGACGTTGCAACTGTATCTGCGTGTCTGGTGCAGTGGGTACACTGACACCATTTTGTATCAAAACTGTATCACTAGTCTGCACTGTATTTGTAATTACCTTACTCTGTGCCGGATCCTCAGGACCCGCACTAGTGCTCAGAGAAGTGTAATTTATAGCATATGGTGGCGGGCGATAATGTAACAACTGATTAAGGAACTCTTCATCATCTGAGTCATCTTCATCTACCCAAGACCTCTGTGTTTCTTTCGTCTTACTACAGCCCTTGTCTATCTTACAGGTGGCTTTCTTTCCCTGCGTCTCGCCTTCTTGCGTTATTGCCGGGAACAATTTAAGTCCGTCAACTATTCCCCTTCTCCCCATCTTGGTCTCATTATCCCATCTAGCCTCAGCTAAAGTCTTTCCTGCTCTCTTCATTCTCCTTTCAAATTTCTGCTGTCTCTGTCATATGGCCACCAAATCCCAGATTGCTAATGCCTCATACTGAGCTGGTCTCGGAGGCGGTTTTTGTACACTTAACATCATTCTCAAGTTCTCCAAAATTCTTGTATTAAACGTTCCATACTCCAGGAACGCTAAACATCCCTCCTTCTCTGTCAATTTGCGCCACTGCTTCATCCAAAGACATGGCGCTACTCCCTTTTCTTCCATTACGATATAAGTTGGAGTACCCTCAGGCGGTGTAGGCTCCCCTTCACTCGCCATAATATATGTGTCTCCCTTCAAAGCACCCTTAAAAGCCTTGAAAATGTTCATTTTTGCGTCTTTTATCTTGTTTAGAATCTAATCAGGAAGTGACTTTAATTCCCAGAACACTCTTCACCCACTTTTCTCAACCTATTGCCTCTCACGGACGGCTGCCAATCCGTGCGCAACCCTTCTTCGTCAACTGACCTATCCCAGCGTGGCTCAACTGATGTCACACTCACACACCGCAGCTTACAAAGTCTTGCGGCTTGTCCTCCTTACACTGGATTCACACTAAACTAATGTGTAGGAAAGTACCATCTTGCCTGGCATGTTACCCCCATATTTCACTGTATATATGTTGTTTTAGTTGTATGTGTCACTGGGACCCTGCCAGCCAGGGCCCCAGTGCTCATAAGTGTGCCCTGTATGTGTTACCTGTGTTATGACTAACTGTCTCACTGAGGCTCTACTAACCAGAACCTCAGTGGTTATGCTCTCTCATTTCTTTCCAAATTGTCACTAACAGGCTAGTGACCAATTTCACCAATTTACATTGGCATACTGGAACACCCTTATAATTCCCTAGTATATGGTACTGAGGTACCCAGGGTATTGGGGTTTAAGGAGATCCCTATGGGCTGCAGCATTTCTTTTGCCACCCATAGGGAGCTCTGACAATTCTTACACAGGCCTGCCATTGCAGCCTGAGTGAAATAACGTCCACGTTATTTCACAGCCATTTACCACTGCACTTAAGTAACTTATAAGTCACCTATATGTCTAACCTTTACCTGGTAAAGGTTGGGTGCTAAGTTACTTAGTGTGTGGGCACCCTGGCACTAGCCAAGGTGCCCCCACATTGTTCAGGGCAAATTCCCCGGACTTTGTGAGTGCGGGGACACCATTACACGCGTGCACTATACATATGTCACGACATATGTATAGCGTCACAATGGTAACTCCAAACATGGCCATGTAAGATGTCTAATATCATGGAATTGTCACCCCAATGCCATTCTGGCATTGGGGAGACAATTCCATGATCCCCCGAGTCTCTAGCACAGACCCGGGTACTGGCAAACTACCTTTCCCGGGGTTTCACTGCAGCTGCTGCTGCTGCCAACCCCTCAGACAGGTTTCTTCCCTCCTGGGGTCCAGCCAGGCTTGGCCCAGGAAGGCAGAGCAAAGGACTTCCTCAGAGAGAGGGTGTTACACCCTCTCCCTTTGGAAAAAGGTGTCAGGGCTGGGGAGGAATAGCCTCCCCCAGCCTCTGGAAATGCTTTCATGGGCACAGATGGTGCCCATTTCTGCATAAGCCAGGCTACACCGGTTCAGGGATCCCCCAGCCCTGCTCTGGCGCGAAAATGGACAAAGGAAAGGGGAGTGACCACTCCCCTGACCTGCACCTCCCCTGGGAGGTGCCCAGAGCTCCTCCAGTGTGCTCCAGACCTCTGCCATCTTGGAAACAGAGGTGCTGCTGGCACACTGGACTGCTCTGAGTGGACAGTGCCAGCAGGTGACGTCAGAGACTCCTTTTGATAGGCTCCTACAGGTGTTGCTAGCCTATCCTCTCTCCTAAGTAGCCAAACCTCCTTTTCTGGCTATTTAGGGTCTCTGCTTTGGGGAATTCTTTAGATAACGAATGCAAGAGCTCATCAGAGTTCCTCTGCATCTCTCTCTTCACCTTCTGCCAAGGAATCGACCGCTGACTGCTCTGGAAGGCTGCAAAACTGCAACAAAGTAGCAAAGACGACTACTGCGACATTGTAACGCTGATCCGGCCGCCTTCTCAACTGTTTTCCTGGTGGTGCATGCTGTGGCGGTAGTCTGCCTCCTCTCTGCACTAGAAGCTCCGAAGAAATCTCCCGTGGGTCGACGGAATCTTCCCCCTGCATCCGCGCGAGGTCCCTTGAACTCAGCAACTCTGTCCAAGTGACTCCCACAGTCCAGTGACTCTTCAGTCCAAGTTTGGTGGAGGTAAGTCCTTGCCTCTCTACGCTAGACTGCATTGCTGGGTACAGCATGATTTGCAGCTGCTCCGGCTCCTGTGCACTCTTGCAGGATTTCCTTTGTGCACAGCCAAGCCTGGGGCCCCGGCACTCTAACCTGCTGTGCACAACCTCCTGAGTTGTCCTCTGGCGTCGTGGGACCTTCCCTTGTGACTTCGGGTGAGCTCCGGTTCACTCTTCTTCGTAGTGCCTGTTCTGGCACTTCTGCGGGTGCTGCTTGCTTCTGAGTGGGCTCTTTGTCTTGCTGGACGCCCCCTCTGTCTCCTCACGCAATTGGCGACATCCTGGTCCCTCCTGGGCCACAGCAGCATCCAAAAACCCTAACCGCGACCCTTGCAGCTAGCAAGGCTTGTTTGCGGTCTTTCTGCACGGAAACACCTCTGCAAGTCTCTTCACGACGTGGGACATCCATCCTCCAAAGGGGAAGTTTCTAGCCCTTGTCGTTCTTGCAGAATCCACAGTTTCTACCATCCGGTGGCAGCATTTTTGCACCCACAGCTGGCATTTCCTGGGCATATGCCCACTCCTGACTTGATCGTGACTCTTGGACTTGGTCCCCTTGTTCCACAGGTACTCTCGTCAGGAAATCCATCATTGTTGCATTGCTGGTGTTGGTCTTCCTTGCAGAATTCCCTTATCACTACTTCTGTGCTCTTTGGGGAACTTAGGTGCACTTTGCACCCACTTTTCAGGGTCTTGGGGTGGGCTATTTTTCTAACCCTCACTGTTTTCTTACAGTCCCAGCGACCCTCTACAAGGTCACATAGGTTTGGGGTCCTTTCGTGGTTCGCATTCCACTTCTAGAGTATATGGTTTGTGTTGCCCCTGTACCTATGTGCTCTCATTGCAACCTATTGTGATTATACATTGCTTGCACTGTTTTCTATTGCTATTAGTGCATATTTTTGGTATTGTGTACATATATCTTGTGTATATTTGCTATCCTCATACTGAGAGTACTCACTGAGATACTTTTGGCATATTGTCATAAAAATAAAGTACCTTTATTTTTAGTATATCTGTGTATTGTGTTTTCTTATGATATTGTGCATATGACACCAGTGGTATAGTAGGAGCTTTACACACCTCCTAGTTCAGCCTAAGCTGCTCTGCTAAGCTACCTTTTCTATCAGCCTAAGCTGCTAGACACCCCTCTACACTAATAAGGGATACCTGGACCTGGTGCAAGGTGTAAGTACCCCTTGGTACCCCCTACAAGCCAGGCCAGCCTCCTACCTAATGCAAAAATTATTGTGAGCACCTTTAACAACTAAAACCCAAATTTGGCGGTTTACTACAGGAAGGGTACACAATCGCTTCAGAACTTTACAGAGATTTCACTTGACGCCTCGGCTACTACTCTCTCCTTCTCAGCTCCCGCACTCGCAAGCAGAATTCGACCCGTAAATCCTACTCTCGACTTGTCAATGGCTCGTCCTAGTGCACTTTAGAACTTGCCAAATCTCCATCGAAGGTTTCACTCACACAATTTGACTCAAACTCGACTTGTCAAACACGCCCAATTGACCTATCAAACCGCACAAATTACAACATAAACCCGAAGTGTCTCCTACACTTGTCAATATACTCCGGAGTCTTAGACCACGACGGGTCTGTGCATCACCAACAACAACCACGTGGATAATTTTGGAGCACAAAGCGCCACACTCACATGAAGTTCGCCGACTTCCCTACTCTCATACTGCGGAGTACGCCCACTCCTACTAAAACAACATTACCTGGCCTAAGCACACAAACTTCACAAATCACCTGCAATACGCATAAGCTGAGCAAGCGCAAATTCCTACACCACACATGCTAGAATGCCGGGAACATACCCAACTCACTTAATCAGGCTCCTAGATTCCGGGAAAGTCATGGGGAATTTAGAAACACATCATACGCCCAATTTCCATTATCTCAGAATATAATTTAAAACATTAATCATCCGTCCTAGGGCCCCAAAGGGCCTAAACTGTCGCTCTGCTACCAGAACTGCTAACGTGTCCTTTTATAACTAATTTATACACTCGGGGACTCGTTTTAAGCCAATTAATCTTTTGACCCTGATTGAAGACACCTTAGGACGAGATAGCTAATCAACATGTCAATCAATATGTCAATAACGTCATCAATATTTATTATAACAATGCAATTCACTTCAGTAAATGACATTTAATAAGACTCAGGACACCACCATGACCTTTCAGTCATGAATAACCACACGAGTTTAGTACGTTTTGTGATATTTATTCCCTATTGATTAAAATTCTACTAGGAAGTTTATTAATCTCAAGACCAAGAAGCACAATAGCATAGTCACAATGTGGCAACTCTGATAAGATTTCATCAAGGCAAGAATCACGAATATTAGAACATAACACGGCGTCAGCATAGATCAACCTAAGCAGAATAACGTTAACGCACTGTTCAACAAAGTATAGATTCAGTCATTTGTCTATTTGCGTCCGTTTATTGAACACCTTAACTAACCTCGAATTAGCATTAGCATGTTGGGCTTCATGCAAAACAATTTAGTAACATCAATTTGGAAAAAACCTCTAACTATGGTCTCTGTCAAAAGTAGCAGTTGGTACCTAGAAAGGAAAAGCAAACAGACAATTACAACGTCATTGTCATATAGTTAGCCTCTGTATTGGGTCAGCACTCAGATTCTGTCTTCGTCCTCAGGACATCAGTTGATTCGCCATCGGTCAGGAACTCAGTTCAGGCAGGAAGGGAAAAAGTGTACTTCCCTCATAAGGAGATAAAGTATAAATGGGCAGTCTAAGGGCAAGGATGATTCTAAGTAAATTAGCAGGTCACTAAGCAAAGTGACAAAGTGTCTGGATCATAGCAAATCACATCAGCATCTCCCTAACTATTCTAATTCATTTCCGTGTGCCAAGGGGTTTTATCCCTTTTTCACTGACCATTCCCCTAAAAGTACATTGGTTAATGGGTTGCACCCCACTATCTCCCTCCAATAGAGTTCAGATTACTTCATCAAATTTGTCACCCCATAACAGTTCTCACGTAGTTTATTGGTCCTTATGATTGACGTCTTTACGGGGTAGAATGTCCAGTATGATTTCATCCTCTTGTGATTCTTTGGACATCTTTAGTCAGTGGCTCCATTGTCTGTACCGGTTCAGGCGACCTTGTAGCAGGTATAAATCTACAGTGTTGCATTCAGCTAAAATGTTACTACAAGCAAGTCGAATTTCATGAGAACGGATCTACTATAGTCACATACAGCCTCTAGCTTTGGAAAAACAAGAGTTCATGTCCTTCAGCAAGTCAGCACACTGCACGTTAGAAAAACACATTTAATATGAGAGCCAGGCAGCTAGGCCTCGACTCATGCTAACTAAGGCCTAATGATTTAATAGCAGAACTTTAGCAACATAACCTGTAATGATTAGTGTAAAACTATGTCTTAACATAAAAATTCATCAACATTAGTCATTTTCATTAGTCTCCGTATATATTGGTAGCCACTCCCTGTGGGCATGTTTCAAGCATGCGTTTTACAAAATACATTAGTACATTTTCTATGCAGCATTACTATACATTAGTTCATAAACATTTAGCGCCATATTTATACTTTTCGACGCACAACTGCGCCAACGCAGTTGTGCGTCAAAAAAGTTAACGCCGGCTAACGCCATTCTGAAGCACCATGCGGGCGCCGTATTTATTCAATGACGTTAGCCGGCGTTAGCCGGCGGAGCTGCTTGGTGTGCGTGAAAAAAAATGACTTACACCAGGCAGCGCCGGTGTAGGGGAAAATGGAGCTTGGGCGTCAAAAAATGGGGCAAGTCAGGCTGAGGCAAAATTTTCGCCTCAACCCGATTTGCGCCATTTTTTTAGACTCCCAACCCCCATTGAAATGACTCCTGTCTTCGCAAAGACAGGAGTCATGCCCCCTAGGCCAATGGCCATGCCCAGGGGACTTATGTCCCCTGGGCATGGTCATTGGGCATAGTGGCATGTAGGGGGGCACAAATCAGGCCCCCCTATGCCACCCAAAAAAAAATATATATATACTTACCAGCACTTACCTTAATGTCCCAGGGGTGGGTCCCTCCATCCTTGGGCGTCCTCCTGGGGTGGGCAAGGGTGGCAGGGGGTGTCCCTAGGGGCATGGGAGGGCACCTCTGGGCTCCTTCCGAGCCCACAGGTCCCTTAACGCCTGCCCTGACCGTGCTAAAAAACGACGTTAAAACGGCTGGATGACATTTTTTTTGACCCGCCCACTCCCGGGCGTCATTTTTGCCCGGGAGTATAAATACGGCGCACATGCCTCGGAGTCATTTTTTAGACGGGAACGCCTACCTTGCATATCATTAACGCAAGGAAGGTGTCCACGCAAAAAAATGATGCAAACTCCATGAACTTTGGCGCTAAATGCGTCTAACGCCAAAGTATAAATATGGAGTTCGTTTTGCATCGAATTTGCGTTAAAAAAAACGACGCAAATCCGGCGCAAACAGAGTATAAATATGGCCCCTAATGTTAATATTGATCATATTCCTACGCTCTCTCACCTGCATACCCTTCCATCCTCTTCTGCTCTTGGAGACAAACATGTTCATGAGCCTTAGAGTGCAACATCACTCAAAATCAGCACATAAGGGTAAGTATCACATCCTAACTCCCAATTGCCTGGAAGTTGGAGATACTTTCTAATGTCTCAAGTGCTGGAGGTTTCAGCCTATACTGGACAGGGCACAACTCTGCCAACCAGTAATCCAAGGACTGGTGCACAGCATAGCTTTTATGGATTTTTTCATTGGTATTTGCAATGAGATTTTGAGGACAAGAACTGAGAGACAAGAAAATGACTTTTGTCTTAGACAATAAGGCTGTAGTGTCAGTGATTAACAGGTTGTCTGCAAATGACCGTGGCAACGAAAGTTTCCAGGAGGCTGAGTGCTGCCGTGTCTGCAATGGAATGTCATGTTTCAAGCGCAGCAAATACCAGGACATTGTAATAATAGTGTGGATGCACTGTATTTATTTCAGTGGCTGACATATTGTGGGTTACCTCCAGAAGAGAACCATAGTGATGAGGCGGTACCATCAGATTCGTGGAACCTAGGACATTTTGATGGGGAACATATTGTGTTTTTGTCATAGCGCTTTTTTAATAGTAAAATGCACTAGGATAATAACATAAATTTTTTTGCAGGGATATGAAAGTTTATATGAACTACTACCATCACTGATATTGAGCTTTCTTGTTGTGACAGATCTAAATCGATTCAAATTAGACCTTGCTCCCTTTTTCGTCCTATATGAACTTTCCCCACCCTTTCTCCTGTGGTTAGAAGAAGCGTAGCTGGCACAATCTACAAGGACATCTTATCAAGAGCTTTGGAAGAAGCTTTTAAGAAACAGCACAAAGAGAAGAGTCATTATTGATGCAGGTTTCAAATTAACAAAATCATATATGGTGAATTTTGTGATGTCAATGATTGTCAAGAAACTGTCACAGTAACTATCATAGGGAATTTGCCTGGAATAGTGTTTTTATGGGTTTAAGGCTTTTAGACGATATGAACCAAGGCGAGCTGAGTTTCAGAGGCACATAGAGAAAGTTAGGCATTGGAGATGGGCACATACAAGGAGGGGGAGAGTAATAACTGGAGATCTTTGAAAGTATCACGGCTTAGGGGAGAACTGCATGCATGTCCACCTTGGAAGGCCTGTTGAATAGGGCCATCGTCACTTTATTATTCTTCGCAGAGCTAAGGATATTAGAAGTGATATGTGGCAGAGACTATGAAGGCTTGACAGTTGGCAACATGATTTTGAGAAAGGGATGTTGAGGTATAGCAGTCAAAAGGAGCAAGACAGACCAGAAGGGGAAGGAGATACGAGTGAGATTGAGGAGTTCAGGTAAAAGAGAAACGTGTCTGGCAGCGGGCTACAGGGAAGACTGGCAAAATAGGAGAAAGGGAGTGGAAGGTTCACATAGGAGGAAAAGGGAGCAAGATGATGGATAGGCAGATGTTGGTGAGTTGAGAAAATGCCTAGGGGGTGTGGTCACAAGAATGTTCTGGGATGTATTCCTTCAGAATTGGTGCAGTAATGGAGAGATTTGATTTAAGCTGGGGAACGATAAGCACGCAAACTGGGGCCAGTGGACTTTCAAATGTGTGTTGGATAAGGTGAGGCTAAGTGACCTGCTGAATTAAGGAAATTATAGGAATAGGAGTTGCCATTGTCACGAGTTGGTGGGGTATGGCGGAAAGTGTTCCTGATATGCAGCCATTCCATAGTGATGTGGGTCAGAGAGCACGCAAAATGGCAGTCCTGCTGCCAGTAACAGGGTTTGCATAAAGAAGTGATGATGGGGCTATAGCACGGTTAAGTACTATTTTTAGAGGCAATTATTACTGCGCTATCGGACGTTGGTGTGAGGTGGCCTCGACCCACATGACAGTGGTTTATTTGGGAGAACATGATTTGGTGGATTTGAGTAGCTTGGAACTACTTAGAATGGTAAAAAGGGACTCGAAAATTATTTAAGTCAAGTTGGTACAGACGGTCTTGTTAAGGATGCAGGTTGTCAATACCTGTACCAGCTGATATAGCCAATGCTCATAAGGAAGTCAAGAGAGAGGTAGTTGGGCTTTGCAGTGTTCCCTATGCTGGTTTTGTTACCATATAGGTACTTGGTATAAGTGTTTTTTGTTGTTCAGACAGGATGGCATGCACTTGTCACTACATGGGAACAGAGGGCCAGATTTATGAAAAGTGGTGCTGCACATAGTGCAGTGCTACTTTTCTTGCGCCCCCTTAGCGCCCCCCTAACACCACCATGGTAACTCCATATTAAAAATACGGTGCACCATGGCAGTAGTTAGGGTGAGTAGCGTCATAATTCTTTACGCTAGTCTGGCGCTTTGCAGGATTAGCGTCAAAAACTTTGACGCTAATCCTGCAAAGCACTCAGAGGCCCATTGTAATCAATGGGAGCCTCTTTTTAACACCTGCATTTAGCAGGTGTTAAAAAATGCCGATATACATGGTGCAAAGGAATCTCATAGATTCCTTTCACACCATTTGTATGGCCCCCCTAATGCCGGAACACCCCCCTTTAATACATTATGCCTGATGCAGGCATAATGTGGCGCAAGTGCTTGCATTGTGCCACTTTGTAAATATGGCGCAGTGTTTTTCCCCTTCCAATGCCACATTAGCATATAAAAACTGATGCTAATGTGGCATTGCAACGGCACAAAGCCAGCATAAATCTGGCCCAGAGTGTACTCCTTAAAGCTGACGAAGGTTCTGAAAGATTGGTGGGGGGGGAAAGCATAGTGGGCTGGGGACAAAAAGAACACATCAGGAGTGTATTTTTCTGGTGGTAAATAATTGAACTCTGGTTAAGGTTGGGGTTGGACAGGGAAGTTAGGCACAAAGCAGTAGGGCTAAAGAACCATAACAATAACTATTATTGAAGATAGACTGGGATGATGTGAGCAGGCCTCAAGGGCAGTGGTTTGGCATTTAGGATTAAAAACTGGAACTAGGAGGTTATTAAGTTGACCGGTTAGAAGTTTGATGGTAAAGGTGCGGACTTTTCTGGTGGCAAAAATGTGAGCACTGGTTAAGTTGGGGTTGAGCAGGGAAGTTAGTATGATAAAAGTAGATCTTAGAAGTTTGATGGTAAAGCAGGGGAAGGGGACTTTAAAGCAGTAAGCAGTGCGAAATATTTTGAGGAGTGGGATGGCTTAGAGTTAAATGTTGGTACGGTAGTAGGGACTTATAGATTGTACAGCTATGCTGAAGAGTATATAATGCGAGCTCTGCTTGTCTTCCAAATAAAGCAGCCTCTTGCTCAAACACATTTAGTATCAGGTGTCCTTCTTCCCCATAAGGCAATATGTTGGGTATGTGTACTTTCCCATGTGTACCCAGAATTGCAATTCGTCATGTACACTATTGACCGTAGTTAATTGAACTTATTTTGTGACAGAGACTACAAAACTCAAGGCAGTACAATATAATGCACATAGAAAAGTAAAAAAAAGTATTAAAAATAACAGTTAAAGACATAAGTTATGTCACTATGGTGGTCATTACAACCCTGGCGGACGGTGTTAAAGCGGCGATAAGACTGCCAACAGGCCGGCGGTAAAAAATGAGTAATTATGACCGTGGCAGAAACCACCAACAAAGACAGCCTCTTTAATACTCCAACTGCCGCGGCGGTACAGGCAAACAGCGCAGTGGTCACCGCCAACAGACAGGCGAGGACAATGTACCGCCCACACTATTACAACCCACCAATCCGCCACCTTTCCTGGGGCGGATTCAGCACGGATAAAAACACAGCTGAAACAGGAATTCCGAAGGGAAAACGCTCACCTCTACACACCCCACGAGGACACCATGGACCCGGAACTCCAAATTCTCCCTGCGATAGTCTTCCTGCTCCTTTACCAGGAGCACGAACGCCGGCGGCGAAGACCACGGTGAGTACTGCACCTACGACACAGGGGAGGGAGGAGGGAAAAAACAGGGACACGCAACAAGCAACACCCCCACCCCCACCCTCACCCACTACAACACACACACTAATGCATATTGATACATCACAGTTAGTCCTCCTACCCCCGCCGGAAGAATGCAAAGACAATAGAAAATGAGTGTAACCATTGTAATCTATTAAAATCAAGTAGGCAAAAAAAAAAATATATATACAGCATGTACAAAATATATACCAAGCACAGTAGTCCAGGTAGTGCTCCAATTAAGTCCGTGGAACACTGGGCCCACACGGTATGGGCGAGGCCCACACAAGATCCCCGACCATGACGGAGAGAGCACTGCGTGGGCATCAGAGAGCAACAAAACAGGCACCTCAGGGGGAGGAAAAGGGGGGGAACCTCAGCCGCTTAAGTGCACAACGCCAAATCCACAAGGGGGCCACATGCCCACTGTTCCATCCTGGGGAGTGCAAAGCCACAGTCTCTCAAGTCTTTACAGTGGGTGGCTTGCCCACTGTTCCATCCTGGGGAGTGTAAAGCCACAGTCTCTTAAGTCTCTACAGTGGGTGGTTTGCCCACTGTTAACTCCTGGGGAGTGCAAAGCCACAGTCTCTCAAGTCTATACCGTGGGTGGCTTGCCCACTGTTCCATCCTGGGGAGTGCAAAGCCACAGTCTCTCAAGTCTCTACAGTGGGTGGTTTCCCACTGTTCAATCCTGGGGAGTGCAAAGCCACAGTCTCTCGAGTCTATACAGTGGGTGGCTTGCCCACTGTTCCATCCTGGGGAGTGCAAAGCCACAGTCTGACAAGTGGATAACAGTCTCCACTGGTTCTGGAGGGGGCATTGTGCCCAGAGTGCTTCATCCTGCTAAGGACATAGGTAGTGGATGCATCTCTCCACTGGTTCTGGAGGGGGCATTGTGCCCAGAGTGCTTCATCCTTCTAAGGACAGAGGTAGTGGATGGATCTCTCCACTGGTTCTGGAGGGGGCATGGTGCCCAGAGTGCTTCATCCTGCTAAGGACAGAGGTAGTGGATAAATCTCTCCACTGGTTCTGGAGGGGGCATGGTGCCCAGAGTGCTTCATCCTGCTAAGGACAGAGGTAGTGGATGACAGTCTCCACTGGTTCTGGAGGGGGCATGGTGCCCAGAGTGCTTCATCCTGCTAAGTACAGAGGTAGTGGATGGATCTCTCCACTGGTTCTGGAGGGGGCATTGTGCCCAGAGTGCTTCATTCTGCCCGTGACGGACTCAGTAGCGTCAGTGCCCTTGGAGCTCATGGGCCTGCGGTGCATGAGACGGCGGTGCCCTGTTCAGCAGTCCTTGAGGTGGTGGTGCCCTGTTCAGCGGTGCTTGAGACGGCGGTGCCCTTTTCAGCAGTGCTTGAGGCAGCGGTGCCCTGTTCAGCGGTGCTTGAGATGGCGGTGCCCTGTTCAGCGGTGCTTGAGACGGCGGTCTCCATTGCAGTGACTCAGCTGCTGGCGGACCTTCATGGCCCAGCGGGGCTTGTGCTGGCGGTCCTTCATGGCCCAGTGGGGCTTTTGCTGGCAGTCCTTCATGGCCCAGTGGGGCTTTTGTGGCGGTCCTTCATGGCCCAGCGGGGCTTTTGCTGGTGGTCCTTCATGGCCCAGCGGGGCTCTTGCTGGCGGTCCTTCATGGCCCAGCGGGCTTTTTCTGGCGGTCCTTCATGGCCCAACGGGGCTTGTGCTGGCGGTGGCCTCCTGGGCAGCTGGGCATGTGCTGGCGGTGGCCTCCTAGGCAGCTGGGCTTGTGCTGGCGGTGGCCTCCTGGCCAGCTGGGCTTGTGCTGGCGGTGGCCTCCTGGGAAGCTGGGCTGGTGCTGGCGGTGGCCTCCTGGGCAGCTAGGCTGGTGCTGGCGGTGGCCTCCTGGGCAGCTGGGCTTGTGCTGGCGGTGGCCTCCTGGGCAGCTGGGCTTGTGCTGGCGGTGGCCTCCTGGACAGCTGGGCTTGTGCTGGCAGTGGCCTCCTGGGTAGCTGGGATGATGGCCGTCTTCTCCGCCGTGCTGCTCTTCCCAGACTTGCTGACCTTCTTGTGCCCCTTCCCCACCTTGGAAGGTGTCGCAGCTGACTCCACACTCCCACCTGTACCCCTGGGAGCGGCTTTGGTAGCTGGAGTCTTCCCCCTCTCCCGCCAGGCACTGGCCAACTTCTGATGCTTCACAGGTGGGGGACTGTCTGTGCTGTTACTCCGTGCCACACTGGCTGCCCTGGTGGCCGGTGCACTCCATATTCCGGTGACTACAGGCACCACTGGTCCCGGACATGTTGTGGCGGAGGTGCTAGTTCGGGACCTATGAGACGGACGGGGTGGGGGAGGTGTGGGAAAGAGGTCAAGGTTGGACAGGAAAAGTTTTTGGGACACACTGGGACGGGTAGCTGGAGGGGGTTTGGGAGTGGAGGAAGAGGTTGTGGTTGTAGGAGCTGTTCGTTTGCTGACTTTGGGTGAAGGTGCATGCACTGGAGGCTGTCGTGAGGTGGATAGCTGTTGGGTGGGTGTGGGCCTGCGTTTGTGTATCTTGGGAGGGGATGTCACAGACACACTGGGAGAGGACACAGGGGATGTGTGAATGGTAGTGGGGGTGGTGAATGCACGTGAGCAGGGTGTGGTGGTGGGGGTGCTGGTGATGGTAGTAGTGGCTGTAGAGGTAGTGCATGCAGGTGTGAGTGTAGACGAGACAGGGAGGGAGGAGGGAGACGAGGAGGAGGGGGACACAGTGGAGGCAGTGGATGTTGCTATGTCTGCATGTGTGTGATGGTTGCGTGAGTGCCTGTGGGATGTGTGGTGCTTATGTTTGCCTGAGCTTCCCTTGTGTGTTGACATGTGTGCATGCTGGTCAGTAGGTGTGCTTGGGATAGGCTGAGGTACAGGGGATTGGGTCGGGGTGGAGGAAGTTGGAGGGGGGAGGCTAGACACAGGGACAATGGCTGCCATCAGTGCTGAGGCCAGAGTCTGAAAAGCTCGCTGAAGGGCCGCCTGACCAGAATGAATGCCCTCCAAGAATGCATTTGTTTGTTGCAACTGCCTTTCTACACCCTGGATGAAATTCAAAATGGTAGACTGCCCAATAGTGAGGGACCTGAGGAGGTCAATGGCCTCCTCACTGAGGGCAGTAGGGGTGACAAGGGCAGGGCCTGAGGTGCCTGTGGCGAAGGTGATGCCCACCCTCCTGGGTGAGCGGGCACAGGGCGAAGGCTGAGGGGCTGCTGGGAGTGCGGTGCTGGAAGGGGGGGTTGCGGCTGTACCTGTAGATGGGGGGCACAGATGTTGCCGCCACCACAAGGGAGCTCCCATCAGAGGACGAGTCCGTGTCACTGGTTTCAGCTCCTGTCCCCGCTGTGGAGCTCCCCTCGCCCTCCGTCCCACTGGTGAAGTCCAATTCCGTAGTGTGGCCCTCCATGGCCATGTGGGATGCAGGCCCCTCGTGCTCCGGTGCCACTGCTCCTCCGCCTGATGATGCTAATGCACACAAGAACAGGGAGACCACAAAAAGCGGGGGGAACGACAGAAGAAAGACATGTTGAGTGCATGCAGTACTGCTACTGTTGGCGGACACGACAGACACAGAAGCCCCCTGCACTACGCCGCGCTCTTGGGCTCCACTGTTCAATTCCTGGGAACAGGCTATGGACGACATCTGCACACATGGATGACACAGGTGCATGACTAGGTGCACTTGGCACTCTACAGAGGTGGGGTGGGGTGCCACATGGCCTGCCTTTCGGAGGGAACTTGCCTACTATACTCGCCCTGGCCTAGGGAAACCCACAGCCCACCTTCCCCACCCAGACACCTCGACTGCGCGCAAAATCAGCAGAATGCGAGTGTACTCACCCCCTTGTGGCTGCTGTGATGCCCTCAAGCGCCCATCCAACTCCGGGTACGCCACTGCCAGGATCCTGAACATCAGGGGGGTCATGGTGCGAGGGGCACCCCTCCCACGTTGGGAGGCCATCCCCAGCTGAGCCTCCGCCATCTTCTTGCTCCAGCGGCGAATGTCCTCCCATCTTTTCCGGCAGTGGGTGCTCCGTCTGTGGTAGACCCCCAGGGTCCGGACGTCCTTGGCGATGGCACACCAAATATGTTTTTTCTGGTGGCCGCTGACTTACATGATTTGTACAGGGGGAAGAGAAAGTTATTACCAACTGCACTGTCAAAGTGATTGGCCCCCATCCCTACCCTTGCCATGTGGCACATGCACTCACCGTTGTTTCATGCACGCTGCATTCTCCCCCCTTCCTTCTTACATCCACCCCTCTCCACACAGGCATAGCCCATACAGCATGCTCCCAGTGTACTTACCTGTTTGTCTGGAGGACCGTAGAGTAGCGTGTACTGGGGAAGGACTGCTTTCTACAAAGGACTGCTGCCTTGCTGTTGGCCTGCTGCCTTGCTGAACTCTTGCCTTGCTGCAGAAGTGCTCTTCAAGGGCTTGGATAGAGCTTGCCTCCTGTTCCCTGAAGTCTCAGGACCAAAAAGGCTTCTATCTTTCAACTGGACTCATTGTGCGCAGAAAAATTCGACACACAGCTTGATCCGCGGTGAAAAATTCACCGCACGCCTACCCGGAAAGATGCCGCTCGACTCTGCGAGGAAAAGATCGAAGTGACGCCTGCGGTGCGACCAGAACTTCAACGCACGGCCCACCTAGACAACGCCGCCTGACTTCCAGAGAGGAAATCGACGCAACGCCTGCCGTGAGGGAGAAAATTCCACGCACAGCCCACCGGAATGACGCGCAGCCGGACAACAAGCCCAGGATTCCACGCACAGACCCCCAGGACATTTGGGAATCCCGCGACCCACAGAGGAGACCTGTCCGCGGACCGGAAAATTACGCGTGAAAAATAACGACGCAAGTCCGTGTGTGAAGGGGCGAAACCGACGCACACACCATTTTTCCACGCATCTCCTCCTCTGCGGCCATTTGCGGAGATTTTCCACTCCAACCCAGGTACTTTGTGCTTGAAAGAGACTTTGGGGGTCATTACAACCCTGGCGGTATGGGACCGCCAGGGCTGAAATGACGGAAGCACCGCCAACAGGCTGGCGGTGCTCCCCTGGTCATTATGACCGCGGCAGAAGTGCTGCGGTCGCACCGCCGGGGCCGGCGGTTTCGGTTTCCCGCCACAATGGCCCCGGCGGTAGTAATCCGCCAGGGCAGCGCTGCTACCAGGTTTGAACCGCCAGGAAAAGGCTGGCAGTACGGGGAGTCGCGGGGCCCCTGAGGGCCCCTGCACTGCCCATGCCACTGGCCACATGCCACCTGATAGGGCCACATGCGGCTTTTCACTGTCTGCCCTGCAGACAGTGAAAAGCGCGACGGGTGCAACTGCACCCGTCCCACGGCCGCAACACCGCCGCGGCCCACATCCCCGCTGGGCCGACCCAGCGGGGATGTCATAATGGGCACCGCAGGAGTGTGGCCACATTGGCATACTTCGGGAGTGCGGCTGCATTGGCGGCCGCACGGCAGTTACAACTTGGCGGGCGACGATTGCCGCCCGCCAATGTTGTAATGAACCCCTTTGTTTTTTAAAGACGTAAGACACTTTACATCACTTTTCAGTGATATCCCTACAATTCCATATTGCATCTTTTATCGTTTTGACCTGCAAATATTCAGATAAATATTATATATTTTTCTAAACACTGTGTGGTGTATTTTTGTGGTGCTATATTGTGTTATTGTATGATTTATTGCACAAATACTTTACACATTGCCTTCTAAGTTAAGCCTGACTGCTCAGTGCCAAGCTACCAGAGGGTGGGCACAGGATAATTTGGATTGTGTGTGACTTACCCTGACTAAAGTGAGGGTCCTTGCTTGGACAGGGGGTAACCTGACTGCCAACCAAAGACCCCATTTCTAACAAGGATGGTACAGTAGCAGGTCCTGATAGGTCCGCCACCACTAAGGAGTAGCCTCTAGAGGAAGAATCCAAAGATGACAAGCTCAATCCTGTTTCGCCCTGTCTCTTTCACCGGCCTGGGATGATGCTGGAAATACAAGGAGAAATAGGGTCACTACATGTTTCTGATCACGCTTGAGCAACAGCTGTGATTAGCAAACATTATCATGACATAAAGTATGCCCCAGCAACAAACTCCATCAAAGTGGCTTCTATATTTAACACACCATATGCATTCATGCAGCATAAACTGTCAACAGTTGCCAACAGGTAAATCAGGATCTCAGACAACTCCAATTGCATGGGTGAAGTTGTGCAATACAGTAAACAAGTAGGAAACCTCATCTTCAATGGTTTGCCTCATGTAGCATACCTCAGTCACCTGTTGTCATACAGCAGTAGGCCAATGCCAAGTTCATTCCCACAAATCCTACATAAGGTCATGCATACATCTATTTGTCACAAACTCAATACCACGATAAAAAGAAATGTTGGTCCAAATTCCTGGCATTTTGCCGAGAGAAGTACAGTAGCCTGAATAAGGGGACATGGAAATACCCATGTCACACCGGAAACAAATGTTCACTTCACCATGTGTAATTGTCATAATGGAGTCATGAGGGTTGTACTAATGTTGGTCAAATATACTGCACATCTAGCATGGAAATGTACACTTTAGACAAATTGTATAAAATATCAGCAAAACATGTCTCCAAAATCCACCAAACAATCAATCAGCTAAGGAAATCACCTCTCTTGTATGGCACCCCTTACAATGACATACTCTGATTTCATCAGTAGTAACTAATACCCAATTGGAAGGTAAATCATTGTCTCCATTTTGGTCATGCAAACCCAGATTTCCGTGGATGAATGGTTGTACACAACCACATATGATTCCCACATAACTGCAAGTTACTCCAAGGTGCATGCCAACAGTCAGGTAACAAACCTTCCATATTTGACTTGTGCGGAGCACTTTGCTACATGATGCCACATCAATGGCATGGAAATGCACATTGTGGGTAAAAACTGTAGTCCTACCTGTTATGTCTATGTTTGTTGCTGCAGTTGTACATGTCAACAACATGCAATGATGGCTGAGGGCATGTGCGAGTCACCAATTAATGATGAAACACTGTCTATACAACCACATGAAATGTAGCCTCATGACCTATACTCAATTCCAAACACATATTGGCATACACACATATGTGAGGGAATAAATAAATCATCACATGAAAAACAGGTAGAGTATGCATGTGAGAGCAGTGAAAATTATTTGTCAAAAGTGAAAGAAACACATGCTAACATGTAGGCACAAGGGATATTGGCAACGGTGATATCACACAAATCATGTCAATGGGCATTCCCTACTTGCCAAGGGAAAGCATTTCTCTGTAGTTGCACCCAAAGAACAATGTATGCTCTATCACATGTGTGATGGCCACCTTCACATGACAGACAGTAGTGAGGCATCAGCGCTCGTGACACACTGGACACAAGTGGTCTCTGGCGTGCAGATGCCAACTTACTCACTTAAGCAGACACATGGCTGAGGACAATATTCCATCACTTCATTTTGTTTGGTCTGTCATACTGAAGAGTAGTGCACTGTTGTGTACAATTTACACCAACAACAACAACCAACATTACTTAATTGATCACTGTACACAGCAATGTGCTGGCCCTGAAGAGAAAATTGTTTGTGGGCTGTACTCAGTTGTGTCATAAGTCCCTGGCACATCAGTATGCACCAACGTCCATCCCTACACAAACAGTTACTCATTTTGTGTGTCAGACACGGCACATCCCCAATCATCAAGGGGAGATATGGGAACCTAACACATCATCTTGGAAATGCGACAGGCAGGAATATGCCCTGTACTCACTGCCCTTTATAGCTGCTTTGCTCCCTGTAAACGCCCATCAAGCTCCGGGTAGACCACTGCCAGAATGCGGGCCATAATGGGGTCAGGCTCTGAAGGACGTCCCACCCACGTTGGAAGGACAGCCCCAGATGGACCTTTGCAATCTTTAGGGCCCGGCATCTCAGGTCCTCCCACCTCTTCCGACAGTGAGGGTTCCGCCCGCTATGGACCACGAAGGCCCTCACCTTCAGGGAAATGGCTCTCCAAATACCCTTCTTCTGATGAGCATTGACCTAAATGGATCAAAGACATAACTCAAAAGGTTACAAACACAATTTTTAGTACAAATGGTGTCACACACGTTAGAAACACCAAGCACAACATTTTTAAATTTATCACCACACAATAAGTGTAAAGCACACATGCTGATAAGTACAGGGACATGACTACACACTTTTGGAGTTATCTGCAGACTGCCCTACTACCCTGCTCATGGCCTACATGACTAAGCAAGCCCAAGAGCCGCAGGTAGCCCAGGTGTGATTAAAGGCCTCTTTTGTCATGATTAGCCCACACTTTTTGCCTGGTATTTGATTTGGTCTCAAAGTTGTTAGTGCCTAGGGACCCTGCTATCCGGATTCCTTGGAGCAGATCACTTTCCATAAAACTGTTGTGATGCATTGGCACAATTGGCAACATCTTTAGCTGCCACTATAAGTGTCTAGTAAATGATACTTACGTACCCAGGGCATAGGGTACTAGGGGTAGGCCCCTGAGGGCAGCAGCACGGACTGTGTCACCTCAAGGGCCATGCACTCACAAGCACCCAGCACTGCCATTGCAGGCTGAGTGTTTTGATGCAATCTTAAAATGCAAACTAGACATGGTATGCAGCCTTTGTGCCCTGTCCACTACACCCCACATGCAATATAGGTAAGTCCTATAAGGCAGGGAGCATTATACTGTATGTATGGGCATAGATGCATGAGCAATATGCCCCTACTGTGTCCCTGCCACACCTGGGACATAGAAAGTGAGCAGAGCAGCCATTTTAATATATGTGATGGACACTTGTCAGTACTAGTTTCACATCTACATGATGGCTACTCATGACCCTGGGTTGTTTGGTATCAAAAACTCAGAATGATAAATCCAAGCTGGTACCAGCATTGATCCCAAAATGTACCCAGAGGGCACTATAGAGGTTCCTCCCAAGCAGCCCACCACTACCGGACAAGATTCTGGAACCCTGGGGTGAGAGATCCTGCTCTCTGGGTCCCAGAACAAAGCCCTTCATGCGCAGAGGTGCTATCACACCTCCCTCCAGCAATGTGCACTGCCCTTTTAGCGAGCTTCAAAGGGCTTACCGCCGTTGAAACTCAACCCCCAAGCCTGCTGCTAGCATCAGATGGCCATCCCCACTGTAAACCCACACTTTTGGCAGGACCAACAGCGGGAAACACACAAGCTTGCACCCCTCTAAGGCGTTGCTTGCGAGGTGACTCCACCATTTTACTTTCTTCCATCTTGCATGGAAGGAATATTGCCAATTCAGTGTAGGGAAGTGACCTTTGCCCACAGGAAGTGGTCACTTTGTGGGTGTAGTTACCGTAAAGTAGATCACCCATTGGTCACTACTAGATACTCCCCTAAGCACCCTCTAAATGCGGTATTTAGTGGGCACCCCTAGACCAGTGATTAAGATTCCAAGGACAAAAGAAGACCAACAACAAAGAAGACCCAAGTCAAGTCAACTGAAGTCCTGGTGCGCCAAGATAAAGGCACCAAACCCTGCCTGCTGCCTGCTTCACACAGGACTTAACAATCATAGCTGAGGGATAGCGTGGATATTGGACAGGCTCTACTAACCCCCAGAGGACCTCTGCACTTCAAAAATCACCAAATATCTCCCTCCAGAGTGAAGGCATCACTCTTCTGCAACAAAGACCAAAGACCCAGTGAAGGCCACTTCACTGACTGGCTGCTGACCAAGGGACCGGATACAGCCGGTCCACCTGACAGACTATGAGAACAAACCCTGCAAGTGTGCCAAGTTTGGTGGCACTGCTCCCTCTAGCGACTGAAAAGCACCATTGCCCCATGTGGTGGCCACCTAAAGTCAGACATTCAGAAGGACAGCCCATTTCATACTGAAAAAGAAACAGAAAGAAGCCCCAGCTGAGGGACTTCAGAAACCACCAGGACCACCCACCAGAGTGCCCCTGCTGACCTGCAAGGAACCCTCAAAGTGACCTACCTTCTGCTTCGAAGGGCACCTTCGCGCACAGCTCCTGGCTCGACAATTCGCTCTGCAACCAGCAGCCTGTGCCAAGCAGTGAAGATTCAGCTGTACCCTAAGGGTTCCCCATCCCCTTCAACTTCGATACCCCACAGGGACCCATCAGAATTACCTTTAAGTCCACCTGTGCATTGATCTTCCAAGTGGTCCCCCGCAGTAGCCTGGCACCAGCTCCAACAACTTTCTGCAGCTGCTCCTGCCAAAACCGGGAACCGCATGAACTTCTCCAGCTGGTCGATAGTGCCCACCAATGACCTCAACATACCTGAAAAAGGAGACATAGGTAAACCCAGTGCCTGATCGTATATACATTTTAAAGCATTTCTTCTTTGATTCCAATGCTGCGTAATTACGCACAAAAAGACTATTTTTGCTAAATTTTAAAAAATCGTAACTTAAAAAGTACTTACCCGATTTTGATCATCTTGGTCTTAAAAAAATTATATAAATCTGAAGTATGTTTGTAAATTAGTCTTAAGTTATTCTTTTGAGTATGTGTCTTGCTTTATTGATACTGTGAGTAAAACAAATGCTTTGCACTTCTCCAAGATTATTCTAACTGCTTAACAACCAAGCTACCATAAAGTTAGAGCATTAGGTGGTCTAGTTTTTACCTCTGTAAACCAACATGTGGTTGCCCGGACTCTCTCCACAGTGTGCATGGTTTTGCACACTACATGGAGGGCCAGTCTCCTACACCAAGCTCCTGCAATGTGTAATGTGATGCGAGCCACAATGAAACACTACACACCAATGTGGCTTCTGAAGGGTAAACACCTTGGACCTGACTCGACAAACACATTTGCACTCAGCAACTTTGACTCAAAACATACAGTCCCTACAGGCAACTACTATAGTACAGACTTCACCCTAAGACTTGCGTGACAATGAAAGGGCTGGCTTGGTGGGCACAGAAAGTCTCTACCCTGTGCATGTGTGGGCATGTGACCTATCAAATGTAGACCCATGCCACTTCAGGGTGGGTTTCTGTGGTATGTACATGTGCCACATAACACACATTTGAACATATGTGGCAAACCTACAGAGATGACATCCAACATACCGAGGTATGTTTGGTTCAATTTCTGCTATGTAACCAAGCTATTGAGTCACATGTCATGGCCTCCCTGGAATCTACACACTATCTGCCCTGTGGGTTTGTCAATTGTGCAATTCAACTGTACTGGACAAATATGACTTATTTGGAGGTGACAACAGAGCTGTGGGAGTAAGGGACTTGTCATGAGTCAAAAACACACATTGGCAATGATGCAAAATGCACATATGGACTAGTTCAGGAATTTAACTCAGTACCCATTCCTAATCTAGTCAATGGACTGAGGCATTCAGGGCATGTTTTGCCACTAGAGCCTCACATTGGCCACACGTCAGAATCTGTAGGTCTATAGGGAGTGGACACAGTGACAGTGACTCTCACACAGCCTAGAGTATGTCCCATACTGTGAGATACATTTGACGGGCCCTGGTTACTGCAGGCTGACCATACAAAACCACATTTCCCTCACATCCACGCATGATAGTACATCATGTGGCCATCATCAATGTGGCTTGTGGCTTGTGTGGCAACATGAACAGCACAGTGAGACATGATATGCCTTCCAGGCAACAGTTTGGCAATGCCAGATATGGGGTGAAAGATATGTGGCACAACGCACATTGCTGGACTGGGGGGCACAAGATGGAGAAAACTGCTAGGTACACAGTTTTGGGGAGGCACATGGTTGCCTGTGATATAGAAGACACAGGGCTGGGAGGTGATGTTGTGGCCACAGTGAGACTCACTTCATTTGAGAGTTCACTAACAAATAGATTGGGGCAAGTGAACACTGGGTTGGTGGTTGGAGTTAGAGGAATAGGGTTTATTGGGCTTTGCAGTCATGTCACTCCCTGTGCTTTCCAACACTTGAAAATTGGTATCCTCCCAGGTGAGTAAACGTCTTTTAAGAGTTCACTAACAGATGCATTGGGGCACGTGAACACTGGGCTGGTGATTGGAGTTAGAGAAACAGAGTCTATTGGGCTTTGAGGTCATGTCACTCCCTCTACTTCCCAACACATGACAATTGGTATCCTCCAAGGTGAGCAAACATCAATTGAGAGTTCAATAACAAATACACTGGGGCAAGTGAACACTGGGCTGGTGGTTGAAGTTAGAGAAACAGGGCCAATTGAGCTTTACAGTCATGTCACTCCCTCTGTATCCCAACACTTGACAATTGGTATCTTCCCAGGTAAGTAACCTTCATTTGCGAGTTCACTAACAAATACATTGGGGCAAGTGAGCACTGGGCAGGTGGTTGGAATAGGAGAAACAGGGCCTACCGGGCTTTGCAGCATTGCCACTCCCTCTACTTCCCAACACTTGACAATTGGTATCCTCCCAGGTGAGTAAACTTCATTTGAGAGTTCACTAACGGTTGCATTGGGCCAGGTGAACACTGGGCTGGTGGTTGGAGTTAGAGAAACAACTCCAATGGGTTTTGAAGCCATGTCACTCCCTCTACTTCACAAAACTTGGCAATTGGTATCCTCCTAGGTGAGTACACTGAAGTTGAGAGTTCACTAACAGGTGCATTGGGACAGGTGAACACTGGGCTGGTGGTTGCAGTTAGAGAAGTAGGGCATATTGGGCTCTGCAGTCACATCACTCCCTCTACTTCCCAGCACTTAACAACTGTAATCCTCCCAAGTGAGTGAACTTCATTTGAGAGTTCACTAACAGATACATTGGGGCCCTAAGTAACATAACAGCTACAGATTTCCTAAATAAAGTGGAAAACAAAGACAAAAAACTAGAATTTAACTTAATACGTATCATAGCATGTCAATGAGGTACAAATGAATATTGGTTCCCAAAACATGGATAACTCATATGCATTTTGAGGGATGTGAGACCACTAACTTGGCTTCTGACTTTAAGTTGTAGCTGTGTGGAATACCTATGGGATGATTTCTACACTTCCCTACTTGAAGCCAACAATAATTTGACAGATGTGGATATGAAAACACCAGGGAACTCATGTTCTTTAGATCCAGCAAATGTTTGCAGACTTTTTAATCACAAATTCCAAACTATGCTTAAGTTCCTAACAAATAAAAAAACATCCCCTAGGAGAGGCTGTTGATTTCTTTTGGAGAAGAGTACCAAGTAAGAGGTACGTCTCATATTTGTATGCTGCTATGGGTAAGAAATGGACCAGTCTGACTGCCACATTAGGACCATGGTGATCAGACTGCCAG
Organism: Pleurodeles waltl; assembly: GCF_031143425.1. Classification (NCBI taxonomy): domain Eukaryota; kingdom Metazoa; phylum Chordata; class Amphibia; order Caudata; family Salamandridae; genus Pleurodeles; species Pleurodeles waltl. The sequence goes on from NC_090437.1 coordinate 325,258,666, forward strand.
GATTCCGCCGTCTCCGCCTGGATCGATAACCCCAAAGGGTTGACAGCGGATGGAGGTCTCAATCAGCCAGGGTGGCATTGCATGCATGTTAAAAATGACACAAAAAATGGCACAGTTAAATCTTGTAGATTTCATTGCACCATTTTTGCGGGCCTCCTTGCGCCAGAATGCCTCCTTTGCATCCATTATGCATGGCGCATGCATAATATCGAGCAAAGGGGCACAAAGTGGCGCCATGCATGCATTGCACCACTTTGTAGCTATGGTGCTGCATTTTTGGCAATCTAACGCCACATTAGTATCAGAAAAATGGCTCTAACGTGGCATTAAATGGCACAAGGCCATCCCTAAATTTGGGCCGTGGAATGCTAATATTGATATCCAATTTGTTGCTGATAATTCAACTGCTGTTGTCCGATATGTGACTTCATGTATTTTTAAAGCTGAGCAAACTGATATGAAGTAAGTATGGGAAGAAATATCTGCTGAGCAATCTTTAACTAAAAGGCTGTATCGATTTAGGCTTGGAATGCTGTCCCGCAAATAGGTTAGCAATTATGAGGCATATGACTTTTTCATCTCTTCAAATTTGTTTGCTAAGTCTCGGGCTATTGCATGGCTTAGTTTCTGATTAGCGTCCTTGTGAAGAATAAACATATGTGAAAAGGACAGAGCTTCAGAACTAATGAGGCTTTGGAAAATGTTAAGCCGTGTAAAAAAAAAAAAAAGAAAGAACGCAACCTTGAAATTTTAGGTTTTCAGTTTACTAATATAAATGTTATTAATTGATATAGTAATGTGATTGTTAGTTTGCTTTTAAATGTACCGTTAGTGAAAGACTTACTTCTGGAAAATAAAGATGAGCTTCTTTATAAGACTATAAGTAATTTGTATTCCCTACTTCAGTTCAATATATAATTGTGCCAACCTACAAGTGGTGTCAGAGAAATAGTGGATGTTTGTACATGAACTGTTTGTTTCTCTATAAGTGAGCAACACCATGCCCAGGAGGTTTGTACGGCTATTCTTGAAATATTAGTAAATGAGAGTTTCCCACATCCAGATTTTTTTGCACAAAGCTTCCATTGGGAACATGAATGATTCTGATGCATAAATGCTTCCTCAACAGTCACAAAATTTGAAAGATTTGTAGACAACCTACCTATTCCTGATTGTAAACCAATATCAGTTAAAAAATTGGTATATCATGCTTTGTACTCTAACTTTTGTCCAAACTTTGGATGTAAAGTTGTCTCAACACTTTGTTTAACAATGGCGAATAACTATTTATGTTAAATGATACAAAGAGGCGCATCAGATAATACAAAAATTAATACCGTAATGACAGAATTTACTGCTACTCAACTTTCCATATCTACGCACACTTTCACTTGTCCTGCAATTATTTTCCATCATGGAGAAACCACTATCATTGGTCACTACACCAAGGGGCATATTTATACTCCGTTTGCGCCGAATTAGCGTCGTTTTTTTCGACGCAAATTTGGCGCAAAACTAACGCCATATTTATACTTTGGCGTTAGACGCGTCTAGCGCCAAAGTATAGGCAAATAGCGTCATTTTTTTGCGTGAACGCCTTCCTTGCGTTATTGAGATGCAAGGAAGGCGTTCCCGTCTAAAAAAATGATGGCGACGCAAATGCATCGTATTTATACTCCCGGGCAAAAATCACGCCCGGGAGTGGTCGGGTCAAAAAACCCCGCATTTGCGCCACTTTTTAATGCCTGGGTCAGGGTAGGCGTTAAGGGGCCTGTGGGCTCAAAATGAGCCCACAGGTGCCCTCCCCTGCCCCCAGGGACCCCCCCTGCCACCCTTGCCCACCCCAGGAGGACACCCAAGGATGGAGGGACCCATCCCAGGGACATTCAGGTAAGTTCAGGTAAGTATAAATATATATATATTTTTTTTTTTGGGTGGCATAGGGGGGCCTTATTTGTGCCCCCCTACATGCCACTATGCCCAATGACCATGCCCAGGGGACATAAGTCCCCTGGGCATAGCCATTGGGCAAGGGGGCATGACTCCTGTCTTTACTAAGACAGGAGTCATTTAAATGGCGTCTGGGCGTCGAAAAAAATGGCGCAAATCGGGTTGAGGCGATTTTTTTGCCTCAACCTGACTTGCCCCATTTTAAGACGCCCTAACGCCATTTTCCCCCTACGCCGGCGCTGCCTGGTCTACGTGGTTTTTTTCCACGCACACCAGGCAGCGCCGGTCTGCTAGCGCCGGCTAACGCCATTCCATAAATACGGCGCCCGCATGGCGCTTCAGAATGGCGTTAGACGGCGCTAAATTTTTTGACGCTAAACTGCGTTAGCGCAGTTTAGCGTCAAAAAGTATAAATATGGGCCCCAAAATTTAAGAAACAATACAGAATGACTGAATGTGATGGCATAAAGTTAACCTCCAAACACAGATTGGCCAAAAATCTAATAAACTGTTATCTTCTTATAATAACTCCCAGACAGTAATTTTAGGGCAGAAACTTAACATTTGTGAAATATGGAGTAGATGTACTATAACCATCTACTGTAGGTAGATGCGTCATTATGTGGCCTAGCATGGTTAATTACTTGTGAAGAAATCTACTGGTTTAGGTAAGAAATATAGTTAGGTATTAGGAATCCCTTTACAAATAAAAGTCCAACTCACAGCTGGGACAAACACACTACTACAATGGTTTTTTTTCACAAGGCATTTGATTTGGGTTTTTTCCAGTGTATGATTTTGAACAAAATATAATGCTAATCTGCACCCTGGTGGGTTATAAATGACAGCATACATTAGTAACTTCTCTGTTACTACCATCTGAGCAACACTAAATAAAGAAACTATTTCACTATCAATGTATGGCAGTTAATGTGTATTCAATGTCTTGCATTGTTGTGTTTTACGTAAAAAAAACAAAATAACATTCCTTACTTACCTTCTCCTTTACTCCTCATTTATATATATTACTACCAGTACCTGTGAGATGAAAGTTAGCAATAATAACTAGCTCTTCATTATATTCAATATATTATTATATTATATATTAAATAGTTGGAGTATTTTTTCCCTCAGAAAGTAAAAGTCAACGGGACTAACTATAAAGGAAGGAAAAAAACACCCAACAGGGCACCAAAAAATGTACTCCAACAAAATAAAACTGGTTTTGGGGAGGACAGTGTTGAGCAATCACAAGCTCACAATGAATATTCTAGTCACTCTCCCCTGCATCAATAACTGTTTGATAGTGTAGACAGCAATTCGCAGTCCCCACATAGAGCTCTCCAATGTTGCACCCCTCCCAAAGCTGGTTGTTTGCAACTTGCAAGCCAGATGGTAGAATGGTGGGTGGGGCAGAAATATGAGATTGTGGTTGAACGTGAGTGGCCATGCCAGAGGTTTGCATATGGCTGGGTCCAAACTGGAATTGCATGGAGAGCAAAAAAACTGATGGATTAAACCCAGATCTGTGACTGGGGGTGAATGTTTGATTTGTTCTACATTCCATCCATCAACTGTTGTTTCTGCATTTGTCGCCCCAAGTGGGAAGGGTATGGCCAGACGTGGGTCCCGTGCTCACTATACCACCAGATTCAAGCTAGCCTGGCTGAAAAGGGGTGATACCCCAAAACCAGTCCAGAGAGGACCTGGTCTGGCAGTTTGGGCTGGACTGTTCCCATAAGGAACAGTGTCAAGACTGGAATGGCATGGTGAGCAAAAAAACTGATGGATTAAACCCAGATCTGTGACTGGGGCTGAATGTTTGATTTGTTCTACATTCCGTCCATCAACTGTTGTTTTTGCGTTTGTCACCCCAAGTGGGAAGACTATGCCCAGACGTGGGTCCCGTGCTCACTATGCCACCAGATTCAAGCTAGCCTGGATGAAGAGGGCTGATACCCCGAAATTGGTCCTAGGATGCTTGTTTCTAGTCCAGAGAGAACCTGGTCTGGCAGTTTAGGCTGGACTGTTCTCATGAGGAACAGGGTCAAGACTGATTTGCATATGGCTGGTTCCAAACTGAAATGGTATGGTGAGCAAGAAAGCTGATGGATTAAACCCAGATTTGTGACTGGTGGTGAATGTTTGATTTGTTCTACATTCCGTCCATCAACTGTTGTTTTTGCATTTGTCGCCCCAAGTGGGAAGGGTATGCCCAGACGTGGGTCCCGTGCTCACTATGCCACCAGATTCAAGCTAGCCTGGCTGAAGAGGGGTGAGTCCCTGAAACCGGTCCTAGGATGCTTGTTTCTGGTCTGGCAGTTTGGGCTGGACTGTTCCCATGAGGAACAGGTCAAGACTGATTTGCATATGGCTGGATCCAAACGGGAATGGCATGGTGAGCAAAAAAAATGATGGATTAAACCCAGATCTGTCACTGGGGGTGAATGTTTGATTTGTTCTACATTCCCTCCATCAACTGTTGTTTTTGCATTTGTCACCCCAAGTAGGAAGGGTATATCCAGATGTGGGTCCCGTGCTCACTATGCCACCAGATTCAAGCTAGCCTGGCTGAAGAGGGGTGATACCCTGAAACTGGTCCTAGGATGCTTGTTTCTGGTCTGGAGAGGACCTGGTCTGGCAGTTTGGGCTGGACTGTTCCCATGAGGAACAGGTCAAGACTGATTTGCATATGGCTGGATGCAAACGGGAATGGCTTGGTGAACAAAAAAACTGATGGATTAAACCCAGATCTGTCACTGGGGGTGAATGTTTGATTTGTTCTACATTCCATCCATCAACTGTTGTTTTTACATTTGTCACCCCAAGTAGGAAGGGTATGTCCAGGCGTGGGTCCCGTGCTCACTATGCCACCAGGTTCAAGCTTGCCTGGCTGAAGAGGGGTGATACCCCGAAACCGGTCCTAGGATGCTTGTTTCTGGTCCAGAGAGGACCTGGTCAGGCAGTTTGACCTTGACTGTTCCCATGAGGAACAGGGTCAAGACTGATTTGCATATGGCTGGGTCCAAACTGGAATGGCATGGTGAGCAAAAAATCTGATGGATTAAACCCAAATCTGTGACTGGGGGTGAATGTTTGATTTGTTTTACATTCTGTCCCTCAACTGTTGTTTTTGCATTTGTCACCCCAAGTGGGAAGTGTATGCCCAGACGTGGGTCTCGTGCTCACTATGCCACCAGATTCAAGATTGCCTGGCTGAAGAGAGGTGATACCCCGAAACTGATCCTATGATGCTTGTTTCTGGTCCAGAGAGGACCTGGTCTGGCAGTCTGGGCTGGACTGTTCCCATGAGGAACAGGGTCAAGACTGATTTGCATATGGCTGGGTCCAAACTGGAATGGCATGGTGAGCAAAAAGATTGATGGATTAAACCCAGATCTGTCCCTGGGGGTAATGTTTGATTTGTTCTGCATTCCGTCCATCAACTGTTGTTTTTGCATTTGTCGCCCCAAGTGGGAACAGTGTGCCAGACGTGGATCCCATGCTCACTGTGCCACAAGATTCTAGCTAGCCTGGCTGAAGAGGGGTGATACCCCGAAACCGGTCCTAGATTGCTTGTATCTGGTCCAGAGAGGACCTGGTGTTGCAGTTTAGGCTGGACTGTTCCCATGAGGAACAGGGTTAAGACTGATTTGTATATGGCTGGGTCCAAACTGGAATGGCATGGTGAGCAAAAAGATTGATTGATTAAACCCAGATCTGTGACTGGGGGTAATGTTTGATTTGTTCTGCATTCCGTCCATCAACTGTTTTTTTTGCATTTGTCGCCCCAAGTGGGAAGGGTGTGCCCAGACGTGGATCCCATGCTCACTATGCCACAAGATTCTAGCTAGCCTGGCTGAAGAGGGGTGATACCCCGAAACCGGTCCTAGGATGCTTGTATCTGGTCCAGAGAGGACCTGGTGTTGCAGTTTAGGCTGGACTGTTCCCATGAGGAACAGGGTCAAGACTGATTTGCATATGGCTGGGTCCAAACTGGAATGGCATGGTGAGCAAAAAGATTGATGGATCAAACCCAGATCTGTCCCTGGGGGTAATGTTTGATTTGTTCTGCATTCCGTCCATCAACTGTTGTTTTTGCATTTGTCGCCCCAAGTGGGAACAGTGTGCCAGACGTGGATCCCATGCTCACTGTGCCACAAGATTCTAGCTAGCCTGGCTGAAGAGGGGTGATACCCCGAAACCGGTCCTAGATTGCTTGTATCTGGTCCAGAGAGGACCTGGTGTTGCAGTTTAGGCTGGACTGTTCCCATGAGGAACAGGGTTAAGACTGATTTGTATATGGCTGGGTCCAAACTGGAATGGCATGGTGAGCAAAAAGATTGATGGATTAAACCCAGATCTGTGACTTTGGGTAATGTTTGATTTGTTCTGCATTCCGTCCATCAAATGTTTTTTTTGCATTTGTCGCCCCAAGTGGGAAGGGTGTGCCCAGACGTGGATCCCATGCTCACTATGCCACAAGATTCTAGCTAGCCTGGCTGAAGAGGGGTGATACCCTGAAACCGGTCCTAGGATGCTTGTATCTGGTCCAGAGAGGACCTGGTGTTGCAGTTTAGGCTAGACTGTTCCCATGAGGAACAGGGTTAAGACTGATTTGCATATGGCTGGATCCAAACAGGAATGGCATGGTGAGCAAAAAAACTGATGAATTAAACCCAGATCTTGCACTGGGGGTGAATGTTTGATTTATTTCTACATTCCATCCATCAACTGTTGTTTTTGCATTTGTTGCCCCAAGTGGGAAGGGTATGCCCAGACGTGGGTCCCGTGCTCACTATGTCACCAGATTCAAGTTAGCCTGGCTGAAGAGGGGTGATACCCCGAAACTGGTCCTAGGATGCTTGTTTCTGGTCCAGAGAGGACCTGGTCCCATGAGGAACATGGTCAAGACTGATTTGCATATGGCTGGGTCAAAACTGGAATGGCATGGTGAGCAAAAAAACTGATGGATTAAACCCAGATCTGTGACTGGGGGTGAATGTTTGATTTGTTCTACATTCTGTCCATCAACTGTTGTTTTTGCATTTGTCGCCCCAAGTGGGAAGGGCATGCCCAGACGTGCGTCCCATGCTCACTATGCCACCAGGCTCAAGTTAGCCTGGCTGAAGAGGGGTGATACCCCAAAACCGGTCCTAGGATGCTTGTTTCTGGTCCAGAGAGGATCTGGTCTGGCAGTTTGGGCTGGACTGTTCCCATGAGGAACAGGGTCGAGACTGATTTCCATATGGCTGGGTCCAAACTGGAATGGCATGGTGAGCAAAAAAACTGATGGATTAAACCCAGATCTGTGATTGGGGGTAAATGTTTGATTTGGTCTACATTCCGTCCATCAACTGTTGTTTTTGCATTTCTCACCCCAAGTGGGAAGGTGATCAGTGTAGTAGTAGGGAAAGATGCGGAAGACATTGTAGCGCGAAGGGTTAATTAGCTTGAACAGTGTAGATGAGCGTGATGCCTGCCGAAGCCAGAACAACGTGAAAGAAATTCACGATGTTCGCTTTCAAGCTTGTTTTCTTTTGACATTCCGTAGATAAACTTATTCACAGCTGCATGTGTGAGAAACAGGCTGTAAAGGAGAGTCAGTCTCAACCTTGAGAACGAGAAAACAGTAAAAGATAGAATGAAAACAATGGCCAGGGAATGGCAAGGCAGCCAAGAGACATATACTGATAACATAGCTAGAAAATACTGGAAGGGGGTAGAATCCAAGCTTCAGGTTATTTAAACACTGAAAGGTGGGTGAGGGAATTTTGAAGCTCGCAGATGGAGTTATGAAACTGTCATCTTCAGACCCAGAGCTAACTCCCTGTTTTGCTGTTCCAAGACTGTGACGCTCGAGAGGGAGAGAGGTCCAAGCGGGCGGTAGAGGGCTTCCCAGCATTTGTGGACTAAGTTAAGTTCCACCCAGGGATGAAAGGCTTTTTGTTTCTCTGCTCTATAATTATGATTGGTTGATATTTGCACTGTGTTTATAATCTGAGAAATTCAGCTCGTTTATAGTTTTTTCCTGCCTTACTGAACATCGTAGTGTGAGTCTGCCACAGTAATTGAAATGTGCATTTTAGTGTGCAGTAAATCAAAGCTTATCTGAAGTATTCAACTCGTTAATATTCTGCTCCCTGAACATCATAGTGTATCACATGTTGGTATACAGTTATTCCAAGTTTATATCCGTCAATGAACTCTTTACTCAGATGTATGCATAGATGCTCTTTGTAGTGTATTTATATATATAAACATTTATATAGATGTTTTTTTTTTATTTACTATTCTTATTCTGTCAATGAACTCTTTGCTCATTCGTGTACATAGATACTATCTGTAGTGTACATATATATGATTAGATGCTTTTCATTGCCATTCTTATTTCACTATTGTTAATGTGCTAAATGCCTGCATTTACCTGAAATTATAGTAAAGCAAAATGTATTCATAATTGGCGTGTGGTCCTTCATTGAGCGTCCTTATTGACTTATACCGAACAGGTTTCAACCAGCCACCTGGATAAGACATTTGGGGGCATATTTATACTCCGTTGCGCCGGAATTGCGTCGTTTTTTTTTACCCAATTTCGACGCAAAACGAACTCCATATTTATACTTTGGCGTTAGACGCGTCTAGCGCCAAAGTCCATGGAGTTTGCGTCATTTTTTAGCGTGGACACCTACTTTGCGTTAATGATATGCAAGGTAGGCGTTCCCGTCTACAAAATTGACTCCGAGGCATGTGCGCCGTATTTACACTCCCGGGCAAAATTCACGCCCGGGAGTGGGCGGGTAAAAAAAATGACGTACGGCCGCTTTTGCGCTGTTTTTTAGCGCCTGGAAAAGGCAGGCGTTAAGGGACCTGTGGGCTCTGAAGGAGCCCAGAGGTGCCCTCCCATGCCCCCAGGGACACCACCTGTCACCCTTGCCCACCCCAGGAGGACACCCAAGGCTGGAGGGACCCATCCCAGGGGCATTAAGGTTAGTTCAGGTGTTTTTTTTTTTTTTTTTTTTGTGGCATAGTGGGGCCTGATTTGTGCCCCCCTACATGCCACTATGCCCAATGGCCATGCCCAGGGGACAGAAGTCCCCTGGGCATGGCCATTGGGCAAGGGGGCATGACTCCTGTCTTTGCTAAGACAGGAGTCATTTCTATGGGGGTTGGGAGTCGAAAAAAATGGCGCAAATCGGGTTGAGGCGAAAAATTTGCCTCAGCCTGACTTGCCCCATTTTTTGGCGCCCAAGCTCCATATCCCCCTACGCCGGCGCTGCCTGGTGTACGTCGTTTTTTTTCACGCACACCAGGCAGCGCCGGCGGCTAACGCCGGCTAACGTCATTGAATAAATACGGCGCCCGCATGGCGCTTCAGAATGGCGTTAGCCGTCGCTAATTTTTTTGACGCAAAACTGCGTTAGCGCAGTTTTGCGTCAAAAAGTATAAATATGGCCCTTGGTACCAGAAGTGGGGTTTAAGTCAATAATGCCTCTTTGGGGACGTAAGAAAAGTGAGGCAGAGAGCGGAAGGCAGCATGGGGCAGAAGCCAGATCCATTCCCGGGTGGTTAGCAACTGACCCGTTCTCTGGTGTGGCAGGGCTCCTGAACCGGTGGGCAGCGCTGGTGTTATGGGAGACATTAGATGAGAAAGTGACTCCCCTTTTAGTGGAAGATGCGGTTGAGAGTGTGAAGCTAAAAGGGGCAAAGCTGGAGCTGAAAGCAGCAGGGCAAGTGGGATGGCTTTTCCTGTCTGCGCTCGGTACGGTATACAGGAAAACATTAACACAAGATGCAGAAATAAGAAAACTGCGGGATGAGGTTGCAGCCTTGCAGGAAACTATCGAAAGTGCAGTGAATAGGGGTGATCAAATGGAGGCAAGGTGCACCGCATTAGCAGTTCGAGTAGCAAAACAGAAGAGTAGGCAGAAGCCTAAAATACCCTCAGCTGTGCAAGTGAGGGCATTGGTACGCAAAGAAAACTGGGATCCTCATACTTGGGATGGAGCAGTTTCAGATAATGATGATCACTGGAATTGGGAGGATGAGGTGGAAGTACGTGTAGCAGAACTAGGTGGAGTTGAAAGTGGAGAAGGACGTGCAGGTGAAATTGAAGGTGAAAGGGGAAGTGTAATGGAGGTTCACCCACTCGTGCAGAATAAATCAAAGGGGGTGAATGGTGGGCAAATACAGAATTCACGTTTGGTAAGAGATTATACACAGAGTGAATTGTTAGAAATAACTCGTATGTTTAGACAAATGCCTACAGAGCCCATGTTTAAATGGTTGGTGAGATTGTGGGACACTGGAGCAGACGGTACAGATTTATCACCAACTGAACTTTTGAAAATGGGATCAGTAACTACACACGCTATGTTAGGGCAACGGTTATGAGGTGCCCAGGGGCAACAAGCTTTCTCTCTAATGGGTTGGTTGATGGAAGGAGTGAAGCAATTGTACCCAACTGCTATAGATGTGGAGGAGAGTTGGGGTCCTTGGCATACGATTTCAGAGGCAAATGAACAACTGTGAGAAATGGGGATGCAGAACACAGTATACTCCCAGCAATTTTTAGGACCTGATGTTGAACCTGTGACAGCAGGGATCCGGGCACGGTTAATCAGAAATGCCCCTCCGCATATGAGGGGTGCCTTGTTGGCCCTTCTAGGACCCGCTCAGGGAAGACCAGTGGGGGGTGTGGTATTATTAATGGCACAATTAGAAGGGCTTGATAGACAAAAATCAGCAAGAGCAGTGGGGCAGGACAATAAGTATAAGGGAAGAGAATCTACAATAAAAGTGACCAGATGACAAATGTGGATAGATTTGTTGAATGCTGGGGTGAAGAAAAAGGAGATAGATGGAAAGCCTACCCCTTATCTGTTTAATAAATGGAAAGCATTGCAGCGTAGACAGAAAGAGAAAGAGGCAGTTGATGAGAAACAGCCCTCAGCACCACCCATGGAAGAGTCTGAGAAGGAAAAAACAGAATCAGGGAAAAATAGGAAGGTGCCTGTCTCAACTCTATATCCTGACTTGTCCAGCGATGGCTGGGAAGTCCCAGACCCCTTATTATGAAGGTCAGGCCAAACCCCCGGGGGTCAGAGCAGTGCAATAGGTAAGCCCCGGGGACAGGCGGCCATATGTACCTCTCATCATTTATTGGCACAAAGGAACACAACATGTTATGGCACTGCTCGACACAGGTGCGGAAGTAACTTTGATAAATGGAAACCCTAAGAGGCTGCCAGGGAAGGGTGTGAGCATTAATGGTTACGGGGGTGCAGAGACAGAGGCCAAACCTGTTAAGCTTAAATTGTCAATCGGTAAAGGACCCCCGTTCAAGGCAGAAGTTTTAATAGCTGAAGTACCAGAATACATTATTGGCATGGATTTGTTACTAGGCAAAACTATTGATACGCAATGGGGAACATTTACTTTTGGTGTGAGGAGCGTACACATAAAGAAATCGAGGACAGTTCTGGTTGGGCATGCAAAGTGGAGTCCATGACATGTGCCTCCTCCAAAGGAACCGGTGTGCATTAAACAGTACCTCATACCCGGAGGTCATAAAGAGATTTCAGAAACCATACAGGGGTTACTAGATGCAGGTGTGTTAAGGCCGGCTGTGAGCCCATTTAACTCTCCTATATGGCCCGTGAAGAAACCAGATGATACATATCGAATGACTGTCGACTATCGACAACTGAATAAAGTGGCTCCACCTTTGGCAGCCACCGTCCCAGACATCATCACACTGGTGGAACAGTTGAGTAAAGATGTGGGGGAATGGCATGCCGTGATTGATCTAGCAAACGCCTTATTTTCAATTGATATCGATGAGGCCAGTCAAGATCAATTTGCAATAAGCTGGCAGGACAGACAATTCACATTCAGGAAGTTGCCCCAGGGGTACGTGCATAGTCCCACATTGTGTCATGGGCTGATAGCCAGAGATTTAGCCAATTTCTCAGCTGGAGACACCCGACTTGCACATTACATTGATGACATCATGATCACTGGGGACACTAAAGAGCAAGTCACAGACACGCTGAAAAGAATAATTGAATACTTACAGCAGAGGGGGATGGGCTATTAACCCAAAAAAGGTCCAAGGCCCGGCACAAGAGGTAAAATTCCTGGGCGCTATTTGGTCAGGACCAGTAAAAAGAATACCACAGAAGGTGATTGATACGGTACAGCAGCTAAAGACTCCTTCAACTAAGGCAGAAGCACAATGATTTATTGGTTTGATGGGATTCTGGAGACAACATATCCCTCACTTAGGATTAATATTGAGACCACTATATCAAGTTACACGAAAAAAGCACCCTTTCCAATGGGGACCTGAACAGCAAGAGGCCTTTGAGGGAGCAAAAGATGCATTACAGAACTATTTTGCGTTAGGTCCCATCACAGAAGGAGACCCATTTGAGCTGGAAATGATAGTACATGATGATGTAGTGATGTGGAGTTTATGGCAGAGGCAAGGAAAAAAGAGAGTGCCACAGGGATTTTGGTCGAAGAGATTAACTCCCTCCATGAGCAATTACACCCCGTTAGAAAAAGAACTAGCAGGAGCATATTGGGCGTTAGTAGAAACAGAGCGCATAACTGGTGACCGGCCGGTTACCCTAAGAACACGGGTCCCCTTACTAGGCTGGATAAGAGAAGGAGGGGTTGGTACTAAAGTAGGCAGGGCGCAGGAGTCTACCATCGTAAAGTGGAAATGGTATCTGCAGCAGAGGGCAAAACCGGGGCCAGCAGGAGTGTTGAAGTTACAAGAAGATATGCTGGGGGCAGTGGACTTACAAGCAATGGTCCCCTCACCAGAGCCATCTGAGATGGAGTCCTCACCATTTAAAACAGCCCCACCTTTTGAACAGCTCACAGAAGAAGAACAGTAAAATGCATGGTTTACAGATGGTACCGTCCGGTACCATCAAGGAAAGAGACAATGGCAAACAGTCGCATTCCAGCCTGCTACAGAAACACTGTTGCTGCGAGGAGGAAATAATGGATCAAGTAAGCTTGCAGAACTGCAGGGGGTAGCAGCAGTAATCGAGCAGGCCCCCATCGGAGAGAAAACTTTTGTGTACACTGACAGCTGGGCCACCTACCAAGGACTAGTAAGCTGGGCCCGACTTGGCGCAAGGATGGATTGAAAATCAAAGGCACCCCCATTTGGGGAGGTGAGCAGCTATGGGAAGAGATGTGGGAGAAAGGGCACAAATGTCAAATCTATGTGGGACATGTGGACGCCCATTGCCCATCAGACACCTCTCTTGCATCTCTATTCAACAACACCGCAGATCAGATGGCCAAAACACGAACAGTAATCATCAATGAGGAGGCTGAAGCTGCTCTAGCAAACTGGGCTCATGCAACATCGGGACATCTAGGAGAGAATGGCACTTATGCATGGGCACAGCAGCAACAGATTCCAGTCACTAAAGAACAGGTCCAACAAGCAGTAAAAGAGTGCCCTACATGCAACCAAATAAAACAAATGCCCCTGCAAAAGAAGCCTAGCGGCCACATCAGAAGAATGACTGCAGCCGCTACAGTGTGGCAATTGGACTATATTGGGCCGCTACCAATGGAAGGAGGAAAAAGCTATGTATTGACCATGGTGGACACCTACTCTGGCCTTATGTTGGGTATGCCCTGTAAGTCTGCAGACCAAAAGTCCACTTTGCGAGGGCTAAACTACCTGATAAAACATTATGGGGTACCTGATGAAATCCAAACAGATAGGGGCACACACTTTTCAGGGAAAACAGTGCAGGATTGGGCGCAGGAACAGGGAATTCGGTGGATTTTACACCTTAGTTATTATCCACAAGCTGCAGGCATGATTGAGAGATATAACGGATTGTTGAAAGAACAGCTAAAAAAGTTATCAGCACATCAGACTCTAAAAGGATGGAGTAGTAATTTAGACAAAGCCTTGTTTGAATTGAACAATAGACCAGTTGGGCAGCAGACTCCTTTCATTCGGATGACAGGGCATGATAAAGAAATCACCCACACAATGATTGTCTGGAAAACAGACCCTCGAGCTTTACAGGCTACTTCTGGCAGTATAGGACTGGACCTGTTTGCTCCAGAGGATGGAGAAATACCCGCAGGACAGGTGAAGACTATTCCCCTAGGAATAGGAGTGAGAGTACCATCTGGAACATATGGTAGAATTACCCCTCGATCCAGTCTAGCCATCAAGGGAGTGTCGGTGCTAGGGGGAGTCATAGACCCAGATTTTAGAGGAGAGGTAAAAGTAGTATTATTGAACCAAGGAGATGCTACTGTATCGTATCAAGCACATGACAGACTTGCCCAATTGATTTGTGAACAAGCGTATACCCCCCACATTGAAGAAAGATCTGCCCCCCCGATAACACTCAGAGAGGTGAAGGAGGATTTGGAAGCACAGGAAGAAGAGTATGGGTGCATCATCCAGGGAAAAAGCCAGAGGCAGGAGAGATATTGAGTCAAGGGGTGGGGAGTAAATATGTTGTACTTTTAAAGAATTCTAATGTACCTGTATTTGTACCTGCAGTGAGACTTACCCCACGGTCGTAAATGATGAATTCTGCATCGATGACGTGGTTCCTGTTTGCAGTCATGATTATAACCGGAAAAAGTATATTAGTCCGACCAAATGTGGCAGAGAATGTCATCACGGACCTTAATGTCACTTGTGCACCTCAAGCCGCTAAGGTAACTGATGACCAGGGAAATGTTTCACTCTGCAACGTGAAGGTACCTGGAGGCAAATGGATGGCTGCCAAAGTTGAAACCTGGAAGGTAACTGGACAGCAAATCCGACATGCCTATGGACTGAATGAGTTGCAGGGAATGCCCGCAACGGCACAGGCTTTGAATTATACGCTAAACATGATATGTAAACATTGTGATACCATTGTACCTTTTACACCAATACAGACATATCCGTGTAGCTCTTATGATTGTTTAGACAAACATAACATTTTACCAGGACATATGGTGGTTTTTACAATGTCTAATAGAACTACAGGAGTTCGATACTCCAAACCGCTTGCCTTTATGTTTTATGTAGCCGAAAGACGCATGGTCAGCAATTTAGGCAACGTTTCCATAGTTCGATATAGAATAGGATGTAAGCAAGCTTTACATGCAAGCATAATTAACCATTTTGTGTTACAGATAACTATTGCCAAGGGGAATGTCTCTAAGTACGATCCATTATGCACACCATGGACACTACAGTTATGACCCTTGCCGAAGTTACGCATCAGAAGAGATCTAGGATCCATGATAGCCGGGGCCACCGGAATTGGGGTAGGGGCCCTGAACGCTTTTGATATTGAAACCATCAGGAATAAGCTATCTTCAACAGGATATAATACAGGGGGGGGCACAAAAGTAATTTCACAATGGGGGCCCACACACTCACTAGAAGTATGGAAGGTTCTGCGTGGGTTATATCGTGATTGGCAATGGCATAATTTCACTTATGAACAATTTGGAAAAAGCTTTCAAAGCACCCAAACAATGTCCAAAGGAATTCAGTGCATACTATGGCAAAGTATTATTAATCAACAGTATGTAGACTTCAAGGCAGAATGGGGACAGCTTCAAGGTGAATATTGGAGACAACAATTGCATTTGCCTGAAGAAATATGGGTAAAGCCTATACAATTCAATTGTGAGGGAGAGATGTGTTATGCTCATTTTGATATAGGTAGAAGTAATCTTCCTCCTGAAATAAGGTGCCCTTTTATATTGCTCCCTGTAGTAATAGGTGAAGAATGGTGGATACCTCACACTGACAAATAAATGGATTGATCAAACAAATCACACCGTAGATCCCACTAGATGCGCAGATTGGTCTAAGGGGTGGGTATGTACCCACACTGGACGGGCGCTAGACCCATGCCTTCACCCAATACCAGGGAGATCTGAATGGTTACCTTATCCTATCAATGGCACAGACTTATATCAGATAGGAACAGAGAGTATATGTTACGTTACTAATCAACCCTTACTTATTAACGGATTTGTACAAACCACTGGAGAGCAGGTAATGTGTATGTGCACTATTACCAGCATTATTGACATAAGTACTCACATCCTATACCAACCGACTAAGTTCACCACAACCACATTACAGACGCAAATGCAAGCACAGTTAGAATGGAACATTCCGCTTGTTGTGAAGCTACCTAGATTAGAGGCAATCAGGCGCTACGCACAAATCACATTTGCTAAATTCGACATGGCAGCTAAATATACCAAGGATGCAGCCACACAGACGACCATAGACCCCAAACAGCTTATGCACACTGCTACACGCATCCGGCAAGAAACTGAGCACAATTGGTATGACATCTTCTTAGGTTGGGCACCAGGAGCCACGAAAACGCTAAATATAGTGTTACACCCGCTAATCTGGTTACTGATTGTATGTGTCACGCTAATGATTATACTATGTAGACTATATGTACGCACAAATGAGCTGTATACTAAAATGCAGGCGCTCAGAATAATGCTAACAAGTATTCGTAGCAATCTAGCTAGTGAAGTGTTACAATAAATACTTCTGGCTTCGCAAGCATCGCGCTCATCTAAGGGGTGGAGTGATCAGTGTAGTAGTAGGGAAAGATGCGGAAGACATTGTAACGCGAAGGGTTAATTAGCTTGAACAGTGTAGATGAGCGTGATGCCTGCCGAAGCCAGAACAACGTGAAAGAAATTCACGATGTTTGCTTTCAAGCTTGTTTTCTTTTGACATTCCGTAGATAAACTTATTCGCAGCTGCATGTGTGAGAAACAGGCTGTAAAGGAGAGTCAGTCTCAACCTTGAGAACGAGACCACAGTAAAAGATGGAATGAAAACAATGGCCAGGGAATGGCAAGGCAGCCAAGAGACATAGAGGGTCATTCTGACCCTCACGGGAGCACCGCCAACAGGCTGGCGGTGCTCCAACGAGCATTCTGACCGCGGCGGTTCAGCCGCGGTCAGAAGCGGAAAGTCAGCGGTCTCCTGCCGACTTTCCGCTGCTCGTGTGAATCCTCCATGGCTGCGGAGCACGCTCCGCAGCCATGAGGATTCCGACCCCCCCTACCGCCATCCTGTTCATGGCAGGAAAGCCGCCATGAACAGGATGGCGGTAGGGGGGGTCGCAGGGCCCCTGGGGGCCCCTGCCGTGCCCATGCCAATGGCATGGGCACGGCAGGGGCCCCCTTAAGAGGGCCCCGCAAAGTATTTCAGTGTCTGCCTTGCAGACACTGAAATACGCGACGGGTTTTTCAGCAACCGCCCGCCAGCCCAGGGGAAAACTTGTAATACCCGCCGCGGTCTTTTGACCGCGGCGCGGTATTTCGGAGGGGGGATTTGTGGCGGGCGGCCTCCGCCGCCCGCCAACATTGGAATGACCCCCATATACTGATAACATAGCTAGAAAATACTGGAAGGGGGTAGAATCCAAGCTTCAGGTTATTTAAACACTGAAAGGTGGGTGAGGGAATTTTGAAGCTCGCAGATGGAGTTATGAAACTGTCATCTTCAGACCCAGAGCTGCCTCCCTGTTTTGCTGTTCCAAGACCGTGACGCTCGAGGGGGAGAGAGGTCCAAGCAGGCGGTAGAGGGCTTCCCAGCATTCGTGGACTAAGTTAAGTTCCACCCAGGGATGAAAGGCTTTTTGTTTCTCTGCTCTATTATTATGATTGATTATTATATTTGCACTGTGTTTATAATCTGAGAAATTCAGCTCGTTTATAGTTTTTTCCTGCCTTACTGAACATCTTAGTGTGAGTCTGCCACAGTAATTGAAATGTGCATTTTAGTGTGCAGTAAATCAAAGCTTATCTGAAGTATTCAACTCTTTAATATTCTGCTCCCTGAACATCATAGTGTATCACATGTTGGTATACAGTTATTCCAAGTTTATATCTGTCAATGAACTCTTTACTCAGATGTATGCATGATGTTCTTTGTAGTGTACATATATATATAAACATTTATATAGATGTTTTTTTTTATTTACTATTCTTATTCTGTCAATGAACTCTTTGCTCATTCGTATACATAGATACTATCTGTAGTGTACATATATATGAATAGATGCTTTTCATTGCCATTCTTATTTCACTATTGTTAATGTGCTAAATGCCTGCATTTACCTGAAATTATAGTAAAGCTAAATTTATTCTTAATTGTCGTGTGGTCCTTCATTGAGCG
This sequence comes from Pleurodeles waltl, assembly GCF_031143425.1. Lineage (NCBI taxonomy): Eukaryota > Metazoa > Chordata > Amphibia > Caudata > Salamandridae > Pleurodeles > Pleurodeles waltl. The sequence goes on from NC_090437.1 coordinate 325,276,838, forward strand.
TCCTTATTGACTTATGCCGAACAGGTGTCAACCAGCCACCTGGATAAGACAGAAAGGTATGCCCAGACGTGGGTCCCGTGCTCACTATGCCACCAGATTCAAGCTAGCCTGGCTGAAGAGGGGTGATACCCCGAAACCGGTCTAGGGATTCTTGTTTCTGGTCCAGGGAGGACCTGGCCTGGCAGTTCGGGCTGGACTGTTCCCATGGGGTACAGAGTCAAGACTGATTTGCATATGGCTGGGTCCAATCTGGAATGGACCCACTCATCGAGCTTATCTTCAGTTGCATTCATGTATTTTTGCTATTTGTAAAATTTAGCAGGGGCAGGGATACTGATCACATTCCAGTCCTTAATCTTTGCCAAGCCTAAACAATTTGGCTGTTTTACTGTTTCATTTAAAAATATAATTTGGACAGGTATCAGGCATGCTCTGAATAAAGCTTACCTTCCCCTTATTTGCCAAATCTTAGTTCCCCACACATTTCCTAAGTCAATCACGTTCAGCCAATATTTATAGCCTTCTATTGCCAACCAGGAACCAAAGGAATCAGAATAAATCAATTTTGTATCAGCTAATGAAATATGTTGACTTTCCAACACTGGCAATTTAAAATAATACCACTCAGCATTTTTCACATTGTGCCCAGAAAAATGTATAAACTTTGTAGAATATGTTTTGGTACTCCCCAAAAATGTGGACAGTGCTCCCATTGTGAATAGTAAAAAATAGTCTTTGGGATACTTGCTCTATGAATGAAAATATGTCCATAATAACTATAACAAGACATATCTCAATAATTTTCCCTTGAATGATAAACATCTTCACTTTCAAATACATTAAAATATTCCAAATCAGACATCATAGAATCAACTGTTTTTACATCCCAATCATCAGAAACGACTCTGGATGTTATTACATAGTTCATGGAAATTTTAAATACATATGGAATTTGTATGACCTCCGTCGGGCTATATATTTCAAATGGTACTTTATCCCAAACAATCCCATCAGGAACTGGTATGGCTGAAATGTTCACTAGGGACAAGTGCACCTTGTGGGAGGAAAAATATGGTTTTAGGACCTCTTCCACCAGTTCAACTATAGAGCATTCAGGAAGATAATGACCATGTATTAGTAAAAAGAAGGCAATGACATACCCAATCTAAACGAGGAAGGCAAGTACAGTTAATAAGAGCCACAGATAGTTCCACAGAAGAATGAAATAGTTATTTTTGAGCCAAATTATCAGCTTACATGCTGTTGACAGTTCTGTTGCAAAAGAGGCAGATGAGTTTGTGAAAGTGTCATTGACGTCGGCAAAATATCCAGAAGCAGTTTGTGCAAAAACTGGAGCCATATTTGGAAGGGGAGGGCTGGCCGAAGTCTCCCTCGGTGGTTCGTGGTAGACTATACCATCCGTTTGTGTTGAATTTGAGTAGAATCGCTCAACATTGTTGACATTACTTGTCACAAAAGAAGTTAATGGGATTAATGAAAGTGTTGCTTAAAACCTGTAGAGGAACAAAGGTCTGTAGTGAGAGGGATTCGGGTACTACCCAGGAGTTCTCTAGGTCTGCTGTGCATGATCGGCCATATGGGGTAGCTTGACATTGTCGATGGAGACAAAGCGATTTTCTTTAGAACGAGGCAGAGGTGGTAGAATGACAATTCTGGCACAGTTTATTCCCAGGATTGGAACTGGTGCATGATAAGAAGGACTGAACTCTTTTTTCACAGCAATCTTTTCACGCACTAGATCCCCGACTTTAGGAATCCAGTCGGTAGGTGTTATTGGTGCATGCCTTATTCCCAAGGAGGCGGCACTGGCAGATGCGTTGTCAACACAGAACTTGTAAGCCCTGCAAGACAGTGGCACGTTCATTTATGCCAAAAGGTGTATCTGCCGCCTCTGCGCCAGGACCATCAAGATCTGGAACATACGTTTGTGTTGCGAACAAGCATTCATATGAGGTGCACACCCCCTAGGGACCTACTGGGCAGATTATTAAGTGCTCCCTGGACACCATAGAGGTGATTAAACCAACTATGACCCGTGCCTAATACTCTGGCTGTTAAGGATTGCTTTAAATCACAGTTTCTTCGCCCCATGACACTATTTCCTTCAGCATGAAATGGAGACGAATAATACAGTTGGACCTCTAACGAAGCCATGGCATCCCTGAAAGCCCTTTCGGCAAAAGCAAGGCCCTGGTCCGAGTGGAAATCCGCAACTGCATATTTGCTGATAAAGACTTTCAAATCTTTAATAACAGTTTGAGTGTCAGCCTAGCGTTGCAGCCAAACCCATAGAAATCTGGAGCATGAGTCAATAGCGACTAAAATGTATTTGTATGCCCTATCAGGTGTCAAGGGACCACAATGGTCAAAGAACACACATTGTAAAGGTTTGTTGGTAATTAGGAGGGTAGTCTGCAGTGGGCGTTTGATGGTGGACCCTTTTATTTGCTGACAGATGTCACAACAAAGGACATACTACCTAGTCTGTTTGTATAGACCTGGTGTTAGAAATGGGGTCTTTGGTTGGTAGCCAGGTCCAAGCAAGGACCCTCACTCTAGTCAGGATAAAGGAGAATCACACTTGGTTAACTGTTGCTCACCCCCTTGGTATCTTGGCACGAGCAGGCAGGCTCAACTTCAGAAGCAATGTATAAAGTATTTGTACCAACACACACAGTCACTCAGTGAAAACACTACAAAATGACACAGCACGTGTTTAGGAAATAGGCAATATTTATCTAAACAAAACAAGACCAAAACATCAAAACTCCAACATACACAAGTCAAGACATTAATTTTCAAAAGAATAAGATTCTTAATCCTTAGAAAACAGTGAGAACGCTGTTATTTCACAAAACTACCTGGGTAGCGTTAAAATAAAGCCGCACGGGCGAGTGTGCGTCGAAAATGGTCAGCGGTGCATAGATTCCTTACTCGCAAGTGAGGCCGTGCGTCGTTTCCTTCTCCGGTCAAGTCAGCGATGTGTCATTTTTCTCCCGCAAGAGAGTGATGGGTTTGCTTCTGGATGGGGCACCTCGGATCCGTGCACAGTCGGGTCGACTTTGACAACCAGGGACTATGCGTGGAAAATCTGGTCGCAAGGTATCGAGAAACCGCGCTGCGTGGGGTTTGCATCGTTATCAGCCTCCGTTAGCGGGTGTTGCGCGCCGTTTTTCCAGCCACGTTGCATCGATCTCCCAGCTGTGATTCAGGTGGAGTGTTGATTTCAGCCACAAAGCCGGCGGTGCATCGTTTATCAGCCACGTTACGGAAGGTGCATCAAAACTTTACCCGCACAGCAGTCTGTGGGTGGATTTTCAGTTCTTGTCTGCCAACTTCACCTTACAAGGGCCCAGGAACTGGATAGTGCACCACGTGGCAGAGCAGGAGTCTCAGCAAATAATCTAGGTGCTGGCAGGGGAAGTCTTTGATGGCCCTAAGACTCCAACAGGAGGCAAGCTCAGTTCAAGCCCTTGAAGATTCTTTTCAAGCAGGAATGCACAACAAAGTCTAGTCTTTGTCCCCTTTCACTGGCAGAAGAAGCAACTTCAGGATAGCCCAACAAAGCACAATCACAGGCAGGGGCAGCACTTCTCTTCAGCTCTTCAGATCTTCTCCTTGGCAGAGGTTCCTCTTGATTCCAGAAGTGATCTAATTTTCAGGGGTTTTGGGTGCCCTTCTTATACCCCTTTCTGCCTTTCAAGTAGGCCAACTTCAAAGAGAAGTCTCTGTTGTTTTCAAGATTCTACCTTGCCCAGGCCAGGCCCCAGACACACACCAGGGGCTTAGAGACTGCATTGTGAGAGGGTAGGCACAGCGCTTTCAGGTGTAAGTGAACACTCCTCCCCTCCTATCAGCACATATGGCTCATCAGGATATGCAGGCTGCACCCAAGCTTCCTTTGTGTCACTGTCTGTTGGGAGGTGCAAACAGCCCAACTGTCAAACTGACCCAAACAGGGAATCCACAAACAAGCAGAGTCACAGAATGCAGCACGCATAGAAAAAGCAAAAAATGAGGAGGAATAAAAGTATTCTTCCTCATTGTGCCTTGCTAACGCCACACCTGTGGTGGCGTTCGATTTTGGCGCTGCCTCAGGTTTACGAAATCTCATAAATTTGAGGCAGCGTCAAAATGCAATGGGTATTGCTGTGGCACACCCACAGCAGCACCCATTGCACGACCCTCTGATGCATAAAACTGTGTCGGAGGGGCCCTTATTTACAAGGAGGTGTAACGCCACAAAAAGTGGCTTTACAACTCCTTGTAAATATGGAGCAGACTGTAGAGTCTATGTCCAAAGAGGTATGCGGAAGGAGTGTTGTATGTACTGCCCAAGTGTCATTCTAATTCTGGGTTATGTGTGCTTGCCTGTTTTAAATTGTACCACAGGTAGTGGAATTATTGGGAGCAATGTTGAGCGTAAAAGTGAACTGACTGCGCTGTATCATTTTATATTTTTTGTTTAGTTTCACAGCAGGCAGTAGTTTGATGTATTTAGTTAGACCTGGTATGTTTGTAGTCATAGTTGGTTTTTCATCTCCTTCAAATTGGTTTGTGTTTTATTGTTAAATAAATGTGATGGTGGTGTGTGTGGACTGGCGCCCTGCTGGCAGTAGGTGTGGACTGATGCTTGGCTGGGGGTTTGCGTGGACTACTCCTGTCTGGAGTTTTGGGTGGTGTACATGGAATGGCATTTGGCTGGAGGTGTATATGGACTGGCGCTTGACTTACTGTGCGAGCTGGTTTTGTGTGTGGACTGACACTTGGCTAGAGGTGCGCGTGAACTGGGCTTGACTGGTGGTGTGTGTGAGCTGGCATTTGGCTGTCAGTATGTGTACAGTGACTTGCTGCTGGTCACTATACACACATTGCCAGCCAAATGCCAGTCCACACACTCCGTGGTGTGATTGTTGTGTCAGTCATGTGGGAGTAGAAAAAGTGATGGACACTTGAATGGCTCTGTCTGTTGATGTGAGGGTTGTAATGTGCTGGGCCAGCAGCTTGTGGTGTGAATGTTTTTTTGTGTGTACAAAAGGTGTGTGAATAGCCTGTAGCGGTTGGTGCCTTATTGCGGCTTTAAAAACTCACAAGCTGTGAGTCATTGGTTTTGTTTTTTTGAACTTTCAATTATTAACAGGGTATTTCATTTCTGTGAAATCTCCTGTTAATAAAATTTACATTTTGAACATTTTACTCACCTTTGTGCCACATCCCACAAGTATGTGTGTGTACTTGAGGAATGGATGGTTGTGCAATAATATTTGTCTTTGCTGTATTTCTCTGCCAGGGTATACATTGTCTCTAGGGAAAATCTACCAACTCTAGATATTTTAGTAAACTAAAAGAGTACGGGGTGGTGTGCCTCTTGTGGATTCCATCTAGTTTTCATACCCAAAATGCCCAGCAAACCTCAAGATTTTACTAAAATCACACATTTTCCTTGCATTGCTGTCCCATAGTCTTCCAGAATCGGAAGGAAACCATAAACTTCCTACCACCCAGGATTTCCCTACTTGTCTCAATAAGAATGCTGCCCCACTTGTGTGGCTGGACCTAGTACGAACAACAGGAACAGATCAAACTAACATCAGTGGGAGACCTCGCAAAGGGACCTTGGGAGAGTGGTGGGTGGAAGGGGGAATGTGGCTCCCTTCAGATTCTGAAGCTTTACATCACATAATGTGAGCAAACTTTGTTAGTTTAATCAGGTTTGCAAGGAAGGAAAAGGGTCAGTTTTCAGTGGAAAAATGTGATGTGTCCATGCTGCATTTGGGCTATTTCCTGTTGCAGGCTCTAAGCCTACCCACACAAATGAGATACCATTTTTATCATGCGACTTTTGGGAATGCTGGGTAGAAGGACATGTGTGGCTTCCCACAGATTCCAGAACTTTCCAACTCAGAAATGTGAGGAAAATGTGTTTTTTAGTCAATATTTGTGGCTTGCAAGGGATTCTGTGTAATACAACCTGGTGAAAGCCACACAAGTCACCCCATCCTGGATTCCCTTATGTGTCTGTACAGGTTTGCCAAGTTTCCATAGATACTGGATGAACTAGACCCCAACATCCACAGCTAAGCACATTGCAAACAACAGGGCCAGTTTTCAGTGGAAAAATGCTATGTGTCCACGTTGTGTTTTGGGCCGTTTCGTGGTGAGGGCATTAAGCCTACCCACACAAGTGAGGTACCATTTATATCAGAAGGCTTAAGAAAATACTGGGTGGAAGGAAGTTTCTGGCTCACTTCAGAATCCAGAACTTTTCATCACATAAATGTGAGAAAAATGCTTTTTTTTGTTGTCAAAATCTGAGGTTTTCAAGGGATTCTGGGTAACACAGTCTGGTTAGAACCGTGCCGGGAACTCCATCCTGGATTACCCTAAGTGTCTAGTATTAAAAAATGTACAGGTTTACTCGGTTTCCCTTGGGCCAGCTGAGTTAAGGCCCAAAATCCACAGCTAGGCACATTGAAAAAAAGGGTCATTTTCCAGTGGAAAAATGTGGTGTGTCCATGTTGTGTTTTGGGTGGTTTCCTGTCATGAGCACTAGGCCTACCCACACAAGTGAGGAACCATTTTTATCAGGAAACCTAGGGAAACACAAAATAGTTGAACAAGTGTTACTATCAAATGTACTTCACTGCAAGTGTCCCTTTCAAATGTAAGACAATGTTTAAGAAAGATGTCATTTGTGAAATGCCCTTAAATCCACATGCTAGTATAGGTACCCAGAAATTGAGAGATGTGCAAATAACCACTGCTTCTAAACTCCATATCTTGTCCCCAACTCGGAAACACATAGGTTTACTTGATACCTATTTTTCACTATCTTTATTTTTCTTATGAGTTGTTCCATACCCAGTAAACAATGAAAAACCATTAGAACATGAAGTTGTTGGTTCTGAGTTCCTTCAGTTCTTGGAGAACTCACAAACCCAAGCAGAAGGGTCGAGCAGATGTAATGCTATATTGCTTTTGTAAATCAGTCATCATGATGAGACATTACAAATGAAAATCTTCCCAAAAATTCCCATTTGTTCGTACAAATTTTCAATTTTTAAAAAACTTTAACACTGAGGTGCTTATTTAGAAGCCTCTTGCGCCACCACTGCATCACTTTTTATATGGGAAAAAGTGATGCACCGGCTTCGCAAGGAGCTTGTAAATAAGCCCCTTAGGGCCAGATTTACAAGAAACTGATGTGTAAGTTTGCTTGCGTCGCCTCTTCCCTACCTAACAAAACCATGTGTGTGCCATATTTATGTTACGGTGCACCATGGCGTTAATTAGGTCATTAGCGTAATAATTGTTTACGCCATTGTGGCACTTTGCTCCACTAGCATCAAAAAGTTTGGCGCTAGTGGAGCAAAGTGCACGGAGGCCCACAGGTTAATATGGGTGTGTAATTTTAATGCCTGCTCTAAGCAGGTGTTAAAAATTATGCCAAAAATGGCACAGTGAAATCTTGTAGATTTCCCTGAGCCAATTTTGCGGGCCTCCTAACACCGGAATGTCCCCCTTGCATACATTATGCCTGACGCAAGCATACTGTGGTGCAAGAGGTCGTAAAATGCCATTTTGTTAATATGGCGCAGTGAAAATTGCCTTCTTGAGCCACATTAGTGTACAAAAAATTATGCTAGTGTGGTGCAAGAAGGTGTTAGTGCCTTGTAAATATGGCAATTAGGGCCTCATTACAACCCTAGTGGCCGGCGGTAAGCTGGCGGTAACACCGCCAGCAGGCTGGCGGTGTACCGCCAGCTATTATGACCGTGGCGCATTAGCCACGACCATACCGCCGGCCCCTCCAACATACCACCAGGCTTCCGCCTGGCGGTCGTAATCCCCAGGGCAGCGGTGCAAGCATCACTGCCCTGGGGATTATGAGTCCCCAACCGCCAGCCTGTCCACGGCGGTAAACACCGCCATGGAGATGTGGCGGTCAGGGGAACTCGGGTGACCCTGGGGGGCCCTGCCCATGCACTTGGCATAGGCATTGCAGGGGCACCCAGGCACACCCCCATCACGCATTTCACTGCCCGCCGCGACGGGTGCAGCTGCACCTGCTGCACATCAACATTGCCGCCAGCTCTATTACGAGCCGGCTGCAATGTTGATGTGACTTTCTCGCTGGGCCAGCGGAAAAGTCATAATAGGGAACCAGATATACTGCCAGCACTGGCGGTATACTGGCGCCCGCAGCTTCGACGGTCTGAAGTTGTAATGAGGGCCTTAGTTTTTTGGGGAAAACCTTGAAGGATCTGTACAAATGACCCCTTGTAAATTTATGATTTTGTCTGGTTTTCAGAAATGTATAGCTTTCCAGGATCCACCAGAGGCTTTACACCTGTTCACACCACAAACTGAAAGGAATTTGAAAGCACCCAAAATTTTTTAAAATGGGCTATCCCAGTAAAATGCCAAAACTTTTATCAAAAAATGTTTTCTGAATCAAGTCTGCCTGTGTCTGATAGCTGTGGAAGATGGTGACTCTAGCATCGCAAACCCTTTGGTGATGCTGTTTGCAGGAAAACGGGCACTTTCTTCTGCATCACTTTTTCCAAAAAGACAAAGGGCCGTATTTATACTTTTTGGCGCACAACTGCGCCAACGCAGTTGTGCGTCAAAAAATATAACGCCGGCTAACGCCATTCCAAAGCGCCATGCGGGTGCCTTATTTATGGAATGACGTTAGCCGGCGGAGAGCTGCCTGGTGTGCGTAAAAAAAAATGACTTACACCAGGCAGCGCCGGCGTAGGGGAAAATGGAGCTTGGGTGCCAAAAAATGGGGCAAGTCAGGCTGAGGCAAAATTTTCGCCTCAACCCGATTAGCGCCATTTTTTTAGACTCCCAACCCCCATTGAAATGACTCCTGTCTTAGCAAAGACAGGAGTCATGCCCCCTTGCCCAATGGCCATGCCCAGGGGACTTATGTCCCCTGGGCATGGCCATTGGGCATAGTGGCATGTAGGGGGGCACAAATCAGGCACCCCTATGCCACCCAAAAAAAAAAATATATATACTTACCTGAACTTACCTTAAGTTTCCTGGGATGGGTCCCTCCATCCTTGGGCATCCTCCTGGGGTGGGCAAGGGTGGCAGGGGGTGTCCCTGGGGGCATGGGAGGGCACCTCTGGGCTCCTTCCGAGCCCACAGGTCCCTTAAAGCCTGCCCTGACCAGGCGTTAAAAAATGACGCTAAAGCGGCTGGACGTCATTTTTTTTGACCCGCCCTCTCCCGGGCGTAATTTTTGCCCGGGAGTGTAAATACGGCGCACATGCCTCGGAGTCATTTTTTAGACGGGAATGCCTACCTTGCATATCATTAACGCAAGGAAGGTGTCCACGCTAAAAAATGACGCAAACTCCAAGATCTTTGGCGCTAGACGGGTCTAACGCCAAAGTATAAATATGGAGTTAGTTTTGCGTCGGATTTGCGTAAAAAAAAAAATAATATGCCCCTTAAAATCCTTAGGATGTTGGAAAAAAGGACTCAAATTTGGTGAGGATAGTTTCTGTGGACAAAAGATATGGAGGCCTACATGTGAACTACCCCAAATAGCCTAAAAAAATCTTCACACTGAGGGGCCCCTTTCAGTAGGAAATACCATGTGTAGGCTAACTTTAAAACCTTTCCCACTTCGAGTGTGTGCTGCACAGTGCAGCACACATGGAAAGTGGGAAAAGTTAAGAGAGTGAAATAAAAGCATGTTTCCTTTTAATGCCTGCTTCAAAGTGGAATTATTTTTTGGTGCTAAGCCCTGTTAACCTTTGTTAGTAGGTAGGATTTTGCGTTAAAAAACATGGGTCGTTGTATGAGAATGCTCCATGTATCATTCGTGTAGCACCTCCTAAATGCAGGGTAACGCAAAGCAGCACTTTGTGCTGCTTTTATTACTTTCAGGGAACTTTTCAGTGAAAAACAAGTTTTGAGCTGGAAAGTAAATAGAAAAAACATTTATGCTGGTTTGTGTCACTTTTGTGATGTAAACCCATGCAAAACGTTTATCAATCTGGGTCTAAGGGAGAGATTTACAAACATTTGACGCTGGGTTACTATCACAAAAGTGATGCTAACCAGCACAAAGTGAGAGATTTGCACACATTTTGCTCTGGGTTAGCGTCACAAAAACGGATGCTAACCCAGTGCAAAATGTTTTTTTCCTCATTTACTTTCCAGCGCAAAACTTGTTTTGCACTGGAATGTAACCTAAAAGGAATGCAAAGCAGCCAAAGCCCTGCTTTGTATTACTTAGTGCCGAGGGGGCATTACATGGGAGGTACATGGGCGTTCCCATGCAATCACCCATGCCTTTTGATGCAAAACCATATCTACAAACAATAGTAAACAGGGTTTTGCGCCAAAAGTTAACACCATTTGAAAGCAGGCATTAAAAGGAGAAATGTTTTCATTTCTCCTTTCTTTTCTGACTTTGCAAGTGTGCTGCACTGGGCACCACGCAAGTGTGTGTGTAAGCATAGTATTTTGTACAGGAAGGCTACCCCTCCAGTACAAAACGTATGCTAGACTCACACATGCACCCTTGCACAATGGCGCAAAGGTGTGGCGTGGCACACAGCAGCTGAAATCAGCACTGGCGCTAAGGAGAGGGGAGGAGAGAGCCATATCTCTGTAGATATGGCACTCTTCTGGTCCCTCCCTGTCATGTAACGCAGCACAGTGCAGCCTTTTTGGCTGGTGCGCTGCACTTCATGCATTATTTCAACAGTCAACATTTCTTTGTCTTATTTTCAATGCTCTTTAGGACAACATATCGGTGTCCATTTTGGCGCTGCACCATAGTATCGCTACCAAAGCCTTGCTGGAGAAGTCAAAGGCAGCAAACTAAAATACTTGTCATCAACATTATGTAAGAAGAGAAAAACCATAGCCCTAATGAGAAGGTGTGACTTCATTCCAAAATGCACAAAACCATGACGAAATAACTACGCAAAGGGTGAATTATTAGTTACCCACAGGAAGCTAGATGAAATCATTATTTTCTGCCCTGATCTCTCCAAGCAGAGTTAAGGGGAAGCTCAGGGGCATACTTATGAGTCCCTAGTGCCACTGAAACGCCACTTTTTGTGACGCTACGGTGGCTCTAAGCACTGCGCCATATTTATAAGGTGGCGTTAAGCCACTTTCTGTGGCTTACGCCACCTTGTAAATACGGCCCCTTCACATGCAGCCCATCGCAAGGAAGGGGCCTGCAATGGGTGTTTTTGTGGGTATGCCACGCCCAACGAGGATGAATACTTTTATTCCTTCTCATTTTTGGCTTTTTCCATGTGTGCTGGATTCTGCAGCACACAGAGAAAGAGCAAAATGCCATACATGAATGTTTATGTGCAGGAAGGAGCCCCTTCCTGCACATAAACAATCATTTCAAAATGATGCTTTGGCACTTCTGTGTATGCTGCAATTTGCAGCACACACAGCAGTGCCAAATCGTCATTAGTGATTGTTTATGTGCAGGAAGGGACACCTTCCCACACATAAACAATCAAACCCCCCAATGCAGACATCCTTGCACGATGGTGCAAGGATGCCTGCTTTTGTGCTAGTCAGCTCAACTTAGCACCAGTGCAGGGGACAACATAGGGGTGCACCGTATTCAATTAAATATGGCGCATCCCTGCATTGTGAAAAAGACGGAGCACGGCGCTGCCAATTTTGGCACAGAGTGGCACTCTGTCATTTTTAGTTAAATATGGGCCTCAGAATGTGGATTGAGGATGTCAAAGGAGTGGAGAGAAAGGGTAGAAAATGAAGGGCATGAAGGAGGTTGGTACAGGGAGAGAAAGATGATACATATGCATACATTTTCTTTTCCAATTAGTATGTCAACTTTGTCTACCTTATTGCTATGCCTGAGTGTGTTATTTGAAATATTTAGTTAAACCCTTTAGGTAGTTAGGGTACATTTACAATCGGCCTGTGCCGCCGGTGCATCTTTTTTTTTTATGCACCGGTGCGCAGGCTGTAGGCTGATATCCACAAGACCACGCAAAGCCACTTCAGGTGGCTTTTCACGGCCTTGTGGATATGGCGTAAGGGAACGCAGTGCAAATTTTCCCATGCAACACCCATGGATTTTGACGCAATCCCAGATTTGCAAGGATTTGTAAACTTGGGAAAGCACCAAAAGCCTACGCTTTCCCAGGGGAGGTGTCACGAAGAGAAATAACTTTATTTCTCCACATTTTTTCCTCTTTCCATGAGTGCTGCATTTTAGCAGAAAAAACTCCATTGATTGTTTTTGTGCAGAAAGGTGTCCCTATCTGCACAAAAACAATCATTCCTACCACTCAGACACCCTTGCACCACAGTGCAGGGGTGCCTGCGTTGGCCAATGGCATCCAATTGTCCACCAGCGCAGTGGAAGTGGACAGGAATGCAATGTATCTTGTAGATACAGTGCATTACTGCCCTTTTCCTTTGACGCAGGGCTGTGCAGCAAGAAGTCTTGTGGTGCTGCCCTGCGCAAAATTATTGTAAATATGTCCCTGGGTCTGTAAACAGGCACACTTCCATAAATTCTGTATGGTTCTATATCTACGGGGTCTGCTACATCGCCACATAACACATATTGGTTGTGTAGTCTTTGCAATACTAATTTAATGCTCCCAATCGCTGTAAAGTATCCGTAAAGCATCTGAGTAATCCCAGTAGAGACAAGGTATCATAAGTCTTTTAAACCATATGTACTTCAAAATTCTTTAAATACAATAAAGGTAATTTTTTATTGGCAAGTAACCCCAATTCCAGCAAAGGTATTGTGTTAATATTATACTGGCAGTTTAGGACTAAGTGAGAGTTGTGCAAATGCCTGTAGTTCAAAAAGATATTACAAAATATTCAAGAGATTACTATTAATAGAAACAATACCCTGTCAAAATCATTAGCAATTAAACAGACACTTTATCCAACAATGTTGTAAAGTAATGGGAACAATATTTCTAAGAGTGATGTCATTTGAGAAATCACCACTGATGTTATTAATGATTTTGTTTAACAAGCCATGAGTGATGTAATATATGAGGTCATCAGTAGTGCATGAGGGGGGTCACAATTTATAGTTAGTTCACTAAACTATAACGGGACTATTTCAGTGCTTTTTTATTTTTAGTGTTAGCTCTTGCCTCATTCCAACACCTTACTATTCATTCAATAGCTGTTGTTTTTTCAATGAATATATATAACACCAAAACAAAACACTGAAAGTCACAAGCTATGGTTTACTGAGCTAACTATTACTTCCCTGCAATGTACTGCTTATGGCTTCACATATTATATCACTTATCACTTGATAAATGATATAATAGATGAAATCATTGATGACTTCTCAAATTACATCATTGATAACCTTACTGATGAGATCATATAATCATTGTGACACTATTCTATAGGGTTTGTGGACTTGAAGTAATTCAACACACTACAGGTGTGAAAAATGTTCTATTCACTTTAATGGAATAATCCTCTTAAAGACTTCACGGCCTAACCGCCAACCAAGAGAGCTGCATGGTTATGAAGCTCCTGGGACACCGCCAGATCTCCTAGGCAGCCCGCCGCCATCCACTGCCACCCTTCCCCCAGTGGGTCATTGGCTCTTGGAGAGCTATTGGGACCCATGGGAGGTGGCGCAGGGGTCAGGGGACTCAATTAGCTGACTGCCGCAACCTGATGTGGTACCCGGAGGCCCCGCCATGACAGGGGCTGCGGACGAGCCTGGGGACGAGGCCGCGGTGTACTCTGTGGATTGCCTTGGCGCCACTGCTGATTAGCCCAACTGAGTTGGATCGGTGCTCTGGGCGCTTGCGTCCACTCACCCCTGCGCTGTTGAACTGGAGCAGGTGCAGACCGGAGGGGCTGAGCGTCAGGCCTAGTCCAAGCTGCGGGGCGTGAGTCGGCCTGACTCGAGGTATGGTGAGAGGACTGCTTTGCCCTCCTGATGCCCCACTCTGATTTTTCCCTGCAGTGGGGGCCCCCCATTGGCTTGGGCCCTCTTGGCATCCTCTAGGTAGCCTGACCCGTGGGTGGACTGCCGTAGAGTACACCGGTGAGCGCACCCCTCTGCTTGTGCTTTAAGGCCTTGTACCCTGGAATGGAGCTCAGAGGATACCAGTGACATTATCCCTGATCGGCCATCTTGCAGACCTGCATACCCTGCTTGCACCGGCTGGTGATGGGAGTGGGGCTCCCCTTATACTGCACTCAGCTCTTTGATTCCTGCTGAATGACCTCCTGGGGACTGTACTGTGTGATTAGAGAGTGTGTGAGGTGTGGCGACTGTGTCTGACCTTGTTCCCATGCTACCATAGGGCTGTTTGCCCCACCCTGGAATTATTGCCTTTACTGCTCGTTTTCGCCTTACTGCTTGCATTAAAATGGGGCATGGAGACCCCAAACAGCACCAAATATCATTTGACTTGGCCAGAATCCCCACGGGGCTGGAGATTTGTCCAGCATTGTCTCTGCGGAAGGCGTGCATTCTACTCCCCCGCTGGAGGGAGCCGCGGACATAATGGCAGAACTGAGAACAGACTTCAAGGCCATAGATACACGCTTCGATTCTCTCACAATAAGACTGGATGGAATGCATGTGCACCTTGATGACCATTCCACTAGATTGAACACTGCTGAACAGAGAATATCTGGCATTGAGGATAGCGCAACAGTCTTGACCAAATGAGTGGAGAGAGATGAGCACTTGTTGAAGACAGTGGCAGTGAAAAATAAAGACCTGGAGGCTCGCTCGCAGCGAAATAATATCCGAATCGTGGGCATGGCTGAATCCACTAACAGATGGCCCATAAGCACCTTTGTTGAGCGTCTCCTGATAGACCTATTTGACAGGGACTCCTTCATTTCTTCTTTTGCGTTGGAGAGAGCACACAGATCCCTGGGGCCATGTCCTGCCCCTGGGGTTCCACAACGCCCGATTATCAAGTGTATATTGAACTACCAAGACTGTGATGCTGCTCTCTGCTTGGCCTGGGACAGGACCCTGTTACAGTATCAGGGAATGATGCTGTTATTTTACCCGGATTTCACTCCACTGGTCCAGGAGACCCGATGTAAATATGCTGAAGTAAAGAGCCTGCTGCAATGAGTTTGACTGCGCTATGGGATGCTCTATGCTGCCCCCTAGCGAATTGAGATGAAGGGCAAGCACCATGTCTTTAACTCCTCTGCATAGGCATCCTTTTCCTTAAGCAGCAGAAACTGGATGAAGCCATGGCCAATCGTTGCCCCTCGGTGGACTCCCCAGGATCCTCGGTCACGGGGTCCCTCACCCGAGTGACACATTTTGTATTGACAGTTGATGATGCCCATCTTTTCCCAAGATCACTCCTTGTATCGCCAATGCAGTGGGTCACGATTTTACTACGCAGTCACCCTTTCTTATTACTGGCAGAACTGCTTTGACTGTTGTCCCAGACCCAGGCATTAAAAAGAGGCTCACACACCGCCACTCGTAGAAAAAACGCCAGGCCAGCCTCCTACACAGGACAACATGGAAGTGCTACTGCTCCAGCTTGGTACATGCCGAAGACATCTGCAAAGACAGCAGATCCAACCACCACCACTGCAGCAACCACAAACACCACCACAGAGGTAGCACAGAAGGAGGGAGTGAATATTCTGACAGCAAATCACCATCTGAGTAATGAGGGAAAAGGATGTGGTCTGGATGTGCAGACTCAACCAGGAGTTCACCGTATACCTGCTACACCTGATAGTGCCACACATCACGGCAAGGCTGCAAACTCCCCATACAAAACTCCTCACTGTCTTCCACATGATGAGATCTGGATCATTCCAGACAACGGGTGCTCAAGTGGCTGGCATCTCCCAGTCATCCTTCGCAGTCTGCCTACCAAAGGTCCTGGACGCAATCCTACGCATCATGCCACAACACATCTGCTTCCCAAACACCCAGCAGCTGCAGCATGAGACCAGGCAAGGTTTCTATCAGATAGCTGGGTTTCCACCTGTGCTGGGTGCAATGGACGGGACCCATGTCCAGGTGGTGCCACCTGCAGCTACGGAACACCACTACAGGAACTGCACGCACACACATTCCATCAATGTGCAGGCTACCCTGATCACAAACATTCTGGCTAAATATCCTGGCAAGGTCCATGACGCATACATCTTTCGTCACTGCACCATCAACCAGCGGTTCCAGGATGGCCAATATGGTAATGGCCTACTCATATGTAAGTCACCACACCAGTCATACCACATAGCATACCAACCAGTAAGGACAAAACAGAAAAACACATAGGTGGGGCCACAGAGATGCATGGGCAACAACACATAAGCCACATGCCACACCACACTGCACACATTGCATGTCACAAATGCATGCATCCTAATCTACATAACACAGCAACACCCTCACTGGCAAACCACTTGTGGACAGGTGGAGCCAGGTTCCCTTTGCATGCAGAAGCTGCTTACAAATCACTACAAGTGTCCACATGTTGACAAATGAATACAGATCACACACACACACACACACACACACACACACATCACACCAAACAAAGAAGCACACAGGTATATCATTGGCATAGGCTATGGTCATGTTTAAGAAGTCACACATAGGCACAGTCCAACGTAACTCATGGTGTGTAAATTTGGGGCAGAACCTAAATCCAATGTCACCCAAGTGGCGCCATAACCAAGTATACATCAGCTACACATACCTGACATACCTGTACTGTACACATACACCTGTCTGCTGCATTGGGTCCCACACATATGTCTGCAAAAATATTTGCCATTGAAGACCATGGGGTTGAACCATGAGAAATGGGGCAGCACCTACTCTAGTGTCACCTCACATGTGCCCCTAGTGCCCACTAAGCACCTCATGTCTGTTCCAACTACCAGAAAGGCTCCACCATGGTCTTGTGTCTGTGACAAATTTCACTAACATTCATGGATGACATAGTCGGATGTGTTAGGTGTATAGTGGGGATACCTGACCTTATATGCACCTTATGTGCCCCCTCCCAAAGCCAGCACTGTGCATGTGTTGAAAGTGTCTTTCAGAAATCATGTAATAGAAGGCATGCAAAACTTCTGCAACAAATCACTTCATCCTAACTGTGGGACACACACTCATGTACACTTCATGGCTGACACAACCATCATCCGGCACAAAGGCTCTCTAAGGCACATTAATTTAAGGGAAATGACAGAGTGCAACGCAGTGTGAAAATAGGCCGCACAGCAAACCCTCATTCGCACAACGCAGGTATGCACCTAAATTAATAGTGTACTACACGCCCCTGTGTTCTCGCCAGTGCCTGAGCAAAATGTAGCTACCAGCACCAACCCTGGCATCCTTGCACTATTGTGCAAGGATGCCTGCATTGAGGACTGTGACTGTACATGTGTGGGAAGGGACAGCTTCCAGCACATTAACTACCATATCTGGCATTTTGCTCCTACTACCCGTGCTGCAGTATGCAGGACAAATAAAATCAGGTAAAACACAAGGAGGATCAAAGGATTCCTTCTTGTTGTGCCTTGCTAGCGCCAAACCTGGGGTTGTGTCAGGTTAACAAAAACTCCCACATCAGAGTCAGCTAGGAAATGCTATGGGTGTTGCTGTTGCACAGCAACACCCACTGCATGCCCCTTCCACACAAAGGGTTGTGTGCGTGAAGGGGCTGTGGTCACAAGGTGGCACCAAAGCAACAAATAATTGGTGTAATGCCACCTTGAAATACAGGGCAGGAGATAGCGCCACCAAAGCTTCTATAGAAGTGACGCTCTAGTGGTGCTAGGTGCTCAAAATAATGGCCCTAAGTGTCACACTGCATGCATAGTGCAATATGTCAAAAAGGACAGCACAAACTTTCTTTCTAGGGCTACAATGCTGTATCAACATCTGACACCATTGTGCTGCTAGGAAGTGGTATGTGCTATGTACGACTAGTACACAGCTCCAAGTATGGACTACACAACACAAGGGTCTAAATCATGACCATCACTACTGGGAACAACATGATAACTTCTGGAGCCATTGAGCTACTACCCAAATTTGTCATGTCCATTGACACAGTTCAAAGAAACCCTTTCACAAGAATAGGAACATACATTACACCTCAAGCAAGTTTATGTCACAAATCCAATGAACATGTACAACTGCCATGGAAGGGACCAAACCACTATCAACACCTAACAACACATCTCCTCTCTATCCTTTGCAGCTGATCAATCGTATGGCATCTAGCCATGGGTGATGACACCATTTGCTAATCCCAAACGGTGGAACAGCGGGTCTATAACGAGGAACACAGGAAGACCCGCAATGTGGTGGAGAGGACATTTGGCCTGCTAAAATCCAGGTTCAGGTGTCTGTCCCTGACAGGAGAAAACCTTTTATATTCTCCACCACTTGAGTGTAGGATCATCTTGCCATGTGCAATCCTGCACAACATTTGGGTCCAGGCAAATATCCCCTGGGATGACCAGGATGATGTTCCCAGCGAGGATGATGATGATGATGGGGCAGATCATCTGGAGAGGGAACAAATAAACACTGCAGCCAGAGTTCGTAGGAGACTCCACATTGTGGAGAACTTCTACACATGAGTACAATACTTTACACATCACCTTGTAAATAGCACTAATAAATTTGCACACGAATCTCCTTGGTCTACTCATTCTTGACCACATACTCCATTGGAATGTTACTCTAAACACAGTGAGCAGGTAGGTAACACAAATGTGTCCAGTATGGTTGCAACAATGTTTGAGACATGAGTGAGACATGAGTGGGTCTACTGCCACCTGATCAAATGTTAGTGACACGCAAATTGCAGGCAGTGGAATCCTGAAGGGCTAGTTCCATGCACCACTACATATTTTATCCTGTCAAGTGGGAACGGTGCCAATACCTAGACCATCTACCACAATGACACCATGCATAACAGGATTAATGCAAGGAGTCACACATGAGAAAGGGGCAGTGACCAAATGGATAACAAGTCATGGAGGAACAGAACACTGTCACAACTCATGGTGACAGTAGCATTGCCTGCATGGTACATGCGTGACAAGGGTGGTACATCATTGTGAACTGTGTTCTCTCAGTTGAAGGCCAGGGATTGTAACCAATGTCCCATGCTGAGCCTGGACAGTGTAACCATGGAAATGTGTACCAGCACTGCCAATTGGCATGACCCGGGCACATGGTGAGCTGTACCTCAAGTATGGCACACACACGTAGACTGTGGAATGCGCGATGACATGCCTTGACTACATAAGCAGCTATGGGTGCAGAATCAATATCCAAACACTTGAACCAGTGTGACCATCCATCGATATTTTGGGACAATGCACCACCACATATTCAACCGGGTTGAATGTTGCCAGAAGAGCAAATGATCATAATGTACATAAGGTGCTAACGTTTCTCAGAGACCTCCTGTCCTTCCATATGACAAGCCCAAATCCAGGCAAACATGTGCATACTGATGTAAGGGTGTATGTTCTAGGTAGCAACGGTTTGTGACAGTATGTACAACTAGTATGCTGTGTACAACTACATCACAAAGGAGAAAGCAATACACACCATCCAATGTCACTCACATGACAGTACAAGTGCAAGATGGCATAATGGTCAATAATTCCATACAGGGTTGTGGCCTCCAACATCGCAATCAGGTGTGGGATGTACTACTCTTTCCAACATTGATGAAATATGTCTAAGACACAACGCCAAACAAATGAACTTACCAGCACTGAGATGATGTGACACCTCAATTTCAGTCAGTCATGGTAAGAGTTACCTAGGCTCTGCCATGCTGGAATAAATGCTAACACATGTACAATGGACCTACTGTATGGACTGCTTCCAGACACTCACACATATTTATACATACAACATGGGATGTCAAATGGAGACAACAGAAGTGGCGGGGCAGGAGTGATGTCATGTGTGTGGAACACATAAGAACTCACAAATACAGACAATGTAACTGTACCTATCAAGTTGGCAGGAAAAGGAGATGTGTACTTCTACCATGAACTCAAGTCACATGTAGCATCATGTCCATGTATTAATAGACAATGTTGCAGTATGAGATGTGCACAAAGTGCTAACAGACTAAAGAAGGGGAGCAATATAGGTGACAAAACATGCCTTACCAGTAGTGCGGGAATACATGGATCAGGGACACAGATAGACAAATACTGACTGTAAAACATCAAGGTGTAGATGTCAATATTAAACATTTGTACAGAGAAGGTGGCCGGGTCAGTACATCACCCAGTCAGGTTATCTACTTTTATACTGTGGTATTTGGCCCTAGCATGCCAGCATGACAGCTGTGACACATAGCACAATCTGCAGCCTGGCATGTTCACATGTTGAACAGAGATATTAGGCCAAAAAGATGCCCAGGTGATATGCCAAGGACATCAAAACATGTCCCATGTACTAAATGTCCAAGATCAGAGTGTTGTACATGAGAGAGAAAAGCTGACATCAAGTTTGGCAGTGGTAAATGTGAGATACAGGACTGCATGAGTACAAATGTGCATTTGTCTGCTGGGGGTTGTGCAAAGTGCAGCTGAATGGCAAAAATGAAGAGGCTAGGTCCTTGCTCAATGTACCCACACACCACTGCTCTAGCTCCATGTACATATCACAATGTCAGGGACCTCATGCTTGTGTACAAGGGTGTGTCCAGACTGGGGTTCCATTGACTAACCTCCTCACATGCAACAATGCTTTTGTGTTGCTCTAAGAACTCAGACTGAAGTGATGATGAGTAGGCTGCCAGCTATGCCAGACTGCAACAATCTGACACAGTGGTATGCTATTGTTTGTGACAGTCATAGCTAAAGTGATGGGGACAAAGATGGGTGCCTAGTTGATGCCAAGCACACATATACCACATATGTCAGCACACTTGGACCACTGTATTGAATCAGCCATGAACATCTATATGGACTGAGACCAAAAGGCAACCTAGCACAAAAGTATGGCATAGGTGTAACAAGATCAGTGACGGACAGAAATGAGCTACACATGTGTTCCAACATACGGAAACATGGGTGGCACTCATGTGTCAATGCATGCATTTGTCAAATGCCAACATGTGTACATACAGGAAGAATGTAATGTGAGATTTCACATCCCATGACCACACCACTGTCGTTACATGTGACAGAATTCACAAAACATATGTCCATGCATACACACTGCAGATACAAATCTCACACTACACATGTGTACATGACATCTCCTGCACCTACGGTGCTTGGGGACACAAATGGCAGACATGTAAGCAGAGCAACATGAAGGGAAATCCAACTACACAGCACAGAGTGAACACACATTCACAGACAAATTGTTTGGGTTGTTGTGATGTTAATGCAATTCAACTCCACTGAGTACTGTTTGTAGATGTTTACATGGTTGTCACATGCATTACCATGTGTTGGATATAGGCCACCAAACATGTTAGGTGTTGTAGGTATGTGAACACCTGTATCTCTGACATAACAATATAGCCCACTCAAAATATAGCTTATGGACGCTTGTAAACAGAAGTAGCATACATGAGCCAACATGTCTGTGGACACAGTATATCCACACATGCACATGTGCACAAGGTATTCAGTAATCGCATGCAGCACATTCACAAACTAACCAATAGGTCCAACATCCCATTGTCACTGTGGTGACAGTACTGTATATACACCCACATGTTGCCATTACACAATCCACCATAGTTTTACACCCCATGTAACATCTCAAGTCACACAGGGTGCATTCAAGGGCCACAGTACACAAATCCATGCAATACCGTCATGTGTGAAAAATGTTGATGCATACTCATTTGCCATACAATTTCCCTAGGCTAATAGATGCAAAGTCCCTGTGCGTCTATCGCACGTCCACAGGCATTTTTCACGCGAATGGTGTGAAAACACAGGGCATAACCATTATGCCTTAAAAAAATTATGCATGAGTGAAAAACGTGACATACACACCCAGGAAGTGATGAAACAGGACATCCTGCCTGCAAACATGCTACAGTGAGTGTATTTTCACTTTGCAGCCTGCTTCCCTGTGACTGTGTGAGGTTGTGCTTTTGTTGCTGGTGATTTTATGGAGTGTTTGTAGTGTGTGTTGTGTACATTGTACTGTGTCTTGTGTAAAATGTGTATTCTTATTGTGTCAATACTTGTCTTTTGTCTGTTGAGTGTACTATAATTGTCTCTGTGGTGTTGGGAGTTCATCTGGGGTAGTTAAGTAGTTGGGGTAGTTTGGGTAGTTGGGGTAGGAGTAGGGGTTACGTTTCCTTGAAGTTTTTTTGTTGTGTGACCTGCAGTCACCCCTGGTAATGTCTGGGAAAAGGAGGATGAGCCAGATGTCTGATGAGGAGCTGGTAGGGTTCATCTGGCTTGGAGCACCCTTCCTTCCGATGATGCTGCAACTGGGTGGCCGGGTGATCTAGGGCTACCCCAGGGAGGCAAGGGGGCTGCGGTGGGGCAACGTGCTCTATCATCTGTCCCAAACATTAAAAACTAGAAGGAATGACCACCAAATCAAGCACCGCTGAGCAGATCTGGTGTTGAGGGAGCCGAATCTGCTTGACCATATGGGAGTCAAGATGGTGGAGCAGTTAGTAAGTCATCCATTGCCATACAACCCAAATTTGTACGCATATGCATGACAGTTGCTGTTAAGTTTGAGTGCTGCATGCAATGTATGTGGACATGTCATATGTGAGCTGTATGAAGAGTCAATGCCCCACGTTAGGGCAGCATTTCCATTGTACAACAAGGAAGCAAAAGCAGGGCAGATGTGAATTTTATCATGCACAACCATCTCCAAGTGTTGTGATGAATGCATATTGTAACTGGGTATTGAGCAGATGCAAATGAGGCCTGCGCCATGCAACATGCATGAAAAGAGGCCCCAAAACATTGTTGTGATCCCAATTTTTCATCCGCTGAGTCAGTAGATAATTCCCTAGGTATCATTTTCCAGTACTTAGAATGACTGCTGTGAGGATCTGTGTGATGTGGGCAGATAAATGTACAAGAAGGGCCCCCATTTACTTAGCAGTAGTTTTGATGATCAGTTGCATTTTCTGCTGAGTGCATCATTGACCTTCACATTGATAGATGATGTTGGACAACACATGCAACATGGTGTGACATATTTCTGACTACGCATAAACATGGCAGTGAGTAAGGAGTACACTGAGGGCCACAAGAACAGTACAGATGCAATTAGTAATGCACCACTGTAGTCCTATTGGGCCCTTTGTGTAAATAGCCATGGCCATGTAAGGGTGCCTGAACATACAATGGTCCAGACTACTGGAAGTTCAATGGTACAGTTCATTGTGTATCACAGACAACCTATAAGATGTCAAAACCCAACACATGTGCTGAGTCAGTTCCACAGACCTGCCGTTTGTCACTGACAGTATGGGGCTTCCCTGCATCAGCTCCATCACTAGCATACCACTCACTAACCTGCACCATCAGATGCGTCCTCTGACCACTGACCAAGTGTGTCCGTATTGAGACGTATTCATGTGCCCACGTACTTATTCCTCAATAGACTGATAAAGTTACACTATGGCAGCAGTGGCAGGCCACACACTATTGACACTACATCCATGATTTGATCCAGTCAATGTGCAGGTAGGTACCTCAACATCACATGTGTACACACCCATAGCTATTTCGATAATATGTGTGCCTTGGGATGACACACACAGATTACTTACTTGACTGAAGGATATGGGAGGCCATTCTTCAAGACCTTGGAATCCCCACACAACCACAGGGCAGTAGTCTGCCAGCTGTGACAATGATGTAGATGTTTACAACATCAGATGCAGGCTGGAATGCCATGGATGCTACAATGGGCCAGGCACTGTGACAACCATTGCATGCCCCACAGATGGAAAAAACATGATCAAGCAGTCCCATATGGTGATGGAGGTCTGGTCTGGTCTGGTATGCTATCAGACAGATGCGTGACAATGTCATGTAAATATGGTGCAGTGAGAGGCATCACAGGGGTGTCAGAGACAGTGATGGTTTAGATGTGCTGAGTCGACCTTATCTGAGAGTATGTGTGATAGAGTGATCATAGAAGTTGGTCAGTTACTGTGATCTACCACTAGGACAACTAATCTCAATCAGCCTAACCAGTGTACACTGTACAATGTTGTCCTTGTACTGCAACTTGCCTTTTACACTAAGCAATGTTTTCCATTCATGTCTTGCAGGTGGACCAGCCCCCTACACCATTGTAGAGATGGCACGTATACA
Organism: Pleurodeles waltl; assembly: GCF_031143425.1. Lineage (NCBI taxonomy): Eukaryota > Metazoa > Chordata > Amphibia > Caudata > Salamandridae > Pleurodeles > Pleurodeles waltl. Next base: position 325,301,198 of record NC_090437.1, read on the forward strand.
AGACCCCAAAGCATCCAGTAAGTGTCACATTGTGCATCCTGTGAGCCAATCCAGGGATTGCTGTGAGTCAGTCAGAGGTGTGGAATGCAATGACAGGAATGTTTGGTCCTGATCAATGATCTGATGTCATAGGAGGATAGAAAGTGACATCATGTATGTTGGAATATTATGCAATGAGGATGGGCTGCATGTAGTACACGGGCCAACGTGTGCTGCCATGGAATTGTGTGTAATGGGAATAGGTATGGCTGGCCACATATTCATAGCTGTCTTCCATCATGGGTCACAGGGAAGCTGGACACGTACATAGCATGCCTGCTGACAACCACTATGTCACAGCACCATTGTCAGCACTGTGTGTCACACATAGCATACACTTATTGAATTGATGGTACAGATGTGGGTTCTATCTGCAGAAGTCACTAGGGGGACTATGTAGGAAACACACCCACCACAGGTGCCTAAGTAACCTTCAGACCTAATTTGTTTGTAGGATAGCATGGAGCCATAAAATGCTGAACAATAGGCAGTAGTGTACACAATTTTTAGACGACTCCACTCCAGATAGTGGTGGGAAATGTCTATGAATCTCCCACAGCAAGGGCCATATGTAAGTGCCCCTAGCACCCGTAGAGTACCACTTGAGGTTCCAGTCGCGCTAACTCAGCTCCATATGTACAGGATTGTGTGACAAATTATTTTAGTGGCGTTATGCCTCCTTGTAACAATGGACCCCTCCAATGCAGTGTGTGGCATCAGAGGGTGTGCAATTGGTGTTGATGTGGGTGTGCCACATCAACACCCATTGCATTTTGATGCTGCCTCAGATCTTCAAGATTCAGGCAGGGCCCAAATCAATTGCCACCCCATGGATGGTGTTAGCAAGGCGCTCCTCATCCTTCCCTTTTCCTATGTGTGCTCCATTCTGCAGCATGCAGAGAAAGAGCTAAATTGCCAGGAAATTAATGTTGGTCCAGACAGATACACTTAGGGCCCATGCAAAGGACAAAACAGGTGTGCACCTTATTTATTTCCATTAGGCACATCCCTGAGTGGTGAAATTGATGGAGCCTGGCACAGCTAATTTTGGGGGGGTATCGTGCTCCACAATTTTCACATGAATATGGGCCCAGAGGTCTGCAGTCCTCACACCATGGTCCTGCCACCATGATATTTGTGACTGATGTAGGCCACATCAAATATGAAAATGATCTGATCTATGTGTGTGTAGCTGGTACCTTGATGCGGTATGACATGCATGTGCTAAAAATGTATCACCTTTCAGGCGACAGTTGCAGCAACCAATGCTGTGCCAATATCACTGTGGGATTATTGGCATCCATACAGCCACCTTGTATGTGTCATTGTACACATGTAGGACTGCGCAGCAAGGTGTAGGGGGCTGCTGTTCTGTAATGTGCTGACAACTGTAATTTGCAGATCAGACTTTGCCCAACCGTTCTTTGGCCAACATTGCATCAGTTGTACATGTGGGCACATGATGGGAAGTGGTGTGACCCCATGTAACATAAACTCAGGGCAGGTCTTACACCAGGACATATGAATGTAGGTTTAGCAGACCTCAGAATGGCAGGTTGGTAGATAGCAGCCCCACAATGATATGGGCCACACATTGACTCCACAATGAGTGATCAGGCCGTGAGGTATCACCAGGAGTGTTGAGGAGATGGAAAGCATGCCCACACCCCCTAATGTCCAGAGAGACAGTTATTTCAGACCTGTATAGGCATGTGATCCTCACTAGTTAGGTAACTATGTTGATGAGGGTTGTATTAGTTCCTGTATGCCCTGCACCCTTTTGCTTTTCAATGGATTGCCGTCATCTCACTGACATATACACGATACTGGTGGTGTCTGGTTGGTTTTACACATAGATGAGGTAGAATTCAGTGTTGTGGAATGTGTGTGAGACTGTATGTGTTAGTTGCTGTTGCAGTGTTAATTTTGACTCTGTACAAACTCCACCCAACGCTGATAGTGATGCTTGTGTCCTCCTCATATTTCAGCTGCAAACATGACATCCTGGAAGTGGAGGCAGGATACTGCATGATGGGCCAACATTACAGGCAGGAGAGAATGTCCGGGGAATGGCATGTCTTTCCAAAAGTGGTCCCATGCTGAAAGCATAAAGGGACACAGGAGCCAGCACCTCAGGGATGCAGGGGGTCCCTGCTTCACCTACACCACAAACATCCGCACCACCTGTCAGCACCCCCACCCAGTTTGCATTGGACTTCACGAGGGACTTGAATATCATCCTGAAGTGCCTAGAGAAACTGGAAGAGGAATCGTCTGACAACCGTAAAATGTTGAAGTTCATAAAGAAGATGATTAAGAAAGCACAAATTAACTTCTGGACAATTTGGACTACCCTCAGTTTCTTCCCCTCACCATTGCATTTTTGTTTTTTTTGGGTTGGGTTTTAGATAGCTATTAACAGATTAGTATAGGGTAGACATTAGTTAGGTTAAGTATGTGCCGGGGTTTATTGTAATGTTTTTATTGTTGGGGGTTGGGTGTGTGGTTATGTTGGGGTATGCATATTCATATAAAAAACTAATTTGATAAATTAAAACATTTTAGAAAAAATATATATATATATTTGTATAGTAAATAGGATAAGTTAGTACATGTGTAGTTTAGTAATTGTTGTCCTACTTGTAACTTGTCTCTTAAGTGGGGTGGTGGGGCATTCCAATGGTTAGAGTGTGGTGTTCCATGTGTAGGATAAGTTTAGATTAGGTTAGATAGGTGTAGTTGTTATATGAGTATAGTTAGTAAAGGTTAGCCTAGGATAGGGTAGGTTTTAGTTTTAATACATAGTTTGTTGTTTTAATAATAAATCCTCTTAATATTCCCATTCATTTTCTGTCAATTGCATTTTAGGGGAATGGCTAATGGAAACCTTCCTGTCTTGTCATCCGTGATTTACCATGTGCTTCCCCTCTTGACAAAGGAGCTTTTACTTTGTCTGCAACATACGTCTACTGGTCCATGCATTTGTCATCCAGTGTACCTGCCATTTACAATGTCCATGTGTACTTTGTTTGGGACAGGTAAGTGTGGTACTTCAGCTGTCATCGGCGGGGTCCTGTAGTTTCTATGTTGAGATCTGTGATGCATCTGACAACAGAGACAATTGGAACTGTATCCTGCAACACTGACAGGTTCCCATCACTGATAAGGTTAGCTACCTCCGTACCACACAAATGAGTTGTTCTGGGACTCCCATCTGTCTATATTGGCATTAACTTGGTTCTCAGCGGGGGGCGTGGCCAGGACTCCAGCGATGGCGGTCGCTTGAGAGCTCGGCTCCGGAGGGGCCAGCTCGAGAACTGCAGTCCAGCGCGCAGGCACAAGCTGCCGGAGCGCTAAATCGTCCGCCCGCGCTGCCGGAAAGTGAGCCGAGCGGCGGGACCCCCGGGTCGAGCCCGGCAAACGTTGCAGCCCGCACGGGGCTGCCTAGGCGGCGAAGAGAACTGCGGCCTCTCCTCCCCTCCGAAGCCGCGGCCTCGCGTGAGTAGCAGGCTGCGGCGTGCACGGGAGGTGCTGCCTGGAAAAGACGGGGAAATCGCCCGAGCCCCGGGTCTTGGAGGCGGGACATAGCGACACTGTGGGGGCACCACTGGACCTGCTGGTGCCCCCCCTGAAGGGGCGCATCGCCCAAAACGAGTAAAACGGGTGTGGCCCTGTATCCAATGGGGCCGCCCGTGAGCACAGGCACCTGCCCCACGGGGACACCCTGAGCGGCAGCAGTAAGCAGCAAGTGGCCCTCCCTGGCAGCAACCAGCAGAGGGATAGCTGTAGGGGTGAGTGACACCCCATACCTCCCCCTCTGAGGAGACGCAGACAACTTTGCACCGCTATTTGGGGGCCAGAGTGATATCACCACCAACCATTGTGAGCACGTGTTGCGCAGGCGGGCGTACACACCCACGGGCACACTGGTGCCGCCGGTGAAAAAGAGGGAGCGTTCAGCGAGGGATCGACTACGCCCTGACGGCACCGCGCGCCTGACACTGGCTGGCACGGCGGGCCCCACCAGCGGGGGCAGGTGGGGGGGTTGACACTGCCTGGTGTGGCAAACACTCGGGACTGGCGATGCCGGAGTACTCCCCCCCCTGAAGCAGAACACAACCGACAACGAACAGCGCCAAAACTGCGGAGCCTAAAACGCGGGACAAATCTTGGTGGTGACTCCCACAATAGCGCCCGGGTAGGCATCCGGCCCCCTCCCCGGGACAAACCTCTTGGTCGGACCGATGCCCCCCAAGGGCCGACATAAGGGCAGAGCCATGGACCCTCCAACACCCCCTGGGAACCGTGCGGCGGAACTGCTGAGCCAGCCACACCCCAAAGTTCAAGACACCCTAGACAAAATATTGGGAGCCATAGAGGACACAAAGTCAACGCTGCAACGAGACATCAACCAAGTTGCAATTGAAGTGGGTCTCCTGAGAGCCGAACATCACAAGCTGGCTGACAGAGTCAAAGATACGGAGGTCACGCTGGCGGACATCACCCCAAGGCAGAAAGACATGGCGGCGGAAGTAACCTCACTGGCTGACAGAGTAGCAAGGCTTGAACGACGCGCTGAAGACGCAGAGGGGAGAAATAGAAGGAACAACATACGAGTGGTGGGCCTCCCAGAGGGATCCGAAGGAGAGAACATGGTAGAATTCCTGGAGAAATGGTTGAGCATGGAAGTTGCACCGGGATGCCTGACTTCCTACTACACGTTAGAACGCGCTCACCGCGTGCCATCAAGACCGCTGGCTCCTGGCAGACCCCCCCGCGCCGTAATTGCTAAACTACTGCATTACAAGGACAGAGATATTCTCCTACAGAAAGCCAGAGAAATGGGCCCTTTCAAAGTAGCAAACGGAGAAGTAACACTATTCCCAGACTTTACGCTGGAGGTCCAGAACATGCGAGCCTCATACTTAGCGGTCAAAAGAGCATTACGAACCGAAGGGATCCAATACTCGCTCCTATACCCTGCAAGGCTGAGAGTGATCGTGGATGAAAAGACCACTTTCTTCCAATCCCCGGAGGAGGCATGGGACTGGCTCGAGAGACGCGGGGCCCAAACGCTAAGACCAGCGCTGCCGGACAATGGAGCTAGCGGAACCCGCAGAGCAACTAGGAGGAAGAGGCCCGGGGATCGCCCGCGCCTGGCCCCGACGAAAACGCAGAGGGAAACAGGCAGAAGGGCGGCCTTGGAGGCAGTGGCCCGAGTCGGGTGCGAGGTGGCTTCCCGTGAGGGCTCGGAGTTGGACTCCGACGGCACGATAGTATCATCCGCCGGGGACCCGGAGAGCCCGTCCCGGGCACCTAAGGTAACTCCACAAACAGCTGACGAGCTTGGCTGACCTGGCTGCGTGAATGGGCCTGAAGTCAGAACTACAGAACAAATGATTGGCACCTCCGGGCCTGGCCGCTTCCCCCCTGACTATACCTCTCGCCTGTCTGGCTTGGCTGGCGAGTACTGCAATTATGTGTTTGGTAAAGTTGCACCATTGCACGTTTTTTTGGGCTACCCATAGTTCCGAGGGTGCCCCGGGGAGGGGGAGTTGGGGTTCACAGTTTCGAGTTAATCCAACAGCATGGGCAATTGAATGTTATCACAATGTAGGAGAGAGCGCAGCAGTGGGTAGATTGAAATGGCGGGCGCACTGGTCCTCCAATTTTCAGATCCCAAGAACAGGATGGCAGATTACAATATTATAACCTGGAATGTCAGGGGTATGTGTACCCCGGCAAAAAGACACAGAATACTGTCATTCCTAAAGAGAAGGGGGGTGCAGATAGCAATGTTACAAGAGACCCACCTATCCCCAGGGGAAGGAGAGAAACTCAGACGAAGATGGAGAAGGCGAGTGTTCGCTACAGAGTACTCAGCCTATGCAAGGGTCGCTATGATATGGATCAGAGCAGGTGTCCCCCTGACAATTGAAGCCACAAACATAGACAAGGAGGGTAGGTTTGTGATATTGGAGGGTAAATTACATGGGACCCAATTAGTCCTGAGCTGCATCTACGCCCCTAACCAAGATCAGATTTCATTCATGTCGAGCCTGTTGCGACACCTTACCCGCCAGCACACAGGGAAGGTACTAATAGGTGGGGACTTCAATGCAGTTGTAGACACAAACATGGACAGATCCACCCCACCGTTACAGGGAGCCACATCAATTAAAATAGCACAAAGCTTGGTCAACTGGCTTAAATCATGGGGGCTGGTGGACATATGGCGGATGCATCACCCAACCGACAGGGACTACTCGTTCTTCTCGGGTCTCCATCACGTTCACACCAGAATCGACATGGTGGTCTGCACCCCGGGCCTGGCCCGTGGGATGACACGCTCTGAATACCTAGCCCGAACAATCTCAGACCACAACCCACTATTATTAACACTGAGGACATCACAGGATAGACCCCCTATACCATCATGGCGGCTTGCCCCCGTGGCGCTTGAGGATCAAGCGTATAGAGAGGCACTACGAGACTACCTAACGGAACACATTGAGACCAACAAAGGATCCACCTCCTCCAGGGCAGTGGAATGGGAGACACTCAAGGTGGGGACGAGGGTTTTTTGCCTGGGGCAGTCAGTAGGGGTAAAGAAAACACTAGAAAAGGAGCTCACCACATTAGAGAAGGTTATACATGAGCGCGAGCTAGGTCTGGGCCTTGCAGCCCACGAGGAGGAAGAATACAACCGTGCCCGCAGAGAGCACTCCCAAGTTGAAGAAAAGCTCAGATGTCATAGCATGCAGAAATACCTGGCTTCCCTGCAATCGGAGGAGGGGAGGTCGGGCAGACTTCTGGCGTGGCTGGTGCGCCCAGGCGGGAGCGGTGAACCCATCACTAGTGTAACAGACAAAGAGGGAAACCGTAGACTTAGCCCGGGCCCCATCAATGACGCATTCAGAGATTATTACATGCTCCTGTATAGTAGACCTAGCAGCCGGGAGCCAGTGACCTTTGACAATTATCTGCGACAGTCCCCGCTCCGTGAACTGAGACCAGAGGACAGGGACAACTTGGGGGGTGCGGTGACAATAGAGATCAACGAGGCAATAGCGCACCTGGCCCCTGGGAAGACCCCCGGAACGGACGGTCTCCCCATGGACTTCTACAAAAAATATAGATCCTTGTTGACCCCAAGCCTGGCGGAAGTGTACGCGGAGGCATTGCGGTGCGGAGAGTTACCAGACACTATGCGCGAGGCTCTGGTGGTGCCACTCCCTACGTCCACTAACAGTGAAGCCTCGGTGACAGATTTCCGCCCACTATCAATGCTGAACAGCGACTTTAAGATCCTTAGCAGGATCCTGGCTGACCACCTGCTCCCACATATGCCCACGCTGATTCACGCCGATCAAAACGGCTTCATTCCGGGCCGTAGCACCTCCCTAAATCTTAGACGTCTTTTCTCTGTCATGCATATGCCCCGTGAATCGATTCCGCCGACCGGGCTCCTGTTAGCGGTGGACTTCGAAAAGGCTTTTGATTCAATTAGGTGGGACTACCTGAGGACGGTGATGATGAGGATGGGCCTAGGCGAGAAATGGGTGAGCTGGGTTGACCTACTATACTCGTCCCCACTGGCAAGAGTGAAGACGGGTAGAATTATATCCAGTGCATACCCAGGCCCATATTTATACTTTTTGACGCTAAACTGCGCTAACGCAGTTTAGCGTCAAAAAATTTTGCGCCGTCTACGCCATTCTGAAGCGCCATGCGGGCGCCGTATTTATGGAATGGCGTTAGACGGCGCAATCAGACCGGCGCTGCCTGGTGTGCGTGGAAAAAAACCACGTAGACCAGGCAGCGCCGGCGTTGGGAAAAAATGACGTTAGGGCGTCTTAAAATGGCGCAAGTCAGGTTGACGGTAAAAAATCGTCTTAACCCGATTTGCGCCATTTTTTCGACGCCCAGACGCCATTTCATGACTCCTGTCTTAGGAAAGACAGGAGTCATGCCCCCTTGCCCAATGGCCATGCCCAGGGGACTTGTGTCCCCTGGGCATGGTCATTGGGCATAGTGGCATGTAGGGGGGCACAAATAAGGCCCCCCTATGCCACAAAAAAAATAAAAAAATTAAAAAAATTATACTTACCTGAACTTACCTGTACTTCACTGGGATGGGTCCCTCCATCCTTGGGTGTCCTCCTGGGGTGGGCAGGGGTGGCAGGGGATGTCCCTGGGGGCAGGGGAGGGCACCTGTGGGCTCATTCTGAGCCCACCGATCCCTTAACGCCTACCCTGACCCAGGCGTTAAATTCAGGCGCAAATGCGGGTTTTTTTGACCCGCCACCTCCAGGGCGTGATTTTTGCCCGGGAGTATAAATACGACGCATTTGCGTCGCCGTCATTTTTTTAGACGGGAACGCCTTCCTTGCATCTCATTAACGCAAGGAAGGCGTTCACGCAAAAAAATGACGCTCCTTCTTCATACTTTGGCGCTAGACACGTCTAACGCCAAAGTATAAATATGGCGTTAGTTTTGTGCCGAATTTGCGTCGAAAAAAACGACGCAAATTCGGCGCAAACGGAGTATAAATACGGGCCTCAGTGTTTCGTGGAACCAGGCAGGGATGCCCCCTCTCTCCACTTCTGTTTGCCCTGGCGATTGAGCCTTTGGCGAGCCGACTGCTGGAGGAGGGAGCAGGACGGGGGGTGATGTGCGGACCGACTGAACACATTGTCTCCCTGTATGCTGACGACATACTAATATACCTAGGTGACGGCAACAGCAACCTCCCTTGGGCTCTCAGTGTCTTAGAAAATGTTGGCGAGGTCTCCGGACTTCGCCTAAACCGCAGCAAAACGTACGTGTTCCCCCTGTCTCCTGATGGTGTGCGTCCTGCTTCATGCCCGACAGACGTGAACTGGGCCCCCCGAACCTTCAAGTATCTGGGTATCCAGATATTCCACGAGTTGGCAGATCTCAGGGAGGGTAATCTGGGCAGGGCACTGCGATCGCTGAGGTCCTCGGTAGGGTTCTGCCGTTCATTGAAACTAACAGTAATGGCTAGAGTGGCGCTGTCCAAAATGATTATGCTTCCCCGACTCCTCTATTACTTCGCAAACCTACCGCTGCTGATCCCCCCCATCATGGTTCCGTGACCTGAACACACTACTAAGGGAACTAATATGGGATGATGGGCGTAGGCGCACTGCACTCACAACCCTCTGCAGACCAACTCAAATGGGAGGACTGGGCGCCCCCGACTTTGAGGCTTATTACTTGGCATCCCAGCTACAATGGGTATCTGGTTGGATGTCGGGCAGGGGTCCACTAGAACTGTGCACTTCTAAGGGGACAGTAGACGCAACATGGATTGTGGCACGCATGATAGGTAGGAAGATAGCCCTACCTGGGAGCAACATAATGACGAGTGTTGCATTGGCATGCTGGGAGAGGTGTATGAAAAGAGTGGGAGTGGGTCCCCCCTATTCTCCGGCTCTGCCCATTTCGGCGCTGGCCCTGGGAGATGGGGGACTGCGCCCGGGAGGCCTCGGACTTGGCCCTTGGACGAGAGCAGGGATCGAGACCGTGAGCGACCTCTTCAACGGGGGGTACTGAGGGATTTCTCTGCCCTAACGGAAGCGGGTGTTCCCCGGGGCCAGTTCCTACTCCACTGGAGGCTGGTCCACACCCTGAAAGATCATTGGTGCACGATAAACGCAGAGCCCGCAGTCCACGGGGTACTGCACCTTATGCTGACATCGGGGGATGAACCCCATCTGATAGCCAAAATTTACCGGGCCCAGACCCATGCAGTATTGGCCCCCTTGCAATCCCTGAGGGAGCGATGGGTAGGCACCATTGGGAGGGAATTGACTGATTCAGAATGGAGCAGGGTGCTAGCGTACCCCCGGGTGGTCTCACATAACATGCGACTACGTTACATCCAATACAATTATCTGCACAGAACATACCTCACACCGCACCGACTATTCCGAATATACGGTGGTACCCCCAGGACATGCCCAAGATGCCAAGGGGGCGAGGCAGATTTTGACCACATGGTGTGGGGGTGCCCGGTGCTTCAGTCCGGCTGGGTGGAGACGCTGGCTGCCCTATCCCGACTACTCGGAGTGGAGTTAAGGCCCACTCCGGACATGTGTTTACTGGGACTCAAGCCAACTGAATTAAAAGGGAGAGTAAGAGGGCGTTTCCTGGACATAACGCTAGCCCTCTATAAAAGGCTGATCTCAAAGGGCTGGAGGGCCCCGGCCTGTCCATCGCTCACCGAATGGAAAAGGGATGTTACGAAATGGTCCAGGGCCGAACTACAGGTCCTGAAAGCTGAGGAAGCCAAGGGCGTCAGACTTGTTCCTACTGCCCCGACTTGGGAAGAACTAGTGACGGCATGGGATGCACTAACCAGGAGTACAACAGACATTGAGGTAGGGGTGGCTGGAGGGCGGCTTGCATCAGAGGGTGGTCCTGAGTAGGAGGTTGCCAAGTTGGTACCCTGAGGTCCCTGTACTAACAATAGGACCACATGTACAAACGATAAAATAACAAAATTTAAAAAAACAAAAAGCCACGCGAACAGCCACCTCCCACAGCGCCCCAGGAGCAAGGGGGCGGAAGAGGTGGGAAAAGCAGACTCCTATCCCGCTCACAAACTAGTGCGCCCTGGACATGGCCCCCACAAGACTGTCATAGCGCGCCACATTAATCACAAGTATCACCCACACAATGCTGTAAAGTTGACCCTTTGTTTAGTTTGGCTACCCTTCCTGTCCCTTCCAGGTCTCCCTTACATCCCCTCCTTTTCCCCTTCCCTCCCATTATCTCCGATCCTCACTCTTTATGGTCCCCCCTCCAAGTTACAAATAGGAATGGGTTTGTTAATCACAAATTTGTTATATATAAAAAGGGCATAAAACCAATACACTAAGACTAACGATGAAATCGGCGTAGTGGATCAAGGGGCTTAAAGCACTAGTGCCAGGACCTGATAACCGCACAAACACACTAGGGGCGCCGTAAGAACTAACAGCGTAATACGAGTAATGTATGCCACAACTGTGACCAGTTTATGTGTTCATGTATAACAGGTGCAAGTGACTGCTCTGAACCGAAACATAAATGTATAATAACAAAATGTTAATAAAATATATAAAAAAAAACAACAACAAAAAAAACTTGGTTCTCAGCCATACCTGGGGTATGTCAGTACTAAATGGTAAAAGCAAACATCTCAGTTATTGTACCCCTTGAATTGGTTGTATCAAACAACACCATCTTACAGCTTTCTCATGTCAGCAACCTTGGGTGGAGCTTGGTGTCCCACAGTCCTGCACTCATGTACTGCTTTACTGAAATAATTTAAATGGATTCACTAAATTCGATCATTTAGCAGTATAGTTGGTTCAAAGAAAACGTAGACATGCGAAATGTGTACAAGGTGTTTACATATAGATGGTTGAGTGAAAGTAACTTATTTACAATGTACAGGTCTGAGACCCCCATAACGCAAGCCATGGATATGTGACACAATCAGAGTCCAGGGTTGAAGGACGTCATGAGACATGCTCAGGAGTAGTGAGGAGGAACAACAATTGCCAATTGGTATGTCAGAAACAATGACAGTACATGGCAGACAAGTCAACAGTGGGTAGTTGAAGAGAGTACATTTCCTACTGTCACAACACTGGCATGATCTCGAGGCCAGAACTAAGGAGAATTTTCCATGTTGCACATACTGGTGCTACCGGGTACTCTTCCTACTGAAAGTAATTTGTTCCACATCTTCATACCCTGATGTGTGTGGTGCCTCTTGTGCCATTGGTGGTGCTGTTATTGAGGTTGAGAGGGCCACACACACTTCAGGGGATAAAGATGTGGAGTCCCAGTTCCTAGAAGCAGCCACTTGTGGCAAGACATAAGGCATCGCTGCAGTAAGGAGGAACTGCTGATTTTTCAATATAGCAGCAACATCACAGTGGTAGACAGCCATGTCTCCCCTGAGGGAGGCCACTTCCCGCTGAATGGACTCCAGCCTGTTGTCTGCTATGCTGCTGCCAGTTTGGGAGTGGATTTGTTGTGGCCTCTCCCTCATGGCAGCAGCTATGTCCGCCAGGGACTGCTGGACTCCACACAGTGGGGAGCGTGTGCCTCGAATGGCAGCTGTGTACTCATTACCTGTTATGAGGCACGTCTGCACTCCCTCTAGGCTGCCTGCCACAGTCTCCATCACCCCCTGCACCTGCTTGGCCAGCTCCCGCTGGACTCCTACCATTGTCTTCTGAAAGGTGGTCTCTGGGTCCTCGGTGTCTAGGGCTGTGTCAGTACTGGTAGGTGGGATATTTAGGTTGTTGGGCGGTCCATGTGGAGACATTGCAATACTGTGTGTCCTCCTTGCAAATGGAGGTGGTGCCTGGAGTGATCCTAGGACTTCCTGGACAGCTGGTTCATTGATGATTGTCAGCTAGTCATCCAGGTCATCATTAAAATCCAGGACAGGCAGATCGACAGGAGGTAAGCCATCATCCACTGTCACGTGAAGGGACGCTCCAGTGGCCCAATGTGCTGTGTTGTATTTACTAGGTGACATTAAACCACTTCTTGTGCCATGACGCCACCATGAAAATATCCACCCTTTCCCATGTTGCACTTTGTGTGGAAGGGGCATGCATTGGTTGTTGCTCTGGGTGGCCCACGCTAACACCCGTTGCATTTTTACGCAGCCCCAGATTTACGTGTTTTGGTAGATATCTATCACCACCTCAGGGGTGACATTAGCAGGACGCAATGTCGACATATAGGGGGTCATTCTGACCCCGGCAGTCTAAGACCGCCGGGGCCAGGGTCGGCGGGAGCACCGCCGACAGGCCGGCGGTGCCCCGCAGGGCATTCTGACCGCGGCGGTTCGGCCGCGGTCAGAAGAGGCAAACCGGCGGTCTCCCACCGGTTTACCGCTGCCCTTAGAATCCCCCATGGCAGCGCAGCTTGCTGCGCCGCCATGGGGGATTCTGACACCCCCTACCGCCATCCTGTTCCTGGCGGTTCGCCTGCCAGGAACAGGATGGCGGTAGGGGGTGCCGCGGGGCCCCTGGGGGCCCCTGCCGTGCCCATGCCAATGGCATGGGCACGGCAGGGGCCCCCATAAGAGGGCCCCGAAAAGTATTTCAGTGTCTGCTAAGCAGACACTGAAATACGCGACGGGTGCAACTGCACCCGTCGCACCCCTGCAACTACGCCGGCTCAATTCTGAGCCGGCGTCCTCGTTGCAGGGGCATTTCCTCTGGGCCGGCGGGTGCTCTTTTGGAGAGCGCCCGCCGGCCCAGAGGAAATGTCTGAATGGCCGCCGCGGTCTTTTGACCACGGTGCGGTCATTCAGCGGCGGTACCCTGGCGGATGGCCTCCGCCGTCCGCCAGGGTCAGAATGAGGCCCATAGTGTATTTCCTCCTCACCTCATGATTACCTTTGTCAATGTGTGTGACACACATCTGTTCTGGAAATGCTACAAGGAGGAAGGGGAGCATTTTTGCAAGATACACCACCCTGAACCCACTCAATGGTATTGACCTCCGTCCTAGTGTCAGATGTGTGGGTACAGGAAGTTTGACAAAATGCAAGGGGTGTTGTGATAGCACAGCCCCAGGCACAGTATATACATATCCCTTCCAGCCAATGTGCTGTTTATTTACGTGGTGGAGTATGGCCTGGTGATTGGTGTATATCCACGTTGTGTATGTGTTGGGGCATAGCACATCCAAGGCGTGTGTACATGTGTTGCTGTATGGGGATAGGGCATCTGGATTCAGGGCACGTGTCCCTATGCACTATTTAAGCATGCATTGTGTGTCTTATCTACCTCCCTCTTCTGGCATTTGCTAGATTCCTGTTAACTCTCCCATGTGACTTACCCTGCATTTGTGTTGGTGGTTGACAGTCTGCGCTGTCCTGTCCTTGGATTCCTGTGACCAGGTCTGCCGGGAAGACCACTGCAACCATCTCCTCCAGCTCATCCAGGTGCTCCTGTGGTGCAGAACTTCCAATTCCAGTCTGCAGTGCTGCCTGTCTGTTCTTGGCCATTTTCTCCTTCTTCGCTTGCAACCATGCCAACGCTTCTTGCACTCAGTGACAGGTCTCTTCACCTCTGCCACGCAGTTGATTTTGTCCACTATATACTGCCATGTAGCCTCTCTTTTACCACTGGGCAATTTGGAGGTGACGAAGAACTGGTGTGGGTGCTCTGTCATCTCCCTGACAAGGATGTCGTGCTCCTCCTCACTGAGGCGGCACTTGCGCTTTTTCTTCTCCTTCTCCAGGGAATTCTGTGGATCCTCCTGGCTGGTGCTTGGGCGATTGGGTCTCTCCAGGGCTGCTTCTTCGATTTTCAGTTTCACTTGTACTTTTTCCTGCTTGTGCATTTAAATTTGGCACCAATACAGGCTAAAAATGGCGGTAAGCCTTTTGCAATATGTTTGCGTGCCATAAAACGGTTTTGCGACACTTTTGCAGCATTAACGTCATATTTTTTTTTTACAACAAGGCGCAATGGTTAACATAATTTTTTTGACGCTCACCATTTCTTTGCCCCGGCTATCCCCATGCCATAAATATGGCACCCGGCTTGCATTCAGGAATGGCGCCAGCAGGCGCAAATATTTTTAACCAAAACTGCATTTGCGCAGTTTCACATCAAAAAGTATAAATCTGGGCCTTAGATGCTCATGCGCTATATGGAACTTTAGGGGGCTGAATAATCCTAGGAAAGGCAAATAGGCACAGCTTCAAACTCGCCTTCCTGCAGGAAAGTTACCTGTCATGTTCTGCAACTAGTGCCTTCACTGCGCAATGGGGTGAAAATCTGAACTTGCTAAATGCAGCTCCTGTTCTAGGGGTGTGTGCATACTGGTCCATAAGAGCCTACCTTTTGTATGCCATGCATCGCTGGACGATAATGAGGGGTTTTATGTCATAGTGCATGGGTCCCTGGCTGGTGTCCCTATGCTCTTAGATAACGTTTATGCGCCTAATATCGATTCCCCAGAGGTTTTCCAAGCCCAAATGTCTCAGATGGATAGGTTCCATCCTGAACATATTTTGTTAAGTCGCGACTTTAACCTCACTTGGTGTACACAACTCAACACCACAGGCACATCCGGCGTTACTAAGCCCCGTTCCATTCAAGCATTACGCAGTCTGCTCAACATTTTTGAGCTTGCTGATGCATAGAGCACCTGCAGCCCTTCCGCAGCAGCTTACACTTATTATTCCAGCACTTGAAATGTATGGTCCAGCACTGATCATTGGTATATCACCCCTGCAGCATCCCTTTGGCTAGTCGGGTTTTCACATCTGCCCTGCACCCTGTCTGATCATTCTCCAGTGATAGCCAATATGTGTATCCCAAATCCTGCTTCCTACTGTCTATGCATGGCGATTACCCTCTAGTGCCCTGCAGGATGAGGTGTCCTGTTCAAAGGTCTGTGAAGCTATTGTGTAGTATTTCTCTCTCAATGTGGGTACTTTTCCTAAATATGTGACCCTCTGGGATGCCTTCAAGGCCTACATTAGGGGAGTGTGCATCGCCAAACATGCTAGGGGACTCCGCTGAACTTCCTCAAATTGAGGGTGAGCTGCAAGCACTTGATTGGCAGGCTCTATCTTCCCTCATGACTACTGTTACCCACAGAGTGCTGCGCTGCTGCAGGATTTTTGTTAGGCCGCTAACAGCAGGATGTTGTACCTCAGTAAATATACTGTGGCCAGGAGATACGGAGAGGGTGAGCGGCCTGGTTGCACACTCCCGCGCCTTCTCCACTAATCGTGTCAATCTTCTTACCTCACCACTCTCCAGATGGAGCCCCGAGAGATAGCTACAAGCACTCCCAATATCCTCTCCACTTTTTTATCCTATTACCAATCCTTAGACCAGACTCATGCATCTGTCTCAGCGGCCGAGTGCTCAGAGTACTTGGTCGAGCAGGCTATGGTGTGACTAGAGGCTGGTCAATAGCAGGTCCTCGTCTCGCTCATCAGCCTCAGGAGGTTTCCCAGGCCATTGACTCTCTTGCTAGTAGGAAACCTTCGGGATCGGACAGCTTTATGGGAGCCTTCTATAAGGCAAATGAGGATATTCTTGTCCCATATCTCCTCGATGTTTATGCAGAGTCCCTGGATCAGGACATGCTTTCCCCTTCCATGCGTGAGGCGGTAATAGTGCTCCTCAAACCCAGAAGGCCACTCTGACACTTCTCTTCCTACCGTCCTGTGTCATTACTTAACCATGACAATAAGATTCTAGCCAATGTCCTGGCTACCAGCATGTCTGATTAAGGGAAAGCATAATAGCCCCTATGCAATCGGGATTTGTGCCAAACCATTTCACCTCCATTAATTTATGTATGTTTTTTGCCATTTTGAATCAGATAGCTCCAGAAATTCCTGCTGCAGCTATTCTGTTTGATGCAGAAAAAGGCATTTGACTCCCTTGAGTGGTACTTTCTATATCTCGTTCTGCATAAATTGGTCATGCCCAGCAGATTCTGTGACCTTACCGCACTCCTCTATGCAACTCCTCGGCCCGGATCTGGGTTAATGAGGCATTATCTGATGCTTTTCCATTATCTCGAGGCACCAATCAGGGATGCCCAATTTCCCCTCTACCACTTATCATCTGCATGGATCCTTTGGGCGTTGGTTCCAGGAGAGGCATCTACATCAAGGACTCCGGTTCCGCCATGGCCCCGAACTTGCTTCTCTTTATGCAGATGATATTTTGCTTTTTACCAGGGACTCGATTGACAATCTTGTCCCACTGCTGGAGGAGGTGGTCCACTTCGGTAATTTCTCGGGCTTGACCATCAACTGGAACAAGTTGGATCTGTTCCCTCTTACTGATGCTACAATGCTTTGCCCACTTGCTTCCCGCCGATCTGGAGGGACGACTCAACAAAATACTCTGGCATACATCTACACAATGCAGTGTGGGGATCATTCGCTGAAATTACGGCCTGGCGGTTGACAGACTTACCACACAGGTGGACACAGCTGACCCTGTTAGTTGTCAGGAGGGTAGCCATGATAAAGATGATGGTCCTTCCTCGCTTTTTCACCTATTTTTTAATATTCCTATAGCTCAGCCCAGGCACTTTTTCAACTCGTGGCATGGCATCCTCATGTGGTTGGTTTGGGCAGGGGGGCGTCCCTGAGTGTGCTGGTCTACATTGATGCACCTGTTTGAGCACAGGTGCTTTGGGGTCCTGGACTTCTACCTTTATTATCTAATTGCTCGGACACATTGGGGCATATTTATACTCTGCTTTCGCCGAATGTGCATCAAACATTTTGACGCACATTCGGGGCAAACCCTGCCCCATATTTATACTTTGACCCCGCGGACGTCAAAATCCTACCATGTGCGTTATTTTTTGGAAGGGGGAACCTGCCTTGCATTAATTATATGCAAGGTAGGCGTTCCCTTCCCAAAAATGACTTTAAGGCCTGTGTGCCTTATTTATACTCTGGCGTCCTTTTGACGCACAGGAGGGGAGGGTCTTAAAAAACTGCGCACAGCCTGCTGGGTGCCGTTTTTTAAAGCCTGGGTCAGGGCAGGCGTTAAGGGACCTTTGGGCTCGGAAGGAGACCAGAGGTGCTCTCCCCTGCCCCCAGGAACACCCCCTGCCACCTTTGCCCACCCCAGGAGGACACCCAAGGATGGAGTGACCCATCC
Organism: Pleurodeles waltl; assembly: GCF_031143425.1. Classification (NCBI taxonomy): domain Eukaryota; kingdom Metazoa; phylum Chordata; class Amphibia; order Caudata; family Salamandridae; genus Pleurodeles; species Pleurodeles waltl. The sequence goes on from NC_090437.1 coordinate 325,318,934, forward strand.
CAGGGAAGGAAAGGTAAGTTCTGGTAAGTATTGTTTTTTATTTTTTTAAGTGGCATAGGGGGGCCTGATTTGGGCCCCTCTACATACCACTATGCCCAATGACCATGCCCAGGGGACATAAGTCCCCTGGGCATGGCCATTGGGCAAGGGGACATGACTCCTGTTTTTGCTATGACGGGAGTCATGTCAATGGGGATTGTGCGTAAAAAAAAAATGGTGCAAGTCCGGTGTGAGGTATGATTTTTGCCTCAGACCTGACTTGCACCATTTTTTGACGCACAAACCCCATTTTCCCATACGCTGGCGCTGCCTGGTGTGAGTAATTTCTTTTTACGCGTACCAGTCCGCAGTGCCGGCTAACGTCATTCCATAAATAAGGTGCCCGCATGGCGCGTTGGAATGGCGTTAGCCGGCGGTAAAAGTTTTGACGCACAACTGCGTTGGCGCAGTTGTGTGTCAAAAAGTATAAATATGGCCCATTATGCCTACTACTGGTATCATCCTGATAATAGAGACCAGTATCTCAGGCCGTAGCATTTGAAGACCTCCTTTACTTCTCTCTCTGTCCTTCTGCCTAGGGGCCTACCGTGCAACCCAGTGGAAATTCAGACTCTTGCTGCAACCAGCGGGGCATGGATAAAGTTACTACGCTATCTGGGCTTTATTACTCATTTTTCACCGCACATTCCCTTGTCCAATAATCTGTGGCTCCCACTTACACTGACTCAGTGCAATCTCTCCATTTGCATACAATTGCTGATATGTTCAGAGACTCTAAACTGCGCTCGACTGCGGATGTGCCCGAGGGGCACCAGTCCTCTGCGCTAGGACCTATCTTCAAACTTTGTCGCCCACACCTTCAATGGCTGGTGGCAGGCAGTCCCCTCATCATATCATCATATGTTCCCATTCTGCTGACGGACTGTAGCTCCCAAAGTTGCTTTATGTTTACTGTACCTCATCTTATCTCTTAATGTATCAGTATTGCTTTGCTCTATTGTATTTGATTGGCTTGATGTGCTAAAGTTCGCTCTGTTTGCCTACTCATGCTGCTGTACTGAAGGTGCATTTACTTATCCCAAAAATGTAAATAAAGTTTAAAAAAAAGACTTAAGAGGTTGACAGATGCCGATCTTAAGACACTTTCTTCCAGGTCCTATGGACAACATTCCGTGTTTTGGTAAAATTAAGTACACACAAACACACACACACATAAATGTGATGTACAAAATGCATAACTGTAACATTGTCCATTATTGCCATTGAGGAGTTCTGGTGACAAAAGTTGAGTGTTTTGCAAATGGCACCAGCACCCAAGATGGCAACCTGGGCACATTATATGTAGTAGTCATTATGGGGGTCATTCCAACCCTGGCGGTCGGTATTAAAGCGGCGGCCAACCCGCCAACAGGCAGGCGGTGCAAAAAATGGAATTCTGACCCTGGCGGAAACCGCCAACAGAGACCGCCACTTTAACACTCCGACCGCCACGGCGGGACAAACAAACAGCGCGGCGGTCACCGCCAACAGACAGGCGGGAGACAATGTACCGCCCACCCTATCACAACTCACCAATCCGCCACCTTTTCCGGGGCGGGAGCCCCGCCGATAAAAACACGGCGGAAACAGACTACGAATGGGAAAACGCTCACCTCTACACACTCCACGAGGAATCTGGACAGCATGGAACCCGAATTACACATCCTACCAGCTATTGTCTACCTGCTCCTCTACCAGGAGCACGAACGCCGCCGCAGGAGACAACGGTGAGTACTGCACCTACGACACAGGGGAGGGGGGAGGAGAAAAGATTACGGGCACACACATACGCGACACACCCACCCTCACCCACAACTACCTACACATCAATGCAGAGCAACAACTCAGAGTGACAACCCCCAAACCCCCCGGAAGAATGCAAAGACAAAATAAAATGATCATGAAATGCAAAATATATTGTAAGGCTACGTAAAACTTTTCTTTCAAACATCTATAACTATATACACATATGTAAATTGTCCTGTCCAAATTGGGTTTCAGTCATTGTACGTGGGCCGATGGGCCTCAACACATGGGCAAAGCCCACACAGGAGACCCAAAGCCATTGGAGAGAACACTGAAGGGGCATCAGATAGAAAAACTACAGGCACCTCAGGGGGAAGGGAAGGGGAGGCACCTCAGCCAGATGAGTCCACAACGCCAGATCCACGAGGGGCCTCCATGCCCACTGTCCCATCCTGGGGAGTGCAAAGCCACAGTCTCACAAGTCTCTACAGTGGGTGGATTGCCCACTGTGCCATCCTGGGGAGTGCAAAGCCACAGTCTCACAAGTCTCTACAGTGGGTGGATTGCCCACTGTGCCATCCTGGGGAGTGCAAAGCCACAGTCTCACAAGTCTCTACAGTGGGTGGATTGCCCACTGTGCCATCCTGGGGAGTGCAAAGCCACAGTCTCTCAAGTGGATTACAGCCTCCACTGGTACTGGAGGAGGCATGGTGCCCAGAGTGCATTGTGCAGCCCTGCCCGACACAGATCCGGGCCTGCCCCTTCTGCCAATGGGCCAGCGGTGCTTGAGACGGCGGTGCCCAGCGGAGTGGTGCTTGAGATGAAGGGCCAAGCGGAGTGGTGCTTGAGATGAAGGGCCCAGCGGAGCGGTGCTTGAGATGAAGGGCCCAGCAGAGCGGTGCTTGAGATGAAGGGCCCAGCGGAACGGTGCTTGAGATGAAGGGCCCAGCGGAGCGGTGCTTGAGATGAAGGGCCCAGCGGAGCGGTGCTTGAGATGAAGGGCCCAACGGAGCGGTGCTTGAGACGGCGGTGCCCAGCGGAGCGGTGCTTGAGATGAAGGGCCCAGCAGAGCGGTGCTTGAGATGAAGGGCCCAGCGGAGCGGTGCTTGAGATGAAGGGCCCAGCGGAGCGGTGCTTGAGATGAAGGGCCCAGCGGAGCGGTACTTGAGACGGCGGTGCCCAGCGGAGCGGTGCTTGAGATGAAGGGCCCAGCGGAGCGGTGTTTGAGATGATAAGGGCCCAGCGGAGCAGTAGTTGAGATGAAGGGCCCAGCGGAGCGGTAGTTGAGACGGCGGTGCCCAGCGGAGCGGTGCTTGAGATGAAGGGCCCAGCGGAGCGGTGCTTGAGATGAAGGGCCCAGCGGAGCGGTACTTGAGACGGCGGTGCCCAGCGGAGCAGTGCTTGAGATGAAGGGCCCAGCGGAGCGGTGCTTGAGATGAAGGGCCCAGCGGAGCAGTACTTGAGACGGCGGTGCCCAGCGGAGCGGTGCTTGAGATGAAGGGCCCAGCGGAGCGGTGCTTGAGATGAAGGGCCCAGCGGAGCGGTGCTTGAGATGAAGGGCCCAGCAGCGCGGTGCTTGAGATGAAGGGCCCAGCGGAGCGGTACTTGAGACGGCGGTGCCCAGCGGAGTGGTGCTTGAGATGAAGGGCCCAGCGGAGCGGTGCTTGAGATGAAGGGCCCAGCGGAGCGGTGCTTGAGATGAAGGGCCCAGCGGAGCGGTACTTGAGATGGCGGTGCCCAGCGGAGCGGTGCTTGAGATGAAGGGCCCAGCGGAGCGGTGCTTGAGATGAAGGGCCCAGCGACAATGGCTGCCGTCAGTGCTGAGGCCAGAGCGTTGAACGATCGCTGATGGGCAGCCTGACCCGAATGAATGCCCTCCAGGTATGCATTGCTCCGGTGCACCTCCCTTTCTACCCCCTGGATGGCATTCAAAAGGGTAGACTGCCCAACAATGAGTGTCCTGAGGAGGTCAATGACCTCCTCACTGAGGGCAGCAGGGGTAACTGGGGCAGGGCCTGAGGTGCCTGGGGCGAAGGAGATGCCCGCCTTCGTGTGCGAGCGGGCACGGGGCGATCGCAGAGGGGCTGCTGGGAGGGCGGAGCTGGTGCGCTGGGTGGCGGCTGTACCTGTTGTTGCGGTGGGCACGGATGTTGCCACCACCACAAGGGAGCTCCCTTCCGAGGACGTGTCTGTGTCGCTGATGTCTCCTCGTGTCCCCGTTGTGGAGCTCCCCTCGCCCTCCGTCTCACTGGTGAACTCAGAGTCGGTTGCATGGCCCTCCAGGGCCATGTGAGATGCAGCTCCCTCGTGCTCCGATGCCCCTTCTCCTCCGCCTGATGATGCTAATGCACACATGAACAGGAAGAGCAGCAAAAAAGGGGGGGGGAAATGAAGACATGTTGAGTGCATCCATTGGCAACACAGTTGGCGGAGAGGACAGACACAGAAGCCCCCTGCACTACGCCGCACACTTGGGGTACACTACTCAATCATTGGGACTTGGCCTACAAGCCAATGGACGACAACTGCACACATAGGTGACACAGGGCCATGGATAGCTGTACTTGGCACCCTACAGAGGTGGGGGGCGGGGGCACAGGGCCATGCCTTACGGAGGGGCCTAGCCCACAGAAATCGCCCTGGCCTAGGGATACCCACAGCCCTCCTCCCCCACCCAGACACCTCCACTGCGCGCTAAGATAGCAGAATGTGCTGGTACTCACCCCCTTGTGTCTGCTGTGATGTCCTCACGCGCCCATCCAAATCTGGGTAGGCCACCGCCAGGATCCGAGACATCAGGGGGGTCGACGAGTGGCACCCCTCCTACGTTGGGAGGCCATCCCCAGCAGAGCCTCCGCGGTCTTCCTGCTCCCGCGGCGGATGTCCTCCCACCTCTTGCGGCAGTGGGTGCCCCGTCTGTTGTGGACCCCCAGGGTCCGGACGTCCTTGGCGATGGCACGCCAAATGTCGATTTTCTGATGGGCGCTGACCTATGTGACATGTACAGGGGGAGAAATAACATTATTATGATTTTCTGCATGCTCGATGTGAGTGGCTCCCCATCCCCACCCTTGCCATGTGGCACATGCTCTCATCCGCCCTTTGATGCATGCCTCAAACGCTCCCCTCCCCACCATCTTTCATCCACCCGACTCAACACAGGCATTGCCCCCAAAGCATGCTCCCAGTGTACTTACCTGTTGGTCTGGAGGACCGTAGAGTAGCGCATACTGGGGGAGGACCCCATCCACGAGTTTCTCCAATTCTTCAGAAGTGAAGGCAGGGGCCCTTTCCCCAGTCGCAGCAGCCATTGTATCTTCCAGACCGAGCTCACAGCAGCACTTGCAGTATCGGTCCTCTCCTGTGGATGATCAGGTCTCGAGTGATTAAGCAGATAGAAAATGGCGGTCACGTCCGCGGCGGTGCGTACCGCGGCAGTGCGTCCCACGACCGCCGGCGCACTTCGTCATTGGCTCCTGAAACGCATAGGGTTCAATGTTAACCAATACGGCTTTGAGCCGCGGTCTTCGACCGCCTACCGCCACGGTGTGCCACGTCAGCGCATTGACCTCACATCCCATTGTCGCACTTCACAGGTCAGGCAGGCGCCATTTCAAGGGCCCACATGGCTTAATTTCTACTGCGTCACACATGCCTAGGCCTTGCATCGACACTCATACAAGCCATTCAATGCATAGAGAATCGTGTACTGTGCAAGCTGTGGGAACTTACCTGTGGGTTGATTGACTCTGTGCTCGCTGTTGTCCTTCCTAGGCACTGTCCGCTGGAACTTGCGAGGAGATGGAGGAATGTTCCCGTGTACAGACCGCTGGTGGACCTGTCGACAATGGAGGAAAGACATGTCATTCTGACATACAGGCTTGACCGAGCCACTATACATGAACTGTGTGCCCAGCTGGAGGCAGACCTGATGTCACCCATCCGCCAACCCACAGGGATCCCCCCTCTAGTGCATGTGCTGTCAGTACTCCATTTCTTAGCAAGTGGGTCCTTTCAAACAACAGTGGCCATTTCATCAGGGATGTCTCAGCTTATGTTTTCCAAGGTGTTGTCCAGAGTGTTGTCTGCCCTGCTCAAACACATGCGGAGATACATCGTTTTCCCTGAGGTGGGGGATTTGCCTACAGTGAAGGGTGATTTCTATGCCCTTGGACATATTCCCAACATCATTGGTGCCATTGATGGGACACATGTGGCTTTGGTACCCCCCAGTGAAAGTGAACAGGTGTACAGGAACAGAAAAAGTTATCATTCCATGAATGTCCAGGCGGTCTGTTTGGCTGACCAGTACATCTCCCATGTAAATGCCAAGGCCCATATTTATACTTTTTGACGCTAAACTGCGCTAACGCAGTTTAGCGTCAAAAAATTTAGCGCCGTCTAACGCCATTCTGAAGCGCCATGCGGGCGCCGTATTTATGGAATGGCGTTAGCCGGCGCTAGCAGACCGGCGCTGCCTGGTGTGCGTGGAAAAAAACCACGTAGACCAGGCAGCGCCGGCATAGGGGGAAAATGGCGTTAGGGCGTCTGAAAATGGGGCAAGTCAGGTTGAGGCAAAAAAATCGCCTCAACCCGATTTGCGCCATTATTTTCGACGCCCAGACGCCATTTAAATGACTCCTGTCTTAGTAAAGACAGGAGTCATGCCCCCTTGCCCAATGGCCATGCCCAGGGGACTTATGTCCCCTGGGCATGGTCATTGGGCATAGTGGCATGTAGGGGGGCACAAATAAGGCCCCCCTATGCCACCCAAAAAACAACAAAAAATGTAAAAAATTATACTTACCTGAACTTACCTGAATGTCCCTGGGGTGGGTCCCTCCATCCTTGGGTGTCCTCCTGGGGTGGGCAGGGGTGGCAGGGGGGGTCCCTGGGGGCAGGGGAGGGCACCTGTGGGCTCATTTTGAGCCCACAGGCCCCTTAACGCCTACCCTGACCCAGGCGTTAAATAGTGGCGCAAATGCGGGGTTTTTTGACCCGCCACGTCCCGGGCGTGATTTTTGCCCGGGAGTATAAATACGACGCATTTGCGTCGCCGTCATTTTTTTTAGACGGGAACGCCTTCCTTGCATCTCATTAACGCAAGGAAGGCGGTCACGCAAAAAAATGACGCTCTTTACTCATACTTTGGCGCTAGACGCGTCTAACGCCAAAGTATAAATATGGCGTTAGTTTTGCGCCGAATTTGCGTCGAAAAAAACGACGCTAATTCGGCGCAAACGGAGTATAAATACGGGCCCAAGTTCCCTGGGTCAGTGCATGACGCGTACATCATGCGAAATAGCAGCATCCCTTATGTGATGGAACAACTACGGAGACACCGTGTGTGGCTAATTGGTGACTCAGGTTACCCCAACCTGTCGTGGTTACTGACCCCAGTGAGGAATCCCAGGACAAGGGCAGAGGAACGCTACAATGAGGCACATGGGCGAACTAGGAGGATTATAGAAAGGACCTTCGGCCTCCTGAAGGCAAGGTTTAGGTGCCTGCATATGACAGGTGGATCCCTAATGTACTCACCAAAGAAGGTGTGCCAGATCATCGTGGCCTGCTGTATGCTTCACAACCTGGCATTGCGACGCCAGGTGCCTTTTCTGCAGGAGGATGGTCCAGATGGTGTTGTTGAAGCAGCTGTGGAGCCTGCGGAGAGTGAAGAGGAGGAAGACGAAGAGGACAACACAGACAACAGGGACACAGTGATACAGCAGTATTTTCAATAACACACAGGTAAGAATCAACATCGGCATTTTACATTTACTTACAGTCTCCTGCCTCTCTACTGTCTGTCCTTTTCACCCAGTGGATGCTAACAGAGTTGTGACTTTCCCTTCCAATTTCAGAGATGTGGGCCCCACTGCGTGACCTCTGCTTTGTTTGCCCATGGACTACAGCTGTGTGACAGTGGTATGTTGTCATCACAATGTAACTGGTCATTTTTGCACGTTTATGTCTAATACATATTTTCAACAAAAAAAGGCAGACTCCAGATTATTTGTGTGCAATAAGTGTGTTTATTAAAGTGCTAAATTGTGGGACATGGTTGAAAATCGGTGATGGGTGATGGTGGAGGAATGTCCATGGCAGAGTCCAGATTCTCAGTCTCACAGGTGCATTGTCCATATGCCTGTGGAAGGTGGAGCAGGGGCAGTTTAAGGTTGGACAGGATGACAATGTGGGACAGTGGGATGACATCAGGGGGTATCCTTTCCTGGCGGGGGTCTTGGCATCCTACTCTGTCTTCTTCCTAGATCTCAGGCCCCGCTTGCGGGGTGGTTCTTCTTCTGCAGGAGGTGGGGTTCTGGTGGCAGGTTGTTGCTGTGTCGGGGCCTCCTGTCCACTAGCGCCGGCGGAGGTGGTAGGCTGTTCCTGGTCCATGCTAGTGACAGGGGCCCTTTGTGGTGCCACATGGTCCCGCAATGTGGTGACAATCTGGTTGAGAGCCACAACGATGGTGCCCATTGCGGAACTAATGTTTCTCAGTTCTTCCCTGAACCCCATAAACTGTTCCTCCTGCAGTACCTGGATCTCCTGGAACCTGGCCAGGACTGTCGCCATCGTCTCCTGGGAGTGGTGGTATGCTCCCATGATGGAGGTGAGGGCCTCGTGGAGAGTGGGATCCCTGGGCCTGTCCCCCCCCTGTCACACAGCAGCCCTCCCAGTTCCCCTGTTTCCCTGGGCCTCTGTCCCCTGGACCGTGTGCCCACTACCACTGCCCCCCGGTCCCTGTTGTTGTTGGGGTGGTGGGTTAACCTGGGTGCCCTGTAGTGGTGGACACACCGCTGATTGACGTGTCCTGGAGACAGAGGCATGGGCCCGCTGGGTGGGTGCTGTGCTGGTGTTCCCAGAGGGGGACAGGACTGCTGTAGCCTGTGGCTGTCTGAGGGGAACCGACTGTCCCGAGGTCCCCGATGGGCCGGGCTGGTCATCTGGGTCCAGGGAGACAGAGCTGCTGTCATCACTGGGGGCCTCTTCTGGGGGTGGGATGGACATTTCTGGACCCTCCTGGGCAGTGTGGTGGCGTTCGGGTCCTGCAGGGGTATAAGAGTATGGTTATTGCTTCTGTGTGCCATTTCGTGCAATGGGTGGGTGCCCGTGTACCCCAGTGCTGGCATTCCTTTGTGGGGGCTGTTGTGACGGCGGTTTGTGGGGAGATGGGTATGTGCAGTGGGCATGCTTAGGTGATGGCTGTCGATGGTTTGTGGTGGCATGCAGGGTTTGGTGTTGGGATGGGTGGGTTGTGATGGTGAGACATTAGCAATGAGGATGTGTGATGGGGGTGGGGGGGAGGGTGGGGGTATGATTTGGCATGCCGGTGGGTTGGGGGGGATGAAGTAGTTGAGATTCGACTTACCAGAGTCCATTCCTCCACCTACTCCTGCGAGGCCCTCAGGATGCAGGATGTTCAAGACCTGTTCCTCCCATGTTGTAAATTCTGGGGGTTGAGGTGGGGGTCCGCCGCCAGTCCGCTGCACCGCAATGTTGTGCCTGGATACCATGGAACGCACCTTACCCCGTAGGTCGTTCCACCGCTTCCTGATGTCGTCCCGATTTCGTGGATGCTGTCCCACAGCGTTGACCCTGTCCACTATTCTTTGCCATAGCTCCATCTTCCTGGCAATGGTGGTGTGCTGCACCTGTGTCCCGAAAAGCTGGGGCTCTACCCGAACTATTTCCTCCACCATGACCCTGAGTTCTGCGTCTGAGAACCTGGGGTGTCTTTGGGGTGCCATGGGGTGGTGTGGATGAGGTGTGGGGTGGTGTTTGCGGTGATGAGTGTGGTGAGTGTAGTGGTGTGTGGTGTTTTGTGCGTGGTTGTTGTGTGGGTGATGGTGTAGTGTGCCTCTGTGTGATGGTGTTCTCTATTCTGTGCTGTCTCTCTCTGGGCTTCTTCTCTGATTTGTGGTCGTAGGGGTTTGTGGGTGATGTGGGTGTGTGTTTTATAGTTTATTGGGTGTGTGGGAGTGTTGTGTGTATGTGTCTCAGGTGTGTGTATTTCAAATTGTCCAATGTGGTTGTGTTTTGGAGCTGTATGTGTATTTTGAGCGCAGCGGTATGTACCGCCAATGGAATACCGCGGTTGAAAGACCGCCGCGTGGATTCTTGGGTCGTAATGGCATGGGCGTTTTTCTGTTGACGTGACATTGGAGGTTTGGTCTTCGCCAGTTTAACGCTGGCCGTTGGTGTGGCGGACTTTTGTTGATGTCGGGTTTTTGGCAGTTTGCCTCTTGTGGGTCAGAATGACCGTGGCGGTTTACCGCGACCGCGGCGGTGTTGTGGCGGCCTTCTGACCGGCGGTAAGCGCCTTTTACCGCCGAGGTCAGAATGACCCCCTATGTGTTTTTATATTACTTGCTTATTATGTGGCAGTTACCTTGAAAAAAAATATTGGTCCCCATTTTGAACATGGCGATTCGGCCCGCCATGCCGGCAGGGCCGGCTGAAGCCGCCGGCTGGCATGGCGGGCTGAACCGCCATATAATAAACATGGTGACTGCCACCAGCGACAGCCGTCACCCACCGCCAGGCTCCCGCCGTCAGGCAGCCTGGCAGCAGGATGAAACATCATCGGCCAGGGTAGCGGCGCTACAATGTTTAATTTCCCGCCATCCTTTTCCTGGCGGGATATCCTGCCAGGAAAAGGCTGGCGGAGGGGTTGCCCCTGCACTGCCCATGCACTTTGCATGGGCAGTGCAGGGGCCCCGGTGCAGAGCCCCGTCGCGCAGGTCAATGCCCGATTTTTGGGCAGTGATCACGCGACGGGTGCAACTGCACCTGCTGCACAGAGGCATTGACGGCGGCTCCATGTGGAGCCGCCGTCAATGTCCCGGCCGAGCCTTTTTCCGCCCGCCGGCTCTCAGAAAGGTTCATAATCTGTCCGGCGGAGTTCCGGGGTCAATGTTTTGATCGCCATCATGAACACGGCGGTTGTTTCTGCTGTGTTCATAATGACCCCCTTAGTCTTCAATGCGCAGCTAACAATGCACACAGTGCCTGAGAGACAATATCTAAAGTCAAGAGCTCTTTTTGCTTGTCACTGTCATGATGCATGGGCATTATAGCATTTTCACAAAGGTAGAGCCTAGTGAAGGCACCACATCTAAGTAGAACAACAGAGACCTGTTCCTGCTGCATTAAGAGGTAGTGATCATCTTTTTGTGTTGAAATTGCAGGTTGAGTGTGGCACAGAAATAATGAAATGAAGAGCTGTGGCAATGTACACATACAATTGAAGAGGTCATGCAATGCTTTTCTTGCCAGGCATTCTTATACTGGAGCATTGAATTATATTGCACAATAGATTCATATTGTGCTTATTACCCCAGTCGAGGCATTGAAGCTCTTTGCAGATAACTAGCACAGTACACTGTGGAGGCTAGTTAGTCTGTAGTGTTTTAAGTGCTGCAGTTAATAGTCTACTGGGAAGCTAGTTGTTAATTGTTGTTATGGTTGCAGATGGTTTAGTAGTGTGCTCCCTGAATATCGAATCAATAATACCGATGGGACGAAATATTGAGGGTAGAATATAGAATATAAAATATTGACAGGTAAGTAAGTCTAGATTTTTATATGTACCTCCCTATATTTATACCTACATAGAACACATATATTCAAGGTATGTAGCTGTGGAGTTAGGATGAGTATCTCTATACTTCCCTTAATGCACTTACCTTTCATTATTTTGTCCCTTGATATTCTGTCCTCAATATTAGTATTCCACAATATTGTTAGTGTCAGTATTTAGTAGTACAATCACTTTAGTTATGTATCAATTTACATTCTATAAAAGAGTTGGTTGACCAGCTGTAAATAATACACTGGTAATAAGAGGTGTGGAAAAGAAATCTGAATTAAATTTTCTTCTTTTAAAGTCTTTGTATATGTCTGAGTCTTTATTTATAGGATAATACCATCACTTCAAAACAAGGTTTCTCAATCTTGTTTGCTCCTTTTCTTCAAACTGGCGTGGAGAGAGGAGGTGCCCACACTAAAGGGTTTCCTCAAAGAGAGCACAGGAAGGGTCATGTGAGTAGTAAAATGATAAAAAAATAAAGAAGTTTAAGCATTCCTCTCATCTCTTGTCCTTTATTCTTCGACTAACTTTTCTTAGCATAAATTAGCTTCTCTGTTTCCTATACCAGTCATAGGGGCATATATACAAGAACTAGCTTCTCTGTTCCCTATACCAGTCTTAGGGGCATAGTTACAATAAAGTGGTGCATCATAAATGATGCACCACTTTTCGTGTGCCCCATTGCACCCCCCTAACAACACCATGGCACACATTAGGGAAATAGCATTGAACATGTTTACGTTATTGTGGCGCTTTGGTGGATTAGCGCTGAAAATTATGGCGCTAATCCACCAAAGTGGAGGCCTATTGAGTTCAATGTGAGTGTCACTTTAACACCTGCCTTGCAGATTTCACTGTGCTTTTTTCTGGGCCTAATAATGGGGGGTACGCCCTCTTGCATGCATTATGTCTGGTGCAGGCTTGCATTGCACCACTTTGTTAATATGGCCTGATGAAAATGCTTCCTCCACGCCACAATAGCTTTAAAAAAAAATTTACGCTAATGTGGCTCAAGGAGGCACAAGGAGCTTTTGAATATGCCCCTTAGATTTTGTTTTCTTTTTTTCTGTTTATTTCTTATAACCAATAGGTTATTTCTGTTAATATTTTATTTCTGTAGCTAACCCCATTCTCAATGGAAAGTATACATTTCTTATTGTTAACAATATGCGTCTTTCAATTCCTATCCACCGTATTCCTTTCATTTTATTTCTCTTTCAGTCAGCCATTCATATATTCAGGCTTTTTCTCAGTTTCTTTCCATCTTATCACATACTTACTTACTGCTTTCCCCCTTTATCACCCCTGGTTTTCAAGTGATTTCCCATTTCATTCACAACCCGCCTCACTCACTTTGTTCTCCTATGCACTTGCATGAGCCACGGCTCTTCCATGAATCTCGCCTTCCTGTGGTGGATGTGCCTGGGAACCACCATTCTTCAGTCCACTCATCTGCATGAGAGCTTTCTTTTGAGTCTATCTCAGTCATGTCAGCAATTCCTGGGAGAGATGTCTTGGGCGCTAATGGAGGACTTGCTCTTTCATCTACATCTAGGGAAATTTCAACAATGGATCCTGCTGCTTCCATCACACTTCTGCTATGGTTCTTTTCCAGGTAGTTGGTAATCTGTACTTACTCTTCCCTTTTATTTTCCATATACCCCACTTGTCGTATGTCATCCGTTTTTCCTATCCTGTTTGTTGTCCCTTTTCTCCTCCTTTAATTTCTCTTGGTAGTACTTTCTCTCTTTTGAGTACCTCTATATTCCCTTCCAGTGTTTGATGTGAAGACAGGATGCAGAGTTCATCAGATCCAGGTACAAATTCTTCAGTCACGCTGTGGCACATTCGTAATTGTGCTGCGTGGTTGAACAAAGAATGGAGGGCGTGCAGTCTATAATATTATTATATTGTTTGATTTTCCTAGAACAGCATGTTATTAGATGGCTTGAGTGTTGGTAGAGAACATCGGTCTATGTGTTATGGGTCATGCTTATAGCTGCTGGGTCAGTGAGTCTATTAGGAAGAGCTCAGTATCATTCAATTTGGAAGGTCACATAACATAAAGCATAAAGAGACATGATCTGACATGGATTCAGTTAGTAATGGCAAGCCTGTTATGCATGCGATGCACATTTTGGGGATGCCTCAGATGCTCTATCATGGACTGACACGGTTTGTGTTTGGTTCCATTAATTTGCAGGCGTTATATCAGGAGTGATTACACTGAGGTTCTTACATCAGTAGTCATTACATTGCAGATAGGGTTTCCAGCTATAAATATTGCTGAGCTTTACTTCACAGTTAGGTTGAAATTTTCTAAGCTTAAATAAATATGTATAACTATATCTGCATACTGAAAAAAACAAAGATTGCAGGGGTGTTATAATTAGGTTTAGATTTTTCACACACAAAACCATAGCAATTCAACAGCTATAGTTATACTTATCTTGAGAAACTAGAACCCGCGACCTAAAGTGATTATAACTCGCCCCACCACCGCCATGCAAGGTTTTCTCATCAATAATTTTATTGCAACTGTTTCAGTGATATTATCAATGATGTCATAGAAGATATCAGGACTGCAGTAATATGTGGGGTCAATAGCAGTGTATAGTGAGGGCGTGAATTATAGTTATCTTAGGGCAGGATTTATAGGGGCATATTTATACTCCGTTTGCGCCGAATTTGCGTCGTTTTTTTCGACGCAAATTCGAAGCAAAACTAACTCCATATTTATACTTTGGCGTTAGACGCGTCTAGCGCCAAAGTTCATGGAGTTAGCGTCATTTTTTTGCGTGAACACCTTCCTTGCGTTAATGATATGCAAGGTAGGCGTTCCCGTCTTAAAAAATGACTCCGATGCATATGCGTCGTATTTATACTCCCGGGCAAAAATGACGCCCGGGAGTGGGCGGGTCTAAAAAACCCGCATTAGCGCCGGATTTTAGCGCCTGGGTCAGGGCAGGCGTTAAGGGACCTGTGGGCTCAGAATGAGCCCAGAGGTGCCCTCCCCTGCCCCCAGGAACACCCCTTGCCACCCTTGCCCACCCCAGGAGGACACCCAAGGATGGAGGGACCCACCCCAGGGGCATTAAGGTAAGTCCAGGTAAGTATTTTTTTTTTTTTTTTTGTGGCATAGGGGGGCCTGATTTGTACCCCCCCTACATGCCACTATGCCCAATGGCCATGCCCAGGGGACAGAAGTCCCCTGGGCATGGCCATTGGGCAAGGGGGCATGACTCCTGTCTTTGCTAAGACAGGAGTCATTTCAATGGGGGATGGGCGTCGTAAAAAAATTGCGCAAATCGGGTTGAGGCGATTTTTTTGCCTCAGCCTGACTTGCACCATTTGTGGACGCCCATACGCCATTTTCCCCCTACGCCGGCGCTGCCTGGTGTACGTCGTTTTTTTTAACGCACACCAGACAGCGCCGGCGGCTAACGCCGGCTAACGTCATTGAATAAATACGGCGCCCGCATGGCGCTTCAGAATGGCGTTAGCCGGCGCTAAATTTTTTGGCGCAAAACTGCGTTGGCGCAGTTTTGCGTCAAAAAGTATAAATATGGCCCATAGTTTCTTCAGATAAGTATAACAATAACTGCTGAATGTCTCTGGTGTTGTACATGTAAACCTGAACCAAACTATAACGTCCCTGTAACCTGTGTTTTTTTAGTGAATTTCTAAGGTCCTTTTAATTGTATTTCCTAACTGTAATGTTCCTGTAACGTTTGTTTTTTCAACAAATTTCTACATTTTTTTATGTAAAGTAATATTTAATTACCATACGCTAATCTAACTGCTGCTGTACATAGCCTTTGGCTGTGTACAGCAGGGGTGTTGGCTGCACGGCCTGTCCTATGGCCTATGTAAGCACCCGCAGAAGTGCCGGAACAGGCACTACAAAGTGGAGTGAACTGGAGCTCACCCGAAGTTGCACAAGAGGGTCCCACGAAGCCGGAGGACAACTTAGGAGGTCGTGCAATGCAGGTTAGAGTGCCGGGGACCCAGGCTTGGCTGTGCACGAAGGAAATCCTCGATGAGTGCACAGGAGCCGGAGAAGCTGCAAAACACGCGGTTCCCATTAATGCAGTCTAGCGTGGGGAGGCAAGGACTTACCTCCACCAAACTTGGACTTTAGAGTCACTGGACTGTGGGAGTCACTTGGACAGAGTTGCTGAGTTCAAGGGACCTCGCTCGTCGTGCTGAGAGAAGACCCAGAGGACCTGTGATGCAGTTCTTTGGTGCCTGCGGTTGCAGGGGGAAGATTCCGTCGACCCACAGGAGATTTCTTCGGAGCTTCTAGTGCAGAGAGGAGGCAGACTAACCCCACAGCATGCACCACCAGGAAAACAGTCGAGAAGGCGGCAGGATCAGCGTTACAATGTTGCAGTAGTCGTCTTTGCTACTTTGTTGCAGTTTTGAAGGCTTCCAGCGCGGTCAGCAGTCGATTCTTTGGCAGAAGGTGAAGAGAGAGATGCAGAGGAACTCTGATGAGCTCTTGCATTCGTTATCTAAAGAATTCCCCAAAGCAGAGACCCTAAATAGCCAGAAAAGGAGGTTTGGCTACTTAGGAGAGAGGATAGGCTAGCAACACCTGAAGGAGCCTATCAGAAGGAGTCTCTGACGTCACCTGCTGGCCCTGGCCACTCAGAGCAGTCCAGTGTGCCAGCAGCACCTCTGTTTCCAAGATGGCAGAGGTCTGGAGCACACTGGAGGAGCTCTGGGCACCTCCCAGGGGAGGTGCAGGTCAGGGGAGTGGGGAGTGGTCACTCCCCTTTCCTTTGTCCAGTTTCGTGCCAGAGCAGGGCTGGGGGATTCCTGAACCGGTGTAGACTGGCTTATGCAGAGATGGGCACCATCTGTGCCCATCAAAGCATTTCCAGAGGCTGGGGGAGGCTACTCCTCCCAGCCCTGACACCTTATTCCAAAGGGAGAGGGTGTAACACCCTCTCTCTGAGGAAGTCCTTTGTTCTGCCTTCCTGGGTCAAGCCTGGCTGGACCCCAGGAGGGCAGAAACCTGTCTGAGGGGTTGGCAGCAGCAGCAGCTGCAGTGAAACCCCGGGAAAGGCAGTTTGGCAGTACCCGGGTCTGTGCTAGAGACCCGGGGAATCATGGGATTGTCTCCCCAATACCAGGATGGCATTGGTGGGGCAATTCCATGATCTTAGACATGTTACATGGCCATATTCGGAGTTACCATTGTGAAGCTACACATAGGTAGTGACCTATGTGTAGTGCACGCGTGTAATGGTGTCCCCGCACTCACAAAGTCTGGGGAATTGGCCCTGAACAATGCGGGGGCACGTTGGCTAGTGACAGGGTGCCCACACACTAAGTAACTTAGCACCCAACCTTTACCAGGTAAAGGTTAGACATATAGGTGACTTATAAGTTACTTAAGTGCAGTGTAAAATGGCTGTGAAATAACGTGGACGTTATTTCACTCAGGCTGCAGTGGCAGGTCTGTGTAAGATTTGTCAGAGCTCCCTATGGGTGGCAAAAGAAATGCTGCAGCCCATAGGGATCTCCTGGAACCCCAATACCCTGGGTACCTCCGTACCATATACTGGGGAATTGTAAGGGTGTTCCAGTATGCCAATGTAAATTGGTTAAATTGGTCACTAGCCTGTTAGTGACAATTTGGAAAGAAATGAGAGAGCATAACCACTGAGGTTCTGATTAGCAGAGCCTCAGTGAGACAGTTAGTCATAACACAGGTAACACATACAAGGCACACTTATGAGCACTGGGGCCCTGGCTGGCAGGGTCCCAGTGACACATACAACTAAAACAACATATATACAGTGAAATATGGGGGTAACATGCCAGGCAAGATGGTACTTTCCTACACAACCCCCCTCAAACGAAGGACAATAACACTAGCCATGACCTGATGAGTCTTCATTGTCTAAGTGGAAATATCTGGAGAGTCCATCTGCATTGGAGTGGGTACTCCCAAGTCTATGTTCCACTGTATAATCCATTCCCTGTAGGGATATGGACCACCTCAACAATT
This sequence comes from Pleurodeles waltl, assembly GCF_031143425.1. Lineage (NCBI taxonomy): Eukaryota > Metazoa > Chordata > Amphibia > Caudata > Salamandridae > Pleurodeles > Pleurodeles waltl. The sequence goes on from NC_090437.1 coordinate 325,336,330, forward strand.
TAGGGTTTTCACCTTTCATTTGTTTTAGCCAAAGTAGAGGTTTGTGGTCTGTCTGAACAATGAAGTGAGTGCCAAACAGGTATGGCCTCAACTTCTTCAGTGCCCAGACCACAGCAAAGGCCTCCCTCTCTATGGCAGACCAACGCTTTTCTCTAGGGGTCAACCTTCTGCTGATAAAAGCAACAGGTTGATCCTGGCCCTCAGAATTAAGTTGTGATAAGACTGCCCCTACCCCTAATTCAGATGCATCAGTTTGGACAATTAATTTTTTGGAGTAACAGGGGCTTTTCAGGACAGGTGCAGAGCACATGGCCTGCTTCAGCTCCTCAAAAGCTTTCTGACAGCTAGCTGTCCATTATACCTTTTTAGGCATTTTCTTAGATGTGAGGTCATTAAGAGGGGCTGCAATGGAGCCATAGTTCTTTATGAACCTCCTGTAATACCCAGTGAGGCCTAAGAAGGCTATCGCCTGGGTCTGAGTTGTAGGGGGAACCCAATCTATAATAGTTTGGATTTTCCCCTGAAGTGGTGCAATCTGTTCTCCACCTACCAGGTGTCCCAGATAAACCACTTTCCCCTGCCCTATCTGGCACTTTGAAGCCTTGATAGTGAGGCCTGCCTTCTGCAGGGCCTCCAAAACTTTCCATAGGTGGACCAGGTGATCATCCCAGCTGGAGCTAAAGACAGCTATATCATCTAGATATGCTGCACTAAAAGCTTCCAGCCCTTGCAGGACTGTGTTCACCAACCTTTGAAAAGTGGCAGGTGCATTTTTCAATCCAAAAGGCATTACTGTGAATTGGTAATGGCCTCCAATGGTTGAAAATGCAGTTTTTGCTTTTGCATCCTCTGATAACTTGATCTGCCAATACCCTGCAGTCAAATCAAAGGTGCTTAGATACTTGGCAGATGCCAGTGTATCTATTAGCTCATCTGCCTGGGTATAGGGTGAGCATCAGTTTTGGTTAGCTGGTTGAGACCTCTATAGTCTACACAAAACCGCATTTCCTTCTTTCCATCCTTAGAATGAGGTTTTGGTACAAGTACCACAGGAGAGGCCCATGGACTTTCAGAGTGCTCAACCACTCCCAGTTCAAGCATTTTCTGCACTTCCTGCTTTATGCAGTCTCTGACATGGTCAGGCTGCCTATAGATCTTACTTTTGACAGGCAAGCTGTCTCCAGTATCTATAGTGTGCTCACACCAAGAAGTGGTGCCTGGCACAGTAGAGAAGAGTTCAGAAAACTGACCCAGGAGATTTATGCAGTGGTCTTTCTGCTCAGCAGTAAGACAATCTGCCAAAACTACACTTTCCACTAGAGCATCTTGTTCTGTGGAAGAGAAGAGATCAGGGAGAGGGTCACTCTCTTCTTCCTGTCCTTCATCTGTTGCCATGAGCAGGGTGAGATCAGCCCTGTCATAGTAGGGTTTCAGGCGATTGACATGGAGCACCCTAAGGGGACTCCTGGCAGTGCCTAAGTCAACTAAGTAGGTGACTTCACCCTTCTTTTCAACAATTATGTGGGGTCCACTCCATTTATCTTGGAGTGCTCTTGGGGCCACAGGCTCCAAGACCCACACTTTCTGCCCTGGTTGATACTGAACCAAAACAGCCTTCTGGTCATGCCATTGCTTTTGGAGCTCTTGGCTGGCCTGAAGGTTTTTACTGGCCTTTTTCATGTACTCAGCCATCCTAGATCTTAGGCCAAGTACATAGTCCACTATGTCTTGCTTTGGAGCTTTTAAATGTTGTTCCCCACCCTCCTTAACAAGTGTTAGAGGACCTCTTACAGGGTGTCCAAATAGGAGATCAAAGGGGCTGAAGCCCACTCCTTTTTGGGGTACCTCCATGTAAGCAAAAAGGAGGCAAGGTAACAGGATATCCCATCTCCTGCGGAGTTTTTCAGGGAGTCCCATTATCATACCTTTGAGAGTTTTGTTAAATCTCTCCACCAGTCCATTTGTTTGTGGATGATAGGGTGTGGTGAACTTGTATGTCACACCACATTCCTTCCACATGGCCTTTAAGTAAGCAGACATGAAATTGCTTCCCCTGTCTGATACCACCTCTTTTGGGAAGCCCACCCTGGAAAAGATTCCCAGGAGGGCTTTTGCCACTGCAGGAGCTGAAGTGGTCCTTAGAGGAATTGCTTCAGGATATCTGGTGGCATGGTCCACTACCACCAAGATAAACCTATTGCCTGAAGCAGTAGGAGGGTCAAGGGGCCAACTATGTCAACCCCTACCCTTTCAAAGGGAACCCCAACCACAGGTAGTGGAATAAGGGGTGCCACCTGTCTTGCCACTGGCTTGACAGGTTTCACAGGACTTACAAAATTCCTTTGTGTCCTCTGACATTCTAGGCCAATGAAACAAGGGAACAAGCCTGTCCCAAGTTTTCATTTGCCCCAAATGTCCAGCTAAGGGAATGTCGTGGGCTAGAGTTAGGAGGAACTTTCTGTACTCCTGAGGAATCACCAATCTCCTGGCAGCTCCAGGTTTTGGATCCCTTGCTTCAGTGTACAAGAGGTTGTCCTCCCAGTAAACTCTGTGAGAGTCACTGACATCCCCATTTGCTTGTTTGACAGCTTGCTGCCTTAGACCCTCTAGTGTGGGACAGGTATGCTGTGCCACACTCAGCTCCTCCCTGGCAGGCCCCCCTTCACCCAAAAGCTCAGCAGTGTCTGCTTCCAGCTCCTCTGGTGTAGGTTCTGCACAGGGTGGACATTCTTCTTCCTCAGAAGTTGAATCCACTGTAGAGGGAGGGATAGTAGGTAGTGTTTTACCTTTACTAACCCTAGCTTTAGGGAGCACTTGGTCCATTCTTCCAGGATCCAAGTCACCCTGTCCTTTTTGCTTTTTGGCCTGAGCCCTGGTTAAAGCAAAAATATGCCCTGGAATGCCCAGCATTGCTGCATGAGCCTCCAGCTCCACATCTGACCAAGCTGATGTCTCTAAATCATTCCCTAGTAGACAGTCTACAGGTAAATCTGAGGCAACCACAACTTTCTTTGGACCAGTAACCCCCCCCCCCCCAGTTGAGATTTACAACAGCCATGGGGTGGCTAAGTGTGTTGTTATGAGCATCGGTTACTTGGTACTGGTGACCAAGTAGGTGTTGTTCAGGGTGGACCAGTTTCTCTATTACCATGGTAACACTGGCACCTGTGTCCCTGTAGGCCTGAACCTCAACACCATTTATTAGGGGTAGTTGCTTGTACTTATCCATATTAAGGGGACAAGCAACCAAGGTGGCTAAATCAATAGCCCCCTCAGAGACTAACACAGCCTCTGTGGTCTCCCTAACAAGACCAACCCCAACTAAATTACCAAAAGTGAGCCCAGCTACTCCCTTGGATTGGCTATTAGTAGGTTTGCTCCCACCACCACTGCTATTACTAGGGGCACTAGGTGTAGCAGCAGGGGTTGTAGTGGTAGGAGGCTTGGTGCTTTTCTTTGGACAACTGGGATCTGTTGTCCAATGGCCTTTTATTTTACATAAATAGCACCATGGTGTCTTTTCTTTGTTTTGATTTGAAGAGAATTTGGGCCCACCACCCCCACCAGAGTGTTTTTGTGGGACTGATGAAGACTCATTTTTAGATTTGTCCCCACTCTTGTCAGAAGACTTACCATCCTTCTTCTTGCCATCTTTGTCACCCCCTGTATGAACTTTTCTGTTCACCCTTGTTCTGATCCATTTGTCTGCCTTCTTTCCCAATTCTTGGGGAGAGGTCAGATCAGAGTCTACCAGGTACTGGTGTAACAAATCAGACACACAATGATTAAGTATATGCTCTCTCAGGATTAAGTTATACAGGCTTTCATAGTCAGAAACTTTACTGCCATGTAACCACCCCTCCAAGTCCTTTACTGAATGGTCAACAAAGTCTACCTAGTCTTGTGAAGACTCCTTTTTGGTTTCTCTGAACTTCATCCTGTACTGTTCAGTGGTTCAGCCATAACCATCTAGGAGTGCATTCTTAAGAACTGTAAAATTATTGGCATCACTTTCTTTCTATGTAAGGAGCCTATCCCTACCCTTTCCACTGAAAGATAGCCATAGGATAGCAGCCCACTGCCTTTGAGGGACCTTCTGTACAACACAGGCCCTCTCAAGTGCAGCAAACCACTTGTTAATGTCGTCCCCCTCCTTGTAAGGGGGAACTATCTTGTGCAGATTCCTAGAATCATGCTCTTTTGCAGGATGACTATTTGGAATACTGCTGCTGCCACCATGGGGTTCAAACCCCAATTTCTGTCTTTCTCTTTCTATCTCCAAGGACTGCCTATCTAAATCCAGCTGTTGCTTCTTGAGCTTCAGCCTGGATTGTTCCACCCTCAATCTATTGAGCTCCCTTTCTAACACTCTGTCATCAGGGTGGGTGGGTGAGGCATGTCTTGAAACAGAAGTATGGTGAGAATGAACAGAGGGAGACCTGACCCTAACAGATGGCACTCTAACAACCTGGCTAACAGAAGTAACACTCCTACTATGATGGGAAGGAACACTCTTACTGTGATGTGAGGTAACACTATTACTGTGGTGTGAAATCACATCAATACCAGTTATGCTAGGTGGTCTGCTAATGGGCAGGTTGGGAAGGTTCCCTTCTAAATCCTTTGCTAGGGGTGCCCCAGGGTCAGATTGGGAACCATCAGCTAATTTCCCAACAGAAGTGCCAACTCTGGTCTTATCTTGTTCAATGAGCATATTAACCAACAGTTCTCTACAGGGATTCTTCCCTACCCCTAAACCTCTTTCAATGCAGAGACTCCTTGCTCCTTTCCAGCTAAGGTGATCATAAGCAAGTTTGGACAGATCAACAGTTTGGCCTGTGCCAGACATTTTAGAAAGTGTTTAAGGGATAGAAAAAGAAAGAAAAAGTTTTTAGAACTTTTTCTCTTATGAAAAGTACAATGACAAAAGTGGTAAGTAGTTGCAAAGTACTTATCCCACCGCTGCACAACCAATGTAGGAGGCTGGACTGGTTTGTAGTGAGTACCAAGGGGTACATACACCTTGCACCAGGCCCAGGTATCCCTTATTAGTGTAGAGGGGTGTCTAGCAGCTTAGGCTGATAGAAAAGGTAGCTTAGCAGAGCAGCTTAGGCTGAACTAGGAGACGAGTGAAGCTCCTACAGTACCACTAGTGTCATATGCACAATATCATAAGAAAACACAATACACAGATATACTAAAAATAAAGGTACTTTATTTTTATGACAATATGCCAAAAGTATCTCAGTGAGTACCCTCAGTATGAGGATAGCAAATATACACAAGATATATGTACAGAATACCAAAATATGCAGTAATAGCAATAGAAAACAGTGCAAACAATGTATAGTCACAATAGAATGCAATTGGGGCACATAGGGATAGGGGCAACACAAACCATATACTTTAGAGGTGGAATGCGAACCACGAATGGACCCCAAACCTATGTGACCTTGTAGAGGGTCGCTGGGACTGTAAGAAAACAGTGAGGGTTAGAAAAATAGCCAACCCCAAGACCCTGAAAAGTGGGTGCAAAGTGCACCTAAGTTCCCCAAAGAGCACAGAAGTCGTGATAGGGGAATTCTGCAGGAAAGACCAACACCAGCAATGCAACAACGATGGAAGTCCAAAAGTCACGATCAAGTCGGGAGTGGGCAGATGCCCAGGAAATGCCAGCTGTGGATGCAAAGAAGCTACCACTGGATGGTAGAAGCTGAGGATTCTGCAAGAACGACAAGGGCTAGAAACTTCCCCTTTGGAGGATGGATGTCCCACATCGTGAAGAGTCGTGCAGAAGTGTTTTCCCGCAGAAAGACCGCAAACAAGCCTTGATAGCTGCAAGGGTTGCGGTTAGGGTTTTTGGATGCTGCTGTGGCCCAGGAGGGACCAGGATGTCACCAATTACGTGAGGGGACAGAGGGGGCGTCCAGCAAGACAAAGAGCCTACTCAGAAGCAAGCAGCACCCGCAGAAGTGCCAGAACAGGCACTACGAAGTGGAGTGAACCGGAGCTCACCCGAAGTTGCACAAGAGGGTCCCACGAAGCCGGAGGACAACTTAGGAGGTCGTGCAATGCAGGTTAGAGTGCCAGGGACCCAGGCTTGGCTGTGCATGAAGGAAATCCTCGGTGAGTGCACAGGAGCCGGAGTAGCTGCAAAACACGTGGTTCCCAGCAATGCAGTCTAGCGTGGGGAGGCAAGGACTTACCTCCACCAAACTTGGACTGAAGAGTCACTGGACTGTGGGAGTCACTTGGACAGAGTTGCTGAGTTCAAGGGACCTCGCTCGTTGTGCTGAGAGGAGACCCAGAGGACCGGTGATGCAGTTCTTTGGTGCCTGCGGTTGCAGGGGGAAGATTCCGTCGACCCACAGGAGATTTCTTCGGAGCTTCTAGTGCAGAGAGGAGGCAGACTACCCCCACAGCATGCACCACCAGGAAAACAGTCAAGAAGGCGGCAGGATCAGCGTTACAATGTCGCAGTAGTCATCTTTGCTACTTTGTTGCAGTTTTGCAGGCTTCCAGCGCGGTCAGCAGTCGATTCCTTGGCAGAAGGTGAAGAGAGAGATGCAGAGGAACTCTGATGAGCTCTTGCCTTCTTTATCTAAAGAATTCCCCAAAGCAGAGACCCTAAATAGCCAGAAAAGGAGATTTGGCTACTTAGGAGAGAGGATAGGCTAGCAACACCTGAAGGAGCCTATCAGAAGGAGTCTCTGACGTCACCTGCTGGCCCTGGCCACTCAGAGCAGTCCAGTGTGCCAGCAGCACCTCTGTTTCCAAGATGGCAGAGGTATGGAGCACACTGGAGGAGCTCTGGGCACCTCCCAGGGGAGGTGCATGTCAGGGGAGTGGTCACTCCCCTTTCCTTTGTCCAGTTTCGTGCCAGAGCAGGGCTGGGGGATCCCTGAACCGGTGTAGACTGGCTTATGCAGAGATGTGCACCATCTGTGCCCATCAAAGCATTTCCAGAGGCTGGGGGAGGCTACTCCTCCCCAGCCCTGACACCTTGGGCCATATTTATACTTTTTGACGCAAAACTGCGCTAACGCAGTTTTGCGTCCAAAAAAATAGCGCTGGCTAACGCCATTCTGAAGCGCCATGCGGGCCCCGTATTTATTCAATGACGTTAGCCGGCGTTAGCCGCCGGCGCTGCCTGGTGTGCGTGAAAAAAAATGACGTACACCAGGCAGCGCCGGCGTAGGGGGATATGGAGCTTGGGCGCCAAAAAATGAGGCAAGTCAGGCTGAGGCAAATTTTTCGCCTCAACCCGATTTGCGCCATTTTTTTCGACCCCCATAGAAATGACTCCTGTCTTAGCAAAGACAGGAGTCATGCCCCCTTGCCCAATGGCCATGCCCAGGGGACTTCTGTCCCCTGGGCATGGTCATTGGGCATAGTGGCATGTAGGGGGGCACAAATCAGGCCCCCCTATGCCACAAAAAAAAAAAAAAAAAAAAAACACTTACCTGAACTTACCTTAAGTTCCCTGGGATGGGTCCCTCCAGCCTTGGGTGTCGTCCTGGGGTGGGAAAGGGTGACAGGGGGGGTCCCTGGGGGCATGGGAGGGCACCTCTGGGCTCCTTCCGAGCCCACAGGTCCCTTAACGCCTGCCCTGACCAGGCACTAAAAAACGGCACAAAAGCGGGCGTACGTCATTTTTTTTGACCCGCCCACTCCCGGGCGTGAATTTTGCCCGGGAGTGTAAATACGGCGCACATGCCTCGGAGTCACTTTTTTAGACGGGAACGCCTACCTTGCATATAATTAACGCAAGGTAGGGGTCCACGCAAAAAAATTACGCAAACTCCATGGACTTTGGCGCTAGACGCGTCTAACGCCAAAGTATAAATATGGAGTTAGTTTTGCGTCGGAATTGCGTAAAAAAAAACGACGCAATTCCGGCGCAAACGGAGTATAAATATGCCCCCTTATTCCAAAGGGAGAGGGTGTAACACCCTCTCTCTGAGGAAGTCCTTTGTTCTGCCTTCCTGGGCCAAGCCTGGCTGGACCCCAGGAGGGCAGAAACCTGTCTGAGGGGTTGGCAGCAGCTGCAGTGAAACCCCGGGAAAGCAGTTTGGCAGTACCCGGGTCTGTGCTAGAGACTTGGGGAATCATGGGATTGTCTCCCCAATACCAGGATGGCATTGGTGGGGCAATTCCATGATCTTAGACATGTTACATGGCCATATTTGGAGTTACCATTGTGAAGCTACACATAGGTAGTGACCTATGTGTAGTGCACACGTGTAATGGTGTCCCCGCACTCACAAAGTCCGGGGAATTGGCCCTGAACAATGTGGGGGCACCTTGGCTAGTGCCAGGGTGCCCACACACTAAAGGGGTCATTCTGACCCCGGCGGTCCGAGACCGCCGGGGCCAGGGTCGGCGGGAGCACCGCCGACAGACCGGCGGTGCCCCGCAGGGCATTCTGACCGCGGCGGTTCGGCCGCGGTCAGATGCGGGAAACCGGCGGTCTCCCGCCGGTTTCCCGCCGGTTTCCCGCTGCCCTGCAGAATCCCCCATGGCGACGGAGCGCGCTCCGCCGCCATGGGGATTCTGACACCCCCTACCGCCATCCTGTTCCTGGCGGGTCTCCCGCCAGGAACAGGATGGCGGTAGGGGGTGCCGCGGGGCCCCCTAACAGTGCCCCACCATGAATTTCACTGTCTGCTGAGCAGACAGTGAAAATCGCGACGGGTGCCACTGCACCCGTCGCACCCCATCCTCGTTGCAGGGGCATTTCCGCTGGGCCGGCGGGTGCTCTTTTGGAGAGCGCCCGCTGGCCTAGCGGAAATGTAAGAATGGCCGCCGCGGTCTTTGGACCGCGGTGCGGTCATTTGTCGGCGGGACTTTGGCGGGCGGCCTCCGCCGCCCGCCAAAGTCATAATCAGGGCCTAAGTAACTTAGCACCCAACCTTTACCAGGTAAAGGTTAGACATATAGGTGACTTATAAGTTACTTAAGTGCAGTGGCAGGCCTGTGTAAGATTTGTCAGAACTCCCTATGGGTGGCAAAAGAAATGCTGCAGCCCATAGGGATCTCCTGGAACCCCAATACCCTGGGTACCTCAGTACCATGTACTAGGGAATTATAAGGGTGTTCCAGTATGCCAATGTAAATTGGTTAAATTGGTCACTAGCCTGTTAGTGACAATTTGGAAAGAAATGAGAGAGCATAACCACTGAGGTTCTGATTAGCAGAGCCTCCGTGAGACAGTTAGTCATAACACAGGTAACACATACAGGGCACACTTATGAGCACTGGGGCCCTGGCTGGCAGGGTCCCAGTGACACATACAACTAAAACAACATACAGGGAGTGCAGAATTATTAGGCAAATGAGTATTTTGACCACATCATCCTCTTTATGCATGTTGTCTTACTCCAAGCTATATAGGCTCGAAAGCCTACTACCAATTAAGCATATTAGGTGATGTGCATCTCTGTAATGAGAAGGGGTGTGGTCTAATGACATCAACACCCTATATCAGGTGTGCATAATTATTAGGCAACTTCCTTTCCTTTGGCAAAATGGGTCAAAAGAAGGACTTGACAGGCTCAGAAAAGTCAAAAATAGTGAGATATCTTGCAGAGGGATGCAGCACTCTTAAAATTGCAAAGCTTCTGAAGCGTGATCATCGAACAATCAAGCGTTTCATTCAAAATAGTCAACAGGGTCGCAAGAAGCGTGTGGAAAAACCAAGGCGCAAAATAACTGCCCATGAACTGAGAAAAGTCAAGCGTGCAGCTGCCACGATGCCACTTGCCACCAGTTTGGCCATATTTCAGAGCTACAACATCACTGGAGTGCCCAAAAGCACAAGGTGTGCAATACTCAGAGACATGGCCAAGGTAAGAAAGGCTGAAAGACGACCACCACTGAACAAGACACACAAGCTGAAACGTCAAGACTGGGCCAAGAAATATCTCAAGACTGATTTTTCTAAGGTTTTATGGACTGATGAAATGAGAGTGAGTCTTGATGGGCCAGATGGATGGGCCCGTGGCTGGATTGGTAAAGGGCAGAGAGCTCCAGTCCGACTCAGACGCCAGCAAGGTGGAGGTGGAGTACTGGTTTGGGCTGGTATCATCAAAGATGAGCTTGTGGGGCCTTTTCGGGTTGAGGATGGAGTCAAGCTCAACTCCCAGTCCTACTGCCAGTTCCTGGAAGACACCTTCTTCAAGCAGTGGTACAGGAAGAAGTCTGCATCCTTCAAGAAAAACATGATTTTCATGCAGGACAATGCTCCATCACACGCGTCCAAGTACTCCACAGCGTGGCTGGCAAGAAAGGGTATAAAAGAAGGAAATCTAATGACATGGCCTCCTTGTTCACCTGATCTGAACCCCATTGAGAACCTGTGGTCCATCATCAAATGTGAGATTTACAAGGAGGGAAAACAGTACACCTCTCTGAACAGTGTCTGGGAGGCTGTGGTTGCTGCTGCACGCAATGTTGATGGTGAACAGATCAAAACACTGACAGAATCCATGGATGGCAGGCTTTTGAGTGTCCTTGCAAAGAAAGGTGGCTATATTGGTCACTGATTTTTTTTTGTTTTGTTTTTGAATGTCAGAAATGTATATTTGTGAATGTTGAGATGTTATATTGGTTTCACTGGTAATAATAAATAATTGAAATGGGTATATATTTTTTTTTGTTGAGTTGCCTAATAATTATGCACAGTAATAGTCACCTGCACATACAGATATCCCCCTAACATAGCTAAAACTAAAAACAAACTAAAAACTACTTCCAAAAATATTCAGCTTTGATATTAATGAGTTTTTTGGGTTCATTGAGAACATGGTTGTTCAATAATAAAATTAATCCTCAAAAATACAACTTGCCTAATAATTCTGCACTCCCTGTATATACAGTGAAATATGGGGGTAACATGCCAGGCAAGCTGGTACTTTCCTACAGAGCGTGGATCCGCGAAATCACTGTGATGGAGCTGTAGTGGATCCACATCTTTAGATATACATAAATCTTTGTTCTTTAATAACTCCACAACTACTGAACAGATTTACACCAAATTACAAAAATAAATCTCTCTGGACAAACGTGTTTATAACTTCCACTTTTGCTCTGCACTCACATGTCAAATCACCCCCAAAACTTTTCAGACAGGAGCTGACATGAGTAGTAAGCTAGTTTGAAAATTTCATGAAGATTTGTCAAACGGCGCCAAAGTCGTTAGCAAAAAATATATATATATATTATCCTATGGAAACTAGGTCCTAACTATAACTACCTATAGGCAAGTGCCAGTAGGTAATCTATCTATCTATCTATCTACCTATCTATCTATCTATCTATCTATCTATCTATCTATCTATCTATCTATCTATCTATCTATCAATACCACATAAATATATACACCCCCACAGACATATATATGTGTGTGTATATAGGTATATATAAATATATATGTATATATACACACACACATACATGCACACACACACACACACACACACACAAACATATAGTTAAGCCTTCCTATTGAATGTTAGTCAGTGGTTTCAAAGCTCATGTTTCACAGAAAAAAAGATCTAATTGTGAATTATTTCCTGTTATTCACAGTGATGAATTCATTTGCAGGATATTTAGCTTCCTTAAATAAATCAAAATAAAAGTGTTAAACAGAGCAATTTGTCTGTGTTTCGAGCTGGTAAAATAACACACTTACTCAAAGACAGCTGCTCTTAAAATGTTAATCAACAAAATCTTGCAGGTTTCACCTTAATTGAGGTGTCTACAGATGAATCCTGCCCAGTGTGTGAACATTGCAAGCACAGAGCGCAATACCCTATATTTCCTCTCTTTATATGCGTCTACTAATGTACTATAAACAAATAACATTTCGGAATGCATGCATTGAATTTCCCCTCAATGTGCTTTGCTTTTAAAAATCAATTAATAAAAATACAAGTTGTTTCATAAAACCCATATTAAATATTAGCACATTAAGGGGCATATTTATGAGCCCCTAGTTCCACCTTGCCCTACATTTGCGGCATTAATTGTGACGCAAACGGGGCATTAAGGTGCCATTTCCCATGCTATATTTACAAAGTGGTCCAATGCCAGGCATAATCAATCAATCAATCAATCAATCACATTTATAAAGCGCGCTACTCACCCATAGGGGTCTCAAGGCGCTGGGGGGGAGGGGGTCAGTGCTCGAAGAGCCAGGTCTTGAGCTGCCTTCTGAAGGGGAGGTGTTCGGGTATGGCGCGAAGGTGACTGGGCAGGGAGTTCCAGGTCTTCGCTGCCAGAAAAGAGAAGGATTTTCCTCCGGCGGTGGTTTTGCGGATGCGGGGAACGGCTGCCAAGGCCTGACCGGTGGAGCGCAGAGTGCGCGGAGGGGTGTAGAAGGAGACGCGGGAGTTGATGAGTTTGGGTCCGAGGTTGTAGAGGGCTTTGTGTGCGTGGGTGAGGAGTCTGAAGGTGATCCTCTTGTTGACCGGGAGCCAATGGAGTTTTCTCAGGTGTCCGGAGATGTGGTGGTGGCGAGGTATGTCCAGGATGAGTCGTGCTGCGGCGTTCTGGATCCGTTGAAGTTTCCTCTGCAGCTTGGTGGTGATGCCGGCGTACAGAGTGTTCCCGTAGTCCAGGCGGCTGGTGACGAGGGCGTGGGTGACGGTCTTCCTGGTGTCGATGGGGATCCAGCGGAAGATCTTGCGGAGCATGCGGAGGGTGTTGAAGCACGCTGAGGTCACCGAGTTGACCTGTCTGGTCATCGAGAGGGAGGAGTCCAGGATGAAGCCGAGGTTGCGTGCGTGGTTGGTCGGTTGGGGAGTGCTGCCTAGGGCGGGGGGCCACCAGGAGTCGTCCCATGTGGAGGGGGTAGGGCCGAGGATGAGGACCTCCGTTTTATCTGTGTTCAGTTTCAGTCGGCTGTCTGTCATCCAGGTCGCTACTTCCTTCATGCCGTCGTGCAGTCTGGTCCTTGCTGATGTGGGGTTGTTGGTGAGGGATAAGATGAGCTGGGTGTCGTCGGCGTAGGATATGATGTTGAGTCCGTGTTTGCGTGCGATGTTTGCCAGGGGGGTCATGTAGACGTTGAATAGGGTGGGGCTGAGGGAGGATCTTTGGGGTACGCCGCAGATGATCTCCGTGGCTGCGGATCTGAAGGGGGGGAGGCGGACTCTCTGGGTCCTTCCGGAGAGGAAGGAGATGACCCATTCCAGGGCCTTGCCTCTGATGCCGGCGCTGCAGAGGCGGTCTATCAGGGTGCGGTGGCAGACCGTGTCGAAGGCTGCAGAGAGATCCAGGAGAATGAGGGCCACGGTTTCACCCTTGTCGGTCAGGGCTCGGATGTCGTCCGTGGCTGCGATGAGGGCGGTTTCGGTGCTGTGGTTGGCCCTGAATCCGAACTGAGTGGAGTCGAGGGAGTCGGAGGTTTCCAGGGCGGCGGTGAGTTGAGCGTTGACGATTTTCTCAATCACTTTGGCGGGGAACGGTAGGAGGGAGATAGGCCGGAAGTTTTTGAGTTCGGTGGGGTCTGCTGTAGGTTTCTTTAAGAGGGCGTTGAGTTCTGCGTGTTTCCAGCTTTCAGGGAAGGTAGCAGTGGTGAGGGAGGCGTTGATGACGTCTCGGAGGTGGGGTGCGATGATGTTGTCGGCCTTGTTGTAAATGTGGTGAGGACAGGGGTCGGAGGGTGATCCCGAGTGGATCGAGTTCATGACGAGGGTGGTTTCCTCAGTGGTGGTAGGGTTCCAGGCGAGGATGGTGGAGATGTCGTTTGCTGCTTCCGGGGGCGGGTTCATGTTGGTGGTCGTGAAGCTGTTGTAGATGTCGGCAATCTTACGGTGGAAGAAGGTCGCGAGGGAGTCGCAGAGGTCCTGTGAGGGAGGGATGGGGTTGGTTTCTGCGTCCGGGTTGGAGAGCTCTTTGACGATGCCAAATAGTTCCTTGCTGTTGTGGGCGTTGTTGTCAAGTCTGTTCTGGTAGGCTGTTTTTCGTGCAGTGCGGAGGCGTTGGTGGTGTTGGCGGGTGGTGTCCTTGAGAGCTGTCAGGTTTTCCTCTGTCGGGTTGAGGCGCCATGTCTTCTCGCGGAGGCGGCATTCTTTCTTGGAGTTTTTGAGTTCGGTGGTGAACCAGGAGTTTTTCTTGTGGTTGTTGGTGTTGGTTTGGGTCTTCAGAGGGGCCAGGAGGTTGGCGCAGTCGGAGATCCAGTTGGTGAGGTTGTTGGCGGCCTCGTTGGGGTTGCTGGTGCTGGTGGGTTGGTTCAGGGAGAGCGTTGCTGCGAGTTGTTCTGTGGTGATTCGGTTCCAGTATCTTTTTGGTGGTTGCCGGGTGTGGTGATGCACGGTGGTTTTCTTGAAGCTGAAGTGGACGCAGCTGTGGTCCGACCATGTGAGTTCGGTGGTGTGGCTGAAGGTGATGTGTTTGCTTGAGGAGAAGATGGGGTCGAGCGTGTGTCCGGCGTAGTGGGTGGGGGTGTTGACCAGTTGTTTCAGTCCCAGGTTGGCGAGGTTGTCTAGAACGGCGGTGGTGTTGTTGTCGGTGTGGTTCTCCAGGTGAAAGTTGAGGTCTCCTAGGAGGATGTAGTCGGTGGATGAGAGTGCGTGGGGGTTGACGAAGTCTGCGATGTCTTCGCTGAACTTGGTGCGGGGTCCTGGTGGTCTGTACATGAGGGTGCCTCTTAGGGTTGTCTTGGGGTCGATGTGGATCGCGAAGTGGAGGTGTTCGGCGTCGGGAAGTGAGTTGTCGGTGTGGGTCGAGATGCTGATGGAGCTTTTGTGTGCGATGGCGATGCCTCCTCCGGTGCGGTTGAAGCGGTCTCTCCGGATGATTTTGTAGCCGTCGGGGATGGCTATGGCGATGTCAGGTGCCGAGGAGGGGTTCATCCAGGTCTCGGTGAGGAAGGCGATGTGTGGGTTCGTTGAGTTGATGAGGTTCCACAGTTCGATGGCGTGCCTGTGGACGGAGCGGGTGTTGACCAGGATGCATTCGAGGTTGCTTCCGGGGGCGTCGTATCATATAATGTATGCAAAGGAGGTGTTCCCCTGTGTGGGGGGGCTAAAAAGAAAATGGCACAAGGAAATATATGAGATTTCCTTGCACCATTTTGTTTCAGCACTTTTAACGCCTTCTCCAAGCAGGCGTCTAAAGGGGGCTTCCATTATTTAGAATGGGCCTCTATGTACTCTGCAGGAGTAGCACCAACATTTTGACGCTCCTCCTGCAGAGCACATCAATAGTGTCACACAGAATGACGTTATTGCCCCCTACCCTGTGCCATGATGCACGTATTTAAATACGGCGCACACATGGTAGCGGTAGAGGGCCGCTAAGGGGTGCAGGGAAAGTGGCGCTGCACTCGGTGCAGCGCCACTTTCCATATATCTGCCCCTAAATGTAACAAAAACACACATTTTTCCAAACATTGACAGACATAACAGCAAGCCCATGCAATCAATGGATAGTAAATAGACAAATGCTCTTTCTAAAGAGAACTAAAATCTATGAGTAAATCTTGTAATATTGAAAAAATAAATAACAGGTAACATGTGTAATATGATCTTAGATTCCACTAAAAAAACTGAACTTTACTGGAAAAACAAAGATTAAAGTGACAATAGAGTTAGGTAGTGAAATGAAATAAAAACTGGAACCCGAAAGTTATAGGACTTATTTATGGGCAATTGACGAAGGGCAGTGCCATAAGTCTTCTTGCTACGCTGCCCTACGTTAGTGTGGAAGGGCAGGAATGCACCATATTTATGCAATACGGTGCATTCCTGTCCTTTCTCCCTGCACTGGTGTACAATTTGCTGCCTAGCGCCAATGCAGGCACACTTGTACCATGGTGGAAGGGTGTCTGCATTGCAGGCAGGATAGTTTTTGACAAGGAAGGGGAACCTTCCTGCACAAAAACAATCCTGAGAAGCGTTTTCCTCTTTTTATATGTGCTGCAGAAAGCAGAAACCAAAGAAAGATGCACAAAAAAAGAGAAATACAAATATTTCTACTTTTAACGCCTCACCTCAGGAGGTGTAAGGTGTTGCCACTTTCCCCGGTTTATGTGATTTTGTAAATCTGGGGCAGCATCAAAATCCATGGGTGTTATGTGGGAAATCCCACAGCAATGCCTATGGAATGCCTCCTTGGAGCAGAGTAAGGCAACACAGTGACTTGCTCTGCTTTGTCTTACTTCATATCTATGAGGCCAGTCAAATCCACGTGGCTTTATGTGGCAACATAGACACGGTTGAGAGGTTTGCACCACCAGGGCATCAGAAAAAGTGATGCTCTGGCAGCCCAAGCCTTTCATAAATAGGCCCCATAGTTTACTGAGCTAACTGTAACTTATGCCCTACCATGCACTGCTTTTAGCCTCACATATTACATAACTCACATATTAAATGACACCATTGATGACCTCACTGATGACATCACAAATGACATCACTGATTATATCATCCAGTCACTGTGACAGTGTCATTTACAGTATAGGGACCTGAAGGAATTCAACGTGCTACACCTGTGGGCAAATTCCTGTTCACCTTAATCGGATTACCTTTTCAAAGACTCAAAATGTACTGCAAATTTAAGTCAAGAAGTTGATAAGTATGAATTTGCTGGTGAAAAGGTACCTTCTTCCAGGCCCCATGGACAACTCTTTGAGGTTTGTCTTGCTTAAAATTGAGTAAAGCTTGCACGCAAAATTTTAGTGATTTGTAAACGTTGCACCAAATAACTTTAAACATGCTCAGCCACCCTTTCCTCCAGGACGTATCCTTTTTCCATGCTATGGACCTACATGTCTTCACTCAGTAACTCTATTCTGTATAGTATTATGGTGTTATCATGAATATCATCAGTGATGTCATCAATGATGTGATTTACCATGTCATGAGTGATCTAATATGTCACAAGCAGTGCATGGCCAGTGGGGGAGTTTATTTTGCTCAGTAAATTAAAATGGGTTAATTTCAGTTTTGAGGTTTTATTTATATGTATAAATTAGAAACACTAACAGTTGTTGACTTTATATTTAGGTGTTGAAATGAGGCAAGAGCTAACATCAATAAAAACAGAACTAAAACACCAGTTTAACCTTTGTTTTTTTCAGTGATTTTGTGGACTTTTTTGATCATATCTATCTAATGCCTCCGTTGTACATGGGGGCGATGCCGCCACAGCCAGCGAACCTATGCTGTGCATTGCCTTTGACTGTGTGCACTGTGGGATTGACTGCTGGGTCTGGCCCCAAAGCCCCCTAGGGTGCCCAACATTCCACAAAGGAGCCAAAGTGGAGGCACTTTCTTTTGGAAAGCTTCTTGCAGGTTTGGTGAATGTGTTAAAATGTTCAGAAAACACCCTTCCTTTGGAAACTCTGACCTAACTGTAACTGCACAGTGGTGAATGTGTACATGTATATATATATATCAATGAGTACTGAGGACCACATTTCCATATGAAAATCAGTTTTTGATTGCTTATAACTTTGGCGCCATTTGACAAATCTTCACAAAACATTAAAAAAAAAGTCTCACACCACCCAGTTTTTTCCTGAAAAGATTTGGGGTGATCTGTCAAGTTGGGGCAGAGAAAAAGGGGATCCCAAAACTCATTTTCCCCATTAATATTTCCATTGGAAAATTGAAAATCAATACTGCAAAACTGCTGAAAGGAATTACACCAAATTTGGCAGAAAGTTTTTTGTAATTTAATATAAACCTTTTGAGTAGTTTAAAAAAAATTAAGGGCCAGATTTACAAAGCCCTTGTACTCCTTAGTGCCACATTTGCCACAAACATTTTGCGGCAAATGTGACGCTACCAGGCCACTACCACAGCACCATATTTACAAGGTGGAGCAAACTAAGCTTGCGCCATGTTAGAGGGCCGCTAAAAAATGGCGCAATGGAATATTCAAGATTCCATTACAACATTTCTAGCGTCATTTTTAACACCTGCTTAAAGCAGGCATTAAAATGAGACTCCGATTGATTTCAATGGGCCTCCTAACACTATTCTGGATTAGCAATTTTTTGCGCGAATCAAGAATAGCGTTACAATAGCATCAAAAAATTACACTATTGACCCTAACATGCGCCATAATACACCATATTGTAAATGCGGCGCTGCCATGGTGGCGTTAGGGGACGCAAGGGGGCCGCAAGAAAAATGGCGAAACACTAGTGATGTGCCACTTTTGTGTAAATATGGCCCTAAGTTTCAAACGCTTTTTATATTTAACCCTGAAAAACATCTGTGGAGCCAGCAGCCTTGAGATAAAATCTGATGCACTGCCACCCCATCAACAAAGACATGGTGGCAGCCATTTTAGAACTCTGGGACTCAGTTGCTTTGCCTATAAAAAAGTAAAAACAATTATAGAGGTTAGGCGGGGTGTGCCATGCATCCTTTGCCTGGTGGGGTGTCCCAGAGGGCCCCCACCAGGAGGTCAAAAACAGCATTTTTTTTACTGGTGCCGCAAATCCACAGTGGATCTTCATCCCCCTGGGGTGGCAAATATATATAATGGGAAGGGGGAGTAGGCCCCTTCCCAGAACCTCGATCAGGCCACGGGGATCACACCTCCTGGGGCTGATATTTCAATTAAGAGGAGTTGGCATTGAGCCCCCCTCCCTGAGCCACAGATTTGCTCTAGGGACTCCATCCTCCAGGCTGGATATGGCTGCAGTGTCTAGGTACCCCACCCCAGGACACAGCTGTTTTCTGCTACAGAGAGTGCAGTTATACTGGGTTGGAGCAAAGTTAATGAGCTGGCTTCCACCACCACCCAGCTAGGGTTGCTGGGAGCCAGCTAGGGTTGCAGGGATTCTTGGTCTACCCCTGCAGCTCACAATGAAAGATGGCTTATGGGTGTCCCAGGTGGACAGAGGGTCACCTACCAAACATTTTTTTTAAAGTCTGGCTTCCATCAGGCTAGCTGGCAGGGGCAGCAGGAGCTTTTGGTCTTGACTGATGGACAGCTCTAAAATGTATAAAGTATTGGAAGTGGGGTACAGAGTGACACGTTTCTGGGAAGTGAAATCTGTATCAAGGAAAGGATTGTTCAGCACCTTGTCTTAGCCACCACACTTGTTTAATTAAAACCTTATGGCATAACACAACCCTTATACAGTATGATTTCTTAAGCTGGAGGTCCCTTTTTTAATCAGACCTTGACCCAAAACAAGAGAGTGGATGGCAGAAAAGAGAGGAAGAGAACGAGTAAAAGGTGGTGAAGGGAAAAAGCAGTGATAAAAAAAGGCTTGCAAGAGTCATAAAAAAGATAAGGTGCTGAAAGAAAGAGGTTTGAGGTGAAATCAAGACTGGACAGCCTAACTATTTGTCAACCCAGAGATTTGGCAGCATCAGGCTCCTAAAAAATATAGAATCCTGCATTTGTTGTGTTACAAATTAAGCACTTGCCCCCACTGACCTACCTCCTGATGTAGGTGGCAAATATACTACATCATTAAGGTAATAGAGCTACCAACTTCCAGATGGGTTCATCTACTTAGAAAAGTGGAGGGCACCCTGGTAGAATTTAGGATTTACCACCAGTCAAATCCCTTTGCCTGTGAATCCTAATGGTTCACTCTCATGTTGTCATGCATCATGGCAGAGTTAGGTGAATTTCAAAGATTGTCCTGAATGTGAGTACATGAATTAAACCAATTTCTAAAGCACAAACAGCTGCTCCAACAGGAGCATCCTGGCCTATCTTAAGATAAGGAAACAGAGTCTGATTACAATTCTCTAAACAGAAAAGTTTTCAGATGAGCATTAAGACAGATGCTGGAGATAAATCTGAAGATACTCCGGGAGGGAATTAGACAGGCTGGGAGTTAAAAAAGAGAAAGATCTCCCCCCTGCTCTTGCTTTACACATCCTAGGAATGCATTGGAGATTTTGACTCCCAGGGCAGAGAGCTCATGGGCCATCTGACAGACCAGCCTCCTCTTGGCTGCCATGGAAGAGCATCAGGGACTCCTCCACTTACCACCCCCAGTCATTCAAGGTAGGCCTGGTGTGGGAAACTGGCACCTTGTT
Organism: Pleurodeles waltl; assembly: GCF_031143425.1. NCBI lineage: Eukaryota > Metazoa > Chordata > Amphibia > Caudata > Salamandridae > Pleurodeles > Pleurodeles waltl. Next base: position 325,356,351 of record NC_090437.1, read on the forward strand.
GCAGTAAATTACTCCTCCCCCCCGTTTTTGCCTGGTTTCTGAATGCAACTTGGATTTGAGTGCACTGGGTCCCTGCTAACCAGGTTCCCAGTGCCAGTGTTCGTTCCCAAAATTGCAAAGGTAATTGGAAACACCTTTAGCTACCACTGTAAGTCCCTAGTAAATGGCACTAAGGTACCCAGGACATGGGGTACTAAGGGTAGGCCCCTGCGGGCCGCAGCACTGATTGTGCCACCCTCTAGGGCCATGCATCCAGATACACCCAGCACTACCATAGCAGGATGGGTGTTCTGGTGCAAACCTAAAACACAAACTCGACTTGGCATGCTACCTGTGTGCCCTGGCCAGCATACACTGCATGTACTATGGATAAGACACCACTCTAGCAGGCCTTACAGCCCTAAGGCAGGGTGCTCCATATTATATGTGAGGGCATAGCTGCATGAGCAATATGCCCCCACTGTGTCCCTGCCAAACCTGGGATATAGTGAGTGAACAGAGCAGCCATTTTAATATATGTGCTAGGCACTGGTCAACATGAGTTTCCCAGCTACACAATTGCTACTCTGAACCCTGGGTTGTTTGGTATCAAACAACTCAGAATGATAAATCCAAACTGGTACCAGTACTGGATTTATTATAAAATGTACCCAGGAGTCACCTTAGTTTGATGGCTCTGCGCCCTCCAGTGGCCGAGTCATGCCAATTCCCCAGGTGCTGGTCAGTAGACATAGGAAACCAAGTAAAACAGCTCCCCCTGAGCTGCAACAGGACCAGAAGGAAACCCCAGTCAAGGGACTTTAGGAACACCCGGGACCTCCCACCAGAGTGCCCCCATTGTCCTGCAAGCAACCCTGACCACGACCAGCATCTTGACCAGAGAGGCATCTTTGCGCACGGCCCTTGGATCAACAACTCCCCATGCACCCGGCCTCACTGCACCCTGCAACGAGGAACCAGCTGTGCCCCAAGGGTCCCTCACCCCTTGCGACCTCAACACCCCAAGGGGACGCAAAGGCACCACCTTTAAACCTGCCCCTGCAGACCTTTTCCAAGTGATCCCTCGCATTGGCCTTGCACCAGCTCCAAGAGTCTTTCCAGCGCTGCTCCCACCAGCACCGGGAGCCGCTTGAACTTCTCTTGCTGGCATAATGTGCCCATCGATGATTGCAACCGACCTGCCAAAGCTGAACTTGGTAAAGCGAACGTGTGAATTTATATGCATTTTTACTGGTGGCCTTCAATTGATTCCTATGGTGCTTAATTACACACAGAAAGACTGCATTTATTAAAACTTGAAAACTTAATCACTCAAAAAGTACTTAACCAATTTTGATAATCATGGTGTTAAAAATTATATAAAAATCAGAAGTATTTTTATGAATTGGTCTTGAGTTCTTCCTTTTATTGTGTGAGTCGCATGGTTGATACTATGAGGACAGCCAATGCTTTGCACTTTTCCAAGATTAGCCTAACTGCTTGACCAAGCAACCTAAAAAATTAGAGCATTAAGTGAGTTAGTTTTTACCTCTGGAAAACAATGTGTGGTTGCCTGGACCCCATACACAGTGTGCCTAGTTTGTACACTACATAGAGGGCCAGCCTCCTACATGTTATCCCTAGGCTTCTCTCATTGCTCAAAGTTGAATAGGCACCCAAGGAGGAGATGATGCCAAGAGATTTCACTTGTTTGCCATGTCTGGGTAAAGGAATATTTGTACCCCTACCAGTACTTCAAAATTCACAAGAGTTACTACTGCAGCTAGAGTGCATGGTGGAGAGACCCCCAGGAGCTACTTAGGTCTGGGGGTGGGAGTCAAAGAGAATACCTCTAGGGATGTTATGTTATGTTTCATCATGTGTATTTGTATAGCACACAACTCACCAACTAGAGTATCCTGGACTGAAGCCCTGCAAGACACTACCTGACTAGCAGACATTATTTGAATCACTCACAAATTACTGCTGTCCAATCCTAATCTAGCATGTGCTATCAAACTATAAATCACAGCCTGATCCTGAAAGACAGGTATAAGACTTTTTGGTTAGGATACTGGTCAACACTTCTTGCAGTCATGAAATGCACTAAAAGTGGAAAGGAGGAAGAACCCTTCATGGCAGGAGAAAGAACAATAGCATGGTAGAAAACAATCTCCCTTTGAGTGGAAGACCCAATGTACAGTGGCAGTGTAAGACAAGAGCTTATCAATCAATGGTGCATTAGGTTCACTATCTCCTGGACTCAGGGATGTCAGGGTTCCACTGCATCTCTAACATAGCTGGTTAGATTTAGAGCTACATTGGAAATGGGGGATGTTAAGCATGCATACATTCAGAAAATAGGGGTACTGAAGGAGTTACAGTGAAGATAGGCAGGTCTTTAACTCATCAGCCTGAGGAAGATGGGAAAAATCTGAAACTGAAAAAAGATTGTTCCAGAGTCTTGATGCCTATGTTGAGAATGCCTGTTAAAAATTCTCTTGTGCAAACATACATCTGGCCATCGCTTGACTTGTTCTGAAGTGGGACATTTTTTGCAAAACACTGCTGGGGCTTTCCACAGTAAACATCTTCACAAATAATACAGAGATGCTGATTTGCTACATGTAACAGGATCTATTTAAAGACTTGGGAAGATGCTGTGCCTCTTCCAGAGTTTAAATCTGCACCGGAGTGTCCAAATAACAATCAATCAATCATAGCATTTGTAAAGCGCAGCACTTTTCACCTCTAAGGGTATCTGGACGCTGAGAGTGCTGTGTCTCTATCGAAAAGCCATGTCTTGAGTCTCCTTTTGAAGTCCATCAGGAAGGGTGCTGTTCGGAGGTGGAGGGGCAGGCTGCTCCAGGACTTAGCTCCTGTGTAGGAAAAGGAGGGGCCTCCACTGTGACTGCGATGGATGCGAGGTGTGTGTGTGAGATTTAGCAAGACAGAGTGTAGTTGTTTTGCTGGGACATAGACACTACGATAATGGTTGATGTGGGACAGCCCAGGTTGTGGAGAGCCTTGTATGCGAGTGTGAAGATTTTGCATTGGCATCCCTTCTGGGCAGAGAATTAATGGAGGTTCCTGAGATGTGAGGTGATACTTGAGCGCTTGGGCAGGTTGAGGATGAGTCTAGCTGCAATGTTCTGTAGAGTCTGGAGTATTTTAAGTAGCTGGGAGGACACTCCAATGTAGAGAGCATTGCCATAGTCGAGGCAGCTGGTGACTATGGAGTGCATGACTGTCTTTCTGGTGTCAGTAAGGATCCATTTGAAGATTCAGCAGAGCATACGCGGATGTAGAGGCAGGAGTTTACTTGCTGATTCATGGATAGTTGGCAGTCAAGGATGATGCTAAGGTTTTGTGGGTGGTCTGATGGAGAGGGCATTGGTCAGAGTTCTGCTGACCACTAGCTGTGGTCCCATATGGAGGCTTTCTTCCTGAAGATCGGGTTTTGTCTGTGTTTAGTTTAAGGCAGTTATTTTTCATCCGTGTTGCTGTATTGGTCATGGCGTTGCAGAAGTTGGCTTTTGCGTTGCGAGTGAGAGGATTAGTTGAGTGAGTGAGAGGATGAGTGAGAGGCTTGGGGGTCAAAATTGTTGTATATGGTGGTGATCTTGCTGTGGAAGTAGTCTGAGAGGACGTCACAGAGTTCCTTGGATGGGTGGATGGTGATCTCTGTGCCTAGAGGGTTAGAGAATTTCTTGATGTTTCTGAAGAGCCCTTTGGTTGGTTGGCCACAGTATTGATGCAGGCAGTGATTGCTGCTCTGTTGGCCGCCTTTATGTGGTGGTGGCAGTTGCTGAGGGCTGCCTTGTAAGCGGCTCTGTAGAAAGGGTCTATGGTCACGTGCTATTGTTTCCCAAGTAGGTGGCAGTCACGTTTGGAGTTTCTGAGCTCTGGAGTGTACCATCTCCCTGACTTGTAGGTGTTGTTGGATTTAACTGGTTTCAGCGGGATGACTGTCAGCGGATTTGGTGATCCAGATGGTGAAGTTTTAAATGACCTGGTTGACCTCGAGGTCTGCTGTGGGTTCGGGTTGTGCGGTGTCTAAGGCCTGTGCCCATAGGGTCACGATTACCTTGCCCCAGCTTCGGTGGGGGGCGCTGAGGTGCTTGTAGATGGTGTGCTGGGAATTGGGGATGGTAAAGTGTACGATGACGTGGTCAGTCCAGGTGAGTTCAGTCACATGGGTGAAACTGATTCTGTGGCTAGGAGTGAAGATGGCGACCAGTGTGTGCGTGGGTTTGGTGACCAGCTCGGCGAGGCCGATGTTGCTGAGGTTCTGTATGAGGGAAGTGGAGTTGGTGTCTTTGGGGTTGTTAAGGTGGGAATTGAGATCGCCAAGTAGGACATGCCAATGTCAAGGTTTGAGGAGGGTGTTAGCCATGTTTCGGTGATGAAAGTGACATCAGGGTTGTAGGTGGTGTCCCAGATTTCCATGGCATGTTTGCATAAGGAGCAGGTGTTTAGCAGAATGCACTGGAGTGGTGCTTGGTTGTTCTTAGTCTTCTGTGTGAGTGCAATGCGGGCATTAGTGCACAAAGGTGGGCCCGCTTTGCAGGAGAAACAGCAGTGTAGGCAGATGAAGGGTCCTTTGGTTGAGCATGGGGAGGCCGTGAAGCAGCTGTTGATGGGGTGCCCAACGTTCAGGGCTTCAAGCTTGTTGGCGGCGCAGCGTTGGAGGGTGGGAGGAGAGGGGGTCCTGGCACTGGGTTTGGTCCAGGCATGGATGGGGGCAGACGGGCTTGCCTATGGCCTGCCTTCGGCTTGCTGGAGGTGAGCCCGCTGCAACCATCTGCAGTGCAGCTGCGCTGCGGCCTCCATTATATAACCTGGGAGGTGGAAGGGGCCAGGATGGAAGGCGGGAGGGTGGCAGTGGCATAAAGGAGGCATTGACAGGAGCATCAGCAGATGCAATAAGGCTCTGGAATGTGGGCGGAACTGTCGCAATCAGGCTCTGGAATGTGGGTGAGCTGTTGCAATCAGGCTCAGAAATGCGAGCGGAGCTCTCACAATCAGGCTCAGGAATGCAGGCGGAGCTGTCAGCGGCAAGCAGGAGTCCCGTGTAGTGGCTGTGGAGCTGTGACTTGCCCAATGACAATAACAGACACCTCAGCCATTAATCCTATGGACCATTTTGGCAAAAATGTGTCATCCTGGACAAATCTCTTTACCTTTCTGGACTTCGGTTTTCATATATTTAAAGGTAATGGTTGGGGGGAGGATGAGGAATGTAGAAAGAGGCCAACCCTTATCCACAGTAATCCTCTAGATTCAGCCGCAGCCAAGAAGCACTATTTGACTGCGCAGTCTGAGATCTTGTACTACACAAGTCACTTGCTACATATAATCAGGGTCAATGGAACAAACCGATAGTGCTGCATTTGCCACATAATCTATCACCTGATGCATAATCTGTAGATTTTAACAAAGTAAAATTTGACACATGTTGCCGCACAGTGGAAGGCCCTTTGCAGAGGTTGACTATGGCCACCTTTCTGCTGCTTCTTGCTATATTTGGATTTTAAACTGAAGCTAATGATGTGCTACCAACGCCTAGCCAGTGTTAACAATACAAATTACAAAATAATGAAGTGTTACTATCACAAAAATGTGTTGTATTACGCCGCACAATGGGGCATATTTATACTCTGTTTGCGCCGATTGTGCGTCAAAAAATTTGACGCACAATCAGCGCAAATGTTGCCCCATATTTAAGCCCTGACACCCGAGCCCGCGGACGACATAAATCCGCCATGTGCGTCATTTTCTGGATGCGGCAACCCGCCCTGCGTTAATGATATGCAGGGTAGGCGTTCCCGTCCAAAAAACGACGCACACGGCCGTGCGTCGTATTTATGCTTCCGGGCAAAAATGACTCTCGGCCGGGAGGCGGAGCAAAAAAATGACGCAAAGCCCGATGTGCGTCAAAATTTAACGCCTGGGTCAGGGCAGGCGTTAAAATGGGGCAAACACACCTGTATTTAATCAGAACACACAGAACAAACAACAGAGCAGCAGAGCAGCAGAGCAGCAACAGGGAGACATGGAGGTGATTTTTATCCAGCGTGCACGTAGACGCAGAGCCCTGCAGCAACAACAGCAGCTACAACAACAACAGCAGGGACCCCAAAGGCAGCGCAGAAGGCAGGAGAGGATATTCCGCCCAAGAACAACCCTGCATGGCCTCAGGGAACACGACATCATCCAGAGGTACCGGTTGAACTGGCAGGCCATTCAGCAGCTGCTGCGAAACATTGAACAGCAGTTGGCCCCCACTTTGGTGACACCCCGCACTATCCCAACAGAAACAAAGCTGCTTGCCGTACTTCACCTACTGGCAAGTGGCTCCTTTCAAACAACTGGTGCCCTGGTTGGCGGAATATCACAACCATCATTCTCCGCATTTCTGCCAAAAGTACTGGATGCCATCATTCGCCTGACACCCCTCCACATCTGCTTCCGTAACACACTGCAGAAGCAGCAGGAAACTTAACAGGGGTTCTACGCCATCAGTGGCTTCCCACACGTCCTTGGTGCAATAGACTGCACACACGTACGCCTTGTGCCACCTGCTGCAACAGAACACCTCTACCGCAACAGGAAGCACACACATTCAATCAACGTGCAGGCCATAGTCGATCACCAGGGATTGATCAGCAACATCGTGGCTAAATATCCTGGGAGTGTACATGACTCCTTCATCTTCCGTCACAGCACCATCAACCAACACTTCCAGGATGGACGGTATGGCAATGGACTACTTGTTGGTAAGTACAGAAACCTACTCATATACACACTGCACAGCAACCCTCTAGGACACACAACACATACACCACAACAGCAACACCTAGACAGGAACACACTGAGGTCTTCACATCACTAGCCATGTTTCTTAACTCACCATTGAACCTGTCACACATTGTAATTTACTGTACAGCTTAATGTGAAGACATTAATGAGTGTGGTTGCCTAAATGTCACCTTGCAAATTGTAAGTGTCACAATAACCTTTACATTAATACATCGCATAAGTTTCAAGGGATGGGATGTCCAGGGTACTTTGATATGAACGTGTTAACAACACTTTCAATTTTAACTCAGCATGGAACTATCATCTCACCCCCAGTGAAGACACACGGACACCTGTATCACAAGTCACAATGCTAGGAAGGACACACTCTATTGCAATTCCCAAAACATACTGCTGACAAAGGGTTAGCAGACAAACACTTGCTCAGCCAAGAAAAAAACACAATGCAGAAGGTATAGCTTACAAGTATAGGTTGTCACATTAGTACACAAAAGAGTAACAGACAACACAAGACAACTACTGCCATTAAAGGTCTTTTCAATAGTGCCAGCTATATGTACATGATCCCAATCTGTGTTTTTCTTTCAGCTGATCAGGGGTATGGCATCCAGCCGTGGCTAATGACACCATTTGGGAACCCGACTACTGCTGCAGAGCGGGCATACAATGACGCCCATAAGAGGATACGCAGCATTGTCGAGCGCACCTTTGGGATCCTAAAGTCAAGGTTCCGCTGCCTTGACATCACTGGTGGTAGCCTACTATATTCCCCAGAGATGGTCTGTAGGATCATACTCACTTGTGCCATATTGCACAACATTTGTGTAAAAAGGAACATTCCTCTCCTGGAACCAGACCCATACATGCCTGAAGACGATGAAGAGGAGGATGCTGGCCTGCAACAGGAGGGGGAACAACCAAACACGGCTGCTGGAGTGTGTAGACGCCAACACATTGTAAATAATTTATTTTCTTAATTTTTACTATCACCACTTAATGCACAATTGTAAATAAACACAGATAACAAACACCACACCATGGTTTGGCCTATTCATTTCTGCCCACCTTTAGTTTGAAATTGCTGAAGAAGAATGTCGTCTCATTGAGCAATAATGACATAACAATCATCACACAAAAAATATACACCACAAATGTAATGGCCACCATACAATGGTCAAATACACACACCATGTAAATTACAGACATCCTGTACAGTTCACCTTTGAAGGGCAATAGCTGAGGACCACACATATGACTCACATACATGTAGGAAACATGTATCATCGCAGCAGATGGCACACAACTAAAACACCATCACTCAACTAGGGGAAAACAGGCCTCATACATCAGGCTGTTCACATGCTAATGCTTCCGGAACAGGAATGTAGTACTAGACTCTTGCCAACAGTAATTCGAACTACTTACTATCATTGCAATGACTATCTGTCACTAGAGTTACACATAAGCAGAACATACACAGCACAAGTGCTACACCTATAACAAGCATCCAGCACATCACATCCAATCTACATGTCAGCCCTTTTCTAAAAACAATACACACACTTGCAGCTGCTCACACCCCACCTGTCTGAAGAGGTCCCTGGAATGCCTATTTGTGTACACTGAGATTCCCTCATCTACACACACACACTCACAAGAGTCATCCAGTGTGCCACACCCTTTCCTATGCCGACCATTGTCATACTACCATCTCACTGCATGGAACACAGCTCATATAATACACTGCCTTGGAGTTTATAAGGCCTGGTATCACCTGTAGATTGATTCTTCTGTGAAAGGTACTGTAGGCTATTTATCAGCTAATCCCATCTGACAGGACTAGTGAGACACAGATGGAGGCCACACCTGTGATCCCCTCCATGCACACCACCCAAATGTACATGCCCTGTCCCTGCAGATGCCTCCCACTGCATACATGTTTGAATGTGAGCCATTACATCATTAAGCTTTGACACTAATGTTGCCGTGTAACACTTTATCAGGGTTCATGTGTCACCTTCAAAGCAACACAGGACATACACAGTGTGACATCTCAACTGTCTAATGCTCCCTCTGACCAGTCCTAGTCAGAACACGTGATCATGTGATTACTGAAAGAACTTGCACCTGATTGACCCAGCATCCTGTCAGCCTGACTGGCACCTGTCCGTGGGTCACTCTACAGATACCTGGGGTTCACCTATGGACCACACATGCTGTCCAATACCTTTTGTACCTCAGACAATAATTTGTCATTAGCCTCATCAATGTATACTCAAATACATAGTAGTGCATCATCTGTCTGTCATTTGCAGCAGATTTGTGACAGTACCCATGAATAGCCAAATCTTGGCCCTTCCGTTGTCTGACCTTCATTAATGCCTAAACTTAAAAGTGTGACAGTGGACCAGGACCATAGTGTATGATGGTGTAAATGGCCTCCATCAAAACCAGCAACCTCAGATAATATCCATGAAAAAGTCAACACATATGAGGACCCTGACTGTTCAAAACGCTGAGTAACACTTTTTCAAATGATAAAGATGAGTTGTGTGTTGAATACCAGCCATTTACTTCTGCACAGAGGCTATGATGTTTCATGATACATTACCATCCACAGAGGCCAACTGGAGTACAAATGTGGCAATGACACATGCCAGATCCAGACACCTGAGACATTCTCTCACTCAGCACAAAAAGGTTGCCCATTCGAAAGTCTCATTACACGTGTTCAGTGACAGGGTAAGACCATCCATGTGTAGGTGACCATGTCCTCAATGGCTTCTCTCCATTTTTGCTACAAACAATGCCCAATTGGAACAAGATTAGCTGCCACTAACTCATGAGGAGACCTGGAAGTTACAGTGACAACATACACCCTGACAGTTGATAGTGGATCTACATTGGACCACACATATAAACTTGTGCCATCCAATCAACAAAATATTTGCAAGCAGCCGATCACAGTAGTGTCCCAGTTGGAACCTAGCAGGAAGAATGAAACATGCCACTAAACCAGGTAATGCATAAAGGGCCACATACATCAACAACCTATTTGTCATCAGCACATGAGGAACGTCGAGATTTAGCAAAAAATATTAATGCAAAATGGTATGTCAGATTGCTCCAAAGAATCAATAGGGCAAACGTCAAATGGGCAAATGGGATTATTGAATGGCAAACAGTGAATCATACCCTATGGGCTTCCATGAGCCTGCTGTTGCAGGTTTAGCATTACTGAATAAATGAAACCCTTGGATAAATTAGCAAATCTGGAAGGGCAAACCCTAGGGTGCTGGGGGCCTAAGTCCACCTCTACCGCCCCCCAAATATACATGAAATATGCACATGTGAAATGTTAAACACATATAAGATACACAAATTCATAATTAGGACATGGTTACCCCCATAAAAAGTGTAGGTGACAATTGCACTACCTATTTGGCCTATAGATAATTTGGATTACCGTGATAAATGTGGACACATTTTTGCTAAGGAATACATCCTGGTATCACATTCATCATTTGAAATTAGCCATCAGCAATTACCCAAAATATGTGTACAATTATGGGTAATAACCATTTGGAGCAATCATTACTATTACATTGTGAATGCCTTCTATACATCCTATAAGGGACATGTGCCATAGCTAAGCCCAAATGTGTATCACTTAGCACCGTTTGGTCATGACAAAAATCTCTTCACAATTTGACAAAATAAAGACATATTTGTCAAAATGCGTCATATTTCCACGCATACAGCTTGTGCGTCATAAATTTTGACGCATAGGAGTGCACATAATGCTGAGTCAAAAAATATCATTTTAAAATAAACATATTAATAACCAGCATTACATTGCCACCATATTTTCTATATTGCGTCATATTTCCACGCATACAGCTTGGGCGTCATAATTTTTTGACGTACAGGAGTGCACATAATGCTGAGTCAAATAATATCATTTTAAAATAAATATATTAATAACCAGCATTACATGGCCACCATATTTTCTATAATGCGTCATATTTCCACGCATACAGCTTGGGCGTCATACATTTTTGACGTACAGGAGTGCACATAATGCTGAGTCAAAAAATATCATTTTAAAATAAATATGTTAATAACCAGCATTACATGGCCACCATATTTTCTATAATGCGTCATATTTCCACGCATACAGCTTGGGCGTCATAAATTTTTGACGCACAGGAGTGCATATAATGCAGAGTCAAAATTAATTTTCATATTTGGTCATCATATTTACCAGCGGCTTAAATTTCAACTCTAGAACTGTAAAATAAGCCTCACACAAATATAAGGGAACAATGACGAAAAAAAATTTGACTCTGCATTATGTGCACTCTTATGCGTCAAAAAATATGACGCACAATCTCTATGCGTGAAAAAATGACGCATAATGGAAAAATAAAAACGGCGGCCATTTTATGCAGGATGTGATGTAATAGGATATCCTGTTTACAGATTCTGTACTGTGGGTGTACTTTCACTTTGCAGTCTCAGATTATTCTAGACTGTGTGGCTGCGTGGAAAGTGTTGTCCTGTGTTTTAGTGCTTTTGTGTCTAGTGTACTTCTCTATTGTGCTTTTGTCATCATTGTCTTGTTGTTGAATACTGTCTGAGTCTGTATTGTATACTTTTGTCAAGTCCAGTGTTTCTTTTATTGTCTGTGGGAGTCTGTTCTGGGTAGTGTAATTTTGGGGTTAGTTGGGCTCTTATTCTTAAGTTTTCTTTGTTTTTCACTACTCTACCTTTCCCCATTTCCCCCTTTTCCTTTTTTTTCCAACTTTTTCCACTTTTTTGTGCAGAGATGTCAGATAGGCCACAGCTTGCCAGGATGGGTGAGGAGGAATTGGGGGGATTTATATGGCTTGTTTGCCATTTCCTCCCACTCATGCTGGAGGCTGGGGGTCGTGTGATACAGGGGTATCACACGGAGGCACGTAAAGTCCGGTGGGGGAAGGTGCGCCATCACTTGGTCCGTGTCTGTGGTAGCCTGAGGAATGACCATCAACTCAAGCACCGCTGGGCTGATCTGATATCCAGGGAGCAGGATCTGCTGGACCACCTGGGAATCAGGATTGGTGGACATGTTGGTGAGTACAAATCAATTACATGTGAACAATTGAAAGCTGTGTGGGGACATGTGATGATTGTTACCCAATCTGCTAGATAAGTAGCTGACTGTGTGTAATGCTAGGGAAACCTACTGGGTAATTGTTGCACAATGTGTAGGAAGACAAATGCTAGCAGTCAGGTAGCTCATGTTTTCTACACTTACCGGTTGCCTGTAGCTGTATGTAATGTAGTGTTGCCTTTGTGTCAGACAAGCGACACGTTAATGCCTCTATTTGAACTCTACAGGTCATAATAGCCAGTGAAAAATGGATGTTGAAACATCATACCTACATATGTAGACGCCATAGCTAGACAGAAATTTGTAAACCCAATATGATGCTATATATGAGTGGTGCCTTCACGTCAATTGGAGTTAGCTATGTTGTCCACACATATGTCACATGTGTGTCTGGTTGGTGTGTGTTGCAAATGACCACATAGGCTGTTTGAGTTTGAGGGGTCATGCAGTCCTCAAGTAACCAGCTTTTGGATGTCTCTCTGGGATGCACATGATGAGATGAATGCACCCCGATATTGTTGGGGCATACTAATGGAGGTGCTTCTTTGACACTACATGACTGTCCTGGCGACTGCATGTGTGTAGTAGGGTGTGTAACTGTAGCAGGAGACTCATCCAATGTAAATGTTGATCAAGAATTATTCCATGCAGTATGAGCATGTGTGAAAGTGTTTCATTACGCATGTCATATTCTCACATTGTCTTTGTAATTGCAATTGTTTGTCAGTGCACGGAGTCTGAGTATATTCTTCCTTCCATGCTTTACAGTTGGACCTGCACCGTACACCGTGGGAGAGGTGGCTCGTTTTGAGGACGCCGACACCTACAGTGAGTGTTGCATGTGTGCTATTTTTATTGTTTGCTAGTGATGCATGATGGACTACTGTGTGTTCAACAGAATTCAAGGTTTGATGCGCTGCCCATTCATTAGTATTGTTCCATTAGTGGGATTTCAATTATCACTTCAGTTTCAGTAGACCTATGCTTATCCATCTCTCAGATTTAGGGTCTGTAGGCCATACCAGTCGGGCCCGCTATGGGGAATGGGATGAGTCATGTGGAATACACTGGTTAATGTAAGAGTTGCTCTGGGACTTGGCTTGGACTGAGTCTGCATTTCAGACTGACATTCTCCCAGATAGCTTCTGCAAAAGGCTTTTCTTAAATATGCAGCTTCCCTAGTTGAGGATGTACTGAGTACACTGTAGGTTGGATCTTCCGGGGGCATGTACTACCACAAGTTGAACTAGAAGTGTGTGGGACTAGAGTGCAATGGCCTAGGTGTTCATTCTTCTCATGATCATGGGTGTTCTTGCTCCTCTGTGTGTGTGGTAAAATATGCCTCACTGGTAGTATGTGATGTTGGCCTAAGTCAGTACATTTTGACATGGGTGGACCTTGGATAGGACAAGGTTTGGCTGATTCCAATTTCTTGCTAGCCCTTCATTGGTGTTGTGTGTGGAGGCAAATACTTGTTGAGCTTTCTATACACTCCTGGGTGTGCATTGAATATGGGATTGTTAGTTGTTCTTCCCTCCCCACCCTCAAAGACTGCCATGTGTTTGGGAATAGGGTACCTAGGACTGTAGCAACCAGTATGTTACACATACTTGTGACCGTTGGACACTTTGGGGCATATTTATACTCTGTTTGCGCCGGAATTGAATCGTTTTTTTTAACGCAAATCCGACGTAAAGCTAACTCCATATTTATACTTTGGCGTTAGACCCGTCTAGCGCCAAAGATCTTGGAGTTAGCGTCATTTTTTAGCGTGGACACCTACCTTGCGTTAATGATATGCAAGGTAGGCGTTCCCGTCTAAAAAATGACTCCAAGGCATGTGCGCCTTATTTAAACTCCCGTGCAAAAATGGCGCACGGGAATGGGCGGGTAAAAAAAAATGACGTCTAGCCGCTTTTGCGTCATTTTTTTGCGCCTGGTCAGGGCAGGCGTTAAGGGACCTGTGGGCTCGGAAGGAGCCCAGAGGTGCCCTCCCATGCCCCTAGGGACACCCCCTGCCACCCTTGCCCACCCCAGGAGGACACCCAAGGATGGAGGGACCCATCCCAGGGAACTTAAGGTAAGTTCAGGTAAGTAATTATTTTATTTTTTTGTGGCATAGGGGGGCCTGATTTGTGCCCCCCTACATGCCACTATGCCCAATGACCATACCCAGGGGACATAAGTCCCCTGGGCATGGCCATTGGGCAAGGGGGCATGACTCCTGTCTTTGCTAAGACAGGAGTCATGTCAATGGAGGGTGGGAGTCAAAAAAAATGGCGCAACTCTGGTTGAGGCAGATTTTTTGCGTCAGACCGACTTGCCCCATTTTTTGACACCCAAGCTCCATTTTCCCCTACGCCGGCGCTGCCTGGTGTGGGTAATTTTTTTTTACGCACACCAGTCAGCTCCGCCGGCTAATGTCATTCCATAAATAAGGCGCCCGCATGGCGCTTTGGAATGGCGTTAGCCGGCATTAACATTTTTGACGCACAACTGCGTTGGCGCAGTTGTGCGTCAAAAAGTATAAATATGGCCCTTTGTTTTGAACCTAGTGTACACATTCGGTTATGGCACATAAGTTCTATATTAGCAAAAAACAATTACAAATGGCATATATTGAGGGTTGTGATTGTTATCACATAGAGTGACATATGTAGTGAAGTCGGTAGGCGGAAGAGGTTCAGCCATAATGTCAGCTGCATTACCCATTATTTGGATGAGAAGTTTAGGCTGATGTCACCCATCATGTAGAGACATGTATATGCTAGGTGTGAGATGCCCTTTGGTATGCAGGCTTCCCATGTACTTCCTCTGAGACTTTCAATGATCTATGTTGTGAAAATCGCTGTAACAAATACAGTACAAGTAATGTGCAATTGACCCATTGTGCTATTCCACCCAATGCATTTCCTATGGTAAATAGTTGCCCTTTCTCTTCACAGCTGCAAACATGAGTGCCGCACAGAGACATCCGTTTGAAAGGCGTGCAATGAGATACCGGCACATCCTGCAGGTGCAGTCGGGGTTCAGAAGGATGGCCCGAAAATATCAAGCAGATCGGGCCTCCGGAGCATGGTGGGCCTCACCACAGGGTGGCCCAACATTGCCTACAACAGCCACCGCCACCACATCCATCAGTTCTCCCCAAGTGGCCCCAGCAACGGCGGGGACAGTTGATCCTGCCTCTGCAGCACGACCTGGACCCAGCAATTTCCGAGCTGCAGGACAGTCCAGTGGGCAAACAACAACTCCAACACCGTGCACCTCTGCCAGCACACAGACTGCAGCAGCCCCTCCTATTGACCCTGCGGCATTCCTGGCATTAAACAGGAAAATGGACAAGTTTATTACCAAGGTGGACAAGCTAAGCCAGGATGTGGCCTACATTAAGAAAAGGGTTCGGTCCATCAGGCGGACCCTACGGAGGGCCAACCTCTAGGACTTGCTTGTTTTAAATTTATCCCTCCCCTCTCTCCTCTTTCCTTTTTGTAATGATAGTTGGGTTTTGGGGATTAGTGTTAGGTTAGTGTAGGTTGTTAGCTTAGTTAGTGTTAGGGAGGAGGGTGGGGGGTCCTTATTCTTTCTATTTGTCATTTTTGTGTGGGTGGGTGGGGGTCAATGTTGGGATTCCTGTCTGTTCATAAAAAAAAAGTAAAATATATACAAAAAAATATATGATTGTTTAGGATAGTATAGTATGTGTATAGGTTAGTATGTGTTGTCCTGCATGTGTCCTGTCTCATATTGGTGGGTGTGGGGGGTGATGTTTAGATCGATTCGTTATATGTGTAGAGTAAGTTTAGCTTAGGTTAGTTAGGGACAGTTGTGGGTTAGGAGTAGTCAGGTTAGATTAGTGTAGGTATGACTTTTCCCTTAGTTGCCTCTGGTGTGAATACATAGGAATAAACATATAGTTAACCCTTTGCATTATGCGTTAACTGCTACTTGATCATGGGCTTGACATCAGTGTAGGTGAATGTTTTTCTATGACATTTGTGTCCTATGCTACCCACCACAGAAAATGGAGGTTTAACATGGCAGCTACCCCTGTGCTAACTTGGTAAGTATCCACCATTTGGTAGACCCACCATTAGTAGTTTACATCGATCACCAAGGATTTGTGTTGATGAGTAGGTATTCTACATCACAAAGTGTGCTTCCAGACTTGGTATTGTGGTAAATTTATTAGGTCGGACTGCAGTGTGATGTTCAGGGACATCTTTGTAGATGAGGTGTTGTTAACACTCTTGTCTTGTTGTCTTCATTGCTGACATAGATCATGTGTGTAAAAATTCAGCATGACTTCCCTTCATGGAAGTATACTCAGAAAGGGTGATTGATGCAGTGTTTAGTTGTGTTTGCTTAGATTATGCTGCAGAAATTCATTTTTTAGTATTGTATGGCGCCTACATTTCTCAGCCACCATTAGTTGACTTGGATTGCTATAGATGGAGCATTATTCTGTCCAACACAGCATACTTGTGTGTGGTTTCTCCCTTCATCAGTTATTCTCCTCAGGATGGTCAGGCTATGATGCAATCCTGGCCACTGCACTGATGTATCAGACTACATGATGTCAGGACAGTTGTATTGACAATCTACATGGTTGTCACACAGGCACTTTAGAGTTACCTACTGCACAGTTGATGTGTCAAATTACACAGAGACATATAAGGTGTGCAAGTGCTATTTATTGATAGGTGCTGTAGTGCAAAGTGTACATTGTCCATGTTTGCTGAGTCCGTTCTGGTGCATTCTTACATGGTGATCCTACAGAAGGGGTGTGGATGATGCTCCTGACATGCTTGGGTGATGTAACAGACAGTGCAGAGGGACAGGATTTGCCGAATAGTAGGAGAGAGACATTCACTGGCAATGCTGACAAGTCATACAGTGGTTAGCAGAACAGTCTTTGAGTATAGTTGTAGTGAGACTGGCATTTGACAAAACGTAGGACCTTGGTCAAAGTAGGCCATGCTGCAGGGACTAGTGCTTCCGGGTACTCTTCTGTGTGAATGTGATCTGTTCCATGTCTTCTTCTTCCGATGTGTGTGTTGCCTGCTTTGTCCTTGTTGTTGTTGGTTGTGAAGGGGCAACACACACCTCAGTGTTAGAAGACTTGGAGTCAGACATCCCGGGGGCTGCTCCCTGTGAAGTTCTTAAGGGCAGTACTGCTGCAAGGAGGGCCTGCTGGTTTTTGAGAATAGCAGCCACATCACGATGGTAGGCAGCCAGGTCAGCCCTGAGGGAGTCATGATTGCATTCATGCATGCAGTGGAAAGTTTGGGGTGCGAGGTGTTGTGGCAACTCCCTTACTGCAGTGGTGAATTCCTTTATACTTTCTTGAGTCCTTGCAGTGTGGATGTTAGGGCTTGCATAGCTGCTGCCTGATATGCAGATGACAACATGCACGAGCGCACCCCCTCAAGGCTGGCTCCCATATTTTGCATCCCCACCCGCACCTCCTTGGCCAGCTCCCGCTGTACACCAACTACAGTTCTTTCAAAGCTGGTGCCAGTGTCGTCAGAGTCCTCAGCTGTATTGGAGCTGGCAGGTCTTACAATTGGGGTGGTGGGTGGTTCTTCTGTGATGGCTACTTGTTCTGTGCTCCTCCTTGTGACTGAAGGTGGGGTCTGGAGGGTTTCAAGGACCTTTTGGATGGTCTCCTGGGGAATGTTTATGGGCTCGTCATCCATGTCATCAGGGAAATCAGGGACAGGCATATCCGCAGGAGATCCATGTTCCTCTGCAATGAAACAGGGTACAATTAGTGTGTCTGTGTTGTGACAATTTTGACGTAACATGCAAGCCTTTTGATGACTTTACTTTGTGATCTTGTTTGGTATTGGTATCTGCTGTCCTTCATATGGGCATTGTTATAGGCCTATGGCCCACCTGTGTGTCACATGTATGATATAGAGTTATCAGACTTGTCTGCCTAATCGCCTCTAGGTGTTGCTTTGTACCAATTAGGGAATAGCCATCTTTTTGTACTACTCGACCCTCTGTGTATATCTATTCTTATGGTGAGACCTTTCACTGGCTGTGGGTGTTGTGATTGCCCTGGCAGCACACTTGCCTCTCAGGACCTGCCCCAAAATCTGTTTGTTCACATTGACCTAATTGTAATTGTTATGTGGCATATCCTATGCATGGCAATGTTACGATGTGATGTGGATGTAGACATTGTTGATGTTTCCAGCTGATGTTGGGTAATGTGTGTTTAATTGGATTGCCCTGTTTATCGTATCAATGTCCTATTTGGTCCTCTGACTGTGCAGGTGTGTTTCAGTGACCAGTTGCATGTGTCCCCTCCTCAATGTTGTTGTCTGAGCAGTATGACATTAGTGATGTTGCCTTGTTAGCCAGGCACGTGAGGGACCCTGACGTATGCAGCATGTGTGCGTCCTTAGTGCTGTGTGGCTCCTATTGCTGTTCACTTTGGCTGATGTATGTGTCAACTATGGGCATTGACATTTGAGTGTACTGGTGCCTTTGTCTTATTTCTGGAGATTGTTGCAGATGTCATCCTCACCCCCTAATTTAGGTATGTATGTTCCATGGGGAGGTTACTGCCATTGGCTACTATAGCTGCACAGAGATCAGAGGTGTTAGTGTCAACTGTTGTTGCAGTTACATTGCAGTTGTTGTTTTGGCTACTGGATTACTGATAGGGACCTAGTTGATGTAGGATATATTTTGACTGACGAGTGCCAGGATGTAAGTTTGACGTAGTGGCCTTCCCTTAGCTCCATTGTTGTCATGACAGGATGCCCCCATGGGACTGTTGTTGGTGCTGTGTTATGTCGTGCCCCAGCTTCTGTCTGTGCTGGGCATGCCCCCCTGCCTTGCCCCTTTACCCATGCCACTCCATATATATGCTGACTTACATGCTTTGTGTAGTAGGCATTCCCCACCCCGGTTGCAGTTAACATTATTGCATTATAATCCCCCATGCGACTTACCCTGCATGTGCGTTGTCTCGTGGTAGTCTGCGCTGTCCTGTCCTTGAATCCCTGTGACGATCTCCTCAGGGATGACGGCTGCGACCATCTCCTCCATGTGGTCCAGGGCCTCCTGGTGTGCTGGACTCCCCCCTCCAGTCTGCAGTGCTGCCTTCCTGTTCCTGGCCATTTTTTCCTTTGTCCTACGTTTGCAGTCATGCCAGCGTTTCTTACACTCTGTGACTGTCCTGCGTACTTCAGCCACACTGTTGATCTTGTCAACAATTTGTTGCCATATGGCCTCTCTCCTGCTGATTGGCAACTTAGAGTTGATGAACAGTTGGTGCTGGTGTTCCGTCACCTCTTTCACCAGGATTTCCTGCTCCTCTGCACTGAAGCGACACTTTCTTTTTTTTCTATATATGTCCTGGTTCCTGTATGGATCATCCTGGCTGGTTCCTGGTCTGCTGTCATCTTCCTGGGGTCTGTAGTGGCATCTGGGATCCATTTTGGCTCTCCTCTGCTGAAAGGGCAGTGTTTGCGGGTAATTTTGACGCTATTGCGTAAAAAAAACGGCGCTTTCCGGGTTGCGCTGTCGTAAATCGACCCACAGTCATTTAAGTCACGTTAACGTTGTTTTCCTTTACGACTTGACGCCGCTGTGTGCGTAAAAAAAAATGACTCCCACCTGTTGGTTGCGCCGCCGATCGTCAAAGTATAAATTTGACACCCGCACGGCGCATCAAAATGGCGTTAGCCGGCGGTAACATTTTTGACGCAAAACTGCGCCGGCGCAGCTTTGCGGCAAAAAGTATAAATATGGCCCAATGTGCCTTTTCTTGGTGCATAATTTACTTCACCCAGGTGCATAATTTGACTCTCCTCTGCCGCATAATTCCAGTGGCCATGTATATAATACCAGGAGAATAAAGTAATGCAAAGTAATGGAAGGCATTATCGTATGGGATTACCTGGTCAATGATATGCAGTAGAAAGAGACAGAGAGGAAGCGGACCTTACTGTTGCCCTGTAGAAGAATACGAGAAACAAGTTAAATTAAAGAGGATGGCATTCAGGGCCGGACTAGGGACCCATAAGTAGCCCCTCATCCTTTGTCTCCTCACAATCTCACTATTTCCATCCATCCATCCTTTTTCTCTCCTTCTCTTGCTTTGATATCTTTCTCCCCACCTTCCCTCTTCCTCTTCTGAAGCATCCCAATGACTGCCGCAATTAAACTTGTGTAGCTGTGAAAAGTGACAGAGACACCACAAGCGGGCCTGGGCTTTTAAAGCCTGAATCCAAGGACTCCACCCCACAGGGGGAATGCCCAGTGGAATAAAAGGCCTGTCCGGAACTGGCGGCACTCCACACGAAAAACTGAACTGTTATGAACATTTAGGCCCATATTTATACTTTTTGACGCTAAACTGCGCTAACGCAGTTTAGCGTCAAAAAATTTTGCGCCGTCTAACGCCATTCTGAAGCGCCATGCGGGTGCCGTATTTATGGAATGGCGTTAGCCGGCGCAAGCAGACCGGCGCTGCCTGGTTTGCGTGGAAAAAAGCCACGTACACCAGACAGCGCCGGCGTAGGGGGAAAATGGCGTATGGGCGTCTTAAAATGGGGCAAGTCAGGTTACGTCGAAAAAATCGTCGTAACCCGACTTGCGCCATTTTTTTTCGACGCCCATCCCCCATCAACATGACTCCTATCATTGTAAAGATAGGAGTCATGCCCCCTTGCCCAATGGCCATGCCCAGGGGACTTCTGTCCCCTGGGCATGGTCATTGGGCATAGTGGCATGTAGGGGGGCACAAATCAGGCCCCCCTATGCCACAAAAAATAAAAAAATAAAAACTTACCTGAACTTACCTTAATGTCCATGGGATGGGTCCCTCCATCCTTGGGTGTCCTCCTGGGGTGGCCAAGGGTGGCAGGGGGGGTCCCTGGGGGCAGGGGAGGGCACTCTGGGCTCATTTTGAGCCCACTTGTCCCTTAACGCCATGCCTGACCCAGGCGTTAAAAAGCGGCGCAAATGCGCCGTTTTTGGCCACGCCCACTCCCGGGCGTCATTTTTGCCCGGGAGTATAAATACCACGTAAAGGCCTGGGAGTCATTTTTTAAGACGGGAACCCCTCCCTTGCATATCATTAACGCAAGGAAGGGGTTCACGCTAAAAAATGACGCACACTCCGGGCACTTTGGCGCCCGAAGCGTCTAACGCCATAGTATAAATATGGCGTTAGTTGGCGTTAGTTTAGCGTCGAATTTGCGTCGAAAAAAACGACGCAAATTCGGCGCAACCAGAGTATAAATACGGCCCTTAGTTGTGCCTTCTCAGCATGCTGACCATGGCAATGTTTAACACAGCTCTGGCCTTTTATCCTCGGGTAACGCTTCTGAAATCGTTTGAGCTGAAATCGCCCTCGAACAATACCCAACTAGCTCTCGGCCTAACATATGCTTTTACATCACAAATTGGAATAAATCTCCAGGTCCAGATTTGTGTTTGTGATCAAATCAGACCAAAAGCAACGTCATTTATTTTTGCACTCCCAGCTTTCCAAGAAATGTCTCACACAGCATGAAAGTGTGTTTTTTCAGAAGTTTATTGGACATGGAAATGTTTCACTTTCACATGCTTGTCGGTTATATTAATACCATTCCTTTTTAAATACGTGTTTCAATGCTGAAACAGTTTTGTGTTTTGGGTGGGACAAGGTCATTTTGACACACACTCGAAGTACAATATCTCCCTCTACTGGCCAAGGGGAAAAGTTAACTTCTGTTTTGATATTCCAGAAGAACAACTTTGAGATGGTTCTTTTAATATCACTGTCGTGATTTGTTCTGTCTTAACAGTTTTTCCCGAATGATAGCTCTAAATAGTAGCGATGATGTGGTTTCCAGGCACTATCAATTAAAGCAGCTAATGGAGCTAAGACATTGCCTGATCTGATGATTTGTTCAGGATCACCTATCTTTGATTAACGGGAAGTTGAAATTTAAAAACGGTCCTCCCTGTCTATAACATTTAAGAACCATGGGCTATGTCACATGATATGAGCACTGAAAAGGTCAGTTTAAGAAACTATAGGGCTGATTTAAGATTTTTCCTTGTGCCCATTAGCACCCCCCTACCGCCACCATGTGTGCATCGTATTTAAAAACGGTGCACCATGGCGCAGGGTAGGGGGCAATAGCGTCAGACTTTCTGACACTATTGATGTACTCTGCAGGAGTAGCACCAAAATGTTGGCATGATCCCTTCAAATGCCTGCTCTGAGCAGGCGTTAAAAGTGCCAAAAAAAATGGCACAAGGAAATCTCGGATTTCCTTGCACCATTCTTTTACCCCCTCCCCCACCACCACCTAATGGGGGAACGCCGCCCTTACATACATTATGTCTGGTGCAGGCATAATGTGGCGCAATGGTTTACAAAGTGGCGCTAAAATTGGCTGCCTAGCGCCAACTCAGGTACCCTTGCACCATTGTGCAAGAGTGCCTGGGTTGCAAGGAATGATTGTTTATGTGCAGGAAGGGATCCCTTACTGCACATAAGCAATCATTAATGGTGTTTTGATTTTTCTCTGTGTCCTGCAAAATGCAGCAGACACAGAAAATGCAAAAATGAGGAGAAATAAAAGTATTTCTCCTCGTTGCGCCACTCTAATGCCACCCCTGGGGTGGCATTAGTTTTTGGCGCTCCCTTAGATTTACAAATTCTCATAAATCTGGGGCAGTGTCAAAAGCAATGGCTGTTGCAACACCCATTGCATGCCCCTCTGCCACAGAAAACTGCGCCAGGAGGGCCATATTTCCGAGGTGGTGATAAGCCACGCAAAGTAGATTAGCACCGGTTTGTAAATGTTGAAATGGGCATAGCGCCACCAAAGCATTGCTGAAATTGTTGCTCCGTGGCACTAGGGGTTTGTAAATAAGCAGTGGTAAATGGTAGTCTCAGGGAGTTTAAAGGCACATGCTGCTTTTGACTGGAAATGTTGCATCATTAGTTGATATCTCTAAACTAATTAGGGAGCACAACACTTGAACAATACAAAGCAAAATGACAACACTACAAAACATCAAAACAGAACTCAACACAACCACAATACAACATTTTAATGAAATAATGCAGCTCAACACACAACAGCACTAAACAATACAACTAATTACCACCTCAAAATTGCAAGTCAGCTAATAGCTACTTCTTGTCACACATTATTACCACCACAAATCTGCCTTCAGTATCTGGAGGTAAAAGGTGTTTGCACCAAGCACTGTCTTATATACCACCAAGGGCATGTAATAAAGCACCAGCCAAAATATTTTGTGATCTGGCCCATATCTCCTCGTGAACAAGACATCTACCTGTGCTTCTGATCTTTTCAACAGAATGGCTTTGTGCAGCATAAATCTTGTTGCAGCCAGAGTCATTGTGTATTAGTCAATGGAGCTCAGCCCTTGGGCAATGGACTTTCACATCCAGGCAGAAGAAAAGCTGTGGCAAGTAAGAAGAAGCAGGAAAGAGGGAGACAGTAATATGTAGAGGCAATTGGGACTAAAGTCATTAAACTAAATAGGCTAATAAATAAATAAAGAGCTGCAGATAAATGCCCATGGCATAGTAGGCCCAATTGCAAGATGGCTAGTAAACGGAAGAGGTGATATCTGTCCCAGAGCTACTCATTCTAGTAGGTATCTCCATGCTAGCTACTGCCCATCTCAAGTTACAAGGCCCATAATGAGGAATTAACTCAGAATTTCCTGCTGCATTTCTGCATGGGAATATCAATTCTGGAACATTTTCTAAGTATATTTTCAATCTGCTGAAAGCATTCGGTTTGACCAGGAACTGACTCTGCATGCCACGGAAAGAGACCAGAGTCATCAATGTAATGGAGTCAGGCAATCACAACGGCCGGTTGCAAAGAAACCACTCAAATGGTAAAGCAACCACTGTCAAAATCCATTTGGGAACTGACCAAGTCATGCAAAATAACAAAACACCCTACTCAAAAATGCCAATCCAACCAACACTCTTCTACAAACACGTCCGACAGAGCATGTACTTACTTGACCAAACATAAAGCATTATTGGGTTTTCTCATGGGATGGGAAAGTGTTACAAAAATACCACAGTACAATACAAAGGCAAGACTTTTTTCACATCATGAACAGACGAAAGGCACATAAAATATGAATGTCTGCATTGTTACTTCATGAGCAGTTCAACAAAGAAACAAAATGCATGTATTTATTTGCTTGATTATTCAGCCTTACTGGCCCCAGCCTACCTAGAGAGTTGAAACAAGCACTTAGGCGGTGGGACCAGAAGAGTCAGGGAAGGAGGTTTTCTGATAGTTCATGGAGTACCACAAGTCAACGAGGAGAAGAAACAGACTTAGCTCTGCTTGTGGAATATGTGAGTTTTAAAAGCTGACAATTTTAGGATCCATATTGTTCAAAGAACTGACTGTCGCAAACTTAGAAGATAGGCGATAAATAAATAGGTTTTCAGCAATCATACAGATTTACAGATCGTTCTCCCTTTGTTCAGACAACAAAATCCCTTGGAAGCTGGCTACAATGCTGCCCTATGTTCTGGATTGAGTATTAACCTGTCTAATCACACCTAAAAAAGACGTGAGCAGACCTGATTGGCTGTTTCAACTGAGGTCAGCAGTGTGACCTACAGAGGCAGTGTAAGTGTAAAAAAATCCCTCTCCTTTGTAAGGGGTTTGAAAATCTAATCACAGTGCGGAAGCTGCAGTCTATTTTTATTTGAATAAAGGGGGCGCATGTGCGCTGTGTGGAGATATTCTGTCCCTTTTAAGCAATGAACCCCCATTTAACAGACCTGACACGATTCACTCACTTAGACCTGAGCTGTCTCATTTACTTTTGGCTTCATTTCAACCACGAGTAATCTCGTTTGCGGCCCAAAAACGCGCTTCGCAACATATGTCGACGGCAAATCACACTCCGAGGGATTCACCTTCCAGTCATTCAAACAACAGCCACGCAAAGAATGTCTGAGGGGAGAGATTTGAGGTATCCGAAGGGGACGCACCGTGAATCAGAGCGCTTGTTGATGGAAGAATTAAGATGTGTGTGTCTAACGTCGACAGATCTGGAGAAGGGAAAACTACATGTTGTGCTCGAGAAGATGAGGAGCACTGGAAGACAGCTTTCCCGCCATTTCGTGCAGGGAAGCAAACTAATCAAAACTGTTCCATAGCACGTAAGCATGTGATCCCGTGGAAAGCTGCCCCTTCCTCGCTTACGGCTCGTGCGCAGTCACACGGGACGATTTCTAATCGCTGCTGATGTTGAGTGCTTTAAATGGGCCGGTACTGTCCGGTACTGAGTACCGGCACTTTGTTATTTTGAGAGGGAGAGTACCTGCACATCTCAAGCTAAACGTAATACCTTTAATTGGAGAGCACTGGCACTTCTCGGAAACAAGCAGATACTCTTGCACAGAGTACCTGCAATTTAATTTTTGCATTTCAAGCACTGCTTGATGTCTGTGTACTTCTTAAAGTTGCTTGTGTGCCAATCTCTATTTGCATCATGGAATTGCAAAGCCATATCAAAGGAAGCACCAGGCTGCTAAAGAGCTTAAAGATTTCCTGCGGAACAATGCTTGGTACATAAGATCACCTCCGAATTTTCTCTGAAAAAAAAATGCTTCAGAATGTGTCATGTTGAGAAACGTATTGAAACGAAACTGCAAAGTGAATGTAGAATGCAGAGAATAATCCCTTCACTACATAAGCAAACATACATATTTTCCGGGGGTGGGAACCCATACCAGCCAAACAAATTTGTCTCAACCACCAAAAAACTCATCAAAACTGCCATGCTCACCATAGTGACCACACACCGCCACAAAACCAAACCAGACTCTGGTTTGTGATAGAAATGTTTAAAAATATGAACCCTGTGGTGCTGAAATGTCCTGCAATGACATGCTAATGGCAGAAGGTGTAGCAATAAACAAAAACAATAGCACAGGCAACAGGCTTCTAACCTTGCACCACGCCCAGGTAAAGAACATTAGATTGACCCAGCCAATCATAATGTTATCTGCATTTATGGTGCACCATTATCATTTGTATGGCATGGGAGCGTTATTGAACTTGGCACCCTTTTAATACGGTTCTGGTAATACAGTCAACTGCTTGTGTTTGTGCTTGTGTGTTAGTGGTTAGTAAATATTTGTTTGCTAAAACCTCACTAAACCTAATGGCTTGTGTTGGTTAATGTAAAAGTAAGATAAGTTCCATCTTGATAAGAATTGTTGTAGCATGTATGGATTGGTGTCAAAGGACTGGTGTTTCTCATTGGACGATGGGCTTGTTTATACTTTTCCCACCCTATATAGATTGTTTTCTAGATGTGCATCACTAGTCAGTTACACAGCCATATTGTAATGACATGCGCATGAGGAGTGGTATATTTACACTAGCTTGATCATAATGTTTTTAAGATGAATATTGTGTGGTGAGACATAAGTTCTATTGACTTGGGCGTACTTTGGCAACTATACGGCTTTGGTGTCATATTGTGTGTATGATGGTGTTAGGGGTTTGTCTAACAGGTTGGGTTTGTGAAAAGCAGGTTATATGTGGCTTAATGTGCTTGCTGTGTGATTAATTCTATTGGGTTTCAGAGGACAGGTGATTAGGGAATAATGGGGATGTATTGGGTTTCTGTGCTGGTTGGAAGGTTGTGTGGTGGATCCTCGGTTGAATAATTGACCTCTATTCAGCACACCTGTGCTGTGTTGCATTTATAGGGTAGAATATCAAGAGGTCTACTTACAGTAAGCGGCCCTGTGGCAAAGAAGATAGGTAGGGCAGTAGTAGAAAACATCACATGCAGTAAAATCATGAATACAGGGCTCATCATACAGTCAAATCAATCAATCAATCAATCAGTCAAAAAATGTATAGAGCGCGCAACTCACCCGTGAGGGTCTCAAGGCAAAGGGGGGAGGGGAAGGAGAGTCACTGTTCAAACAGCCATGTCTTGAGGTTCTTTCTGAAGAGCAGGAGGTCCTAGGTCTTGCGGAGGTTGGTGGGGAGGGAGTTCCAGGCCTTGGAGGCGAGGTAGGAGAAGGATCTGCCTCCTGCGGTGGATGCGGGGGACTGTGGCGATTGCGAGGTCGGCAGATCAGAGGTGGCGATTGGGAGTGTGGAAGTTCACTCTTTCGTTGAGGTAGGTTGGGCCGGTGTTGTGGAGGGATTTGTGTGTGTGGATGAGGATTTTGAAGGTGATCCTCTTGTCGATGGGGAGCCAGTGAAGGGATTTGAGGTGTGACGAGATGTGTTCATGGCAAGGGAGGTCCAGGATGAGGTGGATGGCTGTGTTCTGGATTCTCTGGAGTTTGCGTTTGAGTTTGAGTGTGGTGCCGGCGTAGAGGGCGTTTCCGTAGTCTAGCCTGCTGCTGATGACGGTCTTTCTGGTCTCTTAGGGAATCCATTTGAAGGTTTTTTGCAGCATGCGGAGTGTGTTGAAAGAGGAGGAGGTGACGGCATTGATTTGCTGGGTTATGGAGAGGGAGGGGTCCAGGATGATGCAGAGGTTGCGTGCGTGGTTTGCGGGGGTATGTGTGGGGCCTAGGGCAGTGGGCCACCAGGAGTAGTCCCATATGGTTTTGTTGGGGCCGAAAATGACTATTTCAGTTTTGTTGGAGTTGAGCTTGAGGTGGTTTGCTGTCATCCATGTGGCGATATCAAGGAGTGCACGTGGAGGTTGGTTTTGGCGGTAGTAGAGTTACGGGTGAGGGAGATGATGAGTTGGGTGTCGTCTGCCTAAGATATGATGGTGATTCCTTGTGGTCGGAGGATGTTGGCGAGTGGGGTCATGTAAATGTTGAAGAGGGTAGGGCTGAGGGAGGACCCTTGGGGGACTCCGCAGATGATTTTGGTGGCTGTGGAGTGGAAGGGAGGGAGGCAGACTTTTTGGGTTCTATCGGTGAGGAAGGAGGTGAGCCAGTCTAGGGCTTTGCGTCGAATCCCTGCGTTGTGGAGGCGTGTGCGGAGTGTATGGTGGCAGACAGTGTCAAAGGCAGCGGAGAGGTTCAGGAGGATGAGTGTGATGGATTCGCCCTTGTCGACTCAGGTTCTGATGTCATCAGTACATGCGATGAGGGCGGTCTCCGTGCTGTGGTTCTTGCGGAACCCAGACTGGGAGGGGTCGAGTGTGTTGTTTTCCTCAAGGAAGTGGGACAGGAAGGGGGTTCACTAGTTTCTCAGCAACCTTGGCAGGGAAAGGGAGGAGAGAGATGGGGCGGTAGTTGGAGAGGTCGTCAGGGTCAGCTTTGGGCTTTTTTAGGAGTGCGGTGACTTCTGCATGCTTTTAGGGGTCTGGAAAGGTGGCGGTGTCGAATGAGCTGTTGATTATGTCGCGAAGCTTGGGGGCGATGGTTGGACTGGCTTTGTTGTAAATGCGATGGGGGCAGGGGTCAGAGGGGGAGCCAGAGTGGATGGAATTCATTGTTTTTTCAGTTTCTTCGTTGGTGGTTGGGACCCAGGTGATTAGCAGGTTGGGTGGTGTG
The DNA here is from genome assembly GCF_031143425.1 of Pleurodeles waltl. NCBI lineage: Eukaryota > Metazoa > Chordata > Amphibia > Caudata > Salamandridae > Pleurodeles > Pleurodeles waltl. The sequence continues at coordinate 325,384,826 of NC_090437.1, forward strand.
GGGGGGTCTTTGTTGGACGAGTCGGGGTTGTGTGTGGTGGGTGGGTGTGGGTTGAAACTGTTGTGTATGTCTAAGATTTTGCAGTGGAAATGGTTTGAGAGGGAGTCGCAGAGGAGTTATGTGTGTGTGGGGTCTATGTTGCTGGCTTTGGGTTTGGAGAGCTCTTTGATGATGGTAAAGAGTTCTTTGCTGTTCTGAGAGTTCCTGTCTATGCGTTCCTTGTAGTATGGTCTTTTGGTGGTGCATATGAGTTGGTGGTGATTGTGAATGGAGGTTTTGAGGGTGGAGAAGTTGGTGGTTGAGGGTTCCTGTCGCCAAGCTTTCTCTGTTTTGTGGCATTTATGCTTGGAGTCTTGGAGTTCAGTGGTGTACTTGATGTTGCAAGTGGTGATGTTTTTTCTGAGGGGGGCGAGTGAGTCTGCGCAGTTAGTGATCCAATTTGCAAGGTTGAGAGCAGCAATGTTGGGGTCATTGGTGTGGGGGGGTTCTGCGCAAGTTGGGAGTTCAGGTGTTCTGTGGGGATCTTGTCCCACATGCAGTAGGGTGTGGTGTGTTGGTGGTGGTGTGCGGGGGGTTTGGAGAAGGAGAAGTGGATGCAGTGGTGGTCAGTCCAGTGGAGTTCGGTGGTGTGAGTGTAGGTTATGTGTTGACTCAAGGTGAAGATTGCATCTAGTGTGTGTCCTGCTGAGTGGGTGGGTGCTGTGACCAGTTGTTTGAGTCCAAGGGTGGTGAGGTTATCTAGGAGGGATGAGGAGTTGTGGTTGTGCGGGTTCTACAGGTGAAAGTTGAAATCACTGAGGAGTATGTAGTCTGTGGAGGGGAGGGCATGAGGGCTGATGGTGTCAGCGATGGTGTCACAGAAGGGGGGGCGAGGTCTTGGAGGTCTGTATATGAGTGTTCCTCTGAGGGTGGTTATGTTGTTTATGTGGATTAGGAAGAGCATGTGTTCTGTGCCACAGCGGCCGCCATTAAGAGGCTGAGGTGTGAGGGTTGAGCAGCTGGGAGGAGGGAGGGAGGGCCAATGGGTATGCGCGGGGGCGGTGCCGCAGGGTAGGCAGCGGCAGGGGAAACAGAGACCGTCCGGAGCCGGTGCTGAGGAAACGGGCGGTGGGAGACCAGGAGAGCGAAACGAGAGCTAAAACGGGGGGGGATAGGGGGCAGAGACGCGCTGAGCAACACAGCAAAACAACTAACAGCAAGAAACTAAGGCAAAAAAAACGAACGGCAATGTAAATACACAGAAGCACAAAGTGAAACACTGAACATGGCAAAAAACAAACTAGTAGCAATATGAAAAACACAGAAGTAGATTAAGGCAAAACAAGCAGTATGAGTCAGTGCAAGAGAGACAACCAGGAAAAGTTCACATTGGCCCTTGCTACGAGTTCCTGTTAGTGCTGTGGGGAGATACCCGGGCTACGATTTAAACATCCAGCCTTTTTCTTCCCATGATTTAGTTAATGGGGTTCACAAGTTAAACTCTCTGGATAGTCTACTGAACTCGAAATTTACACAGATTTCCCCTCAATTCTGTGGAGTGTAGCATTTATATGTGCCACCTTATCTGAATAGGTTGTAAAAGGGAGTCAGGAGGTACAGCAGATTGCTATAAGGGGTCTTGAGGGGGAGTGATCGCAGAGTAGGGTAGGCTCTTGGGTGGCCGGGTGGAGCATAGGATGTGCATTGAAACCCTTCCAGTGCCAGGATACCCTCAGGTGACAAGTAGCGCTCTACAAATCTACTGATTGATTGACTGATTGATTCATTCATTCTTCACTGCTCAGGGCTGGTGTAAGGTGGGGACCGACCTTGCCTACTGCAGGTATTCCTGCGACCGATATTCACAGGTGTGGGAATACACATCTACTGTGAAACTTTCAGATTGCTGTCTCCCCATGATATGCTCTAACCAGCACAAAAGACAAGCATATATGGGTCTTTCTGCAAGGCAAGGTCATTTTTGCCTGGGCCTAAACTTCAGTACTGTCTGGAAAGTATTCAACATGAATAAATGTTTTTTAGATTTCCTTAATGTAATGCTGAACATTTTGTACATTTAACTTACTTACTACCTACTTACCTACTTACTTACTACTTCTGTAAAAAATGTCCACGTTTCCTGAACAATGTAGGCGAGGTCATATTATGATAACTTCACTCAGGCATTAAGAGGTAGAGGAGTTAACTGCCTAAAGGTTAAAGGCAGAAAGTACTATCTGACTAAATATTTTGCCACTGAGTCCCTTGGAGATATGCAGAGCAACACAATGGAATTTGCACTCTTATGCACCATTTACTTGCTGATTGTCAGCACGGCTTAAAGGTCTGCATTTGCATTAAATGAGCTTATTTTCACAGCAAATGACTATCAGGTTAATCAGATAGAAAGGAAGGGAGGCTGGCAATGACTCTTAGCTAAAGGAACGTTCAAAATACACACGAGAAACCAGACGAGGCTGAGATGGACAGCCAGGGGCAGCAGGAGGATTAGACTCGTACGTGTCTTGACAAAGGAAACCTCGACACTGGGGCATTCAGCAGCTGCTTCTCTGCACGGATAAATAAAACACAGGTGCTCAGATGCTCAATGAAAATGCTGGTTAATGAGTGACTTCCAATGTGAATCCACAAAGCTATCTGTGCAACCTAAGTTACATCAGGTGTGAAACAGCAGGATTTACGACAGCCAAACTCTGTTCATCAAATCAATAATGGTGGGATTTTGCACTCAGAAATGGATTTACTGATACTTCAAATTATGCTAGCACAGTGACATTTTATGGTGTATGTTGTGCGCATGTGCTTGGATGCAAGCATGGGTGTGTGCAAGTTTAAATATCTTCACATGGGCTGATCCTAGTAGTTACAGAGAGGGGACATATACAAAATGTGGTGAACATCCACAAACTAAAAAGCTTATAGATGTTGAGAAAGCTTTTGCAATTAATTCTAAAGCCTGGAAATGCACTGAATTGTACTCATATTAGTGTTATAGTGAATCAATTTTAAATAATTTTCAGGCTTTTAGGGCGCAAGTGATAGCTGATGAATTTGAGTGGTTTGACAGGTTTGAGCCAGACCCATGTCTCACTTTCAGACTGTGATTTTTTCAACAAATTTAGGGACATATTTAAGAAAAAGTGGCGGCGCACACAGCGCAGCTCCACATTTCTTGTGTCCTTTAGCGCCCCCTACCACCACCATGTGTGTGCCATATTTCAAATACGGCGCACTTTGGCACAGGGTAGGGGGCAATAGCGTCATTTTTATTGACGCTGTTGATGTACTCTGTAGGAGTAGAGGCCCATTGTATGCAATGGCTTGCCCCTTTTTAACACCTGCTCTGCACAGGCGTTAAAAGTGCTGACAAAAATGATGCAAGGTAGTCTGTTTGATTTCCTTGCGCCATTTTTTACCCCCTCCGCCAACGGGGGAACACTTCCTTTGCATACATTTTGACTGGCACAGGCATAATGTAGCGCAAAAGGTTACAAAGTGGTGCAATGCATGCATTGCGTCACTTTATAAATATGGCCCTGCGTTTCTGGCCTTCTAACGCCACATTAACATAAGAAAATGATGCTAATGTGGGGTGTAAATGGCACTAAATGTTCTTAAATATCCCCTTGATGTTTTTCTCATTACTCATAAAAATAGTTAACTCACCTACACACAGCCACTGGCTATGTGACGTCTGTGTTTCCCACAGAGCATGATTTGTGGCCATCCTCGTGTCCCAATCTTCTATGGGCAAATTCCCTCTTCTCATGGTCTTTGACTGTATGTAGCAGGTGTTGGGTGAAGGCCATCCACGTAACCTGTGCCGAGCTGCCAGCACCTGCTGCTCACAGCCTTAGGCCATGCATAGTGAGGGTTGGCTGCAATCTACTATGGGCTTATTGAAACAAGCTCTAGTTTATGAAGGTAGATCGCAAAAGAACCTTCATTTGCTTTTGTATTTTCTTCTTTTGTATTTTTTGTGTTTTCATTTTTGTTACAATGCTAGTGGCTAATGACCATTTTTAAACTTCTTTTAGTTGATTTTCTTTTCTATTTGTGGAAATTCTAGCAGTATTCCTCAATTTTGTCTAATCAACTTAATGTAATGCAAAAGCGTGCAACTACTTAAAGGTGAGTTGGTCTTGTCCTGCTGTTTTTGGTTACCATCTGGCATGCTTGGCAATGGTGTGCTCCCCACGCGCTCCTGCTAGTGCCATTTTTCTCTGCCACCACATATACTCCGTCTCATGTTTCGCTTTAAAATGCTGATGTACGGCGGAGGAACCAAACGAATACTGCCCTCTTGTTTACTGGCTTTGTTTTACGCTGCAGAGATTGCACACAACACTGCCTGTTGTTTTTCACCCTCAGGTTGGATAAAACATCCCCACAAATCAGACTGTTTTGCAGAAGTGTCTCCTAAGCTTTGGACTTCCCCCTCCTCTTCTTCGCCATGAGCATCTCCAGCAGAGGCTCCAGGTTGGTCTTACTCCCCTGAATACACCATTGTTCATTCCTGTTTCTTGTTGATATTTCGTTTATGGTATCCTCTTTTTCAGAAAATGGTGCAACTTTTACTTGTTGCCAAGGGAGATAGCACTTTTAGGGCCATATTTATACTTTTTGCCGCAAAACTGCGCTAATGCAGTTTTGCGTCAAAAAAATTAGCGCCGGCTCACGCCATTCTGAAGCGCCATGTGGGCGCCGTATTTAATCAATGACGTTAGCCGGCATTATCCGCCGGCGCTGCCTGGTGTGCGTGAAAAAAAATGACGTACACCAGGCAGCGCCGGCCTAGGGGGATATGGAGCTTGGGCGCCAAAAAATGGGGCAAGTCAGGCTGAGGCAAATTTTTCGCCTCAACCCGATTTGCGCCATTTTTTTCGACTCCCAACCCCCATTGAAATGACTCCTGTCTTAGCAAAGACAGGAGTCATGCCCCCTTGCCCAATGGCCATGCCCAGGGGACTTCTGTCCTCTGGGCATGGACATTGGGCATAGTGGCATGTAGGGGGGCACAAATCAGGCCCCCCCTATGCCACAAAAAAAATTAACAAAAATACTTACCTGAACTTACCTTAATGTCCCTGGGATGGGTCCCTCCAGCCTTGGGTGTCCTCCTGGGGTGGGCAAGGGTGACAGGGGGTGTCCCTGGGGGCATGGGAGGGCACCTCTGGGCTCCTTCCAAGCCCACAGGTCCCTTAACGCCTGCCCTGACCAGGCGCTAAAAAACGGCGCAAAAGCGGCTGGATGTCATTTTTTTTGACCCGCCCACTCCCGGGCGTGAGTTTTGCCCGGGAGTGTAAATACGGCGCACATGCCTCGGAGTCAATTTTTTAGATGGGAACGCCTACCTTGCATATCATTAACGCAAAGTAGGTGTCCACGCAAAAAAATGACGCAAACTCCATGGACTTTGGCGCCAGACGCGTCTAACGCCAAAGTATAAATATGGAGTTAGTTTTGCGTCGGAATTGCGTAAAAAAAAACGACGCAATTCCGGCGCAAACAGAGTATAAATATGCCCCTTACTTCTTTAGAATGGATATGTGTGTTGACTGCTCTTTGAAATGTAAAATAGTCTGCATAAGTACACTCCTTGTTGCCAGATCTTTGTGTTTTCTTAATTTAGCACAATGGGTAGGCAGGAACAAACTCTCTAACCTCCACAGCCTAAAAGGGCAGAGATCTACAGAACTATTAACCCTTTCAAGTTCTCATGACAACTTTGAAAAACGTTTCTATCGCAAAATCTCCTGAAAAGCTTTTTATCAAACTAACAATAGTACACTCTCTCAGTAAAGAGCTCCTTTCACGCTGTTTGGTGTAAATCCTTCCATAGGTTGTGGCTGTAGGCATGAGCAAAATTTGTCTCTGAAGCTGAAATAGGAAAACATTTCTCCACTGCTCCCTTTGACATTTTTTCTTCCTGCATTCATCTGCACAAAAATTGTCATAATTACTGATTCCACAGTAAGTTATCGCAGTAACAATCACTTTTCTCTCACTCTATTAAAACCCTCCACACTTTTTCTAATTACACACTGAACTCAACTGATTTTCTGTCCTCATTTCTATCCTTATTCATTCAAAATATATTCTTACTCAATTACAGTAGGTGAACAAACATTTCTTTCCCCTGTATCATCCCCTGAGGACTCAATGTTTCAATGGTCATAATGTACCATGATTCTATTTTTTTAAACTCGGTTGTCTGCCTCCACCTCTCTCATTTCGTTCTACCATGTCAGTAGTAAATACTCTCATTTTTTCCAGTTACTTTCATGTTCTCTCTCGAAATGCCTTGCCACTGGATAGCTCGCATGTCGCGCTGCCAATATATGTAGGATCACACAGGCATTTGAGAATATAAACAACATACACACTCTTGCATGTAATTCTCTTATTGATTGTTCTCATTCTAAATGTTCTCATTTTAATTATATGGCTGTTTCAGTCATTTGTCATATTTTACATTGATTAAAATTAGAAAATCCTGTTTTGAGAATTTAACCAAGTTTTTATTTTCATTGTCTTAAAATGAATGTGGACCAGTGTGCCCTCTATGAGGAACATTAAGGACATTAATCATAATTATCCAGTGGCAAGACATTTTTACTAGCAATAATGAACAGCTACCTTTCTTTGGTATGGACAGACTCATCAAGCACATCAGAGGAGGTGATTGTGAAAGACAGTTATGAATCTTTGAATGGCATTACATTATTGAGATGAATACTAAAAATCTGAAGGGTCTCAATAGTAATGAAGAATTGACAGTATTCATTGAAAATCAGTAATTCTATGACATCAGCGGACCTCTCAGACTATTTAAGAAGTATTATTTAGATAACATATATGGCAATATTATTTCATTTTGATATTTTATCATTTCATTGATAATATTATGTTGCATTATATACCTGGTAACACTTAGATATTTGAGCCACAGGCAATGATGTGAATTATTGATTTCCATGAGATTTGCTGAGGGATACTGGCTGTATTTGTTTGTAACTGCTGAATGTTTTCATTCTCCCTTCTTTCCTATTTCCTCATCACAGTTATTAGATTTTTTTGTCTTCCAACTACTTAATTTTTTTATTTAGCTTGTCATAGTTTCACTGTTACTACCAATATTTTACATCTTGAATTCTTTTTCTATACTTGAGTTTTGTTTTTCCTCTCTGCTTTCTGGTGTTAGAGATAAGGCGTGGGACATTTACTAGCAAAGGGATGCTAGTTCTGTTAGATTTTGGGACACAGAATTCATTCAAAATGGCCATATGATTGAGTGGATAGTTTGTTTAATTGTGAAATGGGCCCTTACATTTGTTTATCTGTTTTGATTGGGAAAGAATAATTTTGTAGGATTTCATTTTATATGTTCTAACTTTAAAGTACCAGTCCGTGTGCCATGTCCCCAAATACTGCATGCAATATATGTCACCCCTCTAGCAGGCCTTACAGTCCTAAGGCAGGATGCATTATACTGTATTACATGGGTGGGCATATCTGCATGAGCAGATATGCCCCTGCTACGTCTTTGTCAATTCTCAGACATGGTAAGCGACCAGGGAAGCTTTTTTAAATGCATGTCCTGGACACTGGTAAATGCAAGCTCCCATCTACATGATGTCCTCACTAAAGATATGGATGTTTGGTGTCAAGCATTTCATATTAGTGGACTAACACTGATGCCAGTGTTGGATTTACCAACACATGCACCCAGAGAGAACCTTTGAGGTGCCCCCTGAAGCTTTACCAGCTTCTGCGTGCTCACTGACCAGTTTCTGTCAGCCTTTCACCATAGACACAGTTCTGGCCCCCTAGGATGAGAGCCTTCTGCTCAGGAAGACCAGAACAAAAGCCTATCCAGGAAGGGGGTGTAATACTCCTCCCACAGAATGACCTGATCATTAGCCTTTCTAAGGCAGCAAGCCTCAAAGGGCTGCTGCATTTGAAATGCAAATCTGGCTCCCCTCACAGGAGAGAAAGCCACCCTCCTGTCCTGAGCCTATTTGGCACCAAAACAGGTGAGAAAATTAGCTAGTCAGGCAGGCGTGCCCAATCCAGGTTAGTGCCACCTCTAAGGTGGCCTACTGCAAAGTAGACACAATTTTTCAGAGGTAGCCATTTTTGAGATGGCATTCCTAAAAATTCTGGGGGCAGGGTTATGCCCACTTCCCACAGGAAGTGGTCATAGAGGGGGCATAGTGACCCCAAGTGTACCAACCTTGCCAGCCTGTCTGAATCCATCATTGAAATCTGCACCAAAGGTAACTCGTCCCGCAGCTGTGATTCCAAAAACCCAGGAGGACCGCTTGCCTTTGAAAAAGACTTCAGACCTCCTGTGAACAGTGGACCTGTTCTCCAGCAAACTCCAAAAGAAGGGACTCTGAAGCCTCTGGATCCACCAAAACAAGACACCTGGGGGCATTTGTATACTCTGTTTGCGCCGAATGTGCGTCAAAAATTTTGACTCACAATCAGCGCAAACCCTGCCCCATATTTATACTTTGATGTCCGACCCCGCGGGCGTCAAAATTCCACCATGTGCGTCATTTTTTGGAAGGGGGAACCAGCCTTGCGTTAATTATATGCAAGGTAGGCGTTCCCTTCCAAAACATGACTTTAATGCCTGTGCCCCTTATTTGTACTCTGGCGTCATTTTGACGCACAGGAAGGGGGTGGGCCTTAAAAAACGGCGCACAGCCTGATGGGCGCCGTTTTTTAACGCCTGGGTCAGGGCAGGCGTTAAGGGACCTGTGGGCTCGGAAGGAGCCCAGAGGTGCCCTCCCCTGCCCCCAGGGACACCCCCTGCCACCCTTGCCCACCCCAGGAGGACACCCAAGGATGGAGGGACCCATCCCAGGGAAGTAAAGGTAAGTGTGGGTAAGTATTTATTTCCGTTTTTTTTTGTGGCATAGGGGGGCCTGATTTGGGCCCCCCTACATGCCACTATGCCCAATGACCATGCCCAGGGGACATAAGTCCCCTGGGCATGGCCATTGGGCAAGGGGGCATGACTCCTGTCTTTGCTAAGACAGGAGTCATGTCAATGGAGGTTGGGCGTCAAAAAAAATGGCGCAAATCAGGTTTGAGGCCTGAATTTTGCCTCAGACCTGACTTGCCCCATTTTTTGACGCACAACCCCCATTTTCCCATACGCCGGCGCTGCCTGGTGTGAGTCATTTTTTTTGACGCACACCAGTCCGCAGCGCCGGCTAACATCATTCCATAAATAAGGCGCCCGCATGGCACGTTGGAATGGCGTTAGCCGGAGGTAAAAGTTTTGACGCACAACTGCGTTGGCGCAGTTGTGCGTCAAAAAGTATAAATATGGGCCCTGAAGTCACCATTGTACCTGCCATCTCCGACTCGAGTTGAAAGGTACCACCGTTGCCAACAAGGTTCCCCAGCCCTCAAGAGTCCAAGCACATCGTGATTTAACTGCTTCTGGACTCACTGGTGACACCTGCAGTCTCTGCATGCAGCCAATCTCTGCCACGACCACTCCTTTCAGAAAACCCCAACACCTAAGGACACCTCTGCACCTGCTGCCCCTGAGCTTTAAAGAAGAGGACCAAAGGTGCCTACCTGTGCCTGAGCATTGTGATGCCTGATCCCCGCTGTTGGTTTAGCCTGAATGGCCTCCAAGCCAGAGCCTGTAGCCTCTTTTCACAGTGACAGTTCTCCATAGGAACGCATTGGGCACCCAAAGCTGCTTTGCACTCTACACCTGGCTGCCCCTGTGCTGCTGAGGGGGTACTGTGGGTGCTGCCTTGGACCTTGTTTACTACTCACCCTAACTGCAGGAGATTGGTCTTGTAAGTTGCTGTACTCTACCTGTTTGCAGAACTTGTTTTTCCTCCCATAGCATAACTTTGCAGAACTCAGAAATTGCAGTGTCCACTTCTCAAAGTGAAAATTATTCCTATTTAAAAATGTAGTTACCGGAATTATTTTTCTCTGATGCCTAAACATATATAAAGATGCTTACTAATATTATATTTTCGTGTGAATCTCCTTTTTGAGTTTTGTGTCTCCTTACTAATATTATATTTTCGTGTGGCTCTCCTTTTTGAGTTTTGTGTCTCATTTATCGACTTTTGTGTGTATTTATTGATGTCTCGTACCCCTCTGTGTTAAGCCTAGGGCTGCTCAACCCCACTACCCCTAAATAGGTCACTTTGGGATTGCATAGCAAGTCCTGTACACTAACTAGGGGAACCCTTGACCCTTTGCTCAGAATTTACATACCACATAAAGGGCCAGCTTCCTGAAATTGGGATACAAGACTTGACATCTACTGTACACCTTATGTGATGAGTGATGCCACAGAGGAATCCAAAAAATGATTTTAGTTGAGTATTTTTTGCAATTTTGTTTTTCTTCTAAACTATTTAAAATACCTGTATGGCCTTGGTTAAGTCCATTTTCCAAAACTCTTCAGGACATAAAACAGTAAAGTAAGTTAGGGCTTTTAGAAAAGTATTTAGCATTTATTTAAGTCCTTTAAAAAGTTCCCAACTACTTTAAACACTATGGCCCTCATTCTGACCTTGGCGGTCGGCGGAGAGGCGGCGGTCGGACCGCGAACAGACTGGCGGTCCAAAAAATGGCATTCTGACCGCGGCGGTCACCGCCGCGATCGACCGCCACTTCCCCACTCCGACCGCCACGGCGGTCATGACCGACGGGCTGGAGTTTGCGCACTCCGGCCCGGCGGTCGCCCCAAGACCGCCACCCGTATCATGACCCTGCTTACCGCCGCGGTTTCTGGCGGTCGGGAACCGCCATGCGAACCATGGCGGTAGGCACTATCGGGGCCTGGGAATTCCTTCCCTGGCACTGATAGGGGTCCCACCCCACCCCCCACTGCCCCCGGAGTCCTCCCCCCACCCCCTCCACCCCCCTGACACCCCCCAGAGGTGGTACGAACCCCCTCCCCACCCCCACCCCGAAATGCACATACACGCACCCCGACATGCACGCACCCCAACATGCACATCTGCACACCCCCATGCACGCACACATCACACAACACCCCCCCACCCCCTCCCCTCACGGACGATCAACTTACCTTGTGCGTTGGTCCTCCGGGAGGCGACGGGAGCCATAGGGACATGACCGCCGACAGCACACCGCCAACAGAAGACCGCCACACAGAAATGTGGGTCGTAATTCTGGGGGCGGTGTTCTGCTGGCGTGGCGGTGGAGGTTGACCAGTCTCCACTTTCCCGCCGACCGCCAGTCTGGCTGCCGGCGGTTTCCCGGCGGAACGCTCCCAGCGGTCGGAATGCGCACAGCAGCATACCGCCGCGGTCGGCGGTCTTCACCGCGGCGGTAACTCGGCGGTCTTGCGAAAAGACCGCCGAGGTCAGAATGAGGGCCTATGTCTGAGCAAGGTCTTTCCCAGTAACTCAACCCGGCACCCTATCAGCACATTAAGGTACTTAAACTTAAGGAGCACTGTAAAGCATGGAAACTTGCCACAGGGTCTAAACACACAAAAGCCCATCTTCAGCAGTCATTGGCAGAGAATGATAAGACCTTGGTAAGTAGAAATCCCCCCACTGGGGAAGGGGAGTTAAATGCAGAGGTGGAGGAAGTTGAAGATGACTCCATCTCTACCCCCTCAGGCAATACCTCCACTGCAAAACTTCTAGTAGTGTCTCAGAAGATTTAGATGCTGAAGATGGAGATCTTCAGAAGCTAGCCCTGAGGATATGCGTAGAGGCTAAATTCTTAGCTATAGAAAAAGAAAGAGCTGAGATGGGCCTATGACCCATCTCTGGCGGCAGCAAACACATAACCAAGGTGATGATATCACCAAATGGTTCACCGAATTTGAGAGAGATTGTAGAGCCAGGAAGGTCAGCCAAAAGTATTGGGGCTCTCTTCTTTGGGAACTGTTCTCTGGTAAATGCAGGGATAGACTCCTGACATTGAATGAGGCAGATGCTTATTCCTGTGACTTCATGAAGGATACCCTGTTTGAGGGCTTTGGACTCACCACTCAGGAGTACTGGATCAGGTTCAGGGGGACTAAAAAAAGACCTGAGTCAGACCTGGGTAGATTTTGTGGACTTTTCAGTCAAAACACTAGGGCCCAGATTTAAGAAAAGTGGTGCTTCATGTCATGAGGCGCCACGTTTCTTGCGGCCCATTGCGTCCCCATAACACCATCATGTGTGCACCATATTGAACATACGGTGCACCATAGCACAGATTAGGGAAAATAGCATCCACATTTTTTACAATATTGTTGTACTTAGCAGGATTAGCGCAAAAAATAATGGTGTGCCTCCTTTTAACGCCTGCATACATGATGCTAAAATAGTGCAGTAGAATCTCATAGATTCCACTGCTTCATTTTTGCGGGCCTTCTAATGGGGGAACGCCCCCTTGCATGCATTATGCCTGGTGCAAGCATTGCACCGCTTTGTAAATATGGCACAGCATTTTTGCCACACTATCGCCACATTAGCCTAAACAAGATGCTAATGTGGCGATAGTTGGCGCTAGGCCCTTCATCAATTTGGGCGTAAGTGGCTGGCCAAACGGTTACAATGTGCATGATTATGAATGGCTTTATAATTCAATTATGAATGAACATTTGTTAAGTAATTGTGTTCAAGAGAAGTTACATCAGTACCTGTTAGACCTAGGTCTACTTTATCCTCAAGAATTGAGAAAGAAGTCAGACTACTCGGTCAAAACAAGGGGGACAAAAACTACAACTAGGGGGTCACCAGAAGAAAGAGGTCAAAAACACTTCCAAGCGAAAGATGGTGTCCAGGCAAGGGATAAAAACAAAGAGTGTTCTAAAGGCCCTAACAATCTTCTCTGGGGGGTGGGCCCCAAGACTCTTCCCAATCCAAGGCTGGGTACAAAGGTTAAAACTGGGATTCCAAAAAGGTTTGGTGTCATGACTTCAAGCCTCTTGGCCACTGAACTGGAGATCCTATCACTACAAAAGAATGCCTCTAATGCACCTGCAGTGAATGCAGTGGTAAGTCTCCAGATGGGATTCTAGGTGGTTCCTGATCATGTCAGTGAACCCACTAAGGTACTGTAGTTTCAAAGGGAGGGTGGGTGTAGCTGCCCTGGCTGTCTGGTCCAGTAATCTGGAGAGGTACAGACAACAGCCACATATCAATGGGGTTAGAGTTGAAACCCTGAGAGACACTGAAGAGCACTGTGCAAAGCCCAGGGTGAAAAAGTAGATTTGAAGTCTGGAATAATGGCCCCACCTACCAAGAGAAAGGGCAAGACTTCTGGGTAACCAGCTTCTAAACAGATACAAGACCAGGTCCCCTCTCCTCCGGGAGAAGACCTGTCATCCTCAGAGGGAACAGAGCCTCAGAAACTTATGCCTCACACAGCAGTGCTCTTGGGCCCAGGGGGACCCTCTTGGAAAGATCTGTGCCAGGGGTAGAGGGCCTGTCCTACTCTTAATGGCCTGAGATGCCAAGCTGCTGATCAGGAAAAGGGAGATGGCAGTGGCTCCCACAGGACCTATTTGGAGATGGGACTCCTTTACACTGAGAAACTCCAAACCTGGTGCCACTAGGAGAGTGGTAGTGCTTCCGCACTTTAGAGAATTTCTCTTCACATTAGCCCTTGACATCCCCCTATCTGGACATCTTGACCAGGCATCTTGACCAGGCTAAAACTTGGAGTATGTTAGTGAACCACTTCTATTGGCCAGATATGTCCCAGAAGTAGAAGGAGTTTTGTAACTCCCCTGCCATCTGTCAAGCCAGTAACAAGACAGGGCCACCCAGACCCCCCCTTAATTCCACTTCCAGTGGTTTGGGGCCCCTTTGAGAGCATAGGGATTGACATTGTTGGTCCCCTAGACCCTCCAACAGAATCAGGTAACTGATTTATCCTGGTTATAGTGGATCATTCAACCAGGTGTACTGAGACAATTCCCATGAGGACTACTACTGCTCCTGCAGTAGCAAAGGCCCTCGTTGGTATCTTTACCAGAGTGGGCTTTCCAAAGGAGGTAGTGTCAGACAGAGGTACAAACGTCATGTCTGACTACCTGAAACACATGTGGGCTGAATGTGGTATGACCTATAAGTTCATCTCCCTATATCAACAAAAACCAATGGCTTTGTCAAAAGATTCAACAAGACATTGAAATGTATGATCGATGGACTCCCTGAAAAATTCAGAAGGAGTTACCTGCTTTTCGCTTGCAGGGAAGTGCCAGAGAAGGGAGTACGTTTTCCCGCTTTTGAACTTCTGTTTGGGTATCCTGTGAGGGGACCACTTTGTCTTGTGAAGGAGGGATGGGAGAGACCTCTCAGAGAACCTAAACAGGATATTGTGGTCTATGTGCTTGGCCTTTGCTCTCAAATGGCTGCGTACATGGAAAAAGCTTTCAAAAACCTTGAGGCCAGTCAAGAGCTCCAGAAGATCTGGTATGACCAAAAGGCTACACTTCTGGAGTTCAAACCAGGGAAGAAGGTGTAGGTTTTGGAGCCAGTGCCCCTAGGGTCCCCCAGGACAAATGGAGTGGACCCTACCCTATCCTAGAAAGAAAATGGGAAGTCACCTTCCTGGTGGACTTTGGCTCTTGCAGGAACCCTGTAAGGTTTATCCATGTCAATCGCCTTAAACCCTATCATTACAGAGCTGAGACGGCCATGCTCATGGTCACTGATGAGGGACAGGAAGCTGAGAGTGAATCTCTCCCTGATCTCCTCTCCAGCAGCCCTAAAGATGTCTCACTTGAAGGAGTGGTCACTGACCAACAGCAGACTGACTGCAAGCAAGTGTTGCATCAGTATGCTGAGCTCTTCTCTTTGACCCTTGGTCAGACTACATGGTGTACACATGATATGGACACTGAGGACAGCTTAGCTGGCAAGAATAAAATATACAGGCAATCTAATCATGTCAAAGAGAGCATCAGTGCTGAAGTAGGCAAGATGCTGGAATTGGGAGTCATCGAGGACTCTGAGAGCCCCTGGGCCACCCCAGTTGTCTTTGTCCCCAAGCCTCATTCCCAGGGTGGAAAGAAAGAAATGAGGTTTTGTGTGTACTATAGGGGCCTCAATACTGTGACCAAAATAGCGGCTCACCCAATTCCTAGGGCTGATAAACTGACTGACAGCTTAAGGACACCCAAATATCTCAGTAAATTTGATCTCACATCAGGGCACTGCCAGATAGGTCTGACCCCTGGAGCAAACGAGAAATCAACATTCTCCACTCCTGATGGGAATGATCAATTTACTATTGTGCTTTTTGGACTAAAGAATGCACCTTCCAAAGGTTGGTGAACAAAGTTCTGTGTGGGTAATTTAGTTAGATGATTTTGTACAGCATATCTTGATGCTATTGCTGTCTTTAGCTCTACCTGACAGGATCACTTGACCCACCTTGGCAAGGTCCTAAAGGCTCTGAAAAGTGCAGGCCTCACTATGACGGCGAGCAAGTACCACATAGGGCAGGATCAGGCTGCATACATGGGTCACATTGTAGGTGGAGGCCAAGTCCAAACAAAAAATATAGCTTCAGACAATTCTGGACTGGGTAACTCCAACCACCCAGACCCAAGCCAGGACACTCCTTGGCTTGACTGGTTACTACAGGAGGTTCGCAAAAAGACATGGCACCATTGTTGGACCTCTTACAGAATTTAACTCCACAATGAGGCCCAACAAAGTGATCTGGACAGTGAGCTACCAAGAGTCCTTTGACACTCTGAAGTAAGCAATGTGCTAAGCACCTATTCTAAAAACTCCGGATTACACCAAGCAGTTCATTGTACAGACAGATGCCTCTGAACATTGGATAGGAATAGTCCTATCCCAAATCAATGATGATAGTCATGACCAACGTATTGCTTTCATTAGCAGGAGGTTACTCCCCAGAGAGCAGCGTTGGAGTGCCATTGAGAGGGAAGCACATGATGACCTTCTGATTAGCCTTCCTAAAGCAGGAAGCCTCAATAACTGCCACCTCTGACATACAAATCTGGCTCCCCTGACAGGAGAGGAAGCCACCCCGCCATCCAGAGCACATTTGGCACCTGGACAGGTGGGAAAATTAATAGGTAGGCGTGCCCCCTCCAGGGTACTACCCCCACTAAGGTGGGCTACTGCGAGGTGGACATGATTTTTCAGAAGTAGCCCTCTTTGAGATGGCATACCTAGAAATTCTGGGACAGGGTTTTGCCCACTTCTTACAGGAAGTGGTCATATAGACGGCTTTGTAACCCCAAGGGTCGGTAGCCCATTGACTACTTCCCTACACACTCCTAACACCCGTAAATTGGGTATTTAGGGGAGCCCCTGGCACCAAAGAAGCAGATCCTGATGGCCTTGGGAGACCAAGGACACCGAAGAACCGAAACAGGAGAGGAGAAAAGAAGCAGCAGACCTGGTACCAACCCCACTGGCCTGCCTGCATCCCTTGCTGAAATCTGTACCAAAGGCAACTCGTCCTGCAATTGTGACTCCAGAAACCCAGGAGGACTGACTGCCTTTGAAAAAGACTCGAGACCTCCTGTGAACAGCAAACCTGTTCTCCAGCAAACTCCAAAAGAAGGGACTCTGAAGCCTCTGGAGCCACCAAAACCCGACACCTGACGTTACCACTGCATCCGCCATCTCCGACCTGAGTTGCAGCTGACCACCGATGCCAACAATGTTCCTCAGCCCTCTAGAGTCCAAGTCAATGGTGGTTTCACTGCTCCTGACTCCCCGATGATGGTTGCAGCCTCTGCACGCAGCCAGCAAACCCAACATCTAAGGTCACCTTTGCTCTCGTCACATCTGAACTGTGGAGAAGAGGACCAAAGGTGCCTACCTATGCCCGAGTATCATGAGGCCTGAGCCTTACTGTTGGTTTAGTTCGACTGTCCTCCTGTCCAGAGCCTGCAGCCGCTTTTCACAGTGACCTTTCTACAGAGGAACGCATTGGGCAACCAACGCTACTTTGCACTCTGCAGCCGGCCACCCCCATGCCGCTGAGGGTGCACTGTGGGTGCTGCCTTGGAACTTGCCCACTACTCACCTTAACCCCAGGAGATTGGTCTGGTAAGTCACTGTACCTTACCTGTTTGCCGAACTTGTTTTTCCTCCCATAGGACAACATTGGAGAATTCAGAAATTGCAGAGTCCACTTTTTAAAGTGAAAAGAAATCCTATTTAAAAACGTACTTACCTGAACGATTTTTCTCTGATGCCTAAACATATATTTTTTACAAATTGGCGTGGATCTCCTTTTTGAGTTGCTTGTCTCATTTATTGACTTTTGTGTGTATTGGTAGCTGTCTTGCACTTTTCTGTGTTAGGCCTAAGGCTGCTCGACCACACTACCCCTAAATAGAGCACTTTGGGATTGCATAGCAAGCCCTGTCCATTCACTGGGGAGCCCCTTGACCTTTTACATGGTATTCACATACCACATGAAGGGCCAACTTCCTCCAATTTGGCAGTGGTCCTCTGATGTTGACAACAGGGATTTACAATGGGCTACTATTGATTACAGATGCTAAGTGACTGACATTTTCATTCCTTTACCTTGGGAATTTAGGAAGATATTTACAAGCCCCATGTGCCTCCTTGCGGCACACTAGCGTAATTTTTGTTTACGCTAATGTGGCATTAAGCAGGTCATTTCCCTGTGCCATATATACAAAGTGGAGCAATGCATGCATTGCACCACTTTGTAACCCCTTGCGCCACACTATGCCTGTGCCAGGCACAATGTATGCAAGAATGGTGTTCCCAAGCAGGGAGGCCCGTAAAAATGGTGAAGTGAAATTTACAAGCTTTCACTGCGCCAGTTTTAGGGTAATTTTTAACGCCTGCCTGAAGCAGGCATTAAAGTGACACTGCCATTGTTTTCAATGGGCCTCCCTTCATTTGAATTAGTGCCATAATTTGTGGCGCTATTCCTGCAAAGCGCCACAAAAGCATACATTTTTTTTAGGCCATTATCCTAACGTGCGCCATGGTGCACCATATTGTAAGTACAGCGCACACATGAAGTTGTTGGTGGGGTAAAGGTGGTGCAAGAAAAGTTGCACATCAAAATGTATGTGACACTTATTTGTAAATATGCCCCTTAATATTTTGTCCTTAATTTTACGTTTTTAATGTGTATCAATTTCACTACAGGATATGCCTCATACTGTCCCTTTAAACGATACCATAATTGCACATATATACAAAATAGAATAATGTATTTTCAGTAAAAAATGTTGACTAAGATGCCTTTTGATTTAAATTAATTTATGTGTGAATCTGTTAGGTTAATATTTAAAAATGTCATGCTATGTGCATTTTTTATTTCTTCTGTTGTGATGTTATGAGAATGATCTGATTGTTGCAAAATGGGTAGTATGTTTTCCATTTCCATTACCAAACTGCTTCCTTCTTTGGGTCTTTGTGTGCATCATCCTAACCTGACAAAGCTTTCAGGGAAGCAGAAATGCATTGTTCTTCTTTGCATAATAAACTGGTGTGCTTCAGCCGGTGTGCTACTTTCTTTTTCCTACTGGGATTTAAATTGGTAGTTTTTAATAAGTAGAAGACTTACATAAAGTTCTACTTTAACCTTTTTTATTTTCAGTGCATTTTTGATTTTTTTTTCGTAAGTTAAAACGTTTACTACCTTACATACATATGACTGCACTTTAACCTTTGTATTTTTTTCAGTGAATTTCTACGTTTTTTAGTGTAACTTAATATCTTATTTTGATATGTCTGTGGCCAAACCCCGGAATCTGGCATGCACAGCTGAAGGAACCATGTTGCACGGGGCATAACACAGGTCCAGGCCAGACACCTGGTCCCCCACAGGAGGCCAACACTAAGCCATGAACATGCTTTGGCTGTGAACAGCAAAGGTTTGCCCATTCATGTGTGGGGGACGGTTGGGCACAGCCTTTTTTTAAATAAAAACCATTGCCAGTCCCAAGGTACTCAAACAGGACCACACAGGGTTGTGTTGGCTCCAGTGAGAGTCCCACAGGACCATGACAACCCAAAATATTTTTTGCATTTTGGCCTCAGGGAGGATTCTCTGAGAACCCCGACTTCCTTCCCCACTGTGGTTAGAGGGTCAGGATAACCCTACCCTATCCACTTCTATCATGTTTTACATGATTTTTTTAAGAACTCAGGGACTAAGGGCCAGATGTAGCAACTATTTTGCATGGCGCAAACTGCAGAATTAGCAGTTTGCGCCATGCAAAACGGGCATCACGATGCACATTCCCATTTTGCGAGTCAGTACCGACTCGCAAAATGGGAATGTGACTCGCAAATAGGAAGGGGTGTTCCCTTCCTATTTGCGATTCGCACCCTGATGCAGAATTGCTTTGTGACCACGAACGCGGTCGCAAAGCAATTCGCAGTTAGCACCCATGTCAAGTGGGTGCTAACTCATTCACAAAAGGGAAGGGGTCCCCGTGGGACCCCTTCCCCTTTGTGAATGTCGCCAAAACTATTTTTTCAGAGCAGGCAGTGGTCCAATGGACCACTGCCTACTCTGAAAAAGTGAAACCAAATGGTTTCATTTTTTCTTTTGTATTGCAACTCGTTTTCCTTTAAGGAAACGGGCTGCAATACAAAAAAAAAACTGCTTTATTAAAAAAGCTGTTACAGACATGGAGGTCTGCTGCCTCCAGCAGGCCACCATCCCTGTGATTGCAGGGAATCGCAAGGGGGTCGCAAATTGCGACCCACCTCATTAATATTAATGAGTTGAGTCTTTGCGACCCCCTTGTGATTCGCAGATGGTGTCAGGGACACCATTCTGCATATGAATTTGCGACTCGCAAATTCATATCTACCTACATCTGGCCCCAAGTCTTGTAATGGCAGCTGCAACATTTCTCTTCATGTTGCGACCAGCCAATCAAAGCTCTCAATCCCATGGGACCACTTTCAAACCTGTTGGTTCCTCTAATCTGAATGCTTTATTTTGACTTCTGTTATGAGGGGAAGTCCTTTGGAAGCACCACAGTGTTAGATAATATGTATTTTGTAACCTTTATTTCTCTAAAACAGATTAATAGATTTACACCAAATCTTAAAAGCACACTTTCTAAGTAGAAATCTAGCTTTCTGCCAATTTTGGTGAAACTCTGTTCAGCCATTTTGTTCTGTATAGTTGCTTAAAATCTCCTTTGGACACTGCATGGAGAAAAAAGTGTTTTAGAACAACCATTCCTTTTTCTTGATGTTTAGACAAAGTATTGAAAACAATTGTGTTGGCAAAAAAGTAGGCCCAGATTTAAGAGGGCCTAGTGCCATTCCAACGCCACATTAGAGTTATTTATTTATTTACAACTGTGGTGCAATGTGAGCATTGGGCCACTTTGTAACCTCTTGTGCCACATTATGCCTGCGAGAAATCTAAGAGATTTAATTGTGTCATTTTTATCAGTATTTTTACCGCCTGCTAAGAGCAGGCATTAAAGGGAGGCTCCCATTGTTTTCAATGGGCCTCTGATATAATGCTAATCCTGCAATGCGCCGGACTAGGATAAAAAATTATGGCACTTAGTGCGATGGTGCGCCATATTTTAAATACAGCACACACATGGTGGCGTTAGGGAGGAGCTAAGGGGCGCAAGAAAAGTGGCGCTGCACTAGGTGCAACACCATTTTTCATATATCTGCCCCCCTAAGTGCCAAGAATATTGAGGACAAAAAATATTTTGAAGGTAAGTTTCAATAGGTAAGCAACATTTTACTACATATAACTCCACAAATATGTACCTTAACAATATATATATCTTCAAAGTATGTAAACATGGAGTTAAGAATAGCAAATCTTGATTTACCTATTTGCACTTGTCTTCTGTTTTGGTCCTTGATATTTTTGGCATGATATTCTGCCCACACAATATTTTTGTCAACAATATTCTGCCAATGAATCCTTTTTCTCAACTGCCACTTTCCAGGAAGGAGCTGAGGTTGATGAACCTTTTTTATAAAGTTTCATGAAGTTTCATCTAATGGCACCAAAGTTATTAGCAAAACAAAAAGCTCTTTTCATATGGAACTATGAATCATGTACTACTTCAAAGTAACTCTGCTAATATATATTTAGATATAAATAATTATAATACCTTTATATACGTGTTTACTGGAAAAAGCTGAAGTGCTTCACTGTATTACACATTATAAGCAAATCTGCCCTAAAGTAAAGTTTCACTCCGCTTATACTTCTAGGGTCCAGAGAGGTATCAAACTGGGCTACAACATGCACACCAAGTTTACATTTCCAGTCCCAAATAGTACACATCCACATCTTATGGAACTTTAGGATTTCTCATACTTCTCTCGCCTTAGATCATAGTCAGAGTCCAGACCTTGGTCTCTCCTACTGGGCCCAGTAAATTACTTTGCTTCCAACAGAGGGATCAGAGGACTCCTTTCGCAAAGAGCCAAATTTCAGTCTCTGACCTAATTCCTGGGAAAGGAAAGGCTTGGGGAGGAAATCTGCATCTGATAATGATATTGTCATACTGCACCTGGCAAGGACAGTTCAGTACTACTGGAACAGAGGATGGAGCTGAGACCTCTTGACCCACCTCAAGAGGAGCTCCCTTTTAAATATTTTGTTTGAAGGGATCATGCAGCTGTGCCATCAAGGGGTAGAGCCGAGGCTCTCTGAAGAGCTCTTTCCAGACACAACTTTGGAGTCATCATTTTGTATTGTCCCACAACGGTGTGGAGGAGGGTTGGGGCAGTGGTGTAGGGATGATGTGGCATCATAGAATTGACCTGAGGGTTCTGGCTCTAAAACCTTCCACCCCCACCTAAAAACCCCTGCACAAGAGACAGACAGTTGAGAAGATCTTGAACCTGGGAGTGACAACAGCATACAGATTCCCAGATTAAAGGAGAAGCCAACTAATGCTCTGCAAGAACGAATTTAAGAACTTTGACTCCAGCTGGCCCCCAAGCCAGAATCAGTAGAGGTGATCCCCTTTTCCCACCAGAGGACTAGTTGGAAGAAAGAACCTTACTCCAATGCCATCCTGGTACTCTTCAAAATTCCAGGAGGGTCTGGGGCTTGGGGAGTGAGGCAAGGAAAATTTTCTGATGGCTGATGTGAAGGGGCTGCACATGGTGTCGCCACCAGCAGGAGAGGAGCACAAGGAGCCACGCAGAGGACAGATCTGGCTTAAGCAGCCCTAAAATCCAGCCCTCCGCAAAAAGCCTACTTTTAGAGGCTAGGAGTCCTGAAGAAAATGCCCCTGTTGGCTAGGACCAACCAACAGGGGAATAACAACCCCAAGATAGAGAACATTAGCTCAGAGCTTCACTCAAAAACTAGGGCCCAAATTTAAGAAAAGTGGTTCTGCATCCAATGCAGTGCCACTTTTCTTGGGCCCCTTAGCGCCCCACTACCGCCACTAAGTGTGCTCCGTATTTAATATACAGCGCACCATGGAGCAGGGTAGGGTCAATAGCGTCAAATGTTTTGACGTTATTGATGTACTGTGCAGAATTAGCGACAAAATGTTGGCGCTAATCCTGCAGAGTACACAGGGGACAATAGAAATCAATGGTATGCCCCCTTTTCACGCCTGCTCTATGCAGGTGTTAAAAATAGCCACTAAAATGGCACAGTGGAATCTCCTAGATTCCACTGTGCCATTTTTGCGGTCTCCTTAACAGGGAACGCCCCCCTGCATACATTATGTCTGGCGCAGGCATAATGTGGCACAAGGGGTTACAGAGTGGTGCAGTGCATGCATTACGCCACTTTGTAAATTTGGTGAGTGAATTCGGCCTTGTTGGACCACATTAGCGTCATAAAAAAGTACGCTAATGTGGCGCAAGGAGGTGCTAGGCCCTCTTGAATTTGGCCCTAGGTCTGGCATGAAGATGCCTGGTAATTAGTGGATTCAGCATCAAGCAGGTATGTGGGACCATAATTTAAAACTTATAAAAATGTTGTGGGGATGGAATAGTGGAGAACATTTCAACATAACCTGGGAGCTGAGAAAAGTTAAAATCTTTTATATACAAATGACTCAATTCTGTAAGATTCTACCCCCCTTAACATTCAAGGAGCATAGGTGGACAAATAATGACACTTTAATACTTATATTATGAGGTACAGACATGCTAAACAATGTTTTATTTCACATATTCACTATGAGAATCTGTGACTGGTAAGGCTGGTTAGTATCTTGGAATTTTAGTAGATCCCAGGTCACAATGGTGCCACTGACCTCAATAAAAAAAGATGGCTGCCTTGGCTATAATGGACAGCCTTGAGTGGTTTTATAGATGGTATGGTTGATAAATTCTAATGGCTTAACCAGTGGTGTAGCTCTAGACTGTGCAGCGGGGACATTAGCACCAGGGCCAAAAGGCTGAGAGGCCCATCGAGTCCTGATGAAAGCTGGATTTTTCTACCTAATCAGGACTAAAGTGGCCCATTGTTTTGCCTGCACTAGGGTCTTCGGCATCCTGGTTGCATTTCTGCACTTAGCAAAGCTTAACATTTCAGATTTCTTTTGACCTTAATTTGAAGTACATTGGTTTGATTCCTGCTTCATAACTTTGGTTTGCCCCATGAAAATTATTAATCCCATTTGAGGCGATTAGGTTTTAGTTATTGCTAAGGTCTGATTGAGGCATGGCTCTGTAAAACCTGGCAATTTAAGCTTAGCATGAACCTTTTGGAACTGGTATTAGAGAAGTACTGTTGCACCAACCATCATTTTACTGAAGGGCTGTCTATGTGCAGCTGAAAATGCTGACACAATTGGGCCTTACCAGTATTTTTCCTTCTAATCTAATAATTACACATCATTAAAGGACAGTTCTATGGTAGCTAACATGCAAGCTGGTAAAAAGAAGCTCAAGCTCACCAAACGCCACTTCAAGAAACTGGAATGAAGATGGAGTCTAAGTTAGGATGATACCAATTAGAGTACCTACAAATCCACCTTCAGACACTACCATCAGTAAATCAAAGCCATCAAATACTTCACGATCACCATCCGACAGAACAAATTTCTTGAAAGCTGCACCAACAATGCCATAGTTAAAAATGTCACTTCTGTGGCAGAAAGCGCCACCAGCACAACCCCCTCTCAGGACCTGTGCACGCAGTTATACCTATCCTTCAGCAACACAATCACCAGCATCTACGACAACTTCAAGCCCCAATGGACCTTTTCATCCTCACATCCCTCCTGCACATCTCAACCTACATCCAGAGTACCACCGTGACCATCTGGCCCACCATCACCACTCAAGAAACAACAATGGCCATACAATATATATTCTATAGTGCACACTCAGACCTCTGCCCTTACCACATCTTAATAAAGGGACTGCCCTCACCCTGATCCTGGCAACTACCCGCCCAATTGCCTGGAAACATATCACAGTACTACCCCCTTCTCAAGAGATCCTCAGCTTACCTGAAGACACTAGCCAATTTGAAGCCCATCTCCCTGCTACCCTACCTGGCCAAAGTCACCGAAAAGATTATTAACAAATGCCTAGCCACCCACCTCAACAAACAACCACCTCCTCAATACCACTCAATCTGGATTCAGGCACAACCACAATACAGCGAGCTCCCTTTTTGCCGCCATGGCCAACATCCAAGTGGTGATGGACAGAGGTGACAGTCTCCCTCATTCTACAAGACCTTTCTGCAGCCTTTGACACTGTTTCCCATGTCATCCTTATTCAGTGACTGCATGAACCTAGCATCCATGGACAGACAATTTGCTGCATTTACTTTTTCCTGAAAAGCTGCACACAGTCAGTCAGCCTGGCCCCCTTCACCTTAGACAGCATCACCCCCCATCTGCAGAGTTCCACAAGGATCCATACTCAGCCCCATGCTGGTCAATGCCTACGTGTCCCCATTCCTGAGCATCAATCTCATCCACTGAATACACATATATCCTATGCTGATGACATCCAGCTCATACTTTCCTTCTCTGAAAAGAACTAAAAACCCTATCAATGTCTCCACCTGCAAGACATAAGTTCATTGACTCCAAGTACATCAACAACCACATAGACTTCCACAAGCCTACCAGGCACCTCCACTCAGCTGGACTCCTACTTGCATACAGATCCTGCATACACAGAACCAGATCTGGTGGTAATGCCTTCCCTTACTTTGCTCCTAGAGCCTGGAATGACATGCCCCTGAACATCAGAGAGTCCTTCTCATTTCTTGAATGCCACAGGAAACTAAAGACCTGGTTCATCTAGCACTAGCTCATCACATACCTCTTCTGCTTCAAGGTCAACTGAGTTATGAGTTATACAATTATACATAAAATAACATGAATGACTCACAGCATGCGCACACATGATTGTTATGGTGTAACTTACAGGCATTGTACAAAGCAGCCATATAATATGAAACTCCTAGGTCCATCTTTTTATATCCTGTACCATTTATTCCCACTTGAGAAACATAGTATATTGTATCACAGTGGGAGAGGTGCTGTCTGTATGCAAGGAATTAAATGCATACCATCCATTGCTGTTATGATACATTTTCTGGCTATTGACAAAGAAGGAGTTCTATTGAGAGGGTGTACCCCCAACTATAGATTCATCAATATGAATGGGACAGAATTTCGATGACTGAATAGCTCAGTCAATGGCAAACATGTCTAAACCCTACATTTTCCATTAAAAGCAAGGAACTGTGTACCTTTCCACAACAAAACTGTTGTTTTTTAATACTGAAAGAGGTTTAGGTCACTTGATGATGATCGCGTAGGTGGTATAAAAACTGAAAACCTGAAATAAACCACATATTTTAAGATACAAAATAATTCAACAAACTTTAGAAAACAAAAACAAATGTTGAGATAGCATCTTAAAACAAAAGGAAAAACAAAAGAAAAAGCAGATTGTATACCACAAAACAAAGTCCAGCATAGGAAATGTATTACACAGTCACATTAAAATATATCTTTCAAACAATATCACTCCACCCACTAAAAACTCCTCAAAAGTTATTGCAAAGAAATATACTCACAGAAAAAGGAACATTTTGGCCCTCATTATGAAAGTGGCAGTAAGTGCTGCTTACCGCCATGCTGACTGCCGCCAACATACCGCAGCGGTATACCGCGACACGTATTATGACCCACAACTAGAAATCCGCCACTATACAGACACACACAGAAGTTGCCAGCCCAAAGGTCAATGATAAACTAGCAGTACCAAAACCCACACCGTTACGGCAACAGAAATATGCCCACAGCATTATGACCCACGAATCACTGCGGTGGTCATTCAACCGCGGTACAGACTGCTGCGCTCAAAATACACACACATACAAAACAACACCACATTGGACAATTCAAACTACACACACCTGATACACATACACACACCACACCCACACACCCACACCACTATAAAACACACACACGCACACTACCCACAACCCTTTCCGAAAAAAAAATTGGACAACTGAGAGAGAGACACGCCAGGAGCACCCACTGAATCAGCGCCACAGAGCACCATCACGCATACACCATCTATGCACCTCACAGCACACACCCCAACACATCACCCCACATACCCTCACACACACCACACACACTACAACCATGGCACCACAAAGACACCCAAGGTTCTCAGAGGAGGAGCTAAGGGTCATGGTGGAGGAAAGACACCAGATAGCTGTACAGAGGACTGGCGGTGGACCCCCACCTCCTCCCACACAATTAACAACATGGGAGGAGCAAGTCTTGGCGATCATGCATTCTGAGGGCCTGGCAGGAGTAGCAGGAGGACTGGACTCTGGTAAGTCAAATCTTTACTAATTAGACCCCCCCCACCTGCATGCCATCACAAACTCCTACTCCTAGCCCCAACCCCATCACTCCACCACCTCACATATAACCCACCATCACAACCCACCATCCCAATACCAATCCCTGCATGCAACACCAATGCATGGACCCCCATCGCCACAGCATGCACACTAGTGACAATCACTTAGCCAACCAAATCACAACTCACACAAGCCAAAGCTACGTTGGTAGTAACAGCCATAGAGGGGAACATACCCATGCACAAGATGCCACACACAGTAACAATAACACTGCATTTACATCCCTACAGGACCCCCACACAACATCACCAGAGAGGAGGTGCCAGCAACATCCAGTCCCCCGCAGAAGAGGCCCACAGTAATGACAGCAGCTCTGCACGCCTAGATCAGGATGACCCACCTGGCCCATCAGGGACCTCTGGGCAGTCAGTGACCCAGCCACAGTCCCAAACCACCACAGAGCCTCCCCCCTCAGGAAACACCACTACAGCACCCACCGAGCGGGCCCATCCATCTGTCGCCAGGATACGTCAATCAGCAGTGTGTCCACCACGACAGGGACCCAGGCAACCCCACAAACACAGGACGATCAGAGACCTGGGGTCAGTGGCAGTGGGAACACGGTTCAGGGGTCAGAGGCACAGGACAACAGGGAAGCTGGGAGGACTGCTGTGTGACAGGGGAGGACAGGCCAAGGGAACCAACTCTCCATAAGACACTCACCAATATCCTGGGAGCATACCACCATTCCCGGGAGACCATGGGCCAGATACTGGCCAAGCTGCAGGAGACTCAGCGGCTGCAGGAGGGACAGTACCTGGGGATCAGGGAGGATCTGAGAGACATCCACACCACCCTGGTCACCATTTCAGGGGTGCTGGTAGGCACCATGAGGGAGGAAGTGGCACACCAACGGGCCCCTGACACTAGCCACACCGATGAACAGCCCTCCACCTCCGCTGATGCTAGTGGACAAGAGGCCCCGCCACTGGAACAGCAGGCCACCAGCACCCCTCCCCTTGCAGAAGAAGAACCACCACGCAAAAGGTCGCTGCGATCCAGGCAGAAGCCAGAGAACATTGCCAAGATCCCCACTGGGAAATAAGACTTCCCTGAATGTCACCCTTGTGTCCCACTCTGTCAACCTGTCCACCTTGAACTGCCATTGCTCCACTCCCTATGCCCGCTTGGACAATGCATCTGTGATACCAATAGACTAGACTCTATCCTGGACATTCCTCCACCATCAACCCAGCCCATTGCAATACCCCCTACACTTATTATCACAGAAATAAACACCTTTGGAACAAATACAAGTATGGAGTCTGTCAATTGATTGAAATATATATTAGTTTAACAAGCAGTAAGCATTGCAATTCAAATGTACAGTTATATATTCATAGGTATGACCTGCAGTGGGCAGCAGTAAACACACCAGGAGCCTGAGTGGGGCACAGATATCTGAAAATAGAGATGCCAAAGGGTACAGTAAGTGGCCATAGAAATAGGAAAATCAGGCTGCCATGTACAATGTCCAACACGAAACTGCAAAGGAAGCTGAAGTTACATTGTCTTCCCTGTATGTCACTGGAAGTACTGTTGAATTATAGTAGTTCTGTTGTCCACATCCTCTTCCTGCTTCTGCTGCCACACGACCATCTCCAGCCTCATCCTCCTGCAGAAAAGGCACCTGGCGTCTCAAGGCCAGGTTGTGCAACATGCAACATGTAATGATGATCTGGCACACCTTCTTGGGTGAGTAGTACAGGGATCCACCTGTCAGATGGAGGCACCGGAATCTGGCCTTCAGGAGGCCAAAGGTTTGCTCAATGATCCTCCTTGTACGCCCATGTGCCTCATTGTAACGTCCCTCTGCCCTTGTCCTGGGATTCCTCACTGGGGTCAGTAGCCATGAGAGGTTGGGGTAACCAGAGTCACCTGAAAATATCAAGGGATACCAGTTAGCCAGACACTCACCCTTAGGGACAACCCAACACCCATACCCATACCCATACCTACAATATCTGGGTGGGGACCATGGGCTCACCTATTAGCCACACCCTGTGCCTCTGGAGTTGAGACATCACATATGTGATGCTGCTATTCCTCAAGATAAAGGCACCATTCACAGAGCCAGGATACTTTGCATTGACATGGGAGATGAACTAGTCCGCCAAACACACCATCAGCACATTCAGAGAGTGAAATCTCTTTCGATTTCTGAACACCTATTTATTTCTCTGGTGTGGGACAGAGGCAGTATGTGTACCATCAATAGCACCAATGGTGTTGGGGATATGTCCCATTGCATAGAAGTCAGCCTTCACTGTGGCCAAATCCTCCACCTGGGGGAATACGATGTAGCTGCGCATGTGTTTCATCAAGGCAGACAACACTCTGGTCAGCACATTTGAGAACATAGGCTGCAACATCCCTGGTGCCATGGCCACTGTCGCTTGGATGGAACCACTTGCCAAGAAATGGAGCACTGACAGGACCTGCACTAGAGGGGTGATACCTCTGGGGTGGCGGATAGCTGAAATCAGGTCTGGCTCCAATTGGGCACACAGCTCTTGGATTGTGGCCCTATCAAGTCTGTAGGTTAGGATATTGTGCCGGTCCTCTATTGTCGCCAGGTCCACCAGCGATCTGTACATGGGGGTATGTCTCCAACTCCTATTCATCCTCAGCGGTTGAACTCTAGGGTGAAAAACGGTGAGCAGATGGTCATATTCAAACATATACTCTGATTAATATGCCTTTCTTTTTTTACAGAAACAGTATGTGAATGTGTAGGTCCGTTGATGTGCCAATGTCTGCTGTGACGCAGTTAGGTGCCATGGCCTGTGCCCCCCCAGAAATGGCGGCCGCCCAACCTGTGAGGAGGGACAAGTGGAAATGAGGTAATTCCGCTGGCGTTGTGCGCCACTGCAAGAGGCGGTCGACGACTGCCGTGCAACACATCATTGGTTATCATTGGGGACTACAGGTTCCAGGAGCCAATGGTGATGTATGCCGGCGGTGACAATACACACTGCCGCGGACGTGACCGCCATTTTTTATCTGTTCACTCACTTGCTACCTGACATTCAACAGGAGAGGACCTACACTGCAAGTGCTGCTGTGACCTGTGTCTGGAAGCGACCTTGGCTCGAGTGTCTGGGGAAAGGGCCCCTGCCTTCACTTTCAAGGAGTTGGAGAGACATTCACCCCCAGTCACAGATCTGGGTTTAATCCATTGTTCTCTTGCTCACCATGCCACCCCAGCTTAGACCCAGCCATATGCAAATCAATCTTGACCCTGTTCCTCATGGGAACAGTCCAGCCCGAACTGCCAGGCCAGGTCCTCCCTGGACCAGAAACAAGCATCCTGGGACCGATTTCAGGGTTTCACCCTTCACCCTTCACCCTTCATCAGCCAGGCTGGCTTGAATCCAGTGGCATAGTGAGCCCGGGACCCACTTTTGAGCACACCCGGCGCACTTATGGCGGCAAAAGCAAAGCAAAACACAGATGATGGACGGAATGCGGAACCAATCAAACATTCACCCTCAGTCACAGATATGGGTTTACTCCATCGTTCTTTTGCTCACCATGCCACCCCAGTTTAGACCCAGCCATTTGCAAATCAGTCTTGACCCTGTTCCTCATGGGAACAGGCCAGCCCGAACTGCCAGGCCAGGTACTCCCTTGACCGGAAACAAGCATCCTGGGACCGGTTTCAGGGTTTCACCCTTCATCCGCCAGGCTAGCGTGAATCCAGTGGCATAGTGAGCCCGGGAGCCACCTGCACCGCCAGCAACACCACTGCCAGCAGCAGCAGCCCCAGTGGGCAGCCGTCCGAGGCTGCAGGTGAAGGGCTGGAGCCTCCCTCCACCGCTGGCAGCACCGCCACCTGCACCGCCAGCAGCACCGCCACCTGCACTGCCAGCAGCACCACTGCCAGCAGCAGCACCCCCAGTGGGCAGCCGTCCGAGACTGCAGGTGAAGGGCTGGAGCCTTCCCCCACTGCCGGCAGCACTGCCACCTGCACCGCCAGCAGCACCACTGCCAGCAGCATGAGCCCCAGTGGGCAACCATCCGAGGCAGCAGGTGAAGGGCTGGAGCCTCCCTCCACCAATTCAGCACCGCCACCTGCAGCGCAACTGCCATCCACTGAGCAGCCATCACCGCCGGCGAGCAGTGTGTAGTCGTGCCTACATGGGCTGTAGTGCGCCCAGGCCCCTGCAACACCTGTAGGTGTGACACCCAGGTGAGAGAATGTGACCTTGCACCATCCAGGGTCACCATCACAGGGCACAAAGCCCCCTCCAGAACCAGTGGACGAAGGCATCCACTCACCCCCTCCTTGGCAGGATGAAGCATAGTGGGCACAAAGCCCCCTCCAGAACCAGTGGAAGAAGGCATCCACTCACCCCCTCCTTGTGAGGATCAAGCACAGTGGGCACAAAGGCCCCTCCAGAACCAGTGGAAGAAGGCATCCACTCACCCCCTCCTTGGCAGGATGAAGCACACTGGGCACAAAGCCCCCTCCAGAACAGTGTGGGCAAACCACCCACTTGAGAGACTGTGGCCTTGCACTCCCCAGGACATTTCAGAGGGCATGTAGCCCCCTCCAGGAGCAGTGGCGTTGTACCATCTTCTGGCTGAGGTGCCCCCCATTCCCTGTCCCCCTGAGGTGCCTGTGTGTTTTCGACCTGATGCCACAGCAGTGTTCTCTCCGTATTGAGGCAGGAGTCAAGTGTGGCCTTGGCCTATGTGTTATGGCCCTGTGGGCCACGGACATTTTGGAGTGGGCATTGCCCCTCTATCTGTATATATTGTACATACTGTTTATTGCTATAAGGACGTATATATCTGAATTTGAAATATTACACTCACTTTAAACAATTCCTTTTGTCCTTGCGTTATTCCCGATGGTTACGGGGTGTATATGTGATGTTGTTAAATCTGTTTGTGTGTATGGTGTTGGAAGTGGGGTGGGGGGTGGGGGTGTTGCATGTTGCGTGTGTGTCACTCTCTTTTTCCTCCCCCCTCCCTTTTGTGCTAGGTGCAGTACTCACTGTGGTCGTCTTTGCCGCCGTTCGTGTTCCTGCTGTCGGAGGAGGTAGACCAACAATGGAAATATTTGCAGTTCAGGCTACATGGCGTTGCGGTCCTTCCTTGTGTGTCGAGAGGTGAGTTGTTTCCCTTCTGTGTACTGTTTCTGCCGTGCATTTAAAGGCGTTGGTACCGCCCGGGAAAAGGTGGCGGATTGGTGTGTCATAATAGTGTGGGCGGTACATTGCCTTCTGCCTGCCTGTTGGCGGTTACCGCCGCGAAGTTTGTTGCTATCACTGTGGCGGTCGGAGTATTAAAGTGGCTGTCTGTGTTGGCGGTTTCCGCCGTGGTCATAATTCCATTTTTTTTACTGCCGGCCTGTTGGCGGTATTACCACCGCTTTATCACCGACCGCCAGGGTTGTAATGAGGGCCTTTATGTCTTACTGACAGTGTTGCTAAATACAGTTTGTCAACCTGGAAAGATAAGAAAACATGCACTTAAAAATTGTTTTTCTTGGAAAAAATGAAAGTTCGTCAAAAATAATCCAATAGTAAAAAGGTCCATGATTTCAAAAAACTAAAATCAGAAGGGAAAGCTCACCTTTTAACTGCAATTGTGGTTTGGGGTGGGGAGTGGAAGGGCAGGGGGGAACGAGAACCTCTCCCGTTTACTTTTTTAAGAGAAAGGTAAAAATAATTACCCCTAAATACAATAGAAACACGTGAAATAAAAGTGCTAAACATGTTTCGTTTTGGGCTAAAACCCAAACATTTCTTTTGTATAATTTTTTTTATTTAAAACAGTGAACAAATCCATCAATGAGTTCTGATCAACGGTGCTCCATTTACCTGTAAATAACATTTGTAGTGAAAAGGTAATACCTCATATATTAAACACATACCAGCACCTAAATCACACGCACCCATCTATAGCCCACCTACATACTTATAAAGGTAAAATATAGATCACACCAGATGACTATTGGGTTGCTTTAAATAAAAGAAAATCATTTTCCGAATAAAAATAAACCTCTCTCCAGTCCAATAACTAAAATGCAGAGCAATCACCAAAATATATAAAATGTAAAAGATTTTAAAATAAAATCTTACCTGACTCGGCAGTTTTTATCGGCAACTCTGCATCCAAGAGTGGAACTGGAAAAATAGACTGCTGGAGAACCAAGGTGTATATAGGGCGGGGTAAATGTCAAATCCACGCCACCATCATATATATTGCAGGGTTCATATAGAAAGTACATGTACTAGAGGGTCTTGGCAGGACAATATTTAGTCCTCATGAAACTGAAGAGTCACCAAAAGCAGACAAATCGCTTTTCATTGATGAGATACAAGCATGCCGATCGTTTACGTTTTTTTATTGTTTGTGCTGAGACAGAAGTAATAAGAAATGTAGTGAGCGGTCACTTGGATAATTCAGATATGACTGTGCCACAGACTAACAAGCTGAATTGCATATAGGAACAGATCTTTTAGCTATGGTAGTGTAAGGTCTAGCCTCAAATGTAAGCTACTGTCAAATGTGGCCATTTCAGTACATTTTTAATTCCAAGGTGCGTCGTGGAGCCACCTTATGTCTACTAACTTAGAAAATGCCATCTTTTGTCCCAGTCTATATCCTCAGTGGCTTAGTTGTAAAAAGTACAGATTATGTGCCTCGTGACAGCCTCAAACTTTAGAAACAGCTTTAGGTGTCCAGGTGCAGCCTTGTGTACCAGACACAGAGGCTGATTTAGAGGTCACTAGCAAAGATTCATGTACAAAAGCTGTAACACGCCCTGCAACCACCTCTGAATTCCACCACCTCATTTTGAGTGTGTAGAGAGTTGGTGTTTCCAAAGGCAGTCATTGCTGGTTTACCGAAAGGAGACCAAGGCCCTCATTCTGACCTTGGCGGGCGGCGGAGGCCGCCCGCCAAAGTCCCGCCGTCAGGTTACCGTTCCGCGGTCGAAAGACCGCGGCGGTAATTCTGACTTTCCCGCTGGGCTGGCGGGCGGTCGCCTTCAGACCGCCAGCCAGCCCAGCGGGAAAGAGGCTTCCACGATGAAGCCGGCTCGGAATCGAGCCGGCGGAGTGGAAGCTGTGCGACGGGTGCAGTTGCACCCGTCGCGTATTTCACTGTCTGCACAGCAGACAGTGAAATACATGTAGGGGCCCTCTTACGGGGGCCCCTGCAATGCCCATGCCAGTGGCATGGGCACTGCAGGGGCCCCCAGGGGCCCCGCGACCCCCCCTACCGCCATCCGGATCTCGGCGGTCCGACCGCCGGGATCTGGATGGCGGTAGGGGGGGTCGGAATCCCTGCGGCGGTGCAGCAAGCTGCGCCGCCGCGGAGGATTCAATGGGGCGGCGGTACACTGGCGGGACCCCGCCAGTGGTGCCGGTCCGACCGCGGCTTTACCGCCGCGGTCGGAATCCCCATTGGAGCACCGCCGGCCTGTCGGCGGTGCTCCCGCGGTCCTCCGCCCTGGCGGTCAAAGACCGCCAGGGTCAGAATGACCACCCAAGTCTTGTCGATGGGATTGCACTGGGCATAACCTTCTACCAGTCTTGCAGTTTAGCCATTATGGCAGGGCATCTATGCATGAACAACACATCTATGCATGACCACCATGCAAACCATAGTAGTTTCACACAGAAAACCATAAAATGTCCCAAATAGGACGAAAGAAACTCCTAGCATGTCGCTAACAATTCCCATGTTGGTGCTTAAAGTGTATTCCCACATTGCAGGCACTTTATCACTACTAACTCCTGTGGTAGGGCTGCTAAAGCATGGTTGAAACACTGCAATAGAGTTTTTCCCTCTAAAGTCACTTTCTTCAGTGGAAAAGCCCCACCTGCTTGACTGGGAATACAAGAGCCATGTGATGCAAGTGCTAGGTTCACGAGACCTGCAGACTGCCAGGTTCCCCTGGAACTCTAAATATACCCCAAAATCTGATTTGCCATATGCAACCTCATTTGCTAGATACACCAGCATATGGAAGCTATAGCTTGAAATGTCAACTGAACTCCTATATCCAGGTACTAACATCACAGGCCCAGCATAGACTTTTATGCCACAGGAAGATAGTATATGTACTGGTATATGTAGCTTCCACCCCCCACTGATGAGGGACTAAATCTTGTCCCTAAATGATTCAGTAAAGTGCACTAGCTGTGCCCCAGGCCTGTAAATTAAATGTTATTTGTGGGCCTGTAGCACTGACTGTGCCACCCACATTAGTATCCCCTTAACCATACCTCAGGTCTGCCTGTCACGGTCTGCACGTTTATTACCGCTGTAGGCTGCAGTACTCAGAAGAACACCTAGCTTCTTACTGGTTCTGGATTGGCCAGGATGAGGGCGACCCCTTCCAGTAGCTACAGTGCTGCTGACTAGAAAACACCAAGGCAGACCGTACCCTCCAGAAGGAGTCCCAGAGGAAAACCCAAAAGATGGGAAAAAAACCTCTGCCACAACAACTGCTGAAAAAGGAAACAAATTGAGAAAAAGCCAATTCCACTGGAAGAAAAAGAAAAAAAGCAGGCATGGAAAACTGGAGACAGGGGTGAGGATCACCACAAAGACGGAAGTGTTTGCAACGCAAGGAAAGAAAGAACTGCAGTGCGTATATACCGTCAGACAGGAAGTGACAAACAGGAAGAATGTACAACACCATCTTGGATTGGGAAAAGCCACATAGAAATGAATAGAAAAAAGCCATAGTAGACAAGGAAAGAAGCAATGCATGCTGGGAAATAAACCACAGACAGGAGAAGACAACATGGTCACCCAAGAAGAAAGAAAAAAAAGAAGAACAGAAGAAAAGAAGAAAGAACCGAAGTGTAGGTAAAAGGGGAAAGGGAAGTCATGGAGGCTGCCAGGGCTAGGGCGCGACCCGGAGCCTGAGATGGGGCTCCAGGGCCACACTGCGGCTGAAAATGCGGGGCGAGGCCCAAAAAATGGGCTGCGGTGGGTCCGGTGTCCCAAAATGTGGACTGCCGACCCGACCTCGGTCCTCAAAGGGGACGCTGCAGCATTTCACGGCATCACACTGCCATTGTAAGGCCTGTGTGTGCTGTTTTACTGCTACTTTGACTTGGCATTTAAAACTATTTGCCAAACCTTAAACTATACTTTTTATTACATAGAAGTCACCCCTAGGGTAGGCTCTAGGCAGCCCCTAGGGCAGAGTGCTATGTAAGTAAAAGGCAGGACATGTACTAGTAATTTTTACATGCCCTGGTAGTGAAAAACACCAAAAGCCATTTTTGCACTTTTGCGAAGTCTGCAGCTCTGATAGACCAGCTTTGGAAATTCCCTTATATACTTTTAAGCGATAAATTCTGATCTAAAAGGAGTGGCATTGTCATGCTTGATATGATGAGAATAGTAGTGAGAAATCATGCTTACTGGTGAAGCTGAATTTAACATTACTATTTTCGAAATGCCACTTTTAGAAAGTAGGCATTTTCTCTGCACTTAGTGCTCTCTTTGCCTTACAAACTGTCTCCAATCTATGTCTGGTCTGTGCTGGTTGACAGCTTCCCTTGTGCATTCCACCCAGACAGCCGTTAACTCAGAACTCTAAATTCATCTGCATACTGATGGGTCTTCCAGGGCAGGAAGGGTGGAGGGGCTCTCACTTACACTTCAAATGCTAGTGGCCTGACCCCACACAAATGACTGATAACCCCCCACAGATCTCCTGGCAGAACCGACTGGGTCAGAAGTACAGCAGTCCTGCCCAAAGGACTCATCTGGACTGCTTTTTTGCTTGTTGCCCTACTGCCCACTGCTCCCTGACCCTGTATGAAGGGCTTTGCCTTCTCACCACAAGTGATCCTAAAGGGCTTGTCAGTTTGTCTCCTGTTAAGAAGTCTGAGAGCCATCAAATACTTAATCTAAGGGAAAAAAAACTCAGTGCTAAAAAAATCAGTGCAACAACAGCAGAATCGACACAGGGCCTGTCTTGCGGCTGTCAAATCGGCTCCTACAGAATTGACACCGTGTCTGTTTCACTGTGGTTCCATCATTCCACAGTGTCTGGATTTTCCATGCATTATACCTGGGTGTCAGTTTGTCATCAAGCCCCCACCGCAGTAAGGAGCTGAGGCTGTGTGACTGGAAATTGACACATTGTCCTTCCTGCGAGTAAAGAATTGATGCATCACCGCCACTGGAAAAATCGACGCAACGCTTTACTTTTTGAGACCTCACCCCCTCGATGGCTCTGCAGCATCATTATTTTTGACACACCTTGGGTACTTTGTGCTAAAGAGATACATCCATTGATTGCTATGGATTGAGACTACTTAAACCTCTAAAAAGTGATATTTTAACTTGTGCGTATTGGATTTTTGTTGTTTTGGTCTTGTTTGACTCAGATAAATATTATCTATTTTTTCTAAAGTGGGAAAGAGTATGTTTTGTGGTGTTTTCACTGTGTTTCTGTATGAGTTATTGCACAAATACTTTATACATTGCCTTCTAAGTTAAGCCTGCCTGCTCTGTGCCAAGCTACTGGAGGGTGAGCACAGGATAATTTAGGTTGTGTTGTGTCTTACCCTGATTAGGATTATGGCCCTTACTGGCACAGGGTGCATATCTTTGCCAACTAGAGACCCTATTTCTAACAAAAACTAAAATAAGTTCATACTCAATATTATATGTCATGTACAGTGTGACATGCTGGTCAGACCTTCACGTAATGATACACAGCTCAGATTTAGGTAACCACAGCCCATACATGAAACAGACAGATTTAGTACACTCCAAAGGTGAAGCAGCCAGATCTTGCATCACATCCCTAACTTCAGCATAATGTAACTAGGTACAGCCTCACATGTCAGGTGCAGTGTGGTATGATAAGCAAAAGTTCCTGTAACCTGTCCAGCCTAATATGCAAGAAAGAACCTCATGTCCCATGTGCCCAAGTATATTTTTCATCATATTTGCTCTTTCCTCTTCTTTCTCTCCTCTGCCATTCTCAACAAACCAGGAGGAACCCATTCATTCTCCGTTACAATACTTATCTGGATACTGCTCCTCTAAACCACTTGGCCATCCTATGCCACGCTCCTGCAACACCAAATACCTGGTGCAAGCAATGCTTTGTCATCGCAGTAGTATAAATACTTTATTAGGTGATCAACGACCATCAAAGTGCAAATAACGTATATTACAGTTAAATGCAGATAAAAAGGAAATCATGCAGAGCTATTAAAACAAACTTCGATGATGTAAACTTAAAAACCATATGTAAAACGTAAATTTCCCTTTAAAAGGTGATTGGTTTCACTAGTACACACTCTTAACTCTCTGGAACCTTACAATATCCCAAGACCCCTAACCCCCAAAGGAACAATTTTTTTCTGGTTGCCAAAAACCCACATAAAAGTACGTCAGGTTGTGCAACAGAGTCAGCTAAAAATAGATAGGTACAGTCAACTTTTACCAGTTAATAATCAATTGAGGTTAAAAACCTGTGGTGCTGTAGCAAGTTGTCAGTAAGAATCTGCTCACTGAAAAAATAATTAATTCTGTTACGTTGTATTTTACAATTCTTAGAGCTTGTAGATAATGTGTTATCACAAAACGCAACCAGATTTGGCAAATCAATTTCCTGCGCAGATCGCTATACTCGGAACCGGAGAATAGGACATGGGCTTGGGTTTTGTTTGCTGAGCTACATGCATGCCATTTGCTGGTGAGGGATCGTAGGGGGAGTGTACTGATTCCAAATCGGATATACAAGCTTTTGCCAAGCGCAGGAGTGATCTTATCGAGAAATGGTTCAAAACATGGAAAAACGTAATCTCTAGGAACCTGCTTGTCAAAGCACCATGGGCATCTGTCAAAACACGCTGCTTGTTTATATAGTCCCAGTAACAGTTTTTAAGTACATGAATATCCGGTTTACATAATGATTCTGGCTCATCTCAGATCTCCCTAAATTCAGTCTGTTAAACCAGTCACACACTGACTTCACCCAGGGAATGCAGTTGACATATGCTGGAATTGTAAATCCCTTAGGGAATCCCTATGATGGGCCAATTCGTCGGTAGACTACAGATGAACCCAATAGGCCAGGGGATTTAGAGCCACCAGATTTGCAATTCTGCATACGTCAAGATCCAGATAAAGAGGAGTCAATGGTGTACTTGCAGGTAACTTTAGCAATAACCTTACAAATGTATTTTCTACGGCAACCATGCAGCCCATATTGCTTTAGCCCTATATCTCTGCACCAAATAGGGTGGCTCCTTGTGGCTTGGCTTGGTAGACTGCTAGAGCTGGAGAAACAGATTGGGAGCTGGTAATCTTATGGACCTTTATGTTAGCATTAGATCTATGCTCGATCATTAGGGAGGACTTTGTTAGCTGGGGCTGCCATTTAAGGTCACTAGTTAGTTTGACCCTTAAGTAGTAAAAGATGTAACCCTCTCCAGTGTTACGTTACCCACTCGAATTGGCATAATCCTTGTTCCCCTCTTTCCAAAGATCATGTATATAGTCTTCTGTACATTCAGCTCTAGGCCTCTGGAATTACAGAAATTCATATTTACCAATGATAACCTGGAGCTCCATTGTTTTTTACAAAATTAGTAGGGAATCGTTGGAGAAAAGTAAAATAAGAATTTTTACATTTTTTACTGTAGGGGAGTCATTTTCGCAGTCAAGGAGTTCCTTCGCCACATCATTCATGTAAAGCGTGAATAATGTGGGAGCAACTACACCCCCTTGGCGAATGTCACAGCAGATGGCGAACCTATCGTCAATTTTCCCCTACTGCCCCAGCGCACTTGGGCATAGTTCTTAGAATATAGCCTTATGATCCGTTCAAGCAAATTTGGGGGAACCCCCATGTTCGACAGCACTTGCCACAATGTATTACGTGGAATAGAATCAACCGCAGCCCTAAGATCCACAAAGGCTATGTAAAGCCTTTGTTTTGCTAGTAACAAGTTTTTCCAGCACAAGCCCAACAGCCTAAAGACCTGATCCATAGTGTTAGTCTTGGGACGAAAACCTGCCTGTAAAGGCATCAGGATTTTCTTATCTTCAGCCCACAGTAGCAATTTATCTAGGACTTGTCTAGCAAACATTTTCTGGAGGTTGTCAATAAGATTTATTAGTCTATAGTGTTAGGGGCAGTTATCATCCCCTTTTTCATAAATCAGGATAATCTTGGCAAGCCTTGTCTCAGGTATATCCCTTCCCATAGAGATAGCACTAGATAGTAGATTTATGTAACTGCTCCAGACTGATATCTCAGATTTTTAGAGGTCACCAGGGATTTTATCTGGACGGGGCCCTTGGCACTTTTCAGGGCATTGATTGCCTTGACTGTGCCGGTTAAGCTGAAAACTACTGGACCCATCTCGCTCTTTGCTTCATGCTCAAAGACAAACTCCACAGTGGGGACCTCTTCCTTGCTGCTTTTGAACTCAGAAGAACCCTCATGGGCATAAAAGGTAGTAAAATGGGTGACCCAACTGTCAGGTTTTATGTAGTAGTGAAGGGGGCTCATATCATCA
The DNA here is from genome assembly GCF_031143425.1 of Pleurodeles waltl. Lineage (NCBI taxonomy): Eukaryota > Metazoa > Chordata > Amphibia > Caudata > Salamandridae > Pleurodeles > Pleurodeles waltl. The sequence goes on from NC_090437.1 coordinate 325,425,247, forward strand.
GACCCTGTTGTAGCTACCAACTTCCAGAAAGTCTGTGCATCTCTCCTATCCGCTGCTTTTAACATATCACACCAGATTGAATCCTCTCACTCTTTTTTTGCAGTGAGGAGAGTTCTACCATACTCTCGGCTAGCTTCCACTATTCCCTCTCTATCTTCCTCCTTTATAGCCTTTCTCAGAGGGACTTTCGTGGCTTTACAATCCATGTTGAACCATCTAGCTATTTTGCCCCTTTCCTCTTTCCCATAGTTATCCCTATAGAACAGTTCCTTCAATCTTATAAATAACTGATTATGCACACTCAAAATTGGGATGCCTGTGGGTTGATATCCAACATATCTGGAGAGGTGGAATGAAAAAAGGTTGTAAATCTTTAAATACGTGTTCTGATTTGACTTCACAGTGGGCAAGAGAAATAACAGCCATTGCTAGCCACAATGGTTTCGGGAACCATTGTGTCATAAGTGCTAGTTGCCTACCTCACTGCTTCCCCTACAGTAGCAGAATCAAGGGGTTATGGTATACAAGCTATTTTTGACTTTCATGTCTCCTAAAAGGGCCCACAGTCTCATGTCTAGTAAAATATAGTCAATAACACTGGAGTGAATACCCCTCTTAAAGGTTATGGCCATACCAGGATCAGATGCTGTATGGCCATTACAGGCTCTTAAACCCCTATTAACCATCAAACAAACTATCGTAAGGGCAGTAGCTGAATGAGTGCAGCAAGGGTTTCACGCTATGGGAGGGATGTTCCACAGTACGTCCTCTAAATCAGTAATCTCGTTCAGAAGTAGTGAGGGCTCAAGTGAACTATTAAAATGACCTGCTAATATAATCTTTACATTAGTATTAATATTTTCTAATGACTCCTCCAGTGAAGATAGAGTTGGGGTCACTTTACGCACTACTCCCTGTCATACACAGATATTGATAAAGGCAATATGTACACCAGAGGGAAAAGTTACACTAATACCCAAAATGTCAGGAGAGTCTATCCTCACAACCTTGAGGAGGCTAGGTAGCTCTGTACCAGATGCAGACCTCGTCCATATGCTATGGAGCTGTGCTGGGATTGGGCAATACTGAGAAGGAGTATTCCAGAACATAACTGCAGTATCAGAAAGACAGTTTCAGGCCTCACCAGTGGAGGCCCTACTAGGGGAGTTCCCTCACCCCAGCGCCCCCAAAATACAAATAAGTATATTGACCTAGCATTGATACTGGACAAAAGAGAAATCACACTACACTGGAATGACCCAGGAGGACCACATTTACAAAGATGGAAGGACACATTAATAAAATGGGCCGAGGCGGAAGGGAGGGTACTACACCAAGAAACAGCAAGGTGTTGCGGCCCCATAGAAAAGGCACGGAAATGCGATTATCTGTTAGATTGCCTAAAGGAACCAAATGCAGAGGCAGGGGACCCACCCTCATCATCTGATGAGCCAGACAGCGATGGAGAACGCAGCCAGAATAATGCTGCCAGAACTTGACTTTGACCTTAACCAGTTATTAAGGAAGATCCCGATAGAACCAGCGCAGAAACCACAAGAGGTGGAGCAGAATGGGGGGAAGGGGACAAGGGGGGCTAGTTAAACCAAGACATTGATTGTGCCTGTAATTGTTGTCACAAAAAAACAATAAAAAAAAATATTTTTTTAAATTGAGGAGGTTAGGTAGATCGTTCGTCAACAAAATCAACAAACCCCCGCTGGCCCTCCCAAGTTTCTGTGGTGGCTTAGCCTCTATACTATAGGATCTAAAGCCATTGATAAATATTTTCTCTGTAGCCCAGGTCTCTTGAAACATGCACATATCACATTTCTCTATGTAAGATACCATTCAGCATCAATTCATTTATGTCTAATTCTGGCTACGTTTGATGACATCAATGAAAGATGGCTGCTAGGAGCAACCTTTCCTCCCCCACCCGCATTATTTCCCAGGTTAGCGTCAACCTGATATAGTGGTGACTTCATCAACTCTCCCAACCTGGGTGGGGAGGGCTGGCAGAGGCGCCTCGAAGAACAAACGTTTGTGGTGCAAATGGATAGTTCGGGCCAGTGTCACTCCTGTTATAATCCTCAGGGGGTGATAGGTCTCCTTGGACAACTGCCAATTCATCATTGATAGTACCAGGAAGATCAATGAGGGATGCTTCAAAATCAGGTCCCATCTTGGACATGTCTTCAATGTTAGAACAAATCTGCACTGGGCTAGACGAGCATAAATTAACCTCTATATCAACCCCCATAGACAGTCAATCCACTTTATCAATGGTAGAAGGCTCAAGAAGAAGAGAGATTGGTCTGTAGTTAGGCGATTCCCATTGAGCGCACACTAAAACACCCTTTTGGCGCCCTCCCCCTAGCCCAATCTCCAGAGGGAGTAGTTTCAATCCAATTGCTGACGATTTGCTCTTCCTGAGATGGTAGGTGCGTAGCTCAAAGTTTATAAGATTGTCAACCCGTACATTAGATCTCATCTGCACTGTGATATAGTCATTTGTTACCAGTTTGGATGAAGATCTCTTCGCATAAATAATGTTAGACCAGACTACAGACAACAATTATGTTGATTCCTGAGCCAGAATATAACTTTGTTAATCAAGGATTCGGTATTCTCATAAGAGCCCTGTGGTATTCTATTGGAATCCTCTAGAGATTCCATGAAGGAACGTGAGAGGTTGAAGAGTGGGAGTTGAGAGGCGAGAGGGACGTTAGCTGTGAGCGCTGGTGGATGGGGTCATTTGCCGATTTTGCATGAATAAACACGTTGTTGATCAATTGGATTACAGCCTTCCTGGAGTTTTATTAACTTTAATTACCACATTTTGGCGACGAGTGATTCAAGAACCTTTCTAGTGACGAACGCGTAATGAACCTGGACCCTAATACCAACTGAAAATCTTCAATTTCATCTGCAACACTGTGAGTGACAACCTGTGAACCTTTTATTATTTTAAAAGTTATTTTTCTTCAAGTGGGAAGGAAAATAAATCTCGAACCTCTGTAACAGCCGTTTTTTTTCTTCTCGCGCTCACATTTCAAAGTGAGAAACGGCACGAGGGAGCCTCGCAATGTTCATTTCTCGAGTCTTTCTCTTTCGAACCTGTGCTTTGTGCTGTCTGCCAAAGACTGTCGATTCCAATGGCAATCAAAATCGACGAAGGAGTATTCCTTATTTTTCATTATCTAGACTGCTAACCCTCTGATTCACAGGAACAGTGTGGCTGCCATTTTTTTTTTTTTTTATAGTCTTCAGAGAAGTTTCATTCATCAACTATACTGAAGAAGGTTATACTGAGGCTATGAAAATCTAAATAATCTTGCTGCTAGTTTTATTTTACATCACAGTAAAAAGAAAAAAAATATTATTTCATTTTTGGATTATTCTTCAAGATTTCACTATTTTTACTGTGTTGGCACAGATACCTAGACTGCTTTCTTCACATATAAAATGCAGAATGTACCTGCTCCAGCGTTTTTTTAATCCTCTCCAGGTGAACCACCGATTCCATGGGTGAAATGGAAAAAGGTGTTCTCGCATTATGCAAGGGTGTGTGGAACATCTTTAAGTGCCGAAAGTAAAACCTCTCTTCTAATGCATTGTTTGGGGTCAGAGGGTCAGGAAATTTTTTAACATCTTCCAGACCTTCAAGATCAAGAAGCAACGGACCTAAATGAATTCGAAATTTGTATCAAGAATTGGATTTACATTTTTTGCCAAAAGTTAGCACAGTTCTTGAGAGATTTCATTTTGGCCGACATATTCAACGTTCAAGGGAAACTGTTGAACAGTATATCACTGAATTGGCAAATTGGCCTCTACATGTAATTTTGGTCCGTCTTTAGAAGAAAGACTAAGAGATTAGTTGATGCTTGGTAGTAGTTCTGAAAAGGCCTGGGAAGGCATGTGGTATAAAGACAACCCATCTCTTCAAGAGTGCTGACCACTGCAAAGAATTTCTAACATTCTAAAGCACGTACTGAAGTTTTAAAGAAAGAAATGCCATCAGTGTCTAATAATTTTGAGAATAGTAAAGGAGATTTTGTTCACACCATACAAAAGTCTAAATTCACTAACAAATACACTGAGGCTAGTAAAGCTATTGGTGGTTCCCAGCAAGGAAAATGTTTCAGATGTGGCAATGAAGAACATTTCACAAACAATAAAGGATGTCCTGGATGGAAGGCTACGAGTAGATCCTGCGGGAAGAAAGGACACTTTACTAGATGTTGCAGATCTGGAAAAGACAAGAAGAAAGTATAAGAAGTAGTGTTGGGGGAATATGAGCCGGATGAAGAGTACAACATTTTTCAAGTCAAAGGATTTTCTCCGAATGGTACAATGGAACATGTCAAAATCAATGGATGTGTAGCAAATTTATTTCCAATATGGCTCTAAGAACCACATCCATGAGAGAATTATTACGAAAGAGGAAGGAATTTCTCTGGACGGAAAAATGTGAAGAAGAATTTTGTTTTTTGAAAAGAAGTTTGAATTCGGCTCCAAATTTGGGTAGTTTTGATAGTAAGGATGAGACCTGGGTAGTTTCTGGTGCAAGTTCAAAAGGTTTGGGAGCAGTTTTAATGCAAAAAAAGAATGGGGTGGAACGGACAATTTTGTTCATCTCGCGTGCATTGAAAGGAGCAGAGTGTAATTATTCAGTTGTAGAAAAGGAGGCCCTCGCTGTTTATTGGTCAGTACGCAAATTGAGAACATTTTTGTGGGGAAGACAATTTTTAGTTAAGACAGATCACAAACCACTGAAAGAAGTGTTCGGAAACAAAGGGACTGATTTAGTATCACATAGAGTACGAAAGTGGGTTGTGGCGTTACAGGAATACAATTTTGAGGTGTTGTACATTCCAGGTGTTAATAATATTTTGGCTGATTGTCTTTCGAGGATGGTGGAGTTTGATAGCAAATTGGGAGAGGATGGTGAGGACTCCAAAGATGAAATAAAAGTGTGTGAAATTTTGGACGCAATTGTTTCCGAAGAACAGTGGAAAGATGAAGTAAAAAAAGATGAGGTATTGATGAAAGTCATTCACAAGGTAGGAAATGTATGGTGTGAGAAGAGTAAGCACGAAGATTGTATGAAAGGATTTTGGCAAGTCAGAGATGAATTATCAGTGATAGATGGAGTACTCATGAGGGGCACGAAGTTGGTTCCACCTGTTGGTGTAAGGGATGCTTTGATGAAGCATGCTCATGCTAGTCACATGGGCATAGCTAAAACTAATGAGAGAGTGAGGGATGGTTATTGGTGGCCTGCTATGGACTTAGAAATTGAGAGGTTGGTCAGGAACTATGTCGAATGCTCACAGAGTGATAAGTCTTTGAAGTGTAGAACTCAACCGATGGTCTTAAGAGAGCAAGCTATTGGTCCGTGGTCTGATGTAGCTGTTGACATCTTGGGACCTATAAAAATTAATTCCCTAGACAAATATGTGTTAGTTTGTATTGACATGTACTCAAGGTGGCCAGAAGTAAAAATAGTTAATTCAGTGGAATCTAGAGTAGTTATTAAATTTTTGGAAGGTCTGTTTGAGAAGGAAGGCTTTCCCATCTCTATTTTATCAGACAATGGAGTGCAATTTGTTTCAAGGGAAATGGGAAAATGTCTTCAAGACAGGGGGATTAGACATAAAAGAGCTGCTTTATACCATCCTGAGAGTAATGGTGTTGTGGAGAGATTCATTAAGGTCTTGAAGGAAAGTATACAGTTGGCATTGTCTTCAGGTGCTGATTGGGAAATTGGCATAAGTAAAAAGGGGAAAGAATATCGCTTCACTCCTTATTCGTCTACTGGAGTTTCTCCATTTCAATTGTTTAGAGGTAGGAGACCCAATACTCATGTCATGCCCTCATGGGTTGTTGAGAAAAGATTGTTAGTTGACAAACGGGTTGATGATACTGGGAAATGGAAAGAGAAAGAAAAAGAGAGGATGACATGCAGGAAGGTGTTGTTTGATAAGAGAAATGCAGTCAAAGAGACAATAGTGAGGGTGGGAGACTGGGTGAAGATAAAATCACCTAAGAAGCTAGGTCCGTCCAAATTTAGTCAACCATTTAAGGTGGTCAAGGTTTTTAAGAATGCAGTGAAATTGGACAATCACAAGGTGTGGAACCTGAATAGAGTGGCAAAACTTATTTCAATGAATGAGAGTAATTTGGAAGGAAGAATGCCAAGCAGTAAGTGTTCGGAAGACAACTCTGTGCCTGTGTGCAGACCTCAACGTGTTCGCAAAAGACCTTCTTACATGAAGGATTATGTTTTGTAAAGGTTTAATGTATTATGTGAAACTGTCTTCCTTTCTGTGTTTCCTTTCTTTTCCGAGTTTTGTTGTTTTACAAGTTTTACAAGTTAGAATGGAATTGTAAAAAAAATAAATGTACATTCAAGTTATGTTATTGTGAAGGCAGGGAGGTGGTGTGGTATTTTATTGGAATCCTCTAGAGATTCCATAAAGGAACATGAGAGGTTGAAGAGTGGGAGTTGAGAGGCGAGAGGGACGTTAGCTGTGAGCGCTGGTGGATGGGGTCATTTGCCGATTTTACGTGAATAAACACGTCGTTGATCAATTGGATTACAGCCTTACTGGAGTTTTATTAACCCTAATTACCACAAGCCCTCTATCAATTTGGGCACCTGGGTTAAATGTATCAAGTCCCTGCGATCCACAAAGTCATTCTTAAGCTTTGAGTGATGTCTTCCGACGGAGGCATAGTGATCTCCTAGGTAGCAACCCCCTAAGTTAAGATTTAGTTTTACGCTTCGACAGTCTGAAGGATTTAAATTAACCGGGTTGCCATTGGTGTCTGGGCAGGGTGAGAGATTTGAATTACCGCTAAATTTGGTATCTAGCTTAGCTCTTAGTTTGAGTGGCCTTTTTGTCACCAAGGGGTCCATCCCAAAAGAACGAGTGACCCCTTGGCCAGAGGCCCCCAGGCTTCTCCTCAGGGCTGGTGTTTTACTTTTGGGTTCTTTGCATCCACTTCTGCATGAGCATATACACTCTTCTAACTTTGCCACAAGATTGGCCATCCTATTGCCTAAGGCAATAACCAATAATTTAAATTAGTTTAATTTGTGGTGCAGAGGTTCATGATCAATGGTGTGCTCCTTTACTGTTGTTCCATCATTATGCTTTTTATAGGGTTCGTCCCTGGCACTGCTAGATGTTACATCACTATGAATTGAGGCCAAGGGGGCAAACCTGTTTGAACAATGTATGTTCTTGTTGATTATTACTGTTGGAGAGAGAGGATTGCTTGGCAGGGCCATGTTAACAGTAGGAGGCTAAGCTCAGATCAAAATCACAGGAATTATTGGCACTAAGCAAGAGCGGGACTTCAGCACCTGCTTGGGCGGGCCTTGCAGCATTCCTTGATTTAGTAAAAATGTTGGGGACCTTAACTTTGCGCTTCATTATTTGTCCCTTTGGTTGATTTGCCATTTACCAATGATTCTCCCTCCCCAATGAGATTGTCAATGTCAGAGAGTGTGCCTGCATCACCACTCACGGATGACCCCCAAGTTGCATGTTGTGTTGGCTTTCTTGATTTCTTAGCGCTACTTACTGATGGATCTATGTCCCTCGCCTTGTGCTTTCCCATTATTATCACCCCACACACCAGCAGCTATCCTATTGCACTATTTGCTCACTTGTTGAATATCCTTGCAACCCCCTCGAAGCCGAAAGAAGGTAGGCCTAGCCCAGCCTCTGCCGGCTGATGACTGGCAAAGATGGCCCAGTCTTTGCCCCGGGCACTCGCCTGGACGTAGCCTGCGCGCGTCCAGCGCCGCAGGTGTGGGCTGCTGTAATAAGCATCTCCTGACATGCATTTGCGACAGGACGGCCCTCCTGCCGCACACCCGATGGGAAATGCAGGCAGGGATGTGGGTGGCGAATTCAGGCACCCCCCTGGGTCCAGAGTCCAGCGTGTCCCACACCAGTGGTGTGGGCCACTGTAATGAGCATCTCCTGATGTGCTTTGCTGCAGTGCGGCCTTCCTGCTGCACTGCTCGATGAGAAATGTAGGCAGAGATGTGAATCGCAAACTCAGGCTCCCCCTGGGTCCAGAGTCCAGCGCGTCCCTCATAATTAGCCCTCTTCTTCAAAATGCAATTCCCACCCTTGCTTAAAATGCCTTACATCACCACATTGTATTCTTCAACTCTCGCCCAGTCTACCTTTCTTCCTCAAGATTCTTAATAGGCTCTCCATCTCCAGACATCTCTACAGTTCATTTATTTTAGGTTTCCGCTGTCTTAACTGAGCTGAGACTGCCCTTATCTATGGTTCTAATGTTCTCAGTAGAGCTTTCAATGACCACCTGCCTGCTATCCACCTGGCCGTCTCCACTAACTGTCACATAGTTAATCATCCTGTCCTTACTATGTGATTCTTGCACCGTGCTCTCTTAGGGCCTCTCGTATTCCGACATTTACATTACCTCCATAGGATGGATCATTGATGCCCTCCAAATATCCGTTTTCTTCTCCTCACTGTCACCTTAGGTGTAAGCCAAGGTCAACTGATTGCTGGGAAATTATATGGCATTTGATGACTTTGCAATGCCTTATGCTCAATTCATTAAAAGCCGAAGTTATCATTTTCACTTCTGCCGCCCTCTGGCTATACTGCAATGTCACATTTTCATTTCTCCTTACACTTTAAGCCCCTCATGTAGAGTCCTTTGGGTTCAGTTCAGCAGCTGTCCTTCATAAACTCAACAACCACCTCTCCTGTTTCATCTTCCACAACATCCACAGCATAATTCACTCCATTCCAGCAAGCATATTTGGTACTAGACAGAGATTATGCAACCGTTCCTTCACTGGTCTCCCACACAACTAATTCCTTCCTATCTACTGCCGACATGTGCCATGTCACATTTTTCAATAGTAAATGAGCTGGCTGGTTGGCTCTCATTTTCAAATAAGAGCCACCATACATTTTTCACCATGGCAATAAAGATTGCTTTGCCTGATACACAAAACCAGCATCAAGAAAACATGACTGCAGGAAAAGAATACTATAAAAGGTAAATACAGTAACTGTATTCAAGAAAACAGAGGACGCCCTAGACATAAGATAGAATGACCTGAAGACTGCTAAGTAGGTGATGGCAAGCTATCTCCTACAAGTATGCCCATGAGAAAAGCCTCATATTGTGACAGCAGACAGTGTACCGGGCAATCAACCTAAGCATTCAAATGTGGAAAGTGGAGAAATAGAACCAATGATACTTAGATGCTACCATTGTTTGGAAGAACTCAACAACTGCAAGCATTGGTATTCTAAGTTCCCTAGAGCAGGCTGTACAAGCAATCATGAGTAAGAATCCTTGCCAGTAATGATAACAACACTCTGTGACCAAATAGAGTGGCAATTGATGTGAACAGGTAATGTACAAAATGCCTTAGAGTACTGGTACAAAACAACCATGCACTCCTATCATCTAACAATGATGCCCTTAACTTGCCAAATCCACTATTTCACTAGGGCATAATGTGCCATGCCGTTGCACTAGGCAAGCAGGAGATGGAAATCTGAGCCCTCTGAGGAAAAGCCAAACCATTTCTCAAAATAGGCACAACATGAGGAAGGTACTCTAATATTTCGGCCCAGGTCTATCTACATCCAATGCCCCTATTTTAAAACCAATGCTAAAGCAGTAACTAGCAACCCATTCCCAATAATAACCATTCTCACGACCTCCTAAATTGTTGTTTAATAGTTATGTTATATGTTATGTTATGTTATATGTTATGTGTGTTTATATAGTGCACAACTCACCTGGGAGAGTACCCTGGTGCTGAAGCAGGAGCTGTATGGGCTGAGCCAATGTTGGGGATAGGTGAATAACCAGGACCTAAGTTTCACGCAGAATTCAAAAACTGAGGGGCAGGCTCTGATGTGCAGGATCTAGTCATTCCAGGCTTTAGAAGCAAGGTAGGAGAATGCATGTCCACCAGATCTAGCTCTGCATATGTTGGGGAGGGGTGTACGAGTAGGAGTCTAGCTCAGCAGAGGTGTGTGGTAGATTTGTTTAAGCTTATGCAGTTGTTGAGGTATGGGAATCAATATTGTGTAAGGCTTTGTGTGCATGAGGAGTTTGAAGAGTGCTTGTTTGTGGATTGGGAGCCAGTAGCATTCTTTGTGGTCAAGGGTGATGTGAGTGTGGGATGGAAGGTCGAGGGTGAGCCTGGCTGCTGAGTTTTGTATGGTCTGAAGTCTTCTGGTGAGCTAAGTGTTGATTCCAGCATAGAGTATGTTAAAGTAGTCCAGTTTGCTAGTGATGACCGCTTGGGTAATAGTTTTGCAAATGTTGGTGGGGAGCAATTTGAAGGTCTTTTTCAGCATTTTGTGTGTTTCCAAACAGGAGACGGAGACTGTATTCACTTGGCCGGTCATAGTGAGTTGGTTGTCGATTGCTATGCCATGGTCTGTTTTATTTGTTCCCAGAAGGGGTGGGCCAAGTTCAGCAGGCCACCAGGTGGAGTCCCAGAATGAGGCATCTTTGCCAAAGATTACTACTTCCATCTTGTTTTTTTGAGCTTGCGGCAGTTGGTTTTCATTCATCTTGCAACTTTGGTAATGCAGGTGAAGAAATTGGTCCAGGCGCCCTGCCACAGAGGAGAAATATGAGCTGGGTGTAATCAGCACAGGATATGATGTTGATGTCCGTGGGCTTGGCTGATGCTGGTGATTGGGGTCATGTAGGTGTTGAACCAAGTAGGGCTGAGTGAAGATCCTTGTGGAACCCCATAGATGAGGTTGAAGGGGTCTGGGCTAGGTTTCAAAGTGGTACTGGAGATTGTGCTGGTTGGGCCTAACAACCTTAGAATAAAGGTGGCAATAGTATGGTGGACAGTTCTGTGCTGCATTTGGGGGAAAATGTCTATGAACTGTATAAAACCCAAAATTCTAAAATCAGCCTTCAATGAGATCACTCAATGAAACTGTGATAAACTATTAGAATCCAGCCGAACTCAAATGACAGTGATGTACAAATTCAAAAAAGTACCTCCTGGTACATGTTGCCAATAGCATTCAGCAGTAATTTAACATCATGCTGGAATATAAGCATGTCCCTGGCTGCACTGAAAATCATACCTTGAGTTGGCACAGCTCTCACGTTTGTGGCACTTGTCAGAGCCAGACTGGAAACCAAAATCAGCCCTGGCAAAAATGATCAAACCAGCCTCTTACTGCAATGTGGTCAATAGAGGATTATTGGGGATGATAGCCCATCCTCTGTCAATATCCATCCACCAGGAAAATGTAAAACTTGTAGAATGACCAACTCGGCTCTGGCACTTGTCCATTCCTTATCTGGCCAGTAGCCAACAAAAGCGAGAAGCAGACAAGTCAGTCTGCAGAAGGCTTTAGCACTTCTTGAAAATCAGGAACATACAAATGTCTTTACAGCAGGCCTGGGTAAAATGTTAATTATGCCAGCAGCAGCTCCTCCAAACCTCCACCCGCGAGCAGCTGCAAAACTTTAACATCAAAAAGATAATAAACTGTGTTTCTTGTCCCTTCGTTGTTAAAGGGGCGGGCGATGGAGGATGACGGAGACTAGGGGAGGTTACTGTGCACTCCCCTCAGTGCTCTTTGTGTTTGGCCAGCTGTCTCGGGCCAGCTAAACACACATGCGCACTGTGCTCTCCAGCCTAACACTGTGTTGCCGGGCTGAAGAGAGCAGGTACAAGCTCCTAGTCTTCCTTGGAGCTCCCTGGCTTGGCGTTCCTGCTAATACTAACGCTGCTCTGAGCAGCGTAAGGATTGGCTACAGGGCAGGCTGGGAGCTTGTACCTGCTGAGGCGGCGGAGGAGTGGCGCAGCGGAGCAGGTAAGTTTATATATTTTTTTAAAATGTAATGTTTTTGTTCCCCTACCCCTGCCTCATGCGCCGACCCACCCCTTAAACACTCTGCGAGCCATGACTGAATTATGCCAGTGTAATTGGAGTAATTTGAGTAATTAAGCATTACTGCTGCAATGCAAAATTACCAAAATTACACTACTACATCAGTTTGAGTAATTAAGAGTAAATTTGCAAGAGTAATCTTACCACAAGAGCAGAGGAACAACAAACTATGGGAGGGCACGCTGCTATTTTACCAGCGCAAAATACATCCTCAAGCCTATTTTGCAAGGGTGCATTTTGTACTAAGAAAATAGTGCTAAATGCTGGCTTGCGCTTATAACGTAATTACACATAGTTACAAGTAATTTTGCTTTAATTATGAGTAGTTACGCTACATAGAATTACGCCACTTGCGTCCACCTCTGCTTTATATCACTAACATTCAATAAGGAATCGCCAGTTACAAAACAGTCAGGTTCCTCAGACTTCACATTTCAGCAATTCGCTCCAAAGAGAATGAGGTCATTCAGACTCAGTTCAGGAGTCAATAAGCTAAAAGAGACAGCATATAAACAGTGCCATAAGCACAAAACTCCATACGACTGAGATTTAGTGAGCTTTAACTGTCTGAGTGGTGATATTTTGCAGTCGGGTCCCATTAGCACCATATTAGATTTGTTTTTGAGCAGTCCGTGCAACAAACTTATACAATATGTAATATGGTGCTAAGCATGCTTGGTACAAGAAAGTTGCACTCTTGTCTTGCTTCGGTTATTTCCGCCATCCCAGTGGGATAACGAAACTTGAGGAGCCCCCCTGCACAGTACAAGGAGTACCCCCCCTCTAAAATCATTCAAGAGCTCTGAGGCCCGAGTACTGTGCTGAGGTGACCCCCTGGAGCTCGGAACCCCCTCCCCGCACCGCTGGGGATGCGGGGGCCTTTCTTACGCAACTACCCCAATCCCTAGTAGGTGTTCCTCTTTATACCCTTTTACTTTATAATCATTATCAGGAGCCCTTTATCAGATGGCTATGCTATGCAATATGCAGCAAAATATTATTGTAATTGTAACTTGTATTTATATTGAGATAACCACCCCTGTCAAGGCATTAAAGCGCTTTGCAGCCTGTAGCACCATGCTAGGGGCAGTGCCTTCATCAGCCTGAATTCATACTCAAAGCCAGTGGCTGAAGACAAGATGATGGAGATCCCCTGCAGAATGCATTAAGGCGTCCTCAGACTCTTGTAACACATAGCTCTTCATGGGCTTTAGGTGGAATGGGGGTCTTGAGGGGTGACCAGACCACAAGGGCTGAAGGGGCCTATGCTATGTCCCATGAACACTGACATACTGCTTGTGGTCTGTGGGCTGTATTTCATGCTTTGCCTTGCTAACAAAATGCTACACCTCTGAGCGCAGAACCATATAAACTGTGCAATATGATTAGCTGCAAATGAACCTAAGGCCCACAAGACACAAATATGGGCCCAAATTTCCACATAGTCATGCAGCGCAGTGCTGCAGCGAAAAATGCTTTGCTGCATGAGGAGAGAGCAGGAGAGCAACATCTTTACAGAAATATGGCACCCATCTTCCTAGCAGTGGTGCTGATTTCAGCTGCTGTGCGTCACGCACACACCTTTGTGCCAAAGTGCAAGGGTGAGTAGGTGAGTCTAGCATAGGGTTTGTACTGGAAGGCTACCCTTCCAGTGTAAATTACTATGGTTAGACATACTTTAAACCTTTTCTCACATTGCATGTGTACTGCACAGTGCAGCACACATGCAGAGACAGAAAAGAAAGGAGAAATGAAAACATTTCTCTTTTAACGGCTGCTTTTAAAAGGTATTAACTTTTGGTCAAAAACCCTGAGGCAGATTTCCAAAACTGTCACCCAGCGCAGCGCAGAGAGGAAAAATGATGCGCTGTGTGACAGGGAGGGAGCAGGAGAACACCATATATATAAAGATGCAGCGCTCTCCTCTCTCTAGCGCCAGTGCTGATTTCAGCTGCTGTACGTCACACACATACCTTTGCACCATAGTGCAAGGGTATGTGCGTGAATCTAACATAGGTATTGTACTGGAAGGGTACCCTTCCAGTACAAAATACTATGCTTAGACACATTTTAAAACTTTTCCTACTTTGTATGCGTGCTGCACAGTGCAGCATGCATGCAAAGTCGGAAAAGAAAGAAGAAATGAAAACATTTCTATTTTTAACACCTGCTTTCATATGGCGTTAACTTTTTGGCACAAAACTCTGTCTACTATTGTTTATAGATATGGTTTTTCATCAAAAGGCATGGCTTGTTGCATGGGTACGCCCATGTACTACCCATGCAACACCCCCTCGGAACTAAGTAACACAAAGCAGGGCTTCACGCTGCTTTGCATTACTTTCAGGATATTTTCCAGCGTAAATCAAGTTTTGCACTGGAAAGTAATGGGCATATTTATACCGAATTCGCATCAGTTTGTTAACGCAAATTCTGCGCAAACTCAACTCCATATTTATATTTTGACATTAGACACGTCTAACGTCAAAATATAGGAGTTTGCACCATTTTTTGGATGAGTGAACCTAACTTGAGTCAATAAGATGAAAGGTAGGCATTCCCATCCAAAAAATGGTGCTATTGCCATAGCTCCATGTTTATCCCCCTGCTAAAATGACGCACAGGAGGGAGGCAGGGCTAAATAATGGTGCAAAGCTTGCTTAGCAAAATTATTTAACGCCTTGGTCTTGGGGCCAGGTATTAGGGGACCTGTAAAGCCATTTCCATAGTCAGAAACCATGGAATGGGTCCACAGGTGCCCTCCCCAAGCCCCAGTAACACCCCCACCCCCACCAGAGGGACTCAGGAGGATGGGGGAGCCCATCCCAGGTAAGTCAAGGTAAGTATTTTTAATTCTTATTTTTTTTGCTATTGGGGGCCCTAAGTTGGGGCACCCTGCATGGCACAGGTTGCAATGGCCGTGCCCGGGGGGACATCCCCTGTGCTGGCCATTGGGGTGGTGGGCATGACTCTTATCTTTCCTAAGAAAGAGAAAGGGAAGGGAAGAAATATCCTGAAGGAAGAAGACTTTGCCTGGCTGCTAAAAGAAAGATGATCTAAGACTGGATGACTAATTCCCAGACTCCATGTTACCTGCTACAGTGAGGCTTAAAGCAGGACTCCTCACTCCAGGAAGGATCAGCAAACTATTGTTAGAAGCAGTTTTTTCAACCTCCGGAGAACTACCACAAGATGTGCAGGCTTTCCCATGGAGGCAAGAAATACAGATTTTTGTCCTGTTCAGAGTTTTTTTTACTGTGAAGCAAAATAAAATGCTTTAGCAGAACCTCGCCTTGGAGGAATCTGGCACCCACGAAGCCCTACCCAGCTCTAGATTCCAGCGTTGCATATGTGGTGGAAAAGTGACATTGTCTAAAGGTGAAACTTTGGACCAGGGCAGGTGGCACATGTATTCCAGGGGCAAAACAAGCATAGTGGCTACAGAATCATGATTTGTCCAACTCTGAGCTTTGTCATCAGAACAAAAGGCTTCAGCAGGAACTCAATGACAGCTTAGCTATCTTTAAGGGACCTTTGCAGCTTTAGCTTTTGCCATTTCCCAGTGGAGATCCTGGAGCTCCGAAAAGTAGATTATGTCAAAAACAAAAAGACTTTGGACCAGATTTACTAACTTTCTGAGCAGGCTCAAATATTAAGGGAACTTGCTGTGCCGTGTTGCATGAGTAGAACCAAAATGTGCCAAATGTGCTAAAATATGGCACACTTCTGCTCCCTCCTAGTGCTGGCTCATTGTCTGCTGCCTAGGGCAACCATAGTCGACTTGCACCATGAGCAGTAATGCCTTTGTGCTCAAAAACAATCCTTAGAGCAGAGGTCTTCTGTGGTGCGCGACCCCCACACGGGGTGTGGAGTCATGGAAAGGGGGGTGCGCATTCCCCATCCTTTTTGTCAGCACAAAAAGGATTTATGAAAAACTGTTCCCCTACTTTTCGGAAAAAGACAACCGTCCCGGGACAGTTCATTCTGATAGTTTAAAGGCTTCAGCTGAAGTGTCATTCAAGGAGTGACCTGTGCTGTGAAACCGAAGCTGGGCAGACAACTAAACTTCCTGCCAGGGTGCCTGCTTGGATGAAAGAAGGCAAATGTGTGCTATGAGTTCATCTGCAAATGTAAAGGGTAATCTGCTAATGTAAACGATGATTGGGAGCCAGTATTGGCTTTAATTGCTCGAATCACTAGAAGCTTTGTGATAACAAAGATTTATTCTTTTTGAGTTAACAACTGAGCTGTGAAGTACGTGTTTTTAACTGTAATTGTATTTACATAGCGCTTAGTACCTGTGAGGAGGTGGTGAAGAGGCAGTTATGTAAAAACAATTGCACTACGTTCAGTCTGGGTATTACTAAAATCTATATTTTGGAAGCACTTTTTTATTGTAAAGCGTTTAAGGGATTTTGTAGTGGCCTATGTTATACTGTATGTAATGGAAGTATAAAATAAAGACTTACATATTCACAGTGCTTTCTGTCACAGGCCTCATAGCCCTAAAAATACACAAATCACTGTTCTGCACTGCACCAACCAAGACTTAATTCTCTGGCTCTCTGGTTACACAAAGACCTCTGCAGCACGTTAGCAGATGTTCCATAATGCGCTACAATGCATTTCCCAATGAGTAACAACTTTTTAAAATGTAAATGTATTTTTCATTTAAGCTGCCTATTATTTTATATGTAGCTACTTGACAGGTAAAGAACTAAAAAAAACGTACAGAATATTTTGTTTTTAGCCACACCTTTGACCCCGACCCCACACTCACTGACATTGCCCCTTTTGCATGCTGCATCGCAGTTCCCATACTTTTCTTAATGCACTCCAACAGCTGGTTGGCCTGGCTGCTCATTCCTGTGTGGGTGGTGGGAGGTTGACAAGAATTGGAGCACTGCACTGCACTGACTTCTCAGTGAGTACAGTTCATACATTACAATATAGCTGGCACTGGTGGCACTGGCCTGGGGGCTAAACTGCACTGGCTGCAGCAGTCTCATCACACCTGAGACTCACTCAGCCCAGGCGGCAAGCAGAAATTAAATTACTTTTTTGAACTGCTGCCTGTGCCTCCAGTTTGGTGCATCTCATTGACAATGCACAACCACTGACTTATGTTTGGCTTAATTGAACCCTCCATATGTGTTTTTTGTGAGAGGCACCCCACCTTTAAGTCATGCAGACATGCACTGCCTTACAGTACTGTGCTAGCTGCTGCTATAGCTCCTCTCCCACCCAGACAGTGCCTACCTTAGCACATGGCTGCACCCCTGCATCTAGACCAACTCTCATCCCCACACAGCAGCAGAGAAAGAAAGCAGTGTGTGTCACAGGTGTACACATTAATTAAGCTCTAAAATACGTAAGGCACATCACAGGATGTTTTACTTCCAGGTCGTGAAGCACTATCACGTCTCTCTCCCTGCTCAGGCTCTCAAGGCCCTCCATCCTCCACCAAACATGACTGAAACCAATAACAGCAGCAAACTAACATAACCAGGAGTCACCAACAAACCTTTGATTTGCTAAACACACTTTAATATTATTTCTCCACCATAAAATGATTTGCCGTGGCTATTGGGGGTGTTTATGGTTGTCGATGATGAGGAATACTAGGTTCTAGAATTTTTTGTCTAAATGGGGTCCTTGCTCCTAAATAATTTTGACATGGGGGTCACGGCTTCAAAAAGTTTGAAGACCTGTCTTAGAGGGTTATGTCTCTTTGCATGTGTGCTGCAAAATACAGCATACATGGAACAAGGAAATAGTGAGGAGAAATAAAGCGTCTGAATAGTGTTACATTCCATTAAAAAGTCATGCACAGCAGGTTAAATCACCCTTTGCATGGCTTTGCTTATCTTACTAAAGCCTTTGTGTTGTCCTTGCGTCACCCCGCACAACGCAAGGACAAGGCAAATGCTTAGTAAAAATAACCCAAAAGCCACTGTGACACACTTAAGCTGCTCAATTTTGCTCTATTACAGTTGGCCCGAAAATGTGTCTAGGTCTTAGTCAACCATGAACTTTGACTTCATTTATACGCTTCATTTTGCCTCAAATGTTTTAAGAATTCATATCTCTTATTTCCCCTATCTAATTTTCAGCATTTTGATGTCTTTTTGATTATTATTTTTACTTGATTTTTCTAAATTGGCTTGGACATGTGATTGTGTTTTTGTTCTTGACTTTAAAATTGTTAGGTCCTGCTTCAACTTAACATTCGGGCCCATATTTATAATTTTTCACGCAAAACTGTGTTAGTGCAGTTTTGCGTGAAAAAGAATAGCACCGGCTAGCGCCATTCCAAGGTGCTGGCCGGGTGTCATATTTATGGAATGGCGCTAGCCAGCTCTAATGCCCTGTTAGCGTCCTTGTAAAGGACGCTAACAGGGTGGGTGACGCGTAGGGGAGACCGGAGCTTGTGTGCCGAATTATGGAGCTACACTGTTTATATGCAAAAAAATGCCTTTAAGCAGTGTAGCGCCATTTTCTGGCACACAACCCCCATGGACATGGCTCCTGTCTTAGTAGAGAGAGGAGCAATGCCCACCACCCCTATGGCCATGCCCAGGGAATGGATGTCCCCTGGGCATGGCCATTGGGGCCAGTGCCATGCAGGGGGCCCCAAGTCAGGGCCCCCGAGCATGGAAAAAAATACTTACCAGTACTGGTGTGGGTGGGGTGGGTGGGTGTGTCCCCGGGGCCAGGGAATGGTACCTGTGGGCTCTTTCCATGGTTTCTGACCATGGAAATATGCCTAGAGGTCCCCTAATGCCTGCCCATACCCAGGCATTAAATAAGGGCACTAAGCAAGCTTAGTGCCATTATTTAAGTCCCCCATTCCCCTGTGCTGGATTTTAGCACGGGGATAAATATGGCGATGAGGCCATATCGTCCTTTACTGGACAGGAACACCTACCTTGCATCTCATTGACGCAAGGTAGGTTTTCATGTCCAGAAAACGGCGATAACTCCACAACTTTGGCACTAGAAATATCCAGCTCCAAAGTATAAATATGGAGTTCGGTTTGTGCTGAATTAGGGTAAAAAGAAATTATGGTAATTCAGCGCAAACCGAGTATAACTATAAGCCTCAGTTCTCTGTGAAATTACCTGCTGCTTGTACTAAAAGGGCTTCATCAGAGAATCTCTCAAAAGGAATTAGATGAAATTCCAGATTTACTGGAATCAGTAAACCTAGGATTGCACCACAATAGTGTGCCTCCCTGACCAAGATGAAATGAGAAGAAATATGTTTATTTCTCCTTGTTATTTCCTCAGTGCACACGTGCAGCATTCTGCAACTCACATAGAAAAAGGAAATTGCCTCAGGATTATTTTTGTGCCGAAAGCTATCCCTTCCTGCAAAAAAAGCATCCTAGCCTTAACACAGGCACCCTTGCAGCATGGCAGGGTACCTGTTTTGGTGTGAGACAATATACAGTGGCCTAGCATTGAGAGGGAGCTGATGTGGGTCATATCTCAGTAAATTTAGATAATATATGCTCTCTCCGTTTCAAGCATCTCAGCTCACAACCTTGCTTGCTGCATTGCTTGTAACGTTAGTAAATATTCCCCAATATGGTGCTAGTACTTGTTTAAAGTAAATGCCACATCTCTTGTTGAGAATAGGCGATACACCCACATACATCATCAGATTGTTTAATGGGGATTTGAATACAACCTTTGTTTTGTGCTCTGCAAGTGGAAACGTTGGAGAAAAAAAACAGATGACAATAACTGTTCCTCTCTTATTATCAATGCCTTCTTTGTTTCCAGTGTGTGTTCCTAACATTTTTAAAAAGGATGATTAAATATGATTGATTTAGCAGTTGCAGGTTCAACCAACACATTCTCCAAAAACCTCAAAGGCCAACCTCAGAGATGAAAAAGGAAAGCAAAGGAAAATGACTGCAAATGTACTTTGTACTCAATTGGCATGAAGTATAACATTAAATAATATCTGAATGTAAATGATTCTGGAACTTAAGGGAGTAACTAAAGTTTTAATGGGGGTCTCAAGCGTTGGAAAATATTAGAGAAACTGTATGACTCAGACAACTTATTTTTCTCCACAAAGAACATTTTTGGAAGTCGGCCCAACAACTACTACCAGGAAAACGTTTTCTTTGTACATGCCGGACCTTTTTGGTTGAAAAAAAGTAGAGCCTACAGCAAAAATGGGAGCAGCCTTTTTATCCAAAAAAGCAATCCTACAACAGAGTTTCACGCTTTCATGACATGACGTTGGTTAATGCCTGGCGAGCACAATTTTGAAAATATGTGTGACAAATGCTGGACTTTAAAGCACATTGGACAGCTAAAATGTATCATCAAATTATAGGGACTACATGCAGTTTTACAAAGGGCTTTTCGTAGTTTTCCACTAAGGAAAGTTTAAGGAACAAATCTGGACAGTGGTGTAAACTGTAAACACAAGGTATAGAATTAAAAGACAAATTCATAGAACGAGTGATTGAGGCTCTCCCCTCCAAGAAGCTGTTCGGAAAAGAAACAGCGAAGGGCAATGGTCTAGTAAAACTGTTCAAAGCTGTTGTAAATAATCTTAAACGAAGCAGAAGAAAGGGGTATTATGATGCTTTATATAATTGTGGCTAAATTTTCATTCAAAGGGTCTTTGGGGCAGTAATAATAATCAAATCTGTCGTTGGTGTAAATGCCCCCGTGGAAGGGATAGCCCAGCATTTACGTTTGGAAAGATCAGTGTCATGTAGGATATTTGGCTAAAAGCCTAAATGGTAATAAGATGGAGCACTTCTAAAGACCTAGGGTGGGGGGGAATCAATTCACAAAGCATTTATGAGTATGTGTAGTAGTGCTCCTGTAATACTTCATTTATAAAGGAAGTTTATCCTTTTATGGGCTTAGATCAGCGCCCACGCTTGTCCTATCTTTCATGTTTACTCTTCTCTCTTCAGCATTTATATTTATATATATATATATATATATATATATATATATATATATCACATAACATTTGTATTTGTAGAACTCAACATTCAACTTCACTGTGATCCCTTGGTGTTATTGACATATACCAGAATTTTCTTGTTATCTCCCTCAATCCTACTCATGTTATCACACTCAGAAAGATGAGAGGCTAAGTAGACCTGACAGAATTCAAACTTGTGACCATAGAGTCAAATATAGATCTTTGGAAAACATACATTAGTTTACTCAGTCATCCGACCTGGTATATGTGGGAGTATCAAGGGAAAATGGATGGAAAAAATTTGGAATGTCAACTACAAAGTCGGAGGAGCAGTTAGAAATTTAAGGAGGGCCGCAGAGCATGTAACTGACTTGCAATTCACAAACTTCACACCCACACTTACAACAGCAGCACTAAAGACCAAGCAGGCTCAAATCTACTGCAGTCAAATTTTGAAACAAGTGACATAGCACAAATGGTCTCTCACAGGTACTGACAGGGAATCACATAAATCTATTGGAGCAGGGGATAACACTACCAGCATCTACAAAATAAATTTACAAAATAAAATGATCACATAACTTTACCTACGGCAGACATGCATGCGAAGCAAAATGTAAAGATGTAAATATAACAGAATAACATACTGTATGTCTATGTACATTGTTAATGCGTTATATACGTACATCACTCATCCCATGTCTAACTCTATACTTCAGACACTCAAAGGCACATAGTAATGTTGCGCATGACCCAAACAAACACATTGAAACACAACACCACTGTAGGTAGTCTTCCTCGACCCTTCTCACAAAACAAGAAGCTAAGGACAGACACAAGGATGTGGGCTATGTTCATGTCCCCCAAGTACTAATGTTTATCACATATGTATTAATTCCATGAGTTGATCCCCAGGTGCCCATTCCTTTAATTTTGTATTCCTACACAGTGCAGGCAGCAATCTCTGCTTGTGTTATGTAGAACTGAATTTGGCAGATTTATATCTAAAATATGCCCGTACACTTACCAATCACTACTTTACAGTTATATTTTGAGTCTTAATTGACCCGATTCCCTTGTGTAAGCAGGTGGACTCATGTATTCCTGCGAATAAAAGTAATTTGAATTGCATCTACACAGAGATTTACAACTGGATGTACGCCTTAAATTACTTACTCAGAGAGCTCCACTAGTAGATCTACCTTTGCAAATTGTGCCCTTGATCTTGCTAGCCAGTAAGTGTACGTGTAACATCTATTAATCAGAGCCGCAGCCACACCGGGGACCCATAATTAATACTACTGACCAGTGGCATTTTGACCTCCACCAACGTCAATCTCACAGTCACACAGGCATGCAGAGACAGAGTTGAGCGCATATAAGCAAGAATAGCAGGCACACACACACTGGCACATGCACAAGCAATATAGCACAGACAGTACTGGACACTTTTGGTTGCCATGCTCTTAGTTGGTGGAGCGATTTGTCTGGTTAATTCCGATAACGAACGAGACTCCTCCATGCTAACTAGTTACGCGACCCACAGCTTTGACTTGTGAAGTGGTAAATAGTAGGACAGGGTGGCCTCACATTGCGTGTATCAATTGTTGGGTTTATTATTAACCTTTAAGGGATGGGTGTTTTCCCTTGTGTAGGCACCCCTTAATCATAGACTTGGCCAACTTGTATCCTGAGCGCCACTAGTCCCCTGGTATTACACCCCAATTATTATACTTAGCAAAATGCAGAGTATCCGAACCAGGACTGGATGCCGCACCAGTGCACATTTTGTCCAGTATGTGCAGGGCGTCACTACAGCACATTGTATACATATGCGATACCCACAATTCACATGTGCTCACACCGTTGCAGTGAGATGCAAATGTACCCAATTTCTACAATATAACTCTCAGAAACATATGTTGCCTGTGTTTACGCTGTTGAAGTCCTTCGCGCAGACCCCGGGAGACAAAAATAAATTCAAAGGCACAGTCAGGCAAATAGAGAGACAAACACAGAAATACAAACAAACAAAGGCAGGTGGGCACATACGTAAACACAGTCACACAGGCACGCAGAGACAGAGTTGAGCGCATATAAGCAAGAATAGCAGGCACACACACACTGGCACATGCACAAGCAATATAGCACAGACAGTACTGGACACTTTTGGTTGCCATGCGCCAATGAACACACCCTTGGGCCATAGTGCAAGGGCGCGTGCATTCTCCAAAGCATAGGTTTTGTATTGGAACTGATTCTATATGTACAAAAGCTATCTTTTAATACTTTTCCCTCTTTTCCCATGTGTGCTTTGTATGTGTGCTGTAAAATGCAGCACATATCTAAAGTTGGAAAAATAAGAATTGAAAACATTTCTCTTGTGGTACCTGCCTTGAGAAGGCATAAGAGTTTCACACAAAATCATGTCTACGAATGTTAGAGACATGAATTTGTGACAAACCCATCGGAGGTTACATGGGAACAACATAATCACCCATGAAACTCCCCCTGGACTCAAAGTAGCACTAATTAGCACGTGTTGAAAATGCTAGAGACGTTTGTAAATTGACAACTCTCCCACTAGAGTCTAATGATCTCCTTCATTCTAGTCAATTAGGGTTTTGGCCTAACCTAAGTACAGAGATTGCCTTTCTAAAGAGGACAGAGTACTTCAAATGCACCTTAGATAAAGGTGACAAGGCTGTGCCAATACTTTTAGATCTGTCATCAGCCTTTGTATGGTGACACACTTGATGTTCCTCCACCCTTTACAGGCCATTGAGTTAAAGGCTTTAGCATTGAGATGGCTGGATTCCTTTTTGGGGAGCAACGGTTAGGAAGTCTGGAATCCTTGCTCATCTGGTACCAAGGCTGTAGCAGTAGGGGTGCCATCATGTTCTGCTTTAACTCCTATACTCTTTAAAATCTATCTGACTCCTCTAGCACACCTTGTAGAATCCTCTGGAGCAAAGATAATCTCTTATGCTGATGATATGCAGTTCCTCTTTTCCTTTAATAGAGGTCAATAAATTGATTCTGACCTAATCAAGCCATGTTTGGCTGCAGTCTTCTCCTGGATGCATCACAGTCAACTGACCGAACTCCTCCTTTTTGGCCTTAATTCTCCATTTGATTGGTCCACTTGCTGGCCTGAGAGTGCTCCCCCTTGCTCTTTTAATGGGATGCAGTTCAGAACTTGGGGATTAAGTTTGATAACCAGCTCTCCTTTTAACCTCAAGTTTTGGCACTGATAGGGACCTGTTTTGGCCTTCTTCATGTGTTAAAAAAAGTTTGCACTTCCTTTCCCTTTCAGTCAGGAAAACTGTGACTTGGGTCTTCATCACTTCTAAGCTGAATTATGCCAACGTTCTATATTAGGGCTTGCCTTATTGTTCAATAAATAAGCTTCAGGCTGTACACATTATGGAGGCAAGATTGCTTCTCTATCATCCTCTGAGATCCACAGTCTCCTCACATCTGCTTTCTCTTCACTGTCTGCCTGTGAAAAACTGGATTTTGTTTAAAACTTTCATACTTACCTTTAGAGCCTTACATCGGGTAGGTCCTCAATATTTAGTAACAATAATTCATTTTTTTTCTCCCTCCACTCTCTGTCATGGCCTTTGTAGCAGTGCCATTGATCAATCTCTCCATGAAGGCTCATTGCTTTTTGTCCTTTCTGGGGCCCTCTGCCTGGAATAAACTCCTCCTTGACCTTTGTCTTGGAGGGTCAGAACAGTCTTTTAGAAAAAGGTTGAAAACATGGGTGTTTGCTTAGACATAGGGGCAGATTTATGGAAAATGACACTGCATCGAGTGTGGCGCCACTTTCCCTGCGCCCCTTAGCACCCCAACTGCCACCATGTGTGCACTGTATTTAAAATACAGCCCATAGCGCAGGGTAGAGGGCAATAGTGTCATCCTTCATGAAGCTATTGATGTACTCTTCAGGAGTAGCTCCAAAATACTGGTGCTACTCCTGCAGAGTACATAGGCACCCATTATAAAGAAGGGAAGTCTTCTTTTAACGCCTGCTCTTGAGGGGGAGCAGGTGTTAAAAGTGCTGTAAAAAATGGCATAAGGAAATCTCATAGTTTTTCCAGCTCCCCTAATGGGGGAATGTCCCCTTTGCAAACATTGTGCCTGGTGCAGGCATAATGTAGTGCAAAGGGTTACAGGCTTACTCTGTAAATACGGCGTGAGGATTTTGGCCTCAGTGGGCCACAATAACGTAAAATAAATGGCATTAATGTGGCGCAAGGTGGAGCTGGGAACCTATAAATATGCCCCTTAAATTCTCACCCTTAGAGTACTAGTGCTGAGACAGTCCTCGGGACTCTTTCTCACATGTGTGTCAACCCCGGCCAAAAAATCTGACCTAACCAAGAATCAATGTATTTACACAGTCCAGTATTTAATCAACACTTGGACTGTATGTACAAAAGGACAAACAAACCAAATGTTTCTGTTGCTGTTGTATAAGCTCCAAAATATATGCAAATGACAGTAAAAGTGCAGACGACGCAGTTCTCAAGTGATTGGATAAATACATACTAAATATACAAAAGACACCATAAGTACCCCTTGGGACAGTACACAGTTGTTAAATATAAAATATGTGCATAGAATATTGTATGATGTGGATCATAAATGAACTAAGAACCATGACTAAAATCAGTCCATGTCAATGCCTCGTGCATTGGGTGCTGAGTTCATTATTGATGGTAGATGCTGTTCTGGGTATTTGACTCTGCATTATATTGATTCAAATAGAATTATCCTTACTCTGATCTTTTCACCGCTCCAAGTGGTTGTGATCTTAGTAGACACCTTAGTAGTGAAAGTGACATGGATTGATTACAGAGGTTGCAGAATGGAGTGTACTTTTTGATAATATTGAGCCAGACAACTTGGTCCCGAAGAGACCCTTTCACTTAATATAATGTCAAAAAGTCGACTAGAATCTCCCTTGGTTCATTCACAACTGTTTCTGTTGAAATAACAATTTCTGATCCTAGTCCCCATGGGCATTTAGGGTTGTCCTTGTGATATTATATAGGGACACTCCTCTGGGCATCTGTTGTGCTGTATAATATAAATCTATGGTCATCATCATGGTCATAGCATACATTTGTGTTTCTTTGGGAAATTATTCAATGCAAGTCCTGTTTGTTTTGGGCAGTAAATCCCATCCCAACACTTTGTGCTGGGTTTGTGTCACTTCTGTGATGCAAGTTTGGCAGAAAGTACTAGTAAATCTGGGCCCAGATCTGGCCAACTAAAGCTGCAAGTGATCAATTTACTTGTCTACATGGCCAAAAAAAAGAAAAAGACCTGATACAGGACTTTGTTTATTTAGACTCATCTGTTTCATTATAAACTTGACAGTCATTTTAGAATTGCATCATTACAGTAGTATTTTACAAAACACTTTTCCCAAAAATGTTATGTGATGATTTTACTGTCCTTAATGCCTGGTCCTGTCAATTATTAATTGAATATTTTCTAAATTTTCACCAGCCTATTCCAAAAATTAGTTGTATTTATTCATTTGTTTAAGTTTTCAATATTGTAGTGGAGTAAAATTACTCTACCAAAATGGCAACTAATTTGTATGTATGCAGAATATACTCCCAAAATCATCACCTTTTAAACATTGTGTCAGAGCTTTTAAAAAAAGATTGTAAAAATCTTAGAAGGTCTAGATGGAGGCAAGTGGCAGTTGCTCCATGGATTTCATTCCTATGAGCGAGATGAAGAGTGAGAGTCAAGGAGATCAGAAGACTGATTTCACAACTCATCATAACCTTTCCAGGCAGAATGGACAGCAGTATGGCTCAGTAAGATACAAGTTTGCTGACGAGGTATGTGATAGTGATCTTTAGGCCAGAAAATCCAGAGTACCTTAACAGACATAAGAAAGTAAGAGCATGCAATGAGCTGTTGAAGCCATCACTCACTGCCAGCCATTCACACAAGCAGTTACAGTGCTGCCACCTTTCTGAAACCACTACCACCTTTCGATACTGCTTAAAAGCAAAATATTGGCAATAGATGAACTGCTTGGATAGAGACATTTGAAGATTTCATTGATGCACTTGAAGAGATTGATAACAGGAAGATTATCAAATACCTCAAAAGTCGTGATGGTGTGAGAAAAGTCAATAAGAAAATGCCAAGAACTGAAGAAGATGTCACGTACCATTAGATTAAAATAGTGCTGGATCTTAAATTCAAACCAGTTCCAAACATTGATTATGAATGATATGTTTTCATTTAAGAATGTCAATGAGTTGGTGACACAATCGATGAATTTGTGGAAAGATTCGATGCACTCATCAAACACTGTTAGTTCAATGAATTTAATGATGAAGTAACCATGTGTCTTAGAGTTATTGATGGATGCTTGTCCCATTCATTCAGACAACGAATGCTGAGAGAAATTCTTATTCTGGAACTGGTGTTGATGGCTTCCAGAGGTGAGGTAGACTGAAAGACACAAAGTGATGTCTAGACATAAGACGTTGTGTTTTAGATATGGATTTTCATTTCCACATGAAGCTAAGTGTCCCGTCATTGGACAGCTATGTAAAGGCTGTGGGGAAGAGAACCATTTTGTGATGCTGTGTAAAGCAAAAGAAAAAAGTAAGTTTGTCACGGCATGAAGACAAAATGGTCACCAGAACGTTCCAGAAGCAATGTTCAACACACGTCCACACGGCCAAGCTGTGACATTAATTGAGGCAAATGAATACCAAAGTCGAGCATCATCTAAATCATCATCAGTTTGTCCGCCTCAATAATAAGTGAAAACGAAGAAAGTGATTGTGCCATGTCGATTTATGGTTTAGAGAAACGTGCACATGTCAGACTGGTCACATATGAAGAAAAATGTCAGTCAAAGAAAAGCCAGCATGCCAAAGCAGCCAAATCATAGTTTTGCAAACATCACATTTTTTAAAAGTAGTCTTTTGTTATCACACTATGCCTTTTTAATGTTTGACTTGTCAAAAGAAAAAGTCGATTTTTTTTATAAATTACATGTTGCAAAACCAAAATGTGGCAATCAAAATACCCTGTTATGTTATTCATTTTCAGGCTTTATTTCAGAAATATAATAACATTTGAGCATGCCTTTAACAAACTGGATGCTGAACAGCAAATGTTTGTGTGTTACAAATTTGTGTTGTAACACAGTGTTACTTTTGAAAAATGTTTAATGTTCATACTTGTTGACTGCTGTCTAAGCATTTACAGGGTAAGTACCTTTTAAAACACAAACATAGATGAAGCATTTAGCTCTGAAAAACACATCAACCTTAACACATTAGAACTAACAAATAGTCATGTCATGTAACTGTAT
This sequence comes from Pleurodeles waltl, assembly GCF_031143425.1. Lineage (NCBI taxonomy): Eukaryota > Metazoa > Chordata > Amphibia > Caudata > Salamandridae > Pleurodeles > Pleurodeles waltl. The sequence continues at coordinate 325,453,529 of NC_090437.1, forward strand.
CCCAAATCTGTGAAAAGAGATATTTTTACTAATTTTCTGCATCACTTGGCTTAAAATCCATGCTGTATAGTAATTACTAGGGAAAACAATCATCTGAATTATATAAAACAGAATATTTGTGGCAATTTCACCTACTAGTGCCAACTATTCTGTCTGTGTTTCATATTCACTGTATGGCCAATTTATGGCAAACCAGAATGAGTGAACCAGGCCATACCCAAGTAGATGATATTATATCTAGGGCCACTGGAATTATGTAGCCGGGAAAGGCTAAATTATGTGTCAGGGCTGACTAAATTATGTGGCAAGAAAAGTCAAATTACGGGGCATAATGTGGTACATTTTTTGATAGCATTACTTCATTATTTTGTCATACTCTCTGAGCAAAGGTTTCATGTCACTGGTAACAGTTTAACACACAAACACAACAATAAGAAACATAACGGTATCAGTCAACATTTGAGAAGGGCCTTCTACAGTGCAGCAGCACACGTAGCCAAGCTTTTAGTAACTTTTGATCCGTTTGAGCTGGAAGCATCTCCTTTGCAGTGGGATGATGGCTTATGTGGAAAATGCGGTCCATCCATTAATTTGCAGATAATCCCACGGCCACAAAATCCCATAGGTCTAGTGATCCTAATTGTAATTCTTGGAAAGCATGAATTAGGTGATGAGGCAAGGGTGTCATATTCAGTAAATTCCCTGTAACCATGCTCCATTCTACAGACCTTTAATTAGATGAAGGGCGATTCTGTCGGGAAGGAGTGAGACCTTTTACACTGACAAAAAAGCATATTTACATATAGTGTTTCAGAGCTGTCATGATCCCTATGTCTCATTCCCAATGGGAACCTGTTGGCTCTTGAGAACTCTAGAAGGGACTTCCCTAAGGGTTCTGGACTCGCAGGATAAGTGCTCTGACCCTACCTGGATTCATTTGTATATGGCTAAACTCCTAGTGATCCTATGCTTGCTGTCACATTGTACTCAGGTTTTACCTCACTGATGAGGCTTCAACAAGGCTGGGGTTCCTTTTTGTTTCTGTTCAGAGTAGATGAGGCTTGATGGTAAGGGCTGGTCAGACTGAAGCAGGAACAGGCCTGATTTAGACATGTTTGGTCCTTGTCTCTAGCCAAACAGTTAGAAAAAAAGCAATTGATCAGAATAATGTCTAGAATAATTAGCAATAACCTAGATTAATCCAAGCATTCCACTCATCACGTTTTGGCATTTTCACATAACTGAGAAAGCCATGGCAAATAAGTTTAGGTATCAGGAATACGTAGTGCTGGAGAGACAAATACTTGTGGGAGCATTGAATGGATATTGAGTATCACCATTCATGGTTGACTGCGAAGGTTCCTGTGCAAGATGACGGTCTCCTCATCAGCAATGGCCAACAAAACATTTAGTCAGCGTCTGCAAGATGTAGATCAGTTTCAGGTTCCTTGCTATAAAGGATAATGGTCCCCATTTAGAAAGACATTTTCTGCTGTAAACAAACATCTAAAGACAAAAATGACTGCATTTATGTCTGTTGAGTGTTCACAAAGAAATACCTAGCAGATGTAAACCCATTTACTCATTTGGCTATATAAATCACATCTTCATACAATTATGCAGGAATATCTTTCACACAAGTGATGGGAAGTACGTGTTGCAAGATATGGTTAGAATTGGGAGTTTATGAATGCTTTATTGGACATTCACAAGCTCCTCTCCAAACCTTACACACTGCTGGAAATGGTCAGAGAATCGTTCATGCAAAAGGCTGGAGTACATAAATATTTTTGCACTGTGGGAAGGGAACAAAATTACCCCTGAACTTCAACTGGGGGCAAGGGAAAAAGGCAAAATGTTTTCTCTGGGGAGAGACAGTTAAAAAATAGTAAAATTGAATATAGGTGTGATGTCCCTGTTGTATTGTATATATAGATGTTATGTAAAAGAGCTTCCTGTGTGGGGAAAGAACCTGGCTGTCTCCTGGCAACTGGAAAAGGGTTCTAGAATGCCGAGAAAGTGAAGCAGTTGGTGTGGATGACAGCCGGGCCGGGGTCGCTCAGGAATAAACGTATCTACAAATGTAAAGAAGCTGTGTACCTCGAGTCTTTCTTTTCAGACTTATCATTGGCGATGAGGGGTTCCCAAGAGCCCATGGAGGATTGTCGAATGCGACCCTGGACCCGGTAGAAGGTGATCAGCAGCGTGACGGTGAAGTGCCGGAGGCTCGAAGTGCCCGCTTGGGTTTGCCGCTGTGGGGAGGAAGGAAACAGAGCTGAATCCAGTTGTCGGCAAGTTTATTAAATGTAACTTTGCGTGCGAGTGACGCCGGCACGCACGAGAAAAAATATATATATAATAACAAGCCAGCACACAGCGCGATCAACACGCAGGGTTTCTAAGCAACGCGCGTGCAACCAGCGGGAAGGAAAGGAAAAAATAAAATACAGTGTTGCTTAGCAACGCAACACGAAGCCGATCAACGTGCAATTAAAGGGGAAACAGACCATTGTCAAAGACGATTTTAACGTGGAAGCTCCATTTTAACAAAAACAGAGTACTATGTCAATATTTGAGCATTAAAAAAAAAAAGACAATACAAGTGATAGAAAGTATTAGTAAACATGGCAACACACTCTATAACTCCACCACCAGCATTTTTACAGCTTCCAGGTGAGCCCTGCATGGCCTGGGAAGATTGGAAAGACGCTTTCACTACATATTTAGAGGCCATTGGAGGGGAGATGTATGTAGAAAAAAGGAAGCTGGCAATTTTAAAGCATTGTCTGGGGGTGGAAGGAAGGAAAGTTTTGAAAACATTACCATTACAAGACACACAAGGAGGAGATTCGGATCAAGAAGAAGACGTATATGAAAATGCCATGAAAGCGTTGGAGGAAAACTACGGAAAAAAAATCAACATTGTAGTAGAGCGGCATAGGTTTTTCTTGTGCGCTCAGAAACAAAATGAAACGATAGATCAGTTTGTTAACAGTCTACTGAGGCTAGCTATTTCGTGCAAATTTAGAGATCTGAATGATGAAATCATTCGGGACCAGTTCATTAACAGAATGAAGGATGTCAAAATACAAGAGAAGTTATTGAGTTTGAAGAAAGACTTGAGGTACACAGCTTCTTTACATTTGTAGATACGTTTATTCCTGAGCGACTCCGGCCCGGCTGTCATCCACACCAACTGCTTCACTCTCTCTGCATTCTAAAACCCTTTTCCAGTTGCCAGGAGACAGCCAGGTTCTTTCCCCACACAGGAAGCTCTTTTACATAACATCTATATATACAATACAACACAATACAACACATCCCCAATCCTACAAAACAACAAATGCATCCCACCATTAACAATCCTGAAACTAAAAACAACTATGTACACATATTAATTGCATATAAAGTCCCTCAATAACCTTGATGGTTCCTTCACCCTTACACTGACCCTTTTTGTCACACTCTCACACTTTTTCCCCCAATCATTCTTCTTCATTTCGTTCCTTTTCAACCAATCATTTATTTCTATCTCCGAACACCTCACTGACCTCCTCACATTCCACCAGTTACCATCCGATAACTTTACGCAGTTTCCCTTCACTTTCAACACACACCTCGGTTCCGATAGTTTAGATTCTCCCTTCCTCGCCAAATTTCCTGCTATCACTCTCACCCACACACCCTTTTTGTATTCCTTCTGCTCTTTCTTAACTTTATCGTTGTGTCTTGGCTCATATTGCTGTTGGTATGTCTTCACCCTTTGCCTGATCTGTTCAGAATTAACCACCTTTTCTTTATTCTACCCATCCACGCAGGCACAGCCATAGTGCATGTTACCCTCCCCTTCAGCAACACAAACGGAGTTTCACCCGTCACACTATGTGGTGTTGTTCTATAATTCCACAGCATATCCCTGATTTGAGACTTCCGTGACAAATTGTTATATAGGGCTAACTGAATGTTTTCTCCCAGCACTCGGTTAAACCGTTCAACCATACCGTTTCCTCTGGGGTGATGCACAGGTGTCCTACAATGTTTAAGTCCCCCAATGCGGACTTGTACTGTTTGTACCATTTCACATTGTGGGGATACAAATATTGGTAAAAGTCTTATGACTTTCCCAGAGATACATCTAGAAAGCATCTAGGGCAGTTTTCCAGACGTACTACTCAGAATGTATGTGAACACCAAAGGGGTACATTGAAACCAGAGCAAAAAATCCTGAATGTACTAGTGCTCTTTTTGTGTTTCCCAGGCCCTAGATCTCTGTGATCAGAGCTTGTTTTATCTATGCTTGTAGCAGCTGTTTCAAAGATACTAGAACCGTTTCTTGCATTCTGTTCTAGCTCTCCTTCCTCTTTTCCTATCAACCTACTTACACTTTTTTTCCCATGGCTCATCAGTACATTGAGCACTTGCTATCTATAGCTAGAATAATTCTTATATAGACTCACCTATCAACCTAGCGGCCATTCCTCTGTACATTTTTACATTCCTACAATTATGACTTGCTTGTACTCAGCTCTATACCTTGATTGGCTCTTTTCCTCTAGGATCCATTTCTCAATTTAGAGTTTGGCATGGTGATGGAGAACAAACTCTCAGTCCACCCGTCCAATCGGCTATTTGTATGCCGATGGAGTATAATTTACTCGCTCACTGTAAACCTTCCTCAGATGGCCCAAGAGAGAATGAGCCATCAGAAGTAAGCCATCGGAACATCGTCCTGATTTAGAGGTCACAGTCAGATCTATTTTTTTATTGCTTCCAACCGTAACAACAAAAATAACAAATTATCTCCATACTATGAGAGAAAGCTCCCATGCTGTTGGGGCATTGCTTTTGACTTTTCCAAAAACAAACTCAAGCTTTGGGAGATTTTTTTGGATCAACTAAAGCATAAACTTGTAAAAGTTTGGTGTAAACTTTTAAATGGCTTTGGATGGAAGTTTATATAAAGCTATATAGTTCACTGCTGGGACGGTGGAGACTCAAAGTCCTCCACCACCTTGACTGTCTTTACTCCATCTACCAACCTCTAAATCAAGGACCTGCTTTTTACATGTATTGTCTGCATTATTCCTTTGTGCCTGTTCCAATACAAGGAAGATAATTACTTTTGATAAATTCCACAATGGCTTATTTTACAACACAGAAACTTCTTTAGGTTTATCATTCAACACTGCTGCAGTTTAGACCTAACAAAGGCACGTTAGAGAAAACAGAGGGTGCACGAGTTTGTTAGGGGCAGATTTAAGCAAAGTGGCGCTGCACCCAGTGTACTTTCCTTGAGCTCCTTAGCGCCTCATACTGCCACCATGTGTGCGCTGTATCAAAGATACGGCGCACCATGGCGCAGGGTGGGAGGCAATAGCGTCAACATTTTTGACGCTATTGATGTACTGTTCAGGGTTAGCAAAACAAATTTGGCGCTAACCCTGAACAGTACATAGGGACCCATTGTAAACAATGGTGTGCCCGCTTTTAAGCCTGCTCTGGGCAGGTGTTAAAAGTGGCAAAAAAATGGCACAAATAAATCTCTTAGATTTCTCTGCACCATTTTCTCAGTCCCCCTAGGGGGAGAATGACCCCTTTGCATACATTATGCATGGTGCATGCATAATGTAGTGCAAAGGGTTACAAAGTGGCGCACTGCATGCATTGCACCACTTTGTAAATTTGGTGCACATAAAAAGCCATCCCAGCACCACTTTAGCATCAGAAAAATGATGCTAAGGCGGCGCTAAAGTTGCACTAGGCCCTCTTAAATCTGGCCTAAGTGCGCTTCAGGCAGAAGGATTAGGAATGAGCTAATTTTGCATAATCTATGTAGCATGTGTTTGTGGGTGGGAAGCAAGAAGAAAGACTATTGGCCTTTTAGACATTTTCCGAAGCAAAGACTAAGAAATAAAGGAAGATACTATGTGATATCATGTATATTCACCTAGCCTGTAACTATTTCGTTTGGGGAACCAGGTACTCCTTTCCAAAGAGCTGTGTTGGCTCAGAACACAGCAATGCACCTCTTTTCGTTTGAGTTTCTAAAGTTCATACATATAACTATAAAGTTCTTCAAATGAATGCATTAACTTTAGACAGCACACGTCAGAAACGGAGAGTGGCAATTCCTGCTTACTGTTTCAGATTATTTCATGCATTATTTGCAGAAATTCTATGTTATTGGTTTTAACGTTAGACTCCTCAAACTCAAAAAAACAGGCACTGTGTTCTGCACTGAGCCACCGCAGATCCTAATTCAGCTCCTTTTGTAGAGTTTTGGAAGCCACAAATACAGGATGTTCCTGGCAGCTTCTGATGGAGGAGTTGAAGAAGAACTTAATACATGCTGTGCCTAATCTCACACAATAAAGTACACACAGAAAAGGGGGCCAGGGGAGATGTATAGATCTCCAGTTGTTCACTCCTAATTCAAATCACAAATACACAGAAATACAATTAGGTCTTGAAAGAATAAAAAGCTATGTAACCTAGCTGAACAGGGATATTCCTTTTTTAAGGACAAATTTCCTCTTCCACCAGAGGTGGCATGCTTCATCATTGGGAATCTCCTCACACTGTGACAGCTGATCACAGTGCGGGCTAAAACTCCCTTTCATGTATTGTCTGTTTAAAGCATAGCCTACTGAAGCTATATTTCAAATAAAGATGTTAAGTCTACTTATGGCAAATGTATGATCCTTCAAATGTAATAGAGCAGTGGTTCCCAACCTGTGGTCCGGGGACCCCTGGGGGTCCGCGAAGCCTTCTCAGGGGGTCCGCGAGAGCCTAGAAAATTAAAAAATATCAACAAATATTGACAGATTTGGTCCCCAACTTCCAGTAATGACTCAGGTGGGGGTCCCCGGATTCTAATAATGAATCAGTGGGAGTCCCTGGTTTCCATTAATTGTAAAGTGGGGGTCCACAGAAATCAAAAGGTTGGGAAACACTGTAATAGAGTACACAGCTTCCATCTTTCATAGGGCAGCATTTAACCTCTTCTGTGCCTTGGACGAGATGATCTCGTCCAAGGCTACAGTTCCCCTGTGCCTTGGACGAGATCATCTCGTCCATGGCACAGGGGAACTTGGGGGCGCGCTAGCGCGCCCCCCGTGCACCCCCCTTCCCCCCCCAAGTCGGGGATGGAAGGGGAAGACCTTCCCCTTCCACCCCCGACCCCCCCCACCCCCCCCCTGTGACGTCAGCGCGCGCGCGCGCGCTGATGTGTCACAGAGGCCTCCCTCGTCGCGCTGGAAGCTCTGCTTCCAGCGCGATTGAAAAAGAAATGCAAAAGCATTTCTTTTTCAATCACTTGGGAGGCCCGGAGGGGCTTCAAAGGGAAGGAAAAGTATTTCCTTCCCTTTGAAGTCCCTCCGAGGGTTTCAAAAGCCGGATTGCTTGCAATCCGGCTTTTGAAACCCCACTAGACACCAGGGATTTTTTTTTTTTTCTTAGAAATTGACAAAAGGGAGCGACCCCTTGGGCAAGGGTCGCTCCCAGGGGGGGCATTTTTTTGAAAAGGCCTTTTCTGCCCAAGGGGGGGCAGAAACCTCTAGGCACCAGGGACCATTTTTTTTTTTTTCTTTTTTTTTTTTCATTTTTTTTTTATTGAGGTGGGGAGCGACCCCTTAGGCAAGGGTCGTTCCCCTTGCGGGAAAATTATATTTTGGCCATTTCTGCCCCCCTTGGGGGCAGATTGGCCTATTTTGATGAGGCCAATCTGCCCCCAAGGGGGGTAGAAACCACTAGACACCAGGGATTTTTTTTTTTTTTTATTGTTATTGACAAAAGGGAGCGACCCCTTGGGCAAGGGTCGCTCCCAGGGGGGCATATTTTCGGGAAGGCCTTTTCTGCCCCCCCTGGGGGCAGATCGGCCTACTATTAGGCCGATCTGCCCCCAGGGGGGGCAGAAACCTCTAGGCACCAGGGACCATTTTTTATTTTATTTTTTTTCATTTTTTTTTTTTTTGGTGGGGAGTGACCCCTTAGGCAAGGGTCGCTCCCCTTGGGGGAAAATTATATTTTGCCCATTTCTGCCCCCCTTGGGGGCAGATTGGCCTATTTTGATGAGGCCAATCTGCCCCCAAGGGGGGTAGAAACCACTAGACACCAGGGAGTTTTTTCTTTGCGTGAATTTCACGCAAAGGGAGCGACCACTTAGGCAAGGGTCGCTCCCTGGGGGGGAGGGGAATTTATTTTAGGCCATTTCTGCCCCCCCTGGGGGCAGATCGGCCTATTATTAGGCCGATCTGCCCCCAGGGGGGGAAGAAACCTCTAGGCGCCAGGGCAAATTTTTTTTTTGTGTTTTTTTTTTTTGTTCTTTTTTTTTTTTTAGAGATGGGGAGCGACCCATCAGGCAAGGGTCGCTCCCCTGGGGGGCAAATTGTATATAGACCATTTCTGCCCCCCTGGGGGCAGATTGGCCAATGGGCAGAAACCACTAGGCACCGGGGATTTGTTTTTTGGCGCCAATGTCACGCAGGGGGAGCGACCCCGTAGGCAAGGGTTGCTCCCGGGGGGGGGTGGGGGTTGGGGGGGCAAATTTATTTTAGGCCATTTCTGCCCCCCGGGGGACAGATCGGCCTATTATTAGGCCGAACTGCCCCCGGGGGGGGGGGGCAGAACACTCTAGGCGCCAGGGCAATTTTTTTTTTGTGTTTTTTTTTGTTGTTGTTTCCTTTTTTAGAGATGGGGAGCGACCCATCAGGCAAGGGTCGCTCCCCTGGGGGGGCAAATTGTATTTAGACCATTTCTGCCCCCCTGGGGGCAGATTGGCCAATTTTAGGTCAATCTGCCCCCAAGGGGGCAGAAATCACTAGGCACCGGGGATTTGTTTTTTGGCACCAATGTCACGTAGGGGGAGCGACCCCGTAGGCAAGGGTCGCTCCCGGGGGGGGGTGGGGGTTGGGGGGGCAAATTTATTTTAGGCCATTTCTGCCCCCCCGGGGGGGGGGCAGAACACTCTAGGCGCCAGGGCAATTTTTTTTTTGTGTTTTTTTTTGTTGTTGTTTCTTTTTTTAGAGATGGGGAGCGACCCATCAGGCAAGGGTCGCTCCCCTGGGGGGGGCAAATTGTATTTAGACCATTTCTGCCCCCCTGGGGGCAGATTGGCCAATTTTAGGTCAATCTGCCCCCAAGGGGGCAGAAACCACTAGGCACCGGGGATTTGTTTTTTGGCACCAATGTCACGCAGGGGGAGCGACCCCGTAGGCAAGGGTCGCTCCCGGGGGGGGGGGGGGGGGGGGGGGTTGGGGGGGCAAATTTATTTTAGGCCATTTCTGCCCCCCCGGGGGACAGATCGGCCTATTAGTAGGCCGAACTGCCCCCGGGGGGGGGGCAGAACACTCTAGGCGCCAGGGCAATTTTTTTTTTGTGTTTCTTTTTGTTGTTGTTTCTTTTTTTAGAGATGGGGAGCGACCCATCAGGCAAGGGTCGCTCCCCTGGGGGGGCAAATTGTATTTAGACCATTTCTGCCCCCCTGGGGGCAGATTGGCCAATTTTAGGTCAATCTGCCCCCAAGGGGGCAGAAACCACTAGGCACCGGGGATTTGTTTTTTGGCACCAATGTCACGCAGGGGGAGCGACCCCGTAGGCAAGGGTCGCTCCCGGGGGGGGGGGGTTGGGGGGGCAAATTTATTTTAGGCCATTTCTGCCCCCCCGGGGGACAGATCGGCCTATTATTAGGCCGAACTGCCCCCGGGGGGGGGGCAGAACACTCTAGGCGCCAGGGCAATTATTTTTTTGTGTGTTTTTTTTTTGGTTGTTTCTTTTTTTAGAGATGGGGAGCGACCCATCAGGCAAGGGTCGCTCCCCTGGGGGGCAAATTGTATTTAGACCATTTCTGCCCCCCTGGGGGCAGATTGGCCAATTTTAGGTCAAGAAACCACTAGGCACCGGGGATTTGTTTTTTGGCGCCAATGTCACGCAGGGGGAGCGACCCCGTGGGCAAGGGTCGCTCCCGGGGGGGGGATGGGGGTTGGGGGGGCAAATTTATTTTAGGCCATTTCTGCCCCCCCGGGGGACAGATCGGCCTATTAGTAGGCCGAACTGCCCCCGGGGGGGGGGCAGAACACTCTAGGCGCCAGGGCAATTTTTTTTTTGTGTTTCTTTTTGTTGTTGTTTCTTTTTTTAGAGATGGGGAGCGACCCATCAGGCAAGGGTCGCTCCCCTGGGGGGGCAAATTGTATTTAGACCATTTCTGCCCCCCTGGGGGCAGATTGGCCAATTTTAGGTCAATCTGACCCCAAGGGGGCAGAAACCACTAGGCACCGGGGATTTGTTTTTTGGCACCAATGTCACGCAGGGGGAGCGACCCCGTAGGCAAGGGTCGCTCCCGGGGGGGGGGTGGGCGGGGGGGTTGGGGGGGCAAATTTATTTTAGGCCATTTCTGCCCCCCCGGGGGACAGATCAGCCTATTAGTAGGCCGAACTGCCCCCGGGGGGGGGGCAGAACACTCTAGGCGCCAGGGCAATTTTTTTTTTGTGTTTCTTTTTGTTGTTGTTTCTTTTTTTAGAGATGGGGAGCGACCCATCAGGCAAGGGTCGCTCCCCTGGGGGGGCAAATTGTATTTAGACCATTTCTGCCCCCCTGGGGGCAGATTGGCCAATTTTAGGTCAATCTGCCCCCAAGGGGGCAGAAACCACTAGGCACCGGGGATTTGTTTTTTGGCGCCAATGTCACGCAGGGGGAGCGACCCCGTAGGCAAGGGTTGCTCCCGGGGGGGGGTGGGGGTTGGGGGGGCAAATTTATTTTAGGCCATTTCTGCCCCCCGGGGGACAGATCGGCCTATTATTAGGCCGAACTGCCCCCGGGGGGGGGGCAGAACACTCTAGGCGCCAGGGCAATTTTTTTTTTGTGTTTTTTTTTGTTGTTGTTTCCTTTTTTAGAGATGGGGAGCGACCCATCAGGCAAGGGTCGCTCCCCTGGGGGGGCAAATTGTATTTAGACCATTTCTGCCCCCCTGGGGGCAGATTGGCCAATTTTAGGTCAATCTGCCCCCAAGGGGGCAGAAACCACTAGGCACCGGGGATTTGTTTTTTGGCACCAATGTCACGCAGGGGGAGCGACCCCGTAGGCAAGGGTCGCTCCCGGGGGGGGGGGGTTGGGGGGGCAAATTTATTTTAGGCCATTTCTGCCCCCCCGGGGGACAGATCAGCCTATTATTAGGCCGAACTGCCCCCGGGGGGGGGGCAGAACACTCTAGGCGCCAGGGCAATTATTTTTTTGTGTGTTTTTTTTTTGGTTGTTTCTTTTTTTAGAGATGGGGAGCGACCCATCAGGCAAGGGTCGCTCCCCTGGGGGGCAAATTGTATTTAGACCATTTCTGCCCCCCTGGGGGCAGATTGGCCAATTTTAGGTCAATCTGCCCCCAAGGGGGCAGAAACCACTAGGCACCGGGGATTTGTTTTTTGGCGCCAATGTCACGCAGGGGGAGCGACCCCGTGGGCAAGGGTCGCTCCCGGGGGGGGGATGGGGGTTTGGGGGGCAAATTTATTTTAGGCCATTTCTGCCCCCCCGGGGGACAGATCAGCCTATTAGGCCGAACTGCCCCCGGGGGGGGGGCAGAACACTCTAGGCGCCAGGGCAATTTTTTTTTGTGTTTTTTTTTTTTTTTGTTTCTTTTTTTAGAGATGGGGAGCGACCCATCAGGCAAGGGTCGCTCCCCTGGGGGGGCAAATTGTATTTAGACCATTTCTGCCCCCCTGGGGGAAGATTGGCCAATTTTAGGTCAATCTGCCCCCAAGGGGGCAGAAATCACTAGGCACCGGGGATTTGTTTTTTGGCGCCAATGTCACGCAGGGGGAGCGACCCCGTAGGCAAGGGTCGCTCCCGGGGGGGGTGGGGGTTGGGGGGGCAAATTTATTTTAGGCCATTTCTGCCCCCCCGGGGGACAGATCGGCCTATTATTAGGCCGAACTGCCCCCGGGGGGGGAGAACACTCTAGGCGCCAGGGCAATTTTTTTTTGTGTTTTTTTTTTTGTTGTTTCTTTTTTTAGAGATGGGGAGCGACCCATCAGGCAAGGGTCGCTCCCCTGGGGGGGCAAATTGTATTTAGACCATTTCTGCCCCCCTGGGGGCAGATTGGCCAATTTTAGGTCAATCTGCCCCCAAGGGGGCAGAAACCACTAGGCACCGGGGATTTGTTTTTTGGCGCCAATGTCACGCAGGGGGAGCGACCCCGTAGGCAAGGGTCACTCCCGGGGGGGGGTGGCAGGGGGGGTTAGGGGGGCAAATTTATTTTAGGCCATTTCTGCCCCCCCGGGGGACAGATCGGCCTATTATTAGGCCGAACTGCCCCCGGGGGGGGGGCAGAACACTCTAGGCGCCAGGGCAATTTTTTTTTTGTGTTTTTTTTTTTTTTTGTTTCTTTTTTTAGAGATGGGGAGCGACCCATCAGGCAAGGGTCGCTCCCCTGGGGGGGCAAATTGTATTTAGACCATTTCTGCCCCCCTGGGGGCAGATTGGCCAATTTTAGGTCAATCTGCCCCCAAGGGGGCAGAAACCACTAGGCACCGGGGATTTGTTTTTTGGCACCAATGTCACGCAGTGGGAGCGACCCCGTAGGCAAGGGTCGCTCCCGGGGGGGGGGGTGGGGGTTGGGGGGGCAAATTTATTTTAGGCCATTTCTGCCCCCCCGGGGGACAGATCGGCCTATTATTAGGCCGAACTGCCCCCCAGGGGGGGGGCAGAACACTCTAGGCGCCAGGGCAATTATTTTTTTGTGTGGTTTTTTTTTTGTTGTTTCTTTTTTTAGAGATGGGGAGCGACCCATCAGGCAAGGGTCGCTCCCCTGGGGGGGCAAATTGTATTTAGACCATTTCTGCCCACCTGGGGGCAGATTGGCCAATTTTAGGTCAATCTGCCCCCAAGGGGGCAGAAACCACTAGGCACCGGGGATTTGTTTTTTGGCGCCAATGTCACGCAGGGGGAGCGACCCCGTAGGCAAGGGTCGCTCCCGGGGGGGGGATGGGGGTTGGGGGGGCAAATTTATTTTAGGCCATTTCTGCCCCCCCGGGGGACAGATCGGCCTATTAGGCCGAACTGCCCCCGGGGGGGGGGGCAGAACACTCTAGGCACCAGGGCAAATTTTATTTGTGTTTTTTTTTTTTGTTGTTTCTTTTTTTAGAGATGGGGAGCGACCCATCAGGCAAGGGTCGCTCCCCTGGGGGGGCAAATTGTATTTAGACCATTTCTGCCCCCCTGGGGGCAGATTGGCCAATTTTAGGTCAATCTGCCCCCAAGGGGGCAGAAACCACTAGGCACCGGGGATTTGTTTTTTGGCGCCAATGTCACGCAGGGGGAGCGACCCCGTAGGCAAGGGTCGCTCCCGGGGGGGGGTGGGGGTTGGGGGGGCAAATTTATTTTAGGCCATTTCTGCCCCCCCGGGGGACAGATCGGCCTATTATTAGGCCGAACTGCCCCCGGGGGGGGGGGCAGAACACTCTAGGCACCAGGGCAATTCTTTTTTGTTGGTTTTTTTTTTTCTTTGTTTTTTTTTTTTTAGAGATGGGGAGCGACCCATCAGGCAAAAGTCGCTCCCCTGGGGGACAAATTGTATTTAGGACATTTCTGCCCCCCTTGGGGGCAGATTGGCTGAGTTTAGGTCAACCTGCCCCCAAGGGGGCAGAAACCACTAGGCACCGGGGATTTGTTTTTTGGTGCCAATGTCACGCAGGGGGAGCGACCCCGTAGGCAAGGGTCGCTCCCGGCGGGGGAGGGTGGGGGTTGGGTGGGCAAATTTATTTTAGGGCATTTCTGCCCCCCCCCCTGGGGCCGACTGAGCTACAGGCCAAACACCACAGGTAGGCACCTTGCAAAAAACACCTCTGTTTTCTGTGAAAAAATATGTTGTGTCCACGTTGTGTTTTGGGCCATTTCCTTTTGTGGGCGCTAGGCCTACCCACAGAAGTGATGTACCATTTTTATCGAGAGACTTAGGGGAACGCTGGGTGGAAGGAAATTTGTGGCTCCTCTCAGATTCCAGAACTTTCTGTCACCGAAATGAGAGGAAAAAGTGTTTTTTGGGCCAAATTTTGATGTTTGCAAAGGATTCTGGGTAACATAACCTGGTCAGAGCCCCGCAAGTCACCCCATCTTGGATTCCCCTGGGTTTCTAGTTTTCAAAAATGCACTGGTTTGCTAGGTTTCCTCAGGTGTCGGCTGAGCTACAGGCCAAAATCCACAGGTAGGCACTGCTTTTTATAAAAAAATGTGATGTGTCCACGTTGTGTTTTGGGCCCTTTCCTTTCGTGGGCGCTAGTCCTACCCACACAAGTGAGGTATCATTTTTATCGGGAATTTGTGGCTCCTCTCAGATTCCAGAACTTTCTGCCACAGAAATGTGAGTAACATGTGTATTTTTAGCCAAATTTTGAGGTTTGCAAAGGATTCTGGGTAACAGAACCTGGTCCGGGCCTCGCAAGTCACCCCTCCTTGGATTCCCCTAGGTCTCTAGTTTTCAGAAATGCACAGGTTTGGTAGGTTTCCCTAGGTGCCGGCTGAGCTAGAGGCCAAAATCTACAGGTAGGCACTTCGCAAAAAACACCTCTGTTTTTTTCCAAAATTTAGGATGTGTCCACGTTGCGCTTTGGGGTGTTTCCTGTCGCCGGCGCTAGGCCTACCCACGCAAGTGAGGTACCATTTTTATCGGGAGACTTGGGGGAACGCTGGGTGGAAGGAAATTTGTAGCTCCTCTCAGATTCCAGAACTTTCTGCCACAGAAATGTGAGGGACATGTGTTTTTTTAGCCAAATTTTGAGGTTTGCAAAGGATTCTGGGTAACAGAACCTGGTCCGAGCCCCGCAAGTCACCCCTCCTTGGATTCCCCTAGGTCTCTAGTTTTCAGAAATGCACAGGTTTGGTAGGTTTCCGTAGGTGCCGGCTGAGCTAGAGGCCAAAATCTACAGGTAGGCACTTCGCAAAAAACACCTCTGTTTTTTTCCAAAATTTAGGATGTGTCCACGTTGCGCTTTGGGGTGTTTCCTGTCGCCGGCGCTAGGCCTACCCACGCAAGTGAGGTATCATTTTTATCGGGAGACTTGGGGGAACGCTGGGTAGAAGGAAATTTGTGGCTCCTCTCAGATTCCAGAACTTTCTGCCACAGAAATGTGAGGGACATGTGTTTTTTTAGCCAAATTTTGAGGTTTGCAAAGGATTCTGGGTAACAGAACCTGGTCCGAGCCACACAAGTCACCCCTCCTTGGATTCCCCTAGGTCTCTAGTTTTCAGAAATGCACAGGTTTAGTAGGTTTCCCTAGGTGGCGGCTGAGCTAGAGGCCAAAATCTACAGGTAGTCACTTTGCTAAAAACAGCTCTGTTTTCTGTGATGTGTCCACGTTGTGTTTTGGGGCATATCCTGTCGCGGGTGCTAGGCCTACCCACACAAGTGAGGTACCATTTTTATCGGGAGACTTGGGGGAACCTAGATTAGCAAAACAAGTACTATTGCCCCTTGTCTTTCTCTACATTTTTTCCTTCCAAATATAGGAGTGTGTGTAAAAAAGACATCTATTTGAGAAATTCCCTGTAATTCACGTGCTACTATGGTCACCCCGGAATTCAGAGATGTGCAAATAACCACTGCTCCTCAACACCTTATCTTGTGCCCTTTTTGGAAATGCAAAGGTTTTCTTGATAGCAATTTTTTACTCCTTATATTTCAGCAAATGAATTGCTGTATACCCGGTATAGAATGAAAACGCACTGCAGGGTGCAGCTCATTTATTGGCTCTGGGTTCCTCGGGTTCTTGATGAACCTACAAACCCTATATATCCCCGCAACCAGAGGAGTCCAGCAGACGTAACGGTATATTGCTTTCGATAATCTGACATTGCAGGGAAAAGTTACAGAGTAAAACGTAGAGAAAAATTGATGGTTTTTTCACCTCAATTTCAATATTTTTCTTTTTCAGCTGTTATTTTCTGTAGGAAACCCTTGTAGGATCTACACAAATGACCCCTTGCTGAATTCAGAATTTTGTCTACTTTTCAGAAATGTTTAGGTTTCTGGGATCCAGCATTGGTTTCATGACCATTCCTGTCACTGACTGGAAGGAGGCTGAAAGCACAAAAAATTGCACAAATGGGGTATGCCCCAGTAAAATGCCAAAATTGTGTTGAAAACTTGGGTTTTCTGATTCAAGTCTGCCTGTTCCTGAAAGCTGGGAAGCTGCTGAGTTTAGCACCGCAAACCCTTTGTTGATGCCATTTTCAGGGGAAAAACCACAAGCCTTCTTCTGCAGCCACTTTTTCCAATTTTTTTGAAAAAAACGAAATTTTCACTGTATTTTGGCCAATTTCTTGGCCTCCTTCAGGGGAACCCACAAAGTCTGGGTACCTCTAGAATCTCTAGGATGTTGGAAAAAAAGGACGCAAATTTGGCTTGGTTAGCTTATGTGGACAAAAAGTTATGAGGGCCTAAGCGCGAACTGCCCCAAATAGGCAAAAAAAGGCCTGGCACAGGAGGGGGAAAAGGCCTGGCAGCGAAGGGGTTAATGGGAATTACGTTTTAGAAGATACTCAGGGCCAGTTTTGCAAGAAAGTGGAGCATCGGTCCAAATGCACCACTTTTCTTGCGCTTCCCCTGCCCAACCTAACAACACCATGGTTGCACCGTATTTACAATGCTACTCGTTTCCACAATAGCGTCATAATTTATGACGCTATTGTGATGCTTTGCTGGACTAGTGCCATAAATGAAGGCACTAGTGCAGCAAAGCACTAGGGAGGTCCATAGGATACAATGGCCCACCACTTTAACGCCTGCCCTAAGCAGCCGTTAAAAATGGCAGAAAAAAGTTGCAGTGAAATCTTGAAGATTTGACGCCATTTTTTGTGGACTCCCTACAAGGGAAAGCTCCACTTGCATATATTATATCTGGCGCAGGCATAATGTGGAGCAGGAGGTTACAAAGTGGCGAAGGAGAATGGCCACCTTAATGCCAAATTAGCATAAAAACAATTATGCTAGTGTGGCATTAGGAGGCACTAGTGCCTTGTAAATCTGTCCCTCATTTCCCTAATCCTCCTAGCCTTGTCGTCCTCAAAAATCACAATTTAACAAGATATGGTTGTTAGAATTCATAGAGGGCCACACTTTAGGTTATGGGGAACCCTGTTCCCTGTGCTTTAAAAATTAAACACACCAGTGATCATCTAAGTACATCCCTTTCAGGTTAGGGTTCATTAATATTTTTCACCTTCTAGTACTGTGCACTGATATGATGAAACAGATGCACTGCAGGGAACAGTAAGGAATTTTAAAGCCTCGGGCCCCAGTAAGTGTCAAGCACCAGAGAATTAGAAACTAAGGTCCAGATTTAAGAAAAGTGGCATTTCACATCATGAAGCGGCACTTTTCTTGCGTCCCCTTAACGACACCATGCGTGCACCATATTTAAGATATGGCACACCATGGCGGTATTAGGAACAATAGCGTCACTATTTTTTATGCTATTGTGGCGCTTTACTCCACTAGCATCAAAAATTCTGACGCTAGTAGAGCAAAGTGCAAGGAGGCCCATTGATTCCAATGGGTTCATCATTTTAACACCTGCTTCAGACGCTAATGTGCCGTTAGATGGCACAAGGCCATCCGTAAATGTGGACCTAAATCTCTGAGGCTAAATGTAGGAATCTGGATTATTATTTGGGGTGGATGACCACTCACCTCAAGTAATAATCACAGACCTTGTAGAGGTGAACCACTAAAGTCAGTAAATGAACCTGAGCTCAAACCCCTGGTAGCTGTGGCACAGTGAAGAGAGGCAAGACAATGTGTAAAGTATTTTGCAGTACCAAAACAGTAATAAAGATAAAGAGCAAAACAATACAAATCCCAAACTGAATTAGAAATATAGGGTAAAGTTCAGAAATCAACACAATGTCAAAATGACAAAAATCCAATTAGAGGAACCAGAGATATGAATTTTTAAACTTTTAAGCATGAAGAAGCACAACAACGCCAATGATAGTCACTGGTAGACCGTACCTACGTGAAAACTGAGGCTGGCTGTGATAGAGCATGAGTCAGATACACCAACCAGGTTCATTATGGTTTAAAAGTTTAACTTCTGACTTAGGGTCTGATTTATAGTTTGGAAAGGTTACTCTGTCACAAACGTGACGGATATCCCATCCGTCGTATTACAATGTCCAGAGGATATCATGGAATCGTGATACTGTGGATAGGGTATCTGTCACATTTGTGATGGAGTAACCCCCACTGCCAAGCTCTAAATCAGGCCCTCAGTCCTTTAAGTCCAAATCTATCACAAGAGTACACTTATAAAGCATATGATACTCACAAATTGTCAGGTAGAAGCCAACAGCAGGATCCAGTCCAGGTGCAGTTCCAAGAAAGGCCTCTTGAAGCTTGTTGTATCCCTGGAACTTGAACAGGAATTCAGCCTTGTGACCCTTGGAGTCCAATTCTTTGTACTGGGTAGAGGAGTCAGCCGGTCCACTCTTTCAGGACTCCTTGCAGGTCACAGAAAATAGCATTGGTCCTCTTCTGATCTTCCACAGGTCCAGGAAGTGTTCTGCAGTGGATGCCTAGAGATGTCACAGTTATGCCTGGCACAATCTAGACTCCTGGGCATGCCGTAACCAAAGGGATAAATGTTCCTGGGGCCAAATCTACCCACTTTGGCATTCAGGCATTTTCAAGATAGCTAAAGTCTTCAGTCACTCTATCCTTGGGCTCTGAAGGCTGGGTTTTGTGTGTGGGAAGTGGGCTATGAGAATCCTAGTGTCCTTCCACAGCTAACACAAAAACCCAGTTTAAGGCAGCCATTGTACCTACAACAAACCTAGAGAAAGAAGTCTGGTAGGACAAAAGCAGAATTATTCAGCAGCCAGACAGAGGATACACAAATAATGTCTTTAAATTTTGTTTCCTTACTTTCTCGTGTGCCTCAAGAGTTAGATGGAAACCCAGGGATAGAAGTGTAGTAGTACAAAACACGCTGCTTCAGCAAACAAGCAGTGGGTCCCCTAGAATTGTCTTGACATCCTGTTTCCTTCCTTTCAAGTGATATAACTCGCGCATTCGTCATGCACAGCCAATTACTCCATAGATAATATCATAGATGACATATTCTATGCCATCTTTCATATTCTCACTGCAATATTTGCAATAAAATTATTGATGAGATAACTGTGCATGGCGAAGGCGCGAGCTACAGTTACCTTGGGGTGCGAGTTTTAGTTACTTGAAAGAACTCTAACTATAACTGCTGAATTTCTATGGTTTTCTTTGAGAAAATTCTGAATCTAACTATAACGTTTCTGTAACCTTTGTTTTTTTCAGTGAATAAGAAATCCATTCCGTTGTCGACGGTCGAGAAAAACAGCACCACAGGCTCCAAAGGTTCACTGTATCCTTTTTTTGCAACAACATCAGTGTGAAATCCAAAAGGACAGTCAACTAATTTTGGCGCTATGCCTCCAATTGGACCATAGAGTCCCACCATCTAGATAGTCTCATATAAAGTGCTCACACCAGTGCAGTCACTCACTACTGTTTACTGCAAAGAACAACCAGGATGTAAGTATCTTCATTAATATTTGACACAAATCATGCCCCATTGTGTTTTTATTGTCATTGTAAAGTACAGTATTCATGACAATCTGATTTAAAGGAGAAATATAGGCATAAACAAAAACACAATCATGTATGGATAAGTTCATGACACACATTATATATAATGAAATTCCCCGATGAGATGTCAATTACCACCATGTTATAATAGTGAACTCTGAAAAATATGAGAGGGAATCAGAATATTATGTTTTTTGTTTCTCGTTATTCATAGGGGGCTATATACAACTTATCAATGTGCTGGAGATCTTTCATTTAGGCAAAAGTTAAAGTGCTGGTGCTTGAAAAAACATGAGGCAGTTAATACAATTCCCCCTAAAGTGCAAATGCATTAGATCCAAGATGTAAACATGTCAATGTGTCTGCAGTACTCAGATGTTGTCAATGGAGAAGTTGGAAGTAGTTGTTCACGTTAAAGCATAAAGTGTGTATACAAAGATACTACTAACCTATCAAAATATGAGGTTCGTCATTCTTTATATGTATTGGTCCATAGTGGACAACTGTCTCATTGACCATAAGACGACCTCTATGGCCCTATTAATTATCTTCTTCCTTTCATTTAAAATGTTTTCTTCTCTAATGAAGAATACATCACTTTCAAAGGATGGTGCAAATAATAGCAATAATGTGCTAATGCATAAGGGTATTTCAGGGTTCTTTTCTATAGTAAGGATGTGGCAGGCACCCTAAAGTGTGAAGTACAGCAGTATGCTGTAGGAGGCTGGCCCTCTGTGTAGTGTGCACAGTTAGGCACACTGTGCAGGTGGCCAGGCCACCACACATTGGTTTACAGGGGTAAAAAGTAGACCACCTAATGCTCTAATCTTTATGGTAGCTTGGTCAAGACGTTAGACCAATCTCAGAGAAATGCAAAGCATTTGTTCTACTCACAGCATCAATTTTGCAATCAAGCACTCAAAGGAATAACTTGAGTCCAATGAATAAACGTACTTCAGCTTTTTATGTAATTTTTAAAATCAAGATCATCAAAATTGGTTAAGTACTTTTCAAGATATGAATTTTTGAAGTTTAATCTAAATAGTATTTTGTGTGTAAATGCGCACCATAGGAATCAATGGAGCATAACCTTTAAAAATGCATATAAAATCGCACAGGAGGTTTACCAAGTTCTTCTTTTGCAGGTTGATCGAGGCCATCAGTGAGCACACTTTGTCAGCTAGAGAAGTTCGGTGGCTCCCCGTTCCAGCAGGAGCAGCAGGGAAAGGTCTCTAGAGCTTGTGCAGGGCCACTGCGGGGGACCACTTGGAAAAGCACTGCACAGGTAAGTTTAAAGGTGGATGCTGGGGGTCCTCTTGGAATGCTGAGGTCACAAGGTGTGGGAGACTCTGAGGACACAGCTGGGTCTTCAGTGCAGGGCACAGGGTGGGTGGGCGCAGACCAAATCGGTGGGCTAGGAGCTGTGCGCAAGGATGCCCTTAGAAGCAGAAGATAGGTCAGTTCAAGAGTTGATTGCAGGACACCGGGGGCACTCTGGTGGGAGGTCCAAGTTGTGTCTAAAGTCCCTTGACTGAGGCTTCCTCCTGGTTCTTTTACAGTCCCAGGAGGGCTGTCTTTCTTGCTGTCCAAAGTCAGGTGACAAATACCCAGGGTATTGGTATGATTGAGCCGCTAGAGGGTGCAGTGCCAATAAACTTGGCACACTGGCAGGATTTGTGCCCACAGATGTCAGTGTTAAGTTTGGTCCAGCAGTGGCATCCTGTTCCAGAGTTAGGCTCTGGTCTGTGAAGTGGACCTCACTGGCTTGTTGGTTCCTTGTGGATGTAGAGTGGTACTTCTACTTTGGAGGTAGTTCTCTGGCAATTTGTGAAGCCTGGAGGTCCTCTGGGGTTCTTTAGAGTTTTCCAGCTGTCCAGCAGCTCCTCAGCGGTGATTGTTGGGTCCTGGGTGCTGCAGGCAGGGTTTGGCACATTCTCTTGGTGCAGCAGGTCCACAGTACTCGTGCCTTTGGATCTTCTTGTTGCTGGTCTTCTTCTGTCCATCAAATCTGATTTCTTGGTCTATGGATGCCCACTAAATACTGTATTTAGTGGGCATTTTAGAGGGAACCTGGTAGTGACCAACGGGTCATCTACCTTAGGATGGCTACTCCCACTAAGTGACTATTTCCTGTGAGAAGAGGTACTTCTCTACACCTGATTGGCTATTTTCCTTGCATTCCATGATGGGGGAAAATGAAATGGAAAGTCCAGCTTGCATGTAACACCTTAGGGATGGTGCATGCTAGGTAGGGCCACTCCTCCTGTTTGAGTGGCCCACCATTGCTCCTGGCAAAAGTGGGGGTGCAATGGGGTGCCCATCTGCCGCTAGCAGCAGGCTTGGAGGTCGCATTTCAAAGGTGATAAGACCTTTGAAGCTCGCCAACAAGGCAGTGCACATTCCTGAGGGAGGGGGTCTTAGCCCCTCCACCCAGGAAGGGCTTTGTTCTGCATCCCAGAGGGCAGAGGTCCTCACCCCAGGGGTGCAGATTTATGTCTGGAGGTGACAGGCTGGATGTGACCGGTCAGCAACCATGCCAGGGTAGTTAGCTTTAGCAGAGGGCCCCTCTAAGGTGACCCCTGGGTACATTTTATAACAAATCCAACACTGGTATCATTTTGGAAGCATCATTCTGAGTTGTTTTTATACCAAACAACCCAGGGTTCAGGGTGGAAATTATGTAGCTGTGAAACTTGTACTCACCAGTGTCCAGCACATTTATTAAAATGGCTGCTCTGTTCACTCACTGTGTCCTAGGTTTGGCAAGGAAACAGTGGGGCATACTGCTCATGCAGCTATGCTCTCACATGCAGTGTAGTGCACCTCGCCTTAGGGCTGGACGGCCTGCCAGAGGGGTGTCTGACCCATAGTGCATGCACTGTATAGTGGACAGTGCACACAGGCAGCGTGCAATGTCAAGTTTGCATCTTAGGTTTGCATTAGAGCACTCCGTCTACAATAGGTGGACTGGATGCATATGGGTGCATGACCCTAGAGGGTGTCACAATCAGTAGTGCTTCCCTTAGGAAGTGTTGCCAATTGTGCTAATGTATCACAACAGTTTAGGGAAAGAGATCTGACCCAGGGAACCTGGTTAGCAGGGGCCTTGGGCACTAACAACTTCTAGACTACATCATATACCAGGCAAAAAGTGGGGACTAACCATGTCAAAAAGAAGCCATTTCTCACGCTACCCATCCCCGAACAAAAGAGGATGAGACTGCCCTTTCCCTAGTGAGTCTTCATCATTTAAGTGGAGGAACCTGTAAAGGCCATCTGCATTGGCATGGTCAGTGTCAGGTCCGTGTTCCACTTGAAAGTCCATCCCCTGTAGGGAAATAGATCACCTATCAGATTGGGTTTTCACCCTCCATCTGTTGTAGCCATCTGGGAGACCTGTGGTCAGTCTGAACTATGAAGTGAGAGCCAAACGGGCATGACCTCAGCTTCTTCAGGGCCCACACCACGGCAAAGGCTCCCCTCTATATGGCACTTCAATGTGGTTCCCTAGAGAACAGTTTCTTGCTTATGAAAGCAACTGGCTGGTCATGTCCATCATTATTTTTCTTGGAAAGGACTGCTCCTATCCCCATTTCAGAGGCATCTGTTTAGACTTTGAATTGCCTGGAGTAGTCTGGGGCATGAAGGACTGGAGCACATAGCATTCTTCAGAGTGTCAAAGGCCCTATGACAACTCACTGTCCAGTTAACCTTTTTGGGAATTTTCTTGTAGGTTAGTTCTGTGAGGGGGGCAACTATGGAACCATTATCCTTCACAAATCTCCTATAGTACTGAGTCAAGCCAAGGAATGCCCTGAACTGAGTCTGGGTTGTGGGAGCTTCCAAAGCCAGAATGGTGGGGATCATGGGCTGGAGAGGTTGCACTTGTTCTCCACCAACCAGATGGCCCACGTAGACAACTTTCCCCTGCCCTATCTGGCACTTACTGGCTGTGATAGTGAGGCCTGCCTTCTGCAGAGCCTCAAGGACCTTCCTTAGGTGGCTCAGGTGATCCTGCCAAGTGGAACTATAGACAGCTATGTCATCCAGATAAGCTGCTTTAAAAGATTCTAGTCCAGTAAACTGGCAGCCATGAGACTCTCTTGGTGCATTTTCAGCCTCCTGGGAGTATCAGTAGTTTTCTTAGCCTTATCCTTTTGTTGCAGATGCCATTCAACCTCACCAAGTTCAGCCAACTCAAGAGGGTCTGGACAAATCAAGGGCTACCTCTTGCCAGTCACCCTGAATTGTGATACTGTTCTTTGGTACATTAAAAAAGTCTAGTATTTTCTTTTAAAAATTAAGTCCATTGTTAGCAGGTGTTCTCGAATACTTGCAGTACATAATTTCACCTTTTTACTATTCAGGATTTCTTATGGAATTATAATTATTATTTTACGGAAGTGATACTATCTATACTATTTATACTAAAATCACTATGAAAGATATTTTTTGTTACATAGGGTCAAATTTACAAGAAACTGGTGTAGCGGGGTGTTGAGCCAAAATTAGCAGCACTGTGCTGTGCCAGTTTTACAATGCATGGATGCACCATATTTACAAGAATACAGCACAACCCTGTGTTCCCCCGGCACCGGCGCTAATTTAAGCAGCCTGCACCAAAGGAAGCATCTTGCACCATAGTGTAAGGGTGTCTGCGTTGAGGGGTGTTTATGTGTAGGAAGGCGTCCCTTTCTGCACATAAACAACCTACAATGGTGATTTTGCACTTTGATGTGTGCTGCATAATGCAGCACATATAGAAGTATATAATCGTAATTTTTGAATGATTGTTGATGTGCAGGAAGGGATACCTTCCTGCACATAAGCAACCTACAATGGCAATTTGGCACTTCTATGTGTGCTGTGTAATGCAGCACACATAGAAGTACCAAATTGTCATTTTTGAATGATTGTTTATGTACAGGAAGGGACACCTTACTGCACATAAACAATCATTCATGGCCTTTTGCTCTTTCTATGGGTGCTGCAATATGTTCGTTATGCCATGCTAATGCCACTCCTGGAGTGGCATTAGTTTTTTGGCACTGCCACAGATTTACGCCTTCTTGTCAATCTGAAGCAGCATCAAAGCAATGGGTGTTGCTGTAGCACGCCCACAGCAACACCCATTGCACGCTCCTCTGATGCAGAAAACTGCATCGGAAGGGGCCCATATTTACAAGGAGGCGTAAAGCCACAAAAAGTGGCGTTACACCTTATTGTAAATATGGAGAAGTGGTTAGTGCCACCGGAATGCCGCAAAAAGTGACGCTGTCGTGGTGCAAGGGTCTTGTAAATCTGGCCCATAATATTTAAAAATTTCGCAAAAAATAAATCCTTAGGTAAACAAACAATGCTAATTAGACCATCATGAAGTAAAAGTCAGTGGCGTAACTAAGGCCCCCGCAGCGCAGGGGGCCAGAGCTCCAAGGATCCCCTCAGTAGAGTAAACTGTGCACTGGCAGGAGACTCCTGACTGGGTCCAGGATAGTGGGGGGCCCCTACAGGTACTTTGCAGGGGGTCCCTTAAGTTTTGTTAAGCTACTGGTAAAAGTACCAGCGTTAAAAATAGTGTTGGAAATCCACAGGCGTGCACTTCCACCATTAAAGAAGAATTTCATATAGAGATGCTTCCAGATAGTAGCAGAGGCTCCTTTTCCTTGTTTGCAATAAGGCCAGTGATACTATTGTTACACCACTGAGCATAACTGTCTCTACAAGCAGCAATGCATGCCACCACAACAGGGAGTCGAGGGCAGGTAACAAATCTGACTACAGTAGCAAAGATCCTCGCTCCCATTTTCCTTCACTCTCAAAATCTGTGGTACTAGAAGCTTGTTAGACCAGAACAACTCTTTTTCAAGTGAGAACAAATCGGAGTCTGCTCCTCCATGCCTTTGCCTGAAAAGAACAAAAGAGATAATGAGGCCTGTGTATCAGTCTATCCAGGATGTGGCAAAGCACCAGGAAGTGTTACTTAATGACTCCATGTTATCAGGGACACCAGGTTCCAGGCGTGGGCTTTCTTTTTACAAACTCCCAGAATGCATTAGGTTGTTATATAGAACACCAGCAGTGAAAAATGGCGTCATTGATGACACAGAATCAGCTGGTGAACGTAACTTAACGGAAAGGTTATACTTAGTTTGAAAACGGAAGACTTTTGAAAGTGCAGAATTATTAACATATTATGGTGAGAACTTTGCAATTTTTCATACGAAATATGCTAACATTGTGTGGCTGGTGAGGTTTTTACCTGTGCATCTATTTAACAAGCTGCAAGATTTCCATTGATATAAAAATGTTGTTGATATTTTAAAGGGTGTATTTATTTAAATGCATTCCCACTCTAAGCAAGGTTGCCTGAGAACTGATGGGTTTTAAACAAATAGTGAGAACTTCCCGTCCCAAATGTGCAGATTTACTAACAAACTGCAGATGTGTTAGTATGCAGATATAAATATTTTTTATACAAATTCCTCCATTAAAAGTTACGGATATAAATTATGTTTTGGATTCCCAATCAACCATCACCTGGAATATATCGGCTCCCCAAGTAAAAATATCAAACATTAAACATTCTCTACTTCGTCCTCGGCACACAATACACTAACAATGTAAAGTGTGAAGCGATAGAAATTTACATTATAAATGGAATACTACAAAATTATTTGCTTTTGGGTTATTTTTAGCCAACACTTGACAAAATTAATCCTTGGGACATAAGTGACTTTCTCTGCTATGACAAAATATAGATATTTTACCCGTGTTACCAATTTAGTGGCAAAATATTCCATCGCAATGCCTAAAAGAAACAAAAGCATAGCATTTTCTTAAACACAGTCAACAGTAGATTTCCGTACTGATCCATAATCTAATGTCGCCCAGATTATTTCTAAAACTTTGTCCTTTAAAGGTACTTTCCAATAGGTTAATGGGCAGGTATTCTACGTATTGCAGCTCAGCGTTGGTTTCCACTGCTTTAAAATACAGGCGATTTTGTTTTTCCCTGGAATTGGTAGAAAGGGTTGCTCTCTACTTCTTCTTCTAGCCTCTATTACACTGGGCGTTATCAGTTGAACAATGAAGTTGGAGTAGTTCAGGCGCATGAATAGGGATGCTCCAATTTAAGAAGCCCTGAGAACATGGGCCTGATTCACAAAGGTAAACTTACATTTTTGAGTAAGTTTACTATTTTTTTTACTATTCACAAACTCCGATTTAACTCCTTCACTGATAAGCTTTTCCACCCCGTCCTAAGCCTTTCTTGCTTATTTGGGATAGTTTGCACTTAGGCCCCCCATAAAGTTTTGTCCACATGAGCTATCTATACCAAATTTGCATCCTTTTTTCTCCACATCCTGGGGATTCTAAAGATGGGGACCGAGAAATTAGCCAAAATACAGCTAAAATTTGGTGTTTGGGGGAAAAATTTGAAAAAGTGCTGCATAAGAAAGCATCTTTCTTTCCCTACAAATGGCATCAACAAAGGGTTTGTGGTGCTAAATACATCATCTTCCCAGTTTTCAGGAACAGGCAGACTATAATCAGAAAAACAAATTCTTCAACACAGTTTTTGGCATTTTACTGGGACATACCCCATTTCCTATTTTTTGTGCTTTCAACCTCCTTCAGTTAGTGACAGACATGAGTCTGAAATACATGGTGGTTCCCATATAGTTATACATTTCTGAAAAGTAGACAAAATTCTGAATTTAACAAGGAGTCATTTGTGCACATCCTTTAAGTTTTTCCTATATAAAGTAACAGTTGAAATGAAAATAATATTGAAATTAAGATAAAAAAATAGCCATTTCTGTCTACATTTTCATCTGTAACTTTTTCCAGCTATGCCAGATTTTCAAAACCAATAGACTAATACATCCACTGGACCCTTCTTGTTATGGGGCTATATAGGGCTTGTAGGTTCACCAAGATACCCAGAACCAATAAATGAGCTGCACCTTGCAATGGGTTTTCATTGTGTACCAGGTATACAGCAATTCATTTGGCAAAATATAAAGAGTTAAAAATAGCAATCAAGGCAACCTGTATATTTCCGAAATGGGCACAAGATATGGAGTTTAGATGCAGTAGTTCTTTGCACATCTCTGAACTTGCGAGGTACTCATACTAACAGGTGAATTACAGGGCATTTCTCAAAATGACTTCTTTCTTACACATTGTCTTTCATTTGGAAGTCGCAAATTAAGAGAAAGACAATTGGAAATAACTTCTACTATTCTGTGTTCCCGCAAATCTTCTGATAAAAACAGTACCTCACTTGTGTGGGTAGGCCTAGTGCCTGAGACAGGAATCACCCCAAAACATTTTGTGGAGACATCAAAATTATCTATCACAAAACAACCTGGTCTTGTAAGGTGGTAACCTGCGCTTTTGGTCTCGGGCTTGGTGGCCATATAAGGAAATCCATCAAATCAAGACATTTCTGAAAGCAAGACACCTGGGGAAGACCAGGGAGGTGTGGCTTGCATAGATCCTCCAACGTTTACTTCCCTAGAATCCCCTGCAAACCTCAAATGTAGCTAAAAAATCTAATTTTCCTCACATTTCTGTGTGGGATTCATGCGCCGGCACAAATTTCCTATCATCCAACTTTCCCCTTGGTCTCCCAATAAAAATGATACCCCAAAGGGGCTTATTTCACTTTCAGTTTCACTGTAATAACATCAGCATGTTGCACGCACCTATCTTCATTATAGTGACAAAAAAATGCCTTGGCCAGCAGAGGAAGCTTTTCCCCTACTCCCGAGGCTCAAAAATAAAAAAGGAAATCCCTCTGCTTTTTAAAGCAGAGGGACTTGGTGGTCAATTGATGAGAACGGAAAGGTTTTGTCCTCAGCACACAAGCACCATGGCTGAGGACCGAACCATTCCGTCCTCAGCATGGAACTGGTTAATAGTAAGTTTGCATCTGTGGAGAACTCTGCACATAAAAAGAGAGAACAGGTCTATCTTTATATGTGGGGAGTTCTCCACTCCAGCAATTCCGCGGTTGTAAGCTTACTATTAATTTGAATGAAGTTGTTAGACTTGGCATCCTTGGCGTGGTCTCCTCTAACTTTTTGCCTCTGTTTCCCAGGTTGTTGATGTGTGCTGGACTCTGTTTTTGCTGTTTTTGTTATTCTGGGCACTTTACCACTGCTATCCAGTGCTAAAGTGCAAGTGCTCCTGTATAAAATGTGTATGTAATTGGCTTTCCATGATTGGCATATTTGAGTTACTGGTAAGTCCCTAGAACAGTGCACTAGAGGTGCCATGGCTTGTAAATCCAATGCTACTAGTGGGCCTACAGCACTGGTTGTGCCACCCACACGAGTAGCCATGTAATCGTGTCTCATACCTGCCACTGCAGTGTCTGTGTGTGCAGTTTTAAACTGCCAATTTGACTTGTCAAGTGTACCCACTTGCCAGGCCTAAACCATCCCTTTCCTGGCATGTAAGACACCCATAAGGTAGCCCCATGGGCAGCATGCAGTGTATGGGTAAGGTAGGACATATACTAATATGTTTTATATGTCCTAACAGTGAAATACTGCCATATTCGGTTTTCACTGTTGCAAGGCCTATCTCTCTCATGGGATAACATGGGGGCTGCTTTTAAAAACAATTAAAGTGTAGATTCCCTTTGGGAGCAGATAGACATATGGAGTTTGGGGTCTCTGAGCTCACAATTTAAAAATACATCTTTTAATAAAGTTGGTTTTGAGACTGTGTGTTTGAAAATGCCACTTTTGGAAAGTGAGCATTTTCTTGCTTAAACCATTCTGTGACTCTGCCTGTTTGTCCCTGTCTGGGTCAGTTTGACAGTTGGGCTGTTTGCACCTCTCTTTAGACAGCGACACAAAAGGAGCTGGGGTGTAGCCTGCATATCCTGATGAGTCATCTGTGCTAGGAGGGAGGGGAGGAGTGGTCACTTATTCCTGAAAGGGCTGTGCCAGCCCTCACACAATGCAGTCTCCACCCCCAGGTGTGTGTCTGGGGCCTGGCCTGGGCAAGGCAGGATTTCACAAACAAGAGAGACTTTCCTTTGAAATAAGCTTACTACAAAGGCCAAAATTGGTATAAGAAGGGCACCCAAAACCACAGACTTTAGGTCACTTCTGGACATCAAGAGGAACCTCTGCCTGTAGAAGAGCTGAAGAGCTGAGGAGAAGTGCTGCCTTGCCTGTGACTGTGCTTTGTGGAGATATCCTACAGTTGCTGCTTCTGCCTGTGCAAGGGGACAAAGACTGGACTTTGTTGTGCATTCCTGCTTGTGAAGAAATCTCCAAGGGCTTGTCCTGAGCTTGCCTCCTGTTGTTGAAGTCTCAGGGCCATCAAAGACTTCTCCTGCCAGCTCCTGGACTCTCTGCTGAGACTCCTGCCAAGTGGTGCCCTATCCAGTTCCTGGGGCCTTGGAAGGAAAGGCTGGCAGTCCAAGCCTGAAAATCCACGCACAGACCGCCGTGCGGGGAAAATATTGACGCACCTTTCGAGATGCGGCTGAAAAACGGTGCCCAGCCAGCTTCATGGCAGAAATCGACTCTCCACCGGCATCGTGGCTAGAAAATCGACGCACGCAGCTGGAGAAATGTTATGCAACACCCGCTGATGGAGGCTGATAATGTCGAAACCTATATAGCGTGGATTTGCTTATACCGTGCAGCAGGATTTGCGACGTAAACATCGCTGGGCGTGGAAAAACAACGCAAAGCCTGCCTGGACTCATCGCTCTCCTGCGGAGATGAAAAATGACACACACCGACCCGACCGGAGGAGGAGAAACGAAGCACGGTCTCGCTTGTGGGTGAGAAATAGGTGCATCGCTACACCTTTTTCAACGTACACTCGCCCGTGCATGTTATTTTGACGCTACCCAGGTACTTTTCGACGCTAACAGTGTCTTTACTGTTGACAAAAAGATTTAAGACTCTTTTTCTTTTGAAAATTAATAACTTGACTTGTGTATGTTGGATTTTTGTGGTTTTGGTCTTGTTTTGTTTAGATAAATATTTCCTATTTTTCTAAACCTGTGTTGTGTCATTTTGTAGTGTTTTAAGTGAGTTACTGTGTGTTTTGGTACAAATACTTTACACCTAGACTCTGAAGTTAAGCCTGCCTGCTCGTGCCAGGCTACCAAGGGGGCAAACGGGGGTTAGCTGCGGGTGATTCTCCTCTACCCTGACTAGAGTGAGGGTTCTTGCTTGGACAGAGGGTAACCTGACTGCCAACTAAAGACCCCATTTCTAACAGAAGTGAATAGCAAAAAACAGTGATCTTACACAAAATATTTTTTTTTCAGGGTGGGGCGTTCTGGACTGCTTTTGGCGGGGCCACGGCCATACTAGTGCAGGCAGTGTAACAGTACGGCGGCCATAGTTCTATGCTGCACAGTGAGCCTGCACACCAGGCTGTGCCTAAATCCGTGGGGGTAAGCGTCCCCTTTCTCCCCCCTGCAGATGCCCATGTGCTGTAGGTATATCAAAGTTCTCATTTCCCATTGTCTAACTTGCCCCTCCTGTTTGAATCATATTATATGGTGGTTGATGGTTCAACAACAGCTCATTTATGAAATTGTTGTCCAAATAAGCCAAACCTGTTGGCTTTTCCAATGCTTGTTTCATTCTTTCTTTTCTTATTTTCCTTTTGCCTTCTTTCTTTCTTGTTTGCTTTCTTTCTTTCTTACTTTCTTTCTTTCTTTCCTTTTTTCTTTCTTTCATTCTTCCTTCCTTTCTTTCTTTCTTTCCCAAACTGCCAACCAATGGCAAGAGTGTCTAATCCAAACAAGGAAAATAGGCCCTTTACCTATTGGTTGGAAAGTAAAAGACAATCATATTTGGGGTGCAGTGGTCCTCTTGCATGCCTAGTGTCTGGTACTGCTGCATGAGCTGCACTAAAGATAGCTAGGCCCTTGAAGGTGCAAGGGGTGGAGGTGGCAAGGAGGCCAGGTCTTATTGGTTCAGAAGGTTGAGATACAACTCAGGTGTACTAGTGCTGTTTCTTGAGCTGATGAGGATTGGGTGAGCGGTGGAGCTTACATTTTGCTGCTTTTGTCTGAGACCAAGGCACAAGCATCTGCTTCCAATGGGTGCCAGTCTACTCACTGTGCTGGATTACTTCTTTCAGTAGGGGGAACAGTTCTCCATTACAGTAGAGAGCTAATGAAGCTGTCTAATTTTTATATGTTTTAAAACACTGCAAGCTTCACACAGACTAACACGGTTTTTAACAAACATAGTGGGCCTGATTCTGAAAGTAAACTCACACCAGGTACAGATTGGTAGATTTGTGTTGTTTCAAGGAAACAATCCAGTTCAGTAACAGCATATGCAAAGGCAATGAATGCTAAATTTTAATGTGCCCCAAGGTCAAATGGTGCAAGTTCCTCAAGCTTCAATGCCCCAACAAAATGCAAATGTCCCCAGATCGAATTTGAAATAAATCTGAAATGCAAATAGCAATCCCTCTGTGAATCAGGGAATGTCCTAACAATACCCCATGATTCCAACAGATGAGGATTACAATTTTGATCACTTGCGTACCCCAGAGAGGTCCATTCGTGGATGGTGAGTTGAATGGCCACCCCAGGCCATTTTAATGCTACCCGCTCTACCGTGAGACCAGCAGAGGTTCCCAACCTACCCCCTTGGGAAAAATAATCCAAGTTGTAGGAGTTGCAAATAAACAATTGACTCTCCTGTCACAGAAGCTGTACCTGTAAAAATAAGGTCCTTTGACGAGAATCACTGACTTCTAGTGTGTGATTCGTGTCCTATGAGTCTGATTGGTTGCTGACAAGTGATGCTTTACCTGCAGCTCTGAGAGACACAGTACTATGTGAAATCTGGGACTTTTCAGGAAAGGACATAGGTTATACAGATAACTGTGAAGCTAAATGCTGAGTACCCAAGAATCCCACAATTCCATCTGACTCCTGAAACAAATGCTGAGATTACGCCAGGGATGGATTCTACAATTGAACAAGGGATACTTAAAGAAATTATGGGGAGCCCATGTAACTCTCCCATCATGGGATTATGGAACCAAAGGAAAGTACTGCATAGTCCAAGACTTGAGAAAGATTAATGAAATTGTAGTTCCTTGTTGTTGCATGAGGAAAGTCAGTTTCTCTCGGCAATTTGGTTTGAAAGTTATGTTTTGGCATGATGTCGAGTCCCACAAGGGTATACTGAGAGTCCATTGACCTTCAATCAGATTCTGAACAAGAATCTGGATACCGTATTCATGTCCTATCATTCAGTCCTGATTCAATACATTGAAGACCTATTGGTGGGGTCAAAAACATGAGAAGCTTGATGATAAGATGTAGAAATTTTGTTAACTCAAACCAAGACACAGCATCTCACAAGCAGTAGGTTGACGCAGTATAAGCAAGTCATTTTGGCAGTGCCTAATGTAACTCTCTAAGGCCCTGATTTATACTTTTTGACACAAACTTGCATTAGCCCAGCTTTGCGTCAAAAAGTTTAATGCCGGCTAGCACCAATTCTGGACGTGAGCTTGGCCTCATATTTAAGGAATGACGCTAGCCAGCGGTAAGGCCCGATTAGCGTCAAAATAAATGGTGCTAACCTGGTGGGGGAGGTGCAGGGGAAACAGGAGGTTGTGCATCAAAGAATGGCGCTAGTCAGGTTAGAGTCAGAAAAATTTACTCTAACCTGACTAGCGTCATTTTTTGATGCATAACCCCTATGGAAATGATTCCTGTATAAGTAAAGACAGGAGTCATGCCCCCAATGGCCATGCCGGGGGGACTTATGTCCCCCAGGCATGGCCATTGGGCACAGTGCCATGTAGGGGGGCCCAAGTTAGCCCCCCCCATGGCACTTTAAAAAAAAGAAGACTTACCTGGGATGGGTCCCCCCATCCTTAGGTGTCCTCCAGGTGTGGGTGGGGGTGAGTAGGGGTGTCCCTGGGTGCAGGGAAGGGCACCCGTGGGTTGTTTCCATGGCCTTATTGATACGTTCTGGTGATTGTATGTATTTTTTCGCTTTGGGTTGAAGCTTACCTGACAAGGAAAAATGACAATCTCACAGTAGCAAAGTTATTGTTAAGAGAACTCATTCCATGTTTCGAGCTCATGACTTCTCTGGAGTCAGACTGAGGATCTTATTCAAATAATGAGGTCCTGAAACTACTCTGTGGTGAATTACAAGTGGAGCAGAGACTCAACTGCAGTTATTGACCTAAGGCTTCAGGTCTTGTCGAACAGGTCAATTGAACACTGAAATCCAGACTGGCTAAAGTATGTGCTTCCACTTCTTTGAAATGGCCTGATGCATTGCCCCTTCTGTTAATGAGTCTGTGTAGTACTCCAGATAGGAAAACAGGTTGTTCTCCACATGAAATTATCATGGGTATAGCAATGAGGTTACCAGCTATACCTGCAAATGTGCTGGTGAACATTACAGATGACTTCCTTCTTGATTACTAAAAAGGACTGGGTGATGTGGTTTGTTCTGTATCTCATTAGAATGAGAACAGTGCCATGATCTCAGCCCTGGCGACTGGGTTATGATGAAAAAGCACATGTGCAAGACGTGCTTGGAGCCACAGTCGGAAGGGTCTTTCGTGGTGATCTTGGTCATTACAATTGCTGTGAAGTGTGCAGGTCCCCCCAGTTGGGTGCATGCAGCACATACTTGCAGAATTCTGTGTCCCATTGATGATATAACAGCACCTCCCTGATGGGCTGGTTACAGTGAGATGAAGGGAGCATGTTAGTTAGTCAAGGTTTTGGGAACTAGCAAGAGTGGGCCAGCATATGTTCGGTCTGAGGGGGTTATGGGTGAGTCAACAGTTGAAGTTAGCACAGAAGGGTCATATTCAAAGGAATTGACTACACCAAACTCAGTTCCTGATGTTTGACCAAGTGCCATAGCAAAGCGAGTTGTGCCTGGAGACCAGTGGCCAAGAGAATAGAAGCTGTCTGAAATACGAGTACCACACACTATTCTGTAAGAGACTGAGGAAAGTGGCCAAAGTGACAGTGATGGTGAAGGGCCAGTAGTACGGAGATTAAAGGCAGAAAGGGTATCCTGTTGGAAGTACTCCACACCTCAATGTACATATCTTGCTGCCAATAACTGGGAGAGAGAATTTGGAATCTTTTGTTATAACAACTGTAATCCAACTGAACCTCCTTGAACTGAACTTTGTGGCCAAACTGAGCTTTGAAATTGCATTGCCACTAGATAGACTGAGAAATGTTATACTAGCTATGATTATCAGTGAAGTTGAACAGTGCATTTATTAGAGACATTTAAAAAACTTTGTAAAGAATAGAAAAGAATACTGAGGTCAGAGCCTGTAGAATCAACGTAGGGTTGTCATTTAAAAGAACACAAAGAAGGGTTAAGGAAGACCAACAAAGATTACAAATAACATTTAAACTTTGTTGCAAAGACAAATGTTTGCTGCTGCTTTGCTTAAAGTGAAAGACTATAAAGAACCCTATTGATACTGCTGCTGCCTTTTATGAAACGGTCAGAATTTAGAGAAATCATGGAAATTAGAACCACAATTGCCCTTAAATCCCCAGTTCCTACTGCTGCTAGAATGCATTCACTGAGTGAGAAAGAGATACATGTAGATGCTTCTGGTGAAGATCTTTCATCACATGTATATTTTAAATTGCTGTATGAGGACATTAACACTATGGATGCAAAGAATTGCTATGCGTGTACACAATCACCTACATCAACTGTATCACCATATTCCTTTGACTTATGGTGTTACTTGTAGCCTGTTGATGAGCCTTCAGTATGAACAAGAACATTTTCAATATTATCATTTAAATTATGATTGGTCTGTTCATAGGTTCCTATTCTAAAATACTTGAACAAGAACCCCAAGGCAAAGAACATTGCTACAGTTGAAAGATTCTTCAAACCTACTATGTCATTAGATACAGATTATGCTAACAGAAACAACTTGAAATGTGTCTTAACAAGAGTTGAGAAAGATTTCTTGAACTTAGTTGAAGATAAGAGAGGAGTAGGGAGGCAGAGCTAAGATGGCCGACTGAGTGGACGTCTTTGCTGAGAGGTCCAGTCAACCGCATTTATTGGGACCCCCCTCGACCCTATCCGCTGCTCGGGGCGTCTGGATGCTCACAGCTACAGCCCTGACCCTGTGAGCTAAGTTGTGGGGCCCTGGGGTGGATCCCCGGCCTCCTTGGTCTCCGACAAGGAGTGTGGCATGGCATGCCAGGAGCTAGCCGGTGCTAGTGTAGCGGAGATGGCAGCCTGCAACCGCCTGGCCATTGGAGCAGTGAGGAGCAGGTATCAGAGGCAGTGAGTGATACTGGCAGTGGTGGGTGGTACAACGCGCAGCCTAGCAAGCCTGCCGGGATTCTTGCAGACTGGGCAAACAGAGACTATGGCCTACCCCTGTACATGATGACTTGCAGGGGGTGCGTGTGCTATGCCCTCCACTTCCCCACTCTGCTGGCCCTTACCCCAAACCTGGAAACATATTGAGGTGAACTTGCCCTGCAGGCCTCACCGTTGAACGGTCCGGGCATTCACAGTGGAAGTGAGACTGGTAGAGCACAGCATAATTGACTCTCACTCTCAATCATTTCATGGATGCATGGCACCTGACCCCTTGCTGATTGATGAATGATTGGTATGT
This sequence comes from Pleurodeles waltl, assembly GCF_031143425.1. Taxonomy (NCBI): domain Eukaryota; kingdom Metazoa; phylum Chordata; class Amphibia; order Caudata; family Salamandridae; genus Pleurodeles; species Pleurodeles waltl. The sequence continues at coordinate 325,489,794 of NC_090437.1, forward strand.
GAACGCAATGTAAGAGCTTTTCTGTTCATACTTAGGGAAGTACTAGGACTGCCCACATTGCAAGGCAAGTACAGGCCCAGTCCCAGCCTCCATCCTGCAGACTCTGACACAGCGTGATTTGTTTTTGCATGTATGCTGCCTAAACCAAAGGGGGGCCTGGGCATGGCCTCAAAAGCACGCCATACTTTTGAGGAGAACATCACCAGGAAGTCGCACAGTGGAGTTGCATATGAGGGACACGTGGAGGAGGAGGCTGCCCCAACGTCTACCCTAGTCCTTAAGAACCTGATAAAGGAGGGTTATAAAGCAATCACTGAGAAAATAGATGGTGTCGTCATCACAGTAGCGCTACTGTGCCGAGATGTGGATAATATTCAAGAGCGCATTAAAGACCTGGGGATCAGGGCTGACGGAGATGAGGAACTCCTGGGGGCTCACACATGTCAGTTGGTGGGTCAAGAGAGATGTTTGCAGCATCAGGAGGATAAACTGGTGGATTAGGAGGACCAGTCTCACTGCAACAATGAACACATTCATGGACTACTGGAGGGCATGGAGACTGCCCCTATGGAGATTTTCTTTGAGACTTGGCTCCCTACAGTGCTACTGGGGCTCAATACTGAGGGAGACTTACACATAGACAGGGTGCACAGAACCCCTGGTGGTAAACCCAAGCCCGGTCCACCTCCACACATGCTGATTGTGCTCCTACTGTGCTTTAGGGGCAAAGTGGGCATACTAGTGGCACTGTTGAATACAATGGCAATAGGGTCTCCTTTTACCGAGGTTATGGTATAGCTACACAGAAACGATGCAAGTCATTCATGGATGTGAAAAGGAGGCTAAGGGATCATGGGTCTGCTATGCTCTGCTGCCTCCGGCATGCCTACGAATAGATGTGCATGGAAATTAGATTTCTTTGTCCATGCTGAAGAAGCTTTGTAGTTCCTTCAGAACCACTGACATTGTGGTGATGAGCACTTTGAATGTGATGAGCCAAGTTGAAGTTGCTAGTGGATGTACCGATAGTCTTTTGCATTACAGAGGGGAGGTTGCTACAGATGAAAGAGCACAGTGTATAAGTCAGTCAGGGTGGGGCCTATTTGGAGTGCGTTGCATCTTGGTTTGAGCATGACCATTAGTGATGCTGCTGAAGGGGTGACCCATGTTTGGGAGCCCAGAGAGCACCACATTATAATGGAGAAGTTTGTTGTTTTAGGGCAGGGAGGGACAGTGCCATGTGTGTCAATTGTGGAGGCCAGGTTGGGGTGGGCCCCACAGAAGTGGGGAAGATTCACACCTTTGTTGAGAGTTAGCGCACAATTTTGGTATCACACTTATATGTAGACAAAATGGTACAGGCATATAGAGACACATACACCTTACACAAATGTAGGTGACAATTATATCGTGGAACGTTAAAGGGATACAGAACCCTATTAAGCGCCAAAGCATATGGCCCTATCTCCTGAAGCAACAAGCTAAAACAATTATGTTGCAGGAGATGCACCTCCTACCACAGGAACACAAACAAAATTATGGGCCACAAGGGGAGGACAACTAAAGTATGCGAGCTATATATCCCCAGCATGAGAGATGTTGCTACGGGTGTATGCCAGTGTCCCCCTATGCATGAACCCTGAATTAAAAGCAACTGATGGTCCTTTCATAGGGGTAGAGGGAGAAATTGGGGGAGCACCTATGCTATTACTCAACACATATTCCCCTATTATAAATACCCAGGAATATTTTGAAGGAATAGCCGACTTGCTGGCAAAATATGCACAATATGATATTTTGTAGATGGGAGATTATAACTCTGTGTTAGACAAAGAATTGGATAGTATGAGGACTGCAACACGCCCACTGGGCTTAGCTTGTAGTTCATTGTTAGATAACACGGATGCCCTGCACCTCTTGGAACTGTGGTGGTGGACACATGGCCAGACTAGGGACTACTCTTTTTACTCACACCCCCATAGTACATTTTCTAGAATTGACTATCTGCTTGTGCATCCGGAGCAGGTTGCATGTTTTGGGCCGGTGTGGAACCTAGACCACACATTGTCGGATCATGCCCCACTAATGACCGAACTGAGGGGACAAGCTTATGTGGCTCCAATGCCACAGTGGCGCTTTCGGGTGAGAGCTTTACAGGATGAGGCCTATATGGAGGAACTTTGGAATGCAATATGGGAGTTTTTTACACTCAATACAGAATCAGTTACATCTCCTGGCGTCCTATGGAGGTATTCAAAGTAACATCAGAGGTAAATGTAGGGCCATCACCTATGGGGTCCATAAATCACTGATGCAGACGGTAACAAAATTAGAACACCAAATAGGAGACATAGATAAACAAACACCACAGATGGAGGCCATATGGGAGGAGAGACAACGACTATTGAGCTATTTGGATGAGGCCCATGCTGCCCTGAGTAAATATGATTACAAGACATACACGGAGGTCTAACATGAGCAGAGTGATATGTGGGTCCGTTACTGGTGAGGTTGGTTAATAGGGAGAAAGGCGGGAATGCAGTTGTTACGGTCAATGGTGTTCAGGGGGAGATACTTACAGCTCCTGAGGATATAGTGCGCTGCTTCACAGAATCTTATTCCACACTCTACACATGCCAAGACCAGCATGATGTGATAGGAATAAAAGCATTAATAGATGAGGCCCAGCGTCCAACAGTGGATGATGATATGAGGGCAGCCTTGAATGCTTTGATTGACCAGTCGGATATTAGATGGGCCATTAAACAGATCAGGGAAGACATTGGGGAATGATGGATTATCCACAGAATTTTAAAAGAAAACATTGACCTACTCTGTGCACCATCATTACCCATGTACAGGGAGGCATTTGATTCTGGGACGTTGCCGGCCACAATAAGGGAAGGCTATAGTAGTTCTAACTAAATCGGGAAGGGATCCCTCTGATTGCAAGTCATACCGATCACTGTCAATGATCAATGTAGATGCAAAAATACTATAGAAGATTCTGGCTCACCATTTAGCAAAGGTGGCAGTAGAGCTTATACCCCCAGATCAGGCAGGATTTGTGGGTGGTGTTACTACCACCACTAACATCAGAAAAGCATTTCTAATTATTGAACAAATAATGAAAAGGGAGGACTCTAGTACGCTTGCTAGCTTAGATGCTAATTATGTGTTCAATATGATTGACTAGGACTTCATGGATCAAACACTACAATGCTATGGACTGGGCACTACCTACTGGAAATGGGTGCAGCTCTTGTATACAGATAGCAAATCTAGGGTGAAGATAGGCACTAGAATGTCAGACTGCTGGTCGGTGGAGAGAGGACTAGACAGGAGTGCCCCCTTTCACCACTGATTTTAGCCCTGATTATGGAACCTCTAGCAAGTCTCATACAAAATAGACATGAGGGGTGCAGGATGCTGATCGGACACAGGCGAGAGGTTGTTTCTCTGTATGCTGACGATATCCTGCTGACCCTACGAAACCCTGTTATTTCATGGCGTGCTATCAATGATACAAAAACGGAAGTGGGGGTGCACTTGGGGTTCAAGCTGAATGCGGATAAGTCAGTACTTTACCCTCTAAAGTCGGATGCAATAATAGGTGGCACTCTCCCTCATATACGGGTACAAATGACTCCTATCAAATATCGGGGGTATATTTGAGTCACAGCTTAACTGAAATCTATGAGACAAATGTAGGGGCCTTAATTAATAACACTGACTGGAGTGTACTTAAGTGGTTGCAGTTCCCGAAGTCTCTTGTGGGGTGCATAGTACATAGTAATATGATTATACTTCCTAGAGTATTATATGTGTTGCAGCACATGCCGATGAGTGTACCGGATGAATGTTTACATCCCCTTGATGAAGTGCTTCTACTGCTATACTAGGGTAATAGGAGAGCATGCATCAGCCTTAGAGTGCTACAGTTACCATGGGATAGCGGAGAGCTGCAGGCACCAGTCGTTCAGATCTACTACTGGGCATCTCATTTGCAGCATGTAGTGGCATGGTTTATGGAACAACATACTGACCTGGTCACTGACCTTCTGACAAGGCCAAGTGGCCTTCCAGCTTTACCCTTAGTTTTCAGAAAGAAGAGAGGGGCTCTCCCATTACAAGTCAGGACCATATTGCATATCTGGGAACTGGCTTCCAAAGTGGATGGGGACAAATATATATACGCACAACAACTGATACCATTGTATGCAGGACTCACCCCTCTCTTGTCCTCTTTTCTGTGGCATAGAGAAGAAGGAGGTATCCCACATACTCTGAGGAACCTGTATACAAATGGTCGAATGATGAGCTATGCGACTTTCTGTCACAGGAGGGGGATGGCTGAGAGATGCTTTTTAACTTATGAAAGATTGACTGCAGTGATTTGCAAAGCCTGGGTAGGATTCCCGCAGGAGCCTGAGACACATGTGTTAAACAGTGCCTTACCGGACATGAGAAAGGAGAGTAAGTGGATTACCAGACTCTATGCATGTTAACACCAAAAGACACTCCTCGTATGGAAGTACTGAAGCTACACTGGGAAAATGATATGGATACAGCATTGCAGGGGGAGTTGGCTCATATAATAGGTCATTAGTTACACGCAGCGCATGCCTCAAGATGTCGCATTACAAATGTATTCATCGAGATCATGTTACCCTGGGCTGGCTGAATCAGATTAAACCCTCTAAGTTTAAGAAATGCCAGAAATGCAAAATAGTAGCAGAGGCTTTTATACATATGTGGTGGGAGTGTCTAGGAGTAAGGAACTTTTGGGAGGCAGTGATTAAGGAATTGGGGATCTGATCGAAATGCCATTACAATCCTCAATCCAGTTGTGCCTTTTAGGTTTAATGGAAAAAACTAAATGTAGAGAGAATCATGGAATTGGAGCTTGTGGTTGCAAAAAAATGTTTTGCCAAGTGATGAATCACAAACCGATCACCAGTTGGACCACAATGGTTATGGAAATATGTGAGATGGGTGTGAGCGGAATGTGGTGTACGTCACAAACTAACGTATACCGGACAAGGGTAGGGTGGTAGGATGGAATGGGATTTAGCTGAGATACATTTACAACACAATTTGGAAGACTCTGAGGAGGAACCTGGTGATGAGTTAGTGACAATGTAATTGTGTATTGAGGTATCACCATGCTTGTACAGGGGTGTATTTGTTCTATGGATATCTCAACTAACCTATGTCCCTGTACTATCAAACCCTACTGAATCTATAAGTGTGATTGCTGAAATACGCTCCTTCTAATGAATGGGGTACAGGGAAGGGGGAGGGCTGGGACATCGGGAATGTTGTTTTATGTATGTGTATTTGCAGAAGCAATAAAATACACATATAAAAAAAGAAGATAAGAGAGAGGGAAGGAAATATAGAATAGAGAAGGATATGCTGGAACATAGATGGATTGAGAAGAACTAGAACAGAGGGAAATTATGCATCCATAGAGAGATCAACAACTAACATAACATGTATGGGAAAGAGTGAGTGTGACCAAATGTTTGAAATTAAAAACAGTTTGACCTTTATGTTGTCAGAACGAGATCCTGCCATACCTGGCATATATTGCATTAGTGGAGATCATGTGGAACATTTAAATGATCCTGTACGGTAAGCAAATGCAAGAATAAAGAAAGGCACCAGTGATTCAGGAATTGTAAGATATATTTTGGGTGCACTGATTGCATCTGTGGGAGTGATGTTGAATGACATCAAGATAAGAAAGTTATCCACTAATGTAGACAAGCTGTCCACTAGCATAACAGGTGTTTTATTAATTCTAGATACTGAGATGGTTGCTATAAGATCAATGGTTTTGCAAAACAGACTTGCTGTAGATTTCCTTCTTGCGAAGGAGGGCAGAGTCTGTTGGATGTTAGAAGTCCAACAATGTTGGGCTTACATCTCTGATAATAATATGGAATTAAAGAAATACACTAAGAACATTACTGATTTAAAAGAACATTTAAAGGAGCTAGAAGCAACATGTGTATGGGACTCTATAGGTAGTAGATTTTCAGCTGTTGGCAAATATCTTGGAATTCTATGTAGTATAAGTTTTTGGAGGCATCCTTAGACGTTTCCTGATATTTGCACTTTGCGGCTTGATAATATTTGGACCTTACAGAGGATTCAAGTTAGTATGGATGAAGAAAAGAGAAAAGAGAACTAGAGCAGGCACAGAACTTGAAACTATATAAAGCATATAGTATGATTTCACTAAGCAGTTAGAGCGATCCAGAAGATCTTGCCCAGATCCATCTTTGAGATTTTGATTTGTACCTCTCATAAGAAATTACAGTTTGATGTGATGGCTTGATTCACCATCAGAGGGGATATTGGTGCAGCATAGATTTTGCTGCAACCCCTTATGTCAAAATCATTACCTATATGTACTCATAACCAGACATATACGGTGTGTTTTAACATTATACTAATATCTAGTGGTGCACTCAAATTTAATTATAAGGTGTATTCACTGTAGTGTTAAGAAATCATTCATTGTGCCTTAACTTTATTAGAGGAAATGTCGCAATTGAATTGAATTTCATAACCTTCCTCATGTTTTTTTAGTGTATTTCTATTAAAAACGATAATTATTTATGTGATGTGAACACTAATGTTTTTAGTTTAATGTTGAGAAAAGTAGTTCTCAACCACAAAAAGAAGCTTAATTTTAGAAAACGTATTCAGCATTTATATGAATGTTGAAATCAATATGTGCACAATATTACCTAAAATTAAATGTGCATTAGTGGGTATCATTCTTAATTTGACTGAACTAGGCCTGTATTTCTTTTAACTTGAGAAACTGTTTTTAATTTTTTCTAATGTGTCATTTCCTTGCAAGTGCATTCACATGAAATGCAAGTTTTGAAAAATATGTATTATTGTTTTACAAATAGAGAGTCTGAGAAAAGGTCCTTGAGGGCCTTGAGAAAAAGAACATGAAGAAATAGAGGGTGAGATGACTGCCCCTTATTCATACATGTTGCACATAATGGTCAGAGGACCAAGGAGAGCAACGTTCTCAGGGTTGCTCTTTGAGAAAAAGATGTTGCATGTTACACCGTGGGACAGGAGAATACAATGGAGCTTGTGATAGCGTGATTGAGGGTAACAGAATTGTGTGGTATTAAATAGGGTTTTCACTGAATTGTTTTTAAGGATGTTTCCCCTGGATTTTGAGGGTTACAGACCTCTGATTTTCCCCTTTGTCCCCAAGCTCTGCTGAGTGTGGCTTAGACTTACATTTAACTATCTAAGAAGGCTCTTGACCGAGCGTCTGTAAGGCTGACACTTTCCTCTTCATTTGCCAATTAATTTTTTTCCTTAAGGCCATTTTTCATCCTTATGTCTTTTTCAGATAGATTTTTCCTTTTTGAATTAGTTTAAACTCTTTGACATTTCCCATATTGGCCCACAGATTAACTTACTGGTTTTAACTTGCACTCATGTGTAGGAGAAATAACCAATGACTCTTCTGAGCTTCAAATTTTGCTACTGATATTCTGTGTCACTGTTATTGAATTCTTGGTTTGCCTTATGCTAATTCTTCTAAATTTCTTCAGAAGTTTGGCTACCCAATTGTTATTCTGTGTCTTTATAGTATGTTTTTGTGATTTGTTAACATTTACCTGAGTGTTAATTTGTAATAAAAACCTTTAATTTTATTTCTGATTTAGGTCTTCACTATGTGGCCAAATTGGTTACACTGTAAATAAATGACGAGTGATTGTTACCTAACTTGCTAGTTAGTCCCTTTGAGGGAACAAAGAACTGTTGCCTCAAGAACACAGCATACAAATGCCCTATCAACAGGAGCAGAACCGGCCATCAGAAGTAGATATTTTAATGGAGAAATGAAACTGAATAAAATGGGTATCAGCTGTGTTCAAACAAAGACAGGGCAGGGGGCAGGCTATGATTAAATCAAAGATGGAGGAGGAGGGAGGCAAGCAGCAAGGGACAAGCAGCAAGGCAGGTTGGTGGATGGCGAAAGCAAAGTGGGAGGCCAGCAGTGAGGAGAGAGAGGTGGTGCAAGACCATGTCTGCGATTATAAAACTTCATGTACACAGCTTCAATCACCAAAAAGCTGGATGTTCTGAAGAATCCAAATCATGAGCACCGGTGCACAACTGACATGTAGACATCAAATTCGATCTCAACGGGAAAAGTAGATACAGGAAATTAAAATGCAAATGAAAAATTCAAAGCAAGGAATACTTGGTCCAGTCTCCACTGATAAGATAAACACATGAAGAGAAACCTGAACCCAACAGGAAACAGCCTGCTACAACCAACAGAAAGCATGGAAAACAGAGTTGCAAGCAGATGAACATATGTAAAGTAATGGTGAGCTGCAAACCCCTTTTGAGATATTTTTGTTAAACATGAGCCATTTCACAAGCACAGCACAAGCACTGTGCAGGCGAAACCTAAAAAGGAAAGAAGGCAAAAAATAAAGAGGAAAGAAAGAACAAGGGAAAAAGGCAAAAAAAAAAATAATGAATGAAAGAAAAAGGAAATAAGGCAACAAGGGAAGGAAGAAGGAAAAGACAGAAAGAAAGACTGAAAGAAAGAGGACAAAAAAGATATAATTAAGGAAAAAAGAAAGAAAGACAAAGAAAGGATGAAAGAAGAGAGGGAAACAGGCAAGTAGGAAAAAGAGAAATGAAAAGTAACAAAGAAAAGAAAAAGGAGAGAAGGCAAAAAAGAAAGAAAGAAGGAACGGAAAAAGGAAAATGAGGAAAGAAAAAAAGAAAGAAAGAAAGAACAAAAGAAAGAAAGAAAGTAAGAAAGAAATCACATAAGAAGGAAAGAAGGAAGGAAACAGAGAAGACAAAAACTGGAGAAGAACAAAGAAGCAAAAAGTAAAGAAAGAACACAATAAGGAAAAAATGAAAGAAAGAGAAAGAATGAATGAAGGGACAAACAAAAAGAGGCAAGAAAAGAAAGAGGGAATGAAGTAAAGAGAAGTGAAGAAAAAAGAAGTAAAGAAAAATGTAAGGAAAGAATTGGAGATGGCAAAAAAGAAACAAAGAATGTAAAAAGAAACAAAAAGAAAAGGAAAGAAGGAATAAGTGAATGCTGAAGTAAAGAAGGCACACAAGAGATACAGAAGGTAGAAGAAAGAAGGAAAAAAGAAAAGAAGGCAAAACGAAAAGAAGGATAAAAGGCAAAAAAAGAAAGAAAGAAGGAAGGAAAGGACAGAAGAAGGCAAAATAGGGAAAGACAGAAGGCAAAAAGAAATAAAGAAGGCAAGAAATACAAAGAAGGCAAGAAAGAAACAATGAAAGAAAGAAGGAAAGAAGAAAATAAATGGAAAAGAAGTAAAGATAAAGGAAAGAAGGCAAAAAAGAAAGATGAAAGCAGTCATAAAGGAAAGAAAGAAGGGTACAAAAGATAAAAGAAGTCAAGAAAGAAAGGAAGAAAAGTAAGAAGGCAAAAAAGAAATAAAGGAGGGAAGAAAGCAAATAAAAAAGAGACAGAAAAAAGGCAAAAAGGAAAGTAAAAAGAAAGAAGTCAAAAAGGGGAAAGCAAAAAGCAAAGAGAAGAAAAGAAAGAGGATGAAAAAAGAAAAAAAGAAGAAAAGAAAAAAGGCAAACAGAAACAAGGAAAGAATAAGGAAAGAAAGAAGATGGAAAGAGGAACCAGAGAGGGTTTTACAGTATAAAATATTGGATACTAAAACCCAAATTACACCCCACCTATGTTCAAATAAAAGTACTTCAAGTGTGCTGCAAATTAAACATGCTAATGTTTGAGTGTGTTCCTGAGCAAAGTTTATTAAAGAACCATTGGTGAAATAGTAATTTACAACAGCATTGGCAGGAGACAGGAATTAATAAAGCTGAAATTTTCCTGTCATTTGCTCACTTCAATGGTGTCCTAATATCGCATCAGGCAACACTAAAGTAATTATAAAGTAAAAACAAAAAGACTGTCACTAAAGTGAACTTACATTGTGAAATAGCAAAATTCAGTCACACAAAGTTCTGATAACCAGTGCTTTACTTTGGCTGACCTTGCCCCATGCTGCTTATTATAGTGGGCAGAACCAAAATGTGAGTGACACAACAACAGACCAATAGATGAAGAGAGGTGGCTGAAAGCCCATTCAAGTAAGTATATTATTACACACATTATTTAGTAAAATCTAAGGTTCTTAGCTACCGCCAGATCTCTAAAGAGGTATTTTTTCCTCACACCGTTTGCATGATCTTTTATTGGTTACCATTGAAATGTTTGTAGTTGGATATTCTACACTTCTGTGGCCTGTGGGAAGCGTAGTCTGTTTTCTTTAAACCCACGGGTAGCTGGTGAAATTACAAACGAGTAGGACCACAACATTCAAATAAAATCAGGACTTTCCCTTCACTGTCCAGTAATAAAAATCTGCATTCTTTACAGCCTAACTCATTTTAAACATTCTCATTTAAGTCTTCCCTCTATCATTTCTGGTCATGCAGTTTCAGTCTGACAATATATGTCACATGAATGCAAATGCGCATAGATTCATTTTAAGTTGTGCCAGCCTCAATAGGTTTTTCTTGCAAATGTTGCATGCGTAACATGGCACTCAACATTTGAGAACACGAGCAGACAGTTTCGGTAGTCATTGAAAAACACATACAGACACCCAACAAATAGACAACACATGTATAGGCACCCATGGAAATTGGCAACATGCATTCATCCAACACGGGCACATACACAGAACACAACTGGCATGCGTAGCTGACACATGGCTGCCTCTGTTAGTCCTTGCCCTGCACCTAACTAATATATTCAGTGCCTTGCACATTTTATTCAATCATCTATGCCACCATTTAGTAAGATCCACATCAACATCGTTGGCTACAAATGGAATGATTATCCCTTTTAACTCTGGAGAGTTATCACGAATGTGGATTTATTGCAGTGCGTGCAATGTCCCTGAAAAAAGACCAATTAACCAAATAGGCAGATAGAGTTACTGATATTTAACCATAAGCAAAGGAAGGAGAAAAGAGGAGGCGGGCCTACAATCTGCGATTTCAGATCACCACGACAAATTCATGCGTGCTGTTTGCATGACGTCCTAACCCTTCACACGCTTGAAGAGTTGTGATTTCCTTTGAAAGCGAAGGCGCTATAACACTGACATTAAGTGCCAACCCGTAGCCCGGCGGGAGATTGACGGAGCCGAGCAGCTGCACATGCCTTAAAAGGGCTGCCATTGAGCAGGACTCACTACGACGCCTAAGACGAGAACGGTCTGGCACTACGCCGCTATTCTCTCACCAGGAACTGGACATACACTGAAGCCGGGAAACTGATGCCCTTCAATCATTTCCTGCAGTGAAGGAGGGAGAAACCCAGCTTAATGTTGGTGTTTTTCATCTTTTCTTTCTTGTGTGTTGAACTACTGAAACACGGAAGATTTGTTCACGTTTAAAGGCTGTTGGATTCAGGTTCACTGAGGTAGTTATTGTCTAAATAGAAAACGCTCAAATATATTAGCATTTCATTGGCAGTGTCTCGGTTAGGATATGTTGCGTTATCAGCATATTGCATAGTATAATTTCTCATTCTCCAGCGCTCTATGTAATACAGAGAGGGCTTTTATAAACGATTCTAATATTCATATTGACTAGTCATGGTAGTCAGGTCTGTTTTGTATTGTATGGTTCGTTGTGATTTAATATGTCTCACGTTCCCACAAATCAGTAGGTGTCCATAGCATATAGTGTTGGGTTTATGCAATAATTTATGATTTCCTGCATATTCTAAAAAGCTAACACAAAAATAGCTGTCTCCCCCTCTGTCATTAAGGGTGAGTTGTGGCAAAGGTATTTGAGATTCCTTGTGGCCTGTAACAGTTTCAGTTTCCAGAGAGGACTTTTGTAGTCGCGCTTATAAAACCATTGACAGATGCCACACAGAGTGGTACAACACATTCACAATGATGCCATTTTTCACCCTATAACTATTGACCTTGGTAATTAAATAAATAAACTCTAAAAATAAAAAAATAATGCTAATTGTGCCCCCACCACAAATTATTATAGACATTTATGATTCAAGAAGGTCTCACAAATATAAACTTTGTCTAAATATATTGCAGACTTGAGTGTCGAGTAGAATGGGTCGGATAATCCAGAGAGCATAGAGAAAAGCAGCTTTGTGACTGTTCATCAGCAGATATCCTAAAAAATGCAATGTTTGCTAGGGGAAGCAAATAGGCCATTGAGTCCTTAGCAGGTAATTCAAGAGGGAAAGATCCTGAAATGTTAGTGGGTTCACTGTTTAACTAAAAAAGTACGATACAAACTTTGGGCCTCATTACTAGTTTGGCGGTCTGTTGACTGTCATGGAACCCTTGGCGGTCAGACCACCATTGGGATAGTGGTCGGACCACTGTATTACAAGTAATGCTGGCCTATAGAGCAAAGATTGTCGTGGTTCCGCTGACACCGCCAGTCAGCACAGACCGCCACGGTCACGAGGCTGCACAAACAGGCCAGCAAAGACAGTGTTTCCACCGGGCACATTACTAGATTGCACACCTCCAAAGTTACCATGGTGGTCCAACCATCATGTCTCAGCAGGTGGAAACAGGGAGTATAAAGGGGGACACTCACCTACAGGTAGTCTCACGTGCCCCCTGCCACCATGGAGCCCATCATGCCACTGTTGTTGATCATGAATGGAGCATAAAATCCACACCACTGTGGGCGCAAACAACCATAAGTACACACACCTATCTATGTTATTGACCGTAACACCAGCTCGTTTTGCCATCATCCACATCCTATGGGGGTCATGCTCTGAGCATCAAGTACACGTCTCATCGTGTACACAGTCTAAATCATATAAAAAGGTGGATACATTAACAGTAACAATACACCCCCTTTCGGTAGGTCACTCATACTGCACAGCAACACTACACAAAAACACATGTCCTCACATCTCAGGCAAAGGTACAGTGAGGGCTACACAACATTGTCCCACACGTCACCAACAACACATCTACATCACATACACAATTCACCTAATCACATTCCTCACAGGCAATGGACTGTCGTCACATACAACACACATGTATGGATGTGGCATGGAACACACACACCACTCTCAGTAAACAGCCCTTCAATGGACACACATCAAACACATCACAGCACAGTGGAAGGACAGTGGCATGCACAGAAGACGGAGAGACAAATAGGCTAAGAGCACTATGCTAACAATACCTGCACGATAGGGATGAGGGCATCAGGAGCACTCAGGGGAGGAGGCTGCACAGGGACACATATCACTTTGCACACACCCTTAAAACAACATGTGCCCAGGAAATGGCCCTACATGTGTCACAGGGACAAACTGTACTAGACCCAAATGACATCCCTAGCAGCACAATGTGGAAGTGCAAGTCAACAAAGCATTTACAACTCCAACTGCATGGGAAACACATCTACAGGAAGTAGCTGCAATGCACACACAGCTAAATGGACAAATGCACATTCAAATGCAAACAAAGCTAGCACAATTGAACACACTCCATGTTTGCACAAACAAAACTCAAGCTGACACACCTTGGATTAATCCATAATCCTTATCAGGGGACAAGTCTAACCCCATACATGCTCACACTGGACAACACAAGATTAAATATGTACCATAACAAACAGAACACACTGCTATGACACCACCATTACATTTAAACCCACATCAGCAACTGGGTGAGCAAGCAGGCTGAAACACACACAACTGTAGGCACACAACATAAGTTATTCAGGAACAACATTAAGGAAGAAAAGGAATTGCAGGGTAAATATGTACCCAAAACAAAACAACTCTGTTGGTTTATTAAATAGTGAAGCTGAAGAGTCCAAGGTCATTGGCCAGTCCATTTAAATTACAACAATAGCACAGTGTTGTGCAAACACTTGACTCCCAACTGCCAGGTAACCTCCACAGGAAGCGGATTCAAGGGGGCAGTCAGGCACTTCAGGGATCTTCCTTAGGGGGTTGGGGTCAGATTTGTGTGGTGGGGTTTGGATTTGGGCCTGGGAGAGGTGGTCTAATTTTTTGGAGGGGTGGGCTTCTTCTTGGGGTGGAGAGATATGTGTGCTTGGAGGGGGGGAGGGGAGGCCTTGGAGGTGGAAGGGAGGGGCTGGGAGGCGGGTGGGGACCTCTTGGGTTTGGGGTGGGACGGAGAGAGCAAGGGGGAGGTTAAGGTCAAACAAAAAAAACTCTCTAAGGGACACTGGACGGTCATCAGAAGGGGGTCGAGAATTGGAGGATGAGAGAGTGGTTGTCTGCTGTGTTGGTGTGGATTTTGTGGGTGCGTGCTTCTGGGAGGTATGCTTGTATTTGGTGGGTGTCTGTTGGGTGGGTGAGTGAGTTTGTGTGTCTTGGAGGTCTGGGAGGTGGAGGTGCAGCGGGATGGAGAGGTGGATATGTGTGGGGATGTTGGGGTGGTGATTGCGGGTTTGCTGGATGTGGTGGATGTCTGTGTGTCTGTAGTTGTGGTGTCTGCGGGTATGGTGCTTTTGGTGGATGTCTGGGGTCTGCTGGCGTGGTGTCTGCGGGTATTATGGATGTGGTGGGTGTGTCAGTGACTGTTGGTGTGGTGCCTGTGTGTATGCTGGATGTTGTGTGTGTGATGCTGGGGGTGGTGGGGGTGTCAAGGGAAGTTGGGACTGTTGATGGGTCTGTGGGTGGCTGTTGTTTGCTTGTGTGCTGGTATGTTTTGTAGTCCTTTGTGTTTGTGTGTGCTCCTCTTGTGTGTTGATGTGGATGCGTGCAGATCTGTCTTTGTGCTTTGGCTAGGTAGGGGAAGGGGGGATTTGGAGTGGGAAAAGAGAGGTGGGGGGAGGGGGGTGACTGGCTGCCAACAGTGTGGAGGCTAGAGCCTGAAAAGATCTCTGTAGGTCAGACATTGCACCATAAATGTCTTCCAGGAATGCATTGGTTTGTTGTAGCTGACATTCACAATGACTGTCTGACCCACAGATATACTTCTCAGCAGGTCAATAGCCTCCTCACTGAGGGCAGAGGGGTAACAGGGTCTGGGGTGGAGGTGACTACAGCAAAGGAGATACCCACCCTCTTGGGTGAGCGGGCACAGCCAACTTGGTGGGAGCAACAGGGCGGATGGTGATAGAACTGGGGGTTGGTGGACAAGGATGGTATGGGATGCACCGATGGGTCTCCAACCACTAGGGAGTGTCCACTGGAGAAAGAATCCAAGGATAATAAGGATGTTGCAGTCTCCCCCGTGGCATTCCCCTCAACCTGCGGGCTGCTGGGTCCCACTGTGTCTGTGGTGTCTTGACCAATGTTCCCTGTAAGGCGCGCGCGCATCTTTCCTTCCCCCATCGCGCAGGCCCCTTCGGCAAGCACGCACATTAATAAATAAGCCTTTTAGAGCGATATACGTGCGCCCCTAAGGCAGATAATGCTCATATTTGAATCTGGATTGAAGTGAATGAAAACAGCGTTTAAATGCCGCAGGGAGTGTTTTAAACATCATTTGGCGTACTTTAGCATACAAGCGAGCATGTGATATTTATGTTGAAAATTAAAGGTTAATGAGCTTGGAAATGCTTCAGAACAGTAGGAAATGTGCTGTTATCAACTTTTCCATCATTGTCATACTTCATAGTTGTTTATATGCATTATCACTTTCTCAGCTCAAATAAGCCTTTTAGAGCGATAGTCGTGCTCTCCTATTGCAGAAAATGCTCATATTTGAATCTGGATTGAAGTCAATGAAAACAGCGTTTAAAGGCCGCGGGCACTGTTCCTCTGTTTTCTCTAACTGGGGTGTAGGTGGCACTTAACAGGTCATGTCCTTGGGGTGTGCAACCAGGTCACAAAACTGCCTTGATGCCCTATTGCATGGAGCAATGATATCCCTTTTTTGCTTTAGTGGTATGGAGAGGCTAATGCCAAAGATCTTGGCTAGTTATGCGCTGTGCGCGCGTGAATGGTCAATTTCTTGGCGCACGTATCCTTGGCTGCAGCGAACAGAGACCGCACACTGCCGCACACAGTGGAAAAAAATCAGAGGGAACATTGGTCTTGACCCGAGGTCCTGTGGCCAGATGCTTCCCCACTCGGCTGCGCCCTGTCTCCTTCACTTGCCTTTGCTGATTCTGCAAATACAAAGAGAAATTGGGCCATCACATGTCCATGATCACTCTTGAACAACAGCTCAGATTAGCATTCAGTACCATGATGTCAAGTAGGCCCCAGCAACTAACTCCACCTAAGTGGCCCATATATGTGCCATACCACATGCATGCATGCCATCTGAACTGTCAAAAGCTGCCCACAAGAAAATCAGGATCTCAATCAACTACAATTGTGTGGCTGAATTTGTGCAATCACAATGACCATTCAACTATTAGGAGACACCATCACCCTCAAAGTTTTGCCGCCTGGAGCAGACCACAGTCACCTGTTGGTATACAATAGTAGGCCAATGCAAATTCCATTTACACAGATCCCACACAAGGTCATGCACACATCTGTTTGTCACATACAAGATTACCCAACAATGAGAAATGATGGTACAAAAACATGCCACGTTGATGACAATAGTACAATATCCTGGAGAAGGTGATATGGAAATGCCCATGTTACAATGGAAACATTTCAACATTGTACACAAGTGAAATTTGTCCCAGTAGAGTCACAGAGGTAGTATTAGTGTTGCTCAGATAGGCCACACAGGTAGCATGGAAATGGACACTGTAGACATCATGTGGGAGAGATGTCCCCAAAAATCACAACACAATGAATCAGCAAGTCCCAGGGTAATCACCACTAATGTCTGGCACCCCTTGCTATGACATACTCAGAGTGCATCAGCAGAAGCCATTAGTCCCTTGAATGTTGGAAAGGCCCTGAGACTTTCAAGTACTTGTTAAAGGCCCTCAACATGTTACTCAGTTGGAAGCTACATCAGTATCCACATTTTGTTCATGCAAACCCAGATGTAAGTCTGTAGATGAATGCCTGTACCCAAATACATGAGATTTCTACATAACTGCAAATCACTCCATGATGCATGCCAACAGCCAGGGCACAAACCTTACCCATTACAGAGGTGCAGTGGAATTTCACCTAATGCCACATCAAGGGAATAGATATTCACATTGTGACTCTAAACTCTAGACTCTAGGCCTACCTGGCACGTCCCTCGTTGCTACTGCAGTTGTACATAACAAATTACATGCTATGACAGGTGAGGGTATGTGTCAACCAATAAACAATGGTGACACAGTCCTATATGTGGCACAACATGAAATGTATCCCCATTCTAATTGTCCTATTCCACAAACAGTGTGCTATGCACATATATGTGAGGAAATACATCAACATAGGTGGACCATGCATGAAACTGCAGCTGACAAATGTTTCCTAGAGAGAAAGAGGCACATGCTAACATGTAGGCACCAGGAATGTTGGCAAAAGTGACGGCACATCAATCATGTCAATGGACATTCCCCACTTACCAAGGGAAAGTAGGGATCTATGGCTGCATTCAAAAAACAATGTAAGCCCTGTCACATGTATGTTGAACATCTTCACATTACAGACTGCAGTGAGTCTCCAGCACCCATCATGAACTGAAGACAACTAGAATCTGGGTGGCAGATGCCTATATACACATTTACCCAGACACATGGCAGAGGACAGTGATCCATCACCTACCTACCTTTGGCCTGGAATATTTAGGAGTAGTGTTCTGTTGTATAGAAATTACACCCACTACAACAAGAAACAGTACTTGATTGATCAATGTACACATCAATATGAGGTCCCTGCAGAGCAAGTGGGTTGTGGATTCCACCCAGTTGTGTCCCAGGTCCCTGGGACAATAGGCAAGGCACATCAGTATACAACACATGACATGTCCACACAAACAATCACTCATCCACTGTGTGACACATGGTTCAACCCTAATTGTCAAAGGGGCTGTCAGAACCTCACCGAATCACTTGGCAATGGTACAGGCAGAAATACGTCCTGTACTCACTCCCTTGTGGCTGCTGTGCTGCCCTCAAATGCCCATTAAGCTCCAGATAGGCTACCGCCAGAATATGGGCCATAAAGAGGGTCATGGTCTGATGGGCACCACACCCACGTTGGGAGGAAAGCCCAGGCTGGGCCTTCACAATCTTCTGGGCCCAGCATCTTAGGTCCTCCCACCATTTTCTACAGTGAGCGCTCCTCCGGCTGTGGACCCCCAGGATCCGCACCTTCTTGGCAATAGCTCTCCATATTCCATTTATATTTTTTGATGGGCATTGACCTGCATGGATAGAAAAGACAAATCAAGAGACCATGTTCGCAACTCTCATCACAAGTGGCGGAGTCACATGTTTAGCAGTAACATCAAGCTCAAACTTTCCTATTTGTAAATATTGCCCAATTGTGACACATACAAGTCAATAAGTAAAGGGACATGACTACAGACATAAAGTTCTCAATCTTCAGACCAGCCCACCACACTGCTCAGTCCCTACAATGACTAAGCAGACTTACTGACATCATATGGACCATACTCTAGCAACCCGACTGAGATGTGAGCCACTATGACACACGTCACACCTCTGTGGCTTCTGAAGGGCAAACTCCTTAAACATGAATGGGTCAACACATTCACACTATGTGAGAATGACTTTCTGCATACAGTCCCTACACGCAACTACCAGAGTACAAACTAAAACATTGCACATGGGTGACAATGAAGGGACTAGCATGGGGGGTACAGAAAGTGTCTACAATGTCCATCTCTGGAGATTTGGCTAACAAAAGCAGACTCATGCCACTGCAGGTGGTGGGGCTCTTTGTTATGTACCTGTACCACAAAACACACTTTTCAACATATGTGTCCATCCTAGATGACATCCAACAAACAAAGGCATGCGTTGTTCAGTTTCTGCTATGTGACCAAGCTACTGAGTCACATATCATGGCCTCCCAGGAATCAACACACTGTCTGCACTGCGTCATGTATGCAATAAGCCTGCAAAGAACAAATATGACCTATGTGAAGGTGACAACAGGACTGTGGGAGTATGGGACCTGTTATGAGTCAAAGACACACATTGATATTGATACTAAGTGCACATGCGGACTAGATTAGTAACATACCTCTGTACCCACTCATAATCTAATCAAAGGAATTAGGTATTCTGGCAGGATTTTACACAGGAGCCTCATATTACACACATGACAGGATCTGGGATACATGGAGTGTGCACAATGCCACAGTTCTACAGCCACAGCAACTCCACCCCAGCCCAGACTAGGACCCAAACTGGGAGATACATGTGACAGGCCCTGGTCTCTTGAGGCTGAGCAGACAGAACCTACATGACACTACATTCCCATCATGTCCATGCATGACAGTACATCATGTAGCCAACAGCAAATTGGCATGTGGTATGTGGTAACCTGAAGGGCAGAGAGAGTCATGTCATGCCTTCCAAACAACAGTTTAGAAAGCACAGATATGTAAATAAATCGCTGTGGCACCATACAAATTTCTCACATTACTCACAACTGACTCATACAATATGCATACTCAGGTCATGCTGTCATGCACATACATGTTGTTTGACACATACAACAATCATGAGGAAAGAGATGTCAGTGGATGGCATTAATGTCTCATCGCCTAGTTATGTACATCCAACACAAGGAGGATCTGGGAACCCAAAAAACTCACAAAACACAATGTGAATGAACTTAACATATGGCATTGACCACCAATACCTGCACATTGACCCTCCCATTGATGTAACACAGACTGCAGCTGACCTGCAGGCAAATGGGTAGTCAGCTTGGCGCACATGACCACATTCTAGCCTGTGAAGAGGGAACGGATGGTGAAGTACAGAGAAAACTGTGCACATGAGGTACTTACTTGCTCCTCTGGTGCACCAATGAGCTGCCCATACAGGGGTGGGACCTCCTCCACTTGCCTCTCCAGCTCTTCTGGAGAGAGGGCCTGGGCCCCATCACCTGGTGGACAAGGTATGATTGCCTGCAGAGGCGGTACACAGCAGCTCAGGTAGTGGAGGTCTTGCTTATCCTGTCTTGTCATGTAGGTCCTTCTACTCAAACACCATTGTAGTAGGTTGCAGGGCAGTTTACAGTGGGGCACACTCCACCCCCGCTGAAGGTCATTTCTTCGGTCTGGGTATCCGGTCACATTTCGAGGGGCAATTGTGATGCACATATTTGAGTTTGGTCCAGACACATGTTGTGGATACGTGTGGAAAACCATGGGGGCCACATGTGACCCTTGTGTAATTAGAAGCTGTGTTGTGTACTGGCTGTCATATCCCTTCTAAAATGCCTTGTCATATGTTATCATTGACATGCATCATGTGTGTAGCTGGGGACTCAATGACTAATGTTAGAACTCATTTTTTGCCATACTTAGGTACCCAGGGAGAGGGAGGATGTGTCAACCACCTGTCTACCATCCAATGCCAGACCTTCAGGCCATGAAAGAATGAAACATCATCCTCATGTATTGTCTGAATGGGCAAACAGTAGTGCACTTATGTCATCAGTTGGAGCCAGATCTGATGCCAGCTATTAGCTATCCAACCAGCATACCACTCACTGTGCAAGTCATGTCACTATTGTACTTCCTAGCCAGAGGGTCTTTCCAACATACAGTGGCCCTGTCAGCTAGCATGTCCCAAACTATGTTAAGTCTGGTTTTTAAGGTTGTCCTCTCAGCATTGTTGAAACACCTGGACAGCTACATCCAGTTTCACCGACATGAGGATTTAGCCCATTTGAAGGCTGACTTTTATGGTTTTTACCTTCCACATGTGGTGGGGGCCATTGATGGCACACATGTTGGTTTGGTCCCACCGTATGTCAATGAACAAGTATGCCCCAACTAAAAGAACTTCCATTCCATCAACGGTCATGTTGTATGTTTGGTGGAGACATATATATTTCACAGGTCTGTGCCCGTTGTCCTGGTTCAGCCCTTGATTCATTCATTATGTGGAACAGCACTATCCCCCAGCTGATGTCACAACTGTACCTAGAGAGGGCCTGGCTGGTTGGTAAGTCACATCTGTCCTTTTGTGTGTGTGCAATGTCTGGTGCTACAATTCTGATAAGAGAGACTCATTGTTGCACATATGTCCAGTTCCTTAACAGGAGACTCTGCATATCCAAATCATCCTTGGTTGTTGATGTCAATAAGGAATCCAACTATGCCAGAGGAAGTCTGCTTCAATGAGGCGCATGGAAGAACAAGGCAGGTCGTAGAGCGGTCTTTTGGGCTCCTGAAGGCCAGATTTAGGTGTATATATAGGACAGGTGGAACCCTCCTCTACTCACCTGGAAAAGTGTGTCACATCACTGTGGCATACTGCATACTCCACAACATTGCCCTGAAGAGGACTATCCCATACATCCCAGAGGAGGGGCAGCCTGCAGTGCCACCAGGTGACACTCATGAAATGCCAAGTCAGGATGACAGTGGCGAAGTGGAAGGAGCTGACTTGCTCGAAGATCTCATCAATATCTACTCTTTTTTAGTGCATGTCATGTGACGTAATGACTGTGACTGTACAAAGAACTGTAGCTGTTAGAATGTGTGGAATTCAGTGTTTTGGAAACAACTGGGGAGCTAATACTCTGCAATATTCAGCCAAAGGGTGCCGCAAGGATTATCCTTCGACATATCCCCATCTTGATGTAGCTACATTGTTTGTGTCAGTCTCCTTGCAATGTAATTTCCTTTCCAGATGCTTGCCATATAAATTGTGTAATGGGAATGTTTTTAAGCCTATACTCTTTGTTTTGTCTTTGTACAGGTACCTTCACCATGACATCCTCATGTGGGTATTTCAGAGTTGAGACGTTAGCAGGTATCTGATTCTGTTCCGACACAGGAAGTGGACATGCACTGTTCCAGGTAATGTAGGTCACCAATTTGGGCGTGTATGAGACCCGTGCCAAAGCACCATAAACAGTTTTTGGGTAGAAGGTCAGAAGTGGACATATTACCTGTTTATTGTGCTGTGGTGGCCCAATTGCATCATGTGTGTGATCATACAGAGATTAAATATTTTGTCATCAAGTGCAAGCAATGCAACCACCCTTCACATAGGCTAAGCAGTCTTCTTGAATGATCTGTATGTAGCAGTAGATGTGTTTCATCACTGCAGGTCACAGTGCCTGTGCCACAACACTGACATACATATGTGTCATACCACCAGATGCAAGGTCATTGGATTATGATTTACCTCTGATCGGGGACTGTTGTACTGCCCTCTGTCTGTACCTTGGTTTATGTGATGTTGGATTACTTGATTTGGTATGTGATAACACTCAAGCTGGTGACACCATTTACTTTTCCGTTAGCCTATTCAACAGGACAATGTCTGTTAAGGTAATTCCTTTTATGGTCTGGGGGGCTGTACCTTGGTATGTATACCTTTACACAATATGAGTCAGTCATTCTTGGCTATGACAGTCCCGATATATGGACAGCCTATGTGCTGTACAGTGAAATAAAATGTTTGATGTGACCAGACACTTGCAGCAATGTGTTTGTGTGTGTTGGTAGTGATCCTTAGCAGGACACTGTACCTGTAACATATCCCTCCTTGCATTAATATCTTGTGTCTTCCTTATTTGCTTCACATGTTCTAACATCTCTACATTGCAAAATATGGAACATAAGCAAGCAATGACTTTGTGATAGGTGGATTTACTAAAAATGTGTGCTTTAAAATTATATTTCCAAACTGGGGTGGCATGGTGAGCAAAAGAACAGTGGTTTAAACCTACATCTGTGATTGGGGTGAGTATTTGAAAAGTTTCAGCACTCTGCCCATCAACCTTTTGTGTTGCTAAAGTTGCTCTAAGTGGGAAGGGTATGCCCAGACATGGGTCCCGTGGTCACTGTACCAATAGATTCAAGCTAGTCTGGCTGATGAAGGGTAATACCCTGAAACCGGTCCCAGGATGCTTGTTTCCAGTCCAGGGAGGACCTGCCCTGGCAGTTTGGACTGGACTGTTCCCATGGGGAACAGGGTCATTACTTATTTGTATATGGCTGGGTCCAAACTGGTGTGGTGTGGTGTGGTGAGAAAACAACAATGGATTAAACCCACATCTGTGACTGGGGGCGAGTGTTTGAAAAGTTTCAGAACTCCATCATACTTTTGTGTTGCTAAAGTTGCCCTAAGTGGAAAGGGCATGCCTAGACAAGGATCCCATGGTCACTGTACCACTGGACTCAAGCTAATCAGCCTGATGAAGTGTGATACCATGAAACAAGTCTCAGGCTGCTTGTTTTTGGTTCAGGGAGGATCTGGCCTGGCAGTTTGGGCTGGACTGTTCCCATGGGGAACTGGGTCAAGATTGATTTGTGTATGGCTGTGTCCAAAGTGGGGTGGGATGGTGAGCAAAATAACAGTGGATTAAACCCAGATCTGTGACTTGGGGTGACTGTTTGAAACATTTCAGCACTCTGTCCATCATCGTTTTGTGTTGCTAATGTTGCTCTAAGTGGGAAGGGTATGCCCTCATGTGGGTACCCTGCTCACTGCGCCACTAGATGCAAGCTAGTCTGGCTGCTGAACAGTGATACCGGTCCTAAGATGCTTGATTATGGTCCAGGAAGAACTTGGAATGGCAGTTTGGGCTGGACTGTTCCCATGGAGTACAGGGTCAAGACAGATTTGCATAAGGCTGGGTCCAAACTGGGGTGGCATGGTGAGCAAAATAACAGTGGATTAAACCCAGATCTGTGACTTGGGGTGACTGTTTGAAACATTTCTGCACTCTGTCCATCATCATTTTGTGTTGCTAATGTTGCTCTAAGTGGGAAGGGTATGCCCTCATGTGGGTCCCCTGCTCACTGCGCCACTAGATTCGAGCTAGTCTGGCTGATGAACAGTGATACCGGTCCTAAGATGCTTGATTATGATCCAAGAAGAAATTGGAATGGCAGTTTGGGCTGGACTGTTCCCATGGAGTACAGGGTCAAGACAGATTTGCATAAGGCTGGGTCCAAACTGGGGTGCCATGGTGAGCAAAAGAACAATGGATTAAACCCAGATCTGTGACTGGGGGTGAGTGACTGAAAAGTTTCAGCACTCCGTCCATCATCCTTTTGTGTTGTTGAAATTATATTGGGGTATGGTTGCAAAGAACAGTGAATGGTTCAGTCAGGGTGGATGAAATAATTACAGTAAATGCCACATAATTGTAAGTACAAATTTCAGGGTACTACTCCCCTAGGAAGTGGAATTTGGTTGAAGAACAGTCAACAGAGTGAATATGTGTCACACAAAGGAGGTCCTTTAGGAAGAGGTCACTTGCTGGCAGTGGAGGGTGTCTTGCTATCCGCACCTCCTGGAGTTTTGCTGGATGTCCCCACTTTCATGGTGGAGGGGGGATTTGCTGCTACAGAGGCAGAGGTGTCTGCGGCGGGTCCTTTCCCTGACAGGGCCTCCCTTTCAGTGGCTGGCACCGATGAAGGGCCTGGTGTTGCTGTGCAAAAGAAAGGCGTAAATTCCTGTTGACAATCCCTGATCAGGGTACTGTTAAGGTAACTCAACACCCCTGCTAGGGAGGGCCATGTTAGTATTGTGGGCCTCTCACTGCTCATGCATATCCCTATGGATGTCCCTCTGCAGCTGGTTGATCTCCCGGAGTTCTGCAATTACCAGGACCATCACACATTGGGACTCCTGATACACCCCCAAAACGTGGCTGATTGGGTCGTGGCCAGGAAAATCCCCAGTGGCCTCCCCACTCTGGTCCACCGCATCCCTCCTACACACCCTACCCCCACGGGCCTAGTCCCTTGCCACAGGGTGTCCCCTCCCACTGGTTCCAGGAGCATCATTGTCCAGGGTGTTGTGCTGTGACTCAGAATCCTGGACTGAAGGGCACAGGATGGTAGACACTGTCCTTGGGACACAGATTGGGGGGTGAATGTTTGCCTGTGATGTTCAGTCAACTGGGCTGGGAGTTGTTGATGTGGGCACAGTGAGACTCACTGTTGAGATCTGACCAGGTTCTCCAGATGGGCCTGAACCATCCACCACCAACTAGGGGGCATATGTAAGAAAAGTGGTGTTGCACCAAGTCCAGCGCTAATTTCTTTGGGCCCCTTAGCATCCCCCTACCACCACCACGTGGGTGCCGTATTAAAGATATGGCGCACCATGGCACAAGGTAGCGGGCAATATCGCCATTTTTATCAACGCTATTGATGTACTCTGCAGGTGTAGCGCCAAAATGTTGGTGCTACTCCTGCAGAGTACATTGGGGCCCATTATAAATAATTGAAGTCTCCTTTTAATGGCTGCTCTGAGCAGGCGTTAAAAATGGAGCAAAAAAAGATGCTAGGAAATCTGTTATACCATTTTTTTGGTTCCCCTAACAGGGGAATGCCCCCTTTGCAGACATTATGCCTGGTGTAGGCATAATGTAGTGCAAAGGGTTACAAAGTGGCGCAATGCATGCATTACACCATTTTGTAAATATGGCGCAAGTATTTTGGCCTCGTTCGGCCACATTATCGTTAGAAAAAATTAGGCTAATGTGGGGAAAGGTGGAACCAGGGGCTTGTAATTATGCCCCTAGATATCCAGGAGTGTCTTCTTCACTGAGGGCTTTATCCATGGGGGTAGTGGCAGTCTCTTCAGTGGCCCCTGTGTTCCTAGTGGCAGGTTGACCTGTTGATGTGAAACATAGAATGTAACTGGTTGTATTTTGACACCCACTTCCAAAAGCTTACAGTGACATTTTGAAAAGCCCTTGTACATAGTTGATTTGTAGGTTATCCTATTGTAACAGGTACTCATGATATTGGTTGTATTGACATGACATACATGAAGCATGCCAATTCCATTTAAGTCAAGCAGCTGCTGAATTGTACAGGTCAGTAGCCCTTGGGAGGATGGGCTAAACCTTACATCTTGCCACCAGTGCAGGCAAAACAGTGGCTTAGCAGGATGTGGCTTTGACCATTTTGAGGCCTAGTTGATTGCCATGAAGGCAGACCCAGGAGTTTGTTGTATATGTGATTAGAGTCAACGTGTGGTCAATGCTTTTTGAATGTGTCTGCTGCCAATAACATTCTGGTGCATTTTGAGGCCTTTGAGATCCTCGTTTAGCACACAGAGTAAGGTGTCCTTCCTGTCCTCAATATTTTCCTCTCTGGTCAGCATGTTAAGATGGAGCTATTTAGCAAGACACATCTCTGAGTTGAGCATGATCTGTATCTTGGTCCCTCCCAGGTAAGTAAATTTTCAATTGAGTGTTAGTAGGTAAAGACTTTTGGACAAGTGTCCACTGTTCTGGTGTTTGGAATCACTTGAACAGTGACCCCTAGTATCTGCAGTCAGATCACTATCACTACATCCCAACACTTGACAATAGTTATCCTGCCAGTTGAGTAAGCTTCATTTGAGAGTTCACTAACAGATGCATTGTGACAAGTGGACACTGGGCTGGTGATTGGAGTTTTAGCAACAGGCCCTCCTGGAAGTTGCAGCCATGTCAGTCCCTGTACTACCCACATTATACCAATGTTATCCTCCCAGGTGAGTACTCTTCCATTAAGAGTTAACAAGCAAGGGAATTTGGACAAGTAAACACTGGGCTTGTGTTTGGAGTTGGAGGGCGAGACAGAGCCTCCTAGCCTTGGAAGTCATGTCACTTGAAAAATGTCATCCCCCAGGTAAGTACAGTTCATGTGTGAGTTCCAAAACATGTTATGTGTAGAAGAGAATCCTGGACTGGTGGTTGGAGTGACAGTAAGAGAGCCTCCTGTGAGTTGAAGTCATGTATCTCCATGTTCTACACCCACTATACAAATGGTTTCCTTCCAGGTGAGTGCACGTCAATAGAGAGATAAGACACACCAGTCTTTGGAGAAGAGAACACTGTGCTGGTGGTTGGAGTTACAGAAAATGGGCCTGCTGGGAATTACAGTCATGTCACTCTCTGTAGTACACACACTATACAAACGTTATCCTCCCAGGTGACTACACTACAATTGGTAGTTAACAAACAAGGGTATTTGGAGAAGAGGACACTGGGCTGGCTGAGTGGAGTAACAGTAACAGTGCCTTCTGGCCTCAGCAGTCATGTCAGTTCACATACTACGCACACTATTCATACATTATCCTCCTAGATGAGTACACTACAATTGGGAGTTAACAAACAAGGGTATTTGGTTAAGAGGACACAGAGCTGGCTGAGTGGAGTAACAATGGCAGTGCCTCCTGCCCTTAGCAGTCATGGCAGTCCCTGTACTACACACACTATTCACCTGTTATCCCCCAGGTGAGTACAGTACAATTGGTAGTTAACAAACAAGGGTATTTGGAGAAGGTGACACTGTGCTGATGGTTTGAGTAACAGTAACAGTGCCTGCTGGAAGTTGTAGTCATGTAACTCCCTGTAATACACCCACTATACACAGATGTTACCACTCGCACCCTCGCCATGCACTGCTAATCAACAGATAAATTACAGCTTTCAGTACATCTTTGATAACATCATTCACAGTCAATGTACATCTGCAGTAAAATTATTGATCACATACTTGTGCATGGCGGGGACGAGAGTTATAGTTACCTTAGAGCGCGAGTTTTAATTACTTGAAAGAACTATATAATTGCTGAATTTCTATGGTTTTGTATGAGTACATTCGAACCTAACTATAACTTCCCTGTAACCTTTGTTTTTTTTAGTTTACAAGTAATTCAATTCCAGAAACTCAGCTCCTGTTTCACACATAAGCTTTATTCGGCCAACAGACCATCAAAGCAATACAATACAATACAATACAATATAGAAATATAAATAAATATCATAATATCATAGCAAAAATTTAAAAAAAAAAAAAGAAAGTAAAGTCCATGTTTGCCCGACTTGGAACAATTTCAAATCATTGTAGATAAAAAATGCGTATGCGCCATGCCATTACTAAAAACTTACTTACTGCATAAATTGTCACATTTCAATTATGGCTTTTTAAAATCCTCAAAGCTATAAAACATTTCCTTAAATTCAATTCCCGACAAATTTTATGGATCCATTTAAACCTTGGGGTTGAGTAAGCGGGACAAAAAAACATAAAATGTTCTACTGATTCGGAAGAAGTGCCACATGCGGGACAAATATCAGAGCTTAACTTAGGTCCCCATCTGCTCGTCAAGGCCTTCAAGGGTAATGTTCCGAATCGAAATCTGGCATACAAACTTTTACCTAGTAAATCTGGTATTATATCTAAATATAGTTCGAACTCTGGGTACCATTTAAAATCAATAAACAAGTTAGTTAAATGACCATTCGATTTTTGAGAAATGTAATTATTGCGTATGTGGGACCAGTAAGCTCCTTTCAGTATTTTTACATGGGACTTCACGAGCTGCTGGGGATCCTCCCAAAAGTTCCTCAATCCCAGCGTGCAAAACCAACCGGATACGAATTTGATCCATGGGATGGACGTAGAGTTAGGGCTTTTTAACAATTCTAATAGAGAAAGCTTATATATGGCCAGTTCGGGAACTACCCAAAGCCTCACCCAATATAATAGAGGCCGTAAGATAATTAAATCAGCTATTCGTTTAAACCCTAGATCTAAAAATAGGGGGGTTAATGGGGTGCTAGTAGGGCAAGCACATAAAGCCCGTGCAAAGCTATTCTCAATTTTGGTTATCCTACTACTATCTGACATGCCCCAAATCTCTGCGCCGTAAACAGCAGCAACCTGTGCCTTAGCCACATAAATCTTTACTGCTGGAGACACAACTTTAGCGACCGTATTCCTATAGAGGCGCAATATGGATGCTGCCCGATGTTGCAAGAGCCCAGCACTCTTGCCAACTTGTTCCTCCCAAAGGAGTGAATCTGTAAGTCTCACACCCACGTAGTCAATGGAGCTAACCTGGTCCAAAATAGCTCCATCTAACCTAATAGTACATTTCTTACGAGGGCCAGAGCGAAGCACCATCAATTTCGTTTTCTTCGAGTTCAGCTCTAAACCAAAATTCCAGCAGAATGATTTAAATCTGTTCACAAGAATTTGCAACCCCATAGGGGTTTTTGAGATCAATAGAGAGTTGTCCGCAAACAGGAGAATTGGGATTTTGTGATTGACTAGGGAGGGAGCATCATTCTGGCATGTCATTAGTTCTTGGACCACCTCGTTGATGAATAAAGAAAACAGTAGTGGTGCAAGCACACATCCCTGACGGACACCTCTTTTAATGGGAAATTTGTTAGTCAATTCACCTAGATTGCCCCATCTTACTTGCGCGTATGTGCCTTCATGCATGCGCATTAATAGGTGGATAATGTCGGGTGGTGCCCCTATTTTGTGTAACACTCCCCAAAGCTTATCTCTTGGGACCAAATCAAAAGCAGAGTGCAGATCAACAAAAGTGACATATAGCGTTTGCTTTGCCAAGACTACATATTTCCAGTGTAGCACGGTCAACCTAAAAGCCTGGTCAACCGTACTAACTCTAGAGCGGAACCCTGCCTGAAGCGATGAAAGGATCTGCTGCTCCGTCGCTCAGCTCGATAGTCTAACTAACAACTGTTTGGCAAAGATTTTTTGTAAGTTGTCGATTAAACTGACCGGTCTGTAATTGACTGGAAAATTTACATTACCCTTTTTGTAGATTGGGATAATTTCTGCACCCTTCCAAGTCTCAGGGATCTGTCCTCCTTTTGTGATTTTATTTGACAGTAGGTTAATATACCAGGTCCATATGGATAACTCTGATTTATAAAGGTCGCCTGGAATTTTATCGGGACCTGGGGCTTTACCTGACTTTAAAGAGTTGATAGCATCTGCAGTTTCTTCTAAGGAGAAACAAATCTAACTCTCAGAGTTATATAGATTCCCATCAGGTGGAGAAGTGGCAAGGTTAGCATTTGGTAAAATTAGGGGGTCTAATCCCACTTTGTCACAGTCAGCAGCCCCAGTGGAGATAGTTCCTTCATACAAGAGAGAGAAGTGCTCCACCCAGGCTCCGGGTTGAATATGGTTCCTTAGATTAGACATACCCCCTCTCTCGTACTTGGTCAGCAGTTCCCAGAAAAGCGTATTGTTGTTTGCTTTTGTAGCATCTAACAAATCCTGCCAAATAACATCTTCCCAATTTTTCTTTGATTGTAAAATTGTCTTTTTATACATACATCTTGCTTGTTTGATCGCCCCCGTGGACCCGGCCTTTATGACCTTTCTTAGCTCGGTCTTAGCCCTCATGCATGCATCATTAAACCATCTACTGTTAGATGAACCCCCGTGTTGCCGGCTTACCATGGCTGCCTTTTTATAAAAAACACTTTGAAGTTTGACCATCATATCTTCGTGGATATCAAGAAGTGGGATGGCTTCTGGCTCAAAGTCTTCGTAAGCTGACAGATTATCTAGAAACACTTGATAAATCTTCGTAGCAAATAAGGGTTTGACATGACTTTGGGCCACCTCACCTTTGTATTAGCATTATTTAAAGTAGGGGGAGGGACCACTGATAGTTGCGTATTCGAGGTTCTACCAAAGATATTCCCAGAAAGGGTAAGCAGCAGTGGGAAGTGATCACTCTCGCATCTTGAATCTACCCTCATGTCTAGCAGCAGTGGCCAAAGACGCACATCCACCAAAAAATAATCAATTACACTGGCCACAGAACCTCGTAGGAATGTCGGTGCAAGGTTTAAGTCAGAAGGAGTTCGACCATTGCAGGCCCTTAGGCCAAACTTTAAGCATAATGTAGCGAGCTGTGCAGCGACACGAGAGCGTGGAGGATAACTATCACCATCCAACTGTGCAATCCCCCATATTTCGTCCTCTTCCACAGTTAAATCACTAAGGAATGCAGAGGGTTCGAAAGTGCAATTTACATCCCCTGCAATAATTAAATAGGAAGTAGTTTGTATTGTGTCTAAAAAATCAGAGAGTAGAGTTAAAATATGTGATTCTGTACCACGTGCAACAGAACGGGCATAAACATTGATAAGAGTTATGTTAAAATTTTTACGAAAAGAAATTTGTAAACCCATCAAGTCGGGACAATCAAATTCTAAGACCTTATAATCACATTGGAGCTTTGAATTTAAAAGAATTAAAAGTCCCCCTTTTGCACGACCAGTTGCTTTCTCTGATGGCTGTGCAGGGATATTAAAAGAGAGAAACCCATCCATGCTTGATTGGCCCTCGACCCAGGTTTCTTGGAAAAGACACACATCTTGTGACTTTATGTAAGCAACCCAGTCCACATCATCCAGTTTCCTAGCAAGGCCAGCAAGATTCCAAGTCATAATGGATAACCCATTAGTTCCCGTTCAGCTCCTGTTATTCTTTAAGCATACCATATCCAGTCAGCCTATCATTGCTATTGTAGCAAACATATTCATTGATCCCATGATGGCCAAGAGGCCCTGCAACACATGGCTGCAGCCTACAAGTAATGCAAAATGATGCCTGTAATCTAGCATATGTAACCAAAATCGAATAATGTGCAAGAGTATAGCATAGTGGCATATAATTAAATATTCAAGCATGCCCGGGTGGGCTGTTTTTTAGGAAACTTGCAAATATATAAAGTATCAAATTACCCAAAACACTCATTTGTGCTGCATATCCACAACTGGGCTTTAATGGACCAGGTGAGAATGGTACAGCCTGAAAGACACAGCACAACTCCATTAGAACTTCAAATTAAAATTGGGAAGTCCCAAAATCTTCCACAAATACATATTTAAAACAGCAAATTCCAGGGACAGTACATTAGAATTTATATCAAATTAACAATGTGAATCAAACTGAAAATGTAGTACTGTCATTGTAAGGTCACAGATGTTCAATAGGCTGATCACAGTTTACAATCCAAAAATATACAAAATAATAACATCCTCCTTGTGACTCTGCAAACCTGCAAAAACCACAAAAATGAGCAATGGTGAAGAGTGAAGCAATAGTGTAGTGAAAAACAGCAGTCAGAGTTCCATTGTGCACACAATAGTCACATAAAGGAAAGACTTTAAAAATCCACTATGGGATTATGTACAGTAATCTAAGAAGGAGTAACAAGCAGACGATGGGGCAAGAGAAGAGCAAGATATGAGCATACCAAATTTGAAATACATAAATGTTTCCCAATATTAGTGCACTAACCCAAATGGACAGACAATTCCTCATCCATGTTCAACTAATTTGGTGTATTTAGGTCGAGTTCAACTAGGTACTGGGATTCTAGCTGTCGCAGCGATTTTGCTCTGTCATTGTCCCTTTTATTCACTGGTACTCTATCATTAATAAAAAACATAGGCTTGGAAATATCCCTGTTGTGAAATAGGTTAAAATGTCTCACAACAGGATAATGTGGGCCTACATGTGTGGTTGCTCTTGTATGTTCAAGTACTCTCTTCTCGGTAGGATGTGTGGTGCTACCTATGAACCAAAGCAGACATGGGCACTTAAGTTTATAGATGGGAATAATCAGAAGAAAACGTAAAGTATAACTTAATTTTGTTGATGGTATCAGACAGGTGGGACCTGTACTCTGTAACAATACTACTGTATCTACTTGCTTTGAAATTGGAGCATTGAAATAACTATTTTCTTATCCCAGTGTTACGCTGTTTCCAATTGTCACTTATAAAAAGTCTGCCTTTTATTGTGGTGTGTTTTCTGAAAAACACTCTAGGGTTTTCATCAATATAGCCAGAAAGGCTATCCTCAATTGTTAGACCAGGCCAGTGTTTATGCAAGATTGTCTTTATTTCTTTTGCTTTATTGTTATAAGTTGTAATAAACCTGCATTTGGTAGTAGACTCTTCTCTAAGGTGTTTTGTTTGACATCAGAATGTCTTCCCGCTTGACTTTTGAGGCTTTCTCAAATGCAGCATTCGGGATGGCTGGTCTGTAACCATTTTATTCGAATCTCTGAAACATTCTTCTACATTCATCCTGGAAGGCTATCTCCATGCTGCAAATTCTGCAAGCTCTAAGAAACTTGCCATAAGGAACACTCTCAAATTTCTGGGATGGCTATTAGAGGCATGAAGTGGTGTGTTACCTGCTGTTGATTTCCTGTTAAGTCTAGATGTACGTTTCTTTTACTGATTTCTACAGTGATGTCAAGAAACTCAACCATTCTAGTATCTATGTGCGATGTTAAACCAATGATATAAGGATTATCATTGAGCTGTGACACAAACCTTTCTGCTTCTATTTTTGTGCCTTTCCAAATTACAAAGAGATCATCAATGTAACGTAGCCACGTGACTACTTCAGAACTGAACTTTGCCAAAGCTCCGGCTACCTGCTGATCCCACCATCCCATAAAGAGACCAGCAAAACTGGGAAAAAATACCTATCACAGTCCCTTGTTTCAGGGAAAGTGTTTACTCGCAAAAAGGAAGAAGTTGCTTTCCAGACAAAATTGGATCATTTGTAAAACCATGTCAGTATAGAAAAATAATGAAAGGGATCTCACTCTGAAAATGGCTCACTGTGTCAATGCCGTCTGAGTGCTTGATGATCATGTACAAGCTTGTCAGTAGTAGGGAGTCCTGCTCTCATTCTACTCCCTCATTCCTTTTCAAAAAGTCCCTACTATCTTGAGTGTAACAGTGCAAGGTTTGGACAAAGGGTCAGAGTAAATGATAAGTATAACATTAGGTGTTTTCTGACAAGGAATTGAATGAAGACACGATTGGTCTCCATGGTGGAATTTGTTTTTTTTTCTGAAGTTTGAGTAAAAGGTATAAAATAGTGATTTTTGGATGTTCGCAGAACAAAAACCTGAAGTCCCCCCACTCAAGTAAACCCCTATCTTGCCACTCAACCAATATGTCATAGTGTATTTTGTTTGAATT
Source organism: Pleurodeles waltl (assembly GCF_031143425.1). Taxonomy (NCBI): domain Eukaryota; kingdom Metazoa; phylum Chordata; class Amphibia; order Caudata; family Salamandridae; genus Pleurodeles; species Pleurodeles waltl. The sequence continues at coordinate 325,523,728 of NC_090437.1, forward strand.
ACGTATAGTTTTGTACTCAGTAATTTCATAACAGTCCTTGTCGTTGAGCTGACGGTAATCTCTGAGACACATCTCCCTGGTAATGATGGCCATGTTTTTCCCTTTATGTGATTGCCTTATCACAATATTGGTATCTTTTTGGAGGTTTCTTAGAACCTACTGACTGTTTAGATATAATGGACTCGTAATACGGCTGGTGGTATATCCGTCACTTTACCGTCACTTTTGGGACGGATTAACACCTCCTCCAAAGTTGTAATCAGGCCCTCAGTGTCTAATTCCGCCAAAGTGAACAGGGTATCTATGTCACTTATCGTTAAATTGTTCACTCTCTCCCTTTTGAGAAGTCTGGGTACAGAGGTGCCCTTCAAAGTGTACCATTTATGTAATTTTAGCATCCTTGTGAACTGAAAGAGGTCAATGCAGCTGCATGCAAAGTTAAAAGCATTGGTTGGACAAAAGGAAAGCCCTAATGTGACAACCCCCTCCTTTATATCATTCAACACATCGGTAGAGAGATTTACCACATTGATGTTGTCATCCATTATTGCCCTGTTTTTGTCCCCTTGTGACAATTCCCATGGTGAAACATATTTCCTTTTTTGTTTTCCCCTTCTGGTCTTCCTTTGTTTCTACCTCTGCATCTGCCATTTCCTTTTCTTTTTCCACTGACTTTCTTCCAATTTTGCTGTAAAACATAGTAAAACATGGTACATATGAAAAGAGATGGTTAGAAAGTGTACGTAAATGTACATAACAATAAAATGTAAAAAATGATATCAACCTAATGAACTATAAAATAGCTTTATTAATAAACAAACTAACTAACCATTCATATTATAAATGGCTAACATTTTAATATACTATATAAAACATACAAACTAATGCTATTAGTTTAGAGATAACAAATGTACTGTTCCCAATAAAACAACATAGCTATATTGAAGAAAGTGGTGTCATTTGGAAAAGGTCTAATTTACTACACTCACTCCAAACTTCACACATTGAGGAAAATGTACTTTGGACTGGCCTCTCTAAAATAAAGGGCGAGATTTACAAGACCCTAGCACCAATGGAACATTACTTTTAGTGATGCTCTGGTGGCCCTATTCACTGCACCACAATTACAAGGAGGCACTAAGCCACTTTTTATGGATTAACGCCTCATTGTAAATATAGGCCCCTCTGACACAGTTTTCTGCGGCAGATAGGAATGTAATGGGTGTTGCTGTGGGCGTTCCACTTTTGACGTTGATTTCTTTTGTTGTTGCCATGGATTTATGAGAAATTGTCAATTAGTGACGGCGCCAAAAACGAATGCCACCCCAGGGGTGGTGTTAGCATGGCGCAACGAGGAGAAATACTTTTATTTCTCCTTGTTTTGCTTTTTCTGTGTGTGCTGCACTCTGCATTGGGGAGGGCATCTTGAAGGGAGTGTTTAATTTACTATTCCCACTCCAAACTTAACAGCATTCGAGAAAGTGCTGCACTTAGATTTCCAAATTAACTACTTCCACAAAACAGTGATGCTAATTACAGAAATCCATTGTCATTATCCCCAAAAAGTAAACTATGCAACATAAAAATGTAACTTGAGTGTACTACCAAAAATTGAAAAACTAACAAATAATTACTGTAGGTTTTAAATTAATAACAATAATTCATTTAAAACATGTCAAATTTGAAAATAAGCAATAAAATGAAATTACATTAATTTAAAACTCCCAATGTAACAAAATACAAAAGTGCAAAACAGTGAAGGAGTCGGTGTCGCTGGTCTCAGCTCCTGTCCCCACCGTGGAGCTCCCCTCGCCCTCTGTCCCACTGGTAAATTCTGAGTCCGTAGTCTCGCCCTTCAGGGCCATCTGGGATGCAGCTCCCTCCTGCTCCGGTGGCACAGCTCCTCCACCTGATGATGCTAATGCACACAAGAACAGGGAGACCACAAAACGGGGGGGAAAGAAAGTATAAAGACATGTTCGGTGCATGCAATACCGCTACCGTTGGCGGACACTACAGACACAGCAGCCCTCTGCACTACGCCATGCACTTTGAGTTCCCTAATTGATCACAGGGACATGGGGTACAAGGCATATGCCCGATTGCTGCACACATGCAAGTCACAGGAGCCTGACTAGGTGTAGATGGCTCTTACCACTGGTGGGGATGGGGTGCCACTGAGCCTGCCTCACAATGGGTTCTTGCCTACAAGGCTCGCCCTAGCCTAGGGGAACCCACAACCCACCTCCCCACCCAGACACCTCCAATGTGCACTGAATCAGATGGATGTGAGTGTACTCACCCCCTTGTGGCTGCTGTGAAGCCCTCAAGTGCCCATCCAACTCCGGATACGCCACCGCCAGGATCCGGAACATCAGGGGGGTCATGGTGCGATGGGCACCCCTCCCACGTTGGGAGGCCATCCCCAGCTGGGCCTCAGCCGTCTTCTTGCTCCAGCGGCGAATGTCCTCCCATCTTTTCCGGCAGAGGGTGCTCTGTCTGTGGTGGACACCAAGGGCCCGGACGTCCTTGGCAATGGCACGCCAAATATCCTTCTTCTGGTGGGCGCTGACCTACAGGAATAGTACAGGGGAAAAGGAAAAACAGTAACCGTCTGGACCGTCACAGTCATTGGCCCACGTTCCAACCCTTTCCCTGACGCACATCCACTCACCGTTGTTTCATGCACCCCTCATTCCCCCCCCCATCTCCCATCCACACCACTCCAAACAGGCATTACCCATACAGCATGCTCACAGTATACTCACCTCTTTGTTTGGCGGACCGTATGGTAGCGTGTACTGGGGGAGGACCCCATCAACTAGTTTCTCCAACTCCTCAGATGTGAAGGCAGGGGCCCTTTCCCCAGATACTTGAGCCATCGTCGCTTCCAGACTGAGGTCACAGCAGCACTTGCAGTGTAGGTCCTCTCCTGTCGAAGATCAGGTATCAAGTGAGTGAACAGACAGAAAATGGCAGTCACGTCTGTGTCGGTGCGTACCGTCACCGCCGGCGTACATCGTCATTGGCTCCTGGGACCCATAGGGTCTAATGTTAACCAATGCAGGATTGCGCTGCGGTCTTCGACCGCCTACCGCGACGGTGTACAACGCCAGTGCAGTTACCTCCTAACCCCTTGTCCCACATTACAGGTCAGGCACCTGCCATTTCATGGCATTAATTTTAAATGTGTCACACATATCTAGGCCTTGCATGCACACTAAGACAGGCACATAGCGGATTGACAAATGTGTGCAATAAAGTTGTTTATTTCGTACCTCAGGGTTGGCTGACCCTCTGATCGCTGTCCATAGAGCATGTCGGCTGGGGCAGGTGAGGAGATGGCGGCATCCTCCGGTGTACAGACCACTGGTGGACTGTCGACAATGGAAGAGCGACATGTAAGAGAAACCTACAGACTTGATTGTGCCACAATCCACAAACTGTGTGCCCAGTTGGAGCCAGACCTGATGTCAGCTATCCGCCATCCCACAGGAATCCCCCCTCTAGTGCAGGTCCTGTCAGTACTCCATATCCTGGCAAGTGGGTCCTTTCAAACAACAGTGGCCATTGCATCAGGCATGTCCCAGCCAATGTTCTCTAACGTGTTGTCCAGGGTGTTGTCTGCCCTGCTGAAACACATGCGCAGCTACATCGTTTTCCCTCAGGTGGAGGATTTGCCTACAGTGAAAGGTGACTTCTATGCCCTGGGACATATCCCCAACATCATAGGTGCCATTGATGGGACACATGTGGCCTTGGTTCCCCCCCCCCACTGGAGTGAATAGGTGTACAGAAACCAGAAGAGTTACCATTCAATGAATGTGCAGGTGGTGTATTTGGCCGACCATCTCCCATGTGAACGCCAAGTTTCCTGGCTCAGTGCATGACGCTTACATTCTGAGGAATAGCAGCATCCCTTATGTGATGGGGCAACTCCAGAGGCACCGTGTGTGGCTACTAGGTGAGGACATGACCCCTCTACAGTGTGAATAGTTGTCTGGGTCTGGGGTTGTCCCTAAGGGTTAGTGTGTGTCTAACAGTTGTCCCTCAACATTTTCAGGTGACTGTGGGTACCCCAACCTGTCATGGCAACTGACGCCAGTGAGGAATCCCAGGACAAGGGCAGAGGAACGCTACAATGAGGCACATGGGCAAACCAGGAGGGTTATAGAGAGGACCTTCGGCCTCCTGAAGGCCAGGTTCAGGTGCCTCCATATGACAGGTGGTTCCCTATACTACTCACCAAAAAAGGTGTGCCAGATCATCGTGGCCTGCTGTATGCTGCACAACTTGGCTTTGCGACGACAGGTGCCTTTTCTGCAGGAGGATGGTCCTGAAGGAGGTGTTGTGGCAGCTGTGGAGCCTGTGGACAGTGAAGAAGAGGAGGCAGAAGAAGAGGACATAGACAGCAGAAACACCGTGATCCATCAATACTTCCAGTGAGACACAGGTAAGAAGACATCACTGCCTCCTACACCTGATAAAATTGTTCGACCTCTCATCTGTCTGTCACTTTCACCCACTGTATGGACCCTGATTTGTCACTTTCCCTTTCGATTTCACAGATGTGGGTCCCACTGTATGACCTCTGCTATGTTACCTCATGGACTAGAGCTGTGTGACATAGGTATGTTCACAATACAATGGACATTGCTATTTCCCTCAGTTATTGCAAATACACAATTGTGAAAGCACAGACTGACTCCAGATTATTTTGTGATTTAAGGGTGTTAATTTAAGTGCTAAATATTGGAGGGGGTTGTAAAATGGTCAGGGGTGATGGTGGAGGAATGTCCAGGGCAGAGTCCAGTCTATTAGTCTCAAAGGTGCATTGTCCAAAGGGGCATAGGAAGTGGAGCTAGGGCAGTTTAAGGATGGACAGGGTGACAAAGTGGGACAGAAGGATGACAATCATTGTGGTCTCATTTCTTGGCGTGGGTCTTGGCATTGTTCTCTGTCTTTGTCCTGGATCTCAGGGACCGCTTGCGGGGTGGTTCTCCATCTGCAGGGGGTGGGGTGCTGGTGTTGTGGTCCTGTGGCGGTGCCTCCTGTCCACTAGCCCCAGCGGAGGTGGTGGACAGTTCATCTTCCAGGCTAGTGTCAGGGGCCCCTTGTTGTGCCACAGTGTCCCTCCTGGTGTTCACGAGGTCCTTCAGCACCCCTACAATGGTGCCCAGGGTGGTATTGATGGATTTGAGTTCCTCCCTGAACCCTAAATACTGTTCCTCCTGCAGCCGCTGGGTCTCCTGAAACTTGGCCAGTACCGTTGCCATCATCTCCTGGGAATGATGGTAGGCTCCCATGATGTTGGAGAGGGCCTCGTGGAGAGTGGGTTCCCTGGGCCTGTCCTCCCCCTGTCGCACAGCAGCCCTCCCAGTTCCCCGGTTTATCTGGGCCTATGTCCCCTGAACCGTGTGCCCACTACCACTGCCCCCAGGTCCCTGCTGTTCTTGGGGTGGTGGGTTATCCTGGGTTCCCTGTAGTGGTGGACACACTACTGCTTGACGTGTCCTGGGGATAGAGGTATGGGCCCGCTGGGTGGGTGCTGTGCTGGTGTTTCCTGAGGGGGGAGGCTCTGTGGTGGCCTGTGACTGTGTGAGGGGAACTGACTGTCCCGAGGTCCCAGATGGGCCGGGCTGGTCATTTAGATCCAGTTGGACAGAGCTGCTGTCATCACTGTGGGCCTCTTCTGTGGGTGGAGTGGACATGTCTGGAACCTCCTGTCCGGTGACGTTGGGTAGGGGTCCTGCAGGGGTGTAAAGGCATGATTATTGCATCTGTGTGTGCCATGGTGTGCAATGGGTGGGTGACCCTGTACCCCAGTGCCTGCATTCCTGTGTAGGACCTTGTGTGCTAATTGTTTAGGGGTCTGTGTGGGTATGTGTAGTGGACATGCATTGGTGATGGGTGTCCATGCTTTGTTGTTGCATGCAGGGCTTGGTGTTGGGATGTGTGGTTTGTGATAGTGGGACATATGTGAGGAGTTGGAGTGATGGGGGTGAGGGCGAGGGTGGGAGTATGTGATAGCATGCAGGTAGGGTGGGGGATGAAGTAGTTAAAGCTTTGCTTACCAAAGTCCATTCCTCCAGCTACTCTTGCGAGGCCCTCAGGATGCAGTATGGCCAAGACCTGCTCCTCCCATGTTGTGGGGGAGGAGGTGGGGGTCTGCCGCCAGTCCTCTGAACTGCAATGTGGTGTCTTGAGACCACGGAAGGCACCTTCCCCCGTAGGTCGTTCCACCTCTTCCTGATGTCATCCCGTGTTCTTGGGTGCTGTCCCACTGCGTTGACCCTGTCCACGATTCTGCGCCATAGCTCCATCTTCCTAGCTATGGTGGTGTGCTGCACCTGTGATCCGAATAGCTGTGGTTCTACCCGGATGATTTCCTCCACTGTGACCCTGAGCTCCTCCTCAGAAAACCTGGGGTGTCTTTGTGGTGCCATGGGGTGGTGTGGGTGATGTGTGAGGTGGTGTGTGTTGTGATGTGTGGGGTGATGTTTAGGGGTGTGTGGTGTTTTGTGCATGGATGTGTATGTGTAATGGTGTTGTGTGCCTCTGTATGCTGGTGTTGTCTTTGCTTTGCTGTCTCTCTGGCCTTCTTCTAAATTTTTGGTAGTAAGGGTTTGTGGGTAATGTGGGTGGGTGTTTTATTTTGTATTGGGGGTGTGGGAGTGGTGTGTGTATGTGCATCAGGTGTGTGTATTTCGATTTGTCCAATGTGGTTGTGTTTTGTAAATGTGTGTGTATTTTGAGTGCGGCGGTGTGTACCGCCAATGGAATACCGCGGTTGAAAGACCGCCGCATGGATTCGTGGGTCGTGATAGTGTGGGTGTATTCCTGTTGGCGTGACGGTGGAGGTTTTGTTATCGCCAGTTTATCACTGACCTTTGGTGTGGCGGACTTGTGTGGGTGTCTAGATTTTGGCGGATTCTGAGCTGTGGGTCGTAATAGCTATGGCGGAATTCCTTGGCCGCGGCGGTGTGTTGGCGGTAAGCGGGATTTACCGCCAATGTTGTAATGAGGGCCATTGTCTATTGAAGCTATACACAAGTACGGGCTGATTACACACTGGTCCAAATGAGAGGAGTAAATTAGGAGAAACAAGCACAACAGGAAAATGAACTAATAGGATGCAAGGGACTGGGAACAGTGAGGTAAGTGAGGAGGAGGAAAAATGTTAAAAGGTGTGGGAATGAAGTACAAGTGTAAGCAAGTGAAAGCAAAGAGCCACTAATAATTCATTCTTAGGCAAGATTTATGAGTATTCACATGTATATGATAGGGCTCTGCCACCAATGATCTGGAATTGACCACAGGTCCTAGAAGTGAGTAGTGCTGGGGTCTGCAGGTAGTTGTCTAACATTCCGCATCTTCTACATTTCCAATAGCCTGCCATTGAGTTGCTGTGTTGATTTGAGGACCTTTCATGCTGATTCATTTTCAAATAATGCCTGTGCTCGCTCACAACCACTTTTATAACTTTAATACCAGGATCAGGATCCTCTTATGGAGCCCTGCTGAAGACACTTTACCTTCATTGAACGCCATTATTGCAACTTGATACGCTATGTTCAATCTGAAAATTTCTGTATCTAAAATAGAAATGACTAGAACATTCTAATACATAAATCCGAGAACATGTTATCCTTCTTTGTCTTCTAGCTTCACTTACTCCTACTTCGAGAAAGTTCTTCATTTCTAGACATCTTCCACTGAACAACAATTGATCTGAAACAACTCCTGCAATTCTTATTCTGGTACACCTTGTGAACAGCTATTGCATAATACAAGTTTCCCAAAACGACAAACCAAGTCCAAAGGCAAATGTAATCAGCATGTCACTCTCCACAATACAAACAGCAAAGCCCCTCTTAACAATGACCGGTTACTGAACTTTGTACTTCTAAAAAACTTTTGGCATCATGTTTTCCTGAACATCATCGAAAGATCTTCATAGGCATATATATAATTAATACTTTGTCTTGTGACTAATTCTACTTTTCTGTTGGATGGTGAAGCATATTCTTTTTATTTGTTTCTTCCTATAATGTTCATGTTGATTCTTAATTTACCGGAGTACCACTTTTCAGCCCGCCCAGGCTACCAATGGATACTACAATATTTAAATATCCCTTGGTTCAGTTCTATTTGGAACTACCCTTTCATTTCTCTGATCTTCCTCTGTGACGGTGTTGGATATCCTTAGTTTTCAATAAATCTTTTAATAGAGGTAAATCATGGTCAATAGTTGTTTCCCTACTATGAAACAACCTTCCTCAAGGCGATTCTTTATACTCATTCATTTTCATTTTTATTCATTTTATTTTAATGCAAGTTACTTTTAGGTGTATGTTGTGCTGTAGAAATTCTCACATAGCACATAAGTGGCTTAAATTGTGATGGAGATAATGTTCATGGGGCCTACAAACCATTTTACTGTCTGGACCTTTCTTTGAACAGTGACACTCTCACAGCGTCTAGCATAAAACTAACTTTGAAGCAATAAAATATAAATCTATTTTAGTTAATCTACTGTTCTTTCGCCTACCAAATCACATCTAATATTAATTACACAATATTCACACCAACGCTGTTTACATAGAAAACGCATACATCATACTTGTAGTATGGGCGCCTTGTTAGTGAACTGGGATGATATCTGGCTAGATGGCAGGCAACAAAATGAGTTACTTGGTGAAACAGAAGGTAAGGAAGAGATCCGTTCTTGGGCTAGTTTTCTGTTATAGCTTTATGTGGTATTATAGCGGTGTTGATGGGAAAAATATATATCTGGAGATTATGTAAATATTTGTTATAAGGGTTGGCACATTAAAGTAATGGAATGGATTGTGGCTTATGATTTATTAAAGAAGGAAAAGAGATCCATGATGTATCATCTTTTATAAAATGCAGAAATTCATGCATTATGTTACAGAACTTCTGTGGAGTACTTCGGAACAGGAGGTGACGTTTTAAACTTAAGCATACGTTACACAAATCTTGTGGTTACAGTAATGGATGGCTTCAAATGTCAGAAAAATTAGTTAAAACCCGAGGAGTGCAAGATAAAAGATGGTATGTAGGGGAGATGTATAAACAAAAACTTAGATTGTGTTACCCAACTACACATATGCGGTAAGTCTTCGTCTTCAGGAGTGTGTAGCTGTATAGATCACTTTAGCGGAATATTGGTTTTATTCTCGAAATAGTGTATATTGAGGAATATGTAAATACGCGTATGTATATATGCATACATGACAGGAACTAAGGCCTTATTTATGCTTTTTGGTGCAAAACTGCAGTAATGCAGTTTTGCACCAAAACGTTTAGCACCAGTTTGCACCATTTCTGTGCACCACCCAGGCACCATATTTATGGAATGGTGCAGGCCGGTGCAAAGGGTGAGCTAGCGTAAAAAAAATGACGTTAGTTGGGTGGGGCTGGGGCTATGGAAGAAGGGGATTTTGCACCAAAAAATTACGTTAGGCAGGTTAGAGTAAAAAAAAAGACTAATCAGCATACCGTTATTTTATGATGCAAAACCATCCATACCACATGACTCCTGTCTTAGAAAAGACAGGAGTCATGCACACCACTCCAATGGCCAGCACAGGGAACCAGGGTTCCCTGGGCATGGCCATTGCACCCAGTGCCATGTAGGTGGGGCCCATTTCAGGGCCCCCTATGGCACTTTAAAAAATAAAGGCCCATATTTATACTTTTTGACGCTAAACTGCGCTAACGCAGTTTAGCGTCAAAAAATTTTGCGCCGTCTAACGCCATTCTGAAGCGCCATGCGGGCGCCGTATTTATGGAATGGCGTTAGACGGCGCAATCAGACCGGCGCTGCCTGGTGTGCGTGGAAAAAAACCACGTAGACCAGGCAGCTCCGGCGTTGGGAAAAAATGACGTTAGGGCGTCTTAAAATGGCGCAAGTCCGGTTGACGCTAAAAAATCGTCTTAACCCGACTTGCGCCATTTTTTTTCGACGCCCATCCCCCATCAACATGACTCCTATCATTGTAAAGATAGGAGTCATGCCCCCTTGCCCAATGGCCATGCCCAGGGGACTTCTGTCCCCTGGGCATGGTCATTGGGCATAGTGGCATGTAGGGGGGCACAAATCAGGCCCCCCTATGCCCAAAAAAATTATTAAAAAAAAAAAAAAATACTTACCTGAACTTACCTGAATGTCCCTGGGGTGGGTCCCTCCAGCCTTGGGTGTCCTCCTGGGGTGGGCAAGGGTGGCAGGGGGGGTCCCTGGGGGCAGGGGAGGGCACTCTGGGCTCATTTTGAGCCCACTTGTCCCTTAACGCCATGCCTGACCCAGGCGTTAAAAAGCGGCGCAAATGCGCCGTTTTTAGCCACGCCCACTCCCGGGCGTCTCTTTTGCCCGGGAGTATAAATACCACGTAAAGGCCTGGGAGTCATTTTTTAAGACGGGAACGCCTCCCTTGCATATCATTAACGCAAGGAAGGGGTTCACGCTAAAAAATGACGCACACTCCGGGCACTTTGGCGCCCGAACCGTCTAACGCCATAGTATAAATATGGCGTTAGTTGGCGTTAGTTTAGCGTCGAATTTGCGTCGAAAAAAACGACGCAAATTCGGCGCAACCAGAGTATAAATACGGCCCAAAATGCAATACTTACCTGTACTTACCTGGGATGGGGTCCCCCATCCTCTGCAGTCTCTCTGGTGTGGGGTGTCCCTGGGGCCTGGCGAAGGCACCGGTGGGTTTATTGCATGGTGTTCCACCATGGAAATAGGCCCATAGACCCCCTAATGCCTGCCCTGACCCAGGCGTTAAAAAATGGGGCAAAGCAAGCTTTGTCCCATTTTTTTACCCCTCCTCCCTCCAGTTCACCATTTTTGCATGAGAGTATAAATATGGCGTTAAGGCCATAGAGTAATTTTTTTGCACGGGAACGCCTACCTTGCATCTCATTAAGGCAAGGTAGGTTTCCACTTCCAAAAAATGACTTTAGCTCCATAAATTTGGCGCTAGACAGGTCTAGCGGCAAAGTATAAATATGAAGTTATTTTTGCAACGAATTCGAGTAAAAAAATAAATTACGCTAAGTCAGTGCAAACAGAGTATATATATTCCCCTTAGGCCCTGATTTATACAAATGTATTTTGTAAGTTTGCGCCGCTTTTGCATCAATAAATGACGGTAATGCAGTACAAAAAAAGTATAAATCAGGCCCTATTACGACAACAGTTATTCCTAGATGGAATGGATACAGTATAAAAGTAAAACATTCTTCTGCGAAAATAATTCGTAAAAGCAGATTCCATGCTATAAAACCTAATGGACAAAGGAAAATGTGGCTAGTGTATAACATTAGTTATATTTTGCAGCAGGAGTCGGGATTTGACTGCACACAACAGCTTTTCAATGGAAATGGTGGAGCAAAAATGTCAGCTGAAGTCAAGGGGCCTAGAAAAGCAACAGGGCAGCTATAGTAATTGTAACACACATCTATTTATATATGTGGTTTACATAGAACAGCTGCATCATTATAGTAAGTACTGTACAACTCTTGTGATTTCCCATGCAGGGACACACAGTGATAATATTGTTAAATATGTGTCTAGGGGCTAGCACTCATTGCAATGTGTTATTGAATTATTGAATTATACCAGGAAGGTGAAAGTGAAATTATCTAAATAACAGCGTCTGGTGTGTCCTCTACACAGTAATACTCATAGTAATTCATGCACAAGACAGAAGAGAAACGAAGTATCAGATTCAGCATCATAGGCTGTGTGCCATGGGACCTGATGCAAGGAAGGAAATGTGCCCCCTGGCTCCTGTTTGAGCTGTGAAATACAGCAATAATCAGGATTCAGTGGCCCTCGGACCTCTATACCACAGTACCACCACATCTGCTGCACCAATTGAAGCTCCGCCAATGATATTCAGCTTTTTGAAGTAAAGCTACTATATGATGATCCTATGTGGGTCTTAAACCCAGGGTTCTGTTCTGCTCATTGAATACCAAGGCACATGAAAACTTCCAAGAGACTTGGGGTCAGATTTATACTTTTTTCACGCAAAACTATGTTAGCGCAGTTTTGCGTGAAAAAGTATAGCGCCATTCCAAGACGATGGACGGCCACCATATTTATGGAATGGCGCTAGCCGGTGCTAATGCCCTGTTAGCGTCTTTGGAAAAGACGCTAACAGGGTGGGTGAGGCCTAGGGGAAACTGGGGCTTGTGCGCCGAATTATGGCGCTACACTGTTTAGAGGCAGAAAGATTGCCTCTAAGCAGTGTAGTGCCATTTTCTGGTGCACAACCCCCATGGACATGGCTCCTGTCTTAGTAAAGACAGGAGCCATGCCCACCACCCCAATGGCCAAGCTCCGGAGACGGATGTCCCCAGGCATAGCCATTGGGGCCAGCGCCGTGCAGTGGGCCCAAAGTCAGGGCCCCTGAGCGGGGTAAAATAAAAAAAAACTACTTACCGGTACTTACCTGGAATCAGTCCCACATCCTGTGGTGCCCCTCTGGTGTGGGTAGGGGTAGGTCGGGTGTCCCTGGACAAAGGGAAGGGCACCTGTGGGCACTTTCCATGGTCTCTGACCATGGAAATATGCCTACAGGTCCCCTTATGCCTGACCATACCCAGGTTTTAAATAATGGCGTTAAGCAAGCCTAGCGCAATTATTTAAGGCCCCCATTGCCCCATGCTGGATTTTAGCACAGGTGGATAAATATGGCGCAAAGGCCATATCATTCTTTTCTGGACGGGTATGACTACCTTGCATCTCATTGGCGCAAGGTAGGTTTTCACATCCAGAAAACGATGTTAACACCATAATTTTGAGACCCTAACGGGTGAGTAGCGCACTTTATAAATCCTTGATTGATTGATTGATTGATGTTTGTCTCTCCGCCATAATATGGTGCAGGTGCAGAGGCAAAGTGATTCCCTCATTGGCATGGGACAAATACCCCATGCTAATGAGGGAACCACCTCTTGAGATAGCAGTGCTGCGACATGTCCACCAGCGCTTTTAGTATTATGGAAGGGGACACACAAGCGTCTGTAGCCCCTTCTGTAATACCAAAGCGGCCCAGGGGTGCATAAAGTGGGCGCTCATGCCAGTTGTGCCCTAGGGCACTTTCTGTAATAAGGCCCCTGAATGTGAAAATGATAGCTTGTCTGTCCTGATGGATGAAGGTGATATGTGTGAAGGACAGTGAAAGAATCAAGGGCCAAATGTAACCCCTTCGCTGCCAGGCCTTTTCCCCTCCTGTGGCGAGCCTTTTTTTGGTTATTTAAGGCAGTTCGCGCTTAGGCCCTCATAACTTTTTGTTCACATAAGCTACCCATGACAAATTTGCGTCCTTTTTTTCCAACATCCTAGGGATTCTAGAGGTACCCAGACTTTGTGGGTTCCCCTGAAGGAGACCAAGAAATTAGCCAAAATACAGTGAAAATTTAGTTTTTTCCAAAAAATTGGAAAAAGGGCTGCAGAAGGCGCCTGAAAATGGCATCAACAAAGGGTTTGCGGTGGCAAGATCACCATCTTCCCACTTTCAGGAACAGGCAGACTTGAATTAGAAAACTCCATTTTTCAATACAATTTTGACATTTTACTGGGACATACCCCATTTTTACTATTTTTTGTGCTTTCAGCCTCCTTCCAGTTACCGAAATGGGTGAGAAACCAGTGCTGGATCCCAGAAAGCTAAACATTTCAGAAAAGTAGACAAAGATCTGTATTCAGCAAGGGATCATTTGTGTAGATCCTACAAGTGTTTCCTACAGAAAATAACAGCTGAAATAAAAAAATATTGAAATTGAGGTGAAAAAAACAGCCATTTTTCTCCACGTTTTACTCTGCGATGTCAGATTTTTTAAAGCAATATACCATTTCGTCAGCTGGACTCTTCTGGTTGCAGGGATATATAGGGCTTGTAGGTTCATCAAGAACCATAGGTACCCAGAGCCAAAAAATTAGCTGCACCTTGCAATGGGCTTTTATTCTATACCGGGTATAAAGCAATTTATTTGCTGAAATATAAAAAGTGAAAAATAGGTACCAAGAAAACCTTTTTTATTTCCAAAATGGCCACAAGATAAGGTGTTGAGAAGCAGTGGTTATTTGCACATTTCTGAATTCTGGGGTGCCCATACTAGCATGTGAATTACAGGGCATTTCTCAAATAGACATCTTTTTTACACTGTCTTACATTTGGAAGGAAAAAATGTAGAGAAAGAAAAGGGGCAGTAACACTTGTTTTGCTATTCTGTGTTCCCCCACGTCTCCCGATAAAAATGTTACCTCACTTGCGTGGATAGGCCTAGCACCCGCGACAGGAAATGCCCCAAAACACAACATGGACACATCACATTTTCACAAAGAAAACAGAGCTGTTTTTTGCAAAGTGCCTAGATGTGGATTTTTTCCTCTAGCTCAGCCGGCACCTAGGGAAACCTAGCAAACCTGCACAGTTTTGAAAACTAGACACCTAGGGTAATCCAAGATGGGGTGACTTTTGGGGCTCTGACCAGGTTCTGTTACCCAGAATCCTTTGCAAACCTCAGAATTTGGCCAAAAAAACACTTTTTTCTCTCATTTCGGTGACAGAAAGTTCTGGAATCAGAGAGGAGCCACAAATTTCTTTCCAACCAGCGTTCCCCCAAGTCTTCTGATAAAAATGGTACCTCACTTTTGTGGGTGGGCCTACTGCCCGCGAAAGGAAATGCCCCAAAACACTATCTGCACACATCAAAATTAGCATAATTCAAAACTACCTGTTTTTGCGGAGGGCACCTGGGCTCAGCAGCCTTCTAGGGAAACCTACCATACCCAGACATTTCTGAAAACTAGACACCAGACAGAGTCCAGTGAGATGTGACTTGCGTGGATCCACCAATGTTTTCTTACCCAGAATCCTCAGCAAACCTCAAATTTAGCTAAAAAAACAAATTTTTCCCACATTTCTGTGTGAGATCACCGCACTGGGACACATTTCATACCACCCAATGTTCCCCTCAGCCTCCCGGTAAAAATGATACCTCATTTGTGTAGGTGGGCAAAGTGCTTGTGAAAGGGAAGAGCCAAAAACATGTTGATATTGAGGGGGAACCAAAGGGTATTCCAAAAGGGCAGTTTGAAAAAAAACATTTTTAGGCTAATCAGTGCAGCAGAAGTTTTATCGGTATAGATGAGACAATGCTGGGTGGTACGAATTTTGTGGATTCCTGCAGATTCCGGAAGGTTCCATCACAAAAACGTGGGAAAAATGTGTGATTTCCAGCAAAGTTGGAGGTTTGCAGGGGATTGTGGGTACAAAAATGGTGCGGGGTGCATGTGAAACACATCACCCTGGAATCACCCAATTGTTTAGTTTTCATATGTGTCTAGGTCTTGTGGATTTTTCTACATGGCAGCGTCCCAAAGTCCATAAAGTGCAGTCCTCACCATTTTAAGTGGGACAATTTTGAGAGTAAGCCAAGCTCTCATGGCCCAAATATAAAACTAAAACCCAAAATAATCAAATGACTTCTTGCTTGCTGTGGGATAAGATGTTTTAGAGTGCGGGGGAGAGCTGAAAGACTGTTACCCCCTTCAGTTGAGATGGGGGCGTAACCAGGCCCATACTGGTTGGTAGCCACCACCCCAAAATTCCGTGGCATCTAGTAGACTTTTTGCCCCCACAGGGTGTGGATCAGGGGTAATTGCCCCATCTGCCCACTGGTGGGCAGAACAACTTTGGCCCCATTTATTTGGGGTGGGGGTATGGCCAAACCCCCACTCTCTTATTTTTTAAAAACAAACTTCCCTGGCCTCTGGTGGGCTTTCTGCCCCCCTTGGGGGCACATGGGCCTTCCAAAAATAGGCCCATCTGCCCCCAATGGGGGGCAGATATGGCCAACAGTAATGTGCCCCCATAGGGAGCGACCCCCAAGGGGCTGCCCCCCTAAAGAAAACACACGCATACACACACACCAATCCCTGGTGCCTAAGTGGTTTATGCCCCCATGGGGGCAGATTGGCCTAACAAAAATCGGCTGATCTTCCCCCAAGGGGGGAAGAAATGGTCTAAATACAATTTCCCCCCCAGGAGAATGACCCTTGACTAAGGGGTCGCTCCCCACCTCTAAAAAAACAAAATAAAAAAAACATTTTTTTTTTTATCCCTGGCACCTAGAGGTTTCTGCCACACCTGGGGGCAGATCGGCCTAATAACAATAGGCCGATCTGCCTCCAGGGGGGGCAGAAAAGGCCTAAAATAAATTTGTCCCCCCCCATCCCCCAGGTAGCGACCCTTGCCTAAGGGGTCGCTCCCCACCTCTAAAAAACAAAACAAACCAAAAACAAATCCCCCAAAAATGTATCCCTGGCACCTAGAGGCTTCTGCCCCCCCCTGGGGGCAGATCAGCCTAATAACAATAGGCCGATCTGCCCCCGGGGGGGAGAAATGGCCTAAAATATATTTGACACCCTGCTCCCCCACCCCCCTGGGGAGCTACCCTTGCATAAGGGGTCGCTCCCGTTGCGTGACATTGCCGAAAAGAAAAAAAGATCCCCGGTGCCTAGTGGTTTCTGCCCCCCTTGGGGGCAGATTGACCTAACAAAAATCGGCCGATGGGGGCAGAAATGGTCTAACTACAGTTTGCCTCCCAGGGGAGCGACCCTTGCCTAAGGGGTTGCTCCCCATCTGTAAAACAGCAACAAAAATCACCAGTGCCTATTGGTTTCTGCCCCCCTTGGGGACAGATTGGCCTAATTAAAATAGGCTGATCTACCCCCCAGGGGGGCAGAAATGGCCTAAAATAAATTTACCCCCCAGGGGAGCGACCCTTGCCTGAGGGGTCACTCCCCTTGCGTGAAATTCACGAAAAAATAACTCACTGGTGTCTAGTGCTTTCTGTGCCCCTTGGGGTCAGATTGGCCTCATAAAAATAGGCCAATCTGCCCCCAAGGGGCGCAGAAATGGCCTAAATATAATTTGCTCCCTAGGGGAGTGACCCTTGCCTAAGGGGTCGCTCCCCACCTCTAAAAAAACAACAACAACAACAAAACAAAAAAATTATCCCTGGTGCCTAGAGGTTTCTGCCCCCCCTGGGGGCAGATCGGCCTAACAATAGGAAATTCATTTCCTTCCCTTTGAAGCCTCTCAGGCCTCCTCTACGTGATCGGAAGAGAAATGCTGAGCATTTCTCTTCCGATCAGATGGGAGGAGGCCTCTGTGATGGTCTGCGATCGTGTGCTGACGTCACGGGGGTGGGGGGTTATGGGGGCTTTTGGGGGTGGAAGGGCTTCCCCTTCCATCTCTGCTTTTGGGGGGGTGGGAGGGAAGAACACAGAGGGAGCGCTAGGCTCTGTGCCCAGGATGTCATGGTTACGTCCTGGACACACGAGCAATGTGCCGCAGGACGTAACCATTAGAACCGCAGCAAAGAACCGGTTAAAGAAAAGTGGCCTAGCACGGTGCTGCGCCAAAATTAGCAACACCGCACTGCATCACTTTAGAAATGCAGGGATGCGCCGTATTTAAGGGAATACAGCGCACCCCTGCGTTTCCCCCTGCGCTGGCGCTAAATTTAGCTGCCAACGCAGGTATCCTTGCACCATTGTGCAAGGATGACTATGTTGAGGGGTGTGATTGTTTATGTGTGGGAATCACACACAGAAGTGCCAAAGCGTCATTTTCAAATGATTGTTTATGTGCTGGAAGGGACACCTTCCCGCACATAAACAATCATTTCTGGCATTTCGCTTTTTGCACGCATAGAAAAAGCAAAAAAACGAGGAGGAATAAAAGTATTCCTCCTAGTTGCGCCCTGCTAACGCCACCCTTGAGGGTGGCGTTAAATTTTGGCGCTGCCTCTGGTTTACTAAATTTCATATTTACGAAATTTCATACATCTGAGGCAGCACCAAAATGCAATGGGAGTTGCTGTGGCACGCCCACAGCAACACCCATTGCACGCCTGTCCCACACATATTGCTGTTGGGAAAGGCCGTATTTACAAGGTGGCGTTAAGCCACGAAAAGTGGCTTATGGTCACCTTCTAAATGCGGCGCTGTGCTTAGCGCCCCAGGAGCGTCATTAAAAGTGACGGTCCTGAGGCACTAGGGGCCTATAAATACGGCCCCATGTTTTGAAAAACACAGCTCTTGAAAGAGTGCATAAGGTCCAGGCATTTGACAAATATTAACAAGAAAGTGGTTCATTCCGTTAAAGAAACCTGTTCAGAAATCCATGTACCCGAAAGGCTGTCAGTTCAAGCATTCACCCTTACAAGGTCAATAAAATAAGCACATGAATTTATAGAGCTGTGAAAATGCAAACAATAGTAGCAACTTGTAAAGCATTCTATAGTACAATGGCGGAAACGTTTTCGGAAGTTGTACATAGGCATTCTCTTCCTGGTGCGCTCCTTCAGCCCTCAAACGAGCCAATTTCAAAATTAATGATTCCTTCTGCTTTTATGTTCCGTCTTTGGCTCTGCAATATATATGTAATGTACTTATCAAACACAGCTAAAAATAGTAATTCAACTGCGTGTGATTGACCAATAAACATAATGATCGCCATAGGAGATTACACTATTTTTACCAAAAATATCGCTAAGAAAATAATATTTTATTCCAAAAAAGCTCGCGGTTGCTCCAACTCAAGTGTTTTTCAGTGACATTCTATGAATACCATACAAACTATTGGCTTTGTTTTACCTCCAATTTTGTAAATGGTTGAGAAAGTTAAAGGGGGCTTGGTCTTTTGTAAAATCAGTGATCAGACTTTCAGGCGTCTCATAATCTCATCTTTTGCGCTGAGCAAGCACAGAAGGGGTATATGTATGTTTGTGTGCAGGCTAGGCACTAACTCATACATTTCTAACTTTAAAGTTTGTACTTTAGACAGAAAAAACGCAGACCTCTTATATGTCAACACAAGGTAAATAATACGATCATGACATTGCACACGTGTGCAGATGATGCAAAAAAAGAAACGCATTGACCCTATTTGCATTGGCACAGTGCAGGAAACAGGATCGTGGTATGGTCTCCAGTTTGAATTCCTCAGACTGTGAAATGTTCATTCATGCAGGTTTCAAGATTTCTGAGGGGTGTCAAAAATGTTTTTAAAAAGCAGACATTGAAATGTGAAAATAAAGCAGGTGCATGTCCATCTCTTGGCACCAGGGCCAGGCGGGCCTTTTATTCCACCGGGTATTTCCCTGTGGGCTGGAGCTCTAGGAGACCTATTTTGAAAGCCAATGGCCATTCCTGGTGCCTTCATCATTTCCCCAAGTCCAGACGGTAACTGCCGCAGGAATGGAGAGACTTCAAGAGAGGGAGAGAGAAGGAGTGAGGAGTATGGTAAATAGAAAGCAATCAGACAGGGTAAAGTAAGAGAAGGAGAGAGAGAGAATGGATGAATGGAAAGAGGGAGCTTGCATGAGTAGATGAAAGGAGCAGGCTGGTTTGTGCATTTTAGCCACAGTGACTTTTGGTTTCCAGTCCAGCCCTGAGCGGAACATGACCTCACATTGCACTGGCTGGGAAAATACAAAAGTTACTACTCCAGGGGACATATCATTATCCCATTCTTTGCACTGTGTCAGTGCACATTTCTTTTTAGAGTCTACGGCATATACATTAAATCAAAAAGACTCTACATTTGTGCATGTGCTGCTAAAAGCAGAGCTTGGAAACATGAAGAGACAATGCCCTGTGTTTCTGAGCTCTGCTGTCTGCAGCAGTGGCAGCTGCCTCTTAAGGGGGGTAGCGGGGCAGGACGGGGTGGAGAGGTAGAAAAAAAAAAGTACAAACGCTTACCTTTGGGGAGACTCCTTCGTCTCCCCTCTGTCCTCATCCTCTTCCTATTTCCAGCTGCACACAGGCTCCCAGCCAATCACGATGCTGCTCTCACCAGCATGACAGCAGAGTTGTGATTGGTCTGATGGGCCTGCTTCGCCGCTCAGACTGGCAGTGGGAGCCTATGCATGTTCTCCTCTCGGCTGTGCAATACAGCGGCGTAGAGAACATGCAAAGTGCGTATGTCTGTTTGGCCAAGCCAACAAGCCGGCCAAACAGAAATGTGCACTTCGTGCTGCAAAAGCCCTCCTCCTGCCCCTTCCATCCAGCCCAGCCCAGCCCGCCCCTTACTCCCAGTAAAAATAAAATGATAATAACATTTTGTTATTATCATTTTTAATTTTCCTTTCCCCACAATCCTGTGGAGCGAGTCATGCCACAGACGGTAAGTGCATTACCTCTGAAAAATTCACAGACCCTGTTTGCATCTAAGGACACTCACACAGTCAATCTTCCTGGTTAAACCAAGAGGAACATACTCTCACAAAAGGGTCATAGTCACAGAACAGCATGTGGTAATTGCTGCAGTAATACAAATTCAGCATGCTGTTGCCCATTCCACATGATTCTGAAAGGTGTCATGCAGCGCAGGACAGCAGCCAAAAAAGCTGCGCTGCATGACAAGGAGAAAGGAAGAGAACGTCATATTCACATAGATATGACACTTCTCCCCTCTTCCTTGTGCTGGTGCTGATTTCAGCTGCCATACCCCATGCACACACCTTAGCGCCATAGTGAGTTTAGCATAGGTTTTGTACAGGAAGGGTGCCCTTCCTGTACAAAATACTATGCCTAGACAAGTGGAAATGCTTGCTGTACATGCAGAGTCGAAAAAGCAGTGAGAAATAAAAACATTTTTCCATTTAGCACCTCCTTTTCAAAGGCATTAGGGGCATATTTATACTCTGTTTGCGCCGGATTTTCCTAGTTTTTTTTAACGCAAAACTAACTCCATATTTATACTTTGGTGTTAGACGCATCTAGCGCCAAAGTTCATGGAGTTTGCGTCATTTTTTAGCGTGGACACCTTCCTTCCGTTAATGATATGCAAGGTAGGCGTTCCCGTCTAAAAAATGACTCCAAGGCATGTGCGCTGTATTTATACTCCCGGGCAAAAATGACGCCCGGGAGTGGGTGGGTCAAAAAAAATTACGTTCAGCCGCTTTTGCGCCGTTTTTTAGCGCCTGGTCAGGGCAGGCGTTAAGGGACCTGTGGGCTCAGAAGGAGCCCAGAGATGCCCTCCCATGCCCCCAGGGACACCCCCTGCCACCCTTGCCCACCCCAGGAGGACACCCAAGGATGGAGGGACCCACCCCTGGGACATTAAGGTAAGTGCTGGTAAGTATTTTTTTTTTTTTTTTGTGGCATAGGGGGGCCTGATTTATGCCCCCCTACATGCCACTATGCCCAATGACCATGCCCAGGGTACATAAGTCCCCTGGGCATGGCCATTGGGCAAGGGGGCATGACTCCTGTCTGTGCTAAGACAGGAGTCATTTCAATGGGGGTTGGGAGTAAAAAAAAATGGCGCAAATCGGGTTGAGGCGAAAATTTTGCCTCAGCCTGACTTGCCCCATTTTTTGACATCCAAGCTCCATTTTCCCCTATGCCAGCACTGCCTGGTGTACGTCATTTTTTTTAACGCACACCAGGCAGCTCCGCCAGCTAACGCCGGGTAACGTCATTGTATAAATACGGCGCCTGCATGGCGCTTCAGAATGGCGTTAGCCGGCGTTAACTTTTTCGACGCACAACTGCGTTGGCGCAGTTGTGCGTCAAAAAGTATAAATATGGCCCTTAATTTTTAGCGCTAAACCCTTCTGAGAAATACCTATTTGCCTTAGTTTGTGAATGCCAAAAAAAGTTTGGTGTCTGTTTAGCGTTACAAAAGCAATGCTAAAATGACTCTAAACCTTGCAGACTCTGGGACAAAGTCTACAATTTCATGTAATTCTGTAATGCCCATGTCTATATCTGTGGTATCACAATTGCCAGGAGATAGCACTGCCTCACTTGCAATGGAGGCCTGAATGTCAGTCATTTTACCGCCCTTCGATGAAAGAAGGAACCAGCTTGAAACATTACTGCAGCAAATTTTTAACCCCTGGACCGATATCACTGCTGAAGTTCAATCATCTGTACTGTTTAGGACTAGGGTTGAAAATACACTTATCAGAAAGGCATTGGGGGCATGGCTTGCAAAATGCATGTAGTACACTTTGGGTCCACCCATTTCAAGCACTGGCTTTCTTCAACCAGCCTTATGCAGCTTTTGGCTTGAGGCTTTGTCAATCACATCTTAGTTCCACCCAGTGAAGTATTCACCTTTCACCTAGTATATTGACCATTTGGATGTACCCCTTGCTGTCTTTGGAATACACCTATTGAACTGCTTTGGGCTACTTTAAACAGCACGACAAACCTCTTTGCAACAAATATACAACAAATTGCTAATTCTGCATGCTTTAGCACATTAAACTAAGACCCACTGGCTTTTCAAATGTTTGTTCAATTATTAATTTAATCGGAAATGTGACCATTTTGTCATTCTCTGGTTTGCTTCCTCAGACCAGACATCAGAGACAGGCCAAAAAGAACATGTCAGTTTGTCAAAAACACATGAAAGACAGGCATACAGAGTTAAAAATGGACTTGGATTACATCAGGAGCAGCTCCTCTGCAATGGCGGAGGGGTGTCACCCTCCTGGCTAAGAACCAGCTGATGAAAAATTAAATGATAGCTTACTATCATTGTATATTTCATCTGCTGGCTCAGCCAGCAGTGCAGGGAGGTGGGGCTGGGCCACTGGAGAAGGGAGGAGGAGGGGGAGGCGGAAAGAGTGCATCTAAGTGCGCATGTGTGTTTGGCGAGCTGTCTTAGGCCGAGCAAACACACATGTGCACTTAGGTTTCTCCATCCCTCACTGTGTTGAACATCCAGGCAGGAGAAACTGCACACGCCCCATGGCAGTGTCTGAGCGGCAGTCCAGGCCATTCAGACCAATCCTGATGCTGCTTTCATGCTAGGTTTAGCATGAAAGCAGCGCAAGGATTGCTGGGGAGCCTGTGCTAGTGTCCCTGTGAATGCTGGGACACCAGATCAGGAGTGAACCGGCAGAAGGCAGTGGTGGCAGGAGGCAGCGGTGAGACAAATGTGTTTTCTTGTTTTTTTTGGGTTGTTTAACCCGTCCCCGTCATTCACCCAACCCCTCCATCCCTTGACATTTTTTGGCAGCTGCTACTGTATTACATAGAACATTCTGGGATAAAAATCCACACTGACTTGATTAGGTACAGCAGCAGTGCAAGTGGAGATTTTATTAAAAATGTGTCTCATCTAATCTACTCACCATTTCCCTTTCTCTTGAATGATTCCAACTATCTGTTAAGTGCATTTCAATCAGAAAGGAACTCTTTGTTAGCAGTGTCACATGCAACAGCTAGAAAATGAACACGGACGTGACAATTTTCAGTCTTACGCTACGGCTAATATTTAGGCAATTCCACCAAATATTTAGAGTGGAGTGAGTGTGGAATACAGAAAATTGCATTAGCATAACCATAACCTGCTTCAGCCATGTTTTCTTGCTCATGCTAACATTGAGTACAGGAAGGGTATGTGCCCACCTCTTAGCTCAAGGTTAACAAAACGAAGACTACCTTGCTCAGCTGAAATGTTCTATTTCATTGTTACTATTTGAAGGTCATTTCACTTGCTGTGATGAACTCAAACTGGACACCTGCTTATATTGTTTTAAGAACTAATCGCATAACCTATTCGAAATGTATGTGTATTATTTTATATGTTTGGGCTTTTCTGATGCTGTGGAAGCTTGCCCCAGTCAGCAATGCTGTGGAAAATTCTGGCCAGTGAGTTAGTAATTTGCATGCTATTATTTTTTTGTGTAATAAACCCTGTGAGATTTAGGTGCCATGCAAAACTATCTTCGTTAAAAAACGTGTGACTATAACCTCTGCTCAAGAAAGGAGGATCAACAAAGCTAGGAAAGAAAGAGAAGGCAAGGAATGGAAAGAACATGGATGAAAGATGAGATGGGTGAAAGCAACAATAATTAGTAAAGAATAAATAGAGAAAGAAGAGGAAGTGAGAGTAGGAAAGTGAAAAAGTGTGATTGAAAATATGTGATTGACAGACAAGGCAAGTCAGGAAGAAAGGAGTTTTATGGATTTAGAATTGTTCTGCATCATTAATAACGTGCAGTGTGCAATTTTATATTAGATTCCACGTTTATAGACTGATTTAATACAATTTCTTTTGCAACAAGTTTTTTTTCTATGATGAGTAGAAGTGTATTTTCTAAGGTGTTTCTAAGGCCCCATCCACCAAAATCTAAATCCCATAGGACATAATTGGATTTAAATTTCAGCGGTTGGGATATCTGTCACTGTTGTGATGAAGTAACCCATCCGCTGAGTATTAAATCGGGCCCTTAATCATGTTATGTATATTATAGGAGAATCAATGGAAAAGTAAAAATTTGTAGATGTTTTTTCACTGTATTTAGCTAGAGAATTAGAATTCATTATTGAGTTAAATTGTTTTTTCCCTTACGTGATGCAAAGACAATTTATTCTATATGTGTGATTGTTCTCAAGAGTAGGGTGGAGGAAAAAGGTTCCTGATTAGTACTGTGGCACTTGATTGTCACATTCAATTTAGAATGAGAATCAATAGGTAGGTTTGTATTGTATTATTTAAGAAGTTTAATTATTATGTAAGACAAATATGATTATTGGATCTTGATGGAGTCAATTTGTTACAGGCATTTCTGATTCTACACAATGAAATAAAAATTGAAAAAAGTGTTAATCTGTAGGCCATAAATCGAACACAAATTATCAAACCTCTGCATATATAAATGTAATCTGGAACCCTTTTGGTGTTTTTAGAGCCAATAATGTATCCCCCGCATACATAAGGCAAGTGTTTCTAAGCCAGCTTTGGTTGATGAATCATCCTCACAATCAGTGAGCCAACATAACATTTTATAAACAAAAGGAAAAGAATAGGGGCCAAGGCACATCCCTGTCGCACCCTTTTATGTATGGCAATTGGCTCAGTCACTTCACCATTCTGTCCCCAAAGCACTTGGGCAAAATTGTTTGAATATAATCATACAATCATATTCAACAGTACAAATGAAGCACCAATCTCCTTCAATGTTTTCCGTAGTAGCTCTCATGGCACCATATCAAAGGCAGCCTTTAGGTTGACAAAAGTCACATAAAGAGTGCCTCTCTTGATATTTACTTCTTCCCACTTAATCGTGAGAAATCTGAAAGCTTGGTCCACCATGCTAGTCCTTAGTCTAAATTTCACCCGAAAATGCCTAAGGGTTTTACTATTTTCAGTCCAGGTAGTTAGTTGATCTTAAACTTGTCAAGAAAAGATTTTTTAGATGATAAGGCTGCAATTGGCAGGAACACCGTGGCAGCGTTTTATATACAGAGATTATTTCTGCTCTGTTTACGGATTCTTCGTAGCAATAAAATGACATTTGTTGTTTATTGCATTATTTTTAGAATTACTTCTTCCTTCCTGCTCAGGTTATAGTGGCATGCATATACAGATAGTCACCAATCACTTTTGGTGAAGCCTGCAAAGGCACAGGATTTTAGTTTCAATGAGCTAACAATTGTTGGTTACTTAGGGTAGTGATGTTTTCCAGCTCCCTTCCTCGTGTGCTTGCGCGTGCTTCAAATGCCAATACCACCCTCCATGTTCCTCTGTCACACAGGTGCTTCCCTCTCTCTCATTTACTTCTCTCCCGGGCCCATGCTTTGTGTTGCTGTTTCTCTCTGGTCCTTCTCCCCTGCCCAGATTTTCCACTCTTACCATCAGTTGCTTCTCATGCCCCCGTGTTGCTCTCACTCTCTCATGTGCTTTCCCCATCTCTCATGCTCTGTATTCTTTTCTTCATCATGTGTTTCTCCCACACGTTGCTCTCTCCCTTGAACAGTGCTTTTAACCTCCTCCCACATGTCCCCCATTGGCTCCTCAATTGTTCTCCCGCCCTCTTGGTAATTTCTTTAATTTTATGCTCTTGTTGTAGCAATTCTTCATTTTTTATTTATTGATCCAAGTGGTGTACACCTGTGACATATGTGCGTACATACAGTATCACACGTGTGTGCCAGAGGAATAATGCGTCCACAAGCAGCAGTAGTGTAATTGTGCCTTTTTATTTTTTCAGATGCTCCACATCATTGCGAACAATCATTCTGGATTTTCCCTAATGCTGTACAGCATCATCAAAAGGCACTGGCGAAGCCAATAAGTCCCAAAGGCGAAACCTATTGGCTTTGCCAATGCTTGTTGTACTTGCTATTTGAATCAGGCAGTAATGGTAAAAGCTAGGGCAAATGATTTTGCGACTGTTTAACATTGTTAGCTATTCAGGGCTGAGCGCTTTGTAAACTCACTCACTCAGTTTTAGTGATGTATATTACCATCATCTCCATGTCGGTGGTAACAAGAAACTCTGAATGTAGTAATTGTTCAGAATTCAGGAGAACAGCCCCAAAAGCTCAGAGCTCAATAAAGGTCCAAACGATATGCACTGTTGCCCTAGTGTTTTTGGGCATCAGGATTTCGTTTTTTGTGTGTTTTCCCATCATTTTACAAGAGTCCTTACGTCTCAAATGTACTCCCAGGCCTGGTGTTTCCGAAATGCCGATGTAATTGTTGAATATATTTTTGTTGTGATTTTTTAATCTTGTATTTGTATCTTGTATTTTGCAACGTATTTTATATCGCAGAAGAGGCATAAAAAGGCAAAGGGGTCGGAGGTAAAAGGGGAGGATTCTAAGAGGGGCAGAAGACGTCATAGAGAGACCTGGAGAAGGTCCTGTGGGCGCGAAAGTGCTTAACTCCACCGAAATGTTTAACATGATATACAACTGCTGCACAACTTACAAAACGGTGGCACTGCCGACAACAGAACAGTATATTCAGTGCTTAATTTGTAAATAAATACGTGCCGGTGCCTAAAGCCCTCTTCATAAACACGCGGCTGCTGCATTTAAATGTGCGAGCACAGAATACTGAGGCAGCGTAATCCTGAAGCCATCTCGGGCCTCTTTCATCCATTTAAAGCCCCACCCCCCCCCCCCCCCCCCCCCCCCCCCACCCCCTTCAGCTCACTCTTGCAGCTTTCTGCTTTTTACCTTTGTGACACTTTTTCGTTTTTCTCTTCCTCCGTCTTTTCCATATGTGTCTTTTGCTCGCAGTAAATGCTTGAGGCAGAAGAATAAGCGCCGGCCCTCAAAAATAAGAGCCGGTGCTCAGCACCAGAAACAATAAGCACAAATTAAGCACTGAGTGTATATCTTGAGAAAATATCCTTATAATTCCACTTAACAGGGGCTCAATTCTAGCCGCATATATTACACTCGAACCGTGATTCTCCTTCTCTGCTTGTGCACAGATCTGCTGGTTCATCATGTCTCAAACACCTATGTGCAATTAACACCCTTTAATTCACAGTTCCTCTCATTGCGTCGCTGTCTGTCATGTTTGTTTACATCCTAGTATCCACTAATGTCTCCCTTGGGCCTTGACAGCTGCGCTATATTGGCGTTACATGATCCCTCTGTACTTTCGTTATCATTGGGAACCCGTACATCCGATCCTGGCACATTGGAGTTCACAATGTCACTGTCTAGGATGCGTTCATGTACACAGAGCAGAGCCCATCCTCACTTAGTCAGTTTTCTCATGCTCTTGTTCCACATCAATCTCGCTGCTTGTCAGCTTAGTCACTTCCTTAATAAAAGGCTTATTGTCTCGTGCAGGTGCAGTTTCAGCGCATTATCTTTTCTGTGACGTGATGTCCTAATCTAGGCCTCACTCCATGTATCCTGTGGGCTGTCTGCTCTTCCAGCAGGAAGCTCTAATTCGCCTGAATACACGATCTGCTGGTATCCCAGAATGGGATTGCTAGGAGTGTGTGTAAAGTTTGACAGTCTAGTTCCGTCCTGCGCATGCTTTTGAAAATACTGAAATTAGGAGCACAGTATCAACACTTTGCGCTGGTGCAAAATCAAGAAAAGTGACGCAAACTAGTGTAAAGTTTTGACATGGTATTCTTTAGCAACACTTTGAACTGGTAGAAAATCAATCAATCAATCAATCACATGTCCTTATTCGCATAATATATTAAACATTAAATAAAAACAGCCAGCATTATAAATCTGAGAAATCAATTGTAAGGCCAACTGAGGGAAAAGGCAGCATAGCATACTATTCCTAGACTAAACGGGTAACTTCAAAAAGATTAGGACCCGGTGAAAAAAAACTTCCCCACTATTTGACATTTGCCAATATCTAAGGGTCACCCTGATTTTTCCAAAACAACGTTTCCTAAAAAAAAAGTACTAACACGTGATTACAGAATAACCAATAAAATTTGCCAAAAACAATAAAATGCAACAAATTTGTCTCAGAGGTACAAGTACAAGTGCTCCACGGGAGGTCATTGGTACAGTCCAAGGGAAAACGGAGCAGGTGATCAATTTACCTGCTCTTAAACTAAAAAAGTGTGACTTTCCCATCTCCACATTTTCCAAGTTACATAGGGCTCCACAGCCAGATTCCTTCAGCGGGAAATACTTGTACTTTGTAACTTTACAACGTTTAGTCAGCTCCCTTAAAGAATGTCATTTAATTAAAAAAAAGCGATTTTACTACCCCTTTGTCTGCGTTGCTAATCAGTGAGGGCGAATGTAATAACTCCGGATGGGAAAGATCTTTTAAGAATGGGTTGACATAGGCTATCCAAGTTATTAGTGCACCCTTGTATTGCTGGAGGGAATCATTAATAATTCTATTCAGACCGGCCTCAGGATCGTCCCAAACCAATAGCCATAATAGGATGGGGTGCTTTTTAATACAATCCTCCAAATAAGGCAAGCCTAACTCACTATGACAAAATTTGAGTTAGCAGGAGGCTGGTTCAAGAATCACCTGCACATGCGATTCTCCTCAACCTGTAAGGAGTGACTATTAAAGTAACTCCAAATCCCAGCACCAAAGCAGCCAATAGGGCCACATGGGGAATTATAAATGGTAATAAGAGGGGTTAGAGCCTCATGATCTATCAGCCAGGGGGGATTCAAAAGTGCCCCTAAAATTCTTCACAGCCTTAAAGTGCTGGTGGAAAAATGAGCACCCCATTCGCCCTCATCAAACAAAATGCCCAAATATTGGAAAGTGTGCATAGTAGTTAAACGATTTTTACTACACACTACTGAGAGCACACTATGCTCCTTAGGGCCACCTAAGTCATAATATGTGACTTGTTAAAATTAGTGGTCAGATCAAGGTTGGCCATAAATGCAACAATGGGGTCCACCAGCCTACGGAGTGCAATAGAGGTGTGAGCCATAAGAACTGCAACGTCTGTGTATAATATTTTAAGAATAGCCCTGCTGCCAACTCTGAGCATGCTTTAGAGGCATCCAGTAATAAAGGACTCAGATTATTGATATATAATATGAACAGCCCATGTGCCATCGCACAACCTTGCCGAACCATACGCTCAAGATTGAATGCCTATGTGAGCTCTCCATCAGGCCAAACCACACCCTTGCCCTAAATTCTCATATATGGATTAGAAGAAGTGAGGCAGGGCAACATCCACACCCAACCCCAACAACAGCCTTCATAATTTGCTTTGATTCACACTGCTGAAAGCAGTTGATAATTCTATAAATGCTAGGTACAGTAGGCAGCGCCTGGTAACAGTATAGTTTCCCACAATTAAGTGGAGATTAAGACACTGCTCCAGTGTACACCACTGCTGTCTAAAACCATATTCACTAGGGTGCAGTGTGTTACGCTCTTGTGCTCACTCGTGGATCTGTCAAAAAATGACCATACCAATGACCTTTATCAAAGTATAGATCAGGAAATTAGGATGATAGCCCTTTGGGTCCAGCCTGTTGCCCTTCTTGAATATAGGCACTATTGTAGAGAGGAACAAGGATATATAGATATGTGTGTGTGTGTGCGTGTGTGCGCGTGTTTGTATATATACATGTATGTATATATATATATATATATATATATATGTACACACACACATATATATTAGAAATAGTACTAAATGTTGACACAACACTGTCCATTGCCAACATTTAGTTCTATTTCTATGTCCTGTTTTTTTGTTCTCAAAATCTGGTCTCCTTACCACTGGACCACTGACTTCACCCCCTGAAACTTTTTAAAAAATTCATAAAGAAGAGTGGTTCTATTCCTTTTTGGGAAGAAGTTACCACCCCAGTTTGGGAGGTACTAACTTTTCAATGGTTTGCAACCAGAATTTCAGTCCAAAATCATTAATACATATGATACCAAATCACTGTTTCGAAGGGACACCCATAACATGCTCCTTCTAAATGGTGATTCATTATCTAGTTCTCTATCTGTTTAGCCATTCAGAAACGTTTTTCCAATTGATAAATGGGTTTAGTACAATCTGAAAAAGGGTTTTAGTATTGCCAAACCCTCTCATTTACAGAATCAGAGGGTTCGAAAACACTAAAATCCCTCATACATCTGGCCTAACCTTTCTTCACTAAGAGTGTGCCCTTCAAAGGACAAGACGATCAAACTGAATTTAGATTTAACAGAGCACAAACTGTGAGAAGGTTGTACGAGATTAACATTGGATTCAGGTTCAGAAAACAACAACGAAATCTGAAGGCAGGAGAGAAACACAGGACTTCTATTTATATGACAGCCAGATGGTTGACATGAGGGTAGAAGATGAAATTATACCATTACATTACAAAATTAACTTTATAAAGAATGAAAAATGTTAAAAACAATATAAAAATGTAAAAATAAATATAACCACTCCTAATAAACAAATATAAGGGAATGTTTTGTATTTTTGTATTCACTCCAATATAAGCAAAAACAGGGATAGGTTGGACTTTGAAGCAGCCATTTTCACTTTTCCCATTCCTGTAAAAGCAAAAGTAGGGAAAGTGTTGGATTTTGGAGTGGGGGGTTAGATTTCCTATTTCCAATCCAATCTTTCCAATAATAGGGGAAGTGATAGACTTTGGATCAGACATATTTACAATTTCCAAAATGATGTAAACAATAGTTGGGTAAGTGTTGAACTTTGGATGGGCCAGATTTAATATTCCCAGTCCAAGGTCAGCAAAGATAGGGACAATGTTGGACGTTGTTAGGGTCAGATTTAGTATTCCCACACTAAAGTTAGGAAAAGTATGGTAAGCGTTGGATTTTGGAGGGGATAGATTTGTTATTCCCACAACAATCTAAGCAACATTAGGGGAAGTGTTGCACTTTAGACGGGTCAGATTGACTATTCCCATTTCAACATAATCAAAAGTAGTGAAAGTGCTGGCCTTTAGAGGTGTCAAATTTACTACTCCCTCTACAATCGCAGCAACAGAAGAGAGATTTACTATTCTCACTCTAGTCATAGCTACAGTAGGGAAAGTGCTGGACCTTGAAGGGGTGAGATTTACTATGCCTACTCCAATATAAGCAAAAATAGAGAAAGTAATAGACTTTGTAGGGTCGAATTTTCTATTTCTAATCCAATCTCAGAAACAGTAGGGTAAGAGTTGACCTTTGGAGTGTCAAATTTAATATTCAGACTCCAATTTTAGCAAGGGTAGGAAAACTATCCTAAAACAAACTCTGATAATGAAAGAGAATCATTAAAGTAAATATTTTAAATAATACTAAAATAATAATATTACATTAAAAAGTAAATACAACAATTAAAATTAATACAATTAATACATAAAAATACAATCAACAGAATTAAGAAATAAATACATTTACCAGCCAATTACATGTTAACTAAAATCAACAAAGGATTAAAATAACAACCAAATAATGGATACAACAATTTTAAATGAAATACCTAAATGAATCACAAATTAATAAGAAATTTACAAAAATAATTCAGCCCACCCTAACCCTGAACAACACAATATTAAATTAATAATTTCTAATTAAATTTTAAAAAATCATATAAAAGTTTGCAAAACCATAAAACTAATGAAACTCAAATATTTTTACAATACTAATGACACATAATACTAAAATAACAAAAAATTAAACAAATTAAAAAGCAACGTTATACACAGCTAAAATAAGAAACAATATTGTATACAACTTCATTTAAAAAACAATAATAAATACCTAAAAATGCAATATTCTTACCTTATATATTAAGTTTCACTATATTCTTGGCATCCTCATATTTTTGACACAATATTTGTATCTCAAGATATTTTCTTACATAATATTTTGTCTAGAACTTCTCCTTCTGGGGCAAAACACAAATTATTAAGATGACTGTAGTTCCATGCTGTAGTTATCTGTAGTTATATGTTTGGGATGTAAGCCGTGATAAACCCAGGCCGTTACTAAGAGTAATACACTCCACCATCCTGAGGTTCAAATGGGATAAAATTAAGCCCGACGGTGCATACAGATTAGGCATGGTTACGTGCACACATGGCCGTTGAAAGAGACCTTGTTATCAAGTATTATTCACCAGGCATTATTTATGGAGAGATTAGAGATCTGAAAAAGAACACAACTTGGTGCTGCATACTCAGACATAGCTGGATGTTAGTGCATGGATTTCTGAAGTCATACCTTTGACTACAAAATGTCCCTACTGCAAAAGAATACTAAGAGGCATATTTAAGAGCCCCTACCGCCTCCTTGCGCCACATTAGCGTCATTTGTTTTTTACGCTGATGTGACCAAACGAGGCCAAAATCACAGTGCTATATTTACAAAGTGGTGCTATGCATGCATTGCGCCACTTTTTAACACTTTGCGCCACATTACGCCTGAGCCAGGCATTATGTATGCAAGGGGGGCATTCCCCCATAAGGGGGGGGGGGTTGAAAAAATAGCACATAGAAATCTAACAGATTGCTGTGCGTCATTTTTTCCCCCATTTTTAATGCCTTCTTAGAGCAGGAGTTGAAAGGGGACATGCCATTGTTTTCACTCTGCCCCTATGTACTGTTTAGGGTTTGTGCCAAAATGTTTGATCTAACCGTGAACAGTTGATCAATAGTGTCAGAAATTCTAACGCTATTGCCCCTACCCTGCGCCCTGATGCGTTGTACTTTAAATACAGCGCACACGTGGTGGCGGTAGGGGGGCACAAGGGGCAGTAAGAAAAGTGCTGCTACATGCAATGTAGCACCACTTTTCTAAAATCTGGCCTTAAAATCGGGATAAGTAGGAATAATGTTCATTGCGCCAGTTGACTAGGAGCAGGTGTGAGACACATTAGTAGCATAATACTAGACCAGCTTCAAACTGTTTGAGGAGCTCTAGGCAGGCTCTCATAACCCTGCCACTCACACATGGAGGTACTTTCATTTTACCAGTGCTTAAAGACGACTTTGGATCATCCACACAACCCTCCAACATCTGTTATTGATGCTTATCTTTAGAAATTTTGAAATTGTAGGAGGGTTTGTTTTTGGGGTGAAATGGAACCATTTATTGTTACCCCTATAGAAATGCAGCTGGAATAGTTATGGATGGAAAGATTAGGAATAGCCTTTTGGGGAAAAATGGAAGCTCTTTGGGGATATCAAAAGGAGGGTGTATAGGAGGTGAGACTAAAACTCAGTTCCTTCCAAACACAGTACAAGTGAAACCAAACACCACATAAATTACATTGGTTCCATCTGTGTCCTGATACAATCTGTTGACAGGAATATTTATCACATACTATGGTCTTCTCCATTACTTGTGATAAGGCCCCAATAGAAAGTTAGAAAATGCATGTCTTGCGAAACATGCTAGGCTGGCATCATTTTCTTTAAATGTTTCTGCAATAACCTCTTTTTGACCTGTGAAATGACAATTTTTAAAAAAACAATCGAAGCAGTATTACTTACACTCTCACCCACCTATTAAACCACTTTGGAATGTGCTGAAGTGTATTTAGAAATTAACTTTTTGCTTGAGTAGAAACATTAACATTACATGAATGATGTGAAACGAGTGGGCGTTATGCATGTAAAATTGTTCTTACAGAAGCAAGAGGCATGTGGGAAAGGAAGTATATGTATCTCACCATCCAACAAGCCAATGCACTGTCTACTATTGCTACAGCTAAAGAAAATTATCACTATGTTAACAATTGTATCAATCAAATGAATTATAAGAGGTGTCCTAGGGAAAGATCAGACACTCACAGAACAGCAGAAGCAGTAGACCAGACCACAGAGCGGAGACCAGAGATGGCAGATGAGGCAGCCACTGTGACTGACCACTAATTCTTGCCACTACTGAGCATTATCTGAATGACAGAGAGGGCCTGAGGTGATGTTTTAGAGAAACCATACTGGCTTATTAGTTTAAGGGAGTAGGAGAACTGTCTAGTTGCCGAGCTGTTAGAGAAAACAGAGTATTCATTACGCTGCAGAGATGTATTGAATCTTAGAGATAGTTGATAAACTGTTTCAAAATAGTATGATACCTGTAAGCACATGAGACAGATAACCATAAAACCGTAAAACTGAATGTCCCATTCTAACTTTCCCATAATAAGGAGACAGAATAATTCAGACGTATTACAGTTGTGTGATGACAATGAATAGAGTAGATACAGATTCAGGACACTCTTCATATGTGTTTCTGTAACTTGAGAATTTGATCAATAAAAAACATAATAACTCTTCAATAAATGATTTGAAACAATTAAGAAGTCCCCTTATTGACTCTAAAAGAACTAAATTGTAAATTAAGTGATTATTATTCCAGCTTAAGAAGTTCTTCCGCCGCTCTTAGATAAAGAGCCATATTGAGGGTTCAGTAAGAGTAAGTGATGGAGACGTGCGCCCAGCACTAATTTCTGGTAGAAGAGGGAAGGTTGAGTGCTAGGAATAAAAAAAAATAAGCTGCAAAAGATTAAAAGATAGATGAGAGGCAGAATAGAGTGATGCCTGAAGCCTGATTTTTGTAAGCAGATAAAGAAGTGGTCAATGGTGGTCACAAGTAGCTTTTTCTGAACCAAAGAAGATTTTCAACAGACATGAGTATCAGTAGGGCTGTTGTGTTGATTATTATGGAAATCTTTGGATGATAATTGTTTTTAATAAGAAAATAGATTTTTGGACTAAGAAATAGTCTAAGATCCCAGGATAGGAAACAGAGAAAAAATAGAGTAATTTGTCTGCTAAGATGAAGTGTAAATCGTGAGACGTCATCAATTACACAAAGTTAGGGAGTTAATGTCTTTTGTGTGGATATACTAATAGGAATTGGTGATTGGGGAACCTAATGAGCAAAGGTGACTTGTCAATAATTGGGTGAATTCTTGCAGGCCGAAAACTCATTCAAATGAATTGTGGATTCACTTGGTAAGCTCCTCTATTTTTAAAGAAGAGTCTTGCTCAGACAGATTGAGAGACTATTGTCTAATTTCTTTAGAAGAAGCAGACCAAGATTGGGTAAACTTACATCTAGTGGTGTTCTGTTATGTACAAAGAAAAATTGTAAAGGAGGGTTTGCTGCTGCAGAGATTGAGTTGTGACGTACTGGGGTGCCACACTTATATTGGTTGGTTGGTGAAGGTTTGCGCTGGGATTGGTGGAAGTGCGACAGAGAAGACTCTCTGTTTCTGATCATTGTAATTAACAGAAGTTTTGATAATAATGAAGATTTTAAAAGCAATAAGACTATTGGCAAGAGGAAATGTGGTAATTCTGGTTAGAGAGGGAGAAGTTGCTCTGTTTCTGATCATTGTAATTAACAGATGTTTTGATAATAATGAAGATTTTAAAAGCAATACGAGAATTGGTAAGAGGAGATGTGGTAATTCTGCTTAGAGAGGGAGAAGAAAATCATCCAGAAGGAACACCTGGTCAGCAGGTGATTGAGAGGGCTATGGCTTCAAGAATGGAACAGAATTACAGAAAAGGAGAATTAACTGAGATTCCTGAGATGGGGAACTTTTAATTTGACAAGATAAGATGTTTGAGAGAGGCTATGTGATTTAAACCTATCTGCTAGACCCACTCAGTTTGAAGCGTTATGTGAATGGGAGAGAATGGCTTTAAAGCATGAAAGGGAAAGAGATATTAGACGAACAAGAAGACCAGTGAAAAATTATGAGGATGCAGTTTGGGAACAAAAAGCACAGATTTGAAGAAAGACTATATTTGAAAGGATGAGATTTTACCCTATGCATATAAAGGAAGAAAAGAAAAAACTGAGGGAAGAGAAAAGGCCTCCTAGAAAGAAGCTTAACCGGTTCTGTGCCCAGGACGTAATGGTTACGTCCTGAGGCACAGTGCTGCTGTGACCAGGACGTAACCATTACGTCCTGGTCACAGAGCCCAGAGGGAGCGCTAGCGCTCCCTGTGTGGGGTTCCCTCCCAACCCCCAAGTCAGGGATGGAAGGGGAATCCCTTCCCATTCCACCCCCGACCCCCCAACCCCCCTGTGACGTCAGCGCGTGAGCGCGCGCTGATTAGTCACAGGGTCTCCCCCATCGCGCTGGAGAGAAATGCTAAGCATTTCTCTTTCAATCCCATGGGGGAGGCCCGGAGGGGCTTCAAAGGGAAGGAAATGTATTTCCTTCCCTTTGAAGTCTCTCCCAGGGTTTCAAAAGCCGGATTGCTTGCAATCCGGCTTTTGAAACCCCACTAGACACCAGGGATTTTTTTAATTTTTTTATATGAAACTGACAAAAGGGAGCGACCCCTTGGGCAAGGGTCGCTCCCAGGGGGGGCATTTTTTTGGGAAGGCCTTTTCTGCCCCCCCGGGGGCAGAAACCTCTAGGCACCAGTGATCATTTTTTTTTTCTTTTTTTCTTTTAGTTATGTTTTCTTTTTTTTTAGGTGGGGAGCGACCCCTTAGGCAAGGATCGCTCCCCTAATGGGCAAATTATATTTAGGCCGTTTCTGCCCCCGATTGGCCTATTTTGATGAGGCCAATCTATCATTAGGCACCAGGGTTTTTTTTTTTTTTGCATGAATTTCATGCTAGGGGAGCGACCCCTTGGGCAAGGGTCGCTCCCAGGGGGGGCATTTTTTGGGGAAGGCCTTTTCTGCCACCCCTGGGGGCAGATCGGCCTATTATTAGGCCGATCTGCCCCCAGGGGGGCAGAATCCTCTAGGCACCACGGATCTTTTTTTTTTTTTTTCTTTTTGTTATGTTTTCTTTTCATTTTAGGTGGGAAGCGACCCCTTAGGCAAGGGTCGCTCCCCTAGGGGGCAAATTATATTTGGACCATTTCTGCCCCCCTTGGGGGCAGATTGGCCTATTTTGATGAGGCCAATCTGCCCCCAAGGGGGGCAGAAACCATTAGACACAAGGGAGTTTTTTTGTTTTGCGTGAATTTCACGCAAGGGGAGCGACCCCTTAGGCAAGGGTCGCTCCCTGGGGGAGGGGAATTATTTTAGGCCATTTCTGCCCCCCTGGGGGGTAGATCACCCTATTTTAATTAGACTGATCTGCCCCCAAGGGGGGCAGAAACCACTAGGCACCAGGGATTTTTAGTTGTTTTTTGTTTTACAGATGGGGAGCGACCCCTTGGACAAGGGTCGCTCCCCTGGAGGGGCAAATTGTATTTAGGCCCTTTCTGCCCGCTTTGGGGGCAGATCGGCCGATTTTAGGTCAATCTCCAGGGATCTTTTTTTTTGCGCCGTCACGCAAGGGGAGCGACCTTGTAGGCAAGGTTCGCTCCCCGGGGGGGGGGGCAAATTTATTTTAGGCCATCTCTGTCCCCCCTGGGGGCAGATCGGCCTATTGGTATTAGGCCGATCTGCCCCCAGGGGGGGCAGAAACCTCTAGGCGCCAGGGCAAATAGTTTTTTTGTGTTTTTTTTTGTTTGTTTGTTTTTTTAGAGATGGGGAGCGACCCATCAGGCAAGGGTCGCTGCTGGGGGGGGGTGTGGGTTGGGGGGGCAAATTTATTTTAGGCCATTTCTGCCCCCCGTGGGGGCAGATTGG
Organism: Pleurodeles waltl; assembly: GCF_031143425.1. Taxonomy (NCBI): domain Eukaryota; kingdom Metazoa; phylum Chordata; class Amphibia; order Caudata; family Salamandridae; genus Pleurodeles; species Pleurodeles waltl. Next base: position 325,561,589 of record NC_090437.1, read on the forward strand.
CCTATTATTAGGCCGATCTGCCCCCAGGGGGGGGCAGAAGCCTCTAGGCGCCAGGGCAAATCTTTTTTTAGTGTTTTTTGTTTTTGTTTGTTTGTTTTTTTAGAGATGGGGAGCGACCCATCAGGCAAGGGTCGCTCCCCTGGGGGGCAAATTGTATTTAGACCATTTCTGCCCCCCATGGGGGCAGATTGGTCGATTTTAGGTCAATCTGCCCCCAACGGGGCAGAAACCACTAAGCACCGGGGATTTGTTTTTTGGCGCCAATGTCACACAGGGGGAGCTACCCCGTAGGCAAGGGTCGCTCCCGGGGGCGGTGGGGGTTGGGGGGACAAATTTATTTTAGGCCATTTCTGCCCCCCGGGGGCAGAAACCTCTATGCGCCAGGGCAATTTTTTTTTTAGTGTTTTTTGTTGTTGTTTTTTTAGAGATGGGGAGCGACCCATCAGGCAAGGGTCGCTCCAATGGGGGGCAAATTGTATTTAGACCATTTCTGCCCCCCTTGGGGGCAGATTGGTCAATTTTAGGTCAATCTGCCCCCAAGGGGGCAGAAACCACTAGGCACCGGGGATTTGTTTTTTGGCGCCAATGTCACGCAGGGGGAGCGACCCCGTAGGCAAGGGTCGCTCCCGGGCAGCGGGGGTTTGGGCCGGGGTGGGGGGTCAAATTTATTTTAGGGCATTTCTGCCCCCCCTGGGGCCGGCTAAGCTAGAGGCCAAAATCCACAGGTAGGCACTTTGCAAAAACACCTCTGTTTTCTGTGAAAAAATATGTTGTGTCCACGTTGTGTTTTGGGCCATTTCCTTTCGTGGGCGCTAGGGCTACCCACACAAGTGAGGTACCATTTTTATCGAGAGACTTAGGGGAACGCTGGGTGGAAGGAAATTTGTGGCTCCTCTCAGATTCCAGAACTTTCTGTCACCGAAATGAGAGGAAAAAGTGTTTTTTGGCCAAATTTTGATGTTTGCAAAGGATTCTGGGTAACATAACCTGGTCAGAGCCCCGCAAGTCACCCCATCTTGGATTCCCCTGGGTCTCTAGTTTTCAGAAATGCACAGGTTTGGTAGGTTTCCCTAGGTGCCGGCTGAGCTAGAGGCCAAAATCTACAGGTAGGCACTTTGCAAAAAACACCTCTGTTTTCTTTCAAAAAATTGGATGTGTCCACGTTGCGCTTTGGGGCATTTCCTGTCGCGGGCGCTAGGCCTACCCACACAAGTGAGGTATCATTTTTATCGGGAGATTTGGGGGAACACTGGGTGGAAGGAAATTTGTGGCTCCTCTCAGATTCCAGAACTTTCTACCACAGAAATGTGAGGAACATGTTTTTTTTTAGCCAAATTTTGAGGTTTGCAAAGGATTCTGGGTAACAGAACCTGATCAGAGCCCCACAAGTCACACCTCCCTGGATTCCCCTAGGTCTCTAGTTTTCAGAAATGCACAGGTTTGGTAGGTTTTCCTAGGTGCCGGCTGAGCTAGAGGCCAAAATCTACAGGTAGGCACTTTGCAAAAAACACCTCTGTTTTCTTTCAAAAAATTGGATGTGTCCACGTTGCGCTTTGGGGCATTTCCTGTCGCGGGCGCTAGGCCTACCCACACAAGTGAGGTATCATTTTTATCGGGAGACTTGGGAGAACGCTGGGTGGACGGAAATTTGTGGCTCCTCTCAGATTCCAGAACTTTCTGCCACAGAAAAGTGAGGAATATGTGTTTTTTTAGCCAAATTTTGAGGTTTGCAAAGGATTCTGGGTAACAGAACCTGGTCAGAGCCCCACAAGTCACCCCATCTTGGATTCCCCTTGGTCTCTAGTTTTCAGAAATGCATAGGTTTGCTAGGTTTCCCTAGGTGCCGGCTGAGCTAGAGGCCAAAATCTACAGGTAAGCACTTTGCAAAAAACACCTCTGTTTTCTTTCAAAAAATTGGATGTGTCCACGTTGCGCTTTGGGGCATTCCCTGTCGCGGGCGCTAGGCCTACCCACACAAGTGAGGTATCATTTTTATCGGGAGACTTGGGGGAACGCTGGGTGGAAGGAAATTTGTGGCTCCTCTCAGATTCCAGAACTTTCTGCCACAGAAATGTGAGGAACATGTGTTTTTTTAGCCAAATTTTGAGGTTTGCAAAGGATTCTGGGTAACAGAACCTGGTCAAAGCCTCACAAGTCACCCCATCTTGGATTCCCCTAGGTCTCTAGTTTTCAGAAATGCACAGGTTTGGTAGGTTTCCCTAGGTGCCGGCTGAGCTAGAGGCCAAAATCTACAGGTAGGCACTTTGCAAAAAACACATCTGTTTTCTTTAAAATAATTGGATGTGTCCACGTTGCGCTTTGGGGCATTTCCTGTCACGGGCGCTAGGCCTACCCACACAAGTGAGGTATCATTCTTATCGGGAGACTTGGGGGAACGCTGGGTGGAAGAAAATTTGTGGCTCCTCTCAGATTCCAGAACTTTCTGCCACAGAAATGTGAGGAACATGTGTTTTTTAGCCAAATTTTGAGGTTTGCAAAGGATTCTGGGTAACAGAACCTGGTCAGAGCCCCACAAGTCACCCCATCTTGGATTCCCCTAGGTCTCTAGTTTTCAGAAATGCACAGGTTTGGTAGGTTTCCCTAGGTGCCGGCTGAGCTAGAGGCCAAAATCTACAGGTAGGCACTTTGCAAAAAACACCTCTGTTTTCTTTCAAAAAATTGGATGTGTCCACGTTGCGCTTTGGGGCATTTCCTGTTGCGGGCGCTAGGCCTACCCACACAAGTGAGGTATCATTTTCATCGGGAGACTTGGGGGAACGCTGGGTGGAAGGAAATTTGTGGCTCCTCTCAGATTCCAGAACTTTCTGACACAGAAATGTGAGGAACATGCGTTTTTTTAGCCAAATTGTGAGGTTTGCAAAGGATTCTGGGTAACAGAACCTGGTCAGAGCCCCACAAGTCACCCCATCTTGGATTCCCCTAGGTCTCTAGTTTTCAAAAATGCACAGGTTTGGTAGGTTTCACTAGGTGCCAGCTGAGCTAGAGGCGAAAATCTACAGGTAGGCCCTTTGCAAAAAACACCTCTGTTTTCTTTAAAAAAATTGGATGTGTCCACGTTGCGTTCTGGGGCATTTCCTGTCGCAGGCGCTAGGCCTACCCACACAAGTGAGGTATCATTTTTATCGGGAGACTTGGGGGAACATAGATTAGCAAAACAGGTGTTATTGCCCCTTGTCTTTCGCTACATTTTTTCCTTCCAAATGTAGGAGAGTGTGTAAAAAAGACATCTATTTGAGAAATGCCCTGTAATTCACATGCTAGTATGGTCACCCCGGAATTCAGAGATGTGCAAATAACCACTGCTTCTCAACACCTTATCTTGTGCCCTTTTTAGAAATACAAAGGTTTTCTTGATAGCTATTTTTTACTCTTTATATTTCAGCAAATGAATTGCTGTATACCCGGTATAGAATGAAAACGCACTGCAGTGTGCAGCTCATTTATTGGCTCTGGGTACCTAGGGTTCTTGATGAACCTACAAGCCCTATATATCCTCGCAACCAGAGGAGTCTAGCAGACGTAACGGTATATTGCTTTCGATAATCTGACATTGCAGGGAAAAGTTACAGAGTAAAACGTAGAGAAAAATTGAAATTGTTTTTCACCTCAATTTCAATATTTTTCTTTTTCAGTTGGTATTTTCTGTAGGAAACCGTTGTAGGAGCTACACAAATGACCCCTTGCTGAATTCAGAATTGTGTCTACTTTGCAGAAATGTTTAGGTTTTTGGGATCCAGCATTGGTTTCATGCCCATTTCTGTCACTGACTGGAAGGAGGCTGAAAGCACAAAAAATTGCAAAAAGGGGGTATGTCCCAGTAAAATGCCAAAATTGTGTTGAAAAATTGGGTTTTTTGATTCAAGTCTGCCTGTTTCTGAAAGCTGGGAAGCTGCTGAGTTTAGCACCGCAAACCCTTTGTTGATGCCATTTTCAGGGGAAAAACCACAAGCCTTCTTCTGCAGCCACTTTTTCAATTTTTTTTTAAAAAAACGAAAATTTTCACTGTATTTTGGCTAATTTCTTGGCCTCCTTCAGGAGAACCCACAAAATCCCTAGGATGTTGGAAAAAAGGACGCAAATTTGGCTTGGTTAGATTTTGTCTGCAGTGGGTGGGTTGCCCACTGTACCATCCTGGGGAGTGCAAAGCCACAGTCTCTCAAGTGGATGACAGTCTCCACTGGTTCTGGAGGGGGACTGGTGCCCAGAGTGCTTCATCCTGTTAAAGACTGAGGTAGTGGATGCATGTGTCCACTGGTTCTGGAGGTGGACTGGTGCCCAGAGTGCTTCATCCTGTTAAGGACTGAGGTAGTGGATGCATGTCTTCACTGGTTCTGGAGGGGGACTGTTGCCCAGAGTGCTTCATCCTGTTAAGGACAGAGGTAGTGGATGGGAAACTCCACTGGTTCTGGAGGGGGACTGGTGCCCAGAGTGCTTCATCCTGTTTAGGACTGAGGTAGTGGATGCTGTTCTCCACTGGTTCTGGAGGGGGACTGGTGCCCAGAGTGCTTCATCCTGTTAAGGACTAAGGTAGTGGATGCATGTCTCCACTGGTTCTCCAACCTACCAATCCGCCACCTTTTCCCGGGTGGATTCACCGTGGATAAAAACACGGCGGAAACAGCCATTTCAATGGGAAAACGCTCACCTCTACACACTCCACGAGGAACGAGGGCACCATGGAGCCAGAACTCCAAATACTCCCTGCGATAGTCTTCCTGCTTCTGTACGATCATCAGCAACGCCGGCGCCGAAGACAACGGTGAGTACTGCACCTACGACATAGGGGAGGGGGGAGGCAAAAGTCAGGGACACACACACGCAACACCCTTCACCCCTACCCTGACCCTCACCCTACAACACACACACCAATGCATATCCAAACAGAACAGTAACAACCCCAAAACCCCCCGGAAGAATGCAAAGACAAAAGGAAATGAGTGCAACCATTGTAATGTAGCAAAATACAGTAAGCTAATATATACAGATATATATACACATTCAACAAAATATACATCACGATTAGTAGTGCAGGTATGCACCATTCAATGTCCGTGGACCACTGGGCCCAAAATGCATGGGCGAGGCCCACACACGATACCTGAGCAAAACAGAGAGAACACTGCAGGGGCATCAGTTCGAAATACAACAGGCATCTCAGGGGGAAGGGAAGAGGGGGCACCTCAGCCGGATGACAGCACCACGCCAGATCCACGAGGGGGCTCCATGCCCATTGATGTATCCTGGGGAGTGCAAAGCCACAGTCTCTCAAGTCTCTACAGTGGGTGGTTTGCCCACTGTACCATCCTGGGGAGTGCAAAGCCACAGTCTCTCAAGTCTCTGCAGTGGGTGGGTTGCCCACTGTACCATCCTAGGGAGTGCAAAGCCACAGTCTTTCAAGTCTCTACAGTGGGTGGGTTGCCCACTGTACCATCCTGGGGAGTGCAAAGCCACAGTCTCTCAAGTCTCTGCAGTGGGTGGGTTGCCCACTGTACCATCCGGGGAGTGCAAAGCCACAGTCTCTCAAGTCTCTGCAGTAGGTGGGGTGCCCACTGTACCCTCCTAGGGAGTGCAAAGCCACAGTCTCTCAAGTCTCTGCAGTGGGTGGGTTGCCCACTGTACCATCCTGGGGAGTGCAAAGCCACAGTCTCTCAAGTGGATGACAGTCTCCACTGGTTCTGGAGGGGGACTGGTGCCCAGAGTGCTTCATCCTGTTAAAGACTGAGGTAGTGGATGCATGTGTCCACTGGTTCTGGAGGTGGACTGGTGCCCAGAGTGCTTCATCCTGTTAAGGACTGAGGTAGTGGATGCATGTCTTCACTGGTTCTGGAGGGGGACTGTTGCCCAGAGTGCTTCATCCTGTTAAGGACAGAGGTAGTGGATGGGAAACTCCACTGGTTCTGGAGGGGGACTGGTGCCCAGAGTGCTTCATCCTGTTTAGGACTGAGGTAGTGGATGCTGTTCTCCACTGGTTCTGGAGGGGGACTGGTGCCCAGAGTGCTTCATCCTGTTAAGGACTGAGGTAGTGGATGCATGTCTCCACTGGTTCTGGAGGGGGACTGGTGCCCAGAGTGCATCACTCTCCCCGTGACGGTCCCAGTTCCGTCACTGCCCCTGCCGCACATGGGCTAGCGGTGATTGAGTTGGCAGTGCTTGCCCTGTTCAGCGGTGCTTGCCATGGCAGTCTTTGCCCTGTTCAGCGGTGCTGGACTTTGCAGTTCCTGACCTGTTCAGCGGTGCTTGCCATGGCGGTCTTTGCCCTGTTCAGCGGTGCTTGACCTGTACAGCGGTGCTTGACTTTGCTGTCTCTGACCTGTGCAGCGGTGTTTGCCATGGCGGTCCCTCATTGCCCAGCGGGGCTGTGGCTGCCGGGGCCCTCCTGGGCACTGACTCTGGCGGTGGTCTCCTGACCACTGACGATGGGACTGCCCTCCTGGGCACTGACTCTGGCGGTGGCCTCCTGGCCACTGATGATCGGGCTGGCGGTGGCCTCCTGGGCAGCGGGGATGATGGCGGCCTTCTCCGCCGTGCTGCTCTTCCCAGACTTTGGCGCTTTCTTCTGCCCCTTCCCCACCTTGGGAGGAGTCACAGCTGACTCAACACACCCCCCGGGACCCTTGTGAGCGGCTTTGCCGGCTGGTGTCTCCCCCCTATCCCGTCGGGCACTGTCCAACTTCTGGTGCTTCCCAGGCTGGGGACTGGCTGTGCTTTGGCTTCGTGTCACACTGGCTGCCCTGGTGCCCGGTGCAGTCCACAGACCTCTAACATGCCCCACTGGTACCTGAGATTTTTTGGCTGCGGTGCTAGTACGGGACCTATGAATTGGAGGGGTGGTGGTGGGAAATAGGTCAACGTTGCTCAGGAAAAGTTTCTTAGGAACACTGGTACGAGTAGCTGGAGGGGGTCTGGGAGTGGAGGAAGAGGAGGTGGCTGTAGGAGGTGTAACTTTTGATAATTTGGGTGCAGGTGCATGTTCTGGAGGCTGTCGTGAGGTGGATGGATGTTGGGTGTGTGTGTGCCCGCGTTTGTGTACTTTGGGAGGGGGCGTCACAGACACACTGGGAGAGGACACAGGGGACGTGTAAATGGTAGTTGGGGTGGTGAGTGCAGGTGAGCGGGGTGTGGTGGTGGGTGTGCTGGTGCGGGTCCTAGTGGCTGTAGTGGTAGTGCATGCAGGTGAGAGTGTAGTCGACACTGGGAGGGAGGAGGGAGACGACGAGGAGGGGGACACAGTGGAGGCAGTGGATGTTGCTGTGTCTGTATGTGTGTGTGATGCTTGTATGAGTGCCTGTGGGATGTGTGGTGCCTATGTTTGCCTGAGCTTCCCTTGTGTGTTGACGTGTGTTCAGGCTGGTCTGATGGTGTGCTTGGGATAGGCAGAGGTACAGGGGATTGGGTCTGGGTGGAGGATGTTGGATGAGGGAGGCTAGAGACAGGGACAATAGCTGCCATCAGTGGGGTGAAGGCTGAGGGGCTGCTGGGAGGGCGGTGCTGGTAGGGGGGGTGGTGGCTGTACCTGTAGAAGTGGGGGGCACAGATTTTGCCGCCACCACAAGGAAGCTCCCATCGGAGGACGAGTCCGTGTCGCTGGTTCCTTATCCGGTGACCGCCGCGAAGCTCCCCTCGCCCTCCGTCCCACTGGTGCATTCAGAGTCCGTGGTGTAGCCCTCCATGGCCATGTGGGATGCAGCTTCCTCGTGCTCCGGTGCCACTGTACCTCCGCCTGATGATGCTGATGCACTAAAGAACAGGGAGAGCACAAAAAGGGGGGGGACGACAGAAGAAAGACAGGTTGAGTGCATGGCTTACCGCTACCGTTGACGGACAATACAGACACAGCAGCCCCCTGCACTACGCCACGCTGTTGGGCTCTACTGATGCAGTTCCTGGGATGTGGCCTACATGGCTATGGTGGACATCAGCACACATAGATGACACAGGGGCATGTATTCCTGTACTTGGCACTCTACAGAGGTGGGGTGGAGTGCCACATGGTCTGCATTACGGAGGGGCCTAGCCTGCGGAACTCGCCCTGGCCTAGGGAAACCCACAGGCCTCCTCCCCCACCCAGAAACCTTCACTGCGCGCAAAATCCGCAGAATGATGTTGTACTCACCCCCTTGTGTCTGCTGTGATGCCCTCAAGCGCCCATCCAACTCAGGGTAGGCCACCGCCAGGATCCGGAACATCAGGGGGGTCATGGTGCGATGGGCACCCCTCCCACGTTGGGAGGCCATCTTCAGCTGAGCCTCCGCCGTCTTCTTGCTCCAGCGGCGAATGTCCTCCCATCTTTTCCGGCAGTGGGTGCTCCGTCTCTGGTGGACCCCCAGGGTCCGGACGTCCTTGGCGATGGCACGCCAAATTTCCTTCTTCTGATGGGTGCTGACCTACATGACATGTGCAGGGGAAGAAGAGAAGTCATTAGCAACTGCACTGTTGAAGTGAGGGGCCCCCATCCCTGCCCTTGCCATGTGGCACATGCATTCACAGTCCTTCATGCTCGCAGAACTGTGCCCCCTTCCTTCTTACAACCATCCCTCTCCACACAGGCATAGCCCATACAACTTGCACCATATGTACTCACCTTTTGGTCTGGAGGACCGTAGAGTAGCGTGTACTGGGGGAGGACCCCGTCCACGAGCTTCTCCAACTCCTGTGCAGTGAAGGCAGGGGCCCTTTCCCCAGACGCACAAGCCATTGTCTCTTCCAGACCGAGGTCACAGCAGCACTTGCAGTATAGGTCCTCTCCTGTCGAAGATCAGGTATCGAGTGATTGAACAGATAGAAAATGGCGGTCACGTCCGCGGTGGTCACGTCCATGGCGGTGCGTATCATCACCGCCGGCGCACTTCGTCATTGGCTCCTGGGACCCATAGGGTCCAATGTTAACCAATGCAGCATTGCGCAGCAGTCTTCGACCGCCTACCGCGACGGTGTACAACGCCAGCGCAGTTACCTCACATCCCATTGTCCCAGATTAGAGGTCAGGTAGCCGCCATTTCAGGGGCCCACATGGCTTAATTTTCTACTGCGTCACACATACCTAGTCCTGGACTCAACACACTTACAGACAACTTTTTGGATTATGTTTCGGTTTCTGTGTAGCTGTGGGTACATACCTCTGAGTTGCTTGACTCTGCGGTCGCTGTTGTCCTTCCTAGGCACCGTCAGCTGGGACATGTGAGGAGATGGCAGAATCCTCCGGTTTACCGACCGCTGGTGGACCTGTTGACAATGAAGGAGCGAAATTTAATCATCACCTACAGGTTTGACCGTGCCACAATCCAGGAACTGTGTACCCAGTTGGAGCCTGACCTGATGTCAGCAATCCGCCATCCCACAGGAATCCCCCCTCAGTGCAGGTGCTGTCAGTGCTCCATTTCCTTGCAAGTGGGTCTTTTCAAACAACAGTGGCCATGGCATCAGGGATGTCCCAGCCTATGTTTTCTAACCTGTTGTCCAGAGTGTTGTCTGCCCTGCTGAAACACATGAGGAGCTACATAGTTTTCCCTCAGGTGGAGGATTTGGCTACTGTTAAAGGTGACTTCTATGCCCTTGGACATATCCCCAACATCATAGGTGCCATTGATGGGACCCATGTAGCTCTGGTCCGCCCCACAGGAGTGAACAGGTGTACAGGAACCGGAAGAGTTATCATTTCATGAATGTACAGATGGTATGTTTGGCAGACCAGTACATCTCCCAGGTAAATGCTATGTTCCCTGGCTCTGTGCATGACGCCTACATCCTGCGGAATAGCAGCATCCCTTATGTGATGGGTCAACTCCAGAGGCATCGGGTGTGGCTATTAGGGGACTCTGGTTACCCCAACCTGTCATGGCTACTGACCCCAGTGAGGGATCCCAGGACCAGGGCTGAGGAACGCTACAATGAGGCCCATGGGCGGACTAGGAGGGTGATCGAACGCACCTTCGGCCTCCTGAAGGCCAGGTTCAGGTGCCTCCATATGACAGGTGGTTCCCTATTCTACTCACCAAGGAAGGTGTGCCAGATCATCATCGCCTGCTGTATGCTTCACAATCTTGCTTTGCGGCGCCAGGTGCCTTTTCTGCTGGAGGATGGTCCAGATGACGGTGTTGTGGCAGCTGTGGAGCCTGTGGACAGTGATGAGGAGGAAGCAGAGGAAGAAGACATTGACAACAGGGACTCAGTCATCCAGCAATATTTCCAGTGACACACAGGTGAGAACACTTTCTTGCCTACTACAAGTACTTTCACACTTCTACCTTTATCCTGTCTGTCAATTTCAAGCAGTATTTGGTAACTGAGTTGTACATTTCCATTACGGTTTCACAGGTGTGGTTACCAACGTGTGACATCTGCTTGCATCCTTCATGGACTTGTGATGTGTGACATAGGTATGTTGACATTACATTTGAAAACACATTTTGTCACTGTCATAGCTAATACACATTTTCAAAATCACAGACTGACTCCAGATTGTTTTGTGCTTCAAGGGTGTTTATTAAAGTGCTAATTATTGGAGGGGGTGGTAAAATGGTGATGGGTGATGGTGGAGGAATGTCCATGGCAGAGTCCACTCTATTAGTCTCACAGGTGCATTGCCTATATGGGCATAGGAAGTGGAGCTGGGGCAGTTCCAATCTGGACAGGGTTAGAAAGTGGGACAGTGGGATGACAATCAGGTTGGTCTCATTTCTTGGCGGGGGTCTTGGTATTGTGCTCTGTCCTGCTCCTGGATCTCAGGGACCGCTTGTGGGGTGGTTCTCCGTCTGCAGGGGGTGGGGTGCTGGTGTGGTGGTCCTGTGGCGGGGCGTCCTGTCCACTAGCGCTGGCGGAGGTGGTGGGCAGTTCATCGTCCACGCTAGTGTCAGGGGCCCCTTGGAGTGCCACGGTGTCCCTCATGGTGTTCTGTATGTCCTTCAGCACCCCTACGATGGTGACCAGGGCGGAGCTGATGGTTCTGAGTTCCTCCCTGAACCCCAAATACTGTTCCTCCTGCAGGCGCTGGGTCTCCTGAAACTTGGCCAGGACCGTAGCCATCGTCTCCTGGGAGTGGTGGTATGCTCCCATGATGGAGGAGATGGCCTCGTGGAGAGTGGGTTCCCTTGGCCTGTCCGCCCCCTGTCGCACAGCAGCCCTCCCAGTTCCTCTGTGTTCCTGGGCCTCCGTCGCCTGGACCGTGTGCCCACTACCACTGCCCCCAGGTCCCTGTTGTTGTTGGGGTGGTGGGTTATCCTGGGTTCCCTGTATTGGTGGACACACAGCTGATTGACATGTCCTGGGGACGGAGGTATGGGCCCGCTGGGTGGGTGCTGTACTGGTGTTTCCAGAGGGTGGAAGGTCAGTGTTGGGCTGTGCCTGTGCGAGGGGAACCGACTGTCCCGAGGCCCACGATGGTCCGGGCTGGTCATCTAGATCCAGTTGGCCAGAGCTGCTGTCATCACTGTGGGCTTCTTCTGTGGGTGGGGTAGAGATGTCTGGACCCTCCTGTCTGGTGACATTAGGTAGTGGTCCTGCAGGGGTGTAAAAGCATGATTATTGCATCTGTGTGTGTCATGGTGTGCAATGGGTGGGTGATTGTGTACCCCAGTGCTAGCATTCCTGTGTGGGGGCTTGTGTGATGATGGTTAGGGGGTGTTATGGGTATGTGCAGTGGGCATGCTTTAGTGAGGGGTGACCATGCTTTGTTGTGTCATGCAGGGCTTGGTGTTGGGATGGGTGGTTTGTGTTATTAGTACATTAGTGAGGAGTTGGAGTGATAGGGGAGGGGGTGAGGGTGAGGGTCTGTGATGGCATGCAGGTAGGGTGGGGGATATGATAGTTAAGATTTGACTTACCAGTGTCCATTCCTCCACCGACTCCTTCGAGGCCCTCAGGATGCATAATGGTCAAGACCTGCTCCTCCCATGTTGTTAGTTGTGGGGGAGGAGGTGGGGGTCCGCCGCCAGTCTGCTGAACCACGATGTTGTGCCTGGAGAGCACGGAACGCACCTTCCCCCGTAGGTCGTTCCACCTCTTTCTGATGTCCTCCCGATTTCTTGTGTGCTGTCCCACTGCGTTGACCCTGTCCACGATTCTTTGCCATAGCTCCATCTTCCTAGCTATGGAGGTGCGCTGCACCTGTGATCCAAATAGCTGTGGCTCTACCTGTATGATTTCCTCCACCATGACCCTGAGCTCCTCCTCCGAAAACCTGGGGTGTCTTTGCCGTGCCATAGGGTGGTGTAGGTGATGTGTGGGGTGGTGTATGTGGTGATGAGTGTGGTGATGTGTAGTGGCGTGGGGTGTTTTGTGCGTGGATGTTGTGTGGGTGATGGTGTCGTGTGCCTCTGTGTGGTGGGGTTGTCTATGATGTGCTCTCTCTCTCGCTTTCGTGTATAATTTTTGGTCGTAGGGGTTTGTAGGTGATGTGGGTGTGTGTTTTATATTGTGTTGGGTGTGTGAGAGTGGCGTTTGTATTTGTATCAGGTGTGTGTATTTGGAATTGTCCAATGTGGCGGTGTTTTGGAGATGTGTGTGTATTTTGAGCGCGGCGGTGTGTACCGCCAATGGAATACCGCGGTTGAAAGACCGCTGCGTGGATTCGTGGGTCGTGATAGCATGGGCGTGTTTCTGTTGGCGTGACGGTGGAGGTTTTGTTTTCGCCCGTTTATCACTGACCTTTGGTGTGGCGGACTTGTGTGGGTGTCTGAATTTCGGCGGATTCCAAGATGTGGGTCATAATAGCTGTGGCGGAATTCCGTGGCCGTGTATATTAGCGGTCTTCTCCACAGCAGTAAGCGGCTTTTACCGCCAATGTTGTAATGACCCCCATAGTGTCATGTCCCACAAGGGTATATCGAGAGTCTGTCACTTTTCATTCAGATTTTAAAGAAAAATTTTGAATCTTTGAAATTGCCATGTAACTCAGTCTTGATTCAGTACATCGATGACCTACTGATTGCATCTGGTACTTAGGAAAAATGTCAGGAAGACTCCATAGTGTTGCTGAACTATCTAGCAGAAAATGGACACAAGCTGTCACCACAGAAACTACAATATTGTCAAAAGAAGTACAGTATTTCGGACACAAAACTAAGAAAGGAACAAGGAAAGTGTTCAAATATAGGATTGAAATGATACTGAAAATGAATACCCCGAGATCACAAGAAGAGGTCAGAATGTTTCTTGGAATAGTTGGCTACTGTAGACAGTAGATACACAAATTTTCCCTGGTGGCAAAATCTTGTTGAAAATGACTGACAAGGATATTACTCATCTGATTCCATGGGACAACGAATTGAGAGAAAGTCCAACGAATTGAGAGAAAGTCCTAGAATTGAGAGAAAGTCTTTGTCGCACACCTGCATTGGAAATTCCAGATTATAATAAAGAGTTCATTCTGTTCTGCAGTGAGAAGGAAGGGTGCGCTCTCTCAGTGTTAACCCAAATTCACAGAAATTACAAAAGGCCAATTGCATACTCTTCTGGGACTCTTGATCCTGTAGTGGCCACTTTGCCTGGATGTCTGAAAGCAGGAGCCGCAGTGAGTGCAAGCCTAAAAAAATGCTAAAACATTGCGATGGGATTCCTCTCTCGCTGTTTTGGTCACGCATTCAGTTGAGATGTTACTAACCAAAACTAAAACACAGCACCTCATGAATTCATGACTCACTAAATAAGAGCAACAAATATTGGTCCAGAAGCAATGTCGACCTAAGAAGATGTCATGTCTTGAATCCCAGTACCCTGTTGCCAATACCCTAAGAAAATGAATCTGATCATTATGAGCATGATTTACAGATGTAAAGGATGAACCTTTGATTAATCCAGATTATGTGCTTTTTGTGGATTGCTCATGTTTAAGAACAATTGAGGGATGCTTAAGGGCAGCGTATGCAGTCTGCACTATACTGGGAGTGGTTGAAGCATCTTGATTACAGGTAATTACATATGCTCAAGTTGCAGAATTGATTGCTCTTACTAGACCCTGCAAACAAACTAATGGAGTATGAGTCTTGATTTTCACAGACTGTCAAAACGGGTTTGGTGTAGTCCATGACTATGGGCAATTGTGGTTGCAGCAACGTTTCATGACTTCTGCTGGAATGCCTATTGGAAATGGGCAACAAGTGACAGGTCTATTCAAGGCTTTACAAGAACTCATTAAAAATAGCTGTTGTAAAATATCCAGCATATAGGAGTGATTGTAGCTATGTCGCAAACTGCAACAGTTATGCTGAGGAAGTGGCATGTTATTGTGCAACAATGTCATGCACTTACAATGGATCATACATCACTGGAAATCAGGAAAGGGGCGTTATTGTAATGATTCTAAGAACTGCAGACAATTGGGATGAATTGAGTTGAATGGAAGAGAATGCACCGATTAAGGAAAAGCAAGGTTGGATCACAGCAGATGTGGAATTGATGACAATGACATTCGGGTTTCATTGGAAGGTCAACCAATCTTACCAAACAGTTTATTGATTCCAATGACACAACATCTACATGGTCAGGCACATTTGTTTAGGAATGCCATGATTAGAACATTCAAAGAGTATTGGTGCAACCCGCGATTCAGAACACAAGCAGAAGAAGACTGCAACACATGCATTGAATGTCAGCAAATTAATGTAGGAAAAAGAACATGGTACACTAAGTCATGTAGGCAAATCAGGAGGGCCCTACTACAGGCTGCAGATGGATTTCATTAAAATGCCACCTTCCAATGGGTTGAGGTACATTTTGGTGATTGTCTGCATCTTTTCAAGAAGAAATGACAGTTTAACAGTTGGCAAGTTACTTTTTAGGGAGCTGATACCAAGGTATGGCATGCCTGTTTCTCTGGAATTGGTTTGAGGTGCTCACTTTAATAGTGAGATTATAAAAATGTTGTGTGCAGCACTGAGGATTAATCAGAAACTTAATTGCAATTACCATCTAGAAGTTTCCAGAATTGTTGAGCAAATCAACGGAACTATTAAATCAATATTGGCCAAAGTTTGTGCATCAACATCATTAAAGTGGCCAGATGCCTTACCCATAGTCCTGATGAGTTTAAGACACACACCAGATTGAAAAAACTGGGTTGTCTCCTCATGAAGCATTGATGGGGAGAGCCATGAGATTGCATGCAGTCCCAGGAAATGTGCTTGTGAACATAACTGATGACATGGTACTCGATTACTTCAAAGGTCAGTCTGATGTGGTGCAGTCTGTGTCTCGACAGGTTGAAGCTGCAACTGAAAACCCAAGTCAAGGACAGTGCCACAATCTAAATCCTGGAGACTGGATTTATGTAAAGATGCATGTAACAAAGTCTTGTTTAGAACCTCAGCGGCAAGGCCCCTTTCAGGTAATTCTGATTACCATAACTGAAGTAAAGTGTGCTGGAATTTCAAATTGAATTCATGCTTCTCACAGTCAGAAGGCAAGAAGTCCATAAGAAGAAACAGAGCCTAGTGCTTGGGTGTATGTGCCACTGAACATTGCATGAGAGGAAAACTGTGGTCATAATCAGCAAAGAGAAAATTGGGATGAAGAAACCCTAACATGTGAAGTGATCCAATGGCCGGGCATCTCACAGAGCAGAGACAACTATTATACACAAACTGTACTTGTCAGAAGTTAAGGTTCAGAAAGAAATGCAGAAGCTCCAATGAAGCTTGAGGACCCAGAATAAGGTAAAAGCTCCAGTAGAAGTCACAATAATGAAAGGACAGTGACTGAAATCTGACAGAGGAGTGCCAAAAAGAAGCAAAAATTGTGAACAGTAATCTACCACCACTGGAAACAATCAAAGAGGAAGCAGAATCAAGTGGTGTTAGTGAAACAGAAGGATCATCAGACACACTCAGAAGTTTAGAAAGAACATGAGTACCTTGTCGAAGATATTCATCACCTGAATGGACACACTATCTGGGACAAATATTGAACATACCAATCTCTGACATGGTTAAATGGAGCACAGACAGCTTGAACCCTCTTGTAAGGAAAAGATACTATGTAAAGGAAGAGAGATATTCAAGAAGAAACTTACCTAGAGCCGAGATTAAGAAGAATACATTTAGGGATAACAATTGAGACGAACACTGAGTAGGATTAGGGATTGTCTAATGAAAATTTGCTAATGAGAAAAAAGCAAAAAAAATTCTCATTGTTGTTACTAACAGATTGCTTTGGTAATAGATCTGATTGCAGAGAAAATGTGTACTGTAACTAGAACCAGAGTTAAGATATTCCTAAGGACACTCCTTATACTAATAATATTAGTAGCTATACCAATTTTCATAGTGATCCATTTCATGTCAGAAAGTGAGAGAACAATATATTTATTACAAAATGCAACGTCATCCCACAATAGACGAAGGAAGACTGAAAACATAATTCGTAGACTACATGTAAGATGATTATGCGATGAATGCTTATTCAATATTAGTGCAACAATAGACTAGAGCTTTTGATGTTAAGGACTGTTATGTCTGCACACACATGCCTTCTTCAGCAGATTAACACAATATAATGACATACTACTCAAATGTGTACTTCTTGCAGTATATTGCTTAGTCTGGTATGTAGATTACGTCATTTTCAATATTATTTTTTGAATTATAAAATGGTGCTTTCAAAAATACTTTTAATGAACCATATGAATTTACATCCGCAGGCTAGAGAAATGAAGACAGTCCAGCACTGTTTTAGACCTTTTTATTATATAAACACTGTTAAGGCACATGAGAGAAATGTAACATGCAAAATGAATGAACAAGAGAAGGTTTTTATACAGATTTTAGAAGAAAGGAATGAAAGGCTCACAAAGCTAAGAACAACAAAATTGATGTTCAAAAGAATGTGTGGAAAGGAGAAGATGAATACAGGAAAAATATGACTGCACCTAAATTAAGACTGGATGAGAGGTTGATTGGGAAAATATGTGTTTATAAACGATGAATACAAGGAAAGAAAGCACTAATGGGAAATAGTAGATACAAACACATTTTTGAATTGTAGGGAGGTGAATGGCAGATCTTGCAAGAGCATGAGCCAACCAAATCAGGAGTATATTCTATTTGTGGAAAAAATGCTTACTTCCAATTGCCTACATTTTGGGAGGGAATGTGTTTTTTAGGACTAATCTTTCCCAAAATATATCATGTGGCTTCTTTGGATGCACTAACAATGACACCAGCCATTAAGAGATACACACAAGCTGTCAATAAAGAGAAACAAATGGTAGGAGATATATTTGGGGCTGTTACTTCCAGCTGTGGGAGTGGTACTTCATGATGAGAAAATAAGAAAACTCTGCGCAGTTGTGGATAGATTAGCAACAAGTACATCTGGAGCTATATTATCACAAAACACTGAGCTTATTGCTGTAAGATCAATTGTTTTACAAAATCAATATGCTTTAGACATCTTTTTAGCTGCAAAGGGCAGAGTTTGTAAAATGTTACGCATTGTAAATTGCTGCAGTTACATCGCAGATGAAAGTAAGAAGATAGAAGCATATGCAAGCAACATTACTGATTTAAAACCTTTGGAGATTCCAGCTATAGCTGAAAGTATCTCTAAAGGTTTTGCTAAGTGGGAGCATGTGTAAAAGACCTGGAAGCTGGGATCCTTCTTTATATACAAATTCATGTTATGGTAGTGATAATATGTATTGTTGCTTTTTATTGCTTTTGTGCATAATAAAATTATTAATGAAGAAACACAGAGAAATCAAATTGAAAAGAAGAATGAAAAGGGATATAGAAATGAATGAAAGAGTGGGTGAATAATTTAAGAAAATAAATAAAAAAGAACAAATAAAACAAAAAAGACAAGAATCTGAAATAATTAAAGAGTAATTATTGAAGTAGATTTATGATGGTTTCAAACCATCACAGGGGGATTGATAAGGCCCCAATTGAAAATTAGAAAATTGTGAGTCATAATTCTGATCACTAACATGAGAATGAATCACTGGGCCTAAAATCTGTCATTGCTTGAATGTTTAAAACCATGCTCTCAAATCTGACTAACCCATGCTGCATGACTTGTGAAACTTGATAGGCTTGCAGATGTTTTTTTTTTTAAATATTTCATCTATAGCCTCTTTTTGGCCTGGGAAATGACAACTTTCTTTAAAGCAACCAAACCAGTTTTCCTGACACTCTTACCCACCTACTAAACCGCTTTGGAATATGCTGGCGTGTATTTAGCAACTAACTTTTAGCTTGAGTTGAAAAATTAACATTACATGAATAATGTGAAATGAGTGGCCAATATACTTTTGCATGTAAAATTGTTCTTACAGAAGCAAAAGGCGTATGGGAAAGGAAGAATATTTAGCCGAGCTTTGCCATCCCACAAAAGGATGCATTGTCTATTGTTGCTACATCCTAAGAGAATTATCACTATGCTAACAATTGTATTAATCAAATGAATTACAAAAGGTGTCCTAGGGAAAGGTCAAAAACACACAGAATGGCAGAAGCAGCAGACCAGATAAAAGAGCAGAGACCAGAGATGACAGATGAGGCGGGCCACTTTGACTGTCCACTAATTTTTGCCACTGCTGCTGTTGGAACTGAGATGATTGGTAAATAGTGAGCATTATTTGAATGATATAGAATGCGTGATGTGATGTTTTAAAGAAGCCATACTGAGCTTATTAGTGTAAGTGAATAGGATTGAGCTTAGAAAAAGCTTATGGGAACTGTCTAGTTGCGGAGCTGTTAGATAAAACAGAGTATTCATTGCGCTGCAGAGACTGTACTGAGTCTTAGAGAGAGATGATAAATTGTTTCAGAATAGTATGAGAGCTGTAATTGAGCACATGAGACAGATAACCGTGAGAATGTTAGTTAATGTAACAGACTGAATGTTCCATTCTAACTTTCCCAGACTAAGAAGACAGACTTAATCAGACATAATACAGTTGTGGAATGAAGACAAATAAAGTAGAGACAGATTGAGGACACTCTTCATCTGTGTTTCTGTAACTTGAGAATCTGATCAATAAAAACATATTGATTCTTTAATAAATTATTTGAAACTATTAAGAACTCTCCTTATTGACTCTAAAAGAATTCAATTTTAAATTAAGTGATTGTTATTCTAGCTGAAGAAGTTCTTCAGCCAGTCTCAGATATAGATCCATATTGTGGGTTCAATTAAAGTAAGTAATGGGGACATGCACCCAGCAGTAAGCATTAGTGATTGTGAGATTGCATACTGTTTGAGTGAGGGTTGAAAGTCACTCTTTGCCTACTGGGGTTGAAAGATATCTATTTTGTTATTACAGTAAGGGTAGAAAGATACCCAGTTTGCCATCACAGCAAGGGTTTAAAGATACCCATTTTGTTATTACAGTGAGGTTTGAAACATACCCATTTTGTTATTACAGTGAGGGTGAAAGAGACCCATTTTCACATTTATGTAGTATTCTGTTGTTCGAGATAAGTGAGGGCTGAAAGTTACCCTTTGCCTACTGGGGTTGAAAGATACCCATTTCATTATTAAAGCGAGGGTTGAAAGAGACCTATTTCCAAATTTTTGTAGTGTCCTGAGGTTTGTGATGAGTGAAGGAGGAAGCCACCCTTTGCCTACTGTTTGTGTTAGGGTTGAAATGGTTGTGTTACGGTTGCAAGATACTAATTTTGTTGTGTGCAAAATGCCCTGTGTTAGGGATGAGTGCTAATGAAAGAGATTTAATATTAATTTCTTATTTCCTAATGTATTTTATTAATTGTAGTGTGTTTGTGATTTTTTTTTCGTTTCCTGAATTATTGTAATATTTCTTTCTTACATTTACTGATGTAAAAATGTGTTGTATCTTAATTTAGGTATTAGGCATTCTCTATAATATAGGTATGCAGTATTCTTGATAGTCATATTCTATATTCTAGGGTGCCTTCTTTACAAAGTATTGAGTTCACTGTACATAGGTTCTCTTTTGTACAATGTTCCACATGATACTTTAGGGACTAAGAGATATAAATGTGGAAGGGTCAACATCTTTTTGGTATCAGTGGAACACATTAAAATTGTGTAAGGTTCTTTTAAAGAGTCAGAGTATTTACTAAGAGAAATGTTTTGATAGAAATCCAAGATTTATAGTAGGACTTGTGAGGATGTTTTGGCTTCCTTCCTGTGGAAAGTACTAAAGTCATGCTATGATATCTATACTGTACCCTGGAATAGAAGGGAATACAATTTAAAAAGAAGGCTTTGGAGATTAAACCCTCAGGAGTCAGGGTAGTGCTTGACATTGTTCAGAAGTATATAGCATTCTGAAGCATGGCTGAAACTGTGGCACCTTAAATGATTGACAAGAGTGTAGTACTATGTACTGAGGATGAAGTGCTTTGTGACCTTTGAGTGTTGAAGTACACTGATGCTTTCAAGTGGATGTGCTTCCATGAGGATTTGTTCTGAATTGATTTGAATCTAGACCAGTATTAAAGTACTTGTAAGAGTTAAACCTGATGAAGTTTATTGAAGTTGTGCAGGGGTTAAAGAGCAGATATGCCTCCCAGCTGCCTCTCATGTACTTATACCACTTTCTGTGACAGGGTGTAGCACTTTAAACTTGGTCATAGAGTAGCTTCACAGAACTTCGACCCTGAAAGGTAAGGGAAAGGAGATCTTAATTTCATAGAGTACCTACAAGTGACAGGCAGCATGTGAAAAGTTTTTTCAGTGAGGTGTTTACTACTTGGCACCAAGAGCAGAAGCGTCAGTCCTTTAACATACCTGATTCCCAACCCCAGACCTACCCTCTGCAGCGAATCTGCTGCAGTGTAAGTCCTTACAGTAGTCCTTACAGTAGTATTGTGTCAGGGTCTGACTCTGACCAAAGGAAAACATTAGTTTTATGTATTTCCTCTGGATCAAAATGGTGACCAGCAAATCAGAAGTTAAGTTTCTATTAACTGTTGTAGAATATAGAATTGGAAATACATTATCCAGTTTCGCTTGCTACAGTATTTCCTCCATGTCAATGCATGCATTTGTGTGATTCTTAGTAACTATGTGCATTTCCTCAACTTTTGTGACTGTTGGCTCTCTTTTTCTGTAAATAAGAAAGCCTTTATGATTTTACGAACTCTCTAAGCATTTATCCAACAGCCGGCTGCATACAGAATCCGTTTCAGGCAAAATTGCATTGATGAAACACTACTCTGTTCTTTCATGGACGCTTTACAGCATCATGGGTGGATGCATGGGACCTTTTCTGGCTTCCACCATCCCTCACTTTTTGGGTTAGGGAAGTTGCAGCATCTCCAATCTCCTCCAGTGCCATTAGGAAGCCAGTAGTGCCTTTTCAAGCACTGTGAAGAGCAAAGATGTTTGTGTAAATAGCACTGCTATGATTCGAAAACCAAGTTTGTTCCAAAATGGACAATGTGTTGCTTTAAGACATAGTCAGAAAAGTGATGTTTAGAACATCTGAATATGCAAGCAGGGAAAGACATCAGTGTTACTGATTCAGTCCCAAAGTGTTGGAGTGGATCACCCAACCAGAGCCACCTTGGGTCCATGTTGCAACCAGACCACCGTAGTAGGTTTGGACTGGCCTATAGGGCAATCGGGCAGTGATGGGAGGGATGGTCAGACAGATCGGGATATCGGCTGTTTTTTTACTTGTGAGCTTTAGGGCCTGGTGATTTCTCTCATAGTACCACAAGTCTATAACTGTAAAAAAAACACGTGAAACCTCTTTACATCAGTCCAATAAAAGAGCAATAATTTTGTGAAAGCTCTAAAATTTCCTTTATTAAGTGTCAACCATTAATAAGATTCATTTATGCATCTTGCATGCCTGTGAGCTCAGATGGAATACCCCTAAAGTTAACTAAAGTTTGCAAAATTGTCTTTTAAATCTCAAAATTCCGTACCTGGGTTCTGAATACGGAAGTGGACTGTAGGTGAAACCTGCAGAGCACAAAGGCTGAGCAAATATTGGATATATTGGATATGGGTAGTCAAATCAGCATGGGGGTTGGTTATAGTTTACACCAGTCGTTTCCTGCTTAGAGTAGGGCAGCATGCTCCAAGAGATCTCTTTGGGTGGATGCTAGCACTATTCCATGTTGAAAATAATCGAGGTAATGAACCTTTATGGATACTACTGACTGAATTTTGCAGAACATTTCTACTCATAAATACGTCTGTTTTTTTGCTTGATAAAGCGGATGTGAGCAAGATTGTCTTCGAATGGTGCATCTTAAAAACTGATCTGTATTGGCTAAGAGCTCAATGTACAACATATCTGTTCAAAAGGGATGAAGTGTGTGTGTGTGTGTGTATATATGTATATATATTTATATATATATATATATATACATATATATACACACACACACATACACACACATATATACATATAGATAGATAGATAGATAGATAGATAGATAGATAGATAGATAGATAGATAGATAGATAGATAGATAGATAGATACACACACACACACACCCTTCTTGGGCCAAAACACAAGATATAACTTTACCCAATGAAAGGCTGCAGATGAAGGACCCTGGATTTTCTTGAGACCGATGAGGGAAACAGAAACGACCTGTTGCAGGCTTTACAGCAGCACTGCTCCAATGTAGTTTGAAGCAGTGTGTCTAGTCAATGCCAATAAAGCAATTGTGTGTTCTACTGAATAGGCATAATTATCCGCCTGGACACATTAGCAAGCACTGTAGACATAATGCAGTGACATCTCTGGAAATCAGTGAAACTTATGTAGTGTCTGTTTTAAGGTAGCTAAACACAAGTCATGTAACCATAGTTTATGTTGCCGCACTGACTGAGTCCCCCGTATGACGTTTGTGCTCAATAGCATACATATAATAGCCTGAAGAAGCCAATAGGTCTACTGTGGGGCATTGTCTCATGCTGAGGTTTTTAACCCCTTAAGCAGGGTTCAGGACGGACTTCCATGTTACACTGCAGCTAAAAAAAGCAAAACCATATAACGGCCTGTGTGCAGATTTGCAGGCCTGTGGCACTTTGAGAACGTATGTGTGGTGGGAAAATAAAAAAATTACAGCTATTAAATGCTGCTTTGAGTATATGTAAACTGCTTCCCACACAAACACACGCAGGAGGCCACTACAAATGATGGGTGCATGCAAGGCATCGTGGGCAGATACCAGGGTTGCTGGTGTACGTGTAACAAGCCTCGCAGAGATA
Organism: Pleurodeles waltl; assembly: GCF_031143425.1. Classification (NCBI taxonomy): domain Eukaryota; kingdom Metazoa; phylum Chordata; class Amphibia; order Caudata; family Salamandridae; genus Pleurodeles; species Pleurodeles waltl. The sequence goes on from NC_090437.1 coordinate 325,584,762, forward strand.
CATCCTGAATAGCCAGCTTTGTGCAAAGGGTGGAATTAAATCCACTGCCACTGATGCAGCAGAAGAGGGCCAAATTATGTGGCAAGGTTGAGTAAATTATGCAGCAAGAAAAGGGAAATTATGCGGCATAATGCGGCACATTTTGGTATATTATTATTGAATTATATAGTCGTTTTAAAACTTTGTAACACTATCGGGACCTTAGTTGAACCTCAGTAGTACTAAGTTAATGCCCAAATATAACAGTAAGCAACAGAAAGGTGACCAGTCCAGCTTTGCAAAGGGCCTTTCTCCACACAACAAAATGTATCACTGCATTTTTACTAAATTTTCAACCGTTTGAGCTAGAAACATTTTTTTTGTTAAAATCTGCAGATTATGAGTCAGATGATGGATTATGCGGCAAATGCGACAAATCTTTAACTATGCGAAAATCGCACACGCACATAATTCCAGTGGCCCTGATTACAGCTCCGGAAGCAGCCTGCTTCTGAAGAAGGCACAGCTGCTACCTCCGGATTATACAAACACACACTTGACATTTTGAGGCCAGTGACAAACTGCTCCCTGGGAAGTGAGATCCTGTACTTAACGAATTCCATCCCAAGTGTTTTTGTTTTCCAACATGCCTGTGAGCTTGCAACACAGTGCTGCTGAAACCAGGGATCCCATCCAATGATCAAACTCTTGAATCTATTAATTCCTTTTCTTGTCTCCGGAGCCTTTTGGTAACACACGCAGAGGGTTTCGAAATGCACATATTACAGGAAGGAGTGAGAAAGCAATCATGTGTGTGACAAATTACAGATCAGCAAGGACTCAGAACAACACTTTGTGATGTAGAACATAAAACACACGCTGTACACGTCATGCCTCTCGACATGCCAGGCAGAAGGAGTGTAACATGCCAGGCAACAGGAGTGTAACATGTTAGGCAGCAGGAGTGTAAAATGCATGTTGCTCCTAGGCCCCATGCTCGCTCAGTGACTCTTAAGGTACAGTATTTTAATAAGAGTGGACTGACAATTTATTGTAGGCCCTCAAACAGTAGAGTCACAGGCAGTCTCTATAACATGCACACTCATCTTGAAACAAAAGCATGCTGCTAGACAGCAAAAAGGCCTTATAAACCAACTTTCACATAGTGCAATCACAGCCCAAAATGCAATTCTGACAGAGTTGAGCCAAGAAGCCATCTCTGAAAAAATTCCACTGTCTTATCTGCCAATCTGTGGCTAGACCACAGGCAAAACGAGTGCAGCCTATCGGATACACACACAGCAGTTGATTTTGCACTGTATGGATTTAAGGCATACAACCCAAAATACGAAAACGCAGCACAAACAACAACATCGTTTTCAAAAGCCATAATCTATTTTGCCTGCCTGTGGCCCTGCATTAAAATGCATCCCACACATAATCACATTTTCGTTTCTGGATCGAAGCAAATCAAATATTGTAAAATAAACAGCATGAACCTCGTTCTGCAGTAAACTCCAGCATTAAATGCACCACGCTCTGCTGCTTTTCAAAAATCAAACATAAAAGACACATCCAAAACTATGTTTTTCATGTGGCTATGGATTAGGTGTGAGCTTTTTCCCTTAGAGAACAAGTGCCATATCACTAATGATAGAGCGGAACGTGGTAACAATTTACCTGCGTTCGGACGCTCTTTAGGTCGATGAATCTTTTGACTAAGTGGGTACTCTCTGTACTCTTAATCAATCAACTTCATCAAATCGATAATCAATAACGAACATAAGCAACACCTTGAACGACATAACACTTAACAATTAATCCAGAATACATTTCGGCGAACCCTGACCTTTCAGTCAGGAATAACCACACCAGTTTATTGCAAAGTTAGTGAATTTATTTCCCTATATTAACAAAGCTAGCACGATATAGATGTGTCTCAACACCAAATGATAAACATAAATGAACATTAATAGCTGTCCATATCGTCGAAACAAGTGTAATCTATGTAGCATTTGAATCACAAGGCATTCGATAGTGGCAATGCAAAGCACTAATACGATAATCTGTAATGGGCTAATTGCGTACATTTAGTCAGCATAACAAGATCTCAAATTGCATCGTGCGGCATATGGAATCCTCATCTAACCTCAAATTGGCATCAGCATGTGGGACTTCATGCAAAAAACTATTTAGCAACATCAATTTAGAAAACTCCTAGCTAGGGTCCTTATCAAAATCAGCAGTTGGTTACCTAAAAGAAACACAATGCAATTTTACAGTTTCCTTTCATAATTACCAATTCCGATCAGCAATCAATTAATTCTTCGTCTCACAGGTACCGTTTCTCGATCGGCATGAGTCGGGACAAAGGGGCAGGGGTGGACGGGGCAATTGCCTCACGGCGGCAAGATAAAATTACTACTTCATGCAAAGGGACAAATCAAAGTTAAAGTCTCTAGGGCAAGAATCATTAAAGTCTCTTTCTCTCGACTAGAGAAAGCATCAAAGTCTCTCAAAATGGCGTCGCAGCAAAATGGGTCATAGTAGCTACGAAGTCAAAATGGCGGGATGTCCGAAGATAGAGAGCTTTCCTCTCGTGCACCTGGGTTTTATAGACAACAGTTCAAGTCCAGTAGGGTCTCCATTGGTGGGTTCATAGGTTAGCTTCAAATTGACCAATCAAAAACGACAGTTCTCAAGCTTTTACTTAAGCATACATTATCCTTGGAGATGGGTACGTAATTTGCAACATTGTCTCTCGATTAGCTTACTCTCAGAGCCTCCATTGTCCGCACCTGCAAGTCGACCTTGAATTAAAGAGAAAATATGCCAGGCTGGCACTAACTTTAAGATAAGCACGGGAACAGTCTCTGTGGAAAAATACAGCTTCAAGCAGAAATACACGTTTAATAGCACAGTGGAAAAATACAAACATCTAAACCGTGAGACCAGGCAACTAGGCCAAAGCCTCCGCTAAAGTAATGCTAAGCTAAGGCATTTCAAATAAGCAAATCGTAGCACACGTTTATGATTATGTCGGATTAGTGCAATTCTAATACACCACGTTATATAAAGCACGCGTATAAATGATGGCAAACTACTCTGAGGGCACATTTTGTCCCCGTACAATCTTTATTAGTTCGGTTAATATCACACATGATTATTTCAGCACTACGTTTATGCGTTAATAAATCAAAACCTTCATTTTCTGCTTCATCAATCCCTCCTCTGATGACTACTTGTCATCACACAAATTTAGCCCACAAATTTTATCCCATTAAAATTCTGTCAGCTCCCTTTTCCTTTTAGTTCCCCTAGTTTGCGCTTTGTATTCTTCTGCCATTCTTTTCATTATTTTCTCCTCCTTTCTTCTTTTAATTTTCTCCATAATCATTATTATTCCCCTTTTTATTCCCCATATTCCAAATACACAAATTATCACTATTAATATTCCTTCTATTATTTTCAATAATATTCCATTCCAAATTCCCCCAATCCAATGTCCCACTGAAGCAAGTCCCTTTCCAACCTTTTCCCACACTCCTGGTTCTTTCAGTTCTTTCAAATCTGCACTTTCTTTTGTTAGATTAGCAAGCATAGTTTTAATCTTCACACTATTATCAGGTATATAGGTGCAGCAGTGACGTGCACCAATCATTTTGCAAACGCCTCCATCCTTTGCTAAAAGAATGTCTAAAGCAAGCCTATTTTGAAGAGTCATAGCTCTTTCCGCTGCAAGTTCAGCATCCATCAGGATTATAGCACCTGAAAACTTTGTCAACATGTTATCCACTATAGTAGACAACTTTCTTATTTTGATGGAATTCAGCACAACTCCCAATGAAGGAATCATGGCTCCAAATATATCACCTACCACATCAGCTGCGGTCTCTCTTTTCTGGATACGATGGGATCCAGGTGTCTTTTCAATCATCGATATGTCATCCAGTTGATAAACCTTTGGAAACACTATACCCAAATAACATCTTCCCCACCATCCCTTTGGAAGACGATAATAGGCATTATGCCCACAAATGTAATACACCCCTGGAATGACAGGGTCAAGTCCGTCCATCATGAATGTCCATTTGGCCTTAAAGATAAAAGTATGTTTGCATTCACTCGCTCCTACAAAAATATTATCATAGTAAGATTCATCTCGATATATACAAAACTTCCCTACATGCCAAGCATCTAAAGCAATTTTCCCTTGTGTCTTTATAGCAGCAAAATCATAATTATCTACTGAAGTCCTCTTATGTAGTTCTTTTTCTAATTTCGCCTTCATTTGAGCCCTTCTATCATCTGTGCGATCTAAAAAGCTTATTTCTACAGCAGAGACGGAGCAAGTAAGGTTCTCCCTATGGGCATGAGCCGTTTCAAAAGGTTGCATTGGCTCGAAAAAGTCCCTCATAATTTTGTAATCCCAATATTTTGCAGTCTCGCTTAGCTGTGCTATTATAGGGACATAAGCAAAGGTAACATCATAATTTGAGAAAAAATACTGTATATTAGATTGACCATAAAACCTAGACATTACTATACTACATGTAATCCCATATGTAAGAGGCATGTGGTGATAAGTCACCCCTTCCTTTACTGATGTCGGTATCTGGGTACACACATAACAATCTTTCGCATCCATAGTCTCAACATACTCTGTTAGTAAGCGATAGAAAACGTTATACGAAAGCTCTTTCTTATCATGCAAGAGCCTCTCATCCATTGCTAGTCTTTTCAATGGTGTTAGTTCAGTGACAGTAATAGGAACAATAGTAGAAGCAGCAATAGTTTCCTTCTCACCCTTCCCATGCATTCCAAACACAATTGCCATTATTATTAGTACACATGTTAGTACCAAGCCTATACACACGTATTTACAATATTTCTTTCTATTATTCTGCATAGCGTACCTAGGCATGATCTGTATAGAATCAGAGAGCTAGAAGCACTTATAAATGAAACTACTTAGCAATTCAGTTACAAAGCTGAACGAGCACAATGTTCACACCGTCTTCTTCAAAAGGCCAGTCACTTATCGGTTAGCAGCATTTGTCTCAATTCGGTTTAACAATGTCTCAGCTGGTTGTTTGCCTCACGTTAGATTGCAGCAAGCAATACCATTTACTACCATTTCAATCAACAGAGTCTATGAAACTTTTCTTTTCTATTGGTATCTCTTCTTCTTCTTCGTTCTCGATGCTTAGAGATACAAACTCATCAGTCCAATCATCGTTTACTGCATATGCCCATTCAGGACCGGAATACCTCCTGTTTGGTATCCTTTTCCTTTTCAATTTTGCTTCTCTTTTCGATTCTGCTTCGCTGGCACTCTCCTCCTTCGCCAAGTCTTTTTCTTCACTTGACGATTGTTCCACGACAGTCACTTCCTTTCTTTTCTCTTTCACTTTTGGCCTTCCTCCCTCGTTCAAACCTTCTTTGCCCTTTTCTTTTATCGGTGAGATACTTAGTCTTCTTTTTGCACCGTGTCCGTTTGATGGACCTGCGATCTTTTCTGTAGAGTTTTGAGCTTTTTCGTTTTGCTCTTCTTTGTCCCCACCTTCAGAGGAATCAGTCATGGTTTCCTTTTCTTTTTCTGTATCGTCTGTTTCCGGGAAAGCCCCCTTCTGCTCAGGCTCTCCTGCCTTCTCACTCTCTTCGAGCCCTTCGTCACCGTTACTTTCTTCGGGCTCTGTATCACTTTCAGCTGCTTCAGGTTCCTTGTCACCTTCAGCTGCTTCAGGCTTTTTGCTACCCTCAGCTGCTTCAGGCTCTTTGTCACCTGCAGCTTCGTCGTCGCTGTCTGAGCTTTCTCCTTGGTCTTCCCCAAGTGAGTCGGACTCTTCGTTCTCCAATAATATCTCCTTTTCTTCTGCTGTTGCTTGTTCGCCTTCAGTTCGCTTTTGTTCTGTCTCAGCACTCGGCACCGTTTTATCAGGCACTGGTAGTTTCAGCGCTTCAACTTCCTCATCTGTGGGACACAACACCTTCTTTGTATGACTGGCGTGAATCCAGTTGGGAACCCCGCGCACTTCACAGCGGTAGTTGTCGTCAGGATCACTTGGAAAGGGCCTTTCCAACGGGGTTCCAGACACGACTTCCTCACATGCTTCTTTATCACGACCCAGTCACCTGCTTTCAGTGCGTGTCCTGGACCTTGGATCGGTGGCAAGGTGGTCGCTTCCACCTGGTGAGAGAAAGAGCGAACCACGTCAGCCAGACCTTTGCAGTAGTCTAACACCATATCATCTGTAATATTCAAAAGCATGTTTGCGGGAACTGCAGGAAGTCTCATAGCCCTGCCCATGAGAATTTTGTGCGGAGACAATCCAGTTTTTCTATCAGGAGTGTTTCTCATTGACATTAGCACTAAGGGCAATGCGTCAGGCCATTTCAAATTTGTCGATGCACATATCTTTGCCATTCTCGATTTCAGCGTACCGTTCATCTGCTCCACCAGTCCTGATGCTTCAGGACGATAGCTACAGTGCAGCTTTTGCTCAATGTTCAGTGCTTCGCAAAGTAACTTCATCACCTCGTTGTTGAAGTGACTTCCCCTATCTGATTCTAAAGAGATCGGGAATCCGAAACGTGGTATTAACTCCCTCAATAATAGCTTGGCAACTGTAAGACTGTCATTTCTACGTGTAGGGTATGCCTCAATCCAATGACTAAAAATGCACACAATCACCAACACATATCTTAAACCTCCATGCACAGGCATCTCAATGAAGTCCATCTGCATACGACTAAAAGGACCGCTTGCCCTACCAATGTGACTCGCGTTCACAACCGTCCCCTTTCCTGGGTTCATCTGTTGGCAAGTGACACATCAATGGCAAACTGCTTCTGCAGCTTGACGAAATCTGGGGTTAAACCAATCAGTTTTGAACAATCTTATCATGGCATCTCTCCCTAGGTGAGCTTGCCCATGATAGAACCGCGCAAGCTGTGATAAGAGACTATTTGGCAGAACATATTTTCCCTCATGTGAAACCCATAGCTCGTCTTGTCTCTTTATACATTGTGATTTAATCCAGGAATCTCTTTCATCCTCCCTGACATTACTTTGTAGTGCTTTTAGTTCTTCTATTGTATCTACGACCTTCAAGGCAAATGCTTCAGCTGGTTCGAGTTCTGGTTCACTTATTGTATTCCAATCATCCCTTAACAATATACAGTTCAAGGCACAAAATCTTGCGACTTGATCTGCATAGGCGTTTCCCAGAGACACATAATCCTGTCCTTTCGTGTGAGCAGTGCACTTTACCACTGCAACTTCAGCTGGCACTTGAATGGCATGGAACAACTCCCTTATTCTCTCCCCATTTTTCACTGGGGATCCTGAAGAAGTCAGGAAACCTCTCTGTGACCACAGTTGTCCAAAGTCATGCACAATCCCAAACCCGTATTGGCTATCAGTGTAAATGGTGACTTTCATCAATGCAGACAATTGACATGCTCTAGTAAGGGCTACAAGTTCTGCTACTTGTGCAGAATAGACTCCTTGGAGCCATCCCGCTTCCAAGACCCCTGTCACAGTACATACAGCATATCCTGCTTTCAAAATTCCCATCCCATCTCTTAGACATGAACCATCAACAAAAAGAATTTGGTCATTTTCATCAAGTTTTGTATCTTTGATGTCCGGCCGGGGTTTTGTGCAAAATTCAGTCACCTGAAGGCAGTCATGCTCGACGTCTTCAGCGTTCTCAATTTCAGCATTTTCTCCAGGAAGCAAGGTAGCTGGATTCAACGTAGTGCACCTTTTCAGCTGCACATTCGGTGAGCCCAGAATAGTCGTTTCATACCTTGTGAGTCTTGCTCCAGTCATGTGCTGCATTCGGGAGCGGGTCAAAAGTATCTCGACTGAGTGAGGGACCATGACTGTTACTGGGTGTCCCATCACTATTCCTTCACTCTGAGTGAGGCTGATACCAACTCCTGCTACGGCGCGCAAACACCCTGGGAGTGCTGCTGCAACCGGATCCAGAGTAGCTGAAAAATACGCTACTGGTCTGTTTACGCCACCATGGGCTTGAGTCAAGACAGACAAAGAACATGCATCACGTTCATGACAAAACAATGTGAAAGGCTTCGTGTAATCAGGCATACCTAAAGCTGGAGCCCTGCACATGCATTCCTTTAATTCCACAAAAGCATCCATCTCATCCCCTTTCAGTTCGATCTGATCCAAGGCATCCTTCTGGGTCAATTTCAGCAAAGGCTTCGCTAGAGTTGAGAAGTTGGGAATCCACTGGCGACAATATCCCACCATTCCCAAAAACTTCCTCACCTCCTTCCTTGTCTTTGGTGGACTCATTTGAAGTACACTTGTAATTCTTTCCTTCATTATTCTCCGTGACCCTTTTTCTATTTGGTGACCCAAGTATTTCACTTTCTTCTGACAGAACTGCAGTTTGGAAGGAGACACCTTGTGTCCATTCCCTCCCAAATGGTTCAACAGAGCAATGGTATCGGCTGTGCAGCCACTTTCTGTCTTTGATGCAACCAGTAAGTCGTCAATGTACTGTACTAAGGTTGACTCGAATGGTAACTCTAACTCTTCCAAGTCTTTCTTTAGAACCTGATTGAATATCGACGGTGACTCAGAGAACCCTTGAGGAATTCGACACCAACTGTATACTCTGTCTAGGAATTTGAAACAAAAGAGGAATTGGCTGTCCTCATGAAGAGGCACAGAAAAGAATGCTTGTGACAAATCGATGACTGAGAACCACTCAGCTTCGCAAGGGATCTGAAACATTATCACAGCTGGATTCGGTACGACAGGGCAGCACTTGATTATGATGTCATTTATTTTTCTCAAATCCTGCACAAGTCGGACTTTCCCACTTGGCTTTATTAGTCCCATTATCGGTGAATTACATGGGCTGCTTAATACTTCTTTCAGTACTCCCTGCTTCACGAATTCGTCAATAAGTTGGGCAACTTTCATGAGGGTATCTTGTGGCATGTGGTATTGTGGTGTCTGGGGAAAGATCGCATTGGGCTTTACCATCACTTTTACTGGTTCTACTCCTTTCATCAATCCCACCTCTTTCCCTGTCATGTCCCACACTTCCTTTCCGACTGTCTCCCGTAATTCTGCTGGGATATCTTCTTCAGTTATCATCGGTAAAAGACAAATCAGAGGATACTCTTCGTCGACTGTTTCTATCTCATCCCCCTCTACACTGTCCTCGTCTTCCCCATCATTGCTCGTCTCTATTGTTATTCCTTCGTTTGAACACATGATCGAGCAACCCAATTTACACAATAGGTCTCTTCCTAACAGTGCTATTGGGCTTGAGTCACACACCACAAACTGATGTACCCCTTGATAGTTACCAATGTTGACTGGTATCGGATCTGTTATTGGGTTCGTCAGATGCCTGTTTTCTACTCCCACCACTTGAACTGTCCTCCCTGAGAGTGGCAAATTTGGTACTTCACTGCTCTTAACAGTTGAACGTGTGGCTCCCGTGTCAACCAAGAATGAGACACGATGACCCATTACTCTTCCTTCTATGTACGGACCCCTTTGATCAACTTCTAGAGATGCCGCAAGCACACAATCTCCTTCTTCTCCTAAACTTTCACTCTCCCATACGTTGTTTATTCCACTTTCACTGTGTAATGGGAACTGTTGTACTGTGCCGTTTGTGCTCATTACCTGACCCGTTACCTGTGGAGGAACCATCATTTGCTGCTGACTCATTGGTGCCCAAGGTATTTGCATTTGCTGATTAGGTACCAAAGGTAACAGCTGTTGCATCGGCTGCATCTGCGTCATCTGCACACGGGGCATCTGCATCTGCTGCGGCTGCATAGGTTGTAATCCCTGCAATTGATTTATGGTCTGAAAATTTGGGTTTGGACCTCTCATTTTCGGTCCTCTCATTGTCTGAAATGCATTGACACCATTGTTTTGCTGACCAACACCTACACCTGCACCTGCACCTGCACCTTCCTGCACCACCATCGGGCACTCGCGTTTCCAATGACCTACGTTTCCGCACTCGTGACACGGCATCACCTTTTTCATTGCCTGCACACCCGTCACAACAGTGTTAAAATCCGGACCATTATTCACAAAACCTCCTCTACCTCTGCCTCTGGCCTGTGGCTGAAATGCCATGTTTCCTTGCAACTGCGGCTGCTGTTGCTGAAACACCATGTTTCCCTGCAACTGCGGCTGCTGTTGCAGTACCTGCTGTTGGAACCCTTGCATCCCTGGCAACCCTTGCAGTCCTTGCAGACCTTGCAAGCCTGTCTGAGCCGCCTTAAGCTGCATCATCATCACCTTCTCTTTCAGCTTTTTCTGTTTCACCTCAATTTCGTCGCTACAGTATTTCGCATAAGTCAAGACTTCATCAATCGGTTTCGACTGCCAGCAGATCAAATGCGATTTTATCATCTGACTTATCTCTGGTCTCAGCCCTTCCACAAATCTGAACACAAAATGAAGCATATCTTTCGCCTCGATTGCTTCCGTGCCACTGTAATTCTTGAACGCCTTCAACAACCTCTCATAGTAACTATGAATCGATTCTTTAGCCTCTTGGGCAGTTCGATCAATTTTCTGCCAATCCACATTTTTCGCGGCAACCTTCGTCTTCAAATGCTCAATCACCTTATAGTACAGACACATCACCATAGGTGATGGTGCACCCATCTCTCTGTCTCTCTCTGGTTCACTTGTCGGCCAACCTACAGCTCTTTTGCAATCCTCCCACAAATCTGCCGGAACCACAATCTCGAATAAAGTGTTCAGGTCTTCCCAGAGACATTTGGCAAGCTTCACAAACCTATCAGTCTGTTGATACCATTCGATCGGCTTCTCTCTCAGTTTGGGAAAATCATTCGTAAAAGACTGAATATCGCTCCTGTGCCATGGTACATGTACTAATTTTCCCCCTGCTGTCTCCCTCATTGGTAACATAGTTACTGTATCACTACTCTGCGGTCCTTTCTCATTGTGCTCTGTGGCACTGTCCCTCCTCTTATCCTTCCTCTTTACCCATCTGCTTTCCCACTTGTCTAAGCACCTCCACACTTGGGCACTCTGCAACAATTCTCTAAGGTGTGCCTTCATGCCTGCTGATCTCATGTGTTAAAAATCTGTGGTCCCAAAATCCAACCTATAGCTCCTGCTCAAGTGTTTCGTCTTGCCTATGTCAATCCCGTTCCTGTCTGCTACTTCCTGCAAACTTTTATGTACCTTGTTTACTTCTCTCGTGATCTTTGGACATAGATACCTCAACTCCTCTTCCGTGTAGGACTCCAACCTGTTCACACCCATATTTCCTTCCACCAATTCTTGTGCTTCCATGTTCAGCCTCATCCTGCTCAAGTAATCGTCTCCTTTCCCACTGTCTGAACTTTGTGTGGAATTTAGACTGTTGAACCACTGTGTCAGCTGTTGCGCATTTACCCCCATCAGTGTAGCATTCACATCGACTGCCATCGATGGTTGCGGCAACTTTTCAGTGTTTGATGTTAATGGTATTATCAGTGGGGGGCTCGACCTCACCAGTGTTGACTGAGCACATACGGGACTAAACTCCATCAAGGACCCAGACCCAGTTGGCTGAGCCGCTATCGGGGTTATCCCTGGAGTGTTTTCTATGCACCTTCTTTCTGTCCCATTCTGCAGCATTGGTCCCTGACTGCTCATACCTAAGTTAGGCTGACTATACAAAGGTACCACTGGACCTACGGTAATGGGCAGTGATATCGCATCTGGATTTTGTCCATTTCCCATATTCTGAGGCATGTTCATCCCCATATTATGGGCCATCATTGCCGGCATGCCCATCTGACTCCCCGTCATTTGAGCATGAACATTTCCTCCCTGCATCTGCTTTTGAGGCATCATAAACTGAGTTGATTCAGCTTGTGCCATTGTTGGGTTGTAACCATTCTGTACGCCCCTTATGGTCGGATCTAGAATCATTCCTCCACTGTTATCACTGCTGTAGTACCCTGGCATCTGCGGCTGATAATGTTCTGCTGGTTTCAACACGGGCACATCTGGATACATTCTCCTGACCTGCGGTATCTGTGGGGTGAGCAGTAAGCTCGGATCCTTAGATCCCGATGGTACTCCTGTATTCTGCGTTTCACTGTTCTGTACCGATGCCGGAGGGGCAGAACTGGTACTTGGACCTTGTCCATTCTCTGCATAAGGCGGTGGACGGTCGTTTAGCAATTGCATTATCAACTCCTCATCCTCTAACTCCTCTTCTCTTCTCAGCTTTTCCTCGTTCTCTCTATCCTTGGAACATTTCCTGTCTGTCTTACAGGTAGCTTTCTTACCTGTCTCCTCTTCATCTTTAGTAATTGCGGGGAACAATTTTATTCCCTGCAATACATCTGACCTCCACACCTTCTGCGCATTATCCCACCTAGCATCCGCTAGTGTCTTTTCTACCTTCCTCATCCTTGTTTCAAACTTGTTCTTCTGTTGCTGTCTAGCCATGAGTTCCCATATTGCTAGAGCCTCAAACTGTGCTGGCCTTGGAGGTACCTTCATGTCATACATCGTGAATCTCAAATTTTCTAGGACCCTTATATTGAATGTCCCATGTATCGGGAATGCTACGCTCCCATGTTTTTCTGTCCACTTGTGCCATTGCTTTAGCCAAAGACACAGAGCTACCCCTTTTTCCTCCATTACAATGTAAGCTGGTGTACCCTCGGGCGGCGTTTCCTCTCCTACGCTCGCTTTGATATAAGACTCTCCCTTCATCGCGCTCCTGAATGCTTTAAGGAATTTCATCTTTCTCGTCTTTTAATTCACAAATTTTATAATCAATAGATCACTGTTATTCCACAAGATTTGTAATCAATAGGTGACTTTAATTCCCGGAATACTCTTCACCTGCCTTTCCCCTTCCAATCGAGTCCCACGGACTGCGTCCAATCCGTGCGCGACCCTTCTCTCCAACCAACCTATCCCAGCGCGGCTCTTAGTGACGTCACACTCACACACACTGCGGCTGACAAAGCCTCGCGGCTAATCCTCCTTCACTCAGGTCCTCCCGTAACAACTTTTTGCATGTATCGCGAGCTACCAAAAACTAAAACAGATCTGTCGGTTTACTACAGGAAGGGTAACATAATCGCTTCAGGACCTTAGGGACCTTTCACTAACCTCGGCCACTATTCGATCTCTTTCACCAGCCTCGGCCGCTATTCGGTCTTTCTCAGTCCCCACATTCGCAAGCAAATCTGACCCGCAGACCTACTCTCAACTTGTCAATGATCTGTTCTAGTGCACTTAGAATCTTGTCAAAGCCCGAAGTCGAAGTTTCTATCACTCCCTAACACACTTACCCACTCGTTGACCACGCCCGATCAACCTACTAAACCGCCCAGACCACAACATGGATCAACATACTCCGGAGTCTCTTGACCTCGCAGGGCCCGTCTCAACAACAACAACCACGTGGACCTTTTTATGCACAAAGCGCCAGACGCACATGAAGTTCGACGACTTCCCTACTCTCACACTCGGAGCCGCACCTCCGCTAACTCTATGAAGTTCGACGACTTCTCTACTTCTACACTCGGAGTCGCACCTCCGCTATCCTTAAAAAGAAAATCCTCGCAACCTTTTCACACACCCTGCGGCAATAAGCTGTGCAAGCGCAAAACCCTAACCTCACTCATACCATCACTAGTACTGCCAACGCTGTTTCCACATCTCCTTTCTCTCCATTCGCAAGCTTCGAGATCCCGGGAAGATCGCGGTGGACCTAGCCCATCATCATCTTGTCAATCCGTTTTATCCAAGAAAATCTAATTCAACTTTTCGAATGGGGTCTCAAAATGCGTAACCGTTAATTCGACACCATATACTCTAATGGTACAGGGTCCCAAAAGACGTAACCGTCCTCTGCTACCATCTACTGATAGAGCGGAACGTGGTAACAATTTACCTGCGTTCGGACGCTCTTTAGGTCGATGAATCTTTTGACTAAGTGGGTACTCTCTGTACTCTTAATCAATCAACTTCATCAAATCGATAATCAATAACGAACATAAGCAACACCTTGAACGACATAACACTTAACAATTAATCCAGAATACATTTCGGCGAACCCTGACCTTTCAGTCAGGAATAACCACACCAGTTTATTGCAAAGTTAGTGAATTTATTTCCCTATATTAACAAAGCTAGCACGATATAGATGTGTCTCAACACCAAATGATAAACATAAATGAACATTAATAGCTGTCCATATCGTCGAAACAAGTGTAATCTATGTAGCATTTGAATCACAAGGCATTCGATAGTGGCAATGCAAAGCACTAATACGATAATCTGTAATGGGCTAATTGCGTACATTTAGTCAGCATAACAAGATCTCAAATTGCATCGTGCGGCATATGGAATCCTCATCTAACCTCAAATTGGCATCAGCATGTGGGACTTCATGCAAAAAACTATTTAGCAACATCAATTTAGAAAACTCCTAGCTAGGGTCCTTATCAAAATCAGCAGTTGGTTACCTAAAAGAAACACAATGCAATTTTACAGTTTCCTTTCATAATTACCAATTCCGATCAGCAATCAATGAATTCTTCGTCTCACAGGTACCGTTTCTCGATCGGCATGAGTCGGGACAAAGGGGCAGGGGTGGACGGGGCAATTGCCTCACGGCGGCAAGATAAAATTACTACTTCATGCAAAGGGACAAATCAAAGTTAAAGTCTCTAGGGCAAGAATCATTAAAGTCTCTTTCTCTCGACTAGAGAAAGCATCAAAGTCTCTCAAAATGGCGTCGCAGCAAAATGGGTCATAGTAGCTACGAAGTCAAAATGGCGGGATGTCCGAAGATAGAGAGCTTTCCTCTCGTGCACCTGGGTTTTATAGACAACAGTTCAAGTCCAGTAGGGTCTCCATTGGTGGGTTCATAGGTTAGCTTAAAATTGACCAATCAAAAACGACAGTTCTCAAGCTTTTACTTAAGCATACATTATCCTTGGAGATGGGTACGTAATTTGCAACATTGTCTCTCGATTAGCTTACTCTCAGAGCCTCCATTGTCCGCACCTGCAAGTCGACCTTGAATTAAAGAGAAAATATGCCAGGCTGGCACTAACTTTAAGATAAGCACGGGAACAGTCTCTGTGGAAAAATACAGCTTCAAGCAGAAATACACGTTTAATAGCACAGTGGAAAAATACAAACATCTAAACCGTGAGACCAGGCAACTAGGCCAAAGCCTCCGCTAAAGTAATGCTAAGCTAAGGCATTTCAAATAAGCAAATCGTAGCACACGTTTATGATTATGTCGGATTAGTGCAATTCTAATACACAACGTTATATAAAGCACGCGTATAAATGATGGCAAACTACTCTGAGGGCACATTTTGTCCCCGTACAATCTTTATTAGTTCGGTTAATATCACACATGATTATTTCAGCACTACGTTTATGCGTTAATAAATCAAAACCTTCATTTTCTGCTTCATCACTAATGGGCCCTGAAAGGGATGCATGGCAGGAAACTAAGAAGGAGCGCTCAACAAGGAGTCTGAAAAGCATAATCTTTAGTTTATGAAAACTGACGCTGAACTTTTTCTTGATTAAATAAAACTTACAACATTAGGTGGAATAAACATTGACATTTATTAGCCATCAGTAGTACCTTTTGGAGTTACAGGGTTTGATTACGCCTGGTAGTGAATCCTCCTGTGCCAGCCATTGGTTTAATTTTGGAAGTCTTAGAAAGGAAGTTGTCACTATCAGAGTATTTGCAAGAAAAAGACCACTGAGGACTTCATATCCATTCTTATCCTTGAGTTAATAAACGTAGAAAGTCGACCAGTAACGTAATCTGGTTTGCAGTAATGTTCTCAACAAAAGGCAGCAATGCATAGCATATTTTATGAGTACTTGAAAAAAATAAGAGTAAAATATAGTTATTAACTTTAGTAATGTGAAGCCATCTCAATTAGGATGTCTGGTATCATATTAGGAACAAGAATAGGTAAGCAGTCGATCAAAGGTCTTGGAAATTAAATCTGGACCGAAGTGTTTTTGTGTTTTCTGTTCTTTTATTGTATGTATTATGTAGTGGCCATGCAAAACTTTACTTCACCTACATTTGTTTGTGAAACCCGGAGAAACGTAATAAATGGAAAAAAGTGTTCTCACATTATTCAAAAATATGCGAGGCAAACAAGCTTCGAAAAGAGCATCGCTTTATTGGTTCATTGCCTTGTGGAAGATGGTCAAGAAATTTTGATAATTTACCTGATTTATCAGAGGAAGAAGCAAGAGACTACGGTGAATATAAATGTGTAAAAATAATTCAGTCGAAATTATCTTCCAAATGTGATACTATTTTAGACAGAAAGACGTGATGAATGTGCGATGGACTGTTACTAAATTTAGGAGGCTGAAAGCATTGTATAAAATTTGTGAACATACAAAAGAGAAAATAAGGGACCAGTTTATGTTACATTGCATGGTCGAGAGAGTGAAGGAAGAACTATGGGTGAAATATGATCCACCCTTAGTGCTTATATTAACTGAAAGAGTGGAACGCACATTAGCTTTTGTAGATGAGATTAAAAGTGGTGCAAATAAAGATGAATCAGTGCCAACTGCAAGTAAGTAGAAAAGGGCGAGTCTAGGAAAACAGACAGAATAAACTGAAATGATCTATTTAACAATAAAACTGCCTAGCAAACAAATAAACATGCAAATTGTGTTGGAAAAGAGTACATTATGTCAAATAAAGTAAGAGCAGTAAGCAAATTTGAAAGGTAAAAGAAGTTGCTGGTGACTGCAATGAGATTATGTCAGAGAGTGTCAACAGTGTGGGTGATCATCAGGGCCGGCTTTAGCGCTGGTGGCGCCCTGTGCGACAGTCATTTTTGGCGCCGCCTACCCTATGACCACCTCCTCGGATTTCATCACTACCACCCAGCCGATGTGCCCCTCATCTCTCCATAGCCCCCCTTTCACATTCATTAATTTGTTTTAAAGCACGTGTAAAAGCTGGCTTTACTATATCACTCAGCTATCCACATAAAATATAATTCTGTTCTTCGCAGCAGGCATATTAACCCTCTACACTACTTTATGGCGAGTAAATGTTGCCAGGTAGGCAAAACTCCCATCTCTCTCCCTAGCAGGAACATTAATCACAAGAGGTATATCGACATTTTAATTGTTTCCTGAAGGCCGGACGCACAAGGAACTTTTTAGCAGGTGCTTTTAAATCACAAGTTTTGTAAGTCATTCAGAAACGCAGCACCCCCCTCACCGCCCTGAAGCCGGCTCTGGTGATTATCCTTCTGATGCTGTAAATCCGGCTAGTGCAGCTGACAATTGTTTTATGGGCAGTGTTTAAAGATAATTTTGATACAATGTCCCTTCCAAGAGGTTGAACGTACACCCCACCCTGGGAGGTGAACTTGTTAGGATGAAACGGTGTTTTCAAGCAAAAAATAAATTTAGAGGGAGGATGTAAATTAGGACATTTTATGATTCAGTAGACATCATAGCAGGCCGCAGCAGAAATGATTAGGGATTAAATTAAATCCCCTTGCAAATCCTCCTGTTTTGTTCAATCAAGCTGACAATAGGGCAGACAATTTCAAAACAGAATTTTCAAAATTTACAAGTTAAATATAACAAATGATATTCACAAATTTAAATTGAAAGATGGACTCTTACTTATTGTCAATAAAGTGAGTAGTGTTTCTGTTACTGTCAGGCAAGCAGTTAGTTAGAAATGTGAGACTTTGTGTAAATTTAAAGTGGCCAAACCTGTGACAGCTATAGAGTTGTTGAGACAAGTTGTAAAACACAAAAAATCCAGCATTACTTTCATCTAAGCATAGATCCAAAAGAAACATCAAATATGTGGTAATTGACAGCTTTCCATTACTCAATATACATGAAATCACAATTTTACTTCAAAGGGCAAAATATTTACTACAATTCACTTAACTTCAGGATACTACTGAATACACTTACATGAGGAGTCAAGAGATTTAACTGGGTAGGGTGGGGGTCGGGTAGTTTTGTTTTTAGGGCGGGTGTGGGGTTGGGGTAGCTTTGTTTTTAGGGGCGGCAGTGCGGGGGGTTGTGGTAGTTCTGTTTTAGGGCGGGTGGGGGATAGGGGTAGTTTAAGTATTAGGGGTGAGGTACTTTTGGGTCTTAGGGCGGGTGGGGGGTGGCATGATAGAACCACACATGCTGTTCATACACATTCCTTTAGTAGGCATGTTTTAAAAAAAAGAAAAATTGTTCTAAAGGCATGCGTGGTAAAGGCATGTGTGGAAACAACACAGTTGTTGTTCCGACCGCGTTGTTAAGGCATGCTTGATTCCCACATCTGTTGTTCCATCATACATTCCATTTGACATACTCCCCACATTTGTATTTGCAAGATTAATGAATGCCATGTTGGGTGGAATAATTAAGCTACACGTTTTTTCAAGACATGTTGCTTTATTGGGACAAATAGGTGGAAAACAGTGAGATAATAAGGAAAGTATTAACTATCTTACAGGATCATGGTCTAAATTTAATAGAAGACAAATACAATTTTGGGTTACTGAAATTGACTCATTGGGTCACTTAATTTTGGAAAATTGAGTGAAACTTAAATCATATTTGATATAGACCACTGTGATATTCATACTCCTAAGAATAAAGGGGAACTTTTATCTTGAAAATTTAGGCCCATATTTATACTTTTTGATGCACAACTGCGCCAACGCAGTTGTGCGTCAAAAATTTTAACGCCGGCTAACGCCATTCCAAAGCGCCATGCGGGCGCCTTATTTATTGGATGACGTTAGCCGGCGCTGCGGACTGGTGTGCGTCAAAAAAAATGACTCACACCAGGCAGCGCTGGCGTAGGGGAAAATGGAGCTTGGGCGTCAAAAAATGGGGCAAGTTAGGTCTGAGGCAAAATTTTGGCCTCAACCCGATTTGCGCCATTTTTTTTTACACCCAACCCCCATTGAAATGACTCCTGTCTTAGCAAAGACAGGAGTCATGCCCCCTTGCCCAATGGCCATGCCCAGGGGACGGATGTCCCCTGGGCATGGTCATTGGGCATAGTGGCATGTAGGGGGGCACAAATCAGGCCCCCCTATGCCACAAAAAAAATACAAAAAAAAATACTTACCTGAACTTACCTTAACTTCCCTGGGATGGGTCCCTCCATCCTTGGGTGTCCTGTTGGGGTGGGCAAGGGTGGCAGGGGGTGTCCCTGGGGGCATGGGAGGGCACCTCTGGGCTCCTTCTGAGCCCACAGGTCCCTTAACGCCTGCCCTGACCCAGGCGTTAAAAAACGGCGCCCATCAGGCTGGGCGCCGTTTTTTAAGGCCTGCCCCCTCCTGTGCGTCAAAATGACGTCACAGTATAAATATGGGGCACAGGCCTTAAAGTACTTTTTTAGAAGGGAACGCCTACCTTGCATATAATTAACGCAAGGCTGGTTCCCCCTTCTAAAAAATGACGCACACGGTGGAACTTTGACGCCCGCGGGGTCGGACGTCAAAGTATAAATATGGGGCATTGTTTGCGCCGAATGTGCGTCAAATATTTTGACGCACATTCGGCGCAAACAGAGTATAAATATGCCCCCTTAGAATTTAAGACAACTTCTCAAGTAAAATAATACTTTTCAAAGAAATGTTGGATATGGAATAGAATTTGAGGGGGCAAAAGGGATTCAACTAATGTGCCATCTTCACATTGTTAAATTACGAAATATGAATGAAGCTAGCAGCAATTTCTCAGGTGCTTTTTCGAGCCAAAATATATTGGATTTGAAAGAATGTTGGAATTTCCTTCAAGAGCATTCATGGAACAGAGAAAACATTACCCTATCTTTAGCACAGGTACAGTACATCAAGAAATGTAAAGGCTTTGTGTTGTAAAAAGGGTTTTCCATGGAAATGCATCACAAAACCCTCAAGGAACGTTTCATAAAGAAGGGCATTCATGTTGCATGGGTAATAAGACTGCAAGATTATATATTTGAAGTTCAGTGTATTATGGGACTTCACAACAGCACATCAAATGGTGTTGATGAGAATAGTAAAGCTGAGAAGAATTAAGAACTATGTAATCCAGAAAAAGTGTGTCTACCGTAATAAACAAGGGTATTGTTTCTGAAAAACAGTGGGTTGAAGACATGGGAAAAGACGAATCATTTTTGGATGTTGAAAATAATTATAGTTGGGTGAGCAAGGCTTGTAAACAATATTGGACCGTTAGGGATAATTTACCTAAAATGAATTGATTAATTTATTTGGGAACTACGCTGATACGATCAGTGCTATGTGGGTCATTTGGGAGTTGAAAAAAACAAAGAAACATATTAGGACTGATTTCTTGTGGCCAGGATTGGACATGGATTTAGAGAGGTTTGTTAGGGGTTGAGCTGACAGTTGCTGCAGTGACAAGGCTTAAAAAATATATATTTATCCTATGATATGGCAGTTGCTCCCTGCTCCATGGAAAGAGGTAGCGTTCAATATAAATGGTCCTCTAATAGTAGAAAATAAAGTAACTTTTGTTTTGGTAGTGGTAAACATGTTCTCTAGGTGGCCCAAAATTGCCTGGGGTAGTAGCAAAACTACCAAGAAACAGATACAATTATTAAAGAATGTATGTAATAGGAAAATGTTTCCTACTTATTTGCTTACTGATAATAGAGTGCAGCTGACATCCAATGAAATTAGGACGTTTTGGATGGCAGAGGTATCAAATAGGAAAAAAGAGTTCTTTATCAAAATATGAGGATATTGTGGACAGTGTTTGGTCATATAGGGACTGGGAGAAGACAGATACCATTGTGGATGGGGCACTGTGTAAATAAACTAATTTCTTAGGGGAACTTGCACAAAGATTAATTTTTACGGAAAGGTAATGGTAAAGTTTGCAGTGATCCAAGGATACGTGGGCGGTGGGTCTTGTCTACTCTCTGGGGTCAGGAAATCCGTGCGAACACTCAAGGAGGTAAAGATGGGTACTACTATCGCATCGGAGCTTGCAGGTCCTATCACCACTACTCTACATTCCATGTTAAATTTGGGTTCAAAGTGTAACAATCTAATTCTAACAATACCATATTTTTTACAGGCCATCCTTTTCTCTACCCTAAACCTTACATTTGGCAAATGGGAAGCAGATGACTGATGCTTGGAAGATAGAGGCCACTTCTTGCCAATTTCTAAGGTTTAAATTGAGGCCTTCCACATCTAACATCTAATGTATTTTTTTTCATTGTGAACTTGTTCATTTTTACTCTGATAAGCCAAATGCTTCAAAGTAGCAGTATCAAGTGAAAAATGGCTATGGACCTGAAATACAAAAGCTGCCTGTACATGTAAGTTTAGCTTATCCATGCCAATAGTCTTTTTTGTAAGTGGAAAACCACTTTTGAAGTTCCGATGTGGTTTTCCATGTCAAAAGATTTACTCCTACAAAGATATTTGTGTGAGTGAGTATACTTCCAGCGGCGCAGAAATGGGCATTCAGAAATGGAATGAACGTTAGTGCAGGTCTACTTGTAGGTATTCACAAACATTGTCACGACTGATTTTCGCCCTGGGAGTGGTTGGAGATATACTCCTGCCAAAAGCAGGAGTCATTTCCTTTTCACAGGATGAATGGCCATGGAACATCCGCAAAATATTTCCCCATTGAGAAATCAGAAAAACAAGCTAGCAAGTGTATGTGGATTTCGCGTGAAATATTTGCATGACCGCACTTACATTTTCATTAGGAAAATGAAACTCATTAAGCTCCATTTTTATGAAAAATGGCACTCAACTGTGCTAACATAGTTGTGCGTATTTTTTTTAACGCCGGCTAACGCCATTTCCTAATGCCATCTGTGTGCCATATTTGTAAAATGAAGCCTATTCCAAACACAAGAGTAGACGTAGTTTTTTTCTATGATTCTGTCCTGGCGAGCCCTCCAGTCCCACCACTACTGTGCAGAAGTTGAACCTTTGCCAGAAGTAGGAAATATGAGACCGGAAGCTCAATGAGGTCCATTCTGATTTACCATTCACACAAATGCCAATCAGACTGTATTGTTGCCAGTGAACCACTGGGTGATTTGTTTCCATATGTCTGTGAGCACTGTGCCCAGTTCTTAAAAAATATGAGTAATTCTAGAAGTGTTGAAAAAGTTACTTACTTCTAGATGTGCTCATTGGGGGGGCCCGCGGAGAGAGAGACTCGCTCTAGTCTCTCCGCGGGTCTTTTCGGGACGACAGGAAGTGGCGCGGGTGCGCCAGGATTGGCGGACAGGTAAGTGGGGGTGGGCGTTAGGGATGGGTTAAAAGGGGGTAGAGGGGTGGGGTCGGCCTCTTTCCAGGCCGACCATTACAGGGAGGAAGTTTTGGAACTGCGTGATGAGAATGTGATCGGGGTGAAGAAAGGGGGGGGGGAGCGGGGCGCAAGTGCGGCGCAACCCCTTGCCTCTGTTTTTCTTTTCCAGGACGACGTCATGGCCGAAGGGCCGTCAAGTGTGAGGCCAGCAAGGCCATGGGGCGGAATGACAAGGCAACCACCGCGTACGTGGATGAACCAATTGGAGGTAAGGGGAGATGGTGGTCAGTCTGGGGTGACGGGGGTGTAGCTAGCAAGGTGACGCGCATGGACAACTGGATGTCCGCACTTTTTGATTTTTGCTAGTATATACTGCGAAAAATACCCAGACCGGGCCATAGCGCCATTCAAGTACATGGATATCATTAGAAAGGCCCAGATGTATTTTGGGGGTTTTTGCATGGCAAAACTATGATGAGAAATTTAGGGCCCGGGTGAGCATCAACCCCGAGGAACCATGGGGGACGGGGATCCGGAGCGATGGAGGCAATGGATGGCGTCAGCACAGGCAGCGGCATCCACTCATACGGCGAGCGGTTTGCCGGCAACATATAAGCCCTTTCAGGCGCGCCCCGCCTTGGGAGGGGCGGGAAATACCACAAAAAAAAAAACGCAGGTGGGTAACACAGGGGCTTGTTGGAACTTCAACAAGGGTTGCTGTTCAGGGGCTCAGTGTAGGTCAAACATGACTGCTCCAAGTGCGGGGGTCGTCATCCAGTCATACAATGTTTCTCCCTCAACAGCCCAGCAGAGCAATGGAGGGCGACAAGAGGAAGAGGCTCACAAGGTGCTCCTGCGTCAAAAGGGGCCTACACCAGTTAGGTTAGAAGTTTTTTGTTGCCGTGGCAGCACAGGTACCCGGACAAGAATAGGGCCAGACAATTGGAATGGGGTTTTTCGAGAAGGTTGTAGGGTAGGTTATCAAGGTCCTCGGCAGAGGCGATGGGCAGACAATTTGCGGTCTGCAAAAGAGCAGCCGCAAGTAATACGCGACAAAATAGATAAAGAGGTGACACTTGGGAGAATAGCAGGTCCATTCCTCAACTGGCCATCGGATCAATTGATGATATCCCCACTAGGGGTAGTACCTAAGAAAGCGCCAGGCGAATTCCGGCTTATACATCATCTGTCATGGCTTGAGGGGGCGTTGGTAAATGATTTTATCGCACAGGAAGATACCAAGGTAAGTTAGGCGTCTGTGGAGGATGCAGTAAAATTAGTATTGAGGTGCGGTTTAAAAGCGGAGATGGCGAAATGCGATATACAGTCTGCTTTCCGTCTGTTACCAATTCATCCAGCAGATTTCGACCTGCTAGGCATGCAGTTAGATGGAGCCATATATGTGGACAGGGTTCTACCTACGGTTTGCGCGATATCATGCGTGCTATTTGAAACTTTCAGTACCTTTTCTGCAGTGGGTTTGTTGTGAAAACAAGCGTCCACGAAGCAGTGACACACTATATGGATGATTTTCTGTTTGTAGGGGAAGCGGCATATGGGGCATGTGGACGGGCTTTGGCAGCCTTTCCAGAGTCTAATGCAGCAGACAGGAGTGCCATTGGCACCGGAAAAGACAGAGGGCCCGCTGTCAATCATGACCTTTTTTGGGCATTGAGCTAGATGCGGAGCTAATGGTGGCAAGATTGCCAGCGTCAAAAGTGAAGGAAATACTAGAATGCCTAGCATCTGTGCGAACTCGGCACAAAAGGGAGTTACGGACTACACAAAAACTACTAGGTTATCTCAACCGTGCTTGTAGAGTAGGGAGGGGAAGACGTATTTTTGTGGAAGACTCGGACTGTCCATGTCAGGGGCGGTGTTACCTCACCATAGGATGAGTTTCTTTGGGTCTGAGGGAGGACATAAAGGTATGGGAGATGTTCCTGAAGAAATTTAATGGGGTACCAATGTTTTGGAGATGCGGACACAGTATGGCAAGTTCAAATAATTTCAGACGCAGCAGGCGCGTCGGGTTTTGGCATTTACTGGGACGGTAGGTGGTGCGCGGAGACATGGCCACGGCAGTGGTTGCAACAAGGGAGGAGTATTGCGTTTCTGGAGTTTTTTCCTTTGTTGGTGGCACTGGCAGTCTGGGGATGGGAACTGGCCAACAGGACGGTAGTTTTCCAGGTGGACAATATGACAGTAGAGGAATTGGTAAACAGACAGAGAGCCAGGGATTTAAGAGTTTAGGGTTTTTGCGTCAATTTATGTGGCAATGTTTATCTCTCAATGTTATCTTTAAAGCTGCACACATACAGGGGTATACAACGAGATTATAGACTCCCTATCTCGTTCGCAGTGGCGGCGTTTTCGCGACCTGGCGCCAGGAGCGGAGCAGTCCAACATTACGTTCCCGGCAGACAATTGGGAGTGGGGGGCATGATGATCTCGGGGTTGGTGGAGATGTCTTTGGCAGTCTCTACGCGGCAAAGTTACAGGCTGGCATGGTTGGATTTTCAATCTTTTGAAGAGTTTGAGGGCAATTTCTGGGCTCAGGGGTCTGAGCGTTGGAAGCACGGGCCTTACGCTTTGTGCTGTATTTGATCAAGGAGGGGCTATCCCTGGCCACGATAGGCGGGAAATTAACAGGTGTCTCATTTTATGGGAAGCTTTTCTTCGGTACGGATCCAGCACGGAATGATTTACTTAAAAAAAAAAAAAAAAATTTGAAAGGATGGGGCAGGTTTAGGGCCGGGGAGGGAAGTAAGGCAAGAGAGCCCATGGGATACCTGTGGGATAATAAAAAAAAATAAAAAAAAAAAAAAAAAACTTTTGCATGTTTTGCCAGTATGTGGCACAGATGAACACGAAGCAGGACTCTTCAGGTGGTGTATGGTGTGGATGTTTTTCAGGGTTTTTTAGGGTATCTGAATTGTTGGGTATAGGCAAGGACCGCGGTGAAGGAGAGGGAGATCGGCATGCATCAAGGGAGATTGGGCATATGGCTCAGGAAGTCCAAGACGGACCAGTTAGGGAAAGGGAAGTGGGTATAGGTGGAGAAAGGAGGTGATGATCTAGCATGCCCAGTGAAGGAGGGGATGGTTTTCAAACAAAAGTGGGGACAGGCGGGGGAAGCAGGGGTGTTGTGCATGCTTCAGGGAAGAAAACCACTAGCTATCAGTTCCTGCAGGTTTTGAGGACGGCTTTGGATAGGACTGGTCGGCAAGCAGGGGATTTTGGAACGCACTCCTTTAGGATCGGGGCAGCAACAGCAGCAGCTCATTTAGGATGGGATTGGGCTAAGATTAAAGCAATAGGTAGATGGAAATCCAGATGCTGCGAGCGCAATGTTAGGCCATGATGAAACCCAGGGGTGGGGGGGGGTTTAGAAGTACATCACAGTTGTTATAGTGTTTTTTCTTTACAGGGTGTGTGGCCGGACAGAGGAACGATAAGACAGTGACTTGGCTGGTCGGCCATTCATTCGTACATTGGGCGGCAAAATTCGCTGAGAAACAGATATACGGCAGATCAATGGGACTGCCCAGCAGACACCAAGAAGTGCGTTGGTGGGAAAGAGCGGAATGAGGTGGGGGAGTGTACTACCATATATTACAGGGAATTTGCTGCAGTGGGGATGCCCGGATTTGTTGCTGATACACTTGGGAGAAAATGATTTGGTGAGGCAATCAGGGCCCACATTGATACAATTTATGTAAAAAGATTTGGTGCTATTGAAGCAAAACCTGTGCGGGGACATGTCTGGTATGGACAGAGTTTATACCCAGGCGGGTATGGAGAGGGGCAATCAATCATGGAGCCATTGAGCGGGCTCGAAAAAAGTTGAATAAGGCAATGAGGGGATTTTGCTGGGCACAAGGGTTTAAGGTGCGGAGGCACGAGGATATTACGGAACATGAGGGGACATTGTTCAGAGATGATGGAGTACATTTATCGCAATTGGGAAATGCGTATTATTGGATGGGTTTGAGGCTGATGCTAGAGAAGTTATGCGGGGAGAACCTGTGGATTACAAAATGAGTAGAATTCAGGGGGCAAACGAAGATTTGCCGGGTGGGGCAGAAAAACGCCACATGGGTTTTTCTGGGTGGCAGGAAATGGGGGAGGGTGGAGAGCCAGATGCGGGCTTGTTCCCCCCTTCCAGGGGGAAAAATGAGGTGAAGGATCAGAATGGGGGGAGGTTTGTTTACAAACAAGGAGGGCATGGAAGGAAGAGGGGAGTGTCTAGGGGAGGGGATTGGAAGAAAGCTATTAGAAAAGAAGGAAGGGCATGAGGAAGCTTTTAAGTTGAAAGTTGGGCGAGAAGGGATTTCATACAGTTCAAAGTTGTTGTTGTTTATGTTAAATCCTGTCCTAAATAAATGACCTTTTGCACTAGAAATGAGTGTCAATGTATGTTTGTCCCGATGGGGGGGCCCGCGGAGAGAGAGACTCGCTCTAGTCTCTCCGCGGGTCTTTTCGGGACGACAGGAAGTGGCGCGGGTGCGCCAGGATTGGCGGACAGGTAAGTGGGGGTGGGCGTTAGGGATGGGTTAAAAGGGGGTAGAGGGGTGGGGTCGGCCTCTTTCCAGGCCGACCATTACAGGGAGGAAGTTTTGGACCACCCACCCACCCTGCATAGAAGGTAGGCAGCAGGGGAGGGTTTGTCAAGGGAAAGGCGGGATTAGGTAGGTAGGGTTAGGTTTGACGTCAGTTAGGACAGGTGCGGTGCATAAGAGTTGGCAGGAAATGGGGGAGGGGGGAGAGCCAGATGCGGGCTTGTTCCCCCCTTCCAGGGGGAAAAATGAGGTGAAGGATCAGAATGGGGGGAGGTTTGTTTACAAACAAGGAGGGCATGGAAGGAAGAGGGGAGTGTCTAGGGGAGGGGATTGGAAGAAAGCTATTAGAAAAGAAGGAAGGGCATGAGGAAGCTTTTAAGTTGAAAGTTGGGCGAGAAGGGATTTCATACAGTTCAAAGTTGTTGTTGTTTATGTTAAATCCTGTCCTAAATAAATGACCTTTTGCACTAGAAATGAGTGTCAATGTATGTTTGTCCCGAACAATGTTATTCATGGATCAAAATGAAGGAGTAATCGTATGAAGCTATGGCATGTCTACTTTTTGGGGTTTAACAAAAATCCCACATTAATGAATGGAAAGGTATAAAAGCTTACTTTTGCTGAGTATCCCTAACTTTGAACGGTCAGATTTTCAACAAGGTTTTTTCTTGTCTACTGGGAAATTGCTTTTCGTTGTGAATAAGTTCCTTGTACTGCACACTCGCCAAATGATGGAGGGATTTACCTGGGTTTTCACACTTATTTCACATACTTACACCAAACTTGTACTGCACTGGTATACATGTGTAAAATCATAATGTGAAAAATCATAAGGATAGGAATGTTAGTGAATGAGGGTTTGTTATCACCGTACTAATTACCACTGTAAGAGGCTGGCTCAGTTTAGGGTGTACACCTATGGTGTGGCACCCTATACTGAGTCCAGGCAACCCTTAGTGATAGTGAATAGGTGTCCAGATAGCAGAAGCTCTCTAGGGGTAGCTAAGGTGAGCAGCTAAAGCTTATCCAGGAGGAAGGTAAAGCACTTGCAATACCACAGTAATCAGACAATAACTTAGACACAAGAAAGGACCACACATGGTGCAAAAATAAAGGATACTTTATTATAGCACTACTACAAACTGGCATTTGTATATCTTCCTTTGCAGATATTACATTCAATATACAAATAAAATAACCATCAGAAATAGCATAGAAATATACTGGGCCCTAGGGGAGGGCCAAGCCATATACTAAAACAGTGGAATGTGAAAGACTGACCAGCCAAGGTATGTGTGTTGGTTAACTAGGGGCTGGGGGCATTTAAGAACACCACAGGTAAGTACAGTAAGTGATCTCAGCAACCATGAGCAAGTCAGTTACCCACCCAGTTGTCCCATAGGGTAACACAGAGAGTAGTGGTTGGAGTTTGTGGTATTCAGGACCCTTCTCAGAGGACACCGAGGAAGCCAGCAAGCAAGAGGATGGATGGAGAGTGCCCCTGAGCGGTGACTTATAATGTATAAGTGCAGTGGTCATATTTGGCAGCGAAAGGGTGCATGCACCCTTGCACATAGACTCCAATGTCAGGCCTGCAGTCACAGTTTGCATGGGCTCCCATGGGTGGCATAATACATGCTGCAGCCAATGGGGGACCACTGGTGTACCAATGCCCTGGGTACCTAGGTACCATATACTAGGGACCTATATGGCTGCACCAGTATGCCAAGTGTGTGTGTGAAAGGTTACCAACAACTAAATTTTGTGTAGAGAACACTGGCACTGGGGTTAGCAGGATCCCAGTGCACTACAGTCCAAAACAAACTAACACCAGGCAAAAAGGTGGGGGGCACTAGAACCAGAACCCATTACCCACTTCAGAGATGGACAAAGTGGTCTCTGGCCCAGGACCCCAACCTTTCAGGGGGCCCCTTTGACAAAGCCATCTCTGTTCTGCAGCGAGTGTTGCCCGGATCACCAATGTTTTAAATCCTGTTTTACTTTCTTTTATTTCTAATGTGGGTGATGTAAGAGAGTCTATTACAAACATTTTGCTGAGAAATGTTGTGTTTATGTTCCACTCAACATCCATAGAAAACCTTTCTTTTACTTCAAAATAGAACCTCATTTTTGTTTGAATCTGGTTAGTAAAATTTTTGTTTTTCTTTTCTTACAATATAGTATAATCAAGGAGAAATGGCAAACAAAATGGTACACACTGGGAACTCATGATGGCATGTAAAGTAAACAAAATAGGATAGTATTCACGTTATTCTGATAACTCGATTGCGTTATAGTGGAGGGTGCACTCCAGTAAGATAAGGCAATAGAGGAGATGCTAAAACCTAACCACACAAAAAAAGGACGCATTTTAAACTGGTAACAAAAAGCAGCTAAGGTGATGTGTTCAGTGTATTTGTGATTGTCTTACTTTACAGATCCATGCATGGTAAGAGACCTCCATCAATAAAACCCCCTTCCCAAGTGAAACAACTTATTGGACCTCACGGCCTAATGGCCTATCACCATTGCCATATTTATGAAATGCGCCATATTTATAAAATGACGCACAATGGCACTAAGGAACGGCTAGTGTCTAAAAAAAAAAGGCGGTAGCTGGTGAGGGATGGCGTTAGGCTGGGTAGTGGCAAAGTATCTGCAGCTAGTCAGCCTAGCATCATTTTTTGATGCACAAGCAGCCAAATGTTGACTCCTGTCTATTACCCCTAGCCTAATGGCCACCACAGGGGACCAGTGTCCCCTGTGCAAGCCCTAAATACCCAGTGCCAGGCAGGGGGCCCCATGTGAGGGCCCCCCAATGGCACACCACACACATAAAAATACACTTACCTGCAACTTACCTTGGATGGGCTCCCACCTCCAGTGGTGTCTCTGTGCTGTGGGTGGTGGTGATGCTAGGGATTGGCTTGGCATCTTTGTGCACATTCCATAATGTTTTTTTCATGAAAATGGGCCTACCTGCACTTTAATGCCTGGCCTAACCAGGTGAGATATAATGTCGCTAAACGGGTTTAGCGCCATTATTTAGGCCCGCCTCTTCATTGCATGTTGTCTCTGTGTGTAAGGAGTTAAATATGGTACTGGGGGGCTAGAGTCATTTTTTGGAAGGGAGCACCTACCTTGCATCTCATTGACATTGACATTTTGACTCTAGACGGGTCTAGCATCACAATATAATTATGGAGTTAAGTTAGCGCTGTTTTATCGCTAAAATAAATGGTGCTAAGGCAACGCTAACCTTCCATAAATATGAGCCTAAATGCTTTCAGTAGTAGGAGCCACTGAAAGGTCGAGCCAGTTTGAGCCAGGTCCCTGACTCTGGCTCAGCTCACGTCCTCTTAGACACTTCAGTCCAAAACGAGCAGAGCTTTAATTTGACTTCTGCCTACTTCCACCTCTAACCTCATGAGTCAAAAACTAAAGGCAAAGCAGTGACCCTTCATGTAAAATGAACAAAACTAAGAGATTCCCATTCAGCAGATGAACTACACAGTTTAAAACCAAACAGAGATTAATCCCAGCAGTGAAGAAGTGTGGCACAATGTTTAGAGCGGCAGACCCTGATGCAGAGATCTGGTCTGGGACCAGGGTTTAATTCCCACCTCAGCAGGTCTTGGGCTCAATTCCCTTGGACCAGATAATTCTCACCTTGGTGCCTAATCTAATTAATGGGTCCCACTCTGTAACTCTGGGCAATAGCTTACTTAATCTCCACAACAGCACTTGGATGCTTGGCTTCACCCTGGGGCTGTCCAGGAGTGGGTGCCTCACAGAGAAAGGCCAGGAGGGGTTCCACAGTGGTATGCATACAGCGCCTTGAGACCCTAACGGGTGAGTAGCGCACTATACAAGTGCAAAGTTTTAACAAATTGCGTGACCAAATGTAAATATTGTATTTCACGTAGTCTCCTTTTTCGTCATTATAACATACAAGGCCGCCTTTACACGCATGCGTTCAGGATGTGCACAGTACAGACACACCTTGTGTTTGATTAAATAGACTATAAAGAATATATGGCAATAAGCGCGATGCAGGTGGGCAACTCCTGATTTTGTAGCCAAAAACTGCTATATTTTAGCTGTCTCGTGCGTAAAAGTGTCTCTTTTCAAGATATGTCAATGGGGAAAACACAGTCCCTCGTTTTTTTTCAAAATCTCCCACATTGTCTTTTTTTTTTAAATGTTGGCATGTATGTCTAATGCTTCCCTATGTATAAAAAGAATTCAGGCCACATATGGGGTACACGCTGACTTGCCTCAAAGTTCACTAATGCCATTCTGGGTGGAGAGGGTGGGGGCCACTAATGATTCTAAGTTGATGTTTAAAATGTATTTTTTTTAAAGCCTCTCAGTGCAGTGACATACTCGAGTGTATTTGGATGTAACGCTTCCACATGTTAAAGAAATTCAATTTTTTTGATTTTGTAAAGACTTTTCCATGTTGTTACGTGATGTTTGCTGCATGATATAGGTGTCAAATATTTTCAATGCTCGTCTCGTGCACAGGCTCCTAGAGCAATGATGGACCCTTGCCTCATCTCTGGCTCTCACTGCTAACTTGGCTCGCCTACCTCTATTCAGCAGTACTGATTTCAAAACTGTTATATAGCAGGAGAACGCCTGTGGATTCCAACGAAACCATAAGCCTATTCTAAACACAAGAGTAGACGTAGTTTTTTTCTATGATTCTGCCCTGGCGAGCCCTCCAGTCCCACCACTACTGTGCAGAAGTTGAACCTTTGCAGAAATAGGAAACATGAGACCGGAAGCTCAATGAGGTCCATTCTGATTTACCATTCACACAAATGCCAATCAAACTGTAATGTTGCCAGTGAACCACTGGGTGATTCTTTCCAGATGTCTGTGAGCACTTGTGCCCAGTTCTTAAAAAATATGAGTAATCCTAGAAGTGTTGAAAAAGTTACTTACTTCTAGATGTGCTCATACGGTGTTATTCATGGATCAAAATGAAGGAGTAATCGTATGAAGCTATGGCATGTCTACTTTTTGGGGTTTCACAAAAATCCCACATTCATGAATGGAAAGGTAAAAAAGCTTACTTTTGGTGAGTATCCCTAACTTTGAACGGTCAGATTTTCAACAAGGTTTTTTCTTTTCTGTTGGGAAATTGTTTTTCGTTGTGAATAAGTTCCTTGTACTACACACTCGTGAAATGATGGAGGGATTTACCTGGGCTTTCACACTTATTTCACATACTTACACCAAGCTTGTATTGCACTGGTATACATGTGTAAAATCAGAATGTGAAAAATCATGAGGATAGGAATGTTTGTGAATGAGGGTTTATTATCACCGTACTAATTACCACTGTAAGAGGCTGGCTCAGTTTAGGGTGTACACCTATGGTGTGGCACCCTATACTGAGTCCAGGCAACCCTTAGTGATAGTGAATAGGTGTCCAGATAGCAGAAGCTCTCTAGGGGTAGCTAAGGTGAGCAGCTAAAGCTTTTCCAGGAGGAAGGTAAAACACATGCAATACCACAGTAATCAGACAATTACTTAGTCACAAGAAAGGACCACACGTGTTGCAAAAATAAAAGATACTTTATTACAGCACTACTACCAAACTGCCATTTGTATATCTTCCTTTGCAGATATTACATTCAATATACAAATAAAATAACCGTCAGAAATAACATACTGGGCCCTAGGGAGGGCCAAGCCATATACTAAAACAGTGGAATATGAAAGACTGACTTCAGCCAAGGTAAGTGTGTTGGTTAGCTAGGGGCTGGGGGCATTTAAGAACACCACAGGTAAGTACAGTAAGTGATCTCAGCAACCATGAGCAAGTCAGTTACCCACCCAGTTGTCCCATAGGGTAACACAGAGAGTAGTGGTTGGCGTTTGTGGTATTCAGGCCCCTTCTCAGAGGACACCGAGGAAACCAGCAGGCAAGAGGATGGATGGAGAGTGTCCCTGAGGGGTGACTTATAATGTATAAGTGCAGTGGTCATATTTGGCAGCGAAAGGGTGCATGCACCCTTGCACATAGACTCCAATGTCAGGCCTGCAATCACAGTTTGCATGGCCTCCCATTGGTGGCAAAATACATACTGCAGCCCATGGGGGACCACTGGTGTACCAATGCCCTGGGTACCTAGGTACCATATACTAGGGACCTACATGGCTGCACCAGTATGCCAAGTGTGGGTGTGAAAGGTTACCAACAACTAAATTTTAGGTAGAGAACACTGGCACTGGAGTAAGCAGGATCCCAGTGCACTACAGTCCAAAACATACTACTAACACCAGGCAAAAAGGTGGGGGGCACTACAACCAGAACCCATTACCCACTTCAGAGATGTTTTAAGGCATGGGCAAAGTGGGCTTTGGCCCAGGACCCCAGCCTTTCAGGGGGACCCTTTGATAAAACCATCTCTATTCTGCAGCAAGTGTTGCCCGGATCACCATGAATAGTTCTTAGACTGTTTTAAATCCTGTTTTACTTTCTGTTATTTTTAATGTGGGTGATGTAAGAGAGTCTATTACGAACATTTTGCTGAGAAATGTTGTGTTTATGTTCCACTCAACATCCATAGAAAACCTTTCTTTTACTTCAAAATAGAACCTCATTTTTGTTTGAATCTGGTTAGTAACATTTTTGTTTTTCTTTTCTTACAAAATAGTATAATCAAGGAGAAATGTCAAACAAAATGGTACACACTGGGAACCATGATGGCATGTAAAGTAAACAAAATAGGATAGTATTCACGTTATTCTGATAACTCGATTGCATTATAGTGGAGGGTGCACTCCAGTAAGACAATGCAATAGAGGAGATGCTAAAAGACAACCACACAAAAAAAGGACGCATGTTCAACTGGTAACAAAAAGCAGCTAAGGTGATATGTTCAGTATATTGTGATTGTCTTACTTTACAGATCCATGCATGGTAAGAGACATCCATCAATAAACCCCCTCTTCCCAAGTGAAACAACTTATTTGACCTTACGGCCTAATGGCCTATCACCACCCCCTGTATCTGCTATCTTCGTCAGACGTTGCATGAGCTAGAACCCGCTAGTTACCCAATAAGTTATAGGTGCGGAGGGTCATCGTGATAGACAAAGTTAGTCACAGCAGTTGACCCCAAAGTTCATTTATTCATCCCTGGCATCTGCCAGCGTATCAGCATTGCCATCCTTCTCCGCTGTGCTATTAGACTGCAAGTGTGATAATATTGGCCCTCATTCTGACCTTGGCGGGCGGCGGAGGCCGCCCGCCAAAGTCCCGCCGTCAGGTTACCGTTCCGCGGTCGAAAGACCGCGGCGGTAATTCTGACTTTCCCGCTGGGCTGGCGGGCGGTCGCCTTCAGACCGCCCGCCAGCCCAGTGGGAAAGAGGCTTCCACGATGAAGCCGGCTCGGAATCGAGCCGGCGGAGTGGAAGCTGTGCGACGGGTGCAGTTGCACCCGTCGCGTATTTCACTGTCTGCGCAGCAGACAGTGAAATACATGTAGGGGCCCTCTTACGGGGGCCCCTGCAATGCCCATGCCAGTGGCATGGGCACTGCAGGGGCCCCCAGGGGCCCGTGACCCCCCCTACCGTCGGGGGTCAGACCGCCGGGATCTGGATGGCGGTAGGGGGGGTCGGAATCCCCGCGGCGGTGCAGCAAGCTGCGCCGCCGTGGAGGATTCAATGGGGCGGCGGTACACTGGCGGGAGCCCGCCAGTGGTGCCGGTCCGACCGCGGCTTTACCGCCGCGGTCGGAATCCCCATTGGAGCACCGCCGGCCTGTCGGCGGTGCTCCCGCGGTCCTCCGCCCTGGCGGTCTTTGACCGCCAGGGTCAGAATGAGGGCCATAGTGTCCCAAAAGGTGGCAAAGGGGTAATTTCTCAATCCAACTATGTCTTAGCGGTACAGGACCACACCTTCTGCCTTCGCCCAGTTTGTCAATGAGCTCTCGCAAGCCTCGATTGGTAGGGGTTCAGGGGATTTCCATCTGGGGGTAATAAGGTACTTTGCAACAATGAAGCCCAGGTCCAAAAAGCAGGAAGTTACCCTATGTTTTTTGTGCTTGCAATACAACCCCAGGAGACGTATTTCCCACCTTTGTAGGTCTGGGCATTCAGTGCACGCAGATAGGCATGTTGTGATGTTAGCCCAGTATGCATGCATGCAAAGACAGGACCAAATTATATGCAGAAAGTCAGCATCTATGTGTGCACACTGTCACAGCTACTCTGCAGTTATATCTATTGATACTGGCTACTGTGAGATAGGCTGTCTATAATGTAAATCTGAATAAGCTTGACTAAAGCATAGCACGGCACGTGTCTAGGGCCTTCTGGAAGGGCAGCCCATTCTCTATCAGTGCAAGGGCGTGTTAGGTCTGCCTCCCATCTCTGCTGCATGCTGTGGAACTGTGGAACAGTATGGGAGCGGAGAGAGTCGGCGAACCACTACGCAACAGCCCATATTTAAGAGGGCCTAGAGCCTCCTTGCGCAACATTAGCTTCATTTTTTTTTGTATGCTAATGTGGCCCAACGAGGTCAAAATCACTGTGCCAGATTTACTTAGTAACCCCTGGCGCCACATTATGCCTGTGCCAGGCATAATGTATGCAAGGGAGGGATTCCCCCGTTAGGGGGGGCTTAAAAAATGCCGCAAAGAAACCTAAAAGATTGCTTTGCACCATTTTTTTCAGCATTTTTAAAAGGGGGCACACCATTGGTTACAATGGGCCCGGATGTACTGTTCAGGGTTTGCACCAAAATTTTGGCGCTAACCCTGAACAGGACATCAATAGCATCAAAAATGTTGACACTATTGTCCCATACCCTGTGCCATGATGGGCCGTATTTTAAATACGGCGCACATATGGTGGCAGTAGGGGGCGCTAAGGGGCCCAAGAAAAGTGGTGCTGCACTGGGTGCATCACCACTTTTCTTAAATCTCTCTATAAGTGTCTAGCCCTCCCCATCACATGTAGATATTGGATAGCGAGATGCATAGGGGGCTCCGTAGTCATGTCTCCCCAGCGGCCCCCAATATGGTAAGCAATGAGTTGTGTAGTAAGAATTGACCTGGGGCTTGGCCATCTTCCTCCATCTACATCTCATATGTTGCAAGTATACAGTCCCTGTACATGCCGCTCAGTGTGTGTAAGCCCATAGAGTGCTATGTTGTCAGTTCAGCTATTGGTGTGGGCCCGCCAGTCCGAGGTGCGCCCAGCAGTGCCAAACCGGTGCATATGGGATCACTTGGTTAATGATATGGAGGCATCTGCACTAGCATTGATACTCCACCCCCAGGAAGAAGGAGTCAGGCACCCACGCTCGCGTGCCAGCATGAAATAGATGTAGAAGGGAGGGTAGATTCCAGCCTGGGGAGGATGTGGCTGTGTCCGACAAGAGTAAGTCAGCCATCCATTTGGTTATACACTGGATCTGAGCAGCAAGGTAGTATTGCTCGGGGAGGGGCGCCAGAGAGCCGGTATACAAGATGGCTGTACTCTAGTGAGGCTCCTGCAGTCTGGGGGTGAAATCAATCATCATCTGCAGCACTTTGAGTGTAACACATGAAACAAACTGCTACCCGAGGAGTTAAACAACTGCACAGGGAGATGAGAAGAGTCGAAGTGCTGAAACCCGCTGGTGTACAGGGACATTTTGAGAAAATGAATTACCGGTAAGCGGCCTAAGATGGCGGGTGCACCGCAGCCTCTGCATAAACTGAGATAGGCCGTGGCAAATGCTATTGGGTTTGCTACAACTGAGAAATGGACTAGTGTGTTGTGGCAACATGATTACTCCCTGCAGCACAACACAGATAAGCATATTGCTCGGGCTGGAAGTCAGGTCACCGCTTGGACACTGCAATGTGTTATTGAGAATCTGGAGTGGTGGCGATCTGGCCTGGGTGGGCGCAGGGCCCTGGTGCTAAACATGTACTGAATCACTTAGCTGTGCAGCACAGAAAAAAGAAAATAAAGCTGGATGCAACCAATGCTGGTATCACCCAGGACTGCAATAAATTTCACTAGCCCATGACATTGTGAGTCCTATGCGAGGCCCGCTGAAGACTGAGTATTACGAATGCATAATTTATTTGGGAGCACTGTGCCTGCTGCAGCCCCATGCTGGCGGCGATATCGCTACGTTCTATTCAAGGCTGAAGATGATGCTACCAGAGGGTTTGCATTGGCGAAGGAGGTGTGCTGAGAGTGTAACTGTCACTTATTATCTGGTGAGTGATGCAGGAGAACTCCCTTTACCATTGTCTTGTTCTATAAGTCACCAACACCAAAACTAACGTCCCGTAAACTAATGCACCTGCGCTTTGGAGGAAAAAGTCTGCCTGTGCCAGCCAGGTATGGAATTGTGGGGTGAGGCGGGCCTGGTATGACTAGTGATTAGGTCTATTGATGTAAGAACCAGCAAAACAACTGAACCATTGAAAGCAAGAAGGGGCTTATACAGATAATACTGCCATTTCACAGCAGAGATAAGGGGCGACCTCACTAGGGCGCAAAAGGGGGATACTGCAGGCACTTTTGTTGACTGTGCTAGTGCCCGCAGCA
Organism: Pleurodeles waltl; assembly: GCF_031143425.1. Lineage (NCBI taxonomy): Eukaryota > Metazoa > Chordata > Amphibia > Caudata > Salamandridae > Pleurodeles > Pleurodeles waltl. The sequence continues at coordinate 325,622,203 of NC_090437.1, forward strand.
TTGAGTGCCCAAACAGGAAGTATTGCTAAAGTGCAGAGCTATCCTGTAGGGTAGCTCACCTATCAACTGCGCCTCACTGGACGTTGCACACTGCGACACCCATCACCACCCTGATTGTAATATAAACCGTCAACAACAATGGCAAAACGGACAGCAATCAATCCAAGTTACAATTTGATTCACAATACTCTACGAAAGTAATGAATGATGGTTCTGAGACATCGGAAACGGCAGAGACATTGCCGGATGGCTCAGGTGATGACGCCGACATGAAAACGCTATTACTGGCCATGAAACACAGCTTGACCTCCATAGAGGCCAATGTGGACACCATGTGCACTAGAACAGATTCCATGGCCACCAACTGTAAAGACATGACAGGTGGGTCCAAGAAGCAGAACAAAGACTGTCCAATATGAAGGACACTGTAACCTCTTGTGGCGAGCAACTCCTCAACCCGGGGAAAATTTTGAAACTCATAGGGGCAAAAAATGAAGATCTAGAAGCACACTTGCGCTGCAATAACTTGCAAATTCTAGGGGGTGCCCGAGTCTACCAACACAGAAAAGATGGAAGACTATGTGGAACAACTCCTCACCAAATTATTTGGCATGGACTTCTTCTCCCAAAAGTGTAATATAGAGCAGGCTTACCACTCGCTGACAGCCACCAGGTGCCCCGCCTGATCATGGCCCAGATTTTGAACTATGAGGACCACGACACAGCACTGTGTCTGACTAGAGAAAAGCAGCTACTGAAATTTGATGGAAATACTGTGTCTATATACCCGGATTTCACCATAGCAGTTCAGGAGGCTCTGAAAAAATAAGCGGTTGTCAAACAGTGGCTGCGCCAGACAGCAGTGCCCTACGTGCTGCTATATCCATCCCAACTGTAGATCAGTCATCAGTGGAAAGATCATACTTTTGGTCATGCACAACAAGCCCTGAACTTCATGTGCAAAAAATGCCATTGGTCCACCGAGGAAGGAGTTGAGAGCAGCCACATCAAGACCTGACTCTCCAACATCAAGTATTGAAAAAATTACTTCCCCCGGTTGATTATACTCGCAATCAGGAACTTTTGATTAACTTATCATCCGAAAAAGTCCCCTTTGATCTTTCTTGAAAGTTTATGCACTGTGCTGTTGCAATACCTTGCTTACCTTATTGGCCATTCTTATAGAGGTGCAGATGTCACTGCAGTTACCCCTGACATCCTTGTAGTTACGAGGTCGATGCCGCCTGGCTCCCAGAGTGACCCCCACAGGTTTACCCTACATTATCTATCTAATCACTTGTCATAAGATTATTCCTAAATTGAGTTTGTTGGTTGATTTGCTAACTAAGCAGAAGTACTACCTTGTAGCTCTGGGCTGAAGTACTCTCGCCCCAGTAATGTCATGCAGCATGCTTGTAGGCAGCGATTACTAACCAGCAATGTCACGGTCTTTTTGTATGGGACAGTTTGGTAGTTTTTGGGAGGGATGTGAATTCCTGACAGGTTTGGGCCACCAGTGTGGGAGGAGGGAGGATTTAGGGGAAGTTCATGTGCTGAGTAATGCAAGACAAAGTTTGAGAGGGTCACTGTAGTTTACGAGACTCCTCATGATGTGCTATCTTTATATACATAACATGCGATATTTACTACTTGGTCAGCTGCGACCAACCCCAGCATTATGATATATATGCTTTTGCCACACACATGAAATGCAGATGCATGACATGGAATGTAAGAGGCTTGGATGATGGGCGCAAATGTAGACATCTTCTTGCATTCTTAGATAGACATGATAAACATATTGCATTATTACAAGGGACGCACTTTTCAGCCAATGCAGGAGCAAGGTTTGCTATTCGCTGCACCTCCCATAAGCAATACTCCACTTACTCTTCCTATGCACATGGTACTATAACAATAGTGCGTAAAAAAGAGCCTTTCCTGCCACAAGGGTCGCTCAATGATGATCAAGGTTGATATGCAATCATATGGGGCAGGCTAAGCTCCCATGCCATTATTATAGCTAACTGTTATGGCCCAAACACACATGACCATGCTTTTTTGACAGATTATAGGGCCTGATTACGAACATTGGCCCAAGTTTAATACTCTGGAGTGGGGATTTTAATAAAGTACTAAGTGCTGAGAGAGATAGGTCATATCATGCCCACACAGTACGCAGCGCAGTGCTAGGCACATTGTTTATCTCATGGGTGAGCTCTAAATTAGAGCAACCGTCTCGGAATCTCAAAATGCTGCAGAGAGAGAAAATCCAATACCGCAGCAAGTACGGCACAGCTAGAGCATATGATGAAGGGGAAAGACCAGGTCAGATATTGGCCACTATGAATCACAAATCATCATTGGTTAATGAGATATTAGAGGTGAGGGTGCCAGAAGGGCACTGATGCAGAGACACTCCAGACATATATAGTACATATTTGAAAGATTCTATTGAGGCCTTAATGGCTCTCGCAGGAAGTTACAAGTAGACATCACTAAGGCCCTCATTATGAACTTAGCGGTTCAGACCACCATGCCGACGGTGGCAGAAAAGACCGACACCGACATGGCGGTCTGAACCACCATATTATTAACACAGGGAGGGACGATTTACGGGCAGTGATCTGCGCCACGGGTGCTGCTGCACCCACTGCACAGCGGCATTGACGGCGGCTCCATGTGGAGCCATCATCAATGTTCTGGCCCTGCATTCTGCAGGGACCAGCAGAATGTTCTTTATGCGGCCGGCAGGGTCTCAGGGGGGCTGGCAGTCTATGGAAAGACCACCAGCATGAACACAGATGTGTTTGCCACCGTGTTCATAATGACCCCCTAAGTTTCTGGATGATGTAGTGCTAGGATGGATAAGTGATGTACTGAAGCAATTTCCTACTGAGGCCATATGAGATGATGAGTTATGGGAGACGATCATGCTGCTCCAGACAGGAAAATTCCCGGGACCAGACGGCCTTCCGGCTGACTTTTGTAAGACATATACTGAGCTGGTGATACCAGTTTTAAAAGAGGTATATCAGAAGGCAAAAGAAGAAGGATCGATGCCCCCTACCAAGTGACAAGCTGTGATCATGGCCCTCCACAAACCTGGCAAGTCTTCAGAAGAATGAGATTCATATAAGTCCTCATCGTTGATCAACTGCAACATTGTGATACTAGCTAAAATTCTCAGCAATTGCCTACCATTTCTCATGTTATTTCTTGTGAGACTCGACCAATCGGGATTCATTCTGGGGAGGTCAACATCACACAAGTTTGCTATAATGTGGGACATAGAATCAGAGCTAGCTGCAATGGCAGTATTTCTTGATGCCACCAAAGCATTTGGTTCCCTTAATTGGGATTTTCCAATGACTGTGCTCCAAAACATGGGGCTCCCTTAGGCCTTCTTATCCTGTATTTCTCTCCTGTACTCACAGCCAACAGCAAGAGTGTGAATTAATGGCTCCCTCTCTGCACAATGTAGGGATGTCCATTGTCACCACTGCTGTCTGCACTAGCAATGGAGCTCTTGACTGCCAAACTGAGACAAAGACACCAAGAGTTTGCTTTTGCTACCCATCGAGACACATTTTAGTGTTGTTATATGTGGATGATGTCACTCTCTATCTGAAAAATGCACAGAATAACCTGAGAAGGACATTGAGGGAATTTGTTCATTTTGGAGAAATGTCAGGCATACAGATCAATTGGGGGAAATCCTTTATCTTCCCGCTGACACCCAGCGTGCGTCCCTTCACACCAGACAATCGACTACAGATGTGTTCCACCAATTTTAAATATCTAGGGGTGGTGATTGCTAAAGATAAGTAGGAAACAGCAAGGGCGAATTAAGGGGTGGCGCTTGCAGCACTCATGAACAACATTACAATATAGATTTCCCTTCCCTTATCCTTGGCAGGCTGCGTTGGGCCCATGAAAATGATCATACTGCTCAAACTGATATATGTCTTTTTAAACATACCATACTCACTAGGTCGCTCCTTTTTTCATGCCCTCCACACTCAGATGATACGACTAGCATGGGCAGGCAAGCAACCTCATTTAAAATGGGAAGTTCTTACCTCCCCCCTTCTCCAAAGAAGGATTCTAAGCACCAAATATGGAATTATATTGCCTATGCGCACACTCCCACTATGCCATACATTGGAATAAATCCACTCTATATATGGCACATCTAACAGTAGAGGAGGGATACATGAGCCTTACACCATCGGCATCCTACTTGGGCGCTACTCTGAATTTTCCAAATTCGGCTGACTCTACAGTTACATGCACCTCCAACGTGTGGCTCAAGCTAGCAGATAAAGCTGGGAATACATTGTTAGTCTCCGCTTGTCCCACTCACGTACCACCCTCTTTTGCCGGTCATGCAGGAAGCTGCCTGCCGGCTATTTCTACGATGACTAGGTTGCCTTCATTGGGGGGATCAATATGCCAATGGCTTGTTTAAAACGAAAGAGCAGTTCGTTGCAGACGTGGTGCCGTCCACTCTAGATATATTCATTTACACCAGAATTTCACATAATGTGAAGGCAGTGACACCTAGCTTTCCTTCATATGTTGCTTCAAGCAGTGACCCCACAATGACTAGTTGCTACTCTATACCACAGGATGAAAATGGAGGTAGGTTCCATGGGATAGTGTGCACACGTCAACTGGTAAGCAGATATAGACATTGACCTAACGGATGATACTGGCGAAGGGTGCTGCACACTGTTGGACTTTTTAGTTTATGCAGGGTCATCCCCAATCTTTTTGCCTCCTGCCTCCTATTTTTTCTGACCTGTTGCTGTTGGTTTTTTAACTCTGAGCACTTTACCACTGCTAACCAGCGCTAAAGTGCAAATGCTCTCTGTGTAAATTGTATTGTTGATTGGTTTATCCATTATTGGCATATTTGATTTATTAGTAAGTCCCTAGTAAAGTGCACTAGAGGTACCAGGGATTGTAAATCAAGTGCTACTAGTGGGCCTGCAGCACTGGTTGTGCCACCCACATAAGTAGCTCTGTAATCATGTCTCAGACCTGCCACTGCAGTGTCTGTGTGTGCAGTTATGACTGTAAATTTGACTTGGCAAGTATACCCACTTGCCAGGCCTAAACCTTCCCTTTCCTTACGTGTCAGGCACCCCTAAGATAGGCCCAAGGGCAGGGTGCAGTGTATGGTTAAGGTAGGACATATAGTAATGTGTTTTATATGTCCTGACAGTGAAATATTGCTAAATTCGTTTTCACTGATGCAAGGCCTGTCCCTCTCATAGGTTAACATGGGGGCTACCTTCAAATCTGATTAAAGTGTAGATTCCCTTTGGGAGCGGATGGAAATGTGGAGTTTGGGGTCTCTGAGCTCACAATTTAAAAATACATCTTTTAGTAAAGTTGATTTTAAGATTGTGTGTTTGAAAATGCCACTTTTAGAAAGTGAGCATTTTCTTGCTTATACCATTTCTGTGACTCTGCCTATTTGTGGATTTCCTGTCTGGGTCAGTTTGACAGTTGGGCTGGTTGCACCTCACACTAGACAGTGACACAAAGGGAGCTGGGGTGTAGTCTGCATTTCCTGATGAGCCATCTGTGCTAGGAGGGAGGGAAGGAGTGGTCACTTACACCTGAAAGGGCTGGGCCTGTCCTCACACAATGCAGTCTCCAACCCCCTGGTGACTGTCTGGGGCCTGGCCTGGGAAAGGCAGTATTTCACATTCAAAATAGACTTTACTTTGAAGTAGGCTTGTTGGGAACGACTCCGCCACGATGCCGTGTTAACACCTCATCGAAGCATTTGGTGTTTCTAAGCGCTATTTTTTAGTTTAATCTTTAAAAATTCATAACTTGTGTATGTTGAATTTTTGTCATTTTGGTCTTGTTTTGTTTAGATAAATATTTCCTATTGTTCTAAACTGGTGTTGTGTCATTTTGTAGTGTTTTCATTAAGTTACTGTGTGTGTTGGTACAAATACTTTGCATCTAGCACTCTGAAGTTAAGCCTACTGCTCTGCCAAGCTACCAAGGGGGTAATCAGGGAATAGCTGAGGGTGATTCTCTTTTACCCTGACTAGAGTGAGGGTCCTTGCTTGAACAGGGGGTAACCTGACTGTCAACCAAAGACCACATTTCTAACATGCATACACTGGAAAAGTTGCTTCCACTAGTCGACTGCATATCATACACTACAAATTTCTCCACAGAGTGTATTATACCCACCATGACAACTGTCAACATTGCAATATGGAGAGTGCTGATTTCTTACACTTAGCTTGGGAATGTACTGCTCTTTGTATATACTGGGGAGAGGTAGAGGACGCACCACGAGACATGATAGGTCACAACCTCACAATCACTCCCCTGCTTGCTTTATTGGAAAACACACAGCAGCTTGAACCATGTTATAGGACATTTCTGGCATTGGCATTATTGCTAGCGAAGCGCAGAGTCGCTTGCCGATGGGACAGAGGGAAAGCGCCTAAATAAATTCAAGGAATGGCTAACTGACTTAATATATTGTAATGCCCAACTAGATTTAAATGCAGAAACGCTACCTCTCAGCTCCAGGCCCAAAGATATCTGGATCCTCTGCGCACTTATCTGCTAACACCCCCAATCGCCTCACAGACACCACAGAAACCTGTCACAGAGAGCCAATGGAAATGGGAGATATAAGGGATGAAAGAACCGTTAGCATGAGAATGTACATTGGGAAAGTAATGCCACTGAAAAGTTGTTAGGCCATATATGTGTCCACTTTTAGATATGGTAAATTAGCGTACCATGAAGTGAAGGGTGTGGTGATGTGTGTGACTGAGAAACAACCACGTGCCGTTTTCCCGCAAGCGGGTACAGCGCTTGCTTGAACCAACCACGACTCTGCCTGGAGTCTGCCTTAACCATGCATATGCCTTAATCACGCACATGCATGGTTAAGACGGAGAGCAGTCTAGTTGTGCGGATGGGCGGGGGTTGTTTTTAGGGCTGGGGGCAGTTTTAGGGCTCATGGCGGGAGGGGTCGGGTAGTTTTTTTGGCAGGGTTTTCAGGCTCAGGGCGGGGGGGTCGGTCGGGGTAGTTTCAAGGACTGGGGCCGGATTTTAGTGCTCAGGGTTGGGAACTAAGGGGTAGTTTTAAGGGGAGGGGTCTGTTTTAGTGCTCAGTGGGGCCAGAGTAGTTTTTAGCAGAGAGCAGGCTTTCAGGCCTCAGGGCAGGGGAAGGGAAGGTGTAGTTTTAACTGCAGGGTGGAGTCGGTTTTAGGGCTTAGGGTGGGGTGAAGGGTTAGTTTTAAGGGCAGTGTGGGTCAGTTTTAGGGCTCAGGGTGGGGGGTCAGTGGGGGTAAGAGACAGTTTTATGGAGTGGGGGTCAGTTTTAGGGCTCAGGGCAGGGGGCTGGGGTTAGGGTAATTTTTAGCAGGGGCAGGGTTTAAGGTCTCGGGCGTGGAGAAGGGGTAGTTTTGAGGGCAGTGTGGGTCGGTTTTCAGGCTCAGGGCAGGAGGTTGGGGTAGTTTTAAGGTCAGGACGGCCTCATGGCAGGGGTTGGGGGCAGGGGTGGGGGGAAGAGCCAGTTTTAAAGGCTGGGGTGGGGTGGATTGCAGGAGTGGTGTATTGGGTGTTAAGGTGCAGTGTGGGGGGGGGATTTACCACGCATATTCCTTTACCTATCATGCTTTCACAATGAAATTCATTGTAAAGGCATGCATGGTAAAGACCCGGTCGTGGTTCAGACTGCGTTGTTTAGGCATGCGTGGTTCAGGCATGTGTGGTTATGTCATACAACCGTACCACTGAAGATGGAAAGGCTTGCGAATAGACAATTTGCACACAAAAAAAAAATCATCAAGTTGTATCATTGCAACCAGTTGTTTTAAAGTGGCTAAAAACTGTACACTTGTAGCCTGCTTGGGCCTCTGTTTATAAAGCTGTGGAAACCTAATAAACACAATAAAAAAAAAAAGGGTAGTACTGCTCAAAATGCAGAGCAGCAAGTCCTCTCATCTGAAGGGGAGCAACGCTTAATTAATGCCACTCTACATCGTGATTTATCCCAAATAAATTCACAGATCTGCAGGTCCAGCACACGAAAGAATGTGGCAGGAATGTAGATTAATCAAAAAAATATATGAGGCGTGGCAGATCCACCATCTTCAACAATGCTCACTCTACCTGCTACCGATAGGAGCAGCATGCACCAGAAAGCCATCCGGGCCCAAAGGGACGTTACTACTTGAGTGACATTGCCTTCAAAGAGATCAGTCGTGGAATGGTACACCCACACCCCCAAGTACCTAAATGTATGTTGCTGCCAGTCATATTGCACCCCATCAAGCTCAAACAAGTGATCAGGAACTCCGGAAAGGAAGGGTAACAAGGTCCAATTTACTCGAAGACCAGAGATAGTGGCGAACTGAGCAAGAATAGTAGCTAACATGGCAGGAATGTCATGTGTATCTCTGAAGTAGATCAATATATCATCTTAATATAATGGCAGCACATGTCCCAATACCCATTGGAATGCCCATGACATCCCCGTCTGCCACACTGCCAGTGCAAATGGGTCAATCACTAGGGAAAACAGTAGGGACGACAGCAGGCAGCCCTACCTTGGGCCTTTGTGTATGGCAAAGGCATCTGAGATAAGTGGCCCCATGTTTCCCCTGATAACAGGGTAGTGTACAGTAATTTCACTAAGCAAAGAAAGAGGTGGCAGATGATGTAACATGACAGCACAGAGAAAAGGTACCACCCCACTCTAAGGATTCAAAGGCCTTTGCAAGATCTAAGACCACACGTTCAGCAAGGGGCAATATGCGACTGGAGTAAGTCATGACTCTGAAGAATCAACATAGATTCAGGGATTTGTTGCATGCAGGGACAATCCATTTCGATCTGGGTGGATTAGAGGCAGGACCCAGGGTGCTAGTCGGTCTGCAAATATTTTTGCCAATATTTGATAGCCAGTGCTTAATAGTGCTAGAGGTCTGTAAGAACTGACGAGTTCAGGATCCTTGTCGGGTTTAGACAGGGAGATGACCGATGCCTCTCGCTGGGAGGCAGAGGGGTTGCAAAGTGAAAGGGCCTCATCGTACACCTTCAACAAGTGTGGGGCTAGTTCAATCAATCAATCAGTGCTTGTATAGCGCAACTACTAACCCAATAGGGTCTCAAGGTGCTGGGAGGGGGGGAAGTGTAGAGTTTACCTGTGAGGTGGTTCTTAAAAAAGCCATGTCTTCAGTTCCTTCATGAAGCTGAGGAGGGAGGTGGTTTGTCTGATGTGGAGAGGAAGGGTATTACAGGCAGTGGCTGTGAGGTAGGAAAAGGAGCGTCCTCATGTTATGGTTTTCCTGATGCGGGTGTACTTCTGCAGGAGATAGCTGGGCGGACCGTAGGATCCTGTGGGGTATGTGGAGGTTCAGTCGCTGGCTTAGGTAGGCTGGTCCGGTATTCTGGAGGGCTTTGTGTGCATGAGTGAGGATCTTGAAGGTGATTCTTTTCTCTATGGGAAGCCAGTGCAGTGTACGCAGGTGTTGCGAGATGTGGCAATGTTGAGGTAGGTCGAGGACCAGTCTGGCAGCGGCGTTCTGGATGTTTTGTAGTTTGCGGGTGAGTTTCTTGTTGATTCTGGCGTACAGTGCGTTGCCATAGTCCAGTCTGCTGGTGATGACGGTGTGTGTGACAGTCTTTCTATATTCAAGGGGGAATCCACTTGAAGGACTTGTGTAGGAGGCGGAGGGTGTGGAAGCAGGTGGAGGTGACTGAGTTGATTTGATGTTTCATGCTGAGGTTGGAGTCCAGGATGGTTCCGAGGTTGCAGGCTTGGCTGGTGGGTGTGGGCGGGTTTCCGAGGGTGGGTGGCCACCAGGAGTCATTCCACACGTTGGGTTGAGGGCCCATGATGAATACTTCTGTCTTGTTTGTGTTGGGTTGAAGGCAGCTGTTTCTCATCCAGTTGGCGACTACTTCCATGCCTTCATGGAAGTTGTGTCTGGCTTTGTTGGGTTCGTTGGAGAGGGAGAGGATGAGTTGGGGGTCATCGGCGTAGGAGATGATGTTGATTCCATAGCTTCTGACGAGGGTGGCTAGCGGGGCCATGTAGACGTTACACAACGTAGGGCTGAGGGAGGATCCCTGGGGCACTCCGCAGGTGGTGGGTGTGGGGTCTGTGAGGAAGGGGTCAAGTCTCACTTGTTGAGTTCTGACAGAGAGGAAGAATTGGATCCAGTCGAGGGCCTTTTCTCTGATGCCGGCTTTATGGAGTCTATCAGGGTGTGATAGGAGACTGTGTCGAAGGCCGCCAAGAGGTCTAGTAGGATGAGTGCCGTCGTCTTTCCCTTGTCCAGCAGGGAGCAGATGTCATCTGTTGCGGCCAGGAGGGCTGCTTCAGTGCTAAAGTTTTTCCCAAATCTGGATTGGGAGATGTCGGGATGTTGTGGTCTTCTATAAACGTGGCAAGTTGGCTGTTGACTGCTTTGTCAATGACTTTCGCAGGAAATGGGAGTAGGGAGATAGGTCTGAAGTTTTTGAGGTTGGTGGGGTCTCCCAAGGATTTCTTGAGGAGGGGGTTGATCTCGGCGTGTTTCCAGTCATCGGGGACGGTGGCGGCATCTAGTGAGCAGTTGATGGTGAGGCGGAGCCTGGGGGCAATGGTGTCTGCGGCTCTGTGGAAAATGTGGTGGGGGCATGGGACCGTGGGGGCCCCAGAGGGTTTGGACCTTATTCTTCTCAGCATATCTTCTGTGGTGAGGGGGGTCCAGGTGGTGATTGTTGGGTTTTGGTGTTGGGTTTTGGTAGAAGGGGTTCTGATTGGGAGGTATAGGTTCCACTGGAAGACTATCAGGACCTTGGGACTCACCTGTGACTAATGATTTAATTGCATCTGTGATTTCTGCCAGTACGATGGCACTATTAAGATTCATTCTCTGATCCATGGTGGTAGGGACTGATACACCTGTGTGTAATGTCACATGAGTTTATCATGAAAGGCGCATAGAGGACGGGGCCTGCCTCAGAGCGCAACACAGTTATGGGCTGCTGAGGATGATCCAGATGGAAAAGTCACACCAAGAGCTGCCCAGCATTATCAGCCATGGCATGTGTGTGAGCCAAGTGTTCAGCCATAGTTAAGCCACCGCAGTCCTCATAATACTGTGACAGGTTTGTGTATTTTTTTTTGTTAGTCTCTTGCTACACATGGATCGTTAGCTGCCTGAGTCTTAAAACCCATAAGTGTATGCTCTAACTTGGAAACATCTTTGTTGATCAGTTGCCACATGTTGCCTTGGATGCCCAAGTAGTGTCTCCATATTGCCACCTTAAAAGCATTCCATTCTATAAGTTTGGTGGAAGCTGTGTCAATATTTTCCAAAAAGAACCTCATATATGAGAAATGGAAGGGTGTCACAGAGGTTATTTGCAGTAATGTTAGCAAGCTGCTGCTGTGTTGCAATATTGAACACACATGCCACTATCCCTGAATATTAGATAGAAACACATTTAGAATTTAGTCAGTGACCTGACCAAAGAGGGCATGAAAGAGCTGAAATTGGATCATAGGTTCAAAGCTGTTCTGAACAGGGGTGCCTAAAATACATTTTGCCCAGGGCTCCCAAAATCCTTAAGCTCTCCCTGCTTTTCTTCCCCATTAAACACTACCATTCCCATTCTTTCCCTATCTTTCAGACTTGAGAAATCCACCAATTAGATAGCATTTTGTGCTGTCTGAAATTGAACGTTGTGCTAAATAAATTGATAATTCCACATCCCTTCAACTTGGATTTGCAGTGTACATATGCCCGGATGCTTAACTAGCCACTGTGTCCTCAGTCCTAATCAATAAATGCTCTGGTTTTTCAATTGCCCAAGTGTTCGTGGTTGTGTTTCCGATTAAAGCCATAGTTACATAGCTTAAATTGTATCATGGCAAAGGTCATGAACACTTTGAAAAATTTCAGATTACATAGATTACAATTCACAACGGTATCCTTTGCCGAAAACATAAGTTTATGTCTGAAAATACGTCCATTTATGCCCGCCAGGAATTCACAAGATGATTCCTGGTGTGTTTAAATGGTTTTATTACTGTAGATTCTTCCTCCATGAGTGTGCAGAAGTCAATAGTGGGATTTCCAAAGCAAGGGTGGGAAGTGGGCCGAGCAAGGATTCATTCGTCTTGTAAATTTGGGACCACTTACAAATCCGTACATATGTGGGTATTCCCTAATACAAATCAGATCGATTCCTACCTTGGAATTGGTTGTAAGTTTATTCCAGGCAAGAGCTGCAGTAAATACTTTACAGGATGGGATTGGAAAGAAAGTAAGCCCCTGATTTGGTGAAGTTGTAGTGTGAGGACTTTCGCTGAGAAAGAAAAACATTTTCTCTGAAGTGAAAAATGAAAAGAAATAAGAGTTTGTGCAACACGCTCAATCTGCCCCTCACCATTTAGAATTATGCAAAGGGGAATAGGAGGCCATGGCAGATGTCTGCTCGCATTCAGTATGCCTGGAAAGCTGCAGTTGGTGTTCCTCATTGACACAGACTGGGTGAAATGTGTCTTATACAGAACCAAACGTGGCTCTCTTGGGATATATTGGTCCAGATTAAAGAAGACCTAGCGCCATTCCAATGCCACATTAGTGTAATTTTTTTATGTTAATGTGGCGTTGGAAGGCCAGAAATACTGCGCTATATTTATAAAGGGCGCGATGCATGCCCGGCGCCACTTTGTAACCCCTTGCACCACACTATGCCTGCGGCTGGCATAATGTATGCAAGGGGGGTGTTACCCTGTAAGGGGGCCACAAAAATGGCACAAAGAAATCTAAAAGATTTCTTTGCAACATTTTTTTCAGGATTTGATTGCTCAAAGCAGGCATTAAAAAGAGGCTCCCAATGGTTTCAAAGAGCCTGTGGGTGCTTTGCAGGATTAGCATAAAAATATTTGACGCTAGTTCTGCAAAGCGCCCAACTAGCGTAAAAAATGATGACGCTAGTCCCTTAACTACCGCCATGGTGCGCCGTATTTATAAGGTGCACTCGTGGTGGAGTTAGGGGGGGCTAAGGGGTGCAAGTAAGTTGGAACTGCACTAGGTGCAGCGCCACTTTTCATAAATCCGCCCCATTGATTTCAAACAGTGGTCTGGAAGAAATGTCTTAGTTGTTTCATCTGCTGCTAAGAAAAGTAAAGGGATGCAAACAACGTGTTGCTGTGTTCACAAATTTGAGAACCCTGTAAGTTCAGGGGTGTAGCTTCAGAGGGGTGTTTGGGGTGTTACATCCCATTAAAAATGTATTCTTCAGTAAATTGTTGGGCACAAGGGATTTCAGTCGGTTATGATAAAGTGTTTGTTGGATTTCACCTGGTATTTATTCATGCCCACACTGACAAAAGCACATACTCTCTCTCTCTCTCTCTCTCTCTCTCTCTCTCTCTCTCTCTCTCTGTCTCTCTATTGTCTGTTTTGAATATCTTAAACAATGTTTACTGGTTTGAAAACTTTTGGCCTATATTTAACAAAATTGCAGCACGTATAGAAAAAGCAAAATACAAGGAGGAATAAAAGGGGTGACGTTCAATTTTGTGCTGCCTCAGGTTTACGAAATCTCATAAATGTGGGGCAGCGGCAAAATGCAATGGGTATTGCTGTGGCACGCCAACAGCAACACCCATTGCACGCCCCTTCTACACAAAGGGCTGCGTGTGAAGGGTCCGTATTTACAAGATGGTTTTAAGCCACAAAAAGTAGCTTAACTCCAACTTGTAAATACGGCACATGGCATAACGCCACCAGAGCATCACTAAAAGAGACGCTCCGGTGGCGCTAGTGGCTCTTAAATATGCCCCATTATGTTGTCAGTGCCCCTAAGAATCCACTCGCCTATCTCTTTCTACTGCCCCTTAAGCCTTCCTCGTGCCCTGCTTCTCATAATACGTGTTTTAAGAAGATATCCCAGTGTGATCGTTGGGAAATCTGAAGCTCCCGCCCCTCAGTCCTATTGAACAAGCTATGGCCCTACTGCTGTTTTCAGAAATGTCAAGACAAAATTTAATAAATCTCAAGCTGCTCCATTTAAAAAAATTAACTCTTTGGTTACAGAATGTAATACTGATTGTTGGGTCCCCATAATTCTCTTGACTTAACATCGGAGTTTCCTAAATGTTTGGCCTCAAAACTGTCTCAAAGGGTGGGCTAGCGTAAATAAAATGACATTAGCCGGGTGGGGGTGGCAGTTTGGGGGCAGGTGGTTTTGCACCAAAAAATGACGTTAGGCTAGTTAGATGCAAACAAAAATGCCTCTAACCAGCCTAGCATCATTTTCTGAAGCAAAACCATCCATACCACATGACTCCTGTCTTAGAAAAGACAGGAGTCATGCCCACAACCCCAATGGCCAGCATTGGGACCAGTGTCCCCTGGGCATGGCCATTGCACCCTGTGCCATGCAGGGGACCCCAAAAATACTTACCTCTACTTACCCTACTTTCCTGGGATGGGTTCCCCCATCTTCCAGTGTTCCTGTGGGGTGGGTGGGGGTGTCCCTGGGGCTTGGGAAGGACACCTGTGGACCCATTCCTTGGTGTTCAACCATGGAAATGGGTTCACAGGTCCCCTAATGCTTGGTGGTCTGACCCAGGCATTAAATAATGGTGCAAAGCCCCTCCTCCCACCCATGCATCATTTTAGTACGGGAGATAAATATGGGGCTATGTGGTTAGCACAATTTTTTTGATGGGAACTCCTACCTTGCATCTCATTAACGCAAGGTAGGTTCACTCATCTAAAAAATGGTGCAAACTCCAATATTTTGATGTTAGACTGGTCAAATGTTAAAATATAAATATGGAGTTTGTTTGCACCGAATTGCATTAAAAAAAATGACGCAAATTCAGTGCAAATGGAGTATATATATGCCCCTTAATCTTTGATAACTTCCCATCTGTTATTTCTTGCTACCCACTCCAGGAGAATAACTTGTCATCTTCCATCAACTTTCCCCATTTTATTATTCCTACACCCTTCAAAGAGGCAGTGAGCTGAGCATTTGTAAATTCTGGAGCACCTGAGGAGTTCCAGGCTGCAGCAAAGCTATTGTAGTAATCAGTCTTAAAGCGTCTTCTTATTTCATACCATAACTCGACTGCAGCTTGTACTGATTACAGACTTACTTTTTAAAAATACTCTGGAGTTACAAATGTGTACATAAAATTATATCAAAAAATTCCTAGAAGCATTTTCTGTAGTAATATACCCATATGTGTTGAGCGGAAACACCGTCAATATAGTTTTTCAATTGAAAAGACCAGCAATGTAATAAAAAGTCGAGAAGGGTCAACCCACCCTTGTTTAAACTTTCCCTCTGCATTTTCAACGAAAACCTCACATCCTTAGATGCCCAAATAAAATTACTACTTTCCCCTTGTATTTTGAGAATGTCCTCATTATCTAAATAAGAGGAATGATATTAAAAAGAAAAGTAGGCTTAAGTAAGTTAAACCGTTTTATCAGGTTTACGCAACCATAAATCTTACGTGGAAATCACTCCTCATCGATTTAATCTATTTCTTTTATCTTCATTAGTAATTTCTCTTGGGAAGATTGGCAATGACAAGTGTGATGGATATTTCTAAATATCACAAGTCCATATACCATACCATTATTTCAGATTTTGATGCAATAAATAACCAATTGGGTATTGTTCTGAATTTATGAGCTAACTCCTGGACTCTAAGGAGGGATTAATCTAAATTGGACATATAGATCATTATGTCATCAGCATATAGCACCACTTTTGTCTTAAATTGCTCACATGAAAATGGGATAACCTCTTTATCTGTTCTTAATAAATGGGCAAATGGTTCTAATATAAATTGAATAAGAGGGTATTATTCTTCTGTAGAGTGCACAGCAGACATCATGGATGAGTAATGCCTGGGCAGATTGTTCAGCAAAGGCCATGGTGTGTTTAGGTTTCTCACATACTTTCTCAATGTCTACTTCAGGGGTAGATAAATGGAGCTCATCACCCATGTAGCCTCTTCCAGGATAATGGTGAGGATGTCTTCATACTTCAGCCCTGCAAGGACCTGCTTTCTAATGAGTATGACCACAAACGTAGACAAAGTGGCAGTGGCAGTAGTGAAAAGTGCCTTGTTTGGTTGATCGCTGGTGAACATGGCTCTATTGTGTGGTGTCTCACATCCCCATTTTTCTCATAAAAATTAGTCTACTGAGTGTAACTTGCAGAAGAATTTGGTGATTAGAATGTTGTTTTGTTCTTGAAGCCATTCCCCTCATTCTGAGGCTTGCAGGATCCTAAAAAATGACCACTGGAAATACCAATACTGTAAATTTTAGTATTGTATCATGTGTTTTTACTGGCTGATTTATTTATTTTTCATTCAGGATGGAAATCCTGTGCATTGGTCTTGCCTATTGGTTAAAGTGCATCATGCCCCACTTTTCACTTTGTGCACTGTTTTCACTGCACAAACATCTCAAGGTAATACCCTGGGGTATTCGAATGGATGCACTCCTGCTGCGAGCACAATGTTTCCTGGTATTGGATTGTGAAATTGTGCACAGACACCATTTACACTTATTTTTGCCGTTGACCTGCAACGTCAATTCTTATATCCGATCAAGAAGATGGGCTATTACTTTTAGAGAAAGTGCACCCTCCTTGCAGCTGCTGGGAGGCGCTTTCAGCCTCCAAGACTTACGGGATCCCACTCAGGCTCGTGTGATAGCATCACATTCTCTTCACAGGGCCAGAGAGCCAGATGGGGGTGGGGGCACTGATTTCCACATCTTGTCGTATAGTTCTGTCAGTGTTTTGCAATGTTTTCCCGCCTTTGTGAATTATTCTACCTCTTCTTGATTTCCTTCACTTCCAACAGGTAGATGGGTGTTGTGTTGGCCATGCACCTTGCTCACAACCTCCTCTACTCAGAAAGCAAGTCCCTGATTCAACATGTATTCACCATAGTTACTAGAGAATGTTGCTCCAATGGTGGGTTGATAGGCAGGGTGAATGGTCAGATGCAGATCTGGGTGCCTGGATGTGAATGATGGCATTGAATGGTGAGACGTCTGTGGGCCAGAGCTGTGTGGACCAAATTAACTTATGGTTTGCACTGATGGAAATTGTGGCAGAAAACAATCAGGATAGAGGTCCAAAATTATCACAGGATAGTTATCTAGGATTTGGCGAATCTTGGCAATTTTCATTGGCAAGTTGCTTACAAAACTGTTATTTCCCAGTTTACAATGCCATAATTCCATGCCGTATTTCTATGAACAGAAGAACAACATACAGTTAAAACACACAAAATTAAAGTATGTGTAAGTACCAATACGGCACAATGTGATATATACTCAGAATAATGTTTTTATTATGTTTATACCAGGAGCGACTGCCGCAAATCTCAAGGGCAGGAGTGGGGATAGAAGAGGATGGAACGGGGGACAAAAAATAAATAAAAAAGAAGCGTACCTTTCCTGACGCTGCCAGCCGCCTCACACTCCTCTTCTGATGGTGTCCCAGCAGTCCCTAGGACATCAGCACAGGCTCCCACCCAATCCCGGCCCTGCTCTCATGCTATAGCTAGCATGAGGGCAGCTCTGGGATTGGTCTGAGCAGCTTGGTCTGCCACTCAGACACTGCGTTAGAGTCTGTGCAGTTTCTCTATCCCGGCTGTGTAACACAGTCGGTTTGGAGATACCTAAGTTGGAGATATCTGAGTGCGCATGTCAGTTTTGCCAGCCTAAGACGGCAGGCCAAACTAACATGCACACTTCGTGCACTCCACTCCATCTCCCCCCTCTTCACTCCCTCTCCCATGGCCCAGCCCAGCCCCTCCCTTCACACGCTGGCTCGGCTGAGCCAGCAGCTGGAAAATAAAACTAAATATTGTTTTATTTCTCAGCTGCTGGCTGTTAGCCAGTGGGGTGACACTCCTCCGTCATTGCGGAGGAGCCGCCGCTGGTTTATACTGTGTGGTATCAGTATTTCCGCTTGGGCTAATTCATTGTGATTTTACTTCTGGCATTGAAATAATCACAATACTGCAGTAGTGCTTGTTTCTCAGAGCTGTGAATTACAAGGACACTTTTAGAGGACCTAATGATATTTAATTTATTTAGATAAGAAGGATACAAGTCAGGCATGGACTTGCTGGGAATCACACTTGTAACCGGCAGTTCACACACGTCAACAGCAAGGGCTTCGGTCAGTGAACCAACATGTAAACTAGAGGCCCAATGTGTAAAAATATTTTGCATTAGTAAAGTCTGTGAAACAAAAAAATACAAAGTTTGTGTTGGACCTGGCCCTTTTTGCAGGTTTATTGCCAAACTTTTTGTCTTCTTCCACCTATTTTTTCTGAACTGTTTTTATTGGCTTAAGCATTTTGGGCACTTTACCACTGCTAACCAGTGCTTAAGTGCAGATGCTCTATGTCTAAAACTGTATTGGGGATTGGTTTCTCCATGACTGGCATACTTGATTTACTATTAAGTAAGTATAGCGGACCAGTTTTGCCCTGGGCCTGTAATTCAAACTCTAGTAGTGGGCATTCAGCACTGATTGTGCCACCCATATGAGTAACCCTGCAAACATGTCTCAGGCCTGCCATTGCAGTGTCTATGTGTGCAGGTTTGCACTGACATTTCGACCTGGCAAGTGCACCCACCCCCCAGGACCAAATCTTACCTTTTATTACCTGTAAGTCACCCCTAAGGTGGGCCCAAGACAGCCCCATGGGCAGGGGGCAGTGTATCTAAAAGGTAGGACGTGTACTGATGTGTTTTACATGTCTTGATAGTGAAATACTACTAATTTCGTTCTTCACTATTGCAAGGCCCATCTCTCCCATTGGGTAACATGGGGATTGCCTTGAGATATATTTTCAGTATAATTTGCCATTGGGAGCAGATAGATACTTGAGTTTGGAGTCTCTGAACTCACAATTTAAAAATACATCTTTTTCAGGGACTCAATGCTTCAGAATCCCGCAACGGTGGAGGCGATCTGACGTGCAATAACAGATTATCTCAGTTTTAATGACAATGGGAGCACATGCTTGGCGACGCTGTGGGAGGCAGTGAAGGCGGTGGTGAGAGGTGAGGTGATGTCGCTGTCCACTAGGGATAATAAAGCAAGGAGATTGAAGAGGGAGGAGCTGGAACAAAGGGTGGTGGTACTGGTATGCTCCCATAAACATACGGGTGCCCCTAGAGTTTGGCGGGAGCTGGAAAAGGTAAGGAAGCAGCTGAAACAGCTAGATTGGGACAGGGCAGAGTAAGCGGTGGCACGCCTTAAGCACAAGTATTACATTGGGAGCAATAGGTGTGGGAAGCTTTTGGCACACCAGTTATGAGCGCAACGCGCGGCGTCGACGATAAAGCTGGTCCGCTCTCCCTCGGGGGCGGAAGCGCAAACGAGCGACCAAATTGCAGAGGCGTTTGCGGAGTTCTATTGAGGATTGTATGAGGCTGATGATCGGGGTGATGTGGCTCCTGATGCATTCCTAGAGGGTATAGCAATTACTCCCCTAGGCGAGAGGGAGGCGTCTTCATTAGATCAACCTGTAAGGGCGGAAGAGGTCATATCAGCAATCTCGCGTTTGCAGGTGGGGAAGTCCCCTGGTCCGGATGGTTTCACGGCACTTTTTTATAAGACCTTTTGTGTGGAACTTGTACCGATATTAGTGCGGCTTTTCAACTCCTTCCGAGCAACGGGATCCTTACAGCCAGTATGTTGGATGCCACTATTGTGGTTATCCCTAAGCCGGGGAAAGATCCCGAGAAATGCGCCTCCTATAGTCCGATTTTGCTTTTGAATATTGATGCCAAATTACTTACAGGAATACTTGATCATCGCCTTAATTATTACATGCCGGGCCTTGTGGATCCTGACCAAGCAGGTTTTATACCGCACAGGCAGTGTAGTGACAATACGAAGCGATTGCTTCATCTGCTGGACAAAACGGATCGCTCACGCAAGGAAGTGCTTTTCCTTTCTATTGACGCCGAAAAGGCGTTCAACAGAGTCCACTGGCCATATCTGTTCAGGGTGCTTGAGCGTTTTGGGTTGGGCCCGGGCTTTATGACATGGATCTGCTGTATTTACCAGGCACCTAGGGCTGCGGTCCGGGTTAACGGGATGCTATCATTGCCGTTCTCAATCCAACGAGGGACCTTGCAGGGGTGTCCACTCTCATCTCTCTTATTTGCGCTTTATATGGAGCCCTTGGCGCAGCGCCTGCGCGATAGCCCTCAGATCACTGGTGTGAAATTCGGGGGCGATGACCATCTCATTTCCCTTTATGCGGACGACGTAATTCTTACCCTGGCGGAGCCCGCGACCTCGCTGCCTGCTCTAATGGGGATACTTGATGAATTTGGCCGGGTCTCGGGATTCCGGATGAATATGCAGAAGCCGCAGGCCCTGAGTCGGTTTATCAGGGCTAAGCATGAATGGGATCTGAAGGCCCGATTCCATTTTATATGGTCATCCTCGCGACTTCCTTATTTGGGGATTGATTTAGCGCCTAGCGTTGCTAGGACGGCGACTCTGAACTACACGAAATTGGTTCGGGAGGTGCAGCCGGATTTAGAGACCTGGGGGAGACTTAAGCTGTCTTGGCTGGGCAGGGTGGCGGCGGTGAAGATGACTATCTTGCCACGTGTCCTATATGTGTTCCAGGCGCTTCCCTTGACGCCTCCGCCCCAAACGATTGCAACCCTTCAGACGGCGGTTCCGAGATTCATTTGGGAGGGTAGAGCGACGCGTCTCCCACATCGGGTTCTATATCGCCCCAAGGGGATGGGGGGACTAGCGGTTCCCTGCCTCTTGTGATATTTTCAGGCAGCGCAACTGCGTTTTTTATTAGAATGGAGTCGCCCGTCCACTGAGAAACATTGGTGCTTTATGGACCAAGCGGTGGCGGGCTCCCATATATGGAAGGAGCCCTGGCTCCGACACCGGCACAGGGCGAGCGGTCTTTATGCATCCCCAATTACGGAAGTAACGCTGCGTGTATGGGACACGTGGCTGGTCGATTGGGGCTGACGACGTTCCCATCCCCAATGACCCCTCTGGGTGCGAATCCTGACTTTGGACCGGGCCTACAAGTGGAAGCGTTGCGCCAATGGTATGAGGGGGGCTGTAAAATGGTGGGGTATCTGTTTGACGAGCAGGGAGTGATCTCCTTTGATCAGATGAGGGAGACATATGGCTTAACAGAGGCAGATAGGATGATGTACTATCAAATACGGCATTGGGCCCTGTTGCCAGCTAATAGAGCACTAATTGATAGGCCGCTAACGCTGTTTGGAAAATGGCTCCTACTGAAGAAGGATGACAAGAGGGTGATCTCGGAGCTTAATGGATTATTACAGGGGAGGGTCACCCGTCTAAATCTAAAGGTCAGTTACGATGGGAGAGGGAATTGCAATGAGAATTGACTGACGAAGATTGGGATAACATCTTTTATAAGACATACCACACGGCTTACAATGCTGCAGGCACAGAGACAGCGTGTAAGGTGGCCTCCTATTGGTACTTCACCCCAGCAAGGATTCACGCTTGGGATCCCACTAAGTCTAGCCTCTGTTGGAGGGGGTGGGGGGGTTCGCTTGTGCACTTACTCTGGCATTGCCCCAAACTTCATAGATACTGGGAGAGTGTTATTGACACTATTGATGCAGCGTTTGGTACTCAGATCCCCGGATTCCCATCGTATATCTTGCTGGGCCTGCCAAATTCGCTCACCTTCCCCCTGAGATCATTGAAACTGTGGCAGATGGCCCTGGCCCTCAATGTGGCGCTGCAGCTGATATTAGCGATGTGGGGTACTGACAGGATTCCGACATTTACATCATGGCTTCATAAGCTGTGGTTCATTCTCGCTATGGAAAAGCTGACCCTGACCTCGCAGCAGCGTGGTGGCGAGTTCAGGGACCTATGGCAACCATTCTTACAGATCTTATCCACTGAGTTCACTGAACTGACATGTCCGGCTTACCTGAGAGTGCTGGGTCTGACCTGAGCTCTTGGGGAGTGTGCTTGCGGGAGAGACTCATGGAAGTACCGGGACCACGCAGGGAGTGGGCGGGGGATTTGAGTGATTGCTATATGGCGGGCCAGTTCAGGGAAACAATGTTGGTGTTTTACTAAACAATTCTGTGTTGTATATTTCCAAACATGAAGTTCGCCTCACAGTGCAGCACATGATAGTGGGCGACCCCGCATGGGGTGGGAGCACGTAGAGGAGGAGAGGAGGTGATATAATGGGACGCGGTTGACTTGGAGTGGAGCGTTATTTACCACCCCCCACACTTCCAGACTGATACTGCTGCATTGTGATTGTCTTATTTGAAGAGTTGTACTTGATATGTTTAACAATTTGAAAATAATAAACAGATTTGATCCATAAAAATCTTTGATGAAGTTGGGTTTTGAACTGTGAGTTTGAAAATGCCACTCATAGAAAGTGGGCATTTTCTTGCTTATTCATTTTGTGCCTCTGCCTGTCTGCTGAATACACGTCTGGGTCAGGATGACAGTTGGGCTATTTGTGCATTCACTCTAGACAGTCACACAAATGACTGAGGTGTGTCCTGCGTATCCTGGTGGCTTATCACCAGACTGATGGGTCTTCCAGAGCTAGAGAGGTGTGAGGAGCTGACACTTGCATCTGAATAGCGCTTTGTCTGTCCTCACATAAAGCAGTCTACAACCCCTGGAGTGTGTCTGAATCTACAGCAAGGAAAGGCAGGGTCTTGTGCACCACAAAGACTTCTCTTTGAAGTTTGCCTACTTCAAAGACAGAAATGGGTATAAGTACTAGACCTCTGACACCACATAATTAGAATGCTTCTGGACTGAGGACATTCTGCCAGGAAGAAGAACTGGATGCTGTAGAAAGGACTGCCACTCTGCCTGTTGCCTTGTTGTGCTGGCCTGCTGCTTGCTGCTTCTGTCCTGGAGTGAAAGGACTGAACTTTGCTTTCTACATCCTGTTTTCACGGTTCTCTAAGGGCTTGCGTTGAGCTTGCTTCCTGTTTACAAGTCCCAGGGACATCAAAGACTTCACCTGCCAGCACCTGGGCTCCTATGCTAAGAGTCCTGCCCTGTCAAGTAGTGCCAGATCCAGTCTGGGGCCTTGAAGGAGGTTTTTGGTGCTACTAGGAGAAAATACACACATCAACTCACAGCGTCATTCCCGCTGCCTGCACCGGTGTGTGGTCCCCGCTTGACGCAACAACCACAGTTTTCAACACAGACCCCCAGCTTGCCGTTGCAACGCATCAGAAGAACCACTGCTGCATTCGTTTTGAGCACCACATCACCAAAGTCCATGACGCACCTCCCTGACTCTGATGAAGCACCTGCTTCATCGCTGTGAGATTGACGCATCATGGCTTGACTTGCGACACATCATTGACACATTGTCCCTGGGTGCTATTTTCTTCATCAACACTTCAATGCAGTAACAAAACGATGCTCCTTGACATAAGCAACGTATCATCTCCCCTGTGGGAGAAAGGAATCGATGCATCACTTCCCCTCCCTAGCAGCAAAGAACCGACGCATCACCTCCCCTTCAACAGTAAGGAACCAATGTATCTCCAGCTCTTTTGCCGCTCACTTCCCTGATGCTTGCATTGTCTTTGTTTTTGACTCATCTCAGGTATTTTGCCTTAGTCAAACTCTTCATTGATTTCAAGTAACTACAATTACATTTAATCTTTTAAAAATTAGATCTTTAGTTGTGTATGTTGGATTTTTGTTGTTTTGGTCTAGTTTTACCCAGATAAATATTGACTACTTTTCTAAACTGCTGTGGAGTACTTTTGTGGTGTTGTCACTGTGTTATTGTGTGTAGAAATACCTTACACATTGCCTCTGAGAGAAGACTGACTGTTCCGGCCAAGCTACCAAGGGGCTGAGAAGGGGTTATCTTAGCTGTGTGACTCCCTTACCCTGACTAGAGTGATGGGTCCCTACTTGGACACAGTGCAAACCTCTGTCAACCAGAAACCCCATTTTCAACACTGGTTTGCAACTACAGAATACTTATCAAAAACATACAAAACCATATTTAAGAGTCGGAAATGTCATTTTGACTACCAAAATGTTTTTTGGGACCCTTCCCTAAAGAAATTGGAGGGGATTTAAAAATGGAGTACCCCTTGTATTTATGAGTGTCGTTTGGATTTATCTTTGATTTGATCTGCATTTGCGCTCACAAAACATAGATCAGAATCTGACCTGCAAGTTTGGGTGGCAGCTGAAAGCCAGCTTTGGCAATCATGACTGGCTGCTTCAGGCAGAGCAGACAGTAGTCCAGAAGGGGACAACTGCATGCTCTCCTCAAAATCTTCCCAGCATGTCATAATTTTCATACCAGCATTGGTATAGCTAATAGGTCCCACTTTTCAATGGCATCACCCAACATTTTGGCTTTGCCATTGATGTTTGCTAGTACTATTCTACATCAGCAAAAAGAAAAAAATACTTGATTGCCAATGTGGAACAAAATCAACAAAAACAAAATATGGGTTATGGAATGCCGATTTTTTTTAACGTTTAATTTACCGTTCCAAGGTGGCAGACGCCAAAGTTGTAAAGGTAAATTAAAAAAATATATAAAGCTCATTAAAGACAAAATGTGTGGCTATTAGCAATCCTGGTGCTCTGAGAAACCCTCTTTTTTTAAAAAAAGAACCTGATAACGAGGGGTTGGAAGCAATAGAGGAGCGTATGGTGGGTGGCTTGGATAGGTTAACGTTGCAGAGGTGTAGGGGCAGGGAGCAACAGATGAGCTTGGAGGGTTAAAACATAAAATAAAAAAGCTGAAAGGGGGTGGGTTGGTGAAGCAATAAATGATCTGTGGGGGTAATTTTAGTGGGGAATCAGCACATAACTTGATAGGATCTGATGAGTATCTCCATGAATGTAAAGAAGTGGAAGGAAACCAGTCATCCAATCATAAGAGTGGGAAATTAGCTACGCTCCAGGGGAAGGAGAAAGACAAAGAAGAGAAAATCCAAGCCTTTGAATATGAAGCAAGTAATTGAGATTGACAAGTGACAACTAATGGTAAGCAACTGACTTACTCAAAGCCCACTGTGTTGGTATTGTGTACAATAGGTCTTTGACAACAAACAGATAAAAACATTGGCCCAGATATAAGAGGGCCAAGCACCATTACCACACCACATTAGTGTCATTTTTTAATGCTAATGTGGCATTGGAAGGTAAAAAAAACGCGCACCATATTTACAAAGTGCCGCAATGCTTGCATTGCGCCACTTTGTAACCCCTTGCGCCACATTATGCCTGCACCAGGCATAATGTATGCAGGGGGGCGGTCCGGCACTAGGGGTGCCAAAAATGGCACAAAGAAATCTATGAGATTTCCTGGCATAATTTTATAGGCATCTTTAACGCCTGATAAGAGCTAAGAGCAGGCGTTAAAAAGAGGCTCCCATTGTTTTCAATGGGCCTCTGGGTGCTTTGCATGATTAGCATTAAAAAAATTGACGCTAATCCTGCTAAGCGCTGGGCTAGCATAAAAAATTATGACGTTAGTCCCCCTCACTATTGCCATGGTGCGCCATATTTTAAATACGGTGCACTCATGGGGGCATTAGGGGGGCGCTAAGGGGCGCAACAGTAGTGGGGCTGCACTAGGTGCAGTGCCACGTTTCATAAATCTGCCCCATTATCTGTAGTTGAGACCTAAAAAACAACACCTGTCCCTGAAAGGGACACAGGTTGTTTTAAAAAATGGCAGCATGCTAGCAATGTGAATGCTAGTATGGAGGTCTACCGTTTCTTTCAGGTTTCCCTTCTGCATCCACAGCCTTTCATAGAGGGTTGCAAAATGAGACCTGCCTCAATAATATTCATGAGGCAGCAGGCTTTGAGTACCTCTACCAATACTGCACGAATGTACATATAGTGATGGGATTCACTGACTACCCTTAGTACATCAAATCCTACTTTACAGAGAACATGATGTAATATCTAGGGGGCAGCCTCAAAGGATATAAAATTGTCAGTGGGGATAGAGGTCTCCCAGTGTGTCACATCCCCCTTCTCTCGATGCTGTTGTATCAACTGCTTGAGCCAGAATGCGAAAAGCAGGCAAGTCCAAGAAATTAAACTCTCTGGCGAATGACACTCTCCTCAACATCACTTTTACAGTGCACTCCCACATGTGTGTAATGAGATATGGCACACTTTCCGTGGTCAGGCCCCCAAAGTGTAACAGCTGTGGTAATGCAGTTGCCCTCGCCCCATCCTCTAGCAATGCCTTCTCCCAGTTCTCCTCCTCTGCAAGCCAGTGTGCAGCATTCTGTAGTTGGGATACAAGATAGTACATTTCCATATTTGGGAGTGCAAGACCTCCTTCCTGTGTAGCTAAATGTAAGTGTTCCCGAGCCACTTTGCATCTTCCACCCTTCCAAATAAGTGTAGTGAGCAATGGGTGCAAGTTTCAGAAAGTCACCCAGGGAAGAGGTTCAAAGAAGTGTTGTAGGGTGTAAAGGGAGCAGGGCAGAAAAACATATTTGCCACTGCGAATCATCCAATCATTGATAGTAGAATATTCCAGAATTGTATTGAGGCCCTGAGTCCATCTATCACTTTATCAATAATATATTATATGCATTTCTGCTGAGTATCTGCTACCGCTATACCCAGGTGACAAAATCTATGTGTCTCCCGTTGCAATGAGAGAGGCGGCAGAGCTGTTGGGCCCACCTTAAACAGCCTCCCCAGATTTGCAGGCCTGTAATGTCCCCGAAGGTATCTAAATACTGCAGTAGTAAGGTAGTGACTCTCTAGGAGATTTAAGGCAAAAAAGTGTGACATGTGCATATAGTAACATAGGTGAGTCATGTCACCCATCCAAATCCCCATCTCACCACTTCCTGCCTGAATTGGATCGCCGGGGGTTCCAAAGCCAGTGCAAAAAGCAAGGGCAACACAGGGCACCCCTGCTGTATCCCTCTGGTCACTGTCCAAGGACTTGAACACATATGGCCCGCCCTGACCCTGGCAATAGGTTCAGTATACATCAGTTGTATCCATGATCGGAACGGAGTCCAAACTTCATCACTTCCAGCACTCCCATGAGTTACTGCCATTCTACAGTGTCAAATGCCTTAACTATGTCTATGGACACCACTATCTCCTCCTCAAGAGAGTCTGTCATTTTATGCCTTACATGCATTAACTGTCTCAAGTTCATGGTGGTGTTCCTGCCATGTATGAACCCACACTGGTCCACATGTATCAACCTCGAAATCACTGGCCGCTGTCGGACTGCCAGCAATTTACAAAGGATTTTTGTGTCCATATTGGTCATTGTGTGAGGTCGGTATAAGGATGGGTTGGTTTGAGCATGGTTTTAGTATCATAGTGATACACCCTTATCACATGGATAGGGGCAGGATTTCACTCACCATAGCCTCTAGAAACACCTCCAGTAAACACTGACTAATATCAGCAGTATAGGCTTGACAGAACTCGGTGCAGTAGCCATCACTCCCTCAGGACTTTCCCCCCGGGAGCGTTGTAAGGGCCAATCTGATCTCTTCCAGTGTAAGTACCACATCTAATTCCTGTCCTGCCAGTTCCACCACTTGTGTTAAGGTGAGGCTCGCTAGAAACCCTATCACCCTGTCTGGGTTTCATCCGTGTGGCCTGGAGTACACCCATTTCAAGTGATCTCTTAGTGTGTGTAACATGGCTGTTTGTGTACAAGGATCAGCCCCTGTAGAGGTCTTAAGGCGCATGATATGCAGGCAAGTAGGTGCCCTAGCTGTCTCCATCTCTGTGTAGTAACTGGCAGCATGACTTCAATGTGTAATCTTCAAGTCGCTCCCTCACTGACATTACCTGCTGCTGTAGAGTGGCCTCTTTACTCTTCCCCTGCCTTTCCTCCGGTGGCAGCCTCTGAAAGCCACCATGATTTCCTCCTTATGTAAGAGTTCAGCCTGAAGGGCTTTGCGCACCCCCCATGTCAGGTCCACACATCGACCACTAAGGACCACCTTCATTGCCTTCCACTCTGCAGCGTGACTCTGTGCGCACAACCAGTTTTCTGCAAAGTAATGTTTCTGCCTATGTGCGTCTTGTAGTGTGTCAGTGGTGAATTGTCATATGTTGGATGACCTAGCACCCACCCCACCATTCAAACAAACATACCACTGGTGCGTGGTCAGATAAGTTGCGGTAGAGATGTAGCACCCATAGAGTTCCCGGGGCCATTGGTTCCGATACCCATCTAATCTACTATATGTGCCATGGGTTGGTGAGTGACATGTGTACTCCTTCCGCCTGGGATGCTCCTCCCTCCATAAGTCAATCAACCCCAGCTGAGTCATAACCACCTGTAATTGTACCGCCATTCTCAGCTTAATATTCTGTCTCGGAGGATGGTGATCCAATTCTCCATTGGTGATACAATTAAAGTTTTCCACTCAGAACAGCCTGGTATCAGCCACAGAAATACCCCATCTCTGATTTTGCCACAAAATAGGCCCTCATCTGCATTTGGCCAGTACAAATTCACAAAGACCACATCTACCCCATCCAATCTACCTTGCAGAAGCATATATCGTCCTTCAACATCAGCTTCCATGTATGTCAGTGCAAATGGTACTCCCGGAGCAAACAACACCATCATTCCACGAGAATAGGAAGAGTAGTTGGCATAGTATACTTGACTCCTCCATTTTTTAGCTAGTTTGCTTGCTTCATGGTCTGTGAGATGTGACTCATGCAAGCATGTAATACCTATTCAGTGCCATTTAAGCAGGGATAATACTCTATATAGTTTTTGGTAGGATCCCATCCCCCTCACATTCCAAGAGAGGAGTTTCAACTTATTTGGGATGGTCATAATCATTTAGTTGCATTTGGTCCATGTCAATAAAAGCCATTATGGTGGTATAGCAGTGACCCCAAAACAATAAACAGTAAAACAACACAACAAAACTTTCCCACCAGCTCTCCCACCCTGGACAAGAAATTGTTAACCACTACCGCATCCTCGTCCACATTACTTGATGTGCCAAGACTTGTACCATCATCCCCCCTGGTTTTCACTTGCAGGTTTTTTTTTTTGTCCTGCGCAGCCTATCAGGAGAGATTCCTCTTATCCAACCCCCCCAAGTGACAATGTGTCAAATATCGCAGTGTTAATCAAACTTTTCAATTATGCCCTGCCACGGGTAGTGCTATTGTTCAAAAGTTCTGGCATAGTGTGCCCATTTCTGAAAGTACTTTTTCTTCAGTGATATATGAGGGGTCCAGATGTCTTACCATACCATACAACATATACACTCAGTCCATACACTCATCTCATTTGCACATTTCTCGAGTCTCACCTAATTAACGGTTTATCACTTAGCATTACATTACTGGACGAGTGCGCTCCACTCCCCACACTTACAGATCCTTCTCAGCTCCAGATACCCCATTCTCGTCTGCCTTTTCGGCACAACCTCCTTCCGAGCCCCCTGATCCTCTTGTGTGTCCACATCCATCAGTCACACATGCATTCACTCCCTACCTGCTGTGGGGCTCACCGCCTTTCTTTATATCAGCTTAATATCCTTTACAACAGTCTGAACATAACAGCTCATAGTATATCAGTGTCTGAGTCCAAACCAATGTCTGCTTCCTGTTTCCCTAAGTATGGTCTCAGAGGTCATCCATGGCCTCAACCCCTGTCTCTGGGATAACATCCTCCTGGCCAGGGGTTGTGGTGGAGTTGTCAACCTCACTGGAGGAGGCCTCCCCCTCCATCTCTGGAACCTCCTCTCGACAGTCAGGTTTGGCGGCCATCGTACCATCCTCACAGATCACCATGCGGCCAGAGCCCCCTCCAGCAGAGTGCAACCTTTGGGCTGGGCGGCGCCTCTGAGACCCCCACACCTGTCACTCATGTAAGGTGTTTCCCTTGCCACGCGTGGGCCTCCCCAAGTCGCATCAGCCATGTCCAGCCAGGACCACACCTGGTCTGGCTTTTTAAAGAAGTGCGATTTACCAGCATATATAATTTTCAACTTGGCCGGGTAAAGCAGCATGTAGCGTATATATTTAGAATTCTGAGACTTTTTTTCACCTCAAGGAAGGTTTTGTGTCACTCTTGTACTTTGCGCGTAAAGTCTGGGTAAATCGCAATATTCCATCCCTCGAATTACGCAGTAAGATTTTCTCTGGCTGTCCTAAGGATGACCTCTCTGTCCCTATAATTTAGGGGTTGGGCTATAAGGGCCCATGGAGGTGTGCCCAGAGAAGGCCTTGGGGGAAGTGCTCTGTGGGCTCTTTCTATCATGAAGTGTTCAGACAGACTCATGGGTTTCAGCTCGATCCGCACATAGGTTTCAAGGGACTATTTAGTCGGCTCTCCTTCTGTCCTCTCTGGGAATCCAAGGAGGCTGATATTATTTCACCTTGAGCGCCACTCTGCATCTTCAACTCTATCCTCTAGTGCAGCTATGGCTGTAGTCATGCGAGCCATCTGTTCCTTGAGCTGGCGCAACTCAGTTTGTAGGGTGGTTATGTTCGTCTCTGCCTCAGACACTTTATCAGCCACTTTGCGCAGACCTGCTCTTAGTAGATTGACCTTCACCGACACACCGGTAATCTGCCCCTCCAGTGCCACCTGTGAGCCCAGTATGGCCTCCGGCAGGGTGGTCCCTGAGGGCTCTTCCTGCCTGTCAGGTGACTGAGCCAGAGAATCACGGGTCTGCCTGGTGAGCCGCTGCGTGGCCTACCATGGGATTATGTACTGAGCTATGGTGTTACCCTGGGCTTTCCGTTGCGCTCGATCTTTCCCCATGGTGTAGCCTGCCCCGCATTTGGCATTGTATCCAGGGTAGTCCAAGGTCTTGTATCCAGTGTCTCTCAGTGGCTAGCTGTCATGGATCACCAAGAACCAACTGTAAAGCATCTGCAGGGGCACCCAGCAGAGAAGTTAGAGGTGATAGCATCCCAGCCAAATGGCTGTGATGTCTATTTGCTGCCTGGCTGCTCAATTTAGCAGATCACTTATGTTATCCATTTTTCTTTCACATGTGCACTCGTAAAGCATATCATCCTCTTGTGACCCTTCTGGATGTCTCCAGCAGCCCATCTCAGTAGCCTGCCCAGCAAAGGGCTAGTCTGTGTCAAGGCGGTGCAGCCAAGCAGGCTTTTTCAGTAATTCCCCTTAGTATCACTAGCTGCCAGGCCCAGTTTGTAGACCGATTTGCCACCTGAATCAGTGAGATGTGCCCAGTAAATGCCCCACGCATGAAGTCTCCTTTCTCATTAGGCCTGGGCTAGGCACCAACCGCAATGCCCAGTCTACAGTCTGTTGTGCCACCCGAGTTGGGTAGTCGGGCCCAGCGAGAACCCCACGCACAAAGTTTGCTCACCGATTAGGCATGAATTGGGCAGAGTACGCTGCGGCGGGTGAGTGGAGGTGAGGGCCCCAGCAGTGAGCATTATTCTTGAGGTGGCCTGGCCCCCTGAGTCCTCAGGGGCCAGCGTGTTGTGTCAAAGGGCGTCCCGCTAGTGACCGCATGCCCGGGCCCCTCCAAGGCCACATTAACAGCGCCTCCTTACCTGATAGTAAAGTGCCAGGGGCCCCTTTACCATCTGGGTCTACAGGTCTTGCACGCCGGCCCCAGGAGCTCCACAGTTCCTTCAACAAGCCTCCAAAAACTCTGCGCCAGGCCCACTGAGGTCCTCCAGCTGCAAGGCCCGCTCCCCCCCAAGGATTTGGGGGTCAGTCATTGCCGTCCAGAGTGTGCAGCTGCAGTCCAGATGGGCCTTCTCCGGTCGTCCAGGGCAGTGCTCCCCAGCAGCTCTGCCAAAGTGCCATTACACCAGCCAGCAAGTCTCACAGCCCTCCATGCGGCTCAGCTCAAAGCCGCTGCAGCAGGGACGGCTCCTCTGGTAAAACGTAGGAGCTTTGCCCTGCTGGATTTCCCAAAGAGGAAAAATAATACACTACGTTATTATCATTTTATTTTTCCTTGTAGTAAGGGGTGGGGCTGGGCTGGAGAGAGGGAGGGGGCTGGAGAAGGACTACGTGCACACAAAGTGTGCATTTCTGTTAGGCCAGCTGTGTTGGGCCAGCCAAAAAGACATGCACACTTTGCATGTTCTATAGCACAGTCGAGTGGTGAACATGCTCAGGCTCCCATTCCCAGTCTGAGCAGTGAAGCAGGCCACTCAGACCAATCACAACGCTGGTGTCAGCAGTATTGTGAGTATCAGCCGCGGCCCGTCCTTTATGGCGGAGGGGCCACCGTAGCCTCTCATGAAGAGTGCCTGTCAGGCTGAGCAAAGGTCAGCCTGACAGACACTCTTCATGTTCAGCTCAGACAGCCAGGAGCAACGCCTGAGCTGAACTTTGCTGGGCTGAAGAGGTCACAGCTCCTATGGGCGTGACCTCCTCGGCTCAGCAAAGGTGCCTCGAGGCCCTCCCCCCTGATGAGTGTTACGAATAGATGTGTGCGAGCGTGAATAAATGAGTGTGGGTGTGCTGTCCTTCCATTCCCCTCCCTCCTAAAATTACCGGCCACCACTGGTGCGTATAATGTTTTATATTCGCGCTCCTGGTATTTGGAACGCTTGTGAGTGCAGGATGCCTCAGGATTCAGCTGTCGGAAGTCATAGCTCACTATGAGCGCATCCTGTAGGATGTCCTGCTGGCCACGCCCCCCACGTAAGTTCTTTTTAGAATTTTTACACTACATTTTATTTACAGCTTCAAGAGCCGGATAAAACAGTTTCTGAATCTAAAACGTCACGTTTAATTCACAGCATCATGAAATTCATTTATGGATGCGGAAGTTCATTGTAACTTGCGGTGCGGTTCCCCCCATGTTACAACGTTGAGTATGACTGTATATACTAGCTGAAGCAGCACGAGGTAAATAAATTTGATCAACCCTACCACACATGTTTGCCCGCAAAGACAGGATAAACGTTCTTACTGCAGTCTGTTAAAAATCAATTTATTTTTTGCTTTTGAAAATGCAGCATTTACAAACTGAACCAACTGAGACAAAGCGCCGACCTTTGCGTCGCAGTGCTATATTATTAAAAGCACGGGGATTTCAGATTGCTAAACAGTTTCGGATTTTAATTTGGAAAATGTGAAACATTGTGTACTCTAAGCACTTCCGTCCTGGCTTTCAACTGAAGTCTGCATGTAGCTGAAAAGAAATGATTAATGTCCAGCAATGAAGCCTGGTGGCAGACCAGCATTCGTAATGTACTGCGCGCCTAGGTGCTGCTGCTCAATGGCTTTAGTGACACCTGCTGGCCCGAGCCTAGTGCCAGAGAACGGTGCGGCCCTTTCAATTCAGACATGAAGGGCCGTATTTATACTCTGGTTGCGCCGAATTTGCGTCGTTTTTTTCGACGCAATTTCGACGCTAAACTAACGCCAACTAACGCCATATTTATACTATGGCGTTAGACGCTTCGGGCGCCAAAGTGCCCGGAGTGTGCGTCATTTTTTTGCGTGAACCCCTTCCTTGCGTTAATGATATGCAAGGGAGGCGTTCCCGTCTTAAAAAATGACTCCCAGGCCTTTACGTGGTATTTATACTCCCGGGCAAAAGAGACGCCCGGGAGTGGGCGTGGCCAAAAACGGCGCATTTGCGCCGCATTTTAACGCCTGGGTCAGGGATGGCGTTAAGGGACAAGTGGGCTCAAAATGAGCCCAGAGTGCCCTCCCCTGCCCCCAGGGACCCCCCCTGCCACCCTTGGCCACCCCAGGAGGACACCCAAGGACGGAGGGACCCATCCCATGGACATTAAGGTAAGTTCAGGTAAGTTTTTTTTTTTTTTTTTTTTGTGGCATAGCGGGGCCTGATTTGTGCCCCCCTACATGCCACTAAGCCCAATGACCATGCCCAGGGGACAGAAGTCCCCTGGGCATGGCCATTGGGCAAGGGGGCATGACTCCTATCTTTACAATGATAGGAGTCATGTTGATGGGGGATGGGCGTCGAAAATAAATGGCGCAAGTCGGGTTACGATGATTTTTTCGACGTAACCTGACTTGCCCCATTTTAAGACGCCCATGCGCCATTTTCCCCCTACGCCGGCGCTGCCTGGTGTACGTGGTTTTTCTCGTGCACACCAGGCAGCGCCGGTCTGCTTGCGCCGGCTAACGCCATTCAATAAATACGGCGCCCGCATGGCGCTTCAGAATGGCGTTAGCCGGCGCAAAACTTTTTGACGCTAAACTGCGTTAGCGCAGTTTAGCGTCAAAAAGTATAAATATGGGCCGAAGTGCGGATTAGGAGAAAAATGCATCTGTTTTCTAAGGTTTGTGACTCAGCTTTCCCCTTGTATAGCGTTAGTTTGCTATCAACATTATAATGTTGCTGTTTGTGAGGTTTTTGCTTCAGAAACGACAGACTTCTCTCACACTCGTACTGTTTTAGGTAGATTACACAGGTAGTCTGTGCCTTGAAGCCCTCCATTTTTTTCTATCACATAAAGTACAGGGCCCCATATTTATCAATATTTCACGCAACGCAAGTCACCTTGCTGTGCTGATTGAAATGGAGGGGGCAGGAATGCGCCATATTTAGTATTATATGGAGCATTCCTGCTCTCTGCCTGCACTGGGTAAACTGCTACCTAGCGCCGACGCAGGAACCCTAGCACAACAGCGCAAGCTTCCCTGTGTTACACGTAGGATAGTTTTTGTGCAGAAAGGGGCACTTTCCTGCACAAAACAATCCTCAGAGGCATTTCTTTATTCTAAGGTCCAGATTTAAGAGGCCCCAGCGCCTTCTTGCGCCACATTAGCATCACTTTTTATGGCGCTAATGTGGCCCAATGAGGCTAAATTTGCTGCGCCGCATTTGCCAAGTGTGCAATGCATGTATTGCGCTACTTTGTAACCGCCAGGCATAATGTACACAAGGGGGGCATTCCCCCATTAGGGGGGTCACAAAAATGGCACAGTGGAATCTGAGGGATTCCACTGCACCATTTTTAGCGGCTATTTTTAATGTCTGCACAGAGCAGGCGTTAAAAGGAGGCATACCATTATTTTCAATGGGCCCCTATGTACTCTGCAGGATTAGCACCAACATTTTTGTCCTAATCCTGCACAGTACATCAATAGCATCAAACATGTTGAAGCTATTGCTCCTGTCCTGCACCATGGTGAGCTGTATATTAAATATGGCGCACACATGGTGGCAGTAAGGGGGCTCTAAGGGGTGCAAGAAAAGTGGCACTGCATTGGATGCAACTCCACGTTTCTTAAATTCAAGCCTGAGTGTGCTGCACAATTAGGCATAGTGAGAAATAGGAAAAAAATTGAAGAAATAAAGATATTTCACCTTGATCACCTCTTGTGGGGAGACGTACAATTCTGATGCATTCCCAGGTCTACCAGTGTTCGTATATCTGGAAATTTGTCAGAATCCATCAGTGGATACATGGGAAGGCCCACGTTCCACCTTTGGCACAGTTCCCTGCTGCAAAGTAACACAAGGCAGCACCTTGTGATGCCTTGCATTACTCTAGATTTATCAACCCATGCAGGACCATTCAAGGTGGCCTTGCATGGCTTGATAAATCTCATTTTGGTTTTGTGATGGAAAACCTTGATAATTAGGAACCAAAGGTTCCAAAACACTGCACCAAGATTGTTACTGACTCCACCCTAAGGGAACACATAACACCTGTGCTTCAAGCATTATAGTGGTTACCAAAATCCAGGTATTTACCCTTTAAAGCACGTAGCATTGCCCACAGAGCCATTCATAGGAAAGGCCTATATTTCCTACTAACTAAATTCTAACAATATTTCTAGCGTAGTATACCAGTCTAACAACTTGCCTTATCATTCCTTCCTATAAAAAATTATCATAGGTGGAGAAGCATTCTCAGTACAGCCAGCTTAATTTTGGGACTCCTTACCAGGCAATATACATAATAATATACAAGACCATTACAAGTGTTGAAAGAATTAAAGACTTGTCTCTTTCTAAAAAATTACCCAAATTCAGGCTCGAACCCTGGCATCACTATAATGAACAACATTTGAGATCAATTCAGAACACCTGTTTTAGGGGTGTGTGGGGTAGTAGCCCCCTATATGACCACTTCCTGTGGGAATATGGAATAACCCTGTCCCAGAATCGTTAAGTATGCCATCACAAAGATCTGAAAAATTGTGTCCACCTCGCAGTAGCCCACCTTAGGGGTGATACCAGCCTGGGGATGGTGCACCTACCTGACTAGCTAATTTTCCCACCTCTTCCAAGTGCCAAATGGGCTCTGGACAGGGGGTGTTTTCTTCTCTTGTGAGGGGAGCCAGATTTTCATTCCAAAGGCAGCAGCTTCTTTGGAGCTTGCCGGCCCAGGGTGGCTAATCCGCAGGTCATCCTGTGGGAGGGAGTGTTACATCCTCTTCCTGGACAGGCCTTTGTTCTGGGCCTCCTGAGAGCAAAAGTTGTCACTCAAGGAGGTCAGACTCTTGACTGGTTGGTGGCAGGCTGGCTCAAACTGGTCAGCAAGCCCACCAGAGGCTGGTAGACTTTCAGGGGGCCCCTCTAAGGTGCCCTGTAGGTGCATGTATTGAAAAATCCATCACTGACATCAGTGTAGGATTATAAATACAAAATGTTTGATACCAAACATCCCTATCTTCAGTGAAGCCATCATGTAGCTGGGAAACTCGCATTAACCAGCCCATGTATTTAAAATGGCTTCCCTCTCCACTTGCTATGTCTGAGAATAGACAAAGACATGGCAGGCGCATATCTGCTCTTGCCAAAATGCCCTCACATGTAATATAATGCACCCTGCCTTAGGGCTGTAAGGCCTTCTGTAGGGGTTACTTACATATCTTGCATGCAGTGTGAGGGAACATAGCACAAAGGCTGTGTGCCATGTTGTGTTTCCACTTTTTGTCTGCACCAAGACATGCAGCCTGGAATTGCAGGCTGTCATGTGCCTGGTGAGGGGTCCCCTAGCGCGGCACAATTTGTGCTGCAGCTCTTATGGACCCTCCTGAGTGCCCCAGGCCCTAGGTACCAGGGCAACCAGAACCATTTACTAGGCATTTACAGAGGGTGCTAAAAGATTTGACACTTGGGGAAACAACTGTGCAGTTTTGGGAAAGATCTCTGGCACTGGGGACCTGGTTAGCAGAAACCCAGTGCACCTTCAATTAAAATCACATCAGATACCAGGCAAAAAGTCGGGCATAACCATGTCAAAAAGAGATACTTTCCTACAGATGAGAACTCTTTACATGAGAATATTGGGTTATCCTGTGCCCAAAGCTGTAAAATTATTTGATTAGGGTAGTAGAGTGGTGCAGCTCGTGAAAAGCAAGTGGCTGCACACCACGTCAAGCCAGTAATTTGTATTTGTTTATTCGGGCCCAGGTTTTGATGCCCTGTTGTTTTCCTGTTTTCAATTGATCACCAAAAAAATGAAAAGTTACCGAAAAATGTTTTAAAACTAAAACAGGTTCTTGTTAAACATACCTTTCTTGTTTAAACAATAAAACTTATATGTTGGTTTTCATGTCTCTGTCAAAATATTAAATTATACTAGTATATTTTAAAGAGGAAATTTAGTATTCTTTGGCACAACCCACCCAGCACTCAAACATGGAGCACTGCATTACATCAAAGTCACAAAAAAAGCAAATATATCTAACAAGATATAATGTTCTTTTTCTCTCCCCATCACGTGGGGGAAGGGTTGGGCCCAGGGCCTGGCTAAAGTTTGTGCATAGCTGGGGATTTGGTGCCCGCAGGAATTGGACAGAGTACCTCAGCTCATACCACCATGGATGGCACACAGGGTCCCCAAATCCCACTGCAGGATGGCACCCCACGGCATTCGTTTTTGGACACAAATCATTGGAGTCTAGGGGACTTTCTGCCTCAGGGACAGAAAGTTTGTATGTCAACACACCAATATGCCCCCTTTCCATTCCTTTTATTACTTTTTTCCAGGTACAGTCTGGAGGGATGTCACCCCCCCACACACACACACATTGAGTGGGTAAATGCACTAAGCTGCCTGTCTGGGGGGAGGCCTGCGATGTTAAAAACTTTTAGGACCACCAGCAAAATAAAAATAAAAAATGGCATGAGTGATGGGTGTAGCCTGTGCTGTCCTCTCCAGGCTTTGGTCCTTCCCTTGGTTCCCTGGTCTCAGACAGCCTTTCTGCCCCCCTTTAAGGGCAAATAGGGAAATTGATCACCAATCTGTCTTCCCCATGGACAGAAATCCCTCTACACCATCATGAACAAAGCGAGAAAAGGAATAGGGTGCAGAATGGGGGTTTACCCCATGTCTGCTGGCACATAAATCAAATTTATGTTCAAAGAAATCCAGGTGCAATCTCGATTGCTGTGGGGCATGACTGCAGTATTCACACTCTGGGTCAGCCGCAACTGAATCCTGGACATGTCTAAAAACTAGGGGCCATATTTAGACTTTTTGACGCAAAACTGCGCCAACACAGTTTTGTGTCAAAAAGTTTAACGCCGGCTAACGACATTTCTTTGCGCCACCCGGGCGTCAAATTTATACTTTGACGCACTGTGGTGCAAACCACGAGTTAGAGTCATTTTTTTTTACTCTAACCATTGCGCCACGTCGTAAAGCAAAATGACGATAACATGGAGAAAATGACTTTAATCCGGTTTGCAACGTCGCAAACCGGATACGCGCCATTTTTCCCCGCAATAGCATAAAAAAACTGCGCAAATGCAGCAAACAGTGCTAAGGAGCCCCAAAATGGATCCTAGAAGCCAGGAGAGACCCCAGGGAGACCCCAATCGACCAGGAACCAGCCAGGAGGACCCAGACAAGACCCAGGAGAGGGAGAAGAAGAAAAGGAAGTGTTGTTTCAGTGCAGAGAAGCAGGAAATACTGGTCAGAGAGGTGACGGAACACCAACATCAACTTTTTGTCACCTCAAAATTGCCAACTGGAAGGAGAGAGGCAATTTGGCTACAAATTGTCGACAAGATAAACAGTGTGGCAGAGGTACGGAGAACAGTCACTGAGTGCAAGAAACGCTGGCATGACTGCATGCGCAGCACCAAGGAAAAAATGGCAAGGAACAGGAAGGCAGCACTGCAGACTGGAGGTGGGAGTCCAGCACCGCAGGAGGCCATGGACCAGATGGAGGAGGTGGTGGCAGCCGTCATCCCAGAAGAGATCGTCACAGGAATTCAAGGACAGGACAGCGCAGACTACCAGGAAACAACACAGATGCAGGGTAAGTTGCATGGGGGACAAAAATGCCTAAATGTTAACTGCAAGCAGGGGGAGGTACATACCTAGTACACAATGCATGTCAGCCATGGAATCAGGCAGTGGAAAGGGCAAAGGGTCACTGCACGGGTGCATGGGCTGTGCAGGGGAAACCAGGGGCACAGCACAACACTACACCAACAACCTTTGCATGGGGGCACTCTGCCATGCACAGGCTGTTTGAAAGGCCAAGCCATTCCAGAAGGGTAGGGTAGAACGTAAAACTGGCCTGCTGTCACAGGACAGCTGGTATTGTCACAACATGAACTAGGGCTCAATTCCCAGTCTCAGGCCATATCCGCAAGTGGCATGTACCATTGACAACAGTTGCCACTACCACCTGTGCTGTGTGTGCTGGTCAAGTAGCAAATGGCAGTTAGGTGCCCATTGGGAAAACACACCCAAAATGTAGGTTTCAGGATGACGACGTTATCAATCCCCTTTAATTCCTACCAAAGTGTAAATCCTATCAAATGCTCATGTCTATAGGCACAATAAACAGCAGGTATTGTTACTTACATTATGAAGTACACAGCAGTAATGTCATACCCATGCTGCCCATTCCAGGGCCCACCCCGTGCCTGTGTTACAATAGGTGCAATGCCACCTTGCAACATCCCAACTGTCATACTGCTAAGACAACAGCATTGAGGGGGAGGACATATGTGTCTAGCTAGTTAAACACACCCACACAGTCATAAGAGGAAATGGAACAAGGCCAGGCCCATCAGTGCAATACAATGTAGCACAAATTTGCAAACATCAACATGACACACTACCAATGCTGACACCTGTATCGTGCCATGCCAATGCTATACATAGTATGTGCTTGGTCTCAGCAATGTATAGGTGTATGTGAAACATCAGAGACTGGATCAGTCCCATATTGTTAAGTGTGGTGCAAGTGGCATCAGAACACCCACAGTCATTGCAAGGCCTCACCATGCTAATGGAAGTAGAGGGAGGGTTGAGTAGGACAAGACGGTGGCAACACACAATTTGGATAGAACCTACACCTAGAGGATGTGATGCAGACAATTCCCCAAACTGCCCACGCTACATGTGACATTCAGGTGGAACATAGGCCTGTGAGAGTTCTAATATTAATGACAAGAACAATGAACAGGAACCAAGATTAAAATGTCTCACTAATAGGAAGTCAGTGATGTCACATTACAACTGCCACAACACAGACACACTAATTGTACAATATCTCATTGCGGAGGACGATGACTCTCCTGTGGATATGCCTGTCCTGGACTTCCCTGATGACATGGATGACGAGCTGACAACCATTAGCCAACAAACCCTCCAAGATGTCCTTGGAACCCTCCAGACCCCACCTTAAGTCTGCAAGGAGGAGCACAGATGCAGCAGCCATCACAGAGGACCAAC
This sequence comes from Pleurodeles waltl, assembly GCF_031143425.1. Lineage (NCBI taxonomy): Eukaryota > Metazoa > Chordata > Amphibia > Caudata > Salamandridae > Pleurodeles > Pleurodeles waltl. Next base: position 325,662,937 of record NC_090437.1, read on the forward strand.
CCACATCCCCAATATTACGACCTGCCAGCTCCAACCCAGCTGAGGACTCTGATGACACTGGTACCACCTTTGAGCGGACAGTAGTGGGAGCACAGCGGGAGCTGGCCAAGGAGGTGCGGGTGGGGATGCAAAATATGTCAGCCAGCCTTGAGGGGATGCGCATGTGCATGATGTCATCTGCAGAACAGTCAGCAGCCATGCAAGTGCAACAATCCCTACTGCAAGGACTACAACAATGTGTGAGGGATTTCACCACAGCAGTTAGGGAGTTGCCACAACACCTGGCATCCCAAACATTTCACTGCGTACACGACTGCAATCATGACCTCCTCAGGGCTGACCTGGCTGCCTACCACAGCAATGTAGCTGCTATACTCAAGAACTAGCAGCTCCTCCTTGCTGCATTAATGCCCTTAATAGCCCCACAGTTGGCACCTACCGAGAATTCTGACTCCACGTCTTCAAACACTGAAGTGTGTTTTGCGCCTTCAAACCCACCACCACCAAGGGGAGAGGACACGACACACACATCAGAAGATGAAGACATGGAACAGATCACCTTCACCCGTAGGAGTACCCGGTAGCACCACTCCATGCCACATGGGCTCTGATTTCCTATGTCCTGTGCTTGTTAACATGCCAGTCTTGCTACAGTTGGTAACATGCACTGTTCTCCAGCACACTGTTTACCTTACCGCTATGCACTGCAATTGTCTCTCACCACCTCATTGGCAATTCATGTCCCTCTGCACGGAATGTCCCTCACCATTGCACTTGTGTTGCATCACTATAGAAGGCGTCACACTAATGGACTTACAATCTTGAACTATGTAAATATTTCACTACAGCACTTTAAAATAAATAGCACTTACACAACCACTTTGTATCTGTGTAAAGGGACACATCAACTGTGTAGGAGATTTGTGATGTATGTAACATGTCAATGGCCACAGAATGTCAATACAACAGTGTAGAAAGAATGTGGGTTGATAACTATGCACAGGGGTCTGGATTTTATCATCATCTGTGCTTCCTTGGGCTTAAATCTGAAGGTAAAATATCACAAGCAGTATAATGCTGTGTAGAACAGAATATGTCAGGTCCAAAGTATGTACAAGATGAAACTCAATGTGGCCCACATTCCCTTCAAGACAATCATTATGTATGTGACATCTGGCTCTAAACTTTAATCACACACACACACACCATACAGCAGGAATGGATGTGTAGGAGTGAATGGACAATTATGTAACCTGGGAGTACAATGTAAGAAATGATAGGTGTGAGTTATGTATACAGAACTTCATAAGATTATGACACCACTTATCAGGGTTCACATGAACATCAGGCTGCAGGCAGACGTCCCACAGTGCCCAAGATTCCAACACAGGACTCAAACGATTACAGATTTGAAATCACCCCAAGCTTTACAACACATTGGGAACCATAGTTACCTTGAGTGGTGGGTGCAATGGATGGCAGATGCATAGAGAAGTAGCTTTGTTGTAGCTGCCAATGTGACAGCTCATTTGGAAGTGGGAACAACCATGTCAAGAATAGGATTTGGATGCAGGATGGAACACAACTGGAAATACTAAACTGACACTATACACTCATGCAAAGGCCCTGATCCCCAAGCATATGACACATACTGTAAAGGAGTACATAAAACTTTTTTATATGAGTATGAAAGGAAACTTAAACTATGGGAAACACCTAAATTAGATTTAAATAACACTCTAAACATCAACCCGCCACCCGCCTTATATGACGGGACACGTGTAGGACAACATATGCTAACCTAAACACATACTAACTTCTCCTAAACAAATATATATTTTTTTGTATTTTTTTTTAAATATTTTTTTTGTATTTTGTTTTATACACATAAACTCCATCATCCCCCACCCACCCACCCACAAAAAACATGTAATAATATAACACCCTCCACCCCCCAACCCAATTATCCTAACTAAACTAACAGCCTACTCTAACCTAACACTAATCCCCCTAAACCCACTAGAGAAAAGAACGAGGAAAGAGGGGGGAGGGAATTATGGTTGAGGATCAAAAAGTCACAAATTGGCCCTCCGCAGGATATTCTTAATCCCCCACAGTCTCTTGCTATAGCGGGCCACCTCCTGCTGCAGCCTGTCCATCCTGCGCAACATACGTTGCATGTCACTTTTCAGTGTCTGGAATTCTGTCATGTCCAATACAGCAGCTGGTGTTGTCTGGGTACCACTTGTAGAAGCTGGTGCTGGTGCCGTGGTTGGAGGGGGAGGTGCAGGAGGTGCTGCTTGTGGGCCCTGGGCTGAGGAGATCGAGGTACCTGCTGGAGTGGCTGTCAGCCCTGGGGCCACTGTGGTCTGAGCTGTGGTGGTGGTGGCAGTTGTGGGCAATGCTGACACCCGTTGGGTAAATGCCCTCCATACCCCTGTGGCTCTCTCATGACGATATCTCAATGCCATATTGTGGAACCCCGCCTCCACATCGAGTATGTGGCAGTACCGCACTGCCCGCCTTTGAAATTCCCGTATCTCCTGGGCATTCATGCTGGCAGCTATAAAAATAGAGACAGGCAAACATTAGTGACATCATTGTGTGATACATGTACAGAGGATATTCTAACACTTCATCAAAAACAGCATATACAGTCGAAATCACAGTACAGATGATAGAATGTCCCTGAGGAATGATATGCCAACGCAGCCTACCCATCAATAATCTAACAGCACAGCAATGCACAACAAGGTGTGTACTTAATTAAATGATCTGTGCATATTTGTATTGCTATTAGTCACATAACAAATGCTGCAAGTACTTAACATGTGCCAGGCTGACTAATAACTATCTTCAGGATCAAAATCAAGACACACAAGACCTGTGATTTGTATATGGAATGCCAGGACGGTATGCAGTTGGTAATCATGAGGGGGCATTGCAGTTTGGAACACATGAATGCTTGAATTACATGTCTGTCATCTACACTGTGATCATCACACCTAGGTACACATATTTTCTAGCCCTAACCCTGTGCCTCGGGGGGGATGGACATGCAACACATACTTTCAAACATCAAGGACAACCACAAAGCTTTGGACAGCGGTACATGGTTTTAGTCAATCCACCACAGATAAGGAGGCCTGCCAACTAGGAGTGAGTCAACCATTGGACAATAACGTCTACATTTATTTTTCTAATTGAAAACAATTTTCAACATCATTAGATCTCACTGACATATTTCCAAAATCAAGCACATTAACGCAAGCACCTATCTGGGCTTGACCTGCATGCACGCCTATGACATTTCACTCAAGTGCCATGTATATGGAGTACAACATGTGGAGCTAGATGCTGTGGGACAGTCACCCATACAGTCCTACATGTTCATTACTTAACAGGGATGCGCAAGTCTTTGTGTAAAACTGATGCTTCACTGGTCTGTGTGAATTAGGGTATGACTTGCTGACTAAATTATGACACTGGCCACCTCCAAATCAATTCTTGGCATACATGTAGCAACTAATCACCTTGTTCACCTGCCCATGCCTATTGCGCAGCACTCGACTCCCAATATATGACTCTCCGCTGCAGCATGTCTAACTCTACCATGGAACAAAATGTTAACCTCCAGTTAAGTCACATATCAGATCACGTGCCAGCACATCATACCTTGCAATGAGTCCAACACACAGGAGTCAATCACACAACAGCTGCAAACACAACACAGGACAAACATATTAATACTTACTGGATACGTCTGGGTCCACAAATCGAGCCACTTCACCAATTGTGTAGGGGGCTGGTCCACCTGTAAAACATGGAAGGGTGATATGTGCTCAATGTCTGCTCACTGTACAAAACTTGGAACAACAAATCAGTGTGTGTGACGTTTTAAATGATAGAGCTGCACATCAGGCATGTAGACACCCCAACAGACATACCACTGCAAACATGCTTTGACATTGTCTCTCCAGTGAGTGATAGACACACATATGCACACATGCACTGTCGCTAACAATCATGTGGTGCCAAACATGATTACTCAATTTTGTGCTTAATTCTTTCCAGAGGGTACTCCATTTCATCAATTGTAATTGGGAGACACATGCAATGCAACATTCCTGGTGTACTGCAATACCAGTGACTCAGGTATTGTGGCTTGTGCATCAAGGGAAAATGAGTAACTGTGTGATGCTCATGTGGGTTGATTAGCGTTCAGGAATGATTGTGTTTTCAGTGGTCCATTAAATGTGTGCCAGTGTTGTATGTAGGTTACGTATGCCACATTGGCAGTGTACCCAGAGCCGTATATGCCCCCTATGACAACATGATGGCAGGGATCGTGTGTGTTACTTCATGACAATGTTACGCTAAACATGGATTTACCACTTTTCTGATTAAAAACAACAAAAAGATGTATGCTGACAGTGTCTAATTTGATCATTCTTGACAGAATGCATGGGCACAGGTGTAGTCATTGCACATGAAATGTGTTACTATGGGTCCTGTGTACTTATATCAGGTATCATAAATTACACTTTTCCAGATTCATTAACTTAGAATTGCCAAGTAGGATGATCAGTGGTAGTACAACCGAACTGACACTGTCCGCCAATTATAACATGGGTTAGCAAATGTCCTACCTCTGCAATCATGATGAGGTAGGTCTATATTTGAAAGCACCTTGGGAATGGCGGCACTCACAGGAATGCTGGCCTGTGGATCTTAATTATAAAAACAACAAGGACCCCTGGGAGAACAAAATAAAACTCCAATCGCCTCACTCAACATATATACCCACACACCATTACCTTTCACTTATTACAAACACATTGTTTATTACAGATACCAAATATATATTTCTTTCATATAGATATAATTTATAAAGTCCCCTATCATATCACAGCAAAAGAAAAATAAAATAGAACCAAGTGCAAATAAGATAAAGTGCTCATGCTTTAGAAAAGAGTAAAAAGTAATAGATTTCCCATCAAATGATTCCAGACAAAATTCTCTTAAAAACATAAAATAGCCCGTTGGTTAATCCTTCAACCACATTGAATCACAATATTACTTCATCAGGTAGAATTGTATCCCCAATTCGGTCCTCTTCAAATAATAAACCACTTCCAGGCTAGTGCAACACCGTCGACGTTTCAACCCTCTCACGCTCTCGGGCCAAATATCAGCTCCACACAGGTCTTCCTCAGAACTAATATACGAAGGACGCAAGGTGGAAAGAACGCAGCCAAGTAAAAGGCTGTGAAATTGAAATAGGAGAAAACGTGGGTTGGAAGTCTTGAAAAGGTCTTTGAATTCGAGTGATAATGAGATGATTTTTCTTCGTGTGAGTTAAGATTAATGGATTCATTAAGGGCTATTTTTGAAGATGGACATTTAATTTAGTGTGCATTAATATGGGTTCCCCTGTCTATCAGTCCTGAGGAAGACCCGTGTGGAGACGATATTTGGCCTGTGTGTTTATGTCTGTGAATTGGCTGTTCAAATTATTGTTATGCCTCTGTGGGAATGTCACGAGAATTTTTTGGAGTAATGTGCATGTATGAATGTGTTATAAATGTGTATCACCATCAGATGCCATTTATTGAGGTACATCAGTCATGATATGTGTTTGTTATATCTGTTGCGTCTTATGCTGTGTACTTCCTTGGCTTTGGGGACAAAACATTTTCCAGGACTAACTATACCCAGGGTAGATCGAGGACGGTTGATAATGGCTATGTCAGATATGTTACCCATCACATGTAAGGAAATGTTGGATACCACTTCATGGTCACTTGTGTGTATACTATCTATGAGTCAATCATTTTAACATGCTAGGTAGGTACCGTGTTTGTGACACAGAGTCTCAAATCCAATCCTAAAAATTGTATTTACACCACAGTTTGAGTCATGTAAATGACCTATGTTTCTCCTGTGGCTGTTGAGGACCAGCAGATCATGCTGCGTGTGTTCACATATTTCCAGTGGCTCATTGCACAAAGGTGTCCAGTTCAAGTGTGTGGCCATGTGTACCCTGTGTCACTATTGGCCTCCATGTTTTCACATGTACGTGCAGGTCTAGTCATGAGCTTGTGGAGCCAACCCTTGAATTAACAGAGTATCCTTCAAAGCAGATTTGACCAAAAGCCAAAGATCAACTAACGACCCACATGGGGATAGTCCAGCTATTGCACTGCATAACTTTTAGAAAGCTGATGACAGAGCAACCATGGTGTGCTCAAATACGTTATGGATCACTAATAGGAAACAGGCAGGTTTCATCACAACATTTGTACACACGGTGGGCTCTAACATTCCCACTGCAACAGGGAACATCAGTGCCTCTGTGCTGATTAATCTCACAGCTAGTCACCACGCAATCCCCATCTAAAGGTGGTGGCAGAAGTGAATCTGTGTCTGGACCGTCAGGGCACAAACATGTTCTGTCCATACATACACATTAGCAACCCTTGTTTGTTGTGCTGGAGGCACCGTACCAAATCCATGCATACAGCCATATCGAACTGTCACTGTTTGGCACTAATGAATACATACAAAACCAGACAAGGGATGGGGGTTGGATTAGGCCATTTGAATACATGTCCCAGAACAGAATACACTAAGTAAACTGATTAAACTATACTATACATTTGAGGATTCATCGTAGACCTACCAGACACAATACACCAGGAGGAAAGAGAGGGCATGGAAAGAAACTATGAGACAAATGTAGCCACAGGGAACCTCTATGGTTAACGCAAAGACTGGAACCAGTCTGGCTAACAGGATGCAGGCTCTGTCAGGAACAAACATGAACAAGGCAAATACACAGTGAGCAGACTCTGACTGAGACAAGCAAGAACAACACTGTGGGAATAAAAAACAGGATCTGCTGTGGTCTGCACTGTTACACAATCCTCCCAGGGCTCAGGGTAGACAAGTGATTTGTATGCCAATGCACAACAAGGAGATTCAGAACATGGCAGCTTCTTAGCAGTTCCAAGCTGCAGCAAGGGCAAGGCAGGTTCAAATGGCTGGTCTGCATGGAAGTGCTCAACGGTGTGTGCAGCTTCAGTCTCTCACAATTCCTGGAGTTGAGAATCAAGTTCAAACGGCCAACTGGACCTTTCACCTGGGAAGCAATGGAGAGCTGATTACAGGTCTTACCGAATACCAGGCAGTGCATTATCGGACCTGAAGTCCATGCACACTGATGAACTATAACTATGGCATGCCATACTGAAGAGGGAAGCACACAGGAGTCAGAATGGGAGTCTGGGTGAGTGTAGATGAAGATTCTCAGAGTACAGATAGTCTATTTACACCGCCCACTAGAGAAGGGTGGGGAGAGACTTAAAACATGCCATTGGCCGGACCTATTACCTGGGATGGACTGCGGAGGGCATGTCTTGTGAGCAATGCTTGTCAGACCTGGGGCACTTGTGTTATCCATTTTCAGGTTCGATGCACTTCTTCTCACACATGCTCCTTGCAGAGATAGCTGATGTCACACTTACTCCTGTCAAGCATCTGGTCATACATTCCTGTTACCAATGCAATTGCACATCCACTGCCTCATGTATGAAGCACTTATGATTGATGGTGTCTTAGTTGGGTGTCATATGCTGCAATGGACCATGTTGGCAACATGGATGTGTGTCATAGCTGTGGTCCTCTGATATTGCCCTTCAAATGTGAAATAGACAGGATATATGTCATTAACACTGTGTGTGATGTTTGCTGTACATTCATACCCATCAAATGTGATGTGGCTTTTTCTGTATGCAAATTTGTATTTCTGCAATGCTCCATGAGGCAAAACTCTGATTATGATTCCTAGAGATCATGTGATGCATAAATAATTACTCAGAGCATGATTGAGTGATGAAGTGAGGTGTTTAATTACATATGATAACAAAGTGGTGATGGTGACTATAGTTAGAAGAAGTTTTGTTCAATGTGTTGTCTCCGACCCAATCCTGCAGCTGTGTTTGGATGTTCCCCCTCATTTTCACGGACAGCATCCTCCTCTTCCTCCTCTTCAGGCATTTGTGGATCCGGTTCAGAGACGGGAATGTTCCTCCTCACACAAATGTTGTGCAGGATGGCACAGGTCAAAATGATCTTGCAGACCATTTCAGGGGACTATAGGAGGCTGCCTCCGGTGATGTCCAGGCACCTGAATCTGGACTTCAGGATGCCAAAAGTCTGCTCAACTATGGTGCGTGTCCTACGATGTGCCTCATTATAGGCACGCTCTGCTGCTGCGCTTGGGTTGGCAATTGGGGTCATGATCCATGGCTGGATCCTGTAACCCTGATCAGCTGAAAGAGAAAATGAGGGTAAGTATTTGGTTGTTGGTTGCACCATGATTGTCACTTTGCATGGCAGTTGTTATCTTCTGTCGTCTGTGACTCATCTGTGTTTGTGTTATTGTGTGGGATTCTAGGCTTCTGTGATGTTCTTTCTGCATTGGGTTGTTTGACTATCAAAACAGGTGATTGGCTGGTTGACATGATATCAGAGGTATATTTAGAAACTTGCTATTCAGTGTGTATGTAATGTGAAAGAAGTGTCCGTGTGCCTTCACTGGAGGTGACATGATACTTCCACACACACAATTGATTCCACTGTGGTGGTAACATGGTTGCACTATATGGCCTGAACATCCCATCCAATTTGACATATATAATTGCAGGTGAAATGCAACAGTGAGGCCCCTTGATTTGGCTAGGTGACAATGCACAACACATCTCCATAAGTTGGCAGCACTGAAGTGTTCACAATTGACAATGCACAATTATCCCATGTGTGACAAGTTCTCTGCAAATTTATTTTTGTGCCCTCACCGAGTTGGCTCATGTGCAAACGTGTACCTACACTACTGAACTTGCTCCAGGTAAGCTGTCTAACTTGGTTGTGGGGGTGAAGGTTTTAGTGTAGGAAGGTCCATATGCCTGTACATCTGTTATGTATATGGGGAATTGTCTCAATCCTTATGTGTAGCAATGTGCACTTTGCATTAGTGTCCCATCTACATGTTTTCATAGCACAGTCCACTTCCTTATTGCTAGCTGGCAATGTCAGCCCAGGAGTGATGCGAGATGTTGGTACTGCCTCAATAATTACATGTCACCTTCATGAGATTCAGCGTCATCATGCTATGTGTCTCATGGTGTTTGACCTGCAGCAACATACATTACACACCCCTTACACAGGACGTATTGCTTGGAAGAGCGTGGGATTGAGTGTTATTGATGTGATATTGAAAGGTTCATCTTCCAAGTTGTACTGCCAGTTAAGGCCATGTCATTGTCACTGTGTGGTTTTAAATTGGTCCTGTGTGGCTCTAGAGTGGCACCTCTTGTTATTTGCATCTGTCATTTGTCCATAGTTGTGTATCCCATTTGATCAGGATATCAAACATGACTACCAGTGTCACACCTCAGTTTCTTCCTGGCCACGTGTCAATGTAGTGGTGTATGTGGTGTGTGTCCTACAGGGTTGTTGTGCTGTGTGTAAATTACTAGGTTTATGTACTTACCAACAAGTAGGCCATTGCCATATCGTCCATCCTGGAAGTGCAGATTGATGATGCTGTGGCGGAAGATGAATGAATCATGTACACTTCCAGGATACTTTGCCATGATGTTGGTGAACATCCCCGGTGATCCACAATGGCCTGCACGTTGATGGAGTGTGTGTGCTTCCTGTTGCGGTAGAGGTGCTCAGTTGCAGCAGGTGGCACAATCCGGACATGTGTGTAGTCAATGGCACCAAGCACGTGCGGGAAGCTATGAATTTGATAAATCCCCTGTTTGGTCTCCTGCTGCTTCTGTTGTGTGTTGGGAAATCTGATGTGGCGGTGTGAGGGAGATGATGGCTTCAAGTACCTTGGGAAGGAAGGCAGACAATGAGGGCTGTGAGATACCGGCAACCAGGGCACCAGTGGTTTGAAAAGAGCCACTTGCCAACATGTGCAGGACAGCTAGCAGCTTGGTCTCCGGTGGAATGATGTGGAGTGTGTGCAAGCTGGCTGCCAACTGTGGCTCAATGTGGTGTAGCAGCTGCTGTATGGCTTGCCAGTTTAGTCTGTACCTCTGGATGATGTCATGTTCCCTGAGGCCCTGAAATGTTGTCCTGGTCCTGAATATCCTCTCCTGCCTTCTGCATTGCCTTTGGGGTCCATGTTGGTGTGGTGGTAGCTGCTGCTGTTGCTCCTGTGCTCTGCGTCTTCGTGCATGCTGCATGAGTAGCACCTCCATGTCTTCCTTTTTGAGCAATGATGTTGCTTGTGTGAGTTTTCCTTAAGTAGTGGTGTGTTTGCCACATTTTAATGTCTGCCCTGACCCAGGCATTAAAATTTGGCGCAAATCAAGATTTGCGCCATTTTCCAGCTCCGCCTACCAGACATGCGCCATTTTTGCGTGGGTGGATAAATATGGCGCGCGGGTGTGTTTAAGTCATTTTTTGGACGGGAACGCCTACCTTGTATCTCATTGACGCAAGGCGGTTTCACGCATCCAGAAAATGGCGCACACTAGGATATTTTGACGTTAGAAGGGTCTAGTGTCAAAGTATAAATATGGTGTTAAGTTTGCGCCGGATTAGCGTAAAAAAAATGACGGTAATCTGGCACAAAGGGAGTATAAATATTGGCCTAGAAACCTAGAGCAATCTAATGTGGTGTGGATTGCATAGATCGCAGCAGGTTTTCTTATCCAAAATGCCCAGGAAGCATCAGAATTATGCATTAAATCAATCAATTTCATATCACTTTCCTAGGGGGTGGCTGCAGTATTTGGGCAGTGAGTGGCCCGGTAGTGGTGGAACATCACCAGCCCTGGGTATTTCTGAAACCTAGATACCCAGAGTAATTCAGAGTGGGGTGTTTCACGTGGATTTCAATTGTTTGTTCACACAATACGTCCTGCAAATATCAAAGTATGGGTCAAAATGCAATTTTCCCAATATTTATGTGACAGAAACTTTGGGTATTTCTAACGAATTGCAACAGGCGTATCATCCTGCATTCACACATGCCTCCTGAGAAAAATGCTATCTCATATGTGTGGGTGGCATTACACAGCTTATAGGCAAGGACCAATACTGTAACCATGTGAAAACCATGTTGACACCTCATTGATTGCACATCCTGGGACCAAATACCCCAGCTACCCACATCCACAGAATGCTTGAAATTCAAATGTAAAATCTTTATGTTTCTGTGGTTTATTTTGGGGCTGTGTCTGTCACGAGCAACAGACCAGTCCACACAAGTGGGATACCATTTTCACCAGGAAACAAAGGGTACACCAGAAGCTAGGACATTAGCCAATTCCTGTCATTTCTGTAACTTTCCCTCAAAGAAATGTGTGAAAACCTTTGATTTTAGTCAATGTTTGACATTTGGAAGTTGTTGTGGATACACAATGTGTAAGGATCCTTGCAGGCCACACCACCACGGCCTTCCCAGAATGTCTATTTTTCAAAAAAGTCTGGAGTTGGTGGGTCAGCTTGGAAGGTGGCCAACCCCAGGCCCAACAGTTACCCCACCCCACAAAAAATTATAATCCAAAAGAAGTTGATGTTTTCATGGTGTGTACTTTTGATATTTTCATCCATTTTCACCCACTTTCACTATTTTTGATTTTATCAATTAGTTATTTTAGGAAAACAGGTTCATCTACTTAAATGAGCCTTTGCTGATTTAAAAACTTTCTCTACTTTTCAGAAATGTATAACCTTCTAGATTTATCAATGGATTTCACACCTCTTTTCTCCACATACATCAAGTACAAGAAGGCACAAAAAAATTATGTATTGACCTCTTATAGCTGCCATTCTTAGGAAAGAATAACACACTTTCCTTCTGCTAAGTGTTGGCTATTTTCATTGTTCCCTCCAGGGAAACCCACAAACCATGAAAACTTCTTCAAAAACCACATGTGCAAAAAAAAAGGGTGCAAACATGTTTTAGATATTTCTTGTGGGAATAAAGTTAGGCAGGCTTAACCCCAAACTGAAATAATTGTCAAAAAAGGGCTCTGCCTTTAAAGAGTTAATGGTACTCACCCCCTAATGTAAGGTACCTGAACTGTAACCACCATGACAATTGCTAGCACCATTGCTTACCTCACAGTGCTATGCTTTCTAAATCTACTCACCACCACTAACCCTAATGCGAACCTCGTCACTTCTCTCATTCATACACTGAACAGTAACTCTCACCCTAATCTGAAACTTAATGCTCCCCATACCTAACCCCAAACTAAGCATCGATATTTACCCCTACCCTACATTAAACCCTTGCCCTATCCTTTAATTGAGCAAAAATACAGACCCCAAATCTTACTCTGGCAGCAAGCCTAACCCTTTCTCTAATGCTAACATTTTTTCTAAACTATAAACTACCCCAAACCTCACCATTCTTGGCCTTCCCGATTTCACTAACTGAAACATATCATATACAAATATCATAAATAAAAAATATGATTTTTTAATGGAATTGTCCTCTTTTTTAAGACTTTTTGGTTTCAAGCTACTGTTTTCAAACTTTAAATGCAAAATTATTTGAAGCATGGTGACACTGGCAGTTCTTGTCCATGTGTGCATTCTCCTTAACATAATATTGTCCTCTCTAGTATATTTGGGAATTCTGGGCACTCTGATGGCTCTAGCATAAAATAGCATTCATTTGACATGTATGGACTTTGTTAATATTATGCTGAATATGACATAAGTGGGCCTTCTTTGGCATATTGGAGGCATTTAAAGTTAAATAATACCCCTTTCATTGATTGGCCATCCTCACACACTGTGGGAGTTGTAGCCCTCATGGTTAATGTTGTCTTAGGTGACCCTCCTTAACACAATGGTAGCCATCCATTTAATAATGATAACGTTTTCATATGGTGGTCCTTCATGGCTTCCACTGGACACTCTTACATAAAATAACCACCCCTGACGTTTCGTATCTACAACTAACATTTGGCAGATATCCTCAGTATGTGTTTGCCTAAGTGGGCATCTACAGCATAGGCCTTCCAAGATAGGCGTGAGTACTTGATGAAAAGGACAAACTGGTATCTAGGGACTAAAGACATGGCTAAAAGAACACCACATTCGTCATTCAGGGAACTAAATATATTTGGCTAAAATTCAAAACTGAGAACACAGTATGTGAATTTCCAGAGCAATGTAAAGGTGATTTGTTTTGTAAAATCATTGCATTCTCGTAGCATGTTTGCGGCTGATTTTAGAGTAATAATTCAGGCTGTGTTAGGGATGTTTCTTGCTGATATTATTTTCCTGGAACCAAAGGATATTTGCTGCTGTGATTGTTATTTTATGAATCTTAGGGAGGTAATTCCTAATCTATATTATTAGACGTGTTTATGACATTTGTATTGCTACTGATGCTTGAAGTCCAAGGCTGTAAGATTCCTGTACAAAAACAAAGAGGGAGAAGGAGGTTGTGGGACTGGGTCTGTCCTCCTCATAGCCTATATAACATTACAACAGAGAACCAGCTAAAAGAACTACCGCAGGATGGATAGGAAAAAGGATTTTCCTGTTAGAAAAACCCTCACCCACCATAGTTACGCCTTAGTGGCATGCTTCATCATTGGGTTTTTTCCTGTTACGCTCCAGAGTGGGGCGTGCTATGACCTATGGGATATGTGGGAGCACTGATGCAGTCTCGTCAATGTGAATCATAGGAGTGGTGGGGTCTTAGGTGAGTTAAAAAATACCTGTCCCCTAGTAATTCCAATGATTTAATAGATATCTTGAAGGCAGTGTGATTAAAAAGGGGGCTGCAGAAGTGGGGGGTGTAATGTACCTGAATTCCTAGTCTACATGTTTCGGAGCCTTACCTCTGGGCTCCTCTTCAGGACCAAGGTGGACTCCCTTGTACCACTCCTAATTTGACTACCTCTAATGAAAGCGTAAATAATACATGCTCAGTGATAACTAATGTGGTGTCATAAGATGACACCTATCGTTTATGGTGTCCATCATTGATTCCTGCGGAAATACAAGAGAGGCATAGCTATAGCCCCCATTTGTACTGAGCCACTATACATGTTGTTTGTGGGTGTGGCGCCACCTATTTGCAAACTGCATCCCACTTGTGGGAAACGGCACTCCTGAATATTAAGAATGATAGACCAAAGTACACTCACAATCAACAACACAAGACATCCTACATTTAAAACTTTTAAACATGTAAATACGTGAAACACAGCAAACAGCACATACGTGGTGCATGCGTAAACCTACTCAATCGTATTTGGACTCTCATATCACAGCTCATCCGGGAGGGGGGTGTGCTTGTAGTCACACTCTAAAGATTTGGTAAAGTTTTAGAATCTACTCATTTTGCCGTATCTGTGGCGCTATGTAAACAATGTTCAAAAGACACTTACTTCCTCAAAGCGAAACTCCCGCTGTGTACCTAATGCTCACCTCCCTTGGGTCTGAATCTTGAATGCTCACATGGCCCTGAGCTTAAATGTGCAGCAGCCCTTGCGTCTCGGCATGCTAAAGAGTGCAGCACTAAACCACTATCTTCCCCAAGATGGCGGCCTCCTGTGGAACAAAAGGGGGTATGCGAGGACCCTAAAGGTAGGTATCCTTTGTGGCTGCCTGTAATTGCACAGAGGTCATTGGGGCTATGCTTACAGAGGCAGAACTGGGGATACCTTATCATTTTGATAATTATTTGGGAGTTTCTTTCTTGTGTTTAATGAAGGGTTACTCGTTCCCTTCTTACAGTGATGGTGACGTATATTTGAGTGGCTAATGCTTACTAATGAGGTGTCCCTCCTGTGATTCACATTGACAGGACTACATCAGTGCTCCCACATATCCCATAGGTCGTAGCACGCCCCACTCTGGAGCGGAACGGGAAAAAACCCAATGATGAAGCATGCTACTAAGGGGTAACCGTGGTGGGTGAGGGTTTTTCTAACAGGAAAATCATTTTTCCTATCCATCGTGTGGTAGTTCTGTAAGATTGCTTATGATATGTCTTGTCTCTGAAGCTGTAATATATCTGACTCTGTATTGATGTTAGTTTAATTTGAGGGTTAGCTTAGATGTACATTACTGAGATTGTAAGATCAGTGCAACTTTTCTTTTTCTTGAACTGTAACCTCCACATACATTCTAACGAATAGTTGGAGGAACCTTATATGGGTGAGGATTGGAAAAGGAAGGGCGGTGAAATGTGGCAGTGATTAAAATATTTTTATGCCTCCTGAAGAATACTAGGAGACTATGTCAAATTGCACACCCAAATTATTTGACCTACCCGTGAAGTCTTTGGACCTAACTTACAAATGCATTTCCGCTTGTAACACTTTAATACATGCAAATGGCTGAACTTCCCAGTGCGCGGTTTTCCCTTATGGTGACTTTGCACTTGTAAATCTTGATAACCCGGTGGAATATTACGCACAATCACATAATGTTGCATTGGAGTAAATCCCTTGCAAGGGATGTTAATTCACAAGTTTCTTTCTGATCCTTTCTCACCCAGGAAATGGTTGTAGATTCACTTCCATCAAGGACAGGAGTAAATCCATTTTCAAAACTGTAAGTGGAAGTGTCAGCCTCGAACAGTAGTATAGTATAGGAATAAAGATTTCTCCATGGAGAAAAATATTTTCACAGTGGAGAAAACAATTTCATTGTACGCATTGAAATTTAAAGAGGCATAGCTGTATGCTGTGTGCAATTATGCAGCAGAAATGTCAATGAAAAGACAGAAACAGGAAGGCACAAAACCATTTCTGACTAAGCAAGGAAACCTGCAACTAGTGTAGCTTTCCCGGAACACTCCAGGAAGCATTGTGAATAGGGAGAATTTGTAAATGCAAACAAGGGGAGGCGCAACTCCAGGTGCGAAGTTAGGACTTTTTTTGTAAATGGGCCTGTGGCTCTTTATACCATTCCTAGGGAAATTAATCATGCCATTTGTTTACTTGGAGCTTGACCTCTGGTCTGGTCTACCACACCATAGAGGAGTATCAGGCTTATTTGGCACATCCTTAAAACGTTGGAACATTTCAGAACATTTTGGCAACCAGTTCCATTCTTCTTTCGCTAGAAAATATGTTGTATCCTCATATGGAAAATATGTCGATAAGCATATGGAGAACATTGACCTGATAGGACATACTTTATTTTACCGGACTTCGGGGAGGCTTCAAATAAATTTCCCCCAAATATTTCATTAAGCCTTTCAAAGACTCCTGTTACAAAACTGATTTTTCTATCAGCTACATCTTGGATTTTATTCTCATTCTGGATTATTTGTTATCAGGCCAAAAGCACACAAGTCAGTTTCTTCAGATACCAAGTGAACTTTAGGTTGGCTATCCGAAACACAAGAGTAAGAGAGACCGCAGAGGCCCACCTGGGGATGGCCTCCCAACAAGGAATGGGTGCCCGTCGAACTCTGACCCCCCTGATGGCCCACATACTGGCAGTGGCCTATCCGGAGCTAGATGGGCACTTGGGGGAATCACAGCAGCCACCAGGGGGTGAGTACAGTTCCCCAATATACAACTTGCAACTGGTGTGGTGATGTCCGGGTGGGGGGTATAGGCCCTGTGGGTGCCGCTAGCCCAGGCCTGGCATTGTAGGGTAGGTCCTATGTTGGGCAGGGTTCTGATGTGAAAGTACTCGTACCAAGCTAGGAGGCATCCACTACTGAGCAGGGGTCTGTGGGTCTCAGGTATGCTGCAATTGGCGTTAGGTGTCCCTACCATGGGCTGCTGACTAGCATTTTGACTGGTAGTGCATTGCCTAGTGCATAGGGCTGTTACCTGTGTGTGAGTGTGTAGTGTACGCCAACGGTGGTGTTGTTGGCAACATTGACCAAGTGAATCTTTTGTCTCTTCCCCCACCCTTTTTGTTTTGCCACCCTGCCCTTATGTGCATTAGCATCATCTGGCGCAGTAGCAGAGGCACTGGTGACGGAGGGAGCTGCATCCCACAGGACCCAGGATGCTGAATCCACCAACGGTGAGGGCACCAGTGGGATGGAGGGTGAGGGGAGCACCACGGCGGAGACTGGAGCGGACAGTTCAGACACAGATACCTCCTCCGATGGGAGCTTCCTGGTGGTGGCGGACACCTCAGTGGCCACCCCAGCTACAGGTACATTCGCCACCACTGTACCAGCACTGCCCTCCCAGCAGCCCCTCATCGAGTTTCCCCTGCCCGCTCATCTAGGAGGGTGGGCATCTCCTTCGCCCCAGGCACCTGCCCTAGTTAGCCCTGCTGCCCTGAGTGAGGAGGCTATTGACCTCCTGTGATCCATCTCTGTTGGGCAGTCAACCATTATGAATGGCATCCAGGGGCAGGCAGCCCAAATGCAACAGACAAATGCATTCCTGGAGGGCATTCACACTGGCTTGGTGGCCCAACAGGGATCAATCAGGATCTGGTCTCCTCTCTGATGGCAGCCATTGTCCCTGTTTCCACCCTCCCCTCCAACTTCCTCTTCCCAATCCCATTCCCCTCAACCCCTAGCTATCCCAAGCACACAGGCAGACGAAAAGGCACCCAGGACAACACACAAGAGTGGACATGGCAAACACAAGTACCACACATCATCCCACAGGTACTCACACAAACACCATCCGGAATCAGACACACCAACATGCACTGCCTCTACTGTGTCCCCCTCTCCCTCCTCATTCACCACCCTCCAAGTAGCATCTCCACTCACACCTGCATGCACTAGGTCCTCATCCACTACCTACATCACCATCATGCCTATCACTACACACCCCTCACTGGCAGTCACCACCCCCACATCCATGCACACGTCCCCTGTGTCCTCTCCCACTGTGTCTGTGCCACCTGTTAGATGGAGGCAATGAAACCTGGCCTTCTTGAGGCTACAGGTCCTCTCTATAATCCTTCTTGTTCGCCCAGGTGCCCCATTGTAACTTTCCTCTGCCCCTGTCCTGGAATTTCTCACAGGGGTCAGTAGCCATGAGAGGTTGGGGTAACCAGAGTCACCTGCAAATATCAAGGGACAACTGTTAGCCACACACTAACACTTAGGTCCCACCTCATACCCATACACCAACATATACTGGGTGGGAACCAGGGCTCACCTATTAGCCACACCCTGTGCCTCTGGAGTTGAGCCATCACATTTGGGATGCTGCTATTTCTCAGGATAAAGGCATCATGCACAGACCCAGGAAACTTACCACTGACGTGGGAGATGTACTGGTCCGCCAGGCACACCATCTGCACATTGATGGAGTGAAAGCTCTTTTGATTTCTGAACACCTGTTCATTTCGCCGGAGGGTGGGGGACAAATGCAATATGTGTTCCTTCAATAGCCCCAATAATGTTGGGGATATGTCCCATTGCATAGAAATCAGCTTTCACTGTGGCCAAATCCTCCACCTGAGAGAAAACGATGCAGGTACACATGTGTTTAATCAGGGCAGAAAACACTCTGGTCAGCACTATTGAGAACATTGGCTGTGACATTCCTGCTGCCAAGCCCATTGTCACTTGGAAGGAGCCAGTTGCCAGGACATGGAGCACTGATAGCACTTGCACAAGAGGGAGGGTCCCGGTGGGGTGACGGATAGGAGAAATTAGGTCAGGCTCCAATTGGGCACACAGCTCAGTGATTGTGGCACTGTCACGTCTATAGGTGAGGATAATCTGCCTTTCCTCCATTGTTGGCAAGTCCACCAGGAGTCTGTACATGGGGGGAGGTCTCCATCTCCCATTCATCTGCAGAGGTCATGGCTCATGTTACTGGGGAAAGGGCCCCTGCCTTCACCTCGGCGGAGTTGGAGCGACTGGTGGAATGGGTCCTACCCCAGTACCGACTGCTGTATGGGCCTCCAGACCAACAGGTGAGTACACAGTGAATACGATGCATGGTGCGTGAATGCATGGAGTACTGTGTGTAAAGGACTCATGTAGGGGGATGGTGGTGGATGGGCCCTGGGCAGCATGCAGCATGTATGGTGGGCCATGTCTGTGCTAATGGGGATGGGAAGGGGCATGGTGGGACATAAGTGTAAGAGGCAGGACGATCGGACTAATACCTTTCCGTGTGTCTCTTTCCCTGCAGGTCAGCGCCCATCAAAAGAAGGGTATATGGCGTGCCATCACCAAGGACGTGCAGACACTGGGTGTCTACGGCAGGCGGAGCACCCACTGTCGGACCTGAAATGCTTCTTGCAGCTTATATTTTGTCATCAAGCGTTGAACTCATATGGAGACAGAACATAGGTGGTCAAGGCACAGAATCCCTGCTAAACAGTTTGACATTGTACAAGGCTTATGTTTGTTTATTGAAGCGTGACTTGCTTTATAAGGTAATTCCAAGAACAATTCCTGAAGACTATGGGGGTCATTCTGACCTTGGCGGTCTTTTCGCAAGACCGCCGAGTTACCGCCGCGGTGAAGACCGCCGACCGCGGCGGTATGCCGCTGTGCGCATTCTGACCGCTGGGAGCGTTCCGCCGGAAAACCGCCAGCAGCCACACTGGCGGTCGGCGGGAAAGTGGAGACTGGTCAACCTCCACCGCCACGCCAGCAGAACACCGCCCACAGAATTACGACCCACATTTCTGTGTGGCGGTCTTCTGTTGGCGGTCTTCTGTTGGCGGTCTTCTGTTGGCGGTCACCTCCCCATGGCTCCTGTCACCTCCCGGAGGACCAACGCACAAGGTAAGTTGATCGTCCGTGAGGGGAGGGGGTGGGGGGGTGTTGTGTGATGTGTGCGTGCATGGGGGTGTGCGTGTGAGTGTGTAGAGGGGGTGTGTGAGTGCGTGCATGCGGGCGGGGAGTGCTGCTGTGCCTATGGGCAATGTGTGTAGTTCGGCGGGTGCGCATGTCGGCATGTATGTGTGCGGGTATGTGTCCCCGTTGTGTATGTGTGTGTGTAGGGGGTGTGTATATGTGCATGTTGGGGGTGTGTGCATGTCGGGGTGCGTGTATGTGCATGTCGGGGTGGGGGTGGGGAGGGGGTTCGTACCACCTCTGGGGGGTGGCAGGGGGGTGGAGGGTGTGGGGGGAGGACTCGGGGGGCAGTGGGGGGTGGGGGAGACCCCTATCAGTGCCAGGGAAGGAATTCCCTGGCCCCGATAGTGCCTACCGCCATGGTTCGCATGGCGGTTCCCGAACGCCAGAAACCGCGGCGGTAAGCAGGGTCATGATACCGTTGGCGGTCTTGGGTCGACCGCCGGACCGGAGTGCGCAGACTCCAGCCCGTCGGTCATGACCGCCGTGGCTGTCGGAGTGGGGAAGTGGCGGTCGGTCGCGGCGGTGACCGCCGCGGTCAGAATGCCATTTTTAATACCGCCGGTCTGTTCGCGGTCCGACCGCCGCCTCTCCGCCGACCGCCAAGGTCAGAATGAGGGCCTAAGTGTTGTGAGAAGTCGCCTCTTTCCAGCATGGTTACCGCCATTTTTTGGCCTGTTTGTCAGTATGGTTTGACTGTGTCACTGAGATCCTGCTAGTCAGGACCCTGGTGCTTATGGTTTGTGGCCTACTTGTCAGTATGTTTCACTGTTTTTGTCAGTATGCTTGACTGTGTCACTGGGAACCTGCTAACCAGGACCCCAGTGCTTATGCTCGCTCTGGTTCCAGGTTTGTCCTTGCATACTGGTAACCCAGTATTTCATCCCAAATTGGCATTCCGGTGCCTCCTTATAAGTCCCTAGCATATGGTACCTAGGTACCCAGAGCATTGGGTTTCCAGGGGATCCCTATGGGCTGCAGCATTACTTTTGCCACCCATAGGGAGCCCATGCAAAGGCTTCTACAGGACTGCCACTGCAGCCAGTGTGAAATGGTACATACACCCTTTCACAGCCGTTTTCACTGCACCAGGTTACTTATAAGTCACCTATATGTCAGGCCGTCAGACCCTGAATACTGGGTGCAAAGTATCTGTGTGTGAGGGCACCCCTGCACTAGCAGAGGTGCCCCCACATCATCCAGGCCCATTTTCCCAGACTTCGTGAGTGCGGGGACACCATTTTAAGTGTGCACTGGACATAAGTAAATGTCCAGCTTCACAATCATAACCCCGAATATGGCCATGTAAGGAGCCTAACAACAGGGAATTGTACCCCAATACTGATTCCATGCACTCTGGGGGCTCCACAGTGGACCCCCAGTACTGCCATACCAGCCTTCTGACATTTCCCAGGCAGCCCCAGCTGCTGATACCTCACAGACAGGTTTCTGCCCTCCTGTTCCTTGAGCAGCTCAGGCCTAGGAAGGCAGAACAAAGGATTTCTTTTCGGAGAGGGGTGTTACACCCTCTTCCTTTGGAAATAGGTGTTAAAGCCATGGGAGAGGTATCCTCCTAGAGCATCTGGAAATGCTTTGAAGGGCACAGATGGTGCCCTCCTTGCATAATCCAGTATACACTGGTTCAGGGACCCCCAGTCCCTGCTCTGGCACAAAACTGAACAAAGAAAAGGGGAGCGACCACTCCCCTGTCCATCACCACCCCAGGGATGGTGCCCAGAGCTCCCCCAGAGTGTCCCTGGGTTTTGCCATCTTGGATTCCAAGGTGGTGGGGCACTCTCGGAGCATCTGAGTGGTCAGTGCCAGCAGGTGACATCAGAACCCCTCCTTATAGGTGCTTATCTGGTTAGGTGACCAGTCCCCCTCTCAGGACTATTTAGGGTCTCTCCTCTAAGTGTTTCTTCAGATTCAGATTGCAAGACTCCAGCAGGAATCCTCTGCATTCTTTACTTCATCTTCTACCAACAGATCAGCCGCTGACAGCTCCAGGAACTCTACAAAACTGCAACAAAGAAGCAAAGATGACTTCTACAACATTGTAACTTCAGCTCCTCCCAGCAACTGCAACAGTTTCCAGGTCGTGCATCCTCTGAGGACTGCCTTCTTCAGCCTGCACCAGAAGAACCGAAGGAATCTCCCGTGGAGTGACTGAGTCACTTCCCTCCTTCAGCAGGCACCTCTCTGCAGCAACGACCGGTGGCTTGGGTCCCCTCCCCAGACAACTGGTGTGGATCCAGCAACACGGGTGGTGGACTAAAGTGACCCCGACAGTCCCAACATCCAGCTGTCCAACTTTGGTGGAGGTAAGAACTTGCCTCCCCACGCAAGACAGTACCCCTGTGCACCGCATGATTTGCCGTTGCCAAGGCTTGTTTGCAACCTTCCAAGACGTTCTTCATGAACAGCATAGCTTAGGCCCCCAGCACTCCATCCGGTGAAGCACAGCTTCCTGAGTGGTTCTGCAGTGGCGTGGGATCCCTTTGTGTTGTGCTGCGTGGTCCTCTCTTTGCACCATCTTTGTCCCCGTGTTGTTGGGCTCAAGTGCATGCTGTCTGGTATTCTGAGGGCTCTCTGAGTTGCTGAGATACCCCTCTGTCTCCACCTCCTGGGTAGAGGCCACCAGGTCCCTCCTGGTCCTGGGCAGTGCCATTTTCCACTACACGTGATCTTTGTGGGTGCCCAGACTTGTTGGTGGAATCCTGCAACGCAAACCAGACTGCATTCATCCATCTGGCATGGGACATCTTCTGCAACAACCAGGAACGCGCATCTGTTTTCTTTGGTGCAATACTTACTTTGTCTTCTCACCAGTGGTTCTTCTTTTGCACCTTCATCCGGGTTAGCAGGGGCTCCTGGTCTCCCTGGACCCTTCAGTGCTTCTTGGACTTGGTCCCCTTCTTCTACAAGTCTTCAGGTCCAGGAATCCATTGTTGGTATCCTGCAGTCTCTTCTGGTTCATGCATTATCTTCTATCACAACTTCTAGTGTGTTTTAGGAAACTTGCTGTGTTTTACTCCTGCTTCCCTGGGCTCTGAGGTGGTGTCTATTACTTACCTTTGGTGTTTTCTTACACTCCCAGCGTCCCTCTACGCACTACACTTGCCTGGGTGGGAAACCAACTTTCTCATTCTACTATTTTAGTATATGGTTTGTGTTCCCCCTAGGCCCATTGCAGACTATTGTGATTTTCACTATTTGCACTGTTTTCTTACTGTGTACTTACCTGTTTTTGGTTACTAGTGTATATATTGTGTAATTTACTTACCTCCTAAGGGATTATAGTCTCCAAAGTATTTTTGGCATTGTGACACTAAAATAAAGTACCTTTATTTTTGTAACACTGAGTATTGTCTTTCATCTATGTAAGTACTGTGTGACTACAGTGGTATTACAAGAGCTTTGCATGTCTCCTACAGCTACCTCTAGACAGCCTATCTCCTAGACACTGACTACATTTCACTAGTAAGGATAACTGGTCCTGGTATAAGGTGCAAGTATCTTTGGGACCCACTACAAACCAGGCCAGCCTCCTACAAGTGTCGAGTATGGTTCGAACCGAATGTGTTGCTCGGTCCTTGTACATGGGTTTAACTAAAAAATTATGCCTGGACCAGCCCCATTCACGTTCTAATGCAGTTATGGAAAATAAAAAACGGTTAAATGCAAGACAGATGAGCAGATGTAAAGAAATGTACTTTTCTCCTCTGTGAGCTCTCGGAAAATATTAATTAGCAGTTTAACCCCTTGTTTGCCATGGATGGAATGGTTATGTCCGTGGCTGCGCCTCTCAGGCGCCACGGACGTAACCATGACGCCCATGTACCGGCCCTCGGGGGAAGCGCTAGCGCTCCCCTGAGGACCCCACCCTCCAGGTCAGAGTTGGAAGGGGAATCGCTTCCCCTTCCACCCCCGAACCCCACCAATGACGTCAGCGCGCTCTAACTCACGCTGACATCATCAAAGGGTGCAAGACGCACTGGAAACCATTTGCTTCCAGTGCGTCCAACAGAACAGAGGTGAGGTTTTCCTCCGGGTGAGGGCGGATTACTGTAAAAGAGGCATCGGGGGAAAGGAAAGGGTTTTCCTTTCCCTCGATATCTCTTTCAGCATTCCTGCTGCCCACTAGACACCAGGGAATTAGTGTGTGTGTGCATGTGTGTGTGTTTACAGTGTGGGGGAGCGACCCCTTGGGCAAGGGTCGCTCCCCTTGGGGGGGTATTATATGTATCGCCGTTTATGCCCCATCTGCCGTTTGGGGCAGAAAGCCACTAGAAACCAGGGATTGTTTTTGTGGCAGATTTTTTTGTATTGGGGGTCGGCCCCTTGGACAAGGGTCCCCCCCAAGGGGCAAAAAGCACTATTGGGCAGTTCAGCCCCACTTTGGAGCAGATCGGTCTATTTTTTTAGGCCCATCTGCCCCCAAGGGGGACAGAATCCACTTAGCGCCAGGGATCATGTGTGTGTGTGTGCTTTGTGTGGGGGGGTGGCCCCTTGGCCAAGGGTCGCCCCCCCAAAGGGGGCAATATAATCTAGGCCATTTCTGCCCCTCTTGGGGGCGGATTGGCCTATTATTGTTTTAGGCCCTTCTGCCCCCAGGGGGGGCAGAAACCACGAAGACGCCAGGGATTTTTTATTTTTTCTTTCTTTTGTTTTTTCTGTGTTGGGTGTGTGTGTGTGTGTTTGTGCAGGGTGGGGGAGCGACCCCTTGGGCAAGGGTCGCTCCCCTTGAGGGGGCATTACATTTATCGCAGTTTCTGCCCCATCTGCCGTTTGGGGCAGAAAGCCACTAGAAACCAGGGATTGTTTTTGTGGCAGATTTTTTGTATTGGGGGGCGGCCCCTTGGGCAAGGGTCACCCCCAAGGGGCAAAAAGCACTATTGGGCAGTTCAGCCCCACTTTGGAGCAGATCGGTCTATTTTTTTAGGCCCATCTGCCCCCAAGGGGGAGGGAATCCACTTAGCGCCAGGGATCATGTGTGTGTGTCTGTGCTATGTGTGGGGGGGGGTGGCCCCTTGGCCAAGGGTCGCCCCCCAAAGGGGGAAATATAATCTAGGCCATTTCTGCCCCCCTTGGGGGCAGATTGGCCTATTATTGTTTTAGGCCCTTCTGCCCCCAGGGGGGGCAGAAACCATGAAGACTCCAGGGATTTTGTTTGTTTTCTTTCTTTTGTTTTTTTCTGTGTTTGGGGGGCATCCCCTTGGGCAAGGGTCGCCCCCAAGGGGCAAAAAGCACTACTGGGCAGTTCTGCCTCCCCCCTTGGGGGCAGATTAGCCTATTTTTTTTAGGCCCATCTGCCCTCAAGGGGGCAGAATCCACTTAGCGCCAAGGATCATGTAGGTGCTTTGTGTGTGGGGTGGCCCCTTGGGCAAGGGTCGCTCCCCAAAGGGGGCAATATATTCTATGGCATTTCTGCCCCCCTTGGGGGCAGATTGGCCTATTGTTTTTTTTAGGCCCATCTGCCCCCAAGCAGAGAACACTAGACACCAGGGAAAATTTAAAAATGGTTGGTGGCGGTGTGTTTGTCAACTGGCAAAGTATTTGCATTTATGATAATAACAGTTTATTTCTTCTTTTTGTTCTAGTTCAAAGCTTTTGCTTCCTTTGCTGTAGCTTGTTGCTGTTTTGGCAGTGGTTGTCCTACGGTTTGCGTAGTTGCATGTTTTAGGTAAGTAAATAAATTTACTCCAAAGGAGTATTGTTGCCATGCATGAATGACATGTTTGTAGGTGGTGTACTGAATGAAGGATTGTGTGTGAAATTGACCTTAGATTTATGCACAATGATTATTGTGTTGTCTTATGTCTAATTAGTTTTTTTTTCTTTTTAGTGGGATATCATTGGTGATTGCTGTGGCTGTGAAGAGCAGTTGCTGGTGAGTCAAGCTTTTTCAGGTAAGTGAGTGGTATAATTTTTGAGTTTATAACTCTTAGTGATAAAGCTGCACTGTGTTTGTTACTTATCTTAAACAGTGCTGGTTGTTGGTGGTGCATTTGTCCAGTTACTTTTTGTAGGAAGGATCATGGTTAGCCATAGGATGACCGCTCAGCAGGTTGTTGGTGTCCTTTTTGAGTCGTCTTCTTACCATGATTATGAGACTGACTCTGCATCTGAGGCAGAGGAGAAAGTGCAAGATTCTGGAAGTGAATTTTCTCTCAGAGAGGAATCATCTGATAATGAAGCCATTCTCAGTGCTGATGAAGGGTTTGTTTTAGAGGAGGACACTGATGTGCCAATGGTGCAGCAACCAGCGGCTGAAAGGCTTCCCATTAGAAGACCTGACATGTGGGTAGCACCAAACACGGAGCAGCAACAGTTGCCTGCGTTTACTGGTTTCCCAGGGTGTCGAGTTAATACGGAAAACTTTTTGCCTGTCAACTTCTTTGAGTTGTTTATGGATGATATATTTTTGGAAGAGATTGTTGAGCAGACTAATTTGTTTGCAGAGCAGTATTTGAGGGACAACGCTGGCAGACTTAGGCCGCACTCTAGAGCTAGCCGGTGGAGTCCCACAAATCTGGAAGAGTTGAAAAAGTTCTTGGGCTTAACTTTTTTGATGGGTCTGATAAGGAAGCCATCACTGTCTTCATATTGGTCTACTAGTCCCTTGATGGCAACTGCTATATTTCCTGCAATCATGAGTCGTAACCGGTAAGAGCTTCTTCTGGATGTTTTATTTTGTAGATAATGCTTTAGCCTTGCCACAAGATCACCCTGATTCTGACCATCTCTTTAAGATTAGACCTGACCTTGATCATTTGGTAGATCGGTTTTCAGAGATCTATGTTCCAGGCAAGGAAATATCTGTAGATGAGTCTTTGGTCCTGTTCAAGGGTCGTTTGGTTTTTAGGCAGTACATTCCTAGCAATAGGGCACAGTATGGAATTACATTGTAAATGCTGTCTGAAAGTAGTACAGGATATGTTTATAATTTCCGGGTCTACACTGGTAGGGACTCCAGTATTGACCCCCCTGGTTCTTCACCCACTTTTGGAGTTAGTGAGAAAATTGTGTGGGAACTTGGTAGATGATTGTTTAACAAAGGTCACCATTTATATGTAGATAACTTCTACACTGGAGTTCAGTTGCTCAAGGACTTGTTCAGAGGGGACGCTGTTGCTTCTGGCACAAACCGCTCTAACCGAAAAGGCTATCCAAGAGGGCTTGTCTGTGAAAAACTTGAGAAGGGACAGTGCAGTGCCTTGCGGAATGATGAGCTGCTAGCTCTGAAATTTGTAGACAGGAGGGATGTGTACATGCTAACTACCATCCATAATGAGAGTACTTCACCTGTGGCTGTTTGGGGTCAAGTTGCTGAAGTGGCAAACCTGTGTGCATTTAGACTACAATAAGCACATGGGTTGTGTTGATAGAGTAGATCAGAGGTTGGAACCTTACACCGCTGCTCGTAAGTCTTATGTTTGGTATAAGAAATTAGAAGTTCACCTGTTCCACTTGGCAACTTTTAATGCTTTTGTTGTGTTCAAGGATAATTCTCCAGGTACAAGGATGACATTTGTGAAATGTCAGCAGTCTATCATAGCAAGCCTGTTGTGCTGGAACAGGCAAGAGTTCCTAGAGAAGCAGTGGTGGAGGATGTGGCTAGATTGAAAGATCGTCACTTTGCTGAGCACATTCCTCCCACTGCCAAAAAAAACTTTCCTGCTAAGAGATGTAGAGTCTGTGCTCGAAGAGGTATCAGCAAGGAGATTAGGATGTACTGCCCTGATTGTCCTTCAAGGCCTGGGCTGTGTGTGGGAGGCTGTTTCAGAAGCTACCACACATAAAAGAATTATTGGGAAATACCATGCGCGTAAACTGCTGTTTCATATTTTCATATGATCAGTTTCACGGTTGACAGTACTGTCATGTATTCAGTTAAAGCTTTTGTGTCTGTAGTTTTGTACTTATTTATAATTAGTGGTTTCTTTGTTGTTTAAAAACAAACAAAAAAGTGATGGAGGTGTGAGTGGGATGGTGCTTGGCTGGCGGTGTGCGTGGGGTGGCGCTTGACTGGCAGAGTGCATAGGGTGGCGTTTGGCTGGCGGTGTGTGTGGGGTGGCGCTTGGCTGGCAGTGTGCATGGGGTGGCGCTTGGCTGGCAGTGTGCGTGGAGTGGCGCTTGGCTGGCGGTGTGCGTGGGGGTGGCGCTTGGCTGGCGGTGTGCGTAGGGTGGAGCTTGGCTGGTGGTGTGAGTTGGGTGGTGCTTCGCTGGCGGTGTGAGTGGGGTGGCACTTGGCTGGAGGTGCGCATAGGGTTTTGCTTGGCTGGCGGTGTAAATATTGACTTGCTGTTGGCTACTGCAACACACTGCCAGGCAAACGCCAATCCAAACTCTCCCATCAGCTGGTGTGATTGCTGTATCAGGCATGAGGGCGTATGTGAGTGATGGGCCCTTGAATGGCGCTGTATGGCGATGCGAGTGTTGTAATGTACTGGGCCCATGGCTGGCGGCGTGAATGGTCTTGTGCATGTCATGTATGAAAGGTATCTGAATGGACTGTAAAGCGGTTGGTGCCTTGTCATGTCTTTGCAACTCACGAGCTGTGAGTCATTGGTTCAGTTTTTTGGCCTTTCAGTTATTAACAGTGCATTTCATTTTTGTGAAATCTCTTGTTAATAAAATATGACCTACTGAACCATCACTCACCCTCGTGCCAAATCCAACCAGTATGTGTGGTAAAAATAACAAAACCTGCTCTGCTGTAATCAGGCGTCGCAGCACCTCGAAGATTCCAGAACTTTCTGTCACTGAAATGTGAGGAAAAAGTGTTTTTGTAGCTACATTTTAAGGTTTGCAAAGGATTCTGGGTAACAGAAGCTGGTGAGAGCCCCACAAGACACCCCATCTTGGATTCCCCTGGGTGTCTAGTTTTCAAAAATATGCAGTTTTGGTAGGTATCCCTAGGTGCAGGCTGAGCTAGAAGCCAAAATCAACAGCTAAGCACTTTGCAAAAAACAGCTCTGTTTTCTTTGGAAAAATGTGATGTGTCCACGTTGTGTTCTGGGGCATTTACTGTTGCGGGCACTAGGCCTACCCTCTCAAGTGAGGTACTATTTTTATTGGAAGACTTGGGCAAACGCTGGGTGGATGGAAATTTGTGGCTTCTCTCAGATTCCAGAACTTCCTGTCACCGAAATGTGAGGAAAAAGTGTTTTTTGGCCCAAATTTTGAGATTTGCAAAGGATTCTGGGTAACAGAACCTGGTGAGAGCCCCACAAGTCACCTTATCATAGATTCCCCTAGGTGTCTAGTTTTAAAAAATGCACAGGTTTTGTAGGTTTCCCTAGGTGAGGTAAAGGGCCAAAATCTACAGTTAGGCACTTTGCAAAAAACACGTCAGATTTCAATGTAAAAATGTGATGTGTCCATTTTGCCTTTCCTGTCACGAGCATTAAGCCTACCCACGCAAGTGAGGTACCATTTTTATTGGGAGACTTGGGGGAACACAGAATAGCAAAACAAGTGTTATTGCCTCTTGTCTTTCTCTAAATTTTTTCCTTCCAAATGTGAGACAGTGTGTAAAAAAGACGTCTATTTGAGAAATGCCCTGTAATTCACATGCTAGTATGGGCACCCCGGAATTCAGAGATGTGCAAATAACCACTGCTTCTCAACACCTTTTCTTGTGCCCATTTTGGAAATACAAAGGTTTTCTTGATACTCATTTTTTACTCTTTATATTTCAGCAAATGAATTGCTGTATACCCGGTTTAGAATGAAAACCCATTGCAAGGTGCAGCTCATTTATTGGCTCTAGGTACCTAGGGTTCTTGATAAACCTACAAGCCCTATATATCCCCACAAGAGTCCAGCAGATGTAAAGGTATATTGCTTTAAAAAATCTGCCATCGCAGGAAAAAGTTACAGAGTAAAACGTGGAGAAAAATTGTGTTTTTTTCACCTCAATTTCAATATTTTTGCATTTCAGCTGTTATTGTCTGTAGGAAACCCTTGTAGGATCTACACAAATTACCCCTTGCTGAATTCAGAATTTTGTCTACTTTTCAGAAATGTTTAGCTTTATACGATCCAGCATTGGTTTCACACCCATTTCTGTCACTAACTGGAAGAAGGCTGAAAGCACAAAAATTAGTAAAAATGGGGTATGTCCCAGTAAAATGCCAAAATTGTGTTGAAAAATGTGGTTTTCTGATTCAAGTATGCCTGTTCCTGAAAGCTGGGAAGATGGTGATTTTAGCACCGTAAACGCTTTGTTGATGCCATTTTCAGGGGAAAAAACACAAGCCTTCAACTGCAGCCCATTTTTTTGAAAAAAAATAAATTTTCACTATATTTTGGCTAATTTCTTGGTCTCCTTCAGGGGAACTCACAAAGTATGGCTACCTCTGGAGTTCCTAGGATGCTGGAAAAAAAGGATGCAAATTTGGCGTGGGTAGCTTATGTGAACAAAATGTTATGATGGCCTAGTGGTGGCTGGCAGTTTTAGGAGGGAGGGGGGGCAGGTGGGAAGCACACTCACACACATTCTTTCACACACACACGCACGCACATCCATTAACAACACTCATCAACATTCAAACGTGCATGCATGCATGCACCAAACATTAATTTGAAAAGATCACACACACACACACTTACCTTCAGCCTCGGAGATCCCAGGAGGGTTGGGACTGCTGCCTTCCCTCACTGGCTGACTTTAGGTCAGCCAATGACGGAAGGCAGCAATTCCAACTTCGTCACAGAGTGGGATGGGGTCAGTGAGACTGCTGACCGCAACCCACTCTGTGTTCAGCACCCCACTGATTGACACTCGCTCTGGGCGCTTCAGGGCTTAAACCTGAAGCACCCAGGTCAAAGTCAATGGGTGATGTGAGGAACCAGGAAATATAGAATCCCCACCCGGGGTCTTCTTCCCAGCGGTGGAGGGACACCCTAGTCCTCGGTGTCAGTTTAGCAGAGAGTACACAAATCAAGCGGAGTCACCAACTGGAGGAATAAAGAGAAGTTTATTACATGGATTATAGCTCGAGCTAATACAGAGTCCCAGGACAGTCAAGTGACTATCCTACGGAGGCTGCCCCTTCACTCTGGGGCACCCAACCTTATATACACACAAAACTGCTTAGTCAGAGGACAACTCCACCCCTAGCGTATTCAAGGTCCTCTGCGGCCTTCAGAATATTTTAGGGATACACGTGTGGTGGGAGAAGGTACAGATGCAGCTGGCAGGAGGTGGCAACGACCTGTACGAACCTGTTCTGGCAGTTACTGATTAAGCACAAACATTCTCTGAACTACGGTTAGAACAAGTAAATTACAGCGATAAGCAGATTGCAGCCCAAGGCTGCAAGCACAAGGTCAATCATCAAAGTTCAGGAGGTTTGTCGAGCACATGGCAACATAATAAAGATAAACAGATGCCTAGCAGCTATGGTGTATGATTAACTTTATGTACATTTTCTCAATCCCTCCTTTTGCCATTGTGAGGCAAGTTTGAACGTCATTCAGTGTCTATGTTAATGGACATAAGGTCTTTTATCTCCTGCTCAAGGGACAGCATAGCCGTGTGTTGAGGAGGGCGAACAGGCCAGGGGGCAAGGGATGCCATACAGCAACCGCACAAAGCAGGTAGGCACTGTACACAAAGACAACAGGTGAGGAATACAGCAGCGAGCACAAAAAGGAATATTGGTATCTTTCAGCCCCATTGGGAAATCAATCCCCAAAACCAGTCGGTTAAGGACCATGTTCCTTCGTCTTGGTGTATTGTGGAAGCTATCGTATGCAACCTTTGAATAGCTTTATACACTGAAGGGGCATTGTCTGGTATATAAACGCAGCAGCTCGATCCGATCAAAGTACAAACTCCACCACAGTCCGCCAAGATGATGTCAAGAACCATTCTGTTTTGAAGAGTAACAAGGCGGTAAGCAGCGAGCTCTGCAGTGATGTTACTCAGAGCTCCTGCTGTTTCATTTATTGTTGCTTCCACGACTTGTGTGAGATGTCTGATATCCCTACTGTTCATCATAGGGCCCCAAAAAGGAAGGACTCCTTTAAAGTAGTCCAATGCTTCTTGTGCTGAGGTATCTTCTGCAGATATTACCCTTCTCCGTGTCCTGTAGTGTTGAGGGCCACCTGTGTAAGTTGGTGGTATTAACCAAGCAATGTAACACGTGCCGGTCCAGGTGGGTACCAAGGAGGTGTAGGCATTATTACCACAAACAAAATACGAGTTTTGTGATGGTATCATGGTAGGCCAATTAGTTCCATTCAATATTACTGTAGCATTACAGTTACTGGCACCTACACTTCTATTACCACTTTTCTGAAAACAAAGTGGAGCCTTGACCTGTGTTACAAAAAATCTTCGGCCAATCCGGGGTGTGGTATTAAAGGATAAAAAATATATGTCAGTAGACCTATTTCGTCGGTCAGCATATTCTGACTTTTCTTCCTTTGTTCCATAAACTCTCGTTCCAGTGGGCCAGCATAACCGGTATAGGTGGGTGACCAATAGTCCGGAATTAGTAGCATCCATTGAGGTAGCCCAAATGGCTGATAGTTCATACCAGGCACTGCAGGAGCCATCAAAAGAAAAAGGGCATGAAATATATGGCAACCTTCTTTGCACTGAACTCGGTAGCAAGCCACATATCCAACAATTTGTTCTATTTACAGCCAGCTGATGTTGATGTAACATAGATATGAAGGTATTGTTTTCATATTCCTTACGTTGTCCTTCCTCATGGGGTGGTAAGGAAACATGGCTGTGTTCTTAAGGCGGTGGCGTAGTTGGTGAGACCTCTGAATCAGAATCATGTATTACCCACCCAATGCAGGACAGAAGTACCAAAAATAGTATTGTTATGGTGAGACAAGCGATATGTGAGCCTAATAGTCTTTTTAAATTACTTATTTTCTTCTTTTTCCTCTTGTCTTCTTGTATAACACCCATTTCTCTTTATTGCTTGTCCCACTAGCAGTTCAGTCCGACCTAAGTGCTGCCCGTGACTGGTGGTTGCTTCACTGTGGGGTGATACCAGCAGTCTTATTGACACACTCTGGTCCGCCCCGACAGACAAAATCACGGCCCTGCAGCTATCGTCAGACTTAGTACAGGGGACAAGCAATCAGTTCATTGTTAATTTTCTTATTTTCGTGGGCGGAAATCGTATCTTGTGGACTGTGGTATTGTCACGGTTTCGGGCGGGTCTGATCAGGACTTTGGTTGGGACACCCCTTGAGGTCACCGAATATCCTAAAGAGGTAGTACACTGGGGCAGAGGAGCAGCTAAAGGAATACACGGAAAGGACAGCTATGGATAGGCACAGGAAACAGGTAAGTGAAAGCAGAGTAACCCTTGTGTGAACAAACAGGAAACGGATTACCAGTGGACAAACACGCTGGGGTTGTACACAGAGTAAGGCGCAGAACCTCCCACAGTGACAGGGAATCTCAATGCCTCTGTGCAGTTTGCTCTTACAGATAGTCACCCTGCCAGCCCCATAGAAAGGAGGCAGCAGAAGTGATTCTGTCTCTGGACCCTAGAGCACAAACAAGGATAGTACTTACATACTCAGGACACGCTCTTGTGGGTCCAGCTGGAAACACAGTGGCGATTCCTGAGAAAACAGCAATAGCACACTGTCACTGTTGGGCACGAAATACAACGTATAACACTGGACAAGGATGGGGGCTGGAATTGCCTCCTGGAAACCAGTAGCCAACCCCAGTACACAGGAGGACACGTATACACTGGTGAAGACTGATAGAACACTTACCAGACACAAAGAACCAAGAAGAAACAGAAACAGAAGGGAACAAACAAAGAGGCAGAGGCAAGAACTAGGAACAGGCTCAGGCTGAAGCAAAGGCGGGACTAGGACTTGAAAACAGGGCGCAAACTTCTGGCTGGGACAGACAGACAGGACTGGGAAACTGAGAACAGGCTCTGGCTGGAACAGGCAAGGACAGGACTGGAATACAGGGAGTTGGAAATGAGCAGTAAACAGGACTGGGAAACAGAGAGAAGGTTCAGGCTGAAACAAGGCAGGAGCAGGGCAGAGAAACAGGGAGCAGGCTTTGGAAGAAACAAACAGGTACAAGGCTAAGAATTAGGGAGCAGACTCTGGCTGGAACAATCAGGAGCAGGGCAGAGAAACAGGAAACAGGATCAGGCTGGAACAGAACAGGAACAAAACTGGAACACCATCCGACAAGGGGTCTGTAACACAAAGGAATTGAAGTCCGATGCACGACAGGGAGCTTGAGGAAATGGCTGCTTATAAGCAGTTCCAAGCCGGGCTGCACAGGAGAGGTTTCAGGTGTGTGTAGTTTCGGACACTTGCAAGTCCTGGAGGAGAGGATCCAGTGAAAAGGAGCAACTGAACTTCTCCCATTGAAAACAATGGGAAACAGAATCCGGGTTTTCCTGACTACCAAGCTGTGCATTATGGGATTTGCAGTCCCAAGAAGCAAATGTAGTCCTACACAAGTGTGCCATGGAGAAAAGAGAAACAAACAGGAGTCAGCAAGGGACTCTAGATAGGTGTTCAAGGTGATTCCCAGGCTTCTGACAGTTCCCTCACAGCGCCCCCTGGAAATGGGACGACCGAGTCGTAACAGGTATGGTATGGTCAGGAAACAATTGTTCAGTGTGACCTAAATCTGAGGGAACCTACTGCAGCACACTGTCATTCTGTTTTTTATCACACTGCGTAGTGTTGCTGAAATGGTCCTCAGTCGTCGGGTGGTCACCACTTTTTATTTCATCAGAGAGTACGAGTATTTTCTTACAGTGGGATGCATGTATCCAATTCTTAGCTCCCTCGACTTTAACTGCTGTTCGAGTAGCAAGAAGGACCTGTCGCTGACATTTCCATTGAGGTTCGTGACTCTTTTTCCGCTGGAAATTCTTTGTGAGAACCCAGTCGCCAGGTAGTATCTTGTGACCTGGAGCAGTGGATACAGATGGGAGTGCTTCACGCACCTGTTGGTGAATAGAACGCAAAGAATTAGTGAGTTCATTTAAATAGTCCATCAAAACAGGATGTTCTAGTTCTGAGTACTTGTGAGGTTGAGGGACCCCCCAGACATTTGCTGGCCTTCCCATCACTATCTCATGGGGTGACAACCCTGATCTAGAGTGAGGCGTCATCCTGACAGACATTAAAGCCAGGGGCAACGCGTCCGGCCACCGTATACCGCGTTCTGCACATATATTTCACATCTTCAATTTAAGTGTGCCTTTATATTTTTCAACTAGTGACTGGGGGTGGTTAGCTGCATGAAACTTCTGGCGGAGGCCCAACCCTTCACACACCCTTTTCATCACCTGCCCTACAAAATGACTCCCATTATCTGACCAGACACACCTTGGGACCCCAAACCGTGGGAAGAACTCCTTCAGAAGTACCTTTGCGGTAGTAAGGGCAGTATAATCTTTAGTAGGGTAAGCTTCTACCAACTTACTAAACATACAGACCACAACTAGGACATATTTCAAGTTGTTACACCTTTCCATCTCAGTATAATCCATTTGTAGTACTTCAAAGGGATACGTTGGTGGTGAAAAATGCCCAGCGGGGACTGAGGCACCCTTCCCTATGTTATGTTGTAAACAAATCATGCAGGATTGAAAGAGTTGGTCAGCTACTCTTCTGATATTTTTATTAGACCAAACCGGATCAAGCAAATTACAGATGCTTTTCGCACTAACGTGTGCAGGACCATGGGCCATAGTTACTACTGGCAGAACGAATGCATCGGGTAACATACATCTTTCCCTCTGTGACAGATCTATCCAGCACAGCGTATTTTCATCTAACTTGGCCTTCCCTTCTTCCCATTCCTTTTTCTCCTGTTCAGTTGCCTCATCCTGTATCTTCCTGACACTCTCTACCATGTTCCCAAATATTTCATGGGGACGAACCTTCTCTGTACTATCTACCACATACATGTGTCCTGTCTTTGCATACGCTGTATCTTTTGCTGTCTCATCGGCTAGGGCGTTGCCTCGTCCAGTTTCATCTGTCACCTTTTTGTGTGCACTACACTTCATGATAGCCATTGTTTTGGGCAATGCCAGGGCAGAAAGTAAGTTAGTTATAAGGGTCCCATGTTGAATACATGTCCCATGTGAGGTGAGGAATCCTCGTTCTGCCCACAAGTGACCAAAATTGTGTGCTACGCCAAATGCATACTGACTGTCCGTGTAAACATTCACATTAAGTCCTTTACTTAACTCACAGGCTCGTGTTAGAGCTATTAATTCTGCGGCCTTAGCAGAGTTATGTGGTATTCTAGCTGTTTCAACTACAGTGGTAGCTGTTGTAACTGCATAGGCTGCAGAGGTAGTGCCATCGGGTAGCTTGATGCATGAGCCATCTACGTATAATATGCCATCAGGGTCTTTCAGTGGAGTGTCCTGTAAGTCCACTCTCCCTTTTGTTTCATCCTCCGTCCGGAGAATACAGTCATGTATGTCATCATAAGAATCTTCAGTTTTTTCAGTAATTGGCAATAAAGTGGCAGGATTGAGCGTGTTGCACCTTTTTAATGTTATATGACTAGCTAAAAGTGTCAGTTCATAAGTAGTTAATCGTGCATTAGTAAGATGCTGTGTTTTTGTTTTGTTTAATAGTGCGTCAACAGTGTGTGGGACCAACAGGGTGAGGGATGAATCCATGACTATCCCGGCCGACTGGCGCACTGCGACCGCTGCAGCGGCTACTGCCCGTGGACAGCTCGGGAGTGCACGGGCCACTGGATCCAGTAGGGCCGAAAAATAAGCACAGGGGCGTTGTTTGCCGCCATGCTCTTGGGTTAACACTGATAGTGAACATCCATTTCTCTCGCTCACATATAACTGAAAATCTTTACGATAATCAGGCGTACCCAGTACAGGTGCTGTGCAGAGTGTATTTTTCAATTCATCAAAACCAAACTGAAAATCGTCATTCCATTCAATTGTTTTAGGACAATCTTTGTGGGTGAGATGCAAAAACAGTTTTATCAAAAGAGAATAATTAGGAATCCATTGACGACAGAAGGAGGTAATACCTATAAAGGCCCTAACCTCTCTCTGTGTCCTTGGAACCGGTATGTCTCGTATAGCTTGTATTCTCTCAGCCGTCAACGTACGTCCCTCCTTAGACAGGAGGTGTCCTAGGTATATAACCTCCTGTCTACAATATTGTAATTTGGAGAGGGAGACCTTATGGTGATGGTGTGCAAGATGTTTCAATAAGGCTACAGTATCTGTTTTACAATTTTGTTCTGAAGTGGATGCTATTAAAAGGTCATCCACATATTGAACCAGCG
Organism: Pleurodeles waltl; assembly: GCF_031143425.1. NCBI lineage: Eukaryota > Metazoa > Chordata > Amphibia > Caudata > Salamandridae > Pleurodeles > Pleurodeles waltl. The sequence continues at coordinate 325,700,049 of NC_090437.1, forward strand.
TTGAGGAGCAAGGAAAAACAAGGGTATCTAATTAACCCTTGAGGGCCTGGCTAAAAATGCTAGGTGATTCAGTATAGCCTTGTGGAGCGCGACAGAACCGGAAACTGCGACCACCCAGTGAAAACCCAAAGATGTGTCTGCTATCTGGTTTCTTAAGATCGAAAACAGAGAACCAAGTAGCGGAGGCAGGTATCATTGTTAATAATGTTGTAATGTCAGGAATAACAAGGAACTGGGGTATTACAATCTTATTGACCGCCCGTAAATCAATAACAAATCGGAGTCCTGGAGACGCAGTGCCATCAGATAATTTTTTATGAACAGGAAGGACAGGACTGTTACAATCATTACCACATGTTTCTTCAATGACACCCAAATCAATCAACTGGGTCACAATATTTTTGAGTTGTTGTTCAATGTGTTGGGATAATTTGTATTGGGGAAGACGAGGTAATTTGGCATTGGCTTTCAAGCATATGACATACAGTGGTATGTCCAGACATCCAACATCGTCCTTATGTGTGGCCCATAAAATGTCTGGAAAATCTCGAAGTTCGGGTGGAAGTGGTTTTGACAAAAATTGTGACGGGAAATATTTGGACCTAAAGTGACATGAACTCCATCCGAAGAGCAATAAATGGTGGCGTACAATTTCTTTAATAGGTCCAAACCCAATAAATTCTCACTACAGGCCAAAGTTAGAATGAGAGGGGAGCTAATGGTGTAAGGACCTATAGCAACATGCAGCGGCTGGGAGACGGCGTTAGCCACCGGAACACCAGAAAAACCCATAGAGACGTTAATATTGCCAGACAGAGGGACCCCTTGGACCTCTTCCTGTTTAACAGAACTTTTGGTGGCCCCAGTATCTACCAAAAAATCATGTGGAGTACCGTCTAATTGTACCTCAACGTGAGGGCCATTCTGCCTAACAGGAATAGAAACTGGTCCCACCCCCCTCTGTCGAAGGCTGTCCTAGTCAAAGGAGGACCCCTGACCTTCATACGCATCATAGTCGTCATTAAAATATTGACGCCAGGATGAAGCATCAAAATAATTCGGGTGGGGGGTACTGTGGGACCGTGAAGGGGCCTGTTGGCGGGGTCTGTCTGCAGGACCAGACCTACCGCGTGGTCTGTTGTCCTGTTGCGGTGGGGGCATGGGGCGGCCTGTGGAGTTGTCCTTATTGGGGCAGTCATTCTTCCAGTGGCCCTCCTGCTTGCAATAGGCGCACTGATTGTAGGAGAGGGAAGAACGGGGAGGGCGTTGGGGCTACCTTCTGTCATTGGGAGGTCCTTGTGACCTTGATCTGGACTGCTGTTGACAGGGCTGAGGGTAGGCCTGCTGAAATAACACCTTTGTTTTCAACTCCTTCGTTTTTTTCTCGTTCTTTTCTTGTGCTTCCCTCGTCACCAGGGGGAGGGCTTCGAGGCACCTTTGCTGAGTCGAGGAGGTCACGCCCACAGGAGCTGTGACCTCTTCAGCCCAGCAAAGTTCAGCTCAGGCAGCCAGGAGTCTGCGCAAATCGCGCATGTGTGCTCCTGGCTGCCTGACCTGAACATGAAGAGTGTCTGTTAGGCTGACCTTTGTTAAGCCTGACCGGCACTCCTCAGGAGGGGCAAAAGGTGGGGTGGCCTCTACGCACTAAAGGATGGGCCGCGTCTTTGAGGGCCTAAGCGCGAACTGCCCCAAACAGCCAAAAAAAGGCTTGGCACCTGAGGGCGAAAATGCCTGGCAGCGAAGGGGTTAATTACTCATAGTGAGAACTTGAGCGATACCTAAAATCAGCCTGTTTTTTATTTGTTCCGAAGACGTCCGCCACATTGACATAAAAATGTGTCTAGGCTTCCCTTTCATTTAACATCATCCAGAAAGACCTATTTGCATATATATTATGGCATATTAATTGACTGTGATGTTTGTGTTTAATGAAGATGCCATAGAAAGCATTTCCTTAGCATATTCTAGCCATTATAATGACCCTGGCGTAAGTTACGTGTTTTGCATGATATGGCTATTCAAAACATGATGGTGACAGGGGCATAATATATACTAATTTAACTGGTGGGAGAACTGAATACTTTGTTGTTAAATGGGAGATTGAAGCATATATCCATCTAGGAACTAAACTACATAATGTGTAACTAGGAAACACGGGTTCAGTTCCCTGCAACCCCACTTGACCACTCAGTGTGATCCCATGTAAACATTTTACAGTGCTTTATTTTCCTTAAGCGATAAACTTGAGAGAAACTGGAAATAATTCAGCTCAAGACGTACCCTTTACAAGAAATACCACTCCTGCATGGTTGAATAGACAATAACCTTTTTTCACACGTATTAACAACATTTATCACAAATACAGTGCACATAGCAAACTGATAGCATTCTTGACTGCCTCATGACAGTGTTGACAGTACATAGAATTTATTCGTGAATGCTTGGCAGTGTATATTTAGAAACGATTTCGTTTTTATAAATTCCACACGAGGAACTGAAATAATGTAATTTGAAACACTTCGAAGTGCAGTGGAAACAACCTTATTAACTGTAAAGAGTTTTAGGACGTCTGTTTCTGTGTTTTGCAGGCCAAATCTTGTGACAGCTCGGCTCGTGCTTAGCTGCAAGCAAAACACTTCACCGCTGGCTCGACTCCAGCACTGCTCTCGCCCTGAATTTGCTGGCTTGGTTTCTAAAGGTATATATCTAGAATCAAGGCTCATAAACCTACGAAAATTATTGGAAACACTAATACTCATTGCCATGGTAATCACTGCGTCTTTATCTCCATTCCTCGTTTACACAATTTTACCGGAGATAATCGAATGTGAATTGCCATTTTATTTTTACTTAGCACATAAAATCGAGGTTGAAAAGGAGGTTTGCACCTTTCCTGCAGCTCGCTCTTTTATCTTATGGGGGAAGTAGGGTGATACATCAATTTGAGCGAAGTCTGATAGCTTTTACAATTCTGAAAATGGATTCAGGCTTCTGGCGCAGCAAAAGCGTGGACATGAATTGGGAGGCGGAATTAATCACGTTAGAGTGAAATTTGATTGGATTTATGGAAGACCATAGACTGCCAATCTACCTGGATATGAATTCAAGGGCCGTCATATTATTTCGTGGATGAAGTGAGGCTGCATTTATAGGCAAAAACATAAACTGCCAGTCCACCAGGGTATGCAAGCCATCTTTTGGTAGTTTTGCTGCTCTCAACTGTTGCACCTTGATGTAAATGCTTCAATCTTATAAATTTGCCTAAACCTAAACGCTGATATATACAATAAAATGTTCCCATATATCCACCATAGTTATTAGCTGCATTATCAGTGCTCAAATTGTAAAATAATAAGTTCGGAGGTCCAAAATGTTTCTCAGAAGCCCGCGGCCAGCACTATTGGAGGTCGACGTGCAGAATACTGAGCCAAAGTTGCGCAGTTCTAAATCCACCTCATGTCTCTTTTATTCTGCACCCAACAGTTCCTGCCTCTTTATCTCACTGTTGCAGGTTCTTCTCCATTCCTGCTTTTACCCTTTGTCACTATTTTCTGTCTTTCTCTTCCATCTTCTTTCCATCTTTTGTACTTTTTAGGTTTCGCCTGCACAGCACTTGCGCTGTGCTTGTAAAATCTACTGTATTTAATATAAATGTTAAAAGGGACTTACATCCCAGCCTTGCTTGTCACTGGTTTGTGTGTTTGCCACTTTCTTTTCCTCCATTTCTAGTCATTCTAGCATGGTGTTTTCCTATTTCCCCCCGTGTTTCTCTTATCAGTTTCCCATGGCCCAAGTAGTGTTTTTATCCACTTTGGTGGAGCTCACTTCTTTTAAGTGTGTCAGCACCTCCGTGTGCTTTGTGGGAAGTCAACACTCCCAGTGCAATGTGCACTCACCAGTCCCCCTGGGTCCAAAGCAGGGAGCCACTCTTGTGTTCCCTTTTGTTTGCACAGTGCACTCACCAGTCTCCCTGGGGCCCGAGCAGAAACCCACTCTAGTTATCTATTGCTTCACTGTATTATTACTTATGCAATTGAAACATTCTGATCACTGAAGGAGGCGAGCTGTCTGAGCTCTATTGCACAGAATTGAGGGCTGGCGCTGGCATGCACTGTGATAGTTATCAACTGCACGCTGACTTTTTAACAGCACATTCCACCAGGATGCTCTTGCTGATGTCTCTGTTTCTTCACACATCTTTCAGTTGCAAAGCCATGATGACTCGCTAACATCTTTGAAATTAAGTTAAAAACTGCGCCTGTTTTTTCTGAAGAACATCCATACCCACAGGAGCAAATTTCATGGAGTATGTCTGACAGCTTGGGCTTAGATGATTTGGCAGCGCACCCTTCCTTTCGTCTCCTGTATAATGCTTACCGAAAGTAGAAGTTATTAACCGCCATACTTGTAAATGAATGGAGTGAATGAGCCCCACTGTGGTAATAGTACACAAGAATTAAGCACTTTCATTTGTTCTGTGAGTGCAAACTACAAATGCGAAGGATCGTGACGAATAGAAACTATTAACAACATCTATCATCACACAAAATACATCGATGGAAAGCTATTTCTGTAAGTGTTTTTTAATATTTACACTCATATTTTCCCCAGATGACTAGCCAGAGTGCTTAGCTGTGTCTTCATATCTCCTGTGTAGATCACCTTGTGGCTTTTATTTTACAGTTGTTTGAAGACTCTTTTAACATAAAATCAGGAGCAGCCACCACAAATCTCAAAGGGGCGGGGTGGAGGGTTAAATAAAAACAAAAATAAACGTACCTGTTCCAGTGGTGCCAGCCACCTCACGCTCCTCTTCTGATGGTGTCGCAGCAGTCCCTGGGACACCAGCAAAGGCTCCCCATGCAATCCTGGCACTGCTCTCATGCTGTACCTAGCCTAAGAGCAGCTTCAGAATTGGTCTCAGTGACTTAGTCTGCTGCTCAGACACTGTGTTGGAGTCTGAGCAGTTTCTCCAACCCGGCTGTATAACAAAGCCGGATTGGAGAAACCTAATTGTGCATGCCAGTTTGGCTGGCCTAAGAAGACCAGCTAAACTAACATGCGCACTTAAGTGCACTCTACTCCTCCTCCTCCCTCGCCATGGCCCAGCCCCGCCCCTCAGATCACACGGTGGCTCAGCTGAGCCAGCAGCTGAAAAATAAAATATTGTTTTCTTTTTCAGCTGTTTTCTCTTAGCCAGTGGAGCGACGCTCCTCCGCCATTGTGGAGGAGACACCACTGCATAAAATGGTAGTAGCCTTATATTATAGGTGGTTAATTGTTTCTTGCTTTCAATGCCGCACCTAGAGATGCTTTGTTGTCGCCCTGCATGAAGACGGGTTTTTTAACGCACGAAACCGAAAACCGAAAAATGTCCATTATCGCTGAAACTCTGTCTCAACTGTACCTGGGAGTCTATGTACCATTAGGATAATGTTACTGCTGAACAATAAAAAAAACAAAAATATAATGGTCAGATGTTTTGTCTTGTAAAACTCTACAACTACTTTTCTCAGAAAAAACTGATTGTTCCCAAGCACACAATGCTATCTCTACAAAACACTGCTGGGAATAGCCATCTGACATAATTTGGGTACCCAATTTTCATGTCTTTTAGTAGCATTGGGAAATATAAAAATACTTTTCATATTAGGATCTTTAAACTGCACACGCGCTTAGGCTCAAACGTAGCCTTTGAACTCCGCTAGAAGACATTTGTTTTCTAAGTTGAAGCAGATTTATATACAGCAATGTGTTAGGAAAACCTCTGTGACATTTTACAGATGGAGTTTTCTACCAAATAAAGGGCCAGATGTACAAAGCGTTTTGCATGGCGCAAACTGTGAAATTCGCAGCTTGCGGCATGCAAAACGCGCATCGCAATGCACATTCCCATGTTCCGACTCGCAAAATGGGAATGCGACTCGCAAATAGGAAGGGGTGTTCTCCTTCCTATTTTCAATTTGCACCGCAATGCAGAATTGCTTTGTGACCGCGAACACGGTCGCAAAGCAATTCGCAGTTAGCACCCATGTGAAGTGGGTGCTAACTTATTCGCAAAAGGGAAGGGGTCCCCATGGGACCCCTTCCCCTTTGTGAATGTTGCCAAAAATATTTTTTCAGAGCAGGCAGTGGTCCAATGGACCACTGCCTACTGTGAAGAAATGAAACCAAATGGTTTCATTTTCCAGAGGGTATTGCAACTCGTTTTCCTTTAAGGAAAACGGGCTGCAATACAAAAAAAAAACTGCTTTATTTAAAATGCAGTCTCAGACATGGTGATCTGTGTCTCCAGCAGGCCACCATCCCTGTGAGTGCAGGGAATCGCAAGGGGGTCGCAAATTGCAACCCACCTCATTAATATTAATGAGGTGGGTCTTTGCGACCCCCTTGCGATTCGCAGATGGTGTCAGGGACACCATTCTGCATATGGTTTTGCGACTCGCAAATTGCAAGTCGCAAAACCATTTCTTTCTACATCTGGCCCCTAGTTACAAAGAATGTCTTCGCTAAGCCATGGTGCATAAATTTGTTTCACACCAAAGCCAAATGCATTGCGATCTTGTCACTAGGTGTTGTGGTTTTGTGTGGTATTTCAAACTTGGACGCAAAGCACCTTTTTCATAAACACATGGGCCAGCACCCATTTTGTTTTGCTGCGTTCACACCACTACTCATTGTCATGAGGGAGAGCTGGGTGTTTGGTCGATGAACCTCCCTGGTCATGGTACTTTTCCTATTAGGGAACATATGCAAGGTACAGAATTGCACATTGAGATTTTTCAGACCCTATAACTGAGATCCGTGCATCTTGGCCTTCCTTCTTTTTTTTATGAAGAAGTATCATCAATCATGTGTGGATTGTTCTCCTTGCAGATTTTTTTTTCCGCAAATTGGGTGCAAGTCTGTCTGTGCAACTGCGTTTCTGGAGTCTGTCAATCACTTTCTCCACTTTTTAGAAAAGGGTTCAGTGGATTTCCCTCATCTTTCATCAGGCTCGAAGGGCTGACCTGTTTAAATAATTTAACTTCCTTGAGTGACTCGTGTTGCTATTGCACTGTGTTCACATTGGCTGGGCTGAATTAGACGTTGGATGTTTGAATTGTGGAGATACCCTTTGTTTATGGCTTAGTAGTTTTTAATCTCTGTGATGAGGGGGTTGTCGAGGGCAAAGGGGAGAGAGACGTTTCTAGAACAAGGTGGCCCTTTGACAGCAAATGATGATGATGAAAATGTTATTTTCCCAACAGAGCCTAGAGCCACTAGGACATAGGCGGTCATTATGAACATGGCGGGAAAGACCGGCGACCGCCGTGTGCGGTGAACAGGATCTCGCCGCCGGGGCGAATGGAAACCCCCCATTTAATGATAGAGAAACCCAAACCAGCCAAAAAGTCCCAGACCACCTCTCCCCGCCAGGACCCTGTCGGCGGGAATCGCGGCCCACCCTATCCCGCCACCGCCAAGCACACCCACATCCCACCCTCCAAATAATGATGCACAAATCATCTCAGCAGACAGTGGAGGCCGGACGACCACTGGCGGCTGCGACCGCTACGGGCGGCAAGTGGGCCCAATAGCAACAAGTGCACACATTGGCTAGACTATCACCCACACACCTGACACACATCCAGAACCCCATAAAACACCCCCAGACACACCCCACAATCCCTTGCAACAAAACCAGGACCAGAAGACGGAGAGCACCAGAGCCAGACAGAGAACGCCAGCAGAGAGGACACGCATATCGACCCACACAGGAGCACCCATACCCCGTCCCCAGTCCTGACGCCATCCACCCCCTCACCATGTCCCCCCTAAAAATCCACGCTTCACCAAAAGGGAGCTAAGGACCATGGTGGGCGAGATCCTGAAGGTGGAGCCACAAATATTTAGGTCCGAGAGTACAGCACACACCCATTGTGTGGTAATTTGAGCTGTGGCAGTCCATTGTCAACAGGGTGAATGCAGTGGGACACCATCCACGCACCAGGGACGACATCTGCAAGAGATGGAACAACCTGCGGTGGAAGGTCAGGGCCATGGCATCCAGGCACCACATTGCAGTGCAGAAGACTGAGGGAGGACCGCCACCAACACCACCCGATTACACCGACTGGGAGGAGAAGGTACTCACCATCCTGCACCCAGAGGGACTCACTGGACTCACTGGAGGAATGGACTTGGGTAAGTCATCTACAATTACCCCATATACAACACATCTACAATGCATGCACCACCCCACCCCACCCACACCCACCTAGACCCACACCCCACCCAGCCATTACCCACCACATCCACCACCCTGCATTACCCACAACTCACTACCAGGCCCACCTCACTCCCGCCGTGCACAGCCACCCACCCCTGCACGTACCCACAATGGAATAATAACCCCAACCACAATGTAACCCCACCACTGCCACTACATGTAATGTCCACCTAACAAAGGCACCCTGGAAGGCCACTGAAAGTCACACCAGCACAAAATGGCACAGTTCTGTACACCTCAAACCCTCATGCATATGAAACAGACATGTCTATGTCCCCCAACAGGCACCACCACCCATGCAACCCTAATGGACGGGACAAGGAGTGCCACAGCACTCCAGGGAGACAGAGGCACATCACAAAATCTTGGCCAAGGACCCCTGGACACTGATGAGCAGGCAGGCCCCTCACACAGCCCTGGATGCTCACCATGCAGCAGCCCCACCAAGGAAAACACTGTCACCCCTAACACCCAGTCAAGACCAGCAAGCCAGGGGAGGTTTACCCACACCAGTGGACCCAGGGCACAGACAGGTGGAACACAGCTACGGAGGCCACAGTCTCCCACTCCCAACATGCAGGAAGGTGAGAGCCCCAGTACAAGTGGCACATCAAGACCTGCACAAGGGGCCAGGGCAAGGTCAAGTGCCCCAGTAGGTCAGGGGGTAGGGCACCGGATGGATGCAGCAGCCCAGGACGTCATTACGGAGGTATTGGGGGCCTACCAACGTACCCAAGACAGGTTGGCACAGATTGTGTCCACCCTGGAGCAAAGTCAGAGGATGCAGCTGGAACACCACCAACAGGCCATGGAGCAGTGGATAGAACACAATGCCACAATGGCCACCATTGCTGGGCTGGAGCACTGCTGCAGTTGGTCAACAAACAGTCAGACACCCACACCGGACAAGAGGCCCCCACAACAGCCCTGGACAACGAGCAACAGATGACTCAAGCAGCAGAAACAGCACAGGAAATACCCTCCCAGGAATCACAAGGGCCAACCATGCCACCCCACGAAGCTCCACAGCAGGCGCCCAAACCTAGTCTCAGGCCAAGATATGGCACTGGAAGCCCAGCTAAGAACAAGCCCCAATCCAACAATTGACACTGCTACTACTGCGAAGCAACCATCCCACCCATTCACCAACTACACTTAGCTGAGGGCTAAATAAAGTACTATACTACAAATAGGACCCACCTATGACATCCAACCATGTCGGTTTAGAGGACACCCAATCCTTACGGCTTCCATCACTGTACATACCACATTTCACTTTATTCGGCCAATAAACAACATTTCTCACCTGTAACACTGTCCCCCGTCTTCAATATTGAACAAAGTGGAGTATGGATGCAACTGGCAGGGAACTACTTTATTGTCAATTTGTGCTTGGTGGTGGTAATGTGTGTTTCAATTTATACAAGGAGGGAATGCATATTGTCTGTCAGTACCATGCTGAAGAGGTCCATGTCTCTCCTATCATGACCAATCCCGCCTATATGGCATGGCACACTTATAGTATCAGTCACTAACCACAATTACAGGCTTAAGTCCCACACAGTTATTGGAAGTAGAGTTGTATCAGTTGGTTCCTGGAATTGACATCTTCCCCTTCCTCATCCTCACCATCACTCTTCTCACCTCCCTGAGGTAACTGATCAGGACCTATAGCACCCTCCACCCCCAAAAGGGGGATACAATGTCTCACAGCCACGTTGTGCAGCATGCAGCAGGCCACCGCTATTCTACACACCTTATCAGGCCCATAGGCCAGGGACCCCCCCAGAGATATGTAGACACCGGAATCTAGCCTTCAGGAGACCTATAGTACGCTCTATCACCCTCCTAGTACATCCATGGGCCTCATTGTATTTCCTCTCTGCATCCGTCCTGGGATTCCTCGCTGGTGTCAGGAGCCAACGCAAGTTTGGATAGCCAGAATCACCTAGAGAAATAGCCAATACAGAGTCGTCATTGTAATGTCCCTTAGTCAGACAGGCTGGTTTTCTGCAATGTGTCAGTTAGTGACAGGCAAACTTACCTATGATCCACCCTCTGCTCTCTTGTAGTTGTTCCATCTTCTTTGGCACACTACTGTTCCTCAAAACAAATGAATCATGGACTGAACCCGGAAACATGGCATTCACATGGGAAATGTAGTGGTCTGCAGTACATACCAATTGGATGTACATGGAGTGAAAGTTCTTCCTGTTTCTGTACACCCGTTCACTCACTCTTGGGGGGACGATAGCTATGTGGGTGCCATCGATGGCACCTATGACATGGGAAATGTTTGCAAAGGCATAGAAGTCAGACTTGATGGCAGGGAGGTCAGCACTTTAGGGGAATCGCACATAGGACTGCAAATGTTGTACAAATGCATTCAGAAACCTTGTCAGTACCTGGTTGAACATTGGCTGTGAGAAACCAGCACCCATGCCCACTGTCACTTGAAAGGAGCCTCTGGCCAGGAAATGGAGTGCGGAGAGCACCTGCACCTCAGTTGGAATGGCATGCTCATTACGATTTCCCGGAGTCAGTGCAGGATCCAGTAATGCACATAGGTCCTGAATAGTTGCACGTGTGAGTCTGTAAGTGATAATGATCTGACGCTTCACCATGGTCCCCATATCCACAAGTGGTCTGTACACAGATGGTGCCCTTCCTCGCCACAAAGGTCAGCATCTATGAGGAGTTATAAAAAGGAGTGATGTGCACACATGCATTGGCATATTTGCTAAATACATGCAGTGCAGTGTGCATAGTAGTGTCTGTACAATAACTGCAACCTGACAGATGTACATGTACATCACTAGGAGGGAACAGAGTAAATCATGTGTGATTATATACTCAATGGATAGAGGCCTAGGTGCTTAATATGGCTAGGAGGCCCAGCATTGTGAGTATAATGAATTTCAAGATGCGTAGGTGATGGCAAAATGTCTGCCCACTGTAGTTCTGCCCCTTCGTTGTGGAAGTGACCTAATACCGCTAGCGGTTGACGTCACAGCGTAGGGCGGTGTTGACTGCTGTTCGCACCCTCATTGGCTAACATGGATGCCAATGGGGAATCCTGGCATATCATGATCGCCGCCGGCAGTGACAGTGCATACCGCTTTGGAACGTACGCGCGTTTGTCATCGTTTGATCACTTGACTCCCTGATCTTGTGCAGACAGGTACTCCACTCTGTGTACTGCTGTGGCCTGCCTCTGGTTATGGAAGTTCCACGTGGTGCAGGAGAAAGGGCCCTGGCCTTCACCCAGGAAAAACTGGAGAAACTATTGGAAGGGGTCCTGCCCCTGTATGACAGACTCTACGGCCAGCCAGAGGTACGGTGTGTCCGGGTTTGGGGGGCACTGTGTGACTAATGGATGGAGTGGATTGCACAGATATGTGCTCCTATGAGCCAGTATGGTCCATGGTGCATGGAATGCTGCGTGCCACTGTCCTGCATGTCTGGGAGTACTGTCCGTCCTATGTTTGACAATCTGCCAGCTGTTGCCATTGTGCAGGTGCCTGACCTCTGTGTTCAATTTCTGTGTCACCCTACTAGGTCAGCGCCTACCAGAAGAGGGCACATTGGCATGCCATCGCCAAGGAGGTACGGACCCTGGGGGTCTACAACTGGCGGAGCACCCACTGTCGAAAGAGGTGGGAGGACCTGCGGCGCTGGGCGCAAAAGATCACTGAGGCCCAGCTGGGGAAGTCCTCCCAACGTGGAAGGGGTGCCCGTCGGGCACTGACCCCCCTCATGCCAAGGATCCTGGCGGTGGCATACCCAGACCTGGATGGGCGCTTGAAGGCTGCACAGCAGTCACAAGGGGGTGAGTACTCACAGACTATACTTCAGCCTGGAAGGATGAGTGTGTGTGCGATAGGGCTCATGGTGCTTAGAGCAGGGAATTTGACTGGTGTCCCTCTACTCTCTGTTCCCCAAAGGGTGTAGGGGTGTCCCTGTCATGTTTCACCTACCTCAGCTCCAATACTATTTCAGGGGATGGGTGTAGGTCAGTATACTGCTCAGTAGTCAGGGGCATGGCTATGGGCATAATGCACGGTGCTGCCTGTTGTGTGTGTCTGCTGGGTAGGTGTATGTCTGGCCATTGTGTATCAGCATTCAGCTATTTACAAGTGTCAGTCCTGTTTTGTCTCCCCATCCCTGTTCTCGTGTTTGTTTGGTACAGCATCAACATCAGGCGAGGGAGCTGAGGCACTGGCAAGTGGGGAGGCAGTGGCCCACGGATCCTCCGAGGCAGAGACAACGGACGCCCAGGGGACCACTGGGTGGGAGGGCGAGGGGACTTCCATGGGGGAGGCTACTACCACAGGAGGTAGTGACTCTGAGACCTCCTCCGATGGGGGTCCTCCGGCAGTGGCGGACCCTAGTGGACACACCACTACCGTGAGATCTTCCGCCAGCACCCATACCATCAGCGCCCTCCCTTCTGCTCCCCACGAGTTGTCCTTGCCTGCCCACCCAGAAAGGTGGGTGTCTCCTTCGCCCCAGGCACCTCCTCCCCTGCCCCAGTCAGCCCTGCTGCCCTCACAGAGGAGGCTATTGACCTCCTGAGAACCATCTCTGTAGGGCAGACAACCATCGTCAATGCCATCCAGGGTCTGGCTTCTGTGGTGCAGAAGACTAATGCCTATCTGGATGGCATTCACGGTGCTGTGTCTGCCCTACAGAGATCTTTTCAGGCTCTGGCCTCCTCTTGGACAGCAGCCAGTTTCCCTGGCCATTCCGTCCCCCCTCAAACCTCCTCTACCCTTTTCAGCACCCCACTCCCTTCACCCGTCCAAAGCACACAATCAGACCCTCTTACAGGCACATCAACACACAAGAAGCACACTTCCAAACACAAGCACCACACCTCACACCACAAGCATTCACACAGCCAACAGACACCTGCACACACAACAACATCCACTTCCCCAGTGTTCTTGCCTCTTCCGGCTTCTGTCTGTCCCCTCTACATCCCTCCTCTTCCTGCACTCACCACAATAGCAGACAGCCATACATGCACCCCATACACCACACCTGCACTCATCACCTCTACTGTAGTTGACACATGCAGCATATTCACCAGACTTTCAGACACCCACCCAACATACATCCACACTAGCTGTCTGTCTTCTCCCACTGTGTCCACCCCCCACTTCCCAAAACACACAAACGCCTCAAGACACCCACCTATCAGACATCCACCACACCACAGCATACTGAGCAGTCACCTGAACCCACTACACGCACACCTACACCCCATACATCAACTCCCTCTGCCTCCACTCCCACGCCCTCATCCACGTCCACCCCAATTGCTCCCAAGAAACTTTTCCTCTCCCATGCAGACCTGTTCCAACCCACTGGCCCACCCCGTCTTGTCCCGAAAGGTGCCCACCTCCTTGCCCTTTCCGCTCCTTCCACATAACAGCCCACCCCGGTCCAGCCTTCCCATTCCCGTACCCCTTCTCCGGTGAAGAAGAAGGCCCGCTCAGAGCCTAAGGCATCCACTCCACCAGAGCCAAACAGCCCCCATCCCCTTCAAAGGAGAAGCCCACCCCCCCTCCAACCTCCTCACGCAAGTCTAAGTCCCACCCCCGTCTGAAACCTCACCCCATCCCCCCTCTGTCCTCTTTCCATGAGGTGCCTGGATCCCCATATGGTGCCCTGTTCAGTGGAGTACCCAGCACTTGTGGGAGTCAAGCGTGGCCAGTTGTGGCCAAGGACAATCAGCTTTTTATGGACTGGCCATTGGCCCTGTTGGCACTGTTTTGCTCAGTGAGCTACAAATTAAAGTTTCTGTGTGGCCTCTGTTTGGGCTGCACGCAGTTCCACCCTGGTGTTTGTTTTAATTTTTATGGGTGTGGGGCTATTGTATGTACTATGGTCAAGTTACAGTGGCATTCAGGAACATCCCTCTTGGTGTGGGGTGTCTGACTTGTGCTGCTGGGAAGGGTTGGGGGCATTGCAGAGTGGGTGGAGTGGGTGGGTATGTAACTTTGCCCTTTCCTCCCTTGTGTCGTAGGTTGCGGTACTTACCGTCGTCGTCTTCGTCAGTGGTTTCGGTCGTGTGGATAAAGTGCAAGGAGCAAGGCTGGCATGATCAGCTGTTCTCTGTCCATGGCTGCCGCTGCACGTTTTGTGGGACTCCAGTGAGTCTTTTCTTCTATTTGTTTCTTTTTCACCTGGCTTAGTGTGGCGGTGGTTCCCGCCCCGGAACTGGTGGCGGAATGGTGGTTCATAATTTGATGGGCGGGTTGGGCCTTTCCGACGGCCTGTGGGCAGACTCTGCCGTCGTCAGCGCGACTCCTTTCCTGGCAGTGGGTGGTGCGCAGGATGCGTGCATTTCATTTGGTTCATTATTTGGCAGTCCGGCCCGCATCTCTGTTGGCAGTTTCTACCGCCACCGCCGGTGGAGCAGAATGGACCGCCATGTTCATAATGAGGGCCATAGTCCTCCAAATTTTTGTCCTTACCACTTTACTCAAGTTTTCACCTTCTTGGTGATCTTTCTTGGCTAGCTGAGGTCTTTGGGCAAGTGACCAGCACCCAGCTGATGTTTTTCTAGTTCACCTACCTCACCTTCAATTGCTGCCAATGTAATTTCAGTCCCAGAGTTAGGATCTATCTGGGGCTTATAGAGGGATGGGAAGGATCTAAGCACCATCCATGGAGATGTCACTCTCTCATTTTATCCTTTATGCCTAGCTTTTATGTTTGATCTTTGGGACGTTCTTTCCTCACGCAAATGCCTGTTCTGATCTCTATAGAGTTTCTTGCATGCTTACGCTCCAGGTTGAACAGCATATTTCCCCTTACCACTAACAAACATACCACACTCTGTTCCACCATACTAGACTGAAAAACCTTACCACTGTGTTCTATGCAAACCTGACTGGCCAGTACTGCGTAGGCACCACTGGGAATACACTGAGAGTTTGAGTGACAGACCAGCTCCTCTCCAAATAATGCTTGTGTATCCTCCCAAGGACAGTCCCTAAAGAACCTTATTAATGCTCACTGGCATTAGGCCCTGTATCTATGACTTTCAAACAAGCCACTCTCATACGTACTAAAAAATTATCCTTCACACCAAATTTATTGATGACAATACACTTGTAATCAGCCTGCCTACTGTTTACAGTATGGGCTAAGACATTTAAAAGATCTGCAACATTCTTTTTATATCATGGAAAAGTCCAAAACAGTGACCTGCAACAGGCTGATGACAAGGTTTGTCTATGTTCCTCATAGCAAAACATTAACAATCCATGTCAGACACTGATAGCCATGCAGTACATATTCTGATGGGCATTACCAACTATTAATTGACGTTTGACCACATTAAACATCCCTGCTTCTTCTCAGCCCACAATTGTGAACTGAGCAATTGATAGCACCTTCCTAAGAGGGTTTAACAATGAGGTTTAACCTGTGCTTTTTTCTTTACTCTCTGCAGAGTGCATAGCTCCATACAGTTCATCTCCATCCATCATTTACTCCCCCACCTCTTTTCCCTCCTCCCACACAGCACTTCAATGACAACTATCAACCAACTCAACACATCCCCTTCTCTGCCCTTGTGAGATTGCCGACATCTTGGAGTCAGGCAGCAGTCGCATAAGTTCTGCTTATCCACTATCTCATGTACATCAGCTTGTCTTATAATTGGGCATTACATTGTATATACCTAGGTGGGAGCACTAATGTTTTCATAACACTCCATATAAATTACACGTTAAGATCAAGGAAATCAACATGGCCACACTCTTGACCATTAACATACCGTTTCTCTGGTGAACAGACTAGTGGATTAATGCTGCACCACGTGGGTCGGGTTTATAACACATTGAGCTATGGCAGACAGAAAGGATGCCAAGAATACTTCATGTGAGGGGAGCAACACGCACCTTTCAACAAACTTATCTGTGAATTTATTAAGCAAAAATCTGACAGTTGACCATGAGGTCTTTCAAGAACCAAACACGAGTGTCAACCTTGACACATTTTTATTTTGGTTTGGTTTGGCACTAACAAGCAACTACTTTTTCCACTAATGTTTTTCTGCAGGGTTTCCATGCATTCTCATTTGGTTACATATGTCATATTTACCGTATTGATACATCTTCAGAACCCCTATGCCCTGTCACCATTGGGTACATCATATAGTTATAGTGCTCTGTGCTGGCCAGAGGTCCTTATTATGCTTGCAAAACATTCAACATATCATACTTCACTGGCAGGCCTTTGGAACTTGATGTGACAATAAGGTCTCAAACTACCTTTGTTCATGGAACTTAACTGTTACTGGATGGGTGCCTTCTAAATTATAAATTGGTGCTTTCATGTGCAGTCCCTGTTAAATGGATGTCACAACTACACGAACTCCAAGCAGAGGCACTACATGGAAAATAACCTAGCACTTTGCAGTACTAATCTGGCTCCGACATGACGCCGACCACTTTTGACAAGTTAGTACAGAACAGCGAATAAAGAATCTCTATTTTCAAAATATGGAATCAATTGTTATAACTGTTTTGATGGAGCCTTTAAGTTGGGTGCGAATGAGATGGCCTTTACTTGCCGAAACAGTCATGTTTTATTTGACTGCCGCATGCACAAAACGGACATTTTCCCCCTTAAAGCACTCCTTACAATTGACCCTGGTACTCAATGGGGCTGAAAAGCAAGTTACCGGTCTCATCCGAATAACAACACAAGAATATCGAGCATCCAGGACATCTGGGTATCACTATAAACATCCAAAATATCCTGAGTTTTTTTTACTCCAATACTTCAACTGTCAAATTAAGTGATATTTGGCTATTGTTGTGGGTATGGATCACACTGGGACACTTTTCTCCTGCAGTGCATTTCCTTAACGAATGCGGCAGTAATCGTGGAAAACATCTTGAAACTTTATTGCATGATTAATTAAAATTGTTGCACAGAATACAATAAAAGAAGTAAACACCCATAAAATACATATAATGAGTCCAGTCGTATGTTATCCTACACATACACCCAGATAAAAACGCATATAAATAAACCGAATCGTATCCTAAAATAGACGCACATACAGTACATATAAATAAATCCAATGATCTGTCAACCTAAAATTCTACAGTCGCAGGAGTCCGATTATACACCTCCGTTGCCCCTCAATGCACAAGCACTTTTCTGTTTTTTAGTTCATTTGTCCCATGTGCATAGATGTTGTTCATAAACTCCAAGCTCTTAGGAATAAAGTGCATAGTGCTAACTTCAATATGCCCCACTAATTGACCACAAAGAAGAATCCTATTCTGTCTCAATATCATCGACTGACTTAATAAACTAGGGTCACGTGAAACAGTGAAAAAGAACCATCGCCTCAAATAAGACTGCCATAGGGAACTTGGCTCTTGGGATACGTATAAGATCTTAAAAGTGTGCCCCTTCTATTTAACCACAGAGGGACTAGGGAGAATCCCTTGTGTCACTACAGTGCCAAGAGCCGTGGGACCACAAACAACTCCACCTAGGAGAAGGATAAAGTTTATTAGGAGGTAGGAGCCATTTTGTCAGCAGAGTTTCTTTGTAGGCTGCGCTCCCCGTGGGTTCCCTCATACACATTGTAATGCCTTTTTCACTTTAAGAAAAACAATTCCCCAAACCGGCCAGTTCCGTGGGGACCGCTGCAATAAATATGTATCTTATGGCTTCTTTACATGTTCTCAACCCATGTTTCAAGAATAGGGATTTTAAAAATTGACGTCTCTCTAAGGCCAGACATGGGCAGCAGCACACAAGATGTGTTATCGATTCAGTATGATATTTACTCAGAGTGCATTCCTAAAAATGCCCCTGCGAAGACTTCCATTTACGTCTATAGTCCCAGACAGGAAGAGTTAAGAGACGCATTTGCAAGATGCCCTGGAATGCTCAAGATCCTAGTGGTGCTTTCATGTGAGGCTGGCCTTTGGTGTTTGCATAGGATTCGAGTAAGCCCTCCGCTCTGCTGATATTCCTCATTGTAGAGATGTCTTTTTCCCTGGAGGCTTGTACACCTAGCTTTTTCAATCTCTTCTTCAGCAGAGCCTTTGTAATAGAGGGATCTAATATGTAGGAGGGAGCCAGGTTGAACTGTCCCTTGGCCTGTCTTAGATAGATGGCCCAGCTACTGGATTTGTCTTTAAAAACTGCTTTCAGAGCCCCCCTCAGGCTATCGGTATTAGTCCTGCAAACACTCTGATAGAACTTAATCATGTCCATTTTACACATTGTATCCATTTTTACTATATCTAGTTCCAGATGTATCCCTGCATGCCTAGTTGGTCTGGGGATCTGGAATATCCTTTTATAAGCTCTCATCTGGCAATTTTCCAATAGAGTTGTCAATCTGGCAGGGAATGCAAGATGACCATAAGAGATTGCAGGTAGTAATTTTGCCTTTATAACTCTCCTTATTGCCTCTGATGTTGGTGCCTTAAGCCGATGATGGAGTTTTGCTAAAGCATAGGAGATTTTTTCTGCTTTGACTGTCAATGCCGCTACCTGGTATGAAGTTCTCCTCGTATTTGATAGCCAACTAGGTCTGAAGCCGGTTTGATATGTAGGTATAATATTGTTTTCTGATATCCAGCTTTCGAGCTCTTGAAGCAAAACCCTTGGGTAACCTTTGCCATGTACATCTAATAAAAATATCAGCCTACAATTTTCAGGTATGGTGGTGTCTCCTTTTTTGTGAATAGGATGAAGTATTGAGCCTTTCCAGGCCTCTGGGACCACAGAGTAGTGTAGGCAGTCATTAAATAGAGCGGTCAGCAGTTCAGCCCAATAAGATTGTTCATCTCTGAATGTGCTCCCTGGAAGACCATTGGGGCCGGGAGCCCCGTTGCGCCTCATGCTGCCAAGTACCACTTGCACTGTTTTAATCGTGGTTAATACTGTTTTATCTAGACCAACCACCCTTATGGTGCATCCCTGTAATACCCTGGGCATCTGCAGACTTTGGTTCCACATAGAGATTTTCCACGTTCCTTTCCCTATCGTTGGCAGAAATCACATTAACCGTGGTTGCAGATGCATGTAGCAAAGAATTGACATAATCCCAGAATTATCTGCTATTACTAGGCGACATCAATGCAACTAAGCATTTCTAGCATTCTTCGGTCTCTTTTACCTTCAATTTCCATATTCCTCCTATAACACCTTTCTGCGTGCCAGCATCTTCTTTTAATCTGTATACATTCCCTGGTTACTTGCAGCTTGCCAGCATTTTGTCTTTTGCAACCAGTGTGCCCAGCCTGCGCTCTGCTACAAAGAGGGGCATGTAGATTCTTGAGCACATGTCCCCATTGGTCGGTTATCTGATTTACCACATATTTTAAATTTATTGGGCCCTTAACCTGCTTCCACACCTCATATTTTGCCTTGCAGGCTGTGCTCCATTTAATTCGTTTTGTCAGTGGGCATAAGCCAGATGTAAGTTGATGACTGCTAGCTTTATAGGGCTCGTGTCTCATTGCACCAAGATCAATATCTATTGCCACTGGGTTATGGTCACTTTCAGTTCTATTGATCACCTCGTGGCTTGAGCATCTGCACATCAATGCTGGGTTTAAGAAGATGTAATCTATCATAAAAATGTTTCTAAATGTTGGAATAGGTGTGTCCACTACTGTGTTACTACAGTTAGTTGTTCTCAGATCATATTCTTTGAAAAAAGTTTCTAAAGCTAATCTGGCGTTGTATCAAGGGGACCCTGTCTCCTGACCAAGATGGCGAATGTTGAAATCTCCTGCAATCACGTATTCACATTCTGGATGTTCATATAAAAATTCCTTCAACAAGGACCAAATTGATTTGACCATCATCTGTTAATTTTCTCGGATGGGGTTTATATATAAATTTACAACTGTTACTGGGATACTTTTTTTTTAGTAAAGGCTAAGCCATATATGATTATCACACGAATGCGACTTGTTGATTTCTCCCAAGTTAACAATTTTACAGCTAATTTTAACTTAACGTATATTCCAAGGCCTCCAATATGTCTTCCAAACAAGTTTTTTTTTTCTGTGCAGGCGACTGAATTGTTGTAAACCCCATTATAGTTAGTGGTTCCACCATCCAGGTTTCTTGAAAGCACATAATATCTACATCATTTACAAAGCTCTCAAAGCTGGAGCTGGCTATGAGGGAAGCCATGCCTGCCACGTTCCAACTGATTATTTTGATAATTTTGTTTTGTGTTTTTAAAGGAGGACTTTTATGATTAAATATAGGTTTTCCCTTTGGTAGTCAGAACTGTAGGGAGTCAGTCCCATTCTCGCCCTCTCGCTTCACCGTGGTCATCTTTAATAACGTCAAATTGAGACTCTCCGTTGTTCCTTGTCAGCTGTATGGTGATTTTCTTATCTATCATCAGTGGTTTTATCGCCGGAGTTCCTCTCAAGGTGCTGAATGTTTTTCTGTCCAGGCGTGTTAATTGTTTTCTGACAGCCAGAACTCGGGGTGTAACATTCTAGAACTGGTTTGCTGATTTTCATACCCCAATTTTCCAGCAACCCCTCATGTTTAAAGATTCTAACGATGTTGCCTTGTTCGGGCCATATAGTCAGTGTAGATTTGTTCTGGCTAATCCATGTGTAAGTGTTACAATTTACTGTTAGTAGGTCTTCTGTTATGAGATTCTCAAATGATGGTATATGATGTAGTAATCGTAATTTTTTTGACCTATTGAGTATATCCCATGGCCCCAGGGAAACATATAATGGAGGAAAAATTATTGTCGACTGATTAGAATTTTCCTGAGGGTTTGCAGACTTTATATTTAGTACCCTACTATACTCCTGCTCAGACTCAGGTCTATGTATGATGGAATGTTGACATCTTTCTCTGCTATGGATGGAATTGTTTCTTGTGTGGATTTATATTCTTGATAGCCACCATTTTGCCTTCCTTGATTTAATATTGGCAAGCTTGCCTCCCGCATCCTATGAGGTTCTGACCCCTTTTACCGATTGGATTCAAATAGGGTTTCTTCATGGGCTAACTGCCAATTAGTGGGGAGCATCGGGTTCTCTCCATTGCATTTTTGTTTTAAGATTGTACCTCCATTATTTGCATGTGAGTTATTTTGGGGCACCCTTCCTAGATTGCCCCCCTATAGAGCTCCTCCTTCCCTCTGGGCCAGGCTGATAAATTGTGAATTTTGTCTCAGGGATGGCCCCACCTAACATCTCTTCACTCCCCTCGGGCTCTTGTTCCTTCGCAGGCTCTGAATCACCAGCTTGTTTAGGGATTTGAGCTAGACGTTAACATCCTGGTCTCCCCCATTTGGCATGGTAGTATTCATGTTTGGGCAAGTGGTGGCTGTGGGAGCAGACAACTATCTCTGCTGAAAGATTAGGTAGGACTCCAGCAGAGCTGGGGTATTGTCGGCGACATGTGGAGTTTTTCCATTACATTTCTGTCTGTTCGTTTTTTTGTGACTTTGAGTGATTTTTTTCAGTCTCTTCTTTCATCTTGTTAGTTGTGGCTGTTGGTTATTTCTAATGTCGGGCTTCCACGGTTAGTTAGAGACTGTCACCAGGATTTGCCCTTCTGGGCTATTTTTTGCCACAATAATGTTTGAAGAGATTGGATACACAGTGAAAGGTAGTCTGTTTCTTGGTTCCTTTTCCTTGTTTTCCTCCTCTTCCATTATGGATGTGGGTATGGGAGGCCCCGCCTTAACAGGTTACTTTAATGGGTGCCATATCTTGCATCTTATCTCCTGGTGACATACAGCTGGCTTTTTTGTTGGTTTCACCAGCTGATTTACTTGTTCTTCCGTTATGGATGTGGGTATGGGAGGCCCCCCTTAACAGGTTACTTTAATGGGTGCCATATCTTGCATCTTATCTCCTGGCGACATACAGCTGGCTTTTTTGTTGGTTTCACAGGCTGATTTACAATGTTGGATAAGGCTAGTTAGCAGCTCTGGCAGTGTTGATAGCTTTTCTATAATCTCATCATTATGACTCGCCTCCACTCCCTTACCATTTTGGCATCTATTATCCCACTTGTCTATCTTTCCTATTGGTGAATTCAATTTATTTTCTAACAGAAGTACACTCTGTGCCAGCATGTGGGTTAATTCTAGGTGAATCTCCATCTTATGTGACTGCCAAGTAAGCGCCTTAACTGCAGCTAAGAGAGAATTGTTAGTAGTATTTATAATGCTGTCTGAATGGCCCACTTCCTCAAGCCCCTCACTGGGTGAGTTTTCTTCTATATCCTCCCCAGGGACTCCCCTGAGCTCATCCTCTCGGCCTTGCTCTTCCAGGAATGTTTCTCGCAATATCCAGCCTTCATGGGCTGTTGGTACATGAGAGTCCTGCAAAACCTCTTGTAATTCCTGTGGGGGGGTGGGTCAGGGCTGGCTGTTGTCACGGGTCTCTTGTGCATGTGATTCCACTGATTGAGATAGTGCTGTCTGATGGATCTCTGCACCTGTTTGCAATTGTTTGTTACTTGGAGGTGCGGCCTGCCCCCTATTTGACTGTTTAAATATCAGGGCTATTCTCTTTGCTTCAGTTTGGCGGACGAGGCCCATAGAATTGGTATCAATGTTGTTATTGGTGTTAAAGTCAGTGCTGAATCTGTAATAATTCTTGTTATGCATGCTCCTACTTTCTCTTGGTGTGGTATCCACCAGCTCTATAGGCTCCCCAATTGATGAGGCGTCCAGGCTGATATCTATAACTGTAATGCAACTGCCATCGTTTTGTACTTGCTCCATTTGCATTGACCTAGTTAATGAGTCAAAAAACAATTTCGGGGAGGCAGGGATGGCCCATATGTCTTGGTTGCCCTCGGATTTGATGGATTTAAGGGTTTCCCCCATGGCACCTACTCCACTCCTCGCCCTTGTGAAGTAGTTATTTATATATGTTTTGCTGGCATTTGGGACCTTTCACTTCTGACCCATCTTCTGGTCCTTCTGATGCTTCTGTACCTTAGGTCTTTCCTCCAAGTTCAACTCATTGACATTTCCATCATAGCTATTCAGTTCTATGGGTTCTACAGGCTCTATAGCCAGTAACATAGGTCTCATGGGGCTTGCAGGACTTGAGGGGCTCATGTGGTGCCAATTCTCCTGGGAGCCGCCTTCATCTTCATCATTCTTCTTAGCTCCTTTCTTGGACATGTTGGATTTGCCAAGCAACCTCGAACCCTTGTATCCCAATTGAGTCTGCTGTGCTACGACGAGCTGCCCCCTCAGCTTGCTACTTTCCCTGCGTACAGAGAAAATTCTGTGTACCGATCTCCAATTACCCCCAAATATTTTAAGGGCCCTTTGTTTCTTCCAACTCTTCTGTTTTACCTGTTTTTCCTGTGTCCTTTGCACCGTTTGTGTCCTTTGTATCTCAAATCTCTGAGGGGCTCAAGGGACTCGGAGGATTTGGGAGATTCAGGGTTCTAGGTGGTATTGTTGTCAATGTTGTCAATGATTGTGTAATTGTTATTTCATATAGCCGCTCCAACCCCAGCTCCGGCTCCTTTCCCTGCGCCTGCGCCCACCCTTAGGATGTCACATAGCGACTTTGCAGCTCTGGCGGTTTCTGGCTTTTGAATAGCTCCAATGGTTCACTCTCTTTGCTCTCTTGAAATAGTGTGTGCTTAGTGTGCACTTAAATTTATTTGAGTTTTGCTCCAAGTTTTGTAAATATTCTGTAGAATTTTGTAGGGATTTGGATTTTGTCGAGTCTTTAATATGTATAGTTCATAGGCGTTGTACCTAGACATTGGGCCACTCGCCCTATTCATACTAGTGTTCACCTCGCTTACCTCTCTGCTTCACCTTATCTCACATCTTCATCAGTTTACACCAGGGGGGGCACGAGCACGCTTATTCCAAACTTCTGAAACTGCTCTGTTTCAGTGGTAGTGGCTATGGCTATGGCAGTATTTCCCAGTGAAAGGAAAGTGCAACCAAGCACACGTACAAAATGCAAATTGCTAAGTGCGGTGAGCAACGCTGGAACGCCGCAGTTCTAAAGATGTGGCTTTGCAGTTCCTAAGGCGCCCGCAATTACACTTGCCCGGGATAAAGGCTGCAAATCTGGGGTGAAGTAGGTGAGGTAAGTAAAGTAGGAATAGTAGCCAGCAAGTACCCAAGCGTGTCAGTCAGGTTTAGTTCGTTTGGCTCAGGGGGTCGAAGGCAGCGTGACAGCGTGGCTGTTCAACCCTTACTGTGTAATGCTGTAGATGCAGCGGCAGTGGCGTAGCGTGGGGAGTGCAGGGGGGGCCGGCCGCACCGGGCGCAACATCTTGGAAGAGACTCGAGTGCTAAAATCCACGGGTTAGGGGGCGCAAATTACTTGCCTTGCCCCGGGTTAGGGGGCGCAAATTACTTGCCTTGCCCCGGGTGCTGACAACCCACGCTACGCCACTGTGCAGCGGTAAGGCTTGTGTGACAGGAGTAGCAGGTGCGACTGATGTAAGTCGGTGCAAAGTGACTCCTTCCTCAGCAGCTCCACAATGCACAACAAACTGTGCACACGAAGCACCCTGAGAGCTGAAGCCTCTCCGACTTGTTGCTGCTTGCCCTGCTCCGCACCGCTCCGTCCGACCCCCACCCCCCGTCCAACCACAGGCCTCAGGGGTGTGCGGGCGGTCAAAACACACAAACACCACCCACCCACACTCCCATCACGTGAGGAGTGTCTCCGTTCTCTCAGCAGCACAGTAGCTCATGGAACTGATGACCAGAGTGTACAATTACTTTATATTGCTAAATTTGGACCACTCTCAAGGGTTTTAGAGCATTAAGTACACTTCTCAATCCTTATTTCATACACCACTCACACTGCACGGACACCACTCACACATTCTCCCTGCACCCATTCACTGCTTCCACACCTCTTCATTTATTATTAATACCATAGTCGAAACCTAATGCATTTATCAATGCTTGTTCTGTATTGTTCTTGATCAAAATTTATTGAGGAAAATGAGTGTCAGTGGTCCGTGCGTCCATCCACCAGCTCAAACCGAGGACTGTAATATGCTCTTTATTAATAAAACTCCGCCATTCTTTTGTGTACAGTGGAGTTCTCCCAATCTCAATGTTCGAGCGCAGTGTAGAACATAATTCGATTCGAGATTGAATTATGTGGCATATGCCCCTAAATAACTACGGATTTTATTTACATTGCTGAAGTGTTATTAGCAATGACCACCAGGTGGCGCAATACACTTACGACTATCTTGGGAACTTCTTATGGCAGGATTTCGATGTAATTTATGCCTTAAAAAAACGAATGCCCCTTAAACAGGTGTCTTTAACCTTTTCTACAATAAGAGCTACTTATGTTCAGTTAAAGTCAAGTCAGACCGAGCTACTAATACCTTTAGTGTGGTAATAGTGATCACGTCAACACAACATTACATTAGTGGGCCCTCCATGCATGATTACGGACAGCGATCATTTTAGTACATCAAGTAGGCTTGTCATCAATAGTGTGTAAAAGGCTTTATTAATTTGGACTGGTTAAGACATGACAGCCATAGCTGCAGTGCCCGTGGTAGTAAAGGAATGATAATGTCTCCCAGTGGCTCATGATTTATCACTCAATTGTACGTTTCAAATACATTACATATTTTTTGAAAATCCATCCAAAGTAGGCGTAATTGCAATCCACATTTCAATTGTGGTATGCATATATTAATTCAACAACACAAAAACTTCTAATTTAGTAAGCTGGGCTGTGCTTTGGAGAGCTACTTACAGGTAGTTACAGAGCCACAAATAGCTCACAAGCTACTCGTTGGAGATCCCTCCCCTAAAAGATGTGTTCTATTCTTTGAATGACTGTCCATAAAGGTATTATTTTTTGATTTTGTGAATGGACTAAATAAATTCTTACTATCTGAAAGACTCCTGTCAGCTTCTATGCGCCTATTGCATTAGTCCCGCAGTAGACGTCGACTGTAAATCGTATTACAGACCTCACTGAACCGCATGCATCACACTGTATCTACCTATTCATGTTTGTATGCATGAATTCATAGCTTTTGCGCGGCACTAAAAACAGCTGGGTAGCAACGAGGCCCTCAACAAGGGTGTGTGTGCCAAGAAAGGCGGTGCACGATCATTTACAATGATGTAAAGCGTGCATATGGTATTCGGTTCTGTTTTGTCATATGCAGTATGCTCTGAAGAAGCGTGATTTAATTTCTCTCCGAATTACAAGAGTTCAGGAGCTCTTCTGATGTTGATGATGGAGTAGGTCTGCATTCTGTTTTTTAGTTTGCTTATGGTGTGGCAATGCTCCTGGTGTGGCAATGTCTGGCTGTGGTGGGTATTTCATCAGCCTGGTTTTTAGGTGTGTTGCTTCTGTTGGCCTGACAGTTGATGGTGCTCGTCTCGAAGACAATGATGGCTTGGATGGTGTTAACGCAAATGTCTTAATTAGAAATTATTAATGAATGTTTATGTGTTTTGAATAATGAATTTAGTAGAAAATGAATAACGTAGAGAAAAATAATGTGCACGTTTGATATTGTGACCTCGGAGAATGGCCACCGGTGTTCACAAAATGTACTAATTAATAATTAATCTACATTAAATATTGAAAAAATATTAGATTAATGTAGTAATTTATCATATTGAGAGTTATAACGTATGTTTTGCATAATTGTAGGCCTTAACTTAGCGAGTGTCTTGGCCTAGTCTTGCCAGGCAGAAAGCTGAATTTCTTAACGTTCAATGGAAAAATGCTTACAGAATGAATTGACCATGAACTGCTCATTGTTTAATAAAATGCTTAACTGGCGCTTCTATGGGAATCGACGGACAGGAGATGATGTCTCCTGAAAGTATCAAAAAGTGTGTAATGTGCGCTAGATGTACTTTCCCAGGACTAGAACAAGGAAGACACTGACTGGAGAAGAAGATGCAACATTTTCGATACCTGACGAGCCGGATGATGAAAACATCATAAAGCGGACCAATCAACATGTGAACTGTGAAATATTACAATTCATAGATTTGGGGCATAGACATTATTGGTTAGGATAATAACGTATGACTAATTAACCAATTGGAAATTGGGGGATGGTTTGGGGAACTTTGATATAACAACGTGAAAGAGGAGGACACAGACAGATGAGATTAGATCTTGCCCCGTTATGAACTGCAATATTGAGAAGAAGAGATTAGAGATTCTGTCATTGGGCTTATACTCTCTGATTGAGAGCCTGGTGTGATGCTGATCAACTGATGACCTGAGGATGAAGACTGACACTGTTGCTGACCCATTCCATGGATAGGTAGATATGACAATGTGAGTGAATTGCACTTTTATGCCTTTTCTTTCTAGGTACTAACTGCGCTGTCCGAGTAGTGCTCTTGGCTAGATGCTTTTTCTAAATTCTTGTTTCTAAATTATTTTGCATGAAGTCCCACATGCTGATGCCAATCTGGGTTAGATGAGAGTTTCCTTACATGACTATTGAAAGAAAACAGAGAGAAATGGATGACAGACTTATTTGCTGACCTTCATGACCAGGAATGACTTATTGCCTTTGATTCTTTTATTGACCTGTGTTAATGCTTTAGAATGTACTCTGATGCAAGCTTTGATTAGTTTATGTTTTAGGTGTCTTCTAACAATTTGATGATGAGTTTTATTTGAATTGAATTGCGTTGAATTAATCTCACGACTTAGTATTGTAACCAATAGGGAAATAAAATTACTAAAACATAAATTGAGGTGTGGTTATTCATGGCTGAAAGGTCATGGTGTGACGTTTATTGCTTTTATTGATGATTTGTCTAATGGATATTGAATTTTGTGCACTAATTATTGAGAACATTGGTCACCCCATGGTTAGGATACTCCAGGTGAATCAAAAGGTTCATCGACCTATACGCATCACCTTGTAAATTTACTTATTAAGGACCGACGCGCTAACAGTTTTTGGTAGCAGCTTAATGGTTAGTTTCTCTGGAGAACTAGTTATGTGGTGACCAGTAGTTATGGTGGTAGGTTAAGATTGGTTAGTTATTCATTATTGAGATTTGGATTCTGTTTTTCGAAATGGCAATTGTAGCAAAAATGATGTCCCCTTAAGCCCAGAAATGACTTTCCCAGATCCTGGATCCTGCTAGTAGTGTTGGGTATGTTCTCGGCGTTCTAGTGATTGTATGACAGAGATAGGTTGCGCTTGCACAGCTCATGCAAATCGCAGGTGAATTGTGACGTATGTGAGGAAAGTTAGGGAGTCTGCGTACTCCAAATTAAGTTTTAGTAGGAGTGTGCGTACTCCGCTTTATGAGAGTAGGGAAATCGTCGAACTTCATACGTGTGTGGCGCTTTGTGCTAAAAAATGGTCCACGTTATTGTTGATGTACGGACCCTGCGTGGTCTAAGACTCCAGAGTATATGGACAAGTGTAGGAGATACTTGGGCCCTCATTACAACCCTGGTGGTAAAAGCCGCTTACCGCTATGCAGACCGCTGCCAACATACCGCTGCGCTATTCCGCTACGGGTATTATGACCCACACAGAGAATACCGCCACTATACAGACACCCACACAAGTCCGCCACACCAAAGGTCTGTAATAAACTGGCGAAGGCAAAACCCACACCGTTACGCCAACAGGAATACACCCACAGTATCACGACCCACGAATCAACGCAGCGGACTTTCAACCGCGGTAAACCATTGGTGGTACACACCGCCGCGCTTGAAATACACACACACTTACAAAACACCACCACATTGGACAATTCAAAATACACACACATACACATACCACACCCACACCACTATAAAACACACACCCACAATACCCACAACCCCTTTCAACGAAAAAAAAGATAGCTAACTGAGAGAGACAAGGCAGGACCACCCACCCAATCAGAGGCACAAAACACCATCACCCATACACGCACATCACAGCATACACAACAACTCATCACCCCACACATCCTCACACATATCACTCATACCACACCCATGGCACCCCAAAGACACCCCAGGTTTTCTGAGGAGGAGCTAAGGGTCCTGGTGGAAGAAATCATCTGTGTAGAGCCACAGCTATTCGGATCACAGGTGCAGCAGACATCCATTGTAAAGAAGATGGAGCTGTGGCGGAGAATCGTGGACAGGGTCAACGCTGTGAGACAGCACGCAAGAACCAGGGATGACATCAGGAAGAGGTGGAACGACCTACGGGGAAAGGTGCATTCCGTGGTATCAAGACACCAGATTGCTGTGTAGAGGACTGGCGGTGGACCCCGTTCAATGGAAAAATGCTGACAAAATGAATTGACCGTGAACTGCTCATTGTTTAATAAAATGCTTAACTGGCGCTTCTATGGGAATCGATGGACAGGAGATGATGTCTCCTGAAAGTATCAAAAAGTGTGTAATGTGCGCTAGATGTACTTTCCCAGGACTAGAACAAGGAAGACACTGACTGGAGAAGAAGATGCAACATTTTCAATACCTGACGAGCCGGATGATGAGAACATCATAAAGCGGACCAATCAACGACATGTGAACTGTGAAATATTACAATTCATAGATTTGGTGCATAGACATTACTGGTTAGGATAATAACGTACGACTAATTGACCAATTGGAAATTGGGAGATGGTTTGGGGAACTTTGATATAACAACGTGAAAGAGGAGGACACAGACAGCTGAGATTAGATCTTGCCCCGTTATGAACCGCAATATTGAGTTGCAAGGAAGTTGGAGCTATGGGGGAGAATCGTGGACAGGGTCAACGCTGTGAGACAGCACGCAAGAACCAGGGATGACATCAGGAAGAGGTGGAACGACCTACAGGGGAAGGTGCATTCCGTGGTATCAAGACACCAGATTGCTGTATAGAGGACTGGCGGTGGACCCCCACCTCCTCCCCCACAACTAACAACATGGGAGGAGCAAGTCTTGGCAATCATGCATCCTGAGGGCCTCGCAGGAGTAGCAGGAGGACTGGATTCTGGTAAGTCAAATCTTAACTACCTTATCCCCCCTACCCTACCTGCATGCCATCATAAACTCCTACCCCTACCCTCACACCCATCACTCCAACACCTCACATATACCCCACTAGCACAACCCACCCATCCCAAATACCAAGCCCTGCATGCAACAACAATGCATGAACATCACTCACAGACCTGCATGGATAGCCATCATCCCAGCATGCCCAATAGAGAGACTAACCCAGGCCACAAAATCACCACTCACACAAGGCCAAGCTGACAGGGAAATCACAATCATCCCGGGAAACACACCCATGCACAAGATGGCGCACGGAGATACATTAACAATGCATTTGCATTCCAACTGGACCCCTACCCAACGTCCCCAGAGAGGAGGTGCCAGTTACATCCAGTCCCCCCCAGAAGAGGCCTACAGTGATGATGGCAGCTCTGCACGCCTGGATCAGGATGAACAACCTGGCCCATCAGGGACCTCTGCATAGTAGGTTACCCTGCCACAGTCCCAAACCACCACAGAGCCTACCCCCTCTGGAAACACCAGCACAGCACCCACCCAGTGGACCCATGCCACTGTCCCCAGGACACATCAATCAGCAGTGTGTCCACCACTACAGGGACCCCAGGCAACCCCACAAACCCAGGACGATCAGGGACCTGGGGTCAGTGGCAGTGGGCACATGGTTCAGGGGACAGAGGCACAGGACAACAGGGAAGCTGGGAGGACTGCTGTGCGACAGGGTGAGGACAGGCCCAGGGAACCCACTCTCCATGAGGCACTCTCAAACATCCTGGGAGCATACCACCATTCCCAGGAGACCATGGGCCAGGTACTGGCCTAGTTGCAGGAGACCCCGCGGCTGCATGAGGGACAGTACCTGGGGATCTGAGAGGACTTGACCAAAATCTACACCAGCCTGGACACCATTGCAGGGGTGCTGGCTGACATGGGCAAGGCTATAACGGAGGCAGTGGCACAACAAAGGGCACCTGACACTAGCCAAACCGAGGAACAGCCATCCACCTCCGCCGGCGCTAGTGGACAGGAGGCCACGTATCAGGTAGAACAGGCCACCATCACCCCACCCCCTGCAGAAGGAGAACCACCCCGCAAACGGTCCCTGCGATCCAGGCAGAAGACAGAGAACATTGCCAAGACCCCGCCAGGAAATAGGACTCTCCTGTTAGTCACCTTTCTGTCCCACTCAGTTCCCCTGTCCACTTTGAACTGCCATT
The DNA here is from genome assembly GCF_031143425.1 of Pleurodeles waltl. Taxonomy (NCBI): domain Eukaryota; kingdom Metazoa; phylum Chordata; class Amphibia; order Caudata; family Salamandridae; genus Pleurodeles; species Pleurodeles waltl. The sequence goes on from NC_090437.1 coordinate 325,731,561, forward strand.
GCTCCCCTTCCTATACCCCCTGGGACAATGCACCTGTGATATCAAGTGGCTGGACTCTAGCATGGAGTTTCCTCCACCATCACCCCAGCCCATTGCACATACCCCTATACTTATTAGCATCTAAATAAACACCCTTGAAACAAATACCAATCTGGAGTCAGTGTAATGAATCTGAAATGTATTAGTACAACATTCTCAAAGCATTGCAACGTATATGTACAGTGAAATACACTACAGGATGACCTTTGGTGTGCAGCAGTACATATAGCAGGAGCCAGAATGGGGTACACAGATCTGAAAATCCAAAGGGAACAGTCAGTGGCCATAGATATAGGGTAAGAGGCTGCCATGTACAGTGTCCAACAGATCAATGAAATGTTAAGTGGAGTTACAGTCTCTCACCTGTGTGTCACTGGAAGTACTGCTGTATTTTGTTTGTTCTATTGTCAACATCTTCTTCCTCTGCCTCCTCTTTGTCACTGTCCACAGGCTCCACCGCTGCCACAAGACCATCTCCAGGCTCATCCTCCTGCAGAAAAGGCACCTGGCGTCTCAAGGCCAGGTTGTGCAACATACAGCATGCCACGATGATCTGACACACCTTCTTGGGTGAGTAGTACAGGGATCCACCAGTCAGATGGAGGCACCGGAACTTGGCCTTTAGGAGGCCGAAGGTTATCTCAATTATCCTCCTTGTACGCTCATGTGCCTCATTGTAACGTTCCTCTGCCCTTGTCCTGGGATTCCTCACTGGGGTCAGTAGCCATGACGGTTGGGGTAACCAGAGTCACCTGTAAATATCAAGGGACAACTGTTAGACACACACTAACCCTTAGGGACAACCCCATACCCATACACCTACTTAGACTGGCTGGGGACCTTGGGCTCACCTATTAGCCACACCCGGTGCCTCTGGAGTTGGCCCATCACATATGGGATGCTGCTATTCCTCAAAATATAGGCGTCATGCACAGAGCCAGGATATTTGGCATTCACATGACAGATGTACTGGTCAGCCAAACAAACCATCTGCACATTCATCGAGTGATAGATATTTCTATTCCTGCAAACCTGTTTATTTCTCCGTGGGGGGACAAATGTGACATGAGTACCATCAATGGCACCTATGACGTTGGGGATATGTCCCAGGGCATAAAAGTCAGCTTTCACTGTGGCCAATTCATCCACCTGGGGGAACACGATGTAGCTGTGCATGTGTTTCAGCAGGGCAGACAACACTCTGGTCAACACGTTGGAGAACATTGGCTGAGACATCCCTGATGCCATGGCCACTATAGTTTGAAAGGAACCACTTGCCAGGAAATGGAGCACTGACAGGACCTGTACTAGAGGGGGAATTCCTGTGGGCTGGCGGATAGCAGACAACAGGTCTGGCTCCAATTGGGCACACAGTTCTTGGACTGTGGCATGATCAAGTCTGTATGTGATGATAATGTGTCTGTCCTCCATTGTCGACAGGTCCACCAGGGGTATGTACACCGGAGGATGCCGCCATATCATAATCTGCCTCAGCGGTTGTAGCCTATGGAGGAGAACGGTGAGCAGAGGGTCATCTTTCTACATAGATTGCATTAATATTGCTGAATTTATGTCACAGAAGCAGTATGTGAAGTCGAGAGTCAGATGATGTGCCAATGTCTGCTGTGATGGAGTTAGGTGCCATGCCATGTGCCCCCCTGAAATGGAGGCTGCCTGACCTCGGAGGAGGGACAAGTGGAAATGAGGTAAGTGCACTGGCGTGGGTGCTGCATGAGAGGTGGTCAGTGTATGTGCTTAATGGCATGGGTGGAAACTAGCGGGCAATGGGTATGGCGGTCCGGACGTGTGAATGATTCCCTTTTCTGCTGTCTTTTCCCTGCAGGTCAGTGCCCACCAGAAAAAGGGTATTTGACGTGCCATCACCAAGGAGGTGCGGACCCTGGGGGTCTATCACAGGCGGACCACCCACTGCCGCAAGAGATCGGAGGACCTGCGCCGCTGGACCAAGAAAACAATGGAGGCCCAGCGGGGGCTGGCCTCCCAATGTGGAAGGGGTGCCCGTCGCACCATGACCCCCCTGATGTTCCGCATCCTGGCAGTGGCCTATCCGGAGTTGGATGGGCGCTTGAGGGCATCACAGCAGCCACAAGGGGGTGAGTACATATTCAGAAAGCTGACTTTGCGCGCTTTAGGAGGTAGCTGGGTGGGGGATGTGGGCTGTGGGTGCCCCTAGGCCAAGGCGATCATGGCAGGGTAGGTCCCTTGTGTGCAGGCTCTGGCGCACTCCTACCCCAATGGTGTAAGTGGCCATCTGCTACTGGGCACGGTCCTGTGGGTGTCAGGTGTGCAGATGCTGGCGTTAGGCATTGTACCTCAGAGGCTGGTGACTATCTTAGTGACTGGTTGGGCATGGCCTAGTGCATAGGGCAGCTCACTGTGTGCCAACGGTAGTGGTGTTGCTGGCATTGACCAAGTGTATCCTCTGTCTCTCCCCCCCTTTTTGTTTTGTCACCCTGTAATTGTGTGCTTTAGCATCATCTGGCGGAAGAGCAGAGGCACCGGCAACGGAGGGAGCTGCATCCCACATGGGCCTGGAGGCTGAATCCACAGAGGGTAAAGGCACCAGTGGGACGGAGGGCGAGGGGAGCACCATGACGGATATAGGAGCAGAGATGACTGACAGCGACTCCTCCTCAGATGGAAGCTCCCTGGCGGTGGTAGACGTCTCTGTGCCCACCCCAATAACAGGTAAAGCCGCCACCCCCCCTACCAGCACGGCCCTCCCAGAAGCCCCTCAGTGTCTTTCCCGTGCCCGCTCACCCAGGAGGGTGGGCATCTCCTTCGTCGCAGGCACCACAGGCCCTGCCCCAGTCAGCCCTGCTGCCCTCAGTGAGGAGGCTATTGACCTCCTGAGTTCCCTCTCTGTTGGGCAGTCAACCATACTGAATGCCATCCAGGGTCTAGCAGGGCATTTGCAACAAACAAATGTATACCTGGAGGGCATTCACTCTGGCGTGGCGGCCCAACAGAGAGCATTTCAGGTTCTGACCTCAGCACTGATGGCATCCATTGTCCCTGTGTCCAGCCTCCCCCCTCCAACTTCCACTACCCAGACCCAATCCCCTCTACCTCAGCCTATCCCAAGCACACCTTCAGACCAGCATGCACCCAAATCACCACACAAAAATGGCTCAGGCAAACATAAGCACCACTCTTCATCTTACTGGAACTCACACAAGCACCATGCCCATGCAAACACACCAACATCCAATGCCACCACTGTATCCTCCTCCTCCTCCTCCTCCTCCTCCTCCTCCTCCACCTCCCTCCCAGTATCGTCTCCACTCACACTTGCATGCACTACATCTTCATCCACTACCTCCATCACCAGCATGCCCATCACTGCACACCCCTCACTGGCAGTCACCACCCTCACAACCATGCACACATCCCCTGTGTCCTCTCCCAGTGTGTCTGTGACCCCTCCTCCCAAAGTACACAAACGCAAGCACGCACCCACCCAACAGCCATCCACCTCACAACAGCATCCAACCCATGCACCTTCACCCAAACTGAGCAGACAGACACCTCCTACAACCACTCCCTCTTCCTCCACTCCCAAACCCTCTCCATCTTCCCATCCCAGTGTGTCCCAAAAACTTTTCCTGGCTAACTTTGACCTCCTCCCTACCCCTCCCCTCTGTCCTTCCCCTCGGCCCAGGGTGTCCAGATCTCAGGCCAGCACCACAGCCACCAAGTCGCCGTTCACTGTGGTACCTGCAAGTCCCAGAGGATCAAAGGGGGCTCCCATAAGGGCAGCCAGTATGCCACCGACCACTGCTAAGGACGAACCCATACCGCCACCTGCCAAGGTGAAGAAGGGGCCAGCATGCAGCACGAGCAATAAGGACGACCCACCCAGCAAGGCCTCCTCTAAAACTCAAGCTGCCAGTGCCAAGGTCCCAACAGCATCATCCAAGGTGGGGAAGGGGAATAAAACCCAAGGCAAGCCACTTCAGGCCTCGGAGGCTCCAGGTGAGGGACTAGTGCCCACCATCAGTACCGACAGCCCTGCAACCTGTACCGCGGAAAGCACTGCCACAGGCACTGTCACCTGCACCACCACCTGCACCACTGCTGCCACACCAACTGCGGGCAGCATCATCCCCAGTGGGCAGCCATCTGAGGCTGCAGGAGATGGCCTGGTGTCTTCCTCCACCACTACCAGCACCTGCACCACGGCTAGCACCGGCAGCATCCCCTCTGCAAACCCCGCCGCAAGCACCGCCACCTGCACCACCATTCAACACTGCCACATGCCCAGCCGGTGCCACACCAACTGTGAGCAGCATCATCCCCAGTGGGCAGGCGTCCGGGGCTGCAGGAGGCTGCCAGGACCGTCCCACCAACACTTGAAGCCAGTTTGCAGCCTTAGTCGCCACAGGATGGAATATGGCTCTGCCTCCATGGGGTATCATGCTACCTGTTCCATGCAAATTTAGTGCCTTAGGTGGGCATGGTCTGGCCACGGAAGACGATGGCCGCCTGAAGCGAGCACTCCGTGAGGCGGCAGGGTTAGGGCTGGGGAGAGGGGCGCTGCAGAGGCACAGAGCCTCTTTCTGACGTCATGAGGGCAGCTGGAGGACACCGCTGCGACAGCGGCGATTCCCGAGGGCGTCGCAAACTTGCGACCCCGGGTAAACTGGTGCCGCAGGAGTGCAACCTAGGGAGGAGCTGAAAGCAGCAGCCTCCTGTACTCAGCGGGCCCGACGCTGCTTCCGAGTGCGGCCAGATTGGGCCGAAACAGAGCAGGCGCTCCGCAGCGTTGGATCTCCTGCAGCTCCCCCCTTCACCCCCACCCTTGCCAGTCTCACGCGGCTGGTTGGGGGCCCGAAATCACGGCCCTCCACAGTGTTTACCTGCCAGATTTGACCCAGCGCCGCCCTTGGAACAGTTGGAGTGGGGCTGGTGCCGGACATCACCAGCAGACCCACTCTGCACTGGGGGTCCCATCGGGAGTACCGCCTCTTCCTTCCTTCACTTGCCCTACACCCCGCTGGAGGGCCCCTAGTACTGCAGCGAGGGCCCGTGGACCAGCGGAGGCCATATCAACAGCGTTGGGGACGGGGGCAGAGGTGGCAGATGGGCACACTGGACGCCTCTCGTTGATGGTTGACCTGCCAGTACGAGGTCAGCATGCTTGCTGAGCACGGTGACCCCCACGCGTTCCTTGCTGCCTGAGATGACCAGGAGCCTCAGCCAGAGCAGCCTTTATTGGAGCCGGACGCAGTGATGAAGAGGGCAGGACGGAAGTTGCTGCCACAACCAGAGTGGTATCCCATTCTGAACAGCTTCCCGGACTTTATACACTCTCCCAGCTGACTTGGATGGAGCCTGGCAGGCCTACTACAATGTCATTGTGGTGGCACAGGACCCCGGCTGCCTAGCTGTCCCTCGCCACCCCCCACCCCATTTGCTGTACGGACATCTTGGAGGCTTACTGGGATTCTTGAAGGCCTTGCATCATATCGCTGGGTCGGTGCCCCCCGTACCCCTTTCCCCCCCCCACTGAGAGTGTCAGGGCTCAGAGGGGAGCAACAACAACAACTGTCAGAAAACGGCATGCAACATGTTGGGTAGCCAGCGATCTCCACCTGGCGGGGTGCCCACGCCCCTGAATAGAGAGACTGAGACCCCCGCCCTTTGCCGTCGCGCCTCCTCCACAGCGGACAAAAGCATACTTACCTCCAGGCTGCGACCTTCTCCCTCTTCTGGGGCGCGGGCAGTTCAGTGGACTCCGCTCGGACCACGCTACCCACCGATCACACTGTTTCGAAGGCCGGGACCCTCCAGCTTCTCCCCCCTTCCATCCTGCCACGCAGAGTTTGACCAACTCTAACACCAAGAGAGGACCCCTGAGACCCCTAGTTTCTCGCAACACCGCTACTAGGCTCTGCGGCAGGGCTAGAGATGCCAGGCGGCAAGTCGTCACATAAGAACTCAGGTAAACTAGTGAGACAGTTGCTCTTTTCTGAGGCCTTACTTCAGTCAAAGGCACCACCCACAACCCAGGTGACGCTGCCACCCGCCTGACACCACGCAATGGCGGTCTCAGCCCAGGAATCCACTATGGATCGTATCCTCCAGGAAATTTCAGCGGTAGGTCACAGGTTGGAGGATATGTATAGTGCAATGGTCTCATTGACTGCGAAAACTAAATCCATCCATCTGGACATTGCAGGCTTCTAAACCTGTGTGCTGGGGCTGAAACAACAAGTGACAAATGTAGAGGCCCAAGTCGCTTTCTCTTGGGACAAAGACCAAGAACTCCTGTTTCTTCACAGCAAGATGACAGATTTAGAGGACAGGAGCCGGAGGGACAACATCCGATTTCTAGGGTTTCCCAAAAACATTGAGGGCAAGGACATTCATGCATTCTTGCAGGAGACGCTGCCCAAACTCACTGGCATCACCTTCGATCCACCCCTGGAGTTCCAAAGAGCACATAGGCTGGGTCCCAAGAGACCCGACACGGCCATTCGTCCCCGACCGATCATAGCCTGCCTCCTTCGCCATGTGCAAGCCCGCCAACTTATACAGAGAGCCCGCACACATGGTCCCTGTCAGATGGACGGTCAGGTGATCCGAATGTCAGCGGACTTCTCTAAGGAAACCAGTAAGCGTCGAAGGGCATTCCTGGCCCTCCAACCCAGGTTACGCCAGATGGAGGTGAAGTATGGCCTGTTCGAACCGTAGAGAATGTGGATCACGAAAAATGGTATGTCTAAAGACTTTTATGACACGGAGGACCTGCGCTCTTCCTGGATGGCCTGTCATCCATGGACACATCCACCTCGGGACCCAACGGTCACTGACCAGGATGCTTTGCCTCAAGATCTTGCCCCAGGATCGCCACCCTACTGTCTCCCACCCCAGGGGACGGGACTTGGAGAGGCTCATGAACAGTCATGACGACAGAGGGCAGGTACTGCATGCAGTGGCGCTCCACACACAGGTGGCGGACAGAGACAAGTCCCGTTCCCCCTTGAAGCCCCCTGCGGAACCCACTTGAACTCGTTCTTTCTCACTGGGCTGCAGGAAGTCGATAGCCTGGCGACCCTGGCCTCCCCCGGTCTGGAGACGGCAGACCCCTCACCGATCTACTGGCTGGCTGAGTATCAATCTATGTTTCTGCATAACGTTGGGTGTTTTGTTATTCTTATATAGAAATGCTCTATCGCAGGTATAATGAGGTTCTTAGGACTATCCAGTCCCCGTTCGGACTGATGGCACGATGGACATTGTGTACTTTCTGAACCTGGCAGCCCCACTGTTAACTTGTCAGTTTCTATTATTCTATTATTATAATGATAATTGATTGATTGTTCGTCACTTTCGTATTTTTCCTTTAGGGTTTTTATGTCGATATCAATATTGTTAAGTTTTGCTTCTCTTTGCTCCTTTTTCTGTGCACGCACTCTGCTCCTTTTCCCTCTGCTCTTTCTCCCCTTCCCCCCCTCCGATGTGCACGCAGCAATACTGACACTATACCGGCCTTTGATGCCCCTCCCCCCCCATTCCTCCTTGGGGTGGTCTGCTGCATTAGCCACGGAGGCTGGCTCTCCCATTACGCTGCACTGCGTTACTCCAGTCCCTGTCGGGGGATATCATTCTGGAGGACTTTGGCTCCATGACCATGGGAAATTCGCGTTCCTGGGGGGAGGCGATCCCGTGCTGCGCCCCTCCCCCGGCCGTGGTCCCGCCAGACTTGCACTGAGACTCTCAGGTTTCAGGCATAGACCCGCAGATTAAGGTTTAGGATTTCTGGGGCTCTTGTTTTGCTCCACCCTTTTCTTCAGTTTCCCCCCTTCACCCCCTTCTTATCTTTTTCTCATTTTCTTCACTACCTTCTCTCCCTGAGCTGGGATTAGTTTTGTTTTGTTTTGTTATCCCTGCTTTTTGCTTTTCTTAGCTTTGCCTTTTCTATTACTCTTCTCTCACACCCTCCCTCTTTCTCCTTCCCCCCTTCCCTCCCCTCCCGCCCTCCTTTTATATTCTCACTCTCCGTCTCTCACCTTCCTATTCCTCTCTCCCCTGGTGTCTCTTTATCTTTTGTCTCCCTCTACCTCTGCCAACTCCACGCCCCCCACTCATAATCCTTTCGGTCTTTTATCACTCAGGGCTCCATCACCCCCACCGCTCCCCCATTTCTTTATCCCACTTCTCCACATCATCCACCCTTGCCGCCCCGCTAGCCTTTCCTCATGGCTGGACTCTCGCCCACCTCACCCACCCCGCTACGGGTTGTCTCATGGAACGTTAATGGTCTCACCCATTTCATTAAACGGAAGAAAATACTCTCATACCTCAACACCAAGAGGGCGGACGTGGCTCTTCTCCAGGAGAAGAGACACATCTGACTAGGCTCGAATCTGACAAGTTACGACGGGACTGGGTGGGGACGGCGCTGGCCAGCTGTAGTCCTTCCCCGCAAGACAAAAGGAGCAGCGCTTTGCGAAAGTGCGGTGTTGCAATACTATTGCGCAAAATCCTACCTTTCACAGCCACCAAATCATGGGCCGATCCGGAGGGACGATATGTGTTCGTCAGATTGAAACTAGGAGGCTCTTTGCTCTGTGTGGGCTCCGTGTACGCCCCAATCGGCTAAAAAAAGGCACTTTTTCCTACGCATCAGTCACGTCTTGACGGAGATTGGGGCTGCCCAGTACATAATTGGCAGAGACTGGAATCTGACCAGAGATGCCATACTGGACAGGACTGGACCTCTGGACATCAACAATAATGGTGACAGAGCCTTGCAGTCTGACGTAATGCAGGGCAACGGCTTGGTAGATTTCTTGAGGTTGACACACCCGGCTGATATGGAATATACCTTTTTTTCGCCAGTCCATGGTACCCAATCCCGACTGGACTATTTACTTAACTCACATAACCTTGTGGCACACACACAGGACGCTCGCTTATTGGGTGGAGGTTTGTCGGACCACTCCCCGACCCTTTTAGTCATCTAGCTGGGCCTGATGTCCCCAGGCCGCAAGCGATGACGATTTGCTGTTCACCGCTACCGAACCCCTCAAGTGAAGGCGCAATTACAAGCACATGCCTCCACCTACGTCCAGGATAACCTCGGCTCAGTGGCGTCCAGGAGGGTTACTTGGGCAGCTGCCAAGGCAACAATACGGGGCCACATTATGCATGACGCCACGCTATCGAACAAGGACAGGGGGGCACGGCAAGCGACCTTAGAAACTGACATCGAACGCTTGACGCAACAGTACACAGCTCACCCCTCCCTCTCCACCCGTAGGGAACTGTAGAGAGCCTGAATGGCTTTGAACAAACTTTTTACCTCTCAGGCTGAATATGCGCTGCAGCGTCCACAAGGTCGGCACTATGAACAAGGGGAGAAGGCTGGCCTCTTGTTGGCGGCACAGCTCCACCAGAGAGCGGTGACCCTAGCTATACCGGCCATCAATGCCCATACGGGGGAGACTCTTTTACCGTCGCCTTTACACCCCGGAATTGCAGTCCTCTCCTGCCCAGATAGAGGCATTTCTCAATAATGTTACTTTGCCCTTGCTCACTGATGAGGGCCGAGAATTGCATGGAGGGAGACATCACCCGAAGGGAACTCCTGCAGGTTGTATCCGATCTGCCATATCATAAGTCGCCCGGAGAAGACGGATTCCCTCTGGAATTCTACAAGTGGGCGGGAGAAGCAACGCTAGATGTCCTACATGGGGCCTTAGACAAGGTGTGTCAGACAGACGCTCTGGGTGCGATCTCCAACACCGCCATAATCGCTGTTATACCAAAACCCGGTCGGGACCCTCTGCTTTGCGGTGGTTACTGACCCATATCCCTCCTGAACGGCGATATTAAGATATTGGCCAGTGTCCTGGTGAATCGCCTGCGCAAGGTCATACCGTCTCTCATACACCAGACGCAGGTCGGTTTCGTGCCGGGCCGTAACTCTAGGAACAATCTCCATACCCTCTATCACACCCTTTGGAGGGCTCAGGCCATGCCGGAGGCTGCACTAGCAATGTCCCTTGATGCCAAAAAGGTGTTTGACCGCATAGAATGGCCATACCTATTTGCAACGTTGACGAAGTTCGGATTGGGTGACTAATTTATTTCCAAAGTCCGTCTGCTATACGATCATCCTACGGTGCGGGTCAACTGCGGGGGCTTTCTGTCGGATCCTTTTCCTATCTGTAGAGGAACACGGCAGGGATGCCCTCTTTCCCCCTTTTGTTCCTGCTGGCATTGGAGTCGCTGGCAGCTGCCATCCGAGCGTCCCCCAGGATAGCGGGCCTCCCTCTGTCGGGTGGCACCACTTCTAAACTTTACCTGTACGCTGACGATGTCCTGCTCACAATAACCGATCTTGACCGCTCTCTGCCTGCTCTCATGGAGATCATTGACGACTTTGCTCTCCTCTATGGCTATCGGTTAAATTGGGACAAGAGCGAGGCCCTCCCCCTTTCACGGGGGATGACAAAATCAGTGCTCCTGGGCTTCCTATTTCATTGGACTCCAAAGCACCTAAAATGCTTAGGGGTCTTCATCAGCCGTGGCCTAGAACGAATGGCGGCAGACAACCTGGATCCCCTCATTGCACGCATGAGACTTGACTTTGACAAATGGGTGCTGCTAGGCCCCTCCATGTGGGGCAGGCTGCAGGGGGTGCGGATGGTTACGGTACCACGCTTCACATATGTACTGGGGCTTTTGCCCCTCCAGATACCCCTCTCCACACTGAGATCGGTGGACGCCACAATCAGGTCCTTTGTGTGGGGGTCTATGCGCCCACGTTTATCACCGGCCAAACTAATAGCACGCACATCACATGGCGGAATGGGGCTCCCCTCGGTGGAACATTACGCCTTAGCCCTCCACCTGTCACCACTGGCAGCTGCCCTGTCTGACCCCGCAGAGTCACCGCAGTGGATATCCTTAGAGAGAGAATTGCTTTCTCACAAAGGAGGCCTTAAAAGGCTGTACCGCATGATTTCCGTGCCCTCTAATGATCTGAATCCGATTCTGAAGGGGACAAGTATGACATGGCAGAGGGCCCACCGTCTCCTGGGGGTTCATCCCCTTTCTCCACACCCAGGCTCCCTGGTGGCACAATGATAGCATGCGCATAGGTAGAACGGCTCTTAACTGGCCACAACGGAGGGATGCTGGTCTTAACTGCCTAGCCCAGGTGCTGGAGAACGGCAGACTCAAACCCTTTGCCAGTTTGCAGGAGGAATTCAGCCTCCATCCTGCACAGTAGTAGAGATACTTGCAAATCCAGCATTGCGTGCGTCAACACCCCGACATTGCCCGGCAGGGGCTACAGCCGTCTCCCATAATAGCTTAACTGACGACATGGGGCAAACACGAGGGTGTAATGGCTGGCCTGTACGAAGTCCTTACAAGTCACCTATACTCATGACCTGTACTAGAAAAACTACGTATACAATGGCAAACCCGCCTCCAGTGGATCTTTGATGAGGAGGATTGGGTAGACACGGTGGAAGCGTTAGACAGAGGTACGCGCAAAGCTCGCTTAAAGTTCTGCCTCTTCAAGATACTTCACGGATGGTACTGGACTCCGGTGAAATTACACAGGACCCGCCTCCTCCCACATGCGTCATGTTGGCGCTGCGCAGAAGCACGCTGTGACCTGCTCCATGTACTCAGTAGCTGCCCGTCAGTACAACCTCTATGGAGGGCGGTTGAACATATCCTGACGGAATCCATGCTGCTCCCAACCCCCTTACCCCCCCCACTACTCATGCTGCACGACACAACCCTCCTCCCGGCCTTATCGCGACCGCAAAAAAAGGCTTCTACATACAGCCCTGGCAAATGCGAAAATATGTATCCTGCGGCACTGGAGATCTCCAACTCTCCCAGCGCCCGAGGAATGGATTGTGGCAATGACTAGCATAGATACACATGAGAGAGTCATCTATAACCTCCAGGATCAGGCTGCCATCTTCGCTCAGGTGTGGGTCCCATTCCTTACGGACGTCTCGGCCGCATCATCGTCGCCGTTAACCGACCCTCAGTTAATTTTATGCATCTTACATTCCCTCTCCCTCCCCCTCCCCCCACTCCTACCTGCCCCCTCCTTTCTTCTTGTCACACTCTCTTCCTTCTTTCCGCCCTTGCCCTGGAGCCACCACACCCACCCACCTGGTCTCATTATCCCGCCCTCCTCTCCACCCCTCTCCCTTCTCCCCCCTACCGTACCTCCCCCCTACATATAGACATATGTTATCTTATTTCCTTACCTTTCTTTCTTTTTTCTTTTCGACAATGGCAGACATATAGATTATATTGGGGGCGCTACATTGACGATTGACTAATGATTGGGACAGAGAGTACAGATAGACTCATTGAATTTTGTGAATTCCTGAACTCACATTCTATGAGCGTTAAATGTACTTACCAGTTTAGTTCTGAGATCATCGAGTTTTTGGATGTTGAACTCTTTATCAACAATAATCAGATCCAGAGTAGGCTATTTCGTAAAGCCACAGCGTGTAACTCTATTTTACACCCTAAGAGTGCACACCCCAAACATCAAATTATATCAGTTCCTTACGGAGAATTGGTGAGAGCCCGACGTAGTTGCAGTTTGGACAATGAATTTTTGTGTCATATTGACGAGATGGGCAAGAGATTTAGATCACGGGGTTATCCTAACCGTTTGATTAAGAAAGCACAATATCGGGCAAAACAATTAGGGGGTCATTACAACATTGGGGGTAAAAGCCGCTTACCGCCATGCAGAAGACCGCCAACACACCACTGCGGCCGCGGAATTCCGCCACGGTCATTGTGACCCACAGCTCGGAATCCGCCAAAATTGAGACACCCACACAAGTCCGCCACACCAAAGGTCAGTGATAAACTGGCGATAACAAAACCTCCACCGTCACGCCAACAGGAATACGCCCACACTATCATGACACACAAATCCACGCAGTTGTCATTTATCCCCGGCATTCCATTGGGGGTACACACCGCCACGCTCAAATTACACACACACTTACAAAACACAACCACATTGGACTATTCCAAATACACACACCTGATACACGTACACACACCACTCCCACACACCCACTACAATATAAAACACACACCCACATCACCCACAAACCCCTATGACCACAATTGCGACAGAAGGCCAGAGAGAGACATTACAATCTACAACCAAGCATCCACAGGCACACAATACCATCACCCACATAACATCCACGCACCTCACACAACACACCACTAAATATGACCCCACATATCACAACACACCCCACCCCACACATCACCCACACCACCCCATGGCACGGCAAAGACACCCCAGGTTCTCTGAGGAGGAGCTCAGGGTCATGGTGGAGGAAATCATCCGGGTAGAGCCACAGCTATTCGGATCACAGGTGCAGCACACCTCCATAGCTAGGAAGATGGAGCTATGGCGAAGAATAGTGGACAGGGTCAACGCAGTGGGACAGCACCCAAGAAATAGGGATGACATCAGGAAGAGGTGGAATGACCTACGGGGAAGGTGCGTTCCATGGTCTCCAGACACCACCTTGCGGTTCAGAGGATTGGCGGCAGACCCCCACCTCCTCCCCCACAACTAACAACATGGGAGGAGCAAGTCTTGGCTATTCTGCATCCTGAGGGCCTTGAAGGAGTAGCTGGAGGAATGGACTCTGATAAGTCAAACCTTAACTACCTTATCCCCCACCCTACCTGCATACCATCACATACCCCCACCCTCGCCCTCACCCCCATCACTCCTACTCCTCACAAATGTCCCAATATCACAAACCACACATCCCAACACCAAGCCATGCATGCAACAACAAAGCATGGACATCTATCACCAATGCATGGCCACTGCACATACCCATACACCCCCCTAAACCATCATCACACAAGGTCCCACACAGGAATGCAAGCACTGGGGTACACGGTCACCCACCCATTGCACACCATGGTACACACAGATGTAATAATCATGTTTTTACACCCCTGCAGGACCCCTACCCAACGTCACCACACAGGAGGGTCCACACATGTCCACACTACCAACAGAAGAAGCCACCCACCTCACGACAGCCTCCAGTGCATGCACCTTCACCCAAAGTCACCAAACGTACACCTCCGACAACCACAACCTCTTTCTCCACTCCCAAACCCCCTCCATCTACCCGTCCCAGTGTTCCTAAGAAACTTTTCCTGTCCACCCTTGACCTCTTTCCCTCACCTCCCCCACCCCGTCAGTTTCCTAGGGCCAGACTCTCCAGGTCCCAACCTAGCACCTCAGCCACAACATCGGCGGGACCAGTGGTGCCAGTAGTCACCGGATCCTGGAGTGCACCAGGCAGCAGGGCAGCCAGTGTGGCAAGGAGCCACAGCACGGACAGTCCCCCACCTGTCAAGCATCAAAAGTTGGCCAGTGCCCAGCGGGAGAGGGGGAAGACAACAGCCACCAAAGCTGCTCCCAGGGGTACAGGTGGGAGTGTGGAGTCAGCTGCGACACCTTCCAAGGTGGGGAAGGGGCACAAGAAACCCGGCAAGTCTAGGAAGATCAGCACGGCAGAGAAGACCACCATCAGCCCCGCTGCCCAGGAGGCGACCGCCAGCAGCCCCGCTGGCAAAGACAGGACCGCCAGCAGCCCCACTGGCCCAGACAGGCCCGCCAGCAGCAGCCCCGCTGCCCAGGAGGTGACCGCCAGCAGCCCGCTGGCTAAGACTGGACCGCCAGCAGCAGCCCCGCTGGCCCGGACAGGACCGCCAGCATCAGCCCCGCTGCCCAGGAGGCGAAAGACAGGACCATCATCAGCCCCGCTGCCCAGGAGGCGACCGCCAGCAGCCCCGCTGGCCCAGACAGGACCGCCAGCAGCTGAAGCGCTGCCAAAGACACCGCCGCCACAAGCACCGCTGCCAAAGACAAGGACACCGCAGCCACAAGCACCGCTGCCAAAAACACTGCCGCCACAAGCATCGCTGCCAAGGACACCGCCGCCACAAGCACCGCTGCCAAGGACACCGCCGCCACAAGCACCGCAGGCCCATTAGCGCCAAAAGAACTGACACCACTGAGGCCGCCACAAGCAGGATGAAGCACTCTGGGCACAAAGCCCCCTCCAGAACCAGTGGAGATTTACATCCACTACCTCTGTCCTTGGCAGGATGAAGCACTCTGGGCACAAAGCCCCTCCAGAACCAGTGGAGTATCACATCCACTACCTCTGCCCTTGGCAGGATGAAGCACGCTGGGCACAAAGCCCCCTCCAGAACCAGTGGAGATTTACATCCACTACCTCAGTCCTTGGCAGGATGAAGCACTCTGGGCACAAAGCCCCTTCCAGAACCAGTGGAGAATGACATCCACTACCTCAGTCCTTGGCAGGATGAAGCACTCTGGGCACAAAGCCCCCTCCAGCACCAGTGGAGAATGACATCCAATACCTCTGTCCTTGGCAGGATGAAGCACTCTGGGCACAAAGCCCCCTCCCGAACCAGTGGAGAGATACATCCACTACCTCAGTCCTTGTCAGGATGAAGCACTCTGGGCACAAAGCCCCCTCCAGAACCAGTGGAGACTATTAGCAACTTGAGAGACTGTGGCTTTGCACTCCCCAGGATTGAACAGTGGGCAAACCACCCACTGTGGAGACTTGAGAGACTGTGGCTTTGCACTCCCCAGGATATAGCAGTGGGCAACCCACGCACTGTAGAGACTTGTGAGACTGTGGCTTTGCACTCCCGAGGATTGAACAGTGGGCAAACCACCCACTGTAGAGACTTGAGAGACTGTGGCTTTGCACACCCCAGGATTGAACAGTGGGCATGGGGCCCCCTCGTAGATTTGGCATCGTGCACTCAACCAGCTGAGGTGCCCACCCTTTCCCTTCCCCCTGAGGTGCCTGTTTTATTTCTATCTGATGCCCCTGCAGTGTTCTCTCCGGCATGTTCGGGTATCTTGTGTGGGCCTCTCCCATGCAGTGTGGGCCCAGTGGTCCACGGACTTTAAGGGTGGAATCCCTTGGACTAAAATTCTTGGTCTATATATTTGTAAATAGTGTATGTCTATTATTTGACTACTGAATTTTAATATATTACAATCGTTCACCTCATTTCCTTTTGTCTTTGCATTCTTCCGTGGGGGTTTGGGGGGTGTAACTGTAATGTATCATGCTGCATTAGTGTGTGTGTTGTCGTGGGTGAGGGTGGGGGTGGGGGTGTTGCGTGTGTGTGTCACTGTTTTTTCCCTCCCCTGTGTCGTAGGTGCAGTACTCACCGTGGTCTTCGCCGCCAGCGTTCATGCTCCTGGTAGAGAAGCAAGAAGATAAAAGCTGGTAAAATGTGGAGCTTTGGTTCCATGGCGTCCTGGTTCCTCCTGGGGTGTGCAGAGGTGAGCGTTTTCCCTTCGAAGTCCTGTTTCCGCCATGTTTTTGTTAGCGGTGAATCCGCCCCGGAAAAGGTGGCGGATTGGTAGGTTGTGATACTGTGGGTGGTACATTGTCTCCCGCCTGTCTGTTGGCAGTGACCGCCGCTGTGTTTGTTTGTACCGCCGTGGCGGTCGGAGTGTTAAAGTGGCTGTCTTTGTTGGCGGTTTCCGCCACGGTCGTAATTCCATTTTTTTTCAACCGGCCTGTTGGCGGTCCTACCGCTGCTTTAACACCGACCGCCAAGGTTGTAATGACCACCTTAGTGAGGAGTGACACTTTGAAAGTAAGGAATCGAGACAAATTTGATATTGAGTCCAACAAGGTTCGATTTGTAACAGATTATAACAATTAATCGTTGATTTTGAGGAAATTTATGATCAAGCATTGGGGTATACTACTTCAAGATGAGGCACTGAAGAATGTTGTATCTGAAAGAGTGGTTACAACTTACCGTAGAGGTAGAACTCTTAAGAATATTCTCAGTCCTAGTTTCACTACCACTATACCTACTAGTACATGGTTGTCCACACCAGGGATGGATTTTTTCAAATGTGGGCAGTGTGGAATATGTCGCTGGGCCTGTCATGATATTAAAGAATTTTCGATGACTGGACAACAAGTGTATAAAATTAAGTCAACAATTGATTGTAATACCTCATTTGTCATTTACCTGATACGTTGTAAATGTACTCAGATTTATGTTGGGAGTACTATACGCCCACTCAAAATTAGAATTGGTGAACATGTTAGAGCACTTAAAAATGGTGATATAAGATATCTTGTTGGGGCACATATTTTAACTTGTGATTCACAAGATACTCGCAAAAGCTTTGAATTCTTTGGTTTTGAACATGTCTCAAGGGATCCCAGAGGTGGTAATAGGTAACTTTCCTTACGCAGAAAGGAAGCATTGTGGATAATGGGACTAAGGGCAGTGGAGTTGGGCCTTAATTCGGATAGAGAATTGGAGTATTTCCTGGGGGATTGAATGGTGATGTTTACTTATAATACAATGGATGAACTTATGTTGCTTATGAAACAATACATGTTTATTTTTGCATTTGATGATTTGTTTTGTACTACCAATAAGGGCTTCTTTTATCCTGTAACACTTGATGTGACAAATACAATGCTCCACTAGATACATATATTATGTTATAATTTCTATATCACAACATTTTATTTATTTATTTTTTATTGTTCTCTTTGAACTTTACACTTTCTTCCCCCCCCCCTTTTTTTGCATTATATCTAGAAATAGATCGGGTGGTTTAGGGGATGTCTTATTTACGATTCACTGTTTGTTATTGTTCACACTTGTGGTTTTGTTTGCGAGTTGGTTCTTGATGATGGTAACCCTTTTTTTTATATAGTCTTGATTCACTTCTCTTTCGAGAGGTGTGTCATGACTAGGTGTCCCTTTCATGCATAGCTGTTCAGTTAATTATGGGGGTGAAACAGATGCTTCTGGTTTGTAGGATAAGGAGAGTTGTTGTGGTCCTATTTTTGTGTTTATTGTGTTGGTCCATTTTTTATTTTTATGATGTTCGTAATTCACATAAGGACTTCCGCTTCCAACAACTGCGGTTAGTGTACTCGCGGCTCGGACGGCGTTTGATATTTGACATCTTTGAGGAGATACATCGGATGAGGTTACTTATGGTCATCGCTTTGTCTATTTCGGAGGACACAGGGAATAACTCACAGATGACGCTTGGATTTATTTACATGAAACTTGAGCTAGCCACACCTGGGCGACGTTACCAGAAGATTGTTTCCATGTTTGTTGGTCAACGATTGCTATTTACTTTCATTTTTGAATAAGCCCTGAAGAAGTCGAAGGGGTTATTTCCCAGTGATGAAACACGTGTTGGCTTTGGGTTCAAGATCTGGCTGAATCTCCGAGGAATGAACTGATGGGATTCTATGTTCTAAAATTGGCAGAGTACTTAAGAGTTGAACTACGAAGTATCCAGAGGAAATTTATTCAATAAATTATAAGGGCTGGACCATACATTGATGACTGATCCGTGGTTAATTGTTTGGACTGTGAAATATTTCATTGGGATATTTTGAATGTTTCTTATGTTCAACACAATTTTACTCTTGTTTATATTTGTCTGAGTGCCTCGCGTGGGTTTCTGCCTGTGTGTTTTCCACCTGATGCCCCTGCAGTGTTCTCTCCTTTTTGAGGCAGGAGTCAAGTGTGGGCTTCACCCATGATTTTTCAGCCCAGTGGGCCATGGACATTTGCAAAGGACAGTGTATGGCCTTCTGTACATATTGTAAATATTTGTATATACTGTTTTTCTAAACGTTTACCATGTCAGCCTCCTTCTAATGTATCACTGTAGTTATGTAGTTGTAGTGGTACAACAGGTGCCATCACCAAATACGAGTAACATTACGTTACAGGGATTGACAGCACAGCAGTTGAACGAGTGGTTAGATAGTTTGAACAAACCACAGAATGCGTCCAAGAGCGAAGAGCAGATTGATCGTGTTAGATTGAGTTTGGAGATAACTGAACTAGTTGAGGGAACAATGGAGGTGAATAGATTAGAATCTTATACGGAAGCGGAATTAAGATACTTATGTCCAAGAATCCCAAGAGAGATGGGCAAGATACATCAGAGATTGGCAGATCTGGCAGAAAAACATGATATAGAAATTGGAAAAACAAAGCATTTGAAAAGGAGCTACAGGTTAGATTTTGAGGCAAAGGATTTGAACACATGAGGTCAGCTGGAATGAAGGCACACTTTAAAGGACTATTACAGAGTGCTCAAATTTGGGGAGCATTAGAAAGGTGGGAAGGCAGATGGGCAAAGAAGAAGGATAAAAGAAAACGAGATTCACAAGAAGGGTCTGGAAGTATACAAAAGGATAAGGATCCAAGAAACATTTTGCCAATGAGAGAGATCACAGGAGGGAAGTTTGTTCATGTTCCTTGGCACAGGAGTGATATTTTGTCATTCACAAATGATTATCCAAAATTAAGGAAGAAACCATTCGAATGGTATCAGCAGACACACAGGTTTGTGAAGCTTTCGAAATGCCTACGGGACGACCTGAATATTTTACTGGAAATAGTGGTTCCAGCTGTTTTGTGGGTTAAGTGTAAGAGAGCAGTAGCTTGGCCGACAAGTGAACCAGAAAGGCATAGAACCACAGGTGCACCATCTCCTGAAGTAATGAAGCACTATTATAAGGTGATTGAGTTCCTGAAGATGAGAATTTCACATAAAAATATTGATTGGCAGAGGATTGACAGGACAGTGCAGGAGGTAAAGGAGTCAATACATGCATATCATGAGAGATTGCTGATAGAATTCACGGAGTACAGTGGCAAGGAAGTGATTGAGCCGAAAGACATGTTGTATTTTGTGTTCAGGTTCGTGGAAGGAATGAGACCTGAAATAGGTCAGATGATTAAGAGTCCTTTGATTTGCTGGCAAGCATAGCCGATTGATGAGGTGTAGCATTGTGCGAAATACTGTAGTGACGAGATTGAGTTGAAGCAGAAAAAGCTGATGGAGAAAGCGATGGTTATTAAGGCAGCTCAAACAGGAGTGCAGGGAACTTTTGTTCAACAGATACCACAGCAGCAGGGAACTGTCATGTTCAAACCTCAGATGAGAGGTAGGGGTTGTGGAGTAAATATGAATTGTGGTCCAGATTTGAGTACTGTAGTGGTTCAAAAGGATGTGCAGGGAATGAAGAAGCTATTACCGTGTCACATTTGCGGAGCCATGGAACACTGGAAGCGGGAGTATCCGACAATGGTGCAGGAAGGTGTTGTTCAGCAAAATGGGGATTTCAATATATTTCAAAATGTAAGAATACCAAGAATAAGAGGTCCTAACCCAAATTTCCAAACTAACATGAATCAGATGCAAAATTTACAACCCATGCAGCAGATGCAAATGCCTCGTGCACAGTTGACACAGTTGCAACCACTGCAGCAGCAGGTTCCTATGGTACCTAGACAGCATATGCAGATACCTCAAGTCCCGATGAGCAGCAACAGGTGACGCCTGCTCAACAGGTCATGGATCAGAGACAAGACAGGAGTAGTATCATCGTGCACCAATTCCGGTTACACAGTGAGAATGAAATAAATGGTGATTGGATGAGTGATAGTTCAGATGAGGAGCCATGTGTGCGAGCAGCCTCCTTAGAAGTAGATCAGAGAGGACCCTATGTGGAAGGAAAGATGAAGGGTCACAAGGTCTCATTTTTGGTAGATACAGGAGCTACGCGCTCTACGGTAAAAAGTGCAGAAGTTCAGAATTTGCCCCTTTCTGGAAGAACGGTTCAGGTTGTTGGTGTAGCAAATAAGCATTTGACAAATCAGATCACTGATCCAATGCAGGTTGTGATTTGCAACTTCCAGGGACTGCATAAGTTCATAGTCTGTGATTCAAGTCCAGTATCTCTACTGGGAAGGGACTTATTGTGTAAAACAAGGTGTTCAATTACTTGTTCAGTTGATGGAATCGAGATTCAGACCGATAGTGATGATGAAGAAGACCCAGTTCCAGAAGTTGAGTGTGAAAATGCCAATGAAGAGTACCCATTAATTGAGGTTTTCCCCATGTTCAAAGTGAAAGAGCTTCATTCTGATTTGCAGGGAACGGTCCAGGAAAATGTGTGGGATCTGAAAGGTGAAGAAGTGGGTTTGATAAAAGGAGTGGAACCAATTAAGGTTACTTTGAAGCCAAATGCAGTGTTTCCGCAGCTTCCACAGTACAATATGCCACAAGATGTCTTGATGAAGGTGGCACAGATAATTGGAGATTTTGTGAAGCGGGGAGTTTTGAAAGAAGTGCTGAGCAGCCCATGTAATTGACTGATAATGGGTTTAAAAAAGCTGTGTGGGAAGGTGCGAATTGTTCAAGATTTGAGAAAGGTAAATGACATAGTGGTCAAGCCTTGTCCTGTAGTGCCCAATCCAGCAGTAATAATGTTCCAGATTCCATGTGCTACAGAATGGTTCACAGTGGTTGACTTGTCACAAGCTTTCTTTTCTGTGCCTCTTCATGAGAAGAGCCAGTTTCTCTTTTGTTTCAAATTCCTAGACAGAGTCTACAGCTGGTGCAGACATTCTCAAGGGTATACAGAGTCACCATCCTTGTTTAAACAGATCTTGAAAAATAATTTGGAGTCATTGGAAATGCCTTTCCAATCTACTTTGGTGCAGTACATTGATGATGTGTTGATTGCATCAGAAACAAGGGACGAGTGTAAGTACAACACAATTGCTCTGTCGAATCATTTGGGAAAATTTGGACATAAAGTGTCACCATTGAAGTTGCAGTTCTGCCAGAAAGTAGTGAAATATTTGGGTCACCAGATTGAGAAAGGGTCGAGGAGAATTTCAAGAGAAAGGATCACAATGATATTTCAGAGAAGTCCCCCTACTTCACAAAGAGATGTCAGGATCTTTCTGGGAATGGTAGGTTATTATCAACAGTGGATTCCAAATTTTGCTGGGACTTCAAAGCCATTGCAAAAGTTGACACATAAGGATATTACCGATCCCATAACATTAGACCAGGAACAGATGAAAGCGTTCAATGAGTTGAGTGAGAGTTTGTGCAGAGCTCCAGAGTTGGGTATGCCTGACTACACGCAGCCATTCATATTGTTTAGTCATGAGCATGATGCATGTTCATTGTCTGTCTTAACTCAAGTCCATGGAGGTGCTCATCACCCAGTAGCATATTTTTCAGCTACCTTGGACCCAGTTGGAGCAGTCTTACCAGGTTGTCTGCGTGCAGTTGCCGCAGTTGGTCAGAGTTTTTCACAATGTGAAGGAGTAGTGATGGGATATCCCCTGACTGTAATGGTCCCTCACTCAATTGAGATTTTACTGACAAGGATGAAAACACAATATTTGACTGGTGCCAGACTGACAAGGTATGAGATGAGCATTTCAGATGCTCCTAATGTGATACTGAAAAGATGTACCATGCTGAACCCGGCTACTTTACTTCCAAGCAACACTCCTGAAATTGAAAGAGGAAGACATTGAGCATGATTGTCTTGAGGTAACTGAGTTGTGCACAAAACCAAGACCTGACATT
The DNA here is from genome assembly GCF_031143425.1 of Pleurodeles waltl. Classification (NCBI taxonomy): domain Eukaryota; kingdom Metazoa; phylum Chordata; class Amphibia; order Caudata; family Salamandridae; genus Pleurodeles; species Pleurodeles waltl. The sequence goes on from NC_090437.1 coordinate 325,754,137, forward strand.
AGAGATACACAATTGTAAGAGAATGACCAAATTGTCTTTGGTGATAGTTCTTGTCTCAGAGATGGTACAGAGATGTTGAGAGCAGAATATGCTCTGTGTACAATTACAGGTAGTTTAGAAGCTTCCTGGGTTCGAGGAGTATATTCTGCACAAGTAGCAGAATTGGTAGCTCTTACTAGGGCGTGCCATGAATCTGATAGATTAAGAGTCACTATCTATACAGATAGCCGATACGGATTCGGAATAGTTTATGATTTTGGTCAATTGTGGTCACAAATTAGGTTTCCTGACTTCTACTGGCTCACCAGTGGGAAATGGTGAAAGAATAAAAGAGTTGCTGAATGCAAAACCATTGCCTGAAGAATTTGCTGTGGTGAAATGCAGTGCACATCTAAAATCGCAGGACTACGTATCACTGGGGAATGGATATGCGGATCAAGTTGCAAGATTTTGCGCATTGAACTATTGAATTGAAATATCATTCAAAGACAAATGGGAATTGATGTCTGAAGAAGACACTACATGTACGAGTTTTGCATTAAGGGTGACACATTAGAAGAATTTAAAATGTTGCAAAATAATGTTTATAAGGAAGAAAAAAGGTCATGGTTAAAAATGAAATGGGTTCAAAGGCAAGATGAACTGTAAGTATCTGAAGAGGGTCAAAAGTTTTTGCCAAATAGTCTGCTGTCACAAATGGCGAGGTAGTATCATGGTCAGGCACACATTGGGAGGGATGCCATGGTTCGTCTATTCAAAATTGATTGGTTCAACCCCACGTTTAGACAGGCAGCTGAAGCAGTATTCCATTGCTGTATTATTTGTCAGCAATTAAATGCGGAGAAAGGGACTGTGGTAAATTTGAGCCACATTGGAAGAGCAGGAGGTCCATTCAGCAGAATGAAATTGGATTTCATTGAGATGCCTTCATGTGGAGTCTGAAATATGTGTTTGTGATTGTGTCCATTTTTAGTCACTGGATTGAAGGGTACCCCACAAGGACAAATGATAGCCTCACAGTAGCGAAGCTGTTGCTTAGAGAGTTGATACCACGTTTTGGATTTCCAATCTCTTTAGAATCAGACAGGGGAACGCACTTCAATAACGAGGTGATAAAACTTTTGTGTGCAGCATTGAACATTGAGCAGAAGTTGCATTGTAGCTGCGGCCCTGAAGCATCAGGACTAGTAGAGCAGATGAATGGTACTTTAAAATCAAGAATTGCCAAAATGTGTGCAGCTATGAATTTGAAATGGTCAGATGCATTGCCCTTGGTGTTGATGTCAATGAGAAATACACCTGACAGGAAGACAGGACCGTCACCCCACGAGATCCTTATTGGCAGAGCAATGAGATTACCAGCAGTTCCAGCCAATGAACTTGTCAATATTACAGATTATATGGTGTTGGACTACTGCAAGAGTCTGGCTGATGTGGTTCGCTCTTGCTCTCAGCAGGCGGAGGCCACCACACTGCCACCAATTCACAATCCAGGGCACAACCTGAGAGAGTCGGCGACTGGGTTGTTGTCCAAAAACATGTTTGCAAGACGTGTTTGGAGCCACGTTGGAGAGGACCATATCAGGTGATTTTGACAACTACGACAGCTGTAAAGTTTGCAGGGATCCCAAACTGGATTCACGCAAGTCACACAAAGAAAGTGGGATGTCCACTGGATCACGAAGAAGCGTTGTTGAGAGCACCAACAACTGCAAAGCAAGTTGCAGCACCAGAACCAGAGAAGGAACAAAGAGAACCTGAAGCCAAACCAGAACTTGTGGAAGATGGTTCTATCACCCCTGTAAGAGACGAAAGTGAAGAGCTACAGGAGGGTGCAGGAGAATGTATCTCAATTAATGCAGCAGGAGAGCCTAGCACAGCAGGGGTTCTCCCAGAAGTAGACAATTCTGAGAAACAAACAGAGCAAGAATTAGGCTCAGAAGGGGAGGGAGTTGAGCTGGATCAAAGCCAAAGTGATCTGATTCCTCCTGAGCCTGTTGCAGGTCCATCAAGAAAGAACACCACAGAGAAAGAAAATGAGAAAAGTCCAATTCTGAGGAAAATATTGACAGAAGGTTCAAGGAAGGGAGACAATTGGCCTGAATCACAAATAGAGAAAAGGTAAGAAGTGGTTATTGATCAAACAATAGAGGAAGAGAAATAGATGCCACAAGAAAAGAGGAATTGAGTGAAGGAGAGTTGAGTGGTGATCAAAAGTTGAAGAGAAAGAGAATAGCAAGTCGAAGATACGCAGGTCCTGAATGGGCGTATGCAACTACAAACGAAAGGCAACACAAGTTTATGTCTTTTGGTTTTGATAGGGAAGTTTCAAGTCAATATTTTGATGTAACTTGAAGATGAGTAAGGAGCTGAACTGTTGAAACTAATCTGAGAAATATTTTGAGAAAAGAGATTGTCGAAAGTAAACTGGAAAAAACATTGATAACCTGATTTGACATTTGAAAAACTGGATGTGACAAGCTGCTAATCGATTTTGACAAGGAGAAGGGTTCCTCGATGTGAAACTAAACTGCTGAAAGAAGAATTGTCTATCTTGTTTTATTTTTGCTGCACTTTTCTGAGTTACTTCTGCTTTCTGATTCTTTACAGATCATGGCTGAACTTAATAAGCAGGTTAGAGATGCTAGGCATTGTAATTATATAAGTGTTGGGTTGGCAATTATGTGTGAAATTTTGTTTATAGTGTTGATTGTGGGTATGTCTGTTCTTGATGCAAGAGGAGCCAACCATACTTCTGCTTCTGAGACTACTACACTAACGGCCTTAGAAAGGTTTAAGTTAAATGAGAAATATTTGTATGATTATACTAATGCTCAAGGAGAACTTTCTTCTAATGTTTTCTATCGCTTATTGAGTGAGTATGCTGAGACAATGGATGGAAGGTATTGTCTTGTGTGCACGCAAATTCCTTCATCAGTCGAGGAAGGAGATACTTACCATAGTCTACCACTAACCTACGGGATAAGTTGTAGTCTGCTACTAACCAGGTTCTATGACCAGGAGTAAATCCAATACTTTTATTCCAATCACAACCTCGTGTTTTTGTTTGTTCCTATCATTAGGTATCTGAGTAGAGAAGCTAAGGACCATGACATAGTATTGGTTAGAGGATTCTTTGACCATTCACTAACTTTTGGGACTGCGTACGCTCACAAGAATAACTTAACATGCTTGCTTACACCTTTGGAGAAGAGCTTCTTAGGTCATACTGACGATAGGAGAAAAGCATTAAAAGAGAAATTAGAAAAAGGCTTAGAGAAAAGGACTTACAAGAATGATTATTCTTACAATGCAATTAAAAGGCAAGGGAAACTAGCTTTGGATGCATTACATGTAGGGAAGCTTTGCATATATAGGGCAAAGTCGCGCACTGACATTTTATTTGTGGGTAAGAGTGAATGTAGGCATGAGTTTCTGTTTCAGTGTAAATGGACATTTATGTTGAATGGTCAGGACCCTGCAATTCCGGGGATCTACTATATTTGTGGACTTAATGCTTATTACCGTCTTCCAAGAAGATGGAATGGGACATGTTATTTGGGGATAGTATTTACCAGATAGAGAATTTGAAAAAGTTTCCGAAATTGACTGAATTACATTATAAGAGACAGAGGAGGGAGTCCTCTTCTGCGATAGTGGGAGACATATTTGGTGCAGTGATTCCTTCACTGGGAGTCATCCTGAATTTGATCAAGATTCGAAAGTTGTCTACTATTGTGGATAACATGCTGACAAATTTTACAGGGGCTATACTCCTGATGGATACTGAATTGGCTGCGGATAGAGCTATGACTCTTCAAAATGGTCTTGCTTTAGACATCCTCCTAGTGAAGGACAGTGGAGTCTGTAAAATGATTAAATCTAGGCATTGTTGTTCATATATTCCTAACAATAGTAAAGGGATAAGAGACTTACTTACTAACCTGATTAACTCAAGTAGTGATTTGAAGGAATTGAAAGAACCAGGTGTTTGGGAAAAAGTTGGCAAAGAGTTTCATTCAATGGGAAATTGACTTAGTAATATCTGGAATGGGGTGCTACTAACAATTATACAGGGAATATTAATTGTAATAGCTTGCAGATTAGGAATGTGGGGATTATGTAAACTGTGTCAAAAGGTTAAATTGAAAAGGTCTAAAAATAATCACAGGAGGGAAGAATAAAACAGGGAAAGAATATTTAGGGAAAATTCGAGAAGGCAAAATGTTGAAGAAATCAAGTTACAGAATTTGTAGATGGCAAAAGTAGTGTGATGGCATATTTAGTCATCAGAGGAGGGATTGTTAACGCAAATTTCTTAACTAGAAATAATTAATTAATGTTTATGTGTTTTGAATAATGAATAACGTAGAGAAAAATAATGTGCACGTTTGAAATTATGACTTCAGAGAATGGTCACCAGTGTTCATAAAACGTACTATTAATGATTAATCTACATGAAATATTAAAAAATATTAGATTAATTTAGTAATATGTCATATTGAGATTTATAACCTATGTTTTGCATAATTGTAGGCATTAATTTAGCGAGTCTTTTGACCTAGTCTTGCAGGCCTCATGCAGAAAGCTGAATTTCTTAAAGTTCAATGGAAAAATGCTGACAAAAGTTAACTGACCGTGAACTGCTCATTGTTTAATATAATGCTTAACTGGAGCTTCTATGGGAATCGATGGACAGGAGATGATGGGCCTGATTACAACTTTGGGGGAGGGGGTTAATCTGTCCCAAATGTGACGGATATACCACCCGCCATATTACAAGTCCATTATATTCTATGGAACTCGTAATACGGTGGGTGGGATATCCGTCACATTTGGGACGGATTAATCCCCTCCGCCAAAGTCGTAATCAGGCCCGATGTCTCCTGAAAGTATCGAAAAGTGTGTAATGTGCGCTAGATGTACTTTCCCAGGACTGGAACAAGGAAGACACTGACTAGAGAAGAAGATGCAACATTTTCGATACCTGACGAGCCGGATGATGAGAACATCATAAAGCGGAACAATCAACGAAATGTGGACTGTGAAATATTAGAATTCATAGATTTGGTGCATAGACATTATTGGTTAGGGTAATAACGTACGGCTAATTGACCAATTGGAAATTGGGGGAGGGTTTGGGGAACTTTGATATAACAATGTGAAAGAGGACACAGACAGATGAGATTAGATCTTGCCCAGTTATGAACTGCGATATTGAGAAGAAGAGATTCAAGATTCTGTCATTGGGCTCATACACTCTGATTGAGAACCTGATGTGATGCTGATCGACTGATGACCTGAGGAAGAAGACTGACCCTGTTGCTGACCCATTCAGTTGATAGGTAGATATGACAATGTGACGGAATTGCCCTTTTATGCCTTTTCTTTCTAGGTACTAACTCTGCTGTCCAAATAGTGCTCTTAGCTAGAAGCTTTTTCTAAGTTCTAGTTTCCTAAATTATTTAGCATGAAGTCCCACATGCTGATGCTAATCTGGGTTAGATCAGGGTTTCCTTACTTGACGATTGACAGATTACAGAGATAAATGGACAACTGACATGATTTGCTGACCTTCATGACCAGGAATGACTTATTGCCTTTGATTCTTTTATTGACCTGTGTTAATGCTTTAGAATGTACTCTGATGCAAACTTTGATTAGTTTATGTTTTTGGCGTCTTCTAATAACTTGATGATGAGTTTTATTTGAATTGAATTGCGTTGAATTAACCTCATGACTTAGTATTGTAACCAAAAGGGAAATAAAATTACTAAAACGTATATTGAAGTGTGGTTATTCATGGCTGAAAGGTCATGGTGTGATGTTTATTGCTTTTATTGATGATTTGTCTAATGGTTATTGAATTTTGTGCACTAATTATTGAGAACATTGGTCACCCTATGGTTAGGATACTCCAGGCAAATCAAAAGGTTCATCGACCTATACGCGTCACCTTGTAAATGTACTTATTAAGGACCGAGGCGCTAACAATGGTGAGCCATAGTGATTTCTTCCATGCTGGGCCGAGGTCTTTGAACACTTCAGGTCTTTGATGAGAGGTGCTGCAGACAGTGAGTTACGTTTCAGTGTAGTGTGGTGTAAGAGGGTTGTTAATAAGAGAGTCGCCTCCATTCAGGTGAACGAGGAGAAAGGCTTGGACTGTTGTTCGGAAGTGTGTTTCAGGTATGAATGATTTAACTTTTTGAGAAGGGAGAGCTAATGGCTGCAGTCTTAATTTACGTAGTGATTTATTCTTTGGAGGTGTCTGTCAAGAGTAACTTCAAGTGATTTTGTGTTAGATGCCAGCTGTGGTGAAGCAATCTAGTTTCATGCTGATAGGCACACTGGAATTTGAGGCTATTTGGTGCTGCTGGCTAAGCTGGAATCAATCTTAAACAGATTAAGCTCTGGTAGGTGATTGATATCCAGTTTTCTTTTAGATTGAGAAAGGTTTTGAGTCACTGAATGTCACAGTCTGAGCTGTGCTTACCTGGGTATTGTTGGATAATGATACTACTGTTGATTTGTATGGTTCAAATGAGTTCTATGTACAGAGTGGAAATGATGGGGGACAAATGAAGTCCTGGGGTACTCAAAAGAAGATTGAGAGTTCTGAGAAACTTGAGCATCCCATCCAGACAAGTTAGTGGCAGGTCACAAAATTTGAGGTGAACTTTTGTAACACTGTGCAAGAGAAGTTCATGATTCCAGGGTGGGAAGCATTAGTTGGTTGGTTAACTACATGGAAAGCTGTAGGTCAGCATATTACATATAGATGCACAGATCTTTTTACTATTGATAACGGAGGGTGTCATCAACTATCTGACCAGTAACAGTCGTGCAGTGCATTTTGAATCTTGACTGGAAAATGTGTTGCGAGTCGTTCTTGCTGATCTGGTCTTGCAGTTGATGGGTGACTGCCTTACGAGTGGTATTTCCAATCCCATTTAACATTGATGGATGAGAGGCAATTAGTTGGATTTTTTTCATGAGGGGGGATGTGTTCTCATTCTCCGGGAACTCTGAGGGAGGAGATGAAGATGTTGAGGAAAGGTTTGAGAGAATTTCAGTGGTTGAATCTCACTGTGAAAGATGGCAGAAATCATCTTTGGAATAGATGTCACAGAGAGGTTTAGAGATGCATGTGAGTTCAAATTGTTAGTGGGAATCCAGGCTATCTCTTTAGTAGTGGAACATAAGGAAATCTGTGCTGTTGTTTGATATTATTGATGTGGATTTGTTTTTTCTTTTCTCTACATATAGATTTAGATAAATGTTACTAGTCTGTTATTCTACTGAGGCCACTTTTTTGCAAAATGTTTTGGTTAGCAGATAAGCAGTGATGAGAACGAACTTTACTCTTAAGTCATTGCATGATAGGATAATGTTGTGCATAATAGATTACAGATCACTGAAACTTTTCAAGATTCATATGTTGGTTACACATTTTCTAGCCTTACAGATTTTGTGTATTTGGGCTTCAATTACTGGCCGCAGTTATGGGACAATCAACAGTATTTAAGGGTGGTCACTAATGACACTAAATTAATCAGCTCCACAACCTAGAGTCAGAGTTGGTAGTAGAAACATTTTCATAATGTGTGAGTTGTGTATATATCTTATATGCGTAAAGTTCTTCCGACTCCTGACCTGAACCATAGCAACTTCAAAGAAAACATTTCAGCTATTCTACTGGTCCTCGCTCTATTGTCCTTATCAAATCTTTGCGGCTTTAGAAATAATCCCTTATGGCTCTATCCTACATGGACAAACCCACAAAAGTCCAGCCACTACAAAAAGCTAGAAAGGCAATGGCATGAAGAGGTGTAAAGCGGCCCAGTAAACAGAAAATAATTGTGAAATAACGGGCTACAAAAAAGTATGCAGGAAGGCATCTATCATAGCTTTGCAATTCAAGCAGGTCAAAACTCAACTGGCAAAGGTTCTAACACTGTGAAAACAAATTTTTAATTGTCCCAATCTGGTGGCTCTTAGGCTGATGTCTCAAAACCTCCATGACTCTGTTTCATTATGTTGCATAGTGAAAAACATATTTTGTTAGACCTGATAACATCATTCAACACTTTCCTACATGACCAGCTCTGCTTCATACTTCACCCAAATGGGATATGCAGCAAATCCGTAGACTGCCTCAAATCTTTTCTGACAAATCGCTCAGTTGTCACCATTTAGCTGTACTGTTCAAATTCTAAATAATAATGTTATTGAGTTTCTCAGGGATCCTTGTTCAGACCAGTCCTGTTTAACATTGATAGCATTATGACTCTACTTGCAAACCTTGTACGCAGTTATGGCTTCTCAGTGATATATGCAGATGCAATCGCATTTTTAATTATTGAAAATTGAATGCATAACAGGCAGAATTAACATGTAGACCACAAAAGAAAATAGAGCTTTTAGATTGCAGAGAAACATACTAGGCAGCCATAGGTAAACATATTAGGTTTGAACATCTGAAGCAGTATTTTCTGACAGACTGACCTGGTTCAAGAATATGAAATGTTATGTTTCTAGCCTTCCCATGGGCAAGTTTTTCTTAATAATACAATTGTCGTTTAACCCTTCAAATATTTCTACTTACACAAAGAACACTGAGGAATTAATGAATATGTAGCCTGTATTTAGTGAGATAATGTAGAAGTTCATACTTTAAAATACTTTTTCTTAAGGTAATTAAATGGTGAGAAAGATTGTTTGCTTATACAATGTATTTGATAAAACTGTTTCCTTCAACTTTGCTGTATGAGGATTATTGTATTCTTGGTGAAAAGTTGAAGGTGTGTTCCTGTTCCTATGAAGACATTGAAAGCTGATTGGCTGACTGAAGAACAAAGAGGCAGAATGTTGCAAATGCTTAGATTATTCTGTCTATCACAGTGCATGTTCCTAGATAAGGTCTTGACTCATTCATATGCAAGCTTCCCTTCATGAAACTTCTCTTTATTGGAAGTTCTGTTTTGATTAATTCAGATACTTGAAACTGAAGCTTTATGCTTTGACCTCTCTAATTGGAGCTCTTTGTGGGTTCTGACTGAACCCTTTTTCTCGGTTCCCCTAACCATCATCATTCCTATGTTAGGGATTCTTTGCTTTATGGAACGTGCTCTATGCGTTGATTGCTTATTTTTGATCTTTGACTAAACTGATGATTGATATTGATGAATTTGGTACTCACTCAATAAAGATAACCTACTAAAAGATTTGATTAATAAAGCTTTTAAACTCACATCAACTCTCATTATTGACTGAGAAGAAATTGAGACTGTGATGATAAATTAACTTATGTATAGCTCCTGGTTATTCTCATCTAACATCAAAGACCCAAATGGCCCAGAAAGCGGGGATTTCTCCCTGATGAGTTGGTAGGCCTTATCTTGTAAACCAATAGTTTAATCCGAGTTCCCTGCTCAATTTAGATGACTCATAAATTGTAATCTCCATGGCAGAGAAGTTTAACACTGCCTCAGAAAACTTTGAGGATTGCCGGATGGGTGAAACAACACCTATCTGGATGAAACAACACTCACTGAAGAACAGTTAAGTGAACTACATCTTTTTCACAGAGCTTCCTAATTTGATGTCCTTCTTGGTGGCCACCAGCCCTAGGCATTGACTTCTCCCAGTGAGTCAGCAAGAAACCTGGGTGTTGTCTTCGACAGGCCTTTATCTTTCATAAAACAGATTAACACCATCACAGCTACATCTTTTTTCTAAATCCGTATGCTGTGTAAAGGGCACCCTTTGCTTCCTGCTGACTCACGATGCTCTGCGGGTCGACCCACAATTTTATTTTAGATTGACTATTAAAATTCTTTATATCTGGAACTCCCAAAAAGGTCTGTTTCCAACCTGGAACTCATCCAGAACCTTGCAGCAAGAGCTTTACTGCATCTCACTTTGCACTTTTCTATCTTGCCTTGCTTGAAAAAGCAACATTGGCTTCCAGTACAGAAATTACTTATATTCAAAGTCATATGTTTCTGTTACAGAGCTCTCCATATAACAGGACCTAGTCACATTGAATATTTCTCCATGTATACCAGCTGGGAAGCTTCATTCTTTTAATGCTTTTTTTGTAGCAAACCTGCTCATAACTCGTGTAAGGCTTCGGGGAATATAATATTGTTTTCTTGCCTCCAAGCAATTTAATTTGCTTCTCTTCAGCCTACGGCCAGAGCCAATTACCTGAAGTTTAAAAAATATCTGAAAACATGGCTTTTCCATGAGTCTCCTTTGCAGTTATCTCACCCACTGCTGGGTTACACTTATTGGGTAACTGCTTGTGCTTTACAAGTGACATAATGATAATATTACTGTGCAATGTGCTCATCTTGGTTTTGCGACTAGAAGAATTATTGATCTCATTTCAGCAGTTGTGACTTTGAGATTGCACTTTACACTGAAATCAATTAAGGCCAAATGTAAGAAGCCATTTTGAGGTCGCAAATTGCCTGATTGTCAGTATCAAGCTCTTTGCACTACATTCGGTAACAAATTATCGAACCGTAATTTGGGTGTGCGACTACGTACCGATTCGGTATTTGGAAGTGGCGTGTGTAGAGCATTCCTTACAAATATCAGTTCCCAATAGTATTTTGTAATGTTTTCATTGACGACTTTGCTCTCCTCTATGGCTATCGGTTAAATTGGGACAAGAGCGAGGCCCTCCCCCTTTCACGGGGGATGACAAAATCAGTGCTCCTGGGCTTCCTATTTCATTGGACTCCAAAGCACCTAAAATGCTTAGGGGTCTTCATCAGCCGTGGCCTAGAACGAATGGCGGCAGACAACCTGGATCCCCTCATTGCACGCATGAGACTTGACTTTGACAAATGGGTGCTGCTAGGCCCCTCCATGTGGGGCAGGCTGCAGGGGGTGCGGATGGTTACGGTACCACGCTTCACATATGTACTGGGGCTTTTGCCCCTCCAGATACCCCTCTCCACACTGAGATCGGTGGACGCCACAATCAGGTCCTTTGTGTGGGGGTCTATGCGCCCACGTTTATCACCGGCCAAACTAATAGCACGCACATCACATGGCGGAATGGGGCTCCCCTCGGTGGAACATTACGCCTTAGCCCTCCACCTGTCACCACTGGCAGCTGCCCTGTCTGACCCCGCAGAGTCACCGCAGTGGATATCCTTAGAGAGAGAATTGCTTTCTCACAAAGGAGGCCTTAAAAGGCTGTACCGCATGATTTCCGTGCCCTCTAATGATCTGAATCCGATTCTGAAGGGGACAAGTATGACATGGCAGAGGGCCCACCGTCTCCTGGGGGTTCATCCCCTTTCTCCACACCCAGGCTCCCTGGTGGCACAATGATAGCATGCGCATAGGTAGAACGGCTCTTAACTGGCCACAACGGAGGGATGCTGGTCTTAACTGCCTAGCCCAGGTGCTGGAGAACGGCAGACTCAAACCCTTTGCCAGTTTGCAGGAGGAATTCAGCCTCCATCCTGCACAGTAGTAGAGATACTTGCAAAACCAGCATTGCGTGCGTCAACACCCCGACATTGCCCGGCAGGGGCTACAGCCGTCTCCCATAATAGCTTAACTGACGACATGGGGCAAACACGAGGGTGTAATGGCTGGCCTGTACGAAGTCCTTACAAGTCACCTATACTCATGACCTGTACTAGAAAAACTACGTATACAATGGCAAACCCGCCTCCAGTGGATCTTTGATGAGGAGGATTGGGTAGACACGGTGGAAGCGTTAGACAGAGGTACGCGCAAAGCTCGCTTAAAGTTCTGCCTCTTCAAGATACTTCACGGATGGTACTGGACTCCGGTGAAATTACACAGGACCCGCCTCCTCCCACATGCGTCATGTTGGCGCTGCGCAGAAGCACGCTGTGACCTGCTCCATGTACTCAGTAGCTGCCCGTCAGTACAACCTCTATGGAGGGCGGTTGAACATATCCTGACGGAATCCATGCTGCTCCCAACCCCCTTACCCCCCCCACTACTCATGCTGCACGACACAACCCTCCTCCCGGCCTTATCGCGACCGCAAAAAAAGGCTTCTATATACAGCCCTGGCAAATGCGAAAATATGTATCCTGCGGCACTGGAGATCTCCAACTCTCCCAGCGCCCGAGGAATGGATTGTGGCAATGACTAGCATAGATACACATGAGAGAGTCATCTATAACCTCCAGGATCAGGCTGCCATCTTCGCTCAGGTGTGGGTCCCATTCCTTACGGACGTCTCGGCCGCATCATCGTCGCCGTTAACCGACCCTCAGTTAATTTTATGCATCTTACATTCCCTCTCCCTCCCCCTCCCCCCACTCCTACCTGCCCCCTCCTTTCTTCTTGTCACACTCTCTTCCTTCTTTCCGCCCTTGCCCTGGAGCCACCACACCCACCCACCTGGTCTCATTATCCCGCCCTCCTCTCCACCCCTCTCCCTTCTCCCCCCTACCGTACCTCCCCCCTACATATAGACATATGTTATCTTATTTCCTTACCTTTCTTTCTTTTTTCTTTTCGACAATGGCAGACATATAGATTATATTGGGGGCGCTACATTGACGATTGACTAATGATTGGGACAGAGAGTACAGATAGACTCATTGAATTTTGTGAATTCCTGAACTCACATTCTATGAGCGTTAAATGTACTTACCAGTTTAGTTCTGAGATCATCGAGTTTTTGGATGTTGAACTCTTTATCAACAATAATCAGATCCAGAGTAGGCTATTTCGTAAAGCCACAGCGTGTAACTCTATTTTACACCCTAAGAGTGCACACCCCAAACATCAAATTATATCAGTTCCTTACGGAGAATTGGTGAGAGCCCGACGTAGTTGCAGTTTGGACAATGAATTTTTGTGTCATGTTGACGAGATGGGCAAGAGATTTAGATCACGGGGTTATCCTAACCGTTTGATTAAGAAAGCACAATATCGGGCAAAACAATTAGGGGGTCATTACAACATTGGGGGTAAAAGCCGCTTACCGCCATGCAGAAGACCGCCAACACACCACTGCGGCCGCGGAATTCCGCCACGGTCATTGTGACCCACAGCTCGGAATCCGCCAAAATTGAGACACCCACACAAGTCCGCCACACCAAAGGTCAGTGATAAACTGGCGATAACAAAACCTCCACCGTCACGCCAACAGGAATACGCCCACACTATCATGACACACGAATCCACGCAGTTGTCATTTATCCCCGGTATTCCATTGGGGGTACACACCGCCGCGCTCAAATTACACACATACTTACAAAACACAACCACATTGGACTATTCCAAATACACACACCTGATACACGTACACACACCACTCCCACACACCCACTACAATATAAAACACACACCCACATCACCCACAAACCCCTATGACCACAATTGCGACAGAAGGCCAGAGAGAGACATTACAATCTACAACCAAGCATCCACAGGCACACAATACCATCACCCACATAACATCCACGCACCTCACACAACACACCACTAAATATGACCCCACATATCACAACACACCCCACCCCACACATCACCCACACCACCCCATGGCACGGCAAATACACCCCAGGTTCTCTGAGGAGGAGCTCAGGGTCATGGTGGAGGAAATCATCCGGGTAGAGCCACAGCTATTCGGATCACAGGTGCAGCACACCTCCATAGCTAGGAAGATGGAGCTATGGCGAAGAATAGTGGACAGGGTCAACGCAGTGGGACAGCACCCAAGAAATAGGGATGACATCAGGAAGAGGTGGAATGACCTACGGGGAAGGTGCGTTCCATGGTCTCCAGACACCACCTTGCGGTTCAGAGGATTGGCGGCAGACCCCCACCTCCTCCCCCACAACTAACAACATGGGAGGAGCAAGTCTTGGCTATTCTGCATCCTGAGGGCCTTGAAGGAGTAGCTGGAGGAATGGACTCTGATAAGTCAAACCTTAACTACCTTATCCCCCACCCTACCTGCATACCATCACATACCCCCACCCTCGCCCTCACCCCCATCACTCCTACTCCTCACAAATGTCCCAATATCACAAACCACACATCCCAACACCAAGCCATGCATGCAACAACAAAGCATGGACATCTATCACCAATGCATGGCCACTGCACATACCCATACACCCCCCTAAACCATCATCACACAAGGTCCCACACAGGAATGCAAGCACTGGGGTACACGGTCACCCACCCATTGCACACCATGGTACACACAGATGTAATAATCATGTTTTTACACCCCTGCAGGACCCCTACCCAACGTCACCACACAGGAGGGTCCACACATGTCCACACTACCAACAGAAGAAGCCACCCACCTCACGACAGCCTCCAGTGCATGCACCTTCACCCAAAGTCACCAAACGTACACCTCCGACAACCACAACCTCTTTCTCCACTCCCAAACCCCCTCCATCTACCCGTCCCAGTGTTCCTAAGAAACTTTTCCTGTCCACCCTTGACCTCTTTCCCTCACCTCCCCCACCCCGTCAGTTTCCTAGGGCCAGACTCTCCAGGTCCCAACCTAGCACCTCAGCCACAACATCGGCGGGACCAGTGGTGCCAGTAGTCACCGGATCCTGGAGTGCACCAGGCAGCAGGGCAGCCAGTGTGGCAAGGAGCCACAGCACGGACAGTCCCCCACCTGTCAAGCATCAAAAGTTGGCCAGTGCCCAGCGGGAGAGGGGGAAGACAACAGCCACCAAAGCTGCTCCCAGGGGTACAGGTGGGAGTGTGGAGTCAGCTGCGACACCTTCCAAGGTGGGGAAGGGGCACAAGAAACCCGGCAAGTCTAGGAAGATCAGCACGGCAGAGAAGACCACCATCAGCCCCGCTGCCCAGGAGGCGACCGCCAGCAGCCCCGCTGGCAAAGACAGGACCGCCAGCAGCCCCACTGGCCCAGACAGGCCCGCCAGCAGCAGCCCCGCTGCCCAGGAGGTGACCGCCAGCAGCCCGCTGGCTAAGACTGGACCGCCAGCAGCAGCCCCGCTGGCCCGGACAGGACCGCCAGCATCAGCCCCGCTGCCCAGGAGGCGAAAGACAGGACCATCATCAGCCCCGCTGCCCAGGAGGCGACCGCCAGCAGCCCCGCTGGCCCAGACAGGACCGCCAGCAGCTGAAGCGCTGCCAAAGACACCGCCGCCACAAGCACCGCTGCCAAAGACAAGGACACCGCAGCCACAAGCACCGCTGCCAAAAACACTGCCGCCACAAGCATCGCTGCCAAGGACACCGCCGCCACAAGCACCGCTGCCAAGGACACCGCCGCCACAAGCACCGCAGGCCCATTAGCGCCAAAAGAACTGACACCACTGAGGCCGCCACAAGCAGGATGAAGCACTCTGGGCACAAAGCCCCCTCCAGAACCAGTGGAGATTTACATCCACTACCTCTGTCCTTGGCAGGATGAAGCACTCTGGGCACAAAGCCCCTCCAGAACCAGTGGAGTATCACATCCACTACCTCTGCCTTTGGCAGGATGAAGCACGCTGGGCACAAAGCCCCCTCCAGAACCAGTGGAGATTTACATCCACTACCTCAGTCCTTGGCAGGATGAAGCACTCTGGGCACAAAGCCCCTTCCAGAACCAGTGGAGAATGACATCCACTACCTCAGTCCTTGGCAGGATGAAGCACTCTGGGCACAAAGCCCCCTCCAGCACCAGTGGAGAATGACATCCAATACCTCTGTCCTTGGCAGGATGAAGCACTCTGGGCACAAAGCCCCCTCCCGAACCAGTGGAGAGATACATCCACTACCTCAGTCCTTGTCAGGATGAAGCACTCTGGGCACAAAGCCCCCTCCAGAACCAGTGGAGACTATTAGCAACTTGAGAGACTGTGGCTTTGCACTCCCCAGGATTGAACAGTGGGCAAACCACCCACTGTGGAGACTTGAGAGACTGTGGCTTTGCACTCCCCAGGATATAGCAGTGGGCAACCCACGCACTGTAGAGACTTGTGAGACTGTGGCTTTGCACTCCCGAGGATTGAACAGTGGGCAAACCACCCACTGTAGAGACTTGAGAGACTGTGGCTTTGCACACCCCAGGATTGAACAGTGGGCATGGGGCCCCCTCGTAGATTTGGCATCGTGCACTCAACCAGCTGAGGTGCCCACCCTTTCCCTTCCCCCTGAGGTGCCTGTTTTATTTCTATCTGATGCCCCTGCAGTGTTCTCTCCGGCATGTTCGGGTATCTTGTGTGGGCCTCTCCCATGCAGTGTGGGCCCAGTGGTCCACGGACTTTAAGGGTGGAATCCCTTGGACTAAAATTCTTGGTCTATATATTTGTAAATAGTGTATGTCTATTATTTGACTACTGAATTTTAATATATTACAATCGTTCACCTCATTTCCTTTTGTCTTTGCATTCTTCCGTGGGGGTTTGGGGGGTGTAACTGTAATGTATCATGCTGCATTAGTGTGTGTGTTGTCGTGGGTGAGGGTGGGGGTGGGGGTGTTGCGTGTGTGTGTCACTGTTTTTTCCCTCCCCTGTGTCGTAGGTGCAGTACTCACTGTGGTCTTCGCCGCCAGCGTTCATGCTCCTGGTAGAGAAGCAAGAAGATAAAAGCTGGTAAAATGTGGAGCTTTGGTTCCATGGCGTCCTGGTTCCTCCTGGGGTGTGCAGAGGTGAGCGTTTTCCCTTCGAAGTCCTGTTTCCGCCATGTTTTTGTTAGCGGTGAATCCGCCCCGGAAAAGGTGGCGGATTGGTAGGTTGTGATACTGTGGGTGGTACATTGTCTCCCGCCTGTCTGTTGGCAGTGACCGCCGCTGTGTTTGTTTGTACCGCCGTGGCGGTCGGAGTGTTAAAGTGGCTGTCTTTGTTGGCGGTTTCCGCCACGGTCGTAATTCCATTTTTTTTCAACCGGCCTGTTGGCGGTCCTACCGCTGCTTTAACACCGACCGCCAAGGTTGTAATGACCACCTTAGTGAGGAGTGACACTTTGAAAGTAAGGAATCGAGACAAATTTGATATTGAGTCCAACAAGGTTCGATTTGTAACAGATTATAACAATTAATCGTTGATTTTGAGGAAATTTATGATCAAGCATTGGGGTATACTACTTCAAGATGAGGCACTGAAGAATGTTGTATCTGAAAGAGTGGTTACAACTTACCGTAGAGGTAGAACTCTTAAGAATATTCTCAGTCCTAGTTTCACTACCACTATACCTACTAGTACATGGTTGTCCACACCAGGGATGGATTTTTTCAAATGTGGGCAGTGTGGAATATGTCGCTGGGCCTGTCATGATATTAAAGAATTTTCGATGACTGGACAACAAGTGTATAAAATTAAGTCAACAATTGATTGTAATACCTCATTTGTCATTTACCTGATACGTTGTAAATGTACTCAGATTTATGTTGGGAGTACTATACGCCCACTCAAAATTAGAATTGGTGAACATGTTAGAGCACTTAAAAATGGTGATATAAGATATCTTGTTGGGGCACATATTTTAACTTGTGATTCACAAGATACTCGCAAAAGCTTTGAATTCTTTGGTTTTGAACATGTCTCAAGGGATCCCAGAGGTGGTAATAGGTAACTTTCCTTACGCAGAAAGGAAGCATTGTGGATAATGGGACTAAGGGCAGTGGAGTTGGGCCTTAATTCGGATAGAGAATTGGAGTATTTCCTGGGGGATTGAATGGTGATGTTTACTTATAATACAATGGATGAACTTATGTTGCTTATGAAACAATACATGTTTATTTTTGCATTTGATGATTTGTTTTGTACTACCAATAAGGGCTTCTTTTATCCTGTAACACTTGATGTGACAAATACAATGCTCCACTAGATACATATATTATGTTATAATTTCTATATCACAACATTTTATTTATTTATTTTTTATTGTTCTCTTTGAACTTTACACTTTCTTCCCCCCCCCCTTTTTTTGCATTATATCTAGAAATAGATCGGGTGGTTTAGGGGATGTCTTATTTACGATTCACTGTTTGTTATTGTTCACACTTGTGGTTTTGTTTGCGAGTTGGTTCTTGATGATGGTAACCCTTTTTTTTATATAGTCTTGATTCACTTCTCTTTCGAGAGGTGTGTCATGACTAGGTGTCCCTTTCATGCATAGCTGTTCAGTTAATTATGGGGGTGAAACAGATGCTTCTGGTTTGTAGGATAAGGAGAGTTGTTGTGGTCCTATTTTTGTGTTTATTGTGTTGGTCCATTTTTTATTTTTATGATGTTCGTAATTCACATAAGGACTTCCGCTTCCAACAACTGCGGTTAGTGTACTCGCGGCTCGGACGGCGTTTGATATTTGACATCTTTGAGGAGATACATCGGATGAGGTTACTTATGGTCATCGCTTTGTCTATTTCGGAGGACACAGGGAATAACTCACAGATGACGCTTGGATTTATTTACATGAAACTTGAGCTAGCCACACCTGGGCGACGTTACCAGAAGATTGTTTCCATGTTTGTTGGTCAACGATTGCTATTTACTTTCATTTTTGAATAAGCCCTGAAGAAGTCGAAGGGGTTATTTCCCAGTGATGAAACACGTGTTGGCTTTGGGTTCAAGATCTGGCTGAATCTCCGAGGAATGAACTGATGGGATTCTATGTTCTAAAATTGGCAGAGTACTTAAGAGTTGAACTACGAAGTATCCAGAGGAAATTTATTCAATAAATTATAAGGGCTGGACCATACATTGATGACTGATCCGTGGTTAATTGTTTGGACTGTGAAATATTTCATTGGGATATTTTGAATGTTTCTTATGTTCAACACAATTTTACTCTTGTTTATATTTGTCTGAGTGCCTCGCGTGGGTTTCTGCCTGTGTGTTTTCCACCTGATGCCCCTGCAGTGTTCTCTCCTTTTTGAGGCAGGAGTCAAGTGTGGGCTTCACCCATGATTTTTCAGCCCAGTGGGCCATGGACATTTGCAAAGGACAGTGTATGGCCTTCTGTACATATTGTAAATATTTGTATATACTGTTTTTCTAAACGTTTACCATGTCAGCCTCCTTCTAATGTATCACTGTAGTTATGTAGTTGTAGTGGTACAACAGGTGCCATCACCAAATACGAGTAACATTACGTTACAGGGATTGACAGCACAGCAGTTGAACGAGTGGTTAGATAGTTTGAACAAACCACAGAATGCGTCCAAGAGCGAAGAGCAGATTGATCGTGTTAGATTGAGTTTGGAGATAACTGAACTAGTTGAGGGAACAATGGAGGTGAATAGATTAGAATCTTATACGGAAGCGGAATTAAGATACTTATGTCCAAGAATCCCAAGAGAGATGGGCAAGATACATCAGAGATTGGCAGATCTGGCAGAAAAACATGATATAGAAATTGGAAAAACAAAGCATTTGAAAAGGAGCTACAGGTTAGATTTTGAGGCAAAGGATTTGAACACATGAGGTCAGCTGGAATGAAGGCACACTTTAAAGGACTATTACAGAGTGCTCAAATTTGGGGAGCATTAGAAAGGTGGGAAGGCAGATGGGCAAAGAAGAAGGATAAAAGAAAACGAGATTCACAAGAAGGGTCTGGAAGTATACAAAAGGATAAGGATCCAAGAAACATTTTGCCAATGAGAGAGATCACAGGAGGGAAGTTTGTTCATGTTCCTTGGCACAGGAGTGATATTTTGTCATTCACAAATGATTATCCAAAATTAAGGAAGAAACCATTCGAATGGTATCAGCAGACACACAGGTTTGTGAAGCTTTCGAAATGCCTACGGGACGACCTGAATATTTTACTGGAAATAGTGGTTCCAGCTGTTTTGTGGGTTAAGTGTAAGAGAGCAGTAGCTTGGCCGACAAGTGAACCAGAAAGGCATAGAACCACAGGTGCACCATCTCCTGAAGTAATGAAGCACTATTATAAGGTGATTGAGTTCCTGAAGATGAGAATTTCACATAAAAATATTGATTGGCAGAGGATTGACAGGACAGTGCAGGAGGTAAAGGAGTCAATACATGCATATCATGAGAGATTGCTGATAGAATTCACGGAGTACAGTGGCAAGGAAGTGATTGAGCCGAAAGACATGTTGTATTTTGTGTTCAGGTTCGTGGAAGGAATGAGACCTGAAATAGGTCAGATGATTAAGAGTCCTTTGATTTGCTGGCAAGCATAGCCGATTGATGAGGTGTAGCATTGTGCGAAATACTGTAGTGACGAGATTGAGTTGAAGCAGAAAAAGCTGATGGAGAAAGCGATGGTTATTAAGGCAGCTCAAACAGGAGTGCAGGGAACTTTTGTTCAACAGATACCACAGCAGCAGGGAACTGTCATGTTCAAACCTCAGATGAGAGGTAGGGGTTGTGGAGTAAATATGAATTGTGGTCCAGATTTGAGTACTGTAGTGGTTCAAAAGGATGTGCAGGGAATGAAGAAGCTATTACCGTGTCACATTTGCGGAGCCATGGAACACTGGAAGCGGGAGTATCCGACAATGGTGCAGGAAGGTGTTGTTCAGCAAAATGGGGATTTCAATATATTTCAAAATGTAAGAATACCAAGAATAAGAGGTCCTAACCCAAATTTCCAAACTAACATGAATCAGATGCAAAATTTACAACCCATGCAGCAGATGCAAATGCCTCGTGCACAGTTGACACAGTTGCAACCACTGCAGCAGCAGGTTCCTATGGTACCTAGACAGCATATGCAGATACCTCAAGTCCCGATGAGCAGCAACAGGTGACGCCTGCTCAACAGGTCATGGATCAGAGACAAGACAGGAGTAGTATCATCGTGCACCAATTCCGGTTACACAGTGAGAATGAAATAAATGGTGATTGGATGAGTGATAGTTCAGATGAGGAGCCATGTGTGCGAGCAGCCTCCTTAGAAGTAGATCAGAGAGGACCCTATGTGGAAGGAAAGATGAAGGGTCACAAGGTCTCATTTTTGGTAGATACAGGAGCTACGCGCTCTACGGTAAAAAGTGCAGAAGTTCAGAATTTGCCCCTTTCTGGAAGAACGGTTCAGGTTGTTGGTGTAGCAAATAAGCATTTGACAAATCAGATCACTGATCCAATGCAGGTTGTGATTTGCAACTTCCAGGGACTGCATAAGTTCATAGTCTGTGATTCAAGTCCAGTATCTCTACTGGGAAGGGACTTATTGTGTAAAACAAGGTGTTCAATTACTTGTTCAGTTGATGGAATCGAGATTCAGACCGATAGTGATGATGAAGAAGACCCAGTTCCAGAAGTTGAGTGTGAAAATGCCAATGAAGAGTACCCATTAATTGAGGTTTTCCCCATGTTCAAAGTGAAAGAGCTTCATTCTGATTTGCAGGGAACGGTCCAGGAAAATGTGTGGGATCTGAAAGGTGAAGAAGTGGGTTTGATAAAAGGAGTGGAACCAATTAAGGTTACTTTGAAGCCAAATGCAGTGTTTCCGCAGCTTCCACAGTACAATATGCCACAAGATGTCTTGATGAAGGTGGCACAGATAATTGGAGATTTTGTGAAGCGGGGAGTTTTGAAAGAAGTGCTGAGCAGCCCATGTAATTGACTGATAATGGGTTTAAAAAAGCTGTGTGGGAAGGTGCGAATTGTTCAAGATTTGAGAAAGGTAAATGACATAGTGGTCAAGCCTTGTCCTGTAGTGCCCAATCCAGCAGTAATAATGTTCCAGATTCCATGTGCTACAGAATGGTTCACAGTGGTTGACTTGTCACAAGCTTTCTTTTCTGTGCCTCTTCATGAGAAGAGCCAGTTTCTCTTTTGTTTCAAATTCCTAGACAGAGTCTACAGCTGGTGCAGACATTCTCAAGGGTATACAGAGTCACCATCCTTGTTTAAACAGATCTTGAAAAATAATTTGGAGTCATTGGAAATGCCTTTCCAATCTACTTTGGTGCAGTACATTGATGATGTGTTGATTGCATCAGAAACAAGGGACGAGTGTAAGTACAACACAATTGCTCTGTCGAATCATTTGGGAAAATTTGGACATAAAGTGTCACCATTGAAGTTGCAGTTCTGCCAGAAAGTAGTGAAATATTTGGGTCACCAGATTGAGAAAGGGTCGAGGAGAATTTCAAGAGAAAGGATCACAATGATATTTCAGAGAAGTCCCCCTACTTCACAAAGAGATGTCAGGATCTTTCTGGGAATGGTAGGTTATTATCAACAGTGGATTCCAAATTTTGCTGGGACTTCAAAGCCATTGCAAAAGTTGACACATAAGGATATTACCGATCCCATAACATTAGACCAGGAACAGATGAAAGCGTTCAATGAGTTGAGTGAGAGTTTGTGCAGAGCTCCAGAGTTGGGTATGCCTGACTACACGCAGCCATTCATATTGTTTAGTCATGAGCATGATGCATGTTCATTGTCTGTCTTAACTCAAGTCCATGGAGGTGCTCATCACCCAGTAGCATATTTTTCAGCTACCTTGGACCCAGTTGGAGCAGTCTTACCAGGTTGTCTGCGTGCAGTTGCCGCAGTTGGTCAGAGTTTTTCACAATGTGAAGGAGTAGTGATGGGATATCCCCTGACTGTAATGGTCCCTCACTCAATTGAGATTTTACTGACAAGGATGAAAACACAATATTTGACTGGTGCCAGACTGACAAGGTATGAGATGAGCATTTCAGATGCTCCTAATGTGATACTGAAAAGATGTACCATGCTGAACCCGGCTACTTTACTTCCAAGCAACACTCCTGAAATTGAAAGAGGAAGACATTGAGCATGATTGTCTTGAGGTAACTGAGTTGTGCACAAAACCAAGACCTGACATTAGAGATACACAATTGTAAGAGAATGACCAAATTGTCTTTGGTGATAGTTCTTGTCTCAGAGATGGTACAGAGATGTTGAGAGCAGAATATGCTCTGTGTACAATTACAGGTAGTTTAGAAGCTTCCTGGGTTCGAGGAGTATATTCTGCACAAGTAGCAGAATTGGTAGCTCTTACTAGGGCGTGCCATGAATCTGATAGATTAAGAGTCACTATCTATACAGATAGCCGATACGGATTCGGAATAGTTTATGATTTTGGTCAATTGTGGTCACAAATTAGGTTTCCTGACTTCTACTGGCTCACCAGTGGGAAATGGTGAAAGAATAAAAGAGTTGCTGAATGCAAAACCATTGCCTGAAGAATTTGCTGTGGTGAAATGCAGTGCACATCTAAAATCGCAGGACTACGTATCACTGGGGAATGGATATGCAGATCAAGTTGCAAGATTTTGCGCATTGAACTATTGAATTGAAATATCATTCAAAGACAAATGGGAATTGATGTCTGAAGAAGACACTACATGTACGAGTTTTGCATTAAGGGTGACACATTAGAAGAATTTAAAATGTTGCAAAATAATGTTTATAAGGAAGAAAAAAGGTCATGGTTAAAAATGAAATGGGTTCAAAGGCAAGATGAACTGTAAGTATCTGAAGAGGGTCAAAAGTTTTTGCCAAATAGTCTGCTGTCACAAATGGCGAGGTAGTATCATGGTCAGGCACACATTGGGAGGGATGCCATGGTTCGTCTATTCAAAATTGATTGGTTCAACCCCACGTTTAGACAGGCAGCTGAAGCAGTATTCCATTGCTGTATTATTTGTCAGCAATTAAATGCGGAGAAAGGGACTGTGGTAAATTTGAGCCACATTGGAAGAGCAGGAGGTCCATTCAGCAGAATGAAATTGGATTTCATTGAGATGCCTTCATGTGGAGTCTGAAATATGTGTTTGTGATTGTGTCCATTTTTAGTCACTGGATTGAAGGGTACCCCACAAGGACAAATGATAGCCTCACAGTAGCGAAGCTGTTGCTTAGAGAGTTGATACCACGTTTTGGATTTCCAATCTCTTTAGAATCAGACAGGGGAACGCACTTCAATAACGAGGTGATAAAACTTTTGTGTGCAGCATTGAACATTGAGCAGAAGTTGCATTGTAGCTGCGGCCCTGAAGCATCAGGACTAGTAGAGCAGATGAATGGTACTTTAAAATCAAGAATTGCCAAAATGTGTGCAGCTATGAATTTGAAATGGTCAGATGCATTGCCCTTGGTGTTGATGTCAATGAGAAATACACCTGACAGGAAGACAGGACCGTCACCCCACGAGATCCTTATTGGCAGAGCAATGAGATTACCAGCAGTTCCAGCCAATGAACTTGTCAATATTACAGATTATATGGTGTTGGACTACTGCAAGAGTCTGGCTGATGTGGTTCGCTCTTGCTCTCAGCAGGCGGAGGCCACCACACTGCCACCAATTCACAATCCAGGGCACAACCTGAGAGAGTCGGCGACTGGGTTGTTGTCCAAAAACATGTTTGCAAGACGTGTTTGGAGCCACGTTGGAGAGGACCATATCAGGTGATTTTGACAACTACGACAGCTGTAAAGTTTGCAGGGATCCCAAACTGGATTCACGCAAGTCACACAAAGAAAGTGGGATGTCCACTGGATCACGAAGAAGCGTTGTTGAGAGCACCAACAACTGCAAAGCAAGTTGCAGCACCAGAACCAGAGAAGGAACAAAGAGAACCTGAAGCCAAACCAGAACTTGTGGAAGATGGTTCTATCACCCCTGTAAGAGACGAAAGTGAAGAGCTACAGGAGGGTGCAGGAGAATGTATCTCAATTAATGCAGCAGGAGAGCCTAGCACAGCAGGGGTTCTCCCAGAAGTAGACAATTCTGAGAAACAAACAGAGCAAGAATTAGGCTCAGAAGGGGAGGGAGTTGAGCTGGATCAAAGCCAAAGTGATCTGATTCCTCCTGAGCCTGTTGCAGGTCCATCAAGAAAGAACACCACAGAGAAAGAAAATGAGAAAAGTCCAATTCTGAGGAAAATATTGACAGAAGGTTCAAGGAAGGGAGACAATTGGCCTGAATCACAAATAGAGAAAAGGTAAGAAGTGGTTATTGATCAAACAATAGAGGAAGAGAAATAGATGCCACAAGAAAAGAGGAATTGAGTGAAGGAGAGTTGAGTGGTGATCAAAAGTTGAAGAGAAAGAGAATAGCAAGTCGAAGATACGCAGGTCCTGAATGGGCGTATGCAACTACAAACGAAAGGCAACACAAGTTTATGTCTTTTGGTTTTGATAGGGAAGTTTCAAGTCAATATTTTGATGTAACTTGAAGATGAGTAAGGAGCTGAACTGTTGAAACTAATCTGAGAAATATTTTGAGAAAAGAGATTGTCGAAAGTAAACTGGAAAAAACATTGATAACCTGATTTGACATTTGAAAAACTGGATGTGACAAGCTGCTAATCGATTTTGACAAGGAGAAGGGTTCCTCGATGTGAAACTAAACTGCTGAAAGAAGAATTGTCTATCTTGTTTTATTTTTGCTGCACTTTTCTGAGTTACTTCTGCTTTCTGATTCTTTACAGATCATGGCTGAACTTAATAAGCAGGTTAGAGATGCTAGGCATTGTAATTATATAAGTGTTGGGTTGGCAATTATGTGTGAAATTTTGTTTATAGTGTTGATTGTGGGTATGTCTGTTCTTGATGCAAGAGGAGCCAACCATACTTCTGCTTCTGAGACTACTACACTAACGGCCTTAGAAAGGTTTAAGTTAAATGAGAAATATTTGTATGATTATACTAATGCTCAAGGAGAACTTTCTTCTAATGTTTTCTATCGCTTATTGAGTGAGTATGCTGAGACAATGGATGGAAGGTATTGTCTTGTGTGCACGCAAATTCCTTCATCAGTCGAGGAAGGAGATACTTACCATAGTCTACCACTAACCTACGGGATAAGTTGTAGTCTGCTACTAACCAGGTTCTATGACCAGGAGTAAATCCAATACTTTTATTCCAATCACAACCTCGTGTTTTTGTTTGTTCCTATCATTAGGTATCTGAGTAGAGAAGCTAAGGACCATGACATAGTATTGGTTAGAGGATTCTTTGACCATTCACTAACTTTTGGGACTGCGTACGCTCACAAGAATAACTTAACATGCTTGCTTACACCTTTGGAGAAGAGCTTCTTAGGTCATACTGACGATAGGAGAAAAGCATTAAAAGAGAAATTAGAAAAAGGCTTAGAGAAAAGGACTTACAAGAATGATTATTCTTACGATGCAATTAAAAGGCAAGGGAAACTAGCTTTGGATGCATTACATGTAGGGAAGCTTTGCATATATAGGGCAAAGTCGCGCACTGACATTTTATTTGTGGGTAAGAGTGAATGTAGGCATGAGTTTCTGTTTCAGTGTAAATGGACATTTATGTTGAATGGTCAGGACCCTGCAATTCCGGGGATCTACTATATTTGTGGACTTAATGCTTATTACCGTCTTCCAAGAAGATGGAATGGGACATGTTATTTGGGGATAGTATTTACCAGATAGAGAATTTGAAAAAGTTTCCGAAATTGACAGAATTACATTATAAGAGACAGAGGAGGGAGTCCTCTTCTGCGATAGTGGGAGACATATTTGGTGCAGTGATTCCTTCACTGGGAGTCATCCTGAATTTGATCAAGATTCGAAAGTTGTCTACTATTGTGGATAACATGCTGACAAATTTTACAGGGGCTATACTCCTGATGGATACTGAATTGGCTGCGGATAGAGCTATGACTCTTCAAAATGGTCTTGCTTTAGACATCCTCCTAGTGAAGGACAGTGGAGTCTGTAAAATGATTAAATCTAGGCATTGTTGTTCATATATTCCTAACAATAGTAAAGGGATAAGAGACTTACTTACTAACCTGATTAACTCAAGTAGTGATTTGAAGGAATTGAAAGAACCAGGTGTTTGGGAAAAAGTTGGCAAAGAGTTTCATTCAATGGGAAATTGACTTAGTAATATCTGGAATGGGGTGCTACTAACAATTATACAGGGAATATTAATTGTAATAGCTTGCAGATTAGGAATGTGGGGATTATGTAAACTGTGTCAAAAGGTTAAATTGAAAAGGTCTAAAAATAATCACAGGAGGGAAGAATAAAACAGGGAAAGAATATTTAGGGAAAATTCGAGAAGGCAAAATGTTGAAGAAATCAAGTTACAGAATTTGTAGATGGCAAAAGTAGTGTGATGGCATATTTAGTCATCAGAGGAGGGATTGTTAACGCAAATTTCTTAACTAGAAATAATTAATTAATGTTTATGTGTTTTGAATAATGAATAACGTAGAGAAAAATAATGTGCACGTTTGAAATTATGACTTCAGAGAATGGTCACCAGTGTTCATAAAACGTACTATTAATGATTAATCTACATGAAATATTAAAAAATATTAGATTAATTTAGTAATATGTCATATTGAGATTTATAACCTATGTTTTGCATAATTGTAGGCATTAATTTAGCGAGTCTTTTGACCTAGTCTTGCAGGCCTCATGCAGAAAGCTGAATTTCTTAAAGTTCAATGGAAAAATGCTGACAAAAGTTAACTGACCGTGAACTGCTCATTGTTTAATATAATGCTTAACTGGAGCTTCTATGGGAATCGATGGACAGGAGATGATGGGCCTGATTACAACTTTGGGGGAGGGGGTTAATCTGTCCCAAATGTGACGGATATACCACCCGCCATATTACAAGTCCATTATATTCTATGGAACTCGTAATACGGTGGGTGGGATATCCGTCACATTTGGGACGGATTAATCCCCTCCGCCAAAGTCGTAATCAGGCCCGATGTCTCCTGAAAGTATCGAAAAGTGTGTAATGTGCGCTAGATGTACTTTCCCAGGACTGGAACAAGGAAGACACTGACTAGAGAAGAAGATGCAACATTTTCGATACCTGACGAGCCGGATGATGAGAACATCATAAAGCGGAACAATCAATGAAATGTGGACTGTGAAATATTAGAATTCATAGATTTGGTGCATAGACATTATTGGTTAGGGTAATAACGTACGGCTAATTGACCAATTGGAAATTGGGGGAGGGTTTGGGGAACTTTGATATAACAATGTGAAAGAGGACACAGACAGATGAGATTAGATCTTGCCCAGTTATGAACTGCGATATTGAGAAGAAGAGATTCAAGATTCTGTCATTGGGCTCATACACTCTGATTGAGAACCTGATGTGATGCTGATCGACTGATGACCTGAGGAAGAAGACTGACCCTGTTGCTGACCCATTCAGTTGATAGGTAGATATGACAATGTGACGGAATTGCCCTTTTATGCCTTTTCTTTCTAGGTACTAACTCTGCTGTCCAAATAGTGCTCTTAGCTAGAAGCTTTTTCTAAGTTCTAGTTTCCTAAATTATTTAGCATGAAGTCCCACATGCTGATGCTAATCTGGGTTAGATCAGGGTTTCCTTACTTGACGATTGACAGATTACAGAGATAAATGGACAACTGACATGATTTGCTGACCTTCATGACCAGGAATGACTTATTGCCTTTGATTCTTTTATTGACCTGTGTTAATGCTTTAGAATGTACTCTGATGCAAACTTTGATTAGTTTATGTTTTTGGCGTCTTCTAATAACTTGATGATGAGTTTTATTTGAATTGAATTGCGTTGAATTAACCTCATGACTTAGTATTGTAACCAAAAGGGAAATAAAATTACTAAAACGTATATTGAAGTGTGGTTATTCATGGCTGAAAGGTCATGGTGTGATGTTTATTGCTTTTATTGATGATTTGTCTAATGGTTATTGAATTTTGTGCACTAATTATTGAGAACATTGGTCACCCTATGGTTAGGATACTCCAGGCAAATCAAAAGGTTCATCGACCTATACGCGTCACCTTGTAAATGTACTTATTAAGGACCGAGGCGCTAACAATGGTGAGCCATAGTGATTTCTTCCATGCTGGGCCGAGGTCTTTGAACACTTCAGGTCTTTGATGAGAGGTGCTGCAGACAGTGAGTTACGTTTCAGTGTAGTGTGGTGTAAGAGGGTTGTTAATAAGAGAGTCGCCTCCATTCAGGTGAACGAGGAGAAAGGCTTGGACTGTTGTTCGGAAGTGTGTTTCAGGTATGAATGATTTAACTTTTTGAGAAGGGAGAGCTAATGGCTGCAGTCTTAATTTACGTAGTGATTTATTCTTTGGAGGTGTCTGTCAAGAGTAACTTCAAGTGATTTTGTGTTAGATGCCAGCTGTGGTGAAGCAATCTAGTTTCATGCTGATAGGCACACTGGAATTTGAGGCTATTTGGTGCTGCTGGCTAAGCTGGAATCAATCTTAAACAGATTAAGCTCTGGTAGGTGATTGATATCCAGTTTTCTTTTAGATTGAGAAAGGTTTTGAGTCACTGAATGTCACAGTCTGAGCTGTGCTTACCTGGGTATTGTTGGATAATGATACTACTGTTGATTTGTATGGTTCAAATGAGTTCTATGTACAGAGTGGAAATGATGGGGGACAAATGAAGTCCTGGGGTACTCAAAAGAAGATTGAGAGTTCTGAGAAACTTGAGCATCCCATCCAGACAAGTTAGTGGCAGGTCACAAAATTTGAGGTGAACTTTTGTAACACTGTGCAAGAGAAGTTCATGATTCCAGGGTGGGAAGCATTAGTTGGTTGGTTAACTACATGGAAAGCTGTAGGTCAGCATATTACATATAGATGCACAGATCTTTTTACTATTGATAACGGAGGGTGTCATCAACTATCTGACCAGTAACAGTCGTGCAGTGCATTTTGAATCTTGACTGGAAAATGTGTTGCGAGTCGTTCTTGCTGATCTGGTCTTGCAGTTGATGGGTGACTGCCTTACGAGTGGTATTTCCAATCCCATTTAACATTGATGGATGAGAGGCAATTAGTTGGATTTTTTCATGAGGGGGGATGTGTTCTCATTCTCCGGGAACTCTGAGGGAGGAGATGAAGATGTTGAGGAAAGGTTTGAGAGAATTTCAGTGGTTGAATCTCACTGTGAAAGATGGCAGAAATCATCTTTGGAATAGATGTCACAGAGAGGTTTAGAGATGCATGTGAGTTCAAATTGTTAGTGGGAATCCAGGCTATCTCTTTAGTAGTGGAACATAAGGAAATCTGTGCTGTTGTTTGATATTATTGATGTGGATTTGTTTTTTCTTTTCTCTACATATAGATTTAGATAAATGTTACTAGTCTGTTATTCTACTGAGGCCACTTTTTTGCAAAATGTTTTGGTTAGCAGATAAGCAGTGATGAGAACGAACTTTACTCTTAAGTCATTGCATGATAGGATAATGTTGTGCATAATAGATTACAGATCACTGAAACTTTTCAAGATTCATATGTTGGTTACACATTTTCTAGCCTTACAGATTTTGTGTATTTGGGCTTCAATTACTGGCCGCAGTTATGGGACAATCAACAGTATTTAAGGGTGGTCACTAATGACACTAAATTAATCAGCTCCACAACCTAGAGTCAGAGTTGGTAGTAGAAACATTTTCATAATGTGTGAGTTGTGTATATATCTTATATGCGTAAAGTTCTTCCGACTCCTGACCTGAACCATAGCAACTTCAAAGAAAACATTTCAGCTATTCTACTGGTCCTCGCTCTATTGTCCTTATCAAATCTTTGCGGCTTTAGAAATAATCCCTTACGGCTCTATCCTACATGGACAAACCCACAAAAGTCCAGCCACTACAAAAAGCTAGAAAGGCAATGGCATGAAGAGGTGTAAAGCGGCCCAGTAAACAGAAAATAATTGTGAAATAACGGGCTACAAAAAAGTATGCAGGAAGGCATCTATCATAGCTTTGCAATTCAAGCAGGTCAAAACTCAACTGGCAAAGGTTCTAACACTGTGAAAACAAATTTTTAATTGTCCCAATCTGGTGGCTCTTAGGCTGATGTCTCAAAACCTCCATGACTCTGTTTCATTATGTTGCATAGTGAAAAACATATTTTGTTAGACCTGATAACATCATTCAACACTTTCCTACATGACCAGCTCTGCTTCATACTTCACCCAAATGGGATATGCAGCAAATCCGTAGACTGCCTCAAATCTTTTCTGACAAATCGCTCAGTTGTCACCATTTAGCTGTACTGTTCAAATTCTAAATAATAATGTTATTGAGTTTCTCAGGGATCCTTGTTCAGACCAGTCCTGTTTAACATTGATAGCATTATGACTCTACTTGCAAACCTTGTACGCAGTTATGGCTTCTCAGTGATATATGCAGATGCAATCGCATTTTTAATTATTGAAAATTGAATGCATAACAGGCAGAATTAACATGTAGACCACAAAAGAAAATAGAGCTTTTAGATTGCAGAGAAACATACTAGGCAGCCATAGGTAAACATATTAGGTTTGAACATCTGAAGCAGTATTTTCTGACAGACTGACCTGGTTCAAGAATATGAAATGTTATGTTTCTAGCCTTCCCATGGGCAAGTTTTTCTTAATAATACAATTGTCGTTTAACCCTTCAAATATTTCTACTTACACAAAGAACACTGAGGAATTAATGAATATGTAGCCTGTATTTAGTGAGATAATGTAGAAGTTCATACTTTAAAATACTTTTTCTTAAGGTAATTAAATGGTGAGAAAGATTGTTTGCTTATACAATGTATTTGATAAAACTGTTTCCTTCAACTTTGCTGTATGAGGATTATTGTATTCTTGGTGAAAAGTTGAAGGTGTGTTCCTGTTCCTATGAAGACATTGAAAGCTGATTGGCTGACTGAAGAACAAAGAGGCAGAATGTTGCAAATGCTTAGATTATTCTGTCTATCACAGTGCATGTTCCTAGATAAGGTCTTGACTCATTCATATGCAAGCTTCCCTTCATGAAACTTCTCTTTATTGGAAGTTCTGTTTTGATTAATTCAGATACTTGAAACTGAAGCTTTATGCTTTGACCTCTCTAATTGGAGCTCTTTGTGGGTTCTGACTGAACCCTTTTTCTCGGTTCCCCTAACCATCATCATTCCTATGTTAGGGATTCTTTGCTTTATGGAACGTGCTCTATGCGTTGATTGCTTATTTTTGATCTTTGACTAAACTGATGATTGATATTGATGAATTTGGTACTCACTCAATAAAGATAACCTACTAAAAGATTTGATTAATAAAGCTTTTAAACTCACATCAACTCTCATTATTGACTGAGAAGAAATTGAGACTGTGATGATAAATTAACTTATGTATAGCTCCTGGTTATTCTCATCTAACATCAAAGACCCAAATGGCCCAGAAAGTGGGGATTTCTCCCTGATGAGTTGGTAGGCCTTATCTTGTAAACCAATAGTTTAATCCGAGTTCCCTGCTCAATTTAGATGACTCATAAATTGTAATCTCCATGGCAGAGAAGTTTAACACTGCCTCAGAAAACTTTGAGGATTGCCGGATGGGTGAAACAACACCTATCTGGATGAAACAACACTCACTGAAGAACAGTTAAGTGAACTACATCTTTTTCACAGAGCTTCCTAATTTGATGTCCTTCTTGGTGGCCACCAGCCCTAGGCATTGACTTCTCCCAGTGAGTCAGCAAGAAACCTGGGTGTTGTCTTCGACAGGCCTTTATCTTTCATAAAACAGATTAACACCATCACAGCTACATCTTTTTTCTAAATCCGTATGCTGTGTAAAGGGCACCCTTTGCTTCCTGCTGACTCACGATGCTCTGCGGGTCGACCCACAATTTTATTTTAGATTGACTATTAAAATTCTTTATATCTGGAACTCCCAAAAAGGTCTGTTTCCAACCTGGAACTCATCCAGAACCTTGCAGCATGAGCTTTACTGCATCTCACTTTGCACTTTTCTATCTTGCCTTGCTTGAAAAAGCAACATTGGCTTCCAGTACAGAAATTACTTATATTCAAAGTCATATGTTTCTGTTACAGAGCTCTCCATATAACAGGACCTAGTCACATTGAATATTTCTCCATGTATACCAGCTGGGAAGCTTCATTCTTTTAATGCTTTTTTTGTAGCAAACCTGCTCATAACTCGTGTAAGGCTTCGGGGAATATAATATTGTTTTCTTGCCTCCAAGCAATTTAATTTGCTTCTCTTCAGCCTACGGCCAGAGCCAATTACCTGAAGTTTAAAAAATATCTGAAAACATGGCTTTTCCATGAGTCTCCTTCGCAGTTATCTCACCCACTGCTGGGTTACACTTATTGGGTAACTGCTTGTGCTTTACAAGTGACATAATGATAATATTACTGTGCAATGTGCTCATCTTGGTTTTGCGACTAGAAGAATTATTGATCTCATTTCAGCAGTTGTGACTTTGAGATTGCACTTTACACTGAAATCAATTAAGGCCAAATGTAAGAAGCCATTTTGAGGTCGCAAATTGCCTGATTGTCAGTATCAAGCTCTTTGCACTACATTCGGTAACAAATTATCGAACCGTAATTTGGGTGTGCGACTACGTACCGATTCGGTATTTGGAAGTGGCGTGTGTAGAGCATTCCTTACAAATATCAGTTCCCAATAGTATTTTGTAATGTTTTCATTGACGACTTTGCTCTCCTCTATGGCTATCGGTTAAATTGGGACAAGAGCGAGGCCCTCCCCCTTTCACGGGGGATGACAAAATCAGTGCTCCTGGGCTTCCTATTTCATTGGACTCCAAAGCACCTAAAATGCTTAGGGGTCTTCATCAGCCGTGGCCTAGAACGAATGGCGGCAGACAACCTGGATCCCCTCATTGCACGCATGAGACTTGACTTTGACAAATGGGTGCTGCTAGGCCCCTCCATGTGGGGCAGGCTGCAGGGGGTGCGGATGGTTACGGTACCACGCTTCACATATGTACTGGGGCTTTTGCCCCTCCAGATACCCCTCTCCACACTGAGATCGGTGGACGCCACAATCAGGTCCTTTGTGTGGGGGTCTATGCGCCCACGTTTATCACCGGCCAAACTAATAGCACGCACATCACATGGCGGAATGGGGCTCCCCTCGGTGGAACATTACGCCTTAGCCCTCCACCTGTCACCACTGGCAGCTGCCCTGTCTGACCCCGCAGAGTCACCGCAGTGGATATCCTTAGAGAGAGAATTGCTTTCTCACAAAGGAGGCCTTAAAAGGCTGTACCGCATGATTTCCGTGCCCTCTAATGATCTGAATCCGATTCTGAAGGGGACAAGTATGACATGGCAGAGGGCCCACCGTCTCCTGGGGGTTCATCCCCTTTCTCCACACCCAGGCTCCCTGGTGGCACAATGATAGCATGCGCATAGGTAGAACGGCTCTTAACTGGCCACAACGGAGGGATGCTGGTCTTAACTGCCTAGCCCAGGTGCTGGAGAACGGCAGACTCAAACCCTTTGCCAGTTTGCAGGAGGAATTCAGCCTCCATCCTGCACAGTAGTAGAGATACTTGCAAATCCAGCATTGCGTGCGTCAACACCCCGACATTGCCCGGCAGGGGCTACAGCCGTCTCCCATAATAGCTTAACTGACGACATGGGGCAAACACGAGGGTGTAATGGCTGGCCTGTACGAAGTCCTTACAAGTCACCTATACTCATGACCTGTACTAGAAAAACTACGTATACAATGGCAAACCCGCCTCCAGTGGATCTTTGATGAGGAGGATTGGGTAGACACGGTGGAAGCGTTAGACAGAGGTACGCGCAAAGCTCGCTTAAAGTTCTGCCTCTTCAAGATACTTCACGGATGGTACTGGACTCCGGTGAAATTACACAGGACCCGCCTCCTCCCACATGCGTCATGTTGGCGCTGCGCAGAAGCACGCTGTGACCTGCTCCATGTACTCAGTAGCTGCCCGTCAGTACAACCTCTATGGAGGGCGGTTGAACATATCCTGACGGAATCCATGCTGCTCCCAACCCCCTTACCCCCCCCACTACTCATGCTGCACGACACAACCCTCCTCCCGGCCTTATCGCGACCGCAAAAAAAGGCTTCTACATACAGCCCTGGCAAATGCGAAAATATGTATCCTGCGGCACTGGAGATCTCCAACTCTCCCAGCGCCCGAGGAATGGATTGTGGCAATGACTAGCATAGATACACATGAGAGAGTCATCTATAACCTCCAGGATCAGGCTGCCATCTTCGCTCAGGTGTGGGTCCCATTCCTTACGGACGTC
Organism: Pleurodeles waltl; assembly: GCF_031143425.1. NCBI lineage: Eukaryota > Metazoa > Chordata > Amphibia > Caudata > Salamandridae > Pleurodeles > Pleurodeles waltl. The sequence continues at coordinate 325,789,140 of NC_090437.1, forward strand.
TCGGCCGCATCATCGTCGCCGTTAACCGACCCTCAGTTAATTTTATGCATCTTACATTCCCTCTCCCTCCCCCTCCCCCCACTCCTACCTGCCCCCTCCTTTCTTCTTGTCACACTCTCTTCCTTCTTTCCGCCCTTGCCCTGGAGCCACCACACCCACCCACCTGGTCTCATTATCCCGCCCTCCTCTCCACCCCTCTCCCTTCTCCCCCCTACCGTACCTCCCCCCTACATATAGACATATGTTATCTTATTTCCTTACCTTTCTTTCTTTTTTCTTTTCGACAATGGCAGACATATAGATTATATTGGGGGCGCTACATTGACGATTGACTAATGATTGGGACAGAGAGTACAGATAGACTCATTGAATTTTGTGAATTCCTGAACTCACATTCTATGAGCGTTAAATGTACTTACCAGTTTAGTTCTGAGATCATCGAGTTTTTGGATGTTGAACTCTTTATCAACAATAATCAGATCCAGAGTAGGCTATTTCGTAAAGCCACAGCGTGTAACTCTATTTTACACCCTAAGAGTGCACACCCCAAACATCAAATTATATCAGTTCCTTACGGAGAATTGGTGAGAGCCCGACGTAGTTGCAGTTTGGACAATGAATTTTTGTGTCATGTTGACGAGATGGGCAAGAGATTTAGATCACGGGGTTATCCTAACCGTTTGATTAAGAAAGCACAATATCGGGCAAAACAATTAGGGGGTCATTACAACATTGGGGGTAAAAGCCGCTTACCGCCATGCAGAAGACCGCCAACACACCACTGCGGCCGCGGAATTCCGCCACGGTCATTGTGACCCACAGCTCGGAATCCGCCAAAATTGAGACACCCACACAAGTCCGCCACACCAAAGGTCAGTGATAAACTGGCGATAACAAAACCTCCACCGTCACGCCAACAGGAATACGCCCACACTATCATGACACACGAATCCACGCAGTTGTCATTTATCCCCGGTATTCCATTGGGGGTACACACCGCCGCGCTCAAATTACACACATACTTACAAAACACAACCACATTGGACTATTCCAAATACACACACCTGATACACGTACACACACCACTCCCACACACCCACTACAATATAAAACACACACCCACATCACCCACAAACCCCTATGACCACAATTGCGACAGAAGGCCAGAGAGAGACATTACAATCTACAACCAAGCATCCACAGGCACACAATACCATCACCCACATAACATCCACGCACCTCACACAACACACCACTAAATATGACCCCACATATCACAACACACCCCACCCCACACATCACCCACACCACCCCATGGCACGGCAAATACACCCCAGGTTCTCTGAGGAGGAGCTCAGGGTCATGGTGGAGGAAATCATCCGGGTAGAGCCACAGCTATTCGGATCACAGGTGCAGCACACCTCCATAGCTAGGAAGATGGAGCTATGGCGAAGAATAGTGGACAGGGTCAACGCAGTGGGACAGCACCCAAGAAATAGGGATGACATCAGGAAGAGGTGGAATGACCTACGGGGAAGGTGCGTTCCATGGTCTCCAGACACCACCTTGCGGTTCAGAGGATTGGCGGCAGACCCCCACCTCCTCCCCCACAACTAACAACATGGGAGGAGCAAGTCTTGGCTATTCTGCATCCTGAGGGCCTTGAAGGAGTAGCTGGAGGAATGGACTCTGATAAGTCAAACCTTAACTACCTTATCCCCCACCCTACCTGCATACCATCACATACCCCCACCCTCGCCCTCACCCCCATCACTCCTACTCCTCACAAATGTCCCAATATCACAAACCACACATCCCAACACCAAGCCATGCATGCAACAACAAAGCATGGACATCTATCACCAATGCATGGCCACTGCACATACCCATACACCCCCCTAAACCATCATCACACAAGGTCCCACACAGGAATGCAAGCACTGGGGTACACGGTCACCCACCCATTGCACACCATGGTACACACAGATGTAATAATCATGTTTTTACACCCCTGCAGGACCCCTACCCAACGTCACCACACAGGAGGGTCCACACATGTCCACACTACCAACAGAAGAAGCCACCCACCTCACGACAGCCTCCAGTGCATGCACCTTCACCCAAAGTCACCAAACGTACACCTCCGACAACCACAACCTCTTTCTCCACTCCCAAACCCCCTCCATCTACCCGTCCCAGTGTTCCTAAGAAACTTTTCCTGTCCACCCTTGACCTCTTTCCCTCACCTCCCCCACCCCGTCAGTTTCCTAGGGCCAGACTCTCCAGGTCCCAACCTAGCACCTCAGCCACAACATCGGCGGGACCAGTGGTGCCAGTAGTCACCGGATCCTGGAGTGCACCAGGCAGCAGGGCAGCCAGTGTGGCAAGGAGCCACAGCACGGACAGTCCCCCACCTGTCAAGCATCAAAAGTTGGCCAGTGCCCAGCGGGAGAGGGGGAAGACAACAGCCACCAAAGCTGCTCCCAGGGGTACAGGTGGGAGTGTGGAGTCAGCTGCGACACCTTCCAAGGTGGGGAAGGGGCACAAGAAACCCGGCAAGTCTAGGAAGATCAGCACGGCAGAGAAGACCACCATCAGCCCCGCTGCCCAGGAGGCGACCGCCAGCAGCCCCGCTGGCAAAGACAGGACCGCCAGCAGCCCCACTGGCCCAGACAGGCCCGCCAGCAGCAGCCCCGCTGCCCAGGAGGTGACCGCCAGCAGCCCGCTGGCTAAGACTGGACCGCCAGCAGCAGCCCCGCTGGCCCGGACAGGACCGCCAGCATCAGCCCCGCTGCCCAGGAGGCGAAAGACAGGACCATCATCAGCCCCGCTGCCCAGGAGGCGACCGCCAGCAGCCCCGCTGGCCCAGACAGGACCGCCAGCAGCTGAAGCGCTGCCAAAGACACCGCCGCCACAAGCACCGCTGCCAAAGACAAGGACACCGCAGCCACAAGCACCGCTGCCAAAAACACTGCCGCCACAAGCATCGCTGCCAAGGACACCGCCGCCACAAGCACCGCTGCCAAGGACACCGCCGCCACAAGCACCGCAGGCCCATTAGCGCCAAAAGAACTGACACCACTGAGGCCGCCACAAGCAGGATGAAGCACTCTGGGCACAAAGCCCCCTCCAGAACCAGTGGAGATTTACATCCACTACCTCTGTCCTTGGCAGGATGAAGCACTCTGGGCACAAAGCCCCTCCAGAACCAGTGGAGTATCACATCCACTACCTCTGCCTTTGGCAGGATGAAGCACGCTGGGCACAAAGCCCCCTCCAGAACCAGTGGAGATTTACATCCACTACCTCAGTCCTTGGCAGGATGAAGCACTCTGGGCACAAAGCCCCTTCCAGAACCAGTGGAGAATGACATCCACTACCTCAGTCCTTGGCAGGATGAAGCACTCTGGGCACAAAGCCCCCTCCAGCACCAGTGGAGAATGACATCCAATACCTCTGTCCTTGGCAGGATGAAGCACTCTGGGCACAAAGCCCCCTCCCGAACCAGTGGAGAGATACATCCACTACCTCAGTCCTTGTCAGGATGAAGCACTCTGGGCACAAAGCCCCCTCCAGAACCAGTGGAGACTATTAGCAACTTGAGAGACTGTGGCTTTGCACTCCCCAGGATTGAACAGTGGGCAAACCACCCACTGTGGAGACTTGAGAGACTGTGGCTTTGCACTCCCCAGGATATAGCAGTGGGCAACCCACGCACTGTAGAGACATGTGAGACTGTGGCTTTGCACTCCCGAGGATTGAACAGTGGGCAAACCACCCACTGTAGAGACTTGAGAGACTGTGGCTTTGCACACCCCAGGATTGAACAGTGGGCATGGGGCCCCCTCGTAGATTTGGCATCGTGCACTCAACCAGCTGAGGTGCCCACCCTTTCCCTTCCCCCTGAGGTGCCTGTTTTATTTCTATCTGATGCCCCTGCAGTGTTCTCTCCGGCATGTTCGGGTATCTTGTGTGGGCCTCTCCCATGCAGTGTGGGCCCAGTGGTCCACGGACTTTAAGGGTGGAATCCCTTGGACTAAAATTCTTGGTCTATATATTTGTAAATAGTGTATGTCTATTATTTGACTACTGAATTTTAATATATTACAATCGTTCACCTCATTTCCTTTTGTCTTTGCATTCTTCCGTGGGGGTTTGGGGGGTGTAACTGTAATGTATCATGCTGCATTAGTGTGTGTGTTGTCGTGGGTGAGGGTGGGGGTGGGGGTGTTGCGTGTGTGTGTCACTGTTTTTTCCCTCCCCCCTCCCCTGTGTCGTAGGTGCAGTACTCACCGTGGTCTTCGCCGCCAGCGTTCATGCTCCTGGTAGAGAAGCAAGAAGATAAAAGCTGGTAAAATGTGGAGCTTTGGTTCCATGGCGTCCTGGTTCCTCCTGGGGTGTGCAGAGGTGAGCGTTTTCCCTTCGAAGTCCTGTTTCCGCCATGTTTTTGTTAGCGGTGAATCCGCCCCGGAAAAGGTGGCGGATTGGTAGGTTGTGATACTGTGGGTGGTACATTGTCTCCCGCCTGTCTGTTGGCAGTGACCGCCGCTGTGTTTGTTTGTACCGCCGTGGCGGTCGGAGTGTTAAAGTGGCTGTCTTTGTTGGCGGTTTCCGCCACGGTCGTAATTCCATTTTTTTTCAACCGGCCTGTTGGCGGTCCTACCGCTGCTTTAACACCGACCGCCAAGGTTGTAATGACCACCTTAGTGAGGAGTGACACTTTGAAAGTAAGGAATCGAGACAAATTTGATATTGAGTCCAACAAGGTTCGATTTGTAACAGATTATAACAATTAATCGTTGATTTTGAGGAAATTTATGATCAAGCATTGGGGTATACTACTTCAAGATGAGGCACTGAAGAATGTTGTATCTGAAAGAGTGGTTACAACTTACCGTAGAGGTAGAACTCTTAAGAATATTCTCAGTCCTAGTTTCACTACCACTATACCTACTAGTACATGGTTGTCCACACCAGGGATGGATTTTTTCAAATGTGGGCAGTGTGGAATATGTCGCTGGGCCTGTCATGATATTAAAGAATTTTCGATGACTGGACAACAAGTGTATAAAATTAAGTCAACAATTGATTGTAATACCTCATTTGTCATTTACCTGATACGTTGTAAATGTACTCAGATTTATGTTGGGAGTACTATACGCCCACTCAAAATTAGAATTGGTGAACATGTTAGAGCACTTAAAAATGGTGATATAAGATATCTTGTTGGGGCACATATTTTAACTTGTGATTCACAAGATACTCGCAAAAGCTTTGAATTCTTTGGTTTTGAACATGTCTCAAGGGATCCCAGAGGTGGTAATAGGTAACTTTCCTTACGCAGAAAGGAAGCATTGTGGATAATGGGACTAAGGGCAGTGGAGTTGGGCCTTAATTCGGATAGAGAATTGGAGTATTTCCTGGGGGATTGAATGGTGATGTTTACTTATAATACAATGGATGAACTTATGTTGCTTATGAAACAATACATGTTTATTTTTGCATTTGATGATTTGTTTTGTACTACCAATAAGGGCTTCTTTTATCCTGTAACACTTGATGTGACAAATACAATGCTCCACTAGATACATATATTATGTTATAATTTCTATATCACAACATTTTATTTATTTATTTTTTATTGTTCTCTTTGAACTTTACACTTTCTTCCCCCCCCCCTTTTTTTGCATTATATCTAGAAATAGATCGGGTGGTTTAGGGGATGTCTTATTTACGATTCACTGTTTGTTATTGTTCACACTTGTGGTTTTGTTTGCGAGTTGGTTCTTGATGATGGTAACCCTTTTTTTTATATAGTCTTGATTCACTTCTCTTTCGAGAGGTGTGTCATGACTAGGTGTCCCTTTCATGCATAGCTGTTCAGTTAATTATGGGGGTGAAACAGATGCTTCTGGTTTGTAGGATAAGGAGAGTTGTTGTGGTCCTATTTTTGTGTTTATTGTGTTGGTCCATTTTTTATTTTTATGATGTTCGTAATTCACATAAGGACTTCCGCTTCCAACAACTGCGGTTAGTGTACTCGCGGCTCGGACGGCGTTTGATATTTGACATCTTTGAGGAGATACATCGGATGAGGTTACTTATGGTCATCGCTTTGTCTATTTCGGAGGACACAGGGAATAACTCACAGATGACGCTTGGATTTATTTACATGAAACTTGAGCTAGCCACACCTGGGCGACGTTACCAGAAGATTGTTTCCATGTTTGTTGGTCAACGATTGCTATTTACTTTCATTTTTGAATAAGCCCTGAAGAAGTCGAAGGGGTTATTTCCCAGTGATGAAACACGTGTTGGCTTTGGGTTCAAGATCTGGCTGAATCTCCGAGGAATGAACTGATGGGATTCTATGTTCTAAAATTGGCAGAGTACTTAAGAGTTGAACTACGAAGTATCCAGAGGAAATTTATTCAATAAATTATAAGGGCTGGACCATACATTGATGACTGATCCGTGGTTAATTGTTTGGACTGTGAAATATTTCATTGGGATATTTTGAATGTTTCTTATGTTCAACACAATTTTACTCTTGTTTATATTTGTCTGAGTGCCTCGCGTGGGTTTCTGCCTGTGTGTTTTCCACCTGATGCCCCTGCAGTGTTCTCTCCTTTTTGAGGCAGGAGTCAAGTGTGGGCTTCACCCATGATTTTTCAGCCCAGTGGGCCATGGACATTTGCAAAGGACAGTGTATGGCCTTCTGTACATATTGTAAATATTTGTATATACTGTTTTTCTAAACGTTTACCATGTCAGCCTCCTTCTAATGTATCACTGTAGTAATGTAGTTGTAGTGGTACAACAGGTGCCATCACCAAATACGAGTAACATTACGTTACAGGGATTGACAGCACAGCAGTTGAACGAGTGGTTAGATAGTTTGAACAAACCACAGAATGCGTCCAAGAGCGAAGAGCAGATTGATCGTGTTAGATTGAGTTTGGAGATAACTGAACTAGTTGAGGGAACAATGGAGGTGAATAGATTAGAATCTTATACGGAAGCGGAATTAAGATACTTATGTCCAAGAATCCCAAGAGAGATGGGCAAGATACATCAGAGATTGGCAGATCTGGCAGAAAAACATGATATAGAAATTGGAAAAACAAAGCATTTGAAAAGGAGCTACAGGTTAGATTTTGAGGCAAAGGATTTGAACACATGAGGTCAGCTGGAATGAAGGCACACTTTAAAGGACTATTACAGAGTGCTCAAATTTGGGGAGCATTAGAAAGGTGGGAAGGCAGATGGGCAAAGAAGAAGGATAAAAGAAAACGAGATTCACAAGAAGGGTCTGGAAGTATACAAAAGGATAAGGATCCAAGAAACATTTTGCCAATGAGAGAGATCACAGGAGGGAAGTTTGTTCATGTTCCTTGGCACAGGAGTGATATTTTGTCATTCACAAATGATTATCCAAAATTAAGGAAGAAACCATTCGAATGGTATCAGCAGACACACAGGTTTGTGAAGCTTTCGAAATGCCTACGGGACGACCTGAATATTTTACTGGAAATAGTGGTTCCAGCTGTTTTGTGGGTTAAGTGTAAGAGAACAGTAGCTTGGCCGACAAGTGAACCAGAAAGGGATAGAACCACAGGTGCACCATCTCCTGAAGTAATGAAGCACTATTATAAGGTGATTGAGTTCCTGAAGATGAGAATTTCACATAAAAATATTGATTGGCAGAGGATTGACAGGACAGTGCAGGAGGTAAAGGAGTCAATACATGCATATCATGAGAGATTGCTGATAGAATTCACGGAGTACAGTGGCAAGGAAGTGATTGAGCCGAAAGACATGTTGTATTTTGTGTTCAGGTTCGTGGAAGGAATGAGACCTGAAATAGGTCAGATGATTAAGAGTCCTTTGATTTGCTGGCAAGCATAGCCGATTGATGAGGTGTAGCATTGTGCGAAATACTGTAGTGACGAGATTGAGTTGAAGCAGAAAAAGCTGATGGAGAAAGCGATGGTTATTAAGGCAGCTCAAACAGGAGTGCAGGGAACTTTTGTTCAACAGATACCACAGCAGCAGGGAACTGTCATGTTCAAACCTCAGATGAGAGGTAGGGGTTGTGGAGTAAATATGAATTGTGGTCCAGATTTGAGTACTGTAGTGGTTCAAAAGGATGTGCAGGGAATGAAGAAGCTATTACCGTGTCACATTTGCGGAGCCATGGAACACTGGAAGCGGGAGTATCCGACAATGGTGCAGGAAGGTGTTGTTCAGCAAAATGGGGATTTCAATATATTTCAAAATGTAAGAATACCAAGAATAAGAGGTCCTAACCCAAATTTCCAAACTAACATGAATCAGATGCAAAATTTACAACCCATGCAGCAGATGCAAATGCCTCGTGCACAGTTGACACAGTTGCAACCACTGCAGCAGCAGGTTCCTATGGTACCTAGACAGCATATGCAGATACCTCAAGTCCCGATGAGCAGCAACAGGTGACGCCTGCTCAACAGGTCATGGATCAGAGACAAGACAGGAGTAGTATCATCGTGCACCAATTCCGGTTACACAGTGAGAATGAAATAAATGGTGATTGGATGAGTGATAGTTCAGATGAGGAGCCATGTGTGCGAGCAGCCTCCTTAGAAGTAGATCAGAGAGGACCCTATGTGGAAGGAAAGATGAAGGGTCACAAGGTCTCATTTTTGGTAGATACAGGAGCTACGCGCTCTACGGTAAAAAGTGCAGAAGTTCAGAATTTGCCCCTTTCTGGAAGAACGGTTCAGGTTGTTGGTGTAGCAAATAAGCATTTGACAAATCAGATCACTGATCCAATGCAGGTTGTGATTTGCAACTTCCAGGGACTGCATAAGTTCATAGTCTGTGATTCAAGTCCAGTATCTCTACTGGGAAGGGACTTATTGTGTAAAACAAGGTGTTCAATTACTTGTTCAGTTGATGGAATCGAGATTCAGACCGATAGTGATGATGAAGAAGACCCAGTTCCAGAAGTTGAGTGTGAAAATGCCAATGAAGAGTACCCATTAATTGAGGTTTTCCCCATGTTCAAAGTGAAAGAGCTTCATTCTGATTTGCAGGGAACGGTCCAGGAAAATGTGTGGGATCTGAAAGGTGAAGAAGTGGGTTTGATAAAAGGAGTGGAACCAATTAAGGTTACTTTGAAGCCAAATGCAGTGTTTCCGCAGCTTCCACAGTACAATATGCCACAAGATGTCTTGATGAAGGTGGCACAGATAATTGGAGATTTTGTGAAGCGGGGAGTTTTGAAAGAAGTGCTGAGCAGCCCATGTAATTGACTGATAATGGGTTTAAAAAAGCTGTGTGGGAAGGTGCGAATTGTTCAAGATTTGAGAAAGGTAAATGACATAGTGGTCAAGCCTTGTCCTGTAGTGCCCAATCCAGCAGTAATAATGTTCCAGATTCCATGTGCTACAGAATGGTTCACAGTGGTTGACTTGTCACAAGCTTTCTTTTCTGTGCCTCTTCATGAGAAGAGCCAGTTTCTCTTTTGTTTCAAATTCCTAGACAGAGTCTACAGCTGGTGCAGACATTCTCAAGGGTACACAGAGTCACCATCCTTGTTTAAACAGATCTTGAAAAATAATTTGGAGTCATTGGAAATGCCTTTCCAATCTACTTTGGTGCAGTACATTGATGATGTGTTGATTGCATCAGAAACAAGGGACGAGTGTAAGTACAACACAATTGCTCTGTCGAATCATTTGGGAAAATTTGGACATAAAGTGTCACCATTGAAGTTGCAGTTCTGCCAGAAAGTAGTGAAACATTTGGGTCACCAGATTGAGAAAGGGTCGAGGAGAATTTCAAGAGAAAGGATCACAATGATATTTCAGAGAAGTCCCCCTACTTCACAAAGAGATGTCAGGATCTTTCTGGGAATGGTAGGTTATTATCAACAGTGGATTCCAAATTTTGCTGGGACTTCAAAGCCATTGCAAAAGTTGACACATAAGGATATTACCGATCCCATAACATTAGACCAGGAACAGATGAAAGCGTTCAATGAGTTGAGTGAGAGTTTGTGCAGAGCTCCAGAGTTGGGTATGCCTGACTACACGCAGCCATTCATATTGTTTAGTCATGAGCATGATGCATGTTCATTGTCTGTCTTAACTCAAGTCCATGGAGGTGCTCATCACCCAGTAGCATATTTTTCAGCTACCTTGGACCCAGTTGGAGCAGTCTTACCAGGTTGTCTGCGTGCAGTTGCCGCAGTTGGTCAGAGTTTTTCACAATGTGAAGGAGTAGTGATGGGATATCCCCTGACTGTAATGGTCCCTCACTCAATTGAGATTTTACTGACAAGGATGAAAACACAATATTTGACTGGTGCCAGACTGACAAGGTATGAGATGAGCATTTCAGATGCTCCTAATGTGATACTGAAAAGATGTACCATGCTGAACCCGGCTACTTTACTTCCAAGCAACACTCCTGAAATTGAAAGAGGAAGACATTGAGCATGATTGTCTTGAGGTAACTGAGTTGTGCACAAAACCAAGACCTGACATTAGAGATACACAATTGTAAGAGAATGACCAAATTGTCTTTGGTGATAGTTCTTGTCTCAGAGATGGTACAGAGATGTTGAGAGCAGAATATGCTCTGTGTACAATTACAGGTAGTTTAGAAGCTTCCTGGGTTCGAGGAGTATATTCTGCACAAGTAGCAGAATTGGTAGCTCTTACTAGGGCGTGCCATGAATCTGATAGATTAAGAGTCACTATCTATACAGATAGCCGATACGGATTCGGAATAGTTTATGATTTTGGTCAATTGTGGTCACAAATTAGGTTTCCTGACTTCTACTGGCTCACCAGTGGGAAATGGTGAAAGAATAAAAGAGTTGCTGAATGCAAAACCATTGCCTGAAGAATTTGCTGTGGTGAAATGCAGTGCACATCTAAAATCGCAGGACTACGTATCACTGGGGAATGGATATGCGGATCAAGTTGCAAGATTTTGCGCATTGAACTATTGAATTGAAATATCATTCAAAGACAAATGGGAATTGATGTCTGAAGAAGACACTACATGTACGAGTTTTGCATTAAGGGTGACACATTAGAAGAATTTAAAATGTTGCAAAATAATGTTTATAAGGAAGAAAAAAGGTCATGGTTAAAAATGAAATGGGTTCAAAGGCAAGATGAACTGTAAGTATCTGAAGAGGGTCAAAAGTTTTTGCCAAATAGTCTGCTGTCACAAATGGCGAGGTAGTATCATGGTCAGGCACACATTGGGAGGGATGCCATGGTTCGTCTATTCAAAATTGATTGGTTCAACCCCACGTTTAGACAGGCAGCTGAAGCAGTATTCCATTGCTGTATTATTTGTCAGCAATTAAATGCGGAGAAAGGGACTGTGGTAAATTTGAGCCACATTGGAAGAGCAGGAGGTCCATTCAGCAGAATGAAATTGGATTTCATTGAGATGCCTTCATGTGGAGTCTGAAATATGTGTTTGTGATTGTGTCCATTTTTAGTCACTGGATTGAAGGGTACCCCACAAGGACAAATGATAGCCTCACAGTAGCGAAGCTGTTGCTTAGAGAGTTGATACCACGTTTTGGATTTCCAATCTCTTTAGAATCAGACAGGGGAACGCACTTCAATAACGAGGTGATAAAACTTTTGTGTGCAGCATTGAACATTGAGCAGAAGTTGCATTGTAGCTGCGGCCCTGAAGCATCAGGACTAGTAGAGCAGATGAATGGTACTTTAAAATCAAGAATTGCCAAAATGTGTGCAGCTATGAATTTGAAATGGTCAGATGCACTGCCCTTGGTGTTGATGTCAATGAGAAATACACCTGACAGGAAGACAGGACCGTCACCCCACGAGATCCTTATTGGCAGAGCAATGAGATTACCAGCAGTTCCAGCCAATGAACTTGTCAATATTACAGATTATATGGTGTTGGACTACTGCAAGAGTCTGGCTGATGTGGTTCGCTCTTGCTCTCAGCAGGCGGAGGCCACCACACTGCCACCAATTCACAATCCAGGGCACAACCTGAGAGAGTCGGCGACTGGGTTGTTGTCCAAAAACATGTTTGCAAGACGTGTTTGGAGCCACGTTGGAGAGGACCATATCAGGTGATTTTGACAACTACGACAGCTGTAAAGTTTGCAGGGATCCCAAACTGGATTCACGCAAGTCACACAAAGAAAGTGGGATGTCCACTGGATCACGAAGAAGCGTTGTTGAGAGCACCAACAACTGCAAAGCAAGTTGCAGCACCAGAACCAGAGAAGGAACAAAGAGAACCTGAAGCCAAACCAGAACTTGTGGAAGATGGTTCTATCACCCCTGTAAGAGACGAAAGTGAAGAGCTACAGGAGGGTGCAGGAGAATGTATCTCAATTAATGCAGCAGGAGAGCCTAGCACAGCAGGGGTTCTCCCAGAAGTAGACAATTCTGAGAAACAAACAGAGCAAGAATTAGGCTCAGAAGGGGAGGGAGTTGAGCTGGATCAAAGCCAAAGTGATCTGATTCCTCCTGAGCCTGTTGCAGGTCCATCAAGAAAGAACACCACAGAGAAAGAAAATGAGAAAAGTCCAATTCTGAGGAAAATATTGACAGAAGGTTCAAGGAAGGGAGACAATTGGCCTGAATCACAAATAGAGAAAAGGTAAGAAGTGGTTATTGATCAAACAATAGAGGAAGAGAAATAGATGCCACAAGAAAAGAGGAATTGAGTGAAGGAGAGTTGAGTGGTGATCAAAAGTTGAAGAGAAAGAGAATAGCAAGTCGAAGATACGCAGGTCCTGAATGGGCGTATGCAACTACAAACGAAAGGCAACACAAGTTTATGTCTTTTGGTTTTGATAGGGAAGTTTCAAGTCAATATTTTGATGTAACTTGAAGATGAGTAAGGAGCTGAACTGTTGAAACTAATCTGAGAAATATTTTGAGAAAAGAGATTGTCGAAAGTAAACTGGAAAAAACATTGATAACCTGATTTGACATTTGAAAAACTGGATGTGACAAGCTGCTAATCGATTTTGACAAGGAGAAGGGTTCCTCGATGTGAAACTAAACTGCTGAAAGAAGAATTGTCTATCTTGTTTTATTTTTGCTGCACTTTTCTGAGTTACTTCTGCTTTCTGATTCTTTACAGATCATGGCTGAACTTAATAAGCAGGTTAGAGATGCTAGGCATTGTAATTATATAAGTGTTGGGTTGGCAATTATGTGTGAAATTTTGTTTATAGTGTTGATTGTGGGTATGTCTGTTCTTGATGCAAGAGGAGCCAACCATACTTCTGCTTCTGAGACTACTACACTAACGGCCTTAGAAAGGTTTAAGTTAAATGAGAAATATTTGTATGATTATACTAATGCTCAAGGAGAACTTTCTTCTAATGTTTTCTATCGCTTATTGAGTGAGTATGCTGAGACAATGGATGGAAGGTATTGTCTTGTGTGCACGCAAATTCCTTCATCAGTCGAGGAAGGAGATACTTACCATAGTCTACCACTAACCTACGGGATAAGTTGTAGTCTGCTACTAACCAGGTTCTATGACCAGGAGTAAATCCAATACTTTTATTCCAATCACAACCTCGTGTTTTTGTTTGTTCCTATCATTAGGTATCTGAGTAGAGAAGCTAAGGACCATGACATAGTATTGGTTAGAGGATTCTTTGACCATTCACTAACTTTTGGGACTGCGTACGCTCACAAGAATAACTTAACATGCTTGCTTACACCTTTGGAGAAGAGCTTCTTAGGTCATACTGACGATAGGAGAAAAGCATTAAAAGAGAAATTAGAAAAAGGCTTAGAGAAAAGGACTTACAAGAATGATTATTCTTACAATGCAATTAAAAGGCAAGGGAAACTAGCTTTGGATGCATTACATGTAGGGAAGCTTTGCATATATAGGGCAAAGTCGCGCACTGACATTTTATTTGTGGGTAAGAGTGAATGTAGGCATGAGTTTCTGTTTCAGTGTAAATGGACATTTATGTTGAATGGTCAGGACCCTGCAATTCCGGGGATCTACTATATTTGTGGACTTAATGCTTATTACCGTCTTCCAAGAAGATGGAATGGGACATGTTATTTGGGGATAGTATTTACCAGATAGAGAATTTGAAAAAGTTTCCGAAATTGACTGAATTACATTATAAGAGACAGAGGAGGGAGTCCTCTTCTGCGATAGTGGGAGACATATTTGGTGCAGTGATTCCTTCACTGGGAGTCATCCTGAATTTGATCAAGATTCGAAAGTTGTCTACTATTGTGGATAACATGCTGACAAATTTTACAGGGGCTATACTCCTGATGGATACTGAATTGGCTGCGGATAGAGCTATGACTCTTCAAAATGGTCTTGCTTTAGACATCCTCCTAGTGAAGGACAGTGGAGTCTGTAAAATGATTAAATCTAGGCATTGTTGTTCATATATTCCTAACAATAGTAAAGGGATAAGAGACTTACTTACTAACCTGATTAACTCAAGTAGTGATTTGAAGGAATTGAAAGAACCAGGTGTTTGGGAAAAAGTTGGCAAAGAGTTTCATTCAATGGGAAATTGACTTAGTAATATCTGGAATGGGGTGCTACTAACAATTATACAGGGAATATTAATTGTAATAGCTTGCAGATTAGGAATGTGGGGATTATGTAAACTGTGTCAAAAGGTTAAATTGAAAAGGTCTAAAAATAATCACAGGAGGGAAGAATAAAACAGGGAAAGAATATTTAGGGAAAATTCGAGAAGGCAAAATGTTGAAGAAATCAAGTTACAGAATTTGTAGATGGTAAAAGTAGTGTGATGGCATATTTAGTCATCAGAGGAGGGATTGTTAACGCAAATTTCTTAACTAGAAATAATTAATTAATGTTTATGTGTTTTGAATAATGAATAACGTAGAGAAAAATAATGTGCACGTTTGAAATTATGACTTCAGAGAATGGTCACCAGTGTTCATAAAACGTACTATTAATGATTAATCTACATGAAATATTAAAAAATATTAGATTAATTTAGTAATATGTCATATTGAGATTTATAACCTATGTTTTGCATAATTGTAGGCATTAATTTAGCGAGTCTTTTGACCTAGTCTTGCAGGCCTCATGCAGAAAGCTGAATTTCTTAAAGTTCAATGGAAAAATGCTGACAAAAGTTAACTGACCGTGAACTGCTCATTGTTTAATATAATGCTTAACTGGAGCTTCTATGGGAATCGATGGACAGGAGATGATGGGCCTGATTACAACTTTGGGGGAGGGGGTTAATCTGTCCCAAATGTGACGGATATACCACCCGCCATATTACAAGTCCATTATATTCTATGGAACTCGTAATACGGTGGGTGGGATATCCGTCACATTTGGGACGGATTAATCCCCTCCGCCAAAGTCGTAATCAGGCCCGATGTCTCCTGAAAGTATCGAAAAGTGTGTAATGTGCGCTAGATGTACTTTCCCAGGACTGGAACAAGGAAGACACTGACTAGAGAAGAAGATGCAACATTTTCGATACCTGACGAGCCGGATGATGAGAACATCATAAAGCGGAACAATCAACGAAATGTGGACTGTGAAATATTAGAATTCATAGATTTGGTGCATAGACATTATTGGTTAGGGTAATAACGTACGGCTAATTGACCAATTGGAAATTGGGGGAGGGTTTGGGGAACTTTGATATAACAATGTGAAAGAGGACACAGACAGATGAGATTAGATCTTGCCCCGTTATGAACTGCGATATTGAGAAGAAGAGATTCAAGATTCTGTCATTGGGCTCATACACTCTGATTGAGAACCTGATGTGATGCTGATCGACTGATGACCTGAGGAAGAAGACTGACCCTGTTGCTGACCCATTCAGTTGATAGGTAGATATGACAATGTGACTGAATTGCCCTTTTATGCCTTTTCTTTCTAGGTACTAACTCTGCTGTCCAAATAGTGCTCTTAGCTAGAAGCTTTTTCTAAGTTCTAGTTTCCTAAATTATTTAGCATGAAGTCCCACATGCTGATGCTAATCTGGGTTAGATCAGGGTTTCCTTACTTGACGATTGACAGATTACAGAGATAAATGGACAACTGACATGATTTGCTGACCTTCATGACCAGGAATGACTTATTGCCTTTGATTCTTTTATTGACCTGTGTTAATGCTTTAGAATGTACTCTGATGCAAACTTTGATTAGTTTATGTTTTTGGCGTCTTCTAATAACTTGATGATGAGTTTTATTTGAATTGAATTGTGTTGAATTAACCTCATGACTTAGTATTGTAACCAAAAGGGAAATAAAATTACTAAAACGTATATTGAAGTGTGGTTATTCATGGCTGAAAGGTCATGGTGTGATGTTTATTGCTTTTATTGATGATTTGTCTAATGGTTATTGAATTTTGTGCACTAATTATTGAGAACATTGGTCACCCTATGGTTAGGATACTCCAGGCAAATCAAAAGGTTCATCGACCTATACGCGTCACCTTGTAAATGTACTTATTAAGGACCGAGGCGCTAACAATGGTGAGCCATAGTGATTTCTTCCATGCTGGGCCGAGGTCTTTGAACACTTCAGGTCTTTGATGAGAGGTGCTGCAGACAGTGAGTTACGTTTCAGTGTAGTGTGGTGTAAGAGGGTTGTTAATAAGAGAGTCGCCTCCATTCAGGTGAACGAGGAGAAAGGCTTGGACTGTTGTTCGGAAGTGTGTTTCAGGTATGAATGATTTAACTTTTTGAGAAGGGAGAGCTAATGGCTGCAGTCTTAATTTACGTAGTGATTTATTCTTTGGAGGTGTCTGTCAAGAGTAACTTCAAGTGATTTTGTGTTAGATGCCAGCTGTGGTGAAGCAATCTAGTTTCATGCTGATAGGCACACTGGAATTTGAGGCTATTTGGTGCTGCTGGCTAAGCTGGAATCAATCTTAAACAGATTAAGCTCTGGTAGGTGATTGATATCCAGTTTTCTTTTAGATTGAGAAAGGTTTTGAGTCACTGAATGTCACAGTCTGAGCTGTGCTTACCTGGGTATTGTTGGATAATGATACTACTGTTGATTTGTATGGTTCAAATGAGTTCTATGTACAGAGTGGAAATGATGGGGGACAAATGAAGTCCTGGGGTACTCAAAAGAAGATTGAGAGTTCTGAGAAACTTGAGCATCCCATCCAGACAAGTTAGTGGCAGGTCACAAAATTTGAGGTGAACGTTTGTAACACTGTGCAAGAGAAGTTCATGATTCCAGGGTGGGAAGCATTAGTTGGTTGGTTAACTACATGGAAAGCTGTAGGTCAGCATATTACATATAGATGCACAGATCTTTTTACTATTGATAACGGAGGGTGTCATCAACTATCTGACCAGTAACAGTCGTGCAGTGCATTTTGAATCTTGACTGGAAAATGTGTTGCGAGTCGTTCTTGCTGATCTGGTCTTGCAGTTGATGGGTGACTGCCTTACGAGTGGTATTTCCAATCCCATTTAACATTGATGGATGAGAGGCAATTAGTTGGATTTTTTTCATGAGGGGGGATGTGTTCTCATTCTCCGGGAACTCTGAGGGAGGAGATGAAGATGTTGAGGAAAGGTTTGAGAGAATTTCAGTGGTTGAATCTCACTGTGAAAGATGGCAGAAATCATCTTTGGAATAGATGTCACAGAGAGGTTTAGAGATGCATGTGAGTTCAAATTGTTAGTGGGAATCCAGGCTATCTCTTTAGTAGTGGAACATAAGGAAATCTGTGCTGTTGTTTGATATTATTGATGTGGATTTGTTTTTTCTTTTCTCTACATATAGATTTAGATAAATGTTACTAGTCTGTTATTCTACTGAGGCCACTTTTTTGCAAAATGTTTTGGTTAGCAGATAAGCAGTGATGAGAACGAACTTTACTCTTAAGTCATTGCATGATAGGATAATGTTGTGCATAATAGATTACAGATCACTGAAACTTTTCAAGATTCATATGTTGGTTACACATTTTCTAGCCTTACAGATTTTGTGTATTTGGGCTTCAATTACTGGCCGCAGTTATGGGACAATCAACAGTATTTAAGGGTGGTCACTAATGACACTAAATTAATCAGCTCCACAACCTAGAGTCAGAGTTGGTAGTAGAAACATTTTCATAATGTGTGAGTTGTGTATATATCTTATATGCGTAAAGTTCTTCCGACTCCTGACCTGAACCATAGCAACTTCAAAGAAAACATTTCAGCTATTCTACTGGTCCTCGCTCTATTGTCCTTATCAAATCTTTGCGGCTTTAGAAATAATCCCTTACGGCTCTATCCTACATGGACAAACCCACAAAAGTCCAGCCACTACAAAAAGCTAGAAAGGCAATGGCATGAAGAGGTGTAAAGCGGCCCAGTAAACAGAAAATAATTGTGAAATAACGGGCTACAAAAAAGTATGCAGGAAGGCATCTATCATAGCTTTGCAATTCAAGCAGGTCAAAACTCAACTGGCAAAGGTTCTAACACTGTGAAAACAAATTTTTAATTGTCCCAATCTGGTGGCTCTTAGGCTGATGTCTCAAAACCTCCATGACTCTGTTTCATTATGTTGCATAGTGAAAAACATATTTTGTTAGACCTGATAACATCATTCAACACTTTCCTACATGACCAGCTCTGCTTCATACTTCACCCAAATGGGATATGCAGCAAATCCGTAGACTGCCTCAAATCTTTTCTGACAAATCGCTCAGTTGTCACCATTTAGCTGTACTGTTCAAATTCTAAATAATAATGTTATTGAGTTTCTCAGGGATCCTTGTTCAGACCAGTCCTGTTTAACATTGATAGCATTATGACTCTACTTGCAAACCTTGTACGCAGTTATGGCTTCTCAGTGATATATGCAGATGCAATCGCATTTTTAATTATTGAAAATTGAATGCATAACAGGCAGAATTAACATGTAGACCACAAAAGAAAATAGAGCTTTTAGATTGCAGAGAAACATACTAGGCAGCCATAGGTAAACATATTAGGTTTGAACATCTGAAGCAGTATTTTCTGACAGACTGACCTGGTTCAAGAATATGAAATGTTATGTTTCTAGCCTTCCCATGGGCAAGTTTTTCTTAATAATACAATTGTCGTTTAACCCTTCAAATATTTCTACTTACACAAAGAACACTGAGGAATTAATGAATATGTAGCCTGTATTTAGTGAGATAATGTAGAAGTTCATACTTTAAAATACTTTTTCTTAAGGTAATTAAATGGTGAGAAAGATTGTTTGCTTATACAATGTATTTGATAAAACTGTTTCCTTCAACTTTGCTGTATGAGGATTATTGTATTCTTGGTGAAAAGTTGAAGGTGTGTTCCTGTTCCTATGAAGACATTGAAAGCTGATTGGCTGACTGAAGAACAAAGAGGCAGAATGTTGCAAATGCTTAGATTATTCTGTCTATCACAGTGCATGTTCCTAGATAAGGTCTTGACTCATTCATATGCAAGCTTCCCTTCATGAAACTTCTCTTTATTGGAAGTTCTGTTTTGATTAATTCAGATACTTGAAACTGAAGCTTTATGCTTTGACCTCTCTAATTGGAGCTCTTTGTGGGTTCTGACTGAACCCTTTTTCTCGGTTCCCCTAACCATCATCATTCCTATGTTAGGGATTCTTTGCTTTATGGAACGTGCTCTATGCGTTGATTGCTTATTTTTGATCTTTGACTAAACTGATGATTGATATTGATGAATTTGGTACTCACTCAATAAAGATAACCTACTAAAAGATTTGATTAATAAAGCTTTTAAACTCACATCAACTCTCCTTATTGACTGAGAAGAAATTGAGACTGTGATGATAAATTAACTTATGTATAGCTCCTGGTTATTCTCATCTAACATCAAAGACCCAAATGGCCCAGAAAGCGGGGATTTCTCCCTGATGAGTTGGTAGGCCTTATCTTGTAAACCAATAGTTTAATCCGAGTTCCCTGCTCAATTTAGATGACTCATAAATTGTAATCTCCATGGCAGAGAAGTTTAACACTGCCTCAGAAAACTTTGAGGATTGCCGGATGGGTGAAACAACACCTATCTGGATGAAACAACACTCACTGAAGAACAGTTAAGTGAACTACATCTTTTTCACAGAGCTTCCTAATTTGATGTCCTTCTTGGTGGCCACCAGCCCTAGGCATTGACTTCTCCCAGTGAGTCAGCAAGAAACCTGGGTGTTGTCTTCGACAGGCCTTTATCTTTCATAAAACAGATTAACACCATCACAGCTACATCTTTTTTCTAAATCCGTATGCTGTGTAAAGGGCACCCTTTGCTTCCTGCTGACTCACGATGCTCTGCGGGTCGACCCACAATTTTATTTTAGATTGACTATTAAAATTCTTTATATCTGGAACTCCCAAAAAGGTCTGTTTCCAACCTGGAACTCATCCAGAACCTTGCAGCAAGAGCTTTACTGCATCTCACTTTGCACTTTTCTATCTTGCCTTGCTTGAAAAAGCAACATTGGCTTCCAGTACAGAAATTACTTATATTCAAAGTCATATGTTTCTGTTACAGAGCTCTCCATATAACAGGACCTAGTCACATTGAATATTTCTCCATGTATACCAGCTGGGAAGCTTCATTCTTTTAATGCTTTTTTTGTAGCAAACCTGCTCATAACTCGTGTAAGGCTTCGGGGAATATAATATTGTTTTCTTGCCTCCAAGCAATTTAATTTGCTTCTCTTCAGCCTACGGCCAGAGCCAATTACCTGAAGTTTAAAAAATATCTGAAAACATGGCTTTTCCATGAGTCTCCTTCGCAGTTATCTCACCCACTGCTGGGTTACACTTATTGGGTAACTGCTTGTGCTTTACAAGTGACATAATGATAATATTACTGTGCAATGTGCTCATCTTGGTTTTGCGACTAGAAGAATTATTGATCTCATTTCAGCAGTTGTGACTTTGAGATTGCACTTTACACTGAAATCAATTAAGGCCAAATGTAAGAAGCCATTTTGAGGTCGCAAATTGCCTGATTGTCAGTATCAAGCTCTTTGCACTACATTCGGTAACAAATTATCGAACCGTAATTTGGGTGTGCGACTACGTACCGATTCGGTATTTGGAAGTGGCGTGTGTAGAGCATTCCTTACAAATATCAGTTCCCAATAGTATTTTGTAATGTTTTCATTGACGACTTTGCTCTCCTCTATGGCTATCGGTTAAATTGGGACAAGAGCGAGGCCCTCCCCCTTTCACGGGGGATGACAAAATCAGTGCTCCTGGGCTTCCTATTTCATTGGACTCCAAAGCACCTAAAATGCTTAGGGGTCTTCATCAGCCGTGGCCTAGAACGAATGGCGGCAGACAACCTGGATCCCCTCATTGCACGCATGAGACTTGACTTTGACAAATGGGTGCTGCTAGGCCCCTCCATGTGGGGCAGGCTGCAGGGGGTGCGGATGGTTACGGTACCACGCTTCACATATGTACTGGGGCTTTTGCCCCTCCAGATACCCCTCTCCACACTGAGATCGGTGGACGCCACAATCAGGTCCTTTGTGTGGGGGTCTATGCGCCCACGTTTATCACCGGCCAAACTAATAGCACGCACATCACATGGCGGAATGGGGCTCCCCTCGGTGGAACATTACACCTTAGCCCTCCACCTGTCACCACTGGCAGCTGCCCTGTCTGACCCCGCAGAGTCACCGCAGTGGATATCCTTAGAGAGAGAATTGCTTTCTCACAAAGGAGGCCTTAAAAGGCTGTACCGCATGATTTCCGTGCCCTCTAATGATCTGAATCCGATTCTGAAGGGGACAAGTATGACATGGCAGAGGGCCCACCGTCTCCTGGGGGTTCATCCCCTTTCTCCACACCCAGGCTCCCTGGTGGCACAATGATAGCATGCGCATAGGTAGAACGGCTCTTAACTGGCCACAACGGAGGGATGCTGGTCTTAACTGCCTAGCCCAGGTGCTGGAGAACGGCAGACTCAAACCCTTTGCCAGTTTGCAGGAGGAATTCAGCCTCCATCCTGCACAGTAGTAGAGATACTTGCAAATCCAGCATTGCGTGCGTCAACACCCCGACATTGCCCGGCAGGGGCTACAGCCGTCTCCCATAATAGCTTAACTGACGACATGGGGCAAACACGAGGGTGTAATGGCTGGCCTGTACGAAGTCCTTACAAGTCACCTATACTCATGACCTGTACTAGAAAAACTACGTATACAATGGCAAACCCGCCTCCAGTGGATCTTTGATGAGGAGGATTGGGTAGACACGGTGGAAGCGTTAGACAGAGGTACGCGCAAAGCTCGCTTAAAGTTCTGCCTCTTCAAGATACTTCACGGATGGTACTGGACTCCGGTGAAATTACACAGGACCCGCCTCCTCCCACATGCGTCATGTTGGCGCTGCGCAGAAGCACGCTGTGACCTGCTCCATGTACTCAGTAGCTGCCCGTCAGTACAACCTCTATGGAGGGCGGTTGAACATATCCTGACGGAATCCATGCTGCTCCCAACCCCCTTACCCCCCCCACTACTCATGCTGCACGACACAACCCTCCTCCCGGCCTTATCGCGACCGCAAAAAAAGGCTTCTATATACAGCCCTGGCAAATGCGAAAATATGTATCCTGCGGCACTGGAGATCTCCAACTCTCCCAGCGCCCGAGGAATGGATTGTGGCAATGACTAGCATAGATACACATGAGAGAGTCATCTATAACCTCCAGGATCAGGCTGCCATCTTCGCTCAGGTGTGGGTCCCATTCCTTACGGACGTCTCGGCCGCATCATCGTCGCCGTTAACCGACCCTCAGTTAATTTTATGCATCTTACATTCCCTCTCCCTCCCCCTCCCCCCACTCCTACCTGCCCCCTCCTTTCTTCTTGTCACACTCTCTTCCTTCTTTCCGCCCTTGCCCTGGAGCCACCACACCCACCCACCTGGTCTCATTATCCCGCCCTCCTCTCCACCCCTCTCCCTTCTCCCCCCTACCGTACCTCCCCCCTACATATAGACATATGTTATCTTATTTCCTTACCTTTCTTTCTTTTTTCTTTTCGACAATGGCAGACATATAGATTATATTGGGGGCGCTACATTGACGATTGACTAATGATTGGGACAGAGAGTACAGATAGACTCATTGAATTTTGTGAATTCCTGAACTCACATTCTATGAGCGTTAAATGTACTTACCAGTTTAGTTCTGAGATCATCGAGTTTTTGGATGTTGAACTCTTTATCAACAATAATCAGATCCAGAGTAGGCTATTTCGTAAAGCCACAGCGTGTAACTCTATTTTACACCCTAAGAGTGCACACCCCAAACATCAAATTATATCAGTTCCTTACGGAGAATTGGTGAGAGCCCGACGTAGTTGCAGTTTGGACAATGAATTTTTGTGTCATGTTGACGAGATGGGCAAGAGATTTAGATCACGGGGTTATCCTAACCGTTTGATTAAGAAAGCACAATATCGGGCAAAACAATTAGGGGGTCATTACAACATTGGGGGTAAAAGCCGCTTACCGCCATGCAGAAGACCGCCAACACACCACTGCGGCCGCGGAATTCCGCCACGGTCATTGTGACCCACAGCTCGGAATCCGCCAAAATTGAGACACCCACACAAGTCCGCCACACCAAAGGTCAGTGATAAACTGGCGATAACAAAACCTCCACCGTCACGCCAACAGGAATACGCCCACACTATCATGACACACGAATCCACGCAGTTGTCATTTATCCCCGGTATTCCATTGGGGGTACACACCGCCGCGCTCAAATTACACACATACTTACAAAACACAACCACATTGGACTATTCCAAATACACACACCTGATACACGTACACACACCACTCCCACACACCCACTACAATATAAAACACACACCCACATCACCCACAAACCCCTATGACCACAATTGCGACAGAAGGCCAGAGAGAGACATTACAATCTACAACCAAGCATCCACAGGCACACAATACCATCACCCACATAACATCCACGCACCTCACACAACACACCACTAAATATGACCCCACATATCACAACACACCCCACCCCACACATCACCCACACCACCCCATGGCACGGCAAAGACACCCCAGGTTCTCTGAGGAGGAGCTCAGGGTCATGGTGGAGGAAATCATCCGGGTAGAGCCACAGCTATTCGGATCACAGGTGCAGCACACCTCCATAGCTAGGAAGATGGAGCTATGGCGAAGAATAGTGGACAGGGTCAACGCAGTGGGACAGCACCCAAGAAATAGGGATGACATCAGGAAGAGGTGGAATGACCTACGGGGAAGGTGCGTTCCATGGTCTCCAGACACCACCTTGCGGTTCAGAGGATTGGCGGCAGACCCCCACCTCCTCCCCCACAACTAACAACATGGGAGGAGCAAGTCTTGGCTATTCTGCATCCTGAGGGCCTTGAAGGAGTAGCTGGAGGAATGGACTCTGATAAGTCAAACCTTAACTACCTTATCCCCCACCCTACCTGCATACCATCACATACCCCCACCCTCGCCCTCACCCCCATCACTCCTACTCCTCACAAATGTCCCAATATCACAAACCACACATCCCAACACCAAGCCATGCATGCAACAACAAAGCATGGACATCTATCACCAATGCATGGCCACTGCACATACCCATACACCCCCCTAAACCATCATCACACAAGGTCCCACACAGGAATGCAAGCACTGGGGTACACGGTCACCCACCCATTGCACACCATGGTACACACAGATGTAATAATCATGTTTTTACACCCCTGCAGGACCCCTACCCAACGTCACCACACAGGAGGGTCCACACATGTCCACACTACCAACAGAAGAAGCCACCCACCTCACGACAGCCTCCAGTGCATGCACCTTCACCCAAAGTCACCAAACGTACACCTCCGACAACCACAACCTCTTTCTCCACTCCCAAACCCCCTCCATCTACCCGTCCCAGTGTTCCTAAGAAACTTTTCCTGTCCACCCTTGACCTCTTTCCCTCACCTCCCCCACCCCGTCAGTTTCCTAGGGCCAGACTCTCCAGGTCCCAACCTAGCACCTCAGCCACAACATCGGCGGGACCAGTGGTGCCAGTAGTCACCGGATCCTGGAGTGCACCAGGCAGCAGGGCAGCCAGTGTGGCAAGGAGCCACAGCACGGACAGTCCCCCACCTGTCAAGCATCAAAAGTTGGCCAGTGCCCAGCGGGAGAGGGGGAAGACAACAGCCACCAAAGCTGCTCCCAGGGGTACAGGTGGGAGTGTGGAGTCAGCTGCGACACCTTCCAAGGTGGGGAAGGGGCACAAGAAACCCGGCAAGTCTAGGAAGATCAGCACGGCAGAGAAGACCACCATCAGCCCCGCTGCCCAGGAGGCGACCGCCAGCAGCCCCGCTGGCAAAGACAGGACCGCCAGCAGCCCCACTGGCCCAGACAGGCCCGCCAGCAGCAGCCCCGCTGCCCAGGAGGTGACCGCCAGCAGCCCGCTGGCTAAGACTGGACCGCCAGCAGCAGCCCCGCTGGCCCGGACAGGACCGCCAGCATCAGCCCCGCTGCCCAGGAGGCGAAAGACAGGACCATCATCAGCCCCGCTGCCCAGGAGGCGACCGCCAGCAGCCCCGCTGGCCCAGACAGGACCGCCAGCAGCTGAAGCGCTGCCAAAGACACCGCCGCCACAAGCACCGCTGCCAAAGACAAGGACACCGCAGCCACAAGCACCGCTGCCAAAAACACTGCCGCCACAAGCATCGCTGCCAAGGACACCGCCGCCACAAGCACCGCTGCCAAGGACACCGCCGCCACAAGCACCGCAGGCCCATTAGCGCCAAAAGAACTGACACCACTGAGGCCGCCACAAGCAGGATGAAGCACTCTGGGCACAAAGCCCCCTCCAGAACCAGTGGAGATTTACATCCACTACCTCTGTCCTTGGCAGGATGAAGCACTCTGGGCACAAAGCCCCTCCAGAACCAGTGGAGTATCACATCCACTACCTCTGCCTTTGGCAGGATGAAGCACGCTGGGCACAAAGCCCCCTCCAGAACCAGTGGAGATTTACATCCACTACCTCAGTCCTTGGCAGGATGAAGCACTCTGGGCACAAAGCCCCTTCCAGAACCAGTGGAGAATGACATCCACTACCTCAGTCCTTGGCAGGATGAAGCACTCTGGGCACAAAGCCCCCTCCAGCACCAGTGGAGAATGACATCCAATACCTCTGTCCTTGGCAGGATGAAGCACTCTGGGCACAAAGCCCCCTCCCGAACCAGTGGAGAGATACATCCACTACCTCAGTCCTTGTCAGGATGAAGCACTCTGGGCACAAAGCCCCCTCCAGAACCAGTGGAGACTATTAGCAACTTGAGAGACTGTGGCTTTGCACTCCCCAGGATTGAACAGTGGGCAAACCACCCACTGTGGAGACTTGAGAGACTGTGGCTTTGCACTCCCCAGGATATAGCAGTGGGCAACCCACGCACTGTAGAGACTTGTGAGACTGTGGCTTTGCACTCCCGAGGATTGAACAGTGGGCAAACCACCCACTGTAGAGACTTGAGAGACTGTGGCTTTGCACACCCCAGGATTGAACAGTGGGCATGGGGCCCCCTCGTAGATTTGGCATCGTGCACTCAACCAGCTGAGGTGCCCACCCTTTCCCTTCCCCCTGAGGTGCCTGTTTTATTTCTATCTGATGCCCCTGCAGTGTTCTCTCCGGCATGTTCGGGTATCTTGTGTGGGCCTCTCCCATGCAGTGTGGGCCCAGTGGTCCACGGACTTTAAGGGTGGAATCCCTTGGACTAAAATTCTTGGTCTATATATTTGTAAATAGTGTATGTCTATTATTTGACTACTGAATTTTAATATATTACAATCGTTCACCTCATTTCCTTTTGTCTTTGCATTCTTCCGTGGGGGTTTGGGGGGTGTAACTGTAATGTATCATGCTGCATTAGTGTGTGTGTTGTCGTGGGTGAGGGTGGGGGTGGGGGTGTTGCGTGTGTGTGTCACTGTTTTTTCCCTCCCCTGTGTCGTAGGTGCAGTACTCACCGTGGTCTTCGCCGCCAGCGTTCATGCTCCTGGTAGAGAAGCAAGAAGATAAAAGCTGGTAAAATGTGGAGCTTTGGTTCCATGGCGTCCTGGTTCCTCCTGGGGTGTGCAGAGGTGAGCGTTTTCCCTTCGAAGTCCTGTTTCCGCCATGTTTTTGTTAGCGGTGAATCCGCCCCGGAAAAGGTGGCGGATTGGTAGGTTGTGATACTGTGGGTGGTACATTGTCTCCCGCCTGTCTGTTGGCAGTGACCGCCGCTGTGTTTGTTTGTACCGCCGTGGCGGTCGGAGTGTTAAAGTGGCTGTCTTTGTTGGCGGTTTCCGCCACGGTCGTAATTCCATTTTTTTTCAACCGGCCTGTTGGCGGTCCTACCGCTGCTTTAACACCGACCGCCAAGGTTGTAATGACCACCTTAGTGAGGAGTGACACTTTGAAAGTAAGGAATCGAGACAAATTTGATATTGAGTCCAACAAGGTTCGATTTGTAACAGATTATAACAATTAATCGTTGATTTTGAGGAAATTTATGATCAAGCATTGGGGTATACTACTTCAAGATGAGGCACTGAAGAATGTTGTATCTGAAAGAGTGGTTACAACTTACCGTAGAGGTAGAACTCTTAAGAATATTCTCAGTCCTAGTTTCACTACCACTATACCTACTAGTACATGGTTGTCCACACCAGGGATGGATTTTTTCAAATGTGGGCAGTGTGGAATATGTCGCTGGGCCTGTCATGATATTAAAGAATTTTCGATGACTGGACAACAAGTGTATAAAATTAAGTCAACAATTGATTGTAATACCTCATTTGTCATTTACCTGATACGTTGTAAATGTACTCAGATTTATGTTGGGAGTACTATACGCCCACTCAAAATTAGAATTGGTGAACATGTTAGAGCACTTAAAAATGGTGATATAAGATATCTTGTTGGGGCACATATTTTAACTTGTGATTCACAAGATACTCGCAAAAGCTTTGAATTCTTTGGTTTTGAACATGTCTCAAGGGATCCCAGAGGTGGTAATAGGTAACTTTCCTTACGCAGAAAGGAAGCATTGTGGATAATGGGACTAAGGGCAGTGGAGTTGGGCCTTAATTCGGATAGAGAATTGGAGTATTTCCTGGGGGATTGAATGGTGATGTTTACTTATAATACAATGGATGAACTTATGTTGCTTATGAAACAATACATGTTTATTTTTGCATTTGATGATTTGTTTTGTACTACCAATAAGGGCTTCTTTTATCCTGTAACACTTGATGTGACAAATACAATGCTCCACTAGATACATATATTATGTTATAATTTCTATATCACAACATTTTATTTATTTATTTTTTATTGTTCTCTTTGAACTTTACACTTTCTTCCCCCCCCCCTTTTTTTGCATTATATCTAGAAATAGATCGGGTGGTTTAGGGGATGTCTTATTTACGATTCACTGTTTGTTATTGTTCACACTTGTGGTTTTGTTTGCGAGTTGGTTCTTGATGATGGTAACCCTTTTTTTTATATAGTCTTGATTCACTTCTCTTTCGAGAGGTGTGTCATGACTAGGTGTCCCTTTCATGCATAGCTGTTCAGTTAATTATGGGGGTGAAACAGATGCTTCTGGTTTGTAGGATAAGGAGAGTTGTTGTGGTCCTATTTTTGTGTTTATTGTGTTGGTCCATTTTTTATTTTTATGATGTTCGTAATTCACATAAGGACTTCCGCTTCCAACAACTGCGGTTAGTGTACTCACGGCTCGGACGGCGTTTGATATTTGACATCTTTGAGGAGATACATCGGATGAGGTTACTTATGGTCATCGCTTTGTCTATTTCGGAGGACACAGGGAATAACTCACAGATGACGCTTGGATTTATTTACATGAAACTTGAGCTAGCCACACCTGGGCGACGTTACCAGAAGATTGTTTCCATGTTTGTTGGTCAACGATTGCTATTTACTTTCATTTTTGAATAAGCCCTGAAGAAGTCGAAGGGGTTATTTCCCAGTGATGAAACACGTGTTGGCTTTGGGTTCAAGATCTGGCTGAATCTCCGAGGAATGAACTGATGGGATTCTATGTTCTAAAATTGGCAGAGTACTTAAGAGTTGAACTACGAAGTATCCAGAGGAAATTTATTCAATAAATTATAAGGGCTGGACCATACATTGATGACTGATCCGTGGTTAATTGTTTGGACTGTGAAATATTTCATTGGGATATTTTGAATGTTTCTTATGTTCAACACAATTTTACTCTTGTTTATATTTGTCTGAGTGCCTCGCGTGGGTTTCTGCCTGTGTGTTTTCCACCTGATGCCCCTGCAGTGTTCTCTCCTTTTTGAGGCAGGAGTCAAGTGTGGGCTTCACCCATGATTTTTCAGCCCAGTGGGCCATGGACATTTGCAAAGGACAGTGTATGGCCTTCTGTACATATTGTAAATATTTGTATATACTGTTTTTCTAAACGTTTAGCATGTCAGCCTCCTTCTAATGTATCACTGTAGTTATGTAGTTGTAGTGGTACAACAGGTGCCATCACCAAATACGAGTAACATTACGTTACAGGGATTGACAGCACAGCAGTTGAACGAGTGGTTAGATAGTTTGAACAAACCACAGAATGCGTCCAAGAGCGAAGAGCAGATTGATCGTGTTAGATTGAGTTTGGAGATAACTGAACTAGTTGAGGGAACAATGGAGGTGAATAGATTAGAATCTTATACGGAAGCGGAATTAAGATACTTATGTCCAAGAATCCCAAGAGAGATGGGCAAGATACATCAGAGATTGGCAGATCTGGCAGAAAAACATGATATAGAAATTGGAAAAACAAAGCATTTGAAAAGGAGCTACAGGTTAGATTTTGAGGCAAAGGATTTGAACACATGAGGTCAGCTGGAATGAAGGCACACTTTAAAGGACTATTACAGAGTGCTCAAATTTGGGGAGCATTAGAAAGGTGGGAAGGCAGATGGGCAAAGAAGAAGGATAAAAGAAAACGAGATTCACAAGAAGGGTCTGGAAGTATACAAAAGGATAAGGATCCAAGAAACATTTTGCCAATGAGAGAGATCACAGGAGGGAAGTTTGTTCATGTTCCTTGGCACAGGAGTGATATTTTGTCATTCACAAATGATTATCCAAAATTAAGGAAGAAACCATTCGAATGGTATCAGCAGACACACAGGTTTGTGAAGCTTTCGAAATGCCTACGGGACGACCTGAATATTTTACTGGAAATAGTGGTTCCAGCTGTTTTGTGGGTTAAGTGTAAGAGAGCAGTAGCTTGGCCGACAAGTGAACCAGAAAGGCATAGAACCACAGGTGCACCATCTCCTGAAGTAATGAAGCACTATTATAAGGTGATTGAGTTCCTGAAGATGAGAATTTCACATAAAAATATTGATTGGCAGAGGATTGACAGGACAGTGCAGGAGGTAAAGGAGTCAATACATGCATATCATGAGAGATTGCTGATAGAATTCACGGAGTACAGTGGCAAGGAAGTGATTGAGCCGAAAGACATGTTGTATTTTGTGTTCAGGTTCGTGGAAGGAATGAGACCTGAAATAGGTCAGATGATTAAGAGTCCTTTGATTTGCTGGCAAGCATAGCCGATTGATGAGGTGTAGCATTGTGCGAAATACTGTAGTGACGAGATTGAGTTGAAGCAGAAAAAGCTGATGGAGAAAGCGATGGTTATTAAGGCAGCTCAAACAGGAGTGCAGGGAACTTTTGTTCAACAGATACCACAGCAGCAGGGAACTGTCATGTTCAAACCTCAGATGAGAGGTAGGGGTTGTGGAGTAAATATGAATTGTGGTCCAGATTTGAGTACTGTAGTGGTTCAAAAGGATGTGCAGGGAATGAAGAAGCTATTACCGTGTCACATTTGCGGAGCCATGGAACACTGGAAGCGGGAGTATCCGACAATGGTGCAGGAAGGTGTTGTTCAGCAAAATGGGGATTTCAATATATTTCAAAATGTAAGAATACCAAGAATAAGAGGTCCTAACCCAAATTTCCAAACTAACATGAATCAGATGCAAAATTTACAACCCATGCAGCAGATGCAAATGCCTTGTGCACAGTTGACACAGTTGCAACCACTGCAGCAGCAGGTTCCTATGGTACCTAGACAGCATATGCAGATACCTCAAGTCCCGATGAGCAGCAACAGGTGACGCCTGCTCAACAGGTCATGGATCAGAGACAAGACAGGAGTAGTATCATCGTGCACCAATTCCGGTTACACAGTGAGAATGAAATAAATGGTGATTGGATGAGTGATAGTTCAGATGAGGAGCCATGTGTGCGAGCAGCCTCCTTAGAAGTAGATCAGAGAGGACCCTATGTGGAAGGAAAGATGAAGGGTCACAAGGTCTCATTTTTGGTAGATACAGGAGCTACGCGCTCTACGGTAAAAAGTGCAGAAGTTCAGAATTTGCCCCTTTCTGGAAGAACGGTTCAGGTTGTTGGTGTAGCAAATAAGCATTTGACAAATCAGATCACTGATCCAATGCAGGTTGTGATTTGCAACTTCCAGGGACTGCATAAGTTCATAGTCTGTGATTCAAGTCCAGTATCTCTACTGGGAAGGGACTTATTGTGTAAAACAAGGTGTTCAATTACTTGTTCAGTTGATGGAATCGAGATTCAGACCGATAGTGATGATGAAGAAGACCCAGTTCCAGAAGTTGAGTGTGAAAATGCCAATGAAGAGTACCCATTAATTGAGGTTTTCCCCATGTTCAAAGTGAAAGAGCTTCATTCTGATTTGCAGGGAACGGTCCAGGAAAATGTGTGGGATCTGAAAGGTGAAGAAGTGGGTTTGATAAAAGGAGTGGAACCAATTAAGGTTACTTTGAAGCCAAATGCAGTGTTTCCGCAGCTTCCACAGTACAATATGCCACAAGATGTCTTGATGAAGGTGGCACAGATAATTGGAGATTTTGTGAAGCGGGGAGTTTTGAAAGAAGTGCTGAGCAGCCCATGTAATTGACTGATAATGGGTTTAAAAAAGCTGTGTGGGAAGGTGCGAATTGTTCAAGATTTGAGAAAGGTAAATGACATAGTGGTCAAGCCTTGTCCTGTAGTGCCCAATCCAGCAGTAATAATGTTCCAGATTCCATGTGCTACAGAATGGTTCACAGTGGTTGACTTGTCACAAGCTTTCTTTTCTGTGCCTCTTCATGAGAAGAGCCAGTTTCTCTTTTGTTTCAAATTCCTAGACAGAGTCTACAGCTGGTGCAGACATTCTCAAGGGTATACAGAGTCACCATCCTTGTTTAAACAGATCTTGAAAAATAATTTGGAGTCATTGGAAATGCCTTTCCAATCTACTTTGGTGCAGTACATTGATGATGTGTTGATTGCATCAGAAACAAGGGACGAGTGTAAGTACAACACAATTGCTCTGTCGAATCATTTGGGAAAATTTGGACATAAAGTGTCACCATTGAAGTTGCAGTTCTGCCAGAAAGTAGTGAAATATTTGGGTCACCAGATTGAGAAAGGGTCGAGGAGAATTTCAAGAGAAAGGATCACAATGATATTTCAGAGAAGTCCCCCTACTTCACAAAGAGATGTCAGGATCTTTCTGGGAATGGTAGGTTATTATCAACAGTGGATTCCAAATTTTGCTGGGACTTCAAAGCCATTGCAAAAGTTGACACATAAGGATATTACCGATCCCATAACATTAGACCAGGAACAGATGAAAGCGTTCAATGAGTTGAGTGAGAGTTTGTGCAGAGCTCCAGAGTTGGGTATGCCTGACTACACGCAGCCATTCATATTGTTTAGTCATGAGCATGATGCATGTTCATTGTCTGTCTTAACTCAAGTCCATGGAGGTGCTCATCACCCAGTAGCATATTTTTCAGCTACCTTGGACCCAGTTGGAGCAGTCTTACCAGGTTGTTTGCGTGCAGTTGCCGCAGTTGGTCAGAGTTTTTCACAATGTGAAGGAGTAGTGATGGGATATCCCCTGACTGTAATGGTCCCTCACTCAATTGAGATTTTACTGACAAGGATGAAAACACAATATTTGACTGGTGCCAGACTGACAAGGTATGAGATGAGCATTTCAGATGCTCCTAATGTGATACTGAAAAGATGTACCATGCTGAACCCGGCTACTTTACTTCCAAGCAACACTCCTGAAATTGAAAGAGGAAGACATTGAGCATGATTGTCTTGAGGTAACTGAGTTGTGCACAAAACCAAGACCTGACATTAGAGATACACAATTGTAAGAGAATGACCAAATTGTCTTTGGTGATAGTTCTTGTCTCAGAGATGGTACAGAGATGTTGAGAGCAGAATATGCTCTGTGTACAATTACAGGTAGTTTAGAAGCTTCCTGGGTTCGAGGAGTATATTCTGCACAAGTAGCAGAATTGGTAGCTCTTACTAGGGCGTGCCATGAATCTGATAGATTAAGAGTCACTATCTATACAGATAGCCGATACGGATTCGGAATAGTTTATGATTTTGGTCAATTGTGGTCACAAATTAGGTTTCCTGACTTCTACTGGCTCACCAGTGGGAAATGGTGAAAGAATAAAAGAGTTGCTGAATGCAAAACCATTGCCTGAAGAATTTGCTGTGGTGAAATGCAGTGCACATCTAAAATCGCAGGACTACGTATCACTGGGGAATGGATATGCGGATCAAGTTGCAAGATTTTGCGCATTGAACTATTGAATTGAAATATCATTCAAAGACAAATGGGAATTGATGTCTGAAGAAGACACTACATGTACGAGTTTTGCATTAAGGGTGACACATTAGAAGAATTTAAAATGTTGCAAAATAATGTTTATAAGGAAGAAAAAAGGTCATGGTTAAAAATGAAATGGGTTCAAAGGCAAGATGAACTGTAAGTATCTGAAGAGGGTCAAAAGTTTTTGCCAAATAGTCTGCTGTCACAAATGGCGAGGTAGTATCATGGTCAGGCACACATTGGGAGGGATGCCATGGTTCGTCTATTCAAAATTGATTGGTTCAACCCCACGTTTAGACAGGCAGCTGAAGCAGTATTCCATTGCTGTATTATTTGTCAGCAATTAAATGCGGA
Organism: Pleurodeles waltl; assembly: GCF_031143425.1. Classification (NCBI taxonomy): domain Eukaryota; kingdom Metazoa; phylum Chordata; class Amphibia; order Caudata; family Salamandridae; genus Pleurodeles; species Pleurodeles waltl. The sequence continues at coordinate 325,823,280 of NC_090437.1, forward strand.
GAAAGGGACTGTGGTAAATTTGAGCCACATTGGAAGAGCAGGAGGTCCATTCAGCAGAATGAAATTGGATTTCATTGAGATGCCTTCATGTGGAGTCTGAAATATGTGTTTGTGATTGTGTCCATTTTTAGTCACTGGATTGAAGGGTACCCCACAAGGACAAATGATAGCCTCACAGTAGCGAAGCTGTTGCTTAGAGAGTTGATACCACGTTTTGGATTTCCAATCTCTTTAGAATCAGACAGGGGAACGCACTTCAATAACGAGGTGATAAAACTTTTGTGTGCAGCATTGAACATTGAGCAGAAGTTGCATTGTAGCTGCGGCCCTGAAGCATCAGGACTAGTAGAGCAGATGAATGGTACTTTAAAATCAAGAATTGCCAAAATGTGTGCAGCTATGAATTTGAAATGGTCAGATGCATTGCCCTTGGTGTTGATGTCAATGAGAAATACACCTGACAGGAAGACAGGACCGTCACCCCACGAGATCCTTATTGGCAGAGCAATGAGATTACCAGCAGTTCCAGCCAATGAACTTGTCAATATTACAGATTATATGGTGTTGGACTACTGCAAGAGTCTGGCTGATGTGGTTCGCTCTTGCTCTCAGCAGGCGGAGGCCACCACACTGCCACCAATTCACAATCCAGGGCACAACCTGAGAGAGTCGGCGACTGGGTTGTTGTCCAAAAACATGTTTGCAAGACGTGTTTGGAGCCACGTTGGAGAGGACCATATCAGGTGATTTTGACAACTACGACAGCTGTAAAGTTTGCAGGGATCCCAAACTGGATTCACGCAAGTCACACAAAGAAAGTGGGATGTCCACTGGATCACGAAGAAGCGTTGTTGAGAGCACCAACAACTGCAAAGCAAGTTGCAGCACCAGAACCAGAGAAGGAACAAAGAGAACCTGAAGCCAAACCAGAACTTGTGGAAGATGGTTCTATCACCCCTGTAAGAGACGAAAGTGAAGAGCTACAGGAGGGTGCAGGAGAATGTATCTCAATTAATGCAGCAGGAGAGCCTAGCACAGCAGGGGTTCTCCCAGAAGTAGACAATTCTGAGAAACAAACAGAGCAAGAATTAGGCTCAGAAGGGGAGGGAGTTGAGCTGGATCAAAGCCAAAGTGATCTGATTCCTCCTGAGCCTGTTGCAGGTCCATCAAGAAAGAACACCACAGAGAAAGAAAATGAGAAAAGTCCAATTCTGAGGAAAATATTGACAGAAGGTTCAAGGAAGGGAGACAATTGGCCTGAATCACAAATAGAGAAAAGGTAAGAAGTGGTTATTGATCAAACAATAGAGGAAGAGAAATAGATGCCACAAGAAAAGAGGAATTGAGTGAAGGAGAGTTGAGTGGTGATCAAAAGTTGAAGAGAAAGAGAATAGCAAGTCGAAGATACGCAGGTCCTGAATGGGCGTATGCAACTACAAACGAAAGGCAACACAAGTTTATGTCTTTTGGTTTTGATAGGGAAGTTTCAAGTCAATATTTTGATGTAACTTGAAGATGAGTAAGGAGCTGAACTGTTGAAACTAATCTGAGAAATATTTTGAGAAAAGAGATTGTCGAAAGTAAACTGGAAAAAACATTGATAACCTGATTTGACATTTGAAAAACTGGATGTGACAAGCTGCTAATCGATTTTGACAAGGAGAAGGGTTCCTCGATGTGAAACTAAACTGCTGAAAGAAGAATTGTCTATCTTGTTTTATTTTTGCTGCACTTTTCTGAGTTACTTCTGCTTTCTGATTCTTTACAGATCATGGCTGAACTTAATAAGCAGGTTAGAGATGCTAGGCATTGTAATTATATAAGTGTTGGGTTGGCAATTATGTGTGAAATTTTGTTTATAGTGTTGATTGTGGGTATGTCTGTTCTTGATGCAAGAGGAGCCAACCATACTTCTGCTTCTGAGACTACTACACTAACGGCCTTAGAAAGGTTTAAGTTAAATGAGAAATATTTGTATGATTATACTAATGCTCAAGGAGAACTTTCTTCTAATGTTTTCTATCGCTTATTGAGTGAGTATGCTGAGACAATGGATGGAAGGTATTGTCTTGTGTGCACGCAAATTCCTTCATCAGTCGAGGAAGGAGATACTTACCATAGTCTACCACTAACCTACGGGATAAGTTGTAGTCTGCTACTAACCAGGTTCTATGACCAGGAGTAAATCCAATACTTTTATTCCAATCACAACCTCGTGTTTTTGTTTGTTCCTATCATTAGGTATCTGAGTAGAGAAGCTAAGGACCATGACATAGTATTGGTTAGAGGATTCTTTGACCATTCACTAACTTTTGGGACTGCGTACGCTCACAAGAATAACTTAACATGCTTGCTTACACCTTTGGAGAAGAGCTTCTTAGGTCATACTGACGATAGGAGAAAAGCATTAAAAGAGAAATTAGAAAAAGGCTTAGAGAAAAGGACTTACAAGAATGATTATTCTTACGATGCAATTAAAAGGCAAGGGAAACTAGCTTTGGATGCATTACATGTAGGGAAGCTTTGCATATATAGGGCAAAGTCGCGCACTGACATTTTATTTGTGGGTAAGAGTGAATGTAGGCATGAGTTTCTGTTTCAGTGTAAATGGACATTTATGTTGAATGGTCAGGACCCTGCAATTCCGGGGATCTACTATATTTGTGGACTTAATGCTTATTACCGTCTTCCAAGAAGATGGAATGGGACATGTTATTTGGGGATAGTATTTACCAGATAGAGAATTTGAAAAAGTTTCCGAAATTGACTGAATTACATTATAAGAGACAGAGGAGGGAGTCCTCTTCTGCGATAGTGGGAGACATATTTGGTGCAGTGATTCCTTCACTGGGAGTCATCCTGAATTTGATCAAGATTCGAAAGTTGTCTACTATTGTGGATAACATGCTGACAAATTTTACAGGGGCTATACTCCTGATGGATACTGAATTGGCTGCGGATAGAGCTATGACTCTTCAAAATGGTCTTGCTTTAGACATCCTCCTAGTGAAGGACAGTGGAGTCTGTAAAATGATTAAATCTAGGCATTGTTGTTCATATATTCCTAACAATAGTAAAGGGATAAGAGACTTACTTACTAACCTGATTAACTCAAGTAGTGATTTGAAGGAATTGAAAGAACCAGGTGTTTGGGAAAAAGTTGGCAAAGAGTTTCATTCAATGGGAAATTGACTTAGTAATATCTGGAATGGGGTGCTACTAACAATTATACAGGGAATATTAATTGTAATAGCTTGCAGATTAGGAATGTGGGGATTATGTAAACTGTGTCAAAAGGTTAAATTGAAAAGGTCTAAAAATAATCACAGGAGGGAAGAATAAAACAGGGAAAGAATATTTAGGGAAAATTCGAGAAGGCAAAATGTTGAAGAAATCAAGTTACAGAATTTGTAGATGGCAAAAGTAGTGTGATGGCATATTTAGTCATCAGAGGAGGGATTGTTAACGCAAATTTCTTAACTAGAAATAATTAATTAATGTTTATGTGTTTTGAATAATGAATAACGTAGAGAAAAATAATGTGCACGTTTGAAATTATGACTTCAGAGAATGGTCACCAGTGTTCATAAAACGTACTATTAATGATTAATCTACATGAAATATTAAAAAATATTAGATTAATTTAGTAATATGTCATATTGAGATTTATAACCTATGTTTTGCATAATTGTAGGCATTAATTTAGCGAGTCTTTTGACCTAGTCTTGCAGGCCTCATGCAGAAAGCTGAATTTCTTAAAGTTCAATGGAAAAATGCTGACAAAAGTTAACTGACCGTGAACTGCTCATTGTTTAATATAATGCTTAACTGGAGCTTCTATGGGAATCGATGGACAGGAGATGATGGGCCTGATTACAACTTTGGGGGAGGGGGTTAATCTGTCCCAAATGTGACGGATATACCACCCGCCATATTACAAGTCCATTATATTCTATGGAACTCGTAATACGGTGGGTGGGATATCCGTCACATTTGGGACGGATTAATCCCCTCCGCCAAAGTCGTAATCAGGCCCGATGTCTCCTGAAAGTATCGAAAAGTGTGTAATGTGCGCTAGATGTACTTTCCCAGGACTGGAACAAGGAAGACACTGACTAGAGAAGAAGATGCAACATTTTCGATACCTGACGAGCCGGATGATGAGAACATCATAAAGCGGAACAATCAACGAAATGTGGACTGTGAAATATTAGAATTCATAGATTTGGTGCATAGACATTATTGGTTAGGGTAATAACGTACGGCTAATTGACCAATTGGAAATTGGGGGAGGGTTTGGGGAACTTTGATATAACAATGTGAAAGAGGACACAGACAGATGAGATTAGATCTTGCCCAGTTATGAACTGCGATATTGAGAAGAAGAGATTCAAGATTCTGTCATTGGGCTCATACACTCTGATTGAGAACCTGATGTGATGCTGATCGACTGATGACCTGAGGAAGAAGACTGACCCTGTTGCTGACCCATTCAGTTGATAGGTAGATATGACAATGTGACGGAATTGCCCTTTTATGCCTTTTCTTTCTAGGTACTAACTCTGCTGTCCAAATAGTGCTCTTAGCTAGAAGCTTTTTCTAAGTTCTAGTTTCCTAAATTATTTAGCATGAAGTCCCACATGCTGATGCTAATCTGGGTTAGATCAGGGTTTCCTTACTTGACGATTGACAGATTACAGAGATAAATGGACAACTGACATGATTTGCTGACCTTCATGACCAGGAATGACTTATTGCCTTTGATTCTTTTATTGACCTGTGTTAATGCTTTAGAATGTACTCTGATGCAAACTTTGATTAGTTTATGTTTTTGGCGTCTTCTAATAACTTGATGATGAGTTTTATTTGAATTGAATTGCGTTGAATTAACCTCATGACTTAGTATTGTAACCAAAAGGGAAATAAAATTACTAAAACGTATATTGAAGTGTGGTTATTCATGGCTGAAAGGTCATGGTGTGATGTTTATTGCTTTTATTGATGATTTGTCTAATGGTTATTGAATTTTGTGCACTAATTATTGAGAACATTGGTCACCCTATGGTTAGGATACTCCAGGCAAATCAAAAGGTTCATCGACCTATACGCGTCACCTTGTAAATGTACTTATTAAGGACCGAGGCGCTAACAATGGTGAGCCATAGTGATTTCTTCCATGCTGGGCCGAGGTCTTTAAACACTTCAGGTCTTTGATGAGAGGTGCTGCAGACAGTGAGTTACGTTTCAGTGTAGTGTGGTGTAAGAGGGTTGTTAATAAGAGAGTCGCCTCCATTCAGGTGAACGAGGAGAAAGGCTTGGACTGTTGTTCGGAAGTGTGTTTCAGGTATGAATGATTTAACTTTTTGAGAAGGGAGAGATAATGGCTGCAGTCTTAATTTACGTAGTGATTTATTCTTTGGAGGTGTCTGTCAAGAGTAACTTCAAGTGATTTTGTGTTAGATGCCAGCTGTGGTGAAGCAATCTAGTTTCATGCTGATAGGCACACTGGAATTTGAGGCTATTTGGTGCTGCTGGCTAAGCTGGAATCAATCTTAAACAGATTAAGCTCTGGTAGGTGATTGATATCCAGTTTTCTTTTAGATTGAGAAAGGTTTTGAGTCACTGAATGTCACAGTCTGAGCTGTGCTTACCTGGGTATTGTTGGATAATGATACTACTGTTGATTTGTATGGTTCAAATGAGTTCTATGTACAGAGTGGAAATGATGGGGGACAAATGAAGTCCTGGGGTACTCAAAAGAAGATTGAGAGTTCTGAGAAACTTGAGCATCCCATCCAGACAAGTTAGTGGCAGGTCACAAAATTTGAGGTGAACTTTTGTAACACTGTGCAAGAGAAGTTCATGATTCCAGGGTGGGAAGCATTAGTTGGTTGGTTAACTACATGGAAAGCTGTAGGTCAGCATATTACATATAGATGCACAGATCTTTTTACTATTGATAACGGAGGGTGTCATCAACTATCTGACCAGTAACAGTCGTGCAGTGCATTTTGAATCTTGACTGGAAAATGTGTTGCGAGTCGTTCTTGCTGATCTGGTCTTGCAGTTGATGGGTGACTGCCTTACGAGTGGTATTTCCAATCCCATTTAACATTGATGGATGAGAGGCAATTAGTTGGATTTTTTTCATGAGGGGGGATGTGTTCTCATTCTCCGGGAACTCTGAGGGAGGAGATGAAGATGTTGAGGAAAGGTTTGAGAGAATTTCAGTGGTTGAATCTCACTGTGAAAGATGGCAGAAATCATCTTTGGAATAGATGTCACAGAGAGGTTTAGAGATGCATGTGAGTTCAAATTGTTAGTGGGAATCCAGGCTATCTCTTTAGTAGTGGAACATAAGGAAATCTGTGCTGTTGTTTGATATTATTGATGTGGATTTGTTTTTTCTTTTCTCTACATATAGATTTAGATAAATGTTACTAGTCTGTTATTCTACTGAGGCCACTTTTTTGCAAAATGTTTTGGTTAGCAGATAAGCAGTGATGAGAACGAACTTTACTCTTAAGTCATTGCATGATAGGATAATGTTGTGCATAATAGATTACAGATCACTGAAACTTTTCAAGATTCATATGTTGGTTACACATTTTCTAGCCTTACAGATTTTGTGTATTTGGGCTTCAATTACTGGCCGCAGTTATGGGACAATCAACAGTATTTAAGGGTGGTCACTAATGACACTAAATTAATCAGCTCCACAACCTAGAGTCAGAGTTGGTAGTAGAAACATTTTCATAATGTGTGAGTTGTGTATATATCTTATATGCGTAAAGTTCTTCCGACTCCTGACCTGAACCATAGCAACTTCAAAGAAAACATTTCAGCTATTCTACTGGTCCTCGCTCTATTGTCCTTATCAAATCTTTGCGGCTTTAGAAATAATCCCTTATGGCTCTATCCTACATGGACAAACCCACAAAAGTCCAGCCACTACAAAAAGCTAGAAAGGCAATGGCATGAAGAGGTGTAAAGCGGCCCAGTAAACAGAAAATAATTGTGAAATAACGGGCTACAAAAAAGTATGCAGGAAGGCATCTATCATAGCTTTGCAATTCAAGCAGGTCAAAACTCAACTGGCAAAGGTTCTAACACTGTGAAAACAAATTTTTAATTGTCCCAATCTGGTGGCTCTTAGGCTGATGTCTCAAAACCTCCATGACTCTGTTTCATTATGTTGCATAGTGAAAAACATATTTTGTTAGACCTGATAACATCATTCAACACTTTCCTACATGACCAGCTCTGCTTCATACTTCACCCAAATGGGATATGCAGCAAATCCGTAGACTGCCTCAAATCTTTTCTGACAAATCGCTCAGTTGTCACCATTTAGCTGTACTGTTCAAATTCTAAATAATAATGTTATTGAGTTTCTCAGGGATCCTTGTTCAGACCAGTCCTGTTTAACATTGATAGCATTATGACTCTACTTGCAAACCTTGTACGCAGTTATGGCTTCTCAGTGATATATGCAGATGCAATCGCATTTTTAATTATTGAAAATTGAATGCATAACAGGCAGAATTAACATGTAGACCACAAAAGAAAATAGAGCTTTTAGATTGCAGAGAAACATACTAGGCAGCCATAGGTAAACATATTAGGTTTGAACATCTGAAGCAGTATTTTCTGACAGACTGACCTGGTTCAAGAATATGAAATGTTATGTTTCTAGCCTTCCCATGGGCAAGTTTTTCTTAATAATACAATTGTCGTTTAACCCTTCAAATATTTCTACTTACACAAAGAACACTGAGGAATTAATGAATATGTAGCCTGTATTTAGTGAGATAATGTAGAAGTTCATACTTTAAAATACTTTTTCTTAAGGTAATTAAATGGTGAGAAAGATTGTTTGCTTATACAATGTATTTGATAAAACTGTTTCCTTCAACTTTGCTGTATGAGGATTATTGTATTCTTGGTGAAAAGTTGAAGGTGTGTTCCTGTTCCTATGAAGACATTGAAAGCTGATTGGCTGACTGAAGAACAAAGAGGCAGAATGTTGCAAATGCTTAGATTATTCTGTCTATCACAGTGCATGTTCCTAGATAAGGTCTTGACTCATTCATATGCAAGCTTCCCTTCATGAAACTTCTCTTTATTGGAAGTTCTGTTTTGATTAATTCAGATACTTGAAACTGAAGCTTTATGCTTTGACCTCTCTAATTGGAGCTCTTTGTGGGTTCTGACTGAACCCTTTTTCTCGGTTCCCCTAACCATCATCATTCCTATGTTAGGGATTCTTTGCTTTATGGAACGTGCTCTATGCGTTGATTGCTTATTTTTGATCTTTGACTAAACTGATGATTGATATTGATGAATTTGGTACTCACTCAATAAAGATAACCTACTAAAAGATTTGATTAATAAAGCTTTTAAACTCACATCAACTCTCCTTATTGACTGAGAAGAAATTGAGACTGTGATGATAAATTAACTTATGTATAGCTCCTGGTTATTCTCATCTAACATCAAAGACCCAAATGGCCCAGAAAGCGGGGATTTCTCCCTGATGAGTTGGTAGGCCTTATCTTGTAAACCAATAGTTTAATCCGAGTTCCCTGCTCAATTTAGATGACTCATAAATTGTAATCTCCATGGCAGAGAAGTTTAACACTGCCTCAGAAAACTTTGAGGATTGCCGGATGGGTGAAACAACACCTATCTGGATGAAACAACACTCACTGAAGAACAGTTAAGTGAACTACATCTTTTTCACAGAGCTTCCTAATTTGATGTCCTTCTTGGTGGCCACCAGCCCTAGGCATTGACTTCTCCCAGTGAGTCAGCAAGAAACCTGGGTGTTGTCTTCGACAGGCCTTTATCTTTCATAAAACAGATTAACACCATCACAGCTACATCTTTTTTCTAAATCCGTATGCTGTGTAAAGGGCACCCTTTGCTTCCTGCTGACTCACGATGCTCTGCGGGTCGACCCACAATTTTATTTTAGATTGACTATTAAAATTCTTTATATCTGGAACTCCCAAAAAGGTCTGTTTCCAACCTGGAACTCATCCAGAACCTTGCAGCAAGAGCTTTACTGCATCTCACTTTGCACTTTTCTATCTTGCCTTGCTTGAAAAAGCAACATTGGCTTCCAGTACAGAAATTACTTATATTCAAAGTCATATGTTTCTGTTACAGAGCTCTCCATATAACAGGACCTAGTCACATTGAATATTTCTCCATGTATACCAGCTGGGAAGCTTCATTCTTTTAATGCTTTTTTTGTAGCAAACCTGCTCATAACTCGTGTAAGGCTTCGGGGAATATAATATTGTTTTCTTGCCTCCAAGCAATTTAATTTGCTTCTCTTCAGCCTACGGCCAGAGCCAATTACCTGAAGTTTAAAAAATATCTGAAAACATGGCTTTTCCATGAGTCTCCTTCGCAGTTATCTCACCCACTGCTGGGTTACACTTATTGGGTAACTGCTTGTGCTTTACAAGTGACATAATGATAATATTACTGTGCAATGTGCTCATCTTGGTTTTGCGACTAGAAGAATTATTGATCTCATTTCAGCAGTTGTGACTTTGAGATTGCACTTTACACTGAAATCAATTAAGGCCAAATGTAAGAAGCCATTTTGAGGTCGCAAATTGCCTGATTGTCAGTATCAAGCTCTTTGCACTACATTCGGTAACAAATTATCGAACCGTAATTTGGGTGTGCGACTACGTACCGATTCGGTATTTGGAAGTGGCGTGTGTAGAGCATTCCTTACAAATATCAGTTCCCAATAGTATTTTGTAATGTTTTCATTGACGACTTTGCTCTCCTCTATGGCTATCGGTTAAATTGGGACAAGAGCGAGGCCCTCCCCCTTTCACGGGGGATGACAAAATCAGTGCTCCTGGGCTTCCTATTTCATTGGACTCCAAAGCACCTAAAATGCTTAGGGGTCTTCATCAGCCGTGGCCTAGAACGAATGGCGGCAGACAACCTGGATCCCCTCATTGCACGCATGAGACTTGACTTTGACAAATGGGTGCTGCTAGGCCCCTCCATGTGGGGCAGGCTGCAGGGGGTGCGGATGGTTACGGTACCACGCTTCACATATGTACTGGGGCTTTTGCCCCTCCAGATACCCCTCTCCACACTGAGATCGGTGGACGCCACAATCAGGTCCTTTGTGTGGGGGTCTATGCGCCCACGTTTATCACCGGCCAAACTAATAGCACGCACATCACATGGCGGAATGGGGCTCCCCTCGGTGGAACATTACGCCTTAGCCCTCCACCTGTCACCACTGGCAGCTGCCCTGTCTGACCCCGCAGAGTCACCGCAGTGGATATCCTTAGAGAGAGAATTGCTTTCTCACAAAGGAGGCCTTAAAAGGCTGTACCGCATGATTTCCGTGCCCTCTAATGATCTGAATCCGATTCTGAAGGGGACAAGTATGACATGGCAGAGGGCCCACCGTCTCCTGGGGGTTCATCCCCTTTCTCCACACCCAGGCTCCCTGGTGGCACAATGATAGCATGCGCATAGGTAGAACGGCTCTTAACTGGCCACAACGGAGGGATGCTGGTCTTAACTGCCTAGCCCAGGTGCTGGAGAACGGCAGACTCAAACCCTTTGCCAGTTTGCAGGAGGAATTCAGCCTCCATCCTGCACAGTAGTAGAGATACTTGCAAATCCAGCATTGCGTGCGTCAACACCCCGACATTGCCCGGCAGGGGCTACAGCCGTCTCCCATAATAGCTTAACTGACGACATGGGGCAAACACGAGGGTGTAATGGCTGGCCTGTACGAAGTCCTTACAAGTCACCTATACTCATGACCTGTACTAGAAAAACTACGTATACAATGGCAAACCCGCCTCCAGTGGATCTTTGATGAGGAGGATTGGGTAGACACGGTGGAAGCGTTAGACAGAGGTACGCGCAAAGCTCGCTTAAAGTTCTGCCTCTTCAAGATACTTCACGGATGGTACTGGACTCCGGTGAAATTACACAGGACCCGCCTCCTCCCACATGCGTCATGTTGGCGCTGCGCAGAAGCACGCTGTGACCTGCTCCATGTACTCAGTAGCTGCCCGTCAGTACAACCTCTATGGAGGGCGGTTGAACATATCCTGACGGAATCCATGCTGCTCCCAACCCCCTTACCCCTCCCACTACTCATGCTGCACGACACAACCCTCCTCCCGGCCTTATCGCGACCGCAAAAAAAGGCTTCTACATACAGCCCTGGCAAATGCGAAAATATGTATCCTGCGGCACTGGAGATCTCCAACTCTCCCAGCGCCCGAGGAATGGATTGTGGCAATGACTAGCATAGATACACATGAGAGAGTCATCTATAACCTCCAGGATCAGGCTGCCATCTTCGCTCAGGTGTGGGTCCCATTCCTTACGGACGTCTCGGCCGCATCATCGTCGCCGTTAACCGACCCTCAGTTAATTTTATGCATCTTACATTCCCTCTCCCTCCCCCTCCCCCCACTCCTACCTGCCCCCTCCTTTCTTCTTGTCACACTCTCTTCCTTCTTTCCGCCCTTGCCCTGGAGCCACCACACCCACCCACCTGGTCTCATTATCCCGCCCTCCTCTCCACCCCTCTCCCTTCTCCCCCCTACCGTACCTCCCCCCTACATATAGACATATGTTATCTTATTTCCTTACCTTTCTTTCTTTTTTCTTTTCGACAATGGCAGACATATAGATTATATTGGGGGCGCTACATTGACGATTGACTAATGATTGGGACAGAGAGTACAGATAGACTCATTGAATTTTGTGAATTCCTGAACTCACATTCTATGAGCGTTAAATGTACTTACCAGTTTAGTTCTGAGATCATCGAGTTTTTGGATGTTGAACTCTTTATCAACAATAATCAGATCCAGAGTAGGCTATTTCGTAAAGCCACAGCGTGTAACTCTATTTTACACCCTAAGAGTGCACACCCCAAACATCAAATTATATCAGTTCCTTACGGAGAATTGGTGAGAGCCCGACGTAGTTGCAGTTTGGACAATGAATTTTTGTGTCATGTTGACGAGATGGGCAAGAGATTTAGATCACGGGGTTATCCTAACCGTTTGATTAAGAAAGCACAATATCGGGCAAAACAATTAGGGGGTCATTACAACATTGGGGGTAAAAGCCGCTTACCGCCATGCAGAAGACCGCCAACACACCACTGCGGCCGCGGAATTCCGCCACGGTCATTGTGACCCACAGCTCGGAATCCGCCAAAATTGAGACACCCACACAAGTCCGCCACACCAAAGGTCAGTGATAAACTGGCGATAACAAAACCTCCACCGTCACGCCAACAGGAATACGCCCACACTATCATGACACACGAATCCACGCAGTTGTCATTTATCCCCGGTATTCCATTGGGGGTACACACCGCCGCGCTCAAATTACACACATACTTACAAAACACAACCACATTGGACTATTCCAAATACACACACCTGATACACGTACACACACCACTCCCACACACCCACTACAATATAAAACACACACCCACATCACCCACAAACCCCTATGACCACAATTGCGACAGAAGGCCAGAGAGAGACATTACAATCTACAACCAAGCATCCACAGGCACACAATACCATCACCCACATAACATCCACGCACCTCACACAACACACCACTAAATATGACCCCACATATCACAACACACCCCACCCCACACATCACCCACACCACCCCATGGCACGGCAAATACACCCCAGGTTCTCTGAGGAGGAGCTCAGGGTCATGGTGGAGGAAATCATCCGGGTAGAGCCACAGCTATTCGGATCACAGGTGCAGCACACCTCCATAGCTAGGAAGATGGAGCTATGGCGAAGAATTGTGGACAGGGTCAACGCAGTGGGACAGCACCCAAGAAATAGGGATGACATCAGGAAGAGGTGGAATGACCTACGGGGAAGGTGCGTTCCATGGTCTCCAGACACCACCTTGCGGTTCAGAGGATTGGCGGCAGACCCCCACCTCCTCCCCCACAACTAACAACATGGGAGGAGCAAGTCTTGGCTATTCTGCATCCTGAGGGCCTTGAAGGAGTAGCTGGAGGAATGGACTCTGATAAGTCAAACCTTAACTACCTTATCCCCCACCCTACCTGCATACCATCACATACCCCCACCCTCGCCCTCACCCCCATCACTCCTACTCCTCACAAATGTCCCAATATCACAAACCACACATCCCAACACCAAGCCATGCATGCAACAACAAAGCATGGACATCTATCACCAATGCATGGCCACTGCACATACCCATACACCCCCCTAAACCATCATCACACAAGGTCCCACACAGGAATGCAAGCACTGGGGTACACGGTCACCCACCCATTGCACACCATGGTACACACAGATGTAATAATCATGTTTTTACACCCCTGCAGGACCCCTACCCAACGTCACCACACAGGAGGGTCCACACATGTCCACACTACCAACAGAAGAAGCCACCCACCTCACGACAGCCTCCAGTGCATGCACCTTCACCCAAAGTCACCAAACGTACACCTCCGACAACCACAACCTCTTTCTCCACTCCCAAACCCCCTCCATCTACCCGTCCCAGTGTTCCTAAGAAACTTTTCCTGTCCACCCTTGACCTCTTTCCCTCACCTCCCCCACCCCGTCAGTTTCCTAGGGCCAGACTCTCCAGGTCCCAACCTAGCACCTCAGCCACAACATCGGCGGGACCAGTGGTGCCAGTAGTCACCGGATCCTGGAGTGCACCAGGCAGCAGGGCAGCCAGTGTGGCAAGGAGCCACAGCACGGACAGTCCCCCACCTGTCAAGCATCAAAAGTTGGCCAGTGCCCAGCGGGAGAGGGGGAAGACAACAGCCACCAAAGCTGCTCCCAGGGGTACAGGTGGGAGTGTGGAGTCAGCTGCGACACCTTCCAAGGTGAGGAAGGGGCACAAGAAACCCGGCAAGTCTAGGAAGATCAGCACGGCAGAGAAGACCACCATCAGCCCCGCTGCCCAGGAGGCGACCGCCAGCAGCCCCGCTGGCAAAGACAGGACCGCCAGCAGCCCCACTGGCCCAGACAGGCCCGCCAGCAGCAGCCCCGCTGCCCAGGAGGTGACCGCCAGCAGCCCGCTGGCTAAGACTGGACCGCCAGCAGCAGCCCCGCTGGCCCGGACAGGACCGCCAGCATCAGCCCCGCTGCCCAGGAGGCGAAAGACAGGACCATCATCAGCCCCGCTGCCCAGGAGGCGACCGCCAGCAGCCCCGCTGGCCCAGACAGGACCGCCAGCAGCTGAAGCGCTGCCAAAGACACCGCCGCCACAAGCACCGCTGCCAAAGACAAGGACACCGCAGCCACAAGCACCGCTGCCAAAAACACTGCCGCCACAAGCATCGCTGCCAAGGACACCGCCGCCACAAGCACCGCTGCCAAGGACACCGCCGCCACAAGCACCGCAGGCCCATTAGCGCCAAAAGAACTGACACCACTGAGGCCGCCACAAGCAGGATGAAGCACTCTGGGCACAAAGCCCCCTCCAGAACCAGTGGAGATTTACATCCACTACCTCTGTCCTTGGCAGGATGAAGCACTCTGGGCACAAAGCCCCTCCAGAACCAGTGGAGTATCACATCCACTACCTCTGCCTTTGGCAGGATGAAGCACGCTGGGCACAAAGCCCCCTCCAGAACCAGTGGAGATTTACATCCACTACCTCAGTCCTTGGCAGGATAAAGCACTCTGGGCACAAAGCCCCTTCCAGAACCAGTGGAGAATGACATCCACTACCTCAGTCCTTGGCAGGATGAAGCACTCTGGGCACAAAGCCCCCTCCAGCACCAGTGGAGAATGACATCCAATACCTCTGTCCTTGGCAGGATGAAGCACTCTGGGCACAAAGCCCCCTCCCGAACCAGTGGAGAGATACATCCACTACCTCAGTCCTTGTCAGGATGAAGCACTCTGGGCACAAAGCCCCCTCCAGAACCAGTGGAGACTATTAGCAACTTGAGAGACTGTGGCTTTGCACTCCCCAGGATTGAACAGTGGGCAAACCACCCACTGTGGAGACTTGAGAGACTGTGGCTTTGCACTCCCCAGGATATAGCAGTGGGCAACCCACGCACTGTAGAGACATGTGAGACTGTGGCTTTGCACTCCCGAGGATTGAACAGTGGGCAAACCACCCACTGTAGAGACTTGAGAGACTGTGGCTTTGCACACCCCAGGATTGAACAGTGGGCATGGGGCCCCCTCGTAGATTTGGCATCGTGCACTCAACCAGCTGAGGTGCCCACCCTTTCCCTTCCCCCTGAGGTGCCTGTTTTATTTCTATCTGATGCCCCTGCAGTGTTCTCTCCGGCATGTTCGGGTATCTTGTGTGGGCCTCTCCCATGCAGTGTGGGCCCAGTGGTCCACGGACTTTAAGGGTGGAATCCCTTGGACTAAAATTCTTGGTCTATATATTTGTAAATAGTGTATGTCTATTATTTGACTACTGAATTTTAATATATTACAATCGTTCACCTCATTTCCTTTTGTCTTTGCATTCTTCCGTGGGGGTTTGGGGGGTGTAACTGTAATGTATCATGCTGCATTAGTGTGTGTGTTGTCGTGGGTGAGGGTGGGGGTGGGGGTGTTGCGTGTGTGTGTCACTGTTTTTTCCCTCCCCCCTCCCCTGTGTCGTAGGTGCAGTACTCACCGTGGTCTTCGCCGCCAGCGTTCATGCTCCTGGTAGAGAAGCAAGAAGATAAAAGCTGGTAAAATGTGGAGCTTTGGTTCCATGGCGTCCTGGTTCCTCCTGGGGTGTGCAGAGGTGAGCGTTTTCCCTTCGAAGTCCTGTTTCCGCCATGTTTTTGTTAGCGGTGAATCCGCCCCGGAAAAGGTGGCGGATTGGTAGGTTGTGATACTGTGGGTGGTACATTGTCTCCCGCCTGTCTGTTGGCAGTGACCGCCGCTGTGTTTGTTTGTACCGCCGTGGCGGTCGGAGTGTTAAAGTGGCTGTCTTTGTTGGCGGTTTCCGCCACGGTCGTAATTCCATTTTTTTTCAACCGGCCTGTTGGCGGTCCTACCGCTGCTTTAACACCGACCGCCAAGGTTGTAATGACCACCTTAGTGAGGAGTGACACTTTGAAAGTAAGGAATCGAGACAAATTTGATATTGAGTCCAACAAGGTTCGATTTGTAACAGATTATAACAATTAATCGTTGATTTTGAGGAAATTTATGATCAAGCATTGGGGTATACTACTTCAAGATGAGGCACTGAAGAATGTTGTATCTGAAAGAGTGGTTACAACTTACCGTAGAGGTAGAACTCTTAAGAATATTCTCAGTCCTAGTTTCACTACCACTATACCTACTAGTACATGGTTGTCCACACCAGGGATGGATTTTTTCAAATGTGGGCAGTGTGGAATATGTCGCTGGGCCTGTCATGATATTAAAGAATTTTCGATGACTGGACAACAAGTGTATAAAATTAAGTCAACAATTGATTGTAATACCTCATTTGTCATTTACCTGATACGTTGTAAATGTACTCAGATTTATGTTGGGAGTACTATACGCCCACTCAAAATTAGAATTGGTGAACATGTTAGAGCACTTAAAAATGGTGATATAAGATATCTTGTTGGGGCACATATTTTAACTTGTGATTCACAAGATACTCGCAAAAGCTTTGAATTCTTTGGTTTTGAACATGTCTCAAGGGATCCCAGAGGTGGTAATAGGTAACTTTCCTTACGCAGAAAGGAAGCATTGTGGATAATGGGACTAAGGGCAGTGGAGTTGGGCCTTAATTCGGATAGAGAATTGGAGTATTTCCTGGGGGATTGAATGGTGATGTTTACTTATAATACAATGGATGAACTTATGTTGCTTATGAAACAATACATGTTTATTTTTGCATTTGATGATTTGTTTTGTACTACCAATAAGGGCTTCTTTTATCCTGTAACACTTGATGTGACAAATACAATGCTCCACTAGATACATATATTATGTTATAATTTCTATATCACAACATTTTATTTATTTATTTTTTATTGTTCTCTTTGAACTTTACACTTTCTTCCCCCCCCCCTTTTTTTGCATTATATCTAGAAATAGATCGGGTGGTTTAGGGGATGTCTTATTTACGATTCACTGTTTGTTATTGTTCACACTTGTGGTTTTGTTTGCGAGTTGGTTCTTGATGATGGTAACCCTTTTTTTTATATAGTCTTGATTCACTTCTCTTTCGAGAGGTGTGTCATGACTAGGTGTCCCTTTCATGCATAGCTGTTCAGTTAATTATGGGGGTGAAACAGATGCTTCTGGTTTGTAGGATAAGGAGAGTTGTTGTGGTCCTATTTTTGTGTTTATTGTGTTGGTCCATTTTTTATTTTTATGATGTTCGTAATTCACATAAGGACTTCCGCTTCCAACAACTGCGGTTAGTGTACTCGCGGCTCGGACGGCGTTTGATATTTGACATCTTTGAGGAGATACATCGGATGAGGTTACTTATGGTCATCGCTTTGTCTATTTCGGAGGACACAGGGAATAACTCACAGATGACGCTTGGATTTATTTACATGAAACTTGAGCTAGCCACACCTGGGCGACGTTACCAGAAGATTGTTTCCATGTTTGTTGGTCAACGATTGCTATTTACTTTCATTTTTGAATAAGCCCTGAAGAAGTCGAAGGGGTTATTTCCCAGTGATGAAACACGTGTTGGCTTTGGGTTCAAGATCTGGCTGAATCTCCGAGGAATGAACTGATGGGATTCTATGTTCTAAAATTGGCAGAGTACTTAAGAGTTGAACTACGAAGTATCCAGAGGAAATTTATTCAATAAATTATAAGGGCTGGACCATACATTGATGACTGATCCGTGGTTAATTGTTTGGACTGTGAAATATTTCATTGGGATATTTTGAATGTTTCTTATGTTCAACACAATTTTACTCTTGTTTATATTTGTCTGAGTGCCTCGCGTGGGTTTCTGCCTGTGTGTTTTCCACCTGATGCCCCTGCAGTGTTCTCTCCTTTTTGAGGCAGGAGTCAAGTGTGGGCTTCACCCATGATTTTTCAGCCCAGTGGGCCATGGACATTTGCAAAGGACAGTGTATGGCCTTCTGTACATATTGTAAATATTTGTATATACTGTTTTTCTAAACGTTTACCATGTCAGCCTCCTTCTAATGTATCACTGTAGTTATGTAGTTGTAGTGGTACAACAGGTGCCATCACCAAATACGAGTAACATTACGTTACAGGGATTGACAGCACAGCAGTTGAACGAGTGGTTAGATAGTTTGAACAAACCACAGAATGCGTCCAAGAGCGAAGAGCAGATTGATCGTGTTAGATTGAGTTTGGAGATAACTGAACTAGTTGAGGGAACAATGGAGGTGAATAGATTAGAATCTTATACGGAAGCGGAATTAAGATACTTATGTCCAAGAATCCCAAGAGAGATGGGCAAGATACATCAGAGATTGGCAGATCTGGCAGAAAAACATGATATAGAAATTGGAAAAACAAAGCATTTGAAAAGGAGCTACAGGTTAGATTTTGAGGCAAAGGATTTGAACACATGAGGTCAGCTGGAATGAAGGCACACTTTAAAGGACTATTACAGAGTGCTCAAATTTGGGGAGCATTAGAAAGGTGGGAAGGCAGATGGGCAAAGAAGAAGGATAAAAGAAAACGAGATTCACAAGAAGGGTCTGGAAGTATACAAAAGGATAAGGATCCAAGAAACATTTTGCCAATGAGAGAGATCACAGGAGGGAAGTTTGTTCATGTTCCTTGGCACAGGAGTGATATTTTGTCATTCACAAATGATTATCCAAAATTAAGGAAGAAACCATTCGAATGGTATCAGCAGACACACAGGTTTGTGAAGCTTTCGAAATGCCTACGGGACGACCTGAATATTTTACTGGAAATAGTGGTTCCAGCTGTTTTGTGGGTTAAGTGTAAGAGAGCAGTAGCTTGGCCGACAAGTGAACCAGAAAGGGATAGAACCACAGGTGCACCATCTCCTGAAGTAATGAAGCACTATTATAAGGTGATTGAGTTCCTGAAGATGAGAATTTCACATAAAAATATTGATTGGCAGAGGATTGACAGGACAGTGCAGGAGGTAAAGGAGTCAATACATGCATATCATGAGAGATTGCTGATAGAATTCACGGAGTACAGTGGCAAGGAAGTGATTGAGCCGAAAGACATGTTGTATTTTGTGTTCAGGTTCGTGGAAGGAATGAGACCTGAAATAGGTCAGATGATTAAGAGTCCTTTGATTTGCTGGCAAGCATAGCCGATTGATGAGGTGTAGCATTGTGCGAAATACTGTAGTGACGAGATTGAGTTGAAGCAGAAAAAGCTGATGGAGAAAGCGATGGTTATTAAGGCAGCTCAAACAGGAGTGCAGGGAACTTTTGTTCAACAGATACCACAGCAGCAGGGAACTGTCATGTTCAAACCTCAGATGAGAGGTAGGGGTTGTGGAGTAAATATGAATTGTGGTCCAGATTTGAGTACTGTAGTGGTTCAAAAGGATGTGCAGGGAATGAAGAAGCTATTACCGTGTCACATTTGCGGAGCCATGGAACACTGGAAGCGGGAGTATCCGACAATGGTGCAGGAAGGTGTTGTTCAGCAAAATGGGGATTTCAATATATTTCAAAATGTAAGAATACCAAGAATAAGAGGTCCTAACCCAAATTTCCAAACTAACATGAATCAGATGCAAAATTTACAACCCATGCAGCAGATGCAAATGCCTCGTGCACAGTTGACACAGTTGCAACCACTGCAGCAGCAGGTTCCTATGGTACCTAGACAGCATATGCAGATACCTCAAGTCCCGATGAGCAGCAACAGGTGACGCCTGCTCAACAGGTCATGGATCAGAGACAAGACAGGAGTAGTATCATCGTGCACCAATTCCGGTTACACAGTGAGAATGAAATAAATGGTGATTGGATGAGTGATAGTTCAGATGAGGAGCCATGTGTGCGAGCAGCCTCCTTAGAAGTAGATCAGAGAGGACCCTATGTGGAAGGAAAGATGAAGGGTCACAAGGTCTCATTTTTGGTAGATACAGGAGCTACGCGCTCTACGGTAAAAAGTGCAGAAGTTCAGAATTTGCCCCTTTCTGGAAGAACGGTTCAGGTTGTTGGTGTAGCAAATAAGCATTTGACAAATCAGATCACTGATCCAATGCAGGTTGTGATTTGCAACTTCCAGGGACTGCATAAGTTCATAGTCTGTGATTCAAGTCCAGTATCTCTACTGGGAAGGGACTTATTGTGTAAAACAAGGTGTTCAATTACTTGTTCAGTTGATGGAATCGAGATTCAGACCGATAGTGATGATGAAGAAGACCCAGTTCCAGAAGTTGAGTGTGAAAATGCCAATGAAGAGTACCCATTAATTGAGGTTTTCCCCATGTTCAAAGTGAAAGAGCTTCATTCTGATTTGCAGGGAACGGTCCAGGAAAATGTGTGGGATCTGAAAGGTGAAGAAGTGGGTTTGATAAAAGGAGTGGAACCAATTAATGTTACTTTGAAGCCAAATGCAGTGTTTCCGCAGCTTCCACAGTACAATATGCCACAAGATGTCTTGATGAAGGTGGCACAGATAATTGGAGATTTTGTGAAGCGGGGAGTTTTGAAAGAAGTGCTGAGCAGCCCATGTAATTGACTGATAATGGGTTTAAAAAAGCTGTGTGGGAAGGTGCGAATTGTTCAAGATTTGAGAAAGGTAAATGACATAGTGGTCAAGCCTTGTCCTGTAGTGCCCAATCCAGCAGTAATAATGTTCCAGATTCCATGTGCTACAGAATGGTTCACAGTGGTTGACTTGTCACAAGCTTTCTTTTCTGTGCCTCTTCATGAGAAGAGCCAGTTTCTCTTTTGTTTCAAATTCCTAGACAGAGTCTACAGCTGGTGCAGACATTCTCAAGGGTACACAGAGTCACCATCCTTGTTTAAACAGATCTTGAAAAATATTTTGGAGTCATTGGAAATGCCTTTCCAATCTACTTTGGTGCAGTACATTGATGATGTGTTGATTGCATCAGAAACAAGGGACGAGTGTAAGTACAACACAATTGCTCTGTCGAATCATTTGGGAAAATTTGGACATAAAGTGTCACCATTGAAGTTGCAGTTCTGCCAGAAAGTAGTGAAACATTTGGGTCACCAGATTGAGAAAGGGTCGAGGAGAATTTCAAGAGAAAGGATCACAATGATATTTCAGAGAAGTCCCCCTACTTCACAAAGAGATGTCAGGATCTTTCTGGGAATGGTAGGTTATTATCAACAGTGGATTCCAAATTTTGCTGGGACTTCAAAGCCATTGCAAAAGTTGACACATAAGGATATTACCGATCCCATAACATTAGACCAGGAACAGATGAAAGCGTTCAATGAGTTGAGTGAGAGTTTGTGCAGAGCTCCAGAGTTGGGTATGCCTGACTACACGCAGCCATTCATATTGTTTAGTCATGAGCATGATGCATGTTCATTGTCTGTCTTAACTCAAGTCCATGGAGGTGCTCATCACCCAGTAGCATATTTTTCAGCTACCTTGGACCCAGTTGGAGCAGTCTTACCAGGTTGTCTGCGTGCAGTTGCCGCAGTTGGTCAGAGTTTTTCACAATGTGAAGGAGTAGTGATGGGATATCCCCTGACTGTAATGGTCCCTCACTCAATTGAGATTTTACTGACAAGGATGAAAACACAATATTTGACTGGTGCCAGACTGACAAGGTATGAGATGAGCATTTCAGATGCTCCTAATGTGATACTGAAAAGATGTACCATGCTGAACCCGGCTACTTTACTTCCAAGCAACACTCCTGAAATTGAAAGAGGAAGACATTGAGCATGATTGTCTTGAGGTAACTGAGTTGTGCACAAAACCAAGACCTGACATTAGAGATACACAATTGTAAGAGAATGACCAAATTGTCTTTGGTGATAGTTCTTGTCTCAGAGATGGTACAGAGATGTTGAGAGCAGAATATGCTCTGTGTACAATTACAGGTAGTTTAGAAGCTTCCTGGGTTCGAGGAGTATATTCTGCACAAGTAGCAGAATTGGTAGCTCTTACTAGGGCGTGCCATGAATCTGATAGATTAAGAGTCACTATCTATACAGATAGCCGATACGGATTCGGAATAGTTTATGATTTTGGTCAATTGTGGTCACAAATTAGGTTTCCTGACTTCTACTGGCTCACCAGTGGGAAATGGTGAAAGAATAAAAGAGTTGCTGAATGCAAAACCATTGCCTGAAGAATTTGCTGTGGTGAAATGCAGTGCACATCTAAAATCGCAGGACTACGTATCACTGGGGAATGGATATGCGGATCAAGTTGCAAGATTTTGCGCATTGAACTATTGAATTGAAATATCATTCAAAGACAAATGGGAATTGATGTCTGAAGAAGACACTACATGTACGAGTTTTGCATTAAGGGTGACACATTAGAAGAATTTAAAATGTTGCAAAATAATGTTTATAAGGAAGAAAAAAGGTCATGGTTAAAAATGAAATGGGTTCAAAGGCAAGATGAACTGTAAGTATCTGAAGAGGGTCAAAAGTTTTTGCCAAATAGTCTGCTGTCACAAATGGCGAGGTAGTATCATGGTCAGGCACACATTGGGAGGGATGCCATGGTTCGTCTATTCAAAATTGATTGGTTCAACCCCACGTTTAGACAGGCAGCTGAAGCAGTATTCCATTGCTGTATTATTTGTCAGCAATTAAATGCGGAGAAAGGGACTGTGGTAAATTTGAGCCACATTGGAAGAGCAGGAGGTCCATTCAGCAGAATGAAATTGGATTTCATTGAGATGCCTTCATGTGGAGTCTGAAATATGTGTTTGTGATTGTGTCCATTTTTAGTCACTGGATTGAAGGGTACCCCACAAGGACAAATGATAGCCTCACAGTAGCGAAGCTGTTGCTTAGAGAGTTGATACCACGTTTTGGATTTCCAATCTCTTTAGAATCAGACAGGGGAACGCACTTCAATAACGAGGTGATAAAACTTTTGTGTGCAGCATTGAACATTGAGCAGAAGTTGCATTGTAGCTGCGGCCCTGAAGCATCAGGACTAGTAGAGCAGATGAATGGTACTTTAAAATCAAGAATTGCCAAAATGTGTGCAGCTATGAATTTGAAATGGTCAGATGCACTGCCCTTGGTGTTGATGTCAATGAGAAATACACCTGACAGGAAGACAGGACCGTCACCCCACGAGATCCTTATTGGCAGAGCAATGAGATTACCAGCAGTTCCAGCCAATGAACTTGTCAATATTACAGATTATATGGTGTTGGACTACTGCAAGAGTCTGGCTGATGTGGTTCGCTCTTGCTCTCAGCAGGCGGAGGCCACCACACTGCCACCAATTCACAATCCAGGGCACAACCTGAGAGAGTCGGCGACTGGGTTGTTGTCCAAAAACATGTTTGCAAGACGTGTTTGGAGCCACGTTGGAGAGGACCATATCAGGTGATTTTGACAACTACGACAGCTGTAAAGTTTGCAGGGATCCCAAACTGGATTCACGCAAGTCACACAAAGAAAGTGGGATGTCCACTGGATCACGAAGAAGCGTTGTTGAGAGCACCAACAACTGCAAAGCAAGTTGCAGCACCAGAACCAGAGAAGGAACAAAGAGAACCTGAAGCCAAACCAGAACTTGTGGAAGATGGTTCTATCACCCCTGTAAGAGACGAAAGTGAAGAGCTACAGGAGGGTGCAGGAGAATGTATCTCAATTAATGCAGCAGGAGAGCCTAGCACAGCAGGGGTTCTCCCAGAAGTAGACAATTCTGAGAAACAAACAGAGCAAGAATTAGGCTCAGAAGGGGAGGGAGTTGAGCTGGATCAAAGCCAAAGTGATCTGATTCCTCCTGAGCCTGTTGCAGGTCCATCAAGAAAGAACACCACAGAGAAAGAAAATGAGAAAAGTCCAATTCTGAGGAAAATATTGACAGAAGGTTCAAGGAAGGGAGACAATTGGCCTGAATCACAAATAGAGAAAAGGTAAGAAGTGGTTATTGATCAAACAATAGAGGAAGAGAAATAGATGCCACAAGAAAAGAGGAATTGAGTGAAGGAGAGTTGAGTGGTGATCAAAAGTTGAAGAGAAAGAGAATAGCAAGTCGAAGATACGCAGGTCCTGAATGGGCGTATGCAACTACAAACGAAAGGCAACACAAGTTTATGTCTTTTGGTTTTGATAGGGAAGTTTCAAGTCAATATTTTGATGTAACTTGAAGATGAGTAAGGAGCTGAACTGTTGAAACTAATCTGAGAAATATTTTGAGAAAAGAGATTGTCGAAAGTAAACTGGAAAAAACATTGATAACCTGATTTGACATTTGAAAAACTGGATGTGACAAGCTGCTAATCGATTTTGACAAGGAGAAGGGTTCCTCGATGTGAAACTAAACTGCTGAAAGAAGAATTGTCTATCTTGTTTTATTTTTGCTGCACTTTTCTGAGTTACTTCTGCTTTCTGATTCTTTACAGATCATGGCTGAACTTAATAAGCAGGTTAGAGATGCTAGGCATTGTAATTATATAAGTGTTGGGTTGGCAATTATGTGTGAAATTTTGTTTATAGTGTTGATTGTGGGTATGTCTGTTCTTGATGCAAGAGGAGCCAACCATACTTCTGCTTCTGAGACTACTACACTAACGGCCTTAGAAAGGTTTAAGTTAAATGAGAAATATTTGTATGATTATACTAATGCTCAAGGAGAACTTTCTTCTAATGTTTTCTATCGCTTATTGAGTGAGTATGCTGAGACAATGGATGGAAGGTATTGTCTTGTGTGCACGCAAATTCCTTCATCAGTCGAGGAAGGAGATACTTACCATAGTCTACCACTAACCTACGGGATAAGTTGTAGTCTGCTACTAACCAGGTTCTATGACCAGGAGTAAATCCAATACTTTTATTCCAATCACAACCTCGTGTTTTTGTTTGTTCCTATCATTAGGTATCTGAGTAGAGAAGCTAAGGACCATGACATAGTATTGGTTAGAGGATTCTTTGACCATTCACTAACTTTTGGGACTGCGTACGCTCACAAGAATAACTTAACATGCTTGCTTACACCTTTGGAGAAGAGCTTCTTAGGTCATACTGACGATAGGAGAAAAGCATTAAAAGAGAAATTAGAAAAAGGCTTAGAGAAAAGGACTTACAAGAATGATTATTCTTACAATGCAATTAAAAGGCAAGGGAAACTAGCTTTGGATGCATTACATGTAGGGAAGCTTTGCATATATAGGGCAAAGTCGCGCACTGACATTTTATTTGTGGGTAAGAGTGAATGTAGGCATGAGTTTCTGTTTCAGTGTAAATGGACATTTATGTTGAATGGTCAGGACCCTGCAATTCCGGGGATCTACTATATTTGTGGACTTAATGCTTATTACCGTCTTCCAAGAAGATGGAATGGGACATGTTATTTGGGGATAGTATTTACCAGATAGAGAATTTGAAAAAGTTTCCGAAATTGACTGAATTACATTATAAGAGACAGAGGAGGGAGTCCTCTTCTGCGATAGTGGGAGACATATTTGGTGCAGTGATTCCTTCACTGGGAGTCATCCTGAATTTGATCAAGATTCGAAAGTTGTCTACTATTGTGGATAACATGCTGACAAATTTTACAGGGGCTATACTCCTGATGGATACTGAATTGGCTGCGGATAGAGCTATGACTCTTCAAAATGGTCTTGCTTTAGACATCCTCCTAGTGAAGGACAGTGGAGTCTGTAAAATGATTAAATCTAGGCATTGTTGTTCATATATTCCTAACAATAGTAAAGGGATAAGAGACTTACTTACTAACCTGATTAACTCAAGTAGTGATTTGAAGGAATTGAAAGAACCAGGTGTTTGGGAAAAAGTTGGCAAAGAGTTTCATTCAATGGGAAATTGACTTAGTAATATCTGGAATGGGGTGCTACTAACAATTATACAGGGAATATTAATTGTAATAGCTTGCAGATTAGGAATGTGGGGATTATGTAAACTGTGTCAAAAGGTTAAATTGAAAAGGTCTAAAAATAATCACAGGAGGGAAGAATAAAACAGGGAAAGAATATTTAGGGAAAATTCGAGAAGGCAAAATGTTGAAGAAATCAAGTTACAGAATTTGTAGATGGTAAAAGTAGTGTGATGGCATATTTAGTCATCAGAGGAGGGATTGTTAACGCAAATTTCTTAACTAGAAATAATTAATTAATGTTTATGTGTTTTGAATAATGAATAACGTAGAGAAAAATAATGTGCACGTTTGAAATTATGACTTCAGAGAATGGTCACCAGTGTTCATAAAACGTACTATTAATGATTAATCTACATGAAATATTAAAAAATATTAGATTAATTTAGTAATATGTCATATTGAGATTTATAACCTATGTTTTGCATAATTGTAGGCATTAATTTAGCGAGTCTTTTGACCTAGTCTTGCAGGCCTCATGCAGAAAGCTGAATTTCTTAAAGTTCAATGGAAAAATGCTGACAAAAGTTAACTGACCGTGAACTGCTCATTGTTTAATATAATGCTTAACTGGAGCTTCTATGGGAATCGATGGACAGGAGATGATGGGCCTGATTACAACTTTGGGGGAGGGGGTTAATCTGTCCCAAATGTGACGGATATACCACCCGCCATATTACAAGTCCATTATATTCTATGGAACTCGTAATACGGTGGGTGGGATATCCGTCACATTTGGGACGGATTAATCCCCTCCGCCAAAGTCGTAATCAGGCCCGATGTCTCCTGAAAGTATCGAAAAGTGTGTAATGTGCGCTAGATGTACTTTCCCAGGACTGGAACAAGGAAGACACTGACTAGAGAAGAAGATGCAACATTTTCGATACCTGACGAGCCGGATGATGAGAACATCATAAAGCGGAACAATCAACGAAATGTGGACTGTGAAATATTAGAATTCATAGATTTGGTGCATAGACATTATTGGTTAGGGTAATAACGTACGGCTAATTGACCAATTGGAAATTGGGGGAGGGTTTGGGGAACTTTGATATAACAATGTGAAAGAGGACACAGACAGATGAGATTAGATCTTGCCCCGTTATGAACTGCGATATTGAGAAGAAGAGATTCAAGATTCTGTCATTGGGCTCATACACTCTGATTGAGAACCTGATGTGATGCTGATCGACTGATGACCTGAGGAAGAAGACTGACCCTGTTGCTGACCCATTCAGTTGATAGGTAGATATGACAATGTGACTGAATTGCCCTTTTATGCCTTTTCTTTCTAGGTACTAACTCTGCTGTCCAAATAGTGCTCTTAGCTAGAAGCTTTTTCTAAGTTCTAGTTTCCTAAATTATTTAGCATGAAGTCCCACATGCTGATGCTAATCTGGGTTAGATCAGGGTTTCCTTACTTGACGATTGACAGATTACAGAGATAAATGGACAACTGACATGATTTGCTGACCTTCATGACCAGGAATGACTTATTGCCTTTGATTCTTTTATTGACCTGTGTTAATGCTTTAGAATGTACTCTGATGCAAACTTTGATTAGTTTATGTTTTTGGCGTCTTCTAATAACTTGATGATGAGTTTTATTTGAATTGAATTGCGTTGAATTAACCTCATGACTTAGTATTGTAACCAAAAGGGAAATAAAATTACTAAAACGTATATTGAAGTGTGGTTATTCATGGCTGAAAGGTCATGGTGTGATGTTTATTGCTTTTATTGATGATTTGTCTAATGGTTATTGAATTTTGTGCACTAATTATTGAGAACATTGGTCACCCTATGGTTAGGATACTCCAGGCAAATCAAAAGGTTCATCGACCTATACGCGTCACCTTGTAAATGTACTTATTAAGGACCGAGGCGCTAACAATGGTGAGCCATAGTGATTTCTTCCATGCTGGGCCGAGGTCTTTGAACACTTCAGGTCTTTGATGAGAGGTGCTGCAGACAGTGAGTTACGTTTCAGTGTAGTGTGGTGTAAGAGGGTTGTTAATAAGAGAGTCGCCTCCATTCAGGTGAACGAGGAGAAAGGCTTGGACTGTTGTTCGGAAGTGTGTTTCAGGTATGAATGATTTAACTTTTTGAGAAGGGAGAGCTAATGGCTGCAGTCTTAATTTACGTAGTGATTTATTCTTTGGAGGTGTCTGTCAAGAGTAACTTCAAGTGATTTTGTGTTAGATGCCAGCTGTGGTGAAGCAATCTAGTTTCATGCTGATAGGCACACTGGAATTTGAGGCTATTTGGTGCTGCTGGCTAAGCTGGAATCAATCTTAAACAGATTAAGCTCTGGTAGGTGATTGATATCCAGTTTTCTTTTAGATTGAGAAAGGTTTTGAGTCACTGAATGTCACAGTCTGAGCTGTGCTTACCTGGGTATTGTTGGATAATGATACTACTGTTGATTTGTATGGTTCAAATGAGTTCTATGTACAGAGTGGAAATGATGGGGGACAAATGAAGTCCTGGGGTACTCAAAAGAAGATTGAGAGTTCTGAGAAACTTGAGCATCCCATCCAGACAAGTTAGTGGCAGGTCACAAAATTTGAGGTGAACTTTTGTAACACTGTGCAAGAGAAGTTCATGATTCCAGGGTGGGAAGCATTAGTTGGTTGGTTAACTACATGGAAAGCTGTAGGTCAGCATATTACATATAGATGCACAGATCTTTTTACTATTGATAACGGAGGGTGTCATCAACTATCTGACCAGTAACAGTCGTGCAGTGCATTTTGAATCTTGACTGGAAAATGTGTTGCGAGTCGTTCTTGCTGATCTGGTCTTGCAGTTGATGGGTGACTGCCTTACGAGTGGTATTTCCAATCCCATTTAACATTGATGGATGAGAGGCAATTAGTTGGATTTTTTTCATGAGGGGGGATGTGTTCTCATTCTCCGGGAACTCTGAGGGAGGAGATGAAGATGTTGAGGAAAGGTTTGAGAGAATTTCAGTGGTTGAATCTCACTGTGAAAGATGGCAGAAATCATCTTTGGAATAGATGTCACAGAGAGGTTTAGAGATGCATGTGAGTTCAAATTGTTAGTGGGAATCCAGGCTATCTCTTTAGTAGTGGAACATAAGGAAATCTGTGCTGTTGTTTGATATTATTGATGTGGATTTGTTTTTTCTTTTCTCTACATATAGATTTAGATAAATGTTACTAGTCTGTTATTCTACTGAGGCCACTTTTTTGCAAAATGTTTTGGTTAGCAGATAAGCAGTGATGAGAACGAACTTTACTCTTAAGTCATTGCATGATAGGATAATGTTGTGCATAATAGATTACAGATCACTGAAACTTTTCAAGATTCATATGTTGGTTACACATTTTCTAGCCTTACAGATTTTGTGTATTTGGGCTTCAATTACTGGCCGCAGTTATGGGACAATCAACAGTATTTAAGGGTGGTCACTAATGACACTAAATTAATCAGCTCCACAACCTAGAGTCAGAGTTGGTAGTAGAAACATTTTCATAATGTGTGAGTTGTGTATATATCTTATATGCGTAAAGTTCTTCCGACTCCTGACCTGAACCATAGCAACTTCAAAGAAAACATTTCAGCTATTCTACTGGTCCTCGCTCTATTGTCCTTATCAAATCTTTGCGGCTTTAGAAATAATCCCTTACGGCTCTATCCTACATGGACAAACCCACAAAAGTCCAGCCACTACAAAAAGCTAGAAAGGCAATGGCATGAAGAGGTGTAAAGCGGCCCAGTAAACAGAAAATAATTGTGAAATAACGGGCTACAAAAAAGTATGCAGGAAGGCATCTATCATAGCTTTGCAATTCAAGCAGGTCAAAACTCAACTGGCAAAGGTTCTAACACTGTGAAAACAAATTTTTAATTGTCCCAATCTGGTGGCTCTTAGGCTGATGTCTCAAAACCTCCATGACTCTGTTTCATTATGTTGCATAGTGAAAAACATATTTTGTTAGACCTGATAACATCATTCAACACTTTCCTACATGACCAGCTCTGCTTCATACTTCACCCAAATGGGATATGCAGCAAATCCGTAGACTGCCTCAAATCTTTTCTGACAAATCGCTCAGTTGTCACCATTTAGCTGTACTGTTCAAATTCTAAATAATAATGTTATTGAGTTTCTCAGGGATCCTTGTTCAGACCAGTCCTGTTTAACATTGATAGCATTATGACTCTACTTGCAAACCTTGTACGCAGTTATGGCTTCTCAGTGATATATGCAGATGCAATCGCATTTTTAATTATTGAAAATTGAATGCATAACAGGCAGAATTAACATGTAGACCACAAAAGAAAATAGAGCTTTTAGATTGCAGAGAAACATACTAGGCAGCCATAGGTAAACATATTAGGTTTGAACATCTGAAGCAGTATTTTCTGACAGACTGACCTGGTTCAAGAATATGAAATGTTATGTTTCTAGCCTTCCCATGGGCAAGTTTTTCTTAATAATACAATTGTCGTTTAACCCTTCAAATATTTCTACTTACACAAAGAACACTGAGGAATTAATGAATATGTAGCCTGTATTTAGTGAGATAATGTAGAAGTTCATACTTTAAAATACTTTTTTCTTAAGGTAATTAAATGGTGAGAAAGATTGTTTGCTTATACAATGTATTTGATAAAACTGTTTCCTTCAACTTTGCTGTATGAGGATTATTGTATTCTTGGTGAAAAGTTGAAGGTGTGTTCCTGTTCCTATGAAGACATCGAAAGCTGATTGGCTGACTGAAGAACAAAGAGGCAGAATGTTGCAAATGCTTAGATTATTCTGTCTATCACAGTGCATGTTCCTAGATAAGGTCTTGACTCATTCATATGCAAGCTTCCCTTCATGAAACTTCTCTTTATTGGAAGTTCTGTTTTGATTAATTCAGATACTTGAAACTGAAGCTTTATGCTTTGACCTCTCTAATTGGAGCTCTTTGTGGGTTCTGACTGAACCCTTTTTCTCGGTTCCCCTAACCATCATCATTCCTATGTTAGGGATTCTTTGCTTTATGGAACGTGCTCTATGCGTTGATTGCTTATTTTTGATCTTTGACTAAACTGATGATTGATATTGATGAATTTGGTACTCACTCAATAAAGATAACCTACTAAAAGATTTGATTAATAAAGCTTTTAAACTCACATCAACTCTCATTATTGACTGAGAAGAAATTGAGACTGTGATGATAAATTAACTTATGTATAGCTCCTGGTTATTCTCATCTAACATCAAAGACCCAAATGGCCCAGAAAGCGGGGATTTCTCCCTGATGAGTTGGTAGGCCTTATCTTGTAAACCAATAGTTTAATCCGAGTTCCCTGCTCAATTTAGATGACTCATAAATTGTAATCTCCATGGCAGAGAAGTTTAACACTGCCTCAGAAAACTTTGAGGATTGCCGGATGGGTGAAACAACACCTATCTGGATGAAACAACACTCACTGAAGAACAGTTAAGTGAACTACATCTTTTTCACAGAGCTTCCTAATTTGATGTCCTTCTTGGTGGCCACCAGCCCTAGGCATTGACTTCTCCCAGTGAGTCAGCAAGAAACCTGGGTGTTGTCTTCGACAGGCCTTTATCTTTCATAAAACAGATTAACACCATCTCAGCTACATCTTTTTTCTAAATCCGTATGCTGTGTAAAGGGCACCCTTTGCTTCCTGCTGACTCACGATGCTCTGCGGGTCGACCCACAATTTTATTTTAGATTGACTATTAAAATTCTTTATATCTGGAACTCCCAAAAAGGTCTGTTTCCAACCTGGAACTCATCCAGAACCTTGCAGCAAGAGCTTTACTGCATCTCACTTTGCACTTTTCTATCTTGCCTTGCTTGAAAAAGCAACATTGGCTTCCAGTACAGAAATTACTTATATTCAAAGTCATATGTTTCTGTTACAGAGCTCTCCATATAACAGGACCTAGTCACATTGAATATTTCTCCATGTATACCAGCTGGGAAGCTTCATTCTTTTAATGCTTTTTTTGTAGCAAACCTGCTCATAACTCGTGTAAGGCTTCGGGGAATATAATATTGTTTTCTTGCCTCCAAGCAATTTAATTTGCTTCTCTTCAGCCTACGGCCAGAGCCAATTACCTGAAGTTTAAAAAATATCTGAAAACATGGCTTTTCCATGAGTCTCCTTCGCAGTTATCTCACCCACTGCTGGGTTACACTTATTGGGTAACTGCTTGTGCTTTACAAGTGACATAATGATAATATTACTGTGCAATGTGCTCATCTTGGTTTTGCGACTAGAAGAATTATTGATCTCATTTCAGCAGTTGTGACTTTGAGATTGCACTTTACACTGAAATCAATTAAGGCCAAATGTAAGAAGCCATTTTGAGGTCGCAAATTGCCTGATTGTCAGTATCAAGCTCTTTGCACTACATTCGGTAACAAATTATCGAACCGTAATTTGGGTGTGCGACTACGTACCGATTCGGTATTTGGAAGTGGCGTGTGTAGAGCATTCCTTACAAATATCAGTTCCCAATAGTATTTTGTAATGTTTTCGACCAAATTCCAGATGCAAATGCAATTTTTTTACCAATAAATTAAACATAATGGTAATTCATTCACAAACTTTGAAATTGTTGAAAAATATTTTTTTAGAGTAGGCAGTGGTCCAAGTATTTTGTAACCTGTTTTACATAAATCTTGCCCTATGTTTCTTATTTTGTATAAGGTAGTCATGCAGCACCAGGGTAGGCTACAACATCGCTGCTGCAACAGTGGCTGACTGGTGGCCTGGTGGGGACCTGATTCCTGATGGCCGGGTCATTCAGATTAAGGTAAACCTAGGCAGAGTGAGTTCTCCTTCTTGACTGGTCCAATCAGAGCAAGAACAGATGCCATTCCCTTCTCCTGTGCCAGTTAAGACAAGGCAAGGCATGCAGTGAAGTAGTAGATGCCACCAGTGTCCACAGGTGCCTCAATCAGCAGACAGAGAGAACCTTCCGTTTTCAAATACCTTGATGTTCCTGGTGGACTGACTGGTGGTTACTTCCATTTCCTCTGGACAGGATGCTCATTCTTCCTGCAGGGCAGTCATTCTACTCCCAGGCAGTCTGATGGGGACCACTGGTGTCTCAACTGTATCAGAGGGTCCAGTAACAGCAAATAGTAAGGAACCTGGACTGAGAGAGACTGGCACAAAATAAGGTTGCAGATGTTAGGATAGTTGGAGCACTCACTGCAGACCTTGATCGGATGAGTGACAAGGAGCAGCTCCAAGTTCTCCCTCCTGAGTAGCAAAATCAAACAACACATGGACTCCTACACGCCTCGTCTTCCAGCATTGTTTAATCTAGAACTAGGATCTGCAGGGCTTCTGCCCTTCTCACCACCTGCTTTTATTATCCAACTAGATAGGGGCTTCATGGACATCACATGGCCAGCAATTACCAAGTCGTGCATGGGCTTTCAAAAGGTTAGGGTAGTGAATGGACAACTTAGAAGCCTAGCACTCAAATCATTAGTGCAAGTATATATACTTTTGATGTTTTGTTTCTAATAGAATTGTGGCTGTCATCCATATGTTTGTTAACTGTTTCGGCTGAGTTCAATTTTGGAGTTATACAAATATTCCTTGTTTGTTAATTGGAGAAGAGTAATATTAGGCTAACATTTTTGTTGACAGTCTCTGAGAAAATATTTGTTCAATTTGCCATGCCTCAAATGATAAAGTACTGATAACCTCTCTCGCTAGCTCTCTCTTTCTCTGTCTTTTGCACTCCCCCTCTATTCTCGCTATTTCATGTTTTCTAATTTACATAGTTATTAAATTTGAATCATCTATAGAGCCTTATTGAATTCCACTTTCGACCCAGGAAGTCTACATATGAATTCAGTAGCTTTAATCCCACAATAATAAAACCACATTTTTGGAAATGGTTAAAGAGTTACATTTCAGTAAACGAAGGAACCTTGTTTAGTTACGTTTTTTTATATCATGCCCTAGCAAAGTTTTCACCCAGTTTAGCAGAATGTCACTTGAGTCCTGGTGGTCAATGTCTCTTACTCTCTGACTTAGAAGTGAAGGGCACAAGACCCATCCTCACTATAATTGCGTGTACCCTCAAGGTTAACTCAATCACATGGTGCTGAAAAGATCTCCCAAATAAGTGAAAATGTTTTAATATTAATATTGCTCAAATTATTTTGTTAATGAGAGAGTAGTAATATTAGGAAGAATATTTTATTGATAAGCAAATATTTTGGTTTCAATTATCTTGGGAAAATATTTTTAAGTGTGCCGTGCCACAGATAGCAACCTAACTTTTCAATCTTTCTCTTGTTCTCTCTCTTACTCACATCAAAACTCTCACTCTCTCTCGCTCACTCTCTTTTGCTTTTTAACTCACTGTTTTTCTCCCTACCTCCTCTACTACTATGATGTGCTTGATTGCTTGCAGTTGCCAATAAGTCTGATTGAATTCATTTTTCGAACTCATATAAGTATATTTTGGTATAGATCAATAGACCATCAGCCAGGGCCTGATTATGAGTTTGGCGGACATGGTTGTGGGGAGTGCAGGGCCCCCCTGTTGCCCCAGCTCTCCCTTTCTGCCAGCCTTTTCATGGCAGGGACCACACCATGGAAAGGCTGCCAGAAAGGAAAGTCATGATCAGCACAGCGGTGCCGAACTCAGCACCGCCATGGCTGACATGACTTTTTTACCGCCACCAACCACTCTGATCCTGGCGGCTGTCTCCTGGTGGTCTGACGGCCAGCATAGTAATCTTGTAGATTTCACTACACCATTTTTTGCGGCCTCCCATGGGCCAGAACCCCCTCCTTGCATGCATTATGCCTTGCACAGGCAAAATGTGGTGCAAGGGGTTACAAAGTGGTGCATATAATATTGTCTTTATCCCCTTAACATGACTTAAGTCTGCTGCAGGGAACAAAAAGTAATCTATTCAGGAAAAGGGGTGATATGCCCCAGAAATAAAGCTATATACAGTATCCAGGGGGTGTCACTTTCTTTGTAAGTCACAGAGCCCCAGTGAGTCTACCCACATGGGGAGCATGGAATTTCTAGTCAGTGATGGGTCTCATCCCACATTAAGGGGGTGATTCTAACCCCGGCGGTCTTAGACCGCCGGGGCCAGGGTCGGCGGG
Source organism: Pleurodeles waltl (assembly GCF_031143425.1). Taxonomy (NCBI): domain Eukaryota; kingdom Metazoa; phylum Chordata; class Amphibia; order Caudata; family Salamandridae; genus Pleurodeles; species Pleurodeles waltl. The sequence goes on from NC_090437.1 coordinate 325,858,454, forward strand.
AGCACCGCCGACAGACCGGCGGTGCCCCGCAGGGCATTCTGACGCGGCGCTTTGGCCGCGGTCAGTGCAGGAAAACCGGCGGTCTCCCTCCGGTTTTCCGCTGCCCCTTGGAATCCTCCAAGGCGGCGCAGCTTGCTGCGCCGCCGAGGGGATTCCGACCCCCCCTAACGCCATCCATTTCCCGGCGGTCCGCCCGCCGGGAACCGGATGGCGGTAGGGGGGGTCGCGGGGCCCCTGGGGGCCCCTGCAGTGCCCATGCCACTGGCATGGGCACTGCAGGTGCCCCCGTAAGAGGGCCCCTAAATGTATTTCACTGTCTGCTGCGCAGACAGTGAAATACGCGACGGGTGCAACTGCACCCGTCGCACAGCTTCCACTCTGCCGGCTCGATTCCGAGCCGGCTTCATCGTGGAAGCCTCTTTCCCGCTGGGCTGGCGGGCGGCCTGAAGGCGGCCGCCCGCCAGCCCAGCGGGAATGTCAGAATTACCGCCGCGGTCTTTCAACCGCGGAACGGTAACCTGACGGCGGGACTTTGGCGGGCGGCCTCCGCCGCCCGCCAAGGTCAGGATGAGGGCCTAAGTCTGCCCATCTTGTCTGGGTGGACCTGCAGTACTCACAAGTGCAAGTTGTTATGTAAAAGAATGGCCACTGGGGTAGAGGATGTTCCCATAGTCCAAACTGCTGATGACTAGGACCTGAGTAACTGTTTTTCTACTGTTGCTTGGGAGCAATTTGAAGAACTTCCTCAGCATTTCCATGTTATGGAAACAGGATTCAGTGATGGAATTGGGGTCATGTCCGGTTTGCTGTTGGAAATTATTCAGAGGTTACTGGAATGGGTGCTTGGTGTGGGTCTGAGTTCGGCCAACCACCATGGAGACCCATGGTAAGTTGTTCTTGCCGAAGAGCACTACTAAAGTTGGCTTTCATCAGGGCCACTGGAATTATGCAATAATACTGCACAACTTGTTTTGCATGATTATGGATTTACCACATTTGATAGATAATCTATCATCTGCTGCATAATCTACAGATTTTAATAAAACAAATTTGTCTCTAGCTCATAGGGATTAAAAGATATTAAAAGCATGGCAACAGATATCCCTGAATAGGGAAAGCCCAGTGCAAAGATTGACAGGTCATCCTTCAGCTGTTTATTGCTGTATTTGCGTGTTACATTGTTAACAATTAGAATAAATCTTTACCAGGCAGTGTTGCATAATTTGCTACTTCTTTTTTTTATAGAAACATTTTTATTTTTATTGAAAGCAATACAGTCAGTTTCTCTTCTGTAATAAGCAGCATTTACATGGTACAACCCAGCCCCCCTCCTTCCTCCTCACTGCTGCATCCTCTGGATAATCAGTATTTTACAGTTCCACTCTAGCCTCACCCGTATATATCTGTGGTGTGTCCACCGTTCATTCCAAACATTATCATACTTACGAGCACACCAACCAATACCATTTGTGCATGCCGCTATAGATGAGGCTACAGAGGAGTTCCACTGCCTGGCTATATCTCTTTTAGCCACCAATGTGCCCAATCTCACTGGTATCATATCTCTCCTCCCAGATCATCCAGTATGTCCAGCAGTGCCAGCCTAGGGTGCGCCTCAATATGCATCCCCACCATGTGGGCTAAAGTATATAGGATCGTGTCCCAGTACGTGTAGATAATGAGGCACGATCACCCCATATAATAGAAATCCCCCCTGGGATCTTGGCATCCGTTGCAGGCAGGAAAAGCACGGGTTCCGGCCTTCCAGAGCTGAAGGGGTGTGAGATATGAGTGGCGAATAAATTTTAACTGTATGAACCAATGCCTCGCTGTGGTTGCCAACATGTGGGGAGCCACGCATGCGTCTCACCAGTCGGCCTCGTCCAGGGCTTCGAACCAACCCCCCTCCATTTAGCCCCAAAAGGACCCATCAGATCTGGGAAGTTTGACACCAAAGTCTTGTAAATCTATGAATTTCCACCCCGCCCTAGGTGACCCATAAGCAAACAGCCTTTCTGTGTACTACACTTTGAGGCTTCATCCAATCACCCTGGTATTCAAGTATAGCATGCCAAAGCTGTAGGTAACGACATAACTGGGAATTGGTCATTTGGAAGTCTTCAAATTGGTCTTGAAAGGACTTGATATGGCCCCCATCCCAGACATCTCCTAAACATGATATCACTATACTGTCACATCCCCTTACACCCTCAAGGGTCACTACATTGGCCAGCCACCGGCCCTCCCATGGGGGGGTCTCAAGTGTGAATTTGTGGTCCCAACCTCTTTACTGCAGCACCACCCTCCACACCTGGAAGACCACCTGAGTCAGATCGGCAAGGTTTGTTAGAATGAGTGTACCATAAAGATACCTATTACCTTACTTAATTCAAGGAGGAACAATTCTCCCTGGTATATGGGATCTCTCATGCATCCAGTCATTTATGGTCAATAGTCAGGACGCCCAGTAGTAGAGGTGAATGTTTGCCATGGCAAGCCCTTCCTCGTATACGGAGCGAACATATTTGCCAAAACCGGCTCTCGGGATTTGTGTGCCCATATATACCTTCACCCTATGGCTGTCAGAGAGTTGAACCAAACCTGTGGAATATGAAGAGGTTAGTTATAAAGAACATCATGTAGCCGTGGAAGTATCATCATTTTAAAAAGGGCTATTCTTCCAATAAGAATTGGCAGAAGCTTAGCCCATCGAGATATATCCTCTCTGGCCTTCCGCATGAAAGGACAAAGATTGAGACTCCACATAAATCCAGGCTCCCAGGGATTAGCTGCTATTAACCCAGTCAGGCTCCTTAGGACTGGTCTCCAGCTGTTATTGTGTATGACTCTTAAATGTCAAGCTCTGTCATTGCCATGTCTTGGGCAACGAGTCCTCATGCAATCTTGTCAATGCAACAATGTAGTTGCAAACAAGTTGTCCCGTTAGGGGAGGGGAATGGTTTAGGTCACAGCTTGTTGACTATCATAGAAGATCTCAAAAGTGAACTCTGTGCTTTAAAAATCAGGTTTGCTTCACCGGGGACATCAGTATAGGCTTGTGTTCACAGGGTTAGAGCCTTCCCGTTCAGTGACATGCTTCCTTATGGCCTGGGATCGGGCCAACCACTACCATTGCTTCCTCTTTGTCAGCTGCCACCTCATTCACTGGCTCCTTTGCAGCTCTGCACCCTGGACGGCAACACCATGCATGGATCTTCTGCTCAGTCTCAGTCAGTCATGGATGGAAAATATTTTCACTGTGTTGGCCAGCACACCTGACAGTCCCGGCAGTGTCTGCCGTGCCCCAGAGAGTTCAAGGCCCACAATGCTTCCGCTTCTCTGCCTTCAGGTGCTGGTAATGCCTGATTATTACTCTGTGCTACTCAGATGTTTAAGGATCTATGGGGTTGTGGTGTGAGCCCACCAAATTGTATCAGTCATCTTACCGCACCTGGCCAGGTTTCTCTGTTACCATCTCAACTGTAAAGCATTGTTTTCCAAGTGGTAACAAACAAGCCTGGAATAAGAATTTTTGGAATATGCCTTCACTTAGTTTCACCAACCAGGCAAGTGCATGCCCAATTGCAGAGGACTCATTCCTGGCAAGTCTTTTTAAAGAAACTGGTCACCCAACAGCGTCTAGAAGTCCTTTCCTATTGCAGTCATTACAATCTTATTATTGGATGGAGAGTGGAATTGGTTGATATAAGGGAGATCTTCAAGCATCACTTGACCTACCTGAGATTTTTGATCAATAAAAAGAGCTTAGTGGACTAATTAACTAAGGTGACAGGCAGATTAATCTATCTTAGCCACAACTTTGATACAGTAGTTCCATAAGGGGATACTGGTGCTCCTGTGGATTTTACTTGTGAATGTGCCCAAGGCTCCCTGTTTCCCCAGTCCTGTTCAATATTTGTGTGAATTACTTTATGGCCTACTACTGGGAAGCGATGCTGGATTTCATATGTACACCAACAACACTCATGTTATGCCCCGGATACGTAGGCACACAGAGGAAGGCACAAGGGCCATGACTATTGTGAAGGATATCCAGTAGTCGATCCAGTGGTGCTAGTTGGTGCTAAATGTAGGAAAAATATGTTGATTGTGGGATCCAGAGAAGACATTACAAATGATGATGCAGGCTACGACTCAATCAGAATATGTGGAACCATTATTAGGTTGTCTCAAATAGCAATTTCATTGGGCTTTGCGTTTGATGAACAGTGGACCTTGTAAGGGCACATAAACCAACTGCCTAACAATTATGGATATTGTATCTGCATTTTGGCTAAACTGTGTTCCTTCATCAAAAAGAAAGATAGAGCCAATATCGCAAGAGCCATTAGAGCAAAAAGTTGTTATTGTCTCTCGCCTAAAGAGTGGTGGGCTAAGCCAAATAATGAGCTCTGAAGTTTCAGGGAGAGAAATACTGAAGTTGTAGACTTACAGAGTGTGAGGCCAGGATATGATAATAATCCTCAATGCTCCAGAGAGAAGGGCTGAGACTGTGAAGTTCTGTGTCTTTCCCCTGCAACTGGTGGAGCAAGCTGAGGAGATATTTACTGGCCATCTCCCCAGGCAGTTTGAGAAGTTTCAGCACCTTGGAGTAAATAAATATCATACTGATAGGGACTTCTTCGATGGGAACCATGGAAGGACCCTAGCGCCTCTGCGTCAATCTGTGGCCATCTGGACACATCTGCCATTCACACCTATGGGCTAGGCATCCATAGCAAAAATGATAGTACTGCTGCGGCTCCTCTATCTCTTGGTGGCAGTGCCGGTGATTGCCACTACATTTTTTTTCACAGACTTGCAAGCAAGTATCAGTTCATATAATCCAGCATCCTCTAACAGAGGGTGGCTTGGACGTACCTGATCTTGAGCTCTAATGTGCTGTGGCGCAGCTGCAATAGCCTCCACATTAGCTGGTAGGGGACGCAATGGGAGAGAGGAGGTTGGCTAAAGAGGAACTTGGTGATCTACAACTATTGGAGTGCTACTGACACCCGGGGCCCCGCCAAGGGATGAGTAGACTAGTGTGTGTTGCGAAATGCTTTTGCCATTGATTCATCCAGCCGCGACAAGGCATGCTGCCTTACACCCCGCAATTGCCACTTTGGAGTATGCCAAGGATAAGGACTTTACTAGAGGCACATGACCCATAGCCTTGACAGGAGGTGGGGATATCGGATCTAGGGGCATTATATCAGGTGGGGGACTGCGCTCCTTTCAAGATTTGCAGTATGTCAATGACCTGGAGCTGGCCAATTCCTAACATACAACACCCTCATTTTGGACATCAGGAACATATGGACTGTGGGTCAAGAGGCCCCAGCCCTGCACCACAGGTTGTAGTGCATACTGATGTTACAGTACAATATACGGCACTGCAGACAGAGGGCTTATGCTACAGAGTAAACTTATCTTAGATGGTGGCATTAAGGGGGCACTAAGGAGCTCAAGAAAAGTGGCACTGCTCACCTGCTTCAAGCCACCATGAGTTCAGGAACGTTTGGAGGGAGTTGTAGGACATTACACTTCTGAGAGCAGTGGAAGTGTTTCATTGGTTAACCAATAAGAACATTGTAATGAGTTTTCATGTCGTCTATAAGTAGTATTTTGGAATTTTAAAGAAGTGCACTGTATCAGAGGAACGTTCTGACCAAGCATTTGTCTTCTGTCCCATCATTAGAATGTCTATCAAACCAAAAGGTCTTTTTGAAGAGCGTAGAAGTAATTAGGTGGACGACACTGCAGATGTAAAACAGCCCAATAAGATTATCTCTGAAGAAAATATAGAGAAACCTGTCTAATATCTTTTAACCCTTGTTATGTAGGTGATCCCTTATGAATATGTTTTCCTCACCTTCCACATGAGGGATGTGCGAGGTGAGGAAACTATTTTCGTCTCTGGGTAGACGAATGATGATGCAAAGTTTGTGAAGACATTGTGAAAGTCAGAAGTGCCTTCTGTAGTGGAAGAAACAAAAACAGTTATTAGAATATCAGCAAAGAAGTTTCATCACGAGCAGAAAAAATGTGACCACCTATTCAGATGATCTTCAATGAACACAAAAATAAGTTACATTTTTTTATATAGTGCAAAGTGACCGCATCAAGGTATCGAAGTCCTTGATAGCAGAAACAATGCAACAGAGAAGAAAGAGAGTTTATTAATGAAGGTTTGTGAAAAGATTCGGGGTTTATTTGCTTTCCTGAAGGCTATAAGGGGCTGAGTTTGACAAATAGATGTCGGAAATATGTCCCAAAGACTGGGACCCAAGCCCCTAATCGAACGACCACCGGCACTGCGTTTCTTGATTCTATTAATTTTCAGAAATCCAAGGTTTAAAGAAGGGCCGTAATAAGAAATCAGGCTCGATAAAGGAAGGGCCCTGGCAGTGAAAGGCCGTGTAACAAAAGCACAGAATTTAAAATTATGGGGGGGCCCGCAGAGAGAGAGACTCGCTCTAGTCTCTCCGCGGGTCTTTTCGGGACGACAGGAAGTGGCGCGGGTGCACCAGGATTGGCGGACAGGTAAGTGGGGGTGGGCGTTAGGGATGGGTTAAAAGGGGGTAGAGGGGTGGGGTCGGCCTCTTTCCAGGCCGACCATTAGAGGGAGGAAGGTTTTGCCAGGGAGGACTCCGTGGCGTAGAATCTAGGCAGGGCCTAGGCCAGGTTAGTCAGGCGAGTTGGGGGAAACCTGGGAGGGCGCAAGGGTGTTTTTCTTTTTAATTTTCCCCTTATGGTGGGCCCCTGTTCGGGACGGGAGCGCGTGCACGCCAGGGGCTCCCCTGGCCGCACAAGGGAAGGTGCGGAGGCGTCATCCCGGGAGTTAGCTGTCGGCGCGGGCTTCAGCCGCGCCCCGGGGTGCGCCCTCTGCGGACGCGGGGCGTTACCAGCCTCGGCAAGAAGGCAGGTAAATTTATAGTTACAGGCACGAAGGCCTGTTTTCAAGTGGATCGCGGGCACAACGCGGCGCCCGAGCGGAGGCATACAAGGCCGCGAGACGGACTTGTGCAACGCCGGGGGTTTTAAGACACCCCCCCCCCACCAGGCCAGATTAATTAGAATTGCCGGCATTTAGATGCCGGGGGCAACACACGCGCGTTTCAGAAACGCGGCGCAACAGTTCATCAACAGGGCCAGGCCACTAGGGCCACCATAGAGCACAGCGCCTGGGCGGGCCCTGTAACTTTTTCTGGGAGCCTGAAACGTGGCGGCCCACAGTAGAGATACACTGGCAGCGGGCGCACGGGCCACAACACAGGGTATGAGGCCACAGCATTAGGCCCCCCACCCCCCAAAAAAAAAAAAAAAATAAATCTTTAGGATTCCCCAAATAGGGAAGGGTCGAGGGCAGGGTAGTGGGGACATGGCTACCAGTCATGAGGCGGAGGCCGTCAAGGCAGCGCTCCGAGTACTGGGCGAAGCGGGACGGGCGGATTTGCTTAGACCCGGTGTATTAGACCAGGCCTGGGTGGGCATGACACGTCCAACACGGGCCGCTTCAAGCGGTGTGGCGGCAGGGATCGCAGCATGCGACTCGCAAGATTCCGAGGGAGATAAAGACGAGGTCCCAGTGAGACAAGAACAGGCCCCAGAGGTGCGGCCAGAGACCCCTATCGCGTTTAGCCCGTTAATGTTTGGAGGGGGGACTCACGGCACACAGGACCCGGGCGCTGGCGATGCAGGAACAGGCGGTAATGGGGATAACATGGCAGGGCAAGCCTGTGGGCAACAAGAAGACAGGACCGAGCAGCCAGTGCCGGGGCCCAGTGGGATACAGACCCCATTGGATTTGTCATGCCCCAGGAGCGGAAATAACTTACCCATGGGCCACGGGCCACCTGCCAAGAAAAGAGGCAAATACATGGGGAGACCCAGAGGTGGGGCAGTCAAGGCTAAAACCACACCGCGCCAGGCGAAGTTACCTAAACAGACAAGTGAGGAGGCATTTGCAGGGGGGAGCCTCGGAACCGCAGAGCAGGCAACACGGGAACAGTCAGAATCATGGGACCTGGAAGCCAGAATCAGGGAGCAGCGCAGGGCCGTGGCGGAAACGGAGGCCAGGTGGGCGCAATTATGCAAGGACAGGGAAGAGCTGGGGAGGAGATGGGAGGATAACAGGAAGGGCAGAGAAGTTTTAGAAATGAAGGGGGTACAGGCAGCAGGGGCCAGAGCAGGAAGCTGTGTCTGGATACCGCAGACAGGAGAGGGTAGTTTTCAAGAGGCTAGTGCGGCTGAAGGGCAGGTTGGCTTGGGAAGCCCCAGTGGTTCAAGCGGCCACGTGGGAAGAGGCAGGGCAATGTCAACGTCAGAGGTTGGCAAGAAAAAAGGGGCTCCAACGGGGCGCAATACGGCCCAAGCGCGTTGGAACGAAGCAATAGAGGGGTCTGCGGCAGCCTTCTCTACACCGCGGGAACGGGGACATCATCAAGATGGCGGACGCCATGTGGGGCACAATACAACAGAACCACCGGCAACCAAATGTCAAGGGTATATGGAAAACAAAGGAGTTTGGGTAGGCGACGATGATTTGGACTTGGACTATGATGAAGAGGAGGGAGATTGGGAAGATGGTGAAATACGCGATGAGGAAGGGAACGGGGTGAAGAAGGGGGGGAGCGGGGGCGCAAGTGCGGCGCAACCCCTGCCTCTGCTTTTGTTTTTCAGGACGACGTCACGGCCGAAGGGCCGTCAGGTTTAAGGCCAACAAGGCCACGCGGCGGAATGTCGAGGCGAACACCGCGTTATGTGGAGGAACCAATTGGAGGTACGGGGAGATGGTGGTCAGTCTGGGGTGATGGGGGAGTGGCTAGCAAGGTGACACTCGCGAGCAAATCCATAGGAGTGGGAGATGGTTCAGTGTTAGATAATCCGGGGGAGGTTGCAGCGCAGAAGGGTGACACGAACAAGGACAAGGAGACGGCATCCACCAGTGTCACAGCGACGGTTAGCCCGCCAGCAGGGGAGGGCAAGAACGCAGAGGACAAAGAAGGGGGAGCTCACAAGAAGCGTCTTCCATACATGGGTTTGGCCATGCCTTTAGGGTCACATGTTCCAGAAAAAACCAAGGCAAGAGTATGGAAACACGAATATGTGGATGTTTTCAAACTATTACATAGGGACAGACAGGCCAAAGAAGGCTCCAAGGAAGAGGAGTGGGAGTTAGCACGCAGGCCTAGGGTTCCCATTACCATGGACAATTGGACGTCCGCATTTTTGATTTTCGCCAGTATATACTGCGAAAAATACCCAGACCGGGCCATAGCGCTTTTCAAATACATGGATATCATTAGAAAGGCTCAGATGCATTTTGATTTTTTTTGCATGGCTAAGTTATGACGAGGAGTTTAGGGCACGGGTGAGCATCAACCCCGAGAAACCATGGGGGGACGTAGATCCGGAGCTATGGATGCAATGGATGGCATCAGCACAGGCAACCGCATCCACCCATACGGCGAGCGGGTTGCCGGTAACATATAAGCCCTTTCAGGCGCGCCCCGCCTTAGGAGGGGCGGAAAATACTACAAAAACGCAGGCGGGTAACACAGGGGCGTGTTGGAATTTCAACAAGGGTTTCTGTTCATGGGCTCAGTGCAAGTTCAAACATGACTGCTCCAAGTGCGGTGGTCGTCATCCAGTCATACAATGTTTCTCCCTCAACAGCCCAGCAGAACAATGGAGGGCGACAAGAGGAAGAGGCTCACAAGGTGCTCCTGCGCCAAAAGGGGCCTACACCAGTTAGATTAGAAGTTTTGTTGCCATGGCTGCACAGGTACCCGGACAAGAATAGGGCCAGACACTTGGAATGGGGTTTTCGAGAAGGTTTTAGGGTAGGTTATCAAGGTCCTCGGCCTTTCAGAGACTAATGCAGCAGACAGGAGTGCCATTGGCACCGGAAAAGACAGAGGGCCCGCTGTCAATCATGACCTTCTTGGGCATAGAGCTAGATGCAGAGCTAATGGTGGCAAGATTGCCAGCATCAAAAGTGAAGGAAATTCTAGAATGCCCAGCAGCCGTGCGAACTCTGCACAAAATGGAGTTACGGACGGCACAAAAACTACTAGGCTATTTCAATTTTGCGTGTAGAGTAGTGAGGGGAGGACGTACTTTTTGTAGAAGACTCGGACTGTCCATGTCAGGGGCGGTGTTACCTCACCATAGGATAAGAGTTTCTGTGGCCCTGAGGGAGGACATCAAGGTATGGGAGGTTTTTCTGAAGAAGTTTAATGGGGTACCAACGTGTTTTGGAGATGCGGACACAGTATGGCAGGTTCAAATATTTTCAGATGCAGCAGGCGCGTCTGGTTTTGGCATTTACTGGGACGAGAGGTGGTGCGCGGAGAGATGGCCCCGGCAATGGTTGCAAAAAGGGAGGAGTATTGCGTTCCTAGAGTTCTTTCCTTTGTCGGTGGCACTGGCAGTCTGTGGACGGGAACTGGCCAACAGGACGGTGGTTTTCAGGTGGACAATATGACAGTAGTGGAATTGGTGAACAGACAGAGAGCCAGAGATCTAAGAGTTTTGCGTTTGTGGCATCAATTTATGCTGCAATGTTTATCTCTCAATGTTATCTTTAAAGCTGCACACATACCAGGGGTATACAACGAGATTGCAGACTCACTATCTCGTTCACAGTGGCGGCGTTTTCGCGACCTGGCGCCAGGAGCGGAGCAGACCAAGACTACGGTCCCAGCAGATATTTGGGAGTGGGGGGCATGATGATCTCGGGGCTGGTGGAGATGTCTTTAGCAGTATCTAAGTCTACGTGTGGAAGGGCTATCCCCGGCCACGATAGGCGGAAAATTAGCAGGTGTTTCATTTTATGGGAAGCTTTTCTTTGGTACGGATCCGGCACGGAACGATTTATTGGGAAAAATGTTGAAAGGATGGGGCAGGGTTAGGGCCGGGGAGGGAAATAAGGATAGAGAGCCCATTACCTTTGGGATACTGAAAGAACTTTGGCATGTGTTGCCAGTATGTTGCACAGATGAACACGAAGTAGGACTCTTCAGGTTGTGCATGATCTGGACGTTTTTCGGGGCATTTAGGGTATCTCAATTGTTGGGCATAGGCAAGGAGTACGGTGTGAAGGAGAGGGAGATCTGCATGCATCAAGGGAGATTGGGCATATGGCTCAGGAAGTCCAAGACGGACCAGCTAGGAAAAAGGAAGTGGGTATGGTTGAAGAAAGGAGGTGACGATCTAGCATGCCCAGTGAAAGAGTGGATGGTTTTCAAACAGAAGTGGGGGCAGGAGGGGGAAAGAGGGGTGTTTGTGCATGCTTCAGGCAAGAAACTCACTAGCTATCAGTTGCTGCAGGTTTTGAGGATGGCTTTGGGCCGGACTGGTCGGCAAGAAGGGGATTTTGGAACGCATTCCTTTAGGATAGGGGCAGCAACAGCAGTAGCTCATTTAGGTTGGGTTTGGGCTAAGATTAAAGCAATAGGTGGATGGAAATCCAGATGCTGCGAGCGCTATGTTAGGCCCTAACGAAACCCAGTTTGGGGGGGGGGGGTTAGAAGTGTATCACAGTTGTTATAGTGTTTTTTCTTTACAGGGTGCGTGGCCGGACCGAGGAACGATAAGACAGTGACTTGGCTGGTCGGCCATTCATTCGTACATTGGGCGGCAAAATTCGCTGAAAAACAGATCTACGGCAGATCAATGGGACTGCCCAGCAGACACCACGAAGTGCGTTGGTGGGGAAAGAGCGGAATGAGGTGGGGGAGTTTACTCCCATTTATCACAGGGAATTTGCCGCAGTGGGGATGCCCGGATTTGTTGCTAATACACTTGGGAGAAAATGATTTGGTGAAGCAATCAGGGCTCACATTCATACAATTTATGCAGAAAGATTTGGAGCTATTGAAGCGGAAACTGTGCGGGACATGTCTGGTATGGACAGAGTTTATACCCAGGCGGGTATGGAGAGGGGCAATCAATCACGGAGCCATTGAACGGGCTCGGAAAAAGTTGAATAGGGCAATGAGGGTATTTTGCTGGGCCCAAGGGATTAAGGTGCTGAGGCACGAGGATATTAAGGAGCAAGAAGGGACATTGTTCAGAGATGATGGAGCACATTTATCGCAATTGGGAAATGCGTACTATTTGATGGGTTTGAGGCTGATGCTAGAGAACTTATGGGGGGAGGATCTGTGGATTAAGAAATGAGAAGGAATCAGGGTGGCAAACAAGGGTTTGCCGGGTGGTGCAGAAAAACGCCACATGGGTTTTTCTGGGTGGCAGGAAATGGGGGAGGGGGGAGAGCCAGATGCGGGCTTGTTCCCCCCTTCCAAGGGGAAAAATGAGGTGAAGGATCAGAATGGGGGGGAGGATTGTTTACAAACAAGGAGGGCATGGAAGGAATAGGGGAGTGTCTAGGGGAGGGGATTTGAAGAGAGCTATTAGAAGAGAAGGAAGGGCATAAGGAAGCTTTTAAGTTGAAAGTTGGGCGAGAGGGATTTCATACAGTTCAAAGTTGTTGTTGTTTATGTTAAATCCTGTCCTAAATAAATGACCTTTTGCACTAGAAATGAGTGTCAATGTATGTTTGTCCCGATGGGGGGGCCCGTGGAGAGAGAGACTCGCTCTAGTCTCTCCGCGGGTCTTTTCGGGACGACAGGAAGTGGCGCGGGTGCGCCAGGATTGGCGGACAGGTAAGTGGGGGTGGGCGTTAGGGATGGGTTAAAAGGGGGTAGAGGGGTGGGGTCGGCCTCTTTCCAGGCCGACCATTAGAGGGAGGAAGGTTTTGACCACCCACCCGCCCTGCACAGAAGGTAGGCAGCAAGGAGAGGGTTGTTAAGAGTAAGGCGGGATTAGGTAGGTAGGTTTAGGTTTGACGTCAGTTAGGACAGGTGCGGTGCACAAGGGTTGGCAGGAAATGGGGGAGAGCCAGATGCGGGCTTGTTCCCCCCTTCCAAGGGGAAAAATGAGGTGAAGGATCAGAATGGGGGGGAGGATTGTTTACAAACAAGGAGGGCATGGAAGGAATAGGGGAGTGTCTAGGGGAGGGGATTTGAAGAGAGCTATTAGAAGAGAAGGAAGGGCATAAGGAAGCTTTTAAGTTGAAAGTTGGGCGAGAGGGATTTCATACAGTTCAAAGTTGTTGTTGTTTATGTTAAATCCTGTCCTAAATAAATGACCTTTTGCACTAGAAATGAGTGTCAATGTATGTTTGTCCCGAATACGCTTGGGCACAGGGAGCTAGCGAAGCGCAGGGAGATGTTGATATATTCTCGCCAATTGAAGGAGAACCAGTACGTGACAAGCTGCTATATTTTGAATCAGCTCCAATAGTGTTATTTTTTTAATGATATGTCGTTTTCTAAAATTATTCTTTATACATATAAATCAAGTATATTTAACTTGCATGTACAAATACATTTTTATTGTTTCTATAGAACAGATATACTATTTTTTCATTTTTAAACTTTACATTAAGTTTAAATATTTGAGATTACTTTAGATTACTACACACGAATACAACTATTATTTCAAAGTCATAATTCCAATCATTTGTAGACTACAATTTAGTAAGCAATACGTTTGCACTTTACATTATACAAATGTGAGCTTGATATTTTTGATTTTGGGATTTTGACATTGATAATTTTGTACCATTATATTTTGTGGTAGATATTCTGATTTACAGTCTAGTGTCACGGGACCAACATCAATGCCACCTAGACAGTGTTTAGTCGGGACCCATCTTGTCTAAAGGAACAAAATACACTAGAAATAATGTTAAATTTAGGGCACTATGAATACATTTCATAACAACACTTAGGGCCTGATTTAGAGCTTGACAGGGAAGGTTTCTATCACAAACATGACTGACATGGAATCCGCACTATTAACAGTCAAGTATATCTAATGAAAAAGGTTTTTGTATTATTTACTTTTGCATTTGTTCAACATTAACACATAAATACACAAATGTTATGAACTATATTTTATTCTCGTTTAGATTGAACATGACTAATATAGACCTGCAGCCCCCATAATTTGCCGTCATGCTTTGTGACAGGTGAACTTTTATTTCTGGGTGAAGCTGAAATGGTAATTAACAAATGTGATGTTCTTTTCTTTCCCATTGTTAATCTTTTTCTCTTTCACATTCTTTGTTTTATAAAAACTGTAAGAAATTGGGTTTCTGGTTACAGGGAGTGAAACCTCAGACAAGCAGCAACCACAAGTGTTGTCAGGATGAGGCACAATCAACCCCCAAATTAATCTGTGCTCACCCCTCTGGTAGCTTGGCACAAAACAGTCAGGCTTAACTTAGATGCAATGTTTAAAGTACTTATGCAGCATTATGAACAGTAATAAAGTGAAAATACAAGATGAAAAAACCTACACCAATTTAGAATGAAAACGGCAATATTTAGTAAATAAATCAAGGTCAACATGATAAAAATCCAATTAGTAGAACCAGAGATATGCAATTTTAAAGATTTAAGTAGAAATGGTGCAAAAAAGTCCAAAGCGCCACTCATGTTTATCTGGTCGTGCGAGACAGGGAGAAAATCACAAGTTCTGGCCGACTGTGATGGAGTGCGGGACAGGCACAGGGACCAGGTTAGTCCTGCTGAAAAGTCACCTTCTCAGACCAACGCAAAGAGTCCCAATCAGGCATTGAGGATAGTCGTTGTTGTAGCAAGAACAGCGGGCCAGGCAATAATGACAGTCATCACTGTAGCACGAAGAACCTGTTTTCGTCACAGGCATTCGGGCTGGAGCTTGTCAATGGCACTCCATGTGAGCTGTTGATGCAAAGGGTCTAGTTGCCGGAACTTCACATTAGCGGGCAGTGTGAGCGAAAAGGTTTGGACGCCAACTGACCTGTCGTGAAGATCCCAAAAACTTCAATTCATCTCGATTGAGGCCACACCACGGGTGCAGGATCTGAGCGGCAACACTTGGGGGTCAGGGGCTTGTTCCAGCTCGATCTGGGTGCTGGTTCTGGTGTTTGGAAGCCGGTTATGTCCCTGTGGCTCTGAACAGGAGGCCAGCAGACTAGCCTTGGAGTCACTCAGGGAGTCATGGGTTCAGGGAACGGTCCAATTCCTGTGTCTCAGACAGAAGGGCAGCCAAGCATCAAATCAGCAATCCAGCAAGGCAGCAGACCAGCAAGGCAGTGGTCCAGCAGGGAAACAGTCCAGTAGAGTTGCAGTCCTCTGAGCAGCAGAGCAGCCCTTCGATCTGGCAGAGTCTCCACAGGTTAAGAAGTGTAGTGAAGAGTTGGTATCTGAAGTCCAATATTTATACCTGGTGACTCCTTTGAACTGAGAGAAGACTATAGAAGTTCCCCTTTGAGGTGCACAGGTTTCCTGCCTTCTCTGTCCTGTCTCCAGACTAACTGTAGGATGTATACAGCTGCTTTTGTGAAGGCAGGACACAGCTATTTCACGGGTAAGTATGGTCTTGCGCAGCTCCCCCCTTGAATCCTGCTAGTTATGACTCTCTTTTGTGTGTGACTGTCTAGGAGTAATACACACTGCCCAGCTGTCAGCTACACCCAGTCGTGTGACCAAGAGACAGGCTGCAGGTACTAAGGCCCATATTTATACTTTTTGACGCTAAACTGCGCTAACGCAGTTTAGCGTCAAAAAATTTAGCGCCGTCTAACGCCATTCTGAAGCGCCATGCGGGCGCCGTATTTATGGAATGGCGTTAGCCGGCGCTAGCAGACCGGCGCTGCCTGGTGTGCGTGGAAAAAAACCACGTAGACCAGGCAGCGCCGGCGTAGGGGGAAAATGGCGTTAGGGCGTCTTAAAATGGGGCAAGTCAGGTTGAGGCAAAAAAATCGCCTCAACCCGATTTGCGCCATTTTTTTCGACGCCCAGACGCCATTTAAATTACTCCTGTCTTAGTAAAGACAGGAGTCATGCCCCCTTGCCCAATGGCCATGCCCAGGGGACTTATGTCCCCTGGGCATGGTCATTGGGCATAGTGGCATGTAGGGGGGCACAAATAAGGCCCCCCTATGCCACCAAAAAATATTAAAAATATAAAAAATTATACTTACCTGAACTTACCTGAATGTCCCTGGGGTGGGTCCCTCCATCCTTGGGTGTCCTCCTGGGGTGGGCAGGGGTGGCAGGGGGGGTCCCTGGGGGCAGGGGAGGGCACCTGTGGGCTCATTTTGAGCCCACAGGCCCCTTAACGCCCACCCTGACCCAGGCGTTAAATAGTGGCGCAAATGCGGGGTTTTTTGACCCGCCAACTCCCGGGCGTGATTTTTGCCCGGGAGTATAAATACGACGCATTTGCGTCGCCGTCATTTTTTTAGACGGGAACGCCTTCCTTGCATCTCATTAACGCAAGGAAGGCGTTCACGCAAAAAAATGACGCTATTTGCCCATACTTTGGCGCTAGACGCGTCTAACGCCAAAGTATAAATATGGCGTTAGTTTTGCGCCGAATTTGCGTCGAAAAAAACGACGCTAATTCGGCGCAAACGGAGTATAAATACGGGCCTAAATGTCTAAGGCAAGGAAATGGCAACTTTCTAAAAGTATCAGAAAAAGGATGTGGAGGAATAATTTACGTTCCACTGTACAACAAATGCATCAAAACAGCTAATGATTCAACAATCAGTTGACCAGTTAAAAAAATGAATAGATCAGCAAACTGTGTATTGTTTTTATGCAAAAAGATTACTTTATATAGTCACAGTAACCAATAACATACACTAGTATATTTATAAGTGTATATATCTCTGCATTTTGAAAATGACAGAGCGTGGCACTGCCAAATGTGGAGCAGCATCACGCTCCGTCATTTTTTTAAAAATATGGGCAACAGATTCTTACCACCGAAAGAAGAATCGGAGCAACCCTAAATCATTGACAATGCAATCGAAATAAAGAAATACTTTAAGTCAAAATCTCACACCTTACACACCTGTGTGTGATTATCTCAAAGATAGTGGATATGCTCCTGCACTTACTTCAGCAACCGGCGCTCAAACCAATCAGCGTCTTCTTAATACAAGTAACCTTTGTACACAAATGCTGGTATTATATCAAGGGCAGTAGACACACACCCGTACTTACTTTGCCAACCAGTGCATGAATCAATCAGAGTCTTCTCAAAGTGAGTTTCCATTTCCACTTGAGTAAACCCCGACACTCGGCAGATCACCCCTCTTCTCAGTCACGTGCACTACATATGAAAAGACGGCCGCCGTCTTAACGCAGTAAATCAATACAGTTACCACATGAGTGCAAGATGGTAATACATATGGATATCAAAATGTCCACATCCCTGCTTACAAATTGTGAGAATAGGTCGATTTGGTTGGCACACACGGTTAAGAAAGGACTAAACCAACAGATGGAATGGCAAATTCTGGCAACACTATAGATTTTGTCAGTGGTGGTATAATTTTTTACAGCAGAGCTGAATCTACAATTTGTGTCCAGTCGGGTTGCATGTACTTATTAAGGGTTAAGTCAGAATAAATACCTGATGAATGTAATTTGTTTGATTTGTGTAACAATCTTGTGCCTGGTAGTCATTTCAACTTTCTGCGTAAGCTTATAGATAGTAAAAGGTGTCTTTGTGGATATGTGGCCGAATTGTTGGTTCTGCAGTGTTGGGATACATTGTGATCACTTATTTTTTAATCCCATCAGTCTAGTGTAAATTATCAGCCTACATAGATGTCCACTACTGTTCTATGTAGACCATCTGATTAGGTCCCTCTTGTGTACACACAGGCCCTCATTTCAACATTGGTGGTAAAAACTGCCTACAACCGGGCCGACTGCCGCCAAAAGACCGTTGCCGCGGCTACCATCCTTCCGCCATAATATGACCACATCCGGATTTCCGCCACAAGAAGGGTGGAAATCTGGCTGTGGCCATACTGGCAGATGGCAGTAAGGTGGCGCTGCTACCACCAACAGTGCCACGCAAGTAGACTGCCGTAAGCCATATTAAGACAAATAATACAGCCTGGCGGGCGCTGCTGGAGGTAGCAGCGTCCTGTCCCATCCCCTACCGGAAGACCCCCTGGATCCAGGTAAGTCGGGTCTCCGACAGGGGAGAGGGATGGGTGTGTGTTGTGTGTCTGTGTGTGGAGGTGTGTGCATGTATGTGTGAGTGTGTGCATGAATGTTATGTGTGTGTGAAGTGTTGTTTGCGTGCGTTTATGCATGTCTGTGAGTGCATGTATGAATGTGTGTGAGTGTGTGTATGTATGGAAATGTGTATGCGTGTCTGCATGTATTTTATTATGTGTTTGTGGATGTGTGCTTGAATGAATGTATGCATGTGTGGATGTATGTGTAGATGAGTGTGCGTCTGCATGTGTGTGTGTTTTGGGGAGGGGCATGGATATAGAGGGGGTGGGGGGTGTCTGGGGAGATTTGGAGGGGAGGGGTCCTCCTATCAGTGACAGGGAAGGAATTCCCTGTCACTGATAGGGCCTACCGCCATGGTAGATTATATGGCAGGGACCACTAGGAATCGCAGATCACTTCATAGCTTGGGTCAACACCCTTGACCCCTTTTTGAAATTTACTGCCACAGTATCGGCCACTCATTTACCTTTTTTGGATTTGATGATCACCATTCACAATGGTAAATTATCTACCAGTATTTACCATAAACCTACAGACCGGAATTCCCTTCTATTATATGATAGTCACCATCCAAAATCCTTACGGGATAATTTACCAGTAGGCCAGTTCCTACGGCTAAGACAGAATTGTAGTTCACCCCAAGAATTTGATCATCAGGCGGATATGCTGGAAGACAAACTTTTTAGACGCCACTACCCCTCAAAAACGGTGTACCAGGCACGTAAGAGAGCTAGGAATAATAACAGGGACGCCATACTAACAACCATTGAGAAAACGCCACAGACCAGACTAACATGTGTTTCCACCTTCACACCACTGTTTAATTCAATCAAAAGATTGATAAATAAACGTTGGCCAACACTTACATGCGGGGGTGGTGAATTACCAAGACCACTCTTCGCATTTAAACGTTACAGCTAACATCAAGGACATTGTAGTACACACCAGACCACGACCATTGCACACTGAATCTAGTCAAAGAACGCTATGGGATCTTCCCCCAGTGGAGGGACATCATCTTTGTGGCATGTGTAATGTCTGCCCTTTCACCAGACACCTAAAAACGACACATCTAAACCCTATAGGCACTTGGTATCTCAAAAAACACACGAATTGTAATACAAAAAATTGCATCTATATCATTACATGCCCCTGCAATTTACGTTATATTGGGATGACTACCAGACCTGTCAAATTGCGCATCAATGAACATAGAAGTAATATTAGATGCAAAAGAATTACTACCAAACTTTGTGCCCACTTCCTTGAAGCACCCCACACACCTGACGAGATGTGGTGGGTAGTATTAGATGTTTCACACATCCGCCCTGATGACCCAGGGGGCCTCTTCAAAATTGAACAGAGATGGATTTTTTAATTAGGGACCAATATTAATGGATTGAACGACGACATTCTGTGGACCTCTCTGTCCTAATATCATTGAGTAACATCTTATTGTTTATTCTATTTGATCATCTGTGCATTAGTGTGAAAAATCACTGCTGAAGTCAAATTATTTTAACCTGTCTGTCATCCCTCTATCATTAAATTGACCTATACCATGTAACATGGAATATTAGTCAAGATCACAGTTTTTGACGATCCAGGAAGGATTTTGCCTTGATATATTTTTGTGTCTAAGTAGGAAACTATTCCGTTTTGAGCATCCTTTTTACAGATAAATATAAAATAACGTCTTGTTCATAAACCATTTTTAGACATTTGTCCATGTCAATGGTTTTTTTCAACTTTGCCACCGATCCCGAGTAAGTCTCAGGATCGAGTGCATGTATATGAAGTCCTTCCTCTGTTTTTACTACTTTTCCTTGCAAACGCACGTCCGTTTTTCTTTTTTACTTTCTGTGACGTGCGCGAGCTGGAAGGAATTCCCTCCCCGCCCGCCACTGCACCTTCTTAACGTCTCGGACCGCGCTCGCATAACAAGTATGCGGGACGGCGTATCAAGGATAGGTCCACCACGCAGGACCGGTGAGCGCAATGTAAGTCTGCCTCTCCCCCTTTTATTTGGGATAAATTTTACTCATCGTTAATTACAACCAAGACACGACAGTTTCCTGTGTCTTTTAATAATTGGGCTATTTACCCAATGTATTTAATAAGATGCATATTACAAAAATTGATGATTTTTTGACGATGTAAAATGGTGGATAGATGGGTATTCCAAATTACTTTACTACTGCACTATATTTTAATGACTTATTGGGTCTTAGACAGTGACTGCCTTTTTATACTTAACATTAATGATTGAATATCACATGTATCTTGTGGATATATTTCATTGTGTTTTGTGACCCTGAACAGAGATCATTTTGAGTCCACAGTACGTGCGTCCTAAGGAGCCTATTCTCAAAGTAAGGGATGGTCAGCCTATTTTGCCCGTGGTCTTTTCACTTTTTTCACTTTTCACGTGTGACGTGTGACCCTTCACAATTTTAAGTACACTTATTACTTTTTATTGATGTATAGGGCTATTTATGTATTTTTGTCTTTTAGGGCGACCTGACTTGACCAGGTGACCTCAATGTAAGTGACTGTTTCACCTTTAAGTTAGGACATTTAAATATATTTGATAATAATATCTGATTTTGCTTTTTGGAGAAGACATTTTTTCTTTGGTCCTGATGAAGCGTCGATGGATCCGGCTGGACCGTAAGGACGCGAAACATGTTGGCCTGATATGTAGAGGCACTATATAATTTATAGTTCTCCTCGATCTTTTGTTTTGAGAGTCACTTGAGCATTGCACTCTTATGTGACCCTCACCCTCTCTCTTTTTAACCTTGGTCTTCATCTACCCTATACTGATTAAAGTTTTTGATGTTTTGGTACGATGAATAACCAATTTTAACAGTCTTTTGCTCTCTCCATTTTTTTAATCCACTCCTGGTGTAAACTATTACGCTTACTCTAGTAGAGCAGTACAGTACAAGAGCCCCCTTCGGGGATCCCGCCAGACATTGCAGAGCCGGCCTGGTGAGGAGCATGTCCCGATGATGATGCTTGTCATCCATTGTGATGCATGAGGGCTCTTGCTCCAGATAGTTTAGGTCTCCTATGGAGCCAGTACAGTTTTGGAACAGTGTACCTTTATTTATCGTATCATAGAGATTCTCATCTCCAGCCCGGTGGCTGCGACCACCATGGTGGTCAGAGTGGTACATTGGCGGGTTGGCTTCAGCCAACCCGCCAATGTCATAATGTGGCGGTAAGTACTGCCAGCCTGTTGGCGATACTACCACCACATTAGCTCCGACCGCTGGCGTCATAATGACCTCCATAGCCTCTTAAGTGGTTCTCTTTGTGTTTTATCACAGGTTCCGTAATAGGTACACTGTAAGGGCTATTGACAAGCTCGATCGATAGTCTGTACGTAGCTCCCTTGCCAGATTGATGTTCTTAGTCAGTTTGGGCACGCCCTGCCGAGTGGTTTCACTTAAGATTTAATAGCCTAATTAACTCATTTGTGTTTGTTAGCTAGTTCCATTTGTTAGGGAAACAACTTTTCCAACCCTCCTCAGAGTGTAGCAAAGAAAACACAAACACCAGGCAAGGCTCCAGAACAGATTAAGGGGGTTATTCTAACTTTGGAGGAGTGTTAATCCGTCCCAAAAGTGACGGTAAAGTGACGGATATACCACCAGCCGTATTACGAGTTCCATAGGATATAATGGACTCGTAATACGGCTGGTGGTAAATCCGTCACTTTTCCGTCACTTTTGGGACGGATTAACACCTCCTCCAAAGTTAGAATAACCCCCTAAATGTTTGTTGAGGTCCCAATGTTTATTGGCAGGCCAAGGCAGAAGGCAGCCTCACATCCCAGTCTTATGCCTTCGAAACAAGCTTCTTCTGCCCTGAGTAATTCTTCTCGGTCAGTTATATATGTTAGAAAGTGCAGTCACATAAAATCCCAAAAGGGGATATAGTCCAGACATGGGCAAGCAAATATAATATCAAAATGCTGCATATGCACAGACTACAAGACGACAGAGTAAAAACTATACATAATGCAGTGTGGGCAAAAACAAGAGAACAGACAACAGATGGACTGTTTGTAGGCAAAAGGACCCTGTGATCTTGCTTGTGGGTTCCTGACGGGCTGAACTTAATGCGTGAGTCAGAGCTAAACTTAACATGGCTTGGAGCTGTTTGTTTGCACAGCTGGTGTAGGTGTCAGAGAGGTCAACGGAGAAGCCTTGGTGCAGAGCTGAAATAGTAATGTGAAGGAGAGGGAACCAGTCTGTAAAGGAGAAGGGGAGGACATGAGCAAGCAGCTTGGTCAGGGACACAAATAGATAGCTTAGGGGGATTCAGATAATGCTGGAGAGAATTGGAACTTAAGTATGATATCTATGTGGTACATACATATGGATATATATTTTTTCTCAACAAGCCACCCATTTTGATATTAATATCATACACCATTGTAAAAATATATATTATATATATACGGTAGAAGCATAGAACTAACAATGTATCAATAAAGTACATATCTTTGGATGGCATTACACCATTACCCATTTTTAAATGAAATACACATATTGCTTCATAGATACACACCTACGAGATAATCATTATTCAAATATAGACAAAATAATATGCTAGTACCCAATGCATTCATTTGCTACAACTCTATAGCCATTAAATCAAATATTTCCTTATGTGCTTCCTCTACATCTTGTTGTATTCTAAGATATCTGTGGACTAGCTCCTTCTCTGTAGGAGGTAGAACTTTAACTGTAGAAATTGAAAGGATGCTCTTACTACAAAATTGCTGGAGCATGAAGGAACAACACTGCAGATAACACAAAAGTACCACTATTGCTATAAAGATACCAAATAGTGCTAGAGCTCAGCTTTTTCATTTAAAAAATAACAGCAGGAGCGCACAGTCCTCCTTGTTGTAGTGTCAGGAGGTCAAGGGCAATTATACGTTGAATAGTCAAGACAGTCACTGAATTTATTTCCACCTGCAACTCCTGAAGTGCATCTCGTGTGGCATTGACTGCTATGGCTAGCTCAGCAGACATGCTAACAAGGGCCAATTCCAAACCATGTACACCATACTCAGTAATTAATATATGCATTAGCTCGAAAAATAGACCTTGTCTGGCCTCCAGAATTGGTGTATGTATATTTATTTTATACCTATGAGTGAAACACCCCAAATTTAATGGCTTATGTGCTACAATATGCAGCACAACTGAAAGGTTTGGTCTAACATAAGAAATAGCACACTTGACTTCCCAGTGCAAGGGAAGCACCTTGTAAGCCTTAGTACCACAAATGAAATACATACAACCATGGTCCAGTATCTGATATTTACTAAGAGGAAGGCTTACCCCCTCAGGGAAAGAGTTCTGAAATTGATCACACCATTTGTAGTCAATTCTTGCAGAATTTATAAGTGTAACATTTACCCACTGTGCCATGTAAGAGCAGATTGTTGAGAAAAAATATATATCTACATATATGTACCACATGGATATCCTACTTGAGTTCCAGTTCTCTCCGACATTATCTGAATCCCCATAAGCTATCTATTCCTATCCCTGATGAAGCTGTTTGCTCATGTCCTACCCATCTCCTTCACAGAGTGGTTCCCCCTCCTTCACATTACAATTTCAGCTCTGCTGACCTCTTTGATACCTATGCCAGCTGTGCAAACAAACCTCTTTCAAGCGATATTTAGTTTAGCTCTGTCTCAAACATGGTGTTTGAAAATTCCCACAAATCGTGGTTGACAATTCATACGTTGCTAGCAGGAAGCCAACACGTTTGATCTGTTGCAACTTTTTCAAGGCTTAGTAGTATCTGTTAGGAAAAATAAGGTGTGACCAAGTATCTTCATTGAGCTCTCTCTGTAGTATCGAAGAGTGTCAATTATTATAGTATGCCTGTTTAAGTAAGCAGGAATCGTCCTGATTCAGCGCAGGAATAAGGTACTAACTGCAGAGTATAAAATAGCACTGTATTCGTGACCACTGTGAGAGTAACACCAAACAATATCTTTTCGGTCCTTATATCAGTATAATGGTAAGAGAAAGGCCTTCATAAGCCCTTAGCTGAAGTGTCCGTGTATAGTCTAGATATCAGCAAAAGTCACTTCCAGGCCCTTCTGACTCCCCTCTTAAGCCGCCATGGGTAATATCTCCATGTGAGACTGGAGCTCCACCTCCTTCTAGGTGGTGTGCTTCATGTCATTGCCATACAGATAATCTGCAAGCATAGCTGGACTCATAGCTACCCTTAAGGAACCTAAGACCCCAAAAAGTCAAAGGAAACCAGAGCCATGGGATAGTGAATCTCATAGTTGCCTGCTACCAAACCCTGGTGGAATACATTAGGTGATTAACTGCCTGAGGACACCAGATGACACCTAGTAGTAGTCCCACAGGCTGCTGTACCTCTCAGAGCCTACACCCAGTGGCCATTGATTGTGACCCGTCTGAACTTGGATGTAATATTAGGCATGTGTCCTTTGGCACCAACTCTTTGTCAGCCAGGGACACTAGAGTAACCTCTACACTATGGCCATGTTTTCTGAGACAACCTCCTCCTCCCAAAGCACTACACTTGCTAGTCTCATGGTCAGCCAACCAATGTGGGACTGAGCCCTATTAGGGTATTGAGTGCCCCTCTTGTCTTGGAAGCGCAGGTGCATAGAAATATTTTGTTATGCCATGTTATACCATGTTAGGTTACTATCATTTATGGAGCATGTATAGACTTGCGTAAAGAACCATGTTTTTAACAGCTGCCTGAATTTCCTATAGTTAGGGTTTGTTCTAATTTCCAAGGGCAGGGGCTTCCAGATACAGGGGGCAATAACAAATCTGGATCCGTCTGTCCTTTTCCTATCCCTCTGTCTTTTTCCTATTAAATTGAGAGATCAATAGTACAGATAGGTACTTCTTAACTTTCTACTGGGAGTGTACTTTTGGATGCGGGTATTTATGAAGGCTGAGCTTTACATATGGAGGGATCTGAACAAGATGCAGTATGTTTTAAAAGTGGACCTCTGAACAACTGGGAGCCAGTGGAGATCTTTCATCACTTGGGAGATGTGGAAATGTCTGGGAAGTTGATAATTCAACTGTGTAGCCTGGTGTTGAACCAACTGAAGCCTATGGGTGAGGTAGTTGGGAAGGCCCAAGTACAGGGAATTGGCATAGGCTAATCTTGAATGGCCAGCGCAATTATAACTTGCGCTAGTGCCACTACAGTAAGACATTTTCTTATTTTCTTGATTCTGCAGAGTTGAAGTAAGCAGGATGATATCACAGATCCAAGTCTGTGGTTTCAGAGAGAGTTCCTCATTGATAAAGACTCTGAGACTCTTTATCAACTTCTTGGGTGAAGGGGGAATACCCATCTCAGTGGGCTAAAAAGAAGGACTCCAGAAGTCAAGCTTGTTTTTGATGATGGGTATCTCTGCTTTATCAGAGTTGAGTTTCAAGTGATTGCTGTTCATCCAATTCTGAATGAGCAGCATAGTGTCTTGGAAGAACTTCTCAGACACTGGTATGTTGTCAATTGTGAATAGAAGTTGCATATCATCTGCATAGTTATATATTTTAATGTTAATTTTTTAAGACACTGCACCATAGGGCATATGTAAAGGTTGAAGAGGAGTGGGGAAAGGGAAGAACCTTGTGGTACCCCACAGTTCAGTTGTACCTTAGGAGAACTGAAGGGGGTTAGTTGGACCAACTGAAATCTATCTTTTAAAAAGGAGAAGATCCAATTGATTGCAGAGTCCTGCGCCCTGTAGCCCTGACACCGTCCACCAGGAGTTTGTGTCGGACCATATCAAAGGCTGCTGAGACATCAAGGAGGAAAAGGGCATAGGTGGAAACCTGCTCCTGACATTCCATTGATCGATGGGAGACTGAGCTTGAGGATGACGGCTTTGGACCTACAGGGGAGGACAGTACTGCCTTGGTGCAACCTACCTAAGCTGGCCATCTGGTAAGTGGAAGAGGGACCCTCTAGGGAGAAATTCAGCAACGCACAGAAGAATGCCCTAATCACAAAGGCATATGGCAGCAGGCTACAGCCCAGGCAGCTGGTGAAACCTCTGATGATTACTGACAGAATGATATCCCGTATAGTGAGCCTAAGGTTTCTGAGCCTTGTGCAACCCATTTGGTGGTCCTCCAGTGATACAGGCTTTTCTACTGGGTCTGGCTTATGGTGTGCCCGGGTCAGGACATATGGAGCAAGAAAAGACCTTTGTCAGGCTTGTCACCCAGCTCCAAATCTGAGTGACCTTAGATGCATTCTGCAGGTCCTGTCCAACCTGCCAGGCCAGAGGGAAATCAGAGGGAAAGCAGAAAGCTCCCCTCGTTCCCCTTTTTGTCATTGGCACCCCCTTTAAAAGGATGGGCATCAACATTGTTGTGCCCCTGGACTCCAAGACAGGCGCAGGCAACAGGTTCATCCTGGTCGTGGTGGACCTTGTCACCCAGTACCCAGTGACAGTGACTGCACCTCCCAAGGAGATAGTATCTGACCACTACCAACTTTATATCAGTGTACATGAAGTCCATGTGGGATTAATGATGAGTATCTTTAAAGTCCTCCAAACCCTACCATCCTCAGACCAATGGGCTTGTTGAGCGATTCAACAAGACCCTCAAAGGCATGACTATGGACCTGTCAGAGCCCATGAGGCAGAAGTGGGACAACCTCTTGCCATGTCTGCTGTTTGCATACAGGAAAGTGCCACAGAACCGAGTTCTATTCATTACCTTTGAGCTGCTCTATAACCAGACTGTCAGAGGGTCTTGCAGCCTTGTGAAGGAGGGGTGGCAGCAAGCTCCCAGGAAAGCCCTTCAGGATTAATTTAGCTACATCCTGGCGCTCTGGATTCAGATGAAGAACTTCTTGAGGAGGGCTGCTGAATACCTAGCAGCAAGCCAGGAGGTTGTGAAAATCTGGTATGATCAGAAGGCCACTCAGGGTGAGTTTAAGCAAAGGCAAAAAGTGTGGGTGATGGAGCCAGTGAAGCCCCATGGCTTGTGAGACTAGTGGTCTGGGTCCTATTAGGTGAAGGAGTGCAAGGGAGAAGTCACCAACCTCAAGACCTCCAGGACCCCCTTAAGGGTCCTACATGTCAATCGCATCAAACCCCACTATGAAAGCTTCGAAGACACCATGCTCCTCGGAATGGATGCTATGGTGGGAAAGAAGAGTGAGCCTCTCCCCAAAATGTTAATCTTCCAATGAGCATCTGGTTCAGTAAAAGGTGTCAACCTCTCTCCTACCATGACCCAGAGCAACAGAGGGACTGTCACAGCTTGCATGGACATTTTCCCTCCCTGCTATCACCCCTGGGCTCACCCATCTGTGTGTACAGATGTTAGACCTGGCAGCTCTTGGCATTGTTTCCCTGTACTTTCTGCTTCTGACCTCCTTTTTTTTTGGACCCTGTGCTGTCATTTGTTTTTGCTGGTTTTGATTCTCTGGGGACTTTACCAATGCTTACCAATGCTAAAATGAAATTGTTCTCTGTCTAAAAGATATTGGTAATTGGTTTTCCATGATTGGCACATTTGATTTACTGGTAAGTCCCTAGTAAATTGCACTTTGTTTGCCCCCGCCCTGTAAATCAAATGCTACTAATGAGCCTGCAGCACTGATTTTTCCACCCACATAAGTAGCCCTGTAAGCATGTCTCAGACCTGCCAGTGCAGTGTCTATGTGTGCAGTTGTGCACTGCCAAGTCACCCTGGCAAGTGAACCCACTTGACAGGCCCAAACCTTCCCTTTTACTACATGTATGTCACCTCTAAGGTAGACACTAGGTAGCCCCATGGGCAGGGTGCAGTGTATTTAAAAGGTAGGACATGTACAGGTGTGTTTTACATGTCCCGAGACAGAGGTGGTTGATATCATACTTGTTTGGGACTCACCTTCAAGTTCAAAGAGACCACAGACTCCTCAGGTGGCTAATGCAGATGAGAGGTGAGAATCCGATATTGCTGAGGTAGTCCATTTCCCTACAGTGAATGGACTTCGCTGCGGAACTGACCACACCAGTGCAAATGGTCTTTACAGGTTCTTCTGCCTTAGCAACAAGAACTCACATGGGGTGAGTAATCCTCCATTCTTTTAGCTGGGGTGGGGGGGGCACATGTTAGACCTGTCATTATTGGTGTTGTTGTCCTCCAAGCTTTTTGCCATCACTCATCCTGTTTGCTGAATTCATTTTTGTTGGCTAAAAAAAAAAAATATATATATATACAGTATATATGTATATATATATATATATACCTAGGGTTGTTACTGTCACAAATCAGAGTACATGTATGGCTCACACATTAGCAGACTAAAATAAGGCCAATAGTTACTGGAAGTAGAGTTGTATCAGTTGGATCATGGAATTTACATCTTTCCCTTCCTCATCATCACCATCACTCTTGTCCCTCTCTGAGGAAGCTGGTCTGGATTTACAGCACCCTCCACCTCCAAGAGGGGGATAGTATTTCTCACAGCCACATTGTGCAGCATGCAGCAGGCCACCACTATTTTACACACCTTTTCAGGCTCATAGGCCAGGGAACCGCCAGAGATATGGAGACAACGAAATCTAGCCTTCAGGAGATCTATTGTGCGCTCTATCACCCTTCGAGTATGTCCATGGGCCTCATTGTAATTCCTCTCTGCATCTGTTCCAGGATTGCTCACTGGTGTCAGGAGCCAACGCAAGTTGGGATAGCCAGAATCACCTAGAAAAAGGTGCAAAACAGAACTTTCACTGACAAGCCTCCGAGGCTGACAGCCTGGCTGTCTGCTAGGTGGCAATAAGTGACAGAACCACCTACCTATGATCCACCCTCTGTCCTCTTGTAGTTGTTCAATCTTGTGTGGCACATTACTGTTCCTCAGCACAAATGAATCATGGACTGAACCAGGGAACATGGCATTCACATGTGTGATGTAGTGGCCTGCAGTACAAACCAATTGAATGTTCATGGAGTGAAAGTTTTTCCGGTTTCTGTACACCTGTTCACTTACTCTTGGGGGGATTATAGGTATATGGGTGCCATCGATGGCACCTATCATAAGGGGTATGTTGACAAAGGCATAGATGTCCAACTTGATGGCAGGGAGGTCAGTACTTTAGGGAAACCTCACATAGGACTGCAGGTGTCGTACAAATGCATTCAGGAATCTTGTCAGTATAATGCTAAACATTAGCTGTGAAAAACCAGCACCCATGCCCACTGTCACTTGAAATGAGCCCGTGGCCAGGAAATGGAGTGCAGAGAGCACCTGCACTTCAGTAGGGATGGCATGCTGATTACAATTTGCCGGAGTCAGTGCAGGATCCAGTAATGCACAAAGTTCAAGAATAGTTGCATGGGTGAGTCAGTAATTGATAATGATGTGATGCTCCAACATGGTCCGCAAATCCACAAGTGGTCTATACACCGATGGGGCCCTTCCTTGCCACAAGGGTCGGTACCTAGGAGGAGTTGGAAACACATGTGAGGAACACACATACATGGGGACACATTGTCAGTCATTGCGCACTGCTGACTTAATTGTAACGATACAAAAGCATAATGTGTTTGACATAACATCAATTGACCAGGGCTTGTCAGGTGAGGTAATGTTAATAGTCACATGCCTATGTGTGTTTGGGGAACAGTAGGGCCTGCATTATACAGATGGCAGTTTTATAAATGCGTAGTTATTGCCAGAAGGTCTGCCCCCTGTAATCCAGAACTGTTGTTGTGGAAGTGACCTCATACCACTAGCGGCTGACGTAACAGCATAAGGTGGTGTTTACCGCCATGCGCAAAATCATTGGTTAACAAGGATGTCAATGGGGAATCCTAGCGTATCATGATCGCCGCCGGTGGTGACGGTGCACACCGCCGCTGGGCATACGTGGAGTCGTCACCGCAACTTCACTTGACTCCCTGATCTCATGCAAGCAGGTACTCCACTGAGTGTACTGCTGTGTCCTGCCTCTGGTCATGGAAGTGGCTCGTGTTGTAGGGGAAAGGGCCCCAGCCTTCACCCAAGAGGAATTGGAGAGGCTTGTGGACGGGGTCCTGCCCCTGTACGCCAAGCTTTACGGACCGCCAGAGGTACAGGTGAGTAAGGGAATTGTGGGCCATGGTTGTGTGTAATGGATGGTGTTGGCAGCATATATGTGTGCACCTCTAACCCTGGATGGGCCAGGGTTCCTGACATGCTGCGTGTGTATGTGTTGTTAGTCCATTTGTACTGTCCGTCCCATATTGGACATATAGCCAGCTGTATATGTTTGCCAAGTGCCTGACCTCTGTGTTACATTTCTGTGTGTCCCTTTTAGGTAAGCACCCACCAGAAGAGGGCACTTTGGCATGCCATAACCAAGGAGGTGCGAACCTTGAGGGTCTACAACCGGCGGAGCACCCACTGCAGAAAGAGGTGGGAGGACCTGCAGCGCTGGGCGTGAAAAATCTGAAAGGCCCAGCTGGGGAAGTCCTCCCAACGGGGAAGGGGTGCCCGTCAGGCACTGACCCCCCTTATGCTACACATCCTGGCGGTGGCGTACCCAGACCTAGATGGGCGCTTGAAAGCTGCACAGCAGTCACAAAGGGGTGAGTACACATACCAGATGTTTGACCCTTGATGGATGTCTGTGTGTGCATTGGGGTTTATGCTGCTTAGTTGCAGGGACTCTGACTGATGTCCATCTACATGATGGCCCTCGTGGGGAGTAAGGGTGTTTTGGTCAGGTCTCCTACACGTTGGGTCCTTAAGTTGTTTAGGGAAATGCTGTAGAGCAGGGTTCTGGGCACTAGTCAGGGGCATAGCCATGGGTATAGTGGACGATGCTGTCTGTTGGAGGGTCTTCTGGGTGGGTGTATGTATGAACCACTACGTTGACTCTATTCAGCTATTTACAAATGTCTCTCCTGTTTTGTCTCCCCATCCCTGTTCTCTTGTGTTGTCTGTGTACATCAGCATCATCTGGTGATGGAGCTGAGGCACCGGCAAGTGGGGATGCAGCAGCCCACGGATCCTCGGAGGCAGAGTCGTCCAACGCCAAGGGGACCAGTGGGTTGGAGGGCGAGGGGAGTACCACGGGGGAGGCAACTACCACTGGAGGTAGTGACTCCAATACTGCCTCCAATGGGGGCTCCCTGGCGGTGGCGGACCCTAGTGGGCCCACACCTACTGTGTCATCTTCCGCCACCCCGATACCACCACCGCCCTCCCATTTGCTCCCCACCGAGTTGCCCGTGCCCGCTCACCCAGAAGGGTGGGCGTCTCCTTTGCCCCAGGCACCTCTTCCCCTGCCCCAGTCAGCTCTGCTGCCCTCAAGGAGGAGGCTATTGACCTCCTGATAACCATCTCTGTAGGCCAGACAACCATTGTCAATGCCATCCCGGGGCTAGCATCAGAGATGCAGCAGACCAATGCCTATCTGGATGGCATTCACGGTGCCGTGTCTAGCCTACAGAGATCTTTTCAGGCTCTGGCCTCCTCTTTGACGGCAGCCAGGGTCCCTGGTCATTCCGTCCCCCCTCCAAAATCCTCTTCCCCTTCCAGCACCCCACTCCCTTCACCCGTCCAAAGCACACATTCTGACACGCAGGCACACATATTAACACACAAGAAGCACACTTCAAAATACAAGAAGCACACTTCAAAATACAAGCACCACACTTCCCACCAAAAGCATTCACACAACCAACATACGCATGCACACACAGCAACGTCCCCCAGTGTGTCCACCTCTTCCGCCTCCTTGTCTGTCCCATCTACATGCACACCCCCAGGCACTGCACCTTCATTCACTCTTGCTGACACTATTCCTGCAGTCACCAAATTAGCACACATCCATACATGCACCCTGGACACCACACCTGCACTCACCACAACTACTATAGTTGACACATGCAGCACACTCACCAGACTTGCAGACACCCAAACAACATACATTCACACTGGCAGCCTGTGTTCTCCCACTGTGTCTACCCCTCCTCCTCCAAAAAAACACAAACGCACCAAAACACCCACCCATCACACATCCACCACACCTCAGCATTCTGTCCAGTCACCTGCACCAACAACACGCACACCTACACCACTTATGACCACACCCTCTACCTCCAAAGAAACTTTTCCACTCCCTTGCTGATCTATTCCTACCCACTGGCCCACCCCGTCTCATCCCTAAACGTGTACACCTCGTTGACCTTTCCACTCCTTCCACGTCGCAGCCCACCCCTGTCCGCCCTTCACATTCCCATGCCCCTTCCCCAGAGAGGAAGAAGCCCTGTGCTGAGCCAATTCCATCTGGCTCCACCCGGTCCAAGCACACTCCCCCACCTTCCAAGGCCAAACCCAAACCCCCTCCACCTTCCGAACGCAAATCCAAGGCCCACCCCCGTCGTAAATCCCCACCCACACTACCCCCTGCCCCTGTTCCCTGAGGTGCCTGGATTGTTGCCCCTATAAGGTGGAGTACCATAGCACTTGTGGGAGTCAGGTTGGGGCCATTGTAGCCCATGGGACTCATAACACTATGGACTGGCCATTGGCCTTACTTACAAATCATTTGCTCAGGGTGCTGAATTAAAAGTTATGTGGCCTGTGTTTTGGTGGCACACTCTGGATCCCTGATCTCTTGTTTCATTGTTTGTGGATGTGGGGCACATGTATGTACTATTGGATTTTCCTTGTGTAGGGTAAGTACCTCTTGATGTGGGCTGTATGGCTTGTGCTGCTGTGAAGGGTTGGGGAGCTTTGCGGGGTGGGTGGAGGGGGTGGGTGTCACGACTCACGTGCTGCTTGCGCCTGGAGTTTGCAGATCTTGAGGCGTGGATCTTGAGGGTTCGACTTTGGCCCAAAAAGGGGCGACTCTTTCTGGTAGCCACGGTGCTGTAGGCGAGGAAACGCCAAGGACAGACCGTGAGAAAGTAGCGCCAGAGGGAAAAACCCCTTCAGAAGAAGAGGAAAAACCTCCCAGAAGATTCGCAGGGGATTCCTGGAACAAGAACAGAGGAACAGGAATCAAAGGAACTGACGTAACACAGAAATGGCGAAATCCAGAGCCAAGGGCTAGGAAATCAGGAGCGAGGACACTAACTGAAACAGAGAGTGTTGCAGCGCAAAGAGGAAAAGAAAAAACCACCCTTAAATACCATAAAACAGGAAGTGACCCACAGGAAGAAAAAGGACACCATCTTGAATAGGGAAAGGTAGATAGAATAGACTGGAGCAGAAACCATAGAGAATAGGGAAGGAGGAATGCTGGGAAGACAGAGGTAACCTGGGAAGGGGAAAAGACATAAAGGACAGAGGAGAAAACAGACCCAAAAAGGAAGAAAGACAGAAGAGAAGAAAAAGGAGCCCCAAACAGGTAAGAGGGGTCAGGAGACCCCAACAAGACGGAGGGAGAGCGCAGAGCGAGGCCCCTAGTAAGTCCTGGGGCCTCGCAGGGTGCAAGAAAGGCTCGGGGCGCGCCGCGTCTTAGAGACGCGAAGCGCGGCCCGAGCCGAACGCGCGGCTTGTGCCGAACGCTCGGCTCGCGCCGCGCGGTGCGGCGCAACAGTAGGCCCCCCTCCCGAAGGCCCTGGTTTGAAAGGAAATAAACGGTGAAAGCGCTGAGTCAGAAGAGGAGCATGAACAGAAGATGCATCTTCCCAAGAACACTCACTGAGAGGATAACCCTTCCAATGAATCAGATACTGCAGACGGGTGTGAAAAAGACGAGAGTCACAAATCTCCTGAACCTCATATTCAGGAACATCATCCACTAAGACTGGAGGAGGACAGGAAAACTGACGGGAATACGGATCTGGTACATAAGGTTTGAGTTGGGAGACATGGAAGACTGGATGAATCTTCCATGTGTGAGGCAAGTGAAGACGGACAGTGACAGGATTAAGCAACTGGAGAATACGGAAAGGCCCGTAATAGCGAGGTGTGAATTTGTTCTGAGAAAGACGTGAGGGTAAGAATTTAGAAGAAAGCCAAACTTTATCCTGTGGATGGTAGTCCGGAGTGGCCCTACGTTTCTTGTCTGCTACTTTCTTCATATATCTCTTGGTGTGTAAGAGATTAGAACGAATCAGTCTATGGATTTGTAGAAGACGTTTGGAAAAATGAGTAATAGCGGGTAAGGGAGTGGGAGACAGAGAAGAAGTAGGAAAAGAGGTAGGATGAAAACCATAAGAACAGAAAAAAGGAGTGGTCTTGGAGGCACTATGGACTGAGTTATTATAAGAGAATTCAGCGATAGGGAGATAAGTGTTCCAGTTGCTTTGAGTTGTGTTGCAAAAACAACGAAGGTATTGTTCTAAGCCTTGGTTCAGACGCTCGGTCTGTCCATTGGTCTGAGGATGGAAGCCCGATGACAGAGCTCTATCTATGTTTAGTGTCTTACAAAAATACCTCCAAAACCGGGAAATGTACTGAGGTCCTCTATCAGATATAAGAGTATGAGGAAGTCCATGAAGACGGAAGATATGTTCAATGAATATCTGGCTTAAGTCTTGGGATGTAGGTAGTTTTTTCAAGGAAGTGAAGTGAGCCATCTTAGTAAAAGAGTCCACAGTGACCATGATTACCCGGTTTCCTGCTGAGAGTGGTAACGAACACATGAAATCGGTGGAGATGGTGTGCCATGGAGTTGGCGGAACCGGCAAGGGCTGGAGTAAACCCGCAGGTCTGGTTCGGGGAATCTTGACTTGAGCGCATGTGGGACAAGCCTGAACGTATGTTTCAATATCCTTTTTCCAAGTAGGCCACCAGAAAAATCGTGATAACAGTTCTTGTGTGGCCTTGATGCCTCTATGACCAGCAACCGGTGAATCATGACACATTTGTAATGCCTTTTCTCTCACTCTGTTAGTGGGGACGAATAACAGATCGTGATAATAATAGTATCCTTGTCTCTTATGTAAAAGAGGCCTTAAGTTCTCTATTTCATCATCAGATAGATTGGGGTACTCCAGTTGTACCTCCTCCAGAAAAGACTGGGCTACCCCAATGATCTTACTAGGTTCCAGTAGGGGTTGAGCTGGGACAGGAGTACAATCTGGATAACGACGCGATAGAGCATCAGCCAGAATGTTTTGGGAGCCAGGAATATATGTAATGTAGAAATCATACTGGCTGAAGAAGAAGGCCCAACGAGCTTGACGACTATTTTGGCATACGAAATTTCGTAAACATTGTAAGTTTCGATGGTCTGTTCTCACTTCGAAAGGTTCTTTGGAACCCATCAGAAACTGCCTCCATTCAATACAAGCTGTTTTCAGAGCCAACAATTCTCTTTCCAATACGGAGTAATGTTGTTCTGCAATAGAGAGTATATGAGACAAATAGAAAACAGGATGTTCAAGACCATCGTCCTCTTGTTGTTGGAGTAGAACGGCACCAATGGCTTTTTCAGAAGCATCGGTGACGACAATAAATCGTTTGTTGGTATCTGGATGTCTTAAGATGGGAGCTTGTGTAAATGCCTTCTTTAATTCCTGAAAGGCTGTTTCAGCAGTTTTAGTCCAGACAAACCCTTTAATAAGATTTTCCTTCTTTAAAGTGTGAGTTATATGGCTAGTTTGTTTAGCAAAGTCTGCGATGAATTGTCGATAGAAGTTCGCCAATCCTAGAAAGCATTGTGTTTCTTTAATGGAAGATGGAGAAGGCCAATCTAGGATAGCTTGTACCTTTTCTTGATCCATGGCTACTCCGGTGGTACTTAAATGATATCCTAGATATTTGACTTCCGTCTGGTCAAACTCACACTTTTCGGGTTTGCAAAATAGTTGATGTGCCCGGAGTCGTTGAAGGACTTGTTTAACATGGGAAGAATGGAGTTCGGGATTTCTGGAATAAATAAGAATATCATCAAGGTAGATTACAACTGTCTGATTCAGGAGATCCGAGAATACTGAGTCCATAAATCTCTGAAAAATTGCCGGGGCATTAGTAAGACCGAAAGGCATTACCCTGTATTCAAAGTGACCAAATGGAGTCCTAAAGGCCGTTTTCCACTCATCTCCTTCTTTAATGCGTAAGAGGTGATAGGCTCCCCGTAGATCTAGTTTGGTAAACCGTTGGGCCCCTCTGACTGCCTCTAAAATGTCCCTTATGAGAGGCAAAGGATAACGATCTTTAATAGTTATTTTATTCAGGCCTCGAAAATCCAGGCAAGGGCGAAGGTCCTTTATCTTCTTGGGTACGAAAAAGAGAGGAGCCCCGGCCAGAGAAGACGATGGAACAATAAGACCACTTTGAATATTTTCATCCAAATACTCCTTTAGTACTTCCTTTTCAGTTTCCGTGAGGGAATACATCCTGCCAAAAGGAACGATAGTGCCAGGTTCCAAGGGAATAGCACAATCGTAATCTCGATGTGGAGGTAACACAGGTTTGGAAGGTTTTTGGAAGACATCTTGAAAATCCAAATAGTGTTCAGGAGCTCCTTGGACTGTATTTATGGTCGAACCGGTGGTACCCTCCGTGATTATTGACCTCTTAGGCGACCAATACTTGTCTGAAGCAAAACAGTGCTCGTGACAGAACTGTGAAGACAAGGAAACCGTCCGGGTAGCCCAGTTCACATATGGATTATGTCTGATGAACCACGGGATTCCAAGAATGATGGTATGGTTGGGGGAAGTTATAAGATCAAAGGAAATGTGTTCCTGATGGTTACTGATCTGTAGATTCAGCATCAGGGTAGTTGTATCTACTGGACCCGATGATATCAAGGATCCATCCACCGTGTGAACTTGTTCTGGAACCTCCTTAGGTTGTATAGGAACTTGTTGAGTGGTGGCCCACTTCTTATCCATATAAATGCCACTAGCTCCACAATCTAGTAATGCCATAGTCTTCTCCTGACGGCCATCAGGTAATTGTAACATTACTGGTAAAGTGAACAAGGATGTGGTATTGTCGTTGAAGGAACTGATGGAAGGTATAGCTGCTAATCCCGTCCCCTCCCTTCTTACAGAGGACGGGAAGCGGCGTTTCCCGATGGCCTTGATGGACGTACTGGACAGGTACGCAGTATGTGGCCGGCAGATCCGCAGTATAAACACAAACCCTTCTTTCGTCTATCTTCTCGTTCGCTAGGGGAGAGAGGGCCTCGAGTTGTATCCACCTGCATGGGTTCTCCTTCGGTGTCTCTGACAGGAGGGCGAGGTTCCTCAGAACGATGCGGAAAAACTCGTGAGGTGCTTGGTTGAAAAGACCCTCTGCTCTTTCTCTTCTCTGTTCTCCGTTCCTGAAGGCGATACTCGATGGAGAGGGCTTGATCCATCAGGCCACGAAGATCTTCCACTCTGGTGGAATGTACTAGTTCGTCTTTGATTTCTTCTTTGAGTCCTCTACGAAACAAAGTCACCAAAGTACGTTCCACCCAGGTGGTCTCTGCCGCTAGTTGACGAAAGCGTGTAATGTATTGAAGGACATCTTGTGAACCTTGATGAATATCGCATAAGGCCTCTTCTGCTGAAGCCTCCAATCCCGGACGACTAAACATCAGCTTGAAGCGGTTCACAAAGGCGGAATAATCTGACAATACCGGATCGTTAGATGATACCATCGGGGTTGCCCAGGCCAAGGCAGGACCAGATAAGGCACTGATGAGATAACCCACCTTTGTTCTGTCATGGGAGAATTGGGTGGGTCGGAAGGCAAAGTACACTGTCAAGGAGTCAAGGAACTCTCGCAGCTTGGTTGGTTCACCCGAAAAACGATGGGTAGAGGCGGAGAGCGTCGGAACATCACCACTGCGGAAAGCCAAGGCCTGTCGCAGCGCAGCATTCTCACTGCGTAGTTGCTGTAATTCTTGAGCTTGTTGCTGAATTGTAGTTAGCAGAGCTTGATCCGGATCCGCAGCAGCTACCACAGTGTCTTCCATGGTGTTAGAAGACGTCGGGATGGTTAGGCGCTGCAATCTGTCACGACTCACGTGCTGCTTGCGCCTGGAGTTTGCAGATCTTGAGGCGTGGATCTTGAGGGTTCGACTTTGGCC
Source organism: Pleurodeles waltl (assembly GCF_031143425.1). Classification (NCBI taxonomy): domain Eukaryota; kingdom Metazoa; phylum Chordata; class Amphibia; order Caudata; family Salamandridae; genus Pleurodeles; species Pleurodeles waltl. Next base: position 325,896,584 of record NC_090437.1, read on the forward strand.
CAAAAAGGGGCGACTCTTTCTGGTAGCCACAGTGCTGTAGGCGAGGAAACGCCAAGGACAGACCGTGACCGTGAGAAAGTAGCGCCAGAGGGAAAAACCCCTTCAGAAGAAGAGGAAAAACCTCCCAGAAGATTCGCAGGGGATTCCTGGAACAAGAACAGAGGAACAGGAATCAAAGGAACTGACGTAACACAGAAATGGCGAAATCCAGAGCCAAGGGCTAGGAAATCAGGAGCGAGGACACTAACTGAAACAGAGAGTGTTGCAGCGCAAAGAGGAAAAGAAAAAACCACCCTTAAATACCATAAAACAGGAAGTGACCCACAGGAAGAAAAAGGACACCATCTTGAATAGGGAAAGGTAGATAGAATAGACTGGAGCAGAAACCATAGAGAATAGGGAAGGAGGAATGCTGGGAAGACAGAGGTAACCTGGGAAGGGGAAAAGACATAAAGGACAGAGGAGAAAACAGACCCAAAAAGGAAGAAAGACAGAAGAGAAGAAAAAGGAGCCCCAAACAGGTAAGAGGGGTCAGGAGACCCCAACAAGACGGAGGGAGAGCGCAGAGCGAGGCCCCTAGTAAGTCCTGGGGCCTCGCAGGGTGCAAGAAAGGCTCGGGGCGCGCCGCGTCTTAGAGACGCGAAGCGCGGCCCGAGCCGAACGCGCGGCTTGTGCCGAACGCTCGGCTCGCGCCGCGCGGTGCGGCGCGACAGTGGGTATGTAACTGTGCCCTTTCTTGCTTGTATCGTAGGTTGCGGTACTTACCGTTGTCGTCTTTGTCGGTGGTATCGGTCATGGAGGTATATAGCAAGGAACAGGGCTGGCATGATCTGCAGTTCTCTATCCATGTCTGCTTCGGCGTGTTGTGTTAGCCTCCGGTGAGTGTTTCCTTATATTTGGTTCGTTTCAGCCTGGCTTTGCGTGGCAGAACTGACAGCGGTCTAGTAGATCATTATTTGATGGGTGGGTTGGGCCTTTACGTCGGCCTGTGGGCGGGTTCTGTGGTCGTTGTCAGCACTCCTCTGCTGGCGGTGGGTGGTTTTCAGGATGCCTGTGTTTCAGTTGCTTCATTATTTGGCGGTCCGGACCGCTCCTCTGTTGGTGGTTTTTACTGCCGCCACCGGCGGTGCGGTGTTTACTGCCGTGTTCATAATGAGGGCCTGAATCTCTTCTCCCAAAGGGTAAAAATGTTTAATGGAAATTGACTGCTCAAGATGGAACACCACAACATCTATGTGGTGGTATAACCTAACATATGCAAATGTACCTTTCAGTATCACATTGCTGTCCATCATCCGTTCCTCCTCTGGGCAAAACTAGAGACACAGAAGTGTTGTCCGTGGGAGGTACAACTCTTTCACTAATGTGGATACATTCCTGTCTGTTGCAATCAATACAGTTTGGCAGACATATTCATGTTGGTAATCACAGAGAGGCTTACATGAACATTTGACTAAGGACTCAGGTCTGCCTGCTACTGTCCATGTATGAGAAGTGTGGTGGACAAACTAATTTCAGACTTGTGTCAAATAAGGAATGATGCCACTGAACACAGAATACCAATACTTTTGGTGCAGATGCACAATCTCATATTGTCATAGTACCAACTTACCAATGTCAACTCTGATATATCAGCTGCATTTTATTTGCGCTGTTTGCCACAGATACCAGTAATGGAGCCTACAATCACTACACACATTTGTGACGTACCATCCTACTTGACCAAATCATGAGATTGGGCTTGTTTTGTGAAATAGTCGCTCATGTCATTGTGAAAATGCTGGCAATCCCTTTGTTTGCATGCAGCCATGTGTCTGCCCACAATAGTACTTGCTTGTGAGGAGGAATCTAGTGTCATTGACCAGCACAAAGCAATACAGCAAAATAGCATCAGGCACTGTCTAATCAATTTACATCTCCAGAAATCCTCATGGACTTTGGATGTGTGTCAACCTCACTGATCATGACATACAACATAGCTGGAAAGTAAAGAGGTCAAAACATACAACAATATAGGCAGACAATGACTTACCCCCTTGTTGCTGCTGTTGGCTCTCAAACTGACTATCAAGCTCTGGGTAAGACACTGCATGGATGGGGGCCATTAGGGGAGTCAGGGTGCAGTGCACCTGCCTGGATCGCTAGGAGGACTGCCAGACTTAGCTCTTGGCTGACTTTTGTGTTGGCCGAAACAGGTCTTTCCACCTCTTCCGACAGTGCAGGCTATGGTGCTTGTGGACCCCCAGGGTCCATAACATCTTTGTGATGGCCTTCCAGATTTTCTGCTTTTGATGGGCATTGACCTGTATGGATGACGTGAAGGAACAAAAAAAGAAAATTCTGTGTTAGTTCTGCTGCAACAATACATTTTGGATATTCATAAGTACATTCAGCAGTTACAAAATGCTTGTACCAGCAAATTGTTATAGATGGAGCGGAAATACTAATTTGGCAATGATCTCATGTACACCATAAATATTTGCTAGCTTCTCATGTTACCTAATCAGGCGTGCAACACCATCTCGGCCTGAGCTATGCAAGCTATCCTGTTGTGACAGCCACCCTGATTACTCACAGTCATTGTGAGCTACTAAAAGCCAAACCATCTCTACAATGCTTGCACATAATCATACTCACAGCTGCATTGGCTTCCTGCCTAAACTCCCAAAGAGTCAGAACCTATGGTCTGCATCATATACAGTGACAGATAGAAAAGCTGCTATGTGTCAGTGGGAGCAGGGATCATTGAGTTGTTTGAACAATTTATTTTGGGAATGGGGCAGACTGGTATAGATAATTCTTAAGCTGTGACATCTGCACTTGCTGTACATAAAATAACTTCACCTATATGTGGCTCCCTGACGGGTTTAAACCATACAGAGCAACCTCATACACATTGTGTGCTGGTATCCCACGAGACAGTACAGCATCAAACAACTCCAGACCCTCTGCATTTTTAACTCCACATCAACATTATTCCAGCATTGGCTGTATATTGTCAATCATACCACTGGTACACAGTCTACTGGCCAATGGTAGTTAGTAGCCTACTGTATGTGTGATGAAATAGGATTTTTATGTTAAATGGACACACATTACAGCTTCAACTTTCAGGTGACTTAACATTGCCACGCACAGACATTTCAGACAGTGGTCAAAAACAATCTGTCCCAGCTACATCATTCTATCAACTCCAATCACAACATTACCCACATTACCAAAAAGGAACCAAATAGCCTGAGGAACAGAAAGAAAGAGGTTACTCAGTTAGACAGTCCCCAATCAACCATGTACCTGTTCCTCTGGGGTCTCATAGATTTGGCTGCACAGGGACAGAACCTCCCAGGGAAGGAGCTCCAGCTCCTCCGTGCTGAAGGCAGGGGCCCTGTCACCCGGTTTGCCTGTCATCCTGGCTCCCAGATGTTAGTAACAGCAGCACAAAAACAAGAAGGTCCTGCTAGCTGCCGTGTTAGCAAGCAGGTGAGTCAAGAATATGACGGAAGTGATCCAGGAGGGAGAAGGACACAGTCATCGGCTTTCTTGTGTAGCCTTCACACATTTTAGTCTATGGCAGGACCGTTGTGGAGGCTACCAGGTAATATGCATTCAACTTCCGCTTATGGCCATCAGGTAGCCAAACTCCTGACGGCAAGGTGAAGCAGCTGCCATCTTAGGGTGTTAAGCTGCCCATTTTACAGTTGTTAGTGTGTCACCAGCACTCAAAATTGGGGCTAGTGCATTTCTAAATGTCAGGCCGGAACAACACTTTTCTAGGCAAGATATGACACAATAAAATGGGAACCATGACTGTGTTTGACAACAATAGTGCTGCGGGGAAGTACTATCTCTGTTGATAGTATTTTTTTTTTTTTTTAAAGTGCAAATAATACAGTTCAAATGTATTATTTGCTTCATAATGACAGAAAATAAATTTTTCATTTTTTTTTAACTCCAAATATTTGATGTAGATGTGTGTGAGTGTTTTACCCAATGACATTTCTACTGCCACCAAGAAGTCTGATGTTTTTTTACATTAAAAGTATAGAGTGACACCAATAGTAACACTCATGGCAGTCCTGCATTTTGTAGCCACTGGCACCTTTCAGTACACTGTGCAGTATCTAGGGGCATGTCCCAGCAAGCTGACAGTGGTGTGCTATAAGAAGTCCTTGCATCCTTGATAAAAAACATCAGCTACATCCAATTCCCAAGACCACGGGATTTGGCAACCATAAAGGGAGAATTTTATGCTTTGGGTAGAATGCTACATGTGGTTGGAGCAATAGATGGCATGCATATTACCTTGGTGCCACACACAACAAAGAGCAGGTCTACTGTAATCGGAAGAACTTCCATTCGATCAATGTGCAAGTTGTCTGCTTACCAGACTTATACATCTCAAGTATGTGTGACCTCTTCCCTGGGTCAACACGTGATTCATTCTTACTATGGAACATCAATTTACCGATGTAGATGTCACAACTTGGACTGTAGAGGGCCTGACTTGTTCGTAAGTACAATATGATTTGATGATCTTTTTTCTAAATCCTAGTTTAGGAAGAGACAATTGCTTAATATGTGAGTAATCTATTGTTGTGTTGCTTCCATGTGGGAGACTTAGCGTATCCTAACTGACCATGGTTATTGGCACCGCTAAGAAACCCAACAATACCAGGAGGAGTCTGGAAGTGGACGTTCAGTCTCCTGAAGGCTAGGTTTAGGTGCCTGGACAAGACCTCTACTCACCTGATAAGTTGTGCCAAATCAAGGTTGCCTGCTGCAGTCTCCATACAATTGCACTGGAGAGGAACATCCCTATAATTGCAGAGGAGGGAGATGAGTCTTCTGGTGAGGATGTTGAAATGCCCAATGAAGATGACTGTGGTGAAGAAGAAGGAGTTGACGTACGTCAAGATGTGATTGACCACTTCACCTGAGTGTAAGTTTACCTTTACAAATTTTAACCTCCAGTTTCAGTACAACTTGTGACATAGGGAACATATATGTCTGCTATGGTAATTCTTTAGGAATGGTCAGTGCAGGAACATCCAAGGCAAAGATGTTAGTGGATCAGAGTTTCCCTACATTGACTACTGTGGTAATTAACAGAGATCAACTGTGCTTGTGCTAAGCATTTGTGTCCTCATAATTCGTCATTTGAGTAAAATGTAATAGGTGAAATCATTCATTCTCCCTTATCATTCTGTTTCGGGGTCCTTCACCATGTCATCTCCATTTAGACATTTCAAAGTTGTGACATGTGCTGTGATATGTTGCTGTTTGGGAGTTCAAAGTGAACATGTGTTGATCCTGGGACAGACACCTACTTTGGGATGGACAAATCTTTTCTACAGACAACTTGATCTCTGATAGTATGGAATTTCATAAGATTGTACCAGAACTGTTTTCTGTGTGATGGTGCCATCAAGGCTATATATGCCAATTGAGTTGCTCAAAACACATGTGGATGTAAAGCCCTACCATACTGTTCTACCTTCAAATTGACTAAGGCCCTCATTACAACATCGGCGGTAAAAGCCGCTTACCGCCGTGCAGAAGACCGTCAAAACACCGCCGCGGAATACCACCACAGCTATTATGACACACATCTCAGAATCCGCCGATATTCAGACACCCACACAACTCCGCCACACCAAAGGTCAGTGTTAAACTGGCGAAAACAATTCCTCCACCGTCACGCCAACAGAAACACGCCCATGCTATCACGACACACGAATCCACGCGGCGGTCTTTCAACCGCGGTATTCCATTGTCGGTACACACCGCCGCGCTCAAAATACACATACATCTCCAAAACACCGCCACATTGGACAATTCCAAATACACACACCTGATACACATACAAACAACACTCCCACACACCCAACACAATATAAAACACACACCCACATCACCCACAAACCCCTACGACCATAATTCACGAACGAAGGCCAGAGAGACAGAGAGCACAGCAATTGAGAACCCCACCACACAGAGGCACACAACACCATCACCCATACAACATTCCACGCACAAAACACCACACACCACTACACATCACCACACACATCAACACTTACACCACCCCACACATCACCCACACCACCCCATGTCACGCCACAGACACCCCAGGTTTTCCGAGGAGGAGCTCAGGGTCATGGTGGAGGAAATCCTACGGGTAGAGCCACAGCTATTTGGCTCACAGGTGCAGCACACCTCCATAGCCAGGAAGATGGAGCTATGGCGCAGAATCGTCGACAGGGTCAACGCTGTGGGACAGCATCCAAGAAATCGGGAGGACATCGAGAAGAGGTGAAACGACCTACGGGGGAAGGTGCGTTCCGTGGTCTCCAGGCACAACATCGCGGTACAGCGGACTGGCGGCGGACCCCTACCTCCTCCCCCACAACTAACAACATGGGAGGAGCAAGTCTTGACCATCATGCATCCTGAGGGCCTCGGAGGAGTCGGTGGAGAAATGGACACTGGTAAGTCAAATCTTAACTATCATATCCCCCACCCTACCTGCATGCTATCACACACCCCCACCCTCACACTCTCCCCTATCACCCCAAATCCTCACTAATGTACTAATAACACAAACCACTCATCCCAACACCAAGACTTGCATGACACAACTAAGCATGGTCACCCCTCACCAAAGCATGCTCACTGCACATACCCAGAACAACCCCCTAACCAGCATCACACAAACCCACACACAGGAATGCTTGCACTGGGGTACACGCACAGCCACCCATTGCACACCATTACACACACACATGCAATAATCATGCGCTCATATCCCTGCAGGACCACTAAGGAACGTCACCACACCCGAGGGTCCAGACATCTCCACTCCACCCACAGAAGAGGCCCACAGTGACGACAGCAGCTCTGCCCTACTGGATCCTGATGACCAGCCCGGACCATCGTGGGCCTCGGGACAGTCGGTTCCCCTTGCACAGGCACAGCCCAACACTGACCTTCCACCCTCTGGTAACACCAGCACAGCACCCACCCAGCGGGCCCATACCTCCGTAACCAGGACACGTCAATCAGCGGTGTGTCCACCACTACAGGGAACCCAGGATAGCCCACCACCCCAACAACAACAGGGACCTGGGGGCAGTGGTAGTGGGCACACGGTCCAGGGGACGGAGGCACAGGAACACAGGGGAACTGGGAGGGCTGCTGTGCGACAGGGGGCGGACAGGCCAAGGGAACCCACTCTCCACGAGGCCCTCTCCTCCATCATGGGAGCATACCACCACTCCCAGGAGACGATGGCGACGGTCCTCGCCAAGTTTCAGGAGACCCAGCGCCTGCAGGAGGAACAGTATTTGGGCTTCAGGGAGGAACTCAGAACCATCAGCTCCGCCCTGGGCACCATCGTAGGGGTGCTGAAGGACATACAAAACACCATGCGGACACTGTGGCACTCCAAGGGGCCCTTGACACTAGCATGGACGATGAACTGCCCACCACCTCCGCCGGCGCTAGAGGACAGGACGCCCCGCCACAGGACCACCACACCCGCACCCCACCCCCTGCAGACCGACAACCACCACACAAGCGGTCCCTGAGATCCAGGAACAGGACAGAGCAGATGGCAAGACCCCCGCCAGGAAATGAGACCACCCTGATTGTCATCCCACTGTCTCACTTTGTTACCCTGTCCATACTTTAACTGCCCCAGCTCCACTTCCTATGCCCATATGGGCAGTGCACCTGTGTGACCAATAGACTGGACTCTGCCATGGACATTCCTCCACCGTCCCCCATCACCATTTGACAACCCCCTCCATTTTTGAGCACTTAACTAAACACCCTTGAACCATAAAACAATCTGGAGTCATTCTGTGATTTGGTAAATTTGTATTATCAATGACAGTGTCACAATGTGTTTTCTATTGTAAAGCCAACATACCTATGTCACACATCGCAAGTCCTTGAAGGATGCAAGCAGATGACACACGTTGGTAACCACACCTGTGAAACCGTAATGGAAAGGTACAACTCAGTGACCAAATAGTGCTATGGAATGACAGACATGATAGAGGTAGAAGTGTGAAAGTGAATTTAATGGTAAGAAAGAAATGTTCTCACCTGTGTGTCACTGGAAATATTGCTGTATGAGTGACTCCCTGTTGTCTATGTCTTCTTCCTCAGCTTCCTCCTCATCACTGTCCACAGGCTCCACAGGCTCCACAGCTGCCACAACACCGCCATCTGGACCATCCTCCTGCAGAAAAGGTACCTGGCATTGCAAAGCAAGATTGTGAAGCATTGAGCAGGCGATGATGATCTGGCACACCTTCCTTGGTGAGTAGAATAGGGAACCACCTGTCATATGGAGGCACCTGAACCTGGCCTTCAGGAGGCCGAAGGTGCGTTCGATCACCCTCCTAGTCCGCCCATGGGCCTCATTGTAGCGTTCCTCTGCCCTGGTACTGGGATTCCTCACTGGGGTCAATAGCCAGGACAGGTTGGGGTAACCAGAGTCCCCTAATAGCCACACACGGTGCCTCTGGAGTTGACCCATCACATACGGTATACTGCTATTCCGCAGGATGTAGGCGTCATGCACAGAGCCAGGGAACATAGCATTTACCTGCGAGATGTACTGGTCTGCCAAACATGCCATCTGTACATTCATCGAATGATAACTCTTCCGGTTCCTGTACACCTGTTCACTCCTGTGGGGGAGGGAAAAGAGCTACATGGGTGCCATCAATGGCACCTATGAGGTTGGGGATATGTCCAAGAGCATAGAAGTCACCTTTAACTGTAGCCAAATCCTCCACCTGAGGGAAAATTATGTAGCTCCTTACGTGTTTCAGCAGGGCATACAACACTCAGGACAACACGTTGGAAAACATAGGCTGGGACATCCCTGATGCCATGGCCACTGTTGTCTGAAAAGACCCACTTGCAAGGAAATGGAGCACTGACAGCACTTGCACGTCAGGGGGGATTCCAGTGGGATGGCGGATTGGTGACATCAGGTCTGGCTCCAACTGGGTACATAGTTCCTGGATAGTGGCAAGGTCAAACCTGTAGGTGATGATTAAATGTCGCTCCTCCATTGTCAACAGGCCCACCAGTGGTCGGTACACCGGAGGATTCCACCATCTTCTCACATGTCCAAGCTGACGGTGCCTAGGAAGGACAACAGCGACCACAGAGTCAACTCAATACCAGGTATGTACCCACAAATACACAGAACACGACACCAAACACAAAACTCTTCCTGTATGTGTGTTGAGTGTAGGCCTAGGTATGTGTGACGCAGTAGTAAATGAAGCCATGTGGGCCCCTGAAATGGCGGCTGTCTGACCTCTAAACTGGGACAATGGGATGTGAGGTATCTGCGCTGGCGTTGTACACCGTCGCGGTTGGCGGTCGTAGACCGCGGCACAATGCTGCATTGGTTAACATTGGACCCTATGGGTCCCAGAAGCCAATGATGAAGTGCGCCGGCGGTGATGATACATCACCGCTGCGGACATAACCGCCATTTTCTATCTGTTCAATCACTCGATACCTGATCTTCGACAGGAGAGGACCTACACTGCAAGTGCTGCTGTGACCTCGGTCTGGAAGAGACAATGGCTGCTGCGTCTGGGGAAAGGGCCCCTGTCTTCACTGCTCAGGAGTTGGAGAAGCTCGTGGACGGGGTCCTCCCCCAGTACACGCTACTCTACGGTCCTCCAGACCAACAGGTAAGTACACAGGGAGCACGTTGTATGGGCTATGCCTGGGTGGAGAGTGCTGGTTGGAAGAAGGAAGGGGGTAGAGTTCAGGGAACATGAAGGACTGTGAATGCTGGTGCCACATGGCAAGGGTAGGGATGGGGGCCACTCACATCGACGGGGCAGTTGCTAATGACTTCTCTTCTTCCCCTGTGCATGTCATGTAGGTCAGCGCCCACCAGAAGAAGGACATTTGGCATGCCATCGCCAAGGACGTCCGGATCCTGGGGGTCCACCAGAGATGGGGCACCCACTGCCGGAAAAGATGGGAGGACATTCGCTACTGGAGCAAGAAGACGGCGGAGGCTCAGCTGGGGATGGCCTCCCAACGTGGGAGGGGTGCCCGTCGCCCCATGACCCCCCTGATGTTCCTGATCCTGGCGGTGGCCTACCCGGAGTTGGATGGGCACTTGAGGGCATCACAGCAGACACAAGGGGGTGAGTACACTCTCATTCTGGGGACTTTGCGCGCAGTGGAGGGGTCTGGGTGGGGGAGGAGGGCTGTGGGTTTCCCTAGGCCAGGGCGACTTAAGTAGGCTAGGCCCCTCTGTAATGCAGGCCATGTGCCACTCCACCCCACCTCAGTAGAGGGCCAAGTACAGGTATACATGCCCCTGTGGCATCCATGTGTGCAGATGTCCACCATAGCCATGTAGGCCAGATCCCAGGAATTGCATCTGTAGTGGCCAAGAGCACGGCGTAGTGCAGGGGGCTGCTGTGCCTGTATTGTCCACAAACGGTAGCGGTAAGCCATGCACTCAACCTGTCTTTCTTCTGTCGTCCCCCCCCCCCTTTTTCTGCTCTCCCTGTTCTTTTGTGCATCAGCATCATCAGGCGGAGGTACAGTGGCACCGGAGCACGAGGGAGCTGCATCCCATATGGCCATGGAGGGCCACACCAAAGACTCTGAATACACCAGTGGGACGGAGGGCACAGGATCACCAAACAGCGACATGGACTTGTCTGCCGATGGGAGCTCCCTTGTGGTGGCGGCACCATCTGTGCCCCCCACTTCTACAGGTACAGCCGCCACCTCCCCTACCAGCACCACCCTCCCAGCAGCCCCTCAGCGTTCGCCCCGTGCCCGCTCACCCAGGAGGGTGGGCATCACCTTCGCCCCAGGCACCTCAGCCCCTGCCCCTGTCACCCCTCCTGTCACCCCTGCTGCCCTCAGTGAGGAGGCCATTGACCTCCTCAGGTCACTCACTGTTGGGCAGTCTACCATTGTGAATGCCATCCAGGGTGTAGAAAGGGAGTTGCAACACGGTAATGCATTCCTGGAGGGCATTCATTCTGGTCAGGCTGCCCTTCATTGAACCCTGCAATCTCTGACCTCAGCACTGATGGCAGCCATTGTCCCTCTGTCTAGCCTCCCCCCTCCAACTTCCTCCACCCAGACCCAATCCCCTGTACCCCAGCCTATCCCAAGCACACCATCAGACAAGCATGCATACACCTCAACACACAAAAGTAGCTCAGGCAAACATAAGCACCACACAACCCACAGGCACTCACACAAGCATCACCCACATACAGACACAGCAATATCCACTGCCTCCACTGTGTCCCCCTCGTCGTCGTCTCCCTCCTCCCTCCCAGTGTCGTCTACACTTTCACCTGCATGCACTACATCTACAGGCACTAGGACTCGCACCAGAACACCCAGCACCACACCCGCTCACCTGCACTCACTACCCCCACTACTATTTACACGTCCACTGTGTCCACTCCCAGTGTGTCTGTGATGCCTCCGCCCAAAGTACACAAACGCGGGCACCCACACACCCAACATCCATCCACCTCACGATGGCCTCCAGTACCTGCACCTGCACCCAAAACACCTAAAGTTACACCTCCAACAACCACCTCCTCTTCCTCCACTCCCAGACCCCCTCCAGCTACCCATCCCAGTCTTCGTCAGCAACTCTTCCTCAGCAACGTTGACCTATTTGCCACCATCCTCACCCCTCCAATTCATAAGTCCCGTAGTAGCACCTCAGCCAAAAAAACACCAGGACCAGTGGTGCGTGTTCAAGGTGTGTGGAGTGCACCGGCCACCAGGGCAGCCAGTGTGACACGGAGCCAAAGCACTGCCAGTCCACCCACTGTGAAGCACCTCAAATTGGAAAGTGGCCGACGGGACAGGGTGAAGCCTCCTTGAGACATAACGGTCCCAGGGGGATTGCAGAGTCAGCTGTGACTCCTCTAAAGGTGGTGAGGGGCCAGATGAAGTCTGGTAAGAGCAGCATGGCAGAGATGGGCGCCATCCTCCCCGGCAGCCAGGACGCCACTGCCAGCACCATTGTCACTGGTCAGGAGACCACCGCCGGAGTCAGTGCCCAGGAGGGCAGCAGTATCGTCACTGGTCAGGAGACCACCGCCGGAGTCAGTGCCCAGGAGGGCAGCAGTATCATCACTGGTCAGGTGACCACCTCTGGAGTCAGTGCCCAGGAGGGCCCTGGCAGCCACAGCCCCGCTGGGCAATGAGGGAGCGTCATGCCACACACCAATGCACAGGTCAGAGACCGCCATGGCAAAGCACCGCTGAACAGGGCAAAGCACCGCTGAACAGGTCAGAGACCGCCATGGCAAAGCACCGCTGAACAGGGCAAAGCACCGCTGAACAGGTCAGAGACCGCCATGGCAAAGCACCGCTGAACAGGGCAAAGCACCGCTGAACAGGTCAGAGACCGCCTTGGCAAAGCACTGATGCTCAAGGAAAAGACCCCCATGGCAAAGCACCGCTGAACAGGGCAAAGCACCGCTGAACAGGTCAGAGACCACCATGGCAAAGCACTGCTGAACAGGGCAAAGCACCTCTGAACAGGTCAGAGACCGCCATGGCAAAGCACCGCTGCACAAGGAAAAGCACCGCCACATCAAGCATCGTTATCTCATGTGCAGCTGGGACAGTGACGGAACAGGAACCGTCACAGGGAGCCTGATGCAGTCTGGGCACCATTCCCCCTCCAAAACCAGTGGAGACTGTTATCCACTTGTGAGACTGTGGCTTTGCACTCCCCAGGATGTAACAGTGGGCAAACCACCCACTGTAGAGACTTGAGAGACTGTGGCTTTGCACTCCCCAGGATGTAACAGTGGGCAAACCACCCACTGTAGAGACTTGAGAGACTGTGGCTTTGCACTCCCCAGGATGTAACAGTGGGCAAACCATCCACTGTAGAGACTTGAGAGACTGTGGCTTTGCACTCCCCAGGATACATCAATGGGCATGGAGCCCCGTCATGGATCTGGCGTGGTGCTGTAATCTGGCTGAGGTGCCCCCCTTTCCCTTCCCCCTGAGGTGCCTGTTGTATTTCTATCTGATGCCCCTGCAGTGTTCTCTCTGTTTGTGGACAGGTATCTAGTGTGGGCCTCGCCCAAGCATTTTTGGACCAGTGGTGCACGGACATTGATATGTGCATACCTGCACTACTTCTCGTAATGTATATAATTTTGATTGTGTATATATATCTGTATATATTTGGAACTGTATTTTGATACATTACAATGTTTGGACTGATTTCCGTTTGTCTTTGCATTCTTCCGGGGGGGTTGTGGGTTGTTACTGTGATGTTTGGAAATGCATTGGTGTGTGTGTTGTAATGTGCGAGGGTGGGGGTGGGGGTGGGGGTGTTGCGTGTGTGTGTTCCTGACTTTTGCCTCCCCCCTCCCGTATGTCGTAGTTGCAGTACTCACCTTTGTCTTCGGCGCCGCCGTTGCTGGTGTTCGTAGATGAGCAGAAAGACAAGGGCAGGGAGTATTTGTAATTCCGGCTCCATGGTGTCCTCCTTTCTCGTGGAGTGTGTTAAGGTGAGCGTTTTCTCCATTGCAAAAGCTGTTTCTGCCGTGTTTTTATCCACGGTGAATCCGCCCCGGAAAAGGTGGCAGATTGGCGGGTTGTGATACTGTGGGCGGTACATTGTCTTCAGCCTGTCTGTTGGCGGTGACCGCCGCGCAGCTTGTCTGTACCGCCGTGGTGGGCGGTGTGTTAAAGTGTCTGTCTATGTTGGTGGTTTCCGCCACGGTCATAATTCCCTTTTTTTGTCCGCCGGCCTGTTTGCGGTATTACCGCAGCTTTAACACCGTCCGCCAGGGTTGTAATGACTCCCTAAATCTTTAATTTTTGGACAGTGGAAGTAGTTGTTAATGTGTTTCTTTATAAGTGATTGGCCATTTTGGGCCAGATGTATCAAACTATTTTGCTTTTGCAAACGTTGCGAATTCAAAAATTCCACCGTTTGTGAATGCAAAATAGGCTTTCACAATTAATGAAAGGCATTCATAGTGCAATTTTAAGGAATCACTAAAATAGCAATTCCCTAAAATTGTGACTCAAATTTGCAAATTGCAAATTGTGGTTCCCTAAATAGGAAATCGCAAATATGGAATACCTATTTGTGATTACCTAAGCACATGTATCATGCATTTCCTGAATGTGAACTGGGCATTTAGGAAATGCAGTTACCACCAACTCCAACTTGGTGGTAACCATATGCAATTTTTAAAAAGTCATTAAAAATGCATTTTTAAAAGTGCCATGTAGCACACGTGCACTTTACATGTGCACAATTTGTTTTACGGGTGCATAAATGGGGGCCTTAGGCCCACAGCACCCTTGGATTTGCATTACCTAGGTTGCAAATTCCTAACTGGAATTAGCAAATTAAGAAATGCAGACCCATCATAGCTATGGGCCTTCGGGCCCATAGGGATGAATGGAGTCCCATTCCCTAATAGCGATTCCCTAATAGCGATTGCGAATTTTTTGAAATCGCTAATAGGGTTTCGCTATTTTCATACATATCATTATGCATTTATCAAATAGCGATTTCTTAAAATTCACTTTTTAGGAAATGCAAAACAGTACTATGATACATCTTGCCCCTTGTTAGCACACCACTAAATGGTGGTTGTGACAATGTACCAGATACTGCCACAGTGTCCTGTAATGGTCATGTGGCCTCAATTATTGTTACTGCCATGATGTATACTATTGGTGTTATTGATCTAGGATTACGATTGTGAGGGCAGGATGTATTGCTCCAAAGGAGGTCATCCATCAGTGATAGCTTATCTATTTTATATGATCCCATTGCATATTCCCTTTCCTCTATGGTTTTAAGGTTGTGGAGCATATAAACCTGAATGGCAAAGACTATTGGGGCTAGGCTGGGTTTTTGAAATCCAGATTTCATTTCTACAAGGTCTTGTTGCCAACATTTGTATGTTCCAAATACATTCTAAGTTATGTTTGTTTTCTTTGAATAAATTGGTTAACAATTTACCTCTTTGTTATTTCAACATTGTTTGGCAGCTGAATGTGCAAAATATTTGACAATGTTATGATGGAAGATGGACATGACAAAGGAAATGCCACAAATGATCCAATATGAGTCTTGTACTCTGTGCCCATAACATTTATTATCATTACATAAAAAAGAGTGGAGTGTATTGAAAAAGGTGAACTAAACAAAAAAGAGTCTGTCATGGCGGATAGAAACATGGTAGTAGAGCCAAAAACAGTTTAGAATCCAATGTCCAAAATACAACTGCCCTCAGAAAAAGTTAATGTGTCCTGAAATAGTCCACAGAGTAAATGGTAGCACAAAAGAAGGAAATTAGGTTCTGTGTCTCTTGGAGGTGGTGGTGTTGGTCTTGCCACCCTCTCTTTCTGGATCTTGACTGCCCCCTCCAGGAAGGAGGGAGGGGCACAGGTGCAAGGGACTTGAGTGGTAGGAGCAGGCTCCTCATGAGACAGGGCCTCCCTGTCTGTGGCTGGCAGTTGAGTACTTTTATCCAGATGTGGAGGGACCACAAACAGGGGCAGATGGAATGGGAAAAGTCTTGCACATATGACGATAAATGTCAAACATCATCCCAGTCAAGGAGCACAAATTGGAATTGATATTCTGCATATCTACATTGTGTTCTCTACTTGTCCCAGAGCTCTGTTAGGATCTGGCCCATCATGTCTTGGGACTGTTGTACTGCTCCCAAGACTTGGTCAATGTTGGCTGACAAAAACCCCAGTGGAATCACTTGGCTGGCCCACAGATTCCCTCCCACGAGCCCTACCCCCGCTAGTTTGTCCCCTGGAGGAAGGGTGCCTCATCCCACTGGGCCCTGGCAGAGCTGGAAGCTGTGTTGTTGGTATCTCAACAGCAGCCAGGACTTGGGTACACAGGATTGGTGTGTAGGTCCTCAGTACACAGGGAGTGAATGTGTTGTCATGCTGAAATGTTGCAGCTGTGGTTGGAGGTGTAGGTGTGGGCTGAGTTTGACTCACTGGAGCTGTCTGGCCAGACGGACAAGATGGACTAGTTGGCTCATGGAAATCCTGACTTGCAGCATTGGAGTCCTTACTGAGGGCTTGCTCTTGGACTGGAGTGGAGGTGTTTTCCTGGGCAGATGGTGGTGCACTGGGTCGGGTGGTCGGACTTGTGAAGGTTTCAGAGAATATGTAATTCATATATAGTTTGTGCATTTTATTTCTCTTTGTATACAAAAGGGCCGACCTAAAAACTAGGAAGAGAGTGATAGACTGATTTGGCCGCTGTGTGATTTTCATTATTTTACAAATGCAGCCTGTTTTACAGAGATGACAACTCCAGTGCTGACCTTGTAGAGATGTCCTGAATTGCAAAAGTGTTATTTCAGATTTGTAGATTACATGTGACAGATAATCAACCCCACACAGTAGTGTATAGATTGGAGTACTAGACCACTCCACGACCTAGCAGGTTGCAATACATTGGATTCACAGTGGTTCATAATACATATAAAACTGTAATTGGTCATCACATGCACAGTGCAAATTAACTTGTGTATGGCTACTATGTCTGTTCAGCATACCACAACACATTTTTGGATATCTTGGATTCAAAAGACAATGAATAATATAAGCGTTTTCATCAATTCAGTGTAGCTAGGGGCAGGTGTCAACATGATTGTGGTACAAAAGAAGTGACATTTTAATCCATGTCATGACATGGTGACTGACAAATGCACTAATTTTTTTAATGTGTATACAGATGGAAGTAAAGGACTGTGGAACAACATTACATTGCACTCTTGTTTTTCAGAACCAAAGATCGTCATCTGTCAATACCATAGATAATACTTGTTTGTAAAGTAAGTTACACATTTCACTTTCAATTACTATATTGTAAATGAACATGCATTTGCAAAATGTACACACAAATGGGTATGATGTAACTAGGAGAAAATACCACTTAGAAACACTATACTTTCCTATGAAAATGAATGTTCTTTTTTGTTAGAAATGGGCTCTTTGGTAGGCAGTCAGGTTAACCCCTCTCCAAGCAAGGACCCTCACTCTAGTCATGGTAAAGGAGAATCACACTCAGTTAACCCCCCACTCACTCACTTGGTAGCTTGGCACGAGCAGGCAGGCTTAACTTCAGAAGCAATGTGTAAAGTATTTCTACCAACACACACAGTAATACAGTGAAAACACTACAAAATGACAGAACACAAGTTTGTAAAAATAGGTAATACTTATCTAAACAAAACAATACCAAAATGACAGAAATCCAACATGCACAAGTCAAAATATGAATTTTCAAAAGAATAAGCATCTTAATCTTTAGAAAACATTGAGAATGCTGTTGTTATGCAAAGTACCTGGTTAGCTTAAAAAATAAAGCCGCAAGGGCGAGCGTGCGTTGGAAAAGTATATCGATATGTCGATTCCTTACTCGCAAGTGAGGCGATGCGTCGATTCTTTCTCTGGTTGGGTCGGTGAAGCTTCATTTTTCTCCCTCAATAGAGATAGATGCATTGATTTCCTGACGGGGCACTTCGGATCCGCACAGAGTCGGGTTGACTTGGACGCCCAGGGACGATGCGTGGAAAATCTGGTTGCGCAGTATTAGAAAACTGTGCTGTGTGGGAGTTTGCGTCGTTATCAGCCTCTGTAAAGGGGTGTTGCATGTTGTTTCTCCAGCCATGTTGCGTTGATCTCCTAGCCCCGATGCAGGTGGAGCGTTGATTTCAGCTGTGAAGCCAGCGGCGTGTCGTTTATCAGCCAGCGTCAGGGAAGGGGAGCCGTAAATTTTCCCAAACGGCGTTCTGTGCATGGGTTTCAGTTCTTGTCTGACAGCTTCACCTCTCAAAGGCCCAGGGACTGGATAGGGTACCACTTGGCAGGGCAGGAGTCTCAGCAGAGAGTCCAGGTGCTGGCAGGGGAAGTCTTTCATGGTTCTGAGACTTCAAAAACAGAAGACAAGCTCAATTCAAGCCCTTGGAGATTCTTCTCAAGCAGGAATGCACAACAAAGCCCAGTCTTTGTCCCCTTACACAGGCAGAAGCAGCAACTGCAGGATAACCCAACAAAGCACAGTCACAGGCAGGGGCACCACTTCTTCTCAGCTCTTCTCCATGGCAGAGGTTTTTCTTGATTCCAGAAGGAATCTAATTTCCAGGGTTTGTGGGTTCACTTCTTATATCCCTTTCTGCCTTTGAAGTAGGCAAACTTCAAAGGAAAGTCTCTCTTGTTTGTAAGATCCTGCCTTGCCCAGGCCAGGCACCAGACACACACCAGGGGGTTGGAGACTTCATTGTGTGAGGGCAGGCACAGCCCTTTCAGGTGTGAGTGACCACTTCTCCTCTCCCTCCCAGCACAGATGGTTCATCAGGATATGCAGGCTACACCCCAGCTCCCTTTGTGACACTGTCTAGAGGAGAGGTGCAAACAGCCCAACTATCACAGAATGGTTTAAGCAAGAAAATGCGTACTCTAAAAGTGGCATTTTCAAACACACAATGTAAAAACAAACTTTACTAAAATATGTATTTTTAAATTGTGAGTTCAGAGACCCTAAACTCCAAATTTCTATCTGCTTCCAAAGGGAAGCACAAATTTGGCAGTATTTCACTGTCAGGACATGTAAAACACATTACCTTAAAGATACACTGCACCCTGCCCATGGGCTACCTAAGGCCTACCTTAGGGGAACCTTACATGTAAGAAAAGGGAAAGTTTAGGCCTGGCAAGTGAGTACACTTGCCAAGTCAAATTCGCAGTTTAAAAACTGCACACACAGACGCTGCAATGGCAGGTCTGAGCCATATTTACAGGGCTACTAATGTGGGTATCGCAGCCAGTGCTACATGCCCAGTAGTAGCATTTGATTTACAGGCCCTGGGCACCTCTAGTGCACTGTACTAGGAACTTACTAGTAAATCAAATATGCCAATCATGGAAAGCCAATTACACATACATTTTACATAGAAGCACTTGCTCTTTAGCACTGGATAGCAGTGGTAAAGTGCCCAGAGTATCAAAAACAGCAAAAACAGAGTCCAGAAAACATCAACAACCTAGTAAACAGAGACAAAATGTTAGGGGAGACCACGCCAAGGATGCCAAGTCTAACATTTTGGAAATGGCCTTGCAAGAACAACATACATTGTTAAAAAATAATGGGCAGAGCCAATGGAAGGGATGATCCATGGGGAACTGCACACAATCTGCCTATACATAGTGCATAGTGTTAAAAGGAGGGATAAAACCATGCTGCTAGTAATTTGTATGACACAACATATTTTGTGTAGTAAAGATTAGCTATATCTGTTTTGCTAAGGTTGTTGCAGCATTCTAAACGACTAACTTAAGATCAGGAGTACTTTTGTGATTAGTGAGATATACATAGGTGTAACTTACCAGTCTGCACTCCACCCTGGATTCCTGTCAAGCCTTCAGTATGGGGGATTTTCAAGACCTTCTCCTCCTAGGAAAGAGTTGTAATGGGGCGAGGGGAGAATCAACACTAGTCTTCTGGGACTCCAGGTAACGCCTGGAGGCCAGTGAACTGACTTTTCCCCACAGGTCATTTAACCTCTTCCTCATTTCTTCCTGTGTGAGCACATTGCTAGCTACAGCATCCAATCTATCAGCTATTCTGTCCCATGTTTGCCTTTTCTGGCAAATGGTAGTATTTTTGACTTGTGCTCCAAATATTTGTGACTCTACTCTATTTCATCCACAATAATAGACAATTCTCCCTCTGTGAAACAGGGATATCTTCTCCCTGCCATTGTGAATTTTTTGCTAAACAATCCGAGTGCTAAAAAAATGGATGGTACTGAAAAGTAAACTTGACAAAAAGCACAGAGGGAGAGGAAAACCGAAAACAACCTGTCTCCTGTGTTGTGAATTCTAGTGCCTGTCTGGTCTACTGCAATGTGAGGGTAAAGGATCGTGGTCTGAAATGGAGTGTGTTTTATGGTGTATTTTGCAGGTGTTCACACTTGTCCAATACACGACTGGTGTTGGCTGCTAGCATCCAACTAATGGCCACAGTCATAGTACTATACTGCACGGGTCCAGTGACGGACTCCCGCTGCCATGGACCCGCCATTGACACACCACAAGCACAACTGTGTCATCTAAATGGGCTTGTCGGGATGCCACAGTCAAGATGGCGATGGATTGCTAATCGTCAGCATTGGGGTCCGCCGTATCGGCTGCGGGATGCAGCTGGCGTGAAGGAGTACACTCCATCATGGCCGTCTTTGGTTTAGCTGCAGTACATCTAAATGCAGTGGACCGGAGACCGCAGACATGATTGTCTTTTTGGACCCGCTGCTGACGCGGCTTGACTGTAAAACCACCAAGATCTAAATCAGGCCTTTAGTTTTGTGGTGCCATTGGCTGCAGAACTTTCTAAGACATGATACGAGACGTAATACAACCTGTTGTGAAAGCATTCAATTACAATGATGAAATAATAGTTTTTGGAGCTACATAGAAGGAGCACAATAAAGCCCTCAGACAAGTATGTTAATTATTCAATGATGTAGGTTTAACCTTAAATGCAGATAAATGTGAGTTCAATAAAACAAAACTGAAATTCTCAGGCCATATCTTTTCTGATGGGGTAGCATGCCTGATGCTGCAAAAGTGCAATCTTTGACAAATGCTGAACCCCCACCAGATGTTCAAATGGTATGTTCTTTTCTCAGAATGGCCAGTTACTGTTCAAGATACATAAACAACTGTTAGTGCTCCATTACAAGAGTTAACAAAGAAAAATGTGTCCTTTACATGATCACAAGAATGTGAAAAAAGTTTCAAGAAAATCAAACACGCCATTGAAAATGCTACGGAAATTACATACTTCAGTACAAAGCTTCATACAGAGATTGTGGTTGATGTTAGCACTGTCGGGTTAGGCGCTGTACTTACACAGCATAATGGACGCCCATATGCAGAACAACAGATTGCTAGTAGAAGTTTGGCTCAAGCAGAACATTCTTACTCATAGCCTGAGAAGGAAAGTTTGGCTATAGCATGGGCTTGTGTAAATGTACACGTATTCCTATATGGAAAGCCTTATATGCCGGTGTCTGATCATCAAGCTTTGCTAACCATTTTTGGCAATCCGAAAGCTAAGATGCCTCCTCAGATTGAATGATGGGAACTACGACTGCAAGAATATGATTATACAATTGTACATCAACCAGAAAAGGATCAAAATCCGGGTGACTACTTTTTGAGAGTGCCTATTAAAGGTCATGGTACTCCATTCAAAATGGCTGAGACCTACATCAATTTAATTGTAAAGTCAAGTACAAAAGCCTCTATATTGTTAGCCAAGATTGTGACTGCCACGACTCATGATAGTGACATGCTATAGTTAAAAGACATAATTACACATCAGTTGTGGATGATACACAACCACTCAGTAATGATGGTGAATATCAAAAGTACAAGAATTTTAAAGATGAATTGTCCAGAACTCTGGAAGAGGAGTTATACTGCGAGGATCGAGGCTCCTGATTCTGGACAGTAGACGACAAAAAGTGATCAAAGTGGCTCACAAAGGACATTGTGGTATTGTTGCTACAAGAGAGCTGTCTGAGACCCAGTTTGGTTCCCATTCTTAGATGAAAGAGTTGAAAAGGAACTCAAGGCCTGTCACATGTGCAATTATCCTCTGAAGATGTCAGAACTTACTAAACATGCGTGAGAGAGAATAGCCATCAATTTCTTTGATCCACTTGATAATGGAAATTATTTAATGGTGATTATAGATGAATATTAATGTTTCCCTTGGACGAAGGTCTTTCATCCCTGACACATGAGGGAGTACCCGAAACAATTGATGTCATTTTTGCAACATGGGGCATACCAGCCAATGTAAAGTCTGAAAACGGTCCACCCTTCAACAGCAAAGAATTTAAATAATTTCTGGAGCATCTAAACATAAAACATCAAAAAATCACACCCTTATAGCCACAGGCTAATGGAATTATTGAGCGTTTTATGAGTACACTGAAGAAAGTAGAACAGTGTGCAATTCTTGAAAAGCTCAGTTTGAAAACAGTATTAAATTCTACTTTACGAGCTTATTGATCAACACTCCACTCGCTCACAGGTAAAAGTCCTACGACTTCGATGTTCGGGAGAGCAATGGCAACCAAGGTACTTCAATGGACTACAGAAAGAAACAGAAGTGAAAAAATGATTTGTACAAGGGACTTGGGGGCATATTTATACTTTTTGGTGCAAAACTGCACTAACACAGTTTTAAATCAAAATGTTTTGCACCGGCTTGCACCATTCTTGGGCACCAGCCGGGCATCATATTTATGGAATAGTGGAAGCTGGTGCAAAGGGTAGGCTAGAGTAAAAAGAAAATGACATTAGCAGGGTGGGGGTGGGGGTATGGGAGAAAGGGAGTTTGCACCAAAAAGTGATGTTAGGCAGGTTAGAGTAAAAAAAATGACTCTAACCAGCCTAGTGTCATTTTCTGACACAAAACTATCCATCCCACATGACTCCTGTCTTAGAAAAGACAAGAGTCATACCCACCACCCCAATGGCCAGCATAGGGGACCAGGGTCCCCTGGGCAAGGGCATTGCACCCAGTGCCATGTAAGGGGGGGGGGGCATTTCAGGGCCCAGAATGACATTTTTTTTAAAAATACTTACCTGTACTTACCTATACTTACATGGGATGGGGTCCCCCATCCTCCGCTGTCCTCTGGTGTGGGTGAGGGTGTCCCTGGGGCCTGGGAGGGCACCTGTGGGTTTATTCCATAGTGTCCCAGGCAATAAATAATGGTGCAAAGCAAGCTTTGCACCATTATTTGACCCCTCCTCCTCCCCGTGCGTGATTTTACTACAGGGGGATAAATATGCTGCTACAGCCATAGAGCCCTTTTTGCCACGGGAACGCCTACCTTGCATCTCATTGACTCAAGGTAGGTTTCCACGTCCAAAAAATGACTTTAACTCCATAACTTTGACGCAAGACGGGTCTAGCGTCAAAGTATAAATATGAGGTTAGTTTTGCACCGAATTTACATAAAAAAAAAAAATTATGCAAATTAGGCGCAAAAAGAGTCTAATTATGCCCCTTGGTTTGCAAACAGAAAATTAAAATTCATTCAGATAAGCAGCGACATGTAAAAGACATCTTACTCAGAAAAAGAGATTTGGTGATCGCTCAACAGTTACGCAAAAGAAAATCTGATGCTTCTTATGATGCTGAACTTTTCCAAGTAGTGTCTTACAAAGACACATGGCGACTGCCCAGCGCCCTCGGAGGTCTAGTACCAGAAACTCTTCTCATTTCAGGCCTGTATTGAATCAGTCTTCAACTTGAAATGGTGACGGAAAGACTGATTCTGACAACTCAGTGACTATTGCTGATTCCTTACAATCTTTAGCAATTTCCAACATTGAAGATGACAGGTTACATCTTCCCCTAACCAGATCGGGTCAACTGATCAAAGCACCACGAAGATATAATGAAGAGTTGTACCCTTTTTCAATATGTATATACTTATATATGTGTATTACCAATGATATTTCAAATATTTTTGATTTTTCATTTAACAGAGGGAGAAATGTTGGCCCTGATTTATACTTTTTGGTGCAAAACTGCATCAACACAGTTTTGCACCAAAAAGTTTAGCACCGGTTTGCACTATTTCTGAGCACCAGTCGGGCACCATATTTAAGGAATGGTGTAAGCCGGTGCAGAGGGTAGGCTAGCGTAAAAAAAAATGACGTTAGTTGTGTGGGGCTGGCGGTATGGAAGAAGGGGGTTTTGCAATGACGTTAGGCAGGTTAGAGTAAAAAAAAAATTACTCTAACCAGCCTAGCATCCTTTTCTGATGCAAAACCATCCATACCACATGACTCCTGTCTTAGAAAAGAAAGGAGTCATGCCCACCACCCCGAATGGCCAGCACAGGGGGCCAGGGTCTTCTGGGCATGGCCATTGCACCCAGTGCCATGTAGGGGGCCCACTTCAGGGCCCCCAATGACACTTAAAAAAAATACTTACCTGGGATGGGGTCCCCCATCCTCCGCTGTCCCTCTGGTGTGGGTGGGGGTGTCCCTGGGGAGGGCACCTGTGGGCTTATTCCATGGTGTTCCACCATGGATATAGGCCCAGAGGACCCCTAACGCCTGCCCTGACCCAGGCGTTAAATAATGGTGCAAAGCGGGCTTTGCACCATTATTTGACCCTACACATGGTTGGTAACAATAACTTGGTTGAGTTTTCTGCATAGCCAGTGGCAATATGTGCCTTATGGATAAATAAGTGATTAAATTAGGTCTGCTGGTTTTATGATATTTATATTTTTTAACAGATCCGTCTGTTTTTACCATATTTATTTTTTGGCCATCTTATTGGTATTTATCCCTAAACATTTTGTATTTTGAGAAAAACAAAAGCAATAAAATTGTATATTTTCACATTTATTTAACTGGTAAACATGCACTCATACTTTGATGTCTCTTGTGTTTTAGCAAATTAAGCTGCCAAAAATAATAAAACACTACACCCACAGGTAAATATTAGCGTTCTTCATATATGTTTAAACGTATTCTTATATTTAAGGAAATCGCAACCTGTGTTTTTTTAACTTTCTATGATGTCTACCTGCTCAGCTGTTGGCCTGCAATCCATGAAAGACACCACGGAAAGTAATTCACAAGAAGCACAATTTTCTGTATTTTTCCACTTTTAAAAATAAATACAGACAGGAAACACATTGTTTTCAGTCTGCATTTATCTGTAGAAATCAGTAAAAACTGAAAATTGGGAGTCTAAATTATAATAGCATGCAAGGTACATCTTCTGTTGCTGCTAGATACCCTGATGCAGGATTCTTCTTTCCTCCGTACAGTCATTGCTTGATAAGGCAAAAATATCTGTTGTGGAGATGGAAGACATGTCTTTATTAAGTATTCCAGACCAAGCCCCTAAAGCTCAGAAAGACTTTAAAAACATCCCTTTTTATATAGTCACATTGCCTCAGTCATTTACCCATATAAAGAAAGCTGATTAGAGCCAAGAGTGATAATCGCAATATATGACCACCCAGAAATAAATATATAATTGTGTCTTATTTGACTTGGGTGATTAGTAGAGCATTAACTGATATGTTACCTAATTGGCTTTCTAAACATACAGTATGGTGATAATACAAATAGGACCTGATTTAGATCTCTGTGGCGGGGTTACTCCATTGCAACGGTGACGAATATCCCATCTGCAGAAATCTAAATACCATAGAAAATAAGGATATTTAAATTTCAGTGGACAGAATATCCATCATGTTGCAATGGAGTAAACCCTTCGCTGAGATATAAACCAGGTCCATAGTCTGGAATACTCTTTTCTATACTATTCTTTCAGTCCTTAGAATACACAGTTTTCAGTGACAAAGGACCACACCTACAGCAGTCACACAGCCATCATTGGTATTATAATGAGTCGCAAGCCATCAGCACATTGAATTGTTCATGAGAAGGATGAGGGTACAGGGATATTAGGCAGCTCAACAGAACACTGTGACATTTTTAAGATACTCCAGATCAGCAGGCTATTAAATGTGGGAAGGAAAATATCTGACTGCTGCAATATCTTAGAAAGTGCACAATGAAAACAAACAGCTGTTGAGGATAGGAACACTACGCTGGAATGCATTAGTGAACAAAGCTGTATTAGTGATAAAACTGCAGTTTAATTAGTTTGGTTGAACTACAGTGCTTCGAGAATAGTTTTCCCATTCTGCCACTAATCCACGAATCCAGTGATCAGCAGCCACAACATGTCATGTAATGTAAAAGTCAGTGCTTAATTGGAGCTGATGGTTTCCAGTGGGGCCCCTGGAACTCATTTTTGAGGACAGACCATTTTTCAACATCAGAAGGTGACTCAGAGAAAGAGAGAGAAAAATCACACAAGGAAAAAGAAGCAGGAATAGAAAGCCATAAAATCTGTGACAAAGGGGCAAAACAAGTATGAAAAAGAACCTGCATGAGTAAGATCAAGAGGCAGGGAGTTTTTAGTGGTGGATGAAAGAGGCCTAATGTGGAATCACGACTACACAGCACTAGTATTCGGCACCCTGACATTTGATAGTGCAGGGTGCAGGTTTCTGAGCACAACATTCAGGGCACAAGTCAGGGGTACTCGTAGGTACATGGCGTCCACCCACTATTTTCACAGGGTGGACGCTGTCCACCCTGCAAGAAGTGGGCCCCAGTGGAATATGCTGAACTTGTCCCAGTGCAATTTTCGGACACCAAAACACGTTCAGCAGCGCCTGCACGTTGTCTGCTTTCCTTTCCAGCAGCAACATGCAGGTGGCGAGGGGGCTTTCGTATTTCAGGCTCCAACTGGGCCCATAACAAAGGCAGTATTTAAGGGGACATTAGGCCTCCTTTTGTTTCATAATGTTGACTGGGAGCATTGTGAGCCTCGCACCTAGATGCATATGGAAGGGAAGTCACACAGCTTGCTGTTATCAATTCACAAATACTTCAGAGGCATGGTTTTTAGGTTAGTCAGTCTCCACATATGAGATATGCATGCACTGTAAGAATGACAGATGTGTCATGTCCGTTCCAGTCTTTACACAATTAACAATTTAAATACCACTATTTTGTTTATTTCTTTAACAGTGCTACTCATCCCAATGCAGAGTGTCAAAGTGCTTTACATCATATATACATAAAATACATTGACAATAAATCTTATAAATGTCTAAATCAATATACAAAATGTGTTACATAAGACAGTGGGAGTTACAAGATGTAGGAGTCATATGTCCTTTATACCTCCCTGTGCTACATTAGAAGGATTGCAATTTATGAACTGCAAGTAACAAAAGGATCTCTGTGTTAAAAGCAGTACCTCACATACTAGCTACATAAAATAGAAATTTGTCATCTGCATGATGTGCTTTGCAGAAGAGATATTTACCCTCTAAGCTACTTTGATTCGAACTGCGATGAGAGAAAACACAGGTCTCTCCAGCAAATGTGTTACCCTCGAAGGTTAACTAATTATTATTGTTACCTGGGATTAACTGGGCACACAAATATCTGTGCAGCAGATGTCTTAAACCCATGAGATATTTTAAAATATAGACTTTGCAATTAATTTTGCACAATAGATTTAGTGCTATGTTTCTCCTTGTTGCCAACTCCTTTGTGGCACAGTTTTTAAAACATAAATATATAAATTGAAGCCCACGTTTTGTATAGGGGTTGCATCACTTTTTTGGCAAAACCCAGCTGCAAAATCTCATTTGTTAAGTCTCATAATTCGCTCAAATGTACCCAGAATAGACCTGCAAAATGTGTGTGAAGTGTTAAGATGTGGTCACTTCTTGTGATGTCAGTTCCCATGAGGTCATGAGTTGTGATGCCACTTCCTGTGACGCTGTGATGTCAGGCTGTGATGTCATGCACCATGATGTCACTTGTATACTGCCTAACTTGGTTAGTCTCCCCACTTCTGCTTTTTAGGACTTGTGCCCTGACAACATTGCACACCAGTAATTATTATTTTACAAATTAAGCACGCGTAACAATACTAACAAAAATTGACTTTTTACTGTACAAGATAAATATCATGGACTGGCACTGTGCATAAAGGAGGAGCTAGTGCACACTTACCAATAAAATATATGCACAACAACATTTTCAGGTGGAATTCTGACATATGTGGAGAATAAAAACACAGGAACCTGGTGCTAAGACCAGTTTTCAGGAAACACAATACTACAGCAGCAGTCGGAAGATCAAGCAACAAATATGACCTTTTAGTTTCTACTGCTGCTTCTCCAAAACTGAGCGTAAATTGCAAAAGTAACACAAACACGTGTTCTTGATTCTCTGCGTTCAACAGCTTTACGACTCTCCCATAATAAGGCATGCAGTAACCTCATTTCTAGATCCTTGTCGAAAATGTATTTTTTTCTGAAAAAATTATTGCAAAGTTTGAAAACCCTTTTGAATATGGGAGCCAAGAGTCGTGAGAGGAAATTGTTCACATACGTCACGTTAAATCGACATTAAATGTAAAATTGGTGACCCCAGTCATGAAAAATATAACTTTTTTTCCCTAAAGATTGTATTGATATTTTAAAAGAATTACAATAAGCATGGAAACATAAAACGGCATCGTGTGGTGATGTAGGAGTTTCAGAATGCACGTTGAACTTTTCAACCTTATTGGGAATGCAGAGCATCACTGCAGATATCAGGCTCGAGATTGATGCGTTTGCATACTTAGATAAACTCACTAAGTGCCGCGCGGTATTTCCTCTGCCCCCACAACAATGCTCATCCAACCATCCCTTTAATTTACTTTATTTACCTTGTGAGGCTGCTACTGCACTCAGATATTTCTTGAGACTCGGCATGCCAATGTATTGCCTGCTTCTATTTGCAAGTGTACTTTACCCAGTACACCATACACTTGCCCACGTGACAATGTTTTTCTCTCAAGTTCTGGAGAATCGGAATTCATTGATAAATCAAAAAGTAGATACTTAGGCCCATATTTATATTTTTTAGCACCGCATTTGTGTAATTTCTTTTACTCAAAAGCGGCGCAAACTTACAAAATTCAATTATATTTTGTTAGTTTGCACACTTTTGCATCAAAAAATGATACAAATGCAACGCTAAAAAAGTATAAATCAGGCCCATAATTGTACTTGTAAGTTTGCGCCGCTTTTGCGTCAAAAAGTGACCCAAATGTGCAGCAAAAATATGGGCCTAAGAGTTCACAGAAAGTATTGTGAAATCCCCAAACCTTGCAAAATCTTACACGATGAAAGCCCTCCTTTGTGAAATCAAC
Organism: Pleurodeles waltl; assembly: GCF_031143425.1. Classification (NCBI taxonomy): domain Eukaryota; kingdom Metazoa; phylum Chordata; class Amphibia; order Caudata; family Salamandridae; genus Pleurodeles; species Pleurodeles waltl. Next base: position 325,925,484 of record NC_090437.1, read on the forward strand.
ACTATATATAACAAAAAAAACACAGTCCTACGCCTGAGAGTGATCATAGTTCTTTTGAAGCGAGGAGGAAGGATTACATCAGACTCCTGGACCCAAAAGCGTAGATTCTTATTGTCTGCTGGGGAGGAGTGAGCGGGTCACAACATAACATTGTTTTTGAAAATATTACTCCACTTCAAACGCTATTTCACGAAAGAATAAATTGTTTCACAGCAAGTGCACCTGGGCTGTGGTTCCCCAAGTCGCCCCCATCCTTTGTGCCCTGCACAACTTCTCTCACTTGGCACTGTGCGCAAAGAGCGAATGCTCTTTCGGACCCACTCTGAGCAACAGTACAGAGTGTGCGACTTCAGAATCCAGACTTGAGTTTACGTGGGACCTTTTGCTCTAACGATTGGCTCCACTTTTTATGTTCTTAAAATGTAATTGCTTGTAGTCCAGATGCTGGGTTCTATACACCACTTCCTGTGCTCTTCTCATTACAGTGAGCGCTACCTGGTAACTAGAGTAGGGAAATGGACGCATTAATCCCCCTCCGAACAGGGAATATCGTGCAGAATTCTCTTAACAGTATTTTCAGCAGCACGGAATCACCACATGAACATATCATACTTACTTACTCATAATCAGGGCGTAAATGGCATAAAACAGCAGATCCTGTTGCCAAAAAAAAAGTTAATTGCAGTACAGTTTTGCTTTGGGCTACAGGCATTCTTTCCCATGGCAGTGTGAGTGCCCCACTGTCTAAAAGCCAGCAGCTGAAAAATACAATTATATCTTGTTTTACGTTTTCAACTACTGGTTCAGCTGAGCCAGCATGTCCAGGGAGGGGCGAGGCTGGGCCACGAAAGAGGGGAGCAGGGGGAGTAGGAATGGTATGAGTGCCTATGTGCGCAGGTCAATTTGGCCTGCCGTCTTAGGCCAGCCAAACTGACATGCACACTTAGGTTTCTCCAATCCGGCTCCATTGCACAGCCAGGTTGGAGAAGCTGCACAGACTCCAACGCAGTGTCTGAGCAGCAGACCAAGCTGCTCAGACCAACCCTGGTGCTACTCTCATGCTAGGTATATCATGAGAGGAGTGCCAGGATTATGTGGGGAGACTGTGCTGGTGTCCCAGGGACTGCTGGGATACCATCTAGGGTGACCACCTGGCATGGAGGCAAATTCTGGACAGGACTGTAAAAAATTCAGGACAAACATTCAGGACAAAGGGTCAAAATTCAGGACAAAAAGCCAGGACAAAAGGTCAATTTTACGGACACATCCAAGAAGAGGCCATACCCCACAACTTTTTCAGTGCATTTATTTACTATTTTCTCCATGCAACTATTGATTCACTATTGTCTTTTTGTGATTGTCTCTAGGTATGCTACATTCAGATGGCACATTACATTCTTATTCAATAGTAAATTCATGCCCTTGAGCATGGTGTCAAGGCCATCACCCCTCCCAAAATGTACCCACTCTTTCTTGGAGAGAATGCAACAGCATCATTTTGATTATGTTTCTAAACAAATTAAAACCCATGGCAGACAGCTGGGGAAATATAAAGGTAAGTGAAATTCTGCTAGTTCAAACAAGTTGAACAAAAACATCTGGCTCGCCTCAACCTCCAGTGGACTTTGAATGTAGAAAAAATTAATGAGGCATAGCAGGTAGTGTGGGTGAAAGTCTCACACCTAATGTCAGGATGTGAGGTACCCACAACCTGTCTGTAGTCTCAAAGCACTAGAGTGTGCATCTGGGACTCTACATTTATCTTGGAACTGGGAGTCCGCACTACCATTCAAACAGAATTAAAGAGGAGGATGAAATGAATATCAGATGGGAGATCCGCCTCAAATAAAGCAAACAGTGGTTGCTAAGAACTGGATAAATAAGGACAAGAAGAACAAGGTGGGACAATTCCTAAAATCAGACAAGATGGGTCCGCTATGAGTATCAAAACATATTCCATACCCGGGGAATTGTCTCAGCAGGGAGGGGAGAAACAGAAGAGACACTGTCATGGTTGACCAAGCAGCAGGCAAACTCTTCTGGTGCAATGGTCACCTTGTCGTGCTTGTGAAGGGTGAGCAGGGGCCAGACCCCTTAGAAGGTTGTGATGAGCAATTGCCCACTCTGTCCCTGTCTTAAAATGGCTTTGCAGTCGAGCCAAGAACAAACCAGTGATCTAGTCCATCCCTTAAGTGCCAAGGTACACATAGAACCTTCAAAATATTTGGGATGTAAATTACACAAACAATATGTAAGAGCATGATAAAGATTTAATGTAAGAAGTGTTTTCTATAATATATGGTAGTGTTTTCCCCTTTATATACAATTAGACCACAGATTAAACTGGAAATCAGTTACCTTTCTACACCTAGAGATTAATATCTACCATTTCCGCACTGATTTGCAAAATGGAAATCTGTGCAATCTTGGTGGCTCGTTGGCTGTCTAGCCATCCTCAACATGAGATGGGGTTTACACATAAAGACTTTAAGGAGGCTTACTGCACTACTTATTTTTTCCTGCTGACCATTCTACAGAAAGCTGCAAGGGGTTATTCCACACAGCTTTCTCTTGTCTTACTAGACCAGTAAACTCACTAACACAAAGAAACCCTACTAACATGCATTACCTTTGCTAGGCCTTCACACTCTCACAGGACGGCTACACTCGAGGCAACTCTGTCAGTGGCATGCTGCAGTTATCTCGAAATTAGAGGATTTGTTTTTTGATGCTGAGCTTACTAGATTTCCAAACCCTTATGACAGATTACATTCTTCACCGAGTCAACCCCTTACTTATGAACACCTTAAGCAATCATTAAATGCCCTATTTATGTCTGCTACCTAGCGTCAACCCCACATGAGGTGTACCAAGCACTCTACATCATAGGTGCTGGTGGCACAATGATAAGATGGTTGTACAGAGCTTCCCTTTAACATGGAGACCACTCCAAGGCTTCTCTCCGTACTACCTGGGAGACTGATATGGCCAAACCTCTGCACAATGTGGTCTAGGCTAAAGAAAATTGGACTGTCCCCACAAAGTATCCCACCACTGCCATTTTAAGTATATTCAATTTAATATTCCGAACTAAACCTAGCTTATACCTGCCTGAATTAACAAAATATACATGGGAGCCGTATCTGCATGTTCTTGCTGTATGGAATGAGATGCTGATTTGCTTCATAGTCTTCCCCATTCTCAGCTCATTCTCATCTCATACTCAGACTGACAATCATCATAGTCTTGCCCCATTCTTATCTCATATTGGCAGAGAGTCCTTGAGATGCTGTCAACCACTTTGGGCCACTTACTAACAAGTTCCCCAGAAGTGGTTCTATTGGGTGTATGCCCCTGCCCAAAGTTCGAGAAACCCTCTGCTAGGTTCCTCGACCTGACTCTTCTTCTAGGAAAACCCAAAATCATACATCACTGGAAGGACTCACTTCCTCCAACTATTGTAAGTAGGACCAAGGTCTCGCTATCTTGATTTTTATCTGAGAGCACACTGTTTTTCAGAGAGGAATGAGCAGGTTTGAGAAAATATTTTATTGCACAGATGTGGGATGTTTTGGTGGTGGGCTTCAAAGACTGCATTAAGGATGAAACTGTCCCCCTTTAAACAACCCAGACACATTCACTCTCGGTTTCTATGTACTAGTTGTTCTTGCCATATCTAGGAAACTATACAAGGCAGTGTTCTAAGGGTGCCTTTCTGGCACACATTCATGATCTCTCCCCTAGAACACTTTCTTCTAAGCACAACAGGGTTTATTGCTCTTCTTCCCTATCCTGAAAGGTAAGGTAGCAGCAACTGGTTAGGGGTGTGTGGAAGGACACATTATTATGGATCAGTTTGTTACACAGAAAAATGTAAATATGTGTTCCAACTCTTCATAAATGTATGTAGTCCAGCACTGTTCTTCTGTAAATGTAAAAGTGAATCTGTTGCTACATACCTAGTTACTATCCTGCTATGCAACCTTTTTTGGCATACAACAATAAAATCTTTTAAAAAAACATGTTTTTGTTTCAATTTAGTACATTAGATCACAAAGTTGCATTGACATTTATATGAAGCGGGTTTCTAAACATGAAATGTTAAACCATTTATTAACCCTCCTTCTTGACACCAGGAGTGAACAAAATGAACCAATAATCTGGTGTCCTTCACATCATGGTCAATATTATTGTTATGGATAGTGGAACATTACATGTTTATAAAACATATAAGTAAGTCTGTCTTTAACTGAATTACAGGAATGTTCCCTCAAATGTCACTTTCAAGTAAATTAGACACATGAAGTAAATTGATTTGACTTAGATCACACAATTTGTCATGCAGGAAATCTAGGATTTGAACCTAAGCTTTCTGATCACACATAGTGCACTTAAGCCACTGACTAGGTTAATTGCTTTTACTCATCCCGTTTAAAACCAGAAGACAGTGTTTTTGTACAATTCTGTAGAATGAATAGTACACTGTGCTAAAGAAATGCAAATCACGAGTGAATCCAACATCTAAGAAAAGGTACATAATGACAGTAAGGGAAGGCAGGACACCATATGCTAATTTCAATGGCTTTTTCACACATTGCATAGCTATTCAATGCAGCAGTCAAAGTCCATTAAAAAACATATAGATACCGCTGTGGGATAGGGTGAGTGAGTACAGAGGAGGAATCAAAGGCAAGGCTAAAAAGAACACAATGGGCCTGGTTACAACTTTGGAGGAGGGTGTTAATCCGTCCCAAATGTGACGGAAATACCACCCGCCGTATTACGAGTCTATTATATCCTATGGAACTCATAATACGGTGGGCAGGATATCCATCACATTTGGGACGGATTAACACCCTCCTCCAGAGTTGTAACCAGGCCCCATATCCTGTAACCATTTTGTTGATCTTTCGTCATCAAGTAACTACATATAAAAAAACACACCTTAAATGAAAAATAAATGGAAAGTAAACTAATCAATGGGAAATGCACTATTTTATTTTATAAAACCTCTGTTGGTTAATGCGATCATTACAGATGTCTATGTGTGCAATCAGAGACCCATAGAATTGAATCCTGTTTGGTGCAGCAGGGAAAGTGACATGTATTTTTTGTGCCACATGGTCCCTGGAAGCACTGCGGATACGTAAGATATTATCAATCCCACTTGAATTATGCGATTGCAAAGATGTGGCACTTTTCAGCATAATTATAGACCTGCCGCATTTGCCACTCAATCCATCATCTGCTGCATAATCTTCCGATTTTGACATACAACAAAATGTGTTTCTAACTCAAACTGTCCAAACGTTACTAAAATCACAACAAGAAGTGTTGCAAGGCAGTCAAAAGTCCTTTGCAAAGTTTGACCTCTCACCTTTCTATTGCTCTTTTTGGGTGTTAAACTGAGGTGCAACCTATGCTCAGACAGTATTAACAAGTGTAAAAATGACAAAATAATGAAGTAATACAATCAGACAATGTGCCACATTACATTGAAATATTTGCCTTTTCTTGCTGCACATAATTAGGCCTTCTCCTGCCACATAATTCCAGTGGCCCTGATCATTATTTTAAATGTGAATTACACACAGTACAATATAGGCTGCCACAAAATGCACACATAAATTTAGGTTAAAGATAAAAAGTGTTTCTAAAGTATAGATTTCAATAATAAGCAGATTATAACTAGTGCATACATGTTTTATAATAGTCCATTAAAAGGAGGCACTCCACAGCTCAGCTTGGAACAACCTCGCAATACCTCTCTAAAAGAAAATATCTTTGCCATCAGGAAGCTTCAAGTGAGAGCATTGACTAACGCCTAGATCTGCTCCCAAGCAGCCTTTACATTTGCAGGTGTACCAGTTGCGCGCATTTACATTTCTTTTCAGAATCAGGCACCCTGGCAAGAAGGTCTATTTGTTATTAGCCTGCCCCTTCTCTCAGATCAGAGCGCAGGAGTCTCCAGCTGGGGAAACTAAATTGACAATTAACTTTTGTCAATTGTTGAAAGGCACATGCTGTCCATTAAGCCGTCCATCACGAACAACAGAGTGCAGGGCTAAATCATGGACAGTCCGTGAAAATTCAGGAAGGGTGGTCATCCTAACACCATCAGAAGAGACGCGTAAGGTGGCCGGTGGTGTCAGGACAGGTACGTTTTTAAAAAAAAAGTATGATTATTAATTTTATTGTTATTTAATGTCCTCCATCCTGCCCCACCCTGCAAACCCAGCCCCTCCTCTTGAAATTTGCAGCGCCCACCACTGCCTAAAGGCACAGGGATCACCAGACATAAATGCACATTTTAAAGCAAGATAAGCAGTGCTGGAAAGTAGGGAGATTGTGCGGGAACCTGGTTCGGCAGCTATTTGTAGGCCAGATCTGGGATCCAGACGACAAAGGGAAATATGCTGAATTTTGCATTTTACCATAACATGTTCAGCAGCACCTGCCAGTGGCATAACACAAAACAATGTGCTCCCCCTGCAAATTGTGAAACGGTGACACTGAGTGTTCCATATCTCACTGATATTCATTGGACTTGGACTGAATGGGGGCCCCTGAAGGGTTTGGGGCCCCCTCACATCTCCGGGAAAGAAGGAGCCTGTTTTATCCCCTTGGTACTAGCATGTTGTCTGCATTCTGTCCTAGCAGCAACATGAAGGCGGTAAAGGGGCTTTCTGATTTTAGATTTCATCTGGGCACAAAACAAAGGACTTATTTAAAGAACCATCATCCCTCCTTTCGTTCACTTATCATCTTGGCTTGGAACCATCTGGAGCTTAATACCTAAACGCCAATTGAAGGAAACAAAGGTGCACAGCTTGTTATCACTTCACAAGTTCTTTAGAGAAACAACTGGAGGCAGGTTTACCTATATTCCACTACCTATGTAACATGTGTGCTTGAATTGTAGAAATGCAAGATTTATCTCTCTGTATGAGTAATTACACAAATATTGATTTAAATGGCACCAACTTTTTGATATTTAATTCTTTTATAGCGCTACTCATCCCAGTGTAGCAAAGGAAAGCAGTACCTGTGGTTGCCTGTTTTAACAAGATTCCATTACTTCCCAAAGAAACCCTTCTTTGCAATCTTAGAAGAACAGATTGAGAAAAAACAAAAAGGATTAAACCATGATTCAGTTTGCACAAAGCTCCTTGAAGCTGATAAATAGGTCACTGTGCAACTTACTGACCACTGTACAAGGCTTGCAACTTATGAACTGAATGTAACATAATGATTTCAGAGTTAATAGCGGTAGCCCTCTTTCCTCTCTAAATAAAATATCAATCTGTGATCTGAATATTACACAATGTGCAGTTACAGTAACCCTCTATGCTACTTTATGAGTCAAAACTGTGACTGGACAAAACACAGAACTCTTCCAGAACTGTATTAACCACTAGAGTTATCTTACGGCTATTTAATTCCCTTCCAAGTGCTGCAGCAGGTGACTTAACCCTGTAAGATATTTTAAAATGTAGCCTCTTTGCGACCAACTAAGTAGTCTAGAATAGATTTACTGTCACATACGTCCTTGTTGCAAAAAAAAAATTCCAGCAGAGTTTTTTTATCAATAAATGTATTTGTTGACTGTCAGCCTCTGTTTTTCAAGCTCCGACCCTAATGATCCCACCTCCTTTCAGCTATCAAACCTTGACTCCTAACTTATGGGCTCCCTGAGTAAATTGTTTTTAATTCCAACACTGACCACCCAATGTCTGTAAACTACACAATAAGAGTGTAGAGCCTACAATTTGTAAATGATTGCAGCCTGCACTTAGTAGGAGGTAACCATTCCATGCTTTACAACTGCAAACAGCCAAAATGATTGTGTTTTCCCTTGGAAATTGAAAGTGATGGAAGGCCCTTGGCGCCCCATTTCTTTAAGCTTTGCAAGGGTTTGCATTGCGATTTGTGATACCCGTTACAAAATCTGGGCATTGCTGTGGGAAAAGGCCTCTTTTGTCATGGTTAGCCCCCACTTGTTACCTTGTATTTGATGTAGTCTCAAAATTGTTAGTGCCCAGGGCCCCTGCTAGCCAGGTTCCCTGGGCCAGATCTCTTTCCCTAAAACGGTTGTGATGCATTGGCACAATTGGCAACACCTTTAGCTGCCACTATAAGTCCCTAGCAAATTTTACATAGGTACCCAGGGCATGGGGTACTAAGGGTAGGCCCCTGAGGGCAGCAGATTGGTCCACCCTCTAGGGCCATGCATCCAGAAGCACCCAGCACTGCCACTGTAGGCTGAGTGTTCTGATGCAATCCTAAAAGACAAACCCAACTTGGCACAAATCCTGTGTGCCCTGTCCACTATACACTGCATGCACTATATGTAAGTCACCCTCTGGCAGACTTTCCAGCCCTAAGGCAGGGTGCACTGTATTATATGTGTCGGCATAGATGCAGGAGAAATATGCCCCTACTATGTCCCTGCCAAACCTAGGACATAGTAAATGAACAGAGCATCCATTTTAAGTAAATGTGCTGGCCAGTGGTCAGTACGAGTTTCATAGCTACATGATGGCTACTCTGAACCCTGGGTTGTTTGGTATCAAACAACTCAGAATGATAAACTCAAACTGGTACCAGTATTGGATTTATTATAAAATGTACCTAGGGGTCACCTTAGAGGTGCCCCCTGCAAAAGCTAAATACCCTGCCATGGTTGTTGTCCGGTTACAACCAGACTGCCACCAGGAGACAAGAATTTGGAACCGTGAGGTGGGAGATCCTGCTGTCTGGGTCCCAGACCAAAGCCCTTCCTAGGTGGAGGTGCAAATACCCTCTCCCTCAGGAATGTGCACTGCCCTGCTGGGTAGCTTCAAAGGGCTTATCTCCCCTGAAATTTGACCCCTCAGACTGCTGCTAGCAACAGATGGCTGCCCCTGATGCAGGCAGGAGCAACAGTGGAAAACACCAAACAAAGGATAGGAGGAGTGTTCATCCCCAGCTCGCACCACCCCTAAGGTGTTGCATGCGAGGTGACCCCTCCATTTCATTTTCCTCCATCTTGCATGGAAGGAAAATAGCCACTCAGGTGTAGGGAAGTGACCTCTGCCCACAGAAAGTAGTCACTTTGTGAGTGTAGCCACCCGAAGGTAGACGCCGTAATGGTCACTACCAGGTACTCCCCTAAATGCCCACTAAACACAGTATTTAGTGGGCATCCTTAGACCAAGAAATTAGATTCCAAGGTCAAAAGAAGACCAACAACAAAGAAGATCCAAGGCTCGAGAACTGAAGGCATGCTACACAAAGAAAAGGTGCCAAACCCTGTCTGCTGCACCCAGAACTCGACAATCGACGGTGAGGGGTTGCTGAGACACTGGACAGACTCTATAAACCCAAAGAGGACCTTCAGTCTTCAAAAAGATCTCCCTCCAGAGTGAAATTATCACTCTCCTGGAACCCAAGACCAAAGACTCACTTCACTGACCTGCTACTGACCAAAGAACTGGATGCTGCAGCCAGACCAAACTCCAACCAACAGACCTTGAGGACAAACCCTGCAAGTGGCCAAAAAGTGCAATAGCCCTGAGTACTGGTCACCTCACGACGGACACCCAGAAGGACTGCCCAATCCGGACTGAAAAAGGTCCAGGAGGAAGCCACTGCCAAGGTTTGTCAGAAACCACTAGGACCTCCCACCAGAGTGGACCTGCTAAACTGCAAGCGACCCTCAAAGAGACCTACCTCCTGCTGCCAGGGCACCTTTGTTCACAGCTCCTGGTCACTGATTTTCTCTACACCTGGCCGCCCTGTGCCCTGCACCGAAGATCCAGCTGCACCCTAACAGTCCCCCACCCATTGCATCCTCGACACTCCAAGGGGACACACCGGACTTACCTTCAAATCCACCTCTGCAGTGCTTTTCCAAGTAGTTCCCTGTAGTGGCCTTGCACCAGCTCCAGCGACTTTCTGCAGCTGTCCTCGCCAAAAGAGGAAGCCGCCCAAACTTCTCTAGCTTATCCATAGTGCCCACTGATGACCTCGACATACCTGAAAAAGGATACATTGGTAAACTCATTGCCAGATTTTATATGCACTTTCAAAATATTTTCTCCGTTGATTCCATTGGTGCGTAATTACTCATAAAATACTATTTTCATTAAATCTTCAAAAATTCATAACTTAAAAAGTACTTACCCGAATTTGATGAGCTTGCTCTTATAGTTTTTATAAAAATTTGAAGTATTTTTGTAAATTGGTCTCGTTATTCTTTTGAGTGTGTGGTCTCATTTATTGATACTGTGAGTACAACAAATGTTTTGCACTTCTCCAAGATTAGCCTAACTGCTCGACCAAGCTACCCTAAAAATTAGAGCACCAGGTGGTCTAGTTTTTACCTCAGTAAACCAATGTGTGGTTGCCTGGATTCTTTGTACAATGTGCCTAGTTTTGCACACTACATAGATTGCCAGTCTCCTACATTTGCAAATTGTGAATTTGTAATTGGACTGTATGTTACACTTACTGTGCTAATGTAAAGCCTTCCTTGCATCAGACCCCATGTTGTGAAATGTCTTCCCATCTAACTAGATGTATTTATTCTAATTAAAACGTAATGCTTGTGTGATGGGAGGCTGTATTAGGTCCACCTACTACTTATACAGACCCTTACATTCCTAGATGACAAGAGAAATGTAACTGGATGAAGAGATTTCTAACTGCTGGAGACTATAACAATGGCACAGGTCTTGAATGAGACACAGAAACTACAATGCACCCATCTCAGCAGAATCTATGGCATGGTTATGAATCACACAGGAATACCACACTTGTATTCTTACTGCCAAAATGTTTAATACTGAGGGCATTAGTCATTTTGAGAGACACGGGATTACAAGTCTGATCATGTGGGTCTCCTGAGAAATTAAGAATTACTATAGGGAGCGGGAATATGGGAATAGACCCCTGTGGAAATTCCTCATTTTTGGGCCTATCCCCACTTTGAAATTCCTAGAAACACTAGAAGAAGAAGAAGAAGAAGAACTTTATTCGGTATGAAATAATTCAACCCTTAAATTACATAGACAACAATAAATAACCATAATATCAATAAAACAGTAAAATCAGCATAATGATAATTTAAAAGCAGGTCAGACATCATTTTCAAGAATAATAATCTAAAACATCCCTTAAAAAAACTCTAGGTTATTACGCCAGGTAATGGCTCCCCTCAAAAACAATCCCAAACCCCTCCATGCCAATGCATCTGAGGCCATTTGCAGCCACATAAAAGCAGGGCGAAATTGCACAAATCCCTTTGGCCTCAGCAGGGGTAATAAAAAACGTCTTCTAAAAGGTGCATAAAAAAACACAGAATAATGTAAAATGGGACAAGGTCTGCAGGGACACGCCTGATAGATTTTACACCATACTGACCTAACGGGAAACAGAGATTATTCCTAATGACCCCGAAAAGGAATCGAGTAATAAGAGTCCTTTCCCTCAGGTCATTTATTGCTAGGAGATAGGGCTCAGGACCCACCCCCATCTTTAACATAATAAAACCCTTGGCCGATTGTTTCCCTAATTTCTTTCCCTCTCTTTCAGCCCTCCGCATTCTTAAAAAATTCTCCTTCACCCAATTCTTATCCTGGCTGGTCAGACCCTCGGGAGAGTAAAACAAATCCAGCCGCCCCAGCTCCTGTGCTACTTTTCTTATGTGCATCAGCCAGGGAAAGCATTTTACATTATCACAGGCCAAACAATCCCTTAAAATCTCTCTATTAAAAATAGCAAAATCATTTCTCCAACTCGAAATCCATAACAAAAGGGGAGCCAACTGAATAGTGTCTTGCACACACTCAAGATCTAGTTCTAGATGTAGGCAGAAACCAGAGGTATTTTGACCAACGCCCAATAGTCTTCTGCAAAAACGATTTTCCTCAATAATGGGCACTCAGGTGACAATATATACCCCTAGATTGCTGCACCATAAAACAGAACAGGGAGACATTTTCGCCTATAGATTTCAAGCAGGGGTTAATGGGTTTGCTTCCTACTCTTACAGCAAAATCAAAAGTAGCACCAATTGAGGCATGGAAGAGCATACTCCTTCTAGAAATAGAAGGTTTTCATGAGCCTTTATCGTCAAAGATTACCCCTAAATACGGGAATTAATTGACCCTGCTGATAGTTTGATCATCAACCTTTAGCTCCCCAACCCTGCTCAGAGATTTACCACATACCATAAAATGCGATTTCTTATAATTTATCTGTAGGCCCAAACCTGACATATAAGATGCATAAGCTCTAACAGCTTTTCGGAGACTGTTCATAGTGTGGGCCATAAGGACCGCATCATCCGCATATGTCAGTACCGGGACACTAGTGCCATTCACCTTTAGGACATCCCTACAGTGATCCACCAAGAAATCAGACGGTCCATTAGTATATTAGAGAAACAGAGTAGGGGCCAATACACACCCCTGGTGAACACCCTTGGTGAGCCCAAAAGTCTCTGAACATTCCCCATTTGCCCCCACTCTCACGTTGGCAACCGATCCTGAGTGGAGGTACTGAAGCAGCTCCACAATATCAGGATCCATCCCTAACTGACTTAACCTTTCCCACAATAAGGACCGATTTACCTTATCGAAGGCACAGCTGAGGTCCATAAAGGCAAGATAGAGGGTGTCCTTCCTAGCTTGCGTATATTTCCCAATCATCATCAGAAGTTTGAGGCACTGCTCACGTGTGCCAAGACCTTCCCTAAAGCCATACTGATCCCGGCTCAAAATATCCTTTTCTACCATCCAAGCCTCAATACGCCTTAAGATGATCCGCCCCAAAATCTTCCCAGAGGAGTCAAGTAGGGAGATAGGGCGATAGGACTTCGGGTCATTCCGATCCCCCTTTTTAAAAACTGGAATGATACAGGCCCTCCTCCAAGAGGCAGGGATTCCCACAGTAACTGCTGCGTTAAGAACATTTAAAAGAACAGGTGCCCATAACTGAGGGCAAGATTTGTACAAATCCATATGTATCGAATCCAGGCCCAGGGTTTATTACTAGCACTGCCCTGGAGTGCATCCATAACTTCCTGGAGCGAAAATCTAATCGCTAAATTGGGAACCACCATAGACTCTTTTTCCCAATTATTTCTTATAGGGGTTCCCCCAAAAATTCTACAGAAATAATTTACCCAAACCTCTGGGGCAATATTGCAACCCAAGCCCTCGGATGTCTCTGTGGCAAAGGAACCTCTGTTTACCACCTTCTAGAACAAGCCAGGATCCTTCAGGACTGAGGCACGCTACAAATCTTCCCAGGCCTTTTCTTTAAATCTATCCTTACTTTCCCTCAGGGCCCTTTTGTACTCAATTCTTGCTGCTTTCACTGCGGGCCTATCTCTGGGATTTCTTTTGAGGGCCGTTTTCATGTTTGCCCTGGCATCGTAACAAACCTTATCGAACCAGCCACCTCTGGGCTTGTTAGGAAGGCTGTCTATCAAAAATAGACAGTCTCTAGCTACTATATTTACTTCAGCTATTGCATCCATCACTTCCTTTGGGCTCGGAGTCTCTCTCAAAAGTATGTCCATAAACAGGGGTAAGTTTCCCCCCACCACCCTCTCAATGACTTGTTGGGCATCTACCTGTTTCCAGCCAAGCCGCCTACCCTGGTCTCTTATCTTTACTGTTACAAGACCACCCGCCCTAATTTACTTAGAGCCCCTGGAAGTTTGAAACACACTGTGAGGGGGTTATGATCACTCATACATTCACCAAGCACCTCTCCACCAGTAATCAGATTTTTCAATGACGGAGACACCAAGATGTAATCAATTGGGGTCCCAGACCCTCTACCCACAAATGTTGGGAGCTGGTGAAAATCCACTGCTTCACTATCCCGGAAGTTCAAAAGGCCCAACTTCCTAAGTTCCTTGGTCAGAACCCTACCTCTCATATCCTGAATGTCATCCACCAAGTAATCCCCACAGTCGTAATCGAAGAGATTTACCATTGTACTGAGACGGCCCAACTTAGCATTAAAATCTCCCGATACAATGGAACAGAATTCCAGCCCCACCTCCTCCATTCTATATTTCAGCACCTGGAGAATGGAGAAAAGAATCCCAATTTGACACCCCCGTCCCATACAGCATTATAAAAATTAACCAACAAAATATTAAAATTATTAGAAAAAATTTCGCAAACAAGCAGTATACCCTGGTGGTTACGATTAATTTGGAAGGCAGCCACTATCTTGGCGAACCGTATTAAGGTAACCAGGCCCCCTTTCGAACGACCTCCGAGGGACTGAGCTGCTGGGATGGCGAATCTATCATATCCATCTCAAGCAGCCAGCCCCTCAGACCATGTTTCCTGCAGCATAATAATATCATAGTCAGCCACACGCCTAACCCAGTCCTGGTCAGATATCTTGGCATCATACCCCGCAATATTCCAAGAAATAAGGTTGCACTTCGAACCCACCCCCTCCAACGCAATCACAGTCTTAATGCATTGTCAATCCACCCCTGCCAAGTCCGAGGTTGTATTGTACTCTGTTCTCCTACAAATTTTCCACGGGGCATTCTGGCTTAAAGCGGGGATCCTACCAGGATCAGGAGAGGGATCAGCGCCCAGTCGCATATGGTTGTAAAAGTATCCCGGGGGGCCAAACCAATTGAATCTGCCCTTAGATAGGCCTGACTATATGAGGAGAGAAGCCGTTGGGCCAGGCCCGGGTATCTGACATTTATGATAACACAATCCTCACCCCCTTCATTTTCCCTTGGCCCAATCCAGTCAATTCTTCGAACAAACAAGACATCCTCAAGATCCTTACACAAAAAATTGAAGTTTTTACTCAGCCAATGGCCAGTTTCATTTTTTAGTTGGACCATAGATTCTGTTACCCCACGGGCCAGAGCAGGAACATTTGTCAGTACTACCACATATGGGGCACATGGGGGAGATCCAGACGGGCCAATGACGACTTTTTACTCAACGGATTCTGATTGGGCTTCCCAACCAGCTGTGAGCAGGCCCCCCCAACCACAGCAGAACCACAGTCAGACTGACTTCCGAGGCTAAGACCATTCAAGGCCCCACTGCCCATTGGTGGGGCGGTAGTTGAGGCCACCACAGACTGAATGCATGCACCTTGACCCACAGCCCTCAACAAGTTAACTGGATGCTGAGGCAAACTTCCCAGAGGCCCAGCATTTTCCTCCTGTTGATTCTCATCCACGCTAGGATGAGATACACAACACAGGGCCTTATACCCCCCATAAGATGGCTCCCTTGGCTTCTTAAATCACCTAGCCGAGCAACTGCTTTTTCTATCACTGATAGTTTTGCCATCACAGGTGTCAAGATACCCTCAATCATTTCCTTGAGCTTTAGCAAAAGAATGGTTGTATCACAGCCCATTAGCTTGCTGGATTTTATACCACCATATAACTCCTTGGAACTGTCCACAAGAGAAGCTTTCGTTTTAGGGACAGATTTCTTCAGTGTCTTTTTCTTCCTTGGCGGGGGCTGCCCTTATCCATAGAACAGGCCACAGGAGAAGACAACAGAAGCCTTTTACTTCTTCTCGAAGGCCCTGGGTCGGCAGAGTCCCCTAATTTCTCTGCATGGTCATGATCTGATGCAGCACACAGCTCTCCTCCATGGTGGACCACCACCCTCTCCTCCTCCTCCAAAACCACTGGGGGATCACTGACTAATAAGACATGACCCCAATCCTCCATCTCCATAAATAGCCTCCTCTCCGCCAAGTCAATTTCCTTGCTCACGACCCCAACCGCTCTCACAAGAAAGGAGTCCAGAATTGTATTTACATTCCCCTGCCACCTCCACCACTCATGGCTCCAGATAGTTGGCCCTTGTTCCGCCCTATTTAGCAAACAATAGCTCCTCACCAAGGGCAGCAGCAGGATACACACTTTGAACAAGGGCTTCGCGCAGAAAAGTCTCCAGGCACTAAAACGATAGGTAGTCACCAAAGAAAAAAACTCACCATCCCCGGCAAGATGAAAGGGGGGTGGCCCAGACCAGCCTATAACGGTCGATGACGGGCGCAGGATGGGCCTGCCCTTGGCCCGGGCTTTGCCCGGGCGGGTCCCACGCGTGTCTCGCGAAGCGGGCGCGCAAAATAAGTTTAAAGGGGCCAAGGTCCCGCCCCCAGCCGCAGCCGATGTCCTCAATGCGCGTCCCACGAAGCGGGCGCGCAAAATAAGTTTAAAGGGGCCAAGGTCCCGCCCCCAGCCGCAGCCGATGTCCTCAATTCTACTAGCTTTTAGCTGGTGCAATGTTGGGGAGTTTGTCTGGAGTTTGATATTAGTGTATATAGGAAAGTTCTCCTTTTTGCCCTAGTCATCAACAAACTTTTTGGACAGATACTGGTGGTTACTGACTCTTGGCTGAGCCCTAGGTACTGTTTACCCGTCCCAGGGCCAGTGCGCTCTGTAAAGTGGAAATGCAAATTAGGCTAATTATAATTGGCAGTATCACCCTACCTATAAGTCCCTAGTATATGGTAGAGCATGTAGGTTTAGGGACCCCAGCAATGGTAATGCACTAATAGGTGCACTGCTGAGGTGCCCAGTGTCATTTTAAAGGCAAACCTGCCTTGCTGTCTGCTTTTAAACTAAAGTTACATGCAAATTCGACTTTGGCATTAAAAATACTTCCAAAGTCTTAAACTACTTTAATGTTACATATGTCACCCCTAAGGTGTGGCCTAAGTGCCCCTAGGGTTGGGTGCCAGGTAACTATAAGCAGGGACCTTATAAATATTGTTTTATAAGCCCTGGTGAGTTAAAATCGCCCAATTTGTTTTTCCCTCACTGTAGAGAATGGGTTCTGTAGGCTAAAACGGGGAGACTTTATTTTAATTAATAAAGTCCCCATAGTAGCCAGATATTTTGAGTTCGGTATCAAATTAATTGTTATAATATATCCCACAACTTACCATTGTTAGATTTAATATAACTAGTTCAAGTGAAACGTTTTAAAACTCCACTTGAAAGTTGCCAACTCCAGCATGTCTTCACACCACCCTATCACTCCCCAAGTCACCCTATCTTCCACTCCACCTCCCACCCAATCACTTAGTGCCCCTCCCCTGCATGCTACACCACCACCCAGCCACAATGCCCACACAGTCCCTGCCAAGTACACCAATAGCACTGCCAATAACAATCACTACAACTCCCACAATGCACCAGCTGATCTACATCAAAACCTGCTATGTCCACTTCACAGTGCAACTCATGCATGTATAACTGTTGCACCTGCTACCCCTACTATATGCTTCAACGGAGGACCACTATATGGCAATGACAGCAATGCAATCATCATTCCTCAGCCCTCAATGGAACATGGTACCTATGTCACAATCCACTACCCACAAACAATGTCTGCAGTGCTGCATCTGTCATTGCCATAACTGGGAATCAAGTCAAGCCACTGTAGCATAAGACAAAGAGACAACCAATCACACCCCCACCATGTTACCCTCTTCTACTCCATTCACAGGTACCCCTTCCACTGCCACCATGGAGAGGATGCCAGAGACAGACAGCCCTCCCCAGGATGAAGGCCCCAGTGAGGACAATGCCTCTGGATGTCTGGACATTGATGACGTACCTGGCCCATCTGGGACACCTGGTCAGTCCACCACTCCCAGTCTCCCTCTGCCCACATCCAACCCCTCCCCAACCTGTGGCATCAACAGCACAGCCAACCCCTTGTCCTCAAACCTGTGTCCCAAGGACTGTACAATCAATAGTGTGCCCCACAGTATAGGGACCAAATTCGACCCCACACACCCAAAACAATGAAGGTCCTGGTGACACTGGAAGTGGGCACACCATGCCATGGGTACAGGGGGGCAGGGGCGGGAGGGGGCACCTGTGGCCACAGGACGGGGCAGCCAACGGAGTCAAGTGACCTGGAGGTCATCTACCAAGTCCTGGGAGCATACCAGCATTCCCAAGACAAGATGGGCCAAATTCTCACCATCTTGCGGGTAAACCAAAGGCTACAGAATGAATACCACCAGGTGGCTATGCAGCAGTGGCATGCCCACAATGCCACCATCGCAGGGGTACTCAGGGACCTCACCACCATCCTGCATGCTTCACCCACCCACCATCAGGCCCCTTCCACTATCCACAGCTGAGGAACACCTCCCCACCCCCGCAAACATGGTTGTCAGGAGATTACCCATTAAATCACACTTCCACAGGAGCAGATGCCTTTTACCCAATTCCTTCCAACAGATGTGTGCTCAGGCTTTACTGATTATCTGAACCCTGCATCTGCTAGGGGAAAGGGGAATGGGAATAGAAAAGGAGATACCGCCTCCAGATCCAGTTCCAACCTGTGTTTCCCACTTGAAGATATGAGATTCAGTGTGTGCTTCTGTAACCTGCACCTTTCTTCTTATTGGGATTTCTTTAAAGGAAGGACCTGCAGTCGGGTGATGAGAGCATAGATAGGTACATTCATACTGTGCATTCAACTGTTCAGCCATTCACATTCACCCAATTCTATTGTTCTCCTAACCTGGATCTTTTGAGATACTAGCCTCTCTCTAAGAGAACAATGTTAACTTAATATCGTCTTTTCTCCAGGAGTCGGAGGTATCCAAGGTTCCCTGGAGAACAGTTCAAAGGTTCACAAATATACAATCTACCAATGTCTTTTACAGGAAACGAAAACTCCTTCTCAAGGTTCGGTTTTCTAATTCACAGTCTCTAGGAATTAGTCTGAGCACTGAGCTTTGTCTCTAAGACTGGCAAGTCTGCTAGACGAAGAGTTTTTTGAATATAGATATGTAGATATATATATTGGCAAGTCTGGAAATCATACAAAAGGATTCCTTACTGCAGTTGCTTGAAGTTCTGTTAAGCCAAAACAAATTCTCCTCAGAAATGGTTGGAAGAAGGAAGAATTTCAGCTTCTCCAGAAGGGAAAAAGTAGCTGGTGTGCACACCGTAACAAGAAAAAGAATTAATTACTCAAAACTGGATGAATTCTCTATGAAATGAAGCGCCTCAGGAACACTCTACTTTCTCCTCAGGATGACAGTTGAAGTGCACAGTTCCCAGAGAGAAACAGCTGGAGGGAAGCTTCAGCACACGACTAAGGTAGAAACACTGGAGCACTGACCTCACAAAGATTTGCGGCCACCATCTTGAGTGGCAGTTAAACCTGAAGAAGCTGGTTCTAAGAACAGCCTTCGCAAAAGCCACCTGGAGTGAGGACGCCGCTGCAACCAACGTGGGTACAAGGGAAAGGGGAATTGTTTTTGCTGAGGGAAGAACTTAACAACACTGGCAATAGTTTTCCTGACAGTAGCCCCCTCCACAGAACTCCCTCCCACAGAAAGTTTGTTGGGGAAAGAGTTGTGAAATTGCTTTATCAACCTTGGAGCATGCACATTTTGGAAGGCTTCCCAGGACCTTTCTTCTGGGCCAAAACCTTTCCAGATTGGTAGGTCTTTTGAAGTTTCTTACTGAACTCATTTGCAACTCAGACCGAGCCTCCTGACCTTCCTAAGATAATGTTTGCATGCCTACTAGAGCTCAAATAGAAAGGACAATAACCCGTGGAGGCATGAATAGCATTGTTGTACGCAAATTCTGCTGTCCAGATGAAATCTGGCCAATCATTATCTTGGTCCAGAAGATATAAGCGTAGGTACTGCTCTATCTCCTGGTTAACTCTTTCTGCCTGTCCATCCATTTCCGTATGATAAGTAGTAGAGTGACGTGAGTCTATTCCAAGTTGTTTCATAAAGGCCCTCCTGAATTGGGAAACAAATTGGAGACCTCGATCTGAGATTACAACCACCGGAATGCCATGAGCTCTCACTATGTGCTGTGAAAATAACTGTGCGAACTGAGAGGCTCTAGGAACCTTCTTTAGAGGATGAAATAACTCATTTTAGTAAGGTGTCCACAAAAACTAGGTTTGTGTCAAAACCTTGACTTGAATGTAAATCTACAATCAAATCCATAGTAATGGTGTGCCAGGGATATGGTGCAAAGGGAAGAGGCTGAAGCTCACCTTCAGAAGCTAATCGTGTTGTCTTTCCTCAAATGCATTTATCACAGGTTTGAACGTATTGTCTTATTTGAGAGATCATGGCAGGCCACCAGAAATACTTCTTTATTAATTCAGTAGTCTTCAAAATTCCTTTATGGCCAGCTAAAGGATCACCGTAGCGCTAGTTCTTGCAACTCACAAGTTGGCAAATATAAAGCATTTTCAACAAAAGGGAGGTTTTCTATAACCTTTCTTCCTTCCTTTTTGTTGGCCCAATCTGAAATGTCTTGGTCAGACATGGATCCTCAAACCTTCCTTTTTATTTCAGAAAATTGTAAGGTACAAACAAACTTGTGTGCAGGAATAATTGGAATCTTTTCAGCTTCTCCGGCTCCAGGTATATTATTCATTCTCGATAACGCACCTGCCTTACCATTGTCAGAACCATATCCATAGATAACGGTAAAATTAAAATCTGCAAAGTACAAGGACCATCTCAATTGCCTTACAGTGGCCGTCCATCCAGACATCCTGCTGGAGCAGATGCAAAGACAAAACCCACTGCCAGGAAGTGACCTTTTCCTGAACATTCTCTCCTGTGTGCCACAGAAACACCCTGTAGACTGTTCAATGTAATGTTTCCACATTGCCATGGCCCTTGGATACTGGACCTGTACTACCTACAGCTAGGCAATCTACTCTGATGATTTCATCCACCATGACCCCACTCATCAACTGTTGGACAATATACGCACAATAAACACTGCAGATCACAGCAACTGCAATTGTGTCTTTATTTTTAGATGTCCAAATGTGTGGTCAGCAATATGTTATGTGTGAATGTTCCCCTTACTCAACAACCAGTGAAATGGACAGGAGAGGGAGGCATCATCTGCAGGGGATACAGTACATCAGACATATCCCAAAAGTCAGTTGTAAGCGAGTCACTAGTCCAGCCACACACCAGAGTAGATCCACTTATCCAACCTGCAAAAAGACCAAGACAGGGACACACATTAGGATGTTAGGCAGGGTGGCACTCAAAGCACATATGCAGTTCATTTTTGTCGTGCCCAGTGTTTATTGTTAAGGAAACAGGGCACAACAGATGACACTTCTCCATCAACAATCTCATGAAATAAATTACTAATATGCTGTAGCTGACAGCTGTACTTGGCTAAACACTACACTTTCAACTGTTTGCAAAGGCTGATGTACATTACTGGCTCTAGCAACAGGTAGGAGAGGGAAAGATTCACAGTACAGAGTGAATTGCTGGAATTATATCTGGGCAGGAGATTGGAGGACAAATAGCACACCACCGGCCTGTTCATAGGAGATCTTAACCTATCAACCTGCATTGAGAAAACATGTCAGAGTTGAGACCAGTATCACTGCTCCTGACATGCAATCTGTCTCCTACCACAACCCACACATAGGGATAAGTACACTGAACATCTCTACTGATGTACCTGGCCAGGATGAGCATTGGAATCAATCCAAGTGGAAACATACCACCTGCTACTACACAGACAACATACCTGTTTGTCACTGGAAATACAGTTTGATCAGTTCAGTCCTAGAGTCAGCTGCACAATTCTCATCACTTTACATGTCACCATGACAAGCCACTGGTCCAACTACCTCCTCATTATCAGCCAGTAATGGGATCTGATATCTCAGGGCTAAATTGTGGAGCATGCAGCGGGCAACTATGATCTGGCATACCTTTTGTGGAGTGTAGAGGAGGGCACCCTCAGAAACGTGCAGACACCTGAATCTTGCCTTCTGCAGACCAAGGGACATATTTATGAGCCCCTAGCGCCACCTCGCACCACATTTGCAGCATTTATTTTGACAAAAATGTGGCGTTAAGGTGGCATTTCATACACGCCATATTCACAAAGTGGCACAATGCTTGCACTGCTCCACTTTGTAACCCCCTGCGCCATATTAAGCCTGTGCCTGGCATAATGTATGCAAGGAGACCTTCCAGTGCTGGAGGGGCCTAAAAATGGCACAAAGGAATCTATGAGATTCCCTTGCACCATTTTAGCAGCATTTTTTAATGCCTGCTAAGTGCAGGCGTTAAAAAGAGGCTCCCATTGATTACAATGGGCCTCTGGCTGCTTTGCAGGATTAGCGTCATAATTTGTGATGCTAGTCCTGAAAAGCGCTGGACCAGCATCACAAATTATGACACTAGTCACCCTAACTACCGCCTTGGTGTGCTGTATTATGAATATGGTGCTACCATGGTGGCGTCTGGGGGCGCTAAGGGGTGCAAAAAAAGTGGCGCTGCACTAGGTGCAGCGCCCCTTTTCATAAATATGCCCCCAAATGTCCTTTCTATTACACACCTCGTCCTGCCGTGGGCCTCATTGAAACGGTGTTCCCCATCCGTGGCAGGGTACCTCACTGGTGTTAACTGCCAGGAAAGGTTCGACTAGCCTGAGTCACTTGTGTAAAATAAGGTAAGACCTGTTACAATGCAGGTACAGCCAAAGGAAAGATTGTGATGACAGGTGCCACAACAGAGACACACATCCAAATGCATACATACCAATGAGCCAAGCCCTCTCTCTCTCTATAGTTGTGCCATCATGTGTGGGACATTGCTGTTCCAGAGAATGTAGGAGTCATAGACAGATCCTGGAAACTCAGCTTTCACTTGGGAAATGTACTTGTCCGCCAAACAACCGACCTGAACATTTATGGAGTGATAGTTGTTCCTGTTCCTATACACTTGTTAATTTGCACTGGGAGGGACCAAAGCAATATGGGTGCCATCAATGGCCCCTATCACATGAGGGATGTGTCGAATATCATATAAGTCTGCCTTCACAGTGGGCAAATCTGCAGGGAGAGGGAACCTGATGTAGCTGTCCATGTGTTTCAGAAAAGCACACAGTACATCCTTCAACACAAGACGGAACATGGGCTGTGACATCCCTGCTGCCAAGCCCACTGTAACCTGAAAGGACCCTGTGGCAAGAAAGTGTAGCACTGACAGGACTTGTACTGTGGGAGGGATGGCATAGGGATTACATATGTCAGGCAATAGATCTGACACCAACTGGGTTCATAGATCCATGATGTTCAGATGATTCAGCTGATAGGTCTGGATGATGTGCATCTCTTCCAGGGTAGCAAGGTTGACTAGCGGATGGTACACTGGTGCATTTCTCAATCTCCCAATGACAGGGTATCTAGGATCGAGAGGAGAGAATGTACAATGTCATAAGCACTCCACACGTGTTATCTGAACAATTTCTTGTGACACACCTAACACTGTAGACATGCGTGAACAGAGGCACATACTATATTGGGCACGCAGAAGAGCAATTTAACCACCCATGCTGCCCATTGCTGGCCCTGTACAATAGTTAGTGGCACACAATACATGTATAATGTTCCATGTTGTGTGCACAAATGGGTCCTGCATGGACCATGTATGTATTAATGCCAGTGACCCACATGGTTACACCGCCTGTGAGGCACAGAGTAGCTGGACATGCACTTCATTTGACATCCGCCCATACAACAGCACTGTGCCATGAATGTCACATGTATGAGCCTAACCATGGTGGCAGAACATAGGCCTGCTCACCATTCTGGACATATAACTACCATGACGCACTTATTTTTCGGAACAAGCCATTAACTGTTCATAAAATGGCAGCCACCTGCCCTGCTTGCACACGACAGATGGAAGTGAGCTAAGTCCGCCAGCGTATTTCGTCATGGAGGTAGGAGGTCGCAACTGCAGTGCAACTTCTCATTGGTCACAGTGCTGCCAATGGGGGACTGGGGCCAGTGATGATTACCGCCTGCAGTGACGGTCATGTACTCGGTGGACGAGTTCGCCATTTTCTGCCGCCTAGCTCACTTGACTCCTGACACTCCTGCAAGCAAGACCTCCATGATGTGCGCTGCTGTATACTATCTCTGGGAGCCATCATGCCACGTCCTGCAGGTGATAGGGCCCCAGCTTTCACCCAAGAAGAACTTGAGCAGCTGGTGGAACAAGTCTTACTCCCGTATGGACAGCTGTATGGGGTGGGGCACCAGAGGAGCAAGTGAGCCCATTGCCATTGTTGTGTGTGATAAGGGTGTGTGTCAGGGTGAATAGCGTAGGCATACCGGCTATGGCGCACATGCATGGAGGGGGAATGGAGTTAAGATGGATTTGTGTGGGAAGTTGAGGTGTCTGATGTGTGTAGTCCACTGCTGTTGATGTGGTGCCAGTTTTCATGACTTTCTCCTTCTGTCTGTGTCACCCATCCAGGTCAGCGCCCATCAGAAGGAGTGGATTTGGCGTGCCATAGCCAAGCAAGTGTGGACCGTGGGGGTCCATAGCCAGGGGAGAACCCATCGCAGAAAGCGGTGGGAGGACCTCAGACACTGGTCCCAAAAGGCCGCGGAGGCCTAGCTGGGGATGTTCTCCCAATGAGGGAAGGGTGCCCATTGGACCCTGACCTCCCCTAATGGCCCGCATTTTGACAGTGGCCTACCCTGAGGTGGATGGGCATTTGAGGGTAGCACAGCAACCACAAGGGGCTGAGTACTGACACTATCCTCGGACTTGACAGGCCTTAAATGGGCTTTGGTGGCTTACTGCTGGCAAAATGTGATTGTGGTCAATGCTACATGCACATAGTCAATGGGAAATGGGTATCAGTTACCCTGGCAGAGTATATTTTGTAGATCAGTGACAATACTATGCTGTCAGTGAATGTACATTTCCCATTTCCATTCCTCTCCATGTCTGTAATGTGTAGATGCACCAATGACATGGGCACATGTGTGACTCCATCTTAGCCATACAATGATCGTGAGTGTTCAGATCACCCTAAGCATTTTGTATGACCATCTCCATACATCTGCATTAGTGTATCTGAGGTGTAAATCCAATCCCATCTGTGTAGCCATCCTGTATATGCTACTGTGTCATTCTCCTATAATTACTGAGACAATATACATATTGTACTGTAGCTGGCATAGACTGATTGTGGGGCTGGCATTACAGTTCCACCACATGAAGGGCCTCAATGGGACAGGAGTATTGCCCTGATAGCTGATTATGCATATTTAGGTAATCTGATAAATGATATTTTATGAGGGCAGATTGCATAGATAATGCAGTCCTTGGAGCTATTATTGTGGGGATTTGTCCTTTCAACAATGGGATGGTACTAGATGTGGTAGGTGCCCTAGGTGGTCCTTGATTTGTCACCATTGTGTGTTCATGTCATGTGTGACAAAGCCCTAGCAATTCCTATGCTGCAATGCAGAGTAACTGCCTTCATCATGTCAATATGTTAGGTTTGGTGCACATTGGATGTCCTATGGCTATTACAGCTTGCCTTGGGCAATAGGTAGTATCAGAATTGGAGTGGTATTGGTATGGCATGACACGCTGCGTGTTCATGTGATGATCATTTCCAATCAAGGCTCCTTAGGCTTGCTAATGTGGTAGTGGGATGTGTGGTTGTAGTACAAGCTGTGGTATTTGTCCATGTGTGCCACATGAAAGCACATTATTCCCCTCTAATATATGTGTTTTCTGGGCTCAGTGACAGGGATTGCCATTTATCCAATGTGTTTGTGTGTGGCTGTAGTTGTCATGGTGCGTAGTCCAACTACTGTTCCTGCATGTGTGGTGGCATTGGAATTGTTCCATGATGTGGTATGTGTGTTCCAGGGGTACATACACTGTCACACTCCTCTCAGTGGATGTGTGATATGTGGCACATGGCCCATGGTTGATGCAATGAGCATTATGCTGAGTAGTGATGTTTGTTTTGGGGTCAGCTGCTATGACTATGGTATAGGGTCTGACTGGTCAAATGTGTATGCCACAGGTTCAAATGGTACATCTCAGAAGTGAACTGCTTGGGTGTTCGACTTGTATTGGCAGGACCCAAGTAGTACTTCATTTTGCCATCACTGTACTGAGTGGGCAGGCAGATAATATGACAGCTACATTCTGTGTGGTCTGTGAGTGGAGTTCTCTACAGTGTAATTGACATATTACAGTGGACATGGAGTAATCAGGTGTTGTAACTGTAGAGGCCTGAAGTGTTGTGTTCTGTCAACTGTCCATCCAATGGGTGAAAGGTGACTAGAGAGGTGAGATCTGTATTCAGCCATACTGTAGATACAACATCCAGGGCATGATGTGCCAGCTAAAATGCCTTTGGTTGGCATCATGGGGTTGACTCTAGTAAGTACAGTCCTACTTAGGTATTGTTGTAGGTGTGAGTGTTAGCATACAGGTGTGGGTAGTAGTGACATGATGTTGGTTATATGTATCGCCATATACAATTGCGTAGCCAGGACATGTAATGCAAGAGATGCAAATGTTCATATGTGTCTAATGGAGGTATGTTTTGATTCTTTTCCACCCCATCTTTCTCTCTCCCTATCTCCCTCTCTTTCTCTCTCTTTGTGTGCATCAGCATCATCAGGCATAGGAGAAGGAGCACAGGCGAGTGGGAAAGCAGCAGCCCATGGAACTCAGGAAGCTGGTACCAGTGAGGCCGAGGGACCCAGTGGGTAGGAGGGTGAGGGGAGTGCCACAGGGGAGACCTGATCTACCAGCTCATCTTTGAATTCCTCCTTCGGTGGGCACTCTCTGGCAGTGGCGGACCCATCTGGGAGCACCCCAGCACCATCATTGTCCGCCACCCCCCTTACTAGCACCGCCCTCCCTGTAGCTCCCCACCCAGTTGCCCATGCCCGCTCATCCAGGAGGGGGGGCATCTCTTTTGCTGACAGGCACATCTACCCCTGCCCCAATCAGCCCTGTTGCCCTCAGTGAGGAGGCTATTGACCTCCTGAGGTCCATCTCTGTGGGTCAGTCCACCATCGTAAATGCCATCGAGGGACTGGCAGCTCAAGCCAACAGAGCAATACGTTCCTGGAAGGCATTCACGGTGCCCTGCCTGTCCTCCAGAGATCCTTACAGGCTCTGGCCTCCTCACTGATGGTAGCCAGTGTCTCTTTGTCTACTGTCCCCCCTCCACCTACCTCTTCCCAAACCCCCCTCTCCCCACACCCATCCAGAGCACACATTCACACAAGCATGCATCCACCACAACAGACACGGTTGGCACTGACAAGCACAAGCACCACAAGACCCACCACCGGAATGCACAAACACAGTACCCACCTGCAGACACAACAACATCCACTCTCTGAACAGACTCCCCGACCAGACACTACACCTGACACTCCTGCAGCCAGCACTTCATCATTTGCAGCCACCAGTCCCATCCTACCCAGAGTCTCCATAATATCAGACCTTCAGACATCCAGCCCAGTCACCACATCCGCACTCCCCACAACCACCGACACCCCCACATGCAGCACACATACCATTCCTCCAGACACCACCCCAATAGGCAGTCACCCATCCAGCATGGCATCTCGCAGCACCTCCTCACCCCTCCTCCCAAGATACCTAAATACCCACACCCACCCACCCAACAGACACCCAGCACACACACGCATTCCACGCACGCACCTGCACGCAGGACACCCACAAAGGCACATCTTACCAACACTCCCTTTCCCTCCACTCCCAAACCCTTTTCCCATGACCGCCCCTGTGTGCCAAAGAAACGTTTCCTCTATGAGTTTTCCCTGTTATCTACCTCTCTCCCACCCCATGAGACCCTGTAGCGCTCTGTGTCCTTCCCCAAGTCGAGCCCTTCCACCTTCGAGTCCTCCCCCTCGCCCCTGGTAGTGCCCATGCCCCTCTCCCTGCCAAACATTTGACCTCCCTGAGGCCAAGGTCGTCCCTCCCAAGCCCAGACCCAAGGACCCCCCTCCTAAGTCCAAACCAAAACCCAAGGACCCCCCTCCTAAGTCCAAACCAAAACCCAAGGACCCCCCTCCCAAGCCCCTCCTCCAATCCCCCTCACCACTGAGGTGCCTGTCTGTCCCTTTGATGCCCCTACCCTGTGGAGGTCAAGTTGGGGCACAGTGAGATGCTTAATGTGCCTTTGGCGCCTCTGGCATTGGTATGGTCTATGGCCTTTTATTGTACATAGCTATTGCTTATTTACTTATTTTCACGATTTAATACATCTGGCCAACAAGATGTTGGCATCTAATTGAACACTACTTTTCCTACCTTTCTTTCTCCATGTTGGATTTGTGTTTGTGGTCCTTAGTTTGTGTGTGTGTGTCATGTGTGTGTGTTGGTTGTGCGTGCTGTTGTGCATGGCCTGCATGTGTGTGTGAGGCCCTGCCGTCAGTCCTGCTGTGATGGGTGTGTATTGTGTGTGGCATATGATTGTGTAGTTACGTGCATGTGTGTAGCCATATTGTGTTTTGTTCGTGGTACGATGTGTTGTGTGCCATTATGTGTTTGTTGTGTGTGCGTCCGTGTGTGTGGTGATGGTTATATCATATGCATTGTGTGTTGTGTGGGCATGGTGTGACATTTGGTACATTGTATGAGTGTGTGATGGTGTTGATTGGTTGTGAGTTGTCTTTCCCTGTTGTTGTCAGTATGTGTTGTCATGTGTAGGCATGCAGTGCAATGGTTTGCCAACGAGTTTGTGTAGTTGCGGTTGTGATGTTGTTGTATGACTCGATGGTGTTGTGTTTGTGTGTGTTAGCCAGTGGCAGCGATGTGTGTGTGGGGCATGGTGTGTGGTTGGTACGTCTGTGTTGGCCATGTTGTGTGCATTTTTGGTGTGCATGTGTGTGGTTTGTGTGTGCGTGTATGCTTGTAGCTGTGTGTGTGTGTTGGTATATGTGTGTGGTTGCCTGGGTGTGTGGTCATCGCTGTTTGTCCCGGCTTTGTGTGTTGTGTGCGTGTTTTCTAATGGCTTTCCCTCCAGTGTGTGCCAGGTGGATGTACTTAAGGTTGTCTTCGTCGTCGCCTTCGCTGGTTTTGGAGTCGTAGTGCGAGCAGGAGCAGTAGGAGGACTTCGAGTTCTAGTTCCATGGCTCCAACCGTGTCTGTGCTCCTGAAGACGAGTGTCTCCTTTTATTGAGTTTGTTTCTGCCAGGGTTTTGGTGGTGGTGCGACGAGGTGGAAACCTTGGTGGTGTGCAGCCTCGTAATGTGTCCGGCGGAAACATGGTCCTGGCGGGTCTGAAGGTGTCTACTGCCGTCTGCGGCAGCCTGACCGCACTGGCGGTACTGGAGGTAGTTTGGCTGTGTTCTGTTGGGAACACTGACATGGTCATAATTTGGCGGCCTTCACCGCCAGGCCATCAGCGGTGCTACCACTGCCGCCAAAATAGCAGTCCTGGGACAGCCAAACTCATAATGGCCACCTAAGTCCGAAGATAAATTTTTGACCGAGGCCTCCCACTTGCTGTAGCCGAGCAGGGCTCCATCGCAGTCGGCCTTAAACTTTGACTTTGCCCCAGTCGAGGTGCGACCAGATGTCTCGAGTGGCGCTTTTAGTTTCTAAGCGCTAAAAAACATTAATTCTTTAAAAAATCATATCTCCGGTTCCCCTTATACCGATTGTATTTGTTTTGGTGTCAAATTAAGGATAAAAATATGCCCTATTTATATAAATTTGCTTTGGGTTTTTAAACTGTTTCCTGACTTTTATTTTATTACTGTGCAGTGTAAGCCTTGTTGCTCATTGCCAAGCCACCAAGGGTTGAGCTGGGGTTAATTTATTGAGACCTAACTGAACCTATTGGGGGTTAGTGGCTTATTGCTAAGTGTAGGTACTTACCTGCCCTTACCAATAATCCACTTTCCAACAGGACATCCCTCATCCTTCAGTATTCCAGGTTTGGCAGGAAGCACCATTTCTGGCTGAATAAATAATTACACCTGGCTCATAACGAGGGCCGTAATGAAGAGATAAACAGGCCTCATTCTTCTTCTTGGAAAGGTTAAAAATCCCACACAATCTGACCAAACCAGCCAGTAGATCTAACCTCACCCACCAGTGGCTCGAGGCAAGAGTGGAGGCACAGCCCCACTTTCAAAGCTTGGTAAAGGTTGTTCAGGGTTTACCTAGGTGAGGAAAAGGTAGGACTGCTTCTAGACTGGAAGAGTGGAGGAAAGGGGAAACACAGTCTGTTCCTGCAGAATACCTCTTCTGAAACAGCTGATTTCCAGAGAAAATATTTCACTATTCCCTGAGTAAAAGGAACACAGCCTCTCTCAGGGTAAAGCAAACATACAGTCACTTTTATGTAGAGTCTTGCATCTGAGAGAGGAAGTCTCTCTCTCACATATGCATATCAAACTGAAAAACCAAGATCAACAGTCAAACTAACCAATCAAACATCATATTACATCCTTCATTAAAAAATGTAGCAGTTAGTCAGAAGATTTTAAACAAAATTTGGAACTAGAAGGAGCTTATTGTTGAACCATATATTGTTTTTTTGCACAGCACTTGCTCACCTAAGCAACACTCTTTCAATAATCTTGCCCAGTGCTCTGTACAGCACAAATGTAGATCACTAGGAGTGCAGGGTTCCAAACTCTGAAATAGGGTGAATCCCACCTTAACAGTAGAAGCCTATCATATCCAAGGGCTAGTTGGCTGGTCTTCTGACTAGAGCCTCAGGGACAATAGGCACCAACAACTTTGAACCCGGCACCTGGACTCTGCCGTCTGTGAGTCACACCCTGCCAAGTGGTTCCACCCCAGTCCCTTCCCTGGACCCTTGGAAGTGGGGCTGAAGGTGCTCTGCCAGCCCATCTGTGGACCCAGCAGAACCAGTCCACCTCCTCTGCAGTAATGCGGAAAACTGGGCAGAACCAACACCTTGCCTCTGCTGCGAGCATTCTTCCAGCGCAAAGAATCTGCATCATCCTCCCAGTCCGTATCAGAACAGCCACTTTGTAAGCTTCATTGATACAGGCCCTCACATCACAAATTCCTTGTCGACGGCAGCCTTGGTGATGACAGGTTCTCGCATCCCAGCCTTGCAGCTCTTCAGAACCGACGCATTGCTTCAACTGCGAGGGCATCCTAGACGTGGGACTCCACAAATCCTCACTAGAAGGATTTAAGGTACTCTTGTTCAGTAGACCTAGCTGGGTCCCTGTTGCCATCCCGTGCTACATCGTGGTCGGCCTGAACTTGTGACTTTGCCCCAGTCTAGAGGGACTAGATACCCACAGTGTGCACTTTGTGCTTTTTGGCGCTATATTCACTGAAATCTTTAGAATTGCATATCTCCAGTTCTACTGATTTTGTTGTTTTGGTCTTGACACCTATTTCGCTGTGTGAGGGCCTTTGCTTCTACTTATAGGAGTGCGTAGGCTGACCTATTTTTGCCCAGTTGTTCCCAGTCAGACCTCCAGCATTTCAGAACAGTGTACCCTTGTGTGATATGTGTAATTGTTAGGGGGCTGTACACTGGACCATTTATACACAATAATAAACTCCCATACGCCTCTTATTTTTTAGTCTCTTTACCTCAACTGACATAGACACGGATGACTGACTTACAGGGCTTAAGTTTTGATGATAACATGGGGAATGCTATTTTACAAACGCTGTCTATTTTGGGCAATGATGGTTCAGGGCCCACAGGAAGTCTTAAAGAGGATTGGGACAAGTTTTCTGCTCTCAAGCATGAATGGATTAAGACAGTCCTACATTGGACAATAATGACAGAATACTTACGGGCTAAAACAGCCCCCACTGGCTTGATGGTTACCAACGTACAACATATTTTTCTTCAAAATTTGGCTTTTTAGAAAAGACTGGGCACAAATTGCATGGAAATGCACAAGAGATTGGCTGTTTTTGTTTATCAACACATCTAAAAGACTAGCAGGTGCTATTATCATTCAGATTAACATGGCAGAGTACTTAAAAAGCTGCAGTAACATGGACAATATATACGAATAGGTAACCGGAGATCAACACGGAGTTGAATGAATCAAAGGAATATCTCACTCAGCAAAAAATAGCTAAACTACAAAAGGACATCACCAAGTTCAGCTGGGAAAAGGTATATCCCTACACCAAGGATGGCTATCAAGAATAGGTACAGTCACGCTCTTCAGAGGACTCAAGGCCTTCTTATAAAAAATCTAGAGCTTATGGCAACAGCTCCTCTTCAGATGGCTGGAGCATAGATGAGGAATGGAGGAACGTTTCCCAACTGTTTTACAACATACCTCCCCCACCATATCCCCAGCCTTTGATGAGGCAGACCCACTTTCCATTGATGCACCCATGCCCACCGACGCCATACGGTCCTTTTTTAGGCGGAGGTCAGGGAAGAGGAAAAAGAAGATACAGAGGAAGAGGGAGACGTGTACAATGGTCCAAGGAGAAACCACAAATGGTAACGAGGAGCAAAGGGAAAGACCAGAACAAAGAAATCTAGTGATCAAGTTACCCCAGCATGTCCTATCAGATGCTGAAAGACAGGCCCTTATCAAAGGCTTGGGCTTTGTACCCACCCCCCAGAGGAGTTTTTAGTCTGCATTGTGAACTAGCACAGTTTTTCGGAAAAATTTGTCTTCATTAATTTTTTCAAGACAAACCGTCTCAGATTTCCATGAGTGATAGTGATTTGAGGATTCCCTCTACGTTTACCCCTCCAGTTAACATGGTACCATGTGAGATTCTCACCTATGAAAAGGCTGTCTTAAATGACATCGACAAATTACGTCCTGAACGTTTGTTTGTGAATATTTCCACCACAGAGAGAAAGGGCTTTCACTGTGTAACGGAAGATCCTGATATCATTATTAAACCTGGCGATAAAGGTGGGCTTTGGTAATATTAGATACAGCAACATATCAACAGGAATATCTGCGTTTGTTGTTTGATACCTCTTTCTATGATCCAATGACCAGGGATCCCTCAAAAGGACTACAGAAGATGATACAGACCTTGATTGATGAAGCAGAAACCAGTGAGTGGATAACCCACAGGGAGGCCGATTTTTGGGGACCCTACAACCACGCATTCCATATTTTTATTGCCTCACTAAAATACACAAAGAAGTGCTGACCCCACCAGGCCAGCCTATTATCTCAGGGATAGGTTCCATATTGTAACCCTTGTCAAAATTTTGTGACTTTTTTTCTTTAACCCACTGTGAAGAGTACATCAGCTTTCTTGAAAGACACCGAGGACGTGCTCAATTTGATCAATACCATCAATGAAGGGGCCCCTGTCAAGGCACTGATTAGTCTTGATGTGGAATCTCTCTACATGAGTATACCCCAAGCAGAGACATTGACGGTAGTTGAAAATATGCTCTATACCTCTGTTTGGCCTTTTACAACACTCATTCGCTTCATAATGGACTGTGCCACCATAGATGTGCCAGAGAATGTTTTCCAGTTTGAGAACCAACTATACCATTAGATACGCAGGACTTCAGTGGGCAGTACCTTTGCCCCAAGTCTGGCATGTTTGTACATGTTCCATTTTGAGAAACAGTTCATTCTTGTTGACAGTAACCAATTTGCACATCATATCAGACTGTGACGATGCTACATAGATGATATCCCAATTATTTA
Organism: Pleurodeles waltl; assembly: GCF_031143425.1. Classification (NCBI taxonomy): domain Eukaryota; kingdom Metazoa; phylum Chordata; class Amphibia; order Caudata; family Salamandridae; genus Pleurodeles; species Pleurodeles waltl. The sequence goes on from NC_090437.1 coordinate 325,959,005, forward strand.
GAATGGAGAAACACAGGATGTACAACAGAGTGTTAACTGGATCAATGGTGTCGACCAGTTCTTAAAATTACCCAGCTTTGGTTTCCACCAAAGAAATTTGTTTCCTTTACCTTTTGATCACCATTGACGAAGGTAGACTAACCACGAAAACCTTCTATAAGGCAACAGACCGGAATAGTTAGCTCTTTTATGAAAGCCACCAACCAAGAGCACTACATAGTAATTTATCTTACTCCGCCTAAGACATAATTACTGTGAGATTTCTACTTTTGAGAAACAAGCAGATGACTTAAGTCAGAAACTACGAACTAGACATTATCCATTGCGTGTTATAAACTCTGCTCGTCAACGGGCTAGAAACAATTGTGGGGAAAATTTACTGATGACTTACCAAAAAAACCCTGATACACGACTGACGTGTGACAACATTCACACCAGTGTCCAATGAAGTGAAAAAAATCTTCAACAAACGTTGGTCCATTCTCGCTAGTGGAGGTGAGGTACTTCCAAAACCTCTATTTGCATTTAAGCACACTAAGAATATAAAAGATATGCTTGTTCACCCCATCCCTTAAAATTTTGAATAAAATACCCTCAACTCAACAGACAATATGGCAGTTACCCCCTTTACAGGGCCATATCCCTTGCGGCAATTGCAATGTATGCCCCCTTACCAAGAAGTTGGATCAGCTAGACCTAGAACCAGTAGGGAGATGGCAACTTAGGAAACACACTAACTGCAATTTAACAGCAACACTCGCAATTGCATATATTCGGTGACATGTCCCTGCGATTTGAGATATTTAGGGATGACCACTAGACCAGTGAAAATAAGAATTAATGAACATTGCAGCAACATTAAATGCACACGATCTACTACTAAACTCAGTACAAACTTCATTGAAAAAAGCCACTCTCCGAATGATCTGTGGTTGATCATTTTGGAATCATTCAATGAAGCTACACGCACTCAAAAATCTTTATCTGAACGTGAACAAAAGTGGCTGTTCAGACTTAAGACTTATCATACAGGTTCAAATGATGACATACAATGGACAGCATTCTCCTAGCTGGCATGTGGGCCATATGTCAGTGACCTATGTTGATCATACATTATAATAAGTAAAGTCCCTATAAAAACCTAGGCAGTCCACAAATGTTATTATGTGTCTAGATGTGCCTGTATAATTATATGCATAATCACTTATTCATTTTTAATATCTTTCCTGCCCCTTTTTTTCTTCTGTTTTTTTACAAGTTTTTTGCTCCATCATATGCAGTGTGCCATTTCTTTTCTTTGGGACATTTGATTTTAGCTTAGAGTGTTGCGGTCCAATTCCCCATGGTATACAAACCTATTAGGTATGTTTTCAAACTCACCAGTATACATTCCGCCCTCACAGATGAGTTTTTACTTGGGCCAAAACACTTTTATCCATTGGGATTATGTGGAGTATCTCCACCACCCTCCATTTTCCAATTTTCCATTTGGTTCCATCAGAAGTTGGCGGTCTAGTTTCCTTCTGCTAACAGGCCAATCGATGAGGTTTACATCTAGTAAAATATCTTCCAGCCTGACGTGAAATCATTTCTGGGTCAAGACCGAAGGGTAGGTGTATCGTATGGGTGCCGCACACAAAAATTAAGTGGGATGTATTTTTTATTTTTTGCAGTAATTAGTGGGCACCGCCCAATTATAGGCGGGCACCCTTCCACTACTATTTGCCCTCTCTCCCAGTTCTACTTTTTCTGGCTGTTATGGGGCAGGCCCCGTGGATTTCGCAACTAGGGTGAACCGGGTGGCTGTGGCATGAACTGTCTTAAAAAATACAGATTTTGTGAAAGCCCCTCCCCCCCCCCCCTCGGCTGCTTTCCACCTTTTTTCCTGTTTTTCTCCCTTTTTTATCTCGCAAACCCACTGACAATACAGGCGGGTCCCTTGGGCTCTTATAAAGCACCTTGTGGTGTAATGTTGGCGACATTTGTAATCACATCTACACTACCCGCGAGATCGCAGAATGGGAGCCTAACGTACCTTTGTAAGATATGCTGATTTCTAGTGCTGACCCGGCACATCCCTTATGGCCTCCTTTTCACTTTTTTTCCCTGCTATCCCGGGTAGTATACAGACAGCTTCCCGGGGTACTGAACTGTTGTATCCCGAATTCTTGGTATACACACAGTTTTTTCACATCATTATAGTAGTGCTAACCCTGATATAATATAGGCGGGTACCCAAGGCAATGAAGAAGTGTTTATATAATTCCTGACATTTTTATAACTTTTTCATGATAAGCACATCAGCACCTATTCTAATGGAAGACGGGTGAGCTCCCGTGACAATGAACTAGGGCTAGCTGTATTATGGACACATCAGGCATGATATAGACAAGCCCTCTAGGATCTTTAGGGTCATGGGTCACTATATATTTATATTGTCATTTGTCGTGATTGTGAAGGACTACAAACCTAATTGGCTAGCACAGGGATAACAAAACTAGAAAAATGACATTTCCAGATTGCTAGAGGTTTTAGTATGGCAGATATAACCTCCAGACTACTTTGTTCAATGAACCACAATATCAGAGTAATTAACGCATATGTTTAATTAGTTTGCTCTGCGAGGAACCTTTAAATGGCAGAGAGTGTCTATGTGCATTTTATTGATCATGACATTTTCTTTGAAGTTTCTGATTATGGCAGACAGCAATAGTACACGTCTACCATGTTTTTATCATATGATAAATTTGCCCTTTGTTGCTATTTTTACTTTTGCAGTAGTCTGTTGGTCTGTGTATCTCAAAGAGACCCTGCCCCAACTTTAGGAAGGTAAGGTATCTCTTAGATTAATGTTTACCTATTTAGGAGTAGCTTTTTGCATGGTAGAGACATCACTGTGTCACCATACATGGGTGCATGCTATCACTGTGCACTTTCAATGTCAATTGATTATTGCGCTCATGACTTCCTTATATTTGTTCCCTACGGGTATACCTTACAGATTAGGGTATCTGGGCTTATTTGTAAGTTCTTTTGTTTTTCTTTCTTCGCACTATTTTTATGTTTGATTGTTGGTCCTGATGAAACGACATTAGATCTGTAGAGACTGTATCGAGGTGTGAAACATGTTGAGCTATGTAGAGGGACAGAAGAGAGGATTATTTTTCCCTCATATACATTCTTTTATGGGGAGGGCACTCTGTTTCTTTGTTTCTAATCTTGGCATAGACCCTATGGATGCAATAAATATAAGTGCTTGAAGGTTCTATAGCCAATTTTAACATTCACTTTCCAGTCCCTCATTTTCTTCATTTACAGGGCTAATATATCCCTGTGCTCAATTAAAAAGGTATTACCTTGAAGATTTCTGGCAAAGAGCCCCCTTGCAGCACCAGTCCAATGAGAAGCATGCCCAAGGATGAAGCATGACACCTATTTTGGTGTGTGTGAGGACCTTTGCTTCTACTTATAGAAGTGCCTAGGCTGACCTATTCTTACCCAGTTGTTCTCAGTGGGACCTCCAGCATTTCGGAACAGTGTAACCTTGTGTGATATGTCTGGTAGGCTGGCCACATTCCATGCTCGGTGGAGTGTAAATTTCAGTAATTAAAAATGCACCAGACATCAGCATTTGCTATCATTTATATTCATGTTTAAAAGCCTAACAGAGCTAAGGTGCACTGACGTGTTTTAAAAGTGTATATGTTTAGTTATGGTATACATTGTGCCTACTATGGCGGATGTTGTGCCTACCAGAACTGACAATGTGTTACATGATTTAAACAATGTTAAACTATAGTATTAGTATTAGAAATGAAAATGATATATGATGTTTTATGATTAGTTTAAGCTACATGTGCGCAGACAAATAAATGCACTACTTTGTCATACTTGATGTACTGTTTAATAATGTCTGCAATTATGCTTGAATTGCTGTTATACTGATGAGGTATCATTAATGCTGAATTCATACATTTGTTATGTAGTATATTATACATTTTAATAATGCATTGTATTTCTTGTATTAGCATAACTAGGCCTGAAGTCTTCATATTTGCAGCAGCAGTAAAATGCCAAGTCATTTCTCTCTTTCTCCCTAACATGAATTTTTCCATTAGGTTGTTTCACGTGAATAGTAAAGAGTCATATTGTATTATGTGTAAGTTTTATTCACAGCGACCTTGGATGTTGCAGCATTAGAACATGAGGACTGGAAAGTAAAGCATTACCATTGTTTAACTGCTCATTCCTATGTGAAGGAGGAATTTGTCATGTACCATGGAAAGGAACATGGATTGCAACAAGTGATGTACAAATTGTTAAACTGTTGTTAAACACATGGAAGGAGCGATGACTTCGCTCAGACCTGGGAATCTTCATCGTTGTTTCAAATTCAACTTGTGTCTCAATTTCGATTGCGTAATGTGGACTCATCAAACTGACCAATCAAACTGCTTAGATTATTGTAGAATAGGGATGGGCATTCTAAGTTTGAGAAGAGTCCCTACCTGATTCTTGAACTGCTAAGAAGTCCCCACTTTACTCTTAAACTGTTAACTGGACCTTTCCTGATTTTCATGTGCAGCCCATGTTCTGAATTTTCCCCTGATGCTGCTTCTAACAGACTTTGCTAATGCTTCACTGTTTTGCTGATAAAACTTAATTGAATGCTAAACCTAGGAGAGGAATGTTCTAAAGCAAATGTTATTTTCCCTTACCTGCTTTCTTGAGTAGAGTTAGCAGGCTGACATCTGCCTCTTTTGTTTTAGTTAGTCTAGTGTAGCCTGAGATAGATGTTTTCCAAAATATTTTGGTCTTTTCTTTCTGACTTTTGCCTGCATGTCTTAGCCTGCTCCCACGTGTGTTTCTGTTTCACAAGTGATTGCTTTATTAATATGTATTATTCTTCTTGAATGCCTAATGGTGCTAATGTTGATTAGATTAAACTTGTTTCGTAGATTTGGTCAGCCTATGGTGTTCATTTATCTTTATAATCTGATCTTGTGTACGATTTAATTTACTTTGGCTTTGTGATTTTGAAAATAAAGCTTTGACATTTTTCACAGATTGGAGTTTTTCTTCTGTGTCCACTTTGGTCATGGTGTCTAATTGCTGATTGATATATTGATGTAAAATTTAGGTTATGGTTCACCACACTCTTTAATGGGTCAAAAGGTTAATCGACCTCAGTGAAGCCTTCTAACCCTGTGAAGGATTAAAATGCGCTCACAAGCTTGTGGTGCAACTCCAATTAAATGGGCACATTGAATATCCATGTCAGGAGTAAGAAGAGCTGGGCACATGGCATGCGTCGGGAACGGAGAAGAATCTGTTAGGACACATGAGATGACAAAAACAGGACCTGACACATGATCCGTCTTTCACAAGGTCCCTAAATGCATAGACTCTGTGCTACCGCTATGACAAGGACCTGGATTGAAAAGACTACTTTACATCTGACCTCATCTCAACAGCACCCCACTATGGAATAACCTTTAGGCAGAGACAAAGATAGAGTTCAGGCATCTCTGTCCTTTTTGCTTTTACCCCTCCTCAAGCTGATAGCCTGAAAATAATGATGAGACCAGCATCCAGTTTGGTTAGAGACAGCAAAATGATAGCCCTGGCAGCACTATTCACCCAACTTCTCCTCCTCCCCAATTCAAAGAAGGCACACTCAAATGGCCAGATGTTTGTGTTAGAAACTAGGTTAATAATTTAGGAGGGAATGACCCATACAAACTTTATGAACACCATCTGGTTAAGCCAACACACGACCCTTAGAGAATCTCTGCTCAATCCCTGGTAGCTATGGCACAAACCCCAGAGAAGTGCGTATTAAGGTCAAGCAGTCCTGCAGGTACTAGATTTCTCTCCAGCCAGGGGTCCTGCAGAGTCTAGTCCTCTATTGTCACCTGGGCCTTCCTGAAGTCATGAGATCTTTTGTGTTTTGTGTCCCTGGAGGAGACAAACAGGAGGTTAACGACTTGACCCTTAGAGTGCAGTTCCAGTCCCTGACTGCCAGCAGGAGTCAGTGGTCCTTAAGTCTTCTTATTCCAGCAGCAGTCAGGTGTCTTCTTCTTTCTTGCAGACCCTTTTTTCAAGACCAGGAATGGTCTCAGGAATTGGTGGCGAGGTACAGGTGTGATCCCATGCATTAGTCAGTGACTGGAGAATTTTCCTTACCCCGTCCTATCTGATTTCTCACCCAAAAGCCACTTTCATCTGCAGTACTTCCTCTTTGGTATACTTCAAACATTCCAAAAGTGTTAAATGCAGAATACCTGAACCTTTCTTTCCTTTGTAGAAGCTCCAGGAAGGCTCAGAGCAACCCCTATTTAGATGAGTTCTCCTTCCCTCCGTTATGTCCAGAACTGGTTCTCTCTCCCACTAGAGTTAGAGCCTAAGGGTCTAGGAGGGCTTCAGAAACTAAAGAAAGCAGATTCTGTCAGCCTCTTATAGGTTTAGCAAGCCATAAGAAGATGTTTTAAGGCCATTTGTTCTGCCAGCTGTTCTGTATGTCCTCCCAAATGGCTAAGGCCTTCCAGGTGGCAAGTTATTGACAACACTTCTGCCTACCTGAGCCAAAAGGCCAGGCTGTTTCCCTACGGCTTGAACAGTCATCAACTCCAGCCAGGGAGGAGTATCAGCTTCTGGAGATTGGCAGAACTGATTTAAGCAATTTCTAACTCAGGCAGCCCAAAGTACCTTTTTAAAGTTACTTCTACACTAAAGTTATCCGTGAGCTATAGTACTACCTAATTGCTTGTGAACGTGTGAATTCTGCTGACACAACTTTTTAGCTTTTTTAACTTCAAAACCTTTGCTAGGGTGGAGGGGCTTTCCTGGCCTTTTGTTGTAGTGAGAAACAGCTGCTGCTACTGCCCAGGCAGAGGGTGAACTTGGCAGCTTTCCACACGAATGCTCCAAGTTCCTTACTCACTGGCAAAGCCAGAGCCGAACTTCTCTGCATTGTCCCATGGCTTCCATGGGAGGACCTTTTATCCCCATTACTGATGCTGTCCTTTACCCTGGACCTCCTCCACTCTGCAGTGTCTGTACCTCCACACACCCCATACCTAAGTGACAACAGAAAGGGCTAAAGGTACAAATTTTGGCTGAATAATGGTCTACCTGTGGGAAATCCGGCAGCAGGCTATTGTCACCTGTAGTGAGCCAGACTGGTTAATATTTACCTCATGCAAAATAGATTAACTCAGCTAACATTGTCACCTATTACAATATTTCTAGGCTTTGCCTAACTTTGCAGTTGAAGTATAAAACTAAGCCCACCCCTAACAATGATGCAGCTCTTAGGGAGATATATGCTTTAGTTATTTGCACTCTTCTGATAGCCAGGTATATGACGCACATTGGCCTTCCTCTCATATATGATTATCCAAGAACATAAGCAAAAATCACAGAGATTAAAGTGCTTTGTAGTTAGGAAATCCCCTACATAGATTAAGTAGGGTGGTATTCAGGGGAGACCTTTAGGACCATCACTTGGTAGGTAAATGAGTTCTAACTAGATTCAGTGATTGCAACTTCATTGTTTAGCTATCCAAAAATCCTACATGAATCTGATCCTCTGGACTAGCAGAACACCTTAGGCCCCCTTCCAAGGGTCACAGACTGGGGTGACACCGATTGGCAGGGTTAGACTCATATATGGCAGAGCCCAGGTGCTGGGGTCGAGGTGGTTGGAGCATTCTGACCCAGAGGCTCAAGTCAATGGACCATTCAACTAGCCCTTGGAGTCAGCCTGGGGTCCCATGTTCAAAAGAGGCAGGTCCAGTCCTTCTCATACAGGCAAGAGGGCAGCAGGTCAGCACTGCAGGACAGCAGTCCTTCAGAGCAACAGTTCAGCAGAGTGGTACTGCTTTTAGCAGCACAGCGGTCCTTCTTCTTGGCAGAGCATCCACAGGTCCAGAAATATACTGAAGAGTTGGAGTCTGAGGTCCTATATTTATACTCAGTTCTCCTTTTGAAGTTGCAGAAGTTTCTAGAAGCATGTCTTTGAAGTGCACAGGTATCCTTGTCCTGGCTCCAGGGTAACTACATGGAGTTTGTAGCTCTTTGTGTGAAGGCAGGACTCAGCCTAATCAAGTGTAGGTAGGGCTGTGCCCAGCTCCTCCCTCCCATCCTGCCACTGATAGTTCATCCAAGCACACATAAGCTCCCTATTGTGTGTGGCTGTCTAGGAGGAATACATAACGTCCACTGCTAACTACACCCCGTCATGTGACCCAGAGGCAGGCTGCAGGCATTAAATTGCTAAGGCAGGAAAATGTCAACTTTCTAAAAGTGCATTTTTAAAAACGTGTTTTAATAACCAACGTCACCATAAGTTCGGATTTTTCATTATAAATCTAAAGACACCAAACGTGAGTTACCTGTTCCTATTTAGAAGTTCCAGCTTATTAAATTTAATAGGGTACCCTCAATGCTATCCTATGGGAAAGATATGCCTTGCAGTAGTAAAAAACGAATTTGAGACTTTTCCACTACCAGGACATGTAAAAAAAAAAATTGAATACACTGCGCCTTCCCCTCTGGACTGTCCAGTGCCACCACTGGGGGATACATATATATTACAAAGGAAGGTTTAGGCCTGACAGAGGGTGTTTTTGCCAGGCCGAAATGGCAGTTTAAAATTGTTCACACAGACTGCAATGGCAGGCCTGAGACTAAGGGCTACTTAACAGGGTGGCACAATCAGTGCTGAAGGCTCACTAGTAACATTTAATTTGCAGGCCGATGGCAAAAGTAGTGCCTCCTTATTAGGGACTTACAAATAAATTAAATATGCCAGTTGGGTAAAAGCCAATCTTACCATGTTTTAAGAAGGGAGCACAAACATTTTAGCGCTGGTTAGCAGTGGTAAAGTGTGCAGATTCATAAGGCCAGGAAAAACAAAGCCAGCAAAACATGAGGTCTGAAGGCAAAAAAGGAAAAAAGAACACACCAAGGATACCAGGTCTAACAGAGACAATGAAACGGGTCCCCAAGGGGCCCTATAGCCACGTCCTTAACTTTACAGTTAAAAATACTGGTTAATTTCTGAACTATGACTTTAAAAACCATTAAGGCCACCCTTGGCAGTGACACATTCCTATTTCAAATTTGACATGTTATTGAATATAGCATTCTCTGAAAATGCGTGTTTTTTTCCTGTATGTTTTTATTTTCGGTGAAGCATATTACTCTTATATAGTGTGAACTATTGCTTCTATGTGCCAGTGTGAGTTCTGATTGTGAGTGGGTATTTATAACGAGGCATGATTGAGAGCTCAGGAGATGAATCTGAAGGCAGTGCCCACCAGTGGGTCATAAAGGTGTTGACAATACATGTTCATTCAACGATTGGCATCTTTGCGGCTAGCATAGAGCAATGGCTACGTGTGTTATTTTATGTGAAAGTGGTTTAAGGAAATACACAGCTGTCGAAATACTGACAGGGAAAAATTAAACAAATATGCAGTGGGTACGGGTGTACAGCATTCATTTTAGGACATCCTCTTTCCTCACCTTCTTCTGATCCATCTTCCCTACTTCTTATTCATCATACATTATCCCTACTTCTCATCCCTCATCCCTGCTTGTCATCTCTACTATTCATCCATCATCCCTACTCCTCTTCCATCATCCCTACTTCTCATCCATCATCCCTACTTCTCATCCATTATACATCATCCCTACTTATCATCCCTCATCCATGCTTCTCATCCATACTTCTCTTCCATCATCCCTACTTCTCTTCCATCATTCCTACTTCTCATCCCTCATCCTTGCTTCTCAGCCATACTTCATATCCATCTTCCATTATTTTTACTTCTCATACCTCATCCATCATCCCTACTCCTCATCCATCATCCCAAATCCTCATTCCTCATCCCTCAGTCAGACCAACACATTTTAAGTTTTGTGAAACACACCTTCTCACTGATTGGTTCGCAAAAGCCAATCAGAGTTATGAGAGAGGTCCGCATTCTATTTCACTGAAAAGCAGCCTTATCATTGCATCTGCTGAGTGAAGGGGGGGAGAGGAAATGCAACTGTGTGTTTGTTTCCAGTAAATTCAAGGCTGTACAACATTCATTTTATTTAACTAAGTGTTCTATTTACACAGGCCTCTGCAGAAAGCTCTGCTGGTTTGGGAAATACAAGGAGCCTGTAAGGTTGGAACATTGCGGTCTCACAGAAGACGCTTAGCCCAGGTCAGAATTAACAGTGTGCTTTATTAAACTTAAACGCTCACTCCGCGAATGCCTTTTCCCGCCTCCACTCCTCAGTTTAAACCCTCAGCCACGTCACGCCAGGGCGCAGTCACTTCGGCCCACACCGGAGGGGTAAACTGTATTTAACCCCAGCAAAACCTTTGCAGGGTGGGCAGGCCTAAACACGGGCCAACACTACACTCCTCCCCAACTGGACATAAATAAACAAAAATCCAAAATATTTAATTTGGGGAACTTAGTCAAAGTTCAGGACACCTAATACAGGGTGATCAACACCAGGATGATCCATACGTGCCTCCATCAGTCAGTCACAAAGCCTGCATAGCGTCAGGAAGGGTTGGGGTTAATTCTCAGGTGGTATCACCCACCTCCAGACCTTCTGGATGACCACCCTGGGCTTCCGTTGGTGTTTGACAGCTCGGACAGTGGTGAACTCAGAAGTATCTATTGGCTAGCTGCCGCGCCTATGGCCATCGAAACTCGTGCATCCCCGGTGTGTCGGGTCGAGGTTGGATGCCCTCTGGATCACCGAGATCCTCGGGTGCTGTGTCAAATGTCTCTCTTGAGAAATTCACATTTTTCTCGGTGCAGCGTCAGACCTCACTCCTGCAGTCTTACAAACACCGCTCGTAGCCTTGCCAGGTGGTCTTCCAAAGCGTACGCATGCACCAGAATGTTGTCGCTCAGGTTGAGGACTCCAGAGAGCCCTTGCAGGACCTCCCTGATGGTGTGCTGGAAAACTTCGGCGGTGCTGGAGATGCCAAAGTTTAGCCAGTTGTATCTCCAGAGGCCTGTGTGTGTGGAGACTGTGGTGATTGGGCATGAGGCCCGATGCAAGACAATCTGGTGGTACCCCGACCGGAGGTCCATCTTCGAAAACCACTTAAATCCTGAAAGCTCTCCAATGATGTTGTTTATGGTCGGGGTGAAGTGTCTTTCCTTTTTGATGGCCTGATTGGAAAGGCGCATGCCCACACAGATTCGGACGGCATCAGGTTGTTTGGGTTTCCTGGAAACGACTATCGGGGATACCGACGGGGTGGGGCCTGACACTCTTTTGGTTATGCTGGCTCACTCTAGCAGTTGAAGCTCACGTTCTAATTTGGGGCGCAGATGGAACGACACTTGCCTGTGTCTGAGGGCGACGGGAGCCACTGAGTCATCTATGTGGAGCATCAGAGGTGGGCCATTTAGGTGCCCAATGCCCTCAAATAGCAAGTCAAACTCCTTCACAAGGTCCCCCAAGTCACTGGCATGAACGCTGAACGCAAAGTGTACGAGGTTGAGGCTTTGAGCAGTGTGGCAGCTGAGTGAGAATCATGCCCCTTCGTGTGACACATAGATCTTAGTCGTGATTTTCGTGCTCTCATGAGTGACATCTGTTGTAAAGACACCGGCTATGTCGAGGGGGCGTCTGTTCCCAAAAGCGTGGACCTGTGCCCTAGTAGGTTTCAGTGGCATTTGTAAGTCCATGGTATACATCTTCAGCCATAAGGTTAATTGACACTCTGGTTGTAGGAGGCTGGACTGGCTTGTAGTGAGTACCAAGGGGTACTTACACCTTGCACCAGGCCCAGGTATCCCTTATTAGTGTATAGGGTGTTTAGCAGCTTAGGCTGATAGATAATGGTAGCTTAGCAGAGCAGCTTAGGCTGAACTAGGAGACGAGTGAAGCTCCTACAGTACCTCTAGTGTCACATGCACAATATCATAAGAAAACACAATACACAGATATACTAAAAATAAAGGTACTTTATTTTTATGACAATATGCCAAAAGTATCTCAGTGAGTACCCTCAGTATGAGGATAGCAAATATACACAAGATATATGTACACAATACCAAAAATATGCAGTATAGTGTTAAAAAACAGTGCAAACAATGTATAGTTACAATAGGATGCAATGGGGACACATAGGGATAGGGGCAACACAAACCATATACTCCAAAAGTGGAATGCGAACCACGAATGGACCCCAAACCTATGTGACCTTGTAGAGGGTCGCTGGGACTGTAAGAAAACAGTGAGGGTTAGAAAAATAGCCCACCCCAAGACCCTGAAAAGTGAGTGCAAAGTGCACTAAAGTTCCCCAAAGAGCACAGAAGTCGTGATAGGGGAATTCTGCAGGAAAGACACAAACCAGCAATGCAACAGCGATGGATTTCCAAACGAGGGTACCTGTGGAACAAGGGGACCAAGTCCAAAAGTCACAAGCAAGTCGGAGATGGGCAGATGCCCAGGAAATGCCAGCTGTGGGTGCAAAGAAGCTGCTACTGGACAGTAGAAGCTGAGGATTCTGCAGGAACGGCAAGGGCTAGAAACTTCCCCTTTGGAGGATGGATGCCCCACGCCGTGGAGAGTCGTGCAGAAGTGTTTTCCTGAAGAAAGACCGCAAACAAGCCTTGCTAGCTGCAAGTCGTGCAGTTAGGGTTTTTGGATGCTGCTGTGGCCCAGAAGGGACCAGGATGTCGCCAATTGCGTCAGGGGACAGAGGGGGCGCCCAGCAGGACGAGGAGCCCTCTCAGAAGCAGGCAGCACCCGCAGAAATGCCGGAACAGGCACTACGAAGAGGAGTGAAACGGTGCTCACCCGAAATTACACAAAGGAGTCCCACGTCGCCGGAGGACAACTCAGGAGGTCGTGCAATGCAGGTTAGAGTGCCGTGGACCCAGGCTTGGCTGTGCACAGAGGCCGGAGTAGCTGCAAAAGTCGCGGTTCCCAGCAATGTAGTCTGGCGTGGGGAGGCAAGGACTTACCTCCACCAAACTTGGACTGAAGAGTCAATGGACTGTGGGAGTCACTTGGACAGAGTTGCTGGATTCAAGGGACCTCGCTCGTCGTGCTGAGAGGAGACCCAGGGTACCGGTGATGCAGTTCTTTGGTGCCTGCGGTTGCAGGGGGACGATTCCGTCGACCCACGGGAGATTTCTTCTGAGCTTCTAGTGCAGAGAGGAGGCAGACTACCCCCACAGCATGCACCACCAGGAAAACAGTTGAGAAGGAGGCAGGATCAGCGTTACAGAGTTGCAGTAGTCGTCTTCGCTACTTTGTTGCAGTTTTGCAGGCTTCCAGCGCGGTCAGCAGTCGATTCCTTGGCAGAAGGTGAAGAGAGAGATGCAGAGGAACTCTGATGAGCTCTTGCATTCATTATCTAAGGAATTCCCCAAAGCAGAGACCCTAAATAGCCAGAAAAGAGGGTTTGGCTACTTAGGAGAGAAGATAGGCTAGCAACACCTGAAGGAGGCTATCAGAAGGAGTCTCTGACGTCACCTGCTGGCCCTGGCCACTCAGAGCAGTCCAGTGTGCCAGCAGCACCTCTGTTTCCAAGATGGCAGAGGTCTGGAGCACACTGGAGGAGCTCTGGGCACCTCCCAGGGGAGGTGCTGGTCAGGGGAGTGGTCACTCCCCTTTCCTTTGTCCAGTTTCGCGCCAGAGCAGGGCTGAGGGGTCCCTGAACCGATGTAGACTGGCTTATGCAGAAATGGGCACCATGTGTGCCCATGAAAGCATTTCCAGAGGCTGGGGGAGGCTACTCCTCCCCTGCCTTCATACCATTTTCCAAAGGGAGAGGGTGTAACACCCTCTCTCTAAGGAAGTCCTTTGATCTGCCTTCCTGGGCCAAGCCTGGCTGGACCCCAGGAGGGCAGAAATCTGTCTGAGGGGTTGGCTGCAGCAGCAGCTGCAGTGAAACCCCGGGAAAGGCAGTTTGGCAGTACCCGGGTCTGTGCTAGAGACCTGTGGGATCATGGGATTGTGCCAACAATGCCAGGATGGCATAGAGGGGGCAATTCCATGATCTTAGACATGTTACATGCCCATATTCGGAGTTACCATTGTGAAGCTACACATAGGTAGTGACCTGTATGTAGTGCACGCGTGTAATGGTGTCCCCGCGCTCACAAAGTCCGGGGAATTGGCCCTGAACAATGTGGGGGCACCTTGGCTAGTGCCAGGGTGCCCACACACTAAGTAACTTAGCACCCAACCTTTACTAAGTAAAGGTTAGACATATAGGTGACTTATAAGTTACTTAAGTGCAGTGTAAAATGGATGTGAAATAACGTGGCCGTTATTTCACTCAGGCTGCAGTGGCAGGCCTGTGTAAGAATTGTCAGAGCTCCCTATGGGTGGCAAAAGAAATGCTGCAGCCCATAGGGATCTCCTGGAACCCCAATACCCTGGGTACCTCAGTACCATATACTAGGGAATTATAAGGGTGTTCCAGTATGCCAATGTAAATTGGTAAAATTGGTCACTAGCCTGTTAGTGACAATTTGTAAAGAGAGAGCATAACCACTGAGGTTCTGGTTAGCAGAGCCTCAGTGAGACAGTTAGGCATCACACAGGGAACACGTACCTATAGGTCACAAACTTATGAGCACTGGGGTCCTGACTAGCAGGGTCCCAGTGACACATAACAAACATACTGAAAACATAGGGTTTTCACTATGAGCACTGGGCCCTGGCTAGCAGGATCCCAGTGAGACAGTGAAAACACCCTGACATACACTCACAAACAGGCCAAAAGTGAGGGTAACAAGGCTAGAAAGAGGCTACTTTCTCACACAACCCCCCCCCCCCCCCCCAAACGAAGGACAATAAGGCTAACCTTGGCCAGTTGAGACTTTATTGTCTAAGTGGTGATAAGTAGAGAGTAGCTCTGCAATAGACTGGTTACTCCCTTTATCATCCACTATATGATTACTTCCCTGTGGGGATGTAAACCACCCTGTTTGAAGTTTTTTAGCTAAGCAACAATGTGAAGATGTATTTTCAGAGTTTCTATCAGTAAGTTTTAGTTTAGAGCAGTGGGAATTGTCCACTGAACCTATTTGTAGTGATGGAAATGCCAGACAGGGATGCTGTCTCAGAAAAGCCATGGTTGGGCAAAATCTTTGTCCATATGGCTGGAAGAGAGAACAGGGATGCTGTTTCTCTTGAGTTGGAGCAGGGCAGGGATGCTGTCCTATGAGCTCCACACTAGGGCAGGGATGCTGTCCTAAGTGTTGTGAGGCAGTGCAGAGTTTCTGCACTAAAGTTTCTCTGGGAGGGTTGGAGGGATGCTCCATGTTAACTAAAATGGTGCTCTTTTTCTCAACAATGTTAGTTATCCAACAGAGAGGTACTTCTACCTCAGGGAGTACAGCTTTGCCAGCTGATGCTTCCCTTGGAACAGGTGCCACCCCAGGAGAGGTTTCTCCCACCACAGGAATGGTATCCTGAATGGCAGGGTGGTTAGGGGATACTGTGATACCCTTTTTACCTGTTGATGGAGAGGGATCTTGAGTTTTTAGGCCTTCTCTCCTTTGCTTTTTCATTTCAGTAGAAATGAGAGGGAACAATTCCTCTGGGATGCCCAGCATGGCTGCATGGGCATAAAACTCTACATCAGCCCAACCTGAGGCCTCTAGGTCATTACCTAAGAGACAGTCTACAGGTAAGCTAGGTGATACCACCACCTGCTTAGGGCCAGTAACTCCACCCCAACTAAACTGAATTATAGCTAAGGGAAGAAACTTAGTGGAGTTAAGGACATCAATAATTTTATACTGTTGTCCAATGATGTGTTGTTCAGGAGCCACTAGGTTTTCAGTCACCAAAGTGATACTGGCACCTGTGTCCCTGTAGGCCAAGGCCTCAACACCATTTATTGAAACTGTCTGCCTGTACTTATCCATTGTAAGGGGACAAGCAGCCAGTGTGGCAAGGCCAATGCCATTAGGTGTGACAGAAACTGTCTTGGGACTGACTACCCCAGTTTCTATTATGGACCCATAAGTGAACCCAACTACACCCTTAACTTGACTGTTGCCAGCAGTCCCACCACTAGTACCACTACTGCAAGGGGCACTAGAGCTTGATGTATTAGTGGTGGTAGGCTCAGGGGGTTTACCTGGACAGGACTTATCCCCTGGCCTATGGCCTCTGTTTTTACACACAAAGCACCAAGGCTTTTTAATGTGTGCAGGTTGAGAAGAAGAGGACATTTTTGTTTTATCCCCACCCTCTGAAGAGTGTTTAAGATTTGAAGTGGGATCTTTGGTTTTACCCTTATCCCCATGCTTATCTTGAGATTTTTCACCATCTTTCTTCTTGCCATCCTTGTCACCACCTGTATGAACTTTTCTGTTCACTCTTGTTCTGACCCATTTGTCTGTCTTCTTTCCCAATTCTTGGGGAGAGGTCAGATCTGAGTCCACTAGATACTGGTGCAACAAATCAGACACACAATTATTAAGTATATGCTCTCTCAGGATTATGTTATATAGGCTTTCATAGTCAGTCACTTTACTGCCATGTAACCACCCCTCCAAGGCCTTCACTGAATGGTCAACAAAGTCTACCCAGTCTTGTGAAGACTCCTTTTTGGTTTCTCTGAACTTCATCCTGTACTGTTCAGTGGTTAAGCCATAACCATCTAGGAGTGCATTCTTAAGAATTGCAAAATTATTGGCATCACTTTCTTTCACAGTAAGGAGCCTATCCCTACCCTTTCCACAAAATGATAGCCATAGGATAGCATCCCACTGCCTTTGAGGGACATCCTGTACAACACAGGCCCTCTCAAGTGCAGCAAACCACTTGTTAAAGTCATCCCCCTCCTTATAAGGGGGAACTATCTTGTGCAGATTCCTAGAATCATGCTCTTTTGCAGGATGACTATGGGGAATACTGCTGCTGCCACCATGGGTTTCTAAACCCAATTTCTGTCTTTCTCTTTCCACTTCTAAGGACTGCCTATCCAAATCCAGCTGTTGCTTCTTGAGCTTCAGTCTGGTTTGTTCCACTCTCAATCTATTGAGCTCCCTTTCTAACACTCTGTCATCAGGGTGGGTGGGTGGGACATTCCTTGAAACAGAAGTATGGTGAGAATGAACAGAAGGAGACCTGTCCCTAACAGATGGCACCCTAACAGCTTGGCTAACAGAAACAGCACTTCTACTATGATGAGAAGGAATACTCTTACTGTGATGAGAGACCACACTATCTGTATAATGTGACTCTACATCAATACCAACTATGCTAGGTTGTCTGCTAATGGGCAGGTTAGGAAGTTTCCCTTCTAAATCTTTTGCTAGGGGTGCCCCAGAATCAGAGTGGGAACCATCAGCTAACTTTTCCACAGGAGTGCCAGCTCTGGCCTTATCCTGTTCAACAAGCATATTTACCAACAGTTCTCTAGAGGGATTCTTCCTTACACTTAAACCTCTTTCTATGCAGAGACTCCTTGCTTCTTTCCAGCTAAGGTGATCATAAGCAAGTTTGGACAGATCAACAGTTTGGCCTGTGCCAGACATTTTAGAAAGTGTTTAAGTGATAGAAAAAAGGAAGAAAAAGTTTTTCAGAACTTTCAGAAAGACAGAAAAAAAAACTTTTAAAACTTTTTAAGAACTTTTTAGAAAGTTAGAGGTACTTTTCAGCACTTTAGAAAAGAAGTGAGAAAAGAAATGCAAAACTTTTTGGTTAGGTGTACATACACTGAACTTGTTTTGTATATTTTTCTCTTATGAAAAGTGCAATGACAAAAGTGGTAAGTAGTTACAAAGTACTTATCCCACCGCTGCACAACCAATGTAGGAGGCTGGACTGGCTTGTAGTGAGTACCAAGGGGTACTTACACCTTGCACCAGGCCCAGGTATCCCTTATTAGTGTATAGGGTGTCTAGCAGCTTAGGCTGATAGATAATGGTAGCTTAGCAGAGCAGCTTAGGCTGAACTAGGAGACGTGTGAAGCTCCTACAGTACCACTAGTGTCACATGCACAATATCATAAGAAAACACAATACACTAAAAATAAAGGTACTTTATTTTTATGACAATATGCCAAAAGTATCTCAGTGCGTACCCTCAGTATGAGGATAGCAAATATACACAAGATATATGTACACAATACCAAAAATATGCAGTATAGTATTAGAAAACAGTGCAAACAATGTATAGTTACAATAGGATGCAATGGGGACACATAGGGATTGGGGCAACACAAACCATGTACTCCAAAAGTGGAATGCGAACCACGACTGGACCCCAAACCTATGTGACCTTGTAGAGGGTCGCTGGGACTGTAAGAAAACAGTGAGGGTTAGAAAAATAGCCCACCCCAAGACCCTGAAAAGTGAGTGCAAAGTGCACTAAAGTTCCCCAAAGAGCACAGAAGTCGTGATAGGGGAATTCTGCAGGAAAGACACAAACCAGCAATGCAACAACAATGGATTTCCAAACGAGGGTACCTGTGGAACAAGGGGACCAAGTCCAAAAGTCACAAGCAAGTCGGAGATGGGCAGATGCCCAGGAAATGCCAGCTGTGGGTGCAAAGAAGCTGCTACTGGACAGTAGAAGCTGAGGATTCTGCAGGAACGACAAGGGCTAGAAACTTTCCCTTTGGAGGATGGATGCCCCATGCTGTGGAGAGTCGTGCAGAAGTGTTTTCCTGAAGAAAGACCGCAAACAAGCCTTGCTAGCTGCAAGTCATGCGGTTAGGGTTTTTGGATGCTGCTGTGGCCCAGGAGGGACCAGGATGTCGCCAATTGCGTCAGGGGATAGAGGGGGTACCCAGCAGGATGAGGAGCCCTCTCAGAAGCAGGCAGCACCCGCAGAAGTGCCAGAACAGGCACTACAAAGAGGAGTGAAATGGTGCTCACCCAAAATTACACAAAGGAGTCCCACGTCGCCGGAGGACAACTCAGGAGGTCGTGCAATGCAGGTTAGAGTGCTGTGGACCCAGGCTTGGCTGTGCACAAAGGATTTCCGCCGGAAGTGCACAGAGGCCGGAGTAGCTGCAAAAGTCGCGGTTCCCAACAATGCAATCTGGCGTGGGGAGGCAAGGACTTACCTCCACCAAACTTGGACTGAAGAGTCACTGGACTGTGGGAGTCACTTGGACAGAGTTGCTGGATTCAAGGGACCTCGCTCGTCGTGCTGAGAGGAGACCCAGGGTACCGGTGATGCAGTTCTTTGGTGCCTGCGGTTGCAGGGGGACGATTCCGTCGACCCACGGGAGATTTCTTCGGAGCTTCTAGTGCAGAGAGGAGGCAGACTACCCCCACAGCATGCACCACCAGGAAAACAGTCGAGAAGGCGGCAGGATCAGCGTTACAGAGCTGCAGTAGTCGTCTTTGCTACTTTGTTGCAGTTTTGCAGGCTTCCAGCGCGGTCAGCAGTCGATTCCTTGGCAGAAGATGAAGAGAGAGATGCAGAGGAACTCTGATGAGGTCTTGCATTCGTTATCTAAGGAATTCCCCAAAGCAGAGACCCTAAATAGCCAGAAAAGAGGGTTTGGCTACTTAGGAGAGAAGATAGGCTAGCAACACCTGAAGGAGCCTATCAGAAGGAGTCTCTGACGTCACCTGCTGGCCCTGGCCACTCAGAGCAGTCCAGTGTGCCAGCAGCACCTCTGTTTCCAAGATGGCAGAGGTCTGGAGCACACTGGAGGAGCTCTGGGCACCTCCCAGGGGAGGTGCAGGTCAGCCTTTCCTTTGTCCAGTTTCACGCCAGAGCAGGGCTGAGGGGTCCCTGAACCGGTGTAGACTGGCTTATGCAGAAATGGGCACCATGTGTGCCCATGAAAGCATTTCCAGAGGTTGGGGGAGGCTACTCCTCCCCTGCCTTCACACCATTTTCCAAAGGGAGAGGGTGTAACACCCTCTCTCTGAGGAAGTCCTTTGTTCTGCCTTCCTGGGCCAAGCCTGGCTGGACCCCAGGAGGGCAGAAATCTGTCTGAGGGGTTGGCAGCAGCAGCAGCTGCAGTGAAACCCCGGGAAAGTAAGTTTGGCAGTACCCGGGTCTGTGCTAGAGACCTGTGGGATCATGGGATTGTGCCAACAATGCCAGGATGGCATAGAGGGGGCAATTCCATGATCTTAGACATGTTACATGCCCATATTCGGAGTTACCATTGTGAAGCTACACATAGGTAGTGACCTATATGTAGTGCACGCGTGTAATGGTGTCCCCGCACTCACAAAGTCCGGGGAATTGGCCCTGAACAATGTGGGGGCACCTTGGCTAGTGCCAGGGTGCCCACACACTAAGTAACTTAGCACCCAACCTTTACTAAGTAAAGGTTAGACATATAGGTGACTTATAAGTTACTTAAGTGCAGTGTAAAATGGCTGTGAAATAACGTGGGCGTTATTTCACTCAGGCTGCAGTGGCAGGCCTGTGTAAGAATTGTCAGAGCTCCCTATGGGTGGCAAAAGAAATGCTGCAGCCCATAGGGATCTCCTGGAACCCCAATACCCTGGGTACCTCAGTACCATATACTAGGGAATTATAAGGGTGTTCCAGTATGCCAATGTAAATTGGTAAAATTGGTCACTAGCCTGTTAGTGACAATTTGTAAAGAGAGAGCATAACCACTGAGGTTCTGGTTAGCAGAGCCTCAGTGAGACAGTTAGGCATCATACAGGGAACACATACCTATAGGTCACAAACTTATGAGCACTGGGGTCCTGACTAGCAGGGTCCCAGTGACACATAACAAACATACTGAAAACATAGGGTTTTCACTATGAGCACTGGGCCCTGGCTAGCAGGATCCCAGTGAGACAGTGAAAACACCCTGACATACACTCACAAACAGGCCAAAAGTGGGGGTAACAAGGCTAGAAAGAGGCTACTTTCTCACACTGGTGTCAATTAAGGCTGAGACAGGTTGATGCTGTAGAAGCACTTGGCATGTGGGCAGCCGCCGGTTACCAATGGCATGTATAACATGGACTACTGGTTGATCGTCGTCAATGTAGCTGTCTGATGCGGTGGTGGGAGAAGTAGCTACGGCTCAGATAGCCTTCTTGAGGGTGGGCGATTTAGGCACGGTGCGGCAAACTTTTGCAAAATGGTTGAGCTTGCCACATGCGCTGCAAGTCTTCCCTCGAGCTGGGCAACCCGCTGGGTGCGGTAGATGGCTCCCACACCACCTGCAGAGTCGGTCTCTTGGCTCCTGTCGATTGCGCTCTCTAAGCTTTGCAGAGGAGCATCCCTGGATAAATTGTGCTCTTATTTCGTCTTCCTCAACGAGTAACGTGCATGTGCTGGCCAGTTCCCATAGGCTCGCATAGAATATATATATATACGGATTTGTCTGCTTTTTGGCCTGCTTGGCACAGCAGGAAATGCTCATGGTCCGGGTTTGCGTACGGTTCAACATGCGCCGTGATTGCCCCTTTTAGCGTGTTGTATGTGTGTGGTGTTGTTTCTGTCACCGACTTGGGTATCTCATGAATGTCCGTCCCTCCCAAATGGAGGAGTAGAGGTCTTTTTCATTCCTCCTTCACCTCCAGAGCCTCGAAGTAGGTCTTGAGGCATTCAATCCATGCTTTCCACCTTGCAGCCTGGGTGGGGGGTGCTCCAGTGATAGTAAAAGGTTCCAGGGCAGGGATGCCAGCCATGGCTATGGGTGCGTGTGGGTGTCTGACAGGCGTATGGGAAACAGTCCTGGCTACCGTGCTTTGGGGGTGGTGGTGGTGCACAGAAGTGGCCTGTCCAAACTCCTCACCTTAGTCAACGCAGCCGGTACAGCATCTGACTAGTTCCCCACCAGGACGACCTTCGGGAGCAGCCACCTCATTGGGTGAGACTGACAACGTTGATCACTGACAGCAGGGATGAGTGGATGCAAGCAGGCTCCGGGGCTTCAGGCTGGGCAGCTCTAAGGCGGGCCGCTCTCATTCAGCACGTGACATGTGGGAGAGCTGCAGGGGGTGCCTCCACCACGAGGTCAAGCGGGCAGGGCCACAGAATACACAGTGCGTGGCGCTGACAGGAGCCACGAGGTGTTCCGGAGCCTGGGCCACAGGAGTCAAGCCGAGCAGTCGGCTACAGAAAATCGAGAGTCACCAAGAGATCCCGGCGTGACAGGGCTGGAGGCTATGTGCGCACGCCGACGCACTGCCGGCGCAGGATAGCACTCCTTTGTCCCTCCGATGGGGTGTGTGTCGCTGGGGCTGCAATGCCGTGTCGGTGGCGTGGGAGGCAGCGGGGGCCCCTACCCTCATCACCAATTGTAAGGTTGGAACATTGCAGCCTCACAGAAGACGCTTAGCCCAGGTCAGAAGTACCAGTGTGCTTTATTGAACTTAAATGCTCACTCCGCGAATGACTTTTCCTGCCTCCACTCCTCACTTTAAACCCTCGGCCACGTCACGCCAGGGCGCAGTCACTTCGGCCCACAAAGGAGGGGTAAACAGTATTAAACCCCCTCAAAACCTTTGCAGGGTAGGCTGGCCCAAACAAGGTCCAACACTACAGAGCCCACAGCTTGGGCCATAAATCAACTCTTGGAGAAAGGGTTATATCTACGGTTCAATGGAAACAGAGATAAAAGCAGCTCAGATTTAAACATTTTATTTGTTAGGAATAAAAACGAAACCAGAAAAGGTTTGGATGAATTGGATTGCACTGTCACCAGATTTGATTTTAAACATCTTAGATCAACATATGAAACTGAATCCATAAAGGTTTTTGGTTGAACTGATTACACGTTTGAAGTCACAAACTGAATTATATAGGCCACTGGTGGAGTCATAGTTAACCTTCTCATGCCACGCCCCTTTTAAGAGAAGCAGCACTTTTTTCAGCTTGCTGGAAGCCCTAGGACCCTCGCTGTAACTTGAAGGGGGCTCAGGTTTTGGTACGCTACTGGCTCAGAGCTCCTATGTTTGTCATAGTGTGTCTTGCGGTATCTGATTGGTCAGCCTGGCTTGCATGCTGCGTGGTGTCAGTAAGGAAGAGTGGTGAAATGAACACCACTCCACTATCTGCTGTACAGTACTAGAATCCAGTTGGAATGCACAGTTCTAGCGCTAGTGCGCGTGTATGCTCGTTGGATGATTTTCTGATGAACTGATGCTTGGGGAAGTTAACAGTATGATGTACCACAGTTTGAAATCAGTCACTGGCTTCGTGTTTGATTTTGAAGTCTAGCAGTCGCAATGAACCGTGAGTTGTTCTAAACGGTACGGCGAGAGCGGAACGAGGAAAGTGGAATTTGTGAAAGAAGTTTTTTTTTGAGACGCAGCTCTGTTCAACACTATCTTTTTAATGTCACCCAGGAGTATTTCAATTGAAACATTGACAATGTTATTATGGTAAAGTTTTTGGTGTAAAAAAACTATTTTCCAAATGATTTGCTCTGCAGTGGTGGATATTGTAGGAGAACAACGTTGAAAACAACAGTGGTATGTACAGATTATTCCGAACCTTCCATAAATAACTAAGGTTGTTTTGTCTGCACCAATTTATCACAATTAACACGTAGTCGGTGGGTTTTGTTTATTTGTAAAAGCACGCTTTGTATCCAAAGAAAGCCTGACCAGCGCTTCCCAAAACAGGGGGCTTTGGAGAGTGAACACAAGGGGTCCACGGCCGCCCCCTCCCTGACGTCGCGCTGACGCTCACAGGCTCCTCCCGGTGCAGCAGTGGATGGTGTCGCTGCTGCTGAGCAACAAGTAACGGGAGCCGCGCCGGGGCTACCTCAAAGGCGAGAGAAGCCACAGCCTCTCCAGTGACCCCCGGCTTCCCTGTAGGGCGAGGAGAGGGCCCAGGAGCACGTGCAGTCCCTGGGTACCCTTGCACCCGGGACCTGCAGCGCCTCGAGAGGAGCTGGCCGGCGGCAGAAGGTGATCTGGGATGGAGGGGTCTGTGTTGTTGTCCGGCCTGAGGAAGGCAGCGCGACTTCCAGGCACTGCGTGTAGGATCCGCTCGCCTCCCATCGGCCGGGTCTCTTCTTCAGGTCTTTCTGTTGCCGGGGGGAGGAGGGAAGCTTTCCGTTTGATCGGCAGGGATATGCAGCGGGAGATAAATCATGTTCGAGGGCGCTTGTTTACTAACATTCTTGCCCTCCTTCCTTCCATACTTCTTGCTGCGCTTCGGAGTGCGGTTTTTCTGGGAAAGGATGTGGTGCAGATGTACACAGAAGTTTTCCTTAAGTGATGCCACAGTACATCTATATTGAAAGTCATTAATATTGCTCAAATTGTGAAGTTGTATTTGCCAATGTGCATAAACGAACTGAAATCTGTATAGTACACAAAGCCGTACAGTACAACAGAGAACGATTGTTTTGTTTTACCGCATTGCCTGTGTTGTTGGGGGCATAGTGCTGCATGGACGGCGCACTCGGATAGACTGTAGTTACTGCACTGTAGTTTATCATACAAATGAAACTGTTAGAGGGATAAGTGTACCGTGATGGAGTATGTCGTTAAAGGGCAGAAGTACATCATGCAGCGTGGGCCCATCAATTGTGGTACAGTATAGCAACGGTACAGTAAATATTGTGGTTTACGATGCATTGTCTCTCAAAACGATAGGTATGATCCAATAGGTTTCAGTGAAGAATGACTGCAGCCTAAGATCACACTATGCTGTGCGACATAGTTAACACGGCGCAGTGTGAAAATACATAGCATTTTATAGTACAGTGATAAAGTGCAGAATCACACAGTAGTTATAAGATAGTCCTTATTGGGCAGTAGTGTATGTATAACAGATTACGGGAAACTGTAAGCCCCAGCGCAGTATGTTTGATAACCTGTTATTTGCTGTTATTGGCCTTAATCGTTGCATGCAGGCAGGACTCAAACATGTAATCAAAATTAACTGCCTAGCTCATATTCACGTGAAAGTCTTTTGACTTTTTCCATTCCTTCCAACCATGAATCACGTCCGCTGCAGAGGTCTTCCAGCTGGGGCGGTACACCCCCCCCCCCCCACCCCCCCACCCCCAGTCTTCAAGCTGGGGGTGGGTCCATGCCGGATTACCAAATAGGCAAGGTAGGCACAGGTCTCTAGCCCCTTCCCCTCTTTTATGGGCCCCTCGACAAAGGATCAAAATAATATTGATTTGATCTTGAAATAAAATTACAATCAAGATTTCTTAAATTGTTTCCAAAAACACAGAAAGAAAATAATCAATTCAAAGAAACAAAAACTTAACATTAAAGGCTCAATGGAGAAAATACTGTATTAATGTAATGTACCCATTAACAATTTAAAGTGCATAAACAATAGACATCAGATTTACAACAGTTAGGGCCAGATGCAGGAAACGTTTAGCGAGTCCCAAACGGCAAAAAGTGCCGTTTGCGACTCGCTAAACGCATTTCCCTATGCAGAAATGCATATTGCGAGTCAGGACCGACTCGCAATATGCATTTCAGAATCGCAAATAGGAAGGGGTGTTCCCTTCCTATTTGCGATTCGGAGTGGAATGCAATACCATTTGCGACCGCATATGCGGTCGCAAAGGGTATCGCAGTTACCATCCACTTCAAGTGGATGGTAACCCACTCGCAAATTGGAAGGGGTCCCTATGGGACCCCTTCCACTTTGTGAATGGACCCAAAATTATTTTTTCAGGGCAGGTAGTGGTCCAAGGGACCACTACCTGCCCTGAAAAAATACCGAAACTAAAGTTTTTTTTTTTTTTTTTTTTAAGTGCAGCTCGTTTTCCTTTAAGGAAAACGGGCTACACTTAAAAAAAAAAAAACTGGTTTATTGATAAAGCAGTCCCGAACATGGAGGTCTGCTGACGACAGCAGGCCTCCATGTTTGCGAGTGCCTAGACTCGCTATGGGGCCGCAATTTGCGACCCACCTCATTAATATTAATGAGGTGGGTCATTGCGACCCCATAGCGAGTCGCAGACGGTGCCTGAGACACCGTTCTGCATTGGAAATTGCGACTTGCAATTTCCAAATTTGGTACATCTGGCCCTTAGTCTCTTAAAAGCTCATCTACTGCCAGCTTGTAAAAACATTTAATGCAAACTACGTATGTGTAATATTTCGTTTTGTGTAATAAAATTGGTTTATTAAAATTTGTTGGTTGGTAAAATTAAAAACGTTTTAGGAGATAATTTGCAAGAGTAAAAAAAAAACCCACTATGGGGCTGTAATTCTTAGATCAGTAGAGGCAGAGTTGGTGAGTATGGAGACGGGGCCAAAGAAAAAAAGGACAAAATATTCTACATTTCGTTGTTGTTTTCCCCTTCAGTAAACTGCATTTGATGTAACGGGCACACACAAATGTAAAATGGATGCAGGTTCAACAAATGGATGGGGAATACTCTTTAAGTTATGAAAGCTCAGTTGGTTAATGTGATCACTGCAGTTGTCTGTGTGTGACCAGAGACTCTCACAATTAAATCCTGATTGGTACAGTGAGGAGCGACTTGTTTACTTACAGTACTATGAGGACCTGAGCCTGTGACAGAAAGCACTGTGATTGTCACTATTTTAAAATTTTATTAATTACACAGTACAAAATGGGCAGCTGCAAAATATAGTGTTTAAGATAAAACAAGTGCTTTAAAAATATACACATTTGTAATAAGTAATCCAGTTGCATCTAGTACAAACCTTTTTTAAGTGTCCATTTAAAGGATGTGTCAGAGAACTCCACTGATGCCACATTAATACTACCTCTCAAAAAGAGTAAACATTTCTCACCATGAAGTTTCATATGACCACATCAATTAAAGTCAACACTGGCTCCAAAGCAGCCTTTGTATTGGGCGATTAACCAATTGCACATATTTACGTCTTTCAGTTAGCAGGCACTCATGGTGAGACAGCATGCTTTTTTCTGTAACCCTCTAGCCATCTCTCTGATTCTCTTCACAGGAGCCCTCCAACATGCTGTACTAGGAAAACTATGAAAGGGGGAATGTGGTCAATTTGTTGGCTAGCATTAGGGCTCAAGAAGGTCACCCTTGCTGCACATGGAAGAAGGCCCAAGCAACAGGGGGGTGGTGGGGTTGCTAGATTTTTTTTAAATTTAATAGCACAGAGCGACAGAAAGCCTTCTTTGGGCATATGAGTGATGGCCTCTAGGAATGGGTAGAGTAGACAGCCTGCTTCTCAGAGTTGTAGGTATCGTTCATTGTGAAGAATTACAGCTGTTTTACTATCTTTTCTTTCTAGCATTAGGGAATGTTGGAAATGGCCCTTTTTATATGGCTAGCCCCAAACTTTTTGCCTTCTTCCTCCCATTTGTTTCAGGTCTGTTTTTGCTGGTTTATTGTCTCTGCACACCTTACCACTGCTAATCAGTGCTAAAGTGCAAGTGCTCCCTATGTTAATTGTATTGGTGATTGCGTTATCCATGATTGGTATATCTGATTTACTGGTAAGTCCCTAGTATAGTGCACTGGAGGTGCCCAGCGCCTGTAAATCAAATGCTACTAGTGGGCCTGCAGCAGTGGTTGTGCCACCCACATTAGTATCCCTGTAAACATGGCTCAGACCTGCCACTGCATTTTCTGTTTGTGTAGTTTTAAACTGCCAGTTCGACTTGGCAAGTGTACACACTTGTCCACACTAAACCTTCCCTTTTTATACATGTATGGCACCCCTAAGGAAGGCCCTAGGTAGGTAGCCCCATGGGTAGGGTGCAGTGTATTTAAAAAGTAGGACATGTACTGGTGTGTTTTACATTTTCTCACAGTGAAATACTGCCAAATTCGAGTTTCACTGTTGCAAAGCCCATCTCTCTCATAGGTTAAAATGGGGGCTGCCTTTAAATAACTTTAAAGCGTAGATTCCATTTGAGAGCAGATGGAAATGTGGAGTTTAGGGTCTCTGAACTCACAATTTTAAAATGCATCTTTTTGTGAAGTTCGTTTTTGGATTGTGAGTTTGAAAATGCTACTTTTAGAAAGTAGGCATTTTCTTGCTTAAACCATTCTGGGACTCTGCCCGTTTGTGGATTCCCCATCTGGATCAGTTTGACAGTTGGGCTGTTTACATTTCTCTTCTAGACAGTGAGGCAAAGGGAGCTGGGGTGTAGCCTGCATATCCCGATGAGCCATTTGAGCTAGAGTGGAGGGGGGAGTGGCCACTGAGACCTGATAGGACTGTGCCTGCCCTCACACAATGCAGTCTCCAACCCCCTGGTATATGTCTGGGGCCTGGCCTGGACAAGGAAGGATCTTGCAAACACTTGAGACTTTGCTTTGAAGTTTGCCACCTTCAAAGGCAGAAAGGGGTGTAAGTATTGGAATCAAAACCCCAGACTTTTAGAATATTTCTGGAATCAAGAGAAACCTCTGCCAAGGATAAGAGCTGTAGGATTACTGTCCGTTTGCTGTGTTGCTTTGCTGGCTTGGCCTGCAGGTGCTGCTTCTGCCTTAAAAGAGAGCAAAGGGTGTACTTTGCTGTGTATCCTGCTTGAGAAAGTTCTCTAAGGGCTTGGGGGTAGAGATAGCCTCCTGTTGGAAGTCTCAGGGACACCAAAGACTTCAGTTTCCTCGGCCTGCAGCACTGCGAACTGTGTGTTTTGTGCTGTTCAAGAGGAGAAACCACAGTGACGCCGCCAGCGATGCTGCTGGCCTGCACCGTGACCTGCAGATGCCACACTGCTCCGCTTTGCACCGCGACTCTGGTCTCGCTGACGCCGTCATCGGACAACGTCACCGAGCCGCTGCTCGCACCGTGACCTGTGGGACCTGCACTCCCGCATTGCCTTGCCCACACCGCAGCCTGGGCACCCCGATGCCGCCGCTCCTGCTGACACCGACATCGTTGCCTGCACCGTGGGCTGCGGACACAGCTCATGAGATACACGAAGCACCGTCCCGCATTGCAGCCCCTGTCCACCAACGCCAGCACCATCAACTCCAGTGTCATCACCAGGCATCCCTGCCTGCACTCTGGCCTGTGGACACCGCTCGTGAGGGTCACGAAGCACCGTCCCGATCCGCCAGCTTGGGCATACCGACAACAGTGCTTCAGCAATGACAACGCTGCTGCCTGCACTGCGACCTGGTGACAACGCACGTTGCACCACCCCGCTTCACACCGCAGCCCTGGTCTCACCAACGCCACTGGATGCCGTCACTGAGCCGCTGCCTTCACTGTGACCTGTGGGTACCGCACGTCGCATCGTCCTGCTTCACCCCACAGCCCTGAAGCCATCCATGCCAGGGCTCCTGACTTCATCATCCCGGAGTTCAGTCCGCAACATGTGTGACTTCAAGAGCCCAACGACTGTTGTACCGACTCCGGATCCGACACAGCGATGCCGTTCTCCAGAGCTCACCGCAAGGATCATGATGCCCTGCAAATCTCAAGGTACTGTTTGCGGGTCTTCCTGACACTGTAGCTGGCCTGCGACACTGCGGCCAGCCTGAACTGTTGGTTTTGTTGATCACAACGCCATGATAGCCCCAGGTGGAGCTATCGACGTCAAGGAACTGTATTCTTAAGTAAATCTTGTAGAGTTCATATTTTTATTACTGTATGTTGGATTTTTATCGTATTTGGTCTTGTTTTATATCGATAAATATTGGCTATTTTTCTAGAACTGGTGTTGTCCTTTTGTAGTGATTTCACTGTTTTGCTGTGTGTTCTGTGCAAATGCTTTACACATTGCTTCTGAGATAAGCCTGACTGCTCGTGCCAAGCTACCAAGTGGGTGAGCAGGGGTTATCTGAGCGGGTATCTCCCTTATCCCGATTAGAGTCCCTACTTGGATAGGGTGCAAACTGACTGCCGACTAGAGACCCCATTTCTAACAGGGAACAAGTGCATACTTGCTATGCCAGTATTACTTTGGGCCTTGGGGCAATGGCCCCAGAGAGAGGAAAATTGAAGCAGAGGAGACACCTTGATTGGGATGGTGGAGACAGTCGTCTTCCCAAAGCAGTAGCTCAGTGAAGAAGGTGCAGTTGCACTGGGGCACAGGTGTCTGAGAGGCCCACTGCATCACAATAATGAATGACTTAATTTACAAATGGTACTTAGGGGCTCATTTTCATTGCTAGCATTACAGAAGTGGGCACCTTTGCCACAAAAAGTATATGGCAAAACGTGGGAACTTATTTCTTTTCAGAAAGGGACTGATAGTCTGTTCCAAGATTGAAGTGATGGTCTGGCATTGTGTGGAAGAGGTGAAAAAACAGTAAAGAAGATAGCCTGCATCACAGAGTTGCAGCTGTCGTTAGTGCAGCAGCTACTGATGCATTATTGCCCAGAATTGTAAGAGGCTCCTAGCACCCCAGTTATGGGGAGTAGTGTTTAGGATCAATGCTGTTTTTAGGTCTAAGCCTACCAGACAGCACAGCTGTCTGGTTTGCTGAAGACATCTTGGGGATATTTAGAAAGCTCCCTGAGAATGCATTCCACTCGTTGCTTACAATTGGCTGTGTGGCTTGTAACTCACTTTTCCTTGCTTTCTATTTGCTTAAGGCTGTCTAGCATGATTTGTCCCTGTATATAATATGTTCAAAACCCCATAACTTGGGCCCTTTACTTCCCCCAGTGTGTGGTGGGCTGGGGCAGGTGGAATGCATCTGATGGTCCTATGTGCCTGTTTATTGAGCTGAGCAGCAGGGAGAATCTGTCAGCTGATTCCCCAGTGTTGTACTCCAGCACCCCCACAGAATTATGATGGACTACTAGAGTGCTAACATACTACATTCAAGGCTTTAGTGATGCACTCCTGGATACCATGCTACTGGAATATGAGCTGTTATACTTAGTCCTTATCTTGAAGCAGGAAGGTGTAAATTAATATAGAGGTGTTAATGCAGACATTAAACCAGATAGTTACAAATGTGAGGAGAAGTATGGATTTGTATTCCTTTATGCCATTTTATATGTTAATGGGCTAAAGACAATTATTGAGAGAGGCCCATACCCATGTCCTGCATTTCCTCAGACAATACATACTGTCTGTTGCTTAATAACTTCTTAATTTTAAAAAGTAACCTTTGATAGACATAGAAAGATTGTTTTATCTTCATTTAAATGTATGAAATTAGAGTTTTAAGAAGTGGAGAACGCTATTTGCAGATCTGATCACACATTTAGAAAATTAATAGATTTGTGCTCTTAGGGGTAGTCAAACCTTCGAACGAGTTGCTGTTTGGACATTTCATTGTTTTTCTTTTCTTCTTTTTTAAAACTATTTCCTACTTTCTTTTTTTTTAGTAGATTGATCTCCCTGTAAGAATGTACAGTGGCTTCAAAATCATTTTTATGAGTAAAATAAAAGGAAATGAAAAAGCCTCTTTAAAATATATAATTTTCTGTAAAAAAAATTATTGTGTTGGATATCTTATAAACAGCTACATTCAATGTGAATTAAAGCGTAATAGTACAAGTAACATTGTAAATCCAACGTAAGACATTTTAAAATAAAAAAGCATTGTAAATTAGACAAAAAGATGAGGTAACTATTTCAAAATTTCGTGAACTTTACAGTTTTTACTGACTTTGAAACTTTAAATATGTAATATGAACAAACGAAAATGAATGTTTTCGGGGGCTCATTTATTTCTGGAACTTGTACCCCAGCACACATGAAAACCTCTATTTACACATGTAATGCTCCGCATAGGAGAGAGAACAATTTTCAAAGCGGACTTTTCCAGCAGCATGTATTCCAGTTCAGGCACATTCTGTGAACTAGTTGAACAATGTAGTTCATTATCTGAACTCTGTCATCTTCCCCGGCAGCTGTTGTGGGAAGGAAGCACAGTGATATGTGGGTTGCTGCGTTAATGACACTTGTTTTAGGTACTAGGTATTTATCCCATGGACAGATCTCGAATGGCCAGTCAAAATTACATATTTTACGAGTGTACAACTGTCTGATTTACAATAATATGTAATGCATGCATATTATTATTTTGGGTTTAAAAAAATGATCATAAGTCACCGTTCTGCTGAATAACATAGTGTTACAACATGCACACGTCACACATGAGGTAAATAGCCTCATAGGCAGATTGGCAGAAAGATGTTAACATGGCAGAGTGTAATTTCCCGTGAGTGTAATATAGTTATTTTCACCAGCCTTTGTGGAACTGTGACACAGTGTACATTAGTGCAGCTCTGATACATGTTTTTTTTTTTGCTTCTATGTATTAATAGAAAGCAAATACATCCTTGACACCTGGCGCATTTTGTTTAGCCAACAACATTTCATTCGGAACTGATGTGGTTTGAAACAATATAGAATAAAGATATTCCTGTTAGCGGTCCATATAGGGATCTGTTACTGTTGAATTGAGTATAAAAGGCAGAGGGCTTAGGCAAGGAGTCGGAGAACATCACATTTTTCATTCTGCAAGAAAGTGTTTTCATTGCAGTGCATGAAGTTGCAGCGCATATTGGTATAAGCATTGATCTTTATTTAAAAGGTCAAGTTTATCTACACCCTGCCTCAACATAGCAATCACCAACAACATCCTACAGTCGTACCCATGACCCTACCTCCCACTGTAATATACACTGCCCCATACATCTCAGCCACTATCACCACCACTGTTTGTCTGTGACTCAATATATCTACTGCACTATCACCTACTGTACTCCATATGTAATTCCCTATCCATGCAGCCCTTCTCCACTCTAAACTACCACCCGCATCTGCACCACCACCTTCATCTTCAGTCTATGCCAACTTGTGATTAATTTATGCTGGTGAGCCCCACCAGCAGTTATAAACGACTGGTACGGTTTCAGTCTCACTCGTTGGCCTGGACTCTGTGATCCATTAAGAAGAATTTCATGGGCAGGCTACATTTCCTGAAGGCCCACCTGTCAGTTGCATCTGCTTTTCTCCTATTGCAGATGTGGTTGGGGATCAGTTTGGCATGCACCACATGCACATAATCAAACCTCAGCCAGTGTCTGCATGCTGTGCCCATCTGGCACCCATCTCCTGCTGGGAAATGGCCCTCAGTCTGATATGTCCAGGTGCAGACTGGACCTTGGCAAAGGAACATGCCTTTTGAAACAAAGTGTGTGTTTGTATCACTGTAATGGAGTGGTATGTGGATTGTATGCAGAAAGGTGGATGAAACAAATGTAACCGGAGTACTTATGAACCAAAATAAAGTTCTTATCTTTAGATATACAAATTAATTTATATTTGCAGTCATATTTATGACAGCAACAGATGTGAGTAATAATAATATTCACAGGCAGCACAGTGCTGGTTGCTAATTCACATTGAAGCCTACAGGTGGTATCAGAGATGGATTACTCCATATTTTTGGTTGGCAGCACCATCCCGAAAGCGATGCCGTGCCATGGCAATTTTTCCATTTTTGACAAATTAATTCCTGGTGTAACACTGACATTAGTATTGTGATGTGCTAGTGGTGAAACTGGGCAGCCCGGCATTGGCAGTAGACTGTGCGCTCCTAAGAAATATTTGGGTACCTGAATTTATTTGTTTTCCAAATTAAGCCCTGATACCACCTATGTTAAAACATATATTCTATACCACCACTTGCATCCTACAATTCCCAAATGTCACCGTTTTATGATCTTACACCTAATAGCATCAACTCAATTACCATACATACCCTACACCACCCATTGGCTGCTAATCCACTTCCCCAAGGTGCTCTTGTCATTGATGGGACCAGGAGTGGTATGGCAGCAGTGACTTGCCATCCATCCTGGTACCACAGCAAGTGCTGATTCCTCCTCTTCACTTATCTACACTACCGTTCAGTCAGTCAAACATGATTTATAGAGCATGCTAATCACCTATGAGGGTATCCAGGTGCTAGGTCCCGGCAGCTCAGGGCATCAGTCGAAGAGCAAGGTCTTAAGTCCCCTTCTGAACTCCTGGAGAGAAGGAGAGGTTCTCAGGTGGATTGAGAGACTGGATTTTGTGGTGAGGTAAGAGAAGGAGCGACCTCACTGTTGCATCAAAGGGGGTGTGAGCGAGGTATAGGAAGGCGGAGTGCAGGAGTCTGGAAGGTCTGTGGAAGCTCAGGCAGTGCTTGATGTACGCTGGTCCTTGGTTGTGAAGGGCTTTGTAGGCATGTATCAGAATCTTGAATCAACATCTCTTGTGAATGGGGAGCTGTTGGACTTTTGCTTATGCAGGGTCATCCCCAGTCTTTTTGCCTCCTGCCTCCTATTTTTTTCTGACCTGTTGCTGTTGGCTTTTGAACTCTGAGCACTTTCCCACTGCTAACCAGTGCTAAAGTGCATATGCTCTCTGTGTAAATTGTATGTAATTGGTTTATCCATGATTGGCCTATTTGATTTACTAGTAAGTCCCTAGTAAGGTGCACTAGAGGTGCCAGGGTCTGTAAATCAAATGCTACTAGTGGGCCTGCAGCACTGGTTGTGCCACCCACATAAGTAGCTCTGTAATCATGTCTCAGACCTGCCACTGCAGTGTCTGTGTGTGTATTTTTACACTGTAAATTCGACTTGGCAAGTGTACCCACTTGCCAGGCCTAAACCTTCCCTTTTCTTACATGTAAGGAACCCCTAGGTTAGGCCCTAGGTAGCCCCAAGGGCAGGGTGCAGTGTATGGATAAGGTAGGACATATAGTAATGTGGTTTATATGTCCTGACAGTGAAATACTGCCAATTTCGTTTTTCACTGTTGCAAAGCCTGTCTCTCTCATAGGATAATATGGGGGCTACCTTTAAATATGATTAAGTGTAGATTCCCCTAGAGAGTAGATGGACATGTGGAGTTTGGGGTCCCTGAACTCACAATTTAAAAATACATCTTTTAGTAAAGTTGATTTTAAGATTGTGCGTTTGAAAATGCCACTTTTAGAAAGTGAGCATTTTCTTGCTTAAACCATTCTGTGACTCTGCCTTGTTTGTGGATTCCCTGTCTGGGTCAGTTTGACAGTTGGTTGTTTTTCACCTCACACCAGACAGTGACACAAAGGGAGCTGGGGTGTAACCTGCATTTCCTGATTAGCCATCTCTGCTAGGAGGGAGGGGTGGAGTGGTCACTCTCATCTGAAAGGACTGTGCCTGCCTCTAACAATGCCGGCTCCAACCCCCTGGTGTGTGTCTGAGGCCTTGCCTGGGCAAGGCAGGATTTCACAAGTAGGTGTGAGTCCCCTTTGAAGAAAGGTGACTTCAAAGACTAAAATGGGTATAAGAAGGGCACCCAAATCTACAGACTGGAGAAACACTTCTGGAACCAAGAGGAACCTCTGCCTGGAGAAGAGCTGAATAGCTGAGGAAGAAGAGCTGCCCTGCCTGTGACTGTGCTTTGTGGAGCTATCCTGCAGTTGCTGCTTCTGCCAGAGTAAGAGGGCAAAGACTGGACTTTGTGTGCCTTCCATCTTGAGAAGAAATCTCCAAGGGCTTGATCTAGAGCTTGCCTCCTGTTGTTTGAAGTCTCAGGGACAGCAAAGACTTCTCTCTGCCAGCACCTGGAGTCTCTGGAGAGACTCCTACTCTGCCCTGTGGTGCCCATCCAGTTCCTGGGACCCTGAAAGGAGAAGCTGGCAGCCTAAAGACAAGAAAATCGACGCACAGAGCACCGTGCGGGGAAAAGATTGACGCAAATCCGATCTGCAGCTGAAAAAACGACGCGCCGCCGGCTCCGCAGCTGAGAAACGACGCTCGCAGGAAACGCGACCGAAAAATCGACGCACGGAGCAGGAGAAACGACGCGCAGCATCGCTGACGGAGGCTGGGAGATCACAACCTGCGCTGCGGGATTTTCAAATCATCGTGCGGCTGGATTTTTGACTCAAGTACCGCCGTGCGGAGTTATTTTTGACGCACACCCGCCTGTGTGGGGTTATTTTTGACGCACACCAGGTACATTTTCACTCTAGCAGCGCTAGTGTGTTTTTAAAACTACTCAAAGACTCTTTTTGATTTTTAATTGATAACTTGACTTGTGTATGGTGGATTTTTGTCGTTTTGGTCTTGTTTTGTTTAGATAAATATTTCCTATTTTTCTAAACCTGTGTTGTGTCATTTTGTAGTGTTTTCATTAAGTTACTGTGTGTGTTGGTACAAATACTTTACACCTAGCACTCTGAAGTTAAGCCTACTGCTCTGCCAAGCTACCAAGGGGGTAAGCAGGGGTTAGCTGAGGGTGATTCTCTTTTACCTTGACTAGAGTGAGGGTCTTTGCTTGAACAGGGGGTAACCTGACTGTCAACCAAAGACCCCATTTCTAACATTGGTGATCAGCGGACGGGATTTGGACTTGTATTTGTACTTGACATACAGTGATTAAGTGTACACTACTGTTTGAGTTCAGACCACTACGTGACCACATACTACTTGTTTGGTGATCTGTTGCTTTTTCTCTTAAGGACTCCTTTTTGTTCTACTTCCATGATTTTGCTGATCCCTTGACGCATTCTTTTTACTTCATTGGGAACTTATTTTCTGCCTTTGGAACTTTGCACTTGTGACCACCATGTCTCAATCTGGAGATGCAACAGCTGGAGCTGTGTTTGAAATAGAGAAACTGAAGGAGTACTCAGTTGCTCAATTGAAACAGTTCCTTAAAGATCTTGACTGTCCCACTGAGAGCTCCACCAAGGAGGCGGAGCTGCAAAAGGCACAGAGGGCCTGGGTGACAATCAAGAAGGCTGGAGGGCACACAGAGGAGGAGAATGTGGGTGGGGAAGTGCAGAGGATACACAGTGGTGTAGTGGAGGTACCTGTTACGCCTGGGGGGAGGGTCCCCAGGAGGGGTAGCAGGGTGTCATCCAAGGGTCTGACTCCTGAAGAGTTACAGGACAGACAGGCAGAGAGGGCTCGCCGGTTCAAGGAGTTGAGGATGCAAAGGGAGAAGGAGTTGGAAGAAAGGAGGAGGGACTTAGAGATCAAAAAGAGGATTTGGGCTTATGAGCTCAAAATGAAGGAGCTGGAAGTCATGAGGGCTGAATCCAGCTGGAATGGTGGCAGCAACAATTTTATATCTAGTGCTGCTGAAGAAGTGCACATGCCCAGAGATGTGGTGCCCTACTTGAAGGAGGGAGTTAACACACACCAGGAGGTTCAGGGGTATAAGGTAGCTCCAGTGATGCACAGGGTTCCTGAGGTGGATTGGGGAACTGGCATGGGAAGTCATATTCCTACTGGTGGGAGGGACAGGGAGAGGGGTTCCCCCCCAGGTAGAAGTCCTGGTTATGGAGTGTGAAGACATCCCAGAAGAGTGTGGGTTGAGTGTCAGGGACAGTCAGGTACTGTCTCACCAGTCTCAGAAGGGTGATGTGGGGTGCTTTTCCAAAGCAGAGTCACTGGACGGTTGGGTGAAGGGTACTTTGGTTAATTCATGTAAGGGGCTGAGTGATGTAATTGCTGGAGAGCATATGTCTAGTCCTTATTTTCCAGAGCTACGCCAACACCAGGTGGAGTGTGAGTTCTCTGACCCCAGGGAGCTTACAATGGAGGCAGACCTCTTGGTGAGTACCAGAGAGTCTGAAGAGGCATTTGGGGGGGCTCCTGAGAGGAGTGGTCTAGGTATTTCCCAACCAGGTGAGGTAGGGAAGGATTGTAGTGTCCCAGGTAGGTCCCAGTGTAGTGGGATGGGTGAGGGACCCCATGTCCATTCTCTGAGGAGAGGGAATGGGGATGGGCTGAGGTCCAAGGTGCCCGAGATCCGGTCCCAGGTCCTGGAGGGTTCCATGAGGGAACACCAGGAGGGGAGCCTAGCCTGTACCATAGGGCCCTCTGTTGAGGGAGATCCCACAGTGTCAGGAGAACTTGGGGGGGCGGCTGTAGCCAGCGTCCCACCAGTTCTGGTGTCTGGCAGTACCACTCCTAGTGAGGGGGTGCAGAAGTCCAGACAGAGGGTTGAGAGGGGGTTGCGGACCCCAGTGGAGAACCTGGAGGGTCAGGGGTCAGCTCTGAGAGCAGAGCCCCCCAGGAATGACCTTGGTGAGACCATTTCTGGGTTGGGGGGAATCCAGACTCTGTCAGATGGGCAGAGGTCAGGAGACCTGCGACAGCCAGACTCTTGTGTGGCCCTTGGGGACAGTGTGTCCCTTGAGGGGGGTAAGTGTGCCCCCCTGGAAGTCCTGGTGTGCCAGGCAGTGGTTCAACTGCAGGGTGGTGACTCTGGGTTGAATGATCAGGTTCAGGGGGTAAACTCTGACCTGATGGGGGGTAAGTGTGCTCCCAAGGAAGTCCTGGTGCGCCAGGAAGTGGTTCAACCGCAGGGTGGTGACCCTGGGTTGGATGACCAGGTTCAGAGGGTAAACTCTGACCTGGTGGGGGGTAGGTATGCCCCCCAGTAATTCCTGGGTTGCCAGGCAGTGGTCCAGTCTGTGGGTAAAGACCCTGGACTGGAGGATCAGGTGCAGGGGATAAACCCTGACCTGAAGGGGGGGGCGGTTTGCCCAATCACCCCCCCTTGTGTGATTTCAAGAGGTACTCTCCCTGAGGGGTGGGTGCAGAACCCCGAGAGTAGGGGAAGGGGAGAGAAAGACTCACCCCTGACCCTAGAGCAATCTAGGGGTACAGACCCTGGATTGGAAGGCCAGGTTCAGGGTGTCCCCCCCTGACCTGGAGGAAGGGGCTACTGCTAACAGTGCCCCTACCATGTTGTCTTCTGGGGGGCCACTCCTAGTTGGGTGGTTCAGGACCCCAGGAGAGAGGGCAGGGGGAGGGAAGCCTCACCCCTGGCCCAGGTCCAACCTGAAGGTACAAACCCCAGGTTGGAGGATCAGTTGCAGGTTAACATCCCTGCACTGGTGGAAGAATTGTGTAGCACTGCTTCTACAATCACCCTGACAATTTTTTACTCTGGGGGTGCCGCTCCTGGAGGGAGGGTACAGAACCCCAGAGGGGAGGACCAGGGTCAGGTTATCTTCTCTGACCTGGTGGAAGGTAGAGTGGTCAAAGGGTGTCAGGCACCTGGGGCTACCGCCCCCCACTCTCCACAGTCACAGTGGTTGGAGAGGCCTGAGGTCAGGCTCTCATCCCTGACAGTTGTCAGGGATTACTGTGGCTTGCTGTCCTGGTGGACAGAGCTGCCCCTGGGGGGGGGACGAGAGTCACACCCCAGGGGTGGAGTGGGCAACACGACTGTGTTGGCCCTGGTGGTACTATCTGCCCATTGCAATACATCTGTGTGCAAAGTAAAGTTAGGTGCTGCACAGATGGTGTCTGTAGATGTGGAGAAGGGTTCTCCATGGGTTAGCTTAGTGGGCCCTGAGAGTATGGACAGAGGGATCCAACTGGAGTCAGGAAGGCGTAGAACTGGAACATGCCCCTGCTGTTGTGGGCCTGGGTCCTTGTTCTATTGCCCCAATCAGGGAAGTACATCAAGGTATTGATTGTTCTCCCCTGGCTTTAGGCTGGTAGGGGGTCGTGTTGGACTTTTGCTTATGCAGGGTCATCCCCAGTCTTTTTGCCTCCTGCCTCCTATTTTTTTCTGACCTGTTGCTGTTGGCTTTTGAACTCTGAGCACTTTCCCACTGCTAACCAGTGCTAAAGTGCATATGCTCTCCGTGTAAATTGTATGTAATTGGTTTATCCATGATTGGCCTATTTGATTTACTAGTAAGTCCCTAGTAAGGTGCACTAGAGGTGCCAGGGCCTGTAAATCAAATGCTACTAGTGGGCCTGCCGCACTGGTTGTGCCACCCACATAAGTAGCTCTGTAATCATGTCTCAGACCTGCCACTGCAGTGTCTGTGTGTGTATTTTTACACTTTAAATTCGACTTGGCAAGTGTACCCACTAGCCAGGCCTAAACCTTCCCTTTTCTTACATGTAAGGCACCCCTAAGGTAGGCCCTAGGTAGCCCCAAGGGCAGGGTGCAGTGTATGGATAAGGTAGGACATATAGTAATGTGGTTTATATGTCCTGACAGTGAAATACTGCCAATTTCGTTTTTCACTGTTGCAAAGCCTGTCTCTCTCATAGGATAATATGGGGGCTACCTTTAAATATGATTAAAGTGTAGATTCCCCTAGAGAGTAGATGGACATGTGGAGTTTGGGGTCCCTGAACTCACAATTTAAAAATACATCTTTTAGTAAAGTTGATTTTAAGATTGTGCGTTTGAAAATGCCACTTTTAGAAAGTGAGCATTTTCTTGCTTAAACCATTCTGTGACTCTGCCTTGTTTGTGGATTCCCTGTCTGGGTCAGTTTGACAGTTGGTTGTTTTTCACCTCACACCAGACAGTGACACAAAGGGAGCTGGGGTGTAACCTGCATTTCCTGATTAGCCATCTCTGCTAGGAGGGAGGGGTGGAGTGGTCACTCTCATCTGAAAGGACTGTGCCTGCCTCTAACAATGCCGGCTCCAACCCCCTGGTGTGTGTCTGAGGCCTTGCCTGGGCAAGGCAGGATTTCACAAGTAGGTGTGAGTCCCCTTTGAAGAAAGGTGACTTCAAAGACTAAAATGGGTATAAGAAGGGCACCCAAATCTACAGACTGGAGAAACACTTCTGGAACCAAGAGGAACCTCTGCCTGGAGAAGAGCTGAATAGCTGAGGAAGAAGAGCTGCCCTGCCTGTGACTGTGCTTTGTGGAGCTATCCTGCAGTTGCTGCTTCTGCCAGAGTAAGAGGGCAAAGACTGGACTTTGTGTGCCTTCCATCTTGAGAAGAAATCTCCAAGGGCTTGATCTAGAGCTTGCCTCCTGTTGTTTGAAGTCTCAGGGACAGCAAAGACTTCTCTCTGCCAGCACCTGGAGTCTCTGGAGAGACTCCTACTCTGCCCTGTGGTGCCCATCCAGTTCCTGGGACCCTGAAAGGAGAAGCTGGCAGCCTAAAGACAAGAAAATCCACGCACAGAGCGCCGTGCGGGGAAAAGATTGACGCAAATCCGATCTGCGGCTGAAAAAACGACGCGCCGCCGGCTCCGCAGCTGAGAAACGACGCTCGCAGGAAACGCGACCGAAAAATCGACGCACG
Source organism: Pleurodeles waltl (assembly GCF_031143425.1). Taxonomy (NCBI): domain Eukaryota; kingdom Metazoa; phylum Chordata; class Amphibia; order Caudata; family Salamandridae; genus Pleurodeles; species Pleurodeles waltl. Next base: position 325,999,867 of record NC_090437.1, read on the forward strand.
GAGCAGGAGAAACGACGCGCAGCATCGCTGACGGAGGCTGGGAGATCACAACCTGCGCTGCGGGATTTTCAAATCATCGTGCGGCTGGATTTTTGACTCAAGTACCGCCGTGCGGAGTTATTTTTGACGCACACCCACCTGTGCGGGGTTATTTTTGACGCACACCAGGTACATTTTCACTCTAGCAGCGCTAGTGTGTTTTTAAAACTACTCAAAGACTCTTTTTGATTTTTAATTGATAACTTGACTTGTGTATGGTGGATTTTTGTTGTTTTGGTCTTGTTTTGTTTAGATAAATATTTCCTATTTTTCTAAACCTGTATTGTGTCATTTTGTAGTGTTTTCATTAAGTTACTGTGTGTGTTGGTACAAATACTTTACACCTAGCACTCTGAAGTTAAGCCTACTGCTCTGCCAAGCTACCAAGGGGGTAAGCAGGGGTTAGCTGAGGGTGATTCTCTTTTACCCTGACTAGAGTGAGGGTCTTTGCTTGAACAGGGGGTAACCTGACTGTCAATCAAAGACCCCATTTCTAACAGGAGCCATAGAGCTTTTTCAGGTGTGGGTGATGTGGGTAAGTCTGGGGAGGTCGAGGATGAGTGTGGCCACTAAGTTCTGGATGGTCTGAGTTATCTTGACGGGGTGTGGTGTGATTCTGACGTAAAGAGCGTTGCCATAGTCCAGGTGGCTGGTGACAGGGGTTTGGAATGATGGGTCTGGTGGATTTAGGGAGCCATTTGAAGATCTTAAGAAGCATGCAAAGGGTGAGGAAGCATGCAGCTGCGACTGCATTGATCTGGCTGTTCATGGTGAGTTTGTTGTCCAGGATGATGCCAAGGTTATGGTCATGGTCCAGCGCGCTGAGCAGTCACCATGTGTCCCTTGATAGACACTATGTAGAATGGTTCAGCATCTTATGGAATATCAGATTTCCTTCTTCGCCTCTATTGCATATTGCATTAAATCTTTCTTAAAAGTGATATTCTTTGCATGTTGCCACTAGTCTGCATAGGTTTTCATCTGCTTGTTAACCAAGTCCCTTGTACAAATCATATTCTCACTTCTTTCTATTCTTTCTTTGTCTATTGAAATACCTGGGTTGCTCTCCTGAACATCAGAGTAGCAGGAATTTTGCCTGTGGTCAAGTGAGGTGTTGAACGACAAGCTCGTAGGGTAGAATTTAATATAGTTTCCAAACTGAGCTTCTCAAGACTTGCATGCTGTACTGCTTTCTCTAGTGTACTCATAAAACGCGCAACGAATCAGTTGGGCTGCAGCCATAAAGGTGTACTCTTTTGATGTTTTATATTCAGAAACTCCAAGAATTCTTAGAATTCTTGACTGTTAAAAGGTGGGCCATTATCAGACTTCAAAATAGCTGGAACATCCCATGTTGAAAAGATGCTATCTAGTCTCTCAATGACCTGTTTGTCGAGTTGTGGACGAGAGATCTTTGACCAATGGAAAACGTGAGTATTCGTCCACAATCACCATCAGGTGATGTCAGTTATCGAGTGAACCGAAAAAGTCAATGTCTATTCTTTCCCATGCATGTTTAGAGGAGCTCTGACATATTCAAAGTATGTGAGTAACATTTGTTCACAAGCAGATGCATAGATGACAGGCCTAGAGTTTGTTTTGCAAACCTCTCATCTAAATATGGAAACCAAACTCTGTCTTGGGGAGCTCTTTTTCTGTGGCAACAATACCACAATGTTCTTTGTGAGCTACTTCAGTTATCTTCTGTTGCAGACTCTCCGGAATCAGGATTTTCAACCCTTGCAGTATAAATCCCTCTTGAGTTAATGGACAGTTCATCTTTGACATATCTTTGTTTTTAATATTCACCATCATTGGTGAGAGGTCGAGTGTGTCGGTTCGACGACTGATGTGTAGTTGTGTCTTTTAACTTTAGCCTGTCACTATCATGGCTTGTGGCATTGATAATCTGGGCTAATTAAATACCAGCTGGCGTATTTTATTTTGCAGTGAAATTAATGTAGGCTTCAGCCGTCTTGGATGGAGTATCTTGACCTTATATAGGCACTCTGGAAAAGTAGTCAGCAGGGCTTTGATACCTCCCTGGATGATGCACAATGGTATAATTGTACTCTTGCAATCGTAGTCCCCATCGTTCAATGCGAGGAGGCATCTTGGCTTTTGGATTGCTAGAGATAGTCAGTAAAGCTTGATGATCAGTTGCCAGCATTAAATGCTTTCCGTACAAGAATAGATGGAAATGCTGACAAGCCAATACCATGGCTAAACTTTTTCTCAGATTGCAAGTAAGCACGTTCGGTTTGGGGCAAACTTATACTAGCATATGCCACAATATGCCTTGAAACATTAGGGTTTCCACTGTGCTGTGCAAGAATGGTGCCTCAAATGACTGGGCTAGGACCAACAACAACCCCTGTATGAAGCTTCGAATTGAAGTATGCCATTTCAGCAGCATAATCAATGGCTTGTTTAATTCTCTTGAAACTTCTCTCACATTCTTGTGACTATTGAAATTAAACATTTTACTTCACCAACCCTTGTAATGGGGCACTTATATTGGCAAAGTTTTGTCTACATCTTGAACAGTAACTGACCATGCCAAAGAAGGAACATACCATAGAAACATCTGGTGGGGGTTCAGCATTTGACAGTGCTTTTACTTTCATAGGATCGGGTGTCATACCATAATCAGAAAAGATATGGCCAAAGAATTTAAATTTTTGTCTTGTGGAACTCACACCTGTCTGCATTCGAAGTCAAACCTGCATCAGTAAGTAAATCACATACTTGTGGAGCTCCAAAAACAAATGTAATTTCTATAATTGAATGTATGATACGTTGAATGATGCTGGAAAAGGTCTTCAGTCGATGAGACACCAAAACAAAGTCTTTTGTATCGAAACAGACCAACATATGTAGAAAAGGTTGTAATGTACCTGCAGTTTTCTTTGAGTTCCAACTCTTGATAACCTTTGTTTAACCCCTCGGGTGCCCTGGGCAAGCTGGTCTCGCCCTCGGTCAAAGTTGCAGTGTGCCGAGGACGAGACCAGCTCGTCCTGCACCCGGCCCACAGGGGGAGTTCTAGCACCCCCTGCGGGGCTCCCATCCCCCTCCCATGGGCAGGGATGGAAGGGCAATTGCTTCCCTTCCACCCTAGGCTCCCCCTGCACTGACCTAATCAGAGGCCGCCCCTAGCTTCAGCACGATGGGAAGAGAAATGCAATGCATTTCTCTTCCAATCGGGGGGTGGGGGCAGGCAGACTGAGCATTTCTGCAGCCCGATTGTGAAGTGATCGGGCTGCAGAAATGCCCACTAGACACCAGAGATTTTTGTTTATGTTTAAGCAAGGGTTGCTCCCCTGGGGGGCAATTGTTAATTAGGCCATTTCTGCCCCCCCACCCCAGAGGCAGATCTGCTTATTGTAATTCAGCCGATCTGCCCCTGGGGGGGAGGGGGTCCAGAAAGCTCTAGACACAATGGATCTTTTTTTATTTTTTATTTATTGCTTACATGTGAGGAGCGACCCCCCCCTAGGCAGGGTTTGCTCCCCTGGGGGCAATTTTATTTTAGGCCATTTCTGCCCACCTTAGGGACAGATCGGCCTGCTTTTCATAGGCCAATCTGTCCCCAAAGGGGGTAGAAACCACTAGACACCAAGGATTTTTTTTTTGCGCCAATTTCACGCAAGGGGAGCGACCCTCTAGGCAAGGGTAAATCCCCTGGGGGGGGGGCAAATTTATTTTAGGCCATTTCTGCCTCCCTTCGGGGGCAGTTCGGTCTACAGGGAGTGCAGAATTATTAGGCAAATTAGTATTTTGACCACATCATCCTCTTTATGCATGTTGTCTTACTCCAAGCTGTATAGGCTCGAAAGCCTACTACCAATTAAGCATATTAGGTGATGTGCATCTCTGTAATGAGAAGGGGTGTGGTCTAATGACATCAACACCCTATATCAGGTGTGCATAATTATTAGGCAACTTCCTTTCGTTTGGCAAAATGGGTCAAAAGAAGGACTTGACAGGCTCAGAAAAGTCAGAAATAGTGAGATATCTTGCAGAGGGATGCAGCACTCTTAAAATTGCAAAGCTTCTGAAGCGTGATCATCGAACAATCAAGCGTTTCATTCAAAATAGTCAACCGGGTCGCAAGAAGCGTGTGGAAAAACCAAGGCGCAAAATAACTGCCCATGAACTGAGAAAAGTCAAGCGTGCAGCTGCCACGATGCCACTTGCCACCAGTTTGGCCATATTTCAGAGCTGCAACATCACTGGAGTGCCCAAAAGCACAAGGTGTGCAATACTCAGAGACATGGCCAAGGTAAGAAAGGCTGAAAGACGACCACCACTGAACAAGACACACAAGCTGAAACGTCAAGACTGGGCCAATAAATATCGCAAGACTGATTTTCCTAAGGTTTTATGGACTGATGAAATGAGAGTGAGTCTTGATGGGCCAGATGGATGGGCCCATGGCTGGATTGGTAAAGGGCAGAGAGCTCCAGTCCGACTCAGACGCCAGCAAGGTGGAGGTGGAGTACTGGTTTGGGCTGGTATCATCAAAGATGAGCTTGTGGGGCCTTTTCGGGTTGAGGATGGAGTCAAGCTCAACTCCCAGTCCTACTGCCAGTTCCTGGAAGACACCTTCTTCAAGCAGTGGTACAGGAAGAAGTCTGCATCCTTCAAGAAAAACATGATTTTCATGCAGGACAATGCTCCATCACACGCGTCCAAGTACTCCACAGCGTGGCTGGCAAGAAAGGGTATAAAAGAAGGAAATCTAATGACATGGCCTCCTTGTTCACCTGATCTGAACCCCATTGAGAACCTGTGGTCCATCATCAAATGTGAGATTTACAAGGAGGGAAACAGTACACCTCTCTGAACAGTGTCTGGGAGGCTTTGGTTGCTGCTGCACGCAATGTTGATGGTGAACAGATCAAAACACTGACAGAATCCATGGATGGCAGGCTTTTGAGTGTCCTTGCAAAGAAAGGTGGCTATATTGGTCACTGATTTGTTTTTGTTTTGTTTTTGAATGTCAGAAATGTATATTTGTGAATGTTGAGATGTTATATTGGTTTCACTGGTAATAATAAATAATTGAAATGGGTATATATTTTTTTTTTGTTAAGTTGCCTAATAATTATGCACAGTAATAGTCACCTGCACACACAGATATCCCCCTTCACATAGCTAAAACTAAAAACAAACTAAAAACTACTTCCAAAAATATTCAGCTTTGATATTAATGAGTTTTTTGGGTTCATTGAGAACATGGTTGTTGTTCAATAATAAAATTAATCCTCAAAAATACAACTTGCCTAATAATTCTGCACTCCCTGTATTTCTATTACGTCGATCTGCCCCCTGGGGTGGCAGAAACCACTTAGGCACCAGGAATTGGTGTGTGTGTGTTTTTTTTGGGGGTGGGCAGCCCATTGGGCAAGGGTCGCTCCCCATGGAGGCACATTACTGTTGGCCATTTCTTCCTCCATTGGGAGGTGCGGTGATCCCACACAGAAATGTGGGAAAAATATGATTTTATTATTTTTGTTAGCTAAATGTGAGGTTTGCTGAGGATTCTGGGTAAGAAAACACTGGGGGATCCACGCAAGTCACACCTCCCTGGACTCCCTCGGGTGTCTAGTTTTTAGAAATGTCTATTCCACCCCCCCCCCCCCCCCCCCCAACCTCCAACCTAACAAAAACAGGTAGTTTTGTATTGGATCATTTTGATGTGTCCACGTAGTGTGTTGGGGCATTTCCTGTCGCGGACAGTAGGCATACCCACACAAGTGAGGTACCATTGTTATCAGGAGACCTGGGGGAATGCTGGGTAGAAGGAAGTTTGTGGCTCCTTTCGGATTCCAACAATTTGCAGCACCGAAATGTGAGGAAAAGTGTTTTTTTGTCAAATTTGAGGTTTGCTGAGGATTCTGAGTAACAGAACCTGGTGAGAGCGTCACAAGTTACCCCATCCAGGGTTCCCCTAGGTGCCTAGTTTTCAGAAATGTCCAGGTTTGCTAGGTTTTCCTAGGTTCTGGATGAGCTAGAGGCCAAAATCCACACCTAGGCACTTTGTAAAAAAACAGGTCAGTTTTCGTTGGGAAAATGTGATTTGTCCATGTTGTGTTTTGGGGCATTTCCTGTCGCAGGCACTAGGCCTACCCACAAAAGTGAGGTACCATTTTTTGTGGCTCCTCTTAGATTCCAGAACTTACTAGCTCTGAAATGTGAGAAAAAAGTTTTTTTTGCCAAAGTGTGAGGTTTCCCCTAGGTGTCTAGTTTTAAAAAAATGCACAGGTTTGGTAGGTTTTCCTAGGTGCCAGCTGAGCTAGAGACCAAAATCCACAGCTAGGCACTTTCCAAAAACAAGTCAGAATTCAGAGATGTGCAAATAACCACTGCTTCTTAACACCCTGTCTTGTGCCTATTTTGGAAATAGAAAGGCTTCCTTGATACCTATTTTTCACTCTTTATATTTCACCAAATCAATTGCTGTATACCCGGTATACAATGAAAACCCATTGCAAGGTGCAGTTCTTTATTGGCACTGGGTACCTAGGGTTCTTGATGAACCTACAAGCCCTATATATCCCCGCAACCAGAAGCGTCCAGCAGAAGTAACATTATATTGCTTTCAGAAATCTGCCATAGCTGGAGAAAGTTATAGGAGAAAACATTGACAGAAATGGCTCTTTTTTTTACCTCCATTTCATTTATTTGTTTATTTTAGCTGTTAGTTTTTGTAGGAAAACCTTGAAGGGTCTACAGAAATGACCCCTTGCTGAATTCAGAATTTTGTCTACTCTTCAGAATGGCTTAGCTGTCCGGGATCCAGCATTGGTTTTACACCCATTTCTGGCACTAACTGGAAGGAGGCTGAAAGCACAAAATAGTTAAAATGGAGTATGTCCCAGTAAAATGCCAAGATTGTGTTGAATTATGTGGTTTTCTAATTCAAGTCTGCCTGTTCCTGAAAGCAGGGAAGATGGTGATTTTAGCACTGTAAACCCTTTGTTGATGCCATTTTCAGGGAAAAAAACACAAGCTTTCTTCTGCTGCCCTTTTTTCCCATTTGTTTAAAAAAATCAAATATTCGCTGTATTTTGGCTAATTTCTTGGTCTCCTCCAGGGGAACCCACAAACTCTGGGTACCTCTAGAATCCATAGGATGTTGCAGGGGGGGAAAGGACGCAAATTTGGCGTGGGTAGCTCATGTGGACAAAAAGTTATGAGGGCCTAAACGTGAACTGCCCAAAATAGCCAAAAAAAGGCCTGCACCTTTGTGGGAAAAGGCCTGTCAGCGAAGGGTTTAAATCAAGACGAGAGAAGAACTTTGGCACCATTTATTTGCGTTATCATGTCCGCAATGAGTGGACCTGGATTTTGTTCTCATTCAGGTGCCTTGTTTGCCTGATGCATGTCAATGCATTTGCGTACATCTCCTTCACTGTCCCTTTTGGGCACTACCACTATGGAAGAAACCCATGGCTTTGGACCAGTAGAAAGCTCAATAATGTCATGCTTGTGTAATGATTCAAGTTCTTTTTCGTCAGCTTCTGGTAAATGAAAAGCAATTTGTATAGGTTTCTGAGCAACAGGTTTTTTAAACCATGAAACAACAAAGTGAATTGTCTTAGTATTAGTGGCTGTGCTGAAACTGAGTAGGTAGGCACTTGATATTGTACCTTGAATCACATAGCTGGGTGCTTGCACCTTCGTTTTCTTGTGTTTCATTGTCGCTACAAATTAACCTTGACTTTTTAAGGGCATCGATGCAGCTTTCTTTTTAATGGCTTAAGCCGCGATAATGGAGATAGTTCATTGTATTTCTCTTGAAAGGTATCGAACAACCATTTATTTTCAATAAAATCTTTGGAAAGTGTTAGTGTAATTTTGGTGCTTTGGTATGTCGACTTTTCTTTGACTGGCATTTTTCTTCACATGTGGCGAGTCCAACATGCGCACGTTTTTCTTAAGTAAATATCGACATGGCACAATAGTTTTCTTCACTTTCACTTGATATGGAGGTGGAAAAAGTGTTTGAAGATGATTTAGATGATGATGGACTTCGTATTGATTTTCCTCAGCGGATGTCACCATTTAGCCTTGTGGACGTGTTTTGAGCGTTACTTCTGGAATGTTCTGGTGGGCATTTTGTCTTTGAGCTATAATGCATTTACTTTTTCCTTCACTTTACAAACTGTCCCAATATGGTTCTTTTTCCCACAGCTTCTCCATACCGGTCCCATGGCACGACATTTACTTCCCTGTGAAAACGAAAATCCACATCAAAAACATAATTTCTTTTTATTTGTAGACATCACTTTGTGTTGTTCAGTCATTTGCTTTGGCATACCTTTCACACTCATAACTGATTCACTCTGGGCAGCTTCAGCCTCCATGTCAGTACATTGTCTTTCAGCATGCTCTTCAGCTCTGGCAGCCATTAACCCTCACTCCAGACTAAAGGTTTCTCTCAGCAGTCACCATCTTAATAGATCTGACAAGCATCCATCAATAAGTCTAAGGCACATACCTTCTTCATCATTAAATTTATTGAACTTAGTGTTTGAGTGTATTGAGTCTCTCCACAGATGTATTTATGGTTTCACCAACTTTTTGGTGTTCTTGACTGAAAATGTATTTTTCATAATCAACGTTTGATACCGGATTGAATTTGAGATTCAACGCTTCTTTAATCTGACTGTATGTGACTTTGTAAGTTTTCATCATTTTCTTTATGACTTCTTTCACCCATCACCCAAAATATTTTTTAGATACTTGCTAGTCTTTCTGTTATCAGTCTCTTGAAGTGCATCAATGAAATCATCAAATGTTTCTATCCAAGCAGCCCATCTATCGCCAGTATTTTGCTTTTTGGTAGGCTCAAAAGGTGATGGTGGTTTCAGGACGCCATGATTAATGTGGAACTTACTGACCTTGAGGTTAGCGTTCTCTCTGACGCCGTTTGGTGATCATGTTTATGCAAACCTTCTCTTAGGTCCTTTTACATTACTTGGAACTGTGGCTTCTTTCTTAGCTGACATGTAAAAAAAAAAAGTCACTATTCTGAAAGTTGCTTTCGGCTCTTTATTCTTTGAAGACCTATGGAGTTACTCTGAGCTAGTCAACTTTGTCGGCAAACTGCTTTGGAAATGGACAGCTCCGTAAGCACAACCCTGGGTACTTCTCCGTGAGCCACCTCACCGAGAACTGTGGAATGATGACTCTAGTGAATTTGGTAAGTCTTTCATTTCTTCATTTCTAAATGTCAGTTTGCACTTCATGACACCTGGTTTATCTCCACCTTGCACAGCTTCTTTTCGCAGCATTATTTGGCAAGCTATGATTATCCTTGCCTGCGCTTTGTAATCCTCGTTGTATCCGCCTTCAGTGTTAACGCACCGTATAATGTATAATGTTATCTTGTGTGGCAGCGCAGTACCTTTATGAATGGCCTGACCAGTAGGTTCTCGGCCATTGACGTGTAGATTAATTGCAGTGCATTCATTGTATTCAACTGCTTCACAATGGCTGGAAATGTGCTTTGACTCCACATGCATGAAGCGTTGATTCCGTACTTTGACAGCGACGCGTGGCATGCACGTTCAAGCATGTTCATTGCTTGAACCATGGCAAACTCTCTGGGAGAGCACGATCGTTGTTCGGGTTACTTATTCACTATCTCGTTAAAAGTTGCAGCGTGTTCCCGAACCCGGGTACCAACCAATGACTATGCTACACACAGAGCTGATTATTACATGCCTTTATTCTTCTGCATGTAACTGTGAACTCCACTTTCTAAACCAAGCTTTCATTGCATCCTGCTGTAACGCCACCTTCTACGGAGCCTGTTCGGAGACAACAGAGTTCCGTCATAAAACGTTCAAGACACTACACCTACTAAATTAGAAGCTTTAGATAGGTTCAATTAATACATTCAATTTTGGTATATTAAGACAAAAAAATGTTTATTTTTTTTTAGAAAAATGGCTGAACTTCTGAAATATATTTAATCGGATACTTGAGTGATAAATCATGTGGCACTGGGGAAACGTTTTACAATACCTTGGTATCAGAAGCATTGCTGTTATGTATTACCCATATAGAGGCATTCAGTATTGGCAACCTGCCTAATGCACTGAAGTGATTGTTGGTAGTAACCTTACACCGAGTGGCCACTGATGTAAACTTGCCTGATATGGTCACTATTACAACACTAATAATATTAGTAACTCTCAATTAATTTTTATTGAACCTAAGTAACTTGGGTACAGAAAAGGTTGGCGACCCCTGAGTTACACCTTTGCTGTGTCACGCAGGCTATTAAGAGTATTTTTGTTAAACTCATCACACACGCTGGAAAGAGAATTTGTGTGGGTGTATGTTAGTAAAGTTCGAGGAACATTTTCTCTGCATAAAAGCTAAAGCTATTGACTTTGTTAAATGTTGCTTTTGTTTGTGTTGCCTCACTTTTTGCAGATTTTAAATTACAAATATGCCTGGGGTATCTTTGCCCTTACACCATGAAACTTCATGGGCTTCCTGGATCAGCAGACTGCAGTGAGACCTTCCCCCAGTCTAACGAACTCTTCCAGTCATGGATTCATAAGCAAGATGGTTACTTTTAGGGAGAAGCATGTTCTTAGGTTCTAGAATTCACTCAGGGGCTGCAGCTGTCCTTTTTATTAAAACTGTTGCATCCGAAGATCAAACTTGTTTCGTGGAAGCATTCACCAAAACTAAGGTCCTGATTACGAGTTTGGCGGTCTGACAAGCCGACCTCCCAAACTCGTGGGAAGTAAGCCACCGTCATTCTGGTGGTGCACAAATACCCCCCCCCCACCCACCCAAAGTGTATTACAATGTTCCAGCCAGGCTGACCAGCGGGAACATTGTATTATGCGTTACCGCTGGGCTGACCTGCGGGGACAGTGCTATGATATTGATCTCAGCTTCTTTAAGGGAGCCGAGGCCAATATTGTAGCACACCAGCACCGTCGGAATGCACACTGCAAAGCAGAAAGTGTGCATGCCGATGGTGCTGGGAAGAGGGGCTCCCAGCACTACCTTTCCGCCACCCATTCCATGGTATGGTCCCCGCCAGGGAAAGACTGGCAGAAAACCGAGTTGTAATCAGCCAGGCTGCACTGAGCTCAGCGCGTCCGTGGCAGAATACAACTCAGACCACCGTTAGCCAGTTGGGAACCATGTTCCTGGTGGCAACAGCAGTCCCCTGGCGGTCTGACCGCCAGGGTCGTAATGTGGTGGTCAGACCGCCTGGAGTGTGGCAGTCCGACTATCACCCCGAGTGTGGCGATCATATGACCGCCACACTCGTAATCAGGCCCTAAGTCAATGTGCATAAAAAATGCTTACCACATTGTTAATACACAACCCTCGATCTGCTCACTGTGTTTTTATGAATGTTACACCGTATGTACATATAATGCAGTCCTTAATGAGGACTGTACCTCGTTGCAGAATCTAAACCACGTAATCTGCAAGTGTGAGTGGTTTCTGCCTCTTTGGTACTCGAAGACAGAGAAGAACCGTAGAGGCACAAATTGCTAATATGATATCTAAAGTAGACTTTTGCAGGCAGCTACAATGTCGAGGCTAGATCAGGACCAACTTGATTATGGAAACTTTTGTGTTTTTTAATGACATCTCAAATTATTTACCAATATTAAGTTGTAGTCCGTTATCCTTGATGATTTTGGTAAATGTTTTGTTTTCTGATGTGGTGTCTAATGAGCTGGGAATGAGGGGTGGTTTAGAGCCATTGGAAGTATTCCTATGCCGTGGGTCACCCTGTACATTATGTGAAATAAATGTAGATATGAATCAGGGACCTAACTCAGGACCCAGCCACTGTGGAGCTCCCAAATATTCTAGGGGCCCTCAACCCTTTGGAGGTGCCCATGCAGCCCAATGTCAGTGAATTTATGTGATATGTGAAACTCGGAGGCCCTGCATCACATTCTGCGGGAGCTCCATCAGTCGGAGTTATGCCATTGCTATGATTCTGACTCTGAATGCGTCATACGTTCGTAATGTTTGGCAAATATATATATATTTCAGGTAGCTTATTTCCTCTTGGCCGTATCAAAGAGAACGAAGCCATTTTGAGTGCATTTTGTGGAATTAGAGAACTTCAGTGTTGGACGCAGTATACTCTCCCCGTGCAGTAGATGGGGAGTAACAGCATGGCAGGAGATCTCAGACACACAGTATTCCTAGTATATTCTTTTGTTTTTATCTGACAAGTCAATTTTGACACGAACCCTGCTTTCCGTGTCTTTTACTGACACAGACTTCTTCACATCATGTCGTTGTGAATAAAATCCCCTTTAAAAAAAACTGTTTGCACACATTCTCCTTAGTGTTCTCGTGCATGGTTAATTAATTTGTTGTTTCACATAAAGTAAATGAGTTACCTCAGTGAATGTAGCAGTGGATAAATATTAACTGCATCTGTTACACTGTTAATGACAAACATAATTTAAACATTAGTATATTAATTGAAGAAATAGCTTGAGAACTGTCCGAGATGAGGCTGTTGAAGTTGAGAACAGGTCAGTCAGCATTTCAGCAAACCTGAACATAGTCCACCTATAGGGGAAGAGCAAATGGGGGAGGGGGGGAGGTCAGCGATTACCAAAGCCCCCAGACCCATCCAAGACTACAGTGTTGAGGCGAAGGAGGAGGAATGGCAGGTGGAAGGGGATTATGTAGAAGGCCAGAATGTGCTTTCTTCTGACACGTTTATATTTCTCTTTAGAATAATTGGCAGAAGGGCAAGTATGGAATCATGCATAATACGGAGCGTGTTAGCTCGTGCAGGTGAGGTGATTGAGGTCCCTCTTTGTGGACCACTCCTGAATTAACTCAGGGGTAATGACAAAGACTCATTTGTAAAGAGCAATGAGCTTTCTTGTTAAAGACCTTCACTGCTACACATATTATTTTGGACAACCTACTCCGGGATACTCATAGAATAGGCGTACAGCATTGTTGTACTAGGCATAAGTGACGTCAGTCCTCTCACTTTCTTGACCGTAGTCAGCGTTTATTAGTTACCCTTGAGGCACGGGTGTAATGGAGACTTTTCACAGGAGGAACCCCAACCCTTCAGAGTACCCTAGTTCTTAAGGGAGCTGTCATTCAGTCCAAGATAAATGAATATCTGGAAGACGTGGGAGCTCTGGGGCCCCTCACCACATTATGTAGGGAAGGCCCATCATTTTATGTTACACCACTATAATGAGGCCTCCTTAAAGTTGTAGCACTGCTCATTTTGGTTAGTATTCACTGTCTTTTTTTCATTAACCAGAATTGTAGTGTAGTTTATTTATGCCTTTGCCGCAAGGCATTTCAGTGGACTCTTCTCGACGTACTTATTGACGTACTCTCAAAATTTGTACATTGCTGTAATTGGGTTTGTGTAGCATTCCACATTTTAGATTAATGCAAGTGTTAAAAATAAAAATCACGAACCATGAAACTCGTTCCATGTGTTAATAATTTTAGGAGCGCTTTAGAACAAAGTGGTGGTTTGTTTGAAGTCTTTGTACGCAGAGATTCAGTAATATTTTGCGTTTCGAAGTAGATGGTCAGATTGCAGAGTAAGAAGCCAGCTGGTATTCAACACGGACTTTATTCCTTTAAATGTTCAAGGTAGAAAGTCATCTTTTTGTGAACACATACAAACATATCTATGGTTTGGGGAATAATCTTTCCTAATAGATTGTATTTTCTAAACATCGTTCTGCAGGTGGAAACACTTTATCAATACTGCTTTTTGAAGATGTTCCAATTCTTTCTCCGTGAATTGGCCATCACTTATCGACTCTGCTGCCCCCACTCACCCGTTGGGCAGGACTTAAAACCCACCTTGTAAAAGGGACACAAGTACTGCACATGCCTTTTTTTAGTTTAAAGGAAAAAGTCATAATAGTCCTTATGGTGTCTCCTAAGGAACGCTAAAATCTAGTACGAAGTGCAAGATTTCCATAGACAAATTGTATTGTTCAAGTTTTTACTTAAGAACCCCTGTGTAGTTTTTTGGAAGGTCATGCACTAATAACACTACAAGCACACGTTTTTCCTGTTCTGAGTGTTTAGCTTCTAATCTTGTGCCTTTTTCCCCAGATAAACTTGCGACAGCACCATGCTTCAGCAGGATATGTGGTGCAAGAAAGTGCAGATTTCAATTTTGCAGGCACCAGGCAATCTTCTTTCCACTGATGTTCAGAGAAGTAGTGTCGTTGGATGGGACGAGGCACATTAGGCATGAGGTAGAAGGTGGAGTCAGAAGGGACTTGATGGAAGAACAGTAAATGAGTTTTGGAAGGAGTCATGGAACAGCGGAGGGGATGGGGAAACAGAGACATTGGGAAGAGTTCACACGTGGGCAGTGGAGCCGAGAGGCGGGGGGCAAGTTGCAACAAGGGAGAGTACAGTAGGCATGAGGGCCAGGAGGGTCAGAGGTGCAGGGGTGCAAAGGGGACTAGGAGCCTTGGGAGGTTACGAGACATGGGGATTTGGAGGAAGGGGATTCAGTGGTGACACAGGTTAGTGGGGGAAGAGGAGAGGTTCACAGAATGCAGCACGGTCCACAGAGGCCTGTGAAGTGAGTGGGGGGGGAGGACAAATACAACGGATGCTTTCAAAGGAGATAGGATCAAGCTCATACCTGCTGATCCCAGCCTCTTGTATTTATTTCCTATTTTCTTCTTGAAACTTGAAGCAGACCACAGACTGCTTGTATAGGAGGAGGGTCCTGTACATTTGCAGTGGCGCTGCAAGGCATGAAGGCCTTACAGTGGAAGTAACCAACTCTGCCGCCTCCTGTCATGTTGCTCACTCTCCTTTTATTGGCCCGGCAGCAGTGCAGAGCAATCAAATAACAGTCAGGCTCCCTTTTTTTTTTTTTTTTTTTTTAAAGACGCTCATTTTTTGACGAGACTTGTAAAAATCACAGGATTTCAAAGTGCACATTTTGAGGTTTTTAGTTTTTTGGTTTTTGCAGAAAAAGTTTCAAGATCTGTGGCAGTTCTGTCAAGACTGGAGAAGTCCTTGTACCTCTGTCAGTCTCATCTCAAACAATCCATAAACATCTTAGCTAACAATCAGTTGTTAAATGCACATCAGCTGCTAGAGAAGATCGCCCTTATGGTATAAACAATGCCCTATGTTGCAGTATCCGCTCAAAACACTAGCAAAAACTTCCAGACAGCAATGATTGTTTTCCGTTAATTTCGCTACTTTGTTTCTGACGTGGAGATAGATATCTAGACAGGATGTTTACTATATTCTTGTGCATTTCATTGTTGTGTCTCTACTTTAACAGTAAAGGGCATAAAATGTGATAGTCTATATTTATTTTTTAAGGTATATAGTTTCAAACTACCTTTTGCCGTTATCTTTTGCTTTGTGCTAGTCCACAGAATATTGCAGTTTGAGGCTCCATATTCCATGTGGATCTGTTTAATGTTCCTTTAAAAAAAAATGTTTTCTGATATCCCATGGATTTAAATTAACGGTTGCCAAAAGTAACTAGTACTACCCCTTGCTTACACTTTGGTACTGTTGCCACTGGCTTTGCCACTTTTTATCTCCAGGTCACGAAAGCACTTTGCAAGAACAGCAACTAAACAAGGCTGCAGTACACTGCGTACTGAGTATATAAGGCGCTCCTTCTGGTGCAGCTAGGTTGGGTGTGTCTTTCATGTAGGTCTGTTTAGTGTTGTAAGAGTTTTGTTGTATGAATCAACCATGTTGTTGACCTTCTGTGTAGATCCTTGAAGTAATTGTTGGGGTTCTCTTATTTGCCGAACAACGAAGGATCCTGGATGTCTTTGAAGGTCTGGTCTTGTCTTTGCTTGAGGATCATCATAAACGTGCTTTGCTAATTAATTGTATATGACATTCTTTGAGTAACTTCCTTGGACTGTGTTTGTTGGTTTCGACTGAAGACAAGTTTGAACATTCATGTAGTCAAGAGTTCTAGTTTAGAGGTTTTAGGTGGGCGAATGCAGGTATACAACTCATGACAGGGTACATTTAAAACATGCAAAATAGCTCGGTGAGCCAAGTCACCAGCTAAAGCTAACAGTGGTTAACTAGGCCACAGGGTCACAAGTTCTGATGTGTGTGTATCCATTGATCTTATCCATTATCTGCAGTTAATAGAATTAGCACTGTTGCATTGGGGAACAGTTATTACCCTGTACTATATAAATAGCCATTAACAATACCAGCCGGTGAGGGGTGCATAAACTTTAAAACTATGCAGCTGGCATGCAGTTCAGCTTGAAACAGCATGACAACATAAGACCAGTCCTTGAATCCCTCAATTAGCTCCCAGCAAAATGATGAACGGGATTGGAGTCTCTTGCCTCCTACAAAAGCTCACACTGGCAGGGAACAGAACTACCTTACAGACTTGTTTGCCCATCACTTTCTGCCCAGTAGCCTCAGGGCTGCCAACTACATCATATTACTGCCTCAACAATTCATGTACAGGAGCGTCATATGGTGGTTAATCACTGTATATCCCCGCACCTCTCTGTGGAAATCCCACGCTTGCCAGCTCAAAACTAGTTATGACAAATTCAGAAGACCCTTAAGGACTTACTTGATTACCACTGTGCTTGGATAATCATATCTGCTCAGTGATGGCTTCCTTTAGCTGCAAGCCATATCCTGCTGGCCAGACGCCTAAGGCTTTCTACCTCTTCAACTCCTAGCATTAAGGCTTTTTCTCTTATTGGGGTCATTACGTTACGTGTATAAAGTATAACTTGTGTCCTCTGTCTTAAATAAAGAGGGCAACTAAGACACAAATATCATTTTTGAGACACCCTGCTCGTTTGGTATCTAGCTGCCATACCCCTGCAAAAAGGCCTGGCTGTTTAAGATTCCTTGGCTAAGCTTGCGGCATCTGCACTCATATATCACTTTACTTAATACGTAATCACATAAGCACTTGAGTCAGCCAATATTATTCACTCACTTTTGTCTTTCAACTACTTTGTAGTCTGCCAAAAAGTGTGCAAGGAATGCTCTTTTGCAAGAAAAGCACCATATGCAAGGTAGGTAGAGAGACAAACGCATGGTAGCTGCTGTACAGCTGCATTGGTCCCAGTGGCACAAGGCGTTCTGCAGTGGACCTGGGACTACATGCCTGTAATTATAATTCATTAACATTTCAACGTTTAGCGCTGTCCATCACCAGTGAACCTGGTCCTTTTCAAAACGCACTCCTTATTGGGCTCTACAACAAAAACGTACAGTTAATTTTCTATAAACCTATAAACAAAGTCCTCCTTTCCCTCTCTCTCAATACAAATGAAACTATCAAAGTAGTTGACCAGTTTCCCACCATGCATATTCTCTCGGACTTGGAACGGGCAGTCATTTCAGTTATGATACATCGAAAATTCAAAATACTGTATTTAGTTAGTTTAGTTTCAGTTGCAATGAACATAAATGCTCACATTTTCCCTATTCTGGATAATTGACTTGGCTTCCACTTCTGGCTGCATTATACCAATATCCCAAGATCTCTAAGAGAAGAAGATAACAAAACCTGTACCTAATTACATTTATTGTACCTGTTTCGATCTTATAATAACTCATACTTGCTCAAAAAGGCAAGACCAAATAGAAAAAAAATACATATCTATGATGGGCTTTCTTACGATTTAATGAGCCAGAAGCATCCAAATACGATGTCCTGTCTTTTTAATGAATCCTTGTAATGTCTGCCTAGAAAGAGTTAATTCTGTTAGTTTTAGGAAGATAACAGCAAAGTTTGATATCATGCTATTTCCTCATCTCCAAGGGCCGTTCAATAATAACTCCCTCCTCCTATATCTAAAATAAAAGTGTATTTATGCACACTTGCCTCATTTGCATGAACTAGGTCATGCTTAAACCTAGTGAGGTCACCAGCTAGATATTGCTCTTCGTTCCATATGGATGGGTTTGTGCAATTAAGCTTCTCATTCATATAATACCCCCAAATAATAGTAGTTCCTAACACTTTTCAATGTCATCTTAATGTGCAAGTACGTCATACTTTGCCCAAATATCAAGGTTTGGTTCTTTCCATGATTAATTTTGAATGCACTGGTCTTTCCTCAGCCGGCTTCCTGTGCAATCCTATAAAAACATCACATTATAGTATATCGGCAGTGTAGCAGTTGGACTCTGCCTAGGTGAAACAGGCATTCAACAAGACAAGTAGGCCGCTTGTATAAACAACATAAGCCTATTGATTTCCCTATTTCATCCTCCCATTTAAAATGGATCTCTTCGGGAGGCAATTATAAACTACTTTTCATAGAGATAGATGCTATAAAAACACTTAACTTAGTGATCTTGGCGTCCATTCAGTAGAGGACACAACTTGCGACTTACGCACAGTTCACATGACAACTTCCGTGATCATAAGGGTGAGAGGTAGAGCTGCATGGAGGAACGTAATGTTTTATTCGCTTTGCGACATGTGCATTTCAGAAAACACGTTGTAGCCCACAAGGAAGCGTTACATTCAATGTGTCATTTCCTACGCAAGCCATCAAACATTATTATAGATGTCGTTGCGTTTAGCACACCAGCATGATTACTTTTTTAAAAATAGTAAGGCCTTTTGTTATTAATAATACATTTATGAGTAAACTTGACTTAGGTATAGGGGCTTTCAGTCAGCCCTCTACATCCATTGCCCTGTTGTATCATGTACATTTTTCATACACCCATTATTGCATACAGCATGAAGCAAAGGGTAAGCTCACTTGAGCTACTGACTCATCTCACTTTTTGGCAGACTACAAAGTAGTTGAAAGACAAAAGTGAGTGTGATTGACTGTATTCTGCCCGTTCACAAGGTACACAGCCACAATCAACTTAGTTCACTTCAGTGCCTGGGATAACTACGGCAATGCATGCTTTTTGGGTGGAAAAATGATTGGCTAAAAGCACGATTTTTTTAATGGGCAGGGAGCAGCAACTCCCCATCAATAAAGGTTTACAAAAAGTAAGAAAAAAAGAATACGAGCGTTGACAAAGTCAGAAGGCTGGAAGCCAGCACAAGAACTATTGCCTTTGTCAATGCATGCTTTGTGCATGAAGTTGGTATTACGTATCAGCAGAACTGGTAGGTAGTTTTTGCCAGAAGCCATGGGCATTAGCGATAGGATGACATTATTTAATCTTTACACTTTCATATGATTTACAGCAAGATCAGTGTAAAATCAATAAATATTTTCTAAAGTGAAACACTGGATGATTTTGTCGGTAATATAATAGTCCCTGGAAAAAAGTAAACATTGGTGAAGCCAATATTTTGCTTTCATTTTGAGTCCTGATTATTGTTTTAAGAAGTCCTGCTGCAGTTAAAAAGCAAATAAAAAATGTTTCTGTCTCTGAGCAGTGCATTGGCGAAATACATTTCATGTGTCATAATTCACTGTACCTTATAGTTGCATTCAGTCGTCAAATCCCCTGGTGTGATATTCCAGGTATTTGAATATGGGGCATCAGAAATCCATGACAGATCATGATTTGGCATAGGGAAATAATTTATTGCAACACAGGCAGAATTATGCACCAAATCGCTAATTGTATTAGGTGAAAGAAATACTACTGTGGGTGGAGCCAAGGCCTACTGCATGCATATTTTAAAGAATTGGTAGCAATAGGGCTTGATGCAGCTGCGCTCCCAAAAGCCTGCCCAAATTAAGTGAAGACTTCTGGGATAGTTTTATGTCTGTCGATGGCTGAGTCAGCTCAGTAGTGGATACTTCAAATTATCATCTAAAACTATGTGACAAAACCAACCTCTTTTAGACACGGAGAGCCCCAAAAATATCGGTAGAACAATTATTGTGGCAACATAGATTATTGTAAATTTCTTCTGGCGGCCCTTCTAGGAGAAATATCCCCAAGCTGCTGGGATTCAAAACTCCACATTGAGTGCAGGGGAAGACTTTATACTTGGTAAAAGGGAGATGTGCAAGGGCAGGAGGACAATTTCTTCCTATACGTGCCGCCATGCAGTGGAATGAGTTGGCAGGGCAGATGCAATTTACCAATGATCATTTAGCATTTATTAAAGATTTGAAAATGCAATTTTTTCGCATAGTATTATTTTTTATAACTCTTGCCCCAGCACTAAACTCTTGCTTGCCTCAAGGTTGCAGCGCCACATCAATTAGATGTGATGATTACCTAGACTGGTATTGAAACAACATTAGGAGTAACTACTGTAAACACCAGGGTTGCATAATAACAGGCAAAAGAAATCCCATGTCTTAAAAATCAGACTGCCCACAACGGCACCCATAGCGTACCATCAGTTGTGTTCTCATCCTTGTGTGTGCATAGTTTTAACTTTTATGAGGCCTGTCTGGAGGTTGATGAAGCTGTCTTTTGATGGTAGGGGTGTGCGAAATTTGCTTCCTTTGCATTTGTGTAATTACATGAAATTTCTGAAAAATACACAAGATTATCAATTATTATGTAAAATGCAAAACTAAGATTTGATGGTATGTTTAATGTGACATGCATAGTGGCAATGATACTTTTGGCACTAAAAATATATTTAAAAAAACAACCAGTGGCTGCAAACAGCAGCCACTTGTGTTCTGGTCATATGCTTGTTCCCATGGGCTTGCAGTCATTTTTTGCACCAACTGGCACGTATTTACATAACGTGGCATAGTAGCATCATTTTCAGAAGTTCAAATAACACAAAATTATGCAAGAATCCACCGTGTTATATAATTTTTGCCCAGGTGTAGATTTGATACAGTATGATGGGATATATTTTATAGCCTATGAGTTAAATGGTTGAGTTATATGGTATGGTAATAACTCAGCTCCTCCAGGTTCCTGAGTTCCTGAGACCCACCTCACAGTAAGTACCCCCCCCCCCCAGCCCCTCGCTCTGCCCCGCGCTACTCACCCTCTCTCCTGCTCCTGCTTCTTTTCTTCTTTTCTTCTTCTCTGTTCTTCCTCCTCGCTCCTCGTCTGTAATCTTCTTCTGTACTCTTCTTTCCCCCGTCTTCACTCTTCTTCTCTTCTTCCTCATCTTCTTCTGTGGTCTTCTGCCCTCTGTTCTTCGTTTTCTGTATCTTCTTCTGTGTTCTTCTGTGTTCTTCCGGTCTTCCTTTCTTCTCTCCTTCTGGTCTTCTGATCTACCTTTCTTCTCTCCTTCCGTTCTTCTGTTCTTCTGTTCTTCTGTTCTTCTGTTCTTCTTGTCTTCTGTTCTTCTTGTCTTCTGCCTTCGGCTCTTCTGCCTCCTCCGTCCTCTTCTCCCCGCGCCTACCCTCCTGCTCCTGCCTCATCCCCCTATCCCACTCGCATCCCCCTCTCTATCTCCCCTATCTAACCCGTTCACTATCTACCTCCCTCACTCCTCCTATCTACCTATCTCTCTATCTCTCTATCCCACTATCTAACTCCCTCACTCTCCACCTCCTCCTATCTTCCTATCTCTCTATCTATTTCCCTATCTATCGATTTCCCTATCTATCCATTTTCGCTATCTATTTCTCTATCTCTCCCCCCCTCCCTCACCCCCTCTATTACCTATCTTCCTATCCTCTCACTCTACCTCTCACCCTCACCCACCTCTACAACCCCCCCATCTTCTCAACCCTACTCCTATCTTTCTCCCTTATCTCCTAAACCTCCTAACACTCACCCCCCTCCATCCTTAAACCCCCTCCCCCAGCTCTTCTCACTCTACCTGTCCCCCCCTCCCTCGTGCTTTCCCGCCGCGACCTCCTGCACGCCCCGCCTCCCAGCTCCCATTCGCCCCACCTGACCCCTCCCCCCCCCCCCTCCTACCTCATATGGTGGCCGCTGCGCCGCTGGCGCACCGGAGGCGCGCCAGAGGCAAGCCCGTCTGCGCCCGTCCGCGCCTGTCCCGCGCCCAGCGCCACGACCCCTGGTCCCCAGCTCTCCCAAGCCCCGCTGACCCGCTACGACCCCACCACCCTCCACGCCCTCAACCCAGGACGCTCCAACACTTGCTTCCAAGCTCACCCCAAACGCACCCATGGACCCTTCACCTGCAACTCCTGCAAACGCACCTTCCACCACGCAACAACCACGACCACAAGCCCACGCGCCATCAACCACCTCAAGTGCATCCTAGTCAACGCTCGCTCCGTCCACAAACACGCCATTGAACTCTGGGACCTCCTGGACTCCATAGCACCGAACGTCGCCTTCATCACGGAGACCTGGATGAACGCCTCCTCGGCCCCTGACATCGCCACTGCCATCCCCGAAGGGTACAAGATCTCCAGAAAAGACCGCACCAACCAGGTAGGAGGAGGTATCGCCATCGTCTTCAAAGACTCCATCAGCGTCACCACCTCCACCGAAGACACCCCTCTCGCCGCTGAACACCTTCATTTTCAGATTCGCACCGATCCGAGGACCACCCTCAGAGGATCCCTCATCTACCGTCCTCCCGGGCCACGCGCCCCTTTCAGCGACGCCATCGCCGACTTCATCTCCCCGCACGCCCTCGCCTCGCCGGACTACATCCTCCTAGGTGACCTCAACTTCCATCTGGAACAAAACAACGACCCCAACACCACCACCCTGCTCGACAACCTCGCCAACCTCGGCCTCAAACAACGTGAACACCGCCACCCACATCGCCGGACACACGCTTGACCCCATCTTCTCCGCCAGCAAACACGTCTTCTTCAGCCACGCCTCCGCCCTACACTGGACCGACCACAGCTGCGTCCACTTCACATTCCGACGCGAGACCCGCCACCTCCGCACCCAACCCATCCCTCGTCGACAGTGGAGCAAGATCCCCGAAGAGCAACTCTTCTTCGCACTCGCCGCCAACCAACCCACCCTCACCACCGACCCCAACGATGCAGCCCTCAACCTCACAAACTGGATCTCCAACTGCGCAGACATCCTTGCTCCCCTCAAACGCACGCATCGACAGACCAACACCAAAAAACCTCTCTGGTTCTCTGACACCCTCAAAGAATCAAAGAAAACTTGTCGCGCCCTTGAGAAAGCCTGGCGCAAGGACCGCACCGCTGACAACATGACCGCCCTCAAGAACGCTACCCGCGAACACATCACCTGATCCGCGCTGCCAAAAGGAACTTTTTCACCGACAGACTGGACAAAAACAGACACAACAGCAGAGAACTCTTCAGCATCGTCAAGGAGTTCTCCAACCCCAGCGCCAACGCCGTCACGCCCTCACAGGATCTGTGCGAATCCCTCGCCACTTTCTTCCATCGCAAGATTAGCGACCTCCACGACAGCTTCGGACACCAGACCCAACCAAACCCCACCGAACCGGCATCCACGGCCATCACCCTCAACAACTGGTCCCACATCAACACGGAAGAAACTAAATCCATCATGAACTCTATCCACTCCGGCGCCCCTTCGGACCCCTGCCTGCACTTCATCTTTAACAAAGCCGACGACATCATCGCCCGCACCTCCAGACCGTCATCAACTCTTCTTTTTCTTCTGCTACCTTCCCCGAATGCTGGAAACACGCCGAAGTCAACGCCCTACTAAAGAAACCTACGGCTGACCCAAGCGACCTGAAAAACCTCCGCCCCATCTCTCTTCTGCCTTTCCCAGCCAAAGTAATAGAGAAGACCGTCAACAAACAGCTGACCACCTTCCTGGAAGACAACAACCTGCTCGACCCCTCACAAACCGGATTCCGAACCAACCACAGCACTGAAACCGCCCTCATCTCAGTCACTGACGACATCAGAACCCTGATGGACAACGGTGAAACTGTCGCCCTCATTCTGCTCGACCTCTCGGCTGCCTTTGACACCGTCTGTCACCGCACCCTAATCACCCGCCTCCGCTCCACCGGAATCCAAGGCCAGGCCCTGGACTGGATCGCCTTCTTCCTCTCAAACCGTTCCCAAAGAGTTTACCTCCCTCCGTTTCGCTCAGAACCCACCGAGATCATCTGCGGCGTACCCCAAGGCTCATCACTCAGCCCGACACTCTTCAATGTCTACATGAGCCCCCTCGCCAACATCGTACGCAAGCACAACATCATCATCACCTCCTACGCCGACGACACCCAACTTATACTCTCCCTCACCAAGGACCCCGCCAGCGCCAAGACCAACCTACAAGAGGGTATGAAGGACGTCGCAGATTGGATGAGGCTCAGCCGCCTAAAGCTGAACTCTGAAAAAACGGAAGTCCTCATCCTCGGCAACACCCCGTCCGCCTGGGACGACTCCTGGTGGCCCACGGCCCTCGGCACCGCACCGACCCCCACAGACCACGCCCGCAACCTCGGCTTCATCTTGGACCCTCTTCTCACCATGACCAAGCAAGTCAACGCCGTGTCCTCCGCCTGCTTCCTCACCCTCTGCATGCTCCGCAAGATCTTCCGCTGGATCCCTGCCGACACCAGAAAAACCGTGACCCACGCCCTCGTCACGAGCCGCCTGGACTACGGCAACACCCTCTACGCCGGGACCACAGCCAAACTCCAAAATCGCCTGCAACGCATTCAAAACGCCTCGGCCCGCCTCATCCTCGACATACCCCGCAGCAGCCACATCTCCACACACCTGAGACACCTGCATTGGCTCCCAGTCAGCAAAAGGATCACCATCCGACTTCTCACCCACGCACACAAAGCCCTCCACGACAAGGGACCGGAATACCTCAACAGACGCCTCAGCTTCTACGTCCCCACCCGCCTCCTCCGCTCCTCTGGCCTCGCACTCGCTGCTGTCCCTCGCATCCGCCGCTCCACGGCGGGTGGGAGATCTTTCTCCTTCCTGGCGGCCAAGACCTGGAACTCCCTCCCCACCAGCCTCAGGACCACCCAGGACCACTCCGCTTTCCGGAGACTCCTAAAGACCTGGCTGTTCGAGCAGCGATAACCCCCCTTTTTCCCCTAGCGCCTTGAGACCCGCACGGGTGAGTAGCGCGCTTTATAAATGTTAATGATTTGATTTGATTTGATTTGATTATGGTTGTCTGTTCATTTGATTACGTTACCATGTACCTGCATCAGTGTCTTGGGATTTGTGATATTTCTAGTGGCTCTACAT
The DNA here is from genome assembly GCF_031143425.1 of Pleurodeles waltl. Taxonomy (NCBI): domain Eukaryota; kingdom Metazoa; phylum Chordata; class Amphibia; order Caudata; family Salamandridae; genus Pleurodeles; species Pleurodeles waltl. Next base: position 326,024,985 of record NC_090437.1, read on the forward strand.
GGGTTGATTTGTGTTGGTTCACTTGATGCATCCATTTGTTCAAGTCTGATATATGTCTGGGGTGAGAAAAGAAGTGTTGTAGAACTTTAGTTGACTCTACTGATTATTGCAAGTAACTTTCATTCAACTTTCCTCCTTTCTGTCCAAATAGCTGTGCCTCTTTCAAAATCTAAACAGCCTTTTTATGTTGAGCGTAAACGTTCAACCCCGTGTATACTTTTAGTATACTTCTTATGTCTTAAAGCGATTTCATTTGTTTGTTGGAGTATCCTTTAAAAATTCTTGCTGGCTAGTAGTCAGTTCTGCCTTATTCTCCCTCCTTTTTCTTTTTCAGAAGAGTGACCAACTACTGTATTATTCCTCTTTGGTTTCTTTATCTGTTGCTGTGAGGAACTGTGTGGAATCGCTTTTCCTCATCCAGTAGAACATTGTTTTCCTGGTTTCTCATGTGCAATACTGGCATAATAAAGTCTGTGGTGTGGAAAAAATATTTCTTTCAAGTAGCACGCAAATTCCAGAATTTACTGATTCAAAAGTGCATGTAGATGTGATCGCTTTATGCATTTTGTTGCTTCAGTAGATCATTTAAAAGTTTGTTTTGTTCCCTCTCACTGTTCTTCAGCTTCTAGAGTGGATTGCTGTGCATCCATTTGGGCTTGCATTTAATTGAAATTTCTTTTGCCTGCCTGCAATAATGTGGGGGCAACCTTTCTCTGAGATACGTCGGAAGAACAGTCTCCCACCAATCCTGGCCTGTATGTGCGGTTGGTGCAATCCATTAAATTAGTTCTACTGGGAATCTGTTGGTCTTGGTGTTTTGTCTGATTGCAGAGAGGCCAAAGCCTCTGCTAAATTCATAGGCTGACACTGGACGCTCCAACTCAGCTTGGGCATTCAAGTTCAACCTTCTTTCTGGGATACTAACTATATTGTCATTGCAACTTTGAGGATCTAAGGTTGGGCATTCAGAAAATATATAGTTTCTCATAGCAATTTGCAAAGACGAGTTCTGCCTGCAACATTGGTGATCATGTCACTGTTCTTGTCAAGGGTAGTAGGGTTTATTCTGGTTTCAGTACCTTGTGTCGCCAAGCAATGTAGGAGTATATAGCATTGTCGCCACATTCAGCTACCTGATATTGTGCCGCTATCTGGCTCCATCTAAAGCCATATCTATAGCCATTTGTCTGATGGTGAGCTGGACAGCTTCTGTGCAGCACAGCAGATCGCCTGTATTAAGGACTGTTTAATGAGTACAATCTCTAGACTTGCCATTGCATCTTCTCTGATCTGCTCCTAGTGTTGAGCTCATCCCTTAATAATCGCTTTAAAGACATCCTATAATTTGCAGGGGGGGGACTTAACCTATATTAGTCACAAAGTATATATTTCACCTTATTTCTGAGGTACTGTCCGAATTCCTGATCAGTTAGCTACCACACAATCAGTCGAAGTTCCTGGTGTGACAGTCCATGTGACTGAAAATGGGCATCAGAGATGCATGACAGATTTGGACTTGGCATAACTAAATAATGCAGGAAAATGATTATTGATAGGATGTGTAGTAGGTATATGCATGTGGTTGAAGTGTATGCCATATGTTAAATAATTCAGAAACCTCTACCCAGCCTACAAGTTTCCCTATTTCATGTAGTGTTTTGAACTGCTGTATTGCTTGTAACTGCCTTGAAATCCCCTCCAATAATTGTGATCCCTTCGTGTGCATCAGCCAGCTACCAGCTCATCCTATTAAACTTGTGCTGTGAAATTGAATTGTGATGGTGGTACCTAATTAATTAGGGTGAGTCCACGGCTTCCCATCAAGTACCTGCCACCGTGCTGTATCTACCCTGCCTTTCTGCAAATGTTTTGATAACTTTAAATGCAAATGTTTTGTAGAACCAAAAGGCCACCTCTCTGAATTCTTTTGTGAACCCATCGTAAAACACCAGTGTATATCCATGTCTCCCTAACGACCGACAATGTGTACCTAGTCCATGAGTCTCTTTTAAGATAAACTCAGAAAGAGTGGGTCGCTCAGCAAAGTGCAATACTGCTTCTCTCTTGATATTTTTTTCATTGACGCTGTTGGCATTCCATGACATGATGTGGAACCTGAAAGTGCATGCAGTGTTTTGTTTTTGTAAATATCCCACTTGCAGTTCTCTCCATTTTCACACGTCAGGCATAAAGTAAGCTTTAATCTGTGTGAGTATGGCAGTAGGCATATCAGGGCCTCTACCACAGTGCACTGGGTTCAGATTTAATTAATAAACCAGCCTAGCATGTCTTCTCTGTGTTTATCACTGAGGGGATTGGGGTTTGTTTGAATTGCTTTTCCAGTGTTGTTGATGGTGTCGAGAGCTATAAGAGTAGTATACCATGATATTTTTCTTGAAGTTGCATGAATTTCATCTACCCTCGTTTGTTTAAGGATAGTTAGAGTTGTTTAAGGCATTATTTTCTTGATTTTCTCTGCTGACACTAATTTGGTTTGATGAAAGTTCAGACCCAGTTCCTTTTCTGGACACATGCAAAGTGTAAAATCTGGCATGAGTGTTATACTGTTGTCAATGTCCAGAGGCTCAAGGTACACCTGCTGTACATTAAGAACTGTCACTGAGGAGGCTGATGAGTACAAGTTATCAAAGATCCAAGCAGCATACCCACAAAACATGCTGACCTTTAAACCTCCTCCTTCTGCTTCCTTATTGAGATCTAGTGCTGAGCCCAAATCCTCCTCATGACTGAGGTCAGCACCATTTTGACAACACAGGGCCTAAAAGGCAGCTGAAAATATCAAGAGCTGCATGAGCTAGTGCTAATTACACATGCTGTTTGCCCGCCAGTGGTCAAAGCGCCCTCTGTGGACTTTAGTTGAAGTCAGATATACCTCATCATCAATTTTGAAAAGTCATCCTGACATTGCAAAGACACTCCATTCCATTCATGTTGTAGTAGGAAACTAGCATTTTTAGGTCTCGCATAGGCAGTGCATGGACTGTCTCTTCGAGACATGCTGTTTCTACTCTGTGGGCTTTGTGCACGCCCATCATATTTCCATTTGTTCTTTTCTGTGCCCTTCTGAAAACATGGCAATTCATTGGTTCATTGGCTGTATTTGTCCCTTCTTTTGGTCTTTGGTTCCCTCCCATGGCTACTGGACCTACCACATGTACTCCTCCCCTCTTGTCTATCTTGGTTAGTTTTGGCACACTATTTTTTTCTTTTGCTCCGGCATGGTGGCATGGAAAGGATCTCCTTAGGCACAGCTGCTCCTCCTGCCTTTCTATTGCGAGCGCAGGTGAAAACAGGCCTGTAAATTTTGTCACAGCACCTAATTTCATGTTTCACCATCCCTCACATGGTGCCCCACAGCTGCTCCCGATTGATTGCTGTAGGGCTCAGTGCTGTGGAGACCGGATGATTTTGGCATGCCTTTGTTCAGCCCTTTGCCCTGATCGAGCATGCACTTTACAGTGCCCCTGGGGCACAAGCAGGGAGCGATTAGAGTGTTTCCGTACCAGCACACATTCTATGATCCCTCTGGGGTACAAGCAGGCATCCACTCCAGTACGCCTTTTTTCACATTAGTTTTGGAAGTGGTGGTAAATAAAGCCTCACACCCTGATTGGTGACCAGTATCATCGTCTGCACGCCACACACATGCACTAAACCAATTAGGACTGCATCCTGTCTTTGAACTGGTGTTCCAGAAGTGCAATCAAGAGATAGTCCACATGGCCAATAAGGGTGACTCCTTGATAATCGTTCTACCACCACAACATTTTAACATGTGACCTAATACATGTTAACTTGTTGATTCAACAGTTTTCATTTCCCATAAAATGACTGTGTCAGTCATTTTCTCAGTAAGACCGGAATATTCTCAAATGGGTAAGGATGTTACTCACTCTCCAATAGGACTTGGTGAGACCTACAGGTAATGAATTTGATTTCTTTTCAGGGCCAATCCAGCCTGTACTTTTGAATTATGTTGAAATTAGCGACACATGATTCTAATGTAGCTTAGATGTATCATTTCTTACTTCTGTTATGCATAATAAAGTTGACAGCCGCATTACTTTTTGCATTTGCTTTGGAAACAATAGAAGAATTGGAATAGTAGTTGAGAAGCGGTGCTTTGAAAAATTGCCTGTTAGGGAGGAAAAGTGAGTGGTTACATCTGTCATGGAGAGAATAGTGGAATTCACAGCTGCTGAGGAGGAGTTCCCATAGATGTTCTTTCTGCTTTATCCAGCACCAGAATTGATAGAGTTCTGTGATGCAGAGCTCGGTGTGCAATTCTGGGCAAAATGGACGCCCCTGTAAATCACTGTGAAGTGCTGTCTTTGTTGTATATAGGCTCTTCTAGGCTTAATCTCATGTGCATCTCGTGGAGATAATGCTGCTACAGGGGTGGATAATCTCATCTAGCCTGAGGTGAGTATGGGGGGTAGAATGGTTTGACGAGTATTCAACCATTGAGAGTTGCTAATGGCATGAAATCAAGATGGATGTTACTGAATGCCTATGGCACCATGGGAAAAATGGCTGGGTTTTATTAGGACATTTTACACAACGACCTTTCCTTTCGCTGCAGCACAACTCACCCACTACAGTCCTAATCAAGAAAAAAGTCCCTAGTTGTCAGCCCAACCAACCAGTGCTGCTTTGGTTTAAGTAGATTCTCCATAAATATTAAATCATAATGCTCTGTCACAACCTGGTAACCTCCGGCAGACTGGGCTAAAATTACGCTGTTTGCGCTTGCTCCACAGAGCACACATAACATGGTGTACCTAGAGCATACTGGGACAGTGTGGTCATTACACTAACAAATGTGTTGTCCAGTGCAGATGCGAACTCTGGCAGCTTGTGCCTGCTCTGAGGAGAGAGCATTAGTAAAGACAGGTCCATAGATTTAAACTGTGGCTCAGTCTTTCAAAGTGGTTTATCTACCATAGTTATGCAAGGAGACAGCACACCCCTTGATGGTTGCAGTCTATTACTGCACCCGCCTGCAGGGGGATACATGTAGGGCTCAACTCCTATGTGGCGTCCAATAGGTGCACTCTGTTGACAGCTTCTTTAAAGTTTCACTCACATCTGTAATATGCCAGAGGTGCAATGACTAAGGGGTCCCCCGTTTGATCGGAGCCACAGTGCTATGCCAGTGTGGGAACACCACTTGATTGTGTCGGTGCTCAACTTTCCCCAATGCAAAACATACAGCAGTGGCCCCACAAACATCTTTAGCCCCTTCTGTAGTACCAAGATACCCCAGGGCTACAAACAATAGGCACACAGGCCTGTTATTCCGCAGGTATAATACCGCTCCTGGTGTCCTAATTCTGTTTGGCACTATTGAAACTGGAGAATGCCATCCTCATGTATCTTATGGTGGCCCTTCCCACTTTTTCCCAAATGTTTTTAAATGTGACCCTAGATGTGACCAAATGACAACTAACTTGCTTGGACAAACCCTCTCAAATTGTATGATGTGCTGCTTTTCATTATTAGTTAGCCTTCTCAACATTTGCTTTTTCCCTTAACCAATTGCTCCTGCTCGCTGTTGGCCTACTTATTCTGTGTCTATAGTAAGTAGCAGATTACTATAGTCCGAGTGGGTGTATTATGTTAAGCAATGCCTGAGTCGTGAATTAAGTTGTGCTGACAGAGGCAGTGATATAGAGAACCCCTGTCACTTCTCGAGCATCGTAGCCACAGTCACAAGGACATATACTTTTTATTTTTTACAGTTGATAGAGACACAGTGAACTCAATGTTCAATCTTCTTTCTGAGGTACCCAGCCCAAACGTTCTGTATGCTTCGCATGTAAGAAGTTGACTACACACTCCATAAACAAATATATTGCCAATTCTGCAGAGAATGAACTTGACCCCCACTGAAATTCAGTGTATGAAATGCTTAAAATAGGTGGCATGTGTACTTTCTTCAATACAGTTTGTAATTATAGCTATTTAATAATTATATTCATTATGCACATCCCCTGCTGGTAATATTCTTGTCTTTTGAAAGAGAAACAATAGTGCATTAGGCTGTTTCACCCACAATCCCCCTGACAGTGAGTGTATTACTTGGTTTCAATGAAGAAGAGGGGCCATTGAACCACAACTACAGGGAGTGCAGAATTATTAGGCAAATGAGTATTTTGACCACATCATCCTCTTTATGCATGTTGTCTTACTCCAAGCTGTATAGGCTCGAAAGCCTACTACCAATTAAGCATATTAGGTGATGTGCAACTCAGTAATGAGAAGGGGTGTGGTCTAATGACATCAACACCCTATATCAGGTGTGCATAATTATTAGGCAACTTCCTTTTCTTTGGCAAAATGGGTCAAAAGAAGGACTTGACAGGCTCAGAAAAGTCAAAAATAGTGAGATATCTTGCAGAGGGATGCAGCACTCTTAAAATTGCAAAGCTTCTGAAGCGTGATCATCGAACAATCAAGCGTTTCATTCAAAATAGTCAACAGGGTCGCAAGAAGCGTGTGGAAAAACCAAGGCGCAAAATAACTGCCCATGAACTGAGAAAAGTCAAGCGTGCAGCTGCCACGATGCCACTTGCCACCAGTTTGGCCATATTTCAGAGCTGCAACATCACTGGAGTGCCCAAAAGCACAAGGTGTGCAATACTCAGAGACATGGCCAAGGTAAGAAAGGCTGAAAGACGACCACCACTGAACAAGACACACAAGCTGAAACGTCAAGACTGGGCCAAGAAATATCTCAAGACTGATTTTTCTAAGGTTTTATGGACTGATGAAATGAGAGTGAGTCTTGATGGGCCAGATGGATAGGCCCGTGGCTGGATTGGTAAAGGGCAGAGAGCTCCAGTCCGACTCAGACGCCAGCAAGGTGGAGGTGGAGTACTGGTTTGGGCTGGTATCATCAAAGATGAGCTTGTGGGGCCTTTTCGGGTTGAGGATGGAGTCAAGCTCAACTCCCAGTCCTACTGCCAGTTCCTGGAAGACACCTTCTTTAAGCAGTGGTACAGGAAGAAGTCTGCATCCTTCAAGAAAAACATGATTCTCATGCAGGACAATGCTCCATCACACGCGTCCAAGTACTCCACAGCGTGGCTGGCAAGAAAGGGTATAAAAGAAGGAAATCTAATGACATGGCCTCCTTGTTCACCTGATCTGAACCCCATTGAGAACCTGTGGTCCATCATCAAATGTGAGATTTACAAGGAGGGAAAACAGTACACCTCTCTGAACAGTGTCTGGGAGGCTGTGGTTGCTGCTGCACGCAATGTTGATGGTGAACAGATCAAAACACTGACAGAATCCATGGATGGCAGGCTTTTGAGTGTCCTTGCAAAGAAAGGTGGCTATATTGGTCACTGATTTGTTTTTGTTCTGTTTTTGAATGTCAGAAATGTATATTTGTGAATGTTGAGATGTTATATTGGTTTCACTGGTAATAATAAATAATTGAAATGGGTATATATTTTTTTTTGTTAAGTTGCCTAATAATTATGCACAGTAATAGTCACCTGCACACACAGATATCCCCCTAACATAGCTAAAACTAAAAACAAACTAAAAACTACTTCCAAAAATATTCAGCTTTGATATTAATGAGTTTTTTGGGTTCATTGAGAACATGGTTATTGTTCAATATTAAAATTAATCCTCAAAAATACAACTTGCCTAATAATTCTGCACTCCCTGTATGAAGAGCTGTTACCTACATTATGATTAGTATTAAGAGCAGTTCATCAAAAACTTGAATCATAGGACATTTCGACTAATCCTGATGGTTTGAAGGGATCGTCCAATGTTTCATATAAGTTGTTGCCAGCCACTATTGACATAAATGTGAAGTGAAGTTATTGTAAGAAATTCTGCTCAATGTAGGGTTGCCCATTAAACATCTCAATTAAAATGTTTCTTGTGTCAGTTATCGGTGTTACTGTTTGGGCTTTACTCTTTTTTTGAGTTTTTTCCCTTTTCTCTTACAACTGCTGGATATGCAGTAACGGGTTCAGCCATTTGAATTGTATTTCTTTCCATCCTGCTTCTGTCCGTTACTTCTAATGGTACTTATGCAATCAGTTTTGCCATAAAATGTTTTGTTTTTACATGAGCTTTTAAATATGAAGCAATGCTAATAGCCACGTCCAACTTTCTACTACTAGATGATAGCTTTTTTTAAATTTATACCGTATGTGCCTCGACATCCATCCATCCGCTGGAAAGCACATGCACTCCTAAGGAGTGTTTTAACAAAAAGTAGTTTCCTAAAAGAGAGCAATGGAAGGCTACAAGTCAGTAGGGAAAAGAATGGTAAAGAGACGATGCTCAAGTGGAGGGGAAACAAGAGAAGAGGAAGGAAGATGAGGTAAAGCCATTTCATAAAAAAAACAAGCAAATGATTGTGCTAACAAAGCCAACCATTGGAAGCAGAGTGCGGGCTCTAAACCCACTTGTTGGTTTAGCCCACAACACGTCTTTGTCAACCAGACTGCTTAGCTTTCTGGTATGTGAGACCTAAAAATGACAGAAGTTCAACAATACATACGCATCTGCACATTTTAAAGTGACATGTTCCACATACCTCTTCCTAATTCAGCTGGTAACAGCCACAGTGTGAAATGAGAACACTTCTACCAACTCCCTGCTTCTGATGGATACAACTACCTGTGGATTCCTCACCTAATGAATACTCCCATGGCGCCAGCATTCGACGGAAATCTTCTTCCTAGTCTCTGCACGTCGACGAGGACGTCACTCTAGCCCACGCGACGCCATCTGACGTCATACAGGCAATAAGAGGTCCTCGCCGACGTCAGTTCCCTTTTTTCCGTGCATTCGAAACGGTTATCTTCGAGGGAGCTACTGTTGCTTTCGAAGTTACAGTGTGTTTTTCTGCTGCGTGATTTTTATCTGAGAGTTACTATGTCTCAGAGGAAGTCTGGTTTTAAGCCCTGTCGGGAGTGTGGGGGCAAGATGTCCGTTACGGACCCGCACTCGGACTGTTTATGGTGCTTAAGCTCCGACCACGACGTCGCAACAGGTGATTCATGCCAACACATGAATCCCAAGGCCCTAAAAGAGCGAGAGGCTAAACTCTTCATGGCGAAGTCGAAGAGGAAGGAGAAGAAGCATCATAGGAAGTCCTCGCCGAAGACTCATTGGCGCCATCGAGATTCCCGGCGCCGTAGGGATTCACAGCGCCATTCCAGCCAGAGGTCTCGATCGAGGTCGCCTTCGGCTCGGCGTCGTAAGACTTGGGAGGTCAGTCCCACAGTCACTCCACATCCATCGACGCCGTTGCGTTCTCCGGCTTCGCCGACTTCGCCTGGGCAGACATCTTCAGTGATTGAAGTGCCGCAGCCTCAGGTGTTCTCTCCGGCGTCGCAGACGTCGAGGCTGGCGTCGGGGTCGCCTTCGATCCAGGCACCCCAGTATCCGGCTTTTCCTGCCCCTGGAGCTGATAATACCGCATTTTTGAATGCGATGTATACCATCTTTCAGCAGATGGCTCCAGGAGGTGCTCCAACTGGTCCTTCGGGGCCGTTGGCTTTCACCTTGGGTGCTCCGGCGCCGCTACGGCCAGCACCCTTCATGCCCTTTCTCCCCTTAGGGAATGTGGGCTCAGCGCCGGTGTCGACTCCGGTGTCCGCTCCGGTGGCCCCAGAGGTTTCGGCCCCGGAGGTTTCCATCCAGTCGACTTCGGAGTTTCGACCAGTGACTCCGACAGGACCATCGGAGGCTCTGAGACGCGCCTCTCTGCATCCAGCTCCTACCTCGGCGTCGAAGCTGCCTGTGGCGCCGGACATGGCGTCGGATGGATCCGGCGATCGGCGTCGTTCCTCGAATTCGGCGGATGCCATGTCGACGCCGCGTATTGAAGAGAGGCTACATTCTAGGAGGCGTGCTCTCCGTCTCTTAGAGGAGCAGGAATACCAACGGTTCTTGGAGGAAGGAGAGATAGACGATTCTGGCGAGGGTCTTCATGGACTGGATACAGCTAGTGGGCTGGATACTTCCCCTGAGTGGGACTTGTCATCTCCAGGGGAGTATACTGAGGAGGCAGCCACTTTTCACGCTGTGGTAAGAAAGGCAGCTAACTTTCTTGAATTGCCTTTGCCGGTAGCGGAGGCAAAGCAGAATTTGTTGACTGAGATCCTGCATCCGGCCTCTACTGCAGCAGAGCCTCTTTTACCATTCCATGAGGCTTTGCTTGATCCGGTGTTGGAGGTGTGGAAGAAGCCGGTATCTTCCTCGGCTGTTCATAAGGCTGTGGCCAGGAGGTATCGGGCTGCACCATCTGACCCTGGTTTTCTGTCCAGACACCCTACGCCGGAGAGCTTGGTGGTCCAGGCCTCCTGCTCTTCTAGATCTGCGCCTGGATCTTTTCCGACGGTGCCGGGGGATAGAGACTCCAAGAGGTTGGACTCCCAGTCCAAGAAAATATTCTCATCCTGCAGCATGGCGTTGAAGTCCACCAACGCGTCATGTATCTTGGGGAGGTACATCTATGCTCTTATGGACGAAATAACATCTTCCCATACGGAGCTTCCCCAAGGGCTTTTGAATATCGTCTCCGATGCCCAGGCTGCTGCAACCCAGGTTATCCAATCTGGGTTGGATACGACTGACTCAGTGGCTAGGGCGATGGGCACGGCTGTGGTTGCGAGGAGACAGGCTTGGCTTCGCAACTCGGGGTTCTCTGCGGACGTGCAGTCGACCCTGTTGGACCTCCCGTTTGATGGGGACAAACTGTTTGGGGCCAAGGCGGATTCGGCCTTGGAGAGGTTCAAAGAAAGCAGGGCCACAGCCAAATCATTAGGACTACAAGCCTCTTCTTCTTCTCCCTCCTCCAGATTTTTCAGGAGGTTTCGTGGATTTGGACGTGGCTCTTCCTCCTCTTCCTTTCGGGGGAAATTCCAGCAACCGCCTCTTCTCACCCCTATAGATCATTTAGAGGGAGGGGTAGGGCCCGCACCAGAGGAGCCTCTCAGCAGCACTCTGCCTCTTCCTCGTCCTCTGGAGGGGTGCAGCAGGGAAAGCAGCCTTAGGCTTCCACCATTTCCCACTCACTCCTCTCCTGTAGGGGGAAGATTACGGCATTTTCTCCACAAGTGGGAGACTATTACAACGGACACTTGGGTTATCAGTATTGTGGAGAAAGGCTACACCCTTCCCTTTCGGGAGTTTCCGCCCCCCCTCCCGCCCGCCCATCTTATTGTTCAGAAGAACACCTCCTGTTGCTAGAACAGGAGGTTCAAGTCCTCCTTTCAAAGGGCGCGGTGGAGTTGGTTCCAGAGCAGGAAAGGGGTCGAGGTTGTTACTCAAGGTACTTCCTGATTCCCAAGAAAGATGGTCGGTTGAGACCGATCCTGGATCTGAGGATCTTGAATTGGTTCCTCAATCAGGAAAAGTTCAAGATGCTGACCCTAGCACAGGTGCTTTTGGCGTTGAACAAAGAAGATTGGATGGTGTCTGTCGACTTGCAGGATGCTTATTTTCATATCCCGATACTCAAGTCGCACAGGAAGTATCTCCGGTTTGTGGTAGGGTCGCAGCACTATCAGTTTGCGGTCCTCCCGTTTGGTCTTACTTCGGCACCTCGAGTCTTCACGAAGGTGATGTCGGTGGTTGCGGCAGAGCTCAGAAGGAAGGGGATAGCAGTATTCCCTTACTTGGACGACTGGTTGATCAAAGCCAAGTCCCCGGAGCTTGTGTCGTATCATCTGCAGTCAACAACCCAGTTGTTGTTCGACCTGGGCTTTTCGGTGAACGTGCCCAAATCTCACCTGGAGCCCTCTCAGCGCCTCCTGTTCATAGGGGCAGTACTGGATACAACATTGAATCGAGCCTTTCCTTCGCCTCAGCGGGTTCAAGATATTCAGGAATTGGTTCCAATGTTTCGAAATGGAGCGGTAGTTCCAGTCCTCAAGGTCCTTCGTCTGCTCGGTCTGTTTGCCTCCTGCATACTGTTGGTCACGCATGCTCGCTGGCACATGAGGGCTCTTCAGTGGTGCCTCCGAAGGCAGTGGTCTCAACACAAGGGAGATCTAGAAGGTGCGGTCAAGATCTCCAGAGATGCTGCTGTGGACTTGAAGTGGTGGATTGCGAGCAACAATCTTTCGCAAGGAAAGCCGTTCGCGCAGTCGCCACCAGTGGCCACGGTCATAACGGATGCTTCCACTCTAGGGTGGGGAGCTCATCTGGGGGATCTGGAGATCAAAGGACTTTGGTCTCCAGAGGAACAGATGTTTCATATCAATCTGTTAGAGTTACGGGCTGTACGTCTGGCTCTCAAGGCCTTCCTCCCTTCCCTTCGTGGTCAGTCGGTACAGGTCCTGACGGACAATACTACCACGATGTGGTACATAAACAAACAGGGAGGAGTAGGGTCGTACCTTCTCTGCAGAGAAGCTCTTCGACTATGGTCCTGGGCAAAGGACCATCAGATTTGCTTGGTAGCAAATCATTTGGCCGGGGTCTTGAATGTACATGCGGACAGTCTCAGTCGCCAATTCTCGGCCGACCACGAGTGGCGTCTCCATCCAGATCAAGTCCGTTTAATCTTCCAGATGTGGGGGTTTCCTCAGATAGATCTGTTTGCCACTCGGGAGAACGCGCATTGTCCGTTATTCTGCAGCCTCCAGTATCCGGTGCAGGGAGCATTGGGGGGACGCGTTTCAGATAACATGGTGCGACCAGTTGCTTTACGCGTTTCCCCCCATACCCTTGATTCCTCGAGTGTTGAGGAAGATTCGCCAAGACCGGGCCCAAGTCACCTTAATAGCTCCGGATTGGCCAAGGAGGGTGTGGTACTCCGACCTTCTCCAACTCTCGCTGTGCCCTCCGCTCCGTCTCCCTCTCAGGGCAGACCTCCTCTCGCAGTCGCAGGGGCAGGTTTTACACCCCAACCTCCAGAGTCTACACCTACATGCCTGGAGATTGAATGGGGCAACCTGAGTTCCTTCTCTCTCCCGCCTGATGTAGTGGATGTTATATTAGCGGCCAGGCGACACTCCACTAAATCTATCTACGCTAATAGGTGGTCTAAATTTGTTATGTGGTGTGGAGAGAGACAGATTGATCCCTTACATGCTCATCTGTCAGATGTTTTGTCTTTTGCTCTGTCTCTAGTGCAGAAAGGTTGTGCAGTGGCTACCATTAAAGGTTATTTGTCTGCCCTGTCAGCCTTCATTTGTCTTCCAGATCAACCATTGTTGTTTAAATCCCCTATTGTTCTCAGATTCTTGAAAGGTCTTCTAAATAAATATCCTCCAAAACCATTCGTTATGCCTCAATGGGATTTGTCCTTGGTCCTCACTTTCCTTATGGGGTCCCCTTTTGAGACGATGCATTCTTGCCCCTTAAGGTATTTGGTTATTAAAACAGTCTTCCTGGTGGCTATAACATCTGCAAGGAGAGTGAGTGAGTTGCAAGCCTTATCGGTAAAACCCCCTTATACAACTTTTTATGGGGATAAGGTGGTGTTGAGGACCAAGGCTGCTTTCCTCCCGTAGGTTGTTTCACCCTTCCATTTGGCCCAGACAATTACTTTGTCCACGTTCTATCCTCCGCCTCATCCTTCAAAGGAGGAAGAGAGACTACATCGATTGGACCCAAAGAGGGCGTTAAGCTTCTACATAGATAGAACGAAGGACTTCAGGCTGGAGGATCAGCTGTTCATCGGATACGTGGGCGAGAGGAAAGGCAGTCCACAAGAGAACACTCTCCAGGTGGGTTGTTCTTTGCATTAAAATATGTTACTCTTTGGCAAAGAAGGATCCTCCTGATGGCATTAGAGCTCATTCCACCAGAGCTAAGTCGGCCACTACGGCCTTGGCCAGGGGTGTTCCTGTGGTCGACATCTGCAAGGCCGCAACTTGGTCGTCCCTTCACACTTTTGCAAGCATTACTGTTTGGACTCTGAGGTCAGAAGGGACGGCCATTTTGCACGGTCATTGCTGCAGGATTTCTTGGTTTGACCATTTCGGCACCCACCACCGGGAGTGGTACTGCTTTGGGACTCTATTCATTAGGTGAGGAATCCACAGGTAGTTGTATCCATCAGAAGAACGAGTTACTTACCTTCGGTAACAACTTTTCTGGTGGATACATTAGCTACCTGTGGATTCCTCACGGTCCCACCCGCCTCCCCGTTGCCTTTCTGGTCTTACCAAGTAATCCTTGAGTGCGCTCCTCTTGGTCTTCAAGGTTGCAATAGATGTTGTATATATGGATACTTGTATATATTTATATGTTTATATATATGTATATATCTTTGTGTATATACATGATTTGCATATATTTGTTGGTTTAAAAAATAAAAATAAAAAAAAGAGTTATATTAAATTTACAGCCATTTTATTGCAATGTTGTGCATTTTACAATGTTATGGGATGTTGCCTTGCTCTTTCATTGCATTGGGTTGCTGTTCTCATGCACGTAAAAAATGTTGGTACTGACGTCGGCACGTCGGCGAGGACCTCTTATTGCCTGTATGACATCAGACGGCGTCGCGTGGGCTAGAGTGACGTCCTCGTCGACGTGCAGAGACTAGGAAGAAGATTTCCGTCGAATGCTGGCGCCAATGGAGTATTCATTAGGTGAGGAATCCACAGGTAGCTAATGTATCCACCAGAAAAGTCGTTACCGAAGGTAAGTAACTCGTTCTTCCTCAGTCTAAAGTCTCATGATGGGTATCATCCAAGGAGATGGTGACTGACATTTAAACCTATACAATCCAGAATTACAAGATAATAAATCTGTCTACAGATGCACAAAATCTGTCTGCAGCAGAAAAGGGCAAATTAAGTACGAGGCCAAATTAAGAGCCTCTGAATAAACAATACTGGAGAATCGTTGAATCATCAGTGGTCCAACCTGTTGGAAGTGCTCTCAGTGCAGAGAACTCATCATCTCCCATGGGGCCAAAGATGACAGCAGAAATAGGCCCAACCACTGCTCAGTGCTGCAATTCCATGGTGTGAAGAGGAAAAACAGTAGGATGAGAGAGTGCAAGCCATAGGTGCAACACCATCTCAAAGGCTGGGCATGACCCGTGCTGCATGGTCACACATAGTCCACCCACTCAGAACCCTGAGCCACTCCAGCAACATCCTGTTCCACTTGAACGAACAGCACAGCTTGGTAGGGTTCGTTGCCGCCCAACACCTACCGCTGGCATGTCATGTTGACTCCAGCAGCAGTGCTAGGCTGACACAATCTTAACACCTCTCCAGGGGCCACATTCATATCAACTTTCCTTAAGCATGTGAAGAGACTGTTTTTTTTCTTTTACCCAACTTTCTTCTCTAGTCTGACTTTCCCCATGACCTTAATTAAGGGCAACCAGTGAAATGTATTGTTTATTTTTCTGGATGAGAACCTATCCTTCTGACACCTAAACTATCACTTAGTGGTTGAGGTAGACGGTCTTCCCAGACTCTACAAAGGATCTTCTCTAACATAAGGTATGCTCCACATAGCTGTATCTTCAACTCGCATACATTGTGATCTAGAATACGAATTTTCACTTCCAGGAGTGTTGTGCTATGTTTTTGTTGCCAGCATTTTCTAGAAAATTGGTACCATTTGTATGGTTTTGAAATGTTTTCAGGCTTGATGGTACCCATCATAGTTCTATGATATCTTGTTGACTGAAGTCAGGATGGTCTGACATTTTCGTGTGTGGGCAGGGAGGTAACTGTAAATGCAGTTCATTGTTTAGTAGTTGTTCACATTGGATAATGGCTTGAGACAGAGTTTGTTATACCTAGGGATTTTAGTTGTGTTCAAGTGTGTGTACCTTGCCATTGATTTTATTTGCTGGAGTGTCTTATTGGCCATTGCTCGGCTTGAAGATACATTTTTTTCATTGACTAATGAGGAAGAGATGGGCGAGGGGTGTGGAATCTAGAAATCAGTTAGAGCTAAGGTCTCTGCTCCATCCTCTATGACCTCTTTGATCTTACCCTCTTTCTTACTTTGAGACAGCCTCACATAGCGTGTTAAAAATTCTTCTCAATGCAGCTCTTTGGATGCATTTTGTACTCTTTGTGGTTTCAAAGATGCTAATATTTTAGTGCGGTTTAGGTTTAATGCAGAAGAGTTGCTTTACCCATGCATCTTTTTCTACCCTGTCTCTGTTATGTCCAGTTAGATTATTGTTTGCTTGTTGGCATTGCCTCCCGTGCTGATCTTTCTTTCTTATAGAATGGTGATGAAAGTCACAGTATGAGATCCTTGTACTTACGTATCAATGTTCATTTGTTTTTCAAGTCATTTGTTTCCTAAGAATGAGCCTGGCTAGTTGTGTGTATATCCTGTTCTGTTGCTGCTTACAAGTTACAGTGACTACATACATCCATGTACCCTCCTATGAGTAGGGTTTGATTTCAATCACTGAAATTAGAGTATTTAGTTGCGGAAGTGAATCTCTAGGGAGTGCAGACAACTGAAAAACTAACGGAAATGCGTGGAGGATGGCATGTCAAAATATCAGAGAAAATATTGTGGAATAAAATATTGAGTCCAAAATATCAAGAATCAAAGTGTTGGGATGTTAAGTGGATGCAGGTAAGTATAAAGGTATTATTCTTAACTCCATATGTATGTACCTTGAAGATATATCATTAAGGTATACACGTTTGAAGTTGTATTGTAAACTTAGTTGTGTCTCTATATAATTAGCTTCACTGTATTTTTGGTCTCAGTATTTATACCTCAATAGTTTGGCCCTGTTAATTATATTTTTCCTAGATATTCTGTTGGAAAAACAGTCACAAGTAGTTGTAAATCTCTGAAGAGTTTATGTTCTTTAACAGGTGTAGAATACAAACCTTCTCTATTTTCTAGTGACAAATTGGCACCCTGTGGACTACCTGTGTTAGGCGCATTAAGGATGGACTGCTGTCCTGAGGAGTAGGGTCAGGCTGATTTGCATAAGGTGAGCCCTTGTCTGAAGTGGCTTGGTGGGCGTAAAGAATGGACTGGAATGTGACTAGAGAGATTGGCAGTTGCTAAGATTAATTCAAGCATTCCATCCATCACCTTGTTGTTGCAGCTGACACCTTAAGTGTGAAGGGTATGCTCAGACATGGGTCCCATGTTTATCATGCCACAGGTCTCAAACTACACCCTACTGATGAGCCCTAAGTAGGGCAAAACCAGCCTGAAGTTGTTTGTGATCCCTTCTAGAGGGGACTTCACTTGGCACTTATGGACCGATTATTCCCTTGAGGAGCTGGGTTGGTTCTGATTTGCATAAGATTGACCTTTGTCTGGAGTGTTATGGTGGCTGAAAAATAATGGTCTGGAATGTGGCCTGAGCGATTCAAGTGGTAGAGGTAATTCAGTCACTCCATCCTTCACTTTGTTGTTGCTGCAGTTGATGCCCAAGTGCAGCGTATACCCAGAAGGGGTCCCATGCCCTGTGTGCCATAGGGTCAAGCCCCAAGTAGTGCAAAATTGGTCTGGGATTAGTTGAGGTCTCATCTTGAGGGACCTTGTTTGACAGTTTGGGACGGACTATTCCCAAGAATATCATAGTTGGTACTGCTTTGCATTAGGTGGGTCTTTGTCTAGCGTAACATGGTGTGTGAAAAATTATATGGCAATGGCTGAGATTAATCCAAGACTTCCATCCATCACCTTGATGTTGTCGTAGTTTACATCCAGTATATGAAAACCATAATACAAAAAAACACTACCACCAAAATACAAGTACGCTTTTTGTGTTTTTGCATCCAGTGTTGCAGTCATGAGACTGCAACATGTTGGAAGTGTTGTTAAACCTTGCTAAACCGGGCCAATGGCACTGTTATGATTTTAAGCACTGCATCCATCCTTCCTCACATTGTGTGTCCTGTGAAAGAGTAATGTCATTGCACTTCTGTAAATGATGTGACAGAGCCTGTTGTGAGCATGGCACAATGATTAATAATAATGCAAAGTTATGCATGCAGTAGGCAGCTACACTTATCGGTGATATTATATCTTGGATTGGGTGCTTCTACTTTCAGCCATTTTTTTCCAGCTTACTTTGTCATTCATTGTACTAGCTGTCTCCGAGAAATGTTCATGTCCTCAGTGTTTACCCGAGAAACTTAGTTGGGCAGCATACACTAAGCGGGGTTGTTGTTGACACTGGCAGGAAGGGATGGTGATAGGGGCAGGATTTTTTTCAGGCTCACCTGTGAGCATGACTGAGTACAGCAGCCTGACTCCATCGGCATGGTGTGGGAGCATGCGTTAGAGCAGTGTCAGGATTTATCAGTTTTATTGTGTAAATTGTCCCAGTTTTCACTGCCTTCGCCTATGTGCTGCCTAAGACTATGGGCCTCATTCTGACCCTGGCGGTCTATGACCGCCAGGATGGAGGCCGGCTGAAGCACCGCCAACAGGCTGGCGGTGCTTCATTTCGTATTCCGACCGCGCCTGTGAAGCCGCGGTCGCCCAGCCGGGTCCGGCGGTTTTCCGCCGGATTTCCCCCGGCTGGGGGAAATCCTCCATGGCGGCGCTGCTTGCACTGCCGCCATGGGGATTCCGACCCCCTTCCCGCCATCCTGAAAACCGCCAGGAACAGGATGGCGGGAACGGGTGTTGTGGGGCCCCTGGGGGCACCTGCACTGCCCATGCCACTGGCATGGGCAGTGCAGGGGCCCCCTAACAGGGCCCCATAAAGATTTTCACTGTCTGCATTGCAGACAGTGAAAATCGCGACGGGTGCAACTGCACCCGTCGCACCCCTGCAACTCCGCCGGCTCCATTCAGAGCCGGCTTCATTGTTGCAGGGACTTTCCCGCTGGGCCGGCGGGCGCTCCTTTGGCGGGCGCCCGCCGGCCCAGCGGGAAAGCCAGAATGGCCTCCGCAGTCTTTTGACCGCGGAGCGGCCAAATGGCGGTGCCCGCCGCCCACCAATGTCGGAATGGGGGCCTATGTGTGTCTGTCTTGCATGTGATCCCTTCTCATACTCTTTCTTTTTACAGGTGACCCTTTCCTCTCTCCACTCTTGCATGTGATCACTTCCCATATTCTTTCTTTTTATAGATGACCCTTTCCTCTAGCCACTCCTCCTGCCTGTGCTCCTTTCTTTTCTGGGTGTGAAGGAATCTTGAAATGCTGCATCACTGCTGTATTGTGTTTTTGTGTGAAAAGCGCTTGCTCTAATGTTAACTGGACTGTAATTGTGAGACACTTAACCTGCTCTTGGCTATACTCTACTTGGGGGTGTGTGTGTGCGTGTGTGTGTGTGTGTACTTGTGTGAGTGAGAGCAAGACTGAGACTGACTCTACCCCACACCCTCCTTCAAGCCCAGGTATTTTGAAGGAAAACCATTAATGTATAAATATAATGGGAGTGGGGCAAGTACACTGCCATACCTCACTCCTCTCAGATTTGAAAAAAAACGGAGTACTCACCACGCTCCCCATATCTGAGGATCCCAGCAAGGTGTTAGTGCATACATGTTACCAAGCCCAATAGACCATCCTTAACATCCATGATTTTCAGTATGGTCACAACACTGATCTAGTAAACAGATCAAAGGTGTGTGAAGTTACAGTAAATGGATCAATTACTCAATGGTTTATAGTTTCTGTGAAAAAGTATAAGTTTAAGCATTGTTCCAACTGTTCTTGGCCATGCCTAAAACCATACTGAATGTCAGCCAGGGTTCATTTGCCATCTGCCCATGACCTAATCTGCATATTAACATTCAGCCTAACAATGTGGTAGAAGCATCAGTCGGGGAAGTAGGTCAGTAACTAGATGGCCCGCCACATCTCATTTTTAGAAGGAGTTTCATCTTCTGACTCCTTTTCATAATACTCCTCCTTGAGTGGATAGCTGACCTGTGCTAATGCAGTCTGTTCAGCAAAGAATTCCTCTTTAGGTTATTTGTAGGTGCAACTGTCAAACAGCCCTATTGCTAAAAATGGGCTTCAGCTTTTCCCTTTTCAACAATTGACTTTCGTCAACCAGACCCTTTCAGCAATGGCTTGAGACTTTGCCAATCATGTCTTGGCTCAGCCCAGTGGAATGTTCATCTTTTACCTACTGTTATTGGCTTTTTAGGTGTATTCTTTCATTTCCACATGAGTGCTTGCCTTGAACTTCATGAGTTACAACTTTACAGTAGCCTTCTCTGTCTGATGCTAATCTCATTCACACTTTGCTGTACCCACCAAAGAATGCAGCTTGGGCAATTAATAAGTATACTTCAGTAATAGCCTCCCCCTGGTGTGAGTGACAGTATTTTTCCTGTACATAGTGTGCACATCCGCTCTAGTCTCCTCAAGTGCCAGGGCTGGTGGAAAAATGTATACCCCTAAAAAAAAGTCCTTTTAATGTCTTTGCTCCGTCCCATGCTGTAATTTCTCTTTGGGCTTCTAACCACGCCCATGTCATGTCAGTCACTTTCAAGGGCTTGCCTTTTAAAATCCGCTTGTTTTCATTTGTGAAAGGCATGCATACGTCATGCCTTTTCTGGTGTTTAGCCCACCTCCGCAGCACCGGTAAACTACTGAAACCATTTGAGGCTCGATGTTTTCAGCATAGTTTCCGGACTACTGTATCTTTTTATTTTCCACTCAGCGCCCTAGCGTTTACATAACGCAATCACGCTCGTTTTTTCCGCTTTCAATTTTAGGGCAATCGCGCTGCATTTTTACATAGTGCAATCGCGCTGTGTTTTTTGTAATTTGTGTGGCAAGAAAAGTCCGGTTAGGAGTTTACAGCGCTAATAGCTCTAACTCGAGCAAATGCGAGACCCGTTGCATTGCAAATGCTTGTTTTACTTTTGTAAGGAGCCGGCAGCTGCCAGGCCCTCGATGCTGCTTGCAGTGCACTGCTTCCAGCGCAAGCGCAGCCAGTAGTGAACAGCTTGAATGATATTTGTCTTTCTTTATGAATCATAAAGAATGTAATCTTACATTCCAACATGTGCATGCATATGAGCGCGCATGTGGCCAACTTCATTGTGTTGTCGTCTACTTATCAAAAACAATTCCAAGCTCACTACACATAGGGTTGAATTTGTGCAACCGCACAGGTCAGAATTCTTGAATGGTTTTTCTTATGCTTTGCTTAAAATGCTTATAATATGCCTGTCTTTGCATCCCTGAATGCATGATCCACCGTCTTGGATTTGTATTTGTGAAAATATGAGAAAAAGCATTCAGAATACTGTTGCCTACGCGCACACGCAGATAGCCACTAGCCACCTTGATATATTTTTGCCATATTTTATTTATTTTATTACCTTTCCAGCATAGCTTACTCATTGCGCAAAATTGTTGGCCTTTTGGGAATGGTAAAGTATTATAAAATATGCCAAACAAACAAGCATTCACAAAGCAAATAGTTCTGCTGCTGGATATTAACAGACTGACCTTTTTGCTATTTTTAGAGTTCAATTAATCAGGATTTATAAAATGCAGCTAATTACCCGATAGGGTGGAGGAGCGTCCTCACTTCTGCTTCGGTAGATTTGGGGTGTATGGGCAAGTGAAAGGGAGGTAGAGTGTAGTCTTCTCGATGGTTGGTGGAAGTTCAGGCAGTGGTTAATGTATGCAGGTGTTCGGTTGTGTAGAGTCTGGTGTGCGTTGGTCAGCAGTTTGAATTGGCATCTCTTCTCTATGGGGAGCCAGTGGAGTTGCCTGGGGTGGGGTGTGATGTGAGTTCGTCGGGGAAGGCCGAGGTTGAGTATGGTCTGAAGTGTCTGTAGGAGGTGTGCAGCGATTCCTACGTAGAGGGTATTGCCATAGTCCAGTTGGCTGCTGATGAGGGCCTGTGTCACAGTGCGTCTTGTGTAGAGGAGTAGCCACTTGAAGATCTTCCGTAAAGTGAGGAAACAGGCAGACAGCATTGACCTGTGATTTTGTGGTGAGCTCGTTGTTAGTGATGATTCTGAGGTTTTTAGCATGGTCAGAGGGAGTGGGTGCGGGTCCTATGTCTGATGGCTATCGGGAATCATTTAATGTGTTGCTGCTATTGCCAAAAAGCAGTACTTCTACATTGTCTGTGTTCAGCTGCAGGCAGTTAGTCTTCATCCAGTCATCAACATTTGTCATGCATAATGTGTAAGTTGGTTCTGGTGGTGGTGGGGTCGTCGGTGAGTGAGAGAGTGAGTTGGGTGTCATCTGCATAGGAAATTATGTTGAGACCATGGGATCTGTTGATGTTGGCTGATGATTCACGATGCAGTGAATTGTAAGTAATATGCAAAAACAATTTAGAATCTCTTGTGGTCTGTTCTTTTGTGGATTTTCCGAGCCCTCTTACTCCTGTATTCTCCCTCTGGGTGGTATTGCACTCAAGTCAAAATGGACAAAAGAAAGGTGAGTGCTATGACCTCCTCTAAAGATATTAACCCCACAGTCTCCATAGTATCATACCTTACCACGGCCATGACTGCATTAAATACTGAAATCAAATAGGTTGAAGAGAGATTGAGGGTAACTTGGAATTCACTTATTTCCTCGCCTTCCTCCCATGTCCAAGACAAGTAATACCATAACTACGGGAGGGGGATGGGGGGGACCCTCCTCAAGGCTAGCAAGGTGAAGAAGGGGAGTAAAATATTGAGCATTCAAAAGAGGTGTGTTCTGCAGGGCGAACTAAACATCTCCTCTGGGAGAGAAGATGACCTGTCCATTAAAGACATAGACACCATTGTATGTGTAGAAGATATTGCTTCTCCCCATATAAAACGGAAAAAGCCCACCCCTGGGAATTTAGGCTTGTCTAAGCTGAAAGCCTCCAAATCTAAAGGGCCTAAGTGGGGCAATTCCCTGGTCTGTAAGCCAACTGTAGCTGGGAAAAATCAGATGGTGGAGCCTGTGGGTCCCCAAGATCCTTAGGCCAATTGTGGGGACAAAGCTTACATGGAAACCATGTTAGAGAAAGCCCTTAAACCTCTAGTGAACTTGTTGCATAGTATTGGCTCATCACTAAAACACTTACTGGAATCCACAAAGTATAACCTACTCCTTACCCTGAACACGTAGCCGGACACAGTGATCTGTCCCCCAGGCCCAGCAGCAGAACATTGTGCTGTGGTACGTCAGAAGGTCCATCATCTTAGATCAGGAGTACCGAACAAGCTGACAAACACCCCTATTAAGCGGCCCACCAATAGCGGTGAAATCCCAGTTAAATCCTTATCTGCACCTCTAGAGAATAAGGGGAGAGGACAGGACCCTGGGAGTACAGGGCTAATGGGTTTTAAAGCACATAATTCACCTAAGGGAAAGAACCTACAAATCCTGCAACTTCCACCTTATTGCACCCCTTACGTAATTGTGTTAAAAAATGCCCCACCTCTGTCACACAAAACTAATGAGCAGGCCTCTCAACTCAAAAATAACGTAGTCCATTGGCTAAATAAAACACTGAGGGGGAAAAACAGTGAGTGTCTCTGCAGTGGTATTATTGGAGTAAGGAGGGTATGTTGGCTGGGTAACAGTAAGAAAAACCTCCCTGGTGATTGTGTTAGTACATTTTTAAAATCCACAACAGGTAGAATGGCTACTGAACCAGTGTGAAACTGTGCAGGAGAGCAATGTCAATGTCCAGGCTGTACTGCTGTGCTACTTTTACCAGCCACCCAAGGTCGACTGTAACCAACCTGGTAATATTTCTAAATTTTCCGTCCCCACACAGAATCAATATAGTTCTCTAGGCCACTATCTAGATGAAGTTGATTGTCTCTGAGAGGGTGATGGGCTTTTGACCTTGACCCATTTGCTTACCCTGACACAAATGATGAATGCTGATACAAGCCGAGCATAACTGCAGTCGTCCACAAAGTAGTGTCGCTAGTGAGGGTGTGGGAGAAAATAAATTCAGGAAGGAAACGCCTCCCCACCAGAATTCAGAATATGAGAGTTTTGATATACAGGGACAAAATTCTATTTTGCAGCCTGTGGGGGAAGAAGGGTCCTCCACAAAGCATTGGCAGACAGTTTTTTGGAACGTAGCAGGCATTGGGGAAAAATACCACAACAATGATTGGCTTCCTTTGATAGAAGCAAACAGGTGGTTTGCCTCCAAGAAACATGGGCCAATAGAGCAATCCATATCAATGGGTTTCAGTCACGACCCTGGCAAAGTGAAAACCTGTTGGGCACAACAGTGGGGTATTGATGACACTGATTAACATCACCTCAGATGCCAAGGTTACTAAATGCAGAACTGACTCCCCTTACTGTCGATTAGTGTTGCTGTCTATGAAGGGTAGCCCGTTAATGCTCTTGGTTAATTTTTACCACAAACATTTTGTGAGATCTATTGTTGAGATTTTACAAGTCCTAGAGAAGGCCATTGAGGAAGTGGTATGTTGCTTGGATAAGGATTTTATCATTTTATGGGGTGGGGATTTTAATGTCTCCTTTTGCTCCATAGGGGACAATAGGATTTAGTATTGGCAAGTGGCATCTCATCAAATTGTGCTCCCTTTATTGAGGTGAGGGCGGGGGGTTCTGCAATTGATCAGGTAATGATGTCAAGGTCCTGGCAGGATATACTGAGTGTTTTTCAGGTTGTGACAAGTGGCCTCAGCGATTATAATCTGCTGGTCCTATCGTTCCAATATGGTTTCAAGAAGAGAGGTTTGCAGAAAATAGGAGGCCCAGTGGAATACCATAGGAATAAAGGTGTATTATGCAAATGGCAAAAAGTGGACAAATAAACTCTCTTAAGTAGGGTTGTGGGCAAAAATTCGGTCACCTTTGAAACCTACCTAAACACCGAGATAACCCCATCCCAGGTCCTGGGAGCTTGTGCAGACATCTGCATGGCAGTTAGGGCACATCTAACTCTTCCAACTCAGTCTACCAAAACCAAACTTGTAAAGTGGTTTGATAAATCAACCACTCACGCCTATTCCAATCTCTTATGGGCCTTAAAATCCAGAAGTCACGAGATGCAGGGCTCAGTACAAGAAGACAGTTTCAAC
The DNA here is from genome assembly GCF_031143425.1 of Pleurodeles waltl. NCBI lineage: Eukaryota > Metazoa > Chordata > Amphibia > Caudata > Salamandridae > Pleurodeles > Pleurodeles waltl. The sequence continues at coordinate 326,049,947 of NC_090437.1, forward strand.
TAGGAATAAAGTGATTACAGAGGAGGAATGGGAGAAATTGACCATTTCCTCAGCGACCAATGACGTGGCCCAATTCTGGAAAGTTGTCAATACCCCTTTTTTTAGCTCTGAAATAAATAAAGGTGTTGAGGTACACATGCCAGAGCAGAGCTGGGTCAGTTATTTTACAAAGCTGCATTAACGTAGTTCGGATGACTGTGAATTGACTGTTGTAAATGGCCCTGCCACGTTTGGCATTGAGGAACTGGATATACACCTGAACGATGTCATACTGGCAATTAGTGGCTCATTGCCAGATAAGGCTCCAGGACCAAACGGCGTCCCAGCTGATCTCTTTAAGTATGACATTGCTCTTTGGGCACCAATTTTGGAGAACGTTTTTAGAGCTGTGTCAACCTCTGTCCTTCCTCCATCATGGTCTAGTGCCATCATTGTCCCAATTTTTAAAAAGGGAGACCGGAATGACCCTACTTGTTATCGTCCAATCTCTCTGATTGACGCCATGGCAAACATTTTTGTGGAGAATCCTCCTGGACCATTTGGAAGCCTGGGCTCTTGACAATAACATCATCTCTGAGTCACAGTTTGGCTTCAGGAAGGCGTTGGGGACAGTCGACCAGTGTCTGAACCTCCACTTGATTAGAGAAAAGTATGTGGGGGCGAAGTAAGGGTGTCTTTATTTGGCATTTGTGGATCTAACTGCAGCTTTTGACAACGTCGATAGAAGCAAATTATGGGCAATGTTAACTAATAAAGGTGCAAATCCAAAGATAGTGTCCCTGTTGGCCCGACTTCACAGTGGTGTGGAATCTAAGGTCAGATTTGGGCAAGAGGGGCAAAGACAGGGCTATGTTCTCGCACCCCTCCTTTTTACATTTTATATAAATGGCCTAGAGGAAGCTCTGATTGATGAAAAGGAAGATCCCCGTAAGATCGCAGACAGACCACAACCGGTGCTATTGTATGCCGCCGACTGTGTTCTGATGGCAAGAACTGGGCGGGGCCTCCAAAAACGTTTAAACAGATTTGTTGACTTCAGACGGCATTGAGATTGTCCACTAATTAAAACAAAATCATATACTATGATTTGTGGCCGTCCAAGATCCTGAGCCCCCCTGTTTTATATCAAAGGTATCCAATTGAGCAGCGTGAAGACCTTCACGTACTTGGGGATTGCCTTTGATAATGGGTCTAACTGGAAGCACCTTAGAGAAAACAGGAATAAACAATACAATACAATCAAGTGGTGGCAGCTCTACGCAAATTCATTATTAAACTAGGTTGTGGACCACTAAAGCCCATTACCACCATCTATAAGGCAAGGCCTACTTCAGGTGTCAGATATGGAGCTGGGGTATGGGGCTACACGGGCGCACCATCTCTGCAAATAAGAGAAAACACATTTCTGAGAAGTCTACTTTCACTCTCTGAGTGTTCCCGGTATAATTCCACAAGCAGAATTAGGTCTTCCTTTTCTGGAGGACTTGATTAAGTTAGCTCCTTTAGCCCTCTGAATGTCTGTTTGGACTAGGCCAGAAGCAGCTATCACACAGACACTGCTTATGGACTGCATGAGGCTGGACTTAGTACGGCTATGCACCTGGGTTATGTACATCAAAGAGTCCCTGAGCAGCCTTAACGGATCAGACTTATTTTTGAGCCCCAGGGTCATAGTCAAGCAGGACATCCCAGTAGCAAAAAACGAATTCCAAGAGAAATTGCTACCGATAGAGAGAGGCACGATTTGGGGGAAGGCATGGTGGCAGCTTATCCTCCCTTATGTACTGCATCTAAAATCAAACCTTATTTTTTAACTGTCTCGCGGCACCATAGATTTTTCCCGACGAGGTTTCGTCTGGGCCTGGCCCATTTTTTTGTGGCTTATCCCCCCCAAAGTGTACTGCAATAGGGACCTAATACCCTGTCCATGTGATATGCGTTCTGAAGATTCACAGATGCATATGTTTTTTTAATTCTGTAAGCTGTACAAAGAGCAGAGGATTTTTTTTTTTTTTTTTTTAAATGCCAATTCTTAAATCATTAAATATCAGGATATGTAAGGAAGCTATTTTTCATCTGTGGTTACTCCAGTCTGATATGATCTGTATGGTTATTTATTGTTTTATTGTTGCAGCGATAAAAGAAAGGAAAAATCTGGATTCTAATTGTTAAGCACTTTTGCTGTAATTTTGCACAGCTTGGCAAAATACATTCTAGAAGACTAATTGACTAAGTATGCACACTTTAAATGGTTTTTATTACTGTAATTGTATTTGTTTGTTTTTATATTGATCATCTTATGCACATATATTCCATTGCAATTTATTGATGTATTTTATCATTTTAATTTATTAACTCTGTACAAATGCTCTTTTATGGATATCTACAAAAGATCCGAATAAAGATTTTTTGACTGACTGACTGAAATTAGAATACCAAATATAATAAATGCAGTCATCAATAATGAGTCATGCTTCATTAATAAATGTGCTTGTGCTTCTCATTTTTTAGGGTTTTGTTATTGAGATATCTAAAAGATGCTTTAATAGTGCCAACTTATAACTAGCAGATTTTTTTTTTTAATCATATGTCCTAATGTTGAGTATTGTCAATATTCATTGTAAAGAGTCTACAGCAGTGGTTCCCAACCTGTGGTCTGGGGACCCCTGGGGGTCCGCAAAGCCTCCTCAGGGGTTCTGCGACTGCCTAGAAAATCAAATAATATTAACAGATTAAGTCCCCAGCTTTCAGTACTGACTCAGTATGTGGGCGGTCCCCGGATTCCAATAATGATTCAGTGGGGGTCCCTGGGATCCAGTAATGATAAAGTGGGGGTCCACAGAAGTCAAAAGGTTGGGAACCACTGGTCTACAGTGTGTATATATGAATACTCATAAATGTAAACAAACATGAAACTAATACAGCATTTCGTTTTGTGAAGCATACTGGAAAGATGGAAACTGTTTGAATAAACTGCTGTATATGTGTACTTTGTGAAATGTTGGAAATCATGGAACATGTTGTCTACTCCATGCTGTTGATCTGCAGAGAGGTTTTAGTAGCACAGTCATATAAAACATTACAGATGATGCTCTTTCAACTGCTCATTATGTTAGGACTGCCAGACCATAATGTTGGCGGTCTTAAAAAGACTGCTACGAGTGACACAGGCAGGACTACCGACGCCAACCAAAAAAGGCAGACAGCCTGTGGTGCGGAGGGCTGGAAATAGGCGGGCCGACCTCCAGCACCGTCAGCACTGCAACCAACCACTGACCGTATTACAGGCATACAGTTGCTATGGCAGACCCCCAAGGTGATCAGCCAATGGCGGTCTGAACCATGGTAGTCAGCGGTCACCAAAGTAATACACAACTGCACATTGGATGAATTTGAAAACAACAGAGTTGACACACATTGTCACAATGGACAAACCTTCAAAGGACACTATAAAACACACCCCTTCACACACCACAATCCTTTGCATTTACACTGCAACACACAGAAGCCAAAGCGACTTTTTTCCACACAGTATGGATACTCGCTCCACTTTTTTCACCATCCCATACAACACCCTGCACACACCATTCACACCCTTTTGCACTTCCCCTGTTTAGTAAGTCACTGTCTCTCATTTTCTCCCCCCCCACCATGGCACGTTTAAAAAAAATCCCCGTTTTTCAGAAGTTAAGAGTCATGTTAGAAGAAATCATAAGAGTAGAGACACAATTGTGTGGAACACGTGTCCTGCATACTCCTCTCAGTAGGAAAATTGAAATGTGGGACAGGATCGTCAACAAAGTCAATGCTGTAGGCACCACCCTGCGCACAAGGGAGGACATTAGAAAGAGGTGAAACGACCTCAGGGGCATGGTCCGTTCCCTGGACTTCAAGCACCAGCTGCAGGCCAAAAAGACTGGTGGTGGCCCTTTCAGTGCCCAATTACATCTCTTTCCCTAGGAGGAGAAGGTCTCGGCCATCCTGCATCCTGAGAACTTGACAGGAATACCCAGGGGAATGCAGTCTGGTAAGTCACTACACTAAAAATGTCACCAAAATGCTATTTCATGCATGCTCACAGCTCACCTTTTCCCTCTTTTACTGTCACTCCACTCACCAGGCTAGTGTCCACAGTCCAAAGACCTCTATTTGGCAATTCACATTTGAAGTGTACTCACTTGGGAAAATTACATTTGCATGCTGTGTGTAGTACAGGGACTGAAATGACTACAACTCCCAGTAGGCATTGTTCAATAACTACAGACCACAGACCAGTGGTCACTTCTCCAAATACCCCTGTTTGGTACCTATCGAAGTAAGGGTACACACCTGGGGAGATAACATTTTTCAAGTGTGTGTAATACAGGCACTGACATGACTACAACTCCCAGCAGGCACTAATCTTGTAACTACCTACACAAGACAGTGGTCACATGTTACAATACATCTGTTAGTGAACTCTCAATTGAAGTGGGGTGGGAAGAGTCGGGGACGACATTGTTCAAGGGTGTGTACCATGCAACTCACATGAGGCATTGTTTTAACATCTCCAAACACCAGAACAGAGTCACTGTCTGGCAACTCACAGTTTAAGTTTACTCAGCTGGGAGAATACCAAACACAGGAAGTAGAGGGAGTGACATGGCTACTAAGGCCAGAAAGGCCCTGTGTTTGTAAAGCCAACCACCAGCCCAATGTTTTATTGTCCAAATACCATTGTTTGGTAACTCTCAATTGAAGTGGACTCACCTGGAAGGATACTGTTTGTATAGTGTGTGTAGTAGAGGGACTGACAAGACTGCTAAAGCCAGGAGGGTTGGTCACTGTTATTTCATTCACCAGCCCAGTGTCCTCCCTTCCAAAGACTCCTGTTAGTTAACTCACAAATGAAGTGTGCTCACCTGGGGATAACATTTGTATAGTGTGTGTAGTATAAGGACTGACATGCCTGGAGGCCCTGTTTCTGTAACTCCAAACACCAGCAGTGTTCTCTTGTCCAAAGACCCCTGTGTCTTAACTCTCAATTGAAGTGTACTCACCTGGGGGGGGATAACATTTGTATAGTGTGTGTGCTAAAGAGAATGACATGACTGAAACTGCCCTGTTTCTGTAACTCCAAACACCACACGGTGTTCTCTTGTCCAAAGACCACTGTCTGGCAACTCACAATTTAAGTTTACTCAGCTGGGAGAATACCATTTGTCAAACGTGGGAAGTAGAGGGAGTGACGTGGCTACTAAGGCCAGAAAGGCCCTTTGTTTGTAAAGCCAACCACCAGCGCAGAGTTTTCTTGACCAAAGAGCCCTGTTTGGCAACTCACTCCCAAATGAAGTTTATTCACCTGGGGGGATGCCACTCGTCAAGTATTGGGGAGTAGTGAGAGTGACATGACTGCAGCTCCCAGCAGGTAATGTTTCTGTAACTCCAACCACCAGCCCAGTGTTCTCTTGTCCAAAGACCCTGTGTCTTAACTCTCATTTGAAGTGTATTCACCTGGGAGGATGATATTTGTATAGTGTATGTGTAGCACAGGGAGTTACATTACTGCTAAGGCCAGGAGGCACTGTTTCACTAACTCAAAACCAGAGTCCAGTGTCCAGTTCTCCAAATTCCCTTCTTTCAAAACTCACAAATGAAGTGTTCTCACCTGTGGGGGATGACATTTATCAAGTGTATAAAGTAGAGGGAGTGACATGACTGCTAATGCCAGAAGGTTCTGTCTCTCTAACTCCAAACACAAACCCAGTGTTCTTATGCCCAAATACCCTTGTGTCTTAACTCTCAAATGAAGTTTACTCATCTGGGAGGATAACAGTTGTATGGTGGTGGGAAGTAAAGGGAGAGGCCGGAATGCAAATCCCAAGAGGCCCTATGTCTCTAAATTCAGCCACAAAACAATGTTCGCCATCTATTTATGGACTATGAATTGCAATTTACTCACCTGGGAGGATGCCATTTGTCAAGTGTATGTAGTATAGAGAGTGACCCGACTGTAACTCCCAGGTGACACTGTTTCAGTAACTTCAAACACCAGACCAGTGGTCACTCGTCCAAATACCCTCGCCTGCTAACGCTCAATTGAAGTTTACTCACCTGAGCGTGACCAAGAAACAGATCATGCTCAACTCTGAGATGTCTGGCCACCTAGTTCCATCTTGACCAGCTAACCCAAGATGAAATTATTGAGGACAGAAACAACAGCTTACCCAGTGTGCAAAACAATGATCCCAAAGGTCTCAAGATGCAGCACCAGAATGTTATTGGCAGCAGAGCCATTCACAGTGTACTCACCACAGGATGACTCTTAATCACATATACATCAAAGTCCTGGGTCTGCCAGCATCACAATCAACTAGGACTCAAAATGGCCAAAGACGTATCTTGCTGAGCCACTGTTTTCCCTGCACCGGTGGCAAGATGGCATTCTCAGGCCATCCTCCCAAGTGCTAATGATCTGCATATTTTAGCAGCTGCTTGACGTAGATGGAATTGGCATGCTTCACAGATGTCAGGTCAATATAACCAATATCATGGCTACTTGCAACAAAAGATTTACTCCAAAATAACTTTGTTCAAGGTCTATGCTTAATGTAACACTAAATGGTTGGAAGTAGATATCACAGTACAACCAGTAACACTGTTTCGTTCACATCAACTGGGTGAGCTGCCACTGGGCACACACAGACCACAGAAGAGACTGCCACTATCCCCCCCCCCCCCCCCCCCCCCTGGATGAAGTCCTCAGTGAAGAAGACACTCCTGGACATGGAGGATGGTTCTGGCCCATCTGAGCAATGTGGTCTCACTGTGGCCACATCAGCACCTCCCAGCCTGGTTGCCTCAACATCACAAGCCACCATTTGCCCCGCAACCTGTGTACCAAGCACAGTGTCTACCATCACGCGCTCCTCAGTCCTGGATCCTGAGTTGCAGCGCAACACTTCCAACAATGAGGGTCCAGGAGTCAGTGGGAAAGGACACACTGTGGCAAGGGCGTAGGCTCGTGGGGGTAGGGTGTGTGGAAGGGATGCTGTGGGCCAGTGGGGTGATGCCACTAGGGCTGCTCCTGGCCAGGACACCATCAGTTATGTCTTAAGGGTCTAGAAGGAGTGTCAAGGCGTGATGGGCCAGGTAGTAACCGAACTCTGGTAAATCAAGCAGCTAGAGAGGGACACCTCTAGGGATATGCGTGTACAGTTGGAGGGTCACAATAATAACATGGCCTCTCTAACCAGGCTGATGAGGGACATTAACACCACCATGAGCAGGGCTTTACAACACCACTCTACCCCTTCCTTTGGTGCATCAACACTAGGCCCTTCTTCATTTTTGCCAGCTACTGGAAGGTAGGCTCTGCCTTAGAATCAAGCCCCAGACACCCCTGCCTCTCTAGCAGCAGATCTGCCCCCAATCCCGTCCCCACCATGCAAGCAGGGACGTCCGGCCAAGAATCCTGGAGGTGCGAATGTCAAGATACTCACCATTGCCAGCAAATGACCTCTTCCTAAAGGTACTCCTTTGTGTACCCCACACTTACTCTGTTGATTGACCCATAACTACCTACCAGTTCCAATGGGAGGAGTACTCTAGACTCCCATTGGTGTGGCATCTACTCCAATGATTTCATTCACCATGATTGACACTTTCACTTTATTATTTTTCTTCTTTTCTGTCAAAATGTTATTTACTGCATAAGCACTGTAATACATTCACCTATCACAAACTCATTGTCTGCTGCTTAATTTCAACATATTGCTTTGTGGGGATGTAACACCGCTTGAACCATATGATTAAGACATAACTTACTTGTGCAAGGAGGGATATCTTACAGGTACACAGTGTCCTGCTCAGGATTACAACCATTACACACAAACACATATGTACAAGTGTCTGGTCACACCAAATATTTTATTTCAGTATACAGCACATAGGCTGTCCATATGCCTGGACCTTTTAGACATAAGAATGTGTGACTCCTACTGAGTCAAAGTACATATTCCAGGGTACAGCCACCTAGACCATGGAAGGGAGGGATTTGTCAGACATTGTCCTGTAGAATAGACAAACATTAAAATGGATGATGTTGGTAGCTTGAAACTTATCACATACAACACCAAAGTAACCAACATCACATAATCCAAGATATACACAGATGGCAATGCAACAGTCTCTTATCACAGGCCCGTCATAATCCACTGCTCATGCATCTGGTAGTATGAGACAAACATAAGTCAGTGTTGTGGCACAGGCACTGTGGCCTGCAATGATGAAACGCATCTACATCTACATACAGGCCATACAAGAATAGTGTTCAGCCAGTGTGAAAGGTGAATGACTTACTCGCAATTGATGACTACATATTTCATGCCCACATGATGACACACCTGATGCAGTTGACTCAACACAGCACACAAAACAAGTCCAATGTGCACTTCTGACTTCCCACCCAAATATTGTGCAAGCTGTCTTGGCGCAGGTCTCATACACCCAAAATCTCTGACCTACATTACCTGGACAATCCATGCCCACTTAGTATGTCAGAACAGCGTCAGATTCCTGCTAATGTCTCAACTCTGAAACGCCCACATGACGGTGTCATGGTGAAGGTACCTGCACAAAGACATAACAAAGAGTATAGGCTTCAAAAACCTATTACACAATTCACATAGCAAGCTACTGGAAATGTAATTCTGTTGCAAGGAAACTGACACAAACAAAGCAACATCATCAAGGTGGGGATATGTCAAAGCCTAACTCTTCTAGCAGCCTTTGGCTAAATATTGCAAAGTTTCAGCTCCCTAGTTGTTGCTCCACACATTCTCACAACTACAGTTCATGATGCAGTCACAGTCATGACATCCCACGACGTACTTATACTCCTGAAAAGTAGCTGTTGATGAGACCTTACTGCAAGTCAGCTCCTTCCTCTTCACCACTGTCATCCTCACTTGACATTTCAGTATTCTCTCCTGGTGGCATTGCAGGCTCCCCCTCCTCTGGGATGTACAAGATATTTATTCGCAGGTCAATGTTGTGGAACATGCAGCACGCCACAGTGATCTGACACATTTTTCCAGGTGAGTAGAGGAGGACTCCACCAGTCCTGTCCCCACACCTAAATCTGGCCTTCAGGAGCCCAAAAGCCCACTCCACTACCCGCTGTGTTATTCCATGGGCTTCATTAAAGTGATCGTCCCCTGCCGTAGTTGGATTCCTTAGTGGCGTCAACAACCAAGGATGGTTTGGATATGCAGATTCTCCTCTTAAGGAATGGGACATATATGAAACAAGTCACTCACTTCATGATTGTGGAACAGACCTTGCACACACACAAACAGGACAGATGTGACTTACCAACCAACCAACCAACCCCCTCAAGATACAGTTGTGACATCAGCTGGGGTATGGTGCTGTTCTGCATTATGAAGGAATCATGGATTGAACCCGGAACAGGGTGAAATGTTAAATGTAGAGATCTGCCAAACAGACAACTTGCATGTTTATGGAATGGAAGTTCTTTTTTTTGCAATAAACTGTTTATTGGCCTGCGGTGAGACCAAGCCAACGTGTGCCATCAGTGGTCCCCACCACCTGTGGGATGGGTGCAAAACCATAAAAGCTAGCCTTCACATGGGCTAAATCTTCTCGCCAGAGAAATCGAATATAGTTGTCAACTTGTTTCAGCATTGCTGGGAGGGCAACCTTCAACACCAGACCGAACATAGGTTAGGACATACCAGTAGGTAAGGCCACTGGATGTTGGAAGGACCCTGTGCTAGGAAGTGCAGTACTGACATAACTCATACAATAGGTGGTATACTGGTTAGATAACCAATAGCTGGCATCAGATCTGGCTCCAACTGACGATATAAGTCCACTACTGTTTGCCTATCCCGATGGTAATATGTTATTATGTTCCTTTGCTCCATGGTCTGAAGGTTTGACCGTGGATGGTAGACTGGAGGTTGTCAAATCCTCCCTCTCCCTGGGTACCTATCTATTACAAGAATTGATTTGTGGCATTAGTCAGTGTGTCCGCAGCAACATAAATGATGCATGTCAATGTTATCATGTGACAAGGCATTTCTGACTGGATAGATATGGCACCCAGTGCACATCACAGCTGCAAGTAATACAAGGGTCACATGTGAGCCCCATGGTTTTCCACACGTGTCCACAACCTGTATATGGACCAAACTCAAAGATGTGCAACACAATTGCCCGTCGAAATGTGAGTGGATATCCCAACCACCAAAATCACAGTTGGAGGTGGTGGTCTGTGACCTGACCCACTGTTAAATGCCATCTGTGCCCTGCAACATACTACAATGGTGTTTGAGTAGTAGGACCTACATGGCAAGACAGGATAAGGATATTGGTGGGGTCAAAAATCCTTCTTTGCAGCGGTGATGATGTTTCTGAAGCCCAATACTTCATTTCAGGCCCCCAAAATGGCGGCTCCCTGACCTACTCCATTGGACATTAGGAACCGTCCGCGACCGCCTGCGAAAGTCCTCAAGGCGGTTGGTGGTTGCAACAGTGTGGACACAGTCATAGGCTAATGTTGTTGCCATTGGCGGATGTGACTGCCATGTTCTGCAGATTCACTCACTTGACTCCTGACAATGCTGCCAGCAACACCTCCACGACCTGAGCTACTGTATGCCGCCTCTGGGAGCAATCATGCCACATCCAGCGGGTGATAGGGCCCCTCCCTTCTCACCAGAGGACCTGGAGAGGCTGGTGACTGATGTCCTAGCCCTGCATGGACAGCTCAATGGCTCACCAGAAGACCAGGTAAGTACCTCATGTGCATAATTTTGTCTGTACCTCACCATCTTTTCCCTCCTCAAGGTTGGAATGTGCCCATGTATGCCAGTTAGACTACTCGCGTGCCTGTTGTTGCAGTCTGTGTGGTATTAATGGGATGGACAATATGCAGGTATTGGTGGCCAGTGCCATATGTTAAATAAATTAAAATTTAAATTGTAAATTTCGTACTTGTATAGCGCACTACTCACCCGCTAGGGTCTCAAGGCGCTGTACGCATACCGCTGTGGAACCCCTCCTGGCTTTTCCCTGTGAGGTGCCCACTCCTGGGCAACCTCCAAGGTGAAGCCAGGCATCCCAGCGCTGTTGGGGCCGTTGTGGAGATTAAGCAAGCTATTGCCCAGAGTTACAGAGTGGGACCCATGAATTAGATTAGGCACGATGCGAGAATTATCAGGTCCGAGGAAATTGAGCCCAAGACCCGCCGAGGCGGGAATTGAACCCTGGACCCTGGTCCCGAGCCAGATTTCTGCATCAGGGTCTGCCGCTCTAACCATTGAGCCACACATCTCCACTATATTTTGAGTTAAGACGCATTGTATTGTGTGAGGTTTTTGGGGTCCTAGGTCCTCCTTGTGTTTTACTGTCATCCACTGACAACTCTTTCATCATGATTGTTGTAAATGTCAGACAACATGTATGTGCATGACAGCATGAGCTGTGTATGCATGTTGTATGAGTCAGTTGGGTCATGTGAGCAAAGTGTATAGTGTCACAGATCTTTCAAACCACATCTGCCCTTGCTAAACTGTTGTGTGGAAGGCATATCATGAGTCACTCTGCCCTTCTGATTGCCACACACACCACATGGCAAATTGCTGTTGGCTACATGATGTACTGTCATGCATGAAATTGATGGGAGTGGAGTGTCACATAGGTTCTGTCTGCTCAGTCTGTATACCCCAGTATGGGACCTTGTCTAGGCTGTGATAGAGTCACTGTGGCTATGCAACTGTGGGATTATGCTCACTCCCTGTACCCCAGCAGACCCTGTCATGTGACCATTATGAGACTCTGGTGGCAAAATCTGCCCTGAATACCTCATTCCTTTGACTAGATTAGGGATGAGTTTAGAGGTAAATCATTTATCTAGTCCATATGTGCATTTACCATTATTTCCAGGGTGTGTCTTATATGCATGACACATCCCTTACTCCCACAGCTCTGTTGTCACCTTCACACAGGTCATATTTGTCAGGCGTATTGCATAAATGACCGTTCCGCAGTGCAGCCGGTGTGTTGATTCCTGGGAGGCCATAATATGTGACTCAGTAGCTTGATCACATAGAAGAAACTGTACAATGCATGCCTTTGTTTGTTGGATGCCATCTCTTTAGGAAAGGCACATATGTCCAAAGGAGTGTGGTACAGGTACATAACACAGAACCCCACCCCCTGAAGTGGCATGAGTCGACATTTGGTAGGCCACATTTTCACACCTGCACAAGGAATACACTTTCTGTACCCCCCATGCCAGCCCCTTGATTGTTACTCATGTGTAATGTTGAAGTTTGTGCTATGGCTATGTGCTGGGGCTGTATGCGATGAGACATTCTTACTGAGTGTGAATGTGTTGGTCCATTCATGCCTAAGGAGTTTACTCTTCAGAAGCCACATAGGTGTGTAGTGTTTCATTGTGGCTTACATCACAGTACAGGTTGCTAGAGCATAAGCTACCCTAGGTCATTAAGCTTGCTTAGTCATTTTAGACCATGAACAGGGCAGTGGGTTAGTCTGCAGGTCCCCGGGGGTCCACAGCCGGCAGAGTGTCCACTGTAGGAAAAAGTGAGAGGACCTGAGACGCTGGGCCCAAAAGATGCAGAGGTCCAGCTGGGGATTCCTCCCAACATGGGTGGCGTGCTTGTCAGACCATGGCCCCCCCCTAATGACCCGCATTCTGGCAGTGGCCTACCCAGACCTTGATGGGCGTTTGAGGACAGCACAGCAGCTACAAGGGGTTAAATACAGGGCATACTCATGTCTGTCACATTGACAAGTGAATGTATTAGGTTCTGCCAGCTCCCCCTGACGATTAGGGATGAGCCATGTGTAACACAGTAGATGAGTGATTGTTTGTATAGGCATGTCATGTGTAATATATTGCCTTGCCTATTGGCCCAGGGACCTAGGACACAGCTGTGTACAATCCACAAACAATTTGCTACTCAGGGACGACATATGGCTGTACACAGCGATCAATCAAGTACTGTTTGTTGTTGTGGGTGTTAATTCTATGTAACTGACCACCACTCTGGAACGTTACAAGCCAAAGGTAAGGAATTAATAGGTCACCGTCACCAGCCATGTGCCTGGGTGAATGAGTATATTGGCCTCTGCCACCCAGAGGCTACTTGTCTTCAGCATATGATGGGTGCTGATGCCTCACTGCTGTCGGTAATGTGAAGATGGTCATCCTACATGTGACAGAGCATAGATAGTACTTTGGGTGCAGCTCGCGATCAATACTTTACCTTGGTAAGTGGGGAATGTCCATTGACATGCTTTATGTGCCATCACTGTTGCCAGCACTCCTTGTGCCTACATGTCAGAATGAGTTGCTTTCTCATTAGCCGAACATTTGAAAGCTCCTGTTTAATACATGGTCTATCTGTGTTGATGGGATGATGTCTGTGTTTCCTCATATGTATGTGCATGGCAACTTGTATGTGGAATAAGACGTATACAATGGGGGTACATTTCATGTTGTGCCACCAACAGGAGTGTGTCATCATTGTTTATTGGCTGACACATACCAACAAGGGTCATAGCATGTCATTTGGCATGTAGAACTGCAGTAGCAATGATGGACATGCCAGTTAGGCCTATAGTTTTGAGCCAAATTGTTCATTTCTATGCTTTTGATGTGGCATCATTAAGCAAAGTGAACTGCACACATGAAATCGGGAATGTTTGTTACCTGACTGTTGGCCTGGATCATGGAGTGCCTTGCAGTTGTGCTGAAAGCACGTGTTTGGGTACAACCATTCATCTACAGACATCTGGGCCTGCATGGCTATAATGGAGACAATGATGTAGCTTCAAATTGGGCTCCATGTTCAGAGCCTTCAACAAGTACTTGCAAAGATCTGGGACTCTCCAACATCCAAGGGACTAATGGCGTCTACTGATGCACCCAGAGTATGTCTTTGTAAGGGGTGCCAGAGATTAGTGATAATGGGGCTTGCTGATTCATTGTGTTGTGAATTTTAGGGACATCTCTTTCTGACGTATTGCACATTATGTCTACAGTGTCCCTTTCCATGCCAAATGTGCGACCTGTCTGAGAAACATTTGTACTACCTCCATGACTCCATAGGGGCAAATATCACTTGGTGAGGTGTGCATTGTGGAACTGCTTCCGATGTGACATGGGTATTTCCATATCACCTTCTCCAGGCTATTGTACTTTTGTTAGCAACATGGCAGGTTTTTAGAGCATCATTTCTTATTGTTGGGTCATTGTATATGTGACAAATAGGTGTGTGCATGACCTTGTGTGACATCTGTGGGAATGCAGGTGGCATTTGCCTACTATTGTATGACAACAGGAAACTGAGATATGCTCCCTGGGGCAAAGCTTTGATGGTTATGGGGTCTCCTATTAGTTTAATGGTTACTGTGATTGCATTGTACAACTTCGGCCATGCAATTGTAGTTGTCTGAGATCCTGATTTTCCTGTGGGCAGCTGTTGACAGTTCAAATGGCATGCATCCATAAGGTATGGGACATATATGGGCCAGTTAGATGGAGTTTGTTGCTGGGTCCTACTTGACCTCATGGTAATGTTTGCCAGTCAGAGCTGTTGTTTCATATGTGATCATGGACAAGTGATGACCCTATTTTTCTTTGTATTTGCAGCATCAGCTCAGGGAAGCAAAGGAGACAGGACACAGCCTAGTGGGGACGCATCTGGCCATGGGACCTTGGGTCAAGACACCACGGACACCGAAGGACCCAGTGGCCCAGAGGGTGAGGGGAGTGTCATGGGGGAGACTGGAACATCATCTTCATCATCTGAATCTTCCTCTAGTGGACACTCCCTAGTGGTGGGGGACTCATCGAGGCATACCCCTGTACCATCTTTGTCTGCCACCCCTGTTCTATCAGCGCCCTTTCTATTGCTTCCCACCCAGTTGGTCGTTCCCGCTGACCAAGAGGGCGGTCGTCTCCTTTGCCATAGGCACCTCTGCTCCAGCTACCCCTGCTGCCCTCAGTGAGTGGGCTGTTGACCTCCTGAGGAGTATCTCTATAGGTCAGACAGCCATTGTGAATGCGATCCAGGGATTGGCAACACAACTGCAGCAGACAAAAGCATTCCGGGAAGGTATTCATGGTGCAATGTCTGGCCTACAGAGATCTTTTCAGGCTCTAGCCTCCACACTGACAACAGCCAGTCACCCCCACCCTCTGTCCCCCCTCCACCTCCCTCTTTCCAACCCAAATCCCCCATTCCCCTACCTACCCCATGCACACAGACCGGGCCACACTCGCCCATCTCATCACACAAGAGCAGAACACACTGACATGTAAGCAAACAACAGACTCCTACACACCCATCAGTCACCACTTCTCCAGACACGCCTTCGAACCCCACCGGCCCACACACATCATCAGGCATACCCACAGGCACCACCACAACAGTCAGTGACACACCCACTGCAACCAGCATATGTGCAGACACCACCTCTACAGACACCTGCACATCCACCACAACCACCGTACCCGCAGTTACCACTCAGACACACAGACATCCCCCACTCCATCCCCCAGCACCTCCACCTCCCAGCCCCCCAAGAGACACAAATGCACAATTTATCCACACAATAGATACCACATAAACAGAAGCATACCTCCCACACGACAGCCACACCAATGCAGAGGACAACCACTCCCTCGAACTCCAAATCCACACCCCCTTCTACTGACCGTCCCAGTGTTCCCAAGAAAGTTTTTTTTATTTGACCTTGACTTTTCCCCTGTTCCCTTTACCCCTGTCTCAAACCCAAGAGGCCCCAACCCACCTCCCAACCTATCTCTTCCACCTCCAAGTCCTCCCCTGTCACATCTGCCCCCCTCAAGCACCCATAGAAGAAGTCCACCCCTACTAAGAAGTAATCCACCTCTCCCAAACTTACCCCTCCCAATCCCTGAGGTGCCTCCCTGCCCACTTGATGTCCCTTCTCGTGAAGGTTCCTTAGCATTTATGAGCTAAGTGACAGCACAGTGATGTGTCTGTGTCTAACAAAACAGACTGGCCAATGACCTTGGACATTTCAAGTTTAAATGTAATAAACCCAAATAGTTGTTATTTACGTATACATTTTCCTGCTATTCCTTTGACACCTTTATGTTGTTCCTGAGTGACTTGTGTTGTCTGCCTACAGTTGTGTGTGTTTCAGCCTGCTTGCTGATCGACTTCTTGTTGTTTGCAGTATCTGACTTTGTGGGCAGTGCTGATGTCCCCATTGCAAGGGTATATATTGACTGTATGGATATGTTGGTTTAAATGCAATGGTGGTGTCATGGCATTGTGTACTTGTTGGTATGGTAAGCATTTCATCTTGTGTATTTCAATGTGAGCATGTATGGTGTTCGACTTGTCCCCCTGATATGGATTAGGGATTCATCTAATGTGTGGTAGCTTGAGTTTTGTTTGTACAGACATGGAGTGTGTTCAATTGTGCTAGCTTCCATTGCATTTAACTGTGCATGTGTCCATTTAGCTGTGTGTAACTTGCAGCTACTTCATGTAGAAATATGTCTTATGCTGTTGCAGTTGTATGTGCTTTGTTGACTTGCACTTCCACATTGTGCAGATAGGCATGTAATTTGGCTCTAGTATTGTTTGTCCCTGACAAACATGTAGGGCCAGTTCCTATGCAAATGTTGTTTAAAGGGCATGTGCAAACTGATATGTGTCCCATGGCAGCCTCCTTCCCTGAGTGCTCCTGATGGCCCCATCCCTACTGTGCAGGTATTGTTTGCATAGTGAGCTTTGCATATTTGTCTCTTTGTCTATTGTGCATCCCACTCTTCTTCCATTGTGTTGCAATATGGGTGATGTGTATGTCCATTGCAAGTCTGTTTACTGGGAGTGGTGTTTGTGTTCCATGCTACATCCATACATATGTGTGTTGAATGTGACGGCAGCCGTGGCGACAGCCCATGGCATGTGAGGATTGTGAGAGTGAGTTGTATTTGTAGATATGGTGTTGGTGTGTTCGTGTTGTGTGAGACAATATTGTGTACACTTTACTGTCCCTGTGCCTCATATGAGCAGACGTGTGTTTTTGTGTAGTGTTGTGGTGCAGTGTGAGTGACCTGCCTTAAAGGGGCGTTTTGTGACTGTGAATATGTCCTTTGTGTCTGAATCTGACAGGGGACACAATGACAGGTATATTTGCATGACTCCCATATGATGTAACTGACGGTGCGACTATCTGTTTTTGAGTGTAATGACATAGGTACGTGTGTGTATTTACTGTCACTTGTGCCCACGGCGGCGTGGATTTTGTACTCCATCGATGATCAGCAGCAGCGGAAGGACGAGGGTGATGGGCTCCATAGCAGCACCGAACATGCGAGGCTGACTGCAGGTGAGTGTCTCCCTTTATACTCCCTCTTTCCACCTACTGAGATGTGGTGGTTGGACCGCCACAATCACTTTGGCAGTGTGCAGCCTCATTAAATGTCTGGCGGAAACACTGTCTCCGCTGACCTGTTTGTGCTGCCTTCTGACCACTGTGGTCTATGCTGCCTGGTGGTGCTAGCATGATTGCGGCAGTCTTTGCTCCATAGGCCCCCAGAGTCTATTCCACCATGACGGCCTGCGGACTGTGAAACTCGTAATGAGGCCCTTAGTTTCCTTAAATGAATGCCTTCTTATTTCATTTCACGAGGTTAACTGCAATTCTCACTTTTAGATTTCTAAAATTAACAGAATCACAGGATATTAATTGTAAGCAGTTTGTGAATAATCCCATCTCTGCTGGAGTAAGAAAAACGTTGCCTTGCATTTTGTGTCTCAGCTTCCCTTTAACAATTAAGCCAGCGCTAAATGAGTGCGCTGTCTATGCTTGTTTACTTGAAAATACTCACTCATGCACAGTAATAGAAGCTGCCATCACTCAGTTGTTCATTTCCATTTTTGATCATGTCCAGAGGTCCACTAGGTAATACGATAGTGGCCCAACATGAAGCAGCAAATAAATTTTGCTGTCATGCTTCAAAAATCTGGCAATCATATTTGCCCACCTCATCAGTGGGGCATTTCATGACAGTTATGTCCCTTAATTTAAAGTGTGTTCTTTTGAAACCTCTCTTTAGGTTTCTTAATTACAGCTCTTAGATCGAGTGAATTATAACCTAAGAATCTAAAGAACTAATTTAATAGCACATTTTCAATTGATGTATGTGATCTAATGGGAAAACGAAATCTGAGAAAACACATTAGCGCAAACCAAATCATGGAAATACAATTGTAAGGAAATTCAATTTTAAGGAAATACAGATAATTAGAAGAAACATTTTGAAGGTTACATAATTTTAAGCAGCTACAATGAAATCGAAAAATTTAAAAAAACTGGAGCGACTAATTTTTTAAATTTTATTTAGAAATTACATTGAATCTGCAACTGAATAGACGTTAACAGTGGCACACAGTAATGTAGCCCATATCAAATCCCAATTAGAGCATAAAGGGCCCATTCAGAGTTTGGCAAACGGGTGACTCAGTCACAACTTGACGGGTAGTATTGTGGACTAGATTTCTATCATGTGTGGCAGAGTAAACAGTCTGCCAAACTGTACATCTGGACCAAAGTTTACAACATTTCAAAATATACCACATTTTACTAAAATTTAAAAAAAGTAAAACATGATTCCATTTAACATGTCATGAGAGATGTGATATATAAGGTCATAAGCCATACATGGCCAGGGTGCAAATTATAGTATTGGTAGTTTTTATTCGTTTTTTTATTTTTATTCGTTTTTATTTTATTTTAACACTTAACTGTGACGTCACTTTATGCTTTGTTTTTTCATTGCCTTACTAGTGTTTTTTGACATAAGGTAAGATCTTTATATATAAATATATATGAATGAATGAGGATCCCAACTGCGTTTCAGTGTCACAACTTCAGTATTTCATGGACGTTTTCCTAGAAGCTTTATCATGTGCATTTCCTCATGAATTGTGAACTATATACATATGTTTAAGTGTAAATATATAACCTGTAAATGCAGGCCGCGGAGCTTGCCCCCACAAAACAGCAGACCTCTATTACAAAAAATGGCATTTGGGGGTTATAAATAGATTGTAGATAAAGAGCTGACGGATCTAAGTAAACCTTAAAGGCCAAACTAAAAAAGAGAGGTGTTTTTCAGGCCTAATTGAATCTAAACCTTGAAAAATGAATTGGTTTCTATGAAATGGTAAATGCCATTCATCTTGCATATTTCCATTAAACAGTTTATGTGAAATTGTTTCTCAGTAATGGTATTTCTTGAAATTGATTTTTCTATGAAATCTTATACAACTGTTTTCAATATCAGACGTTGAGTGTGTGTATTTATGTGCCTGCCCGCGTGCCTGTGTGTGGCTGTGTTTGAGTCTCCATGTGATTGTAGGTATGTGTTTGAGTATGTATATATCTGGGTATTGCCTGAATCCATGTGTTCCTAATGTGCTAACACAGCTTATAGTTATTAAAACAAAAAACACATATCTGAAACAAGCTAGAACTATTTGCTAGGCCCATGCATATTTGAAAATACTCACAGTAATAGAAAAGGACCATGATTAATGGAGAGCACAAGCTCTAATAATAGCACTCAGGACCCTAGCAGGAATTGGCTGCTGTAATTTCTTGGTATTTTTTATGCGGTCCATTGGTATGCCATCTGTGTTTGGTCTGAGTACGTATATTTGTATCCGGCGATAATGTCTTCAGAGGCTCTGTGGTTAGTTACATTATTCCCCTCTTAAAGGTTTTGAAGGTGTGTCACCAGTGGAGACCACAGTTAATTGGAGGTGTCCTGACATTCCTCTGTCTCTTTTTCTGAGTGGGCTACCAGTGAACATAATTTGGCTCAAGTACACTAGGAATTTGATTCTAACTCCTCTAGGACTGATTTGTAATCCTCTTTTCCAATATCTGAAGTCTTTCTTGTAGAGGTTCTAAGCAACAAGGAGTGTCAATTTTCTTGGCAGAGCAATTCAATTTTATGAGATCCTTACATTTCCTGGAATTCCTGCAGATGTCACTGAACCTTTTATGCACTCCGCACAAGGTTAATGTTTCCAATGTAGTGAGTTTTTTCTGTATATGGTTGTTGAATAATAGGCTGCAATCACATCATTATGAGAGGAGACTCTGGAGGAGTATATAAATACAACTCAATTGTTAGTATTCACTGTATGGGTATGGATGATGTCAGGTTTTGTTTTCCCATTAAACATTTTTTGAGTTAATAATATTGTTATTATTCTATCATGTCCCCTCTCTCCTCTCACTCATTAAAAATAATGTGAATGTCCAGGATCTCTCCTGCTTGTGAATGGTGCTTTCAGTTCCCACCCTTCATCAGTCTCTGAGCTTCTCAGCACAATGAATCCCACACATTCTCTTATGGGTAGGGAAGGGCCAAACGGACAAGCCAATAGGAATGATACCTCTAGTGGGAGTGCCGGCATCAACATTCTAAGACAATCCTCGGGCCCCCTCTGTAATACAAATAGGTCTTTAGCCACTTTCTCATGGCTTGGGGGAATAAGCCTGAATAAAATGAGGGGAAGCTATGTCTACCCTGGCCCATCACAAAAATAATTTGTATAGTTTATTAGTGCTCCTTCAAAAACTCTGGATTTTTATTCCATTTGTGGGGAAGTAGGCTAATAAATGGACTGTTTGGCACTGTTTTTTGTCAGGTCGGGGGGTGGCGACAAACTCGGGTTGAAATAAAAAAAAAGTCAGGCTCGCTTATACAGTTCTTTCAGATATGTACTCTATAAAACCTGAAAAGTTCACCAAGTATCACTGCTTGTAATCAAGGCTTGTTGCTCACAGGGCCAATAGTGCCATTTTATGCCCTCTGTCGTGGAACTAACTGTGCAGCATACTTAAAAGAAACACTTGGGGGCGTGCACTTATTTTCTTGCAGGAATCCCAAAGGGTAACTTAACAGCACGGAATATTCTTTCAGTGCTTTCTTCTTGCAGTTTCTCAGAGGAATCAGAAAGGGTAACTGAGCAGCACAACATATGCTTTCAGTGCTTTTTTCATGCAGCCTTTCAGAGGATGTGACTTCAATTCTAAGTGAGTGCCACAGGTTTTCGAAGTTGTGTCTGTATTTTTGTGAGATGATGCCCCAGACATATACTCAAGTGCCACTTTAGCAATACCTCCTTAGCTCATAAATCCATAAGGAGTGTTTGTTTTTTCAGAGTTTATATAGCTGCACAGTAGGTCGAAAAACTATGAATAATCTCTAGAAGGAGCTCTTGATACAAACATAACTTCCTACCTAAATACATGAATCGATGGAAGTTTCCTATAATGCGTTGTGACAGCCTCTGGCGAGGAATAACATATGGTAAATCCTATTAACTAGTGTACTGGCTATCTTTAGCATTTTGTGTTTGTTAATCCACTGTGCTGAAGAGCTTCCTTCATGTGCATTACACTAAATTGTTCCTTCTTAGCCTCTCTCACTCGCACTTTATATCTTTTGTGAGACTTCTTTATATTTTGAAATATAATTGAGATTGGTAAAACAGGGCCTGAGTTGCATTACGGTGGAAATATAATAGCCGCATCATTGATGAGGCCTAGTATATGTCTGTTTCTTTCATATATGATACCTTCTTGACTAAAAGTATCCTTTTTATGCAACACATTAAGATCATTGTGTACTTTTAGCTTTTGCTTGGGATCACTGAGGTTGCAAGTGCGTTTTCTCCGATGAGAATGTTGGTACCCCCGTATTTTGCCTGTGCTTTTACGCTGCTGCAAAACCCTTAAAACAGCACTTCGGTGAATGTGTGGTGTGTAGATGGAAAATGTATTTATTCTGTTCTGTTTTTCTATTGCTTTTCTACTGAGCTAAATATAAATATGGATTCCACTGCTGTGTTATTAATGTTGCCATTAGTAATAGTAATATTTTTTTTAAATCTCCTCACATTCCCTGTCTAAATCTTTTTAAATTCATGCCAAGCAGTTCACTTCAAATTTAAACTCTAGAACACGAGACATGACTTTAAAACTCACTGAAGTTTATTTATTAGTTCCACATTTTCTGGTTGTCCCCTTAGTAAGATTTCTATTAATGCCTCCCCACTACTTCCCGTATGCCGAAGTAAGGGGGGCATAGCAGTAGTCGGATAGCACATAGTAAGTTCTCGCTACATTGGTAATCTCCAACCCCACTGGACCAGAAACAACATCCATCCAGGCTGTGGGATCAAGATTTGTAATGCCTCAGCTATCAAGCCATGTGATTCCACATTCTACTCTTTATGACTGCAGTATAAAAATATTTCCAAACACTCCGCATCTCACGGGCACCAGTGCAAATCCCAGTTAGAGGGGCTGAGCCAGCAAATTAAGCGACATGTAAACCTTGCCAGAAAAAAACATAGAAGTTAATTTGAAAATGAATTTCTTTGTAATGCAGGGTTGTCACTTTAGTAAATTCGATAATAGCACAGGATTGAGTGCCAGTTATTAAAAAGCTAGTTATTAAATATGAATTTAGAAAGATTTATAAACCACTGTCCACATGATAATGTTATTAGTGAACCAAGAGGCAAGTTGAGTGTCGTGTCTTACGCGGCTCATGCTGTTGTTATAGATGAACTAGTGTTATAGACTATCGCCTCATGCACAAGTGAATATTTTGTATAGTGATAATGTTGAACTGATGTATTTCAAGGTGCTCTCCAATGGGATGATGCAAGAAAAGCGACACATTGAAACAAAGGAATTACTGTGGATAACACAAGTTGATAAAGCATGGAAGCTGGAAATAATCACAGGTTTCCTGGTTTCAAATTGTACAATTTCTGCCACTATGTGAGTATCGCGTTCCCATTATACTTCAAAGGCTAACGGTTTGTGTTGAGTTCCCTGAGGCGTTAAATCAGTACAGTCTTAAATAAATCTATGGCTTACATGTTAAATCAGGTTGCGATAGAAGCCGCATTGATTAAACCTACAGAGGTAATTATTGTGAAGGCAGTTCACTTCATCTTTAATGATGATATCATCCTCTGACTTAAAGAGGCCGACTTTAGGAGACGATCTACACGTCAGGAAAGGAAATACACCTATAGGCAAAACAAACTGGTTGGGATGACCAACAACAGATCATTTAAGTCTTCACGTCAGCAGAAGTGCCATTGAGATTGAGGAAGGCTATGTTATCATGAGAATACTCTAGTGAAATAGATGAACCCTCTGCACCGCACAACTGTCAATCATACTTGACCCAAGCTAGGGTATTGTTTAAACATTTCGTCTGTATGTTTCCCACTAAAAGAAAATATTATTCTCTGTAATCAAAGTGGGAATTTGTGGAAGGAAAATATCTTTCACTACCCACTAGTTTGGGGTACAACAATTGAAAGACCAGCTGGGGGACCTTTTTGTTGCATTTTCTTAATTGTTTCTCTCTCTGTCCATTGGCATTGCCCATTCTGGGTAAGCCTTCACAATTACATTAACTATAGCCTGAAATAGTCATATAGTGCTTTTTTTGTTTTTGTGTTATACTCCTTAGGAAGATCTGTCTCAAGATGCTGTCCAGTTGTTGAAAAGGAACAGAAAGGAAGTAATCATTGCTCAGAGGGAATCTTAAAATTTGTTGAATATAAGTGTTTTTTTGTAATACTTCTCTCATGGCACGAGCTTTCCTTGTGTTGTTTTACACAACAGATTTATTTGAATTAATACAGGGTGCTTCCCAGTTATAGTTAATGGTGTTCATAGGAGCACAGAAACTACATAAATATCAGAGAAGAGATATTTCGGGCATGGACAACTGTGCCACATGTGCCCTAATGCTACTAGTGGCATTCATCACATTGACAATTGTATTCTTCTCTATAGAGTTTAACGTGCATACGTCTGCTGAGTTTGTTTCCCCTGGTCTAAGTCCTTTTTTTACAGTGGCCACCATCAGGCCAAACATAGCTTCTTCGCCTCTAGGTCCATCAACATCCCTTGTGATGTCTCTCATGGTCCAGCAGTATTGCTTACTCATCTCAACATATACATGTAGCCTTTCACCGAAATTCTTGGTTCCTATGACCTTGGCTTTCATCTATGCAGATGAAATAATAGCTTTAAAGGCAGCTCACAAAGCCAGGCTAGGGTATCTCACTGTACCTATCAAGTCAGCCACTGGATGCAAGAAAACTGGCTTTACCTAAATGGTGATACAACCAAGATCATACTTAAGAGGACAGTGAAACCCCACCATTTGCCCTTTGCATGTCCTGATTGCAGAGGCACCCCTACATAACCTGTGTCTAAAGCTTGCACTCTCTGTGTTTTGTTTGACACTGAGATCTCCTCAAAACAACAAAAAAGATTGTTACCAAATTAACCTTCCACCATCTTTGTCTGTTTTTTGTGGGGTTCTTCCACTCATCCACTTATCCAAAAATAAAATTCTGCACTTATCCTTGCCATTATGATCTCCCATGTGGATTATTGAAACAAGCTTGTACAACAGACTACTCAACAAATTAGTCGCTTTTCTTTCATCCTTTGTATCAACCTGATCTCTTCATAGTTGTCGAGTCCCCCCAGAGGCTTGTTGTGCAATACAAAAACACTAAATGAATAGCAAGCATTGGCAAGACCAACAGGTCTCACCTATGCAAGAGGTATTGGGTTTGGTAATGCGATTTGCCATGTTGTACACCAGTGTGGCTGCTGTTCAGCATGGCGAAATGTTAGTGCCGTTCAGTGGTGGAGTGGGAGAGTAGAGTATTATAGAGTAGATTTGTTGGAATGTGGAAGAGTGGAGTAGGAGAAGTAGGGTGCTGTAGAGTTGAGCAGAGAGAAGTAGAGTTTAGTTGTAGAGAGTATCATAGAGTGGAGTGGTTGGAATGCATTGGAGTAGAGTGGGGGATTGAGCAGAGTCGGGTGTATTGGATTGATGTGGGATGATTGAAATGAGGTGAGGTGGATGGAATTGGGGTGGACTTGATTGGGGTGGATTATATTGGATTGGGTGGGTGTTTTGGAGTGATAGGGCTGGGGTGGATTGGGGTGGGGTTGATTGGATTGGAGTGAGGTGGATTAGATTGGACTGGAGTTGGGGGGTGGATTGGCTGGATTGGAGTGGGGTGAATTGGACAGTAGTGGGGTGGTTAGGATTAGAGTGGGTGGATATGATTGGGGTGGATAGGATTGTAGTGGGGTGGAGTGAGGTGGGGTGGACGAGGGAAGTGGGGTGGATTGGAGTGGGCTGGATGGATTGGGATGGGCTGGATGCATTGGTGTGGGTATATTGGATTGTGGTGGATTGGGATTGAGTGGGGTGGGTTAGATTGGACTGAAGAGGGGTGGATTGGATTCACTGGGGTAGAGTGGGGTTGATCAGAGTAGGATGTGGTGGATTGGTGTGATTAGGGTGGATTTGGGTGGGGTGGATTGAAATTGGGGTAGGGTGGATTTGATAGGGGTGTGGTGGGCTGCAGTGGGATGGATTGGGTTGCGGGGTGGGGTGGATAGGATAGGGTGGGGGTTTTGGGTTAGATAGTGGTGGATTGGATTGGGGTGGATTGGGGTTGGGTGGAGTGTACTGAATTGGGATGGAATGAAGGGGATTGGATTGGGGTAGGCTGGATGGATAAGATTGAAGTGCGGTGGACTGAACTGGATGGGGTGGTGTGGATTGCATTGGGGTAGAGTGGGCTGGATTGGAGTAGAGTGAGGTGGACTGGAGGGATTGGATTAAAGTGGGTGGATCGGATTGGGGTAGGTTGCATTAGGTTGGGTGGATTGGATTGCGGTGGATTGCATTGAGGTGAACTGGATTGGTGGGGAGTGTGGTGGATTGTGGAGTGCAGTGGATTGGGTGGGGTGGGTTGGATTGTGTGGGTGAATTGGATTGTGTGGGTGAATTGGATTGTGTGGGTGAATTGGATTGTGTGGGTGGATTGGATTGTGTGGGTGGATTGAATGGGGTGGATTGGATTGAATGGGGTAGATTAGGGTGGATTGGATTGAGGATTGGAGTGGGGTGGATTGGAATGGAGTGGATTGTGGCAGACTGGACTGTAGTTGGTGGATTGAATTGCAATAGGTTGGGTTATATTGGTGTGGGTGGATTGATCGGAGAGGGGTGGGCTGGATTGAAATGGAGTAGATTAAGGTGATTTGGAGTGGGGTGGATTGAACTGGAGCAGGGTGGACTAATGTGGGGTGGATTGGAGTGGAGTGAATAGGGATGGGGTGAATTGGAGTGGATTGTGGTGGATTGGATTGGACTGGAGTGGGTGGATTGGTGTGGGTTGGATTTGATTGGTTTGGAGTGGGATTGGTTTATTTGGAGTGGGTTTGATTGGATTGGAAAGGGGTGGACTGGATTGAGATGGGGTAGATTAAGTTTATTTGGAGTGGGGTGAATTGGACTCGAGTGAGGTGGATTAAAGTGGATTGTATTGGAGTGGGATGGACTGGGGTGGTGTGAGTGGACTGGATTGGAGTGAGGTGGATTGGGTAGCAGTGGACTTGTTTGGAATGGGATGGATTTATTGGAGTGGGGTGGATTGGACTGTAGTGGGGTGGATTGGACTGTAGTGGGATGGACTGTAGTGGGGTGGATTGGATTGAATCCGGGTTAGGTGTATTGGATTGGAGTGGGGTAGATTGGACTGGGCTGGATTGAGGTGGATTGGATTGGTGTGGGGTGGACTGGATTGTAGTAGGGCAGATTGGAGTGGGGGAAGTGGGATGGAGTGAAGTGGATTGGATTGGGGTGAGGTGGATTGGAATGGAGCGGGGCAGATTGTTGTCGATTGGAGTGGGGCGGGGTGGTGTGGATTGGAGTGGGGCACATTGAAATGGATTGAAGTGAGGCAGGTTGTTTTGGATTAAAGTGGAGCAGATTGTTTTGGATTGGATTGGGGCAGATTGTTTTGGTTCGGAGTGGGGCAAATTGGAGTGGGACAGATTGTATTAGGGTGGGTGGGTTGGGTTGGTGTGGGTTGTATTGGATGGGTGCTTGGTGGAGTCGGGTGGATAAGGCTAGAGAGGGGTGTATTGGATTAGGGTGAGATGGATTGGATTGGAGTGGGATGTATTGTTTTGTATTGGAGTGGGGCAGATTGAAGTGGGACAAATTGTTTTGTATTGGAGTGGGGCAGACTGGAATGGGGGCGAATTGGAGTAGGGCAGATTGCTTTGGATTGGAGCGGGGCTGATTAGAGTGGGACAGATTGTTTTGTATCTGAGTGGGGCAGATGGGAGTGGGTGGATTAAAGTGGGGCAGATTGTTTTGGATTGGAGTGTGGCAGATTGTTTTGGATTGGAGTGTGGCAGATTGTTTTGGATTGGAGTGTGGCAGATTGTTTTGGATTGGAGTGTGGCAGATTGTTTTGGATTGGAGTGTGGCAGATTGTTTTGGATTGGAGTGTGGCAGATTGTTTTGGATTGGAGTGTGGCAGATTGTTTTGGATTGGAGTGTGGCAGATTGTTTTGGATTGGAGTGTGGCAGATTGTTTTGGATTGGAGTGTGGCAGATTGTTTTGGATTGGAGTGTGGCAGATTGTTTTGGATTGGAGTGTGGCAGATTGTTTTGGATTGGAGTGTGGCAGATTGTTTTGGATTGGAGTGTGGCAGATTGTTTTGGATTGGAGTGTGGCAGATTGTTTTGGATTGGAGTGTGGCAGATTGTTTTGGATTGGAGTGTGGCAGATTGTTTTGGATTGGAGTGTGGCAGATTGTTTTGGTTTGGAGTGTGGCAGATTGTTTTGGATTAGAGTGTGGCAGATTGTTTTGGATTGGAGTGGGGTTGATTGGGTTGGTGTGGGGTGGATTGGATGAGAGCTGGGTGGAGTGGGGTGAATTGGGAAGGAGTGGGGTGGATCGGATTCGGGCAAGATGGATTGGATTGGAGTGAGGTTTATTGTTTTGTATTGGCGTGGGGCTGATTGGAGTGGGACAAATTGTTTTGTAATGGAGTGGGGCAGTTGGGAGTTGGGCGGATTGGAGTGAGGCAGATTGTTTTGGATTAAAGTGAGGCAGATTGGAGTGAGGCGGACTGGAGTGTGGCAGATAGACTGTTTTGAATTGGAGTGGGGCAAATTGTTTTTTTATTGCATTGCGGAAGATTTGAGTGGGGCAGATTGTTTTAGATTGGAGTGGGGTACATTGTTTTGAATTGGAGAGGGGCAGGTTGTTTTGGAGTGGTGCAGATTGTTTTTGATTGGAGTGTGGCAGATTGGATTGGGGTAGGTTGGGAGGATTGGATTGGGGTGGGTCGGAGTCGATTGGATTGAGGTGAGTGGTTTGGGTTGGAGTGGGTGGATTGGTGTGGGGTAAGGCGGGGTGGATTGTAGTGGGGCAGACCAGAGTCGGGTAGATTGGGGTATACTGCACGATAATGTGTTAAAGCATCATTTAAGGTATTACACATAATAAAGTAACAATATCGCTTTGCAACATTTCAAACAAGATAATCATCATCTTTTGAGAAGGGTGCCCACGAGCAAAAATAAAAGAAAACAAGCGTGGAAAGTGAGAAAAGATGACTTGGCAAAATAAAGAATGTTAGCTATAAAAAGTAAAACTGCAATTTTATTTGTCCTGCTGCGCACGTTTTTACCAGTCACAAACCTGGAAGTTAAAAAAGAACAAAATAGTACCTCAATCACATCGGGAGCTGCGGTTGGGCACTGATTAAGTTGAATTAATCAGTACTTGGTACCTGTGCCACAGAGAGGAATGGAAATGGTACTAGCCCTTAAGTGACAACTTAAGAGGCTTTAAAGAACAGTGCCACGCAAGCCAACAAATGGTAAGCAACGGGTGAGTCCCAAGCCCTTTACTCTACACAATAGAGTCTTGCAAGTGAGACACATGGCCTAGTGCATGCACTTGCAGGCTTGACCGTAAAATAATAGATATTGAAATGAACACTTTCTTCAAATAACCAATGGTGACCCCGGAAGAAGAGAAGGGGCCCCCAACAGCCATAGCTGTATCACACTCACTGGCAGCCTCTTTGTTGTTTGGGCAACCGGGCATTGCTCCACGGTCTCACTGGGGGATTATTGCTGCCGCCTCTTTTCTGCCCCGCATTACATGAGCAGCAGGGGCTGCATGTACTCACTGCATTTCACCAATCCCCCCTCCAAAGTGGTGCAGGGATTGTTGAGCGACATACCAGTGGGCTCCTCAACCTTTCACCCCCAAACCCTCCATTAATAATAGGGGAGCAGAAAAGCACTCTCAAATGCACATTATCATTTTTCTGGTCCAGGCAGTCATTTTGAAAGAAATCTCTGTGCCAATATTGGTAAAGCTATGGAGATCACATTAGCCCAGCAGATCTTCATTCTCTTCCTCATTTTCAGAGAGTAAAATGCTTAAAACAGCTTGTGTAAAACCTAGAATTTCCTCTGCTATTTCCTGGGTAAATGATGGATATCAATTCTCACATTAGACTGGTCTGCATGGGCACCACATTCAGACACATGATCCCGCAATAAATCAGTGTTACTGGCAGCCATTTCCTTTTTAGAGGATGCGGCATTTGTTTTTGACTTATATTACAGAGCAGCCTTCTGTTTCACAATATTGTTGGAGGCAGTGAAGATGGTGAAACAGAAACCTTCCTGAGTGAGGTATTCTCTAGGATGAACCACTGTTTTTGAACTCTGGTAACACTGGTTGTGTTTGATGGGCTGATACAGATCATCTGATATTGTATATTCTCATATGATTCACTTCCTGTGGTGAACTCAGATTTGGCTCACCATGTGTGATGGACCCTCTGTCTCTCTTTAAATGGTACACTCTGGTGTGGCTTGATGTGTGTGGTTCGGTTGCCACTGATTTAGGTCAGTGTGTGTTCAAACTGCAGTATGGGCCACTACTTTTCATAGACTGTGATATTACTCATTCCATAGGATTGATTGTTATATGGCTTTCCAATTGTGTATGCTGAAGTGACTCATCTCATATGTTGAACTGTGATATAGCTTTTTATGTATGTTGGATTATTGTATGTTATCTTAATGCCAAATACATGTCTAGATATAAGTCAGTTTTATCTTAATTCGCAATATGAAATAATCTGAACATGACCCTGGAAATTAGAAATGCCTAGGTGTAGTAAAGTGCCCTTTTTTGTCATGGCCACCTCAGTGTTTTGCCACTGCTATTGATGTTTTTTGACAGATGTTCACTGGGTCCCTGCTAACCAGGTCCCAGTTCCAGCGTTCTTTCCCTAGAAACAAGGTGCAATGGTCTAATTATGTTACATTTGGCACACACTTTAGCACCCTTGTTACTCCCTAGTAAATGGCACCCCTGGGACCCAGGAAATGAGTACTGAAGAGGTTCCCAAAGGGCTGCAGCAGGCATTGTGCCACCCTAAGGGCCCCCCTTACAAATTGCATGCGGACTGCCACTGCAGGCTGTGTGACATGGTGCAAACCATGTGTGAAAACACAACATGGGGCACTCAGTCTGTGCCATGCCAAAGTCACTGCATATAATAACATATGTAAGTCACCCCTACAGCAGGCCTTGGAACCCCAAGACTGGGTACATTATATTTTATGTGAGGACAAATCTACATGAGCAGAGATGTCTCTGTGTGTCTAGTTTTACTACTAGATATTGCAAGTAAAGAGAGAAGCCATCTTAAGATATGTACCGGGCAATGGTCATTACGAGTTGCCCAGCTATGTAATGGCTTAACTAAAACCTAGGGTTTTTAGTATCAAACACCTTGTCTTAATAAATCCATACTGATGACAGTATTGGATTTATTATGATATGCATCCAGAGGGCACCTTAGAAGATGCCTTCTGAAACCTACTAGTCTTTAAGTGTGCTGGCTGACTGGTCTCATCCGGCTTGGCACCACAGAAACGTTTCTAAGCCCCTGATGGTGAGAGCCAGCACTCTCTAAGGTCAGGAACCAACGCCTGCTCTGGAGAAGGTGTTATCACCTCATCCAGCAGGATGGCTAGTAAATCTGCATACCAAAGCCAGAGGCTTCAAAGCCTCTTCTGCCTTTGTTATGCAACCCCCACTTCCTCCAGATCTGGACAATGTCACTCCCTGCCCTGAGGCCCATTTGGCATGGGGCAAGCAGGAAATTAGCTATGCAGTATGCATGTTCCACCTCCAGCCTAGTCACACTCCTAAAGTAGGCTACCTTATGTGCTTGACAAAAGAAGGGTTCCGCCATCTTGTTTTTTGGTGGAATTAGGAACTTTGGGAAAGGTTATGGCCACTTCCCTCAGGAAGTGGTCATATAGGGGGGTGTAGTGACCCTAAGGGTAAGTAGCTCATTGGCTGCAACCATTCACTCCCCTGAATGCCTCTAAATTCAGAAGTGAGACAGCCCCTTGACACCAGAAGTTAAATTTGCCTGCCTACAAGAAAAAGGACAAAGATGCAAGAACTGTGGACTAGCTGTTGACTTGGCACCAAACACTGCTTGCTTGCCTAGTCTTGCAGCTGTGCATCTTCCCAGAACCTAAGAGGGCTGCCAGAACTTCTCCAACAAGCCAGCATCTCCCTTGAAGTGGAGTAGCCACTTGCCTGCAGAAATGTCCGGTTCAGTCATCTGCTGACCACTGGGTCTACAGATGCACAGTAGCCCAGAAGGAGGTCACTGAGTGTCTAGGAGGTCAATCATGTTCCTCCATTCAGTCTTGTTGACTCTGATCCACCCTGGAGGCTCCCTGCACCAATACCCGTAGTACTGAAGCATGTTGCAAGGACCAAGGCTTGCTTGTGTTCAGTCCCAACACCACTGCTGCAAAAACCTACCTGCACTTTGAGGGACTTTGAGAGAGGCCAGCTCCATGCCGGAAGTCATCTTGCTGTGTTTCTTTTCCCTCTTCTGCAGGTGCACCGAGACAAATGAGAGCCTGAAACTCACCGACATGCTGGACAAAACACTTATGCACCCAAGCCCCCCAGCCCTGGACCTTTGAAACGACAGTGTTTCCGTGGTCCTGAGACCCTCAATAGCTGAGCCACCCCCCCTTTGGGTTTCTGCCAGACTGGTTTCCCAGTGCCTCTTTGCAGCTTTTTCTTACATGTACGTTTCCCCATTGACTTTAGCATGTAGCGTTCGAGGCTACCACCGCTGAAAGCACCTCTGCACTAGGACACAAGAGGGCAGGTGAACTTGAACTGTTGGTGCTTTCTTGGACCTTGGCCCCTGCTTTCCTTAATTCCAGAAGAACAGTCCTGTAAGTCATTTGCAAGTGACCCTATGCAGTGTATGTTTTTCCCATAGGATAACATTATTGCATTTGAGGCTCATGCCTCAAATCAGACAGCGATATTTTCTATGCTTCTGAAAATCGCTAATTTACAAAGTACTTACTTAATCCTGAAGATCTTGGTGTCTAACTTAATATAAAAATCTGTGTTATTTTCACAGTACGGTGTTGGATTTTGTTATTGGGTGTGTGTCTCGATTATTGACTTTGTGTGTAGAATAAATGCCTAACACTCCCCTCTGATAAGCCTAAGGCTGCTCGACCACACTTCCACAAATAGAGCTGCTTGGGCTTGTTAAAACAAGCCTCTGTACAGTAGTAAGGGATACCTGGACTCACTGCGCAGTGTTCCTCATTTTGGTACACTGTATAGAGAGTCTGCTTCCTACATTGGCTTTGCAGCGGTGGGATACAAGACTTTGCATTTGCTGTACCACTCTGTTAAGTGATTCCACTAAGGAAGCCACAATTGACTTTAGTCAGAAATAATTTTTTTGATTTTTGATTCCTCCATTTTTCCTAAATATTTAATCTGAATTGTTAGGACCTTGTGGTAAGTCCCCCATCCAACTATATTAGAAATGTAAAATGTTTTTTTCAGTTTGATAGGCCTTAAAAATCTGTTTTAGATTTTTGTGCCTTTTTAAAGAAAAAGGTCATAATTACAATAAACATGTCAACCCTAAAGGAGAGAGTTGAGTAACTCAGCTTGACCCCTTCCCTGCAGCTTAATCTGAAACAGTTAAAGGACCTTTTTATGGCTTACAATAGTAAAACTGGGCCTAAACCAACTAAGGCACAGCTCCAGGAGTTGTTTGATGAGTTTGATAAGGCCCAGACAAGAGATAAAAACACTGACAACCTGAAGATGACCCAGTCAGTGAAGACCAGACTGACAACAGTACTCATGGGGAAAGCATCTCTTCCAGTACCCCAGAAGAGGAGGAAAACAGTAGGAACCTCTTTCCTAAAACTGTACCTGGCGGGTATGCCAGGTCCCACAGGCCCAGAGAAATGCTAGGAGATCCAGATGTAGAGAGACTAGCAAGAAGAGTAGCCCTTGAGTAGTGACAGCAAAAAGGTTGATTGGAAGAGAGAGGAAACTTTTGACCCTAAAATCCCCAAAGGGATTGTCCCCAAATATGTTGAGGGTGATGATATCAGAAAATGGTTTACAGTCTTTGAAAGGGTATGTAAGATGGAAAAAAATACCAAAAGTACTGGGGCTCTCTACTGTGGGAGTTATTCTCAGGCAAGTGCAGGGATACACTACTGATACTGACTAAGGAAGAAGCTCAGTTCTATGACCTTATGAAGAGTACCCTGATTGAGGGCTTTGGACTCACCATTGAGAGTACAGAATTACATTCAGGGAGACTCACAAAACCTCAAGTTAGTTCTGAGTGGATTTTGTAGACTTCTCAGTCAAAACACTAGGAGGCTGGTTGAAAGTAAGGTGCACGACTATGAAAGCCTCTTTCATTTGATAATGAAAGAGTATTTGTTGAGTAATTGTCTTTCTCAGGAATTGCATCAGTACCTAGTGGACTCAAGGTTGAAGTCCATTGAAGCTACTTAATCGGAGAGGGCAGGTTGGATATGGTTACCCCGGCTGTCTGACCCAGTAACCTGGAGAAATACAGACAAAAGCCACATAGCAATGGGGTTGAGGTAGGGGCACTAAGGTATACAGGTGCAGGTGTCCCCATGGTGATTGAAAAACTGATATCCCTGGAGCAGTACATAACTGGACAGACATCCAGTTATCAATGCTGGTAACATTGTCAAGGTTCATTTAATGGCTTGCTGACCTTGGAATGGGTAGGGGTTACTGGCCAGAAGAAGGTGGTCATGTCCACTGCAATTCTAGTTGAATGTCTGCTAGGTAATGACCTGGAAACTTCAGCATGGACTGATGTAGAGATCAAAACCTAATCAGCCATGCTGGGACTTCCTGAATGGGTGTGTGTGAAAGCAGGAGTTCAAATCAAAGCCTACGTTGAAAAAGAGGACTCTGGAATAACGGTCCAGCCCTCCAAGAGAAAAGGCAAGAAGGCTAGGAAACCAACTTCTGAGGCGACACAAGCTCAGGTCCCCTCTCCTCAGGAAGAAGACCTGTCAACCTTTGAGGGAACTGAGCCCCAGGAACTTGGGCCTTATATGGCAGGGCTCCTAGGCCCAGGGGAACCCTCTAGGGAAGATCTTTGCGGGGGCAGAGGACCTGTCCCACTCATGAGAGCCTAAGACAGCAAGCTGTTGACCAGGAAAAGGGAGATGTCAGTGGCTCCCACAGAGCCTATTGGGAGGAGGGACTCTTATATAGTGATGTCAGAAACCTGGTGCCACTTGGAGAGTCGTAGTGCCCCAGCAATTTGGAGAGTTCTTACCTTAGCACATGACATCCCCCTAGCTGGGCATCTTGGACAGACACAAAATTGGAGTAGGTTAGTCAATCACTTCTACTTGCTACATATGTCCCAGAAGGTAAAGGAGTTTTGCAACTCATGTGTCACCTGTCAAGCCAGTGGCGAGATGGGGCAAACGAAAGGCCCACTTAATTCCACTTCCAGTGGTTAGAGTTTCCTTTGAAAGGGAGGAATTGACAGTGTTGGTCCTATTGACCCTCAAACAGCAACAGGAAACAGATTTATACCGGTGGTAGTTGATCATGCCACCAGGTATCCTGAGGCAATTCCCTTAGGACCCTGCAGTTGCCAGGGCTCTCCTAAGTATTTGTTACTAGAGTGGGCTTCCCTAAGAAGGTGGTTTCAGACAGAGGTAGTAACCTCATGTCTGCTTACCTAAAAGTAATGTGGAAAGAATGTAATGTGACTTATAAGTTTACTGCCCCATAGAACCCACAAATCAATAGTCTTGTTTGAAGATTCTACAAGGCCATGAAAGGTGTGATCATGAGACTCCCAGAAAAACTCAGAAGAAGATGGGCTGTCCTTTTCACCTCCAGAGAGGCCCACAGAAGGTTGTGGGCGTTTTTTCTCTTTGAGCTTCTGTTTGGCCATCCTTTCAGTGGACCACTGAGTGTAGTGAGGGAATGAAGGGAGAGACCTCTCAAAGAGCCCAAACTTGACATTATGGACTATGTGCTTGGCCTTTGTTCCAGAATGGCTGAGTACATGGATAAATCAAATATAACGCTTGAGGCCAGCCAGGAGCTCCAGAAGCAATGGTTTGACCAAAAGTTGGACTAGTTGAATAGCAACCAGGGCAGAAGGTATTGAGTTTGGTGCCTGGGGTACCTAGGGTTCTCCAGGACAAATTAAGTAGACCCTACCCTATTCTTGAGAGAAGAGGGAGTAGGGGTCCCCTATCTGGTCATCCATGTGGACTGCCTTAAACCCTTCCATGACAGGGCTGATATAACCATGCTTATGGTCACTGATGAACATTAAGAAGAAGAGAGTGAACCTCTCCCTGACCTCTCCCACAACCTTGCAGTTGGGTCTGTTGAAGGAGTTGTCTTTTTCAGACAACCTCACTGCCCAACAGCAAGGTGACTGCAGGCAAGTCTGGGGCAGTATGCTGAGCTCTTTTCCTTCACCCCTGTTCGGACAACCTGGAGCACACATGATGTAGACACTGAGGACAGCTTGCCTGTCAAAAATGAAACCTACAGTCAGTATAACCAAGTTGAGGAAAGCATCAGAGCTGAAGTCCGCAAGATGCTGTAGTTAGGGATTGTTGAACCCTCAGAGAGCCCTTGCACTAGCCCAGTTGTTTTAGTTCCCAAACCTCATTCCAAGGGAGGCAAACCAGAGCTGAGGTTTTGTGTGGACTGCAGAGGGCTCAGTGCAGTCACCAAAACTGATGCTCCCCCTGTCTCAAGAACAGATACACTAATTGACAGGCTGGGTGCGCAAAAGGTATCTGTTCTTTTGATTTAACATCAGGTTACTGGAAGATTGGTCTCACCCCAGGAGCCAAAGAAAGCATTCATGACCCCAGATGGACATTACCCCTTTTCCTGCTGTCCAAGCAATTTCATAGGGAGTTCACAATATTATCTATATGTAGGTCTGGACTAGAGGCATTTTAAGCT
This sequence comes from Pleurodeles waltl, assembly GCF_031143425.1. Taxonomy (NCBI): domain Eukaryota; kingdom Metazoa; phylum Chordata; class Amphibia; order Caudata; family Salamandridae; genus Pleurodeles; species Pleurodeles waltl. Next base: position 326,086,325 of record NC_090437.1, read on the forward strand.
GTTTTACTAGTTTCATGAAATCTAAAAAAATGATAATTAAAAAATGCACACGTATCTACACACACACAGAGATGCTATGGATCATCCTCCTGCATCTATTGGTCTGTTTACCTGTCACTCAAATTTTGCTTCTGTCCACCAAAACATGAAGTAAATCATAGGCCAATAAGTCATCCTTTGATTCTCTTGCACTGTGAGTGACGACAGTGTTTTTTTATTTTGATCACGTGCTCAACCAATCCACCTAAAAAGAAGCACACTTCATTACAATAATGGTGGATCAGAGATTTGCTTTGCCAATTTTTTTCGATTCTTAATATTTTCCTAATTTATTAGTCATCCTTTTAAAATGATATGCAGCGGTCAGTTGTTTTTTTAAATTTACTATTTTTTTAAGCATATTTTCCACATTTAGACAGGATGTTTTCTTTAATTTCTTTTTTTATTTTCATTGCATATGGTTGCACTAAAAAAAAACGTAAAAAAATAATATAACCCTAGCACTGTCTTGGCAAGTCCAGAACTGAAGAAGGAGGACCTTAACTGTCACACTGCAAGTTAAGTAGACTCTTTGGTACCCTATATTCCCTGGTCGCCTTGCCAGGCTTTAGTGGCTGCCCGTCTCGGCTCCTGTCTCACCGATAAGGGCAGCGTATACATACCAAGCATATTTTACTTCCAAACAGCGCACTTGCAGGCACGCTGGTATTCATTGGAATGCGGCAGTCCAGTTCATTACTGACGGCTTTGTTCACCCCGTGACCTTGGAATGTAATCTTGTTTCTGTAGCAGTTCCTTCCTCAAGCGTGAAGCAATGATTCTTAAATATTGCATCTCCCGAATTGACAGACCAACACTGAGGGGCTATAAAGGAGTGACGTTCTCATCGGGATTGTTAGCAAAGTCAGCACAGAACGCTGTCTTTGCAGACCTCTGCAAATTAGGAAAACACAGTACTTGACTAAGTGCCACTATCGGACTTTCTAAGGCAATGCTCTAATTAACCCCTCATTTAAAAGGAGCGTTGGAAATCTCAAAGGTGTTTGCTTTGGGACAAGCAGTTACCGCATACATGACGGTGCTTAAATTTGCTATCTATCTATCTATCTATCTATCTATCTATCTATCTATCTATCTATCTATCGATCTGTGTAGTAACGATATCTACGCGCATAACCGTCATTATAGTCTAGTGTACATTCCAGCTCATCACTATGCCTTTTTTCTTTTTGCATCACTCTATTGTTCCTGTCTTTTTATTTCACATTTGTATGTTCATTTTATCCCCGCTTTTTCCTTTAATCAATATTTTTATTTCGCTTCCTAATTTTTCTCCCTTTAGTATCTTGGTCTGAGTTAATGCCTGAAGATAAGTAGCAGCAAATCCAATAGGTCTGGCTTTTATAAATTAAAGCATACAAACATTAGCATGCAATTTTTTTTGTTTGTTTTGGTAATGGTGGGTTGGTAGTGGTATTGGTGTTTAATGGGAGTGATAGTAACTGTGATGGCAGTAATGGCCCGCACTTAAGACCTGGCAAAAATATTTAAACAAGCATTGGCAAAGCCAATAGGTTTGGGTGGAGGTGCTAATGCAGGCAAGTTTAGCACATTACAACGAGAGACGCAGGAGGAAGCCAGAAAGAGTCCAATACTTTAAAAGTAGTCCTTCACACAGAGGGCTTTATTACGACTTTGAGGAAGGAGTTTCCTCCATCACAAATGTGACGGGTATCCCGTCCGCCGTATTACGATCTCCAGCGAACGGGATATAAGCCACATTTGTCAAGGTCGTAATAAGGCCCAGAGTCTCTTACCACCTTTGCAGTTGCTACAAAATGTCTTACAAGCGACCGCACATGCACTGCACAAGGCAAGCCCTAAAAATAAGTGCTGGTGCCTACCACCTACACAGACTAAGCACTGTAATATGGGCATCAGCAGTGCATGCTTCCATCACTCTGCACAGGTATTTCAGTACACTATAGTGGAAGCTTTCCTCACAGCATCAGAAGTGTAAGCTGTCCTTACAAAGAATGTCTGTTCTGTAATTGTGCAAGCCTCTTCAAACGCACAGAAACGGCACAGCAGAGACAGCAACATTGCAATGTTTTGCATTCCCTCTCATCAGTATCTCTTACCGCTTTAGCAGTATGCCTAAGTTTCAAAGCAGTTTCTGTGGTGGATCGGTGTGGGAGAGAAACCAGAGAGATGAACGCTGCAGATATCACTGAAACACAGTTGCGTACACATGGGGCACTTAACCAAAACTGAGCTACCAACAGTAATCAGGATAACAATAATTGTGAGATAATCTAATTTAAATAATTTGTATGCCTATTGAGACGGGAATGCCCCCTGCATGATCAAGTAGTATGGACTCCTGACATGAGTGCCTGATTACATGTGAAACTGGGTTCCTGACTTTTTGTTTGGCCCTTAAATCACATTAATCAAGCATGCCCACAGAGACCTTAGACTTTACCTTGTAGTGCAAAGTCTAAAACCAGCATTATGAACTGTAGGGGCTCACAACACATGCTCTCATAGTGGGCACAAGGCTACTGTCCATATCCTAGATGGGTGAACATTATGTGGTGGTGGAAGCCTACTGAGTTGTTGTCAATCTTTAGTACGACCAGACATGTTTTTTATGGGAGCAGGTCTAGACGTCATGTGTAATGACTCATTTTAATGTGAAGCTCAGGCATTCCATGCATGCTTGTCTTGTGTATGCAGAGTGTGTGCAGTACATGTATGGTAGTAATACAGAGCCTGAGGACTTGGGCCAGTGGGGTCCAGTTTGGATAACCTGCTGTTCAGCTCGTTATAAGATGGAGGATAGATGCAGCTTCAGAATACAGTGGGTCTGTGTAGAGTAGACTGCATTCTTGTAACTTCACGGTGGAGACCAACATTTTGAAGTGAGGGAGGATGGAGACAGGGCTGCCTATAGGAATTCATTGAGGTCCTTGTTAGCAAAGGGCTGCTGATCAGTTCTTCTTGAATGCTACCATGTGATAGGGGTGAGATGGGGACTGCAATGTCTTTTGTTCATGCTGAGGACGTTTCTAGGCATAGCATGATCGTTTGGCTGTCACTGATGACTGCTTTAGGAAAGGTGATGGCAGTTAAGTGCAGAAATATTGCACTTCATTGTGCCCTTGTTTTGAATACTCCTGCTTGTAGCCAGCACCATTGCTACCTTCTGTGAGAACCCTTACCTTCCACAAAGGCTGTGTCTGAGGCAAAGCCAGTAAATCAACTTTGAAAGAGAACCCAACCAACCAGTTGGAAACTTTAAATAGTGGATCCACAGCCCATGTATGGCAATTAAGAATAAAGCAGAATCTAAACCACCTCACTTGGTTGAAGTTCTTCTTGGCTAAGGAAGGGAGTGTTCTGAAGAAAACTCTAAGGACTGCTGTGTGACCACGGTTGTTGAATGCATGACAGCTAGACTCCCAGAGGTGAGGGGACATCACCGGAAGTCTACCATTTTTGCTGGAGGAGCTAAAGGTTTACCTTATACCTAAGGAGAGTGCCTGGTCCCTCATGATGAGAGACTGTCTAGAAGGATCTGAGGGTGTTCCTGCTATGTGGAACACACAGACAAAGCTGATTGCCAAAAGGGAGACAAGGGAGGAATGACTTGTGTTGGTAAGGGGTCTTTCACTTTCTTTGTGGTTCCTCTTGTGAACTGTGCTAAGGCTTTGAGGTGCCAAGCATCACTGTGTTGTTTGAGATCCTGCTGTCGCCCGCTGATGTGGGAGGTCTCTCGTCACCTCCATTCTGGAAGTCCTGATTGGCCTTGAAGCTGCAGCTGTTGAAGACGCACAACTGCAGACCTGGAGGCCACATTGCTTTGCCCAAGCTGAAGTCTGCACCTGGCCTCGTAGGCTGCTACTGGTGACAAGTGTTGCCATATGATCCTGACACACTGATTCTGCACAGCAGCTGAGTTCTGAGTGAGGTCCCTCGCATATCCCTCATATTTGAAAGAGTCACAGACACAGGAGCAAGAAAGATGAATGCGTCCACCTGCACCTTCAGAACTGCACCCACATTGAGCAAGTAAAAGCAGGCCCTAATGATAGGTAAAAAGAAAGACTGTAAGTGAAGATGATCTTTAGCTGGATGATCTCTGTTGAAAGGTATTTGAACTGATATGCAAATCTAGACCTTGTAGTATTTTGAGTGACGTGAACCTTTGCCTAATCACTGATTATACCCATGGTTTACCCTGAGGGCCGTAGGCATTAGAAAACTTCGAATGCAGGGCGAAGCAACCAAGAGGAATGTAAACCCTTATTGAAGATAACAAATAAGATTGCAATCTTGTAATTGAGAATCCTGTTGAACTTTGTAGTATTATGTTTTGAGACTTTAATTTACCTAAAAGGTAAGCTCTGGATTGGACAATACATTTTTTTTTATCTGTTGAGTTGTAAACTCTTGTCCTCACACTCCCTGCCTGGGAATCCTTTGACTGCTTGCCCTAACTACCCTGGGTTATGTGTGGAAACTGTGTACTTTGCTCACCTTGCAGATGCATAGTAGGATGGGCCTCAACTCTCTAGTGGCAAGTTACCTCTTCACCACAGTAGGGACTCAGTAGCCCATGTTTGCCCTGTGACCCCTGAATAAGTCGTGACAACATGATTTTTTGTGGTTTCCTACTGGTTTATTTAACCCATACATGTAGTAGAATTTTCGTGCAACTGAGAAAGGTAGCCACACCAAACGTAAAGGCTCCCAGCGGGGTTATAGTATTTTACTCATCTTTACACAATCTCAAAATAAGTGATAGTGTCTTGAGATTATACTGAGAATGAGAACTGTTGAAAGTAAGCATTGATCTCCACCTGGTCACCTCAACCTTTATTTGTGATGATGGTAGCAGCAGAAGACTGTGTTGTAGGCTTTTGTTAGCTGATCATTTTCTTGCATTTCAATACAGTTGCAGTACTTTAACCCATATATTTGTTTAATATTACATGTTTGCTTTGATATTCAATTTGATTTTCTCTCATTTATAAATTTATTTTTTTGTAGACTTTCATCAAATACCTGTGAAAATTGAAATCCAAGTAATACAGCACTTGAAACCGATATGTTAGAAACAATAGGTATGTTGTATATATATCCACATTTAAATTAGTTTTTTAAACATAATATTGCTGTTTATTTATGGTTCCGTTATACCATGCTCACTGTTTGAATTCATGTGGAGGGATGCTGTTGTTGATAGTAATAACAATGAGTACCACACTTCTATAATGCAAATGTGCCACCAAAGTGTCTACTTGCTGCTTCAAATATTGAAAAAAACTATAATGGTAAAGATGCTACAAAGGAGAGAGATATCTTTTTAACCTTCCAGAATGGCAGGTTGTGCTCTCTGCAGAGAGGGGAAAATGAAACTGAATTTTGGAAGCTGGGTGTCATAATTAACATAACATGCATTTGTAGAGCACACATTTAACAACGAGGAGAGCTCTTGGTGTCATTAACAGGTGTCTCGTGTTTATTGTTGCACAACTACATGGTACTCAGGAAGTCCTCATTACCATTCAAGCATTCACAGTGTTGGGCGAAACAGTGTTCATGTTGTTTGTGACAAATGTAGCAACATAGTGTCTCAATTTATCTTGGAAGCACATTGTCCTTTTTAACCACTTTGAAATGGTCTTTAAGATTGTAGATCTGGAAAGCAGTCCAAAATGGTAATAAATCGTTTTGTACTGAGCTAGGGACAGAATGAATGGCAGTCATTCTGAGATTGGTATGGGCCAATACTTGCATACTCAAATGGACTGTGGAATTATCTGTCGACCTACAAAATATGCTGCATCTGTAAAATATGCTGTGCATTCTTTAATAGAGGACTTCACTATAATACTGAAGTTAGAATAATTCATACATATTTATGGATAGCCTGTTGCCATGATAAAGTAAGGGAAGACTTTCCTGAAGACTGTTCTGATAAAGCAAACCCAAAAAAGATAACTGAATTAACAGGAGACATCAGGGAAGAATTTGATCCCAGGTATTTTTTCTGTGGAGATATGATTGTTAAAGATAATCATTGATGCCTCCCACTATCTTGTTAGTTTTGTGGAGATAGGCCCAACATGAGATAGTTAAGAGGGTTTGCAGTGAGTTCACTCCAGCACAACATGCTTCTATAATAAACTGTAGACTTTCCCAGTGCCCAAAATGACATAAAGACCCATGCATGCACAAGCCCATGCATAGATAAATGTTGACCAAACATGATTCTGCAGTCTGTGATTGGCCTACATGTCTTTCTAGGTTACTGTAACCGATTTAAAGGAGGCAGTCTACCCCCTGTACAAGATAATAAGCTCCTTGGTGCTGTGAATCTCAAATTGCCTAAAAACAACCAAAATGTCCGTTACCCTTTTTTTTACCACACAACACAATCGACCCTCTCACTGTATTTATTGGACTGATATGAAAGACTTCACTGTATCAACCTGACACACCAGATTCTCCAATGAGCTTTGATGGTAGTCCAAATGAACCATCTCAGAATATTATGGTATGTAATTACTGTTGAGTGCAGGGTCTTGGGAAACTCTCTGTAAAAAAGTTCCATTCTCCCTCTACCCCTCACTGATGCCTGTGTCTTCCACTGCATTATGCTAATTTTTGCCTGAGTGGTGAGAGCCAGAGTTGGAGACGCGACAGGGTATCAGACAAACTGAAATGAATGTTTCTGATGGATACAACTACCTGTGGATTCCTCACCTAATGAATACTCCCATGGCGCCAGCATTCGACGGAAATCTTCTTCCTAGTCTCTGCACGTCGACGAGGACGTCACTCTAGCCCACGCGACGCCGTCTGACGTCATACAGGCAATAAGAGGTCCTCGCCGACGTCAGTTCCCTTTTTTCCGTGCATTCGAAACGGTTATCTTCGAGGGAGCTACTGTTACTTTAGTGGTTACAGTGTGTTTTCTGCTGCATAGGTCTTCTCTGCGGTAACAATGTCTCAGAGAAAGTCGGGTTTCAAGCCCTGTCGAGAGTGTGGGGGCAAGATGTCCGTTACAGATCCTCACTCCGACTGTCTCTGGTGTTTGAGCTCCGACCACGACGTTGTGACTTGCGATTCATGTCAGCACATGAATCCGAAGGCCCTCAAGGAACTTGAGGCTAAACTATTCCTGGCGAAGTCGAAGAGAAAGGAAAAACATCACAAAAAGTCTTCTTCGCCAAGGTCTCATCGGCGTCATCGAGACTCCCGGCGCCGTAGAGATTCACGGCGTCATTCAAGCAAGGAGACTCTTTCGAGGTCACCTTCGGCTCGGCGTCGGAGGACTTGGGAGGTCAGTCCCACGGTCACGCCGCATCCATCGACGCCGTTGCCCTCTCCGGCGTCACCGACTTCGCCTGGACAAGCGTCTGTGGTTGAGGTGATGCAGCCTCTTGTGATGTCTCCGGCGTCGCGGACGTCGAGGCCGGCGTTGGGGTCGCCTTCGATCCAGGCACCTCAGTATCCGGGTTTTCTAGCCCCTGGAGCCGATAGTACCGCATTTCTGAATGCGATGTATACCATCTTTCAGCAGATGGCTCCAGGAGGTGCTCCGGCTGGTCCTTCGGGGCCTTTGGCCTTTTCATTGGGTGATCCTGCGCCTCTTCGGCCGGCACCCTTTATGTCCTTTCTCCCTTTTGGGAATGTGGGCTCGGCGCCGGTGTCGGCGCCGGTGGCCGCTCCGGTGGCTTCAGAGGGATTGGCTCTGGAGGTTTCCATCCCGTCGACGTTGGGATTTCGTCCTGTGACTCCGGTGGGTCCATCGGCTCCAAGATCTCTTTGTCCTGCTCCTTCATCAGCGCCGAAGCTGCCTGTGGCGCCGGATGCTTCTGGAGATCGGCTACGATCTTCGACTTCGGCAGAGGCCATGTCGACTACGCGTATTGAGCAGAGACTACATTCAAGGAGGCGTGCTCTCCGTCTTTTGGAAGAGCAGGAGTACCAGCGAGTCCTGGAGGAAGGAGAGGTTGAGGACTCTGGTGATGGACTGCATGGTCTGGATACGGCCAGTGGGCTGGATACTTCCCCTGAGTGGGACCTTTCATATCCAGGGGAGTATACGGAGGATTTCACGCGGTGGTGAGGAAGGCGGCTAATTTTCTGGACCTGCCTTTGCCGGTGGCAGAGGCGAAGCAGAATTTATTGACGGAGGTGCTGCATCCGGCCTCTGCTGCAGCGGAGCCTCTCTTGCCGTTTAATGAGGCTTTGCTTGATCCGGTGTTGGAGGTGTGGAAGAAGCCTGTATCTTCCTCGGCAGTTCATATGGCTGTGGCCAGGAGATATCGGGCTGCACCATCTGACCCTGGTTTTCTTTCAAGACACCCTACGCCGGAGAGCTTGGTGGTGCAAGCCTCCTGTTCATCAAAATCAGCGCCTGGATCTTTCCCGACGGTACCAGGAGACAGGGACTCCAAAAAACTGGATGCGCAATCCAAGAAAATATTTTCTTCTTGCAGGTTGGCGTTGAAGGCCACCAACGCAACTTGCCTTCTGGGGAGATATATCCATGCTCTTATGGATGATATTTCATCTTCTTTTACGGAGCTTCCCCAGGGACTCTTGGATGTTGTCTCAGACGCCCAAGCTGCCGCAACCCAGATTATCCAGTCTGGGCTGGACACGACCGACTCGGTGGCTAGGGCGATGGGCACGGCTGTGGTGGCAAGGAGACAGGCCTGGCTCCGTAATTCAGGGTTTTCTGCGGATGTACAGTCGACCCTATTAGACCTCCCGTTTGATGGGGACAAACTGTTTGGAGCAAAGGCAGATTCGGCTTTGGAGCGATTTAAAGAGAGCAGGGCCACAGCCAAATTGTTAGGGCTGCAAGCTCCTTCTTCCTCTGCCTCTTCCAGATTTTTCAGGAGGTTTCGTGGATTTGGGCGTGGCTCTTCCTCCTCTTCCTTTCGGGGGAGGTTCCAGCAACCCGCCTCTTCTCACCCCTATAGATCATTTAGAGGGAGAGGTAGGGTCCGAACCAGAGGAGCCTCTCAACAGCACTCTGCCTCTTCCTCGTCCTCTGGAGGGGTGCAGCAGGGAAAGCAGCCTTAGGCTTCCACCATTTCCCACTCACTCCTCTCCTGTAGGGGGAAGATTACGGCATTTTCTCCACAAGTGGGAGACTATTACAACGGACACTTGGGTTATCAGTATTGTGGAGAAAGGCTACACCCTTCCCTTTCGGGAGTTTCCGCCCCCCCTCCCGCCCCGCCCATCTTATTGTTCAGAAGAACACCTCCTGTTGCTAGAACAGGAGGTTCAAGTCCTCCTTTCAAAGGGCGCGGTGGAGTTGGTTCCAGAGCAGGAAAGGGGTCGAGGTTGTTACTCAAGGTACTTCCTGATTCCCAAGAAAGATGGTCGGTCGAGACCGATCCTGGATCTGAGGATCTTGAATTGGTTCCTCAATCAGGAAAATTTCAAGATGCTGACCCTAGCACAGGTGCTTTTGGCGTTGAACAAAGAAGATTGGATGGTGTCTGTCGACTTGCAGGATGCTTATTTTCATATCCTGATACTCAAGTCGCACAGGAAGTATCTCCGGTTTGTGGTAGGGTCGCAGCACTATCAGTTTGCGGTCCTCCCGTTTGGTCTTACTTCAGCACCTCGAGTCTTCACGAAGGTGATGTCAGTGGTTGCGGCAGAGCTCAGAAGGAAGGGGATAGCAGTATTCCCTTACTTGGACGACTGGTTGATCAAAGCCAAGTCCCCGGAGCTTGTGTCGTATCATCTGCAGTCAACAACCCAGTTGTTGTTCGACCTGGGCTTTTCGGTGAACGTGCCCAAATCTCACCTGGAGCCCTCTCAGCGCCTCCTGTTCATAGGGGCAGTACTGGATACAACATTGAATCGAGCCTTTCCTTCGCCTCAGCGGGTTCAAGATATTCAGGAATTGGTTCCAATGTTTCGAAATGGAGCGGTAGTTCCAGTCCTCCAGGTCCTTCGTCTGCTCGGTCTGTTTGCCTCCTGCATACTGTTGGTCACGCATGCTCGCTGGCACATGAGGGCTCTTCAGTGGTGCCTCCGAAGGCAGTGGTCTCAACACAAGGGAGATCTAGAAGGTGCGGTCAAAATCTCCAGAGATGCTGCTGTGGACTTGAAGTGGTGGATTGCGAGCAACAATCTTTCACAAGGAAAGCCGTTCGCGCAGTCGCCACCAGTGGCCACGGTCATAACGGATGCTTCCACTCTAGGGTGGGGAGCTCATCTGGGGGATCTGGAGATCAAAGGACTTTGGTCTCCAGAGGAACAGATGTTTCATATCAATCTGTTAGAGTTACGGGCTGTATGTCTGGCTCTCAAGGCCTTCCTCCCATCCCTTCGTGGTCAGTCGGTACAGGTCCTGACGGACAATACTACCACGATGTGGTACATAAACAAACAGGGAGGAGTAGGGTCGTACCTTCTCTGCAGAGAAGCTCTTCGACTATGGTCCTGGGCAAAGGACCATCAGATTTGCTTGGTAGCAAATCATTTGGCCGGGGTCTTGAATGTACGTGCGGACAGTCTCAGTCGCCAATTCTCGGCCGACCACGAGTGGCGTCTCCATCCAGATCAAGTCCGTTTAATCTTCCAGATGTGGGGGTTTCCTCGGATAGATCTGTTTGCCACTCGGGAGAACGCGCATTGTCCGTTATTCTGCAGCCTCCAGTATCCGGTGCAGGGAACATTGGGGGACGCGTTTCTGATAACCTGGTGCGACCAGTTGCTTTACGCGTTTCCCCCTATACCCTTGATTCCTCGAGTGTTGAGGAAGATTCGCCAAGACCGGGCCCAAGTCATCTTAATAGCTCCGGATTGGCCAAGGAGGGTGTGGTACTCCGACCTTCTCCAACTCTCACTGTGCCCTCCGCTCCGTCTCCCTCTCAGGGCAGACCTCCTATCGCAGTCTCAGGGGCAGGTTTTACACCCCAACCTCCAGAGTCTACACCTACATGCCTGGAGATTGAACGGGGCAACCTGAGTTCTTTCTCTCTCCCGCCTGATGTAGTGGATGTTATATTAGCGGCCAGGCGACACTCCACTAAATCTATCTACGCTAATAGGTGGTCTAAATTTGTTATGTGGTGTGGGGAGAGACAGATTGATCCCTTACATGCTCATCTGTCGGACGTCTTGTCTTTTGCTCTGTCTCTAGCGCAGAAGGGTTGTGCAGTGGCTACCATTAAGGGTTATTTGTCGGCTTTGTCAGCCTTCATTTGTCTTCCAGATCAACCATCGTTATTTAAATCCCCTATTGTTCTCAGATTCTTGAAAGGTCTTCTAAATAAATATCCTCCAAAACCATTCGTTATGCCTCAATGGGATTTGTTCTTGGTCCTCACTTTCCTTATGGGGTCCCCTTTTGAGCCTATGCATTCTTGCCCCTTAAGGTATTTGGTTATTAAAATAGTCTTCCTGGTGGCTATAACATCTGCAAGGAGAGTTAGTGAGTTGCAGGCCTTATCGGTAAAACCCCCTTATACAACTTTTTATGGGGATAAGGTGGTGTTGAGGACCAAGGCTGCTTTCCTCCCGAAGGTTGTTTCACCCATCCATTTAGCCCAGATAATTACTTTGTCCACGTTCTATCCTCCGCCTCATCCTTCAAAGGAGGAAGAGAGACTACATCGCTTGGACCCAAAGAGGGCGTTAAGCTTCTTCATTGATAGAACAAAGGATTTCAGGCTGGAGGATCAGCTGTTCATCGGTTACGTGGGCAAGAGGAGAAGAAAGGCAGTCCACAAGAGAACACTCTCCAGGTGGGTTGTTCTTTGCATTAAAATCTGTTACTCTTTGGCAAAGAAGGATCCTCCTGATGGCATTAGAGCTCATTCCACCAGAGCTAAGTCGGCCACTTCGGCCTTGGCCAGAGGTGTTCCTGTGGTCGACATCTGCAAGGCCGCAACTTGGTCGTCCCTTCACACGTTTGCGAAACATTACTGTTTGGACTCTGAGGTCAGAAGGGACGGCCACTTTGCACGGTCAGTGCTGCAGGATTTCTTGGTTTGACCATTTCGGCACCCACCACCGGGAGTGGTACTGCTTTGGGACTCTATTCATTAGGTGAGGAATCCACAGGTAGTTGTATCCATCAGAAGAACGAGTTACTTACCTTCGGTAACAACTTTTCTGGTGGATACATTAGCTACCTGTGGATTCCTCACGGTCCCACCCGCCTCCCCGTTGCCTTTCTGGTCTTACCAAGTAATCCTTGAGTGCGCTCCTCCTGGTCTTCAAGATTGCAATAGATGATGTATATATGGATACTTGTATATATTTATATGTATATATATATGTATATATCTTTGTGTATATACATGATTTGCATATATTTGTTGGTTTAAAAAAAAAAAGAGAGTTAATCTACAACCATTTTATTGCAATGTTCTGTATTTTACAATGTTATGGGATGTTGCCTTGCTCTTTCATTGCATTGGGTTGTTCTCATGCACGTAAAAAATGTTGGTACTGACGTCGGCTCGTCGGCGAGGACCTCTTATTGCCTGTATGACGTCAGACGGCGTCGCGTGGGCTAGAGTGACGTCCTCGTCGACGTGCAGAGACTAGAAAGAAGATTTCCGTCGAATGCTGGCGCCATGGGAGTATTCATTAGGTGAGGAATCCACAGGTAGCTAATGTATCCACCAGAAAAGTCGTTACAGAAGGTAAGTAACTCGCTCGTTGCTTCTTTAAAATGCTTGACTTGTGTTTGACCAAAGTGATTTTATAGGGTTCCATAGTGGTTTGTGCCGATTTGCTGCATTTTGTTCGTCCAAAGAGTCAGTGTAACATTCTCCAGCAAGGATATTAAAGCTATCAACAAGAATTCTTTCTATAGTGAAAATTATCAGATGATCTAGAAGGGACCAGAGCTTCATATATTAGTTAGTGCTATAATAAGATCTTACAAGCCATTGGTTCCTCAAACGGAAATGCACTGTTTACCTGAAGATAAAACCTTTACATACATTCATAAGGAGTTATTATGTGGAGCACATGCATATTAATGCAAGTAGTGAATTTATTGATGCCTGAAGGGAGCTGAAGATAAAGAAGCAAAATCTTGGAAAACGTAAGTCAAACCAGCAGAAATGCTTGGCAGTGCATCTAAAAGTTCAGTGGAAAAATATGAATGCTCATTTTTTTTTTATGTGAGGAATAGGACTTGAACAATAACATTAGAATATGATTACAACAATAAAAAAGTCCACAATCAATAAAATCAACAATACATCTAACAAATGCAGAAAATCACATATTAATTAAAAACAGAGGATAATTCATAATATGTCCTTCAAATTCCTGACAGCACTAGATAAAAAGCATGATACATAAAAGCAAGGGCGCTCATCTAAAAGCATTTTTGAATCCAACAAAGCAGGGTTGACCTGTGTAAAGTTCTCATCTTTTGATAGTGGAAAAATAAATTTTATTGTGGGAATGCACATGCAAATTAAAAAACGTTATAAAATGCAAAGTGTCCTATTTTGAGACCAGCTCATAACTACAGGGTTCAGGAGAAAACTCCTTATGCCAATCCTTTGGGACCGATAACAAATGATGGGTCAAGTTTAATCTGAATCTAGTCAATAAAAACAACAATTTAACAAAGATCTAGCTAAGGGTCAAGAGTAAGCGAAGTTAACAACGTAATGTGTGATCTAACAAATGGTTTGGCTAGCTCTGAAGTTTCTCACATAGACCTAGAAAGGTTCTTGAAAGCTTTCACAAGCTTTTCCAGGCTGTCAAAAATCTCCAGACACTCCAGTTCTTTGAAGGTTATTTTGATGTAAAGCAATCAAGGAATTCTATTAGATCTGTTCAAAGCAAAGCAATCTCATATTATCATGCAGTTTATTTCCGCTTCTGGTTTCAGCCCTACCAAATTCAGCTGTATCAAGGGTCCCATCTTCAGTATATCTGTAAGAAATGTCACGCACAACTCTTAATGCTCAATAAAACTAGCAGAGGAGTTTGGGAGAAATAATCTCTTATAAAAACATAGGGCCTGATTAAGAGTTTGGCGGATGGAGTTACTCCATCCCAAACGTGACAGATACCCCATCCGCGGTGATATGATTCCATTATTTCCTATGGAAATTGTAATACAGCGGACAAGATATCTGTCACTTATGTGATGGATTAACCCATGCTCTAAGCTGTAAATCAGGCCCTTACTTCCTGCAGATTGTAGAGGAGAAACATCAGCATGCCCCCAGATGTCCCTTCCAAAAAAGGCAATGGAAATATATTTTGCCTTATAAATCTTTAAAAATGCTGCAACGGCCTGTTACCAAGTATGGAAGCAAAATCCATAATGGAAGAAATTGAACCTCATAAATGTAATTAATCTGAAGGATAAAAGAGAAAACCAGGATACAGTTAGATCAAAAAATAATCCTGAATGAGGTTACGCATAACCTTGCTAATAGTATTGTCTTTCAGCTTAAAAACTCAAGATTAAGTATGTCTCTGCCTAAACTTCGTTACATGAGATTTCTTGAAATTAGTGTTAAAATCCAAGAAATCCATGCAAGTTAAAATTGAATTTAATAACTGTTGAAGGACTAATGCCATTCTGGCAATTAAAAATGTGTCATATTAAGAGTGAATAAAAAAGGGGCAAGAATGCACCCCTGGAGAACAGCTCTATTTAATCTAAACAATGCTGAGAATACCTGCCCTGTGCATATATCACTGATGCCATTAAATTCTGATGGAGATCCTGCAGAAGATATACAATGTTTGATTCAACACTTAAAGAGATCATAATAGACTAGAGTTTGTCTATATTAACCCTATCAACCGCCTAGCTCAAGTCCATGAAGGCCACATGTAAAGATGCCTTCTTGACCATGAGGTGCTTGTTAATAATTAAATGGAGATTAAACATTGATTGATTGTCCCTAGGCCTGGTGTACACCCATATTGACTATCATAGAGTACCCGATTCTCTGATGTTTACAACGTCAGTCGATTCAGAAAAATCTTCCTAATATCTTAACCATTGAATCTATCTGGAAAACCAACCGTTAGCAACAAGGATCATCCTTATTCCCCACTTTGAAAATAGGCACTATCACTAATTGTGACCAGGAGCTAATAAGACTATGTGCCATTGCAGAATTAATCATATTTGTAAGACCTAGAGCCCATATCAAGACTTCTGTTTGAATCATACCAGCTGGAACACAATCCGGACCAGGGACTTTATTTCTGGAAGGATTATTTATTACCTCTGTGACCTCCTCCACAGTGACCTGCAGACTTGAAACTGTAGATATACTCATGGCTAGATGACAAACAACTGAGAAGATTATGTACTCCCTCAAAGTGACTAACCAGTTTGTCTACAGGAATATGAGCACACATGATGTTTTCCTGATTGGGCGAAAAAAGAACAATTGCCAATTTCCCAGAAAAGGGCCAAGTTATTCTTTGACAAATGCAATACAGAACGCAGAAACAAAATTAGTTAACTCATATGTGCGCAAGATGTTCCAGCAGCCAGTTATTGTGAACATTACTTTTCCACTTATTCCCGCTTATTAGAGTGATGGATGCTTTTCAATCATATTCTCAAAAAGCTATTTGAGGAGACTGCTTTCTGGAATTTAGTATAACAAATAGATATGTTACAGTTGGAAGAAGTGAGTAATGGAGAATATTTCGTAATTGACAGTCTCCAGTGTGCCACATCTTCAAACAAATGGCAGCTTGGCATATTGTGTCCTATGAATGCTCTCGACAACTATTTCATCATATTTGAAAACAAACTGAGTTTCACCCAACGTTTGTGTTTGCAGCCCATTATGTCGACTAGTATTCCACAGAGTTTTGCAAAGTTCCTCAAGTTTCTCTGTCTGATATCGTTTTCACTAATACTGTTGCATAGCGATGAACAAATTTATGTTTATTTCTTTGTGTAACTTTGTGAAATATATTAAACTCAATGAAAAGATAGAAATGGTACTTAAGTTCTAACATTAGTAGATCTGAAAAATGGTTACTCCTCACAGTTTTGAAAAATTGTGGCCCACAAATTAAAATTTAGTTTTTCAGACATTTCTATTTATTTCAAGGTTTGAGTGTCTAAATGGCAAACACCAATACAAAACAATAGGGTAACCCCAAAGGCCGTAGGACCTGAGTACAGTTAAGCACAAACAACAAAATAGTCCTGACGGGACTGCAATATAATGTAGATGAGCAAATTCACTCAAGAAACAACATTAATTATCGCATCATGATCTCTGTGGAGAACAATGAGAAGAGAAGACATACAAAACCAGAGCCTTGTAGAACCTTGTATAGGTTGAAGTTTTGTAGTTTATATAAATAATTCAAAGCATGATATTAGTTGCTCCGTTGGGTGAAAAAAGTGCCCCGGAGCTTCATTAGTATTTAGTGCGGGGGACCACGTGGTCCCCCACTGACCCGGGGATCACCACCTGCCCGGGGCATAGGTAAAAAAAAATGTTTCAGAACCCCTTTAGCCACGGGGCTCACCACCTCCCTGTGGTTATATCTTGCTGGAAGTGGGCCACGTGGCCCCCCTCATTGAGCCACTGATGGCCCTGGGGACCACCGCCCCCCAGGGCCGGCTCTTGCTATGCCCCGGGGTGCCCACACTCCGGCATATAACTGTTTGCAGCCAAGCCACAGCAAACACTACGGTTTTGACAGCAGGACCTGTCAAACAGGTCCCGCTGTCAAAAACCGAAGCTTTCATCTCTATCCCCTCCACGCGTGCAGGGAACTGAGATGGAATGCTTCATCAAGCAGGGAGCTGCTATTAAAAGCAGCTCCTTCCTTGCTGAAGCACAGCAGGGTAAGCCTTGAGGATAAGGGCATTTTACTAAATTAAAAATAAATAAATATGTAGGGATCGTGGGGGAGCCCTTGAGAGCTCCTTCGTGGTACCAAATAGCCTTGTGAAGGGTTAAAAAAAAAAAAAAAAAAAGCAGTAGCTCAGTGTGAGGGTTGCAGACCTTCACACTGAGCTCTCAGGGTTGAGTCCAGCCGGACTCGCTTCCCTTTATATATTTTTTGGTAAAGTACAAATTATTTTAATTTATAAAAATGAAAGGTACATTTTTTTGTTTCAAAGTAGACAGAAAAATCTCACTATAAGTATATCATACATTAAAGCCTAAAAAACTCTCTATTGCTCTCCCTCACTTTCGCTTTCTCAGACTCTTTCAATCATTTTCTCCCACTCACACACCCACTCACTTACGCATCCACTCAGAGCCTCATGTACTCACTCACAGCCCCAGTCAGACCCTTGAATACCCACCCACAGACCCACTCAGACAGTTTCGCACCCACTCAGACTCTCACACAACCACTCACAGACCCAGTGAAAGCCTTTTGCACCCACTCACAGACTCATTAACCAGTCGTGTATAAAAACGTATGACTCACCGCAAGACGCCAGCACGGATGAAGGCGCTCACTAAAATGCGTTTGTTTACTTTGACAACGTTTGAATAAAGAACTAAGAATACTTCCCCAGGAGTGTGGTCTCGTTCTGTTTTGTGAAGAGTATTTCTGCCACCGGTCTACAGTCGTGTAAGACTTCACCCGCTGGAGAGTGCTGGAGCAATTGGTGGCCCACAACAGGAGATATTTATATATATATGTCTCACTGTGAAACCACTAAACGTAGTCTACGCTATATTGGCCTCCTACACAAGCCCTGCACCATGGAATATGCCAAGAAGGTGCCCAATATAGTAGCAGCTAAGTGACCAGTTAATACCTTTAGAGGTTTTGGTTTTCTCCAGTGATTAATATAGAGACTAATACAAACACTGAACTAGTGGAAGCCACATAATCTTCATGAAGGAAAGTAATTTATAAAGACTTCTCCCCATGGGACTATCAGAACAAACATTTATTCAGCAGAGAAGATTTAACACATCGATGATGTTAGAGCTCACAGCAAATGGACCCTATAGAGAAAGAAATTCCTCATAAACCACCTGGAATTATGAACAGTGGTGTTGGGGCTCAAGATGTTCCAAAATGAATGTGCACTATGACAGGCAGATTACTCTATGGTGAAGCACAGAATTTATGGCATTGAGCCATGTAAGGAAATATGTTAGTGCTGAACTATATCACAGATGACCTGAATCAATCCATGTGAAAGCCACAAGGGTGAGCTGCAGCTACAAAAGCTGACATTTACACTTGGTTGAGTGACTAGATCAAGTATGATGTTGCTGTGCTCCCAGTAGTGTATTAAGTTAGAAAGTGATCATAGAAAAAGAAGATCTACACTAACAAGTACCAGTAATGAAAAATGAGTTGTCAAAACTAGCGCCAGACACCTATCTCTACTTAAGTAGTAGCTGAAGCTAATTTCCTACAGGGACTTTTTCTGAAGTGACAACTGTCACCCATGGAAGGCAGACAGTATTCCTTTTCAAATGACATTCAGCTATAAACATTATAAACATTAAGATAAAAAAGGACACTGATGAAATATCCAATTTTAGAGTGGATCATCTGGGGACCGGCGTAGATATGCTTCCATTGACTTTTAAAATCCATTCCAAAATGCCATACTGTTCTGTTGAAGAAAAAAAATAGCATTATATCCAACTAACTACCCACATTCAATGTGGTACTGTCAATCTGCATTCATCATAGTTTGCTGCCTTGATCTTTAGGATGCCACCTGTCATCTCTTACACTTCCCATACATTGAAGCAGCCAGATTCTGCATACTGTAAGTAGAGATTCAGATGGTTTCATGGTGACAGCTAGGCAGAATGTGTCTTCCCCCTGCCCTATACAAGTTCCAAAATATTCATTTGTACAATATATAAGGTGATTGGTTCTCTTTCGAGCCAACATCTTTGAATACTGAATACTGAACTGACCTAGAGGAAAAATCTCTGCCCAGACACCACCCAGGATTTGCCTTTATAGTGGAGGAGGAAGAGCATTCTATGACCAGGCAGGGTTCTGTTGAAACCTAATGCAGGTATTTCTTTCTATATAAAATATATCATTATTGAGTGCCAGAGATGTCCATACCACTCTCTTCAGTGACCTTTATATCCGTTCTGAAGGTCATATGATACCTTGACCAGGAAGGGGAGCAGAAGCTTTGCTGGCAGAAGCTCTGATTAAAGATCCTAAATCGATATCAGTAACATTTGAAACTTTAGAACAAACACAAAAGTAGTTATGCGATTTAGCATGCCTTCTGGTAGCTCTAAATGGACAATGTGTTATTGATTTAGTAATAGAGAACAAAGGACCCAATGAATCATTCTTGGGTCTCAGTAGCTATTTTTACACAACTGGTTTACGATCCAAGAACATTTTTGCACTGCACTGACTCTACTTATCTGTTACACTGCAAAATGACTATTTGATAGGAGTCACAGGATCATGCTCATTAATATTAATCAGGGAGAATGCTCTTTACAAATCTATTAAAAGGGTGGCAAACGCAGGGGTGGAGGCCTCCTAGGGACAATAGAATTCCATCCCTGCATTCACATTTGCAGAATGTTAACTTTTTTTTATTACAGTCTTCATTATTTAAAGAGACAGTGGCTGCAAGAAAATATAAAATTGGCTTGATGGAAAGGGCTTTGAGAGAGGTGCATGTGAGGACCACAACTCAGATTCACAGAGTAAAAGCTTATAGAAAGAATGGATATCAACCGCTTTCAGGATTTGACACTAAACAATGGTTTGAACTGTAATTGATGGCATGGACCACTGATATTTCTTTGTGAATCACTAGGAATGGAGGATGCTGCCTATTTCACCCACCTTTCCAAATGATTCACAAAGTTCTACACTGTAAGATCTAAACACACTTGCAAATTGTAGTGTATCTTTGCTACATTTAAACTTTCTGTTTTGCTAAACCATAGAGTGAAAACCTTCATCAAGTCCAATTTATTAACTGTGCAAGGAGGGGGGGCTACAGAACTGGCTTCCTAGCTACTATTCACATTTATGATATATTCATAACTATATAGTGCAGTTTTCCCTAAAACACTCCTGCCAGAGTATATTTTGGAACTAGTAACCTCTAATAAGTTGTGTAAGTTAAGGTATTCTGTCAGTAAACTTTGTGACAGGAATAGGTATGAAGAGGTATGCATTTTGAGTGATATATATACAAAAAGATATTATAACAAGAAACAAGTCTACTCATTTAGACAATAAAGGGCCTACTCTTCAAATTATTTCTCTGAAAATACGTAAAGAATTCATTGATTCAGTCAGTGATTGTCAGGCCTATGTCATCACCACAGCAGTTAAGCCTTACTACTTGTTTGTTGTGGTGAAATAAGAAATTAGGTTTTTATTTTGCGATTGAGGTGCTTGTACTTGTTATTGCCCTTAAATAAATGGTGCATGATTCAATTCATACAGTGTTTGGGACAATTACTGTTCATCTTTAATATCTATAACTCAAAATCTGTAAAAAAAATTACCAATTACAGACTGGTCTGGTAAACCACCTCTTAAAAATATCTTGATCTTGGCTCTTGACGCTGATGCTTGTTTTCTGTGTGCTGCAGATACACAGCGTGCCCTGCAGGCAGTGGAGCGCCTGCAGGAAAAGGTACGGGAACGAGGTGATGTCGCGAATGAGGAGAAATTGAGCTTGCTAAAGTCGGTGTTGCAGAGTCCCCTCTTCAGCCAGATTCTGACGCTACAAACGTCCTTTCAGCAACTAAGAGAACAGGTAGGATAACATAATGAAATAAATCATAATACAGTGTTTCAATCCTTTTGTTGAAGCAGTGTTTGCACACTTCAGTTTCCTGTCCTTTTCTTAGACTGCACCGAGTCGTTGGTCATGTACTTTTAATGCCTTAGGTTTGTTGTCTAGCCAGACAAATGTTTTTTTGTCAATGCAGACAGGGTAAATCATTCATGCAGCCCTCCCATAGACACCAGTTTCCATTTTTCACAAGCAAATAGAAACATAAAGATATATTACAATTCCTAACAAAATGTTAGATGTATGTGTGGCTGTAGATACATATCCTTATTGTAATCTTGCCATCTAGTGTTGGGCTTGGATGGGTGCAAGTTTAAAAAAAAAAAATAGTCTTTCAAATCATGAGGCAGTGTGACTTCTCTTGCTGGCAATGCACATGGTCATCGACTCCATTGTTAGATTGTTTTCTTCCTCTGTCTGGTTCAGACATATTCTCCTCTGCTCAGGTTTGACACAGTTGTCTCCCAATCCTTTCCAAACTTTACTGATTGCTGTTTCTTCAGTGTCCTTCATCTGTTCTTCCACGTCGACTTTGTCGGGGTAGCTCAAGTTGGCCATGGCCCACTTGGGCCTTCATCCTTTGGGGTGGATTTCACATTTTTGACAATTCCTCTGCACCATGTCCACCCAGTGATAGAACGGACACCCTTCCGCTTTTGTCCTCGCTGCCGCGCCAAGAACCCATGCACTGATCTCCACCAGGTGTGTAAATTGTACCTCTCCCCTGACCACGAGGAGGCTACTGGTGAGGCCTAGTAGTCATTTTGTTCAAAGTAGATGCTGCATAACCATCAAGCTCGACGCCTTGAGATGTCCCGCTGTAGCGTTGAAGATACACCGGCCCTCTTTGGACCCAAGGGACCCTCAAGATGAGGCATAAGCCCAGGCGTCGGCTGCAGATGCAGCACCTTTTCCCCCAACAACAACTCCGGCTCCAAACTAGAGATGCAGGATCTCAAACCAGGTCAAGACTCGAGTACTGTGCCCCCTCCACCTCGAATCGCAGCCCCATCAGACCACCACAAAATGTTGGCTACCTACTGGCTAAAATCCATCGTTGGGTCACCACGGCCCTCGGCCATGGTTGGCACTTACCAGCTGCCTCGGACACTTCCAGCCTTGGCTCGGCCCGAAGAAACAGCATAGGCTCTATGTTCCTGAACTGACTTCTCCTCCATCGGAGTAGAACCGAAATTCAGTGCCCAAACCCTTGGTGTCGAACCACCGCACAACCTTGGCACCAAAAGCTCCAGCTTTGGACCCGAAACCATCAGCACTGAAAACACTGGTACTGAAAACTTCATGGTCGGAGCCGAAATTCACCACTTTCGGCACACCAGCACACAGTTCTGAGCATGTGGAACCTGTGCTTCAGCGGATGCAAGAGGAAATGAACTCCAGGCAAAACACATAATAATATATATGCACACTGGCCGTATCATAATAAGACCTCCTCATACTGGTGCACAGTCAGCCCAAAGACAATTTTTCTTTAAAGAAGCTTTGGAGATTCCACCTCCAAAGCATACTAAGAAGGCAGACGAGGCCACATGACCGGTGCACCTCAGCCCAGCACCAACGCTGGTTATGTACCACACACCTTCACCTCCACCTTCACTTGCTGTTCCTTCTCCATATGCTCCAGAGGGTTCTATCCACTCTTACACAAGGTGCAGGGATAAGGGAGAGCAGTTTTCCTTCCAACCACACGGAGACGCATGGAACTTTTATGATGCAGAACTGCGAGCTGATACAGATCGAACTGTATCCTGCTAAACTCTCTCTCCCAGACAACACCACCACCTACCACGATTTGATAGGTAGAGCTGCCACTTAGCTTGACCTTCTAGAGGATGACTTTGTGTTTGAGACTCCTACATCCAGTGAGCGCTTGACACAATGCCTTCCACTGCTTAAAGGCATGTTGCGACATGCCATACGTTTTCAGTGACCCTGTTAGGTTGCGTGCAATCACACCAAGGGTCAACAAGAAGCACAAGGCATCACCAAACAACTCCACGTACATAACAGGACTACTTCCACCTGATTTACTAGTATTTGCCACAGCATGCAAGAGAACCTGCTCTAAAACATATGGTGAGCCACCCCCACCAGATAAAAGGATAGATGCTATGTGTAAGGTCCAGTCTGCCAACAACTGGAGGGTCGCCAGTTCCATTGGCCTCCTCTCCTTCTATGAGAGGGCCCACTGGGATGAGATGGAGGAGATCCTCAAACATTTCCCAGAAGAGCACAAAAAACAGGCATATCAGATTGCATCAATACCACTGTTCGCTGTGCCCTTGATGCTGCTGACACTGCAACTAGAGGCATAAATTCAAGTCTCCTAAACAGAAGACCTACCTGGCTTTGAGTCTCAGATTTTAAACCTGAAGATCAGCAAAACCTCCTGGCCCTCCCCTTCAACGGGTAACACCTTTTTGGTCCCCAGGTAGACAACTTCCTGGAAAACAATTAAAAATAGTATAATGAGATGGCCAAAGCCATGAGGGTGTTACAGACACAATTGCAACACAGCTTCGTTCGCCACTTCTCTAATCTTGGAGGATCAAAAAACGCCTCCCCTGAGACCTCCACCTCCCACCAGCATCCCCAGGCACAGACCACCTCGCCTTGGGGATACTACAGAGGCTGCGACAGGGGCAACAGTTCCAAGGGTAGAGGCAAGTATGGATTCACCAAACCCTCCGTTGACACTACCAAACCCTGACATGCCAACCCCCCCCCCCCCCCCCCGCCCCAACCCAGAATGACCACTCATCACCTGTGGTGGGTCAACTTCAAGGGTTCTTTCCTACCTGGCTGAACTTCACCTCCGACTAGTGGGTATTGGACACTATCCAACATGGTTATTGTTTGGAGCTCATTTCCACACAGCCCAACATTCCACCTTACAAACAAATTTTTTTAAGACTTTATTGATTATCAAAGAAGACTAACATAACATCAGTTACCTGTGCATAAAAGGGGGAGCATGGTGCTTAAAGAGAACATTGCAGTACATGTTCGGTAAGACATAGCATGTCACATCAGACGAACATTCAGGGCAATTACAATCATACATACATCAAATGAACAAAGAGGCCAGTAGGTACAATACAGGTCTCACAAAATCATTAAAATGTCACTAGAGTTGCAGGTCAAGTAACTTGAATAATCTACTCAACGTAATGGTAATTTACTTGTCCCGTAAACAGGTCTAAAATTTTGTGATCCTAGGCAAAAAATTTACAGAGATGCCTTTTTCTTAATTCTCACATATAATTGCACCTTCAAATATGTGAGCTCAGTGATTCTGCAATACAATAAAACCTCTTTTGTTTGATTAAGTAGACTAAAGTTTGCTCCATGTTTCACAAGAATCTAGCCCACATGTAGGGGACACATGACCCATGATTTGCTTTTAGTTTACTAATAGCATTGCCATCAGGGTAGGAGTGTTTCTCAGTTTGTTTAAACACTCACTTTTAATAAATATATTATTAAACCATGATGTGGTAGCATACTGTAATTTAGACACAGTAAATTTACAAGAAATGTCCAAAAACCTTTCCACTAACTTGCAGCTTTACTGATAAAACTATATAGTATATTAACAATCTGTGAAAATTGGGTTTCAGAAAACATATCCTTTGCACATCAGCATGTAAAGTATTCTGATTTGTTTTTATCCTATTCAAAAAATGTACAAAAAATGGGCTTTCACAACTACTGAAATACATTTTGAAAAGTTTGTACAGTTGACCTAGTCATTTGAATGTTGCGTGTTAGGAAATACCTGACCCCTATAACCTTTTATTTCACACTCTAAATAGACGATCAGACAGTTCACCTTATAGAATCCTGGAACTCTGCAGTCAGAAGGGAAATTAATAGTAAGACAAACTGACTTTTGACCTCTGTCTGTGAACACAGAGCAAATGTGACATATAAGAACAAGATTTAAAGGTTTCTTTCATTGCCCCTCCACTTTCTGACTGAACAGAACACCTGTTCTTTGTCAACTCATCAGAAGGGGCGAGTAAGTCCTAAAAATAGCTTGACCTGATAAAACATTATTTGCCAGAGCGAGTGGTCCAGTAGAGTTTGTTGAGCCCTGCAATACCAGCGAGTAGTGTAGGGGAGCGGAAGGGGAATGGGAATCCCGTGATCAGCAGGGGCACTGCACGACAGGTTAGGGGGGTTGCAATTACAAACTGTCACCAGAACTTCAACTGTTACTCAGGGTAAGACGTTCAGGCATTCCTCAGAAAAGGGGGCCTAGAACCAGTGCCACAGTGCTAGCCGGGCATGTGAGTCTATTCATTCTACTTCCTTATTCCAAAAAGGATGGCTCTCTGAGACCAATCTTGAATCTCAGACCTCTAAGCAGACACTTACTCTCTGAACACTTTCACATGATAACTCTGCAAGATGTTATCCAGTCATTGCAACAAGGTGACTTCATGGCTGCACTCGACCTCAAGAATGCCTATTTCCACATTATACAGGGAGTGCAGAATTATTAGGCAAATGAGTATTTTGACCACATCATCCTCTTTATGCATGTTGTCTTACTCCAAGCTGTATAGGCTCGAAAGCCTACTACCAATTAAGCATATTAGGTGATGTGCATCTCTGTAATGAGAAGGGGTGTGGTCTAATGACATCAACACCCTATATCAGGTGTGCATAATTATTAGGCAACTTCCTTTCCTTTGGCAAAATGGGTCAAAAGAAGGACTTGACAGGCTCAGAAAAGTCAAAAATAGTGAGATATCTTGCAGAGGGGTGCAGCACTCTTAAAATTGCAAAGCTTCTGAAGCATGATCATCGAACAATGAAGCGTTTCATTCAAAATAGTCAACAGGGTCGCAAGAAGCGTGTGGAAAAACCAAGGCGCAAAATAACTGCCCATGAACTGAGAAAAGTCAAGCGTGCAGCTGCCACGATGCCACTTGCCACCAGTTTGGCCATATTTCAGAGCTGCAACATCACTGGAGTGCCCAAAAGCACAAGGTGTGCAATACTCAGAGACATGGCCAAGGTAAGAAAGGCTGAAAGACGACCACCACTGAACAAGACACACAAGCTGAACCGTCAAGACTGGGCCAAGAAATATCTCAAGACTGATTTTCTAAGGTTTTATGGACTGATGAAATGAGAGTGAGTCTTGATGGGCCAGATGGATGGGCCCGTGGCTGGATTGGTAAAGGGCAGAGAGCTCCAGTCCGACTCAGACGCCAGCAAGGTGGAGGTGGAGTACTGGTTTGGGCTGGTATCATCAAAGATGAGCTTGTGGGGCCTTTTCGGGTTGAGGATGGAGTCAAGCTCAACTCCCAGTCCTACTGCCAGTTCCTGGAAGACACCTTCTTCAAGCAGTGGTACAGGAAGAAGTCTGCATCCTTCAAGAAAAACATGATTTTCATGCAGGACAATGCTCCATCACA
This sequence comes from Pleurodeles waltl, assembly GCF_031143425.1. NCBI lineage: Eukaryota > Metazoa > Chordata > Amphibia > Caudata > Salamandridae > Pleurodeles > Pleurodeles waltl. The sequence continues at coordinate 326,112,578 of NC_090437.1, forward strand.
CGCGTCCAAGTACTCCACAGCGTGGCTGGCAAGAAAGGGTATAAAAGAAGGAAATCTAATGACATGGCCTCCTTGTTCACCTGATCTGAACCCCATTGAGAACCTGTGGTCCATCATCAAATGTGAGATTTACAAGGAGGGAAAACAGTACACCTCTCTGAACAGTGTCTGGGAGGCTGTGGTTGCTGCTGCACGCAATGTTGATGGTGAACAGATCAAAACACTGACAGAATCCATGGATGGCAGGCTTTTGAGTGTCCTTGCAAAGAAAGGTGGCTATATTGGTCACTGATTTGTTTTTGTTTTGTTTTTGAATGTCAGAAATGTATATTTGTGAATGTTGAGATGTTATATTGGTTTCACTGGTAATAATAAATAATTGAAATGGGTATATATTTGTTTTTTGTTAAGTTGCTTAATAATTATGCACAGTAATAGTCACCTGCACACACAGATATCCCCCTAACATAGCTAAAACTAAAAACAAACTAAAAACTACTTCCAAAAATATTCAGCTTTGATATTAATGAGTTTTTTGGGTTCATTGAGAACATGGTTGTTGTTCAATAATAAAATTAATCCTCAAAAATACAACTTGCCTAATAATTCTGCACTCCCTGTATATTTACCCAGAGCATCACCGATAACCTACGGTTTCTAATATATGCCCAGCATTTTTAATGCAAAGTGGTTCACTTCGGCTTCCAACTGCCCAGAGTCTTCCCCAAATATCTCATAGTAGTAACTGCTCACTCGCGCAGACAGAACATATATGTCTTTCCATATCTAGACAACTGGCTCCTCAAAAGTGCAGCTCTCAAAAGTGCTTCCAACACACTTAAACCACCATAAACTTACTTCATCAACCAGGTTTTAGCATCAACGCAGTCAAATCCCATCTCCAACCCTTTCAAATTCAAGCCTACTTGGGAGGCGTTCTCCACTCACAGAGGGGGATTGGCTGCCCATTGCTGCCAGGATTCAAAAATTCCAAGTGCTCCTTCCCCAGTTTCAGCCTCATCAGTAGAGAACAGTCAGGTCAGTCAGGCGTCTCCTCGTTATGATGTCTTCATGCATAGCCATAGTACCTCATGCCTGACTAAAATGTGTCAGTTGGAGGAATGCTTAGCGCACCAATGGACTCAAGCAGAGGGTCAAATGCAGGATCTAATGTTGATCGGCTGTCAAGCTTGTCACTCTTTGCAGTGGTAGAGCACCAACAATCTCTTAAAAGGAAGGCCTTTTATTAGATACAGTTCAGCAGAGAACCATAACAACAGACACATCCCTAATGGAATGGGAAGCTCATTCACAAGTGTCCAGGGACTTAGAGACCTCTCCAAATCGATCACCTGGAGTTGCTAGCTGTTCACCTAGCGCTCAAAGCTTTCCATTTTCACCTGATTGGCAGTGTAGTCCTGTTCAAAACAGACAACATGACTGCCATGTATTCTCTACAAAAGCTGGGGGTACCAGGTCCCCTCAGCTTTCTCATCTAGCCCAAACCATTTGAGAGATGGGCTCTCCGATACAATGTTTTCCTGTTATCAAATACCTACTAGGAGAGAACGACGACTTTGCAGATCTCCTCAGCAGAAGCCGTCAAGTCCACGAGTGGAACTCCTGCAAGTCCTCCTTCCATGCTTCCCGCATTGGGGTCAACCAGAAATAGACCTTTTCGCTACAGTAGAAAATGCAAAGTACCCAAACTTCCCTCCAGGTTCCCACAGTCCAGGAGCAACACACTATGGATGAGTTGATGATATATGCTTATGCTTTTTTGCCTCACCCACTGCTTCCATTTGTAGTTTTCAAACTTCATCAGACATCTCTCACCCTCATTCTAGTGGCTCCCACACAGGTGCAGCAACTGTGGTATACCACATTCCTAACACTTTCAGTAGTTTCCCACAAGATACTGCAGAACATCCAGGATCTTCTCATGCAGAGCAATGGAGAAATCAGACCCAGGTCCCTCAGCCTTGCAATTTGGCTCTTGAAGTCCTAGATTTTGGTTATTTGAATCTTCCATAGCCATGTATGGACGTTCTTAAAGAAGCAAGCAGGCCCACTAATTTTGCCTGTTAAGCTGCTAAATATAAAAGGTTTGTTCACCATTGTCAGTCCTAACACATTGATCCTTTAGCACCTAAGGTTCAAGATCTTGTCTGCTATTCATTTCGTTTATATACATCTGGTTTACCATTTACATCTACAAGACTACACCTATCGACAGTAGCCGCATATCTACAAAAAAGACAACACATTTTGCTATTTAGGATTCCAGTTATCAAAACCTTACTGGAAGGACTCAAGAGTCATTCCTCCTAGGGTGCTACCAGCTCCCACTTGGAATCTCAATATTGTATTAACAGGATTAATGGGCCTTCCATTTGAGCCCCTCCACTCCTACCCACTCAGTTTTTTTATATCCTGGAAGATATAATTTCTAGTTGCTATCACTTCACTCATACGTGTTGAACCATCTGAGTGAAGTGAACCCTTCTTTCAACTATACGTACTTCTTTCAACTGACATGAAGGACCCTTCTTTCAACTACATAAAGATAAGGTGGTACTGTGTACCAATCATACATTTCTTTGAAAGATGCTATCTAAATTCCATCTTAACCAATTGAATTGCCAGTCTTCTTTTCCTAACCTGATTCAGTTGCAGAAAGGGCTCTACATACCTTAGATGTCAAGTGAACCCTCATGTATTAGATTGATAGAACCAGAACATTTATGAAAACGCAACAACTCATTGTTGCCTTTTCAAAACCACACAAAGGAAGGGCTATTTCAGGGTCTGCTATTGCATGTTTGATTGTTAAGGTTCCAAATGTGCTTTGCTAAAACTAAAAGAACTTCGCATATCCCTCCTGGAGCTCACTCCACTTGTAAAAAAAAAAGAGCTTCAATTACGTTTCTGAGTAATATACCTACAGCTGACATATTTAAAGCAGATAACCGGCCTACACTACATGTATGCTGATTTAGGCCAAGCAGTTCTAAGTACACTATTTCAAACAAATGTAACACCCACAGGTTAGCCACCACTTATGGAGGAGGATGACTGCTATACAGTCTATTCTACAAAATATAAACAATTGGTCAAATAGTAGGAAAAAATCTCTATACTTGATTTGCAAACAATGAAACTGTTAATCAATCATCAGCAATGCAAATTAATTACAGAATTTAATTCATTTATTCACAAAAAGGACAAAAATCATTGGTATAAAATCACCATTAATACGTATGAACAAAACTATACAAACACATACTGCCAAAACGTATGTGCCAAGAAGGCTATAGGGTGTATGTATGTGTATATATATATATATATATATATATATATATATATATATATATATATATATATATATATATATATATATAGCGCACTTATTTCTCCGGTGGTGCTGGTTAAAGGCAGGACGTCCGTATTTCAAAAAAGGAAAATTCTTTTTCTACTTTGACAAGAGAAGAAACGCACTCCGTCGTTGTGCCAATAATAATTAAACTTTTATTCCATTCGTGAGATCACAAGCAAACAAAACAGGAATCCCCTGACGCGTTTCGGTCACCGGACCTTGTTCACAGGTGTTTCCTGTGTACTCATTTAGCGCTTTAAATAAACTACCTAAACTCAACAGAAAAAATACTACTGAAATTACACCAAGTTATCAACAATTACTCCTTAACATCACAAAATATATATACTTTAGCAAGAAAACACCAAAACATTTTTACAAGTATCCTTCAACCATCAATAATATTTTTACAGGAATCCAAGTTATTTTTCTCCACATTTGCAATGTCTTCTGGTAGATGTAGTTTGTAACATCTCCTCAAATAAAATTATTTTTTAATTTATATTTTTATATTTTGAAATTGAAAAAGATTGAAAGACAATATTAGAGAAATTCTCGAGGTGTGTTAACATACTGCATGGGGCCTCATTAATTTTTAATTAATGTTCACATAGGAATCATATGCATTTGTTGACGGAGTGCGGTTCTTCTCTTGTCAAAGTAGAAAGAGAATTCTCCTTTTTTGAAATATATATATATATATATATATATGTTCGCATTATCCTGCCATCTAGTGTTGGGCTCGGAGTGTTACAAGTTGTTTTTCTTCTAAGAAGTCTTTTCGAGTCACAGGACCGAGTGACTCCTCCCTTTCGGCTCCATTGTGCATGGGCGTCGACTCCATCTTAGATTGTTTTCTTTCTGCCATCGGGTTCGGACGTGTTCCTCTTCGCTCCATATTTCGAATCAGGAAAGTTAGCTAAAGTATCGAAAATTTGACGGTATTGTTATCGCTCGGTACCGGGTTAGTGTTAGTGTATCGGCACCGACATCAAGACCGCTTCGGTGGCCCTTTGGGGCTTCCACTCTTCACTGAGGCCTGGTTGGCCCGACCACACCCGTCGTCCCAGACTAATGGACCAGACCCCCTTCTGTTTCTGTCCTAAGTGTCACGCAAAGTATCCTTATACAGACCAGCACTGGGTCTGTAATCTGTGTTTGTCACCCGAACACAGAGAGGATACTTGCAAAGCTTGCCGAGCGTTTCGATCGAAAAAGACCTTGATTGATCGACGCACAAGAAGACTGCAAATGACGTAGAAACCGAAAGAACAGCTCGACGTTGAAGAGGAGCAAAGCATCTCCATTTAAGAGACGGACTCGGATGAATCCGAAGGTGAACGACCCTAGACGGTGCAACGAACCGTGAGTAAACCTGCCCCGTCCAAAACTCAGGGTCACACCAAAACATTTAAGGCCATGGGGACGCCACTGCCAGCAGGCCATGGCTCAAGCCACCAAAAGGAAGGTGACCAAACATCGGCACCGAAAAAGGCCAAAGAGTTGCCGAAGACTTCCGACTCCAGTCGAGAATCTGGCACCGAATGATTTAGACACCGAGAGTTCGAATCGACCAAACCATGAAAAAATCTCCTAGGAACCGAAAAAGACTGTAACAAACCTCAGTACTGAAAAAACTCAGTACTGAAAAAAGCGGCCTCGGATGCCGAAAAGAAGCTCTTTTACAGAAGAGCAAGGACTTTCCAGCCAACTCAAGGAAAGACTTTGATTTGAGCAAGAGTTAGGTATGGAAGAACCTGACCATACACAACGGAGGTTACACATTCAAAAAGAGACTGGCAAGATACAAACTTTACCTCCACTCAAATCAAAAAGGAAGCTTGCATTTCAGGAGACAGAAATGCAACCTAAGGCAAAAGTGGTTAGAGACAAATCTCCACCACCAATGGTCTCACCACAACTGTCCCCACCGCACTCACCACAATTGTCACCAGTGGGAACACCTATAATGCAGTCACCCACACATACTGGGATGACACAGGATGACGCTGATGCATGGGACTTATATGATCCACCAGTATCGGATAACAGTCCAGAATGTTATCCAACAAAGCCGTCACCACCAGAAGACAGTACTGCATATACACAGGTACTATCCAGGGCAGCTACGTTCCACAACGTAGCAATGCACACAGAGCCAGTGGAGGATGACTTCCTTTTTAACACTCTGGCATCCACTCACGCTTCCTATCAGAGTCTGCCGATGTTCCCGGGCATGCTCAAGCACGCGCAACAGGTCTTCCAGGAGCCTGTAAAGGGAAGAGCTATCACGCCTAGAGTTGAAAAAAAGTACAAACCTCCCCCAACAGATCCTGTGTTCATAACACAGCAAGTCAGTCTGGACTCAGTGGTTGTAGGGGCGGCAAGGAAAAGAGCAAACTCTCAATCTTCAGGAGATGCTCCACCACCTGACAAAGAAAGTAGAAAATTTGACGCGGCAGGCAAGTGAGTGGCATCACAAGCAGCCAATCAATGGCGAATTGCGAATTCACAAGCCCTACTTGAACGCTACGACAGGACGCACTGCAACGAGATGCAGCACATCATACAGCACTTGCCCAAGGAACAACAAAAACGTGCCCAGCAAGTAGTGGAGGAAGGACAGGCCATATCTAACAACCAGATAAGGTCCGCACTAGACTCTACAGACACGGCAGCACGGACTGTCAACACGGCTGTAACCATTCGCAGACATGCATGGCTGCGAAGTTCTGGATTCAAGCCAGAGATTCAACAAGCGGTGTTAAATATGCCGTTTAATCAACAACAGTTGTTTGGGCCGGAAGTCGATACAGCCATTGAAAAATGAAAAAGGACATGGACACAGCCAAAGCCATGGGTGCGCTCTATTTCCCACAAGTCAGAGGCACCTTTAGAAAACCACAATTCAGAGGAGGGTTTCGGCAACAAACATCTGAGCCTTCCACCTCTCAAACCAGATCCACCTATCAGGCACAATACCAAAGGGGAGGGTTTTGTGGGTCCTATAGAGGACAATTCCCAAAAGGAAGGAGAAAATTCCAACCAACCAAACCAAGCCAGACCAAGCAGTGACTTCAATGTCACAACACCCCAACACTTGTCACCAGTGGGGGGGGGGAGGCTAACCACATACTACCAAAACTGGACACATATTACCACAGACGCATGGGTCCTATCAATTATCCAACATGGTTATTGCATAGACTTCACGAGATTCCCTCCCAGATATGCCACCCAAAACGCACAGACTGTCCCAACAACACTTAGACCTATTACAAATAGAGGTCCAAGCACTACTACAAAAACAAGCAATAGAGCTCGTACCCAATCATCAAAAAGGAACAGGAGTCTACTCACTGTATTTCCTGATTCCAAAAAAGGACAAAACGTTAAGACCTATCTTAGATCTCAGAACACTGAATCTCTTCATCAAATCAGACCACTTCCACATGGTAACACTTCAAGACGTAGTTCCCTTATTAAAAAAGGAGGAATACATGACAACATTGGATCTCAAGAATGCGTATTTCCACATACCCATCCATCCTTCTCACAGAAAATACTTAAGGTTTGTAATGCACGGCATACACTATCAATTCAAAGTGCTACCGTTCGGAATAACAACAGCCCCAAGGGTATTCACAAAATGCCTAGCAGTAGTAGCCGCTCACATAAGGAGACAGCACATGCACGTATTCCCATATTTAGATGACTGGCTAATAAAAACCAAAACTCAACAACAGTGTCTTCTTCACACGCAATACGTCATAGAAACTCTACACAAACTGGGGTTCTCTATAAATTACCAAAAATCACATCTGCAACCATCCCAAATACAACAATACTTGGGAGCAACACTCAACACACAAAGGGCAATTGCCACTCCAAGTCCACAAAGAGTCCAATCGTTCCAAAATGTAAGATCAAGCATACAACCAAACCAACACTACACGGTAAGGTTTGTAATGAAACTACTAGGCATGATGGCCTCATGCATAGCCATTGTCCCAAATGCAAGATTACACATGCGGCCCTTACAACAGTGCCTAGCAAAACAATGGACACAAGCACAGGGTCAACTTCAAGATCTAGTGTTGATAGACCGCCAAAAACACTCCTCGCTTCAATGGTGGAACCTTATAAATTAAACAAAGGGCGGCCATTCCAAGACCCAGTGCCTCAAGCTGTTATCACAACAGATGCTTCCATGGTTGGGTGGGGAGCACACCTCAACAATCACAGCATACAGGGTCAATGGTACAATCAACAAAAACAACTTCACATAAATCACTTGGAACTGCTAGCGGTTTTTCTAGCATTAAAAGCGTTTCAACCACAAGTAGCCAACAAACACATTCTTGTCAAGACAGACAACATGACAACAATGTACTATCTCAACAAACAAGGGGGTACACACTCGTCACAACTGTGTCTCTTAGCACAAAAGATTTGGCATTGGGCAATTCACAACCACATTCGCCTAATAGCACAATACATACCAGGCATTCAGAATCAGTTAGCCGACAATCTCAGTCGAGATCACCAGCAAACTCATGAATGGGAAATACATCCCCAGATCCTACAGGATCACTTCCACCTCTGGGGAACACCAAACATAGACCTATTCGCAACAAAAGAAAACGCAAAATGCCAAAACCTCGCGTCCAGGTACCCACACCCTCAGTCCAAGGGCAATGCTCTATGGATCAGCTGGTCAGGGATATTTGCTTACGCTTTTCCCCCTCTCCCACTCATTCCTTATCTGGTCAACAAACTAAGTAAAAACAAACTCAAACTAATACTCCTAGCACCAACCTGGGCTCGCCAACCGTGGTACACGACACTGTTGGACTTATCAGTAGTACCCCTCATAAAACTACCAAACAGACCAGATCTGTTAACACAACACAAACAACAGATCAGACACCCGAATCCAGCATCGCTCTATCTAGCAATCTGGCTTCTGAAGTCTTAAAATTCGGACATTTAAATCTTACACAAGAGTGTATGGAGGTCATTAAACAAGCGAGAAAACCTACAACAAGACATTGTTACGCAAACAAATGGAAGAGATTTGTTTGCTACTGCCACACTAATCAAATTCAACCACTACATGCCTCCACAAAGGACATTGTAAGCTATTTATTACACTTACAAAAGTCTAATCTAGCATTCTCTTCCATTAAGATCCATCTCACTGCAATATCTGCCTATCTGCAGATTACACATACAACATCACTTTTTAGAATCCCAGTCATTAAAGCATTTATGGAAGGACTAAAAAGAATCATACCCCCAAGGACACCACCAGTACCTTTGTGGAACCTTAATATTGTATTAACACGACTCATGTGCCCACTATTCAAACCCATGCATTCTTGTCAAATTCAATATCTGACTTGGAAAGTAGCCTTTCTAGTAGCTGTACCATCACTTAGAAGAGTGAGTGAAATACAAGCATTTACTATTC